>NC_136145.1:1088042-6910568 GCF_965212315.1 Lampetra planeri | reverse complement strand
GCTGGATGCAATCCCCACGCTTCCACGCTTGAGTACAATAAAAACAAGTTTTTTTTTCAATATATAATTTGAATAATGTAGGACGCCCTTGGTCCAGAGGTTACTGTTGCGTCTCATGGCACGGCAGTTCAAATAATGGGATCGTTTGTTAGACCCCCCACTGATAGATCCCCCCCCCCCCACTGATAGATCCCCCCCCCCCACTGTTAGATCCCCCCCCCCACTGATAGATCCCCCCCCCCACTGATAGATCCCCCCCCCCCACTGATAGATCCCCCCCCCCCCACTGATAGATCCCCCCCCCCTCCCCCCACTGTTAGATCCCCCCCCCCCACTGATAGATCCCCCCCCCCCACTGATAGATCCCCCCCCCCCACTGATAGATCCCCCCCCCCCACTGATAGATCCCCCCCCCCCCACTGATAGATCCCCCCCCCCCACTGATAGATCCCCCCCCCCCACTGATAGATCCCCCCCCCCCACTGATAGATCCCCCCCCCCACTGATCCCCCCCCCACTGATAGATCCCCCCCCCCCACTGATAGATCCCCCCCCCCCACTGATAGATCCCCCCCCCCACTGTTAGATCCCCCCCCCCCACTGATAGATCCCCCCCCCCCACTGATAGATCCCCCCCCCCCACTGATAGATCCCCCCCCCCCACTGATAGATCCCCCCCCCCCCACTGATAGATCCCCCCCCCCCCACTGATAGATCCCCCCCCCCCACTGATAGATCCCCCCCCCCCCACTGATAGATCCCCCCCCCCCACTGATAGATCCCCCCCCCCCACTGATAGATCCCCCCCCCCACTGATAGATCCCCCCCCCCCCCACTGATAGATCCCCCCCCCCCCACTGATAGATCCCCCCCCCCCCACTGATAGATCCCCCCCCCCCACTGATAGATCCCCCCCCCCACTGATAGATCCCCCCCCCCCACTGATAGATCCCCCCCCCCCCCACTGATAGATCCCCCCCCCCCCACTGATAGATCCCCCCCCCCCCACTGATAGATCCCCCCCCCCCACTGATAGATCCCCCCCCCCCACTGATAGATCCCCCCCCCCCCACTGATAGATCCCCCCCCCCCCACTGATAGATCCCCCCCCCCCCCACTGATAGATCCCCCCCCCCCACTGTTAGATCCCCCCCCCCCCACTGATAGATCCCCCCCCCCCCCACTGATAGATCCCCCCCCCCCACTGATAGATCCCCCCCCCCCCCACTGATAGATCCCCCCCCCCCACTGATAGATCCCCCCCCCACTGATAGATCCCCCCCCCCACTGTTAGATCCCCCCCCACTGTTAGATCCCCCCCCCCCCACTGATAGATCCCCCCCCCCCCACTGATAGATCCCCCCCCCCCACTGATAGATCCCCCCCCCCCACTGTTGTTAGATCCCCCCCCCCCACTGTTAGATCCCCCCCCCCCACTGATAGATCCCCCCCCCCCACTGATAGATCCCCCCCCCCCACTGATAGATCCCCCCCCCCACTGATAGATCCCCCCCCCCCACTGTTAGATCCCCCCCCCCACTGTTAGATCCCCCCCCCCCCACTGTTAGATCCCCCCCCCCACTGTTAGATCCCCCCCCCCACTGTTAGATCCCCCCCCCCACTGATAGATCCCCCCCCCCCCACTGATAGATCCCCCCCCCCACTGATAGATCCCCCCCCCCCACTGTTAGATCCCCCCCCCCACTGTTAGATCCCCCCCCCCCACTGTTAGATCCCCCCCCCCCCACTGATAGATCCCCCCCCCCCACTGTTAGATCCCCCCCCCCCACTGTTAGATCCCCCCCCCCCCCCACTGTTAGATCCCCCCCCCACTGTTAGATCCCCCACCCCCACTGTTAGATCCCCCACCCCCCCACTGATAGATCCCCCCCCCCCACTGTTAGATCCCCCCCCACTGTTAGATCCCCCCCCACTGATAGATCCCCCCCCCCCACTGTTAGATCCCCCACCCCCCCACTGATAGATCCCCCCCCCCCACTGTTAGATCCCCCCCCACTGTTAGATCCCCCCCCCCCCCACTGATAGATCCCCCCCCCCCACTGTTAGATCCCCCCCCCCACTGTTAGATCCCCCCCCCCACTGTTAGATCCCCCCCCCCCACTGTTAGATCCCCCCCCCCCACTGTTAGATCCCCCCCCCCCACTGTTAGATCCCCCCCCCCCACTGTTAGATCCCCCCCCCCCACTGTTAGATCCCCCCCCCCCACTGATAGATCCCCCCCCCACTCTTAGATCCCCCCCCCCACTGTTAGATCCCCCACCCCCACTGTTAGATCCCCCCCCCCACTGATAGATCCCCCCCCCACTCTTAGATCCCCCCCCCACTGTTAGATCCCCCCCCCCCACTGTTAGATCCCCCCCCCACACTGTTAGATCCCCCCCCACTGTTAGATCCCCCCCCACTGTTAGATCCCCCCCCACTGTTAGATCCCCCCCCACTGTTAGATCCCCCCCCCCCCCCACTGTTAGATCCCCCCCCACTGTTAGATCCCCCCCCACTGTTAGATCCCCCCCCACTGTTAGATCCCCCCCACCCCCACTGTTAGATCCCCCCCACCCCCACTGTTAGACCCCCCCCACCCCCACTGTTAGATTCCCCCCACCCCCACTGTTAGACCCCCCCCACCCCCACTGTTAGACCCCCCCCACCCTCACTGTTAGATCCCCCCCCACCCTCACTGTTAGATCCCCCCCCACCCCACTGTTAGATCCCCCCCCCCCTCACTGTTAGATCCCCCCCCCCACTGTTAGACCCCCCCCCCCTCACTGTTAGAGCCCCCCTTCACCCGCCACTGTTAGATCCCCCCCATTTTTATCCACCCCCCCCCCCCCCCCCACTGTTATTTCCCAATCTTTGTCCACCCAGCTGCATAAATGGGAACACCGCTGCCTATCGGCAGGTCATGTGCAGTGGCGTGATGTGTGGATTATTATCACTCGCAGCACATTGAACTGAAACTCGCACACACAGCAACCTCGTGGTTAAAACCCCAGGGGGAAATTCTCCATTACAAGGCAGCTAAGTCGAAAAGAAGTCAGCAGGCATAGCTCTCTTTCAACCACAAAAAATATTTGTTGCAGACATTCAACATTTATTTTAGGCGTTCATAAGTCAATGGAGATATGATTTTTTTTGGTTTTGCAAAATGCAATAAATTATTATAAACATTTTTTTATATTCTAAAGTCTTGTCTGAGGTGGGATGTAATTTACCACTCATAGGGCTTTGACATGGATCGGAAATGTGAACGATAGGAAATCAAATGGGTTAACATCTTAAAAACAACGTGAGCAAAGACACGTGGAAAGATCCATGCAGGGAATTCCAACGAGAGACAGAAGGAGGAACACACGGAGCAGGTAACAAACACGAATCACAGACAACATATTGACTACTAACGTTGCTAAAAAAAGGACAATGACCACTGGACGAGGCTGGTGACTGGATGGCAGCCAAAGGAGGGATTGTGGCTGAGAGGATACCCACTGTGGATATGGAGTGACGAGGTATGGAATGACGAAATGAGCTCATGTGTAGGAGTGAGTTGAATCGTGGCATCTTAGGACCGTGAGGAATGGTGACTGCGTGGGAAGGCCTTCATCCAGCAGTGGATAAATTATGGTTCGTGTGGCGATGATGATGACAGCAACACAATATAGTGTGAGGCAGCAGCCCTGGGCCAGAGATGGTATATTCCACATTGCTTTTACAGGGGCCACGTTCATCATTGCGACGCAGTGGCGAAATGTTAACTACCTCACCTGGTATACAGGAGGTCGTGGGTTTAATCACAACCCTGAAGTCTGCTGTATATTTGGAGTTTGCATGTCTCTCTCCCCGTGTGTCGCGTGGATTTTTCTCCGAATTCTCCGGTATGTCCCTCCAACATATAGAAACACGCGTTTAGAATATTTGGCCGCTATACATTTACACGTGATAAGCCGCTTCGTTGAGCTGTCATTTATGGCCAGTTCGCTTCTGAAAAACAACTGTATGGTTCAGTGGGCCCTATCTGCTAATATCAACAATAGTTTACAATACGTCGTTTGTTTTATTGCGTGGCGACTGCACAGTCATGTCAAAGTCACGTAACCAACAGGATGGCGCTCACCCCCCCCCCCGGGCAGCCTTGAACTTGTGTTGTACATCCCACATTACAATGGTGGGAACAGTCTGTCCACATGACGTGTTCATCCAGCAGTGGATTGACAAGAGGCTGTACAATGCACACATCCATTAAAAAAGAAGAATACTTTTAGTGTAGGCTCAGCGACAAACAGATGAGTGCCACTCTCGTTTGTAGTTTAAGCAGGGCTACAGTTTGACTTTGACCAATAGCCACCACCACTTCTTCTTCTTACAGTACAAGTACATGGTTGACTGCTGGGATGAGGTCACTGATAGCCTCGCCACTGCCTCATTTGTTGTACAAGGTAATGGTGCAGCCCTTCAATAGCTCTTGCTCATGCCACTGTTGGCGGAAGGGCCTCCACTGGAGGGAGTTCTAGAGAGGGTATTTTGGCCTACTCTTTCACGCTGGCCAGACTTTACCGCCCACCACACAACATCCGCCGGTCGACTAACTGTGTGGACGGAAGTTGGGGATATTTAACCGCCGCGTGGCGAGACAGAAGCCAGAAAGTCACTGGTGCTGACCATTATTACATCACGGAAACTTTGAGTTGCACCGCACAGAAAGGGTTTACAACGGATGTAACGACAAAAAAAACGAACACCTCAAAACGTCCACGTTTTTATTTGCTGTGCTTTTAGTGCAAATAATGGCCATTACCATACTACTCTTCTCCTATACTTCTTCCTCTTTATCTGACTCATTTTAGTCCATGGGTCGTAGACCAAATATATGAATTGTTGGTATATCCTGACATGGCAAAAACTTGAGTTCGACCAAAAGCTATAAATCTACGATGATATTTAATGATAAAAACACTTTTTTAAATGTTTAATAGAAATCACATAATAAACTTTTATAATCCAGATGTTGCCACTTCTTGTGCTAACTAATTCTACTCTGGCCCATGGACAACGATAGTTATTCCTGATTGTTTTCTCTGTTCTCTATATCACCGCTGGAGATCCACTCAGATTAGAATGTGCGTGAGCATCGGTTAATCAAGGACGTGTAACCACGGTTCTTTGTTGTAGCTGTGAAAAGAGGAACTTCATAGCTCATCAGATTTCTCCAGGATACATACAAGATAAAGATTCTGGATCTTTGCATTGTCGTTGAAAGGACAGTACTGTATCTCCTGTATAGAAAAACTACACTCTAACATATTCTTGGTTCTTTTGGTAAAGTCACGTATAAGAGAAACTCTAAAATAATATCAATATAAAACAATAAAAATCTCACGACGTTTCGACTGCAACACAAGCAATCGTCATCAGGTGTGAAATCCACAGCAAGAAAATTCCACAGCAAGAAAATTTGCTGTGGATTTCACACCTGATGATTGCTTGTGTTGCAGTCGAAACGTCGTAAGAATTTTTGTTTTATATTTATATTATTTTATTATTTCCCTTCTACGTGACTTTACCGAAAGAACCAAGAATATGAATCCCTGCAGTCACGAAAGCTTTAAATAAAAATGTACACTAACACATAAGAAGTATTCCGAATAATCACATGTTCCAAATCGACCATATCAGTACAACGTGTGTATCGTGACAGCACACGTGTGTGTAGCAGAAGGAATGCGTGCGGGTGAAAGTGTCACTTTCAATGCGGCATCTGTGTGTGTGTCTGTGGGCCCTGTGGATGTACAAATGCGGCCGGGCATGGTGCTGGCCACCCATGCACCCAAGTACTCTAACAGCACTCGCCCCAACAGTCTGTTGAGGTCTACACGGGCGATCTTTGTCTCCTTGTCCTCGTCAAGATCTTGTGATGTTTTGTCACCGTTAAGTCACTCGGTGTGGGGGTGGCTGGTGGCGGCTGTGGTGGTGGTGAGACGACCAATGCCGGTTCGGGCGGGGAGCTTCGCCGGCATCCCCCGCCTCTATAAAGGAGGAAGCGGCTCGCTCGCCTCGTATCAGCAGCGCCGCCTCTCTCCCTGCCGGTCACCACCACCACCGCTTCGCCGCAGGTAAAAGTTGCAGTGGAGTTGGGGGGTGAGGTGAGAGGGAGACAGAGAGAGAGAGAGAGACGGCGCCAGGTCGTTAACAGAGGGCCTCAGGTGACCGAACCTGCCCGCCGAGTTCGACTCCCGGCTACGGCGGAGCTGCGTGGTGCCGATGTCGTGAAGTTGACGTCCTCCAGGCTGGTGTCAGCCTCTCTCCGGCAAGGGCGATCCTCTTGCTCCGGCGGTCTTCACGAAATTGTCAGAGGTGGAGGAGGTGGAGAGGGAGTCGGGGGTCACGTTCGCCGATGAGACATCGTCAGTGTTGGGGGCCGCCACGCGTTTGAAACCATTGCTGGGTTTGACAGCAGCACGATGACGATGATGATGGGGGGCGACTTCGCTCTGCGTGGATTGTGTGGGACCGCACAAAAGTGCCATCAGGGCCCATAGGGCCTTGCAATGAACAACCCTGTTCGCTCGCTGTCTCTCTCTCTCTGTGCTCGATGCTGCCGTGGTTGCAACAGTTTACTGGACCTGGACGATCCAGCAGAGGTCAAAAGGTTCGATCTGCCGGCGCGGTAGTGGAAACAATGGGCAGGTGAAGTCTGTCCACCCAGCCGTGTATAATACTGGTAGGAACCACCTGGTTCCACCAGCCCACAGGGGATTATTGTGTCCGTCTGTCGTGCAGGGAGGGGCTGGTGGGGAGGGAGGGGCTGGGTGGGGAGGGTGGGGATGGGCTTGGTGGGGAGGATGGGGATGGGCTGGGTGGGGAGGGGTGGGACTGGGTGGGGAGGGGCTGGTCACCCCATGGTGCCCTTATAAAACTCAACGTTTAACCTACTCACGCCGGCTTGTGTCCGCCCTCACAGTCGGGCATATTTGCAGAATACACCACGCCGCCGTTGACCCTGGCCATTGACCGAGCAACCCAACGTTCCTACCAGCTCCCTCCGCAGGAATGTGTTAAACATGGTAGCGCGAATGGCTACGTACGGTGCAAAAGAAGCTCAGCATAATACACCGCGGTTGATTGGCACGTCGCGTGAGGTGGGGTAAAGTGTGACCACACACAGATATGGTTGAGTACATTGCAAACAACAGTGCTCTCGGATCGCACTATAAAATGTAAGGTCCACAAAATAAGTCGACTTAGTTTTAGACCGAGTCTATTTCTTGCAAGTATTTTGAAAAAGTATCAATGAATATTCCTTGTAAAAAAAAAATCGTTAAAATAAGGAGTACAAATTTTAAAATAAACTCCTTAAGAAATATTTTTTTTAACCAACGGTTTTATTTTATAGTGCACTAAAAAGTAAAAAAATAACTTTTTTTTCAGCCGTCACCAGCTGATAAGAATATTTTTGGACATTTGTAACTAAAAATAAAACCGTGGGGCGCTCATTTAATATCACTATTATCTTGATCGATGACCAAGAATAGCTAAATAAAGTTAACAACAAATGGTACTCAATAGCATAACAAAATACTATAACATTTCTAATAATATAGCGGGGTTATCTCTATTTGCTATTACTAATCTCATGATGGTGCAGTGGTACCTCGGCATACGTCGTTAATTCGTTCCAGAAGGTAGGACTTTTCCCGAAAATGACGTATACCAAACGAATTTTTCCCATAAGAAATAAAGGGAAAGGAAATAATCCTTTCCAGAGTATAAGAAATGATATTTTACATGGCATATTATACATTAATGGGGCTGTATCAAATAATTTAGACACTAATTACTAAAATAAATGCATAAATAAAAATAAATAAAAATAAAATTTAACATCACTTTACCTTGCTGAGAGAAGTTGCTAGCCTACGAGGATGGTGGTGAGGAAGGGGAGGAGGAGATGTTATTTTTTGGAAGGAGAGTCCCCTTCCATTAAAAGTTCAGGAAGCTGAAATTCTGGGGGTTTTTCTCTTTTTCTTTTCTGTCTTTTTTCTTGACATGGACCTGGTTAAGGCTCACCAGGTTTGAGTTTTACTATAAACCTGTCCATTGAAGTTTGTTTTTGCCTTCTTCTAAGAATGTTCCTGAAGTGTGACATTGTCTGGTCATTCCACACAATACTGTTCCGGCTTGTTAGAGCTTTTTGGGGGGTGGGGTTTACGCGAGTACTGTACGCGGTGACTCATCCCGACCCATACAAGTTCAAGCAAGCGCGTCGTATCCCAAGACATTTTTTTCTCGTCAAAACACGACGTATACCAAATTCGACGTATTCCAAAGTGGTCGTATACCGAGGTATGACTGTACTTAGTTGGTTGAGATGGCTTGATGTGTTTGTAGCACGTTTGCAATCATAAAAACTATTCCATGCTAAAATTTTAGTATTTAGGTTGTGAAGAGTTGGAACAAAGTATAATATGAAATGGTTAGTAGCGTTGCTTTTGTAAACTAAAGTCTCACAATAGGAAGGGAGTGGTATCTGATTTCACAATAAAAAGGTAAGGTCCTAGGCAATGTAGAATATGCGTGATATAGAATATCACGTATCAATAATAAAATGCCTAGTATAGAAATTATAATAGAAAGTTCACCATTGATCTGCAAATCTTGACGAGCAATTTTTACTTGTCAAAAGTGAACTTAACATAAGTCATAAGTATTTGAAGCAATTGAAACGCACATGTCGACTTGATTATGATAGGAACATTTAAAAATGCATAGAGAATAGCTAAAATAATTACAATTACAAAGACTTGAAAAATACCTTCAGAATAATTTGAAACAAATCTACGACGCTTTTATTATACTTTTGGATAACCAAAGATTAGATTGTATAATCTATATATAGTAATTACATGTACTGTACATGTCATTTATTTACTTGTCTTCCCTTCGACTAATATACTCTCACCAAGAATAGAAGTTTCCATAGGAAGGTGAGAAAAGAACAATGGGTTTAGGTATACTTTTGATCACTTTGCAGTCAACTGTTCTTAAAAAAGCAGTTCAACACGGATACGAGTAGAAAGAGCTAGTAATACGTAATTAGTAATTATACTCAAAACACTTGTAAATGTTCTACACTTCATGGAAAACTTAAATGGCATCATTATCATAATTTTCCCTTCTACTACTAATGATTTAAAATAATTTTTACAGACATTATATCACACAAATAAACTTTCATCAAACACATTTTTTTTAAAGCAACTCATGATGCATAACAATATTGAAGGAGCGCCCCACGGTTTTATTTTTTTAGTTACAAATGTCCAAAAATATTCTGATCAGCTGGTGACGGCTGAAAATATTTTCTTACTGTGGTTGTCCTACCTGATGACGATTGCTTGTGTTGCGATGGAAACGTCGTGATCTATTATTTTTCTACCTACGTGACTTTACCCAAAGAACCAAAGAGTATGGATTCCTGCAGTCAGGAAAGCTTCAAATCAAGATTGAACACCAAATACAGAATACATCAGACACATTCATAATACAAGCATTCACAACAAACATTCATAACATAATACGACAGACACATAACGCACACGTGTAGTGACTGACTCAAAGACACTAAGAGTAGGAGGCACTCTGTTTATTAACACGGCCTAACATTTAACACTTAGTGACTATGGTTCCCAGTCAGGACCGCTGGCAGACTGCCTGACTGACGATGCCGAGATGGTGAAGACAGAGACGATGGTGTAGACTCCAGCAGCATGACGGGGATCTCCCCACTCCACACGACAGCCCCGAGCTCCCCTCTCGGTGCCCCTCTTTTACTGTCAGCGTGGCCTGGCTCCGCCCCCGGCCACGCCCCCTTCTGGAACCTTCTAACGGGTTCTCGACGTACCCCTTCCGTAACCTTTCCCCCAGATCCCTCTCTGGTCTATCACGTGACCTGCTGTCAGTCAGGGCTGCTGTAAGCTGCAGATCCCCTTCCCTGCCAGCAACCAGCGCTATGCTGCTACATGACCGATTCTATGTCACTACACACATACTACTGGGTAGAGACATGTACACTGCTACACAGGGACAAACACAGCAACTGTAGCCTCTATCCGTTCCGCCACGCCTTACTCATTCACGATTACAGAACGGCGCTGCAATCTCGCTGATAAGTGGGTGGTATAATGCTCGTGGCACAGTCGATCGATAGCACCCTGCACTTTGAACCTGGCAGCATCAGTTGGTTTCCCAACCTCGGCTAAGATCAGGAATCACCGGTGTGTGAAAACTGAACAGGTCCTGGGAGGGAATCGGCCTCTGTGTTCGGGTGGGCCTGAATTTAATTTGTACTGAGGTGTCGTACAGGTATTGTTGTGTTGAACTTTAATCGATTGCATCGAGATCTCGTACTGTACAGGTATTGTGTTAAACTTTATTTCCAGTGGTGTTTTGGTAGACTGAGTGCTGACTGACAGAATGCGTGTGGGTTTGGTCTGCGGGGAAAGTAGCAGCCCTAGGCCATGCTGACTCCCCCCTTCATCCTGCACTGACCACGTGTGGTGAAGTATGGTCAAACAACCCACTCGGCAGACACGGTGAGCGTGGGGAGGTCTCCATCCAGCAGTGGATTGACGAAGGTGTTGTGATTTCACACAGATGCTGGTGGACAGCACAACAATGACGTGTGTGATGCAGTCAGACTAAACCCAGGGCACTTGTTGAAGGTGGACTGGGATTGAATGAATGAAATAACCGGGGTAATTTTGGGAGAAAAAAGCTGAATGCGATCATGACCATCACCTTACCAATGTGTCTGAAAAGTTAACATTTTCAATAGTTGCACATTATTACCCACGATGCCATGCGGACCAGAAACATGGACGCCAACAGAGAGGAACAACTTTAAAAGTGCACAAGGAAGCATGGGGGGAGAGGCGAGGTTACGCGTCATGGAATGAGACTGACTACCCTGACCTGGTGAAGGAAATTCCACATTCCCATGGTTGGGACAGGTCATTCCATAGGACGGACATTTTTAGTCGCTGAGGTCGTGGAAAGTTTCTTTTGTCATTCTGGTTGCTCTGTGCATCCTGTAACGTCCCCATTCCGCCTTAATGTGAACTGATGCCTACTTTATTGAGGGGTGATATTGGCAAGTAAAATTTATATTGGTTGATTTGAGAAACACCAATTGCGCAAAGAGAAAACGCATGGGTCGGGAGCAAAAGGAGAGTTAGAGACGTCGCTTTGACTGTTTTTCTTTCTCTTCATTCAAGATCTTTTGTTGAAGTGCGTGTGGTGACAAAGGCTGTTCGTACACCATTTGTGTGAGGCACTTTGAGGCCCATAAGGAAGCTGGTATCATATAAAAAGTGCCGTACACAAATCAACAAACTTGGTTTCCATTGTACATGACTATTGTTGTCCTGAGGCATTATTTTTTTGCTCGGAAGAAAATTAAAGCGAGAAAAGTGTGGTCGGAGAGATGAACGTGAACACCGCAACAGCAAAAAAACATTTGGCCTTTCAGAATAGTTTCGCAATAGGATAGTATAAGCAATTTGGAAGATTTGAATAGAACATTGCCGGAAGGTGTTATAAATGTAAGCAGGAAGTGTTGTTTAGCGACATTCGCACCCTATCCAGTCTTAGCCTCATCGACAGAGAGACATCACGATCCCAACTGCGAGTAGAGTGGTCTAAATACAGAGCCACGCAGCCACATCACGACCCACGAGAACGCTGCAATTGACGTCCTTCACCTCTCTCTGTTGCCGTCTCCTGCCTTGCAGCCAGTTCTGACTCTGAGACGGGAAGACGACGAAGATGAAGCTGCTGCTCGTCGCTCTGCTGGGGGTCGTGGCGGTGGTCTCTGCGGCCGTGGCCTCTCCTTTCCTCGACCCGGAGCTGTCGCCCGAGTGGGAGTCCTGGAAGAAGTTCCACGGCAAGACCTACGGCGAGGTCGGTCGCGACCACAACGCACGGCGCCGCCGGCGTGGCGCGGCCGTGCGCTCGGCACCGCACGAGCGTTGTAGAGCAGCTCATTGTTCACAGATGTCCACGTTGTAGAGCGTTGTAGAGGGGCTCCTTGTTCAGAGACGTCCACATTGTAGATTGTTGTAGAGCGGCTCCTTGTTCAGAGATGCCCACGGAGATGAGCACAGCCCCAGCGCATCGTTTGAGTGAGGAGATACAGCAGCGTTGCTACGAGTTTTACCCTGGGCTGTAGTCTGGGAATTGGCATTTGAATAGATTTCTACCGAGATCTGGTGATATTGCTTTGAACGGTATTACAGTATCAAGTTTATTTAGTTTAACTTTGTGTTCTCAAGAGACCAAGACAGTCGCATTTTCAAGAGTGACTTAGGGGCATTAGCCTGCCAGGAGGGGGCGATTATTGCTTTGTATAATCTTTATTGAGTCATTTGCAGTGCAACTTTATAACTTGGCAAACTTGGACCCTGACGCCGGTACACATTGGCCGACTCTTGCAAATGAAGCTGCTGGATTCAAACTGTGCAGCTATGCCAAACTGTGAAGCAGAAACTGGGCTACTGCGAGGCAATGTCACTTCCCCATACTGCACAGGATACCGCGCAGATTCGATATACTGATAAATATGTCCGGGTTTGATCTGCACCTCCGATCAACATGGTTGGCTACGCACGGTGCGAAACATACGTACATACATCTGCGGCAAACCTAAGATACGGTTTACACTTAATCCCAAATTCATCAGCACCCCTCTTACTCAGGGTGATGTGCGGCTCACGATGGAAACTTGTGAATAAGCGGGGTCTCTCTTGCATACCTGTCAACCCCATATCATTGCCTATCATATTACAGACCAAATTCAGACCTTATTGGTCACCCCGTGCCCTTATAAATCTCAACGTTTATCCTACAAAGTTCCATCGTCACAAGGGAGAAACACAAACAAATGGACAAAACATTGTTTTGCCTGCATTGAAATGACTGTACGCCATATGGACCTGAAAATTCAAATTCCCTGCACAAGAATACGGTGTAAACCGTAAGGGTTGACTGCTATGCTCTTTAGTGATTCACAGACACGAGTCCGCACTATATTACATCATGTGTATAACAAGCAGTGACCAAGTGTATACAGAGACCACGCTCATTCGCATTTGATCCCGACACAGTAAGCCAATTTCTGGTTTCCAGACGGGTTGGCAGGCTTCATCTCTGAAATTACAAAATCAATATATGTTACAAAGAAATATATACCGGATTTTACAATGTAGGCACACAGATTACCTAACCCGTTTGTCCCTTGTTTAATGGAACTCCAAGGACCTTATCGGGTGTGGTGATGAAGCGTATCACTTGCTGTACTTCAACATAAACATACAAAGCACGATGATGTCGAGATTATGTCAATCGTAAGGAAATCTTCCTTGGTGGAACACATTCCAGTCAAACCAGTTTCGTTGCAGTGGCAGCTTGTACAATTATTGAT
Organism: Lampetra planeri; assembly: GCF_965212315.1. Lineage (NCBI taxonomy): Eukaryota > Metazoa > Chordata > Hyperoartia > Petromyzontiformes > Petromyzontidae > Lampetra > Lampetra planeri. The sequence continues at coordinate 6,897,076 of NC_136145.1, read as the reverse complement.
TTATAGTGAACTTTACATAACAGTTCAAGTAGACAAATGAACACACAGGCCAAGTGAGTACAGTGTTCGTGAAGGTACTATTTGTTCTTAGCGTTGTGCCCTTAAACAGGTTGGTGTAGATGATGGGTTTTAGCATGTGCTGGGAGTTGGCACCTGTGTCTTGGTTTTTCTAGGATCATCTTGTTGAGATAGCCATCCTGAAAAATCCATGCGCCTTCCCGGGATATAAAGTCCCAGCTTTTATCAGTCGCTTAACAATAATAAGAATCCACCACTTGTACTCGTGTGTTGTCTGGGTTATTTGCGCCTCAAGAGGTGGCAACTCTCGCAGGCACTGCAGCTGTGTGTGGGGCCCTGTTAACTCGGAAGCCACAGCAAGCCCCCCTTGCTGCTTGGGGTGGTGCCTCCTCCACTCCTGGCCCTGAGGCAGCGGAGGGAAATTGCGCATTCTGTTGTTGGTGTTCAGTCTCGCCACAGTCTGTCCACCGTTAAATTGTCACGGAGCTGTGTCAATTTCATTGACTCTTGAGAGATGATGGGCTGAGCCAACCACCCAAACCCAGGTTTGAACTCTTGACATTTTGTAATGCGAGTCCAGTGGTATAACCACAGTGCCGTCCGATTTTTCATCATATCAACAATCGTGAGTAGCATTATCCGCCATGATCGACCCATTGCTGAACGAGGGCCTCGTCGACATTTTTCGTGGCCCTGCGATGCCACAAGCCTTCTGGCTCCTGCACATAAACCGATGTCATCGCTTCATCTCCACGTTGTTCACCCTCTCAGACGCTTTCTTTCCTTTCCCTGCCATTTCGTCACCAGTCTTGTCCATCAGTCATCGTTCCAACTAGCGATGTGTCATATATGTTGAACTTCTTTTGCACCGTACGTGGTCAACCGCGCTTATCGGAGGTGCGCAAACCCACTTACTTTCCTGCACGGTCGGTGTGATGTCTCCAATATTCATTCGTTCTCCAATACCGAACTCCGAGGCCACTTAATACCTGAACACGGTGATGGTTGCTATTGCATTGCATCCCTTGACGCGTCGCTATGCCTGCTGTGCTGCAGGAGGAGGAGGGCTGGAGGAGGATGATTTGGGAGAAGAACCTCAAGAAGATCTCCATGCACAACCTGGAGCACTCCATGGGCAAGCACACCTGGCGCATGGGCATGAACCAATTCAGTGACATGGTAAGCCAGGACATCGCATATCTCCTCTACGCTTCCCTCCCACGAGATTAAAAACTACCGCATAGGACATCGGATGTGGCTCGTACAAGGTCGTACAGATTGTGTCAAAGTGCTGTGGGGAGATGGTGAACCAGACGTTTCCACCTTCCCTATGCCTTCTTCATATTCATGAGCAGTTTAAATGTACGGGACAACGGATTTGGCTAGTACAAGCTCGTGCAGATTTCATCACCTTGAGCAGATGGTGAGTCAGACGTCTGATTTTCTACACTCTGTTGAAAATCATGGGCAAGGGAAACACATTATGGCCATGGCAGACCACTCGGCTGCCACCACAGATATTCTGTGTTCATTTCCCGGCAGTCATATTTGTTCAAATCAGATTCCCAATTCATTGTGTCTCAGCCCAGCCACCAAAAAGACGTGAGAATTTTAGTTTTTTCACTGAATCTTACCAAGCCCAGCTCCGCTCCTGAGAGCTACAGTTTATAAACACGTCGGATGAAATACAGGCGGCAAGTTGAACTTGTAGACCAAGGTGTGTACTCAAGAGACCAGGATGAGTCACATTGGCGCGAGTGACTTTGGGGCAATTCGGCTGCCAGTAAGTTGCCGATGATCGCTGTGCAATTTGCGGCACCCTTCTCTGTAAGATGGTCCAAATAGATTCTGTTTCGTGACACGATGCCGATTGTGTGGAAACAAATTCTGGGGAAAAAAGACCAAAATAATTAAGCAAGAAAGTAGATTTTTATCAAAATATGAAGTATAAATTTTTTTCTATTTTGGTTATGATTCAAGATGCCAATGGCATTTAAGAATTCATACGTGTTTTATCTTGTTTGTACCATCTGTCACATTTTTTTAGTCTTGTTTCAATAGCCTAAAGCTATAATAGCATACGATTTGCATCTAATTTGCAGTCCTGCTAAATAATTGAATCTTACGACAATTGTTGACCCGCTCACACACTATGATAAATTCATTGAGTGGAAAAGTCAAATTAATCAGGAAATAAACGATTTGTTACACAGCTAATATTTATGTTAAACATTATTTATAAAATAGATAAGCAAACAACTACCTATAAATCACATTGCCGAGACACAAATAGTCAACGTGGTTGTTGATGATATTATAGCAATGGAGCCGTGTTCTTATCCTGTCACATCCCTGCTGAGCAAGTGGTGGCCACTCCACATTCCTGGCAAAACGAGGTGTGTCCATCCTTTTGACATTCACTTTTGACTTTTCACAGTGTGACACTCTCTGTTGTGACATATCTAGGCTGTTTAGATGAGGAATCGACTAACATATCTGGCCTCGCCTTGGGAATGTGGAACTTCCACAGCTGGCTCGGGGCAACAATTGGAGATATGAGCACTGGCCCATACTGAGATTCTGACCCTGACCCTAACCCTGATCTGAGCTTGGTGGTGCTGCGGTTGTAGCGCTTGACTCGCAATTGGAAAGTCGTGGGTTCAAATGATGGCCACTTTGTCTGAAGTTGACATTGATTGCCCTATAGAGAAAGACAATACAAATATCCCCTGTATAGGCTTAATAGACTGTTGGGGCAAAGTGCTGTTAGCGAGCACCTAATGAAGGCCGGAACGGTACACGAGGGGGTGGGTGGCCAACACCACGCCCGACCGCCTTTGTCTTCCCAGTGGCGATGTTTACACACCGCACCAAGTACTCGTTCGACCTAGGGGAGGCCCAGGACCAGTTCAGATAATCGCCACTGGTGTTGGCCGTGAGCAGGAATCGAACCCGGGTCGCCGGGCTTGTACCTCGGCACGCTAACCGCTACACCACCGCTAACACCAACAAGAAAGAAGACCACCTCTGAATGCTCCCCGGAGTAGAGAGTTATGCGACTAGGTTGATGAGCTTTATAGATGACTAAGTCGAGATTGTGTGGAGAGTGGTGGTGATGTTGTTAGCACACTGTCCACAGCTAACATCAGTGGTGAATAATATCCGGACCAGTCCTGCATTTATTCCACCCCTCAGCGCCCCCGCCAACCCATCACCTTCATCTTTTACTGACCAGCGTGGTGAAGTATGGTCAAACAACCGTCAGGACCCACATGGCATGGAGAGGCCTTCCCCCATTCGTGGATTGACAAAGGGCTGTAGTCACGTTGAAACCATGAAGCTGACGACACTCGATAACCCGGTTTTAACTACCGTCGTGGTAATCTATGTCCGCTCGCTGTGAACGCGCGTCTTGTTCAGACCGGGGAGGAGTTCCAGCAGGTGATGCTGGGCTTCAGGGGCTGGAACGGCACCAGCAAGGCCTCCCGCGGCGCCACGTTCATGGCGCCCGCCTTCTTTGAGGCCCCCGAGTCCGTCGACTGGAGGAAGCAGGGCTACGTCACCGACGTCAAGAACCAGGTACCGCCCAGTCGAAGTCACGATCAGGCGTTCATCGTCAGGACCAGTGTCTTACGATCATTATTTCTTCCAGGGAAACATTACACAGTTAACATCCTACCCCCACAATTGCGTCAGGGTCATATTCCTACGACCCCTGGAGTTTAACCGAGCTCCACTCTGCGAACCAAGCTAAGTGGGGGTTTTGCCTCCCCAGTTTCGCAGACAACACTTGTCGATGTGAGAAATCTTTGCCTTGATCCGTCTCCCCTCCACAGGGCGAATGTGGCTCTTGCTGGTCGTTCAGCACCACAGGCTCCCTCGAGGGGCAGCACAAGCGCAAGACTGGAGTGCTCGTGTCGCTGAGCGAGCAGAACCTGGTGGACTGCTCCTTGGACGAGGGCAATCACGGCTGCGATGGAGGACTCATGATCAACGCGTTCAACTACATCAAGAAGAACGGAGGCATCGACTCGGAGGAGTCGTACCCGTACAAGGGACAGGTGAGGGAGTTTGGGCCTTTGACCGCTGTCAGGGACAAATCTGTCGGTCTATTGTCTAGGAACCCCATCACTCATCTGGTCTCTATGTATGTTGAACTATTTTCGCACCGTACTTAGCCAACTGTGCCAATCGAAGGTGGATTGTTTAGGGAACCTCATCGGAGGCTGATCAGTCAGTCGGAATATGTATGAGGATCTTTATTTCGACTGGAGGAATCCCATGAGCTATGAATCCATTTTTTTCACAGATGTCCCCAGTAACCGTTACCCTCGCAAGCACCATCACATGCTCATCAGCACTTCAACATCATCAGCCATTAGATCAACAATCCACCTAACACCTGTGCAGTAGCTAATTACATTCTTACATTTTTCTGGTGCACATACTTCTTGACTGGCAAACCAATTAAACAATTCATGTTATTTGGTTCTTTCGGTAAAGTGACGTAGATAGAAAATTATAATAAAAATAAAGGGAATAAAAATAAAATAAAAAAATAACAAAAAAACACTAATAAAGACTGTAGCCTGGTTCTTAATCGGAGTGAGTGTACTGCCAGTCTATAATGTAGACTGTAGCCTGGTTCTTAACCTCGGTGAATGTACTGGCACACTCACCGAGGTTAAGAACCAGGCTACAGTCTACATTAGTGTTTTTTTGTTGTTTTTTATTTTATTTGTATTATTTGTATTCACTTTATTTTTTTTATCCACATGAATTGACCGAATGAACCAAAGAATACGAATTCCTGCTGTCACAAAAGTTTTAAGTTACAATTAAAGAATTAATATGGCAATCGACAGTAATTACTCATAATTCACTACAAAAATCAACAATTAACTTTAAAGTTAGCAATTCAATTAATTAACAATTAAACCATTAATTGCTAATTCATGCATTCATACCTTAGTAATAAACTGACTAATTTAATCAACAATAAAGCATAAAGGCAGTTTCTGCACAGGCCTTGGAATGGCGGCTCGTGATTGGCTATGGGGCGTGAGTCAATCCCCCCTCCCCATGGCCGCGTTCTGGATTGACCAATGAGAGGCCGCGCCTCGGCGAGACCCTGCCCCTCAGTGGGGCGATATCTCATTACTCTCCTGGGGGAGCGATTATATATAATTGATTCTATAAAATGTATTTTATAAAACAGAAGCCATTTAAAAGGAAAAAACAACAACATAATTTGTTAAAGTTTGCAAAACTTTTCAACAGTTTTTTTACTTGTTTTTATTTATAATGAAACATTTTATGACGAGGATTTTCTTTGTTGGAGTGCAATCCCCCATACAGATGGGGCGTCTTTTATTCTATTGTCACGAGACTCCATCAGAGACCGGTCTTGTCAGGTTGCCGTCTAAAGACTCTGTACCATACACCTCAAGGCTTACAATGGCAACGCTGACGGTTCTAGGTTTGAAGCTTTCGTGACTGCAAGGATTCATATTCTTAGATTTTTTCGGTAAAGTCACGTAGGTAAAAAATTAAAATTAATGAAAGTAAAAAAAAAATCACGACATTTCGGAGGCAACACAAGCTTCCGTCTTCAGGTGGAACCGTCACAGCACGATTGCTGTATCAAGTTAATGAGAAATTCCAATACAGCAAGCGTGCTGTGACGGTTCCACCTGAAGACGGAAGCTTGTGCTGCCTCCGAAACGTCGTGAGTTATTTATTTATTTTTACTTTCATTAATTTTTATATTTTAAAAAACCTAAGAATAAGAAAACGCTGACGGTGTTTGTAATACGCGGTGTATGCGTCGCACAGGTCGAAACGTGCAAGTACGACCCCAAGAACAAGGCCGCGGAGGTCACCGGCTACGTGGAAATTCCCGAAGGGGACGAAGAGGCCCTCAAGAACGCCGTGGCCTCCGTGGGCCCAGTGTCGGTCGCCATCGACGCCAGCCTCCCGTCGTTCCAGTCCTACGGCTCAGGTGGGCGCTTCGTTGAGGCGCCGCGCGTCGCTTCTCACGTCACCCAGGTCGGGCTTTTGGTGGGCCAAAGTTTTACGCGAGGACCTGAGCCGTGCCTTAAAACGTGTGCCGAGCCAGGCTTAGTTGTTGCCCCCACGTTGGGAGGTAAGTCAGATTTTTCCTGGGTAAGTAAACGGCACTGCTGTGAACGTGACGGCCTAGGGAGGAGGCCTGTAAATCCGAAAGGAATTCCTGAAAGGTAGGTTAGGAGTTTGGGATGTTTCAGTGGAAGAGGTTGGTAAGTCAGGTAGAGAGGCCGGTAAGTCAGGTAGAGAGGCCTTGGTGTGAATGGTTAATAGGCTTGGAGGTTTAAAGAGGTCAGGCAGCACAGAGATTGTGAAACCTGTGATGTTGGTCAAGGGGGCCCTTTATTTATTTATTTATTTGGTTTTATGCCCGAGCAGCAAAATCTCACTTAGTCTGAAGGGTTCTGCTTTTAAGATGTTTTTTTTTTCAAATGCCTTACTGAATGTATATCTCCTCAGAAAATCTCAACCAGTTTTGGGATCCCCTTCACCAACCTGTGCTGACCAGTGTTGACAAAGTTTGGTCAAACTACCCCCTTGACCAGCGCGTAGAGTCGGGGGGGGGCGGGGGAGGGCTTCATCCAGCAGTGGATTGGAAAAGGGCCATACATACAATGGGGAAAAATTCGACGAAAACATGTTGGAAAAACATCCCATGTTGAACCGCGAAAGTCCTAGTGAAAATGTGATATGTGGAAATGTACTGACGGTTATTCTGCTATTGTCTCCTACTTACGGTTCGTATAGAGCAAACGTGAGAGATCCATTTGTAAGTTTTTGTGTGTTTTGTTTATTTTCCTTCCCCGCACCTCCGATTACCATGGTTAGCTACGTACGGTGCGAAGAAAGTTCAGCTACGTACAAGTGGTTCAGCAATTCCATTGCCTTGTCTGAGAGGTGGTGATTTGCCAATACATCGCATTAGTGCCGCCATTATGATTGAGGTGTGGTGTTTCCCCCTGTGACCTGCAGGCATCTACAAGGACGCAATGTGCAGCCAACACATTGACCACGCCGTGCTGGTCGTGGGCTATGGTGTGGATGAGACCGGGCAGAAATTCTGGCTCGTCAAGAACAGGTGCGTTGTTACCAGATTATTATTCCAACCAGACAACAACCGCACGATCTCATGTAAAAACATATTATTTACTCCCGCATACAGGGACTCCTCTACATACGAACCAGTTAGATTACAGAGGTCTGTTCGTAAGTTGATTTGTTCATAAGTCCAACTTTACTCCTGTCGATTCCAAACACGTTGTACGGCATGTACACTAAACACGGGAAATGGCTTTACAAGTTGTATAATCTCCTGTAGATGTAGATACCACTGGTTCTTCACGTTCTGCAGATGTAGATGCCACCGCCACCATCTATTGCGTGGCGGTTGAACTTGTGACTCTTGATCTGAACAGGCAACTGGACGTACGGAGGTTTTTTTCTTCTTGGTTCTTTTGGTAAAGTCACGTAGAAGGGAAATAATAAAATAATAAAAATAAAACATAATAAAATAATTCTCACGACGTTTTGGCCACAACGCAAGCAGCCGTCCTCAGGTAAAGAACAGGTCTGTCGGAAAGACAGCGTCTGAATTCTTCACCTGTGGACGGCTGCTTGCGTTGTGGCCGAAACGTCGTGAGACTTATTTTATTGTTTTATTTTTATTATTTTCTTATTTCCCTTCTACGTGACTTTACCGAAAGAACAAAGAAGATGAAATCCCTGCAGTCACGAAAGCTTTAAATCGAAAGTACGGAGGTTTGTTCGTATTACTGAAAATTCGAATGTTCATAAGTAGGAGGAGTCCCTGTGTACATTTTCACTTGTCCTTCTAGAGGGCCCCCCCCCACATGGGTGGGGGCAGTGAGCCCAATCTCCTCCCCCCTTCAACGCGAGTCGCTTGGTTTATAGTCCGCAGTGCTAACCACTGTGCCACCGAATATATTAGAGATGAAAAAAACACAAACGGGCTTGTGACGCTGCTCATCTCGGTTGATGGCTCAAGAGCCAGTGGTGTACATTCCACATTCCTATGGCAGGTTCAAGTATATATGGCATTCACAATTGATTTGTAACAAATTTGTATGCATGTTGAATTTCTTTCGCGCCGTACGCGGCCAACCGTGCTAATCGGAGGTGTGGTAATTTGGTGTTCGTCTTCATAACAATGCCGATTATTTACCCAGGGATAGCCTTGCCGAGTCTCAAAACTATTTTAGCAGGGTTCTACAACGTAATGTTCGGCCATTACCATTCATGAGCGTTTGGCTTCATGTGGGAGAACCAGAGAACCCGGAGAAAACCCACACGTGGAAGGAGGTAGTACTCAACACCGACATCTCCTCGCCACCGTGATACTGAAGTCTCCAAAATCTGGCAAGCTCAGGGGGGTCACCTATCCAAATACTAACCAGGCACAATCCTGCTTAGGTGGCTGGGCATGTGTGGTGCTGGCCACGCCTACACTGAACACATGCACGGAAGTGGCCTTAATAGATGCTTGCTGAATTGTGAATATTGAGCCGTCTATAGGCTCTGTGATTATATATGTTGACCTATAGATGTGTGTGTGTGTAGTGCGGCAGCGCAGTAGTTAGCGCACTGCACTAAGGTCATGGCTAACATCATTGGTGAATATCTGAACTAGTTCTTGGGCTTTCCCTAGGCCGATTTATCCTTAAGTGAGTACCTGGTCAGGTGTGCAAACATTAGCACTGGGGAGAAAAAGGTGGCTGGGCCTTGTTATGCCCATACCATCACAGTGTGTGTCATACCTGCCCAAATAGTTGCTCGCCAACAGCACTATCTGCACCATCTGTATGACTCAATGGGAATATCTGTGTCCTGTGGGTGTGTGTCTCTCTGTGTACAGCTGGGGAGTCACCTGGGGAGAGCAGGGATACGTGCGCATGGCTCGTGATGACGACAACCTGTGTGGCATCGCCTCTATGAGTAGCTACCCACTGGTGTAATAATCATCTGGTCTGCCTGCCTCCTAACTAAAGACAAATATAATGGCACACAATTTCCCATTGGTGCACCATCAACTGCATCTGAACATCACCAGCAGGCCGTTGTGCACATATCCATCAATGTAAAAATTAAAGACACAAGCCTCAGCAGTGCAATTGTGGCCATGCCACCCAAACTATGGACCACACAGTGAACCAGTGTAATCTGCGCTCCTTCGACGGAGGAGGAACAACACAACTACACGAACTATCTCCTTGAAGCCCTCTCGTGGCCAGTAGACCTCAACACTGGCATCTGGCTCCTGAACATATATTTTCCATGCGCAAGGATATAACAGAATTGTCCATTTAAGTCAAAGTCACATTCAGGCACTTCGGTCCTCAAATTAGCAATCGTTGGTGCTCATCACTATTAGAGATCGTGTGAGGTTTTTTTAAATATCATGTGTGGGTGTGAACCTGCACAAGATCCTCTCCTAACCACTTTCCACTTTGTGTCAGACTAACCCCCCCACCACCATCTCCCTATCCCTTCACTCCCTCGCCCAGACAATGGCGAGACACAAGCGAGTGTGTACCAAGTAGGGTGCGGTGCCAAGTTGGCACAGTAGGGGGCACAGGTGGTGGTGCATCTGACGGTCATCTCAGTCAGCCAACCCATGGCACCTGCTGGGTCTGTCCCGTGACCTCCTGTCGGCAGCGAGCCTTCGACACTTCACGTGGCCAGCAAAGCGCACGTGGCCTGGCACAGGCGCCGTGGTGACGTCACCGTCACTTGGTGGCGAATTGCGGCTGTGGTAATTCTTGCCAGCGAGAGGCGATGAAACCCGTCTTCTCAGTCGTGCTCTGTCTGCATGTTTTGGGTCGGGGGGACGGGGGGGGCTACCGTTGGGGGCCAGAGAAGAGTGTCACCCCGAGTGCTGCCCAGTCTCTTCACTGCCAGAGCTCGCAGAAGGCTCGTCACATGCACGCACGCACTTGGACCGATTGCCGACGTTAAGACTTGAGATTGGAATGTGACAAAAAGCAAACTAACAACCTTTACATAAACGACAATTGAGCCACAGCAAAGTTTTTTTTTGGGTTCGATCGCCGTAAATCTAAATGCATCGTTAAAGCCGCCACCACCCGACACGGCTAATTAGTAAGGTTTGTTACGTAAACAAAACGTGGCAATTGGTTACGAGTTCAGCACACCGGTGTATTGGAGAGTAAATCCACAACATTTATGATTCGAGTACGACGTTTCGCCGGTGATTACAACCAGCTTCATCAAGTGATAGCCATAATTGTGAAGAAGTGCTCCTGTTTCAGTCCTTGGTTGAACATTTACATTCACGATACACTTTAACAGGCCACAAATTCAGTCCATGACTCAAAAGGGAATGCTTCTATCTGAGCCCTGTTGGCCCCCCCGTCAATGTTATCAATTGGTGGCCGGTGCACGGCAGGTCTCACGGCTCAGTGGGGTCGTGTGTAGGGCTCGCACAGCCGGTCAGCGCTGCCCACAGGGGGGGTTGGCCCACTGCCCGGCACTGCGCAGAGCCTCGCATTGCACAAACCTCAGATCTTCACCCCTATATAGACAGCTACCCTAGGGGGTGACCAAATCCCAATGCAGGTGGTGCAGGCAGCCTGCCACAGGCCGGTCCTTTTAGCTACCACTTCGGGGATGAGCGGGAAAGCCTCGGTCTTGCTGTTGGCAGCTTCCTGCCAGCCACGGTGGCTGCGTCTGCCTGTGGTGCAGCAGCGAATCAAGTAAAGCTGTGGTCACTGTATTAGCAAGCCTCTCCAGCCGTCCTCTTAACAGCCTCAAGAAATACCTCGGCACTTGGCAGTACTCAAAGCAGCCACATGAGCGGCTGCTCAAATGGCCTCCAGTAGCTGCTCCAAGCTAACCTAGTCACTGCTCCATAACCGCGTTTTTACACCAGCTTGCAGAGTACTCCTGATCCTACGCAAGTTCTCAACACCAGGAGTTCCGCGGTGGTGAGATGTTAACTCCCTCGCCTGATCTGCAAAAGGCCGTGCGTTCGATTCCGACCATGCCGCCTGCTGTATATTTGCAGTTTGCATGTTCTCCCCGTGATAATGTGGATTTTTCTCCGGGTCCGATTTTTTCCCTCCGCATTTAGAATCGACATGCGTTCAAGGTATTCAGCTGCTATACATTTCAACATGATAAGCAACTTCGTCGAGTTATCATTTGTGGCGAAGTTGCTTCTGAAAAAGAACTACACAGCTCAGTGGGCATTTCCCGCTGAAATAAAAAAAACTGTTTAGTTTCTAAAGTTTCAGTTTATCTACCTCCTATCATGTTTTTGTTTTATTCAAGCCATTCTTACCAGCTCATCGACTCCCATTTCCTCCTCCACCACCACTAACTCCGTTCCCTCCTTTTCTCCCTGGCAAGACTCACGGTTTCTCCCCAGGCCCCACTCTGGCTTCTGTCGCTCCTCTTCGTTCCAGGCGGTCACCGGTCCATCTGTTTGGGCTGCTTATTTCTTCCTTTACAATTTGTACGCGAATCCAGCGTTTTGGGGTGAACCACCGTCGGAATTGATCAAGCTTCGCTTCTGATTTAAGTAAATTTTCATTAGTCTCAAAATTATTGGCTGCTTTTATAAATAAAATAAAAACACGTTGCATCCGTTTTATAGGTTAGCGATGTTTTAAAACTGAGAAATGAATGTTAAGCATGCTTGAATTACAGGTGCAATTTTATTAAACAGATATTTTTAACAATTCTTTATACGCATGTGTTTTAATAAAGGGATCTTTGTAAACTCTACACTATCGTTTATTCTTAATAAACAATTGTAAAATTGAATGAGTCCGTGCGTTTTATATGGATGGAGTGTGGCGCTGTGGTGTGTGGACGATGCCCGATGACCCCCCCCCCCGCCCCTACACCCGAATTGCATTCCCAGTTGGTCGAGGGCAAATCTCAGCGGCATATTGCATTTGAAGCTGTCCTGGGCTTCCCCAAGACAGCTTCCCCAGGTTAAGAACCACTGGTCGAACCTGGGGTGCACGCAAATTTGTTCACGCTTGAGAACCAATGGGATGCAAGGCTGCAGTAAAGTTAGATTTGAAGTTCTAGATTTGAAGCTTTCGTGACTGCAAGGATTCATACTCTTAGTTCTTTCGGTAAAGTCACGTAGGTAAAAAAATGAAATAAAAATTTATACAAATAAAACAATAAAAATCACAACGTTTCGAGGGCAACACAAGTCTCCGTCATCAGGTGGGACCGTCACAGCCAGATTAGCTGCATCAAGTGAGGGAGGGATTCAAGATGTAAGCTCTAAAGTACCAGTTAAGGGGGGAGGGAGGGGCTTATCAGAATGTGGTAGCCAATGAATGGAACGTATCGGGAGGGGGGGGGCTAACAGAGGGACGGGGTACTCGTGGTCGTGGTCAACGATGTGTTTGTGCGCAAGTCACTGTGGATGTACATAATAGAATAGGAACGAAAATGCCTATGTTTATACCAGTGTTGGCTGACAAAGAGAGTACTGTTAAACGTTAGGGATGTAAACACTCGGTAAAGTAAAATAGTGCCTGTCAGATAAGATCGTCCAAAATGTGTAATTAAATATTTTTTGCATGGTTGATAACATCTTTCCAATGATTACTAAGTTTGTACCCATCATCACGGTTGAAATTATGTCTGTGTTTGTATATCTAAATGGCTCCGTGTACAAACCTTTGATGGTAGCCAGAGGGTTTGCAGAGCACCTTAGTCTCGGAGAAAACAATCTCCTGAGAAGCCACCGCGTTGTAGCAATGATCGGCAACGGCGGAAGACTCAATTTTGCCGTGTTTCAAATCTGACTTGTGCTCGAGGACACGATCAGAGACATGACGTTTCGTTTCCCCAATGTAAGTCACCACAGCTGCAACTCAGTTTATAGACTCCAGGGTATTGCAAGTCAGAGATGACATCCTTCACAGATGGAATTAGATCACGGATGTTATGTACTGTACTGAATCGGACTTGGATCTTATGTTTGTTTAGAATTTTGGAGATCTTTTTGGTCACGCCTGCTATGTATGGTAACGTGACAGTTTTGATCAGAGTTTCAAGTGGCTGTTTCTGTATGGTGGGAGAAACAGCTTGGCGGATGGTGCGTTCAGAGTATCCGTTCATCCTGAGGGCCCGATGTACATGTCTCAATTCACTGGCCAGGTGGTGTTGGTCAGAAATGCCATGAGCTCTGTGGTATAGCGTTTGTCGGGTGCCAGGATGTAGAGTGGAGGTTGTCTGGTGGAAGGATGTTGAGTGGAGTTTGTCTGGTGCCAGGATGTAGAGTGGAGTTTGTCTGGTGCCAGGATGTAGAGTGGAGTTTGTCTGGTGCCCGGATGTAGAGTGGAGTTTGTCTGGTGCCAGGATATTGAATGGAGTTTGTCTGGTGCCAGGATGTTGAGTGGAGTTTGTCTGGTGCCAGGATGTTGAGTGGAGTTTGTCTGGTGCCAGAATGTTGAGTGGAGTTTGTCTGGTGCCAGGATGTAGAGTGGAGTTTGTCTGGTGCCAGGATGTTGAGTGGAGTTTGTCTGGTGCCAGGATGTAGTGTGCAGTTTGTCTGGTGCCAGGATGTAGTGTGGAGTTTGTCTGGTGCCAGGATGTAGAGTGGAGTTTTTCTGGTGCCAGGATGTAGAGTGGAGTTTGTCTGGTGCCAGGATGTAGGGTGGAGTTTGTCTAGTGCCAGGATGTAGAGTGGAGTTTGTCTGGTGCCAGGATGTAGAGTGGAGTTTGTCTGGTGCCAGGATGTAGAGTGGAGTTTGTCTGGTGCCAGGATGTAGAGTGGAGTTTGTCTGGTGCCAGGATGTATAGTGGAGTTTGTCTGGTGCCAGGATGTAGAGTGGAGTTTATCTGGTGCCAGGATGTACAGTGGAGTTTGTAAGGTGCCAGGATGTTGAGTGGAGTTTGTCTGGTGCCAGGATGTAGAGTGGAGTTTGTCTGGTGCCAGGATGTAGAGTGGAGTTTGTCTGGTGCCAGGATGTAGAGTGGAGTTTGTCTGGTGCCAGGATGTATAGTGGAGTTTGTCTGGTGCCAGGATGTAGAGTGGAGTTTGTCTGGTGCCAGGATGTATAGTGGAGTTTGTCTGGTGCCAGGATGTTGAGTGGAGTTTATCTGGTGCCAGGATGTACAGTGGAGTTTGTAAGGTGCCAGGATGTTGAGTGGAGTTTGTCTGGTGCCAGGATGTTGAGTGGAGTTTGTCTGGTGCCAGGATGTACATTGGAGTTTGTCTGGTGCCAGGATGTAGAGTGTAGAGTGGAGACCTGGTCTTCACCTGAGGACGGCTGCTTGCGTTGTGGCCGAAACGTCGTGAGAATTATTGTATTATATTTTATTTTTATTATTTTATTATTTCCATTCTACGTGAATTTACCGAAAGAACCAAGAATATGCTTTATTCATATAAAATACTCTCAAATCGGGCGTTTAGGCTGTCGATGACACCGTCCTCCATAACCTCCTCGTCCCAGTCGTCTTGGTCAATGGCGATCTCATCAACAACCTGATCAAGTTCGTCATTGCCATCATCCTTGGACGGACGACAGGCAATAAGATCCTGCGCCGCTCCAGCCCAGTTAGACGGAACCTTCAGGCAGCCGGCCGTGATCCATGAGCGCAAGCACATGGACTTTATGAAGAGCGTCGTTGACAGCGACTGGCGAAGGCATGTGAACTCCCGCCCGGCTCCGCTATTCGCACGTTCACAGGGAGTTGACGTCGCCGGCGCTCCCAAGTAGTCGCAGGCCATCTTGTAGTGGGCGGGGAGCAGCTCTTTGCGGAGAAAACACCACTGCATTACGTCAATGAAGGCGCTGGCGGTCGTGACGTCCATGCTCAGAAAACGATCGACTTCATCGCCGTCGTCTATGGAGTTGCCGACGTTGCTGAACAGGGTGCTGAACAGCGACCGCTCCTCCATATGGGCAGCAACTGCCGTCGGCAAGATCGTGAGCACGTCGGAGTAGCGATGCTGCAGGACAGAGCGGATCATGGCCTTCAGTGTAGCCAGCTCGTCTTGGTCTGTCGTTTTCGGCAGCTGTGGATTCAAGTAGGATGCCACAATGGCGGGTTCCTGAACCAGTAGGTGGTGGTACCGCACCAGTCCGGCCTTCATCCCCGTTGCAGTCAAGGGCTCATTGATCGCTCTAAGGGCGGCTTCACCGTGATCGCAATGACGAACGAGGTGCTCCATCGTCACCGGCACGAGATCCAATGTTGAATTGTGGTCCGCCGACAACGAGGCCATGACCTGGCGTGGCATTCGCAGGAATGCTGTCACGCCCTCGATGTTTGCCCACTGCAGTTCAGATAAAGCACCGACACCGATCACATCCTGGAAGCGCGCCATAATAATGTCCAATGGGACACGCTTCTTGATGGCGTCGTCGCCCATGTCAAACGTCGAATGCCACCTGGTCGGCGAGTCCTGGTGCTTGCTGGCGAGCTTGGCGATCTCGGCCTCGCGGTGGTACGACTGCCGGACGACCTTGCTGCACCTGATATTGACGAGCGCCTTGCGCAGTTCGGCATTTGTTGACTGGATCAGTTTTAGAACTTGGACGACACCGATCTGGACGGAATGATCCGCACATCGAATATGGTGGCAAGCCCGCAACTGCTCATATCTGGCGTCCACGTTGACCAGGGCGAACAACGTCTTGACAGCACTGTTCGCATCGGAGCCATTGTCGCTGGTGACAGCTAGCAGCTTGGTCGAGATATTGTGCCCGAGGCTTTGGAGGTGCTCAAACAAAGCGGCCCCAATGCGCTTGCCGACACCCCTTCCGGACTGCACATCGAGGATTGTCAGCAGCATGGATTTTGACGCACCAGATTTGCTGTCGATCCAGTGCACCGTGACCATCCAAAATCCCTTCAGGTTGCGGTTCGACCAGGTTGGAGAAGAACGCCCCGACGATGGGCAGCATGATGGCGTGATGCTCGACAATCCTGCGAATGATGGTGCGGGTCGATGGGCCCTCGTATCTCTGCGTCAATGTGTTGACCAAGGTCTTGAACTTGTCGCTGCCGGCGGCTCGCAAAGAGATTGCACCTTGGATAACAAAATCCACCACCGCGTTCTCAAACTTTACCAGGAGGCGATCCGGGATTGCTGGCCGGCTCAGCATTTGCTGTATTAGGCGGCTCGCCGACGCCGACGTCCCGACCTCGCTGCCTGGGGCGAGCACGTTGTGTTTCTTGAGGTGGGCTTTCCACCCCGACGCGTTCGTGTGGGTGGAAAACCACTTGCGGCAGTGCACGCACTGCCGCTTCCCTTGCTGTGCATGCAGATCACCCTCCATCCAATCGTGTGTGTGCTCCCACGGGAACGCATACCGCTGCCTCTTTCGATTGCTGTTCGCAGCAACCCCAAAAAAGCCGTTGCTGGCATCCTCGTCCTCTAGTACCTCGACCTCAAGAATGTGGACCGTCTCCATGTGCTCCGCCATCACTTTAAAATGGAGGCCACGGACTGCGTCACTGCGCCACGGAACTTTTAGCGGTAAACAAGGTACTGTATTTACCGGGTAATTATTCGCCCTACCCTTACCCTACCGGGTAATTCTTCTGAGCTACCTTTACCCTACTCTTTACCTTACCCCTTGGCATGTCGAAACCTTTACCCTTTACCTTTACCCTTTTACCCGGTAATAAAGGTAATTTACCTTACCTTGCCGAGGCCTACACGAGTACCCCGTCCCTCTGTTAGCCCCCCCCCCCCTCCCGATACGTTCCATTCATTGGCTACCACATTCTGATAAGCCCCTCCCCTCCCTCCCCCCTTAACTGGTACTTAAGAGCTTACATCTTGAATCCCTCCCTCACTTGATGCAGCAAATCTGGCTGTGACGGTCCCACCTAATGACGGAGACTTGTGTTGCCTCCGAAACGTCGTGATTTTTATTGTTTTATTTTTATAAATTTTTATTTCATTTTTTTACCTACGTGACTTTACCGAAAGAACTAAGAGTATTAGATTTGAAGCTTTCGTGACAGAAAGGATTCATACTCTTAGATTTTTTCGGTAAAGTCACGTGGGTAAAAAATAAAAATAAAATATAGATACTAATTTTATTTCTATTATTATCTATATTATTTTTATTATTTATTTTTTACCGACGTGACTTTACCGAAAAAACCTAAGAGTATGCAGTAAAGTTCTAAGAACCACTTGCCCGAGACGGGCTCCGCCTGAATTGCGTATAAACTATAAGCTACGGCACTGCTAAACAGTGGTGCTGGCCACACCACCCATTCGTGTCCTATGCCAGCCTTGCCTTGTTCATAGGCTCTCGCTAACACCACGCTCTCGCACGACACTTGCCACGTCCTATTAAATGCACTTTTTTTTGCAGATAAGGGGCCGTCCATAAATGACGTCACGCGATTTTGGACGATTTTTTACCCCCCCCCTCTCGTCACACGGCGTCATAATAAGTCAGACCCCCCCTCAAATATGACATCACAAAGCTCTGCCCCCCCACCCCCCCAAAAAATAAAACATGCTTCAAATCGCTTTAAACTATTGTCATTGTAGTGCGTTTTTAATGTGGCGCTGCACTCTGATGTAGGAGAAAACATTAAAAAGTCTATTAATTAAGTAGAACGTGTTGTCTATATTTATTTAAAGTTGCTCATTTTGATGTGACGTCACATTTCTCACCCCCCCCCCCCTCGTCACACATCGTCACAAATGTCTGACCCCCCCCCACCCAGGTGCGTGACGTCATTCATGGACGGCCCCTAAGAGGAGTCATGAGCTCAATTGATTCTGTTACCGAACATTTATCGTCGGACAGAAGTGACCTGAAAGTGGTCTCCCACGAGTGCCTTTGTCTGCATCGGGTCTCGCCACACCGTGTCGGTCGCAGGGGTTATTTGACCATACTTCACCATTCTAGAATTGAAGCTTTCGTGACTGCAAGGATTCATATTCTTAGGTTTTTTCGGTAAAGTCACGTAGGTAAAAATGTTAAATTAAAATTAATAAAAGTAAAAAATAAAAAATAAAATAAAAATCACGACGTTTCGGAGGCAACACAAGCTTCCGTCTTCAGGTGGAACCGTCACAGCATGATAGCTGTATCAAGTGAGAGAAATTCCAAGAAAACAGTCCTTGTGTATATACTGGTTGAGGGTGGGAGGAGCCAAGGTAGGCCCTAAATATTATTTTTTGTGAGGTTCGGTGCGGCTGAAGCATAATATTCAGGGCCTACCTTGGCTCCTCCCACCCTCAACCAGTATATATACAAGGACTGTTTTCTTGGAATTTCTCTCACTTGATACAGCTATCGTGCTGTGACGGTTCCACCTGAAGACGGAAGCTTGTGTTGCCTCCGAAACGTCGTGATTTTTATTTTACTTTTATTAATTTTAATTAAAAAATTTCACCTACGTGACTTTACCGAAAAAACCCAAGAACATACTTCACCACTCCAGTAATTGCAGGGTTGGCGAAGACGAGGTAGAGCACGGCACGTGCCGCGTTTGCTGCACTCCCCTCTGCTGCCCACCTGTAGGTCTAGGCCAGGGGTTGGCGTCTCTTCACTGATTCGTGACGTCGTCTGTGTAGTGGAGCGGTTAGTGGCCGTCCATAAACGACGTCACGCACCTGGGGGGGGGGGGCGGGGTCAGACATTTGTGACGATGTGTGACGAGGAGGGGGGGGGGGTTGAAAAATGTGACGTCGCATCAAAATGCACGACTTTAAATAAATATAGACAACACGTTCTACTTAATTAAATTGACTTTTAAATAAATGTTTTCTCCTACAACATCAGAGTGCAGCGCCACATTAAATACGCACTACAATGACAATAGTTTAAAGCGATTTGAAGCATGTTTTATTTTTTTGGGGGGGGGGGGGGGCAGAGCTTTGTGACGTCATATTTGAGGGGGGGTCTGACTTTTTGTGGATTGACAAAAGTGATGGTGCACATTTTCACCGTCACATTTAAACACTTGGACGGTGGAGGTGGCCAGGGGATGGCACCACAAAGCAACTGAACCAGTGGCGGCTCCTGCAAAATCTCTCAGGGGGGGCAAATGTCTGGATGATTGATAAGGATAAGGTCCACCCATGCAATGGATAAATTAACAGCTTAAGCATGTAAAGACAACTTCACTTCTTTAATATTAATGAAAAATAAAGTGACTCTTACAATACATCTTGTTTGTTTCTATACTCACTATTAAAACAAACCACTCAAGTTTATTTTATTAAAGATTCCACTAGGTGGCGACAAATTATATTGTTGGATGAAACGTGCTTACGTATGATGACGTAAGCACGTATGATGACGTAAGCACGTTAAGGCGAGCCCTCCCGGAAGCCATAGAGAATGCATTGCAGCGCCCCCGTTAGAAAAAAAACATCTTTGAATGTAAGTCTATGGGACCACTCGGGGCGATTCTCAGCTGGAGGGAAATCGCCCAAAAAGAGGCGGTACTCCACAGAACGTAGCATGACGCTGATTGGACTATATCCAGAGGCACAGTGACGGCTAGCGTGACTCTGTGGTTGAATGACATTGGTGGTGCGTCGCCCAATCGCCCTAATGAAGAAACCGCCCCTGAACTGAACCAATCTGTGCATTGCCTTTTAGTTTTATACCCTCCTATGTTTGGGTTTCTCCGGGTACTCAAAAATAAGTAATATCAAAAAAAAACTTTTTTTAAAACACGCTTTAATGAAATGTACCCTACTAGTAATGGAATAACTCAACGACTCCAGGAAGTGGCCCCGAAGCTTGCCATAACGTAAGGGACCGTGGTGATTTACAGCCAACGTCAGTTGAGCGTGGACAATTAGACCCAAGGCGAAACATAACATATAAAAAAGAATGTTTAAAAATATTTATTTTTTCTTTATGATAGAATATAGTATTGTCATCAGTATGACATAAGTATACCAAGTTTGCAGTCGATACCACATTGGGAAGTGGGTTAAAATTTAGTTACAAGATTTGAGGATACGACGACAACAACAGAGTTAATAGAAAGCGTGTAAAAAGTTTGTTTAAATTGTTTTATCTTTAATGATAGAATATAGTATTGTCATCAGTATGACATAAGTATACCACGTTTGCAGTCGATACCACATTGGGAAGTGGTTTCAAATTGAGTTACAAGATTTGATGATGTGACAACAACAACAACAACAGACAGTGAGTTAATAGAAAGCGTGTAAAAATTGGCCAACCATCTCAATGTTGGGCCCTCTCAATGTGAAATCTGCTGACCAGGTAATAGTTCAAATGCCATGAGTGGTGACTTGACGTCACTCGCAGAAATACCGGGTGACCCACCGCGGTGGCGAGATGTTAACTCAAATCGCCTGGTATGCAGATGGTCGTGGTGGGTTCTATCCCGACCCTGACGCCTGTACATTTGGAGTTTGCATGTTCTCTCCGTGGTCGCATGTATTTTTCTCCGTGTCTTCCGGTTTATTCCTCCACATTTAGAAAGCATGTGTTTGGAGTATTTGGCTGCGATACATTTCCACACGATAAGCCACTTCGTTGAGGTCGCTTCCGAAAAAGAGCTATGTAGCTCAGTGGGCCTTACCTGGTAAAATTACAAGTTTTAATTTTTTAATAGATACCACACTGATTTCTCATGACTCTCTTAATTTCTTCTTGTCAGGGGATTGAAGAATAAAAAAGCGATGGATCCGTATCTTAAACGGTATGGAGATTGGTGTAAGACGTGTATTGGTGTACGGTGCTTTTTCTGCAATATTTTGCTGTCTTTTCTTGGATTTTCTGTTTGCACAAAGTCACTTTAAGATGTTTTCATGTTCATGTTTTTGTTTTTTTGTTTGTTGCGGTTGCACCCGATTCAATAGCCGAATGGCTCACAGGGCTATACCTGATAAATGAAACTTGAAACTTGAAACGTGTAGAGGCTTTGAAACAATATTGTTTTTTTTCTCTCTGTAGTTTTTTTATTTTTGTGGGGCATCCGGAATGCCGCGTCAGCCCTAGACTTGAACTTGATGACTTTGTACTGAAGGGCATCATGATGCTTTGCATAAGCACTTCCTCTTTTCATCTACCTGATTTTTACACAATTGACGTCAACAAACTTTAACTTCACTTATCTTTTTAATTTCCACAATCTGTATTGAATAACGATCACTTTGGACGGTGCGACCTTAAGGTAGTTCAGTATTTAAAAGAAGAGAAAAAACGTTGATATATTTCACTGTTCATGTAATGTGCATTCATTTCCTTCGAGTTACAGCACGGATTGTTTCATTCTCACAGCTGCACATACGTGTGTCTGAACCATACTGGCTAGAAACCTGACTCCGATTCATGAGACGTACCGTCACGAGAGTGGTGACCAATCATAAGGCCCTCTCGGGTTAGGCTTAAATAATATAAGATAGCCCCCCCCCACACACACACACACCTCTGTGTGTCTGACGTTCTCACTACTCACAGGTAAGGTGAGCCTCTTCAGACACTCGCTCTTGGCCGTGTTCTTATTTGCATTGTCCAACGAGGTGAAACTCCACTTGAAACACCTCACGCAGTGTGAAATCTGCAATGGGAAGACGAGAGGTAGCCAGGCGTGGTCCTTGCAACACCACTCACCTCGTGCCAGCCTTCATAGGAGTTGGCTAACAGCACTGGTGCCAACAGGATATACTTATAGGGGGTGGGATCTTTTCCGAATGTCCACCATAGTTTCCCATTTGACATGAAAACGTCAGACGGTATATGATGACCAACAGGGCAAGGACTGTCGCTGAAAGTTTGCGGACTCATCAGCCTCTGTAAAGGGGCTGTACGAGGAGAGAGAGAGAGGGGGGGAGTATTCTTGACTTAAAGCTTTCGTGACTGCAGGAATTCAACTGCAACACAAGCGGTCGTCATCGAAACGTCGTAGTTTTTTCTGTGATTTTCTTTGAACCTATCTACTTGACTTTACCGAAAACCCCAAAGAATAGGGGGGGGGGGGCATAGTTCCGACGTTGAACTCCTCATCCTCCTCTCGTTGTCTGCTGCCTTGCAGCCGGTCCTGACGGGAAGAAGATGAAGCTGCTGCTCGTCGCTCTGCTGGGGGTCGTGGCGGTGGTCTCTGCGGCCGTGGCCTCGCCTCTCCTCGACCCGGAGCTGTCGCCCGAGTGGGAGTCCTGGAAGGAGTTCCACGGCAAGACCTACGGCGAGGTCGGTCGCGACCACCACGCACGGCGCTGCCGGCGTGGCGCGGCCGTGCGCTCGGCACCACACGAGCGTTGTAGAGCAGCTCCTTGTTCAGAGACGACCCTGCGTCACAATGTTTTTTCAATGATGTCATTGGAAGGGAGTTTGCGGATAAGAGATGTTATCCTTGGGACAGTCTCAGTTTAACGTTTTAATATATAATGTAATCGCTTGCTTTGCTGCAGTTTTACCATTTTTTAAGGATACGTTTTTATTTTCAGTATTCTTTCACTCCCTAAACAATGAGGCAAAGGGTGGACATGATGATATCAGCATCACAGTGGTGTGAATACCCAGTGTGCAGACGGTACAGAATTCCTCAACCACACTGATTTACAAATGAATAAAACCACAGCATGTCACATACTTTTCCAGTTCATTTCAGATGTATAATTACAGCCCTTTGCAAATACACTGCTAATTTAAGGCGTACCAAAACCATTCCGACAAAATGACCATAAAGTTGAATGAGTCCCCCTATCTATGTTATGATTTGTACTGTTTTGAATTACATTCATTGGCCTCTTTAAGATATGAAAGAGAATTTAGCTCAGTAGAAATGTTGGCGCAGTCATCATCCTATCTCTCGTGAACTAATGCTGAAATAAAAAAGAGTGTACTTCAGAAATAAAGTCAGTTACAAATAAGACAACAGCCATACTAAGAAGATTACACGGAGAAAGTAGAACCACAAAACGTGTTACTGTAAAAGGGGAGACAGACTAGGTGACACGCTTTCTCCAAAGTTTATCGCACAGTTGGCTACCTATGGTGTGAAAGAAGTTCAACATACGTACATATATATTCACAGCGACATTAAAACGTGTACAGTATTCTGAATATTGGTTCAGCGAATGACAGTAAAGGAATACATTTAAGTTTAGAAGAAATTAGACTACAAAGCCATTTTTTATAAAGAAGCCTACAAAGTTAGGCTTAGAAAATGTAGCAAAATGAAGGTCATGTACAGCAAGTTAGCCGAACAACTGCAGACACACAAGTGGGAAACGCAGCAGAGTTATGTGTACCTGGGATAGCTATTGAAGGCAAGAACAAAATTAGAATAAAAACTAATTATTCACAAAGTGTTTTCCAGCTGAAAACGGCAAATGTGGCCCAACAGTAATGTCAATTCACAGTCTTGAGGCGGTGGTGTAAATTCCGCATTCCCATGACAGGCGGACATTCTCAATGTTGTCGTCACAGCTGACAGCTCGAAAAACTGGTGCTCTTTTTGTCAACAATAAAAACTATGATAGCGCCAATTATCCTTTGCATTTAAATTGTTCTAGCCACAGACCTACATGACCACTTGGCTCAACGTACGTTGCATTCTGTGATGCATTCGCTCTGCCTGCTGTGCTGTAGGAGGAGGGCTGGAGGAGGATGATTTGGGAGAAGAACCTCAAGATGATCTCCGTGCACAACCTGGAATACTCCATGGGCAAGCACACCTGGAGCATGGGCATGAACCAATTCAGCGACATGGTGAGCCAGGACATCGCATACCTCCTCTACGCTTCACCTCCGATTCGCATGTCCACCGGGCACTTGCCCGGACTGCCCTATGGCCAGTCCCGGCCTGAGCCCCACCAAATTATTTAGCAATTTCTATTGTTGGGAATTTCCACCTTTGGCTCAGGGCTGCAGGCGGCAATGTGCAACCTCAATGTTCGTTTGTGCATGCAGATGCGTTGGCTTGAAATTCTGACTTGACGTCACGCAAATTTGAAGCAACCGAGAGTTTACGTTCATCGTAAATGCGCGTCCCTTGCAGACAACGGAGGAGTTCCAGCAGCAGATGCTGTGCTTCAAAGGCTGGAACAGCACCGGCAAGGACTCCAACGGGTCCGCGTTCATGGCGCCCGCCGACTTTGAAGCCCCTGTGAACGTGGACTGGAGGAAGCAGGGCTACGTCACTGGTGTCAAAAACCAGGTAAGAGATCGAGATGTCATCATTGGCCTCAGCAGGGTTGGCTACGTACGGTGCGAAAGAAGTTCAAAATAGAAACATAGTGGGATTATTGACACCACATTTTGGTGTTGCTTCCTTTCTACCAGATCCGTGAGCCGTTGCAAAGTTAACATTTGACCCGCAATGAATTGCTCTTGCAAATGTCTCATTATTGGACTGTAGATCTTCCTCCCTATCATTGACCTCTGGGTACTACTCCATTACCTGTCTCAGTCACCTGGCCATCTCCTTCCTGCTCACCTGTTCCATCGACCACATCCTCCTCTCCCTGATTAGGTCGACAAAACGTTTTTGCCAGGTTCCATCTTGAATTTTTAATCTCTAACCCGATCCTGCCATGAAATTCCTTGCATCCTCTGCAAGCACACGCATTCGGAGGCCATGGGGGACTCATTAAAACGCGTCCATGCCGTGGTGTCAGCGCGTTTATTCATCCTTTCTGGCTCTCTTACCCTTCTGCTGACAAAAGTTACGACTGAACATTTATTTTCCGGGATGCGGCTCCAATCTTAAATTGAGCGCCGTCTCTGCGCGTGTCTCTCTCTGTTCCGCAGGGCGGTCGTGCGGGGAGCGGCTAGCGTAGAGGTTAGCGTAGCGGCTAGCGTAGAGGTTAGCGTAGCGGTAAAGTAGCGGTTAGCACTGCACTGCACTACGATCCCGGCGACACGAGTTCCATTCACCTGATGGCGCCAATGATGGCAGCCTCGGCCAGTTGGTGCACCCTGTTTTGTCTTGTTTTGTCTGTTAATTCAGTGTTCTGCCAAGTTTTTCGGAGTTCTCTAACAAGAGACGAACTTTTAAACATTAGGAAAACAACTCATGTGGATTTATTTCCCACTTTTCTGCTTTCAGCGGCAGAATTAGTGGGCATTCTAGTTAAAGCCGCGCAAGGCTTTACTCAAGCAGCGAAACGCCGCCGAAGGGGTGAACGGTCGGGGGCTCTAGTGCGGCTACGCAGACGCGGGATCCGAACAGTGCTTCCAAGCTTTTTCCTTTCCAACGTACGTTCACTGTGCAACAAAATTGATGAAATTCAGCTACTGATGGTGAAAAACAGAGACTTTTTTTCATCTTTTGTCTTGTGCTTCACGGAGACATGGCTGTGTGATTTGATCCCGGATACTGCGTTACAACTGGCAGGCTTCCAACTCGTAAGATCGGATTGGGACATAGCACTCTCCGGCAAGACGAGGGGCGGTGGTGTTTGTTTTTACACGAACAGTGGCTGGTGTGAAGATGTAACAGTGATTCTGCAACATTGTTCTCATTTTTTATAAACTGTAAACCTTTTTACTCGCCTCGCGAGTTCGCGTCGCTCATTTTGGTCGGAGTCCTCAGGTTAAAGAGGCCCAACGCATGCTCGCCGACCAGATTCTGAGTGTGGAGCGAGCAAATCCGGGTTCCCTGGTTATCGTACTCGGCGATTTTAACAAAGGTAATCTCAGCCACGAACTCCCCAAATACAGACAATTTATTAAATGCCCTACCAGAGAAGGGAACACTCTGGGTCACTGATACACTACAGTCAGTAGAGCCTACCACGCCGTCCCCAGAGCAGCTCTGGGACACTCTGACCATGCCATGGTCCACCTGATTCCTGCATACAGGCAGAAACTAAAGCTCTGTTAACCTGCTGTGAGGACATCTAAACAGTGGACCAGTGAGGCTATGGAGAATCTGCGGGCATGCTTGGACTGTACTGACTGGGATATGTTCACGACTGCTACCAATAGCCTGGATGAACTCACAGAGGCTGTGACGTCGTACATCAGCTTCTGCGAGGACTGCTGTATACCAACACGCACCAGGGTGAACTTCAACAACAACAAGCCCTGGTTTTCAGCAAAGCTCAGAAGGTTGAGGTTGGAGAAGGAGGAAGCGTTTAAGAGTGGGGATAGAGACAGATTCAAGGAGTCGAAGAACAGGTTTAGCAAGGCGGTGAGAGAGGCTAAACGACTGTACTCAGAGAGACTAAAACATCAGCTATCTGCTAACGACTCTGCTTCTGTCTGGAGAGGGCTCAGGCAGATCACCAACTACAAGCCCAGAGCCCCCAACACCACTAACAACTCCCGCCTGGCCAACGACCTGAACGAGTTCTACTGCAGATTTGAAAGACAAATGGACTGTCCTGAACTACCCCTTCCCACCCAAGAGGCCTCCCCCCTTCCCCCCACTACAGAGATGACTCTCTCAATTCAGGAGGGAGAGGTTAACAGACTTTTAAAGAGGCAGAACCCCCGCAAAGCAGCTGGGCCAGACTCTGTCTCTCCAGCGACCCTCAAGCACTGCGCTGACCAGCTGTCTCCAGTGTTCACCAACATCTTCAACACCTCACTGGAGACAT
The DNA here is from genome assembly GCF_965212315.1 of Lampetra planeri. NCBI lineage: Eukaryota > Metazoa > Chordata > Hyperoartia > Petromyzontiformes > Petromyzontidae > Lampetra > Lampetra planeri. The sequence goes on along the minus strand of NC_136145.1, from coordinate 6,870,462 downwards.
ACCATGTACCAGCCTTTCTCAAGTCCTCCACTATCATCCCTGTGCCCAAAAAGCTAAGGCCAACAGGCCTTAATGATTACAGACCCGTCGCCCTAACCTCTGTGGTAATGAAGTCTTTTGAGCGCCTGGTGCTGGCACATCTCAAAGCTATCACAGACCCTCTCCTGGACCCGCTGCAGTTTGCCTACAGAGCCAACAGGTCTGTGGACGACGCAGTTAACATGGCCCTTCACTTCACCCTACAGCACCTGGACTCCCGAGCATCCTACGCCAGGATCCTGTTTGTGGACTTCAGCTCGGCTTTTAACACCATCATCCCTGCCCTGCTTCAGGACAAGCTCTCCCAGCTGAACGTGCCCGACTCCACCTGCAGGTGGATCACAGACTTCCTGTCTGACAGGAAGCAGTGCGTTAGGCTGGGAACAGGATCTCCTCAGGGCTGCGTCCTTTCCCCTGTGCTCTTCTCCCTGTACGCCAACAGCTGCACCTCCAATCATCCGTCCGTCACACTCTTGAAGTTTGCGGACGACACCACCCTCATTGGGCTCATCTCTGGTGGGGATGAGTCTGACTATAGGTGGGAAGCTGACAACCTGGTGACCTGGTGTAGCCAGAACAATTTAGAGCGTAATGCTCTTAAGACAGTGGAGATGGTTGTGGACTTCAGGAAGAATACAGCCCAACTCACTCCCATCACCCTGTGCGACTCCCCAGTCAACACTGTGAAGTCCTTCCGCTTCCTGGGCACTATCCTCTCCCAGGATCTCAAGTGGGAACTGAACATCAGCTCCCTCATAAAGAGAGCACAACAGAGGATGTACTTCCTACGGGAGCTGAAGAAATTCGACTTGCCAAAGACAATGATGGTGCACTTCTACACAGCCATCATTGAGTCCATCCTCACCTCCTCCATCACCATCAGGTACTCTGCTAGCACTACCAAGGACAAGAGCAGACTGCAGCGTATCATCCGCACTGCTGATAAGGTGATTGGCTGCAATCTGCCTACCCTCGAGGACCTATACACCTCGAGGACCTTGAGGCGAGCGAGGAAGATTGTGGCCGACTCCTCTCACCCTGGACACTCTGTTCCAGAAACTCCCCTCCGGCAGAAGGCTGCGGTCCATCAGGACCAAAACTTCACGCCACAAAAACAGTTTCTTTCCATCCGCTGCTGGCCTCTTCAACAAGGCCAGGGGCTCAAACTGACTTTAACGCTCAAACTGACTTTAACACAATATCTGCACAATGACACCCTGCCATATTTGCACTATGTTACCCTATTTGCATTTTTGTAATTTTATATTGTATATTATAGCGATTGTATATTTTAGATTGTATTTTATTCAATTTTTACATACTTTAGCTCCTTAGTATTAGTTAGACTTTGTACCTTAAGTATAGTTAGACTTGTACACCACTTATTTAAGATTTAAGATTCCTATATGTTGAATGTATGCACCTTCCTGCCAAAGTAAATTCCTTGTCTGTGCGAACTTTCATGGCGAATAAAATCCTTTCTGATTCTGATTCCCGTTCACGGCCAACACCAGTGATGATTATCTGAAAGAGTTATGGGCTTCCCCCAAGGTTTACTCAGCCTCAAATTAGTACGCTACCCAGTGGCGATGTGTAAACATCGCCACTCGGTAGACAAAGACGGCCAGGCGTGATCCTGGCCACCCACCCCCTCGCGTGCTATGCCGTGCCGGCCATCATAGGTGCTGCTTGCCCCAACAGTCTGTTACAGGCTAGTCGGGGGATCTTTGTCTTTGTCTAAACAGGGCGGCTGCGGCTCTTGCTGGGCGTTCAGCACCACGGGCTCCCTCGAGGGGCAGCACAAGCGCAAGACGGGGATGCTCGTGTCGCTGAGCGAGCAGAACTTGGTGGACTGTTCCAGGCCCCAGGGCAATTTCGGCTGTAATGGAGGAATCATGAACAACGCGTTCATCTACATCAAGCTGAACGGAGGCATCGACTCGGAGGCGTCGTATCCCTACGTGGCACGGGTGAGGGATTTAGGGAATTGGAGGCTGTGACCGCAGGTAGTGCAGGATACAGCCACTCTTGCAAATGTGATTTGTAACTTTGATCCTGACACACATTTGTTTACATTTTAAATCATGGGACCTCCCTTGCCAGTATCACAATATAAGAATAGGTTTTACCCTTTCTGGCAAATAAAACAGTTGTGTTAACATGTTTAAACACCAAACAGAAACATTTTACAAGGAATCATGTCTGCATTAACCACATGTACTTGTGGTGCAATTTAAATGTCTTGTATTGGTTGCGTCCAATTCGGCAAATACAGTGTGTGCTTTATACATTGTCTATGATTATTTTCTTAGTAATTATTTCTGGTTATATTACATAAATTAATGGCATTATTGATGGTGATGTGTTCGTGGTGTGGGTCACGTGTTTTACGTGTCGTACAGGACCAGCCGTGCAGGTACAAGCCCCAGTACAAGGCCGCGGTGGTCACCGGCTTCGTGAACATTCCCAGCGGGAACGAGGAGGCCCTCAAGAACGCCGTGGCTTCTGTCGGCCCGGTGTCCGTCGCTATCGACGCCACACTGCCATCTTTTCAGTTCTACAGATTCGGTGAGCCATCGTTAAAATTGAGATCAGCCCACTATATGTACACTGCTCAACTCAAAACTACACTATTTTTTTTTATTTTACCTGGTAAGGCCTCACTGAGCTATGTAGCTCTTCTTCATAAGCCACCTGGCCACAAATGATAGCTCAACGAAGTGGCTTATCACGTGGAAATGTATAGAGCCAAATACTTGAAGCGCGTGTTGATTCTAAATGTGAAGGGAAAAACCGTAGGCCCCAGAGAAAAATCCACGCCACCACAAGGAGAACATGCAAATTTTAATTATACAGGCATCAGGGTCGGGTTCAAACCCACGATCTCCTGTTTACCAGGAGAGGCAGTTAACATCTCGCCACTATGGCGACGGTGGCGAAATGTTAGAAATTGGACACCCTGAGCCAGAAATGTCACATTCCTATGGTGAGGAACAATCTCTCTTTCTATGTTGTTGACGTTTCACAGTGCTTCTCATTTTATTGACCCTATATGAGAGGTCAACACCATGATTTATTTATTTTTTTATACCCAGGAAAGCCTCACTGAGTCTCAATTCCCTTTTTTCACGAGGGTCCTGCTCAGTTTTGCAGTGGTGAGCGATGTTGCAATGTGGGTTTTTTTCCCCGAATTGAACAATCTTGCGGGTGATTTTTTTTTTTAAACATCATAAAACATTTTACCGTTCCCAAAGGATGTGTCTTCTCTCGGTAACACTCCAGTAACCCTACAGTGCAATTGAAATTAGGCTAATGAGACAAGGCCCACGAACATTAAAATGTGAAAAATCACGTGCATAGGCGGAGTTTCACTTATATATTGGGGGGGTGGGGGGGGCAGGGGTTTGCTTTGTCTCTCACATTAAGAATCGCGGATGCAAATAATGAATTGTTTTTCAATCTTTTGTGTAAATTACCGAAATAAATAAATAAAGGTGTCCAGTTTGGGGAGGGGCATTGCCCCCCCCCCCCCCGTGTCCCCCCTGCCGCGAACTCCGCCCGTGGTTCCGTGCGTAATATTGTAGTAGGCCGCTGTCGGTAGCCTAAAAGAGGCCTAGAAATAGGGTTTCGTTCCACCAAGTGGGGCACTACCTACTTTTTTTATATTTAACATCAGAAATATATAGAGATTCCTTAGGAAAAAGTTCTCCGCATACAACCTTGCAGTTATTGAGAAAATGATGCTAAAGGTGCCCATTTTGAAAAAAGGGAAACCATAGGGAATTTTGCACTTTTAAACCTGTTTATCATATAAACCCAAAAATGCAGAATTACCACTTGAAGTACAAAATAAACCAGTTTGAAATGTGTGATATACCTGAAGTTGCTATCTATGCACAGTAAACATGATAAGATTATCAAGAAAACTTCTGCTGTAGCATTAACATCCCAATTACTTCTCATTATGTTGTTCCAATTGAAAGGTAATATTTGAGGTAAAATCTGAATAACAAATAGAATTAAGCCAAAATATGATATATAAAAAAAGCACTTTTCAAAATAACACATTTAATGGTGAATTGTCAATTCGCATACATGAGCAGCAACTGCACTACATGAACATATTCACAGCAATGATTATTGTAAACAAGATTGAATTTTGATTGATTTATATTAAATATATATGTCCTATATTAATTTTATTATCATATACACATCACTAAATATCAAGATCACTGTCCTCACTATCAGATTCACATGAAACAATATCCTCAGTTAATCTCACATTGTCACAATGAACACATTTACATAGGTCAGTGCAGGCCAGGCCAGCCTTGTGGCATGAGCACCTTCCACCTGTACAAGTACCAGACTTACACCCACAGTGGAGTGACCCCAAAATCTGTTGAGAAGCTTTAGTCATCCATGATATGATGAGATCACCATCCTTGACAATCCATCCAAAGCCGTCTGGACTGGGAGCATTTGTAAAAGGATCCAATGCTCTCCTGTGGATTGCAGCTTGGTAGTTAGCACGCTTGAAGAGCAGCCTTATTTGTTTTGGCTAATGAACCATCAGTGCTTGCTAGCGGGGATGAGATATTGCCAAGTGAATATGTCAGAATCTCTTTCAAGTTTACAGACAGGGATTGACTTATCACTAACAGTCGTGCAAAGAGTCTCCTGTCATTTTTTAGAATGACTTGATTTCCATCTTTTGTCTTGGATGATTTCTTCATTTGATCCCCAAACGTAGTGAGCTTCAAGGACTTTATTGGAGAGAAGAAGTCTGTTTTTGATGACTGGACTCGATCTTGGATGAAAATTTTCAGAGCTGTTTCACCTTTATCACAAGCACTTTGTATGTCATCTCTGACAGTCTTTGTAGCAACAACATCAGAGCTAATACATACAAGATCTTCACGAGGCAGCAAGGGATTGATCATAGACTCAACCGCTGAAACCAAAGATATAACAGCAGCATTGTCTTTTGCAATTCTTATTGCATCCAACTCTGTATGACCCCTCTCTTCATGTTGCATTCCAGCCATCATTTCACACTGCCTTGTGATTGCAGAACGTTCAGGATGAGACAGTATCCATTTCTGGACGGCACCTCTGTTCAATGTTATCCCAGTTATGCCGCCTTTGGTCTTTGAATCACGGTTGCAGGTTTGTTCTATTGCTTGGTCACAAGCTATGGATGAGAACCTGTTAGCATCCTTACGCTGTACTGTCCAGTTTCCTTTTGCAGTAACTTCTTCATAGCAGTGTGGATGAGTCTTTGGAAGATTGATCATCTCGACCCAATATGCTGATAGGTACCTTGCATAATTTTGGCGGTCATATGCAAAATACCATGCCAGCATACGTCTCACTGTTGCTAAGTGAAGGCTCCAGTCAGAGCATTAGATAGGACATGTATATTTAAAGCCCTACCTTCTATAGAGAAATAATTTGATTATGGAATTACAATGCATTCACAGGCAATATGTAAATGTAATTGGAGTGACCCCACAGATTTGTGAACAAACATTTTTTTTGTACCTACCTATATGTTTTTTCAGTTTTGCCGAGAAATCTTGTGTAATCTCGATAGCAGGATTTGTGGTATCGGACCTCGATTGCAATGCAGTCTTTCCCACGAATGTGTGTCAGAATGCTCTCATCTGATTTCATTTGAGCTGCCTCACGAGGAAGTCCTATATTAAAGATATGAAGAATAAATTATAAACCCAGTTGGCAATATATTAGCTTGCATAACATTCAATTCAAGTGAGTAAACATACATGTGTTAATCGAGCTTGATCGCCGCTATCAGATGAAGCTGCGCTGCTTAAGTCCTCCTCCATGTTTACATGTGCGTAGTGATATTGGCTTGATTTTGGCTCTGACATACTTACATTTTCGATGCTGATTGGTTGAAAATCGAGCTCAACAGTTTTATATGTCTCAATACGCAGTCAATATAGTGCGCCAATAAATTACACTTTTCTCATTAACTGCAGGATAATGCGTGGAGAACTTTTTGCTTGGATACCTTTTATTAACGTTGAACATATTGAGCAAAAGAAAAAGTAGTGCCCCGTTTGTCGGAACGAAACTGAACGATACAGCTCACGTACAGCGGCCTATAGGTGGCAGTGCCCTGGCATCGATGCTTCTGCAGTTGGCGTTTGTGCGTTTACCCCGTGACTCGCAGGCATCTACAAGGACACTTCCTGCACCCAGAGTCTTAACCACGCCGTGCTGGTGGTGGGCTTCGGCGTGGATCAGTTTGGAACTAAATTCTGGCTCGTCAAGAACAGGTGCGTGCCTGCAAGGACTCGGCTACGCTCAATAAGCGAGAGCTATTTGTCTCAAATTAGAAACTCAGCACAAAAAAAAAGTAAATTTCGATTTAAAGCTTTCGTGACTGCAGGGATTCATCTTCTTGGTTCTTTCGGTAAAGTCTACTTGACGGACCTGTTCTCCACCTGAGGACGGCTGCTTGCGTTGTGGCCGAAACGTCGTGAGAATTATTTTATTATGTTTTATTTTTATCATTTTATTACTTCCCTTCTACGTGACTTTACCGAAAGAACCAAGAAGGAAAAAAAAGTAACCCGTAAAAACAAAGTTTTTCACTATAAATCCTTTATATGCGTGGTGGCTAGAGTCCTCTCGTCCTCTGGCTTGAGATGGCTGCCACCTATGGGTCAGATAATTGCCTGCCACCATTAAGCAATTGGTAATTAAATATTTAAAAAAAAATTCCTAAAATGTTGAAAATTTTGGAAAAAAATTTTCACGAAAATAAATTGTCACGCACAACGAGTCTGTGTGCAAAATGTCAGCTCGATTGGATCACGGGAAGTGGGTTAAAAAACGACCGAAAGATTTGCACGGTCGTAAGCGCGCAAGCAAGCAAGCAAGTGAACTTAATATAAAGGATTTTAAAAATGTACCCGTAAAAACTAAGTTTTTCACTCTAAATCCTTTATATGCGTGGCGGCTAGAGTCCTCTCGTCCTCTGGCTTGAGATGGCTGCCACCTATGGGTCAGATGATTGTCTGCCAGCATTAAGCAATTGGTAATTAAATATTTTAAAATTTTTCCCTAAAGTGTAAAATTTTGGAAAAAAAATTTTCACGAAAATTAATTGTCACGCACAACGAGTCTGTGTGCAAAATGTCAGCTCGATTGGATCACGGGAAGTGGGTTAAAAAACGACCGAAAGATTTGCACGGTCGTAAGCGCGCAAGCAAGCAAGTCAACTTAATATAACGGATTTAAAAAAAACTAGCGGTGGCCCTGAGCCCAAGTGGGATAAATTCCACATTTCTATGACAAGGGTCAACTCATCTTCGGATTGTAAGCCAAGCTCTCTCACCACGGTTTTCCTTGGGGCAATGGTTAATTGTAGGCAACACTTAAAAAAACGCAAGGATATGGGCTTAATTAAAGATATGGATATGGGCTTCATCACAAGTTTGAGCCAGGTTAAGTTTAACGCAAATCATCAAACGGCATGAGTCTCTATTCCGATAAATAATAAAAAATGCAGACTCAAGTGGTTTAAGGGGTCAATAAACACATTGACAATGATCCATAAGTATGTGATCAATAAACACGTGATCAATAAATATCATATATTGGCAATGATCAATAACCAAATGGTCAATAATTATATTGGCAAGTAACATTCCGATATGCCCAAAGAAGAACGTTTTCACACAGTGTGCACTGCCGCGCTGTGCCGCTATCGTTGTGACACACGGCCGTTGACGAAACGTGCAGAAGAAAAAGTTCAAAGTGTGTGCCTTGTGTGTGTCTGTGTGTGTGCCTGTGTGTGCCTGTGTGTGTGCCTTGTGTGTGTCTGTGTGTGTGTCTGTGTGTGTGCCTTGTGTGTGCCTGTGTGTGTGCCTTGTGTGTGTCTGTGTGTGTGTCTGTGTGTGTGCCTTGTGTGTGTCTGTGTGTGTGTCTGTGTGTGTGCCTTGTGTCTGTGTGTGTGCCTTGTGTGTGTCTGTGTGTGTGCCTTGTGTGTGTCTCTGTGTGTGCCTTGTGTGTGTCTGTGTGTGTGCCTTGTGTGTGTCTGTGTGTGTGCCTTGTGTGTGTCTGTGTGTGTGCCTTGTGTGTGTCTGTGTGTATGTGTCTGTGTGTGTGCCCTGTGTGTGTGTCTGTGTGTGTGTCTCACAGCTGGGGGAGTGGCTGGGGAGAGGGTGGCTACGTGCGCATGGCTCGAGATTTCAACAACCTCTGTGGAATTGCCTCTGCGGCCAGCTTCCCGCTGGTGTAACAACAACCGGCGACGATGTGACTACAACTGCGCCGTGTGTGACAGAGAGCGAGCGAGCCAGGGTCTATTTACAACCTTACTCCTGCCGCCGCTGACTCCATGGGCCTGAAGTGTTTCACAAATATTTCGTTTAACTGGGATCACGAATCGTTAACTAGCAACGTGATTAAATCACTGAATCACGATTAATTCATTTTTTTAAGGGCGTGTGACGTTTTTTCCCGCAGCCTTGGTTAAAACTGTGCAGAGTCGCGATCGGTGAGCGTAACGGCTGCACTCCACTGGCAACGTTTAGCAAATCGTGCGTTACATTCCCACTGCCAACTCGCTGTTGCCCATTTTGCGTTCGACGGAGAACAATATGGCAAGGAGGGCGATTTAGGAGAAAGCTGCTGGCGAAGTCACACACCCGAATATAATTTGAATATGAATTTTGAATGATTATGAATCGTTGCAAGCTTTGCGATAAGCACCTGATTTCCCTACCTCAATACAAATAATTGTGGTGACCTTATTAGTGCTGTATTTATTCGTATAATTTTTTTAATCACTGCTTTAAAAAAAAAACATTTTACGGTGTGTGCTCGAAATAACTCGATAATTCAGGAGCAAGGTAACCTGAACAAAATTCCATGGAATTCAACGACGACCCAAAGTTTACCACATTTACAAATATCAACGTTCCATTTTTTGAATCGATATTGTTACTTTTACATCATTAAAATAACAAGAAACAATAGGAAAGGTACAAAATCATGGCTGAAAACCTTCCCGTAAACTGATGAGTGCCAAATTCTTGAAGTCGCGATCTCGAACGCCAGACACGACGTTGGATTGATTCGAAGCTTTCGTGACTGCAGGAATCCATACTCTTTGGTTCTTTCGGTAAAGTCACGTAGGTAGAAAATAAAATAAATCACGACGTTTCGATCGCAACACAAGCAGTCGGTCGTCAGGCGGAAAAAAATGTAATCCAGCAGTGGAACAGCTGGTTAATAACGTCCTTCCAATGATTGCTCAGTTTGTACCCATCTTCTCGGTTGAAGTTGTGTCTGTGTTTATTATATATATGGATGGCTTCATGAACAAATCTCTGAAGGTAGCCGGTAGATTTGCAGAAGTACCTCCCGTCTTGGAAAAATCAATACCTCTGCCGTTGCCGATCATTGTTTTAACGCTGTGGGCTCACACGAAATTGAGACGTTGCATATCCATGAACGCTGTTTAGAGGACGCTGTATCCAATCATATTCGTATCAACGACCGCGAGTTGTGACGTACGGCCGATGTTTTGCGGTCATTTTCTCCTCTCGAAAATTGTTATGTGCGCAATTGTAAATGCTTCGTCACGTGATCAGTCGGTGCTGTGTTGATCGGCGCTTGAGAAATGTTAACTTTTGACGACTTCTCTCTTCATAAAGATTTTCAACTCCATGCCTGTATTTTGTGTGACATTTTCTGACTCCGATCGAGGCTGCAACAAAACGGCATCGAAGTTTCCCGACCGCACCGTCATGCATCCACTGCCCAAGCGTGTCATTCTTGATTTGAAGCTTTCGTGACTGCAGGAATCCATACTCTTTGGTTCTTGCGGTAAAGTCACGTAGGTAGAAATAAAATACTGGGAAAAAAATCACGACGTTTCGATCGCAACACATGCGACCGTGATCTGTTTTAATTTATTTTATTTCTAACTACGTGACTTTACCGAAAGAACCAAATAGTACGTGTCATTCTGTTTCTTGAACACTTCAATGTGAGCCCAGTCAGAGTCCCGTTCACACCTTGTGTTCACCCCGACTTTATATTATTGTACCCCCCCCCCCAACTTAATCTTGAATGTTGCTACTGGCACCGTGCCGTGAGACGGAGGAATCCATTTGGACTGCTCACTGAGCATGGCAACCCTTCGTAGAGGGCATTAATTCTAGATTTGAAGCTTTCGTGACTGCAAGGATTCATATTCTTAGGTTTTTTCGGTAAAGTCACGTAGGTAAAAAATTCAAATTAATAAAAGTAAAATAAATAAAAATCACGACAGCTGTACGTGATACAGCTGTCGTGGCTGTGACGGTTCCACCTGAAGACGGAAGCTTGTGTTGCCTCCGAAACGTCGTGATTTTTTACTTTTATTAATTTTACATTTTTACCTACGTGACTTGACCGAAAAAACCTAAGAATATCAACCCTTCGTGTTAGAAAACGGCCCCTGGAAGCGGATAGCACAGATCTACCTCTGAGATTGGAGGCCGACCGAAAATAAATTTCTGGTTTCGGCCGAAACCGAAAGTTACAAATTAAATTTCGGCCAAAACCGAAAGTAAAAAATTTACTTTCGGCCGAAGCCGATTTTCGGTCGGCCTCTATCTGAGATGTCGTGAAGTATCCCTGGGTTCCACACAGCAGCAATTTCCCCACTCGTTCGACCACCTTGGAGTCGCGTTCCAATGTTGGTTTTAGTCAAATTAAGCTCAGAACTCAAATTGAACCTGGCGGTGTTGCTGTGTGCGAGTCATTGTGATATCATCAACCTGCCACACTTGCGAGCCCGGTTTAGTCACCGGCGGATGCCTGGATTTGAACCTAGGATCTCATTGCTGCCGGTTCAGCGATCTGATCTCTTGAACCGCCTCTGCAACTCACGGCAAACCATTGGAACATTGAAGCGAGTGACCGAGAAATTGCCCATCTCGGCATTGAATGCCTTTACCTGACAACACCGCTCGGCGTCTTTAGGTAAAACACAAACAAATCAAAGGCCCTCGTTCACGAAAGCGGCCACGGGCTGCTGGCTCGGGTTTTCCCAGCCGCGTTCCGAGTGCTGAGATTCGCCCCGCGCAACCGCTTGAGGCTTGCGGCTCACATCAAATCCTGGGCACTGGGCACCCAGAGAGTGCCGCTCCTCGCCCAGTGTTGTGTGTCGCGCTCTCGGTGTTGTATCAGCGGCGTTCTTTGCTTGCTTGGCTTGTCGATCACCCGCGTCTAACCGTGTACGCAATGGCCCAGCTATTGAGTGCGCAGGCGGTGCAACTGCGCCGGCGGGGAGGGGGGGTCCTCATGGTCTGGAGGGGCACAGGGAGGACATTTGGACAGCGAGGTGGGGGTCCAAGTTCATTACTTGCTTCTAGATTTGAAGCTTTCGTGACTGCAAGGATTCATACTCTTCGGTTTTTTTCGGTAAAGTCACGTAGGTAAAAATAAAAAATAATAATAATAACAGAATAGAAGTAATAATAGAAATTAAAAAAAATCACGACGTTTCGGGCGCAACACAAGCGTCCGTCATCAGGTGGGACAACCACAGCGAGAGACAAATACTTGCACCAGAGCACAGTCGAACCGCGTAATGCGAATGCTGCAAGGCAATGGTTAATTTCACACGGCACATTAGCTGCATCCACATAAATGGAGTTCCACTGTATTCGTTTTAGAACGATAGATCGGCACACAACGAGTGCTTGTGTAAGAGCGTGGCCACATTCTGCTTGGCACACGTATAGCAGCAGCTTGTTGAATAATGCTGATATCTACAAAGCAAACCGCTCACTCGCGGAATGTTCTCCAAGAGGAGTACAGCAGTAGTCTCAATTCCCGCCACACACATCATTATTATCATTGTCGTGTTTATATATGAGTTTAAATGTTTGCGTGCATCCATTCAATGACTTCAAAGCGTGAATTAGCAGCAGCCTTCAGAAAAAATACTTCATAAATGAATCCACGTCTTGGTAAACTGACGTGTTTGTAGCCCTTAGCACCTTTCCCTGATGTATTTTTGTAACGCGCGTTTCTGAAATGATGTACACACAGCCGCGGCGTGACGTCTGCTCAGACTCACTGCAAGAGTGTCTGACGTTCTCACTACTCACAGGTAAGGTGAGCCTCTTCAGACACTCGCTCTTGACCGTGTTCTTACTTGCATTGTCCAACGAGGTGAAACTCCTCATGAAACACCTCACGTGGTGTGAAATCAGCAATGGGAATACTGGAGGTGGCCAGGCGTGGTTCTTGCAACACCACTCACCTCAATCTTGATTTGAGGCTTTCGTGACTGCAGAAATCCATACTCTTTGGTTCTTTCGGTAAAGTCACGTAGGTATAAAATAAAATAAATCACGACGTTTCGGGCGCAACACAAGCGTCCGTCATCAGGTGGGAAAGCATGGTCTGCTGCTGAGGCAGACTGTTTTAAAATGTTTGAAATGGGTGTAGCCCAAGGCTCATAAATACTATGCTTTCCCACCTAATGATAGACGCTTGTGTTGCGCCCGAAACGTCATGACTTTTATTTTATACCTACGTGACTTTACCGAAAGAACCAAAGAGTATAGAATTATAATAATTTTTATTTTTATTAGTTTTCTGTTTGAAATTCATTTTGGAACCAAGCACTCCACTGGAATGAGTTAATTACGGGAGAATTCCTCTTATTCGCACGTCTGTTATATGCGACTATTGCTATCCGTGTCGATATTTTTTGTTTTAAACAATAATCATATCGGGTGAGGAGTCCGGTAATTCGGGCGAGCCTCAGAGTGGAGCCGCTGCTGCTCCTCCTGATCGAGAGGAGCCGGTCGAGGTGGTTCGGACACCCGGTAAGGATGACCCCCGGGAGACTAACCCCTGGAACTCTACCGGGCATCAGCACGGCGTCATTACACGTGTGTGTGTGAGTACTAAATTCACTTGCGATGTTTATTCTTCTTATACTACTTCATAGCTGTCATCCCATACGGTTTACCCCGTATTCATGTACAGGCAATTGAATTATCAGGTCCTTGTTTGTGTTTCTCCCTTGTGATGGGACTTTGTAGGATGAACGTTGAGATTTAAAAGGGGCACGGGGTGACCAATAAGGTCTGACTTGGTCTGTAATAAGGTAGGGCACTTTCGATTTAAAGCTTTCGTGACTGCAGGGATTCATCTTCTTGGTTCTTTCGGTAAAGTCACGTAGAATGGAAATAACCAAGAAGAAGGCAGGGCACTGATAAGGGGTTGACAGGTATGTTATGTACGCACACACGTGTGTGAGAGTGAGTGTGACTCAACCCTGAAACGAGTACTTGGTGCGGTGTATAAACATCGCCACTCGGGAGACAAAGGCGACCGGGCGTGGTGCTGGCCACCCACCCCCTCGTGTGCCGTGGCGGGCTTCATAGGGGCGCTAGCTAACAGCAGCACTTTCCCCAAAAAAGCATGCGGAGGCTATACGGTGGATGGGTGGGTGGGGAGATATCTTAGCCTTTGTGTTGTGTTAAGATTTCCCCAGTCACGAGGGAGAGGAGGAGGAGGCAGACCCCAGTCACGCGCAGGCGACGAGCGGCGCGTGACGACAGCCACCATCGTCTCATCATCGCGAAGGATCTCGAGATATCGCGGCCGTCAATCAACAGTCGTGGTCGGCTCTTCGCCCGCAAGGTGACCTCCTCGCTTTCGCAACAGGCCGGAAAGTTTGTCGTGTATTTTGTTGTTGTTGTAGTTGTTGTTTGTTGAAACTACGGTAGTTCTGGCTACACAAACTCACGATTCCGTTGGGTTGGAACATTACGGGTCAAAGCAAAATATTAAAGCATAACTCCACCATGCTGTGTGTTCACAAAGTCTAAATATGTGTTTTTTTTATTCCATCAGCCTCTTCGCTTTCCAGACCTATATTATCAAGCAGAATTTTTTACTAAAGCAAGAAAAAAACAATGGACCGTTTGTTTTATCTTCTGGATCTCATCGACAGACTCTGGCTTGTTAATCAAAGTGCTGTCAGATTAGCAGATTATAATAGGTTTTTCCCCTTTTTTTGCAACAAAACAGTTGTGTTAAGATGTTAAAACACCAAACTGAAACCTTTTACAAGGAATCATGTCTGCATTACTGAAACCTTTTATAAGGAATCATGGCTGCATTAACCACAATGCTTGTGGTCAGAATGCAAACAAAAAACATACTCTGATAGTATATAATGCATTGTTCTTAAAACTGATTGGTCCACACCACAGATAGCTTTCTTTTGAGCCTCGTCTCAAACGGTGTTAGACCAGAGGATGCCAAAAGGCGTACAGCCCAAAGACAATGCCACTATCAGAGTAATGAGAGCTTGGGGAGAGCAGCTAAATCATGGGACCTTCTTTGCCAACAAAAAAGGGAAAAAGATTGGCAGATGTTACGAACAATATGGGTGTCTCATATTTTACTTTGGGTACGTGGTTTTACATGTTCCCGCCGTATGGTCGCTGCTGCTGCCACTCCCAGCCGGTCCTGAGTCGGAGAGAGAAGAAGACGAAGATGAAGCTGTTGCTCGTCGCTCTGCTGGGGGTCGTGGCGGTGATCTCCGCGGCCGTGGCCTCGCCTCTCCTCGACCCGGAGCTGTCGCCCGAGTGGGAGTCCTGGAAGGAGTTCCATGGCAAGACCTACGGCGAGGTCGGTCGCGACCACAACGCACGGCCATGCGCTCGCACCGCACGAGCGTTGTAGAGCGTTGTAGAGCGACTCCTTGTTCAGAGATGCCCACGGAGATGAGCACGGTACCCCAGCGCATCGTTTGAGCGAGCAGATGCGGCAGGGTTGCTACGAAGAGGTCGGTCGGTTAGTGGGTCGTGTACAAATCGCCACCGCTGCCTCCTCAAGACTGGTAAAAGAGTGAAGTGGTGCCCCAGGGACGGTGGCAGCCGTGAGCACTCATGGCCAGTGGGCACTCATGGTCAGTGGACACTCATGGTCAGTGGGCACTCATGGCCAGTCTCTCCATGAGTGCTTCCCCCGCACCTCCGATTAGCGCGGTTCGCTACGTACAAAGTTCAACATGCATGAGACAACCGAATTTGGAAACGCTCGCAAAAGTGGTATTAATTTCATGGACCCACACACATAACTGTCAACCCATACGGTTTTACTCCGTGTTCTTGTACAGAGAAATTGAGTCTTCAGGTCCATACGGCGTACAGCCATTTCAATACAGGTAGAACATTAAAATTTTTGTCTACTTGTTTGTGTTTCTCCCTTGTGATGGGACTTTGTAGGATGAACGTTGAGATTTATAAAGGGCACGGGGTGACTAATAAGGTCGGAATTGGTCTGTAATAAGGCAGGCCACTGATAAGGGGTTGACAGGTATGCACACAGATGGTAACCTAAGTTAATCTCTCAAACCAAAATTGGAGTTTATTAAAGCTACTGATAGAAAGTCGGCAGGCAACCTTGTTGCCAGGTGTTCCTACTTCAGAGCCACTCAATATGGTCGATTCGTTCCCGGTTGAGAGTTGCCGAACACCTGAACACGGTGCTGGTTGCTATTGCATTGCATCCCTTGACGCGTCTCTCTGCCTGCTGTGCTACAGGAGGAGGAGGGCTGGAGGAGGATGATTTGGGAGAAGAACCTCAAGAAGATCTCCATGCACAACCTGGAGCACTCCATGGGCAAGCACACCTGGCGCATGGGCATGAACCAATTCAGTGACATGGTGAGCCAGGACATCGCATACCTCTTCTACGCTTCGCTCCCACGAGATTAAAAACTACCGCATAGGACATCGGATGTGGCTCTGTGGGGAGATGGTGAGCCAGACGTTTCCTCCTTCCCTATGCCTCCCTCATTTCCATGAGAATAGATTTGGCTCGTATAAGCTCGTACAGATTGTGTTAAACCACTAAGACCAACACGCGCAGATATGATGGGTTCAAATCCAGGCGGGCATCCACCCACTTAAAAGAGATTCATGGGTGTAGAGATGTAATTATCTTAATTTTAGAACTTTCGTGACTGCAGGAATTATTATTTGGTTCTTTCGGTTAAGTCACGTCTAAAGATAAAATAATAAATTAAATTAAATAATAGAATACGACGTTTCGATTGCAACACAAGCAATCATCATCAGGTATAATGAAATAGCGACATAATATCTAACCAGAAAACTATAGACAGACATATTAGCAGACAGATATCACAAGATACATACATAGCGAGAGCAACACAGTTGACAGAGAGGGGTGATCGTCTCTGTGGGGTGGCCTTAAATAGACAGAGGGGGGGGCGGAGGCAGAGAGAAGGAGGGGGGTTAGAAAAAATTAGCATATCAATGAGTGGTCCAAAAGAAAACGTGGTGCTGCGAGTACGATGGCACAGCAAGCAAGCCTGAAAATCAGGAGAAAGACACACTAAAATTAAATAACCTAGTAAAATATCGAAATGTAATGTAATACAACACAGAGGGTCGGTCAACACACAATTAACGCATAGCCTGGTTGATTACGTATTTCAAAGATTGCTAAGTTAGAATTTAAGTGTGAACATTCTAAAGAGGACACAGGCAGAGAAAACAAGTCGCCAGAGAAAGAGAAAAAAAGATAAGCTTAAAACTTCCCCGTAGAAGTGGTTCAATCTTAATTTTAGAACTTTCGTGACTGCAGGAATTATTATTTGGTTCTTTCGGTTAAGTCACGTCTAAAGATAAAATAATAAATTAAATTAAATAATAGAATACGACGTTTCGATTGCAACACAAGCAATCATCATCAGGTATAATGAAATAGCGACATAATATCTAACCAGAAAACTATAGACAGACATATTAGCAGACAGATATCACAAGATACATACATAGCGAGAGCAACACAGTTGACAGAGAGGGGTGATCGTCTCTGTGGGGTGGCCTTAAATAGACAGAGGGGGGGCGGAGGCAGAGAGAAGGAGGGGGGTTAGAAAAAATTAGCATATCAATGAGTGGTCCAAAAGAAAACGTGGTGCTGCGAGTACGATGGCACAGCAAGCAAGCCTGAAAATCAGGAGAAAGACACACTAAAATTAAATAACCTAGTAAAATATCGAAATGTAATGTAATACAACACAGAGGGTCGGTCAACACACAATTAACGCATAGCCTGGTTGATTACGTATTTCAAAGATTGCTAAGTTAGAATTTAAGTGTGAACATTCTAAAGAGGACACAGGCAGAGAAAACAAGTCGCCAGAGAGAGAAAAAACTTAAAACTTCCCCGTAGAAGTGGTTCACACTTAAATTCTAACTTAGCAATCTTTGAAATACGTAATCAACCAGGCTATGCGTTAATTGTGTGTTGACCGACCCTCTGTGTTGTATTACATTACATTTCGATATTTTACTAGGTTATTTAATTTTAGTGTGTCTTTCTCCTGATTTTCAGGCTTGCTTGCTGTGCCATCGTACTCGCAGCACCACGTTTTCTTTTGGACCACTCATTGATATGCTAATTTTTTCTAACCCCCCTCCTTCTCTCTGCCTCCGCCCCCCCCTCTGTCTATTTAAGGCCACCCCACAGAGACGATCACCCCTCTCTGTCAACTGTGTTGCTCTCGCTATGTATGTATCTTGTGATATCTGTCTGCTAATATGTCTGTCTATAGTTTTCTGGTTAGATATTATGTCGCTATTTCATTATACCTGATGATGATTGCTTGTGTTGCAATCGAAACGTCGTATTCTATTATTTAATTTAATTTATTATTTTATCTTTAGACGTGACTTAACCGAAAGAACCAAATAATAATTCCTGCAGTCACGAAAGTTCTAAAATTAAGATTGAACCACTTCTACGGGGAAGTTTTAAGCTTATCTTTTTTTTTCTCTCTCTCTGGCGACTTGTTTTCTCTGCCTGTGTCCTCTTTAGAATGTTCACACTTAAATTCTAACTTAGCAATCTTTGAAATACGTAATCAACCAGGCTATGCGTTAATTGTGTGTTGACCGACCCTCTGTGTTGTATTACATTACATTTCGATATTTTACTAGGTTATTTAATTTTAGTGTGTCTTTCTCCTGATTTTCAGGCTTGCTTGCTGTGCCATCGTACTCGCAGCACCACGTTTTCTTTTGGACCACTCATTGATATGCTAATTTTTTCTAACCCCCCTCCTTCTCTCTGCCTCCGCCCCCCCCCCTCTGTCTATTTAAGGCCACCCCACAGAGACGATCACCCCTCTCTGTCAACTGTGTTGCTCTCGCTATGTATGTATCTTGTGATATCTGTCTGCTAATATGTCTGTCTATAGTTTTCTGGTTAGATATTATGTCGCTATTTCATTATACCTGATGATGATTGCTTGTGTTGCAATCGAAACGTCGTATTCTATTATTTAATTTAATTTATTATTTTATCTTTAGACGTGACTTAACCGAAAGAACCAAATAAGATGTAATTATCTCGGTCTGGTTAGCAAAGAATCAAAATTTAAGTTCAGTGGTCATTTAGGCCAATGTCAGTGCTGCCATCTTGCCTCACCATTATAATTCTAATGGCCTCCTCAGCCCCTTGTAAAATGATCAAAAAACACTCGTCAATTAGTACCTGAGAAACCTCACTGGCAGCGAGAGAAACGATGGTCCGATCTCCGACCCCGCATGACCAGGGATGCAGACTTGCTGATAATTTTTGTGAATACTTGGATGAGGAGGAGGAGGAGGAGGAAGCGAGAGGAGGACCCTCTCAGACCAAACAAAACAAGGAGGCAAAGCAATGTCGGAATGCCCATTGTTATTTTTGTAATTAAAGTTCCGCTCATTTGCGCACACAGAGACGCGGTGGCTTGAAATGTGCCTTGATCTGACACGGAAGTTGAAGCGATGGAGGGTTTGCGTTCCTTGCGAATGCTCGTCCGACGCAGACAACTGAGAAGTTCCGGCAGCTGATGCTGGGCTTCAGAGGCTGGAACGGCACTGGCGAGGACTCCCGCGGCTCCGCGTTCATGGCACCCGCCGCCTTCTTTGAAGCCCCTGAGAGCGTGGACTGGAGGGAACAGGGCTACGTCACTGATGTCAAAAACCAGGTGAAGATCGGCAGGTCATCATTGGCCCTCAGCACGGTTGGCTACGTACGATGCGAAAGAAGTTCAACATACATACATGCATACAGTTTAACACGTAGGCTTTCGCGACCAATACTATCCATAATTCGAGCACGAAATGTCGTTCTCGAACTATAAATGTTGTGGGTTTACTCTCCAACACACCGATGTTGCTGAAATAGTAACGAAATGGCCATGTTTTGTTTACGTGACAAAACTTACTAAGTGTCAAGTGGTGGCGGGTTTAACGACACATTTATATTTACGCGATCTATCCCAAAACACTTCTATTATGGATAATACATACGTACAGTGAGATTAATGTCACCATATCTTAGTATCGCTTCTTTTCTACCGGATTTGTGAGCTGTTGCAAAGTTGACACCTGACCCGCAATGAATTGCTCTTGCAAGTGTCTCACCTTTGGACTGTAGATCTTCCTCTTTATCACTGACCTCTGGGTACCACTCCATTACCTGTCTCAGTCACCTGGCCGTCTCCTTCCTGCTCACCTTTTCCATCTACCACATCCTCCTCTCCCTGATTTGGTCAACAACACTGTCTTGCCACGTTCCATTTTGAATGTTCAAATCTCTCACCCGATCCTGCCATGACATTCCTTGCATCCTCTGCAAGCACACGCATTCGAAGGCCGCGGGGGACTCATTCAAACGTGTGTCTATGCCGTGGTGTCAGCGGGTTTATTTGTCCTTTCTGGCTCTCTTACCATTCTGCTGACAAAAAGAAACGACTGAATAATTGTTTTCTGGGATGTGGCTCCAATCTTAAATTGAGCGTCGTCTCTGCGCGCGTATCTCGCTGTCTGTTCCGCAGGGCAGTCGTGCGGGGAGCGGTTAGCGTAGCGGCTAGCGTAGCGGCTAGCATGCTGCACTACGAACCCGGCGCAGTCGAAGGCCAAGGGGGGACTCATTCACACGCATCGCTTGCCACAGCGTGTCAGCGCGTTTCGCCGTCCGTTCCGTTTCTCCTACCCTTCCGCTGACAAATGAGCTTTCCTTGGCGTGATGCGGCACCGCCAATGTCCCGTTGAGCATCGTCTCACGGACTCCGCTCCGCTCCGCAGGGCGACTGCGGCTCTTGCTGGGCGTTCAGCGCCACGGGCTCCCTCGAGGGGCAGCACAAGCGCAAGGCGGGAGTGCTCGTGTCGCTGAGCGAGCAGAACCTGGTGGACTGCTCGTGGCCCCAGGGCAACCAAGGCTGCGGGGGAGGATTCATGGACAACGCGTTCCAGTACATCGTGAGCAATGGGGGCATCGACTCGGAGGACTCGTACCCATACGTGGCGCAGGTGAGGCAGTCGAGGGTTGCGGCCGCAAAACTCGAATCGCGATCGCTCAATTTGGGGATTGCGCAGCAGCGGCGGTGGCGGGAATCATTGCCACCGCCCCGACTGGCAGACGAATGCCCGCTCACAGGCCAGCCACTCCGAGTCACCTAGTGGCGCAGGGGCAGCTGCCACTGGCGGCGCCCTTCAGAAATTGTGTTGAGATGAGAAGTGCTGCAAGAGATGGCGTCAAAGGAGGGCGACTCTTGTCAAAGATGAACCCTCACTGTGAACGTGTTCGTTGTCTACCCCATTGTAATTCATAATGAAGGTTTTTTTGTTGGGTTAGAGCGTGTTCATAGAAATGTGTCGTTAATCCACCATAACCCGACAGTGAGGTTTTTCACGTAAACGAAACGTGCCAATTAGTTACTACACATTAATAATTACGTGATCTAACTAAAAAAAACGATGTATTATTAATATAATATTGTATGCGAAGGCCTACATGTTAAATTGACTAACCACATAATAGGTCAGTATTTGGGTTTATTGTCAAAAAATAATGTGATCTATTGTCCCAATTATAGGTAAGCATGATTTCCTATCAGATTTCACGCGGTGTTGTTCGGAGTTACATTCCCTCGACTGTTCGGACAGTTGCTGATAAACCTATCTGTATTCCACAGTCAAGCGCCTCTTATCCACAACACTCATATCTGTGGATCCAATCATAACACTTAAGATCAATCTGATTTGATTCAACGTGGTGTTTCACGTCGTACTTGTATACAACGATTCCAGAGCGGTGACCTTGTGGTAGGTGTTGTGAATGCAATAAAACATTTTTTACAAATAGCATTGGTTGCCATAAACAAAAACATACCCTTAGCTCAGGGGTGGGGGACGTCCGGCCCACTGGTCGTATAAGGCCCATGAAATCATTTGGTCTGGCCCTGCCAAGGCAACCGCAGGCGGGACTCGAAATTCAATCAATCTAGGAGCAAACCTGGAAAAGCAGTTGCGAGTAGCAACATCATCAATACCAGCTAACATCACACGCCTCACCAAAGAGAAGCAGTTCCAGCCATCACATTCGGGGTGAGTTAATTAAATGTTTAGCCAAATATAACAGGCTAATTTTTAAGTTGATAATTTTGTATGGCCCGCGAATGATGTTATAAACATCCAAATGGCCCTTGGCAGAAAAAAGGTTCCCCACCCCTGCCTTAGCTGAACACAGAATATGAAATGTAATTATGTAAACCACCTGCGTCAGTAGCTGAAACATGCAGTATGTATTTAACATATAAAATGTTGTGTTTTAAATCTAAAGTATGGTAAGTCCTCGCTTAACATGTGGCGGTGTTCACACTGCAACGCGTTTTCGCTATAACGCGGTTCTTCCACGTGTGCACCGTTATAACGCGGAATCTGCCACCTGTTACAACGCGAAACGTGCACCGTTATAACGCGGTTTCTCAGCGGTCGACGCTGAACTACTTTCTTGAACTGCGTGGCTCAGCAATACGATACTGTATGCGGAATGATACAGTAACGCGGCGGCATACCCACAGTTATTTGTCCCGCCATCTCGCCGTGTCTGCGCACATCGTATCTCGCCAAACTTTGTCATCGCTACACTATTCAAGGGGAAATTGTTTTCGGTTTAGGCGTTTTCAGCTTAACGCGGCGCTTTTCAGGAACGCATCTAAGGCAAGTCCTCGTTAAACGAGGACTTGCTTAAACGAGGACTTGCCGTCGTGAGGGTTTTTTCTCAGAGCTGGCTCGAGTTCGGCGCTTTGAGCCACGGCTCACGTGAGACAGAGCCGGGTCAGAGCCAAGCCGCGGCTCAGAAATATGGGACGATTAATTGAAGCATCGACGCCGTCGTATTCACGGTTGTGTTGCAATTCCCCAGGGAACACTTGGCAGGAACGTTTTTTTTTTAACTGATGCGACGTGCACGTGGATTGACATCGCTACATATAGATCGTTGCCACAATTTACGTGACGGTTCATTGGTTTTGGGGGTCAAAACTAATGCAGCTACCGCAAGTTAAGAGTTACGGATGCATCCCATCAGACCACCGAACCATTTTCACGCAATTTCAACCTGGAATATGTTTAGTTCTTGAACAAATCACTTCT
Source organism: Lampetra planeri (assembly GCF_965212315.1). Taxonomy (NCBI): domain Eukaryota; kingdom Metazoa; phylum Chordata; class Hyperoartia; order Petromyzontiformes; family Petromyzontidae; genus Lampetra; species Lampetra planeri. Next base: position 6,847,900 of record NC_136145.1, on the reverse strand, counting down.
AACGTCGCGACGCGTTTTTTATAATTTTTACCTCTCATCGGCATCGATAAATATTCACGATCGTCGGTAATTTTTAAATCCTTTATATTAAGTTCACTTGCTTGCGCGCTTACGACCGTGCAAATCTTTCGGTCGTTTTTTAACCCACTTCCCGTGATCCAATCGAGCTGACATTTTGCACACAGACTCGTTGTGCGTGACAATTTATTTTCGTGAAAATTCCAAAATTTTCCACTTTTTAGGAAAAATAAATTAATATTTAATTTAAAATACCAATGTGATAGAAATGAAACTCTTACTCAAGAAAAACAGAAATGAATAATAAAATAAAACCGATGCCACGCATATAAAGGATTTATAGTGAAAAACTTTGTTTTTACGGGTTCATTTTTTTTCTTCCCCCCCCTCCCCGCCACTCTATTTTCCGCGTGACTTCAACACCTCCGAGGCTCTCCATGCTCCTCGGTAACCTCCTCCCCACCTCCTGATTGTAAATCTCTGCGCTCGCCACAGGACGAGCTGTGCAGCTACGACCCTGAGAGCAATGCCGCCGAGGCCACCGGCTTCGTGGACGTCACCGAGGACGACGAGGAGGCCCTCAAGAACGCCGTGGCCTCCGTGGGTCCGGTGTCGGTCGCCATCGACGCCAGTCTCAACTCCTTCCAGCTCTACCATTCCGGTGAGGAATTGTAAAGTGGCGCGATGGGGCGCCACGGCGGCAAGATGTTAGCTACCTCGCCTGGTGTACAGGAGGTTGTGAGTTCGAGCCCTACCCTAACGCCTGCTGTGTGTGTGTCTCTCCGGTTTTCCCTCTGCATTTAGAATGAACATCACGCGTTTTTGAGTATTTGGCTGCTATACATTTCCACACAATAAGCCACTTCACTGAGCTATCAATTGTGTGCCAGGTCGCTTCTGAAAAATAGCTACATAGCTCAGTGGGCCTTGCCTGGTAAAATAAAAATTTATAATTGTGTTTTTACCCTTTTATCTGCCAACAAAACTGACACCTTTTTTTTACGAGGAGTCATGTTTGCATAGACCACAATACCTGCAGTCGTGGTCTATGCAAACATGACTCCTCGCAAAAAAAGGTGTCAGTTTTGTTGCCAGATAAAAGGGTAAAAAAACTATTGTCATATTTTTTTACTGGCAAATGAGGTACCAATGGTGTCAAATAAAAATTGTTTAGTTTAGTTTCAGAAGAGAAAAAGGCCAACCGATATTACAACATTGAAGCACAATTGGGAAATAATATACGCGGAAATTGGCCGGCAGCGGTGTTGCCATTATGGATGAGCCCTACATTTTTCCGCGTGACCTGCAGGCATCTACAAGGACACGCAGTGCACGAACGAACTGAACCACGCCGTGCTGGTCGTGGGCTACGGCGCGGATGAGCAGGGAGAGAAATTCTGGATCGTGAAGAACAGGTAGCGTCACTACACAGGGGATGGCCCCCGGGCAGCCGTGAGCAGCGCTCGTAGCCATGAAACGCGAGGGTGCCGATGGTGAAACCTTTCTAGGCACGCACGTGGTTGGTGGACGGACCCAGGTACTGGGCCACAAAGTCGGCGTGGGGATTGTGGGGGTTGTGGGGGGGAGAGACATTCCCCACGGCCAGTGCCATGTCAGTCTTGATGAGCCGCTGTCAAACACATTCGAGATTTTCTAAAAATACATTTTTTAAGTTGTTCCTCTTTCAAAGCGGTGTTTTCGTCGGCTATACGGTGGTGGTGGTGGTTGTTGTGGAAAGAAAAGCTGCCCGATTGTGCAATTTGTCACGGCTCGATTGGAGAAGTTACGAGTCGCAAAACCACCGTTGCAGGTCATTTACCGGCAAACAGCTGTTCATGAATCGCCTCACGAATTTGGATCTGACTTTCGTGAATCGGTTAACTTTCTTCACGGCTATATTTTCATCTTGCTTCCTCTCAGCTATCTGAATTAACTTATATCTGTCTTCATAGTTTGCTCCTCCCCTTGGCCTATTCTATTGATATGTTTTGTGATGTACAGTGCCTTGAGACCCCAATGGAAAGGTGCTTTGTGAATGCAATATATTATTACAATATAATTTCACTGGGTATGTTTGTATGAATACTGATGGTGTGCTTGTCAACATGAGCAGCAGGAAGTAAGAGGTGGTTGGGTGAGTGGTGGCATTAAGAGTTTATCTTGACTAACCCGCGAGCCTATAACCAGATCACCCAGAAGGCACTCCATCTCCTCAATCTCAGATTTTGAAAGCTAAGCAGGATTCAATCTGAAGAGCGCTCATAAAACGTGCGTTATCTAGGCTGCTGCGGGCATACCTTGTGGAAAGCAGATGGCAGTTCAGCAAAAAAGAATCCATTATTTTATCGTACTATGCTCCCACATCTGTGACTACCCTCTGCCTTCAGCAACTCACGCTGACCAACATGGTGAAGTATGGTCACACAACCCTCAGTATCTGTACGGCATGAGGGAGACCCCTGTTCAGCAGTGGATTGACAACATAACTGTAGAATACTGTATGTATATATAAGTATACATACAATGGCACTTGTCACATTGGTCTGTAAACTAAGCTGGGTATCTCGATCCTCATGCTGTGTGTGTGTGTGTGTGCCTTGTGTGTGTCTGTGTGTGTGCCTTGTGTGTGTCTGTGTGTGTGTCTGTGTGTGTGTCTGTGTGTGCCTTGTGAGTGCCTGTGTGTGCCTTGTGTGTGTCTGTGTGTGTGTCTGTGTGTGTGTCTGTGTGTGCCTTGTGAGTGCCTGTGTGTGCCTTGTGTGTGTCTGTGTGTGTGCCTTGTGTGTGTCTGTGTGTGTGCCTTGTGTGTGTCTGTGTGTGTGTCTGTGTGTGCCTTGTGAGTGCCTGTGTGTGCCTTGTGTGTGTCTGTGTGTATGTGCATGTGTGTGTGCCTTGTGTGTGTGCCTGTGTGTGTGTCTCACAGCTGGGGGAGTGGCTGGGGAGAAGGTGGCTACGTGCTCATGGCTCGAGATTTCAACAACCTCTGTGGAATTGCCTCTGCGGCCAGCTACCCCCTGGTGTAACAACAACCGGCGGCGATGTGACGACAACTGAGCCAGAAAACGATTATAACTCTCATGATGCACGCATGGAGTCGTGTGTGACAGAGAGAGAGAGAAAGCGAGCCAGGGTCTATTCACAGTACGTGGAAAACCCTGCTGCTGTTGCTGAGACTCCATTGCACCAGAGTGCTGAACCGGACACATTTAGATTCGTGATTCATTTCGTGACCCCCAAACTTAGGGCGCCAGGGTGGTAATGCAGTGATAATACCCGCGCCTCACCGCAAGAAGGGCCCGGGTTCGATTCCCGACTCGGGCACTTTTCTGCGTGGAGTTTGTATGTTCTTAATTACAAGCTTCGAAACGAGAGATAGAACTGAATTGCACGTCGGAGTCGGGTGGATAAAAGCCGGAAAGGCGATTTGTTGGGGCCACTCAGAGGGATAGGAAAGGGGCTTTGAGACTAAATCGAGTCCAGGGGTAGTGGGTGGGGGGGGTCCGCACAGACGACTAAAAAAGAACATTCGTTTAACATGCAGGAGGCTTTCGCGACCGACATGATCCATAATATAGTTTTTTGGGTTAGATCGCGTAAATAAAAGTGTCGTTAAACCCGCCACCACCCGACACAGCCAACTAGTAAGGGTTGTCACGTAAACAGAACGTGCCAATTCGTCACCAATGCAGCACTACACCGGTGTGTTGGAGAGCCAAGCCACAACATTTACAATCTGAGTACGACGTTTCGCCAGTAATTACAACTAGCTTCATCAGGCGACAGCCAGAACACACCGGTGTGCTGTACGAGTGACTTATTGGCCACGTTCTGTTTACGTGACAACCCTTACTAGTTGGCTGTGTCGGGTGGTGGTGGGTTTAACGACACATTTATATATTTACGCAATCTAACCCAAAAAAACCTCTATTATGAATAGACATTCGGCTCACGCTTAGGAGATATAAGACAAGCTAATAGAAAGGGGGGGGGGGGGACTCATTGTAATAATTTGAATTTTGGCTTAGAATAAGTTATAAAAACAATGCCACTTTAAGTTGCATAATGGTGTCTTTTAACAAGTAAATGTGAATTATTTACGTCGCCTCTGTTTATTTAAAGTAACTTTTTTCCTTCTCCACGTGTTGAGAAAGTGTGAACATTGAATCGTTCGATTCAGACCACAAAGCGTGACAATAAAGAGAATATTTGTGACAGGGTCCAGGGTCGTGTTCACGCTACACAAGCGCCGACGTTATATTCCCCATTCAGACACAAGTCAGAAATTCCTTCACGCGTTACCGATTCAACGCGCCTCGGTTTCGCAAAAGTCTACAAACACGTTGACAGTGACACCAGTGCCGGATTAAGCTAGTGCGGGGCATGTAGCATGATGTTATAAAGGGGCCCTAAATAAAAAAAACACGTAAATATTAAAACACAATTTTTTTACTGGCATAGTAAAGTAATTGTATTTTTTCATTTGCTATACGGGTAACGCGTATGGGTTGACGGGTATGCAACTGACATCGTGAGTTAAAAACAATAACTCAACTAGTCCTCCTGAAAATGGTCTTGCTTGTGTTTTGTGTAAGTTGAGTAAAACTCACATTTTCCAAGATGGAATATATGACCGCCTGCAGGCATCAATGTGTTAAGTAGTTGTTGCTGTTGTAGACGGAGGTACTCGGAGACGGAGGTGAGTTAGGGGCTTCCGCCAGGGTTTATTAACAGGTATCACTATAAGGGTTCCCTCTTCACCCCTTCCACTATCCCCGTTCCTCCAGTGACCCCGCTTACGTCACGGGGTCTCCCTTAAATACCCTCTGAGGCGAGACGTCACGTGCACTGCCCGGCGCGTGCGACCCCACGTCCCGTGATGTCACAGCACCGGACAGCGCACGCGACGCCACCACTCTCCTCTACTCCTCTACATCACCCCCCCCCGTGAAAAAAAACAGCCGACCCGGCTGCAAGCACCCCGCAAGCGGGGCCCCACACCGGACCGAAGACCGAATATTCACGAGTTCCTGAAGGTATAACCGGCTGCTAGAAACTAAACCTTAGGGCAGCACGGCCCCTCAAGCAGAACAGCAACAACAAAAAACAAGATAAATAGACCCCGAAGGCCTCATCCGCCGGATAGCGCCGAACGGGCGCCAGGGGCTGGGCCCGCTGAACGGCCATCAGGGCCGTCACCGGAGCCGCATCCCCCTCGAGCGGGTATGTGCTGCTGGCCCGCTCCCCCGTATGATGTCCGTCTCCCATGCAGGTGGCCCGTCAGCGGGCAACAGGCCCACCGCCGTGGCCTCCGGTGACCGGGGGGTCTCTGTCGGCCTCACTCGGGAGGGGCCTGGGGGCACACACACAGGTCGGACGTCACCTCCGTCAGCGAGACCCGGCCGGTCAGGCACGCCGGACACATCATCAGCCGGCCGCTCCGGAATTGGGGGTGGATCCCCCAGGGTAGATGGAACATAACGTTTGAGCCGGGACGGGTGCACTATCCACTGCCGGCGACCGAACCGAATCCGGACGCATTGCGGCCGGCGGACCTCCACAACCTCCACAGGGCCCTGCCAAGGGCGATGCAATTTGGCCGATGTGCCAACGGGGACCTGGGGACAATGCAGCCACGCTTTTTGACCCGCTATCCACGGGAGGCCAGCTGCCTGGTGTTTGGGCAGCCGCTCATTAGCCGCCTGCCGGCTTGCGGAATTCTCGGCAGCGGCCTGTCGCGCCTCGCGCAGCCGGTCAAGCGCGACCTTCAAAGGGGTCGGCACCGCCGACCCCTTCTTGGAGGAGCCAACGTCCATCTGGACGTGCACCGGGGGCTCCGGTTCCCTACCGTACATCAAATAAAAAGGCGAAAATCCCGTGGAGGCATGAGGGGCCAACCGATACGCCGCCAAGACCCCCGGGACGAACAGGTCCCAGTCTGACTGGGACGTGTTCACCTGGTGGCACAGCATGGACGTAAGGGTGCGGTTCAAGCGCTCTACCATCCCGTCTGACTGGGGGTGGTAGGGCGAGGTGCGGATTTTCTTGGTGCCAAGGAGGTCACACACCTCCTTGAGCAACCTAGACGAGAAATTCCGCCCCTGGTCAGTCAACAATTGTTCCGGCGCGCCCTTGTCAAACACGTACCCCTGGACGAAGGCCTCGGTGATAGAAGAGGCCAACTGATCGACCAAAGGCCATGCCATGGGCCAACGTGTGAGGTACTCAACGCCCACCAAGAGGTATTTGTGGCCCCGTTGGGATGCAGGGAATGGCCCCAAAATGTCGAGCGCCACGAGCTCATTAACGCGAGAAACCCGGATGGACTGCAGCGGGGCCCGGTCCCGGACAACTGGGGCCTTCCTCCGCGCGCAGTCGTGGCAACCCTTTAAAATCAGTGCCACGTCACCTTCAACACCCGGCCAGTAATAGTCCCGCTTAAGGGTCAATAAGGTCTTGTGGTAGCCAAGGTGCATAAGCTTCTCGTGAATGGCTCGGGTTAATTTACCACGCAGGCTAGTGGGCACAACCACACAATAGCGTTCCAATTGGGCATCCCAACGCATGAGTAGTCCGTCATGCACGGCGATCTCCGGGGCAGCCGACGAAGCTGAGCTCCGGGCCTTATGTCCGACACGGCGCCGTAGCTTCAGCAGAGAGGAATCCTCCATCTGCAAGCCGGACCATACCTCCCGGGGAAGTCCAAGGCCGAAATCCGCGGGCGACGCCGCACCTGGAGGGGTGTCCGCCTCGGCCGACGCGACCAACTGGGCCGCGGCGTCCCCTGGGGCCTTGCAACGGCTAGAGCCCAGGGCGCAAGCACACCCACCGCCTGCCGGCAATCGGGATAAACCGTCCGCATTTCCATGCTGTGTCCCCTTCCTGTGGATTACATCAAAGGGGTAATCCTGGAGCACTTCGAGCCAGCGAGACAGCTGACTCGAGGGCTGACTAATCTTCAGCGAATATTGCAGGGCCGCGTGGTCGGTTCGGACCGTAAACAGCCTACCGTACAAATATGGTCTATACAACTGAACAAAATAAACTATGGCCAAAAGTTCCCTCCGGGTCACACAATATCGCTGTTCCGTCGAGGACAGAACGCGACTGCCATAGGCTACCACCCTCTCAACCCCGTCGACCACCTGGGCCAGGACAGCCCCAATTCCCGTGTCGCTGGCATCGGTATCGAGCAGGAAGGGTTTCGTAAAATCCGGGTACCCCAAGGGCGGCGCATCCGCCAAGGCCGTGCGAAGCGCCGCAAAAGCCGCCTCCTCCTCCGCGCCCCAGTGAAACCTTTGGCCTTTGGCGGAAAGGGCGTGCAGTGGCTTCGCAATGGTCGCAAAATCGCGGACAAACCGGCGATAGTACGATGCGAAGCCAACGAAGCTACGCACCTCCGCGACAGATGTGGGAGTCGGCCACGTCCGGACACAAGCCGTTTTATCCGGGTCCGTGGCGACACCTGACGTGCTAACAATGTGTCCCAAATACCTCACCGATGGTTGTAGCAAGTGGCATTTCTGGGGTTTGAATTTCAAGCCAGCAGCACGCACTTTGACGAACACCGCCTCAAGGCGTTGCAAGTGCTCGCCAAACGTACGGCCAAAAACAATAACGTCATCCAAGTAGATTAGACAAGACTCCCACTGCAGCCCCGCCAAGACCATCTCCATGAGACGCTGGAAGGTGGCCGGGGCCGAATGGAGACCCATAGGAAGCCGATTGAACTCGAACAACCCCTGGGGTGTGTGGAACGCTGTTTTGGGTCTAGAGGCCTCATCCAGTGGCAATTGCCAGAAGCCGGAGAGCAAATCTAAAGTCGAAAAGAACCGCGCGCCCGAGAGGGCGTCCAGGGAATCATCCATGCGAGGCAATGGATATGCATCAGCCACCGAGATCTTGTTCAATCTACGAAAATCGACGCAGAACCGGAGACTCCCGTCCCGTTTCTTGACTAGCACAATGGGGGCACCCCAAGGGCTAGTAGATGGGGAGATGATGTCCGCCGCCAACATTTCCTCGACAGCCGAGCGGACATGATCTTTTTCCGCTGGGCTAAAGCGGTGGGAATTAAGTCGAATAGGGGCCGCGTCGCCCGTGTCTATGTGGTGGTCCAAAAGAGTAGTGCGACCCAGATCAAACTTACTTTGGCTGAATACATCGGTGAACCGCTCGATGAGGTCGCGGAGTTGCCGACGTTCCCCGGAGGACAACGAGGCATTCTCGTCGCACAACGTGGCAATCCATGATGCGTCGGGGTCCCCCGTGCGCATCACGCCCGCCACGACCCCTCCATCCGGGGCAGCGCTCTCGGGTGGAGGAGCCGGGGTCGCGTGTGCCAAAACGGCGCCGGCCGGGACTACGACCGGCAAGGGTCCCGAATTGAGGACCTGCAAAAAAAGGTCCTGGCCCCCCGACACGGCTGTCAAGGCGCCCACCAACCCCTTCGTCCTTGAAAAGTAGCTTGACGGGGACAGGAGGATACCCGTCTCCGTGGAGCCCATTTCGAGCGGTTTGCGCAACCTAAGGGGTATCAGGATTTGTGACGCCGGTGGTACGGTCACCGGCACTTTATTCAAGGCCCGTACACCGGCGACCAAGGGAGACAGGACGGTAGGCGATTGTAGGAATTTCAGCCGCCTCCCTGACGGCATTTCCACACAGCCCTGGTCAACGAGAATTCGGATGGGCATCCTAGACAAAAAGTCGGTCCCCAAGAGGCATGGCACTGCCAAGGTCCTGGAGACCAAAATCGGCCCGGCCAACTCAATCTCGTCAACCCGAACCGACGCTACAACGTGGCCCAAGATGCCCAAACTGCCGCCGTTCGCGGCGACACAAGCCCCGCGAACCGGCCTTAACGGACCCACGCTGCGGGGTAGCAGCCCAAAAATGGCCTCCGAAATAATGGTGGCCGATGCCCCCGTATCCACCAGGAGGCGAACGTGCACCCCTTGCACATATCCTGCCACCGCTGAGGAGCCGGCAGCTGCCGCCACCATCCTATGCGCAAGTGCATCCCAGTGGCGGGTCTGTCTGGGCCATTGAGGGGGTGATGACGATGGTGCACCCGACCCTTCGAGGACAACCCCATGACGATGGGTCCTAGCACCGCTAGATGCATGAGGTGAAGGGAGCGGCCGCGCAGATGATGCGTCGCGACTCGCCTGGGGCCCCGGACCCGATGCCAAGGAGGGTCTAGGAGAAGGTGGAGTCCCTTTTCCAAAGGCCCCCGGGGCATTCCGGCAGCCCCGCTCAATGTGGCCCCGCTGACCACAGCGGAAGCAGGCCACCATGTCCGCCTCCTGTGGACGGGAAGGTCCCGGCCGCCCCCGCTGCTCCGGACGGCGACCACCCGCCCCCCTTCCTCGACGATCGGGCACCGCCAGGGCCGCGAGGGTGTCCACCCCCTGAGAGGTGACCCCCCCGTCCGGCACCGGGACCCCCGCACACGCCGCCATCTGAGGCCGTTGGCGGAGGGAGAGGTGCGCCTGAATGTTTTCGGCGACCGCCAAGGATGTGATCTGCCGATCATTGTTGATCGACAGAGCAATTCCTAGCTCCCTTGCCAGGTCAAGCAGCTTCCCCAAGGCCATAGAATCAAGTGCCCTGCCGTACAGGTCAGGGTATGCAGCCTGTGCCAGGGCCAGGAGCGAGCAGCGGAAGGCCAGCGGCAGTTCCCCCTCCTCCCGCCGCCGCAATGAAAACTTTAGCTGCGCGGTGGACGGCGGCTCAAAAACGTTGGCCATTTGGATATAGGCCGCCGGGAGTGTAGCCCGATTGGCCGGATGGATGGACTTGAAGGCCTGCAGAGCCCTTTCGTCCAAGCAGGTCGGAAGCGCCGGCAAGGCCTCCTCCATGGACCAGCCGACCGACATGTATGCCGCGTCGAACCGGTCCTGGAAGGCCGACCAGTCGCCCCCTTGCGCGACAAACGGCGCAACGTCGGGTAACCGGCGCTGCCATTGGCCGCGCGGCGCCGCGAGGTGTGGAAGCCAAGCGGCACCTGCGGGCCACCCGGCGGACGCGACGTGGTGCGGCGGTGGCAGCATTGCGGCTCCCGCGGGCCACGCCGAAGACGCGGAAAGGTGCGGTGGTGCTGCGGCTCCCATGGGCCACGCCGTAGGCGCAGCGAATTGTGGCTGAGTTGCGGCCCCCATGGGCCACGCCGTAGACGCAGCAAGGTGTGAAGGCACCTGCGCTTTCGCGACCCACCTGTCAGCGGCGGCGTACGAAGCCACGGCGTCGTCCCGCGACGCGGCGAGGGACCACGGCGTTGCCGAAGACGCGGCGGTATAAATCGGGCCTGCAGCGGCCCCCGCGGCCCACCCCGCCGGCGCAGCGAGGTGCGGGACAGCGGCCGTAGCCGCGGCAACCTCTCGCGACGCAGCGAGGCACCACGGAGTTGCGGCCTCCCCGGGCCACGCCGAAGACGCGGCGGTATAACACGGAGCTGCGGCGGCCCCCGCGGCCCACCCCGCCGGCGCAGCGAGGTGCGGGACAGCGGCCGCAGCCGCCGCAACCTCTCGCGACGCGGCGAGGCACCACGGCGTTGCAGCCTCCATGGGCCACGCCGAAGACGCGGCGGTATAACACGGAGCCGCGGCGTCATCCATGACAAGGGACGCAGGCACGGCGAGGTGCAGAGCCGCGGCATCGCCGGTGGCCGGCCCCGTGAGCGCAGCGACAGGTGGAGCCGCGGCAGCACCCGCGGCCCATTCCGGCGGCACGGCGATGTACGGGGCAGCGGCAGCTGCCGCTGCCCACCCCGGCGGCCCGGCGAGGACGGCACGCGCGTACTTACCCGGGGCCCCCCCGGCGGGCGCAGCTTGATGTAGAGCCGCGTCGTCGCCGGCGGCTGGTCCCGCAGGAGCGGCGTGCCGAGACACCCCGGCCGCGTCAGTGTAGAGACGCGGCGTCGCGGTCGCCATGGCAGCACCCGCGGCCCATTCCGGCGGCACAGCGATGTACGGGGCAGCGGCAGCCGCCGCTGCCCACCCCGGCGGCCCGGCGAGGACGGCACGCGCGTACTTACCCGGGGCCCCCCCGGCGGGCGCAGCTTGATGTAGAGCCGCGTCGTCGCCGGCGGCTGGTCCCGCAGGAGCGGCGTGCCGAGAAACCCCGGCCGCGTCAGTGTAGAGACGCGGCGTCGCGGTCGCCATGGCAGCACCCGCGGCCCATTCCGGCGGCACGGCGATGTACGGGGCAGCGGCAGCCGCCGCTGCCCACCCCGGCGGCCCGGCGAGGACGGCACGCGCGTACTTACCCGGGGCCCCCCCGGCGGGCGCAGCTTGATGTAGGGCCGCGTCGTCGCCGGCGGCTGGTCCCGCAGGAGCGGCGTGCCGAGAAACCCCGGCCGCGTCGGTGGAGAGACGCGGCGTCGCGGTCGCCATGGCAGCCAAGTCCGCCGCCCGCCGCGTCGCAGCCGTAGTAGCGGCCGCATACGTCTCCCGAGCCAACATGGCCGCCGCGGATTGCGTCGCAGCCAACATGACGGCCATTTCCGGTGGAGCGGTCGCTGGGAAAACGGCGGCGCTTTCAACGTTGGCAGTTGACAGTTGCTCCCGTCTCAAGTGCGGGGCGGTTGGCTGCGTCCGTGCCTCCACCTCGGCCAACCTGACGGTCAGCTGCCCCACCGCCTGCAGGAGCTGGTGCAGCAGAGCTGCGGGGACGCTTTCCGTCTCTGGCGGCGGCGGTGAGCTGGCACTCCCCGCAGCCGAATCCTCTCGCTCCGGCCCGCTCGTTTCTATGGGGACCGTCACCGGGGTCCCGGGCTCCGGGGTCACTGCTGGAGCCTCCTCTCCGCCTTCGGCACCCTCCAAGTCATGTGCCGGTGGGTTCTTACGCCGTGCGCCCGCTTTTGACATGTTGGCGACGGTGTAAACTTCTGACACCAGTTGTTAAGTAGTTGTTGCTGTTGTAGACGGAGGTACTCGGAGACGGAGGTGAGTTAGGGGCTTCCGCCAGGGTTTATTAACAGGTATCACTATAAGGGTTCCCTCTTCACCCCTTCCACTATCCCCGTTCCTCCAGTGACCCCGCTTACGTCACGGGGTCTCCCTTAAATACCCTCTGAGGCGAGACGTCACGTGCACTGCCCGGCGCGTGCGACCCCACGTCCCGTGATGTCACAGCACCGGACAGCGCACGCGACGCCACCACTCTCCTCTACTCCTCTACAAATGTACCGCTGTGATTTACACAAATTGCTGCTGCTGCGTTGACAGTGACACACAAGCACAAAGAACAACAACAACAAACTCAACATATTCATCAACAACACTGCCTTCAAAGGAACAATATATAATAGATGACGTTTCGGGTGATGGCCCTTCGATGACCACGTGTGCTATGCATAAGGGCGATTGTCCGAAACGTTGCCTATTTTATATATTTGTTTTGCTTTTAAGGAAGCAGCAGGGTTATTGACGAACGTATTGAGTTGTGTTCGTGATGTAAACATTGTTTAAAGGGTAGCTCTCTAATTGTTGATGTCAATAATTAGATGGTGTAAGCCGCGTGCAGCTTATCTCTCTCCCATTCACTGCGTTCTAAATGTATTTATTGATTTATTGAAACAGCCTTGAAGGCATATACAGTAAATATTTGTTGCCCTGTGGGGTTTCCCAACGAAAATGTAATCGAAGAAAGCACTTACTGGAACAAACAAGTGACTTGGACATCTAGTCCAGAACCTGGAATACACACGCGCACACAAAACAAAGATAAATACCCTCATATATAGCATTATACTGCTGGAAAAAAAATGCTGTTAGTCAGCATCTGTCATGGTTTTTACAAACTACAGCAGCTACTCGTTCCGGGCCGAGACTCGTCCAAGCATCACTCGTCCACTGGGGCTCGCCCTGGTCGGGACTCAAACTCACGTCGCTAGGTTGAATAGCAACAGTGCGCTAACAGCCGCTCAAAACCCACAGCTTCCCACGACAATCCAGACACACACGTGCGCGTACACGAGCACAGCCCAAATGTGGGTTCCTCTGGTTCTATTGGTCAGTCAATAACAGATGCAAAGCGACCGCATGCATTGCTACAATGTGATTGTGATGATCAGATTATAGTCTTGCTCTAGAGCCTGGCTGTTTGGAAGAAGGAAACAAAGTTACCTCCCGGTCCGGATAAACCGGTCTAAAAATGCAGTTCATATTTGCAAACAGCACGATCTTGTGGCTGCTGTGTACATACTCTTTTGTTCTTTCGGTAAAGTCACGTAGGTATAAAATAAAATAAATTTAATCACGGCGTTTCGATTGCAACACAAGCAATCATCATCAGGTGGGAAAACCACAGCAAGAACATGTTTTGCTGAAGTGGGAGAGAGAGTGTGTGCTGTGTACAGTTTTTTTGTATTTAAAGGTAACTCATTTGGAAAACAATATGAACAATTAATTTGCTAAAGCCTTGGTTATGCTGTTTTGGTGACGGATTTTTCTTTAGAAAATCATCACAATGGGTAATCAATGTCAATATAAATCCGCGTGTGTCACCCTCAGCCAGAGATCGCGTTGTCTTGCCACGCCTCGAACCAATGGTTGGAAATTCCACGATTCCCTTGGCAGGGGACAGTCCATCCATGGCATGACCATGAGGCAATTGATTCTTACGCACAGATACACAGCGTGGAACTTGTGCGTGTAATCATCTACTTTTTGTTTTTACAATTTGCATGCCAGGTTGCTTGCAGGCAATGTAGAGTGTAAAAGCGTTGTTGAGAATCAATTGATTTGACCATTTGCCCCACGCGATGTGTGGGCTGTATCTGAAGAATCAAATACCGATGAATGGGAGAGGGGCCGTCCATAAATGACGTCACGCACCTAGGGGGGGGGGTCTGACATTTGTGACGATGTGTGACGAGGGGGGGGGGGGGGGTTTGAGAAATGTGACGTCACATCAAAATGCGCAACTTTAAATAACTATAGACAACAGGTTCTACTTAATTAAATAGACTTTTTGATAAATGTTTTCTCCTACAACATCAGAGTGCAGCGCCACATTAAATACGCACAATGACAATAGTTTAAAGCGATTTGAAGCATGTTTTATTTTTTGGGGAGGGGCAGAGTTTTGTGACGTCATATTTGAGAGGGGGGGGTCTGACTTTTTGTGACGCCCTGTGACGAGGGGTGGGGGGTCAAAAATCGTCCAAAATCGAGTGACGTCATTTATGGACGGCCCCAGACAAGAATTGAGAGGAATGAGCTGGAACACGGTTGCAAGTCAGCGAGGTGAGATGGAAAGGGCACAACGCCATACTTCCGAATAGGAGCGACTTTTACCATCGTAGAGGGAGAGCCGATACGAATTGTGGAGGTGTGTGATTCTCAGTCTCTCCAGCAACACGACGTAAAGTTGCATGGTTCAAATGCTTTAGACGTTTATTAGTCTCCTAGAATTACACTCAGGAGTCTCGAAACACTACAAGTTAACTATTATTCAAGTATACGACCCAACGAGAAGCCACAATGAGGAATAAATAAAACACATGCTTGAGGAAATAACCCGATCACTAAAATGACAGCATCGTAACGGGGCGACTGGACTGCAAAATAATGGTGCAAGAGACAAGTAGAGGCTGATTGGTAAATGTGACCTTGGTGATTGCGGATTGGGAGAGGTTGAGTGGTCTACTCGAGTTTGCAGCAAGCGCAGCAGGCGTTCAAATGATGATTATTACCTTTAATTTAAAAATAAAGGATCTCGGGAAATGGACGTGCAGACGCCAAATTGGTGACTTTAGGAACGACGTGAACTTTATTCCAACGGCCAAATCCCCAGGAACGACAAAGATGTCTCTGACCTCAACACATTTAACACGAGAAGCGACCACAGATTGGCTCGATACAAGTTGCAATGCAGCATAGCCGCAGAGAGCACAACTAATTGATGCTGTAGTTAACACGTCAAATGTGCGTATGTACGTTGAATCTCTTTCTCGCCGTATGTAGCCGACCGTGCTAATCGGAGGTGAAGGGCACATCACTGATTTTTAGATTAAATCTAGACAGATTAAAAAGCTTTACGGATCAAATCTATTAAACTGATGCCATCACTTTAAATAATTGATTGACCAGAACGGCAATGGATATAGTGCATTGAAGGTCATAGTAAAGGTCAGAACGTAAAGGTTGCGAGCATTTTCGGTACACTCATCGGGTACTGAAAGGGAGATTTTTCGACTTCGCAACAGACGGTTTCTAAATTTTACTCGACTCAAGTCGCGTCTGACAATGGCCTCTTTTTCAGTGACAGAAGTGGCTGAGGCGTGTGTGTCTGTATGTTAATGTGTGTGACGATTAATGGGGGCTCTGGACGGGTGCGAGGGACTGGTAACCCCTCCACCTTCAATTAATTACCACTAAACCACGACCATAAAATTCAATAAATAAGCTTGTGACGGAGGCCCCGGGAGGACATGCGTCTATGATGTCTCCTGGCCAAACCCCATTTGGCGGAGCCAGGAGACTGAATCCTTACCCTCGGGGCTCCTCCAGAAACAATAAAAAACCACTACGTGTGGCCACGTGGAATGTTCGAACGCTCACTGCGGAGGAGAGGCTGCCACTCCTCTGTCAGGAGCTGGAACGGTACCGCCTGGATCTCTGTGGTATCCAGGAGGTCCGATGGAACGGCTCTGGCTCCTGCCACCATGAGGGGTGGACAGTCCTCTACTCGGGGCAGGAGACTGCCAAACAACAGGGTGTGGCTCTTCTTCTGAATAAAAGAATGAAGGGGGCGTGGCAGTGAGGTGTGGGAAGTGGTAAGCTCCAGACTACTTTGGGCTCGACTTCCCATCAACCAGAGGTGAGGAGTGGTGGTCGTGGTTACTTATGCCCCCACTGAAGACGAACATCCGTAGAGGGATGCAGGCAAGGCCGATGAGTCAGATGCCTTCTATGACCTGTCACAGGTGCTAGCTAAAGTGGCCCATCGGGATAGAGTCATCTTGTTGGGTGACTTCAATACCCGAGTTAGTCATGATGCTGGTACCTGGTCTGGAGTGATTGGAAGGCATGGGCCAGATAAGCTCAATAACAACGGCAGGAGGCTGATAGATTTTTGTGCAGCCCATGGGCTTGTAATTACCAACACGCTGTTCCGGCATCGGCACATCCACACCACATCATGGATACATGCCGGGTCCAAGCAAGAACATCTGCTGGACTACATAGTGACGGAACAGTAGATCTGCGGCCCCATGTCCTTGACACGAGGACCTACCGTGGAGCTGATCTGCCCACTGACCATCGACTTGTCATCTGTAAGATGCGCCTGCCATTCTTCCACTCCGGTGGTGGGTGTACACCCAGGATCCCATTCAAACCCTTAATGGCATGGTCTCAGCTAGCTGATGAAAGAAGCAAGCGAGAATTTAATCATCGCTTGCAGCTGGGGTTGGCATCGTCCCCCACTCCTCCTGATGTCGAGGGTTGGCTAAAGCACAGCAAGTTGGTACAGTAGGGGGCACAGGTGGTGCATCAGCCAGTCGTCTCAGTCAGTCGACCTGTGGCATCTGGGTCTGCCCCGTGACCTCCTGCCAGCGGGCGTTCGACACTTCACGTGGCCTCAAGGTGCACATAGCCTGGCACAAGTGTCGTGGTGACGTCACCGCCACTTAGTGGCGAATGGCGATTGTTGTTGTTGTTGAGTGACGATTATCTGAACGGGTCCTGGGCCTCTCCTAGGTCGACTCAGTTTCCAATGAGTACCTGGTGCGGTGTGTAAACATCGCCACTGGGGAGACAAAGGGCGGTCGGGCGTGGTGCTGGCCACCCACCCCCTCGTGTGTCGTGCCAGCCTTCATAGGTGCTCGCTAACAGCACTTGCCCCAGCAGTCTGTTAAGGCTATATGGGGGATCGTTGTCTTTGTCACCTAAATATATTTGAAAATCCTATACGGTGCTTGGTAAGAAAAAGCTTCCACTCCCCCTCGCTCTAATCGTCCCATTCCCTGATCGAGAGTCGCCGTGGTCATCGATGTCAAACCCGCATGAGTTCAAATCCCAGTCGGGGCTTGTCTCAACACATCATCAATCCGGGGTCAATAAAGCGAACGCAACATCACGGGACGTCAACGTCAAGGGACGTTGATCCACCGGATGAACCGACAAACCTGCTTGGGGTTGTCACGTGTTTGGGCTTGACTTGGGCAGTCCGAAAATTGAAATTTGTGTTCAGTGACAGAAATTGATTTGCACCTAGATCTAGTTCCCGCAACCGGTTTTGTGTTGAACTGTATTGTATTGCAGAAGACTGCACAATACTTTTTTTAATAGACATCGGCTGGCTGAGAAAAGTGCCTGGGCTTGGTTAGTGAGAGAGAAAGGAAACCCTCGCCCTGCTATTGGAATGTGGAATTTCTGGTCTGCCCATCGAGGGGAGCAGGAAGACGCTTTGATTTGATGTTCACATGGAAACCGGAGTATGTTGGGTTCATTTGAGATGAATATTAATCAAAACTGACATTTCCTCTTTCAACCTGTGACCAAATCACCCGCCACGTGAGAAATCTTATCAGCCCTCGGAAGCTAATGATGATTTTTGAGTCTGGAAAACCAGACCGGGCTCCAAGGTCATCTTAATCCATGAGCCCCAGACCAGATATCTTGCAGGTCGGTACCACCAGCAGGGGCATCATTTTCGTGGCTGCATTTTAATCGCCGCAAGTACAGCATGTTGAACTTTTTTTCACACCGTACGCAGCCGTGGTGCGGAGGAAGGACAACAAACTAAACGAAAAAAGCTGTTCAAGAGGAATGAGGTTTCAACGTCGATTTCGAGTATGTGGCCCAATCGCAGTAAATTAATTATGCGCCGTATAGCGGACATCGGCACGACTGAAGTTTTGCTACCTCGGGTAGCATAGGGGGCCGTCCATAAATGACGTCACGCACCTAGGAGGGGGGGGGTCAGACATTTGTGACGATGTGTGACGAGGGGGGGGTTGAGAAATGTGACGTCACATCAAAATGCACAACTTTTAATAAATATTGACAACACGTTCTACTTAATTAAATAGACTTTTTTTATCAATTGACATGTTTCATTGCTTCTACATACTATTAACATTCCCTACCTTTGTTAATGATACCCCCTACCCCCTCCCTTTGATGCTGCTAATCTTGCATAATGCATGGGCATAATATGACTTTGAAACCCCCCCCGCCCACCTCCTACGCATTTCCCATGAATATGCTAAATTCATCTTGATATGCAAATTATTTTGTCAAGGCGCTCTTCTTCCACCTCCAACCCAGCTTATATATAAGCTCCAAGCTTGGCAGTGTCTCATTCTTCACCTGAAGATGGCTGCTTGCGTTGTAGCCGAAACGTCGTGAGAATTATTTTATTATGTTTTATTTTTATTATTTTATTACTTCCCTTCTACATGACTTTACCGAAAGAACCAAGAAGATTTTTAATCAATGTTTTCTCCTACAACATCAGAGTGCAGCGCCACATTAAATACGCACTACATGACAATAGTTTAAAGCGATTTGAAGCATGTTTTTCTTTTCTTTTTGGGGGGGGGGGGCAGAGCTTTATGACGTCATATTTGAGAGGGGGGGTCTGACTTTTTGTGACGCCGTGTGACGATGGGAGGGGGGCGAGGTCAAAAAATCGTCCAAAATCGCGTGACGTCATTTATGGACGGTCTCTAGGCACCATTTTCAGCTCTGGCCCATGGACCACCGCAGACAAAGGGAGTGAGGCTCAGAAGAGCTGTTGAGTGGAGGGCCACCATCACACTGATTCACCGCTCGGGAGAGTGAACTCGGGTGGGCCAAAGGGACATCTGATGGCCCCGGTACCCTATCCCAAGCACCCCGCTGGAGTCGGCCCTGCTCGAGAGAGCTTTGTGCCACCGATGCATGCCCCAGGGTGGTCGTAGGCAGGAGCGCGCGGGGCTTTGCTAATAGTTGTGGACCACAGAGGGCAGTGCATACGAATGCATTTTTATTGTACATGGTGGTCCAGATGTCTTGTGACCCCCTTATTTCCTTATTTAATTCCCTAAAAGGCTAAAACGTAATATTTTTTTTAAAAGTAAGGTGTATTTAAAACGGAAATGAATAATCAAATGGAAAAATGTTCGGGGTCGATTATTGGGGGGGGGGGGGGTCACAGGACATCTGGACCAGCCTGTACTGTTCTCTTAGTTTTTTCGGTAAAGTCACGTAAGTAAAAAAATGAAATAAAAATTAATAAAAATCTAATAATAAAAATCAGTGATTTATTTTATTTTATTTAAAATTAATAAAAGCCAAATAATAAAAATCAGTGACTTTTTTTATTTTATAAATTTTAATTTCATTTTTTTTACCTACGTGACTTTGCCGAAAAAACTAAGAGTATGAATCCTTGCAGTCACGAAAGCTTCAAATCTAGAAGCCTGTACTGCACTTCGCTTCTATGCTCCTACATCGATGCTCCCCGCTTTCACCAACCGGCACTTTACCAGCCGTGCTGAAGCATGGCTACAGAAGATATCCCACGACCTATCCAGCAGTGGAATTGAACCATGGGGGAGCAACGTGTACCTTGTAAGTGTACCATCAGCCTAAAGCGCCCTGAGGAGGAAGCCCTACCCTGCACTAACTCACCGAAACGTCCAAAACTCCCCTGAGTTTCGGGCACGCAAATGTCGCTTTGCGGTCGTAATTGTGCATCGTGTGTGGGGTGGGAATTTCTGGTGGCTCAGGGCAGTCGAAACTGCTTCAGGGAGACAGAGCCGAGTCACCCGTTCTGTGATTCTCCGGCGTAACGAGTGGACTGGTCTCAGCCTGCTGTTCCATCGTGACCTGGACGAGGGCCGGCTCGTGTCAATCCACTGCTGGATGATGATGAGCTCCCTACGTCTACCGGGGGAGTGAGGGAGAGAGGATGACCAACCCTCCACAGATTTGCCGGGAGTCTTTGAAAGCAATCTGGAAATTTGAATAGAGAGGATTTAAAATATATATATTATTGGTTCTTTCGGTAGTCACGTAGAAGGGAAATAAGAAAATAAAAAAAATATTATGTAAAACATTTTTTTGTATTATTTCCCTTCTATGTGACTTTACCGAAAGAACCAAGAATATGAATCCCTGCAGTCACGAAAGCTTTTAATCAAAATATATATATGTTCAAACATCTCTCGGAATAGTTTCAGTTAAAGTTGGTCATCCAAGTGATGGGTATATTTGACCCTAACTCACTCACCACGCTGGTCTGTGCGGGGTTGGTGGAGGTGGGGGGGGTTCTAAGTTTGCGGAACAAGACCAGGGTGTTGCTGCAATGCCCTCTAGTCGTCAGAACGCCCTCATTACACGTGTCCTTCTACGCGTGATCATCATAACAATTGGGGCTGAACGATTAATCGATTTCAAATCGAAATCGCAATTTGAAACAATGCGATCAGCAAATCGCAAAGGCTGCGATTTTTTTTGCGACTTTCTTATTTTAATTGTTTTAATTTTTATTATCACTTTTTTATTTTACTTAATTGTGCTATGTTTGATTGTTCTATTTCTATTAAAACATTTGAATAAATACATGTTGGAAGTCATTCATATATTTTAAGTTCTCATCCTTGCATTAGAATATGTCGTGCAGTTCATATTTTGATGGTATCATGTGGTAATGCTCCATCACATGTTTCAAATCTATTCCACAGTGAATATTGAACTGAAGCTTGACTTTAAAAAATTGTAATCGCAAATCAAATCGCAATATCTGTCAGGAAAATAGCAATTACACATTTCCCCCAAATCGTTCAGCCCTAATAAAAAATCTCTCTTTATCCTGGAAAAATCCGATGAGCTATGAAGCTCTTTTCAACAGATGTTCAGTAGGTGTCGGGTCAGAAAGTGGTTGCTCAACCTATCCAAACAGCACCATCCATGGTTACTAGCCAGGCCATAAACCTGCTTAGCTGCCGAGAGGTGACGATATCCAACATGAGGTGCATTCCCGGTGATGGGGCATTGCTGCCATTTCACTGGAACAAACTAAATTCCTATTGATATGCAAATGGGAAAATGTCAAAACTGGGTGGTTTTTAACTTTTGCCGACAAAACTGGATCCCAAATGTCAAAACTGGGTGGTCTTGGAAAACGACAGGCAAAACAGGGTGGTGCTTTTTGATATGACAAAACTGGGTGATGTTCAATGTGGACAAATGTCAAAACTGGGTGAAGAAGGTGTACGATTTAATGTATCATTTTGTACACGTTTAGGTCCTTGCGTTATTCATCCATATGTCGCCACAGATTTAGAGCGTTCCAAATGATGTTTCTCGTGGCTCATGTTCCATACCTTGCACCACAAACTTCCCGTTTGTATACTGGCACAGTGTGCCAGCTCGCTACTACAGTAACACTTACTTGCCATATGTATACTGGCACAGTGTGCCAGCTTGCAACTACAGTAACACTTTCAGCTCGCGAACATACACGAACTTGCCATTTGTATACTGGTACAGTGTGCCAGCTTGCATGCTACACCTACTACAGTAGAACAACGGTAGATAGTGTTTGCGTCGAGAAGTATGGTGCTGCACACTTAGAACAAAACATGTTTGTTACATATATATAACTACTTCGACGGGCAAGAGCGCTTGTTGTGGCCCTTGGCGCGACAGAAGGAGCACCGCGTGAGGCCCAATGGGCCACCTTCGCCACGGTTGCGAATCCGACGCTTCTTCGGGCGGCCAGCCTTCTTCTGGCGAGGAGGTGGCATCATGGTGTTGTCGCGTTGCAGCTCCTCGGCAATGGGCAGCTCGATACCGGCAACCGAGGTCCATGTCGTGTTGATGGCAGAGACTTGGTAACACACCGCACATGCGTCGTAGAGATCGGGCATCCGCCCAAACGCCATGAGGGCACGAATGTAGTGCCGACACGGCAAGCCCATCTGCTTCATGTACCCGCACGTGCACGACCGAGAGCTGAGATCGACTCGGCGCTTGGCAGAGGCGTAGGCGTCTGGATCCTTGACGTATGCACGCGTCGAGGTACTCTCGTAGACCTTGTACCTCGGGGCCAACGCCTGCTGAGCGTCGATGAGTCCTTGAGCGTACGGCGTAATGACACGCCCTTGAGCGGCCCACTTCTCGGCGTCGCTGCGGTGGGCAAAGGCCGTCGTCATCATGTCTTCCATGTGGTGCATGAGGAAGTGGAAGGGGTCCATCTCGCGAGCCGGCAGGGCCTCGCTGTTCGTGGACTCCACAAAGTTCGTCGTGCGCCAGCCGTACAATGGCGTCGTGTGCAGGTGCGGGTAGAGCGCCCACGTGTGGGGGTCGATCTTGTTGTAGTACGTGGCCGCCGCAGGCAGAGCTACGCCCAAGCAGCCCAAGGAGCTGCGGAACGCGGCCTCGGAGGCGCACCCTTGGGCATCGTAGATGATGCCTTGGAGGTCGGGCGTGAACGCGGAGCCGATGTTGTCCACGCCGTTGCAGATCAAATGCCGCGTGCAGTGGATGAGCATGAGGTCCTTCCAGTCGGAGGCTAGGATGCCCGTGCCACGATCGCAGAAGACCGGCGTGCCGTCGAGCTCGATGTCGTTGGTCGTGCAGCAGTTGAGAAACCAGTCGTAGGCCGCTGCCGTCTCGGACGGCACCAGCGCCACGGCGAGAAGGACGTTGCGGTTGTTGCCGTCGCGCCCAACGAGGACGAGCATGGTTCCATTGTAGGCGCGCGCCTTCATGTGCGACCCGTCGATGCCGACGACGCGTTGAAGACTTGGCTGCAACGAGCGTGCGATCGGGTTGCAGATGAACGCACCCCAGAAGATGCCCGCGTCTTCTCGCACACTGCAGGTCGTCGCGTTGAGCTTGCCGAACGTCTCCACCAGCGAGTTGATGAACTCGAAGCCTGCATGGGCCGCACTCTCGTTCGCCGCGATGCACGTGTCCTTTGCGCGGTACATCATCCGGGTCGGGACAATGACGCGAGCAACGTCGGCGACCTGGGCAATGACAGTCGGTGCGGAGGTACGGGGGTTGGCGCGAAAGGCCGAACGGGCTGTCGTGTTCGCCTCCACTTGGCGCTGCGTGATCTTGGTAGTGCCCGTGCAGCCGTGGTGATCCGTGCACAGCGCCGAGACGCGGAAGCCGCGTCGTTCCCCCGTGAGCTTCGTCAGCTTCACCTTGAAGGAACAAGGTGTTGAACTAGAGCAGACGATGGCAACGTGCCGTCCGCCGCTTCGCTTGATGTCAAGGACCGCGCGCTTGCCTTGTTGCAAAGCAAAGTCTTGGATGCCGTGGATGGCCTCGCGGCGCGTGGTAAAAGTCTTCTTGGGGTGGAGGGTTGCCATTCGAATGTGAGCAAGGTGGCAGTGCGCCCGCCTGGTCGCAAGCCCGCCCCGAGCTCACTTCCGAGTCCGAGCCGTAGCTTGAAATGTTGGTCGTTGGGGTGCTGGCACACTGTGCCAGCGTACAAATATCAAGTGTGTGTAGTTATATGGTGCTGGCACACTGTGCCAGCATACTAATACCACGTGTTTAGATGAATGGGGTGCTGGCACAGTGTGCCAGTATACAAATACCAAGTGTTTGGATGAATGGGGTGCTGGCACACTGTGCTAGTATACAATTATCAAGTGTATTTGACAAATGTCAAAACTGGGTGCACCCTGAGTGTCCAAAACTCAAGTTTTTGGCCACCCAGGGTGCACCCAGTTTTGACATTTGGGATCCAGTTTTGTCAGCAAAAGTTAAAAACCACCCAGTTTTGACATTTTCCCATATGCAAATTATTTTAAGGCGCACCTTCCCGCTCCAACCCAGCTTAAATAGACGCTCCAAGCCTGGGGCGTGTCATTCAGACGCTGTCTTCACGACAGACCTGTTTCTTCACCTGAGGACGGCTGCTTGCGTTGTGGCCGAAACGTCGTGAGAATTATTTTATTATGTTTTATTTTTATTATTTTATTACTTCCCTTCTACGTGACTTTACCGAAAGAACCAAGAAGATGAATCCCTGCAGTCACGAAAGCTTTAAATCGAAAAAAAAAGATATGTTGCTAATGTACAGTTTTGTATTATAAACTTATCCACTGCTGGATTAAGTTGTTTCCCACATGCTCTCCTTTGGCTGCTATTACAGTCACCAGCCTCGTCCATCAGACCGTATCCCTTCTAGCAACGTGCTTGCTTCTCAAGTCAGTATGTTGAACTTCATTCGCACCCCACATAGCCAACCATGCTAATCGGAGGTGCCTTTGGTTTGTGTTTGTTAGCTGGCTGCATGTGTTCATCTTGCTGTCCCCCAGATATTTAAAAGCAGGCATCTTCACAAACTCAAATGAGCACTTTAAGTGTTTTGGTTCCAGTTGATTTGCTCGTGCCCACGCTCCTGATCCATAAGACACTGCTGTATGAACGATGAATTCCATCCCACAGGACACACAACTTTAAAACAGGGATATAGTTATTAGAATGTATCGACTTTCCCAAAACCAAAGCAACAAAGAATTACTGTCATTCAAGGTTTTTTTTAGGTTATACAGGTTTATTGGTCGCGAAAGCCCGACGTGTTAAAAAATAATTTCTGCAAAGCAAAACGTGGCTGCGTGAAGCAGGTAATGTTGCAGTTGGCGCGAGTGGTTGCTTGGTGTGGTGAGCACTTTTTTTTAGACCTCGGCACTTTTCTGGGAATTTCCCTCCCCCTGGGTTTGACCGTGGAGCTGTCATTTAAACGTTTCACTTTCGTGTGGGTTGAGAGAGATAAGCCAGCAGGCAGCTGGGTGTCTTTAAAAAGGCCGTTTGGGGTTGGTGCCTCAGTCAGCCAGGTGTCTCAGCGCTCAATCCACAGCCGAAATGTCATTATGGATACAGTACACGTAATTCACATGCACCATGGTGTGTGCTGTCATTTGTGAGCACGCTGAGACGATTTATTCGCGACTTGAGAACCCGGTTCAATGACGGGTTGCAGAAGCCACTGGAAGCGGTGAACTTTTAAATCGAGATTGAAAACTCGCTTTTTTAGAACGGCCTTTGATGTTTCGCTTGTTGTCCCACCCTCCCCGCGCACCTCCGATTAGCACGGTTGGCTTCGTACGGTGCGAAAGAAGTTCAATGTACACACCTGGATTCAAACCGCAGGTCCTCAGCGATGCCGGCTCCTGGTCTCTGAACCCTGAGCTATATGCGACCACCCAAAGGATACTTCATACTGGTAGGAACGAAGTGAACCAGCCTACAATAGATTATATCGTCCGTCCGTCCGATGTCCCATTAGGTGTAGCAACATCGCCCCCTACTGCAAACACTTGGCAGGATCCTACAAAAACCTTTAGACTCAGTGAGGCTTTCCTGGCTAAACAAGTGTAACATTCCCTTATAATTCCCTGAGATAGTTTTTTTAATTCCCTGAGATAGTTTTTAATTAAAATATTTAAATTAAAAATTAACTCAGAGCGGCCTAAAGCCTACAGCTAGGCCTAAAGCCTAGAACTAGGCCTCAAACTCTCCCTTCGTATCGTACCCCCGCCATTTCATTATATTATAGCCATTCATTTGTTCGTTCCTACCAGCCCACCCCGCAGGGACCTGTTTATTTATTGCAACAAACTCTGGAGGGAAGGTGATCCGATGAAACCAATAACTGCGATTTGAACTCAAAATTTTCCAGTTGTGAGTCAGAATGATTTATCCTGGAGGAATCCGATGAACTAGAAAGTTTTTTTCCAGAGATGTTCAGTAGGGGCGCGGGGTAAGCACGTTACAACAACAGTACAAAAACACGATAGGAGTGCAAAGAATAGGAAAGGTAAACAAATCACAAAAAAAACATACATTTTTATTTTACCAGGTGAAGCCCAGAGGTATTCGCTTCTTTTTTTACAAGCGACCTGGTCACAAATGATAGCTCAACGAAGTGGCTTATCAAGTGTGCGTTTATAGCGACCACGTTTGTGAGTTGAGTGCTTTAACGAATATGCCACCTGCAAGTTCTGAATGGAATTATAAATACGTATTCACACAAAAAACCGGTTTGTCTACGCGTGTGTGTGGAATAATGGAATTGCAACCGGCATCTAAATGATGCCGGCACTGCTCTCAG
The DNA here is from genome assembly GCF_965212315.1 of Lampetra planeri. Classification (NCBI taxonomy): domain Eukaryota; kingdom Metazoa; phylum Chordata; class Hyperoartia; order Petromyzontiformes; family Petromyzontidae; genus Lampetra; species Lampetra planeri. The sequence continues at coordinate 6,821,812 of NC_136145.1, read as the reverse complement.
ATACGCAACCCCCAATCCAGTGCTTGAAACTAGGAGCATCAGGTGTTGGGCTCAAACGTAGTTTGTTTATCTAATTTAATCTACGTATATATTTCGATTTCAAGCTTTAGTGACTGCGGGGATTCATATTTTTTGTTCTTTCGGTAAAGTCACGTAGAAGGTAAATAATGAAATAATAAAAATAAACCAATTAAATTCTCGCGACGTTTCGATTGCAACATAATTATGCTGTGCACCACTGCCAATGCAGCAACATCGGCAAATCATTTGTTTGGATACAGGAAGGGGGCAATATTGTTCACTTCATTGTGAACTAAATAAAGCACGTGAGCTCCCAGACGTAGCTGCGATTTAAACTCAACAATCGAGCTCGTATCTTCTTGGTTCTTTCAGTAAAGTCACGTAGAATTGAAATAATAAAATAATACAAATAAAACATAATAAAATGATATGTTTTCTTTTTCTTTTTATTATTTTATTCTTTCTATTCTATGTGACTTTACCGAAATAACCAATAAGATGAATCCCTGCAGTCACGAAAGCTTTAAATCGAAATCGAGCTCGTACTTTAAATCGCACACTGCCATCTGGTGGAATACTTCACAGCGGCCAGCGAGGATCTTTCCCTGGCTGAAAAAGAGCAACAATGTCCAACCACCCGGAATGAGGTGAGGGGCCGTCCATATATGACGTCACGCACCGAGGGGGGGGGGGGAGTCAGACATTTGTGACGAGGGGGGGGGTAGTTGAGAAATGTGACGTCACATCAAAATGCGCAACTTTTAATAAATATAGACAACACGTTCTACTTAATTAAATCGATTTTTTGATAAATGTTTTCTCCTACAACATCAGAGTGTAGCGCCACATTAAATACGCACTACAATGACAATAGTTTAAAGCGATTTGAAGCATGTTTTAGTTTCAAAATGTAAATGTTTTTGGGGGGGGGGGAAGAGCTTTGTGACGTCATATTTGAGGGGGGGTCTGACTTTTTGTGACGTCGTGTGACGAGGGGGGGGGGGAGGGGGTAAAACATCGGCCAAAATCACGTGACGTCATTTATGGACGGCCCCTTGCCTAACCACTCTCGTCAGATTTTGGAAGCTTTGAGCCTGGGTAGTGCTTGAAACGGTCGCCCGATAAGCACGAACCAGGTTGTCATCGATTTCGCACCTCCGGTTGGCAACGTACGGTGCGAAAGAAGTTCAATATACGTACATGCATACGCTATTTGGTGGCCAGCAGACAAGACAAAGATCCCCCCCATAACCGTAACAGACTGTTGGGGCAAGTGCTGTTAGCGAGCACCTATGGAGGCACACGAGGGGGTGGGTGGCCATTACCACGCCCAACCGCCTTTGTCTCCCCAGTGGCGATGTTTACACACCGCACCAGGTACTCATTTGAGGGTGAGTCGACCTTGGAGAGGCCCAGGACCGGTTCAGATAATCCTCACTGGTGTTGAGCCGTGAGCAGGAATCGAACTCGGGTCGCCGGGTTCGTAGCGCAGCGCGCTAACCACGACGCTGCCGCTCCCCGCCAGTGCAACACAATCAATTGTTCTGTACTTCTATGCTCCTCCAACGCTTACTGCTCCCCACCTTCACCAGCCCGCAAACGAACCAGCGTGGTGAAGTATGGTCAGATCATTTCCATGGCAAACAGTTGTGGGGTGGCCCTCATCCAACCGCAGATGCGTGGGGGTTAAAGATATTGGTGGTTCCGAGATTATCTGTGAAAATAAGTCCAATCCGTGAAATAATAATTCCAGATTTACACCGATAATATGATTTTGCCACGCAACTTTTATCACCAGTGAATTATTTCGCGGACAATTGGCTACATTGGCTGCTTCCGACAAGACGACTTTCAGGTCACTCGTTGCCCATATGCACGAGTACCGTAATAGCCACGTGATTTCTCTTATTCACGAAACATGTGGTGGTAATAGGAGGACGTGGTTGAAGCGTACTATGAGAGCAAAGGAGTATTTGCTGTTAGCAAGCGCCTATTAAGGCAAGGCCAGCCATAGCAACACGTGAATGAGTGGTGTGGCCAGCTAACAGTCTCCCAGTGCTGTAGTTTTACACGCAGCACCATTTCAGGCGGAGTCAATCTAGGGGAAGCCCAAGACAGGTTCAAATGCAATGTGCAACTGATGGTTGTCCTTGATCGGGAAATGCAACTCCAGGTGTCTGGGATCATAGCACAAACCATTGCGCGACCGCTCCTGTGCCAATAAACGCACACGTTCGTTACATTTTAAATTCTTTATTCGAGTAAAAAATATATTGTAAAGTTTACAGTTATCCCTTCACTAAAAGCAACATTTGCACTTTTAAAAGCATAGAAATCAGTGTAAAATATTTTTTTTAGTGCACCCAAATTTCAAGCATTTTTCACGGTAGTATCTATTTCAGTTTTAACAAAAGCAGAAAGTTTGAGATGAATGAAAACTATTGAATAAAATTAAAACGAGCTTGGAGCAGTAGTCTCGCTTTACAATGCAAATCGTGAATCCAAAACCGCGCTACCGTACTCTCCACATGATAAGACACACTTCGTTTCAATAATTTTACAGATTGGTGAGTGCATCATAATCCAGCATGTGGCCTGAAACCTGCCACCTGGACATGCAGAGTCACAACTGCACCCAGCTTCAAGTCTACGCGCCACTCTGTCTATGTGCCAGTCGGCCTATGTGCCACTAAATCTGTGTGCCATTCTGTCTACCCGCCACTCTAAGTGAAACTCTGTCTACGTGCCACTCGCTCAGTGCTGCAAACGGATTTTAGAAAGTGCCTGGAGAGAAAACATTTTACTGGTACTGTATACATTCATAAGTAATATATAAAAAAAATATCTTTTTTACTATAAACAATATATTTTAAAAATATATTATTTACAAGTGCAGGCACGGAACTGAGTTCGGCTGATACTCTTACTATCACAGTCCAGAGGTTTTTAGGTTAGATCGCGTAAATATAAATGTGCCGTTAAACCCGCCACCACCCGACACAAGTAAGGTTCGTCACGGTTTACTCTCCAACACACCGGTGTGCTGTACCCGTAACGAATTGGCATGTGTTTTTTACGTCCCAAACCTTTTTCATTGGCTGCCAGGTGGTGGCAGGTTTAACGACACATTTGTATTTACGCGATCTAACCCAAAAACCTTTCATGGATATTGGTCGCGAAAGCCTACGTGTTAAACTGACAATCACAGTGTTGAGACTGGCACCATTGTGCACCACTTTTAATGTTATACAATGGTTGTGCCGAGTTTCATATCAGGTACTACAGCCCTCGCAAGCTGTACGATGTCACTGCCGTAGTAATCACCCAAATATAAATGTTGTTTTACTTAAAACGACCCAACAGTGTTGGGTATCTTACCTTCCTGTGCCTCTTTTAATCTGGGGACTACGGTAGCACGGTGATTTAAGGAAAATGCGACCCAAAAAGAAACAGCTATTATAATAATCATCATCATAACAATAATAATCATGAGTATATTTGGTAGTCATGTCATTGTCATAGTTCAAGGCATATCTCTTGAAAGTGCCGTTTAACAGCTGGGTTGTAATCTGCCAGTAGGGGGGCGCGATGTGGCTGTGTGTGTACATTTTCCAAATTTTGAAAAATCTACACCAGCACGCATGACCTACGCGGTTTTATTGTTGTCGTAAGGTCAGGGGATCTTCAATGTCTCCACTGTGAAGCACAGTGTACAGGGATGACAAGATTTAAAACAATATGCGGTCTGGTTCCTCTGTTAGCGAGTACGCAGTTCAAATCCTTACTGGGGCCCAACTCAGCCCATTAATAAACTGCGGGTTGATAAAATGAGTACCAAATTGTGGGTAGTCAACAGCTGTCAATCTACAGAGAACTTAGCCCCCCCCCCCCCCCCGCTGCCCCATCATGATGAACTTTCCACCTCTGGGTTAGGGTCTCTAATAGAACTGAACACGAGCAATTGCTCGTTTGGGGAGCTAATCGCTTTCACTTGAATTATTATCAATGGGACATTGAGTTGTGCTATATCATTCTCTCTAGTGTTAGGAGGTAGGCAGACCAGCTGATCATTACACCAGTGGATAGCTACCAGTAATAGCGATGCCGCACAGGTTGTTGTCATCACGAGCCATGCGCACATATCCCTTCTCTCCCCATTGAACTCCCCAGCTGCACACACACAAACACACAATCACATACAGACGGAGGAGACAAGCACTGTCAGTAGCTATTTTCCCCGCACCTCCGATTAGCACGGCTGGCGACAAACGGTGCGAAAGAAATTCAACTTGGGTACATTACAGTCGGTAGGTCATGTAGTGGCGGTGGTGAGGTCAGCACCACACCCAGCCACCTTTGTCCGCTTAATGCGGATGCTTACACTGTGTGCGTGTACAGTATATGTACATCCCTGTTGTCAATCCGCTGCATAATCTGTATTTAGACTGGAGGAACCCGATAAATTATGAAGCACTTTTTCACAGATGTCCAGTAGAATTTCGATTTAAAACTTTCGTGACTGCAGGGATTCATCTTCTTGGTTCTTTCGGTAAAGTCACGTAGAAGGGAAATAATAAAATAATAAAAATAAAACATAATAAAATAATTCTCACGACGTTTCGGCCACAACGCAAGCAGCCGTCCTCAGGTGAAGACCAGGTCTGTCGGGGAGACGCTGGGGGAGACGCTGTCTCCCCGACAGACCTGGTCTTCACCTGAGGACGGCTGCTTGCGTTGTGGCCGAAACGTCGTGAGAATTATTTTATTATGTTTTATTTTTATTATTTTATTATTTCCCTTCTACGTGACTTTACCGAAAGAACCAAGAAGATGTCCAGTAGTTTCACAGATGTCCTCACTGGCAAGGACAGAGCCCATTTTTCACCCGGGCAACCAGAAAGCGCAGACTTTGGTATTTCTTGACTTATCGCTATACCTAACAAATTACATATATATTTTAAGCATCCACAACTTTGAAAATAAATAACACATGTGCAATTAAGAATGATAATTCCAATAACATTGTTTAAAACTTAAAGCCCTATCAATGATTTCTCATACTGTCTGGGACACTATTCCAATGCCAGTTCGATATTGGAATAGAAGTCACAATTTAATGGTGCGGTACAAAAAAGGTGAAGTTTTACCTTGAGATGATAAACATTTGGGTGAAACAAAACCGTGACGTATAAACAGGATGAAGGGACTCCGGTTTAGATGCGTGCGGTCTTTTGTGTAGAGCTAACCGTGCCTCAAGGCAGAGAAGCCTCTCAGAGGCCAATGGCACCCTCAAATGATGAGGGCGGCAGAGTGGCGAGATGTTGACTACCTCGTGTGGTATACAGGAGGTCGTGGGTTCAATCCCTACCCTGACACCTGTAAATTAGGAGTTTGCATGTTCTAGATTTGAAGCTTTCGTGACTGCAAGGATTCATATTCTTAGGTTTTTTTCGGTAAAGTCATGTAGGTAAAAAATTAAAATTAATAAAAGTAAAATTAAATAAAAATCACGACGTTTCGGAGGCAACACAAGCGTCCGTCTTGAGGTGGAACCGTCACAGCACGATTGCTGTATCAAGTACTTACTTGACACAGCAAAACGAAACGTCGTGATTTTGATTTTATTTTTATTTTATTTTACTTATAAATTTTAATTTTAATTTTTTACCTATGTGACTTTACCGAAAAAACCTAAGAATATTTGCGTGTGGCCACATAGATTTTTCTTAAGGTCCTCCAGATTTTCCCTCCACATTCGAAACATGCGTTCCGAGTATTTGGCTCATGTAAATTTCCACATAAGCCCACTGTGTTTAGCTATCATTTGTGGCCAAGTCGCTTCTGAAAAAGAGCTATATAGCTCAGTGGGCCTGACCTGGTAAAATAAAAAATATAAATAAAAATTGCGTATAGTTTATAGATTAGCACCATTGGCTACGTACGGTGCGAAAGAAGTTCAACATATATACATACTACTGGGCAGTGGAACCCTGGGTAATCAGTGGAATCCTGGGTAATCTGTTGATTACAAAAAACCCTCTCCATTGACCAAATTCGGCACCCACTACAGAGCAGTGTCACCATCCGAGGCGGCGCATAGGGAGGCCTTTCCTCCAGCAGTCGGTTTGACAAAGGGCCGTAATTTTAGTTTTAATGTTGTATATACGTTTGCGACGATTTAGTGGCTGCTCTTGTCCTATTGTAATAATCGACTCGCAGCAACACACCTGTTCTTGACGAGCCAGAATTTCTGTCCCTTCTCATCCACACCGTAGCCCACAACCAACACGGCGTGGTTAATTCTGTGGCTGCACAATTTGTCCTTGTAGATGCCTAGAGGTCAGAGAAAACACCACAACAATAATAGCAGCCGTCACCTCCAGTTTATTTGCACGTACAGCGTTTCCAATATAATTTTTTATGGTTACATTTTTTCCTCCCCATCCAAATGTGTATTGCCCTTTTGTTAATCAACTGCAGGATGAAGGCCTCTCCCATTCCGTGTCGGTCATGGAGGCAGTTTGGCCATACGTCAAACTAGTCAGAGCTGGTAGGTAAAGGGGAAAATCCTGCACTCGTTGAGATATATCTTGCCATTGGCATTAGCGGTGTTCCACTGCACTGCCGCTCCATCCCCGCGCTAGAAGAAGCAGGAAAATGGTGAATACGCAGTTAAAAAGAGGTATTCGAGGGGACCAATGTGGAGAAGCCCAAAATGTGACAAAATTAAAGACGAGATTGACTTCCTTCTCAAGGACAGACCCCCATCACGTTCAATTAAAGGCCATCTCTTCTGCCTGGCATTTTCCCCAATGGCCAATTCCTTTTCTTTAAACTGTCCCTTCCTTCCCCCAAATATGGAAGCTTCTCTTCTCTCAGATTTTCTTTCCTCATTTAGCATGCAAAGCTTTCAGAGAAGGGGTGGGGGGCAGATCTAGAAACTTGACTTGACGGCATGGTTTGGCACGGTTTGGGCACGTGTCAGGTCCGAGCGGGAACTTTGGCCCACTTGCGCATAAATGAGCACCCACCGGAGATGTAGTACGTGAAGGAGTTGAGGCTGGCGTCGATGGCGACCGACACCGGGCCCACGGAGGCCACGGCGTTCTTGAGGGCCTCCTCGTCCCCTTCGGGAATTTCCACGTAGCCGGTGACCTCCGCGGCCTTGTTCTTGGGGTCGTACTTGCACGTTTCGACCTGTGCGACGCATACACCGCCTATTACAAACACCGTCAGCGTTGCCATTGTAAGCCTTGAGGCTTACTTGATGCAGCAGTCGTGCTGTGACGGTTCCACCTGAAGACGGAAGCTTGTGTTGCCTCCGAAACGTCGTGACTTTTATTTTATTTTACTTTTATTAATTTTAATTTTTTACCTACGTGACTTTACCGAAAAAACCTAAGAATATGAATCCTTGCAGTCACGAAAGCGTCAAATCTAGAAGCTTCAAATCTAGCCTTGAGGTGTTTCTGATAGGGGCTCTAGACATTATGCTGACAGACCGATCTCTAGAGCAGTGTTCTTCATTGCAAGGCCCGCAGGCCACTTGCAGCCCCTGGTGGCCTTTAGTGCGGCCCCTGGCGTTCGGCCCCCGGCAATACACAACATGTGAAAACACCCTCCCCACCATCGTGCTGCTGTCAAACCCAATGTGTGGCAGCCCTCACACGGACATCTTATTGGCAAAAGTACCCCCCCCCCCCTCTGCAAGTTAGTGAAGAACACTGCTCTAAACGATAGTGACAAACTGGTCGTTCATGGTGCCTCTAGACCGGTGGTTCTTAACCTGGGGTGCCCACACCCCCTGGGGATGCCAGATGCCATTTCTGAGAACCAAAGGGGTGCAGGCTGCAGTGAAGAACCACTGCTCTAGACAATAGACTTTACTACCTCCAGGCACAGGCTCACCAAACTCTCTCACCTGTCCCTTGTACGGGTACGACTCCTCCGAGTCGATGCCTCCGTTCTTCTTGATGTAGTTGAACGCGTTGATCATGAGTCCTCCATCGCAGCCGTGATTGCCCTCGGCCAAGGAGCAGTCCACCACGTTCTGCTCGCTCAGCGACACGAGCACTCCAGTCTTGCGCTTGTGCTGCCCCTCGAGGGAGCCCGTGGTGCTGAACGAATAGCAAGAGCCGCATTCGCCCTGCGGATAGACAGGTTCAACCTTTCTGTTCCAACTGATGATGTACATGTACGTACGTGTACATGTACGTCATCAGTTTTTCTTCCGTTTCCGTTGACGTACTCACACGCATAAATGAGCACTTACCTTCCACTTACGTCATCGGAACGGAAACGAAAGAAAAAATAAAATCACTTTATTGGTACCGAGGCTCCGACAAGGTCATGCGGGAGGGCGTTTGGCACAGTTTGGCGCCAGCTATCGTAGAGTGCAGTCGTGTCGCTACGGTTCTCTGCGGTGAATAAAGCATCTTTGAAGACAATGGCGCTACGCATCTCCGAATAAAATTAATGCTGAGCCGCTTGCGCGTTCCGAGATTCAACGGTGAACGGGAACAACCCTGCAACCTGCAGATGTCTTGGAGGACTCTGAAAGAGTTAGCAGTGCGGAAAAGTGGAAATGAAAGGACGATGACTCATAGTGACACGGGCTCAGGCACACACATGGCTGAGCCCATGTGCATCGTGTTCAAGGGTTATGAGAAAGCAACCTTGTGTCCTCTAGCATTACAATTTTACGTCAATCCACAGATTAACTGATTCATTAACGCTTAGTAATTAACTGCAGATGACAGAGTTCTGCAAAATGTCTGCCGAGGGGTACAGATTTCCGGGAACAAATCACAGTTCTTTATGACCTCCGCTAGCTGTAGGTAGCTAGGGTAAGCAACTTTGACATTTTGAAATGGAACGTCGGAAGCATTGTAGATGTAATCAAGATGGGGGAGGGGGGAGGGAGGACGAGGTTGTGAGGGGTGGTACACGTGTGCAGTGAGGAGGAGGGCAGGTTACCAAGGCAGGCCTTGGGTGTGGCACCCACAGATTGGCGATTAAGAGGATTATGACCTATGTTGCATTGCCATGGGCCGTTGTAAGGAAGGCCCAGCACAATTTTGTTACGGGCCAACACTTGGAAGAGCTACGTGTCTCCATTCGACTCAGTCCGTTAAAAAAAAAACAGGCTCCACGGTCTGGTTGGTGCTAGCTTGGCCGAGCAAGGCTGCCATGGCACCTCTGGCTTAAACCAACCTGGCCCGATTCATAAAATGGACCGGAACGCTTCCCGGTAGGTTGCGGGAACATGGTAATGTAATAGTAGCGGTAGGTTGTTGGTGTGTAACATTATCAGGAATGCAGTGCATCTTGGCCGCGACAATGACCATTTAGTTTTTTTTTTATTCACCGGCACATTCGAGCCACGCCAGTATGAGGCTCTATTTGACGTGCCAAGCCAGAGCCAAACTACGATATACTGGCCTCATAAGACCATCTGCATCTGGCTTGGGGCCAAGCTGGCCCAGGGGAAAAGGGCTAATGACGTGTTCATTGCGTGTGACATCACAGTCAGTACACCGAAAACAACGATGTCACCGCATCATCTGCACACTTTTCGACGAGTTAATTGTGCTGTGTGTGGCATCAACGGCATATCTCAGCTTCTGCAGTGGAAAAAACCAAGCAGGCTGATCCTGTGCTGCGCTGCATGTTATTTTTTTTGCTGCACGGGCCCCCGATGCAGCTCGGTTGTGCCGTGGAAAAAGAGGTGCTTGATCTTGAGCTGGACCGGGCGGTACCTGGTTCTTGATGTCGGTGACGTAGCCCTGCTTCCTCCAGTCGACGGACTCGGGGGCCTCAAAGAAGGCGGGCGCCATGAACGTGGCGCCGCGGGAGGCCTTGCTGGTGCCGTTCCAGCCCCTGAAGCCCAGCATCACCTGCTGGAACTCCTCCCCGGTCTGAACAAGACGCGCGTTCACAGCGAGCGGACATAGATTACCACGACGGTAGTTAAAACCGGGTTATCGAGTGTCGTCAGCTTCATGGTTTCAACGTGACTACAGCCCTTTGTCAATCCACTGCTGGGTGAAGGCCTCTCCATGCCGTGTGGGTCCTGACGGTTGTTTGACCATACTTCACCATGCTGGTCAGCACGGGTTGGAGAATGGGTGGGGTTCAGAGGTACAGGACCGGTTTAGACATCACTCACTACTGACGTTAGCCGTAGCTGGTAATCGAACGACGCAGGTCAGCAGGTTCATAATGCAGTGCGCTAACCACATCAGCACCCTTCCTCGTACCATCTCAGCATCAAACTAATCCCATAATTCCCTGCTCACGTGAGCATTGGGCGTGGCTCATCTTTGTTGTTGGTGCCGAGATACTTTTGGGAATTCCGCATTCCTGTGGCGGGAGCCTGTCTCTCTGTAGGGGGAATCGGTATCAACTTTAGACAAAGTGCTCTGCATTTTGTCGATCCCAGAGGGATGAGGGACCTGAGTCAACATCCAGATGAAAGAGCGGTCTGCAGAGGGCTCACCATGTCCCCGAAACGGTTCATGCCCATGCGCCAGGTGTGCTTGCCCATGGAGTGCTCCAGGTTGTGCATGGAGATCTTCTTGAGGTTCTGCTCCCAAACCATCCTCCTCCAGCCCTCCTCATTCTGCAGCAACAGCAGGCATAGCGACACGTCAAGGGATGCGACGCATAAGCAACCAGCACAGTGTTAAGGTATTATGTGGCTTCACAGTTTGGGATTAGAGAACGAATAAATATTCGAGACATCACACCGACCGTGGAGGAGAGCTAGTTGGTTTGGGCACCTCCGATTAGCACGGTAGGCTACGTGCAGCGGAATTATTAAACCGTTGACCTGGAACTGTATGCAATGGAGGGGATGAACACCATGGAGATTGATGCCGTGGTGGCAAGATGTTAACAACCTCACCTGCTATGCAGGAGGTCGTGGGTTCAATCCCAACCCTGACGCCTGTATATTTGTAGTTTGCATGTCTCGGTCTCCCTGTGGTCTCGTGGATTATTCTACAGGTCCTCTGGTTTTTGCCTCCACATTTAGAATCAATGTGCATTCAGACTATTTGGCTATCAATTTCTGAATAAGAGCTATACAGGTCAGTGGGCCTTACCTGGTAAAACATTTTTTTATGTTTTTTTTGTGATTTATTTAATTTAAAAATGTTTAGTTTATCTCTGTTGATGTCTCTGAACAAGGAGCTGCTCTACAACGCTCTACGACGTGGACGTCTCTGAACAAGGAGCTGCTCTACAACGCTCTACAACGTAAACATCTCTGAACAAGGAGTCGCTCTACAACGCTCTACAACGTGGACATCTCTGAACAAGGAGCTGCTCTACAACGCTCTACGACGTGGACGTCTCTGAACAAGGAGCTGCTCTACAACGCTCTACAACGTAAACATCTCTGAACAAGGAGTCGCTCTACAACGCTCTACAACGTGGACATCTCTGAACAAGGAGCTGCTCTACAACGCTCTACAACGTGGACGTCTCTGAACAAGAAGCTGCTCTACAACGCTCGTGCGGTGTGAGCGCACGGCCGCGCCACACGGGCGGCGCCGTGCGTTGTGGTCGCGACCGACCTCGCCGTAGGTCTTGCCATGGAACTTCTTCCAGGACTCCCACTCGGGCGACAGCTCCGGGTCGAGGAAAGGAGAGGCCACGGCCGCAGAGACCACCGCCACGAGCCCCAGCAGAGCGACGAGCAGCAGCTTCATCTTCGTCGTCTTCCCGTCTCAGAGTCAGAATTGGCTGCAAGGCAGGAGACGGCAACAGAGAGAGGTGAAGGACGTCAATCGCAGCGTTCTCGTGGGTCGTGATGTGGCTGCGTGGCTCTGTATTTAGACCACTCTACTCGCAGTTGGGATCGTGATGTCTCTCTGTCGATGAGGCTAAGACTGGATAGGGCAATGGATGTTTCAGTGTTGACACATGGGATGCGGAAAATGGATCTATCATAAAGGCCACTGAGTGGCGCTTTAATGCGTCTGGGAAGCGTTGCCTACGTGAGATCTTATTGCCCAATGAAAGTAGCAATCTAGAGGTCAGAGAGAGGATGCGGAACAAGAGGCAATCAGTGCTTTTATAAAAAAAGAGATGACTGCAATGGCTCGGACATCTGTTAAGGATGGATATCACAGAAGTTTAGACGAAAACTGATGGAGTGGAATCTGACACGCGGAGGATGTAAAAGGGGAAGGCCTAGCAGCAGATAGGCAGAGAGGAGACATAGACTCGGCACACGGGGACCTAACAATAGCAACAGCAATGGAGGAAAGATCGGGAAGATATTGGAAAAGGTGGGGTGAACTGGTGTTGATAGCACATGTGGAAACGCATCATGCTACCTTGTGAAGTCATTTAAGATTTTAAGTTTCGACTTTTAATGCAAGATAGGTGGCTCAGTGGTTTAATAATGTCCAGGATAGATCACACGGAGCCATACGCACTGAGATTCTGGGTTCACATCCAGATCGTGATAAAAAATTATAAAACCAGGCTTAAGTGTAGGGAATGTTGATGGCTCAAACTGAAAACCTGTGCCAATGTGAAAATGCCTCACATGAATTTGGTTTCTCACATTGCCACGCTAAAAACAAAAATAAGGTGTACATAAATAAACACTTATGCATCAGCAAACAAACATACATGCACGCACACACTAGACACCAAAACACACTTGCATTTTAATACATATATCATCAGCTATAACCAACTCATCCGGAATGTACCGGATCTCAGAAGCTTAAAAGGCTTCCCAGTAAACATGCAATGTTGGGCCAATGTTTCCACGTGGTTGGAATCATTGGACCAACGTTTCATGTTTACTGGGCTGTGCCTGGATAATGCTTGGATGGGTGACCAGCATGCATAAAACAGGTGTTCTAGGCTGCTGTGGGGCTACTTTGTGGACAGCAGAGGGGACTACAGCAAAATGCATTCTTGTACTGTCCTTTTATGTCCCCCCACCCCGTCAATGCTCCCTGCCTTCACCAACCATTGCAACCTCATCTTCCGGGTCACAGTATATGTACGGCTCTTTCCTGTAACGTTCTAACCAAACTTTGAAATCGCTTTCACTTCCCTGCCGTGCCGTTTTCTGGCATCCTCTTTATGCAACTACAGTACATTACGTGTATTCTTAGAGGCCAGGCTTCTACTTTTTTGCTTTTTTGTTAAAGTTCAGATCTCTGACCGCACTTTTCTCACTTTCATGTTCTTGCCTGCAAGGAAAATGTCCCAGGACAACAAATGTAAGTGAACCAAATTTGTTGATTTGCTTATGGAAGCTTTTTTATGTGATACCATATCCATTACGGGCCTGCTAGTGCCTAAGGGACCGTCCATAAATGACGTCACGCACTTAGGGGGGGGGGGAGTGTCAGACATTTGTGACGATGTGTGACGAAGGGGGGTGGGGGTTAAGAAATGTGACGTCATATCAAAATGCGCAATTTTTAAATAAATATAAACACGTTCTACTTAATTAAATAGATTTTTTAATAAATGTTTTCTCCTACAACATCAGAGTGCAGCACCACATTCAATACGCACTACAATGACAATAGTTGAAAGCGTTTTGAAGCATGTTTGATTTTTTTGGGAGGGGGGGCAGAGCTTTGTGACTTTGCGTGAAGAGAAACATTCAGTCAAAGTGACGCCTCCAACTCTCTTTCTGTTCCTGACCCATGAGTTTCCTCTTTGCGCAATTGTTGTTCCTCAATAAATCAATCTTTATTTCTACGTGTCAATATCCCTCCTCAATAACGTAGGCATCAGTGCACATTACAGCGGAAGGGGGATGTTACGGGAGGCACAGAGAAACCGGAATGACAAAAGAAACCCATCACGGCAGACCAAACCCACACTCGGTCTCCCAACACACCACTGGGAAAAAAACGTTTAACACAATACCTGTACAAATCTTAACCTAATGCTTTCGTGACTACAGGAATTCATATTATTGGTTCTTTCTGTAAAGTCACGTAGATAGGTGACTTTACCGAAAGACCCAATAATATGAATACCTGTACAGTACGAGATCTCGATACAATCGAATAAAGTTCAACACAACAATACAACAATACCGGTACGAGACCTCGGTACAAATCGAATTCCTGCCCACACGAACACAGATGCTGATTCCCTCCCCCAGGACCTGTTCATACTCTTTGGTTCTTTCGGTAAAGTCACGATAGGTACGTAAAGCCAGTTTATTTTTTATTTTATACCAACGTGACTTTACCGATAGATCCCTGCAGTCACGAAAACTTCAAATCTAGATAGGACCTGTTCAGTTTTTCCACGCGCCGGTGATTCCTGATCTTAGCCGAGGTTGGGAAACCAACTCTATCGATTGTCCCACCACCATTCTACCACCACACTTAAGAGTGCGGATTTCAGCGTTGTTCTGAGGTCGTGAATTGAGGGCATCGGAGGAGGAAGGCGAGAGGGGGAGGGACGGATGCAGTTGAATGCGGGGATTTCCAGGCTGCGTTTGTGACTACGCACAACGATCAGGGTGTATATGTCTCTACCCAGTAGTATTTGTAGTATTTTATGTTTGTTGTGAATATGTACAACAATCAGGTTATATGTCTCTACCCAGAAGTATTTGTAGTGTTTGTTGTGAATGCGTATATTCTGTTTGTGTCTATGGCATTATGTATTGAGTGATGTTTGATGACAAGCGATGTCTGAAGTAACAAAGCGCTGTGAATTATTATTAAATTATAACGACTGCACTGTACTGCATAAGTTACCAGTCCCTCAACTCAAACGAGTGGTTAGTGCTACTTCATATCTGTCAACAGCCCGTCACAAACGCTGCCAATTCCACATTCGCATGGCGCGACCCAGTATTTCCACAAGGACTAGCGCTGTTTTTGTCTTCTCACTTACAGATGCCCATTTATTTCATTTAAAAAATCATCCCCGGAGAAGCGACAGACCGAGTTAACGCCAGAATGTGGCATCCACGCAGAGTAGAACTCAGGCCACGCGGCGGGCAGAGTTCGGTCACCCGAGGCCCTCTGTTAACGACCTGGCGCCGTCTCTCACCTCACCTCACCCCACCCCACTGCAACTCTTACCTGCGGCGAAGTGGTGGTGGTGACCGGCAGGGAGAGAGGCGGCACTGCTGATTCGAGGCGAGCGAGCCGCTTCCTCCTTTATAGAGGCGGGGGATGCCGGCGAAGCTCCCCGCCCCGACGTCGCATTGGTCGCCTTCCCACCACCACCGCCACCCCCCCAACACCGAGTGACTTAACGGGTGGCCGAAAAGAATCGCAAGATCTTGATGGCCATGACGACGAAGAGACGAAGATGATGCTCGTTGTAATCACACTATGTTACGCATTTTTTTTTGTTCCGGGGTGCTAAGTGTTGTTTTTTAATTGGTTATGCCTAAAAAGTCTAGAACATGGTTATTTCCCCCCACAAACTTTGCTTTTGTGACCAGGACTTAATGTGAACGAAATACACAAATGCACACGTTTTCTCATTGAAAATAGTTAAATATCAAAATATCACTGTCCTGGTCACAAAAGCAAAGTTTGTGAGGAATAATAGCCACTTTTTGTACTTTTGAGGCATAAGCAATTAGGAAATAACACTTACTACCCAGGAACAAAAAATATATTGTTTGTTACAGTGTTATTAATGGAGTGGATTATTAACTTTGTTTTTGTGTCCTGGTTACAAAACCAAAGTTTGTGGGGAATAATAGCCATTATCTGTACTTTTGAGGCATAAGCAATTAGGAAATAACACTTACTACCCAGGAACCATAAAATAAAGATGTGTACGCGTAAATGGCCGAGGTGTACGAACCGCCTTCCGATTCTCAACGAAAGTTCATGGCGTTGGCTGTGGCCGCTTACCCTGATGTCAAGCAAGAAGTCCTCGACTCGTTGATTATGGAGAGAATGCTGGCTTTGTCAAGGGGCATGGGGGTTGTTCTACCTGCTTGCGGTCACGAACCGCAAACGTTCCGATGGGCCGCTAGATGCCTGAACGCGCACGAGAACCTACAACGTTGGGCACAGATGGCTGCATGGACCGGGGATCTCAACCGCGACGGTGAGCCAATAGGTTGGTCACCAACTAAAGTCGTCCACATTCCGGAGGATGCGCCTTCGGAGGGAGACCTCGCTGCGGCTGTTCCTCGCTGGAATCGACAGCGGGGCGACACTACGTTCCGCGGCGGGGTCACGACTGACCAGCTCGCAGGCCTGCCGTCACCTGTTTCAAGTGTGGACGGTTGGGCCATTTCGCACAGGATTGCCGGTGTCGCCCTCGTCCTCCGACTCCGCTGGCTGCATCGACTCCTTCTCCGACGGGCCAACATCCTCCCATACAGGCGAGTCGGTACACATCGGACACCCGGTCAAACTCGTCGCCTCATGCATCTCACATCACGTTGTTCGTTTCATGATTCGGTAACTGCTACTAAAGGTTGGCCTGTTTTGAGAACGCAATGGAAAAAGGTGGCACGTCGCGTAGTCGCGGTGGTCACAGGATCCTCAACGGTACCTGGCTCCATTCAGGGCGTTGATGTTCGCGTCCTCGTCAATACCGGGGCTTCCGCTACTATCATTTCTGATGTGATTTTTCAACTTCTATCTATTCCCACTTCGCGTGTTCGACCAGCTTTTGAGGCTTGCGTTGCGGCTAATGGGGGTAGCATGGGCATCATTGGCCAAGTAGATGCCCATATTGTGATTGGTGATGTCGCGGTGTCGGGGCCGGTCTTTATTTCAAGGTGTACCCTCCTTGCTGGGCACCGACTTTCTTGGGAGGATGCCTGTTAAAGTTATTGTAGATCAGGGCTGTTTGAAAATGCCCTCCTGTCCCAAGCTTTATTTTCTTCCGTCCCTGCTCTTGCATTCGTCGCAGTGAGTCACCGTGCAGGCACTAGCAGATGTTACGGTAGAAATTCCGCCGGGTTCACAGATGCTGGTGCCATTGCGTTACCGAAAAGGGATCTGTAACGATGATGCGACGGTCGGGGGTCCTTCTGACCCCATCGAAGGCGACCCGGAATCTGGCGCTTATTGGCGCTCGGACAATCGTTCGATCCGGACAGGCACCCATTTTTGCAAGTCCTGAATGGGGGTCCGGACGACGTGGTTGTTCCTGCCGGTACGGTGCTGGCTCATGCCACCACCAACCTTACAGACCACGACATGGGTGTGTCGCGTGGTTTAGTGGGGACAACTCAGTCCGCATCGGCGTCAGATGATCGGTGGATCGCGGAACGGTGTAGGGAGAATATTCAAAATTGGATTTAAATAATATCTGTATAGTGCACACTACGTTGACCCATGTCATTTTCTCAAAAAGCATGGCCACAAAAGGAGAAGTGATAACGTTCCACTTTAGTCTACTTCCTCCACAACAGTTTGTGCGATAACATTTTACACTTCCAGTGTAATGGTATCGTAGTACAAAAGATAGATCTCCCGTATAGTCTTAAGATTGTCGGGACAAGTGCTGTTAGAACGTACCAATGACGGCCAGCACCACACCCGACCGCCTTAGTCTCCCCAGAAGAAATGTTTACACCCGAAACTGGGTACTCGAGACCCAGTCAACCTCGGTGTGGCCCAGGATAAGTCGCTGGTTTCGTAGCAGTGCACTAAACCCACGACGCTACTGATGAGAATATAACCCTCGCCACATCGAGCATGACGGCTCTGGGTACCACCATACATAACCTATACTACTTTTAAAAATGAGAACGAATTGACCAATTAAACATTTTTCAAACACCCTGCCCAAATGAGTGCAATGTTTTAGCTCTTTGCAGCCCGCATTGGAGAAGTCTGCTTGAGTAACAGGAACTAATTTCCAAACAAGACAACACTAAAATCGATACTCAAAGCCGTACTCATTGTGTCGACCGAAGTTGATGGCGAGCTCAACCTTCCAATTGGCAATTTTTTTTACTCATCAATAAGTTAAATCACGCGTTCGACCAATTCCACTGCAGCAAGGCCAGAGAATGAATGCAAACAGACGACGAAATCTTTTTTTTAAACATTTTTTTATTTAAGATCAAACAAAACTGGCAATGTTTTAGCAACATGCTAATACAACCTCAAAAAACACAATTGCACTCGCTTCAAGTGTTTCTGGTCCAAGGGAGGTAGATTCATTAAAAAAAGAGGCAATTTTAAGATATTAGCACCATTCCAATCATATCAACACTATATTTTAGACAGTAGACCTTGCATTGAAGTTGGTAGTAATCACCAACACTTGTTGCATTGACATAAAAAGCCAGTGGCTTAACATAATAAAGAGTGGATAAAACTAAAAACTTAATTCTTGTAAAAGAGTTGAACAAACACTAACAGTCTGCTTGCACACAAGTATGTGTGCCAGTGTGCATGCATGTGCAGAGACAGGTGGTTATTACACCAGGGGATAGCTTGCAGCAGTGGCAATGCCACACAGGTTGTCCTTATCACGTGCCATAAGGATATATCCATTATCTCCCCACTTCGTTCCCCAGCTGCGCACGCACACACAGAAAGAAATTCCATCAATTTTACAGAACCCTAAAACGAATAACAAACGTTGTCGTTAGCACGCTCCTGTTGAGGCTGGCACACAGCACCACAAACGGCCACCTTCATTCACTTCCTTCCACCACTACCGTTTAAGGCTGCACCAGGTACTTAAAGGCCTAGTTGAGACGTAGGAGAGGCCCACCAGGAAGGGTTTTGATAACCGCCCGTCATGTGCGTTATCCATGAACACAGGTCGACGAGGATTAGCGCAGTGCTGGAAATATCGCAAAGAAAGCCGCTCACATGCAGAGAAAGGCATTTTCCTTGCGTATTAAAAACAAGGCCAGAGCCGTTAGAGAGCACCGAGTAAGGGCAGCACTGCACACAATGGGATGCGGTGGTTAAAGTAAAACAAATGTATATCCCATGCTCAGGTGTGCACGAGAGAAAGTGTTTACCGTTATAGAGCCCCATGCCAATGTGGAAATTCCACATTGAAGGTATGGTCCTAGCCTATGGATGACCATCGTTGCCATTCAATAGCGTAGTACTCATTATCCCCACATACATCATACTCTTGGAGTCTTCACAAAGCATCTATTTAGCCTATGTATAGTGGGTAAGTTCAGTTAGCAAGTAGATATTTAAAGATACAGCGCATAAACATGCACACCCTGCCACCTTGGTCTCCCCCAGCATTGATGTTCACACCACCATTGCCCCTATGCAGAACTTATTTCAGTCCGGTACCTGCGGTACTCGTGTACAACCAAGCCATCCTAGGGAAGGTCGAATCGCAAATCACAAACGGGTGGAGGATACACGCTGCAGCATTGCTAAGGTAACTGGGTGTAGAGCAGTGTGGCAACCACACCACCTCGCCAGACATGATATATTGCAATGTAGCTGTGATGTTTGTAGCCACGCACCTGTTCTTGACAATCCAGAATTTACGTTCATCATCATCCACACCATAGCCCACAACCAACACGCCATGATCAAGGTTGTCGGAGCAATCGCTGTCACTGTAAATGCCTGAAAATACACCGACAGCACACGTACCCACGAGTCCATGTTACATAATATATAAAATGGGATGGGAGCGAAAACACAAATAACCAAAACGTAGTTCAATAACACTGTCGCCAAAAGGGAAAAAAAACATGCAATTGGTGCTATTTTTGACCAATGGCCCTTCATGACAAGAGATGGAGGGGCGGACTGCACTAAATGTAACGTCATGATACATATTTTTTCCCCTCTTAGGGAAGTGTTATTGAACACAAGTCAAGTGTCAATGATCTCAAGGAGGCACCCTACGTTACAGGGGCAGAAGGTCAACCTGCCAGCACTAATATTCTGGGTTTGAGTGACCTCAAAATTAGAGTTATTAAGCGTAGCAAGTTGACGACCTTTAAAGGGAGGTCCAAAATCGATCTCTTAAAAATTTGGCACATTGCAGCGTTTTGAACAGCCAAACATTCTGATGGAAGCTCCAACAGCACAGGGGAGCAAAATATCGAACGGATGTCGTGCAAAACACCTTGCAGCAATACAACTGTGGGGAAAAAGAAAAAATCTACGCTGCGGTCATACGAGCGTTGCTTTGGAACTGGTGCCTTCCTGGAGCGGTCGCTCACCGGAGCTGTACAACTGGAAGGATTCGAGGCTGGCGTCGATGCCGACCGACACGGGGCCGACGGAAGCCACGGCGTTCTTGAGGGCCCCCTCGTTCCCGTTGGGGATGTCCATGAAGCCGGTGTCCTCGGCAGCCTTGTTCTTGGGGTTGTACTTGCAAACCCCATCCTGCACTCGCGCGCGCCACACGTCGTTAGCATCAGACACTCCGCCCCCCCCACCCCCCGAACATATCGTCTAACCTCAATTATCTTTAAAAAACTAGAAAAGTACTGAAAAATGGCGCAAGTCAGCTGCTGAAGAATGTTCTGGCACATAGAAGCAAAACAATGGGCGAACAACACGTGCCCACCCCTACCCCCCAAGCTGAAAACATTGGAAGGCTATGCCAACCATTTTCAAATTGAAAACCCTCTGTGGCCTTAGAATTTGCATCATTAGCAAGCACCAACTGCTATTACGTCCCCGAAATTGATGGGGTTGGCAATGGAGCACTTCAGGAGGCCAACAAGACACATGAGGGGGGGGGGCAACTTAGCCATCCATAAATCTGGCCACATTTTGGAGCCACGTCCTGTACTCATTTGGAGGCCCTACATGAAAGGTTCCAGACCAGTTCAAATGCCACACCGGTGTTAGTTCCAGTAGAGAACAGACCCAGGTGTGTTCAGATCAGGATTGCAGTAAAGTGCATAACAGACCGGTGTCAACTGGGTATAGACAAGATGCCACTACGACCTGCAGTCACCGACCTCAAACCTATCCCTCACCTTTGCCGTGTACACGTACGACGCCTCAGAGTCGATACCATCATTCTTCTTGATGTAGGTAAAGGCCTGGTCCATGAGTCCTCCACCGCAGCCGTTATTGCCCTCGTCACGAGAACAGTCCACCAGGTTCTGCTCGCTCAGCGACACGAGCACTCCAGTCTTGCGCTTGTGCTGCCCCTCGAGGGAGCCGGTGGCGCTGAACGCCCAGCAAGAGCCGCAGTCGCCCTGCGGAGATAAAGATCACCATTTAGAGCAGTTGTTCCTAACCTGGGGGTGCACGCACTCCCTGGGGTGCGAGATGCCCTTTGTGAGTGCAAGACAGGCCAGATTTTTTTTTAGAAGGTAAATTATAAAACAAATTGAGCACGGGCACCCAAGTAAAACTACTTTGTTACAAACCTCTGTATTTATTCAAATAATATAATCTTTTTACGATTAAGAACCAAAAGGGGTGCCAAGGCTGCAGTAAAGGTTAAGAACCACCGATTTAGACCGACAGGCTTGGAAGAATTAGTGCACAGAGCGAGCACCGCCATTGCAACACAATATGGGCGGCAACAATCCAACAACCATGCCCAGGTCCCCCCCCCTTCGTCTCCCAATCGCTGATATTGGCACACTGTGCCCATCTTGCAAGAGGAGTTCGTGAGGACCCCCCCCCCCGCACCACCCCACATAGTTACAACCGATTGCTACATTACCCAGCACATGCAATGTGTAAGTTTTATAAAAGGGAAAGCTGAAATCCACAACTATACTGGGTCGGATGGTCCACCAGCCATGGTGTTTTGAGAAACACTGCCTCCTCCGCCATCTCCTGGCCACCCTCATCCCAGACGGCACAAGAGTCGGGCGTTTGAAGGTTTTATCCAAGCAAGCCGCAGAGACCCCTCAAGCGTGCCGCTGGAATCGCAGGACGTGCGGCAAGCGGTGCGGTACCTGGTTCTTGACGTCGGTGACGTAGCCCTGCTTCCTCCAGTCGACGGACTCGGGGGCCTTGAAGAAGGCGGGCGCCATGAACGTGGCGCCGCGGGAGGCCTTGCTGGTGCCGTTCGAGCCCCTGAGGCCCAGCATGGTATGCTGGAACTCCTCTTTTGTCTGAGCGAGACACACATTGACAACGGAGAGTAAAAACCAGCGCTCTTTAACCAGTGCCACCCCTTGCTGGTTATTTGTGTCTACAGCATGAATATTAAAAAGCTGCATTTTTTATAGTATATATAAACAAAGACAAAGATCCCCTGTATAGCCTGTAAAAGACTGTAGGGGCAAGTGCTGTTAGGGAGCACCTATGAAGGCTGGCACGAGGGGGTGGCCAACACCACGCCCGGCCGCCTTAGTCTTCCCAGTGGCAATGTTTACACATAGCACCAGGTACTCATTCGAGGCCGAGTCAACCTAGGCGAGGCCTAGGACCGGTTCAGATAATCATCACTGGTGTTGACCGTGAGTGGGAATCGAACCCGGGTCACCAGGTTTGTAGCGCAATGTGCCAACCGCTACACTACTGCTCCCCTAAACATAACACATATTACACACCTATATATACACACACCTATATATTACACACAGAATAAGAGCTCTTAGTTGCGGTTTGTAGTCTGCCACATTCATGCAAGTGTTCATCCCCCACCACCATTCACTTGCGAAATCAACATGGAACCCGCTTGCGTAAAGGCACGTCATGTTCTGCCGCAAAACGGAAGTGGGCCATTTTTTTATATTCAGTGGAAACAAACCCAAGTGCATCGATCAGCACAGTCTGACATTTGTCGAGTGCATTCACGACATCGTGGCCACAAAAAGGAACTCCTGTCCAGGTGACCATCTAGTAAGGGATGAGACGAAGATGTCCTGGCTTACCATGTCACTGAATTGGTTCATGCCCATGCGCCAGGTGTGCTTGCCCATGGAGTGCTCCAGGTTGTGCACTGCGATCTTCTTGAGGTTCTTCTCCCAAATCATTCTCCTCCAGCCCTCCTCCCTCTGCACCACAAGAGTCCACAAAACAGATTGTGTTTTTTTAAACGCACCATTTAGAAAAGTCTGAATCCGAAAAACAAGGAGCTGCGATCCAAGCAAAAGCCACACGACGAACTATAGATCCTGGGCTGTTCCCACGTGAATTTGAAGCTTTGATCAGAGTAAACAACTTCTAGGTGCGGCAGGGAGGTTTGCACAGCGGTAACAACTTGTGGCTCAGGACTAAGGGCCGAGATTAAAGTCCCAACTGGGGCCCATTTTTTGTGGAATTGAATGTTGTCCGTTTTGTCCGCATGGGATGTCCCCTCCCAGATTCTCTGGCTTCACCCTCCTTGCCAATAAGCAACCGGTAATGGTCAAAACAAACCGCAATGCTGAGAAAAATAAAATAATCGGCATATTCAAATTGTGTTTTTTTACACAGCAACAATTACCCCATACCCGACCACCACTAGAGAAAAACAGGCAGGACCCTCCTGAGGAAGAAAATAAATTCCTCGAGAGTCCTTGAGGCTTTTCTAGGTAAATGGGAAGAATAATAAATTACTACAGAGCCAAGGATGTCGTGTAACACGCGTGGCATCACACCACATGCCCCCCCCCCCCCCATTCATATTCATGAGTGGGTGGATTTCTACACTCGTGAAAGATTTTTTTTCACAAACTCGCTTTAAGTTAGACATTTCTTTATTGAAAGTGAATCTAATAAATAAATATACGCAGCAACAAAGTGGATTTGGTGTCTTTATTTATTTAGCACTTGAGACAAAAAGCAAGCCTAATTAAATGCTTCTACATTATGGTAAAATATATTTCTCGGTGATTTTCCATACATTGTATCGAATTCCAATGTATTTAAATCGCAGCGACCGAAAGCAGAAGAGAATAAAGTATCAGAGCAGCAAATTTGAACAAATTGAAGGCCAATTATATACAGTGAAGTGGTGTTTTATGACGTAGTTTTGTGTAAGAATCACTACCATTAATACTGCTAGTGAAATGCAGAAGCGTTTGACGACATACTTGTGCAAGATTCACCGCCATTAAATTTACACAGAATAATTATACTCTTCTTGGTTCTTTCGGTCATTCAGACTCTGTCTTCCCGACAGACCTGTTCTCCACCTGAGGACGGCTGCTTGCGTTGTGGCCGAAACGTCGTGAGAATTATTGAATTGTTTTATTTTTATTATTTTATTATTTCTATTCTACGTGACTTTACCGAAAACAGGACCCTGCAGGGTGGGCTGGTAGGAATAATACTTAGTACCGGTACAGGGATATCGACCGGATATAGAGGAGTTAAAGAAAAAATTACTGTATTCTAGTGTAACGTTAATTAAAAAGTGTTTGTTTTGACAAGAAACGCTGTGAGATTTAAAGACTCGTAGTCTTTCATTTCCAAACGATCACATCTGAGATTAATTGACCTTAGATGGGGAAACGCGAATGCATTTACTAGTATAAAGGTGAAATAAAATAGAGGGAATAAACGGCACCTTGGTGCATTTTATGTCGTCTACATAGAGTTGAATAGACGGGCGTTTGGCATATTCATATAACAGTACTACATTGAGCAGTGTTTGTTTGGCACTTCGAGTTTTTATTCGCGCGCATGACATGGATACCGAAAACAACCACGACTTTGAAGACCCCAATGGTTGTCTAGACGCCAACGTTGAAAAGATGCTTGCTGAAACAGAGACCGCATTTGCTGCTGGAACCCTTTACAAACTCGCAGTGAAAAGCGTCGTTTCCATGGACCCAGAACCAACCGCAGTTGGTGCTACTATAACGGTAGCATCGCCACCAAACATGCAGCCAGCAGCTAAATAATCAAAGATTGCAGCACAAGTAGAAATACTTGCGTGTGAATACGATGTAGTGAACACGACAGAGATGTGGTGAACACGACAGAGATGTAGAGATGATAGTGAACACGGCAGAGATGTGGTGAACACGGCAGAGATGTGGTGAACACGGCAGAACTATAAGCGAGTGAATAGCAGCAGCGACGAGGCCTCTCGCTGCCTCTGCTCTGCCGCTGCCGGGCTGCAGATTCAGCCGAGTCAGGCACCACTGCCAATATGCACAACAACAATAAACGTGCTGCGTTTCATCTCTGTGTTAATAAGCCTCCCGCACTAGGCCTCGCGAAGCCTGCCGCACTAGGCCTCGCGCCGTGCTTTTCGTGCACAAATAAGGCGATTAAATGTATCTCGTCTCTGTGTTAATAAATGTTTCTTGTCCGTGTTAAAAAAACGTGCTGCGTTTCAGTAAAGTAATTTTTTTTTTAATAAACGTGCTGCGTTTCATCTCTGTGTTAATAAGCCTGCCGCACTAGGCCTCGCGAAGCCTGCCGCACTAGGCCTCGCGCCGTGCTTTTCGTGCACAAATAAGGCGATTAAATGCATCTCGTCTCTGTGTTAATAAATGTTTCTTGTCTCTGTGTTAAAAAAACGTGCTGCGTTTCAGTAAAGTAATTTTTTAAATAAACGTGCTGCGTTTCAGTAAAGTAATTTTTTAAATAAACGTGCTGCGTTTCAGTAAAGTAATTTTGAAGCGAAGTTTAAAGTTTTGCCGTGATGCGCCGGAAGCGACGGCCATCTTGTTTAATTCACAGATCGCAGGGGGAGCGGGCGGCCATCTTGTCGGACAGGGTCATGCCAAGTGTTTGCAGTAGGGGGCGATGTTGATACACGGACGGACGGACGGACAAACGCGGACGGACAAACGTGGACGGACGGATTAATCTATTGGTGGTCTGGTCCACTTCGTTCCTACCAGTATAACCAAGAAGATGAACCCCTGCAGTCACGAAAGCTTTAAATCGAAAAATAATTATACTGTTAAAATTTTTCGTAAAATATTACAGCTTCCGTCCTAGGACGGGCAAAGACGCTCGTGATAAATAAAATCGGGTGCCTGCTGCTGATCACAGCGCCCTCTCAAGCGATGCCACAGCGCCCTCAAGTGACGGTATTGCAGTGCAACAGCTTAATGCGCATCTTCACGCGACTTGGAGTTGGGTGGATGGCCTTTAAACCAAGCAGCAGCGGTGGGCGAGCGTGTGCACACGTGACCACCCTACCTGGTCGTAGGTCTTGCCGTGGAACTCCTTCCAGGACTCCCACTCGGACGACAGCTCCGGGTCGAGGAATGGCGAGGCCACGGCCGCAGAGACCGCCGCCACGAGCCCCAGCAGAGCGACGAGCAGCAGCTTCATCTTTTTACCGTCAGTCAGGACCGGCTGCAAGGCAGGAGGCAATAAGACACGGGGGGGGGGGGAGGGGCGTTCACGTTAACAATGTGACCCTCATTAGGGAATTAGATGGGCTTAAGGGTTAATATAAGTGGCATGTGTCGGAACACAGAAGCCCACACACAAGGGGGACCATGGGTTTACCAATCTCAGTCTTGGCCACCACGTTGTTTATTATAATATTATTATAATATTATATTATTTTATTATGTTTTATTATTTCCCTTCTACGTGACTTACCGAAAGAACCAAGAAGATGAATCCCTGCAGTCACGAAAGATTTAAATCGAAATTAAGTCTCTAAGGTGCAGCGAGTAAGGGTTGTAGACAATAATTAAATCACTCGCCTAGAAAAAAACAATTGTGAAACTCCTCTTCTTGGTTCTTTCGGTAAAGTCACGTAGAAGGGAAGTAATAAAATAATAAAAATAAAACATAATAAAACAACAACAAAATTGTGAAACTTTTGGAAGCAGGAATAATTGGTTTGAAAACTTCTTCAGTTTTTGGGGATGTCCGGCATACTGCACATAAAACACGTATAATCGATGCTACTTTAAAAATTATATTTGGGATGCAATTAACGCAAGACGATTATCATCATTTGACAAATGTACCGACACTTTAATATTTCAAATTAAACAATTAAAGTGTCTAAATTTAATCCGGTTCACTAGCTGTATGCTGTTTAAAGATGTGAACATTGGAGAAATAAAAACGCTGCAGGATAAACTGAACCCGTTCATAAATAACAGGCATTAAGTATAAATAGCACACGAAATTATCATGCTACGATGGGGGTCCGTTGCCTGCCGCGTATCCAAAGACTAAACAGTTTTCCTACAGCCAAAGTACCGATGACAAAATGTGCACCATGAATGTTGTTATTTGTGCACCATTCACCAGCCGTCAAATAATGTGTTTACTCAAGGACAGGTGCTGGTACGCACACGGCCACACGCCAACTGGGAACACAATGGGGGTGGGGAGTGACTTGAGCCAGGCATCTGGCACAAACAAAGGAGGCTGCCATCTGCATACGCATTTATTATGGATAGCGGTGGATGCTTGTTGCTAGCCGTATTGAAGACGTTTGCAATCACGAGGTAAACATTAACACAGGCTTTAGTTATGCGATTTAATCATTCATCCGAAAAGGAGTCAAACCACAACAAACAAGGCATTACAAGGGGATGATGGCTCAAAAGTCGAAAAGGTATTAAAAAAAATATCACTTTCTGGACTGCCATGCCAGCCTATTGGGTCTCGGTTTTAAGAGCACAACACCATCTGTGTGATCCATCAACTATTGCTTAAGCAGCGCACAGACGTGCAAACACCCATTGTTGTATTCTTAGGTTTTTTCGGTAAAGTCACGTAGGTAAAATTTTCAAATTAAAATTATTAAAAGTAAAATAAAAATATTTTATTATATTATTTTTTTTATTTTCTTTTACTTTCATTAATTTTAATTTTTTACCTACGTGACTTACCGAAAAAACCTAAGAATATGAATCCTTGAAGTCACGAAAGCTTCAAATCTAGAACCCATTGTTGTTTTAGTATACCGTAATGGGTGTATTTTTTTAACAATACCAAGCAGCAAATAAATCTTTAAAATGCCACAATTCAAAAGCGGCCCCAAATCGATTAAGAGCCTTCTGACGCCGTTTCGCATTGTATCGCGAGTTAATAAGCAACGTCCGACGTTTTCTTACAGGTGCTGGGTATCTTCCAAATGAAACTACAAACAATTACAATTTCTTTTTTGAGACGGATGGAACTTTAAAAAAAAAACAGTACGGAATTAACCCCGTGAGCATTTTAAAAAAAGTGTTGTGTGGCAAGCTCGCACACAATGGGGCTTGATGTCCCACCCCCCATCCCCTTTGTTTGTGGGGCACTGCTCCAAAAAGAAAGGGACTTTGTGGTGAACAGCTGGAATTCTATCCCACCCACACCCACCTCCATTGCACGCTCCGGCCATTTTCAATTAAGATTCTTGGGCACGAAAAACAAAAAAAGTGTCGGTGGACATTCGCACAAAGGGCGATCAACAATTCTGTGGTCCAATTTAGTAGCAGCAGCGGTTGGCACCACACCACGTTGGGTTAACTATAATTTTCCCATTGCTGTTAATTTTAATTACTGGCAATTTAACCGCAATGTATGATAATTAAAGCTCCATCACCGAGGCGTTGTTGACACTGCCTGCCTTGTGTTGACTAAAAAAATAAAATGGCGAAATGTGTAAAACGCAAAAAAAACAGAATCAGTTACAAATTTTCGAAAAAAATCCAGAGAATCGCCACATTCAAAGCTGGCTCCCAAGCGCCTTCCACAGATTAAAATAATCGCTTCCCGGCAAAGTTAATTGTATCATTACCGATGAAGCTGCGAGTGAGGAGCGATTTTAGGGGGGGGAAATGGGACAAAGGTCATCTGGGTGGCGATGGAAGGCCTTGCTTGCTGGGACCTCAAGCGAAATGCAGTTTAAAAAACGGGACCGTTTATTCATTAAAAGCCACTCCTCGTGGCTTTCTGCGTCAGCAAACAGTATTCCTTTACACCTGGCATTTATTTTGGCGACGTAGAAAAAAAATTCTACGAAATTAACCGAACAGATGCCAACCACAAGCTGCTGGCACAAACGCTTAGAAAACACATTACAAAAACGGTCGAGAATGTTTCTACAGTTAAACCCAATGTTACTGAAAATAAAAGCATATCCAAGAGGGTCGTATGGCTGATGGATGTGTAAAACGGTTTAATTTTAAGTAGAAGGGCAGATAAAGGCACATTGCTCGATCGTCGTTTCGAGTCTCAACAAAAGTTAAATATTAGTTTGTTCCTTGAGATGCGGCTACACCTAAAATGCCAAAAGGGATGTATACAGTACCTTCTAACCGCACTTCGTGGAGGTAACCGATGTAAAGTCGATAACGTTTATCAGGACGTATTTTTTGCCATAAAAAATATATATTAAATGTATTATTTAATTTATTTATTTCTCTTTATACGCGACTTTACCGAAAGAACCAAAGAGTAATTCCTGCAGTCACGAAAGCGACAAATTAAATTCAACGTTTGATTATTTAAAACATTAACAAACCGCGACCACAAAACTGTAGTATAAAAATGATTCCAAGAGGTTCTGCAAGCTTAGCACGTAGGCTAGACGTTTCTAAAACGGCACAACTACGACATTTGTACGAGCCACCATGATCCAATATGCAATATACGAGGGTCATTTTGTCCCAAGTCTCAATTACGCAGAAAAACACTTTTAGGCCGAACAAGCAAATAAAATATCCCAACTCTTAACGCCTCTGGATGTGCCATGAAGCGGGTTTATGGACAATTGTCGCCTATTATATTTAATGCTTTTGAAGGCAATGTTGGTGACGAATTTTTTTAAACCCACCAGAGATTGCATCTATACTTTTACAATGCCTCGTCTTAGTGGTATATATAAAAATAAATATATATTTAGGTATAATGTATTATATACAAGACATCATATTTCTGAGCCAAAGGAGCACAGGAAAATAAAATGCACCTCCTTCCCCATAATTAGTCTCCACATATTAAAACAAATCATCCAAAAAATTCAGACACACACACACACGGCCTTTGATGAGAGTGCAAAAATTACAAAGGCGTAGATTCAACACTTAGCATCCGTGGACCGATTTCGACATAAGAGCGTGTGCCTCGTTGACGAACTACACAATTACACATGTAACCAGCATGGCCAAGTTAGTAGCATACAAAGCACGTGGTCGACACAATGGAACAGCGCCACTTAAACAAAGCACCCCCCACCCCCAATCCCTTGGTGTTGCTTGCAGCCAGCACGCAGCAGCTACCTTGGAGCAACGTGGAGGATTAAACCCAGCGAAGACGACGGCGGCACAGCGAAGTGGTGCTGTAGAGATTTCACGTGCGAATTGAGCCGCCTTTTAAGGGCTGCGGGTGAAGCGCCGCGATTGGTCCGTTCCCCCGGCTCGACTTCAGGGGGCGTGGTAGCCGAGTCACGAGTCACGAGACCCCTTCGGAGTGACGAGATGATGAACAAACAAAGACAAAGAAGCCACGAGCACAACACAATGGTGGTGGTGGTGGGGGAGGGGGGTGCCACATGTTTAAGTTGTCACGACAAACACACGCAACTTCTTGGTTCTTTCGGTAAAGTCACGTAGAATGGAAATAATAAAAATAACACGTAATAAAATAATTCTCACGACGTTTCGGCCACAACGCAAGCAGCCGTCCTCAGGTGAAGAACAGGTCTGTCGATAAGACACCTGAGGACGGCTGCTTGCGTTGTGGCCGAAACGTCGTGAGAATTATTTTATTATGTTTTATTTTTATTATTTCCATTCTACGTGACTTTACCGAAAGAACCAAGAAGATGAATCCCTGCAGTCACGAAAGCTTTAAATCGCGCCCCGCACCGATGTTAAATTCATATACCGTACCGTACTCGTGTTTAAGGCCGAGTAGACCCACGGGAGGCCCAGAACCGGTTGAAATATTCGCCACTGTTTTGTGATTGGTTGTAGGGCGGGAGTCGAACTCGGTTTGCTGAGTTCGTGCCACCGCTCCTCTCGAATTTTACAGTAGAACCCCTGTTGACGACTAATCGCTTAACGAAATGCCTCCATAGAGTCCAATGTGTTGTGTGTCGTAGCGTATAGTGTAGTGCCTCCATAGAGCCTAATGTGTGGTGTATTGTAGAGTGTAGTGTAGTGCCTCCATAGAGTCCAATGTGTGGTGTATTGTAGAGTGTAGTGTAGTGCCTCCATAGAGTCCAATGTGTGGTGTATTGTAGCGTATAGTGTAGTGCCTCCATAGAGCCCAATGTGTGGTGTATTGTAGAGTGTAGTGTAGTGCCTCCATAGAGTCCAATGTGTGGTGTATTGTAGAGTGTAGTGTAGTGCCTCCATAGAGCCCAATGTGTTGTGTATTGTAGCGTATAGTGTAGTGCCTCCATAGAGCCCAATGTGTGGTGTATTGTAGAGTGTAGTGTAGTGCCTCCATAGAGTCCAATGTGTGGTGTATTGTATAGTGTAGTGTAGTGCCTCCATAGAGTCCAATATGTGGTGTATCGTACCGTATAGTGTAGTGTAGTGCCTCCATAGAGCCCAATGTGTGGTGTATCGTAGCGTATAGTGTAGTGCCTCCATAGAGTCCAATGTGTGGTGTATTGTATAGTGTAGTGTAGTGCCTCCATAGAGTCCAATATGTGGTGTATCGTACCGTATAGTGTAGTGTAGTGCCTCCATAGAGCCCAATGTGTGGTGTATCGTAGCGTATAGTGTAGTGCCTCCATAGAGCCCAATGTGTTCGCTTACCGACCATTCCTCTGTTCATAATGCAGGGTTTTTGGGGATAGATCGTGTAAATACATAAATGTGTCGTTACACCCGCCACCACCCGACACGGCCAATTAGCAAGGTTTGTCTCGTAAACAGAACGTGCCAATTCGTTACTAGCACAGCACGCCGGTGTGTTGGAGAGCAAAGCCACAACATTTACGATCTGATTACGATGTTTCGCCAGTAATTACAACTGACATCATCAGGCGACAGCCAGATTTGTGGATAAATCCTGTCTCTTTAAAGTGTGGTTCTATGGTGCTCTGCTTTACTGCGGTGCCCACAATAATCACATCACAAACGAATCCACGTGTACACACACACACGTGCTCACACATCGACCCACACCCGCGTGTATACAGACTGTTGGGGCAAGTGCTGTTAGCGAGCACCTATGAAGGCCGGCACGGCAGACGAGGGGGTGGGTGGCCAACACCACGCCCGGACGCCTTTGTCTCCCTCGTGGTGATGTTTTACAGACCGCACCCGGTACTCATTTGAGGCTTAGTTGGCCTAGGGGGAGGCCCACGACTGGTTCAGATAATCGTCATTTGGTGTTGGCCGTGAGCGGGAATCGAACTCGGGTCGCCGGGTTCGATGCAGGTACACACCATCCAGTAAAGCCTCTTCAGCAGACTGTTTGGACAAGTGCTGTTCGCAATGATAGGATCTTAGTACACGCAAACCCAAGCCCCCCAATCTGCGACCCTTTTATTATCCGCGACTCGTTATTCGAAGCCTCCAATTTATCCACAAATTCGGAATTTTGTCCGGAAAAATCACGGATAGGAGTCGTGCAGAAGTTGTTGACTTACGATAACTTTCCACACTTTATTGTGTATGGTCAAGATGATTGAAATATTTCCAGATAATAGGATGACGACAATGTATTGGTGTACCGTACTTCAATGATCCCTTCACCACTGACCAGCTTGGCGAAGTATGGTCAAATAAACTCGCACTCATCCGTGGGTTTGCGCATCTTTGAACGGCGACTCCCCTTTGAAACACGAGCAGGAATTGGCACCAACAAAGAATCACAACTCGTGACCTTGGATTGGGTGTCTTTCCATCTTTAACCGCCTGCGAGAACTGGCTGGAATTGAACAAGGAACAAGATAATACCTGCCTGAGGCAGCTGCTCACCCATCCCCCTCCCAGTCCAGGCGAGGTTCGCATTCCTTTGTCAATGCACCCGAAGCTTCGGTTGAGCACTCGGTTCATAGAATTTTACTCCGGGTGGACCAGTTTTTAAATATCACGAGACTCTGTCCTGTCACGATCGAAGCGACACACATGTGCCGCGGTGGCGAGATGTTAACTACCTCGCCCGGTATACGGGAGGTCGTGGGTTAGATCCCGACCCTGACGATGTCTGTATATTTGAAGTTTGCATGCCTCGCTCCCCGTGGTCACATAGATTCATGTCGGGGTCCTCCTGGTTTTCCCCTCCACATTTAGAAACATGCTTTTAGAGTATTTGGCTGCTACAAATTTCCACGTGAAAAGCCACTTCGTTGAGCTATCATTTATGGCCAGGTAATTTTTGAAAATAGCAATTTAGCTCATTGGGCCTTACCTGGCAAAATAAAAATACACTACTTCAGTTTATCCGGAGTTAGCTTTCTTTGGCTGAGCCGAGTATCAAATGGTGATTCGCCATTCGGGTTGTTGTTACACATCCCATCGGGCACACTGCCTTCTGGGGGAAAACAACTTAATGGCGCATCGGATTCCTCCAATATAAATACATATTCCGATTCTGATTTTCAGTAGCATTGGTTTAATCCAAGAAATCCCTGAATCCATTCGACATTCAGTGGATTAGCAGCAGTCAGACTTTGCTTAAACTAATGCTGGCGAACTGACAGGTTTAACGACACATTTATAGGCAGGCACTCTGTTAGATATGGGTAATCTTTTCAAGGTAGCGGTTCTTTAAAATCGGCACTTCATCCCGGAACATTAAAACACCATTTTGTTAGTTGCGTAAAAAATACATCACTAAAGACAATGTACTGTGAGATACAATTCTTCCCACGACGTGCGCAAACCCAACCACTCTTGCGCCGGCTAGGAGCGGTTAATTGATCGTGGCAGATAAGTGGCGAATGGATTAGTGGCACTGTGCTCCGCTTTAATAAGAGACTGGCGAACACTACGACGCTGCACTGGAACTGCGATCGGAACGTCGACATTTTGTTCAAATTTCGGCCGGGGTGACGCGCCCATGTTGACACGAGAGAGTCATCTTTGTTTTCGTCGAGTCAGGGGTTGATGATCACTGTGTAACCAAAAACATATGTTTTTTTGTTCCTGGGTAGTAAGTGCTATTTCCTAATTGTTTATGCCTCAATAGTACAGAAAATGGATATTATTCCCCGCAAACTTTTCTTTTTGTGACCAGGATAGTGATACTTTGAAATTTACCGATTTTTAATGAGAAAACGTGTGCATTTGTGTCTTTCGTTCACATAAAGTCCTGGTTACAATAGCAAAGTTTGCGGGGAATAATAGCCATTTTCTATACTTTTTAGACAAGCAATTAAAAAAATAACACTTAGTACCCAGGAACAAAAATAGTGTTACACAGTGTGATGGATGCCTGCCAGCAGTTGCTGGGCAAAAGCTTTGTTGTGAAACGCAGCTTCAGTGGAGTGGGGAGTGTGATACCAGCCGGTGGGGGCGGGAGCCAAGGAGCCAACAGCTTTCCCAATTATCTCATCGCATTCCTCTCTCGTGACGCAGAGGTGAGGGGGGGTGGAAGAAACTCATCAGTAAACAAAAGCAGTGGCCTCCACAGCCAGGAATGATGTCGGGGTGGGGGCGTAGGTGTTGTTGCTGGCTGTATTAGGTGGCAGACTGTTACCGGGCAAACTTTGGAGAGCTCCAACACCGATGATAAGAACGCCACTGTGTCGTGGGCAAGGTTCGTACGGGCAGCACAAGGCTGTTGGGAAGACGACATCATGGCAGGGGCAAAGGTCACGGAGGTTTGAGATGCGAGCGTGGAGAATTATGGGATGATGTGAAAGGTTAGAGCGATGGATGCAACACGGGGGGTGGAAGTGGGGTCTGGAAATTTGAAGACGTGCTCAGAATATGATCAGTCGATCTGCAGAGGATGTCAAGGAGGTTAAGATATGAGCTCGAGTGGGAGAGAGAGATGGTGATCAGGAGGGGAGGTGATGATGTGCTGTATGGGGACCCAGAGAAAAGCACCGGAGGTCTGGGTGGGTTAAGGTTGCCACCTATTAGATACAACAAATAGAGAGGCATAATGGGAAGAAGAATATCCCATAACTAAACTGTATATTTTATTTTAGCAGGTAAAGCCCACGTAGATGTTAGCTTTTTCTTTCAAAAGCGACCTGGCCGCAAATGAATTTGCTTACCATGTGGAAATGTATAGCAGCCAAATCGTCTAAACGCCGTGATGTTGATCATAAATGTGGAGGGAAAAACCGGAGGACCCGGATAAAAATCCACACGACCACGGGGAGAGAGACACCGGTACCTCCAAATATACAGCAGCAGGCGTCAGGGTTGGGATCGAACCCACGACGACACTGCAAGAGGGGACAGTAACGTGGAAATGCATCGTGCTGAGTGGTGTCCTGTATAAACAAGTGACCGCGCTGTATTTTTACATTGAAAACTTCTACAAAACTTCCGAGGATAGCTGCTTCGAGAGGAGAACTACCCTGGGAGAACCGGGACAGGCGTCAATGGATGTACTGTATGTTGAACTTCTTTTGCACCGTACGTAGGCAACCGTGCTAATCGGAGGTGTGGGGGAAATGCAACAAACTAAACATACGATTCATACTCTTAGTTATTTCGGTAAAGTCACGTAGGTAAAAAATGAAATTAAAATTAATAAAAAATAAAATAAAATTTATTTAAATTTCATTTTTTACCTACGTGACTTAACCGAAAGAACTAAGAGTATGAATCTTTGCAGTCACGAAAGCTTCAAATCTAGAATTAAACATACGATGCTCGTGGGAGGAGGCGGCGGTTTATATATTATTATTATTTTATTAATACAGCCCCCTTTTGTCAATCCACTGCTGGATGAAGGTCTCCCCTCTCTGTGCAATTTGTGTCGGTTGTGTTTTTCTTGGCAATATTTCACTATTCTGGTCGGTGCTGTTTGGTGACGATGGGGAGGGTGGATGTAGGAACGTTAAAGTTGAGTACACAAACGACTTTACCGTATACCACCTAGCCCCGCGGCCCTACGAAAACCTGTTTGTGGCTGATGGTCACCCATCCCAGAATTACGCTTTGCAAGCCTCAAATATCTGATTAAATCGGGTTAAAAACCAGTGAAGTCTGCTCCAAGAAATCATCACACTCAGAGACAGTCTATGAGCAATACGCAAACATACATTACACATAGTTCATCAATATTTCTTTTTTACTCTGCTGCCATCTCAAAAACCACTGGTTGTTGTGAAGTCTCGCACACGCCTCACGGTGATGCAAATGTAATCCTAGATTTGAAGCTTTCGTGACTGCAAGGATTCATACTCTTAGGTTTTTTCGGTAAAGTCACGTAGGGAAAAATATAAATAAATAATACAAATAATAATAGAAATACAATTATAAATCACTATATATCATTTTATTTCTATTATTTTTTCTTTTATTATTTATTTTTACCTACGTGACTTTACCGAAAATTATATAGTGATTTATAATTTTATTTCTATCATTATTTCTATAATTTTTATTTTATTATTTATTTTTCCCTACGTGACTTTACCGAAAAAACCTAAGAGTGTGTAATGTGATCACTCGCCATCCTCCTCCGTCAGTCTCGTAACGTGGCTGGTATGGGCCCTGGTACAAGATAATAAAATTGGGACCCCCTTGTGCAATGTTCGTCTGGCAACTGGATGCCTCGGGTGCAGTTGCACATGCTGCACACTACTACATAGCTACGTTACCCTCCTCCTAAGCATGACAGCACAGCATCGCTGGTTTTTCTTAAGCCTGTGCTCTCGTCAGCTGTACACATAACAGCCATTCACTGTGCTAACGGGGTAAATATAGGCTCTTGAGTATGAACACAGGTTTAAATACAAGGACACCGATTTATTGAGGCAATTAACGTGCACCATAAAGTCGATGCTGACTGCATCTTGGTTTACCGCCGCTGAAGAAAAACACCCAGTTTTTTGGGTTTCCCGTGCAGTTTCGTAAACAGCTCACAAATTTGATATTGCAGGTGGAACAGGGTCACACCAGGGTGATGACTCGTTTTAGCCATTATTCTATAAATTCAACAGCAGCTGTACCACATTCAGGAACGCCAAGCACACAAAGCGTGTTCTCAAAATACTGGGCTAATTCAGGGCTGCGGTGTCTTAATATCTGCGGTTTTTTTCCTTCACAAACACCCAATTGTCTATTTAGAGCTAATTTTGTAATGTGCACATTCTTCACTCCGTCTCAAAGAGAGAATTACTCAAGAGGCGTGAGGAACCAGACACTCGGCGAGCCGGCGTCAACAATTGCCTAAGCTCTGCAGCCCTCTGTATATGACGGCGTTATCGGCCAATTGAGCGTTTACGTGTGAGGAAATTGGAGCGCTCGAGAGAAAACTTGGAGCGGCGCGGTGAAGATGTGACCGACCTCGCCTGGTATATAGGTTGTGGGTGTAATCCCAACCCTGATGCCTGTATATTTGGAGTTTGCATGGTCTCCCCGTGGTTGTGGCTTTTTCTCCAGGTGCTGCGTTTTTCCCCTCCACATTTACAAACATATTGAGTATTTGGCTACGATACATTTCCACATAAGCCACTTTGTTGGGCTATCATTTATGGCCAGGTCGCTTCTAAAAAAGCTACATAGCTCAGTGGGCCTTACTTGGTAAAATAAACGTATTTTAGTTTAAAACCGACGGGTGCTAGTAGGAAACACTCCATCCTATACAGCAGCGGTCCCCAACCTTTTTGGCACCAGGGACAGGTTCCGTGGAAGACAATTTTTTCACGGACTGGGGGGGGGGGGTCATCATTGGGCCTTTCCCCCTTTTCAAAGAAGCTCTCCAGCGATGTTTGTTTTTTTACTCATTTTGGCTGAGGGTTAGCAGCTTGTGGGCTTACCACAACTGTGACCGAGACAAGTGCGCAGTGCGGGAAAGAGGCGCTGACGGAAGTGGTCAATTCAATAATGGGCAGGCCACGCGCAGACTAAAATAAGTGTCGGGATTCTGACTTCTCATAAGGAGCGCGCAACCAAATCCCTCGCATGCGCAGTTTACAGGAGGGTTCGCGCTCCTGTGATAATCTAATGCCGCCAATGATCTGACAGGAGGCTGAGCTCAGACGGCAATGCGAGCGATGTGGTGCGGCTGTCAATACATTTGATGAAGCTTCGCTCGCTCGCCCACCGCTCACCTCCTGAGTGCGGCCCGGTTCCTAACAGGCCACAGACCGGTACGCGGCCCGGGGGTTGGGGACCTCTGCTCTACAGAATCTAACAGAAGCAATGGAAAAATGTGAAGGCACCAAAGGGCAATGCCTGTCATGACCTCTTGACCTTTACAATGACAGTTCTCTATCACAACACCCCAAAAGCACTGTTGTCACACACATCCTTCACAATCAACGGTAATTTTTTTCTGTATAACAAAGAGACGGTTGTGAATTTACACACATTTTATTGCAACAGTGCAACACGACTCCAGACCAAGACTGATGCGTTAGTTCCCAGAAGACCAATGGGCAGAACAAAACAAAATCAAATATCCACCTCCAGTGAATCACAACATCTAGGGATAAATGAGCATGCTTTTCATTTGCCGCCTTGCACACTTTTCCAACACGATCGTAGCGATGTAGAAGCAATTCTAGAAGCTGGCTTAATATACAAAATTGTATCTTTTCCATCCACCATCGGTTAACAGACCCAGCATTCAATTCACAAAGTATCAACACACATCTTCCTGGTTCTTTCGGTAAAGTCACGTAGAAGGGAAGTAATAAAATAATAAAAATAAAACATATTATTTTATTACTTCCCTTCTACGTGACTTTACCGAAAGAACCAGGAAGATGGATCCCTGCAGTCACGAAAGCTTTAAATCGAAAAATATCAACACACAATTACATCCGTCGGGTGGTGCTTAGCCCATCAACCCACCTGGAGTGGATACAAATAAGTACTACACTGAGAATGTGGGCTAAGGGTCATCGCCAGAGGTGCGTGCTGCCCCAATGCTCACTAGAGCAGGGAGACACGGACTAGCCTCAACGTTCCTCATTGTGCGGCTGCTTCTGCGATCGCGCAAGACAAAACAATCCCAATACCTTTGTTAAAAAGCGAAAAGACCCCAAAAGAGGGGAAGTTAATTGGGAAATATGTAAACGCTACAAGCGTTGGGGAAGCAGCAAAACCAATAGGGTCAATACAGTCCAATAACACGATCTGCCCAAAGGTTAAAGCGAGAGGATAGCATTTGAAAGACAGGTTAACAATACAGGGTAAGCATTGCCAATGTGACCACTCTTTACCATTGAATTGTACCACTGGAAAGCACGCTGCTATGAGCAATTGCTCATAAACGCACGTCCACTCATGAAATCGCATCTTGGTAGCTTTACACTTGCAACTCAAGCCAAGTGTTGGCGGAAACGTCGTTCCAATCAAGTTTTGGTGGAAAAATAGCCAGCCTGACAGAAATGGTGCAAATAGGTTGTTTTCTCCACCAAATATTGGCAGAAAATACCTTTTCGCTTTTGCAAAATTCGAGTCCCTGGTGTGAATTGGCCTGGGTTGGTCTGGTTTGGTATCTGAATGTCAGCCATGAGGGTGTAGAATGCGGGCGCGCGGATGTGCAACAGGAATATAACAATTCACCCCTTCACGATTCGGTCATTAAGACACGAGGTCACAAATCCATTGTTTGCATATATGGTGCACGTGGAATACACAGTGGCTACAGTTCCCATGCACCAAACCTATTCAACACAAACGAGGAACCCATTAACTTTTTACACGCTAGGTTAATCGCGTGCACCACCGAGTGTGGAACTGTAATGAATGAATTGTCACATCCTTGTTGTGTAAGCGCGTATACACGCACGCATGAACACTGAAAGCTGCACCGTGTTGCCCCAGAGGCAAAATATCCTTGGGTTAGACTCCTCTCGTTGGCGGAGTCTACACCTCAAAGGTGGAGAGGAAAGTCTGGACGATGCTCTTCAGCTTAGCGTCAGTTTCATCGGAGATCTTTCCTTCGTTGCTGTAATCAAACATGCGCACGCACAAAGGTTAAAGACGCAACCCCCAAAACAGTGTATTAAGAGCGAAACAGCTGGGCTGTGTGTACTGAACTGCAACTTACGGAAAATGTATTGATAAGAAAAGGAATGTGGTTCAATATGTCTCCCCAAGGGTACTATTTGAAATTTTAAAATAAACTTTAAGTTTTTCTTTCATGCTCCCATTGCTTGTTGACATATTTAATACATTTATGTTGGTGTACTTATTCTTTTCAAAATGGTGCCTGTACAGTTCTATAGAATACATGCCTTGTTTGGGTATTTTAATAAACCTTCAATACAATTTCATCACTCATTCCACTTTTAGGTGCACCACTAAAATACCCTCTTAGCAATGTGAGAAACACGCTCTAGTGCCCCTCACCTCCATTCGTGTGGCGAGGGGAGCCTGTGACCCTGGCTACATCACAAAATTTGGCACATGCCTAGTAAATTATTGATTACCTAACGCAGTTTTTATATATATATAGAAGAACTGATGCTTACCGGATGGTGGTGAGGACCTCCTGCTGCTGGCTGCGGATGTGCGCCAGGAAGGTGCTCTCAAACTTGGTGATCTTGCTCGGCTCCAGCTTGTCAAGGTAGCCACGCACGCCAGCGTAGATCACAGTCACCTGCTCCTCGATAGCCATGGGCACTGCCAGCGGGAAAAGGGGAATATGCAGGAATCAGAGAGGCCACAAGGGATGGGTGGAGGACAAGTAATGAGCAAAGCACGTACAATGTTTACAAAAATCATTAAGACCATATTAGAGCAATAAGTTGACATCCCGGAAATTTTGGGTTTAAATCTGAATTTCAGCCATCAATGATGAAACTGGGTTCGCAAGTGAAATGTGAGATGATGGAGTCTGGTAACCAATGACTGTGGGTCAATGCTTTGCTTTTCTCGAGCCTCTAATCTATCCGCTTACCTCCGCATTCATTTCAATTTAACAATCGTCACGCAATTGGGCATTAAGCACATCCATATCGTGCAAGAACAAGTACTGTGAACCGACTGCTTGTTTCCCGCATTGTAGTTATACATCCATATTGCCTTGGATCAGGTTTAATAGAAGTGTGGGGCTACAGACCATTTGCTACGATGATTTCACATTTTTGTGTGCGTGCCATCCCCTACATGCGACCGTGGGGAGCTGCCCAACAGACGTCAGATTGTCGAGGGCTGCCCCTTATTGTAGCAACTAAGACAGTGAAATGTAAAGGTTGCAATTTAGTGGTTGAGTGAATTGGGCATCAAGCAAACGCAAAAAAGTGATAATGTAAATATGCTGAACCTCTTTCGCACCGTACATAGTCAACCGTGCTAATCGGAGGCTTTGACAAGAGGCGTACGCGTCAGCCAAGCTTCACCGCTCACCGTACTGCCCCTGCTTGAGCAGCTCTGTAAGGCGGACGCCACGGTTCAGCAGCTGCTGCGTGGACGCGTCCAGGTCAGAGCCGAACTGAGCAAAGGCAGCGACCTCACGGTACTGAGCCAGCTCCAGCTTCATGGATCCTGCAACCTGTGGGGAAGTGATGGCACACCGGTTAGCAAAAAAGCAAAATGCACTATAATCCCAATGAATGCACTCAATTCTTGACTGTTTATCAAATTGTATCCGCTATGTTGAGGCAAATGAAAACATCAGTCGTGGGAAGACAAAGGTGACCAAACACAGCGCTCGGCTGCCTTTATCTAATGTAGACTACTCCATAATGGGACCTTTTGCCAGTGCTGTTCGCCTTTTCGCATTCTCTGGTCTGACACTGGTGAGACCAGGCCCTAAAGAAGGCTGTCTCTGGTTTAGGCCAATCAGTTTCAAAGACAATGCCATATATAATCAAAGCATGTTTGCATGTTCGCCACAGGTACGTGTGATTAATGCAGACATGATTCCTTGCAAAAGGTTTCTATTTGGTGTTTGAACATCTTAACGCCTCCTTTTTTATTGCCAGAAAAGGTAAAACATGTTCTTATTTTTCAGACGACTCCATGACAGCAATACTCCCATTGAGAAGTCTCTACATTGTAATGCGTTATCATGCGCCTTCAAGGCCGCTCAGCCACACACTCAGTGTTTGTCTACTAACCTGCTTCATGGCCTTCGTCTGAGCAGCAGAACCGACGCGAGACACGGACAGACCCACGTTGATGGCCGGACGGATGCCCTTGTAGAAGAGCTCAGTTTCCAGGAAAATCTGCGATGACACAAAGCCATGGCAATGTTAAAAAAGCGAGGAAGGACCAATGTGTCTTTTGCAAAGAAAGCAAGCATGCTATAGACACGCAGAGATCCCATATTTAATCTCACTAAACCCTCGTGAAGAGTCAAAGCTTCATATTTCAAGATGGTTAAAGTTCTTAAAAGGGGGTGCAGAATTCGCCAAGCGTGGACAAAATGGGGCATGATTGCGTCCGAGATGACTCAGACCTTCATGTGGCGCGACAGGCCAGGCAGCTTAAAAATAGCATTAAGCAGCTATTTCGAACCAACACAGAGCATGCCACGAAGAGGTGGGGCAGACAATCCGACACACACCTGCCCGTCGGTGATGGAGATCACGTTGGTGGGGATGTAGGCAGACACGTCTCCGGCCTGGGTCTCGATGACAGGGAGAGCGGTGAGGGAGCCTCCCTTGAAGTTGTCGTTCATCTTGGCCGCGCGCTCCAGCAGACGGGAGTGCAGGTAGAACACGTCGCCGGGGTAAGCCTCACGGCCAGGGGGGCGACGCAGCAGCAGCGACATCTGGCGGTAAGCCACAGCCTGGGGGCGCGGGGCACACACACACAGAGGGTTGGTGGATCATGTAAACTCCGAAACTCACTCGGCTGGGAATCAAGTGATGTGAATAAACAACATCGGCAGCCCATTACAAAACACTAGATGTAGCTGGAAAGTCTATATAGTAGAATGTTAACTACTTTATACAGTTCCTGAAGAAGCTCCCAAGCACATGAATCAACACAAGTCAGACATCGTGCCAAACTAAGAGCAGAACAACTATAAACACATATAAACATGCCCCCAAACCCATAGAAAGACACGAAATGGGGAAGACTCAAGTTAAATGGTGGTGGGAATGATACCGATTACAAACTTAGAGGTTTTCACCTGTGCGATCTGGCAGAAGATGGAAGCAACGGTGGAGTATGGTGGCATCAATGGGATTACCCTAACCACTAAACTAACCCACTGCCAAGTGGAGCTGTGGTCAGAGTGCTAAACTCAAAATTGGATGGTGATGAGTTTAAATTCTGGCTAGACAGGTCCACGAAATTTATCACCCCCTCCAGGGTCAATAGGACAAGTACATCTCCTGATGGGAAGATCTCAATTCAGTAATTGTAAGGAATTTCAATCACTGGCCTAGAGCCACCAACTGAGATGGGCACCTTGCTAATACTCGTCTGAAGCATTGAGATAGCATTACTGTTCTTTGATTGCAAAATGGTACCTGCTTGGAGAGATCGTCGTAGATGATGAGCGCGTGCATTCCATTGTCACGGAAGAACTCGCCCATGGAGCAGCCAGAATAGGGAGCCAGGTACTGAAGGGGA
This sequence comes from Lampetra planeri, assembly GCF_965212315.1. Classification (NCBI taxonomy): domain Eukaryota; kingdom Metazoa; phylum Chordata; class Hyperoartia; order Petromyzontiformes; family Petromyzontidae; genus Lampetra; species Lampetra planeri. Next base: position 6,778,404 of record NC_136145.1, on the reverse strand, counting down.
GCAGCATCAGAGGCAGTAGCCGACACCACAATGGTGTAGCGCATGGCGTCTGCGAGGGACACACGTAGAATCAGCACCACAGTTAACGAACATTATGTAATGTTAAAACAATTAACCGGTAAAAACAAAGTTTTTCACTATACATCCTTTATATGCTTGTAGGCTAGAGTCCTCTCGTCCTCTGGCTTGAGATGGCTGCCACCTATGGGTCAGATGATTGCCTGCCACCATTAAGCAATTGGTAATTAAATATAATTTATTTTTTCCTAAAAAAGTGTAAAATTTTGGAGAAAAAAATTTCACGAAAATAAATTGTCACGCACAACGAGTCTGTGTGCAAAATGTCAGCTCGATTGGATCACGGGAAGTGGGTTAAAAAACGACCGAAAGATTTGCACAGTCGTAAGCGCGCAAGCAAGCAAGTGAACTTAATATAAAGGATTTAAAAATACAAAGCAGAGCAGCTCTTCTGTTGGTGGTGGCTCCAAGCCTGAAGAGGACATTTCTAGACATTGTTGTAGAGACAAGTCTCTGCATAACATGAACATTTCTGACCGGTTGTCTCCATGTGCAAATGAGCAATGTAACTATAATTATTCTTTATTGGTAGCTCTCAGCTAGTGGTGGAAGGCCCAAATTTAAATGATGTTTGGTTACCTCAGAAGATGACACGTTAAACTTCCCTCCAAATGGCAAATGTTTTATTGACTCCCAAATTAAAAGTTTATTCACATAACCAAGTGGAGAATTAGGAAACGCTTCCGGGACTACCAGAGATATGTTCTCATCTGTACCGGCTCAACACAAATGTGAAGCTACTCCATCATTGCTCTGGTGTCAAAATAATTATTACTGGTTTGTGCTAAAAGTGATCGTATTACAATGTAACTCACCTCTGATATGAAAATGTACTATTTCAACTGCTGGCTCAAGTTCGCCAAAAAATTAGCACCGCCTCGCATTAATTTGAGCAGAAACCATGCTGACAAATTTGAAAGTGATTACAGTAATATATGTATCAGGAAACAGCAAAGATTTTACAAGGATATGGCGCCGTATGCCTCAGAAGTGGGAAGTGAACAATAAATAAAATAAAGTTTAACTTGAGAACTACTATAGCCAACCATCCGGTAGCCTTACCATTAACCACACTAGCTCAGCAAACTCTTGCTTTAACACGAACACCAAAGGCCAACCACTGGCACCAACTTTAATGTTGGTCCGAACCCCAATCTCCCCCCTGGCGCTTTGCCCTGCCCAATTTTCTATTTTAATGTGCGCACTGCAGCACTATCGGTGTCTACCCGCCTCGTACCCGCATTTGTGAGCCTCTTGACCAGCTGTGCCACAGTGGATCGCTTCTGCCCGATGGCGACGTAGATGCAGTAGAGCTTCTTCTTCTCATCCGTGCCATCATTGAAGCGCTTCTGATTGATGATGGTGTCAATGGCGATGGCAGTTTTCCTGTAGGGAGAACAGGTACGGTCAAACGTGTCAACTGTCAATCCACCTTGGCACCGGTAAATTCTCCAGCAACAATAGAACGGCAAGGAGCACGGCGAAAAACCAATAGCAGTGTTCGGTGGCGTAGCAGGGAGTACAGCCGGTGCATTTACCAGTCACCAAAATCAGTTAATCCATCACGTCTGTGCCTATCCTGTGACATTCTCATCCAGTATTTACCCCTAGACAGCCTCAAAATTTCCCCCACAAATGTGGGAGTTGCAGAAGAAAAATGCCACCGTATTTAATTCAAGTAAAAACCATAATACAATGTGCTTTTATTTTATATAGCACTCTCCATGCAGAACAGTCCAGAGAACTTTAGAATAGCCCTTATCCAATTGAATACAGCTAAAAAATAATCATATATATTGTTTTATTTATATGTTATGCCAGCATTGTAGAGACAGGGTGCATACTAACTAAATGCTCTTGCCCCTTCTGATATTAAAGGACTTTTCGCAACTACCAGTTTGGCATTTATCTAAAGGTGCTAAGCGCACAAGTTGTCAGCAGTTTATGACAATATAAAGGCCCCTCAATTACAACGTAATTTTAAGCAATAACATGCATTAAAACTGCACTGTTTAACTTAAAAGTGAGCAAGAGGTGGCTACAGCCATCGCTGCTTTTACCCGGTCTGCCGGTCACCAATGATGAGCTCACGCTGCCCACGGCCGATGGGCACCAGGCTGTCCACGGCCTTGATGCCGGTCTGCATGGGCTCGCGCACTGAGATGCGAGGGATGATACCGGGTGCCTTGAGTCCGACTCGGCGACGCAGCTTGGCTCCCAGGGGGCCCTGGCGGAGTGACAGAGAAAGTTTAGCAACAGGATCTGCACTTTTCTCTTCTTGGTTCTTTCGGTAAAGTCACGTAGAAGGGAAATAATAAAATAATAAAAATAAAACATAATAAAATAATTCTCACGACGTTTCGGCCACAACGCAAGCAGCCGTCCTCAGGTGAAGAACAGGTCTGTCGGAAAGACAGCGTCTGAATGAACACCACCAGGCTTGGCAGCGTATATTTAAGCTGGGTTGGAGGGGGAAGAGCGCCTTGACAAAGGAATTTGCATATCAAGGTATTACCTTAAGAGTCGCGGCATCTCTTCAGAAAGGTGAGAGACTCGATTAGCTGAGCCTTCTTATCCCGGAGTTTGTTGAAGGATCTTAAAGTTTTGTGGAATCCCACCCCGTAATGGCGGTTAAATTTCGATTTAAAGCTTTCGTGACTGCAGGGATTCATCTTCTTGGTTCTTTCGGTAAAGTCACGTAGAAGGGTTCTGCACTATTGGACCGTCCAACCACGTGCTGAACACACCTCCATAAGCAATTTAAAAGAAGACGTGACCTGAAAAAAATTGCGTTGTGCGCAGCAGGGGCACTCCAGCAAAAACCCATTGCTGTACTGTATACATATGCTCTCACATCTATGCTCCTCGCCTTCACAAACCTTTACTGACCAGCATAATGAAGTAGGGTAAAATAAAAAAAAAACCCCACAACCCACACGGGAGCGGAAGGCCCACACCCAGCAGTGAGATTAACACACCCGACCGCCCCACTGTCAGTTGGCACATAAACTGAATGAACACACATATGCACACACGCACACACATGTGCACACACGCACCTTGCCATCGATGGCGTTGCCGAGGGCATCGACCACGCGTCCCAGAAGCTCCGCTCCGACGGGCACGTCCACGATGGCGCCCGTACGCTTCACTACGTCGCCCTCCTTGATAAGCTTGTCGTTACCGAACACCACCACACCCACGTTGTCTGGCTCCAGGTTCAGCGCCATGCCCTGCACGTGAGAACCAATGCCAGAGGACAGCAGGGTCATTTGATGGTGCGACATAGTTGTTTACAGTAGATCTGGTAGACTGTCACGTTTACGCGAATGGAATTACGATTTGATTATTACAGTTAAATACAATTCCGAATTTAATTGTGGGATTGGCAGAATCGTGGTGGGCCAGGCTACATGGAATGTGCTGTGGCAATCATATAAGTTGATTGTTTTGCCACTGCCTAGCTAACACGTTAATGGTGATTCTTGTCAACCCCTGCTGGTAGTAATCCACCTGGTAGAGCATTCTACCTCGATTGTCTATTTATGAAGACGGGCCATACTTCCTGTTATTACTGATGTTTTTTATTGTTTGTGGTTGTGCGCCACCGCCACCAAATTAGCAAATTAATTGCTTAGCCAAGTGAGAGCCTTCTTTAAAAAATGCCGATGGAAAATATTGCAATGAAACTAGTCCTTTTTTTGTTTATTTAGTAATATATTTGAGTGTACCCAAACATCTGGCTAAGACTTCAGTCCAGGGGAGAGGCAACCATAGCAAGGATTGGAGTCCCTTGCCTTACAAAACCATATCAGGCCAAGGCTCACCTTCAGGCCTGAGGAAAACTCCACCATCTCCTCAGCCTGGATGTTCTTGAGGCCGTAGACACGGGCAATACCGTCGCCGATGGACAGCACGCGCCCAGTCTCCTCCAGCTCGGCCGACATGTCCGCGCCCATGATCTTTTCCTCGAGGATGGACGACACCTCGGCAGTGCCTGGGATTCAATAAAACGTCGTCGCTCAGGTTCACTCAATGAAACCCGCTCAGACCAACGCAGTCTCTCAGTTCAGGCCAGTCGTCCAGTTAATCCCAGAGCTCATAAGTTAAAGCCAGTCACTCACTTAATCCTATCGTGTATCAGTTAAAGCCAGTCACTCAATTGATCCGAGACAGTTCATCCCACTCAAAGCGAGAGGTGACAATAAAACCCCGAGTAACCCTGCCCAACTCACTCAGAACATGCCAAAAAGTCACTCACATCAACAGTAAACAATACTCAAACCTCGCATAATTCACCACTCTCATCAATAGAGTAAAATAATTAAGCATGCATTATGTACTGTATTGTTTATTACCAGTCTTTTGCACAAGGGAGGGCATGGAAGTGTGGACATTTCTGCTGGCCACAAAACCTGCCGCCAAGGCATTCCTTGCGACCTGAAACAAGATGACAAAAATTAATCACATGTTTACAAAACTCCAAATGTGCAAATTGACAATCTTGGCAGATCCGAGGGTTCAATAATATGTTTAACTGTTATGCCAGTACCTATTTGCAGAGGTCGATACTGAATGGATTTACAATCAATATTTAAAACTGTAACCTTCACATAAAACTAAGCAACAATATAAAACACCTGCTTTACAGACATTTAAATGTTCCATTAACGAGGTAGAGTACAGAACAAGAGATTAGTAGCCAATGACCTTAACAGTACAGTACTTGCAAAGCAAGTGGTTAGCGGACCGCTCTACTATCCCAAAGTTCCATTCCCAGCCACTGATAACGTCAGTGACGAGTTTGTAGATCTGAAGACGCCCATTCAACCAACCCGCAACGGACCAGCGTGGTTTAGTATGGTCAAACAACACCCATGACATAAGAGGATTGACAAAGGGTTGTTGATTAAAACTAGTATGATTGCAAGGGCTAGTAACGGTACTGTACAGTACTGTACAAGGCCTAGGTAGTCAATGACCTTCACTCGCAAATGACAACAGCCCCTCTCAGAAGCGCGCTCCGACCACTTACCTGGCATCGCAACGAGCGCACTATTTAAATGCACGCCTCAGCCGAAGCCACGAGAACAAACTTAAACGAAACAATTAAAAACTCTCCCGCTACAACGCTGAATCAATGGGGGCCTGGCTGCAGCCTGTGGTCGCCTAAATAATTTAGGGCGGAGGGCAATGCGATTTCTATTAAACCTGCCAACGACGCGGTTGCGACGAACGATGCAAAATAACCACGACAACGACGCGCAATGGAATTGCTCGACGCCGAACGAACCGAGGAGCGACGCTTACGTGCGGCTGCCTGGAAACTCCGCGCAGGAGCGAAGAGGCGAGGCGTGCGGACAACATGGCGGCGGCGGCGGTGTAGGAGCTGGCGGGGGGGAAATGGCGGCGGTCACGTGACGTGAGGGGCGGGGGGGACGTGGGGGGCTACCGGGGGGTGGGGAGCGGGGGGCTACCGGGGGTGGGGGGGCGGGGCTACCGGGGGGGGGGTTGAAGGGGGGCCGAGGGGCGGGTGGGGCGGCAGGGGGGCAGGGGGGGCCGAAGGGGCTTCACGCGCCCCGATTCTGTGGCAATGTAACCGTGTCTCTGTGTGTCTTGTCTCTCTCTCTCTCTCAAAAATTTCACACTTAACTTCTAATTTAGCAATCTTTGGAAGAACGTAATCAACCAGGCTATGCGTTAATTGTGTGGTGACCGACTCTCTGTGTTGCATTGTCATTCTCTCAAATTTAGCAATCTTTGGAAGAACGTAATCAACCAGGTAGGATGTTGACTGTTATGTTAGCCGACTCTCTGCGTTGTATTGCATTATATTTCTAAGTTTGCTATGTTTGTTTTCTCTTTCATTTGTACCTGATGATGATTGCTTGTGTTTCAATCGAAACGTCGTATGCTATTATTAAATTCATTTTTTCTTTCTACGTAATGTTTACCGAAAGAACCAAAGAGCGATTCTAAAAAGGTTTTACTGGTAGGAACCTCCTGGTTACACCAGCCCACAGGAGATTATTGTGTCCGTCGTGCAGGGAGGGGAGGGAGTGGCTGGGTGGGGCTGGGTGGGGAGGGTGAAGCTGGGTGGGGAGGGTGGGGAAGGGCTGGGTGGGGAGGGGCTGGTCACCCCGTGGTGCCCTTATAAAACTCAACGTTTAACCTACTCACGCCGGCTTGTGCCCGCTCTCACAGTCGGGCATATTTGCGGAATACACCACGCCGCCGTTGACCCTGGCCATTGACCGAGCAACCCAACGTTCCTACCAGCTCCCTCCGCAGCAGGAATGTGTTTTTTTGTCAACACGTAGTGGTTGGTCGTAGTGGTAGTAGTAGGAGGCTTTCGCGAACAATATTATCCATGATCAAGTTTGTAATTAGTTTTGGTTAGATCGCGTGTCGTCGAACACGCCACCACCCGACGCAGCCAATTAGTAAAAGTTTGTCACTTGAACAAAAGTGCACAAATAGTTACTGTATCAGCACTAACCGGTTGTGTGTTGGAGAATAAACCCACGACATTTACAATTCGAGCACTGTGACGTGTCGCTGGTGATTACAACCGGCTTCATCAGGCAATTGACTAAAATTGTGAAGAAGTCTTCCTGCTTCCGTCTTAATTAAACGAAGCTATTTTTTTAATGTTACCAGGTAATGCCCACTGAGCTATATTGCTCTTTATTAGCAGCTACCTGGCTATCACATATGATAGAGCTCAACGAAGTGGCTTTGGGGCCGTCCATACATGACGTCATCCGATTTTGGACGATTTTTGACCCCCCCACCCCTCGTCACGCTGCGTCACAAAAAGTAAAATCCCCCTCAAATATGACGTCACAAAGCTCTGCCCCCCCCCCCCCCCAATAAAACATGCTTCAAATCGCTTTAAACTATTGTCATTGTAATGCGTATTTAATGTGGCGCTGCACTATGATGTTATTAAAAAGTCTATTTAATTAAGTAGAACGTGTTGTCTATATTTATTTAAAGTTACGCATTTTGATGTGACGTCACATTTCTCAAACCCTGACTCCCCTCGTCACACATCTTCACAAATGTCTGACCCCCCCCGCCCCCCCCCCAGGTGCGTGACGTCATTTATGGACCGCCCCTTATCATCATCTGGAAAGTTTATAGCAGTAGCCAAACACTCTAAACGCCGTGGTGTTGATTCAAAAGGTGGAGGGGAAAAACCCCGAGGCCAAGGGAGAGAGAAACCACAAACTCCAAATATACAGCAGCAGGCGTCAGGATTTGGGATCGAACCCACGACCTCCTGTATACCTGGCGAGGTAGTTAACAGCTCTTGATATAAAATCAGGGTCGCAACTATGGCGTTATGCGGCGTTATGCGAAGCATCGGGGCCTAGTCGGCCACAAGGGGGCACCGAACCAACAGATATGTTAATAAAAACGATTTTAAAAGATTATTCAAACAATTAACCATAAATGCCAAAAAAATTGTTATAAATGAAAAAAAATTCATAAAAATACACACAGCGTGAAATAAAGCAGCGCTACTGCTGGTGTTTGTTACTGAACACCACAAGACTTTTTTGCTAACTGACATGCACATGAAAACAAGACGCATGATGACTGAATTATGAGCATTGTACCTTTAAATATTTGTATTAATACTGTCACTGTGAGGCTGTCTTCCTCTAAATCCAATACACGGTGCAACAAAAATAATATATTTATTCTAGTTATAGCCTACGTAATTATTGTATACGGGTTAAAACCATCCGTAGCTATTTCAGTGAAAGTGAGTCGGGAGAAATGAGAGGGCCCCCGTTGAGATAGGTAGCCTGTGTATATCAGGCGAGGTAGTTAACATCTCGCCACCGTAGAAATTATCTCATTATGGGAAAGTATCCCAATCTGTGGGGATTGATCCCATTGTGGGTATTGATCATTGTGAGATCCCAACGCTTCCTCTCATGCGAGCAGTTGCTAGTGATCGTTCTCACTCACACTACACCAGGCTTTTCCAATTTGAGCATTGTGGAGGCTGCTTTTTCTGTTTTTGTTTTCGCATGAGGAGTTGTAGCCCAAATCCGGACATATTTCTCGTTCAGCTTCGGTCCATCAAAACTACCGTGCAGTAAACTGTAAATAAAGTTCAACACAATACCAGATCTCGGTACAAAGCAATACCTGCCACCCGAACACAAATGGCATTTCCCGGAAATTCAAGTCAAACCTGAACAGGTGGCAATCCTAAGACACATTCCAAGTGCATATATGAAATCTGGATCCCGACTATAATTATGAAATAAATTACGGATATTTTTTTCAGTAAAGTTCAGAATGATCAGGAAAGCACTGGAAATGTAAAATAATTAAGGTTATTTCCAGATTTTGCTGAAGACCTTCCAACACTTGTTAAAGCCATGGAGATTGTTTGACCCTAGTTACCACACTGGTAACTGCAGGTTGGTGAAACGGCGATAGGGTCACCACCAGTTCAACGATCACTCACCACTGACATTAGCTATGGCCAGGCATCGAACTCAAGTTTACCTGGTTCATTTTTCAGTGCACTAACCATTGTGGCACCTTTCCACTCCAGAATGTGTGTAAACCTTGAAAATGATCTCATGTCCTATACTGTGTGGATCAGAAGTCACGATAAGGGACCTCAGAGGTAGCTCTATATTTGCTTCCACGGGCCATTCTCTAACATGACAGGTCGCGCTTCTACAAGATTTCAAATTGGTTCTTTGTACAATGACACAACACTGGTAAAACAATCGAGATAAAATGGCAAGAGAAAAAGAAACATTCAAGGAGATATTTATTTTTCAAAATATGCACAGCAATGTTGTTTGTTGGTCTTCGTTTCTTTGTTTTAATCATTGCACGGTACAACAGACAAAATCGTTCGCTGAACACCATTGTATTGTCTAATCATTCACCATACCTCGTCCCAAAATCACAATAGCTAAACCAAGCTAAGCAGTTTTATTAAATCACTTCAACAAGAGGTCTCAAAGAGCCCGTATTGTTTAATTAAATCATTTAAATTTACAAAAAAAAACACTTGCTTAATTTCAACGCGCGATTGGAAGCATGCGAAATTAAATCCTGGTCACAGGGCGTTAACTCAACCCACCATCAACATCCCTGTGGTCTATAAAACAAGTACCACTTTGTGGAAAGTTAACAGTAGTTGTGCTGTGGATATATTGGCCCCCTGTCATAGGAATGTGGAATTCCAACCACTGATTCAGGACCCACAATAAATGCTATGAATTGCACCATACTCACTTGAGCATGAAGGCACTTTGGTCAGTGAATGAAAAATGCTCAGAGAAAGATTTAGCTTTCCAAGGCAACAAAAGATGCATTTGACCTTTTGACTATTAACAGCGACATTTCAATTACAACTTGGGCGTGAATATCTGCGAACACAACCTTTGTGAACACAGTCAAATCTGATTCACAGTCAAGATAACGTTGCTGCGCAACGGGTTGATCATATTTTCTTCACAAGTTTATTTTGTTTCAGTTTCAAGTTTACTTTATTTAACCAGATGAGAACTCAAGACACCAGAAGAGTCTCATTGGCAAGAGTGACCCGGATTGGTGTACGATTCGTGTAACCTCCCCACCCCCCACCCCCCACCCCGAGTGTGTAAATTATACAACCGCCAATTTCATTTTAAAGCTACTTGCAATTACAGACTTGTAGAGAGAACACCTCTGCGGTTGATTGGACCTCTCCCAGCCCTGGACCCCATCCCCTCCTCCCGCCATCAGCCCCCCACATGCACCGATGTCAGCCGCCCCCCTCCCCACTCTATTTGGCCGCGTGCTTCTTCGCGATCTCCATGAACTCGGTGACGTCGTCTGGCGATCCGAGCACGATGGGCGCGCGCTGGTGCAGCGAGTCGGGCTGGATGTCCAGGATGTGGCGTGTCCCGTCCGTCGCCATCCCTCCCGCCTGCTCCATGATGAACGCCATGGGGTTGCACTCGTACAGAAGCCGCAGCTAGGAGAGGGAATGCGGCGTTGACAGTCGTGCAGCGTATTCATTTGTAATTATAATAGCATTAACGCAATTTGTAACACGCACAATATTTCCCAAACGAACGTCACAGGGTTGAACGCCATGGAATTGCACTCATATAGCAGGCGCAGCTCGGGGTGTTGACAGTTGGGGAGTGTATTCATTTATAATATAACTAATGCAATTTGTAAGACGCACAATATTTCACAGACTCGAACCTGGGGGCAGTGGATATGGACCGAGCGGTAGCGGTGTTTGCTGATAATTGCAGAGGTTCGCGCTTCAAATCCGGCAGACCACTGTGATTATTTACCGCGGCTGTATTAATCATAAAAAAAGGATGGTTCGCTTCAGTGGATGTTAATGATTCCCTGACGTCATTGTAAACGAGTAGGCCATTGTGTGCCGGCATCGTGGTCCTAATTTGAAAAATTGCACGCATTTCACTCATGAGGGTTGATACGTAGCAACCATCGCCCCCAGCCGGGAAGACGAATGGCAACGAAGCTCACGGTCCACCCTAAACCGCATCCACCGCACAAACCATGGCAGATGCGGACACGTGATGCACAAATGGACAATTAAAAACTCTCAAGTGTGTGACTGTGGGATCATCCAGAACAGACCATACACAACAAATAACAACGCAATGCCCGATCCACAAATATGAGACATCGCAGCAATACACTCCACTGCTCCTGACGCAGTTATCTGGTCTGACCAACCTGAATACGAATTTGTAGTTGATCTGCGTCTACATCAGCCGTACGAAAGAAGAAGATGGACTTGATGAACAGACAGGCGAATGCATTCACCAAAGGTGACATTCACACACACTCACTCGAGTGACTCACCTTGCCCTTGGGGCTCTTGCTGTTGGCGGGGTAGAGGAAGATGCCGCCGTACACCAGTGTGCGGTGCACGTCCGCCACCATGGAGCCCACGTAGCGAGCGCCGTATGGAGAACTGCCATCCTGCAAGACAAAAATCCCCCCCGTATAGCTGTAACATACTATTGGGGCAAGTGCTGCTAGCGAGGACCCATGAAGGCCGGCACGGCACACGATGAACACCATGCCCGGCCGCCTTTGTCTCCCCAGTGGCGATGTATACACACCGCACCAGTACTCATTTCAGGCTGAGTCGACCTAGGGGAAGCCCAGCAGCAGTTCAGATAATCGTCACTGGTGTTGACCGTGAGCGGGAATCAAACTTGGGTCACCAGGTTTGTAGCGCAGAGCGCTAACCGCCACAACACCGCCATCCTGAGCATTTGGCTGCTATAAATGTCCACATGATAAGCCACTTCGTTGAGCTATCATGGCCAGGTCGCTTCTGAAAAAGCGAAATAGCTCAGTGGCCCGTATCTGGTAAAATAAAGAAAATTGTTTAAATAGCAAGTGAGCGTGCCACTCCCTTAACTTCGCACCTCGGGGAACTTCTTCTTCTGCACGTACTCCGTGACGGCTGGTTCAAAGTACTTTGCGTAGCCCTCGTTGAGGCTGTAGATCTTCCCCTTCTTCTTGATCCTCACGTTCTTCTCTGTAAGGATGAACTCTCCGATGGCCTGCGGAGGGACACACGAAATAACACGAACCTCTCCCGCTTCCCCGCAGAGGCCTTTCAAACAAAAGCAACCCACAGTGTCGCTCTGTACTCCTGCTATCTGCACACCAATTCATCGCCTATTTTAGACTCTTATATGTTTTATGTAGCTGGCTCGAGTAAGCCATGCCCAGTCACTAGAGGCGCTACATTCTCCACAATGTCAACAATATGCCCCCTACCCACCCAGAGATTTGATGAGTTGTCACAACTTAGGGTCGGGCGGTGACGTGGCCTAGCGGTGGCGCTTTCGTCACTTTCTGCAATGCTCACAGTTCAAATCCCGCGGCCGCCCTGATTATAATTACTCTGCGGTTGCAACAACTATAATAATACTGCGTGCGATTTGCTGCACAGTGGAAGTTAAAGATCCCCCGTCATCATTCACAAGAGTAGGCCATTGCTGACTGGTGTCAGGGTCCAAATTTGCCAAATTCGAAAATTGCCCGCAAAATTACTCAATTGGATAATACGTGGAAATCATAGCCCCAACCCTCCCCCCCCTACTGGCAGACTGATGCCTCGGGTATCTCTAGCAGATGAGACCATCCTGATCTCGAATTCTTACCTGCTTAAAGAAACTACAAACCCAAACAATACAATTCAGGAATCCACGCTTTGTTTTTACAGTCCTTGTTCATTCCAATATAAATGCGGTCGCTCAATATAATTGCAAGTATTTTTATATTTTTTAATGATACGCATGTGTGCGAGGGCGCCGAGGTAGTCGCATACCGGGTCCAGCATGAAGCAGTTGACGCCCTGTCCCGTCGAGAGCGTGAGCAGCGTGGCGCTGCCGTACAGGGCGTATCCGGCCGCCACCAGCGTGCGGCCGGGCTGCAGTGCGTGCTTCGCCGTGGGCTCTTCGTCCGTCGTCTGCAACGAGCGCGAGAGATGGAGAGAGAAGTGGGGGGCGCTGGCTCACAATGGCCGTGTTGGATCAAAGTTCAAAGTTCATTTATTAGGTATAGCCCTGTGAGCCATTCGGCTCTTGAATCGGGTGCAACCGCAACAAACAAAAAACAAAAACATGAACAAGAAAACATCTTAAAGTGACTATGTGGAAACAGAAAATCCAAGAAAAGACAGAATAGTGGACTGAGCTAGCAAACGAAGAGGTCCCAGAGATTTAAAAACTGGTTCCAGCCTCCTGTGATATCACCGACTTCAAATTGCTGTTGAGTGCTTGAATTGCACTGTCAATTTGTAAATAATATAAATCGTAATGGCCTATATTTGCCCAGGCTAACTTGTCAGCAAGGGGTAGTGCAGCCAAAATGTATTGTTGTAACATACAATGTGTTGTCCTTCGCCCGCGATTACGATTATCATGGTTGGCTACGTACGGTGCGAAAGGCGTTCAACATACATGCTCCCATATATATTCTTTCCGACTTCACCAACCCACACTGATTAGCGTGGTGGAGTAGAGATAATCCGGATGATCCTCGTGGCAAGGGGAGGGCCTCATCCAGCAGTGTATTGACAAATGTACATTGTACATTGTACATTTAGCCAGGAAAGCCTCTCTTACTTTCAATACTTTTTTCAGCGGGGCACTGAATAGAGGTCCATACTCTTAGTTCTTTTGGTAAAGTCACATAGGTAAAAAATGAAATTAAAATTAATAATTTCATTTTTTTCCTACGTGACTTTACCGAAATAACTAAGAGTATGAATCCTTGCAGTCATGAAAGCTTCAAATCTAGAACTGAATAGAGGTGTTTGGTCAATTCTATTGCTGAGTATTTTTCATGTACGGAGTAAACAGCTCGAGAACCGGGAGAAACCCCTCTAAGAGAACTATGGCGTAATACACAAAGATCCGTATAATAAAAACCATCAACTGTTGTGCCGCTACCTCTTGGCCACTTTTTTCTGGCTAGGCATCAAACAAAGATGGTCACTGCAACGCGCGCATTTCAGATGCGCTTCTGCGGCCATCTGGAATGATCTTCCTTCTGATATTCGCAAGCCACTGTGGGAGCTATGCACTTTCAAATCTAGCTCGAAAACTAATTTCTTTAGACCTACTTTTTGTGTTTAGTTTGTTGACCTTCCCCCGCACCTCCAATTAGCACGATCGGCTACGTACAGTACAAAAGAAGTTCAACATACATACCTTGCAGCCAAAGCTTACACCACTTGGTATTTCTTTGGCTGCCACTTCACCGTCAAGTCTTGACCAACTGTCATCATCCTTTCTAGTGATGCGACTTGCCCAAGATCACTACGTTTACTGAACGGTTGATGTCATGTCTCTCAACTCACTTGTGTTCTCTCGTACACGCGTTTTACTCTTCCTGTCTCTCAGTGCAATTCCCAGCATGCACTTCTCCAACGCTTCTCTTTGTACGCTTTTAAGCTTTTGTTCCACCTTTCCTTGAATCGCTGTCCATGTTTTCCGATACACGCATCATCGCAGGTGATATACACTCGTTAAAAACTTTAACGGAATTATCAAAGACCGTTATGCCTAGCCTTTGCCGACGATTAAAAGGCATTTGACTCAAGTGGATATTGATGTGTGTTGAACTTCTTTCGCACTGTACGTAGCCAACCGTTCTAATCGGAGGTACGATGCAGTCATGCAAGCTCTCACAAACCCAAGGCCTTCGTGACAAAATATATATTTACAAATAACAGACACCATTTACAAAACAACAACAGCTGAGGGCGTTACACAATACAAACTAAGAGTGGGAGTTGAAAAAAAACAATAAAAATCCCTAAATGGTGCCCAGCCTTGGCTGCTCACCAATGCAACACTCCGTTGTTGAACTTTGATCCACGAGCTCAGCTTTTTTTCCCAACAAAACGCCCACAATGATCATAGCACAGCGCAATGGTCGCAAGACTATAGTCCGAGCGCGCAGCCGGCGGACGGGACACAAACAAGATAAAGGGCAGAGAGCAAATTACATCAGATAGCCCACCCCAGGTTCAACAAGTGGACCCAGCAAATTGGTTGAAGCGAGACAGCGTCCCTCTGAAAATTCTGTAAATAGGTTTGAGATTCAACAAAAAAAACTAAATTATTAGAAAAACACACACTGGCATAACGTTGTACGGTACGGTGGTGCAGTGTAATCTTGCGTATCTGACTCGCTGGTATAGGCGAATATGTGAAAGGGACGTATGTCCGAAGATTTATAGAAAATGATAGTTACACCGTGCACAATTCCAGTAAACGCGGATCCATTGGATCAACGTTGGGCTAACGTTGGTCTATACGTTCCAATCACATGCCGCTTGAAACATGGGAAAATTGCTTTACTGTGCTGTATAAATTTCGATTTAAAGCTTTCGTGACTGCAGGGATTCATCTTCTTGGTTCTTTCGGTAAAGTCACGTAGAATGGAAATAATAAAATAATAACAATAAAACATAATAAAATAATTCTCACGACGTTTCGGCCACAACGCAAGCAGCTGTCCTCAGGTGGAGACCAGGTCTGTCGAGGAGACAGAGTCTGAATGACAAGCCCCAGGCTTGGAGCGACTATTTAAGCTGGGATGGAGGGGGCGAAGAGCGCCTTGACAAAATAATTTGCATATCAAGAGGAATTTAGCATATTTATGGAAAATGCAGATATGCGATTAGTACTACTTGTGAAATGCGTAGGAGGTTTGGCGAGGGGTTGCGTAGGAGGTTTGGTGAGGAGAAGATGTGCTGTATAAGTACGGGAATATAGGAGCCCTTTAAAACACATGACACTGTAAAGAGACATCCATTCAAGCGAACGTTTTAAACTCTTTCCCGCACTCCCTGCCACAGAAAGGTATTCATCAGATGGCAGTCATATCCATATATTGGTTTTGTTTTCAGAGCGGGAATAGAAGCTAATTTAAGTTTGAAAATAATTTTAATGATCGTTTTTGTGTGCAGACATTTGCGATGAGGCTATCGACTCGCTAAACTTGAGAACCAAGATTATTCGCGGGCGGTTGAAACCTCAATTCAATCCCAAGATCTCAGCTGTGACTCTTTTACAGGTGGCTTCTGCTAAGTTTCGCAGTTGGGTGCGATGGTTGCTATGCATCATCCCAGTGGGGTAATTTTTCAAATTTCGGACCATGACACCGGCACACAATGGCCTACTGTTGCGAATGACCATCACGGGAGCTTTAGCGTCGACTGCAGCGGTCTTCACTAATTTTCAGAGGTGGGACATCAGCATTGTGAGGGCCGTCACACATTTGAAACCATTGGGTTTGACAGCATTATGGGGTAAATCTATGGGACATTTTTTCCAGTATCAATGCATATAATTATCAGAGCACGTTTGTTTGCATGTTTTGCAGCAAGTATGTGGGGTTAATTCAGACTTGATGCCTTGCAAAAGGTATCTATTTGGTGTTTGAACATCTTAACACCTTCGATTTAAAGCTTTCGTGACTGCAGGGATTCATCTTCTTGGTTCTTTCGGTAAAGTCACGTAGAAGGGAAGTAATAAAATAATAAAAATAAAACATAATAAAATAATTCTCACGACGTTTCGGCCACAACACAAGCAGCCGTCCTGCTTGTGTTGTAGCCGAAACGTCGTGAGAATTATTTTATTATGTTTTATTTTTATTATTTTATTACTTCCCTTCTATGTGACTTTACCGAAAGAACCAAGAAGATCTTAACACCTGTTTTATTGCCAGAAATGGTAAAACCTATTCTTATTTTTCATCATTGTGGGGTTTTTCACATTTGTGCATTGTCAGGGGCTGCACGTCAGGGGCCGCACTAAAGGTCACCAGGGGCTGCCAGTGGCCTGCAGGGCCTTGCCATGAAGAACACTGTTCTACTGTGAAGCAGAAGAAAGCACTATTTTTATGGTTAATACACTCGCAGCGTTAATCGGGGCGGCCACTGGATTCCAATCGTGAACGCCTGCGACAAGCGTTACCTTTGGTTACGAAAACAATTAAACAAATATAAAAAAAATTACAGAAGTACACTGTGCACACAAGTACATTTCACCACCCCGAAACGCCGCAGTTCCATGTCACTTCAAGCGAGAGTCCCGCACTCACAAATAAAAGCACACCCTCCACTGTTCGAGAGTTACAGGGTGTGCCAGCAGGAAAAGCAGTGATGGTGTGGTGGGATCGACATCGTTAGCTATGATGACCTCTTGACTGTGAAGTACCTTTTTGTAAATGGCAAAGATGGTCCCAATGGAGGCCAGGCAGTCGATGTTGGAGGAGCCGTCCAGAGGGTCAAAGCAGACCACGTATTTGCCCTGCGAACGTCACAAGGCGACACGTTACACAACGTGGGTTTACACCGCGGCTTTTTAGTTTTATTATGGGACTAAACCAGGGGTCTATGGGCCAAACGCTTGCTAAATGGGTGTGTTTCCTCCTTCTTGAGAAAACTCAGACTTGTCTGTCTTTCTTGGCTGGCAAACCTTCACGTACATCGGTGTTTTACACAAAATACAGAGATGTGAACACGTTGAGGGGTGATTTTATTTGGACCATCCTGGTGGATAGTTCGTTTTATTAGGGTCTGGGTTGCATATAGCCTGTGACCCCATTTTATGTAATTGTCCACAACTGGTCTTGAACAAATACTCCTGCTGGACTGTGTTCCGGGGTTGTTTATCAGCCTCTACCTTCCAATCCCCCCCCCTTCACACTTAGACCGCGGCACTGTCTCTCTCACATCTAAATATTGAGCGGATACATCCAACATCACGTGATAGAACGAAAAAACAGTAGCTACAGACAAATATAATTTTTACGGGCCTTTTCCAAATGGTAGGCCTCACGTTGCCGCGGAATCGTGGGAAATAAAGTCTCGGGCCGGGTATAGCCCATGAACCTTGTAGGTTCCCCCACCCTGATCAATCAATCAACCAAGTCTTTATTTCTATAGCACTAATTCGTGCAAAAGATGCAATTCAAAGTGCTGTACAGGTAACACAAGTAAAAGAAAACATTGTTAAAATACTAAATCAAAAGAACAATAAAAGCTATTTCCATACAAAACAAAATTGCATTATAATAAATTGCTAGTGAATGCATATAAAAAAACATATAACACTATAAAAGTATCCTAAGTAAAAGCAAGTTTAAAAAAGTAAGTTTAAAAATTTAACTTAAAATTGCTTAATGATTGCGAAGCCCTCAGATGCCCTGGCAGGCTGCTCCACAGGCGAGGACCATGCACACTGAAGGCCGCTTCTCTGGGAGTTTTGGTCCCTGGCCCTTGGGGTGACTAAAAGACCCGAACCGGAGATTCTGGGGGATCTTGTTGGTTCACATCTCAACATCATGGAAGACATGTATGCTGGTGCCAAACCATTCAACGATTTAAAAACCAATAAAATAATTTTAAAATAATTTCTATGCGTGACTGTCAGCCAGTGCAAAGACTGTAAAATAGGTGTTACGTGGGTGCTCTTTCTGGTTTTCGTAGGTCATCCCTCCCTGACCCGCTTTTCGGCTTCGATGATGATGGCTTCCTGGTCCTCCTCGGACACGAGAACGCAGGTAGCGAAGGAGGCCCGCAGCAGGTTCACCACGAGGTCGTTGGAGAGGACGTCGAGCTTCTTCACCTGGTCACCCGTCGTGTTCGTGCTGCCCGCGATCCCGTAGCTGCGCGGGGATAGATCGACGGCGATTCATATTACAACGTGGAGAACACGCAAACTCCAAATATACAGGCTTCAGGGTCGGGATCGAACCCACGACCTCCTGCATACCAGGCGGGGTAGCGAACATCTTGCCACCACGAAATTACGGATGTTTCTGTGGTGTAACGGTGAGCATGTACGTATGTTCAACTTCTTTCGCGCAATAAGTAGCCAACCCTGCTAATTGGAGGTCCAGCATACTGGACCTGCAATGCAGAGGTCGCCGGTTCGATTTTATCCCCTGGGTACGTCGGTTGAAACATCAGTGCAAGTTTATTAAATCTTCCGCACCGCCTCCGTGCACCCAGCAGTATAAAGGGGTTCAGCATACCATTGGAACCTCATTTGCCAGTAAAAAAAATGATAATTGTTTTTTTACCCTTCTATCTGGCAACAAAACTGACACCTTGTAAAAAAAGGTGTCAGTTTTGTTGCCAGATAGAAGGGTAAAAAAACAATTATCATATTTTTTACTGGCAAATGAGGTTCCAATGGTGTAAATGCTTACCCCGAGCTCTCATACTCTGATGGTGCATTTTCTTTGAGTTGTGCGCCTTTTGGCGTCATCTGGTCCAACACCATGTGAGACTAGGCTCTAAGGAAAGCTGTCTCGGGTGTGGACCAATCAACTTCAAGGACAGTGCAGACATTATCAGAGTTGTGTTTTTGTTTGCATTATGACTGCAGGTATTGTGGTCTATGCAAACATGACTCCTTGAAAAAAAAGGTGTCAGTTTTGTTGCCAGATAGAAGGGTAAAAAAACAATTATCACGGGTTCAGCATAGTTAGTCGACGGGCAGGTTGTACAGGCCCATTGTCGATCTACTGCTAGATGAGGGCTTCTTCGCACTGTGTGGGTTGTGGGGTTCATTCTAGATTTGAAGCTTTCGTGACTGCAAGTATTCATATTCTTAGGTTTTTTCGGTAAAGTCACGTAGGTAAAAAATTACAATTAATCAAAGTAAAGAAAAATAAAATAAAAATCACGACGTTTCGGAGACAACATAAGCTTCCGTCTTCAGGTGGAACCGTCACAGCACGATAGCTGTATCAAGTGAGAGAAATACCAAGAAAACAGTATTGTGGGGTTCATTTAACCATTCACCAAGCAGGTCAGTGCGGGTTGTTGGAGATGAAGAGCATAGTTATTGTTGCATAGTGCAGTATATAGATGGACTTTGCTGGAATGCCCTCTACTGACAATGTAGCCCTGCAGCAGCCGATAGCACCTGCTTTATGCACTGTGGTCACCCATCCTAGCACTATCCAGGCTAAATTCTGAGAAGCTTATGACACCTGATGAGATCGGGTGCTTCCCAGGTGATTTGGCCACGTGTGTGCACTTGTATGTACCGTACGTAGCCAACCGTGCTAATTGGGAGATACTTAAATGCATATGTAGTGTGCAATTGTAATAAATGACTCTAAATTAATGCTTTAGTATGTATCGTACGTAGCCAACCGTGCTAATCGGGAGATACTTAAATGTATTTGTAGTGTGCAATTGTAATTAATTACTCTAAATTAATGCTGCTGCTGTGCTGTTACAAAGCGCTTAAGTACAAATGAAACAGGTTTAACTTGCTTACACACACATTCTGATACGTAACCTCTGCAATTCCATCCGTCTCCTACTTCCCCACCCCCTTCAACTGCACCCACAGCCCCGAGTCTAATAACCGACTCAGCAAGGGCAGAGGAATCTATGTGAGGGGTCAGTGGAGAGTTTGCAAGTTTGTAAAGTATTTAAACGATGCAATGTCAAGTTACTTTGTGGTGCGGTGGTGCAGCGGTCAGCACACAACGGAATCAGAGCACCACGTCCGACTGCCTGCCGCACTCACCGACGTGGCGATGTTTACGGTCAAGCAAACCCAAACGCAACAGACACAATGTGGCGAGGCCTTCATCCAGCAGCGGATTGTGACAAGGGGCCGATGCGGTTTCTAATGGAGGCCCTTCCACCAGCAGTGAAGAGAGCAAATCATTGAATAGTTGCACCTTTACTTGTATGTTCCGACTTGGTCTACTCTGTGCTAAGGGCGACCCACAATTTGTGCAAACGGGTTAGACGTATCTGCCTTCGAGCAAATCACATGACTTGAGTTTACCGACATTCCTGTCATTCTCCTGCTTCCACTGCTGTTGCATTTCCACTGGTAAAGTCCAGTGGAAATGCCCGCCGCTCTGAACCCTCATCGCACTACTCATCCGCACTGGAAACACCCAAACCCCCAACACAAACAGCACCGCTCCAGGATCTCTCGCCGAGTACTGCCCCGGACTATTTACCCAGCACAAAGATACCGAAATCTATGCATACACGTGGCCATCTTAGGGCCCTTTGTCATTCCACTTTTGAACGAGTCTCCCCAAAACCATGAAGGTCCTGGGCATTTTTTTTAACCATACGGATTGGTGAAGGTGGAAAGCGTAGACACAGGAGCATAGTACAGTCCAACAACTGACCTTGATTCCACTGCTGCTCACCACGTAACCCTGCAGCATCCTACAACATCTGTAGGGTATGACCGTTGCCCACCCAAAGACAACACAAGCTCAACCCTGCTGAGCTTATGAGAGATCTGGAGATTTCATCACAAGCGAGGAATCAAATAGGTTGGTTGCGTTTTCACGTTTCCTAATTTTCAGCGGAACTCAAGAGTCGGCCACCATCCCCGTGTTAACGTGAGCAGCGAGGACACAGCGCCTTCACGCCGATGGCGGTGACGTTCGTCGCGTATTGCTTAAAATAAACTGAATTCCACAGAAGGCGAAAAACTTGATGGCTCACTTTCATTTGTGTCGTTGTTGCAAAAGTGAATTGCAACAGTCTGAACGGTTGAATGCGTTTAATGTTAAACTGGTCGAAAATGTCCTAAACATTAACTCTGAATGGCATTCCCTTTTTTGCAAGCTCACCCTGGTATAATTGCTCTGACCAATAACCATCTGGCGATTACTAGATGTTAAGTTCGCAGCATTTGTTCACAAGCCTGACTGCCGACGAGACTCAAGAGGTCGAAAGCAATCCACAGTTGCCTTGCTGTGACAAATGCTGCTCGATAATATCGGTCTGGAAACCCAATCGGCTGTTTAATCGAACGTATTTGTATTCACGAGTGGATACAGAACCGAGTTCTTCTGCTTATATTTGCTTGTATAATATAACGCAGTTCAATAGAGCCATGTACACGAGAGATAATGTGGGCCAGCATCATTCCCAGCCACCTTTGTCTCCCCAATGATGATGTTTACACACAGGTCACCCGGTACTAATTTTTTGGTCAACTGTCCTAGGGGAGGTACACAACTGGTTCAGATAATCGCCACCGTTAGTCGTGGCAGGGGATCGAACTCACATATGTGGGTTCGTAGCGCCGCATGCTAACCACAATGCTACCCAAAACTACCTAAGCATGCATACACACATACTAACATGAACACATACTCATGCTCACACACAGAAGTGGATGAACGTTCCCACTGGATACTAATTAATAACACAGTAAATAATAATTCACGGCCCTTAGTCAATCCACTGCTGGATGAAGGTGTTCACACTGTGACGAGGTTACTCATTACTCTTTCACTCCAATCCATTGCTTACTCTGAACAGTCGCTGCTGCAATGTCAAAAGGTCATTTGTTAGCCAACACTGCCCAGATCAGGCCAACTTGTATTGCAGTACTGTATGATACAACTTACTACTGAAATTCTAGATTTGAAGCTTTCGTGACTGCAATAATTCATACTCTTAGGTTTTCTCGGTAAAGTCACGTAGGTAAAAAATAAAGAATAAAATTCTATAATAATAAATAATAGAAAAAATAATAGAAATTACTACTGAAAGTAATTGCTGCTCGATTGAACATCGAGGCGGTACTCAAATCCTGTTTACCCCCCCCACCCAGTGGTGTAAGTTCCACATTCCTACGACGGGAGGGCAAGCGAGTCTCTCTATAGACCAAACCCACAAAGTGGTAAACAATGAATGCAATCAAACATCTGCGTCTCATCATCCTCCCGATGCCACTGCGTCGTCTATGCTTGGCTCGTCAGATGGATTTAGAACAAGATTCTGCTTTAATCCCATTTGCACTAAGAAACATTTTTTTGTTGTTGTTCACCTTGGAAAATGTATTCAGGTTTATTTCACCGCTCGCCGCATCCCGAGCGGTGGGGCAAAATCTCTTGGCTACACGGTGGAGGAGAGACCTCGAAACACGGGGAAACTTTGAACATCGCGGGGGGACCAATCGCTCCACCAAAATTTCTCATAGCTTGACCTCGGGGTGTGTGACCTCGGGGTGTGCGACCCCGGTGTGTGACCCCGGTGTGTGACCCCGGTCTGTGTGACCTCGGTGTGTGTGACCTTGGTGTGACCTCGGTGTGTGTGACCTTGGTGTGACCCCGGTGTGTGACATCAGTGTGTGACCTTGGCTTGACCCCGGTGTGACATCGGTGTGTGACCTCGGAGTGTGACCTCGGTGTGTGACCCCGGTGTGACCCCGATGTGTGTGTGACCTCGGTGTGTGTGACCCCATGGCCGTCGGACTGGAGGCCTTCGAGGATCGCCGTGCTTACAGGTTGGCGAGGCCGGCCTTGCGCACGGCCGACGAGATGGCTTTGATGGAGGTGCAGAGTGCGTTGAGGAGTTGGGTCATCTCGCCCGTGCCCTTGGCCCTCCTGCCCTCTTCCAGCACGAAGCGGGTCAGCGTCACCACGTCCGTGTCGAAGGGGGCTTGGTCCGACATGGTCTGGGGGGGGGGGTAGCGAGTTACGGTGAAGAAGTTAGTGAGTGAAGGAATGAGTGAAGGAGTGAGTGAGCAAGTTAATGGGTGGGTGGACGAGTGACGGGGTGAGTGAAGGGGTGAGTGGGCGAGTGAATGGGTGGATGAGTGAGTGGGAAAGTGAATGGGTGGATGAATGGGTGGGTGGACGAGTGAATGGGTGGGTGGACGAGTGAAGGGGTGAGTGAATGGGTGAGTGGGCGAGTGAATGGGTGGATGAATGGGTGAGTGGACGAGTGAATGGGTGGGTGGACGAGTGAATGGGTGGGTGGACGAGTGAAGGGGTGAGTGAATGGGTGAGTGGGGGAGTGAATGGGTGGATGAGTGAGTGGGAAAGTGAATGGGTGGATGAATGGGTGAGTGGGCGAGTGAATGGGTGGATGAGCGAGTGGGCGAGTAAAAGGGGCGAGTGAAATCAGTGGGTGGGCAAGGTTAATGAGTGAGTGGGCAAGTGAATGGGTGGATTAGTGAGTGGGAAAGCAACAAGGTTTGCCAAGTGGGTAAGTGAATGATAGAGTGGGTGGGTGAGTGAAGGGGGTGAATGAGTGGTAAAAGTGAAGGGATGTGCTGAGAGAGTGGGGTAAGTAAATGGCCAATTGAATGAGTTTGTGAATGAAGGGGGTGAATGAGTTGGTGAATGAAGGGGGTGAATGAGTGGGCGAGTGAAGGGGGTGAATGAGTTGGTGAGTGGAGGTATTTTGGGTAAGTGAATGGGTGAATGTAGAACGTAAAAAGGGGTGGATGAGTGGGTTAGTGAATGGTGAAAGTGAACTTGTGAATGAGTGAATTCCCGCTTAGGTTAATAAAGTTCAATAACGATCTTTACTGCATCCCGTGCAAAACGCGTGTGTTTATACGACTGTGTATGATGTACATGCTGTGTGTAAACTGTGTACGTAGTGGGCATAAAACGCCAGCCAGCAACAAACAGCACTATCAGAGTTGTAACAGACAAAGAACAAATTAACACGTGTCAAGCACAGTACATGCATCGTGTATGTATAACACAGCACAGTCGTTTGTGTGTGTGTATATACATAGTAGCTGATAGAGTTTATGTGTGTGCGCGCACATACTTCGTGTACTGCTGCACAATACATAACTTTATGCGCGTTCGTAACGTGTCTTAGTGGCTTACGAACACACAACACGTGGCTTGCAATAGTTTAACATTCACATCCCCTTACATTCTTACAACAAACAGCACGGACATGCACCTGCACCACCACTAAACGCGAGCACGTGGCACTTGTTTCAACAGCAAAGATCTGTACGCAACGTTGCAAAAACAGCGTGTTGCTGCCTTGTGTTGTATGGGTGCACCTAGCCTGGCACGTGGCGGCGAGCGGTTGCTATTGTATCGGTGTGTTACTACTGTACTGTGTTGTACACTAACACTCAATGCACATATACTGTATGTACTGTAGACTGATACTTTATACGTATGCTGAACTTATTTCGCACGTGTGCGTACGACGTGTGTGTGTGTGTTGGTACACGTGTGTGTGTGTTTGTGTTGGTACGTGTGTACTGTGTTTTAAACTAACACTCCATGCACGTATGTGTGTGCACTGTGTGTGTGTGTGTTGTATTGGTATGCGTGTTGCATAGGTGTGTGTGTTGTCTGTGTGTGTACTGTGTGTGTTGTATAGGTATGCGTGTTGCATTGGTGTGTGTGTGTTGTATAGGTGTGTATGTACTGTGTGTGTGTACTGTGTTGTCTGTGTGTGTACTGTGTGTGTGTTGTATAGGTGTGTGTGTTGTGTGTACTGTGTGTTCTGTGTGTATGTGTGCTGTGTGTTGTGTGTGTACTGTGTGTGTTCTGTGTGTACTATGTGTATGTGTACTGTGTGTGTTGTGGGTGTACTGTGTGTACTGTGTGTTGTCTGTGTGTGTGTACACTCAGCGTGTGGTTGCACGAACAACGCCAATTGCAAAAACAAAAACGTCATCTCGAGCAAAGTTAAAATCGCACTCGAACCGCGGAAGAAGTCCACGCGCTTGAAGCGTGGCGCTTGCTGGCAGAGAGAGGAGAGAGATGCGAGAGAGATGAGAGAGAAGGCCTCCACACAGAGAGAGAGATGAGATGAGAGGTGAGAGAGAGAGAGATGAGAGGTGAGAGAGAGAGATGAGATAACTCGCGAATCGTGGCCCCCTCTCGAGATGACGACGCTCGCTTGTGGCTGACGTGGAGAGCAGCGAGAGAGAGAGGGGAGAGAGCAGAGGCTGTGGGGGTGGCGAGAGGAAAGTTTGCCCCCTGGGGAGGAGACATACACACACATACACACAGACACACACACACAGAGACACACACACACAGAGACACACACACAGAGACACACGCACACAGAGACACACGCACAGACACAGAGACACACACACAGAGGCACACACACACACACAGAGACACACACACAGACACACACAGAGAAACACACACAGACACACACACACAGACACACACACATAGACACACACATACACACAGACACACACACACAGAGACACACACACAGACACACACACAGAGACACACGCACACAGAGACACACGCACAGACACAGAGACACACACACAGAGGCACACACACACACACAGAGACACACACACAGACACACACAGAGAAACACACACAGAGACACACACACACAGACACACACACAGAGACACACACACACAGAGACACACACACAGACACACACACAGAGACACACCCACAGAGACACACACACAGAGACACACCCACAGAGACACACACACACACAGAGACACACACAGACACACACACATAGACACACACAGAGACACACACAGAGACACACACAGAGACACACACACACAGACACACATACACAGAGACACACAGACACACACAGACACACACAGAGACACACACATACACAGAGACACACACACAGACACACACACACACACAGAGACACACACACAGAGACACACACACACAGAGACACACACACACAGAGACACACACACACACAGAGACACACACACAGAGACACACACACACAGACACATACAGAGACACACACAGACACACACACAGACACACACACACAGAGGCATACACAGAGACACACACACAGACACAAAGACACACACAGACACACACACACAGACACACACAGAAACACACACACACAGACACACACGTGGAGGGCGTGGGTGCTTCTCAGCCAATGCCGGGCCACGCCGTGGCGGTGTTCTTCTGAAACCGCCCCCCCACCCCCCTCTAGGTCGACTCAGCCTCGAATGAGCAATTGGTGCGATGCGTAAATAAGGCCACGAAGGGAGACAAAGGCGGTCGGGCGTGGTGCTGATCGCCCCCCGTTCGTGTGTGCAGTGCCGGCTTTCACATCGCTGTCAATCCCTTACAGACCCCTATAAGTGCCCTAACCTGGTTACAATAGACCGTCTCAGACCTTACTGCTCACCCTGTGCCCTTTATAAATCTCAGCATTCGTCCTACAAAGTCCCATCACAAGGGAGAGAAACACAAACAAAGAAGACGACAAAACAAAAGTGGTTGCCCGCATTGAAACGGCTGGACCTGAAAAATAAATATTCCTGGACAAGGATATGGGGTGAAGTGTATGGGTCGACACCTATGTCTTCATAGGTGCTGCTATTTCTAGCTAACAACACTTGCCCCAAACACGTTTGTTAAGGCTACACTGGGGCACCTTTGTCTTTGTTTAACCCCCCACGAGTGCCCCCCCCCCTCTCTCTCGTGCGACGACCGTGGAATTATTTCATGAAATATACGCTTCCCCATTCCACAAAGTGGCCAAATGGCCTCCCCCCAACCCACCATAGCAGAGGTCGCAACCGGGTACCCGATACCCGTACCCTACCCGATACCCTGGTGCGGCCGGGTACGGGTACGGGTAGACCGTGAGTCACTGGTGAGTAACTGTTTGTCACTCATTTCCCAACGTCTTGTCTCTTCTCACAATTCAAGTTCCTAGAATCAACCCACCCGCGCCTGTAACATGGCTTCATCCCAGAGGTCGCAATCGGGTACCCGATACCCGTACCCTACCCGATACCCGGCCGGGTACGGGTAGCCTGGTATCGGGTAGGGTACGGGTACGGATACCCGTTTTCGACTCTGGTGCAGCCGGGTACGGGTAAGGAATCAAACCCCGTTTGCGACCTCTGCCTGTGCCCACACCCTCCCATTCCGACGCCCGCCAGAGGGTGGCAGTGCTGCCAGGATGCAGGCAGGGGAGAGAGTCGTGGGGTTGGAGGTCAACGGGGTCTTCTGTGAGCCCCAGAGGACCGGCCCCCTCCCTCCCTGGTGGCCAAAGTTACGAGTTAGGGCCCTCTTGACAACCACCATGATGAGATATCTTTTCAGCAACAGTGTCATAGAACAACAAACTTGTTTAGAACGCGGTTAAAAAATGTACTTTTTTTGTTTATGTAAACGCTTCAATTTACGTTCCACATTTTATTTCCTTTAATTTAACTAGATCAGTCACTACTCTTTGGTTCTTTCGGTAAAGTCACGTAAAAAATGGAATCAAATAATAATAGAATACGACGTTTCGATTGCAACACAAGCAACCATCATCAGGTAGGAATGAATGAGAAAAAAACAAACATAGCAAACTTAGAAATATAATGCAGTACAACACAGAGAGTCGGCGAACACAACAGTCAACACCCCACCTGGTTGATTACGTTCTTCCAAAGAATGGCAAACAGAAAGACAGCGCCACTGTGTGGAGGCCTTAAATAGACAGAGGGGGGAGGGGATTGGGGTAGAGAACAATGAGAGCGCTTCTTGGTTCTTTCGGTAAAGTCACGTAGAAAGGAAATAATAAAATAATAAAAATGTAACAATTTTTTTTTTATGTTTATTATTTCCCTTCTACGTGACTTTACCGAAAGAACCAAGAAGATGAATCCATGCAGTCACGAAAGCTTTAAATCGAAACAATGAGAGAGTTGTGTGGAATTCCAGACCATAGTGGCAGGAGGAGAGACAATGGACTATAAACAAACCAGCACGGCAATACTTAGAGCAAGAAAATCGGAATCGAAACGTCTAACACGCCCCCCTCAGTGAGGTCACGCCCCCCTCAATGAGGCCCCCCCCCCCCCTCAGTGTGTGAATCTGGCTCTGACACGAGCCATTGCCTCCCCAGCCATTGACCTCACCGCACGTCACTGGTGTTGACTTGTGTTAGCCGACTCTCTGTGTTGTATTGCATTATATTTTTAAGTTTACTATGTTTGTTTTTCGATTGAAAGTCACGTAGAAGGGAAATAATAAAATAATAAAAATACAACACTTTTATTTGATTTTTATTATTTCCCTTCTACGTGACTTTACCGAAAGAACCAAGAAGATATGTTTGTTTTCTCATTCATCCTTACATGATGATGGTTGCTTGTGTTGCAATCGAAAGGTCGTATTCTACTATTTAATTAATTATCTTTCTACGTGACTTTACCGAAAGAACCAAAGAGTAATTTCTGCAGTCACGAAAGCTTCGAATCGAGTTTTTAGATCAGGAACGTTTGGCTTCCGCAAATTACATCTTGGGGCCCCACCTGACCGTTTGCCGCACCGGCTGAGCTGATAATGTGCTTACCTATGCCACTGGGACGGGTGCTGTAATTCCATAAAATCGGACATCCGAGGAAATCACCGATCAGAAATGTGCCCATATATGGTCTTGTGGATTCAGTGTGTGCTCATCCAGAACAGGCCGTACAACAAATAACGACGCAACGCACCGATCCACAAATATGAGCTATGTAGCTTTTTAAAGTGTAAAGGAGAGCCGACACAAGATTGCAGGGGTTTCGTCTTTTAATCCTTTTCTCCCATCCACACCTGTCCCCAGCCGTCCCAATCTCGTTCCCGCCAAAGGCCTCCTCTTCCCGCCCGTTCTCCCCTTATATCTACTCGATCACCCCTCCCACTAACCCTCCTATTGGTGGGAATCCTTCCCCTGACACCCCTACAAAAGAAACAACCTGGCCACAAATGATACCTCAACGAAGTGGCTTATGACGTGGAAAGTTATAGCAGAAATGCTCTAAACGCATGTTTCTAAATGTGGAGGGGAAAACCAGAGGACCCGGAGAAAAATCCACGCAACCACAGGGAGAACATGCAAACTATATACAGTAATCAGGGTTGGGATCGAACCCACGACCTCCTCTAGACCACGAGAGGGAGTTAACATCTCGAAACCGCGATGTCATCAAGCCACATGTCCCATCACAAAATCGACGCTGATCTGGAATCGTGGACTTGCTGCTGTTGTGAAATCCACCCGACTGAGGACAGTGGACGGGAAATACGACTGTGGCCTGCTGCGTGTTTGTTCAAACGCCATGCAAAAGCAAGAGATAATGAAATCCACAGTGCAATTTTGGCAGTGGTTGTCCAACATCGATGCCCCCCCCCACCGCCACATTCACCAAACCCACATTGACCAGTGCGGTCAAACATGCTCAAGTAACCCTCGTGGCACGGTTGCCACCTGCCATAGGGTTTTCCCAGGATCGCCCTCTTTTTGAGGCGCATGCTGTTCCTCTTGGACAGCCTCTAAGTCTTTGTTTTCGTCAATTTCATATTGGCGAGTTGAGGCATTTGCAGGACCGTGAGAATTTTCGACAATGTGGGCAGGTATTCATCCAACAGTGGACAAACCATGGCCCACCGATAACAAGATGCAACCTGCACATATCAAGGTGCTGCGTGTTGTGTCAAGCGGAGACATTTGCTACAGCGGGAGGCACTCACAGAACGCCCAAATTGCCGCACGTTGAAGTTGTTTTTCCCGATGAGTTCTATTGCAACACTCAAACATTCGAAACGCACTCATCTGGAAACTGCAGCGTTGGGTTTCTCGTGGAATTAATCAACTCTGGTACCAATTACTGGGTGGAACAAAGCAAAAAAAAACTAAAACCGCCGAGTAAACGAATACTGTATACTGAACATGAATTCTGGGTGCAAACGTCTGGAAGTGATAGGGTGTTATTTTACAATGGGGCTTTGACTTAAAAAAAATCATGTTGCTGTTGAAAATGAGCAGAACGGGTCAGTCAGATTTTGTTTTTGTTTACTTGGCTATTGCAAGTGCCGCGGTTGAGTATTGACACGTTTCCAGACCGAGTGGCTATGCTCAAAATGTTTTCAGAATGAGACATTAAATCAGGCCTCTTACCAAATGACACGGAATACATACAACCCCAGGAAGACCTTGAAAGTTAAGCAGCGTTGCGCCTGGACAGTCCTTGGATGGGTGACCAGCGTACACAAAGGACACGTGGTGGGCGTTGTGGGCAGTGGGGAGCAGCGCAGCACTTGACCCACCATCACCAAGACGCATTGACCAGCGTGGTGAAGTATGGTCAAATAGCCGTCAAAGGTTGCCAAGGAATGGGCAGGTCCTCTCCTCATTCAGCAGTGGCTGGAAAACACGCTGTATGGATTTACACAAATTTACATCGACTAATTCAGTACATGCTTCAGATTATAGTATGGACATGTAATATTAATGTTCTTGCAATAGTATTGTACACAGCTGCTACGTTGTGTAATACAGGGGATTGTGCAAAGGAGTTTGAGACATAATGAATTATCCGCGTAGGATGTTTGATGCATTACAATAAACACTTCTTTTTAAGTAGCAGACTCGTCAGCTTGGTGTTTAAGAATGGAGTAATGCCGATGTCACTGCACGGGTCAGAGATATGGACTCCAAACAAAGACTTTTGGAAAGGAAGCATCTGGGCTTTGAGTGAATCCAAGATCACGTTGAGGATGCTTGAAGTGTCACAATAAAGAATTATAATAATGAAAAACATGTTTCAATTGGTGGGGGACGTGTGTGCTGGATGGAGGGCAGACCGCCGAGATAGGTAGTGAAGTGGCATCCACAGGTCCGAGACCAAGAGGATGACCTAAAGCCAGATGGTGATGATGGTTTTGCCAGGGAGGACCTCAAAGGTCTGGTGTTAACACTGCAACAACAGAGGGACCTGGCAGAGGCACGCAATGGCAGGGTGTGTGTATGTAGAACTTCTTTCGTACCATACGTAGCCAACCATGCTAATCAGTTGGCTACATACGGTGCGCATAGGCGAAGACTTTCTGCAGCAAATTTAAATGATTTTGAAACAAGCACAATTGTAATACAACTGGCGACTAAAACAATCTGCTCGTTTTGTAAAGTCAACGAGAAGTATGTGCAGTTTGCTATAACAGCTTCCAAAATGCATGTTCTCACAACCCATTTATCACATCTATCAATATTCTTTGACGAAATACAAAGTTGTGAGACGTAGAGAGCACCAGTACAAAGCGATGGTGTCTAGAAACGTAGAGAATATGAATTCACATTCGGATATCACTCACGTGGGATGTGATTCCCAATAAATCAGGTACGCACACATTATGCAACGACAATTTATATTTGAATGGAAATTATTATAAAATGTGGAAAGGTGCACTGGTGGGTTGCAAGGACTGACGTTTCGGCGAGCCCTGCGTAATCAGGCAGACGCCAACGCCGTCGCAACACAAACAACAAAACAACGATTGATAAATCCTCTTCAGACCTTTATTTAATTGAATTAAAAATTATTTATACACAGCGCGGTAATGTACAGAACACACACAGGCAAGACTTCCCCCCCACTGCGCGCGAGGGATCAAACTGTTGCCGAGAGGTTACAATCGATTCCCGACCTCGGAAAAAAATCAAAATCGCATCTCGCCGACGGACGAGAACCTTGAGAGCGTTCGGTTTACTCTTTTTTTTCTTCCAGATTTCCTCACCAGACTTTGTTAAAACGTTACACACGATGCTCCGTTAAGACTAAATAAACATGGGGATGACAACAAGCTCCAATGTCTTTGGTCAACTAGTGCAAAATACAGGCTCAACATGCGTTATGTTCGACTTGAGCAACGGCTGGTCGCCAAACATCTCGATCAACGTTGTCATCGCTTATATTGTGGCTTTCGGCGGAGGCGGGAAATACAAACCACCACCCCCATCCCAGATTTGCACTGCAGTCTGCTTCACAGGCACTTTTTTAATTTCCAAAATGTACAGTCTTCCGTAAAATTAAAAGTACGCTGAAAAAAAAATTACATGAAAATAACGAAGAGTACAACAGGATGTTACGAATATGAAAAACAAGCGGAGATCACTCTGTGCAAGCTCATGGGTTCTCGCTGTACAAGTATCGGGAAAGGAAATGACAAAAACACGTGGTTAAAATAAAAGCCTAGCGGTAACTGCGTTTTGTGCTCCATGAACAAAATAATCCGTCAAATGCCGCATTCTTGTTCACAAAATGGTTTGGACGGATAGCGGTGAGAAAATTAATGAGAGGGAGAGGACAGATAGAAAGGATGCAACAGAAGCCACAAAAAATGTACCCAATAAAATGTGGCAAAAACACAAATTCCACATGGCGCAGTGGCACATTATATCGTGTCAAGTCTTCGCGGCACAGTCTATGTTTGCAGAGCATCTCTCCCTCTGAGATTTCACCGCATGCCCAAGTTATGGACACAAGTTTCAAATCCTCAAGACCAAATGCGGACCTTTAAAAATGACAACAAACGTCGAGAGAAGAAAAGCAGCGGTTATGGCTCACGGGAAATGCAGTTGCGATTTCCGTGGGCAAGGTCAGGTGGCCGGGACGCTGGTGCCGGGCTGAGCTGGGTTGGAGGTGAAGCGAAGGGTAGTTGAGTGGGCGTGGTGTGGGTAAGGACGACAGAGGGGGAAGGGTGAGGGGCTGATGAGCGGCTGTGCTGGGAACCAGTGGGAACGTTGCATTGAGAAGGGGCCAGCTCAGAGGTGCTCCTGCAGAAAGTGGAGCAGCATGATCTCGTAGTGCTCACCAGACTCGGCACAGCGAATGCTGTGCCTCTCGTTCGGGTAAATCTGGCAGAGAGACAGGCGGAGGAATGCACAAACACAACGGTCA
Source organism: Lampetra planeri (assembly GCF_965212315.1). Taxonomy (NCBI): domain Eukaryota; kingdom Metazoa; phylum Chordata; class Hyperoartia; order Petromyzontiformes; family Petromyzontidae; genus Lampetra; species Lampetra planeri. The sequence continues at coordinate 6,745,282 of NC_136145.1, read as the reverse complement.
ATATGTTTTTATTTGTCAAGCAAGGAGATACGAGGGATAACCACCGAATAAGGCGGCAAAGCTAAGGCTTGCACAATCCTCACTCACGGCTTCCTTTACAGAGCACCCAATAACGCCCGTCTATAGGGCATTTTGACTAATCTCCCACACTGGCCAGATGTCTCGGAAGGCGGTGGAAGATTCGATATTAGGAAGCCGCTGAAGATATGCACTTTTCAATCTAGATTGAAAACTCAATTCTTTAGAACCGCTTTCTGTATTTGTCGTCCTTCCCCCGCGCCTCCGATTAGCATGGTTGGCTATGTGCGGTGCGCGAAAGAAGTTCAACATACATACAAGTTCCCAAGCTTAAACACCACCACACATGACCTGCTGATCAACTAACCTCTTAAATGCCTCCTTTCCTCAGCATTGAGCTGATGCAACATTTTTGAAAGTAATTCATGGAAATGTCATGAACATTGGGTTCTTTTTCAACATTATCTCCATCCTTTTCAAGGCTCTTGCGCTCACGCTGAACCAGCGCCAGCAATCCATCACAGTAAAAGGATTCATGCAATCATCAGTTTCATGTAACCACTTATGAAAATGATCTTGTACAATGGTAATTATCCAAAATGCTGCCCGCATAAGGCCACATCCCTCAAAGGGCTGAGTAGATGAAAAGGTAACGGTGCCAGATCGAAAAAACTATCATTTATTTACCAGGCAAGGCCCACTGAGCGACCTGGCCACAAATGATAGCTCAACGAAGTGGTTTATCATGTGCACATTTCTAGCAGCTAAATGTTCTAAGCGCATGTTTCTAAACATGGAGGGAAAAACCGGAGGACATGGAGAAAGATCTAAATATACAGGCATCAGGGTCCGGATCGAAACCACAACCTCCTGTATACCGGGAGAGGGAGTTAACATCTCGCCATCTGGGCTGCATAGCAGATGCAGCAACATAGTAAACCCAAACTGCAATTGCATCTGATGGTCTTGGGCATGTTCTGACATTGTCATGCTGGAGGAGGGCATCTTTCATCTCGCAACGAAGAATTTATGAAAGGTTGACAAGCAAAATAAAAAAACAAATGGCATTACTTTTGGGGAAATTGCTCATAATAATGACTGCATTTTCAAATTCAGACCAAGGATTGGCTCAAGTAATAATCATTCCCCTTTGGTCAATAAAATTAACAACACCTTGATGGAGTTGACCAAAGATTACTGTGGTGAGGCTTGTTCCCACCGGAGGAATGTGGAAGCTCCACCACTGGCTCCGAGTTTGCAAGAGAGAATCACTTTCATATTGAGTATGGAGACACGTGGACTGGACTTGGCTTTGCAATTCGCTGATTAATGTACTTCTGTTTGCCTCATAGGCAGGGTTTAAGCCATCGGCCCAAAATGGCCGACCGGTAGAACCCAGGGTGGCAAAAACGAACAATTGTTTTCAAACATTTTCTCGAGACAACAAAAACGTATGATAAAGGTCGCACGTGTTAGATTTTTTTTTATCATAAGAAAAAGGCTGTTAAAGAAGGGTATTGCCATACACTATACTTTTGATGGGAGAAAATCGCCATTAGCAAAAAAAAATTTGATCTACAGGAAACATCATCTAGAGAATATGAAACATTAACAGAATATCTTCTTTGTGTCTTCGGTAAAGCCACGTAGATAGAAAAAATAATGAAATAAAAATCATGACGTTTCGATCGAAAATCTAAATCACGACGTTTCAAATCAAAATCACAATGTTTCAATCGAAACGTCGTGATTTTGATTTTATTATTTTTTCTACAAACGTGGCTTTACCGAAAGACCCAAAGAAGATAACTTCCTGCAGCCACGAAAGCTTTAGGTCAAGAATTAACAGAATATACTAAATACAAATTATACAAAACACAATGAGCAGATGCTGGTTAAATTTGTGCCACGCCAGGTGGCTCATGGGCTACAAGAGCAATGAGTGAGCCACTGCAGTTCTGCCTTTAGCTCTCAAGACGGCAGTGCCTGCCCAGCATTCACAGCTGTGACAGTGCCACTGTGTCCACAGGAGGGCCGAAAGCCCCGGAACAAATTATAATGCAGTGCAGCCGCACACTCGCGCACTTGGAACGTTCTCCAACCAGGTCAATCAATGACAACTCATTTCCCCGCTAACTCAAATTACATTCGGGGGCCCATCAGACGCTCCGCTGCGACTCTTGCTACACCTCACCAACAGGTCAATTATGTTATGCAAGGTTTTTTTTTATATACCGAAGCTGCCCACCCCGCCCCCCCCCTCCCCAATTCCCGTTTTGCTAAACAAATTTGTATTCAGCTCATGGCGTGCACGCGAGCGGGCGTCAGCGTGAAGGCGCAAGTCTTCGAGACAAAGAAAAACGAATACCCCCCCCCAACCCCCCATTTAGCTTCATGGCGGACTGTCGGCAAAATATTAGCGAGGAGCTGCTAAGAACCGTGTGGACCGGCACCACGCACGGCCGCCTTCGTCTCCCCAGTGTTGATGTTTGTACGCTTCAGCAGGTACTCGATTAAAGGCTAAGTTGACCTAGTGGAAGTCCAGGACAGGTTCGGACACCACTAGCTACCTTGTTGTCTAAGCTGGGAAATTAACCCATTGTAACCTGGATTTAGAAAAATCGTGCTCCTCACTGCGCCACCACTCCCCACAAATAGAAAGACCCTCCCCCATATAGTCTTAACACACTGTTGAGGCACCAAGTACACATTTGAGGCCGAGTCGACCTAGGGGAGGCCCAGGACCAGTTGAGATCATCTTTGTTGTTGTGGGCGAGTGTACCTGCAGCTGGTAAGGCTTGCCCACTCGCACGAGCTGAGACACCAGCATGTTGGTGTGGAAGAAGTGGACATTCTCGTCGAGAAAGCCGTGCAGGATCAGCAGACGATTGGGCCTATTGCAGGGGACACACACGCACACGCGTTTTCACTACAACCCAGAGGCCCCCATTAGGGTTGTTGCTTGTACATGTCCATCCACTCCGTTGGTTAACATGTAACGTCAACATATCACTTGTATGTACTTGCAATACATCTTCAATAGCCGCCCTTGAAAATTTGATTAATTGCTTTTCACGAATCAACATGCCAACTGCATTACATGCAGTCCTTTAGCACCTACAAAATTATCCCATCCTAACGACACCTGTGATAAGTGGCACGCGGGACGTTACCTTCCGATACCGTATCACTCAAATTAAGTGGATATAATAGAGTATTTCCAAGCACAGTTTAAATCTATTTAATTTATTCTCAAATGTCGTGTGTATTGTCTACACCATTTTTTTCCCCCGCAATTGATTTGGTCTGCTGTCAGTCCCTTCGTGAGCTATTATCTCCAAAGCCCCATTGTCCTAGTGCCTCGAGATGTAATGCATGGTGGAGAAGTACGATAAATACTCCATGATTTTTATTATCATGATAGCATACATACTAAAATACACACGCTATGCTACACACACTACTAAATACACTATGCTACACACCAAGACACACACATGCTATACACTAAACTATACACACTATATACTAAACACCAAAGTAAGCACTATATATACTGCACATTATGCGACATGCTATCCGCGATATACTACACTATACAATCCACACTACTCTTACACATTTCTGCACACTATATATGGCCCGCAATCACTTCCTTACCGAGTAACCATCTCGAATACACAATAATTCTGGTGCAAGATGTCGTGCATGGCAGGTGCGGTATATAAAATAATAATCGACAATGACGACGAGGTTTAAAACCAAGCGACCGCCACCGTGGCTCGTGCCCGGCCCCAAGGGCGTCACTCACTCCTTGGGGAGCTTGTCGACGTGCCACACGATGGAACTGGTTTCATAGCCCGACGCATTCTCCTCCGGGGTGCCCAGGTAGCGCTCGGTGTAGCCCGTGTCGTAGGCCATCCACACGGTGACGGGCGCGCCCGCGATCGCCACCTACATCGTGGGGCAGAACGACACCGACGATTTGGTTTATCGCAGAGCCGCACTCCGTTATGCCGGGGTGCCTCCAGAGGGGCGGCTGTCCCGATGCACAAACAAGGTGATTTAGTTGCCTGCCCAGAAACAGGGTTATTATCTACCAGCAGGGGGCGATGATTGCTACGCGTAATCCTGATAGAGTAATGTAACAGAAATTTTCAAACTTGCCAAATTTGGACTGTGATTCTGGCACGCAAAGGCCTACTCTAGTCTAGAACGACATCGGGGGGAGATGTATAATGGCCACAGTGTAGTAGACTGTCAGTAGTTTATGGTTAATGGGCAACCACAGTAATAGCCAGGACAGCCGACCGGGTTAAAACCATGAACATGTAGAACACAAGCGGGGAACGCACCACCGCTGGGCCATGTCACTGCCCAAAAGCGGCGACCGGCGGCGTCAAAGCAAAGCCATCGACACCCCCTGCGCTCCTCAAACTGGTTCACTCGTGGCCTACTGTACAGATATCGCAGCTGTGCCGTATAGCTCTCTGCGATGTGTTTTCAGGTTGTACCGCTCCCAGCACATGAAGCAAAACTTCAGACATCATGATAGCACCTACGATTAGCACGGTTGGCTACGTACGGTGCGAAACAAGTTCAACATACAACATATTAAACTCATCACAAGTATTATCGTTATCATCGTCGTCGTCACCGTTCGCGCCACCAGCCACTACGCTTGCCTTGAAGATGTCGGGGCGGAGGGCGAGCGCCATGAGGGAGAGGTACCCGCCGTACGACCAGCCGTGGATGGCGACGCGACCGAGGTCCACGAAGGAGTGCCGCTCGGCCAGGTAGAGGAGGCCCTCCACCTGGTCAGCGATCTCCACCTCGCCCTGCGCACGCAACGGGCAGACACAGCCGCATGGAGCCACACCACGGGTCTCAGGTTGAGATTTCACTTCAAAATCAGAATATGTATTTATACCGGAGCAATCCGGTCAGAAAGTTACAACAATACAAAAATACAATAGGGGTGCACAGTATAGGAAAGGTCAGAAAATCAGTAAAAAAAAATATATATATAATTATTTGTTTATTTTACCGGGTAAAGCCCAGAGCTGTTAGATTTTTTTTCAGAAGCGACCTGGCCACAAATGACAGCTCAACGAGTGGCTTATCATAGCAGCAAATTAATGAAAATAATTTAAGGCATGATACTGCAAACTCATTAAGAGACCAGAATGAGTCCTTTTCAAGAGTGTCTTGGGTTGCCAAAATTACAAAAAGCAAAACGATAAAAGCAAAGGGACAAAAATGGAGCGAATAGAAATCAGAGCAAAACAAAAACCCGAGTTCCGGAAGAAATCAAAAACAGTACACAAAATATTTAAAATAATGAGGTTTCCGCAACGAAAGTTGGCTCAGGCAAATAATGTTTACAAAGTCATACGAACTGGAATAGAAAGGGACAATTATTATTATTACTACCACCATTTTAAACTTGTTCTAGACATCCTCGGACGCGCAACCTGGGTGTACAGCTGCTCGGCATCACAAGCAGAATTAGGGAATTCTAAGGTCGCGATACAATCCCTTAAATTGATAGATAAATTAAATGAACATTGGCAATAAAAAAAAATAATTTAAATGTATACATATATTTGTATCGCATCGAAATACCGCACACGCCTCCACCACCCACCATGCGGTGTTTCAGCGCCCCCTCAAAGCTGAGGCCGCGGTGGCACGAGCCGCGGTTGTCAATGACGACCACGGCATAGCCCAGTGACGCCAGCGTGTTCAGCCGCATGAACTTGGTGCCCTTGAACGCGTTGCTCACCAGCTGCACCTGCAAGAGGGACGGCGATTCACAGACGACAGCGAGTCAAGCGGGGTGCGATGCCAAAAGTGCCACTCGCAGAAAAACAAAGATCCCCTCCGTCTAGCCTTAACAGACTGTTGGGACAAGTGCTGTTAGAGAGTAGCACCTATGAAGGCTGACAGAGCACACGAGGGGGTGGGTGGCCAACAGTTTGTGTTGCATGGCCACAGTCGCACATTAATGAAGGAGATGTAACCATCGGCCTTGTCAATGTTCTGATGGTTCCACCAGTGTCTTTGAGGAATGTTAAAAGCCAGGAAGTGTGACATTTGGGTCCTGAATGAGGTGTTTAACCTGAACTTACGTTTTACGATGTCGAAACACTTGTGTAACTTTATCTACTTTAAGTATATATTTTTAGCGATTTGCTCAACTTTCCTATACTTTGCACTATCGTTTTTTTATTGTTTGTTGTTGGAACTTTGACCCGCCCTCGACTGAACATTTGTGAAAGAGCTTCACAGCTCATCGGATTTCTCCAGGACAAGTAAAGATTCCGATTCAATTGTTCCGACCGCGACACCCGGGCACAAAGCGGCGATTCGTTTACACTCGTTCAGAAGTTACCTGTGGCCCCCCGTAAACGAAAAGCACGGTGGGGTGCCGGTGTCCAGGCTGCAGGTTGTGCGGCTTGTACAACATGCCGTAGAGGTCATGTCCAGAGCGGCCCTGGAAGCTGAATATCTCGGGTGCTCTGTACTCCGGGGGGCAGCCTGCCCAGAGGACAACGCGGGGAGAGAGGCAGAGAGCAACAGAGTTATTACGTCAACATGAATCTTTTTCTTCCCGGTTCTTTCGGTAAAGTCACGTAGAAGGGAAGTAATAAAATAATAAAAATAAAACATAATAAAACAAGTCTTCAGAAGACGGCTGCTTGAAGACGGCTGCTTGCGTTGTAGCCGAAACGTCGTGAGAATTGTTTTATTATGTTTAATTTTTATTATTTTATTACTTCCCTTCTACGTGACTTTACCGAAAGAACCGGGAAGATGAATCCCTGCAGTCACGAAAGCTTTAAATCGAAAAATGAATCTTCTTCTTGTGGTATGGCTGATGCAAGATGCAGAGCACTAACTACAATTTGATATTCAGGTGGTCAAGCCAGACAACCGCGTCAGTAGTAGCGGAGTGAAACATCGCTGGGATGTCTCCTTTGTATTTGTGGATCGGGCATTGCGTCGTTATATGCTGTATGGTCTGTTCTTGATGACCACAGTCGCACGTTAGTGGAGAGTTTTACATTTTCCATTTGTGCATCATGTATCCGCATCTGCCATGGTTTTTGCGGTGGATGCAGTTTAGGGTGGACCATGAGCTTCAACATGAATAAAAAATGAATAGTAAAGGTGCAGCCCAGCAACATCGTGCTCACGCCACTGTTGGTGGAAGGGCCTCTCCTCCACTAAAAGGGAGCTCTGGAGAGCCCCTCAATAGGATTTGGCCTCTTCTCCACATTGGCTAGACGTGTCGGAAGAGGTGGTAGTAGTACCCACCCTTTACCCCCAATGCGGGCGACCTGCCGACAGACTGTGGTGTGCCCATTGATACTTCTGGGTGAACGGGCAGGCGGGGGAATTTGCCGCGCCAGGATGCTTGGGTCAGCCGACATAAGCATGAGGAATTCGGGCAGCCGTGAGTGTCGAATTTTGGTCACGGATGATTTTTTGATGGGGCGACAAAAATCCACTTTGAAAGAGTCGAGAGGTCTGTTTTAGTGCCAAGAGATGGGTGTCAGGCAGCAGTCTTTTATTGCACAGTTTATAGAGCTTACTTTAAACTAAGCAACAAGGAAAGAAGTCAAGTATTTTTTCCCCAATGATTCCAGATGGAAAATGATCACTGGATATGCCTGAATAATAAGCATCAGACAAGGCATTGATATGAATTGTGTTTTCAGTCCATCAGCCTTCCAAACCAAAATTATCAAGCAAGCAAACCCTCTGGACCTGTCTCAGCCCTCGCATCAAATGAGCGCCTGGCCTGTCAAACTGCCAGATTCACTGATGTTTTCGGCAAGGACACTCCATATCAACGCTATGGGGGCCACCATTCAGACCACGCCAACCCATTTCTTTAAGAACTGCTTTTTGTGTGTCAAGTTTGTTGTCCTTCCCCCGCACCTCCGAGGAGCACGGTAGGCTACGTACGGTGCGAAAGAAGTTTAATGTATGCATAGACAATTACTACCACTTCAGAACTTGATTGTGAGTCGAGGGCTCTTAAACTGACCACGGACAATCTCTTCCACTGAAAACTGTTTCTTCAAATGGCAGCGTGCCAGCGACAGTGGTGACGATTTTGTTTTACTGTCTGCGCACACGCAGTGCGTAACAAGGTAGACGTAGACTCGGGGGCAATGATGCATCGAAGCCGCACTCTGAAAATCCCGTGGCAGTCAGCAACCGTGAAAATAACGAAGGGCGTTTCAATGGCATTTTAACATTCACAGCCCTTCCACGGAGGCGGCGACAGAATTTAGCGTGCTCATTAGCACCTGCTTCAGCCACATTCATATCCCGCCCACCCCCCCACACTCATCACAGAAGGAACAATTACACAGAACAGTGGTCGCTCACCAAACCTAATGACTGCGACGTAGGCGATTGCGGTTGTGCTGGATAGATAGCGCTGCACTGCGCATTGTTTGCCGTTTCACTGCAAGTCCTGGAGAGCTTCTTCAAAAGTTCTCGAAATGTCGGACATTGTGCAGAGCAACACGCGACGCAACCTTAAAACGTAGGGGGCGCCAAGGTGGCGAGACATTCACTCCCTTGCCTGGTATGCAGGAGGTCGTGGGTTCGACCCCGACTGACGCCTGTATAGTTGGAGTTTGCAAGTTCTATCTCCCCGTGGTCACGTGGATTTTTCTCCGGGTCCTCCGGTTTTTCCTTCCACGTTTCGAATCGAAGTGTACTTAAAGAGTTATTTGGCCGCTATAAATTTCTACATGATAAACCACTTCGTTGAGCCATCTTTTGTGGCCAAGTCACTGCTGAAGATAAAAAAGAGCCATATAACTCAGTGGGCATTTACATGGTAAAATAAAACATTGTTTAGTTTTTAGTTGGAGTATTGGTATCAGACGCTGTCGCCTCGATAGACCTGGTTTTCACCTGAGGACAGCTGCTTGTGTTGTGGCCGAAACGTCGTGAGAATTATTTTATTATGTTTTATTTTTATTATTTTATTATTTCCCTTCTACGTGACTTTACCAAAAGAACCAAGAAGATATTGGAGACTGTCGGTTCTACTCACGTCAACTTCGAGGGGTTTCCCTCCTTTAATCAGCTTTGGATGGTGGAGCTCAAATCTCTGTTGCTGGGATGGTAAAAGATAATGGACTAAATTGATTCCCTGATCAGAAAATGAACATGAGACCTTTAAATTATGAGTAGCACAACACCACTACTGCATTACTATGTATATTTAAGAACTTGAGAAAGCCCACTGAGATTTACTATCCTGTTTGCCATATATTTCAACCATTTCTAAACTTGTCTGTGCGATTCTCTCTAAGGACGCACTTTCATTTCTTCAGGAAATTTCCCAAAGCACAGCAGCGTTTTGCACGCTGGACTAATGTGCAACTTTTTGTGAATGGGTTTTAAAAAAAAAGTCTTTAACCCAAATGTTATCCTGCGCTATCCTGCATCGCGTTACGAGACGAAGAATTGATTCCCATATCTCGTAGAGCAGGACAGCTCTTCGTGTTAAAGAACAACCCCAAGGAAGCGGATATCACCAATCTACTTCTGGTAAAGTCACGTAGAAGGGAAATAAAACAAATAATAAAAATAAAACATAATACAATTCTCACGACGTTTCGGCCACAACACAAGCAGCCGTCCTCAGGTGAAGAAACAGAGCTGTCAGAAAGACAGTGCTCCAATGAATTGGAAGTTTATTATGTTTTATAAATTTTTTATTTTATTATTTCCCTTCTACGTGACTTTACCGAAAGAACCAAGAAGATGAATCCCTGCAATCACGAAAGCTGTAAATCGAAATCTACTTCCGATTATCACTTTAATTGACCCCCTGGTCCACGCAGTTGGGAGCAGCACTTTCACATCCATTCTGCCAATGGGAGTAATGTTCATGACGTGACAAGCCAAACTGATATTTATAATTCTGAGAACTGGAATTTTTCTAAATTATGCGCCGTCATTGATGACCACAGGCAGAGACGATCAAACTCACTACATCAGAAAGGGCCTAGTGTACTCGGGCAGCCGCCTGGATTTGAACCCAGCATTCTCAGTCGTGTCAACTCGGCGCTCTGACCTCTGAACCAGCCGGTCACCTCAACAATATAATACTTAAAAACAAACATTTCGTCCTGAAAGAGAAAGTTGTGTTGAGTGCGATCGAATGCGAATGGGTGCGTGCAGGCATGCGTGCACCGAACCCGTCTGCGTATTATCGCTTCCATGTGCACATTTCCTTACGCAATCAAATCTCCTTAGAGAACAGATGCTCCCTTAATAGACTGGTTCGTCAGCTTGTAATTATCATTAATATCATTTTGACAGCGTAGAATGCTTCACATGGCGCAGTCCATGGGAAATGGTCAAACCTCCCAATTGTTAAGATTCACCCGAAACAAACATTGACTCTAAGGTTTTTTTTTTTATCGAGAAAGTAAGGACTTAATGTGTTATCTTAACATTAGGGTGCAACACTGGGTCCAAGAGACATGGCATGATGAAATATTTGGTTATACACGTTACAGGCTTTGCATGACCTTATACAAAAGACCCTTAAAAGCTTATTACATAAAAGTATCAATAATCCATCTTTTGTGAGCATAAACACACGATTGTCTGTATGCGTCTCCCAGATAAAGACCACTGGAAGAGTGGAGAGTACGAAGGGCTGTATCCTAGGGTTGATATTCCACGAAGTGGCCAAACGACTTGGTGGGGAGGGGGGGGCACGCCGGGTTACGAGTGCACTCGCATGCATTTCCCTGCACACGTTGCTTTGTGCAGTCAAACTCTCGGACGAGACATGGGCTGCTGCTCCCTTCAAGGACTGGCTTGCCAGCTTGTCACATTTTAAAATGGAGGCTCCCTATAGGGGGGGGGCCTTCCCTACAGCCATCATTGAATTGCGCTCAATTGATGCCTGTTAAATCCAGCTGTGCCACATCTGACATTGCTGTGCACCGCATATTTGGTTGTTATTTTTGTTGCTGTTTTCTCCCATCGCATGTCACTTTGTCCCCAAGTCCCTACCCCTTTCCCCTTCTGTGTGTTTATTGTTGATCGAATAAAACAAAAATTAGGAGGCTCCTTTAAATGGCTCTGGCGTGCCGGCTTGCCACACCTCAGGCAGCTTGTCGAGTGCGTGTGTGCGTGCGAGCCTCAATCCATCGCCACACCTGGCGACTCCATGAAGCTGGACCAGAATTTGGCACGCTGATGCAGCGGGTCGTCATCGGGCGACGACAGGCGGAAGAGATGCACGCACGGCGGGTTCTCCACGTTGCTGAACTGGGTCACGAACATGTCGAAGTTCTGTCGCCACGGCAACGACGATGGGAGAAGGGAGGGAGAAGGGAGGGGGTGAAAGGAGGGGAGGACAGGGAGGGAGAGAGATGAAGGCAAGGAGGCAGAATGATGGGAGGGGAGGTACAGTGAGGGAGGTAGAGTAATGGGAGGAGATGGTTGAAGAGAGGGGAGGTGGTTGGGTGGGGTGGGGGGGAGATAGAGACACGGGGAGAGGTAGGGGTATTCAAGGGCAGACGGGACACAGGCACAAAAGAAATAAATTGGAAATGCTATCTTACAAATATAAGCAGGCAACGCAGCAGATGTGCAACACTACACAGATACCGCATATACGTTCATTCAATGTCACTTTACATAGTAATGTTTAATACCAACCGTGTTTAATATTTGCTTTGTTGAATGCGATGTCCGAGTACATCAGGTTTAATTTCATTAAATGCAGTCAAGACCTTAGGAACAGCAATAACACAACTGGGGGTTGAGCGGTGGTGAAGTGGGTAGCGCACTGCGCTATGCATCAAATGAAGCAAGTTAGATTCCCGACAACGGCTAACATCTGTGGCGAGCAATATCGGAACCGTTCCTGGGCATTCCCGATCACAAACCCGCTTTAACCAGCATGGGTGAAGTATGGTAAAACAGTTCTCATGACCAACAGCAAAATGGGGAAGCCTTCACCCAGCATCAAACTGAGAATAGGATTTTTGTTACCAAAAATGTCACTGTAGTTCAGAGTAATTTGCAAAGCCCATCAAACCCTCTAGGTCAATAATATGATATCCCCGTGAGGGGAAGTCAACAATGAAGGTACTGGCCATCCACCATGTGACTGGAGAATTTCCTTCACGGGCTCCGGGCTGCCGATGGAGAAGGGCACCTACCCAACCACGTTAACTGGAGCAGAGGATGCATGCTGGCTTTTTTTTTACGCGATGCATATCCCTTGGCCTAAATAACAGCTGCAAGTGTAAATAGGGCAATTTGGTTGAGGCAGCTCTTTGCATGCCTCGTGCAAAAATCTTTCAGCCATAATCATTGAGAAGCACATTCAAATCCAAGGCTTGCTTCCAATAAAAGCGTATTCTCAAGTGTAGCGATCCGCTTTAATGGACTAAGCTCGGTCGCCGATAACTCAACTACCATGCTCTTTTGTATTTTCTCTCTAATTGTACCCCGATTGTGCTCACTGTCAGGTTACGAGTATCCATTAGGATCTCGCTCACAAAGCAGTGCAACCCCTTCGGGTTATGGAATGGCCCGCAGAAGCGGGATACCATTGAGCTACCATGGAGATCCCTTCAAATCGACGTATATTCTACAAAGCAGGGTGCAGCACATTTCCACCCATCGCATCACTGCAAAACCGATCATATATTTTACCAAGAGCTGGACATTAGCCAAATTAATTGCAGAACAAAAATTTATATTATTTCTTGTGCAGTCAATGGTAACCGGGCTGAGACCATGAACTCACTCCACTAGAGAGCAAGATTTAATCACAGGCGGCTAAGAGTTGCTGAGCCAACCCATAGGCCACCTCAACAACAAAATGTAAACATTTACATTTAATTGACTCGAGATCAGATTTCGGAAGGTCATCCTTGTAAAGAGGCTTGCTTGCGATATCATTCCTGGGTCATGTTATTGACCAAAGTGGCCCTGCTGTCAATATGGGGCACTGTTTTGATTCAGAATCATAATATTTATACTACAGGAATCCAATGAGCTATGAAGCTCTTTTTACAGATGTCCAGTAGAGGCAAGTCAGAAAATTACAACAAACAATACAAAAACACGACACGACTGCAAGGTCTAGGAAAGGTAAACGAATCACTTACAAAAATACACAAATATTTTTTTTTTATCATACCAGGTAAAGCCCACTTAGAGCTGTTATCTTCTTTTTCAGAAGCGATCTGGCCACAAATGATAGCTCAACGAAGTGGCTTATCATGCGGAAATTTATAGGCGCAAAATTATTTCAATAGAATTGCTCTGCTTAGGAAAAACGCGAACAGAAAATGTTAACACAAAAATGCATGAATATTTACGTGACAAAACAAATAAGCATTCATGGAATGCAACTTATAGGACACACACACGCAGAAAATACTCAATAAAAACACACACAAAAATACACAGCAATAGATGGGGCAAGTGCTGTTAGCTAGCAGCTATTAAGGCTGGCAGAGGGCACACAAGTGGGGAGGTATGGCCGGCACAATGCCCGACTGCCTCTAGACAGTACGGATGTTTACACACGACACCAGGTACTCGATGAAGGATGAAATGACATCGGTGGAGCTGAGGACCGGTTGGGATAACACTTGGCACTTTGCATTTGTGCACGTCTGAGATTGGAACGAAGGTCTCCTCCGGGTTCTTAGCACGCAATGCGTGAAACACACTGACACTGCTGCGCGTGCGTACAGATGCCTGCAGATGCCCACAGAGACACCAGTGGCGTTCTGCTTAGCCAAGGACCAAATGTGGATCACAGGGTTAGGAGCGCAGTGGCAGGGGCAGTGGCGAGCTTCGTAACCGCGACCCACACCGCACACACAGACCACACGAAAGACAAAGATCCCCCTTATAGCCTTAACAGACTATTGTGGCAACTGCTGTTAGTGGTCATCAATGAAGGCCGGCAGACGAGGTGGTGGGTGGTCAGCAACGTGCCCGGCCGCCTTTGTCTCCCTAGTGGCAATGTTACACATCGCACCTGGTAATGATTCGAGGCCGAGTTGGCCTAGGGGAGGCCCAGGACCGGTTTAGATAATTGTCATTGGTAGGTGGTGGCCGTGAGCGGGAATCAAACTCGAGTCGCTGGGTTCGTAGCGCAGTGTGCTAACCACCGCGCCATCGCACCCCATTAACACGGAACACACACAAACACACGTGCACACACAAATGCATTACCAGGAAGAAAATTAAACACAATGTACGAAAATGCATGCACAGCGCAAACGCGCGCATCCATACATAAATATATACACATTTGACAACAATCACCCAGTGCCCATAACACAACACCACACACGCACGCCCATCGCAATACACGGAAAGCAGCTCTCGTGTCAGAACCACCGATGCCCCACATCGGCCACGGGGTGGGTGTCTGATCACGGGCGCCCTCCGTAGGAATTTCAATCTGTGCCGTGCCGCACTGTACGGGCTCTGCTAGTTGCTATGCGCTCTGCAGATGCTCTCAGTGGGGAGGGTGGGTGATGGTATGGGGGGGGGGTCACAAACATCCTCTCGGTCCAATCATAGCAGGGGCGGTTCTCACATGGGAATGGGTGGGTGGCAGTGGGGAGGTGAGGAGCTGGTTAGTAACTGGTGATGGTTTGGTGTGGGGGGGGGAAGAGACGATGGGAGGGAGACGATGGGAAGGAGACGGAGGCAGTGAGGGATGGCCAATGTTGGTAAAGGGCATTGTTCGTAAATTACTAACAAATGAGACAGCCAGGTTGCTTATTACCATTACCAAAAGCCAGGGTCAATCCACTGCTGAATGAAAGCCTCTACATGCTCATCCACCAGCTCTCGCTCACTGTGCTGGACCTCCGCGATTAGCAAGGTTGGATACGTACGGTGCAAAATAAGTTCAACGTACTTATGTACAACGATCCATCGAATACCTGCACACAAGCCAATTTCATTCGCTCCGTCCCTGAGGTTGGCGTTCTCTCATTTGGCCGCCACTCCGTTTTTAGTCTGGACCTAATGGCCCAGTCCCGTTTGACTTTTCTTTGTGCTCACTGCAAAGGCACTTGCAATGGGAAGTTGTTCATCCCATGATGAGACGTTAACAGCACAACTGGGATATAAATCAGGATTTCAATAATAAAGGCGGTCACCGACATTAAATTCAAAATAATTAAAATCACATTAACAGCAGAGTGCTGAATGGAATGTTAATTATGTTGAATGCAAAACAATCCAGTCATGGGTCTTGCGAAACAATGGTGGTTTCATTCTCCAGTGTAATTCTCCAGCATGTTTGCAGGGATTCAATCAAAGCTTAGACAACACAATCTTCTCCCTGGTGACACTCATCATCACCATTGGTCAGCTACCAGCCAGGGGTGGAAATGCCACATTCCAACGTGCTCACACACGGGTGACTTCCCACCACACGGTACCCATTTTTTTATTGACCATGTAAGATCAGACGAGCTGAACAATGATGAGAGCCAAGTCCAGCCTCGCAACAACCTCGACCCGGATTTGAACTCGCGCTCTTCTGGCTTTGTAAGGCACCACACCATGGCAGGATAGTAGGGGGGTGATGGCCGCAACAGCGAATGCAATAAATGGTTCAATTGAGAGGCCCCTTTATTTTCCTTCCACCCACCCCCCTGCGTAATCCCAGGGTGGTTTCACCCACAGAGGCAGTCAAGGCAATTGCGCTGCAAACAAAGAGCAGCTTTGTGGCTGGCACGAGCCTTCTGCTTGCCTTCTATGTAGGAAGTAAGGCGCATTGCGTCATGGGTCACTCAATGACTCGGCCATCATATGGAAAAACTACCGCGGGCCAGCAAAAAACATCGTTACCATCTTCATCATCATCTGGGTGGGAGGTGCTGAGGCCAGTGAGCTCGGCTTATGATCGTGTGCAAGTTCAAATCCCGGTTGTGGCAAGGCGATGGCTCAAACCCATACTCCTTCCGAGGTTGATAAAAATGTGCAGCAATTCTGCTTCTGCAATGTTGTTTTAGGAATGCGCCAAAAAGAATGGGTGGACACTTCTGGTTCTTGTTCTTTTTTACATTAAAATGAAATAAACATTCTGTTAACTCTCAATCCACCAATTGATGAAGGCCTGCCTCCCAATGCCCATATCAGTCACGGATGTTTTTTGACCATCCTGGACTTTACAATGCTGGTCTGTGTTGTGCGGTGCGGTGGAGGGTACGGAGGACTGCACTGCTGCTAATATCACTCAGATGTTAGGCCGTGGCCAGGCACTGAAAGCAGGGTCATGAGGTTCAGATAGCACAGCACGCTAATCACTGCACCACTAACCCATCTAGTTGTTTTTTCCCCATTCACACACCTTAAAATTCGTGTTGGACATCCCCAGGCACGTAACAGAAAAAAGTAAAATTCAGTGGCGTTGTGCAAAACGTTGATAAAACGTCTTCACATGTAAAAAAAAAAGTTTTTTTTTTTTACACAATGCACTATCAGCTGTACGGCCTTCTGGGAGTGAATCTTATCCGGAGCATTGGCTCCATACAACCAAACTATGGACCGGTTTTAAAATGAAGCAACTCATCGGCAGTCGGGGGCGTGCTTCCTTGAACCAATGTTGGTGAGAAAGGCTCGATGTTTATAGGAAAGGAATCGCTTCCGTGAGAAATGGGTCACCGGGCAGGCACATGGGTAGGCACCTCCGACAACAAAAGGTTTGCTGTGTGGGTTGCACACCCCTACATTGCTGTTACAGCTGTGATTTGTACTGCAAGCCAAGGCTGCTGGCTAATGGACTCTCTTAAATAAGCAGCGAGTCAATAAGTGAGTCACCCAGCATATGTTATGTGGGAGAGAACACACACATGCACCAACACACAACCACACACGCACACCACAGCGCTCCCAAGCAACGCGAATCCTGGTCAAGATTATGCGACTATTTAGAAAGCCGGATGTGAAAAACTAAAACAAGTCTCCCCGTTCAAGCGAGTGTGTGCGGGGTACTGCTACATTTCACCGGCAACGTTAGGAAAGTGGTGGAAATTTCACATATCTATATGACAGAGGGGGCAATCTATCAATAGGACAACCACTGTTGATTTTCAACAGCGTAGGACTTACTTTAGAATACCTAGAGGGGTGTTTGTCTGGTATACGTTAATGGTGAGTACTTTTTAAGGCTGAAGCATACGAGGGCGGGTGGCGGGAGTAGTAACATGCATGCCCAGCCATATTTGTCCCTCCAGTGATGAGGTTTATGCACTGCACCCAGGTACTCAATTATGGCCAAGGCAACTTAGGCATTGTCCCCTATACGGTAATATAAACAATCAGGTCGTCAGACACAGAAGTGGCCTGTCCGCGCATAGAGAGGTAGGGCACTCAATTTAAAATTGGGGAGCCAAAGTTAAGCTTTGTATGAAGATAACAGCCACACCATGCTGGTGATGCTGCCACGGTCTAACAGGCAGCAGCACAGTGAACTCGCAAACACACAGGTCACCGGTTTGAACTCCCGGCGCGGCAGGTGAAACATTGGGCAGGACCACGAAATTTGCGCGCTCACCTCCCGCCCACACCCCAACTAACCACCGTCCACCCTGCAGTATAAACATCAACACTGCAGTTAGTCGATCAGCAGGCCACGTATGGTGGGGTTAAGTGCGAGTATTCCCCCACCTCTTCCAAGACGTCTAGTCAGTATGAAAGAGGCCAATGTAGCCCCTATGTAGAGCGGCTCTGTAGAAGCTCCCTTTTTAGTGGAGGCCCTTCTGCAAGCAGTAGCACGAGCAAGACATTGCAGGGATGCACCTTTAACTTTTTCACCACACGACGCATTGTCAAGTAATGCCGACTAACAAAACATGTGCCGTCGCAGTATTTGTAAATGCCTTCTCGCACGCACACGCACGCACCAAGCTTTCAGAAACAGATGGAGTTCATTACGGCTGTCGCTTAACACAGGTAGGCAGCCCATCTGGATCAATGTGCTCAGAGTGTGGTATTTGCATCGAGACGAGTCATTCTTGCAAAGAATTTACAATAAAAAAACGTGTTCAAACAGACTTAAAACGGAAGGCTGCCGTGGACTTGGTGGGAGGATCTGGCCACTACTACAACAGCTGTAGTTTCATTCCTCCTTATTTACAAGGCCCTCAAACGATGGCGGTCCCTCGTATTCGTGATCTTCTCCATCGCTAGGTTCCGGCTAGAGTCCTCCGGTCTTCCGTTTCTGGCCTCCTGCAGTACGTGGGCGAGGTGGAACCTCGGCCACTTGACGGGCGACTGGGCCTGCTCTCCCATGCAGTCTCTAGGCCGTGGATTTTGCTTCCATCAATCATTCGGTTCACACCGGGTCTCTTAGCGGAATCAAATCCTGCCGAGACAAGTCCCTTCTTAAGAGGCTTTTTCGCTTCCTTCCATATTTTTTTTTAGCTCAGGGGTGTTTATTGTATTTGGTGGGGTGTTGTTATCACGAGCCATTTGCTTTAATTAGGCTTTTACTGGGTTTAATTTTTTACCTTTAAATTGTATTTCTGTTATTGGCTCTGTCCAGCACCTTATCGCCTCCCTCTCCGAGTGAGAGGTGCCAAAGGAATGTAAATGATCATCATTTCTTCATCATCTCCGTTGTAGCGTCCGAGTGTGTACCATCTCATTTGTTCCGTCTAGTTTGTTGCGTCAAGTTCATTGAAACGCTCAGCCCTAAAGGGAAAACATTTGCAATTCCAAAATAATTGATTGTTACATACACAATTACATGCATGTGTCATTAGTGTTAGAATTAATTTTAATTTACGAATCAATGGATTGCAGCATGCCTTATGGACATGGCCCATGCCACAATTTACAGACAACTGACAAGCCAATCCATTACGTTAGCTTTTATTAGCACCGATTTAAATTGTATTCTATGGTGGCCCAGAGTCAATTACATCGGGATGGGTGGCGCTACGGTCCGAGCGCTTGCTTCATGGTGGGAACACTGCGAGATAAATGCCTGTCAGGAGACGATGATGGTATAGACTACTTTTGAAGCAAAGTCCAAAGTCGGGCCTGCGATGGTAAGGAATGAGGACTTTCCACCACTGGTTATGGGCCGACTTTGTGGCGAGGAGTGCTGCCCCTATTGCAGTGGCGGCTCCTGCAAAATCTCTCAGGGGGGGCAAATGTCTGGATGATTGATAAGGATAAGGTCCACCCATGCAATGGATACATTAACAGCTTAAGCATGTAAAGGCAACTTCACTTCTTTAATATTAATGAAAAATAAAGTGACTCTTACAATACATCTCCTTGTTTGTTTCTATACTCACTATTAATATACAATCCACTCAAGTTTCTTTTATTAAAGATTCCACTAGGTGGCGACAAATTATATTGTTGGATGAAACTTGCTTACGTATGATGACGTAAGCACGTTAGGGCGAGCCCTCCCGGAAGCCATAGAGAATGCATTGCAGCGCCCCCGTTCGAAAAAAAACCTCTTTGAATGTAAGTCTATGGGGCCACTCGGGGCGATTCTCAGCCGGAGTGAAATCGCCCAAAAAGAGGCGGTACTCCACAGAACGTGACATGACGCTGATTGGACTATATCCAGAGGCACAGTGACGGCTAGCGTGACTCTGTGGTTGAATGACATTGGTGGTGCGTCGCCCAATCGCCCTAATGAAGAAACCGCCCCTGCCCTATTGTCTGTTTAAGCAGAGGAACAATGACTTCAGAAGAGGACTATTTCAGCTGGGTAAGGCTCCACTGAGCCAAGCAACTCTTCTCCAATGACGACCATAGCCCAAGACAGTCAGCAACGGGTTTATGAAATTTCACGGTGGAAATGTGCCACCAAGGGACAAAAAAAGACGACTTGACTTTGACGATAAACCAATTACGCTTGTGTTGGAATTGTGTTTGTGATAAACCAAGCGGAGGCGTGTTTTCTGATTGTTGCAAATTCGAGGATCAAGCCCAGTGCCCGCCCTGGTTAATACTGTGGGTGTATTAACAAACAGATACGCGCCGTTTATTTCAAGTGGACGTTAAGGATCCTGTGAGGTTGTTCGGAAAAAAAAGAGTAAGCCACGTGTGTCGGCATCACGGACCAAATTTGAAAATGACCCAAAATAACTTAATTGGATGAAATCAGAAACAACGTCGCCTCCTCTTGGAAAAGTACACCCGTCTGCAAAACATAACGCCTAAGTGACAGCCCTGTGCTATAATGAATAGCGCAAACACCAAATGCACCAACTGTAATTAAGAGCTGAAAAAACGTCCTCCTGGAACTCCCGACAGGTTAGCAGGGCCTCGACAGCGCCGTGTGGAGGAATAGTCCCAGAAGAAGATGCCACAGAGCCACGTCCGTGGCAGTCACTGCAATGGGTGTCTCTCGCGCAACAATGGAAGGCTATCCACACAGAGCCGTTCGGTGTATGTCACTATGTACAAATGCTATCATCGCGAGGATAAGCTCAAAGTGGTTCAAAATATAATTTCCTGTATATGATGATTTTCCTCTTCAGTCAATGGTGATCGGGGCTGAAGCCATCAAAACTGGCTATACTTGAGAAGTGCAATTTGATTTAAATTGATTATATTTAATTGGATTTCTTGGGATTATAAACCAAACTAAGATACTCTCACGAGAGATAGGGCTTCTTTACGCAATCATAGACCTGTCAATCCAGTCGTTAATGGGGGTCTCGAGACAACGGACAAAGACACCAGGTCTCTGATGAGATCTCTAGACAGACAGACAGATGGGGGTCCAGAAACAATAGACTGGCAGAATAATCAACACAACCGCCTGAAACAAAAATATACACTACGCCTCCTTCTTCTCGACAGCTCTCCATTGTTTGCCATGTCTGCTTAATACAACCATCCAATCCCAATGACGCCATGCTACAATTGTGTACACACACACATATATACTTGTTCTTTTATAGCAGGACGGGTTCATACGAGGACAACACCATGAGAGGAGGGCGAGCAGTGAGGGACTGGGCAAGGAGGAATGGGGATATGGGAGTGGGGGATGGGCCAGTGGGTTTTTTTAGCAGGCAGGCGAGTGCGTGCCTTCAGAAAGCCCTGCTCCGCACTGTACATGGTGGTCCGGATGTCTTGTGTCCCCCGGACATTTGTGTTCCTTTGCAGATTCGTTTCTATTTTAAAAAAAAATTACTGTAAAAAATAAAAATTAAGTTTTAGAGAATGAAATGGTGGGGATGGGGTCACAATACATCTGGACCACCCTGCACATTTCAATGCTTTTACATCGTTGACCACGTAAAGTAGAAGCAGTTGAAATTCAATCTTGTTAATTTACACAATTATGTATGGATACTTTCTTTCGCACCGTACGTAGCCAACTATGCCAATCGGAGGTGCGGGGGGAGGACAACAAACGAAACACGAAAAAGCAGTTCTAAAATAAATTAGTTTTCAATTTAGATTTTAAAGTACCGATGTTACCGAGAAGCTCATCATGCCAAGTGCAACTATAGCATTGGGCCAAGTTCACTTAGGGGAGGCCAAGGCCAGGTCAGACAGCAATTGCTGCTGGTGATTGCCTTGTATCTTGGGTTGCCCAAGTTGAAGCTCTGCATACTAACCACTGCTCTTACAAATATCCCCCATAAAACGAATACATCTTGGTGGAGTAAGCGCTGTTAGCACATTTTAAGGCCGGCATTGCACAAGTGGGGGGTGGGGTCAGGCCAGAACCACAACCAGCTACTTTTGTCTCCCCAGGGCTCAACTTGACACACACCACGAGCTACTCATTTAAGGCAGAGTCGACAAAAGGGGGGCCCAGGACCGTTGAAAAGAATCGCCACCGATGTTTGCTGTGGTTGCGAATTGAATCCAAGAAACTGGGTTCACTGCGCAGTGCACAAACCACTATGCCACCACTCCCCACACTGCTCTATACAAATACAAAGATCCCCGGTAGAGCCTTAACAGACTGTTAGGGTAAGTGTAGTCAGCGAGCACATATGAGGGCTGGCACGGCACATGAGGGGGGTGGGGGTGGCTAGCACCATGCCCGGCCGCCTTTGTCTCCCCAATGGTGATGTTTATACACCGCACCAGGCACTCATATGAGGGAATCTAACTTGGGTTCATAGCGCAGCTCGCTCGCCGTTACACTACCGCTTTATACGCCCACCGGCACACCAATACTGGAACTCACATGAGCGTGTAAGAATGCACATACGCACGCACAAAGGCATGACACCAACGAAAACACAACCGCTTGCACGCACACACACAAATTCTGCACATGCACGCACATAGCAAAGGCAAACAAAAACACAACAATTTATGTGTGAACACATACACACACACGTGCTAAAATCCGCAATTTAAGAAAAAGTTAATGAAGACCAAATCTCCCGCAATGCATCAGACCTCAGATGCCAAACAGGGTTGAGCCTGGATAAGTGACCACCATGCATGCCAGGTTGTTATAGGCGGGGTTGTGCTAAATTGCAGGCAGCAGAAGGCAGCGCAGAAAAACCCATTGTTGTCCTGCACTTCTATGATCCCACACATCTATGCACCCGGCTTTCACCAAACCGCATTGACCGGCGTGAATTATGATCAAATAACCACCTTGCTATTGGGGAGGACCTTGTCCAGCAGTGGATTGACTAAAGTGGACGTGTAGAGGACATATAGACGAGCTTTCCTTGTTAGGCATCTCATCTATATTCAAGTGACGAGCCATTCGCGCACACATCTGCAAGTGCGACGTAGACATTATAGGCAAGGCAGGATCACTGCTCATACCATTTGGCAATTGCTAACCATCTCTCTGCTCGAATAAGCATCGAGTGGCGCTCAACTCCATTGACGGGCAAGGAGCCAGCGATGGAAATTCCACATTCCTATGACAGTGGCCAGGTTCCCAATATACAAGAGCCTCCGACGATAAGTTCCCACTCGAGTACTCAATTAATCAGCCTTGGGAAGGGAGCAACGACGATGGGCCAGGTCCAAACCACTCGTGCACCCTTCCAACCGTGAGTTTCAACTGCAGCGCCACTCGGCCAGTTCAATGCGATGAGACGGCGGTGAATGACGACACTCGGGGAAAGAGGTTCCATGCAGTGCCTGCAGTGCCCGAGGGTTCGTCAACCGGTGGACCCCCACAATGCCGCATGTTGCTAAATATGACCACCCCACCCACCCCGTCGCCATCCCCCCACCGCCCCCCCCACAAAAAACATGACTCCCCGAGACAAGAGGTACAGATTCGTGAGATCGAAGAGCAATGAGGCGCAGATAAGAAAAAATATGAGCGGTACAGATTGACGGTCACACGTATAGGCGTTATGACGATGCAGTGTGACGTCATTCGTTTAACACGCAGCCTTTCGCGACCAATATTATCTATAATATATGAAAAGAATGTGGTTATATCGTGTAAATATGTGTCGTTAAACCCAGCACCTCCCGACACAGCCAATTCGTAAGGTTTGTCACGTAAACAGAACGTGCCAATTCATCACTAGTACAACACACCGGTGTGTTGGAGAGAAAATCCACAACATTTACAATCCGAGGATAACATTTCACCAGTAATTACAACTAGCATCATCAGGCGGACAGCCAGATGTGTGGAGAAATCCTCCTATTTCGTTTCTTAAATAGATGGAGTCACTTGTGAGCCCTTCACGTGCGAAGGGGGGGGGGGGGGGTAAAAAAAACCCTATGTTATGTTATTACATAGGATGTCACGTGACCTGCCAGCACGTGCTAAAATACAGTTCTAAAATCCTCTTGTATACCATTTTTAAAGAAAATAATAATACTTGCATAGATATTGCGGCCATAACTTAACGTAACGTCTGAATAGCGCTGTCTTGTAGCCTAGGTGACCCAGCCTGTCCCCGTAAATAAGGCACAACATTTTTATCGAGCAGCTCCCAACTTGTAGATACACACGCAGGCTGTGTCCTGAGCTCCCTCGCTTGAGCTTGAAAGCTTTGCGAACGTGAAGTAAAACCTTCAAGTTACAAATCCCGACGTTTTTTTCCCCCGTTGAGCCAGGCTCTAAGACGTGTCCTACGGTGATTGTGGTAGGAGTGGTGTTGTTGTTGCTGCTGTTGTTGTATCAATAGTGTTGTTGTGTCTGTGGTGTTGTTGTTGTGTCTGGGGTGTTGTTGTTGTATCTGTGATGATGTTGTTGCTGTTGTTATATCCGTGGTGTTGTCGTTGGTGTTGTCACTTTAATGTCCGTGGTCGTGGTGTTGTTGTTGTTGTCACCATGTCCCGGGGTGCCTCTCACCTGGCTGAGCGTGCAGGTGTGCGAGTATCCGGGCTTGGTGAGGCGCACCACCTCGCCGGCACTCTCGTAGCTCACGACGTACAGGTGGTGCTCCAGGGGAGAGTCCATCGTGCCCTGGAAGAAGACTAAGCCGCGGCGTTCGTCCACCCACACCTGCCGGCACAAAGGTCCCCCACCGTACAGCTTTACACGCTGCCGGGGCAAGCGCTGCTAGAGCAGTACGCAAAAATGGGGAGGGTACAACCATGGACCAGAACTTTCTCTCCCCAGTGGCAATGTATTTTTACACATCGCACCAGGTACTCAATTGAGGCCAAGTAGATCTAGAGGAGGCAGCCCAGACAATAGTCATTGGCGTTTGCCGTGAGCGGGAATCGAACTAAGGTCGCTTGAACTGTGCGCACTCTCATGGCGCACGTATAATAACGGAGGCATCACGCCAGGTCTCTCTTGGATCCAGGGCTGCGTGCTACAGTTAACAGCCTCAAGCGGGGAATTTAACCAGCAGGAGTCCCGGTGACAAACTGCCACTAACCCCATGCCACCCTTACCTTGGAGCCCTGCTTCCCCAGCACCTCCCAGTTGCCGCTCGTGAGCGCCACCTCCGTCACGGGGCACAGGAAGTCTTCTGTAAGGAGAACCGCATGGTGGACACCCATCAGATGGACCATCATTCGACTGCTGCCCACCAGCCAGCATGGAACCCACGACACATCTCGTACATTACACGGCTGACGGATGAGAAACTAATATTTGCAATTTTTTTCAGTTTTAGCCCAATTGTGCAATCGGTGTCATGCCATGAGAGGAGAAATGAATTGAGAACTCTGGCAAAGCAGTGCAACTATATTTGTGTTTGAGAAAGGCCAACGGAAGTGGATATCAGAAAGCCACTTCTGGGTTCCTATCAAATGACCCTCTGGTCCACACAGTATCGAGCAGCACTTTTCTACCTGAGCACTCTCATGGCGCACGTATAATACCACTGAGATTCATGTTTGACACTTGAAATTAACACCCGATACTTTAAATTAATCCGAATGGATTCACAAACCTGGCTCATTCACAGGCAGCTGTCTGGACCTCAGCGGCGGTGCCAGCTCATCGCTCAAAGCCATCCGGCCACCTCAACAACAAATAATTTTAAGCAAAAACCCCCGAAGATCACCCTAGCAATAGCTTGTATGTGATGTCAGTTCTGTCATTAATCTATTAAGGATGTGGATTTACCATCTGTGTAGGGCACTCAAGAGGGTAAACATTCCCGTGACCAATGCACAAATGCAGCACACCTCTAGATTACGGAAACATGAATCATGCCGATAAATCCCTCCACCCTGGCACCGGCGGTGGCAGTGCCGTGGGGTACCGTGCGTACCAGGTGCAGGGCTGTGATGCGCCGAGCGTCTGTAAGAGCTGGGCGCCAGTGTGGCCGTGACGCGGTACAAATGGCGGAAGCCGGTGCGGCACTCGCTCGCCCACAGGAAGGTCAGCTCGTCCTCGCGCGTTTGTGCAAACGGGTGGAATATGTCGTGCACCTGAAAGTAACACAGCCAAGGCCCACATTCGTTCATTACTCATACTTGTGCGTGCATGTGTGCGCGTAATGGTTAGCGCCCCGCGCTACGAACCCGGCAACCCAAGTTCCATTCCCGCTCACGGCCAATACCAATTATGGTTATCTGAACCGGTCCTGGGCCTCCTCTAGGTCGACTGAGCCTCAAATGAGTACCTGGTCTGGTGTGCAAACATCACTGCTGGCGAGACAAAGGCAGTCGGGCGAGATGCTGACCACCCACCACTGGTGTACCATGCCAGCCTTCATAGATGCTACTCGCTAACAGTACTTGCCCCAACAATATGTTAAGGCTATATGGGGATCTTTGTCTTTGCATAAGGGGATGCGCTGTGGCACAATGATTAGTGAACCCGGAAAACAGAGTTCGATTCTGAGCGATATCTGAACCGGGCCTCCCGTAGGTTGACTTGGCTTTAAATGAGTGCCCGGTGCAGTGTGTGACAAGAGGGGACCGGTTGTGGTTCCGATTCTGTGTGCATCGCGAGTGCTCGGTGGCTCACGTTGATCCACACGTCCGTCTCCTCCTGGTAGATGACGAAGGGGTTCACGTCGTCCGCCACGGGGCTCGCCCCTTCGTCCCCCTCTGTCGAGGACGGTGCCACGAACATGGCTGGGGGGATGAGTGCCAACTGCAGGCGCTGCTGGGGTCTGTCGACCAGCACCACCCACACACTGCACGGGGAGGAGGAGGTGAGAAGGGCAGCACTTGCTGCACAAATCAAACTAAACTAAACTATTTTTTTTATTTTACCAGGTAAGGCCCACTAAGCTAGACAGAGCTCTTTTCAGTAGCGACCTGGCCAAAAATGATAGCTCAACGAATTAATCACAGCCAAATACTCTAAATGCATGTTTATTCTAAATGTGGAGGGAAAAACTGAAAGACCACCGGAGAAAAAGCTACACATTCACAGGGAGAAGATGCAAACTCCAAATATACAGGCGTCATCATCATCAGCCACCATCAATCCACTACAGGATGGAGGCCTCCCCAAGCAATCACTATCTTTCATGGTGCTGCAATGTAACCAATTCAGCTCACACCTGCACACAACCCGACTCTATGGCTCCATCTCTCAGGAGCGTTCGCTATTATGATTTTCAATCTGTTGTTAGTCTCGACCTCCCTACCCCCAAAGTGCATAAAGTTCAAGAATACTTAAAAGGGCACGGAGGCACATGGCTATGATTAAGTGTTTTGGAGTTAAGGGTTCGTGGATTATGCAAATTGGTAGAACTGCGAAACCTGCTGGGTTGCGAGGTCACCGGGATATGGCAGTAAAGCAAGTAGTGAGCATATCTTTGAGTGTTATCCCCACATGGAAAACTATCAGTAAAAAGTAAATGGCCGAACATCTAATGCATAAGGTGCATGCAAGAAAGTGTTCAGGCTCGGTGTTAAATAAATAAATTACGTGATAATCTCAAAGAAAAACAGCTATTGTTTTGTAGAATTATACAAGAGGCAAATGTTTAGTTAGAGGGAATCTAAAACACAAACAGATCCAAATTGTAGAAGGGCTTATTGTTTGCGTATCCTATGCTGTACTTTATTTTTCATGCTTTTGTTCTCTGTCTATCTGCGACCCAGGTTCACTCTTGCCAATGAGAGTTATCTCACCCTGGGTTTACCAAAAATAAACTTGAACGTATCCTGGGTTGACAAAAGTGTAAAGCTTTGTAAAATATATATAGATGTTTTTTAAAAACACTTTTCAATTCACGGTAAGATGTTAACTCGTAGCGCTCACGTGACATCACCGCTGCATTTAAACGTACGAGGGAGCGACTTTCACAGCGCTTTAACCACACCTCTGATTAGCGTGGTTGCCGACGTACAGTGCGAAACAAGTTCAACGTACATAACAACCACGACCTCGATTTTAAACTTAAATATAATTCCGCTAAACAAAGCTGCCGAGTCCATTACTAACCCATCCGATACATAAACCTCGTGTTCATCGCATCATCCCGGATACGAGAAGCTGCACGATAAACAAACTAATTCCACTGGTCTCGCACATTTGTTTGAGCTCACACGTTTTAATACACGTGCCGGGCGCGGGCGCCGTTCCTCGACAAAGGGGGCACGCGAACAAAGAGACGAGGACGCTCACTATTTCCCGTCGGGCGTCCACCCGGCGCGCGTGATGTACTCCATGTCGGGGAAGAGCTCGTCGAAAGGCTGAACCAGCTCTAGCCCCACCACGTCCGTGATCTGCATGCAGGTCACACATTTAATAAAGTTGGGAGGAAGAAAAAAGAAATATGCACACGTGTGGATTATTCAGCACACTGCGATAACGCGTTTGTCTTTGGAAGTATTCTATTCCGATTTAACCCGAATTTTTATTTTACGAGGTAAGACCCACTCAGCTATGTGGCTCTTATTAAGAAGTGACCAGGCCACAAATGATAGCTCAACAAAGCGGCTCATCGCGTGGATATTTATAGCAGGCAAAACCTGGAGAAAAATCCAGGCAACCACTGGGAAAAACTCCAAATATACACGCAGCGGGGGCGGGATCGGACACACCTCCTCCTGTATACCAGGCGAAGTAGTTAACATCACCACCAGCAGCACGTTAGCCGACATAGCGGTCAGGGCAAAATGCAGTTGTAGACTTCCGAATAGTCCTTTGTGCAATGGTTTGTGTCTACAAGTTTCGGGCAATGCTTTGGTCACATTTGGCTGGTATTCAATATGGCAAGTCTATAAAAGCAACAACATTATTAAAGAGTTATTTTTATAATGGAACTTCTTTGGCAAAGTTATAGTGCCCCACAAGTTATAAACAGATTGAAATAATGTATAACGGTTTCAACCTCTTGTTGGATAGAGTTAAACATACTTAGGCAGTGGTGCACACACAAAATTCACCATATTCAGCAAAAACACTATCTTAACACAACACGGTGACCCAGTGAATAGTGCACTGTACTACAAACCCTGGTGACCTGTGTTTTAATTATTGGCCAAGGTGAACATAAGTGCCGAGTGAAATCTGAACTGGTCCTGTACTGCACCTTCCAGCCCCCACTTCATCAACCTGTAAACCACTGACCAACGTGGCCATAATATGGTCAACAGCCCCCTTGAGTGACGATGCATGTCAGGGGTTTCAATCAGATTACGATTGACATAGGACTCATTTAGCTGTTATATTACGTCTAAGCACAAACCTCAACGAATGGCAAGGCATTTCTCTCCGAGTCGAGAGACAATGGGATGTATTTCCAGTTTTTTTTATGTGTGCTTTGCATGTGGCAGGAAAGTGGAGTAACCAGATATAACTCGAAGAACTTCACTGATAAGTGAGCAACCCAGTTTCTGTACTGTCATCATTTGCCTACCTGGCCCCACAGGTAAGCTTGATCATGTCTGGCTTATTAACGCAATGCCACATCCTGGAGGTCTTGTACAGTATTTAGCTAATTGCTATAAAGTCAGGATGCAAGTCTGGCACACATTTTCCAGCGAATGGTGATATCTATCCCACAGCAAAAACAGCCGCCATTCGCCACTAAGTGGCGGTGACGTCACCACAAGATTTTTATCCAGAAGAGTGATCAACATTGTGAAAGCATGCAAACTCACCTGCCCGTCACTGCCTATACTGAATTCTGATATTCTCAGTGTGACACGGGGATTCTTTGTGCCTACAAAGTAAACACATACGCACAAAACAACATTGTAATTTCCACGCACAAAATATATACTTCTTAACAGGAAACCCCGTGTTTGTAATATACCTTCTGCTCAATACCATAACAATCTCCAGTCGTTGTTTATATGCAGCAATTAATCTCTTTCGTCTCAGGAACCAAGTTTACAGCAGGCACGTAAAAAATACATTGACTAAAATCAATGTTTACACTCGAGATAAATAAATTGTATCAGAAGACGCGTGCAAGTATTGATTGCTTACAATGTGCAAATTCTAGGCACGTGTTGCTTTTGAGCGGCAAGAATGAAGGAGAATGAACATGGAAGACATACGAGACATAACAAACCGACTCAACGCAAAAGATTAAAAATAAAGAGACCCAACCCTTGAATAAATTCATGACCCTGAACAGCAACATTTCAAACTACAGGGAGAGTGATTCACCTCATTCTTTAGAACTGCATTTTGTGTTTAGTTGGTCGACCTTTCCCTGCACTTCCGATTACCGCGGTTGGCTAATCCTACACAATGTGGCCAATCCCTACACGGTTCAATCATTTGTGCATATAACCAATTTCCATGCAACTTTCAAGTCAGTCAGAAGTAAACCAGTAATATTTTTTTTAAAGGAGCGCAGGGGGGACCGCATTCTCATTAATTGGCGGCAGAGCCAATCTATCCATTTTCGTGTTCCGATTTCATCTTTGGGTTTTTCAACGTGCCGTTTGGCGTGCGATCCACTTGCTGGGGAGCTTCGTCGAGAACCGAACTCAGGAAACGGAGAAGCTCCCAGCAACAACCGCGAAACGTCGACATCGTGCCGGACGGCATGCGGTATGACCCCAAGAACACATCAGGGAGTCGCGCAGCACAACCGCAAAAAACTAGGCGGCAAGTAATCTCTTCGTTTGACCATCACCGTCCAACTCCCATGAACCACGTCACTGTAATGCATAAGGCTCACGGCTAAACCAGAACTCGTTTAGTCTTAGCGAGTTCGTTAACCCAGCACTGGCAAGCAGCAGTGTGGCACGCGTCACCTGCGCGTGGGTATCTGTAGGCATCGGATTTCCGCTCCTCCAGCGCGGGCGAGGGCACGTGGATCACCTCCACCTCAGCCTCGTCCACCTCCTCGTACAGAACCTGCAGCCTGCGGCTCCCATCTTCGTCTGGACGACACGCACGCACGTGTATGCAAGGTTTAACTACACACATATATATACTGACACATAAAACCAAAGAGAAAGATCCCCCATATAGCCTTAGCAGACTGTACGGGTAAGTACTTTTAGCGAGCATCTAACGGCCGGCACAGAGCATGAGGGGGTGGGTGGGCAACACCACAACCGACCCTCGTTGCACTATCGCTCCCCACTGCTCCACAAATGCAGACACACTGTACACATGAAGATAAACAAACCATATGTAAAGACACCCTTCATACAACACCACGCAAACACAGCGCACTAAACACACAAGCGTACAGAGCACATACGCACGTACGCACAATGACAAACGGTCCTTAAAGTCGAAGCAGGGAGTCTGCCCAGCGGAAGGGGCAGCGATTGTGAAGAGGCACTCACTCTGGCGGTTGGTGGGACTGCACCAGTATCCCGTGTAGCGATCAAACTCCTCCTGGATGACAAACGTGGCCACGCCGGCAGAACGGCAATCCTCCAGCACGCCACCCACTCCTTCACCATCACACAAACATACAGGCAAGCACACACGCCAGCATTGCAATCTGTGCGTCAATGCCATTATGGTGCCGAGATGGTAACTACCGTCACATGGTATACAGGGGGGTGTGGGTTTGATTCCGGCCCTGGCGCCTAGTATATTTGGAGTTTGCTTGTTCTCCACATGGTCACGTGGATTTTTCTCCATATCCTCTGGTCTTTCCCGTAACATTTAGAAATAGGAGTTGAGTATTTGGCTGATATTAATGTTCACGTGATAAGCCATTTCGTCGAGCCATCATTTGTTGCTAGGTTGCTTCTGAAAAAGAGCTTTAAAGCCCAGTGGGCCTTACTTGGTAAAATAAAAAGTATAGTTGAATAGTTTAGTTTATAACGATCATCTGTGGACACTAAGGCATTAAAACACCTGTGTACCCTAGCGAACCATTAGTCATTCATGTTTGCCGAGAACATCGGCCAGCTACACTCGAGAATCCGGTTTAATCAGAATCGTTATTTAGACTGAAGGAGCTCTTTTTCACAGATGTCCAGTACGGGCGGGGTCAGCAAGTCACAACAGCAAACGGTACAACAAATACTATAGGAGTGCAAAATAGAAAAAAAGGCAAGTCGCTAAATATTTAAATATTAAATAAATTCATTATACAAGTCTGATTTATCAAGCTTGGGAAAGGCAGGAAAAACAACAACAACATAATCCCAGACCATACCACAATAACACCACAGAGCAGTTGTCCCTAAATACAATAAAACATGAACATTGAACTATCGATACTACACAGGTAATGATCAAAGTTTCACAAATTTGCAAATGTGACAGCTGTATCCAGCAACTAATCTTCGGCTTCAAGGTATTTTTTTAAGGAAGATTTACGACGTTTTAATGACAGGGGACTTCAACCTGCATTCAAAACCCAGGATGACGGTGGCACGGGCTCACCCTTGCGCGTGTGCGTCAGGCGCAGTTCCTGGCCCGTGCGTATGTTGGTCACCCACAGGTCACCGCTGTGAATAAACGTGACAAGGTCTGGCTCCGGCGGGCAGATCTTGGGGTCCATGCGGCTGCCCGTGCACTCTGTACGGACCTCTGTGGGCTTCAGTGGTGAGGTCTGGCGGCGGTGGGTGGTGGGAACGTTTATATATGTTAATCGCAAGCTGGATTGGTGGCCCCGGCTAAGAGGCGGGGAAGATTTAAAATCAGTCTAAGATCTTCCCCCCCGCCACCCCCTTTCACCAACCCACACTGACCAGCATGGGGTGAAGCATGGTCATGACCGACACACAGAGCTGTCACGTAAAGCTGTCAATAACGAGTCATAATAATAATACAGGTTTTGGGGTTAGATCGCGTTATTTATAAATGTGTCATCACCCTCGTGAAAGCCTACGTGCAAAAATAACGAGTCATTAAACAGTAGGCATGCAACCACAGATTGATTTGTACGCACATTATAATGCACAAATATTATTCTGAATGTAAAAAAGTGTATGCAACTTTTTCGTTATGGTCAAAATGATTTGGCAAAATTTAGATGGACAGTACAGATGACACATACAAAACAATTGAGACAGACAGTACAAAAGTGTACATGAGACCGTATAGGTGTGACAGAAGACAGTGAGTACTGATGACTGTAAACAGGTGAGAGGGGGAGACTGACGGGAAATTACAGACGGGAGAGGAACAACGAAGATGACGAAGACGGGACACCAACCAAAAGGAGACGGAAGAGGCAGGAGACTCACCAGGAAAGTGCTGTTGGTGCCACCGTCCTGGCAGTAGAAGAGGCTGCCGCTGGCCTGGAACAGGAAGGTGCCACTGGTCTTGTGGTGGTCGTAGGAGGTGATGCCGAATGTGCCGAGCCGCTTGCGCTCACGCAGGAGCTCCTCCTCGCGCGAGTATGCGCCAAACAGCGGCGTGGCCTGCATGGGCCGGGGGGGGGAGGGGGGGCAGGACGTCGATTACAGATTCGACAGCGTGCGCACGCATCTATGGAAAACTTCTTTCGTAGCCAACCGCGGTAATCAGAAGTGCAGGGCAAGGACAACCAACTAAGCACAAAATGCAGTTCTAAAGAAATTAGTTCTAAATCTAGGCGATTTTAAAGTCCACAGCTCCAGTGGCTTCCGAATTTCGGAAGGAAGAGTGTTCAAGACTGCCCCAGAAGCGCATCTGAAAGTGTGCGCTGCAGTGACCATTTTGCGTAGCTCAACATAGCAGGGCAATTGTAAAGCCGGTGGGCTCTCTCCAAATAACATGGTCCACCACGCAGTGTCTGGCTCTCTGAGACTCTGAGATTAAGAAAAAAACCTAAGAATCCTTAGGGTTAATTTCTATAAGTCTCTCTTTCACACCAAGCATTTGATATGGGACCTATGAAAAAAGTATATTATAAGAATATGAATTCATGCAGTCACGAAAACTTTAAGTTATGAAATAAGTGTTCATCACATTGTGATCAAGCCAACATTTTAACGTTCAGAATTTGACTATGCAGAATTATAATGACTAACAATATTTAAAACGCAATGTTATTTCGTGCCGTTATTGGCGATTGGGCCGAGGGCATAAACTTCGTGCCGCTTGAGAACTCGGTTTAATCAGTCAACTGCCTGGATTTACTACGGTGTCAACCCAGAGCTCTAACCTCTGTGGCACCCGACGACTCACTGGGAGATAAGAATGCTTAGGTGGTTCAAAGCCTCAATGGTGTCAGCTCAGTTCTTCGAGATGACCATACAATATAAGATTCAGCCAACCCATGTAACGGGTAACTGGCGTACTATGAGCTGCCGTTGTTAGACGCGTGCCCCCCAGCATTAATGGACTCACCGTGAAGTGGTTGAGCATCTGCCGCCACGTGAGAATCATGAAGCCGTCTGGGTCGATGGACTTGGGAATCTCAGAATACAGCAAGGAGCTTTCTCTGCTGCCAAAAGGCATACCTGGAACACACACAGACGTTACAAAATTATAGACTCGCTACCCTTGCGAGTCCTGTTTAATCATGGGGAGGATGGAAGCCGAGATCATTACTTTGAAATAAGCAACTCGGCCATCTACAGTGTAGCTGTTTTTATTTGATAGAATTTACCCCCAGATTTATGCCAATTGCGCTAATAGAGTCATGCCCAAAGACCAAGTGTCCATTTGGGTGGCTCGTTGTGCATTGCAATCGTGTTACGGAATGGCCCCCAGAAGTGGCCATCCCAGAGCCACCTCTTCAGATCCTTTCAATGAACTGGTCCAAAGAGTAGAGAGCAGCACCTCCCTACCTAATCTGCCATATACGGGCAACGTTCGATCACGCGTCTACTCTTCCCGCTCGTCCACATGTCCATCTGAAAAGCAGCGGGAACGCAGGTGGCCACGTGGGTCTCACCCAGGTAGTAAACGCGGTGCGAGTGGGGCTCCGTGGGGGCTCCGTTCTTGGCCACGAAGATGAACTCGTGGGGGGCCTTGCTGGCGAGTAGCCCCTGGTGCTTGCGGCTGGAGCGAATCACGTCGCGCAGGCCTTCCCACGTATGCGACGTCACGGCGAAGCGAGCGGCCGCGTCCGCGGCCACCCCCGATCCCTCGGCACCACCTCCACAGCCACGTCCGCCACCGCCACAGCCACGTCCGCCACCGCCGCCGTCACCACCACCCAGCCGCCCCCCATCTCCGGCAACGCTGCCCCCGCTGATGCTCGGACCGCCGCCGCCACCGCCAGCACCGGTGGCGCCAGGTCCTCCAGCGAACACATCCGCAGCCTCGGGAACCTCGGTGCTCTCCGAAAGCAACTCACATACCGCCGCCTGGGCCATGTCGCTGGTAGCAGAGAACAAATGGGTGGGGCGGACAGCCGGACAAACATTAAATCACAGCTTTGCACAGTAACGCAACAAGTTCCAGCGTTAATGAGATAATGGCCAGCGCAGGAATTCCAACACTACATTCCTCACGACCACACAAAGCTACTGCTCTGCATGTCGACCAATTTATCTCCGATCTAATACGTGTTCATTCGTCACGTTCTGCACTTGTCCAATAATTGCTAAACATGCCCAACACACACAAAGCTTCTATGCAGAATTTAATTGGCACGCTCTGTAGAATGCATTAACAATCATCAGACGTGTAACAATTTAACTTGTATTCAAAAGGAGGAGAATCTGAAAAGTCAAAAAGGTGTGTAGCGTATTGGGCCAGGAGGAATGGAATTTGGGAAATACCGCACTAAGGCAATCATGAGGGACAATGACAACAGGCTTACAGCAACTATCACAACTTTGCACATCAACGGTCTAAAATGACATAATTCTGTTAAGCCAGTGATATATATGGTTGATGTGTGTATTTCATGAACAATGATTGATCCATGGAGCACACAACCTCGGGCAGTCATGTGATATTTGTCTGCAATCCAGTTGATCGATGAGTAAGAGAGCCAGGCGTGTCCAGACATAGCAACTGCAGTAAAAAAAATGTTTTACACTAAAAGGCATGTGGCAATTATTACGGTGATAACTGCCACAAAACTGCCCCTGTGACACAGGCTTCAAATGAGATGTGTGTCTGGCCAAGGCAAGACCTGACGGATGCAACTGTAAAAATTGTGTAATCTTACTTTACAGCGATAAAAATAAACCACTTGGTCCTGTTGCTTGTTTCCCCACAACCCGCCTATGACCAAATTACCTGGAATGCACCCGATCTCGTCAGATCCGAGCGAGTCTGCATACTGCTTGGATGGGCGAACGGATGCGGGGGTTGATTTAGCCATACTTTGCCACGCGAGTCAGTGCGGGTTGGGTGAAGGCGGGGAGCTTAGAGCCGATAGCATAGTACAGCACAACAACGTATGTTGCTGCGCTGCCCTCTGCCCCACACAAAACATTGCAATTATCTTTAAAATGCGTCTTTTTCACGCAGGTTTGTCAATCATTTAAAAATGTGCATTGCATGCCAAGCAAGACAGATGATTTAACATTCATAATTTAAATAGGCATAAAAATGAGCAACACTATGTACCATTTTCTACAATCCACAGAAGTAGTAAATCCAAAGTGTTCAAATTTACATAAATCGGTTAATTTTTTATTCGTTAATGAACGAGTCCCGACTTATAACGCGCAACAAAATTCACGCAGCGAGCGACTAAAAACACAAGTCGCTGCCATGTTGCTATTCTCTGCTTTCACACAATTGCAAGCTATTTTTGTATAATTCACGTCTCCCTGGAGATTCTCTCTCATTGGGCTCTCACCTGTTTATAAATAATTGATTAAGAGTCACTTCAATAGGGCTCTTATCCACACTCGGGCCACACCCTTCATTCGCCCTACAAGTGGAGTTTGCCACTTGTCAATTGGACCAGCATTGTCATTCTCAGAGCTGGTAAACGCAAAGTGAAGTGAAAAACCAAATTGAACCACGATTTCTTTGTACATTCATTGGCGACTAGGCTGAAAGCCACCTACTTGCTACACTCGAGAACCCAGCGCAATTACCGACGGCTAAAACCTCGATTCAAACTCAGGAGGATCTCAGTGCTGCAGATTCTAGTGCTCCGACCTTCCGGCCACTTTTGTACATGTGCATGCAAATCCAATGCTGCTCATGGGGAAAAAATTACCTTAATAACCGTACCGACAAAACGTGTTAAGAGCATTCCGCTCTCAACACCTATGGGCGCCATGTACCTTGTGTTGCTACCTACACAGTCGTCTTCAGAAAGCCTCCTCACTTTTTTTGCTGTCTGCATCAACAGCTAGGCTGCTCGGGACTCGGCGTGAGGTCAAACACCTGCACGCTGACGACGGCGGAAACACGCGCAGAGTTAAACGACAACGCAGACAACGCATCACGTAGTGTGCATCCCTATCCCTCCCCCCTGGTCAATCAAATGCTGGATGAGGGCTTGCCCAACGCTGTGCAAGTCATGGGGGTTGTTTGACCATACTTCGCCAGGCTGGGGACGTGGGGGCTGGTGAAAGTCGGGGGTAGGGGAGGCATAGATGGGCGAACAATAAGAACACAGTGCAACAATGTGCATCATTTGATGGCCAAGCCACTGGGGAAAAATGAATCACACTTAGAACTTTTGGGCACACTGCTTTAGCGCGTTTCTCGTGATGTCACAGCGGGAGTCTTCTTAACGTACGAGGTGGCGCCCCATGACTCTGGCTACATCCCGACGACATGTGGTGCATGCTGGGAGCCGTTTCCATGTTATTCTCTGGAGCCCAGCATGAGGATTTGAAACCAATAAGTGGAGAAGTGGTGTAGTGGTTCGCGCAATGAGCTATGGACCAAACAAAATGAGTTTATCCTTTGTCATCAGTGGTGAGTGGAATCTGAAATGGTCCTTGGCTCCTTCAATCCCCACTGATCAGCATGCTCAAATAATGGTGAAGCATGGTCAAATTTTAGCAGTGGTTTAACAAATGCATGCAAATTAGCAAGGCCATAACATTGTCACTTAAAAACGTAATTCCGTGTTTATATACACAATCAAATTTCAACGGCTACATTACCACAGATCAATATTGCTTTGAAAAGAAAGAAAATAACATCCAACTGTTTTTTTAAATGTACTTCCCATAATACCTCATTCATTGACCCACTCACTCTTTAAAAAAAAAACAATTGTATTGATTGTATCGTTGTAATTTCACAAGACAACAAATTCCATTCGCATCTCACAACAACATCCATCGGGAAAATATTGTTTTCAACATAAAATTGCGATCTGCCCAGTGTTGGGTAATCGACACCTATTTAAGCGAATCAAGAATTCGCTTTGTGGGAGTCACCTTCCCAGCTTTGCGAGGGGGACTAGAAAAATACACTAAGGATAACTTAAGGCTTTATAAGTAATATGACAATCCTGTATTTAATATTTACAGGGTATCATCCATCAA
Source organism: Lampetra planeri (assembly GCF_965212315.1). Lineage (NCBI taxonomy): Eukaryota > Metazoa > Chordata > Hyperoartia > Petromyzontiformes > Petromyzontidae > Lampetra > Lampetra planeri. Next base: position 6,707,080 of record NC_136145.1, on the reverse strand, counting down.
ATTGCTTTTATTCAGAATACCATGCATTTGTTTGGTTTCACTTCAAAATTGTCCTAAGAGCTGTGCCGCTAGGCTTTGTGCGCATTAGCTGCTGCCAGTCCTCAAAAGTAAACAATGCTACGGACAACATAAAGCAAATGTGAAATTGATAAACTCTAATAAATGAATCAAATTTATTAACCAAGCGGTAGATGCTATGTATTCGTAACAAAGTAAAATGGAGCAAGAATTGACGCTGGATATGAAAACACCTCTTGGGAGCAAGGGCAGCTGTGCTTATACCTCAAGTGTGCTTTAAATGTAACTATTTGCATCCCCCACAACCACCAATGAAATTTAAGCACGTGTTGCTTATATAAGTGTGCTTGTATAGGTGTGCTTATATCTGCGTTGCATTGTATTATAGGATAACTACTTTCCAAAGGATGTTACTTACTTCAGGACTAATGTCTCGGCTTGAATACAACTGATAAAATCGTGGGAAGACGTTCTACATGTAGTTCCTTGGTTAAGATATCGCTCTGCTGCTGATAACTGTGAAATGGAATGTAACCCTTGCCATGTGACGAGCCATGGCAATTGCATGAAGGGGAATTCAATTGCGATGAAATACCCATAATGCTCAAGTCATGTTGAGCAACATTGGTCATGATGTTTTTATTTAAAAAGGGTGTAAGGCTATGGTGGCATGGTGCAGCACAATGGACGTGCGATTCTGAGGGCACCAGTTCAATTTGGAAGTTAAAACAACGAGTATGTCTCTTGAATTTCCCCACCGCCTCTCTCCACCCAGCAGTATACATTCATTTGCCAGGTTGTGTGTCGCAGGGCAAAGTGTGCGGGTATTACCACCTCTTCCAAGATGTCTGGCCAGCTTGGAAGAGTAGGCCAAATACGACCCGAGAACTTCCTGTATTGGAGACCCATCATCGGTGATGTTAAAAATCAATTGCAGGGCTGCACCTTTACCTATTATCATGTTACCTATTAAGAGCCATGAGCCAATGGCCCTTCATAGGTAAGGAAATATATATTTTTCCCTTTGAGGCAGTATTATCGACACACATGTTGAGTGTTTGTTATTTAAGCTTGTGCACCACTGCCAAAGCAGTACCACGAAGAAAGCATTACAAAACCAACATTCTGTTCGAATCGTACAAGCAAGGTGTTAACTGGCTGGGTGGCTCAAGTGACGAATGTTATTGTTCCTGTCAAACCAGTGAGTCAGTACTGCTGACATTCGCTGATGTTCAGGGTTAAAGCCCCAAGCAGTGCTCAACTAAAACAGGTTCTTGTGCACAGCTGCTTAGCCACCGATTAGTGTAAGTAATAACTATCCATCTAACAACACTCTTGCGCTCATGACAAGTACAGTGAATATTGTGTGTGGTAATCACCGACGTTTTATTTTCATATATTTTATGTATTCTATATAATGGAGTGCTGGTAATCCTCTCGGGTGCAGCCCAACTATTTGTCTGGTATTCTATCAAGTCTCCTCCCCCTTGGTCATGATCCCTTCGAGCAAATGTAATGTTGCCTCTCCAAGCCCACTTTTATGAAGAGTCAATATATTTCTAACTTGTGCCCTCTTATCTATCAGTTTCTCTTTCTGTCCATTGGTGCAATTTCAAACATGTTTCTCTCCATTCCTCTTTGTAAAAGAAGGGGACTCCAGCATGGCTGTGACTTCTCCAAAGGGTGCTATGATGGCACACCGGAAAGTCAAGTGGTTATGACTTTAAATGTAATATGGGTCACAACATCGGGGGGTACTGTTTCAAAACAGCACTTATGCCATCCTCCGATCAAGCTCTGAATGATTTAGCGTATACGACACATGTAGATGAAGTTACTGGGTGACTCATTTGGCTAATAATGCCCATGTCACAGCCCCTGTAAAATCCTGGGTTCTCAAAAGGGCAGTAAGACTTGATTACACCATATTCTAAAGTGCAATGGGCTCTGATGGTCTCAGCTGTTTTCACATGTCTTTTAGGGTGGCTAATTATGTTTGGGTTAGAACTCGGGTTATTATTTTATTGTTTCCCTTTTACGTGACTTTGCCGAAAGAACCAAGAATATGGTGTGGTTATGGTTAATGTCAGAGGATAACCGATTATCGTAGTAAGAGGTAATATTAATGTCGAATTACCTTGTGATGTTAAAATTATAACAAGGGTTTCATATCTAGGTAGTATGGTTATGCGGTTAGTTTTTGGGTTACAATCTGGTAGGCCAATGTAGTTTAAAAAATAAAATTGTTCAGGATTTAAATGGATTGTGGTAAGGGTTAGTACTAAGTTTATAATCTGGTTGGCCAGTTTAGTTATTATTCAGATTATGGGCAGGATGTAATTGTATAGTGTGGTTAAGGTAGGTTGTTATGGTTGTAATGGATGACTTGCGTGTGTCATGTACCCACTAAGACCATTCTCCTTGCCCAGGTGTCACAGACGGACCTTACAATTTCCTCTTTAGAGCCATTTTTTTTATCAAATGAGGGTGTCAAGTAAAAATGTCTTTCTCAACACAGTCCTGGCCTGAACTCCTCTCTGCTGGCAGCCGTAAAACACTTGTGGAAATTCCGCATTCTATGAGCCACACGATGGTATCATATATTCAACCATGAAGCAATGATAAGCCAAGCTGAAACACACCAGGAAATGAACTTGCGACTTTTTGACCAATCCACGTCCTCCGACTACGCAACTTCATTCCAGTTAAAATGTCTACGGTCCTGTATTACTATAATAAATACATAGTACTTTTAGACTTGCAATCATAGCACCATCACAATTAAATGTACCATCAAATTATTTACTGCTCATCATAATCCGTAACACTACTCTCGAAAGTAAAACATTGTGAAATTGTAGAAAGACAATCTCCCATTAGTGGAATGAGTCTAAAGTCAGGGGAATTTCCGAAACAGCGCATCTTATGTATTTATGTACTTGCGCAGAATCGTTGAATGGCGTTGCATAGAGCTTGACCCAGTCGTTTAAACCCATCATCCATTTGTGGTCGATACAATTTCTCTTTGTGGAAAATGAAGTGTATTCCCCACACTCCGAAGTGGAGAATCCACTTAATTTTTTTGTGGCGAGTTAAATTCATAGGACGGTTGTTACCCCCCAATAAAATATCAGTTCATTTATTGTAGCTACAGATCTAGGCTGCGTACCGTCGGAAAGGGGCCATTCATTTAGTACGTATGGATGGAGGGGAGGAGGGGGGGTTAACCCAAATGCGTACACTTGCGTATGGGGGGTCTACTGACAATGTACGTACGCATCGGAAACGGGGGGGGGGGGGAGATGAAGCCTCTATAATGTCTATATTGACCTTCCAATGAGTTAGACAGTCCGGCGGTGGTCTGTTTGCTTAAACGCGTTAATATTACTATTCCTTGATCGTTTCTGCGTGGAATCGGAGGGGGGGGGCGTCAAGCGTACGTACGCAGGTGGGGGAGGGGGATAAAAAGTATGCGTGCGAACAGGGAGAGGGGGGGTCAAGTTGACAAATTTTGTGCGTACGTACTTAATGTATGGCCCCAAATCGGACGCGTATGACATAGAGCTTGGTAAACACGAAACGTACTTTGAAAACAACCCCGGCGCGTCACAGTAACTTTAAAACACAACGTAAAGCCCATAACACAGCACGGCCGCCACGGCAGCCAACCCGAAATCAAGTCCTACTAAAGCCAGGGTGAAAGTCAACTTCGAGTGATGTTACTCTTCGCTCCCCGACTGCGGGTCCGTGACACCAAGCACCGACTCGCCATCATGAACCTCAGGAACCCGGCACAACACAAACACCCCCCCTCCTCTTCCTCACCACCTCGCAGACGAAGCCACCTGCCTCAAACCTCGCCGTCAACGGCACTCGCAAAAGAAGCGCACGAATGCACAGAGAGATAGAGAGAGGACGACGACGACTGTGATAAATACACGATTCAGACTCAAATCCCCTTACAAACTTTTCACTCGCAACGCCGTGAAGGGGGTAGGCCCCCAGCTTTGCCTAGGCCCCACCACCCCCCCACGCTCACCCGTCCGCTCTCTCAGCCCGCGTCGCGCTGGGGTTCACAACTTCGTGGCGCCGCGTCCGCGCGCCCCGCCGCGTTGCTCGTTAACGACTATTTATTTGACCGCGAGCGCCTCGTTGTTTGCTGTTGTTTGCTGCTGTTGTGGCTCAATCACGCACCTATCACCAGCAATGACTCAGTCTCCCCCACACGCCAAACGTTGCGACCTTTAACCCCGTCCCATCGCGGCCTCCTATTGGCCCGGAGCGCTTTAACGCCGTGACGTCATCGCGCAACGCCGGCGAAGCCGTCGCGTGCCGGCGGTGACGTTGTTTGTTTTTACGTCGTGCGTGATGACGTCACGGCGCGCGCCTGACAGGTCGCCGTCGATCGATTCCAACCGGGTCGATTACTCGCGATTCGATTTAATCGATGTTCGCAAATCGGCGATGGTCTTTTCCCTGCTGGATGATGACCTCACCTTGACCGGCTGTCGTAGTCAATTCTAGATTTGAAGCTTTCGTAGGTAAAAATAAAAATAATAGAAATAAAATAAATTAGACTTGTGTTGCCTCCGAAACGTCGTGATTTATTATTATTTCTATTATTATTTTAATTATTTTTTTTTACCTACGTGACTTTACCGAAAAACCTAAGAGTATGTCGTAGTCAAGGCCATTTAACCATCCATTTAGAACCCGCCCCTCGTCACACGGCGTCACAAAAAGTCAGACCCCCCCCCCTCAAATATGATTTGATTCACTTTAATTTATTTTTTATTTCTATTTATTATTTACCTACGTGACTTTACCGAAAGAACCAAAGAGTATGCTTCAACTCACTTTAAACTATTGTCATTGTAGTGCGTATTTAATTTGGCGCTGCACTTTGATGTTGTAGCAGAAAACATTTAAAAAAAAGTATATTTAATTAAGTAGAACGTGTTGTCTATATTTATTTAAAGTTGCGCGTTTTGATGTGACGTCACATTTCTCACCCCCCCCCCCTCGTCACGCATCGTCACAAATGTATGACCCCCCCCCAATAGGTGCGTGACGTCATTTATGGACGGCCCCTTATTAGTCACCCCGTGCCCCTTATAAATCTCAACGTTCATCCTACAAAGTCCCATCACAAGGGAGAAACACAAACAAATAGAGAATTTTTTTTTTTTTCCGTATTGAAACGGCTGTACGCCGTATGGACCTGAAAACTCAATTTCCCTGTACAAGAATACGGGGTAAACCGTATTCTTGTACAGTTGACAGGTATGATAAGCTGATTTCACGTACTCCACTTAACAGTTATTGTGATGTCTCTAACTCTGTTCTCCAATCCGTGGGCTTACATGGCAAGGAATACTAACTATGAAAATATATTGATTTGAAGCTTTCGTGACTGCAGGAATCCATACTCTTTGGTTCTTTCGGTAAAGTCACGTAGGTAGAAAAATAATAGATCACGACATTTCGATCGCAACGCAAGCAATCGTCATCAGGTGGGACAACCACAGCAAGAACAAAATAAGTGCCTTTACCGAAAGAACCAAAGAGTATGAATTTTTATTTTATTTTACCAGATAACACTGAGTTGTGTAGCTCTTTTTTCATAAGTGACCTGGCTATCATGAATGAAAGCTAAACGAAGTGGCTTATCATCGTGTGGAAACGTATAGCAACCAAACACTCTAAGCGCACGTTTCTAAATGTGGAGGGAAAAACCGAAGGACCCGGAGAAAAATCCACACGACCAGAGAGAGAGAGAGAAAGACATGCAAACTGTAAATATACAGCAAGCGTCAGGGTCGGGATCGAACCCTCGACCTCCTGTATACCAGGCAAGGTAGTTAACATCTCGTAACCGTGGGGCAATGATGCCTCAATTAGTTGGGTCTCTGCCGCCATTAATAATATTCCTATTTCTAGGATGTCCCTTCTCGGTTTCTTGGATCTCAGTTTCTTGGCATTGTCACAATTTCTGGAGTTTCCTACAGTTGCTTTGGGTTCTCTCTCTCTCTCTATCTTGGGTTTCTTCCTCAGTTTCTAGGGGTTTTGTCAAGGAGTTTCAGGAGGGGTCTGATTTTGTTATATATATATCACCTTTCAGGGTTGACATGTATGCATGCGTTCCAACTTATCTGTCTCTCAATGCAATTCTACTGAACATCTTTGGAAAACAGCTTCATAGCTGATTCCTCCAGCGTAAATACATATTCTGATTCTGAATTACGAGCTTGTGTAACAGGAGGGCCCATAGTCTGACTCGCTGGCCGTGACCTCGCCTAGATGACACTGTTGGATGCCACTCTGCGTTGCCTTCTGCTCCCCCGAGTCGTACATAGGAAGCTTCGAGAGTTGACGGCGAGTGAGTGACTGGAATTAATCAGTGAGTGCTGGACCGTCAATCAACCTGTTGACACAATGGGAGGAATATTTACAACCCAGAGATTCCAGCGGATGGGGCTCAGTGCTGCCCATGGCTCTGGTTCAGTGGATGGGGTCACTCAAAGCAATTAGGCTCTTAAGACCCAGTTGAGGCTGCATTCATGTCAAATGCTGCACTTAACGAGACGTACGAGGGGCGATCAAAAAGTGTGGAGCTTGACGGAGAACGAATGTTTTGACAATAAAAGGGTGACTGTTGCGTTAAAACTAAGTTCAATTATTTACCAAATGTCCTAGTAATTGACTAATTCTGCTATTTTTTTTTACAGGATCCTCTTGTCTGCGTGTTAACTGAAAATGTTAGAAGGTTGAGGAATCTGGACAAATCTTGAGAAGAAAAAAAATGAAAATGCATAACAACATTTTTAAATCGCACTTATCCCAGAACTGGCACCACAGCTAAAGAATCCCTCGAAGGTAAAGTGCCCACGAAGCGACGTGAGATGTGATCTCTGAGTGGAGTTCCGAGAAAGACAAAGATATGTTTCTGTAGAGGGATTACATCCTGGAGACATCGATGACGATGATGATGACGTACCAAGTACATTGCACCTCAAGTGGAACCTTATATACAAATAACATTGCTTCATCAAGGACACTCTGGCAGGACACAGACTTTTCCATCAGCCCTTATACCATCTGTTTAATAGCTAAGATTGTGATACCACAAGCACGAAGCTTTTGCAGTGATTGACCAGATGCAGTTTAAAGCTACGCATGTTTATTGTCAATTAGGCAATGACTGCTCTAATCCAGTCCTCATACAATTGACAAACCACTTAATCACAATCTGTGCTATCGCCCACTCATTGTTCTTTGCTCAAAGCCATCGAATCCCATTTTGGTAACCCAAGGCAAAGTTTATCCATACTCGGTCTCCTGTTTTTCAGGCCAGAGCAAGTGGTGGAAATTCCACCCATGGGACAACTTCCCACAATAATATGTACATTGCCTTTAACCCCAGAGGGATGATGGGCCCTGACAGGGATGTGAACCTTCCGAATAATAATAATATTTAGTATATTTGCTATGAATGCCATTTTACGTAAAAATGCACTGTTAGTGGATGTGGAGTGCACCAAAGTGCAGAACAATATATTTATATATTTTTTCTGCACTGCCCTCTGCTGTGCACAATGTAGCCCCGCAGCCTATAGCATCGGTTATGCACGCTAGTTGCCCAACCAGGTACTCTCCAGAGACACACAAACCAGCTTAGCGTGCAACATCTGAAAAGATCGGGCGAATCGTGGCATATTTGGTCGTATGCTAGTTGCCCAACCATGTACTATCCAGACACCCGAACCAGCTTAGCGTGCAACATCTGAAAAGATCTGGCGAATCGTGGCATATTTGGTCATATACTCCTTTTATTTACCAAAGCACTTTTGAAACCATCATGCCTTTCCCACAGCCACACTCCACTCACACCACGCCACCAATCCCACACCCCACTCGGGTCACAATTCTGTCGCGGTTAGCGGCTCGCGCTGCTAATAAAAAGGCAACAATAGCAATTGGGGCTGACAGCTGACAGAGCATTCACACACACACACTTAGGGTCAATCAGCTCCGGCCCTAAGTGTGCATGCTGACCGCAGTTCTATTTAACACAATAATTGTACACACTGAGCAGCACAGTCCTTGGCATTGTGTTCACAGAGGTCCATCTAACCCCCCCCCCACCTGTTTTGTTGCACCAAGCATAGACCACTTGTCTCTTAGCCTTTACAGAGAGAAAGTGACGGAAGAAAGGAGGTGGGGGGGGAAGGAGACATTTTTCTTAAGCCTCGTTTATACAGCCCGGAGCAGTTCCGGTGAGAGTGTAATGTCCTCTGCAGAAGAAAGTGAAAGGCGTGACGGGTTGAAAGGCACAAAAAAAAGAGCAATTGCGCTTCCATAAAAGGGGCTTTTAAAGGGTGAGGGGTGGGTGAGAAACGGAGAGAATATGGTCTCTTTTGGTTCACTTCTAACATCAAAAATCGTACGGCTATGTTATGAGCCAATTCTTGTTGTTTTTTGTATGAATTAAACACTCGTCCCTTATCTAAAGAAAAAAGTTGGGTGGCGCTCATCTTGATTGGTGTCACTGAGAGACATTGGTGGAAATGTCACATTTCTATGGCATAGTCCAGGCTTATCTATTGGACAACCACAGTTGACTTCCTGGACAGACGATTGCCTGAGCTAACCTCCCCTGTTGGTACGTGTTACTCACGCCCATCTCAATGTGATGTGAGTGTTCTAATCGCACCTATGCCCAAATCGCACAGCCTTATTTTGTAACATTTCGGAAGCTAAGCAAGTTGAGCCTGGATAGTGCTTGGGTGGGTGACTGTGTTGTGCACAAACAGGTTGTAGTAATAGGGCTGCAGGGCTACGTGGTGGGTAGCAGAGGTCAGTACAGCAACATCTATTGTACTATACTACTATGCTCCCATATCTGTGCTTTGCTGAACTTCATGTATGAATGAAGATGAATCAACATAATTCCGTCACAAGTCTTGTAATAATAATATAATTACACCCGATTACGTTATAAGGGGCCGTCCATAAATGACGTCACGCGATTTTGGACGATTTTTTACCCCCCCACCTCGTCACACGGCGTCATAAAAAGTCAGACCCCTCCTCCCCCCGAAAAAATAAAACATGCTTCAAATCGCTTTAAACCATTGTCATTGTAGTGCGTATTTAATGCGGCGCTGCACTCTGCTGTTATAGGAGGAAACATTTATTTAAAAGTGTAATTAATTAAGTAGAACGTGTTGTCTATATTTATTTAAAGTTGCGCATTTTGATGTGACGTCACATTTCTCACCCCCCCCTCGTCACACATCGTCACAAATGTCCGACCCCCCCCCCCCTAGGTGCGTGACGTCATTTATGGACGGCCCCTAATGTTCGTGCCGTGATATGCACAATAATGAAGATAATCAAGATTTGGTGGTGAAACATAACCACCACGCCTTCAATTAGTCCATGTTTTGAAAAGCATTAATTAAATAACACATTATTTGGTGATACTGCATGAGCAGTGGCGCACAAGCACAATTAACACAAAAACTCAACACATTCATCCAGAACACTGCAGCGTTAAAATGAAGGATATATAATATGCGACATTTCGGACAATGGTCCTTCATAGTAGATAACATTAAGAAAATGGTGTGTATTTCTGAAAAATATGTGCTTACTGCACACATATTTTAGCAGTCAAACACAATAAGAAAACGAGCATCGATAATATAATCACGATATAACTATTTTCTTTTCTAAAGAAAGATTCAATAACCGTGGATCTGAGATCGCACGACACAACGTGGTATCGCCATATCGTTGGCAAACCCGACTTGAGACTCGGTGAGGCTTCCCTGGATGAACAAAGGGGCATTGCATTTATTTGGCGGCGTACTGGCGGTGCGCATCTCTCTCGGTGATATTGGTCAATAATGAATGCGCTTGGAAGCACTTGTGCGGACACAATCTGTCTCGTTATGCAAACACACGACCCTCCCTGTGGGCAACTTAAAGGAACCCCCTTCCCGCCGCTGTCACCCCATTCAGTTAAAAACATTGCACTCCACTCATCCCTTTCGGGAACAAGTATAATGATAAGAGATCAGTGGCTCTTAATTAAAAAAGACAAGTGGTGATATGTAGGTGTACAGCCCTCTTGGTGAAGCATGGTTGTTTGACCAAATTTCGCCACGCTGATCAGCGCACGTTTATAAATGTTGGGATGCATGTGTAGTGACGTAAATGGAGTCACTATGGCTTTTAGCGCCAGCTACTGTCACAAGAGTGAAACTCATCTTCTTGGTTCTTTCGGTAAAGTCACGTAGAATGGAAATAATAAAATAATACAAATAAAACATAATAAAATAATTCTCACGACGTTTCGGCCACAACACAAGAGGACGGCTACTTGCGTTGTGGCCGAAACGTCGTGAGAATTATTTTATTATGTTTTATTTTTATTATTTTATTATTTCCATTCTACGTGACTTTACCGAAAGAACCAAGAAGATGAATCCCTGCAGTCACGAAAGCTTTAAATCAAATTTAAGAGTGGAACTGTGCGACTTGAGCCTCTCCCTGGCACCAGAGTGGGTATGGCATGGAAGCGGGCCCCAGGGGGCATGATTCTGGTGACGGTCTGAGAGAGGGCAAGTAAGGACGTGACAGTCTGGGTGAACCCGAGAGGGCACGTGACTGGGACAGGGTAGCTAGGGGGCCAAAAGGGTGGCTTGAGGGACACGTGGTGCTCGGTCGAGAACCTTCTGGTGAGATCCAGAAGGGGGGCGTGGCCGAAGGCGGAGCAAGGCCACGCTCGGGAGCATAAAAGAGAGGTCCCGAGAGCAATCGCGGCTGTCTGCTGAAATGGAACCCGTCGGTGCTACGTCTCTTCGATTCTCAGTCCTCGGTCTTCGGTTTACGCTCGGCATCGTGGGTCAGGCAGTGTGTTAGCTGACTGACCCAGTTATGTAGTTACCCCGTTGTGGTCTAGTTAACCCGTTGTTACGTTTATGTAGTAGCCCTGTTGGGGCCGTGTAATAAAAGTATTGCCTCCAAGTTCAAGTGTGTGCCTCCGTGGAACCCACTACACATAGACATGGAAGCATAGAAGTAATGTACACCAATGGATGTTGTTGTACCGTCCACTGTTGCTCACCACATAGCCCTGCAGCTACCTCTCACAACCTGTTTTTGCTTGGTGATTATACATCCATGCACTGTCCAGGCTCAAGAGCCTGCTTAGCTTCTGAGATTGGGAACATTGCAGCTGATGTGGTAATTGGCAGTTCTAATAACAATGTTCGAATATGTACTCTTAAGTTAAAGTGTTGGGTCGTTATCTTCTCTAAATGGTTGTCTGGGGTCAGAATTGGACATTCCACATTCCTATTTAACTGTAGGGTAGTTGGTACGAGCATGTATTGAAACTCCCTTGTAATACCATAGTGCATATATATAATTCTAAATTGTCCGTCTGTCACCCTCTGTATCTCACAAACGGTACGTCGGAGGCAAACTTACACAAAAACTAAAATGTGCTCTTGCCAAGGACATTTAAAGAAAATTGCTGCCTTTCCGAACTATATTTTGCTCCCCAAATTTAGAAAAAAAATACGTCCAATATGAAGCAATGGGAGCCTACATATTCCTGAAGACTGAATGCCGAAAAGTATTGGTAAAATCCGATGTTTACGCATGGCTTCATCTGCCCATGGCTTTGTCGTGGTGACGTTACCCTGTAGGGATGAAGGGTGTCATCCCATTTAATTCCTACTCCTTCCTCAAAGCAAAGCACGCAAAGGGCTCAGTGAAGTTATATCCCGTGCAAATGCGCGGCTAGTGCTCGTATAATAATGCTCATTAACGCTTCTTGAAGCTGGATTCTAGGAAACGATAATTTCGTGTAAGTCGAAAAATATACCCAAATACGTAACAAAATAAATCACAAACATCTTTTACGGAATACTATTTATGCGCTAATGAAGCTGTGCGCAGTAGGATGTGGTGTTCTTCCTCCTGCATTCCAATTGCAAATTAAACTGCAACATCGCCGAAGAGAGAAACATAATTCAGTTCAACACGTAGCAGGCTTTCGCAACCAATATTATAACATGAATAATTATTCAAAAGGTTTTTTGGGTTAGATCGCGTAAGTATAAATGTGTCGTAACCCTCCACCACCCGACACAGCCAATTAGTAATGGATTTGTCACGTGAACAAAACGCAAATTAGTTACTACTTCAGCCCACCTGTGTGTTGGAGAGTAAATCCACACCATTTACAGTTTGAGTAGTACGACGTTTTGCTGGTAATTACATCCAGCATCATCGGGCGATTTGCCAGAATAGTGAAGCAATCCACCTGCTTCAGGTCTTTAAAAGAGCAGCAGGGCGACGTCATCACCGAACCCAATCAGGTGCAGAGATCAGAGGCGAGGAGGGGGGGGGGTATTTTAATAATATAATAGATTAGTAATCATATTCTTGGTTCTTTCGGTAAAGTCACGTAGAAGGGAAATTATAAAATAATATAAATATAAAACAATAAAAATTCTCACGACGTTTCGACTGCAACACAAGCAACCATCATCAGGTGTGAAATCTACAGCAAGATGATGATGATGATTGCTTGTGTTGCAGTCGAAACGTCGTGAGAATTTTTATTGTTTGATATTTATAATATTTTATAATTTCCCTTCTACGTGACTTTACCGAAAGAACCAAGAATGTGAATCTCTGCAGTCACGAAAGCTTTAAATCAAGATTAGTAATCAGTTAATTAGTATGTGTTTCCTCTATAAGGAATTATAATCGTAAGATGTATTACTTAATAATACGCTTCCAGGCCGCACTAGGCCTGTAGCATTCAGAGCTGTAAAAGTTATTTGTATTTCTTTCAATTTTAATGGATTCTCGAATTTAGTCTTAGCCAGTAATAATTCGTTTTACACAACACTTCAACGTCATCAAAATCAATTGAGTGTTCTTGTTGGCAAGCATGTTCTGCAACTGCCGACAGTTGTGTTTGAGAGTAATTAATAATTCTTTGGTGTTCTTTTAGTCTTACGCTAATGTGACGTCCCGTCTGTCCAATATAGCATTTGCCACATATGCAATAAATCCGATACACACCTTGCTTCACTATTGTGGCAAATTGCCGATGATGCTGGGTGTAATTACCAGCGAAACGTCGTACTACTCAAATTGTAAATGTGGTGGATTTACTCTCCAACACACCGGTGGGCTGAAGTAGTAACTAATTGGCGTTTTGTTAACGTGACAAATCCCTCACTAATTGGCTGTGTCAGGTGGTGGAGGGTTAAGACACATTTATACTTACGCGATCTAACCCAAAAACCTTTATTATGGAGAAACAGAACTAATTACAGAAATAATAAGCAAGACAGCTCACGTTAAACGCGGAGTTCAGCAGGTCAGGGAATTTATAGTGGTTCTAAGCAATATTCCCTAAAGACGCTAAATGATGAAATGGATGTCACCAATTTCACTCATGAGCCAACATTGTAATGGACAGTGCATTGACAGATGAGGGCAGAATAAAGCGTTATCTGGAACACAAAAAAATACCGGACAAGACGTGAGGCATGAACATGCCAAACAAAACATAATACTACTACACTACACTATACACTACTATAGACTACACTACTATACACTATACACTACACTACTATACACAGACTCTCGCTCTTCCTGGGGAATTCCCAGGCGTTCCCAGGCCAGCCGAGCGACATCCTCCCACCGCCAGCAGCGTGTCCTGGGCCTTCCTCGGGGCCTTCCTCGGGGTCTTCGCCCAGTGGGCCATGCTGCTGCCCGGTAGAGTTCCAGGGGGAGTCTACCGGGGGGAACAGCTGAAGAATGAGAATACAAAATACGTACGTGACAATCCAAAACAGAAACATGATTGAAGGTATCGTACGTTTTTGTGAAAGCAAGAACACACGAATATTTGTCGTGTCCCTTAACAAGACGGAACCATAACAGATGATAGAGACAGCAAGTTTAATAAAATAAGAAAAGGTGATGTTCATTTATTTTCACAGTGCCCTTCTCAATGTCACAAGTCACAATGGCAGTTTATCTTTGTGAATTAAATATGATGTAAATGTACATTAAATCAACCAGATCAGAAAGTGGTGCAGTTTATAAATCATGTAGTGTATAGTAGTGTATTTTCATGGATTTGTGAAATCACCTTTATGTGTGACAGTGTTGTGTAAAAATATACAATACTGCTTACGCATATCCTTTATTCATCTGGGAAGGTTTCACTGAGTCGCAAGCCTCTTTTGCATGAGGATCCTGTATTTTGTTATTTGGCCAATTCCTTCTTAATAGGCAGAATAGTGTCTATGGGAAGCAACAGGAGATGTGATCATCATCAGTTCACTGTGAGATGAAGGCCTCCTCCCACAAAGCCTTCCTCATCCGTCACAATTCCGCGATACGAATGTCCATCTCGTACCCGCGTGCGCACGAATCGATTTAACAGCGTTCGATTACACACGCGTGTGCCACCACGATTTACTCCATGGCGTGTGTAATGGACAGCAATTATTTTCATTCAATTTCCTTTTTGTACGCTTGCGAATACGGGAATTGAAAGCCAGCCGGGTGGCAAGTGAGGGGAAATCACTAGGGGGAGCTTGGGAGCTTTCACATTAATTTGTGTTGTCATTGTGTCAATTGCATGCTTTCATCCTGAATGACACAATGCATTTCGGATACATAAAGCATCTCAAGAAGACCGAGGCTCCAACATTGCAACAGAAAACAATGAAAAGTCAGAGTATCTCCCTGCTCAAATATAAGTGGGCCTGTACTTATCGTCATTGAGAGCTCCAATTCAATTGTGGAAATTCCACATTACTATAGCAAAGGGAAGCTTCTCCATAGAACATCCTCGTGTGATTTTTTTTCCCAATTGGGATGCTGCCAGTGGCGTAGCAGCAATACAAAAAGTCTCCCATTCGATCTCCGACAAACGATGGTGTAAGTTTACTAAATCTCCCACCTCTCTCCGTCCAGCAGTCTAAATGAGTAACCCCCGCAGTTAGTGGGTCGACTGGTCACGTGTGGCAGGGTAAACTGTGGGTACCAAGGCCGTAGCCATTGAGTTGGGGGGGACCAAATCTTCCATGGTGTCTGGGGGTCCCAACCCAGAAAAATATCTAAATTTTAAAACTCATTTCCTGCCTAAAATATAAAAAAATTCACTAACACATGGGATGGACTTTTAAAAATTTCTTTTTGACAATAATGTCGAATAGTGTATTGTATTACATTGCTCTGTTTTTACTTTTTTTTTTTACCATTTCTTGTTTCATTGTATGTAATGGCAGAGATTAGGGATTAATAAAGTACAACCATAACCACAATCATATAAACATAAATCTATGCATTGATTTATATGAAGACAAGTCCAGATATTGTGGCCAAGGTTTAGCAAATTGTTGTTTTTATTTACATAGAATAGCAATTTTTTATAGCAATATATTTGGGGGGACATTTTGAGCATATTTGAATATTGGGGGGGTATGTGTGTCCCCCCCCAATAATATATATTATAATTACGGCCTTGGTGGGTACTCACCTCTTTCGCGACAAAGCTCCCTTTCGTGGAGGTAATTCCACCAGCAATGGCATGAGCAGTTATTGCAAGGCCCGGAGTTTATTTATTTATTCAAGCTTCCTTTGAGATAATTTTAAGTGACATCTGGTCCACACAGCATGGGACAGCATTCTCCCACTCGTCTTACTACAGAGAGGAATGTTGGTTCCATGACCAACAAAAATGTTCATTCGTAGAGCTGAAATATAGCCAAACTAAGTTGCGAGTCCAAATGATATATTTTTTGTTTGTGCAGTCATTGGTTGATGAATGAGACCATTAGCTATGCACTCCGCTTGAAACCCTGATTTAAGCGCAGGCAATTTCCTGGATTCGAACCCAGTATCTCAGCGGTGCCAGCTCAGCACTCTGACCTATGAGCCACCCAGACACCACTGATGACACAAAACAAACCAACTTTAACTTGAATGTTTTTTTCGATTTAAAGCTTTCGTGACTGCAGGGATTCATCTTCTATTATATTATTATATTATTTTATGATGTTTTATTTTTATTATTTTATTATTTCCCTTCTACGTGACTTTACCGAAAGAACCAAGAAGTTGAATGTTTTTACATTAATTAAATTAACAACTGGGCTGCAACTATCAACTCGCTACACTTGGGAAACCGGTTTAATCGGCGGGGGGTGTGGGGGTGCAATTCAACAATTGAAACCTGAATGAAAACCCAGGATCTCAGAAATAGTACTGGCTCGGTGCTCCGTGATCCGTTCTGCTCTGAAACTACGTGAGCTCTCTCTCTCTCTGAGTCGCCTCGCCACCCTGTGAAGCTGTCTTATTAAATCCTTTATATTAAGTTCACTTGCTTGCTTGCTTGCGCGCTTACGACCGTGCAAATCTTTCGGTCGTTTTTTAACCCACTTCCCGTGATCCAATCGAGCTGACATTTTGCACACAGACTCGTTGTGCGTGACAATTTATTTTCGTGAAAAATTTTCCCAAAATTTTACACTTTTTAGGAAAAAATAAATTATATTTAATTACCAATTGCTTAATGGTGGCAGGCAATCATCTGACCCATAGGTGGCAGCCATCTCAAGCCAGAGGACGAGAGGACTCTAGCCGCCACGCATATAAAGGATTTATAGTGAAAAACTTTGTTTTTACGGGTTAATTTTTTTTAGTTTTGCCCCAGCGTATTTCCACCCCACGCGATCTAAACCCAAAAATCGTTGATTATGAACAATATTGGTCGCGAAAGCCTACGTGTTAAACTATTTCCACCCCACCGATGCTCAAGCCCACTCAACAGCTCGCCCCGGCCATCGGGCACCATGGTAGAGATTCCGGCAGCTTCGAGCTGGGGTTGGTGGTGGGAGAGGAGGATCTTTAAACGGCCCTGCCTCACGCTGTGACAACCCGACAGACAGGCAGACGCTTGAGTGTTGTCACAGCCGCAAGCGCAGCCACTTTCGTGCTCAGACCGCAACACAACCATCGTCATCACCGCCGCAGTCAACAGCGGCAGTGTTTGGTGGCGCTGTTGTCACACGCGGCGAGGAATAACACCACCACGGGGGCGTTTGCAGCCGATATAAACACACACCGTGCGCTGCGAGAGTATGTTGATTGATAATACTGCACATTACAAACCCACATTGTGCATAACGTTATAGTTGCATACAATGCTGTACAACTGTATGATATTGTACGGGTATGGTGAGGTTTATGATGACTTAGGGGGTTATGCTAGGGTTTGGACCACGGATAGGGTGAGGCTGTTAGAGGCAAGTATTAGGTTCAGAATTATGGTCAATGTTTAGGTCAGTGTTAGAGTTCACGACTGCAGTGTTGGTGTTGAGGGTAATGTTGAGGGTTACGGCTTGGGTCATTGCGAGAGGTTAGAGCCTAGGGTCAAGATTAGAGTCAGAGATATGGTTGGTTTGAACAATGGTTAGGCTTAAGGTCAAAGTTAAGGTTAGAGGTTAGGGTTAATGATAAGATCACTGTCTGGGTTATACATTTAACGAGAGCCCTCGTTAGATGTAGTCCCAGGCCGGCGATGTCAGAATTAACAAACGCTCATCTCCCCAAGGTCATTTTTCGTGGCAGGATGCCCTTTGCGCGAACGCGACTGTGACACCCACCACCACCACCATTTCGTTGCGTGCGAGTCAATTCCCCCACCACCACCACAGGCAGAGTGAGAGCGGCACTGTCTCCCCTCCCAATGAGCCATCGCAACACTGAAGATGGGGAGGAGGGTGGCGGTGGTGGGAGCGAGTGGGGGGAGGAGGTTTGGTTGGTCGAGGATGCAAGAGAGAAAAGAAAAATTCAGGTCACGGCGCAGTAATTTTTTTTCACTGCGCGTTGTGCCGTGTGTGGAAAACGCATCTGGCACCACCCCCGCCTCTCGTCCTCATCATCCTCCTCCTCCCCCAAACAACGGCCCCGTTGCAAGCGCTGGGGAGAAATGTTAGCATAAGCGGGGACTTGAGGAACATTTGGCTTCTTGCCCGGTTTCCTAGGCCGCCTGGGTTCTGGCAGACCCTTTTAAAAAGAGGGGTGCTGTGGTTGGGGAGAAAGGGAGGGGATGGTGTGAGGAGGAGGAGAGAGTGGCTGTGGATGATGTTGGGAGGGGGTGTGTGGAGAATGGAAACAAATGGGGACAGGAGAGTAGAGAGAGGGAGGAGGAGGGAGGGTGGGTGTGGAATTGCATGCAAGGGGGAATGGATGAGACTCAGGCGTGTACACACACAGCGAAGGCGATGGTGGTGGGTGGTGGTGATGTGCAGTGTGGGTGGAGGGGTGCAGAGGGTTGATGTCGGTGTGGGCATAATGACGATGATGAGGTGGGATGGAATGGAAGAGATGGAGACGTGGTGGGGA
This sequence comes from Lampetra planeri, assembly GCF_965212315.1. Classification (NCBI taxonomy): domain Eukaryota; kingdom Metazoa; phylum Chordata; class Hyperoartia; order Petromyzontiformes; family Petromyzontidae; genus Lampetra; species Lampetra planeri. The sequence continues at coordinate 6,688,600 of NC_136145.1, read as the reverse complement.
GATGGGAGGCTTGTGCAGGGGTGGGAGCATGGGCGGGATGTGTGGGATGGGTTTTATGGGAGGATTGGCAGGGTGGATGGGTGGGTGAGTGGTGGGAATATGAAGATGGGTGGATGGGATGGCTGGATGGGATGGCAGGATGGGGGGGTCAGAGGATGGATTAGTGGTGGGAAAATGACGGTGGTAGGTGAGTGGGGCTTTTTTAAATATAAACATAGAGGGTTTTAAGTGAGTGGGTGGAAAGTAGGTTGATACGAGGTGGTTGTGTGTCTGTGTGGATGGGTTCATAATGGGATGTGGAGGTGGGAGGAGGCTAATGGTGGTGACTGGGTATGTGTGAGTGGATGGGAAGCAGTGTGGGTGTGTGGGTGCGTGTATGTGTGGGTGAATGTGTGTGGGTGTGTGTGTGGGTGTGTGAATGTGTGTGAATGTGTGTGGGTGTGTGAATGTGTGTGGGTGTGTGAATGTGTGTGGGTGTGTGAATGTGTGTGGGTGTGTGTGGGTGTGTGAATGTGTGTGGGTGGGTGTGTGGGTGTGTGGGATGTGTGCGGGTGTGTGGGATGTGTGTGGGTGTGTGTGGGTGTGTGAATGTGTGTGGGTGTCGGTGTGGGTGTGTGTGGGTGTGTGGGTGTGTGAATGTGTGTGGGTGTAGGTGGGTGTGTGGGTGTGTGGGTGTGGGGTGTGTGTGGGTGTGTGGGTGTGTGGGTGTGTGTGGGTGTGTGAATGTGTGTGGGTGTGTGAATGTGTGTGGGTGTGAGTGTGTGTGGGTGTGTGGGTGTGTGTGGGTGTGTGGGTGTGTGAATGTGTGTGTGAATGTGTGTGTGTGGGTGTGTGAATGTGTGTGGGTGTGTGGGATGTGCGTGGTTCTGGCCACCCACCCCCTCGTGTACCGTTCCGCTCTTCATAGGTGCTCGCTAACAGCACTTGCCTCTACAGTATGTTAAGGCTATACGGGGGATCTTTGCATTTTGTGGGATGTGCATCACTACGAACCGGCAACCCGAGTTTGATTCCCGTTTAACTAAACCGGTTCTAGGCCTCCCCTAGGTCGCCTCAACATTTAATAAATACCTGGTGCGGTGTGTGTAAACATCGCCACTTGGGAGACAAAGGCGGCCGGGCGTGGTGTTAGCCACCCAACCCCAACAGCCTGTTGAGGCTTAAACTGGGGTTCTTTGTTTTTATGGGATGCTGAGTACGTGTGTGTGTGGGACGTTGCTTATGTGTGTGTGAATCTGGGTACATGAGTGAGTGAGAGGCTGTGAGTGGGAGGATGGGTATGTGTGTGAGTGGAAGGCTGGGTATGTGAGTGGGAGGATGAGTGTGAGTAAAGCTGGGTACGTGAGTGGGAGGCTGGGTACGTGGGTGAGAGGCTGTGTGTGTGTGAGGATGTGTGTGTGTGAAAGGGAGGCTGGATACGTGGGTGGGAGGATGTGTGTGTGTAAAGCTGGGTACGTGAGTGTGAATGGGAGGCTGGGGTACGTGAGTGGGAGGCTGGGTATGTGAGTGAGTGAGTGAGAGGCTGTGTGTGAGTGTGAGGCTAGGTATGTGAGTGGGAGGCTGTGTGTGTGAGGCTGGTTATGTGTGTGTGAGAGGCTTGGTATGTGAGTGGGAGGCTGGGGCTGTGTGTGTGAGGCTGGTTATGTGTGTGTGAGTGGGGGGCTGTGTGTGAGAGGCTTGGTATGTGAGTGGGAGGCTTGGTACGTGAGTGAGTGGGAGGCTGTGTGTGTGTGAGAGGCGAGGTATGTGTGTGTGTGGAGTGAGAGGCTGGGTACATGAGTGAGTGGGAGGCTATGTGTTGTGTATGTGAGAGGCTTGGTATGTGAGTGGGAGGCTGGGGCTGTGTGTGTGGAGTGAGAGTCTGTGTGTGTGAGGTTAGGTATGTGTGTGGAGTTAGAGGCTGGGTACGTGAGTGAGTGGGAGGCTGTGTGTATGTGTATGTGAGAGGCTTGGTATGTGAGTGGGAGGCTGGGGCTGTGTGTGTGGAGTTAGAGGCTGGGTACGTGAGTGAGTGGGAGGCTGTGTGTATGTGTCGAGGGGTGAGAGGCTGTGTGTGTGTGTCGAGGGGTGAGAGGCTGTGTACGTGAGTGAGTGTGAGGCTGTGTGTGTTGAGGAGTGAGAGGCTGTGTGTGTTGAGGGACGAGATGGCTTGTGGTGTGATGAGAAGGCTGCTGCTTGGGCTTTGTGTGTGTGTTTAGGAGTGGGAGGCTGTGTGTGTGGTGTGAGGCTGTGTGTATGTGTGTGTGTGTGAGGCTGTGTGGGTGTTGAGGGGTGTGTGTGAGGCTGTGTGTGTGTGTGAGGCTGTGTGTGTGTTGAGGGGTGTGTGTGTGTGTGAGGCTGTGTGTGTGTGTTGAGGAGTGTTAGGCTGTGTGTGTGTTGAGGAGTGTGAGAGGCTGTGCGTGTGTGAGGCTGTGTGCGTGTTGAGGGGTGTGTGTGTGTGAGGCTGTGTGTGTGTGTTGCGGAGTGAGATGGCTTGTGGTGTGATGAGAAGGCTGTTGCTGCTGCCTGTAGCTGAAGCTTGGGCTTTGTGTGTTCACAGCTCAGATTTCACCGGCGGGCGGGGACACGCGTGGCGTTACCTCCATGCATACCTCTGCAGTGAGGGCGGAGGGAGTTTGTTGAATACTACCGGAATAACAGAAATCTTCTTATCGATTACCCCCACAACCCGCGAATCATATTATTCGTGGGAGCTGTAGGGTCCACGAACATTCCCTGTTACCATGCTTCGTGTTGTCCAAGAGTTCAATGCTGAGCTTGCTTCCAATGGTTCAGCAAAGGTGTCGTATAAAGAGGGTTTGAGCGTCAATTTCATGCAATTATCGGCGATGTATTTGTCATTTGCAATCGCGGATTATAGGATTTGCGATATCGGTCACCCCATATCTCCACGGATAATAAGATCGCGATGTATCCTGTACATATACATTACATATAACTATAGTTACAAGTGTTCACCTACTTGATGGATATAGCATTTCTTCTCGTGCCTATTAAATGGTATGACAAAGTAATCGATTACTTTGGAAACTGCGAGGCAAGGGTTGAATGTGTGTGTTTGTGTCCTTGTTGTTGTGTGCGTGTACCTACACACTGCTGTGTAAATGTATTGTATCTGTAAATACTATACACTACATCATTGTGTGTGTTAGTGTTTGTGTCTAGGGAGCGGTGGTGTAGTGGTTAGCGCAATGCAATTACGAATATCTCATCAGGTTCTGGGCCTCCTCTGTGTCGACTCGGCCTCAAATGAGTACCTGGTGCCGTGTGTAGTAAACATCGCCACTGGGGAAGACAAAGGCGGCCGGTGCTACTCGCTAACAGCACTTGCCCCGACAGCCCGTTAGAGACTACACGGGTCATCTTTGTCTTTGTGCAAGGGAGCGGTGGCGCAGTGGTTAGCGCACTGCGCTACGAATCCGGCCACCCGAGTTCGAATCAGGGCCAACATCGGTACTGGGCCACCCCTAGGTATCCGTAGCCTTAAATGAGTACCCGGAGCGGTGTGTAAACATTGGAGTGTGCTCGCTAACAGCACTTGCACACGGGTGCAAGCCCCAATTGTGTACATTATGTATGCTGATGCATGCTTATGAATTCGTGTTTATGTAATTGTAGGTTTATTACTGCGTAGGTGTAACTCGTGCAGAGTATTGGTGTGTTGCTCCACGTGTCGTGTAACCCAGTGTTTGTCTGTGTGCAAGTGTATATATGCGTATGCACAATACTTGTGTTACTGTAATTGTGTGATCGTGTGCACGTGTATGCGCGCGTCACAGTGTACGCATATCGACGTGTACAATAATACATATGGACTTGGGTGTCAGATTGCACGAGGCTATTTACTTGGTTCACAGATGGCGAGGATTGTATGTCGTCAGTATTGCATACCGTGTCAACCCCAAACGCTTTACCACGTATTCTTGTACAGGGAAATTGGTCCATACGGCGTACAGCCGTTTCAATACGGGCACAACAAAAAATTGATATGGTCAAATAAAATCAGTGTATTGTGTAACCCTTCGTAATTTTATTGTTGTACATTAACAACACGAGTGCGTGCATCCACATATCAAGCAAGCAGCAGCATCAGCATGCAAGATCACGTACAGTAGCATAAGTAGCATCATTGACACCAATCGTCAACATTAATAGATACAACTGCTTTTGTTTAGCAACAAAATTGTTGTCTATTTGTGTTTCTCCCTTGTGATTGGATTTTGTAGGATAAACGTTGAGATTTATAAAAGCACGGGGTGACCAATGAGGTCTGAATTGATCTCTAATAAGATAGGGCACTGATAAGGGGTTGACAGGTATGCTACTATACACTACACTATACACTACACTACACAACTATACACTACACAACTATACACTACTATACACTACACTATACACTACACAACTATACACTACACTATACACTACACTACTATACCATACCTGCCAACCCATACAGTTTACTCCGTAATCTTGTGCAGGGAAATTGAGTTTTCATGTCCATGCGAGATTTATCCCTTGTGATGGAACTTTGTAGGATGAACGTTGAGATGCATAAGGGGCACGGGAGGGGGGTGACCACTAATCTTGGTCTGTAATAAGTTAGGAGCTTCATAAGGAATTGACAGTCGGCTCTGCACGATCATTATAACTTTATTTAAGGTAATTGCTGCTAGCTTGTAAGTGTTTAGCACGAGGATAGCACGAACGCACAACTTGATTGTGGACCCCTGCCCCTTATGAACGAAACCAATGAATGTCCGCGCTTTATTTGGTGGCTGACATTCACAATTGTTGGTTTTTTTTTGTATTTCTAGCTGTACGTGTGTTCTAAATATATAAATATCGGTTCTCTAGCCCTTATATAACATCATTATAAGATACAACATTCACCCAGGATGGTTTATATAGAAACACATTACAGCACTATATACTGTATGAAGTTTCTTAGTGTAAGTGAATGCGTGTGTATGTGTATACTGTATATACAAGTGTATGTATGCATGTACACGGACATACACGTGTGTGCACTTACATATACTGGGGGGGAATTGGAGAGTGGTGGCGCAGTGGTTAGCGCGCCCTGCACTATGAACCCGGCGGCCCCATCTGAGCTGAATTTTCTGGCACGGCTCACATAAGTGGCGAGTGAGTTTTGTGAGCCGGTTTCGCCTTCTCCCCACGTCCTCCACCCGCAACTGAAGTTCAATTACAGTCAGTTTCCCCACCACCACCACCCAACTGATGTACAATCACAGTCAGTCACCCCACCACCACCACCACCCCACTAAAGTACAATCACAGTCAGTCTCCCCATCACCACCATCCAACTGAAGTTCAATCACAGTCAGTCTCCCCACCACCACCATCACCCAACTGAAGTACAATCACAGTCAGTCTCCCCACCACCACCATCACCAAACTGAAGTTCAATCACAGTCAGTCTCCCCACCACCACCATCACCCAACTGAAGTACAATCACAGTCAGTCTCCCCACCACCACCATCACCAAACTGAAGTTCAATCACAGTCAGTCACCCCACCACCACCACCACCCCACTAAAGTACAATCACAGTCAGTCTCCCCACCACCACCATCACCCCACTGAAGTTCAATCACAGTCAGTCTCCCCACTACCACCACCCAACTGATGTACAATCACAGTCAGTCACCCCACCACCACCACCACCCCACTAAAGTACAATCACAGTCAGTCTCCCCATCACCACCATCCAACTGAAGTACAATCAGAGTCAGTCTCTCCACCACCACCACCCAAACTGAAGTTCAATCACAGTCAGTCTCCCCACCACCACCATCACCCCACTGAAGTTCAATCACAGTCAGTCTTCCCACCACCACCACCCAACTGATGTACAATCACAGTCAGTCACCCCACCACCACCACCACCCCACTAAAGTACAATCACAGTCAGTCTCCCCATCACCACCATCCAACTAAAGTACAATCACAGTCAGTCTCCCCACCACCACCATCACCCCACTGAAGTTCAATCACAGTCAGTCTCCCCACCACCACCACTGGAAGTTCAATCACAGTCAGTCTCCCCACCACCACCACTGAAGTTCAATCACAGTCAGTCTCCCCACCACCACCACTGAAGTTCAATCACAGTCAGTCTCCCCACCACCACCACCAAACTGAAGTTCAATCACAGTCAGTCTCCCCACCACCACCACTGGAAGTTCAATCACAGTTAGTCTCTCCCCACCACCACCCAAACTGAAGTTCAATCACAGTCAGTCTCCCCACCACCACCACCATCACCAAACTGATGTACAATCACAGTCAGTCTCTCCACCACCACCACTGGAAGTTCAATCACAGTCAGTCTCTCCCCACCACCACCACTGGAAGTTCAATCACAGTCAGTCTCCCCATCATCACCACCATCACCAAACTGAAGTTCAATCACAGTCAGTCTCTCCCCACCACCACCACTGAAGTTCAATCAGTCAGTCTCCCCACCACCACTATCACCAAACTGAAGTTCAATCACAGTCAGTCTCCCCCCCACCACCACCACCCAACTGATGTACAATCACAGTCTCCCCATCACCACCCCAGAGTTTGTAAGCCTTGGTCCAGCAGTGGATCGACCATGGCTGATTCTTGCGGGCCACTGCAACGCCGGGTGGACCCCTAAACCACCCAGAAAACACCACAACGCGGAATTCCGTCGGCCCGAATTTCGAGACGGAACCCGCCCTGACTCCGCCTCGCCCTACCCAGTGCGGTGTGCTGTGTGGTGCTGTGTGTGTGTGCTGTGTGTGTGTGCTGTGTGTGTGCTGTGTGTGTGTGCTGTGTGTGTGTGCTGTGTGTGTGCTGTGTGTGTGTGCTGTGTGTGCTGCGTGTGTGTGCTGTGTGTGTGCTGTGTGTGTGCTGTGTGTGTGTGCTGTGTGTGCTGTGTGTGCTGCACGTGTGCTGCACGTGTATGTGCTGTGTGCTGCACGTGTGTGTGCTGTGTGTGTGTGCTGTGTATGTGCGGTGTGTGTGTGCTGTGTTTGTGTGCTGTGTGTGTGTGCTGCGTGTGTGCTGTGTGTGTGTGCTGTGTGTGTGTGTGCTGTGTGTGTGTGCTGTGTGTGTGTGTGCTGTTTGTGTGTGTGCTGTTTGTGTGTGTGCTGTTTGTGTGTGTGCTGCGTGTGTGTGCTGTGTGTGTGCTGTGTGTGTGCTGTGTGTGTGTGTGCAGTGTGTGTGTGTGCTGTGTGTGTGCTGTGTGTGTGCTGTGTGTGTGCTGTGTGTGTGTGCTGTGTGTGTGTGTGCTGTGTGTGTGCTGTGTGTGTGCTGTGTGTGTGCTGTGTGTGTGTGCTGTGTGTGCGCTGTGTGTGTGTGCTGTGTGTGCTGTGTGTGTGCTGTGTGTGCTGCGTGTATGTGCTGTGTGTGTGCTGTGTACTGTGTGTGTGGGTGCGGTGTGCTGTGCTGTGTGGGTGCGGTGTGCTGTGCTGTGTGTGTGCTGTGTGTGTGTGCTGTGTGTGCTGTGTGTGTGTGCTGTGCTGTGTGTGCTGCACGTGTGCTGCACGTGTGTGTGCTGTGTGTGTGTGCTGTGTATGTGCGGTGTGTGTGTGCTGTGTGTGTGCTGTGTATGTGCGCTGTGTGTGCTGTGCTGTGTGTGTGTGCTGTATGTGTGTGCTGTGCGTGTGTGTGCGGTGTGCTGTGTGTGTGCTGTGTGTGTGTGCACTGTGTGTGTGTGCGCTGTGTGTGCTGTGTGTGCGCTGTGTGTGTGCTATATGTATGTGTGCTGTGTGTGCGTGTGACGATGATGACGTTGTGTGTGCTGTGTGTGTGTGATGCTGTGTGCTGCGTGTCTAACAGCCTCCCACCACCACCACCACTGTCCTCTACAAGCCGGCGGTGTGACCCGAATGGCGGGCGAGACACAACAGAGACGACGACGACGACGCGCACGTTCGAAGCCCAACAACAACAAGCAGCAGCAGCAGTCGCTTACTGCTGCCGAGAGCAGCGAGAGAGGAGGCGGCGCCATCCCCCCTCGCCTCCATCGACACGCGAACAGCAGCATCATCATCATCAGCAGCAGCAGCATCATCAACAGCATCAGCAGCATCATCAGCAGCATCATCATCAGCAGCAGCAACAGCATCAGCAGCATCATCATCATCAGCAGCATCAGCAGCATCATCATCAGCAGCAGCATCATCATCAGCAGCATCATCATCATTATCATCATCAGCAGCAGCATCAGCAGCAGCATCATCAGCAACAGCAGAGCGCGCGTCGTCCACCGTCTGTGGGGGTGAGAGATGCAACACACGCACACACGTATAGACACGTGTAAACATTCACACGTATAGGTACACACACACACACACGTGTAAACATTAACAAGTATAGGCACACGTCTAAACACACACGTATAGACACGTGTACACATTTCATCACACGTAGAGACACACACGTAAGGCACACACACACGTATAAACACGTTTAAACATTCACACGTATGGACACACACGTGTATCGATACATACGTGTGTAGCTGCACCGGTATTGACACGCATGCACAGCAAAGATAACAACTGTATAGACACAACATACATGTAGAGATAGACACACACGCACACGTCCACGACACACACATATGCCGATTTTTAGACATACACGCAGGCACATGCACATTGTAGACACATTTACATTCAATTGTATATTCTCATACACAGTGATGGTGTCGGCATGTATATAGACACGTATGGACATATACGGTACACATTGATGCATGTCAACATTTACACGCACAGACACATGTTAGCATGCTAACACACTAATAGAGCTAGGCATGCATTGTATGCGAGCACGCATACACAGATGTAAACACATGCTAAGTGACACACACACAGTGACACACACACACACAGTGACACACACACATAGAGGTAAACACACACAGTGACACAGACACACACACATAGAGGTAAACACACACACACACAGTGACACACACACACATAGAGGTAAACACACACACACAGTGACACACATAGAGGTGCTGATGTGTAGACACACACCAATAGGGCTAGTCATACACACAGTGACACACACACAGTGGCACACACACACACAGTGACACAGACACACACAGAGGTAAACACACACACACAGTGACAGTGACACACACACACATAGAGGTAAACACAAAGATAAAAGATCCCCCATGTAGCCTTAACAGACTGTAGGGGCAAGTGCTGTTAGCGAGCACCTATGAAGGCCGGTACGGTACACGAGGGGGTGGGTGGCCATCACCACGCCCGACCGCCTTTGTCTCCCAAGTGGCAATTTTTACACACCGCACCAGGTACTCATTTGAGGCTGAGTCGACCTAGGGGAGGCCCGGGACCGGTTGAGATAATCGTCACTGGTGTTGGCCGTGAGCGGGAATCGAACCCGTGTCGCCGGGTTCATAGCGCAGCGCGCTAACCACTACACTACCGCTCCCCACAAACGCACACACAGTGACACACACACAGTGGCACACACACAGTGACACACACACACAGTGACACACAGAGAGGTAAACACACACAGTGACACACACACACAGTGACACACACAGTGACACACACACAGAGGTAAACACACACACAGTGACACACACACAGAGGTAAACACACACACAGTGACACACACAGTGACACACACAGAGAGGTAAACACACACACAGTGACACACACAGTGACACACACAGAGAGGTAAACACACACACACAGTGATACACACACAGTGACACACAGTGACAGTGACACACATAGAGGTAAACACACACAGTGACAGTGACACACACAGTGACACACACACATAGAGGTAAACACACACACAGTGACACACACAGTGACACACACACATAGAGGTAAACACACACATACAGTGACACACACAGAGAGGTAATCAAATACACACACAGTGACAATGACACACACACACAGTGACACACACACAGTGACACACAGTGACACACACATAGAGGTAAACAAATACACACACAGTGACACACACACACATAGAGGTAAACACACAGTGACAATGACACACAGTGACACACACACACAGTGACACACAGTGACACACACAGAGAGGTAAACGCACACAGTGACAATGACACACACACACAGTGACACACAGTGACACACACAGAGAGGTAAACAAATACACACCCAGTGACACACACACACTGACACACAGTGACACACAGAGAGGTAAACACACACACAGTGACAGTGACACACACAGTGACACACAGAGAGGTAAACACACACACACACAGTGACAGTGACACACACAGTGACACACACAGTGACACACGCACAGTGACACACGCACAGTGACACACACACACAGTGACACACACACACAGTGACACACACACACAGTGACACACACACACACACAGTGACACACACAGAGAGGTAAACACACACAGTGACAGTGACACACACACAGTGACAGTGACACACACACACAGTGACACACACACAGTGACAGTGACACACACACACAGTGACACACACAGTGACACACACAGTGACAGTGACACACACACAGTGACAGTGACACACACACACAGTGACACACACACAGTGACACACACACACAGTGACAGTGACACACACACACAGTGACACACACAGTGACACACACACAGTGACACACACACAGTGACAGTGACACACACACACAGTGACAGTGACACACACACACACACAGTGACACACACACAGTGACACACACACAGTGACACACACAGAGAGGTAAACCCACGTGTGCTCATGTAGACCCCCCACTCCCCCCACCACCACCGCCCTCGTCACGGGCTCGATGCGCTGGGGCGAGCGGCCTCAGTAGCAGCTCTGCCAGGCCACGCGGGGGGGGGGGAGACGCAGATCTTCGCTGAGAATCATTCCTGACAATCGACTCTTCTTATTCTTCATCATCTTCTTCTTCGTCTCAAATCATGGGAGCCATCGTCATCATCTTCTTCTTCTTCCCACCGGCTCTACATTCTGCATGGGGTACGTGCCAGTTGACAGCCTCCCACCCCATCAACTCAACTACTACTCATCTCTCAATCTGTCTCTCTTTCTCATCTTACATACGATTGTCTAATGCACTATCACTATAGTGTAGTAACGTGGTTTGTTTTTAACATCGTGTTATACGGCGTGTTGTTATAGGTGCTAGAACGCGTTGATACATCTTCGCATGCCACAGTGTATGACGGTGCTTGTTTTACATTGCAAGCCTCGCGATGTTGTAGGTTCTGCAATATAAAGGCAGTATAACTTGTACAATACATGCGGTATATAATTTGCAATGTTTTTAGATGCGAAGCAAAATGCATAGCATTGTAATATAATTAATAAAAAAATAAAACATTTGTACCCTGTGTGTTTGTGTGGTACCGTAGCGATTTCTGAATCGTGACTACAATTTCTATTTATTGTTACTCGTTTATGGCAATGTATTTTAAATGTATCTACCGTGGTTACAATGTATTTATATTGCAGTTGTAGTGTATATTTAATCACTATTGCTCTAGTTTATATAGTATTTACATGTGCAGCGGTGTGTGTGTGTTGACCAATCATTGTGAATTTGTGTGTATTCTTTACCCATCTCTGATTATTGTTACAAATGTTTAATTCGTTTAGTTCAGGGGTCGGCAACCAAAATAACAAGAAGAGCCATTTCTTTCCAATTCGGTACAAAATTCAGTATTTCAAGAGCCGCAATGCATCTGAGTACATACTGTACATACGTACATATTGTCAAGAAGCAGCCCGCAAAGAGCCGCATGCGGCTCCGGAGCCGTAGGTTGCCGACCCATGGTTTAGGACTTTAGGTGGTGCAATGTTTATTTCCAGCTGCCGTGCTATTTTCAGATTTATAGTTTAAAGTCTCTATCGGTGGCTCATCGGTTGCTATGTTTAAGAGAATACAATCCGGTGTTTATCACTTAACCCAAAATAATATCTACCTTTTAATTATATCCGACACTGTATCTGTATTTACATTGTGTATTGAATTGTCATAGGATTATAACTAATTTGCTCATAATATGTATATTACATGACTGTATTTTGGTAGTACGTCACAGTAAGATTACTTACTATAACGGAATGGAATAAGTAGCTTAATTTATCTTTAAACATTATACAGCAAGTTGCTTTTATTAGCTAATTCGATCATATATATTTGATACATGCGTTCAGTTTTCCAATACAGTACATCATTGTAAGTGTGTTGTCTTTTGCTATGATTGCTCCTTACGTATGTACACATTGTATTTTATTCTATAATTATACAGTATTTAGAAATATACATCGTAATTGTACTCGTAGTGTTTCATATTGCATCACGTCAAAGATTAGCGTTGTCATTTTATTTTTGCAGATGTTACAAATACATACCGAGGTGCAGTTTGATCTTGTTCCAAATATCGAATTACTTTGTTTACTGTATTACAGTACAGTATTGTACTGCTAATTGCAGTGTTCCTGCACTTTATGACTTTATTCCATATTAAATAATTGCATTTTAATACATGTCCTAAGTACGCGTGTGTCTAAATAAGACTGCAATCTGTGTGCTGTGCTGTCATGTACACCGTGGTCGAGGTGTCTTCTGACACCCAATTAATTGAGCCCTAACATTGTTGTTCCTTTGGTTTAAATCAATATTATAAAAATAAAATACGTTTTAGAAAATTAAATGGGGGGGGGGGGGGGTCACAACACGTCTGGACCATCCTGTCGACTCATTTGTAAATCCACTGCTGGATGAGGGCTTCCCCCACGTGATGTACTGTGTACATTAGTTCCATGATAATTAACATCCAGTTTACCCGAAGCGTTGTGCTCGCATTAACGTCGTAACAATGCAGCACAGAGTGGTGACATTCAAGTACACAGCAATGCATATCACGCTACAGCATTCGCCCCATTGGATTTAATCTGCAGTTAATATTTAATCTGGAAAACTCGGTCCGCTCCCAACAACTCTGGCGGGGACGTGTCATTGAAAGAGGAGAGGCACGCATTTCGTTTGCCCGAACCCGTGTAAGTAACCTCTTTTTCGGGGCACTTCCAGCATTCTGGGAAGGCAGCAAGGTAGAATGAGAGCAAAACTCCACTCCACTACTGCTTGTTAGTCTTGTGCTGCTTGCTTGCTGCTGCTGCTCATGATGACCAGTCACATGTGCTGGCCGTGGCAATGCAGGGCTGACGTCATTGGATAAGAATGAGCTCTTGTGTGTGTGTGGTGTGTTGTGTGTCTATGTGTACACATCTGCAGTTGAACCGTGCCAGTTGGGTTTCAATTTGTGGGACAAACACAATGCGCCGGCTTTGTGTATTGAGACAGAAAGTCTCCTTTGCAAGTGGAGATCTGTGGGAAGTAAGCAGTTGATGCAAGACCCTTGTTTATAATCAGGTGAGAGGGCCCCCTTGAGATGGTTTTATTTTGTAAAGGAGATCTGGGAAGCATCAACATTACATAGTATGAACTTTATAACCGTTTGAGAGCCCGTGGAGATGGGAAATCTTTTGTAATGTAGATCTGGCTCTTGTGCACCGTTGCCCTGGGCACATAGTGACGAGGTAAAAAGGTGCAGCCCTGCAATATCTCGCTCACGCCACTACTGCTGGAAGGGCATCCACTAGAGGGAGCTCTTTAGAGCACCTCTAGAGAGTACATGGAGAGAGCAGTGTTCACTCATTTTCAGAGGGGGGCCATTGGGGTTTGACACCATGATGGGATGTCGCCACATTTGTGTATTGTCGGGGGGCCTCGCTAAAGGCCACCAGGGGCCACCAGTTGCCCGCGGGCCTTGCAGTGAAGACCACTGCTCTAGAGTCTAGAGGGTATTTTTGGACTGCTCTTCCGCACTGGCCCGAAGTCTTGCAAGAGGTGGGTATACCCACAGTTTACCCCACCACACCCACCCTGCGTATCCACTTACTGTGCCCCCCCCCCCCCCCCCCCATTTACAAAACACAGTCCACACATAGCTGCTCCTGTGTATATCATCATTATCAACATGTGCTGGATGAAGGCCTCCCCACACCGTCGCCGTCCCTCGAGAGTCCTGTGATGCCACAATTCGTCGTACTCTCTCCCTGCCGCGCATGAGCTGAGCTCACCTCTCTCCGTCTCGGCGATGGTCCTATTCCCATGCTCTCTTCTCACTCGCTCTTCATTTTAGCTGCCGCTCGGGTCAACGCAGTGCCGGCCGTCACGTCCGTCTCTCGTCCATTGGCCCTCATCGCCGTGACCTGTCGACGTTGCCGGGCCCATGAACCGCGGTCGCAGCCGTCGGTGTTGATGATGCACACGCGGATTCGTGTTTGTTCACCTCATCACAACACACGAATAATAATTATAGTTGGCCAAATGCAGCACCTGAAATAGTATTGAGACTCTGAGGTTATCGTACTACTGTATTATTTTTCGATTTAAAGCTTTCGTGACTGCAGGGATTCATCTTCTTGGTTCTTTCGGTAAAGTCACATAGAATGGAAATAATAAAATAATAAAATAAAACATAATCAAATAATTCTCACGACGTTTCGGCCACAACGCAAGCAGCCGTCCTCTTCTCGACAGACCTGTTCTCCATCTGAGGACGGCTGCTTGCGTTGTGGCCGAAACGTCGTGAGAATTATTTTATTATGTTTTATTTTTATTATTTTACTGTATTATTGTCACATGAACTAATTCCCTTATAGTATACAATACATTACTTATGGATTAGGTAATTGGCAATGCCTATCGTGTATTCCATTCGTTTGTGAATAGAGTGTGCTTTCCTTATTAATAATAATTTATAGGCCTTTGGCAATCCACTGCTAGATGAATGCAGGGTAGGATAAGCAACGTGGAGGTTTAGCAGAGAATTGTGGCAGGGAAGAGTTGTAGATGTGATCAGAAAGCGGAGGTTTGCGATGGGTCGAGACGCATGTGCAGGATGGAGGAGGGCAGGTTACCGAGACGGGCATTGGAGTGGACACCCACAGGTCGCTGACGATCAAGAAGGGGAAGACCAAAAGCCTGGTGGTATGATGATGATTATGATGAGACAGATCCACCCTTGAAGGACTTTGTCAGCTGTGTCACAAGGGACACGTCAATTGTTGAACACAACTCAAAGCCTGCTGATGGCGACACTGAAATAGGACCTTAAAGGATACATCGACTGTGTAAATATCTAAAGCCAGATAGTTGTTAGGATGAGACTAAGAGCAATCCGTTGGAGACTTGATGTTGATTGGCAGCTGATCTGGCAGAAGGGAGGAAGACAAGGCGAGGTGTGTTGGTTACTTGTTCGTAATATAATGGCGGGATGAAGTACAGTAACATGCTGTTGCTATGTAATGTACCTATGTTATGAATTGCAGCACGCTGTACAGTGCAAAGTAAATATTTTCCAGTAGAACACATGCTGGATCCTTAATGCCACGATATTTAAAAGGGAAGCGAAAGCAATTACAGGAAGTTGCAGGAAAACATCAAGTGCGTAATGTGCCTGATGGATGGGATGGCTGGGTGATTGGGTGGGCCTATTGAAACATCACTCATTCCGTGGAGCCAGGGGCCAGGGGAGATTGTGGTGGTGGCGATGATGGTGGTGGTGGTGGTCGTAGGAAGCTTTGGGATGTGACACAGGTTTTCCACAGCCCCGCATGGCATGCACAAGACGGGCGCAGCAATAATAACAACTTGGCAGGGTCTGCAGTCACAAAGCCCTCATGCTGATAACGCCATCGCAGCACTGTAGCACACAAATACTATTACGGAACATACAAACAATAGACTGTTGGGGCAAGTGTTGTTAGTGAGCACCTAGTAAGGTCAATCGGGAGCAGGAGGGCGAGGCACGATCAGCAACCACGCCTTTCCACCTCGTCTCGCTCTCCAGGTGCCGATGTTTATCCAGCACACCAGGTACACATTTAAAACTCCAGTCGACCTGAGGGAGGCCCAGAATCTGTTCATGATCACTTGCCACTGGTGTGAGCTGTCACTGGGAATTGAATTCAGGTTTCGTAGCGCAGTGCACAAACCACTTTGTCTCTGTTGCTCTGTATCATGTGCGATCTCGGTTAAAACGTGTCTAGTTAATGAGGCACGACCCGGTTACTCGTGTGCAATATTTTTATCACTCGAGATTTTGCCACTAGATGGCATATATATTCTGTAATCAAAGATGGCAGCACCCTTGCACATTTGCAAATAAGAAAAGCAGTGGCCTCCTGCATAGATATCGCAGCTGTGTTTTATAGCTCTCTCCGATGTGTTTTCAGGTTGTTCCCTTCCCAGGACATTAAGCCAAACTTCAGACACCATTATAGCACCTCCGATTAGCACGGTTGGCTACATACGGTGCGAAAGATGTTCAACGCACACACATAAACAGCATGTACAACCCGGAAACTCATCGGTGTGCCAGAGCACAGTAGGCTCTTGTGACATATATAGTTGTTTTTTTAAACAGTGAAATGAAACAATGAAATGGCAATATGGTGGCAAATGTATGGATCGTGGCAACATTTTATAAGTGGGTGGAACAGCTGCAAACAGGATGTGAACAAGTTTGTGACAACAGATGGGTTCGGCCAGTTGATGTTTCAACCTCAGCCAGTGGTGGCTCTTGTTGATTTAAGATGGCAGGCATGTAGGAATTAAGGACTTATCATCAGTCATATGGATATGTGTGGGAACAGTTCCTTTGGTAATCCACGTAAAGTGGAGTTTCTGTCGAGAACGTGACCGTGGCACGCCAACATTTTAAACTCGAGGCCATTAAGCAAACAGGAGTGCGTTTGTTGTAATCTGCTGGCCAGAGTCTTACACGGCAAAGACAAGGCTTTTTTGTGTCAATCCACCCATTCCACCCATTTTTTTTATTTTGCCACTATTCATACAGCTGTCACCATATTGCAGCTGCAATCTTTTATACATTTCGTTGTGTTTACACCCTCCAAAAGTATTTTTTTCAAACATGTTTAGTAGATTTTCTAATGTACAATTCATGACCTTTTACGTATGCCATCTAGCAGCCATATGCGAGGAGAAATTTATTGTGTGCGAGTACCAAGATTATGATCCAATGACTACAACATTTTTATTGAAATTCCACGGCCATAGGTTACAGAACCACTTCACAGAATTAAATGTTAGTTTACTTACTGAAAACAGTGTCATGCAATGCACAATGCAGTATTTATAACTGTTGTACATGCGTACAATAATTTTTACTACAGAACATTAATGCGTGCAAAACATGCGGTGCTTCAAGCGTAAACGTACAAAAGACAAATTACAGTGCCGTACTACATTATTGTGATGAATACAGCAGTACAGAATCATTCTTACGACAGTCTTCTGCAATGTATACAGCGCATACACAATTACAGCACGCAACGTTTGGACAAGCGTATGCAAAATAATGAAGACCAACTTTCCTCGTTTTGCTTTTGCAGGCTTTTGGGGCAAAGTGTTAATTCTAGATTTGAAGCTTTCGTGACTGCAAGGATTCATACATACTCTTAGTTTTTTCGGTAAAGTCACGTAAATTAAAATTAAGAAAAGTAATAATATAAAAAAAATAAAAAAAATCACGTTTCGGAGGCAACACAAGTATCCATCATCAGGTGGGACCGTCACAGCTAAATATACTGTATCATAAGCTCCCCCCCCTCCTCCCCCTTAACTTGTATTTAAGAACTTGTATCTTGGAATCCCTGCCTCACTTGATACAGCAAATCTAGCTGTGACGGTCCCACCTGATGACGGAGACTTGTGTTGCCTCCGAAACGTGATTTATTATTATTTTATTTCTATTATTACTTTTATTAATTTTAATTTCATTTTTTACCTACGTGACTTTACCGAAAACAGTAAGAGTATGGGCAAAGTGTTGTCAGTGAGCAGCTATTAAGGCCAGCACCGCGCACTACGGGGTGGTGTGGCCAACAGCATGACTTGCGGAGCCACCTTTACCTCCGCAGTCCTTGTGTTTAACTACGTAAAGCGACCAGGTAATCATGTAAGGCTGAGTCAACTTAGGGGGAGGTCCAGGACCGGTTCAGATACCACAACTATAGTACAGTACTACAGCATAAATCCCCAAATCTGTGTTGATATGGGGGTAAGTTTTGATCGAATAATCGGCAACAACATTCATATTCTTAGGTTTTTTTCGGTAAAGTCACGTAGGTAAAACATTCAAATTAATAAAAGTAAAATAAACAACATGTTGGTGCTGATACGTTGCGGATAATGGGAGGAAAGAGCCGGGCAATTCCATTAAGCCACAACAACAAAAACAAATCTGCGGATTAAAGGGTCAGCTCGGTACGTGACGAGCGGTGCAATGAATAATCCGTGACACATTTGCGTATTGTAAGGTTATGATTTTTGCAACAACAAAAATCGACTCTATTCCATGAATATAGGCCCATGTTCAAGGATTTTGTTGCATTTTTTAGAAGACTTAATATCCAAGTCTTAAAAAAAAAAAGCTTAATACTTTTCTACAAAACAAGTCGCATCAACGCAGTGAGCTCATCTGCGCTAGTGTGATATACAAACACAGTTCTATAGAATAAAATCTTAACTCTGAGCTTCCCTTTCAGCTCTGCTGCCGCAGCTCCGTGTTAGTTCCGCCCGCTTCTGCGAATCGCGGTCCACGATTGAAACCGCTTTTCGCGAATTTGGGTAAAGATAGATTAGCTGTATATATACACACACACGCGAAATGGCACAAACCGAACCCACATAAAGACAATGTCAAGCTGTGCACAATTTCACGCACACCACTGCATGAATATTCAGTATATTGCATTCGGTAGATATGTCGTACGCATATACATGCATACGTACGCAGTACTTCGAGGTACTATTCTAACGCACGGTTTATATAGATACATGTGTACATACACATGTGTATACACATTAACACAGACAGGCAATAAATCTAGCTAATGCACACAGAGAGGCCATTGACTTAATCGTATTTTGCCCCTTTAACAGTGCAGCCTGGAGCGTTACTGTATGCAGCTTTGCACGCCACGCATGATGTCTTTACTGCCACATCCCGTGTACTATATATATACACGCGTTTACAGTGGCGACATTCAACCTAGCTAATCTCATAGAGCCAGTCTCTTGTACATGCTGTTACACGCGTGGATAGGCAATGCCTCAACTTGGCTTTCGGTGGCAAAATTCATTATTATTAAGGCTGTGATTCTTTTTAATTAAATATTTTTCGGGGTTATTTCCCCAGATTCATTCCCATTGTGCTATTGTGTCATGTCATGGGACCAACAATGAATTGTGAACTCTTGTAGAGCAGAGCAGTGCATGTGTGTGTGTGTTCCAGAGCAGTCCGCAGAAGGAGATTTCATAGAACTGCTTCTGATTAAAGGGGCGGCTTTTCCCATGTTGAGGAAGTGGCAGAGACGCATTGACAATGTGTTAGCCCAAAAATGGGATGGAAATGAAAATTTGCCAGTGCGTGATTTGGGCCGTAACTCACAAGATTGCGTGATTATGCAGTACAGAAAAGAGGAGCACATGGGTCGCGGAACAAACTCAAATCAGAGACATCACCTTGGCAAAAGAAATTTAATTGGGTTTGAGCAGGACACACCGCTAACAGGGATGATGACTGATGGATAAGTCTGGCGTTGGAATGGCTGCCAAAGGAGAGAACAACACATCTGTGAGGACGACTGCTGTGGAGGTGGAGCGATGATAATGCGTTCATGTGTAGCAATGAGTAGGATGCAGGAGGTTGGTGTAGCACAGATGTGGGACCATAGAAGTGCAGTATAACAATGGAATTATTCTGTACTGTCTGCAACGTATTCCCGCTGCCCTATGTTAGAATGCATGTTTTTTTTTTATGGTGCTCACGCATAAAAACACTGTCCAGGCTCAAACCAGCTTAGCTTACAATCTGATGGGATCAGGTGCATTCTGGGGAATTGGTTGTAGGCCATTCTTGATATAAGTACATCTACATATATATAAAAGGCAAAGTTGTGATTATGTGTCTGTTCAAAATGTTTAGGGTACTTCCCGACATGCAACAAACTTGAAATTTGCCATGTGGGTACTTTCCAGACTGTACACCATGCAAAACATATAAATATACACTTATTTTCTTCTGGGGGGGGGGGGGGGGAGCTCAATAATGCATATGTTTTTTGCACGGCAAGTGAGCTGTGACGTCAAATCTGTCACGTGACCCGCGCATGTGGGAGCGTAACGCATTGTAGTGTAGCGGGTAGCGCGCTGCACTACGAACCCGGCGACCCGAGTTCGATTCCCGCTCACGGCCACCACCGGTGACGATTATTTCAACCAGTTCTGGGCCTCCCCTAGGTCGACTCGGCCTCAAACGAGTAACTGGTGTGGTGTGTGAACATCGCCACTGGGGAGACAAAGGCGGTCGGGCGTGGTGAATCCAAGTCCCGGGCGAAGCCGGGTAGTAAAGCTAGTCTTTATATAATAGTGACTTTAATCGATGAGTGAATATATTTAGTTTTATTGCGCCAGGTGGGATGACCTTGTCATATGGTTTGGTCCCATTGCAAACAGACCTTGACACAGCAGATTACATTGGAACACTGTCAATTAAACAGGAGCAGATGGCGGTGATGAGGCTGTTACAGCAGGTCTTGGAGGGCAGTGTCAACCGTGCAGTTGCTGCGGGATCTTACAGAAGGAAGGGAGCAGTGGACAGATGTAGTGACATCAGTGGCATTGGCTCCGATCAACTCTTGAGTATAGTCCTAACAAAGGCCAAAGAAACCAATCAATTGTAATGTATTTACATTTGAATAATTATCTTCCTTGCAATGCTGCCATAGTGTAATGGTTAACGCACAGGACAGCGTTGACATTGTCTAGGATGGTTTTCACTGCAATCAACACATTTGATGACCATTAGTTTAAGGGAATTCTGCCGTGGAGTAATGATTATCACGCTGGACTTGCCATCCAGAGGTCTTTGCTTCGATCTCCCTGGCACAGCAGTAGAAAGGGAAGGCAAGTTTCTTTAGTACAGAAAGATCCCCCTTATAGCCTGAACAGAATGTTGGGGCAAATGCTGTTAGCGAGCACCTGTGAAGGCCGGCCAACACCACCTCCGGAGGGCCCAAGACCGGTTCATATAATCGTCACTGGTGTTGGCCGTGAGCAGGAATCGAACTCGGGTCGCCGCTGCACTACCCCCCACCACACACCTATTTCCACCTGGCAGTATAAAGGGATTCCCCAACGAGTCGATCGGCAAGTTCCACATGTGGTCGGTCAGCGGTGGGTACTCACACCTCTTCCAAGGCATCTGGCCTGTATGGAAACTGTGGCCCAAAACTACCTTCTAGAGGGGGGTTCTCTAGAGCTCACTCTGGCTGAGGTCATTTCAACAGCGTGTATGTTGTCTGTATGTTGAACTTCTTTCGCACCATACGTATCCAACCGTGCTGAAATGCAGCGGCTTGAACAAATTGCAAGGCCCAAAGATTTTTTTATAGCTTACATTTTTGTATATATCGTACGCGTTTGTCAATTAAAATTCTTATTTCCCCCCCAATTCGGTAATGCACTACAGTAGTTTAAATCATAGGACTACATGCATACATTGTATACATTGAATCTTGATTTTCTCTCGGTTGCCATCGGAATGTCTGTGGGACATCAACTGAGAGGCTATTCTCTGATGGGGGCTTTGTGCAACAGATTCAAATACTCCGCGGAGTTTGGTCGAGGTCATTATGCACTAGACTGACCATTTACTAATCATGTCCTTTATACAATATACAGTACTGTACTGACAGACCGGTCTTTCTATACAATGGCTTTACAGACCAGTGTCTGATGTCAACTGACAGTTCAGTTTCTGATTGGGTCTTTATGCAATGCGGTAGATTGGCAGGCAGACTGCTCTCTGATGAGGTCTTAAGACTGACTGACAAGACCGGTCTCTCCTCAACCTGTGTGTGTGTACGCGTAGTGTCACGGTAACAATGCGTTAAATGGCTAAAATCTTGCTTGCGTGTCAGTCAGACGATCGTCGTTGGCAATTTTTACAAATTTTCACTGGTTGCACGAGACAGTTCGCCGCCATTGCAAGCCGCTTTCACGCGTTGTCACAAAGGGTCGTTCATTACGAGCTGACGGCAGAGAAAACGCCGCGGTTCTAGGAATTGCACCTTAACTATCCGAACACCCGTGAACATTTCACGAGAAAATGGTTCAATGAAGGCAGCTTGGCCCAATTACTCGAGCAACCCTCACGTCACCATCCTCCATTCTTCCTCGACAAGCATGCCGTCTGTATCTTTGCTCACTCGCTCACCACCACCTCCCTCCCTCCCCACTTCCCTGGCAAATCTGGCCCTCCTCCCACGCCACCGCCGCCACATTACACTACTGTATTATACAGTGTCCGTTCTTCGTCCTTATCCTTGCATATCGGATCTTCCTGTCATTGCGAATAAGTGGAGTCATCTCGCAGTGATTGCAAATTCATCATAGTATTCGTGATCAGCAGCAGACATGATCGATCATCTGCTGGATGAAGGGCACTCCAAGCCATCCGCACCCATCTCTCACGATCCTGCGATGTACCCCAATCCATCATGCATCTGCACGCGAGCTGATTTCATCACTTAATCTTTGCTGTGGACATAATCTTGGGTGGGGATTTGTTTGACCATACTTCACCACGCCAGTCAGTGTGGTGATTTTTGCGACATTGGGCCAATGTTGGCAAGTGGTTTGGAACTGTTGGACCAACGTTGGCCAAAAACTGTCCCATAATGTCCCCATGTGTACTGGGCTGGTTGAGACACTACTCCCCAACGATGTAATTTATGGCTGGGAATCAAATTCGAGGTGGCTGGGTTAATAGTGCAGGGTGGAAACCGCAGCATCACTGCTTCCCCCCAGATAAAAGGGGTTAGTTCTGCAGAAAAAAAACCACCACGGATAATTGGATCCGTTCACAGTGCCCCTCGAGTTACAGGTAAAGGGACTCCTCCACTTACGAACATTCGACTCACGAACTTTCAGAGATACGAACAAACGTGTCCATAGTAGTAGGTTTTTACCCTTTAAACTGGTACAAATATGACACCTTTATACAAGGCATTATGTTGCAATAACCACAACACAAGCAGTCAAAATGCAAACAAAAATAAACAACTCTGATAATGATAATGATATGCACTGTCCTTGAAGTTGATTGGTCCACACCCGAGACAGCTTTTCTTAGAGCCTAGTCTCCATTGGTGTTGGACCAGATGACGCCAAAAGGCGTACAACTCAAAAACATCGCACTATCAGAGTATTGAGAGCTCGGGGTAAGCATTTACACTATGAGACCTCCTTTACCAGTGGCACAATATAGTAATAGGTTTTTACCCTTTAGACTGGTACAAAAACTGACACCTTTATACAAACCTGTCCATATGTTCAGTTGCTTGTTTGGACCGAGAGTTGTAAGTTCAACCGCTGCACAACAGACGGCGGTGGTGGTAATCTACATATGCAGAACATGAAGAACTAGTGGTATCTACATATACAGGAGATTATACAGCTTTTAAAATAATTTCACGTGTTCAGTGTACATGCCGTACAACATGTTTGTAATCCACAGGAGTAAAGTTAGACTTGCGAACGAATCGACTTACGAACAGACCTGGAACCCAACTTGTTCGTAAGTAAAGGAGCCGCTGTATACTGCCATAGCGCCCTCTAGTGACTACATATTTATACAGGGGGGGGGGGTCTTAGGGGCTGCTGCTTGAGTACATTACGGGAGCTGCTCCATGCTTGTTCATGAAGCCCAGCACACGTAAGGGGATTTCAAACATACGACCGGCCAACCTTGGCGTAACGTGTTGGCCCAACGTTTGCGCGTTTTTCCTGGGGTATGTGCTGTATCCAGGAGCCAGGATTTGTGCGGGTGAATTGCAATTTTAATGACATTTACAGATGTGGTTTTTAATTGCCCCTTTGCCGTGGATAAATATTGTTTGGGTAATACAAGAATAAAAAGCACCCATATCTAATGCTTGCTTGCGTTTCGTCTTCCGTGAATAATGGATGCCTGTCATAAATGTCCCGTACCATGCACATTCATTGGGCATTCCTACCCGTTCACAGCAACTTCGACTGGTCAGTGTGGTGAAGTATGGTCAAAAACAATAATTGTGATTGATGCGGCGACAGGCCTTTATCCAGCGATGGATTGAAAAAGAGCTACAGTTTATATTATTGTTACTGTTATGTGAAAAATGTGCATTTTTGACCTATACGCGGTATTCGTAAAGGTGTTGCCCATTATTAAATAATGAAAAGCAAACAACGGTTTTAGCTAGGTTGATAAAATAGGAAACACATTAAACAGCGTGAAGATTTTGATCATGAATGTAATTCTTCTAAAATCTGCACGTGTTATGCGTTTGACTGCAGTGTGATGTTCATGCGCGTACTGCCTTGGCTGTCCTGTACATGTTCTTGACGCTGTATGAATGTGTTTGACATTGTAGAATTATATGCTACTAGCTTTACTACCCGGCTTCGCCCGGGACTTGAATTCTTGTCTTGGATTAATTGGATATTCCCTTATATTTCAGTGGAAAACCCTGTAAAAAATTGATGATTGCAAGTAAGAAAAAATCCTAAACAAATCAATTCAACTAAATCGGATGTTTTTCACTCAAGGAAATTGAACCTTAAGCAGGCAACTCGGTAAGGGAATGACGTGGCGAGCTGAAAATAGTCGCGTTTCCTTAGAAATCCCAGACAGCAGCATAAGATGTGCAAATTTCATGACGTCAGAGCTCAGCGTTCCACACAAACAGATGTATCTTCTGCTTTATATTGAAGAGCGAACTAAAATTAGTCGCGTTGACTTATAAAATCGAGACAGCTACGCCGCGCATTTGTGCGGGATACACGGCCTTCGCGGAGGGTTGGCGGGGTGCGTGACGTCACCAGGCACACTGCGTGACGTTACTGCATGCGGGTGACATCACAGATGTGACGTCACCGCTCACTGGCCGTGCAAAATATATCCATTATTGTGCCCTCCCCACCCCCCAAAATACAAAAGTCAATTTTTTATATTTTTCGCATTGTGTACAGTCTGGAAACTACCCACATGCAAAATTTCATGTTGCATGTCGGGAAGTATGCTAAACATTTCGAACAGACACACATTCACAAATTTCCCTTTTTTATATATATAGATAACTCATAGATTTTAATGTGTGGATATATCTCTCGTCACGTGTTTGCTTTGTACCTGCAACTTGACACGCTGGACATCCTTGTAAACTAGATGTTCCATCTCGAGGGATTATCCAGTAAGATATATAAATAAACAGAATCCAGTCAATTAAAAACACGTCCGTCATGGTAACCACATCATATTGAGATTTAAGAGAGTCCCCATGTGTCTGCCAACATCTCTGGTTTGGTGGTTTTGGCAAACACTTGATCTTTTACATAATCCCAACATTTCAACTATGCAGCTCAAACTGTACTCTTCAATTACAATATAAACTATCAGATGGCACCTTTTTATGGCCGCGGTGTATTCTGCAAACTCATTCATATATATGTGCTCAAGAAGAACAGCATCGCTTGTGATTAAAACTGGATCGATTAGTCAATGAATCGACTGAAAATCGTAATCCAATTTTCTTGTGGCCCTAAAAGTTGGGCCCCTTTTTAAAACTGTGACCGCCCCGACATCCCTGTACACGAGAAGTGTGACGCGTCTGATGAGGCCGATGATGTCACCAAACCCCTACACGTTCACCTCCTGTCCAGCGGCACACCTGGGAACAGAAGCGAGACTTTTTATCCAACTGTTTTGCGTTTTCCTGATGAGTTGAGTGATTCGAACCGATACTCGGTAGAGTCATCGATTACTGTACAGTACTCGTAATCAAATAGCCAAACTCTGCTTATGAATCATCATCATCAGCCACTGCCTCTCCATTGTTGGACGAAGGCCTACCTCAATGATGCCACAATCCATCTTGTTCCTCCGCAGTGAGCACGTCAGCTGGTCTCATCGATGCATCTCCACGGTGGTCGACCTTGTTTTGGGTGTTTTCATCTAATGACGATTAGACCTAATTTGCAACGGTACATCCAAATGTGGTGTCTATCACGTTGTGGTCACGTTGCTTCTAACGTACAAACAAGCAAACATCCGTATGGGCAATATTTTTTCAAATGTAGTGCTCTAATGAAGTCTAGGTCAAACAGGGGTCGCCTGATCTCATGCGCTGCGTATACTCTGTAGTACTGCACATATAAGAGTAATTGGGATTTATGAAGCGTCTAAATGCAATTGTATGTTGAGAGGTGCGCGCGTTAGCTAGAGAAACGCGGAGGCTGAGGGGAATGTCATCATGGGAGGTAGAATGAAGAGAATTACCATATGAGAGTATATTTTTTGCGTGATACCGCATCGGCGGTGGTGCGCGAGCAATAAAGCACAACATTTTCAACGCTTTCTTTAGCAGCACTGCCTCCAAAAGAAAAACAATCGACAACGTTTCGGAAAGTGGCCTCTTCTTCATTGCAGATTTCTTTCTCGACTATAAAGAAGGGCCCTTACATGTATGTGTGTGTTACACGGACTTATATTTAATTATTTTTCTTATTTGGACAGTGTTATTGACAAACGTGTTGAGTTTGAATTATTATCCGGGTGTGAATGTCAGCTCAGTATGGGCAATGATTTGCACGATCAAAAGTCCAGTGCTCTGCTCCTACAGTACAAAATCTCCATGTGCCCCTTTTGCCAAGATTAATGTGGACACGATGAATGGCTCCATAGTGTCTGTGGAGTGCTTCTCTTGCCCTTAGCATCGGGCAACCCAGCAGTGTTTATTTAATGAGCCATGTCCTCCCTTCTGCATGATACTCGTAGAAGTCAAAACTGGTCCAGGGGTTTCCTTCCTTTAATGCTGCTGGAAACTGCTTTTGTATTCCAGAAGGCCCCGTTGGTTTTTGGATTTAAATGTTTAGTTTTTTTTGGCAATGAAGCAAACCCTTCTCCACCCTTCTGTGTCCATTTATACAGTACTGCACAGTAAGATTTTTCTACAATACTGCATATTAAAACAAATCATAGCTTGTTTCCATTCTCAGCCGGGCGGTCTCAATCTCTGTTGGTGGTATGGACATTCCACGTTACTATGGCGGGGGATATTATAATAAGCATTCTTCCCCACAAAGTAGTACATGTTCTGTCCACCCTCTAGAGATGATGGGTTGAGTCAACCTTCATTTGAGATTGAGCCTTTGCAACTTTTTTTGTTTGTTTGTTTTTATCACGGTTGCACAGCAGAGGCGCCAGTGCCCTTAAACGGCAAGCGGCCTGCAACACACGGTACGACTGAAAGTGTAATGGATAATAGATATTGCGTTTCTTGGATTGAGCAAGGTTATAAGGCCTTGGGGTAATGAAATGTTGTGGTGGGGGGGGGAATTCCAAAAGGCGAGCATTTCGCGAGCAAAGAAGCGGAAAGATAAATGTTTTTGATCTGCAGGAGGGTGATTGAACAATATTGCCCGGTGTGTCTCTTGGGTCGGGAAGATGTGTTTCTGAGTGTCTCGGTCCAAATCAAAGTATCTCAGTTTACTCAGTTGATGATGGGGGGGGGAGGCTGGTGATACGCCATTCGCCATCCTGAGCTTTGGTGGTATAATTCCACGCTTCTGCAGTGGGTGTGATCAATATCTATGTCGCATGTAGATTGCAGCCTTCAATTTTGGCAGCCGGGGAAGTGTTTGGGTGCCCACTTGTCTCAACAAAATTGAACCCATGTCCATCTGGTATTGTCCTCTTTCAAGTGAAATTGGGGTTCACGTGGCCTTCGGTGTACATAAAAAAACGCTCTGTTCAGAAGCCCAGAGCTTTAAAAAAAAACTGGAGCACGGCTATTGGCCGGGCTTTGCTTTAGTGGCCGGAGGTTGCTGGTTTAAATTCCTGCCGTCAATGAAACGTTGTAATTGTGCCAAAGCGCATAAATTCTCCAATAACCTAAATGTACTGTACAGGGTTATTTATTCCACGTGGAGTTTCTTGTTAACTACGCGTCTTACCAAAGCCATTCTTTTTGCATGAATGCAGAGAGAAGCCATCCATCTGCGTTAATGCCAGGGCCCCCTTGGAAAATCCTGTTCTATACGAGGATGGTGGTGCTTTTTATTATCGTATATAGGTTGAAGGTTAAGAGAAAGACTAGTGCTGCGCATAATAGGAGTTTCACGGATCCACAGCTCCCGCTGCTAATAGGAGTTGAGGGTAGTCGGGTTATGGACACTATTAAGTCTCCATGTTTAAACAAGCATCGTGTAGTTCTCATCTCTCTTGGCATTCCTGAGCCAGTGGTGGGATTCATTCTATATATTGCAAAAACACTGAGCAGTCTTTCCAAAGGCCAGTCACTAATGACTTCCCACAAAGGAGTTATTCGTTCTATTGACCTCGTACCGGGATTTGAACTCGCAAACCTTACGTTTGCGAGTTGGGCACATCGCCACAGTGCCACATTATTTATTTTGTTGCTGTTTTGAATCTCAGCGCAGTCACCTTGCCTTTGCCGAAACGCGTTGGCATTTTGACGCGCTAAGAATCCAAATCGATGGCACAGCAGCAAGCGGGGGCCCTGCCTTGCGATGTGCCACGGCCGTGGAAGCGGAGCGGGCGGGCGGGGATGGCTCTTCCCTGGCAGTGCCGGCGCTGTGGTGCAGTGGGTCATATCGGGTCGCCGTCGTCGTGGGGAAGGAAGGCGGGAAAGGGGGCGGCAGAATAAAGAAACGAAGCGCTGCGGCAGTGTGCAGCCTGGGGTGGAGGCGTGCAGCAGCGAGCCCACCGCTGCGCTCCCTGCATTGAGGCACACGCAAGTGTAACCACGCTTCACTAATCCTTTCTCTGCCCCCCATGGGAGAGGGCATTTGGCGAAGACGAGCGGGTGTACAGTGTGCGGCTTTGGTGGTGAATGATTATTTTTTTTTGGGGAGGGGGGGGGGCAAGGACCGGCAGGGGGGGGGGGTGATTTGCCATCCAGCTTTGGAATTTACGTCGACAGAGATGCGTTGGGAAGGATACGGCGCAATCGCACTTTGCTCTTCTCAAGAGAAGCGCGCACCGCACGGATGCACCCGGTGGGTACTGTAGCCTCGGAGGCGCGGGCCAGAGAACACGAGGTATCGTAACTCGAGGTGGAGAACCAGAGGTGTTGTAACTCGAGGTAATTCGAGGTGGAGAAGTAGAGGTGTCGTAACTCGAGGTAACTCGAGGTGTTGTAACTCGAGGTAACTCGAGGTAGAGAAGTAGAGGTGTCGTAACTCGAGGTAACTCGAGGTGTTGTAACTCGAGGTAACTCGAGGTAGAGAAGTAGAAGTGTTGTATCTCGAGGTGGAGAAGTAGAGGTGTTGTAACTCGAGGTTACTCGAGGTAGAGAAGTAGAGGTGTCGTAACTCGAGGTAACTCGAGGTGTTGTAACTCGAGGTTACTCGAGGTAGAGAAGTAGAGGTGTCGTAACATGAGGTAACTCGAGGTGTTGTAACTCGAGGTAGAGAAGTAGAAGTGTTGTAACTCGAGGTGGAGAAGTAGAGGTGTTGTAACTCGAGGTGGAGAAGTAGAGATGTTGTAACTCGAGGTGGAGAAGTAGAGGTGTCGTAACTCGAGGTGGAGAAGTAGAGGTGTTGTAACTCGAGGTGGAGAAGTAGAGGTGTTGTAACTCGAGGTGGAGAAGTAGAGGTGTTGTAACTCGAGGTGGAGAAGTAGAGATGTTGTAACTCGAGGTGGATAAGTAGAGGTGTTGTAACTCGAGGTAACTCGAGGTGGAGAACTCGAGGTGGGGTACACGAGGGGGGAGCTTTTGCAGATGCGGGACCCGAGCGGGCAGCTTTGCCGAGCGAGGTGCTCGCAAAACTTGAAATATTTTATCGCATGTTTTGCGACAGCGCAGTTTATTTGCTTGAAAAGCCTTTACGCGGTGAGGATAATCGAAGAGGCCGCTTTATAGACAAGCGTAGTAAAAAAAAGGAATGGACCTCTGTATAGTTCGGTTGCAACGGAGAATAAAAACAATCAAGCGGGGAAAATTGTAAAATGTAATTGAATTGCAAAAGCAACCAAATCTAAATGTTATGGTTGGCTGTCTCAGGGCAAGTAGATTTCTGCATTCAGAGCAGAGCACACGATTGCTCCGCTATTGCAGTTGCATCTTTTGAGAGTAAAACGTATTATTAACTTAGTTGCAAAATATCATCGCATTTTTATATTTTGTCATGTTTTTATTGAACAATTTCTTTTGCCGCCTCTTAGAATTTTTTCTTTTTAATATCCCATTTGTAATTTTTGTTCTTGATGCTGTAATTGATTTTGCAGTTTTAGTTAAGAGTTTCATCACATTCGGGACGAGGATAAATCCGTTTTTTACACTTGTAATTTGACCTATATTTGCAATAATAATTTAAGTTACATTTGCTCAATGTATTTTAATCACATTTGCAATCGTAATTTCATTTACATGTACAATATTACATTCAATTATGTTTGCAAAAGTAATTTTATTTACATTTGCAACGGTAGTTTCAGTTTTGCAATAGTAGCCTCAGTATTTGCACTTGTAAGTTTAGCTAGTTTTCAGTCCTAACTTTGGTTACATTTTAATGGTTGTTTCAGTTATCTGTGCAATAATCCCAGTGACATTCGCAATATAGAAGTGATGTATTGTAATTTCCGTAAAATTTGCAATTGTAATTTTAGAATAATTTTAGTGACATTTGCAGTCATATGTTTAGTTACATTTGTAATGGTAATTTGAGTTACATTTGCAAAAGTAATTTCGGTTACATTTGCAGTAGTAATTTTCAGTTTCGTTTGCAATAGTAAGCTCCGTTAGTTTTGAATGAAGTTACTTTCATGTTATTTGTGATAAATAATTGCACAGTTATTTATAAATGCATTGTCAGTTTTATTTGTAACTACATTACCGCGCAATTGTTATTATATCCACAATAGGCTTAAACTAACATTGGATTCGTGGTTTTTCACATAGTATTTGTAATCTAAATGTATTATCGCAGCTGGGTGATAATAATGAATGGACATTAAAATCACAATTGTATTTTACATTTCAAGTAAAATTGCATTACATTGTATTTTTGTTGCAAAATGTAATCTCTGTTTCAACACTGTTCCAATGTGACATTTCCAACAATTGAATGTTAATTGTCTTTGGGGTCACAATTATAATTGGAATCACCGTACTCTTGTAATTGCAGTTGCAAATATAGTCACGTTTGCCATGGCAACTTCTGTATAGCATAGCATTGCGATGTTACATTACTTTATTGAGCATTGGAAATGTTTTCCATACACGGCTGCAATGGTAAATATCTGTCGTGGGTTTCCGGACTATTGTTGCAAATGCATTTGCGAATGGTGACCAATTTGCAATTGTAATTTAACTTGTGAGTGATGAAAACTGAGACGGAAATTGCAAGCAATTTGCACGTTTCAACAAAGCAAATACAAATCCACCACCTCGTATATTGATGTCAAGTTCACACTCCCCGTCTAAATCAACATAATACTGTGCTGCACATTAAAAGCAGAGATTGGCTTATGTCATAGAGAACACTGTTTGTCCGCACCATGTCTATCCTGTGCCAACACCTATTATATCTATTCACTTTTGTTAACACGAACAGACAACACAAGCCATTTTCTCCTGTTACGGCCGCTGTTTGCCTGCCTCTTTGGACCTATCGCAGGCCTTACTCAACGTCAAAGGATATGAGAGGAGACGAGTATTCGTAAACCCGCCGAAGGCAGTTCCAATTTGTAAGTTGCTGTCATTTCAAACAGAGTAGACTCTTTCATTGACGTACAATGGTAATTGCGTATGCAATGCTGTGACTCAGTACTCGCTGTGTGGATAAAATGTTGCTATGAAGATATCCATATACTTTGCAGCAAAAAGTGTACTTAACGTTTTGACGAGAATTGCAGTTGTATGTTTACATGTGCTGTGGTTTGAACTTAGCGAAGCTGAATTACTACTGTAATTTGGGAATTTTGGCAGGACGAGAAGCAACTTAATTCAAGTAAGACGAAATCCAAAATAGGAAATGCAGTTGGAATGCTGGCCGTAATAATGCAATTTTGAATGTCACATGTGAGTTAATCTCACTAGTGTCATGCGTAAAGGTTATTCTGTATCTCTTACAAGTGTTCCATTGTAAAATCGTTGCGGTATGTTTATTATTTTGTGATTATTATGTATGAGTCACATTCATTACATTTCCCAGCCCTTGTTCTACGATCCACCCCATGAAACCCCTCCTTCCCGTGTGTCACGCTTGTCGTTTTGGCTGCGATGCCATCGAAGGGAGCTTCTTGAGCCCGAGGGGGCCTTGCGTGAAATAAAATGACTGACATCCATCCCAAAAATGCACTGCCCAAGCATTTATGCCTTTTGTAAAGAGGAACGCGCACGTGTACTCTACGGATTCGCGTGTTTTTTTTTATTGTTACAGCGGGCTGGCGTATTAGCTGACGCTTCGGTCTCACAGCAACAAGGTGCCTGGGTTCGACTCCTGAATCAGGTGTCCTTTCTGTGTGGAGTTTGTATCTTCACCTCTCTGTTCTGCATCGGTTTCCTACGGGTTCTCTGGTTTCCCTTCATAGTTAATAAACCCGCCCCTGCCCTCGCCCGTATGTAATTGGGATTGGCCAAACATCCCAATTGTGGAAAAATTGCCCACAAATGACTCAAGAGGGATTTTACACAGAGCAGCCACATTGACTCTCACTGCTGCAAAAACCTGGCAGGACCCTCCTGCAAAAGAGCTTTTGAGACTCAATGAGGCTCTCCTGAATCAACAAGTGGAGTGATTGTAGTAGTAATCATACTATCGTCCTGTATGCAACATCACAAGTGTGTTTTGAAATTGTATAATGATATTTCGATTTAAAGCTTTCGTGACTGCAGGGATTCATCTTCTTGGTTCTTTCGGTAAAGTCACGTAGAAGGGAGATAATAAAATAATACAAATAAAACATAGCATTATTTTATTATTTTTATGTTTTATTTTTTGTATTTTATTATCTCCCTTCTATGTGACTTTACCGAAATAACCAAGAAGATGTGTAATGATAGTTGATAATAATTTCTCTTACTGCACAGTAATTTGTAATTCAGAAAGAGTACTACAAACGGAGGGAAAACCCTTCAGGTGTTTTTGTACAACCTTTTTCAACCGGCTTCCCTTTCCCTGCATTGAATAAGGATCATTGCTTGAAACGTCAGATTTGTTATACTTGTAACATTTCAACATTATAATAATGTGTGCTTTTTATCGTCTCTTTTGTTTTCGTCTGTTAGCTTTGTCCCTGTTGTTTACTCCACTGTACGTTTTATGAAAAGTGCCTTTATGAATGCAATGTATTATGATTATAACAGGCAAGGCATAATTTACATAGTTTGCATAAATCGTATCCTGTATGTTGTAGAAGTCATATTTATGGGACCCTTTTGCTAGGCTAAAAATATTGAGTTATAAAAAATGCCTTACTCTCAACACCTGTGTTTATACCAGGAAGGATAAGGCCTTTTTTGTTTAATAATTCAGTAGAAATCCTATTATCTGGGATCATATTACCTCCCCCTTATAAACATGGACCGTTGGAGCAATATTGGTTGATGTTGGGCCATCGTTTGCATGTTTACTGGGCCGTGACTCCTATTATCGTCGGTGGTTAGCTGTAGGATCTGTAACAAAGCTCCTTTTCCATATTTTTCCTATTATTGGCGATTATCTACATTCTTGCATATGGATACGTGTAAAAAATGTTTTATGGACTTCATGGGAAATAGGATACGAGACGTTGGTACCCCCCGTGAGCCTCACGAATAGTAAGAGCGCTGCTGTAATTCATTCTAATGCGCATGATTCAATCCATCCATCCATGCATTTCTGTGTGTAAAAATAGATTTTCATCGCTGATCCGATGCATTGTGACCTGCCTAATGCACAGTATGGGCCCTATTTAATATTTTGATGCGTGTTCCTTTTTTATTTATTTTGGGCGAATACTTGCATGTGTCTCCATCACAAACAATGGAGTATTTCGCCAAGAGGATGAGTTTTGGACACGTTCGTCAACAATTGAATCCGGCCCTATATGTTTTAGTTTGCAGGTAGTGTTAATGTTGATGATGGTTTGTGCTGTTATTCACACACATGACGAACGTCATGGTGTAATGGGCACCGCACTGGACTTGAAATCTAGAGGTTGTTGGTTAAACCTCCAGGTGCAGCAGTTGAAAAAATTGGTGCAAGTTTCTTAAACTAAAACTCAACTATTTGTTTTATCTTGACTTAAAGCTTTCGCGACTGCAGGAATTCATATTCTTTGGGTCTTTCGGTGAAGTCACATAGATAGGTAAAAAAAACTACGACGTTTCGATCGCAACACAAGCGGTCGTCATCAGGAAAAGGTGGTTGTGTTGCGATCTAAAGATTTTTTGTCATTTTCTTTGAACTTATCTATGTGACTTTACTGAAACACCCCAACGAATATTTGTTTTATTTTACCAGGTAAGGCCCACTGAGTTATTAGCTTCTTTTTCAGAAGCGACCTGGCCACAATTGATAGCTCAACGAAGTGGCTTATCGCTTGGAGATTTACGGCTGCCAAATACCCTGAATGCGTGTTGATTCTAAATGTGGAGGGAAAAATCAGGTGACCTGGAGAAAAATCCACGTGACCACGGAAGAGAGAACATGCAAACTCCATATATACAGGTGTCAAGGCTGGAATCGAACCGGCGACCTCCTGTATACCAGGCGAGGTAGTTAACATCTCTACAGGGACATGATCTAACCCACGACCTCCTGTATACCAGGCGAGGTAGTTAACATCTCTACAGGGACATGATCTAACCCACAACCTCCTGTATACCAGGCGAGGTAGTTAACATCTAGCCACCGCGGCATCCATCCTCTGTCCACCCAGCGGTATCAATGGGTAGCACCACAGCTCGTCAATCAGCGGGTGACGTCGGGTAAAGTGTGGGTCTTTCCACCGATTCAAAGACATTTGTCCCAAATACCCTCTTCTTGGAGGAGCTCTGCAAAGCTCCTTCTAGTGGACGTCCCTTCTGCTGGCAGTGGTGGGATCGAGCAATTGCAGGGCTGCACCTTTGCCTTTACTGCAGTACCCTCCGAAGTTAAGGCAAAGGCAATGGTACAGGACTGTCTTGTAAACATTGTACAGGAAGCGGATGTCGATTCGGATTTCATTGCACAGTGCAAGTGATGAATGTCAGTGCTTGAAAAGCCGCTCGTGCCGACGACTACCATGGCAACCATTTAAGTACAGTGTGCAATATTCTGCTGTACTTTCGCTTGACTGCGCTATAGCGTACGTTTGCATTTTAAATTTCGTCACAGTTCCATGTATTGTGTATGCGTTTATAGGTTTTGCACTCGGTGTAAAGTTTCGAACCTTTACGTTGTTAAAATATGTCACTATCTCAAACTCTATGCGCTTGAGAACCCCATTTAAATCACGGGTAACTGTCAAAATTTGAACCAGGATCTCTTGTGGTGCCAGCTGACCTTTGACCCATTGTGGCCACCTTGGGATAATGTATTTGTTATTTAAGTGTTGATGGAAGAGAGTCCGTCGTGTAACCCAGAGTAGTTGTTCAATGAGAGAGGAGCACTGCAATTAGCGCATTCTGTTAAAAACCAAAGTGATTGGCTACTCTTACGAGCGTGGAGCCGTGCTCATTGCCCGTGTACATCCTTGAGTCCATGGTGGAAATGCCACATTTTTGTGACAGGTGTACGCATCGGACGGACACTGTTGACTCCACAGAAAGTGGCACTTTTTTACGGACGACGTGTCTTGTTGACCCTGAACTTGACTGTGAACCTGCGAGCCAGCCACTCTTGACCCCAGTAGATGATTATGTGCAGTAGCCGTGAATGTGATTATTATTATGGTGGTAAATTGGCCAGTGCCATTCCCTAGTTGTGTATTTCTCATCGGGCAGTGCAGAGTTGTATATGGGGGTTATAAGAGAGCAATCTTTCTTCTTTGTATGGCCGGGGAAGCAGTTTTAGTTGGCATCGGTGATATGGTGGCATCACAACCATAAGAGACCAATATACTTTGATTGTAGGTGCAGGCCAATGTAATTGCAATCGTAAATTATCTACAGGCACTGTAATAGTGTAATACTGCGCTGTCGTGTGTTATAAACTGACAATCGAGTGGCTGTATACCACACCGCAATATGGCAATGCGTAGGTGGCTGGCTGGCTGGCTGGTTCAGAGGTCATACTCTTAGGTTTTTCGGCAAAGTCACGTAGGTAAAAAATAAAAGAATAATAATAAATGAAAATAACTAAATTAAATCACGACGTTTCGGAGGCAACACAAGTCTCCGTCTTCTTGTGTTGCCTCCGAAACGTCGTGATTTTATTGAGTTATTTTCATTTATTATTATTTTATTTGTTATTATTGTTATTAATTTTTTTACCTATGTGACGTTACCGAAAAACCTAAGAGTATGAATCCTTGCAGTCACGAAAGCTTCAAATCTAGAATGGTTCAGAGGTCGCTGAGATTCTGTGTTCCAGCATGGGTGGCCGCCTGTGATTTAAATAGCACTTACTCAAAGTGTTTATGAGTTGAGAAGTCTTAGGCCGGTATGGTAATGGACAAACATCCCAATGCAGGACCGTTCGTGAAAAATAGACCATTGAAGTCCCCCTCCCCGTCCCCTCCTCTGGTTAAATAATTGGTATTGGTTAGTTTAAATTGCACGTAATTGTGGATCAGCATTTAGAAATGTAAATAAATAAGGTTGAGTGCGTCTTTTACTCTGGCAGTAGCGTAATGTAGGTCTAATGGTCTTGCAATAGGAAATTACTATTAGGTGGAATGATTGTACGGTTTACTGATTAAGTGTTATTCTTATTGTAAGCGATCCTGTAGTAGGGATTTGTTCCACAGTAGCCGTGTTATTAGGCAATTGGGGCTAACTTCTGATGATAATTCCTAACATGGGTTAAACCCTTGATTTGAAACTTTCGTGACTGCAGGAATCCATACACTTCGGTTCTTTCGGTAAAGTCACGTAGGTATAAAATAAAATAAATCACGACGTTTCGGGCGCAACACAAGCGTCCATCATCAGGTGGGAAAGCATGGTCTGCTGCTGAGGCAGACTGTTGTAAAAAGTTTGAAATGGCTGTAGCCCCAAATATTTTGAAACGTTTGGGCTACACATATTTCAAACTTTTTAAAACGGTCTGCCTCAGCAGCAGACCACGCTTTCCCACCTGATGACGGACGCTTGTGTTGCGCCCGAAACGTCGTGATTTATTTTATACCTACGTGACTTTACCGAAATAACCAAAGATTATGGGTTAAACCCGGTTGAAGACACCCAGCTGCTAACCAATGCGAAGCCAGCACAGAAAGTAGGTTTTTGACGTGTTATTTTTACAGCAACATTTGCATTATTTCTATTTGTGTGGATTTTTCCTGGGAACTCCAATCTCTGCTCAAGCACAACCAAATAGGGATGACAGCCAGACCCTCCATATTAGGTAAATTTATGACTCACTTCTTTAGAACTGCTCTATGTTTAGTTTGTCCTTCCCCTGCACTTCGGATTAGCACGGTTGGCTACATACGGTGCGAAAGAAGTTCAACATACGTACGTAAACGTGCAGCCCGCTGGAAGGACTCCCTCCTCTAGAGTGTAGTTGGCCTACTTTTCCACTTTGGCCAGACATTGGAATCGGTGAGAGTGCCCAAACTTTACCCCACGACGTGCGACTTGCAGATGGACGAACTGCGGTGTAATCATTCACACTATGAGACATCTCCTTTACCAGTGGCAAAATATAGTAATAGGTTTTTACCCTTTCAACTGGTACAAAAACTGACACCTTTATACAAGGCATCATGTTTGCAATAACCACAACACGAGCAGTCAAAATGTAAAAAAAAAGAAACAACTCTGATGATGATAATGATATGCACTGTCCTGCATATCATTATCATCATCAGAGTTGTTTCTTTTTGTTTGCATTTTGACTGCTTGTGTTGTGGTTATTGCAAACATGATGCCTTGTATAAAGGTGTCAGTTTTGTACCAGTTGAAAGGGTAAAAACCTATTACTACTGCGGTGTAATCATTCACACTGCTGGGGGAACATTGGCAAGCGGGATTGGGGGGGGGGCGGATT
Organism: Lampetra planeri; assembly: GCF_965212315.1. Lineage (NCBI taxonomy): Eukaryota > Metazoa > Chordata > Hyperoartia > Petromyzontiformes > Petromyzontidae > Lampetra > Lampetra planeri. The sequence goes on along the minus strand of NC_136145.1, from coordinate 6,650,230 downwards.
TAAGACTCGCCAGGATATCGAAGCGGCGACCTCTGGGTTGCAAGTCCACTGTGCTCACTGTTACACCGTGGCAGGATCACATCCATTTTCGTACCCTTCTAATAATGAGTATTGAGAAAATGTACGCTTTGTTTTGGGAGGGGGGTTGTGTGTATATATATTTTTAACTGAATAAGTCATGAGAAATTGTATTTCGTATGACATTCAAAACAAGTGACATTCCACAGACTCGAGTTTCCAACACTTGACACTATGGATTATCCACAAATGGTATTACGGTATCCACAAACGTCTCGGATTTCTGATGCATTAAAGCTACAGAAGAGTTAAACATGTTTTGATTAAATACAGCCGTTTTAACCAAAAACATTCCACTATGACGTTGATAATGCATTGGTGGGGCCCCGATAGAATTATGCTCGCTGATGCGTGTCCGCGTGGCATTTTTAATCAGAAGACATTCACAGCTGTTCATATTGATCTTGGCTTTGCTCTCTTCCAACATCAACACTGAATTATGTTTGGAGTTGAGTTCTGCGATGACGGGGATGATAAACCCCACCGCAATCGCAGCTCACATTGTCCACGGGGTGATGGGGCACCGGCGGTGGCGAGATGTTAACTACCTCTCCTGGTATATAGGAGGTCGTGGGTTATATATCCCGACCCTGACGCCTGTATATTTGGAGTTGGCATGTTCTCCCCGTGGTCGCGTGGATTTTTCTCCGGGTCCTCAGGTTTATCCCCTCCACCGCTATAAATGTCCACACGATAAGCCACTTGATTGACCTACCATTTGTGGTCAATTTATTAAAGGGATTGTGTGACGGGTTCGCACGCTGGACTTGCAATCCAGAGGCCGCCGGTTCCATCTCCCGGCATGGCAGTTGAAACAATAGAGCAAGTTTCTTAAATTTCTCCCCCCGGCTACCGTCTACCCAGCAGTATAAATGGATACACCACAGCCAGCCAATCAGCAGGTCATGTCTTCTACGTGTGGGCACTTCCAAGACGCCTGGTCAGCATGGAAAAGTAGGCCAAATACTCTCTCTCTCTCTCGAGCTGCCTCCAGCGAAGGCCCTTTGGCCAGCGGTGACGTGAGCCAGCTACTTTTGTGGCTGCGTCTTTGCCTGTTGGTGAGCGTGCCGACTACTTGACCATCTGCGCCAAATGTTTTTGTGAGGGTATTATCAAGGTTGTCAAGGTCAGCAGCAATAGTGAGTGCTGTGTTTCACTAATAGCAGCATATGTTGATTTACTGTGTACTTATAAACAATATCCCGGCTCCTATAAGTGTATTTTTATGCCTTGGAAGTTAACTTTTATTAACACGGAATTATCTCTTGTGTTTTATGACTTCGGATAATTACTGTATGACAGCTGGCAGCTGATTTTGTAGTTTGTGTGTAATGACATTTTTCGTTTATTTATTGCAAACGCAAATGAGAACAGTGGGTGCAATTGTCGGGGATGCGCGACGGTTTCGAGATGCTTTGCGTGCTGCCGAGAGCAGCGCTTTGCCTTCCCAAACTGAAACTCCCTCCCGTCTCCTTCCACAGGACCGTCCGACTCGTCTTTCTCTTCATACGCGGGGGCGATGCCCTGCAGTGACGCAGATGGCCGCGCCAGCAGCAAACGCCCGTCGCTGCGCAGCTTGAACCCCGAGTAAAAACTCTTTGACTAACCGCCCCTGCGACCGTCCGCCGTTAGGAGCACACGAACATGGTTCCCGACAGGCACGTTCGCCCAAGAAATGTGCTTGCAACCGCAAGCCCGTCGCTGAAGTTTCTGTGGCTGCCCTTCACTAATCGCCGTCAAATTGGGAAATTACAAAAGTGAAAAAAATATACATTACCCCCCCCTCTCCCTCCGCCCAAAAACAACAACAATAGTAGTCGTTGTTATTCGAGAAAGCGAGAACTGGCAGACGCGATGGATTTTCCTGCGTGCGAAGAGACGGAGGCCGCGCTCGATATGAGCCTCGGTGGGTTCCGCCGCGAGGCTGCCCTGCGTGCCGCCGAATTGGGCGCCGTCGCGGATACCACCAACGGTGGCGGAGGAGGAGGCGGCGGCGGCAGCAACTGCACCGGCGGCGGTGGCGGCGGCGCATTCCACGGGCGCGCGTACATGCACATGATGTCAGAGTGCGCCGACGAGGAGTGCGCCGAGGCCGCCGTGCCGCACGTAAAGCCGAGGGCCGAAGGGCCCGCGAAGCAGATGAGAGCCGGCTTGGGCACCAGGTGCGAATGCGAACACGGTGATCGCAGCAGGAGGCAGGAGGAGGGAAGGCCGTCGCGCGAAGCCGCCGGTGGCTCCGACCCGAGGGACGCTTCGCCCTCGTCTGTCCGCGTCAAAAACTGCGGTGCCGGTGAGACGCCCAACAGCCTCGTGTACTTGGAGCCGGGCAGCGCCCGCGAGGCGAGAGACGCTACCTTCGAGGCGCCGTCTCGGAGCAAGCATGGCGGCGCGCCCTGCGGTAAGCGCACGTCGAGGAAAGGATCCCCGCAGAAGCACCGGGCCGGCCTCCTCAAGGTTGCCGGATCGCGGAGGGAGTTTGCGGCGGTCCTGCCGCTCCCGCCACCGCAGGACCCGTGCCCGGCGTTACCGGCCATCGAGGCGATGCCTTCATCCCGAGAGACCGGTTCGCTTCCCGGTACGGACAGCCCCGCCATCGGCTCGTCGCCGTCTTGGGGCGGCGGCTGCTGTTTGGCGGACGTGCAGCCGCTGGCCTCCAGGACACAGCAGGATGGCGATGGCTGTTTCGATGAAGAAGGCAGCGCCCTGCGCTCTGCCAAGAAGAAGGGCCGCCCACCCAAGCTGACCGCGATCGAGAGCGAGGCGTGCGGCGGCGGCGGCGGTGACGACGAAAGCGGTGGTCCTGACGATAACTCTTGGTCGGAGCCGCCTGTGCTCACGCCCATAGGCGGCGGCGGATGCGGCGGCGGCGGTGAAGGCGACGGAGGGAGGCTCGGCCGTGCCGCCAAGCGCTCGCTGCCGCGGCGGGAACGCAGCGGACGTTCGGAGCGGCTGCCCAGGACCTCGGGGGCCGGTGCCAAGAAGAAGCGCAGGAGGTCGGAGACGCGGTCGCCGTGCCGGACAAAAGTGAGCGACCCGTGCAGGAAGAGCGGCCTGGGCAGGGCCTACTTCAGCAACAGGAAAGTGAAGTGTCTGCTGAAGGAGTCGTACGTCATGGGAAACGATGCGTTTGAGAAGACGAGGCGCGGGCGTCCGACTAAGATGCATGTGGAGCCGGTGGAGCACAGGGCCCTGGGAGAGAGAAGCGTGCAGCTCAGGTATGTGTCGCAAATGAAGAGTGCGTCGGAGAGGCATGTGACGCTCGGCTCGTGTAACCCCTCGGTTCTCAGTAGCCCACTGCACACCACCGCTTTGGGACTGACGGTTCGAGTGCCTTTAAAGAGGGGGCCTGGTCGGCCCAGAAAACTGCTCCATTTAAAAGCTCATGCTGGACTTCCGGTTAAAATGGACGCCAATTTGAAATGGAGGAAAGGCGACCAGCGGAGCAGACAAAAGCTGGGCCTAGACCCTTGTCGAATGATCTGCCAAGATGTGAATGTTCAGAGGAAGGGATTCACTTTAATGGGCGACGTCGGGCAGGGAAAACACATCGACAAACTAAAAGCGTGCGAGAGCGCTGCGGCAAACGTCAAGAAAATGAAAATGCTGAAAAGGAAGAAGATACTCAATCAAATTTTGAGCAACTCAACGGTGGTGCGCAAGTGCCGGGGCCGCGACAGTCTGCACCGTAAGGCGAGCACAGCGTCAACAGCCAACGGGTCGGACGACCAGGGTTTCCAAATCAACGTGAGCAAGAGGGGCACCATCTACATCGGCAAGAAGCGCGGCAGGAAGCCCAAGGTGGATGGGCGCTCCTCGTCCACGTGCGACTCCATCCCCACGTGCGACGTCTCTCCCCATCGACCGCTGGGGCCTTCCGACCCCACGATGCCGCTCTGCTCTCAGTACTCACTGGCACAGAGGCGGCCGATCGCCACCAAAGCGATGCTGAAACAGGGCGCCTGCCCATCGGGGCCTGCGGGTTCCAATGCTCGCTCCACGCCGCCGCTGCTTCCGCAGTGCGGTGGCGCGGCGTTCCTCTCTTCGGCGGAGGCGCACAGCGACGGGGCCCCCAGCCCCAGCGACAGTGGAATCGTCGTCGACAACCTGAGCGGCTCGGAGCGGGCGGACAGCTGCGCGCTGCGCTACGGCAGGAGGCCGTCCTTCGGGAGTTCAGCGGCGTCGCCGGTGCGCGTGCGGCGCTTGCGCTGCGACGACCGTGCCCTGGAGGGGCCGCGTGAGAAGCAGAGGCTGCGTAAGAAGCAGCAGCGGCTGGCGTACGCGAAGAAGAGCTGCGGCGGCGGAGGAGATCGGAGCGCGGGATTTGTCACAGACATGGACGAGGTGATCGCGATGCTGGAGGAGTGCTGCATCGACCAGAAGAAGCTGCGATGCCAGTCCGGGGAGCTGCTGCCCAGCATTTTCCGAGTGAACTTCAGCAGCGAATGCAGTCGGCTGCCCTTTGAGTGCAGGGCCCTGCACGGTGTACAGGACGCGGACATTGTGAAGGCCAAAGGGACCACCCGCAGAAGAGTTTCCCAGGTTTCCAGCTTCGCGGACAGACAAGCCGCTGCGGCCTACCTGCCCAGCACGGCCGGTTACCTCCTGGACAGCAGCTACTACGCCGCGTACGGAATGCACTACGTGCCCTCCTTCCTTCCGGCGAGCACCCTGAACTGCTGCTACTACAGCCAGTACCCACTGCAGTCCTACCAGGCCTGGTCCATGCTGCACCTACCCATGTGCTATACGAGCGGACGCGCGGAGGCGGGGGGCGGTGGCGCTGCCGACGTCCGACCGTCGGCCATCGCCAGGGCCCGCTGCTCACTGGGGTCCCCGCCCTCACCCATCGGCGCCCCAGCCTGGACAATGACGGCGGCCACCGCGCGCAGCAAGGCCCGGGGCAAGGCTGAAGACTTGCGGCACGCGCGCTCCGTTGCCGCTGCCGCCGCCGCCGCGGATAGCGACGACTCGGATGGTTGCTCGTGCGTGGACGGCGGGCGGGCTGGGTCCTGCTCCGACAAGGAGGGCCTCTCGTACCGCGACGAGCTGCAGCACCGGCAGGTCGAGGTCACGTCAAATGGACCGCGGAGGCCCCGGGACACCGGACGCTTTTCCGCCGCCGCAGCCAAGATATCCGAATCAACGACGCAGAGACACGGAGAGACGCGCGGGGGAGCGGCGGTGTCGGCTACGGCGCAGAGGCACCGGAACCTGTTTGCGAGCGCCCTGTGGTGCAGCGCTCCTCCCGAAGGCCACGGATTCCGGTTCGTGGCCGCGGCGGACTTCAGGGAGGGAGTAGCGACGGACGGAGCGAGGGAGATCGGCGATGGCTTGTCGCCAGCGCACAACAAGGCCGGTAAGAGTATCTTAACTCGGTTCTTAAATTCAGATGTCACTTTTGCCGTGCTGGGAGATCGGATTCAACTGGCAACTGGTGAATTTTAAGTACGGTTTGCCAACCGTTACTTTACAGCAATGTCGCCTGCGTGAATTGCTGTGGTAGGTCTCCTTGGTTAGGTGGTGAAAGCTCTCTGCCCATAGAGACTGCGGGGATCAAACAAATGCAGACCTATGTGAGGCATGTCTCACACTGCAAACAGAATTCTCAAGTGGTTGTGCAAGTTTTGGCTCTTTCACTCTTGGGCATTTGGACTCATACTTAAGGATGCTGAATACAGTCCGTACTTCATTTTGGCATAGCCAGCTTGTGGAAACGCATGGGCCTTTAAGCCAAGATTCAATCCAAAATAAGCAGCTCTTGTAGATAAGATATCCATGCTGTGATCTATTCAACATGACCATTACAGCAGCATTCCCAGGTGTAGGGATTCAAATTAAATGCCTTTAAAGGTTGAGAACCACCACGCTAGATTAAGACTGCCGTGAATTCTTACACAAACGTTTCCGTAAAAAATCTGCAACGCGAGCATAATGATGTGTAAAATGGCCAAATCGCTGTTCGTGTAACCCCATAGCCACCTCTCCATTTAAGCCGCGCGCCGTGAAGCGCGGCTGAAGGAGCGTTCCGTTTTGCCCAAGTTGGTTCTGCCAGCCGGCTGGCCGGCGCTCTTAATGGAACGATTTATGACTTCCCCATGCCTCCTTATATTACCGCTGTTGGCCGCGGCTAAAGGGGAGCTCTCCGTATAGACCGCCACGACTCGTTTAACACGATGCTGTGGCTTTTTAATTGAGCCCGCCGTGCGACCTGCGAAGGGCCGCTAAACTAGGAAAGTCCCCTCGCACTCGCGAGGTTTCACCGTTCTCGCTGAATGTTCGCTGAATGTTTTGATCCAGTCCCCCTTCCGGGCAATAAAACAAATGTTTGTTCAATAGCGGGGATTCTGCGCATGCGATGCATTAGTCCCGAGGCGTGCTGCCTTGGCGACGCATTACAGATGTTCCCTGACTCCGCAAGTGGGTGTAATGGTTAGCACGCTGGACTTTAAAGCCAGATGTCGCCGGTTAATCATCCTATCGGAACAACGCGCAGGGCAATATGAAAGCACATCGCTAAGCCTAATAGTACAACCGTAGTTGCATTTGCTTGTTTATTCGTGAGCTGAGCTGTATGGCGACAGAAAAAGTGTTTGAATTGCTAAAGGTGCTGCAGAGCTCAACGGTTCGATCTCCTGGTGAGGCAGTTGAAACAATGAGCAAGTTTATTAAATCTCCCGATTAGCATGGTTGGCTACGCACGGTGCGAAAGGGGTTCAATGTACAATGGGTACATCGGATTCGAAGGGCAGGTCGTGTGTGTTGGAGTATAGTGTGGATACTCCCGCATCTTCAAAGCCATCTGGCCCGTGTGAAATACTCCAAGTACCCACTATAGGGGTTCTTTAGAGCTGTCTATAATCGAGGAACTTCTGCCTGAAGTATTGTACTGTTATGTTATGGGGTGGGCCTTCATCCTTTGGTGGATTTGAGAATGGGTGGCATTTTTATTTTAAGGCAGCGTTACTGATGACGGTCGTGTGGGTATTTTCACTTAGTACATCGAGTAATGTCAGCAGTTTTTATATTCAGAGAAAAGATGAAAGGTTGGCATCGTTGCATCAATGCCATCTTTTAAAGATTAAAATGGATTCTCCGGTCACTAAATCACTCCTCGTGCAGTAAGCCTGCAACGTTGGGTCCAACGTCGATTATCAATAACTTTTTTATTTTACCAGGCTAGGCCCCACTGAGCTATGTAGCTTTTTGCCAAAGCGACCTGGTCACAAATGATAGCTGAACGAAGTGTCTTATCACGTGGAAATTAAGAGCAGCCAATACCCGAAATGCATGATGTTGATTCTAAATGTGGAGGGGAAAACCGGAGGACCTGGAGAAAAATCTGCCCGACCACGGGGAGAACATGCAAACTCCAAATATACAAGCGTCAGCGTCTGGATTGATCGCACGATCTCCTGTATACCAGGCGAGGTAGTTCACATCTCGCCACTGTGACAATGGCCCCAACGTTTCACATTCACTCGGTCTCTTCTGCGTCTCTCGCGGCCGTGCCTCAGCGCTCCGGTCGGTCGCCATTTCCCACCTCGCGTCTTGACAACTAAAACCGCGTCCTCCTCCTCCCCACCTTGCCACGCTCGCTCAAATTTACAGCCTTTTTTTTGTACGGCCAGGCATGCCGCTCGCTGTGCTGCAAAAAAACCACGGCCAAATAAGCGACTCTCGATCCACCAGGGCAGAGCCAGCCGCGGTACCCACTGCAATATCGCCGTGATGGATAGCGCGGGGCTTTGTGAGGTTTGTTTGAAAATGCGTCCGTTTGAAAACGTAGCCCTGTGCAGCACACGCAGTTGCTTTGCCACCGTGTAAGGTTTTTTTCTGCGGTTCTGCCGTGCGGTTCTCCTATGTGATTTTTCTGGGGTTGTGCTGCGTGTTGTTGGGTACCGTGTCCGTTGTTGTGTCACTCCCTGTGCTGGGATATTCTTGTTGTGTCACTCCCTGTGCTGGAGATTCTTGTTGTGTCACTCCCTGTGCTGGAGATTCTTGTTGTGTCACTCCCTGTGCTGGAGATTCTTGTTGTGTCACTCGCTGTGCTGGAGATTCTTGTTGTGTCACTCGCTGTGCTGGAGTTCTTGTTGTGTCACTGCCTGTGCTGGAGATTCTTGTTGTGTCACTCCCTGTGCTGGAGATTCTTGTTGTGTCACTCCCTGTGCTGGAGATTCTTGTTGTGTCACTCGCTGTGCTGGAGATTCTTGTTGTGTCACTCGCTGTGCTGGAGATTCTTGTTGTGTCACTGCCTGTGCTGGATATTCTTGTTGTGTCACTGCCTGTGTTGGATATTCTTGTTGTGTCACTGCCTGTGCTGGAGATTCTTGTTGTGTCACTCGCTGTGCTGGAGATTATTGTTGTGTCACTCCCTGTGCTGGAGATTATTGTTGTGTCACTGCCTGTGCTGGAGATTCTTGTTGTGTCACTCCCTGTGCTGGAGATTCTTGTTGTGTCACTCCCTGTGCTGGAGATTCTTGTTGTGTCACTGCCTGTGTTGGAGATTCTTGTTGTGTCACTGCCTGTGCTGGAGATTCTTGTTGTGTCACTTCCTGTGCTGGAGATTCTTGTTGTGTCACTGCCTGTGCTGGAGATTCTTGTTGTGTCACTGCCTGTGCTGGAGATTCTTGTTGTGTCACTGCCTGTGCTGAGAGTTTATTGTTGTGTCACTCCCTGTGCTTGTGAGATGACAGAAGATATTTAGACACGAGTTGGAGATTTAGTGTGGAATGAGTGCCTGTTACCATGCAGTGGAGTGGTGGTGCGGGGATGATTCGCAGACTGCCCTACGATTTTGGGAACCTCAGTTAGAATCCCAGCCAAGTACAATATTTGTGAAAAGTTGTACTGGATTCAAATCTATTCTGTGCCTCCCCTAGGTCGACTCAACCCTGAATGAACACATTGCCTGGTATGATGCGCTAACATTAGAAAGTTGGGCCTGTGTGGTGCTGGACCTCCCCCCTCTTGCCTACAATAGTGGCCGTAAATGACACTCGCTAAGACAACTTGCCCAATATGTCCATCAAGCTAAATCGGGTTGTTTCTGTGTGGGTAAAATGCAATATTTTCGTTTGCTAAAATGTACAGTTGAAAAGCAAAGGTGCAGCAGCCGCGCGACTATTTTCTCACGGCACTGCCGGCACAAGGGCATCCACGAGAGGGAACTCGATAGAGAGCCACTCCAGGTGTTTGGCCTACTCGTCCACATACCCTTAGGTTTTTCGGTAAAGTCACGTAGGTAAAAAATAAATAATGAAAATACAATTGAAATAATAATAGAAATAAAATAATAAATCACGACTTTTCGGAGGCAACACAAGTCTCCGTCATCAGGTGGGACCGTCACAGCTAGATTTTCTGTCTCAAGTGAGGCAAAATGCCGAGAGTCAAGCTCTTAAATACAAGTTTAAGGGGGGAGGGAAGGGGGAGGGGGTTATCTGAATGTGGAAGCCAATGAGTGGAACGTGTTAGGGGGGGGGGACGGGGCTAAAAGAGAACAGTTGGTGCATCTTGTTGATGTTTTACCTGATGTTGGTTGACAATCCAAATACAAAAAATGAGAGGAGAGTTGTTGGTTGGCAATCCAAATACAACAAAGGAGAGGAGAGTGCTGTTTTTACCTACGTGACTTTACCGAAAAACCTAAGAGTATGCATCCTTGCAGTCACGAAATCTTCAAATCTAGAACTACTCGTCCACGCTCGCCAGAAGTCTTGGAGGCAGTACGAGTACCCGCGCTTGACCCCACCACACGCGACCTCCCGGTTGTCTCAACTGCGGTGCCGCCCATTTATGCTGCCGGATGGACGGAGGCGGGCAGGGGGGATAAAGAAGTTTTCGCCGATGTTTCAACTGCCGCTCCGGGAAATCGAACGGAGCCGGCGACCTCTGGTTTCCAAGTCCCCGTGTGCTGCCACCATTGCGAACACTGTGGCAGCATCCTTGATATTTGCAGTTCACTCGTAAATTATTTGTATTTATTTTTTGGTAAGTTAACCAACGCACCAAATTGCACCCAAAAAAAAGAAGACTCCACACTCACTGTGCTCATTTTACAGTTCACGGATTACATGAGGCAGCTGCCTTTTCTAATTCCAAATTGCAGCAAAGGGGACATTTTCCAGCCGTGGTAATTGCATTGTCATGCAAGGCTCATCCATCATTTAAACCGCGGTTTACAAAGTGGCCTTTGTTAGGAAGCACACACATACACGCGCGAGCGCTAGCAAGCGTGCAAGCGCACGCGCGAAGACAAAGGCTGTCGGGGTGAGCGCTGTTCGCGAGCATCCATGATAGGGTTTTTAAGACTGCCGTGACACATGAAGGGGGTGGTGTAATGACCAGAACCAAGCTCGGTTACCTTTACCTTCCCAGAGACGGTGTTCACACACCACATCAGGTCGTCGTTGAAGGCCGAGTTGACTTTGTGGAGGCCTGGAACATTTAACGACGGCCTCTTGTCACTTGTGGACAGGGATCAAACTCAGGTTTGCAGTGTGGCGTGTGAACGATTGCGCGCGCCACTCGTGACCGTGCATGTAAACAAAGGGGGGTCCCCCTTGCAACCTTTAATAGACCGTCTGGGCAGTGCTCTTAGTGAGCACCATTGAAGGCTGGCAACAATACTCAAGGGGGTGGGTGGGGGGCTCTGGTCAGCACCATGCCCGGCCGCCTTTGTGTCCCCAGTGCTGATGTTTACACAGCGCAACATTGAAGGCTGATTCGACCTCTGGCGTAGGCCCAGGCACTGGTTCAGATATCACTTGCCGCTGATGTTAGCCGTCGCCGGGAATTTAACTCGGGTCACGGGGTTCAACGCCCAGTTGTCTAACCACAACACCACCGCTCCCCATCGCACAAAGAGAAAGATCCCCCACATAGCCTTCTGAGATGATTGTGGCAAGTGCTGTCGGTTAGCCTTTACGAAGGCAATCGCGGTTGTTCGAGAGTGGTGTTGTGAGCACCACGCCAGTGCCGACGTTTACCCGCCTTTGTCTCCCCATCGCGCATACGTAGACACGCACACATGCACACACACACAAACAGTAAGTTCGTTGCGTGATGCTTGCGAAGCGTGGCAGGGAATGAACAACGAGACCCGGTCGCAGTTTTTGGACCGCGGGAGGAGCGACATTCCGTGGAAAAAATCTCCCGGCAAGATTTACGAGCGAGGTGCGGGGCTCGACGAATCCGCCATCTTTTCGCGAGCCGCACTCGCACGACGCCTCTGCAGTTCGAGGGAGCCCCATTTGTAATCCCGCACGCGATGCCCCCCAAACCCTTGCCTGGCGACGGCCGTTTGTCAAGCACCGTAACTCGTAACGAGCGTGGTAATTAGAGTTGGTCTCTCATTCTGACGCTAACGAATGCTCTTCTGCCGGGTTTTGGTATCGCTGCGCTGACCTTCATTTCCACTGTGAAGGCTCTGGCACTGCCTGACACGCAGCTGATTAAATATTGAAGGCTTGGTTTTTTTTATTTTGTCGAAAGCTGGGTAATGCAGCCTGCAACGCCCATGGTGGTTACCTGTAGTCCAGCACAGTTTCAGTGCCCTAGCCTGGAGGAGTTAAGTCCTTTTGTATCCTGTAGATTGCGGTACATAAATTAGTTTGCTGACCGGTCAGCAGAATGTGTTTTTGCTGTGCGTGGGATTCCTCCGTGTACTCCACTTCGCTTCAAACCTTCACAAAAAAAACCGATGTGGAATTGACCAAACATCTCAATGCCGAGACTCACCTGACAAAGATGCTCAACTCTTTTATCTTTTTTCTGTTGCCCTCTCCCATTTGTCGCATTTGTGAAAATCTTCCATGAAGGGATCATTATTTACATCGCTTGAAGTCACGCAAGCCCTTTCGGATCCATGCGCTTAACCTTCAACAATGCGAGTTCAATCCCCGACGAAGACTCGAGAGCTGAATGGAGTTCAAAAGAACTCGCAAACACCGCCTCGTTGTGAAAGACCCAACGCAGAAGATCCCCCCTGGGTTTGATCTTCCACGAAGCTCACGGTCCACCCTAAGCCGCATCATCCACTGCACAAACCATGGCAGTAGATGCGGACCCCTGATGATGCACAAATGGAGAATTAGAAACCCTCCAGCAGTGTGCGACTGGCCATCCAGAACACACCGTAGTAGAACGTGTAACGCGTTACGCAATGCCCGATGCACAAATACGACGGAGACATCACAGCGATGATGCACTCCGCTACTGCTCCTGTTGATGCGGTTGTCTGGCTTGACCACCTGAATGAGAAATTGTAAGTTGTTGCTGTGCGTCTACATCGGCAGCCGTACGACAAGAAGAAGACTGCAGATTACGACCGATTCACTCGGAACCTACCCCCTCTCATCAGATCTCAGAAGCTAAGTAGGTTTGAGCCTGGATAATAGCGCTTCCACGGGTGACTACCACCATGCATGTTCAGTTGTTATCGGCAGTGTGGCGAAGTGGCGCACAGCAGAGGGCAGTGCATAAAAATCCATTGTACACTTTCTTCCCGCTATAGCCAACCCGCACTCACCAGCGTGGTGAAGTATGGTCAAATAATCTCCATGACCTACGCGGCGTGGTAAGGCCCTCGTTCAGCAGCGGATTGACAAAAGGGTTATACTTTTTCATGAATCCATGAACTCTTTTGATTTGAAGCTTTCGTGACTGCAGGAATCCATACTCGTTAGTTCTTTCGGTAAAGTTCACGTAGATAGAAAAAATTCTAAAATAAATCACGACTATTCGGTCGCAACACAAGCATCCGTCATCAGGTGATCTGCAGTTGTGGCTTTATATAGACACGGAGGGGCCATAACAGCAGATCATTATTTCTCACCTGGTGACGGACGCTTGTGTTGCGACCGAAACGTCGTGTGCTTTTATTATTTTTTCTATCTACGTGACTTTACCGAAAGAACCAGAGAGTATGAACTCTTTTTATTTGTGCTTTTTGTTAATACAGACACTGGAGTTAATTGCCAATATGTGGTCTTAATTTTGCCACAACTTCTGTATTTTGAAACCACAACATTCCACACATCATACAGTGCTGCACATGCTATTACCCTGCAGTCACTTTGTGTGAGGCAGTGGTTGGTGTGAGGAGTGGTGGCTGAGCAGTTAGCACATTGCGCTACGGCATCAATGACCTGAGTTTGATTTCAGCTGTGGTAAACATCGGTGACAAGTAGTATCGAAACTTGTCTAGGGCCTCCTCCAGGTCAACTCGGCGTTAAATTAAATCTGATATGATGTCAAAACCATGAGTACTTGTGGAGAAAAAGGTGGCCAGGCATACATCTGACCGGTGATTCCCATGTGTGCCGTGCTGGCCTTAATAGTTGCACGCTAACAATTCTCTCCCCAACAATCTATGTGGTTAAATGAGGGATCTTTGTCTGTGTAGCAGTGATATGGTGGTTTACACACTGTGCTGTGCTCCGAGTGACCCGAGTTTGATTCCTGACCATGAATAACATCAGTGACCAGTGGTTTCAGAACCTGTCCTGGGTCTCCCATAGATCAGCTCAGCCTTAAGAACATGTGGCAGTATTAAAACTAGGTGGCTGAGCATGGCGCTTATCATACACTGTCCAGGTCGTCTCTGCACCTCTTACCTTTTTCATTGAAGTCACCTCCTACAGTGCTGTAAATGCCCTTTGCTCTCATGCAGTATTTCGGTAATTATTACTTTATGATAACACGATCGTAGGAGATCACGGTGGCGTGGGGAGTTTTTCATCCTGAAGTGGATTGACAAAGACTGATGATGATTACGATGAAGAGCACTCAGAATCAACAGTCTGGAGGCTAATGTAGTGTGTTTGCGTGCAGTATCCAGTCCCAAACATTTATATCTACAAAAAAACACAGCTAAGATGAAAACAAGAGTTTCATCAAATAGAGCATGTGATGTCAAACATTGCCAAGTTAAACATGCCAAATGTGGGGCTTGTTGGCACACAGCAAGTGAACTCACAGCCGGTGCTTACTTAATCATCACTGTTTTGTTCTGCCTCCTTATCACAGTTTAAGCTGCGACGGCGAGTTTCAATGTGCTGGTTAACAGTGAGCGAAGCGTTGGCAAGTGTGGCCATTGAGTAAAGAACATGGGAGTATTTCTGTCCCTACGTTGTCTGTGAGGGCTGGTTGGCTGAGGTGCCAAGGGACCATCCGAAGTCTGAGACCAGGAAAAGTGCCGGGCTAAGACAATCTCCCAAGCGAAGTGAAGAGGGAGGGTGGCATCTGTGTGCAGACTGCCCTACATGACATCATCACAACGGTCTGGACAACAAGGACGGGTTCCACAAGATTGGAAGGATGCCCTGGTGATCCCCCTGTTTAAGAAGGGGGACGCACTGATTGTAACAACTATAGGGGCATCTCTCTTCTCTGTGTGCCGAGAAAGGTCCTGACAAGGATTATTCAAAATCACCTTGCCAGGCACACTGAGGAGAGACTTGTGGAGCCCCAATGTGGTTTCAGACCAGGGCGGTCCTGCGTGGATGCCTAATTCTCTGCTATAGATTTCCACGTGATAAGCCACTTGGTTGAGCTATCATTTGTGTCCAGGTCGCTTCTGAAAAATGTCCGAGTAGTTCAGTGGGCTTTGCCTGGTAAGATAAAAAAAAAATAGTATTTTTTTGTGATTTGCTTACCTTTCCTATACTTTGCACTCCTATCGTGTTTTTGTATTATTTGTTGTCATCTTTCTGACCCGCCCCCTAATGGAGATCTGCGAAAAAGAGCTTTATAGCTCATCAGATTCCTCCAGTCGAAATTAAGATTCTGATGATTTTGATAACTGGAAGGGCCCTGCACACCAGATCCCCCGTGGAGCCCATAGCCCCGCAAACATTCGCCCCTCCAATTGCTTTCACTAAATCACTCTTTATAAGCAGATGGGCGTAGCTCGGGCGATGGGAGCACTTGACCCCCCCCCCCGTACACCCTGACGCTCACTCCCCTCGGCATCCAAATTCACCGAGCAATGCGAAAAGGATCCGCGACTTCACCGCAAAACGTCAGAGGCTGAGCGATTGCAGGTGCCCTCTCCTGTCAATGTTGCGGGCGCCGCTCTTTACGTCCTGTGATACCCCTCGCAAGCCTCGCGTTTACGAGTACGTACCTACTCTGGCAAAGGGGTTGCAGGGGACGGTGGGAGATTTGTTTTCAAGACGTGCATCTCTCCGCAGCTCGGGCAGGATCCTTTGCAACGTTAAATTGGCTTCCGTTTCAGAATGTTGTTCCGAGAGCGGGTCTTTCACCTTGCAGCCAAGAGAATGGCAGTTCTGTCTCTTATAGAGTAACCAGACAGCAGACTTAACGGTCCAGTCTCGGATGGGGTCTGTAGATGATGAAGCAAGGTGAGCCGCACTTCCATTTGGATAAATCCCCACATCTGCTTTCAATTACCGTTGAGCCACACATCACAGATAAATACAATGCACAAAATTATCACATTTTTTGAGCTGGCAAAGCCTCATGCCCTGTTTGGTAATAGCCTTGAAAGATGAAATTGCAAAACTACCTATTAAATCACTTCAGTGGCCATCTCTCGCCCAACATTCGATGGTACCTCATCCACAATTTTATCACGATTCTGACGTTGTTGTCGTGTCCTCAGATGAAGAATCAATGCGGATCTCGTACGGAGCAGTGCAACTACCACATTTAAAATTGCGGTCACGTTTGTTGGATTTCCTATGTTTGGTTTCTAATGTTGTGGTGTAATTGGAGTCAGCGGTGCTGGCTTACTAGATAACCAGGATGCGCGCGCGTGCAATGGCGGAGCCATGATTTTCAGGTAGGGGGAGGCAACCCCTCCAGCAATGAAAAATGATAGGAGTTGTTTGTAAGTAAGGACTTGTCCCTTGCTTTTTATTCGACGCGTGTGCGGCGATGGCGCAGCCATCGACCGAGGGTCGAATTCGAACCGTGTGTGATCGGCATCGCGCTCGCTGAAGGTGAATGCCTTCAGGGAAGTCGTGTACTGTATACGCAACTGCGCTCAATTCTGAGTCACTTATAACTGCTTTGCCGTTACTTATTTCCAATTATGGACTCAGACTATTGTCCTGTCATCTCATAGAGTCCCTGGCACATAATATGCTATACAGTGGCAGTGGGGGTCGCAAAATGCCGATTTATTACTAATAAACCCCAATGATCCGATCAAAATTAGGGATTTCGATCGGATCATTGGGGGGGCACGTGCCACCCCACCCCCCCACTGGCTCCGCCAGTGCGCGCGTGTGTGTAGCGACCCAAGTTCGATTCCCGCTCACGGCCAACACCAGTGACGATTATTTAAACCGGTGCTGGGCCTCCCGTAGGTCGACTCCACCTAAAATGAGTATCTGGTGCGATGTGTAAAAATCGCCACTGGGGAGACAAAGGCGGCCGGGCGTGGTGCTGGCCACACACCCTCTCGTGTGCTGTGCCGGCCTTCATAGGTGCTCGCTAACAGCACTTGCCCCAACAGTCTGTTAAAGCTATACGGGGGATCTTTGTTTTTGTGTGTCTTAATAACATGTTATGGGGAGCGGGAGAACAGTGGTTAGTGCACTGCGCCATGAACCCGGCGACCCAAGTTCTATTCCTGCTCACGGCCAACATCAGTGATGAATATCTGAACCGGTCCTTCTCTCCTGGGTCAAGTCAGCCTTGTATTTGTAACGAGTGTCGAGTGTAAGCATCAACCGCAAAGGCGGCTGGCCATGTGGTGCCGGACACACCGCCCCCCTCGTGTGCCATTTGCGAAATGTCATCGGTGGTTTACGGCCTTAGTAGTTGCTCGCCAAAATCACTTTCCCAACCGTAGTTCACACACTGTGCTAGAGCAATTCTGGTGACCTGACTTCGATTCGATGGATAACAAGATTGCTGGCCAATGGTATCTGCACCAGTTGGTAGCTGACCCTCCCCTTGGAGCCTTGGTAGCATCGCTTGATCCCAACCGCTGATGTCGGCAACACGGAGGGAGATTCCTTGGTCTCCGTGTGTTTGTCTCGGTAACAACTAAGCGGACGGGCGGTGGAGATGGATGGCCGTTCGTCTGGCAGTCGGACACGCGGACATGCGAGCCCTAGATAAATAAAACCCTTGGTAGGCGGGGGGGGGAGCTGGGGAAGCCATTAGAGCGCGACTAATTTTAGGGAGAACCCAGCCGCCCTGTGCCGCAGCGATAAACTAACGGCGCGCTGGAAAAGCTGCACGCAGCTGCGGAGAAGGCGGGAGTGAGGAGACTTTGTATGGAAGGCGTGAGTGCCGGGTCTGCGTACCACTTCACTCACGACACCATCTACCCCCCGTGCCCCCCTCCCCCTGTGTATTTTTAACCGACCAGGTGGCTCAACGGTAGAGCGAGCGGCTCACGACTTGAAGGTTGCGGGTGGTTGTGTGCGTTCACATCCTGGTTGGGGCGCGGAGGGGGATGGCAGGTGACTCGGCTCATCATCTCTCCAGGGTCTTTAAAATGGGTACCGCTTTGTAAGGAAGGCAACGGTAGGTTGTCCTATGGATCGACTTGTCCCTACCATAGAACTGTGGAATTTACAGCACTGGCTCAGGCCTGGAAATAGTAGAATCGCTGGATGGTAGGGATGCATCTCTACATCACTACTATTATTCATCCAGGGCTGATACATTTCTACCACTTATGGAAAATCAATAGTGGTCATCTTATGGATGTACTGGCTCTCCACCATGGGAATGTGGAATTTACACCACTGAAATAGGACTGTAAATGGAGATGAGCACCACCCCACGCTCATTTGAGAAGAAAGACTCGGTGACTTGGAATTGTTAGTGAGGAATATTCTCCGTGGCGATGCTAGGCACACACAAACCAAGAAAAGGCTGAGGGACCCCTAGTAGCTCTCGGGTCCCTGGATTAATGAAAAGCGTATTGATGCCACTAACCATTGAAATCCTAATAAATACAACAAGCTAATTAACATGAAATTCCAGTTCATCTCTTTCATCTATATCTGGCCTGCATCTCTTCATCTCACCGCATCTCTACTTTTGTCCACATTGCTCTCATCTATTACAATAGATGTTTACGTCTCTTCTTTTGTCATCTCACGAGCATTCGCATACACGAAAAAGGTAAATCATGGGCCAGCGCCAGCGATGAAAAAACCTCGCCCACGTTAAAACTGAAACGCGTTGCAGCCAGCGAAGCGCAGAGCGCGCGGGGGAAAATCTTCTCGCGTGTAACGGCTCCTGTCGCTGTTGCCGAACGCCCCTAAAATGTCTGCCCGTTCTGGTCAAGCCGTGTCAGCTATTTCTGGCGGCTGTGCTCCGTGCCAATCGCATCAAAGGCGCGGCGCGGGGAGATGTGAGCGAGAGCGATCGCTCCCCGCTATCGCCGCCTCCCTCTCGCGGGTCATCCGCCTCCCCCCGTAACGCCGATACCACCTTGTCCCTGCAGCAAAGACGACAAAGCTCCCCCCTATAGCCTGAACGGACTGTCGGGGCAAGTGCTGTTAGCGATCACCTATTAAGGGTGGCACGGCACACGAGGGGGTGGGTGGCCAGCACCACGCTCGGTCGCCTTTGTCTCCCCAGTGGCGATGTTTACACACCGCACCAGGTACTCATTTGAGGCTGAGTCGACCTCGGCGAGGCCCTTGGCCCGGTTCAGATAATCGTCACTGGTGTTGGCCGTGAGCGGGAATCGAACTCGGGCCGCCGGCTTCGTAGTGCAGCGTAGCGCCCCTGGCGACGCCACCGCTCACCACCACCACCAGCTGCCAGGTGGCTGGGTGGTAGAGTGCCAGCGGTCTCTCGCAATCGGAACGTGACCAGTTTCGAATCCTGGTTTGGGGTTAGGGGTTGGCTCGCCCCCATCGCCTCTCCGAGGTCGGTAGAATAAGTACCACTTTGGTGGGGAAGTCAACAGTGGTGGTCTTATGGATGGACTCGTCTCTGTGATAGTTATACGTGGGGGGGGGGGAGGTTGCCACTGGTTCAGGGCTGTAAACATGAGACGAACACTGTCTCAATGCTCATTTGATCAGGGAATAAACGCGCCGACGTTTGACTCCCACTACCCGCAGTACCCCGCAGGCTTGCGATTGCTCGGTGGGGTTGGTGGATCGCGATGAGATATTTGTCTTCGTCATCGCAGACTTCTTCGTCGTTATGCAGAGGCAACAAAATGGAAAGTCTCCTGCTGGACTTGGAACGGGAGCTGGGAGTCGACGGAACGGACGGCAGCCGAGGAGAAGGAGCAAACTCTCGGCTCTAGTGGCCAGTAGGTAGCAGTGGAGCCAGGGTCGGCCCGACCATATTGGCGGACTAGGCGGTCAACTAGGGCACCAAGTGAAGTCGGGTGCCAAATTCGAGAGAAAAAATACAAATGAAAAAAATACAATCATCACCATGATCTCCAACATCGTGTGCACTGCGCATCCTACAGCATCGGCAGCAAGGTGCCCAGTAGGTAGCAGTGGAGCAAGTAGGCTGCTCACCTGCCTGTCTTTGTGTGCTTCGAGTGAAATGCCCTCTTTTGCGTGGGTATTTCGGGTTAGTTTGGTCTCATTCCACGCGCAAAAAATAGCCACAACAGGAATGAGCCGACCACCCCAAGATCAATATCATCCAAACAGCCCGTCCTGAAGAAATATTAGTTGGTGATGCTTCTGCTGCGGCGTTGGCAGCGGTGCACAAGCACACACAACATACAAAAAAACTCCCACGCATTCGTCAATAACACCGTGGGCCTTACAAGGAAACATATCTAATATGCGAAGGTGAATTTTTTGGGCACAATGGCCCTTCTTCATAGCACGTGAAAAGTGCCCCGACACTGATGAGGCTTCTTGGTTCTTCCGGTAAAGTCACGTAGAAATAATAAAATAATAAAAATTAAACATAATAAAATAATTCTCACGACGTTTCGGCCACAACGCAAGCAGCTTGCGTTGTGGCCGAAACGTCGTGAGAATTATTTGCGTTGTGGCCGAAACGTCGTGAGAATTATTTTATTATGTTTTATTTTTATTATTTTATTATTTCCCTTCTACGTGACTTTACCGAAAGAACCAAGAAGATGAGTCCCTGCAGTCACGAAAGCTTTAAATCGAAATTTAAACAGTTGAGGCTATTCTTGGTAAATAGTGTGCAATACTACGGCTACGTACAGTGTGTAACAGGGTTATTTAACACGTAGATGGTAATGTTTCGTGATAAGGCCCATTAGAATACAATGTTACAAAAGATCCTCTTCTTGATCTTATGAAATAGACTGAGAGACTATTCTCTGATGGGATCTCTAAGACAATTATACGAACAAATCCTTCTTCGATGTGGGTCTGCTAGACAATCGAAAAAACAGTGATGTTTTGTCTGATAACAAAAAACAAATAAGGGGGCGATGTCTCCTTCATATATCCAGCTCTTCACGTGAGAAATCAAGTATTCTATTGTGCAACCCATCAGCCGCGTGGCTTTGTGAGAGCAATGAGATTTCAGCGGCATTCTTTCAAGACTCTACCAGTTTCGACATTCAGCAGAGTCATACTTGCATGAATCAATGCTGGTTAACTGCCAATCGCCCAGGCAAGGGCCATCCCGTTATGTTATGATGTCCTGGCTGTATCTGGTATTGTAACCGGACAATAGACTGACAAATTGCTCTTTGATGATGTCTATAGCCAATAGACGCCACCACAGACCAGTCTATCAGCAAGCGCTACTTAATTATAATACAGATAAGAGAGACAAATCCACTGGTCATCCATTCTTCTTCCTTCTGCTGGAATCAAAGCGAGCGATTGCGGGCTGCTTTGTGCGGTTTCCAAGCTTGCCACGTGGAGCTTACGTGAATAATAAAGCAACAAAGTTAAAATCAGTGGAGGCATCGGACAAAAGAACCTCCGTGTCCCATAGTTATTTATAGCGGGACCAGGTGGCCAACTACCCAAGTGGTCCGCACCAAAGTCTGATAGCCTCCAGTCAGTGGCTCCCTTGGCCGCCCAGTCATTTGTATCGGTCAATGGTCAACTCTGTTTTGGATGTTAAAGATTATTCTATAATAATATTTAGTTCTCCAGGGAAGCCAGTACTCTTTATCAGGAGGGTCCTGCATTGGGTTTTATTTTTGTTTTAAGACGTTTTCAGCCAATGATTGATGAGCATTTATTGTATAGGTAGGAGCAAACTTGAGCACCCGGAAAAAAAATCCCACGCGCGTGATGGGGCAACACTCTATCCCCATACAGATGGAAACAGATGGCGATTAGTCCACTTTCTATTCTGCCTTGTGACGAGCGAGCCAGGGTTACGGCAACCTTTTGACGCCCACAGGAAGGGAGCCATGCATAGCCACGACCAACCCAGCTCATCGCCGCAATGAAACCAAGGCCTTCAATTATAGCGGGTTGAGTTGATGATCGAGCCTAACTCGCGAACCATAGAAGGGGAACCCCGCTTCTGTGTCGCGGCTCCAGTCAGGAATGGAACCCCTCCTTTACTGTGCACTTCGGCATCTGTGCCGTGAGCACCTGGTGCGGTGTGTCAAATATCAGCACTGGGGAGATAAAGGTGGCTGGGCATGGTGCTGCCCATACCACCCCTCCGTGCGCTGTGCCGGCCTTTGCAGGTGCCAAGCCCGACAGCACTTGCCCCAACAAAGACGGTCACGGCATCGCGTGCTTTCGGATGTGCTTCCGTGGCCACCTGGAACGCTCTTCCTTCTGATATTAGGAAGCCACTGGAGCTATGCACTTTTTAATCGAGATTGAAAACGAATGTCTTTAAAACTGCCTTTTTTGTTGAGTTTGCTGTCCTTCTCCCGCACCTCTGATGAGTACGTTCGGCTACATACGGTGTGAAAGAATTTTTCGATTTGAAGCTTTCGTGACTGCAGGGATTCATCTTCTTGGTTCTTTCGGTAAAGTCACGTAGAAGGGAAATAATAAAATAATAAATAATGGAAATTAATTTTATTATATTATTACTAGCAGAAGTACCCGGCGTTGCCCGGGTGAAAAATATATTTCTTAATAACCTAACATATATACACAGATGGCCTGCTACCCCTGCCCCCCCCCCTCCCCCCCAGCCACGATCTCCTCGGCCGCTGTGCATTAATATCTACGGCCTATAGTGGTAGCATCTAGCAAATGTATAGTAGTAATCACTGCACGCATCGGGGTGGGGGGGACATCACGCAGTGAAGAATTTACCTGAGCGTTTAGTGTATTTTTAAAGCATTTTTAACGCAAAATAAAATGTTCCCCTCACTACCAACTATTAGTCTTTTATCAACGGGACACTTTTTTACTGATTGGCCGTGTCGGGTGGTGGAGGGTTACAACACATTAATAAATAAGGCGATCTAAACCCAATAACGTTGCTTATGAATAATGGTCGCGAAAGCCTACGTGTTACAAATTGACTAACTTTACTTAATAACCAGGCTACAGTCTACATTATAGACTGCCAGTACACCCACCCAGCTTAATAACCAGGCTACAGTCTACATTATAGACTGGCAGTACGCTCACCCAGCTTAATAACCAGGCTACAGTCTACATTATAGACTGGCAGTACACTCACCCAATTTAATAAGCAGGCTACAGTCTACATTATAGACTGGCAGTACGCTCACCCAGCTTAATGACTATTTGTACAGTCAACATTTAAACAATCGATTCTTGGCGCGTCGGGTTTAAAAGTAATTAGACAGTTGTTTTTTCATTGGTATGTAATGTTTGAAAGTTTTCATAAGATTTTAAATGTATTTTCCCCCCGGGCAACGCTGGGTATATCGAGTTTATACCACAAAGTCGTCGCTTGACACGGGTGGGGTGTCGAGGCCTAGTACCGTGCAGAGCCTCCGGCCTCGCCTAAATTGCCCACCCGGCTGAGGCTGGGTACGGGTGCCGTTCCCCCCCCCCCCGCGCTACAATAATACTGTGTAATCGCTATAATTTTATTATCTACCGACCCTATAATAGTAATTGCACACATTGGGGTGGGAGGGGAGTGAAGAGGACGTGAAACTTTGATGAATTTACCTCAGAGTCGCGTGTTAATGCGTGCGCATATTTTTAACGGGAATTAAAAATGGCGTCCACCCCGCAGCGAATGCGTCGCTACCCGTTGCCGGGGGCAACCGCCGTCCAATGAAACTGCGTATGGTCCGGCGACACACAGACACACACACAGACAGACAGATTTGCGATTTTATATATATAGATAATAAATGTTTTATTATATTAATATATTATCATAGTATTTTGTTATATTATTTTATTATATTGTTTTATATTATTATATTATTTTATTATGGTTTATTTATTTTATTTTATTATTTCCCTTCTACGTGACTTTACCGAAAGAATCAAGAAGGTGCGAAAGAAGTTCAACATACATCCTTGAAGACTCTCCCCTTTCCTCAGCCCCCCCCCCCACCGTGCTTTTTAATGTCCTCTTTACATTTATTCCTCTTTGAAAGAATGCTGTCAACTTGGTCACAATGACTGCACAAAAGCATAACATTAATCGTAGATTTTTCCCCTTCTTTGGATGAATTATAGCTCAGAGAATTGTCAATTCAATATCGGGGCATGTGGGAATGTGGAAGTGACCCCTGGTGTGGTCGCTTGTAGAGATCTCAAAGAAGCTCCGTGATTTCCCCTTCCTCGAGCCGT
Source organism: Lampetra planeri (assembly GCF_965212315.1). Lineage (NCBI taxonomy): Eukaryota > Metazoa > Chordata > Hyperoartia > Petromyzontiformes > Petromyzontidae > Lampetra > Lampetra planeri. Next base: position 6,626,486 of record NC_136145.1, on the reverse strand, counting down.
TTTCTGACACGGGGTTGATGCATTTTTCTTACTTGGATATTTCTGAATAGGCATTTCGCTCGAATCACGTGACTGGAATTGAAGCTTTCGTGACTGCAAGGATTCATATTCTTAGGTTTTTTCGGTAAAGTCACGTAGGTAAAAAATTAAAATTAATAAAAGTAAAATAAAAATAAAATAAAAATCACGACGTTTCGGAGGCAACACACGCTTCCGTCTTCAGGTGGGACCGGAAAAAACCTAAGAACGTGACTGGAAATCTAAAATTGGGGGAAAAGCCAACTTTCTTATTTTCTGAACTAACCTCTTGCTGAATGCGGTGGTTACACGCTTTACATTCCAGCACTTTGAAGGGTGGGCAAGTTTCTTAAATCCTCCTCCCTCTTTCTGCTCGGATGCCCCACAATTAGTCGATCAGCAGGTCGTGTGCGGTGTGGTAAAGTGTGGGTGCCCGCAACTTTTTATCTGACCAGCATGGAAGAGTAGGCCAAGATACCCTCTGTTGGGCCTCTCTAGAACACTCTCCATCGTGGAGGCGCTTCCGTCAGCAGAGTGTTGTGAGCGAGCAATTTTCAGGGCTGCAACTTGACCTTAAAACTTTCGTGACTGTAGGAATTCATATTCTTGGTTCTTTCGACAAAGTCACGTAGATAGAAAACAAAAAAATATACGTAATAAAATAAAATACATTTGAATAAAAAATGTAAAAAAAATCAAATTAACTGTAATTTTCAATGTATTATTTGTATTCATTTTTATTTAAATTTTATTATTTTTCTTCTTTTTTTCTATCTACGTCACTTTACCGAAAGAACCAAGAATATGCAACTTTACCGTTTTATATATATTTTAATCGCGTCTCTGTGTCTCCATTTCTCATGCACACTTTGCCTGACTGCAGTCGGAGTGCTGTGTGATTTATGAAGCAGCGGGACAGGATCCGAGGGCAGGGGGACAGACTCAACAAAGCTCTTTTTTACCCATCTTTGAGCCGCGGAGATGATGCAACGCTCGCGCCTACCCCACTGCGCATCCATCTCGTGCCCGGAATCGCGCAGCGCTTCATGAAACGTCGGAGGAAGTCTGGTGGAGAAATTCTGCGGCTCGGGTTCCCCTTCTGTAGAGAGAAACACCGCTAACCCGCCGCCATCCTCGGCCACACGCATGGCGATTTATCAAAACGTAGCGCGTTTGTGGGGAAGTTCGCTGTCTAGCTTCGGGGCCAGAGAGACATTTGACAACGCTGGTCCACATTGCAGGGCGGTTTCCCAGGACCGAATACGGCAAGATTGTTGCGCTGTGACCTCATCATTATTTTGCGAGCCGTGCCGTGCAAGTCCCCTTTGGACGTAGCGTCTCCCATAAAAGGTTATTACCGCACCGAGTTTTTTTTTGACCATGACCAAATCGTCCACCGTGCGCCCAACTTCAGCAAATCTCGGAATCTAAGCGGGGTTGAACCTCGGTAGTGCTCGGATGGGTGATCGCCATGCATATTAAAAATAACGAAACTTTAAGCAGGTGCTGTAGGCTGCTGTGACTACGTGGCGGGCAGCAGAGGGCAATGTAACAAAATCCATTGTACCGTACTGTCCTCTGATGTCTATACTGCCCGCTTTCACCAACCTGCACCGGCCAGTGTGGTGTCGTATGGCCAAATAATCCCGCATGACTTGCCGCAGCAGCAGCGGGGAGGCGAGTGGACACCAAAGGAGCGGGGAGCACACCCTCATTCAGCAGTGGATTGACAAAAGGGCCGTACGTGGCACACGGTATGGCATTGTGATTCACGGTGAGTCGTGGCTTTGTTTGGAGGCATGGGGCTCCTTCAGCGACATTCAACACGGCCATAGGTAATGTCAAACTGTGAGGGTCATGGAAGTTTTTGTTCCATTAAGCAGTAATTTCCATTAGAGAGGGGGTTTGCGAAAACGGGGTGAAGAGATGTTTTGCTATTGCCTCCATGGCACAGTATTTTCATGTGAAAGAGTAGAGTTGCCTACTTGAGTATTCAGAGGCGGGTGTTTGAGGCAAGAATAATTATTTCTCGGGTCAGATAGCTGGACTTGAACAAAGCGGCGAGGAAGTAAACTTCTGCCCTTTGAGTCCATGGCCCATGTGGCGGATGGCAGGAATTTCATGCAGGATAGAATGGGATAAGCGAGTTGTCGGTTGAGAAGAGTACGTGCCAAAAGTGGTGATGTGATCCGGAAGAAAAGCTTTCATAGAGTGGGACATGTGCGAGCAGGGTGGAGGAGGGGGACGGCAGGTGACCGAGACGGGCAGTGGATTGGCTCCCAGAGGCTCGCTTATCAAGGGGAAGGCCGAAAGCCAGATGGTTGCGATGAGACGACACTAAGAGCGGTCCACGAAGGATACGTCAACGTGCGTAACAACAGAGAGACTTAACCTGGAAGTGAGATGTTAATGCGGAAGGAAAGGGGGAGCCCGTGACGAGATGTGGCGGTGGTGGCATCTTCGGCGTTGGCCGTGATGACCCCTCGACCTCGAAGCGTTCGTCAAGCCGCGTGGATCGACGGCAGGGCGCCCGTGGCGTGGTCCTAAAAGTCGAGAGTTCAAATGGAATGTGGCCACCGATGCCGTGCACGAGGCGACGGGCTGAAACTCACGGCTAGCCACGCATGAATCACGAACTCACCACTCGTGGCCACTCTCCATAGGCAGACAAAAATAAACATTTCCTGTAACCTTTGCAGAGCTCAGGAGTAAAGTACTTTTCTTTCATAGCCATTAAAATCCCACCGCAGGGCAAGGGCTCCTCCCCCCCCCATTCACCGACGTCTTCCACTCTCTTCGCGATCTCTTTACAATGAACGTGCAAAATGTTGGGCCAACGTTGGCACGTCGTTGGAACGTCGTTGGAACGTATGGACCAACGTTAGACCAACGTTGTGCCACAACGTTGCACTATTACAGCGTTGCTACTACCTCCATAAAGTATGCTCCTCAAAATCGTCTAATCTCATCCCACGATCTAATTTTCTGTCTGCCTCTCTTTTTCTTTTCCTCCACCGGCCTCCTGTTCTGTTGTTAATCTAGCCCGTCTGTTATCTGATGTTTCGAGCGAAATTTCACGCCAAACTCACTTCTTTACTTTGTTATTCACATCTATGCTGGGTTTTTTTAATTCTCCAAAGCTTATTTTATCGATATGTCCCCTCCTCATTATGTGCAATACAACTTGTGACTTTCTTACTTTTAACTCGGGAACAGTTTTGTGGCATGTAGGTTTTTATTCACAAGCCACACACCGAGACGAACACTACACACCACACTAGGTCCTCATTTGAGGCGGAGTCGACCAAGGGGAGACCCAGGACCGATTCAGATAATAGTCACTGGTGAGCAGGAATCGAACCCTGGTCTCACTGGGTTCGTAGCGCAGCACGCTCGCCACTACACGACTGCTCCCCACACTACACTGCAACAACAACAACCGCCATTCGCTACTAAGTGGCGGTGACGTCACCACGACGCTTGTGCCACGCCATGTGCACCTTGAGGCCACGTGAAGTGTCGAACGCCCGCTGGCAGGAGGTCACGGGGCAGACCCAGCAGGTGCCACGGGTCGACTGACTGAGATGACCGAGATGACTGGCTGATGCACCACCTGTGCCCCCTACTGTACCAACTTGCTGTGCTTTAGCCACCCGGCGCTCCGCTCGTTGTTGTGAGCGTCGCTCCTCCGCCCTCCGTTGTTGTTGGAGGGCGACTGCCTCCAACTGCCCAGTAGTAGCGTCCTTCACGAGCCTCTTCCACAGAGGCCGATCTTGACACCGCTGGTACCAGTCATCCTAAAGGTCGCGAGTTCAAATGGAATGTGGCCATCGACGCGGTGCGCACACACAAAGACAAAGATCCCCCGTATAGCCTTAACAGACTGTAGGGGCAAGTGCTGTTAGCGAGCACCTATGAAGGCCGCAACGGTACACGAGGGGGTGGGTGGCCAGCACCACGCCCGACCGCCTTTGTCTCCCTAGTGGCGATGTTTACACACCGCACCAGGTACTCATTTTTAGGCTGAGTCGACCTAGGGGAGGCCCGGGACCGGTTCAGATAATCGTCACTGGTGTTGGCCGTGAGCGGGAATGGAACTCGGGTCGCCGGGTTCATAGCGCAGCGCGCTAACCGCTACACTACCGCTCCCCGCACACACACACACGTGCACACACTTGATGGAGCGTAAACGCCTGTCTGGAAAGGGTGCGTGGTTACAGCTTTCCCTTGTCTGCCCCGGGCCTCTTTCCCGTAAGTAGCTCGAACTCCGCGCTGCACTCGCTACAGGGAAGAGGGGGGAAAAAAAGCCACGGACGCTAGCGAGCGGTGTGAGCGTGGGAACAAAATGGCACCAGACTTGCACATGGAGGCAAGGAGAGAGAGAGAGGGAGTCTGTGTAGGACTGTGGCAACAAAAAAATAGTAGGAACGATTTCTAGAAGGAATTAGTGTAAAATAAACGAGCCATTTTGCTTTTTTGCATTGAATCAAGTCCCATATTTTGCTTGTATTTTTTTTTTATAATCGAGTGCTCTTGCCAATAACATCTGGTAATCGTGCAGCTTTTGTTTAACAAGCCCGACTGCCGATGATGAGACCCAGAAGGTCAAAACCCGTACGGGGTTTTCTCGCTTAAACAAACGCAGCTGCATATCATTGGTCTGATAAGCCGATGGACTAATTTTTTTATTTATTTTATGAGAGCGAGATTTTTAAACGTAAAAGAGAGTGTGTTTACCGCACGCAGTCACGTGTAAAAGCGGTCTGTTTCTCATTACCGTGCTGACATGCATGCCACAGCTGTGGATAGATCACGGCTCGCGACGGTGATGATGGTGATGCGTGCCATGCCACGTTGGTGCCAATCGGCTTTAAAATTCCAAAGCCGGCAGCAGAAACACTAATTACGGAGTATGGCTCATCGCACAATTCTGCTTAGAGGGGGTGGCGGGCACTGGATAGGGGTTAGATAAACGTCCCTTTCCTGAGTTTGTACAGACCCACCGATGACACACCTTTTAAATTCCATAAGCTGTGCAGAGTGGGTTTCAGTTACGGTCTGCGCTGCCGGCTGATCGCAAACAAGATTTCTCTTTGTCGTTTATGAGCCCTCTTAGTTATGGACGGATTGCTTATGTCGCGGGTGCCGTGAGAGATGGCAACGGCTTACGGGGGGAGGCCTTCATTTCAGCAGTGGATTGATCATTGGCTAATGATGATGATGAGCTCTTATTACACCTGGCAGGCAAAGTTATGTCGAAAAATGATTTCTATTGAAATTCCCTGAGCCTGTCGTGGAAATTCCATGTTCGCATGGCAGGAAACAAGTGTCTTTGTGTGGTGAACATTCTTGACTTTATTAACCCCTGAAGGATGATGGGCTGAGTGAACTCGTGACCTTTCCATCGTGAGTCAAGCATTCAAACCCGAGTGCCCAAGAGGGTTTCTATCGTAATGAATGGTTTACACCCTCCGTTTTTGTTTGAATCTACAGCTGGATGAAGGCCACCCCCACACCATGTCGTTCATGGGGTATTATTTACCATACTTCACCATCCTGGTCCGTGCAGGTTTGTGATTGGTGGTGTGGTGGGTGGTCGGGGGTCGGAGGGTTTGTCACTCAGGACCGATTCGATATCGCTCGCCCCTGATGTTAGCCGTGACCGGCGAACGAACTCTGCTTGCCGGGTTCACCGTGCGGTGTCGAGATCACGGACTTGACTGACCAGCCTCTGACGGCGTCTCTGGATGGTAGATTGACGGACCTTTACGAGGCGAGGGTCTTTGGTCGATATATTGACGGAGCCCCGTCTCTTTCGTAACATTACCTTAGTGGAACGTACCGCTTGTTTGCAAAGTGGTCCATTCCGCATTACCGTATCGTACTTCTTTGTGACGAGTGGTAATGTTGAGCTGCAAGGACCTCCCAACAGCTGACGTTTTCTTCGGTTAAGAACGAAACAAAACAAGCTTAGAGACCCACCTGCTATATCCCCTTACCCTCTCGGTCAAACACACTCACCGCCAAAGGCTGTTCGCTGTTCAGTGACTAACGCATTTGCCTGTTAGCGTGTTTCTCATAATAGACCAACAATGTAAATTCTTCCCATGGGATTGTTCAAACAAATGCCTGCGCTGATCCCGTTGGGCTTGGGAGAGTCGCTGCGGCTGGACCTGTGGCTGTCTTGGCCACCCATCGATTTTCTCGCGTGCGTGCCAGCTGGCCTGGACATGGGCCCTTCTCTCTCGCTCTGGCATTCTGGCCCTTGTTTGGGATCATTCGAAGGATTCGCGATGAAATGCCCAGAGGATTAAAGTCTCAGATTAAAGTTCGTAAGCATGGGCACTTGAGTACAGTACAAACGGTTGGAAAAGGGCAACCTGCCTGGCATGTGTAGGGGGGGGACGTGCCTTTCGCCAAGACTCAAAAGAGCCAAAGCGATTTCTCTGAGCCAGGAGTGGAAGTTCCTCATTGCTATGGTGGGGGCAATTCTAGCCACAGGGCAACCACTGTTCCCCGCGAAATGGTGTTCACTTTATGGACCCCCCCCCCCCTCCCAATGGGGTGATGATGGGATGAGACCAATCCCCCAACGGGGATTCGGGCTCGTAGCTTTCTGATATTGCAAACCGCTCGTCATCTCCCATTTTTCCTGTCTCGCAATGGGAACGGATTGCCAGTCCAACTGTTTTGGCCGTGAACTCCCGAGTGGTATTTTTGAGCGTGGCATTTTAAAGCGTCCATCTGCTGGAGGTGGCTGCATGGTGTAGGTAATCACTGCTAAGAACCTGGGTTGGCTTCTCAGCGCTCCCCCGTGATTAAACCAGTCACATGGGTGTAGCCAGTTGATGCTCCCAGCCCGGTCACAATGACTGCACAAAACACGTATAATCTTTTGTTTATGAATTTATTTGACTCATTTTAACTATGGGAATGTTAAACAGTGTTTGCTTTAACATACCCACATTCTTTGCAGGGCACATATATAGAGAGTGTGCCCCGAGTGAGGATAAAGCAGTCTTTCGAAGTGACTACAGACATAGTTACATGACATCAGGGTGGTGCACTGCTGGCTGCAGATATTCTGAATGGCAAATTTATTACATCACGGAATATAATTAGCAGAATTTTCTAAACCCGCCGCTAGGTGAAGGCCCTTCCCCAAGCCGTGTCGGTCATCGGAGGTTGTTTGACCGTATCGGTCGGTGTGGGTTAGTAAAGGGAGATGCTTAGAGGCATTTGGTCGCAGGACCATGTCAGATGTGACTTGACACTGAGGTTAGCCATGGCACGGAATCTAACGGAGGTGGCGGGCGACAACCGAACTGACTTGGTGTAATGATTTGGCTGGCTAGCGCTGTGGCACAGCGCACGACTAGCCAGACGCACGACCGTGACTCCCCAATGCCAGTCAGGGGTTGACTCATCCTGACATCATCATCATCAGCCCATCATCTATCCACTGCTGGATGAAGGCCTCCCCAAGCGGTCACACTCTCTCATGTTTGCGATGTAACTATCTACCAGTCAGCACGAGATGGTTTCATCGCTCCATCTCCCCTGTCGACGTCCGCTCGGACGCATTTCATTCCACGGCTGCAACTCCGTCATTATTCTTCACCATCGCCCTCATCACTGTGACTGATTTTCCTGCCCAAACCTGCTTACATTTCTTAACAGTTTGAATGAAATCGCTCACTTCGATGTTCAATAATCTGTGTGTTCCTCCTTCTTGTCTCTTCAGCATAATGGCAAGCATACTTCTCGACAAGCTTACATATTTCATAACAGATCGTGCACATTCCTACGGATTTGGAAGTAAACCTGTGGGGCTATCCTAACGGAAGACCGATATCTGTCATATGAATGTGGAATTGGCACCACTGGCATGGTCCTGCCAATGAAGATGGGCACCATCACCCCTGGCTCGATTTGGGCATGTGACATGAAAGCGCGCCATCTAGCGGACATACATTGTAAAGAGACCATCCTCGCCATTAATTTCGGCAATGCCCTTCAGCATTGTTTCAAGGAAGCCTGACACTGCTGATGAGAAACTGTCAAAACCATTCCGGAGTTTGCTAGCCCTTTAATCAATGCTACTGAAGTTAAACACTCCCAGAGAGTCCTGCGGCTGATGGCTTTTGCAAGATTTCCCCTTTTATCCGGAGAGACGGATATGTGAAGGAGACGTCGCTTATTTATTTTTGCCATCGAGTGGTGGGTGACAGTGCCGTTAAAAGCGATCTCGGAAGTGATGTTATCCTCCAGGGTTGTCTTCTTACACGGTACATTACACTGGCCATTGTATATGTACACGAACGGCCGCTTTGTCAATCCACTGCTGGATGAGTGCCTCTTTCCACGGCATTCGGGTCGTGACTGTTATTTGATGATACTCCACCACACCGGTCACCGTGGGTTGGTGGCGGAGTGTAGATGTGGGGAAGCGTGTGAGTACAGTACGACAACACGGTACTTTGAGCTTACCCTTAGCCGATCGTGTAATTATCCAAGAACCCTTCCCGTAGAGCCAGATAAATGGGACCCCCAAGGGCCAATTGCCACGGACGGCGAGAGATGTTCGGGCAAGCCGCGTAGCATCGCGGGAGAATTGCGCGGTAAGCCTTGGCGCGGACGCTTGCGGGGGGGACCTCACTGGCGAGATGTTTGCACGACTCACAAAGCCGCAAGGGTCGTGCTTCGCTTTTTAATCTTGCGACTCCAATTGTGTGTTCTTCAGCCGTCGCCCCGTCGATAGCGTCTGCGCCCAGAGTCTTTGAAAATCGCCGGGAAGCGGAGCGCACAGTCACAACAAGGAGATAAATGTAGCACGCGGCTGCCATTTCAGCTGCTAAATGTCACCGAGAAGCAGTTAGAATTAAGACGCCGCTCAATTATTCATGGGCCTTGTTGATGTTATCGCGGTGAAAATATACAGATAGGGATGGCGGGCTTGATCTATAGACGAGGAATTGTGCCTCTGTGTAGTGTGGGTGTTGTGCACGCTATTTTGGAAGCTGTATATTGGTCCTGTGTGTTGCAGCGTTATAAATATTGTCCGTAATGCAGCATCCATCATTAAATAATATTTTTAATTTTATTTGTAACTTTAAATTTTTTTTTATCGTGGCCCAACTTTATCCCAAGCACTCTTTCGGTGTCACGGAAAGGAATGGAGTATTTATTCGGAATTTTGCGTAGCTGTTAAAGCCCCTGCGTTAGAGATCAAATGACCTCCGGAAACGGATATCACAGAGCTACCCCTCGATTTCTCATTTAATGACATGAAAAAGAAGCTGGTTTTGCCCATTTTCAAAGTGAGTTTCCTCCTTGTATGTGTGGATGCCATATTGTTACTGTCTCACTAAATGCGTGGCGATATTACTCCTTGGAGTGCGTATGTGCGTGCACAGAATGTTTGGAATTTACTGGCGGGGGCGGGGGGGGGAAGGTTAAGCATCTTGGAAGTTGGGAACAGAATGTTACAGGATACCATTGGAGCTGTAATCAGGAATAGAAGCTTGCGATGGGTGGGATACGTTTGCAGGGTGGAATAGACAGGCATTGAAGTGGCATCAGAAGTCGGTGACCAAGGTGGAAAACTTGAAGCCAAATGACGATGGTGGTGATGGCGGTGGTGAACTTATAACTTCGTTCGCACCGTACGTAGGCAACCGTGCTAATCGGTGGTGGTGAGACTTCGAGCAAATCCGAAAGGTCGAGTGTTGACGGTGCAGCAGAAGGAAGGCCGTGATGCCGTGGTGTGGTAGTCTCGCTGGGCACTGGCCGTGATGACCTGTTGATGTCGTACCTGGTGTAGCCAAGCGGTGGCGGTGCTGTGGAAGTAGGCCTCGTCTCTCGGAGTGAAATTCCCAATCTCAGGTTGTCTCAGCCGATTGTGTCACCGGTGTCTATAAATAAGTACCCCTGTGGGGTGCAATACAACAGTGGTGGCCCAAAAGAGAATGTGGCCCCTGTGTTGCGAATCGCAACACTGCCTCATGGCCACTAAATGTAGAGAAGAGATAATGATGGTTTGTGACAAAACACTAGACACATTTTGGTTCTATGACAATGGTCATCATCATGATGGTGATGATCATTATTCTGATGATGTTTATACAGCTAATGATGGTGATGGTAAATTATGATAATGATGGTGATGTTAAATTATTATGATGATTATTACTGTTGATGCTTATACAGATAATGATGGTGACAATTATAAGTTAATGTTGCTGATAATGTGGATATGGATCATAAAAATAGAAACTAAACTATTTTTTATTTTACCAGGCAAGGCCCATTAAGCTCTCTCGTGTTTTTTTTCGGAAGTAACCTGGCTACCACAAATGATAGCTCAACAAAGTGGCTTATTAGGTGGAAATCTACAGCAGGTGAATATTCTAAACACACGTTGATTCTAAATGCGGAGGGAAAAACTGGAGGACCCAGAGAAAAATCCACACGATCATGGGGAGAGAGACACCGCAAACTCCAAATATACAGCAGGCGTCAGGGTCGGGATTGAACTCACGACCTCCTGTATACCAGGCGAGGTAGTTAACATCTCACCACCGTGTCACCCCATAACGATGACGACGATGAAGCCGATAAACGTTGCTGATTTGCGTCGTGTCATTGCTCTCAAGGCTCGGACCGCGCGACCTCCGCCAGGGCGAACAGCCGCCACGGCTCTCGGGGCTGGCGTGGCCGAACCGCCCGGAGCCGGCGCCGTCACCGCGAGGCCCCGTCCCCCCGGAGACGGAGCCGACGGCGCGCCCAGCGCCGCTCCGGCGCCGCCGGGCCCACGCCGGCGAGCGGCGACTCCGAGGCGACGCCTGACAAAAACGCCGCCGACGCCGCCGCAGGGGGAGAATGCGAGGAGGGCGCGTCGCGCGAACCTGACGGCGGAAGAAGCGAGCGATCGAGGAGCAGGCGGAGCAGTAGGGCGGAACCGCGCGACGAAACGGTCGTGGGGGGCGGCGCCGGCTGCGGCGGTGGCGGCGGCGGCGGTGGTTGCGCCGAGCAACCCGAAGCTACGTCCAGGCGGCCGCTCGTCGGTTTGGGGAGGGAGGCGCCCAAACGGAGGAGCCACGTGGAGGTGCGCCGGGAAGAGGGCGACGACGGCGGCCGTGGAGCCGTGGACGAGGAGAGCGGGGCGGAGAAGACGAGCAGCGGCGGAGACGGCGGCGGCGGCGGAGGAGGAGGTGGCGGCGGCGGAGGCGGCGGCGGCGGCGGCGGCGGAGGGAAACCGGAGAGCCGGTCGAGCAGCGGCGCAGGGGATGCCGGCGGCGGGGGCGGCTGCGGCAGCGCGGGCGGCGGGGCCGGCGGCGGTGTCGGCGGCGTCGGCGGGGGCACCGGGGGGAGCCCCGGCGGAGGGGGCGGGGAAGGGGGGCGCAGGAGGGGGTATCCCGGTGGGGGCCGCAGCTCGCGCAGCTCGGGGCGGAGGGGCCGGAGGGGGAAGAGGAAGTCGGCCGGCGGTGCCCACGGCAGGTTGCGATCATGAACGACCCCGGCCCCACTGCTGCCCACACAACAACGTTCACAACCACAGCACTCACACAGCCAGAGCCGCAGGTAAAGGTAAAGGGGCGGTGCTGCAATTGCTCGCTCGCGCCACTGCTAGCGGAAAGGGCCTCCACCAGAGGGAACTCTAGAGAGGCGCTCGAGAGGGCGTATTGGTCGATCTTTCCACGCTGGCGTCTCGGAAGAGGTGGGAATATGCGCACTTTACCCCACCCTCATTCGATCTACCGATCGACTAACTGTGGAGTTACTCATTATTACTGGTGGGTGGAGAGAGAGGCTAAGGAGGATTTAAGAAACTTGCACCGTTGTTGGAAGAGTAGCAAGTTTATTTACGTATTAATCACCTGGATAATCCCTTGAGATGGAGCATCTCATTTGCAACGGTGTCCACGTTGTCGATTGACACGCACTTAGCAAACGTGCAGTGACACGCATATAAACATCTCGAGCATGGTTTAAAAGCACGCTTGTGCGACGTACACAGTGCGTACAATTACGCCGAGCCAAGAACAGGAAGAGGACAGCCAGGGCAGAGCGCTTGAACATTACCACCGCCATCACACGCGCGTAAATATGTGGAGCGCACCGCCACGTCATAGAGGATACGCTCGCGCTGTGTAACAGTTGAAGTCGCAACCTTCCGATTGCGAGCCGAACCATCTGCCGTGGTATCACCTGGCTAAGACTATTGGTAATATGTAGTGATTATTCTTTGGTTCTTTCGGTAAAGTCACGTATAAAGATAAAATAATAAATTAAATAATAGCATACGACGTTTCGATTGCAACACAAGCAATCATCATCAGGTATAAATGAAATAGCAACAAAATTAAGATTGAATATGTAGTGACTGAATCAATTCTCTGAATATGTCATTATCATGTAGTGTATATAATTGCATCGTTGTGGCATATATATTGTATATCAGGGTTCTAAAATGGCACAGCGCTAGCGCGTGCACGCCTTTATTTCAGTATTTTGCGGTTCGAATCTGGCAGGCCGCCTTGGGTAATACTGCATGTGTATTAACCATTGGACGTTAAAGATCCCGTCACTTCATTGCAAAAGAGTAGGCCACTGAAGCTTTGTTTCATCGATGTCCAGTTGGGGTGGGTCAGCAAGTTATCACAACAGACAGTACAGAAAACGATAGTGCAAAAAGAGAGAAAAGGTAAGCAAGTCACTGAAGTAAATAAATGAAAATATATAAATTATCAAGTACAAATTTCACCAAGACAACATGCAGACCCTCATAAAATTGCACGGGTCGTCCAATGGAAACCACTTTTTGACTTCTCGGTGCTTATGAATCTCAAAAGGATAATGCAGAAGCTGCCAGCGCATGGAGTAAAACGTTGGACATCGCTCCAAACAACACGCGACACAACCTGAAAACAGCACAATACTACTTAAGCAGTAGTATTGTGCTTGTGAGTTTTTGCGTGTAAAATATGATATTAAAGATTTTAATATCAGCGTATGATAAAACACAGTAAACACATTCTTCCTGCTGCTCTGTCTCCTGTCATTGTAGAATGAGCCCTGGCTCCCACGACGATCTGGATGACAAATGTGGAGATACTGCAGAGGCCTCTGGGAGTTCCCAGAATGCATCAGCAGAGGGCAGCACCAGCAATGCGCCAGGAAGTCTGGAGGGGAATCAGAGAGCACTGAAGCGAAAGCCGCCAAGACCCCTTAAAACTCAGGTACCCCATGCGCAAAACTCGCCATCGTGTCGATCTAAAGGTTTTTTTATTTGATTCCTTTTTATCCTTTTCCCCAATTTTAAGATGAAGTATCCATTTAGAACTCCCCGCAGCAGAACGACTCACAACCTCCTCTTCCCTAAACCAAGGACCATGATGAACATGGGCACTGGCGGGCATTGTTTCTCCGTGGCAACCCCCACCATCTGGAATGTGGCCATAATCGTCGTTCCACTGCTGCTGCACATTCCCAGTAGCAGCGTTAAATTTACACCGACTTAATAGACACTTAAAGGCCCCCAGCTCTTTCGCCCGCCTTTTGAGTGACACTGAAATTGGCTCTGCGAGTCACGGTCATTTACGTCCGTGAAATATTGTGTGCGTTACAAATCGCATATTTATCATTATTAAACGGGTATCACAACTATTTCTGACATCCTTTCCCGTGACCTCAGGTCCACGGACTAGAAGGCAGCATTTTCCCATCTGCCTGGCCAAGGAGCTATATTCGCCACTTAATAGTCAACATAAATATTTTAAATTATAATATCTGGAATTTAGCCAAATGAAGTGGAGGGGAAAATTTAGTACAGTGATTTTTTTTGTGTGCAGTCATTGGTGACCAGTGCGGAGAGCATCAACTCACTACGCTTGAGAACGTAATTTAATCACAGCTGGCTGCCTCTGGGTTTGAAGCCAGAATCTCAGCAGTGCCAGCTCAAAGCTCTGACTGCTGAGTCACGCGGTCACCTCTACTGGGCTTCAGATTTGTTTTACAACGGCCGCTTTATCGCAGTGAGGCTCATAACTTTTGTTTCAGGGTCACAGGGCCAGCACCGCTGACATCCTGTGTTCAGATTGAGGCATTGGCTACTTGTGAGTAAACTGGGTTCTCAAGTGTAGTGAATTGATGGGTGTTGCGGGTTACCAATGGCTGCACAAAAACCCTTCGCGTAATATTTGTTTTCATTGAACGGGCAAAAAATGCAGTTTTAAGAATTAAAAAAAATAATTCAAGTTTGATAGACTGGCTGCCATGCAAGCATAAGATGTCGTCAGAAGGTATTTGAGGCAGTTCTGTAATATCAGCTTCTGCGGGGCCAGTCTCTAAAATGAGGTGATGTATTGCTATGTGAGAGTTCCTAATGGACACTTCATCTCATAACATGACTCAATCGTAATAAAACTGTGGGGAGGTGGTGAGTAAATATGAATATTTGTTTAAAGTAATGGATTTAAAGCCGGGATACGAACGACAAAATATAATTTCAGTGTAACGATGAGGCTCGTAGTGCTACTGCCCTGGATAGATGGAGGACTGTGGATTGAATGGGAATGCCATTCCCTCTGATGTCAGATCAGGCCTAGTCCTGAAGAGAGACTTCGGAAACAGAGGCCGCAACGGAGACCCAAACCCATCGCCTGCTCCTTCCGGCTCAAGCCTCTCACCGAGAAGGAGAGGTGAGTGCCAGGGTTGTATGTGCGTACCCCCCGACTTACGACGGCCTGACTTTCGACCCTCCGCTTTAACGACCTCTCTTATAGTAAGACCCCCACAGTCACGACCAAAACTCGACCCCCTTGACGACTCTTACCGACGCCGAGTCGATTGGTGACGAATCCGCACATTTTCATGTGCAGACTCGGCGCCATCAGGCGATGAGTCTGCTGCGTTTGTCACGCGCAGACAGTCTGCAGCTGCGCCTAGAGCGGACGCGTCTCTTTCGCAGTGCTCTTCACTTTTTTGTAAATTTCGAAAAATGTTTGCCTTTCGCTACGTCTGAGAAGAGGAAATGTGATGCACACGCAGAAAAGTACTTAAGGATTTTCCAATGTAAGTGTTTTTTTTATTTCGATTTAAAGCTTTCGTGACTGCAGGGATTCATCTTCTTGGTTCTTTCGGTAAAGTCACGTAGAAGGGAAGTAATAAAATAATAAAAATAAAACATAATAAAATATAATTTCATTCAGACGCTGTCTCCCCGACAGACCTGGTCTTCACCTGAGGACGGCTGCTTGCGTTGTGGCCGAAACGTCGTGAGAATTATTTTATTATGTTTTATTTTTATTATTTGATTACTTCCCTTCTACTTGACTTTACCGAAAGAACCAAGAAGATGTTTTTTTTTATTTAATAAATGTTTGGAAAAGTTATTAAGTTACAATTAACGTCTGTTCGGGTTATTTTCATTTATTTTCTAGGTAAAATTTGTTATTTTTATGGTACATAACGGGTTTCCAGGAAGGGGTTCGACTTATAATGGCTCGACTTGCGATTTGTCGTCCAGGAATCAATTAGGTCGTGGGTGTGGGGGGCGCCTGTATATATGTTGAACTTCTTTCGCACCGCACTTAGCCAGCCGCGCTAATCGGAAGTTTCGGGAGAAGGACAACAAACTTAACACACACAAAAAAGGTTGTGTGTGACCAGAGACTAGGCCTAATACTACCTAAGGTCTGAAGCGGGATGATTAATGTGTGCAATTACGAAAAACTATTAATACATAATTGATGAGATCTGGCTATAGCTGTGTATCTGAGATGAAGTTCTATAATGGGATTGGCGAGGGTGGTGGTGATACATGTGGGAAATAACATTTTCTTTTTTTACAAACGTCGGTGCTAGAAACACCACTAATTGCAATCTGTCATGGCAGTACTTTCGTCGTCCTGCAGCCTGGTGCAGGAATTAAGCAGTGAATATGTACTTGTTGAATTTAAATCACTGGCTTTCAGCTGTTGCATTGACGTAATTTTTTTATAATAAAGAATTGGAATGACCAATTTGGTGGGCGGTGGAATGGCCCAGCGGGGGGAGCACATGTTCAAATCCCGCAGCCAACCCGGATGATCGCTGCGGGTGTTGCGGACGTTAAAGACCCCCCCCGCGTGACGTAATTCGCAAGAGTGCGTGCCACAGTGTCGGGGTCAACATTTGCCAAGTTCGAAAATTTATTATACATTTTCTTTTTAAAGAATAAAACATTCAAACGAGGTGCCCCCCCCCCCCTCGCCGCCGTGCCACAGGATCTTCCTGCAGAGCAACCGCGTGTTCCTGCTGAGGAACCGGCGCCGGGCGTTCGGGCAGTGGGCGGCCCACAAGACGAGCTCAGACCCGGCTCCCCGGGGGGGCGACGCATCCGCAGCGGCGGCGCCGCAGCTCGCGGCGGTGACGACGGCGGCGGAGGCGGCGGCGGCTGCCGCGGCGGCCGCGGCGGCCGCTGCGAACGCGTTGGTGGGAGGGGGGTCGACGCGGCTCAAGGAGCGACGGGCGGCGCGGAGCCGACGCGCCACGCGGGGAACGGAGGACGACATCATCCGCTGCATCTGCGGCATCTTCCGCGAGGAGGGGCTCATGATCCAGTGCGAGAAGTGCGAGGTGCGTGCCTTGCGTGCGTTCGCGTCTTGGTGTGCGTGCGTGCCCGTGTTTGTATGCTAGTGTGGGGAGCGGTAGTGTAGCGGTTAGCGCGTTGTGCTTCGTACCTGGCGACCCGAGTTCGATTCCCGCTCACGGCCAACGTCATTGACAATTATCTGAACTGGTGCTGGGTAGACTCAGCCTAAAATTAATACCTGGTGTAAACATCATCACTGGGGAAACAAAGGCGGCCGGGCGTGGTGTTGGCCACCCACCACCTCGTGTGCCGTGCCGGCCTTCATAGGTGCTCGCCAACATCACTTGCCCCAACAGTCTTTTGAGGCTATACTGGGCATCTTTGTATACCAGTGTGTGTCTGTGAGTGAGCGATTTCTGAAATGGGTGTTTACAGCCACCGCATGCCCCCAAGCGGCTTTTGTTTCGCCGGATATATGGGGCTAAATGGGGACAGCACGAGCTGCAGAAGTGATAGACTGATGTGGTACAGAAGGATGTGCAGCTGATGTGGCTTGCCGATGATTGGTACCAGCTGTGTTAAGATCGGCCTCTATGGAGCAGGTTTGTGAAGGACGCTACTGGGGAGTTTGGAGGCGGTTGCCCTCATTCAACAATGGAGGGCACAGGAGCGATTCTCACAACAACGAGTGGAGCGCCGGGCAGCTAAAATGAAGAAAATTGGCCCAGTCGGGAGGACATTTGATCCATCTGCCAGTCATCTCAGTCAACCCATGGCACTTGGGTCTCTCCTGCCAACGAGCCTTTGACACTTCGAAGATGCGCTCCAACGTTTGCATTTCGTAGTCACGAGTGTGCATGCGTGTGTGTGCGTTCGTATGTGCGTGCGTGTGTGCATGCGTGTGTGTGCGCATGTGTGCGTGTGTGTGTGGCATGTGTGCGTGTGTGTGTGCGCATGTGTGTACGCATGTGCGTGTGCCGTGCCACCCTGCCGTCACCGCCCCCAGGTATGGCAGCACAGCGACTGCATGCGCGTGGCTGGGGACGTGGAGCGGTATCTGTGCGAGGAGTGTGATCCTCGATCCATCGACAGGGTAAGACCCCCAACCACATGCGGAGACGGAGGCCAAAATCCCCCATCGTGGCTGTGGGTGAGCGTGGTGGTTGTGGGTGAACTTCGTGGTTGTGGGTGAGCGTCGTGGTTGTGGGTGAGCGTCGTGGTTGTGGGTGAGCGTGGTGGTTGTGGATGAGCGTCGTGGTTGTGGGTGAGTGTGGTGGTTGTGGGTGAGCGTGGTGGTTGTGGGTGAGCGTGGTGGTTGTGGGTGAGCGTCGTGGTTGTGGGTGAGTGTGGTGGTTGTGGGTGAGCGACGTGGTTGTGGGTGAGCGTGGTGGTTGTGGGTGAGCGTCGTGGTTGTGGGTGAGTGTGGTGGTTGTGGGTGAGCATGGTGGTTGTGGGTGAGCGTGGTGGTTGTGGGTGAGCGTGGTGGTTGTGGGAGAGCGTGGTGGTTGTGGGTGAGCGTGATGGTTGTGGGTGAGCGTGGTGGTTGTGGTTGAGCGTCGTGGTTGTGGGTGAGGGTCGTGGTTGTGGGTGAGCGTGGTGGCTGTGGGAGAGCGTCGTGGTTGTGGGTGAGGGTCGTGGTTGTGGGTGAGCGTGGTGGCTGTGGGTGAGCGTGGTGGTTGTGGGTGAGCGTGGTGGTTGTGGGTGAGCGTGGTGGTTGTGGGTGAGCGTGGTGGTTGTGGGTGAGCGTGGTGGTTGTGGGTGAGCGTGGTGGTTGTGGGTGAGCGTGGTGGTTGTGGGTGAGCGTAGTGGCTGTGGGTGAGCGTGGTGGTTGTGGGTGAGCGTGGTGGTTGTGGGTGAGCGTGGTGGCTGTGGGTGAGCGTGGTGGTTGTGGGTGAGCATGGTGGTTGTGGGTGAGCGTGGTGGTTGTGGATGAGCGTGGTGGTTGTGGGTGAGCGTGATGGTTGTGAGCGTGGTGGTTGTGAGCGTGGTGGTTGTGGGTGAGGGTCGTGGTTGTGAGTGAGCGTGGTGGTTGTGGGTGAGCGTGGTGGTTGTGGGAGAGCGTCGTGGTTGTGGGTGAGTGTCGTGGTTGTGGGTGAGCGTCGTGGTTGTGGGTGAGCGTGGTGGTTGTGGGTGAGCGTGGTGGTTGTGGGTGAGGGTCTTGGTTGTGGGTGAGCGTCGTGGTTGTGGGTGAGCGTGGTGGTTGTGGGTGAGCGTGGTGGTTGTGGGTGAGCGTGGTGGTTGTGGGAGAGCGTCGTGGTTGTGGGTGAGCGTGGTGGTTGTGGGTGAGCGTCGTGGTTGTGGGTGAGCGTGGTGGCTGTGGGTGAGCGTGGTGGTTGTGGGTGAGCGCGGTGGTTGTGGGTGAGCGCGGTGGTTGTGGGTGAGCGCGGTGGTTGTGGGTGAGCGCGGTGGTTGTGGGTGAGCGTCGTGGTTGTGGGTGAGCGTCGTGGTTGTGGGTGAGCGTGGTGGCTGTGGGTGAGCGTGGTGGTTGTGGGTGAGCGTCGTGGTTGTGGGTGAGCGTCGTGGTTGTGGGTGAGCGTGGTGGTTGTGGGTGAGCGTGGTGGCTGTGGGTGAGCGTGGTGGTTGTGGGTGAGCGTGGTGGTTGTGGGTTGGTGTGGTGGTTGTGGGTGAGCGTCGTGGTTGTGGGTGAGGGTCGTGGTTGCGGATCAGCGTTGAGGCTGTGGGTCAATGAGTTGGGAGAGATTTAAGAAACTCACATGTCTCAACTGCCGCACAGGGGAGATCTATTCAAACTAGCAACCTCTGTATCACACGTCGAGTTGTTGTGGTAAACCTTACACCATGGCAGCATCTCTCACACATTGACTGCAAAACCGCGTCGATGCAAATGCCACAACTATGGTCAACCTTTGCGTCTTTGTGTTTTTACGCAACGATGACTCCTCGCCGTTCTCCCGCCAATGTCCTCGTGCAGGAGGTGCCCATGGTTCCTCAGCCCCCGTTCGCTGAGCCAGGCAGAACTTACTTCATGTGTCTGGAGCTCGACGAGCTGCTCATCAAAGTGGGTGAGTGCGGATACAACCCGCCACTGCGGTCGACTGCCAGGTTCCCCATCCACATCGCTCGTTATCGGCATTCAAAGGAAAGTATGTTTTCCCCCAAGTTTTTGTTATCCAAATTGTCATATTGGCGTCATTTCACGAGACCGAAGTATCCAATCGGATCTCTCACAGAGCACAGTGATCCCTTCCTGTTAAAGAATGACCCGTCTAAGAAAATACCGACAGAGCGACCTTTGACATCCCTTCAAGTGACCCCAGGCCCACACAGTAAGGGACAGCACTGTTCCCATGCACCCTAACACACCGTTGCTCGACGGCCATATGAATGTTTTATTTGATAAGCTGTAATCACAGCGATGTGATGATCGTGACTCTACCTGTGCTACTTTACAAGGAGCTGCACATGTGTTCTTTTTAGAGTAGACGTTCGGGCCACGTAAGGTCAAGTTAACAAACATATGTGCACACACACATGCACATACAAAGACAAAGATCCCCCGTATAAATTTCGATTTAAAGCTTTCGTGACTGCAGGGATTCGAAACGTCGTGAGAATGTTATTGTTTTATTTTGATTATTTTATTATTTCCCTTCTACGCGACTTTACCAAAAGAACCAAGAATATGAATCCCCCGTATAGCCTTAACAGACTGTTGGGGAAGGTGCTGTTTGCACCTTTAAAGGTCGGCACATGTGACATCTATGTGTGTCTGTATGCTGTGACATCTCTATGTGCTGTGACATCTCCCCGTGTGTCTGTGCTGTAGGCGACTGCACGTATGCGTCCCGGGAGCTCCCTCCTCGGCGGTTCCCCCCTCGCCGTGCGGGGCAGTCGCCCTCCGACCCCAAATCCCTGGACATCATGCGCATCGAGAAGCTGTGGAAGGATGACAGGTGACATTTGCATCACCGCACAAACATAGTTGAGGTAAGGGCGGTAAAGGTGCAGCCCTGCATGAGGCTGCGGATGTCTCATGTGATGCAAAGGGCATTGCTGATCTCAGCTTGAAACATACACAAGCCGAGCTCCCTTCTCTGCCTCCACATACAAATATACTTTAGTATATATATTTGAGTATATATTTGTATTGCTTAAGCAAGCAAACTCTGGACAGGTTTTGACATTCTCTCTCGTCAGCAGAGTCACCCTTGTTAAACAAATGCCGCTGTGCGATCACATGTTATTTGAAACATCACTCCATGTAAACATCAGTCTGGAAAGCCAATAGACCGAACTTCCTATGTCCTGCCACCACAGTCCAGTATCGGATGTGTGGTGAGGCTCTCCAAAGTGCACGGCTCCTCCGAGGAGACGACAGACCTCACACATGCTGCAGTCTTGTGTTTCACCGTGGTCACACATGTCAGGGTGGCTACAGTAACCCCAAATGCGTCAGGGTCGCTAGATTAGCCCCCACTTCTACATATTGACCTTTGACACGGCCGACTCGTTCGAAAATGACTACGGTATATCCAGGCCGACCCGTCTATGTCTGCACCGTCGACGAGGCATTCTGCAACGTCGATGTACATTTACAGTCCGTTTCCACCGATGATTTTTCATGAGGTTCCTTTGTGGCTAGAAACCTTTTTCTGTGGTTTCAGACGGCCAAAGTTTATTTTTGTTCAACAGGATTAGAATTCGAGAGACCCAGGATAGCCTCGTTTGCAAGAGTTATCTGGGGCATTGGTCTACCAGAAGAGGGCGATGATTGCTGTGCATTATCCCAATTGAGTAGCATGGCCATGCGGTGGATGTCTGGCAGAGGTCGCAATCGGGTACTCCGATACCCGTACCCTACCCGATACCCGGCTACCCGTACCCGGCTGGGTACGGGTACCCGTTTGCGACCCTGGTGCGGCCGGGTACGGGTACGGGTAGGGCCGTGAGCCACTGGTGAGTAACCGTTTGTCACTCATTTCCCAACGTCTTGTCTCTTCTCACAATTCAAGTTCCTAGAATCAACCCACCCGCGCCTGCAACATGGCTTCATCCCAGAGGTCGCAATCGGGTACCCGTACCCTACCCGATACCCGGCCGGGTACGGCTAGCCGGGTATCGGGTAGGGTAAGGGTACGGGTACCCGTTTGCGACCCTGGTGCGGCCGGGTACGGGTACGGGTAAGGAATCAAAACCCGTTTGCGACCTCTGATGTCTGGCGACAATTCAACACGTCTTGATCGTTCCATTTTGCTTGCGACCGACCGCTCCGCTGGTGTCCCGGTGTTCGGCACGAATCCTGCGATCACGCACAGGCGGTTAACACCCTGTTGCTTTTTGTTGGCTTCCGATAATGCATCGGCAGCCATAGTTCGGCACCCGACGGGCGACTAAAGTCACGCTTTGTTTATGTGTAAAGACGCTGCTCGCGGAGGCCTGTTTAGACACGTTTACTGTCCGTGATGCTGCCAAGCTTGAAACTATCAAAATGCGGGGGGACTCGGCAGGGTTGAGCGGGGCTCGCAGCCGTGAGAAGCGCCACTAAGTGCCCTCGAGTGGAGTTCACTCAACGCTCTGAACCGGTTACGCCCGTGAAACGCGACGGAATGTGACGGAGTCTCGGGTGTATTTTTTTCTAAGTAAAAAAAAATCTAACTTTTCAGGAGCTGTTTGTTTTCTCAACCTAATGCGTAGGTCTCTCGCTCTGCCAGAAAACGGCCTGTCATTATAAATTTTAATATGATGTATATTGAATATATTGCAGATTAAATTATTTATTTTCGATGAAGCAACAGTCGTATGCCAGACACCTGCAAAAACGAGACCTTCCATCTCAAAGGGAATATTCAGATTGTAATAAAGACATAAAAAATATTATAATTGTCAGATACCATTTCAATTAAATTTTGTGCTCGTTTAAAATGTATTTTATATAATGATTCCTGGATAGAACCACTTTAGATTTTGAGTTTTCCATTTAATTCAGCTCCTGCAACGAGGTTTTTAATTTGTTGATGATAGGTCCCGGAAGAAGATGATGCCACGAACCCAGTACTGTAGGAGTCGGTCTAATAGGAGGCACTTCATTAGGACTCACTCACCCTCCATCAGCACTCACCCCAACAGTCTGTGTAGGCTGTTAAGAGGGTATTTGTATCTGTGTGTGAATATATGTCTGTGTCTGTTTATGGGGAGTGGTAGTTTAGCGGGCTAGGACACTCCCGCTCACGGCCATGACGAGTGACGAACATCTGGACCGATGCTGGGCCTCCTCTAGGTCGACTCAGCCTCAAATGAGTACCTGGTGGTGCGATATTTAAACATCGCCACTGGGGAGGCAAAGGCGGTCGGGCTTGGTGCTGGCCACCCACTGTCTCGTATGCCATGCTGACCTTAACAGGTGCTCGCTAACAGCGCTTGCTCCACCAGTCTGTTAAAGGCTTTACGGGGGCTGCGCTGTTATTTGTCCTATGTATATGCGTGTCTATGTATATGCGTGTCTATGTATATGCGTGTCTATGTGTATGCGTGTCAATGTGTATGCGTGTCTATGTGACTGCGCGAGCAGCGGAGAGCGCTTTGCCTACGGCTACCACTACCTGCGCCCGGAGCAGACGCACCACACGCCGTCGCGTCGCTTCTTCCCCAACGAGCTGTTCCGCGTGCCGGTGTACGAGACGATGCCGCTGCATGCCGTGGAGGCACACTGCTGGGTGCTCGACCAGTCCACGTACTGCAAGGGTAGGCCCTGCCTCCCACTCACGCACGCACGCACGCAAGCTCGGCGGCACCCCCCGACGCACACGCACCGGCACCGGCACCTGCACTCGCGTGCGATTCGAAACGCTATCGCCGCTACGAGCACCATCGCCGCACTGCTAGCGGCCGCTGGTCACTACTGCCATTAGGCTTTGTGATCGATACCGTGCTCATCGACACTAACGTTGTTACTACCAAGGACAAAGATCCCCAGTGTGACCTTAACAGGCTGTTGGGGGCAAGTTCTGTTAGCGAGCACCTACGGGTGCTGGCACGGCACACGAGTGGGTGGGTGGCCAGCACCACACCAGTGTGGTCACCCGCTTTCGTCGGCGCTGCCAATTTGGGCTTCAGCACCTATGCTAAACGCCCGTGGCAGAACCATCGCCACTGGAAGCACCATCACTATTTTCATTCAGGTGAATACCACTGGAATCGCAACCAGTCGCCACCGTTACCACAATCATCACCATCGGTACCCACCATTCGATACTAAGTGACAGTGACATCACCACGGCGCCTGTGCTAGGCCAGGTGCACTTTGAGGCAAGGCTCGCTGACAGGAGGTCTCGAGACAGACCCAGGTGCCATGGGTTGGCTGATTGAGATGACTGCTAGATGTACCAGCTGTACCCCTGCACCCCCTACTGTGCCACCACCTTCATCACCAACACTTGCACTGTCACCTCCACCATCATCACTATCAGCACTGTCACCTGTCACCTCCACCATCACCACAACCAACACAATCACCACTCATAATAAAGATTTTTGGGTTAGATCGCATTAATTATAAATGTGTCGCAACCCTCCACCACCCGACACGGCCAATCAGTAAAAAATGTGTCACGTTGACAAAAGACAAATAGTTCACTATGTTTGTTGAAGAGTGAATTCACACCATTTATAATTTGAGTACGACGTTTCGCTTAAAATTAAATCCAGCACCTTCGGGAGATTTGCCAGAATCGTGAAGCCATCCACCTGCTTCCGGTCTTAAATAATGTAGAATGACGTCATCATTGTTGAACCCCATCAGGTTTCGAGATCAGAGGCGGGCATGGGGATGTATACAATTATGTAATAGATCAGTAATCAGCCACTTAGCATGTGACTCACCTAAAGTAGTGAACAATTTGTCTTTTGTCAACGTAGCACATTTTTTACTGATTGGCCGTGTGGGTGGTGGAGGGTCGCGACACATTTATAAATAATGCGATCTAAGCCAAAAACCTTTATTATGAATAATACTGGTCGCGAAAGCTTACGTGTTAAACAATCACCACTGCCATCACCACTATTATCACCACTACCAGCACCATCATCAACACCACTGCCATTGCTACCCACCAGCATTACCGCCGTTACCATCATTATGAGAAGTGAGCTGTCATAATGAAGGCTACACCAGGCCGTATAATCTTAACGTGGAATTTACACCACAACCGATGTCAACATTTTAGCCACCGGATAACAATTCTTAGATGATTGTTTGACTTTGACTTGTGGCAGAGAATGAATGCCAAGGTCAAAGGCAATGGGAGGAACATTGCCCATGAGGCCTCTGGAGTCATTTGTGATTTTCATTATTTATTTGGTTGTTTCCGCATAATTAATTCTTAATAATGTTTAACCATGATCCGGTCAGAGTTCAGGCCATCCGTTAGTCATTGGCGTCACGTTTCATCATTGTCAGCGGTAATATATTAAAAAATATTGATTCGGTTGCATCAATTTTACCCTCAATGAATGGCGACTGCAAACACACATATCCATTTCCTCTGTGTGTGTGTGTCTGTCTCTTTTCTTGTTTAATAGTTGCACAGTGAGTGAATGTTGCAGTGATCAATGAACTCACTAATCAGCTGGTTTGCTTGCAAAGTTGACAATTTTATTCCCGCTGCAGCCTCCTTAAAATTTATTTGGGTGAAATTGTCGGAACGTTCCATCCGCTGGAGAGCAGCGTGCGTTATAGACCCTTCTCGAGATTGTTTGCAAGAGCACGTGCTTTCTAAGTCGTTGTCGCAGACAAAATAAAAACTTTAGAAATTCAGCAAATTCAATTGAAGCTGGTTGTGGTAGGACGCGCGCCTATTCAAAGGTTGATGGATCATGCGGAACCGTTGACACTCTCAAACCTGCTGGGCGGTGAGATGGCCAGGCAGCACAGCAAGTGGGTTTCGCAAGCCTGTGTTTACAGACTTTTCAGTGTTTTTCTGATCTCTTCCCACGTGCCAAGCAATCTGCAAAATGGAGTTTTGTAAAAACACAATCCAATTCAGGACTCTCATAAAAAAAATAGTTTACAGACACCTGGATGCCTGCATGTCATTATTATAGTTTCCAAATTTCTCTTGGAATACATGCTCTCATTACTCAATGTATATGTTAATGTGGGAGCTCATGTGGATAAATAGCAACCGTTTCCTATATTCATGCAGGAAAGCCTCACTGAATCTCAAGGATATATATTTTTTAGGAGAGGCCCAACATTGTGAACAGCTAGTTGATCGGCAGGTGGAATGTGGGTGCGGTAAAGTGTGGGCACTCCCACTGCTTCTCAGACGTCTGCCCTGCGTGGAAGGGTGATGCCAATTACCATGTAGAGAGGCTCTCTTGAGCCTCTCTCTGTGAAGGTGCTTCCTGCCAGCAAGTTGCATGAGCCAGTAATTGCAGGGCTGTACCTTTACTGACATTGTGATGTTTCTTCTTCCTCTTCTCCTTGCAATTCCTTAATGAGTTTGTTGCGTGTGGGAGGAAATCGGAGCACCCAGAGAAAATCCAATATCTCCGCGTGTGCGATATTAATGCATCGGAGCGGAGCGTCACAACTCAGCTCTACGGGGCCCTGCCAGCTTCTGCCCCCCCACCCCCCATCAGACAGCTCGCGCAATTAACATCACGGGGCTGCACCGGCACGCCGCACGGCCGGCCTCTAAATCACCACCGCCCCCCCCCCTCCTCTCCCCCTCACGCAGAACACGCCGTGGCTTATGTGTCGTGGATTCTGCAGTTTGCATTCAGTTGGCGTGACCTGACTGACAGCACACGCACGCCTTCTGGCTGAGATTCTGCGTTTGAACCCAGAGTGGCCTGCAGTGATTAAATTGGGTCATCAGGCTTACCAGCACGAGCACAGCCCTCTCTGTCAATCCCACTGCCGGATGAGGGACTCTTCCACCCATGCACGTGCGGTGTCGTGGGAGCTATTTGACCTTCTGCTCACCGCGGCTGACCAGTGCTGGGTTGGTGAAAGAGTTTGAAGGCAGGGAACAAGGACGTGGGAGCATAGCAGTAGGGTGCAACAATGCGTTTTGCTGCAC
The DNA here is from genome assembly GCF_965212315.1 of Lampetra planeri. Lineage (NCBI taxonomy): Eukaryota > Metazoa > Chordata > Hyperoartia > Petromyzontiformes > Petromyzontidae > Lampetra > Lampetra planeri. The sequence continues at coordinate 6,599,849 of NC_136145.1, read as the reverse complement.
CGTCGTCTGTGCTGCCGCCGCAGCCTACAAACACCAGTTCACCAGTTACGCACACAGTGGCCGCACACATCCGAGCACGAGCCGGGCTCCAACCTGCTTGAGTTCCAAGATCCAATGCAATCGGGCACATTATGGCTGATTTGCTCAGAGGCCATATATATGTATATATGTTTTAAACCACACCATTGTAAAAGGGTGGCTTGGTGGCTGACGTGGTTAACATATTCTTCGTTTTTTTCGGTAAAGTCACGTAGGTAAAAAATTTAAATTAATAAAAGTAAAATAAAAATCACGACGTTTCGGAGGCAACACAAGCTTCCGTCTTCAGGTGGAACCGTCACAGCACGATTGCTGTATCAAGTAAGATTGCTGATACAGCAGATTGCTGATACAGCAATCGTGCTGTGACGGTTCCACCTGAAGACGGAAGCTTGTGTTGCCTCCGAAACGTCGTGATTTTTATTTTATTTTTATTTTACTTTTATTAATTTTCATTTAAATTTTTTACCTACGTGACTTTACCGAAAAAACCTAAGAATATGAATCCTTGCAGTCACGAAAGCTTCAAATCAAGTGGTTAACATAGTCCAAGAGAGCAAGGAGCCAGCATCTGCTATAGGACGTTGTGTCTGGGCAGCCAGGTTTCTTTATAGATTTCAGCTGACAGCAGCAGCAGCAGCTAAAGCAGTTGGCCGAGGTGAGCGGTCGGCTCGGGGGACGTATAACGACTGTTAGAGTCAAGCGACAGCACTGCTGGGGTCCTGGGTTTAAGTTAATTTAGTTTCTGGTCTCAGCCCAGTCACCAATGACTGCACAAAACAACCCTATTTTTATAAACGTTCATATTAAATCTTTCATCTGGGGTGGAGTGGTGGCGCAGTGGCTAGTGCATTGCGTTCTGAACCTGGCAACCCGAGTGCAATTCCCGGCCCAGGCTCACATTAACGGCGAAGTGATATGAAACACCGGAGCAAATTTTGTGATGTTACGGTTTGTTTATTTGCTTTGCAGTAATTGGTGGCCGTGGATGAAACAATCTCGCATGTACACGTGTGGTACAGGGAGTGGAGCAGTGGCACAGTAATTGGCACTGCACTGCACCGTGAACACGGCCTCGGCTAGCATCGGTGATGACGGGGGGGGGGGAGGCGGGGGAGATATCGGAACCGGTCTTGGGCTCCCACCCACCACCAGTTACACTGCCCAGCGGCGGCGAAGTGTGGAAAAAATAATTCCCTATAACCATCGTCCAGCAGTGGATTGGCAAAAGGGCTGTATATGCACGTAGGCGTAAGTGGAGAGATCCGTGTCTCCTCCTACGTGTCGGAGGCAGTGGTGAATCCGTTAGCTCGTCTCTGGACCTCATTTGTTGTAAGAAAAAAATATATAACCTCGGTGATGAGTCATCACTATAAATCTTGTGTCCCTTCACCTCCTTCAGCAGCAAGTCCCAGTGGCACACGCAGCGTTTAATGAGCACCCAATCAATAACTGTGAAATTGGAAGTCAGCTCCGACGATACATTATTTCTCCGTTTACCCCAGACATCCTCACTGAGTCTGAATGCTTTGTCAGGAGCGCTTGCCTGCGGCGCTCTGCGTGTGTGCGCAGTTGCAGTTTGAGTACAGTGTTCTCTGAAATGCGTGGGTTTTCCCTGTGCGTTCAAGTGTTCTTTGCTCCCACATGCTTGTGCAAATCCGAAAGAAATTGGGCAGACATGCTAAGGAGGATCTGACTGATGATGAGTCTTGAGACCCGGTGAGGCTCTCCTTGTGAAGTTATATTTTTATTATTAACGCTTTCCAACTAAGCGTTAATGCATTGGCTCATGAGGGACTTTGAGCGACCTAAAAATATGCAAATGTATTTTAAGGATTTACCTAGAACTTGGCAATAAAAAAAACTGAGAATTGGAAGCCTTTTTGGCCAAAACGATGGCATCGTAAGCCATCAGAAGGTAACACTCTTTATTGCTATTTAAATACTGTATTTCAGTAGACAAGCATGTGTGATAAATGTTACAAAGAATTTGCAACATTTTAAAATACATTGTCAACATATCATTCCCATCTCATGTTATCCACAATCTGAATGGGCTCAAAATTTGAAATAAATATTTAACCAATATATATTTACGTTAATAATTATGCTTCAGAATTATTTGCAACCTTTGGTCAATTCATTGCTGGATGAAGGCGAGCGATACCATTTGAGTCATGAGGGTCGTTTGACCATACTTCACCACGCTGGTCAGTGTGGGTTTGTAAGTGGGGGGGGGGAAGGAGCCCAGGACCGATTCAAACATCACTCGCCTATGATGTTAGCCGTGGCTGGGTATCTAACTCTGGTTGCCAGGTTGATAGCGCAGTGTGGTAACCACTGCACAACCATTAGTTTGCATGGAGAGTAAATGCTTTTTTTGCTTTTAAAGTTTCAATTGTGCAACAGTGCCACCTGGCTGTTACAGTATGCATGTGTGTGTGCGTGTATATCCTCGGCTCTAGAGCTGGTTTACAAGTGACATTTATAACTTTAGGACATTTCCCAAGGAATTTCACGGTGGAAATTTGGATGTTCGGAATAGCATGTGACAAAGAGGCTGTGTTGTAATTTTGAAGAGGGAGGCTGTAATGGTTGGACACATGTATGTGTACATTTGTAGGGTGGAGGAAGGCATGTGTCAGTAGCACCCAGAGGTCAATTACAGCTGGGATTTATATCGCGTCTAAATGCAACCGCATCTGAAGAGGCCAAACCAATCGGTGGGACACCCTGAGGAAAGTAGACTCGTTCATTTGCTGTAATGGTTGGACGCATGTATGTGTACGTTTGTAGGGTGGAGGAGGGCATGTGTCAATAGCACCCAGAGGTCAATTCCAGCTGGGATTTATATCGCATCCAAATGCAACCGCATCTGAAGAGGCCAAACCAATCGGTGGGACACCCTGAGGGAAGTAGACTCGTTCAGTCGTTTGAAAAAGAGAAACACATTTGACTACAGGCGGAAAAGATGCCTTGGTCCTGGACTTGAACAAGTCGAGGAGTCGACAGCGCGGACGCTCGGGGGGAGGAAGTCGGCACGAAGGGCAGCAGATGAGATGGAATGAACGCCCACTGAGTGGAGGATGACTTGGGGCTTCGACAGAAAGCCTTAGTTGCCGGAGCAAAAGAGCGTATGGAGAGGTGGGAGAAGTGTGCGTGGGGGGGAGGAGAGTAACATGAGGTGGGGGAGAAGTAGGCAAGGGCAACTTTATGACCAAAGGAGAGAAGATCATGAGCCAAAATAGGTGGTGATGATGAGACTGTAAGTGTGGCCCGGTATCAACTGGTATCAAGAATGAAGCGGCACGAGGCATTGACTGCGATGACCTATTCACCCCGACCTGTTTGTTTTGTCTTCTTGGTTCTTTCGGTAAAGTCACGTAGAATGGAAATAATAAAATTATACAAATACAACATAATAAAATTATTTTATTATGTTTTATTTAAAATTCTTTTATTATGTTTTATTTTTATTATTTTATTATTTCCATTCTACGTGACTTTACCGAAAGAACCAAGAAGATGAATCCCTGCAGTCACGAAAGCTTTAAATCGAAACTGTTTGTTTTGCTAACACCGACGGGACACTCGCCCCCTCCCGCCGGCAGGACGTCCCGCGGGCGCGCAGGAGAAGGACGTGTACATCTGCGACTTCCGCCTGGACAGGTCGGCGCACCTCTTCTTCAAGATTCAGCGCAACCCGTACCCCGTGTGCACGCAGCCGCACGCCTTCCAGGCCTTCCAGCAGCGTCTGCAGCCCAAGCGAAACTACACGGTCAGTAGCCCCCACGCTCACACAGCGCACGGAAACAACAGTTCAGTTAGTGTTGTCTTTAGGCAAGTGCCAGTGGGGGAGGTGTAGAGGTCAGCCTTCTACATATGTGAGCTCCCAGAGGCATATGACAGCAGTGAAAATTGATAACTGTGCTGTACTGATGAATCAAAATGAGTATGATACCAGTCAACCCGTGTATTTTTATATTTTTTTCACTGCTGCCTCTTGGGATGGCTGTGCTGTCAACTCTTGTTGGCCTAATCAACGAAATTGGCCACACATTCAACTCTTGAGTTAGTGGTCTGGACAAGGCTGAGCGATTTCTAAATAGATTATGGTGGTCACATGGAAAGTATGATGGGAGTACAGTACTCCCTCGTTATTCGTGAGAGATACGTTCTGGACATGCTCGTGAATAGCAGATTTCGCGGATAATGATATTGACCTTTTAATGAATGACCAAAAAAATTTAATTAAATATATGGAAATTATAAAAACGCAATAAGCAAAATTGGTTATAATAAACAAAGTAAATGAAAATGAACGTTAAAGTATTAAATCATAGTTTGTAAATGAACTTACCTTAAATTATGATCATTCTGTGCAGTGCAAGGATGCAGTAATGATGGTGCTGACGACGATGACGATGACGGTGGTGGTAATGATGATGATGAACATTGTGATGTCGTTACTGCTCCCACATAGACACATGCGGATAGACTGGGGGGGGGGGGGGGTCATCCGGATCGTCCGTAGATGAGCAAGGGCTGGCAGGCGAGGCAGCGGTGGCGGACGCGGAGGTGGAAGGGAGGATCGAGCGAGGCTGACTCTCTCTCTCGATGCAGTTGTCGTGTAGAGTTACAGATGCGAGTGGCGGATCGCCAAAATTTCGGATAGCAAGTTCGTGGAAAACGAGGGAATACTGTGGCGCATCGCCGATTTCGTGAGCACACGTTAGTGCGTTATTCCATCCGATTGTTTCCAACCTGAATGCATTTTCTGTTCGTGATGGGTTTTCTCATCGTTCACAGAAACCGTTGAGTTTGAACAAATGGGGCGAAACGTTGGACATTGTGCTGAACAACGCGCAGCACAGCACAGCAGAACCCGCGAAAAACCAACACGGTGGAACTATTATTTTTGTTTTATATTCATCGGTTCCTGGTAGGGACAGCACAGTTAGTTTGACCATGGGGAATATGATCATAGCCTACCAACTATTCATCCTGCAAATAAATGCTCGGTCCCTTATGCATATTGTGACTGGGGTGCCCTGTGCATGTCAGCGTCTGAAGAGGTGGGAGATAATGTATTTGTCTTTGTTGTGTTTCGACAGCCGCACGAGGTACCAGATTGCTACAAGCGCAACGGAGGAAGGTAATAAATGCTGCGTTTTGCCAGGGCGAAGTGTGGGGCTGACCGGGCAGCAGGGCTGCTTGAACAGCCTCTGATGTTTCCCCGTGACCACGATGAAACAAGGCAGCCGTGCAGGGCTGCCTTTGATGGTTCTCCTGTGGAATTCTTGATAGGTTGGCCTTCATTACCGTCTGCGCTGCAGTAATCGTGGGATGCGGTGGCGTAGCGGGTAGCAGCGCGCTGCACTGCGAACCCAGCTACCCGAGTTCGATTCCCTCTCGCGATTCCCTCTCGCGGTCTTGGGCGTCCCCTGCGTCGACCCAGCCTCAAATTTTTTTTTTAAATTAAATATCAAATCCGTTTATATTGCAATATATCCGCTGAAATAAACAGCACCTTAAGACATTTTTGAAAACATAATATTTCTGTGTATGAGGCAAAAATATATTCAAATTTAAACCATATGGCCTTGTTATTGCGAAAGAATTTGTGTAAACATCGCCGCTCAGGAGACAAAGGTGGCCGGGAATGGTGCCGTGCCAACTTTAGTAGGTGCTCATTAACAGCACTTGGCCTAACAGTTTGTTAAAGGCTATAGTAAAAAAAGATTTTAAAAATGCTCATGCCACCCTGTTGGTGGAAAAGGCTCCACAAAAAAAAAATAGCTTATATTTGAGATGTTTCACTTGAAAATTATGATTTTTTAAATCAAACTCATTTATAATGCAATGTATATCCGCTGAAATCAACAGCAGTTTAAGACATTAAAATAACATGATATTTCTGTGTACGAGGCTAAAAGATATATTCACATCTAAACCAAATGGCCTTGTTATTTTTATTGCTGAAGAATGCCAATCGACCCAAACGTTGACAAAAATCCCACGCTGCATTTCTACGCGGCCCGCCATTGATTTTGCAAAAGGTCAATGACGCACCAGCAGTTCACTGCTGCGTCACGAATACAGCAATGCCGATTAACACAAAACATCAATTTGTTTCACTCCAAACGATTGCTTCCAAGGTCGACGTGGAAAAACGACAAGTACAGGCGTGGCAGCGTGGACAGGCAGCACACCTTCCGACGGGCAGAAGAGAGGCCGCACCTGGCTGCCAAGGACCCGGGCCAGGGTCCTGCGCTTGCCGGGCTAGACGCGGGCCGTGACTGCGAGGTGGTGGCGGCGACGACGACGGAAGAGGCCGTGCAGCCTCTGCCCGAGGAGGCGAAGGAGGAGGCGAACGAGGAGGAGGAGGAGGCGATGGATGCTCGCGAACTGGATGGCGGGGGGCAGTCTGGGGAAGAGATGGATCGCAGCGGGACCGAGCGGTTGGATTCCCTGCTGCTGAGGCTGCTGGACAAGCTTCCCGCACGCAGCGGTGAGAGAGTCTCGGACGCAGGACGACGGGGCACTCAGAGGTCAGGGCGCTGAGGCCCCAGGCTTCTTCAGGAGGGTCATTGGCATCACGGCGTAGTTGGCGAAGGACCGTTTGCGCCGAACTTGTGACTTTTCCGACGGCGTTTGCATAAACCGCTCTTGGCCGGCGTATGCCGCCGGTGTGTCTCCAGTGATTTGATTCACGGATCACGGGGGGGGGGGGGGGGGGCGACCACGGGGAGGGTGGCGCTATTTTTATTCAATGGTCGCCGTCTGCTTTGAACTTCGAGCGCCAACTGCAGTGCGCAATTTAACGGAGCTTGCGCATCAAGACGGGGCGACGTGCGGGACCCTTTTAAGGAGGGTCCTGCATTCGGACGTATGGCCAATATCAACGAAATCCTGTCACGTCTGATGTGTTCAGTTACTTTTTTTATTGTTGTTGTTTAGAATGTGATTAATTGTATGTTTTGCTTGTGTGCGTCTTGGTTACATTATGATTGCCCTGCCATATAAACTCAGTCACTGTTATACATCCTGTAGTTCTACCTTGGTGCTCCCAATGTTTAACATGCTCTTAATATTTATCTTTGTGTTGTGTGTGTCACTGTCCCATGTACGTGTCTACGCGTGCACATGGGTTTGCGTGTACCTGCATGTGTGTGCGCGCGTGTATCTGTGTGCGCGTGCACTTGAGCGTACACGTGCCGTCTTTGCGTGCCCCATTCGCCCGCCCCACCCCCCCCCCCCATTTACCCTCTATCCGCCGTTCCCTCTCCCCACCCTCTAGCAATCAACGCCTCCTACCTTTTGGGAGAAGGCAGCGGGAAAAAGCTACGCAAACGGCCAAAGGTCTCGGAGTGATGCGAATGTAGAAACGCGAGGGGGTGCGGGGGGGGGGGGAGAGTGCGGCGGCGGAGGAACGCAGCCGCGTGAGTGCCTTGATTGGTGGAACCGTGGCTCCTACCGCGGCGCTGAAACCACCGACGCCCGGGGCTCCTGCAGCCAAGAACGCCGCTGGAGGGCGGAGGGGGAAGGCTACGTTTGGTGGGGGGGGGGTGAAAAATAAATCATCGACGAGACGCAACCGGATCGTGGCAGAGACTCTTGCGTGGTCCAACGGCTTCGTGGTGGAAGACGTGGCTGGGTGGCGGTTCACGGGGGGGGGGGGGGGGGGACGCTGTAGCCAGTGCTGTTGTTCCCGTTGTCAGAGCACCGAAGCCAGCACTTGCCGAGGCGTCCGTGGGGAGCCGGGACCAAGCGGGGTGGGAGGCTCTCGAGTGTTGCATGCTTTGACGGTCTCAGCCCGGTCACCGTACGACCGCACGACAAAACTCGCCGCAGGATTTTTTTTTTTTTTGCACTTTGATCCGTCCGAGTGCGGCTCTGCCGGTGGGGGGGGGGGTGGGCGGGGTGTATGGGGGGGGCTCATTCGAGGTGTCGCGGGGACGGAGCTCGATCCGCACGGCTTGCGAGAGTGCAACGGAGTTGCTGTGGTAAGGTAGACCCTTGAAGGATGGGTGGTTGCTTTTGCGTCATTTTACATTCATCGCGTGTGGCGGGGGGGGGGGTGACCTGTAACACAGTGTGTATTAAAATAGTGCGCATTCAAGGTCTTGAAATATGTGGAAGCATTTGCGGTAAAAAAAAACGTGTTTTCCCATATGTACACATTGCCAGTTTCTACTTACATTGTGCAGCCTGGAGCCAGAACCCGGGGCCCCCGATTCATGTAGAGCTTTCAAGCTTTTACTCGATCCCAGCATCGTCCGGTGGAAACTCCGCAACAAAAAATATTCCGCTAAAATTGTAGATTTGTGGCTCGATTCCCCGTTGCGGAAAATTGGTTGAAGCCCCCCTCCCGCCCCCCTCCCACACTCTCTGCATGTAAACGGTCGGTAGCTGGTGGAGTGCCGACAGGAGCCACCGCTGCCTTTACATGCGAGAACAACTCGCCCCCGCCAGCGGACTGAGCCGACCACTCGAGGCCCCACACGTGCTCACGTACGTGTGAGAGTATCGCCCTCCACGTGCTCACGTACGCGTGAGAGTGACGCCCTCTGCCGAGGCGTGGAATTGTGGTGTTAAGCCAAACACAGTTAAAGCTACTTAGAAACAATGACGATGATGATGATTACTATGGTGAAGATGATAGACGAGGATTATAATTTTGTAATGATGAGGAGGATAAAGGATAATAATGAATAAAATAATAGCGATTATAATTATGATTGTGGTGGAAACAATCATTGTGATCATGAAGATGCCAATAATTATGGTGATTATGACAGTGGTGATAAATGAAAACGATGATAAAGATGCTGCTGCGGTAGTTGATGATGGTGATTATCCACCAACCACAACATCCACCTCCCCACGATGAGCCATTTACACTACCCAGAATTAATTGCGGTTGAATTGGTGCATGCTTGTAAGGCATGGACCCCCACCACATGAATTAAAATGGCTACATGAATCGGTCCCCTGGCCTCTTGATAACCTTTATTGCATTGCCTCGTTTGTAACGGGAGGACGATGTATCATTTACTCATGGCCTTGACATCTGAATACATCAAGATGGCCTCTTGTTTATAAACCAATTGTTATAATTGTCTTTCATCATTTTTTTTTACTGATGTTAGTAATGCTGTGCTGTTTTTAAGTATTTTTTTAACAATAAAATTGTAGTTGTTGATCATCACACATTTATATTTTTCCCATTATAAAAATAACTTGTGTTGGCAAAGAGAGACCCACTTTACTACAAGGCATTCGTCGAGATTTATTTTGCCCACGGCCACTTTCAGGGGTTGCAGAGAGAGCTAGGCGAGCAGCCTGTCTGCAGTAGGCCTCAATCATGGGCCTCATTTGAAATGTCTATTGACCACATTCGACGGGAGATTTTCTCTACAGAATGTTAGTCTCGAACACAGATGCATCGGCAAGCTGTGAGACCTCAAAACCTCAGAACATTAGGATGCATGCTGGCTGCAGTTGATGCCTAAACCGTGTTTCCAATTCTACATATGAGGACAGTTCAATCAGAAATTCAACGTGTGCCTAAATGTACTGGAACAGCAGGTGACAACACAGGCAGGAGGGAGAGTATTTGAATCCTATTTAAATTAAGTTGTAAACTGAGCTTATCAAACTGCAAAGCTTAAATCGCAAGCTTTCATCAGCCTCTCTATGTGTTCCTTATGACCAAGAGCAGCCATTCCTGAGGATGTGACCAGTCTCCAAATACAAACACAGATCCCTGGATGCAAACGGCGACTTAATAGCCAGGGAAGTTGGAGGTCCTCTGAGGTCAGAACGCTGAGCTGATACTGCTGAGATTCGGGGTTTCAATTCATGCAGCTCCCGATGATTATACTAAATTCTAAATTATAGCACGTTCATGGTCTTAGCCTGGTCAGTAGTGACTGTACAAAGAAACTAATATTCATTTTGGTTCAGCATTTTGGTTAAATCCCGAGTTTTGAGAATTAAGAAATTGTTCACTGCCATGTGAGTAATATCACTGTCAGCAGGTTAGCACCGCTGTGCGAGAGGCCTGCAATGCGTTCTTCCTCTCGTGACGTAACACTACCAAAGTAGCACAATTGGGATTCAATTATAGGGGGAAAAAATGTATTTTTTTTTGTTTTCAAAAGCCAAGAGACCTACACTGTGCTCCTGGAAACACAATTCCTCCTGCAAATGCTGATCGAATCCTCTTCTTCTGAGGCTTTAAGGGATTTTAGTTTCCCCCCAGCTCCTGTGTACATATACTGTGTTATGCCGCATGTATCTGTGCATATCGGTACTGTGTACATATACATACTTATGTGTGCGTAGTACGTATACTGTGTGTATACACGAGAATGCATGGGGCAGTCAAAACGTGATGAGTGTGAGATGGTAAACTTCTCACATGTGGTTTTGATTATTTGAATTCCATAATCATATTTATCTGCCTGCGTGGTGTGCAGTGGTTCAGAGCTTGTGACTCGCAATCAGGATGTTTACCACGTAGGCTTTCGCGACCAATATTCATGAAAAAGGGTTTTTGGGTTAGATCTCATAAGTGTAAATGTATCGTAACCCGCCTAGCGAAACATCGTACTACTCAAATTGTAAATGTTGTGGATTTACTCTCCAACACACTGGTGGGCTGAAGTAGTAAACTAATTGGCGCGTTTTGTTTGTGACAAACCTTACTGGCTGTGTCGGGTGGTGGAGGGTTACGACACATTTATGCTTACGCGATCTAATCCAAAAACCTTTATTATGAATTAGGATGTTGCAAATTTAAAATTCCAGTCCTTTTCCCGAGTCAACAAAATATGAGTTGCGACTGCAAAGTTAACAATGGTCATGCTATAGATACTCTTGCCACTGTCATAGGATGTGGTTCAGCGATGTAATGAAGGAGAGAAGCAGTGCCGCACGCTTTGTTTGAGCAGGAATCCGTTTTTATTTTCACAGTAAATTGTGCAGCCACAGGAAGAAAAAAAACATTGCTTTTGAGATGTTCCCATTTAAAATAATGTTGCTGGATGGGTTTGGATTAGGGCTGCCCCACCCATCCGAGTTTGACTCGGACAGTCTGGGAATTTGCATCTGTGTGCGGAGTGGCATTAATTGATTTATACTTAGACTTGGTACAGGAATTGTGCTGACTTTTATTCCAGGAGAGTGCACGGTTTTGATAGACCGAGGCTGACCGAGAAATAGGCCCCGGGTTTGGTCTTCATTGCAAAGAGGTGGAGACCCAACTGAGGAGGCCGGCACGGTGCCAGAGTAAGCTGACACGGCTGAGATTCTGGGTTTCATTCCAGGATTCACGAAGACCGATCTCAGTCTAATGACCGAAGAAGCCTGGTTACTTATGTCTGCGCAAATGACAAATATCCCGTGATGGTGGATAAATTCACTTTCTATGGCCGAGCTCAGCTCTCATGGACACCGATTACGAGATGATCGACATACCGGGTGAGAGAGAGGTCCGTTGAAGTTGCGCCAGAAGTATTTCTGCGGTATGATATTTCAAGGCGTTTTTGACACACGGTGAGCGCATTGGTAGCTGTGAGAGTTCCATCGTATCGAAGCTTCGTTTGCTGCCGTGAAATGATGCCGCTACGCAATAGAATGTATTCGCAGGGGAGTTGTATTTGGAATGGAACTACACTCATGGGTTTGTGCGATTCAATCTGAAGACATTTTGACTGCTACTCATATGAACAGTATTCGTACACTGCTGATGCTCTACAGGGATGTCACGATTCAGTGCATCCGCGCATCGCTAAACCTGTCACGGGCTGGGGTCACGAGTTGGGGGTCAAAATTCAATTTAACAAATACTTAATCAAAATTTTTTAGCTCTCCGATATATATTTGTGGGTTTTACCCAGTGTTGTTCGGCACGATGCCCAACGTTTTGCTTCAGTTCATCAAGAAGCTCAGCTTAGCGATGGACATGACACCAAACAACGCTCTGCACAAATTGAACACGCCGGAGAGCTTTGCAGCACAACGGCAATATCCAACTCGGTGGCATAACTTATCCTGCCATGATGGTGGCAATGGCTATTGGTTTTTACATACCAATCGCATGGAAAACATGTATTCATTGGAAATGATAGATTCTAATAGGCACAATTAAAATAATGTAATTTGAGCAGAGGAATCGACTTTCATTTGAAGGACAAATTCATCGTCACATCCCGAATTATGTGGGGTACAGGGCCCGATTCGTGTGTTGGCGAACGTTCATTCCCGTCCCGATTTTTTGGCGAAACGGCGCCATCTCCGGCGCCGGTAACCCAGTGCGGCTTCACCCATTTTTTCGCCGGCGTGGGAAATCTGGCCCACGGGGGGTGGCTCCGGCCCTGGCGCTCGCCCCGCTGATAAGCCCAGATTGCGCGGAAACTCGACGGTCCGATTCCCCCGCAGCTGCTTGGTTAAAAAAAAAATTCCCGGATTGGAAATCGTCGATGCACATTGCCGTACGGCTGGGAGCATCCAGCGACGCCGTGGGCACCCGTGCCACCGCGCAAGGGCGTCGGCGTGGCCAGGTTCAACAAATCCAAACAATTCTCTGCTCGCAAAAGATATACCCCCTGTCCACGCGTAATGACTCATAATTGTCGTGCACCCAGGTCTTGCTGGAGACGTAACGAGGTTTTGTCGGGGATGTCGCCTGGTTCGGACACAGCAGTGGACGTTGACTTCCCGTGCGCGTGTGCGCTCTCCGGCAGGTTTTTGTACACGTAAGACGTGCTGGAAAATGCGTTGTGGAATTGCAACACTGAGTTCACTCTCACTCTGTCTTCTACTCTCTCTCTGTCTCTCTGAAGTGTCTGGTCTGCTGTGATCAGAGAGTTTGTCCTGTTCGGAGAATGGACTGTTCTTGTTTTAGGAATGTAGAGTTTCCAACACTTATCTCATCGTGACTTTGGGGCGGTCAGTAAAATAAGTACAACTTTGTGTACTGTCAACAGTGTTGTCATCTTGCGGAGAAAGTGGCACTGATGGCACAAATTCCACGTAGTGGTTGATGTGGAATTTCCCTACACTGGTTCATAGCTGATAAACGCTTTGTTGATTAAACCAATGGAGATTAACATTTTAAATGTGTAAAGTCCTTTCTGTAATAGTATATATCAAGACGAAGATTCCCCATATTGCCTACATTGGCTGTTGTGGCATGTGCTGTAAGCGAGCACCTTTATGATACAAAAACAAACATCACCCTTATAGCCGTGAAAAAAGTGTTGGGGAAAGTGCTCTTACCACGCATCTTTTTAAGAATGGCATGAGCAAGTGGTGTTACCAGCACCACGCTCAGCCACGTGTCTCCCCAGTGCTGATTTAACACACCGCACCAGGTACTAATTTAAGGCTGAATCGACCCAGGGGAGGTCCAGGAGCAGTTCACATATGAGCCACTGATGTTGGCCGTGGCCGGGAACCGAACTCGGGTCGCCAGATTCGTAGCGCAGTGCACGAACCACTACAATACCGCTTCCCACCTGTCAAACAAGCACACACACACACGCGTGTGCAGGGCCACGCAGCCATGGCCACATTCATTGCCTCTGCACTGCAGGTAGTGGGGTCGTCCGTGTCTATGCCGCTGCATGGAGCATAACCAAAGCTTGAAGGTTGTTGCTGCAGCGTCGTATGTATGATGAACCTCTCGCACTGTGCGTAGCCAACCGCGCTAATCAGATGAGTGGTCGAAGGACAACAAACTAAACACAAAAAGCAGTTCTAAAGAAATGGGTTTTCAATCTAGATGATTCAAAAGTGCATAGCTCCAGTGGCTTCCTCGTCTCGGAAGGAAGAGCGTTCCAGACGGCCGCAGAAGTGTTTACCGCAGAGAGAGCGAGAGAGAGAAGTACTCGGGACCCGGGGGTTACTATTTGTTTATTCTGTCGCTTTGTGAATAACTTTCTCGGAAACGTAAAGTAAAGCTCCATGAACGCTGGATTTGAACGTTGCCGTTGTCCGTGCGTGTTACCATGAATGTAAATTGACTCGCTCGTGTCCCCCCCTCCTCCTCCCCCCCAACAACGCAACTAATGCACTTTCGGACGTGTTTGGACCTTCCCAGGGTGGTAACATCCCCTTTGGGATACGCATGCTTCCTACCTTCCTTTTTGTTTTTGTACATATACATTTTACCAAACAAACAACAACAATAACCCCCCTTGCCCAACTGATTCATTCCCCACGCCCTTTCCACCAAACACACACACACACGCCAAACCCATAACCGTAGGTGTTTGTTGTGTCTTTGACTCTCTTTTTTTTTTGTAAATGAAATACAAAACGAGGGGTGAGGGACACACACACAAAAAAGCATCGATGGATTTGTGTACAATGAAAAAAATTGGGGCATCATATCGCATATTTTGCTATTTTTAAGGTGAGATAGTCTGTGTACAGTGGTGACGTTGATGAGTATGTAATACTCAATGTGGTGTATCTTCTGTTTGCTGTTATAGGAATTCTCGTCTGTAAAAGTGTTTGGTGTCAAACACTAATTATCTGCTGTTCTGGCAAAAAAAAAAGCTATATATTTTTGTTCTTTTTGAGAAGCAAGTAAACGTCATACCAAGTCGCGGGGTTTTGTGGTGTTTATTGCGTTTGCTAGAACACAATTGCAAAGACATGTTAAAAATAAAGAAGTACGGTATGGTATGGTATATAAGTACGGTATATTAAAACGTTTAAACGAAAACGTCACCGATGAAACGTGGAGCAACAAAAGACCAAGAAGTCTCTTTGCAAGCCAAACTAATTTACTACGACGACTACATTTGATAGCAAATGGTGGGTGGGGGGGAGCGAAAGGTTGTAGCATTTGAGCTGCTTTACAATGGCCAAGTTGGAAAATCGAAACGGAAAGTGCAAGTTCATTATGTTCAAGTTAGCGTGTGAACCTGCAAAAGCAACGAACTGCTGCGTTTTCATTCAATTCCAGTGGTTAAAATGCAAAAAACAGGACAAGTTTCTTTAAAAAATATTTTATAACGTAAACTGCATATTAAAACGTAAACTATATCTCATCCATTGTAATATCACAGATACTAGATATTTTTATCTGGTTATTAGTTTTTTAATATGTATACAATTATAAATGTGGTGTTTTTTTATTATGTTGGAAAAAAAAATGTCCTAGCCCCCAAAAAAGCAAAGCGTGCATTGTGTTAATCCAATAGGGCTTTCGAAAAAAATAGCGAAAAGCGCAGCCCCCTGCAATTGCTTTGCTCACCCCACTGCCGGCAGAAGGGCCCCCTCAAGAGAGGCCCCCTCAAGAGAGGCCCCCTCCAAAAATCTTGGCCATGATGGTGGGGGGAACCTTGGGAGGATGGCCACAGAGTAACCCCCACCACTCTACCCCGTCACACAACACGACCCTGCCGCTCGACCTCGCTCAGGTTGAAGACGATGTTCACCCACGCCGTTGGCAACTCCTCGAGGCGTGCGAGCTACCGGGCGGGCGCTCCAACGTCACGGAGAAGAGGGGCGCTCGGAAGAGTGGACACGCGCGACGAAGTGGCACCTCCGTTTTGAACTCGACGCCGGTGAAGTTCTATTTATTCGCGTTAATGGAAAAAAAAAAGTTCAATTTGACGTCGAAAAAAATAAAAAGTTTGGTATTCGTGCAATTCTTATGACGCCACGGCTATCACAAAGACGCCATGGCTCTTCACAAATGATGATAGTCTGTAGTAGTTTCACAATAGTGGGGGGGTGGGGGGGGGTGACATTACTTAAGCAATTAAGTAATTTGTGATGAGGTTCGAAATGTAATTTTGACCGCGACGACAGCACCACGTGGCCTGCTCTTTTGCCTAATAGCGTCACGACATTATGAACGTCCACCGAGAGGCCGTGCGTCTATTGTTTGTACACCGCCCACTTGCAGCAGTTAATCAGGGAGGCCCGCTGGCCTTCAACTGCAAACCTTTGCAACGAGCTGCAGCTTCGTTGCCATCACCGCCCCCTCCCCGAGAGCGCGGTAGGTGTTTAGTTTTCAAGATTAACAATTCTCATGGTGGCTGGATGGTTCGTGGTGTTCGTAATGACCGTGTCGGCCAGCACTCAGCCAGCACTGCTGAGATGCTGGGTTCAGGTCTGGGTTTTTTTTTTGGTCTTTCGTGATGTAAACCGGGCTCGTAAGTGCCATGTGATACAAGCTGATACACTCAGCCTGGTCACCAATGACTCTACACAGACACCATATAAAAATTTGGTATACCACTATATTCATACTGCTGCATTTTAAGAGAGCAAAACAATACGGGCATAGTATGTTTAATATTAAAGGCGTATTGTTGCATAACGCGTGGCATGTGTTCCTGATCAACAGCGTGCAAGTCGAATAATGCTGTTTTGAAGTTTGTTTTCCCATAGACGTATGGGGTGGGGGGTGCGTTACCAAATAAAATGTAAGTATTTTATTTAATTATTCTTGCCCTGGATTTACAAAATACGTATAAATGTAATGCTAAATTATATCACCGTTACAAAAAATACTTTAAAAAGGAGTTTAATAACAATTGATGAGATGAAAAGATTACTACTTGCAATGATTACTTAATAGGGAATCATTTCAGGGCTTCTTGAACGCTTGAGTGGGCGGCTGCTGCTGCTGCTTCTACTCAGCTCTATCTGTGGTGGGCACCGTGATGCCATCGGGATTTATTTTTGTTATAATTGAAAACATTTTTAAAATTATAAAACCGTAGTTTTACAATTTTCGGGGTTTTTTTCTCTTCTCTCCAGTATATGTGCCCCTAAAAGATTAACCGCGAAACTGCAGATTCGCACGTTACGCGAGGGATGCCTTGCTGTTATTGCTTCAGCAGAATAGACAACGTTGGAAGAATGTGGTGTAAATGCATCTGTTACATCATTCATTGGTGGGGCTGTTCATTGGGGGGACTCTTAAGCAAAAGTAAAAACAAATTAAATTAAAAGCCCCCTCGCCTTTCCATTTTAAAACTCCTAGCGAGATGACGGAAGAGATGTAGACATGAAAAAATGTTGAGATGAAAGACCATAGATACAGGCAAGTTTAAAGATGAGATCTTAATTGACTTTATAGAAATTGGCGTGTTATGTTGAGGTTTGAATTTGAGCCGATATATTTCAAGCACCCAGATACATTTTTTAAAATTAATCCGGGGCTCCCCTTAGCTGCTTTAGGGCCCTAAGCTTTGCCAATGTCGATGTTTTTGTTTTGCCTCGCAGCGCCGCTGGTCACATTCGCTTGGTAACCGGGCTTTAATTTGTGCTTCATGTTAACGGAGATGGCTGCGGCGTTGAGGATTTCTGCGACGCATGTGGTGATGAGGCTTGTGAGCCTCCTGCTGGCGGGAGCTGTGACGAAGTGAACGGGAGCCGAACGCCCGAATTTACCAGCGGAATCGGCAGGCATCCCGGATCCAGAATCACATCGGCGATTCCATTCCTTTGTTGGTGAATGTCATTCCCGAATTCTGTAGAGAAGCACACACACACAAGCAGTTGTTAATGCAATCAAATGCGGCTTAAAATTATTGATTACAGCTCACCTCTTCTCTATCGTCCATTCTCTTTCTCTTCCCTCGCCTCGTCCCTTCAGACCTTCCCATCCCTCCCCGAGCCTTTCGTGATCCCTAAGCACCCCTCTATCGCTGTCACCCATTCCTCAATACCTTGTAGCACTGCCCCTGCCATCTAAATCATTCTATTCTGTCGGCGTTTCGTAAACTGTGTCCAGCACCTTGAGTGAAGGCGCTCTGTAAATGGGCTGTCTGGTAGGGTGGGGATGGTTGAGTTTGTATTTGTTTGTGTTTGGGTGATTTATGTATGTATTTATGTATGTTTGGGTGATTTATGTGATTTATGTTTGGGTGATTTATGTACCTTTCTTGTACTTTGCACTTCTGGCATGTTGTTGTACTGTTTGTTGTTGTAACGTTCTAACCCCGTGCCCAGACTGGACATCTGTGAAAAGGAGCTTTATAGCTCATCGGATTCCTCATGCAGTACAAATAATTATTCTCCAAAAATATTCCGGAAATATAAATTAGATGAAATTACATTCGAAGTCTAGTCAAAGCGTGTCTTTGAGGTGGTGGGGGGGGGAATTGCGTGTCTCTCACACCAATAATTTATAATTAATTAAGGAGCGTTCATAATCAAGGTTTTTGGGTTAGATTGCGTAAGTATAAATGTGTCGTAACCCTCCACCACCCGACAGCCAGTAAGGTTTGTCACGTAAACAACGTGCCAGTTAGTTGTTAATACTTCAACGCACCGGTGTGTCGGAGAGTAAATCCACAACATTTACAATTTGACTACGGCGTTTCGCTGGTAATTACATCCAGCATCATCGGGCGATTTGGCGCGTTGTTTACGTGACAAACCTTACCGGCTGTGTTAGGTGGTGGAGGGTTATGACAGATTTATACAGGTAGGAACAACAAGTTCCACACTGCTGCGTGACACGGATCGCACGAATGCGCTGTCTAACCAAGTTCCTACCTGCCCACTCCGAAGGAACGTGTTATTCTTGGTTCTTTCGGTAAAGTCACGTAGAAGGGAAATAATAAAATAATGAAAATAAAACAATATTTCTTATTTCCCTTCTACGTGACTTTACCGAAAGAACCAAGAATATGAATCCCTGCAGTCACGAAAGCTTTAAAACGAGACAGATTTATACTTACGCGATCTAACCCAAAACACTTTATTACGAATAATATTGGTCGCAAATGCCTACGTGTTAAACCAAATTAAGTAGCGTGTGACAAAACATTTCACTGCTTTAGTCAACCAGACGATGAGAGCGACTCCATGGAATCCGCAGACACGAGGCCTTGACTACAACTCCACAGGATGACTGATGAAAAAGAATGTTGATGTGAACACTGACCGACACTGCATGGAGGGTATGGGCATCATCCAGCAGTGGATTAACCAAGAGGCACTAAATTATAATCGCTCAATCGTTATTTTACTCGCCAATATCGCCCTACAATAAAGTAGGCATCGGTGCACCGTACAACAGAACGGGAACGCTACAGGAGTACGGAACAAGAATAATGAAAAAAACCCGCCAGGACCACAGCCGTGAACATTGCCCGAGCGAAACTCGGTTCTGTGGGATTTACTAAGGTGACAGAGTGCAACCGCGCGCAGTGAATATATATGTACGTGGTGAGTAAAATAAAAGAACAAATGAAGCTTTCGTTTTTTTCGAGAAGCAAAGTCGGAACCGATGTGTCTTGCACGGAATTGAGCGACGCTCGGCGCGTTTGGGACGTCCGGTCATGTGAAGACATCCCCGCCGTCGCACCGCGGTGTGGGCGAGCGCTAGGGGCGGCGAGGGGGCGCGGTGGTGGGGGGGGTGCGAGTGGTGGCACCTCAACGTAGGGGCTGAGCACGGCCTTGGACTGGTTGAGCGTGCCGTGCGTGTCGTACAGCGGGTAGGAGGACGCCGTCTCGCCGGTGTAGTACAGCTCCGTGCCGCCGTCGCCGTACGGGGCCGCGCAGCCTCTACGGCAGCACCACACCGCCTGCAGGGAGAGTAGCGCCGGCTCGTCGCACCGGCTCATCACACTGGCGAGTTCGATTCAACCTCCCGGTCGCGGCGGTTTAAACAACCACGGCGCAAGCGGACAAAACGGATACGCTACAGTTGTGCGATCGGAAGGGTGGCGTCGTGCGGTGGAGCAAAGCGTGGGTGCCCCTGGGTGCCCCCCCTCCCCCTCCTCTTCCAAGACGTTCCGCCCAGTGTGGGGAAAACCGAGGCCACAAAAGGCCCTCGAGAATGCTCTCATGAGCCAGCGCTTGCAGTGCCGCACCTGCGCCCCCCTCTCGGTGTGTTATTGCGTAACGCGGATCCGCCAGCCGAGGACTGCGTTCGAGTCGAAATCTTCCCACGCCAAGTCTGCCAGCGCCGTGGCCACCACAGTCGCGTGTCCCGACACGGCTGCGACTTTGTTTACCGGTCTGCGGGCCCACGGGTGAAACGGTGGAATTCCAAAACGGTCCAGAAATTCAACCGCGAATCGGTGCCTTCGTAAGTCTACGACACGTGAATGTGCGTGTTATTGTTGTTAATACTGAATTAGTGTTATCCAGAAAAAGCCTCACTGGGTGTCAAGATTCTGTTTGTCGGAGGGTCCGGCTGCATTGGGCTAACTGATAGTCAGCAGTTTGTTTCGCAGTCGGGGAGCGTTGTCGCCATTCGCTCTTTTTTCCCCAACTCAGTAATTCGTGGGTAAAATTTCACCTTTGGTAAAAATTGGACCGAAACGCCGGCACACGCACGCATGCACGCACGCGTGTGCTGTCGCTCACTCTTTCATCACATAACGTCACGAGGTTTTTAACATCCACGGCGCGTCCGCATTGCATGCTGGGCTTCTGACAGTCGTACTCACACACGCCAGCAGGATGATGACGTTGAGCAGGAGGATGGTGCTGGTTAGGGCCAGGAGGGCGATGGACCAGGAGGGGAACTCGTTCGTGACTCCTGTGGGAGCGGGAGAGGCGGCGGTTCAATTCGTGGCCGTCTCGACCGTTCAGAAACCGAGCGAGGGCCCATTGGCACCTCCGATTAGCGCGGTTGGGTCTACGCATGTGTGCGAGATGAGTTCAACATGCATGCGTGCGTACGTTGAGACAGTAGACCTGATTCCTGTGTTTGATGTGGTGTGTTGAATCAAGTGTTGTTGTCATTCACGGCGAGAAAATTCTACGACTGAACCCAAACAATATTTGGGAGAGAAATGGTCCTGTCAGCTGTTTCCTACTGATTTGGCCACTTCGATTCGCTGGATTAAGACGACACCTTCCGTCAACACACAAACTACTCTACTGTTGTTTGCTGTTGTCGTTGTTTTTGCTGAAGGCAAATCAAATACATTATGCACTGCAATAAATGTAAAATGCTGTCAGAGTCAACGAATTAAAAGTAATTCCCATACAGGTTACGTACGGTTGGGAATGTGTCCTCTGAAATAAGTTAAACGTCCCAAGTTATAATTTTGCAATAAAATAGCAGCTGTTAAATGTTCAGAAGAATCAGAATCTTTACGCTGGTGGAATCCGATGAGCTTATGAAGCTCTTCTGCACAGGCGTATTTTGCGAGTGAGAAAACCGGCAGATGCACGAAGATAATTACCCGCGACACGAGCGTGGTGAACGCAAAGCAAAAAGCGCTCGGAATGCCCCAAGATGGGTAGCGGTGCGAACGGTGGCACTGTAATGGGGTTAATGTCATATTGATTTGGCAGCACATTAATCATTGATACCGAATTGCCTCAATGAGGGATGAGTGGGGTAATTATCAAAAAGGCGGGTAATAAAAAAAAAACACAAGGATAGCTTATAAATAATTAGAATTGCGCATGCAAAATTCATAGCGCGTTTGAAAAAAAAAAATTTGCATGTTAAAACTTCAAAGAAGAATCGTAAATTTGTGCTCTCTGATCCAGTGACCGGCGCCGAATCTCAAAACCCCCAGTCAACATCAAGCCAAAGGGATGTGGCTGCTGGATGATCGCTCCCCCAGTCTTCTGTGCCATTGACAGACTGCCGCTGTTGAGATCCACGCTCCAGACCTCCTGCTCCTCCTCTGCTTGCGGATCAATCTCCAGATCTCAACCCACTGTCCGTGCTCACCGTTCACTGTGTGCGGAAGGCCGAAAGGATGTTTTGACGGCTTAAACAACTTAATTTGTGCGCCTTTTGGCGTCAACTGGTCAAACCCATGTGAGACTAGGCTCTAAGGAAAGCTGTCTCGGGTGTGGAACAATCAACTTCAAGGACAGTGCATATATTATCAGAGTTATGTTTTTTGTTTGCATTATGGCTGCAGGTATTGTGGTCTATGCAAACATGACTCCTTGTAAAAAAGGTGTCAGTTTTGTTGCCAGATAGAAGGGTAAAAATACCAATTATCAACTTAATTTAGTCAAGTAAATGTGAGAGTTTCGATTTAAAGCTTTCGTGACTGCAGGGATTCATCTTCTTGGTTCTTTCGGTAAAGTCACGTAGAAGGGAAGTAATAAAATAATAAAAACAGGTGAAGAACCTGAGGACGGCTGCTTGCGTTGTGGCCGAAACGTCGTGAGAATTATTTTATTATGTTTTGTTTTTATTATTTTATTACTTCCCTTCTACGTGACTTTACCGAAAGAACCAAGAAGATGAATGTGAGAGGCAGAGCACATGGATGAGCATGGCTTCCAAGGTAAATGATTCGCCGAATTCCATACATCAGGTAGACACATCGCATTATGATTGCTAGTGTACAAATGCATGTAAAAATTGCATCACTGCAACGGTCCAGGCACGGTGTTTTACACTGCCGACTGTTGATTCCCACACCTACGTATGAACGTTGAACTTCTTTCGCACCATACGTAGCCAACCGTGCCAATCGGAGGTGCGAGGGGGAAGGACAACAAGACTGAACACAAAAAGCAGTTTCAAAGAAATTAGTTTTCAATTTAGATTTAAAAGTGCATAGCTCCAGTAGCTTCTTCATATCGGAGTGATTATATTAGAATGGGATTGTGGGTGTTTTCCTGTCGCCGCAGCGTCATGAGCGCACGAACGGCGTTCCGGCTCGGATTCTTTGGTTGTCGTGTGTTTAAGACGAACGTCTTTGCCGTATTACCCAGAATTCTGCCTCTTACTCAAGTTTGGCTTCGTGTTTTTTTTTTTTACCAGCACCAAATGCCTTCGCTCACACCGAGTCATCTTCACAAGTGTTGTCGTGCCCCCCAGCCCAGTTACAGGCACACGGACGACGGTCAGCCAGATGGACAGAGATCACGCAAGGACGCTTCCAACCTTAGGGGCCGTCCATAAATGACGTCACGCGATTTTGGACGATTTTTGACCCCCTCCCCGACTCGTCACACAGCGTCACAAAAAGTCAGACCCCCCCCTCAAATATGACGTCACAAAGCTCTGCCCCCCACCCCAAAATATATATATAAAACATGCTTCAAATCGCTTTAAACTATTGTTATTGTAGTGCGTATTTAATGACGCGCTGCACTCTGATGTTGAAGGAGAAAACATTTATTAAAAAGTCTATTTAATTAAGTAGAACGTGTTGTCTATATTTATTTAGAGTTGCGCATTTTGATGTGACATCACATTTCTGAACCCCCCCCCTCGTCACACATCGTCACAAATGTCTGACAACCCCCCCCCTCCCCTAGGTGCGTGACGTCATTTACGGACGGCCCCTAACGAACGAACGAACCCTGGGTTCGTCCGTCGGCCGTCGTCGTCGTTCGCACGGTGGCGGGCGCCTCGCCGGGGACCCACCGGGCACGATGGGGCCGCTCACGCCGAGCTCGCCGAGCCGCGTGCCCCCGTGGGTGCCGCGCAGGAACGCGTCCGACACGGAGTCCGGGTGGGGGGCCCCGAGCAGAGTGTCGAACAGCAGGTCGGACGTCACCCCCACGGAGCCGCGCCTGGGGTGCAGGGTGGGCGGCAGAGTGGAAGTGGGGGGGGGTGAGCAGGGGAGGGAACGGCGGAAAACGCTAACCGGGTGTCCACGGTGGCTAGGAGATGTTAACTACCTCGCCTGGTATGCAGGAGGTCGTGGGTTCGATCTCGACCCTGACGCCTGCTGCTGTATATTTGGAGTTTGCGTGTCTCTCTCTTTCTCATCATCATCACGGTGGCTAGGAGATGTTGGCTACTTCGCCTGGTATGCGGGAGGTCGTGGGTTTGATCCCGACCCTGACGCCTGCTGCTGTATATTTGGAGTTTGCGTGTTTCTCTCATCATCATCGCGATGGCTATGAGATGTTGACTACCTCGCCTGGTATACAGGAGGTCGTGGGTTCGATCTCGACCCTGACGCCTGCTGTATATTTGGAGTTTGCATGTCTCTCTCATCATCATCATCACGGTGGCTAGAAGATGTTAACTCCCTCGCCTGGTATACAGGAGGTCGTGAGTTCGATCTCGACCCTGACGCCTGCTGCTGTATATTTGGAGTTTGCGTCTCTCTCTCATCATCATCACAGTGGCTAGGAGATGTTAACTACCTCGCCTGTTATGCAGGAGGTCGTGGGTTTGATCCTGACCCTGACGCCTGCTGTATATTTGGAGTTTGCGTGTCTCTCTCTTTCTCATCATCATCACGGTGGCTAGGAGATGTTAACTACCTCGCCTGGTACGCAGGAGGTCCTGGGTTCGACCTCGACCCTGACGCCTGCTGCTGTATATTTGGAGTTTGCGTATCTCTCTCTCTCCCCGTGGTCCGTGGATTTGTCTCCGGGTCCTCCGATTTTTCCCTCCACATTTAGAATCAACGTCCGTTAATAGAGCATTTGGGCTGCTATACATTTCCACGTCATAAGCCACTTCGTTCAGCTATCATTTGTGATACCCAGATCGCTTCTGAAAAAAATAGCTATATATCTCAGTGGGCCTTATCTGGTAAAATAAAAATAGTTTACAAATAGTTTATTAAAATAGTAATAGAATGAGTCCCGTGCGACGGTAAATGTGGTTATGCTGCATGTGGCTGCTCATGCGGGGGAGGGAGGGTGATTCGTGTGGGTGGTGACTCGTGTGGGTGGTGACTCATATATGTGGTGACTTGTGTAGATGCAAGATGTAAACTTTACCAGAACCGGCGCACCACGCTGGTGATGTACGAATCTTTCAACGTCGAATTTTTGAAAACTTGGTCCAGCTGCAAAAGCAAAATAAAAGGAACGTCACGACTTTATTACAGTATCGTTGCTCCATGCCAGACAACACCGGATATATTCTGTATCGGCAAATAATAGTTTGATGGTCATGATGATGATGTGGAGTTTTGTGTTTGTTTGTTATGTGCATTACCTGTTCCAAACTGACTGACTTATAAATAAATACTCAACTTCACATCGTCATCATCATCGTGCGCAGTCACACCATTACGTGCAAATAAATACGTGGCATTATCCGAAGCGGAGGATTGGCAGAGTGATTAGATTGCTGTGCTAGGCGGACCCGAGTTTGATTCCTAACATTGGCCGCGATGTCTGAACCGTGCCCGAGCTCACCCCCATTCACGGGTCTGGCCGAGTCAGCATCGTCGCAAGAAACCACCCCATCGTGATCGTCACCAGATGGGCAGTCCGTCAACGCATCGGTGGACCGACACGGCCGGAATGTATTTATTCGAACGCGTATCTTTTGATGATTCACGCGTGGGAAGTTGCTTCGAAGCAAAAAGAAACTGGCCACTTGCCACGGGTTCGCTTAGTCCGTCGGCCAGAGCAGAACTAGGCAAAATCTACGGTTGCAAACAAAAAAACTTGTAGTAATCCGGTTGATTTACACGGCGAACGAGAGTGGATTTTTTGATTATTTGATAACCCCCGCGCATTCAAAGTGGTTGCACACACAATGCGCTGTTAATGTCCACACACAAACAAAGACAAAGATCTCCCGTATAGCCTAAGCAGACTTGGGGCAAGTGCTGTTAGCGAGCACCTTTGAAGGCTGGAACGATACACGAGGGAGTGGGTGGCCAGCACCACGCCTGAACGCCTTTGTCTCCCCAGTGGCGATGTTTACACACCGCACCAGGTACTCATTTGAGGCTGAGTTGACCTAGGGGAGGCCCAGGACCGGTTCTAACAATCGTCACCGGTGAGCGGGAATCGAACTCGGGTGGCCAGGTTCGTAGCGCAGCGCGCTAACCGCTACACTACCGTTGTCCACACACACAGACACACACAAATAAATTGGAACCACGAAAGTAACGCCACCTTAGGTTGGTACCGACAAGCGAGATATCTGCTCTGGGCTCATCAGGCAACTGCTGTGTTTTCCTGACCTCAATAGCTGCTCGCTGACACAGCGGAACGCACCTTCCGCTCGCTATGCTTGAGAACCCAGCGGCTTAAAAGCCCGGGTCCACGCTCGCGACCTTAGCGGTGAGCTCTGACCACCGAAGTTGCCTGGGCCACCACGCTCGCTGCACAGCGCGCCGGGGCAAGGGCGGGCGCGGCCCTTGAACACTCAGGGGGCCTTTGGCGGCGTTGGCTCAGCGCCCCGGCAATGGGACGCAACCGACGCCCCCGAGTTCAGAGCGAGCGCTCGTGTCTGGGGCCACTCTCACCCCACGCCTAACCGAGCTCCACTTTGACCGCGTTTCCACAGCCGATGCAAGGCGTGCTGGCTCCGTGGCCTCCACCGGGCTGGGTCCGTGGGTCGGTCACGTGTCTCGCTGGCAACCAGGCACGGCAGAATCCGTAAAATATAACAAATATTTATAAATATATATACATGTATCCAGGTGTCCCAAAGCGTTTGGGAAAATCAGGAGTTTGTGCCAGGTTAGACATGTTCTGGGCTCGTGCTTGACAGAGAAACCTAGGGGGATGGGGGGAGGGGTCGGGTGGGTAGTTCGAGGTGTGTGGGGGAAATTGCCCACGTGCTCACCTGAAACGTCACGATTCTCTCCAGCGACCGAAAGGCATCGGACATCGGGTTGTCGAGCTCTGCCGTGAAGTTGCGGTTCTCGATGACGAAGGAGAGAGAGACGGCCACTCTGCTCCGCTTCTCCACGGCGGGCGGCGCTGGCGGAGTGGACGCGCTCTCCGGCGTCGCGCTATCGCTGGAGCCGCTGCCGCCACCGCCGCTTGGCTTCGCCGCGTCGCTCGGACTCTGCGTCCCTGCCGTTGCCACCGCTGCCACCGTCTCTTCTGCTCCGCCCGCCGTGGAGTTTTCGGCACCTGGGGTTCGCCCGGTCGTGGTCGTGGTGGTGGCGTTGGCCGCGCAGACGCCACCTGTCAGGGACCGGCACCGGAGCCACACGAGCGGGTGAACCGAACGTCGAACGAGCACCGATTGCCAAGTCGACACGCGCGCACGTGGAACTTCTTTCGCACTGTACGTAGCCAGCGGTGCTAACCGGAGGTGGGGGACACGTCCGGACCATGTGCCCACGACCTAATGACCCCCCGAATGACCCCGCCCCGCCCCCCAGAATGCACCACGGCTCATGGCGCACTGTGGAGGCAGCAGCGAGGGTTGGTGGATCACAGCGCAAATGTTGGGAAACTTCCCTTCACGTGGGCGTCGAGGAGGAAGCCCGTACCCTGGCTCTGCCCGGAGATGGCGGTACGGTCAAAACGAACCTGTTCCGTCTGTGTGGGGATAGAGCGTTTCCCCCTCACACGCGTGAATGTTCTCTAGGCTTTCCTGTCATATGTAAGAACTCATCAATTGGCCGGTAACACCTTTATAAATAAGAGGACTGCAGAACTTGGGCAATTGTGGTTGCCGGCTCGTCGCGTGGCTGCCTTCCCCGCTCGTTGTCTGTGGTTCCTCCTCGCGCCTCCGAGTTTCTCTCTCCCTCGACGAGAGCGAGCAGATGCTGCGCGGCGCACGTTACAAGTTAAAATTGTTATCTTAAGATTGTAAAATAAATATATGGAATCACATGTTGCTGCAGACAACTAAACCCCTCTCGAAACTGCACAGCTATGCGACATACACGTGTAAAATAACATATCAAACTCGATGTTCTGGTCAACTCATTAAATATTACTTAATATATCTCAACGTTTAAATCAACCCGAGTTCAATTCCCAGCCAGGGCTCACATCAGCAGTCGGTGGTGACATCTCGGCCAGGCCTGGCCCCACGTCTCAACTCTTCTTTCAAGGGTGAGAGCATCGAGGTGGTGCCCATCTCCTGTTTACAGCCATGAGCCAGTGGTGGAAATTCCACATTCCCGTGGCCGAGGGGGGTGGGCGAGTCAATGCAAAGGACAACCGCTGTCTGTTGCCTTCCCCCACATGGAGGGATGATTGTGCCGAAGGGAGTTATGGCAAAGATCCAACCGTCATTGGATTAAAGCGTGGCTGCTGCTGTATTTGGCTTCATTATCGCGAGTCAATACGTAGTCTCCAATGCAGTGGCGGCACTGGCTGTGTGCAGAGCCACGTGGTGACCGAACCAACACTGACCCACGTGACGACAGACAAACAAGTACGCGGAGGGGCCTTCATCCAGCAGTGGATTGACAAATGGGACCGTACATTTACACAATCAGTAGCTTATGCAAATGTGAAAAGATGTGGCCCTGAAATCCGACGGGGTGTATTGGCCTACTCGTCCACGCTGGCCACAGCGGGTGAAACCCATTCACGTCTGCTGGGTGGGTAGAAGCACGAGGGGGGCTTTGAAGGGAATGTCCCCAATCCTTGCGCCTGCCGCGCCGGGAGATACAATTGAACCGGTGGCATCTGGACTGAAAGCCCGATACGCGCACGATGCTCAAGTGTCATTTAAGCCATCAAATTGTCTCACGATATGTTGGTGAAGTTATAAATACCCCACTGCTCGTACTGGTCTGTGTGCGGTGACGAATGGCACACACAAGAATATCAGCCTCCGTTCGCCACTAAGTGGACTTAGAACTAAAAAAACAACTCCTATGTTATTTATTTTACCAGCTAAGGCTCACTGAGCTGCTACATAGCTTTTTTGCAGAAGCGACCTCGCGATCGCCAATGACAGCACGACGAAGTGGCTTATCATGCGCGAAATGTACAGCGGTATCCACATCATTTAAACGTCTGATGTCGTTTAGTCTAATTGTGGAGGGGAAAACCGGAGGACCCGGAGAAAAATCCACGCGACCACGGAGAGATCGATCACCAAAACCCCAAATATACAGCAGCAGGCGTCAGGGAAGGGATCGAACCCGCGACCCGCGACTTCCTGCATACCAGGCGAGAGAGAGCTAACAGCTCGCCACCGCGGCTTAGACGTCAACCACGGCGCTTGTGCCAGGCTAGGTGCACCTCGAGGCCACGTGACGTTTTGAAAGCTCGCCCAACGGGTGTCACACACGCACGCACGCAGACCAGGCGGGGTACCTGTGTGCAGCAGAGCCATCAGGAGCCACGAGAAACACGTGAGGGTCACTACTACCCTGAGCCCCGTGCTCTGGGTCATGGTGTGGGTGAGCGGTGGCGATAGGTGCTGCTGTCGTCGAGGGAGGCAGCCAAAGCCGCTTGCTGTCACGGAGCCGCTGCAAAGGAAACGGACCTCGACAAAAGCCAGACCCAGACTATTTGCGGCACGTCCCTCGAGCAGACGCACACACAGACACACGCAAAAAGACACACGCACACACACACAGACCCACGCACGCACGCACTCCTGCAAACTACACAGCCACACCCACCAAACGCAACCCCTGCCCGAGCATGTTCAAGACGACTTGAGCACGGGGCACTGCAGAGAACAAACTCAGGATTATTTTTGAGCCTTTTCAGTGTGTGTTGGCGAGCGCCTATTAAGGCCTGGTATGATACATTCGCCGGGATGGGTTATGGCCAGCGCAGTGAAAACCATGCCGCCTTTGTCTCCCCAATGCTGATGGTTAACACACTGCGCAAACGAGTCAACTTCAGTTTCAGTTTTCAGTTTCATTTATTAGGTATAACTCTGTGAGCCATGCGGCTCTTGACTCGGGTGCAATCGCAACAAAACATGAACAAGAAACATCTTGAAGTGACTACACGCAGTAGAAAAATCCTGGAAAAAACAGCAAAGTCTTCCAGACAAAACACCGCATTTCAACGCTGTGTGCAAAAATCTCAGTGGGATGCAAGTCAAACAATAACAACCATAAGACAATGTAGATTCAAGTTATCAGGCCAACTCTGTACTACAACAAACAAACATGGCTAGACCAAACCGTTTTCAAAATCACCAAAATAAAGCTATAAAAACAATGTAACAGTGATCATAGGAACTGTGATTCAAATGTAACAATAAACGATATACATAACATGTACGACCAAACTTTGCAGCCAGAATTTGCTGCATGAGTCACTCCATAACAGCAGGAGTATCAGTAGCAGAATGCAAAAATGTAAATACACCTTTAAAGATCTAAGGGGTGGCCCAAGTCAGATTTAATTTCAATTAATGATTAATAATCAATGGTCTCGAGTCGAACCCAGGTCGCTGCCTTATTTGCACAGAGTTCACTGCCGATGGATAACGAAGCTCTTGAGTAAAACGCATTATTATAAATAAAGAAAAAGTCAAACTCAGTTCTGCCTATATATAGCGCCCTTCAGACAAGGCCTCAGCGATTTCCAACACAATCGCAGAATTAAAAAACAAACCCGTTCACATTAAAAAGAAAGAGGTAAACAACCCCCATACGCAGGAAAATATAAGGACAAATAAATTTTGTTTCAGACGAGAACATAAAAACTTTTTTTTAATAAATAAAATAAAAACAAATAAAAATACATAAAAATAAAAAAAATTCTAGAATAAAATTAGAATAAATTTAATGAAATATTGAGACAATTTTTTTTAAAATAATAAATATAAGTAAAATATATGAAAATAAATGTGGTTTCAGACGAGACCCTAAAAACCTCGACTGACGGAGTCTCCCTAACGGAGGCGTCGTTCCACAGACGGGGCCCGTCGACTGAAAGTTGAACACAGATTTTCCTTCACTCTGGTCAGTGCTGCTTGATGAGGGTGCAGGAGGGGGGGAGACCCAGGACCGGTGCAGATATCACACCGCCACTCACGAGAGACGTGAACGGGAATCGAACTCAGATGCACGGATTTATAGCGCAGTGCGCTAACCACTGTGCCACCTCTCCCTCCAGTGGCTTGAGTTTATAATAAAAAAAACAATGTTTACTGGTATGAAGGCAACATGTGGGTAATTACCATACTCGCTGTTTATGCCAAACAATCAGGATTCACAAAGGTTTGTTTTAGAACAAAGACAAAGACCCCCCGTATAGCCTGTCAACAGACTGTTGGGGCAAGTGCAGCCCGCGAGCATCTTTGAAGGCCGGCACGGCACACGAGGGGTGGGTGGCCAGCACCAACGCCCGGTCGTCTTTGTCTTCCCGGCGCTGATGCTTACACCAGGTACTCCTTTAAGGTCGAGTAGTCCTAGCGGGTGTCGAACTCGGGGTCGCAGTGCGCTAACCACTGCACTACCGCACCCCAGCAACAACGCGCATGACCTACCAAGACAAAGATCCCCCGTATAGCTTTAACAGACTGTAGGGGCAAGTGCTGTTAGCGAGCACCTATAAAGGCCGACACGGCACACGAGGGGGTGGGTGGCCAACACCACGGCCGGTCGCCTTTGTCTCCCCAGCGGCGATGTTTACACATCGCACCAGGTACTCATTTAAGGCTGAGTCGACCTAGGGGAGGCCCAGGATCGGTTCAGATAATCGTCACTGGGTGTTTGCCGTGAGCGAAAATCGAACCCGGGTCGCAAGGTTCGTAGCGCAGCGTAGCGCTAACCGCTACACCACCGCTCCCCACCACCACACACAAACACACGCACTCACAGACACATGTACACACACACGCGAACTATCAAGCGAAGCCGTGCAGCCCAGGATGATGGGGCTGGATTTTCAATTGATGGAGGATTCAGTTGGCTCAACATGAACCCAGCGCACTGTCTGAGATGACTTTAGTTACTCCAGCAATCAAATCGTTTCGTGTTTTTTGTGGACGCGGTGATCGGTGCGGTCATCGACGCCGGAGGGTTTTTTTTGCGCGCACTTCAAACGTCACCGAGGCTAATTCGAGGCTGCGCTACCCCTTTGCGCCTGGTGAGCATTGCAGTGAATAGAAACCAAAGCGCATGGACTCGGCGTGGTGAAGTATGGTCAAATCAATTTTCTTGCGTAAACACGGCCGTGGGGGGTGGGGGGCAGATCCACTGGTCCAGCAGTAGTGAAATTGAAAACCTGGCCCACTGCGGTCAATTGGGGTGCTGTCAGTGGCGAGATGTTAACTACTCTCGCCTGGTCTACAGGAGGGCGTGGGTTCAATCCCGACCCTGACGACGTCTACTGCTGCTATATATTTTTAGTTTGCGTGTTTCTCTCTCCCCGTGGTCGCGATTATTTTTCTCCGGGACCTCCATTTTTTTTCCTCCACATTTAGAATCAACATTACGCGTTTAGAGGATATGGCTGTTGCACACTTTCCACACGACGATGAGCCGCTTCGCGTTGAGCTATCAATTTGTGGCCAGGTCGCTTCTGAAAAAAGAGCTACACAGCTCAAGTGAGCCGTACCTGGTCAAGAAAAAAACGAGTTTATAGTTTAAAAGTGACAAGAAGAGGTGGTCACCATCCATCACGGCCATCATCAGCCACCGAGTTTAATGTATGCCGTGCAACTCGATGCCCTGCGGGCGTTCTGCTCGTATTGTTGCCCCTGGGGAACTTACACCGCTTCTTGTTGTTGTTCAGGCGAGCGTGGACAAAGACAAAGATCCCCAGTGTTAGCCAGAACACACTTTTTTCGGGCTGTTAACGAGCACCTATGAAGACCGGCACGGTACACGAGGGGGTTGGGTGTCCATTACCACGGCCGACCGCCTTTGTCTCCCCAGTGGCGTTGTTTTGAGGCTGAGTCGACCTAGGGGAGACCCGGCACCGGTTCAGATAATCGTCATCGGTGTTAGCCGTGAGCGGGAATCGAACTCGGGTCGCCGGGTTCGAAGCGCAGCGTAGCGCCAATTTCAACTTGGAACTCCCTAGACGCCCCCGCCCCGCTCCAGATCACACCCCTCGCGATGCCGCCTCCCTTACCCGTCCACGAGTTACCCTACCAGTTACCCCTACCAGTTACTCCTACCCGGTGTCTGCAAGTTGAAACAATGGGGCAAGTTTCGTAACCAAGCCCCTCCACACCCCGTCTCCGTCCACCGAAGCACGACGAGTCGATAGGTGGAGCGCCGATAGTTGACCGGCGGCAAGGCGCACGTGGTGGGGTAAAGTGTGGGTAACCGCGCCTCTTCCGAGACGTCTGGCCGGCGTGGAAGAGTAGGCCAAATGCCCTCTTGTGTTGCCGAACTTTTTTCGCACCGTACGTGGCCAACCGTTCTAATCGGAGGTGCGGCGGACGGACAACAAACTGGACACAAGAAGCGGCCCTAAACAAATGAGTTCGTCGATCTCGACGCTTTAAAAATGCACAGCTCAACTGGCTTCCTCGTTAGCGGAAGCGAGAGCGTTCCAGACGGCCAGAAGAAGCGCATCAGAAAGCGCGCGATGCCGCCGACCGTCTTTGTTCGATGGCCAGCGAGTGGAGGCCCTTCCGCCAGCAGTGGAGCGAGCAAGGCATGACCGCAGCGTTTGCGCCAGGTGTTGCGCGTGCATCAACACACACTGTGCTGATGCACGAGGAGCCTGCGGGTGCCGTTCATCTCCGGGTGACTTGAGGCTAAGTGGCCGGAACGGGACAAGTCGGTACTCGCGATGGGAGTTTGCCATGCGCACTGCAGGGCTCACCGGGACGTGTTTGTATAAGAGCGGTGAAAGCTGACTGTGTCATGCCTCTCAGTTCCTCAAGGAGCCCGGCCTCCCCCCCCCCAGCACGCGGCGCGAAACGTCGGACATCGTGCCGAACAGCACGCGGAGAGATTATCAACGCGTGTGCGCTAGCTGGTGGCGCTCATCTCTACGGCAGGCCATGCATGGGCCAGTGGTGGAAATTCCACGTTCTCATGTCCGGGGCCATGAAATGGTTTCATAGGATAACCAGGTTGATTGGCCACAAATGAACACGTTTACTCGTAGCAAAACCGAAAGGAGCATGGGCTGAGTTAAGCCCTGAACGATGGTTTAAACCGTACAGTAAATGATGTCAGTATAATCATCAGGCTCCAATGTTCGTCAGAGCAGTAACCGCGGTGAAGATGAGGGCAGAATTATTTAAGATGAAAAAAACGATTAGACACCAGTTATCTTCTGTGACATCGTGCACTTAAATGCATGTCACAAACCTTGCATGCTGAGTAATACAGTACTTATAAGTATCACCTGCACATGACTATATATGTAGGGCGCCACGGTGGAGAAATGATAACTGCCTCGCCTGGTATACAGGAGGTCGTGGGTTCGATCCCGATCTCGACCCTGACGACGCCTGCTGTATATTTTGAGTTTGTGTGTCTCTCTCGCTCCCCGTATTCGTGTGGATTTTTCTCTGGGTCCGCTCCGGGTTTTCCTTCGACATTTAGAAACACGAGTTTAGAGCATTTGCCTGCTCTACATTTCCACGTGATAAGCCACTTCGTTGAGATATCATTTGTGGGCAGATCGCTTCTTAAAAAGAACTACACAGCTCAGTGGGCCTTACCTAGTAACATGTACATAGTTTTGTTTTTAGTTTATTATCATGGATACGCCTCGCCTTATCACCCAGTCTCAAGATTTGCGTTCAGGCGGGTTCTGCTAAGTTTTTTTTTCACTCAACAGGTGACGACGATTGCTGAGTACATTACAGTAATTCCCAATTAAGTAATTTGCGGATGTAAAAACATATAATCTGGAGGACCTGGACGAACCTGTGATCGTTTCGCAGGTGCGGGAACAATCGCCCTGAGTGTACGGACCCGCTTCGACTAGGGCCACGAAAACATCCTCTCTGATTGCGCGTCTAGAGTGCAATTGAAGGCGTGTGAAAGCATACGTCTCCTGATTACACGTGTATCCAACCACGTATAAGTGAACAGCAGGAGGCTTTACTAATGTCTCAGGCGCGCCCTCGTGGCGGCGTTCACAACCGCGATAGGGGAGTCCCCCGTGAGACGCCTTCACTGCGCCAGGCAGAGAGGCGAAGCGACCACGAACATTCATTCACCAGCTGGGGTTCCATTGCCAACTCAAGGGTGGTCCAGATGTCTTGTCACCCCCCCCCGCCCCCAAGATGAATCGACGCCTAACATTTGTTTTCTGTTTTAAATAGGCATCTTTATTTATTTCCGATGGCTGATACGAGTTCATATATTGTTGAACAACGGCTTGGAGTGAGCGTATGGGCTCACAAAACATTAGAAACCAGACAGAAACTGTGAAGGATGTTCGAAAGGATTTCTGGAAAATGTTAACTATATTAATGATATTTAATATAGTTATATTGCTTAAATAGCATTCACACCCATTGGTATGCAAAAATATTTAAGTTTTCCAGAATTCAGTTTTACACCCTGCACAATGATCCATATATCACAACAACGAATTGGAATCACCTACATCTCTTAATTGTTCATTAATGACTATGCGGTTTTGTGAATTATTAATTTGTAGCTTAGAATGTAAGTGTTTAGTTAATCGAATGTTCATGTTGTTTAATGTTTTTTTTATGTTAAGAGGAGCCTCTATACTAATCATCAGCAGATGCGTGTCTGGGTTTGGCTTGTGGAAAAGGTGGCATTAGCAGATGGAGGAGCCTCGTGAAGCACGCTGCTACTGGGCAGTTGGGGTGGCTGTCGCCCTCCAACAACAACGGAGGGCAGAGGAGCGACGCTCACAACAACGAGCGCAGCATAACCGGGCGTTAAAATCGAACAAGTTGGCACAGTAGGGGCACAGCTGGCGCATCTGCCAGTCACCTCAGTCAGTCAACTCATGGCACCTGCTGGGTCTGTCCCGTGACGTGTCGGCGATCCTTTGACGCGTGTGGGGGGTCGCCACACAGAAGTCACAGAAAGATTGAGCTGATTTAGATCGATAGATGGAGCTTAGCAAAACAGAGTTTCATGGTGGGGGCATAGACACGCAAGGGGTTGGAGCGGTGGCTAGCGCAGTACTTTGTGAAGCCAGTGAGCTCAATTCGATTCCTGGCCACGACTAACATCAGTAGCGAGTTAACATCCCCTACGGGTCGTGAGGACCTCCCTTCAATTTGCACTGAGCAGCGGCGGGTTCAACACGGGGTTCAACTCGGGGTTCAACTCGGGGTTCAACTCGGGGTTCAAATCGGGGTTCAACTCGGGGTTCAAATCGGGGTTCAACTCAGGGTTCAACTCGGCTCATTCTCCTTTTGGTTTTGTAGGGGCGAGCGCTGTTGTGTGAAGTCAACCTGGTTATCCTATGAAGTGGCCGCATGGCCCCCGACATGAGAACGTGGAATTTCCACCACCGGCTCATGCATTGGCCTGCTGTGGAAATGAGCGCCACCCCTCGCTTATTTGAGCAGATGCAGTTTCACTGGAATCTCCCCTCTCGTGTCTGGACTCGCACCACCACCCTGTGTCTTGCCTTCGATACTGCAATTAATACGACCCGCAGTGTGATCCGACTGGAGCTGCCAAATGTATGGGAAGATCGACTGGGGTGACACTTGGGGAGCTGGTACTGTAGTCCCACTTTAACATAGCCACAACAAATACTAAAACGATCCCCCGTACAACCTTAACAGATTGTTGGGGCAAGTGCTGTTAGCGAGCACCTATGAAGGCCAACACTTCGCCCGGCCACCTTTGTCTCCCCCAGTGGCGATGTTTATACACACCGCACCAGGTCCTCTCATTTGAGGCTGAGTCGACCTAGGGGAGGGCCCAGGGACCGGTTCAGAGAATCGTCACCGGTGTTGGCCGTGAGCGGGGAATCGAACCCGCGTCCGCCGGGTTCGTAGTGCAGCGCTCACGAGCACAGCTCACTCGGTGGGCGGCATCACGGTTTGGTTTAGCCATGTTTGTTTGTTGTAGTACAGAGTTGGCCTGATAACTTTAATCTACATTGTCTCATGGTTGTTATCGTTTGACTTGCATCCCACTGGGATTTTTTTGCACACAGCGTTGAAATGCGGTGTTTTTTCTGGAAGACTTTGCTGTTTTTTCCAGGATTTTTTTTCTGTTGCGTGTAGTCACTTTAGGATGTTTCTTGTTCATGTTTTTGTTTTGTTGCGGTTGCACCCGAGTCAAGAGCCGCATGGCTCACAGGGTTATACCTAACTAGCTTTACTACCCCGGCTTCGCCCGGGACTTAATTCACCACACCACACCAGTTAATTGTTTGAGGCTGAATGGACCTAGGGGAGGCCCAGGACCGGTTCAACTCGGACTATCACCCCCTGCATGGTCGATACAAATGAGTACCACTTTGTGGAAGGTTAACAGGGGTCGGCTTGTTCTGTGGAGAGAGACTGGCACCAACCATGGGCATGTTGACTTTCCACCGCTGGCTCAGGGGTGGATTAGCACGGTTGGCTACGTACGGTGCGAAAGAAGTTCAACATGCGAACTGTCGACGGAGGCCAGAAGATGTTATCTGAGTTGAGCAGAGAGAGGCGCTTGGGCATTCGGTAGGCAGCGCGCGCTGCGTTGAGTTCGAGGCAGAGGCGCCCTCCTCCAGGAGGCAGCGTCGGACCACGTGTTGCTCCTGTGAGGCTTAACAACGAGTTTGAGAGGCAATACGGTTGAGCTTGCGGATTTCTCCCAGGTTGTTTTTTCACGGATTGTTCAGACGTCTCCATGCTCAATTTGATACAAAAAAGATCACTACAATGTTAACGTGATCATTTGTATGAAGAGCGTCTCACATTTTCGAATTAAAGCTTTCGTGACTGCAGGGATTCATATTCGTGGGTCTTTCGGTAAAGTCACGTAGATGGGTTCAAATAAAATAACAAAAAACTACGACGTTTCGATCGCAATTTGAAGCTAACCCCCCTTTACCTGGAAGACGACCGCTCGCGTTGCGATCGAAACGTCGTCGTTTTTTCGTTATTTTTGTTTTGTTATTATCTTTGAACCTATCTACGTGACTTTACCGAACGACCCCCAATATTATTACACAAATTCTTTGGTGGTAAAATACTTACGTGTGCCCGTGCGTAAAGAAGAGGTGCTAAGATGGGTTGAGACTTCATCCGTGACGTTGCTAAGTTATTGAGTTCAGGCAGATGCGGTGTGACTTTTCGATCGTACGTGAGCAGCAAATTTATTACTAAAATTCGAAGAGGACAACAATGCTTATGCAAATTCACAGAGAACAGTACCGTCACAGCAATTCCTGCGTGTTCAAAATCACAATGTTCCTCTTGCTATCATTGCCCAATATATACAAATGCAACTCAACTCTTAACAGTGCAGTACTTGCGTACGCCGATTTAAATCATCGTCAAGCAATCCTTGTATTTGCAATTGTGTCAAAATCTACCATGATGTGCAATTATAATAATAATGATAAAACGTAGCAACTTCTAAGCATTTTTAAATCCAATATTGGATGATCCCACATTCGACCATACTTCACCACGCCAGTCAGTCCACTTTGCTAAGGGGGGGGGGGGGGGTGGCAGTAAGAATCTTTTTTTTTTAAGATATCACTCGCCACTGATGCTTATCACGGTCAGGAATCGAACTTAAGTTGCTGGGATCATAGTGCAGTCCGCTAACCACCGTGTCCCTCGGTCCGCCCACACAATGCATGTAACTGCAATAGTATTTTTAATTCATTGTCATGTTGCTTTATGTTTTATTTGCTAGTCTGCACCTATTTTAAGTACATTTAAACTCAATTGAATGCGGTTGTGTCTGTTTTGTCGATCCATTATGTTTGTCCTCATTTTAAAGGCCTGCAAGGAAGCACGCTTCCAATCATCAATTAAACTTGGGATGATGTCCGACGTTTCGCTCCACGTGCCGCGAGCTTGTTTAGCTATCTCTACGTTCAGGAGTTCCTGCATAAACTCCCAGCACGTGGTTGCAAAACGTCGGACATCATGCCGCCGAGCACACGGGACAGAAATGTAGTGAGATGAGAGAAGGCAGCTACAGACAAGATAGAGATGACAGAGATTAATGGGCTTATATAAAATTGGCTTTATATAACCTCACATTCGGATCTGAATTCGAGTAGCCATGTGGCACATCCCTTTGTTCTGTGAATGTGGGTACTCGTTGAGCTATTTTCGGGCCCTATGCTTTTGCTTATTTTGCGTTTGCCTGGCACCACCACTGGGGCTCATGGCTTCCACGTGGACCTCATGAACCCCGCGAGCCACCCGGCCAACGCCATCAGAATGATTTTATTGCGGCGAGTGACCGACTCAATCTCCCATGCTCCTTACTGTCGTGCGACAACATTCGTCTCCCGGGCGCGTGACGGCCGCCGGGTGGGAACGTCACGGCGTGTCTACTTCCACGGGCCGATCTCCAACCCGAACGGTTGCACTCCTCCGGATTCTTCATCCCGTGACGTGGCAACGATATGACGATTGGGACGAAACCCCGAGGGCGAGTGAAGAGGCTGACATCGACCATGTGCTACGCCAAAGCACTTCTGAGTTGATCTCGAAGCCCAGATGTGCTGCTCGCCATCGCGAGGCCACTGAGCTACCCACTGAACGCAACAATACGATATCTACCTTGAGAGCATTACTGAAGGCACACAATCAGCGGAGAACTAGGAAAGTTATACATTTGATCTACAGCCTTAAGCTTTAAGGAATAAGCAGTTAATTTATTGCAAATCTGGTTCACAAGTACCAATTTTAAAATGCCCTTTGTAAAAACCGGTGCATAGATCGTGTTGCTGTGCATATGCACGCCTCTCTTAGGCTCCCAAACAACAGTGGGCTTTATGCCGAGATGCTCTGCAGGCTAAATATACGTTAGCATCACAGTATACGCTATCTTGTCCTCACCTACAACACGCATTATCTTCCAGTTCATGGGGGGTTTCTGTCACATTAGTCGGAAGACAAATGGTTGGCTTGTGTGGCAGATGCAAGTGGTTGTACCGTACAACGTCGCATATCCGACCGTCGCAAATCCGCCCTGACCAACTAACCACGGTATACGTGCATGGTGTCAACTGTGATTTTTCCACAGATGTTCACAAATCAGATATTTTCACAACATCGCGTACACATTCGCTTTACTCTGACAGCATTTCCCCACGTTTCAAGCCGTGCGTGCGATTTGTGCTTGTCCAGTAATCCTATTCGTGCACGATGGTGTAACTGTGACTTTCTACTAGACGTTCACACGTCCGCCTATATCTCAGTCTACAGCATGCAACGGATACGCAACGTTGAGCTGCAGACGACGTTGCAACTACATCGTCCAGAATGGGCGCCATTAGAGTTGTGCGCACGTCAACAAATTTCGACAATCCAAAATCCTCATGAAAATGATGACATTGCCTTGTGCTATTAACCTTACTGGGCGTTACATTCAAGCCCCTAAAATTATACCCTGGAATGTTTTTGAGTAAACGTAACGAGGGCCCAGATGTGCAGCACCGTTGTATCTCAATCAAAATTTCCCTTTGAACCTTTTAAAATTGCTTTATTTCCCGAGGTGGTAAAATGTGCACGTTATATTTTGAGCGCTCATCTGTTTAGCCGGGTCCACACCGGAGAGATCAATTGCCCAACCAAGTAGCTTTTGAAAATTGCCTGCAACTGCTTTGTCCACATGTGAGCAAGTAGTTGAGTGCGGCAAGGGCGTGTCTGGCTATGCCCTTTACAGTATAGCCCCACCCATTTTCTGATTAACTACCCTACCCCCGACCTCACCTACGTCAGGATCGTAACAACCAATCGTCATTAATGTTTTGAGTGAGGCCACGTTGGTTGTGAAAACTAATTGAATTGACACGTGTACGAGCATTTGACGACGCGCCAATGGTTATCGTTTCAGTTGAAGGACAATTCTAACAACCAACTTCAGCAATTAGAAATGACGTTTCGCTTGAAACCACGTTACACGTCGCCAGGACAAGAAAAAAATTCCAGGTAGTCAAGAATAAAACCAACGCCTTAAGTTAACCAATAATAGTTTGTGAATGTGTCACGCGATGAAGTACGTCGCTGCAAATCGCCAAACAGGTCGCTTGGAAAGTTGAGCCTGTCTCTCCTGCAAGCAACCGATTGAGCCATTCAGTTGCATCCAACCAGGTTGCATCCAACCGATCACTTTCAGGTGTGGACCCTGGCTTCAAGGAGGTGGTGACGTGAGCCTCGTTGTTGTCCACCTCAGCCTGAACTGCGTCCGCCCGTGGATCTCGTTTTGCGTTGACGGCGTTCCCACATGGCCCCGCTTGCTACCGCTGCAAGACGTGGTGGTCTCCCGCCGGCGCAGGCCGGCAAGAGGCTCATATGGACACCTGAAGAGAAGCACAGCACGTGGAACCTCAGTCGTCAGGAGCTTTCCAGAACAAATAATATCAAGCAGTATGGGTTTAACGACTTTCCCGTTGCGAGACGTCTGCAAGTTGCAGAGGCGTAGTGCCATTGTTGTTAAAGACATTGTACTCACCGCAGAGGACCGTAGCGACACGACCGCATTTTGTGAAAGCCGGCGCCAAACTGTGCCACACGCCCTCCCGTATGCCCTTGTGGGAGCCTCGGCATCGATAAAGTTATATTATTTTAGTTTTTCTTCATCAATATAGAATGTAAGAATGCAAGGTTATTACAATATTTCTGCAAACCACCAGTGCGCAGCAGGCCTAGCGTTTGCCGACTTTCCGGGCGCGACTGTTGGCAAAAGTAATAACTAAATATTACACCTGCTGGCACGACGGGAACACACACATTTTAAGTGTAAAAAAATCAAGCAAAATGACTAAGTACACCTCTACCCTAGTGTATCAAACTTGTTTGTGTTAGAACACATCAAGGAGTCCTGGGGCTAATGACCAGGCGAGGATGCCGCTCGTCCCACGAGGGACGAGGTCGTTAGGGTTTACGACTGTCCTGGTCACGGTGTTCGTGTACCCTGGCCGTGCGTGAGAGCGCGGTTCGTTTCCCCGTGAGAACAAAGGGCCCTTTGAAGGCCTTCGGCCTTTGGCACCCGTGGCCCCCTTTGCCAGTTGTGGTTAATCTGACAGTGTGCACAGCCGGCGTGGTGACACTGGGGAAGCCAAACCACAGACGAGTGTCACGAAGGTGCTGCCAAGCCGACCCTCCCCCTCCCACCGCCCACCCAGCAGCCACATCAAAAAGGAGCGGTGAGCTTCTATCATACTGGCATCAGTAATAATATAACACATTTTTTGTGGCTCCGAGCTGCTGATCTGAGTCTGGTTTGTTGTCAGGCCTCACGAGATGGGACCTCTGAGGTGGCCCAGGTGACCCACGGAGCGCCGCGGTGGCTAGCAGATGTTAACTCCCTCGCCTGGTACACAGGAGGTCGTGGGTTCGATCCCGACCCTTTGACGCCTGCTGTATATTTGGTGTTTACATGTTTTCCCCTCCACATTTAGAATCAATATCACGCGTTTAGAGTACTTGGCTGCCATAAATTGCCACACGATAAGCCACTTCGTTGAGTTGTCATTTGTGGCCAGGTCACTTCTGAAACAGAGCTATATAGCTCAGTGGGCCTTACCTGGTCAAATATTTACTATTTAATTTTAGTTTGATGACTATATGCATTTCAGGCAACACAAGACGGTATCGGGTGAGCAATCAAGAGACAGGAAAGAAGGCAAGCAGGGTATTATGTATGTATGTTGACCTTTCGCATCGTACGTAGCCAACCGTGCTTATCAGAGGTATGGGGGAAGGACAACAAACTAAACACAGTTCTGAAGAAATGAGTTCAAGGTGATATACGCTGCGCCCCTATTTATTTTTGTGCCATGAATCCCTTGAGCTACAATGGGACCCTACAATTCTGCTGAGTTTGCTTTATAACGGGCAGCCTGCAGCCCTAACACGAGCACGACCGTGTGAGGCATGTTCAAGCTAATCAGATCATAATACCTGATGTACATGCCAAGACGTCACTTCGTACCGATACCTGGGGGTCACATCAAGAGCGATTCACTAATGGCTGCCAATTTTTCAGCAGCCATGTTAACTAAAACCACTTGGCTCCCCTTCCGATGTCAACATGTCAAATGAACCCTCACTGGTTTGACAGCTCGTAGAAAATACGGGGTCAAAGGTCAAAAAAACGTCAGGTCAAAAGTGCTTTCCTTCTCATAACGAACGTGGTTCATCATTTGTATCCGTCAGTGTCCGTGAGCCAGCGGTGGAAATTCCATAGTCCTATGGTGGGGCTCGACACGGAAGGAGGGCACCTGTGGCAGATTGGAGGTTGCGGAATTGCGATGTCCGACGTTTCGCCGCACTCCTCAAGAACTGAATTCTAGATTCCTCATGAACTGAATTCAAGAG
Source organism: Lampetra planeri (assembly GCF_965212315.1). Lineage (NCBI taxonomy): Eukaryota > Metazoa > Chordata > Hyperoartia > Petromyzontiformes > Petromyzontidae > Lampetra > Lampetra planeri. The sequence goes on along the minus strand of NC_136145.1, from coordinate 6,556,825 downwards.
GCTCCTGGCACATGGAGCCAAACGTTCCGTATTTCGGACACAAAAACTTAGCAGTAGAGTAGACCATGCTATTTAACGGTGTTGCTCCATTGAAGCACAAGGCCTCTCTCTAGCGAGCATGTGGAGGAGTTTCTCGTCGACTCACCACTAACTTGCTCTTGTCGATTGTGCCTTGCTCTGGCTCTGCCAACGATACCTGCAAAAGTAACACCCGATGAGTAATCCGATCACCGCGGGGGATTGTGCCCTGTTCACAACCCACGATGAATTGGCCACGACTGGTGGCACTTCCGCTGCGAACCCGGTGACCCCGTGAACCCAGTGACCCCGGTCACCCCGGTCACATGATGTCCTGGCTACGTCTGCCATCAGTGGCGAGTAATGTTTGAATCGGCACTGGACAAGACCGGCACTGGACGAGACCAACGTTGCAGTGGCAGCTAAACGGAGGCAATTACGCAAACGAGGGGGACGTCCACCGCAGAGATGGAGCGATGAAATCATCCCGTGCGCATGACCGTGAAAGATGGTAGCAGATTAGGGGGGAGGGGAGTGGGGGGGGGTGCCTTCGTCCAGCAGTGAACGGAGCATGACGATGTGTGCCAAAAGTGGCCATTATTATTTTTTGGAAATTCGCATAGCAAATTCTACAGTTTTCCGTGGTGCAAATCGCACAGATGCCGCGGCAAAACATCATTATTATCGTTATTATTAGTATTATTGTTCTCATTATACATCTGGCGGTTGTGCCAACTTGCTCGCGTGAGCTCGAGAGTGGGCGGGCGAGGGAGCGAGCGGGCGGGCGGGCAGGCGGGCGAGCGCCGGCTCCGCATTGCGAACCTGCGCATCGCCGGCGTCGAAGGGGGGCGGCGTCTCCATGGCAGTCTCGTAGAGCACGTGCGGGATGCCACCAATGCTCCACGGGCGCAGGTCGTGCGTGCGGTACGAGATGCCCACCTCGTCCACGCTGTACTTGAGCTTGCGTCGCCGAGCCTGAGCGTCGATCCGCACGCACGGTCACAGATTCATGCAGCACGCAAACACGATTAGCACGGTTGGCTACGTACGGCGCGAAAGAAGTTCAGCATACATACTTACGTACACGAGCATCTGGTACCGCTGGGAACTTGGGGTTTGGGTCTAGGCAGCTGCCCTCTGGTTAAAGTGGGCTCGTAAACAGAGTGAGCGAGTGGATGGTTTCGACTCAGGAAGCCAAAAACTGCACAAAAAGTTTGGTGTTGATGCTTGATATGGAAAATGTTTCAGCTCTAAGAATCACAGCGACAGTTTGACTTGTCGTGCGAAACATGTAAACGCAGAGGGCGCACAGAATAAAAGGGTGATAATGTTGGTCACGTTGATGCGGTGGTGGTTGTTTTTGGTGGTGGAGGTGGCATTGGTGATGTCGTGGTGGTAATGGTGCGGGCGGTTGTGATAATGGTGATGCCGTGGCGTTAGCATTGTGGTTGTTGTGCGATGGTAGCCGGCAAACTGTTCGTGGTGCGCCACGTGTCCCTGCGCCATGGGCGGATGCTCCCCCACCACATTGAAGTCTATGGGAGCCTTTAACATTGAAGTCTATGGGAGGATTTAACATTGAGGTCTATGGGAGCCTTTAACTTGACGTCTATGGGAGGATTTAACATTGAAGTATATGGGAGGATTTAACATTGAAGTCTATGGGAGGATTTAACATTGAAGTCTATGGGAGAATTTAATATTGAGGTCTATGGGAGGATTTAACATTGACGTCTATGGGAGGATTTAACATTGAAGTCTATGGGAGGATTTAACATTGAGGTCTATGGGAGGATTTAACATTGAAGTCTATGGGAGGATTTAACATTGAAGTCTATGGGAGCCTTTAACATTGAAGTCTATGGGAGGATTTAACATTGAGGTCTATGGGATGATTTAACATTGAAGTCTATGGGACCCTTTAACATTGAAGTATATGGGAGGATTGAACATTGAAGTCTATGGGAGGATTTAACATTGAAGTCTATGGGAGGATTTAACATTGAAGTCTATGGGAGGATTTAACATTGAAGTCTATGGGAGGATTTAACATTGAAGTCTATGGGAGGATTTAACATTGAAGTCTATGGGAGGATTTAACATTGAAGTCTATGGGAGGATTTAACATTGAGGTCTATGGGAGCCTTTAACTTTGAAGTCTATGGGAGGATTTAACATTGAAGTATATGGGAGGATTTAACATTGAAGTCTAAGGGAGGATTTAACATTGAAGTCTATGGGAGGATTTAACATTGAAGTCTATGGGGTAATTTAATATTGAGGTCTATGGGAGGATTTAACATTGAAGTCTATGGGAGCCTTTAATATTGAAGTCTATGGGAGGATTTAACGTTGAAGTCTATGGGAGGATTTAACATTGAGGTCTATGGGAAGATTTAACATTGAAGTCTATGGGAGCATTAACATTGATGTCTACGGGAGGATTTAACATTGACGTCTATGGGAGGATTTAACATTGAAGTCTATGGGAGGATTTAACAATGCAGTCTATGGGAGCCTTTAACATTGAAGTCTATGGGAACATGTCCCTGAGCCCCACTGACCAGGATGAGGCAGATGAGGAGGATCAGGAGGAAGAGGGCGAGCAGACTCAGCAGGGTGATGAGCACGGGCCAGATGACCGACCCGCCCAAAACCTCCACGTCTTTCAGCATCACTCCTGCCGAGAGAGGCGGGGGAGGTTGGTTGGAGGTCACGCCGGTGGTCACAACCCACGTCCGTGTCAACACGGTACTCGGTAGTTAGTCCGTCCCGTGTCACCGACACATCGAGCGATCGAAAGCCTCCGAGACGCTCACCATATCGTGCCCTTTCATTCGATATGAGGAAGCCACTGGAGCAGGGTCGGTTTCTTCATTAGGGCGATTGGGCGACGCATTGTCATTCAACCACAGAGTCACGCTAGCCGTCACTGTGCCTCTGGATATAGTCCAATCAGCGTCATGTCACGTTCTGTGGAGTACCGCCTCTTTTTGGGCGATTTCACTCCGGCTGAGAATCGCCCCGAGTGGTCCCATAGACTTACATTCAAAGATGTTTTTTTTCGAACGGGGGCGCTGCAATGCATTCTCTATGGCTTCCGGGAGGGCTCGCCCTAACGTGCTTACGTCATCATACGTAAGCACGTTTCATCCAACAATATAATTTATCGCCACCTAGTGGAATCTTTAATAAAAGAAACTTGAGTGGATTGTATATTAATAGTGAGTATAGAAACAAACAAGATGTATTGTAAGAGTCACTTTATTTTTCATTAATATTAAAGAAGTGAAGTTGCCTTTACATGCTTAAGCTGTTAATTTATCCATTGCATGGGTGGACCTTATCCTTATCAATCATCCAGACATTTGCCCCCCCTGAGAGATTTTGCAGGAGACGCCACTGCACTGGAGCTATGAACTTTTAAATCATCTCGATTCACAAACTCATTTATTTAGAACTGCTTCTTGTTTCTAGTTTGTTGTGCTTCCCCCACACCTCCGATTAGCGTGGTCGGCTACGTACGGTGCGAACAAAGTTCAACATACATGCCGTACGCACAATCGTCATGGTCGTATGGTCGTGTGCCCTCGATCGGAGGTCTTCCCGCACGACTCCCGTTTCAGCTCATCAGCGGTCGGCCGTGCCAAGCAATGCCTCGACTTCATCTTTATCTTCCTTTGTCGATCTTGTTCCAATTTTATTCCCAGTGCCTGATCGGTGCGTCGTGTCCCTCGACCAAGGAAGTTATGGTAAGGTTGTGATGATGTGTCGACATTGGTAGATTTATTAATTACATTTATTTTGTGTATATATATATAAAATGTGTATCTTCTTCTATATATATAAAAGTCAAAACTTGTGTGTGTGTGTGGGTTTACGTAAAAAAAGAAATAACCAGAAACCACGCCGTAAAACCCGCGGTGAGCAAGCGCTGTTCCTTTTTCACATTCGTCAACTTAAAATGAGTTAAATGAGCGATTTAGTACGAATGTGCGCTTCCCTTTTATTTATTTATTTATGACACGTGCACGACCATACCAACTCAGGCGCCTTTGGTGGGGGGGACGGCCCATGCCAAGTCGCACGCCTTCGGTGGGAGTGAGCGGGACAATTTATTTTGCGTTAAAAATGCTTTAAAAATACACTAAATACTGACGTTAATTCTTCACTGTGTGATGTCCCCCCCACCCCGATGCGTGCAGTTATTACTACTATACAGTCGCTAGATGCTACCACTATAGGCCGTACATATTACTGCAGAGCGGCCGTGGAGATTGTGGCTGGGGGTTGGGGGGGGCTTAGGGGTAGCAGCCCAGCTGCAGCCTTCCAAGGTGCCATAATCTAGGCGAGGCCGGAGGCTCTGCACGGAACTAGGCCTCACCACGCCACTCTGTCAGGCGAGTACTTTGTGCTATACAGTCGATAAATACTGCTATAGAGTCAGCATGTACTACTGTAGTGATAGCAGGTACCACCACAGTCGGTATGCACTGCTGTAATCATAGCAAGTACCACCACAGTCGGTATGCACTGCTGTAATCATAGCAAGTACCACCACAGTCTGTATGCACCGCTGTAATCATAGCAAGTACCACCACAGTCGGTATGCACTGCTGTAATCATAGCAAGTACCACCACAGTCGGTATGCACTGCTCTAATCATAGCAAGTACCACCACAGTCGGTATGCACTGCTCTAATCATAGCAAGTACCACCATAGTCGGTATGCACTGCTGTAACTATAGCAGGTAGCACCACAGTATGCACTGCTGTTAGATTTTTAAGAGTAGTTTTGAAATATTTTTAAGATCCCGGCAACGCCGGGTACTTCCTGCTAGTATATATATTTACTTTTCCCCCAATTATTCCAATTGGACCACTAGATATCATGGATGGGATGAAGAATCCATTCGGAAATCTCGCCGAGGATTGCCACCTGGTGTGGCAGCATAACAAAGTTTGACATAAATTATTTTGTAAACCCCTTTGCTCCGACTTTTTATCTTCATACAATACGGGGCGTACTTTCAAACAAAGACAAAGATCCCCCGTATAGCCTTTACAGACGTTTATAGAAGCTGCTGTTAACGAGCACCTATGAAGGCCAGCACAACACACGAGCGGTGGGTGGCTAGCATTACGCCTGGCCGCCTTTGTCTCCCTAGTAGCAGTTTATAAACACACCACACCAGGAACTCGTTTGAGGCTGAGTTAACCTAGGGGGGGCCCAGGACCGGTTCAGATAATCGTTGGAACTCCGGTGGCCAAGTTTGTGGCACAGCACGTTAGCCGCTGCACTACCACTCTCCACTACCGTGCACATTCACACACACTCTGTTATGAGATTGGCATGTGTCATCACGTGACAATCAAACTGAGATTTTAATTCCCAGATCAGCCATGTTCAGTCACCTCACTGCACATGACCATCGACTTGTTATATTCGAGAACCCGAATTAATCACAGGTGGCGGTGGCTAATATAGTACCCAGGATTCAAATCCATGCTCTCAGCGGTGCCGGGCTCAGCGCTCCGACGCCGTAGCCGCTGGGCCAGAGCTCCCGAGGCAACACTCCGCCTCACCGTGTTCGATGCACGACACGTTGGTCGGCTGCCACCCGGACAGCACGGAGGTCGAGTTGAGGTCGAGACGCGAGAGCACCGTCTCGAACGCGTACTCCGTGTTGTTCCGGAAGAACTCCTCCACCGTGGTCCCGTTCGTAAACCTGTGAAGGCAAAATTTGAGCGAGCGTGTTAACGATTGCTCCTGGTCCGCAGAGCGCTTGGAAAATAGGTCAACGTGGGACTTGCGGGGACTATGTGGTGGCACGCGGCAGAGAGCAGTGCGGTGAAATCGTTCCTGTGCTGTACTTCTGGTCATCCTCGATGGTTTAAGCTCCTTTGTCAAGGAGCTTAAACCCTCATCACGTGACCTCTGGTCATCCTCGCAGCAGGGGCTTTTGGCTGGCCATCGAACAGAGACGGTCACCACATCGTATGCTTTCTGATGTGCTTCTATGGCCGTCCTTCCAATATTAGGAAGCCACTGGAGCTTTGCACTTTTAACTCATCTATGTTGAAAACTAATTTATTTTGTCGTCCTTCCCCCGCACCTCCAATTAGCATGGTTGGCTACGTACAGTGCGAAAGAAGTTCAACATACATACTCCCAAATGTTCTATACCTTCATCAATCGGCACTGAGCAGCATTGGAAGTATGGTCACATAATTTCCGTGATCTAGAGGCCTTCATCCAGCAGTGAATGCAGACAGGGCTGTACAGTAACGCAATGCTCTGTGTCTGTGACAAGGTCAAGAGGTTTATTTTGGGAGCAGAGTGGATTTTCGTAACAGAAAGGTTTAGTGACTTACGCTACAGGGAATTTAATATTTAACCTTGATTCATTTTTCGTGCAATATTTTCGAGCCAGTTTTTTTTTAATTCTCATTTCTATCTCGCGCCATTGCTTCGATACTTTATTTTTCTTCTCCTTTTTCCTTTCGTTTTGCGTTTAGAATGTCTGTAATCCAGCCCACTCTTGACAATTCGACTATCCTGGTCTCTTGAGGTTTCACCGAGTGTAAAAAACAAAACAAAACAAAACCCCATCAACTTATTTGGGACGGCATCAACAGCATTTGCTACGATAACATCTTGACTTTGACCGACCTACGAATTCCTTCAATTGAGTCCAATTGTACGCTTGGTGTCATGTAATGAGATACAGAATTCATTTATAAATATCGCAGAACAGTTTAACCCCCCCCCCCCCATGTGTCAAGCAATGGCTATAGAAGAGATATTTCAGAGGACCTTTACCAAAAAACATTCATTCAAGTGGCTCTCAACGATGGAGTTCATATTCCACTGCAGGAGTTCAATCCTGACAATGGTCTGATGATGCTGGATGCACCTACCAGCATAATGTCCATACTCAGTTGTTACACGTGTGTGGATTGCTCTCCACCATATAGGTGCTGGTGTGCTGACGCAATGATACATTGGAACGATTGTTTACCTGACAACTTAATCTGTTTGGCTGCGTCGGGTGGAGGAAGGTGTAAAACACACATTGGCATTTAACTCACACGATCGCCCATGCACTCTGCTGCGAGAGCTTTTGTCACGTGACAGTCTAACCCTTACGTACACATTTTCAATTCGCTGAGCTGGAATTTAGCCAAATAAGTGGAACATCAAATTTATTGATGTTTTATTTGTGCAGTCGACCAGCAAAATGGGCTGAGACCACAAAATCACAAAGCTTGAGAAGCTGGCTAACATCATGGGTGGCTGAACCATTTTAATCGAGCTTCTGGATCTCAGCAGTGCCGACTCAACAACGCTCTTACCTCTCGGCCACCCGGTCGCCTGAGCTTGCACGAATTTCCTCTAGACCAGGGGTCGGCAACCTACGGCTCCGGAGCCGCATGCGGCTCTTTACGGGCTGTTTCTTGACAATATTTACGTATGTACAGTATGTACTCAGATGCATTGCGGCTCTTGAAATACTGAATTTTGTACCGAATTGGAAAGAAATGGCTCTTCTTGTTATTTTGGTTGCCGACCCCTGCTCTAGACGAACCAGCGCTTAAGAAGTGCACCGCGTCACTTACCCGATGGTCACGCAGTAGGTTTCATTCGAGACATTTCTGTTTGAGGAAATAAACACAAAAAGGGGGAAGTGCACGTTACAATGGACGTTCACATTTGTGCAACTGAGAAATACGCAGGATATTTTCGCGCTTGCTTGTATTTATTTGCAATTCGCGTGGTGGGATTCTCGGTGTATAATAAGAGCACGGATATTTGTCAGCAACCCCCAATGACCTGCGTGGTGAAGTATGGTCAAGCAACCACATGACTGAAGTGGCATGGCGGAAGCCTTCATCCAGTAGTGGATTGACAATGCCGTATTTTACCTTTTCTCATTCACCCAGGGAAGCCACACTGAGTCAGGAGGGACCTGCAATTGCGATTGTTTGGCCAACACCAATGACACCACAAGTTTTGGCTACAGAACCGTGGGAGAATGTACAAACTCCACAACACAGAAAGACACCCGCTTCAGTAATCTAGCCCAGGTTCTTCTTGCTACGACGCATAAGGGTTATCACTGCGCCAATGGCGGATCCAGGATTTTCAAGTAGGGGGGGCAACCCCTCCAGCAATGAAAAATTAAAGGAGTTGTTAGTAAGTAAGGACTTGTCCCTTGCTTTTTATTCGACGCGTGTGCGGCGATGGCACGGCCATCGACCGAGGGTCGAATTCGAACCGCGTTGTGTGATCGGCATCGCGCTCACTGAAGGTGAATGCCTTCAGGGAAGTTGTGTACTGTCGACGCAACTGCGCACAATTCTGTGAGTCACTTATAGGTGCTTTGCCATTACTTATTGCCAATTATGGACTCACACTATTGTCCTATCATCTCATAGAGTCCCTGGCACGTAATAATATGCGACACAGTGGCAGTGGAGGTGGCAAAATGCCGATTTATTACAAATAAATCCCAATGATCCCCCCCCCACTGGCTCCGCCAGTGCAATGTGCCAGCCTGCCGCTCAATCATAATAATATTCATACTACGGTGTTATTGTCATTGCATCTGGTGTCTTCTGAGTCTTTTCAGAGTTGCTTCTACCTTATGAAGACATCCATGTTGTGTGAATACTTCTCAAGGTCCGTGTTGTTCATGAGCTGAGTTATCTGAAACATAAATCCGCGTAAGAGCATTGACTGAGGCTTGCAGTGCACCATCATCGGCTGTTACGATCTGTCTGCTGCTGGATGAACGTCTTCCCCAAGTTGGCCCCATCTCCCATGGTCCCGAGAAGTAACAATCCACTTAACAACGCCACGCTACTGAGGGGAGCGGTAGTGTAGCAGTTAGCGCGCTGCACTACGAACCCGGCGACCCGAGTTCGATTCAGGTTCATGGCCAACACCAGTGACGATTTTCAGAACCGGTCCTAGGCGGCCGGGTGTGGTGCTGGCCACCCACCCCCTCGTTCGTGATGTTGGCCTTCACAGGTGACTGCTTATAGCACTTGCCCCAAAAGTCGGTTAAGGATATACAGGGGATCTTTGTCTTTGTTTGTCTCAAAAATGTTCTTGAAAGTCAGAAACCGGTAGCTTCTTCCAGTGGAATTTACTGACGAATACACCCATTTAAGAAACGTATCCCATTCGTCTTAACTGCCACGCCGGGAGATGGAATCAAATTGGAGGTCCAGTGTGGTGCTGACCATTGCTCCACTATGGCTGCTCTATTCTTTTCTCAGTTAAGGTCACAATGTCGTGGTTATATTGCTCTAAAACTCAATATATCAAGAGCCGCAATGGACTGTGGTGAATACGAGACGGCCGTCCTTAACAAATAACGTGACAAAGTAGGTTGACGACCCCTGCTCTAGACAATTCAACGTGTGTCAAACTGGCAATAGATTTGACCATATTTAGTTTTTTACATGCATAGTTTATATACAAATGTTGACATACATAGTTTTTTTACATATGCATACATACACAGTTACAACCCTACAATGTGGCAGCAAACAATTGTCGCTCCCACCTCTTGCAGAACGTGCGCCGTAAAATTCCTCAATGTTTCGTCGTCCAGGTCGCTGCCGAGCGGCCCCTCGCTCGGCAGCAGGAAGTTGTAGATCGGCACAAACTCTAGGGGCGTCGGTTCGTCCGCCGGAGTCGGGGAGAACGGAGGAGCCCCCGTGGTGGTGAGGTACGATGTCGTGGCCACGTGCTCCCCCTGTGTGGTCGCGCCCGTGGGCCCCGTCGCCGGAGCCGACGTCCCGTTGCCCGCCGGCGTAAACATCCTGCCGCCCGGCTTTCTCCTCCTCGGCCTGGAGGTCGTGGATGCCGCTGGCGTGCTCGCGGTGGTCTCGCCGTCTGTTGGGCCTGCCCAGTCCGGCTCCGCACGATCGCCGGGTGCAAAGATCGCCGTCAAGTTGGCCGGCGCCATCTCCGAAAGCGTCGACGTGTCGCCGGTAGTCGACGGCGCGTCCGGCGCCAGCGTCGTGCGGGCGGTGGAGTGCGCCGACGAATCGGGAGGCGTGTGAGGGTGCGTCGCTGTCTGTGTTGGGTCGGCTGTTGACGCTTTCGGCGGCGGTGGTGGCGGCAGCCTTGGTGGTGCCGATTCTGATGTAGGCGGCACAGAACCGGTCGGTGAATCCGTCGCTGCAGAGGTGTGACCGGTAGAAGAAGAGTCGCTCGCCGTGTGTGCGGGCGTCCCCGACGAACTGGTGTCCGCGCCTGGAGAGACTTTGGAATCTCCAAGCGGAGGCAATGCTGATGCATTGTGAAGAGGCGAAGACCCTGACACCCATGCGGAAGTCGTGTAATCAGTCGAACGCGACGATGGTTGCGTCGGAGATGATGGTGTGACCTGTGACGCGAACGATGAGGCATCGACGGAAGGTGTGTGTGCCTCATCAGAAGGCATCACTCTCGGAGTCAACGGTTGCTCTGTCGACACGTCGCCACGTTCCGCAGGGATCTGCGGCGATGAATCGGTGGACGGCGTTGACTTTGGCGGCTCCGGTGAAGTGGGAAACGTTCCCAGTGTAAGTGGGGACACGGCGATGGTCTGCTCAGAAGTTCTGAAGGACGTTGCTTCCGGTGAGGATGATGATGACGCTGACGTCGGCTGCTCACTGGGAGAAAAACCGGGCACAGGAATGAACCCCGCAGCTGACAATGACGAAAATGCTGCGGTCGCCGAGGAGTGGCCAGTCGATGTAAATCCGATGTCTGTAGACGCCGATGAACCAACCGTTACTGCTGTGTGCAGGGATTCTAAAGATACTGATGGAGAGGTCGCATCCAGGAATGTTGACGACTCGGCCGTGCAATTGTCGGTGTGTGCTGCAGGAGTTGGCGCCGTCACTGATGAAACTGCGGTCGAGGCTGCCCCAGACTCCGACGTTGGTTGTGACTCAGCACTAGACGGTAGGGTGCCATCAGGCGAGGTAGCGGATGACACCACAATCCACGGAGGCAGATCAGAAACGGCTGTGACCGATGTGATCGGTGCAGTGGAAGCCAACGTATCTGTCTGCTGGGACTCCGGTGACGTGAGATCAGTCACGGTTGATACAGGAGAAGTAGACAAGGGTGACCCTGTTTTCCATGATTCTGGTGAAGTTGGTCCTGATGTTTGGTCAGATGAATCAGATGTTTGATCTGAATATAGGTCAGTAGAAGCAGAGTCACTTGGGGACACAGAAACAGATGTTGCCTCAAAGGTTGTTTGTTGTGACACAGGAGATGTGGAGAAGAGACTCAGAGGTGATGATGTTAGTACAGTCGAAGCAGCTGCCACATCTGGTATAGGAGAATCAGACGACACTGGAGATTGGCTTGGGCCCTCAGACACAGGAGATGTCGAAGCCACAGACACTGGCAATGAATCCGGTGATAAAGAATAGTCCGTAGTAATCCACGATCCAGTTGGTTCTGATGACGATGATGTTGTTTGCCACGATTCTGGAGATGTGGATTCATATGCAGATAATCCTGATGTTTGGTCAGTTGAATCGGATGTCATAAGAGATTCAGATGAATATAGCTCGGTAGAAATAAAATCACTTGGTGACACAGAAACAGACGATGCCTCAGATGCTGTTTGCTGTGACACTGCAGATGTGAACATTGGGCTCATCAGTGATGATGTGAGCACAGTAGCACTAGAAGCAGCTGTCACAGTTGGTACAGGAACACCTGAAGCCATTGTCTCTGTCTGCTGGGACACCGGTGATGTGAGATCAGTCACGGTTGGTACAGGTGAACTAGACAGCGTTGATACTGTGTGCTGTGATTCTGGAGATGTGACGACTGAAAGGGATGATGCTGGAGATTGACTTGAGCCCTCAGACACAGGAGATGTAGAAGCCACGGACACTGGAGATGAATCCGGTGATAAAGAATAGTCTGTAGTCATCCACGATCCGGTTGGTTCTGATGATGATGGCGTTGTTTGCCACGATTCTGTAAATGTGGATTCAGATGATGCTGATGTTAGGTCAGATGATTCAGACATCGTGACAGTTGGAAACAGCTCGGTAGAAGAATATAGCTCGGTAGAAGCAGAGCCACTCGGCGACACATATGTTGCTGGTATTGTTGATAATTGGGAAACAGGAGATGTAGGCACGGGACTTATGGATGCGCTTTGCTGCGTAAAAGTCAGTGAAGTTATTTTGGAAGCAGCCGTCACAGTTGACAAAGGAACACTTGAAATTAACGTTTCTGTATGTTGAGATACTGCAGAAGTGGCATCAGTAGCAGCTGATAGAGGGGCACTTGGTGAAAATGAGAAGTCGGTCAACGGCGATTCTGGAGACGTGGCAGTTTCATCGAATGAAATTGATGGCACCGGAGATTGACTTGGGCCTTCAGACGCAGCAGATGTAGAAGCCTCAGACACCGCAGTTGACTCAAAGGAAGACGATACAGAGGAGACCATGGTCGATGATGGGCCACTTGGCACTGATGAAGATGCTGTCGTTTGCCATGATGCTGGTAAAGTTGGTCCTGATGTTTGTTCAGACGAGTCAGATGTTTGAGCCGAATGGAGTCGAGTAGAAGAAAAATCACTTGGTGACACGGGAACAGACGATGCCTCAGACGTTGTTTGTTGTGACACAGGAGATGTGGACAAGGGACTCAGAGGTGACATTGTTAAATTGGTCACAGTTGATATGGGAACACTTGGTAACGATGACCCCGTGTACTCTGATTCTGGAGATGTGAGAGATGAAAACGATGATACAGGAGATTGACTTGAGGCTTGAGACGCAGCAGATATGGGGCTCATAGGCGATGATGTTAGGACGGTCACGCGAGAAGTGGCTGTCACAGTTGACACAGGAAGACTCGAAGCAAACGTTTCAGTCTGTTGAGACACTGGAGAAGTGAAATCAGTTGCAGTTGATACAGGAGAACTAGACAGTGCTGATCCTGTGTGCTGTGACTGTGGAGATGTGACAGATGAAACTGATGATGCTGGAGGTAGACTTGAGCCCTCAGACACAGGAGATGTAGAAGCCACAGACACGGAAGATGAAGCAGATGGAGATGATACAGAAGAGTCCATCGATGTCCAAGATCCAGTAGGTGCTGACGTCGATGGTGTTGTTTGCCAGAATTCTGGAGATGTGGATTCGTATGGAGATGATGCTGATATTGCATTGGTAGTCAGTGTTGAAATTTGCTCAGTAGAAGCCGAATCACTCAGCGATACGGACACAGATGCTGCTCCAGATGTTTTCTGTTGTGATACTGGAGATGTAGACTCAGCAGTCTCAGCTGACGATGACAATGACGATGATGACGGTGATGTCAAAGTCGCAGTCGGTGCGGATGTCTTGGAAACAGTCGTCACAGTTGTCACAGGGGCGGTACGTGACATCCCTGTTGGTACCGACTCGAGCAGAGTGGAGGTATCAGCAGCGGTGGTAGGCGAATGGCTTTGCTCGGATTCACTCGCTTCGCTGGAGGAGGCGGTCAGGGATGTGTACGGTGTCGTGAGCTGACATTTGTCACCATCCTGATGTATGTCTGAAAATGAGAAAACCAGCAAATATTAATAATAAACAGCTCGATAATAACTTCATCATCATCATCATCAGCCACTACTGAATGAAGGGCTCTCAATTGACGTCACCATCCCTCATGGACCATACTTCAGTAAGAATTGGAGAAGGGGGGCCCTGGACCGGTTCAGATATCATACGCCACTAAAATTAGCCATGGTCGGGAATCGAACTCGGGTTGCCAAATTTATCAAAATCAGAATTTTTACTCATACTGGAGGAATCCGATGAGCTATAAAGCTCATTTTCACATGTCCAGTCGGGGCAGGTCAGAATGTTACAACAAACAAGTACAAAAACATGATAGGAGTGCAACGTATAAGAAAGCGAAGCAAATCACAAAAAAATTACAATCTATGAAAAACTAAACATTTTTTTTATTTTACCAGGTAAGGCCCACTGAGCTATGTAGCTATTTTTAAGAAGTGATCTGGTCACAAATAATAGTGGACATTTATGGCAGGCAAATAATTTAAATAAAATAAACTCCACCCCAAAGGGCCTTTTACTGAGATAAATAAAATTTTGGTATTTCAAAAAGCAAAAGGCCTTTCACCGTTATCGGAAAATGGTTGTTACACATTTTCTTTATGCTGTATATCGACAATGCCAGCCATCTTATTATTAAAATCCGTACACTCCACCTACACAGGGTGGGTTTCAGGTCAAATATTTCAAGATATCGGATGATCTGATATTCAGGACCAATTTCCCATTTATTCTTGTATTATAATATTGTCGAATTTAAATGTATATACTGCTTATAATTTCCATGAATTACAAGAAGAAATGTAATAATTTTAGTAATTCTAAGTATTAACATTTGAATACAAAGTGTGTAAAATAAATAAAACCGTAATTGTAATGTAAAGCTTTCTATATTTTAATCCTGTTATATATATTTTTAAGTTATTTCACACGTCGTCACAGTTACGCCACGTAACGGCACTTTGCTGGGAAAGGAGCAGAAGAGATGGGATAGGGGCGATGCCATTTCCTAAAATATCGCGTTTTCAGATCAATCTGAAACAACGCCAAAACAAATCTGGATCGTCCAAAACTTTGTAAGTAGGCCAAATATTCAGATGTTTCGGATTAATTGGAAAACCAGGAAGACGTCCGTCATGCCCACCATCCACAGAGTTGCTGCCACAGGCAAGAACGAATGCCCCCAATTCATTTCCTCCGTTTGTGCCATCAAGGAATTCCTCGTGAACTTCTTCTGCCAGGATGTCTTTGTCTTTTGGCCTTGTAAACTTTAGGGTTCCGTGGCAGTCCACCGAGCCTTCCCTAGGGAACAAAAAAAACAAGGCCAAACGTGTAAACGACAATCACGATGCGAGCCAAAGACTTCATAGTTTGTTTTGGATTTAACTATGTGTTTGGAAAAGCAGAGATGGTCAACTCCGATGGTAAGCGACAGATGCACCGCAGGCTACATAAACCACTTCAAAGGAGTGTAACGATCAATTCTTCTTCTTCCGTATGGATATGGCTTGATAACCTGAATGTGAAATTGTAAGTTGTTGCACTGCATCTACATCAGAAGCCGTACGACAAGCAGAACGGTCAATTGTATTGTAAGAGACATTTGTGGGTGAGGCAGGGATTAATCAAGTTGATTTTGTTTAACCAAGCGAGGACTCAAGAGACCAGGATGCAACAGTGACCTGGGGACAAAAGCAGGAATGTAAAGGTACAGCAATTAAGCAAAATATAAATGAGAACAAAAAAAAGACAACCACGTGAAACGGCACCAGTGACACTGGCCGTGATGGCTTCTTTGACTTGACCTGATTGTCGCTTGCTGCTGAGCAAACTTCGGGAGCGAGAGAATGTAAGGTGAAGTCTCACCTGAACGAATGCATCCTGCTCCGCTTGAAGTATTTCGACAGCGGACCGCTTTTGTAAATGGATTTCACCTGTGGAATGCAATATAACAGGCACACACAATTATAGCTCACATGCTATTCCAGTAGTTCAGTGAAATTTATATATATAAAATCGCAAATCTGTCTGTCTGTCTGTGTGTGTGTCTGTCTGTGTGTCGCCGGACCATACGCAGTTTCATTGGACGAAATGTGAGGGATTTGCGAGACACGATTGGTCCGTTTGGTTTTCCACGGCGGTTGCCCCTGGCAACGGGTAGCGACGCATTCGCTGCCGGGTGGACGCCATTTTTAATTCCCGTTAAAAATATGCGCACGCATTAACACGCGACTCTGAGGTAAATTCATCAAAGTTTCACGTCCTCTTCACTCCCCCCCCCCACCCCAATGTGTGCAATTACTATTATAGGGTCGGTAGATAATAAAATTATAGCGATTAGACAGTATTATTGTAGCGCGGGGGGGGGGGGGGTAACGGCCCCAGTACCCAGCCTCAGCCGGGTGGGCAATTTAGGCGAGGCCGGAGGCTCTGCACGGTACTAGGCCTCGACACCCGACCACACTATAGGCCGTACATATTAAACTAGTTTAAATGATATACTGCACAGTATTTTCTAAGACATTATATGCACAGGATGTCAATTAAGATTTCACACATCAAAGATGCATAATTAAACAGGCACCTCCAATTAGCACGGCTGGCTACGTGTGGTGCGAAAGAAGTTCAACGTACATACGCACTTTTTTCCTTGTGTAAGTTTGCTAAAAGCGTTCTGGGAGGACAACAATTAGGTAGCCTGGCACCACTTTTTTGCACTTCACTGTTGTTTGAGTCTGGGTGAGCTCGGGCTCATGAAGATTACCATTCGATGGGTGATCAGGAGCCGGCAGTAAAGTAAGCGTGATCACTGCTTTCCACCGTTACCCCCTTGTGCGCATGCAACTGTTATGGCTATGTCAGCGTACTCCCGCATGTGAAACATTCTTTCAGGGTATATCATGGGAACTTTTTCGCCAGTATCAAAGTATTAAAAATAAGCATAGGTTTTACCCTTGTATGTTCACCACAAGTAGCTGTGGTTATTGCACACTTGATTCCTTGCAAAAGGTATATATTTGGCGTTTGAACATCTTAACACCTGTTTTATTGCCAGAAAGGGTAAAACCTATTCTTCTTATTCATAATCATTCAGGGCTTGGCCAAGCATCCCAACGCTAGGACCGCCCTCCTAAAAAGTTCTTTGTTGCTATTGATTATTGTTGGCTGAGACATACTGTAGCTAAAAGGTAAAATGTAGGATTCATCCTTCAACACGATACGCTGTTTTTACAGCAAGGTTGGCAATGGGCCCCTGGTGCACGGAATAAAATGGGGGCCGCCCTGAACCAATTTTTCACTCTTCATGGCCCCGGTACCTGGGCCCCTCTGGCTCATGGGTCCTGGTGCAGTTGCACCGCCTGCACACTCCGTAATAGATGCGCAACTGCAAAGATGAACAACGGCCTTTACCGGTAAATGCATGTCCAACATACATTCATTCGGAGTCACTCAATGTTCCATACCTCCTGATTCAAATCGCTTGATAGTTGTCGGAACTCGCCCGAGTTCCGATCACTAAGCTCCGAGACAAACTCCTTGTTGAGAACTTTGAACTTGAGGCTGAACGTCTGCTCGTCGGGGGAGTCGGATAAGCGAGGATCGGGGGCCGCCCTGGCGACCATTGTCTCGTTCAGCGTCGCCGGGGCTTCGGAGGCCCAAGACTCGGCGGCTGTGGTCAGGGCGACGGTCGTTAACGTGGGGATGGACGAGAACGTCGCGGTCGGCAGTGAAGCTGAAGACGCGACGGCCTGCGATGGCGTTGAGGAAGCCGTACTAGGCGATGCTGATGATGCCAACGATGGCGTTGTTTCTTGAGATTTCGGAGATGTTGATGCAAGAGAATCAGAGGGAGTCGCTTCCTCCGTGCGCGTGAGGTGGCTTGACTGCTCAGACGTAAAAGTGGATATTGTGCGTGAAGAGGCAGATGTAGAAGCCATGGATTCCGATGATGAAGTCGCTGCAGGTGGCAGTGAGGAATATTGAGCCGATGGTGAGCCACTGGGTACTGAGGAGGACGGTGTTGTTTGCCGCGATTCTGGATGTGTCGAAGTGAATGAAGTTGGTCCCGAAGTTTGGTCAGACGATTCGGATGCCGTGAAGGTTTGAGGGGAAAATATATCCGTGGAAAGAGAAGCACCTGGTGACGCAGACGCTGCATGTGTCGATGACAATCGAGAAACGGGGGATGTAGACACGGGGCTCATAGGTAGCGGAGTTATCCTAGAAGCAGCTGTCACAGTTGAGACAGAAAACCCAGAAGTGAACGCTTCAGACTGTTGTGACTCTTGCGATGTCACAGCTGATGGAGATGCACTTGACGCAAATGACAAGTCGGTGAACGGCGGTGATTCTGGAGATGTTTGATCAGATATGTCAGATGTCACGGCTGTTTGAGATGAATATAGCTTGGTAGAAGCAGAATCGCTTGGTGACACAGAAACAGACGATGTCTCAGATGTTGTTTGCTGTGACACTGCAGATGTGGACATGGGGCTCATAGGTGATGTTAGCACAGTCGCGCCAGAAGCAGCCGTCACAGTTGGTACAGGAACACTTGAAGCCATTGTCTCTGTCTGCTGGGACACCGGTGATGTGAGATCAGTCACAAATGGTACAGGTGAACTAGACAGAGGTGATCCTGTGTACTGTGATTCTGGAGATGTGATATCAGTCACAGATGACACAGGAGAACTAGACATTGGTGATGCTGTGTACTGTGATTCTGGAGATGTGATGTCAGTCACAGATGACACAGGAGAACTAGACAATGGTGATTCTGTGTACTGTGATTCTGAAGATGTGATGTCAGTCACAGATGACACAGGAGAACTAGACAATGGTGATTCTGTGTACTGTGATTCTGGAGATGTGATGTCAGTCACAGATGACACAGGAGAACTAGACAGAGGTGATCTTGTGTACTGTAATTCTGAAGATGTAATGTCAGTCACAGATGACACAGAAGAACTAGACAGAGGTGATCCTGTGTACTGTGATTCTGAAGATGTGATATCAGTGACAGATGACACAGGAGAACTAGACACTGGTGATCCTGTGTACTGTGATTCTGGAGATGCGATATCAGTCACCGATGACACAGGAGAACTAGACAGAGGTGATCCTGTGTACTGTGATTCTGGAGAAGTGATATCAGTGATAGATGACGCAGGAGAACTAGACAGAGGTGATCCTGTGTACTGTGATTCTGGAGAATCAGATGCCACAAGAGGTTGACTTGTTTCAAGAGAAAGAGCAGATGCAGAAGCCACAGAAGAAGATAGGGATGATACAGAAGAACCCCCAGGTGATGATGGGCCACTTGGTGTAGATGATGATGATGATGACAGTGTTGTTTGCCATGATTCTGGTGAAGTTGGTTCTGATGTTTGTTCAGATGAGTCAGATGTTTTATCTGAATATAGCTCAGTAGAAGCAGAGTCACTTGGGGACACATAAACAGATGATGTCTCAGAGGTTGTTTGTTGTGACACAGGAGATGTGGAGAAGAGACTCAGAGGTGATGATGTTAGTACAGTCGAAGCAGCTGCCACATCTGGTACAGGAGAATCAGACAGAGGTGATCCTGTGTGCTGTGAGTCTAGAGATGTGATATCAGTCACAGATGTCACAGAAGAACTAGACAGAGGTGATCCTGTGTACTGTGATTCTGAAGATGTGATATCAGTGACAGATGACGCAGGAGAACTAGACATTGGTGATGCTGTGTACTGTGATTCTGGAGATGTGATGTCAGTCACATATGACACAGGAGAACTAGACAATGGTGATTCTGTGTACTGTGATTCTGAAGATGTGATGTCAGTCACAGATGACACAGGAGAACTAGACAATGGTGATTCTGTGTACTGTGATTCTGGAGATGTGATGTCAGTCACAGATGACACAGGAGAACTAGACAGAGGTGATCCTGTGGACTGTAATTCTGAAGATGTAATGTCAGTCACAGATGACACAGAAGAACTAGACAGAGGTGATCCTGTGTACTGTGATTCTGAAGATGTGATATCAGTGACAGATGACACAGGAGAACTAGACACTGGTGATCCTGTGTACTGTGATTCTGGAGATGTGATATCAGTCACAGATGACACAGGAGAACTAGACAGAGGTGATCCTGTGTACTGTGATTCTGGAGAAGTGATATCAGTGATAGATGACGCAGGAGAACTAGACAGAGGTGATCCTGTGTACTGTGATTCTGGAGAATCAGATGCCACAAGAGGTTGACTTGTTTCAAGAGAAAGAGCAGATGCAGAAGCCACAGAAGAAGATAGGGATGCTACAGAAGAACCCCCAGGTGATGATGGGCCACTTGGTGTAGATGATGATGATGATGACAGTGTTGTTTGCCATGATTCTGGTGAAGTTGGTTCTGATGTTTGTTCAGATGAGTCAGATGTTTTATCTGAATATAGCTCAGTAGAAGCAGAGTCACTTGGGGACACAGAAACAGATGATGTCTCAGAGGTTGTTTGTTGTGACACAGGAGATGTGGAGAAGAGACTCAGAGGTGATGATGTTAGTACAGTCGAAGCAGCTGCCACATCTGGTACAGGAGAATCAGACAGAGGTGATCCTGTGTGCTGTGAGTCTAGAGATGTGATATCAGTCACAGATGTCACAGAAGAACTAGACAGAGGTGATCCTGTGTACTGTGATTCTGAAGATGTGATATCAGTGACAGATGACGCAGGAGAACTAGACATTGGTGATGCTGTGTACTGTGATTCTGGAGATGTGATGTCAGTCACAGATGACACAGGAGAACTAGACAATGGTGATTCTGTGTACTGTGATTCTGAAGATGTGATGTCAGTCACAGATGACACAGGAGAACTAGACAATGGTGATTCTGTGTACTGTGATTCTGGAGATGTGATGTCAGTCACAGATGACACAGGAGAACTAGACAGAGGTGATCCTGTGTACTGTAATTCTGAAGATGTAATGTCAGTCACAGATGACACAGAAGAACTAGACAGAGGTGATCCTGTGTACTGTGATTCTGAAGATGTGATATCAGTGACAGATGACACAGGAGAACTAGACACTGGTGATACTGTGTACTGTGATTCTGGGGATGTGATATCAGTGATAGATGATACAGCAGAACTAGTCAGTGCTGATTCTGTGTACTGTGATTCTGGGGATGTGATATCAGTGATAGATGACACAGGAGAACTAGACAGAGGTGATCCTGTGTACTGTGATTCTGGAGATGTGATATCAGTCGCAGATGACCGAGAAGAACTAGACAGTGCTGATCCAGTGAACTGTGATTCTGGAGATGTGATATCAGTGACAGATGACACAGGAGAACTAGAGAGTGGTGATCCTGTATGCTGTGATTCTGGAGATGTTTGATCAGATATGTCAGATGTCACGGCTGTTTGAGATGAATATAGCTCGGTAGAAGCAGCATCGCTTCGTGACACAGAAACAGACGATGTCTCAGATGTTGTTTGCTGTGACACTGCAGATGTGGACATGGGGCTCATAGGTGATGTTAGCACAGTCGCGTCAGAAGCAGCCGTCACAGTTGGTACAGGAACACTTGCAGTCATTGTCTCTGTCTGCTGGGACACCGGTGATGTGAGATCAGTCACGGTTGGTACAGGTGAACTAGACAGTGGTGATCCTGTGTACTGTGATTCTGGAGATGTGATATCAGTCACAGATGTCACAGAAGAACTAGACAGAGGTGATCCTGTGTACTGTGATTCTGAAGATGTGATATCAGTGACAGATGACGCAGGAGAACTAGACATTGGTGATGCTGTGTACTGTGATTCTGGAGATGTGATGTCAGTCACAGATGACACAGGAGTACTAGACAGTGGTGATTCTGTGTACTGTGATTCTGGAGATGTGATATCAGTGACAGATGACGTAGGAGAACTAGAAACTGGTGATCCTGTGTACTGTGATTCTGAAGATGTGATGCCAGTCACAGATGACACAGAAGAACTAGACAGAGGTGATCCTGTGTACTGTGATTCTGAAGATGTGATATCAGTGACAGATGACGCAGGAGAACTAGACACTGGTGATCCTGTGTACTGTGATTCTGGGGATGTGATATCAGTGATAGATGATACCGCAGAAGTAGTCGGTGCTGATTCTGTGTACTGTGATTCTGGGGATGTGCTATCAGTCGCAGATGACCGAGAAGAACTAGACAGTGCTGATCCTGTGAACTGTGATTCTGGAGATGTTTGATCAGATATGTCAGATGTCACGGCTGTTTGAGATGAATATATCTCGGTAGAAGCAGCATCGCTTGGTGACACAGAAACAGACGATGTCTCAGATGTTGTTTGCTGTGACACTGCAGATGTGGACATGCGGCTCATAGGCGATGTTAGCACAGTCGCGTCAGAAGCAGCTGTCACAGTTGGTACAGGGACACTTGCAGTCATTGTCTCTGTCTTCTGGGACACCGGTGATGTGAGATCAGTCACGGTTGGTACAGGTGAACTAGACAGAGGTGATCCTGTGTACTGTGATTCTGGAGATGTCATATCAGTGAATGATGACGCAGGAGAACTAGACAGAGGTGATCCTGTGTACTGTGATTCTGGAGAATCAGATGACACAAGAGGTTGACTTGTTTGAAGAGAAAGAGCAGATGCAGAAGCCACAGAAGATACGGATGATGCAGAAGAACCCCCAGGTGATGATGGGCCACTTGGTGTAGATGATGATGATGACAGTGTTGTTTGCCATGATTCTGGTGAAGTTGGTTCTGATGTTTGTTCAGATGCGTCAGATGTTTGATCTGAATATAGCTCAGTAGAAGCAGAGTCACTTGGGGACACAGAAACAGATGATGTCTCAGAGGTTGTTTGTTGTGACACAGGAGATGTGGAGAAGAGACTCAGAGGTGATGATGTTAGTACAGTCGAAGCAGCTGCCACATCTGGTACAGGAGAATCAGATATTGGTGATCCTGTGTACTGTGATTCTGGAGATGTGATATCAGTGACAGATGACACAGGAGAACTAGACACTGGTGATTCTGTGGACTGTGATTCTGGAGATGTGATATCAGTCACAGATGTCACAGAAGAACTAGACAGAGGTGATCCTGTGAACTGTGATTCTGGAGATGTGATATCAGTGATAGATGACACAGGAGAACTAGACATTGGTGATCCTGTGTACTGTGATTCTGGAGATGTTTGATCAGATATGTCAGATGTCACGGCTGTTTGAGATGAATATAGCTCAGTAGAAGCAGAGTCACTTGGGGACACAGAAACAGATGATGTCTCAGAGGTTGTTTGTTGTGACACAGGAGATGTGGAGAAGAGACTCAGAGGTGATGATGTTAGTACAGTCGAAGCAGCTGCCACATCTGGTACAGGAGAATCAGACAGCGGTGATCCTGTGTGCTGTGAGTCTGGAGATGTGATATCAGTCACAGATGTCACAGAAGAACTAGACAGAGGTGATCCTGTGTACTGTGATTCTGAAGATGTGATATCAGTGACAGATGACGCAGGAAAACTAGACAGAGGTGATCCTGTGAACTGTGATTCTGGAGATGTGATATCAGTGATAGATGACACAGGAGAACTAGACATTGGTGATCCTGTGTACTGTGATTCTGAATATGTGATATCAGTCACAGATGACGCAGGAGAACTAGACAGAGATGATCCCGTGTACTGTAATTCTGGTGATGTTTGATCAGATATGTCAGATGTCACGGCTGTTTGAGATGAATATAGCTCGGTAGAAGTAGAATCGCTTGGTGACACAGAAACAGACGATGTCTCAGATGTTGTTTGCTGTGACACTGCAGATGTGGACATGGGGCTCATAGGTGATGTTAGCACAGTCGCGTCAGAAGCAGCCGTCACAGTTGGTACAGGAACACTTGCAGTCATTTTCTCTGTCTGCTGGGACACCGGTGATGTAAGATCAGTCACGTTAATTACAGGTGAACGAGACAGTGGTGATCCTGTGTACTGTGATTCTGGAGATGTGATATCAGTCACTGATGACACAGGAGAACTAGACAGCGGTGATCCTGTGTACTGTGATCGTGGAGAAACAGATGACACAAGAGGTTGACTTGTTCCAAGAGACAGAGCAGATGCAGAAGCCACAGAAGACGATACGGATGATACAGAAGAACCCCCAGGTGATGATGGACCACTTGCTGTAGATGATGATGATGATGACAGTGTTGTTTGCCATGATTCTGGTGAAGTTGGTTCTGATGTTTGTTCAGATGAGTCATATGTTTGATCTGAATATAGGTCAGTAGAAGCAGAGTCACTTGGTGACGCGGAAACGAATGCTGCCTCAGAGGTTGTTCGTCGTGACACAAGAGATGTGGAGAAGGGACTCGTCCGAAGTGAAAGAGGCGATGTAGATATTGCGCTGACAGACGACGCTTGCCCTGAGGACACAGTCGGTGGGATCATCGTAGAGGCAGCCGTCACAGCCGTCACAGGTGCACTTGATGTTCCTGCTAGCGTTGATGCATCGGTTTGGTCAGATTTAGATGTCTTTCCTGGGAGCGTGGCCACGGTCGTGTAAAGAGTTGTGAACGTACAATCTTTGGCATCCTGATGTACGTCTGAAAAGATACAAACATTAAGTTAAATAACAAGCAAGGAAATATTTAGCACACGCCACGAGATTTGAAACTCATTTCGAAAGCAGCAGTCGAATTAGGAGGGAGCTCGCTCAGGAGCGTGACCTCCACGGAAACGGAGTCTGACGAGTTGGGGGTGCTATTCATCCAGCAGTGCATAGAGCATGGCTATTGACAATGACAATAACTCGGGGTGCGACAAAGGAGGGGGAATTCAGTCTCTGACTCGTACTGTATTTCAACGCAGAATCGGAAGACTCATAAGTTTATTCCTCCAAGTAAAGCCCCATTGGGCTAAGAGGCACTTTTTCAAGGGTGACTCGGCAGGCAGACAATTAGTGAGCAGGTGGGTGAGTGGGTGAGTAGGTGAGTGAGCTGGTGATTGAATGGGTTAGTGAGTGGGTGATTGGGTGTGGTAGTGGGTGAGTGGGCGTGTTAGTGCCTGAGTGAATGGGTAAGGTGAGTGGGCGAGTGGGTGAATGAGTGAATTAGTGGTTGAGTGTGTGCGTCAGTGGGGGGTGACTGGGTGGGTGACTGACCAGGTGAGTGGACGAGTGAGTGGGTGAGGGGGGTGAGTAATGCAAATTGAGCTAAGAAGCTCTTTGCGAGGGCGACTCGACCGGCAGACAACATCAAAGCGCTGCTGGGCTGTCATCTTGTTTAAGCTCTAAATGAAACGTAGGCTACAAGCTCCCTCCCCTTAAGCAGTCAAATCAACGCCAATCAGCATCACCCACGGTTCTGAGACGCAGCAACACTATGTAGCGTCTGCACAACGAGCCGCTTCGCTCCGTCTCCGCGGACGGGGTTCTTGCGGGCACGTTTACTCGATGAAAAGGAGTGAAATATACAAAGGCCCAATATTCGGGAACAATTGCCAATGACTTGTTAGACTATAACTGTATGCAATCCAGATCTCTCATGAATATGTGGAAGTGATTGCTACAAACTTGACGAGCGTATTTCTGTACATGTGCTCTAATGAATTATTTTCAGTAACACTCCAAGCTTAATTTCCGTTGCGTTTTTTTCCGGCGTCGGCGATCCGTAAAGTATTTCTGCAGTAGTGCACACCCACGTGTGACGGGGCCCACTCCACTCTACGCAGTGACCTGCGGACACATCCACTGAGTGAGACATGAATCCTTGAGGTGAGGGGAGGAACGAGGGAGGAGGAATGAGCTGAGAGAAACTTGAGATAAGGGGATTCGCGAGGAGGCTGCGGCAGAGCCACTCGACCCATCATCCATGTGGGGTCTATAAAACATGAACCGCTTTGTGCGAAGCGCCGGTAACAACACGTTGCACGGTACGTACCATCTACCGAACTGCTGCCACATGCAAGGGCAAATGGTCCTAAGGCATTGCCTCCAGTCGTTCCGCCGACGAACAGCTCGTGAACATCTTCTGCCAGTATCTCCATGTCTTTTGGCTTATTAAACTTCAGAGTTCCACCGCAGTTCACCGAACCTTTGCTAAGAAATACAAAAATATATATTCACATGTGAGTCACGCACTGAAAACATGCGACATTAGAGAAATTGCCATCAACTGAATGTTTTATTGTTCTTACTCCGCGAGTTTACACAGGAAAGCTGCACTAAGTCTACTCTGCCTCACGGCAGGTGTTTTGCTCCACGGCAGGAGTGGGGGTGTGTGTAAACAGGAATTTCCTGTTTTGAGGTTGAGTTTGATCACATGACCAGGAAGTTACAATTTGACAGTCTCTCAGCCACGAGGCATGGGCCAGCCATTACACAGAGTTCAAAAGTGGTGGCAAAAATAGCGTTTCTGTGAAGACAGCTGTAACTGTTCATTGTGGGACTTTAAGAAGCATTGTCTGTAAGTCCGTTTATGTTCTTATAATATTGGGAATGCTGTTATAATGTTAGAATGACCATTATAATGCTGTAAATGCCTTTATAATGCTGTTAAATTGTTACGATTAATCTGAGGCCTAGTTAACAACGAAGCCTGAAACTTGCCTTATTGTAAATGTTACTTGTAATTGAATTATTCGAGTCAGACTCGTACCCATGTAACCTTATTGCGATCTTGAGAGCAAGGATGACGAAATATCTCATCCACAGTTCAGTATTATGTGTAGTGCTGTACATTTAGGCTGCAGTATGGTGATTACACGATGTGCCCTTACTTAATACAGTAGCTTCCTCTCTTGTATAGCTGTTCAGTACTAATGTGGGTGCCTGGTCCATCCAGGATCTATCGTTGAGTTTCATGTTATCTAAGACAATGTTATGACGCTGTAATATTCATTGTATTGATATTACAAAGTATGAACAGATGCTGTATTTGTGCTGTGTTTTTCCATTAGTTTTACCTCGTTCAATTCATTAAATACTTTGGAGTCAGATGTTCACCCTTGCTCTGAAAGTTTATTGGATGCGAGGTTATCTACTCGGATAGTGGTGCAACGCAGCGCACAGCGAGGCCGAGACAGAGTCTCAACTCTTTCTCAAAAGAGTCCTACCAAGTTTTTGTGGATCATCTTTACGAGATAATTGTTGCCCCCCCCCCTACTTTCATCCATTAGTTGGAAAGCGTGAAAAATAAATAATACACTCGTGTTGATCAACAACCAAAATGGCTTTCTGAACTCCCAAAGTTTTCCGAGCAGCATTTGCTAAAAAGCTGCCGTCAGATGCCCATCAGTAGGGCATGATCCATTGAACGAATTCCGTCCCGTATTCCCGGTGGTTATAGGCAAGAGCCCTCCATGAATCACGAGGGGCCGCTTTAGCAACATGGTATGTGTGATTGTTGAACTTCTATTGTACCGTACGTAGCCAAATGTGCTAACCGCATTGCACTATGGTTCACAGTAATAATAATAACAGCAACAAACAGATTTTACTGCTACTGTTGTCACCTGAACGAATGTATTTTGCTCCGTCGAAAATGCTTCGAAAGGGGCCCACTCTTGAAAATGGATTTCACCTGTAAAGTCACAGAGAGAGAAGTAAACACCACGCGGGTCGAATTCCAGTGCACAACATGGCCGCTTAAGGCACTGGGCTGCAATCAATGTACGTTAAACGATAGACCTGTAAAGTTTGCTGCGCTTTGAAAATATTGGTGCACAACGTTTATGCAGGAGATTTTCACGTAAAACATGTCGAATAAAAGTTTGCGTCAGACAATGTGAGTGGCGTTGCTGCTAAGATATAGCATACATTCTTTGATATCTCCGTTTTTCAGGTTTTTATTTTTACCCAAATGCCAAGGGTGAGTGGGCAAAGCTCAAAGCTCACTCCTGCGTAATATTCACACCCCTCCTCTGAAATACACTTCCCTTGTACATTAAGCAGTCTGCCTCCTAAACCTCCTTCTGTTCCTCTCTTGAAGCCTCACCTCTTCTAGACTGCCCATGCTCTTCCCTCCCCTCGGCCCTCCACTCCATCCCGTCCCTCCCCTACCCTTTTGTGATCCCTAAGTACCCTTTATCTCTGCGGCTGTCTGGAATGCTTTCCTTCCCACATTAGACATCCACTGGAGCTATGCACTTTTAAACCTATATTGAAAATCCATGTATTTAGAGCTGCTTTGTGTGTTTAGTTTGTTGTCCTTCCCCCACACCTCCGATTAGCACGGTTTGGTTACGTTCGGTGCGAAAGAAGTTCAAAATACATACCTACCTACATCGCTATTACTCATTCCTCAATTCTTCCATGCCCCTGCCAACTACATTATTGCATTTTGTCACTGTCTCAAGAATCAAGAGCCTTGAATTGATGGCTCTCCATTCATATAAACTTGATTAGACTGAGTAAATCCCTAATGACAGTACGTGATGAGGCTGCAGTCTTACCTCCTTATTCAAATCAGTCGACAGTTGTTGGAACTCGTCCGAGCTCCGATCGCGAAGCTCCGGGACAAACTCCTTGTTGAGAACTTTGAACCTGAGGCTGAATGTCTGCTCGTCGGGAGACTCGGATAAGCGAGGATCGGGGGCCGCCATGGCGACCATCGTCTCGTTCAGCGTCGCCGGGGCCTCGGGGGCCCGAGATTCGGTGGCTGTGGTCAGGGCGACGGTTGTTACCGCGGCGATGGACCAGAAAGTCACGGTCGGCTGTGAAGCTGGAGACGTGACGGCCTGCGACGGCGTTGAGGAAGCCGCACCAGGCGATGCTGATGATGCCAACGATGATGTTGTTTCTTGAAATTTCGGAGATGTTGATGCAAGAGAATCAGAGGGAGTCGCTTCCTCTGAGCGCGTGAGGTGGCTTGACTGCTTAGATGTAAAACTGGATGTTACGTGTGAAGCAGCAGATGTAGAAGCCATGGATTCTGGTGATGAAGCCGATATAGATGATATAGAACTCACTGCGATTGATGATAGTGAAAAAGCCGATCGGGTACTTGTTACCAATGGACCTCTTGATGATGCGAAAGAAGATGTTATTTCTTGAGATGTTAGATCTGTTTGTATTGATTCTGGATATGTGATATCAGTCACAGATGACACAGGAGAACTAGACAGAGGTGATCCTGTGTACTGTGATTCTGGAGATGTTGTATCAGTCACAGATGATACAGCCGAACTAGACAGTGGTGATCCTGTGTACTGTGATTCTGGTGATGTGATATCAGTCACAGATGACAGAGGAGAACTATACAGTACAGATCCTGTGTACTGTGATTCTGGAGATGTTTGATCAGATATGTCAGATGTCACGGCTGTTTGAGAATATAGCTCGGTAGAAGTCGAATCACTTGGTGACACAGAAACAGACGATGTCTCAGATGTTGTTTGCTGGGACACTGCAGATGTGGACATGGGGCTCATAGGTGATGTTAGCACAGTCGCGTCAGAAGCACCCGTCACAGTTGGTACAGGAACACTTGCAGTCATTTTCTCTGTCTGCTGGGACACCGGTGATGTGAGATCAGTCACAGTTGGTACAGGAGAACTATATAGAGGTGATCCTGTGTACTGTGATTCTGGAGATGTGATATCAGTCGCAGATGACACAGGAGAACGAGACAGTGCTGTTCCTGTGTACTGTGATTCTGGAGATGTGATATCAATGATAGATGACGCAGGAGAACTAGCCAGTGCTGATTCTGTGTATTGTGATTCTGGAGATGTGATATCAGTGGCAGATGACGCAGGAGAACTAGACAGAGGTGATCCTGTGTACTGTGATTCTGGAGAATCAGATGCCACAAGAGGTTGATTTGTTTCAAGAGAAAGAGCAAATGCAGAAGCCACAGACGAAGATACGGATGATACAGAAGAACGCCCAGGTGATGATGGGCCACTTGGTGTAGATGATGATGATGACAGTGTTGTTTGCCATGATTCTGGTGAAGTTGGTTCTGATGTTTGTTCAGATGAGTCAGATGTTTGATCTGAATATAGCTCAGTAGAAGCAGAGTCACTTGGGGACACAGAAACAGATGATGCCTCAGAGGTTGTTTGTTGTGACACAGGAGATGTGGAGAAGAGACTCAGAGGTGATGATGTTAGTACAGTCGAAGCAGTTGCCACATCTGGTACAGGAGAATCAGACAGCGGTGATCCTGTGTGCTGTGAGTCTGGAGATGTGATATCAGTCACAGATGACACAGAAGAACTAGACACTGGTGAGTCTGTGTACTGTGATTCTGGAGATGTGATATCATTGATGGATGATACAGCAGAACTAGACAGAGGTGATCCTGTGTATTGTGATTCTGGAGATGTGATATCAGTCACAGATGACACAGAAGAACTAGACACTGGTGAGTCTGTGTACTGTGATTCTGGAGATGTGATATCATTGATGGATGATACAGCAGAACTAGACAGAGGTGATCCTGTGTATTGTGATTCTGGAGATGTGATATCAGTCGCAGATGACACAGAAGAACTAGACAGTGGTGATCCTGTGTACTGTGATTCTGGCGATGTGATATCAGTCGCAGATGATGCAGGAGAACTAGACACTGGTGATCCCGTGTACTGTGATTCTGGAGATGTGATATCAGTCACAGATAACGCAGGAGAACTGGAGAGTGGTGATGCTGTGTACTGTGATTCTGGAGATGTGATATCAGTCGTAGATGATGCAGAAGAACTAGACAGAGGTGATCCTGTGTACTGTGATTCTGGTGATGTGATATCAGTCGCAGATGACACAGGAGAACTAGACACTGGTGATTCTGTGTACTGTGATTCTGGAGATGTCATATCAGTCGCAGATGACATAGGAGAGCGAGACAGTGCTGATTCTGTGTATTGTGATTCTGGAGATGTGATATCAGTGATAGATGATGCAGGAGAACTAGACAGAGGTGATCCTGTGTATTGTGATTCTGGAGATGAGATATCACTGATAGATGACGCAGGAGAACTAAACAGTGCTGATTCTGTGTATTGTGATTCTGGAGATGTGATATCAATGATAGATGACGCAGGAGAACTAGACAGAGGTGATCCTGTGTACTGTGATTCTGGAGAATCAGATGACACAAGAGGTTGACTTGTTTCAAGAGAAAGAGCAGATGCAGAAGCCACAGAAGAAGATACGGATGATACAGATGAACCCCCAGGTGATGATGGGCCACTTGGTGTAGATGATGATGATGATGACAGTGTTGTTTGCCATGATTCTGGAGAAGTTGGTTCTGATGTTTGTTCAGATGAGTCAGATGTTTGATCTGAATATGGCTCAGTAGAAGCAGAGTCACTTGGGGACACAGAAACAGATGATGCCTCAGAGGTTGTTTGTTGTGACACAGGAGATGTGGAGAGGAGACTCAGAGGTGATGATGTTAGTACAGTCGAAGCAGCTGCCACATCTGGTACAGGAGAATCAGACAGCGGGGATCCTGTGTACTGTGAGTCTGGAGATGTGATATCAGTCACAGATGTCGCAGAAGAACTAGACAGAGGTGATCCTGTGTACTGTGATTCTGGAGATGTGATGTCATTGATGGATGATACAGCAGAACTATACAGAGGTGATCCTGTGTATTGTGATTCTGGAGATGTGATATCAGTCACAGATAATGCAGGAGAACTAGAGAGTGGTGATGCTGTGTACTGTGATTCTGGCGATGTGATATCAGTCACAGATGACACAGAAGAACTAGACAGTGGTGGTCCTGTGTACTGTGATTCTGGCGATGTGATGTCAGTCGCAGATGACATAGAAGAACTAGACAGTGGTGATCCTGTGTACTGTGATTCTGGCGATGTGATATCAGTCGCAGATGATGCAGGAGAACTAGACAGTGGTGATCCCGTGTACTGTGATTCTGGAGATGTTTGATCAGATATGTCATATGTCACGGCTGTTTGAGATGAATATAGCTCGGTAGAAGCAGAATCGCTTGGTGACACAGAAACAGACGATGTCTCAGATGTTGTTTGTTGTGACACTGCAGATGGGGACATGGGGCTCATATGTGATGTTAGCACAGTCGCGTCAGAAGCAGCCGTCACAGTTGGTACAGGAACACTTGCAGTCATTGTGTCTGTCTGCTGGGACACCGGTGATGTGAGATCAGTCACG
The DNA here is from genome assembly GCF_965212315.1 of Lampetra planeri. Lineage (NCBI taxonomy): Eukaryota > Metazoa > Chordata > Hyperoartia > Petromyzontiformes > Petromyzontidae > Lampetra > Lampetra planeri. The sequence continues at coordinate 6,525,058 of NC_136145.1, read as the reverse complement.
GTCGGTACAGGTGAACTAGACAGTGGTGATCCTGTGTACTGTGATTCTGGAGATGTGATATCAGTCACTGATGACACAGGAGAACTAGACAGAGGTGATCCTGTGTACTGTGATTCTGGAGATGTGATATCAGTCGCAGATGACGCAGGAGAACTAGAGAGTGTTGATCCTGTGTATTGTGATTGGGGAGATGTAAAATCAGTCACAGATGACACAGGAGAACTAGACAGTGCTGATTCTGTGTATTGTGATTCTGGAGAATCAGATGACACAAGAGGTTGACTTGTTTCAAGAGAAAGAGCAGATGCAGAAGCCACAGAAGAAGATAGGGATGATACAGAAGAACCCCCAGGTGATGATGGGCCACTTGGTGTAGATGATGATGATGATGACAGTGTTGTTTGCCATGATTCTGGTGAAGTTGGTTCTGATGTTTGTTCAGATGAGTCAGATGTCTGATCTGAATATAGCTCAGTAGATGCAGAGTCACTTGGGGACACAGAAATAGATGATGCCTCAGAGGTTGTTTGTTGTGACACAGGAGATGTGGAGAAGAGACTCAGAGGTGATGATGTTAGTACAGTCGAAGCAGCTGCCACATCTGGTACAGGAGAATCAGACGGTGGTGATCCTGTGTACTGTGATTCTGGAGATGTGATATCAGTGACAGATGACACAGGATAGCTAGACAGTGGTGATCCTGTGTACTGTGATTCTGGAGATGTGATATCAGTCGCAGATGATGCAGAAGAACTAGACAGAGGTGATCCTGTGTACTGTGATTCTGGAGATGTTTGATCAGATATGTCAGATGTCATGGCTGTTTGCGATGAATATAGCTCGGTAGAAGAATAATCGCTTGGTGACACAGAAACAGACGATGTCTCAGATATTGTTTGCTGGGACACTGCAGATGTGGACATGGGGCTCATAGGTGATGTTAGCACAGTCGCGTCAGAAGCAGCCGTCACAGTTGGTACAGGAACACTTGCAGTCATTGTCTCTGTCTGCTGGGACACCGGTGATGTGAGATCAGTCACGGTTGGTACAGGTGAACTAGACAGTGGTGATCCTGTGTACTGTGATTCTGGAGATGTGATATCAGTCACTGATGACACAGGAGAACTAGACAGTGGTGATCCTGTGTACTGTGATTGTGGAGAAACAGATGACACAAAAGGTTGACTTGTTCCAAGAGACAGAGCAGATGTAGAAGCCACAGAAGAAGTTACGGATGATACAGAAGAACCCCCAGGTGATGATGGACCACTTGCTGTAGATGATGATGATGATGACAGTGTTGTTTGCCATGATTCTGGTGAAGTTGGTTCTGATGTTTGTTCAGATGAGTCAGATGTTTGATCTGAATATAGGTCAGTAGAAGCAGAGTCACTTGGTGACACAAGAGATGTGGAGAAGGGACTCGTCCAAAGTGAAAGTGGCGATGTAGATGGCGCGCTGACAGACGACGCTTGCCCTGAGGAAACAGTCGGTGGGATCATCGTCGAGGCAGCCGTCACAGCCGTCACAGGTGCAATTGATGTTCCTGCTAGCGTTGATGCATCGGTTTGGTCAGATTTAGATGTCTTTCCTGGGAGCGTGGCCACGGTCGTGTAAAGAGTTGTGAACGTACAATCTTTGGCATCCTGATGTACGTCTGAAAAGATAAAAACATTAAGTTCAATAACAAGCAAGGAAATATTTAGCACATGCCACGAGATTTGAAACTCATTTCGAAAGCAGCAGTCGAATTAGAAGGGAGCATGCTAGGGAGCGTGACCTCCACGGAAACGGAGTCTGACGAGTTGGGGGTGCTATTCATCCAGCAGCTGATGACGATGACAATAACTCGGGGTGCGACAAAGAAGGGGGCATTCAGTCTCTGACTCGTACTGTATTTCAACGCAGAATCCAAGTAAAGCCCCATTGGGCTAAGAGGCTCTTTTTCAAGGGTTACTCGGCAGGCAGACAATTAGTGAGCAGGTGGGTGAGTGGGTTGAGTAGGTGAGTGAGCTGGTGATTGAATGGGTGAGTGAGTGGGTGATTGGGTGTGGTAGTGGGTGAGTGAGCGTGTTAGTGCCTGAGTGAATGGGTAAGGTGAGTGGGCGAGTGGGTGAATGAGTGAATTAGTGGTTGAGTGTGTGCGTCAGTGGGTGGGTGACTGGGTGGGTGACTGACCAGGTGAGTGACCGAGTGAGTGGGTGAGGGGGGTGTGTAATGCAAATTGAGCTAAGAAGCTCTTTGCGAGGGCGACTCGACCGGCAGACAACATCAAAGCACTGCTGGGATGTCATCTTGTTTAAGCTCTAAATTAAACGTAGGCTACCAGCTCCCTCCCCTTAAGCAGTCAAATCAACGCCAATCAGCATCACCCACGGTTCTGAGATGCAGCAACACCATCTAGCGTCTGCACAACGAGCCGCTTCGCTCCGTCTCCGCAGGCACGTTTACTCGATGAAAAGGAGTGAAATATACAAAGGCCCAATATTCGAGAACAATTGCCAATGACTTGTTAGACTATAACTGTATCCAATCCAGATCTCTCATGAATATGTGTAAGTGATTGCTACAAACTTGACTAGCGTATTTCTGTACAAGTGCTCTAATGAATTATTTTCAGTAACACTCCAGGCTTAATTTCCGTTGGGTTTTTTTCCGGCGTCGGCGATCCGTAAAGTATTTCTGCAGAAGTGCACACCCACGTGTGACGGGGCCCACTCCACTCTACGCAGTGACCTGCGGACACATCCACTGAGTGAGACATAAATCCTTGAGGTGAGGGGACGAACAGAGGGAGGAGGAATGAGCGGAGAGAAACTTGAGACAAGGGGATTCGCGAGGAGGCTGCGGCAGAGCCACTCGACCCATCATCCCTGTGGGGTCTATAAAACAAGAACCGCTTTGTGCGAAGCGCCGGTAACAACACGTTGCACGGTACTTACCATCTACCGAACTGCTGCCACACGCAAGGGCAAATGGTCCTAAGGCATTGCCTCCAGTCGTTCCGCCAACGAACAGCTCGTGAACATCTTCTGCCAGTATCTCCATGTCTTTTGGCTTATTAAACTTCAGAGTTCCACCGCAGTTCACCGAACCTTTGCTAAGAAATACAAAAATATATATTCACATGTGAGTCACGCACTGAAAACATGCGACATTAGATAAGTTGCCATCAACTGAATGTTTTATTGTTCTTACTCCGTGAGTTTACACAGGAAAGCTGCACTCAGTCTATTCTGCCTCACGGCAGGTGTTTTGCTCCACGGCAGGAGTGGGGGTGTGTGTAAACAGGAATTTTCTGTTTTGAGGTTGAGTTTGGTCACATGACCAGGAAGTTACAATTTGACAGTTTCTCAGCCACGAGGCATGGGCCAGCCATTACACAGAGTTCAGAATGGTGGCACAAATAGCGTTTCCGTGAAGACAGCTGTAACTGTTCATTGTGGGACTTTAAGAAGCATTGTCTGTAAGTCCGTTTATGTTCTTATAATATTGGGAATGCTGTTATAATGTTAAAATGACAGTTATAATGCTGTAAATGCCTTTATAATGCGGTTAAATTGTTACGATTAATCTGAGGCCTAGTTAACAACGAAGCCTGAAACTTGCCTTATTGTAAATGTTACTTGTAATTGAATTATTCGAGTCAGACTCGTACCCATGTAACCTTATTGCGATCTTGAGAGCAAGGATGACGAAATATCTCATCCACAGTTCAGTATTATGTGTAGTGCTGTACATTTAGGCTGCAGTATGGTGATTACACGATGTGCCCTTACTTAATACAGTAGCTTCCTCTCTTGTATAGCTGTTCAGTACTAATGTGGGTGCCTGGTCCATCCAGGATCTATCGTTGAGTTTCATGTTATCTAAGACAATGTTATGACGCTGTAATATTCATTGTATTGATATTACAAAGTATTAACAGATGCTGTATTTGTGCTGTGTTTTTCCATTAGTTTTACCTCGTTCAATTCATTAAATACTTTGGAGTCAGATGTTCACCCTTGCTCTGAAAGTTTATTGGATGCGAGGTTATCTACTCGGATAGTGGTGCAACGCAGCGCACAGCGAGGCCGAGACAGAGTCTCAACTCTTTCTCAAAAGAGTCCTACCAAGTTTTTGTGGATCATCTTTACGAGATAATTGTTGCCCCCCCCCCTACTTTCATCCATTAGTTGGAAAGCGTGAAAAATAAATAATACACTCGTGTTGATCAACAACCAAAATGGCTTTCTGAACTCCCAAAGTTTTCCGAGCAGCATTTGCTAAAAAGCTGCCGTCAGATGCCCATCAGTAGGGCATGATCCATTGAACGAATTCCGTCCCGTATTCCCGGTGGTTATAGGCAAGAGCCCTCCATGAATCACGAGGGGCCGCTTTAGCAACATGGTATGTGTGATTGTTGAACTTCTATTGTACCGTACGTAGCCAAATGTGCTAACCGCATTGCACTATGGTTCACAGTAATAATAATAACAGCAACAAACAGATTTTACTGCTACTGTTGTCACCTGAACGAATGTATTTTGCTCCGTCGAAAATGCTTCGAAAGGGGCCCACTCTTGAAAATGGATTTCACCTGTAAAGTCACAGAGAGAGAAGTAAACACCACGCGGGTCGAATTCCAGTGCACAACATGGCCGCTTAAGGCACTGGGCTGCAATCAATGTACGTTAAACGATAGACCTGTAAAGTTTGCTGCGCTTTGAAAATATTGGTGCACAACGTTTATGCAGGAGATTTTCACGTAAAACATGTCGAATAAAAGTTTGCGTCAGACAATGTGAGTGGCGTTGCTGCTAAGATATAGCATACATTCTTTGATATCTCCGTTTTTCAGGTTTTTATTTTTACCCAAATGCCAAGGGTGAGTGGGCAAAGCTCAAAGCTCACTCCTGCGTAATATTCACACCCCTCCTCTGAAATACACTTCCCTTGTACATTAAGCAGTCTGCCTCCTAAACCTCCTTCTGTTCCTCTCTTGAAGCCTCACCTCTTCTAGACTGCCCATGCTCTTCCCTCCCCTCGGCCCTCCACTCCATCCCGTCCCTCCCCTACCCTTTTGTGATCCCTAAGTACCCTTTATCTCTGCGGCTGTCTGGAATGCTTTCCTTCCCACATTAGACATCCACTGGAGCTATGCACTTTTAAACCTATATTGAAAATCCATGTATTTAGAGCTGCTTTGTGTGTTTAGTTTGTTGTCCTTCCCCCACACCTCCGATTAGCACGGTTTGGTTACGTTCGGTGCGAAAGAAGTTCAAAATACATACCTACCTACATCGCTATTACTCATTCCTCAATTCTTCCATGCCCCTGCCAACTACATTATTGCATTTTGTCACTGTCTCAAGAATCAAGAGCCTTGAATTGATGGCTCTCCATTCATATAAACTTGATTAGACTGAGTAAATCCCTAATGACAGTACGTGATGAGGCTGCAGTCTTACCTCCTTATTCAAATCAGTCGACAGTTGTTGGAACTCGTCCGAGCTCCGATCGCGAAGCTCCGGGACAAACTCCTTGTTGAGAACTTTGAACCTGAGGCTGAATGTCTGCTCGTCGGGAGACTCGGATAAGCGAGGATCGGGGGCCGCCATGGCGACCATCGTCTCGTTCAGCGTCGCCGGGGCCTCGGGGGCCCGAGATTCGGTGGCTGTGGTCAGGGCGACGGTTGTTACCGCGGCGATGGACCAGAAAGTCACGGTCGGCTGTGAAGCTGGAGACGTGACGGCCTGCGACGGCGTTGAGGAAGCCGCACCAGGCGATGCTGATGATGCCAACGATGATGTTGTTTCTTGAAATTTCGGAGATGTTGATGCAAGAGAATCAGAGGGAGTCGCTTCCTCTGAGCGCGTGAGGTGGCTTGACTGCTTAGATGTAAAACTGGATGTTACGTGTGAAGCAGCAGATGTAGAAGCCATGGATTCTGGTGATGAAGCCGATATAGATGATATAGAACTCACTGCGATTGATGATAGTGAAAAAGCCGATCGGGTACTTGTTACCAATGGACCTCTTGATGATGCGAAAGAAGATGTTATTTCTTGAGATGTTAGATCTGTTTGTATTGATTCTGGATATGTGATATCAGTCACAGATGACACAGGAGAACTAGACAGAGGTGATCCTGTGTACTGTGATTCTGGAGATGTTGTATCAGTCACAGATGATACAGCCGAACTAGACAGTGGTGATCCTGTGTACTGTGATTCTGGTGATGTGATATCAGTCACAGATGACAGAGGAGAACTATACAGTACAGATCCTGTGTACTGTGATTCTGGAGATGTTTGATCAGATATGTCAGATGTCACGGCTGTTTGAGAATATAGCTCGGTAGAAGTCGAATCACTTGGTGACACAGAAACAGACGATGTCTCAGATGTTGTTTGCTGGGACACTGCAGATGTGGACATGGGGCTCATAGGTGATGTTAGCACAGTCGCGTCAGAAGCACCCGTCACAGTTGGTACAGGAACACTTGCAGTCATTTTCTCTGTCTGCTGGGACACCGGTGATGTGAGATCAGTCACAGTTGGTACAGGAGAACTATATAGAGGTGATCCTGTGTACTGTGATTCTGGAGATGTGATATCAGTCGCAGATGACACAGGAGAACGAGACAGTGCTGTTCCTGTGTACTGTGATTCTGGAGATGTGATATCAATGATAGATGACGCAGGAGAACTAGCCAGTGCTGATTCTGTGTATTGTGATTCTGGAGATGTGATATCAGTGGCAGATGACGCAGGAGAACTAGACAGAGGTGATCCTGTGTACTGTGATTCTGGAGAATCAGATGCCACAAGAGGTTGATTTGTTTCAAGAGAAAGAGCAAATGCAGAAGCCACAGACGAAGATACGGATGATACAGAAGAACGCCCAGGTGATGATGGGCCACTTGGTGTAGATGATGATGATGACAGTGTTGTTTGCCATGATTCTGGTGAAGTTGGTTCTGATGTTTGTTCAGATGAGTCAGATGTTTGATCTGAATATAGCTCAGTAGAAGCAGAGTCACTTGGGGACACAGAAACAGATGATGCCTCAGAGGTTGTTTGTTGTGACACAGGAGATGTGGAGAAGAGACTCAGAGGTGATGATGTTAGTACAGTCGAAGCAGTTGCCACATCTGGTACAGGAGAACTAGACAGAGGTGATCCTGTGTACTGTGATTCTGGAGATGTTGTATCAGTCACAGATGATACAGCCGAACTAGACAGTGGTGATCCTGTGTACTGTGATTCTGGTGATGTGATATCAGTCACAGATGACAGAGGAGAACTATACAGTACAGATCCTGTGTACTGTGATTCTGGAGATGTTTGATCAGATATGTCAGATGTCACGGCTGTTTGAGATGAATATAGCTCGGTAGAAGTCGAATCACTTGGTGACACAGAAACAGACGATGTCTCAGATGTTGTTTGCTGGGACACTGCAGATGTGGACATGGGGCTCATAGGTGATGTTAGCACAGTCGCGTCAGAAGCACCCGTCACAGTTGGTACAGGAACACTTGCAGTCATTTTCTCTGTCTGCTGGGACACCGGTGATGTGAGATCAGTCACAGTTGGTACAGGAGAACTATATAGAGGTGATCCTGTGTACTGTGATTCTGGAGATGTGATATCAGTCGCAGATGACACAGGAGAACGAGACAGTGCTGTTCCTGTGTACTGTGATTCTGGAGATGTGATATCAGTGATAGATGACGCAGGAGAACTAGACAGTGCTGATTCTGTGTATTGTGATTCTGGAGATGTGATTTCAGTGGCAGATGACGCAGGAGAACTAGACAGAGGTGATCCTGTGTACTGTGATTCTGGAGAATCAGATGCCACAAGAGGTTGATTTGTTTCAAGAGAAAGAGCAAATGCAGAAGCCACAGACGAAGATACGGATGATACAGAAGAACGCCCAGGTGATGATGGGCCACTTGGTGTAGATGATGATGACAGTGTTGTTTGCCATGATTCTGGTGAAGTTGGTTCTGATGTTTGTTCAGATGAGTCAGATGTTTGATCTGAATATAGCTCAGTAGAAGCAGAGTCACTTGGGGACACAGAAACAGATGATGCCTCAGAGGTTGTTTGTTGTGACACAGGAGATGTGGAGAAGAGACTCAGAGGTGATGATGTTAGTACAGTCGAAGCAGCTGCCACATCTGGTACAGGAGAATCAGACAGCGGTGATCCTGTGTGCTGTGAGTCTGGAGATGTTTGATCAGATATGTCAGATGTCACGGCTGTTTGAGATGAATATAGCTCGGTAGAAGTAGAATCACTTGGTGACACAGAAATAGACGATGTCTCAGATGTTGTTTGCTGTGACACTGCAGATGTGGACATGGGGCTCATAGGTGATGTTAGCACAGTCGCGTCAGAAGCAGCCGTCACAGTTGGTACAGGAACACTTGCAGTCATTGTCTCTGTCTGCTGGGACACTGGTGATGTGAGATCAGTCACGGTTGGTACAGGTGAACTAGACAGTGGTGATCCTGTGTACTGTGATCCTGGAGATGTGATATCAGTCACATATGACACAGGAGAACTAGACAGAGGTGATCCTGTGTACTGTGATTCTGGTGATGTCATATCAGTCGCAGATGACACAGGAGAACGAGACAGTGCTGTTCCTGTGTACTGTGATTCTGGAGATGTGATATCAGTGATAGATGACGCAGGAGAACTAGACAGTGCTGATTCTGTGTATTGTGATTCTGGAGATGTGATATCAGTGGCAGATGAAGCAGGAGAACTAGACAGAGGTGATCCTGTGTACTGTGATTCTTGAGAATCAGATGCCACAAGAGGTTGACTTGTTTCAAGAGAAAGAGCAGATGCAGAAGCCACAGAAGAAGACAGGGATGATACAGAAGAACCCCCAGGTGATGATGGGCCACTTGGTGTAGATGATGATGATGACAGTGCTGTTTGCCATGATTCTGGTGAAGTTTGTTCTGATGTTTGTTCAGATGAGTCAGATGTTTGATCTGAATATAGCTCAGTAGAAGCAGAGTCACTTGGGGACACAGAAACAGATGATGCCTCAGAAGTTGTTTGTTGTGACACAGGAGTTGTGGAGAAGAGACTCAGAGGTGATGTTAGTACAGTCGAAGCAGCTGCCACATCTGGTACAGGAGAATCAGACAGTGGTGAACCTGTGTACTGTGATTCGGAAGATGTGATATCAATGATAGATGACACAGCAGAACTAGACAATGGTGATGCAGTGTACTGTGATTCTTGAGATGTGATATCAGTCACAGATGACGCAGGAGAACTAGACACTGTTGATCCTGTGTACTGTGATTCAGGAGATGTGATATCAGTGATAGATGACACAGGAGAACTAGACAGAGGTGATCCTGTCTGCTGTGATTCTGGAGATGTGATATCAGTCACTGATGACGCAGGAGAACTAGACACTGTTGATCCTGTGTACTGTGATTCTGGAGATGTTTGATCAGATATGTCAGATGTCACGGCTGTTTGAGATGAATATAGCTCAGTAGAAGCATAGTCACTTGGGTACACAGAAACAGATGATGCCTCAGAGGTTGTTTGTTGTGACACAGGAGATGTGGAGAAGAGACTCAGAGGTGATGATGTTAGTACAGTCGAAGCAGCTGCCACATCTGGTACAGGAGAATCAGACAGCGGTGATCCTGTGTGCTGTGAGTCTGGAGATGTGATATCAGTGACAGATGACACAGGAGAACTAGAGAGTGGTGATCCTGTATACTGTGATTCTGGAGATGTTTGATCAGATATGTCAGATGTCACAGCTGTTTGAGATGAATATAGATCGGTAGAAGCAGAATCGCTTGGTGACACAGAAACAGACGATGTCTCAGATGTTGTTTGCTGTGACACTGCAAATGTGGACATGGGGCTCATAGGTGATGTTAGCACAGTCGCGTCAGAAGCAGCCGTCACAGTTGGTACAGGAACACTTGCAGTCATTGTCTCTGTCTGCTGGGACACCGGTGATGTGAGATCAGTCACGGTTGGTGCAGGTGAACTAGACAGTGGTGATCCTGTGTACTGTGATTCTTGAGATGTGATATCAGTCGCAGATGACACAGGAGAACTAGACACTGGTGATTCTGTGTGCTGTGATACTGGAGATGTGATATCAGTGATAGATGACACAAAAGAACTAGAGAGTGTTGATCCTGTGTTCTGTGATTCTGGAGATGTCATATCAGTGATAGATGACGCAGGAGAACTAGACAGAGGTGATCCTGTGTACTGTGATTCTGGAGAATCAGATGCCACAAGAGGTTGACTTGTTTCAAGAGAAAGAGCAGATGCAGAAGCCACAGAAGAAGACAGGGATGATACAGAAGAACCCCCAGGTGATGATGGGCCACTTGGTGTAGATGATGATGACAGTGTTGTTTGCCATGATTCTGGTGAAGTTGGTTCTGATGTTTGTTCAGATGAGTCAGATGTTTGATCTGAATATAGCTCAGTAGAAGCAGAGTCACTTGGGGACACAGAAACAGATGATGCCTCAGAGGTTGTTTGTTGTGACACAGGAGATGTGGAGAAGAGACTCAGAGGTGATGATGTTAGTACAGTCGAAGCAGCTGCCACATCTGGTACAGGAGAATCAGACAGCGGTGATCCTGTGAACTGTGATTCTGGAGATGTTTGATCAGTGATAGATGACACAGGAGAACTAGACAGAGGTGATCCTGTGAACTGTGATTCTGGAGATGTGATATCAGTGATAGATGACACAGGAGAACTAGACATTGGTGATCCTGTGTACTGTGATTCTGAAGATGTGATATCAGTGACATATGACGCAGGAGAACTAGACAGAGGTGATCCTGTGAACTGTGATTCTGGAGATGTGATATCAGTGATAGATGACACAGGAGAACTAGACATTGGTGATCCTGTGTATTGTAATTTTGGTGATGTTTGATCAGATATGTCAGATGTCACGGCAGTTTGAGATGAATATAGCTCGGTAGAAGCAGAATCGCTTGGTGACACAGAAACAGACGATGTCTCAGATGTTGTTTGCTGAGACACTGCAGATGTGGACATGGGGCTCATAGGTGATGTTAGCACACTCGCGTCAGAAGCAGCCGTCACAGTTGGTACAGGAACACTTGCAGTCATTGTCTCTGTCTGCTGTGACACCTGTGATGTGATATCAGTCACAGATGACACAGTAGAACTAGACAGTGGTGATTCTGTGTTCTGTGATTCTGGAGATGTGATATCAGTCACTGATGACACAGGAGAACTAGACTGAGGTGATCTTGTGTACTGTGATTCTGGGGATGTGGTATCAGTGATAGATGATGCAGGAGAACTAGACCGAGGTGATCCTGTGTACTGTGATTCTGGAGATGTGTTATGTGTGCCATATGATACAGGGGCTCCGTCAGATGCTGCAACTGATGTTGATAAGGTATCACTGGAGGTTTCGGCAAATGTCGCCCAATTTGTCACCCCTGTTGAGGGCAAGTCATCTTCAGACACTGGTGGCACTGATGCTACAGGGGTTGAGGCCAATGCAGCAGATGTAGGAGATGTTTCAGTTGATGTCTGACCAGGCGAGGCAGCCATTTGAATGGATCCTGGTGATGTTGGAACGTTTGTTGTCGTTGTTGTTGGCGAAGTTTCTGTTTTGGGAGAGGAGAGCATTTGCCACGGTGCAGTTGATGTCGACACCGTGGCAGAAGTTTCCAGAAGGACTTGGGAAGCATCCGACTTCCCACTTGTAACATCATTATTTCCAATCGCGGCCGCAGATGAGGGATTTGGTGTTGTACAGTTTGATGTGTTACCTATCATGAGAACACAGCAGAATATAATTGGTAACGTAAATTTGGTTTAGAAAAAGAAAAACCCCAGAACTGCCCTTAAGTGGGCTATAGAGCTTACATGTTTATCACATACTGATATATTATTTTCACAAACACGGTCCAACCTTTCCAAATTTCAATCTACACAACGATAATCGGTCCCTACCAGCAAAACACTTCTTAGAACCTTTTCTGAAAAAGTAATGGGAGACAGTGAGGGTTTACTGGGTGAAACAAGCCCATTGCATTGTCATTTTATATTTCAATTGTTCTATGAGTTTTATTTGACAAGTCTAACCATCGCCCCATGTTAGAGACGTGTTAGAGGACCACTTCTGGAATATTACATCACTTAACTACTTCTGAGGTTCTATCTAGATTTGAAGTTTTCGTGACTGCAGGGATCCATACCCTTTGGTTCTTTCTGTAAAGTCACGTAGGTTTTCCCACCTGATGATGATTGCTTGTGTTGCAAACGAAACGTCGTGATTTTCTAAGGTTATTTTAACTGTGGTGCCACGGTGGCGAGATGTTGACTACCTCGCCTCATATACAAGATGGTCGTGGGTTCGATCCCGACCCTGACGCCTGTGTAGTGGTGATAACTACTCGCTGTTCGCAAGCTGTGAGAGAGCAGTTAGTAAACAAGGTTTTCCCGCTCAATCAAACGGTTAGGGTCAAATGGGGTGAGGTAGGATCCAAACGCCAGATTGGGAAGGACCAATCGGAGGGGTCCACGAGGTGGCCGGGGATTGGTCAACCCGGCCATGAACAGGAATTAAAGCCGGAGCGCTGAGAGCTCTTGGCTAGTTCTGCTACACGAAGACCCAAGTCGGCTGAAGACAGCTAGGACCCTGGACCAAGCCTTCCAGCCCTTGTCAGGGCTGGGGCTCAGTGTAACCAGTGGTCAGGGGAGATAGGTCCTGGATAGGACCCTGGCTCCCAGCCTTCCCGCCCTTGTGAGGGCGAATGTCTTGAGCGACCAGAGGTCGGGGACCCGCCGGGCCAGCGGCGGGTCAGTGTGCCTCCCCTAGGTCCCAGCCGGAGGACGCTAGGCTAGCGGGGAGATCAGATAGCCGGCAAGTCCGGAGGCTGTAGCTCTTTAGAATAGGAGCGTAGTGTGAGTGTGAGCTGTGCAGGGTCGGAGGCTGTACCTCCTCAGGTTAACGGGTAAGGGGACCGTATACCCCTTGCGTGTTAGGGACTGTGTAATTAAGACAATAAACTGTGTGTGCCATAAAGAAGTTATTAGTCCGTCCTTTACAACACTACACCTGTATATTTGGAGCTTGTATGTTCTCCCTGTGGTCACGTGGATTTTTCTCCAAGTCCTCCGGGTTTTCTCTCCACATTTAAAAACATGTGTGTCGAGAGTATTCGACTGCTATACGTTTGCATGTAATAAGCCGCTTCGTTGAGATATCATTTGTGGCCAGGTCGCTTCTGAAAAAGAGTTACTTAGCTCAGTGGACCTTATTTGGTAAAATAAATTTAAAAAAAAAATAGTTTATAGTTTAACTGGTTTATCGTTTAACTGTCTCTTATCCACACGAGGCAATGCTGCACATTCTCAGCGGCGTTTGTCACACAGTCGTGAATAAAAAAAAAATTCTCCTCAGAAGTGGAATTTATACGAATCAAGTGACAAATATATTTTAACAAGATTACTTCATCCATAATGGTTTTTTGGGTTAGATCGCGTAAATATATAAATGTGTCGTTAAAACCCGCCACCACCTAACAGTCAACTAGTAAGGGTTGTCACGTAAACAGAATGTGGCCAATTCGTCACTAGTACAGCACACCGGTGTGTTGGAGAGCCAAGCCACAAAATTTATATTCTGAGTACGACGGTTCGCTAGTAATTACAACCAGCTTCATCAGGCGACAGACAGATTTGTGGAGAAATCCTCCTGTTTCATTCCTTAAAAAAAGGGAACGAAACAGGAGGATTTATCCACGTGACAAATCTTACTAATTGGCTGTGTCGAGTGGTGGCGGGTTTAATGACACATTTATATATTTACGCGCTTTAACCCAAAAAAACCTGCATTATGGATTATATTGTTCGTGGAAGCCTACGTGTTAAAGATTACTTAATTATGTCGGTGCAGTCATTGATACCTCATGACACTTGAGAACCCGGTTTAATCACGGGCATCTAAAAAACTGCATTTCAACCCAGGACCCAGCAGTGCTGTCACAACGCTCTTGACATTCAGCTACTCAGCCACCTTACAGGCTATGCAGTTTGTACGTGTACAAGAGTGGACTGTAACAGTCGGAATGTCGCAAGTTCATATAACTGTGGTTAAGGTCAACACCGTCCATCATCCACCCAGAATCAGTTAAAATGATTCATACAATGCTGTGGAAAGTCAACAGTTCTGCTGTTCAATGGATAGGCCGGCCCATGCAACAAGAATGTGGAATGTCCACCACTGGCTCAAGTCTGTCATCACCACGACACGCGCCGGAGTAGCAACGCTTGCGTTTGATGTCCCTGCCAAAGCGGCACAGCCGAGGGCGGTACCCGCAGTCTTTGAACAAACCGCCCACAATGTGCCCGATCTCGTCAGATCTCAGAAGGCTAAGCAGGGTTGAGCCTGCGTGGGACTTGGATGGGCAACCACAACCATTCTGAACTGGTTTTGTAGGCGGCCGTGGGGCTACATTGCCAGCAGACGCCAATGTAGCAAAGCCCATTTTTCCACTGTACTATACTTCAATGTCTATGGTCTCCCGCCATCACCAACCCGCACTGACGAGCGCGGTGAAGTATGGTCAAGCAACTCAAAACAATCCGCATGGCGTTGGGAGGCCCTCGTCCAGCACATTGGTCGACAGCAATGGCTGCGCACGAGCACAGACTTGTAAACGCATGGAGTTTGCGGTGGTGGTGTCGGGGGCGCTCAGCGTTGGTGTACGATGCTTTTTTTCTGGAAGACTTAGCAGTTTTTTCCTGGATTTTTCTGTTTGCGCATAGTCACTTTAAGATCTTCTTGGTTCTTTCGGTAAAGTCACGTAGAAGGGAAATAATAAAATAATAAAAATAAAACAATAAAATAATTCTCATGACGTTTCGGCCACAATGCAAGCAGCCGTCCTCAGGTGAAGAACAGGTCTGTCGGAAAGACAGGGTCGTGAGAATTATTTTATTAAGTTTTATTTTTATTATTTCCCTTCTACGTGACTTTACCGAAAGAACCAAGAAGATGAATCCCTGCAGTCACGAAAGCTTTAAATCGAAATTCACTTTAAGATATTTTCTTGTTCCATGTTTTTGTTTGTTGCGGTTGCACCCGATTCAAGAGCCGAATGGCTCATAGGGCTATACCAAATAAATGAAACTGAAACTGAAAAAAAACCCTGTGTTTCTCACCATCGTCGCAAGCAGCTGCGTCTCCCTGACCCTCCCCGGTTGCCTTCTGTGCCCGTGTGAATGTCCCGATGCTCTTGCCGACCGCAGATCCCTTGCTGCAACACATGGTCGATGTTACAGCGCGCGAGCGTTTGTGCAGCATTGCATGTCAGAAAAGCTGTCAGCCTTATCCAAGGTGGCACTCAGTATACACACAAAGTGCTCGCCACAAATGAACCACAATACCTTTCTGATCTCGCCAAGGATCATAAACCATCACGCCAACTCCCGGTCATCCTCGCAGCAGCTTTTGGCTGGCCATCGAACAAAGACGGTCACTGCATCGCGCGCTTTCAGATACGCTTCTGTGGCCGTCTGGAATGCTCTTTCTTACTATATTAGGGAGCCACTGGAGCTATGCACTTTTCAATGTAGAAAGGAAATTAATTTATTTAGAACTGCTTTTTGTGTGTAGTTTTTTTGTTTCTCCCCCGCATCTCCGCCAAAGAGGTTCAACGTACATATATATACCCAGACCACCAGCTCAAAAGAACTGCGCGTGTGGCTGTGTTGTCGCTTCAGATCACCGGCTCAGAGAGGTGGAGAAAATGCCGTCAACCGACAGGCAGCCAGTGAAACAAAGACATCTGCGGACCGGTTTTCATCCTTATATCAGTACTGCACAGTCATCTATTACACAGTCATTCACTTCTGCCGTGCGCCTCTGGGGAGTCACATATATATGGGGAGGACTTTCCCCTTTACACTATGGGTGGGGGGTGGGGAGTCCACATTCGTGCTTCCCCAGAACCGGACTCACCACCATGACTGGGAGAAGAACTGGGGTGGCACGGTTCACAGCGAAGTGTACGAGCGATGGGCTTTTGTTTAAACACCGCAGGGAGGAGATGCGGACGCACTAAGGCGTGTGCACACCAGCCTCGAGGCATTCGAAACGTTCAAGACAATGCACTTCTGTACGGCGGTGTGCACCATTACTCATGCATTTATTTACACGTTTGCCGTGTGATGTTCATCAATGTGCTCTATACGTATCTATATAAAAGCTCAAGCCTCCGGTAGAACGCGTGACTCCTCGTGTGACCACCCCCACTCTGAATCCCTCCTCTCTCCCCCGTCACCGCCCCCTCTGAAAACAGACGCCTCTACCCGCATCAGCGGCGTGACCCTAATGCACCCTCTTCCTGCAATTCTCATCGCTTTGCTTCTATTTCCCCGTTTCCAGACCATCCGTTTGCTCTAATTTCCCAATATTTCTGTTTTTATTTTCCCCTTTCATGATTTGATTCCCCGGCTCCCATGTATCGGCATACTTGACTCTCACTCCCCATCCGATGGTGCAGCCATGGTACAACGTTGCTCGATGTATTAATGGATTCTGCAATAATGTATACCGTAATAATATATAATGTATCAATATATACTGTATCAATGTATACTGTGTTATTGTATAGGCTGTGGATGTTCATATGTTTTCTTTGCGAGCCCACTACGAGTCCACGATGCCTTTGCCGCGTATGCGTCGCTTGACCCCCCCCTCCCACCTCTTGCGCACGAGGTCATTATTCCAGGTGATGTTGTCCTTGTTTTTGTAACAACGAATCGTGACCATTTGGGTTCACACGCACCGCTGTTTGGCCCCTGACGCATCGCGCAGGGGGCGAGGGATCGCAACGCGCGCTCACCGCGAGTGGCTAACTGGGCCCCGGTCGGAGTCGAGCGACCGCGTGCTCCTGCTGCTCCTCTGGAATCCGCTCGTCACCTGCCGTCAGTCATGCAACCGTGTTAATTGTGGGCAGCGTGGTGTTAATTGTGGGCAGCGTGTTAATTGTGGCCACAGTGGTGTTAGTTGTGGGCAGCGTGTTAATTGTAGGTAGCGTGTTAATTGTCGGCAGCGTGATAATTGTGGGCAGCGTGGTGTTAATTGTGGGCAGCCAGCGTGTTAATTGTGGGTACTGGATCGGCAGGTCTATTAAACTATTTAAACTAAACTGTTTATTTAAAATTTTACCAGGTAAGGCCCCCACACTGAGCTGTATAGCTCTAATTCGGAAGCGACCTGCCTATCACAAATGATAACTCAACGCGAATTGGTTTATCATCATGTGGAATTGTTCAGCAGCCAAATACTCGAAACGCCGTGATGTTGTTTCTAAATGTGGAGGGAAAAACTGGAGGACCCAGGGAAAAATCCACGCGATCACGTGGAGAGTGAAACCGCAAACTCCAAATATACAGCTAGGCGTTAGGTTCGGGATCTAGCCCACGACCTCCTGAATTCCCGGCGAGGTAGTTAATATATCCTAGCCACCGTGGCGTCCAATTTGTGGCGGAAAGGCAAGAGGGCGATTTGCGACACAAGGACACTTGGCTTTGCTCAGAAGGGTGTGGTCATTTCCAACTTCTACCGCATCGTTATTTTGGCGACCAATTTGGGTGATTAATAATTAGTAACTAGACTTTTGTTCATCCAAGGACTTCAGTATTTCAGTAAATCTGAAACTTGCAAGCGAAAAGCAGACCACGACGTGATATTCATTGCATCAATTCGTGTGCAATTTGTAAGGGCGCGGGGGATGGTGGTGGGAGGAGGTGGTGGGGGGTGGTGGTGGGGGGTGGTGGTGGTGGAGGGGGTGGTGGATGGTGGTTGTGGGGGGATGGTACTGCTGCTCGTACCTGATGCGTCCTCTGCCTGCCGCCTTGCACCGCCTCGTGGCGCTCTTTGGCAGAACCTGCCGAGCGACAGCAGAAAGGGCGAGCAGCAGGAGGGGGGGAGATTCACCAGCAGCCCCAACCACCTCGGTCATGCTTGCTTTGCTACACCACGGCAGTAATCCCCACTCACTCTGCCCTTGCAGAGAGCCTCGGCAGCGATTGTGCCATGCGTGGGTTAAACGGGAGGCCTTCAAAGTTATTGGCGGAAATGTTTTGGGGGATTTTGTTGTTGTTGATGATGCTGGTGTTTGTTCATCACTGCTAGCAGCAGCATCGCCCCCCCCCCCTCCAAACATTTTCAACGTGATTTCAATGACTTCACAAGTCCGTAACAAACAGCTGTCAACCCATGCAGCTTACCCCGCATTCATGTGCAGGGGAATTGAGTTTTCAGGTCCATACGGCGTACAGCCGTTTCAATACCGGCAAAAAAAACACGTGTGTTTGTCTATTTGTTTGTGTTTCTCTCCTTGTAATGGGACTTTGCCGGATGAACGTTGAGACGTTTAAGGGCACGGGGTGAACAATAAGCTCTGAGTTGGTTTGTAATAAGATGGGGCACTGACAAGGGGCTGACAGGACAGGCAGGTAGGGTAACATGTTCGGACACCGCTCTCCGACTCAGGGTAGTGCACTGCCTAGCTGCGAAAAATCGAAATGCACGACAGCGATAGCACGATTGCAAAAACATGATTTGAGTGTTTAAAAAACAAACACATAACTGAATATTCGCACGATAAATGTTGGCAGGTGGGGAAGTCAAATAATATGCAGTGTAGCACTGACAATTAAAATTACGCGCAGTTATCTTCTTGGTTCTTTCGGTAAAGTCACGTAGAAGGGAAGTAATAAAATAATAAAAATAAGACATTATTATTTTATTACTTCCCTTCTACGTGACTTTACCGAAAGAACCAAGAAGATGAATCCCTGCAGTCACGAAAGCTTTAAATCGAAAATTACGCACAGTTAATTTGTCAATTCATTGCTGGATGAAGGTCTTGTCATGCCGTGTTGGTCGTAAGCGTTGTTTGACCATACTTCACCACGCTGGTCAGTGCCCAGGACTGCTCCACATATCACTCGCCATGGATGTTAGCCGTGGCTGGGGGTTAAACTCAGGTTCGCAGGGTCATAGGGCTACATATTAACCGCTGTGCCACTCATTCTTAATGTAGACGTTTTATGACAGATATTATTATTATTATTGCATTGTTGTATTAATTACACAAAAGACGCGCCCCAACTCATCAGATCTTGCAAGCTAAGCAGACCTTGAGCCTGGATGGTGTTTGGATGGGCTGCCACCATGCACGTCACAGGTTCTGCTGCTGGACGCAGCCGTGGGGCTGTGCTCCATTGTGAGCAGCAGAGGGCAATGGAGCAAAATCGCATTGTTGTACTCTACTACACTCAAACGTCTACGCTCCCCCATCCTTCGCCAACCTGCTTCGACGGGCGTGGTGATGACGTGCGGTCAAATAACCCCCACGGCGTGGGAAGGCCCTCATCCAGCAGTGGACCGACAAACAGACCGTACCTGCAGTGTATTTAACAGCTACCTCCTGTCCAAGTGAAATATCGTGTGCGTGTGTGTTGAACTTCTTTCACGCCGTACGTCGCCAAGCTTGATAATCGAAGGCGTGGGGGATAGTGTAATAGATATGAAGACCTTCAGATGCAGCTGCTCACCTGTCCATGTCTCGACACCTTCCCGATTTTCCTTACTTCCCTGTATGAAAAATAAAATACAGCATTAAAAATACACTCGTATACTATTTGTTAATGACGTAAAAACAAAAATCCCCGTTAATTATAACCACGGTAAACGGCCGAAGATCTGAGAGTAGGCTGCAAAGTTTGGCCCAGGATAAATCTGAGCGGAGCAGTATCGCGTTTGTGTTTTAAGTATTTCGCATTTGTGTTTTAAGTATTTTGCGTTTGTGTTTTAAGTATTTCGCATTTGTGTTTTAAGTATTTCGTGTTTGTGTTTTATGTATTTCGCGTTTGTGTTTTAAGTATTTCGCATTTGTGTTTTAAGTATTTCGCGTTTGTGTTTTAAGTATTTCGCGTGCACCGTACTTCCAGTGCCAATAAAGAGACGACTCACGAATGTTTATAAAGGGTCACTTCAATAGTTCCTCAACTGCAATTCACTCATCATAACCCTGCCACAAGTCTTCCTAATCAATGCAACTCTATAATTTAATCAGATAATGAAGACCTCGTATTCTGAGCATGTCGCCAATTTATCTCGTTGTTGTGAGCGTCACTCCTCCGCCCTCCGTTGTTGTTGGAGGGCGACTGCCTCCAACTGCCCAGTACCATCCTTCATAAGCCTCTTCCACAGAGGCCGATCTTGACACCGCTGGTACCAGTCATCGGCAAGTCCACTCGGCTCCACGTCCTCCTGTACCACATCACTCCATCTCTTCTCCAGCCCGTGCCGTGCCCGTTTTCCCCCTCTATCCGGCTGAACAAAAGCTGTTTAGGCATGCGGTGGCTGGGCATGCGGGCTACATGACCCAGCCAACGCCACCTTGCATGCCGGAGGAGCTCACCGATGGGACTTTGTCCAGATCTTTCAAGGATTTGTGAGCTCCTCACACAATCCAGCCTGGTTAAACCCAGGATGGATAGTAGGCAGGCCAGCCTACATGTTTCTAACCGGCGAAGATGTGCCATTAGGGGGGTCCACGTTTAGCAAGCGTAGAGAAGGGAGAGAATGACCATGGCCGAGAAGATCTGAAGCTTCGTGCGGAGCGACAGACCAGGTAGCTTTCACACAGTGTTACGCAGCCGATGAAAAGATAATGCCGCTCGACTGATTCGGAGTGAGACCCCTGCTGTCAAACCGGAGCCGGTCATGAGGACACTGCCCAGGTATGGGAAACTCTCCACTCTCTCCACAACAGCCCCATCACCAATTGGGAGTTGTAGGGGTGGAGCGTCCGATGGTACAAAATACCCAGGCAGGTGCTTAGTTTTGGTGGGGCTGATGGTAAGGCCCCACCTCTTAGTGGCAAGCTCCAGGTTCAGCAGTAGCGCCTAGAACTCCTCTGAGTGAGCAGAAATTACCAGATCATCGGCATACATAACGTGGTTGACCCATAAGGAGCCATCCCTTGACCGCACCCGGGCATCGATCAGCCTCCCATTGTATCTGTACCAGATGGAATTCCTCCGGTACAGCCATCGAAGGCTTCACGAACTACGTGGTCGAAAAAGATGGTAAATAATGTGGGAGCCAGAGGGCATCCCTGTCGCACCCCAAGGTGAACAGGGAATGGCTCCGACTCCCAGCCACATAGTTTTATCTGGGCCCGCTCACCATCATGAAGGTCCTTAATGATCGTGAGCAGAGGGTCAGGGACTCTGAAAGCACGAAGAATAACCCAGAGTCCAGGCCTACTGATGGTATCATAGGCCTTGACCAGGTCAATAAAGCAGAGATATAGGTTTTGTTGGAATTCCATACACATCTGCTGTAGCAGACGGATAGAAAATATGGCATCTGTGCAGGACTGCCCTTTCCTGAAACCACATTGGGGCTCCGCAAGCCTCTCCTTAGCGTGCCTGGCAAGGCGATGTTGAATTATTCTTGCCAGGACCTTTCCTGGCACACTAAGGAGTGAGATGCCCCTGTAGTTGTTACAGTCTGTGTGGTCCCCCTTCTTAAAGAGGGGGACCACCAGGGCATCCTTCAAATCCTGCAGAACCCGGTCAGTGGTCCAGACTTGTTATGATGTCATGTAGGGCAGTCTGTGCACAAACGCCACCCTCTCTCAGCATTTCGCTTGGGAGATCATCTCTACCCGGTACCTTTCCTGGTCTCAGACTCCGGATCGCCCTCTGTACTTCCTCAACAGATGGCACCTCAGCCAGTCACTCACAGGGGGTGACTTCTTCCAATATTTAAGACACCGCAGCCTCAGCAGGATCATCCCCACTTTGTCCCTCGATGTGTTCCAGGCTGAGGGATTTCCCCTCCCCCAGGACTTCACATAAATGCTTAGAAAATCTGCAAACCTGTTCCTGGGGGTCAGAGATTGGATGACCATTCTTTCCCCTAATAATGGTAATAGGTGTGGTGCTGCAGGTAATTTTTTGATGGAGTTAAAGAGTGATTTGTGATCGTGGGCCATTGAGGGAGACTCCATCTCCTCAGCAACCCGCGACCACCATCCATCTTTGCAGCGCCTCACGGCTCTCCGAACCTCTGAGCGAAGGCTGCGGTAAGCCTCCTCATTCTCTGATGTGGAAATGGAATGCTGTAGACGATGAGAGTGGGCCTGTCGATTTTTCTCAGCCATCCTGAACATGTGTACCCAAGGCAGCCATTGCAGCTGCATGAGCCACAGTCATAAACCTCGCCCATTTGCCCTCGACATCTGGAGGAGTGGGGGACGATGCCAACCCCAGCCGCAAGCGATGATCAAATTTTCACTTGCAACTTTCATCAGCTAGATGAGACCAGGCCACACAGGGTTTGAATGGGGTCCTGGGTCTCCACCCACCACCGGAGTGGAAGAATCGCAGGCGAATCTTACAGATTAGAAGTTGATGGTCAGTAGGCAGATCAGCTCCACGGTAGGTCCTGGTGTCAAGGACATGGGCCTGCATCCGCTGTTCCGTCAGTATGTAGTCCAAAAGATGTTCTTGCTTGGACAAGGCATGTATCCATGATGTTGTGTGGATGCGCCGATGCCGGAACAGCGTGTTGGTAATCACAAGCCCATGGGCTGCACAAAAATCTAGCAGCCTCCTACCGTTGTTATTGAGCTGATCTGGCCCATGTCTTCCAATCACTCCAGACCAATCACTCCAGAACTTCTTTCGCACCGTACGTAGCCAACCGTGCTAATCGGAGGTGCGGGGTGGGGTAAAGAACAACAAACGTTTGGCAGGAATACTGCCTGTACACCAACTACCCCCACCCCAGTCCCCTCCTTGTTACCACGCGACACTGATGGAGTGCTGTACGGGGAAAACAGGAATCCACGTTGCATGCAAGTAGCACATTATCACCGCGTGCTATTACAGCGATATCAGCCTCTTCCCAATCAAAACACCGCCCGGGCGCTAACACAAGCAGGCGGTGTTCCCCGCAGCGTTAGACGTGACGATGCTTTGACGAGGTTTGAAATAAACATCTGAAGAGCCAAGGGACACACGAAACTGTGGGGTGGGAGGGAGGTGACCGGGTAACTCGGAGGTCATAGCGCCCTGCTGAGATCCTGGGTTCGAATTCATTTGGGTTTTCACACCCTGGCCTCTTGATGAAACCGGGTTATCAGGCGGAGCGAGTGGATGACCTCAGCGCAAACACCAATGACTGAACAGGTTCAATCACACCCGCGTCTGTGCCGAGCGATGGGTCTCTATGCAAGTCTGTTGGTCTCTGTGTAAGTCTGTAGATCTACTTGTGAGCGATTGGTCACGGGGCTGAGGTCATCAACTCGCTGCACTTGAGAAGTTGGTTTAATCACGAGTGGCTGGTTTAATGATGAATGGCTACTTTAGTGACGAGTGTCTGCTTTAATCACTAGTGGCTGAACCCCGACCCAAGATCTCACCCGTGGCGGCTCATCTCCCGTGCTTCACGCTGTCTGCACAGCGCTGGGATGAAGTCTCAGAGTTGGTCTCTGCAAACCTTTCAGCCACGACCATGGTCGCCTGCAGTAATGTCTTTGTGCTTACCTTCTCCGATTGCCTTGCCCAGTTAAACCAGTTGAACCTGGAAGGCTTGCCCGGACGTTGGAGGTTCTTCGATTCGCCTGTGGGACGACAAATACCCAAACTGCTCAGTGGCTTGTGCTGCTGTGATATATGCGCTGGATCAGGACCGCTTCTGATTCTCACTTGGCACTTACGTTTGCCGCGGGCAGGAATCTCACTTGGGTGGCTGGGTTCATAGCGGAGTGCCCCGACCACTGTGCCATCACTCCACCCCGTTTAATTTCAATGTCAAACCAATATGTTCAGAGTTGGAACGAAATCGGCTTGAACGGGTTTGTCAGAACAAGCTGGGCAACAAGACATCTAATTGGGCACCCGTTCTCAAAGGCACAGTTGTCAAAACCCTCTTGTGAGATTTCGCGACGCGCTAAATTGCACCACGTATTCAAACTGGGGAACGGACCACGGGAATGGGGTGCCACGTTGTGCGAGATGTTATCTCCCTCGCCTGGTATGCACGTGGTCGTGCGTTTGATCCCGACCGTGAGGTCTGTATATTTGGAGTTCGTGGTGTCTCTTTCCCCGTGATGGCGTGGATTTTTCTCCGGGTCCTCCGGCTGTTCCCCCTCCACATTTAGAATCAACATCACGCGTTTCGATTTTTGGCTGCTATAAATTTCCACGCGACAAAGCCACTTCATTGAAGCCATCATTTGTGCCCAGGTCGCTTCTGTAAAAAAAAAAAATCCACGTAGCTAGCTCAGCTGGGGCTTTACCTGTTGACATCAAGTTGGAAGAAGAAGCAAAAAAGGTGAAAACAAACGCGACAAAAGAAAGAGAGAGGCCAACCGAGAGATTGTTGATTTCATGAGCCGAGGTCGCGTTGACAGCAGCAATCGGTCACGTGCGTGGCGAGGGCGTCCGTCACGCCAGCTCCGTTCTCCCCGCGCGGCGCTTGCGGACAGACGCGCGGCCCCCAAACTAACGTGGAGGTCACCGGTTTGAAAAGCGGCACGCGGAGCGCACGGTGACCGCGGCGGTCGTGGGTGTCACCCGGCAGTCAACCACTCAACGATATCGACGGATGTGAACTCTGAAGCCCCTTTGCCTGCGCTGAAGTTATGGGCGCAGGGAGGCGGTGGTGGTGGGGGGGTTGCTATTATGCGCGTGTAAGTGCTCGGCACAATGTTTTGATTGTGATAACTCCACTTTCCTGGGTCTCCATTTGAGAGCGCCTGGCTTCGTACTTGGCTCCTCTTGAGGGAGGGGGGAGGGGGTAGGGAGGGAATTGAATGGCACCGTCATTGTTTCAGCGGCAATGTAAAATAAGTCATTTCCCCGCTGCCAAAGGGGACAGACAGAAGGTTTCGTCAAGCGCAGTCGATGGGATAATTTGGTAATAAAATATAACTTTAACTGTTATTTTAGACTCCCTTAATCTAAGCCATTGGCTGGGCTACGCGGAGTGTTTGTCACATGCGCAAACCTCCTATTTAGACGAACAGATTGTGGGTGAAGGTGCAGTTTAGGGAGCACCTATTAAGGTCGTCATGGCACGCATGGGGTGGTGGCGTTGCCAGCGTGATGCTCGACAGACTGACTTTGCCTCCCGAGTACCGATGTTAACACAACGCACCACCGGCTTACTCATTTAAGGCCGAGTTGACCGAGAGGAGGCCGGCCGAGGTACAAAATGCAGATTGCAACTCGCCACCGATGCAGTGGCCGGGCTGAGAACGACTCGGTGTGCCAATTTGTTCACCGCTGCCTCCCCCACCGTATGACGCGTACTGCCCGAAACACAACAAATGTGGTCAGCACAGAGGTGCCGCCCTGCATTGTTTGTTGTTGTTGCCGCTTTGGCGGAAGTGGTTCCAGAGGGCTTTCATGGCCCTCTCTTCAACGTTGGCCAGGCAGATTGGAGGAGGTGGCAGTACCCACACTTTACCCCAACACGCACGATCTGCCCGCCAGCCGACACTGCTGCGTGGATAGAAATTGGGTAAGGGAGGTAGGCAGTGGTGGTATTTTAAAAAAACGTATCCATTGCGGCATCCTTGGGAGGCCATGTAAAGAGAAGGCTTACCTCCTCCACACTATGGGAATCCTCATGAGCACTTGCCTCCGATTTAACACGGTTGGCTACGTACGTTGCGAAAAAAGTTCAACAGAAATACGTAAAGGCAACGATAATTGAGGTTCACGACCAGATAAAGCATGCAGGCTGGAGACAGATTTAATAACACACGCAAGATGCGATCGCAAACAGCAAATGCAAGACACAACTCCCATCGCGCCTTGCACCTGCTGGACATCTGTGAAAAAGAGCTTCATAGCTCATCCGATGTCTCCAGGATAGGTGAAGATTCTGATTCAGGACCGATTTGACCACCCCAATTGAACGCACACTGCTCTCACAGGGCCACCGACTCTGAAGCTGAACCGCGTGGCCGCTCTCGGTGTTTCCAAGCCCCCACGCGTTTTTTTCCCCATCGCGATAGTTTATAGTTGAAAGTAACCATACATTGTCTGCTTCACAGCGAACGTTAAAGAGCCCGTGTCATTATCGAAAAATGGTTGGCCATGTATGCCAGCGCCACGGTCTACATCTGCCAAATATGAAATTGACTGAACTCGCAAATAACCTAACTGGATAAAAAAAAAACATAGCAACATTGCCTTCGACTGTGAAACTAATCCGTAGCCTACTCGCCGAAAGCAACGGCGTGGATTCCAAATGTATTAACGGCTTGATTTGAAAGTGGTGCTCATTTTATTGGTCCCTCAGAGATTATGATGATGGGTTTGGTTTGATTGCCGACTGAGCTTTGAACTTAACAATAACGTGTCCTCCGTTTCAGGGGGCGGCTCGTTGATTCATTATATTTTCATTCATTCAAATATTTGGTTGGCCCTTTGTTAACCTCTTGTGGAATGAAATCCTCCACACAGCATGTTGGTCATGGCCTCATGGGGATGTGTTTGTCCACTCGTCACCACGCTGGTCAGAATGGTTTGGTGAAGAGGGGGCGGCCAGGACTGATTTAAACATCACCCACCAGTTACGTTAGCCACGGCTGGGAATTGAACTCGGGCCGCTGGGTTCATCGCGCCGTGCGCTAAGCACGACGCCACCGCTTATCCCACCCCATTTGATATAACACTTCACCCTAATTAAAGTCTTGAACTAAAACTAAACTCTTTTTACTTTACCAGGTAAGGCCCACTGAGCTATGAAGCTCTTTTCAAAAGCGACCTGGCCACAATTGATAGTTCAACGAAGTGGCTTACCATCACGTGGAATTTTATAGCAGCCAAATAATCGAAACTCGCGTTTTTTAATGTGGAGAGAGAAACCGGAGGACCCGGAGAAAAATCAATGCGACTACAGGGAGAGAGACAAATATTCAGGCATCAGGGTCGGGATCTAACCCACGATCTCCTGCACACGAGGCGAGGTGGTAAACATCTCACGACCATGGCGCGATGTTAATTACGGAATTTGGCAGCAAAACAAACAAAATGATAAATTAATTATTTAGTCATTGCTTTTGATGGTGAAGTGCCAGAAAAGTGGTTTTCACCGACTTGCCAATCAGGCCCCAGGACCAATGTTGCAAGGGAATCCAAATTAATAATCATAACAATTTGCATTTGTCAGGCGCATTTCACCCGTAGATCCCGATGCATTATTTCATGACAAGTTCAAATACATTGCGTGAGATTCCTGTCAAGATTACTATTTAGTAATTCAATTAGTTGCAGTATTTTGTATTAATGACACGAATAACAATGAGCATGTTTAACACTTTAATGAAGTTATAAATCACACTGTATGATATTGATAACGCAATTGGAACATAATTGCACTGCCTTCTCTTTGCCAACAAAGGCCTTGGCTTGTGAGGAGGCCACCTGTCCCAAGTACGAGGCAGGCTCAAAGCTGCTTAGCTTCCGAAGTCTGATGAGATCTGATACATTCCAGTTGATTTTGCCATAGACTGATAGAATTAAAAGAAGACCTTCATTATTGTTCATTTGTTCCATTATAACAGGGCCGTAATTATAATATATTTGGGGGGTGACACATCCCCCCAAATATCAAATATGTTCAAAATGTCCCCCCCCCATATATTGCTATAAACAATATAAAAAATAATAAATTGCTATGCTATGTAAATAAAAATAACAATTTGCTAAACCTTGGCCACAATATCTGGACTTGTCTTCATATAACAATGCATAGATTTCTGTTTATATGATTGTGGTTATGGTTGTACTTTATTAATCCCTAATCTCTGCCATTACATACAATGAAACAAGAAAAGGTAAAAAAGTAAAAACAGAGCAATGTAATACAATACACTATTCGACATTATTGTAAAAAATAAATAAAAAGTCCATGCCATGTGTTAGTGAATTTTTACTATTTTAGGCAGGAAATTCGTTTTCAAATTTTGATTTTTTTGTAGGGGGGGGGGGGGTACCCCTAGACCCCCTGGAAGATTTGGTCCCCCCCAATGTTGACTCCAT
This sequence comes from Lampetra planeri, assembly GCF_965212315.1. Taxonomy (NCBI): domain Eukaryota; kingdom Metazoa; phylum Chordata; class Hyperoartia; order Petromyzontiformes; family Petromyzontidae; genus Lampetra; species Lampetra planeri. The sequence goes on along the minus strand of NC_136145.1, from coordinate 6,496,910 downwards.
GGCTACGGCCTTGCATTATAATATTAATAATAATAGCTAATTGTAACTTGCCGCACATTACAGTATTCGCTCATTTTCAGAGAGAGATGCAGAAGTCTGCGTGTGTGTGGCACGCAAAACAAAGATCCCCTGTAAAGCCTCAACAGACTGTTGGGGTAAGTGCTGTTAGCGAGCACCTATGAAGGCCGCCACGGCACACAAGGGGTTTGGGTGGTCAAAACCACGCACGGCCGCCTTTGTTTCCCTATTGGCGATGTTCACACACCACACCAGGTATTCATTTGAGGCTGAGTCGACCTATGGGGAGGTGCAAGACCGGTTCAGATAATCATCACTGGCGGTAGCCGCGAGCGGGAATCGAACTCGGGTCACCGGGTTTGTGGACGGAGCGCGCTAACCGCAACACCGGCACATTAAACGCACACAAACACGTGCGCAACTTTTGCTTTCAAATAGAGGGCAGCGTTATTGACGCGTGCGTTGAGCCCCCCTGACAACATTGTCGCCTTACCCTCGGGATGTTCAGCGAGGGAAGTAAGAGGGCAGCAGCAGCTGACGATGGTGACGATGACGGCGAGGGTCGCCAGCAGCCTGACGATGGCTCTGCGGTCGCTCCGGTGCAGGGGAGAGCATCGGCCGGGTTGCGGTGTCATCGTGGCCAACGCCGCTCACATCTCCCTCTCGTCTCCCACCGCAACCTGCGTGGTGGTTGCGCAGTGTGGGCAGCTGTGGGTCTCATCGGCGGGGGGGGTGGGTGACAACGTGGTGGATTTGTCCAATTTACTGGGTGCCTCGTTAACTTTGTAAACAAAAACATGTTTGGTTACGACAAGTGCCGTTTATATATTTCGATGCGACGCCGCCGTCGTGTCAATGAAGGAAAAATCCACCGCTGCTGCAAGTAGCTCAGCTCTTGCAAAACCCCACGACAACGACGATGACAACAGGAGGAGCAGGAGGAGGGCAAAAGCGGGAGAGGCAGGAACAGCAGCGCCGCGGTGGAACGACTCAGCGACCCCAGGGCCACGCGCCCCGCTCGGAAACACGCGAGTCACAGCACGATTGCTGTATCAAGTACAGTACTTGATACAGCTATCGTGCTGTGACAGTTCCACCTGAAGACGGAACCTTGTGTTGCCTCCGAAACGTCGTGATTTTTCTTTTTTTCTTTTTCTTTTACTTTTATTAATTTTAATTTTTTACCTACGTGACTTTACCGAAAAAACCTAAGAATATGAATCCTTGCAGTCACGAAAGCTTCAAATCTAGAAACACGCGAGTCTGTGGCCCCCCAAGATGGGCCTCGTCGGGTGTATTCGCACCCCACGGACGAGGGAATTGGTGGAAGACGATCATCCTCGAGCGCGAGGGATGGCCGAAAAATGACGAGAACGGTTGGCAGCACCCTGGACTTGCAATCCAAAGAAGTTGCCGGTTCGATTTTAAAATTTCCCCCACCCAGCAGTATAAATGGGTCCACCATAGTCAATCGGCAGCAGGTCATGTGTAGTGGGGTGAAGTGTGGGTACTCACACCTCTTCCAAGACGTCTGGCCAGCGTGGAAGAGTAGGCCAAATGCTCTCTCTCGAGGGACTAGAGACGCCCTTTGGCATTAGAGGCCCTTCCTGCCAGCAATGGCCAGAGAAACGCCTTTACGTTCTTATTACTTAATTTTTACTTGTAGAGAGTGATACTGATACCACTGAAAAGTATGTAAGTTGAACTTCTATTTCGCACCCGTGCTAATCGGAGGTGTGAGTGGCCAAAGCCCATTGCTGGTTACTCATTCGCAGGAATCAAATCATCTCCCTGTTGAAATTAGCATCATGTGGCACTCACCCCTATTACCGGTCCTGAAATAATTCTGAAATTCCACATTCCTATGGCAGAATCCATTGCCTCTATATGATAACCACTGTCGACCCAGCTAATGTACACAACACATGTACAGCCCTTTTGTCAATCCACTGCTTGATGAGGACCTAGCCCCTCAGAGGGCACGATAATAAAGGATTATTATGCATTTGCGCATCTTGTATTCGAGTGGCAGTGCCTCAGGCTGATGATCGCTACTCTCAGCCAGCGATTAGCGTTCCAAAAAATGTTGAGCTAGGTATTACAACCGCGGAGAGAACCACCCCTGGGTGCAAGTTGAAGCATTGGAACCGACGTTGACACTGGTATATTGTGGTCACACAACAACGACAACAACAAGATATAATCACGGGGCACAATTGCCCAGGGAAATGTTCACGTTGAAATAATGAGACGTAATTGTAATGTACTGTGCCTATTTCACTCATTCTTGGATGAGAGAGAGAGAGAAACGGCTCACGCGGGGAATCACAGACTTGCGGGAAAGGCAGCAGCAGCAGCTACTGTAGGTGGTGAGCCAACACTACAAATAATTGTCCAAGCTCTACGGGTCCTCTATATGTCAGGATGTTTATTCTTTTGATTTATACACGTTATTTTTTATTTATCGAATACTAAGAGCAGATGTAGTTATAGAAGCTAAGTAAATTTTACAAATATATATTTTTATGGGTGTGCTTAATAATAAGTGAGAGTTTAAAATAAGAAAAAAGACAAGTATTCTGAAAAAAAAAATCCATCATCAAAATATATCAATTATTAATAAAGTTATATGGCCAGGAGTAAGTGGTAGGATGTTTATGATAACTCATAAAGTTAATAACAAGTTAATGATAACTCAAAACATGTGTGCATAGTGCTGCCCTAAACGGAGCACACACACGTAACAGGTGATGTGTTCGGCAATAACCCTTCTTCATAATCAGACACATTATATTTTGTGCATTATTACGCCTGGTAATCCTCCAACACCTTCACTGAGGCTCAAGACTCTTTTTCAGGAGGCTGCTGCTAAGTTGTAAGATGAAAATATCCCACCGATCTGTCTGCAATAAAAGAAGGGATGTTTCTCGAAACGTTTATACATTTATTTTTTACGATTTTTAGGACAGTATTATTGACGAATGCTTTGAGTTGTTATTTTAAATCATTGTCCTTGATAGCGAATATATAACAAAAAAACTACATTATTTGTAACATTACATTCACCCCATTTTAATAAAACTGCAGTCATGTTCAGTTGTTATCGCTCGTTGTGCCAGTGAGTTAACGGTTTGGGGGTCACGCATCTTACCGACCGACGCGCCTAGTGGCTTGCCGCAACGCTCTGCAAAGGCACGGGCGTGGTTTTATTTGCAATAATTAATCTACTAAAAAAATGTTTAATGCAACGCACGCGCCTAAATTAGAATTGCTTCACAAATCGCTCGTCATAAAGTGAACGCAACGATGCCGGTCGCCTGTGTATCTGGAGCAACGCGGGCTTACTATCTTGCGCGGGTTCAGAAAGTATTTAAAAGCAAAGAGCGGAGTGTGTTGCACATTCGCCACAAGCATGTCCACGTATTGTGTTAGCAAGTCCACGCGTTGTGTTCGCAAGTCCACGTGTTGTGTTCGCATTACATACGAACCTCCCAATCATTCCAAGTTCATGCCCCGTATTATTATCACGCGTGCGATTACACAGAGCGATCCGTTTCTAGACACCTCTGCTAAAATAACAGGGAGAAGTCGCGAGAGAAAATTAACCCTTCTGTTTCAATGCCTCTACAACGTCTCCCCCCACCCCAATCTCGATACACCGCATTCAATTTTAAATCAGCGTCCTCCCAGTACGATACGGGGTGCCATCGCTTTCCCCAACATTCAATCGCCTGTTGAGGGGGAAAAAATGTTCGCTGTACAAACCAGTTCGGGTCTCCACACATGGATCACCCTGTGTATGTCGTCAAAGTCATCTTGACAGCAGTGGACGCATTATTGCAGTTGCATTTCGAGAAATGTCGCCACCGACTGTATCCCGATGTTGCCATCGGAATCGAGGCACGGGGCAAAGAAACGTCCGCCAGAAAGTAAGGCGATTAGAAAAAATTAAGGCAATCAAAAACAAGTAATGCAATCAGAAAAAAGTAATGAAAGAAAAAAATATCAGTGGGGTGTCTATAAGTGGATCGCCCCGTGTTAAATCGCACCCAAAACGAATGCTCCTTACCTGCCCACTTGATCACCGATCTAGCAGCTCCAAATAACTCAAGCTCGCGAGACAGGTGCAGCCTTGAATCACCTTTCTATCCACAGGGAAAGAGAGAGAGAGAGTTTCTTAAATCCGATGAGTCATTAATGAAGCGTAACGCTCCGTGCGCGTGGAGCGGAGGGGGGTAGTGGAGGAGGAGGAGGGTGAGGAGGAGGTGGAGGGGATCAGTGGTGACAGTTTGTTCTGCCTCTGTCACTCGATGGCCAAATGCTTTCATCGGTAGCGTGCGAGTCGGGACATGCGGCATGGCTAACGGTGAAAGCGTTCGCCAGCGAGAAGGGGGGGGGGGGATAGGGAGAGAGAGAGAGAGGGACACAGAGACGTAGAGAAAACAATAACCCCCACGACCTTAATCATAGCAGGCAGCATTGTTCCACTGTTGATATGTCCAGGGAACGCCCTTCCGCGTGGCACTGCTTTGCTAACCTTGGCTATGCAATGGGGGTTTGTTCTCTCTCTCTCTCCGATTTATACCAACCCATGGGTGTTACCGCGGTGCAATGGGTAGCACACTGGACTTGCAATCCAGAGGACGCCAGTTCGATTCAATCTGCCGGCGCGGCAGCAACGGACACGTGTCTTAAATCCTCCTGCCTCTATCTACCCAGAACATAGACTAGCCCCTGCCATGGGAATGTGGAACTTATACGGCTAACTCGGGTCTTATTTGTCGGAGATACTTTGAGGACATAGGGGTCAAGAGATTGTCCTGTTCATAGATTCACTGATTTCTGCAGTGGTAATAATAATAATATTACTAATATCGTGATAACGATACTGGAGGAAGGTTTCCCCAGGATGTGTCAGTCACGGGACTTGTTTGATGATATTTTAAGCTGGTCAGTGTATGTTGAAGAAGGAGGGGGCCCTGAACCATTTCAAATATCACTCGCGACTGATGTTAGCAGTGGTCGGTAATCGAACTCCGGTAACTGACTCGTCCCTCCTTTGGGGTTGGAGGCTTCTGGCAGAGGAATGTGGCATTTAAATTCTAGGCTCATTAAAGGAGATAAACGTTGGCTTTGAATGCCTTTCAGGTCAGAATCAAGGGTACAGGGATGGATTCGTGAAATAGTCCCATAGTAGCCACATCTTATCGATAAATTGTCAATACAAATATCAGTCCCTTGGTCTCAAATCCATTGAATCATTGCACTTGGTATAAAAGGGCATGATTTGACATTTTATTTGTAATTCGATTTGTAAAACCATCCAGCAATGGCATTGGAGTCTGACCCAATCACCATTAATGTGCTTGATCTGGAAATCAAAGCAAAGTTGAAGCCAGTTCAGGTTCGGGTAGGAACATGCATAAGCATATCAGCTGTGGCAAGCTTTAGCTGTGGTGATGCCAGACGATTGCGGTCGAAATCAGAGCACCCAGAGAAAAGCCCACGTAATATCTGAGGAGAGCACTCAAACTCAGGATGACGGTCAAGCATAACGACGGAGTGGCAGCCAAAGAACGGAACGCGTCTTAGAGATACGTCGCGTCGACTCTTAGTAAGTTAAAGTGGGTCTTGGGCAGGACGCGTCGTGGCTGGAAGGGAACGATGGGCGGTGTTCGAGACTTAACGGACAGATATCCAGTCAGGGAACGGATGGAGTTCAACCGGAGATGTGGAGCAATGAAACCGCCTTGTGCGCTGGTGCTCAATGGATCATTGCATCGCAGGATCGTGAGAGATGGCCGTGACCTTGGGGGGGGGGGGGGATGGGGGGGGGGTTCAATCCAGCAGTAGATTGACCAAGGCCGATCGATGATCATGATGATGACTCAAAACACCTTTCCAAAAACCGACTCTTCCCACCGACTGCACGGAGCTTTCATCTTTGACGAGTTACATTTATATAATAAAATAACAACCTCTCCTCCCCACCACCGAAAATATTAAACCCTGCAAGTATGCGGGCCCTGGGGCCCTACGCAAAGTGGGCGTAGAGGAGCGTGTCGAAGCACCGGGGCGGTTAGCCGCACACACCGGCAGTGCGACCTTAGCCGCCAGCCAAACTGGAACCCGTTTCGTCGCCACCGAGCTGAGCGCGACCACGTCGCTTCCGCCGCACTCGAGAGCCACGTTTGGGTTCATGCGAGGCCCGGCCGAAGAACTGGATTCGGCCTAGGGGCCTCCTCGGGTGGCTGTTGGCAGCTCAACGCTCACCGTGGGCTCATGGTGGGGTTTTCTCCGCGGCGAGTTGGGTCCGCCACTTTGTACGCAGATCGAACCCCGGATGTGTTTCTCATTCATTACTAGGCTTATCAAAAACACATTCCTGCGGAAGGAGCTGGTAGGAACGTTGGGTTGCTCGGTCAATGGCCAGGGTCAACGGCGGCGTGGTGTATTCCGCAAATATGCCTGACTGTGAGGGCGGGCACAAGCCGGCGTGAGTAGGTTAAACGTTGAGTTTTATAAGGGCACCACGGGGTGACCAGCCCCTCCCCACCCAGCCGCACCCTCCCCACCCAGCCCCTGCCCACCCTCCCCACCCAGCCCCTCCCTCCCCACCCAGCCCCTCCCTGCACGACGGACGGACGGACACAATCCCCTGTGGGCTGCTGTAACCAGGAGGTTCCTACCAGTACTAGCGCGTAGTGTGCTACTTGAACGCAGGTGGTACACCCTTCGCTTGAGACACCCAACCAATACAAAACATTAAATCCATTTTAAATCCACCAATTAATTAAGGTCTCCCTCCATGAATGTTTTTTGTTATTATTATTATTATACCTCACCACGTTGGTTATTACGGGTTGGTAGGGGCGAGAAAGAGAGGGCAGGACCAGATAGGAGTCGAACTAGGGTCATCGGGTTGATAGCTCAATATGCTAACCACTGAGCCACCACTCGACCTTGAGTTCCGTGTTCATATATTTGCATCTCTGCATTGCACAGCTCTCCTCGCTTTGAAGCATGACCCCAGCTCAACTTTAGAGCAGCAAGACATTTCTCTGTGTTTTGATTTTCGATACGAATGAAGTATGGCTCATTGTACATCAATTCGCCGATGAGAGAATCCCACAGACTGCGCCCGGTCTCGCCAACAACGCTGGGAGGCTAAGCAGCTTTCAGCCTGGATAGTGCTCCGATTGGTGACCTCTCTGCATACAACAGGTGCTATAGGTTTACACTGGGGAAAGAAAAGGGGCAGTGCAGAAAAATCGAGTGTTGCATTGTACTATGCTCCCACAGCGATGTTCCTCCCCACCGTCACCATCAACATGCAGTGACCAGCGTGTTTGTGGTTTGAGCAACATAAACCTCTGGAATATTTCTCCTCCTGTCACCGACATTTAGCGATGGCTATGTGTGTTGTCCTGTACTATGGCTCCACAGCGATGCTCCTGAAGTACGGTCAAGTAACCCCCATCCACCAGCCCCCCCCCCCCGAACGGGGACAATGCAGGCGTGGTGGTGGGGGTGTTAATTCCGCGATACCAATCAATCCTGAACAAGACATGGATGGACACCTTTAACAAAAGTCTCTGGGAATTGTTGGGGCATTGTGCCACGACTTACTTGAAATATGTGGCATGATAAACGTCAGATGCCAATTCCCAGACACAGATGCCAATTCACGGACACAGATGCCAATTCCCGGACTCAGATGCCAATTCCCAGATACAGATGCCAATTCCCGGACACAGATGCCAATTCCCAGTGGCAACCATCGGTAGGCTCTCACCTCTTATCAAGACGTCTGGTGAGAGTGGAAGAGTAGGCCAAAGAACTCTCTAAGAGGGCCTCTCTAGAGCTCCCTCTAGTGGAGACCCTTCTAGAAGCATTGACGTGAGCAGAGCAATTGCGGGACTGGCATCTCCTCCTACTCCTCCGACCTCTCCCCTTTTACTGTACTTTGACACGTGTCCTTAAAATGCTGTGCTGGGCTCATTCAGGAGTGGGGTGCTCAGGGAACATCCATTCTTCTTTTTTTTCGGCATTATTTCCTTTGAAGGCAGCGTTACTGACGAATGCGTTGAGCTTTTGTAACGGATTCCAAGTGAGATGTGTGCATGTATTTCGAGTCGCCAACATACGGGGGGGGGGGGGCAAGTAAGGCGTCAGTTAGAAGGCAGCGTACGGGAAAGCAGGTTGCTGGTTGATCTGTGACCGGCTCGACCCTTGTGTACATGTTTGGGGGGGGGGTTCTAACCTGGCAACTCCAGCTATTTACCTCGTGTAAAAAATGCTCTCAGCAACGCATCGGCCACATGGCACGACATATAAATACTTAGCAGGACCCACATGAAAGAGTTCTGTGGGGACTACAGCAGGACGCAGCACGGCTAATCTGCTGCTCTGCACGGAGGCGGAGGGACGTCACTATCCTGGCCGACGTCAGGAATCGTGGGCTCTTGTTAGCGGCACTTTAAAATCCAGCTTGAAACACCGATTTTTATTCACTGGCTTTTCCTGCGGTCTTGACTGGATGTTACCTACACTGTATTTTTATGGCTTTTACCATAGTTCTTAATTGTATTTATCTAGCGTGTATAGTTATCTTCATTACTAGTTTTTACTTCATTTCCATTGGATGTGACCTGCAACTTATACGTATTAAATCTTGATTTGATCTTGATTTGAAGCTTTCGTGACTGCAGGAATCCAAACTCTTTGGTTCTTTCGGTAAAGTCACGTAGGTATAAAATAAAATAAATCACGACGTTTCGGGCGCAACACAAGCGTCCGTCATCAGGTGGGAAAGCATTGTCTGCTGCTTAGGCACACTGTTTTAAAAGGTTTGAAATGGGTGTAGCCCAAGGGTCAAAAAGAAGTGGCCGGGGCGCATGATGTTAATGTCAGAAATTTGAATGTAACTGTAAGATAGAAGGAGAGCGGCCTCCTCGATGAGGGAGTGCAACCCAACGGGTGCAATCCAAAGGGCATGTGAGCATGAGAGTGCAATGTATTGTTTTACGCCCAGCGCTTTGAGATATTTCAATATGAAAAAGCGCTTAATAAAAAGAAAATTATGACTGCAAAATTACGAGCAATGTTTGGAATCTCGCAATGCCTTTCGATCCTTGTACCTTTCGATGTGGGTCGGCTGTGATGACAAAATAAGAATAGGTTTTACCATATCTTTTGGAGTTCTCTGGTCTAATACTTGTGAGACTAGGCCATAAAGAAGGCTGTCTTTGGTGTAGGCCAATCAGTTTCAACAACAATACAAAGATTATCAGAGCGTGTTTGTGTGCATGTTTTGCCACAAGTACGTGTGGTCAATGCACACTTGATGCCTTGCAAGTCGGTATATCTATTTGGTGTCTCAACATATTAACACCTCCTGTTTTATTGGCAGAAGGTAAAGCCTATCTATGATTATATTTTTTTCATCATTTTGTATTCTGGCTAAAATGTTGCATATGTCGGTTGGCTACGTTGGTGAAATCTTCCTCCGCATGCCAATTAAAGACGCAAGAGTCACATTGAAAACACAACAGCAATCCAGCCTCGTTTTACCAACAGCAAAGTATACATATATCGTAGGTGATCTAGACACTTGTCGTCACAAAAAACACAGCATGGCATAGCGCCCCTACGAGCAAAAATAAACAATATTTCCCTCTCTCTGCGCGCTAAACGTGATTTTAGTATAACATCTAACAATAAGCGAACTACAGTAAACAAACCAATGATGCTAGAAATAACCACCTACGACGCTACACACACATTACATAAACGGGTCAAAGCCTGTGCAAATGAATAACCACAGCGCTTACAGCTCTCCCGACGCGCTTTCGGGTTGGACCGCGTGCGCCGTGCGCCACGGCGTTCCGGCGCTTTCCGCTCCTCGCGCCGCGGGGGGCCTCTTCGCGCGACTCCGAAGCGGAGAAGCCGCAGGCGCGTGGAGCGGAACGTCGGACAGATCGCGCCCAACCAAAGCGCGCGGCACAAACCCCCCCCCCCCGCCCCCCCGAAAACTCAGTGGGGATCAACGAAGCACGGGCGCGATAAACCCTACGCCGTGAAACAAACTACGGCACCCCACTGATGCGACTGCTTCACGTGCAAACACGGAGCACGCAGCGCTAACATTTTTAGCCACAGAGGTTTTACAAGTCCATCGGTCGCTGTGGAGCAGCTTTCCAGGCGAGCTCCGATAACGCCGCCGCTATCTTGAGAAAACCTGCGCTCGGGGAACTTTGTTTTCCCCCGGAGACCCTCGGATGGGGTGGAACATAGAAAGAAAACCGTGTTGTTCCCCGTACGTGCGCTGGTCTGCCCTGCCCTTTCCTGTACTGATCTCAGAGTGGACGAATGCATTTCTGCCTTTCGATAAGACGTAACACTGAGGCGCGGCGTTTTGTGTGTTTGTGTGTGTGTCGACTCGGATTGACAAAACGTTACACGAAATTAAATTTGCCACACAAAGTCACAGTTGTCTCCCTCTTCAAATGAGCATTGGGCAGAACTCAGTTCTAATGGCAAGCCTGAACCATTCATGGAAATTCCACATTCCTATGGAGGGATTCCAGAACCACATTTTTGTGCATGGTGATCATCTATCCAAGTGCTAACTATCCAGGCTCAACAATCCTGCTCAGCTTTTCAGTTATGAGATATATGCAGAAGATGGGATGCATTAGAATGAAATTTTCAGAATTCAGGCCCTAAGGTTGCCATAGTTAGCTGTCCTTTTGACACAATGTCGTCTGCCACAAGAATGTGGAAATTCCACGAGTGGTGGACCAATTGAGATGAGCGTCACTGCACGGCCAATCGAGCAGGGGGAGACCCCTTGAATTGTCAAAGACTGCATAGACGTCTGTATACATTCGCAAAGATTGGGTCACTTCCAAGACTATCGACGAGAGGTCTCCCTCCCATAGGCAGCTCCCGGTGAGGCGAAAGTGGCACGAGAGAGCGGTGAGCGGCGTGCGTTTCCACCCCCAGACGCTGCGCTCCGATGATGCCCGGTCGAGTGGACGGCCGCGGGAGGGTTGAACGCCGGAGGCGGCGTTCTCTAAACCTGAGCCCTTCCCTGCTGGGCTCGATAAGACACGAAGTCCGATGGGATTGTATCTGTTCAAACAAAAGTAAAAAAGAAAAGGGAACATTTCAAAAGAATGAAGAGCACCGCTGTCATCTGGAGATAACTGCTGGCGTCGGCATGAATGGCAAACATTAGACGTTTAACTCGACGCGCGGCGTTGTGAACTACAATGGGAGAATATAAAATGTTTTAATTAAAATCTTTCAGAACAAGAAGGGTGTGTCTGTGTGCGTGTGCCCTTTTGGTTTTGATAATGGCTTTTGTGAAAAAGGTTTCCTGGAAGATGTGACATGAATGAAAGTGTCGGAGAGATTGTTTTCACCGCAAAATACTCACTGTCGAAAATATCGAGTGAGATGTGTCACGGCAGAGCAAATGAGTGCATGCTAAGTAATACATAAAAAAATCAATAAAAAATCCAGTTCCTTGTACCATGTTCCATTCCCATGTACTCTGGTGATAAATGTGTGTCTTGCTGTTGTAATATCCCTGTGCCCTATTCTTTTCCCATCTACGCCCGTAATTAAAAAAATATTCGGTGCTGATGCTGCCGCTGCGTTGGCAGCGGCGTGCAAGAACAAATAACACAACGCAAATATCAACACATTCGTGAAAGCACTGTGGCCTTGAATAGCAGCCAGATACTCTAAATGCATGTTTCTAAGTGTGGAGGGGAAACTGGAGGACCCAGAGAAGAATCCATGCAACCACAGGGAGAACTTGCAAACTCCAAATATACAGGCCTTAGGTTCGGGATCGAACCCACGACCTCCTGTATACCGGGCGAGGTAGTTAACATCTAGCCATCGCGAGCTCGCTGTGCCACGCGTGGGCCCGCGCAAAAGCCTCACCGTTGCAGCGGTAGCGCAGGTTAGACCAGATGATGTTCTCCTGCGAGAAGCAGAAGACTCCGAGGCGGCCGCCCCGCATCGTTGTGTCGATGATGACCCCCGAGTCGGCCACCTGCCTCACCCCCTCAAAGAGCTTCACCCTGCACGCGAACCGTCAGACGTGGCGCTGTCAACGCATTTTATCCACTGGTCGTTCACATTGTACACAGCCTCATTCGTGGAATTGCATCTCGTACGAACACCGATTTAATTTGACCGCAGAGAAGCGGGGAAGGCAGCCCGAACTTGGCGCTAACAATTGCCCAAGCTCTGCGTTCCTGTATTGGGATGTTTGGCCAACTCCATTAATGAGTGTTCGCACACTTGGGAAGAAAACGGAGAGTACCCGGAGAAAATCTCGTACGAATGGGAATTAATCCACTAGCCGTACTGCCATAACCGGGCAAGCTGGGAAATGGCAACCTTGACACCCACGGGGAGGAGAGGGCGGTACAGCAATTTGTAATTTCCACCACCCTCACCTCCACAGCGCTGGAATACAGAATCAGGATCTTTATTTAGAATGGACGAATCCGATGAGCTATGAAGCTCTTTCTCACAGATGTCCAGTAACACGCACAGCAGAGCCACCATATCAGCAAAAACACCCTCTTCATGCCCGGTGAAATGGGGGGGGGGGGGGGGGGGTGCCGTTACTCCTTCTAATGCAATGGGTTGTCGCGGCCTCCACAACACGTTGGTATAGGCTGCCGCCGGGGTCACGTGGTGGGCAGCAGAGGGCAGTGGGGAAGAAAAATCCATTGTCGGACTGCAATCGTCTATGCTCTCCACCTTAAGCAAGCAACCACTCCCCGTGTTCCGTACAGCTGTGGGAGGGGGGGGGGGGGTGGGAGGCCCCGCATCCAGCGGGTGAGAGCCCCGAGACGGCGCGTCGCTTGAGCGCTCGAATAAACAAACGGAGGTAGTCGTCATCCTCGGAAAGCGGAAGCGGTCCTCGCGCACCTGATGTAGCCGACTTGCGGGCGGTGCGTGAGGTGCCAGCGGTAGGAGGTCTTGTCCTTCCAGCCGACGTTGCGCGGGTCCTTCCACAGCAGCTTCACCTGGTCGTCCGTGTCGCCCGTGTTCCACAGCGCGTTCCGCAGCCGCTCGCCGGGGCCCGAGCTCGACTTCACGGCCTGTGCAGCGAGCGAGAGAGTGAGCGTGCGGCCTTACGCAGGCTGTCGATGCGGGTGTGGTCAGCGAGAAGCTATGAAGACCGGAATGGCGATACCCTTGGGGTGAGGTGGGTCAGCACCATGCTGGGCCACCTTTGATGCGAAATTTGTATTTTATTTTACCAGGTAAGGCCCACAGAGCTATATAGCGCTTTTTCAGAAGCCACCTGGCCACAAATGATAGCTCAACAAAGTGACTTATCATCACGTGGAAAAGTATAGCAGCTAAATACTCTAAACGCACGTTTCTAAATGTGGAGGGAAAAACTGGAGGACCTGGAGAAGAATCCATGCAACCACATGGAGAACTTGCAAACTCCAAATATACAGGCCTTAGGTTCGGGCTCGAACCCAGGACCTCCTGTATATCAGGCGTGGAAGTTAACATCTCACCACCATGGTGCCTTTGTCTCCCCACTGCTGATGTTTGCATGCCGCAGCAGGTACTCACATTAGGCTGAGACAACATCGGGAAGTTTACAGTTTAGTTAATAGTTTCTTGTGTTTAACCAGGTGAGAACTCAAGAGGCGATGATAGCCTCATTTGAAAGAGCGACCAGTGTTATCAAAATGAGAAAGCAAATTATGCACGGCAAATCTAAATCAAAGACAACCGTGCTACAGGAGAGATTTAAAAAAAACGCTGCGCAAATATAACTCGATACTAAATAAAAAAAAACATTTCCTGCAACGAAAAATTGGCTCGGGCAAATACATTACAGCAATATAAGAACAGCTTTTACCCTTTCTGGCAATAAAACAGTTGTGTTTAGATGTTAAAACACCAAACTAAAACCTTTTGCAAGGAATCATGTCTGCATTAACCACATATACTTGAGACAGCTTTCTTTAGAGCCGAGTCTCAAGCAGCGTTAGACCAGAGGACGCCAACAGGCTAACAGCACAAATACAACGCCACTATCAGGACATTGATTGCTCAGGGTGAGCAGCTACAACGCAGACACAATTCCTTGCAAAAGGTTTCAGTTTGGTGTTTACCATCTTAACACAACTGTTTTATTGCCGGAAAGGGTAAAACCTATTCCTATATTTTGACACTGGCAAGGGAGGTCCCATGATGTAGCTGCTCACCCCGAGCTCTCAATGCCCTGATAGTGGCATTGTCTTTGTGCTGTTCGAATGTTGGCGTCCTCTGGTCTAACGATGTTTAGACTCGGCTCTAAATAAAGCTGTCTCTAGTGTGGACCAAACAGTTTCAAAGACAATGCATTATATACTATCAGAGCTTCTTTTTTCTTTGCACGTTCACCACAAGTATATTTTTCGATTTAAAGCTTTCGTGACTGCAGGGATTCATCTTCTTGGTTCTTTCGGTAAAGTCATGTGACTTTACCGAAAGAACCAAGAAGACACAAGTATATTGTGGTTAATGCCGACATGATTCCTTGCAAAAGGTTTCAGTTTGGTGCTTTAACATCTTAACACAACTGTTTCATTGCCAGAAAGGGGTAAAACCTATTCCTATATTTTGATACCGGCAAGGGAGGTCCGATGATACAATGCGGCAACATCGCCAAGCGTTGAAATGTCCCGCGGGGAACCGTCATCGGCGAGGGGGGTCTCTCGCCTCACCGCTCACCGCCGCTCACCTTGAGCTGCAGGCCCGGCTCGGCGACAGCGCGGAACGGCGTGGCCTGCCAGTAGGTCTGCTCCGTCTGCTTCCACATCACCACGTAGAAGCTGGCGCTGTCCTGGTAGCCGAAGATGAAGCCCGCGTAGTCGTCGTCCGTGATGGTGTTCACGTGGAACGTGCCCTCGAAGTCCACGCCGTTAAATGAGATGTAACCTGGACAGCAGGGGGGGGGGGGGTTGAGGGGGGGCAGTAGTTGCACCTCCGATTAGCCCGGTTGGCTAAATACGGCGCAAACGAAATCCAACGTACATTTGCATCTCCGATGAGCACGGTTGGCTACGTACAGTGTGAACGAAGTTCAACATGTATACAACATACATCCGATTCACAGTGGTTCTCCATTCACATCTCAACTACGCCCAACAACATGCCATATCACGCAATCATCATCATCACAGAACAGGCGTGGGTGACTTCATTTAATCATGACATATGGTATACACGTTCCTCGAGTAGTTCTCTACCCAACCGGTAGTCTGAGGACCACCGGTGGTCGCAAGACCGCGTGGATGCTGTCCGCCAAACGCTTGCAGAGTACTCCATTGTACGGTTGTCTCCGAAAATGTTTTGAGGGTTGCGTGTGTGTACGTTGAACTTCTTTCGCACCGTACGTAGCCAACCGTGCTAATCGGAGGTTGACAACAATCCGCGGGTCCAGGAAGGTTTTGGGGGGGAACGACTCGACAAACCACTGGACTAGCCACCACAGCGCCACTGGGCTAACACATGTTGAATCTAAATGTGGAGGGAGGAACCGGAGGACCCTGAGAAAAACTAACGCGACCACGGTGAGAAAAACATGCACACTCCAAATATACAGGCGTCAAGGTCGGGCTCGAACCCACGACCTCCTGTATACCAGGCGCGGTAGTTAACATCCTGCCACCATGGCACCCTCGCCTGCAGAGTGCTGGATACCAGGCCACGTGCAGAGCCACCATCAACCCGGGTCGCCCTTTCATCTCTCTCACACTAATCTCACTTTCATTGCACTCATCTCTATCTGTTTTCCACAGCTCTCTCTCCCTCTCTCATCTCCATCGCTTATGTATTTATCTCTCTCTTTCTTTCATCTCACCAATCACTACCTTATTATCTCTGGGCGGGTCACTCCAGGAGTGTTCGCAGGCCACGTCTGGCCTGCGCGCCCGCCAGTTGAAGACGCCAAGCACCAAGCGGGCAAATGGGACCCCCTTTGTGTTTTTGTAAAGCTGCGACAATTTATCTCAACCGTGAATATTTTACTCAAGGATCTGCCGCACCCGCCGTGGTCACAGATGTCGCTGTTGACGAGAGGCAGGGATTCACTGATCCAATTTCCAGTGTGTCAATTGTGTTTTGAGCGTGGTCACAGCTGGTAAATGTAGTTGCGCACACTTTTGTGAATTACATGCGGAAGGTGCTCTCCATTAATTCATGAATTCACCTGCTCAGGCCATGCCTCTGTGATTATCAAAGCAGACTCGACTCAACCACTTGGCAAAACTCTGAAAATTAACTCAGAAGGATTAAACGAATTGTTGTACTCCAAAGAGTGAATGTTGACTCGTATGGATGTTGAACTTCTTTCGCACAGCACATAACCGACCTTGCCAATCAGAGGTATGGGGGAAGGACATCAAAACTAAACACAAAAAGCAATTCTAAAGAAATGAAGTTTCCAATTTATGAAAATTCGTTTTCAATATAGAAGGCTCAATCTCTCCAACGTGTTTTCGGATTGCACCGTGTGTCTCTCGGCACGATGTCCGACGTTTCACTTCACGTGCCGGGAGCTTCTTCAGGAACTCGACTGGATATCGTGCTCAACAACAACAACAAACACCACCACGACCACCACCACGGTATGACCCGACAACACGTCAAGAGAGCAACACAGCGCAACGGTGAAGAACCCATGCGATTGTCTCCACTCCGCTGAGTTTGTGTGCGTCATGCATGCACTCGTGGGAGTGGTGGCGCAGCGGTTAGCGTGAACCCAGCGACCCGAGATCGGTTGCCGCTCAGCGCCAACACTGGCGACAGATTATCGGAAGCGGTTTTGGGCCTCCCCTAGGTCAACTCAGCCTGAAGTTAATTCCCGGTGAGGTGTGTAAACACCGCAACTGGGGAGACAAAGGCGGCCATGCGTGGTGCCTGCCACCCACCCCCTCGTGTGCCGTGACGCCCTTCATAGGTGCTCACTAACAATACTTGCCCCAACAATCCGTTAAGGCTATACGGGGGATGTTTATCTCCATGGTAATGGCACACGACATCGACGGCAGGATGGGAGGACCGATGCTGTGGTTGTCACAACAGTACCTTTTGCTGTCTAGAAATCAGCTTTGGTGCTCAGTACCGTTCGCTTCGTAGGTGCAGTACCTGCCCCAACAGTCTACGGAGGCTACATGGGGGATCTTTATCTTTTTTGTATTAGCTTTGACTGCGCTACGATCGCAAGCAACCTGGGTTCGACTCCTTGCCACGATTACACAACACCACAGTCCATTCAGCGTAAAATGATATGCCTCGTACGTCAAATCCCGGTTGGCACGATAATTTAATTCATCATCCCTTCAAGGTCAATAAAATGAGTACGACTTTCCGGTGGAAGTCAAAAGCGATTGTCCTCATGGATAGACTCACTCCCGCCATAGGAATGTGGAAGTTTCCACCACCCGTCTTTACGCAGGAACTCGCTTCGACTCTCGTGCATCACTTACCGACAGCAAGACCCGGGTCGCTGTTCATGGTCTGCACGATCTCCATGCCCTGCGCAGGTGACAGAAGGACAAGTGTGAGCAGACGATTATCATTGCTAGGCATGTTCTAGCCACTGCTGGATGAAAACCCTTGCCATCCCTCATGGTACCACGATGCCACAATGCATATTCGGCGTGCACGGGCGAGTTGATACCCATCGCTCCCTCTCTGCGGTCGTCCTACTCGAGAGGCATGTTAAGGGTACCACGGTGGTGAGATGTTAACTACCTCGCCTGGTATACAGGAGGTCGTGGGTTCGATCCTAAAGCCTGACCCCTGCTGTTTATTTGGAGTTTGTGGTGTCTCCCTCCCCGTGGTCATGTGGATTTTTCTCCGGGTCCTCCGGTGTTCTCCTCCACATTTAGAATCAACGTGCGTTTAGAATGTTTGGCTGTTATACATTTTCACATGATAAGCCACTTTTATGAGCTTTCATTTGTGATGACCAGGTCGCTTTGGAAAAAGAGCTGTATAGCTCAGTGGGATAAAAAAAGAGTTTAGTTTTAGTCTGATGTTCACCACTTTGGCTGCCATTCCATCACCAGTCTCACCCATCGGCCATCGCCCCGTGTAGCGATCCGTCATGCCCTAGCCCACTTACTTTCCTTCAGCCTGTGCGATATAATGAATATGTGTACATTCTCCGATCAATATGTTTCACCGTCCGTCTCTCAGTGTGATTTTGAGCGTGCATCTCAGATAACCTTTGCAACCAGATAAGAGCCAATTGACGCCCGAAAGGATGTCAAGCAAATAGATTGAGGGAGCTTGATTCCTGTTCAGGTGGATCGAACACGGCTGATGATGATGATGTAAGGCCAACTGAGAACAAGAGCATCCTCTTATAAGGGAGACACTGGATTCAAATACGTAACGAGAGCAGAGCAGCAGCAAAACAGCAAGGGCACTTGGGCCCTGCCATGGGAACGTCGAACGGTCTGTATTCACGTGTCGCGTGAATATGTGGGGTCGTTTCACGTATAACCAACGCTGGCCTTACGCTCGCAGCCAGTCTGGTCGAGTCATGGGGGTGAACAGAGTCTCTGGAGAGCTCCATCTAGCGTAGGCCCTTCCGCCGGCAGTGGCGCGAGCGAGCAAATTGCAGGGCTGCGCCTCTACCTTTACACAACAAAGCCTACAGGGGTAAACGTACAGAAGCCCCAGCTCACGACGAGCGGCGAAATAGTTCGGAGGGGAAGCGTTCGTGTCTTTACTTGCGACACGGTCACGGCGGTAACCCGAGGCGAGCTGCTGCTCGCCATTGCTCTTGCGTGACACATTGTCACATGACTCATCAAGCTGTGGGACATTGACACTTGCCTCCCCCCCCTATGCCGTGGAAACCTGCCACGTGCTCCGATAACCTCCAGCGGCAAAGATGCTACTGCACTCACTCACTCCTCTCCTGCTCACAGGAGGTCATGGATGAAATCCAGACCTTGACGCCTGTTTAGAGTTTGCGGTGACTCTCTCCCCGTGGTCACGTGGATTTTTCTCCGGGTCTTACGGTTTTCCCCTCCACATTTAGAATCACGCGTTTAAGAGTATTCGGCCGCAATACATTTCCAAGTGATGATAAGCCACTTTGTTGTTGGGCTGTTACTTGTTAAAGCCAGGTCGCTTCTGTGTGGGGCTTTACCTAGTAAAATAAAATAAAAACATTTTAGTTTATGTTGCCAAACGATTCTGACACCGCCAATAATGAACACGTGTCTGCGTGCAGCCCCCCGCAATTGCTGACTCGCACAAGGGCCTCCGCGAGCACGTATTTGACCGACCCCACCACGCCGACCGGGACGGCTTGGCAGAGGTGCGAGTGGCCGCACTCTGCACCAGACGCGAGCTGCCGACCGACGAGCTGCGGTCGTACCCCGTGCACTTTGGTGTGCACCCAGATGGAGCGGGCGACCTCTGAGCTGCGCGCTCACGAGGCGGTGCTCACCAAGTCCAGCTTTTTGCTGACCGTTTACGACCACAGGGAATTATTGGCAGTGGCGTACAAACCGCAAATGCAACATCAACAAAAAACCTACCGCCTTCATCAGTGACGCTGCGCTATCCAAAAAAGTGTAAACGTTTCAGGCGACGTTCCAAAATAAGGGCCCGTGCCCCTAAATGCGAGCAAAGACTCGGTGTGGTGGTAACGATGGAGGTGGTGCATTTTTACTTCCTCCTCTTTATTCGGCCGTACGAGCCACACACGGGCATTTTTATAATGCTCGGGGTTTTCAGTGCAAAGTATCCACTACTCGGCGACACCAACATAAGGTAACGTGTGAAGAATAATTCCAAGCCAGCATAACCCGGCGATGGCCAATACACCGAGCACCGTGACCCATTCTGGTGGAACTCTCCGGGTTCTGCAAGCCACCAGAAAAACTGTGACCAACAATTACCCCTATATAGTGTACAGCTAAAGTACGAGCGTCATCTATTGGTAAAAGTTATTATGTTTTTTTTACGTACTAAAAACTCTTTGGAGATTTTTATGTTTACAACTGGACATCTGTGAAAAATAACTTTGTGGCTTATCGGATTCCTCCAGTATGAACGAATATTCAGATTTTGACAAATTTGGCCACCCGTGTTCGATTCCCAGCCATGGCTAATTTCAGCTGCGTGCGATATCTGAACCGGTCCTGGGCCTCCTCTTGACCAATCCGCACAGAAGCATGGCCAGTGAGCCCTTCATCCAGTCGTGGCTGGCGAAGTTGCCACCGAGCTGATTTACCATCAGCCGTCGCGAGAAAGAAAAAAAACCTATCTGTTCCGATTCATCTTGAGATCCACCGAAAATAACAAGAATCTCTTGATCGATGTTTTGCCCACCGCTGGCACGAGCGGAAGAATCGCGCGTGGCCGCGGCCGGAGCGTCGTTTTTTCGCTCCGCGCGCGAACAGAGAGTCACCCACCTGGTTTAGCACCACCCAGTGTGGGTCGATCTGCGCGTCGCCCTCGGGGTCGAGCACCACCGTCTGGTAGGCGCGGAAGTCGGTCATGGTGACCTCGGCGTTCTCCGGGCACACGTCGATGCGGTCGATCACGCGGTCGTTGTCGAAGTCGCCCTCGCATATGTCGCCCACTCCGTCGCCTGCACAGGAAAGGGGGAAGGGGGGCCCAACACGCGTTGGCCATCCCGTACCATCAGTACCCCTCTAGACGACGAGGCCGAGCCTTCAGTACACGCAAGGGATCTCGAGACCAAGAGTGGTGAACCGATTGCCCCTGTGGGCCACGTCTGACAAACTGCTTCATTTCATAGGGCCAAAAGCCACATAACAATAATAATAATAACACTTCCATTTTATAAAGGGTCATTCATGCTAATAGCATGCCAAAACGCTTGTCCAGTAGTCCCTCGGTTAACATTTTTAATCCGTTCCACGAAAACTATTGTTAACCGAAATAACTGTTAATTGAATACAGGCATTAGTGGTTAAACGCATTCACAACAAAGGCAGTCGAGGTCTCAACGCTCATAAATGGGCGTCGCTGATTGGCTGAGGGCATGACTTACGAGCGCTCGGATCGGCCCAAAATTTGCGTCTGAGTGCATAACGTAAACACGTTGCCGTTAGTCACAATGTGAACGTTTGCCGAAGGCCACGGGGTCCTTTGGGAGGCGAAACGTTAACCGAAAAAACTGTTAGCCGATGTCACCGTTAACCGAGGGACTACGATACATCAATTAATTCCATATACAGCCACTACCGATCAAATTAAAACCCTACTACTACAAAGCAAAATCACAAATGAATAAACAAATTAAGAAATGGCACCAAAACAAATACATGAGACACATTGTCTTCACTATTACTACTGTATGCCAGAGGTCGCAAACGTGTTTTGATTCCTTACCCGTACCCGTACCCGGCCGCACCAGGGTCGCAAATGGGTACCCGTACCCGTACCAAGCCGGGTACGGGTAGCCGTTCTCTACCCGTACCCGTACCCTACCCGAAATGAGTGACAAACAGCTACTCACCAGTGACTCACGGCCTACCCGTACCCGGCCGCACCAGGGTCGTAAACGGCTACCCGTACCCGTACCCGGCCGGGTACGGGTAGCCGGGTATCGGGTAAGGTACGGGTATCGGGTACCCGGTTGCGACCTCTGCTGCATGCTCACCCAGGAAGGCCTCACTGAGGAGTCTCAATACTTTTTTTCTAAAGGGTCCTGATAGGTATTTGTTGTTGTTCACAATTCGAAACCACGGATGCTCTGTGTCTCCCAATTCAGCAATTTGCAAGTGCATTTTTTGTTGTTGTTACCATTTCAAGTTTGGCAAATGTGGACCGTGATGCTGCCACAGAGAAGTCAGTTTCCACGTGATAGGGCCCATTCGTTTGGCTAATGCCAAATTCATTGATTGTTGGGCAAGTTTCAAAAAAGTTTATTTCGCAGTGGTTTTATATTCAATTGTAGGTTCTTTAGAAATTAAATTAGACCAATAAAAAGACTTTAAAAATATCTCCCCCAAGACCAAACGTTTTATTTGCTCATCCTGACTTATTTCTTCTCTCCCATAAATGCATTTAGTTTGCAGCAAATCTTTTAAGAAACATTATCACGGGTTCATATCAGTGAAATTATATCTTATACTTCTGAAAACCTAGTGATTAGTAATATAAACTTCTAAGGGAAATATTCTTCTGTATCCCTATTCCACGGATTCCAATAAAATGCCTGTAATTATATTGGTGAATATAAAAAAATCTATTTACCCGGAATAATTGTTTTAGGCAAATGTGTAATTCTTATTATTTCGTGGAAATGCCAAGACCAAAAGCCAAACGAAGGGAATATAATATGCTAAGAGCGACAGGAGAAACATCTTCAGCGAGCCTTTCCAGCTGCCTGATGATTGTGAGTCTTTTTTGTTACCGAACTACTAAAAGTGTCACGTTCAGGCTTGTTCATTGTACAAGGTAATCACTGCCATACGGTCAGCGAGTCCGTGACATTGCACGCCACTGCAGATTGTAGTGGTCGACACGAGACGCTGCCAAACGGCAGCAGTCCAATCCTGGATATTAAAAACTCTGGGGCTGGCTTGCGTAAAGATTGATTTGGCACTTTTGTGGAATTATAGCATTTAAAAAAATACATTTTTTTATCACAGTCTCCGAGCACAGGCCACTAATCTCCAGTCCGAAAAGCCATGTGTCCGGTAACAAACAGCACGATCAAAATTGTGGGGTAGGAACTGGGTGCTCTACCCTCAGATGTGACAACAGTTGACTTAAAGCTTTCGTGACTGCAGGAATTCATATTCTTTGGGTCTTTCGGTAAAGTCACGTAGATAGGTTCAAAGAAAATAACAAAAAAATAACAACGATCGCTTGTGTTGTGATCGAAACGTCATAGTTTTTTGTTATTTTCTTTGAACCTATCTACGTGACTTTACGGAAAGACCCAAAGAATATGTGACAACAGTGTTCGTTCTTTGCATAGTAGTAGCAGTAATACTAGTTTCGAGTCAAAGAAGGCTTTGGCATGCAAAATATTATAACGTTTTTCGACGGGGAAATTATGTAAGATCCATTCTGCAAGATTCGTTCAGTGTCTGGCACAATTCGCCGCGTGGAATGAGTGTATAGTTCGATAAAAAAAAACAACAACAAAAAAACACAACCCCGGAGCCAATTGGTAGCCCGATCCGTAGTCCGATTGGCTGCGGTTTATTGGCAACGCGTTGGCAACGCGCTAAATGCCACGAGCCTGGGGCTGCCTGCAGGAATCCGATTTTTGCCACTTCCACCGAGCGCAGTGACGCCGACCGCATTCTGCGAGCGAAGGAAACCATCAAACACAAACATCGCCTTTGTCTCCCGTCTCAGCGGCGAGGCAACGTGCTGCGATCTCGAGAGTCGGCCGGCACGCGAGAACCGGGCTGCGCGGAGTGCCGATGTCAGGCGTGGCCACCCTCAAATGATTTATCGCGTAAAGTGCGACCAAACAAGAGTTTGGCTTCACGGGCTGTACGGCCTCACCGTCCGAGTCGACCTGCTTGGGGTTGGCGACGAGGCGGCAGTTGTCGGGGCCGGGCGCGAGGTAGTCGGGGATGCCGTCGTTGTCGTCGTCGTCGTCGCACTCGTCGCCCATGCCGTCGTGGTCCGTGTCGAGCTGCGAGCTGTTGGGAGTCGTCGGGCAGTTGTCCCGCGTGTCCTGGGTTCCGTCGCCGTCGCTGGTGGGGGGGGAAGAGACACGCGACGCGCACGTTCAGCAGGGCGGACGGCGACCCAGCGGACGCGTTCGGGTCAAGAGGCGAGCCGTGCCCGGGCAACGTCGAGTTGGGTGGTTTGCGCGAACCGTGCCAAGCAGCATCTTCCCCCGTCTGTCTTTGCTGCCCCTTTCCTCCCTCTCCGGACTTCTATCAACCGTGGTTCAACTACCGACCATGGTTAGGGTCAAAGTCAACGTGATTTCATGCTCACGTGAGCACCGAGGCATTGGTGCTCATGTCCTGCCTGTTTACAGCCCTGCAGATCCAGTGATGTCAATTCCACATGCCTATAGCGGGGGGCGAGTCTATCCATATGACAACTACTGTTGGCTTACCCACAAATTGGTACCTATTTTACTGAGTCTGGCAGTCAACTTCCAACCAGTATTTGAACTCGCAACCTTCCGATTCGTGAGCCGCTCGCTGTCACTGAGCCACCTGGCCGCCTGTTCTCATGTGTAGTGGGTTGACGGTCTCAGCCTGCTCACCACAATTCGGTTCTGCATTTAATTTGGCTAAAATCCAGCTCTTGAGAATTACAAATGCGGTAAAGGTCTCTTCTGTTATGCGACAAACTCGCAGCGGAGAGAGCAACGTGCCAACGACGAAAACGACACTTGAAAACATGTTTTTGCCGGAGAAAGTGCCGTGACAAAGTCGTTCGTTCGGACGCGTGGGGGTTACGACCGCTCCGTGAGAATTTCCTCATGGATTAATGATCACGTGACGTGACGGCCAAAGCACAATTTTTATGCAATGCATTGGGGGAACTAAAAAAATAAATGTTTTTCCAAATATGAAAAACAACTTTTTACGAACCCAAACGGTCATACGCTCTCATAATGGCATTGTGGCTTCTCTGTGGCTTCTCTGTATGGTCCAATCGCGGTAGAACGTCAGTCCCGAGGGACGCTACCATCATTTAATGATCGAGGAGCAAAGTCATTAAGGAGAATAAACCATCATCACGTGAACTCCGGTCATCCCCGCAGCAGCGGCGTTTGGCTCGCTGTCGAACGAAGGCGGTTGCTGCATCGCGTGGCACTTTCAAATGCGCATCTGCGGCCATCTGGAACACTCTTCCGATGCACTTTCAAATTTAGATTGAAAACGAATTTCTTTAGAACTGATTTTTTTATGTTTAGCTTGTTATCCTTCCACCCCCGCCCCCGGCAACGCCAATTAGCACGGTTGGCTACATACGGTGCGAAAGAAGTTCAACGTACAAACACGTTAGACTTGCAAAGCTGCTTTTTTCTTAGCTGCACGTCCGTGGAAACCATGGGGCAAGATCCAGAAAACCTCCCCGTCTCTGTCCACCCAGCGGTACAAGCGAGTATAAGTGGGAACACCACGGTTAGTCGATCGACAGGTCACGTGTAGTGGGGCAAAGTGTGGGTCCTCTCAAGACGTCTGAACCAGTGTGAAATAAAACATTTTCAATTCTATAAAGGGATGGCAATTGATCGATGAAATCTTATCAGATCTCGGAAGCTAAGCAAGGTTAAGCCTGGATAGTGATTGGATGGGTGACCACATGCACAGCGGGTGCGACATGGTAGAAAGCGCGGAAAAAAAAATTGCTGTGCTGTTCTTCTACGCTCCTGCATCTATGCCGCATGTCTTCACCAAACCAGCGTGGCAAAGTATGGTAAAAAAACATGATCCGAACGGTACAGGAAGGCCCTTATCCAGCAGTGGTGTAGTAAGCAGAGGAGAGTGAAGAAGACCCCCTTTGTAAACCGAAGCATTCCACAATCCCTGCCCACACTTGCATGCCCTGCAGCAATACACTATGACAGCGCGCGCATGTTAGTAATTAGGAATGGAATGTGCCACTTCTTCATGGGGGGTGATCGAGTTTTGAAAACTCCTGGTCCTGGATTTCACCCCTCGGATGTGGCAAATGGTTCCCTCTCATTCATTGCCATTTTGTCAGGATGTAGCCAATTATTGTTTTAACCTCATTAACCTCGTGATGTTCTCCCCGCTGGTGTAAGAAAAACAAATGTATGTGTTTTTCCACTTGGCCCCCTGGGACACATATTGAAATGTTTCCAGCCCAAAACGGTATTGTGTAAAGTCTCCCAGGAATTTTTACGAGCTTGCAAGAAGCCAAGAGTGCAAGTGAGTGTATGTGTGTGCATTTTAATGATATTTTTTATTGGCACCACATCATCGCCAGCGATGATCTATCCACTGCTGGACAAAGGCCTTCCCAAGTCGCCGCCATCTCTCAAAGCAATCCGCCTAGCACCTGCAAACGAGTTGCTTTAATCGTTCCATCTCCCTGGTGGACGCGCTCTCATCTGCATTCCATTCCTCAGCTGCCACTATTTGTGACTCCATCAGCCGTGATATCCCTTCTACTTTTATTAATAGTTTGAGTTATGGCGTTTTAGGTTGTGTAGGCTATTGAATCCGCGTGCTCCTCTTTCTGTCTCATGATGCGATTCCGAGCTTGAGCTTCTCAACGTTTCTTTGCGCACTTTACACTTTTTTGTTACCTACGGATCACTTAGCCCCCGTGATCACCATAGTTTGAAATATCAGCACAGCTACCGCAACGTGATGCTGCCCAGCCTGGTGCAAGGGGTCAGCAAAGTTAGCCTAAGGACGATCAATGCCGTTCAGTGTGCTGCAATAACGTTCCAACACATTGCCGCCACCAGAGTTCGGTACAAATCAATCCCTGCCCCCCCGAAGACAGATGTCAATTCCTGGGTTGTCCAGACCAAACTCAGGAGAGGTAGCAACCCGGGCTTGAAGTGCATTTTATTGGTAAAGATGGACAGCTAACGTCACCTGCTGGTAGATAACAATAAAAAAACAATTTAACGTCTGCAGTTTCAAGATTTATAAATTAATGCGTTTAACAAAATAGGGGGTGTCGTCATAAAACATCTTGTTTTTTTTTACAATAGTATAATTTATTTCTTATTGATCCATAAGCGTTGGTTGCGTTTAAGGGGCGGTAATAACTGATGGCAATTACTATTGCGTAGGTTTTCGCGGTTGTGCCGCCGTGCGTGGCTCCCCGGTGTGATTTCGGGTCGCGCCGCTACGTGTCGGTTTGGCACGACGTCCGACGTTTCGCTCAGCGGGCTGGGAGCTTTGTGCAACAAAACAACAAATCCTGAAGAAGCTCCCAGCAACGTGGAGCGAAACGTCAGACGTCATGCAAATAATTAGCTCTATGATGTATTTCTTTTTTTCCCAGTTGTAGCGGTTCAACTGGATAACGCACGGGAGACCTAACTGATGTGATGATTAAATGCCGCTCTCACACCCCGTGCCAAGAGAAAGTCTCATCGAGACACCAGATTAAAGCTTCAGCCAAATCGTCTCCCTGCTCAAATGGCAGCCCTGAACCAAGGGGTGACCGTGCTCGACTTCTCACATTGTGGTATTGATTGTATCGACCCTGATTGAACGATGATGAGCTGGTTCGACCCTCGACTGGGATTGTGAAATTGTAACTTTCTTATTGTGAGTCGAGGACTCTAATCACGGCGTTGTCAGCCATCAATATTATCATCAGCAGCAGCCACAGAATCAGCTATAATCATCAGCAGCCATGATCTATCCACTGCTGGAATAAAGCCTTCCAAAACCCTCAACATGTTACCTTACAATCCCACATGGCACCTGCTGCACACGAGATGATTTCCTCAAAAATTTACATCACTCCATCTCAGTGCCAGACAATCATAGTGAAAATTATTTCAATCCGTTGTTACTATTTTGTTTTAATTATTTTAAACGGTTGAAGTGTATTCAGTTTTTTTCTGTACCAGCTTGAATTTTATATATTCACGTGAGATTAGAGTGTTCTGGTACTGTGCACTTTT
This sequence comes from Lampetra planeri, assembly GCF_965212315.1. NCBI lineage: Eukaryota > Metazoa > Chordata > Hyperoartia > Petromyzontiformes > Petromyzontidae > Lampetra > Lampetra planeri. The sequence continues at coordinate 6,469,243 of NC_136145.1, read as the reverse complement.
GTACTTTACTCCTTGTGGAGCGTTGGATTTTTTGCATCCTGCCCGAGGTGTCAATCACAACTCAAAGTCGTTGTCTCCATTGCCTCCTCTTTCCTCGTCGGGGAAAAAAGGGATTTGACGGTAGAGTGGTTCACGTAAAAACGTTAACCTCTTCCCGTTCCGATGACGTACTTGTACGTCATAGAAATGGAACTGGAAAAATAAATAAAATAACTTTATCGGTACTGAGGCTCACACAAGGGCATACGGGTGGGCCTGTGGCACAGTTTTCCACCAGCTATTGCAAAGTGCGGTCGGTTCTCTACAATTATCTGCGGTGAGTGCAATGTCTTTAAAAACAATGGCGCTACACCTCTCTAAATAAAGTTAACGCTGAGCCGAGAATCACCGATGAACGGGTCGCTCACCCTGCAATTTTCAGACGTTTCGGAACGGGAGAGGGTTAACAATGAACAATTCAGACAAATCTTTACCTGTCCACGTTGGTGTCACATGTGTCACCGACCAGATCGTTGTCAATGTCAGACTGAAACAAAAAGAGTCAACACAACAATGTTAGACTACAACAACCAGACACCGCGTGATTGCGTAATGGTAATCATTTACCATGCTTGCTAGCGCCTCCCTATGGGCTTCTCAGTCGCTGTGGCTTGTTGGACTGTGCACAGTTGACCTGCAGTTAGTCCATCACCACTGAGTCGTTCCCAACGTGCGTCCACCTCCACGACACCACTCACTCGGGCAGTCCGCCTCGCACATATTCAGTCCAGCACTCATTCGCTCAGCCCACCACGGCTCGTCCCGGTACTTTTTCCACCGCCACACGTTCAGTTAGTCCGCGACTCACTCGCTCATTTAGTCCATCGCTCACTCCTCTCTGTAGTCAGTCCACCCCCATGAACTCAGCCCCGTAGTTTGTGTCTAGTTTGTTGTCCTTCCTCCGCACCTCCAGTGAGCACGGTTGGCTACGTACGGTGCGAAAGAAGTCCAACGTAAATCTAGATTAGAAGTTTTCGTGACTGCAAGGATTCATACTCTTTGGTTTTTTCGGTAAAGTCACGTAGGTAAAAAATAAATGAAATTAATGATTTAGTTGTTTTCATTTATTTCATACATTTTTTACCTACGTGACTTTACCGAAAAAAACAAAGAGTATGAAGTCCAACGTGCACACGTAGTTGGTCCACCACCGCTCACCGCTACAGTTAGGCCACCCGCCACTCGCTGCACAGACGTTAGAGCGATGCGCTCCACTGCTCCCGACGCGGTTATCTGCGCTTGACCAACCTGGATGTCAAATTGTAGCCGTCGCTCTGCATCTGCTACACCAGCCACACGAGAGGAAGAAAGAAGACTCGCTCACTCGGGCATCCGGAGGCTCGCACCTGGGAGGGGTTGCTGATCTCGGGGCAGCTGTCGCACGCGTCGCCCACGCCGTCCGAGTCTCTGTCCGCCTGCCTCGGGTTCGGCACCCGCGGGCAGTTGTCCAGGATGTTGGCGATCCCTGCATGAGACACCCATCGTCAAACGCCGCTCTGAGGGGCCCAACGCTCATGCCGCTGGAGGAACAGCAGACTTCCTCTGGGGTGGCCGGGGGGCGGCTCGGTCCTAGAGCGCACGCGTAATGAGTCGCCCCCCCCCCCACCCCCCCCCCTCCAGCGACTCTATAGATTGCACGGCCACCGAAACTTTTTTTTGGAGGCCTGGGCCAAAATGGCAGGTGAGGCCCTCTTTTGAGGCCCTCTCGGCCTTTTATGAGCCCCCCCCGCTGGATGTTAGGTCCACGGTAAATGTCCCCACCTGCTCCCACCACCCACCCATCCGCTCCTCTCCTCTTGCAGCCATAATCAATTGCCAAAATTGTCTTTTGCGACCGTTATGGTTTTTACCGATCTCTCATTTGTTGCTTTCATTACTTTTGTGTGCAACACCCTTGCTTGCCAGGAGAGGGCGGTACGTAAATAATCTCCGTCCATAATAGAAGTTTTTTGGGTTAGATCGCGAAAATATATAAATGTGTCGTTAAAACCCACCATCACCCGACACAGCCAACTAGTAAGGGTTGTCACGTAAACAGAACATGCCAATGCGGTGGCCGTCTTTGCTCCATGGTAAGCCACAAGCCACTGCCGCGAGGATGACCGAAGTTCGCGTGATGATAGTTTATGCTGCTTGACGAGATCAGCAAGGTATTGTGGTTCATTTGTGGCAAGTACTTTGTGTGTAATGAGTGCGACCTTATAACGTATTCGCTCGGCAACTGGAAGTCAATGACAGCTCGGCGAGCACCGGACGGACACGGTGTCAGATCTTGCAGGATCGAATAATCGTTCGGCGCACGATGGGAGCCGGCGCTCCCTTCGCATTGTCTGCGCGAGCGCGACGGCGCGTCAAGCGAGGCCATCACCGTCTCCGTCCATGTCGTTGTCGCAGAAGTCGCCCTCCCCGTCGCTGTCCGTGTCCCTCTGGTCGTTGTTGGCCAGCGTCATGCAGTTGTCGCAGGCGTCCCCGTACACGTCCTCGTCCGAGTTCTTCTGCTGCTTGTTCGGCACCAGCCGGCAGTTGTCCTAATTTTTTGCACGCGCGCGGGCGGGACGACAAGACAGGAGTCCCCGGCGACGACGTGAGTCTCACGCCGCAAGTGGAAACTCTTCACGGTCGGTTTGGTTTTGGTTTTGCCCATTGCGCTAGGTACTCCCTGCATTGCCCCGAACTCTTAGGGGGCCCACGTAGAGCAACGGACGGGACGCTTGTTAAGCCGACGCGTCGGCGATGTGATAGTGTGGTTATAGTTGACGTTGGTGACGGTAGGATGGTTGTGGTGACTGGTCGCGATGGTGGTGTTGGTGAGGTGGTCTTGGTTGTGTTGGTGGTAGTGGCGTTGGTGATGGTGGTAATGATGGCGTGTTGGCAGAGGTGTGGACTCGAGTCATGTGACTTGGACTCGAGTCAGACTCGAGTCATGAATTTGATGACTTGCGACTCGACTTGGACTTGCATAACAATGACTTTGTCCCACCTATGAGATGTGGACTCGAGTCATGTGACTTGGACTCGAGTCAGACTCGAGTCATGAATTTGATGACTTGCGACTCGACTTGGACTTGCATAACAATGACTTTGTCCCACCTCTGCGTGTTGGTAGTGTGATTGTGATGGTGGTAATGATGGTGGTGTATGGAAATGTTAGAGGTGGTGGTTGTTGGCCAACCTTGATGGAACATCTTCTGCCACAGCAGACAAGAGCTCTGTGTACATTAGCTGCATTTTGTTTGTTGCAAACCTGGACCCCCACGTCTCATTCATAACATCCTTGGCGACCTTCTCCGCCAACCTCACGGCGATTTGTTACAAAGAGAAGGACCCGAACCTCCAAGTTGAAAATGCCATCTCCATCGGCGTCTTCATCGCACTGATCCCCAATCCCGTCGTTGTCCACATCCTCTTGCCCAGAGTTGGGAGTGAATTTGCAGTTGTCCTGCAAGAGCAGACGGGGAGAAGCTGCTACGTACAAACACATCACAAAGACAAAGATCCCCCCCGCCCCCGTATAGCCTGAACAGACTGTTGCTGTTAGCGAGCAGCGCCTATGAAGGCCTGCACGGCGCACGAGGGGGTGGTTGGCCAAAAACCACAGCGGCGATGTTTACACACCATGCCAGGTACTCGTTTGAGGCCGAGCGGACAGCGCGCGCTGTGACATACAGGCCGGCGCGTGGGCACCTCGTCCCGCACGGAGCGCTCATGCCACCAACAAAGTGCTGCCAGCCTCAGCGGAATGCTTGTGACGCACCATCGGCACGCGGAGACGCGAGGTGAGAGGGGACGGTGAAGGAACACGGAGGGGGCGGGAGTGAAAGGGGTCGTCGGCTGAACCTCACCTTCCTGCAGTTGACGTCTCTGCACTGGAGTCTTTCGTCAGGAACTCCGTCGATGTCCGTGTCCGGGCCGCACATGAAGCCGTCGCCCGCCCAGCCCACGTTGCACTGCGGGAGACGGGGGAGCGTTAAACGAAACGCACGAGACTCGGAATCCCGAGGTCATAGATGAGGGCGGTCGTGGCAGGGCCAGATGAAGGTTCTTGTAGGCCATAGGCACTTCTGTTTCGTAGGCCTTCAGTGATAACTTCCTACAGTTAGCACTGATTCCCTATGTTGCTACTCTCTATTGCGAATGAGATTGTGCGAAAAACACCATTTGAAAAAGATCTTGCAAATTTTTCAATGAAAACAAATAGCGAAAAGTTAATTTCTCTCACATTATCAAAACAACAACCGATTGTCATTGGCATGACTCTGCCTCTTTGTATATATGCACTGTGCCTATCATTGCTATAGAAAATATGTTTATGCAAGATGATATCTTGCTTACATTTCTAATCATGCAAACAAACAAAAAACATGGTAAAAATGTTTTTTTCCCGTAGGCCCTTCAGTTTTCGCAAGCCCGAGGCACGGTGCCTCCTGTGGCCTATTGGATAAAACGGCCCAAGGGTTCGTGGCGCTGCGGTGGACGCTGTGGGTCAGGCACAGTGGCGGATGATCCTGGTAGCAAAAGTAGCTACAGATGCTACGGGCCCCGCACTTTCAAGGGCCCCGCGCTAAATGCTTTCAAGCTATCAATTCCGGTTCTGTGATTCTGCACGTGCTTTATTACTATAGTACTATACCGCCTTCAGCTTTTATGAACGACTGGGTGTTTAAGGTTAGCGATTTGTCGTATTATCTGGCTGTGTAGCCAATGAAAAAATACAATTACTTTACTATGCAAGTTAAAAATGTGTGTTTTAATATTTACGTTTTTTTATTTATTTAGGGCCCCTTTATAACATTTGCTACAGGCCCCGTACTAGCTTAATCCGGCACTGGTCGGGCAGCAGGTGGTACCACGCAGGTGATCTCCCCGTCGCGCTCCACGATGCAGTGGGCGTTGATGTTGCAGGGGTTCTTGATGCCGTTGGGGCAGGCCCGCGTGGGCTTGCATCCCACCGTCTGGTTCCCCACGTAGCCGTCCTTGCACGGTCCACACCGGAACGAGCCCTGGGTGATGGAGGCGCGCAGATCGCCATCGAAAGGGTTTCACGGCTCACAGTGCCGAGAGGCACGCGGTGCGGCCGCGCGTCGCCGGACCGCACACGTAAACTATAAACTAAAACCACTCGACTGTGTTTTTTTTATTTTACCACCATTCTCGTCAGTGTAGAGGGTAATATTTCCTAGTCTTCCACAGTGGCCAGAAGTCTTCGAAGAGGTGGAAGCACCCACGCTTTACCCCACCTTACACGACCGTGCAATCAACTAACTAAACTATTTTTTATTTTACCAGGTAAGGCCCACTGAGCCACAGAGCTCTTTTTCAGACGTGACCTGACCGCAAATGATAGCTCAACAGAGTGGCTTATCATGTGGAAACTTAAACACGTGATGTTGATAATTATAAACGTGGAGGGAAAAACCGCCACAGGGAGAGAGAGACACCGCAGCAGCAGCAGGCGTCAGGGTCGTGATTGAACCCACGACCTCCTGTAGACCAGGCGAGGTCGTTAACATCTCCTAGCCACCGCGGCGCTGGAGAGGGGTGACCACTTACCACGGAGTTGATGCAGACGGAGTGAGCCGTGCAGCCGCCGTCCTTCCCGTCTTCACACTCGTTAATGTCGCTGCACACCTGCAGCAGCGGGTAACAAAGCATTGTCCAACATTGAGACCTCGGAAAAATTGGGCGCCGTTTGCATCTGGAAGCGCGTTTCTCAAGCTGCGCGCCCATGTGGTCTCTAATTATTATCAAAGCTGCCCTATTACGTCCACAGATATTAGGTCAAAAGGCGCAGCCTGTAAGGGCTTCCACCAAGTGGGGGGGGGGACTCTTGAGGGCCCAACTAGAGGGTACATTGGCCTACTCTTCCACGCTAGCCAGACGTCTTCATGTATGTCTGTACCGTGCGTAGCCAACCGTGCGAATCGGAGGTGCGGGGGGCAGGACAACAAACTAAACACACAAAACGAAAAGAGGTGGGAGTACGGTACCCACACTTTACCCCACCACACGTGATCTAGTTGTTGACTGCTGTACCTGTTTTTGTTGCTGGATGGGCAAGGATAGGGTTGGGGGGATTTGGGAAACCTGCTCTTCCATTGTTTCATCTGCAACGCCTGGGAGACCAGACTGGCGACTTCTGGATTGCAAGTCCGGTGTGCTAAACCATTACGCCTCACCAACAGGTGTACATGTGGCTTTGCGTATATATATATATAATTAAATTAAAAGCTCATAAAAGGCATTCGTTTCATGTTGTGTACCGGCGTGTTTCATGATAGTAAGGCACGTGTTTCACGTTGCTTATGAGTGTGTTTCCTCGCCGTGACGTGGCGCTGACGTTCCCCGCTCGCATTCCACGCTTCTCCTGCACGGTGTCTACACCGCAGCCTGCGCACTGGGGACCCCAAAAAGCTCGCAGGCCCCACCCCGGGCCGGGGTCGACAACCGCGGTGATGCCGCCCCGCTCACCTGCTTCCTGGCGGTGGCCTGCTGCAGGCCGATGCCCTGCACGAGTTCGCCCGTGAAGCCGGGCGGGCATGGCTCGCACATGAAGCCGGGCGCCGAGTTGAGGCATCGGGAGCCTCGGAAGCACGGGTTCGACACCTTGCACTGGTCATCGCACACAGCGGGTCGACACGGACGACGGATGTTATCGCGAACGTCGTCATCGCTCAGTACACACAAAGTGCTCGCCACAAACGAACCGCAATTTATTTTCTGATCTCGTCAAGAACCACAAACTATCATTACGCCAACTCCCGGTCATCCACGCAGCAGCAGCTTTTGACTGGCCATTGAACAAAGACGGTCACCGCATTGCGCGCTTTTAGATGCGCTTCTGCGGCCGTCTGGAATGCTCTTCCGATATTAGGAAGCCACCTCCGATTAGCACAGTTGATTACGTACAGTGCGAAATAAGTTCAACATACATACATGGATCATTATCAGCCACGGTCAATAAACCTCTGGATCATGCGCCCCCCCCCCCAAGCAACCACCACCTCTCACGATAAAAATAAATGACACGGTACATTTCGTATTCGCGCTATTCTTGAAGCGCAATTCTATCACGGAGGAAGGCCCTACGTTGCACACCATCTGCAGTAGTTTCGCAGTCGGGGGCTATGTTGCTATGTGCAATCCCATAGGCCTCACACATTATCTTGCATTCTTTCCGTTCCACAGTTACTCGTGTCCAAGTAGCGGCCTCTGAACTCTGTGATCTCATCCCGCTGCTGCCATCGTTCGGAAGACGCAGGATATCGTGTCACGCAATTTTCGTGCGTGACATCCTTCCATTTTGCGTGGGGCCACGGGACCTACGCTTTTAACCTGTGGGTCTCCAAGGCTTCCAACGCTTTCCCCGATGACTTTTAGGGACGGTGGAAAAGACCATCACCTGTGGGCCCTAAAAGGTGGAGCCTCTGCAGCGCACAGGGTCACTGCGATGCAAGTGAATAAGGAATGTGGATACGCGATGCTATTCCATAAATGTTTGTAGCGATTTGCTTACCCCTCCTACACTTTGCATCGTTTATAACTTTCTGACGTGCGCTTACTGAAAAATAGCTTCAAAGCTCATCGAATTCCTCCAGTGTGAATAAAAGATTCTGAGTTCAATCTGTTGCCACGCTTCTCTTCCCTTCTCTCGGTCTCCACCCCATCGCCGATGTCGTCTCCCTCCTCTCTCCCATCGTCTCCGGCCGCCCTCTCCGCGCGATTGCCTCGTTCCTCTATTCCTCTTCTCGCGCCACGTGTAGCCGGCCGTGCGAGTGCGAACACTCCCCGACGGCGGTGTGCGTAATCGCGGCCCGGAACCCAGGCTCGATGCGACCACCTCCGCGGAGGTCCGCTTCATCCGGCGAGTGCAGACCCACCGGGCCCTCCTACTGCGGTGGGCCCCCAGGCACGAGCCCCGCCTCACCTCGTCGATGTCGTCGCAGTGCGTCCCGTTGCCGATGAAGCCGTCGGGGCACTGGCCGCACTCGAACCCCTCGGCCGTCTCCTTGCACTCGACGCCCACGGAGCACGGGTTGGGGTCGCAGCCCGGCTTCTTGGGGGGCAGCACGCGGGGGCCGTCGTCAAAGCCTGGGGGGGGGGGGGGGGGGTGGTGGGGGGGGGGAGTCGTCCGGAGCGGTGTGACGCCGCGTGGCCCAAACGCAGGCCGCCCTTTTAACGCTTTCCAAGAGAGGGGCTATAATGCAACGTGAGCTGTTGTGTTACAGGGCTATTATGCCATAGCCCTGTCTGCCCTGTCCGTCTGATAAGTTGGCATTGAGTTGCATCCCTTTTCAAATGCAATGTCTATGGAACACCTGCCGTGTTTGTGAGCATGTTTGGTTTTTTAAATGTGCACGTTTTTATCAGCCGATCAAGGAAGAAATACTTTGCAATGTATTTTTCCCAAATGTTATCGCAATCGTATTTGTTAGTATCGTATCACGAGACGTAGTATCCATTCGGATCTCCCGATTGTGGCACGACAACTCTCGATCGAGACGATCCAGCAACGGCAGTGATGCCACGCGTGCCCCAAGTTTAGTTCACCCCTTTTCGCGTGTGTTTTGTTATTGACGCTCTCCAATTGGGGGCTGAACACATTGATGCATCGGCTCTGTCCACCTGCCCCACAAGCGGGAGGAGGCTGGTTCCTGCCCTAGTGATGTGAAAATTTCCACCGCTGGCTCAAGGGCCACCAACGGTGATGAACGCCGCCTTGGAGCTCGGTTGAGCGGGGGGGAGCCTCTGTGGCTTTGTCTTTAGCTAATCTCGCCACGGCGCAAGGGGGGATGTTTATACAGACACGCTCGTACCACAGGCTTGGCACTCCAGAACCGCGTTTCGGAGCATCGATGTTTCTTTCACCTGAAAAGAGAGCGTACAAAATCATGAATATAAAATATGCCTGGGTCAACATCATCATCATCATCATCGTCAGCCATTATCATTCCAAGCTGTCATCATCTCTCCCAGTTCTATAACACAACGGTTCATAGTGCACTGGGCTAACCGCTGCGCCATTATTCCACAAACAAATACAAAGATCCCTTGGATAGCCTTTAACAGATTGTTGGGTCAGGTGTGGTTAGCGAACACCTAAGAAGGCAGGGCTCAGCACACGAGGGGGTGGGTGGCCAACGCCATGCCCAGCAGCTTTTGTCTCCACAATGTTGATGTTTATAAACTGCACCAGCGTCTCATTTGAGGATGAGTCGACATTGGGGGAGGTTTAGGACCGGTTCGAACATTCGCCCTTGTTATTGGTCGTGAGCGGGAATCGAACCCGGATCGCCGGGTTCGTTGCGCAGCACACTAACTATATTGCCGCCCCCCCATAACTGCTGTCCATATACACACACATACAAGACAGACACGTGTGTGTGTGTGTGTGTATGGGAAGTACTCGAGTTTCTCTAGTACTGATGTTTGTCACGTGACAGTAACAGGTAAAATAACACAAAAAATCATTTGTATGCAAGAAACGAACAGCTCAAATCATGTGGATATGTACCCCAGGCTGTTTGACTGGGACATCGCTCGAGCATTCAGCAGTGCCTTTATAACTCCCAGTGTTAGAAAAGGACACGGATAGAATATTGTGTCTGACCAGTAATGGCCTACGGTGCCATACAACCTGGCCCCTAAATAAAGAAGAAGTAATAATGTCAGAAGTTCGTCAAAGAGCATTAGAAAGGAGGATTTTGAACATATGAGCAGGGGCACCGATACAAAGTAATACTTTCAGAATGAAAGCCAGGGACAACAGATGCGATTTCACAAAGTGTAATAAGAATTCTTGACGGAGCTGGGCAGGGCATCTCGCTCGAACGTCAGATGACATTCGGGCGAGATTAACAAGCAGAATGGAGGTCGATGGAGGGAAGAGAAAGAGAGGAAGAAAATGAGCCGGCGAAACGAGGTTGTTTGGTGTTGGCGTCCTTCCCCGCACCTCCGAAGAGCACGGTCGGCTACGTGCTGTGCGAAAGAAATTCAACAGACGCGCGTACATGCGGTACACGATTTTGGAGGAGCGCATTGGATGGAGGTGGCAAGAGACCATGATGAGTGGAAGAGATTGGGGAGGGGGGGGGGGATGAGGCCTTTCCTCGGCGGTGGTGCGTTCATAACTAAAGAGAGGCTATGGATAAACAGGTGGATAAATGATGCGCGCGCGTGGTGCTTACCTGCTGCCGGATGTCATCCCTGAGCTCTCTCAAGACGTCGGTGAACAGCGTCATCTGCTGCAACATCAGCCGGGACACGTCTCCTGCAAGGTGGGAGGGGGCAGGTTGGCGAAAAGTCACCTGGCTGGCACTCGACTAGGCCTCGGCAAGGTCATTTTCTTGCTGTGGATTTCACACCTGATGATGATTGCTTGTGTTGCAGTCGAAACGTCGTGAGAATTTTTATTGTTTTATATTTATATTATTTTATTAGTTCCCTTCTACGTGACTTTACCGAAAGAACCAAGAATATGAATCCCTGCAGTCACGAAAGCTTTAAATCAAAATTTAAGGGAAGATAATTTACCGTTTTTACCGGGTAAAAGGGTAAAGGTAAAAGGTGTCGACATGCCAAGGGGTAAGGTAAAGGGTAGGGTAAAGGTCGCTCGGAAGAATTACCCAGTAGGGTAAAGGTAGCGCAAAGTATTACCCGGTAAATACGGTACCTTGTTTACCGCTAAAAGCTCCGTGGCACAATCCGTGGCCTCCATTTAATAAGTAATATAAAAAAAAACTTTTTTTAAAAACGCTTTTATTAAATGTACTAGTAATGGCAGAACTCCTTATCTCCAGGAAGTGGCCCCGAAGCTTGCCATAACGTAAGGGACCGTGGCCAATTACAGCCAACGTTAGTTGAGCGTGGACATATGATTTAAAAAATGTAACCAAGATATCTTCTTGAATAAATATATTTATATAGCAACGGTAGGCACAGGGTTGATTATTAAATCTGCGGCAGAGGGCACGCTTCCATCAATGAGGTCACAGACTAAATAATGAACGTATCAGTAAGGTCATCTGTCCAGCGGTTGGACAAAGTGCCGCGTGAAACAAGTGGAATGACCGCGGCGGTGCTAACGTGGGGCAGCAGCAGCAACTGTAGAAAGTTACCGTTGAAGGCCTACGAAACAGAAGTGCCTAGGGCCTACAAGAACCGTAAATCCGGCCCTGCTTGTTCACCTCCAGCTTTCATCGGTGTTGTGTGTGGCTGCGTTGTGACGGACGGCACTACCACGGGCACTCAAGAGAGATGATCGACCAAGGGAGTGCCCTGAAGCCAGATCGTGGTGGTTGGTGATGATGAGGCTGTAGTAAATAAAGAACACGTTGCAAAAAGAGTACCCCTTACCCATGGCTCCAGTGTCTCCATTCACTGTAAAAGATCAAACAGAAAACGGTTAACTCAGGCTCTGTCATTTCACAGCATGTGCTCGATTGTTAGTGCTTTTCACCTGGTTGCGAACTGTGTCTTTTATTGTCACGCGGTGTGTGTCGATGTAGTCCTAGCCACCACGTCGTGTGCCGTGCCAGCCTTCATAGGGTGCCCGTTAACAGCACTTGCCTCCAAAAGTCTGTTAAGGTTATACGGGGGATCTTTGTCTTTGCGCGTGCGTGTATGACCAGATGTGTGCGTCTTACTTTAAGGAGCGTCTCATTGTTTTACACGTGTGTGCTTCATGCGTGCATAGCCTGGTCTGTATATGCGGTGGCGTAGCGTGGTTTGGTATGGGCCCTGGTGCAAGGAACGAAATTAGGGCCCCCTATGCAATGTTCCCCCTCTCATCATAGCCCAGTGACTGGGGACCCTTCTGGCCGCTGCGGCCCTGGTGAAATTGCCACAGCCTGGACACCCGATAGCTATGCCATAATTGATCAATATAATCAGCAAGAGTATTGGCTGTGAAATCGTTCACTGCGTAGGCTTTCGCCGTTTCGCCCTCGTCGCTCCGATGTGCATTCAGTCGGTACCGCGTGTTGTTTGGCACGTTCCTGAACGTTTGGTTTCTTTAAGAAGCTCGCAGAAGGTTGGAACATAAATGTCGGACATCATGCCGGAACAGCACGCGGTACAACCGGGCAACACATTGGTGTGGTCGTTCGTTTGAGACGACATCATCATCGTCGTCGTCATCATACGCCCGTGTACACGCGTGCCAACGTGGGGTCATCGCGGGCTCCTTACCGATGTTGCGTGCCGAGTCATCGTCCTGGAACTCGCACTCCTGCATGAGCCCCACTTTGGCGAGGGATCCTCCCATAATCCAGCGCAGGTCGTTCAGCGAGCCCTGCTAATAGATGAGCAGCCACAGCCTTGAGACGCAGAGAGGCGCCAACGGATCGCCCAACAAGAGACAGAAAACTTTTGTACGGACGGCGGCCTTGCTCAAATTTAACGACTGTATGGAGATTTCACGTTTTTTTTTTATCCGGTGGCCAAGTTGGCTCGGGCATCACAGCCTCGCTGAGCTGGCAATTTGACCATTATGCGACGACCGCTGCTGTGCACGGTCGGGTTGGTGGAAGAGTGCCACGGCCCTAGTGTGGTCACTCGAAGCGATCTCAGTGGTAGCTCTGTGATACCCGCTTCCGTGGGCCCTTCTCTAAAACGAAGGGTGGCGCTGCTCTTTGAGAGATGCGAATGCAGACTGCGTCTCGTGATATTATACGAACGGTACTATTGTGATAAAAAAAAATTGGGGAAAATGCATTTACAAATTTTTCCCTTCATTGGCTAAGAAAAACGTGAATATTTTTGCGAAACCAAACATGCTCACAAACACAACAGATGCTCCATACACATTGCATTTTAAAAAGGTACGCAACTTAATTCCAAGTTATTATTGAGATATATGTTCAAAATACAACGCTCATATACATGTAAGCGAAATTATGTTACGAATATTACGCATTATTTTGGTAATGGCATTTGTTCTGACAAATTCCTGTGTTGCTTTTGATTACATTTGCAATTTTGTTGCGGTCATTTTCTGGAATTAAATATATTTTTTGTAACATACTTTTTTTTGCATCTGCGCTCCACGTTTTCCCTGCAAAAGAGACTTGACTTAGAGGGTTCTCGACATCATCAATAATCATGACCTATCCACTGTTGGATGAAGGCCTCACCAAGCCATCACCATCTACCACGGTCCATCTTCCAGACATGCTCCCTCCTAAAGGGATGGTGACTGGTGGTGGTTAAGCGGTGACAGCCAGTCATCAACCCTTTTAACCCTTTCCCGTTCCAAGAGGTCTGCAAGTTGCAGGCTGGGTTGTCTTGTTCACCTCTGAATCTCGGAACGTGCAAGCGGTTAGCGTTAATTTAATTTAGAGAGATATCGCACCGTTGTTTTTAAAGACATTGTACTCACCGTAGACAACTGTAGGGGCACGACCACACTCTATGATAGCTGGCACCAAACCGGTGCCACACGCCCTCCCACATTTCCTTGTAGGAGCCTCGGTACGTCTTCTGACCCGATAAAGTTATTTTTTTTCTTTCAATTCCGTTCCGATGACGTACATGTACGAACTGTACACGTTCAAAGATAAGTATACACGTTCGTACATGTACCTACGTGTACACGGACATCATCCCACGTGTTTCTCAACCTACATCTCAGTGTAATTTAAAGCATGCACCTCTGCACACTTCCTTTAACCTTTTTCTAATTGTATTATACTGTATTTCCATTATCGGTGTCCGCGTGTGTGATATCACAGCAGGCAATAATACCACACTGATTGTTTGTTCTCCTTCAGGCACATTGCTATGTTGCTTTTCATGATCAAGTTCAGTTTTACAAAGTGTTCTCGACCGCATCCCTATCTCATCGTTTAGATCCCAGATCACTTTCTAAAACTGCTCCTGGTTGACAATTCGCGGCACACTGTAGTTCTTAGAGTGTGGTCTACGACGTTCCTCCGGGCGATCCGTGGGGCTATGATACAAATGCAGGTTGATTCAGAAATAATGACAATGTTTATAGATTTTGTGTCTAACATTCATTCATATTTTACTCATGCTACTTCATTAAAAAGTTTCGTAAACTTGCCCGATTGGACTACCCTAACCCTATGATCTAAATGCCCCTGATAAAATAACATAGCTGCGTAAAAAAAAATAACTAAACATGTTTTTAGTTCCCGGTAATGAATAATGTCGTATTGCTGCCATTCAGAGATAAGTGGCTGCGTTTTGTCAGCAGCAGTGGGAGGCTGACTTTACCGAAAGAACCAAGAAGATGAACCAATATTTAGCAAAGGATCTTCTCATGTCGCTGTGAATAGCTCCCCTTGTGTAACGCGTACTTTGTTACTGAGAGCAATCTCAGGGGAGATGTTCTATTTTCTTTTTAACGGGAAAGTTCCTGGAGCAGAGAGTATAAACGTTTGACATCAAAGAAGTGGGACCAATATCTGGAACAAGTTTACATAACAAAAAATGGGCCCGTGTACAGCTTTCAAGGCATGACGTCAGTGTACTAATAATACAATAGAGCAATTTAATGTGCCTCTTACATTTCCTTCACCCATTACGTGTAGTTTTATTCAGTTTTATTTTTTAAGGGTGTGTTGAGGGTTGGGGTTATTTTATGAAAACTTCTGTGTGAGGCCTTGTGTGAATGGTGCTGTATACAATCAAGTTTTATTGACTTGGTTAGACTTCGCAATTTTTTTGTTAAATCATATTACTTATTTCACTACAGATTTTACCGTTGTGTTAGCTTCGCGTTGTCGAATTCGTTTACTTTATGATGCGTTGGATGACTCCTGCACTGCTGTTACCAAGAACAACAACAGCAGCAGAACAAGCCCAGAGGCCTTTCTCTACAGCCACAATTTTGTTCTTCGTCTTCCTTAACCATAGGACACATACCGTGTCAACCCACACGGTTTACTCCGTATTCCTGTGCAGGGAAATTGAGTTTTCAGGTCCATACGGCGTACAGCCGTTTCAATACGGGCAAATAATAGATTTTTTGCTTTGTGTTTCTCCCTTGAGATGGGACTTTGTAGGATGAACGTTGAGACTTATAAGGGACACGGGGTGACTAATAAGGTCTCAATTAGCCTGCAATAAGGTAAGGGGTTGACAGCTATGACAGGATCTGCTTAAATACCACTCATTCAGCCTGCCGGGCATGATAGCGCCACATCACAGACCTCGCCAGCCCGGATATTCTATTCTGGCATATGGCAGGACCTAAATGCCCATGTAGAGGTCTGTTTGCCACAACAGGGCTTAGGGAGAGAGTTCGTGTCCTTTTGCCATGCCTCTATTGCAGGAGCGCACACTGCTTTGGTTGACTATATGGTACGTGGTTTTCATTGTAGCTTGTCTCTATGTATCTCTGTGGGCCTCCACGTATCTATACGAGTCTCTTTGCATCTCTGTGGGTGTAGTGTGTTGTTCAGAGTCTGGCTTGCACGTCCACAATAGCACTATACCGTGGCTTGTCTTTAATTTTCCATTCACAAATGGACAGGTGTGCATCGGCCTGGACGTCGAACCCTCCCTCCTCGCGAGGGCCACCCATGGTGGCTGTGGAAGCGGTGTGGCCAGGTCGGGTGGCTAAGCAGGAGCGGACGCTGTGCCCTGGCGTTTAAGTACGGACACAACGCTCGAGTCGACCCCAACACTCTGGCTGCCCGTGCCGTCGTCACTCAAATCTCTCTAAGCCCCACCCACCCACCCATTCACTGCGACGCTGCAACCCCTCGAGGTGACAACAGTCGCCTTTCCCATTCATCAGGACCTCGTGGTCGCTGGAAGTCACGCCAGGACCCTTTTGGACCCTTGCCCAAAACCTTAAAACAATTTCGAGATCAATCCCCGACGAAGCTTGGAAAGCTGAATGGAGTTAAAAAAAACTCGCAAACACCGCCTCGTTGTGAAAGACCCAACGCAGGAGATCCCCCCTGGGTTTGATCTTCCACGAAGCTCACAGTCTACCCCAAGCCGCATCATCCACTACACGGACCATGGAAGTAGATGCGGATACCTGATGATGCACAAATGGAAAATTAAAAAACTTTCCAGTGGTAGTGGTGCGACTGCGGTCATCCAGAACAGACCGTGACGACGTGAAACGACGCAATGCCCAGATCCACAAATTACGAAGGCGACATCAAAGTGACGACAATGATGATGATGATGATGTCGATGATGCGCTACTCCGCTACTGCTCCTGACTCGGTTGTCATGCTGGCGTGACCGACCTCAATGTGAAATTGTAGTCGTTGCTCTGCGTCTACATCAGCAGCCGTACGACAACAACAAGATGGACACAGCTTCGGGTCTTTGACCGTCAACTCATTCATCGCCGTCCCACCTCCGCCTCTAAAATGCTGAGGCGACATAAGCGACCGTACGACGACCACGTCCAGGTCGTGCACAAAGAGCTGAATGATCGCGAAGGATGTCGCTGTTGTTGTTATCGTTGTTATATGTCGTGTTTACGAAAATACAATCGTACAATCCCCGACGCACGAGGCCCACGTACCTTCAGCCAGCTCGGGAGGGGGGGGGGGGTGGCAGGCACATTGGGCAAGGCACAGGCGCGGTCTTCACGGTGGGCCTCGGATAAAGTGCTGCACGTTTTGGTTTCCGCGCCACCCCTATAGCAACCCAAAAGGCCATCACGCAGCCACTAACGTTGATGCTTCGTGAGCTTTACAGAACGTTCCCGACAATGGCCGATGCCGACGCCGACCGCTGCTGCGATGCGAAGGGGTGCGGCCCCTGGAGTGGGAGTCATCTGAGCACCAAAGGTCAACCAAAATTCAACGTGAACATCACCCCAAAAAAGGGGGCTTCGGCCACCGGCCTCTGGCCCACCCGGCTCCACCTCACGCCACGAACAACCCGCGCCACCTCCCTTCCCGCCCCAAAACACCGACGCCGCCTAACTCACCTGGGTGCGGAAGAGGGTCCGCTGGCCCGTGCGCATCTCGGCGCTGCCCGTCTCGAAGGTCAGGCCGGCCAGGGGCGGCGGCACCTCCTTGGCCGAGTCGACGAGGGCGCAGTCCACGTAGAGCTGCACGTTGGCAGCGGCGCCCTGCAGGCCGCTCATCCGCAGCATCACCGAGTGCGTCTTGCCGTCGCTCAGCGCCGCGTTGTTCAGAGTCACCAGGTGCTGCCTCCGGTCCGCCTTGATGTAGCGCATGAGGACTGCCAGGGTGGGGCCCCCATGGACACGCGGACGGACAGACCGACAGAGGGATGGGAGCGTCAAGATTCGATACGAACCCCAAAGCGTGGGCCATTTGATACGAATGTTGTAGTCGTATACAGCATAGCGCTGTGGTCTTCGATGTTCAGAGGTGGGAGGAATGTTACTTTCGCCGATAAGACATCGTCAGTGTGCGGACCGCCACACAATGGGTTTGACAGCAGCACGATGACGACGATGATGATGTGTGTTCTCTTCACTCTTTGTGTATTGTCGGGGGGCTGCACGTCAAGGGCCGCACTAAAGGCCACCAGGGTCGCCATTGGCTCCAGAAGAACACTGCCGTATAGCATCATTCATGCAGATTGCATCTCACTCAAGGCTTTGCAATGTGTAATGCCCAGAGGCACCACAGGCAAGCGGGGAAGGCAGCCGGGCGGCGAGCCAGCGCCAACAGGAGGTTTTCATCTGGTTAATGAGTGTTTATACGTGTCGGGCAAAAGCGGAGCACCCACAGAAAGCAGATGCGTGTGTGGGGGGGGGGGGCAATACTACATCCCATTAAGATGGAACAGATAGAGATTGCAGGAAAACCCTTATCCGTGGCCCTATTAGCAGCGACTCCTATTATCCGCGATGACTGTGGGCTCTGCAAAAACTCTTATCCACGGGCCTTATTGCTTCCAGCTATCTGATATTTTACCAACAATGCATAACTCTGACATTTTTCCAGTGGGCAAGATGGACAATTCGCGAATAACAGGATCCGCGATATTGAGTCCCCCCTCCACCCCCCCCAAATCACCGCGGATAAGACGGGTGGGTATGTACGTATGTATGTATGTAGGTGTGGGGAAGGATAACAAACTAAACACAGAATAAATCTTTCAGGTGCACTTCTGCGGCCGTCTGGAACGCTCTTCTATTTGATATTGGGAAGCCATTGGGAGAAATGCAACGTTTTAAATCATCTAGATTGAGCGCTCATTACTCCAGATCTGCTTTCTTGTGTTCAGTTTGTTGTCCCCCTCCCCCCGCACCTCCAATTAATCGATTAATTGGAGGTGTGGGGCAAGGGGCCATCCATAAATGACGTCACGCGATTTTGGACGATTTTTGACCCCCCCCCTAATCACACGACGTCACAAAAAGTCAGACCGCCCCCTCAAATATGACGTCACAAAACTCTGCCCCCCCCCAAAAATATATAAAACATGCTTCAAATCGCTTTGAACTAGTGTCATTGTAGTGCGTATTTAATGTGGCGCTGCACTATGATGTTGTAGGAGGAAACATGTATTAAAAGTCTATTTAATTAAGTAGAACGTGTTGCCTATATTTATTTAAAGTTGCGCATTTTGATGTGACGTCACATTTCTCAAACCACCCCCCCCCCCTTCGTCACACATCGTCACAAATGTCTGACCCCCCCCCCCAGGTGCGTGACGTCATTTATGGACGGCCCCCAAAGACAATTACGTGGGTGGGTTGGCGGCAGGGGGGGGGGGGCGGTAGGAGGTTCTTTCTACCGCGTCCGTGACCGCGAACTGTGCGACGACCTCACCCTTGTTGCCCTTGCCCAGGAGGACGACCTCGAGCAGCTTGGCGTTGTCCTTGCCCGTGACGCTCACCAGCATGCCGTTGGTGGCCGTCCACAGCTTGAGGTTGGTGAGGAGGTAGACGTCGTCCTTCGCTCGCATCTCCCGCAGGAACGTGTCGGCCGCCACCTCGCCCGCCTTGCCGTCGGCCAGGGAGAACACGTCCAGCACTGCGACGTGGCAAAAACAAAAAACGTCACTCGCGATCCGACGACGGAAGTTTTGGGATTCTCTCTTCCGCGATGACTGTGGGCCGCGCTGAACCGCGCTCGAACGCGGCACGGCGGATGCGCGTGCACGTTCCATAGATGGAAGATCAAAGAATCGCCCAACTGCGGCTGTGGAGAAGTCCAAACCGTCGAGCACATTGCCGACGAATGCTCCATCCATGCACATCCTGGCGGTATTGCTGAACTCCACACCGCGTCAACCGCATCGTTGGACTGGATGAGGAGCCTTTGCATTCATTTATGACGATCATTAAGAAACAAATACCATACGACATAAGGAGACTGCAATGGCCACGTGCGACACCCATGCGCACACGCGTGACGCTCGACAATATCGTTACTCGTGCAGGCATCAGCTGTCGGCGTCGTCGCCGCACGCCGTTGTGTGTGTGTACGTACGTAAGTAAGCTGAACTTCTTTGGCACTGTACATAAGCTAAACCGCGCTAATCGGAGGTGCGAGCGAGTCGGCGCCTTTCGCTCGCTCGCTCTCATGGACAAGTGTGAGAGTCTTCATCGCAATGATTTCTTTCGACCGAAGGAGTCCGATGAGCTATGAAGCTATTTTGTCCTTCTCAAAGATGTCCAATCGGGACGGGTCAGCAAGTTGCAACTACAAATGATACAACAATAACAACAACATCGATAGGAGTGCTAAATGGAGAAAAGGTAAGCAGGTGACGAAAAATAAATATAAATAAAGTATATGAGTTCAAATATCATAAGTACGTAAATTCCTGTCGATTTTGCAACACTAAAATGCAAGCTTGGGCAAGGCGGCAAAACATCAACAAAGACAGAGAACGACTCAGAAGCAAGAGGAGGAATCGCAGACAAAGCAGCAGCTACACGGTGAGCAATTGTCCAAGATCTGCGGTACTCTACATATTAAGGTGCTATCAGCCAATTACGTGTGGCAGGAAACCGGAGCGTGTGCGAGGAGGAAACACTCTATCCCACACGGATGGAACAGGTGGAGTCCATACGCTCGCTGTACTGCCATCTCCCGGCGAACCAGGGTATGGCACCGCCTCCACACGCACGGGAAGGGAGTTGCAGGAAATGTTGCAGCCCTGACATTTCTCTATGACAGTACCGCTCCTTGAAGAGGCCTCCACTCGAGGGAGCTCTGGAGAGGCCCCCTCCAGCGGGTGATTTGGCCGACTCGCTCGCTTACCAGACGTCGTGGAGGAGGTCGGAGTACCCACAGCTTTACACCGCCACACTCGTCGTCCCATCTCCATATATATAAAAGGCAAAGTTGTGATTATGTGTGTCTGTTCAAAATGTTTAGCGTACTTCCCGACATGCAACAAACTTGAAATTTGCCATGTGGGTACTTTCCAGACTGTACACCATGCAAAAATTATTAAAATAAAATGTTGTGTTTTTTTATTGGGGGGGGGGGGGGGGTTCAAATCTGTCACGTGACCCGCGCATGTGGAAGTGTAACGCATTGTAGTGTAGTGGTTAGGGCGCTGCGCTACGAACCCGGCGACCCGAATTCGATTCCCGCTCACGGCCACTACCCGAGACGATTATTTTAACCGCTCCTGGGCCTCCCCTAGGTCGACTCAGCCTCAAACGAGTAATTGGTGTGGTGTGTGAACATCGGCACTGGGGAGACAAAGGCGGCCGGGCGTGGTGAATCCAAGTCCCATGCGAAGCCGGGTAGTAAAGATAGTTTTATATTAACTGCTTTGTGGACCGAGGCAGGAGGAGTTGAAAGAAATTTGCATCGTCGTTTAAAATGCCCCGCGCCGGGAGATTGAATCGGTGACCTCTGGATTGCAAGCCTCAGTGTGCCATCCACGTCACCACAGCACCGTCCAAATATAAACTTAATTAAACATACGCATAAAAAATACTATTTTCTAATGTAACTATGGCAACAGATGTCTGCATGAGAAAATCAACACAACAAACTCAAAAGGGCCCAATTCAGGCAACGGTGAATATTGCTTTGGCAAAACGAATCCGCCGTCTACATTGCCAATATTCAGTGTTCGATCGCCTCGGCGACGCGTCTCTGTTGATTTTTCCGTGGTGGCGATCACATCTACTGGTGGCCCCGAACCAACTGTGCAAATTCCACATTACTATGGCAGCGGTGCTGTACTGGAATCATCTCTGTCCTCGTTTAAACTGACGCTATTAAAGTCACAAAAGCTTAAGCGAGAATGTAATTTTACAGCAATTGCTATGATTAAGCAATTTTTGTTGGTGTAATCTGTGAATGTGGAATGCTTTGATGTCTGCCGGGTCGAGTTGCCTTTGAATAAGTATTATTTAAAAAAAAAAACTTTTTTAACACGTTTTTATGACTTTATGAAATGTACTATAGTCATGGCAGAACTCCACAACTCCAGGAAGTGGCCCCGAAGCTTGCCATAACGTAAGGGACCGTGGACAATTAGACCCAAACCGAAACATAACATATACAAAATTATGTTTAAAATATTTTTATTTTATTTTTAATGATAGAATGTAGTATTGTCATCAGTATGACATAAGTATACCACGTTTGCAGTCGATACCACATTGGGAAGTGGGTTCAAATTGAGTTACAAGATTTGAGGATACAACGACAACAACAGAGTGAGTTAAATGAAAGCGTGTAAATAGAGCTCCTTAGCTGAACGGGCTTTACTCGGAGGGAAATACCCTTGGGAACTTCTGAATGGTTACCACACTGGACCAGAGGTTGCCGGCTCCATCTCCCGTCGCACCAGTTGAAACGAGAGACAAGCTTCTTCAATCCTTCGGTCTCAGTCCACCCACCAAGATAAATGGGTTCCCTTCTACGTGACTTTACCGAAAGAACCAAGAAGATGAATCCCTGCAGTCATGAAAGCTTTAAATCGAAAAATTATGGAGTTCGTTGATCGCAAAGTCGTGTAGAGTGGGGTCAAGCGTGGGTATACTCCTACCTCTTCGAAGACATCTGGCTTAGTGTTTAAGAGTAGGCGATATAGCCTCTACGCTGACGAGAATGGTAAGACAAAACAACAAACCCACTACCTTCACTTGCGCGGGGGAAGAGCGGCGCGCAGGAGCGGATTTGGCACGCGCGCGCGTGTGGGTGCGTGTGCACTTGCGTGTGTGTGCGTGCGTGTGCGCGTGTGTGCGTGTCTGTGTGTGCGCGCGCGCGTGTGTGTGTGCGTGCGTGTGTGTGTGCGTGTGTGTGCGTGTGTGTGTGTGCGTGTGTGCGCGCGTGTGTGTGTGTGCGTGTGCGCATGTGTGTGCGTGTGTGTGTGCGCGTGTGTGTGTGTGCGTGTGTGTGTGCGTGTGTGTGCGTGTGTGCGCGTGTGTGTGTGTGCGTGTGTGTGTGCGCATGCGCGTGTGTGTGTGCATGTGTGTGCGTGTGTGTGCGTGCGTGTGTGCGCGTGTGTGTGTATGTGCGTGTGTGTGCGTGTGTGTGTGCGTGCGTGTGTGCGCGTGTGTGTGCGTGTGTGTGCGCGTGTGTGTGTGTGCGTGTGTGTGTGCGTGTATGCGTGCGTGCGTATGTGGGCGTGTGTGTGCGTGCGTGCGTGTGTGCGTGTGTGCGCGTGTGTGTGTGCGTGTGTGTGTGCGTGAGCGTGTGTGTGCGCGCATGTGTGTGTGTGTGTGCGTGTGTGTGCGTGTGCATGTGGGGAGCGGTAGTGTAGCGGTTAGCGCGCTGCGCTATGAACCTGGTGACCCGGGTTCGATTCCCGCTCACGGCCAACACCAGTGACGATTATCTGAACCGGTCCTGGGCATCCCCTAGGTCGACTCAGCCTGAAATGAGTACCTAGTGCGGTGTGTAAACATCGCCACTGGGAAGACAGAGGCGGTCTGGCGTGGTGCTGGCCACTCACCCCCTCGTGTACCGTTCTGGCCTTCATAGGTGCTCGCTAACAGCACTTGCCCCTACAGTCTGTTAAGGCTATACGGGGGATCTTTATCTTTGTGTGCGCGTGTGTGTGTGCATGTGTGTGCAACAAAGCGCACGTATAAATGTGTCGTAACCCTCCACCACCCGACACAGCCAATTAGCAAGGGATTTGTCACGCAAACAAGAAAAAAAATCGCCAATTAGTTTACTACTTCAGCCCACCGATGTGTTGGAGAGTAACTCCACAACGTTTACAATGTGAGTAGTACGACGTTTCGCTGGTAATTACATCAACCAGCATTATCGGGCGAATATTGGTCGCGAAAGCCAACGTGTTAAAATGCAACGAAGCGCGCATCGCCGAGTACAGCACCAACATTCGTCAGTCCCCAGGTGCTGTTGCTGCGGTGGTGGTGGTGGTCGTGGTGGATTTTCCTTTTCACAATTCTCCTCGCCGCCGTTGTATTTTCTGGACTCTCAACGTTCCACTTTCCTGCATCCTCCCTCCTGTTACCCCTCCTCCCCGCACCTCTCCCCGGGGGTCACCGTTACAAACGGAGCTCATCATTAGCTCAAAATGGGTCCCGACCCCAGGTGAACACAACGGAACTTAGTACGCGGAAAATAAAAATGGATAGGAGCGCATCGAGGAGGGGGGGGGTGGTATTTGTGGATTTTGTAAGCACCCGACGCGAATGGCCAAAACGCTCGCCCGTGCCGGTAAAGTTCGCTTCCTCGGGTTCGGGTAACTTCCCCGCGTTAAACCGGAGGCTGCACGTGTGTACGTGCGCGCGCGTGTGCGTGTACGCGCGCGTGCACGTGTACGTGTGTCGAATTTATTTCGCGTCGTGCGTAGCCCAACCGTGCTAATCGCGAGGCTTTGCGTGCAAGGGCCGCTGGGCACCGCGGCCTCGTGAGCCGTGCTCGCAACCGCCACCACCACCACCACCACCGCCACCACCGCCACCACCGCCACCACCACCGCCACCACCACCACCGCCACCGCCGCCACCACCGCCACCACCGCCACCGCCACCACCACCACCACCGCCACCACCACCACCGCCACCACCACCACCACCGCCACCACCGCCGCCGCCACCACCATCATCGCCACCACTACCGCCACTACCACCACCGCCGCCACCACCACCGCCACCACCATCGCCGCCACCGCCGCCACCTCCACCACCGCCGCTACCACCACCGCCGCTACCACCACCGCCACCACCACCAACACCACCACCGCCACCACCGCCGCCACCACCACCGCCACCAACACCACCGCCACCACCACCGCCACCAACACCACCGCCACCAACACCACCGCCACCACCACCGCCACCAACACCACCGCCACCACCACCGCCACCACCACCGCCACCTCCGTCACCGCCCCTCCGTACCTGACTGCTTGGACGTGGCCCCAGCCAGCACGCAGAGCAGCGAAAGTGCCGCCACCGCTGGCCACGCCGGTGGCCCCATTCTGCTCGGGGGGGTCTCCTTCTTCTCTCCTCTTTTCTTTTCAGATGGAGTGCGACGGATCTGGTCCGATGGATCGTTGCTGTGATCGGTTCAATGATCGATAAATAGATAGATACTATATGTATGTGTGTGCGTAAACGATTTGAAGGCTATAATCCTTTTTGTGTTAAGGAAAGGGGGCTGAAAAAAAAACACTTGATGGAATTCACTTTAAGATTGGTACTATGGATAGGAGGGGGGGGGGTTGCCTGGTCGTTACACAAAAATAAAGTAACCTGGGGGGGGTGGGGGGGTAGAAGCCCCACGGCGACTGAAAGATCGTCCTGTGCGCAGTCAAAGAGCTGAAAAGTGGCGCGACCATCACCGACAACGACGACTGGCGGAGTAACGGAGCGGTCCGGCGCTGGGACAGATGCTTTTATGGTGTCCGCTAAAGGCCCCCTCCCCCCATCCACCGCCACCTCTTTTCAGATTCCCCCCCCCACTCCCACCACTGCAAATTTTGCTCACCCAATAGCAGTGGGGTTGCGGTTCAAAGAGCGTTTCCATGCTTGGTTGAAATGAACGCAAGTGGACGGGGTACGTTGGTGGGGGGGGGGGATAAAGTATGTGCACAGGGCACGAATTAATTTCACCGATTCCCCCCAGGGGGAACGGCGGCGTCTGTTTAAGTAATCTTCGGTTTCAGCTGCTGGAGAAGCTGTAGGAAAATACGTGCGGTACACTGCGAGACAGAGGAGGGCGGGGGGTGGGAAAGACGAAGGGAGCTTGAGCCAGACTTTTATAGGTGCAGGCAGCCACAAAAAGGCCCTCTCTGTTGTTGGTATTACGAGCAGTGGTGCATGCCTGTCGGAGTTAGACGCCCATCGCCGCCGACATCACCCGCCACGATCTATCCACTGCTCGACGAAGACACTTCCAAGGCGTGTCGATTACGGGGATTTTCTTCTCAGCATACTGCACAGCGTTGGTCAATGCATGGTTCGGATATCACCCACGACTGATGTTCGCCGTAGGCCAGGAATCGAACTCAGCTTGCCAGGTTCATAGTGTGTCGCGCTAACCACAAATATAGCTACTAATCTACCATAGATAGATCTACCTAATCCATCTGTCCATCTCTCACGGTGCTGCAATCCATCGAGCAACTTCTTTTGCGGTGATTTCATCGCTTCTGCCACGAGGCGGGGAGATCGAACCGGCGACCTCTGGGTTGCAAGTCCAGCGTGGTGACTATTTTCACCACCGTGGCAGCACTGCTGGTGGTGAGCAGTCAAGATGATCGGCACCCCCCCTCCCGCCTACGTTGGGTAGTGGTGGCAAGAAATGCCAAGCCTGCTTCTGGAATTGCTGGGTCGCAGGCGTGTTCACTGTGAACGTGGACCGCACGGGGATATAAAACAACGCAAACACGCGCAAGGACAGCTACCGTAGTGTCGTGGGTAGTACACTGGGGGCCGCCCATTGAATCTTCTTGCACGGCAGTAAAAAACAATGCACGGGTCTTCAAAACGTCCCCCGCCGCGTCTCTGTCCACCCAGTAATATGGGCCGTCATCACGCGAACTTCGGTGGTCATCCTCGTAAGCAGCGGCTCCTGGCTCAGCCATCGAACAAAGGCGGCGGTCACCGCATCGTCGCCGTGGCGCTTTTAGATGCGCTTCGGCGGCCGTCTGGAACGTTCTTCCGTCCGATGTTAGGAAGCCGCTGGGATCTCTGCACTTTTTAATCATCTACATTGACAAAGTCATTTGTTGAGAACTGATATTTTTGTGTTTAGTTTGTTGACCTTCAACCGCACCTCCGATTAGCACGGTTGGCTACGTACGGTGCGAAAGAAGTTTAACATACATAGGTACAATATCGACGGGCACAGCAGTGTTAACCGAACCGGCAGGTCGCGCTTGGTGGGGTAAAGCGTGTATGCTCCCACCTCGTCCACGACGTCGTCAGCGTGGAAGCGCAGGCCAAAAAGCATTCCCTCGCCAGGGGCTATCCAGAGCTCCCACGAGTGGAGCCCCCCTCAGCCAGGAGTGTTGTGAGCAGCATTTGCAGGGCTCCACCTTTACCTTTTCGTACACGCGGAATCGCTGAGAACGAATAAGCATTCTAGATTTGAAGCTTTCGTGACTGCAAGGATTCATACTCTTAGTTTTTTCGGTAAAGTCACGTAGGTAAAAAATGAAATTAAAATTAATAAAAATAAAATAATGAATATCGAATAAGCACTTGGACGGCTGTCATCCTACGCTTGGATGCTCTTAGTGGTGGAAATTCCACGTT
Organism: Lampetra planeri; assembly: GCF_965212315.1. Lineage (NCBI taxonomy): Eukaryota > Metazoa > Chordata > Hyperoartia > Petromyzontiformes > Petromyzontidae > Lampetra > Lampetra planeri. The sequence goes on along the minus strand of NC_136145.1, from coordinate 6,442,575 downwards.
CTTGTGGCGGGGGCCAGTCTCACCACAGGACAGCCACCATCGAATTCCCATTTTATTTGAGCTCTCTGACGTTTTCTTTCGGGTTGTGCCGTGCAAATATTGCGGCACGATGTCCGACGTTTCGCCCTACGCGGCAGGAGCTTAATCAGGAGCATAAATCATAGAGGTATGCAGCCGCAATAAAAAAAAATCATAAACAGACGCATTACACTCCCTGACCGGGCGTTTGAATTCGCAACTTCAGAACGATGAGTCAAGCGCTCCTGTCTGACTACCGCAAACTCCACATCCCGCCAACCTGCCCACTAGTAAAAACAAATACTAAGTAAGCAATTATCCCACGTTGACTGGTGGAAAAAGGACAGGCGATGAAAGACTGACGAAGAGACGCCTGCTGAAAGGGCGTCTGCGTCGAACGCCAAGAGGGGCGAGAAGCAGAGGTCCAATCCCATTCACTTCCCACTCGACCCGGGTGTGAGCATGCTGTGATCGCACTCGTCAAAAATGTGAGAACGAAGCATGAGCCAAGGGCTATAAACGCTCTTTAAAAAAAATCGGCAACGCTCAAAGACACAATTTGTGAGATTGCATTTTTCAGACATCGAGATGGTCTTTAAATTCGTAAAAAATTAACCTATGGGTCAGATGATTGTCTGCCAGCATTAATCAATTGGTAATTAAATATTGAAATTTTTTTCCCTAAACAGTGTAAAATTTTGAAAAAGTTTTTTCACGAAAATGAATTGTCACGCACAACGAGTCTGTGTGGAAAATGTCAGCTCGATTGGATCACGGGAAGTGGGTTAAAAAACGACCGAAAGATTTGCACGGTCGTAAGCAAGCAAGCAAACACGCAAGCACGCAAGCAAGCAAGCACGCAAGCAAGCAAGCGAACTTAATATAAAGGATTTAAAAATACACATCGCTCACCCCATTTGTATGCCGTTACAGCCTTCAAAGATGCTGGCTCCACAGGACCTGCACTGAATGTGTCCGAGTCTCACCAGGAGGTCGTTGCCTCTTGCATTGCCATCTCATCGCTGTAGCCACCCTCGATCTGTTTACATTTGCTGGCTGTTGCCTGATGAAGCTAGTTGTAATTACTGGCGAAACGTCGTGCTCAGATTGTAAGTGTTGTGGCTTGGCTTTCCAACACACCGGTGTTGCTGTACCAGTGACGAATTGGCCACGTTCTGTTTACGTCACAACCCTTACTAGTTGGCTGTGTCGGGTGGTGGCGGGTTTTAACGACACATTTATATATTTACGCGATCTAACCCAAAAAAACCTTTATTATGGATGATATTGGTCGCGAAAGCCTACGTGTTAAACTTACGTTTTCTTGTTAAATTAACTGTAATTGTACAATGGTAAATCCAAAAGTAATGTACTATTTAACACTGATTTTAGTTTGTGCAATATTTTCGATAACTCACGTGATATCGTTTGTTTTTTGCTGTTTTCTATTTTAATTGCTGTATTTTATTTGTTTTACCTTCGTCAGTTTGGGGACCTCGTTCGCTTTTGCCAATGAGACGATATCGTGGCCTCTTGAGTTCTCGTCTGGTTAAACTAAAAATAAACCTGAAACTTTCCCCCGAGGCCCCCTTTTACAGCCGCCCATTAAACCACGTGCCCACTCTGCGTGGCCGGGGCAGGTGTGTGCAATTTCTGGAGCGCGATCCATGACCGAAGCGGCGAGGCATTCCTCAATTATCGATAATTGTCAAACGTGGGCACCACCACCGGCACCACAGCGCGCGTCTTCCTGACCGCCGCTCAACCGACCCTGACTGCGGAGGAGAAGGGGGCCCACCCACGCACCACCCACGCAAAGTGGAAGCAACCTTTGAATCAATAAATACGGCACGTGGAACAAAGCATTTTTGGGTTCCATACTCTTTGGTTCTTTCGGTAAAGTCACGTAGTTAGAAATAAAAAAAAAAAAAAAAATAAAACGAATCACGGCGTTTTTGGGTTGTTTAATTTTTTTCTTTGAAAAGGTTATACAAATTACGGTACAACTTGCTAAAGGGCAGGGGGGGAGGTATTGAGGTATCGGGGAATATGTGCAAAGGTCGGATATGTGCACCATCATTCACAGGGCGGTTAATTGGTCATCGGGGGGCGGATATGCAACGTCGGATATGCGGCATTGCCCCGTGTAGTTTTAAGCACCGAGTTCAAAACCTGGGCAAAAATAAAATAGAAAGTCGAGGAGGTTGTGAGGCTCAGGAGTTGTATAATGGTCATACTGGGGTCCATTGTCGCCGTTTCAGAGTCCATGAGTCTCCATTTAAATCTGGTCTTACATCCACAAAGACAAAGATCCCCCGTATAGCCCGAACAGACTGTTCGGGCAAGTGCTGTCAACGAGTACCTATGAAGGCCGGCACGGCACACAAGGCGGTGGATGACCAGCACCACGCCCGGTCGCCTTTGTCTTCCTAGTGACGATGTTTACACAACGCACCAGGTACTCATTTGACGCTGAGTCGACCTAGGGGAGGCCCAAGATCGGTTCAGATAATCGCCACTGGTGTTGTCCGTGAGCGGGAATCGAACTTGGGTGGCCGGATTCGTAGTGCAGAGCGTTAACCCCTACCACTCCAACCCAAACACACATACAACCACACACACACCCATGCATACATACACCCACCACACACACACCCCTTCTGGATTATAAGATGCACCCCCAAGTTTTGCTTTAAAATGCCATGGGAAAACCACGTCTTATAACGTGCATCATTATTTTTTTTTTATTAAACTTGTTTACCCAGGAAAGCCTCACCGAATCTCAAGACTCTTTTTCATGAGGATCCTGTAAAGTTTTCGGAGTAGACGTGGTATTGCCACACGCAGTCACACCAATTCAGTAATTTTCAAGTGATTGTTCAGAACTGGGATGTTTGGTCAACACCAGTTACGTTGTCTTTTATTGTCACCTAGGGGAGGAAACGGGAAAAGCCTGGAGGACACCCGTGCAGAACAGGGGGAGAGATTATACAAACCCCACACAGGAGCGTTACCCGCGTCGGGCATCGAACCCAGGCTCCTTCATATTGTGAGGCGCAAGCTTTACCTCTGCGTCACCGCCCTGCCTCCTCTCCACGAACCACTGTGAACTTGGGCAAACCAACAGAGAGCTACCGAAGTAATTCACTCCAAATTAAAGTGAAGCCATTTCCTGCTCAACGAATCTGGAAATTGGCTTATAGCGTCGCTATTCATACAGCCAGGGCCCTTCATAGGGAAAGGTGCGGGTCTCGGGCCAAACCCCACGGTGTGAGCCCTAACCCGTCAGCTCCGCTAACGCCTTCAAACTGAAGCGGAAATTTTACATCTGACGCTGTGACGTCGAAGCGTGGGGGGGGGACCCCCTAAGTGCGGGGCCCGGGGCCGGTCTCCCCAAATTTGCCGTTCCACCCCCTTAGGGGGAACGGCTCCGCTGGTACGGCCTCACGCGTAAGAAGTTCGGATGACAGAAAAAAAAACCAATCTGTGACGAGTAAAAGTGAAAAGTGCGTGGGAGATGATTGTGAGATTGCAATTACGCTGAGAGACAGAGAGACGAAGCCGCGGCGGACTGGAGAACGTCTCGAAAATGTATGTTGAACTTCTTTCGCACCGTACGTAGAAAACCGTGCTTATCGGAGGTGCGGGGAAGGACAACAAACTAAACACCACAACAAGCAGTTCTAGATTTAAGGTCCGGTGGTTGAGAAAAGGGTCGTTGAATGACAACGGCGAACCCCCTTGAACCGGTAACCGTTTTCATAATCGATGTAGTGGTTTCCCGAGAGTCCGGAAAGCGGTCGTTGTTCTGAGTGAAGTGTCAGTGCCGAACGCGCCGACTGGAGCGTCACGTGGTCGCACAAACAGCACGGTGGCACAAGAGGTCACCACTCAGCGCCATTCGCTCGAAGAGGCATGGGGTGCAGCCGGGAGATGGAATCAAAACCGGCGTCCTGTGGATTACAGGTCCAGTGTGCCAGCAAACGTCGCATTTTCTGCTTGCAGACCCCCTTCGTTGATCGGTTTAAAGCTAAAAAAAACCTTATGTTTATCGCTAGAGACAGCTCTATATGTGCTGCAAACCGATAAAAACGGTATTTTTTCTTAAACGTGTTTTTTTGTTAATCATAATGGATAGCGGTAATGTATATATATATTTTATTGTTTTAACCCAAGTTGAGACTAACAGGGGGAGTAAGGAACGTCCAACAATGGAGATGGAGCGAGGAAATCGGTGCCGTGTGCAAAGTGTTGGATGGGATTTGTGGCATCGTGGAACCCGAGGGAATGCCCGCCGACTCGGCGGGGGCCATCATCCAGCAGTGGATCGATCGCGGGTGATAACTTATTTAAGGTGATTGTTGCAGCAGCTGTAGCTGCAACAATGACGACAAAGCAATTCATACAAGATTACAACCGTGGAATTAAAACAGTTGTTCGCGACATTTTTCAACAACAAAAAACTCGACAATTCAAAAACCACCATTTGGCCAAACGTGCTTTCGCTTCACAGCGATGTCCACTACGAGCAACATTCACCACCGTGGATGCGAAAACGGCGTCTCAAATACCGCGGATGAGAACGCCTAAAAGGAAATGCCCTAAGTTAACAACGGAGAACTGTCGGGACAGCTGGAAAGGTCGTTGACAGGGGCTTCCACTGACATCTGTGAAAGGCTTCAAGGCGTGCCAGGGCTCAGATGGGTCCCCGCTTGGAGTTTGGTCACAGGTTCAGGCAGCGGCTGAAAGCAACTCATCAATCTCCGGCGTCCGAGGCCCTCTGGGGTGAGATGAGACGAGCAGATGTGCCGTGTCGCGAGATGGAACCGCGAGCCGCGTGACTCAGCGGAGCCATCTCGAGCGTTGACTTGAGAATCAGAATATTTAAATTTATAACTGGAGGAGGAATCCGATGAGCTATAAAGCGCTTTTTTGTCTCTCTCACAGATGTCCGGTAAGTAAGGGCACGGTGGTCAGAACGTTACAACAACAAACGATGCCAAAAACAAATAACACAATGGGAGTGCAAAGTATAGCAAAGGTAAACAAATCACTTAAAAATATACAAATTAAACTACACTTTTTATCTTACCAGGTAAAGCCCAATGAAGTACTAACTTTTTTTCAGTAGCGACCTGGCCACAAATGAAAGTTCAATCAAGTGGCTTTTCGAGTGGACATTTACAGCAGCAAAATGATCTCAATAATCTCAATGGATGTTTCTAAATGTGGAGGTGTATAACAGGCGGAGGACCCGGTTTTAGTGAGGAGTTAATATTGTTTCAAATCACGGTTTGGTGAGCACGGGTCCAAAGGCCCAAACGCCAAACGGCTTGCAATTAACGGCGCCAGTCGAAGTCCTGATTGATAAAATAAATTACGCCTTTCGAATCGATCGAACAAGGTGACTTGCTGTGTAAGAGCTCGGGGCCACGATGGGGGGGGGGGGAGTTCCAAAGTGGGGCGGTGCGAGCGAAGAAGCAGAATGCGAAGTGAGGTGACCTGCGGTGCATTTAACGCCACACAGAGATGGGCATCGCGTGCACAAAATCTCTGAGCCTCGCACCATTATGCACCTACGATTTGCCGCACTTCGGATTAGCACGGTTGGCTACGTACGATGCGAAAGAAGACCAACCAACGTATGTACATACAAAACCACCAGTTCAGAAGAACTGCATCGTGAAGAACATTTTTGTCTTGAGCCACCATCGATACATTGAGAAAATGTGGCCAAACAGCAGGCAGAAGTGAGACAAAGGCACAACTGTTGACCGGTTTCATTCTTATTCGGCCTCATCAATACAGCACAGCCATCAATTGTCACTGTTGCCATCTGCCTCTGCGAGCCTCGGGTGTGGAAAAGGGCCTGGGGAGGGGAGCAGGGGCATTAGCGCTTGGCAGGACCCTCCTGAAAAAGAGTCTTGAGACTCAGTGAGGCTTACCTGGGTAATGCGTAACACGGGAATAAAAACCAACGAGTACGTTACATCGCTGGTGAAGTGGTCATCAGTCATGAATGCGTTGCCTACACTATGGTGAATTACTTTTTCAAGACCAACTTGAAACAATCAACAATGACTGGTTGCACAAGGGCTAGCTGTACCTGTGACACGGTCATCCTGAATGGAGCAGAGCTTGAACCTAGTTCATGCTCTGATGAGATTCTGCCTAAGAAATAAAATGTTCATAATTAAGGTTTTTTGTTGTTGGGTTAGATCACGTGAGTATAAATGTGTCGTTAACCCGCCACCACCCGACACAGCCAAATTGTAAGGTTTGTCACGGAAACAACACGTGCCAATTAGTTACTACTTCAGCCCACCGGTGTGTTGGAGAGTAAATCCACAACATTTATCATTTCATTACCGTGACGTTTCGTCGGTAATTACATCCAGCATCATTGGGCGATTTTGCCAGAATTTTACCAGATCTAACCCAGCAAAAACCCCCTTTATTATGAATAAAATTGGTCGCGAAATCCTACTATGTGTCAAACGGAATAAACTATATTTGGTGATGCTGCTGCATTGGCCAGGGGTGACACGAGCACGATAAACACAACTTGCGCGTGGTCTCTCGTCCATGCGCTCTTCGTTTTTGTCTCTCGGTTGTAATCGCAAGCGTTGCGTCTCTCTCCACGCTTCCTTGCGCACTTTTCAGCCACGTGCGTCGAGGAAATGTTTCTTCTTTCGGCTCACTGGTACGTCTGTCGCTTTTTCAATCTTGTCAAAGTCCAGTTTATTTGTTTCTCTTCTCAGAAAACACTGCGCACGGTACAACTCGAAAACCACAACTCGAAAACCACAACTCGAAAACCACAACTCGAAACCCACAACTCGAAAAGCACAACTCGAAAACCACAACTCGAAACCCGCATGGGAGGGCTGTGCGACACAGAGCGTAAAGACCGACGAACTGGAGCATTGCGTCAATGCCTCGCTCACGTGTTCACAGCGGTCCGCTGCAGTGTAGCCGATGGTCCGATTGGTGTTCTGACGATCGCCTTTCCCGGACGCTTCTATGATTTTCCACTTGCACTACTCTGCAAAGATTGCACGTGTCGTTTCCAATTACAAATGTCAACACATACGTTGAACAATAAAACAAGTTCCGTGTCGTTACCACAATTTAAATACCCGAATCCCTCGACCAATGTACCTTTGGGGGATCAGCATTTTCCCCGCAGCGTTCGTTTTGACAAGGCTCATCAGCAGGGCGTGATCAGTAAAGAAAACGAAATTCCGACCGGGTTACCTGGTGTCGTAGCTGTCCGGGAACTTTTTCAATGAATGGACTAAAAGAAGACTACGAAGAGGTGGAGGAGGAGGAGGCGGCTGCAGCAGCAGCACCTGTGCAATAGAGTCCCGGGAGCCGGCGAGATTGCCAGCGGAGCAAAATAGAACATTGTGTTCAGCGTGAAATGTGTGAAGCGTGGAAAAAGCAACACGTTTGAAAGAATGGCAAGGGGCTGTTTTTGGTCTCGTGGCCACAAAAAACCCAAGGATTTAGACTCAACATCCCGGGACTGCCAGGAGAAAATCGCACGTGCAATTTTTTTTTTTTAAACAATCAACCCCGCGCTTTTTCACGCAAACGCAAAGCCCACTCACGCCAATCCCAAGGTGGGGGCGACCCTTTTGCCCGCGTTCCGAGTCATCCAGACGGCGGACCTCGCACAGGTTTGTTGACGCGTCCCCCCTCCCCCCAAACCGAGCCGGCGTCGTTGTGCCTCGTGGCTGGATTGAGTGGCTGGATTGAGCTCCGAGCGCGCCTCACCTCTCCGACTGCATTACTTTCCGAGTCGACGGTGGGATGTGTCTGGAGCAGGAAACACATTCCTGCGGAGGGAGCTGGTAGCAACGTTGGGTTGCTCGGGTTGCTCGGTCAATGGCCAGGGTCAACGGCGGCGTGGTGTATTCCGCAAATATGCCCGACTGTGAGGGCGGGCACAAGCCGGCGTGAGTAGGTTAAACGTTGAGTTTTATAAGGGCACCACGGGGTGACCAGCCCCTCCCCACCCAGCCTCTCCCCACCTTCCCCATCCAACCCCTCCCCACCAAGCCCCTCCCCACCCTCTCGTCCGCACCCAGCCCCACCCTCCCCACCCAGCGCCTCCCCACCCAGCCCCTCCCTCCCCACCCAGCCCCTCCCTGTACGACGGACGGAAACAATAATCCCCTGTGGGCTGGCGTAACCAGGAGGTACCTACCAGTAGTATGGGCACAAGAGCGCACGCTACGCTTATGCGTCGTGATCCTATGTTATATATACTCTCAATGTATGTTGGACTTCTTTCACACCGTACGTAGCCAACCGTGCTAATTGGAGGTGCCGCGGAAGGACAACAAACTAAACACAAAAAAGCAGTTTTAAAGAAAAGAGTTTTCAATATAGGTTATTTAAAGGTGCATAGCTCCAATGGCTTCCTACCATCGGACAGAAGAGCGTTCCAGACGGGTTTATAAAAAAAAAAACATCCTGTATATTCCACCCGTCACTTTTATTTTGCCCTTTGTTCATCTTGTCTGTTTTTCCGATATCCTTCCTCTCTCTTCCTCTTTACTCTCTCTCTCTCTCATGCTCTCCTGTTGTCTCCATGGGGGCTCCTATTGTTGTACACGCTTACGTCAGCCGACAGGGTGTCGTGCACTCCGGTTCGCTGTTATCTTGAACCTCTTGCTCTTCGAAATATACATAAAATAGGTTTACGATAATAATAAAAAACAACATACCACCAAAACAATTAAATGACACTTTCTCGCGAAATAGATGTTAGGAAAGCCCAGACAGATTTCCTCTGTGTCTCTCGCTCTTCGTGTTTCTCTTCTCCATTGAAATCTACGGATGAAATGCGCCTTGCAAAATGTGAATCGTTGTTATAACATATGGCAGCGCAGTTCCCATGAGCTAGACAGGTGCACGTGGCTGGGAATTTACGCCGAGGGATAGAAAGAGGAGTTCGGGATATCTTCAAGGCTGTTACGTGCATACATTTAGGCTGGCACGGTGGCGAGATGTTAACTACCTCGCTTGGTATGCGGGAGGTCGTGGGTTCGATCCCGACCCTGACGCCTGCTGCTGCTGCTGTATATTTGGTGTTGCGTGTCTCTCTCTCCCCCCGTGCTTAGATGATTTGGCTGCTATAAAATGCCACGTGACAAGTCCCACTTCGTTGAGCCGTCACTCGTGATAGGTCAGGTCGCTTCTTAAAAAGAGCTACGCAACTCAGTGGGCCTTGTTTGGTAAAATAATTAATAATCTAGATTTGAAGTTTTCGTGACTGCAGGGATCCATACTCTTTGGTTCTTTCGGTAAAGTCACGTAGGTATAAAATAAAATAAATTAAATCACGACGTTTCGATTGCAACACAAGCATTCATCATCAGGTGGGAAAACCACGGCAATAATTTGTTTTTGCTGTGGTTTTCCCACCTGGTGATGGATGCTTGTGTTGCAATCGAAACGTCGTGATTTAATTTATTTTATTTTATACCTACGTGACTTTACCGAAAGAACCAAAGAGTATAAACGAATTTATAGTTTGGTTTAGAACGGGCTAGGGCAGGACACGCTGCCACTGAACCCTTTAATCCCCCTTCAATAAAAACATACTTTGTGACGATATTGCATTCATTAATCCCGCAGATGGGATAACGGTGGACAGCGGGGGGTGTGGGGGGGTTTGAGTAGTCAATGTAATGTTTCTGTTTGTTTTAAGTGCACCCATCCCATCTTTGCGTCGATCTTCAAGAATGGAAACCTCGCAAGGAGCGCAATTTGGAGCGAACGAGTTGAGCATGAGCGGCGATTATCCAAGCGTGAATCTGTGCCCCGTTCAAACGCAAATTGACAATCCAAAAACACCTTGCCGAGTATAAAATCCTTTTTTTTACTTTTCTAAAAACACACGCACATCCACACGAACAGGCATGTAACTTAATACGTGTTAAACGTTAAACTGATGGGTTTTTTTTTTGGGGGGGGGAGGGGGGTGAGATGTTGTAAATATAAATACGTCTTTAAACCCGCCACCACCCGACACAGCGAATTAGTAAGGTTGTGCCAGATAAAACATGCCAATTCGTTATCAGTATAGTGACATCAATGGGGTCACTATGGCGGTTAGCGCCAGCTACCGTCACAAGAGTGGATCTGTGTGTCTTGAGCCTCTCTCGGGCACCAGAGTGGGTATGCCATGGAAGCGAGCCCTAGGGGACATAGTCATGGTGACGGTGAGAGAGAGGTCGAGTGAGGACATGACAGTCTGGGTGACCCCGAGAGGGCACGTGACCGGACGAGGTGGCAAGGGGGGGGGGCCCAAAATGGCGAGAGAGGGACACGTGATGTAGGGGCCGGAGCCTTCGGGAAGGATCTGGAAGGGGGGCGTGGCCAAGGGCAGAGCCCGGCAACGCCGCGGCCGGTAAAGGCGGAGTCCCGAGACCCGATCGGGGCTGTTCTCTGGAATCAACCCTCGGTGCCATGTCTCTCCGATCGTCGGTCTTTGCTCGGCATCGTGGGTCAGTCAGAATGTTACTGACTGACCCGGTTATGTAGTTGCCCCGTGGTGGCTTAGTTAACACTCAAAGTGGCTATCACCTATGTTGTTATTTAGTACGTTTATGTAGTTACCCGGTTGGGGTGTTTAAATAAACGTGTTGCTTCCAAGTCAAGTGTGTGCCTCCGTGAAGAACACTGCACTGGTTCAGCACGCCGGTATGTTGGAGAATAAACTCACAACAACATTTACAATTCGAGTACGGCGTTTGGCCAGTAATTACACTCTCCAACCCAGCAGTGTGCTGAAATAGTAGCCAACTGCAAATTCTGTTTTCGTAACAAACCTTACTGTGTCGGGTGGTGGCGGGTTTAACGACACATTTACATTTACGCGATCTAACCCAAAAAAACCTCTATTCTGGATATTAATTGGCCGCGAAAGCTCGACTACTACTACTACCACGTGTTAAACACGCGTGTAACTCGTTGCACGTGTTGCAGGAGGAAGCTTGAGTACCCGGAGAAAGCACACACACACACAACGCACGAGGTGATGACGTTTAAAGATCTGGAGAGGCAGGCCGGGAGCACACACAGAAAGCCTCGCAGCACGTGAAGACTGCTGTTCGATCCACCTACCCCAACCTCTGCGACACTGCATTACACTGCTAGCCAGCCATCCGCTTTCATCGTTCTTGGCCATGATCCATCCAACTGCTGGTTGAAGTATGGTCAAACAACCCCCTATTGCTGACGTGACATTTGGAGGCATTCATCCGGTAACTGACAAATGGTTGTAAATTAATTGGTGAAACATCTGACCATTGGTGAGTGATATATGAACCGCTGAACAACAACTTGGGGGTTTTTGCCACCTGTCCACGTTTTTGGCATCTGTGTTTGGGCGGCAGGAATTGATTTCTTACCGAACTCTGGCAGCACTAATTGCCGTGTTGACAGCACAGTGTCGATGGACTGAGTGCTGACTAAGGAAATGTGTCCCGGATGTGTTCAGCAGTGGAAAAAGGTGGCCAACCCAACCCACGCCACCTTCACAAATCCACGACTGACCAACGCGGTGAAGTATGGTCAAACAACCCCGATGAGAGAAAAATATATAATTTACAACAAAAAAAATGCCCAAATACGAACCAAATGCTCCTCGTAAATGCCCCTAAAGCACGACTAAAATAATACGAGGGCTGACATACGTCATTTAAAATTCCCATTCCAAAGGTTCGAGGTGTGCTTTCGGTGTTGTTCGCAGACAGCCCAATTGCTTCGCTTCCACTGTTGACTTCATGGTCTGGGACTGGCGCAAAAAAAAACTAAATCCGCCGCCTGGCTCCCATTAACCACACGGGGCACGGCCATAAACCGAATATCGCTGCTACCGCAACTTTCACAGCTAAATGCTTCTGCTGCTCACTGGGAGGTGACGTCCATCTGGCTCCTGAGCCTTCACAAAGACAAAGATTCCCTGTATAGCCTGTAACAGACTGTCGGGGCAAGTGCTGTTAGCGAGCACCTATGAAGTCCGGCACGGCACACGAGGGGGTGGGTGGCCGACACCACGCCCGGCCGCCTTTGTCTCCCCAATGGCGATGTTTACACACCGCACCAGGTACTCGTTTCAGGCTGAGTCGACCTAGGGAAGGCCCAGGACCGGTTCAGATAATCGTCACCGGTGTTGGTCGTGAGCCGGAATGGATCCCGGGTCGCCAGGTTCGCAGCACAGCGCGTTAACCGCTGCACCACGGCTCCCCACTTTTGAGCCTCCACCATCATCCTTAGTCACCAAACTTCTCAAAAACAACGCGGGGAGCCGTGCCAAGCGCGGCCGCGACGCTGTTCTTTGTTGTTGTTGCAAATGAACGCTCACCGTCGTGACGTCGTCAACCGCAAGGAGAGAGAGAGAATGAGAAAAATTTTGATCTAAAAATGAAGGGTGCGTAGGGGTAGGAAGTGGGGGGGGGTAGATCCATTCTCGGAAAATACACCGCGTGACGGAGAGAAGAAGGCATTGGGTTAAGAGAACGTACGGCCGCAAGTTGGGAGGCGCAACAAAATACGAAATAAATGAATTCCCTCCACCTCTGTGGGGCCCAAGCATTGTCAACGTGTTCGCCCGCAGTTAGTCGGTTTCGGCCGGTCGCGTTTGGCGGGGCAAAGTGTGGTTACTGCCACGTCGCCCACGACGACCTGGCCAGCGTTTTTCGATTTAAAGCTGTCGTGACTACAGGGATTCATCTTCTTGCTTCTTTCGGTAAAGTCACGTAGAATGGAAATAATAAAATAATAAAAATAAAACATAATACAATAATTCTCACGACGTTTCGGCCACAACGCAAGCAGCCGTCCTCAGGTGAAGAACAGGTCTGTCGACTCTTGTCTTCTCGACAGACCTGTTCTTCACCTGAGGACGGCTGCTTGCGTTGTGGCCGAAACGTCGTGAGAATGATTTTATTATGTTTTATTTTTATTATTTTATTATTTCCATTCTACGTGACTTTAACCGAAAGAACCAAGAAGACCTGGCCAGCGTTGAAGAGAAGGCCAAGTGCCCTCTAGGGCAGCGTTCTTCATCGCCGGGCCCCGCGGGTCACGGGTGGGCCCTGGTGACCTTCAGTTTGGCCCCCGACAGTCCACACAGAGTGAAGTCGTCCCCCCATCGTCGTCATCATCGTCATCGTGCTGCTGTCAAACCCAGCAATGGTTTCAAACGCGTGGCGGTCCCCACACTGACCATGTCTTCCATAAGAGTTTTTTTTTTGGGTTAGATCACTAAATGTATAAATGTGTCGTTAAACCCGCCACCATCCGACACAGCCAAATAACTACTATAATTAATTATCACCCCAGGAATGTCTGTCATTAACGCTCGTGACGTCACTCCACATCGACCAGCCCCCCTCATTAATAATCATGAACAGGTGACGTCCTCCAAATGGACACCCCCCCCCATTCATAATAATTAGCGGCTGACGTCACTCCACATGGGGGGTCGAGGCGCCTCCTCCCCCCTCCTCGGCGTCAACTTACAACCCTCACTACACAGGCAGAACCCTCACGTCACGCGATCTCCGCTATTGAGACATCAAAGTAAAAAGGACGTCACGACGAACAAGGGATTATAACATTAAAATGAAATAGGTCTGTGTCACCGCGCCCTTACAAAATGCACACGAATTGATGCAATGAATATCACGTCATGGTCTGCTTTTCGCTTGCAAGTTTCAGATTCACTGCAAAACACCCGTCCTTGGACGGGCAAAAGGCTAGTTAGTAAGGTTTGTCACGTAAACAGAACATACTAGTGTAGTGATAGAATGGATTACTACGGAGCATAGCGCTCAGTCCAGTAGAATGAGGAAATATGGGTGTAGAGGCGAGCACACCATGCAGTGCGTCGCTAGGGTGCGTGGTACTCGGTGCTCGCAGAGAGAGGCTGATGAGTCCTACCGTCAGAGTAGGGGATAGCAGCCACTCCGCCAGCACAGCGAGTGAACGCCACGTGATTGGCCACTGGGGAGCGTGGTGCGGGCCGCTGGCAGAAGGGGGCCTATGAGGACGAGTCACCCCGGCCTCGGGTGAAGCACGTGATGGGCCGGGGTGAGGAATGAGGGGCAAAGGTCACCGAGGGGACACACGAAGTGTAGCCGGGAATCGTCTAGAGCAGGGGTCCTCAAACTTTTTAAACAGGGGGCCAGTTCACTGTCCCTCAGACCGTTGGAGGGCCGGATTATAGTTAAAAAAAACTATGAACAAATTCCTATGCACACTGCATATATCTTATTTTGAAGTGAAGAAACAAAACGGGAACAAATATAATATTTAAAATGAAGAACAAGTAAAGTTAAATCATCAAACTTGCCAGTATTTCAATGGGAACTATGGGCCTGCTTTTGGCTAATGAGATGGTCAATGTCCGGTTCCATATTTGTCACTGCTAGTCGTAACAAGTGATGCAAGTGCGCATCCGTTAGTCTAGATCTGGTTGGAGATTTCAAATGTTTCATTCTGGAAAAAGTTTGTTCACAGACATAAGCGCTGCCAAAGATGGTTGTCATTTTGAGTGCATGGTTCCTGAGATGAGGATATGTCTTAGAGGAGAGAAATGCATAGAAATTATGAAGGCTGCTTGACTTGAATGCGTCTTTCAGAGAGTCACAATTCTGCAGTTCAGCCAGTTCCATTTGGTAAATTGTATCCACATTTTCAATGTCAATAGAAAATGGGTTACGGAAAAGCTGTATGTCCTGTTCATGGAGATGAAGCTCTTTAAATCTAAATTGGAACTCCTTTTGCAATTTTTCCAGTGAATCCACACATCTTTTGTTTGGGAATGCAACCAATGGTTTTTCCGCTAACAGATTTTGAGTTGTGGGGAGATGGCATAAGTTTTCCTCCTTCACTTGTTTGATGAGGAGGCTTAATTTCACTTCAAATGCTTTGACATGTGATTGCATATCACAGATGAGCTTCCCCTTTCCTTGAAGTTGCACATTGAAACTGTTGAGTAGCTCTGTTACATTTGTCAGAAAGGCAAGGTGCCATTTCCATTCTGCATCATTGAGCTCTGGTACTTCTTTGTTTTTTTAAAACAGAAAAGCTGTAATCTGTGGAAGTAAGTCATAGAAACGTTTCAAAACTCTCCCTCGACTCAGCCAACGGACTTCTGTGTGGTACAGAACATCTCCATAGTCAACATTTAGGTCAGACAGAAATTCCTGAAATTGTCTGTGGTTTAGTGCATGAGCTCTAATGAAGTTAACAGAGTCCCACTTCAGTGATTTACTACACAGCGCTTGTTGGTGGATGAGGCAGTGTATGGCTATTGGATGAGAATGGTTATGTTTGTCCATCTCTTGGTTAATGCGAGCAATTACTCCTTTCCTAGACCCCACAATGCTAGGAGCACCATCAGTTGTCACACTGGCTAGTTTAGCCCAGTTCAGCTCCAAACCATTCACAGATTGGCAAACCTTTTCATAGATATCCTCTCCTGTAGTTGTTCCTTTGATGCTTTGCAGTGCAGCAAGCTCTTCTGTGACTTTGAAATAGTCATTCGTCCCACGAATAAAAATTAGAAGTTGTGCAGAATCACGAACATCATTGCTTTCGTCGAGTGCCAAGGAAAAATAGGAAAGTTTTTTTGTGGAGTTTTGCAAATGCTGATGGAAATTGTCTCCCATTTCTTCAATCCTCCGTGTAATTGTAGGTCCTGAAAGACTCACTGTACTAAATAAATCGGCCTTCTCTGGACACATCTCTTTGACAACAGAAAGAAGGCATTCTTTAACAAATTCTCCCTCAACGAATGGTCTGCCAGTGCACGCTATTAGCTTGGCAACTTGAAAACTTGCTCGCAGTGATGAAATATTTAGCTGCTTCTGCTTCACAAAAGTATTTTGCTGAGTTGTTAATGTATTTTTCAGTTTTTATATTTTATCTTTTCTCACTTCTCCGACCAAACAATCATATTTATCTTTATGTTGAGTTTCATAGTGTCGACGTAAATTGTATTCTTTGAACACAGACACTATATTCTGGCATATCAGACACACAGCTCTTTCCTTGTACTGCATGAAAAAGTAATCATAAGTCCACTGTTTTTTGAATATCCTACACTCCGAGTAAATTTTTCTCTTTCTTGACATTATTGTTTCCTAGGGAGTCAAAATTGATATTAGTAAAATACCAATATATATACAGCGCTACAAAAACAATATACCAGCAATAACTTTGCCCACACAGAGACATACAGACTGCACTGCCCATCAATGCAGTCTGATTGGGGGAACTCCGCTTTTACCCCAGGCTCACACTGGTGCAGGTGCCATTAAAAAGTTAATTACACCTGCAGTTTTGTTCACAGATCGCAGCCCAATGAGTGCTCACCAGCGCAGCCCAATTAGTGCTCACCAGCGCAGCCCAATTAGTGCTCACAAGCGCAGCCCAATTAGTGACCATGGGCCGGATAAATGCCCTCGGTGGGCCGCATGTGGCCCGCGGGCCGTAGTTTGAGGACCCCTGGTCTAGAGAGTTCCCGAAGGGGGCGTGGTTAAGGGCGGAGCCGGGCAGGTAGCACGTGCAAGGTAGCCTGGAACCTTCGGGAACATTCCAGAAGGGGGTGCGGCCGAGGGCGGAGCTAGGCAGCGCCGAGAGAGATAAAAGGGAAGCCACGATCAAAGATCGGGGCTGTCTGCAGGTGACGTGAACCCGAGGTGCTATGTCTTCATCTCCGTCTCAGACGTCGTGGGTCAAACAGCATGTTGGCTGCTCTGACCCGTTAGAGTTATCCCGTGTGTAACGGTGTTATATAGTACTCTTTGGTTCTTTCGGTAAAGTCACGTAGTTATAAATAAAATAAAACAAAAACAAATCGCGATGTTTCGATCGCAACACAAGTGGTCGTCATCACCGAAACGTCGTGATTTGTTTTGTTTTATTTTATTTCTAACTACGTGACTTTACCGAAAGAACCAAAGAGTATGAATATAGTGTAGAATAAACGTTTTTGGCTCTAAACTAGTGTCTCCGAAGTGACTCACTACACTAGTACAGCACACCGGTGTGTTGGAGAGCAAAACCACAACATTAACAACAACTAGCTTCATCAGGCGACAGACAGATTTGTGGAGAAATTCTCCTGTTTCGTTTATATATTTACGCGATCTCACCCCAAAAACCTGCAATATTGATGATATTGGTCGCGAAAGCCTGCCACGTGTTAAACTGCCGGTGTCTTATCGGCTGGCGTTAGTGGTCCCCCGCTCTGAAAACGAGTGAAGAGCACCGCCCTGGAGGGAAGCCCTCCCGTCAACAAAAGGCCCATTTCCGCAAGCAGTGGCGTGAGCGAGCGATTGCAGGGCTGCACCTTTACCTGTTACATTTAGTAAATCCGGGGAAGAAATGTTATTTTGGACGAAGCCGTCAGTTCTGTTAAATCCGCCTCGAGAGTTCAATGGCAGAAGCTACGTAATAGAACTACATTTGTTCTCGATGACAGCATCTGGTTAAACGTTTATTATACAAATAACTGGGGGAACGGCTGCCCGGTTATGATGGTGCGTCGCAGGAATGTCTCTAATTATGGGAGCTGGAGAGGTTAGGCACACATTCTCTTTTCCTCGTAGACATCAAAGTGTTTAATGCGTACTATCTATGTTTTACTGGAGACGTATCGAAGTAGTTCACGATGGCAACATTGGTCTCGATGTACGTGTGTGTGTGTTGAACTTCTCTTGGGAGGTGCGGGGTACGGATAATAAACTCCACACAAAATATGTTCTAAATAAATTATTTTTCAACCTAGATGATGATGATTTCAAAGTGCGTAGCTCCAGTGGCTCCTTAATATGGGAAGGAAGAGCGTTCCAGACGGACGCAGAAGCACATCTGAAAGCTTTCTTTTTGTTCTTTGGTTATTTCGGCAAAGTCACGTAGAAAATCAAATAATAATAGAATACGACGTTTTGGTTGCAACAAAAGCAACCATCAACAGATAAGAATGAATAATAAAACACAGACATGGAAACAACATAGGCAGATACATGCAAAGAAAGACACACACAAAGACACACCGAGCGAGACACACACCTAGACAAACATAAATATAAATGTCTCGTTAAATCTGCCACCACCCGACACAGCCAATTAGTAAGGTTTGTCTCGTAAACAGAATGTGCCAAGTCGTTACTTGCACAGCACACCGGTGTGTTGGACAGCAAATCCGCAACATTTACAATCTGAGCACTCCACGCTACTTTGCTTCTCCATGCACACAATAGTAAGTGGGGATAGATTTCTCAAAAACCACCTTGGCCAACGCTACAACAACTTACATTAGCTGTCATCGGTTACCGAGCTATGACCATCAAACTGGCAATACTCGAGCATCGTATTTCAACCAGTGGCAGCTGCCCCGATTCGAACCCAGGTTCTCAGCCACTGCTGGCTTTCAGTGGCTTTCGGCGAGGCATTTTAATTTTTTTATATTTGTTTATGGGCCCATCTCACCTGGGCAGTGTTGAATCTATGGGCAGTGTTGAGTATATGGTGCAGTGTCGAGTCTATGGGCAGTGTTGAGTCTATGGTGCAGTGTTGAGTCTATGGGCAGTGCTGAGTCTATGGGCAGTGCTGGGTCTATCGGCAGTGTTGAGTTTATGGGCAGTGTTGAGTCTATGGGCAGTGTTGAGTCTATGGGCAGTGCTGAGTCTATGGGCAGTGTTGAGTCTATGGGCAGTGTTGAGTCTATGAGCAGTGCTGAGTCTATGGGCAGTGTTGAATCTATGGACAGTGTTGAGTATATGGTGCAGTGTCGAGTCTATGGGCAGTGTTGAGTCTATGGTGCAGTGTTGAGTCTATGGGCAGTGCTGAGTCTATGGGCAGTGCTGGGTCTTATGGGCAGTGTTGAGTTTATGGGCAGTGTTGAGTCTATGGGCAGTGTTGAGTCTATGGGCAGTGCTGAGTCTATGGGCAGTGTTGAGTCTATGGGCAGTGTTGAGTCTATGGGCAGTGATGAGTCGATGGGCAGTGTTGAGTCTATGGGTAGATCTGAGTATATGGGCAGTGCTGAGTCTATGGGCAGTGCTGAGTCTATGGGTAGTGCTGAGTCTATGGGCAGTGCTGCTCAATGGACAGGGGGAGTTTATTCCAGTGGTGGGGTGCAAGGAGGGAGAAATATCGAAAATAGGATTGGGCACAGGGAGAACGAGAGAGACAGGTTGCCGAAAATATGTCTTTACGAGTTAGTCATAACAATTAAAAAGCCGTTTTGTGTTTTACCAGGAGGGAATCGATCCTCTTTCTTCCGCATCTAGAATTTAGTCATGTTTGACGGCAGACGTCGCTTCAATTCGCTCGTCGGGGACAACTTCATCTGGAGCGAGAGCCACGGAACGGCGCAGAGCCAGCGCGGAGTTGGCTCGGCGCAGGACTTCGACGGAAACTGCCCAGAAAACGTCGCGGCGTTTTCGTTCTCTTGAGCTGCTCCCACGGAGGAAGAAAATTAAACAAATTAAAAACCCCAGCCCTGGGAGGGCTGCGTGCACACAAACCAGGAGCTGGCATGTCTGTGTGGTACATGACTTGGGCATTAGTAACCACAAGCAACAAACACCATGCGAGCCAAGCACGGCTAAGGCACACTTTAAACACGTGGGACAGCTTCTTTGTCACGAAGCCTCACTCACTTCGCCACCCTCTCACTCACTCACCGCTCACTCACTCGCCACTCACCACTCACTCACTCGCCATATCACTCACTCACTCACCACTCACTCGCTCGCCATCTCACTCACTCACCACTCACTCACCACCCTCTCACTCACTCACCACTTACTCACCACTCACTCACTCGCCATATCACTCACTCACTCAATACTCACTCACCACCCTCTCACTCACTCACCACTCACTCGCTCGCCATCTCACTCACTCACTCACCACCCTCTCACTCACTCACTACTCACTCACTCACCACTCACTCGCTCGCCATATCACTCACTCACCACTCACTCACCACCCTCTCACTCACTCACCACTCACTCACCACTCACTCGCTCGCCATCTCACTCACTCACCACTCACTCACCACCCTCTCACTCACTCACCACTTACTCACCACTCACTCACTCGCCATATCACTCACTCACTCAATACTCACTCACCACCCTCTCACTCACTCACCACTCACTCGCTCGCCATCTCACTCACTCACTCACCACCCTCTCACTCACTCACTACTCACTCACTCACCACTCACTCGCTCGCCATATCACTCACTCACCACTCACTCACCACCCTCTCACTCACTCACCACTCACTCACTCACTCACCACTCACTCGCTCGCCATATCACTCACTCACCACTCACTCACCACCCTCTCACTCACTCACCACTCACTCGCTCGCCATCTCACTCACTCACCACTCACTCACCACCCTCTCACTTACTCACCACTCACTCACTCACTCACCACTCACTCATCGCCGCCAGCGCATTCCGTACGAGCTGTTGACTTCACGTGGGTCGATCGCTCGCTGGCAGCCAGTGAATGAATTGCAAATGCGTCAAGCCTCCTGCGTAACGCCGGGGGCCTCTCCCGCACGGGCTAAACGTTCCCAGCGAGAAGCAACGAGGCCCCGTGGAAGTGTCTCGTATGCACCGACGGCACTCGAGTGGCATTGAAATGGTAGCGCACGAATATTCAGTATATAAATACGTAACAACAACAACAACAACAACAAAAAAGCCATTCACCACTAAGTGGCGGTGACGTCAACACGGCGCTTGTGCCAGGCTAGGTGCACGTCGAGGCCACGAGAAGTGTCGAAGGCTCGCTGGCAGGAGGTCTCGGGTCACAGCCGCTGAGAGTGTGACGGGTTTCTGTATTCATTCCTGTCGCTCAATGTCCGCGGCACCGTTCCGGTTCTGACGTGCACTGATGCCTACTTTATTGCGGGCCGGTATTGGGACGTAAAATAAAGATTGATTAATTGACCCATGGGGTGACTGAGATGACTGGCACGTATATGTACACACATAGGAATTGCACGTGGAGAAGACAAACAAGGCAAGGTTCTAAATACTAAAATATCATCGTCGAATTGCCATGAGCCATTCAGTGGCCTCTCAGGGGTCATGACGCAGGCCTGCAATTCACGCCGCGTGTCCTGAGATTACCCCCCGCGAAAACCGAAGCTGCAGCTCGCGAATCAGAGCCGTCAGACTCCAGCCACCGTGGACTTGAATGAACGCGAAGCGTCGTCAACTTTGCACGTGGGCTTTCGCGGCCACTCGCAATCCTAAAGTGGGTGCTAAGCCGAGTCCAGGTATGGGACTCGGCAGTGCTGAGTCTATGGTGCAGTGTTGAATCTATGGGCAGTGTTGAGTCTATGGGCAGTGCTGAGTCTATGGGCAGTGCTGAGTCTATGGGCAGTGTTGAGTCTATGGGCAGTGTTGAGTCTATGGGCAGTGCTGAGTCTATGAGCAGTGTTGAGTTTATGGGCAGTGTTGAGTCTATGGGCAGTGTTGAGCCTATGGGCAGTGTGGGGGGGGGGGGGGGGACACATCCCCCCCAATATTCAAATATGCTCAAAATGTCTCCCCCAATATATTGCTATGAAATATATTTATGTTTATATGATTGTGGTTATGGTTGTATTTTATCAATCCCTAATCTCTGCCATTACATACAAAGAAACAATAAAAGGTAAAAAAAACAGAGTAATGTAATACAATACACTATTAGACATTATTGTAAAAAATACATAAAAAATCCATCCTGTGTTAATTAATTTTTTTTATATTTTCTGCAGGAAATGGCAGAAAATTAGTTTTCTAATTTAGAATTTTTTTCTGGCTTCGGACCCACAGACCCCCTGGAAGATTTGGTCCCCCCCAATGTTGACTCCATGGCTACGGCCTTGCCTCAACCCATTGTCACGGGCGCACCACGAGTGGCAGCTGTCCCCGTGTGGCACAAGGACACGACTCGGCTACCCTGGTCCTGCAAGGGGGGGGGGGGGCATTCAGTCTGCTGGCAGGGGGTTGATGATTGCTCGGTGCAACCCGAAGCTGTTTGTGTGTGTCCTGTACAGATGCCACGGTGCACAACCAACGGGGCCTTGGGAGTGCGGCCAATTTCCTATCGTCACAGCAATTGATCCACTGTGCGCAGGGGCTGCGGGCGGGGGCTGCGGGTGGGGGCTGCTGGGGAAGGCACCACCACTTCCACCACCACCTGCACCACCCCCCCACCACCACCCACCACATCCACCACCGCCCACCTCCACCACTACCACCCCCCCCCACCTAACCACCATCACCCCCCACCCAACCCCCACAACCTTCACCCCCCACCCACCACTTCCACCACCACCACCTCCACCACCTGCCACCACCACCACCACCCCCCACCGCCCCCACCACCACCCCACAACCACCATCCACCCACCACCTCTACCACCACCAACCACCACCTCTACCACCACCAACTACCACCTCCACCACCACCTCCACCACCACCCCCACCAACCACCACCACCCACCACCTCCACCACCATCCACTCATCACCTTTACCACCACCAACCACCCACCACCTCCGCCCACCACAACCCACCACCTCTACCACCACCACCACTACGACCACCCACCCACCCACCACCACCCACCTCCATCACCATCACCACTACCACCCACCTCCCACATAGATGCCCGAGCCATACACACGTGGGCTGCTTGTTTTAATTTTCCATCCCACCGGCAGTAATTTCATGATTTCTCCAGAGTTGTTGACAAATCGTCTAGACGTGCCGCGAGGCGAACCGACAGCGAGCAGCGGTGGCGGATATCCGAGAGCAATAGGGCTCGCTGACATGATCTTAAATACAACGACAAATTGCAGTCACATGGCGTGTAATGAGTTCCAGAGAGCCAGTGGGACGGAATTGCGAATGTACGCATTTGTCACGTGCCACACTCAGCCTTAAATTGGCACCTGGTGCAGCGTGTAAACAGCAGCATGAGGGAGACAAAGGCGACCCGGACGGTATTGGCCATATTCGCCCCCTTGCGAACGCCAACTGCGCTGATGGGAGAATGAGGGCGAGGTGCTTCGTGTGGCAGAGGTTTGGCGAGGAAACTCGATTTGTCCGGCGAGATGAAGAGAGGCGAGCGACCACAAAAGCGGGTGGGGATATAGATAACGTCAATGGCGAGGGAGCGTTGGGGAGATAGCCGAGGGTGTTGATGGTCGATCACACACTGGACTTGGCAATCCAGAGGTCACCGGGTCAATGCGATGGATGAAGTTTTCTAAATAGGCCCCGCCGCAGCGGTGGTTGGATAAGTGAGCGGCTATCGATAAATAGCGTTCACGTTGATCGTGTCAAAGCTGGTGACCAGACACAAATAAATAAATCGCACAGCTGATTTGTTCGGAAAAATGTGTCTCTGAAGCCATTTGTTTGTTTGTTGTTGTTTCCAAAGTCACTGCCGCTTACATGAGAAGATGTAAATGTGTATCCTGAACTGGGGGAGCATGAACACCTGGAGTTCACTCGGATCACCAGTGGCTCAGCAATGTGTGCACAAAAACAAAGATTGCCCGTATGGTCTGAAACAGGCTCTTGGGGCAAGTCCTGTAAGCGAGCACACAAGTGTAAATTTCGATTTAAAGCTTTCGTGACTGCAGGGATTCATCTTCTTGGTTCTTTCGGTAAAGTCACGTAGAAGGGAAATAATAAAATAAAATAAAAACATAATAATAAAAACATTTTTAATTATGTTTTAAATAATTATTTTACTATGTTTTATTATTATTTTATAATTTCCCTTCTACGTGACTTTACCGAAAGAACCAAGAAGATGAACACACAAGTGTAGTGTAATAGTGCCGGCTGGTGGACAGCAGCAACAACTGTGGTGGACAGACAGCACACACGCCGGTGAGGGTGTGCACGGTGTGTGTTGGCAGGGCGGAGGAACTGGGGCAAGGGTCACGGAGGACACCATCTGGAGGCCCCTGGAACCAGCTGGTGGGTTCGAAAAGGGAGGCGCGGCCAGGGCGGAGCCAGGCGGCGCTGGTAGCATAAAAGGAGCCGAGAGCTGGGGGCTCGAGGCTGCCGGTTCAGGGAGTGGACTCGTCCCGTCATCGCTGTCGTCTCGTCGCCGTTAGATATTGCGCTACGAAGGAGAGTAGTTGGTTATCTCAGTCAGCGCCGTCAGTGTTCGACGGTTCGTGTTGTGTACAGGCTGGGCTGAGCTACTGTGGAGAGTGTGTGGACGAGACCGTGGAAGTTGTTAATAAAGAAGGTGCCTCCTATAAGTTCTGTCTCTGAATCGTTGACACTACACATACAGAGACAAAGATCCCCCGTATAGCTTGTAAAAGACTGTAGGGGTAAGTGCTGTTAGCGAGCACCTATTAAGGCCGGCACGGCACACGAGGGGGTGGGTGGCCAACACCACGCCCAGCCGCCTTTGTCTCCCTAGTGGCGATATTGACACATCGCACAAGGTACTCATTTGAGGCTGACTCGACCTAAGGGAGGCCCAGAACCGGTTCAGATAATCGTTACTGGTGTTGATCGTGAGCGGGAATCGAACCCCAGGTTCGTAGTGCAGCGCGCTAACCCCTACACCACCGCTCACTACAGACAACTGTTTCGTGTCGGTGTGTGTGTATGTCTGTAGGGAGTGTCTACATACATACACACCCACCCACACAAAACAGTTGTCATACGCCACCAAGTAGTGGTGACTTCACCACGAAGCTTGTGCCAGGCTAGGTGCACTTTGAGGCCAAAGGAAATGTCAAAGGCTCGCTGGCGGGAGGTCACGAGACAGATCCAGGTGTTATGGGGTTGACTGAGATGATAGGCAGATGCACTATCTGTGCTCCTCACAATGCCAACACTCTTACACACACACAACCATATACACACACACCTATTAGACATATAGACCACGCTAATTTATACACACATACACACTTATTACACATATACATGCAATCACTTGCACAACTCGCTATATTTGCCATTATCCTCACCATTGCCACCCTCATTACCATCCACATCAATGCAGACTGCCGGCAAGTGTCGAACGGATGGCCGTTCCACTGAACATTTCTCAAGTCTATAAACTCTCAAACTATTTTTTTTATTTTACAAAGTAAGTCCCATTCAGCTATATAGCTCCTTTTCAGAGGCGACCTGGCCACAAATGAAAGCTCAAATAACGTGGAAATGTATAGCAGCAGCCACATACTCTAAAGGCACGTTGATTTTCAATGAGGAGGGAAAACCCGGAGGGCCTGGAGAAAAATCCACGCAACCATGGGGAGAGAGAGACATGAAAACTGCAAATATACAGCAGGCATCAGGGTCAGGATTGATCCCACGACCTCCCGTATATCAGGCGAGGTAGTTAACATCTCGCCACCACGAAAACTCTAAATATATAGCAGGCGTCAGGGTCGGAATCGAACCCACGACCTCCTGCAGGCGCCCCTGGAAGTCTGCAAGGACTTTGAATTTGTGTCCCTCAATAAACTGCAACTTGTGAGATCTGCACTGAAAACTGCTCTAGAGGAGTTGTACACCCCTAGCTGCCACTGGTATTCAGTGGTCTGAAATCAAATGTATCGCTCCGGATGGCCGCTGCAAAGTATGATCTTGAGTTTTGATTATAGTGTGCTGATCTTTAAAGGTGCATTGAAAAATGTTGATACTCCTACTGATACTCCTGCTGTTATGGAGTGACTCATGCTGCCAGCTATGGCTGCAAGGTTTGGTCGTATATGTTATGTATATTGTTTATTGTTAAATTTGAATCACAGTTCCTATGATCACTGTTACATTGTTTTAATAGCTTTATTTTGGTGATTTAGAAAAGTTTTGGTTTAGACATTTTTATTTGTTGAAGTACAGAGTTGGACTGATAACTTTAATATAAAATATCTTATGGTTGTTATTATTTGATTTTTGCACACAGCGTTGATATACGGTGCTTTTTCTGGAAGATTTTGCTGTTTTTTCCTGGATTTTTCTGTTGTGCGTAGTCACTTTAAGATGTTTCTTGTTCATATTTTGTTTGTTGCGGTTGCACCCGAGTCAAGAGCCGCATGGCTCACAGGGCTACACCTAATAAATGGAACTGAAACTTGCCAGGACGTTTTTTAGGGTGCGGCCACAGCAATCGACGAGCGTCAATACGCTGACCTCTAAGTCAAGCTGGCAGTAAGCGGGTGCCCATTTCCATAGCGTGCCGGTCGGCGCAGCGCGTGTAATGTTTTCCAGAGAGTAGGAGAGTTGAGCCACACGCACCCCCCGCCCCACATCGCTCTGCTCAAAGTCAAAAGTCAAAGTGATTTTATGCTCAGCTGAGCATTGAGGCGGTGCTCATCTCCCGTTTGCATCCCTGAGACAGCAGTGGGAATTCCACATCTCCATGGCATGGGCAAGAGCCTATGCATAAGACAACCACTGCTGACTTCGCCACGATGTGGTCTTTATTTTTTGATCGGCTCCAGAGGGAAGATGGGCAGAGTCACCCCGCCCCCCTCAGGAGGAGCTGAACTCTCAACCTTCCCATTGCGAGCCGCTCGCTCTGCCAACTGAGCCAGCTAGGCAGTGTCTGCCAACAGCGTCTCCATTGGCAGGTTGGAAGTACACCGCGTGCACTCAGGCCGCCCGTGGAAGCGGACACCACAGAGCTACCTCTGAGATGCCTTCAAGTGACCCTCTGGTCCACACAGAACTGTAAAGGGCAACGCTTTCCCATCGCCCGCTGCTGCCAGGCCACGTAGGCCCACAGCCGCATATAATAGCCCTGCTGCTGTGCATGGCGGTCACCCATCCGAGCATTCACCATGGGAAATTCTGCTTGGCTTTTGACAAGATCCGAAGGCAGTCCCAAATGATCAGGTCACAGACTGCAATATACAAAATGATTATATAATAAATGTGCTGTTGTACTCCTCCAAACCCGTGATGATTATTATTTTTGGAAGGGTTTAATTCAGAACGATCTCAGAACCTGCTTCCCTTCATATGAAGTGCATTTTTTCCATTAATTATTTTTGAAATTGGGGTCCGCTCACAAGACGAAAAGAGCCAAACCACTCGCGTTAGCCGTTTTCAATAACAAAATAAATAAGCAGACAATTTGACTCCTTCCCATATTCTGTCTCCACATAAAACCAAAATTAAAGTTATTCTTGACACATCCCGTCAGCCATACGGGAGTGCTTTTTTTTTAGTAGCTTTGGTGTAATAGAAGGCTCAATCTGTGGACCGGTTTCAACATTCAGGATCTCACCAGCAGACTCGCTTTAGAAACGCGCGTCCTTCAGCGCGACACGGGGCGGCATCGTGAAGGCCACATTAACAGGAGGGAGACATTTGTTGATGTTGTTGTTGACGTTCGAATTCGGCACAAAACTCGATATTTCAAGAGCCACAACCGCGCGCCAAATACGCACAACGACGCATCGCCAAGCGGTCCGTGAGCGTGAGAGAGCCACCGTGTGCGGCTCCAGAGCCAGAACGTTGCCGACCCCCTCGCCTAGCCAGACAGGAACGGTGCCAATAGCAAATGTCCCAACGGTTGGATTGTATCTCGCCACGCTGCCCCGCCACTACTCTCACCAATGGTGGTACGTTGTTGTTGTTGTTTGTTGTTCGACCCCTGAAGGCGATGGCTTCGTGGTTCGGCGGGCAACGACACACTTAGCGGGAGGAAGGTGGCCTTCATCCAGCAGTGGAGAGAACACGGCTACCGTTACCGATGCTGCTGCTGACGACGTGGTTTTGGCTTTGTAATCCACAATGGGGCGAGATTTGGGCCCATGGTCAAGAGTGTGGTGACGGAGGCGGCGCGATCACATCGCAGAGGTCATGGGACCTCCTTTGCCAGTGCCAAAATACGGGAATAGGTTTTCCCCTTTTTTCTGGCAACAAAACAGCTGTGTTAAGATGTTAAAACAGCAAACTGAAACCTTTTGCAAGGAATCATGTCTGCATTAACTACAATACTTGTGGTCAGAATACAAATAATAAACATACCCTGATAATATATGCATTGTCTTTGAAACTCATTACTCTGATGCCCTGACAGTGGCATTGTCTTTGTGCTGTTCGCCTTTTGGCGTCCTCTGGTCTAACACCGTTTGAGACGAGGCTCAAAAGAAAGCTGTCTCTGGTGTGGACCAATCAGTTTCAAGGACAATGCCATTATATATTATCAGAGGATGTTTTTTGTTTGCATTTTAACCACAAGCATTGTGGTCAATGCAGACATGATTCCTTGTAAAAGGTTTCAGTTTGGTGTTTTAACATCTTAACATAACTGTTTTGTTGCCAGAAAAAAAGTGGAATAACCTCTTCTTATCCATCGCAGAGATTCGCGGAGAAAACTGCGTCGGCTTGGGGAGGCCTTCATCCAGCAGTGGATCGATCACGGCTGCTGCTGCTGTTGATGATGTTGCAAAGGAATGCTAATTACACGGGGGGGGGGATGTATCCGCTGAGAAGAGCACGTGAGGATGAGAGGGACCTATTCCATGCGTGATGCGCTCTGCGTGCTTTGCCTTCTGCGTCGCCAATGACCGTCGCGACAAATTGCTTACAATTGCTCGTTCTCGGCGTGCGCGGTTACCGCAACTCTCCGTCATCACGAGACACTCGGGGAAAGCAGGACGGCACCCATGAACTCGTGCCCGGTGCCAATAGGAGTTATTGCACATCAGGAGACACGCGCGCACGCACGCATCTTGCCTGATTATAAGACCCACAACTCTTTGGTTCTTTCGGTAAAGTCACGTAGTTTTTTTTTTTCTTTCTTCCCATGTGATTTTACCGAAAGAACCAAAGAGTATGGATTCCTGCAGTCACGAAAGCTTCAAATCAAGATTAAGAACCACAACATTTTGCTTTAAAGCACAGGGGAGGGGAGACGAAGTGCATCGTATAATCCAGAGAATAGGTGCTGTGTGAGTTTTGATATTGAACAAGATGCACTGGTATCGCGGATCGCGGATATATATGGTTTTGTAACTACATCCATACAGGATCCACACTCGTTACAAGCTTAACCTAAACGCGCACGCAAGCGCAACTGCACGTCCCTGATGAGCTCATATCTAAATCTTGCCCCATGTGGTCATTGTTTGTAACCTGCCACGTATTACAAGCAAGTATCGTGCGCGTGTGTGTGGGCTCATCTGGTTTCTGTCCACTCGGTGAGCTCAGTGCTCCGTTACTGCTCCGCGAATGTTCCGGATTGAGACTTCATTTCACGAAATAAAAAAAGAATACATCATCATGAATGAGTCAATCGTTTGAGTTTTTTTTATTAACAACAGGAAACGATAAATGATGAAATGCAAAGGAGCGTTCTCTTAACTTGAATGCAACAGAACAGCAGCAGCAACAACGGGACCGTTAATCTGCATCAAACAGTTTTATTGGTAAAGGCTCAAAGGTTTAAATGGACGCAAAACAAACGAGAGGGAAAAAAAAATTCGTAAAATTTCCATCGGCGAATGCAAATCAAAAACCAAGCGACTCCCTCGGTGCCAAGCCTGGCGGGACAACTTCGCACGGTGAGCCGCTGCGCAAATCTGCAAAGCGGCCACACGGGTGGCAGCGGTCCACTTTGGCCGGGTCCCTGGGTGGTGCAAGGAATGAAATAGGAGGGGGGTGGATGGAGCGGGGGGGGGTCTCTCTCCCTCTCCAATCTCCCACCCCTCTCTTCGCAATCCGGAGCCTGGGCACCCTCCAACCCACGGACACCACCATCACCACCATCAACAACAACAACAACCGCCATTCGCCACTAAGTGGCGGTGACGTCACCACGACGCTTGTGCCAGGCCATGTGCACCTTGAGGCCACGTGAAGTGTCGAACGCCCGCTGGCAGGAGGTCACGGGGCAGACCCAGCTGCCACGGGTCGACTGACTGAGATGACCGAGATGACTGGCTGATGCACCGCCTGTGCCCCCTACTGTGCCAACATCACCACCACCATCACCACCAGCAGCACCACCTGGAGCACTCGACAGCTCCGCCACTACCGCACACCGACACCACCAAAACAATTCACAATCGCGACACTCGGGGAGCGAGCAATGACCCTCCACCGATCGGAACGACACCAAACTCGCCGCCGCTGCACAAAGACCGCGGCTATCTCCCAAGGCTGTCCCTGAGCATGAAAACGAACAGGCCACCCCCGATCGCGTGTGTGTGTCAGCTCGCACGGACGGGGTTTGACGCCGGTCGCTTGGGCGAAGTGGCATGAGCTAATCGGGTGTGCAGGTGGTGCGCTTGCACCAGGGGCCCACGATCCAGAGAGGCCCAGGTGCCAGGCTTTGGACTAGCGGGGGGGGGGGGGGGGGGTACTGGGGGGAGAGCTGGGGGAGCACGGGGGGGGAGCGTCAATTCCCTTGCTTCAGGGCCCATGCCCCGATGGAACGGACACCAATGGGCCTCCAAGCTTATTTGGCCAGCATTGGCAGAATTGCATGGCCGCCGCATTAAAGGGGGAGGCGCGATAAACATCACAAACACGGGGCCGCACCCACCCCCCCCCCCGGCAAAAATAAAAATAAAACTGGACGACGCGGGCCAAAGAAGGGGAAGGTTCACACTTTAAAGTGACCCGAGAGACAGAGACAGCGAAATGTAAATATGCATTGCTCTCCGATGCGTCGTTTTCAGGCTTCCACTGAGCGCCGTTAGGAACGACGCCCGACGCTTCGCTGCAAGTGCTGGGTTGAGGAATCTCCCGGGGTCGCGCAGCGGAACTCTCCGTACACAACACGCGGTACACAACCCCCCCAGACAACACATCAATCTGTACGTCACAACCGGGAAAACCCACAGTCGCGGTTGCAGCGGTTGCAGCGGTAAAACATTAAATTACACAGACGCACATTGTAAGTACCTTGAATCGCTGCCAGATCAATTCGGGGGGAACCTTAGGCACAGTGCATAGCTTGTCCAAGCAAACTGACAGGCTCCCGTCACGTCTCGGCAAGCAAGAGGGCGAACGATGCGTGGGGTACGACCAAAGCGGAGATGGAGTCATGGAAATCAGCGGACGTGTCGCGGCCGCACTGCCTCGCAGGTGACGCAGCACCAAACGTGGGGCCAGACCTGGGCCAGCGTAAAGTGGCCTCCCCGTCCAGCTGTAGATTGGGAATGGCTAACGACAGTTGTGAAACATGCCGGACGGGTCCAACATATTAACGTAATTCTGGAAATTATAAGATGCTCCGGAAAGTAAGACATTACAGAAAAACTCGTACAAATCCGGTCTCTCGTACACGCACACACACCTATCGTATAAGACACCCCCTACGCCTCCAAAGCAAAGTTTTTCTTAAAAATTTAAGGGGCAATTTAAGGGCAATTTAAGGGACCTTATACCCTGAAGAATATCGCAAATTTTCAGGAAAGCTGCAAAACCACGAGCAGCTGACTCGAGGTGACATTTGGCCAAATGGGAAGTTGCAGAGGTTGCGTCGCGATTAGCCCCATGTCGCGATTGTGCAAACGGCCGTCATGTAACGACACGAACAAAACCATCCAGAGCGATGCATCACAACGCCGTGTCGGAGAACGGCCCACGGAAGCGGACATCGCAGAATCAACTTCTGAGATCCCATCAAGCGGCCAGTGTCATCCACATACCGCGAGGGCACTGTGCCTTTACCACGTGTTACCTGGCTTCAGAGAAAATGTTAATCGCAAGACACTCAAATCGATATAGCTCTTGTGTGGCCTCGTTGCAAGGAAGCGCTTGCAGAACGATTTAAGACCTAAACAGGAGGAGGATGTCTCCACATTTCTGGCTGTCGCCTGATGATGCTGGTTGTATTTACCGGCGAAACGCCGTACTCGAATTGAAAATGTTGCGGGTTAACTCTCCAACCCAGCGGTGTGCTGAACACGGAACCAATTGCAAGTTTCGTGTCGGTGACAATCATTACGGATTGCCCGTGTCGGGTTTAACGACACACTTATATATTTACGCCATTTCACCCCAAAAAAAACCTCTATTATGGATAATATTGGTCGCGAAAGCCTACTGCGTGCTAAACTGGAACGAAGCTCACTGCTTGTATCAGGGTGTTCGCCAGAGCACGCTTAATGGAAATTTGAACCGGGCCTTGGAAGAAACACGCGAGAATGTGAAAGCAATCTTGATTTGAAGCTTTCGTGACTACAGGAATCCATACTTTTTGATTCTTTCGGTAAAGTCACGTAGGTAGAAAAATAATAGATCACGACGTTTCGATCGCAGCACAAGCAATCCTCATCAGGTGGGACAACCACAGCAAGTTTCAGCAGTTTATTGCTGTGGTTGTACCACCTGATGACGATTGCTTGTGCTGCGATCGAAACGTCGTGATCTATTATTTTTCTACCTACGTGACTTCACCGAAAAAACCAAAGAGAATGTGAAAGCAATAACAGCGTACATTCATACTTGCACAGGTCTGCTAGTCGAAGCCGAATTAAAACATTGCACACGGGTACATGTATACGATGTTCACGACTGAGTGCAGCGTACCGCAGAGTACACTGTACTGCAGTGTGGATATTTGGCAGCAAGCGCGACCGTTTTACGACGCCACTTGCAAGCCCGTCTGTGATGAGCGGCAGATTCGTCACGAGCACGGCATTCCCGTTGGAGCCAGCGCACTGCGGCCGCTGGAATGCAAGAGGCAGCCGTTACGTAAAACGTAGCTGTTGTTTTGAGGTCGCGTCTCTGACCACGGCAGGGTTAGAACCACGTCAATATTTAATATAGCAACCGAAAAGGGGGGGGGGGGGCGGGGGTGTGTAGCTAAAATTGGCGATCAAAGCCGAGAACATCGCCGTGAGAGGCCCCGGTTATCGATCACCGCGTGGATGAAACCTGGGACCGAAACTCAGAGCCTCAGCGGGTGCTGGGACTCAAGAACGTTGACCCCTGGGGGGGAGGGGGGGGGCATGAGGTGACCCCCCACCCCGTTCAGGGCAATGCCCGTAGGCTGCTGGTAACAGGCTCATCCTGGCTCCTGTGGCGCGCGCGTGCGAGCAGCCGGTGGCGAGTTGGCGCGCGTGGCCTCGCCCTCGCCACGCCAAAGTTTAAAAACAAAAAACTACCGCGGCGGCCTTTTTGGCAAAAAACAAACGGCTGGAGACATCGGCGAGTCTGTCGCGTTAAGGTCCTTCAAAGAGACGTCAAATGTACTCGAGGTAAAGGCGCAGTCCTGCAACTGCCCGCTCACGCCACTGTTATGCGGAAGGCCCTCCCCACGAGAGGGAGCTCCAGAGCCCCCCCACCCCCCCCTCGACGGGGTATTTTGTCCCGGTATTCCCACGCTAGCCAGATGTCTTTTGGACGAGGTGGGAGCGCCCACACTTTGCCCCACCATTCAGACGGGAACGAGAACCTCATCCCCCGTCGATCGATCGATTGACGCGTGCGTGCTCATTTGATCCAGAGGCGGCTGGCGGGGTGGCGGTGGGATTTCAGAAATAACCTTTCGAGATTTCAACCGCCGCTCCGGGGAGATGGAAATAATGAGGCGGCGTCGCCCTTAGGATTTGCAAGTCTACGGTGCGCGGCCAAAATGCACGGTGGCAGCGCTCCCACCCCCCTCCTCGGCATGAAATGGAACGGGGGGCCTGAAGATGTCCCCGAGAGACGTGGCGATTTTCTCCGCGTCACCGGTGACGGCACCGACAGAGCCACCGTTGACCCACCGCGGATGGCAAACTGCGTCGCGGGGAATGCCGCTGCCCTTTCAACAATGAATAAATACAAAACGGATACATTTATAAATAAAATAAAAACGTTAATCTGGAATCGATATAGGGAGCCAGATCCAAAGTCAACTTTGTATAAGGACGCAGCAGGGGAAAGATGAAAGCCACCTGTTAAAATTAAACCGCAATTTATAAACGTCACATTCTCAGGGATGGCGATCGTACATTGTGTACGTAGGAGCGAACACAAAGATAAGGTCACGTATTTGTCAGGAGCACAACTTTCCTTGGACGCGGGAAACCGCGGGTATTCGGGAAGGCGGCCAGAACGGAATCCCGCCAGCAATCGCCAAAGTTCTGTGGCCCTGTATATATCGAGATGTTTGTTCAACTCCATAACTGAGTCACGATACACGTGGGATAAAAGGGGGGCGAGCACGTGGAGAAAACGTACACGTGGATGTTAAGGCGGGGTGGTTGGGAGAGAGGGCAACACTCAGACCCTGTACATACGGTAATGAATCCACCTGCTGTACTGCTACTTTCCCTGCGAGCCAGACCTTGGCAGCAAGGGAGCTTCACAAGCTTTGTGCGACTATCTTGCAAAAGGGGTCAGTTTTGTTGCCAGAGAAAAGGGGAAAACCCCTATTAGTATATTTTGGTACTGGCAAAGGAGGCCTCATGAAGCTTTGTGTGAACCACCAACCCTCGCCTCGACCTGTGCTGTATTTCAGGTCGGGTGCTTGTTAATATTAATAGCAGTGCTGTTCCTTAAAAGGTAAAACGTCCCATTCACAGAAGCCGCACCTTTACATCAGCCGCACCTTAACAACTCTTAGAACCTCCCAGTTTAACCATTCTACACAACAAAGACTCATTCCTGGCAGGGTTTCAGCCGCACCACCTCTACATAACAAAAGGCTCAGTCCCATTTACACGCACCTTTACATCAGCCGCACCTAGTTTACACAAGGGCTCATTCCTAACAGCGTGCTTCAGCCGCACCGAACCTCACAAAAATAATATTCAGGGCCTACCTTGGCTCCTCCCACCCTCAACCAGTATATTTACAAGGACTGTTTTCTTGGAATTTGTCTTACTTGATACAGCTATCGTGCTGAAGACGGAAGCTTGTGTTGCCTCCGAAACGTCGTGATTTTTATTTTATTTTACTTTTATTTATTTTAATTTTTTACCTACGTGACTTTACCGAAAAAAACCTAAGAATATAAAAACGTAACGTCTCGACACTATGTCCCAAGATGTGACGCAGCGGTGTAAGGTGGCAGTGGACTGCAAGGCACTCCACCACCCGGCCAGTCGAACAAACAATGCACTCGGGCGGAACGGAGGAGACACCGTAACAAACCTACCGGGAAAAAATATTCGACCGCTGAACCAGTGGCATTGATAGAGCGTGCAACCGCGCGGTGAATCTCGGCCGCATGTGGCCTCTCACCTGTTGAACCAACTCACAAATGTGACCCATTTAGGGCGGAGAACTCCATCGAGTTTGAATCGCGCAAAACCTGCTGGGAAAGAATGACGGAAAGTTTGTGTGCATCAGTGGCGTGCGGTGAGGTCAATGGCTGGGGAGGCACTGGCTCGTGTCAGAGCCAGATTCACACACCGAGGGGGGCGGTGTGTGAATCTGGCTCTGACACGACCATGCCACCTGGAATCCCATCGGATCTCGGCGGAGGCTAAGCCGAGTTGAGCCTGGACGGCGCTTGGATTGGCGGCCACTGTATCGAGCAGCTGCCACAGCCGCACAAGGGCAGTGAGGGCAGTGGGGGCAGCAAGATGCAACGTTGTGCCGTACTATGCTCCGGGCGTCTATGCTCCCTGCGGCATTCACCAAGCCGCAGAGGGCAAGTGTGGTGAAGTACAGTCACAAATAGGTCCCGCGACCCGCGCGTGGCACCCACGTGCTCAATCGCAACTCGCTTCACTCTCCCAGGAAGAGATCCGTTCGGTGGAAGGCACTGAGTCAGGAGTGCCGAGTGGAGCTCTGTCGAAATTTGCCTGTGGATTGTCTCCGCTCGTTATCCAGATTTGGCACTTTTTGTTGTTGTTGTCGTCAATTCATTTTTCAGTTAAAACATCCTAAATAAGGTGATCTAAGACAGGGCGTATGGAACCGTCAGGTATTCATCCGACGGCTATGAAAGATGGTAACCCTTCTCACACACTAGATTGTTTGGAACTGACCGTTCACCCCTCCCCCCCTCCCTCTTGTTGTAGCCCAGAACCACTCAGAGGTATTTTTCAAAGCTCAATTGCAAATTATCCCAGAGTCTCTCCCTCTCTACCCCCTACCATGAGTGGTCCTGGTTGGAGCACCACTCCTCCCCCGACACCCACACGTCACGTCACACAAAGTTTCAATCGCCCGTTTATAATTCAGCGCTGGGTTAGGGTGTTTGTTTCGCGGTAGTGCTGCCTAGCAGATCTAAGATGGGTTTTCGGGGTCACGCCGTACTCCGCCGTTCGGCACGGTGTCCCGACATTTCGCTCCAGCATCCTGCCGGGGGAAGCTTTGTGAGTAACTTTGAAGGTGAGATCATTTTTTTTTGTTTTTTCGTTTCACGGAAGCCCCCAGCATTTGTCACGAAACGTCGGACGTCACGCCGACCAATACGCGGCACGACCCGATTAAAGCATCGCAAGCTACGGAGATGTTTTTTTGCTTGTTTTATGGAAACATCGGCAGGAGGTGGAGAAATTAAGCTCTGGATACAGCTGGAAATAATCATAATTTCAACACAAAACTACAGTGTTAGCAAAACGTAAATTGTAAAAAAAAAATCTGAAATATAATTTGCTTAAATTAACACGTCAAATGTTGACACGTTTACAGTTAGTCCCTTTGTTAACGAAAAACGAGACGTTGGCAGCCGCCGTGACAAACGTGGTGACGAACGTCGCGATGGCAATCGAGGGCTCTCCTCGCCCACTCGTCCCGGAGGGCCCCGCAGAGAGACATCGACAGTGGTGCCGAGGGGGCCGGCGCCACTGCCGGCAACGGTGGCCGCTACCGTCGCGCCGTGCGCGTGAGCAGGCCGAGCAGTGTAAACGCCGCTTGCTCGGTACCACGACGCGTCCCAGGAGATCACGCAGGGGGTGATGCGGGAGTGGGGGGGGGTCACTGAAGATTGAAGGGGGAAGGCAGAAAACTAAAATTGGCACTCCCCAAAGTCAAAGCGCGAACGTCGTTCTCTACAACTGTAACGCGATTTGAACGATTAAAATGAAAGGCTTTACCCCCTATTGGCCATGAATACAGGCGGTGTCAAGATGTTCGAACGCCAAAATAAGACACCTAACATACAAGGCATCATCAAGTCTGCATTAGCCACACGGGCTTTGTGGTAAAACATGTTTTAAACGAATATGCTTTGATAATATATGGTCTGTCCTTGAAGCTGATTGGCCTATACCAGGGTAAAGCCTTTTTTTAATCATTCAATATCTTGACGCTGACAAAAAGGGTCCCATAGATACGGACGGAGTCCATAGAGCTCTCGAACATCGAACAACCATTTACCCCCAAACACTCGAAGCAACGCCGACGACTCCGTTTGTGCGGCCGAGTCTCGACCCAGCGCGGCATCGTCACGCGGCCAGGAAATTCCAACAGTTCACTTCTCTCCGCTGTGACTCCTTTAGGGCTGGCTCTGCGAGCAATGCAGAATTTGTGACTCATGGTTTTCCGGCAGCTCCCGCGGTGTGCGTATTCATGTTTCCATAACCTTTTTGTCTTGCGCTGCTTTTTCTCCGAAATAATTAGTTGTAATTCCAAAATAAATAAATAGTTAGACATTACGAGCTGTAGAAAAAGGGGCGACATTCAATCTTCACTCGACGCAGGAACACTCGCCAACCCCTGAGCTTAGAGGTCGCGCCGCGTAACGTTGAGGACGCCGCGCTGTGCTTAGCCACGTGAAATACGCATCGGGCAACGTCCAGGTTCGGCCCGAAATGCAACACTACGCACAACATCATCAGCGTGGACAACATCATCATCGGTGTGGAGCTAACGCCCGCGGGGGGGACCCTGCGCTCCCTGCGGTGACAAGAAGTTCACCGTCGGTCAAAGCTGTTTGGTTAGACAGGCTGGAATTTCTCTACCATCGTCGCTATAAAAAACGCACCTTGCCGTAGACGGGAAAACTCGTTTCTCTTTTCCTACTGGCTATGCAGAATCAGAATGTTTATTTAGACTGGAGGAATCCGATGAGCTATGAAGCTCGTTTTTTCGCATTTGTCCAGGAGATTTGTTTTGCCCATCCAGAACCAAACCAGGAGACATCCATTTTTGAAAACTGGCATCACAAAGGCATCTGAATTTGGCTCGGGGCCAAGCGGGGCCAAGCGGGGCCATGTGGGGGCAGTGCCAATGATGCAATCATTGCGTTTGACGTCACTGCGGGGACGCTGCATCGTCGTGTAACCTACAAACGCCTCTCGACCCATTCGTCGTGTGTGATTGCTCGTCATGAAGAGTGCGAGAAGACTGCATCCGCCGCATCGTCTAGACGCGTCTCCAAGTGTTCATCGCGTGCGAACGGTCAGCGACCTGCTGGCACGGCTCAGGACGGCTCCGGTGAAGCCGGTCTCACCTCGTGTCAACAAACAAACTAGATTTGTTTTGTAGACCTGGTCAAGACTGAATGAAGTGAAAACCCGACTCGTAATGGATGGGATCCTTTTTTTCTGCAGCCATTGAGATCGTCAATTCACGACGTGCGAGGACTCGGTTTAATCGCAGGTGGCTGCCTGGAATCGAACCCAGGCTCTACACTTGGCTGGATGAGAGTGTCTGACAACAACCACCACCGAGCCAGCACTACAAATTGCCGGAAAAATCATTAAACAGCGGACTCCGTTTCAAATGACCAAATCACCCGGATTGCGCCCAATCTCGTAAGATCTCGGGGAGCTAAGCATGAGTTGAGCCTGGATAGTGCTTGGATGGGTGACTGCCACCGTGCACAACCGACAGGAGGAGTGGGTGATGTGGGCAGTTGAGGGAAGTGCAGACAAAATCCATTACTTGGTCTGCACTCCCCCGCCCTGAACTTCACCGACCCTCCGATAGGCGCGGTTGGTTACGTACGATGCGAAAGAAGTTCAACGTACGTACGGCACGTACAACCCGCACCGACCAATGTGGTGACGAAACGTGGTCAACATATCGCTCAGGGATTCGAGAAGCGTGGGAAGGCCCTCTCCTCCCAGCGACGAATGGGCTGCACCTGCAGAGAGCCCCAAAGTTAGCCACGTATGGTGGTAAAGAAGTTCAACATACATATGTACATAGCCACGTCCAGCGTTTGTCCCCTTTCCACAAGGTCACTTTGTCTTCAACCGTGCCGCTCCACCTCATTTGGCCCCAACTCCACCACCACCCCCTGAACTATTGCACCACCAGAATTATTTCTGGTAACCCAGCAGCATGGTTTGGCAAATCCCCCTGTCTAGGTTGAAAAAAAGGGAAAAATAACAAAAATCATAGCAAAAACCCAAACCATATTCTCCACATCACCAGACAAATATTTCGCCCCCCCCCTTTATATTCAAGCCAACGTTGGGGCGTGCGTCTTACGTGCGCGGTAGGTGAGTGTGTGCGTCGTACTTTGTGGAGCGTCTTGCAATCCAGACATTACGTCGTTTGTTAACGTTCCCAAGGCTCAGAGTGAGTAATTATCCTTTTTTATTTCTTAAAAAAATGCAACTAAACAATAAAGATCTCTCCTCACTTTGGGACACACCCTAGGGGCTGTCGCAGAGGTCGCAACCGGGTACCCGATACCCGTACCCTACCCGATACCCGGCTACCCGTACCCGGCCGGGTACGGGTACCCATTTGCGACCCTGGTGCGGCCGGGTACAGGTACGGGTAGACCCTGAGTCACTGGTGAGTAACTGTTTGTCACTCATTTCCCAACGTCTTGTCTCTTCTCACAATTCAAGTTCCTAGAATCAACCCACCCGCGCCTGCAACATGGCTTCATCCCAGAGGTCGCAATCAGGTACCCGATACCCGTACCCTACCCGTACCCAGCTGGGTACGGGTAGGGTACGGGTACGGCCGGGTACGGGTACCCGTTTGCGACCCTGGTGCGGCCGGGTACGGGTACGGGTAAGGAATCAAAACCCGTTTGCGACCTCTGGGCTGTCGTTAGAGACGAAACAAAATCATTTTAAGTAACAGTCACG
This sequence comes from Lampetra planeri, assembly GCF_965212315.1. Lineage (NCBI taxonomy): Eukaryota > Metazoa > Chordata > Hyperoartia > Petromyzontiformes > Petromyzontidae > Lampetra > Lampetra planeri. The sequence continues at coordinate 6,402,558 of NC_136145.1, read as the reverse complement.
TCACTATCGTGCGCACCGCTGAAGCGCCATCTGGTGGCATCCACAGGCACGCCGAAGTTCCCTCCCCTCCACTCCTGGCCCCTCACTTTGTCACAACGCCATGGTGCATGCTGGGAGCCGCGAACACGTTAATGGTCGCCGAGAATATGGAACGCTGCGGCTGCCGTGGAAAGCTACCGTTCCCATGGCGAATCGAAACGGCGTCAATTTAGTGTCTCTTTGTTTCGCAGCAGCAAACTCGCGGAGTTTCACCTCATCAAAATCTCCAGTTGGCAAAATAGCACGCACAATCTTCTCCACCCGCTACTCTGAGATCATTCGCATTTCAATAACAGCGCCCCCACCTTCCTCCCCCACACTCCCTGCGAGGTCAACACCCACACTTGCATATGCTCTTCTCATTCAGTCAACCACACCATTGCAAAGCACATGGATATAAACCTCAAATGACACGGCCGCAAAGAACGTAATAAATAAAACTCGCTCTCAACCACAGAGTCGAGCCACCGATGCTAGAGCACAGAAAGAGAGAGAGACGGTCACGTTGCGAAGACCACCACAATGTCGGTTTTCCGCGGTCGGGCCGTATATCGCTCCGATGTGTTGCATCGGGCCGTACCGCACGCGCTGTCCGACGTTTCGCTTCGTGTGCCGCGACCCTCTTCAGGAACCGAATTCAGAAAGAAGCGGTTCGCGCTGCCGGATTTCGGCGACGGCCCGGCGACGCTCGTCTCAGTCTCCCTTCTCCGAGTACGCCTCCTCGTGTTTGCTATCCCGCACCAAAATCTGGGACGGGCCGCCAGCCCCCTCGGGCCGTGCGACGACCGGAGCGGCCGAGCACAACGACGACGACGCCGACACGGGCGGAGACGTCAAAACCTGATCCCCCGAGCCCTCCTCTTTCTCGGCAGCGCCGGCGCCATTCCCGTTGCTGCCGCCGCCGTCGGCGCGGACGAAGCCGAACAGCTTCCCGAGCTTCGTGGGCGACTGCGCTCGCTCGGGGCCCCCGCCCGACCCGGCGGCGGCTGCGGCGGCTGCGGCGGCGCCCGCCGTAGCCGCACGGCTCTCCGCCGAGGGCGAGCGCAGGAAGCGCCGGCTCAGGAAGCCCGGCAGCTTGCTCTCGCCGTTGGGCGACTGCGTGGCGGCGGGCGTCTTGGTGGCACCGGACACCGTCCTCTCCTCGCCTGCGGCCGCCACGGACTGCGCCGCCTTTGAAACAGATGGCACCACCGCCGCCGTCGTTGACGCGGTCGTTGTCGTTGTTGTCGTGGACGAGGGAGAGAGCATGCGGCCCTGCATGGGGATAATCTGCTTGAGCTTCATGCTCTTGGGCAGCGAGCACGGCCGTCGGGGCTTGTCGCTGCTACCGCCGCTCATGTGCTGCTGCTGGTGCTGCTGCTGGTGCTGCTGCTGGTGCTGCTGCTGGTGCTGCTGCTGCTTGTCGCCGCCGTGCGTGGACCCGGACGATCCTGGCGTGCTGCCCGCACCCTGCGCCGAGCCGTGCCCGGCTCGCTCGTCCGCCTTGCTGCTCTCGCGGGCGGCGTCCTTGGCGCGGAGGTGAGCGGCCCTCTCCTCCCGCAGCTGCTCGCGCCTCTCCTCCTCCTCCTTCTGCTGCCGCCGCAGCTGGGCAGCTCGCTCGTACCGCTGAAGAACGCACGATCGTACAGCTGGTGAACGTGAAATCGTATCACTGGTGAACGCATGATAGTATCGCTGGTGAACGCATGATAGTATCACTGGTGAACGCATGATAGTATCGCTGATGAACGCATGATAGCATCGCTGGTGAACGCATGATAGTATCGCTGGTGAACGCATGATAGTATCACTGGTGAACGCATGATAGCATCGCTGGTGAACGCGCAATCGTACCACTGACGAACGAATCATCATACCCCGCTGGTGAACGTGCCATCACACCGCTGGTGAACGCGCCATCGTTTCGATTGCTATGCTGTGCTATTGAGCGAGCGATGACGCCCCTTTGCCGGGTTCTGTATTTCAACACGAGGTCATGTCACCATATCGACTGCAGAGAAACGGCACTTAACTTAAAACTTTTCATAGCCAAACACAACGAAAGCACGGAGGCAGTCGATGCATCTCACTCGTCTTCCGAGTTCACTGCCGGATGAAGCTCAAAGCAAAGCCCAAAAATATTCTGAGCAAAACGTAGTCGTAAGTTGATGTTGAATTCAGTCATTAAAAGTCTTAAGCCACCGATGATATAACTTTATTAGTCAGAATATGATCAATACTAAACTATGTAGCTCTTTTCCAGAAGTGACCTGGCTATCACAAATGATAGCTCAAGGAAGTGGCTTATCGTGTGGAAATGTATAGCAGTCAAATACTCTAAACGCATGTTGATGCTAAATATGGAAGGAAAAACCAGAGGGCCTGGAGAAAAATCCACGCGTCCACAGGGAGAATACGTAAACTCCAAATATACAGGTGTCAGGGTCGGGATCGAACCCACGACCCCTGTATACCTGGCGAGGTAGTTAACATCACCACCATGGCGAACATACGTGGCAATGTATTCGAATAAATAAATACCCGAGTAGAGATTACAATCTTGTTTGATGACGGTGGAGGGGTTAATGCCAGCAATTGTAGCATAAAACTACAACAGTGGCCAAAATCCAAACACACAGACGAATGAGCAAAAGCAATGATTTGAACTATGTAAAAGTGTCTTAGAGACATATCTGGGAGTGGAGCTGTACCTGTTTCCTGTAGCGGGCCTTATGCAGGCATGTGACAAGGGGGAGTGCGGTGATGGCGGTGGTGGCAGTGGTCGTGGTGGAGTGATGTGGTACAAAAGGATGTGGAGCTGAGTGGACTTGCTGATGACTGGTATCAGCGGTGTCAAAATCAGCCTCTGTGGAGGAGGCTCGTGAAGGACACTACTGCTGCTGGGCAGTTGGAGGCAGTCGCCCTCCAGCAACAACGGAGGGCAGAGTAGCGACACTCACAACAACGCCGGGCGGCTAAAGCACAGCAGGTTGGCACAGTAGGGGGCACAGGTGGCTTCTGCCAGTCATCTCAGTCAGTCGACCCATGGCACCTGGGTCTGTCCCGTGACCTCCTACCGGCACGTTGCCTTAACGTGCACACAGCCTGTCACAAGCGCCGTGGTAATGTCACCGCCACTCAGTGGCGAATGGCGGTTGTCGTTGTTGTTGTCGGTGGTGGTGGTGGTCGTGGTGGTACCTTGAACGTCTCTCTCCTCTGGAACTCCAGCTTGGCCATCTCCTCAGCGACCCAGGAGGGCACGTCCGGGATCAACTTGAGGATGGCGTACTTCAGCAAAAGCCCGCAGTGCTACGCACGCGCAGGCACACACACGCTAATAGCTCAATGGGTTTTACCTGGTAACATAAAAACATTTTTGAGTTGTATTTGTATATATATATTTTTAAAGCGATTTGATTACCAATTCTATACTTTGAACTCCCATCGTTTTCTGTATTGGTTGGTGTTGCAACGTTATGACCACGTGACCATCCTGGACATCTATGAAAAAGAGCTTTATAGCTCACTGGATTCCTCCAGTATGAATAAGTATTTTGATTCTGTGTGCACACACTACGAGGGGACACAACGCCCTTGTAAAGCTTGTTGGGGGCAAGTACTGTTAGCCAGCCCCTATCACACGGAAGCACAAGACAATGACAAAGATCTCCCATATAGCCTCTAACAGACTGGTTGGGCAAGTGCCGTTGTCAAGCACCTACGAGGGCTGGCACGACAAACGAGGGGGTGGGTGGCCAACAACAATTAGCCTCTAATAACAGCGCACTCAATCGCTTGTGTCACTGCCAGGGCCTCTTGCAGTGACAGAGGTGTGTGTCTGTGTAAACGTCGCCACCGGGGAGACAAAGGCGGCCGGGCGTGTGCCGTGTCGGTCTTCATAGGTGCTCGCTAACAGCAGTCGCCTCAAAGAAGTCTGTCAAGGCTGCACGAGGGGATCTTTGTCTTTGCTAAAGTGTGGTTGCCGGCCAAGGGAATTCGGCTGTCCTGTGAGGACAAACTCCACGTGGGCTCGAGAGAGAAAGACCGAGAGAAAGACAGAGACCGAGAGAGAGACACAGACACCAGGGGGAGCTGCTGCAAAACCTCGAGCAGGACGATGGCGAGGACGATCCCCTCGGAGCTGAACGACGGGAAGAGGCTCTTGAGCTGCCCGCTCTGGCCGATGAGGGCGCAGTTCACCATGATGGCCACCGACACCATCAACTCCATGGCGTCCTGCGCGGCGAGAAAGCGGTGGCTCAGCGACGTTGTGGGCGACCGCTGTGACATATCAGTTTGGCTGGCCGTCTGGAACGCTCTTTCGTTCCGATGACAGGAAGCACACCGGGAGCTATGCAGTTTGAAGTCATGATCTAAAATGACAAACCCGCGTCTTTGGAACTGCTGTGTGTTAATTTGCTGTCCTTTCCCCCACACCTGCGATTAGCCACGGTTGCCTACGTACGGCGGCAAAAAAGTCGAACATAAATACGTAGAAACTAGATTCAAAGCTTTCGCGACTTCAGGAAGTACTCTTTGGTCCTTTCGGTAAAGTCAAGTAGAAAGAAATTAAATTAAATAAAAATAGAATACGACGTTTTGATTTAATTGAATTTCTTGACTTTACCGAACGAACCCAAAAAGAAATACGTACAGTTAATGCCAATGTGGACTACCCTGGCCTCTATTTGAGCTCTCCCATGCCTAAACCAAAACCAAAAAAGCGGACACTCAAGTGTGGCCCCCACCCTAACTTCCACACCCGCCGCTCAAGTAACGTGTCGCCGGTCGGCTCCTGTGGGGGCGCGTGGGGGCTGGACCTGCCAGAGGCCGATGTTGCGCACGCGCTGCCCAAAGGGCCTCTGCAGGCCCGTGCACAGCTTGAAGGCGTCCGTGTGGATCTCCATGAGGTTGTTGGCGAGGGCGCACAGCGCGGCGAGCGGGAACGCCGAGGAGAAGAGAACCACGTAGCCGAACTGCACGTACATCTCCAGGTAGTCCTCGATCGTGTCCTAGGGGGGCACGCGCCGGGGGGAAGGGGAGAGTCGCCAAACGGCACGCGGCAGCCTTTAATGCCGCGCCGTGATCAACGCGGAATAATCAGCGCTGTCGCTGTAGACAATTCCAGTCTCGAGATAAATATTAGCGGACAATACCACCATCGCCTTCTTCACATAGCTGTCCCCCGCCACACACAACATAACGGCATTTTTTTTTTTATATACACACCCCCTCGGCTGCACGGCCTTCTGGGAGTGTATAAATGTTTTTGCACAGAAATCGGTCACCGAGTGCACGCAAGAGAAACAGCGAGCACGTAACACGTGCAGACGAACGTGCAGCAATGCCCCTTCCCCCCTCTGCTATTCATTTCCCTCTCTTCACAAGCACGGTAAACGCGCAACCCAGAAAATCCGCACGCGGATGACGGACAGTCAGCAATATCTACAAGACGAGCCGTTTGTATTTGGGCCATGCATTCCGTGAACACCGTCACGGTGCCATAATGAAGCATCACAGCATCGCACCGCCACGCCCACTCGCCTTGTATTGGTCCATGCAGCTCTCTATTTCGGCCTGGGCGATGGGAGGATGATCCTCTTCCCCCTCGTGCGTCTGCTCCTCCCCACCTCTTCCCCCAGCCTCCTGCTGCCCCCAGGTCTGAGCAGCAGCAGCAGCACCATCAGCTGCCCCCGCCTTGGCTGCCCGCAACCTCACCGAGTCCGCCGCCCCCCCACTCTCCGACAGCCCCCGTTCTCCCTGCGTCTCCCTGGCCCCCGGCACCTCCGCGCCACAGCCGACCGGCACGTCCGACTCCTGCACCACGTCTCCTCCAACCTCGCCCTCCGCCTCGTCCTCCTCCACCGTCGCTTCTTCGGCGCCGCCGACCTCGGAGAATCCCCACTCGTCCTCGTGGCCATACACGGAGCCCACGGTCAGTTGCCGGAAGCCGCCGCCGCCGCCGCCACGGTTGCGGTCATCGTCGCCGCCGGTTTCACCAACACCGGGCGATGCGGCCGATGACGAGGATGAGTCGGCAGGGGGAGACGAGGAGGACGAGGGCGGGGGTGATGATAAGGAGGAGGAGGAGGCGTCCGAGTAGTCATGCAGGGAGATGCCCTCGCACGGGTCCGGCGCGTGCGTCGCGTCCCGGGGTCTCCGCGCCAGGTCCATGCGGCGCAGCTTCTCCATGACGTACGGCTGTAGCGCCTCGCGCAGGTTCTGCATCAGCTGGCGCGTGATCAGCAGCGCCGCCAGCATCTGCCCGGGCGAGTGAGTGGATTGGAGCGATTTTATTCATTTCAAAGAAGACCGTGCAAAGCAACACAATTTAATGAAGAGCAACATACCGGTGCACGTGAGCAACTACGAGACATTGATCAAAAAAGCGAAGACTGTGATGGGGGAAAAAAAAGCGGAGCGAAAACTGAACAGGGGGCACAAAGAAGCGTGGAGAGGCGGATGCCTGCAATTGCATGGAAAGTGAAAATAAAAATTGATTTGAATAAAATATTTTTCATCACGATTGCCGAGCGCAGGTTCCAAAACGGCACCGTCAAAGTTGTGAATGACATTCGTATTTGTTGGGAAGCATTCATTAATAGCCATTAATATTCATTAACATGGGCCTGACGAGCACAAATTGGGTTGTGATTAACAATCAAATGTATTTTTTGTTTACAAATGTTTAAGCACCGACAGCTGATGTATTTTGTACTAGGCCCCGTAAGTGTCATCAATTTAGAGAGAGTGCTGCGAAAGGTGGAAACGCACCTCTTTCAGCCTCTTCATGTCCTTGAGGTAGAAGGCGATGTAGAACAGGCTCAGGTAGGAATTTATGAACTGAAACTGGAAAACAACAGCTTGTGAATGGTCCAGCATTCATCCGTAAACATTCATCGCTGATATCTAAATCAGCTCAAGCCTTCCTGTAAATCACGTGTCTTCTGCGTGTGGCCACCCCCCCACTCCCGGACGCCGCTCCGTACGACAGCTTTGAGGCCCTCCTGTCGCCTCTGCCTGCACAATCCTCACCTCACCTCTCCTCTCATCTCCCCTCACCTCTGCCTGCCTATCTTCACCTCTTCACACTTTTTTTGCTCCCGATTTTTCCTTGACTCGACTCCCCGTTCCGTGCCACGGGTTAAAGAGCCGCGAGTTAAGATCCATTTCACGGTAAAATATTCACGACCACTCCTTTTTATTCTCACCATGACCAGCTTGATGATGAGATGGGCTTCGTACGTCGTCTGCAGCCGGTAGTTTTCTGCGCAAGAAAAATTAAAACGTGACGGAGCGAGCGAGCGAGCCAGTAGATTGGAGCGATTTGTTCATTTCAAAGAAGACCGTGCAAAGCAACACAATTTAATGAAGAGCAACATACCGGTGCACGTGAGCAACTACGAGACATTGGTCAAAAAAGTGAAAACTGTGACGGGAAAAAAAAAAGCGGAGCGAAAACTGATATGGGGGCACAAAGAAGCGTGGAGAGGTGGATGCCTGCAATTGCACGGAAAGTGGCGCGCACGGTCCAAACGCAAGACAGGGACGTCACGTGGACCGTCGAGAAAGTGCAAGCAGACACATCACGGTGTTTAATCGAGGTGCGCAAAAGAATCGCTGAGAGAAACACACCGTTGGAATAATACTGAGAGGCAGGAGGATTGGCATAGGAATGCGTCAGGGGACATCAATTGGACTGCTAAAAAAAGTCAAGTGGGCTCTGCACAGGGCACGTCACGGCTACGAAGAATGACAATGATCCGATGGTCGGGACTAACGGAAGAGTTGCGGCTAAAGTGGCGGACACGCAGAAGCCGAATATTGTGGATATCTCTCGCTGCAAACAAAGAAGAAGCAAGACCGTGCGCAGGAGCCCGACGTCTTGTCGCGGGGCATGGTGCCGAGAGTAAGACCGGCATTAACAGAAAGACGACGGCTTAAATAAAAACGACTTGGCATTCAGAACAACGCATGCGTGTGGGCGACACGTCGCATCACGTTCAGAGAATGTGGGACGCGCGTGCGTGTGCGTGGGCGCGTGCGTCCGATAATTATTTGAGCAGAGTTAATGGCTCCATTAACTCACTCCCGGCATGGATCATTAGTCGTTCCTCTGCCGGAACATCGCAGGAGAATAGATAGCCCAGCCCGGCAGATTAATTACAGGCACGGGCGAAAGAGTTGCACGTTACGCCACGGGCCATCCACTCCAACTCTTGATCAAGCACCGGCCCTGTACAACTGGAAAGAGGCTGCTAATTGATTTGAGGTTGTAGCTCACGACGGTTGAACGAAGATGACAGCATGGGGAGGCCTTCATCAAGCAGTGAATAGACTATGGATTGTTGATTAAACTCAACTATTGTTTATTTTCTCAGATAAGGCCCACTGAGCTATATAGCACCACAAATGATCGCTCAGCCAAGTGGCTTATCAAGTGAAAATTTCTAGCAGCCAGATACTCTAAACGCGTGATGTTTATTCTAAATGTGGAGGGAAAAACCGGTGAACCTGGGAAAAAGTCTGCGCGACCACGGGGAGAGCGACACCGCAAACTCCAAATATACAGCAGCAGACATCAGCGTCAGGACCGAACCTCTGCATACCAAGCGAGGTAGTTAACATCTCGCCACCGATTGACGTTGCTGGAGCTGTAGAACGCACCCCTGTCGTTGAGCCAGTAGGCGATGCTGTTGTAAACGTCGTTGAGGAGGGTGACGATGATGGCGAGGAGCACCTTGGGCAGGTAGTGCACGCAGTCCGACACGCCCTCCATACTCAGCAGGTAGTCCTGCAACGCAGGCGGAAAGATCCCCAGCGTAGCCGTTAAAACGGACCCGTCGGGGCAAGTGCTGCTAAGCGAGTACCTATGGTGGCTGGCACGGCGCAGTTAGGGATGGGTGGGCAACACCACGCTCGGCCGCCTTTGTCTCCCCAGTGCTGATGTTTACTATAAGTCTATCTTGGCAAGGCCTGGAACCAGTTAACCAAATTCACATCTGTTATTTGGTCGCGAGCGAGAATGGAACTCGGGTTGTCGGGTTCGTAGTACGGCACGCTAACCACTTGCACGTCCACTCCAGCACACAGCAAAGACAAAGATTACCCATATAGCCTTAACAGAATATTGGGCCAAGTGCTGTTAGCGAGCAGCTATGAAGGCTGGCATGGCGCATAAGGGGGTGAGTGGCCAACACCACGCCCGGCTTGCCTTTGGCTGCCCAGTGGCGATGTTTACACATCGCACCAAGTACTCATTTGAGGCCGAGTCAACCTAGGCAAGGCCCAGAAGCGAATAAGACATTCACCTGTGTTATTGGTCGCGAGCGAGAATCGAACTCGGGGTGCCGGGTTCGAAGAGCAGCCCGCTAACCACTACTCTACCATCACCCAATATTCCAGCACAACAAACAAAGGCAAAGACATACACAGAGACACAGCAGTCAACGACATCATCACCACCACCACATCGTATTTACACCGCGTCTGTCGTGCACTACATCCAGAGACGCCTAGCCGAGAGCTGGCCCTGTGTGGCACCATCAGCACAGGATGCAAAGCAGGCCTTGGTCTGCCGGTAGGGGGCGACGTTGCTAAGCGACTTCCCAATCAAGTAATTTGCCCTCTTGTGTTTCCATTTGGCGCTGATAAATTGCCCTCACTCATACCCCCTGATAGCAAGAATAATTCTGTTCTTGCGTATGACAAATATGTTCAGCAGATCAATGCCAATGCTATAGCCACAAGAGGGCTTCAAGGAGAAAGTTTGTGTAGTTTTGCTGTTCCCCCTCCGTTGAAGGAGAGTAGACTACAGTGGTTTACCACGTGGTCCATGGGCAAAAACGCACTGCTGTGGCTTGTGTCTTTAATTTTCTACTCAGGAGGGAGAGGTGAGCATCATAGGCCTGGTGGTGATGTTCTGATGGGGATGATGGATCCACCACCACCACCACCGGCGTCTTCGAGGCAGAATGTCAAAGCCAGGAGCAGGTGTGACGTTTCGGTCTGGGATGATGCGATTATTGTGGACGTCCACGTTGTTCCACTCAGTTTGCTCGCAGCGCTCTTCTGGGTCTGGGTGAGATGCTGGGATGGTGGCAGCAGCAGCAGTGTTCTTCTGGGCCTGGGTGAGATCCTAGGATGGTGACAGCAGTAGCGGGCGTGATCCCAGAAGGGGGTTCAGGACTTCAGTAGACGAAAATAATAACTCGGATTCACAGCACGAACAGAAGCCAGACGTGTGGCGCCATCCTTCAATTATCGAGACTATTTTGCCGCTATAGATTTCCACATGATAAGCCACTTTGTTGAGCTCTCATTTGTGGCCAGGTCGCTTCTGTAAAATAAGTTAATACCACAGTGGGCTTTACCTGGGAAGATAAAAAAAAAGTATTTGTATATATTTTACGAGTGATTTGTTTACCTTTCCTATACTTTGTGTATTGTTGTGTTGTTGTAACATTGTGACCCGCCCCTACTGAACATCTGTGTAAGACATCTTTATAGCTCATGGGATCCTCCTCCAATATAAATACAGATCCTGATTCTGGTGAAATGGGCTTGGGCAGGACAACATCGTGGCCGGGGCGATGGCCGCTGATCGAGACTCCCAACAACGGAGAGAGTCGTTCCAAGTGGAGATGGAGCGATGAAATCGGCTCTCGTTTTGCAGGCGATAGGCTTGAGTTATCAACAAAACGACGCGTGGTTCAAGTATCGTTTATTCTGCTCTTGAAAATTAAACTTCGTGCGATTTTCACTCCTCCTCCCTCCTACCCTCCCTGCCCCCCCTCCCGCCCCCCGCCCACTCCCTCCCTTCGCCCAGGTACCTGCAGCTGGAAGCAGGCGAGCATGGTGACGAAGACGAGGGCGAGGCCGGCGACGCACACGGGCACGCTCACCAAGCAGCGGAAGAGCTCGCGCTTCCAGCTCGGGTAGTAGAGCTGCTCACGGCCCGTCACGTTGCTCACGCGCTTCTCGCCCTGCGCGGCAGGGAGAGGGGGGGGGAGAGCGAGAGAGAGGAGGGTGGGTGGGGGGAGAGAGAGAGCGGGAGACTCGGGGGGGCACGTGCGTGTGTGACTTGCACGCGCGGCGAGAGATGTCATCGGTGGATGATGGATGGAGGGGCGGCAATGGTCAAGTCTCCCATGCGAGTCTCCCCAGCGCTGCCCCCCGTGCTGCCAGAGTGCTGCCCTCCCCATGCGAGTCTCTCCAGCGCTGCCCCCCATGCTGCCAGAGTGCTGCCCTCCCCATGCGAGTCTCCCCAGTGCTGCCCCCCAAGCTGTCAGAGTGCTGCCCGCCCAATGCGAGTCTCTCCAGTGCTGCCCCCCATGCTGCCAGAGTGCTGCCCTCCCAATGCGAGTCTCTCCAGTGCTGCCCCCCATGCTGCCAGAGTGCTGCCCTCCCCATGCGAGTCTCTCCAGTGCTGCCCCCCGTGCTGCCAGAGTGCTGCCCTCCCCATGCGAGTCTCTCCAGCGCTGCCCCCCGTGCTGCCAGAGTGCTGCCCTCCCCATGCGAGTCTCCCCAGTGCTGCCCCCCGTGCTGCCAGAGTGCTGCCCTCCCGTGCGCTGCCCAATCAGCACCGCCCCCCCCCCCAATACCCCTTCCGCTCCACCTGGTACTGGGGTCTCGGCTCCTCCAGTAGGTCGACGGTGGCGTCGAGCGTGCCCCAGCGGTACGCCAGTTCCGCGCCACGCCGCTTCCAGCCGCCCAGGAACACCGAGGCCCAGACGACATTCCACAGCGAGAAGAGCACGAAGCCCGCGTCCTGGCTGGACTGTCACGCACGCACGTGTGGGGAGCCGTGGTGGAGCGGTTAGCGCTACGGACCCGGGGAGCGGGGATCGATTTCCCGCCGACGGCCGCCGAACACCGGTGACGATTATCTGAACTACCGGTGCTGGGCCTCCCCTAGGTCGACTCAGCCTAAAATGAGTACCCGGTGGGGTGTGTAAACATTGCCACTGGAGAGACAAAGGCGGTGGGGCGTGGTGCTGGCCACCCACCCCCTCGTATACCGTGCCGGCCTTCATAGGTGCTCGCTAACAACACTTTCCACAGCAGTCTGGGGGATCTTTGTCTTTGTGACGTGTGATGAATAAAAGTTGCTAAGCGACTTCCCAATCAAGTAATTTGCCCTCTTATGTTCCCATTTGGCGCTAATAAATTGCCCTTATCCACACCCCCTGATAACACGAATAATTCTGTTCTTGCGTATGACAAATATGTTCACGGGATCTTTGTGACGCGCGATGACTAAACAGCCCTCAACATTGGCACGGCTCGGTGCTCGGTGCTGCTGCGAGTCCACTTGTATAGGTCCCAGCCAGCTGGCCGCGTTGAGCCACGCTGCTCCGTGTTATCCGTGGACGAAGGCCGATGAATCGCCGGGGCCAGGTGGCTAGCGGGGGTAATGCCCCGTGACATTCATCAGTGTTGTTCTTAGCCCTTGTAATGCCATTCAGCGGCCTTGGCACAACAATCTCATCTGACCCTGTCCAGGAATATATTACTATAATGGCTAAAGAGGCATTGAAGAAGCTTGGCTCTTTTTTCTGTCTCTGATGGGGTCTCTAGACAATAGACTGACAGACCGACCTCTGATTGAGCCTCTAGACCAGCCGTCCCCAACCTTTTTGGCACCAGGGACCGGTTTCGTGGAAGACAATTTTTTCACGGACCGGGGGAGGGGGGGGGGGTCATCATTGGGTCTTTCGCCCTTTTCAAAGAAGCTCTCCAGCGACGTTTGTTTTTTACTCATTGTGGCTCGGGGTTAGCAGCTTGTGTGCTTACCACAACGGTGACTGAGACAAGTGCGCAGTGCGGGAAAGAGGCGCGGACGGAAGTGGCAAATAATTAAATAATGGGCGGGATACGCGCGAACTCACCGCTCACCTCCTGCTGTGCGGCCCGGTTCCTAACAGGCCACGGACCGGTACCCGTCCGCAGCCCGGGGGTTGGGGACCCCTGCTCTAGACAATAGACTGACTGACCGACCTCTGATGGCGTCTCTAGACAATGGACTGACTGACCCGCTTCTGTTGGCGTCTCTCGACAATCGCTGGAGCAAGGGCAGTGCAACCAGTGCTTCGACTCATTCCCCAGCACCTGCGTGGTGTAGCAGTAGACCCAGAGCAGGAGGCCCAAGACGGCCGGATAGACGAGTGCCGACGTGTAGTAGCCCAGCCACGCGAAGTACATGGCCACCTTCACGCCAAAGTACTCGCACACCTCGTCTGCGGGACACCACGGGAGGGGCGAACGCAAACGCACGTTGGGCGACGCCACTCCTGCTGCTGATGAACGCTTCCAAATTTGAAATGCTCACCCAGGGATGTTGCGCCGAGCTGGATGAGCGCGTGAACGTCCCATGGCCAAGTTACTTTTTATTAATCCACAATTTTATCCCAATTAATTCACGGAATGTTTGTTACTATTAAACTGCACAATTGTTTTGCTTAACCGGGTAAGGTCCACCGAGCTGTTTTGCTCTTTTTCAGAAGCGACCTGGCCACAATTGATAGCTCAACGAAGTGGCTTATCATCATCACGTGCAAATGTATAGCAGCCAAATACTCTCAAAGCGTGATGCTGATTCTAAATGTGGAGGGAAAAACCGGAGGACCCAGAGAAAAATCCACGCGACCACGGGTAGAGAAACACGCAAACTCCAAATATACAGCAGCAGGCAGTAGGCAGGGTCGGCATCGAACCCACGACCTCCTGTATACCAGGCGAGGCGGTTAACATCTCGTTACCAATTGCACGCTGGCACACAAGCACCCATGTCTCTCAATCATACACGATATATCTTCAACTCTCAGGAACTCATCATCATCATCTTACTATTGTACACAAAGCTTTCATCATAGATTTAATTCGAATACGTTCAATGTGTTTTTGTCTTTGCTCACAATTTATTCCAACTGTGCTCTCTGCGTCACGGTGAATAATGTCATCGGACGTTTGACATTCACAAAACGCCCGCAGTATTAACCAGGGCGGCTGCCGGGATCGCAGTGCAGAACCTGTTTGGCCATGTCAGCACCCACCCACGCAAACAAAGACAAAGATACCCCGTATAGCCTTAACAGGCTGTTGGAGCAAGTGCTGTTAGCGACCACCTATGAAGGCAGGCACGGCACACGAGGGGGTGGGGTTGCCAACACCACGTCCGACCACCTTTGTCTCCCCAATGGCGATGTTTACACACCACACGAGGTACTTGTTTAAGGCTGAGTCGACCTAGGGGAGGCCCAAGACCGGTTCAAATATTCGCCACTTATTGATCACGAGCGGGAATCGAACTCGGGTCGCCGGTTTCGTAGCGCAGTGCACTTACCACGCGCCACCGCTTCCCCCAGACACACACCTACACACACCCCCACAACCACCCACCAACACCCACCCACACACATCCACCCACACACATCCACCCACCAACACCCACCCACACAGATCCACACACCAACACCCATCCACCCACACACATCCACCAACACCCACCCACCCACACCCACCAACACCCACCTACCAACACCCACCCACCAGAGGTCGCAACCGGGTACCCTATACCCGTACCCTACCCGAAACCCTGCTACCCGTACCCAGCCGGGTACGGGTACGGGTAGCCATTTGCGACCCTGGTGCGGCCGGGTACGGGTAGGCCGTGAGTCACTGGTGAGTAACCGGTTGTCACTCATTTCGGGTAGGGTACGGGTACGGGTAGGGAACCCGTACCCGGCCGGGTACGGGTAGGGAACCCGTACCCGGCCGGGTACGGGTACCCATTTGTGACCCTGGTGCGGCCGGGTACGGTAAGGAATCAAAACCCGTTTGCGACCTCTGCCACCCACCCACACACATCCACCCACCAACACCCACCCACATCTACCAACACCCACACACACCCACCAACACCCACCCACCAACACCCACCCACACACATCCACCCACCAACACCCACCCACACACATCCACCCACATCTACCAACACCCACCCACACCCACCCACCAACACCCACCCACACACACCCACCCACCAACACCCACCCCCATCTACCAACACTCACACACACCCACCAACACCCACCCACACACACACACCCACCCACCAACACCCACCCACACCCACCAACACCCACCCACATCTACCAACACCCACACACACCCACCAACACCCACCCACACACACACACCCACCCACATCTACCAACACCCACACACACCCACCAACACCCACCCACACACACACACATACCCACCAACACCCACCCACATCTACCAACACCCACACACACCCACCAATACCCACCCACACACACACACCCACCCACCAACACCCACCCACATCTACCAACACCCACACACACCCACCAACACCCACCCACACACACACCCACACACACACACCCACCCACATCTACCAACACCCACACACACCCACCAACACCCACCCACACACCCACACACACACACCCACCCACATCTACCAACACCCACCCACATCTACCAACACCCACACACACCCACCAACACCCACCCACACACACACACACACCCACCAACACCCACCCACATCTACCAACACCCACACACACCCACCAACACCCACCCACACACACACACACACCCACCAACACCCACCCACATCTACCAACACCCACACACACCTACCAACACCCACCCACATCTACCAACACCCACCCACATCTACCAACACCCACACACACCCACCAACACCCACCCACACACCCACCCACCAACACCCACCCACATCTACCAACACCCACACACACCCACCAACACCCACCCACATCTACCAACACCCACACCCACCCACCAACACCCACCCACATCTACCAACACCCACACACACCCACCAACACCCACCCACATCTACCAACACCCACACCCACCCACCAACACCCACCCACATCTACCAACACCCACACACACCCACCAACACCCACCCACACACCCACCCACCAACACCCACCCACATCTACCAACACCCACACACACCCACCAACACCCACCCACATCTACCAACACCCACACACACCCACCAATACCCACCCAGAGGCTGCTGGTGGAAGGACGGCCGGACCCAGCTCTTCATGAACTTCGTGAGCGTGCCGCGATCGTGCAGCGGGAACACCTGGTCGATCACCTTCCTGTTCAGCAGCTCCAGCACTGCACGGGGGAAGCAAAGACAAAGATCCCCCCGTATAGCCTTTACCGACTTTTAGGGCAAGTGCTGTTAAGTGAGCACATATGAAGGTCGGTCACGATACACGAAGGGATTGGGTGGCCAGCACCACGCCCGGCCGCATTTTTTCTCCCTAGTGGCGATGTTTACAGAGCGCACCAGCTCCTCATTTGAGGCCGAGTCAACCTAGGCGAGGGCCAGGACCGGTTTGGATAATCGTCACTGGGGTTGGCGGCTGTCAGCAGGAATCAAAGTTGAGTCGTCGGATTCGCAGCGCAGTGCGCTAACCGCTGCGCCACTGCTCACGGGGGAAACCACACGCACGAGCTGTAAGGATGCACTCTGTGTCATAATACATGAATATACACAGAAACAAACTCACATTCATCGATAACACTATGGCTTTGAAAGGAAAAATATATAATAGGTCATGTTACAGGCAATGATCATTCTTTATGGCAAAAAACCCTTCAATTTCCACGTGATAAACCACTTCGTTGAGCGATCATTTGTGGCCAGGTCACGTCTGAAAAAGAGCTAGATAGCTCTAGTGGGCATTACCTGGTAAAATACAGATACGCTAGCGAGCTCGTTAACAGTAATTTCTAAGCGCTATTTCTCAAGTAATTTGCGAGTATTTTTTCCCCTGTTTTCCGACGATGGGAATGTGCGCGCCCACCGATGGGCTGTCCTTCCAGGAAGCAGACGTCATGCAGCCTCTCCCCAGGCCCTGCCCGCAGGTTCTGCAGCCAGGTGAAGATGATGCTCTGCCTCTCCTGCGAGACACGACCACACGCATCACCACCACCACCACCACCGCCCACCACCACCACAACAACAGCAACAACAGCAGCACCCGCCGTTTGCCACGAAGCGGCGGTGACGTCACCGCGGCGCCCGTGCCAGGCCAGGTGCACTTTGAGGCCACGTGAAGTGTCCTGGGATCGCTGGCAGGTCACGCACGGGACAAGCCCGGCAGGTGCCATGGGTTGACTGACTGAGATGACTGGCAGATGCACCAGCTGTGCCCCCCTACTGCGCCAACATTACCACAACAACACCACAACACCAACGCCACAAACACTAATCGCCATAACGACACGGCCACATAATCGCTGTCGCACCACCCTGGTGGCAGGGCCATGGTGAAGTGCGGTGGAGTGTGTGGTAAGGTAGGGTGGAGTGTGGTGAAGTACTGTGGAGATTGGTAGAGTTAGGTGGAGATGGCTGGACCCTGGGTGAGTGTGGTGGAGCTCTGAGTGAGTGTGGGTGAATATGGCGGAGCTGGGTGGAGCGTGGGTGAGTGTGGAGCTGGGTGGAGCGTGGGTGAGTGTGGAGCGTAGCGGAGTGTGGGCGAGTCTGAGTGAGTGTGGTGGGGCTGGGTGGGGCTGGGTGGGGCTGGGTGGTGCATGGATGAGTGTGGGTGAGCGTGGGGTGAGCGTGGCGTGAGCGTGCGGTGAGCGTGGGGTGAGCGCGGGGTGAGCGTGGGGTGAGCGTGGGGTGAGCGTGAGCGTGGGTGAGTGTGGAGCTGGGTGCAGCGTGGGTGAGTGTGGAGCGTAGCGGAGTGTGGGCGAGTCTGAGTGAGTGTGGTGGGGCTGGGTGGGGCTGGGTGGATGAGTGTGGGTAAGTGTGGGGTGAGCGTGGGGTGAGCGTGGGGTGAGCGTGGGGTGAGCGTGAGGTGAGCGTGGGGTGAGCGTGGGGTGAGCGCGGGGTGAGCGCGGGGTGAGCGCGGGGTGAGCGCGGGGTGAGCGCGGGGTGAGCGCGGGGTGAGCGCGGGGTGAGCGCGGGGTGAGCGCGGGGTGAGCGCGGGGTGAGCGTGCCGACCTGGGACGACAGGAAGAGGGCTTCGTTGTCAACGTTCTCGAAGATGTCCTCGTCGCGCATGAAGGGCTGCATGCCACCCCCAAACTCGGCCCTCACAGGCTTGCGGATCGACAGCAGCTCCACTCCGCACAGCAGGCTGCACGCAGGGGACACGCACAGCAACACACACAAAGCACGTCAACAACAACAGCCGACGGCATTCATCACTAAGTGGCAGAGATGTCACCACGGCGCTTGTGCCAGGCTAGGTCGAAGGCTCGCAGAGAGTCAGGGACCCCGAAAAGCATGAAGAATAACCCAGAGGCCTGGCCTATTGATGGTATCGTAGGCCTTGACCAGGTCGATAAAGCAGAGATGGAGGTTCCCTATGCATCCGCTGTAGCGAATGGACAGAGAATATGGCTTCCGTGCAGGACTGCCCCGGCCTGAACCCACAATGGGGCTCCGCAAGTCTTTCCCCGGCGTGTCTGGAAAAGCGACACCACATGACACTTATATACACATACATACACACACACAGATACACAAAGATACACATACCATCAAATGACAAATGGGAAGACGTAGAACCAGATAACAAAAACGCAATAATAATATTTTAGTACGTTAGGTATTTGCGTCATCCTATAGCGCCGGGCTACGATGAAGGTGCCACGTTTCACAGACGGGTACGGTCTGCCGGCATCAAGTTGTCATTTGAGGTCACTTGTCAAACTCGGCAAGCTTGGACCAAGACACCGGCATGAAACGCCCTGCTCTTTGCGAATGACGTCCACCGCGAAGCGGGCGGCGCATGGTGCTTTTTAACGGTGAACACGCACGCACGCGACCGCGGGATTCACCGGGGGGGCGGGCGACCTCCAGCGTTCAAACCGCCGCAATTAAGCGGCGGGCCGCGTCACTGCCCATTGCGAAACCGGCCAACTCTCGTCCCCGACCTGGCTCGTGAGCCAAACCGGGACACGCTTGAAATGCCGCTCGAGCACGAACGCGTCTCCGCGGCGGGTCGCGAGATGTGTGCGGACCGCGGGAAGCGGCAGCGCGGTTGGTCGGCGTGCCGCTCCCACGAGCCTGGCAACCCGGGTCGATTCCCCGCTCGTGACCAATAAACAGCGGCGAGCGACAGCGACGGTATGCCGAGGCCTCGAATAAGTACCTGGTGCGGTGCGTAGCTAACATCGGCAGCGGGGAGACAAGGTGGGCGGGCGGGCGGGCCGGTGGGCGTGCCAGCCCTTCGAAGGCGCTCGCAAAACAGCGCTCGCCCCAACGGTCCGTTTCCAGGGCTACGCACGGCAGAGGTCGCAAACGGGTTTTGATTCCTTACCCATACCCGTACCTGGCCGCACCAGGGTCGCAAACGGGTACCCGATACCCGGCCGGGTATGGGTAGGGTACGGGTATTGGGTACCCGATTGCGACCTCTGGGATGAAGCCATGTTGCAGGCGCGGGTGGGTTGATTCTAGGAACTTGAATTGTGAGAAGAGACAAGGCGTTGGGAAATGAGTGACAAACGGTTACTCACCAGTGACTCACGGCCTACCCGTACCCGGCCGCACCAGGGTCGCAAACGGCTACCCGTACCCGGCTGAGTACGGGTAGCCGGGTATCGGGTAGGGTACAGGTATCAGGTACCCGATTGCGATCTCTGACGCACGGCGCAAGGGGGGTGTGTGTGTGTGGGGGGGGGGGCGCCGGCGGGGCGGCACCGCTGTCCCCTCTGCGTGCGGGTCCACTCACTGGCTGTAGGAGGCGGTGAGGTAGAGGCCGTAGGCGCGCGTGCACGGGTGGTGGCGCACCTGCACGACGAGCTCGGGGAGCCCCACGCGCAGCTTGTTCAGCAGCCACAGCAGCGTGGCGTCGCTCGTCTTCTCTGCCGGGAGCACGCGGGGGCCACGGCGGCCACACGCGGATTCCAGTGAGTCACGACAATGCGGCGCATCGCGCACAGGGTCGCCACAACACAGCGCAGCCACACACGGGGTCACCACGACACAGGGAAACCACGCAGCACACCACGCACAAGGTCACCACGACACAGGGAAACCACGCAGCACACCACTCAGGGTCACCACGACACAGGGAGCCACGCAGCACACCACGCACAAGGTCACCACGACACAAGGAAACCACGCAGCACACCACGCAGGGTCGCCACACCACAGGGAAACCACGCAGCACACCACACACGGGGTCACCACGACACAGGAAACCACGCAGCACACCACACACAGGATCACCGAAGCACAACCACGCAGCACAACCACACAGAGGGTCACCACGCCACAGCGCAACCACACGGCGCGGGGAACGCCTTCACCCAGCAGTGGACAAAACATGGCTCACGACGATGAAGTCTGTACCTGGCAGGACCATGAGGACGTCGCAGTCGTCGGTGGGCACGGTCTTCATCCAGGAGCGCGTCTGCACCAGCGTGTGCGCCAGCTTCTTGCCAAACAGCTTGTCTGTGCAACCACAGAGACAAAGAGGACGCCCCACGTGGTCTACGCAGACTGTCGGGGGGGGCAAGTGCTGTTTGAGATCATCTAATAAATAAGTAGAGGGGGGCGGGGCGGGGGGAAGGGGGGCCACAGCGCACGAGGGAGTAGCGTGGCCAGCATCGGCCTGCGGCACATTGGCAGGCCCGTGCTGCGTACACTGTGCTAGACTGCAGTCTGGAAATTCGAATGGTAAAGATGAGTCGAGACGCTACATAATGAGACCTCCTTTGCCAGAATTAAATTATGAAAATAGGGTTTTCCCCTTTCTGGCAATAAAACTGTTGTGTTAAGATGATAAAACACATAAACTGAAACCTTTGCAAGGAATCGTGTCTGCATTAACCACATATACTTGTAGTGAACATGCTCTGACAGTATGTGCATTGTCTTTGAAACTGACACCTGTTTTATTACCAGAAAGGGGAAACCCCTATTATCATAATTGAATACTGGCAAAGAAGGTCTCATGATGCAGCTGCTCACCCCGAGCTCTCAATGCCCTGACAGTGGCATTGTCTTTGTGCTGTTCGCCGTTTGGCGTCCTCTGATCTAACGCTGTTTGAGACTCGGCTCTAAAGAAAGCTGTTTCTGGTGTGGACCAATCAGTTTCAAAGACAATGCATATACTGTCAGAGCATGTTATTTTGTTTGCATGTTCACCACAAGTATATGTGGTTAATGCAGACATGATTCCTTGCAAAAGGTTTCAGTTTGGTGTTTTAACATCTTAACACAACTGTTTCATTGCCAGAAAGGGGACAACCATATTATCACGAGTCGAGATGTCAGGTGCCGAGGCCATTCAAACGCCCAACACGTGGAAATCCTCATCCTTTGCACCACGCCTGGCCACTGTTCACCCCCAGTGGCGAGGTTTACACAACATCACCAAGTCCTCATTTAAGGCCGAGTCGACCCAGGAGAGGGCCCAAGGTCCGGTTGGCACATCACTCGCCACCGACGTTGACCGTGGCCGGGACTCAAAGTCACAGCGCGTGCTGTTTGGAGCGCGGTGCAGCGCTAACCGCTGTGCCCGCCACTCCAGCCACCACGGTAGGAGCCGCCGTCCATCACTGGCCACGGAGACACCGAAGCCCGTGCCAACCACGGTACGCCACCGCAGCAGCGCGGGGAGGTGGTCTGAGATGCCACGGCTGACCGCAAAAAGCCAAGCAAGGGCGGACGTTGCAGGCGTTTTGTTACGTTCCGTGTTTTCTTCCCACCGTGTCATCCTGAACGTGCTCACGGTGTCACGAGCATCCATTCAGATCAGTGGTAGGGCAGTGCACGCCATCGTGTGAAAGCTGCGTTCTTCACTAATTTTCAGAGGTGGGGGGGGGGGGGTCACTTTCTCCGATGAGACATCGTCAGTGTGTGGGCCGCCACGCGTTTGAAACCATTGCTGGGTTTGACAGCAGCACGATGACGATGATGGTGATGGGGGGCGACTTCACTCTGTGTGGATTGTCAGGGGCCGCACGTCAGGGGGCACACTAAAGGCCACCCAGTGGCCGCCAGTGGCTGGCCTGTGGAAGTGTATATCACAGAGCTACCTAGGAGATGCTTTACCGTGACCGCTGGTGTACGGAGTTAAGGGCAGCACGACTCTGCCAGCCCGCACTGCGACTGACAGCATTGCCTGCCAAACCAATAATCTAATTTCCCAGAGTACGAATTTAGTCGGATAAAGCGAAGGGCTCACTTGAATGCGGTGTCATTCACGCAGACATTGGCGATCGTGCCGAGACCGTCAATTCGCCGAACCTGAGAACCCGGTCAAAGCACGGGCGGCTCAAATCCAACACGGCGTCTCAACGGTGCCGACTCGGCGCTCCGACCTTCCGAGCTACCCGACCGTCAATGACCGACGACGACTACGACCTAAGGCATGTCGAGTTTGCGTTGTGCCGCACACAGCCAACCATGCTCGTCAGAGGTGCGCGGAAAGGACAAACGAAAGGAAACGCAAAAATAATCTTGGGGGCCACGTGGGCACAAGTGCCCTACAACAACGTAACTCGCGCAGTTCCGTTTGCACGGCGCAGAGATGCATTGGCCGTGCTGAGACGGAACTCACTCCCATTCCGAAAAGTAAATTTCTGGCAAGGCCTTCATCATGGGCGATGACAATCACAACGACGACGATGATGAAGCTGGCTAAACCGAACGGGCGTGTGAATCCAGGAATTCACGTAACACACACACACCCGTGCGTGGCCACGCTTAACCAGGCGTCCCTTGCAAGACGGACGGTCAGTTTGGGTAGAAGAGCAGACCAAGTGCCCTCTAGAGCGGTGTCCTTCACTCATTTTCAGAGGAGTAGGGGTCACTTTCTCCGATGAGACATCGTCAGTGTGGGGGCCGCCACGAGTTTGAAACCATTGCTGGGTTTTAACAGCAGCACGACGACGACGATGATGATGATGGTGGGGGGCGACTTCACTTTGCGTGGACTGTCTGGGGCCGCTCTAAAGGCCACCAGAGGCCGCCAGTGCCCCGCAGGGACCTTGCAACGAAGAATCCCGCTCGAGAGGGAATCTCGAGAGCTCCCTCTCGAAGAGAGACTGCTCAGCCGCCACGAGCGGCGGCGCGAGCGAGAAAGCAATTGCAGGGTTGCCCTTCTGCCTCTTGCACGGCCACACACACACACACGCGCTCCTGCTGCTGCTGCTGCTGTGCCACCACATTCATAATTCACGTGCTCTTTTACGCAGTTCCAATTAGCGCCCCACGCTCACGGGCCAACTGTGAGGGTCCCCCCCCACTCCACCCCCCTGTGGAGATGCCAGCACGCAGCCTCTACGAAGAAGACAAAGATCCCCCGTGTAGCCTGAACAGGCTAAGTGCTGTTAAGCGAGTGGCACCGATGAAGGGCAGCAATGGCGCACGAGGGGTGAGTGGTCAAAACCACGCGCGGCCGCCTTTGTCTCCCCAGCGGTGATATTTCCGCACTGCTACCAGGTACTCGTTTGATGCCGAGTCGACCAGAGGGGAGGTTCATGACCCGTTTCAGATAATCGTCACTGGTCTTTGGTAGCCGTGAGCGAGTTCGATTCCCGCTCACGGCCAACACTGGTGACGATTATCTGAACCGGTCCTGTGCCTCCCCTAGGTCGACTTAGCCTCAAATGAGTAGCTTGTGCGGTGTGTAAACATCGCCACTGGGGAGACAAAGGCGGCCGGGCGTGGTTTTGGCCACTCACCCCCCCCCCCCCGTGTGCTGTTCTGGCCATCATAGGTGCTCGCTCAAAGCACTTGCCCCAACAGTCTGTTAAGGCTGTACTGGGGGATATATTTCTTTGTCTTTGTGCGATCCGTAAAGCCTGAGATGGATGGCAAACCCTGCGTAATTGAAACCGGAGACTAATCCTGAGAGGTTTGAGATTAGCGGAATAACCATCACACGCCATTGTGTAATTAAGCCAGAGCAAGATGTGGGGGGGCAAGGGTGGGGGGCGAGGGGGGGGCAAGGGGTGGGGCGAGGGGGGGGCGAGCTCAGCTGAGAATCCCAACAGCCGATCCGGCGAAGAGAGTCGCCAGTGGAGTGCCTCAAGTTGTCTGCAAATCCAAAGCTTTATTTAGACTGGAGGAATCCGATGAGCTATGAAGCTCTTTTTCACAGATGACAGCAGTTTCATCCGTGGAGGGGATCGCAACGCACCCAGGTGAGAATGACAGCGAGCCTTCAATCAAACGGTCGCGTATGTTTAAGGATAAGGATATGTGTACTTGCGCGTGCTGAACTTCTTTCGCACCGTACGTAGCCAACCGTGCTAATCGGAGGTCCATTCATTGGGCACTTAAATACCCGCTCTCCCACCCCGGCATCTCAAAGCGCCTTGCATCGCAACTCAATACTGTAATGTCAAAGGCCCAGCTGTAGTTTACTAATATTTTTAGCCTAGGGGACCCCCTCCCACCACTCGCGACAGCTGCCCCTGTGCAGCACGAGGTGACGGAGACACCGGGCCAGCAAGCGAGCATTCGTCTGTCGGGAGGGGACGACGACGTTGCGATTCTTCATTCAAAAGTAAATACCGAAAATGTTGAGCCATTTTTGTTATTTAATTTTTATTCGAGAAATGTTTATCTATAATGCCGATACTGACAAAGAAAATACTCCGGGTTAAGTGTTGAAGCGTTGCGGTGTTACCCAGGACCGGTTGAGATATCAATCACCCCTGATGTGTAGCCGTGGCCAGGAATGAAACTCAAGGAAATGGCACGGTGCGCTCACCACTCCGCCACCGCTCCACCCCAGACACTGGACGCAGCTACAGGCATCACGAGGCATTCGACCATACTTCACCACGCTGCTCAGTGCGGGTTAGCGAAAGCGGCAGACGCGCAAGGAGCGGTTCCAAGTATCAATCGACGCGGACGCGCTAGTCGTGGCCGGGACGAGAACTCGGCTCCGCCGTGTTCACGGGCGGCGGCTTTAACTGCTGCACCGCCGCTCCCACCCAGCGACCTCCCGATGGAAAAATCCGTCACCTTTGCTTTTGACCTCAAATTGGTTTCTAAAAGCCTCTGGGTGGCGGTTTATCCCTTTCTCCTTTCTCGGCGGACAGACGCATGGGGGAAGCGCTACCCCACACGAATCAAAGTGGCGTCGTCTTGCGGCCACAAGGGACGAGTGGGTTGCGGTCGTGGGGCTTGATCTCGCGCGCGTCTGCATGCGCGTGTCTCTCTCCGCCGGTTGAAAGCGTCTCTGCGGTTCTCTCTCTCTAAAGCACTCGTATCACTCTCTAAACTAAAGCGCTCGTATGCTTTAGTTTTTTCTCCCCAGCACGTGCGTAAACATCGCACGGTGCGGGGTTGGGCATCCGATCGATGCTGCGGTTCAATGACCGAGCACACCAGGATGTGCGTCGCTGATGCGACGTTGACAACCGCAGCTCTCTGCCCCCCTTGTTCAAGTCGAGATTTGGGGACCCACTTTCTACCGTACGGCTAAAGAGGTTTTTAGTTGAATGTTTCGATTCCATCGCATGTCGATGCTTCACGTCTCCCGTGCAGCGTCCGGAGAAGCGGTTGCATTGCGACGCTAGAAAATAAAAATTGTATCGTATTGTAAGATTTCTGGGCAAAAAATAGTCTACAAATAGAACAGACTTCACTTTTGAGCGCTGTTTTATAATTTAAGTCGAAACTGGATATAAGCAAACCCTACAAGCACAGTTCTGAATATAAGCAACACATCCTCACATATTCGACAACGCAAACTTCGCTATGCATTGTCGGGAAGCATTATGGGTGAAGGCAAATATAAACACAACTCCCACCAGCCGAATGGCTTTCCAGACCAATGTTATCCCTCGGCAGTTGTTTGAGCGAACAAACTCTGGACTGGTTTCAGATGGATGGGTCTCATGAGCAGCCAGACTTGTCCGACAAACGGTGCGGGATTCAGCAGATGTCATTGGCAAGCGCACTCCAAATAAACGATGGAACCCCGTTTTATGGGGAGGCACAGAACGGAGTTATGTTCATTATTATTATTATTCCACATGCGATGATCCCGCTGGTTTACTCAGTAAATGCTCACCGAGTCTCAGGACTCGTTGTCAGGAGGATCCGGCCAAGCTTTGCAATCCAGGGGCGATGCTGCTGCTGTGTAATCCCCATTGAGAAAAGTTTTTTTCAGCATTGGGATGTTTTGGCCAATACCAGTTATAGATCGTGTTGGTGGGGGGGGGTTAACTATGGAAGGAAACCGGAGAACCCGGAAGAAACCAACAGGGCGAGGACAAACAGACTCCACACAGAAAGGCACCCGAGTCTGGACTCGAACCCAGGTCCTTCTTAAAAACTATAAAATAAACAATTTTGTTCTTTTTCCAGGTGATGCCCACTGAGCTATTTAGCTTCTTTTTCAGAAGCGACCTGGCCACAAATGATAGCTCAACAAAGTGGCTTATCACGTGGACATTTATAGCAGCCAAATACTCCAGGCGTGACGTTCATTCTAAATGCGGAGGGAAAAACTGGAGGACCCGGAGAAAAATCCACGCGACCACGGGGAGAGAAACACCACAAACTCCAAATATACAGCAGCAGGTGTCAGGGTCGGGGATCGAACCCACGACCTGCTGCATACCAGGCGAGGGAGTTAACATCTCCTAGCCCCTTCTTGCTCTGAGGCACGGGCGTTAACCACGGTGCCACCACCCTGCCTCCATCATCTTTCATTGCATCAAACTGTAGCACAGCTGCGCATTACTCCTCAGGGGTGTGCTTATATCCAGCCTCTACTGTTGTAGTTGTAATATTCGCATGTAAAGCCCTTTTCATCAATCCACTGCTGGATGAGGAGCTCAACACAACCGTGCAGACTTGCGAGGGTATATTCGACCACACTTCTTCACATTTTACAACAAGTTCTTTAAAGCATATTTAGCCTGCTCAGGATCATGGGTAAAACACCTATAGCATTGCACGGGTCCATCAACGGCCGTGCGTGTGTGTGCATGTGTGTACGTGTGTACATGTGTGTGCGTGTGTGTACGTGTGTGCGTGTGTGTAAGTGTGTGCATGTGTGTACGTGTGTGCGTGTGTGTAAGTGTGTGTACATGTGTGTACGTGTTTGCGTGTGTGTGCGTGTGTGTACGTGTGTGCGTGTGTGTGGGAGCGGTAGTGTAGCGGTTAGCGCACTGCGCTACGAACCAGGCCACCTGGGTTCGATTCCCGCTCACGGCCACCACCAGTGACAATTAATCTGAACCGGTCCGGGACCTCCCCTAGGTCGACTCAGCCTCAAATGAGCGCCTGGTGCAGTGTGTAAACATCGCCACTGGTGAGACAAAGGCGGCCGGGCGTGATGCTGGTCACACCACCCCTTCGTGTACCGTGCCGGCCTCCATAGGTGCCACTCGCTAACAGCACTTGCCCGTACAGTCTGTTACAGGCTGTATGGGGGGGGGCGGACCTTTGTCTTTGTTGTGTGTGTGCGTGTGTGCGGCGACCTGGGATATCAGTCACCGAAGCAAATTGAGAGGTATTTACAAGTCAGGTTAACAATGGGAAATTACCGGACGTCAATGTCATTTGAGAAGGATGGGGAAATGTACCCAGGGCTTAACAAACGCTGGGCGACATCGCAGCCCCATTCAGCAAACAGCGCACGGCCGCTGTCGCTTCCAGTTGTAAAGGGCTCCGAACGTAACAAGGTCCCCTTTGTCACGGCTTACTTACGTCATTAAAACAAAGGCACATGCATGACTGCCACTGGTCTTTAAACAAGGCAGCCAACACAGGCCCAGCGGCTTGGATAACTTCTCACCACCGCCAACCCACACGGCAATTAAAATTCACCGCGGGTTTATCAATTCTGGTCGTTTTGGAGCTTCGGCTGTTTCGGATCGGGACCGCACGCGTGACGACTGCCAATTTTAGGGAAGTTTCCACGGTCTGCTCGTCAGGACCGAATTCTGGAATTGGTGAATTGGTGTTTATACTGCCTGTACCTATCTTGTATGCATGCTGAACTTATTTCGCACCGTACGTATCCAACCGTGCTAATCGGAAGTGCGGGGGAAGGGCAACAAACTATGGGTCTCTGTGTGATGAGGCTATGGGTCTCTGTGTGATGAGTCTATGGATCTCTGTGTGATGAGTCTGTGGGTCTCTGTGTGATGAGTCTATGAGTATCTGTGTGATGAGTCTATGGGTCTCTATGTGATGAGCCTCTCGGTCTGTGTGAGTACGTACGTATGTATGTTGAACTTCTTTCGCACAGTACGTAGTCAACCGTGCTAATCAGGTGCGGGGAAAGGGCAACATTTAAAAGTGCATCGCTCCAGTGGCTCCCTAATACACGCTTGCCGTGTACTCAGTCGGTACCGTCTTTCTCGCCTGCACCGTTTCTTTCCTCTCGTCCACGATAAATGTAATCTGCGATACAACTCAATAGGTCACGCACCTGCGAGGCGGGGTTATATATTTGCGCCTAAACGCGGCCACGTATATCGAGGGTGCGCTGTGCGTCAACGGTGGCCACGGTTGGTTTTTCGAAGAGTCGCAGGCAGAGGGGGTGGCGGTGCAGGGAGGAAAAACTTCGAGCCTGGACATGAACAGGGTAGCAAAGTCTTCAAAGCACGGATGGCCGGGGGGGGTAAGGGAGTTCCAGATTATAGGGGCGGCAGAAAGAGAATGAGCGACGACCTCCCACTGCAATGTCTTTGTCGCTTGCCAACGTCTGTATCATTTACACTGTCACACGTTCTCTGCTTATCTGACTCGGGTTGAAAACTTTGATGCATCAGCTCTGGCCGCCCATCTGTCCCTAACGGGGAGCAGGAGCTATTTAATAACTGTAACGATCATCCAAATATGAATAAATCTGCAGTGCTAAAAGTCGTGTTGCTCACATGCGGACTTAACCCTCTTGAAAACCCAGCCGTGCGTACGTCTGTACGTCGTTCCGTCTGTTTCTGCCACGTGGGGTCGCGATGACCCTACTAACGATGATCCAATGCAAACGAAACTGTCGTGTATAATCGTGTTGCTATTGGGGCCTCGTCCTATTGAAAACTGGCCAAACCGACGAAACGGGGTGAGATCAAACGTGGTGTGTTATCGAGAAGGGCCTCTGATTAGCACGGTTGGGTGCGTACGGTGCAAAAAAGAAGTTCAACACATCATACATACAAAGGGCCATTACGCAAAAAATCGCCTACTTAAAGGCCACAGCGTTATTGAGGAATGTGTTGAGTTTTTCGCTTGTGCACCCACTGCCAACGCAGCAGTAGCAGGGGCATCACCAAATAATTTGTGAAATGTATTAAAAAGGCTTTGACGAGAACTGGGGGAGACCCACACCAGCGCTAGAGTGACTTTTCAAATGCACGTAAAATGCACGTTCCTTCCTCGTTCTACCAATCCCACCGCGACAATGACAATCGAGTCCATCCCTCTCCTCTCCTCCGACGAGCACGGCGGAGGCGCTCATCTCTTGCGGGCGGCTTCCCCCTTGACAACCTTCGAGCCAGCGGTGGAAACTCCACGTTCCAATTGCGGGCTCTAGGTGTGAGCATGGCATAGCACACCCCAATGTTGACAAAAAAAAATGGATGCACGAGCACACATGTATATTGATTGCGGCCACGGTCGCCCCCCCCTCCTTAAAAGCGATTTGGCGGTGAGGAACTTCCACACCACTTATTCGAGGTTGTACAACAGGAAAATGAGCATGATCCAGTTTACATCGATTTCAGCGGGAGAACATTTTGATCATTCGAGACTTTCGGGCTCCGAGCTGGCGCCCGCAACCAGAGCCGTCTGGTCGAGAGGCAAAAAGTGAAACGGCCCCGGCCAGCTGGAAGCGTTGAGCCACGGCGGCTCCGCGTTATCCGCCGACGAAAGCCGATAAATCGCCAGGGGGGCCAGGTGGCTCGCGAGGATAATGTTGCCCCACGCGCCATCGGGGCAGCGCGCGCTGGCGCGGTGGGTGCGATCAAACCCAACGTGGCCACGCAGCACGCAAACAGAGATTGCCGCGTTGGCCACGCAGGGAACGACTGCCTCGCCCTGTCGCCACCGCCATCAATCGATCATCGCGATCCTGCGATGATGCGACAATCCGCCTGGCACCCACCCAACCACCGGCCGATTAATGATCGGATTCGTCAAATAATATGGACAATCGGTTTCAGACTTCTTCATCATTAAGCCACTGCTGGGTGAAGGCCTCCTCGCACTGTATAGGTCATGGGGGTTGTTTGACCATACTTCACCAACCCGCTGGTCAGTGCGGGTTGGTGAAGGCTGCTTGTGGCCACTGATGTTAGCCATGGCTTGCAGTCAAACTCGGATTTCCAGCTCCATGATGCAGCGTGTTAACCACTGCGCCACCACTCTGACCACATACCAGCATAGTCAAAAATGTACCTAATTCATCTCTTTATCAGTCCACGAGGGAGTGGTGGCTACAGCGATGAGGCAGGTGGCTCGACACTTATGTTAACTGTTTACAGCGGTCAAACTAAGGACGGCAAATGGTTAACAGCGAGCCAGCCTGCGTGCCACCACTCCGTAGTCAATAATACCCCGGCGTAAACATCGGTAAAGCAATTTATCTAGATTCTATCTCAGCTGTGGGTCTCCATGAAACAGATAATGTTTGTAAACGATCTGGCTAAACATCCATGATAAAACCAATTAATTACATATTGGGGGGGAGCGGTGGCGCAGTGGTCGGTGCTCTGCGCTATGAACCCGGCAACCTGAGTTTCGTCAACAATGGCTCAGATGACCTCTTGACCCGTTGACCTACCCACAACACTTGAACAACCGATCCTCTTATTAACATAAACATCTAAGATCTGCCACAGTTCCTGCTAGGCAAAATCCACCTGCAAATTGACACCGCATTGCAGCATAAAGTAAAAAAAAAACCACATCAGTAATTTAGTCCACAATGCAGCACGGACGAAACTCACGATTGCCGTGCCAATGCAGCAGAGCACCGAGTCACAATAAGCGTGGGAGTTTACGCAGAGACGGCGCATTGCGGCATCTACCCTCCTCCAGCCCTAACTCCGAGGGTTCCCCTCCTGGTTCAAAGCCCCCAAGCGAGTCACCGTCCTAAGGGTCCCTCCTGACACCAAGTGACCTCTCTTCCCATCCCCGAGTCTCGACACGAGCGGTCAATCTGATGCAGCATGAGGCCGACCCCATGGCCTCCCCTCTCCTCCTCCACTACCCAGGAGGTTCTCGAGCTGAGAGAATCTGGGTCATCCAAGAGGGAGCCACGTTTATCGTCGGCTCCGCACGCTATGAACGTGCAAGGGCGCGCCGCTGTCGCCGGAATCGTTCGAGCGTTAAATATAATGGCAAGAGCTTTGCCAAAATGCTGATTCAGGGGGGCGAAAAATCGCTAACGTTTACCTCTGCTAGGCGAGGTGTGCAATCTTCGAGATTTAAAAGGGGCCTTTAACGATCCGAGACGGACGTGGCAGGGGGTGGGGGGGGACGCTTGCTGGGAGGGAGATCGTATCTTAGCGGGAACCTAAAAAATAAATCAAGGGTATTTTGCACCGCTCTCATTGCGCAGGGATATCGCAGAGGCGCTATGTTTATATTAAATTGTTACAGTCGACGGTGGTTTAAAAGTTGGGGCGATGCTGCTATGTATATGGTCTGAGCCAATTAGGTGATTTTCGCGAGCAATATTTCAAATTTGGCAATATGTGGACCATTTTCAGATAATGCCCACTGTGATGCGGAGCACGTATTTATCGTGGTATTAACCAGGGAGGCCTCGGTGCTCGAACCGCGAACCTCTGCAACGTCGTCACACAAGAGTGGCGATGTCGACCAATGGGAATTCACGGTCTGCCACTCGGCAGTGGAGATGTCGACCAATGGGAATGCGCAGTCTGCCACCTGGCAGTGGCGATGTTGACCAATGGGAATGCTCAGTCTGCGACTCAGCAGTGGCGATGTCGACCAATGTTCCTCGCGAGGCATCGCACTGTGGACGAGAGCACTGATGACCCCCCTCCACTGTTTGCCGTGTCCCAGAATCGCAACAGTCTCCTTCCACTGATAGAAGATCCACCTCAACCCTGCCAGGTGCAACGACAGCCTCGTTTCATTTATGCACTGCTGTGGCACATTATAGATTTGATTGAAAACTCATTTTCTTAAGGACTGCTCTTTGCGTTTAGTTTGTTGTCCTTCCTCCACACCTCCGATTAGCACGGTTGGCTACGTACGATGCGCGAAAGAAGTTCAGCATTCATACATAGGTAACAGCAAATATGAGTAGAATTCCGTGATGTATCTCCGCATATAGGCATGCATCTAAAATGCGTCCGAGTCCATCGGCCAATTGGCTTTTGAGACCAACATTACCAGGCAGAGTTTGCTTAAGCTAAGCAAACCTTGGGCCCGGTTTCGACCACCTGGGTCTCATCAGCAGGCAGGCGTGTTAAACAAACGCTGGCAGATCACCAGATGCTAGTGGAAACAGCACTCCACATTAACTATGGGGCCCCTCTTTAACGTAAAATAGCCGCAACGTCGACACGCTTGTTATCCGTTGATGTGGAGCACTGTTGGCAAAGGCAAAAATAATAAAAAAAAACTCCGTTCCGTCGTTCCGTCTCCGCACTTAGATTTGCGCAGTCAGTATTATGATTCACAATTAAATTTTTTGGGCAAGGCCTTGTGGCATTCTAGCCGTATTTCTGCTGTCTAGGCGATGCATTTTGACCGTCACATGTACCAGCGTCAATTGTTATTGCTTCCACTCGACGGTAAGCTGAAGAACGAGTCTCACCAAAAATTTGTGAAGATTTTGCTCAGTTAATTTTCCCAGAAATGTTGTGAAACTTATCCGCTGGGCTGAAACCACAACGACAACAAACGGCGCGCTAAACGCGTGACGATTTTATTTGTTGGGTTGTGTCAGGTGGCAGAGGGTTTCACGAAAACACACCACATGCCCAGTTCACTGGCCATAAATGAACCACGATACCTCGCCGATCTCGTCAAGGACCATAAACCATCATCACGCAATCTCCGGTCATCCTAGCAGCAGCGGCTTTTGGCTAACCATCGAACAAAGACGGTCACTGCATCGCGCGCTTTCAGATTTACCTCTGCGGCCGTCTGGAACGCTCTGCCTTCTGATATAAGGAAGCCACTGGATCTATGCACTTTTACATGTAGATTAAAAACTCGTTTTCTTAGAAACTACTTTTTGCGTTTAGTTTGTTGTCCTTCCCCCACACCTTCAATTAGCACGGTTGGCTACGTACAATGCGAGAAGTTCAACATACGTACATACTACGCTGCTGAACCCACATATGTAATTACTCGTCATCATATTTGTTGTTCACATGTGGAGACGCGCACCGGAGTTGTGTTTATTATTATTAATTATTAGACTGTATGTGCCTTTTGCTGGACACAGTTTCCTCTCTTCCGTGAGGCCGGCTCACCGTCACATTCTTTATAACCGGTCCCGGTGCCTTGGCCCTTGGCAAATGTACCCCGAGACGGTTGTCCTCGAGATGATCGTGCCCGCCTCGTCACTTGGCTGCGTTCATCACGATGGTCGTCGCGGTCATTTGTTCTGGGAGCACGGTGGGCGCGGGCGGCGCATGGGAGGGTCACAACAACCCGAGCGATCTAAACTATAAACAATTTTCTTTGTCGTCATTTAATGTCACGATGGCATTAAAATTCGGTTAAAAAATTTGGTCACGTTTTTTCCCCCCCCAATTACGATATTGGTTTTCTGAGCCCAGAGCGAACCGGTTGCTGTTCTGGTTTGTCCTACGATAGTTGAGGAAAAGACCAGCCCGATTCCCTTTTAAGATGCTATGCTGCCCGCAACTTCCGTAATAATTATTCCCGGAGAATTCCCGTGAAAAAAAATCTCTCTTCCCCGGCTACGTTGGGTAAAGATAGCATTTCACCGAGCGGTGCTCAAATGCCCGGGACATCTCAAAGCGCTCTGCGCGTACGCAAAACACCGCGACGGGGAAAGAGACACAAATGGAGGAACAAAGACATCACAGACGAAGGGATGAATGACGACCTTTGCACGAAACTCACTGGGTGGCATGACAGCCACCAAATCCCGAGCTTCCGCAAGAATCCCCCCCGCCCAATCCACTACAACCCATTTTGCTATCCGGGAGGTCGCTCATTATCCCCTGTGCCCCAACCTCCCCCCATTGTCCGGAACTCCCTTCTCCCAGCCATCTGTGCCGTCGACTCCCTGCCCCCGTGTACAACAAGTCTAGGCTCGAGACGTTCATTCCTTCATCGCGCCCGCAGTCAGCGGAAAGGGGCTTTGGCACCGATCGTGTGACCTCTTGCGACGGCGTTCGCATGAACTGCTTTTGGCTGCTGTGCACTGGCGTCTTCAGCGACTTGTTTGATCGCGGGGGGCGAGTACGAGGGGGGGGGGGGACCACAGGGGAGGGGGATCGCGGTCCTCACTTCGAGTGCCGACCGCCGACCGAAGCCGCGCAATCTGCTGCTGGGCTTTGCGCATCACGATGCTCCTTTTGGTATTTTGCTCTGTCTCTGACTGGACGGGCTTTCTCCCTGTACATCACCGGTGGTCATCACTCATTTTCAGAGGAGGAGGGGGGTGGGGGCACTTTGGCCGGTAAGACATCGTCAATGTGGGGGCCGCCACACATTTGAAACCATTGCTGGGTTTGACAGCAGCACGACGACGATGATGATGATGGAGGGCGACTTAATTCTGTGCGGATTGTCTAGGCCCGAACTGAAGGCCCCTCGGGGCCGCCAGTGGCCGTTAGTGGCTCGCGGGATCTTGCAATGAAGAAAACCGCTCCGTACAATACACATGCCTGCTGTTGCTCTAGGGTCTGTCGCGTCTAGACATGCGGCCACATGTCTACGCTGTACAACTCTCCACATTGTAGAGCCCCTGAACAAATCGCCCGGAATGTGCCCGATCCCGTCAAGCAGTAGAGCCTGGACAGCGCTGGCGACAGGCACGCATGGAACAGGCGTTACAGGCTGATGTGTGTGTGTGTGGGCAGCGGAATCTCTTGTCGTACTCTACTACAATCCCATGTTGATGCACCTGCCTTCACGATCCCGCACTAAACAGAGTCTGGTGAGGTATGGCGAGGCCTTCATCAAGCAGTTAACTTGGCAAAATGGCTGCCAATGTACTCTGTGTTGTATTTAACATGATGCCCAGTGCAGTCGTACCACCACTCACCACCACCCAACCACCACCCAACCACCACCCACCACCACCCAATTTCCACCCAACCACCACCCACCACCACCCACCTCCACCCACCTCCACTCAACTACCACCCACCATCACCCAACCACCACCCACCCACCACCCACCACCACCCAACCACCACCCAACCACCACCCAACCACCACCCAACCACCACCCAACTACCACCCACCTCCACCCAACTATCACCCAACCACCACCCACCTCCACCCACCACCCAACCACCACCCACCTCCACCCAACCACCACCCAACCACCACCCACCTCCACCCAACTACCACCCACCACCCAACCACCACCCACCTCCACCCAACCACCACCCATCTCCACCCACCACCCAACCACCACCCACCTCCACCCAACCACCACCCAACCACCACCCACCTCCACCCAACCACCACCCAACCACCACCCACCACCACCATAACAACTCCTAGCTCAGAATAGAAACTCAAACAGGTAAGAAGCCCCTCCCAGGACAGTTCCACATCAGCTTTAATGCCATGCCACCGTGTGTGGATCTTGTAATGCAATCACGTTTGCCCCGAGGTTAGACGGCTTTTGGTTAAAGTACAGCCTGTGCTGCAGAAACTGCTGACTGATTTCTTTGCAAATATTGTTTGCCCACATAAACCCCCGTCATGTGACGAGACAAAGCATCGTTTTGGATCTCTCGCAGCGGAATGTGCAACCCACCCTGGTTAGAGAAGTGGTCTCACCTGAGGTGGACTTCACAGAGTTACCGCCGAGGTCTCTCTAAGTAACCTCCGGTTCACACATTAAAGGGGCAGCAGTGCCCTCCTGTCATTGCCACAAGAGAGCAACACACGCACACGTCAAGACGGAAATGTTTCATTCCCAGAAGTGAAATTTAGCCAAAATTAAATGCGGGTACCAAATTTCGATGAGATCTTGCGCCGTCATTGGCGGCCGCCCTCAAACCATCGACTCGCAACAACCTTCGCGCAAAAAGAGAAAACGGCCCGCGGGAACGGACACCGCAGAGCCACCTTTGAGAAGCTTTCAAGCGACAACGGGTTCTCACGGTACGGGGGGGCAGCTGGGTCAGCCACCACCTACTTGCTGTGCTGCTCCGCACGCGGGCACACGCCGTCGACTCGCGTGCCGCGTGGCCCTTGCGCGTCGCGTCGTGTCGTCACAGCCCGCAATCCTGGTGGCCCGTACCACGCGTGCAGCTTGCGTGCAACTTGCGTGCAACTTGCGTGCAACTTGCGTGTAACTTGCGTGCAACTTGCGTGCAACTTGCGTGCAATTTGCGTGTAACTTGCGTGCAACTTGCGTGCAACTTGCGTGCAACTTGCGTGTAACTTGCGTGTAACTTGCGTGTAACTTGCGTGCAACTTGCGTGCAACTTGCGTGTAACTTGCGTGCAACTTGCATGCAACTTGCGTGTAATTTGCGTGTAACTTGCGTGCAACTTGCGTGCAACTTGCGTGCAACCCAACCATTTCCTCGTGGACTGCTGACGAATCCTCGAGGAGCAGTTTTGCTTTTCACTTTTCAACGACACCAGAAAGTGCAACAGGCTTTGTTGTTACTCAACCTAAATCATTGATTACCGGCCATATATTGCTTACCCTTTGATCGTGGCAAATACAGTCTTGCCATGTCTGCACATTCAGCGTTTATTTTGTTTTAACTAAATTAAATTAGCGGATGATACACCTCCGTCCCATATTTGCCTCTCCGTGTAAAACAAACAAAAAAGTATTTTAAGGCTTTCCGGGAGAGAATTTTGTCGGTAGCATCGGTTTTAAACAGGCGAGCTCTGCAGCACCTTCGACATTCCGTATGGAGAGGACCACAGAACTTGGGCAATTGTGGGGAGCGCAGGCTCACCACGTGGCCGCCGCTGCCTTCCCCGCTTGTCATGTGGTCCCTCAGCGATTGTGAGATTCAATTTGTATTAATGCCACTCTACAAAGAACACAAAAAACATCATCAGCAGTCAAGGCTTCACAGCTTGACTAAATCAACGCTGGTAAACTGCCAAATGCCCTATAGGCAATTACCTTCTGTGCTATGTATGTTCAACTTCTTTCGCACTGTACGTAGCCAACGGTGCCAATCGGTCCTAGTTTGATGCAAAACTATATAATACATAACACAAATTAAACTTGAGCGCCTACGTGGTATACTATTTTTTTATATGCCATGGTAATTAGTAAAATCTATTGTTGCGTCGTGGTACCGTGAAGCAAGGCCGTAATTATAATATATATTGGGGGGACACATCCCCCCCCCCAAAATTCAAATATGCTCAAAATGTCCCCTCCAGTATATTGCTATAAAATAAATGTCTGTTTATATGATTGTGGTTATGGTTGCACTTTATTAATCTCTAATCTCTGCCGTTACATACAATGAAACAAGCAGTGGATTGACCATGGATGAAGATAGTGATGATGACAAACACGCAGGACGTACATAGAATCATCTTCACGAATGTCAGCCCATATGATTGCTCCTGGCTTGATTAAAGGAGCAGCACGTTGTTGGACAGTCGCACCTCCGATCAGCGTGGTTGGCTACGTACGGTGCAAAGGAAGTTGAACATTCGTACAATCTCGATTTAAAGCTTTCGTGACTGCAGGGATTCATCTTCTTGGTTTTTTCGGTAAAGTCACGTAGAATGGAAATAATACAATAATAAAATAAAACTTTATAAGATAATTCTCACGACGGAGACAGCTGTCTCCCCGACAGACCTGGTCTTCAACTGAGGACGGCTGCTTGCGTTGTGGCCGAAACGTCGTGAGAATTATCTTATAATGTTTTACTTTATTATTTTATTATTTCCATTCTACGTGACTTTACCGAAAGAACCAAGAAGATTCGTACAATCTTCGGATCTGTTGGTAAAGTATGCATACAAAATAATCGCTGAAGTATCCACACTTCAGCGATTGTTTTCGCTGTGGTGGTCCCCACCTGATGAAGGACGCTTGTGTTGCGCCCGAAACGTCGTGATTTAATTTAGTTGGTTTCATTTTTTTTTACCTACGTGACTACCGAAAGAACCAAAGAGTATGGATCATTGCAGTCACAAAAACTTCAAATCTAGAATACGAACAATCAACAGCGGTGGTCCCGATTAGTAAAATCCCAAGCCACGGCTAACATCAGTAGCGAGTGAGATCTGAATGTGTGTCGGGGTTACCCACACTTCCATCGCCCATCTGCACCGAGCAGTTTGGTGAAGTACGGTTAAACGACACCCCGTGAATGAAAGAGCACAGTGAGACCTTTCATCCATCCGGGGACTGACGAAGGGTAGTACATTTTTTTCTTATTAAGTTGTCATCGTTTAGTTTGTTGTCCTTCCCCCGCACCTCCGATTAGCACGGTTAGCTACGTTACGGTGCGAAAGAAGTTCACCGTACACACATCATTACTAATTACAAGATTAGCAAGGCAAAGTCACCCTATTCATGGACAAAAAGCATCTACAAAAGTGGCCACTACAGGGGTGAAAATTATTCCATATATCCACGTATTTTCGCGGATAACAGGAGTCAGGCAGGAGAGCACATGTATCTAATATCTCCTTGCAAGTAATCGCAAGGATAGAATCGTTACTTTTGCAGCTAAACGCTCACAACAGGATCCACCAACAGAGCCTCCTCTGCTGCATTCTACAAAGACCCATCAGCACAGAGTATTGTAGGCCGCAGAGGACATGTGTCGTGAGCGAGCACCTCTTAAGGTCGGCAAGGATTGCGAGCCAGCGGACGGCTTTAGAAGCAAGCCTGGTGAATGTGTGACATTCTGGTCGGCCAAAACGATTTAATTCAGCTCCCGAGCGACGTGCGCAACGCTTCCATAGTTACTAAAGCCGGGCGACAATTCGCCCCAACTATTGACTGCCAAAAAAAAAACTTAAATCGTTTCGAATCAAATTCATTAATCGCAGCTGAGTTTTCGTGAAGCTGGGCCACGTGTGTCGCAGCTGCAGGAGGAGGAGAGAGCAACGGGAAGAAGGCGAGGGGTCGACGGGAAAAGGAGGAACGTTAACGGGAAAAGCAGGAACGTCCATGGGAAAAGGTGAAAGACGTCGACGGGAAAAGCAGGAAGGTTGACGGGATCCGTGGCTCGAGACGGGTTGAGGCGCTCCGTGCACCCCCACGTCCTGCAAAGCACTCTCCGAGTCGGGCGGTCGCACGGAGAGACAACACCATCGCCTGCACAAGGCGCCGGCCACACGCGACTACGGCCGATGTGCCGCAAGTGTGCAGGGTTCGGTCTCGCACACCGTCACATTGCTCCGGTGGCCACTACTCCAGGTCGTGTACATGTCCACGACTTCGCCAATCCACTGCTAGACGAAGGCCTTACTATGCTCGGAGAGTTGTGGGGGGGGGGGGGCGCAGAACCAGTTCGGATGTCACTCTCCACTTGATACCAGTATTTGCCATGGTTGGCAATTGAATCGAGGTCATTAGGGTCAAAATACATTTTGCCGACTGCTGTTCCACTTCGCCACTACTTCCCCCCCCCCCCTTCAATATTTAACATACAGCACTTGATATGAAAAGAGTTATATCCTCACTGTCAAATATGTATCTATGCTGAACTTCTTTCGCATCGTACGTAGCCAACCGTGCTAATCGGAGGTGCCGGGAAGGACAAAAATTTAAATACCACAAGCAATTCTAAAGAGATGAGTTTTCAATCTAGATTATTTAAAAGTGCATAGCTCCAGTGGATTCCTGTTGGAAGGAAGAGCGTTCCAGACGGCCGTAGAAGCGAATCATCATTATCATTAGCCATGACCAATGCACTGCTGAATGAAGGCCTCACTCCATCTTTCGGTCTTGGAGATTCCTCCTCCACACTGGTCAGTGGTGGTTGCAAAGAAGAGGACCCAGGGCTCTCTCGGATACCGCTCGTCGTCAAACTTGGGGAAACGGATTCAAAGCGAGATCCGCTAAACACTGCACCACCGCTGCGCCCAGGGCTTCAAGAGTAGCCCGGCGAACGAGAGAAACGCTGCCGGCAAACGAGTGAAGAGCGCTAGCAAGGGCGGCAAGTGCCGCCCCACCATTCCCTGCCACGGTGTATGGAGAAAACTTGACCTGACTGTTGGCAGTTTGAAAAAAAGAAGCCTTGAAAAAGATCTTTAAGCTGCTGTCATTGTTATTCTTATCTCGTTATACATCATCTTTCGAGGCAAATGTGCCCTCGGCCGTAACCAACACCTTACCGTGGTTCACCCAGGTCTGTTTTATTATTTGAAAAAAACTGCCGAGATGACCAGGTGGCTAAGAGGTCAAAGCGCTCAGCCGGCACCGCTGAGAACCTGGGTTCGAATCCGGGTTCCAGCCGCCCGTGAGCAAATGGGCGACCTAAATTGTCGTCAGTTGATGGGACTAGGCCTGGTCACCAACGACTGCGCACAAAAATAAACCCATCAGATTAAACGTCACTGCAACGAATTTGGCCAAATTACAGCTCTGCAAATGAAAATAACGGTTTTATCGTTACACGATGAACATTACTCTCATATGCATATCACTCGAAGGGCTCTTAGAGCTGGCTCTGCGGTATCTTCTTCCCCGGGACATTCTCTACCGTGATGGATTGGCCCTGTTCCGAGAGATCCGAGTGCATGATTCGTCTCATGGCGCGTGACCGATGGGAATTGGCAAGTAAATAAACAAATAAGACATCACAGCGGAAGTCCTGACGAAGGGCAATGATGACCAATACATTCAACTTTCATTTGACTTAATCTTAAAATCCATCATCAGACTTGCACCAATCTCAGTATGTTTCCATCTGGAATATGTATGCTGAACTTTTTTCGCACCGTACGTAGCCTACCGTGCTAATTTGGAGGTGTGGGATATCAATTCAAGTGCGTTTCACCTGGCTGAATAACAGGTGAACAAGTCTCTCTGCGACACTGTTTTCTGGGGCCCACTCTCTGACACAAGGTGGTGCACTGCTCACTGCAGAATGTCTTTGTATCATGACACTAGCAGCACGGTAGAAATTGATGGGTTTTTTTTCTCTCTCCCAATTATATTTCAACTGCCCTAACAGTGTCACGTCACGAAGAGGGCAATATTTTTGCATTTGGAAATCCGAAGATAGCAGCGCATCACCCCGTGCCGGAGAATGGCCGCGTTGGGTGACGTCGTAGAACAACTTCTTAAGCAACTTCAAAAGGCCACTTCATCCCACTCGAGGGCCACGCCATGTACATGCCTTGCAATAAGTGTTCATCACATGTCAATCAAAATTGATTGGTTTCATTCTTCGAGGAGGAATGTAGTCAAATTTAATGCAAAATCAAATTTCATATGAGGGTGGTGGTGGTGGGGCGGTAGCGGCGTGTGAAGTCAACGGTGTCCAGGATGAGAGAATCAACTGGCTCCACTTGAGAATCCGGTTTAGACACTACGGCTGTTTGCACAGATTTGAAACCGGGTAATCGGTGGCACCAGCTCAGCGTGGCTGACCTCCCCTGAGCGACATTAACCACTTACAGCACAGCTGGAATTAAAAAACACACGAATAATAATGATGATGATGTTGGCAAATTGCCAAATTACGACAGAATTATACTCGGGATATTTTACGCAACTTGTCCCATCACAACTGCAGGCGGCGTAACTTCACCGAGCCCCACCGGGATGTGTGTACGCTTAAACTTCTTTCACACCGTACATTTGCCAAGCGTGCTTACCGGTGGTGTGGGGGGAGCTCGAAGGGGGTGAGGGTGCCCAGGCACCAGGTTATAAAGGGGCAATGAGAAAATTGGATGGTGGGACCATCCCCATTTCATTCGTTGCAACCCGGGGGTGCCCATGCCAACCACTGACGCCTATCGCTGCCGTGCGTTCTTTCCCCCGGTGATCTGATCAAAATAGAACGGCACAGACTCCCAAGCTGTGCTACGACCTTTTGGCCGGAAACCAGTTTTGGATTAAAGGCCTGGATCCGCAAGGCCAAGGCCGAGGCTGAGGCCATGAGCGAGGGTTACCACCTATAAGTTAAAAACAGGGGGGGGGGGGGGGGACACCGTGGTAAAAAGATGAAAACCTCACAATACAAGATGACCAGAGACAGAGAACCACGTAAACATATTGTCTCGAATGGTGTATTTTTTACGCAATGGACAGAAAGCAAGACCTTTCACGTCACGGGGAAGACTTATTCTAGATTTCCCAGGACATAAAGGGGACAATCTTCGGACAACCGTGACAGGGTGGCAGCAGGTCTACGTGGGAGCCACAAGGCGCAAGCCAAGGCTACGGCCTGGAGATGTTTAGGTTGAGGTCTTTGTCATGGCCAGGCAAGGCCAGATCCTCTAGACCAGGGGATGGTAACCTGCTGATCTTTTAAGGGCTGCAGTGCGGCTTTTGAAATTCGAAAAAAAATGTTATTGTTATTTTGGTTGCGGACCCTTGACCATGGAAGTCCAGTTCACCATGGAAGTCCAGTTTACCATGGGAGTCCAGTTCATCATGGGCAGGGGTCAGCAACCTGGGGCTCATAAACGACTGCTCCGCAGCGTTATTTATTAAGGACCCTCGTCTCGTATTCACACGCATTGGAAATATTTGGCGGTTTTTCACAGAAT
Source organism: Lampetra planeri (assembly GCF_965212315.1). Taxonomy (NCBI): domain Eukaryota; kingdom Metazoa; phylum Chordata; class Hyperoartia; order Petromyzontiformes; family Petromyzontidae; genus Lampetra; species Lampetra planeri. The sequence goes on along the minus strand of NC_136145.1, from coordinate 6,359,649 downwards.
GCGAAAAAAAAAATCTCTTTTTGTTGTTTTAGTTGGCGAACCCTGCTGTAGGCTAAGGCCAGTATCAAGGTGGCTACCTCGATGGCCGGCGTCAAGACCAGTGGTTGGCGCAGCTGGACCGTACAAAGCGTGGTTTAGCGAAGCAGCCACGTTGCGCCAGGTTTGCATGCCGTGCTGCGAAAAGTGAAATGCTCGAGTCCCATATTGTACTGGGGCTTGCGAGAAAATCACCCAGAATTGCGCCCAATCTCACGAGCTCTCGGACGCTAAGCAGGCTTAAAGCCTGGATAGTGCCTGGACCATAATTAACCAGCATGGTCAAGTTAGGTAAAATAATTCCCGTGGCACACACGACAATGGGGGCCCATCTAGGAGTGAATTGACAAAGGGCTCTAAATGTACGGTCCTGCATGGCAACAATCCGCCTAGCCCCTGCAAGGGCGTGGGGTTTCATTGCTCCATCTCCGCGGCGGGGGCGCGTCCTACGCCACCTTGTGGCACCCTGCATTGTCTTACATTCACGTGGTATTGCAAGAGGAGAGGAAAACCACGTGCTGTTGTTGCTGCTGCTGCATACTGCAATGAGTTTCACTGTGCTCGTAATGTGCTGTCCGGCTGCGTTGTGCTGCATCGCGAGCTGCTGTGATGTGACTTTGTAGGATGAACGTTGACATTTTAAAGGGGCACGGGGGGTGACCAATACGGTCTGAATTTGTCTCGAATAAGGTAGGGCACTGCTAAGGGGTTTACAGCTATGCCTGTGTTGCTAACGCATTGCGTACTCCCCATTGCTGTGTTGTTATTGTGCGTGCTGCCGCGTGTGTGTCCTGCGCACTGCTAGTGCTGCATCTTGTGCTGGCCTTCCCCTCTGCTGTGCCGTGCAGCTCTGCATTGTTGGCGAGCTGCACCGCGTACTGCCGCTGCTGTTTCATACAGAAAACACTGCACTGTTATTCTCCGAGTGTTGTACTGCTGCATTGTTCCACGTCCACACACACACTCAGTCCTGTGCTGTTGCTGCATGCGGCTGTCCAGCACCCCCAACAGCGAGGGAGCTGAAGCGGGCAAACATTTTCCGGAGTTCAGCCCCGGGCTGATCGCGGTGCCGTTGCTAGAACAGCGCCGCGACGTCCCCACTGCATTGCGCTGCTTTGTTGTGGGTTTTTGTTGTTGTTGTCGTTCTGGAGCCCTGCCTTTGCTACACACCGCCTTGTTACTGCACTGCGTTAGTACTGCCACCCCCCACCACCACCACCCCCCGCACCTCCCCCACCCCCCGCGCCTCCCCCCCACCACCACCACCCCCCGCACCTCCCCCACCCCCCGCGCCTCCCCCCCACCACCACACCACCACCCCCCGCACCTCCCCCACCCCCCGCGCCTCCCCCCCACCACCACACCACCACCCCCCCCACCACCACCACCCCCCCCACCACCCACCACCACCACCCCCCCACCACCACCACCACCCCCCCCCACCACCACCACCACCACAACCCCTCACCCCCCGCGCCTCCCCCCCACCACCACACCACCACCCCCCGCACCTCCCCCACCCCCCGCGCCTCCCCCCCACCACCACACCACCACCCCCCCCCACCACCACCACCCCCCCCACCACCCACCACCACCACCCCCCCACCACCACCACCCCCCCCCACCACCACCACCACCACCCCCCCCCACCACCACCACCACCACCAGCCCCCCCACCACCACCACCCCCCCACCACCTCCCCCACCCCCCGCGCCTCCCCCCCACCACCACCACCCCCCGCACCTCCCCCACCCCCCGCGCCTCCCCCCCACCACCACACCACCACCCCCCCGCACCTCCCCCACCCCCCGCGCCTCCCCCCCACCACCACACCACCACCCCCCCCACCACCACCACCCCCCCCCACCACCCACCACCACCACCCCCCCACCACCACCACCACCCCCCCCCCACCACCACCACCACCCCCCCCCACCACCACCACCACCACCACCCCCCCCCACCACCACCACCACCACCCCCCCCCACCACCACCACCACCCCCCCCACCACCACCACCACCCCCCCCCACCACCACCACCACCCCCCCCCCACCACCACCACCCCCCCACCACCACCCCCACCCCCCCCACCACCACCCCCACCCCCCCAAAACCACCACCAGCCCCCCCCCCACCACCACCCACCCCCCCCAAACCACCACCACCCCCCACCACCACCACCCCCTGCACCTCCCCCACTCCCACCGCTCTGCCGCTGTCACGACCGCGCAGCGACCCTTACCCAGCACGTGCGCTCCCTTGCTGCTGCTGCTGCTCGTGGTGCTGCTGCTGCTGCCCGTGGTGGTGCCCGTGGTGGTGCCGGTGGCGGAGGGAGCTCCCATGCTGTCCGCACCCGAGGAGCCGCTGCCGCTGGAGGCCGACTTGCGCTGCCTGGCGCCCGCGTCCTGCATGGCCCCTGCCAGGCGGGCTTCCTCTTCGTTCAAACACAAAGGGGGCTTTCTCTCGCGCTCTCGCTCGCTCGCTCTCTCACGCACGCCACCACCAGCACCACCACCACCTCCTCCTCCCTCTGGAGCGTCTGGCAGCTCTAAGGAACCGGCGCGCACCGAGGGGGCGGGGGGGGGCGACCCACACCTTACTACCCCGCCCCCTTTCGAATGTAAGCCCCGCCCACCAGATTAGAACCGCCCCTTTCAGGGTTACCCACGCCTCCACGCGTTCCCTCGAACACCCCACCCCCCCATGCCATGCAAAGCCAGATACACTTTCACACAAAGCCAGACCCCATGCCACACTAAGTCAGACCCCATGCCACACTAAGTCAGACCCCATGCCACACTAAGTCAGACCCCATGCCACACTAAGTCAGACCCCATGCCACACTAAGTCAGACCCCATGCCACACTAAGCCAGACCCCATGCCACACTAAGCCAGACCCCATGCCACACTAAGCCAGACCCCATGCTACACTAAGCCAGACCCCATGCCACACTAAGCCAGACCCCATGCCACACTAAGCCAGACCCCATGCCACACTAAGCCAGACCCCATGCTACACTAAGCCAGACCCCATGCCACACTAAGCCAGACCCCATGCCACACTAAGCCAGACCCCATGCCACACTAAGCCAGACCCCATGCCTCACTAAGCCAGACCCCATGCCACACTAAGCCAGACCCCATGCCACACTAAGTCAGACCCCATGCCACACTAAGTCAGACCCCATGCCACACTAAGCCAGACCCCATGCTACACTAAGCCAGACCCCATGCCACACTAAGCCAGACCCCATGCCACACTAAGCCAGACCCCATGCCACACTAAGCCAGACCCCATGCCACACTAAGCCAGACCCCATGCCACACTAAGCCAGACCCCATGCCACACTAAGCCAGACCCCATGCCACACTAAGCCAGACCCCATGTCACACTAAGCCAGACCCCATGCCACACTAAGCCAGACCCCATGCCACACTAAGCCAGACCCCATGCTACACTAAGCCAGACCCCATGCCACACTAAGCCAGACCCCCATGCCACACTAAGTCAGACCCCATGCCACACTAAGCCAGACCCCATGCCACACTAAGCCAGACCCCATGCCACACTAAGCCAGACCCCATGCCACACTAAGCCAGACCCCATGCCACACTAAGTCAGACCCCATGCCACACTAAGTCAGACCCCATGCCACACTAAGCCAGACCCCATGCCACACTAAGCCAGACCCCATGCCACACTTAGCCAGACCCCATGCTACACTAAGCCAGACCCCATGCCACACTAAGCCAGACCCCATGCCACACTAAGCCAGACCCCATGCCACACTAAGCCAGACCCCATGCCACACTAAGCCAGACCCCATGCCACACTAAGCCAGACCCCATGCCACACTAAGCCAGACCCCATGCCACACTAAGCCAGACCCCATGCCACACTAAGCCAGACCCCATGCCACACTAAGCCAGACCCCATGCTACACTAAGCCAGACCCCATGCCACACTAAGCCAGACCCCCATGCCACACTAAGTCAGACCCCATGCCACACTAAGCCAGACCCCATGCCACACTAAGCCAGACCCCATGCTAGACTAAGCCAGACCCCATGCCACACTAAGCCAGACCCCATGCCACACTAAGCCAGACCCCATGCCACACTAAGCCAGACCCCATGCCACACTAAGCCAGACCCCATGCCACACTAAGCCAGACCTCATGCTACACTAAGCCAGACCCCATGCCACACTAAGCCAGACCCCCATGCCACACTAAGTCAGACCCCATGCCACACTAAGCCAGACCCCATGCCACACTAAGCCAGACCCCATGCTACACTAAGCCAGACCCCATGCCACACTAAGCCAGACCTCATGCCACACTAAGCCAGACCCCATGCCACACTAAGCCAGACCCCATGCTACACTAAGCCAGACCCCATGCCACACTAAGCCAGACCCCCATGCCACACTAAGTCAGACCCCATGCCACACTAAGCCAGACCCCATGCCACACTAAGCCAGACCCCATGCCACACTAAGCCAGACCCCTTGCCACACTAAGCAAGACCCCATGCTACGCTAAGCCAGTCCCCCATGCCACACTAAGCCAGGCCCCGTGCCACACCAAGCCTAGCCATTTTTCACACTAAGCCAAAGCCCATGCCACACCAAGACAGACCATCTTTCACACAAATCCAGGCCTTCTTTCATGCTATGCCAGGCCCAACTGCACACTAAGCCAAACCTCATGCCACACTAAGCCAGACCCCCATGCCACACTAAGCCAGACCCCATGCCACACTAAGCCAGACCCCCATGCCACACTAAACCAGACCCCCATGCTACACTAAGCCAGACCCCATGCCACACTAAGCCAGACCCCCATGCCACACTAAGCCAGACCCCATGCCACACTAAGCCAGACCCCCATGCCACACTAAACCAGACCCCATGCCACACTAAGCCAGACCCCCATGCCACACTAAACCAGACCCCATGCCACACTAAGCCAGACCCCCATGCCACACTAAGCCAGACCCCCATGCCACACTAAGCCAAACCCCCATGCCACACTAAACCAGACCCCATGCCACACTAAGCCAGACCCCCATGCCACACTAAGCCAGACCCCATGCCACACTAAGCCAGACCCCCATGCCACACTAAGCCAGACCCCCATGCCACACTAAACCAGACCCCCATGCTACACTAAGCCAGACCCCATGCCACACTAAGCCAGACCCCCATGCCACACTAAGCCAGACCCCCATGCCACACTAAACCAGACCCCATGCCACACTAAGCCAGACCCCCATGCCACACTAAACCAGACCCCATGCCACACTAAGCCAGACCCCCATGCTACACTAAGCCAGACCCCATGCCACACTATGCCAGACCCCCATGCCACACTAAGCCAGACCCCCATGCCACACTAAACCAGACCCCATGCCACACTAAGCCAGACCCCCATGCCACACTAAACCAGACCCCATGCCACACTAAGCCAGACCCCATGCCACACTAGGCCAGACCCCATTCCACACTAAGCCAGACCCCATGCCACACTAAGCCAGACCCCTTGCCACATTAAGCCAGACCCCATGCCTCACTAAGCCAGACCCCTTGCCACACTAAGCCAGACCCCCGTGCCACACTAAACCAGACCCCATGCCTCACTAAGCCAGACTCCATGCCTCACTAAGCCAGACCCCTTGCCACACTAAGCCAGACCCCCGTGCCACACTAAGCCAGACCCCATGCCTCACTAAGCCAGAACCCATGCCACACTAAGCCAGACCCCATGCCACACTAAGCCAGACCCCCGTGCCACACTAAGCCAGACCCCTTGCCACACTAAGCCAGACCCCATGCCACACTAAGCCAGACCCCCATGCCACACTAAGCCAGACCCCATGCCACACTAAGCCAGACCCCCATGCCACACTAAGCCAGACCCCCATGCCACACTAAGCCAGACTCCTTGCCACACTAAGCCAGACCCCCATGCCACACTAAGCCAGACCCCATGCCACACTAAGCCAGACCCCATGCCACACTAAGCCAGACCCCATGCCACACTAAGCCAGACCCCCTTGCCACACTAAGCCAGACCCCTTGCCATATTAAGCCAGACCCCATGCCACACTAAGCCAGACCCCATGCCACGTCACCGCTCCACCGCCCCCCTGTATTGAAAGATTCTTGCCTCGAATACATGACTTTGCCTCATATCTGTACTTCATCAAAGCAATGTGAAAACTATTCCTTAACGCTTAAAATAATCCATGTTTCATTATGTAAGATGTCGTAGAAAAAGGGAAAAACTTGCCGCCCAAGATTGGTGCATACAATGTTTCTGCAGCATGTGCCATTCCTGGTTGCTGCAATATGCACCAATTAAAATTCTGGACACGTTAAATCCACATTTGCAAAGAATACATTTAACATCATTTTCAAGTCACACGACGTCTCTTGAAGATACACTGGGTATACAATGTTGTGGAGCATAGACATACAGTATAACAACGGCTTGTACTGCACTGCCCTCTGCTGCCCACCATGTAACCTCGCATCTGATTAAAACCCTGCTTGTGGTCATCCATCCAAGCACTATTCAGGGTTGCATTGCAGGTGATTTGGTCATAATGAATAACCTCTATTGTTACAAAAAATGCTAATGTTGCAAATGATGATCATCGTTGTGTTTTTTTGTTTTCATTACGACCGCAGGTATTGTGGTCAATACAAACATGACTCCTTGTAAAAAAAGGTGTCAATTTTGTTGCCAGATAATTGCTTGTGTTGCAGTCGAAACGTCGTGAGAATGTTATTGTTTTATATTTTATTATTTGATTGTTTCCCTTCTACGTGACTTTACCGAAAGGACCAAGAATATGGTAAAAAAAACAATTATCATATTTTGGAGATGTCAATGCTGATGATGATTTGAGGCTAGACTGTGGAACTTTGCAAAAGATAATTACGTTGAAGAGGTCAATGTAAATGCTGATGAATACGATACAATGAAATATGAACACAAGACAGCAGAGGTGAATGATATGTCGTGAGAAAGTTGAAGATTTTAAATGTTACATGAGTTACTCTCCATAAACGAGTTACATGAGTTGGCGTCTATGTATGGCTAAATTATATCAATACGAATGAGTTACATAATCTGAATCTGAATTAATTCAGTGCGGTGTGTTACATTGTGAGTGTAAGTCTTGTAACTGAATATAAATATAGATACGCGTGTACGCATATGAAGAAGAAGTGGGTGTCTATGTTGGATTGTTAATGAGAGCAGTGCGGCTCTGAGTCTGCGCTTCTAACAATAGAATTAAGATTCAAACGGCCGACAGCCACATTCATTGCTTCGCGCTTTATCTGACACCGTTCACAGTTTTGCAAAGTTTTAACTTGACAATCGCAGCATCAAATATTACGTTCAATAATATCGTATTCTCCGAATTATAAGACACCGGCAAATAAGACGCACCCCAAGCTTGCTTCCCAGTATCAATCAAGACATGCACATCAGGTCAAACGTACACATATGGATTATAAAGTATGACGACTTAGCACAATCGTCGAGAACACCGTAGCCTTAAAAGAAGAAGGCAATGAAAGCGGCGTTTCGGTACACGACTCTTCTTCAGAGCACGTCACATTTGAGCCTCATGGCGGGGTCACATAGCACCCCGGGGTACCGCCATAAGGATAATTTGTGATAAAGGTGCAACGCCCGAAACGTCGCCTATTACGTCAAGAACACCGCAGCCTTAAAAGAAGAAGACAATGACAGGCGACGTCTCGGTGCATGACTCTTCTTTAGAGCACGTCACATTTGTGGTGAATAAAGAGGCAACGCCCGAAACGTCGCCTATGACGTACTTTTTATTTGAAGGTCACGGTGTTATTGACGGATGTGTTGCGTTGTGTCGTTAACGGTGTTTGGTGCACCACTGTTAACTGTACTCTTAACCGACTTCTTGAGGCTAGAGTTAATTACACTGGTCAACACACTTTTTCTGGCATAAGGTATTCCAACGGTTTTATAAGGTAATTTTTGGAGTGCTGATTCCAAATTTGGCATCAGTTTTTGTCTATCACATCAGGTTTTTGAGATATCAAATATTGCATTTTCAATAAAAACTGCAGAAGAAAAATATTAAATAAATGTGGATATCTACATAAAATGATATTATAAACACACTATCCTAAAAATACAGCACCATATTTTAACACTAAAGCAGTCACTGACTCGCAACAACTTGCAATCATAAGTGACAGAGTTAATTTCGGGTAAAATCAATGAAAATTGGGTATGCCGATAGCTTAAAAATGAGATGTGATAGAGCAAATCTGAGATCAGATTTGGAATCAGCACCCTTAAATTAGTCTAAAACAGCTGCAAAAGTCCAGGCCAGAAAAAAATGTTTTTTTTTTGTTGACCAGTGTAATAAATACATTAATTAATCTTATAATTCCGATTTTATGAAGATTGGGCAAGGCAGCAAGAACGCCACCAAAACAGTCCCAGACCACACCAAGACAACACCACACAGCAGTCGTCCCTCAATAACGTGGCCACGTTAACATCGAACCGTCGATACTACACAAGGTAAGATATCGACGTTTAGAAATCACACTTGAGAGAGATTGTCACGAAAAGCCATCGAAGTTGAGAAAAATATCGGTGCGTTCAACGATTCCTCGCCTCTCTAGAGCTTCCTCCAGTGCAGCCCTGTTCTATCCGTGCGCTTGGCAGAAATGTGTTCAAACATCTAAATGCCAATGTCGAGGTCTGCTGGACACGATGAGAGGGCTTCAGGAGAGAATTCGTGTAGTTTTGCTATTCCTCCTTAATCACAACTATAAACTAAACAACTATTTTTTTTATTTTACCAGGTAAGGTCCACTGAGCGATGTAGTTCTTCTTTCAGAAACGACCTGGCCACAAATGATAACGAAGTGGCTTATCATCACGTAGAGATTTATAGCAGCCAAATTACTCTAAACGCATGATGTTGATCAGGACCCGGAGAAAAATCCACGCGACCACAGGAAGAGCGACGCCCCAAACTCCAGATATACAGCAGCAGCAGGCGTCAGGGTCGGGATCGAACCCAAGCCCTCCTGCATACCAGGCGAAGTAGGTAACATCTAGCAACCGCGAAATGTCCCAAAGTTTTTGGTTGCATGGTCACAAGTCGCACTGCTGTGGCTTTTCATGAAATTTCCCTTCATTAAGAAGATGTGCGCATCGGCCTGTCCGACGTTCTGTTGCGGGTGATGGTTACACCACCACTGCCGGATTATCCTCGTTGCAAAAGTAGATACATATGTAGTAGCTACGGGCCCCGCACTTTCAAGGGCCCCGCGCTAAATGCTTTCAAGCTATCAATTCCGGTTCAGTGATTCTGCGCTTGCTCTATTACTTTAATACTATACTGCCTTCAACTTTAATGAACGACTGGGTGTATAAGGTTAGCGATTTGTCCCAGTATCTGGCTGTATAGCAAATGAAAAAAATACACTTACTTTACTGTGCAAGTTAAATATGTGTTTGAATTTTATTTATTTATTTAGGGCCCCTTTATAACATTTGCTGCAGGCCCCGCACCAGCTTAATCCGGCACTGGTTACACCACCAGTGTCTTCGAGGAATGTCTTAAGCCAGGATTTCGGCGACCAACATAACAAGAAGAGCCATTATTTTCGAATTCGATAACAACAACAAAAACTCCCTCGATATTTCAAGAGTCCGTAATGGACGTGGCGAACGCGAGGCGGTGGTCGTTGGTAAATAAACGTCACGAAGCGGCGATTAAAGAGCCGCGTGCGACCCTAGAGCTGAAAGTTTTCGACCCCCCTGGGGGCTAAGAGACCGTCCATAAATGACGTCACGCGATTTTGGACGATTTTAGACCCCCCCCCCTTCGTCACGCGGCGTCGGAAAAAGGCAGACCCCCCCCTCAAATATCACGTCACAAAGCTCTGCGCCCCCTCCCCCCCAAAAAATAAACATGCTTCAAATCGCTTTAAACTATTGTCATTGTAGTGCGTATTTAATGTGGCGCTGCACTCTGATGTTGTAGGAGAAAACGTTTATCAAAAAGTATTTTAATTAAGTAGAACGTGTTGTCTATATTTATTTAAAGTTGCGCATTTTGATGTGACGTCCCATTTCTCAAACCCCCCCCCCCCCCTTGTCACACATCGTCACAAATGTCTGACCACCCCCCCCCCAGGTGCGTGACGTCATTTATGGACAACCCCTAAGCCAGGAGGGTTGCGATATTTTATGGGCACCCGAATGAGAATGCCTATTCTGGACGTCCACGTTGTTACCACTCTGTCCACCGGTGTTCTTCTGGATGTGGGTGAGATGCCGGGATGATAGCACAAACGCAGAAGGTGCCATCTGGACTTGAGTGGGAAGTTAAGAGCCACCGATCAGATGGCCTCTCTTCGACCGGCAGGAAAACATTGCCGTGCTGCATCTTTACATTCACTGTGATCAAGTATTTCTGCAATTGACCCATCTGCCCGTTCACACAGTAACTGCAACAACAACAATGAAAGCAGTCAAGATGTGTTTTAATATTTTATTGCAATAGATCATCGATACAAGTCAGACACGGACATTGCGGTCACACTTGGAATTTATCAAGTAAACATTCTATTTTAGTGAAATGTCTCTCAAGTAACGAGGCTCAGCGAGGCTGTCCTGGGGAAACACGCTCTAACAATACTACAATTTGATTTGTTATGAAGGAGAGCCATTGCCCGAAACGTCGCCTCTTATGTTTCCTTTTGAGGCCAGTGGCATACACAACTGTGTTGAATTTGTGTTGTGGTTGTGTTTTGTGCACTACTGCCAATGCACAGTGCCGGATTATCCTCGTAGCAAAAGTAGCTACAGATGCTACAGGGCCCGTACTTTCAAAGGCCCCGCGCTAAATGCTTTCTAGCTATCAATTCCGGTTCAGTGATTCTGCACTTGCTCTATTACTATAGTACTATACCGCCTTCAGCTTTTATGAACAACTGGGTGTTTAAGGTTAGCGATGTGTCGCTCTATAGCAAATGGCTGTCACCTGATAGTTGTAATTACTGGCGAAACGTCGTACTCAGATTGTAAATGTTGTGGCTAGGCTCTCCAACACACCGGTGTTGCTGTACTAGTGACGAATTGGCCACGTTCTGTTTACGTGACAACCCTGCCTAGTTGGCTGTGTCGGGTGGTGGCGGGTTTTAACGACACATTTATATATTTACGCGATCTAACCACGCAAGCACCGGATGCTACGTTATGAAGCTTTAAAATGAAACATCTTTGAATTGTATTGTTTTGAATTACATAATTGTATTTCTTCATTAAAAGCTTATATCATTTTACATCTGGAAGACTTCATTGAAAAGGACATTTCGTGTGAATTTTCTCTCGTAATTAAGTAGATGGGCCTTGCTGGGGGTTCGGTTCGATGCGGACTTTCACCTGTTTTGGATTGCGGGATCGAGATGAGGCGACACGGAGCTGCTGGCCGTGCGAGAACACCGCCGCTGTCTGCGGATCGATTGCAACGTAATCGAACGTCTGTCCCTGCGCCTCCGTCGTTCATGCACGGGGCGCGTAGGTTTGCAGCGCCCCCTGCATGAAAACAACATAAAGTGCAGCGTTCATCACAGATAAAGTTGGGGGCTTAGGCCTTTTTATGTATATATTGGCTGCGAAAGCCTACGTGTTAAACAATTACTTTACTTTACAAGTTAAAAAGTTGTGTTTTAATATTTACGTGATTTTAATCAGGGCCCCTTTATAACATATGCTACAGGCCCCGCACCAGCTTAATCCGTCACTGCCAATGCAGCAAAATCACCAAATCGTGTGTATAATACTGCAAGGCCGTAGCCATGGAGTCAACATTGGGGGGGGACCAAATCTTCCAGGGGGTCTGGGGGTCCCTCCCCCCAGAAAGAAATCTAAATTTGAAAACGAATTTCCTGCCTAAAATATTAAAGAATTCACTAACACATGGGAATGAATTTGTATTTATTTTTAACAATAATTTCTAATAGTGTATTGTATTACATTGCTGTTTTTTCTTGTTTTACCTTTTCTTGTTTCATTGTATGTAATGGCAGAGATTAGGGATTATTAAAGTACAACCAAAACCACAATCATATAAACAGAAATCTATTTTATAGCAATACATTGGGGACATTTTGAGCATATTTGAATATTGGGGGGGATGTCCCCCCAAATATGTATGATAATTCCGGCCTTGTAATACTGCACTGTAATCGTACAATGAACGACCCCGCTATTGCACATGCAGATTCGAACCACAAGAGAGCAGCATTGAGCAACTTGGAATCTGGAGACGTTCATAAATACGAATCCTATCCCGAGAACAATTTGCCGGACTTAATATTTATAACGACTCTATCACTGCAGAAGCCCCCACCCCCACGCCTCGCGGGTAATGAGGGTTATCTGACCATACTTCACCATGCTGATCACTGCGTGTTTGGTAGTGGATAGAGTGGATGTTGCTGTAGTGCCCTCTGCTTCCCACAACGCCCACACTTGTACGGTGGTGGTCACTCATCCAAGTACTATCCAAGCTCAACTCTAAGCGTCCGAGATCTGGTTGAGTGTGGGAGTTTTGGTTATGAATTCAATAAATCTATGCCCTTTGGTTCTTTCGAGTAAAGTCATGTAGATGAAAAATAAAATAACTAAATTAAATCACGTTTCGGAGGCAACACAAGCTTCCGTCATCATTTATTCACTACAGTAATTTTGCTGTAGCTGTTCCACCTGATGACGGAAGCTTGTGTTGCCTCCGAAACGTCATGATTTAATTTAGTTATTTATTTATTTTCATCTACGTGACTTTACCGAAAGAACCAAAGAGTATAGATCCTTGCAGTCACGAAAAATGCAAATCTAGAATTAAATAAATCTATATGCAACATCTCAAGTTGACAATATGGGGGGGAGGGGGGTTCAGGAAGTTTGAATGCTGTGTCATGTTGTTTTGGAATTGAACTTATATCACACTAACACAGCAGGCCTTCATTACATCCTGTTCGTGCCAACTTCACTGACTGAAACTTGTCAAGGCAGGCAAACGAGGCTCTCCCACCTTGTTCATTGGCTCCCACAACTCCGTTTGTCAATGTCCAGTAAGGGCAAGTAATAAACGTTAAAATACAAAACGTTAGGAGTGCAATCATGTTTTTGTATTGATGATAAAATATTTTGACCATAAAGTGCTGCCCTCTATTGTGTAGAGGCCACTCAAAATGGATTTCAGAGGTAGTTCTACGATATCCGCTTCCACTGGCCGTTCTCCATACACGGTTGCAAAGCTGTCAAATGGGTACTTGTCTAATGAATGTGACGCTCATATCACGAGGGTAAACCTGGGGCAGGAAATGCTAAAACATTTAAAATATTTAGTCGACACTCCCACGAGGACAATTGTCAATACGCTCCTTCTTTCATTGGATTCAATTTGAATTGGTCAACTACACCAATGTCTATAAACTTTTTTTTATTTTACCTGGCAAAGCCCACTGATCTATATCGCTTTTTCATAAGTGACCTGGCCACAAATGATACATCTCAACGCAGTGGCTTACCACGTGGAAATTTATAGCAGCCGAATACTATAAACTCATGTTTATAAATGTGGAGGGAAAACTGAGAAGAAAATCCGCGCGACCACGGGAGACACAAACTCCTAATATACAGCTGTCAGGGTCGGGATTGAACCCACCTCCTGTGGACAAGGATCTTGGAAGTCAGCTCGATGGGTTTCTCACCTTGCTGAATAAAGGGAACACGTGTATCTCGGCGACAGATCTACCGGGTCCAGTTCGCCAACACAAGGCAGAGAGCGATGCCCTGATATGACGCAGACAGGACGATTTTGTCAAATGAAAAGCTTCACGACAGATATTCAGAAGTTCGATATTCAAATATCATTAGGATTCAAAAATCCACTTTTACATTTTCTTAAGTTTATGCTCGTGTCCATTTGTAAAGATTTTTTTTACGGATTAAGATGTACAGATTCTATCGTAAAACCTCTTAAATGCCCAGCACTTAGGCTACAAAATAAAGAAGGGTGGGGAACACATTTAGACTTCAAAAAGGGTTCAGTGAACCATGCCCAGCTACCGATTGGAATTTTATTATTTCACTTCTACGTGACTTTACCGAAAGAACCAAGAATATGGTCAACACCAGTTCATACTCTTAGTTCTTTCGGTAAAGTCACGTAAGTAAAAAATGAAATAAAACAATAAAAATCACGTTTCGGAGGCAACACAAGCTTCCGTCTTCAGGTGAAACCGTCAAAGCAAATTATCTATATAAGGTACAGATATTTAGCCGTGACGGTTTCACCTGAAGACGGAAGCTTGTGTTGCCTCCGAAACGTCGTGATTTTTTTTATTAATTTTAATTTCATTTTTTACCTACGTGACTTTACCGAAAGAACTAAGACTATGAATCCTTGCAGTCACGAAAGCTTCAAATCTAGAATCAACACCAGTTCTCACGCTCAACAGAAAATTCCCCTGCACACGACATCTTTGCAAAATTTATTCATCTGCAAAAAAAAAATGAAGTCATTTCCTGTACACATGGATAAAATATTCACATAACACTTGACATGGACTATGTAACGTGTATACAAAAAAGCATCCACTAAATGCATTCATGAAAACTTTCATTACGTTTGACAACTGGGTTTTTGGGTTAGAGCGTAAATAAAAATCGTGGCGTAGACTCCTCGACCGGGCAGACAATTACTAAGTGTCGAGTGAACACACGTGACAAGCGCATTACTGCTTCAGCACACGTTTCATTTGCCAAGTGTAATAAGAGCATCACGTGTTTCACTGCACTTTTATTAAATTACTTGTTAAAAGCATCACGCTTGTTCACTTGACACTCACGGATTGGCCGTCTTGGGTGGACGAGGGTTTACGACACTTTTTTTTTACACACGACTCAACCCAAAAAACCCAGTTGTGAATGCTATTGGTCACGAAAAGCCAACGTAGATATTTTACTTCAATTACCTCTAACAGAGCCCCAATCTCAAAGCACCTGTCAGTATTCGATTATTTTTCCCCTAACAGAGTATAATGCGGACAATTGCTCGATTTTGTGAAAGTTTAGATCGCGACAGCACGCGTGGCATCCTGTTAAAATACCACGGCGACACTGGTCTTCAATGTCTACCTCTGGTTAGTGCAACAAAAGAAGACAGCCCATCAACACTGTAAACACTTGCCCTGGGTGATATCCACTCACCAATTTCCTCCAACAAAGGGCATGGGCCCCCCATTGCCCATCACCCTCTGGCCCCGCGCTGTGAGCAGTCACAATGCTAATCCATTTTTCTTTTGTTGAGCACACGAGCCACTTCGTGCGCACCTGGCCACCAGCCCACAGGTCAAACAAGGCAATTGGCCATAATGTGTCAGAGAAACATCAAAACGGGTTAAAACCCCAAGGGTGAGAAGACCCCCAAAAAACTCCCCAGAATTAGCGCGACAAAACAGGTGTTTTTCCACAGGTGCATTAATTCTGATTGAGCACTGCATGTGAGCATCGCATATTCAAAACTATATAAAGATATTAAGGACAATCAGTCAGACTTTATTACAGATGGTAAGGCCTATTGAGCCAAGTAGATATTTTACAACCAGCAGTTACAAGAACGCCCAGTAAGCTGGAGAATGTGCAAACGTGAGCAAAAACTTAAATTATCCACATGAAAGACTGTATAGGTGGACCATGGATAGTTTCGTCCCATTTTCCTCCGACTTTAAAGTATGGCCAGATATGTTGTGTGTGGAATAGTGTATCACATCGTGACGAACGCAATCCTGAATAAAGAGAATATTATAAAAGGGTGAAATGCAGGTGTCTCTTCCATGCAAGGTCGTGTTGCAGATTGCCGACGTTGCAATGTTTGTTTTGACAGGCAGCGACGTCGACAGGCTTTGCTTTAACTTCGACACGTTTCCACGAGTTGTATCTGGAGGTGGCTGGAATTATGCGTATTGAATGGTGGCAGAAAACAGATGCGATGGCTTTGTCGTCTCTATCTTCTGATGGTTAGTCAGTCAGAAGCATAGAATGTCGTTTCAATCAGATTCACAATGACGCAAAGAAATCTTCCATTTCATCAAATTTACTTTCTAAACTTTTCATGTATTTCTCAACCTCAGGATCTCTTGATTGAATGCCCAAATCTTGGCAAGCTTTATCAAACTCCTTAGAATCCTGTGTTAAAACAGAGTATACAGCACACATTTACATAAAACACTTCAAATACAAGTTGTAATAACAGTGAATCATTGCAAATACAAAAGCATTTTTACAAGCTATATCATTAAGGTGGAAACCCTGTTTTTCCTCCATAATAGATTACCCTGGCTTAAACACCTTGTAGTTGTATTAAACCATTAGGTTAACATAGGACGCCTTTAACTTACAAATTGGGGAAATGTGATCATGGAATTGACAATTCAAAGCAACCTTTTGATGGGTGTAGTGATCAAAGTTAACTGGAAATCAATCATTGGCCCAGATAATAACTACAGTACAGCCTCCTCATGGTTCTCACCTGTGGTACGTCACTCAAGTCCATCTCGTACATTTTCCCACCGAACCGAGGGCCCTCCAGGAAGAGGTCCCAAACACTACTCGCCAACCTGCACATGCACTCATTCTCGTAACCGTACACGTCACCGTCCTCCGTCACCAGCACGACCCACTGCAGACCCAATGCCAACGATGGCACGTTGTCCAAGCAGCCGATCACCGTCATGTCCTGCTCCTTTTCCAGAAACAGGCTGTTCCAGGCGCCCATCATCGAAGTCATATTCCTGAGTAGGAAACACATCAAGCAGCTCTTTTATGCCGTGTCCATTCGGGGATGGAAGAATGAGCAAGTGAATTGAGATGACATTATCAACCAAGTTTTTCCAGCATCTTTCATGGCTCTGTCTTACCAGAATTCAAGCACTAAGAACCAACAAGGTCGTTTTCTATGCAGTCATTGTGACCAGCCTACACCGACCAGTGTGGCAAAGTATGATAATAAAATAAATTCCACGACGTCTATAGTGTGGGGAGGCCCTCATCCAGCAGTGGATTGATGGAGGCCTTTGCATGTACATCATGCAGGAGTGTGGCATCAACCATCATTTTGCACCAATGGTAACCTTTACAAAGCATGTTTACATGTTTACACCGTCAATCTGCACGAACCGCAAACTTCAAAGGGTTTAGTGGACACCTCATACACCCGAGTCCACACTTGATTTCGATTCTGCCAAAGAGCGTCCCTTCATGCAGTCTCATCAGCCCCACTGATGGTCCTCGACATGCACACCAAGACACCGCTACGCTGTGTTCACCTGTAGTTGGTTCCCTCTTGGCCGCACACCGTGAATGGGATGTCAGGACAGTTTTTTAGGAGGAGCTTCTTGTTATTATGTTTCTTCACCACCTTCCGCAGCTCCGTCTTGAAGTCTCTCGAATCCTTCAAAGCAATGAAGTCCTCCTTGACCTCGCTCTTGTTGGTCCCGTTCACCTTTTTATCTTTCTTGGATGTTTTCAAATTATTCCTGCATCAGGAAAGACAGAAAGGCGCGCACATTGTACGAGATGTGCAGCAGGTTTCGTTCAATTTTTTCTGATGGGCCACAATAAAATTGGCATTGTGGTGGGTCGCATGATTGCATGATGCGGATGTGACCACTAGTATGCACGACTCAGTGCCACTCCTCTTTCATCTCACTATTCTATCTCGTGTCGCCTGTTCTAATTTCTTTCTCTTGTTCAATCATCCAACATTTCTAAATATATCAAAATATTTATTTAGACTGGAGGAATCCGATGAGCTATGAAGCCCTTTGTCACTGTCATATATATATCTCGGCGCACTCGGCAGTCTAACCACACAGACTTTGCCAGACAGATTTGGCCACAGGCCACCAGTTGTACAGTACGGTGACAATAAACCTATCTTGCGGAAATGACGCACCGTAGTTCAAATGTAAATATTTGGAGGGAGGGGGGTTACCGAAAATGCTTAAGGAAATGAAAACAAATATTTTAGATTTTCACAAACATAGTGTAATGGAATGGTGAATCCCTCGACATTACGGTTGGGTGTGGCAATGAGCCACCCTGTCCTGTGACTTCATGGCAAACAGCAATTATTCATAAATTACTCAGAAATTCCATCTCCTGTGGCCGTTACCAACGTTTTAATAATTTAAGTAAACACTAAGTTCTCTTGTACAGGATTACCTCCCTACAGCTCGCAGTGGACCATCCAATACCATGGGCCCTTCCATTTATCACTCGGGCTCAATGAGACATGTGTAATGTATTTACAAATGTGACCACAGACAACACACATGCGCCTCTTATGTTTTAGTCAGAGGTATTGAATTTGTTTCCGCAGGTAAGAAACACTCAGCAAGATTGATCCTGAGGAGGGCCTTGGTGAAAAGAAACAGCAGCGAAGACATCTTTAGCATTGCAGATACTGAGTAGAAACGCATTCGGGGGGGGGGATTCAAGCCATGTACTATTCAAGTAACACTGGCAGGCAACACAGAAACACATTACATAACGCAGTGGATTCACCGACCGTATGCGCCAAGGGACATCTTAAATGAAGGAAACATTTTAAAAAGCCAGGAAAGGGAGAAATGTTAAGCCGAAAACCATGAAAGCGAGGTCGTTCCAAAACGAAATGTTTCACTGTGGCTAAATATCACTCTGGGTATGTTAAAGCGGAACTGGCAAGGAGCTTCTTGGGCAACGTGATGTGGGACTGCGCCGAAAGACGAAAAGTTTCGATTTGTTTTGGTAGTTTGAGGTTGAACGATGACCAATTACGCAATTTCCCGAGTACCAAGGGGAGTCAGGTTTACGTTTAAAGATCGCAGTGGTGTGTTCTGTTGATTAAAATATATTTTTTATTTTAACCAAGTAAGGCCCACTGAGCTCCTATATAGCTGTCACAAATGCTAGCTCAATAAAGTGGCTTATCATCATGTGGAAATGTAGGGCAACCAAATACTCTCACGCGCACGTTTCGATACGTGGAGGGACAATATCCACTCGTGAGACAGAGGGGAATACAATTCATGAATTTATACAATAGACCCATTTTTTCCCCTTACAATTATGTTCTTTTGCGAGCATGGAACATTTATTTTGGAGCCTAGGATAACGTCCAGATATTTGAGATTGTCAACGAGTTCAATAAAGCCACGAGTCTAAAAACACAATTTAAGTGCCATATGTACACGCAAGTGAAGCGTCGTCTCTCGCTAACACGACTGAGTTTGAAGCGCCTATGGGTGAAAAACACGCATTGCACAATGGACAGAGAGCCGTGGCTTTATTATACAATGGAACATTCAAGGGGAACTTTCGGTTCATGTCTAATCCACTGTGGCTTCCATGACTCACACACGTATTAGATGCTGTACATTCACGGCCATTACATTTCCGAGAAACTTGTACAAAAAAAAACCCCAATTGTATCATTGCCGTGTGGTATGGAGTTTTAAAATAACCCAACACTGCGTGCTCGACATGGCTTTAACCCATAGGGTAGGAAAATAACACGTAATTAAAACTGAAAATACCCATGACGGTTTTTTTTTAAGGTTTTCTCTTGTTCATCCCGTAAATAGTATCCAATATGTAGGCATTTCATTATCAAGCCGTGCTTTTGTAAGAGACTTGATAACAAATAAAACCCCTAAGGGTTGTACCACAGTCCATATGTATGCCAGTCACGCACCTGGCTCCTGTAACAAGCGAGTTGATTCCCATCACCAATCAATCAGTGACGTCTAATCAACCGCTGGCCGAAGGTCACATCACTGAAAGCCGTCGCCACCCATCACGACACCTACCAAAAAACACCCGGGCGCCTGCACGCGAGCCGATTGTATCGCTCCATCTCCGTTGCCACGTCCTCTAGGACACACGTTCCCCCATCCATTGATCCCTCTCTTTCTCTCCCTCCAAAGCCATTCTTCGACCACCGTCCACCAAACCGGAACGGAACATGCCCCGCGGAGATGGAGCGCCCAACTGGGACCAATTTCGCGTGCGGACGCGAGATTTGGGATGCTACAGCGCACAACGGCGTGAAAGGAGGGGGGCGATGTTGCCAGGAAGACGTCTCAAGCCAGCAGTGGATCGGAGCCCGTGGGGCCCTATGACCCAATTGTGAAAGCGATGAGTGAGGAAGTTCCAATGCCGCCTCACTTCGCAGTCTCCGCCACGCAGAGGCGCTGGCGAGGAGGGCCCACAAACGACCCCGCCCGTCATCCATCTTTGCGCCACGATGTCACAATTCGCCACGTTCTCACGCCATGTACGGGATTGTATATTAAACAAAATATATATTACACATTGACGTACTTTGTCAATACACACGAACTACGCGAGCCGTGTGAACGTCCCACGGGAAGGTGTTTGAGGTGGCAAAGCTGCCAATTAATTAGTTTTTCCTCCACATCTGCCAATACTTTTTTATTATTTCACTTTACCAGCGCTGTCCCTTAGCTTTTTTTCTTCAGAAGCAGACCTGGCCATCACAAAACGATAGCTTCAACTCGCAAAGTGGCTTTATATTATCATGTATAGCAGCCAAATAATTATTTTTAAATAAAAAAAACCCACCGCGTGCGTGTCTCGATTTTAAATGCGGAAGCGAAATTACCCGGAGAAAAACCCGACGGGGACAGAGACGAGAGACACAAAACAACACGCAGATTATTTAAACGTACAGCAGGCGTCAAAGGTCTGGATATAAACTACGACTCTGTGTGTTGTAGCAAGGCGAGTGAGTTGCCGTCTCTCTCAAAAAGCCACCATGGTAGCGGCCCTCACCATCACCTAACGATGACACCCAAGAACGACGCAGGCGAAGGGGGGGGGTGTTTGTAACAACAGAGACGCGGTCACCATTTTAGAGAGCAAATACCACGAGGTTTTCGTCGTCGTCGTCCCGTTTAAAGTGGACGCCGTGGTAAAGCGAACAAAAGGAAACCCACGAACAAAGAAGCAACCTTCTTACCCGTTCTGGCGGATACGCAAGCTGTTCTTGGATAACGCGGTCAGGGTGTCGGTTGTCATTTCGGCGCAGGCGTATTTTTCAAACGACAATACTGCTATTGCTTTCCTCAACAAACCAAAACACCGAGCAAAAACTACAAGACCTCACAAAAGGCCCGATCGACGGAAGAGATTCAAAAGAACGGCGAAAAAATTAGCTCGATCACCTCACCCTTTGGTTATTTCGGTAAAGAAACGCAGGTAGAAAACTAAAACAAAACAAAAATAAAATATCACGTTCCGATCGCCACACAAGCGATCGACACGTCGTGATATATTATTTTCTGCTTTGGCTTAGTTTTCTAACTGCGTGCCCTTACCGAAACAACCAAAGAGTATGGATTCGTGAAGTCACGAAAGCTTCAAATCCAGACACAGAGTCACAGCTTTACAAGTAGCAACAACGGCAACTTGCCACCTCTGATCAACAACTCGCTCGGTCAACCCACTCGTGGATATTGAGGGGGCGGGGTTACTGAGGGGGCGGGGTTACTGGGGGGGCGGGGCGTACGTCACTCAAACGTGCCGCGTGTCGCTATTGGTCGAGGCGCCAACCGCCGCCTGCCTCAACCAATCACGAGGGTCCCCGCCCCGCTCCGCGAGACTGGCGCGTCACGCCGTGACGCAATTTACGGGAAACCGCGTCACGCTGTGACGCAATTTACGGGAAATCGCGTCACGGCAACACCAACGATAGCATATTTGTCAGCAGCAATAGCATCGTGTTCTTGGTTCTTTCGGTAAAGTCACGTAGAAGGGAAATAATTAAATAATATTATAATCACGACGTTTCGACTGCAACACACGCAATCATCATCAGATGGGAAATCCACAAATTTTCTTGCTGTGGATTTCACATTTTCTTGCTGTGGATTTCACACCTGATTATGATTGCTTGTGTTGCAGTCGAAACGTGATAATTTTATTGTTCTATATATTTTTTTATTCTATTATTTCCCTTCTATGTGACTTCACCGAAAGAACCACGAATATGAATCCCTGCAGTCACGAAAGCTTTAAATCAGCAATAGCATTGTCAACAGCATTATCATCATCAACAGCATCAGCAGCAACATCATCAGCATGATCATTAACATCATCAGCATGATCATTAACATCATCAGCAGCAACATCATCAGCATGATCATTAACAGCATCAGCAGCAACATCATCAGCATGATCATTAACAGCATCAGCAGCAACATCATCAGCATGATCATCAACATCATCAGCAGCAACATCATGAGCATGATCATCAACATCATCAGCAGCAACATCATCAGCATGATCATTAACATCATCAGCATGATCATCAACATCATCAGCAGCAACATCATGATCATAATCATCAACAGCATCAGCAGCAACATCATGAACATGATCATTAACATCATCAGCAGCAGCAACATCATCAGCATGATCATTAACATCATCAGCAGCAACATCATCAGCATGTTCATTAACATCATCAGCAGCAACATCATCAGCATGATCATTAACATCATCAGCAGCATGATCATTAACATCAGCAGCAACATCATGAGCATGATCATTAACATCATCAGCAGCAACATCATGAGCATGATCATCAGCATCAGCAGCAACATCATCAGCATGATCATCAGCAGCATCAGCAGCATCATGAGCATGATCATCAACAGCATCAGTAGCAACATCATGAGCATGATCACTAACAGCATCAGCAGCAGCAAACAGCATCGTTGGCGTCAGCGTCATCAGTAGGAGCGTCATGGGCATCAGCAAGCAGTAGCAGCATCATTAGCAGTAGCATCATCATATGACCCTCATCAGCAGCATTCGTACCCGATAGATTTCATTAATACTAGTAGGAACCTCCTGGATACACCAGCCCACAGGGGATTATTGTGTCCGTCGTGCAGGGAAGGGCTGGGTGGGGAGGGAGGGGCTGGGTGGGGAGGGGAGGGTGAGGAGGGGCTGGGTGGGGGGTGGGAGGGGTGGGGCTGGGTGGGGGGTGGGAGGGGTGGGGAGGGGCTGGTCACCCCGTGGTGCCCTTATAAAACTCAACGTTTAACCTACTCACGCCGGCGGAATACACCACGCCGCCGTTGACCCTGGCCACTGACCGAGCAACCCAACGTTCCTACCAGCTCCCTCCGCAGGAATGTGTTTAACAACATCATGAATACTATTGACTCAATAAGGACAATAACAACCACCGTTGGCCAAGAGATGGCAGTGACATTGAAAACGTCAAGTAGCTGATAGGTCACAGGTGCCATGGTTTGACAGATGGCAGAAACACCACACCTCAAGTGCTAACAAAACGCCTCCCATCAAGCCCCCTGCAATGCTTCTTTATCATAACACGCTTTTATTAACTCACTCTGTCTGTTGTTGTATCCTCACATCTTGCAACTAAATTTTTAACCACTTCCCAATGTGTTATAGACTGCGAACTTGGTATACTTATGTCATACTGATGACAATACTATATTCTATCATAAAAAATAAAAATATATATTTTTAAAAAAATTTTTACATGTTATGTTTCGGCTTGGGTCTAATTGGCCACTGTCCCTTACGTTATGGTAAGCTTCGGGGCCATTTCTTGGAGTCGTGGAGTTCTGCCATTACTAGCGTGTTTTTAAAAACTTTTTTTAAATATTACTTATGCCCTTGTCAGAATGTTCCCTTTTGTCTACGAGTTTACCGTGTTTCTCTGGTCCGTATCGTACGAGGAAATGCGCATCGATTCGAACTTTGTTGAGGCACATTGCCGTACTGTTTTTCATTAACTTTAAGTTTTCCAAAACCGAAGCTCTGGATTTTCCCCAAAACGAGACATTTTAAAGGGTTACACACACACAAAGAATATGAATCGTAATATAACGAAACTGACGTGAAATATTACACCTATTCGCCTCTTTATCACAAACTAGTTCATAAAGCCTGTCTTCACCAAGCAAGAGTTTTCAATACATATAATAATTAACCTGACATGATTTTCCTTACAATTTGTATTGACGATCAGACACTACTCCAAAATCGTGTATTTTTCCACAAAAAAAACACAAAATAGTTGACTTGATTCATAAACTGCTCAATTTAAATATTCCCTTGTTTTATTAGAAAGAACACAAATTAATGAACGTAATACTCTATGAGAGGAAGGTCCTATATTTTACCGTTTGCGAATTATTCAGATTTGAACATAAAATGCGTATTTTTTCGTTAAAAACTGCTTGAATACGAATATCAAAAGATAGAATGGTTCTCTCTTTATTTTTTATTTGATGTTTAACGCTCTAGCAAACAAAAAAACACGATCATATTTTGAACGGTTTCTGAATGACACGCACTAACATGTTAATGGGGCACTTAATATCGAGATTCGAGGGGCCTTAAAATGAAAAATCTCGGATTTTCAGATGTTCCTGTTGTTTGTGTCCTAAAAGCTACCTAAACACCACATTTCAGCTTTATACCTTGTCGCAAAGTACCCTGGAGTTTTTTTTTGAGACATACAGATTAAGATATTTATATAGATAACAAAAATCTCACATTTGCCAATTAAAACAAATATAATCGGCAACGTTTCGGGCAATAGCCCTTCTTTTCGGAACACGTACCAGAAGTGAACTCATTCAGCAGTGGCTAAATCATTAGAGGCACTTTAAAAAATTGTACAGGGTGGTTCAGATGTCTTGTAGACCCCATTTAATTATCTAAAACTTAACATTTTTGCATACCAATGACGGTGTGAAAACTAAAATTAATAAGCAAAGTAAATAATATGTTAAGGGCTTAATTAATTGGGGTCACAAGACATCTGGACTACCATGTGCATGTCAATCTGTAACGTAAACTACATAACGTATAAATCAACCTGTTAATCACTTCCACATATATATTCATACATCTTCAGTGTATTTGTAAGTGTCATATTTAATACTGACACGTCTGTAGTTTTTTTTAAATCATACACAATAAACTTAGTTCTAACCATTTTTAAATCCTTTATATTAAGTTCACTTGCTTGCTTAGGACCGTGCAAATCTTTCGGTCGTTTTTTAACCCACTTCCCGTGATCCAATCGAGCTGACATTTTCCACACAGACTCGTTGTGCCTGACAATTAATGTTTGTGAAAACATTTTCCCAAAATTTTACACTTTTTAGGACAAAAATATTATATTTAATTACCAATTGCTTAATGGTGCAATGCAATCATCTGACCCATAGGTGGCAGCCATCTCAAGCCAAAGGACGAGATGACTAGCCGCCACGCATATAAAGGATTTATAGTGAAAAACTTTGTTTTTACGGGTTATACTTATTTGTTGCAAGGTCCTTTTCATGCAGCAGTACACTGGGCTTCCATACGTGTGTGTAGTATTCCGGTTTGTCTTGAGCAACTTGTTTGCTGTGTTACTAAATACTTACATTTCTCGTTCTAACCGCACGAACTCGTGGCAAGGTCACATTCGCGATGTTCGCCGCAAGTGTAGGTGTACAGTAGAACTGCATGTGGTAAACAACTTGTCGACAAAAATGACTGGCGCAGTAGCCTTACTTCCCCATTTAATTGTTTGTAAAGTTTCGATTTAGTCCTCCGCAATGGGAGCTCGTCCACGACGTGGATATGAAACACTACTGCAGTTGTTACTCTACTACGTTGTCTCTTGTGATGACGCCTTCATCATCATTTCATACCTGTCAACCGCTTATTAGTGCCCTACCTTATTACAGACCAGCTCATACCTTCTTGGTCAACCCGTGTCCCTTAAAACTCTCAAAGTTCATCTTACAAAGTCCCTCCACAAGGAAGAAACACAGACGAAACATTTGTTGCCCGTACTGAAACGGCTGTACGTCGTGTGGACCTGAAAACTCAATTTCCTTGTACAAGAAGACGGGGTAAACCGTATGGGTTGACAGGTATGACACACACACCCACCCACCCACCCACACACTCACCCACCCACCCACACACTCACCCACCCACCCACGCACTCACCCACCCACCCACGCACTCACCCACCCACCCACGCACTCACACACTCACTCACCCACACACTCACCCACCCACCCACACTCACCCACCCACACTCACCCACCCACCTACCCACCCACTCACCCACCCACTCACCCACCCACACACTCACTCACCCACCCACTCACCCACCCACCCACACTCACCCACTGACCCACCCACCCAAACACCCACACACTCACCCACCCACCCACACTCACCCACCCACCCACACTCACCCACCCACCAACCCACCCACCAACCCACCCACCAACCCACCCACCCACCTACTCACCCACCCACCTACTCACCCACCCACCCACCCACACTCACCCACCCACCCACCCACACTCACCCACCCACCCACACACCCACCCACACACCCACCCACACACCCACCCACACACTCACCCACCCACACTCACCCACCCACCCACCCACACACCCACACGCTCACATACCTGTCAACCCTTTATCAGTGCCCTACCTTATTAGACCAATTCAGACCTTATTGGTCACCCCGTGCCCTTATAAATCTCAACGTTCACCCTACAAAGTCCCATCACAAGGGAAAAACACAAATAGACAAAAAAAATTGCCCTATTTTAACGGTGATACGCCGTATGGACCTGAAAACTATTTCCCTGTACAATATTACGGGGTAAACCTTATGGGTTCACAGGTATGGTATAGTAGTGGTGTATAGTGTAGTGTTTAGTAGTGTAGTTTTTAGTAGTGCAGTGTATAGTGTAAAGGTGTAAAGTTGTCATGTATAGTAGCATACTTGTCAACCCCTTATCAGTGCCCTCCCTCATTCCAGACCAACTCATACCTTCTTGGTCACCCCATGCCCTTATAAATCTCAACGTTCATCCTACAAAGTCCCATCACAAGGGATAAACACGGACAAAACATTTAGTTTTTCCCATATTGAAACGGCTGTACACTCTATGGAACTGAAAACTCAATTCCCCTGTACGGGTAAACGGTATGGGTCGCCATGGTATATGTCATTGACAGAATTTAGCACAACTGCATGCGTCCCATGGATCCAGAACTTTCCCGAAAGTCTGTAGAGGAGAGATTATGGCAATGTAAAGCAGTTGGCAAATAGTTCAGAACACGACAACTACCTGGCTGTATGAAGTGGTAGTTATGTATTTTATGAAATTATGTTGTGAAGTATAATTCTCCACGACTTAATTATTTCGTGTTCTGTATAATGCATTCATGCGTCAATCTAAGGACTCGTGTTTTGATGGAGAGTGCGTCGCTACATACAGGGTGGTACCGATGTCGTGACCCCCCAATTAATTGACCCCTAACCTTTTTTTCATTTGAGTATTTTTTTTAACCTTTAAAAATATTACGTTTTAGAGGATTGAATGGGGGAGGTCACAATACATCTGGACCATCATGTACAATTCGGGCAGTTCACCAGCATTGGTTCAAAGTCTCTGCTGACGAGACACCGAATGTCGACAACAGTCCAGAGTTTTCTCGTTCCGAATAAAATGCTGCTGACAATGTGCTTTTCATAGGGGTTGTGTAAAAAAAATACTGAACCGTTAATTTGTTTTCATACGGAGACGAATATGTGAAGGAGGCACGAGGTATTTTATTAAAGTAGATGAGCAATCCAAAACTTGACGTTCGGAGTGGTGGGACTAAAAGGGGGCAAATGTTAAGGTAAGGTAAAATGATCATGTTGAATGTTAAACTGCATAACAATACGCAGATTTAATTTTTAGCAAGCGTTTTAAATTACCTTACATATCAAATAAAATAAACTTCATTAAATATACAGAAAATCTAGAAATTTCCAGACCATCGGAGAAAATTCAGAAAAGTTGCTACCCACTTGCGAGAGCTGGCCACCCAATGACTTGCAAATATTTCCACGATGAATCACTGAGCAATAATGCAACGCTCTCTCGTAAGACTGGGGTTCTATCTTTAGAGTCCTTTATCAATCCATTTGCTGTATGCAGGTTCGGATGTGTGGGATGTTTGACCATACTTCACCTCAATCGTGGTTGGAGGTCTCAGAGAACTGGTTCAGGTATCATTCACAACTGATGTGAGTCGTGGCCAGAAAATAAAAGAAAACTCAGGTCACGATGTCCATAGCCTGACTGCACACCCAGGTTTCCTCAAGTAGAAAATATTACTCTCCAAGCCCGATGTCAACCCACTCGATCCCCCATCATCACCAATCGGCATTGACCAGTGTGGTGAAGTATGGTCAAACAACCCCCATGACCAATACAGCGGGGGGGGGAGGGAGGGGTTATCCAGTGAATTGACAGAAGGCAGTAAATTCAACTTTTTCAAAATATGAGCTCTGCAAAGTGTAACAGATATCACTTGGTCTTTATTGAACAGATTCACAGAGAATACATGTTTTTAAAAAATCCTGCCTTAACACAATTACGCAAAAAGTTGCAGTCATGTTAATTTATGTGGATGGATAAATATAGACTTAAAACTTTCGTGACTGCAGGAATTCAGAATTCTATGGTTCTTTAGTCACGTAGATAGAAAAAATAACAATAAAATAAAAATAAAGTTAACTAAAAATATCACGACGTTTCGATCGCAACGCAAGCTGTTTATAAACTTTTTGGGATGGGCGAAGCCCAAGTGCATCAACAGCACTGGCCTGATGACAGCCGCTTGTGTTGCGATCGAAACGTCGTGAAATTTGTATTAACTTCATTTTTATTTTATTGTTATTTTTTCTTTCCACCCGACTTTACCGAAAGAACCATAGAATATGGATAAATATCGTTTGTAGGCCATTTAGAAGCGATAGGACTTCTGCCAGGCCATAGACCATATGAAATGGAGGCGTAAGCTCCTGAAAATAAAGTCGCGGGTCGTGTAAAATGAAGGTCACCAGCCATATGAAATTAAGTCACGGGCTGTGATAAGTCAAGTTGTGGGCCATAGGCTGTATGACAAAGTTGACGGCAGTGTGATTGAAGTCCTGGGCTGCACAAAGTCACGAGTCACACGGGTTCCCCACCCCACCCACTGCCCTGAAGGGCGAGGACCTGAGCCCACGATCGCCGGCGGCTGACCATGCGGACGCCGGCGATGGCGGAGAACAGCGCCTCTTCCTGCGTCGCCGGAATCGTAAAGTAGTGAGCGGCGGCCACGGAGGACGAGGAAGCGGGAGACGACCTCGCGAGCAGGAGTGCCGCCGCGCCCTCCTTGTCGAGGGTCAGCAGGGAGTCGGCGAGCAGCGACAGCGTGCCCAGCGCGGCGCGGAACGCAAACTCCTCTCCGTCACGGAACCACACGTCTCGCGCGCGGCACGCGCACTCCAGCGGAAGCGCGTGCGCCAGCAGGACGAGCACCCTGCCACCAGACCATCACGGACATCAGAGGTCGCAAACGGGTTTCGATTCCTTACCCGTACCCGGCCGCACCAGGGTTGAAAACGGGTACCCGTACCCGGCCGTACCCGTACACGGCCATACCCGTACACGGCCGGGTACGGGTTTCGGGTACCCGATTGCGACCTCTGGGATGAAGCCACGTTGCAGTCGCGGGTGGGTTGATTCTAGGAACTTGAATTGTGAGAAGAGACAAGACGTTGGGAAATGAGTGACAAACGGTTACTCACCAGTGACTCACTCTCTACCCGTACCCGTATCCGGCCGCACCAGGGTCGCAAACGGGTACCCGTACCCGGCCGGGTACGGGTAGCCGGGTATCGGGTAGGGTACGGGTATCGGGTACCTGGTTGCGACCTCTGACGGACATCGTTCCCGCCAAGTGACTCACTCCCCCGAGTGTTGAAGGCATTATACTGCACCCTAGAGCTAAGAGGAAGCAGCACAACCACGTTTTCAGCACTCAGTTCATAAGATTTGGCTCCGGATGGATACATTTTTTCAACATCATGAGACTCTGTCCTGGCAGACGTCACGGTCAAATTGGCACACACACACACGGTGGCGTGATGTTAACTCCCTCGCCTGGTATGCAGGAGGTTGTGGGTTCGATCGCGACCCTGATGCCTGCTGTATATTTGGAGTTTGCATGTTCTCCCCATGGTCGCGTGGATAACTCTCTGGTTTCTCTGGTTTTTTCCCCCCACATTTAGAATCAACACACGTTCAGAGTATTGGGCTGCTCGACATTTCCACACGATGATAAGCCACTTCGTTGGGCTGTCATTTGTGACAGCCACAAATGATAGCTCTGAAAAAGAGCTATATAGCTCAGAAAAAGAGCTATATAGCTCAGTGGGCCTTACCTGGTAAAATAAAAAAATGTTTAGTATAGTTTAAATTTTGACTTAAAACTTTCTTTGACTGCAGGAATTCATATTCTATGGTTCTTTCGGTAAAGTCACGTAGATAGAACAAATAATATTAGAATAATAAAAATGAAGTGAATAAAAAATAATAAAAATATCACGACGTTTCGATTGCAACACAAGCAATCGTCATCAGGAGAAAAAAAGAGGGGGAAAGCTGCTGATGAAGGCTGTTTATAAAGGTTTAGAGATGGGCGGGGGCAGCTAATGTTTTTTATTATTTTTTATTTACTTTATTTTTATTATTTTATTGTTATTATGTTTTCTTCCATCGACGTGACTTTACCGAAAGAACCATAGGATAGTAGAGTTTCGTTTTAGAGACTAGATTCTAAGCACTGTGAATTTAATCAGCATTTTAAAAATTTGTATTCTTATATTCTTCATCTAGTCGAGAAAAAAACTTGTGCATTTTAGTCAAGTCTTTGTAGATTCCACTTAGTAATTATCTCAGTCGTGACTGAAACAGCCCAACATTTTAGTCCGCTCTTGGTTAATAAATGCTGGTGAGGGGGGCATTGTACATGTCCCACCCCGCTAAGGTCAAGGCAGTCGGTGAACTCGGTAAATTGTTTTGTATAACTATATAGCCATTTGTTACGTCAGAATGATAATCTTGAGTGAGACTGCAGGAGGAATCAGACGAGCTATGAAGCTCTTTTTCACAGATGTCCAGTATGTGCGGGTCAGCAGGTTACAACAGCAAACTACACAAAACACGATAGGAGTGCAAAAGGAAAGGCAAAACAAATCACTCAAAGATATACAAAATATAAAACTAAACAATGTTTTATCTTTTGATTTAAAGCTTTCGTTACTGCAGGAATTCATATTCTTGGTTCTTTCGGTAAAGTCACGTAGAAGGAAAATAATAAAATAATATAAATATAAAACAATAAAAATTCTCACGACGTTTCGACTGCAACACAAGCAAATGATTTTTATCTCATCAGCTAAAGCCCACCGAGGTATTAACTTACTTTTCAGAAGCGACCTGGCCACAAATGATAGCTCAACAAAGAGGCTTGTATCACGTGGAAATTTATCGCAGCAAAATAATCAAAGTAATCTCAATGCATGTTGCTAAATGTGATGAGTGTAAAAAGGGAAGATGATGGCTCACCAGCCGCCGAGGTAAACGTCCGGGAGTAGACCAATTTTCTTGAAATGCGTAAACAAACCTGGAAGGTTTTCTTCAAAAAATACATCGAAGGTGGCAAGATACCTGTTCACCTGCGGGTCGACAAAAGGTAAAAGGTGCAACGCCTGTGGAGGATGGATAACGATGGCAAAATTAAAAGTGTGTCGTTCGGGAAAAATGGAAGAAACGGGGGAAAAAAGCGGAAGACCTCGCAGAGTTTGTCTTGACGGCGACATGAGAGATTGGTGCCAGAAAGACGTGGCCACTACTTGAGCTTATTGGCACAAGACAGAGAAAAGTGGAAGCAATTGGCGAAATGTGCAATGGACACCTATCTGCCCATGGATTGCGACGATGATGATAATGACTGTTATGAATGATGAACTTCTTTCGCGCCGTACGTAGCCAACCATGCTGATTTGGTCACGTCACTGTTGGCCGAAGGGCCATCCTCCTCCACTTGAAGGAGCTGCGCTGCGCACCTGGTCCGGGCGAGGCAGCGCGAAGGCCAGCATGCAGGGCTGGTTGAGGATATTGGCGAGCACCACAAACGCCTCCACGGCATCCATGTACAGCAGCAGCATGGCCGCCAACCACGACGTCATCGGGGCCTGACAAGACGCGGCCACACCAGTGCCGGATTAAGCTAGTGCGGGGCCTGTAGCATACGTTATAAAGCGGCCCAAAATAAAAATAACAAATATTAAAACACAAATGTTTTACTTGCACAATAAAGTTATTGTATTTTTTCATTTGCTATACAGCCAGATAATACGACATATCGCTAACCTTAAACACCCAGTCATTCATAAAAGTTAAAGGCAGTATAGTACTAGAATAATAGTGCAAGTGCAGAATCACTGAACCAGAATTGATATCTTGAAAGCATTTAGCTTTCAAGCTAAGTGCAGGGCCCGTAGCATATGCTACTTTTGCTACTAGAATAATTCGGCACTGGGCCACACACGCTCAACCGTTACCGTTCGCCACTACGTGATGGTGACATCACCACAGCGTTTGTGCCAGGCTAGGTGCACCGAGGCTACAAAGTCAAGTGCCGAATGCTTGCTGGCAGGTCACAGGGCAGACGCAGGAGTTATGGGTTACCTGAGATGCCCGACAGTTGAACCACCTGTGCTCCCCCCCACTGTGTCACCCATATAAAAGACAAAGCTCCCCTGAAGCGGTCCTTACAGAGCCGCAGGTTTGCAGACCTCTGCGCCAGGCTCAACGGTTGAAATTATTTTAACTGTTCAGATAGCTACAGACTTAATGCTGCTTGGAAGCGAATCCTCAAATAATACATCGTTTAAACGCATGCCTATGCAGGTCAACATACTTCAATGGGGATTACCGTTGAACAGACAATAGGTACTGCTATTTTAGTGCACAGATTCGACAGTAGGTACAAAATAGACTTAATCTGCATGCGTAATGTACGTTGATTACCATATAAATAACCCAACCGGCAATGGATACCCATTCTAATTGATATACATGTATTAATACCCCCCCCGCCCTTCACTCAAGAAGTGCTCACAAGTGATGTCATCACATCTGCCCCTCTATTTATGTAACAAAACAGGATTTCTCCACGAATATGGCTGTCGCCTGATGAAGCTAGTTGCAAATACTGGCGAAACGTCGTACTCGGATTGTAAATATTGTGGCTTTGCTTTCCAATACACCGGTGTGCTGTACGAGTGACGAATTGGCACGTTCTGTTTATGTGACAAACCTTACCAATTGGCTGTGTCGAGCGGTGGCGGGTTTAACGACACATTTACACCATCTAACCAGAAAAAACCTGTGTGATATATTAAGGCTGAATTTAGTAAAATCGACAACCCTAATTTGTACTAAAGCAGGATGTCCGCTGGGTGGCGTGCCAGAGTGTCCGTGCTGGGGAAGGGGGGGGCCTACGTAGCCGACGTCCGGTCTGTAGGTGGCGTATGCCCCCAGAACATTCCGCAGAGAGTCATGGAGAGGTCCTCCCTGGCTCAACAAGTGAAGTGGTGGTGGTGGGGGAGACAGAGCAAAGAAACCAGGGGGCATCAACACCGCCTCTGAATCAACTCGGCAACATGCGGCTCAAACATTGCAATATTTACACAAGTCTGCAAAACACACGAAATGAATGGAACGCAAGTACAGTGAGGTAAGGGAACTTCAGAGGCAAACAGGTTTTTTTTTTAAATGGACCTACACACGGTTGTGTTACTACAACCAATAGAGCCTCATCTTGATAAAGTGTTGTGGTCATGCCTAATGAGAGGTCAAGAAGTCACTGGGAGGAAGGGGAAGAGAAAACAAGTCACGGGGTGACCCACTTCGTGACAATGGCCTACACATCGCATTTGCAGAGAACAAAAACTGACAATACTGTGCATGTACAGTTCCTTTGTCAATCTACTGCTGGATGAGGGCTTTGCCACGCCATGTGTGGTGGGGCTCGAGGGGGTTATTTGAGCATACTTCACCATGCTGGTTCATGTGGTTTGGTGAAAATAGTTGTGGGAGCATAAAAGTAGACTACAACAATGACTGTTACTGCACTATCCTCCTGCTGCAAATCACGTGGTCCCACAGCTTATAACAACGGGTTGTGCATCATGAGCACCCATCTAATGACTATCTAGGATCAACCCTGCTGAGCTTCTGCGATCTGATGAGATCAGGTAAATTATGGATCAATTAAGTCACAGCATTATAGGTGTGTGTGTGTATACATATACATAAGTATGGGGAGCGGTGGCATAGTGGTTAGCGCGTTGCGCTACGAACCTGTCGTCCCAAGTTCAAGTCTCGCTCACGGACAACACCAGTGACAATTATCTGAACCGGTCCTGGGTCTCCTCTAGATCGACTCAGCCTCAAATGAGTACCTGGTGCAGTGTGTAAATATTGCCACTAGGGATACAAAGGTGGTCGGGCGTGGTGCTGGCCACCCACAGCCTTCATAGGTGCTCGCTAAGAGCACTTTCCCCAACAGTCTGCTAAGGCTATACAGGGGATCTTTGTCTTTGTTTTATATACACAAGTGCAGTACCAACTAGCTATCTAGTCTTTGTTTACCTATGAAAGGCTCACGGAGTCTAAAGACTTTTTTCAGGAGACATCTGTGGGATATTTTGTAAAATTCTGGCTAAGACTCTGCGTTCATGACCTGCGGGGTGATAATTCTCTCAGGAAGTGACTATATTACTGATTTCCTCAACAGGCTTCCGTCACTAGAGCTCAAACGACGCAAGTTAATACGCGTTACTCGTGTATTTATCTGGGCTATCTGTCCGCCCCCACCAATACCCCGGCGAAGTGAGCGACACCTACAAAACTCGTGCGAATGCAATTAAAATAAGTAATATTTTTAAAAACACGCTTTAATTAAATGTACCGTACTAGTAATGGAAGAACTCCACGACTCCAGGAAGTGGCCCCGAGGCTTGCCATAACGTAAGGGACCGTGGTGATTTATAGCCAACGTCAGTTGAGCGTGGAAAATTAGACCCAAGCCGAAACATAACATATAAAAAATAATGTTTAAAAATATGAATTTTTATTTTTAAGGATAGAATATAGTATTGTCATCAGTATGACATAAGTATACCAAGTTTGCAGTCGATACCACATTGGGAAGTGGGTAAAATTTTGTTACAAGATTTGAGGATACAACAGACAGATTGAGCTAATAAAAAGCGTGTAATAAAAAGGGGGTCACTCTGCATCACAACACCATCGTTTACAATATCTGTGGAAGGAAAATTTGGCGCGTTATACGACAACGGCTGGCCGACTTGGCGGAGAGCAAAACCAGGCTGCGGGGGGGGGGGGGGCACATCGCTCCGAGCACTGGCAGCGCACCTTCTGAAAGATGTGGAGGTCAGGAAATGTGCTCGAAATGTCCAGGGTCATGGCCTCCAATTGGTGGTTTCCAGGTGCCACCGACGCACCCAGTCCTGATGGCAACCGGTCGGGGGGTGGGAGGGAGAAAGGAATTATTATCAGTGGAGATCTTTTTAAACATTTTAAAAAGTGTTTAAACAAAAAAATAGACGGTATGACTGTGACTGGCCGCGAGAATGGGGGCTGGGGAGAAGGGACGATGGACGCTGGATACTACACCCACTCCCCGTTAACACACGGTAATCGCTGCTCCTGGGAGAAAATAATACAATAATAGGGTTTTTCCCTTTTTTTCTGGCAGCAAAACTGAAACCTTTAAAGAAGGATTCATGTCTGCATTAACCACAATACCTGCAGTCAAATGAAAACAAAAAACACACGATAATATATGCATTGTCCTTGAAACTGATTGGTCCACACCAAGGGACGGCTTTCGATCACTGCACGGGATGGAAGCTCGCTCGGTTGAAAGACGCAGCGATGCACAGAAAAAGCAGAGAGACAACTGCAAGGGGAGAGATATTGGCGAAGGAAGCGGTCACGCCCCAAAGACCCAAAAGGCCAAGAGATTTGAAGTAGTAGCGAGTCGTCGCGAGATTGCTGCCAGTTTTGCTTAGGTTTTGATCCTACAGGCTCATGTGTGTTGGTGCAAGACTTCTACACGATCAGCTCCATTGCAGACACCTGGCACTAAGGAGTTGAACCCACAACCCGTAGAGCCGCTGGTTCAGTGCCTTGGGATGCTTCACAACTTGCGTTTGATTCAAATGTGCAAAGTAGGTAGATATGATACACACGATTGGAATTACACCGAGACAGGAAAGGGGAGCACACGGATTAGAGACCATACGTCAGCTTAAGGACGTTATATTGACTTAATAAAAGTGGAATTGGGCAGGAAAACGTTGTTACAAAGTGTTATTCATTGCAAGGCCCGCAGGCCATTGGCGGCCCTCAGTGTGGCACCTGATGTACGGCCACCGACAATACACAAATGTGGAAACACCCATCATCATCATCATCAAGCTTCTGTCAAACCCCCAATGGTTTCACTGATGATGTCTTATAGGCGAAAGTGGGCCCCCCCTCTAAAATGAGTGAAGAACACTATTATAAAGGAACGATGGCCGGTGGTTGAGACTAACAATGGAGTGAAAAGTGCCCAAGGGTACATTCACCGCGGAGATGGAGCAATTGAAATCGGCTCGTGTGCAGGAACCAGACGGGATGGTTGCAAAACGAGAGCTTGAGAGATGGCGATGGCTTTTGGAGGCTTTCAAGAGTCAATCGGCCGTGCCCATGATTACGACGAAGCTGAATTAGTCGCATTTAAATGTGGGAAAGAGACGTCGAAAAGACTGCAAAGCACAGCCTGAAGCTCCGCTGAGATCGGGCAGAGTGTTGAGCGTGCGACACGCTACCATCCATATAGCAGCAGCAGTCCCCGCACGAGTCTTCAAGCTCCTTCCACCGGGCGAGGAAAATTTCGTACAGTTCTTGAGAGAAAGAAAAAAACATTCACACACAGCCAGGGTCAGATTCATGCAGGGACTTTCAGGGCTGCAGCCCAGGGCCTCAGAAACGTAGCCCTCCCCCGCCCCAAAAAAATATATAGAGACTTAGTAACAGTCCCAAGTCGCAGTAGTTAAAGCCATAAAATCACAATCAGCTATATGCCAAAATGAAATCTTTTTTAAAGTTTTATTTTGACTTGGCTGCACAATTTGTACATAACATTTAAAAACTACAACTCAAATGACCAAGGTGAACAATAGTGGAGTTTAGCATTGGGCATGGGTGATGGTTAAAACGGTGAAAGGAAAATAATTTAATGGGACAGAGGGAGGGCCCCCAAAACCAGTGTCAGCGCTCGGTGGGGGGGGGGGTGCTCGGGTGGGTCCAGCGCCAGCCCGAGTTCACGCTCCTTGGTGGCAGATCACTGTTACGGTGCCCCCCCCACACAACAGCTCCATTGAGGCCACCCCATCTGAGAGGTGCTGGAAAAATGCAGCGGGCCAAACATCCACCCACCCAGCAGGCCACACAGAGCCCAAGCCACCCGATATATCAAACTCTACCACCCAATGTATCGCGGTGGCGAAATGTTAACTACCTCGCCTGATATACAGGAGGATGTGGGTTCGATCCCAGCCCCGACGCCTGCTGAATATTTGGGAGTTTGCATGTTCTCCCTGTGGTCGCGTTGATTTTTTTCCGGGTCCTCCGGTTTTTCCCCTCCACAATTAGAAACATGCGTTTTGAGTATTTCGCTGCTATAAATGTCCACATAATAAGCTACTTCATTGGGCTATCATTTGTTGCCAGGTCGCTTCTGAAAGAGCTCTATATGGCTCAGTGGGCCTTACCAGGTAAAATAAAAAAAATATTTTTTAGATCAATGTCAACCGACCCACCCAATATACCTATTCACCCACCAGGTGTAATGTTGAGTTGGTTGCCAATGCTGCGTTGCCACACCAACCCACGCACACTCGGAGGAATGCCCGCCCACCACAAGCTGCGCACCTTGCGGCTCTTGCACCTGTTGAGCAAACGCCACCAACATTGCCTCGTGCAATGACCGAGATTTTCGCAATTATTGTGACGGTGCGCTACAGACTCACCGGCCCTTCTATCATCGGTCAATCCACACGGCTGGGCGAGGAAGGCCTCCCCACGCCGCGTGGGTTGCCGGGGCTAGTTTCTTTACCACGCCGTGACATTACCGCTTACGTCTCTCGAGCTGCGACTTGGAACGTAATCCGAGAATCACGAGTTTTTGTAGACAAACTTAAGTCGGCAAGCGTGGACAGAATCTGTTTGCGATTGTGTCGTACGAGGGCCCACTGCACACCGCAGTAGGAAGACTCATCTGTTAAGTGCAAGTGCAGTTTTCACAGTGGCAGTTTATTTTTTTCCCCCCAGCAAAGGTTGAATGGTTGTTGATGCATTAGCTCTGTTTGTCCATCTTATCATCGGTAAGGAGCGGGATGTGGCAACGAAAACTCTCGTAAAAGTAGCATCCAATATGAATGCAACTTCAGTATAGCATTGTATTTCTATTCACAACTTACCCCATTGAACACTGGCCAAGTTGATAAGACGCATGGGTGGAGTTCGGGGGGGGGGGCAATGACCCCCCCAAACTGGACACCCTTATTAATTTATTTTCTATCGTTTACAATGAAGATATAAAATACATTATATGCACCCGTGATTCCAAATGCGAGGGACAAGACGAACTCAGAACCCCTATTGCGCTTCTGTTCCGCGGTGTTTGCATAGCGTTACACAAAATATGCAACCGCATTCTTTTTCAAGTTCGACAGCTCGCCCTCCTACATGATGAGAGTGGACGCTCGAGTGTGCGATAGTCCACGAGGAGCCGCGCGGCGATAGGAAGATAAACCATGGAGGGAGGGCGCGGACGCGGCTCGGTTTTGCTCATTTAAGAAATTTTCCCTTTTGCAAAAGGTTGGCGAGTGGTAGCTGGTAAGCATGTCATATAATTAGGTTAAAACAATTAAGGGTGATGAAATTAAGGGCCCTATTCACAACGCGATTTCAGAACGGGACTCCTGTTCTAGAATTACGCTATGAATAGGGGCCCAATGAACGTCAACTACATTTGTGATTCAAGTACAAAAACACTGGACACTGTAACTATAGCTCATAACAAGCTGTAAATTGGGAAGCTAGACCTACCCACTATTACAAGTATTCAGTGTTTCCCCCAGGAGATGTGCCAGGCCTAACAACGTGTGTCGTTTTAAAATTCTGTTTCACGATCGCATAAACGATAAAGTGATACACAATGCAAAAAGCGGAGATTAAAATGTTATAGAGCCCGCTACCCGTCACCTTCCGTATTGATAACCCAATACTTGTGATGACGAACCGCAAATACCTCCAAAGACAAAGCTGGAACACCGTTGTCAAATCTGGGGTGGAGGAGCACCCAGTTTCCTACCTTGCTGTATTTCGTAGAGTTCCACGGAATGCAATTATGTTCACCAATTAACCAGCACTTATCAATTCACTCAGTCACTCACTCGCTGGTGGTAAGTTTCCACCTTGTCCCTCTACTGTCGCTACGACCATTATTATTGTTCCAATTAAAATTCACTCACCAATTTCCCCACCCATGTCGAGAACTCGGTCTAGTAGACTGTTTAGTCTCATCAACACAGCGTTCATCAACATGACGTTCAACCACCAAACCACAGGACAAAGCACTTATCTTCCTGCTTCTACCCCCACTTTGGAATTCTCTCCCGTCAACTCTCACCAAGGTTCTTACAGTTAAAATTTACTGTACCTGATAATTGTTTTTTACCCTTCTATCTGGCAACAAAACTGACACCTTTTTTTACAAGGAGTCATGTTTGCATAGACCACAATACCTGCAGCCATAATGCAAACAAAAAACATAACTCTGATAATATATGCACTGTCCTTGAAGTTGATTGGTCCACACCCGAGACAGCTTTCCTTAGAGCCTAGTCTCACATGGGTTGGACCAGATGATGCCAAAAGGCGCACAACTCAAAGACAATGCACCATCAGAGTATGAGAGCTCGGGTTAAGCATTTACACCATTGGAACCTAATTTGCCAGTAAAAAATATGATAATTGGTTTTTTACCCTTCTATCTGGCAACAAAACTGACACCTTTTTTTACAAGGAGTCATGCTTGCATAGACCACAATACCTGCAGCCATAATGCAAACAAAACACATAACTCTGATATTACCTATTAACTGTTATCTAATACAACTTTAATGTCTGTTGCTGGCCGCTTGGCCAATGTGGGCCTCCCCTGGACCTGTGCTCCGCAACGGGCACTTATATATATTTTAAAAACCGCACGTCGTAAAACGTTAAGGAATCCCGTAACACAGGTGGCAGCAGCGGGGTGGCACACGCACACTTCCTGCCAGCGCGGCAGCACGCCGCGGCTCCACAGGGCTGTCGTCCGCGTCGCCACCTCCTCCCGGCGGCACCGCTCCTCCTCCAGCCGCCGCCGCCGCTCACACGCTTGCTCCTCTGAGGGAGGACAACGCGAGACACAGGGGGGGCCCCCCCCCCACGCACAGTGTCCGGGGCGCCGCGATGCCGAAATGTTAACTACCTCGCCTGGTATACAGCAGGTCGTGGGTTCGATCCCGACCCTGACGCCTGCTGCTGTATATTTGGAGTTTGCACGTTTCTCTCTCCCTGTGGTCGCGAGGATTTTTCTCCGGGTCCTCCAGTTTTTCCCTCCACATTTAGAATCAACAAGCGTTAAAAGAGTGTTTGGCTGCTTATCATAGGAATGGAGAATTCCCACCGCTGGCTCAGGGCTGTACACAGGTGATGAGCACTGCTTCAATTCTCATGTGAGCACAAGATACCTTCGACCAACTACGATGATTTAAGTGTGCCTTTAATCTTCGACATGTATATTCATATTTGCATATTTCTTAATAGAAAAAGCGTTCACAACTGTAATTCTTGAAAGCAATACACACGTCACAAGCTGTGAATCAGCTGAATTTGGTCTTAATGTAAATAATGGGGTTGTGCGTTTAAAAAATGGAAATGCTGGGTCACCCCACCCCTGAACTGGTCCGGCAACGAGGACACACACAATGCCTCCGAGAAGAACCATGTGCCTCCTGTCGTAATCGCAGCACAAGTGAAGATGATGCCCGTTCTCGTACCTTGTTTCTGTATTTCGCAAAGCATGGCTTCGTACTGCACTCTATGCCTTTCCTGCTCAGCAAGGGGCTTCGGAGGCAGATTTCTGCGGGACCCAGCACGTGCATACAAGCAGATACATTATTATTTACACTCCGACAACAAGTGGCACAAAACATCGGGCGTAAGCAATTCGATTGTCACGTGATAATTAAGGTTGCTGCGATATAATTTTTTCTTGATACAGTGCAATATAAATGTCATTTTATAACAATTTTCACCACATAAGTTTTCCATAACTTTGTAATTGTATTTCCCATTTTTTGTAGTGTAGTGTTTACACTTTTCTGTGCTCCCGGTGCAAATAATGATTATGGTGCTTAAACGTTTTCCCGACTGCAGTTCAGTCAACACATAAGTCTTGTGAGCATTACAGATTTAGAATCTGTAATGCTCACAATGCACATGCTGCCAGTCAAACAAAAACTAATGAAATAATTTAAAAGACCTAAAACAATGATGATATGATATAATAGTGGAGATGTCAATTACTCTAGACAACTGCTTTGTAAGGCGCTGATTTAAGTGGCAACAGCTATTCAGGAAATGTAATTATTGTGTTTGATATGTCGTGAATAACTTGAAAGGAAATTAAAATGTTTAAAACTTAACATGAGCCACGGTAATCACGATGGCCACATTTTTTTCAAAATGGAAAGTACGACTATCGCGGCGGATTTTCTACGATACACCGGCGTATCTCCATTTCGCAGCGACCCTACTGGAAATCACACAAACGCAATATGCATTTGGAGCCGCTCACACGTTTACACGTACATCACTTGCACATTGCAGGAAAGAGAGGCCGGCGTTTCTCCACACACTTGCAGGATGTGTGCAGGCAACATGAGCCAACCGTGCTAACTACCGTTTAGCACGGTTGGCTACCTACGGTGCGAAATCAGTTCAATATACATACATGAGCAGTGAACGCGTAGGCCAGTGCACGCCTAGGCCAGTGCTTCCATATCTTTCTGAACCCGCCAACCACTGTAAACCCTCAACATTTTTGCTCATGCACCGTCGTGCACCAATGATAATAATTTAAATGTATAAAGCGCCCTTAAACAATCGTTCTCTGGGCGCTATGCATGGAAAGGCGGAAAATAGTTTAACATCAACCAAGGAAAGAAGCAGCGAGAAAGTCGCTTGAAAATAACTAACGAGAGAGAAAGCCATTTTAAACAGATACGTTTTGAGTCAAGGTTTGAAGGTTTGTCGTGTCTCGGAAGTCGTGACCTTGAAGGTCAAGGAGATGCAGCAGGGTTTAGGTGCCGCAATTGCAAAGCCACGATCACCCCAAGTGTGGAGCCTAGACCGTGGGACATTGAGCAATGCACAATCTGAGGATCTTAAATTAACTTGATGATCTGCCAATAACATATCTCTCCAAATTGAAGCTACTGTACTGTAAATTATGGGAAATGCAACAGGTGTGCGGACCGCATTCCCCAAGCTCTTGCAGACCACCGTTGTTTCACGAACAACAAGTTGGGACCCGCTGGGATAAATTATGGCAATATCCAGGGCGGATCAGCCTTGGCTACACAGCAAGCCTCCGCTTAACGCGGGTGGGGGCTGCGTTCCTGAAAATTGGCGCGTAAAGCAAATTCGCGTTAAGCTCGGGGAGTAATTTTCCCGTGAGGGGTATGGGTCAAAGTGGGGTGCCATTACAGCCCGTAACTGTATCGTTTTCATTTGACAGCACAGTACACGGTTTTACACATCTCTTATTAAATGCGTTGTGTTCATATAGTACTAGTTGTATAAATACGCGGTGACAGTCAATTATTTAAATATAAAGTGTGTGCGAGAGGGGATATGGCAAGTGATGCTGGATCAAAGACCGAGGAGGAAGAGGAAGGCACGCCATGTATCACACGGCACATCACTACTAAAGTACCACAGCACCACCAAAGCACCACCCAGCATCGCCGGACAACGCTACCAAAACAAAAGCCGCTCAGAAACGTAGTCCGTCACGCGCTCAACGTGCATATAGCGGGCACGGTGCACGTTAAGCAAAAAAGTTCCATAAACTAAAACCCGTCTGAAAGTGAAAACGTGCAGTGTGGACGCGTGTTTAATGGGGAGCTACCGTATATAGCGTGGGTGATCACAGCTGTTGAGCCACATTGACAACGCGTGTATCGCATATGCAGTTAATGTTTGTTTACAAGACCAGTGAGGATAACAGAAGTGGTTTAACCGTACGCTGAACCCTCGCTGATCTCGTCAAGGAGCATAAACCATCATCGTGGATACTCCCGTCA
Organism: Lampetra planeri; assembly: GCF_965212315.1. NCBI lineage: Eukaryota > Metazoa > Chordata > Hyperoartia > Petromyzontiformes > Petromyzontidae > Lampetra > Lampetra planeri. The sequence continues at coordinate 6,316,052 of NC_136145.1, read as the reverse complement.
TCGTCACAGTGGACAAAGACGGTCACCGCATCGCGTGCCGCCAGTTGCGCTCGTGCGGCCGTCTGGAACGCTCTTCCTTCCGATATTAGGAAGCGACTGGAGCGATGCATTTTAAAATAAAAATTTTAAACTCATTTCTTTCGAACTGCTTTTTGTGTTCTTTGGGTCTTTCGGTAAAGTCACGCAGATAAAATAATAAAAAATAAAATGAATAAAAAATAATAAAAAATATCACGACGTTTCGATCACAACACAAGCAATCGTCATCAACCAGGGCAAGATGACGATTGCTTGTGTTGCGATTGAAACGTAGTGATATTTTTTATTGCTTTTTGTGTTTAGTATATTGTCCTTCCCCCGCACCTCTCAATTAGCACGGTTAACTACATACCATGCAAAAGAAGTTCAACATACATAACACCCATGGGTAGATAATCCGGGTTGCTTATTCAAGTGCTTGCAATTAAAAAAAATTTACATTTCTCTACGCAGGGCCATCCAAAGGGGCGTGCTGGGCCCGGGGCAAATCACACTGTGTGGGCCCTCCCCCCTCGCCTTCAAACTAAACAGGACGGTCGCCCCGATTCGCCGTGCCCTCGGGACGTCTGTGTCTCTACGGACGCTGGTTCTATTATTTGCCGGGCCTCGGCTGCCTACGTGACGGAGTACCCACCTGAGCACAAACACAAGTTGGCAAGTCCAAAAAAGATCACTCTGAAGGGCAATAAAAGCAAGCCGACATCCTACATCTTCACCCTCATTCTACATAGGTGAACAATTCATACGCTTTACTACCCTAATGTTACGTGTTTTGCATTTATCTGTTTTTGTTTTACCCGGACACCCCTACTCCCAATCACCCCAGATGATCGAGGGTGGCTATATCGCCACCGTGCCGATAATGGGAATAGTCAAAATCCTTATTTACATAATCAGTGCATAAAGCAGAGGTCAATATCGACAGAGCGGATGACATGATTTATACATATTCGGGATAAGTTTCAGATTATATCTTTTTGGATATCAGTTTTTAAGGCCGGATTGCAAATTTTGTTACGTATTTTGGTATGTACATTTAAGTGCGTTTCATTATTTATACACCGAATTTAACATTTCATATTCCTCATAAGTGACGTCACATATCGTCAAAAAATGCGTCACATGATACACGTTTGGCACAAACAGCAGGGAAGTGATGCCTTGGAAATCAGGTAACGTTCTGTGGATAAATCCAAAACAATCTGTATCTTCCGATATTTTGGTACCAAGGCACGTTTTTTGGAGATTCCAAAATAATGGAGAAAATTTGCAACATCCCTTATGCATATTATCACCCACATTACAAATATCAAGAGTATGTATGTTGAACTGGTCCCATCACTACCATCACAACCAGTGCAGACAACCGATCCACAGGCAGCCAGTGTGAATTACCGGACTGATTGCACTCACGACGCAACAATTTGGGGAAGAACAACAACAAAAAGACAAGGACCGTACGCGGGCCGCTGCTCAAGGACGATCATGGTGGTCGCCGCAGAGGTGAACTCAGCCGTGCGGAGGTCCACTCTGCTCCGCCACAGCCTCGGCCAGGTCAACTCCGGCGCATGGTCGACCACCGACCCGGCTCGCTCGCTCTTCACACGCGCGCACGGCGAGCAAGGGTGACAATAACAACGCTGAGGTTTTTGTTCCCCGCCACAAGAGACACACGGACGAGAGATTGCAAGGCAGCGTCGGGAGAAATTACGGATGAAGAGTGATCAGTCGACCGATTACCCATACGTTGTGTTGATCATACAGCAACATGCTGTCTGTTTGCGGAGATGGTGGGGAGCATAGACACGAGAGTATAGTACAGTACAACCATATAAATTGTCGCTGTGCCTACTGCTGGCATTGAAGCCCTACAACCGCAATAACACAATAATGTCCTTTACTTAGCTAGAAAAACCTCTGAGCTTCAAGACTATATTTTGGGGGGGGTCCCTCATTGGGATGTTTGGCCAGTAATAAGTGTTTGGGCTTCATGTGGGATGAAATTGAAGAACCTGGAGAAAACCAACACAGATGGGGGGATACCACTCAAAAGGCCCACACAGATTAGAGAAACCATTGCTTTGCTTTCATCTTCTGGCCACCTTGCAACTTACACCAGTGTAATGATACGTGAAGGTCCAATTCAATACGGTTATATTTATACCAGGTGATGCCAGTAATTCGGAAATGGCTGGCGAATACACTCTCGCAACTCCTGTACCACAAAGGATTATACCATCTAGTGTAAAAGATAAAGGTGCAGCCCTGAAATTGCTTAGTCACACCACTGCTGGTGGAAGGGCCTCCACTAGAAGAAGCTCCAGGGGGAATTTCGGCCTACTCTGCCATGCTGGCTAGAAGCCTTGCAATAGGTGGGTGTACCCACACTTTACCCCATCACACACGACTTGCCGATCAACTGAGGTGTACCCACTTTTAATGCTGGGTGGACAGAGACAAGATTTAAGCAAATTGGCCATTCCTTTAACTGCTGCACCGGGTGAACGAACTGGAAGAACCTCGATTGCAAGTCTAGTGTGCTAACCTGTCCACCACGGTAGAATCCCATCAACTGGTATGTATTGCCCAACATATCCAACGGCTTGCCAAGGCGATCACTATCCTCCTATCGATACGAATAACGGCACAGATCCAAACTTTGCCCAGCGCAAGAGGATTTACGTTTTCACCTGGCGATCGCCGGCAGTGGAATCCTTGTGCCCGAAGGTGCTCTTGAGGATCTGCCAGGGCCAGGCTCCAACTCGGCTGCTTGTGTCATGAGCCTCATCGCTCTGTTTCGTGGAGAAGAAACCGCTGCAAAAAAGCACGAGTCGGGTGACACGGGGTGGTCTTCAATACATCTTTTCCACTGGCACATCTGAGCCAAACCAGCGTGGGAGCCCACACAGTACCTTTCCTGATGGCTTTTTGCTGTGCCAAGCCAGAACCAAACAGTGCTACCACTGGCACTCACAAGAGGCCATCTTAATCTGGCTCAGGGGACAAGGGTCTCGTGGATGCGTGACGTCAGTCAGGAAGCACACGGCATCCCACACGCGTCATCAATCACGCAATCTCCACTCGTTCATTGCGTGCAACGTCGGTGGCTCGGCTCGCGGTTACTGGAAAACAACCTGGTGCCCCCTGAACCCGCGCCAGGCCGGCTTGCCACACCACCCAGTGCGGCTCCGTTTGTACAGCAGAAAATAGGTCGAGTTGAAAAACTGCAGTTTCCTTCAATGCTGTGTTACCACCACCATTGAGATAGACGTCGGCTTGGCGAGTGTTCCCACGGTAGCCCCACCGTGACTTGCCTGTCAACATGCGGGCCCGACGAGTGGACTCCTCAAGCTCCTGCTGATAAAGGAGCCGCGCATGTTACCTGGGACACTTCGAAAATCAGTTGACGTCACAGGGTCCTTCGTCAAGTTCAACTTCCTCAGGGCCCCATAGTTTAGATTGAGTGCTCTTGCACGTAATATCTGGTAACCCAGCAGCCTTTGCTGAACAAGGCCGACTCTGCTGATGAGACCTAGGTGGTCAAAACCGACCCGTGTTTTCTTGCTAAAGCAAGTGCTGCCGTATAATATTGTCTGGGCAGCCAAAAGGCTGATGGACTAAAATAATATTTGTATTTACACATGGAAACTTCGACCCGAATTCTGCTCATATGATTACACTACCCCTTGCACCTCACAGCAACTCATATTGATCCATAACACAGGTGTTTTGGGTTAGATCGCCTAAATACGTGTTGTTAAACTCACCACCACCCGACACAGCCAATTATTAAGGGCTGTCACGTAAACAGAACATGCCAATTCATTACTAGTACGGCACACCGGTGTGTTGGAGAGCCAAGCCACAACATTTACAATCCATGTACAACGTTTCGCCAGTAATTACAACTAGCTTCATCAGGCGACAGCCAGATTTACGTGGCAAACCTAACTAATTGGCTGTGTCGGGTGGTGGCGGGTTAAACGACACATTTATATATTTACGCGATCTAACCCAAAAAAAAATCGGTATTATGGATGTTGGTCGCGGAAGCCTCCGTGTTAAACTCATATTAAGTTTGTATACAAAATAATATATACCTGCACTGTGCCACACAGATCTACGCAGCCCGCCTTCAACAACCCGCACACACCACGGTCCTGCCCAACCACCACAGACAGGCCCCACGAGATCAACACGGCGTGGGGAGGCCCTCATCCAGCAGCGGATGGACAATAGGTATACGCCGATATCTCTGTTACCTGGATAAGAACCCCCAGCCAGCGCTAGGCACCACCTGCTTGGGCGTTGGACTCGGACTCTCAGCCTCGTCTATGGTGATGCTTTGGAAGCTTGAGCCCGAGGTCTCTGTAGTGCCACCACTGTCAGGACTTTCAATCTCCTTCACCGGTATGATCTTCCTCCTCTTCAACTTTATTGTCAACGTCGTCATCTTCAAGTCATCTGTCTTTGCCGGGACCGTAGCGGCCAGCGGAATGTCAGCGATCTGACGGGGGCTCGGGCCCGTGACGCGGGGCTCTGCCTTCCCGCACGGACGGCCTTCCTGCGGGTCGTTCTCTGGGCTGCTGCTGTACGTGCGCAGGGGTGGTGGAGCGACTCCTGCTTCTGTGGAACGCGCACGCCGCAAGAATGGCACCATGCGGCGGTCACAATAATCATGCTCACACTATCAAACGTACCTCCACTATCATTACCATCGATAACCACCACCATTAATGCTACCACTGAAAATCAGAATCTTTTTTATTTAGACTGGAGGAATCCAATGAGCTATGAGGGTCAGTGATTTACAACAAACGATGCAAATACCACCATCACCATAATTTTCTTCATCATCACAATCTATGCCACCAACATCATCACCCTCATCAATATTCTGACTATAATTGCCATCAATATCACTGCTATTAGCACCATCAGTACCACCACCAACACGATCACTCGGTGCCATCAACATCACCATCATCATCATAAATAACATCACCATCAGCACCTTTAATTCATCAGTATCGATATGACCACTATCAATACCACCATAATCAATACCAACACCATGACCATTAAACACCACTATCTGCACTTATTATCACCACCATCATCATCATACTATGGGACCACACCAGCATCACCATTAATACCACCATACAGTAATTAAAAACACCATCAATACCACAATCGCGATTTTGAGCACCATTACAATCATAATAACCACGACCTTCCCACTCTCCCACACTCAGCAACACACCACCATCATCATCATCTTTAACAAGACCACAACAAGCAACGAGACGCCACCACCTTCACCATGACCAATCACCAAAGACAAACACTCCCCCCCCCATACAGTCTGTAACAGACTGTTGTGGCAAGCGCTGTTAGCGAGCACCTATGAAGGCCGGCACGGCACACCAGGGGGTGGGTGGCCAGCACCAACGCACGGCCAATTAACCAACAACCAGCGCCATTCGCCACAAAGTGACGGGGATGTTCACCACGGCGCCTGTGCCAGGCTAGGTGCACTTTGAGGCCATGTGAAGTGTCGAAGGCTCGCTGCCGGCAGGTCTCAGGACAGACCCAGCAGGTGCCATGGGTCGACTGACTGAGATGAACGGTCGATGCACCACCAGCTGTACCCCCTACGATGCCAACTTGCTGTACTTTATCCACCCAGCCCTCCGCTCGTTGTTGTGAGCGTCGCTCCTCTGCCCTCCGTTGTTGCTGGAGGGCGACTGCCTCACACTGCCCAGCAGCAGCAGCAGCGTCCTTCATGAGCCTCCTCCAGAGGGGCGGATCTTGACACCGCTTGTATCAGTAGTCGGCAAGTCCACTCAGCTCCACATCCTCCTCCTGCCCGTAGCTCATCAGCTCCATCTCCTCTCCAGCCCTTGTCTTGGCCATTTAGCTCCCCCCTATGCGGCCGAACAGAAGCTGCTTTGGGCATGCGGGCTACGCGACCCGACCAACGCAGCCTTGCCTGCCGGAGGAGGTCACCGATGGGAATTTGTCCAGGTCGAGCACGACCTATTACACTGGTCAACACACTTTTTCCGGCATAAGGTATTCCAACGGTTATAAGGTAATTTTGGGGTGCCGATTCCAAATCTGGCATCAGTTTTTGTCTATCACATCAGGTTTTTGAGATCTCAAATATTGCATTTTCAATAAAAACTGCAGAAGAAAAATATTAAATAAATGTTGATATCTACATAAAATGATATTATAAACACACTATCCTAAAATACAGCACCATATTTGAACACTAAAGCAGTCACTGACTCGCAACAACTTGCAATCATAAGTGACAAGAGTTAATTTCGGGTAAAATCAATGAAAATGGGCTATGCCGATAGCATAAAAATGAGATGTGATAGAGCAAATCTGAGATTAGATTTGGAATCAGCACCCTGAAATTTGTCTAAAACAGCTGCAAAAGTCCAGGCCAGAAAAAAATGATTTTTTTGTTGACCAGTGTTATTAACACCACCACCACAAGCAACACCACAACCGACAGTGGAAGTCACCCTCGCCATCACTGCGGGTAGTAAAACCACCACCCCCTTTCACAAGTGCCGGATTATCGTAGTAGCAAAAGTAGCTACCACATATGTAGCTACTACATGCTACATGTGTGCATATGTAGCTACTACATATGCACTACATATGCAGTAGCTACGGGCCCCGCGCTTTCAAGGGCCCCGCGCTAAATGCTTTCAAGATATCAATTCCGGTTCAGTGATTCTGCACTTGCTCTATTACTATAGTACTAAACCGCTTTAAGCTTTTATGAACGACTGGGTGTTTAAGGTTAGATATATGTCGTATTATCTAGCTGTATAGCAAGTGAAACAATACAATTACTTTACTATGCAAGTTAAAAATGTGTTTTAATGTGATTTTTTATATTTAGGGCCCCTTTATAACGTACGCTACAGGCCCCGCACTATCTTAATCCGGCACTGCCCTTCACTCTCACCACTAACAACTGCGACCCTCCATGGCCACAGCCACCACCAACATTATCAACATCATCATCATCGCTTCCACCACCACCATCATCATCATCTTCATCACCCCAAAGAGTCGCCACTGTGCCGGGTGGTGGAAATGCTGGGCGCTTCTTCAGGAAGTGGACAAGAAACGTCGGACATCATGCCTAACAACACGCGACGGCGAGATGTTACCACTCCACGACTATCAACAACTAAGACCGCCACCACCACCACGACCATTACCTCCCCAAGCCTCTACCACTACCACCATCAACAAACTATTTCCACCACCACCACCAACAACCATCACATTATACAGCCACAACCACCACCATAACCAACAGCAGCCCCTTGGATGTACAAGCTACATGCAGCCATTTCCACATCACCACCAGCACCGCTCTCATCAACATCATCACCATCAGCACCATCGCAAACAGCAGCAGCAATGTCCTCCTCGCCTGTCGTGGTAGACCCGTGGCCTCCTCCTCCTCCTTCTCGGCCTCCTCCATTGCGCCGTGTCTCCTCGTCGGCTGTGGCGATAGCTTCTGCCCGATGCTCGGGCATTGTCTCCAGGTTCAGGACGCGGCTTCTTGGTGGGCGTGAGAACAAAACACGGACGTGCTTCTACAACGACAGAGACGACACCGCCGCCATCAGCGCCACTCGAGTGAGAGAGAGCAACTCGGGTCACGTGCACTGAACGCGACGTCTTCGTGGGGGTGGTGGTGTCGGTGGTGGTGGTTCCAATTTTGTACACGAGGGGGTTGAGGTTGGTGGGCGGGACCATGAGTGGTGGTTGGGCAGGATCGTGAGAAGTGGTGGTGGTTAGGCAGGGCCATGAGGTGGTGGTGGTTGGGCAGGATCATGTGGTGGTGATGGTTGGGCAGGGCCATGAGGTGTGGTGGTGGTGGTTGGGCCATGAGGTGGTGGTGGTGGTTGGGCAGGGTCATGAGGTGGTGGTTGGGCAGGATCGTGAGGTGTGGTGGTGGTGGTTGGGCCATGAGGTGTGGTGGTGGTGGTTGGGGCAGGATCATGAGGTGGTGGTGGTTGGGCAGGACCATGAGGTGGTGGTGGTTGGGGCAGGATCATGAGGTGTGGTGGTGGTGGTGGTTGGGCAAGGCCATGAGGTGGTGGTGGTGGTGGTGGTTGTGGTTTGGCAGGATCATGAGGTGGTGGTGGTGGTGGTGGTTGGGCAGGGCCATGAGGTGTGGTGGTGGTGGTTGGGCAGGGCCATGAGGTGTGGTGGTTGTTGTTGGGCAGGGCCATGAGGTGTGGTGGTTGTTGTTGGGTAGGACCGTGAGGGGTGGTGGTAGTTGTCTATCGTCATTGTTCAGGAAGGCAAATTGATTGTTGGTTTTAAGTGTTACGGAAGTCCGTGTGTTTAATAATTTATTTTCCAGATTAAAATATAGACGTACCGTATATGGCTTTGTAAAGGTACCATTTGGTTCTTTCGGTAAAGTCACGTAGAAAGAAAATAAATGAACGTGTGGATGATGACTAAGAAATAATTGGGAAGATGGCCAACGTGGCTCAGATGGTAAAGCGTTGAGTCGGCCCCGCTGATCTTCTGGGATTTCATTGCAGGTTTGAGTTGCACCTGACCAAACTTGGTTCTCAAGTGCAGCAGTGCGTTAATGGTCTTAGCCTCCAGTCATCAATGACGACACAGAAACAGCCATCACATTACATTTGATTGTGCACTTAATTTTTATACATTTCAGCCCTGAGAAGTGAAACATATCGCGTCGACTGCCGTGCGATGAACGTCACAACAATATGACACGCAGAGCGAGTATGGTGCTGCCCCGTGGGTGAATGGAGCAGGTCTCAGAGGTAGTTCTGTGGTGTCCGCTTCCGTGCGCGGTTCTTGTACACGGAAGGGTCTCACTGCTCAGGGAGAGATCCTGGCGCGTCCTTTGTCTCACGCCGTGATGCCAATTGTACAACGGGGATGACATTGGATTTGATTTTATTATTCGCACAAAAAAGACCAAGTGAAAGACAAACAGTGCAAAATAAAAAAATACAATGTTCAAAAAAAGTGCGCGGGTGAGGTTGGAAACCCAAGAGGGCTTACGTGAAAGCCACACCAAAGAAAAATGTATATACGCAACACAGATTGTTCAATAAGTGGTGGGAATTGCATCAAATGGTTTTTGCGGATGCGATTTTTTTTAAAGTACAATACGTGAATCAAGGCCGTAGCCATGGAGTCAACATTGGGGGGGACCAAATCTTCCAGGGTGTCTGGGGGGTACCAACCCAGAAAAATATATAAATTTGAAAACTAATTTCCTGCCTAAAACATTAAAAAATTCACTAACACATGGGATGGACTTTTTATTTCTTTTTTACAATAATGTCCAATAGTGTATTGTATTACATTGCTCTGTTTTTTTTGGTACCATTTCTTGTTTCATTGTATGTCATGGCAGAGATTAGGGATTAATAAAGTACAACCATAACCACAATCATATAACCAGAAATCTATGCATTGATTTATATGAAGACAAGTCCAGATATTGTGGCCAAGGTTTAGCAAAGTGTTGTTTTTATTTACATAGCATCGCTATTATTATTTTTATAGCTATATATTGGGGGGACATTTTGAGCATATTTGAATATTGGGGAGGATGTGTGGTGTGGGGATGTGTCCCCTTCAACATATATTATAATTACGTCCTTGACGTGAATATTATAAAACCGTTCGTTGCCTTGAGCGTTCCGGCGATCACGAATTCGTGACGCTCCGTACACTTTAATCATTTTTTACGTGTGTCGGTTGAGAGGCGCCCTCTCATGGAAGACAAGCTTACAGGCTGAACGAAACCCGCGGGGACGTGACTTATTCGTTCACAACAATGACGACTTATCCCATCATTTCTCCGAAACGAGACACGACTCGTTCCGCCAATGCAAACCACCACCCCCACACCAACCCATATATAGAGCGACTTCCTCAAAGTTTGTCCACTATTCATTTACAAGGCCCCCACTACCTGTGGAACCACGAGAACAAGGTATATGTTTCTGCACCCTTCTAAACGCTTGAGTGTTAATTGTACATGTTTATGTGTGTGTGTCAACGTGCACATAGCCTGGCACAAGTGTCGTGGTGACGTCCCCTGTTGTTGTTGTTTCATTGCGAAGCGGGGAGCGGTGGTGCAGCGTCTCCCCTAGGTCGACTCAGCATCAACTGAGTACCTGGTGCGGTGTGTAAACATCGTCACTGGGGAGACAAAGGCGGCCGGGCGTGGTGCTGGCCACCCACCCTAGGTGCTCGCTAATAGCACTTGCCCCTACAGTCTGTTAAGGCTATACGGGGGATCTTTGTCTTCCGTGATTGTTAAGGAAGTCAAATTGATTGTTGGTTTTAAGTGTTACGGAAGTCCGTGTGTTTAATAATTAAGTTTCCAGACTAATATATAGACTATATGGCTTTGTAAATTTACTCTTTGGTTCTTTCGGTAAAGTCACGTTGAAATAAAATAAATTTAATAATAGAGTACGACGTTTCGATTGCAACACAAGCAACCGTCATCAGGCAGAACTAAAATTGAGAGACAAAACACAGACACGGAGACAGACAGACACACAACACAGACACACAGACAGACACATAAGCAGAGAGAGACGACACGGAGACACAAGCAGAGAGAGACAACACAGAGACACACAGACAGACACACAAGCAGAGAGAGACAACACAGACACACACAGAGAGAGACACACACAGCATAGCCACAACTACGTGACTTTACCGAAAGAACCAAAGAGTAATTCCTGTAGTCACGAAAGCTTAGTTTGACCAATACTTTGTCGCGTTATCTTTTTTGATGATCACTCCGTAAGCGTTCACCGCCCTTCCTCGGTCCGAACCGCCGCTGGTGGAAATTCCACATTGCTATGACAGGACCCAGTATATCCAAATAACAACCGCTGTTAACTTTCCACAAGATGGTGATAATTATTATGTTTTAGTCATAGTTATCTTTCCATTGGACGGCAGCCGTGCGTTGTTAGTCGAGTCCGTGTCTGCACATTTCATTTGAGTAGTGGACTCAAGCGGTCAGACAATTTCTCTGCGCTTCGTTAAATGTTGGACGGGTGTGCACTACACCGCTCTCCAAGGCAAAGGGTGACCTCAGCAAATTTAACACACAAATCTGGCTGTCGGCCTGATGAAGCTAGTTGTAATTGCTGGCGAAACGTCGAACTCAGATTGTAAATGTTGTGGCTTGGCTCTCCAACACACAACCGGTGTGCTGTACGAGCAACGAATACCAATTGGCTGTGTCAGGTGGTGGTGGGTTTAACGACACATTTATATATTTATGCGATCTAACCAAAAAAACGATGTATTATGGATTCAATGCCTCTGAAATTAAAGCCATCTGGAGAATTCCCAAAACTTCACACCGGTGTTGCTGCACTAGTGACGAATTGGCACGTTCTGTTGACGTGACAACCCTTACTAGTTGGCTGTGCCGGGTGGTGACGGGTTTAACGACACGTTGACATTTATGCAATCTAATCCCAAAAACTTCTATTATGGACCTCAGTAAATATGTTTATAAGCCATGGCTGACTCTTGTGACATTTTTACTCAGCGTCTTTCATGCAGACCTGTTCATGTCTCACCGTCAGTCATGCTCTGGTGGGCAGTCGCAATCATCATTTTTACTCAGTGTCTTTCATACAGACCTGTTCATGTCTCACCGTCAGTCATGCTCTGGTCGGCAGTCGCAATCATCGTGGTCGATGCATTTTCCTCGTGTTGACAAATATTTGTGGCCACTGATTTCATGACCAGAATTAACACTGCTGCGTGGCAATGTCGCCTGTAATCGCAATGGCTTGCAGTGGCATCAAAGAGGCCCCTTCTCGGCTGTGCCCGAGAATTGCTCGGTTGAACCGCTTGTAACTCTGGAGGGCGCAATGACAAAATGATTCAACCGCGGAACTAATTCGTGGATTTGTTTTCTCTCCCAAGGTGCTGACGGTGTGTTCGGTCGTGTGCACATTGCAGAAGACGCACAGAGTAACGGAATAACACTAAACGACGGCGATGGAGGCAGCGTAAGAAATTTTGTGTCAAACGGAGTCGTCACTCTTTCGGTTAAACCGCGCGCATGCGATGCTAGTGTGTAAGATAATGTTTCCTTTCACAACTTAAACAGAAAAAAAAATCCAAAATGCAAAAAAGCTAAACGGTAGAGAATTCCACGTACAGTTTATTTGGTTATTACGCTGCTGAATAAGGGGCCTCCATAAGCTCTGCAGCATGCACATCAAAGCATAGTACAGAACAACAATGTATTTTGCACTGCCCACGATGTAGTGCCACTGTAAAACATTTAAAACGAAGTTAAAGTCTACGCTGAACAGTACTTGGTAAACGTATCCTCTAACACTTCCAAACGTACTGCCGTGGGAGTCTACATGGGTTGGGGTAGAAGGAGATTTTAGATGCACTTACCTTGTTGCGTAGGCATGTACTGGTGGGAACCTCCTGGTTCCACCAGCCCACAGGGGATTATTGTGTCCGTCCGTCGTGGATCCAAAAATGGGAGGGGTGGGCAGGGTGGAGAGGGGAGGGTGGGGAGGGGCTGGGTGGGGAGGGTGGGGCTGGGTGGGGAGGGGAGGGTGGGGAGGGGCTGGGTGGGGAGGGTGGGGAGGGGCTGGGTGGGGGGGTGGGAGGGGTGAGGCTGGGTGGGGAGAGGCTGGTCACCCCGTGGGTGCCCTTATAAAACTCAACGTTTAACCTACTCACGCCGGCTTGTGCCCGCCCTCACAGTCGGCCATATATGCGGAATACACCACGCCGCCGTTGACCCTGGTCATTGAACGAGCAACCCAACGTTCCTACCAGCTCCCCGCAGGAATATGTTTAATGCTGTCATCTTGAGAAAAAAAAACGTATTTAAGCAACTTGGCCAACGTTCCCTCATACTGCCGAGTGTAGAACACAAAGCTTCTCCACTCATTTCCTGAAGAAGCTGAACTTACATTTTTTATTTTACCAGGCAAGTCCCACTGAGAAATATCGCTCCTTTTCAGAAGCGACCTTGCCACAAGTGATACACCCAACGATTTGGCTTATCACGTGGAAATATAGAGCAGCCAAATACGTCTGTTCACGTTATTTCGAGCAGAGTAAACTAAACTCAAACGGTGATTTTTATTTTATTTTATCAGGTAAGGCCCACTTGAGCTATATCGTTTTCTTTCAGAAGCGACCTTGTCACAAATGATAGCTCAAATACTCTGAAACGCATGTTGATTCAAAATGCGGAGGGAAAAACCAGAGGACCCGGAGAAAAATCCACACGATCATGGGGAGGACATGCAAACTCCAAATATACAACAGCAGGCATCAGGGGTTGGGATCGAACCCACAACCTACTGCACACTAGGCGATGTAGTTAACATCTCGCCACCACAGCAGCTGTGAGCACAAGGAGCAAATCGTCAGACATGATGCTGAACAACACACGGTAGAACCCAAAAACGCATCTGAGAGTGCGTTGAAACTTTTTAACTTCAGCAAGGAAGTATGCGTAACGGCAAATTAAACATCTTAAGGCAGAAACAGTATTTGGTACCACACATAAGCAATGAGCTACTGCGTTGTACTTGCGCGTACTTCAAAAACGTTAGTTTATAAAGACATGTTCATGCGATGGAACACATCCCGAGAGGGTAAATCGACCTTTGAGGAGATGGAATAATGACATCGGCTCGTGTGCAGGTGCTGGATGGATGCTTACACCGTAGGATCCCGAGATATACCAGTGGCCTAGGGAGGCTTCATCCAGCAGTAGATCGACCATGGCTGCTTCTGATGATGATGATTAATGTGGTAGCCCACAGCTCAAAACATGTGCTACATCACATATGGGTCACAGGTTAGGGGTTCATATGATATACCGTCGCACAATTGCGAGGGAAACCTGAGAGTGTGGAGTCTTGTACGCAAAGTAATTGACGTGGGGAATGATGTTGTCTTAGTAAATGTTTAATGGTATGAAATGTGCAAGGAGTTACAATGCAATATTTCAACATTTTAAAAAAAATGGATTGTTATCTTTTTGAGAAAAATGTGGTGTGCATATTTCATAACTTGCAGAGGGAACAGAAAGACGAAGAAAACAAACGCTTTAAAACACATCACAGATTTTAAAGAGTGTTTCCGTCAGACATACACCGCCCTCTTTAAAGAAATGTCGGACTACGGAAAGGCATCAATTCTCCAAACAAAACTCGAGCGCAGTGATGTTCACAAGTACCTCGAGGAGGTAAGCATGAATATATGCGTTGCTTTTTCCTCATTAAGATGCATTTAGAATACTTTGCTAAAGCAATATCAGCCTAACTTATGTCAAGTCCTCTGTGTTGTAAAGCCACAGAAAACCCGGAAGTGTAGTCCACGTATTATTTGGTGATCCAATCCTTTACAAGTTTGATTAGGGTGGAGACTTGTCCTCGCTGTTGCGAGTTTGCTGCTCGTTGCAGAGGTTCACGGTTCAAGTCCAGCGGCCGCCCCGATTAATACTGCCTGCAAAAATAAAAAAAACACGCGCCATCTGCTTCGCAGTGGACGTGAAAGATCCTGTGATGTCATTCGCAACATTAGGCAACTGTGTGCCCGTGTCATGGTCCAAATTTGTCAAACTTGAAAAATTACTCAATGAGAATATAGACATCAATCATTTACTCCCAACTAGAAAACTTGGCAGGATCCTTCCGAAAAAAGAGTCATGAAACTCGATGAGGTTTCCTGGGTAAACAAGTGTAATGATACTCTTTGGTTCTTTCGGTAAAGTCACTTAGAAAATTAAATCAAATAATATAATACGACGTTTCGGTTGCAACACAAGCAACCATCATCAGGTAAGAATGATAAAACACAGACACGGGAACAGCATAGGCAGACATACATGCAGAGAGAGACACACACAAAGACACACCGAACGAGACACACACGAAACATACGTGACTTTACCGAAAGAACCAAAGAGTAATTCCTGCAGTCACGAAAGCTTCGAATCAAGTGTAATAATAAGTTAGCTTTGCTCGTGGATGTGAAATGCATATTTCATTGAAATAAGGTCAAAATGGTAGGGAAATAAAATCAACAAAGAAAACAATGGACAACTAACCAAAGATGTTAACCAGTCCAAAATTACCTGGCGCATACGAGAATGGGCTTTTGAGAATGCCTCTGTTGGTTATTAATATGTTGAAAGTGTTAAAAACGTATACATTTTCAATTATTTCATACAGGATAGTTGGAAACTTCGTATGCAATGTATATTCCAAATTACATTTTAAAGGACCCAAAACTGGTTTATGTTGCCTTTGCATCTATACATGGGGTTCTTACTGTCTCCATTTAGCAATTATTCCTAACCTTAATTTGGAGCTTTCGTGACTGCAGGAATTACTCTTTGGCTATTTCCGTAAAGTCACGTATAAAGATAAAATAATAAATTAAATAATAGCATACTACGACGTTCCGATTGCAACACAAGCAATCAAGGCCTCGCCACAGAGACGATCTCTCTCGTTGTGCCGATGCGTGCTCTCTCTCTGTGTATCTTTGTGATATCTGTCTGCTTATATGTCTGTATATAGTTTTCTGGTTAGATTTTTGTTGCTAGTTCTTTTATACCTGATGATGATTGCTTGTGTTGCAATCGAAACGTCGTAGTATGCTATTATTTAATTTATTATTTTATCTTTATACGTGACTTTACCGAAAGAACCAAAGAGTTATTCCTAACCTATTAAGGTAATACTACCGTGCCAAATGTGGGACAACACTTAAACGTACAAAATGTGAAACCGAATGTATGTTTTACAGGTTCGGCATTCCATTTTATTCCTTGGACAAATCCACAAACCCACCGTAAACCCTGAAGAGATGCCTTTACTTGAGACATTCAGACGCTGGTCAGCAACCCCGGATGCATTCAAAACCCACGTGCCAAGAACAACGCCATACTCGATTATGCTAGAGATGGTGAGTGTGTTTTTATACAATTATCTTGTGAAGCTAAAGGTTCTGCAGAGCTGTTGGCAGCACGAGGTTAATTGGTTTCAGAAGATAATACGAAACAGTTTGGCTATTTCATCATTAGACCTCCTTTGCAAGTACCAAAATATAATAATAGGGGGTTTTCCCTTTTTTCTGGAAACAAAACTTAAACCTTTTTACGAGGATTCATGTCTGCATTAACCACAATACTTGCTGTCAAATGCAAACAAAAAACACACTATGATAATATATAATGCATTGTCCTTGAAACTGATTGGTCCACACCAAGGGACGGCTTTCTTTTGAGCCCCGACCCAATTGGTGCTCGACCAGAGGACGCCAAAAGGCGTACAGCTCAAAGACAATGCACTATCAAAGTAATGAGGGCTCGGGGTGAGCATCTACATCATTAGACCTCCTTTGTTGTGGATCAATCAGTTTTAAGGACAATGCATATATTATCATAGTGTGTTTTTTGTTTGCATTTGACTGCAAGTATTGTGGTTAATGCAGACATGAATCCTCGTAAAAAGGTTTCAGTTTTTTTGCCAGAAAAAAGGGGAAAACCCTATTATTATAGTTTGGCTATTGATGCATTCACACATATTAAACCTCTGAGATAACATTAACTGGTTATTTGTTGTACATTGTTCTGAAACTAAACTTGTGGTAAATCTTTTAAATTATCAACTCTCCCATCCCTCTCAAAATATGTTTTAATACAGGTCGTGCGTGCTGAAGGTCCTGGAAAGAGCAATGCCATCAAGACGACTCTGGAGGGCCTTGCTGAAAGAATTCTGCAGCCTTATTCCCCAACGAATCCAAAACTGCCTTTTTTTGCCACTGTAGTATCACAAAGTTTTTTCCGTGATGAAGAGCAACGCTACGACATTCTAAATGCCTCACCGATGCTTTTCTGGGGCGCCTCCCTGAGCTCTTCAGGAAAAGAAGCGTCGAAAATAATGTTGGCCCTCAACTGCCTGTTCAACTGGCATCCACTCGTAGCACAAGCTGTCACATTCGCACGAAACCACCCAGATGCAAGTGGTATTTTAAAATTCCCTCCGACGGTGACCTCCAGGGCCTACAAGCACAACGACTTGAATCTGAAACTCGACGAGTGCCCACCGTGTTCTAAATGCGTGACAGTCTTCAGGAGTTGCACATTCATACCTTGTCCGGAAAATATACAAAAAGTACACTGGGAGTTTGGCAATTGTGCAGAAACTGAAGCAGTTAGTAATCTTTTAAAGGGTAATACTTACTTTGCACGTAAAGTTGAAGTCACATTTGACTACGTTCATATGGAATCCGAGAGAACTGTTGAAGCAAAATGTTGGTTGAATACATGTAGATGGCCAGGTGGACTGGAGGTATTCATTCCATCTGGCCCACGTACACCTCAGGCGTCATCATAGGTCAGGAATAGTTTTATATCACGTGCCTACTCCTCGATCCAAAGGAAAATCATGAGACCACTATGCATTCGCCACAGTTGGTTGGCAAAAAAACAAAATGCACTCACACTGCTGGCTCAAAATGTTTACTGCTGCTTCCTGGTGAAAGTACTGTAGCCCATAGTCCTCTCTTCCAGCAGGGCCTCTTCAGGAGTCTTGGCCAAGAGGCTAGATCCACTCAATCTCGCAGCGTCAGGGCATGGGAGCTCATGTACTATGGCAGCCGCATCAGAGTCATCGCGTTTGGTTTTTCCTGCTGTTAAACCAAATGCCACGGCGCAACATCTGGCGCATAAGTGCATGCCATCAAATATCTAAATATGTACACATGTCTCACAAATCCTGGAAGGCAATTACGGCTGGGTTCAGTGCCTGGTGCTGTGCAATAACGCGTGCTTCCAAATGCAATACGTCCAGGGAGAATGTACACGAAAGCACTCTACTGCCCAACATCCCATGGGCAGTCTGACTCCTTTGGAAGGAATTATAAAACACGTAAACTCCGCCCGCCTGAAGTTTTACAACTTCTGTTGGTGGTGTTCGGAAGCATCGGTCCAGGAACAGCCTCTAAGGCCATTGCTTCAAAGACACTGCCCTAGTTGAGGGTTTACACCACGTGTCCCACTCGCCTTGGTGTTCTCATGACATGTCAGGGCACATCAGCATTATGTTTAACAGGCGAGGTGTTTTGGGTAAAGAGAAAAGCCATAATCATATTCGCTATAAAATCTCCGCCCCCCCCTCCCGCCCCCATTGATATGGCAATGGTGGGGGGGGGGGGGTCTCTTGTTCTGGTCAAGGAATCTCTCATTGGTTCAGTGAAAGGCTTTAGTGTCCAGCTTGTCCTAAAAATCATAGCACTCATCAATGCAATTACCAAACACTAGTGAGGTTTTCCTGGATAAAGGGTGATATATTCACAAGCGGCAGTATTCATAATTTATCCAAAATATGTATATCGTCGCAGTACGGAAATAACTTTACACTTAGCTTTTGTTTTCATAGCATCGGCTCTGACAATGGTGAAAGGTCACAGTATATGTTGGTGCTGATTGTCGCAAGCATTTGATTGTCAAAATGTACCCTCCCAATGGTTTATAAGTCCAATGTGTTTTTTTTTTAAATGTGTAATTAGGTCATATTTTTAAATAACCGATAAGAAAGTTATCAAGTGAAAAAAATATTGTGATGACAATGTTTAATGGTGGTGGTATATGGTTTTTAAGAGTTTGTATATATTGTACGTTTTATATATAACTAGCAAAGTTATCCAGCTTCGTACGGGTCTCGGTAATCAAATGTTAAGAGTAATGTCATGCTGTCTTTCTTGGAATAATTGAATGCTGCAAATGAAGTCGGTTAATGTGTGTATTTTATTACGGTTTTTTGGTTGTGTGATACAGTCACAGGGCGTATTTGTTTGATATGAGGACAGCTTTTAAATTTGTAACTCTTGGAAAGCTTCAGGATAGAAAATGTTGTATGTATTGCTATCTGTTGGGTTTAATCGAATGAAGCTTCAATTGTGGCGTACAAGTCGACAGCGAATTGGTGGTAGATCTCTTTGCATTGCAAGAAGAGATTGAAGGTGCCATTTCGCAACATGATCCTGAAGGCATAGAAGTCAATGGAGGAAATCGTCTTTTATATATAACGGATGGTAAGGTGCTAATTCCATGAATAAAGGGTCACGATGGAGATTTTTTGGAAAATATAGAGATTTTTAAGACAGTTTTAACTTTAGGTGTTTCGCAGATGACACCCTTGACCCGCTGACTTCACTGAAATCTTTGGGAAAAATTCCTTATGCCCTATCTGCAGTGGTGGCAACTATAAAGCATAAAGCCAACCAAGCCAATGGTCAGGGCCCCAAGTGGCTCAAGGTGATTCGTGAAACATTTGGGAGTGCATCAACCATCAGCTCAAATTTGAGTCGTACATATACAGTGAGGGAAATAAGTATTTTATCCCCTGCTGATTTTGTATGTTTGCCCACTGACAAAGAAATGATCACTCTATAAATGTAATGGCAGGTTTATTTGAACAGTGAGAGACAGAATAACAACAACAAAAATCCAGAAAAACGCATGTCAAAAATGTTATAAATTGATTTGCATTTTAATGAGGGAAATAAGTATTTGACCCCTCTGCAAAACATGACTTAGTACTTGGTGGCAAAACCCTTCTTGGCAATCACAGAGGTCAGACGTTTCTTGTAGTTGGCCACCAGGTTTGCACACATCTCAGGAGGGATTTTGTCCCACTCCTCTTTGCAGAACTTCTCCAAGTCATTAAGGTTTCGAGGCTGACGTTTGGCAACTCGAACCTTCAGCTCCTTCCACAGATTTTCTATGGGATTAAGGTCTGGAGACTGGCTAGGCCACTCCAGGACCTTAATGTGCTTCTTCTTGAGCCACTCCTTTGTTGCCTTGGCCGTGTGTTTTGCATCATTGTCATGCTGGAATACCCATCCACGGCCCATTTTCAATGCCCTGGCTGAGGGAAGGAGGTTCTCACCCAAGATTTGACGATACATGGCCCCGTCCATCGTCCCTTTGATGTGGTGAAGTTGTCCTGTCCCCTTAGCAGAAAAACACCCCCAAAGCATAATGTTTCCACCTCCATGTTTGACGGTGGGGATGGTGTTCTTGGGGTCATAGGCAGCATTCCTCCTCTTCCAAACACGGCGAGTTGAGTTGATGCCAAAGAGCTCCATTTTGGTCTCATCTGACCACAACACTTTCACCCAGTTGTCCTCTGAATCATTCAGATGGTCATTGGCAAACTTCAGACGGGCATGTATATGTGCTTTCTTGAGCAGGGGGACCTTGCGGGCGCTGCAGGATTTCAGTCCTTCACGGCGTAGTGTGTTACTAACTGTTTTCTTGGTGACTATGGTCCCAGCTGCCTTGAGATCATTGACAAGATCCTCCCGTGTAGTTCTGGGCTGATTCCTCACCATTCTCATGATCATTGCAACTCCACGAGGTGAGATCTTGCATGGAGCCCCAGGCCGAGGGAGATTGACAGTTCTTTTGTGTTTCTTTCATTTGCGTTGTCACCTTCTCACCAAGCTGCTTGGCAATGGTCGTGTAGCCCATTCCAGCCTTGTGTAGGTCTACAATCGTGTCCCTGACATCCTTGGAGAGCTCTTTGGTCTTGGCCATGGTGGAGAGTTTGGAATCTGATTGATTGATTGCTTCTGTGAACAGGTGTCTTTTATGCAGGTAACGAGCTGAGATTAGGAGCACACTCTTAAAGGGAGTGCTCCTAATCTCAGCTTGTTACCTGTATAAAAGACACCTGGGAGCCAGAAATCTTTCTGATTGAGAGGGGGTCAAATACTAATTTCCCTCATTAAAATGCTAATAATTTTATAACATTTTTGACATGCGTTTTTCTGGATTTTTTTGCTATTCTGTCTCTCACTCTTCAAATAAACCTACCATTAAAATTATAGACTGATCATTTCTTTGTCAGTGGGCAAACGTACAGAATCAGCAGGGGATCAAATACTTTTTTCCCTCACTGTAAATAATAAAGAAAAGGGGTAAATTAACGTCATCTATGTCTGCTGTGCATCTGTATTCTAAATCTCATTACATATATAATGAGTGGCTCTGACATGATAAGAACTTGAATCGTTTATTAATAAATCTTCGGTACAGCTTGGTTGTCTCTCGTCTCTTCTCACTCGCACTACGGATGCACGCCGCCCAACCGGCTTCGCTGCCCCGCGCCACGTGGCGCTCACCCACTCTCCAGCACGCCGCTGGCTGACGGCGCGCTAGGTAGCGTTTGAACGGCTGAAGGTCAAGCCGCCATGTGGTGGGGCAGCGGCGACGGGGAGCTCCTCTTGATTCTTCACACACCGACCCCGAACCTTGCTCCGGCCCCCGCTTATATTCGCTCCCCGGTGACTAAGCCCCGCCTCTGGCCACGCCCCTCATGGAACCTTCGGGAGCGTTCCAGAGGCTTCCCCGGTGGCTCCGCCCCATTACCTTTGGCCGAGATGTAATCCTTCCCCTCGATAACCCATAACTGCATATCACACAACACCCCTCATAATACATGAGATGGCGCTCTCATTACACGTGAATATGTTTGTCTACATTTGTATTATCTTGCAATGTCTCTATCTAACATCTCAATAGAATCATGTAAATGTATAGGGGGGAAAGGGGGCTAGGGCAGCAACACAATGTTGTGCTTAGGGCCCCCTATGGGATATCACCACGAATGCCAAATTGAATTCTGCTCCTGGCTGTTGATGCACTTTTTAATGGGATCAATCCAAACCACGATATCCCCCAATTGACTCGTATCGTTTATCGACTAGAATAAGTATAACCCGTAATAAGTATAACCCGTAAAAACAAAGTTTTTCACTATAAATCCTTTATATGCGTGGCAGCGAACTTAATGTAAAGGATTAAAAAATATATATTCGCCTGTGGAGGACGCGGGGATCAATCCCGCGACCTTAGGCATGGGAAGCGAGGGCGCTACCAACTGCGCTACTCCGCCACGGCCTGTGGAGGGGTTACGCTCTGGGCTCTTACACTGTGACGTTCAGCCAAAGCCATGAATGAGTTCTATTTGAATATATGTAAAATATTTTTTTTTTGCCTAACAAGTGTACAATTTTGGGATTTTTTTTTCACGAACATTAATTGTCTCGCACAACGAGCATGTGTGGAAAATGTCAGCTCGATTGGATCACGGGAAGTGGGTTAAAAAACGACCGAAAGATTTGCACGGTCGTAAGCAAGCAAGCAAGCACGCAAGCAAGCAAGCAAGCGAACTTAATATAAAGGATCTAAAAACAAAGTTTTTCACTATAAATCCTTTATATGCGTGGCAGCGAACTTAATATAAAGGATTTAAAAATATATTCCCATGTGGAGGACGCGGGGATCGATCCCGCGACCTTTGGCATGGGAAGCAAGGGCGCTACCAACTGCGCTACTCCGCCACGGCCTGTGGAGGGGTTACGCTCTGGGTTCTTACACTCTGACGTTCAGCCAAAGCCATGAATGCGTTCTATTTGAATATATGTAAAATACATTTTTTTTGCCTAAAAAGTGTAAAATTTTGGGAATTTTTTTTCACGAACAATAATTGTCTGGCACAACGAGTCTGTGTGGAAAATGTCAGCTCGATTGGATCACGGGAAGTGGGTTAAAAAACGACCGAAAGATTTGCACAGTCCTAAGCAAGCAAGCAAGCACGCAAGCAAGCAAGCACGCGAACTTAATATAAAGGATTAAAAAAAAGCTCACCTGCTGTGTAAGGTCGCATGATCAAATGATTTTATTAATGAATGGACCAATTTTCTATTCGCCTACTCGACTGAGATAACACGAAAACAATTGGGGGAAAACATCTCACCTCTAAAACTATTTTTTATTTTACCAGGTAAGGCCCCACTGAGCTTTGTTGCTGTTTTTCAGAAGCGACCTGGCCACAAACGAGAGCTCAACCAAGTGGCTTATCACGTGGACATTTATCGCAGTCAAACGCTCTAAACGCACGTTTCTAAATGTGGAGGGAAACACCGGAGGACCCGGAGAAAAATCCACGCGACCACGGGGAGAGCGAGAGAGAGAGACACACGCAAACTCTAAATATACAGCAGACGTCAGGGTTGGGATCGAACCAACGGCCTCCTGTATACCAGGCGATGGTAGTTAACATCTTTTCCCACGTGTGACATTGGAAGGGAGGTGATGGGAGGGCCTTGGTGACATCAGCCATGTCATGCTGGGCGTAGCTAGTATGGGGTTTCCTGCCTTCGGAAAGTAGAATGCTAGCGCACCCACTAATTTTTTTTAAGAGGCCCGAGTAACCAACCATAGAAAATAATGGATAATACCGTTGAGTCAATTAATGGACTGCGTCGGCTAATTGTTCCAGCTCTAGACCTGTGTCCAACCGTTCCGATTGGCATCACTGGGAAATCAGAACACTCTCCTGTATCGATCCATCGATCCATCGAAAGCCGCGTGACCCCATTCCGTGTTCAATTAATTTTCATGTCAACATCACAAAGGGCTCTGAGATGAATCTCCACTCTCAGGACCATAGTGGGGCAGTTGTGGCACTGCCACCTTTGCCCAAGCGCAGATCATTGTTTAGGAAATTCCCTCAATTCCAATTTCGTTTCCTAACTCCCAAGTGACATGCCACTAGAGAAGCTATAGACACGAAATCAGAGACGTAGTATGAAGGGAGAAATGTAGGCGAATGACGGCTCTAGTGACACGACAGAAGAGACACAGATGAGATAGATTTACTTCAAGGATGTAGTTGACGAGATAAGAGTGATGCAGGCAGGATCGGGTTCTGAATTCGAGATATTTTAAGCACCCCGAGTTGTTGTGAATTGTGGGCCCCCTTGATTTGATTTGGCACTTGGCATTAGTTTGCTTATGCCAAGCGCCACCATTACAATTGGAGCCTTGATCACTTTTGTGATGCCACTGTGGCTATGGGATGTTAACTACCTCGCCTGGTGTACAGGAGGTCGTGGGTTCGATCCCGATCCTGACGCCTGCTGTTCTATATTTGGAGTTTGCGTGTTTCTCTCTCTCTCATCATGACGGTGGCGAGGAGATGTTGACTACCTCGCCTGGTATATGGGAAGTTGTGGGCTCGATCCAGACCCTGACGCCTGCTGCTGTATATTTGGAGTTTGCGTGTCTCTCTCTCATCGTCATCACGGTGGCGAGGAGATGACTACCTCGTGAGGTATACAGGAAGTCGTGGGCTCGATCCCGACCCTGACGTCTACTGCTGTATAGTTGGAGTTTGGGGCGTCTCTCTCCGCGTGGTCGCGTGGGTTTATCTCCGCGCCCTCCGGTTTTCCCCTCCACATTTAGAATGAACATCACGGCATTTAGAGTATTTATTTGGCTGCTGTACATTTCCACGTGGCGATAAGCCACTTCGTTGAGCTATCGTTCGTGACGGACAGGTCACGTCTGAAGAAAACAGCTGCACAGCTAAGCGGGGCTTTAACATGGCAAAATTAAACAGTTTGGTCGCTGTTGCTGTTGTTGCTGTGGGTGTTGCAGCAAGCGGGGAAATTCCGTGAGCACGACGACGCTGATTGTATTGCTTGCTGGGCGCCCTCTGTTGGACAATTGAGTCGCGTCCAAACGCGAAACGCACGAAGCCGTCAAAAACGAAAGCACGGACGTCATGACTCCTTCGCCGTCACTTCTGCGAAAGCCGAAAGCACTCCGATGGGTTCCCCACCAGCACCTGCCTGAGGCCAGCTACCCCACCCCACACACACATTATATATACACGAAGCACCGAGGGTTGGCTAAGTCATTGGCAATCATTTCCTCGTATGTTAGACGTCTTTCGTTGCAAGCAACTTCAGCAGTACCTTTGGATGCAATATACTCAAACAAGGTAGGATGCTTCAATGAATGGAACTCGATGTGTGTTTGTGTATTTGTTCAGGATGTCAAATTGAATGGTGGTTTTGAGTAGCGTGTTATGATTCGCACACGGAGTGTCTTGTTTGAAAACGCGATTGATCGTTAGCGTGTTTAATAATGAATTCCCGAGTAAATATACCGTCGAGCTTCGCTGGCAAGTGCACATATTGTATCTGTCATTGTTCTTGCTAAAGTCAGGGTCCACTTTTTTTTGATGAGCAATGCGTCCATGTCCGCGATCGGTCTGAAGGTGTGCATTCCACGTTACCACGGCAAGGCCCAGTCGCTCCAAAGAGCATTCACCACCCCCCCCCCCCCTGTTGGCTTCTGACAAGGCGGTGCTTGTTTTATAAACACCGGCGGTGAAAAGACTTAAGATGGACTGTTCAAACTGCGTAGCACCAGTTGAGAAATGTCTTCGTAGAATAAAGAAAATAAAAACGAAATGTATTTTTTCATTTTTTTTTCATTTTTCATGTTTTTACCTACGTGACTTTACCGAATAAAACCAAAGAGTATGGATTCTTGCAGTCACGAAAACTTCAAATAGAGAAAGAATAATAATACTGATTAAACAGGGCAGGTCGATATACAGCACCAACCGAGTTGGCGAGCGGTGATGAGAGCCGTGTGGGCTCGTGGTTAAAGTCCGTGGATTTATTCCAGCAATTCTTGTCGTCGAAGTCAACTAAAGATGTCAAGAAAAAAATGTAGTCGGCTCCTCGGTTATTAAATGTTGGCGTGAAGTGATCGTAACTTCCCAGCCCGACAATCCGTGATGTGGAAATGCACGCATATCCAATTTGCCACTATTGCTCTTCAGTAAATTGCTGTTTCATATAAGGAAATCTTACTCTGGGTCTTCATGCACACGAGTTCATTTGCTCTCGGCAGAGGCATGGCTTATGGGTGGGTGGTGTGGGGTGGAGGGTCCCAGTCGACTCAGCCTCACATGAGTATCTGGTGCGGTGTGTAAACATCGTCGCTAGGGAGACAAAGGCGGCCGGGCGTGGTGTTTGCCACCCACCCTCTCGCGTGCCGTGCTGGCCTGCATAGGTGCTACTCGCTAACAGCACTTGCCCCTACAGTCTGTTAAGGCTATGCGGGGAATCTTTGTCTTGGTCATTGTCACGTTCAACAATTTTCGTCCACTCAATCACCGTCGAGTAGAATGGGAAAACCCCAAAACTGCTTTGTTGACAAAAGTTAAAGAACACTAACAACATTGGTGGCACTGTCAGCTGTGAGCATGTAAAATAAACAACTGTCGTGATGCATTGCAATCATCGCAAAAGCTCAAGTGTGTCAAGACCACATTATTGGCTGGCTGCGTCTAAGAGTTGGTTGTTTTTTGGTGCCCGGTTCTTGAACTTACAACACGGAATGCATTTGAAATTAATCGATTACTGAACAATTACAAATGTTTTGGGGTCCCCCTCCAATGTTCTAACTTGCGCGCTCGTTTTTGTTTTGCACACTCAGAGGGCTGCTGGCAAATGTGAAGACGGAGCAAAGGAGCCAAAGACTATTTTATATTATATACACAACAACAATGGCCAATCGGTAAGTGCATGCTACCCGCATCAAATGGTTCGCTCCCGTGCGTTATGCTGCGTGGACGTTCTTATCGTCGACATTGTTAGTGACGTTGTTAGCGTCGTTTTCTCTTCCGATGCATCATCTGCACGACGAGGAAGAATTCTCAACCCGGAGTAAGGAGCAATCATCTCGTACGAGATGTTATTTTTACGTCCGCAAAAGCAAACCGCGTTACATTGTAATGCAATATTTCAACAATTGCCAAATACGAAAATAAATCAATAGTTTTTGAATGTCATTTTTGTTGTTGTTTAATGTGGTGTTTATATTTCATACATTTTGCAGGGAGACGAAGAAAACAAGAGCTTTCGTTTTTATAAAAGATTTTAAGGAGTATTTCCGCCGGACCTACACTGGCCTGTTTGTCGAGATGGCGCTCTATGGAAAAGAATCAATTCAACAGGGAAAACTCGAGGGCAGTGATGTTCACAAGTACCTTGACGAGGTAAGCATCAACATATTTCACTTTTTTCCTAATTGAGAAGCATTTAATACACTTTACTAAAGCAATGTTGGCGAACTTATGTCAAGTCCTCTGTGTGGTAAATCCACAGCAAGCGGCTCAGCGTGAATTTTATTTAGAGAGGCGTAGTAGCGCCGTCGTTTTTAAAGACGTCACCGCAGAGAACTGTAGCGACACGACCGCACTCTACGATAGCCGGGCACCAAACTGTGCCACACGCCCTCCCGCACGACCAACAGATGAATGCAAAATGTAAAACCGCATGTATGTTTTGCAGGTTCGGCACTCAATTCTATTCCTTGGACAAATCAACAAACCCCGCATCAACCCTGAAGAGATGCCTATTCTTGAGAAATTCAGAAGCTCGTCAGCAAACCCAGATGCATTCAAAACCCACGTGCCAAGAACAACACCATACTCGATTATGCTGGAGATGGTGAGTGTGTTTTTGTATATAATTCTCCTGTGAAGATAAAGGTTCTGTAGAGCTGTTGGCAGCACGAGGTTAATGGGATTCAGAAGATAACACGAAACAGTTTGGCTATCGCAGCATTCACACATATTCCACCTCTGAGCTAACACTAACTGGTTATTTGTTGTACATTGTTCTGAAACTAAACTTGTGGTAACATCAACTCTGAAAATGTTTTGGACACAGGTCGTGCGTGCTGAAGGTCCTGGAAACAGCGATGCCATCAAGACGACTCTGGAGGGCCTTGCTGAAAGAATTCTGAAGCCTTATTCCCCGACGATGCCAAAACTGCCTTTTTTTGCCACTGTAGTATCACAAAGTTGTTTCTGTGATGAAGAGCAAGCCTACGACATTCTAAATGCCACACCAATGCCTTTCTGGGGCGCCTCCTTGAGCTGTTCAGGAAAAGAAGCGTCAGAAATAATGTTGGCCCTCAACTGCCTGTTCAACTGGCATCCACTCGTAGCCCAAGCTGTCACATTCGCCCAAAACAACCCAGATGCAAGTGGTATTTTAAAATTCCCTCCGACGGTGATCTCCACGGCCTACAAGCACAACGACTTGAATCTGAAACTCGACGAGTGCCCACCGTGTTCTAGATGCGTGACAGTCTTCACGAGTTGCACATTCATACCTCGCCCGGAGAAAATGCCCAAAGCAAAATGGAAGTTTGGCAATTGTGCAGAGAATGAAGCAATCAGCAATCTTTTGAAAGGCCTTCGACGTATTACTTCCAGAGTGAAAGCACATTGCTCTCAGGCCACCAATTGCTGGGGCAAAATGCGGACGGACAGAATTTACGAAGTCAAGGAATATTTGAGTAAGAGAAACTGGTCAGGTGAACTGCTGGCATACATTCCGTCTGGCCCACACAGATCTAAAGTTTCATCAACGTTCAGCTAGTTCAAACAACTATGAATCAGACAGTTATCACTCGCATGCCTAACCCTGGGTCCAAGTGCACTTTATTAGACCATTCTGAATTCCCCCAAATTTGGATGGAAAAACTAAAAAGAAAAATTCACAAAGAAGTTTGAGAATGTGTATTGCCGCTACTGCCTGGTGATAGCACTGCAGTCTGTAATCCTCTCTTCCTGGAATAAACATCAAGGCCTCTTCTGGAGTGATGGCCAAGAGAGCGGGCCTGCTGGATGACATCACACCATCTGAAACTGAACTCTAAGACTGAAATCATCACACTCGGGAACCTACCATCAGCTCTCCAGGGTCAACCAAGAGTCCTTTCACCTGAACGACTGCGGCATCCCAGTGTCGTATAAAGTAACGCGTCCCGGCATCCTTGCCAACCTTCGCCACTCACGTCAGGCGCTCAAACCGACGGCGCTTCTCTCAGCATCGACAATTGTGCAGTCCGTGACGCACGGGCCGCTGAGACAGTCAGTGTGGTCGTCCACGAGTTCGCCGCCTGGAGTAATGCAACGGCATTTTCGACTGCGCCCACCTCTGTGCATCTGTGTCCGCTCCAGTGTCGAATGCCGTGGCCGGCCTGATAGTTCAGCTGCAAAATTTGTAATGCGATCGTGAGTGACCTTGATACGAGAAGAGTTACAAGCACTGTCAAACATGCGATTGTTGACAAACTATGCCGATGTATCTACAAGAGTTCTGCACCGTTCCACTCCATCCTATCCGGCTAAGCAACGTGTACTGTCCTCAAGCAACCCCAACTGATGCCGTGTCACCTGCGTGCAAACTTTGCTCGTTGCGGCCAGTGCAGCTTCTGGGTCTCCGACCTAAAGATCCAGAACCAGTTACCGGCTGATGTTCGCGATCTATCCTTGAGCCTGAGACAGTTTTGCAAGGAACTTAACAGTGTTTTTACGAAGAGATTACTAGGTGTGGTTCGTGCACTTTCGTGATGGGATGGACTCGTATGCGCGATAACAAACGTTCAGACTTACGAGCCGTGCCATGGCATGGGAACTCTTTGACTGTTGCGGGTGCATTGGAGGCAGCTACTTCTCATGCTCCTGCTGCCAAAACCAACCACGTGCAACTTTCTGGAACATCAATAGAGCCGTAACGAATATGCATTTTGAAAAGGCCTCGACAGCTGGATTCGAAGTTTGATGCTGTGCAACTCCACGGGCTCCAAATGCAAAGTGTCCAGAGGCGATGTACAGGAACTAACTGGGTGGTGGGTGCGGTGGTTGCCTGTGCGCAGTGCATTAGTGGCCAACGTCCCCAACGGGGCAGCCGCTCTCAATCCCGCCCGAGGGATCCGCGTCAATTGACTTTGTAAACCGAGACGATTTCAAAATAAGCCCACATCGCCTCAAGTCAAAATTGCTGCAGAGTATTGCCCAAGTTAAACGTGCCGTTACTGAACAGCCATGGCGCTGGCAACCCTGTGACCTCAAAGACACTGGCCACGGGGTGGAAGTTTGCATCAAAGTTCCACCGCCACAGGCCACGGGGTAGTCTCACACGCTGGTGGCCCCAGATGTTTGCTTTACGTCGCGCTTGGGGGCCGTCCATAAATGACGTCACGCACTTGGGGGGGGGGGGTGGGGGTCAGACATTTGTGACGATAAGTGACGAGGGGGGGGGGGGTTTGAGAAATGTGACGTCACATAAAAATGCGCAACTTTAAATATAGACAACACCTTCTATTTAATTAAATATACTTTTTAATGTTTTCTCCTACAACATCAGAGTGCAGCGCCACATTAAATACGCACTACAATGACAATAGTTTAAAGTGATTTGAAGCATGTTTTATTGGGGGGGGGGGGCAGAGCTTTGTGACGTCATATTTGAGGGGGGGGGGTGTCTGACTTTTTGTGACGCCGTGTGACGAGGTGGGGGGGGGGGGGGTAAAAAATCGTCCAAAATCGCGTGACGTCATTTATGGACAGACCCTTGGTATTCAGGATGACGACCGCTTGTATTGCGATCGAAACGTCGTCGTTTTTTTTATTATTTCCCTTGAACCTATCTACGTGACTTTACCGAAAGACCCAAAGAACACGCAACATTCCCGCGGTCACGAAAGCTTAAAGTCAAGGCTTGCGCTTGGTGTTCGGCGATGTCGTTTGCGGTCGTTTGACTTTGAGTTCACTCGGTGGCGCGCCGGCCTTTTGTATAGCAGGCGGGAAGTTTTGGATCGAGCGGAAAGATCATAATCGTCGTCACTGGGACATTCAACAACCGTGGCGAACGGTGCGGGAATCTCTTGCTGTGGTCAAGGCGTCCAATTGATTTCAATGGAAGGCCTACATTGTCCCAACGCGTTCTATGCATTTGCATTTCTAGCCAACCTGTGTTTCAATCATGCCTCTTATGAATGGAATTTGCTAAAATATCCCAATGCAAGTCAGTATTCATTATTTATCCAAAAAGTGTATTTTATTGCAGTAGAATCATAACATAAAACTTACCATTGTTGTGTTCATAGCATTAACTCTGACACTGGTGCCTTAAACAATCTACATTCGTATTCTTGGTTCTTTCGGTAAAGTCACGTAGAAGGGAAATATTATTATTTTATTATTTCCCTTCTACGTGACTTTACCTAAATAACCAAGAATATGAATCCCTGCAGTCACGAAAGCTTTAAATCAAAAAATCTACATTCGTGTTAATTCTAGCAGGTATTTGGTTAACGGTTTATGGCAGGGCTCCCCAACCCCCGGGCCGCGGACCGGTACAGGTCCGCGGCCTGTTAGGAACCGGGCCGCACTCAGGAGGTGAGCGGTGGGCGAACGAGCGAAGCTTCATCTGTATTGACAGCAGAGGTCGCAACCGGGTACCCGATACCCGTACCCTACCCGGCTACCCGTACTCGGCCGGGTACGGGTACCCGTTTGCGACCCTGGTGCGGCCGGGTACAGGTACGGGTAGAGCGTGAGTCACTGGTGAGTCACCGTTTGTCACTCATTTCCCAACGTCTTGTCTCTTCTCACAATTCAAGTTCCTAGAATCAACCCACCCGCGCCTGCAACATGGCTTCATCCCAGAGGTCGCAATCAGGTACCCAATACCCATACCCTACCCGTACCCAGCCGGGTACGGGTAGGGTACGGGTACCCGTTTGCGACCCTGATGCGGCCGGGTACGGGTAAGGAATCAAAACCCGTTTGCAACTTCTGATTGACAGCCGCTCCCCATCGCTCGCATTGCCGTCTGAGCTCCAATCTCCTGTCAGATCAGCGGCGGCATTAGATTATCACAGGAGCGCGAATCCTCCTGTAAACTGCGCATGCGAGGGATTTGGTTGCGCGCTCCTTATGAGAACTCAGAATCCGACACGTATTTTAGTCCGCGCGTGGCCTGCCCATGAGTTTATTTACCACTTCCGTCAGCGCCTCTTTCCCGCACTTGTCTCAGTCCAAGTGTTGGTAAGCCCACAAGCTCTAACCCCTAGCCACAATGAGTAAAAAACAAACGTCGCTGGAGAGCTTCTTTGAAAAGGGGGAAAGACTCAATGATGGACCCCCCCCCATACCCCGGTCCGTGAAAAAATTGTCTTCCATGAAACCAGTCCCTGGTGCCAAAAAGGTTGGGGGCCGCTGGTTTAGGATGCTCAACATTGCGATGGCATTGAGTAAAGAGATTGTTTTAATCGTGTTTAAAACATGTTTTAAAGACAAAACCATAAGAAAAAAAGTATGCTAGAAAATAATTGTAGCATTGACAATGTTTTACAAAGGCGGTTCACAATGTTTCAACCGTTGTATATTTTGTATATTTGATATTTATGAAAGTGGAGTGTGATGTGCTATTTTAATAAAATGTCATTGCTTTACACGTGTCTTTTTTTACTTTACACGTGACATTTTATCAGGGCAAGTACTCCTCCAAGTCAGGTGGCTTAATTCAAATTTAAATTTTAAGTCGACGTCGCTCATAACCATCTTGGATAGATACAAAAAAAATAGCTACCCCTCCTCTTTGTGGCAAGTCGACAGTGATTGCGCTTTGGGTGCAATACTGGCACCCACCAGCTGAACGTGGAGTCGCTACTACCGCCTCGGAGCCACCAATGGAGATGAGCAACACCCAACGCTTGTTTGAGCAACGACGCTTTCACTCGAATGCCAAGATTAACGATGACGTAGATTCCCCGCAAAGCTATGTCGGACCACCGACAACACTGAGCTCGGTGAAGATCATCAGGGTTAAGGGGGAACACCAAATCACTTTGGATAATCCCTCACATCGTTTACTTTCCCACACGCTCATATAACCTTGCCCAGTTCGAGGAACGTATTGACGCTTTACCATTGCACACTTTAATAGTGCTGTTTGTTGCTAGCCAATGGTGTTTTGCGCCATTAATCAGTAACGGAGATAATAGCAATACATCTCCGTATCAATCAGGCTTTCAGAAAATTAAGTTTTCCAACCCCACCAGTCTCACGGCCCAACGATCCGGAAACCACCTCCACATGAACCGATTTCACTGCTCCATCTCTGCGGTGGATGTGTTCTCAGGTCCGATTTTCTCCTTGGACTTCCAGTTTGTTAGGTTCGGCCTCCGTCCGAGATGTACTTCCCAAGGCCACTTGCATCGAATGCCGTAGTGTGGTGTTATATGACTAATATGTATAAATTGTTTACATTGCATGTTTGACAAGTAGTTATAACACCTTGCAGATTATGATGGCGCCACTAATTTTATGTTAAGAGTGACAGAGGCTTACTGAAGTGACTCTAGACCAGTAGGTCTAAATTATTTATTCAAGGACCATTCCCCAATACGTATGTATGCAGAACTTCTTTCGCACCGTACGTAGCCAACCACACTAATCAGAGGTGTGCAAATTTCCGACAAAATAACTTCCGGATAAATTATTTATTTGCCCTCATTACATGACTGCAACGATGCTGTGTCGCGGTGTAACGGTTAGCATGCGAGACTTGTAATCCACATTTGTTTTTCCAGTTCGTTCTCCCAGCGCAGCAGATCAAACAATGGGCAAGTTGATTAAATTCCACCACCTTTGTCCACCTAGCAGTATGGATGCGTACATAACAGTCGATCGTCAAGGTCGAACGTGGCCAGGCATAGTGTAGAGACTTCCACCTTTTCCAAGACGTCTGGCCTGCGTGGAAGAGTAGGCCTAACATACCCGAAAGAGGGCCTCTCTTGAGCTGCCTCCAGTCGAGGCCCTTCATCCAGGGTGGCGAGGTGTTAACTACCTTGCCCGGTATACAGGTCGTCAGTTCGATCCCGACCCTGACGCCTGTATATTTGGACTTTGCATGTTCTACCCGTGGTCGCGTGGATTTTTCTCCGGGTCCTCCAGTTTTTCCCACCACATTTAGAAACATGCATTTAGAGTATTTGGCTGCTATAAATGTGCACGGAACAGGCCACTTCATTGCACGATCATTTGTGGCTTCTGAAAAAAAAAAACTAGCTCAGTGGGCCTTACGTGCTAAAATAAAACTAGTTTAGTTTGTAAGTTTTAAATTCAGCAGTGGCGTAAGCAATCAATTACAGCGGCTGCAACCTTTAACCGTTTTACCCTTTACACGACTCCCAAAATTGGAAATGCTGGGTTGTACATAACCGGGTGGAAAGGAATCTACGATGGGCAAGGCCTCATTGTTTCGTGCCCTCTTGTCCAGGCGTCCAACTTTCCGGCTGGAAGCCACCGCCGTCCCGTCCTGCCGTCGCCGCGTAACCCCCTCCGCCGGTATCCGCCCCCTCACCCGGGAGCCACGATCCCGGATGGAACTTGCCGGCGGTGCCGCCGGGCTCGGGCGACGGGCATAGCGGCATGCCGTGGGTCAGCGCGGCGTGGCCCGGAGCTCGCGTGGCCGCACGTGCCACCAGTCCCTCCTCGTAGGCGCGCTGCTGGGCCTCCTCGTCCTTGATCTCGCTCAGGCGGCCCCGCTCGGCCACCAGGTGGCTCGTTGCCTCCCGGCGGGACACCTCCTGCAGGTGCAGCGGCGACAACGCACGGGCCGTGTCAAGAGATGGCGAGCCGCTGAGTCTACGAGTGCCTCGGCTCTGGGTTTCAGCCGCTTTTAATCGATCCGGGTTTTTGAAACGTAGTGCGTTGATGGTGGTGTCAGCCTGCTCACTCACAATAATTAAAGTTATCTCGCCTCTAAAGGCAATCGATTGTGATAAACAAAAGTAAAACTACATTAGGGTAGAAGGGGGTGGTGGCGGCGGTGGTGGTCAGGGCAGAGGCGAGAACGAAACTGGAGAAAATAAAGAGAGTAACACTGCGGCACGGTCAAGAACGAAGCAACTAGGGGGCTCAGCACAACGAGCCCCAGGGAGAGCTGGGGGAAACAACCAGGACAGCACCAATGTGTCCCAGCGCATCCTATGGAGGTGGGGGGGGCAAAGCTCTTCATCGAGTCCCAGGTCATTCACAGGGGGCTGGGGCCCATTCATTCACAAGTCCCGGCTGCTATCAGTGGCTATAACCATACACCTCTAGTCCACAGTGCTGAAATGCAGGTAAAGGTAACCCCCTATTATCACCTTTTGACTATGTAATCACATTACGACATGTAACCATTAACTACCTTCAGGTTCATTGCAGAGGGAATAACTACAGTGTTCTGTCGCAGATTTCATATCAAGTGAAACCTCAATGTAACGTTCTTCAGGGGACTGGGAAAATTGAACGTTGACATCCACGAAATCATTGAGGCACGAAAGCACATTTCCTGGAGGCTCATGATGCTCAAAAACCATTGTACTGAGCAGGCAATGCATTGGAACAAACCGAGAGAGACAATGCAAAATGTACAGCAAGAAGTGGTAACCAAAATGTGGGATACAGTGGAGAAATGTTAGAGATACATGGTGACGGCAATCGTCATGCTGGATTGGAACATCTCACTCGTTAAACGGGAAGGCTCGTGTGCCCAAATGACATCATTGACCTGTGAATGTTCTCCAATCCATGTGTTCCCTTTTCTATTTCTCAGTTATATTCCAATGTTGAATGTCCACCCACAGGCCTAAGGACCATCAATGAAAACCATCACTGCGAATGCAATGCTCGTTTGAGCAAGACGACGCTTTTGCAAATGCTGGACTGTCAAGAAATGTCAGCAATTTGGGATCTAGAAATCATCGGGGGCCAATGTCGTCTTTGCTATTGCCGGGATCTTTCCACCGGATTAGAGTGTGAAAACGCCCATCACCCCGTGCAGTGCTGCTCCATGACCAGACTGTGCCTTGTCACTCACCTCCATGGTCGGGGCACCGTCCCTCTTTCCCTGCATCCACGCTGCACGAACAAACACAACCATCGACGTCAACTGGGCAAGCGTCAACGGGACTGTTATGTCCGCCGCAAGGAACGAAGCAGCTCCTCTGATAGTCTACACGTTATTCAAGTTATCAGATCACGCTTCACCCATGCTGGTCAGTGCTGGATGGTGAAGGCAGCGAGCATAGAGAGTTGGAAGCACAGAGCACAGCGGTGCAATGGATTTTGCTGCAATGCTCCCTTGCTGTCAACCACGTAGCCTTTGACCAAGTCACCCAGAATGCACCCGATCTAGGAAGTTAACCATTTTCCGTTCCGAGACGTCTGCAAGTTGCAGGCTGGGTTGTCCCGTTCAACGCTGAAGCTCGGATTGACACAAGGCCTGTAGAGGTACACGATTGGATTTTCTAGATGCAGGTTCAATGGATGCATTCAGAGCTACTGAATGAACAACCGATGTGAGTTATGTGGGGGGATTATGCCCGGCTATGTTGCGTACCCTCACGATAAATGTTCATAAGGGAATGCCCTCCATGCAGTGATAATAATATTAGTAATAATCTATTATAATTGGTATTCATGCCATTCATATAGTGCAGGGCTATCACGAAGGCAGTGTTTCACAGACGCATCTAGTCTGCCAGTAGAGGCTACGATTGATATCCGTAATGCCAACTGGGTAATTTGTGGGTAATTGATGCGTTTTGGTGCGTTTTTTTTGTCCGGTTAATACACCGCAGCAATAACCAGGGTGTACTGCCGGTTTCGAACCGTGAACCCCTGCAACAAGCGGCGAGCACGCTACCGCTGGGCCATGTCGCTGCCCGGATGACCACTGTTGCTTTTACGTTAGGCACGTTGGTGTGCTTTGTGGATAGGTCCTTCACCCACCCTGCCACTCCATGGGGATGTTGTCACCATCGTAGTCGGCCGTGCTGGACTGCGAAGCCTCCACCAAACGGCGCGGACGCACAGTGCGACCTGCCCGGGGGCAACACGGGATCGGCAAGCGTGGCGGACAAGACGACAAAACAAATGGGTGGATTAAGAGGGCTCATACTTTGTGGCTGTGTAAGAGACAATGAGCTCATAATAAAGTTTTTGGGTTAGATCGCGTTATTTATAAATGTGTCGTAACCCTCCACCACCCGACATGGCCAATCAGCAAAAAAGTGTCACGTTGACAAAAGACAAATAGTTCACTACTTTAGCCCACCGGTGTGTTGAAGCGTGATACCACAACGTTAGCAATTTTTTAGTACGACGTTTCGCTGGTAATTACATCCAGCATCATCGGGCAATTCGCCATTCTGGCCATACTGGCGAATTGCCCGATGATGCTGGATGCAATAACCAGCGAAACGTCGTACTAAATTTTTTCAATACGAATAATATTGTCGCGAAAGCCTACGTGTTAAACAGACAATGAGCTGCCACCACCGAGATCCCAGGTTGACAATCTGGGTTTTAGTCGCCCATGGTTAAGCTCGGTCTTCAAGAGTAGCGAGTTTTAATTTCAGCCAGATCAACAACGGCTGCACAATAAAAGACAAATTATCAGGTCAGAGGTCGTTTTTTTTCTATTTAAGTTTGATCTCATTCACAGAAATAAAAAATGACAAGATTTCAAATGACCAGTTTGTAAAATTTTGGTGAAATGGAGTTCTCTGGACACAGATGCAGTAAATCAGAATCTTTATGTATCCTGGAGGAATCGCGACGAACTATGAAGCCCTTTTTCACAGATGTCCAGTAGGGGTGGCTCAGCGAGTTACCACAACAAACAGTACAAAAACAAAACGATACGAGTGCAAAACAGAGAAAAGGTAAGCAAGTCCCAAAAAATGTACGAATGTAAATAACGTAAATACGCACAAACTGCACAAGTACACACATTCCTGCCGATTTGTCAACACCAAATGCAAAGCTTGGGCAAGGAGGCAAAACAACAACCACACCAAGGCAACAACACCACCCCAGCAAGACAGATGTCGCATTTATCTGGACCAATGCCAACCATTTCTTATGCTCTGTGGTCCTATATTGTGATATTTGTCCAGGCGTGTGTGCCGTGTTAACTGCGGCGTCGCACCCACCAGTCCACGTGCGCTGCTCGGGCACGAGGTAATACTTGTTGCCCAGGTAGTCGGTGCCAATGTGCACTCGCAGCATGCCCAGCTTGCTGCGCAGGAACGTCACCACCCGACTCATCCCAGCTGCGGGAACACCGATACAAAGACACCACCCCGTGTGAATAAACAGACGTTTTAATCGCCACGCTAAAATTTGGTCCCGCGCAAACATTTCGGTAAAGTTTTAGCCGAGAATTCAAACATTGCTTTGACCGAATTTGAACAAAAAATGTCCTCTCGTTATTTTTGGTTGACGACCGCTGCTTCAAATACTGTATACAGCAGCAGCAGGCGTCAGGGTCGGGATCGAACCCACGACCTCCTGCATACCAGTTGAGGGAGTTAGCATCTCCTAGCCACCGTGGTGATGATGACGAGAGACACGCAAACTCCAAATATACAGCAGCAGGCGTCAGGGTCGAGATCGAACCCACGACCTCCTGCATACCAGGCGAGGGAGTTAACATCTCCTAGCCACCGTGGTGATGATGAGAGAGAGAGAGAGAGACACGCAAACTCCAAATATACAGCAGCAGCAGGCGTCAGGGTTGGGATCGAACCCACGACCTCCTGTATGCCAGGCGCGTAAAAAACCGCACGAAAGCAAACCGAGAGCCACAGACATCAGTGACCTTGCAGACTGTGACATTCAAACGTGTTTAGTTATCAGTCAATAGCCCTCGACACAAAAACAAACCGTGGGTAAATGCGGTGGGTTAAGAACGTGTGATATGAACTCTAGACAAATACGGTATAATTACACTGCATAATGCACATGGTATACAATACCCAAGGTATACAATTCATCAAACACAAGGTATACAATACCCAAGGTATACAATTCATCATACACAAGGTATACAATACCCAAGGTATATAATTCACGCGTCTGCTGAGGGGCAAGCTACCATTAGGGGCTCCCCTAGGCTAAACACTGCGCCGAGTAATATCCATTCAATCATTGTTATAATTATTATCGTGTGATGATAATGATAATTGCTTTACTAACAATGTAACATTACAGCCACCATCATACCGTCAGGCCTGGGAGCGTTCGCGTCTCCTTTCAGCCAAACTCAGACCACGTTCAAATGTCGTGGCGTTTAAACAGAGAACACCAACGCAACATTCTTCAGCAACAACAAAAACACGAATCCGTAACGCCGATCAACGTCGCAGGCGACTGACTACGCGTCGCCTACGTTGCCCCACTAATTGACTCACAAAGACAATAAACAAACCCGGAGAGCCTCGTCAACCTCCACAACGCACTCAGCGCACGGGATCAACAAGCGGCGCGATTGCATTTCATAGACCGTATAGGCGCGCGGCCGCGGTAGCCAATCGCGACGCGCGTGACGGACAGGCGGGGGGAGGAGGGGGAGGGAGGAGGGGGGGAATGGGAGGAGGGGGGGGAGGAGGGGGGGGGGAATGGGAGGAGGGGGGAATGGGAGGAGTGGGGGGGGAGTGGGGGGGGGGAATGGGAGGATGGGGGGGGGGAATGGGAGGAGTGGGGGGGGGAATGGGAGGAGGGGGGGGAATGGGAGGAGGGGGTGGGGGAATGGGAGGAGGGGGGTGGGGGAATGGGAGGAGGGGGGGGGGAATGGGACGAGGGGGGGAATGGGAGGAGGGGGGGAATGGGAGGAGGGGGGGGAATGGGAGGAGGGGGGGGGGGATGGGAGGAGTGGGGGGGGAGTGGGGGGGGAATGGGAGGGGGGAATGAGAGGATTGGGGGGGGGGAATGGGAGGAGGGGGGGAATGGGAGGAGGGGGGTGGGGGAATGGGAGGAGGGGGTGGGGGAATGGGAGGAGGGGGGTGGGGGAATGGGAGGAGGGGGAAATGGGGGGGGGATGGGAGGAGGAGGGGGGGGGGTGGGAGGAAGGGGGGGGGATGGGAGGAGGGGGGGGGGAATGGGGAGGGGGGGAGATGGGAGGAGGGGGGGGGAATGGGAGGGGGGGGAATGGGAGGGGGGGGGAAATGGGAGGGGGGGGGATGGGAGGAGGGGGGAATGGGAGGAGGGGGGAATGGGAGGAGGGGGGAATGGGAGGAGGGGGGGGGGGGGAATGGGAGGAGGGGGGGGGGGAATGGGAGGAGGGGGGAGAATGGGAGGAGGGGGGGGGAATGGGAGGAGGGGGGGGGAATGGGAGGAGGGGGAGAATGGGAGTAGGGGGGGGAATGGGAGGAGGGGGGAATGGGAGGAGGGGGGGGGGATGGGAGGAGGGGGGGGGGGATGGGAGGAGGGGGGGGGGGAATGGGAGGAGGGGGGGGGAATGGGAGGAGGGGGGAATGGGAGGAGGGGGCGGGGAATGGGAGGAGGGGGGGGAATGGGAGGAGGGGGGGAATGGGAGGAGGGGGGGAATGGGATGGGGGAATGGGAGGGGGGGGAATGGGAGGAGGGGGGGGGGGAATGGGAGGAGGGGGGGAATGGGAGAGGGGGTGGAATGGGAGGAGGGGGGAATGGGAGGAGGGGGGGGATGGGAGGAGGGGGGGAATGGGAGGAGGGGGGGGGGGATGGGAGGAGGGGGGGGGAATGGGAGGAGGGGGGGGAATGGGAGGAGGGGGGGGAATGGAAGAAGGGGGGGATGGGAGGGGGGGGGGGGAATGGGAGGGGGGGGAATGGGAGGAGGGGGAGAATGGGAGGAGGGGGGGGGAATGGGAGGGGGGGGGGGAATGGGAGGGGGGAATGGGAGGGGGGGGAATGGGAGGAGGGGGGGGAATGGGAGGAGGGGGGGAATGGGATGGGGGAATGGGAGGGGGGGGAATGGGAGGAGGGGGGGGGAATGGGAGGAGGGGGGGAATGGGAGGAGGGGGTGGAATGGGAGGAGGGGGGAATGGGAGGAGGGGGGGGATGGGAGGAGGGGGGGAATGGGAGGAGGGGGGGGGGATGGGAGGAGGGGGGGGGAATGGGAGGAGGGGGGGGAATGGGAGGAGGGGGGGGGAATGGAAGAAGGGGGGGATGGGAGGGGGGGGGGGAATGGGAGGGGGGGGGGAATGGGAGGAGGGGGGGGGAATGGGAGGGGGGGGGGGGAATGGGAGGGGGGAATGGGAGGGGGGGGGAATGGGAGGAGGGGGGGGAATGGGAGGAGGGGGGGAATGGGAGGAGGGGGGGGGGGGATGGGAGGAGGGGGGGGGAATGGGAGGAGGGGGGGGGAATGGGAGGAGGGGGGGGGAATGGGAGGAGGGGGGGAATGGGAGGAGGGGGGGAAATGGGAGGAGGGGGGGGAATGGGAGGAGGGGGGGGAATGGGAGGAGGGGGGCGAATGGGAGGAGGGGCGAAATGGGAGGAGGGGGGGAATGGGAGGAGGGGGGGAATGGGAGGAGGGGGGGGAATGGGAGGAGGGGGGGGAATGGGAGGAGGGGGGGGAATGGGAGGAGGGGGGGGAATGGGAGGAGGGGGGGGAATGGGAGGAGGGGGGGGAATGGGAGGAGGGGGGGGGAATGGGAGGAGGGGGGGGAATGGGAGGAGGGGGGGTAATGGGAGGAGGGGGGGGAATGGGAGGAGGGGGGGGAATGGGAGGAGGGGGGGGAATGGGAGGAGGGGGGGGAATGGGAGGAGGGGGGGGAATGGGAGGAGGGGGGGGAATGGGAGGAGGGGGGGGAATGGGAGGAGGGGGGGGAATGGGAGGAGGGGGGGGAATGGGAGGAGGGGGGGGAATGGGAGGAGGGGGGGGAATGGGAGGAGGGGGGGGAATGGGAGGAGGGGGGGGAATGGGAGGAGGGGGGGGAATGGGAGGAGGGGGGGGAATGGGAGGAGGGGGGGGAATGGGAGGAGGGGGGGGAATGGGAGGAGGGGGGGGAATGGGAGGAGGGGGGGGAATGGGAGGAGGGGGGGGAATGGGAGGAGGGGGGGGAATGGGAGGAGGGGGGGGAATGGGAGGAGGGGGGGGAATGGGAGGAGGGGGGGGAATGGGAGGAGGGGGGGGAATGGGAGGAGGGGGGGGAATGGGAGGAGGGGGGGGAATGGGAGGAGGGGGGGGAATGGGAGGAGGGGGGGGAATGGGAGGAGGGGGGGGAATGGGAGGAGGGGGGGGGAATGGGAGGAGGGGGGGGAATGGGAGGAGGGGGGGGAATGGGAGGAGGGGGGGGAATGGGAGGAGGGGGGGGAATGGGAGGAGGGGGGGGAATGGGAGGAGGGGGGGGAATGGGAGGAGGGGGGGGAATGGGAGGAGGGGGGGGAATGGGAGGAGGGGGGGGAATGGGAGGAGGGGGGGGAATGGGAGGAGGGGGGGGAATGGGAGGAGGGGGGGGAATGGGAGGAGGGGGGGGAATGGGAGGAGGGGGGGGAAGGCCGCCCCTTCTCGACCAATCACAGCGGGCGGCCCTCACGTCACGCCGCCTATGCGCTGTAGGGAATGTGATCGCCGGCACGTACGTGTTTCGGGTAAGTTGACCGAGTGGGGGGCCCGCTTCTATAGGTCGCCACGCAACTTCAACATTTCGACTTGGGCAGACGTCGCCGGCTACAAACGCACAACTCCGCTCGCAAGAACCCCGTGTCAGCCCGCCGCTAGAATCGAGGTGCCGTGCGGGTTATTTGTCCGTACGTCACCGCGCCGGTCGGGCACTGTCCTCTGTACAGCACGCTTGAACTTCTTGCGCACCGTACCGGTCGGTGAGGTTGCTGCCGCACACTCGCGATGTTTCTCACGAGGACTCAAGTGCTCGCCGCGCACAAATAGGCGCGTACCTCGCGACTCGGGCGACGGTCGGCTACGTACGGTGCGAAAGAAGTCTGACGTCGAGTGTAACACGCAATGCGCCAATGTCTCTGAAGCTAAAAGCAGGGCTGGAGTGAGCTTGGTTCGTGATTCCCACAACCTCCCTGTGCCGTGCATGGTCGGCGCTAGAGGCAATGGGCAGCAGACAATGTGCATTGTTGTGCTGTACTTCTATGCTCCCCCCGCCTTCACCAATCGCGGAGTGGTGAAGTATGGTCACGCATCTGACCATACTGAAGAGGGCCCTCATCCAGCAGTTGATTGGCAACGGGTGGGGTGGGTAAGGGGGTCAGGGAGGCGTTCGGGAACCAGTTCAGATGTTATGTGCCACTGATGTTAGCCGTGCAAATTGGGGGGCTGAAGAAAAACAAAGAGTCAAGTTGTATACAGTGCATCCTCATGGGTTATGTAACACTCATGCTATAAGGTGGTATGGAAGCCTGCGTTTGGATATTTGCAATGTTTTATTATTTTATTCCTCTGGTTTGGGTCTCCAAGCTTTGGGCAATGCTGTGATCAATTGTTTCCAGTTATCATCAGTACAAGTCCCTAATAGCAACGCCACATTATGCTCACGATTTGATCACATTGGAGGATCACAATCGTTAAAGTCCCTCCACGGTTACAGACAGAAGACAGATGCAGCTCATGCATAGACGCGCTCAGTCTTAGTTCAGAATCAGAATATTTATCCGAGAAGAATAGGATGGGCTA
This sequence comes from Lampetra planeri, assembly GCF_965212315.1. Lineage (NCBI taxonomy): Eukaryota > Metazoa > Chordata > Hyperoartia > Petromyzontiformes > Petromyzontidae > Lampetra > Lampetra planeri. The sequence continues at coordinate 6,272,744 of NC_136145.1, read as the reverse complement.
TGCAGCTCTATTTCACAAATGTCCCGTATTTCGATTTAAAGCTTTCGTGACTGCAGGGATTCATCTTCTTGGTTCTTTCTGTAAAGTCACGTAGAATGGAAATAATAAAATAATGAAAATAAAACAGGTCTTCTCGACAGACCTGTTCTCCACCTGAGGACGGCTGCTTGCGTTGTGGCCGAAACGTCGTGAGAATTATTTAATGTTTTATTTTTATTATTTTATTATTTCCATTCTACGTGACTTTACCGAAAGAACCAAGAAGATGAGTTTCACAGATGTCCAGTAGATCGCACCAACAAATTGTGATGCACCGCGTTGTAACCGCCCGATCCGTCTTAGAGCTCACGGCGACCGGCGATGATGACCCCGGGCTTGGCGTGGCACCGCCGCGTCTGGCGATCGGCAGCAGCGGTGGCCGCCGTGCGCAGGTGGAGCGGCTCGCAGCTCCACGGGACCCCGGCGGACGATCGTAACGGACGAGACGGATGGTCGGCCTGGACGGACGACGGACGACGGAACGGGCGCGGGGACGCTTCCTCCGTGTTCGCGCTGTCGTCCGGCGGAGGCCGCGCCGGCGTTGCGGTGCTCAGGGTGTCTGGCCCGCACGCCGCTGCCGCCCTGCTGCGCATGACGGGCACGAGGGCCCTGCCGCGTCCGCGCCACGCCGCCCTGCGCCGCATCGTTCACCCGCTGTCCGGGGAGGCCCTCGACAGGGGCCTGGTGCTCTGGTTTCCAGGTGGACGTCCCCTCTGAGCTTTGCCAACGTTGCTGTTTGTATGAACGTATGTACCGTTTGTGTGGGGAGCGGTAGTGTGGCTGGCGGTGAGCGCGCTGCGCTACGAACCCGGCGACCCGAGTTCGATTCCTGCTCACGACCACCAACAGCAGTGACGATTATCTGATCCGGTCCTGGGCCTCCCCAAGGTCGACTCAGCCTCAAATTAGTACCTGGTGCAGTGTGTCAACATCACCACTGGGGAGACAAAGGCGGCCGGGGCGTGGTGCTGGCCACCCACCCCCTCCTGTGCCGTGCCGGCTATAATAGGTGCTGGTCGCTAACGGAACTTGCCCCAACAGTTTTTCAAGGCTATATGGTGATCTTTGTCCTTTGTACTGTATGTTGAACTTCTTTCGCGCCGTACATAGCCAACCGTGCCAATCGGAGGTGCAGGCACACACGTGAACCTAGAACCTCAGCTCAGCGCTGTGACCCCCTGAGCCAAACGGTGGTCACAACATCCTGTTTTTTTTTCTTTCCTTTGTGGACTTTTTTTTGCAGGACCCAACAGTTTCACCGGCGAGGACTCGTGTGAGTTCCAGGTCCACGGAGGACCTGCGGTGGTGAGCGCTGTCCTTCGAGCTCTAGGTATTCACGCGCTCGGTCGCGCTCGCTCCATCGCTTTGCCTCTTCGCTCGCTGTAAAGGGACGAGCCACGTCGAGTTAATTTGCTTAACGAGGTGAGAACTCGAGAGACCGGGACGAGTCATGTTTGAGAAGGTAGACCCCTGGCTCACCAAAATGACAAAAATACAAGTACAGCAATGATCCAGATAAAAAGCAGAAATATTGCGCAAACATGAATCGTTGTTTAATAATAACTTTCCTGTAGCATAAGTTAGCTCAGGCAGAATATTTTTCGACGGATCGTAGTATGATTACAATTGAGTTACAGAAAAGTTTAGCAGTTATAGGGTGCATGGGAAACATTTTAATGGATACAATATTCACCATCTTACATTGGCTCATGACGGTTATAACATTTAAAGGTAATGTGTGTGCGTTTGTGCATGTGCTTGCACGTGTGTGTACATATATGTGCACGTGTGTGCGTGTGTCTGAATGTCTGAAGCTGCCAGTCGTCTCAACATGCGCCTAGCCTGGCACAAGCACTGGGGCGATGTCACCGGCATTTCATAACGAATGGTGGCTCTTTCTGTCTTTGTTGTGTGCACGTTGAGTTCGATTCCTGCTCATCAGCGACTCGTATCTGAACCAGTCCTGGTCCTTCGTAAGGCCTGAAATGAGTACCTGGCGTCGTGCGTAAACATCGCCACTGGGCAGACAAATGCGGTCGGCCTTGGTCTAGGCCACACGACGCCCTCGCGCGCCTTTCTGGCTTTCATAAGTGCTCGCAAACGGCACTTTCCCCAAGAGCCTGCAAAGGCTATACGGCGAGATCTTTGTGTTCACGCGTACGCGCTTCAACCGCTGCGGTGAGCAGGAGAGATCGAGGGCCTACGCCCGGCCGAGGCTGGAGACTTCACGAAGCGCGCGTTCCAGAACGGGCGCCTGGAGCTCACGGAGGTGGAGGGCCTGGGAGACCTGATCCACGCCGAGACCGAGGCCCAGAGGCGGCAGGCCCTGCGGCAGATGGAGGGGGATCTGGGCCGCCTCTACTCGGCCTGGAGTGACCGCCTCAAGCAGGTTGACGCTAGCGCGCTCCTTTTTCAGACGTTTTATTTACCACGTTGAAGCCCCGTTCAACTGACCTCTGGTCAGCAAAGTACGGGGACAGCCTTGTCCCAACTGCCCTGCCACAGAGAGTAAATGTTCGTCGCACAACAACCAAAACTAATATTTGTATTTATCAGAGCTGGAATTTATCTAAATTAAGTGAGAGAACCACATTTAACGTGATGGCTTTTTGGCACACTCCTTGGTGATCGTTCTGAACTCATTGGCTCTCTGCGCTTGAGAAGCCGGTTTAATCACAGGTGACTGTGACCTGGATATGAACTCAGGATCTCAAATGGTGTCGGGTCGGCGCTTTGACCGCTGAGCCACGGGCCACGAAATGCACTCATCATCATCCGCAATCAATCCGGTTTGTTTTGATGATAATGACCAGGGCGCCAATTATTTAACCGTGGCTGTTCTTACATTATAATTGACTCAATCCCAGGAGGGTCCTGTGTTAACGTCCTTCGACGCATTCACCCGCGTAAACCTTCGTCACCGTGGTCGGTGCTAACGCGTCGCCCGTGCCGCCGGCAGTGTCTCGCCCACGTGGAGGCCTACATTGACTTCAGCGAAGACGACAACATTGAGGACGGTGTTCTGCAGCGCGGTGAGAGGACGTTCATGGGCCCTTCTCTCCCAAGTCACTCTCCACGGGTTCACTGCACCAGTCGTGTCGCCTGCGTGGGTTACTCTGTACGAGGCCGCCGCAACGGTCGCATCTCGCTTATGGAGGAGGGCAGGTGACTGAGACAGGCAACGGAGGGGACGTTTTGGCGACCAAGGGAAGGGCCTCGGATGTCGGGTTTTTGACTTTTCAACATCTGAGAGGTGGTTTTCTGCAGCAAGGTCAGAGGGCATTTGGGAACCTACCCCCCCAAAGTCACTCTCCATGCACTCACTGCACCGGTTATTTCACTTCGCCCGTGGAGAAGGGGAAGACACCTAGACAGGAAATGGAGTGGTACTTAGAGGTCAGTGACCTGAAGCTGACGTTTACTACTTGATTAAACAAATGATTATTTAAAAAACGGTACAAGATGGAAACGATCACGCAATCAGCATGGGTTACTATGATATTAGCTGCAGTCAATGCAGGCAGTTTACGATACATGCAGATCAGGGGCAGAGCATACAACCTCCACGCAGAAAGGCGCCCGAGTCGGGAATCGAACCCAGGCCCTTCTTGCTGTGAGGCTACGAGTTGTGCCACTGCGCCACCTCCCTGTTGTTGTTAACGCAATCGCCGCCGCCGCCGTCGTCTTTGACGTCGTGTCTGGCAGTGGAGGCTGAGGTGCGGCGGCTGAGTGCTGAGGTCTCCGCTCACCTGCGCGACGGGCGGCAGGGCGAGCGGCTGCGCAGCGGCCTGCAGGTGGTGATCGCGGGGCCCACCAACGCCGGCAAGAGCAGCCTCCTCAACGCGCTGTGTACGTCACCTCTCTCTGTGTGCGTGTGTGCGGTAGTGTAGACACCCCCGTGTGAAGTGCCGGACTTCATAGGTGCTCGCTAACAGCACTTGCCCCAGCAGTCTCTTACAGGCCATACGGGAGATCTTTTTGTAGTGGTTCGCGCACTGCGCTATGAACCCGGCCAACCACTCACGGGCCAACACCAGTGACGGTTTTATGAATCGGTCCTGGGCCTCCCCTAGGTCGACGAGTATCTGGTGCGATGTGTAAACATCGCCACTGGGGAGACAAAGGCGGCCGGGTGTGGTGCCAGCCACCCACCCCACCGTGTGCCATACCAACCTTCATAGGTGCTACTCGCGAACATATCTTGCCCCGACAGTCTGTTAAGGCTATAGGGGGGATCTTTCTCTGTGTTTTTATTTGTGGGTCGTGGCGCCGCAGGTCAGCGCCCGGCCGCCATCGTGTCTCCGATAGCGGGGACGACGCGCGACGTGGTGGAGACGGCGCTGGACCTGGCCGGCTACCCCATCGTGCTGAGCGACACGGCCGGCCTGCGGCCCTCGCTCGACCCCGTGGAGCAGGAGGGCGTCCGCCGAGCACGGCAGAGGTGACGACGATTCCGGGGACGAGCGGGGAGACACACGCGGGGAGACACCTGGGGAGACACGCGGGGACGGGTGGAGACACACGCGGGGAGACACGTGGGGAGACACCTGGGGAGACGTGCGGGGACGAGCGGGGAGGCATGCGGAGAGACACCTGGGGAGACACGTGGGGACGCGGGGAGACACCTGGGGAGACACGCCGACGGGCGGAGACACACGCGGGGAGACACGCGGGGAGACACCTGGGGAGACGAGCGGGGACGAGCGGGGAGGCACGCGGTGAGACACAAGAAGACTAGTGTAGCTGTGCGCTCATGGTACGAGCACATCGTTTGGTAGTGGCCCACGTAACCATAACTTTAAAGTCTTTTTTTTTTCCTCGCCACCTCCGACGAACGGCTGCAGCAGAAACGAATCAACTGGTGTCCCTCGTTTGCGCCGCTAATCCCGGTTGCTCACCCACGCCCCCCCCCCACCCAGGCTGCGTCAGGCGGACATCGCTGTGGTGGTGCTGGACGCGACGGAGGTGGCGCGCGGCTCGTGCGACCTCGAGGCGACGCTGCTCGCCCGCGCGCAGTCGATCCTCGACGACGGGGACTTTGCGACCCCCGCGACCCCCGCGACCCCCGTGACCCCCGCGCTCATCCCGCTCCCGCCGGAGGATGGGGGCCAAGCGTCAGAGCGCAGGGAGTGCATCGTGGTGCTGAACAAGGTGGATCTCCTGCAGCGGGACGCGGCGGAGGCGAGGATGGGGGAGCGCGCGATGCCGGGAGTGTGCGCCGTGTCCTGCCAGACGGAAGAGGGTCTCGACGAGTTCCTCCGGCTGCTCAAGGAGAAAGTGGAGAAAATGTACGGCACGCATCGGCGATTTACATTTCCCTCGCTCTCCCTCTTATCTCTCTGTCTCCCATGGTTACCGTTGCAATTTATTTCATGAAATATACAGGGTGCTTCAAAATATATTTTTTTACACTTATATGAGACTATCGTTTTTAATGGAAAAAGAACGGATAGTACACTGTAACATGATAACAAATGCATGTTAATAGCTTCAAAAAGTCAAAGAGTCTCCACTCGTTCGCCATCATTGTCAACAGATGAATGTATCCCCAGTGATCCTATCGGGGTTGTGTCATTAGACGAAGATGCCACATGCAACGGTTAGCGCACCGACTCCGGCAACCCGAGTTCAATTCCCGCTCACGGCCGTTACCAGAGACGATTATCCGAATGGCTCCTGGGCCTCCTCTAGGTCGACTCGGCCTCAAATGAATACCTGGTGCGACGTGTGTAAACATCACCACTGGAGAGACAAAGGTGGCCATGTGTGGTGCTGGCCACCCACCCCTTCTTGTGCCATGCCGACCTTCATAGGTGCTTACTAACAGCACTTGCCCCAACAGTCTGCAAGGCTATGCGGGGGATATTTGCCCTTTTTTTCTGTCTTTGGTGACAATGAAGGTGGTGGTCACGGTAGTGGTAATGGTGACGGTGGTGATGACGGTAGTGGTGGTGATGACGGTAGTGGTGGTGGTGACAATAGTAGTGGTGGTGGTGACAATAGTAGTGGTGGTGATGACGGTAGTGGTGGTGATGACGGTAGTGGTGGTGGTGATGACGGTAGTGGTGGTGATGACGGTAGTGGTGGTGATGACGGTAGTGGTGGTGGTGATGGTGGTGGTGATGACTGGTGACGGTGGTGCTGGTGGTGATCGTGGTGACCGGGCGGGTGGCTGGGGGCGCGACAGGTGCGGTGACCCCCTGACCGGCCACGCCAGCCTCACGCAGGCCCGACACCGCACGCTGCTGGGCGGCTGCGCCGCCGCACTGAGCAACTTCCTGGCGACGTCGGGGCCCGCGATGGATGTGGTGCTGGGAGCCGAGCACCTGCGCTCCGCCATGCGGCAGCTCGGACGCATCACCGGCCGCGTCGGTGCCGAGGACATCCTCGACGTCATCTTCCGGGACTTCTGCATCGGGAAGTGAGTGGCGGGGGGGGGGGCAGAGGCGTAGCTAGGGGGGGGGGCAGGGAGGTACATATGTCCCCGGGCGCCAAGGTAAAGGAGCGCCAAAATGAGGCTTACAACGTTACATTATAACTTATTGCGGCGGGCGCGGCAGCCTGAAACTACTGCACAAATCTACACCTCAACCTAAAAGTTTATATATCCCGCCACACATAGCCTACATGTCATGTAATTACATTTTGGTATGTGATTAAACGGGGCGGGGGGGGGCGCCAATTTAATAGTTCGTCCCTGGGCGCAAAATATCCTAGCTACGCCACTGGGTGGGGCGGGTGGCGGTCGTGGATCTGCCGCCATCTCGGTGATCGTTCTGGAGCCGATCGTTTGGGAAGTTGGCGACGGGGACTGTTCGTGAGGCTGCCGCCGTCGACTCTGGAGGGCCCCGGATGGTTATTGTCGAAGTTGGGGAAACGAGCGGCAAGGAGAAATCCACGTTGCGCGATCGGTTTGGCGACAAACAAGAAACGACGCAGCCTGCGAAGATCGTGGAGATTCCGTGGCCCTTTCTCGCAGGTATCAGCGGGAAATGCCTGTCCGCGAAAAACTAAAAAAAATTAAGCTCGAGTCGTGAGTGTCACCTTCATTTTGTATTCCTCTGCATGCCCAAAGCAAGGAACATTCAACGGGCTAATGATGCACAGCGCGCTGTTGGAGAGTGCGGTGCGACAAGAAGCGAAGACGCAACGTGGGATCACGTGCACGTCACTCGTAGGTGACAGATTCTAGTAGAACGTCCAGGTGCGGCTGCGGAGTGTTTCGTGACTGTCATGTGTACCACGAGTTGAACTTCCCTGCTGGAGAAGCTCCCAGCGCTTGGGGCGAAACGTCGGACATGGTGTGCCTAACAGCCCTCCGTCCTGCTGGAAATATATTCGGGGAGCTAAACATCTCTGGGTGTCCAATTAGAATAAAAACCTGACCAGATAAGATGTTTGTAGCAGCCGCTGTTATTGCTCTCCACGGCTGAGCAGCAGAATACCAATGCCGAGGAAAATCGCTTTAAAAACTAAATTGTACATATTATCACTGTATTCAGGACGGTACTCATGGCCTCGGCAGAAGGGCTGTCGCGTGGCTCAGCGGCAACGTCGGACTGACGTCCACTCACAATATAGGGACTCCTTCACTTACGGACATTCGACTTACAAACTTTCAGAGATACGAAAAAAACCTGTCCGTCGTAAGTTCAACCGCCACGCAATAGATGGTGGTGGCATCTACACCTGCAGAACACGAAGAAGCAGTGGCATCTACATCTGCAGAACGTGAGGAACCAGTGGCATCTACAGATTATGCAACTTTTAAAGCCATTCCCCGTGTCTCGTATACAACATGTTTGGAATCGACAGGAGTAAAGTTGGACTTACGAACAGACCTCTGGAACCTAACTCGTTCGTAAGTAGAGGAGTCCCTGTAGAACATCGACATACTACGTATGTATTTCTTTAATTACGTATTTCTCTTGTGTATACGGTGCTCTACATGTGTAATTGTCACGTGTAAAAGCATTGGCTATATCAAACAAGCCTGGTGGTGTGTCTTGTTTTTTTCCCCGAAGTGTCTCTTATAATCCCTAGAATACGGTATTATTTGATAATAAAACATTATATATTGTTGCGGTCGTCAATATTAAACTTTGCAAAGCTGTGAACAATGCGAGACAGATTACTCTGCAAAGAAAGTGAGATACCCCGTATTCATTTTAAACATGTCCACACATTAACATCCAAATACAATGTCCACGCACACTTGCCGTTTACGCGCATTCACAACCATAGCGATCTTTACATTCCCTTCCGATGCTTTAACGTTGACTATTTAATAAAGTTGCATTGAAATCGGTCACGTCCTGCTTATTTAACTCATTTGTAATCAATGCCATGTAAAAACTAAAACAATGTTTTATTTTACCAGGTAAGGCCCGCCTGAGCTATATCGCTCTTTTTCAGAAGTGACCTGGCCACAAATGATAGCTCAACGAATTGGCTTATCACGTGGACATTTATATCAGCCAAATACTCTAAACACATAATGTTGATTACAATTGTGGAGGGAAAAACCGGTGGACGCGGATAAAAATCCATGCGACCACGGGGAGAGAGAGACACGCAAACTCCAAATATACAATAGGCAGTCAGGGTCGAGATCAAACCCACGACCTGTATATCAGGCGAGGTAGTTAACATCTTCTAGCCACTGTGACGATGATGAGAGAGAGAGAGACACGCAAACTCCAAATAAACAGCAGCAGGCGTCAGGGCCGGGATCGAACCCACGACCTGTAGACCAGGCGAAGCAGTTAACGAGGCCGTTCAGATATACATGTTAGGTATGAGCGCTTTATTCATATAGAATATACTCTCGATGATTCCAATTTTAAATGGAGGTCACGGACTGCACCACGGAGCTTTTAGCGAGCCATAAACAAGGTAATAGGTAAACAAGGTATTTTCCGGGTAATACTTCGCGCTACCTTACCCTACCCTTTCTTTACCTTACCCCTTGGCATGTCGACACCTTTACCCTTTTACCCGGTAAAAAGGGTAAATGACCTTACCTTGCCGAGGCCTCCCTGCCAGATGGCCAGTCGCTCAATGCCGCCCTCTTGCGATTCGGAGTTGCGCGTGTAAATGGTTGGGTCGCTCATTGTGATTATGGGGAGCGGTGGTGTAGCGGTTAGCGCTGCGAAACCGGCCACCCGAGTTCGATTCCCGCTCACGGCCAACACCGGCGGCGATTATCTGAGCCGGTCCTGGGCCACCGCTAGGTCGACTCAGCCTCAAATGAGTACCTGGTGCGGTGTGTAAACATCGCCACCGGGGAGACAAAGGCGGTCGGGCGTGGTGCTGGCAACCCACCCCCTCGTGTACAGTTCCGGCCTTCATAGGCGCTCGCTAACAGCACTTGTCCCAACAGTCTGTTCAGGCTACACGGGGGATCTTTGTCTTTCTGATTATACAAATTGTTTGCTGCTGCCGATGCGTAGGCATTGGGTGCGCGGGCACGGTTCACAACAAAGGGGCCGTCCATAAATGACGTCACGCGATTTTTGACGATTTTTTGACCCCCCCCCCCCTCGTCACACGGCGTCACAAAAAGTCAGACCCCCCCTCAAATATGACGTCACAAAGCTCTGCCCCCCCCAAAATAAAACATACTTCAAATCGCTTTAAACTATTGTTATTGTGGTGCGTATTAAATGTGGCGCTGCACTCTGATGTTGTAGGAGAAAACATTAAAAAGTCTATTTAATTAAGTAGAACATATTGTCTATATTTATTTAAAGTTGCGCATTTTGATGTGACGTCACATTTCTGAACCCCCCTCCCCCCATCGTCACACATCGTCACAAATGTCTGACCCCCCCTCCCCCCCTAGGTGCATGACGTCATTTATGGACGGCCACAAACTCTGATAGCTTTCGTCGTGAACACGCTGTGGCCGTAAAAAGACACAATATAATAGGCGACGTTTCGGGCAATGGCCCTACTTTGTAGCAAAATATAATCATTGTATTTTTTGTATCAATACCACGCCCATCACAATAACTACATTACCATCAGGATTGTGATATCAGCATCATAAAAAAAAACCAGACACACTACCAACACACACACGATTTCACGAAGACGACAAAAATAGCCTTTGGCAGGCTGTTGTAGCCAAGCGCTGTTAGCGAGTAGCAGCGCCTATGAAGACCGGAACGGTACACGAGGGGGGGGGGGTAGCCAACACCACGCCCGACCGCCTTTGTCTCCCCAGTGGGCCATGTTTACACACCGCACCAGGCACTCATTTTTGTTGGAATGAATCGACCTACGGGGAGGACCAGGACCAGTTTCAAAAATAATCGTCGCTGGAAGTGAGAATCAGAAATCGAACTCGAGGTGGGGGGAGGGGGGTCGTAGCGGCAGCTCGGCACTTCGCAGGTGAATTCGATGCGAACATCCATTTCGCTTGTTAATTATTATATATATTGGGGTGGGGGGGGGGCACATCCCCCCCTCCACCCCAATATTCAAATATGCTCAAAATGTTCCCCCCCCCCCAATATATTGCTATGAAATAGATTTCTGTTGATACGATTGTGGTTATGGTTGTACTTTATGAATCCATAATCTCTGCCATTACATACAATGAAACAAGAAAAGGTAAAAAAAAGAAAAAACAGAGCAATGTATTGCAATACACTATTAGACATTATTGTAAAAAAAAATAAGATTTGGTCCCCCCAAATGTTGACTCCATGGCTACGGCCTTGTTGTTAACACGGCAACAGACACCATCGACAACAAGGACGACAACAACGACGGTCACCAAACAATCGGCAACTCCAACGACCGAAGAGGCAACAACGATCATCACGTACAGCCCCGAGCAGACTTGGGGCAAGTGCGGTTTGCGTGCGGCACGGGAGGGGGTGGGTGGTCAGCACCACCACCACCCCCGGCTGCCTTTGTCTTCCTAGTGACAATGTTTACACGCCGCGCCAGGTATTCATTCGAGGCTGAGTCGACCTAGGGGGGGGGGGTCCCTGGACCAGTTTCCATAAATCTTCACTGCTGTTGGTTGTGAGCGGATATCGACCCCGAGTAGCCAGGTTCGGAGCGCAGCGCGCTAACCGCTGCGCCACCGCTCCTACACCTCCCCCCCTTCTCTCCAAAATGCAAAGCGTGCAGACCCCCCTCCTCTCCTCACCACTCACCCCTCCCCTCACCACTCACTCCTCCTACCAAGGCCCCCCCCTCCATCACCACCACCGCCGCCACCTCGAGCCAGCTCGCGGCTCAGCCCACAGCTTTCTCCCTTTGCTCAGCCAACCCTGAATTTCTCAACACTCGTTAATATCTTAAACCTCAACGTTTTACGCGCATTTCTAGTTGATTTTGGATGGTGGACGCGCGGGTTTCTTTTTTGTTCATTAATCTCCAAAAGCGAATTAAACAGCATTACGATTTCTTCCGATGATAATAACGACAATAATTATTTAATTTCATATTTTTAAAAAAAATTAAAGAGAGAGAGAGAGAACAACCAAGCTTCAAAGGGGGGTGGTGGTTTCTCGCTCGTATTCATTGGGGGGTCATTCTAGCGGCGGTGCCGCGCCGTGCGCAATGCGTCCCAAAGCATTAAATTCTCCGCCACGCTCGCACCGTGTGAGTGGAGGAGGCGAGAGGACGCGGGTGGACCTCACCATGGCACGCATGGCCGGCCCCCTCCTGGGAGGGACACTGCTGGGCCTCTCCGCCTCGCTCTCCGCAGCCCTCAACCTTGCCCTGCTCTTCCAACTGCAAGGGGCATTTCGGCAGCAGAGGTGCGACGATCAGCATCAGCACGCGACTGAGAAACAGCAGCAGCAGCATCAGCAGCAGCCGTCGCATCATCATCAACAGCAGCAGCAGCACCCACCTCAAACGCCCCAACAACAGCAGTTCCAAGACCTGCTGCACCATCACGAGCAGCTGCAGCAGCAGCATCAATACACGGAGCAGCAGTTGCAGTACCCGGCGTTTCAACCGCAGCAGCAGCTGCAGCAGCAGCAGCAGCCGCAGCAGCAAACAGATGAGAGTGGTAATGCTGCAGGTGCTGCTGCTGCTATCATGAGAACGTCGGCCATGTGTCTTGCCGCCGTGGCGCTGAGTCTGAACCTGTGCTGTGCGTCCATCTGTGTCATACACGCCCTGCTGGCTTCGAGAATGGTGCACGCTCACAGGTGAGTCAGTCTCAGCGGCTCCTCCAATATCGTTCTCGTTCTGCTCGTCGTTGTCGTGATTATTTGACCGAGGAAGGTGACGCAAACACAACCCCCCACCCCCCACCACGCACACGTACGAAATGCTGTAACGCCGCGTTCCATTTGCTTGGGGAGTATTTAATTTAGACATCCGTGCATGCGTGATGACAATACGAATAGCGGCAGCGCCGCTGCTAGGCGCACAGGAAAGCATGGTGCCCAGAGGGCAAGACGGTTTAATGTGGTATCGGTAGCGGCTCGGTAGGAGATAGGTGTAGGGCAGGGGTCTGCAACCTTTAAGACATAAAGAGCCACTTGGACCCGTTTCCGAAGGAAAAAATAAACTGGGAGCCGCAAAACCATTGCAACATTTAAAACAAATATAACACTGCATATATTGTTTCTTACCTTATTGCTATATACAGGATCGTGCAGTCAGCTGTCAATCTGAATAAAAAAAGGACTTTTTCACTTAACAATGTAAAATATATTTTTGCAAATTAATAGCTAAATTACCTGGTTAATGGGATTTTTGCTCCTGAACCTCAGTGCACAGTGTCTGCACATCAGGGCTGTAAGACGTCACCTTCATTTTCACACAGGCTTGCAAGCTGTCATCTGTGAGGCGTGATCGATGTTTGTTTTTAATATAGTTAATGTTGGAGAAGACCTGCTCACATACATATGTGGAGCCGAAGATCGACAGGACTCCAAATGCATACTTTTTCATGTTTATATAAGTGTTGGGGATGGCATTCCATGTTTCGAATACAAGTTTGTCCTGTTTGGGAAGGTTTTCAATATCACTCCATTTATGATTCTGAGCCAGAATGGCCTTCTGACGGGCAACATCCTCAAGAGTAGCGGTCAAGCATTTGAACTTGGACACCCATATATCTTTGTCGGCTATATCGGCCAGTTCCATCTCAAGATCAGGTTGACTTACACCTGCAAATGCAGTCATATTCAATAGGGATGGATCGATCGCCAGGGGAGTGACAGGGAAGGATAATGTCGTTTTTTCCTCTCTGAACTCACAGAATCGTTTCCCAAACGAACTTTGCATTGTGGTGATTGCAGACTTGAAATATTCCAAATTTATCGTATCATGGCTTTGTTTGAACTCTCTCAAAGAGGGAAAGTGAGACAGTGTACCTCTCTGTAAATCTTTGACAAACACTGTCAACTTGCGCTCGAATGCCAAAACCTCCTCCAGCATGTGCAGGGCTGTGCCTCCTTTCCCCTGAAGGGTTGTATTTAGCGTGTTTAGATGTGCTGTCATGTCTACCATAAAATGTAATTTTTCCAGCCACTCTGGCTGTTCCAGCTCAGCAAAGGTGAGCTCTTTGCTGCCCAGGAAGGTTTTTACTTCTTCCAAACATGTGACAAAGCAACGGCAACGTTATTGCCTGTCACCGGGCGGGCAGTGTGGAGCGGAGCGGCGACCTGTCAGCAGCGGCAACGCCAGAGCAGGTGTCACAGTGCGCCTCCTCCCCTCGCTAGCATCCGCCCCGGAGCCGCGGTCAAGGTTCAAAAGAGCCGCATGCGGCTCCGGAGCCGCAGGTTGCCGACCCCTGGTGTAGGGGGTGGGAGGTTACGGGGACGTCTTTGTGTCAATTTGGCCGATTTTCTATCGGGCGAGTCCCCAGTAGCAATGCAACTTTATTGGAAAGTTTCGTTCACAATGCGCCGTGTTTATGAGAGCTTTAGTGACCACCTCCCCCCCATCCCCCAGTTACAGACTGCTGGTGCAGTCACGCTTTACATGTAGAGGTGGCCCTTGTACTGCACTTCTATGCCCCCGTCTCCCGTGACTTAACCAACAACGGCCGTTTGCCACCAAGCGGTGGTGATGTCACCACGGCGCTTGTGCCAGGCTAGGTGCATCTCGAGGTCACGTGACGTGTCGAAGGCTCGCCGGCAAGTAGGTCACGGCGAGCATTCGACACTTCACGTGGCCGCCACTGCATGACCAATCGTGGTGAGGTATGGTCAAATATAACCACCAAGGGTAGCGAGGTGATGGTCCAGTAAACCAGTGGCTGCATGAAAAAAAAACACCCATCACATGAAATCAGATTCGTTTTTACTTCATTTCGCCAAATCCAGATCTGGGGAGGGAAAAAAATCAGGTTGACTGTCATGCGACGTGTGGGAAAGTGCAGCAGCGCCCCTAGTGTGGACTAGAGTTCACGTGAGTGGATTTCAGAAGTAGCTTTGAATGGAACCCGCGATCCACTGGACAGCAGGCGCGTCCTGCTGACCTTGCCGCCACGGCAACATCCTTGGCAGCTTCAAGTCAGATGCGCCGCAGTCACATTGGCCGAGCGGGCAATTCAGGAGACCTTTAATACATCACCAGCAGTGTTCTATCCACTGCTGGATGAAGCCCCCTCTCCCCCCCCCTCCCTAAGCTGCCGCTGTCGCTGCCCGTCTTGTCTTGGGGCTGGCATTCCGTTGTTGGTCTCGACCACAGGCCGTCACGCCTTCTGGTGGCGTGTTCTGCCAAAGCCTACTCTTCTTAAAAGCCAATACGATGATAATTGTTTTTTTACCCTTCTATCCGGCAACAAAACTGACACCTTTTTACAAGGAGTCATGTTTGCATAGACGACAATACCTGCAGTCATAATGCAAACAAAAAACAACTCTGATAATGTCTGCACTGTCCTTGAAGTTGATTGGTCCAACCCGAGACAGCTTTCCTTAGAGCCTAGTCTCACATGGGTTGGACCAGATGACGCCAAAAGGCGCACAACTCAAAGACAATGCACCATCAGAATATAAGAGCTCGGGGTAAACATTTAACACCATTGGAACCTCATTTACCAGTAAAGAATATGATAATTGGGGTTTTGACCAATTATAGTTTTTTACCAATTATCATATTTTTTACTGGCAAATGAGGTTCCAATGGAGCCAATACGATGTTTCAGCGTTTGTTCTCTGACCAATGCGCTCCGATTTCCGTCTTTCAGTGTCATTCCAACCGTGTGGGCGCCACACAGGCGAGATGTTAACAACCTCGCCTGGTATACCGGAGATCGTGGGTTCGATTCCGAGCCTGATATCTGCTGCTGTTTGTTATATTTGGAGTTTGCGACGTTTCTTTCCCCGTGGTCGAGTGGATTCTTCTTCGAGTCCTCCCGCTTTTGTCCCCTCCACATTTAGAATCGACATCACGCGTTGACAGAGTAGTTGGCTGCTATAAATGCCCACGTCACTAAGTCACTTCGTTGACCTATAATTTGTGGCCAGATCGCTTCTGAAAAAAAAGCTGAACATAGTTTAGTGTGCCTCTCCACGCTTCTTGCGCAATTTTTAAAATCTATTGTCCAATGCATTTTGCTCTGCGTCCATGTTGCCGATCCATTTGTCGTCGCAGGTAATACGCGCTGACTGAAAACTTGCCTTGGTTTTTCTCTCTTTGGGCACAGTTTCATAAAATGGAGCGGATGAAATATCGTTCCATGTGTGGGGCGCATCACATGCAAAAGCTCCGATGAGCGGGTGTTGGCTCCGTACACATTAGGAAGCCACCGGAGCTGTGTCTTTTTAAATCGTCTAGATTGAAAACTAATTTCTTTCGAACTGCTCTTTGTATTTAGTTTGTTGTCCTTCCCCACGCACCTCCGGTTAGCAAGGTTGGCTACTAGGTACGGTGCGAAAGAAGTTTAACATACACGCATACAAAGCTAAATTAACCTGCATGGCTGTGCCGAAGACGTCACGGCACCGACTTAGCGGCCTGGACGAGGAAGCTCTTTCAGGCGAGAGTTGAGCTATTGTTAACCTATGCTGAACTTCTTTCGCACCGTACGTAGCCAACCGTGCCAATCGGAGGCGCGGGATAACAGCTCGCTGTGCTGAGTGTAATCTCCAGCTAATCGTTGCACTAAATTGTAAAAAAGAAAAAAAAATTGCTCGCCTTTTCAGCATTCTTCCGGCTTTGCTGACAAACCAAATCAATAATGCATGGTTGCCCACGCGGCAAACTTCATTTGATTTTGCTGCGTCGTGTGGTGGAGGGGCTATCGTTAAACAATCGACACTGCAGCTGCACGATCTAATCCAACCGAAACTCATTATGAATCATGTTGCATTAAACACAAATACTCTTCAACATAAGAGCGGCGTTTTTTGTGTGGGTGGGGTGGGGGCAGGATTGCATTGGCATGAATGTAAATGTTGTGGATTTGCTCTCCGACACATCCGGTGGTGCTACTAGTAACTAATTGGCATGTTCTGTTTACGTGACAAACATTACTAAGTGGCTGTGTCGGGTGGTGGCGGGTTTAGTGACACATTCATATTTACGCGATCTGACCCAAAACACCTCTATTATGGAATGAGTTTGCTTGCTTGTGAGGTTAGCAAACAAGAAATGCCCACTCGGTATCAATGTGCGTCATTCTCCAGTTTGTCCGACACACATTTCTCCACGTATTTTGCAGCAAAGTTATTGTTTTGCAGCAAAGTTGTTGGTGCACCTTTTCATCCACAGTGCATTGCCTTCCAGAAGATTTTTATTTTTTTAATCGGCTATCCAGAATCGTCACCCGGAAGATGGTCAAACCAAAGTGATATGGCACCACCACCACCACCAGCCGTTCAAAAGAATCTTCCACGAGACATCTCTTGCCCATTTTCAAGCAGCGCCTTCTTCATCATCTTCTGGATGATGGCTCTCCATCGTTAACGTATTCTCCAGATTTATCACGCACATTCTTTTTGCTTTGTTCAAAATGACCCCAAGATTCGGCATACGTCTTCCTTTCCACTTCACTTTATAATCCAGGGAATGCGGTCAAGTAATTCGAATCTCGGTTTTACACGTAGGCTTTCGCGACCAAATCATCCACAATATAGGTGTGTGTTTGGGTTAGATCACGTAAATATAAATGTGTCGTTAAACCCGCCACCACCCAACACAGCCAATTAGTAAGGATTGTCACGTAAACCCTTACTATATTAATTTGAATCTCCTTTAACACTCGGACCCTGATCCAACAGACAGGGCCCTTGCCTTGACAGTACCGTACTATTAATGTGTGTGTGTATATATGTTGGACTTCTTTCGCACCGTCCCTAGCCAAAGGCTTGACTCGGTTTGATGTCCATTTCCTGCGGTGGCAGTGAAAGGGCTCGTAATGGGAAGATGGAGCCTGCCGCAGTTTGTGCTCCACGCGTGGCAACTGGCACCCCCGCATGGCGCATCCGCGATATTTTTCGGAGCCTGCCCTTGCGTTCTACGATCGTGGTGAGGATGGTGATTTTTTGCTTCTTGAGCCGCCCCCCCTCACGCCGGGACGTCTCCGGACGCTCGAAACGCGACGAGCGAACTTGCACCACGTCCCACCTCGACGGAATTCGAAACGGGCCCCCCCAGCGGCAGCTGTCCCTGTGCGGTACAAGGCGGCTCGGGCACCTGGTCTAGAAGGGAGCATTGGTCTGCCAGCACATCATCACCCCCATGGTCGTCTCTATAACTTACAAGAACCGCCATCGCCACCGTCATCTTCATCATCATCGTTACCAATGTTGACGCGTCCAAAATGAAGCTACGCCACTACCACCACGACCTCCATGTTCGTCATCATTGTTCCACAGCCACAATAATAATATTCACACCACTCCCTCACGGTTTCTTGCAACATCCATCATCTTTATCTCCAGATTCATTATCTACAGCACGTTTCTAAGTTATTAAAGTTTCTTTCCAACCATTGTGCGTCCCCACTAAAATAAACATGAGGCAATGCATTAGTGGTCCTGAGCCGGTGTTGGACATTCCACATTCCCATGGCTAAGGCCAGTTTCGTTATAGGACCACCACTTTCGACTCACTGCAAAGTTGACCTCGCATTAGATGACCCCGGGTGGACGATGAGTGGCGCACCTGCCGCGAGGATTGGCATGACGAGTGTTCGCCACACGTAAGTCAATCCCAACATTTTCCTTTTTCATTCTCAAAAGCTGGAAATTTGCCATATTTAAGTAAAAAAAACACAAATTTTACGTCATGTTTCTCTTTTTTATTGTGCGCAGTCATTGATGACCATCGCCTCGCTACCCTTGAGAACACCGTTTACTCACAGGCGACTCTGCTCTTGTCCCTTCGTCCACCCTGCCACCTCCTCTGTAATGAACTTTCACGCTTTGCCGGAGCATCGGTGTTTCTATGCCAGGCAATGGCCTTAATTATATTAACTGATTATATTTTATATTTAGATTTGCTGAACCTCAAGACTTCTTTACCAGGAGGGCCCTGCATTTCAGATGTCTGGCTAATTATCTTCGTGCAATTCGTTTTTGGGTCCGTCTTCTGAATGTTTCTTTTAACCCGATTGTGCCGTCGGAATGAGGTACCTGCGTGGCGAATCCGTTCGGATCTCTCACAGAGCCGTGCAAACCATTTGTGTTGGCGGACGCCCCACGGAAGTGGGTATCCCAGAGTTACCACTGAGACCCCTTCAATTGATATCTGGTCCACACAGCAGAAGGATATAACATTCCCAACTGCTCTGCCACGAATAGTGGAGAGCTTGCCACATGACAGAGAGCTGGCATATGCTTTGTAATTCTCCGAGCTGGCATTTGTTGCTAAATTAAAGTGCAGAACCAAATTTAATGTATTGTAGTTTTGCTTGTGCAGTCATTGGTGACCAGGCTGAGACCATCGACTCGCGATACCGATCTCGAACCCAGCTCTGCGCATTTCCATGTGAGGTGAAAAGTCTCGTAGCCAGAGAAACCCCATGGCGCAAAATATGGATGTGTCGTTGAAGAACTTATAATTTGAACACTCCCAGTGTCTCTTTATTCTTTACTCCAGTGAGAATGCGTCAGTGCTCATTGGCTTTGGAAGACAAATGCAGTGCACTAACCGCGACCTCACCAACAGCACATAGACACACAAAGATCCCCCGTATAGCCTTAACAGACTGTAGAGGCAAGAGCTGTTAGCGAGCACCTATGAAGGCCGGCACGGCACACGAGGGGGTGGGTGGCCAGCACCACACCGGGCCGCACCAGGTACTCATTTAAGGCTGAGTCGAATTAGGGGAGGCCCAGGACCGGTTCTGATAATCGTCACTGGTGTTGGCCGTGAGCGGGAATCGAACTCGGGTGGCCAGGTTCGTAGCGCTAGACTACCACTCCCACACAGACTCACACACAGACACACACACACACGCGCGGGGGAGACAAATGCGGTCGGACGTGGTGCTGGCCACCCACCCACTCGTGTACCGTTCGGGCCTTTATAGGTGCTCGCTAACAGCACTTGCACCTACAGTCTGTTCAGGCTATACGGGGGATATTTGTGTGTGTCTATTTAGGCTGGCCTGCCTACGATCTCTCCTGGGTTTAACCAGGCTGGATTGTGTGAGGAGCTCACAAACCCTTGAAAGATCTGGACAAAATCCCACCGGTGAGCTTCTCCAGCAGGCAAGGCTGCGTTGGCTGGGCCATGTAGCCCGCATGCCCAACCACCGCATGCCTAAACAGTTTTTGTTCGGATGGATCGAGGGGGCTAAACGGGCGCGGTACGGGCTAGATAAGAGATGGAGTGATGTGGTACAGGAGGATGTGGAGCTGAGTGGACTTGCCGATGACTGGTCCCAGCGGTGTCAAGATCGGCCTCTGTGTAGGAGGCTCGTGAAGGACGCTACTGGGCAGTTGGAGGCAGTCGCCCTCCAACAACAACGGAGGGCAGAGGAGCGACGCTAACAACAATGAGCGGAGCGCCGGGTGGCTAAAGCACAGCAAGTTGGCACAGTAGGGGGGCACAGGTGGTGCATCAGCCAGTCGTCTCAGTCAGTCGACCTGTGACATCTGGGTCTGCCCCGTGACCTCCTGCCAGCGGGCGTTCGACACTTCACGTTGCCTCAACGTGCACATAGCCTGGCACAAGCGTCGTGGTGACGCCACCGCCACTTAGTTGTGTGCTGTTGGTGGGGAGTGATGAGGTGTGCGGGTGGCTGAGACCGCGTGGACCTTCTGACGGACGAGCGTCCCTGTACGGGGGGGGGCTCTGGGGGAGGAGGAGAGAGGGAGGGAGGAGGTTGGGGGGCGCGCGCGTGGCTCCGGGGTGCTTCCCGCTAAGTCTCGACGTGAGCAGCATCGCGAGTGGCCGCGGCCGCCTCTTCCCCATGCGGCAGCGCCGCATTAGGAACGCAGGCACGCAAGCAGGACAAAGATGAAGGCACAGGTCGCCCGGGTAGCCTTTCAGCAGGCTTTCGAGGCAAGTTGCACCTGTGAAGACCGGCACGACCGGCCCCGCCTTTGTATCACCCAGTGGCGACGTTTACGCGCGCCGCGCGCCAGGTATTCGTTTCAGGCTGAGTCGACCTAGGGGGCGTCCAGGACCGATTCAGATAATCGTCAGCGGTGTTGGCCGTGAGCAGGGAATCGAACTCGGGTCGCCGGGTTTGTAGCGCAGAACACGAAGACAAAGACGCGCATGCGCTCACGAGCGCATTCATTCGCTCGCACACACGTGCATATAGTCATTCATTCATTTGTACGCACACACACACACAAAACAAGACAAAGATCCACCGTATAGCCTGTAACAGACTGTTGGGGCAAGTGCTGTTAGCGAGCACCGATGAAGGCCGGCACGGCACACGAGGGGGTGGGTGGCCAGCACCACGCCCGGCCGCCTTTGTCTCCCTAGTGGCGATGTTAACACATCGCACCAGGCACTTATTTGAGGCCGAGTCGACCTAGGGGAGGCCCAGGACCGATTCAGAGAATCGTCACTGGGTATAAGCCGTGAGCGGGAATCGAATTCGGGTTGCCAGCTTCGTAGCGCAGCGCGCTAACCGCTACATCACCGCTCCCCACACACGCGCACAAAGACACGCGCACGCGCGCGCTCATTCAATCACTGGCACACGAGCGCATTCATTCACTCGCACGCTCACACATTTGTAGAATCATACACGCGCACGCCTTTCGTTCACACGCGTACACACACACGTACAGAATCAGACCCACGCGCGCAAGCATTCTTACACTCCCGTGCAAATATATGCACGCATTCTTAGAATCACACGCGCATTCACGAATTGATTCATTCACCCACATGCACGCATATACATTTATACAATGGCACACACACACACATATTCATGCACGCGCACACACACACGCACGGACACATCCATTGATTTGCATTCACGCGCTCACGTTCATTATTCACTCATGCATGCATATAAACAAATATGCAAACATAAAATAACTCATTCATACACTCGTGTTAATGTTTTCACACATATATACACGCATATATACACGCTCACGTAAAAATACGAAGATACCCCGTATAGTCTTTAAACGTATTTTGGGGGCAAGTGTTGAAGCGTTGTCTGTGAGCATTTATGAAGGCCGACACAGCCACCTTTGTCTCCCGAGTGCTGATGTTTACACACTGCACCAGGCACTCATTTGAGGCTGAGTCGACCTAGGGGAGGCATCGAACCGGTTCACATATTGGTCGTGAGCGGGATTCGAACGCGTGTCACCTGGGTGGATTGCTCAGTGCGCCAACCACAGCACTCCCCTACGTGTCTGCAATCACAAGTGCACTTTCATTCAACAAAAGACAAAGATCCCCCGTATAGCCTCACCAGATTGTTGGGGCAAGTCCTGACAGCGAGCACCTATGAAAGCCGGCACGGCACACGAGGGGGTGGGGTGGCCAGCACCACGCCCGGCCGCCTTTGTCTCCCGAGTGACGATGTTCACACACCGCACCAGGTACTCATTTGAGGCTGAGTCGACCTAAGGAAGGCCCAGGACCGGTTTAGATAATTGTCGCCAGGGTTCGTAGCGCAGTGCACTAACCGCTACACTACCGCTCCCCACTAACACAGACACACACAGACACACATACTCGCTGGTGTGACATGAACAGCGACAATTTCATCATCATCATAACCCTTCCTGGGAAGATAAACGAGTTACCACTGTGTGCATCTACTGCTGTCCTACGAGCAGACTTGCCCCTGCCATAGGAACGGAGATAAGCACTGCTGTTGTATTGTTGTACTTCTATGCTCCCAACGTCTACGAGCAGAGGAGCACTCAAGGGTGCCCACCGAACCCTGCCCTGTGACCCGTGACACCACCTCCCGACCTCACGACGGGGGCAAAGCCGTTCGTGGCCAATGTTCTTCTGGCCGCTGCTGTATAGTGGTGGAGCAGTGGTTAGCAGCCCACACTGCGCTGTTAAACCGCCACAGTGCTGTGCGTTGAACTTCATTCGCACCGTACGTAGCCAACGGCGCTAATCGGTGGTGCGTGGGAAAGAACCAAAAACTGAACGCGAAAATTAAGTTCGAAATAAATGACTTTTCAGTCGAGGTGATTAAAAATTGCACAGCTCTAGCGAGAAATTTGACTTAAAACTTTCGTGACTGCAGGGATTCATATTCTATGGTTCTTTCGGTAAAGTCACGTAGATAGAAAAATAAAAATAAAGTAATAAAAATAAAGTGAACAAAAAATATCACGACGTTTCGATGGCAACACAAGCGGTCGTCATTATTTTATTATTTTATTGTAATTTTTTTCTATCTACGTGACTTTACCGAAAGAACCATAGAATATGAGCTCCAGTGTGCTTCCTAATATCGGACGGAAGAACGTTCCAGACAGCCGCATAATCGCATCTGAAAGCGCGCGATACGGTGACCGTCTTTGTTCGATGGCTAGCAGACAAAAGCCGCTGCTGCGAGGATGACCGCAGTTTGCGTGATGATGGTTTATGCTCCTTGACGCGATCAGCAGCAAGGTAATTGTGGTAAATGTGTAGCGAGCGCTCTGTGTGTGTCTAACGAGTGCGACCTTTTCATGCATTCGTTCGGCAACCGGAAGCCAATGCAGCTCGGCGAGCAATGGACTCATCTTGCAGTAAGGGGCCGTCCATAAATGACGTCACGCACCTGGTGGGGGGGGGGGGTTGAGAAATGTGACGTCACATCAAAATGCGCAGCTTTAAATCAATATAGACAACACGTTCGACTTAATTAAATATACTTTTTGATAAATGTTTCTTCTAGAACATCAGAGTGCAGCGCCACATTAAATACATACTACAATGACAATAGTTTAAAGAGATTTGAAGCATGTTAAAATTTTTTTGGGGGGCAGAGCTTTGTGACATCATATTTGAGGGCGGGGGGTCTGACTTTTTGTGACGCCGTGTGACGAAGGGGGGGGGGGGCAAAAATCGTCCAAAATCGCGTGACGTCATTTATGGACGGCCCCTAACCCCGTGCACACTGCAGCTTGGTTATGTTTTTTTACTTTTGCCAGACGTTCCGTAGAGTAGTGAGTTGCAATAATCGCGGCTTGTCGATACACTCCGCTACACGCAAAGTGGCGACTGATATCTGAAGCGGTGGGGTTCTGCTCCCCGTCCCTTCACCAAGCAGCACAGAGAGGCGTGGAAAAAAAATCTTGCTGTGGTTTTCCCACCTGATGATGATTGCTTGTGTTGCAATCGAAACGCCGTGACTTATTTTATTTTTCTACCTACGTGACTTTACCGAAAGAACCAAAGAGTATGGATTCCTGCAGTCACGAAAGCTTCGAATCTAGATTGAAGCGTGGAGCAGTATGGTCAAACGAGTCCGCCACGGGTGAGAACTTTCATATTCTTAGGTTTTTTCGGTAAAGTCACGTAGATAAAAAAATTAAATTAATAAAAGTAAAATAAAAATAATATTATTTTATTTAATTTTTTATTTTACTTTTAATAATTTAAATTGTTTTATCTACGTGACTTTGCCGACAAAACCTAAGAATATGAATCATTGCAGTCACGAAAGCTTCAAATCGAGAACTTTCATCTCAGCAGCCGATTGACACAGCAGCTGGAAATGTATCTAACTAAATATGAATCGTAATTTTATACGGTGATGTATAACGGCAATCGCCTCTGATCCAACACTGTGGAGGCGAGGGCGTCGAGGAGGCGCTGTACCGTAGCTCGCAGGGAGACGGCAGTACAGCGACAGTGTGGACTCCACCTGTTCCGTTTGTGTGGGATAGAGTGTTTCCCCCTCGCACGCGTGGGCTTTCTTCAGGTGCTCCGGTTTCCTCCCTCATTGATTGGCCAATAGCACCATAATATATAGAGAGGACCGCAGAGCTCGGGAAATTGCTGGCACCGGATCATCGGCTGGCTGGTGCCTTCCCGTTTGCGCCATCTGAGTCGTTCTGTCTCGACGAGAGTGAGCGAATACCGTGGTGGCGACGGCGCGGTACAATTACGAGGTGATTATGAATAATGCCTCAACAGGTTTAAGGAGCTAAACGCCGGATTGAGCCTGGCTGGTGCTTGGATGCCCGGCCACGGGGCATGCACAACAACTGCTCAATTTCTCTGAGGTGCCACGGTGGCTAGGAGATGTTATCTCCCTCGCCCAGTATACAGGAGGTCGTGGGTTCGATCCCGAACCCGACGCCCGCTGTACGAGTTTCCATGTTCTCCCCGTGGTCGCGTGGATTTTTATTCCCAGTCCTCCGGATTTCCCCTCCACATTTCGAATCAATATTTCCACGTGATGATGATGAGCCACTTCGTTGAGCCATCATTTGTGATTAACAGGTCGCCTCTGAACAAGAGCTAGACAGCTCAGTGGGCCTCATCTGGTAAAATAAATATCTAAAAATCACCATATACTTCGATTTAAAGCTTTCGTGACTGCAGGGATTCATCTTCTTGGTTCTTTCGGTTAAGTCACGTAGAAGAAAAATAAGAAAATAATAAAAATAAAACATGATAAAATAATTCTCACGACGTTTCGGCCACAACGCAAGCAGCCGTCTTCAGGTGGAGAACAGGTCTGTCGAGACCTGTTCTCCACCTGAAGAGACCTGTTTTCCACCTGAAGACGGCTGCTTGCGTTGTGGCCGAAACGTCGTGAGAATTATTTCATTATGTTTTATTTTTTTTATTTTATTATTTCCATTCTACGTGACTTTACCGAAAGAACCAAGAAGATGAATCCCTGCAGTCACGAAAGCTTTAAATCGAAATTTATCGGTTAAACGTCACGGTACTAGAATTGTAAATGTTGCAGTGGGTTTACTCTCCAACACACCGGTGTGCCGTACTAGTAACACATTGGCACGTTTTGTTGACGTGACAAACCCCTTACTAATTGGCTGTGTCGGGTGGTGGCGGGTTTAACGACACATTCATATTTACTCGATCTAACCTCCCTAAAAAAGCCTCTGTAATAAAAGTGAGATGTGCGAGGTCATATCGCGCAAACCTAGCTGGCAGTGCCCACTCACAGCACCTGCCCCCCCAAGAGTCTATTCGTCTATGGCTGGGGGGGGGGAGGGGATGGGGGGTCTTAGCGTCTGAATGGGAAACGTCAGAGCAGCTGCCCGGCTCTCCACACACTGAGCGCTTTGTTCCGATCTGTCTGCTCCGTGGTCGTCGCACTGCCAGACGACACAGACGCGGCAGACAATGTCCCCCATTCCTAGCTGTGGGGGGGTGGGAGTCGTGGGAGGAGGTTTGTTGGGGTGTGAGCACTGGAGGCTGGCTCGCGTTGTAAGGCATTAAAGAGGCGGACCCATTGTTGGTTTGAGGTTTGGGTTGGGGCGGCGGGGGGGTGTGTGACTGCTGCTGTGGGTTTGGTGGAGGATTCAATAGAATCATCTCGTGATGATCATGCAGGAATGCGAGCGATGTGGTTGGCGCTCTGCTTCACGAAGCCGGCGACCCGAGTTCGAGTCCTGCTCACGGCCAACACCAGTGATGATTATTTGAACCGGCCTTGGGGCTCCCCTAGGTCGACTCAGCCTCAATTGAGTATATCGCCACTCGGGAGACAAAGGCGACCGGGCGTTGTGCTGGCCCACCCACCCTCTCGTATGCTTGTGCCGGCCTTCATAGCTGCTCGCTAACAGCACTTGCCCCAACAGTCTGTTAAGGCTATACGGTGAATCTTTGTCTTTTGTCTGTCTGCGTATCTGTGTGTGCACGTGTCAGCATATTTGAAATGGCAAATAAAGGAACAACTTGGAGAGGTTGTGGCTTTCCAGGACTCATAATGGCCGTGTCAAAGTAATCGCAGAAACCCTCACCAGAATCTGGGACCAGGCATCTGCCACTTGATGGTTTTCATCCTTGTGAATGAGGGTCTCACTCTTCAAATCCTAAATTAAATCATTGGCAACGAACTTTTATTTTTCTGAAATGTTCCACAACTCTTACTTCAATGATATTGTCATACATTTAAGTGTCATATCAGAACAGTGGCAGATTAGTGATTCGCCACTTGTTATAGAATGGCCTGTGGAAGGAGACATTACAGAACTTTACAGAATAAACTATTTTTATTTGATCAGGTAATGCCCACTGAGCCATATAGCTTTTTTTCAGAATCGACCTGGCCACAAATGATGGCTCAACGAAGTGGCTCATCATGCGGACATTCATAGCAGCCAAATACTCTAAACGTGTGTTGATTCTAAATGTGGAGGGATAAAACCGAAGGACCTGGAGAGAAATCCACGCGATCACGGTGAGAAGATGCAAACTCCAAATAAGCAGGCGTCAGGGTGGAGATTGAACGCACGACCTCCTGTATAGGGGGCACGGGTGTTAACATCTCCTAACCACCGTGGCGCCCATAATAATCTCGCAGTGAGCTGGGCTACCTGATAAGTGGGCTGGGCTACACCAAAAGTAGGCGGGGCTACTCGATAAGTGGGCGGGGCTACATCAAAAGTAAGCGGGGCTACTCGATAAGTGAGCGGGGCGACACCAAAAGTAGGCGGGGCTACCCGATAAGTGGGCTGGGTTACATCAAAATGGGCGGGGCTACTCGATAAGTGGGCGGGGCTACATCAAAAGTGGGCGGGGCTACTCGGCAAGTGGGTGGGGCTATGCAAATGTGGTCTGGACGATGTAGACGTAGGCGGGGCTGCCTGAGTAGTGGGCGGGGCTATGTAGAAATAGGTGTAGTTGACTGAGTAGTGGGCGGGGCTATGTAGAAGTGAGTGGGGCTTCCTGAGTAGTGGGCGGGGCTATGTAGAAATAGGCGGGGCTGACTGAGGAGTGGGCGGGGCTATGTAGAAGTAAGTGGGGCTGACTGGGTGGGCGGGGCTATGTAGAAATGGGTGGGGCTACCTGAGAAGTGGGTGGGGCTACCTGAGAAGTGGGCGGGGCTACCCGATAAGTGGGTGGAGCTATGTAAATGTGGCCTGAACTTTGTAAAGTAGGCGGGGCTGCCTGAGTAGTGGGCGGGGCTATGTAGAAGTGGGTGGGGCTAACGGAGGGAAAGGGCACAGCATGTCCCATTTGAGCCTCCCAGGTAATGGCGGCTTGAATGGCGGTCGGCCACAGTTACTGCTCGCCACTGTCGTTCCCTGTGTGTGTGTTGAACTTCTTTCGCACCGTACATAGCCAAAAGCGCTAATCGGAGGTGCGGGGGAAGGACAACAGACTAAATACACAAAAATAACTTTATAGAGAAATGAGTTTTCAATCTAGACGATTTAAAAGTGCCATAGCTCCCGGTGGCTTCCTTGCACAGGAAGGAAGAGCGTTCCGGACGGCCGCGGAAATCGCATCTGAAAGCGCCGTGCGATGCGGGTCTTTGTTCGATCGCCAGGATGACGACCCGAGTTTTGCGTGATGATGGTTCATGCTCCTTGACGCCATGGCTGAGGTGATGCAGCGCTGTTCTGCGATACGTCTCTTTCAGGGCTCAGCGGTTTGTGGAGAGCACTCAGAAAGCTCGCTTGGTAACCATGGCTCTCTTCTGCCTCGCTCTGCTCTCCTTCACCGCAGGTAATAAAATTCACCATAATTCGTCACGATTAGCCCAAAAATTCCCGAATTTTTTTGAAGCCGTGCTTGTCGGCGTCACGTCGCCGGACGCGCACATTCACCCGCGTCGAATCGCGGCACGACATCGCCGTGCCCCGGCAGCTACCGCCGCGTGGGGGGCCCCGGTGACACGAGGCCAAGCGTTTGGCGCGTTCGCCATGTCTCGTTTGTTGTCCTTCCCCTCCCTCCATCCCTCGTGCCTCCGATTAGCACGGTTGGCTTATGCCAACCGTGCACACGTACACACATACGCACGTACGCTTCGGGGGTTCGTGGATCGAGCACCCCGGTCCACACCGCCGGTGTTTTAGTCGTAAAGCACGTGGCCCTTCAAGGTCCCCGTGGGTATGTTCCAAGACAGCGTAGGCCACATCACGGTCCACGTTTGAAGAGCTACGTGCCAAATAATCTCGATTGGAAGTACAACAAAAACCAAGCACGGCGGCGTTGTCCTCCTCCTGCTGCTGCCGGACTCAGCGAAACCCTCTTTAAAAAAAAACACACACAAGATGAGCCTTGAGACTCTCGATGAGGCTTCCCTTGAGTGAATGAACATCATCAGTCAATCAATTAACCACCCTGGAAGATGATGTCACAGAATAATTTATGGCATAGGCAGTGACACATGGGGGGCTGGGGGGAACAGAAGGGCTATTACTGCCCCAATTAGCAGACAGCAGGTGGCAAACAATAGACATCGGCCCCCCAGCCACTACCCCAACCACACTCCCCACAAGAAAAGTCCCAGAGGACAGTGGAGTAGAAGCCGTCTGACCTAATTTTAATGGCAGTATTAAGACGTGTCTGCATTGAACTTCTTTCGCACCGTATGTAGCCAACCGTGCTAATTGGAGATGCAGGTATGGGATGATGCTGCTGCGGCATAATGGTTATCATTTCTGGACTTCCAGAGTGTCACCGGTTTGTAATCCTCTTGTAATAGTTGAAACGGTGCTGCAAGTTCCTTACATCCCACTCCTACTCCCTCCCACCCCTCCCCACAATTGTATCTGTCCGCCTAGCACCGTAAATAGGTACAGCGCCATTGGTTAGTCGATCGCCTGGATTGGGTACTCCCACCGCTTCCGAGACGTTTGGCTAGCGTGGAATAGTAGGCCAAAATACCCTCTGGAGAGCTCTCTCTACTTGTGAGGGCCTTCCGCCAGCAGCGGCGTGAGCGAGCAGTTGCCGGGTCGCACTTTTACCTCGACTGAACTCACTGCCTCAAGTAAAAAGACTTTGCGATGTTGTCCCCCTGTGCCACAACAGCTCTGTCCCTGCACGCCTTCTTGGTTCTGGACGTCCCGGCCTTCCTGGCGTGCGCCGGCGCGCTGGGCTGCGGCGTTTTACTCTCCGCCTCGGGCCTAATACACGGCCTCGCTGCGGCCCGCCGCTCGGCCCAGCTTCCCGCCCGGGTCCCCCGCGCCCCGGCCACCCTCATGCCCCCTCCGCCGCTCCCGCCGCCCCAGCAGCAGCACCACCAGCACCAGCAGCATCACCACCCTCAGCAGCACCAGCAACCGCAGCAGCAACAGCCACCGGGCTCGGGCCTGCAGGCCGAAGCCTCGGCTTGCAGGCCCGAGCCTCGGGCCCGGGCGCTCAGCTTCTGGAACCAGGTGGCGCTGAGCGAGCACGGGCGGTCAGACGACAACGGCGACGATTTCACGCTGGCGGCGAATGACTGCGCCGCGGCAGGGCCCGGGGGGGCGGCCGGCGAGGAGCTGTGCACCCTGAGCGCATCGCTGCCACACCCGCGCCACCACCAGCGGGTGCCGCCGCACAATGGGCGCGAGAGGTTCGTCGACGTCCCCGCGGAGTCATGCGGCAGCCGTCGCAAAACCGCCTCCATGTCCGACATCGTAGCCGAATCGCGAAGGCAGCAGCCACACCAGCAGCAGCCTCACCAGCAGCAGCAGCACCAACAGCAGAAGCAGCAGCAGCACCAGCAGCAGCACCACCACCACCATCAGCAGCAACAGCCGCCGCCGCAGCAGCAGCATCAGCAGCAGCAACAGCGTCATCACATGGATCCGCTCTCATTGCTCAGCAGCAAGATGGCGGCTGCTGGCGGCGGTTGCTCGGGTACCGCGACGATGGGATCACGTGACCGGCAAGGAGCCAATCAGCATGGGCCGGTGTCTGGAGACGCCCGGCCGTGGAATGGCGTGACTCGTGAACTCAAGGCGGCGCAGGCTCGATGGAGGCTCACCGATATCAGCAACACGACGCTGGTGTGAGCCGTGGGTGAAGGCTTTGCGATCGCGGGCATACACACACTTAGCGATTTTTTTTTTATGAGCGACCTGGCTTTGCGATGGTGCAAAGTCGTCAGGATGCGGTAAAGTATTTGTAAGCGACATCACAGAGGTATTTGCAAACACTGTTTGCAAATTCTCCTCACTCGTTCCGTTGTCGACCGGCCGGGCAGGTTACTCGAAAGGTCAAGAAGGAGTTGACGTGGAGTTGTCGACAAAACTGAACATTTCTGCCGACCTTCTGATCAATGAAGGTGGCATTGGCCACAAACAAACGTGTGGACCGGCCCGACTCTCTCGGTCTGCTTCGATCGTTTCCCACCACCCAGGGCAGCCACCTCCACAACTAATGCTGAGCGACACAAGTACGGTTGCCATCTCTTGAGGAACACAAAAAAAACCAGGACATACCATGGGAATAATATCATACAATACCAAGAGGGGAGAAGGACATGTAAATTCATCGTCTTGAGTGGTGTATCGTTACATATTATAATTATTACACAACTGGCAAAAACTCGGACTTTTAATGTCCTGGGAAGACTCGCAGATTTCCCCGGACAGCGGCTTGGGCCTCCTCAACCAAGAGGAGGCGATCCCGGGCAAAACCAGGAGAGGTGGCAACCGTAGACGTGAGTGACCACAGGGCATCAACACCAGTGTCCAGGTTGTACGCAGTGAACAACCATGGAAGGACGCTGATGTCGCGTCGTATATTCGCTTACGGTGTCGCATGTGTGCACTGTGTATCTTTAACCGGGTCAGAGGGGTGGCAGTCAACCCAGTAGGCAAGCGGGGCGAGGCCACAGGGTTGGTTGGTAAGCCCTCACCTTGCCGACCGCCGTTTCTGCGACGTCGGCTGAGGTGTGCGGTCGAGGTCAGCTTCGTTTTGACCGCCGGACGGTCGCGGCAGGGTCAGATGTCGACAGTCGCCGATAACGGCCTCGGCCAACGTTGCCCAGTTCTATCCCCTGCTGCTGCCGCCATCGCCGTTCTTAGGACAAGGACCAAGTGATGCATGTCCCGTTCGTGTCACCCGACCGAGATCCCCCAGGACGGGACGTGAGTGCTCCCTGGTGTCGGCTGAGTAGGCGGTCCAAGTCGCGGTGTTTTTTGGCGCGACGGGACAAAAAGTCGCTTGGGGGAAAGAAAGAAATACAACAAATCGCTAAGTGTGTTATGCGTCGGTAAAGGCAGGCGCAACCCCAAAACGAGCGCTCCCAGCTTAGCGTGGACGATTGTCGCGACGTCCGTATCCCATCGATCGGTGCAGGGGCGAAGTTAAAACTTCCGTCAAGGAGACTTCACGTTCTCGGGGTCATACCACTCGGCATGACGTCTGACGTTCCGCTCCACATGCAAGGGGGCTTCTTCAGAAGCCGAATTGTTTCCTGAACACACAACCATTTTTCCTGCCAAATTATATACTCCAGTCTATTGTGCCAACATACGATGCATTTGTAGCTCCTTTTTACATGCTTAAATATGAATGCAAACGGAATTATTATCAGGCCTTTGCGAATTTTCTTCTGGATCGAAGGCCTACCCCATGCCAGGTCTGTCAAGGGAGTTGTTGGGCCATACATCACCACGATGGTCAGTTCATTTTGGTAAAGGTAGCAACCAGAACTACTGGTTCATTGACATTAGCCACGGCTGGGGAATCGATCTTGGGACCACCGAGTTCATAGCATAGTGCATTAGCCACTGCCAAGAGCTCAATCTCTGAGGACTCAAAAATATTTGGTGTGAATGCCAAGTGACAAACAGGGCACAGCATGGATAGGAGTCAACGGAGCAGACGTCAGAAGTAGTTCTGTGAAGTCCCCTTCCGCGGGACGTTCTTCATCATGGGGGGTGATGTTTTAAACACCGCTCTCCGTCAAAAGTGCTCCAAATCGATACTCGTCACGTAACGCGATTTCGTCATTGGAATAACATTTTTTGACAAAAGGAAAAGTAAAAAAATTAAAAGTGCACTTTCACGATCGGCTACGATTCAAATCCCCTTGCCGAACGGACACAAAACGGGCCGTTGGGTAGCGTCCCTTGGCGTCACGTGCGCTTGCTGGTTCGCTTCTTTGGGTTGCGCCTTCGTTAAAGCGACGGCGTGAGTACGACGGAGACTATAGCAATTGTCAAAAAAACAAATACTATACAAATTACGTATATATCAAGTTCTGGTAGGTATACTCGTAGCATCGTTCACTTCGACGGAGACGGACGTGAATTAGGCAGCCTTCAAACTGCCGGAGGCAGCTCATCGTGACGTGTCCTCGTATTTTCCAGACTACCCATCCCCCCCGTTCCCTTCTAACCGGTCGTGCATTCGTGTGTTGTAAGATTCTCATATTTCTCGAAGGAGGGGGGGGGGCATCATTCGCCTGGAGCTGAAGGCGACGGGAATGAAATCAGTTTCAGGGGGATGCTGCACGGTGTCGGAGTGGATGTGGGGTGGAGAATGAGAAGAGCCCAGATAGACAAGGAGTCAGATATGAAGGCATGAGGCGAGACAGAAGATAAAGCCTGTGAGACACACGGGAAGACATGCAGACAAATACAGAGAGGCGCGGACAGAGACAGAAGACTCGGGAAGGCAAAGTACGGAGAGGCATTGGAGAGAGACAGACACATATCGAGACAAACACAGAGGGCAACACACACGAAGACTTGCAGAAAAGTGGACACGGAGAGACAAGGTGGCTACGCAGAGACAAGAAGAGCAAGAGGCAAGCGGAGGTAGAGACACAGAGATGCGGTCAAGCCGTAGAAATGGAGATGCAGCGAGAGACATGGAGAGAGACGGTAACAGTACCTAGCTTCACCGTTAGTTCAACGAAACTCCTATTATAATCTGCCATCAGATTGTCCGCTACAACTGTTTTCCATGGCGCAGAATTGATCGGAAAACACTCATTTTGTTTGGGCCTCAATAACTCCGATTATCCATAATTTGGAGACAAACCAGGAAGCAACCGCGCCCTCTACTGCCGCCCATTTGCAGGCCGGTGCTGCTGGTGCGGCACGGGGACAGCTGCCACTGGGGGTACCCTTGGTATAGACTACAGCAGGGCGTTGGAAAGCTTGAGTTGGGAAGTGATGTGAAGGTGATTTCCCGCACCTCCGATGAGCACGGTAGGTGAAGTAGGGAGCGAAAGAAGTTCAACATAAGTACGTACCGAAACAGGAGGACTTTCTAAACAACTCCGGCTATCTCCTGATGAGGCTGGTTGTAATCACCAGCGAAAACGTACACAAATCGTAAATGTTGTGGGGTTACTCTCCAACACAGCGGTGTGCTGTACCAGTAACTAATTGGCACGTTTTGTTTACGTGACAAACCTTACTAATTGTCTGTGTCGGGTGGTGGCGGGTTTAACGACACATTTATATGTACACGATCTAACACGATCTAACCCAAAAAAACCCTTTATTATGCATAATATCGGTCGTGACAGCCTACGTGTTAAACATACGTCCTCTTATCCACGTATTAAAGGCGTCGGTGTGGCAACTTCATCGTCACCATCATCATCACCATCATCATCACCCTAATGTCCGTGATTATCCATGGATAACCACGCAGACAAGAGGAGGAGTTACTTTCATGGTTTTTTGCGGAAATATATGACTTTGACAATGGCGACCCCTACCCACATCGACGCGGATAATAGGATTTTTGCTCGTTTATTGTAGGGGCGGCCGTATCCAAGCTCAAAGATGTTTGTTGGGGGGTCGGGGGGGGGTAAGGGAGATGGGGTGGGAGAGCAGGAGGGGAAGGCATTTGACTGGGTCTAAGTACAGCATTTGTCGCCACTTTTGTTTGCGTGAATCCTCCTGTGTGGCGGTGATGGCAGTGGTGGTGGAGATATGTGGTTTATAGGTAGCGCAGTATTAACCCTTTCCCGTGCCAATGATGTCCGTGTACGTCATTAGAACGGAATCGGAATAAAAACGAAAGTAAAATAATTTCATCGGTACCGAGGCTCCCACAAGGCCATGCGGGAGACTGTGTGGCACAGTTTGGCGCTAGCTATCGTAAAGTGCGGTCGTGTCGCTACAGTTCTCTGCGGTGAGTACAATGTCTTTAAAAGCAGCGGTGCTATTACACCTCTCTAAATAAAATGTACGCTGAACCGCTTGTGTGTTCCGAGATTCAGTGGTGAATGGGACAACCACCTTGCAACTTGCAGTTGTCTGGCAACGGGAAAGGGTTAAGTAGCCAGCAGATTGCTGACTGCATATCACCTGTGCTGACTTGTTGAGTAAGCAATCGCTCCCCTGTACACTATGACGAGGTATACCTGTAAGAATTACTCCCCTACCCTGAGAATTGTCACGATTCTGTTTTTTTTTAACTCGGAGGTGCTTTGTAGCATCCCCTTTAAGTGGCTGCACAGGCCACGTGAACTACGCAAGATGGTCGAGAGTGGCAAAGATAATAGATGCACACGGGGACGGCACGGTGTGTCATCATAAACATGCGCACGGTGCACCGTGAGTGTAAGATTCCGTAGTTATGGATGAACCGATGGCATCGATGCACCCGCTCCGCTGGGTTGAAGTGTGGGACCATGCACGTCCGTGGCCCAGAAATGCTTTCGGGCCGGGCACACAACACCTGAGCAATCGGTTGCATGCAGCTGAATCACTTACGCGTTGAAAGGGATCTGCTCAGAGATTTGTAGCAGCATCTTTCACCACGTGACACATTTTGTAACTGTGATTGGTTACGGTCCTGATGTAGGTGGGTGGGTGTGTGGTGGGAGGGTGGAGCTAAGGAGAAAAATGGCGGGGCGAGGCTACAAAGGGCGTGGCCAGACGCGTCCTGACCGCACAACTACCTGCTCGGATGCGGACAAAGCAGTCACAGGCAATGTTTGAGGTTAATCACCAGAGTGATCTGGTTGCGCAACTTTATTGCTCAGGTGTGGGAGCCGGCTTTTTCGAAGCGGGGTTGGTGGATCGCGGTTGAGAGTTATCGCGTGGAACAACGTCCACCCGCAGGACACCCCGCCCCGGGGCGAATGCAGAACGACCAACAGGAGGCTGCTGGCCTGTGTCTAAATTGAGTGGCCCCCTCTTGTACGCATGGCCGTTGGCCCGGCGACTTCGTCACCTCCGGTGTTCCTCCCCATCACGTGCAAACATGCAGAGGCGCATCCGTAGAACGTCGCAATGTAGCGGGAACCGTCGCGTGATGAAGATGAGTCTTGAGACTAGGTTGAGATTCTCTTGCGTAACCAGTCTAGAGATATATCGATGCGGGTGAACCCTTTTGGAAGGGATGCCCCGGGCGAGAGCATAACACACATGCTCCTTAATTTTTGTTGTTGTAACGTAGTCACAGGTAACTTGCGAAATTCGGGACGAGGGCTATTTCACTGTTCATGCAATGGCCTAACCCTTGCAAATTATACCACAGGGTCTCTCACCACGGACCGCGGCCGGGCTTGGGCAAGGCAGTCTGTTTTGCAGAAGTTTAGCGCGTGGGCTGTAGTGGGAATCAAACTGCAAACCTCAAAGGGCACTGGCTCGGTGGCAAGCCAAGCGGATATCCAGATCGTCGATGCGCTCGACACGTGTTATGGTCCGAGAGCGCGATCGTCGTGGGACGATATCAAAGTTTGACGGTTACTCCGAAAACTCAAGTAGTGCTTATTGTTGCTCGAGTGGGAAAAAAAATTCGTCGTGTGGCACACGCAAACACACACACGTGCAACACACACACACGCACATGCAACACACACACACACGTGGCCGATCGGAGAGGACGCGTGCGGTGGGGTAAAGTGTGTGCACTCTCACAGTTTTCAAAGACGTCTGGCGAAAGTCTCGCCAAGACGATGTAGTCCCTTCCGCCAGCAGCAGCAGCAGCGTGATATAGAACATTTGCAGGGCTGCACTTTTACCGTCTGCAAGATGTGAATCCGAGATCTACAGGGATATTTCAACTTTTCTAAATATTTTATTCTTGTTTCACTCAGGACACCGCCTGCATGTGAAATTGTAAGTTGTTGCTCTGCGTCTACATGAAGCCGTACAAAAATAAGAGCGGCAGTATGGAAGCAATTCAAATGTGGCGTGCAGTGGTGATATCTAATAATCATAATAACTTGGATTTATTTATTTTTGAATTGCCATAGCATCTAAAAGCACCTTGCACCACATCTCATCTCAAACAGTTATTTTTAAACATTTTCCCAGACAAGGCCCACAATGAGATATACAGTTTATTTTTTCCCAGAAGCGATCTGGCCATAAATGAAAGCTCAACGAAGTGGCTTGCCACGTGGGAATTTATAGCAGCCAAATACTCTCAACACATGTTGATTCTAAATGTGGAGGGAAAAACACGGAGGACCTGGAGAACCAATCCACGCGACCACGGTGAGAGAGAGAGACACGCAAACTCCAAATTTCCAGCAGGCGTCTGGGTCGGGATCGAATCCACGACCTCCTGTATACCAGGCGAGGTAATTAACATTTCGCTTCGACAGGGGGGGAACCTCCCTCAGTGGCAGCTGTCCCTGTGCAGTACAAGGCGGCGACTCAGCACCGCACCGGCCTCTAAGTTTGCCTTTCATCTGCCACTTTTCGGGGGGGCGGGAGGGGGGTGATGATTTCCACCGCTGCTGCTGCTGCTGTTTAACTCGCCGGTTATTTTTCAACACCCGTGGGTGCAAATGCTCTCCTTCACCCCTACCCCCTTACAGGCGGGCAATTTGATGAATTGTCGCGATGTGAGGTGGGGAGGGGGGGCCGCGACTCAACGGCGTGCCCACCGCGGTGGCACCGCTACGGTCGATTGATGCGACGGCTGTGAAACAGCGTGGCCATTGTGAGCGCGCACGTGACTGATCGCGTCGCATGAAACGGACGAATGTGGGGGAGTGCCGAGGAGTCTCTTATCTGAAGGCGGTAGTCTTCACTCATGTTCAGAGGTGGGGTGTGGGCAGGTGGTTGGGGGGGGGGCGGGCCCACTTTGGCCGATAAGACATCGTCAGCGTGAGGGCCGCCACGCGTTTGAAACCATTGCTGGGTTTGACATCAGCACGATGATCGGGGGGGGGGGGGTCTTCACATGTTGTGGATTGTCGGAGGCCCCACGATCACGAGGCCGCACTAAAGGCCACCAGGGGCCACCCAGTGACCCCGCGGAGCCTTGCAATGAAGAACCCCGCGCTGTGGAAATTTACCTACGCCACAGGGTCATTACTATGAGCTACCACATTTGAAACTTGGGAGCTTATCTCAGAGAACTCGAAACGCTAAGCCCATGCGATTAGTGGCCCTGATGGTCACTCATCTCTACTTGTCAATTTTTGCCACCACAGCTACATTATTGCCCTTCTTGAATATTATAAATCCAAACAGGATTTTATTTTGCACTTGTACAGTACAGCCTGGTTTTTCTTGTCAATCCACTCCTGGATGAGGACCCCCCCCCCCCCCACCATGCCTTGAGGGCCATGAGGTATTTTTAGACCATACTTCACCTCGCTGGTCGGTCAGTGCGGGTTGGTGAGGGTTGGGGTATTGGACGGAGTGTGGGGACACCATGGGATTTAAGCTGTACTGCCCTCTACTCCCCCACAGCGCCC
This sequence comes from Lampetra planeri, assembly GCF_965212315.1. NCBI lineage: Eukaryota > Metazoa > Chordata > Hyperoartia > Petromyzontiformes > Petromyzontidae > Lampetra > Lampetra planeri. The sequence goes on along the minus strand of NC_136145.1, from coordinate 6,234,781 downwards.
ACAATACTTGTCTCGAATGCACGGTGGTCACCCGCGGATTACCCAGCCTCAAACCTTGCTTGGCTTTTTACATGATTCGGGGCTCGTTCCGATGCCATTTCGACCACAGGCAACACGTGCCACTCGAGGTCTCGCGTCTGCGATCCAATGCATCTACCACGAGCTTAGCGGTGCATCGTAACCAAATTGATGACATTTACTGCACGCCCTATTGGCAGGCCAGAGCCATTCCAACGGTGGGGGGAGGGGGGGGAAATAAATCCACATTCTCTGTACCACACGACGTTGAATAGGGAGTAGATATTTTTGGTTTGTTTGGAGGAGGAGCTCTTGTACTAACGGGACTAGCTAGGTAACAAGATCGAGCGGTGTTAGCGACGACTAACATCGGGTACTACGTTTATAGATTGCCGTGGGTCTTTTAATCGATTAGTGCCACAAGGTTCGTCAACGGGATAAATCGCGCGCGAGTCGTCAATGTCCGCGTCACGTTTTGCGCGTTTTCTTTGTGCGTCGCGGTGTGCGGGCTCGCGCTGACGAGCTCCGCGTTTCATGATTTTGTGCTAAAAAAAAGAGAGGCCCTCTGAGGTGACTGAGAGTAGAGATTTTGTTTCGTTTATTTGTCTTTTGGTTTATCATTAAACGTTAACTGTTCCATTTCTATGGCCCGTCCAAAATGTGTGATTGTTATTGCCTGGTTTACATTTATAGATGTGTGTGTGTGTAACATATGTACATGTGTAACACAAGGCCGTAGCCATGGAGTCAAGATTGGGGGGGACCAAATCTTCCAGGGGGTCTGGGGGTCCGCCCTCAGAAAAATATCGAAATTTGAAAACGAATTTCCTGCCATTTCCTGCCTAAAATATGAAAAAAATTCACTAACACATACGATGGACTTTTTATTTATTTTTTACAATAATGTCTAACAGTGTTTTGTATTACTTTGCTCTGTTTTTTCTTTTTTACCTTTTCTTGTTTCATTGTATGTAATGGCAGAGATTAGGGATGAATAAAGTACAAACATAACCACAATCATATAAACAGAAATCTATTGTATAGCAATATATTGGGGGGGACATTTTGAGCATATTTAGGGGGGATGTGTCCTCCTCAATATACATTATAATTACGGCCTTGGTGTAACATATATACACAAACAGGTGTTTGTGAGCACCAATTAATGACATCGAATCGGATGACGTGGCTCACAAAATGGCGACAGAGTGGAATGGTCACGTTGACAGGGGCAGTGCTGCAAGGTGTTGAGGAATGAGTGACAGCAGCGAGAGAGGGGTGCTTAGGGATTACGGAAGGGCTGGAGGGGAGGGACGGGAAGGAGTGGAGGGGCGAGGGGAAGGAAGAGGAATTGAATGGGCGATGGCGAAGAGGAGGCGAGGCTTTAACAGAGGAATGGTAGGAGGTGGAGGGGGGCTGCTTCATGTACATGGGCAGTGCTGAGTCTATGGGTAGTGTTGAGTCTATGGACAGTGCTGAGTCTATGGGTAGTGTTGAGTCTATGGACAGTGCTGAGTCTATGGGTAGTGTTGAGTCTATGGGTAGTGTTGAGTATATGAGCAGTGTTGAGTAAATGGACAGTGTTGAGTCTATGGGCAGTGCTGAGTCTATGGGTAGTGTTGAGTCTATGGGTAGTGTTGAGTATATGAGCAGTGTTGAGTAAATGGACAGTGTTGAGTCTATGGGCAGTGTTGAGTCTATGGGCAGTGCTGAGTCTATGGGTAGTGTTGAGTCTATGAGCAGTGTTGAGTTAATGGACAGTGTTAAGTCTATGGGCAGTGTTGAGTCTATGGGCAGTGTTGAGTCTATGGGCAGTGCTGAGTCTTTGGGCAGTGCTGAGTCTATGGGTAGTGCTGAATCTATGGGCAGTGTTGAGTCTATGGACAGTGCTGAGTCTATGGGTAGTGTTGAGTCTATGGGCAGTGCTGAGTCTATGGGTAGTGTTGAGTCTATGGGTAGTGTTGAGTATATGAGCAGTGTTGAGTAAATGGACAGTGTTGAGTCTATGGGCAGTGTTGAGTCTATGGGCAGTGCTGAGTCTATGGGTAGTGTTGAGTCTATGAGCAGTGTTGAGTTAATGGACAGTGTTAAGTCTATGGGCAGTGTTGAGTCTATGGGCAGTGTTGAGTCTATGGGCAGTGCTGAGTCTTTGGGCAGTGCTGAGTCTATGGGTAGTGCTGAGTCTATGGGCAGTGTTGAGTCTATGGGTAGTGTTGAGTCAATGGACAGTGTTGAGTCTATGGTGCAGTGCTGAGTTCTATGGGCAGTGCTGAGTCTATGGGCAGTTTTGAGTCTATGGGTAGTGCTGAGTATATGGGCAGTCCTGAGTCTATGGGCAGTGTTGAGTCTATGGGCAGTGTTGAGTTTATGGGTAGCAATGCCGCTCAATGTACAAGGGAAGTTGATTCCAGTGGAGGGGTGCAAGCAGGGTGAAGGACCAAAACAGGGGGATTAGGCACAGGGATGAGGAGGGAACACACAGAGAGAGAAGATTGGGAACAAAGAGGACAGGAGGGGACATGGGAGGAGATAAAATGTGGTTCACAGACAGGACTTGCAATCAATTCCATTGCTTGGTGTATGGACATTGAAGCGGTGGTTGCTAGTTTTCTCAAATCTCACTAACTCTGTCCACCCAGCAGTATGAGTCCACCACACGTCAATTGGGTGGTGGCGCAAGGTGTGGGTATTCTCACCTCTTCCAAGACGTCTGGCCAGCGTGGAAGAGTAGGCCAAAATAAACGATAAGAGGGGCTCTCGAAAGCGGATGGGCAACCTGTGGCTCCGGAGCCACGTGCGGCTCTTTCAGGACTGCTTCGTGAAGTAATTTATTAAGGACCCACCGCATCGTATTCACGTGGCATTGGGGCTCTTGAAATATTGCGTTTTTTAAAACCAAATTCTAAAAAAGGATCCTCTTGTTGTGTTGGTTGCAGGCCCCTGCTCTAGCGGAAGACCTTCTGCCAACAGTGGCCTGAGCAGGCAATTGCAGGGCTCCGCCTTTACATTATTAGTATTATTATTATTATTGTCATTTAGGACACAAGTTGGCCCGGGTGGCTCTGGTCGGACTGCTGAGCTTGGCAACTGCCGAAAATCTGAGTTCGAATCCAGGTTTTTCAGCCGCACGTGGTGGAACCAGGTTCTCAAGTGCCGTGGAGCTGATCGTCTCATCGTGGTCATCATTTACTGCACAGCACACCCGCCAAAATCGAATCAAATTTGGTTCTGCGGTTGACTTGGCTAAATTCCAGCTCTGACAATTAAAAATATCGTTTGGACCGTCGTGTGACGAACATTACTCTCATATGCAGGGCGGGTGGGATAAATCCATGCCTGGTCGCCTTTGTCTTCCAAGTGTTGATGTCTATGCACCACACCAGGTACTCATTTGGGGCTGAGTTGCCCTGTGGGAGGCCCAGGACAAATCCAGATCCTGTACACGCCACTGATGTCAGTCATGGCTGGGAATTGAACCCAGATGAGTGAGTTCGTAGTGAAGTTTGCTTATCACTATTCACTATCCCACCGCTCTACATATCGATGGGATCATAGCACGTACATATCCATTCGCACAGATAATTTACTCAGTTTATTGTAAGATTGTAATTTAAAAAGGTCATAGGTTTACAATAGACCCAGCAATTACAAAGTATTAAATACAAACAGTATAAAACATTTATACACCAAATGTTTAATATGTACACACAATAGGTGCCCCACGGGTTCAGCAGGATCGTAATGGCCGTGTCCTTGAGATCTGGGTTCTAATCCCGGTTTCAACCGGCCGTGAATAAACTGGCTGCTGAAGCGCACTGCGTTGAAGATCTGAAGTTGCGGTCACCTATGACTGCACAAAAAAAAAACCCGTCCAAAATGAATTCCCCTGCACCCAGGCCTGAGAGTCAAAAATAAAAACAGACAGCCGATCGCTGGCACTCTGCGAAACACGATTTGCACAGCACGAAGGAGCGGCGCTGAACGTTTGGTTGAGAGACGCCTATCGAAGCGACTGCTACTGAAGTGGCTCCCATCGGCGTGGGCCTGTGGCATCATCGTCATCACCATCTTCTTCTTATTCCGGAGTCCGCTCCCTGATGTGAATTGAAGCTCTGTCGACTGTAAGCGTTCCAGGAGGACGTTACTTCTGCTTCAACCCCACCACGCCGTCACTGGGCCTTGCTGCTGCACATGTCTCTAGCTCCACAGGTGCCTTTCTGCACGGGGTCCTTGCTGCATGGGTTTCGGACACAGGGCCAAGGTCTCTGTGCAGCCAACCTCCACACCGTCGGGGTCTTCACGACCACAAACTGCAGTTGTGGCACCGTGGAAACAATGCAAATTAAACTATAAACATTTGTTTTGTTTTTTTGCCAGGTAAGGCCCACTGCGCTACAGAGCTCTTTTTCAGAAGCGACCTGGCCACAAATGATAGACCAACAAAGTGGCTTATCAGGTGGAAATTCGGAGCAGACAAATACTCTAAAACCCGTGTTCATTTTAAACATGTATTGTTGATGCCTGTCCACCGACTCAGTTCGGCGGATGGCTACGGAAACTCCACATGGCCACCAAGGACGCTACCACATGGCTCAGTTATTGTGCACTTGCTGAATGAATTTGTGAGCTGTTGAGTGGATGAATCGGTGAGTGGGTGGGTGAGTTAGTGGGTGAGTGAGTGGGTGTGGGGAGCGAGCTGCGCTGCGAGCCCGGCGACCACGAGTTCGATTCCCGCTCATGGCCAACACCGGTGACGAATATCTGAACTGGTCCCTTGGCCCTCCCTAGGTCGACCCAGCCTCAAATGAGTACCTGATGTGGTGTGTAAACATCGCCACTGGAGTGACAAAGGCAGTCGGGCGTTATGCTGGCCACCCACCCCATGTGTACCGTTCCCGCCTTCATAGGTGCTCGCTAACAGCACTTGCCCCAACAGTCTGTTTTAGGCTGTACGGGAGATCTTTGTCTTTGAGTGAGTTGGTTGGTGAGTGGGGGAGTGAGTTGGGGTGCAAATCGTGGCTCGATACAATCGATGCGGCATATTGTTTAAGATTGTCCGCTGTCTCAGAATCAGAATATTTATTTAGACTGGAGGAATCCGAGAGGCTATGAGGCTCTTTTTTTCACAGATGTCCAATTTGAACGGAGGTCTATGGGTACGACACGTGGCCACCGTGGATGCTATGGCTTGCTGAATGAATGAGCAGCACCAAGCGGAGCGGACCGGTCTCTCTCCGTCATCATTGGACAGAGATCCCCTCGGTTGGTGGCCCCGAAGCAGCGGTGCAGATTCCACATTCTGTTAACAGGCGGCCAGAACCCGCGGTCGTGAATTGAGTGGTCTCACCTCGGTGCCAGCTGAACGTTGAACTTCTCTTGCACCGTGTGCGTAGCCGACCGTGCTAATCGGCGAGATGTATAAAATTATACGAACCCCTGAAAAAGGTCACGCCTGGAATTGCACCGAGAGACAGATCGAAGAAAGGCATGGATGCGAAAACACAAGCGAGTGCTCGACATAGAAACCTGCGCTTAGAGTATTTGGCTGCTACTATAAATGCCCACATGATAATCCACGTCGGTGGGCTGTCGTTTGTGATGGTCAGTTCGCTTCTGGAAAAGAGCTACGTCGCGAATAAAAAAATAGTTTCATAGTGAGTTTAAAAAAATGGTTATATTCAATGTGGACTAACGCGAGTGGTCGTCGTTGCTGAAAGGGACGATTGCTGGTGGTGGTCAAGATCAACTTCAGAATTACAGCCAACAAAGGTAAACTGCGCGAGAGCAGGACCGCCGCGTAGATGGAGCGATAATAAAAAAAGAAAATGTGTGTACAGCTGCTGGACTAGATAGTTACATTGCAGAACTGTGTGAGATCGTGACGAATTGGGGAGGCCTTCATCCACCAGTGGATAAACCATGGCTGGTGATTGATGATAACGACAATGACGATAAGGATGATGTAAAAGGCTGTGTTCAAATCATAACACGCGCTTGCACTCGAGCACCTGCTTTAATTAGAGGCGGTGGCTGAAACCTCGACTCGAACACAGGATATTGGCCATGCGGCCTCAATATCCTGGACTCGAACACAGGGTATTGGCCGTGCTGCTCAATATCCTGGACTCGAACACAGGATATTGGCCTTGCCGCTCAACATCCTGGACTCGAACACAGGATATTGGCCTTGCCGGTTCAATATCCTGGACTCGAACGCAGGATATTGGCCGTGTCGGTTCAATATCCTGGACTCGAACACAGGATATTGGCCTTGCCGCTCAACATCCTGGACTCGAACACAGGATATTGGCCTTGCCGGTTCAATATCCTGGACTCGAACGCAGGATATTGGCCATGTCGGTTCAATATCCTGGACTCGAACACAGGATATTGGCCGTGCCGCTCAATATCCTGGACTCGAACACAGGATATTGGCCATGCCGCTCAATATCCTGGACTCGAACACAGGATATTGGCCATGCCGACTCAATATCCTGGACTTAAACACAGGATATTGGCCATGCCGACTCAATATCCTGGACTCGAACACAGAGTATTGGCCATGCCAGTTCAATATCCTGGACTCAAACACAGAATATTGGCCATGCCGCTCAATATCCTGGACTCGAACGCAGGATATTAGCCTTGCCGCTCAATATCCTGGACTCGAACACAGGATATTGGCCATGCCGCTCAATATCCTGGAATCGAACATAGGATATTGGACGTGCCGGCTCAATATCCTGGACTCGAATGCAGGGTATTGGCCATGCCGCTCAATATCCTGGACTCGAACACAGGATATTGGTCATGCTGCTCAATATCCTGGACTCGAACACAGGATATTGGCCATGCCGCTCAATATCCTGTACTCGAACAAAGGATATTTGCTGTGCCGGTTCAATATCCTGGACTCGAACACAGGGTATTGACCGTGCCGACTCAATATCCTGGACTTGAACACAGAATATTGGCCATGCCGCTCAATATCCTGGACTCGAACACAGAGTATTGAATGTGCCGCTCAACATCCTGGACTCGAACGCAGGATATTGGCCATGCCGCTCAATATCCTGGACTCGAACGCAGGGTATTGGCCTTGCCGCTCAATATCCTGGACTCGAACACAGTGTATTGGCCGTGCCGCTCAATATCCTGGACTCGAACACAGGATATTGGCCTTGCCGGTTCAATATCCTGGAATCGAACATAGGGTATTGGACGTGCCGCTCAATATCCTGGAATCGAACATAGGGTATTGGACGTGCCGGCTCAATATCCTGGACTCGAATGCAGAGTATTGGCCATGCCGCTCAATATCCTGGACTCGAACACAGGATATTGGTCATGCTGCTCAATATCCTGGACTCGAACACAGGATATTGGCCATGCCGCTCAATATCCTGTACTCGAACAAAGGATATTTGCTGTGCCGGTTCAATATCCTGGACTCGAACACAGGGTATTGACCGTGCCGACTCAATATCCTGGACTTGAACACAGGATATTGGCCATGCCGCTCAATATCCTGGACTCGAACACAGAGTATTGAATGTGCCGCTCAACATCCTGGACTCGAACGCAGGATATTGGCCATGCCGCTCAATATCCTGGACTCGAACGCAGGGTATTGGCCTTGCCGCTCAATATCCTGGACTCGAACGCAGTGTATTGGCCGTGCCGCTCAATATCCTGGACTCGAACACAGGATATTGGCCTTGCCGGTTCAATATCCTGGACTCGAACACAGGATATTGGCCATGCCGCTCAATATCCTGGACTCGAACGCAGGATATTGGCCTTGTCGCTCAATATCCTGGACTCGAACACAGGGTATTGGCCGTGCTGGCTGAACGCTCCGACGCAGCTATTATGAGTCTCACTTAGAGAGAGAAAGCGAGTGAGAGAGCAAGAGGTCTGGCTGAGCACTCTACACATTTGCAAGGGGTTGAGAGTTCAGATCCTGGTAGGGGGTCGTCTCAGCTCATTATCCTCATTCACCGTCATCACCATCCATCATCGTAAACATCCACAGTCGTTATCACCACCCCCTCCGTGGTCATTAAATAAGAAAAATGTATTCGTGTAATTGATTTCAACAATAGCGTAGGGCTTGCACACTTTTGCTACGAGCCCAGCGACAATGAGTTGGACTTTTTATTTTACCAGGTAAGGGCCCAAATCAGCTGTGTAGCTGTTTTTTTTAAGCGACCCTGGCGATCACAAATGATGGCTCAACGAAGCGGTTTATCGCGTGGAAAGTTACAGCAGTCAAATACTCTAAACGCCATGCTGTTGATTCTAAATGTGGAGGGGAAAAACCCAGAGGACCCGGGGAAAAATCCACACGACCTCAGGGAGAGAGAAAGAGAGACGTGAAAACTGCAAATATACAACAGGCGCGTCAGGGTCGGGATCGAACCCACGACCTCCTGTTTACTAGGCGAGGGAGTTAACATCTCACCCCGCGTCACTTCCATGGCTAATATCAGTGGCGGAGTGATATCTGAACTGGCCGTGGTGGGCACCCACCCCCTTCACCAACCCCGTACTGACCAGCACGGTGAAGTATGGTCAAACGACTTCCATAACCGACACCCATGGGGACACCTTCACGCCAGTAGTGGATTATGCATGGGCCTGTGAATTACAAATTATGATTTACTAAATAAATGTACAAATTACATTAAATTTACAAGTTAAATTATACTTTACAAACGATAATAAAAAAATTGTTATTTACAAATTATAATTTTCAAATTATAAATTACAGATTAAATCATATTTTACAACTTAAATTATACTTTACGGATTATAATTCACTAATTATAATTCACACATTATAATTTACACCAAGTCTCAAGGCGATGTTTCAGGAGTCCCTTTCGCTCACTGGTTTCCGCTCCTCACTCAATCTCACTTCTTTTCCCTCGCTCACCCCAAGACCACCCCCTGAATCTCCCCCCCCCCCCCATTAATCACCAACAGGTTACTGTTCCCTCTTTATATTCATGGCCATCACTCATTCCTCCCATTCATTCAATCCATTCATCATCATTTGCCGTCATCAATTTCGCTTTCACCGAATTCACGCATCACCACAGATTCGCCCCATCGTTTGCTGTCATCTCTTTCATTTACCTCATCTCCGCGCGTCGACCATCAACTCATTCCCCTGTGACCGTCACTCGCTCCGCTCGTCGACCATCAACTCATTCCCCTGTGACCGTCACTCGCTCCGCTCATCGACCATCAACTCATTCCCCACCGACTGTTACTCGCTCCACGTGTTGATGGTCAACTCATTCTCCTGCGACCGTCACTCGCTCCGCGCGTCGACCATCAACTCATTCCCCTGTGAGACCATCACTCGCTCCGCGCGTCGACCGTCACTCGCTCCGTGCGTCGACCGTCAGCTCATTCCCCTGCGACCGTCACTCGCTCCGCATGCCGACCGTCAACTCATTCCCCTGCGACCTTCACTCGCTCCACGCGTCGACCGTCAACTCATTCCCCTGCAACTGTCACTCGCTCCGCGTGCCGACCGTCAACTCATTCCCCTGCGACATCACTCGCTCCACCCGTCAACTGTCAACTCATTCACCTGCGAGACCTTCACTCGCTCCGCACGCCTACCGTCAACTCATTCCCCTGCGAACCCCTCTACACCTGGTGGAAGTCGCGGAAGCAGCCGAAGCGGCACAGTGGCACGTCGCAGATGCCGCAGCCGAACGACGTCTGCACCTGGCGGCCGGCGCGCGTCTTGCGGCCGTGCCGGGAGCACAGGCGGCACACCTTCTTGCCGCGGGCGGTGCGGACCAGCCGGTGCGCCGACATGTTCTCGGCGCTCACGTAGGACACCACCTGCCGTGATCGCTTGCCCTTGTGGTGCCCCATGCGTCGGTGACCTCCACGCAGTTGCTCCGCCAGGTCGACGCGGAACTGCGGCGGGGGGCAGGGGGTGAAGGGGGGGTCAGTCGATCGGTCAAGTCAACGGCGGTTTAATTGATTACTTTTCATATTTAGTGATATGCTTGCCAATTTCTTACATTTTTTAAGACTCACATCGGTTTTTTGTTGTTGTTGTTGCATTGTCTGCCGTTGTCACTTCCTCACGTGACCGGCGTGAGCTTACCCGTGATGAATGGGACGTGTAAATCGTGCACTCCGCTACGTGTTGCCGTACATTGCTGCGGGGAGAGTAGACGCTCATCGTCTCCAGAGTTTATTATTGTTGTTGTTGTCTATTTAGCTGACCTGTCTCCACCTCGTGACGATTCACGTGACAATGCGCGCCGGCTATGATGACCCGCCCCACACTGGACATCATCGGATTCCTCCCATCTAAATAAAGATCCTGAGATGATTAATTAGTTAAGCAAATGACTTGTGACTCGCCGCTCGCTCTCAAAGAGGAACCGCAGAGTGGGCGGGAAGGTAGCGGCCAGGGCGGTGAACCGGCGATACCAAACAGCTGCCCAAGCTCTGCGGTCCTCTGTATATTTGGAGAAAAAACACGTGTGCGAGGGGGCAACGCTTTATCCCGTCTAGATGGAACAGGTGGAGTCCACGTTTGCTGTACCGCGACGCAGGGTTATCACACCCCGACGCTCACGGGCAGGGAGTGTAGCAAACTTCTGTTTGATCCACCAACCCTCGCCTCCCCAGGGAGGGTTTAAAGGTCACGTGCATAGACACCATCGCTCGGCTAGTTGCTGAGCACAGGCACAAAGTACCAAATTGCCAAGCGGCCAGCAACTAAACAGAGGTCACAAGCTAAAGTATTTGTCCAGGTAAAGCCCCACTGATCTCCTATCTAGCTCTTTTTTAAGAAGCGACCTGGCTATCACAAATGATAGCTCAACGAAGTGGCTTATTGTGTGGAAATGTATAGCAGCCAAATACTCTTAAGCGTGGAGGGAAAAACCCGGAGGACCCGGAGAAAATTCCATGTGACGCGAAAGCCTACTACTACGTGGTGTTATAAAGCCTACGTGTTAGGGCCTAAGCCTTAACCTGTAAGTGGTCCATAATATAGCTGTGTCGTTAAACCCGCCACCACCCGACACAAGTAAGGTTTCTCACCTAAATAAAACATGTCAATTCGTTAATAGTAAAGCACACCGGTGGGTTGGAGAGTAAAACCCACACCATTTACAATTCGAGTCACCGTGACGTTTCGCCAGTAATTACAACTCGCATCACCAGAGTTGTGGAGAAACCCTCCTGCTTCCGTCTTACTAATTGGCCACGTCGGGTGGCGGCAGGATTTGACGACACATTCACACTTCACGCGATATAACCCCCCGCGACTACCACGCGTTAAAGTGACCTGGAAGTGGTCGTAATTCTTGGGCATGGGAGGCTCGTGCGGGGACTCGCGGTAGAGCAGCCAGGCGTTGACGATGCTCAGGTTGAGCAGGAACCACACGATGTAGCGCCACCACTTCTTGGAGGCGCGCCCCACCGCGTAGTAGCTCCGGTACTGGTCCGAGCGGTCGACGCCGCCCATGAACCTGTTGTAGTGCACCACGGGCGCCGGCTTGATGGGACCCTCGTCCACGGGGCGCACCATGCGAGGGTCCTGGTTGGTGGAGAGCGTCGCCACCACGCGCTTGTCACGCCACACCGACAGCACGAGGCCTCCCTTCTGGAAGAACGCGACGTCGCCGCGGCGGCGGAGCAGCGACGCGACCTCCCTGGCGGGCGGCGGCAGTCCCCGGCGGCTCAGGCTGACGGTGCCGCAGGCGTAGGTGCCGCAGCGGGAGCGCAGGTCCTCGAGCAGCGCCGGTGAGGAGAAGTAGCGGTCGAAGTAGAGGTGGTGGTTGCGGTGCCAGTAGGAGCGGGTGAGGCTCATGACGACGCGGTAGCCCAGGCCGCCGGACTCCGCCGGCGCGGGGGTGGCGACGACGGCGAGCCTCGTGGTGCGAGGAGCCGCGTTGCTGGTGCTGTGAGCGGTGCTATCGGTGACGCTATTGGCAGTACTATTGGTGACGCTGTGAGCATTACTATTGGTGATGCTATGAGCAGTACTATTGATGACATTATGAGCAGTACTATTGATGAAACTATGAGCAGTACAATTCCCGACAATTGGAGCAGCGCTACTGCCGGTTCTATGAGAAGTGCAACCGCCGACGCTCCGAGCTGCAACACTGACGACGCTAAGGGGAACACGGTTGCCGGCGCTGCGAGCGCTACCATGGCCGATCCTGTGAGCAGCGCTACTGGGGATGCCACGAGCAGTCGGGCTACTCTCGACGAGGCCACGAGGAGGAGTGCCGTCGACGCAGCGAGCTGCGCCGTTGGACGGGATTCCGCAAGCGGTAACGCTCGCACCGGCGGCAAGGCGGTGAGCGCTGCCAGCCGATGCGGCGCGTCCATCAAGGCGGCCGCCATCGGCACCAGCGGGGCCGCAAGTGCCGCCACCTGCGCCAGCGAGCGCAGCGCCGGCAGCTCTGCGAACGCCAGAATCGTCCGCTGCTTCGTCAGCACCGCCGGTAGCGTCATCGGCACCAGCGGGGCGACTGCTAAGACCACCATGGGCAGCACCACCGATGCCACCACCACCACTGTCATGAGCATCACCGATGCCACCACAACCACCATCATAAGCATCACATATGCCACCACCACCACCACTATCATGAGCACCACTGATGCCACCACAACCACCATCATAAGCATCACCGATGCCACCACCACCACCACTATCATGAGCACCACTGATGCCAACACAACCACCATCATAAGCATCACTGATGCCACCACCACCACAACCACCATCATAAGCATCACCGATGCCACCACAACCACCATCATAAGCATCACCGATGCCACTACCACCACAACCACCATCATAAGCATCACCGATGCCACCACCACCTCTATCATAAGCACCACCGATGCCACCACAACCACCATCATAAGCATCACCATTGCCACCACAACCACCATCATAAGCACCACCGATGCCACCACAACCACCATCATAACCACCACCGATGCCACCACCACAACCACCATCATAATCATCACCGATACCACCACCACCACAACCACCATCATAAGCACCACGGATGCCACCACAACCACCATCATAAGCACCACCGATGCTACCACAACCACTATCATGAGCACCACCGATGCCACCACAACCACCATCATAAGCACCACCGATGCTACCACAACCACTATCATGAGCACCACCGATGCCACCACCACCAACACGACCAGCCAGAGTCCCACCAGCTGCACGTGTGGCACCCGCAGCAATGGCAGCGGCACCGCGGGCAAAAGCAGCAACAGTGCCACCTCCAAGGGCGGTAGCACCTGCAGCGCTGCTGTCGGCACCAGCACCAGTTGTCTGGTGAGCAGCACGGGCAGTGACGCTCGCAGGCCCATCGCTGTGAGTACTGCCCGCACTTCGGGCGTAAACACAAGCAGCCGCACAATGAGCACCGCCAGCACAAGCAGCGCTGACAGCACCAACAGCTCTACCGCTAACAGCGCCAGCGCCGCCACGGCCGTCGGCACTGCCACAAAAAGCACCAGCGCCACGAGCACCACCACCACCAGTCCTACCACTATTGGCACCACTAGCACCACAAGTGCCACCACCGCTAACCGTATCACCATGAGCACCGTCACTACCATGAGCCCTGCCACCAAAAGCACCAGCGCCACTAGCACTGCCACCACCATAAGCAGCACCACCACCACCACCAGTCCTACCACTATTGGCACCACCATCACAAACGTCACCACCACCGCCACCGCTCGCCATATCACCACAAGCACCACCACTACCATGAACCCTGCCACCATAAGCACCAGTGTCACTAGCACCACCACCACCACCAGCCCTACCACAGTTGGCACCACTAGCACCATCACCATCACAAGCGCCATCACCACCGCCACCGCTCGCCATATCACCACAAGCGCCACCACCACCGCCACCGCTCGCCATATCACCACAAGCGCCACCGCCGTCACCGGCGGCATCCGCAGTCGTGGCAGCGCCGTAGGCGGAGCGCCCGGTGTAGATGTCGAAGTTGAGGCAGTAGCCGGTCTGCGCCTCGCACAGCTCCCACACCTTGACGCCCCACTTGGTGGGCTTGGCGGGCATGTGCTGCTTGAAGAAGAGGCGCCCCTTGAAGGGGATCATGCCCTCGTCCACGCTGAGCTCGCGCCGCGGGGAGTAGTGGCGCGAGAAGTTGGCGCGCACCTCCTCCACCACGTTGCGCACCTGGGGGCGCCGCGGGTGTCAAGCAGCGGTAGCAGCAGCAAGCAGCAGCAGGAGAGGCAGCAGCAGCAGGAGAGGCAGCAGCAGAAGTAGTAGCAGCAAGCAGCAGAAAAGGCAGCAGCAGCAGCAGAAGTAGCAGCAGAAGCAGGAGAGGCAGCAGAAGAAGCAACAGCAGAAGCAGAAGGAGCAGAAGAAGAAGCAGAAGCAGCAGCAGAAGCAGGAGAAGCAGCAGGAGAAGCAGGGGAATCATCGACAGCAGAAGCAGGAGAAGGAAAATCAACAGAAGAAGCAGGAGAATAAGCAGAAGCAGCAGGAGAAGCAGGAGAAGCAACAGGAAAAGCAGCAGCAGAATAGCAGAATAATCGACAGCAGAATCAGGAGATGCAGCAGGAGAAGCAGGAGACGCAACAGAAGCAGAAGCAGCAGGAAAAGCAGCATCACCAACCATGTTTAAAATGCACACGATGGAAACGCAAACGAAAACAAACCATCTCCTCTTGCTGACTCCATCTACGACGCGTTCCTCCCACTCTCTATTCCTTTGAAGAACCTCCAAGTCGCTTACCCTATCGTGCCATCATAAACCTTCCAGCAGCAACACATTCCACGAATACACCTTGTAACCCACACACGTGTGTCTCGGAACGCACACACGTGGGCCTTGTAACAAAGGCAAAGGTCCTCCCTATAGCCTTCACAGACTATTGGGGCAAATGCTGTTAGCTAACACCTATGAAGGCACACACAAACACGCGCAGCACACACGCACACAGACACGTGTAGCAGACACACGTAGACACGTGTAACACACACACGCGCAACACACACACACAGACACGTGCAGCACACACACACACAGCTACGTGTAGCACACACACAAGCACCACCACAAGCATGAGCCCTGCCACCATCAGCACCAGCGCCACTAGCACTACCACCACCATAAGCAGCACGACCACCAAGCCCAACCACCTTTGGCACCACCAGCACCACCACCGCCAGCCATATCACCACACTCACCACCGCGCTCACCTTGTAGATGGGGTCATATCCCCGCTGGCCGCGAGCGGGCGTCCCCACGTTGTTGCGCGCGTGCAGGTACTGGCTGACCTTCGAGTAGCGCGTGTGGGTCATGGTGCCGGACACCCACTCGCAGCGCAGCGCCGGGTTGCCGGACCAGTAGCACCAAACGCGCGGCAGGTCTTTGATGCCCATCATGATGGCCACGGCGAAGAAGGCCTTCATCTCGCGAGACGTCGTGGGTGACCAGAGCGGGTCAGCTTTGCCGCTCTCGGCGATTTTCTGCTCGGCGTAGCGATTGGTTTCCTGTGCGTGGGTGGGTGGGTAGCGACAGTCGTCCGTTCGCTCGGTCACTCGGTTGACCGTCGACCATGACGATGACGACGAGCGTGATGATGGTGGTTTTTTCATTTCAGTTTTTCATTTGTTAGGTATAACCCTGTGAGCCATGCGGCTCTTGACTCGGGTGCAACCGCAACAAAACAAAAACATGAACAAGAGATATCTTAAAGTGACTACACGCCACAGAAAAATCCTGGGAAAAACCAGCAACGTCTTCCATTAAAAAACACCATATTTCAACGCTGTGTGCAAAAATCCTAGTGGGATGCAAGTCAAACGATAACAACCATAGGACAATGTCGATTAAAGTTATCAGGCGAACTCTGTACTACAACAAACAAACATGGCTAAACCAAAACGTTTTCAAAATCACCAATACAAAGCTATAAAACAATGTAACAGTCATCAATGGTGCTCGGAAAGGCCAAATGGAGTTCACAAAAAGTCACGACCGCCTGAAAGTATGGAAAACCCGAGCGCAAAACAGATTTGACGCAACCCCAGACCGCATCCGCTGCACAAAACTGTGGCAGTGGCAGCGGCGGCAGCCGACAACGCGGATTCTCGATGATGCGCAAATTGAGACGTTCAAAACTCTCCGTTGTGCGGTGGCCGTGGGTCACCCAGGACAGGTCACGGAAGGTGAAACGACTCGACGTCCGGTTTACAAAAACGAAGGGGGTGTCCATGCAGAGACAGTCCACCCCGCTACTCCCGACGCAATGAAGTGGCTCAGCCGACCCGATGTGAAATTAAAGCTGTCGCTCGACACCAGCGTCAGCCATACGAAGGAGAATACTCGGTTAACTAGGTCGGGCAGTAGCTCATTCACTCAGTTGCTCAGTGGCCCATTCACTCAGTCGCACACTCAATAAGTCACTCAGTTACTTATTCAATCAGTTACTAGTTCAGTCACTCAGTCGCTTCGTCACTCAGTTAATTATTCAGTCACACAGTTACGTATTCACTCAGTCAGTCAGTGGCCCACTCACTCACTCGCTCATTTACTGGCACCAGTAAAATCCAAATGTCGTCTTCCAGGTTAGGCCCCCACATCGGGCACAATCGATCCGCGGATAAAGAGGGAGTCGCGTGGCAAAAGCATCAGGAGTGTGCAGGACCGGTCCAGATATCAACCGCCACTTTGTGCGAGCCATGGTGAGGAAGCGAAGTTGGTGCAAAAAGTGAAAGGTGTTCGATGCGGTTACGTTGGCTGTGGTCAGATATCGAACTGACTAAAAAAGAAAGCGGTAAGGAAAGCGTTGTGTTTTTTTTTGTTTATATCGGGGCTGCCATTCAGGCGTCGCGCTTGGCCAACACACAAAAAAATAAACAAACAAACCAACAGAAAGGAAAGGGCTTTAAGAGTTTCCCGCCCGACCTGAGTGAAGACGTCGATCAGACGATCTGGCCAGAAGAGCATGAAGTAGTCAAGCACGGAGGCGTCGAGCGGGAGGCCGTGATTGGGACCGGCGCTTTCCGTGAACGGCGCCACCACCACGTCGCGGAGTTCGCGGCTCCACGACGGCGCCTCCAGGTGAGGCTTGCGCGAGGCCTCCTCCACAACAACACCACCACCATCGTCGCCATCGTCGTCGTCATCGTCGTCATCATCGCCGTCGTCGCTGTCGCACGCATTCTGCTCCATCGGCCTGGCCATCGCAAAGACAGGCGTCGTGAATGTTAGGATGGTGGTGGTGATGATGGGAGAGATGCTGCTGCTGAGGGTTCTGATGTTAGGATGGTGATTGTGGTGGTGATGGTGACCCTAGAGATGCTGCCGCTGAGGGTTGATGTTAGGATGGTGATGATGGTGATGATGATGGTAGAGATGCTGCTGCTGAGGGTTCTGATGTTAGGATGGTGGAGGTGGTGATGACGGTAGAGGTGCTGCTGCTGAAGGTTCTGATCGAATTGATGTTGATAAAAGGGTCAAACTTATTCCTATTTTTTCACACTTGATGTTGATGCTTGCTGCTGCTGATGGTGCTGCCGCTGACTGTGAAGGAATGGTTGATACAATCGTCGAGAATGTTGATGTCGCTGACAATTACGATTCAGCTCGTGCCAATGGGTGTAACAAGGCAGCCCAATGATGGTGACGTCACAGCCGTGCCGTCAATGACGACGTGACACTTCCGATTACGAATCACATCACAGTCAAGCTAACAACTTTGATGTGGTCCCAGATGGTGATGGTGATGATGCTGCTTCCACTGCTGCCCAGCGATGGATTTCAACTCCGACAATTCCACGACGACGGCTTCCTTACCACCGTTGCTCCTGCACGCCCACCATGGGCTCCTCCTCGTCCTGCGGCGCCCCTCCTCGCTCGACGTCGTCCACATCCACGTCGCTCTCGTCTTCGCCCTCGGCGCTAATCTGGGGCCCCCCACTGCCGATCGCAGGGGGCCCCCCTCTCGCGGCGCTCCCCGCCGACGGCCTGGGCTCGCATTGCGCTCCCGCTGTCGCACCGGCAGCGGACAAGGAGCTCGCGCGGCCGTAGTAGCCCGTGTCATCCGCGCTGAGATCCATGGCTCGCTGCTAGGGACGCATCGACGATCAGTGGCGTGACGAGCGTGGGGGGGGGGCTTACTTCACCCCCTGTTTTCAACAACGGTGCCGAAGAACAACACGAACAACTCATTTAAAACGGAGCGCCCCTACAGCGTTAAGTGTTCGAGACCGTGAGCGCAACGACGATGCAATTTGGCAAAGCGGAGCCGCGATATAGAACAGCCTCTAGGTGCGAGACCAATCACAATATTGGGTGACCCCACACCTGAACCCATTGCCCTGAACCCATTGCCGCAGCCCCCCTGAGCTGATGATGTCGTTAACTATGCCACCGATTGACGATGATACCTGTACAGCTATTGTGTATATGATTGTGTCTCGTTTAGCAAAGTACAATATTTACAAGTTTTATTATCCGTGTTTGATATTGTTGTTATTGTTACCACGAAGAGGCTGCATGCAACTGCACTGATTTTGAAATGTACTTCCGCTTGTCAAAGATATAATAACGAACGATAGGAATCGTACAGGTGCCTTTGTCTGGCTCGATGAGCTTCAGAAAATAACAATGCACCCTAATCAGAGTAAATGGGGCCTTAAGTATTAACACTGAACTATTAGTATCCTAAAACATTATTCATCTGGCCCTATGAACCTCAGAAATTAACAATGAATCACACAAATGTTCATGGATGACCCTGGCATTTAACATTGGGCTACTCAGGTGCAACGGCTTAGCTGATCACACACTGCCGATGAGACCCAGCGAAGTTGAAACTGGTGCACCTTTTTCTTGTGAAATAATGAATGTGTAAAATATGCGGTACACTTATGCATTGCTGATTAATTCACATTATATTTTATTTAGATAGCAAAGCCGCCGATGATCGATGCATTTAAATTATTACTTTATTGTCATTAAATATGTACTTTAATGATAATTGAAATATGGATTGTAGCGTGTAATTACTAGAGTAAGTATAAATATTTAATCCTTTCAAGTGTCAGTCACCACAATTATTTCTGCAGGATGGAAGATTGTGAACATCGTGTTACATTCAAAACGTGCCCGCTCAATCTCCTGATCACAGCCCTGAATCAGTGGTGGAAATTCCACATTGCCCTGACAGGGGTAAGTCTATCCACAGAACTCGCACATTTGACTTATCCGGGAGTGGTACTGAATGTATCGACCCTTGATGGGATGGATGGTGATCTAAGCTTACCCCTGATCCCAGGATTTGAACTTGTGACCTTGAAATTGTGAAACGCGATTTAATAAACCCAAAGTAATGTTCAAAATGGCAGGTTAAATTGTATGTTTAACATTTTTTTTTTTACGAACAGAAATGTAATCGCCAAATGAACCTATTGCTTTGAGCACTATTTCGTAATTAATACGGTCAAGTATAAATTATTGTACTTTGTATAAGCTGACGGTGGTGGTAGTGGTTGTGTGATAGTGGTGGCGGTGGCGACAGTGTTCATGATGACATGGCTGGTGGCGGTGCTGCTGGTGCTAACGATGGTTCTGGCGATTGTGGTGGTGGTCGTCTTTATGGCGATATAGCTGGTGGTGGTGGTGCTAACGATGGTTCTGGTGATTGTGGTGGTATTTATGGTGGTATTTATGGTGGTAAGTGTGAGGGTTGGTCCACTCCACCAAAGCCAGTCCGTGCCGCAGTGAACTGATTTAGAATGATCAATCGTTCACATAACGCGTTGCCACAACTCAAACACAACACAGATATTATTCCAGAGTTAACAATAATACTGCAAATGCCATCACAGCAAGCGGCAATGATAGCAACAATAAATGACACTGCAATTAGAACACAAATATTAAACTGACTTTGCACTACGTTACAGTAGGCTCAGTTGCTATGGAGACCATTGCCATGGAGACGAGAGGGCGTGAGTTGCCATGGCAACAAGATAAGCAATGGCAGTGCCTAATGATCAGCAAGATGTCTTGTGTACAGGCACACTGGTTTAGATTATGACCAAAAACACCCCCAATCTACATCACTTTGAGCTCCACTCTGCTTTAAATAAATCAAATGCCTTCCCATCCATAGGTAAAGACTAAGACTACCCATGTCAGCCTTCAGTTTCATGGGTTAATGCTGCCTCTTTAGTCTGGGGAGAGACGGAGAGAGGGCATAGAGAGAGAGGCTGATATGTCTGGCACATTTTCTGCATTAATTATAATGTATACAGATCCAATGCAATGCCCGTATGTGTGTGTTAGACCTGTGTGGAGCGCAGAGGTGGGACAAAGTCATTGTTATGCAAGTCCAAGTCGAGTCGCAAGTCATCAAATTCATGACTCGAGTCTGACTCGAGTCCAAGTCACATGACTCGAGTCCACATCTCATAGGTGGGACAAAGTCATTGTTATGCAAGTCCAAGTCGAGTCGCAAGTCATCAAATTCATGACTCGAGTCTGACTCGAGTCCAAGTCACATGACTCGAGTCCACACCTCTGGTGGAGCGTACGACTGTGTATGTCCGTGTCTATTTGCTCGTGTGCCTGTGTGTACATGTGATGTGTGTGCGTGTATGTGTGAGCTGGAGTGAGGAGCTCACAAATCCTTGAAAGATCTGGGCAAAGTCCCATCGGTGAGCTCCTCCGGCAGGCAAGGCTGCGTTGGCTGGGTCATGTAGCCCGCATGCCCAGCCACCGCATGCCGAAACAGCTTTTATTCTGCCGGATCGAGGAGGCTAAACGGGCGAAGCACGAGCTAGAGAAGAGATGGAGTGATGTGGTACAGGAGGACGTGGAGCTGAGTGGACTTGCCGATGACTGGTACCAGCGGTGTCAAGATCGGCCTCTGTGGAGGAGGCTCGTGAAGGACGCTACTGGGCAGTTGGAGGCAGTCGCCCTCCAACAACAACGGAGGGCGGAGGAGCGACGCTCACAACAACGAGCGGAGCGCCGGGTGGCTAAAGCGCAGCAAGTTGGCAGAGTAGGGGGCACAGGTGGTGCATCAGCCAGTCATCTCGGTCATCTCAGTCAGTCGACCCGTGGCACCTGCTGGGTCTGCCCCGTGACCTCCTGCCAGCGGGCGTTCGACACTTCACGTGGCCTCAAGGTGCACCTAGCCTGGCACAAGCGTCGTGGTGACGTCACCGCCACTTAGTGGCGAATTGCTGTTGTTGTGAGCTGGAGTGTGTCGGTCAGCGCCCCTGCGCTACGAACCCGATTCCCGCTCACGGCCAACATCGGTGACGATGATCTGAACCGGTCCTGGGCCTCCCCCTGGGTCTACTCAGCCTCAAATTAGTACCTGGTGCAGCGGATGAACATTGGCACTGGGGAGACAAAGGCTGCACTGGGCATGGTGCGGAACATACCACCCCCTGGCATGCGATCCTGGCCTTAATAGGTGCTCGCTAACAGAACCCTGTGTAGGCTTTTTTCTGTGTTATCGTGGTGTCTGATTATTTTCGAGCTGTGGATTTTCACAGGGCCAATTTGGGATCGTTTAGTTCCTGCAAGAAGACACCAAATAAATGTCTTCGTGCGAACAAATATTGGCGTTACTCAATGCCATGTTTTAGAATCTATCCCACAAAGTGTATCCGGTACCATCATCCGATCATTTTTAGGCAGACAGCATTTTTCCCGAAAAGTGTTTTGAATAACCCAAGTATTTGGAACACATCCCAAGCCTTTATATATCAATGTCTGTCCATGTGTGCATCTCTGTAAATTCGTGTGTACGTATCTCTGTCAATGTGTGTAATCAATCCTGTACGTCTGTGCATGTGTTTGCATGTGTCTGCATGTGTTTGTATGTATATAAGGACGCGACTGGGTAGTTGGAGGCAGTCGCCCCTCTAGCAACAACGGGGGGCAGAGGAACGACGCTCACAACAACGAGCGGAGCGCTGGACCGCTAAAATACAACAAGTTGGTACATTTGGGGGGCAGAGGTGGTGCATCTCCCAGTGATCTCAGTAAGCCAACCCATGGCACCTGCTGGGTCTGTCCCGAGACCTCCTGCTGGCAGCGAGCCTTCGACACTTCAAGTGGCCTCAACGTGAACCTAGCCTGGTACAGGCGCTGTGGTAACGTCACCACCACTTGGTGGCGAATGGCGCTGGGTATTGGTGTGATTGTAGGTGTTATAGTGTGTGTGTGTATGCATGTTCTTGCGTATGCATGTCTGTGACTCGTATATCGTGTGTGCTTTGTGTATGGCTGTATTTGTCTACATCTGTGATTGTGTCTTTGTAGCACATTTATGTGTGTGTGTGTTTCAGGAAAGGGAGGTACTGCCCAGATTCCATTTTCCCTTGCGCGTCTTTCACAGCAGAGGTGTAATCATGGCCTACATCTCAGCGTTTTTGCCCTGGTCAAGGCCGACGATACCACCTAGAGCTTGTCTTTGGGGTCTTCAATCCTCTCTGCTCACGATCATCACACACGTTCGAGATGGTCGGGAGGCAGAGTCCATCCTCTGTTCGCCTCGGGGTTACAACATGAACCTCCTCTGGGGTGCTACATTTCAGGCGAACTCCTCTTATCCACGGCCTTATTATCCGCGATTCCTGTTATCATGGCAGCTGTAGGGTCTGCAAAACTTCGTATTATCGGCGGATCTACGGTATTCTTGTTATCCGCGATCTTACCCATATTGTATAGCAAAGCGGCTTCCTCATCGCCACATTTCCACGCATAAGAGGTAGTCGGCACTGCAAATTCATCCTATTATCCGCAGGGGTTATCGACGATATTCCACCCCACGGATAATAGGAGTAAAGTCGCGCATAACCCCCTGGATAATAGGATCCGTGATATCGGAGTTCTGTATTTTATGCATAAATATATATTTAAAATCTAATAAAGATATGACGAGAGGCTGATCAAAATGCCTGGATGCAGTCGAGTGATGGCTCCCTACTGGTCACCAATGTTTATGCATCGCTGATGTCCTGGCAATCTGGCTGCGAACTGGAAATACGCGTGTTGAACTTCTTTCGCACCGTACGTCGCCAACCGTGCTGACCGGAAGTGCGGGGAAGGACACACAAACTTAGCACAATAAGCAATTATCAAGCGAACGGTTCTGATAAGTAGCTTGCCGAAGCAAGAGCTGCCCCCCAAACTCAGAGACGGGGGCTTTTTACCACGAGAACCACCAACAGATGAACCTTATGGCGGGACCCCGGGGTCCCATAAGCCCCCCGGCTCTCGCACAAACTGCGTTGCGACGTCATTTTATGTCTGTTGAAGGCGAACGGTGCGGCAATCGATTCCTCTCGACGAGCTCTACACGATGCGCTAATCGAAGTTTCAAAGTTTTGTTTCTTTTGCGCATTCGTCCTCTTGAACGACGCGACAACAGAATGATCCGCGCCAGGCGGGTCACGGCGTTTATTACTTAATTACGTCTTGACTTAAAGCTTTCGTGACGGCAGGAATTCATATTCTTTGGGTTTTTGGGTAAAATAACAAAAAACTACGACGTTTCGATCACAACACAGGAGGTTTAAACCTGTAAAACAGTCTGCCTCAGCAGCTTTCCCCTTTCTCCTCCTGATGACGACCGCTTGTTTTGTGACCGAAACGTCGTCGTTTTTTGTTCTTTTATTTCAACCTTTCTACGTGACTTAACCGAAAGACCCAAAGAACACTTAATTGCGATTTTGACTTCCGTTTATTCGGGACCCCGGGTCCCGCCATAAGTAAGTAATCATTGGAAACTGAGTAATCATTGGAAAGATGTTATTAACCATGTAAAAAAGATTTGGCGACACATATTTGTACCATCTTATTTGACAGGTACTATTCTACTTTACCGAGTGTTGACATCCCCAGCGTTTAACAGTACTGCCATTTTGTATTTGGATTTGTCTGCTAACACCGGCCACAACCCCGAGTCGATGTGCACCATTGTTCCCTTTTAGCCCCGCCCCCCCCGTTTCATCCTCTGGCTACCACATTCAGATAAGCCCCTCCCCCCCCTCCCCCTGAACTTGTATTTAAGAGCTGGTCTCTTGGATTTTTCCTCACTTGATACAGTAAATTTAGCTGTGACGGTCCCACCTGATGACAGAGACTTGTGTTGCCTCCAAAACGTCGTGATTTATTATTTTATTTATACATTTTTATTATTAATTTTTATCTTCGTGACTTTACCGAAAAAACCTAAGAGTATCCCGCCATAAGGTTCATTTAATAACAACGCGAAGCGCCTTGCATGGGTACTCTGCCCGTTGATTCACCACAAGTGCGGTGTGCCACGGCGATGGTAGGGCATTTGTGCCGACAGGCAGCTCCAGTCAGCCACCGGCTGACGGACAGGGTTCCCCAGAGGGCAGTGATGTGCGGTGAGGTCAATGGCTGGGGAGGCACTGGCTGGTATCAGAGCCAGATTCACACACTGAGGGGGCGTGTCCTCACTGAGGGGGGCGTGTCCTCACGGAGAAGGCGTGTCCTGACTCGGGGGGGGGGGGGGGGCGTGTTAGACACGTCCCCCTCAGTGAGGCAGATGTGATAGCTGCCTCCCCTGGTGCTTTTTCATTGCAGTTTAATGACGAGACCAGCGAGCCTAAATATCTTTATACACATACGTGAAATAAGTTACCTGGAGTATGGAAGGCGAGCACATGAATCGAAGGGGTCTACAAACATTACATTGGTGACATACTGAGATAGTAACAGGCACGCGCTTATTGCCCGCGCTCCATACAGTTACTGAGGGGTTGCGCAATCAGAGGGGAGGCTGAGCTCGTCGCTGCCTCACCTCTCGTCTCTCCCTGTATTTGCAGCGGAGCTCCGCAAATTTGGCGATTTTGACAACAAAAATGATTGGAATCGTACAGAAATGACATTTATAACACAGATCAGTGGAAAAATCATAATTTTTTGTTTATTATTTTTTACTTTTCGTAACAGTTATTTTCATTGGAGTATTACAGGTTAGGCTGTGCCTCCCCTGCCTCCCCTGACCGCACGCCCCTGCCAGAGAGGGGCGGCACGAGTACCCACACTTCACCCCACCACCAGGTAGACTTTACTGGAGTGTAGCAAAATTATATACTACTGGGTGAACAATGCACGTGCTTCGTCATTTCAACTGCCGTGCCCGGAGATCAAATCGGCGACCTCTGTGGATTGCAACTCCAGTCTTGCTACCATTACACAATATATATAAAAAAAAGTATAAAAGTTTAAGTATTTATATGTTTTCGAAGTTGTGTTTTTCACTTGTGTGTGGGCTGGTTTTTTTGCTCGTGGGAGTAAGCCAGAGAGCCTGGAGACATCTCACAAACACTCGGGGATAGCGCTTGAAGCTCCGCACAGACGGATACAAGAATCCATCGCCCGCAGGCCAAACCTGAAAACCCGTGGTATTCATTGCCAGGGGGGGGGGGGGGGGATTGCCCATCCAACTATTGACCGGTCTCCGACCCACTCAGCTTCACATGATCTGCTCCACCGGCAGCTCAGCAATCCACTTGCTGTACTGCCACCTAGTGGCGCCATCACTGCCCAACAGGGCCAGATGACAGCGCGTTCCCATCTCTTCATGATCCACCAACACCCAAACACAAATCACCGATGTACAATGCCGATAACATCATATTAAATACACGTGTAAATGTAAAGGTACAGCCCTGCAATTGCTTGCTCATGCCACTAGAGGGAGCTCTAGGGAGCCCCTCTAGTTGGTGTGTTTTTGGCTTACTCTTCCACGCTGGCTGGACGTCTAGACGTGCAATGTCTGCGAAGCTCTCACGACGCACGCGTACATCGCCACAGCAAAACAACAAACACATTTGCTTACCTTGAGCATCAGCGAGGGTTGTGGCCATTATGAGTTAGAAATCTGCGCAGCCGGCACGTACCGTATTCATCCTAAACGAGGGCTTGCTTGCCAATCAACACACACGCACGCGTAGTGACGAGCTGCAATGCTGGCTTGCTATACAGACAACTAACCACACGACCATAACCTCCCCCCCCTCTCCACCTAATACCGTTCAATACACAGCACAAATCGCGCTGTGTTCTCCGCTTGCTAAATTATCCCGACGCTTCACGGCGCCTATTATTCGCCTGCAACATTCACGTGTGGAAACGGTAGCGTTGAGAATGTAGAGCAGGAGCCACAATGCACATGCCGGTGTCGGGGGTGAGAGCACAATGACGCTTGCGTGTGTGTGTTTTGGTTAACACGATGATGGCTCTTTCTTAACACGATGATGCACAGAGAGCGGCGGCTGCCACTGCAGGAGCTGAAAATAAAGACCACGAGCCTCTGAAATTTCCACCAGAGGGCGGCAGGTGCCACGATTATTAAGTGTGTTTGTTGAACTTGCCAAGGGCTTTTGGCGTCATCTGCTCCAACACCATGTGAGACTAGGCTCTAAAGAAAGCTGTCTCGGGTGTGGACCAAACCATTTCAAGGACAGTGCGTACATTATCAGAGTTATGTTTTTTGTTTGCATTCCGACTGCAGGTATTGTGGTCTATGCAAACATGACTCCTTGTAAAAAAGGTGTCAGTTTTGTTGCCAGATAAGCGGGTAAAAAACCAATTATCATATTTTTCTACTAGCAAATGATGTTCCAATGGTGTGTTGAACTTCTTTCGCACCGTACGTAGCAAACCGTTCTAATCGGAAGGTGGCATGCTCTGTCTGCACACGCAACTTTGCACGATTTTACCAAATAACTCTGTGGCCCTAAACTTTATAATTAAAACAAATATCGAATAGGCAACGTTTCAGGCAATGCTCCTTCGTACCACCGATTTGTGTGCTGATTTATGTTCTCTGCAAAAGGGGCCATTGCCTGAAACTGCAAATAAGTTTCCCTCTTAAGGCCACAGTTGTTGTGTAGTTCATTGTTCTTGTACCCCACCTGCCGACAGAGTCGCAGCAGCAGCAGCAGCATCACCACCGTCATCAAATAATTTGGCTTGACATGAACAAGAGATTTAAAGCTTTCGTGACTGCAGGGATTCATATTCTTGGTTCTTTCGGTAAAGTCACGTAGAAGAGAAATAAAAAAATAATCAAAATAAAAAATATTTTTTTCACGACGCCACTTTTTTCAAATTTTCTTGCTGCGGTTTTCACACCTGATGATGATTGCTTGTGTTGCCATCGAAACGTCGTGAGAATTTAATTGTTTTATTTGTATTATTTTATTATTATTTCCATTCTACGTGACTTTACTGAAAGAACCAAGAATATAGACAAGACATTTGAGTGTCTCGTCGAGTTGAGTAGCTCGACTGGGCTAGGGTGCCCCTGAAGAGGGTGACCTATGCTAGTCAGGTGGCAATTATAATAATAATAAGAATTAGATTTTGACTTCGTGCCACATGCGCAGAAGCGTCTCAGGTGGCCATAACCACCACTCATCTGTTGTGGTGGCCTTAGGGGCCGTCCATAAATGACGTCACGCACCTAGGGGGGGGGGTCAGACATTTGTGACGATGTGTGACGAGGGGAGGGGGTTTGAGAAATGTGACGTCACATCAAAATTCGCAACTCTAAATAAATATAGACAACGCGTTCTCCTTAATAAAATAGACTTTTTAATAAATGTTTTCTCCAACAACATCAGAGTGCAGCGGCACATTAACTACGCACTATGATGACAATAGTTCAAAGCGATTTGAAGCATGTTTTATTTTGGGGGGGGGCAGAGCTTTGTGACGTCATATTTGAGGGGGGGTCTGACTTTTTGTGACGCCGTGTGACGAGGGGGGGGGGGGGTCAAAAATCGTCCAAAATCGCGTGACGTCATTTATGGACGGCCCCTTAATAGGTGCTCGCTGACAGCACTTGCCCCAATAGCCTGTGTGGGCTACACGGGGGATGCTTGTGTATACTGTATGCATTGGTGGCGAGCGGTGGTGTAGCGGTTAGTGCGCTGCGCTACGAACCTGGCGACGTGAGTTCGATTCCTGCTCACGGCCAACACCAGTGACGATTATGTGAACCGGTCTTGGTCCTCCCTCCAGGTCGACTCAGCTTCAAATGAGTACCTGGTGCGGTGTGTAAACATCGCCACTAGGGAGACAAAGGCGGCCGGGCGTGGTGTTGGCCACCAACCCCCTCGTGTGCCGTGCCGGCCTATATAGGTGCTCGCTAAAAGCACTTGCCCCTCCAGTCTGTTAAGGCTATACGGGGGATCTTTTTTTATATTGGTGGCAGCGTGGTGCAGTGGAAACACGTGTGCCTCAGCAAAAAAAAGGTCCCTGGTTCGATTCCTAACACGTGCACCTTTGTGTGCGGAGTTCGTATGATCTCCCCCTGTTCTGCACGGTTTCTTCGGTTTCCTCTCATAGATAACAAAAAACCCATACACTGGAAATATTTGCAGGATCCTCGTGAAAAATGATTCTTTTCACTGGGGTAAATAAGTAGTACAATGTAATTGCATAAAGGGTGCATTTCAGAATATGGGGGGGGGGGGGGGCGCTGGCCTTAACAGGTGATAGATGACAACACTTACCCTGCCAGTCTGCAAAGGCTACACGTGGAATCATGTTTAAAATGTTTATAACGGCAACGTTCTTGGCGAAATGACACGAGAACATCGCAAATCCGAAAAAAAATCCTAAGTCTTATCCAAACCTCTCCCAACCTATCACCTTATCTGCAAGGATTAGCCTCCCGCAGGCTTGTTGACTTACGTCTTTAATTTCTGCAGATGCATCACGAAGTTAATTCGCCTTAATTCTTCGCCGGCAAAGTCATGGCAACACGTGGGAAGGGGGGGGGGGTGATTACGCAGACATGAAGGTGACAGGGTACCCGAGGAGGGAGTTTTGAGAGGTTTTGGGTACAAGGGGAAGCGGTGGCGCCAGGCCTCAAGCAAACCAAGTCAAAGGGTAGGTGCCCCAAGTTTTGAATCCTCCCCCCCCCCCCCGGTGTTTGGCTACATACGGTGCGAAAGAAGTTCAACGTTCAATATATACGTACATACATGACCAAATATGGGCGCAACAACAACAACAACACACATCTGTTCGAATGCATGTACTTATATATAAACAAAAACCCATCAGCTCGTCCTTCTAATATCTTTACTAAGCGAAATGTAATTGTAATGAATCTCGCTTTAAAGCTTTCGTGACTGCAGGGATTCATATTCTTGGTTCTTTCGGTAAAATCACGTAGAATGGAAATAAAAAACAGAATATTAAAAGAAAGCAATAGATTTTTTAATTTTTTTTATTTCCCTTCTACGTGACTTTACCGAAAGAACCAAGAAAATGTAATGAATCTGTTCACGGATATATTTCACACAGCAGTAATATCATTAAGTCATGTAGTTTTGTCCAGTAGATAATGTTTGTGGTCATGTGATGCAGGTTAAGAGGAGCATGGTTGGGCAGAGTGAATCTATGTTATTGTATTGTGTGAATGTAATGTTTTATCTGGATAGAGTCCCTTGAGATGGGACATCTCGTTTTAGAGTATGCATTTGGCTGGTAGAAATTTCAACTACGATGAGCTATCATTTGTGGCCAGTTCGCTTCTAAACACGAGTTATATAATTCAGGGTGCTTTACCTAGTAAAATAAAAAATAGTTTAGTTTGAGTTTAAATAGTTTGCAAGTGTGTCCCATGGTGTCAAGTAACACGTACATAGCAAACACTTAACAAGCATAAACTAAAAACGTTTATTCTACCAGGCAAGGCCCACTGAGCTATTTAGCTTTTTTTTCAGAAGCGAATTGGCCACAAACGATAGCTCAACGAAGTGGCTTATCATGTTGACATGTATAGCAGCCAAATACTCTAAACACGTGAGGACCCGGATAAAAATCCACGCGACCATAGATAGAGAGACACGCAAACTCAAAATATATAGGCGTCAGGGTCAGAATCCGAATCAGAATCGAACCCACGACCTCCTGCATAGCAGGCGAGGTAGTTAACATCTCGCCACCGTGGCACCCCTACAGTTGCACTGTGCACGTACAGCCCTTGTTGTCAATCCACTGCTGGAAGAGGGCCTCCGCCCTACACCCGTGCGAGTCGTGGGGGTTATTTGACCATACTTCACCACGCTGGTCAGCATGGCTTAGCTAACAGAGGGGAAGCCAGGACCAATTCAGATATCACTCGCTACTGACATTATCCGTGGCTACGAATCGAACTCAGGTCGCTGGGTTAACCACTGCGCTTCCTTTCTCCTTCAAAGTGGCCTTCGGTGGCTGCAACAATCAGATGCACTCATTACCTACAACACATACAAAACAACAATATCGATTCTTACGCATGCAATTTGATGAATGTATCATGCGCTAAGGGAATTGGAATGAATAGACGAAGCAATGTATTATTACGACATACACGTTTCAAACTTCTCCAACGTCATCATTATTCTCAGCCGTGTTCGATCCACTGCTTGATTCAGACCTCTCCAAATGCAAGTTTAATGCTGCAACCTTCACATAAATACATTCCCTCCCCAGCCCCCGTACCTAAATATTCTCAATTCCTTTCGAGACCGTCATAAATTTGGGGATCAAATTTGGAAAAATAAATAAACCAACACGCACCCGGGTATCAATTCTGGAAAGCGTTGCGCGCATGCGAGGCTGTGGTGGTTGTTGCGATCAGTGCAATCAGTGTAATCAGTGCAATCAGCGCAATCAGTGTAATACATACAATCAGTGAAATCGGTATAATCAGTGGTTGTTGTAATCAGTAAAAGCGTTGCGCGGGTGTGAGGCTGTGGTTGTTGTGATCAGTGCAATCAGTGTAATCAGTGCAATCAGTGCAACCAGTGCAATCAGTGATTGTTTTAATCAGTGAAAGCGTTGCACGGGTGTGAGGCTGTGGTTGTTGTTGTAATCAGTGCAAAATGCTTTGTGGTTTCATGAGGCCATTAGGGAGTTAGTGTGTGTGTGTAGTGTATAGTGTTTGCCTTTTTGCATTTAATAATAAATGTGTTAATCCACTCTGGACACATTGCCTGCACAAACGCAGCAGCAGCAGCAGTAAGCAGCTTTCTCCGTTTTTCTCGGGGCGTCAGCGTTTTCAGCTGAATAAGACTCAGGCCCCCCCCACTCCCCATCCCATCCCCCGCTGATCACGAGAGACAAAGATTCCTACCTCCCTTAATCCAACGATAACTTATCTCGATTGCCTATGTCTGCGAGCACCTATTAAGGCTGGTACTGCCGGGCTGGAGTCAGTTTGAAGAGGCCTGGGGCTGTGTGTAGTCTTTGTGGGAGGGCACTTTTTGTAGTCTATTACATTCATTTTAAGGTTGATTTTGAATGCATTCAATGTCATAATCTCAGCTGGATCACTCTTTGATGGGACATCTCGTTTGCCTGGCTGTCCAGGGTGTGAATTTGACAGGTGCATAATAGCAATACATGCACTGATATGAATACAGTTTTACACGTAAAGCAACACAATGACAAGTTTTAACTCCGCTCGCCACGCTAACCAGAACCACAAAGCGCACAAAAACACAGACATTAAGGCCTTCATTGTAGCATTGCTTGAATTTGAATCAGTGTTGCTCACACAATACATTCCCAGAAGGCCGTGCAGCTGATGACGGGTTGTGGAAGAAATGTGAAGAAATCTTTCAAAAACATATTTACGCGGATAGACGGCTATGTGAGGACCACAGCATGTATCTGCTCATTTACTTTGTCATTTATATTCTCCACAACGACGCGAGTGATAATCTTCGGTTATATAAACTCGTGCGATTTACACGAGAAAAATAAGCAACTAAACAGTACAAGGCTCTAACATAAAATAAAAAGAACTCGATGTGACTGAATTCATAGCAACAAGGATCTAAGGAAGCTGGGTGTACATTCGCAAAAGTCCGCTCCACTTGGGCGCCACGGTGGCTAGGAAATGTTAACTACCTCGCCTGGTATACAGGAGGTCGTGGGTTCGATTCCGACCCTGACGCCTGCTGTATATTTGGAGCTTGCGTCTCGCTCTCTCACCATTATCACGGTGGCTAGGAGATGTTAACTACCTCGCCTGCTATACAGGAGGACGTGGGTTCAATCTCGATCCTGACGCCTGCTGCTGTATATTTGGAGTTTGCGTGTCTCTCTCTATCATCATCATCATCATTACGGTGGCTAGGAGATGTTAACTCCCTCGCCTGGTCTACAAGAGGTCGTGGGTTCGATCCCGACCCTGACGCCTGCTGCTGCTGTATATTTGGAGTTTGCGTGTCTCTCTCTCATCATCATCACAGTGGCTAAGATATGTTAACTACCTCGCCTGGTCTACAGGAGCTCGTGGGTTCGATCCCGACCCTGACGCCTGCTGTATATTTGGAGCTTGCGTCTCTCTCTATCATCATCATGATCACGGTGGCTAGGAGATGTTAACTCACTCGCCTGGTCTACAGGAGGTCGTGGGTTCGATTGCGACCCTGACGCCTGCTGCTGGTGTATATTTGGAGTTTGTGTGTCTCTCCGCGTGGTCGTGTGGATTTTTCTCTGGGACCTCCGGGTTCCCCCCACCCCCCACACACATTTAGAGTATTTGGCTGCTATACATTTACACTTGATGATAAGGGGCCGTCCATAAATGACGTCACGCACCTAGGGGGGGGGTGTCAGACATTTGTGACGATGTGTGACGAGGGGGGGGATTGAGACATGTGACGTCACACCAAAATGAGTAATTTAAATAATTAAAGACAACACGTTCTACTTAACTAAATAGACTTTTTAATAAATGTTTTCTCCGACAACATCAGAGTGCAGCGCCACATTAAATACCCACTACAATGACAATAGTTTAAAGCGATTTGACGTCATATTTGAGGGGGGGGGGTCTGACTTTTTGTGACGCCGTGTGACGAGGGGGGGGGGGTAAAAAATCGTCCAAAATCGCGTGACGTCATTTATGGACGGCCCCGAAGCCACTTCGTTGAGCTCTATCATTTGTGGTCAGGTCGCTTTTGAAAAATAGTGATATAGCTCAGTGGGCCTTACCTGGGAAAATAAACAATAGTTTCGAGGTAGCTTTTTTTAGAATGGCGGGTGTCGTGAAGTTTAATGGCAACGTTGATGATTGGCTGAGTCTAACCGCGACCTACAATTTATCCTTATGGCGGCACCCCGGGGCACCAAATAATACAAACTGGCCGAGGCAATGAAATATTTTATTTCTGGGACACTATTTTTTCCATGGGTGTTACTTAACTCCGCGCCTGGGGTACCAATCAATCCG
Source organism: Lampetra planeri (assembly GCF_965212315.1). Taxonomy (NCBI): domain Eukaryota; kingdom Metazoa; phylum Chordata; class Hyperoartia; order Petromyzontiformes; family Petromyzontidae; genus Lampetra; species Lampetra planeri. Next base: position 6,201,430 of record NC_136145.1, on the reverse strand, counting down.
ACATCAGTGCCACTCCGCGATGTCGAAACGCGGCGAGGACGATTGCGCTGAACCCCTGAACGCTCGCGTATGCACCGTAGTGGTTCATCATGCACAGCTCGTCGAGATGAGTCGATTGCCGCCACGCCGACCATCAACAGACTCAAAACGAACTGCGTCACGGACATGATGCGAGAGCCGGGCTGCTATGGATACCCCGGGGGTACCGCCAGGAGGTTCATTTGTTACCGGCGACCTGTCTGCCGCCCGTGGGATGGATGCTGTAGCCCCTGACTCCACAGGGCCAAACGTTCGCTTTCATTCCACGGTCACCAACAATGACGGAGTGAGTGGCTGCTGCTGCCAAGTCTATGGGGCGCATCTCAGAGAGAGAAATCCCACGTCCCCCCGAGGAGATGGCGCGGTGACAAAAATTCAGCTCGCGTTCTGGCGCTCGGTGGGATGATCACATCGTGGGATTGTGAGGCTTGGGGAGGCCTTCGTCCAGCAGTGGATTGACCACGATAGACGAGGACGGCGACGGTGATGATTACGCCGATCGTGCAATGACAAATCGCGCGACGTTGACTTGTGTTCCTGCAGTGATGCACCGGAGCCTAACGATTAAGGGATTACAACTTATGATATTAGCAGGCGCCTAAGCCTTTTCCTTTTATAAACACAGAAACCCGCTGAATTGTCATTCCTTAATTGTCTTACTTGCGCGTTTCATTCGGCGCTACCGCTGCCCTTAGCGCCCTCAGCCAATGGCGCAGCCCCGCAACCGCTTGCTCGTGCCACTGCTGACAGAAGGGCCTCCGCTCGAGGGTATTTGGCCGACGTCTTGGTTGGACGAGGCGAGAGTTGCCCGAACTTTATCCCCCCCCCCACCGCACACGACCTGCCTACGGACGAGCAGCGGTGTCCACCAATTTCACAGTGCATTGCCGGGTGGACCGAAGCGGTTCGGATGCGAGGAACAACTGCCACGCTCGCAGATTGAGCCGGTGACGTCTGGGTTCGCAAAGCCCCCGCTTACAAGTCCAGCGGTGGCTCTTTAAATCATCACAAGGCGGCTCTTATCGAATGGGCCTGCCGTAGAACACACTATCACTTTACCGAAAAAACCTAAGAATATGAATCCTTACAGTCACGAAAGCTTCAAATCTAGAATTAATGGATTCTAGTTGCGTGATACGTTGTATGCTATAGTTACTACTATATACACGTGGCTAAATGTTGTGGCTTGGCTCTCCAACACACCGGCGTGCTGTACTAGTAACGAATTGGCATGTTCTGTTTACGTGACAACCCTTACTAATTGGCTGTGTCGGGTGGTGGCGGGTTTAACGACACATTTATCTATTTACGCGATCTAACCCTAAATAACCTGCATTATGGATACACTTGGCTCTTTGCAAACTCATGGGTAATTTGTGACTCTTGATTTGTTACTACTAAATGAAACTAAATAAATGTTTTTATTTTATTTTACCAGGTAATGTCCACTGAGCTGTGTAGCTCTTTTTCAGAAGCGACCTGGTCACAAATGATAGCTCAACGAAGTGGCTTATCACGTGGAATTTTGCGGCAGCCAAACGCTCTAAATGCGTGTTTCTAAATCTGGAGGGAAAAATCGGAGGGGCTGGAGCAAATTCCACGCGACCACGGGGAGAGAAAAACATGCAAACTCCAAATATACAGGCGTCAAAGGCGGGATCGAACCCCCGACCTCCTGAATACCAGGCGAGGTAGTTAACATCCCGTCACCGTGGCGGAATGTTTACTACCTCGCCTGGTTCTTTGCAAACTCATGGGCATTTTGTATATATAGCTGCCACTGTATAGAGATAACTGGATGATGTGTGGACATCGTTTGTCTGTGAGTGACCGCTCTTGTCTTCCGGTGCCTTGTCCGCACTACTCTCTCTTTGTTTTTAAACGATGCTGCTCGGTGATTTGTCGTTGTTGATTCATGGCGCATTTATATTTTATAGATATATTTGTTCATTTTTATTGGAAATGTAAGTTTACCACTGGAACTTTTCATGCTTAATCTTGCACTTTTTTCATTCCTCAATTGGCTAAAACTAAAAAAGACACAATTTATATTTAAAATGATATGATTTCTTACCCATTTAAATGTGTTCATTCGTTTGTATAATCCATCTATTTGTCTCTGATGTGTTACGTCTGTCATGTGGTTTTTATTGATGAAACCCGAATTAAGAGCGTCTTAGCTAGCAGGGTACTTCAAGATGAACTCAAACTCAACTGAAACGTTGTGGCCCTTGGTCTGTTACCGTGTGGCCACCCCGACGGCAGGACCCCTGCCGTCCTACTCATTACATGGCAGTTATTCCAACAGTTAACCAATTAAATGCCCTCTTTTTGTTGGAGTTGAATGTTGGCTGAGTGTGCATTGCGCACAACTACACGTGTCAAAGACGAATATCCACCGCATAGATTTGTATGTATTTATGTAAGTTGAACTTCACGTATGCAGGAGGGACAACAACAACAGGGCAATTAAAAGTGTGTTGTTGTTGTTCGGAAAAATGTAAGGAACAGGAAAGAGAGAAGAAGACCTAACAGGGAATGGCTTGACCACGACATCACAAGAGATCGGTGCCAGAAAGACGTGGGCCACGACTTGAGCACATTGACACAAGACAGAGAGGAAAGTGGAAACACATGACGAAATGTGCAGTGGATACCTACGGGGCTCTCTGTCCATGGATCGTGATGATGATGTTGTTGAACTTCTTTCGCACTGTACGCAGCCAACCGTGCTAATCAGAGCGTTATAGACTGTTAGAAATAAGCACTGTCGGTGAGCACCTGTGTAGGCTGACGCAGTTTAGTACACCATGGGGTGGTGTGGCGAGCACTACGAATGGCCACTTTATGATTTAGGGCCAACATCAGCGACGGGCGATGTCTAGACTGGCCCTGAGCCTCCCCTTCACCGACCACGTTGGTGAAATATGATCAAACAACCCCCATGTATGTGACAGGGACTCCTCTACTTACGAACGAGTTAAGTTCCAGAGGTCTTTTCGTAAGTCGATTTGTTCGTAAGTCCAACTTTACTCCCGTCGATTCCAAACATGTTGTACGGCGTGTACACGAAACACGGGGAATGGCTTTACAAGTTGTATCATCTCCTGTAGATGTAGATGCCACTGGTTCTTCACGTTCTGCAGATGTCGATGGCACCACCGCCATGGATTGCGCGGCGGTTGAACTTACGACTCTCGGGTTCGAACAGGCAACTGGACATACGGACCAGGTTTGTTCGTTTCTCTGAAAGTTCGTAAGTCGAATGTTCGTAAATAGAGGAGTCGCTTTTATGTTGAACTTCTTTCGCACCGTACGTAACCAACCGTGCTAATCGGACTGACATGGTGTGGGTAGGCCTTCACCCAGCAGTGGTTTGACAGAGGGCTGTAGAGTAAATGACAATTATTGTCACACCTGTGGATTTCACACCTGATGATGATTGCTTGTGTTGCATTCGAAACGTTGTGAGAATTTGATTGTTTTCTAATTTTATTATTTTATTATGTCCCTTCTACGTGATTTTACCGAAAGAACCAAGGATATTAAAAGCCCCTTAAAAGTGCGCAAAGAAGCAACGAAGAAGTGGACGCCTTGGAAAAGAAAGGATGCACGGATGAGAGAACATAGGCAGGCCGCTGCCGTTGTGTCAAACTGTGCAAGGTGAGTGAGTGGGGCTTGGGAAGGACGCGTGACGCCTACGAGGGAGTGACGGCCGAGACGGTCAAGAAGAGTCACGAGGAATGGCGGCCAAGGGGCGGAAAGCGCGTCCGAGTTGGACGCCCGCCGAGGAGACAGAACGATGCGATGAGCCCACGTGCAGGTGCTGGGTGCGATGGTGACATCGCAGGGTCATGGAAGATGGCAATGGCTTGGAGAGGGGCTTCATCCGGCAGTGGATTGATGTTGGCTAATAATAATGATGACGACGATGATTCAGTTCAGTTCATGTATTTGGTATAGCCATGTGAGCCATTCGGCTCTTGAATCGGGTGCAACCGCAACAAACAAAACATGAACAAGAAACATCTTAAAGTGAATTTTTTCGATTTAAAGCTTTCGTGACTGCAGGGATTCATCTTCTTGGTTCTTTCGGTAAAGTCACGTAGAAGGGAAGTAATAAAATAATAAAAACAAAACGTAATAAAATAATATAATATAATTCCGTTTTGTTTTTATTATTTTATTACTTCCCTTCTACGTGACTTTACCGAAAGAACCAAGAAGATGAATCTTAAAGTGACTACGCGCAACAGAAAATCCAGGAAAAAACAGCAAAGTCTTCTAGAAAAAGCACCGTATATCAATGCTGTGTGCAAAAATCCCAGTGGGATGCAAGTCAAACAATAACAACCATAAGACAATTTAGATTAAAGTTTTCAGTCTAACTAGTCTAACGTGGTATCATCATCATCAAATGATGATTCGTTGATGTTGCCCTTTAGATAAGTGAAGGAGCTGATAAGCCCCAGTACATTGAGGGAGGCGTGAGAGCTTACAGCCACGCACGCGGGAGTTTTAATGCGGCGCGCTAATCCCACTGTTACGTGGCATTGTGTTAATCAAACAAATTATGGTCGAGGTGGGCTGGGTAGCTCAGAGGTCAGAGTCACTGAGCCGGCACCGATGAGATTCTGAGGTTCAATGTGGGATTCAGCCGGCCGCTGTGATTAAACCGCGATCCTTAAGTGCGGCGAGTTGATGGTGAATCAAATATTAACATCTTGACATTTAGTCGTTGTAAAGCTTACACCAACAACAACAAAAACGATGCAGATCCGGGCACTGGTTTTGTGCTAAAATTGCGTGGCGCATTTTCACAGCGATTGGTGTAGAGCAGGAGTTGTGCAACATACGGCCCATGGGCGGGATATGGCCACGGTACTGTCTTTACCTCGTTGATCTCATCAAGGAGCGTAAACCATCATCGCGCTCACTCCGGTGGTCACCCTAGCAGCAGCCGCATTTGGCTGCTGGCCATCAGATGCGCGCTTCTGCGGCCGTCTGGAACGCTCTTCCTTCCGATATCAGGAAGCGACTGGGAGCTATGGCACTTTTAAATCATTCAGATTGGAAACTCGATTCTTTAGAACTGTGTTTAGTTTGTTATCCTTCCCCTGCACCTGCGATTAGCACAGTTGGCTACGTACGGTGCGAAATAAGTTCAACACACATACGTACATCCGTGGCCCGTGCCTTATTTTAACCGCGGGCGGTGGAAACAAGAACTCATCACTTCAATGCGGCCTGCCGCTACGGGCACTTTGGCCGCGCTGATCAGGCACTAGAGGGGGATATAATTCGTCGACGTGGCAAGAGCGCTGCGTTTCTGATCGTAACGATGCCCGGTCACTTTGTGTCGCTGCGAAGGGCTTCCGGGCGGCAACATGATTTGGCTGAGTTCTCCGTTGAATCTGCGGTTTCCAAAGTAGTTTGGGGGCCTCACGTGCCCTTCGGCGAGGGCAGGATCCCCAGCGCTTGCGTAGAGTTTTGTAATTTTCATTAAAATTGTGATTATTAGCGCTCGGATGGACACACGTGATGTTATCCGGCCAGAGCAATACTAGAGCCTATTAGCTCCCTCAAAAATCAATGTTTGTACTTATTGTAAGCTACGCAGGGCCTAATGTGAATTAAAGAAAACAATTTAGCCGCTGTTTAAGAGACAAAGCAGATGGCATGGAATTTGGGGGTGGGGAGAAGGGTGAGAGGCAGTGGCGTTAGCCACCGAGTGTGCAGGCAGTGCAACTGCACCGGCACTCCATGGGCTGGATAGGGCCCAGGCATTGGGCTACACATAATGGGGGGGGGGGGGGGGGGCATTGAACAGAGGCCCCCACCAATTCATTCCTTGATACTAAGGCCCCATGTTCAACTAGGCTACGCCACTGGTGAAGTCAAAATTAACGTCTTGCTCATAGCAGCATTGAGAAGGTGGTGGTGGTCACCTCTCCTCTTGTGAGCCCTGAGCCAGTGGCGGAAAATTCCTCATTCCTATGGTCAGGGCGAGTCCATCCATGGGACACACCGGTGACGGGAATGAGTGAATGTAATGGGCAGATGCGTAGACAGGGGTTGGTGGATCACCACCGCAATGAAACTGCCTGCATGTGTCACACGACTGCAGGGGCAGGGTCAGTGTGTAAAGCAAGTACAGAAAGTAGGTATTTGTGTCTGGTTATCTTCTCATGCACGTGAGTCTTCCACCCCCCCCCCCCCCCCGTCGCTCCAGTTTTTTTTTCCACAAGAAGCAAAACTACAATTAAAGGAATTATTATTACCATTACAAGACGAAGACCCCCCGTATAGCCTTAACAGACTCGAGGAGCAAGTGCAGTTAGCGAGCACCTATGAAGGCCGGCAAGGCGCACGAGGGGGTGGCTGGCCAGCACCACGCCGGACCGCCTTTGTCTCCCGAGTTGCGATGTTTACACACCGCACCAGGTACTCATTTGAGGCTGAGCCAACGTAGGGGGAGGTCCAGGACTGGTTCAGATAATCGTCACTGGTGGTGGCCGTGAGCGGGAATCGAACTTGGGTAGCCGGGTTCGTTGCGCAGCGCACTAGCAACTGCACCACCACTCCACACACACACACTACAAAGACAAAGATCCCCCGTATAGCCACCGACTGTTGAGGCAAGTACTGTTAGCCAGTAGCACTTATGAAAGCCGGCACGACACACGAGGGGGTTGGTGGCCAGCAACACACCCGGCCGCCTTTGTCTCCCCAGTGACGATGTTTATACATCGCACCAGGTACTCATTTGAGTCGGCGTAGGGGAGGCCCAGGATCGGTTCAGATAATCGTCACTGGTGTTGGCCGTGAGTGGGAATCGAACTCGGGTCGCCAGGTTTGTAGCGCAGAGCGCTAACCGCTACACGCATTACTCACGTACATATACATACACACTGTTACAGAGCCCACGAGCTTTTGCTCCACATCACCAATCCTCCCTCAATCCGTCTGTCCTCCTTCCCTCCCCTCCCTTAACTCCCCTGCCCGGTGTTGTCCCCACCCACCCACCATATATCAATCTCCAAACATCAATGACTCAGTCGAACGCGGCTCAGAGAGAGGAGCCTTGCCGAGACAAAGTCACAACTTGTTGCTGAAGTTGTGACACCTTCGGCACTTGCAGCCCGCTTTATTATTTGACAGCATCGTGAAACCGCCGACCTCCCTTTGCGTCGCGTGGAGCTCGACGTTTCATTCAAGACATGGATTCAAACAGCGGCAGTCACTCGGCGATTAATGGTAAGAATTATTTTTTTAAACATCCCGTACACCTGAATTTTTGTATTATGATCTATCCTGGATGAAAATTTATTTTTTCCCTTCCTCTATAAATGTGATGTATTAAATTTTTTTTTATTATTCTGGACATCTGTGAAAAGCAGCTTCATAGCTCATCGGATGCCTCCTGCAGTCGAAATAAAGATTTTGATTCTAAATTCCCTTCCAATGAACGCGCAAAAAACATCACCTGGATTAGCTAATTGCAGCTATGAGAATGAAATATGTAATTAGATGATGAAATTCCCTGCGGGATATATCACCGCAGAGAAGGTGACAATGGGCCAAGTGGTAATGCGCGTGCCACTTATTGCAGAGGTGCCACGGTGGCTAGGAGATGTTAACTACCTCGCCTGGTATACAGGAGGTCGTGGGTTACATCCAGACCCTGACGCCTGCTGCTGTATATTTGGAGTTTACGGTGTCTCTCTCCCCGTGGTCGCGTGGATTTTTTTCGGGGTCTTTACGATTTCTCTCTCCACATGTAGAATCGACATCACGCATTAAATTTATGTTTTAGCTTCTATACATTTCCACACGATCGCCACTTAATTGAGTTATCATTTGTGACAGCCAGGTCGCTTCTGACAAAGAGCTATTCAGCTCAGTGGGCTTTACCTGGTAAAATAAAAAAGAGTTTAGCTTAGTTCGAGGGTTATTCCTCAACACACCGAGGAGCAGAATACATAACAAGTGGCCAATTAAACACGTGTATGCCGTGTGACAATTCAATTTGTTTGGCTGTCTCGTGTGGTTGAGGATTCTTAATGGCACAGACGCATAAATCAACATCATCATCATCTCTCCAGAGTTGCTACAATACGTATCAATCTGTAGAGTCAGCAGTGATCATTCTATGGATGGACTTGTCACTGCCATGGGAATGAGGAATTTCCACCATTGGCATAGGCCAGCCGAAGGAGTTGAGCACCTTTCCATGCCCACTTGCTCACAAACACACTTTGGCTTAACTCACCCCAGAAACTAAACTAAAGCCGATTTAAAAAATGTAGTTTTCCAGGTAAGGCGCACTCTTTTTCAGAAGCGACCTGGCCACAAATTATATCTCAACGAAGTGGCCTATCACGTGTAAATGTATGGCAGATAAATAATTCAAACGCGTGATGTTGATTCTAAATGTGGAGTGGAAAACCGGAGGATCTGGAGCAAAATCCACGCGCACACGGGAAGCACATGCCATCTCCAAATATACAGCAGGCGTCAGGGTCGGGATCAAACCTCCGACCTCCTGTATACCAGGCGAGGTAGTTAATATCTTGCCACCAAAATGGTTTGCCGGAATAAAATGATGCTTTGGTTACATGACAACTTCTCTTATACGATGATGCGGATTCTATTGTCCACGAGGTTATAAAACCCTAATGATGATGCTGCTGCAGTGGTAGCAGCAGCCAATGTTGTTGTTGACGATGACGGTGATGATACGACAGTTGCTGTCACTGTGAATTCCCTGTGGATAGAGATGCTGATTATTTGTAATTCAGCTGCTGATTTTTTTACCGATAAATGGGGCTGCGGCTAACAAGTGCCTCTGATGATTCTGATGCAGTAAATAATAATCACAATGACAATCGTCATAAGAATACCACTGCTGCTGCTACTACAAATGAGGGTGCTGCTGATGATGATGACCCTCTCCGATTAGCACGTTTGGCTAACGTACGGTGAGAAATAAGTTCAATATTCATAATAATTAATCTCATGTTGGATGTTGCTGCAGTTGATGATGGCGACAATATTGACAATCAAAACCGGACCTTAATTTGTCATAAATCTCTGGAGTCCCCAACCCGACACTAATCGCCTCCTCTCCCCCTGAACAATAATAGGGGGAATGGGGAAATAGTTTCAGGGGCTCAGCCCTGGACAGCTCCGTCTAAGATTAAGCCCTGTGGCCAGTTTCATAACAGAATTTCAGTGAAAAATGTCCATTACATTTCTAACGTTCCAACATAGCATCCTGACACGTCGATTGTTAGTCGGGCAATATTCCGAAGGACGCTGTACTCGCTCTCGGGAATTGTTGATGTTCTTGCGTTATGTTTTGGTTGTTGCTGCTGCTGCTGTGCCTACGCACCACGGATCTCCCGTGTAAGCCAGCCGGGCAACGGGTTAAACGGGATAATCCGTGTAAAAAATCCAACTCAGAGCTTGGGCAATATTGGCACCGGTATGTTATTTCCTCCACCTCTGAATAATTCCCCCTCTCTGAGAGCGAACGAAAACCGCGCGCGCGCGTGTGTGCGCGTTCCAAATTCTAAATCTTCATAATTACCATCATTATTATTATTGTCACTCGAGGTGGCTAACGCACGCACACAAATTACCACCCCGCGTCTCACAGGTCAAGATTACTGTGCTCGTCCCGCCGAGCTGCACAGCCCCGGCCATGCGCTCGCCGCCTCCCAGGCTCGCTACGCCGGCGGCGGCGGTGACGCGAGCGCGAGGCACTGCCCAGGGTCGCTGGCGCGCAAGACCGCGGCGAGCCTGCTGCTCACGTGCCTGGTGTGCGGCGATGCCAGCAGCGGCAAGCACTACGGCATCTACGCGTGCAACGGCTGCAGCGGCTTCTTCAAGCGGAGCGTCAGGCGCAAGCTCATTTACAGGTTCCGGGCGTCGTCGCTCAAAGAAACTACGAAGGGCCTGTTATTTCAAATTTTTAATAGAAGATTTTTTTTTTACCCGGTATCGCTGCTTTTATTATTTTTTTACGGAAGCGACCTGGACATCACGAATGATAGCCCAACGAAACGTGGCTTATAGTGTGGGGGAATTATTTGCAGCCAAATAAACGCGTGTTGCCAATTTTAAATGTGGACAGGGGGGGGGGGGGGCGAAATTGAGGACCCTGGAGAAAAATCCACGCGACCATGGGGAGAGGAGACATGCAAACTCCACATATACAGCGGTAAGGTCAGGGTCGAACCTACGTATACCAGGCGAGGTAGTTAACATCTCGCCACACTTGAAAAAATCTCGGAGGTAGCTCTGTGATATTCCGGTCGCGGGCCTCTGCTAGATCAACTCAGCCTTAAATGAGTACCTGGTGCGATGTGTAAAGATTGGCACTGGCGAGACCAAGGGTGGAGGCATCGGCACCGGGGAGACAAAGGCGGCCGGGCGTGGTGTTGGCCACCCACCTCCCTCGCATTCCGTGTCGGCCTTCATAGGTGCTACCTCTGGAACAACCTCCACGGAGCAATCCGCACACTCGACTCCATCCCGAGAATCAAATTACAACTCAACTGCACAGCTCTTTGCAATCGCATACAACGTGTGTTGAACTTATTTCGCACCGTACAGAGCCAACCGCGCTAATCGGAGGTGCGGGAGAAGGAGAACAATGACTAATATTATAATTACAATCATCAGAGCATGTGTGTGTTGTGTGCATGTTTTGCCACAAAGTACGTGTGTTTAATGCGGACTTGATATCTTGCAAAATGTAATTATTTGGTGTTTTAACGTTTTAACTCCTCCTGTTTTATTGCCCGAAAGGGTTAAAAGCCATTTATTTTTCACCATTCAACGAACTCACAGCCACAACTTTTAAACAATTATAGAAAATATAAATATTTTTTCTCATTGTACAGAATTGTCAATTGTTGTGGTCACGAGTATGAATGTGATGGCCCTTTGAGTGGCTTATTCGTGCAAGGAAGGCGCTGTGCGTGCACAAGCTAAAAACGATTGACTTGACGGCAGTCTGCTGAAGGCTACACGTTGGGGGAACCTTTATCTTTGTGTTGCGCAATGCAGGTGCCAGGCGAGCACCGGCCTGTGCACGGTGGACAAAGCTCACCGGAACCAGTGCCAGGCCTGTCGCCTGCGCAAGTGTCTCCACGCGGGCATGAACAAGGATGGTAAAGCGACACAGTTAACACGCACGCACGCAGACCCCCCGTATAGCCTCAACAGACTGTTGGGTCAAGCGCTGTTAGCGAGCAGCTGTGAAGGTTGACACTGTGGGCACACTAAGTGGTGGGTGGCCAACACCACGCCCGACCGCCTTTGTCTCCCCAGCGGCGATGTTTACACACCGCACCAATTACTCGTTAGAGGCTGAGTCGACCTAGGGGAGGAGGCCCAGGGCCCGTTCAGATGATCGTCACCGGTGTTGGCCGAGAGTGGGGAATCGAACTCAGATCTCCGGGTTTGTAGCGCAGTGCGCTAACCGCTTCACCACCGCTCTCCACCACGCCCAACACACACATAGCGAGCACCACACTGGCACAGAGAGAAACCGATGGATATTGCAAAATGTGCTTTTGGTCTAGATTTGAAGTTTTCTTTACTGCCGGGATCCATACTCTTTGGTTCTTTCGGTAAAGTCACGTAGGTGAAGTCACGTAGATTGCTTGTGTTGCGACCGAAACGTCGTGATTTAATTGATTTTATTTAATTCCTACGTGACTTTACCGAAAGAACCAACGAGTATGTGCTTTTGGTATCGTGCAGCGACATGGGCTTTTCATTTGGCACTCACATGAAAGAGGATCGTTCACACTGAGAGAATGGCCCAGTAGGAAGATGACATTGCAGAACTACTGCCGAAGTCGCGTCAATTACGCGTCCAACTACTGAGAGTATGTGAACAGAAAATTTATATTCGGTTTAAAAAAATAAAATGTTAACGCTCATCTATTCCAAGGTGCTGTTTGTTGCCGACCGCTTAACAATCGTCTATATAGGTACAGCCCGCAAAAAATGTTTGTTGCATGGCAAGCTGACTCCAGGCACGATGCGTGCATCAAAAAGCTTCACGTTACAAACCACACGTCTGCCGAGCAAGCATCTCGAGGATTCTGCCACTGATTTATTTTGTCGCCGTCGTTGTCGTTTTTGCTTAATCCACAGCCGAGTTGCCCATTTTCAAGCGTTTCACGCAGACTTCGTGTTCACGGATGTCTCGCCCCTCGTGCGCCCAGCCGGGGCTGAGTGGGTTGAACGTGTGGTGGGGTAAAGTGTGGTTACTCCCACCTCCTTGTTGTACAACTGGCCAGTGTGGAGGAGCAGGGGTCTCTCTGGAGCTCCCTCCAGCAGAGGCCCCTTCCACCGGCTGTGGTGTGAGCAGGCAATTGCAGGGCTGCGCCTATGCCTTGTTTAACTTGTGTGTGCTATTCTAGATTTTAAGTTTTCGTGACTGCAAGTTTCCATACTCTTTTGTTCTTTGGGTAAAGTCACGTAAGTGAAAAAAAAATAGAAATAACTACATTTTTGTTTTTTCTAAAATATAACTAAAATGTAGTTATTTCAATTTCTATTTTTTTATTCTTTATTTTTATTTTATTCTTTCACCTACGTGACTTTACCGAAAGAACCAAAGAGTTTGTGTGTGCTAATCGGAGGTGCAGATATAGGTCAATAGAGTTGCATAGAGACTCATAGAGCACAGCCCAAGACCGTCGGCAGTGGAGGCAGTTACAAGGCATCGCAGTTACATCGAGTGGCATAGAGATTAATAGACTTACGCAGAGAGTCATAGAGTTACATAGAGATCCACGGAGTTACACGAAGAGCCATAGTTACATATATATGTATGTTTAACTTCTTTCGCACCGTACATAGCCAGCCATGCTAATCGGAGGTGGTGGGGAAGGACAAGAAACGTAACACAAAATGACGCATCTCCAATTAGCACGGTTGGCTACGTACGGCGCCAAAAAAGTTATCCACACATCTCGACGGAACAGATAAAATTTCGATTTAAAGCTTTCGTGACTGCAGGGATTCATCTTTTTGGTTCTTTCCGTAAAGTCACGTAGAAGGAAAATAATAAAATAATAAAAATACAACATAATAAAATAAAAATAAAACATAATAATAAAATTAAATTATGTTTTATTTTTATTATTTTATCATTTCCCTTCTACGTGACTTTACCGAAAGAACCAAACAGAGGAACAGATTAATTCGCTCAAGCGCAAACAAAAAATTCCACAACTTACCGTCAAACTCAAGGCCCTGTTTTTTTGTTTGTATCGTTGTGTATCCCGACACCCTCGCGCAGCCGTTCAGAACGAACGACAACCGCGTAGCACTGCCCAGGTCCGGCCCGGCGACCCCGAATTGGGCACCAGGCTCATGCTTGGCAGACACATGGGCACCGGCTGCTGTGACGCCAACGGCGCTGGCATCAGCAGCGGGAGGAGCGGCAGCTTTGGTGGCAGCGGTGGCATCAGCAGTGGCAGCAGCAGCGGCTTTGGTGGCAGTGGTGGCATCAGCAGTGGCAGCAGAAGCAGCTTTGGTGGCAGTGGTGGCATCAGCAGTGGCAGCAGCGGTGGCGTTGGTGGCAGCGGTGGCATCAGCAGTGGCAGCAGCGGTGGCTTTGGTGGCAGTGGTGGCATCAGCAGTGGCAGCAGCGGTGGCTTTGGTGGCAGTGGTGGCATCAGCAGTGGCGTTGGTGGCAGCGGTGGCAACAGCGGGGGCGGCACAGTTCCGATGGCGTATGCTAAGCGAGAGCCAGATGAAGGTGAGTGAGAAAGGGTTGCTACAAAATGTCACCGGGGTGGCTCAGTTGGTCAGCGGCACTCGCCGTGTCGTGTCGGGGAAGCCGCCCCTTGAAAATGAGAATTCTCAGTGGGCCTGGATTTTTCGTCCATTAAAAAAAAATGTCATCCCGTTTGCGCTATTGGGGTCATGTGGTTACGCGAAGCAATCACTCGGATCTTATGCAGACAGCTCTTCATGTTAGCGAACGGCCCACGGAAGTGGATATCGCAGAACTACTTCTGAGTCCCCTTCTTCAAGTGACCTCTGCTCTTGCCTCTTTTTTTCAACGGTTTTACTAAACTTGACTCCTATATTTTGTCGTGGTCAAATCTTGTAATCTAAATTTAGTCTACTTCCTGTTGTCCAATCAATTCCAAACTTTGCACAGGTGCTCAGATCCGGTGACAATGCATGCCTGTACCAATGAATCAATTAATTGGTCCTTTTAAACCAATTAACATTTAGCATGGACGGCTTATTAATTAAATATTTATTTGGGTGGGTCAAAAACGCCGCGGTCCCTAAACTCTGGAATTGCCTTGCCCAAGAAGCAGGCGCCACGTGTCTCTTGTTATCAAGATGTCTTCCACTTCCCGTTGTCCATTCCAGTTATTTACTTTTAGTGCACTTTAAAATAAAACCGTTGTTTTAAAAAAACACTTTTTTAAGGATTTTATTTCATATGAATCGCATTTAAGACCTCTCCAAACAGGCTTCCAGCACGTGGGAGCGAAACGTCAGACAACACGCGGTCGGCAAAACCCGAAACCGCATTTGAGAGCTCTTCGGCACGACCGCGGTGAATACATGTTACTCGGTGCTTAGCTCGTCACCTCGCTAATCTGTCCGACCATCGACATTCACATTCCTCCGGCGTTTCGTTTGCAGACGAGGCTGTCGATGTGACAGGCGAGGACGAGACGGAGGAGGAGAGCGAGACCTCCACGCGGCACTATCGGGCTCTCGGGCCCGACGGTTCGAGCCCGGGCCTCCCACAGGCGCCGGCCTCGACGCTCCAGGCCCCGGGAGAGTCGCGTTCCCCGATCCGGGCTCGCGCCTCTCCCAAGTGCCTGCCCGTGGCCTCGGCGGAGGTCTCCGACACTCCCATGAGCCTCCTCTTCATGGCCATCAAGTGGGCGAAAAACCTGCCCGCTTTCTCGGCCCTGCCATTCCGGGACCAGGCAAGCGGCCGCACAAAAGAAGCGCCGGGGGGCGGGGGATTCCACGTCGCGCCCATCCAATGTCTGGACGGCGAAGACACGTGGATGGGGGGAAAAGCTTCGATAGCCTCATTCGCAACGAGTCACGCACCTTGGGTCACCAACGTGACAAAGAAAGAAATATAAATGCGTCGTTAAACCCCGTCGCCATCCGACACGGACGATTAGTAAAGGTTTGTCACGACTTCAGCACACCGGTTGTGTGTTGGCGAGAGTAATCCCATAGCGTTTACAATTCGAGTGCCGTGACGTTTCGCTGGCGATTGCAATCGCCTTCATCAGGCGATTCATTTAGCCGAGATCCGGAGTGTTAGGTCAATGACCAGTCAAGTAACCTTCTTCGTGAGCTTCTCATTTCACACTCCCCCCTCCCCCTTTTTTCCGGGGTCATCAATGACGCAATCACTCGAGCGCTCGCTCCGGCACATGGCATGCGCCGAAATAACCCATCCGTTATGATCCGATTTTTTTTGTTAAATGTAATTCCGAGTTGGCGTCACCGATAATCCGGATGAGGGCGCTATCAGACTCAACGCGGCCTTCAGAGGCAACGCGCGGTCAGACTCGGGCAACCCCCCCCCCCCCATGGCCCGTTTCGTGGGTGGTCTCACGCCCTTGGGGACAACGTCACGGGGTATTTAATTGTCGGATTTGCATCGCTTAGGCAGGCCGCGTGGACACAGCGATAATGCCGCAGGGTGCATCAATGTCACGCGCTGGCGTTTGTCGTCGATGACGATGGGTGGGACCAAAAAAATGACGTCACGTACCTGGGGGGGGCGTGGTCAGACATTTGTGACGATGTGTGACGAGGGGGGGTGGGTTTGAGAAATGTGACGTCACATCAAAATGCGCAACTTTAAATAAATATAGACAACGCGTTCTACTTAATTAAATAGAGTTTTTAATAAATGTTTTCTCCTACAACATCAGAGTGCAGCGCCACATTAAATACGCACTACAATGACAATAGTTTCAAGCGATTTGAAGCATGCTTTTTTTGGGGGGGGGGGGCAGAGCTTTGTGACGTCATATTTGAGGGGGGGTCTGATTTTTTGTGACGCCGTGTGATGGGGGGGGGGGGTCAAAAATCGTCCAAAATCGCGTGACGTCATTTATGGACGGCCCCAAAGTATATATATATATTGTTTTAAATTCCAAAATGAAATGAACGCTATGACGTACGGACCCAAAAAAACGTGGCACGTCGAAGAAGAACGCTTTAAGTTCGCAGTGAATCGTGCAGATGTGTTGCGTGCTCTGAAACGACACTCGGGAACTATTGTCGCAGTCGTACTAGGTCAGCTCGGACATGAAAGTATGAAAGTATTTGGCTGCTATGAATGTACATTCGTGGAAAGATGAACACCAATAACGCTCAATCCATTTCCCATCGTGTCGTAGTGGCCTTGACCGGCCCTGTCTCCCCGTCGCGTCAACGTACACACAAAGACAAAAATCCCCCGTATAGCCTGAACAGACTGTTGGGGCAAGTGCTGTTAGCGAGCACCTATCAAGGCCGGCACGGCACACGAGGGGGTGGGTGGCCAGCACCCCGCCCGGCCGCTTTTGACTCCCCAGTGGCGATGTTTACTACACACAGCACCAGGTACTCATTTGAGGCTGAGTCAACCTAGGGGAGGAGGCCCAGGACCGGTTCAGACAATCGTCATCGGTGTTGGCCGTGAGAGGGAATCGAACTCGGGTGGCTGGGTACGTAGCGGAGCGTCGCGCTAACCGCTACACCACCACTCCCCACCACAACACCCACCACTCGCCACCAAGTGGCGGTGACGTCACAACGGCACCTGTGCCAGGCTAGGTGCACCACTTTGAGGCTACGTGAAGTGTCGAACGCCCACTGGCAAAGCGCTCACGGGACAGACCCAGCAGGTGCCATGGGTTGACTTGACTGAGATGACTGATCAATGCAACAACCTGTGCCCACCGACACACACACGTATACACCCACGTAAACACACACACGTACACACACACACACACGCACGTACACACGCACGTATACACACACGTACACACACACGTGCACACACACACACGTACACACAAACACGTGCACACACACACGTACACACACGTGTACACACACACAGGTGATCCTGCTGGAGGAGGCTTGGAGCGAACTCTTCCTGCTCTGCTCCGCTCAGTGGGCGCTGCACAGCGACGCCTCCCGCGCCGCCTTCCAGGGTGCCGCCTCGCCCTGCCCGTGTCCCCTCGGAGCCGGCAGCGGCCCCGAGGGGTCGTGCCCCTTGCAGGCCGCACACGGGGGGGCCGTCGACCTCCGCTTCCTGCGCGACATGACGGAGCGCTTCCGAGACCTCACCGTGGACCCCACGGAGTTCGCGTGCCTCAAGGCGGTCGTCTTGTTCAAGCCAGGCCAGTGTCGAGGGGGGGGGGGGGTTGCGGAACGTCACGATTTTGGGGGTGGCGGGGGGGGTCCGATGTAGGTAGCGCCACGGTAGCTCGGTAGATGTTTAGTAGCCTCGGCTGGTTACGCAGCAGGAGGTCGTGGGTTTGATTTCGTCTCCCTGATGCCTGTTGCACGCAGGGACTCCCATACCCTGTCAACCCAGACGGTTATACCCCGTTTTCTTGTGCAGGGGAATTGAGTTTTCAGGTGCGTGCTGCGTACAGCCGTTTGAATGCGGGTAACATTCTAGTTTTGTCTTATTTGTTTGTGTTTCTCCCTTGTGATGTGACTTTGTAGGATGAACGTTGAGATTTATAAGGGCACGGGGTGAACAATAAGGTCTGAGTTGGTCTGTGATAAGATAGGCACTGATAAGGGATTGACAGGTATGGGGCCGTCCATAAATGACGTCACGCACCTAGGTGGGGGGGTCAGACATTTGTGACGATGTGTGACGAGGGGGGGGGGGTTTGAGAAATGTGACATCACATCAAAATGTGCAACTTTAAATAAATATAGACAACACGTTCTGCTTAATTAAATATACGTTTTAATAAAGGATTTCTCCTACAACATCAGAGTGCAGCGCCACATTAAATACGCACTACAATGACAATAGTTTAAAGCGATTTGGGGGTGGGGGGGGGGGCAGAGCTTTGTGACGTCATATTTGAGGGGGGGTCTGATTTTTTGTGAAGCCGTGTGACAAAGGGGGGGGGGGGGTCAAAAATCGTGTGACGTCATTTATGGATGGCCCATATGTGAACATTCGACTTACGAACTTTCAGATATATGAACAAACCTGTCCGTATGTCCAGTTTCCTGTTCGAACCGATAGTCATAAATTCTAGATTTGAAGCTTTCTTGGCCGCTTGCGCATAATCGCTCCATTGTGTTGGCGTGTGCAGTAATTAGCCGCTTGCGCACAATCGCTTGCACGCCGTCGCCCACCCTTTTGGCCTCGCCCCCCCTCCCTCCCGATACGTTCCATTCATTGGCTACCATAGTCTGATGAGCTCCCCCCTCCCTCTCCTCCCCCCCTCAACTCGCTTTTAAGGGATTACATCTTGAATCATTGCCTCACTTGATGCAGCTAATCTGGCTGTGACGGTCCCACCTGATGACGGAGACTTGTGTTGCCTCCGAAACGTCGTGATTTTTGATTTTATTTTATTTTATTTTCATTCATTTTGATGTTTTACCTACGTGACTTTACCGAAAAAACCTAAGAAGACGATAGTCATAAGTTCAACCGCTGTGCAATAGATGGCGGTGGTGGCTTCGACATCTGCAGAACATGAAGAACCAGTGGCGTCTACATCTACAGGATATCATACAACTTTTAAAGCCATTCCCAGTATTTAGTGTACATGCCGTACAACATGTTAGGGGAGTAAAATTGGAACCTAACTCATTCGTAAGTAGAGGAGTCCCTGTATGTGGAGTTCGCGTGTTACTCTCCCCGTGGTGGCGTGGATTTAACTCCGGGTCCTCCGGTGTTTCCCCTCCACATTTGGAATCAACATCACGCGTTTAGAGTGTTTTTGGTTACATAACATTTCCATATGATAAGCCACTTCATTCAGATCGCTTGTGAACAAGAGCTCGATAGCTCAGTGGGCGTTACCTGTATTATTTGGGTCTTTCGGTAAAGTCACATATATAGGTTCAAAGAAAATAACAAAAACTGCGACGTTTCGATCGCAACACACGCGGTCGTCATCAGGAAAAACCTATCTATGTGACTTTACCGAAAGACCCAAAGAATATGAATTCCTGCAGTCACGAAAGCTTTAAGTCAATATTTGGGCTTTATTTGGTTCATGAAATAGTTGAGATTTTACTTTGTAAAACATTTTGATAATCAATTTCACGAGTTTAGAGTATTTGACTGCCATAAATGTCCATGTGACAAGCCACTTCGTTGAGCTATCATTTGTCATAGCCCCGTCGCTTCTGAACAAAGAGCTGCATATAGCTTAGTGGGGCATTATCTGGCAAAATAAAAACAATATTTTAATAGATCAAATAGTTGGGAGGGCTGCCACCTGCCCGGTTGGACCCCCCTCCCCCCCGGGCACTGGAATTGTTTAACGACCGATCTAAACAATAACCTAACACCACTCCAGTAAATTTATTGATGAACTTTGTATTTAAGTTTGTGGAGTATTTTCTAATTTGTCCCGCCACGTTGTTGCCTTATCTGTTTGTTTTCTATTAAAAAAAATAGCCTTAGCAATAACGAGCCTGTTGGCTGCCATTCAAGTAACAATTTTTAGACCCCTATCCTTCGTTAATAAATGTTGCACTCCGATCGTGTTTTTTGATATCATACTCTTTGTTTTTTTCGGTAAAGCCACGTAGGTAAAAAATAAAATAAATGAAAACTACATTAAATCACGAAGTTTCGGGCGCAACACAAGCGTCCTTCTTCAGGTGGGGACAACGAAGCGAAAGCACAACCACTTAAGTGTGTCCAAGAAATGGCTGTGACAGCGCCCGAAACGTCGTGATTTAATTTAGTTTTCATTAATTTTATTTTTTACCTACGTGACTTTACCGAAAAAACCAAAGAGTATGAATCCTCGCAGTCACGAAAACTTCAAATTTAGAATTTTTTTTATATCGTTTGGACATCTGTGAAAGGAGCTTCAAAACTCATCGGATTCCTACTGCAGTAGAAATAAATATTCTGTTGGCGGAACCGAGGGTATGTCTAATCACTCACGCGCGCGTCTTTGCATCCCTTTATCTCATCCACAGAAGCCAACGGCTTGAAGGACGGAGACCAAGTGGAGAGTTTACAGGATCAGTCCCAGGTGATGCTGAGTCAGCATTGCCGAGCTCTGTACCCCAGCCAGCCAGCAAGGTACGACTCCAGCCTCTCGTGGCACTCGCACGGTGGGCGTACGCGCGTAGCCAACCGTGCTGATAGGAGGTGCGGGGGGTGGACAACAATCTGAGCGCAAAGAGAAATGAGTTTTCGATCTAGTCGACGGCCAACTACTTTCATGAGCTGAGCGGAAGGGTGATGCAGTACGCTGGATGATTCGGCAACGCGGCGGCGTACCCTCAGTTGTTGGTCCGCCGTCTCACCGTGCGTGTGCGCAGGAGCAACAATCGTAACTTGCCACTAACTTCATCGTCACGTGATTATTTATGGGGAAATCGTGTTCGCTTCACGCGGCACCTCTCCGGAACGCGTCTGTACCGCGTCAAACGAGGACCAATCCGCATTTAATCAACAACGAACTGATGCATCGTCATGCAATCAGCGCCAACCACCCCCCAAAGCCGAAGGGCAGATCTAGACTGAGGTTTTTTTTGTAAACTGGGACACTTTTTGCCCATATTTCCCATTTCATGTTTTTTAAGCGCAATTTTTTTTAAAACAGAGGCATAATTATTCGATTTGCCCGTACGTGCGTCCATCAGCCAAACAACTACATTCTCATAAGTATTGAGAAATGAATAATTAATATTCCCTCTGTACGCGCACGGTAATTGAAATAGTGACATCTACGTTATTTTATTTGCGTTTTTTTACTTGTATTTTTTCTTCCTCGAATTCGGCGCCCCACTTAAACCTGGCGCCCTTAGGCGACCGCCCCTAAATCGGCCTGCATGGACGGGCCGCGGCTGACGTCATGCCACCAATTGCGCTTCACGACAATTGCCCTCCCCCCACCTATTGCACTGGCAACGGAGCCCAACTCACTCGGGAAACAACGCTCCGCCGCGCCCCAACAACCCACGTCAGTTTCAGTTTCAATTATTAGGTGTAGCCCTGTGAGCCATGCGGCTCTTGACTCGGGTGCAACCGCAACAAAACAAAAACATGAACAAAGAACACCTTAAAGTGACTACGCGCAACAGAAAAATTCAGGAAAAAAACTGCAAAATATTCCAGAAAAAAACCCACCGCATATCAACGCTGTGTGAAAAAATCACAGTGGGATGCAAGTCGCCTGTCCCTCGCTGCGCGCGTTGTCTGCGTGGGCAGGTTCGGCAAGCTGCTGCTGCTCATTCCCGCCCTCCGTTTGATCCACGCCGACCGCCTGGAGAAGATATTTTTCCAGCGAGCGCTGCACAGCGCCCCCATGGAGCGTCTCATCTGCGACATGTTTCGCGACTGACCAACTCCCTCCGACGACAAATCCAGCAGGCGGCGCGTGCTCCGGGCGGCGAGGCGGTTCGGCAAGCCTCGACAATGAAATAGCCGGATAAAAAAACACGGGAGGTGGGGCGCGGGGTGGTGCAGTGATTCACAGGGTGGAGCGGCGGTGCAGTGGTTAGCTAACCACATTTATTAAACAATTATTTTTTTACATTTTATTTTGCCAGCTAAGGCCCCAACGCGTAGCTCTTTTTCAGAAGCGACTTGGCTATCACAAATGAGAGCTCAACGAGGAGTGGCTTATCATCATCATGTGGACATTTATAGCAGTAGCCAAATACTCGAAACGCGTGACGCTGATTCTAAGTGTTAAGGGGAAAAACTGGAGGACTGGGAGAAAAATCCACGTGACCACAGGGAGAGAAACACGCAAACTTCAAATATACAGCAGCAGGCGTCAGGGTCGGGATCGAACCCACGACCTCCTGTATACCAGGCGAGGTAGTTAACATCTCATAGCCACTATAATGATAATGAGAGAGAGAGAGACACGCAAACTCCAAATATACAGCACCAAGTGTCAGGGTCGGGATCGAACCCACGACCTGTATACCAGGCGAGGTAGTTAACCTGGTGAGCCAAGTTCGAGTCCAAGTCAAGTCAATTTATTGTTGGTTAGCATCTTGCGCCTTTTCAGCAGTGGCAGGATGATGATGGTGATGATGATGGGCTAGAGGAGAAGAGAGGGTGGCAGTTTTAAGGGAGGAACAGAAGCAGGTTAGTGAAGATAATTGCCACCAAAAGCACCATCACACCATCGCACGTAAAAATAAACAATCCTATCAAACAGTTTAAACAAATAATAATTAAAAGCAAGTCGTGGCTGTTAGTTCGTGGTTGGAGGGTGTTAACGGGCTGCGTCATGACCCACTACCAGGGCCCTCATCCGGCCCAGGATTGGTTCAGATGTCACCCTCCACTGATGTTGACCGGGGCCTGGAATTGAACTCGGGTTGTCAACGTTCGTAGTGCGGTGTTTGCAAACTGCCGCGCCGTCACTTCACCCCCGACCTTTGGGTTGTAGCGTTCCCTCGTTATTCGCGACGAGGGGGTACGTTCCGGACATGCTCGTGAAGAGCAAATTTCGTGCAGAACGATGTTGGCCTACGAAAACAATTTTTTTCAATAAATTACGTTAAATACATAAATAAGCTATTAAATAATAACACAACAAATGCTTATAATAAACATAAAGTAAATACAAGTAAATAGTATAATAATAGTTTATAAATTAGCTTACCTTAAGTTATGATGATGCTGCGCAGTAGCATCATCATCACTTTGTCTCATCACGTTATTTCTCTCTCTCTATTGGTGCAGCAGTCGTACAGAGTTTCAGATGGGATTCGCGGACAGCCACAATCGCCGATAGCCAAAATCACGGATAGCAAGTCCGTGACTAACGAGGGAATACGGTATTCGTGAAATAAACCTCAGCTAAAGTGGTTGAGAGGGGCCTCTACCTTAGCGATGACTCACAATGGTCACGTTTGAGACACGGCCAGTGGGACTGGCTTTCTCTCGGTGCGAGAAATAATTCCTGGCTTCTGTTGGCGCCCTTGGCACGGTCTCATCAGCACGACCGCTTCCGTCGGTTGTCGTTCGTTCACCACAGTGGACGGACGATGCATGGCCTGCGACCTCTACCATTCACACAAGCACCGCTACGCCCTGCCCCTACTGTTCGCTCAATAAGCCACGGTTTTTGGACTTGCTGTTGGCAGTGAAGCATTGATTGAAAAGGCCGTTCTCTCCGTTCAAGGTTTCATTTTGGCCCGCTCTCCAGATGAGGTCTTGGCACTCTCTAAGAAAACAAAAACTTGCATTTTAGAGAGGGGAATTGATTTTGTTGACTTCTGGTGTGCCGCTGTTCATCTTTCTATTTATTTTGTTACTTTATTTAGGGGCGGAATAGCAGACGGACAACCTTGAATACGCGCGAAGTAGCGTGGTGATATTCACGTCGTCGAAATTCACGAAGATTTGCTGCTTAAATGAGCACTGAGGCATTGCTTATTTCCTGAGAAACAGACTTGGGTCAGTGGTGGAAATTCCACAATCCTCCTCGAGGGGGCGGTGGGGGGGTCTCATCCAGAGCGCGACCACCGTTGTACTCGCTTCATATTTGATCGACCCCGGAGAGATGTTGGTCCGAGTCAGCCCCCCGACCAGGATTTGAACTTGTGACAGTATATATCACCTTGCATCGAAACCAGGAACGCTTCGCCTAGTCTCGAGACTGGGTTCGACTCCGAGTTTAAGCCGCTCGCTATTAAACCGGCGAGTTAACGGTTTCAGCCCCGTGCGCGAATGATTGCACAGACGCAATCAATTAATTAGCATGCTCTCTGGATCATAAGACGGGCCAGAAATAAGACGCACCCCAAAACTTGTGCTCCTGTATCAATAAACTTATACAAATCTCGTCACTCAGGCCAGGTTATGAGACGCTCCACCAAATTTTGCTTCAACATGCAGGGGGGGGGGGCAGAAGTGCGTCTCATGATGCGGAGAATGCTTTAGTATTTTTTATTTAAAAACCTAATTTGGTTCATCACAAATATGGAGGGTGGCATTTACAAGAATATCGGATGACTGGCTCATGGTGCCTTTACTATTTAGAGACCGTGATGGAGCGCCCTCTAGTGTTAAATAATAAAGTTTTGTTCATTATTTCCATTTTGCCCCAAACTCTTATCTTGATTGTGCTATCGGCGTCGCGTCCGTCACGCACGAGACGAAGAATCCTCTCGCTCGGCAGTGCAAACCCCCTCGTGCTAGAGAACGTCCCACGGAAGTGGACATCGTAGAACTGCCTTTTAGATCCCTTAAAGTGACTCGTGGTCCACACAGTAGAAGGGAAGAGCACTTCCCCACTTTCTCTGCATGTCAAGAGTCAGTGAGGTTCCTTGTATGACAGTCACACCCGACGTTTTAATGACCAGTGCCGGAATTTAGGTTAACTTAACCAATTTCCCTTTGCGAGACGTCTGTAAGTTGCAGGGTGGGTGTCCAGTTCATCGCTGAATCTCGGAACGCACAAGCGGCTCAGCATTCATTTATTTTAGAGAGGCGTAGTAGCACAGTTGTTGTAAAAGACATTGTACTCACCACAGGGAACTGTAGCGACACGACCGCACTCTACGATAATTACCGGCGCCAAACTGCCACATGCCCTCCTGCATGGCCTTGTGGGAGCCTCGGTGCCGATGACGTAATTTCATTTTAGTTTTTCTTCCAGTTCCGTTCCTATGATGTACGTGTACATATACATCATCGGAACGGGAAAGGTTTTAAGAAGCGACTCATATTGACGTGGGTTTGTAGCATCAACGCTCTGTCGACTGTAAGAGTTCCAGAAGGACGTTTCTCATGATGATTTCAACAATTTTTATTTTATATTACCAGGTAAGGTCCACTGATTCTGCCGTGTAGCTCATTTTCAGAAGCGACCTGGCGACCACAAACGATAGTTCACCGAAGTGAGGCTAATCACGTGGACATTTATAGCAGCCAAATACTTCATCTCCTCGCCGCCCTCGCGTTACTCCGATAATAGCTCAATTGGGATGTAATAATCATCAGCCAGGGTAAATCCACTGCTGGATGAAGGCCTCCCCAAGCCACCGCCACCTCTCACGATTCCGCGGGATAATCTTGTGTATTATGTTGAGCTTATTTCTCACCGCATATAGCCAACCGTGCTAATTAGGGCTTAACAAATGAGTTTTTAATCTAGATGTGAAAGTGCATCGCTCCAGTGGCTTCCTAATATCAGAAGGAAGAGCGTTCCAGACGGCCGCAGAAATACGCGTTCCATTCTTTGACTATAATTGTCCAGTCAAATTAATGGCGATCTTAAGTTTATGTAAATCTTCAAAACATTGCAATGGTTAAAAAGTATTAAATTATTATGTTCATTACGTGTAGTTTATTTAGCAGCGCTGTAGCAGGTTCTGTTACACTTGGCAACTTAATTGCATTACCACTAGCGGTATGTTCAATGTAATACTTTGTGAGTGTGTGTATACATTTCATTTGTACAATCAAAGCTCCATATGTTATGATTCATTTAGATGTGACTTTCTAACCCTCGTGACTATTTTAAGCAAATAAATAAATACATTCGAAGTGGTTTTATTTGTACATTTGCTTTCTGCGGGAGTATGTGTCTTTGTATGTGTGAAAAAAGGTAGGTGTTTGTGTGTTTTTTTTTGTTTGTATCTGGCTGAGCGGTAGTGTAGCGGTTAGCGCACTGTGCTACAAATCTGGGTTCGATGCCCGCTCACGGCCAACACCAGTGACGATTATCTGAACCGGTCCTGGGCCTCCGCAAGGTCGACTCAGCCTCAAATGAGTACCCGGTGCGGTGTGTAAACATAGCCACTGAAGAGACAAAGGCGGCCGGGCGTGGTGCTGGCCACCCACCCTCTCGTGTGCCGTTCCAGCCTTCGTAGGTGCTCGGTTACAGCACTTGCCCCAGTGGTCTGTAACGGCTATAATAAGGAGGGGGATCTTTGTCTTTGTATTTAATACACATCGTAAATATAGGGCATCATATCCAGGAATTGCCCAATGAGTCTCAAGACCTCTTTTTCATGACGCCCTGGATTGGGATGTTTGGTCGAATCCTTCTTGGGCACTTCGACGTGAATATTGAGAACCGTCAGGTTTGAGCGGTGGCGAAGTGGTTATCGCACTGCGCTATTGATCCAGCGACCTGAGTTCCATTGACGACCAATTTCGATGGTGAACGGTGTCTGAACCGGCCCTGGTCTTCTCCCTTTAACCAACCCGCACTGACCATCGTGGGGAAGTATGGTCAATCAACCGCCACAACTGACACGGCTTGGGGAGGTCTTCATCCAGCAATGGATTGACAAAAAACCCGTGGAATTATTTGTCAAATTTAGCATTGAGGTGATGCAAATTTTTTGCTGCCAGTGGTGGAAATTCCTCATTCCTATGACGGGAGCGTAATGGTTGGAGTATTTTTGTGTAGGCCTCACCACTACAAATGTTTACTTATTCTGATGTTCACCAGTGGATTGACAAAGCGGTTCTGAAGTACTGCCTTATTTTATATCCATTATCCTAAGAATTAGGACGTGAGTTTCTAAGATTCCACGAGACAGCCCATTTACTTAAACATAGCAATGATTTAACTCGAGAATTCCCTACCGTGTATTAAAGAGCCAACTTAAGATGATATTGTAAAACGAAAAAAAAATCTATTACTCTAATGACAGAGCCATGTCCGAATTAATTTAGCAAATTTAATCAAGGCTTGCTAAGCCAGTGCATAATTTACGAGAGCGAATTAAAATGTATTTTATGAGCCCGCTTCGTTTGCATATTCAGTGATTTCATCTCAGACTTTGTCAATCGTATTGTTACCATCAATGGCACTATACATTCACAACAATGATTAGCAATGCATTATTATATACAGCCCTTTGTCAAATCCACTGCTGGATGAAGGCCAGCCCATGCCACCACCATCTAACCTCTGTATGATCCTGAGGTGTAACAATCCACCTAAAAATAAAAGCGAAAGTATTTATTTTATTTTCACCATTTAATAACCACTGAGCTAGAAATCTCTTTTTCAGAATCGACCTGGTTATCACAAATCATAGCGCAACGAAGTGGGGCTTATCGTCACGTGTAAATGTATTGCAACCAAAGACTCTAAACGCGCGACGTCGATTCTAAATGTGGAGGGAAAGACCGGAGGACCCGGAGAAATGTCCACGCGACCACAGAGAGAGAGACACACAAACTCCAAATATACAGCAGCAGGCGTCAGGGAAGGGACCGAACCCACGACCTCCTGTAGACTAGGCGAGGGAGATAACATCTCGCCACTCAGCACCTGCAGACGAGAAGATGTCATTGCCCTTTGGAGACATTCCGCTCCTCGGCTGCCACTCCGTTGTTAGTCTTCACCATCGTCCACCATCCCTTCTAGCCATGGCCGTGCCCCACTCACGTTTCGTAACCAGCGTTTGAAAAGATGTCATTAACCTGCGTTCGTGGATACGTCAAAGAAGTACGCATGGGCAGATTGGCTCTTAGAACGGCAAAGAAACGGAAAGGCGATTACGTGGGGTTAGAGCGGTGGGTCTCAACCGGTGACACGCGAACCCCTGGGGGTTACGTGGAAATGTCCCGGGGGGGGGGGGGGGGGTGGTATGTGAGTTTATTTTCTAAATGCGTCTTAGACTCTCACATTCATTGTGTCTAATATGCTTTACATTATGGATGCTCATTAATTCGTAGATTTAATTCAACAAGGGGTAGAATAGCCCCACAAATAAAACAAGTTAGGTTAGAGGATGCTCACTGCTCCTCCCAAATGTGCAATTGTAATGATACTGACAAAGTGAGAAAAGCAAAATTGCGTATTATTCATAATAAAGGTGTTTGGGTTAGATCGCGTAGGTATAAAATTTGTGTCGTATAAAGCCTCCACCACCCCACTTGATACAGTAAATTTATCTGTCACTGTCCCACCTGAAGACGGAGACTTGTGTTGCCTCCGAAACGTCGTGATTTAATTGATTTATTTTCATTTATTATTATTTTATTTCATTATGTTTTACCTACGTGACTTTACCGAAAAAAACCTAAGAGAATACAGCCAGTAAGGTTTGTCACATAAACAACGCGCCCATTGGTTACTGATGAGTTCAGTGATGACGTAAATCCGGCTATTGAGGACCGGAAGCAGGTGGATTGCGTCACCATTCTGACAAATCGCCCGATTATGCTGGTTGATGTGATTACCAGCGAAACGTCCAATTCAAATTGTAAATGTTGTGGATTTACTCTCCAACACACCGGCGAGCTGAAGTAGTAAACTACTTGGCCCCGTTGTTTACGTGACAAACCTTGCCGGCTGTGTCGGGTGGTTGAGGGTTACGACACAACATTTATACTTATGCGATCTCACCCCCAAAAACCTTTGTTATGAATAATATTGGTCGCAAAAGCCCGTTAGGTGTTAAAGTTACGTATTGTAAGCTGGCGTTGGACTGGGCACGCCGTGGCCAGAATGGATGCACGGCCTGGCACTGGGGGTCATGGGATGGCAGCCGAAGGAGAGATCACGTCCAAGATGAAGGCCCCGCGTGGAGACGGAGCGATGAAATCGGCCGATGTGCAAGAGCGAGGTGGATTGTGACTTTGCGCGACTGCGAAGGATGCCAATGGTGTGGGGGTGGGGGACGCCATCCAGCAGCGGAGAGACCATGGCTCGCAGTGATAATGATTACACTGTATAACAACATTTTTTTGTTCCTGGGTAGTAAGTGTTATTTCCTAATTGCTTATGCCTCAAAAGTACAGAAAATGGCTATTATTCCCCCACAAACTTTGCTTTTGTGACCAGGACAGTGATATCTTGAAATTTCACTATTTTCAATGAGAAAACGGGCGAATTTGTTTATTTTCGTTCACATAAAGTCAGAAAAAACAACATATGAATCAAAATTAACATGTATTTATACTAAAGTAATACAAAAATTACTACAAAAGATTTAGACACCAAGGCGCACTACCACAGGCAGGACTCGCCACAGCGGACCGAGTTCTCTGTGGGGAGGAACAACGTCAAGTGGGAGCCACTGGTGGACCCCCGGAAGGTGCTGATGCCACCACTGCACATCAAATTGGGCCTTATGAAACAATTTGTCAGAGCTGTAGATAGGGAGTCGGCAGCCTTCAAGTACCTTCAATACTTCTTTCCAAAGCTTTCTAAGGCAAAGGTCCAAGCCGGTGTCTTCGTTGGACTACAAATAAAGAAGATCCTGGAGTGCAATGAATTACCCCAAGAAGCTCACTAGTAAGGAGAAAGCGGCTTGGAACAGCTTTGTCGCAGTGCTTTGTGGCTTCCGGTGCAATCACAAGGTCAAAAACTATGTGGAGCTGGTTGAGACTGGTGAAGAATTATGGCACAATGGGCTGTAGAATGTCCCTCAAAGTCCATATCCTTGATGCTCATCTTGATAAATTCAAGGAGAACATGGGAGCGTACTCGGAGGAGCAAGGCGAGCGCTTCCACCAGGATATACTGGACTTTGAACGCCGCTACCAAGGATAGTAGAACGAGAACATTTGGGGGCTGATTCGTGAAAGTGATTTATATTTCGAAAAACTACTCACATCTAAATCTTTTATAGTAAATTTTGTATTGCTTTAGTATAAATACATGTTCATTTTTGATTCATATGTTGTTTTTTTCTGACTTAAGTGAACGAAAAGACACAAATTCGCCCTTTTTCTCATTGAAAATAATATCACTGTCCTGGTCACAAAAGCAAAGTTTGTTGGGAATAATAGCCATTTTCTTTACTTTGTAGGCATAAGCAATTACGAAATAACACTTACTACCCAGGAACAAAAGTTGTGTTACATAGTGTCCTTATTAAGACACCCCCATTAATTTTAGACCATGTGTGACAACAATGATTATTAAGGTCGTGGGACCTTACTCGAGCAGAGGAGAGATTGTGATGACGGGCTTCGTATTACAATGGATCGATCACAGCTCATAATAATAATGACGATAATAATTGATACCATATATACCAACTACTGCAACTTGAGGCCACGGGACAGACCCAGGTGTTAGGGGTTGACTGACTGAGATAACCGGCAGATGCGCCACCTGTGCCCCCTTCTGTGCCAACTCGCTGCGTTGTAGCCGGCCGGCGCTCCTCTCGTTGTGAGCGTCGCTCCTCTGCCTTCCACTGTTGCTGGAGGGCGACTGCCTCCAACTGCCCAGCAGCAGCGTCCTTCACGAGCCTCCTCCACAGAGGTCAATCTTGATACCGCTCGTACCGGCAAATCCACCCATCTCCGAATCCTCCTGTACCGCATCTGCTCCATCTCTTCTCGAGCCCATGCCGCGCACTTTTAGCCCCCTCTACCCGGCCAAACAGACGCGGTGGCTGGGCATGTGGGCTTCGTGGGCCAGCCAAAACACGCAAAGACAAAGATCCCCTGAATAGTCTTAACAGATTGTAGGGGCAAGTGCCGTTAGCGAGCACCTATGAAGGCCGGAACGTCACTGGGTGTTGGCCGTGAGCGGGAATCGAACCCGGGTCGTCGGGTTCATAGCGCAGCGCGCTAACCGCTACACTACCGCTCCCCATAAACACAGACAAAGATCTCCCGTATAACCTTAATGACTGTTGGGGGCAAGTGCTGTTCGCGAGTAGCACCTATGAAGGCCGGCACGGCACACGAGTGGATGGGTGGCCAGCACCACATATAAAAAGACAAAGATCCCCCGTATAGCCTGAACAGACTGTTGGGGCAAATGCTGTTAGCGAGCACCGATGAAGGCCGAAACGGGACATAGACTCACACATCAACACGCGCGCGCGCATACATTACGCATCGGCAAGTAAAATTTCATTTTCGATTTTTTAAAATTTATTGGAGACTTAATTCCAATTACTCTGCTTTGCCTCTGTGCGCTATTAAAACGTCAGCTTCTTAATTGGGATAATGAAGGCTTTGGTGCGCAACGCTTAATAACTGCGTCTGCAATTCAACCTCCTCCCCTCCCCCTGTGCCGATACGAGGCGTCGCAATTAGACGGCAGCTACTTTCGCATTGTCCCCGTGAAATATGCGCGCGCCCCCGCCCCCGTTAAAAATAAAATAAAATCACAGCGCTACACGGCGACGTTGACGGGTGTCGCCGTTTCCCCAAAGACACCGATGAACAACTCCTGCGGCATGCTGCAGTGACCATTGTCCCCCCCCCCCCCATTCTCCCTGTCCACCCCCGCGTCCACGATAACGCCACGGATGAAGGCGCAGCCCCTGCAATGCCCCTGGCTCAACGCCAACTGCCGGATAGGGGCGGCGGGGAGGGGGGGGGGGTCTCCTCCCGCGAGAGGCAAGGCTCATGCAACCGGATTAACGGGACGAGTCGTTTTGCTTCGCGAATGCGGTGAGAAACAAAAGCCCCCTGGCCGATGCTCCAAGAAGCCGCGATGCAATGCGGTGAATGCGAGACGGTGGCTTTCTCGACAGATGACGTCACGAAGCGGGCCCTTGACCAGCTGCGCGCTCCTCCCAAGACGCAGGTCGCTGACCCACGCACTCCACCAGAGGGTCGGGCAACCTTGCAAGGTGGAAGAAGACGAAGAAGTAGTAGAAGAAGGGCCATGTGTTCTTTTGGGTTCTTTTGGGGGTCTATGACTCAAATAGTTCGAGAGCGGCATCGCACGCGCAGAGCTGTTCGTACACAAACACAGACGCAGCAGCCTCGGGTTTACGGCAGATGACAACAACAACGACGACGACACATTCTGACTTAAATTAACGAAATAGGTGACGGAATAAACTGCGTCTATTTCGTTGTTGTGCCCCCTTAGTTAGTCTTGAACTGTTGTGCATGTTGTTGTCACCGCCAAGACATTCAACGGCCACCCCGTTCCCTGCCATGTTTAATCGATTATCTCAACGTTCAATTACGCTTACGATTTCAGTTTTTTTTTGTTATTTAAAAGGGCTGCCCGCAAAGAGGTTTGTGTGTGTCGGGGGGGGGGGAGCCAAACAGCCACATTCGGCTCCAGAGCCGCAGGCTACCGACCCCTGAGTCAAAGAGCGACCGCCAGAGAGTCTCACTCACCCTCGAATGCAGCGGTCTTTCTTCCTTCTTCTTAACCTGGGGATGCACGCATCAATCAACCCGTGGGTGCGAGATGCCCTTTCTGGCGGTGCGAGAAGTGGCCACATCGCTCTCGAAGGTGTAAATCATCCAAAACACAAATTGACCAAAGGGCACGTAAGTCCAACTTGTTTTGTTTCATCGGACCCTACGAATTCTAATTATGTAATTCTGCTTAGTTTAAATTATGCAATTATTTTAATTATTTTTAGATATGCATATTTGTTTATTTGTATTTTCTTTTAATTTTCATGAAAAAATATTGATAATTATTGAAATAGTGTAATTATTCAATTGGAATTTAATTATATCATTACACTTTTTTTAATATTGGGAGTCGCAATGCTGCAGTAATTATTTTCACCTTCTCGTCCCACTTGTAGGAGGGCGGTGGGGAGTTACCCACTGTTTACCCCACCACACGCGACCTGTAGTCGATCCGTCAGTTGATATTTGTCGCGTGCATACGAGCTCAGCGGCGGCGGCGGCGGTGGTGGTGTGTGTGGGACGGGATTAGGAAGCATGGCACCATTGTTTTAACTGCAGCGCCGAGAGGTCTAACCAGCAGCGACCTCTAGACCGCAAGTTCAAATGTGTTAACCCTGAGAGCACCATGGGAGTTGTTGGCACTGTAGCAGATTAACTCGAGTCGCACTGCTCGACTATGGAATTTCCTCTCATAGTCGTCTCTCTTTTACCCCCAAGCTCGCATAGCCTTGCTCAAATCAATAGACGCGTTCGCCCGTGTTTATTGCAACTGTTGTGTGACACCATTGGTACCTCATTTGGCAGTAAAAAATATGATAATTGTTTTTTTACCCTTTTGTCTGGCAATAAAACTGACACCTTTTTTACGAGGAGTCATGTGTGCATAGACCACAATACCTGCAGTCATAATGCAAACAAAAAACATAACTCTGATAATGTATGCACTGTCCTTGAAGTTGATTGGTCCACACCCGAGACAGCGTTCCTTAGAGCCTAGTCTCACATGGGTTGGACCAGATGACGCCAAAAGGCGCACAACTCAAAGACAATGCACCATCAGAGTATGAGAGCTCGGGGTAAGCATTTACACCATTGGTACCTCATTTGTATTTTTTCGTTTTGTTGTGTGACAGTGCTGTCGCTTGCTAGCCGCTTGATTTGTTGGACGCTTGGGTCTGTGGCTCAGCAATTGTGAAAATTCTGGGCGCCGCGGTGGCTAGGAGATGTCGTCTCCCTCGACCGGTGTACAGAAGGGCATGGGTTAGATGCAGACCCTGACGCCTGCTGTTGTATATTTGGAGTTTGCGGTGTTTCTCTCTCTCCGTGGTCGCGTGGATTTTTATCGTGGTCCTCCGGGTTTTCCCTCCACATTTAAAATCAACAACGTGCGTTTAGGTTACGTGTCTGCTATACATTTCCACACGATGATAAGCCACTTCGTTGAGCTATCGTTTGTGATAGCCAAGTCGCTTCTGAAAAACAGGTATAGAGCTCAGTGGTTTTTACCTTGTGAAAATAAAAAAATAACAACACACATCTGTTCGAATTCATGTCCTTATATATTGGAGCCAGGTCTCTTCTGAAGAAAAAGAGCTAACAGCCCAGCGGGCTTTACCTGGTTAATAAAATAGTTTCGTTTTAAGTTTGTAAAAAAAAGCCAGACGGTATTCTTGTTATTGTCGTACGGCTGATGTAGCTGCAGAGTAGCAACTACAATGTCACATTCAAGTAGTCACGCCAGACTACCGAGTCAGTAGTAGCGGAGTGTCCCATCGCTGTGATGTCTCCTTCGTATTTGTAGATCGGGGCATTGTACGGTCCGTTCCGGATGACCACAGTCGCACCACTACAACTGGATATTTTTTTTTTCCATTTGTGCATCAGGAATCCGCATCTGCTGCCATGGTTTGTGCGGTGGATGCGGTTTAAGGGTGCACCATGAATTCAGTTTCAAGATCAAACCCAGGGGATCTTTAGCGTTGGGTCTTTCCCAACGAGGCGGTGTTTGTGAATTCTTTTGAAATCCCATCCAGCTGCATTCTCCGGGCTTTAGTATCGGGGGCACGTGTGCGCGTAGAGGAAACGGCCAATAGGTGGCAGCAAATCCACGCGCATTTGTACGGCGGCGCAAATGGGACAGCTATCCCGAGCGACTTCCGGTGGCTCCCGAGCACCCCACCCCCTCCCCCCTCCCGAGTCGAACACGAGCAGACCTCGCAGAGCGCGACCCCGCAGAACGCCGATTCGTTATAGCGCTCTTCGTCCGACGCGGCTTCCGCTTTGCACCATTTCGCGTCTATACGTGGCTCACCTATTTGAATTCGCTCACGCGCGTGTGGTTACGCGATCGGACGTGGGACGACATTGTGTGTGTACTGTGTGTATTATGTGTGTACTGTGTACGTACTGTGTGTGTACTGTGTATGTACGGCGTGTATGATATGTGTACTGTGTGTATGTATATACTGTATGTACGGCGTGTGTACTGTGTATAATATGTGTATGGTGTGTGTACGGCGTGTACTGTGTGTGTACTGTTTGTACTGTGCGTACTGTGTGTGAACTGTGTGTGCACGGTGTGTGTTCCGGGTGTATACTTTGTGTATGTACGGTGTGTGTACTGTGTGTATACGGTGTGTGTAGTGTGTGTGTACTGTGTGTACGTACTATGTGTATGTACTGTGTGTATACTCTGCATGTATTGTGTGTGTACTGTGCGCACTTGGCAGGCAGCTGCCTTTTTTTTAGGAACGCATCTACTACTACATCTGTTACTAACTACATCTACTACACCTACTACATCGACTACACCTACTACTACAAATTCTACAACTTCATCTACTACAACTACTACACCTACTTCTACATCTTTTACATCTACTACACCTACTACATCTACAACAACAACAACCGCAATTCGCCACTAAGTGGCGGTGATATTCCCACGACGCTTGTGCCAGGCTATGTGCACGTTGAGGCCACGTGAAGTGTCGAACGCCCGCTGGCAGGAGGTCACGGGGCAGACCCAGGTGCCACGGGTCGACTGACTGAGATGACTGGCTGATGCACCACCTGTGCCCCCTACTGTGTCAACTTGCTGTGCTTTAGACACCCGGCGCTCCGCTCATTGTTGTGAGCGTCGCTCCTCCCCCCTCCTGCCCAGTAGCGTCCTTCACGAGCCTCCTCCACAGAGGCTGATCTTGACACCGCTGGTACCAGTCATTGGCAAGTCCACTTAGTTCCACATCCTCCTGTACCACATCACTCCATCTCTTCTTTAGCCCGTGCCGTCCCGTTTAGCCCCCTCGATCCGGCCGAACAAAAGCTGCTTAGGCATGCGGTGGTTGGGCATGCGGGCTACATGAACCAGCCAATGCAGCCTTGCCTGCTGGAGGAGCTCACCGATGGGACTTTGCCCAGATCTTTCAAGGATATGTGAGCTCCTCACACAATCCAGCCTGTTAAACCCAGGATGGATAGTAGGCAGGCCACGTTTCGCAAGCATAGAGAAGGGAGGGAATGAATGTGGCCGAGAAGACCTGAAGCTTCGTGCGGAGGGACAGACCAGGTACTTCTATACAGCATTACGCAACCGATGAAATTATAATGCCACTCGACTAATTCGGAGTGAGACCTCTGCTGTCAAACTGGAGACGGTCATGAGCACACTGCCCAGGTATGGGAAACTCTCCACTCTTTCCACAACTGCCCTATCACCAATTGGTAGTTATACGGGTGGATTGTCCGATTGTACAACATACCCAGGCAGGTGCTTAGTTTTGGTGGGGCTGATGGTAAGTCCCTTCCTCTTAGTGGCAAGCTCCAGGTTCAGCAGCAGCGCCTCCAACTCCTCAGAGTGAGCAGCAATTACCAGATCATCGGCATACATAACATGGTTGACCAATAGGGAGCCATGCCTTGACTGCACCCGGGCATCGATCAGCCTCCCATTGTATCTGTACCAGATGGAAATTCATCCGGTACAGCTATTGAAGGCTTCACGAACTACGTGGTCGACATATATGTTAAATAATGTGGGAGCCAGAGGACATTCCTGTCACACCCCAACGTGCACAGGGAATGGCTCCGACTCCCGGTCACGTACTTTTACCCGGGCCCGCTCACCATCATGAAGGTCCTTAATGATAGTGAGCAGCGGGTTAGGGACTCCGAAAGCACGAAGAACAACCCAGAGCCCAGGCCTACTGATGGTATCACAGGCCTTATCCAGGTCAATAAAGCAGAGATGTAGGTCTTGTTGGAATTCCCTACACCTCTGCTGTAGCAGACGGACAGCAAATATGGTATCTGTGCAGGACCGCCCTTTCCTGAAACCACATTGGGGCTCCGCAAGCCTCTCCTCAACGTGCCTGGCAAGGTGATGTTGAATAATCCTTGCCAGGACCTTTCCCGGCACACTGAGGAGTGAGGTTTCCTGTAGTTACAGTCTGTGCGGTTCCCCTTCTTAAAGAGGAGGACCACCAGGGCATCCTTCATCCTGCGGAACCCGTCCAGTGGTCCAGACTGTTGTTATGATGTCATGTTAGGGCAGTCTGTGCACAAACGCCACCCTCCCTCAGCATTTCGCTTGGGAGATCATCTCTGCCCAGTGATTTCCTGGTCTCAGGCTCTGGATCCCCTTCAGTACTTCCTCAACAGATGACACGTCAGCCAGCCACTCACAGGGGGTGACTTCTTCTTCCAATATTTGAGGCACTGCAACCTCAGCAGGGTCATCCCCACTTTGTCCCACGATGTTTTCCAGGCTGAGGGATTTCCCTTCTCCCAGGACCTCAAAGAAATCCTCATCAAATCTGCAAACCTGTTCCTGGGGGTCGGAGATTGGATCATCGTTTTTTCCCCTAATGATGGTAATATATGTGGCTCTGCAGGTTATTTTTTTATGGAATTAAAGAGCGATTTGTGATCGCGGGACATTGAGGCAGACTCCATCTCCTCAGCAATCCGCGACCATCAATTATCTTTGCAGTGCCTCACGTCTCTCCGAACCTCCGAGCAAAGGCTGCAGTAAGCCTCCTCATTCTCTGACGTGGGATGCTGTAGACGATGAGAGCTGGCCTGTG
Source organism: Lampetra planeri (assembly GCF_965212315.1). Classification (NCBI taxonomy): domain Eukaryota; kingdom Metazoa; phylum Chordata; class Hyperoartia; order Petromyzontiformes; family Petromyzontidae; genus Lampetra; species Lampetra planeri. The sequence continues at coordinate 6,163,993 of NC_136145.1, read as the reverse complement.
GCTTTTTCTCAGCCAGTCTGAATACCTCCTCTGTTAGCCAGGGTCTCTGAAGAGGTCTGTACCTTTGTACCAAAAACAGCCATTGCAGCTGCATGAGCCACAGTTCTAAACCTCGCTCATTTCCCCTCGATATCAGGAGGAGTGGGGGACGATGCCAACCCCAGCCCCAAACGATGATGAAATTCTCGCTTGCAACTTTCATCAGCTAGCTGAGACCATGCCACTAAGGGTTTGAATGGGGTCCTGGGTGTACACCCACCACTGGAGTGGAAGAATGGCAGGCGCATCTTACAGATGACAAGTCGATGGTCAGTGGGCAGATCAGCTCCACGGGAGGTCCTGGTGTCAAGGACATGGGCCCGCATCTGCTGTTCCGTTACTATGTAGTCTAGCAGATGTTCTTTCTTGGACCCAGGATGCATCCATGATGTTGTGTAAATGTGCGGATGCCGGAACAGCGTGTTGGTAATTACAAGCTCATGGGCTGCTCAACAAAATCTAGCATCCTCCTACCGTTGTTATTGAGCTGATCTGGTTCATGTCTTCCAATCACTCCAGACCAGGTGCCAGCATCATGACCAACTCGGGCATTGAAGTCACCAAACAAGATGACTCTATCCCGAGGGGCCACTTTAGCCAGCACCTGTGACGGGAGTTCATAGAAGGCATCTGACTCATCGGCCTTGCCTGCATCCCTCCACGGATGTTCATCTTCGGTGGGGGCATAAGGAACCACGACCATCATTCCTCGCCTCTGGTTGATGGGAAGGCGAGCACAAAGTAGCCTGAGGCCTACAGCTTCCCACACCTCACCGCCACGCTCCCACGCCACCTTCATTATTTTGTTCATAAGAAGAGTCACTCCCTGTTGTTTGGCAGTCTCCTGCCCCGAGTAGAGGACTGTCCACCCCTCATGGTGGAAGGAGCCAGAGCCAGTCCACCGGATCTCCTGAATACCACAGAGATCCAGGCGGTACCAGTCCAGCTCCCGACAGAGGAGTCGCAGCCTCTCTTCCGCAGTGAGCATTCGAACATTCCACGTAGCCATCCAAAGTGGCTTTTCGTTGTTTCTGGAGGAGTCCCGAGGGTAAGGATTCAGTCTGTCCAGGAGACGTCATAGACGCCTGTCCCCCGGGGCCTCCGGCACAAGCTTAATACGTTTTTTACATCGTAGATTAGTGGTAGTTAATTGAAGGTGGAGGGGTTACCAGCCCCACGCACCTGTCCAGAGCCCCCCATTTGGCCGCTGTGGTGTTTACAAACGCCATGAAGGGAAAGGCCAATCTAAATTGGCCCTCCCCCCATGGCACTGCCGACCAAAGCATTGCCGTCCGGCACCACAAAGAGGAAGGGGGTTGTTTTTGCCGGACATCTACTACACCTACTACACCTACTACATCTACTACTACTATATCTACACTACACCTATTACTACCACACCTACTACTACTACCACACAGAGCGAGGGAAAGCTTAAATTCACAAGGGCTTGGACCCCTAATGAAAGGATATGTCATCAAGGTCGCCATCGAAGAATGCAAATTGGAAGATGTGGTAAAAGAAAACCTCTCGCAGCTGGACTAATTGGGGGCAGAGTCTTTCCGGCATTCTGCAAATAATAAATCATTACAATTAATTTTCACGTCGGAATGGGGCGCTGCTGCAGAGCACAAACTGCAGTACGCTAACCACTGCGCCACAGCTCCCCACAAACAACCTCACACACCACCACCACCACAACAACAACCGCCATTCGCCACTAAGTGGCGGTGACGTCACCACGGCGCTTGTGCCAGGCTATGTGCACGTTAAAGCCACGTGAAGTGTCGGACGCCCGCTGGCAGGAGGTCACGTGACAGACCCACGGGGCGACTGACTGAGATGAGTAGCTGATGCGCTACCTGTGCCCCATAATGTGCCAACTTGCTGTGTTTTATCCACCCGACGCTCCACTCGTTGTTGTGAGCGTCGCTCCTCTGCCCTCCGTTGTTGCTGGAGGGCGACTGCCTCCAACTGCCCAGTAGCAGCGTCCTTCACGAGCCTCCTCCTCCACAAAGGCCGATCTTGACACCGCTGGTACTGATCATCGGCAAGTCCACTCAGCTCCACATCCTCCTGTACCGCATCAGCTCCATCTCTTCTCCAACCAGTGCCGTACCTGTTTAGCCCCCCTCTATCCGGCCAAACTAAACATGTTATGGCATGCGGTGGCTGGGCATGCGGGCTACATGACCAATCCCAGCCCACACGCCACACACTCACTCGCTCACATGAGACACAATCGTGTTAAAAATACACAAATATAAAGACCCCCCCCCACAGTATAGCCTTAACAGACTGTTGGGGCAAGTGCTGTTAGTGAGCACCTATGAAGGCCGGCACGGCACGCGAGGGGGTGGGTGGCCAGCACACACACACACGCACACACATCTGAGACACAAACCGGAGACACGCCGAGACGCCCGTCTGAGACATTCAGGCGCACGCACAGTGCAGCCAACGACAATGAGGTTCACAATGGAACCTCCTTTCAATGCAGTGACTCGACAGAAACGCGTTCCCCAGGCACACGCAGGCACGGACATCCGATCGCGACGCATTATCTGCCTTCCACATCCACGACTCCGCCAGCTCTGCAGGGTTCCGTTTGCGGCCCCAAACGCCGGCGAATGGACACACAGATCGCCGAGTTTACTGGCTGCAACGCTGTGGATCATGGCCGTAGCCATGGAGTCAACATTGGGGGCGGGGGGGGAATCTTCCAGGGTGTCTGGGGGTCCCAACCCAGAAAAATATCTGAATTTGAAAAAAACAATTTTTTACAATAAAATCTAATAGTGTATTGTATTACATTGCTCTGTTTTTACTTGTTTTACCATTTCTTGCTTCATTGTATGTAATGGCAGAGATTAGAGATTAATAAAGTACAACCATAACCATGAACAGAAATCTATGCATTGATTTATATGAAGACAAGTCCAGATATTGTAGCCAAGGTTTAGTAAAGTGTTGTTTTTATTTACATAGCATAGTAAAATGTTTTTTTATAGCAATATATTTTGTGGGGGGGGGGGTGAAATTTTGAGCATATTTGCATATGCATCGAGCACAAGCCAATGCCTTAGGCAGTGGAGGCAGTTAGAACAACAACAACATCATCGTTATCACATTATGTACACTAAAACTCACGCCAGAACTTACTGCAAATCAGGATGAATAGTGACAAAGACAAAGTGCTTACATTACATGCACACCAAGAACAGTGCCAGCACAACACCGTTCCAGGTTGTTTGGGGCCTAAGTGCGGTTAATCGATGGCTATTCTGAAGCTTGCGCAGGTGTGATCCGCGTCGGAGAGCGACCCAATGTGGACCCGAATGAACACGATGGCATGAAGAGGCGCGTGGGAGCGCGTTGGAGTGCTTCTTTGAAAAATGAACTCGTATACGCAATTCGACTTAGATTTATGATAAATTACCATCTCAAAGCACTTTGCAGGCTCACGCTCATCCACGAGTCGGGCACAGCGATGAGTAAGGTTACAGTGAAAACATAGTAGTATACGCACCGACCTGAAACATTTCGGCAAAAACGAAAGAGGCAAGCGGGTGATGTCTTCTTCATACGTGCCTCCTGCACGTGCAACACAACCCGGATGAGGAAGGTTGGCTACGTACGGTGCGAGAGAAGTTCAATGTAAAGGGTGCGCAACCCCATTGTAGGCCACAGAAGTTGCCTCCTTATTCCGATAAGAAATTATTTTTTTTTATTGGAAAAAAAAAGTAGTTTCTGCGTTGTTGATCCACGTTTTCGGAACCTCCTTGCTGCTAATCTATAGCTTTGGTTCCCTCCCTTCACTTCCTATTTACGTCCCTATTAACTACTACTACTGTGACAATTTTTTTTATTTTACCAGGTAAAGTCCCACAGAAGTGACCTGTGACCTGGCTATCACAAATGATAGCTCAACGAAAGCGGCTTATCACGTGGACATTTATAGCAGCTGGATACGCCAAAAAGCGCGATGTTGATTCTAAATGTGCAGGGAAAAACCGGAGCACCCGGAGAAAATTCCACGCGACCACGGGTAGAATACGCAAGCCCCAAATATTCAGCAGGCGTCAGGGTGGCGATACCGGGCGAGGGAGTTAAGATCTCGTCACCGTAGCGAGAAGTTAACAAGAACAGAGAGCTTACTGGCACCTCTACCTTACCTTTCTTTTTGATCTCATGTTATCTTTGCAACATTTGAATTTTCTTTTGGATTCGTGAGCCTTCCTTTTACGTACGTACATTTAACTTATTTCGCGTCGTACGGATGCAACCGTGTCTACATTGGAGGTGCGGGAAATAACCGTTAAATACCCCAAAAACACACACACAGGCACACACAGGCACGCGCACTCTCACAAACAAAGACAAAGATCCCCCGTATAGCCTTAACACACTGTTCGGGCAAGTGCTGTTCGCGAGTATCTATGAAGGCCGCCACAGCACACGAGGGGTGGTTGGCCAGCACCACGCCTGGCCACCTTTGTCTTCCTAGTGGCGATGTTCACACATCGCACCAGGCACTCATTTGAGGCTGAGTCGACCTAGGGGAGGCCCAGGATAATCGTCATTGGTGTTGGCCGTGAGCGGGAATTGAACTCGGGTCGCTGGGTTCATAGCGCAGCGTGCTAGCCGCTACACGACCGCTCCCCACACACCCATCTGAGACACACACAGTGTAGCCACGACAATGCAGAGACATTGTCTGCTTATTTATTTAGTTTTTTTTATCTGCTCCACAACGACGCTCACGGTTATCTTGAATCATATATAAAAAAAAACCAAATATATAATGAATTCAACAGAGCCAGGAATACATTCATGCAGTTTAATGCATTGTCTCTGATCTTTCTGACAGGTGTTCGAAATCGATTCGTTTGTCATTTTAGTTGAATTTTTTTACAGAATCTAACAGCAACAACAAAACCCCTAATACAAATGCACATGTCCGGATAGAATAGAAAGTTAAATCGGAGACAAGGCAGGGAAACCCGAGACGGTTCTGAGAGGTATCTCGTGGGATAATCAGAGAATATCCAGAAAGATCTAGAAAATCGTCTTTGAGAAAAAAAATCAGAGACATCTATAGGAAAATCAGAGAAAATCCAGAGAAATATGAAGACAAATCAGAGAAAGCCCAGAGAAATATGAATAAAATCGATGAAACAAAAATGAAATGTGCCAAAATGACACGCAAAAAAATTGTTAGGGGTTCAATTAATTAGGGGGGGGGGGTCACAAGACATCTTTACCACCCCGCAAGAGGAGTAGTAGTATCAGAGGGGGGGGGGGGGCTCACTCGATTTCGCGGCTTGCCCGCGTGACTCTGTTGCTCGCTGCTGTTTGTGCTCTACGGCGGCGGTGGCGGCGGCGGCCCCGCTGCTGGCTGGGTAAGTCGATCCCGTGCGCGTTGTCTCCCGGGCTTCTGCCGTTGTGCAAGAGGGCGGGCAAGGGGGGGGGCGGAGGCTCCCGAAACGCAATATTGCACAGATGCATATCTCGCGTCATCTCGCGTCTCGCCAACGGCATACCATTGCGAGCAGCACAATAAATAAAAAAAATACCCTAAAAATATATGACTATACAAAGTTAGGGTTTTACAAAACACGACTGTGTGGGGTGTTATTTTGATTTCTTTCCCTTCCCACGTTTGAAGTTCGTACAGTCCTCTCCGATTTGTTTTCGGGTTCATGGTGCCGCGCTGTTTCGCTCGGGACGATGTCCGACGTTTTCGCGCCACGTGCTGCTTGGCGGGGAAATTGAATTCGGTGCTTCGGGATTCGCTGTGAACATCGGAGGCCGAATGAGTGAAAGGCGCCTGGCCCTTGTGATGCCTACGATTCAATGTCATAACACGAGTCTCAAAGAGTCAAACGAAGGCACCCGGTGAATTATAACGGGTCAACGTCATTACGCAATCCTCATAGAGCCAATCAAATTCAGACCCCCATGCCAACCATACTGGGCCGATGGCCCCGATGACCTCTTGACCTTGACCTGCCTAAAGTGTCTCTGTGGCGTCACCGTGGCATGCCATGGAGGGACCTTTGTTTCGGCTCCAGGCGGAGGACGGGTTTCTTTCCTGTAAAGCTCCTTGGCACGACTCCCACAACAGCGCAATTGAGGATCCAACACTCAGCGATGCGCCCCAGTCGCCTCCTTGTCGTTCTGCTATCGCTACTGCCCGTCGCTACCGTTTCCGTGAGCCTCACTCCGTGATTCCGCCACTCGTGTTGGCGACTGGGACGACCAGAAGCTGACTGTTTCGTCTTTTTCGTTATGCTGTGTTCAGCCACCTCCGACCAACTTTCCATCGCAAAACAATTATAATGAATTATAAGGCCCCACACTGAGCTGGACAGCTCTTTTTTTTAGAAGCGACTTGGCCACAAATGGTTGCCCAATGAAGTGGCTTATCACGTGGGAATGTATAGCAGCCACATTCTCTAAACGCGTGATGTTGTTTCTAAATGTGGATGGAAAAAGCGGTGGACCCAGGGAGAAAAATCCACACGACCACGGGGAGAGAAACACCGCAATCTCCAAATATACAGCAGCGGGCCTCAGGGTCGGGATCGAACCCACGACCTCCTGTATACCAGGCGAGGTAGTTAACGTCTCGAAACTGGCGGCGCCCATTATGTTTCTGCACTGCTCCACGTTAGAATTCCTTCCCATCATCTCTTTTCCCAACCGCTTTTAAAAAGTCAGCCCTGCACCTTCTTGCTCACGAAACTGCTTCCTCTCTCTCTCTCTCGTTGATGGAATTTGGCCTACTCTTCCACTGCTGGCCAGACGTCTTGAAAGACGTGGGGAGTACCCACATTTTACCCCCATCTCGCGCGCCCTGCCGATCGACTCACTCACTTGTCGTGTGCCCATTCATCACTGCTCAGTGCACAGAGGTGGTGGTGCGGTGATGCGGTTGTGTGAAGAAGCTCGCTCCATTGCTCCAACTACCAAGTCGGAAGATGGCATCGAACCGGCGACCTCTGCATTGCAAGTCCCGGAGTATGAAAAATAAGAGCGGGTTTTACCCTTTCTGGCAATGAAACAGGAGGGGTTAATATTCTTGGTTCTTTCGGTAAAGTCACCTAGAAGGGAAATAATAAAATAATAAAAATAACATTCTCACGACGTTTCGATTGCAACACAAGCAATCGTCATCAGGTGTGAAAACGTGACTTTACAGAAAGAACCAAGAATATGAATCCCTGCAGTCAGTAGGGGTTAAGTTTCAAGTTTCATTTATTAGGTATAGCCCTGTGAGCCATGCGGCTCTTGGGTCGGGTGCAACCGCAACAAACGAAATATGAACACAGAACATCCCAAAGCGATGACGCGTAACAGAAACATCCTGGAATAAACCAGCAAATACCCCCCCCCCCCCCCAAAAAAAAAAGTATTAAAACGCTGTGTGAAAAAATCACAATGTGGTGCAAGCCAACAACAACAACCATAAGACAATTTAGATTAACCATATGTTTTCAAATCACTAAAATAAAGCTATAAAAACAATGTAACAACAGTAATCACAGGAGCTGTGATTTAAATTGAACAATAAACGATATACATAACACGTATGACCAAACTTGCAGCCATATAGCTGGCAGCATGACACTCCCAGTGTATGATGTGTGAGTGAGTCAGCGGCAGCGTGAGTCAGCGTATGATGTGCGAGTCAGCATATGATGAGTGAGTCAGTGTTCAAACACCAAATAGCAGAGGTGTGGACTCGAGTCATGTGACTTGGACTCGAGTCAGACTCGAGTCATGAATTTGATGACTTGCGACTCGACTTGGACTTGCATAACAATGACTTTGTCCCACCTCTGAGATGTGGACTCGAGTCATGTGACTTGGACTCGAGTCAGACTCGAGTCATGAATTTGATGACTTGCGACTCGACTTGGACTTGCATAACAATGACTTTGTCCCACCTCTGAGATGTGGACTCGAGTCATGTGACTTGGACTCGAGTCAGACTCGAGTCATGAATTTGATGACTTGCGACTCGACTTGGACTTGCATAACAATGACTTTGTCCCACCTCTGAGATGTGGACTCGAGTCATGTGACTTGGACTCGAGTCAGACTCGAGTCATGAATTTGATGACTTGCGACTCGACTTGGACTTGCATAACAATGACTTTGTCCCACCTCTGAGATGTGGACTCGAGTCATGTGACTTGGACTCGAGTCAGACTCGAGTCATGAATTTGATGACTTGCGACTCGACTTGGACTTGCATAACAATGACTTTGTCCCACCTCTGCCAAATAGAAACCGTTTGCAAGGAAGCACAGTAACTGCGTTAACCACACGCACACGTGGTGAACATGCAAACAAACATCAGTTTCAAAGACAACGCCATACATGAACATAGCATGTTTGATAATTGTTTTTTTTACCCATTTATCTGGCAACAAAACTGACACCTTTTTTACAAGGAGTCATGTTGGCATTGACCACAATACCTGCAGTCGGAATGCAAACAAAAAACATAACTCTGATAATGTATGCACTGTCCTTGAAATTGATTGGTCCACACCCGAGACAGCTTTTTTGGCGTCATCTGGTCCAACACCAATGGAGACTAGGCTCTTAGAAAAGTTGTCTCGGGTGTGGACCAATCCATTTCAAGGACAGTGCATATTATTATCAAAGTTGTGTTTTTTTGTTTGCATTCCGACTGCAGATATTGTGGTCAACGCAAACATGACTCCTTGTAAAAAAAGGTGTCAGTTTGGTTGCCAGATAAATGGGTAAAAAACCAATTATCATATTTTGCTACTGGCAAAGGAGGTTCCAATGGTGCAGAGCATGTGTGTTTGCATGTTCACCACAAGTACCGTGTGTGGTTAATGCAGATTTGATTTCTTGTAAAAAATGTTTCTCTTTGGTGTTTGAACATCTTATCACCTGTTTAATTGCCAGAAAGTGTAAAACCTACTCTTATCTTTCATTCTTTTGATACTGGCCAAAAGGTCTCATCGATATAAATCCAGGCGTGTTGACCCGTGGCAGTATTCCCTTAAGTTATTAAACCCTCGCTCAGTTAAAAATCAAACAAAAAAAACGTGTGTGTGTGTGTGTGTGTCGTGTTTCACTCTTATCGATGGCAACCCTAGCAGCGCTGCTTGTTGCTGGCTGCTTGACGTCTTGGGGGCTTTCGGGCTCCTGCACAGCCGTCTGGAACGCTCCTCCTTCCGATTGGACGAAGCCACATGGAGCCATGCACTGTCAAATCATCTCGATTGTCAAACTAATTTCTTCAGAACAGCTTCTTGTTGTTGTTGTGTTTTAGTTGGTTGTCCATCGCCCGCACCTCCGATTAGCGCGGCCGGCTACGTGCGGCGTCAACCAAGTTCAACGTGGTCCACCCTCAACCGCATGGGCAGCAGTGGATGCCGATACCTGCTGCACTAAAATGGGAAACGTAAAAAACAAAAGCCTCTCCACCAGTAGTTAGTGGCGCTGACCGTGGTAACCCAGAACAGAGACCGTGAGACGGTGCAGCGACGCAGTGCCCCCGGATTCACACATCACGGGAGGGGACATCTCGGCGATTGCTTCGCTGCTCCCGACTCGGTTACGGGGCCGTGGCCAGCCCGAATGTGACACTCCCAGCCGCTGCTCTGCATCTACTGCAGCAGCCGTGCGAACGATGAAGAAGAAGCTGGAGACAGCAAACACCAATGCTACTGTCAGCAGCAGCAGCGAGGTAGTGAGTATTCGGCGGGGGGGGGGGGGTGAAGAGGAAGAAGGCGGAGGGGAGGGAGGGGGGAGGGAGGCGAGGGATGGGAGGGGAGGGAGGGGAAGATGGGAGGGACGGAGGGTGGGAGGGAGGGAGGGAGGAAGGGCGGGTGGGGAGGGAGGAGAGGGACGGAGGGAGGGAGGGGAGGGAGGGGAGGGGAGGGAGGGGAGGGAAGGGGTTCCCGTTGTCTCTTTGGGTAATGTGCTGGGGGGAGGGGGGGTATCTGTGTGTCAGGAGAGACGGGAAAATTGTGAGTTTGGGAGTAGGGGACGGTGGCCGATGGGGGGGAGAGGGAGGGGCGCGCGTGAGATTGACGGGGATATGTTCGGGGTGGAATGAATAGGGGGGGGCGGATGAGAGGAAGGGGGAGGGATAGGGAGAGAGAGTGAGAGAGAGAGAAAGGGAGATGGTGGAGACGAGGGGGAGAGGGAGGGGAGAGAGATGTCCGAGACAGACGGACGTACAGGCACGAGACAGGCGGAGACAGCGAGAGAGATTGACAGGGCGAGGCTGACAGGACGCAATGGGACAGGCGAGCGAGGCTCATGGACGGACACGCGATATGCACAAGACGGACACGCATGCTGATGGGGGAGGTGAACAGATAGACAGCAAGACAGGCGAATGTAAAAAGATCGAGATGCAATTGGACGCATAGACGAAAGTCAGCTGGGGGTGGGGGGCAGCAGGCAGGCACTTTGAAGACAAATACAGAGGGGCTGGAAGTTAGATGGACAGACGGACAGATTGATGGAATGGAAGACGGGGAGACTCGTGGATGTAAGGACAGACGAGTGGATGGATGGTTTGTTTCATGTTTCATGGATGGCCGAGAGAAACAGATGGATTTAAAGACCTGCAGGCGGAGAGAGAGGGGCACGCTTGTGTATGGATAGCGCGTTAAGGCAGACAAACAGACAGATAAATAAACATCTTACAGACAACAGCCAGATAGATAAACAAACATCTTATAGACAATAGATAAATAAACATATTACAGACAACAGACAGATAGGCAGACGGATGGATGGACGCTGAGATGAAGGCGAGAGAGAGAGAGACGGACACGCGGACAGGAAGCCAGAGGACAAGCAGGCAGCTCATGGGACACGAGCAAGTTGAACTGAGACATCGGCGTATCAGAAGATAGACGTGTACCACCCAGTAGGGCTTAGGGTTAGGGATTAGGGGTTAGGGTTTCGGGGTTAGGGTCAGGGTTAGTTAGGGTTTAAGGTTAGGGGTTAGGATTAGGACTTAGGGCTTAGGGCTTAGGGGTTAGGGTTAGGGTTTAGGGCTTGGGTTAGTTAGGATTAGGGTTAGGGGTTAGGGTTAAGGGTTAGGGTGAGTTAGGGTTAGTGAGGGTTAGGGTTATGGTTAGGGTTAGGGTTAAGGGTTAGGGTTATTGTGGGTTATGGTTAGGGGTTAGGGTTAAGGGTTAGCTAGGGGTTAGGGATTAGGATTTAGAGGTTAGTGAGGGTTAGGGTGCTCCGCTTCTTCCCACACTCATTACTTGATCGGATTCCGCCAGTATAAATACATCTTCTGTTTCTGATTCATTCACGCGATAGGCCAAATACACAAATGCAGGATCCTCCTGAGAAACAATTCTGAGACTCAATGGGTAAATAAAGGATACGATTAACCACGCCCGGCCGCCTTTGTCTCCCCCAGTGCTGGTGTTTTACACACCGCACCAAGGCACTCAATTAAGACTGCGTTTACCTACGGGAGGCTCAGAACCGGTTCAGATATTCGTCACTGATGTTGGCCGTGAGAGGAGATTGGAACTGGCAGATCGCAGGGATCGTGTGCTAACCACTGCGTCACCGCTCCCCACCTTACAACCCCATTGCACGTAGCACAAACACACGTAGACACATATATATGTACACACAGAGAAAACAAAGACACGCAGATATACACACACACTGACAGAAACACAAACACATACACACAGACAGATCAATATGCACACACTGACACCGCTACACAACACAACTTCAAAGGCAAAGATCCCCCGTATAGCCGAAACATGGTGTAGGGGCAAGTGCTATTAGCGAGCACCTATGAAGGCCACCTTTGTCTCTTCCCAGTGGCGATGTTTACACACCGCACCAGGTATTCATTTGAGGCTGAGTTGACCTAGGGGAGGACCAGGACCGGTTCAGATAATCGTCACCGGTGTTAGCAGTGAGCGGGAATCGAACTCGGGTCGCCGGGTTCATAGAGCCGTGCACTGACTGTTACACTGCCGCTTCCCACACCTGCACACACACGAAAACAAACATCTCCCCTATGATAGCCTGAACAGACTGTTGGGGCAAGTGCCGTTAGAGAGCACCTATGAAGGCCGACACAGCACACAAAGGGGTGTGATGGCCCACATCACACACACACCACACAAACCACACACCACACACACCACACCACACACACCCACTCGTTCACTCACACACCCATTGGTTTGCCGCACAATATCCAGAAACACAGACACGGAACTAATGAAATTCACTCAGTTATGGATTTTCCTGGTTGCTCCTCTGCTTGATTGATGGTGGTCAAGTTCAGAGGTTGGCCAGACGAGAATGCCCTCCTCCCAGACAGCACGGGCGAGTGTGGGTAGCGACGGCGTCTGTCCGTGCGCGCGCGTGCGCTATGAGTACCACAGGCACAGGACCTCAGCTGGGGGCTGAATTGATTCATTGTAAGCTAAAAAGGCAGCAGAGTGGATTAAGTTTAAGACAGTTTTGAGGCGGGAGGCACGCGTGTGATTGTAGGTGTCACAGTGTGTGTGTCGTGGGGTGATGGTGTGTGTGTGGGGGGGGGAGCGGTGGTGTAGGGGTTAGCGCGCTGCGTTACGAACCTGGCGACCCGGGTTTGATTCCCGCTCACGGCCAACACCAGTGACGATTATCTGAACCGGTCCTGGGCCTCCCCCTAGGTCGACTCAGCCTCAAATGAGTACCTGGTGTGGTGTGTAAGCATGGCCACTGGGAAGACAAAGGCGGCCCGGCGTGGTACTGGCCACCCACCCCCATCATGTAACCGTGCCGGCCTTCATAGGTGCTCGCTGAAAGCACTTTGTTTGCAAGTGGACTGCAATGCCCATCGAGGCTTCCATATAGAGAGTAAGAACACAGCTTCATGATGGCCACTCTCTCAATGCCCGTGTCAATGACAGATTCATAGCATCGCCACTCCAATGCGCGTCTGCCTATTGTTGTTTATGCACGGGGAGCGGTGGCGCCGTGAGTTAGCGCACAAGCGCTCACAAACCCGGCGTCCCAACTTCGGATTTCCCGGCCGCGCCCAAAATCGATAGCGAATCTATGTAAACCGGTCCGGGACCATTTAGCCCTCAAGCCTAGTTCGACACCAGGACCTGGTGCAATGCGTAAACTGCGTAAATATCAGCGCTGGTGAGACAAAAGCGGCCAGGGGTAGTTCTGATCACAAGAATCATTTGTGCGTCGACTGAGCCTTCATAGGCGCTCGCTAACAACACTTGCCCACGTCTGCTACACGGGTGATATTTATCTATGTGTGTATCTTTACGCTCCCGTACTTACGTACGTGTGTTAACGGCGCGACAGGGGAGACAAATGCAGTCGGGCGTGGTGCTGGCGACCCACCCCCTCGTGTACCGTTCCGGCCTTCTTAGGTGCTCACTAACAGCACTTGCCCCTACACGGGGGATATTTGTCTCTGTGTGTATCTTTACGCTTCCGTATGTACGGACGTGTGTGTGTGTGTCTGTGTGTGTGTCTGTGTATGTGTGTGGTTAGTGCGCTATACTTCAAACCCGGCGACCCAAGTTCGATTCCAGCTCACGGCCAACACCGGTGATGATTATCTGGACTGATCATGGGCCTCCCCTAGGTCGACTCGGCCTCAAATGAGTACCCGGTGCGGTGTGTAAAAAAATTACCACTGGGGAGACAAAGGCGGTCGGGCGTGGTATGCTGACCAACCCACCCCATCGTGCACTGTACCGGGCTGCGTAGGTGTTCGCGAAACAGCACTCGCCCCAACAGTCTGTTAAAGCTATACGGGGATCTTTATCTGTGTGCGAAAGAGCGTGCGTCCGTGTGTGTAGTTGTGTGTGTGTGTGAGCGTATGTGTAATATTGTATTTGGTCTTCATGGGTCAACCATTGCTCTTTATTCCCGGAAGCATTCTTCACTTTAACGTGACACCTTCAATCTGCTTACCAACACACAGCTTGTGACTGCTGCGGGTTATTTATATCGTTTTTTTGTGTGCATCGACCGGACACATTCCTACGGACCCGCACGCGGGGCTCGCACGCGCACGCACACAAATATAATACCCGCGTGCTTACCGTGGAACAACAACAACAACGAATTCATCTTCTTGGTTCTTTCGGTAAAGTCACGTAGAAGGGAAGTAATAAAATAATAAAAATATTATTATTTTTATTATTTTATTACTTATTGTATTACTTAGATTCTACGTGACTTTACCGAAATAACCAAGAAGATGAATCCCTGCAGTCACGAAAGCTTTAAATCGAAACAACAACGAAATAACGATAATACTTTATACTTGCAAGGAGGCGTATTTCATCCGTAGGATCCCGCCAATGCGCCACCGTGTATGGAAAGCCAGGAGATGAACAGAACCTGCAGGGCAAAAACGGGTCAGAGCTTGCTTGGTGATGAAAGCCAGTTGAGAGAGAGAGGTGAGTATTCAAGTGAAGGCTTAAATATAACAGTAACGATTTTGATTGGCTTATTAGCAAAGGCAAAGCGCTCTGTTACAAAGCTTAGGAGCTGTGCTGGACGAAAGCTCGAGCAGTCCTGCAGGAACAGAGGCTTGACCTCGGAGCCCTCGGATGAAGGCGATCCAAAAATCTCAAGGACCTCGCGCCGTGCGTAGCCATCCGCGCTAATCGAAGGTGCGTGGGAAGGACAACAAACTAAAACATATAAATCGGTTCGAAAGAAAAGAGTTTTTTCAATCTACATTTTAAGGTGAATAGCTCCAGCGGCTTTCCTAATGTCGAAAGGAAGAGCGTTCCAGACGGCCACAGACGCACATCTGAAAGCGCCGTGTGATGCGGCGGCAATCGCCGTCTCCGTTCGACGGCGAGCCAAAAGCCGCCGCTGCTGCCGCGAGGATGACGACCGGAGTGAGCCGGAGTCTACCCAGCACCTTATTTGGTATCCCGTTGTTAATAATGGCAACTTGTAAACGCGCACAGCATTCGCTCCTCACTCTCGTCGAGAGAAAAAGAGAGGGCAGCTCGGAGGCACGAGGATGATCCAACGACGAGCGGCCACGCGGTGAGGCAGCTCCAACAATTGCCCAACATCCGCGGTCCCCTATATATGATGGTGTTCTCGGCCACTGGAGCAGCCGGAGAAAACCCATGCGTGCGAGGGTGCAACGCTCTATTCCGTACAGAAAAAAGAGGTGGAGTCCACATTTTTGCTGTACCGCCTTCTCCTGGCGATCCAAGGGTATTACGAAACTGAAAATGTTATGTAAATTTTACCAGGCAAGGCCCAGTGAGTTCTTTTGCACTTGGTCCGCAGCGACCTGGCCACAAATGATGGAATTTACAGCAGCTTTTGACTCGAAACGCGTGATGTTGTCTCTCAACGTGTGTGTAAAAACCGGAGGACCCGGAGAAAAAAAACACGCAACCACGGGGAGAGAAACGCGGCAAATTCCAAAGATACAGCACGCATCTGGCTCGCTATCGAACCCACGACCCTCCTGCATACCAGGAGAGGTGGTTAACATCTCACCACCGCGGCGCCCACCAGAAGGGGGCTTCGCAAAACCTTTGTGTGGTCCACCAAATCCTCGCTGCCTCCACAGCAGCGTTGGCTTCGAGGCTGGTTCAAGGCCCTCTCGGCCCATGCCGTGCGGGCCATGGAAGGTTACCGGGCCACGCCTGGTCAATGCGGTGGGTTGGTAAGGCCGGGGAGCATAGTCTTTTGAGCGTAGTGCAGTCCAACAATGGATTTTGCTGCAGACGTAAACCCTCTGCTGCTAACAACGCAGCCCACACAGCAGCCTATAGCAACTGGGTGTATCCGCGACGTTCGCCCATTCAAGTACTGTCTAGATTAAAAAAAATAATAATCCCACTCAGCTTGTGAGATCTCGCGAGACGTTGGGCACACTCCGAGTGAATGGCAAGAAGGCCACTTTTGATTTACAACAGCCTCACTGATTCTCAGGACCCTTGTTTTGAAGGAGGGTCTTGCGATGGTACGCACAGGTATGCAGAACCTTGCTATGTGGACTCTCAGTTCCAAAAAATGGCCGGTAGATGTTTCAGCATTGGGTTGTTTGGTCAATACGAAGTCACATTGTGTTGTGATTTTAGTGTTATCATCATCAGCAACAGCAGTAGAAATCAGGGACGTGCAGTCAGGGGAGGCAAGGGAGGCAGAGCCTCGCCTGTCATACTCCAATGAAAATAGCTGTTACAAAAGGAAAAAAAAGAGTAATAAAAGAAAATAAATATTAAGATTTTTTCCACTGATCTGTGTTATAAATGTCATTTCTGTACGATTCCAATTAATTTTATAGTCATAATCGCCAAATTTGCGGAGCTTCGCTGCAAATACAGGGAGAGACAGCGACGAGCTCAGCCTCCCCTCTGATTGCGCAACCTCTCAGTAACTGGATGGAGCGCAGGCAATAAGCGCGTGCCTGTTACTATCTCAGTATGTCACCAATGTAATGTTTGTAGACCCCTTCAATTCATGTCCTCGCCTTCCATACTCCAGTTAACTTATTTCACGTATGTGTATAAAGATATTTAGGCTCGCTGGTCTCGTTATGAAACTGCAATGAAAAAGCACCAGGGGAGGCAGTTATCACATCTGCCTCACTGAGGGGGACATGTCTAACACGCCCCCTTAGTGAGGCCACGCCTCCCTCAGTGAGATCACGCCCCCTCCGTGAAGCCACGCCCTCTCGGTGTGTGAATCTGGCTCTGACACGAGCCAGTGCCTCCCCAGCCATTGACCTCACCGCACGTCACTGGTAGAAATACAATTTAAGATCAAAACGGGAAGATTTACTCACAATTATGGATAATCGCCTGGTGATGCTGGTTGTAATCACCAGCGAAACGTCGTACACGAATTGTACATTTTGCGGGCTTCCTCTCCAACGCACAAGCGGTGTCTTGAATAAGTCACATACCGTGGCAAATCATACGGTTCATCCCGTATGTTTGTAAGGGAAATTTAGTTTTCAGGTCCATATGGCGTACAGCCGTTTCAATACGGGCAAGCACAGAAATGTTTTGTCGATTTGTTTGTGTTTCTCTCGTGATGGGACTCTATAGGATTGAACGTTGAGATTTATAAGGGCACGGGGTGACCACTAAGGTCTAAATTGGTCTGCGATAAGGTAGGCACTGATAAGGAGTTGACAGGTATGTAGTAGTGGAGTGTATAGTAGTGTATAGTGTAGTGTATAGGATGAATGTTGAGATTTATAAGGGCACGGGGTGACCAATAAGATCTGAGTTGGTCTGTAATAAGGTAGGGCACTGATAAGGGGTTGATAGGTTTGTTGTCACGAATAGGCTAATTTTGTTTACGTGACAAACCTTACTAATTGTCCGTGTCGGGTGGTGGCGTGTTTAATGACACATTCATATTAACGCGATCTCACCGAAAAAGAAAACTTGATCATGGATAATATTGGTGGCGAAAGCCTACTTACGTGTTAAAATAAAAATATAATCATCATCATCTCAAAGGCATGCAAATAACAGCACGTGCATCGCGAAATTTAGCACAAAATAATTCGTGTGTAATCAGCCCGACGAAACACCAATGACACAGAAAACATCTTGCAATCGATATATTTGTTCATGCGTGGAGGGGGGGGGAGCTTGTTTGAAAAAGATGAAACCTGCCAATTATGCGCAATTGATCGCCCAAAAAACTCGGTAATTAATGATGGGTGATCAAACAGAGGAAGGGCCAAGTGGGTGAGAGAGAACAAAACGCGAACGAGAGCTGGAGAGAGAGAGAGAGGGGGAGACTTCATATTGACCGCTGAGGATAAATAGCGCATGCTCGCGCCCAGGAAGCGTGATGGACAGCAGGAGTAGCGGGACAGGTGCCCCTCGCTCGATGCGGGTTCGGATTTGCGTGCGAACTCGCGCCTACACGCGCGTGCACGGCTAAGCAATTCTTATCCGAAGTTGTCTACGTTACGCGCTTTGAATGCACTCATACGCAGGCGATGCTGTCGTACGTGGGGCAACACAGTGTGTGTGTGCTGTGTGTGTGTGCTGTGTGTGTGCTGTGTGTGCTGTGTGTGTGTGTGTGCTGTGTGTGTGCTGTGTGTGTGTGCTGTGTGTGTGTGTGCTGTGTGTGTATGCTGTGTGTATGCTGTGTGCGTGTGTGCTGTGCGTGTGTGCTGTGTGTATGCTTTGTGTGTGTGCTGTATGTGTGTGTTGTATGTGTGTGCTGTGTGTGTGTGATGTGTGTGTGCGTGCTGTGTGTGTGTGTGTGCTGTGTGTGTGCTGTGTGTGTGTGTGTGCTGTGTGTGCTGTGTGTGTGTGTGCTGTGTGGGAAATGCCAGGTGCGGTGGCGAGATGTTAACTACCTCGCCTGGTATACAGGAGACGTGTGTTCGATTCCGACCCTGACGCCTGCTGCTGTATGCTTGGAGTTTGCGTGTCTCTCCCTCTCTCATCGTCATCACGGTGGCTAGGAGATGTTGACTACCTCGCCTGGTATGCAGGAGGTTATGGGTTCGATCTCGACCCTGACGCCTGCTGCTGTATACTTGGAGTTTGCGTGTCTCTCCCTCTCTCATCGTCATCACGGTGGCTAGTAGATGTTTACTACCTCGCCTGGTATGCAGGAGGTTATGGGTTCGATCCCGACCCTAACGCCTGCTGTATATTTGGAGTTTGCGTGTCTCTCTCTCATCATCATCACGGTGGCTAGGAGATGTTGACTACAGCGAGGGAAACCCGTGTGGTATTCCCTCGTCATTCGCGATGTTGGCTATCCGCGAATCCCATCTGGAACTCTACACGACTTCTGCATCGGGAGAGACAAACAAAGTGACGGGATAAAGTGATGAGAGAGAATGTGATGAGATGTAAAGTGATGAGAGATAAGGTGATAAAAGATAGATAGATAACTTCTCGAAACTTTAGAAGCATCCACAGAAATGTACGACATCCATCGGCCAATATTCATTATCCCCATATAGCCTTAACAGACTGTAGGGGCAAGTGCTGTTAGCGAGCAGCTATGAAGGCCGGCACGATACACGAGGGAGTGGGTGGCCAACACCACGCCCTGCCGCCTTTGTCTCCCCAGTGGCGATGTTTACACACCGCACCCGGTACTCATTTGAGACTGAATCGACGTAGCGGAGGACCAGGACCGGTTCAGATAATCGTCACCGGTTTTGGCCGTGAGCGGGAATCGTACTCGGGTCGCCGGGTTCGTAGCGCAGCGTAGCGCTAACCGCTGCACTACCACTTCCCACCCAGTACAACAACAACCGCCATTCGCCACTAAGTGGCGGTGACGTCCCACGACGCTTGTGCCAGGCTATGTGCACCTTGAGGCCACGTGAAGTGTCGAACGCCCGCTGGCAGGAGGTGACGGGGCAGACCCAGGTGCCACGGGTCAACTGACTGAGATGACTGGCTGATGCACCACCTGTGCCCCCTACTGTGCCAACTTGCTGTGCTTTAGCCAGCTGGCGCTCCGCTCGTTGTTGTGAGCGTCGCTCCTCCGCCCTTCGTTGTTGTTGGAGGGCGACTGCCTCCAACTGCCCAGCAGCGTCCTTAACGAGCCTCCTCCACAGAGGCCGATCTTGACACCGCTGGTACCAGTCATCAGCAAGTCCACTCAGCTCCATATCCTCCTGTACGCCCAGTACAACAACAGCAACCGCCATTCGCCACTAAGTGGCGGTGACGTCACCACGACGCTTGTGCCAGGCTATGTGCACCTTGAGGCCACGTGAAGTGTCGAACGCCCGCTGGCAGGAGGTCACGGGGCAGACCCAGGTGCCACGGGTCGACTGACTGAGATGACCGAGATGTCTGGCTGATGCACACACACCAACACACACACACGCAGTATGTCAGTTTCCCTGGCTCTGGATAACATCAGCGGCGAGTGATGCTGAACGGCTCCCTGCGCTGACCAGTTTGGTGAAGTGTGGCCAAGCATTGACGGCACATTATGGGGAGGCCTTCATCCAGCAGAAGATTGGCAAAGGGTTGTCTATTTACACTATATCGCACACACTATGAGTATACAATAACACACACGCACAACGTAGGTTATATACAGCAATGAGACAAAAAAACATCCGTGTAACCTTAGTAGACTGTATGGGCAAGTGCTGTTAGCGAGCACCTATGAAGACCGGCACGGCGTACGAGATAGGTGGCCAGCTCCACGCCCGGCCGCCTTTGTCTCCCCGGTAGCGATGTTGACACACCCCATCAGACCACTCATCCTAGGGGAGGCGTAGGACCAGTTGAGATATTCCCCCAACGATGTTGGCTATGAGCGGGAATCAAACTGGGGGGGGGTGGGGGGGGGGCGGTGGGTTCGTAGCGCAGTGCGCTAACCACTGCGCCATTGCCCCCCCACCCCGCAACGTACTTAGAGTTACACACACACACTCACCCACGCACAGACAGCGGCGGACTGTATTTACGCAGCCACACCTGATATGCCCACAGGGATTGATGAATAGAATCGGAAACCGCACTCTTGTCCATCACGCACACGCGAAATGCAAAGGCAAAGATGCCCCGTGTAGCCTTCAACTGTTGGGGGCAAGTGCTGTGAGCGAGCAGCTATGAAGGCAAGGTCAGCGAGTGGCAAGCGGCCACACCCGGCCGCCTTTGTCTCCCCACTGTTGATGTTTACTACACACTGCGTCAGGTACTCATTTAAGGCTAAGTAGACCTAGGGGAAGCCCAGTACCGGTTCAGATATGAATCACTGGTGTCATTGGTGCATTGCGCCAACCACTAGACTGGCGATCACCACTACCAGCACTGCAACCACAACCACCACAATCACCACCACTGCCAACAACAACCACCATAATCACTACCACTACCAACCACAACCACCACAATCACCACCACTACCAACCACAACCACCACAATCACCACCATTACCAACCACAACAACCACAATCACCACCACTACCAACCACAACCACCACAATCACCACCACTACCAACCACAACAACCACAATAACCACCACTACCAACTACAACCACCACAATCACCACCACTACCAACCACAACCGCCATCGTGATAAGTTACCATCAGATTGCCGAGTAAGCGTAGCTACGCACCAAATGCTGAGTTGAAATCCAGGTTTCAACCGCCTGCGATCGGGTCTCGAACGCGGTGAGTCGATGGTTCTCAGCCCGGTCACGAATCGCTGCACGACACACGAATACAACAACAACAACAACAAACCCTTTCCATCACAATTAATTCGGTTAAAATGTCAGCTCTGATTATGAGAAGTATTGGCTTTGTCTGTCCGCAGAGTCCCATTGTCATCCTACTTTGTGTGTGCGAGTGCACGTGGGTCGACTCGGCCTCAAATGAGTACCTGGTGCGGTGTGTAGTAAACGTCGCCACGAGGGAGACAAAGGCGGCATGGGTGCGGTGCTGGCCGCCCACCCCCTCGTGTGCCGTGCCGGCTTTCATAGGTGCGAGCTAACAGCACTTGACCCAACAGTTTGTTCAGGCTATACGGGGGATCTTTGTCTTTGCTTTGGTGTGCGTGGGGAGCGGTAACTCTAGCGGTTAGCGCGACGCTGCGCTACGAACGCGAGTTCGATTCCCGCTCACGGCCAACACCGGTAAGGATTATCTGAACTGGTCCTGGGCCTCCCCTAGGTAGACTCAGCCTCAAATGAGTACCTGGTGCGGTGTGGGGTAAACATCGCCACTGGGGAGACGAAGGCGTTCGGGCGTGGTTCTGGCCACCCACCCCCTCGCCTTCCATGTTGACCTTCACAGCACTTGCCCGAGCAGTATGGCAAGGCTATCAGGGGGATTTTTGTCTTTAGAGTATGTATGTGGGTACGTGTGTATGTTAATCAAAGTGTACACGCTACGATATCTTGGCAGGAACGTAAGTGAAACATCAAAGGGTAGGCACCCACACTCACATATGCATGCACAGACACACCCCCCCCTCTCTCACACACACAAGACAAAGACCCAGACCCCTCGTATAGCCTTGACCAACGATTGGGGCAAGTGCTGTTAGCAAGCACCTATGAAGGCCGGCACGGCGCACAAGGGGGTTGATGGCCAGCAATACACACACACACACACAAAGATTAAGATCCCCTGTATAGCTTTATAGGCTACTGGGACAAGTGTTGTTAGCGAGAACCTACTAAGGACGGCTGGAGTTGGTGTGGCTAGCACCACGCTCAGCTACTGTTGTCTAACCCACAGCTGATGGTGTTTTTGGTACGTATACACCATCGACATCACTGCCAATGCCCAGATGAACACACCACCAATGTGATCAGCGTCAGCACTAAGACATCTATAAAAAAAATCACCACCGCCACCACCACAGTCCTTCAACCGCCAACGCGATTTCCTGCTCAAATAATTTGATGACCGATCCGGTGGAAATGTCACATTCCTATGACGGGAGCGTGTAAATGTGTACAACCACTGTTGCCTGCCCCACACAATTGGTACTGATTTTAGCGACTCCGAAAGGATGATGGGTTGAGTCAACTCACAGCCAAACTTGGAACTCGCAACCTTCCCATTGAGCTTTGCTGCCGAGCCACCACCACCACCAAAACCACCACCACCAAAACCATCAAAACAACCACCACCACTACCAAAAGCGGTACCACCGAATTGATCAGCACCACCAAAACCAACCCACCACAACTAAAATCATCACAACCACCACCAGGAAAACCACGAACACCAAAACCACCACTACCACCACCCCCAAAACCATCACCACCACCAAAACCACCAAAATAATCATCATAACCAATATCACCACCACCACTAAATTTACCACCATTACCACTACCAAAATCGCCATGACCAAAACTCACCACTACCAGCATTGCTACCACAAAAATCACCAGCACCACCAAAATCCAAATTACCAATCCCACCACTACCATCATTACTACCACAAATATCACCACCACAACCACCACTATCAGCACCACCGATTCCTCTTCACTCAAACGCACCCCCTCCCAGCCCCTTCAAACTTGGCAAGAGGCACCTTAACGATGCGATGGGCAATGTTATTATAATAACGATGATTATCGCTCGCCGCAACAAAAGACGTGAGCACATGGATGTAATGAAAGGCTGTCCTCTCCCCAAC
Organism: Lampetra planeri; assembly: GCF_965212315.1. Taxonomy (NCBI): domain Eukaryota; kingdom Metazoa; phylum Chordata; class Hyperoartia; order Petromyzontiformes; family Petromyzontidae; genus Lampetra; species Lampetra planeri. Next base: position 6,140,784 of record NC_136145.1, on the reverse strand, counting down.
ACCCCAAAATTACAGCCTGCCACCGGCTCGCCGTGGCAGAGTGGTAGGGGGGAGACGTGGCGAGAGAGAGCGAGAGGGAGCGAGTGAGATAGCGAGCGAGAGAGTGAGCTAGAGGGGGGGGGGGGGGTTACATAGAGCCCAGTTTAATAAAAAAAAAATTACGAAATGATGAACGAAACAAAGTGCCGAATACACCGAGCATCTTCTTGTTTCCACTGATCGTAAAAAAAGAGAGAGGGAGCCAGTGTGGGAGAGAGAGAGGAGAGTGAAAATGAGAGGGGGGGGGGGGGGTTAGAGAGAGAGGGGGTACAGAGAGAGGGATGGGGTAAGAAAGAGGAGAGCAGAGCGTGACATCTTTCGTTAAATATTTGATTTAAAAAAGGGGGGGGGCACATAAAGCAAAGCATTGAAAAAAAACCGAAATGATGAACGAAGCAAAGTGCCGACTACACCGAGCATCTTCTTGTTTCCTCTGATCGTAAAAAAAGAGAGGGAGGGAGGGAGAGAGCGAGAAAGAGAGTGAGAGGAAAGTCAGAGAGAGGGAGAGTGAGATAGAGAGAGGGAGGGAGGGGGAAGCCAAAACCAAATCGTACTCTCCTCTCTCATTTTTATATAAAGGGGCCCCCCTGTCTCTCCCCCCCACCACCACCACCCCCCATTTTAGACTCAGAAGCCCTCATTGCAATATCCCTAATAATAATAACATGGCAAGGAAAAAGGATTTCCATTAGATAGATAGATTTTTTTTTGCTAAAGTAATCCTTGGTTCAAATTTGAATCTCATAATAATATGTGCATTTTTGAATCAATAGGTAATGAATGAATGATTGAGTGAATGGGTTTTTAATATATATATGAAACGATTGCGGCACGTGCAAATATTTCTCATGCATTATAACAGTTGCTCACCACAGGCCTAAAAAGTCGCCAAATACGACGCCAAGGGACCAGCAACAAGCAGCACTACCTCGTCGGATGATGCTGATTTTGTTGTAATTACCGGCGAAACGTCACGGTACTGGAATTGTAAATGTTGTAGTGGGTTTACTAGTAACGAATTGGCACATTCTGTTTACGTGACAAACCTCACTAATTGGCTGTGTCGGGTGGTGGCGGGTTTAACTACACAGTTAATTTACGCGATCTAAACTCCCCCTTAACCCCCTCTATTATGGCTATGAATACAGTTGTTTGTGATAGATAAGAGGTAACTAGTTTCTTGAATTAATATATATTTTAAAGAACTTTGCAACAGAAAGACACAATGGGATGGAATTCCAATGCGGAGCCGTGCGAGGGTAGAAGCAGTGTAACATGCGAGTCGTGGACCCCTGCAGTGTAGTGAGTGATTGGGTGGGTGAGTGAGTGGGTGGTGAGTGATTGTGTGGGTGCGTGGTGAGTGGGTGGGTGGGTGAGTGAGTGATTGTGTAGGTGGGTGGGTGAGTGGGTGGGTGGGTTAAGTGAGTGATTGTGTGGGTGCGTGGTGGGTGGGTGGGTGAGTGAGTGATTGTGTGGGTGGGTGAGCGAGTGATTGTGTCGGTGGGTGAGTGATTGTGTGGGTACGAGGTGAGTAGGTGGGTGAGTGAGTGAGTGGGTAGGTGGGTGAGTGAGTTAGTATGTGGGTGAGTGATTGTGTGGGTGCGAGGTGATTGAGTTTGTGGATGAGTGGGTGAGTTGGTTGGTGAGTGAGTGGGTGAGTCAGTGTGTGAGTGAGGGAGTGGGTTGGTGGGTGAGTGCGTGAGTGGCTGAGTGAGTGTGTTGTTGCGACCTACAGCGTGGTTGGTCAAACACAATGTTGATAAATTCATCTACTCGTGCGTTAAGCGTGCCAAGTATGATCCTGAACCTGTCCTGGGCCGCCACTAGGTTGACTCAGTGGCACCTGATGATGCAGCGTGCCACCATCTCCACAAGAGGCAGGGGCCGTTGTGATTGGAATCGGCGCTCGCGAACCGCACTTGCCCCAGCCAGCAAATGGCCTATACGGGGGAGATTAGTCATGTGTATGTGGGGCAAGTGGGTGCGTGACCAGATCGTTCCTCTAGGTCGACTCAGCCTTGAAAGTATCCGGTAACGGTGTGTGAATATCAGCACTGGGGAGACAAAGGCGGCCGGGCGTGGTTGTTTGTCACAACCTGTCCATGCGCCGTCCTGGCCTTCATAGGTGCTCGCTGACAGCACTTGCCCCATCAGCCTGTCAAGGCGATACGGGACATCTTTGTCTTTGTGTGTGACTGTGTTTGTTGTGTGGATGTGAGTGTGATGTGTGTATTGAGGTGTGTGTGTGTATGTCATGCCCAAGGGAGCGGTGGTGCAGCGGCTTGCGCGCTGCGCTACGAACGCGGCTCACGGCCAACACCAGTGACGAATATCTGAACTGGTTATGGGCCTCCCCTAGGTCGACTCAGCCTGAGTACCTGGTGCGGTGTGTAAACATTGTCACTGGGGAGACAAAGGCGGCCGTGAGTGGTGCTGGCCACCCACCCCCTCGTGTGCCGTGCCGGCCTTCATAGGTGCTCGCTAACAGCACTTGCCCCAACAGTCTGTTAAGGCTACATGGGGGATCTTTAATCTTTGTTTTAGTGTTGAGTGTGTGTGAGGGTCTGCGTCTGTCTTTGTTTGAGGCTTGTGATGTGTGTGTGCTGTGTGTGTGCTGTGTGTGTGCTGTGTGTGTGCTGTGTGTGTGCTGTGTGTGTGCTGTGTGTTTATTGTGAGGCTCGTGTGTGTGTCGCGTGTGTGTGTATCATGTGCGTTAGAGTTGTGTAATGTGTGTGTATTGTGTGTGTGTGCCGTGTCATGTGTGTATCGTGTCGTGTGTGTCACGTGTGTGCGTCATGTCATGTGTGTGGTGCATGTGTGTGTATCATGTGTATGTGTGTCGTGTCATGCGTGTGGCTGGTGTGTGTGTGTGTGAGGGTCGTATTGAGTGGATTACGGCCACTCAATACGCATTAAATTCGCCAGATGTCGGCCCAGATGATCCCGGCTTGATCCACCTTCATCCGGCTTGATCCACCTTCATCCGGCTTGATCCACCTTTCACTGCGATAGAGAGATCAGGGGGCCCACGCGTGCCAATACCAAGAGCAGCCGTGATGAGGATGTTGTTTTGGATGATGATGATGGCCGTGATGATGATAATGGTTAAAGTGATGAGCGTGCTGCCGCTAACGATAATCATTACGATGAGAATGGTGATCGTGATGACCGTGATGATGATGGCGGCCATCATGATGATGACAATGATTATGATAAATGATTGTGATTGATTGATAATGATGATTATGACGATTACCACGACGATAATGATGGTGACCATGATGATGTAAATGATTATGATGAATGATAAATGATCATGGTGATGATGATGATCATGACTGATAGATATTGATAATGACGACGACTACCAGGACGATGATGGTGATGCTGATGGTACTTATGATGGCGGTAGTGATGATTGATGTTTGTGACTATGACCAGAATTATATATTTTAGGGTCAGATTGCTGTGTGAGTAAATGTGTGTGTCGTACACCCTCCTCCACCCGACACAGCCATTTGGCAAAGTTGTCACGTGAACAATCTTGCCGATATATCAGCACTTAAACACCAGCACCAAACTATACTAAATATTAAATAAAAAAAGGTTACCAGGTAAGGCCCACTGAGCTATATAGCTCTTTTTCAGAAGCGACCTGGTCACAAACGATAGCCCAACGAAGTAGTGGCTTACCGTCGTGTGGAAATCCATATCGGCAAACACTCTAAACGCGTGATGTTGTTGATTCTAAATGTGGAGAGAAAAAAAACCGGAGGACCCGGAGAAAAATCCACGCGACCACGGGGGGAGAGAAACACCGCAAACTCCAAATACACAGCAGGCATTGTCAGGGTCTGGATCGAACTCACGACCTCCTTTATACCAGGCGAGATAGTTAACATCTCATCAGGGTCGGGATCGAACCCACGACCTCCTGTATACCCGGCGAGGTAGTTAACATCTCATCAGGGTCGGGATCGAACCCACGACCTCCTGTATACCAGGCGAGGTAGTTAACATCTCATCAGTGTCGGGATCGAACCCACGACCTCCTGTATACCAGGCGAGGTAGTTAACATCTCATCAGGGTCGGGATCGAACTCACGACCTCCTGTATACCCGGCAAGGTAATTAACATATCATCAGAGTCGAGATCGAACTCACGACCTCCTGTATACCAGGCGAGGTAGTTAACATCTCATCAGTGTCGGGATCGAACCCACGACCTCCTGTATACCAGGCGAGGTAGTTAACATCTCATCAGGGTCGGGATCGAACTCACGACCTCCTGTATACCCGGCAAGGTAATTAACATATCATCAGAGTCGAGATCGAGCTCACGACCTCCTGTATACCAGGCGAGGTAGTTAACATCTCATCAGTGTCGGGATCGAACCCACGACCTCCTGTATGCCAGGCGAGGTAGTTAACAGCTCATCAGGGTCGGGATGGAACTCACGACCTCCTGTATACCAGGCGAGGTAGTTAACATCTCATCAGTGTCGGGATCGAACCCACGACCTCCTGTATGCCAGGCGAGGTAGTTAATATCTCATCAGGGTCGGGATCGAACTCACGACCTCCTGTATACCCGGCGAGGTAGTTAACATCTCATCAGGGTCGGGATCGAACTCACGACCTCCTGTATACCAGAGAAGGTAATTAACATCTGGTCACCGTGACGCCCGCACCGGTGTGCTGAGCAGCAATCCATCACGTTGGACCCAATCATTTAAAAACGTGCCTTGATTGTTCTCCAACAAACCCATTGCTTGGTCAAACATTGTCACGCGCATGTGCTTAGACGTGAGCGGTAAAGGTGCAGCCCTGCAATTCGTTGCTCACAGCCACAACTGGTGGATGAGCCTCCAGCACCTCCCGTCGTGCACGGTCGACTTGGAGTCACGCCAGGCACCTTTCGGGGACCCCCCTTGGGCTTCACCTTCACCGGTGCGAGCTCAAACCCCCGGGGGGGGGGGGGGGGGGGGCGAAGCCTGGGGAGCTGAACGGAGTTCGATGGAGCTCGCCAACACCGTCTCGCTGTGAACCATCCAACGCAGAGCATCTCCCGGCGTTGATGTCTCCACGAAGCTCGTGGTCCACCCTAAGCCGCATCCACCGCCACAAACCGTGGCAGCAGATGCGGATACGCGATGACGCACGCGTGAAAGTAAAATAATTAATATTAAAACAAACTTTTTAGAAACACGCTTTAATGAAATGTACCGTACTCGTAATGGCAGAACTCCACGACTCCAGGAATTGGCCCCGAAGCTTGCCATAACGTCAGGGGCCGTGGTGATTTACAGCCAACGTCAGTTGAGCGTGGACAATTAGACCCAAGCCGAAACATAACATATAAAAAAGATTGTTTAAAAAAATATCTATTTTTTATGATATAATATAGTACTGTCATCAGTATGACATAAGTATACCAAGTTTGCAGTCGATACCACATTGCGAAGTGGGTTGAAATTGAGTTACAAGATTTGAGGATACGACAACAGACAGAGTTGAGGAACCGCTAACAGACAGTGAGTTTATCAAAAGCGTGTAAAATAATGTTTTAAAATATGTTTTAGATTTTTTCCATGATAGAATATAGTCTTGTAAACAGTATGACGCAAATATACCAGGTTTACAGTCGATAGCACATTGGGTAGTTGGTAAAAATTGAGTTACAAGATTCTTTGAGGATACTCCAACAGCCAGAGTGAGTTAAATAAAAGCGCGTAATAAAAACAAACAAACAAACTCTCCAGCACTCGCGGTGCGACTTTGTTCACCCAGAACAGGCCGCGCGTGCAACGCGTGACGACGCAATGCCTCGAGGCACAGACACGAGAGAGACGTCACGGCGAGTGGCACCACTCCTCTGCTCCTGACGCGGTTACCTGCGGCTTGACCACCTGAACGTGAAACTCCGGACGCCGCTCTGCAGGCTACGCGAACAGCCGCATGGAAGAGAGAAGAATCGATGTCACGCGTTTAGAGTATTTGGCTGCTATAAAAATAATAATCTAATAATTGTTTTTTTACCCTTCTATCTGGCAACAAAACTGACACCTTTTTTTTACAAGGAGTCATGTTTGCCTAGACCACAATACCTGCAGTCATAATGCAAACAAAAAACATAACTCTGACAATGTGCACTGTCCTTGGAGTTGATTGGTCCACACCCGAGACAGCTTTCCTTAGAGCCTAGTCTCACATGGGTTGGAGCAGATGACGCCAAAAGGCATTATGACTGCAGGTATTGTGGTCTATGTAAACATGACTCCTTGTAAAAAAAAGGTGTCAGTTTTGTTGCCAGATAGAAGGGTAAAAAACCAATTATCATATTTTTTACTGGCAAATGAGGTTCCAATGGAATAATAATCTAGTTTTAGAAGTTGAACGCACGCCTCGAGGGAGCTCTAGACGGTGTTTGGCCTACTCTTCCCTCGCTCGCCGGAAGGATGAAAGGAGGAGTGGAGTGATGTGCCCACGCTTTGCCCCACCACGCGCGGGTCGGGTGGTGGGGATTTGACGTGCACCTAGCCTGGCACAAGCGCCGTGGGGACGTCACTGCCACTTAGTTGGCGAATGGCGGTTGTTGTTGTTTATTGTTGGTGGTGGAGATTTAAGAAACTCGCCCCATCGTTTGAACTGCTGCGCCTGGGGATAGATTTTGGGTGCCACGGTGGCTAGGAGATGTTAACTACCTTGCCTGGTGTGCAGGAGGTCGTGGGTTCGATCCCGACCCTGACGATGCCTGCTGCTGCTGTATATTTGGAGTTTGCGTGTCTCTCTCCCCGTGGTCGCGTGGATTTTCCTCCGGGCCCTCTGGGTTTTCCCTCCACATTTAGAATCGATGTCACGCGTTTAGAATATTTGTCTGCTATAAAAAAAAAATCTAGTTTTAGTTTAGAATTGAACCTGCGGCGACCCCTGGACTGCAAGTCCAGTGTGATGCTGACCATTACACCACGGCAACTCTCCCTCTACATATATTCACACACATATATAACACACATTTATACCATTCAGAAGGCTACATCTCATCGCCAGTATAATTATAGCTACACGATCGCGTTAATTACAATTATCTCATAAGAGTCAAGCTCTCTTGACACAAATATGCACACACACACACCGCAATAAGCACATATTTTCGTGTTTATTCGCGCTAAAATTGCCATTAAGCCAAATTTATAACAACCACTCTCACGTGTTGTATTCCAATTCATCTCGGGACCCGCTTATGCCTTGAACATTATCATTATCACAGTTCACTAGCGCTATGTGGTAAATTATGCGTTTGTCATCTTTGCAGGAGAGATATTAGCACAATGGTTCTCTAGACAATAGACTGACAGACTGGTTATTGATGGCGTCTATAGACAATAGCCTGACAGACCGGTCTCTGATGGCGTCACTAGACAATAGACTGACTTTGATGAAGACAATAGACAGACAGACTGGTCATTGGTGGCGTCTCTAGACAATAGACTGACAGACCGGTCTCTGATGGAAACAATAGACTGGCTGGTGATTGATGGCGTCTCTAGACAATAGACTGACAGACCAGTCTCTGATTTGGTCTCTAGACAATAGACTGGCGGGTTCCGATGGAATCTCTCGACAATAGACTGATGTAGAGACATGTATGTTTTACGTATGTTGAACCTCTTTCACACCGTACGTAGCCAACCATGCACATTCATTGCATAGCATAAACACGTGTATTTAAACACACACTGTACACATGAAGACAATCATTGAATGAAAATATTTCATCGACTGTACCCATGATGGCCGGAACGGCACGCGAGGGGGTGGGTGGCCAGCAACCACGCCCGGCCGCCTTTGTCTCCCCAGTGGCGATGCTTACACACCGCACGGCAGGTACCCATTTGAGGCTGAGCCACCCTAGCGGCAGGCCCACACTCGGCTCAGATAATCGTCGCTGTTGTTGGCCCTGAGCGGCCATCGTAGTAAGAAAATAGACACGAGGCATCTTCTTGGTTCTTTCGGTAAAGTTACGTAGAAAGGAAATAATAAAATTAAAAAAATACAAATGTTGTATTTTTATTTTTTAATTATTTCCCTTCTACCTGACTTTACCGAATGAACCAAGAAGATGAATCCTTGCAGTCACGAAAGCTTTAAATCTAAATTTAGACACGATGCAATTGTGGCCTTCACAGACTGTCGGGGCAAGTGCTGTTCGCGAGCACCTCTATGAAGGCCCCGCACGGCAACACGAGGCACGCACGCACACGGAGAAACACAGGATACACACACGCCGTGACACCAACAGGTCCGGTGGGGAGTGTGCGCTCACCACTCAACGCACACCCCCCCACACACCCCACACACACACAACGGGTAGTCGTAGTAGTGGCAGCAGACGCGCGCACCGTAATGCTCCCCGCAACTGAGAGCGAGTCTCATCATCGTACATCGGCTGTGGGCAGACGCGGCTTGGCGAACACCGCGCGCGCGTGTCCTGTGCGGGGGCTTTAGCGACGCGCGCGGCTTAGTTTGGGGTGAGCGCTGTTTTTTTTTGTTAAAAGCTGTGTAAGCGGATTAGTGAATATGGCCATTTCACTGCGAGGGTTTACAGAGCCTCGCTCCCCTGCCCTCCCCTCCCCTCCCTCGTGCTCGTCCCGACTCCATCCTCATCCAACCCCCCCCCCGCACCCTTCGTGCTCCACGCCAGAGACAGCGGCGGCTCTTACAAAGGTAAAGATCCCTCGCCCCGTGTGGCCTTAATGGACTGTTGGGGCAAGTGTTGTTAGCGTAACGGCGCCTGTGTCACCCTTACAACACCCTCCCCCCAACCTCAAAGACCACCCCCCCCCGCCGCGCCTCCCCCTCCAACAACAACAACCGCCGTTGTTGTTGTCAGAATCAGGATCTTTATTTAGACTGGAAGAGGAATCCGATGAGCTATGAAGCTCATGTTCACAGAGAAACAAACACACTAGGAGTTGTGCCAGGCTAGGTGCGCTTTCAGGCTATCACGTGAAGTGTCGAAGGCTGACAAGGAGTGGCCCAGGTGGTGCCATGGGTTGCCTGACCGAGTTGACCGGCTCGTTCACGTGAGCGTCCATCCTAATCCACCCCGAACAAAGATCCCCCGTGTAGCCTGTAACCGACTGTTGGGGAAAGTGTTGTCAGCGAGTAGCACCTACGGAACACGTGGAGGTGGGTGGTCAGCACCACGCCCGACCGCCTTTGTCTCCAAAGTAGCAAAATTAACACACCGTACCAGGTGCTCATTTGATGCTGAGTCGCCCTAAGGGAGGCCCAGGACCGGTCCAGATAATTGTCACTGGCGTTGTCGCCAGGTTCGTAGCGCAGCGCGCGAACCGCTACGCTGACCGCTTCCATATTCAATAAATAAGCAACACAGGCACATACACACACCAACACAAGCACCTTCAGCTACACACAGACACAAACAAACACCCCCTCCACACACACACACGCACCTACATACTGACTCACACTCATAAATCATACAAAGACAAATATCTCCGGATAACCTGAACAGGTTGTTGGGGCAAGTGCTCTTCGCGAGTAGCAGCAGCAGCTATGAAGGCCGTCACGGCACACGAGGGGGTGGGTGGCCAGGACCCCCCTTGACTCCCCAGTGATGAGGTCTACACACCGCACCAGGTACTTCTTTAAGGCTGAGTCGACCTAGGGGAGGCCCAGGTCCGGTTCAAATACTCGCCCCATTGTTGTTGTCACCGATCGTGAGCGGCAATCGAACTCGGATAGCCGAGTTAGTAATTCAGTGCGCTAACCACTTCACCACCGCTCCTCATTTTATATATATACAGAGACAAAGATCCCCCGTATAGCCTTAACAGACTGTAGGAGCAAGTGCTGTTAGCGAGCACCTATAACGGCGGTGGCCAACACCACACCCGGCCGCCTTTGTCTCCCCAGTGGCAATGTTTACACACCGCACCAGGTACTCATTGGAGGCTGAGTCGACCTAGGGGGAGGCCCAGGACTGGTTCAGATAATCGTCACTGGTGTCGACCGTGAGCGGGAATCGAACCCGGGTCGCCGGGTTCATAGCGCAGCGCACTAACCGCTGCCCCACCGCTCCCCTGACACACACACACACACACTTGTTCACACACACACACACTTGTTCACGCACACACACTTGTTTACACACACACACTTGTTCACACACACACACACACACTTGTTCACGCACACACACACTTGTTCACACACACACAAACTTGTTCACACAGACACACACACACTTGTTCACACACACACACCTACGCACACGACTAATACCCAGGCTCATAAGGCGTGGAGCAAAGTGACAAGACGAAATGAAAAAGCGAACACATATTATCCAATATTCCTGCTGCATACCACGCGCACTTCCAATTGCCCCGCGGCCAATGACAGCTGATGATTATGCACAGTGACGTGAACGTCGGGTTCATGAATTAAGAGGCGGGAATTTAATTTTCTCTTCCTACTCTTATCAGCCTCTCTCTCCTCCTCCCTCCCCCCCTCTCTCTCTCTCCACTCCATCCCCTCGCAACGGGCGCCTCCCTGCCGGAATCAAAGGAGGTTCAGCCCCGTCGCGCGGATCACGATGATTCTCTCCCCACGTCTGCTTGGCGATTGTGCGGAATCGCCGATCGAGAGGTGGGGGAATCCTTTCGCTGCTCTGTTCAACCTCTCCCCATCAAACAACACCCCCCCCCTCATCCTTGCCCCCCTCCCCCCCAAATAAACGATGCAGCCCAGGTTGGAGGGCCGAACGGAACGGTGGTTGTCCCGATGTCAGCTAACGACGATGGTGATGGTGATGATGATGCACAGTGAGGTGGAAGCCAGGATCGTGTTATTAAAAAAAACTAGAGCCAGCATCAGCTTGGCTAGCTGATGCTGGCTCTCCCAATGTCAGCTGGTGATCACACACAGTGACGAGTTCACGAATTGGCGTGGCAATTATTCCCCCACTCGAACCAATTTCGTCTCTCCCCTCCCTTCAACTCTTCTCCAGAATTTCTCCCGGAACAAAACAGAAACAAGTCGGTGGGGACGGCTGACGCTGGTTCTCCCAGTGACAGCTCGACGATTTGGTTTACGCACAGCGACGTATGCGGGATGGAGTTATGATAGGGCAAGCGACACGATTAGGGCCAAGCGACTTGGCGGTTGGAAATAGAAACGTGGCACGTGAGCGGTTGTGGATATTATAATCAGAGAGAAAGAGATAGGAGAGGAGAAGTGTGTGATGGGTGGCGTGCAGAGGGGAAGAGGGTACGGTGAGAAACTCAGCAGTTGTGACTAGACCGTGGCAGAAAACGGAGGAGTGGGACACGTGTGGTGAGACACGTGGTGGGATTCATGCGGTGGGACGTGTGGTGAGACCACGTGTGGTGAGACCACGTGTGGTGGAACCATGTGTGGTGGGACACGTGGGTGGGACACGTGGTGTAACTCGTGCGGTGGGACGTGTGGTGGGACCACGTGTGGTGAAACACGTGTGGTAGGACACGTGTGTCAGGGTGGAGGAGGGCACGCCACACAGACAGGCATTGGAGTGGCACCCAGAGGTTGACAACCAAGGCAACCAATAGGTGACCTCAACCAAGGCAGCGTTGACGATGATGACGACGAGACCGTGGGCCCTACTCAGTTGCGTGCAACCGAATCGCTTCTGCGCTGGTAGTCTCCTCTGCAACCAGTTGCGAGCAGTTGCGCAACCCTTCGTTTCGAGGCTAGAGACAGACTCAAGTCGCGAGTGCAACCTGTGGAGAGACGCACCTCTTTTTTCACGATAGCGACCTCTGCTCGGTTTTATCACAGTTCTGATTCCGCCGTTTAATCTCCGGTGGTAATCAGACGCAGGGCATTCACATGAAATGGACCGATAATAATAATACTCACTAACAATCAAAGCGAATGCATTTTGGGCATCGGCGATTCGTGCGTAACAGAACCGGACATCGACTACCAGAATAAGGAAGAAGCAGCAGCAGCAGCAGCAAAGAACAGACACTTGCACGCAGGTTCGAGACGCGGCAACCTTAACGCGCACCGACAACTCGCTCGGCGAGATGCGGACAAAGCAGTCGCGCCCCACGACGGAGTCGCGCGCGGCGACTTCAAAGGGCGATTCGGTTTGCGCGATTCGGTTTACGCGATTCGGTTAGCGCGATTCGGTTAGCGCGATCGACCGCTCGGACGCAGAGCGCACCCGCCGGGTCAAGAGCTTTCACTAATCTGGGCAGAAGGAAGGAAGCGACGGCGAGGAGTTGCGATGTCCCCCCGAACCCAACCCTCCCCACCCACCCACCCACCACCATCACCGCCTACGGTCAACTCCGCGAGACATCTATTGGCCGAGGCGCGCTCTCATTTGTAGAGCCCATGCCTTGATTAACGCTGCGTCTGCACGTGTGCGTGAGTGACTGTGGGAGTGTGTGAGCATGTGTGTGCGTGCGTGCGCGTGTGTGTGCCCGTGAGGGCGTGTGCATGTGTGTGTGTGTGTTAGTAGGGGGTGAGTGGTGGTGCAGCGGTTAGCGCTACGCTGCGCTACGAACCCGGCGACCCGTGTTCGATTCCCGCTCAGGGCCAACACCGGTGACGATTATCTAAACCGGTCCTGGGCCTCCGCTAGGTCGACTCAGCCTCAAATGAGTACCTGGTGCGGTGTGTAAACATCGCCACTAGGGAGACAAAGGCGGCCGGGCGTGGTGTTGGCCACCCACCTCCTCGTGTGCTACGCCGGCCTTCATAGGTGCTCGCTAACAGTACTTGACCCAACAGTTTGTTTCAAGCTATAGGGGGGGGATCTTTGTCTTTGTGTGTGAATGTTGGGGGATGTGTGTGTGTGTGTTTTGTGGGTGTGGGGAGTGTGTCCTATTGTATAAGCGTGGGAAGTCTGTGTGCAAATGTGGGCATGTGTGGGTGTTTATGTAGTTTGTTGTTGTTGTTGCTGCTGTGTATGGGCAGTGTGCTTATGGCCAGCTCCGGTTTGACTGCGGGAATCTCACCCTCAATCAGTCGAGCGGCATTTCATTTCCTTCGGCTGCGCAACGCTGCTGTGTGGAAGCTACCTCGTATATCGCTCCATACGAAGCTCCGGGTCCTCTTCGCCTACAGTTTTGCTGTCCCTTCTGTGCGCTTGCGAAACGTTCAGACATTTCAAAGTTCGTGTGGCCCGGTTTGAAACATTTTGGCTGGCCTGGCTCTGGGCAATTCTGGGTTTAACGACATTGGATTGTGTGAGTAGCTTAAATGTCCTTTAAAGATATGGACACGGTTCCATCAGTGAGCCTCCTTCAGGAGGTAATGCTGCATTGGCTGGGTCATGTATGCCTGCAATGTCCAGCTACCGAATGCCCAAGCAGCTTCTTTGTGGCCGGATAGAGGGGACCAAACGGGCACGCCACGGGCAGGAGAAGAGATGGAGCTGATGTGATACGGGAGGATCTGGAGCTGAGTGGACTTTTCGATGATTGGTGCTTGCGGTGTCAAGATCGGCCTCTTTGGAGGAGGCTCGTGAAGGACGCTGCTACTGGGCATTTGGAGGCAGTCGCCCTCCAGCAACAGCGGAGGACAGAGGAGCGACGCCCACAACAACGAGCGAAGTGCCGGGCGAATGAAACACAGCAAGTTGGCGCAGTAAGGGGCACAGGTGGTGCATCTACCAGTCATCTCAGTCAGTCAACCCATGGCACCTGCTGGGTCTGTCCCGTGACCTCCTGCCGGCAGCGAGCCTTCGACACTTCACGTGGCCTCAAAGCGCACCTGGCCTGGCACAGGTGCTGTAGAGACGTCACCACCACTTAGTGGTGAATGTCGGCTGTTGTTGTGTGTGCGTTTGCGTGTGGTGTGGGGAGCGGTAGTGTAGCGGTTGGCACCCTGCACTACGAAACCGGCGAACCGAGTTAGATTCCCGTTCACGACCAACATCAGGAGTAATTATCTGAACCGGTCTTGGGGCTCTCCTCGGTCGATTCAGCCTCAAATTAGTGTCTGGTTCTGTTTAAACATCGCCACTGGGGAGACAAAGGCGACCGGGCGTGGTGCTGGCCACCCACCCCCTCGCGTTCCGTGCCGGTCTTAACTAGCTGCTTGCTAACCGCACTTTCCCCAACATTCTGTGAACGCTGTACGGGGGATCTTTGTCTTTGGTGGGGTACGGTGAGGGTACCTCTTCTTCTAAGGCGTTTTGGCCTGCGTGGAAGGGTAGGCCAATCACCCTCCAGGCAGGCATCTCTTGAGCTCTTTCTCGTAGCGTGGAGGAGGCCCTCTTCCGCCAGCAGCGACGCACAGCAAGCAGATTGCAGGTCTGCGCCTTTACTTGCCGTGTCCGGTTCATCGACGTGCGGTCGCAGCTTCTCTCTCCTCTCTCATTGGGCGGTGAAAGTTTGCCCAGCGTTAGTTCACTCGCTCGCGGTTCGATAATTACCAGCGGGCCGCCCCGGTTAATGCTGCCGTCTGTGCGTTTTGACCATGAGAGTTCAGCGTCCGTCGGCTGCGCAAGTGAAGTGGCCGTCGAGGAAGATCCCCGCGGGGTCATTCGCAAGAGCAGAGGTCATTGTGTGCCGGCGTCCACCTCCAACTTTGACCAACTATCGCCGAAATTATTCAATCGGGGATTGCGCATAAAAACGATCGTCGTTCAACATTAAACGACTCTTCATGTCCGCTACCCTCGCTCGAAAGAAACAACCCCTTGATGAAAAGTGGCGATTGACTTTCGGGCGAAGGCACCTCCTGTGCCAGTTATTGGCTGGAGTCAACCTTGAGACGATGTACGTTTCTGAAGTTGATCAATCATATTGCACGCAGAACTTGCGATTGATGAACTCCACGTGCGCCTCGAATGTTGTTCGCGAGTACGATGCCGTGCATCTTGTTGTGACCATGTCGTGCAAGCAATATCAACATATAATTACATCTTCTTGGTTCTTTCGGTAAAGTCACGTAGAAGGAAAATAATAAAATAATAAAAATAAAACATAATAAAATAAAATAAAGGCAGAATCTGAATGCCTTCTCGACAGACCTGTTCTCCACCTGAAGACGGCTGCTTGCGTTGTGGCCGAAACGTCGTGAGAATTATTTTATTTTATAATGTTTTATTTTTATTATTTTATTATTTTCCTTCGACGTGACTTTACCGAAAGAACCAAGAAGATGAATCCCTGCAGTCACGAAAGCTTTAAATCGAAATATAATTACATATTTAATTCTCATAACCGCAATGAGCTAATCCAAGTGATAATTTGTTGTGTGTGCACGTTCATTGGCAGGGAATTCAGAATCAGAATATGCATTTTTCCGGGACAAATCCGATGAACTGTGAAGCCCTTTTTCACAGATGTCCAATAGGGGGCACGGGTTCTGAAAATTTTCAACAGCATCAGCCTACAGGAGGCTACAAAAGCCCTTTAAAGCAATAACTCAAATTATCCTGCACGGTAGCCATGCAGCAGCCTGGTCAACCCCCACCAACCCCCCACCCTCCTGTTTCCACCCTCTACAGAAGCAAAACACGCGGTGGCAATGGACGCTGACAATGAAAAGCAAAACTCGGCCCTGAGAATCGAAGTCGGATAAACACGCTTCGGAAACCGCGTTTGCTAATCCTCGGTGCGTGGATGACCGTGCGATATTGTGTTAAGGGAGGAACCTGCCCGAACACGTGTTGTTTTTAAAACAAATATCTAAATACGATTACATTGTGCAAACGGCGTGTCTCGGAATTTGCTATACAAATACGAGTCGCCGCTGATGACACATGTTTTGCCCGGGAAAGTTTCAACGAGTCGCAAAACTGATTTCCATGCGTGTAACGTTCAGCAGGGTACCCGCCATTACATCGGCATTATTTGACCAATTTCACTCCGTGATTGATGATGCGTTTCCTCTCGCGCTGAGCATAGGACCAGAGACCCCCAACAAACGCCAAACCGGCGGCAACAAACAGCACTATTAATCTACGCGACCCTTTTTGCGAGGATTAAGATAATTTTAAAAAAGAGGTCCCGCAGATGAAACTGCTGGAACCCGAGCTATTGACGCTTTGGCGTTTGCATCACTACCCCTATCACTACCCCTACCCCTATCACTACCCCTACCCCTTTCACTACCCCTATCACTACCCCAACCCCTATCACTACCCCTTCCCCAACCCCTATCACTACCCTAACCCCTATCACTACCCTAATCACTACCCCAACCCCTATCACGACCCCAACCCCCATCACTACCCTAATTACTACCACAACCCCCATCACTACCCCAACCCCTATCACTACCCCTTCCCCAACCCCAACCCCTATCACTACCCCAACCCCCATCACTACCCCTATCACTACCCCAACCCCTATCACTACACCTACCCCTATCACTACCCCAACCCCTATCACTACCCCAACCCCTATCACTACCCCAACCCCCATCACTACCCCTATCACTACCCCAACCCCCATCACTACACCTACCCCTATCACTACCCCAACCCCTATCACTACCCCTATCACTACCCCAACCCCCATCACTACCCCTATCACTACCCCAACCCCCATCACTACCCCTATCACTACTCCTATCACCACCCCAACCCCTATCACTACCCCAACCCCCATCACTACCCCTATCACTAACCCAACCCCTATCACTACCCCAACTCCCATCACTACCCCTATCACTACCCCAACCCCTATCACTACACCTACCCCTATCACTACCCCAACCCCTATCACTACCCCTATCACTACCCCAACCCCCATCACTACCCCTATCACTACCCCAACCCCCATCACTACACCTACCCCTATCACTACCCCAACCCCTATCACTACCCCTATCACTACCCCAACCCCCATCACTACCCCTATCACTACCCCAACCCCCATCACTACCCCTATCACTACTCCTATCACCACCCCAACCCCTATCACTACCCCAACCCCCATCACTACCCCTATCACTACCCCAACCCCCATCACTACCCCTATCACCACCCCAACCCCTATCACTACCCCAACCCCTATCACTACCCCAACCCCTATCACTACCCCAACCCCCATCACTACCCCTATCACTACCCCAACCCCTATCACTACCCCTACCCCCATCACTACCCCTATCCAGGGGCGGTTTCTTCATTAGGGCGATTGGGCGACGCACCACCAATGTCATTCAACCACAGAGTCACGCTAGCCGTCACTGTGCCTCTGGATATAGTCCAATCAGCGTCATGCTACGTTCTGTGGAGTACCGCCTCTTTTTGGGCGATTTCCCTCCGGCTGAGAATCGCCCCGAGTGGTCCCATAGACTTACATTCAAAGATGTTTTTTTTCGAACGGGGGCGCTGCAATGCATTCTCTATGGCTTCCGGGAGGGCTCGCCCTAACGTGCTTACGTCATCATACGTGCTTACGTCATCATACGTAAGCACGTTTCATCCAACAATATAATTTGTCGCCACCTAGTGGAATCTTTAATAAAAGAAACTTGAGTGGTTTGTTTTAATAGTGAGTATAGAAACAAACAAGATGTATTGTAAGAGTCACTTTATTTTTCATTAATATTAAAGAAGTGAAGTTGCCTTTACATGCTTAAGCTGTTAATTTATCCATTGCATGGGTGGACCTTATCCTTATCAATTATCCAGACATTTGCCCCCCCCTGAGAGATTTTGCAGGAGCCGCCACTGCCCCTATCACTACACCAACCTTTATCACTACCCCTACCCCTATCACTACCCCTATCACTACCAAACCCCTATCACTACCCCAAACCACGTCACTCGCTCTCCAAAGGTTGTTTTGTCGTTGTACTTTAAGGGGCAGCGTTATTGACGAGCGCGTGGACGAGAGGGTGACATCGATAGGAGCAGGGAGTGGAGTAGGGAGGGGAGCGGGGTAGGCTCCAACTGGAAGTGTTGCCACGAGGTTGTGTGAATGTTGTAAATTGTCGCGTGAAAAGCCCCGCCAGCCTCGTGTGGGTGTTGGATTCGTGGTGAACAATGCAGCCGCGTCTCGCCATCATCCCCAATTATCAACTGTGTGTGCAATTTACTTGGAGGGGGGGCTAGGGTGGTGGTGGTGGGGGGGGTAATGATGGGGGCAGTCCTCTTGATAATGAAGTGGTGCTGACGGTGGTGGTTCCCGATGGTCGCGAAGACATCGGCAACATCATCATCATCTTCATCGTCGTCGCCAGGAGAAGAATCAAGAGTTGTCATCAGAATCATCATCATCTTCAGGGGCAGGAGTCGTAGCGGTAGCGTAACCAGAATTGTCGTCAACAGTAGCAGCATGATCATTATCATCATCATCATAAGCAGCAATGCTGGAATCAGAATCATTATCATCAGCAGTCGCAGCATGGTCATTATCATTATCATCATCAGCAGCAGGAGAATCATCAGTCTCATCGTAAGCAGTAGAATTAGCATTTCAAACAATGAGCAGCAGTAGCATCAGCAGCAGAATTTTATCATAATTCCCATCATCATCAGCAGCAGAATCAGATTAATTGTCATAATCATCAGCAGCTGCAGAATTGTCATCATCAGCAGCACCCTTAGCAGCAGTAGCAGCATCATCAGCAGCGGTTGCAACAAATAATCGAATCATCATCAGCGCGATTATCATCATCAGTAGAGGCATGAGCAACAACCACCACCATCATCATCATTACCGTTATCATCACCATCATCACCACCCATATCGCGTCTTCGTGTATCAGTGCCAAGCGCATGCACAACACCTGCTGTAAGTGAACGTGTGTGTGGTGGGTGGAGCGGTGGCTCAGTGGTTAGCGCACTGTGCTAAGAACCCGGCCACCCGAATTCGTGTCCCGCACGTCGGTATCGACACATCTGAACCGGTCCTGGGCCTCCCCTAGGTAGACTCAGCCTAAAATTAGTACCTGGCGCAGTGTGTAAACATCGCCACTGGGGAGACAAAGGCGGCCGGACGTGGTGATGACCGCACCACGTCCTCGTGTACCATTCCGGCCTCCATACCTGATCGACACACAGCCCTTGCCCCAAGGGTCTGCGCAGGCTATCCGGGGGATCTTTGTCTTTGGTGTTCAAGCGAGTCGCCTCGTCTCACCCCGTCTCCTATAAATGTTGCACAAGTTACAGACAGCCACGCATCGCCCCTATATATGTAGATATATGGCCGCGTGTACGTACACCGATATAGTATTTGTGTGTATATGGGGAGCGGTGGTCAGCGCGTTGCCCTACGAACCCGGCCATGCCGAGTTCAATTCCCGCTCGAGCACACCAAAACCGGGGGACGATTATCTACACCTCTAGGTCGACTCAGCCTCAAATGAGTACATGGTGCGGTGTGTAAACATCGCCACTGGGGAGACAAAGGCGGCCGGACGTGGTGCTGGCCACCCCACTCCCTCGTGCGTTGTTAACAGCACTTGCCCCAACAGCCTGTTAATGCTATACGGGGGATATTTGTATGTGTGTGTACGGGAAAAAATATTCCCATCGGTATTTATATGTAAATATGTGTGTAAACCTGTACGTATCTGTATGTAGGTATATGTATGTCTATATATGCAGTATGTGTATGTATCTGTATATATATCTGTATGAATGTAGATGTTATATATGTGTATGTATCTGCATGTATTAATCTGGATCTGTATCCGTATGTATTAATATTTGGATGTATGGTACGAAAGAAGTTATACATACACACATGTGTATACATCTGTACGCACGTGTATGTATCTGTATGTATGTATCTGTATGTATATCTGTATATATCTGCATGTATATGAGTGCATATCTGTATGTATCTGTATGTATCTGCATGTATATATGAGTGAGTGTGTGTCTATCTGTATGTATGTATCTACATGTATATATGAGTGTATATCTGTATGTATCTGTATGTATCTGCATGTATATATGAGTGAGTGTGTGTATCTGTATGTATGTATCTGCATGTATATATGAGTGTATATCTGTATGTATCTGTATGTATCTGCATGTATATATGAGTGAGTGTGTGCATCTGTATGTATGTATCTGCATGTATATATGAGTGTATATCTGTATGTATCTGTATGTATCTGCATGTATATATTAGTGAGTGTGTGTATCTGTATGTATGTATCTGCATGTATATATGAGTGTATATCTGTATGTATCTGTATGTATATATATCTGTATGTATCTGTATGTATGTATCTGTATGTATATCTGTATATATCTGCATGTATATATGAGTGAGTGAGTGTATCTGTATGTATGTATGTATCTGCATGTATGTATATCTGTATATATCTGCATGTATATATGAGTGAGTGTGTGTATCTGTATGTATGTATCTGCATGTATGTATATCTGTATATATCTGCATGTATATATGAGTGAGTGTGTGTGTATCTGTATGTATGTATCTGCATGTATGTATCTGTATATATCTGCATGTATATATGAGTGTATATCTGTATGTATCTGTATGTATGAGTGTACATCTGTATGTATCTGTATGTATATATCTGTATGTATGTAGCTGCATGTATGTATCTGTATATATCTGTATGTATGTATGTATCTGTATGCATAGCTGTATATATCTGCATGTATATGAGTGCATATCTGTATGTATCTGTATGTATCTATATGTATATGAGTGTATATCTGTATGTATCTATATGTATGTATCTGCATGTATATGAGTGAGTGTGTGTGTATCTGTAGGTATGTGTCTGCATGTATATATGAGTGTATAACTGTATGTATCTGTATGTATATATATCTGTGTGTATCTGTATGTATCTGTATGTATGTATCTGTATATATCTGCATGTATATATGAGTGAGTGTGTGCGTGGTGAGTGTGAGTAACAGGGATGCCCGTCTCGCTCCGGAGTGCGCTATAAATGTTGCAAGGGCTTACTTCCACGCCGGATGATCGCGGCTGCCGGATATGAATTATTCAGCCGCCGTGTCAAAACAGTTCAGTACAGCCCTTCATGTGTCACGGACACACACACACACATCATCATCAGCAGCAGCATCATCAGAATCAGCAGCAGCAGCATCATCAGCAGCAGCAGCATCATCAGTATCATCATCAGCAGCAGCATCATCAGTATCATCAGTATCATCATCAGCAGCATCATCAGCAGCAGCATCATCAGAATCAAAAGTAGCAGCATCATCATCAGCATCATCAGCAGTATCATCATCAGCAGCAGAATTATCATCAGCAGTAGCATCATCAGCAGTAGCATAAGCAGCAGCATCATCATGAAAATCAGCAGCAGCATCATCAGCAGCAGCAGAATCATCAGCAGCAGCAGCATCATCATAATCGGCAGCAGCATCATCAGCATCATCATAATCAGCATCATCATCATCAGCATCATCAGCAGCATCATCATCAGCATCATCAGCATCATCAGCAGCATCATCATCAGCAGAAGCAGCAGCATCATCATCAGCAGCAGCAGCATCATCATCATCAGCAGCAGCACCATTATCATCAGCAGCAGCATCATCAGCATCATCAGCATCATCATCGTTATCATCAGCAGCAGCATCATCATCAGCAGCATCATCATTATGAGCATCATCATCAGGGATTGGCTCATGTTGGCCGGAGATGCTAGGGGGCTGAGCTCCGACAAGTATTTCTACGGACTTTGGGTAGTTGGAGGTAGGAGTAGCTCAGCAGCAGCAGCTGCAGAATTTATGTATTTCCTCAGTGTGTCAAACTATTCAGCACGGCCCTTCATGGGTCCAACGCAACGTAATATCAGCAGCAGCATCAGCAGCAGCAGCAGCAGCATCATCAGCTGGACCATCATCATCATCAGCAGCAGAGGGCAGTGCCGCAAAGACCATCGTTGTATTGCACTTATGTGGTCCCACGTATTAACCGCGCACTGACCGTCGTGGCGAAGTGTGGTGAAATACGTCCTCATCCAGCAGTGGATTGACTATAGCTGAGGGCGGGCACGTTGTACTGCGTGTATGAGCACCCTACCACCACCATCACCACCACCACCACCATCGCTACCATCACATCTCCAGGAATCACATCCATTATGCAAGCCTGCTAAGTGGGTCATAACGGATGTGTGCATGCGTGAGTGTGTGTGCTCACACACACAAAGACAAAGATCCCCCGTATAGTCTACACAGACTGTAGGGGCAAGTGCTGTCCCTGGGCGCCTATGAACGCCGACACAGTGTCCCCGAGGGGATGGTGTGGCCAGAACCTAAAACGCCCGGCCGCCTTTGTCTCCTCGATGCAGATGTTAACGCACCAGGTAATCGATACATAGAGAAGGCCCAGAACATGATCGATTATTACTCGCCGGGTTTTAGGAACCGTGGCGCTAACCACAACGCCACCGCTCCTTCCACACTCAGCCACACACAAAGACAAATATCCCCCATATAGCATTACACACTGTTAGGGCAAGTGCTGTTAGCGAGTACCTCTGAAGGCCAGCACAGCACACGAGGGGGATGGGTGGCCAGCACCACGCTCGGCCCCCTTCGTCTCCCTGCACACCGCACCAGGTACTGTACTCATTCAAGGCCGAGTCGACCTAGGGGAGGCCCGTGACCGGTTCAGATAATCGTCGCTGGTGTTGGTGGCCTTGAACGGGCACGATCTCCACCCCACCGATTCGCACGCACGGATTAGAGACGCGGTCGCGCGCACACAGCCATTCGACGGCCATATTCGCATCACACTCCGCTTGTTGCCGAGCCAATGCTGCTGACAAAATTAAGAATAACAAAAAGCATTCACTCCTCTCAGACAGGCGCGTGGTGCCGATGGGTCGTGTTAAAGAACAACCCCTTGAGACCGCACGTGGAGAAGACGGCCGCGTGAACGAGCCATTGTCCGCGCAACCGAGGCTCCCGTAATTAGCTCACGTATGTATTCGCCCACGGTGAAGGATCCATTGCCACGCGCTCGTCAGCAGTAGCAGCAACAACAACATCATCAACAGGTTCAACAACAACATCAACAACAACATCAGCATCAACAACAACAGCAACAACATCAACAACAACAGCAACAACATCAACAACAACAGCAACAACATCAACAACAACATCAACAACATCAACAACAACATCATCATGGGACCTTCTTTGTCAGTACCAAATTATGAAAATAGGGTTTTCTCCTTTTTTCTGGCAACAAAACAGCTGTGTCAAGATGTTAAAACACCAAACTGAAACCTTTTACAAGGAATCATGTTTGCATTAACCAGAATAGTTACTCTAATCATGCATATATTATTTCGATTTAAAGCTTTCGTGACTGCAGAGATTCATATTATTGGTTCTTTCGGTAAAGTCACGTAGAAGGGAAATTATAAAAAATAAAACAATTACATTATCACGACGTTTCGATTGCAACACAAGCAATCATCATCAGGTGTGAAACCCACAGCAACAACATCAACAACATCAACAACAACATCAACAACAACATCAACAACAACATCAACAACAACATCATCATGGGACCTTCTTTGGCAGTACCAAATTATGAAAATAGGTTTTCCCCTTTTTTCTGGAAACAAAACGGCTGTGTTAAGATGTTAAAACACCAAACTGAAACCTTTTACAAGGAATCATGTCTGTATTAACCAGAATAATTGTGGTCAGAATGCAAACAAAAAACCTACTCTGGTAATGCATATAGTATTACCATAAAAAAGGGGACAACCTATTCTCAACAAAAACATCATCAACAACATCAACACACACAACACACACAACACAAGCCGAAAAAAACACACAAACGACGACGCGAGGCGGGCACATGGACGCAGCGGCCATTTTTTGTTTGTGGCCACAGAGATCGTTGAAGAGGCCCTCTCTGCTCCCCCCGTGCAAGTGCGACACAAAGGAGCACGCGCCTTAACGTTTTGGTTTAGCCATGTTTGTTTGTTGTAGTACAGAGTTAGCCCGATAACTTTAATCTGAATTGTCTTACGGTTGTTATTGTTTGACTTGCATCCCACTGGGATTTTTTGCACACAGCGTTGAAATGCGGTGATTTTTTCTGGAGGACTTTGCTGTTTTTCCCTGGATTTTTCTGTTGCGTGTAGTCACTTTAAGATGTTTCTTGTTCATGTTTTTGTTTTGTTGCAGTTGCACCCGAGTCAAGAGCCGCATGGCTCACAGGGTTATACCTCATAAATGAAACTGAAACTAAAATTATTCAACCCCCCACCCCTTTTTGCTGACGAGACCGCGATGTGTCCTCATACGTCGAATTATAAGACGCGCTCTGGGAAGTAAGACGCAACACCAGACCTGTGACCGGTGTCTATACACGTCCACTCATCTGGTCACGAAGACAAAGATTTCCTCACCCCCCTCCCAACCTCCCTCCCCACCCCCCGTGTCGCCTTGAAGAGAATCTTGGCGCAAGTGGTGTCAGCGAGTAGCGGGCAGGGCACACGAGGGGGTGGGTGGCCAGCAGCAACTCACGCCAGGCCGCCTTTGCCTCCCTAAGTGGTGATATTTACACACCGAACTCATTTGAGGCTGAGTCGACCTAGGGGACCGGTTCAGATACTCGTCACTGGGTGTTGACCGTGAGCGGGAATCGATCTCGGTTCACCGGGTTCGTAGCGCAGCGCGCTAACCACTTCACCACCGCTCCCCAATCTGGTCACAAAGACCAATACCCGCCATTCGCCGGTGACGTCACCACGGCGCCTGTGCCAGGCTAGGAGCACCTTGAGGCCACGTGAAGTGTCGACGGAGGTTAGGGGACAGGCCCTGCGGGTGCCATGGATTGACTGAGATGGCTGGCAGATGCACCAAACCATCTGGTCACGCGCGCGCACACCTACCGGATTATGGGACGCACACACAACTGCTGCTTTGAAATACGGGGTGAGGGTTTCATCCGCCGCGCCAGGCGATTTAGCCGGTAGCATTTGGAATGCAGGTCCGGTGTCAAATGCGTTGCGGAGCGATGCCATCCGTATCACGTCTGTGGCACTGGCACGGATCGCCTCTAAGTCAGCGCTCTTCATTCATCGTGTGTCAGGTGGTGGCGGGTTTAACGACACATTTATATTTACGCGATCCGACCCAAACTAAATTTATCTTCTGTAGATTTGGCGTTTCCGTGTCTCTCTCCGCGTGGTCGCCGCGTCGATGTTTCTCCGAGGTGCTCCGGGTTTTTTTCCCCCTCCGCGATTTAGAATCAACACGTGTCACGCGTTTTGAACATTTGCGCGTTGTGTAAATTTCTGCACAAGCCACTGCGTCGCTCTATCATCTGTGTCGGCCAGGTGGCTTTGGAAAAATAGCTACGTAGTTCGATGGGGCCTTACCTGGTAAAAATAAAAAAATAGTTTTAGTTTTTTTTTTTATATAACGGAGCTGCAGCCAACGAATGGGACGCGTCCGAGAGGACAGCCGAAGAGGGGGAGACGGAGCGATGGAATCAGCTCGCGCTACACGTGCTGGGGCGGATTGTTGCATCGCAGGATTCGTGAGAGGCGGCGGCCGATTCGGGGGATGGGGCGACTTCATGCAGCAGTGGATTGACCGGTGGTGATGGTGATGATGATAGTTCATACTGCCACCAGTCTCTCCATCGCTCCCTTCTCTAAATAGCACTTGAGTAAAGGGCGGTAATTTGGACCATACTTCCCCGTGAGTGTATAAATACGCGCGCGCGCGCGTGTGTGTGTCTTTGCAGGCGCACAATCACACAATGGTACAATGTCAAATAGCCCATTAGAGGAGATTGGCTGCGCGCAATTATTACATGGAACACCTGTGGGCCAGTGGTGTACGACTGTGCCGAGTAGAGGCTCGTTATTGAGGAACGCTGCCGCCACTGGCCAAGTTCGAGGCAGTAGTCCCTCCAGCAACAGCTGAGGAGCGACGCCCACAACAACGTGCGGAGCGCCGCCGGGCGGATAAAGCGCGTTGTGGAGCGCATCTGCCAGTCATCTCTAGCAGTCAGTCAGTCGGCGTGACTTCCGGTCAGCGAGCCTTGGACACCTCACGCCACCACTCAGTGCACCTAGCCTGGCACATGCGCCGTGGTGACGTCACCGCCACTCAGTGGCAAATAGCGGCTGGTGTTGTTGTGTAAATAAGCCTGGTAGTGTGTGTGTGTGTATGCTGTCCATGGGGTTTATCTATATATACCGTATATATATGGGTGTGTTTCGAACAGCACTTGCTCCAACAGCCTCTCAAAGGCTATACGGGGGATCTTTGTATTCGCGCGTGCGTGTGTGTGTCGTTGTGCGTGTGTGTGTACATCTGTCCGCGTGTGCGTGTGCAGTATATATATGTGTGTGTATATGAATGCGTGTCTGGTGTGTGTGTGGTGTGTATATGATTGTGGGTGCGTGTCTGCGTGTAGTATAAGTGTGTATACGTGTGTGTGTACGTGTGTGTAGGTGTGTGTGTACGTGTGTGTACGTGTGTGTGTGCGTGTGTGTACGTGTGTGTGTGTACGTGTGTGTGTGTGTACGTGTGTGTGTACGTGTGTGTACGTGTGTGTATACGTGTGTGTGTATACGTGTGTGTGTACGTGTGTGTACGTGGGTGCGGGGAGCGGCGGTGTAGTGGTTAGCGCACTGCGCGTTTGTATCCAGAGAGTCGAGCTCGATTCACGAATATCTGAACCGGTCCTCCCATAGATCGACTCAGCCTTAACGAGCAATTGGCACAGTGTGTAAACGTCAGCACTGGGGTGACAAAGGCGGCCGGGCGTGGGTTTCTGGCCACACCACCCGCCCATGTGCCGTGCCGGCCTCAATATCTGCTCACTGAAATCAAGCACTTGCCCCAACAGCGTGGTTAAGGCTACACGAGGGGGGGGGGGGAGGACCTTTGGCTGTGCGCGCGAGTAAATCCACTGCTGGATGACTGCTGGATTCTTACATCGCGGGTTGGCGCGAGTCAAGAGCTCACAGGGCTATACCCATATATATAAAAGGCAACGTTGTCAGTATGTGTATCTGTTCAAAATGTTTAGCGTACTTCCCGACATGCAACAAACTTTAAATTTGCCATGCGGGTACTTTCCAGACTGTACACCATGCAAAAAATATTAAAATACACGGTTTTTTTGGGGGGGGGGGAGGGGAGGAGCTCAATAATGCATATATTTTTGCACGGCAAGTGAGCTGTGACGTCAAATCTGTCACGTGACCCGCGCACGTGGAAGCGTAACGCATTGTAGTGTAGT
The DNA here is from genome assembly GCF_965212315.1 of Lampetra planeri. NCBI lineage: Eukaryota > Metazoa > Chordata > Hyperoartia > Petromyzontiformes > Petromyzontidae > Lampetra > Lampetra planeri. The sequence goes on along the minus strand of NC_136145.1, from coordinate 6,113,497 downwards.
GGTTAGCGCGCCGCGCTACGAACCCGGCGACCCGAGTTCGATTCCCGCTCACGGCCACCACCGGTGACGATTATTTCAACGGCTCCTGAGCCTCCCCGAGGTCGACTCAGCCTCAAACGAGTAACGGCTGTGTGGTGTGTGAACATCGCCACTGGGGAGACAAAGGCGGCCGGCCGTGGTGAATCCAAGTCCCGGGCGAAGCCGTGTAGTTAAAGGTAGGACCTAATATATGAAACTGAAACTGAACTGAGGGCCCATCCACGCGTATTCCATCGCTTAGGGCTGCCCGCCTCTCGGCTCTGACGAATCGTGACCAGCGCCCATCATCTCGATGATGATCTCAGTAAAAAAAAATTCACAAAACTATAATGAGCGCACGAGTTGTTTACATTTTAACAAAAAAAAAACTGTTTCTCTTTTAAGTCCCCTATTTCTAGAGCGGTGAATGTTTGAGACTGTTTAAATGCTCTCTCGCCTTTTGTGTGCGAGCGTTGTTTTCATTTGCGCTGAGCACGCGCGCGATTCGTTCAAAGCCCCATGTGTGGCTGAGTGCTGAGACAGGTGCGCAGTGAAACGACACGGCACTGACAAAGCGTCGCTGCTCCGTGTCTCTGAGTTGAGTGCGCGCGCGCGCCCATTGGAGCGGTGGCGCGGCGGTTAGCGCACTGCGTTACGGACCCGTCGGTGACCCGGGGTCGATTCCCGCTCACGGCTAACCGCTGACACCAGTGACGACTCACAACACAGGTTCGTTGGGTTTAGATCGCGTAAATAGATCGAATGTGTCGTTAAACCCGCCACCACCCGACGCAGCCAATTTAGTAAGGGGGTTGTCACATAAACCGAAGGTGGCCAATTCGTCACTAGGACAGCAACACCGGTTGTGTGTTGGGGAGCCAAGCCACAACATTTACAATCCGAGTACGACGTTTCGCCAGTAATTACAACTCGCTTCATCAGGCGACAGCCAGATTTGTGGAGAAATCCTCCTGTTTCATTTATATATTTACGCGATCTAACCCAAAAAAATTGGATTATGGATGATATTGATCGCGAAAGCCTCCCACGTGTTAACCAGTGATGACCATTATCTGAACCGGTCGACTCAGCCTTAATGAGTGATTGGTGCGGTGTTCATCAGCACTGGGGAGACAAAGGCGGTCGGGCGTGGGTTCTGGCCACACCAGCCCCTCGTGTGATGTACCGGCCTTCATAAGTGCTCGCTAATAACACTTGCCCCAAGTCTGTTGAGGCTATATGGGGGATTTTGTCTTTGTCTGTATTGGGGGACCGTTTTGGCTAGGCGATGTTAACTCTCTCGCCTGGTACACAGGAGGTCGTGGGTTCGATCCCGACCCTGACGCCTGCTGCTGTATATTTTGAGTTTGCGTGTCTCTGTCATCATCATTACGGTGGCTAGGAGATGTTGACTACCTCGCCTGGTCTACAGGAGGTCGTGGGTTCGGTCCCGACCCTGACGCCTGCTGCTGCTGTATATTTGGAGTTCGCGGGGTCTCTCTCCCCACGGTCGCGTGGATTTTTCTCCGGATCCTCCGGGTTTCCCCTCCACATTTAGAAACGTGCGGTTTCCGGTATCTGGCTGCTCTCCACGTGAATAAGCCACGTCGCTGAGCTCTCATTTGCGGCCAAAAGAGTGATGTAGCTTAGTGCGGGGCCTTACCTGGTATATAAACCAAAAAAAATCGTAAATAAAAATCCTAATTCTGAGCAACACGAATGTTCATAATACAGGTTTTTGGGGTTAGATCGCGTAAGTATTAATATTGTGTCGTAACCCTCCACCACCCGACACAGCCGGTAAGGTTTGTCATGTAAACAACGCACCAATTAGTGACTACTACAGTGTCACCGGGGTGTTGGGCGATTTGCCGGATGATGCCGGATGCAATCACCAGCGAAACGTCGTCGTGTTCTGGATTTACTCTCCAACACACCGGGGGGCTGAAGAAGTAAACTAATTGGCGCGTCGTTTACGTGACAAACCTTGCCGACTGTGTCGGGTGGTGGAGGGTCACGACACAACAGTTACACTCACGCGATCTCACCCCCAAAAGCCTCGATTACGAATAATATTGGTCGCGAAAGCCCTGCTACGGTCGTGTTAAGCACAAATGTTGGGGAACTCCCTCCCCCCCCCATGGACATCGAGGAGGTAGCGTGCCCTGGCTAGCCAGGAGAAGGTGGCACTGCGATATGGCTACTCCACGTGCTCCATCCGTACGGCAGAGGTCGCAAACGGGTTTTGATTCCTTACCCGTACCCGTACCCGGCCGCACCAGGGTCGTAAATGGGTACCCGTACCCAGCCGGGTACGGGTACCCAGCCGGGTACGGGTACCCGTTCCCTACCCGTACCCTACCCGAAATGAGTGACAAACGGCTACTCACCAGTGACTCACGGTCTACCCGTGCCCGGCCGCACCAGGGTCGCAAACGGCTACCCGTACACCCGTACCCGGCCGGGTACGGGTAGCCGGGTATCGGGTAGGGTACGGGTATCGGGTACCCGGTTGCGACCTCTGCCGTACGTACGGGGAGAGAGAAGCGTTAGCCAGTCGCACGCGTGAGTTTGTTATGACACGCTTTCATTTAACTCACTCTGTCTGTTGTTGTTGTCGTCGCCGTTGTCGTTGTTGTTGTATCCTCAAATCTTGTAACTCAAATTTAACCCACTTCTCAATGTGGTATCGACTGCAAACTTGGTATAGTTATGTCATACTGATGACAATACTATATTCTATCATGAAAAATAAAAAAATATAAAATTGTATACATTTGTTTATGTGTTATGTTTTGGCTTGGCTCACGGTAAACTGACGTTGGCTGTAATTGGCCACGGTCCCTTACGTTATGGAAAGCATCGGGGCCACTTCCTGGAGTCGTGGAGTTCTTCCATTACTAGTACATTTCATAAAAGCGTGTTTAAATTTTTTTTATACATATTACTTATTTAATTTTTCATGTTTGTTCGTTCCTCTGCCTGCTCCGGTTACCTCCCACGCGTGTAGAAGCTTTATCATTTGGCGGAAGAAAAAAAAACATCTCCACGCGGAGGGGATCGCAGAGCTTGGCCCGATGTTGGCATCAGCTAGCACGTGGCTCCTCGGCGACTCTGAAGCGTTGCAATTTGCACGCACAGACACCTACAACACGCAGGTACTATGACAATGGGATACACACACACGCACACACGCGCCCGCGCGCACGGATACACACGGATACATATTCTAAGTGTATCGTTAACGGACTGTTGCGACAGCTGCTATGAGCGAGCGACTATTATTAAGTTCGCGGCAGGCCACCTCTGTCTCCCCGGTGCTGCTGTTTGTTGTTGTTGTTGTTGAACAACAGGTACTTATTTAAGGCTGAGTCGACCTAGGGGAGGCCTGGTTTAGACATCACTTTGATGTTTTCCGTAGCTGGGGATGGATCGGAGCTCAGATCGGCGGGTCCATAGCATAGTGCGCTAACCACTGCGCCACCGCTCCCCGCCCCCCCTCCCAACACGCACAGCCACACACAGACACGAACAGGTGGGCTGTTTGTGTTGGGTAATAACCTGCGCTCTGAGTGTCCTTGGCAGAGCAGCTATGCAGCTCACAATAGCTCGAGTAACTGCGTATGTGAGAGAGTGTGTGTGTGTTGTGTCACTGTGTGCGCGCGTGTGTGTGTGTGCGTGTGGGGAGCGGTGGTGTAGCGGTTAGAGCGCTGCGCTACGAACCTGGCGACCCGAGTTCGATTCCCGCTCACGGCCAACACCCCGGTGACGATGATCAAAACCGGTTCCTGGGCCTCCCCTCGGTCGACTCGGCCTCGAACGAGTACCTTGTTGCGGTGTGTAGTAAACATCGGGAGACAAAGGCGGACGGGCGCGTGGCACTTTGCCGCGCACCCATCGATGATGTAACTCACTTGAGGCTGAGTCGACCTTGCGGGAGGCTCGTCCAAGGCACGTTCGTCGCTGACGTTGGCCGTAAGCGGGACTCGTGGTGCTCACCCGAGGGACACTATGAGACATCTCCTTTACCAGTGGCAAAATATAGTAATAGGTTTTTACCCTTTCAACTGGTACAAAAACTGATAACTGATACCTCACCCGAGGGGTTCGGAGTGCGGTGCGCGAACCGCTACACGACCGCACCGGTCCCCCGTGTGGCCTCGAGCCGACCGCTGGGGACAAGCGCTGCCAGCAAGCACCTTGGGAGTGTGGCACACGAGGGCGGCGTGGGGTGGTCCGGAAAAAAAAAACCACGCTCGGCCGCCTTTGTCTTCCCCAGTCTAGATGTTGTTTACACACCGGAGCAGATGACTCATTCGAGGCTGAGTCGACCTACGAAACTGGCTCGGATATTTCATCGCCGGTGTTGGCCGTGAGTGGGGATCGAAGTGGTGCGTGTGTGTCACTGTGTGTGTGTGTCACTGTGTGTGTGTGTCACTGTGTGTGTCACTGTGTGTGTGTGTAACTGTGTGTGTAACTGTGTGTGTCACTGTGTGTGCGTGTGGAGCGGGAGCGGTAGCGTAGCGGTTAGCGCTACGCTGGGCTACGCTGGGCTACGCTGGGCTACGCTGGGCTACGCTGGGCTACGCTGGGCTACGCTGGGCTACGCTGGGCTACGAACCTGGCAACCCGGGTTCGATTCCCGCTCACGGCCAACACCGGTGACGATTATTTGAACTGGTCCTGGGCCTCCCCTAGGTCGAGTCAGCCTCAAATGAGTACCTGGTGCGATGTGCAAACGTCGGACACGGGGAGACAAAGGTGTACGGGCGTGGTGCTGGTCAACCCACCCCCTCGCGTGCCGTGCCGGCCTTCATAGGTGCTCGCTGACAGCACTTGCCCCAACAGTCTGTTACAGGCTATACCGGTGATCTTTGTCTTTGCCCAAGCTCTGCGTGCCAGTCAGTGTGACGGCGTCACGTTGACGTGTAGCCGCGTGTTTATTTTTCTCGAGATTTATTTTTTTGTTTGTTGTTGTCTCCGGAAGACAAACAATCGTTCGTGTTTGCACAAAACCATTCTGGTGCGCGCGTGTCCCGGGTCTGTGTGCGCACTGCAACGACGTGCGACTGCGTGTATTGATGTGTGTGTGTGTCACTGTGTGTGTGTGTCACTGTGTGTGTGTGTCACTGTGTGTGTGTGTCACTGTGTGTGTCACTGTGTGTGTGTGTCACTGCGTGTGTGTCACTGTGTGTGTCACTGTGTCACTGTGTGTGTGTCACTGTGTGTGTGTGTGTCACTGTGTGTGTGTGTGTCACTCTGTGTGTCACTGTGTATGTCACTGTGTGTGTGTGTGTGTCACTGCGTGTGTGTGTGTCACTGTGTGTGTCACTGGGTCTGTGTGTGTGTCACTGTGTGTTTCACTGTGTGTGTGTGTCACATTGTGGGGAGCGGTAGTGTAGTGGTTAGCGCGTTGCGCTATGAACCTGGCGACCCGGGTTCGATTCCCGCTCACGGCTAACACCAGTGACGATTATCTGAACCGGTCCTGGGCCTCCCCTAGGTCGACTCAGCCTTAAATGAGTACCTGGTGCGGTGTGTAAACATCGCCACTGGGGAGACAAATGCGGTCGGGCGTGGTGCTGGCCACCCACCCCCTCGTGTACCGTTCCGGCCTTCATAGGTGCTCGCTAACAGCACTTGCCCCTACAGTCTGTTAAGGCTATACGGGGGATATTTGTCTTATATTTGTGTGTCACTGTGTATGTCACTGTGTGTGTGTGTGTCACTGCGTGTGTGTGTGCCACTGTGTGTGCCACTGTGTGTGTCACTGTGTGTGTCACTGCGCGTGTGTGTGTGTCACTGTGTGTGTGTCACTGTGTGTGTGTCACTGCGCGTGTGTGTGTGTCACTGTGTGTGTGTCACTGTGTGTGTGTGTCACTGTGTGTGTGTGTCACTGTGTGTGTGTCACTGTGTGTGTGTGTCACTGTGTGTGTGTGTCACTGTGTGTGTGTGTCACTGTGTGTGTGTGTGTCACTGTGTGTGTGTGTGTCACTGTGTGTGTGTGTGTCACTGTGTGTGTGTGTGTCACTGTGTGTGTGTGTGTCACTGTGTGTGTGTGTGTCACTGTGTGTGTGTGTGTCACTGTGTGTGTGTGTGTCACTGTGTGTGTGTGTGTCACTGTGTGTGTGTGTGTGTCACTGTGTGTGTGTGTGTGTCACTGTGTGTGTGTGTGTGTCACTGTGTGTGTGTGTGTGTCACTGTGTGTGTGTGTGTGTCACTGTGTGTGTGTGTGTGTCACTGTGTGTGTGTGTGTGTCACTGTGTGTGTGTGTGTGTCACTGTGTGTGTGTGTGTGTCACTGTGTGTGTGTGTGTGTCACTGTGTGTGTGTGTGTGTCACTGTGTGTGTGTGTGTGTCACTGTGTGTGTGTGTGTGTCACTGTGTGTGTGTGTGTGTCACTGTGTGTGTGTGTGTGTCACTGTGTGTGTGTGTGTGTCACTGTGTGTGTGTGTGTGTCACTGTGTGTGTGTGTGTGTCACTGTGTGTGTGTGTGTGTCACTGTGTGTGTGTGTGTGTCACTGTGTGTGTGTGTGTGTCACTGTGTGTGTGTGTGTGTCACTGTGTGTGTGTGTGTGTCACTGTGTGTGTGTGTGTGTCACTGTGTGTGTGTGTGTGTCACTGTGTGTGTGTGTGTGTCACTGTGTGTGTGTGTGTGTCACTGTGTGTGTGTGTGTGTCACTGTGTGTGTGTGTGTGTCACTGTGTGTGTGTGTGTGTCACTGTGTGTGTGTGTGTGTCACTGTGTGTGTGTGTGTGTCACTGTGTGTGTGTGTGTGTCACTGTGTGTGTGTGTGTGTCACTGTGTGTGTCTCACTGTGTGTGTGTCAGTGTGTGTGTCTCACTGTGTGTGTGTCACTGTGTGTGTGTGTGTGTGTCACACTGTGTGTGTGTGTGTGTGTCAGTGTCACTGTGTGTGTGTGTCACTGTGTGTGTGTGTGTGTGTGTGTGTGTGTGTGTGTCACTGTGTGTGTGTGTGTGTGTGTCACTGTGTGTGTGTGTGTGTGTGTCACTGTGTGTGTGTGTGTGTGTGTCACTGTGTGTGTGTGTGTGTGTCACTGTGTGTGTGTGTGTGTGTGTCACTGTGTGTGTGTGTGTGTGTGTCACTGTGTGTGTGTGTGTGTGTGTCACTGTGTGTGTGTGTGTGTGTGTCACTGTGTGTGTGTGTGTGTGTGTCACTGTGTGTGTGTGTGTGTGTCACTGTGTGTGTGTGTGTGTGTCACTGTGTGTGTGTGTGTGTGTGTCACTGTGTGTGTGTGTGTGTGTCACTGTGTGTGTGTGTGTGTGTCACTGTGTGTGTGTGTGTGTGTCACTGTGTGTGTGTGTGTGTGTCACTGTGTGTGTGTGTGTGTGTCACTGTGTGTGTGTGTGTGTGTCACTGTGTGTGTGTGTGTGTGTCACTGTGTGTGTGTGTGTGTGTCACTGTGTGTGTGTGTGTGTGTCACTGTGTGTGTGTGTGTGTGTCACTGTGTGTGTGTGTGTGTGTCACTGTGTGTGTGTGTGTGTGTCACTGTGTGTGTGTGTGTGTGTCACTGTGTGTGTGTGTGTGTGTCACTGTGTGTGTGTGTGTGTGTCACTGTGTGTGTGTGTGTGTGTCACTGTGTGTGTGTGTGTGTGTCACTGTGTGTGTGTGTGTGTGTCACTGTGTGTGTGTGTGTGTGTCACTGTGTGTGTGTGTGTGTGTCACTGTGTGTGTGTGTGTGTGTCACTGTGTGTGTGTGTGTGTGTCACTGTGTGTGTGTGTGTGTGTCACTGTGTGTGTGTGTGTGTGTCACTGTGTGTGTGTGTGTGTGTCACTGTGTGTGTGTGTGTGTGTCACTGTGTGTGTGTGTGTGTGTCACTGTGTGTGTGTGTGTGTGTCACTGTGTGTGTGTGTGTGTGTCACTGTGTGTGTGTGTGTGTGTCACTGTGTGTGTGTGTGTGTGTCACTGTGTGTGTGTGTGTGTGTCACTGTGTGTGTGTGTGTGTGTCACTGTGTGTGTGTGTGTGTGTCACTGTGTGTGTGTGTGTGTGTCACTGTGTGTGTGTGTGTGTGTCACTGTGTGTGTGTGTGTGTGTCACTGTGTGTGTGTGTGTGTGTCACTGTGTGTGTGTGTGTGTGTCACTGTGTGTGTGTGTGTGTGTCACTGTGTGTGTGTGTGTGTGTCACTGTGTGTGTGTGTGTGTGTCACTGTGTGTGTGTGTGTGTGTCACTGTGTGTGTGTGTGTGTGTCACTGTGTGTGTGTGTGTGTGTCACTGTGTGTGTGTGTGTGTGTCACTGTGTGTGTGTGTGTGTGTCACTGTGTGTGTGTGTGTGTGTCACTGTGTGTGTGTGTGTGTGTCACTGTGTGTGTGTGTGTGTGTCACTGTGTGTGTGTGTGTGTGTCACTGTGTGTGTGTGTGTGTGTCACTGTGTGTGTGTGTGTGTGTGTGTCACTGTGTGTGTCACTGTGTGTGTCACTGTGTGTGTCACTGTGTGTGTCACTGTGTGTGTCACTGTGTGTGTCACTGTGTGTGTCACTGTGTGTGTCACTGTGTGTGTCACTGTGTGTGTCACTGTGTGTGTCACTGTGTGTGTCACTGTGTGTGTCACTGTGTGTGTCACTGTGTGTGTCACTGTGTGTGTCACTGTGTGTGTCACTGTGTGTGTCACTGTGTGTGTCACTGTGTGTGTCACTGTGTGTGTCACTGTGTGTGTCACTGTGTGTGTGTCACTGTGTGTGTGTCACTGTGTGTGTGTCACTGTGTGTGTGTCACTGTGTGTGTGTCACTGTGTGTGTGTCACTGTGTGTGTGTGTGTGTCACTGTGTGTGTCACTGTGTGTGTCACTGTGTGTGTCACTGTGTGTGTGTGTGTCACTGTGTGTGTCACTGTGTGTGTGTGTGTCACTGTGTGTGTGTGTGTCACTGTGTGTGTGTGTGTCACTGTGTGTGTGTGTGTCACTGTGTGTGTGTGTGTCACTGTGTGTGTGTGTGTCACTGTGTGTGTGTGTGTCACTGTGTGTGTGTGTGTCACTGTGTGTGTGTGTGTCACTGTGTGTGTGTGTGTCACTGTGTGTGTGTGTGTCACTGTGTGTGTGTGTGTCACTGTGTGTGTGTGTGTCACTGTGTGTGTGTGTGTCACTGTGTGTGTGTGTGTCACTGTGTGTGTGTGTGTCACTGTGTGTGTGTGTGTCACTGTGTGTGTGTGTGTCACTGTGTGTGTGTGTGTCACTGTGTGTGTGTGTGTCACTGTGTGTGTGTGTGTCACTGTGTGTGTGTGTGTCACTGTGTGTGTGTGTGTCACTGTGTGTGTGTGTGTCACTGTGTGTGTGTGTGTCACTGTGTGTGTGTGTGTCACTGTGTGTGTGTGTGTCACTGTGTGTGTGTGTGTCACTGTGTGTGTGTGTGTCACTGTGTGTGTGTGTGTCACTGTGTGTGTGTGTGTCACTGTGTGTGTGTGTGTCACTGTGTGTGTGTGTGTCACTGTGTGTGTGTGTGTCACTGTGTGTGTGTGTGTCACTGTGTGTGTGTGTGTCACTGTGTGTGTGTGTGTCACTGTGTGTGTGTGTGTCACTGTGTGTGTGTGTGTCACTGTGTGTGTGTGTGTCACTGTGTGTGTGTGTGTCACTGTGTGTGTGTCACTGTGTGTGTGTCACTGTGTGTGTGTCACTGTGTGTGTGTCACTGTGTGTGTGTCACTGTGTGTGTGTCACTGTGTGTGTGTCACTGTGTGTGTGTCACTGTGTGTGTGTCACTGTGTGTGTGTCACTGTGTGTGTGTCACTGTGTGTGTGTCACTGTGTGTGTGTCACTGTGTGTGTGTCACTGTGTGTGTCACTGTGTGTGTCACTGTGTGTGTCACTGTGTGTGTCACTGTGTGTGTCACTGTGTGTGTCACTGCGTGTGTGTCACTGCGTGTGTGTCACTGCGTGTGTGTCACTGCGTGTGTGTCACTGCGTGTGTGTCACTGCGTGTGTGTCGGTCACTGTGTGTGTGTCACTGCGTGCGTGTCACTGCGTGTGTGTCGGTCACTGTGTGTGTGTCACTGCGTGCGTGTGTGTGTCACTGTGTGTGTGTGTCACTGTGTGTGTGTGTGTAACTGTGTGTGTGTGTGTCACTGCGTGTGTGTCACTGTGTGTGTGTCACTGTGTGTGTATGTGTGTATGTGTCACTGTGTGTGTCACTGCTTGTGTGTGTGTGTGTGGAGCGGTAGCGCGCTGCGCTACGAACCCAGCGTACCCGAGTTCGATTCCCGCTCACGGCCAACACCAGTGACGATTATCTGAACCGGTCATGAGCCTCCCCTAGGGCGACTAAGTCTCAAATGAGTACCTGCTGCGGTGTGTAAACATCGCCACCGGGGAGACAAAGGCGGCCGGGCGTGGTGCTGGCCACCCACCCCCTCGCTAACAGCACTTGCCCCAACAGTCTGTGAAGGCTACACGGGGGTCCTTTGTCTTTGTGTGTGTACACACAAACCGCTACAACGAGATGGAACAGGTGGGGCGCACTGCTAATCGCTCTGGTATCGCCACAACCAACATCTCTGCCACTCGCCCATCTCTTTGAATCAACATTTCCATTTTTGAACCTCTCTCTCGCTCGCACTCCCCCCCTCCTCCTCTCTCCCCTCTCTCCCGCTCCATCTCTGTGTTCTTATCTTTTGAGCTGCCCCGACTCACGTGACGACATAATGGGCGCAGTTGCCAAGTTACAAAATCCATTAGCGAGGGGGGGGGGGGTAGAGGGGAGGGGAGATGGAGCGAGAGGGAGAGAGAGAGGGAGAGAGATAGGGAGGTAGGGAGAGAGGGAGACATTTATTTTGGGTTCGAAGTGATATATATTTATATGGTTTAAAATCACTACGACTGAATACAGGCCCAAATGCGCCAACAGGTCAGCAACTAACAGCACTATTAAAGTTGTGATAGATAATAATGTAATTCAATCATTGTTTCATTTTATACAGCGTCGTTCATGCAATTGCATCGCAAAACGCTGCACATCAATTAGCCGGTTCATTACCGCTTAGCAAATCAATAACTAGAAAAATGAATGCGTAAATAACGAGAGAGAGAAAAAATACACGCGACGAGAAAATGATCATCACAGAGAAAATAAAATAAATAGACCCGTTCGTTCTCAATATAGCGGAACACAATCCCACCGTTTTGCCGGATCAGCGTTCCTGCATTTATCGAAATGAGCAAAGTTGTGATAAGAACTTGGGAGGGGCGAAGCAGAAATAACAGTGCGATGACCTGCAGTGTGGTGAGTAAGTTGATTGAGTGGGTGAGTGTGGGGAGCGGTGGTGTAGTGGTTAGCGCGCTCGGCTACGAACCCGGCCACACAAGTTCGATTCCCGCTCACGGCCACCACCAATGACGATCATCTGAACCGGTCCTGGGCCTCCCTCTAGGTCGACTCAGCCTCAAATCAGTACCTGCTGCGATGTGTAAACATCGCCACGAGGGAGACAAAGGCGGCCGGGCGTGGTGTTGGCCACCCAACCCCCTTGTTGGGCCGTGCCGGCCTTGGTAGGTGCTACTCGCTAGCAGCACTTGCCCCGACAGTCTGTTACAGGCTACACGGGGTGGGGATCTTTGTCTTTGTCTGTGTTGTTGTGACTTGAGCTGGAGACGTTCAGCGGCTGCGAGACACGAGATTCCCTTCCCTCCACGTGGGCAGAGGAATCGACGAGCGAAGTTCACAGTCACCCCGCGGTCGTCTCGAAACAAGAACTATGAGTGCGGGAGCGACCTGGAGTGGATTCAGTGACTGCTGGATCATCGATCAACCTTGACTACTCGACGTCAAAGTGATTGCGTTCAACAGAAAAGTACATTCACGTCCAAAGTTAACGCCGAGCCTGGCGGAGTGTGGGCAATTACCCCTCGCAACACCACTATAGTGGATTGAGCATCGCACTGCTCGTCTGTGGAATTCCCTCACATTGTCTCTCTCCCCCCCACCTCCCCCCCAAGCTCTTATATCGATCGTAATAATCATTGTAACGTCGCTCAAGTCAACACACGCTTGTGTGTACCGCATCCGTACACACCGTGGCAGCGGCAGATGCACAAACGGACAATTAAAAAATGAACTCTATTAATTCTAGATTTGAAGCTTTCGTGACTGCAAGGATTAATATTCTTAGGTTTTTTCGGTAAAGTCACGTAGGTAAAAAATTAAAATTAATAAAAGTAAAATAAAAATAAAATAAAAATCACGACGTTTCGGAGGCAACACAAGCTTCCGGAAGCTTTATTTTTATTTTACTTTTATTAATTTTTATTTTTTACCTACGTGACTTTACCGAAAAAACCTAAGAATAAGAAACTATATTCTTTGGGTCTTTCGGTAAAGTCACGTAAATAGGTTCTAAGAAAACAACAAAAAAACGACGACGTTTCGATCGCGACACAAGCGGTCGTCATCAGGGAAAGGGGTGATGACGATCGCTTGTGTTGTGTTGCGATCGAAACGTCGTCGTTTTTGTTGTTGTTGTTGTTTTCTTTGAACCCATCTACGTGACTTTACCGAAAGACCCAAACAATATGAATTCGTGCAGTCACGAAAGCTTTAAGTCAACATTAAAAATAATAAAAACCAACTCTCCAGTTTGCCGCTGCGGTCATCCAGAACAGACCGTGACGACGTGTAACGACGCAGTGGACCAATCCACACATTACGAAGGAGACATCAAAGCGTCGACGACGATGATGATGACGATAATGATGACGACGATGATGACGACGATGATGATGATGACGATGATGATGACGATGATGATGCAAGGCCGTAATTATAATATTTATTGGGGGGGACACATCCCCCCCACAATATTCAAATATGCTCAAAATGTCCCCCCCCCCCCAATATATCGCTATAAAATATATTTATGTTTATATGATTGTGGTTATGGTTGTACTTATTAATCCCTAATCTCTGCCATTACATACAATGAAACAAGAAAAGGTAAAAAAATAAAAAAACAGAGCAATGTAATACAATACACTATTAGACATTATTGTAAACAAAGTCCATCCCGTGTGTTAGTGAATTTATTAATATTTTAGGCAGGAAATTCGTTTTCAAATTTAGATTTTTTTTTTCTGGAGGGGGACCCCCTGGAAAATTTGGTCACCCCCCCCTCCAATGTTGACTCCATGGCTACGGCCTTGTGATGATGCACGACTCCGCTACTGCTCCTGACTCGGTTGTCATGCTGGCGTGACCAACCAGAATGTGACATCGTAATCGTCGCTCTGCGTCGACATCAACAGCCGTACGACAACAAGAAGATGAACGACGTTGCTCGCTCTCACTATGGGAACCTCATTTGCCAGTAAAAATATGAACGACGTTGCTCGCTGTTCGCTGGGTCGCTTGAACTTGTGCGGCAACGTAATCAGCCACTGCGATATCATCACACCAAAGGCTCACCATTGCCACCATGCCCATGCAAGAGCTGCGTGCAGTGGCAACCAACGTCGCCAGATCGTTGCGGGCAAGGCTGGTAAAGTGCATTAACGTACTGGGAGCCCCCCCCCCCACCCCGGTCTGCGAGCTCCTGTTAGGTCAAAGGTTCGATGGTCCGAGGGCGCGGGGTTACGTGACCTGGGAGGGCCCCCCCATACAACTGAGGGCAGCTTCCTAATTACTCACGTGATGCAATTTACGCGTCTGTGTGGGGGGGGGGGGGGGGGGTGTTGTGGGGGGGGTTGGGGAACGGTGGCGCGGTGGTTGGCGCACTGCGACGCGAGTTCGGCCATTGACGGTGGCGAATATTCGAACCGGCCCTGGGGGGGGGGGGGGGGCAATCACCCCACCAGGTCGACTCGGCCTTGAACGAGCACCTTGTGCGGTGCGCACACATCAGCAGTGGGGAGACAAAGGCGGCCGGGCGTGGTGCTGGAGATCTACCGCGTCGTGTGCTGTGCCCGCCTTCATAGGGTGCTCGCTAACAACACTTGACCCCAACAGTCTGTTAAGGCTATGGGGGGGGGAGGGGTATCTTTGTCTTTGTTATACACGTGCATGTTTATGTGTGTGTATGTATCGACAATGTCTGTGTACGTGTACATGGGGAGCGGTGGTGTAAGGGTTGGCGCGCTGCGCTACGAACCCGGCGACCCGGGTTCCATTCCCGCTCATGGCTAACACCCAGTGACGATTATCCGAACCGGTCCTGGGCCTCCCCTAGGTCGACTCAGCTTCAAACGAGTACCTGGTGCGGCGTATAAAAACATCGTCACCGGGGAGACAAAGGCGGCCGGGCGTGGTGCTGGTCAACCCACCCCCTCGTGTGCCGTGCCGACCCTTTAGAGGTGCTCGCTAACAGCGCTTGCCCCAACAGGCTGTTAGAGGCTATACGGGGGATCTTTGTTTGAATGTGTGTGTGTGTGTGTGTACGTATGTACAGACTCCATTAAGTGATTAAATTACCGCCGGTTGTAATGATCTTGACTTTTAATTCGGTATCAGTTTGCGTGCCTTTTCGGCGACACGCGCGCACACACACTCGGGGTCACGTGGCGTGGTGTTTCGCGCAGAGCTACTACGCGTGGCCGCGGGGTCCGTGGTGAGATTCGCAGTTTCAAAGCATGCGGCGAAACATGACGCTCGTAATTATATATCTGACTGTTGTATATTTGACGATTGTGAGTGGCGATATTCTTATTATTGGTGGTGGCAGTGGTGGTGGTAATTGTGGCTCAGCGGAGGTGGAGCGAGCGGCTGCCAATCTGAAGGTCGCGGGTTCAACCCCTGGTTGGGAGGGTAGTTTCTCCGGAGAAGCCAACTCAGTAATTGTCAAATGATTGTTTTTATTCAACTATACACTATTTTTCTTTTTTTAACCAGGTAAGGCCCACCGAGCTATATAAAGCTCTTTGTTAGAAACGACCTGGCTGTCACAAATGATTGCTTCATCATGCGGGCATTTAAATCAGCCAAATACTCTCAACGCGTGATGTTCATTTAACATGTGGAGGGAAAAACCGGAGGACCCGGAGAAAAATCCACCGGGAGAGAGAGAGAGACACCGCAAACTCCAAATACACAGCAGCAGCAGGCGTCAGGGTCGGATTCGAACCCACGACCTCCTGCATACCAGGCGAGGGAGTTAACATCTCCAAACCACCGTGGCGTCCCTCGCCCCCCTTTCCTCCGCCCCGGCATAGGAATGTGGAATTGTCCCTACTGGCTCAGAGCTTTAAGCAAGAGATGAGCACCGCTGCATCGCTCATTTGAGCAGAACATGACTTTGTCTTGGCTATAATTATACTGCTGCTGCTGATGATGATGCTGACGAGGCAGCTGTTGATGGTAATGGAACTAATGAAGATGCTGATGTTGTTGCCGATAATGCTTCTGCTGATGTTTGCTGTTGATGATCATCATGTTGCATCATCTCATTTTGACGATGTGAGTCGTGGTGCCACTGCTGCTGCTGTTGACGATGATGCTCTTACTGATTAAGATGAAGATCTTATTGGTGATGATGATCATGTTGATGACGATGCGATGATTTCTCTCTGCTGCTCTGCTCTTTATGAAGATGTTGCTATTAATGATGATGATGATAATGAATAGAATGATTTATAATAATAACGACGATGTTTTTCATATTCTGCTGCAGTTTATGGTGCTGCTATTGATCCTTGAGTTTGATGTTGATGATAATGTGGTTATTGATTGTAAGGTTGCTATAATGTTGCTATTTATGATAAGGTTGCTCTCCATGATGATGATGATGTTGCTAATAATGAACTGCGTTTTGTGTTTAGTTTGTTGTCCTTCCCCCACACCTCCGATTAGCACGGTTGGCTACGCACGGTCTGAATCAAGTTCAAAATACAAATATGATGATGTTGCTAATGATGATGGTGTTGCCATTGATGATGGTGATGTTGGTATTGATGGTGATGTTGGTATTGATGATGTTGCTAATGATGATGGTGTTGCCATTGATGATGGTGATGTTGGTATTGATGGTGATGCTGGTATTGATGATGATGTTGCCATTGATGATGATGTTGCCATTGATGATGGTGTTGCCATTGATGATGATGATGATGTTGGTATTGATGATGATGTTGGTATTGATGATGATGTTGCCATTTATGATGTTGGTATTGATGATGATGATGTTGGTATTGATGATGATGTTGGTATTGATGATGTTGCCATTGATGATGGTGATGAGGTTGATATTGATGTTCAGGTTGCTATAATGTTGCTATTGATGATGTTGCTATTAATAACAATGATGATATTTGTATTGATAATGATGTTACTGTGATGATGTTGATATTGATATTGATGACGATGATGTTGCTTTTGATGATGTTGGTATTGATGATGATGTTGATATTGATGATGATGTTGTTATTGATGATGATGTTGGTATTGATGATGATGTTGTTATTGATGATGATGTTGATATTGATGATGTTGGTATTGATGTAGATGTTGGTGGTATTTATGATGTTGGTATTGATGATGATGTTGCTGTTGATGATGTTGCTGCTATTGATGACGGTGGTGATGCTGCTGCTATTGATGATGTTGGTATTGATGATGTTGCTGTTGATGATGTTGCTGCCGCTATTGATGATGATGGTGATGATGCTGCTGCTACGGCAAATGCAGCGTCACTTGGGAGCCTCCCCTCCCGTGGCGCACGAATTTACCGTAACGATCTCTCTCGCCGGTGCGCGTCTTCTCGCGCGTGTACGGTAGCGTCCACGGTTTCGTGTCGGCCAAGCTGATCAATCTACGGGGGGAACGCGCCGCTGCGAGATCTTTATGCTTGGGAACGCATTCATCCCAAATTTAATTTGCCAAACTTGATTTGAGCGAGGAATTAATTATCGATAGGCGTTTTTGTGGTGTTTTTTTTCTCTCTTTCTCTCTCTCTCGGCTGGTCTGGGTGTCTAAGTGGGGTGGTTTAGGCGAACCAGTTGAGGAGCGTGATCATATGATGAGGACAGAAACATCTCGACACACACACTCACACACACATCCGTACGCACACATATAGGTTAGTTATCGATAGCTATGGACAATTACAGGCACGTTCAAAACACGCGCAAATATACATACGGACAGAGGAATATTTTACATACAAAGGTCTCCCATGAAACCTTTCATAGACTGTTTTGGGGCAAGTGCTGTTTTGCTTGCGAGCACGGATTCATGCCCCGGCAGAGCATGCGAGACGGATGCGTGGGTGGGTCAACTCGACGCCCGGCCGCCTTTGTCTCCCCCAGTGCTGATGTTGACACACCGTGCCAGACGCCAGGTTCCCCGCTAGCTCGATACGGGCTCGGTTCTGCGCGATGTCGCGTACATGCGGCGAGCATGCGTCCAACCCCGACATTCGCCGTGTGCGGTTTGAATTCGCTCGCATGCGGTGGCTATGCGGTCGGAGGTAGGATAACAGTGAGTGTGTGTGTGTAGGTGTGTCTAGATGTGTGTGTGTGTAGGCGTGTATGTAGGTGTGTGTGTGTGTAGGTGTGTGTGTAGGTGTCATCTCAGTCATCTCAGTCAGTCGACCCGTGGCACCTGGGTCTGCCCCGTGACCTCCTGCCAGCGGGCGTTCGACACTTCACGTGGCCTCAAGGTGCACATGGCCTCGCACACGCGTCGTGGTGACGTCACCGCCACTTAGTGGCGAATGGCGGTTGTTGTTGTTGTGTAGGTGTGTGTGTGTGCGTGTGTGTGTAGGTGTGCGTGTGTGTGCATGGTACGCGGTAGTGTAGCGGTCAGCGCGCAGCGCTATGAATCTGGCGACCCGATTTCGATTCCCGCTCACGGCCAACACCGGTGACCATTATCGGAACCGGTCCTGGGCCTCCCCTAGATCGACTTAGCCTCAATGAGTACCTGGTACTCATTTTGTGTGATGCGTAAACATCGCCACCGGGGAGACAAAGGCGGCCGGGCGTGGTGTTGGCTACCCACCCCCTCGTGTGCCGTGCCGGCCTTCATAAGTGCTCGCTAACAGCACTTGTCCCAACAATCTGTTGAAGGCTATACGGGGAATCTTTGTCTTTTGTACGCTCTACTCGGCAGGAAGCTGTCTCCTACTACTTCCACTGCTGCCGCATCGAGCGAGGGAAACCGATGACGTCCTCGTTTGAGGCTAAGTCGACCTAGGGCACGGTGGCTCTCACAGTCGAGACTTGGAGTGATGTCGACCCTTGTAAACGACCCCCAACACCGCACACGAAAATCAGGATGTGTTTTGTCCGCACCGGGCAAATTTGAAGTAATTCGATCAACATCCCCTCCATCTCTCTCGGGGGGGGCAGCTGAGTAGGACGTCTGAAGATTCCAGTCAAGTCGAACGCGGAGCAAAGTTTAATTCATTCGAAAGCGCTTGTTTTTCCTTGTCTCCATAAATCAAGTGTGGGTAGGGGGTGGTGGTAGAGAGAGAGAGAGAGATTGGGGGTGTGTGGGGGGGTGCAACATCTGCTCTGTGCGCCGCTGCCGACCCCCGTGACTTCATCATCACACGGGCCGGCTGCCCCCACCCCCCCGGGGGGGTCACGTGGGGTCGGCGATGGCGCTCGCACCACGCCGCTTCTGGACAGCGCCGCGAGCGGGCGCGACGTTTGGTGTCTACTCACTTTGCAAGCGTCTTCATCATCTTCTTCTTGGTTCTTTCGGTAAAGTCACGTAGAATGGAAATAATAAAATAATAAAAATAAAACATAATAAAATAATTCTCACAATTATTTTATTATGTTTTATTTTTATTATACTAAAATAAGTCTCACAATTATTTTTATTATGTTTTATTGTTATTATTTTATTATTTCCATTCTACGTGACTTTACCGAAATAACCAAAAAGATGAATCCCTGCAGTCACGAAAGCTTTAAATTAAATCGAAAATCGTCTTCATCTTATTCTTAATCTTCTTCTTCATATTCTTCGTCGTTGTCGTCGTCGCACTGGTCGTGGTGGAGGAGCGGGCGTGGTCTCGAGTGTGGGGAACACTTTTTCGACCTCATGATAAGACAAAGACCTCCCGTGTAGCCTTAACAGACTGTAGGGGCAAGTGCTGTTAGCGAGTAGCACCTATGACGATCCGGCACGGCACACGAGGGGGGTGGGTGGCCAGCACCACGCCCGGCCGCCTTTGTCTCCCCAGTGGCCCTCGTTTGAGGCAGAGTCGACCTACGGGGAGGCCCCGAACAATGAACTCCCTCCCTGGTGGTGCCGTGCTTACGAGCCGCACTCCAAAGTCAACGCGATTTCCCTGCAGGTCAAATGAGACATTGCGCAGGGCTGTGTCCAATCTGCCGTTAACAGGCCCCAGAGCCACTGGCGGAAATTCCACGTTCCTGCGACGGGGTGAGTGCGGATATGGAGGGGGAGGCGAGTCTATACATATGCCAACCGCCCTGTTGACTCGTCACAGCGCTTGTATAACCTTGAGGCCGAGGGCATGGTAATGGAACGAGTCGAACCCGAGCCAGGAATCAGGACTCTCCCCCTTACCCATCTCTGCTCGTCCCACCGCGGCGCCTGTCGGGCCGAGAGGCATCCGCCACGCGAGAGGGAGCTGTTGACAGCCCCTCCTGGGCCGATACAGTTCAGTTCCATGTCTTAGGTGTAGCCCTGTGAGCCATGCGGCTCTTGACTCGGGTGCAACCGCAACAAACAAAAACACGAACAAGAAACATCTTAAAGTGACTATGCGCAAACAGAAAAATCCAGGAAAAAACAGCAAAGTCTTCCAGAAAAAGCACCGCATTTCAACGCTGTGTGCAAAAATCTCAGTAGGATACAAGTCAAACAATAACAACCATAAGACAATTTAGATTTAAGTTATCAGTCTAACTCTGTACTACAACAAACAAATGTGGCTAAACCAAAACGTTTTCGAAATCACCAAAATAAAGCTATAAAAACAATGTTACAGTGATTATAGGAACTGTGATTCAAATTGAACAATAAACGATATACATAACATGTACGACCAAACTTTGCAGCCATAGCTGGCAGCATGAGTCACTCCCTTTGGCCTACTCTTCCACGCCTGAATCCCCAACTGGACACGTGCTCAAGACGAGGGACGGATGGCAGCCCCCAAAGCGGACGGGAACGCGTCGTAGAGGACTCGTCCACATGCGTCGTGGGCAGCCAAGCTGCTGGATCCGTGGATTCATCATCTCGCGGGTTTCGTGAGAGTGTGGCGACGGATTTGGCCTTTGTCCAGCAGTGGATGGACCATGTTGCCACCTGCTGCTGATGATCGCCGTGACAATGAAGCTCATATGTACGACTATAAACAAACGCGCACACGCGCGCATTTGAATCGTGCGTGCGTGTGTGTGAATCCATCTCTTGGTGAGTCGCGCGTGTTTGCACGCGCAGTGGGTTCACTCGTTGAACTAGCGATGGATTAACGCGGTGAACGTGCGATGGGCTCACTCGCTCCCTCTTGAGCCAGACAGAGGCCGTCTGCGTTCACCCAATTGTGCCGACAATGACGCAATGTGGAGAGGATGTGCACCGGGGGCTGGTTAATCAATTGAAATTGGCTCGCGTTCAGGCAGCCACTGCTGCTGCTGCTGCCACAGGGTTAAGTGGATGATCACGCGGTAGGATGATCAGAGGTTGAGGTGGTTGCGGCGGATTAAAAACGAAACTATGTTTTATTTCACCAGGTAAGGCTCCACTGAGCTATGTAGCCCTTCTGCAAAAGCAACCTGGCAGCCACAAATGATAGCTCAACGAAGTGGCCCATCTACGCGGACATTGACATCGGTTAAATACTCTTAGCGCATGATGTTGATAAAAAAATGTCGATGGGAAAAACCGGAGGGCCCGGAGGAAAAATCCGCGCGATCACGGGGATAGAGAGAGGGAGAGACACACAAACTCAAAATATACAGCAGCAGCAGGCGTCAGGGTCGGGATCGAACCCACGACCTCCTGTAGACCAGGTGAGGGAGTTAACATCTCCTAGCCACCGTGATGATGATGAGAGAGACACGCAAACTCCAAATATACAGCAGCAGGCGTCAGGGTCGGGATCGAACCCACGACCTCCTGTAGACCAGGCGAGGGAGTGAACATCTCCTAGCCACCGTGATGATGATGAGAGAAACACGCAAACTAAAAATATACAGCAGCAGCAGGCGTCAGGGTCGGGATCGAACCCACGACCTCCTGTAGACCAGGCGAGGGAGTGAACATCTCACCACCGCGGCGGATTTGGCGGGGTGAGATCTGGCCTTCATCCAGCAGTGGATTGACCATGGCTGCTGCTGCTAATTACGACGACGACAATGATGATGATGGCCCAAACGCGAAGTGGCTTTGATTTCCCTGCGCTCGCATCGCTAAATGCATGGCCCCACCGGCTGGAACATTGGGCATCACTCATCTTGGTCGGGGCCAATTTCTCGTGCCACGCCCCAACCCAAGGGATTGTTGGGTGGTGGTGGTGAGGGGCGACTCGGCACCCCCCCCCCCCCCCCGTATGTCACGAGGCAGAGTCTTAATGAGACGTGATTGGAGTTCACAGGTCACGTCTCATCCTAATGTTGACCTTCGCTTAACAGCACCGCCTCCCCGTCCTCCCACCCACCTGCCCATTCACGATGTCTGGGGGGATGGGGACGGGGTGGGATGTGTGTAAGTGTGTGTCACTGTGTGTTTGTGTCACTGCGTGTGTGTGTCGCTGTGTGTGTGTGTCGCTGTGTGTGTGTGTCACTGCGTGTGTCACTGTGTGTGTGTGTCACTGTGTGTGTGTGTCTGTCACTGTGTGTGTGTGTCGCTGTGTGTGTGTGTGTCACTGTGTGTGTGTGTCACTGTGTGTGTGTATCGGTGTGTGTGTCACTGTGTGTGTGTGTGTCACTGTGTGTGTGTATCGGTGTGTGTGTGTGTGTCACTGTTTGAGTGTGTGTCACTGTGTGTGAGTGTGTCACTGTGTGTGTGTGTGTTACTGTGTGTGTGTGTCACTGTGTGTGTGTATCGGTGTGTGTGTGTCACTGTTTGAGTGTGTGTCACTGTGTGTGAGTGTGTCACTGTGTGTGTGTTACTGTGTGTGTGTATCGGTGTGTGTGTGTCACTGTTTGAGTGTGTGTCACTGTGTGTGTGTGTCACTGTGTGTGAGTCACTGTGTGTGTGTCACTGTGTGTGTAGTGTAGCGGTTAGCGCGCTGCGCTGTGAACCCGGCGACCCGCGAGTTCAATTCCCGCTCACAGCCATCAACACCGGTGACGATTATATGAACCGGTCCTGGGCCTCCCCTAGGTCGACTCAGCCTCAACACGTGTAACTAGTGCGGTGTGTAAAAGCATCGCCACTGGGGAGACAAAGGCGGCCGGGCGTGGTGCTGGTCACCCACTCCCCTCTTGTGCCGTAACACCCTTCAGAGGTGCTCGCTAACAGCACTTGCCCCAACAGTCTGTTCAAGGCGATACAGGGTGGGGGAGAATATTTGTCTCCGTGTGTATGTGTATGTGCGTACGTGCGAGTGTGTTCTAAAACACAGCCGCACGCTAATTGACTCATTACGCGTCGAAACGGATCCCGCAGCTTCAAACAAAAACATTTCGCTTCGTTCGTCTCTGACAGATGCAGGAATTTCAACAAATTAACGCTCAGTCCCAACCTAATCCCAATATCGTCTCTCATTACAGATAACCCCTGAGCTATACCACACGAGCAACACATACACACACGCATACACCACACACCACTCTACCACACATACTGCACTACATACAGGCAAGTACATACTTCACCACTCTGGTCCATGCGGTTGCACGCATACAGATACTTTTTTTTAAAAACCCTGTACATGCCAATAAACGGACACACAAACACATCTATGGTACCAAAAAAATATCACAAAAAGCCCCAGTGAAGCCTCTAACAGAATGTTGGGGCGAGCACCTATTAAGGCCCGCACGGCACACGAGGGAGTGGGTGGCCAGCTCCACGCCCGGCCCCTTTGTCACCCCAGTGGCGATGTTTTTACACACCGCACCAGTTACACATTTAGATACTGAGTCGACCTAGGGGAGGCCCAGGACCGGTTCAGATAATCGTCACTGGTGTTGGCCGTGAGCGGGAATCGAACTCGGGTCGCCGGGTTAGGAGTGTAACGCGATAACCACTACACCCACCGCTCACACATAGACACAGACACACAATGACACACACATAACAACAACCGCCATTCGCCACTAAGTGGCGGTGACGTCACCACGACGCTTGTGCCAGGCCATGTGCACCTTGAGGCCACGTGAAGTGTCGAACGCCCGCTGGCAGGAGGTCACGGGGCAGACCCAGGTGCCACGGGTCGACTGACTGAGATGACCGAGATGACAGGCTGATGCACCACCTGTGCCCCCTACTGTGCCAACTTGCTGTGCTTTAGCCACCCGGCGCTCCGCTCGTTGTTGTGAGCGTCGCTCTCCCGCCCTCCGTTGTTTCTGGAGGGCGACTGCCTCCAACTGCCTAGTAGCGTCTTTCACGAGCCTCTTCCACAGAGGCCGATCGTGACACCGCTGGTACCAGTCATCGGCAAGTCCACTCAGCTCCACGTCCTCCCGTACCACATCACTCCATCTCTTCTCTAGCCCGTGCCGCGCCCGTTTAGCCCCCTCGATCCGGCCGAACAAAAGCTGTTTAGGCATGCGGTGGCTGGGTATGCGGGCTACATGACCCAGCCAACGCAGCCTTGCCTGCCGGAGGAGCTCACCGATGGGAATTTGCCCAGATCTTTCAAGGATTTGTGAGCTCCTCACACAATCCAGCCTGGTTAAACCTAGGATGGATCGTAGGCAGGCCAGCCTAAATGTTTCCCACCGGCGAAGATGCTCCATTAGGGGGGTCCACGTTTCGCAAGCGTAGAGAAGGGAGGGAATGACTGTGGCCGAGAAGACCTGAAGCTTCGTGCGGAGCGACAGACCAGGTAGCTTCCACTCAGCGTTACGCTACCGATGAAAATATATTGCCGTTCCACTGATTCGGAGTGAGACCTCTGCTGTTAAACTGGAGCCGGTCATAAGCACACTGCCTAGGTATGGGAAACTCTTCACTCTCTCCACTACTGCCCCATAAACCGATTTGGAGTTGTGGGGGTGGAGTGTCCGATGGTACAAAATACCCAGGTAGGTGCTTAGTTTTGGTGGGGCTGATTGTAAGGCCCCACCTCTTAGTGGCAAGCTCCAGGTTCAGCAGCAGCGCCTCTAACTCCTCTGAGTGAGCAACAATTACCAGATCATCGGCATACATAACATGGTTGACCAATAGGGAGCCATGCCTTGACTGCACCATCGATCAGCCTCCCATTATATCTGTACCAAATGGAAATTCCCCCAGTACAGCTATTGAAGGCTTCACGAACTACGTGATCAAAATAGATGTTAAATAATGTGGGAGCCAGAGGACATCCCTGTCACACACAAACACACACATAGACACAGACACACAAAGACACACACATAGACACTAACACACAATGACACACACACTCTCCTGGCATGCGGTTCGCACTACGTTAATGCGTTTGGCTTCGTGTCGGCAGACGGCACGTGAGCCAGCCACTCACGACGTGCGGAGACTTCCTCTCACATGCAAGGCTCCGCATCCCGAGCGAGACAGAGTCCTCCTTTAGCCCCACGATGGTGACGATGATGCTGGCGCCGAAGCCGCTCTTCCCGTGAAGAATGGCAACTTGGTTTGTTGTTTTGTTGTTTTTGTTGTTCTAGTGGGATTTAAATAATGTTTTGTGATTGTGGGCTTCCGATGCCGCTTTCGTCTCAACACACCCGTGACCGCCACTCATCTCTGCCCTCGACTCGGGACGGGGTGACGTGACACAGCAGCGCGGTGCCTCTTCTGAACAGGAACAACGAGATGGGCATGGCGGTGCAGCGTGGAAAGCCGCGAGTCCCAGACTATTGTGGGGCCGCCTTCCCATCAGCTGGAGGTGAGAAAATGGCGGTGGTTGCCACGTGCCCCCCATCGAGGATGAACGTCGGTGGAGGGACGAAGGCTGCCTCGTGTGACCTCCTGTCCCAGGTGTTGGCTAAAGTGTCCCGTTGGGATGGTCGTCTTATTGTATGAATAATTCCTGAGTGGGTCATGACGGTAGCACTTAGCAGGAGTGATTTGAAGGGATGGACCACATCATCTCAATAATAATGGTAGAGGCTGCTAGATTCCATGTCGACTTCACAGCCATGCAGGTACCAGCAAGAACATCTGCTAGTAACAGAACAGTGAAATCGTGTCCTTGACACCAGGACATACCTGGGGATTGACTATAGTCCAGTGACCATCGGCTGATAATCGATGAGAGGCACAAAAGTTTACACATCCCATCATGTTAGCGGCTCGTTACACACATGGATATAACGCTCGACTTGTGTTCTGATCACAATAACGCATTCATTTATTGTAACCACCTTTCTAATGCAACCTGGCATCGCGGTTAGCGCTCTGCACTACAAAGTCAGACACCTGAGTTCGATTCCCAGTGGTGAATACGTGAACAAGTCCTTGGTCCTGTGTGGGGAGCGGTGGTGCAGCGGTGAGCGCTACGCTGCGCTATGAACCCGGCGATCCGGGGTCGATTCCCGCTTACGGCCAAAACCGGTGACGAGTATCTAAACCGATCCTGGGCCTCCCCTAGTTCGACTCAGCCTAAAAGTTGTTACATGGTGCGATGTGTAAACATCGCTACTGGGGAGACAAAGGCGGTCGGGCGTGGTGCTGGCCACCCGCCCCCTCGTCTAGCGTTCCGACCTTCATAGGTGCTCGCTAACAGCACTTGACCCTATCGTCACAGCGTCCGCTCGTGAACCATGTCGGCCTTAAGAGGCGCTCGCTAAAGACACATATGTACAAAGACAAAGATCCCCCGTATAGACTTAATAGACTTTCTCGGGGCAAGTGCTGTTAGCGAGCACCTATAAAGGTCGGAACGGTAGACGAGGGGGTGGGTGGCCAGCACCACGCCCGACCGCCTTTGTCTCCCCGGTGGCGATGTTTACACATCGCACCAGGTACTCATTTGAGGCTGAGTCGACCTAGGGGAAGCTCAGGACCGGTTCAGATAATCGTCACTGGGTGTTGGCCGTGAGCGGGAATCGAACTCGGGGCGCCAGCTTCGTAGCGCAGCGTAGCGCTAACCACTACACCACCGCTCCCCACCACACACATTCACACACACACATTCACACACACACAAACCATAACCCCACCGCACACACACACACACCCAAACACACACAAATCGTTACATCCTCACATCTCACCCACCCACCCAACACGAAGACACGAACACTACACACATACACAACGCGACACGGCAAAGAGAGAGACACACACACACAAACACGCGGGTAAATCAATTGAGTGCAGCCCCCTGGGGGTTAGAGACATATGGGCCAATTAGGATTGCCCCCGGGGACGCGATGGGGGTCGGCGAGGGAGAGAGAAGGAGCGGTGGTGGTTTGCTTGTGTGCGTGCCCGTCTGGCCTACATTGAGGGGACATCTGTTGAGAGCGGACTGCGTCGCTTAGATGTCCTATGGGGTGGGTGGGTGTTGGTGGCCTAAGGGGGAGTGGGTGGTGGTGGTGGTTGTGGTGGTGGTCCTACTGGTGGTGGTGGTGGTGGTGATTGTGGTGGTGGTGGTGGTCCTACTGGTGGTGGTGGTGCTGGTGGTATTGTGGAGGTTAACGCGTTGCGCTACGAACCTGAGTTCGATCCCCGTCCACGGCCAACACCAGTGACGATTATATGAATCGGTTCAGGGCCTCCCCTAGGTCGACTCAGCCCCAAAATGTGTAACTGGTGCGGTGTGTAAAAACATCGCCACTGGGGAGACAAATGCGGCCGGGCGTGGTGCTGGCCACCCACCCCCTCGTGTGCCGTGTCGGCCTTCATAGGTGCTTGCTAAAAGCACTTGCCCCAACCGTCTGTTAAGGCTATACGGGGGGTCTTTGTCTTTGGTGGTTGTGGAGCCTTCGGCATTTCACGTGGCTTCAAAGTGCACCTAGCCTGGCACAAGCGCTGCGGTGACGTCTCCGACACTTAAGTTGTGCGCATGCGCCGTACTTTAAACTTCTTTCGCGCCGTACGCAGCCAACCGTGCTAATCGGAATGGCGACTCACGTTGGTAAGTCGGTGGTGGTCAGTTTTACATCTGACACCGTGATGTCATCGTCATCATCATCATCAGTATCATCATCGTCATCATCATCAGTAGCAGCAGTATCATCATCGTCATCAGTATCGTCATCATCTGTAGCAGCAGTATCATCATTATCATAAGTAGCGGCAGTATCATCGTCATCATCATCAGTAGCAGCAGTATCATCATCATCAGTATCATCATCATCAGTAGCAGCAGTATCATCTTTATAATCATTATGAACAGCAGCAGCACCGCCATCCTCAAAATCACCCTCACCACGAACATATTTTCTAATAATAATAACAATGAGCAGCAGAATGGTTGGTTCAATATCATTAGTAGCATCGTCATCATCATAATCGTGGAATCATTGACTATATTCCAAACTTGGAACACATCACGAAGAGCGTGCCGTGCATACATTTTATTCCTTTTACGCCTGAGCATACCTAGAAGAGGACCGAACCAAGCACGAAGACAATCCAACACTCGTGTTACATTATTCACGTGCACCCAGACCACGAATTGAACCCGGGTGACAGGCAGTGGGGGAATCGCTCCATTACCGCACTCAACAATAGAGGCAAGAAACCTCCCGTGTAGCCCTTGGAACAAAAAACAACTGTTGGTGCCAGGGCAGTTAGCGAGCACCTATTAAGGCAGTGGCCAGAACAACAACCGGCCGCTTTTTCTATCTCACCCAGCGCCGATGTTCTACGCAATATACTCTATTCATTTAAGGCTGGGTTGACCCAGGGGAGAGACAACCGGTTCAAGATAATCGCTGCTGATGTGCGCCGTGGCCTGGAAATCGAACTCGGGTGTCCAGGTCCGTAGTGCGATGATTCCAACCACCACGCTGCCGCTCCTGCCCATAACCCGTCGGGCGAATCGCCTATTCTCTCTGCTGTGAAAGAAAGGCCAGTGCCCGAAACGTCGCCTACGATGTGACTGCTCCCTCCTTAAGGGCAGTTTTTTTTTATTGACGAATCTGTTGAGTGTGCGTAGCGTCCACTGTGTGCGCGAGTGCTTTGTCAAGATGCGTGTAGCTGGACTGTATGGCTCAGTGTGTGGCTGTCACTGACACCCTTAGCGCTAATGAATAATTAGCGAGGGTCACTCCAGTGACCCGGGGCTATGCTGAGCCACCCACCCCCCATTCACACTCACTCAGCCACCCCCTCCACTCACTCACCCGTTCACTCACTCACTCACCCGCTCAATCACTAACTCACTCACATAGCCACGAACCGACCCACGCACTCACTCACTCACTCGTTCACTCTCTCACTCACTCGCTCAGTCACTCACCCGCTCAATCACTAGCTCGCTCTCATAGCCACGAACCAACCCACGTACTCACTCACTCACCCACTCGTTCACTCTCTCATACACCCGCTCAGTAACTCACCCACCCAATCACTAACTCACTCACACATTCGCCCACACACACACACTAACTCACCCACCCATTCACTCACTCGCCCACTTACTCACCCACTCACTCGCCCATCCACCCTACCACTCACTCACCCACCCACTCACCCACCCACTCACCCACCCACTCACCCATCCACTCCCCTACCACCGTGGCATCCAACGCGTGGCGTTTATCCGGTCAATACGGACACGGTCAATACAATGCGTAAGACTATCTTCATTAATAACGCCTCCTTCCCAGAGTTTACGTTTCCACGTAGAATACGACCGTATTTTCTTTACACAGCCCATCAGCCGCACGACCTCTTCTGCAAGTGCGTTCATCAGCAGCATTCGTTCAATACAAGCACAACTCTAGAGGGGTTTCAACCATGCCGTGTCTCATCAGCAGATTCAGGTTTGCTGAAAGCTGTTAAACTGCCGGATATTTTGTCTGTTTTTTTGAATGTGCGCATGTATGTGGACTTACGCAGTGGGGAGCGGTGGTGTAGCGGTTAGCGCGCTGCGCTACGAACCTGGCGACGCGAGTTCGATTCCCCCTCACGGCCAACACCAGTGACAATTATCTGAACCGGTCTTAGGCCTCCCCTAGGTCGACTCAGCCTCATATAAGTACCTGGCGCGGTGTGTAAACATTGTAACTGGGAAGACAAAGGCGACCGGGCGTGGTGTTGGTCACCCCACGCCCTCGTGTGCCATGCCGGCCTTCATAGGTGCTCGCTAACAGCACTTGCCCCAACAGTCTGTCAAGGCTATACGGAAGATCTTTGTCTTTGTGTTCAGCACGAGACGAAGCGCAATGATGAACTGCGGGCTGACCCCACCCTGTGAGTCAACCCAATGTCGCCTTTCACTTATGGGGGTTGTTGACCATACTTCACCACGCTGGTCCGTGTAGGTGGTGGCCCGGTTTGGATCTCACTCGCCGCTGAAGCGTGACGATAGAGTCGTGACGGGTAATCGAACGTTGTGTGTAGGCGGTTTTTGTCGAGGTTCGTGATGCAGCACGCCCAGCGTTCCACTAACGTATTGCAGAGGTTCGCGGCTCGAACCGGCAGCCCGCCCTGGTTTAACCATGACACGCGCGCCCTCTGCTTTGCTGTTCAACGTCGCCTGATGTCATTCGTGGGCCGGAGCCAGTGTCAAGAATTTTGCCGAATGAAAAATACTCGCAACATTTTCTAATTGGGTGACACCTACACAGCTACATCTAACTACTATGTAACTAACTAAATTATTTTTGTTTGCCAGGTAAGGCCCACTGAGCTATATATATATGTACACACAGCTCTTTTTCAAAAGCGACACTGCCACAAATGCTAGCCCAACAAGCAGACACTCAAACTCAAAATAAATATACAGGCATCAGGGTCGGGATCGGGATCGAACCCACGACCTCGTGCATACCGGGTGAGAGAGATCACGTCTCGCTACCGTGGCACCCATTAGACGCATGTGAAAAAGAGCTTTATAGCTCAACGGATTCGCCACGGTGGCGAGATTTTAACTACCTTCGCCTGGTATGGAGGAGGTGGTCGGTTCGATTCCGACCCTGGTGGTTGTATATTTTGAATTTGCGTCTCTCTTCCTGTGGTCGCGTGGATTTTTCTCCGGGTCCTCCGGTTTTTCTCTCCACATTTTACAAACACGCTTTTGGAGTGTTTCGCTGCTATACATTTCCACGTGATAAGCCACTTCGTTGAGCTATCATCTGTGGCCAGGTCGCTTCTGACAAAGAGTTCTATAGCTCAGTGGGCCTTACCTGTTACAAACAAAATAGTTTATATAGTAATAGGTTTTTACCCTTTCATCTGGTACAAAAACTGAAACCTTTATACAAGGCATCATGTTTACAATAACCGCAACACAAGCAGTCGAAATGTAAACAAAAATAAACAACTCTGATAATGATAATGATATGCACTGTCCTTGAAGTTGATTGGTCCACACCCGAGACAGCTTTTCTTAGAGCCTAGTCTCCATTGGTGTTGGACCAGATGACGCCAAAAGGCGTACAACTCAAAAACAGCGCACTTTAAAGGAGGTATCATAGTGTAATGCGGGCGTAAACGACCTCCCGGAAGTGACGTCATGGGGGGAGGAGTTACGTCACGTGGGGGAGAGGGTAAGGGTCTATAAGGGGGGTAACCGGAAGCAGTCGGGAGTGATCGGGGACTGGGAAAAGGGAGAGGCCACGCAGGGCGAAAGGTGAGAGAGAGTGGCGAGGTCGCCACACACCCGAGCCACGAGGATCGGCACCGTCGGCCAACGGTGACCGACCCCGGGGCAGGAGGAGCAGCGAGGAGGCTGCAGAGAGCAGCGGGTCTGCAAGGGAGGAGTCGGCAGCAGGGGTCTGCACGACGTGACAGCGGCGGGGCTGCTAGGAGGAAGTTTGGGCTACGTGAGCGACAGCAGCCTGGGGCTGCAGAGTGGGGGCTACGTGAGCGACAGCAGCCTGGGGCTGCAGAGTGGAGAGTTTATAGGGGAGTACCGTGAGGAAAAGAGATCGAACCCAAATGAAGGACACAGGACAGAGAGAAGCGTCCGAGTCTTTTATTACACTGGTGTCAGAAGTGGAACGGTATGGCTAAACAACTGAGAAAAAAGAATATTCCGTCTCCGGCATCGGCTTCATCTTCCGACGACGATGACCTTCCTCCTGCGGTGGACCCGACTCTGGCAGAGGAGGAGATCCGTGCTGGGACGAGTGCGGGTCCAGGGGTCCAAGATGTCGCCGCGTCGGCGGACCAGTCTGCGCCAAAGGACGCGGATTTGAGTCAGATGGCGGAGCAACTTGAAACTCTCAAGAACGTGCTTGCACAGTTGTGTGCGCTCGTTACGCCGAGGACGGTGTCGGAAGGTGATGTTGGTGGTCCGCAGGAACCCGGGTTGTCTTCAATGTCGCCGCCATCAGCCACGCGGCATGAAGACGCCATCTTAAGCGTGGCGCACGACGAAAGGCGGGAAGCCGCCATTTTGGGCCCTCCGCGACGGAAGGCCGCCATCTTGTCGACGCCACGCTGCGACGCCATGTTGAACATGCCACCGGAAGAGTCAGCGGCTGCAGGGAACGCGCCAAGGCGTCGCAGTCGTCACCTAACGACTGTCAAGGAATTCTCCATCGGGGGCGATTGGAGTGCGTTCGCCTGCAGATTTTTGGCAGCGGTGCGCTCGGCGAGGTGGACTGACGCCGAGGCATTAGAAGTTCTTCTGACTCTCCTTGATGATGAGTCCGTTAGATTCTTTCGCTCTATAAAAGCCGCGAAGAAGAAAACATTGCGTGGTGTGTTCGACGAAATGGCAGACGCTTACGAGCCGCCGGATGATGCTCATCGCCGGTTTGTGCAACGACAACGCGCACCCGAGGAGTCTCCGGTGGCGTATAGGGGCGCGGTACTGAAGCTGGCAATGGCCGCATACCCGGAGATGGAGCCTGACCTGTTGGAACCTCTCATCCTGGGGAAGATGTTGGAGTTGTCCCGGGATCTCGGCATTCCCATGCCGGTGTGCGGTCATGAGAAGCTCACATCCCGGGCTGCGGCTAAATGTCTGGACGCCCAGTTCAACCTGCGCCGGTGGAAGCAGGTTACGGCGTGGACGGGTGGGCCCATCGTCGAAGGGGGAGCCGTGGGTTGGGACCCCAAGAAAGCTGTTTATGTGCCAGACGACAGGAGCCCGCAGGAGCTGTCGGCTGCCGCTGCTCCGTGGCCGGAGCCGCGGGCTGCGCCGCCGACACAGCCGCGTCGGGACGGGGCGCCCGCAGCAAGGCGCAACAACATCGACTGCTTCCGCTGCGGGCGTAAGGGCCATTATGCCAGGGACTGCTGGGCCCGCGTCCCGGGTCCGCCCCAGCAGGAGGCCTCGACAGCGGCCGCTCCAAGGAAGGATTCGCCAGCACAGGCAAGTCGGTGCGCACCAGACACCCGGCAAGGCTTGACACCTCACTCATCACCGTTGTCATGCGATCCGGGTGTTTTTAATAACTGGAGACCATTGACTGTGCCTTGTCGTTCGGTAACGCAGTGGCGTAAGTTGGCTCGGCGGGTCGTCGCGGCCGCTACCGGTTCATCCACCGTACCTGGGTCGATACAAGGGGTGGACGTACAAATTTTGGTAGATTCCGGAGCGTCCGCGACCATTATTTCGGATGTAATATTCCATCTCTTGAACATCCCACCAGAGGCCGTGAGTCCGGCTTACGCTTCCTGCGTCGCCGCGAACGGGGGTAGCATGGGCATTGTGGGCCAGGTGTACGCTACAATTGCTATCGGGGGAGTGTCGGCCTCGGGAATTGTGTTAATTTCGAGGTCTCTTGCGGTTCCTTGTTTATTAGGGACCGATTTTCTGGCCAAGATGCCCATTCTAATTAGAATTAATGAGAACTGTATTCAATTACCGGAAGGCCGTAAAATTGCCTTTTTGCCGTCGCCCTGGGGGCGACCTGCTCCTGTCGCCCAGGTGCAGGCGTTGTCCGAAGTGTTGATATTCCACCTGGCTCACAGATTCTGATTCCTTTGCGTTATCGGAAGCCTGTACCTGGTCTTCAAGGAGCGATTGGGGTTTTGTTGTCACCGTCCGCCACCATCACGGGTGGATCGGCGCTGGTTGGGGCACAAACTATTGTTAGGCCAGACCAGCAGCCGTTTTTGCAGGTGCTTAACGCGAGTGCCGAAAGCGTGTGTGTACCGGCGGGTACCGTTGTGGCACATGCCACTACTGCGTTTACAGCTCATGATGATCTGTCCGGCCGGGGGGTTGTTGGGGGTGTTTCGGGGCCCGGAGCTGTGGATGACCGCTGGATTGCTGAATTGTGTGGGGAGAATTCAGCTCTTTCCGGGGAACAGCGTTGTGCGATTCGTAAATTGTTATTGAGCTATTCTGATGTGTTTAGTTCCGATGATTTGGACTTAGGACGCACCTCCTTGCTTTACCATCATATTGACACAGGGGACGCTGCCCCTATTCGGTTGAACTCGCATCGGATGAGTCCGGTTGAGCGAGAGCATGTTCGAGGGGCAGTGGATGACATGTTGGCTGCGGACATAATATCTCCGTCTAACAGCCCATGGGGCGCACCTGTTGTTTTGGTCAAGAAAAAAGATGGCAAATTGCGATTTTGTGTAGACTTTCGTAAATTAAATAAGGTGTCGGTGGCAGATGCATATCCCCTGCCGCGTATGGACGACTCTCTCGATGCCTTGTCGGGGGCGAAGTTCTTTTCAACACTAGATCTCTCTTCGGGCTTCTGGCAGCTTCCCCTCGACGAGTCCTCGCGAGAAAAGACTGCTTTCCGTACGCCGCAGGGGTTATTTCAATTTAACTGTCTTCCGATGGGGCTGAATGCGGCCCCTGCCACTTTTCAGAGGTTGATGGAGTTGGTATTAACGGGGTTGCAGTGGGAGACATGTCTTATATATTTGGACGATATTATCGTTTTCAGCCGCACATTTGACGAGCATTTATCGCGGTTGGAGGCCGTGTTTACCAGGATGCGTTCTGCTAATTTGAAATTTAAGCCCAAGAAATGTCACCTGCTGCAACACTCCGTGCGTTATTTGGGGCACATCGTCAGTGCGGATGGGGTGGCCACGGATCCGGACAAAACTGCGTGCGTCCATGACTGGCCAACCCCTGCCACGGTGGGGGATGTGCGTCGGTTTTTGGGGTTCGCCTCATATTATCGGAGGTTTGTTCCAAATTCTGCTACGATCGCGAGGCCTTTGCATCTCCTGACGGGTAAAGGACACAAGTTTGCTTGGGGACCCCCAGAGGAGGCGGCGTTTCGAGGCCTACGCGATCTATTGGCTACGGCACCGATGTTGGATTATCCGGATTTTGCGCATCCCTTCATTCTGGATACGGACGCGAGTGACACGGGTATTGGGGCGGTGTTATCTCAGTCCAAAGATGGTGTGGAACGCGTGGTCGCGTATGGTAGCCGGGTTTTGTCTCCCGCTGAAACCCGCTACTGTGTCACTCGTAGGGAACTTTTGGCTATTGTTTTTTTTCCCCGCCAATTTCGACCGTATCTGTACGGTCGTTCGTTTATTGTTCGCAGGGATCATGCGGCCTTGCAGTATGCTCTTAAAATGGACCAACCATCCGGCCAGCTGGCGCGATGGTTGGACACGCTGCAAGAATTTTCCTTCCAAATTCACCATCGGAAGGGAGTGCGTCACGCTAATGCGGACGCACTTTCCAGGCTGCCGCAGCGATCCCCTTGCGCATGTGCGTCGGGGACGCATAGGTGTGGCCCGATTCAGCACCCCCCTCCGCCTGTCGCGCTGGCAGTCAAAGTGCCGGAAGCTCCACTTGAGCCGGGGCCGGCTGATGCGGGGTCGGCTAATGGGGGACCGGCTGATGGCATTCTACATCTCCCGAGGTCTGTGTGGATTCGGGAACAGATGTTGGATGATTCCTTGGTAACGTTACGTAAGCGGCCTGTCAAGGGGAGTGGGCGACTCTGTGCGGGCGGCGTGCCGGAAACCGCTCTCCGTGATGGCTTGCTGATGTGGAGGGAAGGGATGCAGGAACGCTGGCGTCTGGTTGTACCGGCATCATTGCGGTACGAATTGATTAGGACTCTGCATTGTGACACGCTTTTACATCTGGGGGTGCAGAAGACGCTATTGACGCTGCAGCGAGACTACTATTGGCACGGCATGACGACGGATGTCGTCGGGCACGTTCGCGCGTGTCCCGATTGTGCCCGCCGTAAGCCGCCTAAACATCCATATGTGCCACCGATACAATCCATCCAGGTGTCTCGAGTTAATGAGTTGGTGGCGTTAGATATTTTGGGACCTTTCCGCCATCCGCTAGGGGAAATAAATATTTGCTGGTAGGGGTGGAGTACCTCTCCCGCTGGCCGGTGGCCTGGCCTTTGCCTGACCAGTCAGCGGCGTCTATCACGGACGCCTTTCTTTTTGGGTATGTCATGGACAAAGGGGCGCCGGAGAGGCTCCTTACAGACCAAGGCCGGAATTTTTCCTCCAAATTGTTGGGGGAGGTGTGTGCGGCGCTGGGTACAAAAAAATACGGACATCTCCCTACCACCCACAAACGGATGGTATGGTGGAACGGCTTAATCAGACCCTGTCCGCCATGTTGTGCCATACGGTTAGTGAAAAACAATCGGATTGGGATTTGCATATCCCTGGTGTGCTTTCAGCCTACCGGATGATGCCGCATGCGGCTACAGGATATTCGCCGTTTTTTCTAATGTATGGTCGTGAAAACGTACCGCCGATTGATGAACAGTTGGGAACCGAGGCGAGGGGACCTGTCAAGCCTCTTCCTGATTACATTCAGGACACCGTTCGCCGAGTCACTGAGGCGCGGGTGGAGGCTCGCATGGCTACGGCCAAAGCCCAGGCTCGGAACGAGCGGTGTGCGCGACATTCAAAAGGGGAATGCCCTTGGAAAACGGGGGACCTGGCCTGGCTCCATTGTCCACAGGTGCGGCCAGGTACCTCTCCTAAATTGCATAAGCCATGGCAAGGGCCGGTTCGCCTCATCGAGGTTCCCAACCCACAGTCGGCGCGTGTTCGGTTTGGTTCTCGGCGCTGGTTCGTCCATACATCTCGGTTGAAACCATACGTGGCCCCTCGACCGGATGCGTCATCTCCTGAGGTTGCCTTGCCGGGGTCTGTTGCTGCCGACTCGCCCTTGCCTGTGCCTGCTGACTTTGCTTGAGCGCCTGTCGTGCCTTTCACAGACGAGCCGGCCGTGACGCGGCAGGGGAAAGCAGACCCAGCTCGGGGTGCGCCTACCAAGGCTGCGGAACCTTTGAGGCCCGCAGCCCTTCCTACCCCGCCGCGGACACGATCGCGGGACGCCTCTGATGCTGCGCCTTCGAAAATAGGGGACCGGGACGTTGCCAGGCCTCCAATAGCGACAGACGAATTTCAGCCTGTCGCTCTTAAAACCCTGCCACGTTCTTGCTCGGCGGGAGGGCCACCGACCGTCCGGGACGGCCCGGCGACCCGCACCCGCTCGAATACCCTCACATTTCGTTAATTATTGTGTTGTTTTCTTGTTCTTTCCGTATATTATCGTGTGTTCTGTGTCCCTTTTCGTATTCGGTCGTGTTCGCTCGCATTGCTTATTGGAGTTGTGTTCAGCCGAGGTCGGCTGGATTTTCTCTACGGGGGAGGGTGGTGTAATGCGGGCGTAAACGACCTCCCGGAAGTGACGTCATGGGGGGAGGAGTTACGTCACGTGGGGGAGAGGGTAAGGGTCTATAAGGGGGGTAACCGGAAGCAGTCGGGAGTGATCGGGGACTGGGAAAAGGGAGAGGCCACGCAGGGCGAAGGGTGAGAGAGAGTGGCGAGGTCGCCACACACCCGAGCCACGAGGATCGGCACCGTCGGCCAACGGTGACCGACCCCGGGGCAGGAGGAGCAGCGAGGAGGCTGCAGAGAGCAGCGGGTCTGCAAGGGAGGAGTCGGCAGCAGGGGTCTGCACGACGTGACAGCGGCGGGGCTGCTAGGAGGAAGTTTGGGCTACGTGAGCGACAGCAGCCTGGGGCTGCAGAGTGGGGGCTACGTGAGCGACAGCAGCCTGGGGCTGCAGAGTGGAGAGTTTATAGGGGAGTACCGTGAGGACAAGAGATCGAACCCAAATAAAGGACACAGGACAGAGAGAAGCGTCCGAGTCTTTTATTACAATAGTGTAAAATAGTTTATAGTGTTAATTTTAAATAATCCGATTCCGATTCATTTTCCCGCCTGAACTAACAGACTTTGCCCATCTGTGAACCACAGGGCTTTCGTGATGGCCTTTGCACCACAACAAGAATGGGGCGAATACCGAATACCATCAGTTGTTGTGATTGAGTGCGCATGGGTTTTCATTTTCAGTTTTCATTTATGAGGTATAACCCTATGAGCCATGCGGCTCTTGACTCTGGTGCAACCGCATCAAAACAAAAACACGAACAAGAAACATCTTAAAGTGACTACACGCAACAGAAAAATCCTGGAAAAAACAGCAAAGTCTTCCAGAAAAAACCTCATTTCAACGCTGTATGCAAAAAATCCCAGTGGGATGCAAGTCAAACAATAACAACCATAAGACAATGTAGATTAAAGTTAGCAGGCCAATTCTGTACGGTGAAGCGGCGAGCCCCGCGTAACGACTGCTCGTGGAGAATGGACGGAGCGATGGAACGAGACAAGGGGGGGGGGGGTAGGAAGGGGGTGGGCGATAGGAGGGAGGCAGGGAGGGATGTCAAATAGTTCAGTTAAATTTTCATTTATTAGGTATAGCCATGTGAGCCATTCGTCTCTTGAATCGGGTGCAACCGCAACAAACAAAAAAACTAAAACACGAAACAAAAACATGAATAAGAAAACATCTTAAAGTGACTATGTGACTATGTGCAAACAGAAAATCCAGGAAAGGAGGACTCTGCAACAATTCATCGAAGTCACTCAAAACCAAAACAGGTGGCCCATAACCAAGTCGCAGGAGAAAGCGCTGCTGGCATTTGAGTTCTCTCTGCTGATGAGGCTTTCGTGGCAAGCCACGGTGGTGGTGGTGGTGGAGTGGGTGGTGGGGTGGTGGTGGTGGTGGAGTGGGTGGTGGGGTGGTGGTGGGGTGGGTGGGTGGGAGGTGTCGGTGACAGGAGAAGCAATGGAGAGGTGCAGGAAGATTGAAAACTCATTTCTTTACAAATGCTTGTTATTATTTTTTTCCCCGCACCTCCGATTATACGTGCGGTGCGAAAGAAGTTCAACGTACATACAGTATACACGTGTCAGTACGATGTTGTAGATCCTCAACCAAAACGAACTCTTTTATTTACCAGGTGAGGCCCACTGAGCGATTTTATTTTTTTGTCAGAAGCCGCCTGGCCACAAGTGATGGTTCAGCGAAGGGACTTTTTTGTGCGGAAATTTATAGTGGCCAATTAAACGCGCGATGTTGATTCTAAGTGTGGAGGTGAAAAACCCGGAGGACCAGAGAAAAATCCACGCGAGGAGGCAGACACCGAAAACGCCCAATATACAGCAGCAGGCGTCAGGGTCGGGATCGAACCCACGACCTCCTGTAGACCAGGCGAGAGAGATAACATCTCACAGACACCGTGGCGCCCCCTACGATCAGTGGCTGCCCTGGGTGGGTGGGACACGTGGATGCGAGACATTCCCATCGCAGTGGTCTCAACGAATTCAGACGACCAAGGTGATTAGAAGAAGAAGAAGACCTTAAGAGGAGTCACAAGGATGCTGCTGCTGTGCTGGTCAGAGTACGGGACTTGCGATCCAGAAGTTCGCCGGTTCGATTCGAGTGCAGTGCGCGAACCACAAGGCCACCGCTCCCCACATGCACACGAAGACAAAGATCACCCGTCGAGCCTTGAACAAACTGTTGGGGCAAGTGCTGTTCGCCTGTTAGCGAGCACCTATAAAGGCACACGAGGGGGTGGGTGGCCAACACCACGCCCGACCGCCTTTGTCTCCCCAGTGGCGATGTTTTTACACACCGCACGAGGTACTCATTTGAGGCTGAGTCGACCTAGGGGAGGCCCAGGACCGGTTCAGATAATCGTCACTGGTGTTGGCCGTGAGCGGGAATCGAACTCGGGTCCCTGGGTTCGTAGCGCAGCGTAGCGCTAGCCGCTACACTACCGCTCCCCACGAACATAAACACACACATACACACACGTAGAGGCACATACACACATATACATACAAAGATCACCCGTGTACACTGCAACAACTTGTGAGGCAAGGACTGTACTGTTGGATCGCACCTCTGAAAGCACAAAGACACATACACAGACAGATACACACACCTAAACACAAAGACAATGTTACATATACATACATACACGCACACAACAATGCACACACACGACCATACACTTCATTAACAAACACCGTACACGCTGATGTATATACACACACTCGTTGCTCTATCATTGTTATGTATCAGCGTTACACGCACAATACATTAAAATACAAGGACAAAGATCCCCCGCATAGCCTTAACAGACTTTTGGGGCAAGTGCTGTTCGCGAGCACACGTATTCCTACCCATCGGCATACACACAGACACACACGGCGCATACACCCGACTCTCACACACATGCTCTGTGTTCCGTATTCATATTTAACAAAGACAAAGATCCCCCGTGTCGCCTTTAATAGATTGTCGGGGCAAGCGCTGCGAGCGAGCAACTACGAAGGCCGGCACGGCACACGAGGGGGTGGGTGGCCAGCAACCACGCCCGGCCGCCTTTGTCTCCCGAGTGGCGATATTTACTACACACCGCACCAGATACTCATTTGAGGCCGAGTCGACCTTGGGGAGGCCCAGGACCGGTTCAGAAAATCGTCATTGGTGTTGACCGTGAGCGGGAATCGAACTCGGGTGGCCGGGTTCGGTGCGCAGCGCGCTAACCGCTGCACCACCGCTCCCATCACACACACAGACATATCGCACATACACACTCGCCGATACACACACACACAAAGCCAAGGGCACATACATATACACAAAGATGCCCCAGTAGAGCCTACATAGGCTGTTGGGGCAAGTGCTGTTAGCGAGCAGCACCTATGTAGACCCACACGCACACATAGACACAAAGACAAACATACACACACAGACAAACAGACATACACAAAGACATACACACACACAAAGACATACACACACAGACAAACAATCAGACACACACACAAAGACATACACGCACAAAAAAACAGACACACACACAAAGACATACACACACAAAGACATACACACACAGACAAACAGACATACAGACACACAAAGACACACACACACAAACATACACACACACAGACAAACAAACAGACACACACACAAAGACACACACACGGACAAACAAACAGACACACACACAAAGACACACACACAGACAAACAAACAGACATACACACACACAGACATACACACACACACAAAGACAAAGATCCCCTCTGCCGTGCAGCCTATACGGGCTATTGGGGAAAGTGCTGTAAGCGAACACCTCATGAAGGCCGGCACAGCGCACCCACGCGGGGGGGGGGGGTGGTTTGGAGTGGTGGTGGGCTGGCCAGTAACCAATCCCGGCCGCCTTTGTCTTCCGTTTGTACCGTATGTTGAACTTCTTTCGCACCGTACGTAACGAGACGTGCTAATCGGAGACATACACAACACATCCACCACACACAAAGACGGACAAACATCTCCCGTATTCCCTTAACGGGCTGTTAGCAAGTGGCACCTATGAAGGCCAGCAGGGCCCACGAGAAGGTATGGGTGGCCAACCACCACGCCGGGCCGCCTTTGTCTCCCCAGCGGCTCACACACACAAAGACAACTATTCTCCGTGCAGCCTCAATAGACGTTTGGGACGAGTGCCGTTAGCGAGCGGCACCTCTGAAGGCCAGCACGGCACACGGAGGGCCGCTGCGGGTGACTAGCCAAACCACGCCCGGCGGCCTTTGTCTCCCCCGGTGCCTCTCATACGCACGCGGAGCGAGCGAGCGAGATGAGAGAGGAGCGAGCGATGGAGCGAGCGAGCGACGCCCTCGAGTGCAGACGAAAAGCGATTCTCCCATTCCGAGTTGACCACCCAATGGGAGTGAGCGGCTGGGATGAGGGCACGCCAGACCTCGCCCACAATGCGCACCGGGGTGGGTTTGGTGGTGGGGGGGTGGAAGAGGTCCGGGGCCACGCCGCTGACGCAGAAGGCATCGGCAGTCGCTCCGTCGTCCTGCAGCAGCGCACACAGCCCCGTACCACACTCATCCAGACTCGCCAAGAACGCCGCCTCCACCTAGATACTTGGCGACCTACCGCTCAATTAACTCCACCACCACCCCCCCCCCCCAAATCCATCCATCCACCGTGCCAACTTCGAGTAATTATTATTTATGTATATTATGAGAGAAAACATTTTGGGTCATTTGTAAAGTCTCGTTTGCCGGGCTGCAGCGATAACAGCTATCTGGAAAGTGGGTCTCAAAAACAAACAAACAAAAACGTCGAGCGGACAGCAATTGACAGCACTCACTGTTACGAGTGTAATGGTTAGTGTGCTAAAGATAGCGAGTCTATCGATTGGTTGTAGCGAATTGACGGCGTTGTAACAATATAAATGTTTAAGTTGTATGGAGTAACGATCCGGCTACACACCCATCCCTTTATCTCGATTGAGGAACAAAACACGAGGATTAATGTACTTATTTTCAGTTGATCGGCTGCAATTGAGTCTATTATTGAGTTCGGCTATAATTATTATTTATCGCTCACGTTCTAATTTCGTTTATTTTTTTTGTTAGGTTATATTTATCACAGCATACATTGTTGTTATAATATTTTTTTTGTGGATACATCAAGTTAAAAAGTCGAAGTGGATTTTTCGACCTTCATGGGCGATATGGGAGACTCGGCCAAGAGTAAGTACCGCCATTCCCTTCTCTCCCATCAGCTGTCTCGGGGTGCGTGGGCGCTACGGGTGGTGCTGGCACATGCCATGGTAACGTGGAATTTACAACAATCGTGTTGTTACCGCGGCGAACGCAAAACGAGCGATATTCCGCTATGTAGACATATTTAAGAAAGATACACGTGCAGTTCTTGACTTCATACGAAATTCTTTACCTCTTTGTAAATATTTTTTTCCCCGTTGTCTGTTATATATATATGTGTGTGTACACGTGCAGCGCTTGTGGCAATCCACTGCTGGATGAGGGCCGCTCCACGCCATGCCCATTGTTGAATCGTTTTGATAATTGGTACTAAGTATTATCCATCTTTGTATACCACGAGGATGATGAACATTGCCGATTGGCGAGGATGATAACGGAGTGGCAGTCAAGGAATGGAACGCGACCGAAAGATAGCCCGTCCACCGATGAGATGAAAGTTCATGCCCTGGTGCTAGGCGCCACGGTGGCGAGATGTTAACTCCCTCGCCTGGTCTACAGGAGATCGTGGGTTCGATCCCAATCCTGACGCCTTGTTGCTGTATACTTGGAGTTTGCGGTGTCTCTCTCTCATCATCATCACGGTGGCTAGGAGATGTTAACTCCCTCGCCTGGTCTACAGGAGATCGTAGGTTCGATCCCAATCCTGACGCCTTGCTGCTGTATATTTGGAGTTTGCGGTGTCTCTCTCTCATCATCATCACGGTGGCTAGGAGATGTTAACTCCCTCGCCTGGTCTACAGGAGATCGTGGGTTCGATCCCAATCCTGACGCCTTGCTGCTGTATATTTGGAGTTTGCGGTGTCTCTCCCTCATCATCATCACGGTGGCTAGATGTTAACTCCCTCGCCTGGCCTACAGGAGATCGTAGGTTCGATCCCAATGCTGACGCCTTGCTGCTGTATATTTGGAGTTTGCGGTGTCTCTCTCTCTCCGTGGTCGCGTGGATTTATCTCGGGGTCCTCCGGTGTTTCCCCTCCACATTTAAGATCAACGTCACGCGTCTAGAGTGCGTGGATACTGCTATGCATTCCCACGCGATGATGAGCCGCTTCGCGTTGAAGCTATCATTGGTGATTGGCAGGTCGCTTATATAAAAAAAAAACCCAGCTACATTGCTCAGTGGGGCCTTACCTGCTACACAAAACAATATAGTTAAATAGTAAATAGCGAGGGTGCACCGTTATTACATCGCAGAATCGTGAGGAGGTATGGCAGCAGTGGACTGACCATGGCTGATGATGATGATGATGAAGAACGTTGATGGATCGCAGCCGCTAGCGCACCATCCGATTAGCACGGTTGGCTACGTACGGTGCGAAAGAAGTTCAACGTACACACATGCATGATCATCCACTGCTGGATGATTATTCATCGTCCGCCTATCACATGAGTGTGATAGGTTGTTTGACCGACCGTACTTCACAACGCTGGTCAATGCGGGTGGGTCGTTTGCGTATTCTATTACTCTTTGGTTGCATATATTTTAAATATTGCGTTATATATATCTAGCTCTAAGTATTCGTAATGTTCGAATACACGTGTCTGCATCTTCACGCGTATTGCATGTCTTCCGTATCTCCGCATCTGTTAGCGGCTTCTGCGTACATATATGTTTATATCTTCCACAATTATCTACAAATGCATCTTCATGTCTCCTACACCATCGCCATTGCTCTATCGATCTGCTTGTTTGTTTTGAACATGTGCTCGACGTGCACGTTTGTATGCCTTAATTTTAACGCGTACGTTAGTGTGTGCGTGTATTAATCAAATGCCTGTGCATCTCTAAGTATGTATATATATAGAGAGATATTGTACACGATGCATTTACCATCTCTGAATTATCCTTTGTGTACATATTTCTGCACATCCGTCTGCAGATTTTTTCCCATTTATTTCCATCGCTCTCCCAGCTTTTGCTGAAACAAAAAAACATTCTAAACGTCTTCTCTACATTCCGCAAAGAACCTCTACGCGCTGATGTGCACGCTATACGAACGTTACATTTCAACGCGACCTTAGCAAATTCACAAAATGCACACGTGTATGTTGAACTTCTCTCACACCGTACGTAGCCGACCGTGCTAATCGGAGGTTAGCGCTGTTAGCGACGAGGAGGTGGTGGGTGGGGGCAGCACCACGCCCGGCCGCCTTTGTCTCCCCTTGCTGATGCTTCCACACCGCACCAGCTTCTCGTTTAAGGCTGAGCCGACCTAGGGGAGGCCCAGGAACCGGTGAAGAAACCCGTCAGCGGTGTTGGCCGTGAGCGGGGGACTCGAACTCGGGTGTCGCCGGGTTCGTAGGGCAGTGCGCCAAAGCGCTTCCATCACCGCGGTGGTGGAAGCGCACTGCGCTACGGACCAGA
Organism: Lampetra planeri; assembly: GCF_965212315.1. Lineage (NCBI taxonomy): Eukaryota > Metazoa > Chordata > Hyperoartia > Petromyzontiformes > Petromyzontidae > Lampetra > Lampetra planeri. The sequence continues at coordinate 6,069,085 of NC_136145.1, read as the reverse complement.
CCGGCGATCGGACGTTTGAGTTCGACTCCAGGCCACGGCTGAACACCAGAGGTCGCAACCGGGTACCCGATACCCTACCCGATACCCGGCTACCCGTACCCGTTTGCGACCCTGATGCGGCCGGGTACGGGTAGGCCGTGAGTCACCGGTGAGTAACCGTTTGTCACTCATTTCCCAACGTCTTGTCTCTTCTCACAATTCAAGTTCCTAGAATCAACCCACCCGCGCCTGCAACATGGCTTCATCCCAGAGGTCGCAATCAGGTACCCGATACCCGTACCCTACCCGTACCCGGCCGGGTACGGTACGGGTACGGCCGGGTACGGGTACCCGTTTGCGACCCTGGTGCGGCCAAGTACGGGTAAGGAATCAAAACCCGTTTGCGACCTCTGCTCAACACCAGTGGCGAGCGATGATATGACGGGTCCCCCTTCGAGTTGTTATATGATACGATGCCTTCATCCAGCAGCGGATTATTAAAGGGGTAGTAGAGGACGTGTATAAATGGGTCCACACGTGAAAACAAATCTACTTTAACACACGCGTATCGCTTGAATACGTTCACGCCGTCTTAAATAAGTGTTTCTGTTGCAATAGTTTGAATATTAAACATGTAAATAACTGTCAATCTTAATACAATTCAAGCGTACAATATATAGTACTCTGTTTATATGTGTATACAAAATCAAAACATATCCGTATATATTCATAAATCCTTATACGATAATATTACTTCCAATACTTATGTCAACATCTGCATACCTCAAGCATAATATATAAACCACAGTCCTTTATCGATCCACTGCTTGATGATTTGTCTCCTTTCCCCACGCCATGTCGATCATGCGAAGGAGAGGGGGGGGGTGTCGATCATTTGACCATACTTCACCACGCTGGTCACTGCGCCGTAGCGGACACTACTTCGTTACTGACGTCAGAGGCGCGGCCGGGAATCGAACACAGGCAGCCAGAGTCGTTTGCGCAGTGCCCTAACCACTGCGCCACCGCTCCCGTCTGTACACAAAGGCAAAGATCTCCTGTGTAGCCTTAACAGACTATCGGGGGCAAGTGCTGTTAGCGAGTAGCACCTGTGAAGACCGCAACGGTGAGGGGGCGGGAGCCCAGCAACACGCCCGACCGCCTTTGTCTCCCCCAGTGGCGATGTTTACACACCGCACCCACGTACTCATTTGAGGCTGAGTCGACCTAGGGGGAGGCCCAGGACCGGTTCGGAAATCCTCACCGGTGTTGGCCGTCAGCGGCAATCGACCCCGGGTAGGCCGGGTTCGTAGCGCAGCGCGCTAACCGCTGCACCACCGCTGCCCCCACACACGCACGCGCACGCACGTGTCACACACAATGTGCGCTAAGCGAGCAAACAACAGCGGGCTTGATCCCCCGCTTTCTACGGCTTTGGCGTCACACTCCCTCCACCTCCACCGCGTCTATTCTCCCACCTCCTCCTCCTCCCCGCCAAAGGAGGCGAATTACTTGGTCCACACATGAGCGGCAAGACACAAGATGGGACTTGAGGTTGAGTCCTGTCCAACGATCGAAACAAATCGGCGTCTTTTCTTGTTGCAAGGTCGGGGGGAGAGGGTGCAAATCAGAGGCGTCGTTTGTTTTTAAAAATAATGTTTCTGTTGTATTAAGCGTAAGGTTCGACTATATCGGTACCGAATGTCGTCTCTCTTGGCCCTTTCGCGAACGTAAATGTAGAATACGGCATCATCAGTCGCTCAGTCACACTCGTTTAGAGATCTAAAAAAAACCAAAGATCCCCCGTATAGCCTGGACAGTCTGTAGAGACAAGTGCTGTTAGCGAGCACCTACGAAGGCCGGCACGGTAGCGCGCTAACCGCTACACACGCACACATTGCTACGAACCTGGCGACCCGAGTTCGATTCCCGCTCACAGCCAACATCAGCGACGATTATCTGAACCGGTCTCCCCCTAGGTCGACTCAGCCTCAAAATGAGTACCTAGGGCGGTGTGTAAACATCGCCACTAGGAAGACAAAGGCGGCCGGGCGTGGTGGTGGCCACCCACCCCACCCACCCCCACCTCGTGTGACGTTCCGGCCTTCATAGGTGCTACTCGCAACCAGCACTTGCCCCAACAGTCTGTTCAAGGCTACGTGGGGGATCTTTGTTTGGTGCTGGATGAGTGTTACGATGTGTGTGTGTGTACGTAATGACTTGAAGGCTAAAACAACCCCGTTCAAAACAATCGTGATCGATACGTCATCATCATCGGCCATGGTCAATCCACTGCTGGATGAATGTATGTCAGTTGTCGCCGCCACATATTACGATGCCATTAATCATTTGATGTTATTGCTATGATCATTATCGTATCACAAAAAAACAATGTTTAGCCCTTTTATCAACCCGACTGCTGGAAAAAAGGCCGCCCACTTCACCACGCTGGCAAGTGGGGGATGCCGTAAGATAATTTCCTTAATTATAATTAAGGAAATTCTGCAGCGGTTCAGAGATGGCGTCTTTCAGAGATGATGTCATTCAGATATGGTGTTATTCAGAGATGACGTCATTCAGATATGGTGTTATTCAGAGATGATGTAATTTAGATGTGGTGTTATTCAGAGATGACGTCATTCAGGTATGGTGTTATTCAGAGATGACGTCATTCAGGTATGGTGTTATTCAGAGATGACGTCATTCAGGTATGGTGTTATTCAGAGATGACGTCATTCAGGTATGGTGTTATTCAGAGATGACGTCATTCAGGTATTGTGTTATTCAGAGATTATGTCATTCAGGTATGGTGTTATTCAGAGATTACGTCATTCAGGTATGGTGTTATTCAGAGATGATGTCATTCAGGTATGGTGTTATTTAGAGATGATGTCATTCAGGTATGGTGTTATTCAGAGATAACGTCATTCAGGTATTGTGTTATTCAAAGATTACGTCATTCACCACCGATGCTGTCTATGGCAGGGACGCAAACTTAGGTCACCAGGTTCACAGTGCAGTATACTGAACCACTGTGTCACTGGTCCGAACCTACCAGTTTAATACACAAGGTGAACTGTGGATCATTTAATGCCCAAGTAAATGACAATAAATCAAGACCAAGAGGTCATCGTCACGCCACCACATCTCGCCGTCGCTTCCTTCCTTCTGCCAGATCTCACGGCTGTTTTACAGGGCGATACGGCCTTCAATGACCACGCTCACGCTCTCATTACCATCGTCACCATCACCACCACCATCGTTAGAGGTCTCCCCATTGGTCGCCTACCTCTGGATGCCACGTGCCCTCCTCCACCCGAGACACGCGTCACACCCATGGCAACCTCCTCCTCCTGCCATGCTCTTCTTCCCAACCTACAAGTCGCTTAACCCCATTCTCCTACTCCACCCTGCTGCACAACGACGCGTCGCCTCCCATCACCACCGCAGCCTCCTCCCGGTCACGTGTACCGTCGCGTCCCTGCCTCGATCCGTTTCCACATTTGCACATCGCGTTACCGTGCCTGCCACGCTTCGTTCCGAGCCCCCAAGTTGCTCGGCCTACCCATCCTCTCCTCTTCCACCCTCGCGCACGCGTTCCACCCATCACGAATTATTCCTCGACTTTAATGTCATCCTCGACTCCTTCCCTGCCACGTTCTTTGCCCGAGCCTGCACGATGTGTATACCCCATCTTTTAATTCGCGCGTCGCCTCCAAATCGCCAGCGGGCACCACGCAACGCTCTGCTAATTTGTAACCCTCCGATGAGAATTTCCAAACATCCTCCGCCACGCCCGCGTGGATTCATCACGAACGGCCGGACGCACTTGACACGGTTGGATGCGTACGGTGCGAAAGAAGTTCAGCACAAGTACGCGCCCAATCTCGCGGCATTTGTTGAACAAGCCTCTCGCTGCTGACGAAACCCAGAAGGTTGAAAACCGCTGCACAATATTGGTCTAGAGAGCCAGTAGTGTAGTTGTATATATGTGCGTGCTTATAGTTGATAACATACATAGGCTGGTCAACTTTGAATATCAATGTGAACCGATGCAAATACTTTAACCGCGCGAGAGCCTTATTGAGAGTGAATATCAGGTACAAGGTGGTAGGCTTGGAGAGAGTGGTGGCGCTGTGGTTAGCGCACAGCGCTTCGAAAGCGGCGATCCGATTTCCATTCCCGGTCACGACTAACATCAGTGGCGAGTGATGTCTGAATCGGTCGTAGCATTTACCCCGCCCAATTTACAACCACACTGACCAGCGTGGTGAAGTATGGCTAATAACAACCCTCACCACCTCCAGTGTGGTGAATTCACGTGACAAGCTTTGTAGTTCACTATTTAATTTTGTTTGTATTATCGTGGCGAATGACGGTGCAAACGTGTTTGTGTTGTGTTTTAGTTTCGCACCATCCGATTAGCACGTTTGGCTACGTAGGGTGCGAAAGAAGTTCAACACACGCACACACAATGGGTGAGGCTCACAATGCCCAGCGCCATTGGGTGACACCGCGGGATACTTAAAGCGCCCCCTTTGCTCGAATTCCGTAGATTTAGCGATTGGTTATTTACAAATTGGCTGGGGTCGGGTGGTGGCGGGGTTAACGACACATTTATATTTACGTGATCTAACCCAACAATCTGTATTATGGATGATTTTAGGTCGCGAAAGCCTACGTGTTTAACTGGTTATGTAAATACACATTACGGTGTATACTTTGTTATGTAAGCAATTGCTAATATCTGTCTCTGCCGTATAATACATTTGGGTGGAGCGGTGGCGCAGTGATTAGCGCTATAAGCCCAATACACCTAAAGTTCGATCCCCAGCCACGGTTAACATCAGTAGCGAGTGATATCTGCACCGGTCATGGCCTTCTCCCCAGCGTGGTGAAGTATGGTCACATAGACGGATTGCCTTCATGCAGCAGTGGATGAATCAAAGGCTGCATTTTATGTTAAGAATTACAGCAGTCGGCCTGTTGTATTATCATGCAATTCTGGAAGCATGTTAGTATATTTTCCAGTAGATGCTATTATTAATGTTGAAATAATAACATCTCAATGAATCGCTAACTTATTTTACGTGTGCATAATATTTAATATTTAGTGATGTCAGAATAACAATAACACGCATACATGCACGCATATGTACTAACAACATACATTTTAAATATTTATGAAACGAAATTATGTGATGTACATATCATTTAAAATGTTCTTAAAACATCCGTCTACTTTCATCTCTTCATTTCGTTTCTGTATGTGCGTACAGTATACATAGTGTGTGTGTGTTATATGTGCGTGTGTATTTAAGTTTGTACTAGCGAGCAGCACTTGCCCCAACAGTCTGTTGAGGCTATACGGGGGATCTTTTCATTTGTATATATCTACAGTCTTTTTTTTGCACGCGTGTATGTATATGTGTGTATATGTATATATGTATATGTGTCTTTTTGTGTGTTTTAGAGCGTTAATGCGCCGGTTAGCGCTACGAACCCGGCCATCCGAGTTCGATTCCCGCTCACGGCCAACACCAGTGACGATTATCTGAACGGGTCCTGGGGCTCTCCTAGGTCGACTAAGCCTCAAATTAGTACTGTGTGCCATGTGTAAACTTCGCCACTAGGGAGACAAATGCGTGTGCGTGTGTGTCGCGGGTTAGCGCAACGCTGCGCTACGAACCTGGCGACCCGAGTTCGATTCCCGCTCACGGTCAACACCAGTGACGATTATATGAACCGGTCTCCCCTAGGTCGACTGAGCCTCAACTGTGTACCTAGTAAACATCGCCACTGGGGAGACAAAGGCGGCCCGGCGTGGTGCTGGCCACCCACCCACTCGTTTATCGTGCCGGCCTTCATAGGCGCTCGCTAACAGCACTTGCCCCAACAGTCTGCTAAGGCTATAGGGGGGATCTTTGTCTTTTGTTTATGTGCCTATGTCCACATGCGTGAGCTCAGCGTGATCAGAGCAGCGGCGGCGTCGTGGTTAGCGCAACGCCTGGCTACCAAACCGGGCCCACCCGAGTTCGATTCGCGCTCACGGCCAACATCAGCTGTGATCGCCTGAAAGCCGCCCCCGGCCCGCCCCTAGGTCGACTCAGCCCAAAATCGAGCACCTCCTCGTCGCGTTGTTACCGACCGCGCTTGCTGCACGCGACTTAATAGGTGCTCGCAAACAGCACTCTGCATCAACCGGCTATTCAAGGCTACAACGGGGATCTTTGCGTGTATACGTAGCCTAACCATATCACCATCTTCCCTATCATCATCACGATCAGCAGCAGTAGCCATGCTTTATCCACTGCTGTGTGAAGGTATTCTCAACGCACGCCGTCACAGCTTGCGATCCTGCGATGCCACGAGCGGTCTCTCTCTCTCTCGCCATCTCATCGGGAGTCCCCCTCCCTCCCTCCATCCCCCTCCTCTTCCTCCTCCTCCCTCCCTCCCTCCTCCTCCTCCATCCCTCCCTCCCCCTCCTCTTTCTCCTCCTCCCTCCCTCCCTCCTCCTCCTCCCTCCCTCCCCCTCCTCTTCCTCCTCCCTCCCTCCTCTTCCATCCCTCCCTCCCTCCTCCTCCTCTTCCTCCTCCTGCGCCTCCCTGCCGGGCGACTTCACAGTCCCTCCTCCCTCCTTCCCTCCCCCTCCTCTTCCCCCTCCTCTTCCTCCTCCCCCCCCCCTCCTCCCTCCTCTTCCTCCTCCTGCGTCTCCCTGCCGGACGACTTCGCATTCCCTCCTTCGGCTGCCACTGCGCCGTACCCACTCGGGCTGAACGATTTGGGGAAAATATCAAATTGAGATTTTTCTGACAGATATTGCGATTTGATTTGCGATTACAAATGTTGAAGTCAAGCTTCAGTTCGAAATGCACTAAAACGTGTGATGGGACATTACCACATGATACCATCAAAACATGAACTGCTCTATATATTATAATGCAAGGATGAGAACTTAAAAGATCTTAATTGCTTCCAACATGTATTAATTACGATGTTTTCATTGAAATAGAACAATCACACGTAGAACAATTGTTCAGTTAAATAAATAAAGTCATCATAACACAAAATGAAACAATTCCAATAAGAAAGTAAGAGGACTTTTCAAATCGCAAAAAAAAAATCGCAGCCTTTGCGATTCGCTCATCGCATCGTTTCAAATCGCGATTTCGATTTGAAATCGCGATTAATCGTTCAGCCCGAGTTCCCCAGCTTCGTCCCTCGAACCATCATCCAACCACCTCGGAGCGCTACGGGGGTCTTGGGCAAGCCGACACGGGCTCGGCAGTCTCGGCGTGGCGTCTCGAGCACAGATCGGCCACGTTGCCGACCAGCGGGATGCAGCGCCGCGTTTCTTTGCGATGAGTGGAGGTTATTGTTATTATTTTTTAGTGTGTTAGTTTTTTTTATAAATATAATAAAGGACTTGGGAACAGAGACCAAGTCGAGCAGGACGAGGGAGGAAGCCAGATAGGGGAGTGTTGTGGCCTGCAGCGTGGTGAGTGGGTTAGTGAGTGAGTGAGTGGGTGAGTGAGTAGGTGAGTAGGGGAGTGAGTAGGTGAATGAGTGGGTTAGTGGGTAGGTGAGTGAGTGGGTGAGTGAGTAGTTGAGTAGGTGAGTGAGTAGGTGAGTGAGTGGATTAGTGGGTAGGTGAGTGGGTGAGTGAGTGGGGGAATGAGTAGGTGAGTGAGGAAGTGGGTGAGTGAGTGGATGAGTGAGTATGTGAGTGGGGGAGTGAGGGGGTGAGTGGGTGAGTGAGTAGGTGAGTGAGTGGATTAGTGAGTAGGTGAGTGGGTGAGTGAGTGGGGGAGTGAGTAGGTGAGTGAGGAAGTTGGTGAGTGAGTGGGGGAGTGAGGGGGTGAATGAGTAGGTGAGTGGGGGAGTGAGGAGGTGAGTGAGTAAGTGAATGGGTGAGTGAGTGGGGGAATGAGTAGGTGAGTGAGGAAGTGGGTGAGTGAGTGGATGAGTGAGTATGTGAGTGGGGGAGTGAGGGGGTGAGTGGGTGAGTGAGTAGGTGAGTGAGTGGATTAGTGAGTAGGTGAGTGGGTGAGTGAGTGGGGGAGTGAGTAGGTGAGTGAGGAAGTTGGTGAGTGAGTGGGGGAGTGAGGGGGTGAATGAGTAGGTGAGTGGGGGAGTGAGGAGGTGAGTGAGTAAGTGAATGGGTGAGTGAGTGGGGGACTGAGTCGTTGAGCGGGGGAGTGAGGGGGTGAATGAATGCGGGAGTGGGTGAGTGAGTGGGGGAGTGAGTGGATGAGTAGGTGAGTGGGGGAGTGAGGAGTGAGTGAGTAGGTGAGTGAATGCGGGAGTGGGTGAGTGAGTGCGGGAATGGGTAAGTGAGTGAGTGGGGGAGTAAGCGAGTGAGTGAGTTGTGACCTGCAGTGTGGTGGTGGTGGTGGTTGATCACAATGTGGATGATGCGATGGAAGAGTCAACGTCCGCTGGAGACCGACTCCTCAACATGGGTGGTAGCAATCAACGGGTGAAGTTCACCGCCACAGTAATCGCTGTAGTAGCGCGACAAGAGTGATACGGAGGCGGCTGGATTAACAATTTTGCGTTTGTGATGTCATCCGCGTGTTTCCTGCCCTGTCTCTCGGTGTCATTCCACGCGTCGTCTCCCCGTGCATATATGCACACACGTCAACCTTTGTTACATTTTATTTATGTCTGTGATTATTATTATTTTGGGACAGTTATTTTTGTAATCGTAGTACTGCAGCTTCCCTGGTGGTCCACTGACAATGTAATCAGTTTTTCTTGCCTGTTTCTAATTTGGTTGTATCCTTTGTTGTTGTTGCATTCTCATTGGGGGTTTTATCTTCGATGTGTGTCAGTGGTTTATTTTGGTATTATTTTATTGTGGCGCTTTGAGATCGCTCATTAAAAACTCCATTGAAAAAAACCGAGTTCATTATCGTGGTGATTATTATTTCTGATTCATCTTTCATAACAATAACAACTCAACATATTTGTCAATAATGCTGCCTTAAAAAGAAAACGTTTGTAATGTGGCGTTTCGGGCAATGACCCTTTTTCACTCATCCACCTCTTGATTTCCATAACTTTGATTCTATCTGAAATAACTACCCGATATATATTTACATGCTAATGACAAAGACAAATATCCCCCATATAGCCTTAACAGACTGTTGGGGCAAGTGCTCGGCCGCCTTTGTCTCCCCAGTGGCGATGTTTACACACCACATCAGGTACTCATTTAAGCTGAATCGACCTAGGAGAGGCCCAGGACCAGTTCAAATAATCGGATCGTCAGGTTTGTAGCGCAGCGCGCTAGCCACTACACTACCACTCCCCGGAATGAATATATATACACACACACATGTTGTGTTTTGATTTGTACAAAAGCTAGAGTGACCGCATTGGTTTCCGCTGAATCGAAGCAAAGTATAACGATACTCGATGTGCAATTGTCTTTGGTTGATGGTAGAGGAATATTCACTAAGACCCCCACTTGCTCCTGTGATTGGTTAGCCTCTGATCTGCCCGCGAAACACGTGAGAGAGGAGGCTGGTAGGTCTATAATATCTTCACACAAGGATGGATTGTCTCCCCCTTGTCACTGCAATATACGCGTTGAGGTTACATCATTCCGTGATTGAGTTAGGTCATTTCCGCATAAACATTTTTCTTGTAAAATCCATCGCCACTGGTCCCCGCTCCCGCGATGATGCCCACGGTTTATTCCGTCTCTTTCGGAAGGTTTCATTTTCTCACACCGCGAAGGGGCAGTGGGGTTTGCAATACCAAAAAAAAACCACCCCGTTTGTCTCATTAACGCCTGTCCACTCGGGAAAAACTCCGCCGAGTCTCGAGACTCTCGTTCAGGAGGGTCCTGTGGGTCGCTTCTCTCAAGTTGGGCAAACGTAGGCGTCGACGCAGACACGCAATGGCCTACTCTTCCTCGAATCACGTCCGCCGGTGTGAAGGCGGGCGTGGCGGGCGGGGGGGTCTTTGACCTTCGCTTGCGAAGCTGTAAGAGGACAGAGTGAATCTGCGACGTGACGAATGATAAATTATGTTAATGTTACAGGGCAGCCAACGGTCATATACAACGGGCGGGGGCCAATTGCAACCAATGAGCCCCCCCCCACCCCCCGAGCATTGCTCGAGCAGTAGTCGAGCATTGGATCGAGCTTTGGATGGTTTTGCTGTTGACAAATCGGCATAGTTTTCTGACAATGATTTCCGTTCCAGTACACTTCCTTATATGGGCAAGAAGAACACCTGCCCCCCCCCCCCAAATAAACCGTACGAGCGCAAATCCACGTCCAGTACAATCTCTCCATATACGAGCATGGAATTTTTCACGTAATTAATCATTCATTAAGGATGCATTCTGCCCTGATTAATACCATCGCGGTATTTGCCAGGGCAGCCTGCCGGGTTGGATGTGACGTCTTGGAACATCCTCCTCCTCACCTGAAAATCATTTATTTATCTGCATGGGGTGTACGACCCACTCGAAGTTCCATGCAACGTTCCTCCTCTTCGCTCTGTGATCCTACCTCTAGAACCGCGCAAGTTGGTTCCAGCTTGCGCTGCGAATAACCTTGATGAGAGCGCATCTCCCATCGCCTGACTCCTGATTTGCCATCTTTATGCAATCTCAGCGCAGTCGTTCCGTGGAGCTTTTTGTGTGTGTTTAGTGTTGTCCTTCCTCCGCATCTCCGATTGGCTACGGTGGTGCGAAATCAGTTCACACAGCACATGCTGGTGTGGTGCAACGGACCCATCCAACACGAGCGGATTCCATGGCTCCGTCCCCGCAGTCCACGTGATCTCGGGCGCGTCCCCTCCCTTTGGCTGCAGCTCCATCGCTAGTCTCGACCATCATCGCCGTCTAGCCGTGCCACGACCCAACTCCAAGCTGATGTCTCTCTGTCTAGCTTACGTAATTTCTCTAATCCACGTGTGTCCCCCCCCCCCGCATTACGAAGATAAATATACCCCGTATAGCCTTAACAGACTGTTGAGGCAAGTGCTGTTAGCGAGCACCTATGAATGCCGGCATGGCACACGAGGTCGTGGGTGACCAACAGCACGCCCGTCCGCCTTTGTCTCCCCAGTTACAATGTTTACACACCGCGCCAGGTACTTATATGAGGCTGAGTCGACCTAGGAGAGGCCTAGGACCGGTTCAGATAATTGTCACTGGTGTTGTGTAACCAAACACACATACACGTACAATCACACACACACACATAATCACACACACACACACAATCACACATACACACATACAATCACACACACATAAATCACACATACACACACATACAATCACACATACAATCACATACAATCACACGTACAATTACACATACACACACATACAATCACACACGTACATACAATCACACTCACATACAATCACACGTACATATGAAGAGGAGTCGGAGACTGCTTAAGCACTTCTTTATTCTTCAAACCACAGCCACACTCGTTCCTCAAACTAACCCCGAACACGTGTCTCAGAGTCCCTTTAAACCCTCCACCCCCTGCCTCATCCACGTCTCCGTCTCGCGCGCCACGTGCGCGTGACGTCAGCGCCCTTTAATCCCTTGACCGCCGTCTCGTGTATTCCCGTGCGTGTGATTGGCGCGTGCTGTGTTGAGTGCGGAGATTGTGTGTCTGTGTGGCGCGAGTGTGGGAGAATGGCTCGGACATCCCCTACACATACAACAACCGCCATTCGCCACTAAGTGGCGGTGACGTCACCACGACGCTTGTGCCAGGCCATGTGCACCTTGAGGCCACGGGGCAGACCCAGCAGGTGCCACGGGTCGATTGACTGAGATGACCGAGACGACTGGCAGATGCACCACCTGTGCCCCCTACTGTGCCAACTTGCTGTGCTTTATCCACCCGGCGCTCCGCTCGTTGTTGTGAGCGTCGCTCCTCCGCCCTCCGTTGTTGTTGGAGGGCGACTGCCTCCATCTGCCCAGTAGCGTCCTTCACGAGCCTCCTCCACAGAGGCCGATCTTGACACCGCTGGTATCAGTCATCAACAAGTCCACCCAGCTCCACGGCCTCCTGTACCACATCCATCTCTTCTCTAGCCCGTGCCGCGCCAGTTTAGCCCCCTCTATCCGGCCGAACAAAAGCTGTTTAGGCATGCGGTGACTGGGCATGCGGGCTACATGGCCCAGCCAACGCAGCCTTGCCTGCCGGAGGAGCTCTCCGATGGGACGTTGCCCAGATCTTTCGAGGATTTGTGAGCTCCTCACACAATCCAGCCTGGTTAAACCCAGGATGGATCGTAGGCAGTCCAGCCTAAATGTGTTCTAACCGGCATAGATGTTCCATTAGGGGGGTCCACGTTTTGCAAGCGTCACACATACACATACAATCACACATGCAATCACGCACACATACAATTGTGGGGGCGCGTGTGTTTGTTTAGTGTATGGAGGAGCCGGCGGTTGCGCAGCGATAAACACAGTGCGTTCCCGTACCCAACCCCATCAGTTAGATTCGGGAACCAGGGCCAACTTCAGTGGTGACGATCCGTGCCTCACCTCGGTCGACCGAGCATTTCAATGAATAGCTAAAAAAAAATCGGCACTCATCTTCTCCACTTGAATTAAATTAATTGAATATGTGCATGAATTAGTGCGGCAGTCTGCGTGTGTGCACGCGTATGTGTTCACGTGAATGCGTTGTGTGTGCGGTCGTGAAGCGGCGACCCGACTTCGATTCACGCTCGCGGCCAACACCGGTGGCGATTGTCTGAGCCGGTGTTGGGCCTCCATTAGGTCGACTCAGCCTCAAATCAGTAACTCGCTGCGATGTGTAAGCATCGCTACTGGGGAGACAATGGCGGCCGGGCGTGGTGTTGGCCACCCACCCCCTTCGTGTGCGGTGCCGGCCTTCAAAGGTGCTAGCTAACAGCACTTGCCCCAACAGTCTGTTACAGGCTATGCGGGGGATCTTTGTCTTTTGTTGACGTGTCTATTTCCACATGCGTGAGCTTAGTGTGGGTGGCTAGCGCTACGCTGCCGCTCCGAACCTGGCGACACGAGGTCGATTCCCGCTCACGGCCAACATCAGATGTGATCATCTGAACCGGTCCTGGGCCTCCCCTAGGTCGACTCAGCCTCAAATGAGTACCTGGTGCGGTGTGCAGTAAACATCGCCGCGCGGGAGACAAAGGCGGCCGTGCGTGGTGTTGTCCACCCACCCCCACCCCGTGTGCCGTGCCGGCCTTCGTAGGTGCTCGTTGACAGCACTTGCCCTCACAGGCTGGTTTAAGGCTATACCGGGGTGGTCTTTGTCTTTGTGTCTAATATGGGAAGTCCCACTGTGCCTATTGACACTACGAATGCCTCTCTGTATTTGATGCGGTCCAATTTGTATCCGTGTCCCTTTATTTAACCGCACGAGATAACTCATGGGGATGTAATCAGCTGTTTCGCAGAGGACAAATGAACAAAATGATGAACGAAGCAAAGTGTCGACTACACCGAGCATCTTTTTGTTTTCCTCTGATCGTATAAAAAAAGGAAGACGTTGACCACGAAGATGTCACGTTCCACGCCGCAGTCACGGAGTTGTGCGCGTGTGCAATATGCACGGTTGTGCATCTCGATTCAGAAATATACCTAACATTTAGGACTATGAGATTAACCATTTCCTAGCTTTTTACATTTCAAAACGAGTGCGTGCGTCTTATAATCCGGTGTGGTTGTGTGCGTGAGAGCAGATGTGTACAACTTTATTTTAACACCGAGCATAGATGTGGGATGGAATCATCTTCTTGGTTCTTTCGGTAATGTCAGGTAGAAGGGAAATAATAAAATAATAAAAATGAAGCATAATACGTGACTTTACCGAAAGAACCAAGAAGATGAATCCCTGCAGTCACGAAAGCTTTAAATCGTGGGATGGAGTGTTTTATATTCGGGAGACTGGTGTATCATGCGACCTCCCTTGCCAGTATATAAAAATATAATAATAGGTGTTTACCCTTTCTGGCAATAAAACAGTTGTGTTAAGTTGTTGAAACACCAAACTGAAACCTTTTGCAAGGAATCATGTCTGCATTAACCACACATACTTGTGGTGAACACGCAAACAACAAAACACATGCTCTGGTAGTATATGATGCTGATTGTTCTTGAAACTGATTGGTCCACACCAGAGACAGCTTTCTGTAGAGCCGAGTCTCAAACAGCGTTAGGCCAAAGGCGGACTCTGGTGTAATTGGTGCAGATTATATCGCTGTGCATGTGTCAATGTGTACGCACGTGTAGGCGCGTGGAGAGCGGTGGCGCTGTGGTTAGCGCACTGCGTTGGAACACGATTCCCCCCGAGTTCAATTACCGGCCACGGCTAACACGAGTCGCAAGTGGAAACTGAATCCGTCCTGGGCCTCCCCTAGGTGAACGAGCACCTGGGACGTAGGTTAACGATGCATGCAATTTAGTAGTTCGCTACCGACAGGCGAACTGGGTGGGGTAAAGTGTGGGCACGCCCACCTTATCCAGCATGGAAGAGTAGGCCAAATACTCTCTAGCAGTTGTGTGAGCAAGCAATTGCTGCACCTTTTACCTGGTCGACGTAACAAAGACAAATATCTCCCAAGTAACCCACACATGCCGTTGTGGCAAGTGCAGTTTAGCGAGCACCGATGAAGGCCAACACGGCACACTAGGGGGTGGGTTGGCCAGGACCACGCCCGGCCGCCTTTGTCTCCCCAGTGGCGATGTTTTACACATCGCACCGGGTACTCATTTGAGGCTGCGTCGACCTAGGAGAGGCCCAGGACCGGTTCAGATAATCGTCACCGGTGTTGGCCGTGATCGGGAATCGAACCCGGGTCACCAGGTTCATAGTGCAGTGCGCTAACCGCTACACTACCGCTCCCCGCATGTACACACTTACACACACACTTGCAAAAACATACACACTCATACACACACACATACACGCAGATACACACACACACTTGCAAACACACAGTTCCCATCCACTCGAAGCAGCATATTGGGACAATAGACCTTCGATGAAAATGCTGGACCGGGTCATACTTAGATCTTCAAAGGCTTCTCTGTGCCACTCTCGACGAATGAGTGAGTGAATGAGTGTCGAATGAATGATGACTGAATGGCTCTTTTACTCCACGATGCGTGGTGATGACGATGTGTGCATGTCATTATACTTACACGCGGCATACATATTCGAGACAGTGTTAGATAATGGCGAGAGAGGGCAAATGCTTCAATGACTTTTACACAACACGCACAAAGACAAATGCAAAGGTCCCCCGTATAGCCAGTGCCGTATCACACGAGCAAAGTGCTGTTAATATAGCCGACACAGTACACGGCGGGGTTGATGGACAATACCACGCCCGGCCGTCTTTGTCTCACCAGTGCCCCGATGTTTACACACCGCACCGGGTTACTCGTTGTTTAAGGCTGAGTCGACCCAAGGGAGGCGCATGACCGGCTCAGAGATTCGTTACCGATGTGGAATTTGGGTCGCCGGGTTCGAAGTCGCGGTCCGCTAAACCGCGACACACAAAGATGTAAAAAATATCCCCCGTATATAATTTCGTCCACTGCTGGGTCAAGCTGCTGTTAGCGAGCACCTATTACCAGATCAGCTCCATCTCTTCTCGAGCCCGTGCCGCGCCCATTTAGCCCCCCCCTCTACCCGAGCCGATCAGAGACACGCAAACTCCAAACACCCCACGTGAGGCTGTTAATACAGACCGTGTGTTTGTTTGTGGCACGGTATATCTGTTTGGGCAATAGGTGTGCAGTTAGATAACAAATAATAATAGTGCCAGCTTTATATCGGCTGTAGCGTCACACTCCAAGGGAGGCGAACGACGTGTACCTGGTACACTAGGTGTGAATGCTAGTCTATGTCTGTGAGTATGTTTAGCACGTTACTTAAAGCAATGTAACACATTTAGTCTGACCCTGCAACAACAAAAAATCCTCAAAAGATGATGACTAAAAAAAAGCTTAGACTCGACTATAACACGGGTGATGTGTAGATGACTTCAAATCCACTGCTGGATGAAGGCATCATCCCCACGCACCATACTTCACCACGCTGGTTTGGTCAAGTTTGGTGAAGCTCCGCTAGAGGGGAGGGCAAGGGACTGATCCAGCTACTGATGTTGGCCGTGGCCAGGAGTCGAACTTGGTTGGCCATATCCCGCAGGACTACCCTTTACCAGTAACTCGACTTCATATTGATATTCATTTGACGTGAAGAAGGGCCATTGATCGAAACGTCGTTGGTGCCATGTTATTAATTTGTTTATTCATTTCTTAGATTTTGCTTGGTTGTATAGTTTTCAGTTGCTTGGCAGTGGCTGCATATATGGGATATGGTCCTTTTATTTCTTATTAATGTACACCGTTATGGGATTCCATCAGCATGAATGGCGCTCTATTAAATTAAATTTATACATTAGGTTATTTTAAGGCCACAGTGTTTTTTGACGAATGTTGTTGGATTGTATTGTTGTTAACTGTGGTTGTTGCACCCTTCTGCCAACACAGCAAAAGTAGTAGCAGCATCACTAACCAATTCCAATTCGGCTATTCGTGAGATGCATCTTTTTTTTGTACACAGAGCGTTATATTGTTGCGTGTATTTCCGTACTTATGTTTTGTCTTTTTTTTTCTACCATCCATGTGCAGGGACTCCTCTACTTACGAACTAGTTAGGTTCCAGATATCTTTTAGATTTTAATCTGTTCATAAGTCGATTTGTTCGGAAGTCGATTTGTTCGTAAGTCCAACTTTACTCCTGTCGATTGCAAACATGTTGTACAGCATGTACACTAAACACGGGGAATGGCTTTAAGAGTTTGTTAATCTCCTGTAGATGCCACTGGCTCTTCATGTTCTGCAGGTATAGATGCCACCACCACCATCTATTGCGTGGTGGTTGAACTTACGACTCTCGGTCCAAACAAGCAACTGGACATATGAACCAGGTTTGTTCGTATCTCTGAAAGTTCGTAAGTCAAATGTTCGTAAGTAGAGGAGTCATGTACGTACACACACATGTAGGTTAATGTACATAACATGCGTGTGTTAGATGAATGCGTTTTAGCAAGCCTGACTGCTGATGAGATACTGAATGTAGAAACCGGCCCCATAGTTCGGTTGCATTAAACCAGCACTCCTGGAGAAATAATCACTCACAGAAGGGCGCTTGGCACAATGCGATGCGCAAAAACGTACTTTTATATATACATTGCCAACTTAGTCATTGTTACACGTATTGCATTATAATCATGCGCGTGGCTATAGTAATAATTCAGGACTTAAATGCCAATCTCGAGGTCTGCTGGCCACGAGAAGGCCACTGCACG
Organism: Lampetra planeri; assembly: GCF_965212315.1. NCBI lineage: Eukaryota > Metazoa > Chordata > Hyperoartia > Petromyzontiformes > Petromyzontidae > Lampetra > Lampetra planeri. The sequence continues at coordinate 6,051,744 of NC_136145.1, read as the reverse complement.
ACAGAGTTGGTGTGGTGTTGCAGACTGCAGTGGCTTTCTACTTGGGCCATCGTTTGGGTTGCATGGCCAGTCGCACGACCATGGCTCGTGTGTTTCAATGTATATCTTTGGATGTCTATGTCTGTCTATGTGTCTCTGTGAGTATATATGTATCTATACGTGTCTCTACATAGCTATACGAGTCTCTATGCATCTATACGAGTCTCTATGTATCTCTGTAAGTCTCTGTGTATCTATGCGAGTCTCTGTGTAACTCTGTGAGTCTCTGTGTATACGTAGTGTAATAGCGCCGGCTGGTGGCCAGCAGCGGCAACTGCGGTGGACAAACAGTACAAAGGCCGGTGAGCATGTGAGCGGGTGTGTCGGCAGGGCGGAGGAACTGGGGCAAGGGTCATTGAGGGCCCCATTTGGAAGCCCCTGGAATTTGCTGGTGGGTTCGAGAAGGGACGTGCAGCCAGGGCGGAGCCAGGCCGCGCTGGCCGCATAAAAGGGGCTGAGAGCAGGGAGCTCGAGGCTGCTGGTTCTGGGAGTGGACTCGTCTCGTCGTGGCTGTCGCCTCGTCGCCATCGTCGCTGCCAGATAGTTGTTGGCTGTCTCCGTCAGCGCCGTCGGTGTTAGACGGCTAGCGTTGTGTACAGGCTAGCGACTGTAGAGTGTGCAGGCGAGAGCGTGTGTGCTCAATAAAGAAGGTGCCTCTATAAACCTCGTCTCCGACTCACTGACACTACATATATATACACGGGTCTCTATGTATCTCTGGAAGTCTCTGTGTATCTACGTGAGTCTATGTAACTGTGAGTCTCTGTATCTATGTGACTCTCCGTATTTATATTAGTTATCTCTTTATCTCTACGAGTCTCTATGTATCTCTACGAGTCTCTATGTATCTCTGTGAGTCCTATGTATATGCTAAGGAGAGCCGACACAAGGTTGCAGGGCGTTCGTCTTTTATTCCTTTCCTCCCATCCACAGCTGTCCCCAGCCGTCCCAATCTCGTTCCCCGCAACAAACCCCTCTTCCCGCCCGTTCTCTCCCTTATATCTCCTCACCTGCTCCTCCCCCTTCTCCTGTCACCGTCCCACTCCCCCTCCTATTGGTGGGAATGCTTCCCCTGACACGCCTACATCTCTATACGAGTCTCCATGTCAACGTTGCTACGGTTTTACTTCATGGTCCATCGTTTTGGTTGTGTAGCCGTAGGCGCATTTCGCCACGAACCCGGCGACCCGAGTTAGATTCCCGCTCACGGCCAACACCGGTGACGATTATCCGAACCGGTCATGGGCCTCCCCTGGGTCGACTCAGCCTCAAATGAGTACCTGGTGCGGTGTGTAAACATCGCGGCCGGGCGTGATGCTGGTCACCCAGCCCCCCTTCGTGTGCCGTGCCGGCCTTCATAGGTGCTCGTCGCTAACAGCACTTGCCCCTACAGTCTGTTAAGGCTATACTGAGGGAGGGATCGTTGTCCTTGCCTACGCATATACTGTACACGTGCATGCGAAATCTAATCACTCAGCCATTCGATTGAATCTCTTTATCTTATATTTATATCGCCTCTTTTATCCAATCGAGGACCTCCCCCACGCGTTTTGACATTTGCTGGCCACGGCGTTCATTGGTGACGGCCTGGGGGCTATTCGACAGCTGTCGATCTCGGCATCACTGCCGCCGCCGCGGCTGCTGCTGCTGTTGCGGCCGGCCACGTGCACAGAATAATCACATTATGTTAACGGTCACCTTAGAGGCGGTGTAAGGAATACTTTGATCTCTTTTCAGTGAAGACGGCGATACGAGCAGGACATGCCGTCTGCTGCTGTTGTTATTATTTTCGTTAAGACGGGTGGTATAAAGGCCACAGCAACCACCTCCTCATCCGTGCGACCTTAATAGGTGCTCGCTAACTGCACTTGCCCCAACAGTCTATGCAGCGAGACGTGGATTTGTGTGTGTGTAGATTGAGACTCAGTCATTACTTTGCTACACGATCCTATGCACCTTTTTCATAAACACAACCTGGTGCAAATCATCAGCAGCCATGGTCAATCCACTGCTGGATGAAGGCCACCCCAAGCAGCCGCCAACTAGCCCCTGCACATGAACCCGTCTCATCGCTCCGTCTCCACGGTGGACGTCCACTCGGACGCGTTCCATCCCTTGGCTACCACTCCGTTACTGGCGAGTTGTTTACCGGCTCGCCTGGTCTACAGGAGGTCGTGTGTTCGATCCCGACCCTGACGCCTGCTGCTGCTGTAGATTTGGAGTTTGGGGCGTCTCTCTCCACGTGGTTGCGTGGATTTTGTCTCCGGGTTCTCCGGTTTTTCCCCTCGATATTTAGAATCGGCGTCACGCACTTCAGAATATTTGGCTGCTGCTCTACATTTACACGTGACGATGAACCACTTCGTTGAGCTCTCAATTGTGATAGCCAGGTCGCTTCTGAAGAAGAGCTACACAGCTCAGTGGGGCCTTACCTGGTAAAAATAAACAAAAATAGTTTGGTTTTTAGTGTTACTCGAGCATCACGGCCATGACCCCTTCTATCCGTGACACATCCTGCCCCAGCCCCATTCACTTGCCTTAGAATGACGTCATTAAACGTTGAGTTTTATAAGGGCACCACGGGGTGACCAGCCCCTCCCCACCCAGCCCCACCCCTCCCACCCCCACCCAGCCCCACCCTCCCCACCCAGCCCCTCCCCTCCCTACCCAGCCCCTCCTCACCCTCCCCTCCCCACCCAGCCCCTCCCTGCACGACGGACGGACACAATAATCCCCTGTGGGCTGGTGTAACCAGGAGGTTCCTACCAGTATAAGCATGATCCTACTTACCCCTTATACCAGTGGTCAAAGGTGGGGTGGGGGGGGTCTCACTTTCTCCGATGAGACATCGTCAGTGCGGGGGGCGCCACGCGTTTGAAACCATTGCTGGGTTTGACAGCAGCACGACGATGACGATGATGGGGGGCGACTTCACTCTGTGAAACTGTCGGGGGCCGCACGGTCTGGGGCCGAACTGAAAGCCGCCAGGGGCCGCCAGTCTCCCCCGTGGTCCTTGCAATGAAGAGCACTGTCGTAAATGCTCTCGTGATAATAATCATTGCTAATATACTTAGGAAGGCCGCGCCGAGTCCCACAATAATGTTTCAGGAGGGTCTGGCTAGGTGGGGGATGGTTGGCCAACAGCACCAACGACTGGTGGCATGCTTTGAGTTATTGTTGTTGTTAAGCTTTGGAAATGAACTGGAGAACCCGGAAGAAAGCCCACGCATAGCAGCAGGGAGAGCTTTTGGACTCCACGATGCATCGTGTGACGATATTTACGGTCGACGATCATCGTGTCGTCAGACCTTCGAAGCATCTTTGTGCCACGATTTATGTTTTACTCATTTGAATTGCATTTTGTAATGCAGTATTTTATTTCCCGATGTTGTGTTTTTCTCTGAAATGTCACATTCGTTGAATATCACATACGCCAAATATCACATTCGTTCATTCAAGTTGTAGATAGACCACTGTTATCCAATGAAACAGACACACTTCTTCCCACAATGCAATGCATCGGTAACATTTTATATATGTTGTAAAATATAAACGACTTCAGCAGTGTGTGTCTGTTAATAGCTATCGTTTGTGTGACTATTCCCATGCCTATTAACAAAAAAGACTGGGCCATCAGAAAACATGTTTAAAAGTGAATTATCATCAATCCCACGGTGTTAAGTGCAGTCTCGAACTCTTATTATCCAGTCTCGAACTCTGTCTCTCTGCTGGCTTCTCTATTTGATGTTGCAATGAAGAAGAGCCATTGCCCTAAATGCGACCTCCTATATAAGGCCGCAGTGTCATTGACGCAAGTGTTGAGGATTTATTGGTTACCCCAATGAATTAATTGGTTTGCAAAATGTCTTTCAGAGTTATTGGCTGCGTGGCAATGACCCAAAGTCGTGATTTGTTATTTGTTGCCACGGTGACGAGGTGTTAACTACCTCGCCTGGTATACAGGAGGTCGTGGGTTCGATCCCAACCCTGACGCCTGCTGCTGTATATTTGGAGTTTGCGGTGTCTCTCTCTCTTTCTTCTCGTGATCGCGTGGGTTTTTCTCCGAGTCCTCCGGTTTTTCCCTCCTCATTTAGAGTCAACATCACGCGTTTCGAACATTCGGCTGCTATACATGTCCACGTGATAAGCCGCTTCGTTGTGCTATTATTTGTGATACCCAGGTCGCTTCTGAAAAAGAGACATATAGCTCAGTGGGCCTTACCTGGTAAAAAAACAAAAGTTTAGTTTAAATATTTCTTGTGTAACTGATATAACCGCTCAACCCAGACGATAAATGTTCTCCATTTGGGGTTCTTTGGTCTAACACTGGTGATACTCGGCCACACAGAAGGCTGTCTCTGGTGTAGGCTAATCCGTTTCAAATACAATGCACACATTTTCTTGGTTCTTTCGGTAAAGTCACGTAGAAGGGAAATAATAAAATAATAAAAAGGGAATAATAAAATAATACATATTTTTTGTGTGTTTTGTTTTTATTATTGTATTATTTCCCTTCTACGTGACTTTACCGAAAGAACCAAGAAGATGAATCCCTGCAGTCACGAAAGCTTTAAATCGAAATGCACACATTATTATCGGAGCATGTTTGTTTGCACGTTCACCGCAAGTACTGTGTCTGGTTAATGCAGTAACTTGATTTCTTGCAAAAGGTTTCTATTTTGGTGTTTGAACATTTTAACACATTAACACCTGAAGTCACGAGAGAAGGCTTGCGGCAGGCCTATGCACGTAGGTGGTGGAGGCTTCGCTGCACGTGGCCACCTGTAATCCAGCCCTGGGGTGGCAGTGGCGAGGGTTGGTGGATCACCACGCAGATCGTGTCAAACTCCCTTCGCGCAGGCGTCGAGGAGGAGGAGGAGGAGCCGTACCCCTGGCTCGTCGGGCGATACTCCAGAATTGTTCAGATTGTCGCGATCTCTCGTCGCGCGAAGTTGTGCTCCGCAGTTGCGAGCTTCTTTCTCCACGTGCATTACGACTCGGCTTCAGACATCCCATGGTCCATCACGTGACACTCGAAGGGGTTAACCACTACTTGCGGAGTGGTGTAAATCACTCGGTTCTGGCCATTGAACAAAGGCCGTCACCGCATCATTGCGTGGCGCTTGCAGATGCCAGATACACTACACTATACACTACACTATACACTACACTATACACTACTATATACTGTACCGCTATACATTACGATACACTACACTATACACTACGATACACTACACTACTCTATACTGTACCACTATACACTAGAGCGAAAATGTGGACTCCCATCTATTTCCGTTTGTGTGGGATAAAGTGTTGCCCCCTCGCATGTGTGCTTTTTCCCGGGTGCGCCGGTTTCCATCCCGCACGTGTACACGCTCATTGATTGGCTGACAACAGCTTGATATATATAGAGGATCGCGGAGATTGGACAATTGTCTTCGAGAGCGATGGGACGCTGTGCGGTAGCGCGTTACAATGCAGATTTAGGGGCCGTCCATAAATGACGCCACGCACCTACGGGGGGGGGGGGATCAGACATTAGTGACGATGTGTGACGAGGGTGGGGGGGTTGAGAAATGTGACATCACATTAAAATGCGCAACTTTGAATAAATATAGAATTGGTATAACAACACTCATTGTTATAACAACACTCCTACAACATCAGAGTGCAGCGCCACATTAAATACGCACTACAATGACGATAGTTTAAAGCGATTTGAAGCATTTTTTTTAACCCAGCTTAAATGTACGCTGCCAAGCTTGGTGGTGTTCATTCAGACGCTGTCTTTCCGACAGACCTGTTCTTCACCTGAGGACGGCTACTTGCGTTGTGGACGAAACGTTGTGAGAATTGTATTTTATTATGTTTTATTTTTATTATTTTATTATTTCCCTTCTACGTGACTTTACCGAAAGAACCAAGAAGACGATTTGAAGCACGCTTTATTTTCAAAATGGAAATATGGTTTAGGGGGGGGGGGAGCAGAGCTTTCTGACGTCATATTTGAGGGGGGGTCTGACTTTTTGTGACGCCGTGTGACGAGGGGGTGGGGGTAAAACATCGTCCAAAATCGTGTGACGTCATTTATGGACAGCCCCTTACTATTGTTGTTATGTACCGCGTTTAACGAACCGCAGTTCAGCGCTGCACGCGCTGTATAGCAAAGCACAAAAACAGCGCACACTTCGCAAAGTTACGGGAAATTGATATCGCGATGTTTGTCACGGAGCATGACATTTGTTATCAGATCGCCTCTCGATTCTTTCGTTTGCTCCGCCCCGCGTGAATTGTTCCCCCGCTTCTCTTCATCTCAGTTGAACAAATCTGGCTGTCGCCTGATGAAGCTAGTTGTAATTACGGGCGAAACGTCGTTCTCAGATTGTAAACGTTGCGGCCTGGCTCTCCAACGCACCGGCGTTGCTGTACTGGTGACGAATTGGCCACGTTCTGTTTACGCGGCAACCCTTACTAGTTGGCTGTGTCGGGTGGTAGAGGGTTTAACGACACATTGATATATTTACGCGATCTAACCCCCAAAAAACCCTCTATTATGACTCTTCATCTCGTTAGTGACGTTTCTGTAATGACGCGTCATGCGCGTGCGTACGCTGGACTTTTTTTCGCGCCGTACGCAGAACAGCCGCGCTAATCGGAGGCGCGGGGAGATGCGGGTAACAAACGTAGCCACAAAAAGCAGTTCCCCTTGAAAGTGCGGGGCCCGTAGCATGTGTAGCTACTCTTGCTACTAGGATCATCCGGCACTGGATGCAGACTGTGTGATGATCATTCTCATGGATGAGTTGATTGCGATGGTTTTCGTGATGTTTGGCAGCAGCAGAGGGTTGGGCAGCAAAATTCATCGCTGTGCCGTACTTCTACTGCTGCCACGTCTATGCCCCTCAATATTCACCGACCCGCGCTGATCAGCCGCGGTGGAGTATGGTTTGAATAACCGCCAGGACCCACACGACTTGGCGAGGCCTTCATCCAGAAGTGGATTGGCAACCAGCTGCTGTACCCTTGATGGTGTTGATAATGCTGTTGTTGCTGCTGCTACTGATGACTACGATGGGTCTGTGATTGCTCTGAATGGATGATGATGCTGATGATGGTGCTGATGCTACTGATGACTATGACGGGTCTGTCATTGCTCTTCCTGGATGATGATGATGATGATGGTGCTGATGCTACTGATGACTATGATGGGTATGTCATTGCTCTGAATGAATGATGATGATGCTGATGGTGCTGATACTACTGATGACTATGACGGGTCTGTCATTGCTCTGAATGAATGATGATGATGGTGCTGATGCTACTGCCGCGACTGAAGATCTTAACTTTTACTATACTGGCACAACTAACATTACAACAGCTACCGATAATGATTACTGATGATAACTGATATGATGCCGCTACTACTGACGATGATTTCTAAGATACTCAAACCACTGATGTTGCCACTGCTGGTTCTTATCATGATGATAACGATGGCAATGATGAATTTGATGTTGACCAGTGTTGCTTCTGTTGCTAAAAGTGATGATAGTGACAATGCTACTACTACTGCTGATGATGATGATGACGACGACGACGACGATGCGTATCGTTATTGCCACCTTCATGATTTTCCTGCATCCTATAGACGACAAATGAATAGCAAATTCAATTATCCCTAAATTATATGGACATTACATGGACATTCAGTGGGAGCTGAAGCAGTCGTGTGCATGCTCTGATCTGTATTAACAAAACAAATAAGCAGACAATATATCTATCCCTCTACATGAAAAAAAACATGGATATATATTCAAACTTGATTTGATGATGATGGTGCTGATGCTACTGATGACTATGATGGTTCTGTGATTGCTCTTACTAAATGATGATGATGGTGCTGATGCTACTGATTACTATGACGGTTCAGTCATTGCTCGTACTGGATGATGATTCAAACTTGATTTGAATATATATTTATATATAAGGATATATATTTTTTTACATTACAGGCATCCCTTGCAATACGGAACAGATATTTTCCTGGAAATCTGCCCGGAAGGCAAAATTCCGTATAGGGAACCCTGGTTTCCTCACTAACTTGAATCATAGAATTGAATCATGCGTTCACACCGGATAACACTTTGGCCCTAAGACATAATGAGAATAAGAATAAAAACCACACTGAAGAATGCAGTAAATCTGTTTAAAGCACACATTTACCGGACAAAAGTCGATAATTTCACGACAACTTATTAATTATATTAATACCCAGAACACGGCGTTCCAATAAAAAAAATGCTGTACAGTACTTGGCAGGAACTGCAGTGCAATGCGCGCTTGCACAAACGACAGTCCCCCTGCGTTGTTCGATTACCGCTCCCCAGAGATGTGTACATTTAGAGATTCAAAATCCCGCAAATGTGAATTTTACGTAACGTACATCAAATTCGTTCCATGGTGTAAACTAAGCAATGCTCTTTTTTTAACCACGTAAAGCCTACCGATCTAGTATTTATTCAAGAGTATAAAAACTGTTTGTTGTCCTTCCTCCGCACCTCCGATTATCGCAGTTAGCTACGTACGGTGCGAAAGAAGTTCAACACACACACATTTTTTTGGTTCTTTCGGTAAAGTCACGTAGAAGGGAAATAATATAAAAAAAAATGTTTCCACCGAGGTCAATGAATTGGCGTCAAACAAGTTGCGGGAGGTGAGGTGAGGTGCACGAAGAAAACCGGCACGGGAGGAGCGGGATCAGAACTACACCCGAGACGGGAGAGAGAGGAACGTGCGGGATTAAATGTACGGACCGTCCTCGACTTACGAACACAATTCGTTCCTGGCGAAAGTTCGTAAGTCAAACGGTTCGTACGTCGGAACACAGTAATATGCTGTGATATTTAAATGCCCACACACACGTAGAGTAGCGGTCCCCAACCTTTTTGGCACCAGGGACTGTGGAAGACATTTTTTTCACGGACCAGAGGGGGGGGGGTCATCATTGCGTCTTTCCCCCTTTTCAAAGAAGCTCTCCAGCGACGTTTGTTTTTTACTCATTTTGGCTACTAGGCGTTAGCAGCTTGTGGGGTTACAAACACTGTGACTGAGACAAGTGCGCGGTGCGGGAAAGAGGCGCGGATGGAAGTGGTCAATAATAAAATAATGGGGGCGGGCCACGTGCGGACTCACCGCTCACCTCCTGAGTGCGGCCCGGTTCCTAACAGGCCACAGACCGGTACCGGTCTGCCTGGCGTTGACGGTGGTCCTATGAGCAGCGCTTTCTCTCTCTGTGTGGACGCTGCTAGTGGCTGATTGGGCGTGGCTATGTAACAGTGGGCGGGGGCTTACGGTGGGAGGGGCTACCAGCTCACGAAATGTGCTCAGAGTTGAGCCTGCCAGAAATGTGGCAGCCTTACTAATGATGCCTGCGTGTGTGTGTGTGCGTCTGTGGGGAGGTGGTAATGTAGCGGTTAGTGCGCTGCGCTACGAACCAGGGAGATTCCCGCTCACGGCCAACACCAGTGACGATTATCTGAACCGGTCCTGGGCCTCCCCTAGGTCGACTAAACCTCAAATGGGTACCTGGTGCGGTCTGTAAACTTCGCCACTGGGGAGACAAAGGGAACCGGGCGTAGTGTTGGCAACCCAACCTCTCGTGTGCCGTGCCGGCCTTCATAGGTGCTGCTCGCTAACAGCACTTGCCCCAACAGTCTCTTACAGGCTATCCGGGGGGGGGGTCTTTGTCTTTGTTTGTGACAGATCGGAGGGGAGCTGCGCTGTGCGTTGGCTGATGACGATTTGTGCGCGTCTCAAATCTGATGATGACGACGGCGGCGATGATGATGATGGTGGCGTGTCTGTGTTGGCTGATGATGATTTGTGCGCATCTCAAATCTGATGATGACGACGGCGGCGATGATGATGATGGCGTGTCCGTGTTGGCTGATGACGATTTGTGCGCATCTAAAATCTCACGATGACGACGGCGGTGATGATGATGATGATGGTGGTGGTGGCGTGTGCGTGTCGGCTGATGATGATTTGTGCGTGTGCCTGACGCAGAGCGGAGGAGAGCTGCGCTGTGCGTCGGCTGTGGCACGCACATCCAGGACCCGTTCATCCTGCGCGTGTCTCCGGACCTCGAGTGGCACGCCGCCTGCCTCAAGTGCGCCGAGTGCGGCCAGAGCCTCGACGAAACGTGCACCTGCTTCGTGCGCGATGGCAAAACCTTCTGCAAGCGCGACTACAGCAGGTGGGCGAGCGAGCGGGCACGTGGGTGGGGTAAGCACGTGCGTGGCTGAGTGATCGAGCACGTGGGTAGGTGAGCTCCAGACGCGTGGGCGAGCGAGCGAGCACGTGGATAGGTAAGGGGCCGTCTATAAATGACGTCACACACCTAGGGGGGGGGGGGTGTCAGACATTTGTGACGATGTGTGACGAGGGGAGGGGGTGAGAAATGTGACGTCACATCAAATGCGCAACTTTAAATAAATATAGACGACACGTTCTACTTAATTAAATGGACGTTTTAATAAACGTTTTCTCCTACAACATCAGAGTGCAGCGGCACATTAAATACGCACTACAATGACAATAGTTTAAAGCGATTTGAAGCATGTTTATTTTTTATTTGGCGGGGGGCATAGCTTTGTGACGTCATATTTGAGGGGGGGGTCTGACTTTTTGTGACGCCGTGTGACGAGGGGGGGGGGGGCGTCAAAAATCGTCCAAAGTCGCGTGACGTCATTTATGGACGGCCCCTAAGCAAGTGGGTGGCTGAGTGAGCGAGCAGGTGCATTGGTGAGTGATCGATCACGTGGGTAGGTGAGCTAGCAGGCGTGTGGGTGAGCGTGATTGGGTGAGCGTGTCATTGGTACTGGTTGGCCAACACCACTGACAACCGCCTTTGTCTCCCTAGTGGCGATGTTTACACACCGCACCAGGTACCCATTTGAGGCTGAGTGGACCTAGGGGAGGCCCGGAACAATCAATTCTCTCACATAAATCCCTCTGGCGATGTATATCATCACTGGCGTTGGCCGTGAGCGGGAATCACACTCGGGCCTCCCGTTAGGTTCGTTGCTTGGTCACGCTTACGCCTGTGCCACCACTCGCCCTGACACACACACAACACACGGGCATTTACACAGACACAAATTCACGTCCGCTGTGTAAAACTCTCCCATGGATAACGCTGAACCCCATCATTTAAATGCGGCCACTTAGCTGTCCCATCTCTACCCCGCGGGTATAAATTACATAGTTACATAGGTAAACGAGACGCTGACCCCTGCCCAATGAATCACTCGGCCCTGGCAGCTTGGGTTTCATAATTCCGCCATAAACCCGCGCACGGCTCTCCGTGTCTGTGTGTGTGTATGGGGAGCGGTAGTGCAGCGGTTAGCGCACTGCGCTATGAACCTGGCAACCCGGGTTCGATTCCTGCTCACGGCCAACACTGCCAGTGACGATTATCTGAACCGGTCCTGGGCCTCCCCTAGGTCGACTCAGCCTGAAATGAGTACCCGGTGCGGTGTGTAAACATCGCCACTGGGGAGACAAAGGCGGTCGGGCATGGTGCTGGCCACCCACCCCCCTCGTGTACCTTGCCAGCCTTCATAGGCGCTCGCTAACAGCACTTGTCCCCAAAAGTGTGTTGCAGGCTACACGGGTGACCTTTGTCTAGCGAGTGTAAAAATCGCCGCTCTCGTATCGGCTTCGGTGTCGCATTCCTCAACGCAACACATATTGGTTATTGGACGTGCGGTGTCCGGTTTCCCTTTGGGGACGCTGTGCCACCCCAACGGGGGTGTAATGGGTGAGCGCCCACTGGGCTTGCAATGTGGGGCGTCGCAGGTTCCCATTCGATGTCAGCTGAAACGATGGTGCAAGTTTTTAAAATTCCTCCCCACACACCCCCCTCCCCCTTCTCCCTCCACCTCCACTCCCCAACCCGTCCGCCTCCGTCCGTCCAGCGGCGTAAACGGGCTGCGCCGCGGTCAGACGATTCGATCGGCAGGTCACGCGAGGTGGGGTAAAGCGTGGGCGCTCTCGCCGCCTCTTCCGAGTGGTCTCACGGGAGAAGTGGACCCAAAAAAAAGCTTTCGTGTCTGCAAGGATTCATATTCTTAGGTTTTTTTGGTAAAGTCACGTAGGTAAAAAATTAAAATTAATAAAAGTAAAATAAATATAAAATAAAAATCACGACGTTTCGGAGGCAACACAAGCCGCCGTCTTCAGGTGGAACCGTCACAGCACGATTGCTGTATCAAGTAAGATAAATTCCAAAAAAAAACCTTCAAGAGGAGCACCGCACGGCTGACTTATCGGAGGCCCTGAGGCCCTAGGCAGTGGTGCGATCGGGGCAAATGCAGGGCGGCACCTTAACGGGTTTTTCTTTGGGTCAGGTTGCGTATATACGAATGTGTCGTTTAGCCACCACCACCCGACACAGCCAATTAGTAAGGTTTGTGATGTGAAAGAAATAAAAAAAAACGTGGCGATTAGCTATTACTCGAGGCAAATCGCCTGATGAAGCTGGTTGCTGTAGTCACCAGCGAAACGTCACGGTACTCGGTTGCAAATGTTGACGGTTTACTCTGCAACTCGCCGGTGTGCTGAAGTAGAGACTAACTGGCACGTTAATATTGACGCGATCTTACCCAAAAAAAACGTTCGTTATTACGAACAATATTGGTTGTGAAAGCCTACGCGCTACCCTGGGACCATAACTGCTTAGCTTATGTTTCTCATTGGAGCAAAAACAACGGGCCCGGGACAACGCGCCGTTCCTCAACAGGCGAGGGGGGCAAACAAAAATCGACAGGAATTTCCGAGCGGCGTGTCGGCGACAGGATAGAAGAGGTACAATAGCGCCCGCCTGCCCCAACCAAAGTGGGGGACCCCGCAGAGGAAGAACCTGTTTGAATTCTCTATTTAACAACACGCGGCAGCGCTCCGTCAATTACCAACACACAGCGTCGCTCTGTTGACGGCACGGCAGGCTGTTCGGGATCAAGTGCGCCAAGTGCAACGCGTCGTTCAGCAAGACGGACTTTGTGATGCGCGCGCGCTCCCACATCTACCACATGGAGTGCTTCCGCTGCGAGACCTGCTCGCGCCAGCTGCTGCCCGGCGACGAGTTCGCGCTGCGCGACGGCGGCGGACTCCTGTGTCGAGCCGACCAGCACCACGGCGGCGGTGGCGGAGGAGGAGGCGGTGGCGGCGGCGGCGCCGGCGGTGCCGGAGGCGGCGGCGGCGGGCTGCTCGGAACGGCGCTGACGCGACCGGGCAGTCCGGTGCACTCGTCGAGAAGTCTGCACCTGTCGGGTGAGACCGAGTCGCGGTCGCCTCGAATCCAACATTGAACACAACATTTCTTTAGAACCGAGAGTGCTGCCTTCCACTGTATAAACCAGAAGGCACTTGAAGGGTTCTGAGAGGTAGATTTGTGATATCGGCTTCCAAGTGTCATTTTCCTAACGCTAAGGGTTGTACCCGGAAAGTACATTTCATCTTCCAAAATAAAGTATTTTTTGGGGTTAGATCGCTTAAATATATAAATGTGTCGTTAAAACCCGCCACCACCCGACACAGCCAACTAGTAAGGGTTGTCAAGTAAACAGAACATGCCAATTCGTCACTAGTACAGCACACCGGTGTGTTGGAGAGCCAAGCCACAACATTTACAATCTGAGTACGACGTTTCGCCAGTAATTACAACTAGCTTCATCAGGCGACAGCCAGATTTGTGGATAAGTCCACCTGTCTAGTTTCTTATATAGAGGCATAGATGTGGTGACCACACTTCTGCGCTTTTGCGCAAAGTGGGGGGGGGATTAATGAGCCAATGTACATTATACATGCACATTATGCGAGCCCTTTGACCTTGTCCTTCCTATCCATTGTGTGTATTAAAATAGGCGTACCAACGGTAATCCCTATTGAAGTACTGTGCCCTGTATAGACATGCATTTAAACAATGTATTATTTGATGATTCGCTTCCACGCAGCACTAAGTCGGTAGCTATCCGAGCGGTTTAAATTATTTTGATTTCTTTCAACTTTGCTAGATTATCTAATTAGTCTTGGCCAGTAGTAACTAGAAGTTGAAATGGGATTACAGTTGGTATGGCTATTTTAATACACACAATGGACAGGAAGGAAAAGATCAAAGGGATCGCATAATGCACATGCATAATGTACGTTGGCTCATTAATCCCACCCCCCCCCCATCTTGGCCTCTATATAAGGAATGAAACAGGTGGACTTCTCCACAAATCTGGCTGTCGCCTGATGAAGCTAGTTGTAATTACTGGCGAAACGTTGTACTCAAATTGTAAATGTTATGGCTTGGCTCTCCAACACACCGGTGTGCTGTACTAGTGACGAATTGGCGTGACAACCCTTACTAGTTGGCTGTGTCGGGTGGTGGCGGGTTTTAACGACACGATCTAACACAAAAAACCCCTCTATTATGGATGATATTGGTCGCGAAAGCCTACGTGTTATACATTTCATCTCGTGACGTGACGCTGACCGATAGCACGATTGCGATTAAACCTGGCTAAAATGACGAGATAACAATAATTAAAGTAACATCACCGAATCCCAATTCTTTCAGGACTCGTGGGCGGTGGCATCGCTGGTGGTGGCGGCGGAGTTCCAGGGGGGATTCCGAGCGGGCCAGAGAAGGCGACGCGGGTTCGCACGGTGCTCAACGAGAAGCAGCTGCAGACGCTGCGCACGTGCTACGCGGCAAACCCGCGGCCCGACGCGCTCATGAAGGAGCAGCTCGTGGAGATGACTGGCCTGAGCCCGCGTGTCATCCGCGTCTGGTTCCAAAACAAGCGCTGCAAGGACAAGAAGCGCAGCATCCTCATGAAGCAGATGCAGCAGCAGCATCACGCCGACAAGACGGTAACGATTGCTCGCTCCTTGTCTCCTATACCGCCGATGTGCAATGGTACTGGCTACGGAATCCTGCATGCTAAGGCATTGTGATGTTGTTGGGCAGGCCTACGCAGAAAGGCTTTGCAGTATTGTTGCCCAGGCCTGTCCACTAAGGCTTTGTGGTGCTGTTGCCCAGGCCTACTCGCTAAGGCTTTGTGGTGTAGTTGCCCAGGCCTGTCCACTAAGGCTTTGTGGTGTTGTTGCCCAGGCCTGTCCACTAAGGCTTTGCAGTGTTGTTGCCCAGGCCTGTCCACTAAGGCTTTGTGGTGCTGTTGCCCAGTCCTACTCGCTAAGGCTTTGTGGTGTTGTTGCCCAGGCCTGTCCACTAAGGCTTTGTGGTGTTGTTGCCCAGGCCTGTCCACTAAGGCTTTGCAGTGTTGTTGCCCAGGCCTGTCCACTAAGGCTTTGTGGTGCTGTTGCACAGGTCTACGCACAAAGGCTTTGCGGTGTTGTTGCACAGGCCTGCGCACTAAGGCTTTGTGGTGTTCATATTCTTGGTTCTTTCGGTAAAGTCACGTAGAAGGGAAATAATAAAATAATAAAAATATAAAACAATAAAGATTCTCACGACGTTTCACACCTGATGATGATTGCTTGTGTTGCAGTCGAAACGTCGTGAGAATCTTTATTGTTTTATATTTGTATTATTTTATTATTACCCTTCTACGTGACTTTACCGAAAGAACCAAGAATATGAATCCCTGCAGTCACGAAAGCTTGAAATCAAAACTTTGTGGTGTTGTTTCACAGGCCTACTCGCTAAGGCTTTGCGGTGTCGTTGCAAATGCCTAGATGGTGAGGCTTTGCTTTGTGGTTGTGCAGAACCTGCAGGGCCTGACGGGCACACCGCTGGTGGCCGGGAGCCCTGTGCCACACGAGGCGGCGATACCGGGGAACCCCGTCGAGGTGCAGAGTTTCCAGCCAGCGCCGTGGAAAACACTCAGCGAGTTCGCGCTGAGCAGCGACCTCGACCAGGGCCCGTTCCAGCACCTGGTAAAAATGACCATCATTATTATCATTGTCAGCAGTTGCTACCACGGTGGCTGCAGCAGCAGTACTGCTATCATAATCTTTAGTTGTCATCATCAGCAGCAGTTGTTGCAGCAGTAGATGAAGCTGATGCATCAATGTCAACATCATCATCAGCAGAAGCAGCTGCTATTTATATAAAAATCTACACATATGTGAGCGTGTGCCTGTGAATGCGCGTGATCTGGTGTGCAGCAGTAGTGTAGTGATTCGCTCACCCATGTTGAGGATTTGGTCTAACAGACTGACTGTTTTGTCTTTTATATAATGTGTTCAACCACCACCACACTGCAGGTCACAACGCCTCACACTCTGTTTCTTCCTCCCAAAGTTCTCGTAACTTTGCTCAATGCAAAAAAAATGTAGTAACTCTTATTTATCACAACTTCTATTTTACCGTTTGTTGATCGCCACTCAGCATTTCAGGCCTTTGGGCCTGTGCTCAGCAGCTGTTATATATACAGGAAGTCCTCTAACGATGTAGATTCATTCCTGAAAAGTGCCGCGTTAAGTGAAAAACGTGTGAAGCGACAATAATTTCCCCATAATTAACGTAACGATAAAGTTCGGCAAGTAACGACGTATGTGCATACACGGTAAGATGGCGGGACAAATAACTTAGGGTTCGCCGCCACGTTACTTTATCGTTCTGCCTACTGCAATATCGTACCGCTCAGCCATGCTGCTCAAGAAAGTAGTTCGTCGTTGACCACTCAGAAACCGCGTTATAATGGCGCACGTTCTGTGTTATAATGGAGTGCATTCTGTATTATAACGGAGCGTGTTCCGCGTGATAACGGAGTGCATTTTGTATTATAACAGAGAGTGTTCCACATTATAACAGCGCGTGTTCCGCGTTACAAGGCCGCGCTTACCGAGTTACAACGGCGCACGTTGAATGTTGTGCCAATAAGTGTTCCCTTATGGAAGGACAGCGCTGGAGAAAACGCGTTATAGTGTGAGTACTTACCGTGTGAAGATCCACACGGGGGAAACTTTGCCTCTGCTCAACGTCTCCCCTCCCTCTCGTCGTTAGATGGGGTTCTCTGACGGGGGACCCGGATCGAACTCCACCGCAGGGAGCGACCTGGGCTCCATTCCCTCCCAGCTCCCGGACACCCCAAGCAGCATGGTGGCCAGCCCCATCGAAGCCTAAAACAACAACCCAACATGGCCGCGAGAACCATGACCACCTCTACGTTGACTCCGAGCCTCTTCCGCTCCAAGCCCAGCAGCTAAGCGAGCCTCCTTTAAAGCGCTTCTGCTTAACGCCATCAGCCCAGTTTTTTGTTTACGTAGCTTACGGAGGAGGCATTGAAACTAAATTATATTACCACGGGGGGTGGAAAATCGGCTGTTGCGTCATGGACAGCGACAACTGTTGAGTTTGGGTGGTGAAAAAATTAATGTGTTTCGTCAGAAGAATGAACGTAGCTTCGTTCGTCCGCCGTTCGGGAATATAATAGCCACTTGAGGTCATATTTTATCTTAATTTACATCTCAAACGAAGAGGTCATCGATGAATTCACAATTTTCTTAAAGCTCTGATCAGCCCGTACATTCGGGAATCGTTCGACTGTCAAGCCAGTCAGTGAGCATCCTTTATTTTAACCAGGGGACGAATTCAACCTGTTGCGACACTTGGCACGTTACCTCTTGTGCAAGGGTGACCTAGGTATAGTCACGGCTGTGAATAGCCGTGGCTGTGGCACGAAACAATTATTATTTTTGTTGTTTTTTGTTTAATTGGAAGACACGGCGAGCTGGGGAAAGTGCAAGAATGAATTACAAACGACAAAAAATAGTAAAAAAAAATAGAAAGAAAAATGTGAACGGACGTTCAGAATCACGCTGCATTTCCCCGATCCAACCGAAGCCACTTTTGATTTATTTATAACTGCGTCACGACCCGCGGCTGAGACGCCCGCAGCTTCCCGACTTGGCGCGAGGAGGCGTTGATGTAAAAAACAAAAATCGGCGGACTAACAACCGAACCGTTAAAGTTTGACTCGCGACGGTCGTGAAGATAATCGTCCGCAACTGTTACTCCACTGTGTACGCGTGGGACGAAGAGCCACCGAAAAACTACAAATGTGAAAATTCTCAACTTGAAGGAACGGGAAGGATTTGAATGGGTGTGGGGAGGGGACTGGGGGGGGGGGCTCATGGTCATATATAATTATCGGAGATCCGTTCGTAAGATGGCTGTGGTCTTAGTGACTTGTAGCACTTTAAAGGCTCCATGTCCATTCATCTCAAGCATGCTTGGCCTCAACACTTGATAGCCATTTTGTAAATTGACTGCGTTGGATTTTATGACGTTGACATTATTGATCATGGCAATGGTCTGATGGACTGGTGATAAGTGTGTGTGTGTGCGTGTGAATGTGAGAGCGAATTAAACCAAGGTTTTTCTACACGAGGTTAATCCACGCGGTGAAATATTCTCTTCTGCTGTTACTGTATTCTCCGGATTTTTTACAGCGCTCTGGAAAGTAAGAAATGCCCCCCAAATTTTGCTTTGAACACAGGGGACAAAGGGTGTCTTTAGTGTTTAACCAGACTGGGTTGTACGAGGAGCTCACACGTTTTTGAAAGATCTGAAAACAATTTCCATCACGGTGAGCTCCTGCGACGGATAAGGTTGCATTGGCTGGGTCGTATAGCCGGCGTGGCCAGCCTACCGCATGCCCAAGCAGCTTCTGAATGACCAGTTAGAGGGGGCTAAAAGGGTGTGCCACGGGCTAAAAAAGAGATAGGCCGATGTGGTACAAGAGGATGTGGAGCTGAATGGACTTGTCGATGATGGGTACCAGCGGTGTCAAGATCAGCCTCTGTACATGATGCTTGTGGAAATTCGGAGGCAGCTGCCCTCCGACAACAACGGAGGGCGGAAGAGATGCTCACAACAATGAGCGGAGTACCGGGCGCCTAAAACCGAGCAAGTTGGCACAGTTGGCAGCACAGGTGGTGCATCTGCAAGTCATCTCAGTCAATACATAGCAGCTGAGTCTGTCCTGTGACCTCCTCCCGGTGAGCCTCGACTCTTCACGGTGACCTTGATGCGCACTTATCCTGGCACAAGCGCTGTGGAGATGTCACCGCCACTTAGCGGCGAATGACGGCTGTTGTTGATGCTGTTTGTATGTGTGTGTGTGTGGTGCATATTAATATTCAGAAACAGTAAGTATCGAATGATACATAAACACACATTCTTATATTTAAGTTATTATTATTTAATAAACAAAATGTGAATTCTATTTCATTTATTAGGTTATATTCGAAAGGAAGAAACGGGGAAAACTCTTCAAGAAGTCAAACATTTGCGTCGCCCACATTTGTAAACTGTGAACGAGAGGGAACGTCTCAATTACAGCCCGAGGCACTCAACAGGGTTCACGATGAACACTGCAGAGTCACCAATCCAGCACTGCCAAGAGCCTCAGAATCTCGGTTTCAGCAAGCCACCTGCACATCGATCCGGGGATGCTCCAATGCAGTGAGTTTCACACGGTCTGAGCCCGGTCACCGACAGCTGCAGACAAAAAGAAAATTTCGCTCAATTCGTTTGTGTCTCTGGCACACTCGGCTTAGCTCAAAGATGAAGGGTGACGTTCACAAGCACCTCTTGGATGGCTGACAACGGGGCAGTCCAATCTGTACCGAGTCTGGTGTTGAGATAGTCGCTGCTATTGGAGTGAGTCCTGATGGAGTGGCTTCTATGGGAGTGGCTCCTATTGGAGTGAGTCCTGTTGGATTGCCTTCTATGGGAGTGGCTCCTATTGGAGTGAGTCCTATTGGAGTGACTTCTATAGGAGTGGCTCCTATTGGAGTGAGTCCTGTTGGAGTGACTTCTATGGGAGTGGCTCCTATTGGAGTGAGTCCTGTTGGATTGGCTTCTATGGGAGTGGCTCCTATTGGAGTGAGTCCTATTGGAGTGACTTCTATGGGAGTGGCTCCTATTGGAGTGAGTCCTGATGGAGTGACTTCTATGGGAGTGGCTCCTATTGGAGTGAGTCCTGTTGGATTGGCTTCTATGGGAGTGGCTCCTATTGGAGTGAGTCCTATTGGAGTGACTTCTATGGGAGTTGCTCCTATTGGAGTGAGTCCTGATGGAGTGACTTCTATGGGAGTGGCTCCTATTGGAGTAAGTCATGTTGGATTGGCTTCTATGGGAGTGGCTCCTATTGGAGTGAGTCCTATTGGAGTGACTTATATGGGAGTGGCTCCTATTGGAGTGAGTCCTATTGGATTGGCTTCTATGGGAGTGGCTGCTATTGAAGTGAGTTCTGTTGGATTGGCTTCTATGGGAGTGGCTCCTATTGGAGTGAGTCCTGTTGGAGTGACTTCTATTGGAGTGGCTCCTATTGGAATGAGTCCTGTTGGAGTAACTTCTATTGGAGTGGCTCCTATTGGACTGAGTCTTGTTGGAGTGAATTCTATTGGAGTGGCACCTATTTTAGTGGCTCCAGTTGGAGCGGCTCCACAGCTCCTGTTGAAGTGACTCCTATTCTAACTTTCTCATCCATCCCTAACTGGACATCTGTGAAAAAGAGCTTCATAGCTCATCGGATTTCTCCAGGATAAATAAAGATTCTGATTGACGTGGGTCTGTGGCATCATCTTCCGTTTCGGGAGACGCGAAGGTGGGGGGGGGGGGTGAGCATATGCCGCCTGTAGTAGGTTCACGTGGGCAGGACTCGAGACTCCAACACACGATCGCTCACAGCAATACCTGATGCTGTGAGAGATCAACGCACGCCTCAGCGCTCTTTAAAACTTCGCCCCACATCACCGCAGCCGGCAATGCAATGGTCAACGAGCGGTCACGTGACGGGTCTCGCCGATTCAACGGTTTTAAAATAACAAAAAAATGTTTTGAAAACCGATAACTTACGCTCACGGCAAACCGCATCGTAACCGCGCGACGCGTGATGAACGGGTTACTTACAACTTATGCAAGCGACGTGGTGCAAACCGTCCGGTAACGTCACGTCGTAGGGTACCGAAAGCAATCGTAACCGACACGGAGTGGGGAGCGGCGGGGGCGGGGGGGGCGAAAATGTGCCGTGATGAGATGATACGAAACAATAACAACAACAAAACGAGAATGAGTTCGCTCTGAAATTCGGTCGTCGGCCCCGGAATTGTGGAGATCAGTCGAATCGCAGGGGACACTAGGGCGGGGGGGGGGGGGAGCAGAGAAAGGAGCGTGCGGGAACATTAAATGCCAAATAACGCCGTCACTGCGACGGTTAATCGCAGCTGTCCTGCTGCTGCTGCTGCGTAGTTCTCTGGAGGGTGGCCAGATCACCCTCTCTGGAGGGTGGCCAGGTTGATGCCGCCGGTTTTCTCGGCACCGCGTCCGTCGTTTCGCTCCGCGTGCTGCCGGGAGGTTTCTCCACGAACCGAATAATAATAAAAAAATGTATCATAATAATGATAATAATAAGTCGAAGAAGAAGATGAAGAAGACGTTCCCAGCAAAGTCACGCGCATCGTCAGGTCTCACGTCGAGTTTTGTTTAATCGTCGGGTGAGACCAACTCAGGAGGCCATGCAAGTCTCGCTTTTTTTTTGTTATGACGGTGACCCCGAGTCACCAACGTGGTAAAAAGCCAAAAACAAATAAAATACGGCGTATGGCGCGTGCAGAGAATCAGAGCATACTGAGAAAACCGACCACGCAATCACAGGAAAAATCGAAATGTCGCACGGACGTAAGTCCTCTGATTAGCGCGGTTGGTTGTGTACGGTGCAAAAGAAGTTCGACATGGATAAAGTCTGTTTCCCTGTAACGCGGTATTTGTCGCGTTCCTTAAGAACACCGCGTTCTGGAGAAATCGCGTTTTAATAAATAATAGCATAGGGGTAAAGCGCAGTCCACAATAACACTGAGATGCATACGTAGGCTGAACAAAGACCGAGGTGCGTGGGTAGCATCTAAAAGCATCCAGCAGCATCCCGCCTCGCGCGATGGTGCTCCGCCGAGGCAGCCGCTACCACCGGTCATTCCTGCTCGCGCTGCGACGTGGTTCCGCTCGCTCGATGGCGTCACGTTCAATCGCATCCAATTCGCATGAAAACACGCGGTACAGGAGAACAGACCGTGCATACAAATCGTTCGTTAAAGACCGCGCGTCTCCCGTAGCGTCGATCAATTCGGGAGTGCACCGGCGGAGAGCCGTGGCAACGAGCGTGCTCGCAAAACCGTTGAACACACAAAAATGATGATCGGAATCTTAGAAACTTGAAAGAGACACGATGTTTGTCGTCGTCGTGCCATGCGCAACACGGAAGTGGTGCGAGATGTGTTTTAGAAACTGCGCGGGTGACAACTTTGCGATGGCGGACAGCGCGCGGTTGTCAACTTGAGCCGCAATGCAGGGAGGCTCACAGTTCGAATCCCCTCCCCAAGGCGCCTTGTAATGCCCGCGGTGGTATTAATATCGCAACGGCCAGGGCCGAATGAAGGCGATTAATTGGGCCAGGCGGCTGTTATAATTTTAGAGTTCCCTGCTGTGTACATTCACTTCCTCGCCTTGACTGTTTCGCAAGCCACCACCATCGCCATGCCCGACGTCTGCCAATCATTGTATTGCCCTTTCGCTTGGTGATTTCAATTTTGAGTTGTTTTGAATGTGAAACTGGACAAAATTGTGACCCTGAATCAAGAGTTGAATCGAACAAAAAACTGCTTTAAGTTTCGGGACATAGCTCGTAGTATTACACATGGCGATGTCCTGCCGGGTTGCCAATAGGATTTATCGTAGTGCTACAATATTGAATTTCAACCGTTAGAAAGCTCTGGCTATATATGCTTTATTCCGTGGGTGGGGGGCTGACAGACCCTACAAATCCGAGACCCCCAGGGGCTGCGGCCCCCTGAAGCCCCCGCGTCAAACCGGCGCTGGCTACCACTGATGCGGCGATGCAAAGGGCGCAACGCTTCGCTCGCGATCAGACGAGTCGCAGGTTCAACTCCGGGTTGGGGAGCTTGACTCGGGCCCATCGGCCACCATCGTTTGTAAACTGACTCATTATAATATGGCACCGCTCTTTAGTTGGTAAGTCAGCGGTCGTTGTGCTTTGGATGGACTCGTCTTCGGCCATAGGAATGTGGAATTTCCATCACTCTCTCAGGGTCGCCCCGTGCTCGTTATTGCAGAGACCGTGTGATGTCGCTCACACGAGTAAGCCGACCGTGTGCCGAAAAATAAATGTTTAATTTACCAACAGATCGTGGCAGGTCGCTTGCGGTGGGGTAAAGTTGTAGGGAAATTACTCCCACCACAATCAAGACGTCTGGCTGGCGTGGACGTGTCGGCTGAACACCGTCCAGAGTGGGTTCTTACACTCTTCCACCAGCAGTGGCACGAGCAGGCAATTTCAGGGCTGCACTTTTACCTCTTAAAACCCTACCCTGTCTTGGAGTAACGGAACAGGGGTTAGCGCTGCGCTGCGAATCCAACACCCGAGTTCAATTCCTGGCCGCGGCTATGATCAGTAGAGAGTGATAGCTGAACTGGCCCAAGGCCCCCTCCTCCTGCTCTTCACCAATCCGGAGTGACCAGGATGGTGAAATATGGTCAAACAACCACATGGTCGACATGGCATGGGGAAGCCTTTACCCACTCGTAGATAGACAACTGGCTGTAAATGATTACTTTCTTATTTATAATTTAAAGCATGACAATCCTCGCATTTACAATGTCGTGTTGGAAGTTCCACATTCCCATGGCACGGACCAGTCCATCCAATCCGCGACAACCACACTCGACTCCCCAAATTTGTGGTGCTCATTTTATTTCCCTCCCAGGAATTTCGTGTCAGCGTAGGGCATACAACAACATTGTTGTACTCTCCTATGCTTTCACGTCTATGCCCCCCCCCCCCCACCTTCACCGATCGTGGTCGAATAACCTGCGCGGGAGCATTGGGAAGGCCCTCAACCAGCAGTAGATTACTATACACGGTTAAAAGGAACGATGTTAATCGTGACTGACGCTCTTTCTGAAATGAAAAAAACGCGAAGCATTTAACTTTTGGCCGAAACAAAAATAATCAATGAGTTAAAATTCACTACCGCGCAAAACAGGGAAGGCGGGCGGGGGTTAATATTTGAGCTTATTTTTCCAATTACTTCTGCCGGAGGATCTCTGCAAAGTGTTCATGAAAATTGTTTGCATGAAAAAAAAACAACCCCTCTGTAAATGGCAGGGACCGAAAAAATAAAAAATGGTAATGAATGAGGATCCCGCGAGAGCATGATCTACTGCGACTTGTAATTGCATACCGTGTGCTCTCTTGAAAATTGAATTGTCCAAATATAATCATGAATTACATAAATTATCTTCGCCCCTTTGTTTACCGGCTCAAACCATGGGCAGCCGCAGAGAGCGCCGTTTAGCAATTTCCCCGGGCAGGATTTGTTGCCGCGTTCAGCCGGGTTTGGGCACGAAGAATGACATTTCACGGAAACAAGATATTTAGATTTTCTTACAATTGACCCTTCGGTCGAAAGTGAGGAAGCCAATGGGTGAGTAGGCTTGGTCCATGATCAATCGAAATCGTTCGTACGGTTGGTATTTGCACCGCTCTTAACTGCGCGAGGCTATCGCGATGGGCGCTACGTTTCACAGGCAGGTGTGGTTTGCGGTCGAGGGATGTTTGATCCGAAATTCTGGTCTGAAGACGAAATTTCGGACTAGCCCTGGGGAGGAATAGGTTCAGTTTCGGACTGGTCTAAAAGTATGAGGTCACAGGAAGTGACGTCCGTTCGACGACGCCACTTCCATGCACTTCCCGCCAAAATCGATGTCACGTGGCGGAGGGTGACGTCACTATCGTTAGGGACTATGACGTTTCAAATCGAGCGGATAGTATAAACGATCTCAACACGTCTGAAAAGTCAAAAAACTATTTAAAAAAAACTTTTCAATTTGTCTCTTAAGAATACTCCAGTCGCGAGATCAAAAATAGTTTTTTTAAACGAAACTCATGTCTCGTCCGCGGCAAGGCGCGTACACGATTGGCTGACGGGCGAGGCTGGTGAAGGAACGACATTGTGTGTGTGGGGGGGTGGGGGGGCTCCTTCATCCAGCAGTGGATAGACCGTGGTTTGTAATCACAATCACGACGATGATGATGACGACGTTGAATGATGTTTTCGGACACACAGATGAACGCACAAATTTACGTCCACGTTGAGACAATTCGCCGTGAAGTCATCGTTAACTTATTTTCTCTTTGTTGCTATTTAATTTCTATATTTAACAAAAATAAATGTGTCCCTTGCCCCCCACCCCCCCCCCCCCCTAACTTATGGATGTAAAATTGTATTTTTATTGATACGCGACAAATCGCACGCGGTACGTTTGTGACACAAATCATCCATTGCATAAACTGTGGGTGGTGCGGGTGATAACCGTGCAACAAGTTGTGGAATCTGGCGGAAGGAAAGAGGTGATGGCATCAGCGGCACTGGTGACCTGGTAAACTACGGCGGGCTGCCAGTTGGCGGCTCCTGAGCGACATCGGTGGGAATTCCACATTCCTATGTCGGGCACCGGTCCCTTCGTAGAGCCACCAATTATTCCCCCCCACCCCCTCGCGTATACAAAGGCAAATGTGCAGCCCTGCCATTGCTCGCTCGCTCCACTGCTGGAGGAAAGACCTCCACTCGAGAGAGCTCTACAGAGAGCTCGAGGGAGTTTCTCGAGGGGCTCTTGGGCTGCTCTTCGATCCCTGCCAGAGGTGGGAGTGACCCGCACGTCACCCCACCGCACGCCGTGGCTGGGCTGGACAGAGGCGGGGGGTTCCCAGGGAGGATTTAGGAATCTTGCGCGGTTGTTTGGAACTTCCGTGCAGGGAAATCGATCTCGTGACCTCGGGATAACTTTCCACATCGTGGTACTTATTTTAACGATTCCCAACCTCCACACCGCCGCCCCACCACCCGCCCCCCCCCAAAAAAAAGTTGAAGATGATGATTGTGACGATTGTGACGATTGTGATGATGTGATGATGAGTCGACTGCCATGATTGACGTCCACGGGGAG
The DNA here is from genome assembly GCF_965212315.1 of Lampetra planeri. Taxonomy (NCBI): domain Eukaryota; kingdom Metazoa; phylum Chordata; class Hyperoartia; order Petromyzontiformes; family Petromyzontidae; genus Lampetra; species Lampetra planeri. The sequence goes on along the minus strand of NC_136145.1, from coordinate 6,025,658 downwards.
ACCGTGTATCGGCGGATGAGCTCAAACAAAAATGAGAGGCGTTCACAGAACGAAGTGTATCATTTGTTGAAATACACTGCAATGAGAATAATAATGCGAATCTGCCAACGGTTACTTTGCAAACGACTTGGTTTACAGTCACGCATGCAAATTTTTCAAATATTGCGATCCCGTTGTCAAAAACAAGTATATAATCCGGTTGGGTTCCATGAGAGAAAAAAATACAAAATGTAAACAAACAAAAAAATAAACAAATAAAAAAACGATTTGAAAATATGTTGTATTAGATGTTTAATTACGTTGAGTTTTATATTTCATGCCGTAGTCAGGACTAGCGATGGAATGACGGCCGAGGGGCTGGAACTCGCTCCAAATTCACCGTCTGCTGTGGAGATGGAGCAATGATATCAGCTGGTGTGCCGGATTCAGTAACACAGCCGAGAATCCGGGTTGACCCACAAGCGGCAGCGTGACGAGCGTGGGGGCGAGGGGGGGTCCCTCCCTGCCCCCCTCACCCCCTGGTTGCCCCCCCCCCCCCATGCTGAGAGCCACCATGAGATTTGTTTTCAACAATAGTGTCGAAGAACAACGCGAACAACTCATTTAAAACGGAGCGCCCCCACAGCGTTAAGTGTTCGAGACCGTGAGCGCAACGACGATGCGATTCGGCCTCTAGGTGCGACCGTGCGAGACCAATCACAATACTGGGTGACCCCCCCACCTGAACCCATTGCCGCAGCCCCCCCCCCCCCCCCCTGAGCTGATGACGTCGTTAACTACGCCACTGACCCACAGGTGGCTGATGGATTCATTGACATTGTGAGCTTCCCCACCCTCCTCTCGGTGGCGTCGCTGTCGAGTGTGCAGGCGGTGCAACTGCACCGGGACCCCCACGGGCTGGAGGGTGGGGGGGCTTCTGACGAGTAACAGAGAGGGAGGGGAATTGGACAGAGCCCCCCCCCCCACACACTGTTTGATTCCTTGCGAGCAGGGACGTGTGCCTACCACGTGATGCCACTGCCACCAAACAACGTTCAATTGCTTTCAGGTTGCAATATTTTGTTAAAAATGAAATAAAAGTTGCGATTTGTGTTTTATTTGGAACAGCAACAACAACATCAACGCCAACACAAGTCAGAATGAAACAGCGGTCGTTTGATAACTTGAGTTAAGTATGTGAGGTTCGGTGGCATTAAACCCACGCGTATTGTGAAATTTGTCGAATTCATCCGAATTTAATTAATGTGGGGCACGTGGTGTTGGCGGACGCTCATTCAGGCCGGCGCGGGACACGAGATGTCGACATGGGTTCGATTCCAGGGCAAGGATACCATCAGTGGCAATTATTCTGAAATCAGTCCCCAGTCCTGGGTGTCCTCTAGATCGACTCGGCCTTAAATTCGTACTCGGTGCGATGTGTAAGCAGCCGTAATGGGGGAGACAAAGGCACGCATTACCCGCACACAAAGATGCCCCACATAGCCTTAACAGACGTTTTGGGCACGTGCTGTTAGCAAGCACCTATGTAGGCCGGCAAGGCACACGAGGGGGTGGTGGGGCCAGAATCACGCTCACACACACACAGACAGACAGGCACACGGACACATGGAAAGTGTCTGCACGTCTGTGTCCAGGGCCCTCTGGGGGACAATGTTTGTTTAACCCAGACGCGGTGCCCAGCAGAGCCATATTTGAGGCATGACCATTCCCCAGCGCGCGTCCACTCACTCATCGCCTCCTTAATGCAACAAACGCACTCGGTTACACAGCGGCTAGAGGCGGCTCCCTCGCTCTCTCGTTCTCCCATCGCTCTCTCCCCTCTCACCTCTCTCTACCCTCTCTCTCACTTTTTTTACGATCAGTGGAAACAAGAAGATGTTCGGTGTAGTCGGCACTTTGCTTCGTTCATCATTTCGTTTTTTTTATTTAAAATGTTTAACTTTGCTGCTTTATGTAAACCCCCACCTCTCGCTCACTTTCTCGCTCACTCTCGTTCTGCACGCAGCCCTTCTCGCAGTCCGACGGCCTCCGACGGGTAGCTCATATCAGCATGCCCCTCTCTCTCTCCTCCCTTCTCTCTCTTTTTTACGATCAGAGGGAGCAAGAAGATGCTCGGTGTAGTCGGCACTTTGCTTCGTTCATCATTTCGTTTTTTTTTTCAATGCTTTGCTTTACGTAACCCTCCCCACCTTTTTTAAATGAAATATTTCTGTCTCTCCCTCGCTCTCTTTTTTACCATCAGAGCAGAGGAAACAAGAAAATGTTCGGTGTAGTCGGCACGTTGCTTCGTTCATCATTTCGTTAAAAAAAATGCTTTGCTTTATGTGCCCCCCCCCCCTTTTTAAACGAAAGATTTCACAAAAGATGTCACGCTCTGCTCTCCTCCTTCTTACCCTTTCCCCCCCCCTCTCTCTCTTGCCCCCCTCTCTCTCTCCCCTCTCTCTCGCCCCCCCCCTCTCTGTCTCCCCGCGCTCTCTGTCTCAGCTCCTTGTTAGTTCCACAAAACAAATTAGGTCATGTGGATGAAAGTTTAAACCAACATTCATTATACTTGTGTATGAGTGTGTGTGTGTGCAATGGGGAGACAAAGGCAGCCGGGCGTGGTGCTGGCCACCCACCCCCTCGTGTGCCGTGCCGACCTTTATAGGTGCTCGCTAACAGCACTTGCCCCTACAGTCTGTTCAGGAATCTTTGTTTGTCGTGGAAAACACATGGAAGTGGTCCAAGTGTGGGACTTGGCAACGTCAGCAGTCCACCAGGGATCGAACCGGGCACAACCCACCCGAGGGAGTGGTGCATGCTGGATCACGCCCGGCTTGCCTTTGTCAAGGTGTGAATGTTAACACCCACGCCATGGCATCATTTAAGGCTGAGTCGACCTAGGAGGGGAGACCCCAGGACCGGTTCCTAGATCGATGTTGGCCGTGGCCGGGAATACAACTCAGCTGGTGTGATTCGTAGACAGTGCACTCACCACACACACACAGGCAGTGCGCTCACCACACACACACAGTGCACTCACCACACGCACACACAGACATCGTGCTAACCACACACACACAGGCAGTGCGCTAACCACACACACACAGGCAGTGAGTGCACTCACCACACACACACAGGCAGTGCGCTCACCACACACACACAGTGCACTCACCACACGCACACACAGACATCGTGCTAACCACACACACACACAGGCAGTGCGCTAACCACACACACACAGGCAGTGCAATCACCACACACACACAGTGCGCTCACCACACACACAGTGCACTCACCACACGCACACACAGACATCGTGCTAACCACACACACACACAGGCAGTGCACTCACCACACACACACACACAGTGCACTCACCACACACACACACAGACATAGTGCTAACCACACACACACACAGTGCACTCACCACACACACGCATAGTGCACTCACCACACACACACAGTGCACTCACCACACACACACAGGCAGTGCGCTCACCACACACACACACAGGCAGTGCACTCACCACACACACACACAGGCAGTGCACTCACCACACACACACACAGACAGTGCACTCACCACACACACACAGACAGTGCGCTCACCACACACACACACGCAGGCAGTGCGCACACCACACACACACATAGAGGCTCACGCGCGCGTGACCTCCAGGGATGTGTTCCTGATGTTTGGATGAAACCCAAGAAGAAGACGACCAAGAAGAAGAAAACATTCTAATTTGGCCAACTTTTTTTTTTATAATAACAATGTATAAATATAAATATAATCATCATCAGCATCATCATCAGCATCATCATCATCAGCAGCCATGATCCATCCACTGCTGGATGAACACCTCCCAAAGCCGTCCCCGTGCCTCGTGGTGCCGCGATGTCACAGGACACCCGGCAGCGTCACCACAATGAACGTCCTCTCTGGGTACGTGTGTGTGTACGTGTGTGTGTGTACGTGTGTGTGTGTACGTGTGTGCACGTGTGTGTCTGTGTAAGTACGTGTGTGTACGTGTGTGTGTGTACGTGTGTGTTTGTACGTGTGTGTCTGTGTGTATACGTGTGTGTACGTGTGTGTCTGTGTGTGTACGTGTGTGTGTACGTGTGTGTCTGTGTGTGTACGTGTGTGTGTGTACGTGTGTGTCTGTGTGTGTACGTGTGTGTGTGTACGTGTGTGTCTGTGTGTGTACGTGTGTGTGTACGTGTATGTACGTGTGTGTGTACGTGTGTGTCTGTGTGTGTACGTGTGTGTGTACGTGTGTGTGTGTACGTGTGTGTGTGGTCAGTCGACCCGTGGCACCTGGGTCTGCCCCGTGACCTCCTGCCAGCGGGCGTTCGACACTTCACGTGGCCTCAGGGTGCACATGGCCTGGCACAAGCGTCGTGGTGACGTCACCGCCACTTAGTGGCGAATGGCGGTTGTTGTTGTTGTTGTGTGTGTGTGTGTACGTGTGTGTCTGTGTGTACGTGTGTGTCTGTGTTATGGGGAGCGGTAGTGTAGTGGTTAGCGCGCTGCGCTATGAACCTGGAGACCCGGGTTCGATTCCCGCTCACGGCTAACACCAGTGACGATTATCTGAACCAGTCCTGGGCCTCCCCTAGGTCGACTCAGCCTTAAATGAGTACCTGGTGCGGTGTGTAAACATCGCCACTCGGGAGTCAAAGGCGGTCGGGCGTGGTGTTGGCTACCCACCCCCTCGTTCGTGTACCGTTCCGGCCTTCATAGGTGCTCGCTAACAGCACTTGCCCTACAGTCTGTTAAGGCTATACGGGGGATCTTTGTCTGTGTGTACGTGTGTGTCTGTGTGGCGAGCGTTAGTGTAGCGGTTAGTGTAGCGGTTAGCGCGCTGCGCTACGAACCCAGTGACCCGAGTTCGATTCCCGCTCACGGCCAACACCAGTGACAATTGTCTGAACGGGTCCTGGGCCTCCCCTAGGTCGACTCAGCCGCAAATGAGTACCTGGTGCGGTGTGTAAACATCGCCACTGGGGAGACAAAGGCGGCCGGGCGTGGCGCCACCCACCCCCTCGTGTGCCGTGCCGGCCTTCATAGGTCCTCACTAACAGCACTTGCCGCAGCAGTCTGTTACAGGCTATACAGGGGATCGTTGTCTTTGTTGTTGTACGTTGAACTTCTTCTGCACCGTACGTACGTAGCCAACCACGCTCAGTTTGTCCCACCGGCCATCGTCTCCTCCATCCATCAAGTGTCCTGCCAAGGCCCAACTCTATTTGCTCAACGGTCTCAGCGCAGCGCAGAGGTCGCACACGGGTTTTGATTCCTTACCCGTACCCGGCCGCACCAGGGTCGCAAACCCGTACGCTACCCATACCCGTACCCTACCCGAAATGAGTGACAAACGGTTACTCACCGGTGACTCACGGCCTACCCGTACCCGGCCGCGTACGGGTAGTCGGGTATCGGGTAGGGTACGGGTATCGGGTACCCGGTTGCGACCTCTGGCGCAGCGTTCTTCGTTGCAAGGTCCCATGGGCCACTGGGTGGCCCCTGGTGGCCTTTTTGCGGCCAGGTGACCATCCCCCCCCCCCCCATCATCGTTGTCATCTTCCTGCTGTCAAACCCAGCAATCGTTTCAAACGCGTGGCGGCCCTCACACTGACGATGTCTTATCGGCGAAAGTGACCCTCTGGCAATTGGTGATGTCTCTCACCCGCGCGCGTGTTCTCTAATCCACGTGCTCCTCTTCCCTGCCCCCCCCCCCTCGCTTGCGAATTGCAAAGCGACCGACAATCTCCAGGCGTCTTGGCACACTCCTCGGGCTTCTGTTGCAATGTCTCGTTGGCAATGTCCCAGCGTGCTCTGAATCCACGCGTCATACACAGCAGGTTAAAAAAACCCGGCGATTTTAAAACCGCGGCGAGTATCGTTGCTAAAAAAAAGTCGGATTTTTTTGTATAAACATTGGAAAGTCTCTCCGGTAAGCCAATGCGGATCGCTTCCTGCGTTCAAACAAAACACTCTCAGTGTTCGGCTCGTGGCCTCTGGAGGTTCGCATTGGGCCGTGTCAGAGTCATTGAGTTGGCACCAAATAACATGGGTTAGACCCTGTCTTGAATTGCACCTCTAAAACAATGTTGATGTTCCTGTCTTTGGGTATTGTTTTTGCTGCATTACAATTACAAAGATTGACTGCGGTCCATCGTCATTCTGGGATCAGTAAAACGAGTACCACTTTGTGGGAAGTCAATACTATTTCTTTTTTACTGTTTTTATTTGACCAGGTAAGGCCCACTGAGACATACGGCTCTTTTCCAGAAGCGATATGGCCAAAAATGATAGTTCAACTAAGTGGGTTATCACGTGGACATTTACAGCAGCTAAATGCTACAAACGTATGATTCTTTATGTGGAGGGGAAAACCGGAGGACCCGGAGAAAAATTAATGCAACCATGGGGAGAGAGAAAACGCAAACTCCAAATATACAGCAGCAGGCGTCAGGGTCGGGATCTAACCCACGACCTCCTGTAAACCAGGCGAGGGAGTTAACATCCCCTAGCCACCGTGATGTTGATGAGAGAGACACGCAATCTCCAAATATACAGCCGCAGGCGTCAGGGTCGGGATCTCACCCACGACCTCCTGTATACAAGGCGAGGTAGTTAACATCTCGCCACCGTGGCGCCCGTGAAATGGTCATGCTCTGGTGACCGCGCTGAGATGTGTACAATTGAAAACCCGGCATAACCACGGGCAGCTGAAACCTTCGAACCAAGGTCTCAGCGATTACCGGCTCAGTGTATTTGATCAATGTGAATTTGTTAAGTGCCCGTCACATTTCACCATGTACACCACCAACACACTCTGCGGCATTTATTTATCTATTTATATGTTTGCATTGCATATAGGAGATGGGTGGGACGCGTGCATGGCAACTTTCGGAAACAGGCATTGGGGTGGCATACAGAGTATGTATAATGTATATATTCTTTGGTTCTTTCGGTAAAGTCACGTATAAAAAGAAAATAATAAATTAAATACTAGCATACGACGTTTCGATTGCAACACAAGCAATCATCATCAGGTATAAATGAAATAGAAACACAAATCTAGTATACTTAGAAATGTAATGTAATACAACAGAGTCGGGTAACATAACAGTCAAACACCTTACCTGGTTGATTACGTTCTTCCTGAGAATGCTAAATTTGAGAGAGAGAGATAAAACACAGAACCAGAGACATATAGACAGACATATAAAGCAGACAGATATCACAGAGTTACATAGAGAGAGACACATACATAGGCACACAGAGAAACCACGCCTCTGTGTCGAGGCCTTAAATGTTTCTATTTCATTTATACCTGATGATGATTGCTTGTGTTGCAATCTAAACGTCGTATGCTAGTATTTAATTTATTATTTTCTCTTTATACGTGACTTTACCGAAAGAACCAAAGAGTAATTCCTGCAGTCACGAAAGCTCCAAATTAAGTAGAATGTATATATGTTGAACTTCTTTCGAACCGTACGTAGCCAACCGTGATAATTGTAGGTGCGGGGGGAATTACATAAATGCGTTTTGAATCTAAATATTCAAAGTGCATAGCTCCAGTGGCTTCCGAATATCGGAAGTAAGAGCGTTCCAGACGGCCGTGGAAGCGCTTCCGAAAGCACGCTATGCGGTGACCGTCTTTGTTCGGTGGCTGCGAGGATGACCGGAGGTTGTTACCCTGGGGCACGGGGGGTGACATGAAGCCAGATGGTGGCGATGATGATGGCGATGACACTGTGAGAGTGGTACTTTAATTTTGTGTTTACTGTGCAACACGGGGAAGACATTGAAGCCAGATGGTGGTGGTGACGATGTGTGTATGTTTGCCTTCTTTCGCACCGTACGTAGCCAACTCGTGCTAATCGGAGACGATGACGAGGCTGTGGGAGCAGTGAATTGACGTTGCAATCGCTGCGGGATATAGCAGATGGAAGGAAGCGATGGCGAGGTGGGGCGGCATCAACAACAACAACATCATCATCACCGTGAAGACCGCCTAACCTTTCAACTCCCACCATCCACCCCTCACCCCCCCCCCTCCCTAAAAACCAGTTCTCCCACTCACACGAGCTTTCGGCTGTGCCAATTCCACATTCCACGCCGGCCAGAGAGAACCCAGCAAAGTGGTCGCCTCTCAATTTCATCCACCGCGGATTGCCATGGTCGGCGAGGGGGCCCTGGCCATGATGTCGCGGCACCGGGCGGTAGCGCGTTCGCCGTCGAGAGGGTTTGGCGGTTGGGACACTCCGTGGCAGCCCTGGCGAAACAAAAAACTAACAACAACAGCAGCAATATTAATAATAAGTAGGTGTTTTTACCCTTTCTGGCAATAAACACCAAACAATTTTCGAACATTTGAAACTTTCGTGACTGCAGGAATCCGTACTCTTTCGGTAAAGTCCCGTAGAAAAATTAATAATACACCAGAGGACGATCGCTTGCGTGGCGGTCGAACCGTCGCGACCTATTATTATTTTCTACGCGACTTTACCAAAAAAACCAAGGAGTCTAATTTTCGTAGACCAAATGAGATACTCTTTCGCAAGGCGTCAAGTCTGCATTGACCACACTTACTTGTGACAAAACAGACATGGCACTGATAATAATAATCTACGCATCGCCTTGGAAACTGTTTTATTGCCAGAAAGGGTAAAACCTCGACTTAGTTTTTTTCTATCCATAATTTCGATACTGGCCAAAAAGGTCCCTTCGAGAGCATTGAATCAAATGGGCAGGGGTGGTGGGGGTGGTGGGGGTGGTGGTGGTGCTGGTTGGGGAGCGGTGGTGTAACTAAAAATTCAAAGCGATTTGTAACACAAACGAACATTGAAAACAATCGGAGGTGATCTGTCCATCTACGGCCCTGAGCATTCCAGTGGTGGAAAATCCACGTTTCTATGGCAGGGGGGTGAGGCTCTCCACAGGGACAACCGCTGGCGACCACCCCACACAAATCAGTACTCATTGTTATCGAGAACGGAGGGAATTATGAGGTTAGCGCTACGCTGCGCTACGAACCAGAGTTAGATTCCCGCACACGGCCAACACCTGTGACGATTATCTGAACCGCTCCTGGACCTCCTCCACTAGGTCGACTCAGCCTCAAATGAGCACCTGGTGCGGTGTGTAAACATCGCCATTGGGGAAACAAAGGCGGCCAGGGCGTGGCGCTGGCCACCCACCCCTCTCGTGTGCCGTGCCGGCCTTCATAGGTGCTCGCTAACAGCACTTGCCCCAACAGTCTATGCAAGCTATACGGGGGATCTTTGTCTTTGGTGGTTGACTCAGTCATAATTCCATCCGTTCTCGATAAGAATGAGTACCGATTTGTGTGGGGTGGTCGCCCAGCGTTTGTCCCTGTGGAGAGCCTCGCCCCCTGCCATAGAAACGTGGAATTTCCACCACTGGAATGTTCAGGGCCGTATATGGGGAGATCACCGCCGATTGCTTTCAATGTTCGTTTGTGTTACAAATCGCTTTGAATTTTTAGTCTTGTCATGTTTCAGACACCTCAAATATGAACGATTTTTTTTTATTTCAACAGGTAAGTCCCATTGAGTTGAAAAGCTTTTTATCTTTTTTAGAAGCGACCTGGCTGTCACAAATGATAGCCCGACGAAATGGCTTATCACGTGAGAAATTTACAGCAGTAGCGAAATACTCTAAACGCGTGATGTTGATTCTAAACGTGGAGGTGGAAAACCGGAGGACCCGGAGAAAAATCTACACGACCACCGGGAGAGAGAGAGAAAGACACGCAAACTCCAAATATACAGCAGTAGGCGTCAGGGTCGGGATCCAACCCACGACCTCCTGCGTACCAGGCGAGGTAGTTAACATCTCCTAGCCACTGTGATAATGATGATGATGAGAGAGACACCGCAGACTCCAAATATACAGCAGCAGGCATCAGGGTCGGGATCGAACCCACGACCTTCTGCGTACCAGGCGAGGTAGTTAACATATCCTAGCCACTGTGATGATGATGAGTGAGATAAACACACACACTCAAAATATACAGCAGCAGGCGTCAGGGTCGAGATCGAACCCACGACCTCCTGTAGACCAGGCGAGGGAGTTAACATCTCCTAGCCACTGTGATGATGATGAGTGAGAGAGAGACACGCAAACTCCAGATATACAGCAGCAGGCGTCAGGGTCAAGATCGAACCCACGACCTCCTGTAGACCAGGCGAGGGAGTTAACATCTCCTAGCCACCGTGATGTTGATGAGAGAGACACGCAATCTCCAAATATACAGCAGCAGGCGTCAGGGTCGAGATCGAACCGACAACCTCCTGTAGACCAGGCGAGGGAGTTACCATCTCCTAGCCACCGTGATGATGACGAGAGAGAGACACGCAAACTCCAAATATCCAGCAGCAGGCGTCAGGGTCGAGATCGAACCCACAATCTCCTGTAGACCAGGCGAGGGAGTTAACATCTCCTAGCCACCGTGGAGCCCCTCCCCCCACCCCCCTCGACCATCCGCGCGCGTGCGAGCGCACAAATAGCCGCCGACACGAAGGCCCTCATTAGCAGCGGGGCCTTCCAGCTAAACAATCAACAGGCGGTCTCTCTGCTTTTGAGTGGACGGCGGCGATGGCTGGAATGAGCGGTCACGCTAAGGACGCGCATTGCCAAGTGGCGTCAAAAAAAAAAACACGCTTTCGAAAGTTCAAGCCGTTGTTTATACGTGCGGCGCGCACACACAGCACCACACACACACACACGTGTCCCGAAAACAACAGCTGCATTATTCAAGTGACCGTGCCAAATGTAGCTAATTGGCCACGAGAGAACGGGTCCGCGTGTGCGTGTGTGTCTTTCTCTCTCTCTATATATATAAGTTTGTACAATGTTAAAGTGCGCGCGCGCGCGTGCGCGCGTGTGTGTGTGTGTCTGTCCTTTTTGTGTCTGCCGGGAGCGGTGGTCTAATGGTTAGCGCTGCTTCTGCTACAAAGCCGGCGACCCGAGTTCGTTTCCTGCTCACGACCAACACCAGTGACTATCATCTCAATCGGACCCGGGCTTTCCCTCTGTCGACTCAGCCTCTCCACTCATGACCAACTTCTCCTTTAGGAATATCTGAACTGGTCCTGGGCCTCCCCGCGGTCGACTCAGCCTGAATTGAGTACCTGGTGCTGTGTGTAAAAAAAAACCAGCAATGGGGAGACAAAGACGGCAGGGCGTGGTGCTGGCCACCGGACCCGTGGTGCTCACTCCAATTACTGTTCTCGGCCACGGTTAAAAGCAGCGCGGAGCAATGGCGACACGAGTGCGGGTAGTGACGGAGAGGAGATCCACGGGTCACCCGTTTTGCCAGTGTCAAGATGATGTGCACAAAAATAGAAGACGAACGCTGTTTACCCTTTTCCGGCAAGAATACCGGCGGTGTTAAGATGTTCACACACCAAATACACACCTACAGTCAGTTTAACACGTAGGTTTTCGCGACCAATATCATCCATAATAGAGATTTTTTTTGGGTTAGATCGCGTAAATATTATAAATGTGTCGTTAAAACCCGCCACCACCCGACACGGCCAACGAGTAAGGATCGTCACGTAAACAGAACGTGGTCAATTCGTCACTAGTACAGCAACACCGGTGTGTTGGAGAGCCAAGCCACAACACTTACAATCTGAGTACGACGTTTCGCAGTAATTACAACTAGCTTCATCAGGCGACAACCAGATTTGTAGAGAAGTCCACCTGTTTCGTTCCTTATATAGAGGCGTAGATGTGGTGACCACGCTTCTGCGCTCTTGCACAAAGTGGGGGGGGGGAGCATGAATGAGTCAACGTACATTATGCATGCACATTATGCGAGCCCTTTGATCAGTGTAACAAGGCATCAGGTCTGCATTAACCGCACATTCTTGTGGTAAAACATGCAAATACATTCGATGCCTCGTGATACTGTAGTTCCATTTGGTGTTTGAACATTTTTGACACCTCATGTATTCTTGTCGGAAAGGGTATAAACCTCTAATTCTTTTTCAGCAACAGAGAATTATTTTTGGACATCTCGAAAGAAACGCGAGTACCCACACTTTACCCCACCAACTGTGGAGGTCCCACCGATGTACTGATGGCAGTACAGAAGCGGGAGACGACTGGACATCTGTCACACAAAAGGAGCCTCATAGCTCATCGGATTCCTCCAGGTTGAACGGGCTCGCTCGCGATTGCAAGTCACGTGACATGGAGTGGAGGAGGTGGAGGAGATGTGACATGGAAAAAAACAACCACAGATAGGATATGATGATGTGATGATGGTGATGACCATGATGGTGATGGTCATCATCAAGAATGCTGCTGCTACTGCTGTTGCCGCTGATGATGCTCGTGTGTGGATCCACACACCAGCAACGTTCTGACCCCGTGCCCCTACTGGGCATCTGTGAAAAAATAAGCTTCATAGCTCATCGGATTCCTCCAGGATTAATACACATTCTGATTCTGAACCAGTAGCCTCTGTTGTAACGGCGCTGGACATTGAAGGAGAGAGAGAGAGTGGCCGATTGAACCTGTGAACCTTTGGCTCAATCCAAGGCTCGGTGACCCAAATTGCCACACGCCCCCTCTGTTTAGAGTTTTGCATAATGAGACGGCTGCTCGGGGTGATTGAGAGACCCCCCATCCACCCGTGAATGATGCGTGAGTGAGTGGGTGGGTGCGTGCGATGTAACGTTTGTTACCAAATGATCTCATTTTGGGATCGGTCATCGTCGCAGTTGAGCCTCCGCGGTCATTCCGGTTAGCAGAGTGGAGTCACGTTCGAATCATCGAAGGGATTTCATGTTGGTTCTGTTGGTTCTGCGCGTGGGTTTCCTCCCATGTACCCGAATCGGAGATCCGGAGCATGCCAGACGAACGGACGGACGTGTGTGAATTATCTCCAGACGGCTTTCGCGACCAATGTTATCCATAATAGAGGGGTGGGGGGGGGTTTGTTAGATCACGTAAATATGAAATGCGTCGTTAAACCCGCCACCACTTGATAAGTCAATTAGTAGTAAGGGTTGTCACGTAAACAAAAATGCCAACAAGTTATTATTTCCGTTAAAGAGTAAACCCACAACATTTACAATTCGAGTACGGCGTTTCGCCGGTAATTACAACCAGCATCATCAGGCGGACAGTCAAATTTGGTAACTATTTGGCATGTTTTATTTCCGCGACAAACCTTACTAATTGGCCACGTCGGGTGGTGGCGGGTTTAACGACACATTTATATTTGGATACCTGCACACCGTAGATTATCGACATTGCTCTAAGTTAAATTTTGATTTAAAGCTTTCGTGACTGCAGGGATTCATATTATTGGTTCTTTCGGTGAAGTCACGTAGAAGGGAAATAATAAAATAATAAAAATATAAAACATTGCTCGAAGTTGTCGAAATGTATGCGTGAGTCGAGAATTGCACGGAACACTTTAATTGTAACCGACGCTTGACAAAATCGCCCAGGATGCCGCCACGATTTCGTCAGATCTCGCGAGCTAAGCAGGGGCTGAGCCCGGATAGCGCTGGGATGGGTGACCGCCACCATGCACAACCGGCAGGCGTAGTGGGCCATGTGGGCGGTAGAGGGCGCAGTGCAGCAAAATGCCACGGTTGTTCTGCACCCTCGACCAATCCCCCACACTTCACTAAGGCGCACTGACCAGCGTGGTGAAGTATGGTCAGCATTTCCCTCGCGGCACCGGAAGCCGTGAGGAGGCCCTCATCCAGCAGTGGATAGACAGACGCGCGCTGTGCATTCTACACAAGTAATGACAATTGTAAAAACCATTAAAACCTCACCACATTTGTCGTGAACACTGCCGTTTCGGGCAATGGTCCTTTTGCAGAACACGTCACCACCATTGATAGCATGAATCCAAATCTTGTGACAAAGCAACATTTAATACGATGGGATATTTGCTTTCTTTTTTTCTTTATTTCTTCCTGTGAAAATCTCAAGTCGGTTGGGGAAGGCCCCGGATTTGAACCTAGGTGGTACCAGCTCAGTGTCTCCGACACGGCCAGATATAGTCCCAGGGACGCCATTCATGCCCCCCCCCCCCCCAAACACACACACAGCACACAACCGCTTTTATTTTTAAAGGTGGCAACGGAAGACTGATTGGGGGCCACTCGAGATTAGGTCCTGCAGGGGTTACGTAAAGGTCGCCGGAGATTATGAGGTCACGACAAGGCACGCCGCCGCAGCGGCTCCGGCTCCACGTGGGGCAATCGTCGAGGCTCACGTGGATCCGCTGAGCTCCACGAACTCTCAATCACCCGACAACCGCATTCCTCACCACCTCTGTCGTCGTCGTCGTGGTTAGCACCACCGGGATCGGTTTAAACGAATTATTTGGGGATGCTGCTGCTGCTGGTGCTGCTGCATTGGCAGTGATGCACAAGCACAATTAACAACAACAACAACAACAACTACTTCAACATGTGTTTACAGTACTGCGTGGCCTTCAAAGAAACCAAATATATATTAGCCGATGTTTTGGGTTAATGTCCCTTCTTCACAGCAACATGGTTTATATGCTATAACGCATCATGAATGTGCCATAAAGAAGGGTAGTTGCCTAAAACGTCGTCTATAATGCGTTTTTTTTATTTTAACGCCACAGTGTTATTGACGAATGTATTCATTGATGACGTCATCTCGCTCTATTTATCACCGGAAGCAGGTGGATTGCGTCACCATTCTGGCAAATCGCCCGATGATGCTGGTTGATGTGATTACCTGCGTAACGTCGTACTACTCACATAGTAAATGTTGTGGATTTACTCTCCAGCACAATCGGCGAGCTGAAGTAGTAAACTAATCGGCGCGTTGTTTACGTGACGAACCTTGCTCGCTGTGTCGGCTGGTGGAGGGTTACGACACATTTATACTTACGCGATCTAACCCAAAATCTTTACGATGAATGATATTGGCCACGAAAGCCTACTACGTGTTAAACTGCATTCATTTAGTTTACAGCCCTTTACCAATCCACTGCTGAATGATGGCTTTTCCATTCGCTGTCAGTCGTGGAAGTTTTTTCACCACACTTCACCACCTTGTTGAAGGGGGAGCGGAGGCCTAGTTCAGGTGATTTTTGCCGTGTCCAGCAATTGCCACGACTTTAGGATACCACTCGCCGCTAACATTGATTATTATGCGCAAGTGATACCTGGGTTAACAGCGCCACGGTGGCTATGATATGTCAACTACCTCGCCAGGTCTACAGGAGGTCGTGGGTTCCCTCCAGACCCTGACGCCTGCTGTATATTTGGAGTTTGCATGTTCTCTCTCCCCGTGGTAGCGGTTTTTCCCACCACATTTAGAATCAATATGCGTTGAGAGTATTTGGCTGCTGCTGTATATTTCCACGTGATAAACCAATTGGGTGAATTACATTTGTGGCCAGATCGCTTCTGAAACAGAGTAGCGTAGCTCAGCGAGCCTTACCTTGTCAAAATCAAATTTTTAGTTTAGTATTGCAATGACAAATATGGCCTTGTTTTGTTGGCCAAACAGACTGTTGGGGCAAGTGTTGTTTTTAAAGCCAATACCACGCGAAAATGAGTGATATGGCCAGCGCCATGTGGGGCCGACCGCCTTTGTCTCCACAGTGCTGGCGTTCGCACATCGCAGAAGGAACTCATTTAATGCTGAGTCGACGTAGAGGAAGTACAGGACATGTATATTTACCGTTCGGTTTAGCCATGCCCAGGGATCGAACAAAGGTCGCGGGGTTTGTAGCGCGGTGTGCGTACAGCTGCGCCACCGCTCCGTGCCTGTGTAATCATAGAGCAATGTGTGGTAAACTGACGGTAATATTGATATACTATTTTTATTTTACCAGGTAAGACCCACTGAGCTATACTCTATAGCTCTTTTTCAGAAGCGACCTTGCCACAAATGATAGCCCATCGGAGTGGCTTATCACATGGAAATGCATCGCAGCGAAATACTCTAAAGGCGTGATGTTTATTCCAAGTGTGGAGGGGAAAACCGGAGGACTCGGAGAAAAATCCACGTCACCATTGGGCGGAAACGCAAACCCCAAATATCAAGCAGGCGTCAGGGTCGGGATCGAACCCGCGACCTCCCTCCTGTGTACCAGGCGAGGTAGTTAACATCTCATAGCCACCGCGGCGAGATGGGCAGCTGACGTTTCAAATATCGGCTCTTCTGCAGAGCACAGAGAGGTCGAGGGTTTCCAGGCAGGCCGAGTGATAGATGGCACCACGGTTGAAGCCACAATCGGAGGTCGCGAGTTCATATCCCGGTCGGGGGTCAACCCAGCCAATTAACGTTCTGGGGGGGGGGAGGTCGATAAAACGAGTATCGCTTTGTGAGAGCAGTCAACAGTGGTTGTCTTATAGATGGATTGTTTTTTTTTGTAACCAAAGGAATGTGGAGTGGTTATTGGTTGTAAGTGGAGATGAGTGGAGATGCTGCTGATGATGAGATGAGTGCGTGTTGGGACAAGGAGAAGTATTTGCCTTTCACCATCATCATCCTCATCACCATCACCATCAAAGATCCCCCGTATAGCCTTAACAGACTGTTGGGGCAGGTGCTGTTAGCGAGCACCTATGAAGGCTGGAACGGCACACGAGGGGGTTGGTGGTCAGCACTACGCCCGACCGCCTTTGTCTCCCCCAGTGGCGATGTTTACACACCGCACCAGGTGCTCATTTGAGGCTAAGTTGACCTAGGGGAGGCCCAGGACCGGTTCAGATAATCGTCACTGATGTTGGGAGTGAGCGGGAATTGAGAACTCGGGTCGCCAGGTTCGTACCGCAGCGCGCTAACCGCGACACCACCGCACATAGACACGCGCACACACACACACACCAATAAACATAATCTCTCTCCTATCTACGTATTCGTCAAACCACCGCTACAATCTATCACACACACACGCACATCTATTCGGGGCGTTTGGATGACACCGGTAAACCACATGTGGCGTGAATGCACTACCCCCCACCACCACCACCATAAAATCGAGACACACGCTAATAATCAACACGCCGTGTTCCAATTTGTTTCGGGCTCGTTCCCCAAAAATCCCGTCCGCCCCCCGTGGGGGTTCGCGTACAAAAGGGGGCTCCCCGTCAACCACCCCCCCCCCCCCAACGGCTCCGCGCCGCGTTTTAGAATTTGCCTCGCCACAAAGGGCCCGCGTGCGCGGCTAGACTTGGGTGGGCAGAAAAAAAAGAATCTATCTTCCGCTCGCTAATTAAATTGAATGAGACGTCCGTCTGTCTCCCTCTGGGGGGGGGGGGGAGAGGGGGGGCTTGCTTTAAAGGAGGAAATAAAGGGCTTCATTAGGTGGCCCGGTGGCTCAGGGGGTTTGGTGGTGGTGGTTGGGGTGGGTGGGTGGGTGGGGAGGATGATACCGAGTCGGTAGACACTGAGACGGCGCGGCTGATCGAGCCTGGGTTGGAAATGTGGCTCTCCGAGCCGCGGGTGATGCGCGGGACAGGTTGCAGCAGCGTTCGTTTGTCGAGACTCCCGGCGGATTCGAAAGCCCCCCCCCCAAGTCCGCCCTGGTGAATGCTGCGGGTGTACGAATCAACGCTGGCCCGCAGTCGGAAGGTTGCGAGTTCGAAGCCTGGCTCGAAGATTGACTCATTGTTAAAGTTTGTGGTTCGAACTCCAAGTCCGCCCTGGTGAATGCTGCGGGTATACGAATCAACACTGGCTTGCAATCAGAAGGTTGAGAGTTCGAATCCTGGTTCGGGGGGATTGACTCGCTATTGAAGTTTGCGGTTCGAACTCCAAGTCCGCGCTGGTGAATGCTGCTGGTGTATGAATCAACTCTGGCTCGGCGGTAGATCGAGCAGCTTCACAGTCGGAAGGTTGCGCGTTAGAATCTTGGTTTGGGAGGAGGTTGACTCAGCAAATCATCCCTCGGGGGTCATCACAGTGAGCGCCGCTTGTAGGGGAAACCATCGGTGGTTGTCCTATGGATCGACCTTTGCCCCCGCCATTTGAATGTGAAATTCCAACCACTGGCTCAGAATTCTGTAGAGGAAAAAAAATGAATAGCACATCCTGAGCAGGAAATCAATCTGACTCTATTATACTCGTTTCGTGTAAGTAATTAACCATTAATGACGCACCACCGCCTGCTTCATAGATGACGGTGGGGGTCCCGTGACGTCACTTCAATGGGGAGTAACAAGGACCGTGCGTGCCCCGTGCCACGATCCTCGTTTGCCAATTTTTTTTGGAAGACAAAAACGTGCCCCGCACATTTACTTGAACTGGGTAAAACAACGCAGAAGCAACGCAGCAATGTCGCGGTGGATATGCGATGTTAACCACCGCGCCTGGTATGAAGGAGGTCGTGGGTTTGATCCCGATCCTGACGCCTGCTGCTGCTGTGTATTTGGAGTTTGCGTGTCTCTCTCATCATCATCACGGTGGCTAGGAGATGTTAACTCTCTCGCCTGGTATGCAGTAGGTCGTGGGATCGATCCCGATCCTGACGCCTGCTGCTGTATATTTAAAGTTTGCGTGTCTCTCTGTCTCTTTCTGTCCATGTTCGCGTGGTTTTTTCTCGGGGTCCTCCGGTTTGTTTCCCCCCCCCACCGCCGCATTTAGAATCAACGTCACGCGTTTGGAGCATTTGCCTGCTGCTATAAATGTCCACAAGATGATAAGCCCCACTTCGTCGAGCTGTCATTTGTGATAGCCAGGTCGCTTCTGGAAAAGAGCCGCATAGCTCAGTGGGCCTTACCTGGTAACACATTTCTATTGTCTAGTTCTAGTTTGTATTCACAGCTTATTCGTGATAACCTCGTGCTGTAAGAATGGGGCGAATACCGAATGCATCCCAACGTCACTGCTGCCCGCCCGGCCACGATAGCGTAATAATTTTGCAGTCGCCCTATGGAGCTCCTACAAAGTAATATTAATTTTGTCGACTGCACACTGATGACGGGCTAAGTTCAATCGTTGTACTCGTAAGAATAACAATAGGAATACTCACGGACAGGGAAGGAAATGTTATTTTAGAATTGCATTTAAATACTGCCCCCCCCCCAAATCAGGATTGCGGGGCCGGAGATGTTTGACCAAACTGCACCATTTTAGTGAGTCTGAGTTGGTGAAAGCCGGCAGTAGAAGACGTGGAGAGCATAGCGGTAGAGTCCGACGATGGGTTTTTGCTGTGCACTGATCATCACTGAGCCCTGCAACCGTCTGTCACAACCTGTAACAACCTGCTGTGCATAGTTCACAACAACAACAACAACAAGACAACACAGTCGTCAATGGCACTGCGGCGTTCAAAGAAAAAATATTTATAAAACAGCTGATGTTTCGGGCAATGGCCCTTCTTCACAGCGCATAGACCCAACACAGAAGATTCCCTGGGTTTGATGTTTCCACGAGTGGTGGAGGGTTACGACAGATTTATACTTACGCGATTTAACCCAAAAACCTATATTAGGAATATTGGTCGCGAAAGCCTGCGTGTTATACGCAACTATGCACAGCAATAACCCCGCTATACGTCTGGGATGCGTTCCTCAAAGGTGTGCCGACGAAAATCGAAACGACGTAAATCGAAACGACGTAAATCGAAACTATGTAAATCGAAGCGGTTTACAGGGTAGTGGTATAGTGGTGGTGGGTGGTGGAGGCGAAGGCTGAGAGGCGACGGATCACGAGAAAGGAACGGACGACGATGACGACGTTGTCAGCGACGTGAGCGTGTGGGCCGTTGAGGCGATGCGAATCGGGTAGCTGTGTTAATAAATTGACGACGACGCATTTGCAAAAAGACGTAAAAAAGTGGGGGGTGGGGGAGACATAAATCTGGGTGTTAATGTACATTAATATGAAGAGTATATATTACATATATATTTGCGTGCTATAGGCATTGGTCATCAATGATTTTCAGAGGGGTGGGGGTCACTTTCTCCGATGAGACATCGCCAGTGTGGGGGCCGCCACGCGTTTGAAACCATTGCTGGGTTTTAGATTTGAAGCTTTCGTGACTGCAATGATTCATATTCTTAGGTTTTTTTCGGTAAAGTCACGTAGGTAAAAAATTTTAATTAATAAAAGTAAAATAAAAAAATAAAATAAAAATCACGACATTTCGGAGGCAACACAAGCTTCCGTCTTCAAGTTGAACCGTCACAGCACGATAGCTGTATCAAGTGAGAGGAATTCCAAGAAACAGTATTTGTATATATACTGGTTGAGGGTAGGAATGAGCCTCATTCCTAACAGCGTGCTTCAGCCGCACCGAACCTCACAAAAATAATATTCAGGGCCTACCTTGGCTCCTCCCACCCTCAACCAGTATATATACAAATACTGTTTCTTGGAATTTCTCTCACTTGATACAGCTATCGTGCTGTGACGGTTCCACCTGAAGACGGAAGCTTGTGTTGCCTCCGAAATGTCGTAATTTTTATTTTATTTTTTATTTTACTTTGATTGATTTTAATTTTTTACCTACGTGACTTTACCGAAAAAACCTAAGAACATTGCTGGGTTTGACAGCAGCACGACGACGACGACGATGATGATGATGGGGGACGACTTCACTCTGTGTTTATTGTCGGGGGCCGCACTAAAAGCCACCAGGGTCCGCCCAGTGGCCCGTGGGGACCTTGCAACAAATAGCCCTGCGCCACGGCGCATCTGCTACGAAAAAGGACCATTGGCCCACAACGTTGTCTGTTATATAAGTTACATTATTTTAAGGCCACTCACACTCTCACACGCGCCAGCCGTCACTGGCGAACGCGTTGGTTTTGTTTAGGCACTCTGCTCGTTGCCTTCACTGCCAACGCAGCAGCAGCATCATCGCCAAATCGCTTTGTGATTTTGATGTGCACGGTGTGGGTTTTTTTGCTGATCCAAGCACCATCTCTGTCTGCTCAGTGTCTGAGATTTGGCGAAATCGGAGGAACACTGCCCCGGGTGATTTGGACACAGCCGGTTAGGATGATCGTGCCCGTGCAATTGTCTAGGAACCGTTCTTCTTCTTAGACTTCTGCTTCTTATTATTATTATTCTCCTTCTCATTATTATTATTTCAGTATAAAAATATAATAATAATAATAGGTTTTACCCTTTCTGCCAATATAACAGTTAAGATGTTAAAACACTAAAGTGGAACATTTTTATTCTTTTGGTCTTTCGGTAAAGTCACGTAGATAGTTTTTTTTTTATTCCTGATGACGACCGCTTGTGTTGCGATCGAAACGTCGTAGTTTTTTGTTATTTTCTTTGAACCTATCTACGTGACTTTACCGAAAGACCCAAAGAATATGACTTTCTGCAGTCACGAAAACTTAAAGTCAAGATTTGGTACATTTTTGCAAGGAATCGTGTCTCCATTAACCGCATATACTTGCGGTGAACATGCAAAAAAAAACATGTGGACCAATCAGTTTCAAAGACAATGCATTATATACTACCAGAGCATGTGTTTTTTTTGCATGTTCACTACAAATATGTGCGGTTAACGAAGACAGGATTCCTTGCAAAATGTTTCAGTTTGGTGTTTTAACATATTAACACAACTGTTTTATTGCCAGAAAGGGTAAAACCTATTCTCATATTCTTATTTTTCTCATTATTCTTAATCTTCTTCTACGCGTTTGTCCAACCTACTCCACGCTGCCCTGCCCCGCGTCATCTCTCTTTCCGCTCCTGATGCCACCATCATCATATCGCACCACCTCGCCACTCCCCACCCTACCTCTTCTCTGCCTTCTTCTTCCTCTTCATCTCTATCCTTCCACTTGCATCACTTCCACCGTCAGACCCACACAAATGTACCTGTCAACTTGACCGAACCATTCAGGGTGATTTTGTCTCCCGAATATCACGTTGGAGTTGAGCGTGACGCTCACTCCAGCTTACTCGAATAGCGTGCTTGATCTAAGAGACCGATTTGAAGTGACCTCAGATGTTGTCCTGCTGATTAATCTGTCTGGGGCCGATCTCTAGGTGTGGACTGGGAGAGTTCACGGTGTCGGGACACCGGTGATACGATTGCAGAACGTGACCAAAGAGTCGTATTTTTTTAAAAATAAATATATTTGTGTAAAGAACTGAAACCTGAATTCGAACCAGGATCACGAAGAAAAGAAACAACGGACTGTGAGTTTAGGTCAGCCGCACTCGAAACATCGTCAGCTCGTTTCTCAGCCCGAGGGAGATGCTAAAGGTGCAGCCCTGCAATGTCGTGTTCACGCCACTGCCGCCAGAAGGAAACCACCCACTTAGGGCGGGGGGGGGGTCTATTGAGAGCTCATTGTCAGGGTAATTTGCAAACACTGAAACCGCAAATGCTATGGGTTTGCTCTCCAACACACCTGTAGTATTCCGAAGTAGTAACGAATGTGGCACGTTTAACTTTTTGGCTGGGTCGAATAAAACGACGCATTTTATATTTAAGAGAGCCTAACCCCCAAAACAACCTTTATAATGGATAATTTTGATCGCGATAGCCTACGTGTTAAACTACATGCTTCCCTGCTCCGTCCACGGCGACCAGGCGTCTTGGACTGTATGCGTGTTGAACTTTACTATGAGACCTCCTTTACCAGTGGCAAAATATAGTAACAGGTTTTTACCCTTTCAACTGGTACAAAAACTGACACCTTTATACAAGGCATCATGTTTGCAATAACCGCAACACAAGCAGTCAAAATGCATGTGTTGTGGTTATTGCAAACATGATGCCTTGTATAAAGGTGTCAGTTTTTGTACCAGTTGAAAGGGTAAAAACCTGTTACTATAACGTGTTGAACTTCTTTCGCGCCGTACGGGAGCCCCCCCCACCGTTGACTGTGACCACCATTCACCGCTGCTGAGCGGTCAGAAGACGCGGGCGGGCGATTTAAGTAAGGAAGGGGACACCGATTTGTTTGAACTGACCACGCCGAGGTGGGGAGACGTAGTCGAAGTGGGCACGATGCCTGGCTCGTTGTTGCGTCGGTGCTAACATCGTAGACCCGCCGCGGCAGCATTTCCCCCTCCTTCCACGAGGCCCCAAACACCGGTGCCAATTTTGATCTGACTAAACAAAAGGGCTTGTCGGGCTTTACAATTGCACGACTTCACTGTCTCCGTCGTCTCTGTCATTCCACGCGGACGGCTTGCCTTAAGGTGCTTGCCTTGACATCTGTTCAGCAAGGCAAAGATCCGATTAAATATTTACAGCTTGCTGGCAGCGAGCGACGTTATTTATTTATTAACCGCGCGCAAAGGCCCCCTTTTGAAACACTGTAAGAAATTGTGCGTTCGGTTGGTTTGCGTGTCCCCCCCCACACCGCCCGCTTTTGCATTGTGTGACAACACAATATTGCCAAAGTGCTTCTCAATCTTCATAGTCCGTGTGTGCGCGTGCGTGTGTGTGTGTGGCGTTTATGTGTGTGTGTGTGGCGTTTATGTGTGTGTGTGGTGTTTATGTGTGTGTGGGTGAGCGGTGGTGTAGCGGTTAACGCGCTGCGCTACGAAGTCGGCGTTTCCCGCACACGGCCAACACCAGTGACGATTATCTGAACCGGTCCTGGGCCTCCTCCCCTAGGTCGACTCAGCCTCAAATGAGTACCTGGTGCGGTGTGTAAACATCGCCATTGGGGAGACAAAGACGGCCGGGGCGTGGTGCTTGCCACCCATCCTCTCGTGTGCCGTGCCGGCCTTCATAGGTGCTACTCGCTAACAGCACTTGCCTGAACAGTCTGTTAAAGGCTATATGGGGGATCATTGTTTTTGTGTTCGCCAACCTGGCGATCGATTCCCTGAACCACACCTAACGCGATAAAAAGGTAACGATCAATTGATGTTTGTAAAGTAAAAAAAAATCAACACATTCGTCAATAACACAGTGGCCTTGACAGGAAATAAAAACATATATATAACAGGCGACGTTTCGGGTGATGGCCCTTCTTCATTGTACACAGACACACATATAAAACATTAATAAATTTGTCGATGAGTATCGACAATGATGATGATGATGCTCACGGATCCGCGCATCCAAAACGCGAGCGCGAAAAAATGTTAACACTTACATGGGCCTATCGTTTTAAATGGAAAAATAACGGATAATCTAACAAATGCAATGTTAATAGCTTCAAAAAAGTCAAAGAGTCTCCACTCGTTCGCCATCATCGTCAACGCGTGCCTAGAGAGTCTTCTCCAGGTGGTCCTCCAGAGCCCGGAGGCACAACATTTCTCGTGATGTTGTTGCAAAATTCTCAGAAATGTTGACTTTTTTATTTTTGAAGCGCCCCGCAATTTTGCGCAGTGCCTTTAACTCGGAGCCAAACTTCTACCAAGGACAGGAAGAGGAGGAGAAGGGAGGGAAGGGGGGGTCCCATTAGCCCGCGGGTCAATGAGCCATTATCGGCACCCCCGAAAAACACGCGCAGTAAGGAAACTGGCGTTAGATTTACGGAAACGATTTGCCTGGCTCACACTTCACGGCTCCCAAGGATGCTGCTATTAAGCCTACACGGTGCTGGGTGGGGTGGGGGGGGTTTGCTGAGTGTGTGTCAAGCTTGTACCCCGTTTGCCTGCCGCCATCTGTTTTATGGCGTGGTGTCACTCGCCTGCGATTGCCCTGCCTTGGAGGGTAAAGGATCGGTGGAGGTGCGTGTGCGTTGAACTTCTTTCGCGCCGTACGTAGCCAACCGCGCTAATCGGAGGTTCGGGGGAAGGCCGACAAACTAAACACAGCAAGCGCTTCTAAAGAAATGAGTTCGTCGATATCGATGCTTTTAAAGTGCACAGCTTCACTGGCTTCATAATTCTAGGACGGGAGAACGTTCCAGACAGCCACAGAAGCGCGTCTGGAAGTGCACGATGCGGTGACCGTCTTTGTTCGATAGCTTGCAGCCAAAAGCCGCTGCTGCGACGGTGACCAAAGGAGTTCGCGTGATGATGGTTGATGCTGCTTGGTGAGATTTTGCTGTAACGGTGGGGGGGGGGGTCTTCTCGTCATTTAGAGATGCCATCGTTGGACCGTCCTGGATGAAGATCGTTGCTAAGAAGTTATTTTACGTGCGGGAGGAAAGCGGAGTGCTCTGAGAGGCGGGAAAAGCTCCGCATAAGGTCTGTTGACAAACCTACTTGCTGTACTGCTATTTCTATGAAACTATTTTACCAGGTAAAGCTCACTGAGCCGGTATTGCTATTTTTCAGAAGCGACCTGGCAGTAGATGATCGCTCAACGAAGTGGATCATCATCATCATCATGATGCGGGAAATGTATCGCAGCCAAATACTCCAAACGATGTCATGTGGATCGTAAATGTGGAGGAGAAAACCCACGGAGGACCCGGACAAAAATCCACGCGATCACGGGCGGAGAAAAAAAATGCAAACTGCAGATATACAGCAGCAGGCGTCGTCAGGGTCAGGGATCGAACCCACGACCTCCTGCATAGCCGGCGAGGGAGATAACCTCTCGCAGGTCAATAGTGGACATTAGAAATATTTCAGACGTGGAATGTGAACGCGTCTCTGTCTCCAAATGGAAGGTTACTCTCTCTCTCTCTTTCTCTCGCTCTGCCACATGCCATTGACTGCTAATAAGCATCGACTGGGTCAACAGATTTGTGAGTGGATCAGTTTGCGGGGAGTGGTGGCGCAGTGATTAGCACACTTCCTGATGAACCCGGCTGCCTGAGCCCAATTCCCGTTCGTGGCAAACACAATTGGCAAATCAATACATGAACTGGTCCTGGGCCTCCCCTAAGTCGACTCGGTCTTAAATGAGTACCTGGGGGCAGCGGCGTGTTAAAACATCATCACTGGGGAGACAAAAGGGGCGTTCTGGTCTTCATAAGTGCTCGCTAACAGCACTTGCCCCAACAGTCTGTTAAGGCTATACGGGGGATCTTTGTCTTTGAGTTGTGGGATTAGTGGCCCCATCATCAGAGAGCGCATGGGTTCGTCACCATCCCTTCCACTCAAGTGAAATAGAATCAAAAGTTAAAGGTGCAGCCCTGCAATGGCATTGCTCACGCCACTGCTGGCGGAAGGACCTCAATCCTCCACGCTGACCAGAACAGACGCCTCGGAAGATGCGGCAGGAGACCGCAAACTTTACCCCCACCTCACGCGGCTGCCGTCACACTGTGGTGAACCCTGGGTGGGCACATGGCGCAGGGAGGTGTGGGGCTTTAACAAACTCCAAGTTGCTTGGTCCTACTCTCGCGCCGCCCTTCCCCTTGTGCCACGCTTCGATATTTAAAGTCCACACGTGGCACGCGCGCGCCGCGCGTCTCACTCGCTCTCCCCTTTGCTGCGGTCACCCCCCACCAGGCTCCCGTTAACGCGAGAAGGGGGGACAGCAAATAAAACGGCAACGAGAATTTATCGGCAGATATCTCTCGGCCAGGCAGATTCTTTAAATAGAGAACTTATAGCCGGGCTGCGAGGTGGTGGGCCTTTAATGCAACATTAGCGGTGACACGGAGCGTGCCGCGGGGGGGTATTGACACGGCGATGCGGGGGGATGCAATCCATAAAATTCGGCTGTAAAATACGCAGGACCGGCTCGCAGATGGCAGTGATTGAAGTGGGTCTAAACAAATAAGTGGCCGTATCGGACACGGTCACGGAGCTGGGTCGGCACGGCAGGAGGAAAACAATGCTCGGTTCGAATCCTGTTTTTTTGTCAATTTAGCTCTGGGCTTGTCGTCTGATGGTGCCGGTTGTAACGACTGGCGAAACGTGACGGCACTCAAAGTTGTAAACGCTGTGGGTGTACTCTCCAACACACAACCGGTTAGTGCTCTACGAGTAACGGACTTGGCACATTTCGTTCACGTGACACACCTTTACTAATTGGCTGTGGTCGGGTGGCGACGGGGTTAACGACACATTTATATATTTACCTGATCTAACCTCCCCCAAAAACCTCTATTGTGGATACTATTTGTCGCGAAAGACTGCTGCAGATACTTGTACCTATACCTAATAAATGAACTTTGAACTTTGAGTAAACCGAGTTCTCAATTGCGGCGAGTGACTGCACACGCGCGCACAAACACAAAACAATCGCATTTAGTCTGCATTGTCACCTAATCTGGATTATTGCGGCTCTGCGGATTAAACCTTTCACTATGACGCCGCCGTAGGATCTGTTGTTGTTGTTGTTAAGAGTCGTGCAGCTCTCCGATGCGTTTTCGGGTTGCACCGACCGCGTGTTGTTCAGCACGCGGTTCGACGTTTCGTTCTGCCTGCTGCGGAAGCTTCTGCGGGAGTTGCATTTCGAGAAGAAGCACGCAGAGCGAAACGTCGAATGTCGTGCCGGAAAACGCATCGGAGAGCACTCGGGAATTACTTTCTACGTTCGGCGAGCGGACTGGGCCCAACCGAGCGCCGTGGACAGGAGTTAACACAATGCATTCGTTTGCTGGTACGCGGAGAACAGCTGCAGTGGCGAAATGTTAACTCCCTCGCCTGGTATATAGGAGTTCGTGGGTTCGATCCCGATCCCGACCCTGACGCCTGCTGTGTATTTTGGAGTTTGCGTGTCTCTCTCTCATCATCATCACGGTGGCTAGAAGATGCTAACTCCCTCGCCTGGTATACAGGCGGTCGTGGGTTCGATCCCGACCCTGACACCTTCTGTGCATTTGAAGTTTGCGTGTCGTTCTCTCTCTCTGTGTTTTTTTTTCTCCGGGCCTCCGGTTTTTCCCTCCAAATTTAGAGTATTTGGCTGTTATGCATTTCCAACACGTTAAGCCACTTCGTTGAACTATCATTTGTGGCCACATCGCTTCTGGAAAAGTGCTAAATAGCTCAGTGGGCCATACCTGGTCAAATAAAAATAAATTGTCTGACAGCTTCACTGTTTACAAATCGTCGAGTAGCGCCATCTAGTGGGACTTGGAGCCACATGCCGTGTTATGTTGAACGTCTTTCGCACCGTACGTAGCCAATCGTGCAAATCTGAGGGTACGTGGGAATGACAACAAACACAAAAATCAGTGGTCAAGAAATGAGTTTGTCAATCTAGATGATTGAAAAGTGCAGAGCTCCCAGTGCCTTCCTGATATCGGAAGGCAGAGCGTTCCAGACGGCCGCAGAAGCGTATCTGAAAGCACCACGCGATGATTGCCACCGCCTTTGTTCAATGGTGAACCAAAAGCAGCTGCTGCGAGGATGACCACCAGAGTTCACGTGATGGTTTATGCTCCTTGACGAGATCAGCGAGGTTTTGTGGTTCATTTGCGGGAAGCAATTTGCGTGTGCCTAGCGCGAGAGGGGCCATTGCCAATATAATCGAGCAAACCTGCTGACGAGACCCTGCGTGGCGAAACCGGTCCACAGTTTGCTTGTCTTGAAGCGTCGCTGCTGAAATGATGCACTCACAGGGAGGGCAGTGTAAGACATCGTTTGAGAAATACTTTTCGGTTTTTTTATTTTAAGGTGGAGAGACGGAGACGGAGAAGCAGACCTCGCTTGTGCATTTTGTCGTCTCGCGGTGGATGAGACGGGGCAATTTAAGCGGCTCCTATTGAAGCGACTCATATTGAAACGGCTCCTATTGAAACGGCTCCTATTGAAACGGCTCATATTGGAACGGCTCATACTGAAGTGGGTGTGCGGAGTCGCCTTCTGGGCTCATTCTCTGGCACTGGGTGATGCACTACTCGCTAAGGGGAGTTCGTAATGTCCGTGTCTCTGTTCATTTGCCGACCGTTGGACATAACGATATTGACGGCGATCCCACGGTAACGGAATTACAGGCACAAAGCGGGGCAGCATTAGCCTCTGTCTGATGACGACTTGACACACTTCTCTTGAGATGGCACGTTATTAAAGACACGTTCACTTGACATCAGGCGGAGACCCCCACTGCAACAGCCCCGAGTCTCCCGCGCATCTCCCCCTTGTATACCGACACGAGGCCACGCCTCCCTTCTCGATCATTCTCGCTGACTCTGGACGCTCGCTCCACCGGCAGACTCCACCGTCCTCTTCCGTCGGCTGACCACGCTCCCTTCTCGAACATTCCCGTGGCCACCGGTCCCTTCACGCTCACAACGGATACCCCTGCCATTACCTCCCGTGGCCACTAGTCCACTCACACCGTAGGCTGACTCCCCTGTCATCACCTCCCGTGACCAATAGTCTATTCGCATTGCAGGCTGACTCCCCTGTCATTACCTACCATGGCCACTAGTCCACTCGCACTGCAGGCTGACTCCCCTGTCATTACCTCCCGTGGCGACTAGTGGAATTAGCACCGCATGCAGGCTCTATTGTCATTACATCTGCAAAACCAAATCACCCTATTGTGTATGCACTCCACGGTATTGCATCGAGCTGCTGACCAGCGTGGTGAAGTATGGTCCAGGAAACCCCTACAACCCGCGCGGCGTGGGGAGCCCCATCGACCAGCAGTGGGTAGACGGAAGGGAAGGCTGCAGCGGTGCAGGAACACTCGGGATGACTCTGGGTCGGCACATTAATGCGCACGCTGAAACGTTGTCATTCCGTTGCATGATAGCTGGTCGCATTTCGGTGAACATTTTGGTGACGATTTCATTTCGGTGTTTTAAAGCACAAAAACGTGTTTTGTTACATTGTTGCGAAGACAAAGGGATGTTCACACGCCGCTCTCTCTCTGTACTCTTTTAAGGCTGATCCAATGTAGGGAGGTCCAGAACACGTGAAAACGTCACTCGCCCCAAAGATGGTTAGCCATGGCTCAAGTCAAGGACCGGCGAATCGGTCCTTGGCGTTCCCCTAGGTCGACTCAGCTTCAAATGAGCGCCTGGTGCTACGTGTAAACATCGCCACTGGGGATACAAAGGCGGCCGGGCGTGTGGCAAACCACCCACCCATGAGTGTGCTGGGTCGGCCTTCATTCATATGTGCCTCGCTAACAGAACTTGCCGCAAGAGTTTGTTAAAGGCTGTACGGGGGATCTTTGTCTTTGTCTTAGAGGCGCAAAAACATATACAGAAAGCACACACACACACCACCTTACTTGCACAGACACACACACACACACCACCTCACTTGCACAGACACACACACACCACCCCACTTACACACACACCACCTCACTTACACAGACATGCACACACCACCCCACTTGCACAGACAGACACACACACCACCCCACTTAGACAGACACACACACACCACTCCACTTGCACAGACAAACACACACACACCACCCCATTTGCACAGACACACATACACCAGCCCACTTACACACACACACACACACACCACCCCACTTCCACAAACACACACACACCACACCACTTAGACAAACACACACCACCCCACTTACACAGACACACACACCACCCCACTTCCACAGACAGCGGAACAGACGGAGACAGACACACACGCGCACACACACGCACAGACACGCACCCACAGACACACACCACCCCACTGAGACAGACACACGCACACACGCGCACCGACACGCACCCACACACACATATCACCCGAAGCTAAGCACACGCATCGTTGCCACATGTTGGTTCGATGAGTCTCGAGCCAAAGTGACAGAACAACAAAACGTCCTTTCAGCAGCATTTCACGGGGCGTTACGCCGATATCGATTGTGCGGCGGGAGAAGGAGGAGGAGGATGTTCGTGCAGAACAGCCCGGGGGGGGGGGGGGGGGGTCGTGTGTGGGGGGGGGGGGCTCGAGAGTAGTCGAGAGGGGGGGGGTGTGCACGGAACGAGGTTGAGCCTGCCGGAAATAAATAAAATAAAAACCCTCCCAGCTGCGATTCCAGACCGGGGTCACCGGCGATACTTTATACTTTACATGAATCGACGAAATGTATCACCGCACGGTGGAAGGCGTTACTGGACGTACGCGTTGGACTTCTTTCGCACTGCACGTGGCCAACCGTGCGCCAAGATCAACGTGCCCGTCGCTCCGATAAATGTCGGCACATCGTGGCGCATTCACTTTCGCTGAAATATTTCACGTCTCGGGGACATTGTTCAGGAACGCAGACCACGCTTTCCTCTCATCCAATAACACTGGTCAACACACTTTTTCTGACGTAATGTATTCCAACGGTTTTAAGGTAATTTTGGGATGCTGATTCCAAATCTGGCATCAGTTTTGTCTATCACATCAGGTTTTTGAGATATCAAATATTGCATTTTCAATTAAAACTGCGGAAGAAAAATATTAAATAAATGTGGATATCTACATAAAATGATATTATAAACACACTATCCTAAAAATACAGCACCATATTTTAACACTAAAGCAGTCACTGACTCGCAACAACTTGCAATCATAAGTTACAGAGTTAATTTCGGGTAAAATCAATGAAAATGGGGTATGCCGATAGCATAAAATGAGATGTGCTAGAGCAAATCTGAGATCAGATTTGGAATCAGCACCCTGAAATTAGTCTAAAACAGCTGCAAAAGTCCAGGCCAGAATTTTGTTTTTGTTGACCAGTGTAATTAAGAGTTGTTCACCATTAATCAATGTCATCATCAGCCGCGCGCAAACCACTGCTGGATGAAGGCCCTCTCCAAGCCACCGTCACATTTCGCGATCCTGCGATGTTTCCGAACCACCCAGTGCCCAATACTTGTACGGCTCTATTTGTCAATTCACTGCTGGATGAGGGCCTCCCCCACGACGTCACGGCTCGTGAGGATTATTTGACCATACTTCACCACGCTGGTCAAGTTCGGGTTGGCGAAGGCGGGGGAAGCATAGGTGCGGAAGCGTACAAGTACAGTACAACAATGGGGTTCGCTTCACTGCCCTCCACTGCTTGCAACGTCGCCCCCGCACCCCCCAGAGAAACCTACAACAACGAATCACAGGGCTCAATTTGCACCCTCCGATTAGCTACGTACGGTGCGAAAGAAGTTCAACATACACAGTGTGCGTACAGATCAATGCACAGCGGCGATCATCGCCCCCTCCTGGCAGACTTTCTGCCCCAGGTCACTCTCACAAATTGGAGATTCCGTCTTTTCTCATAATAAAGGATTTTGGGTTAGATCGCGTAATTGTAAATGTTGTGGATTTACTCTCCGACACACTGGTGGGTTGAAGTGGTAACTAATTGGCGTTTTATTTCGATTTAAAGCTTTCGTGACTGCAGGGATTCATCTTCTTGGTTCTTTCGGTAAAGTCACGTAGAATGGAAGTAATAAAATAATAAAAATATAATATAATAAAATAGTAAGAAAATATAATAATAGAATTATATAATGGGTTTTTCCTTATTTAATTATTTCCATTCTACATGTCTTTACCGAAAAAAACAAGAAGAATTGGCGTTTTGTTTGCCTGACAAATCCCTTACGAATTGGCTGTGTCGGGAGGGTTACGACACATTCATACTTACGCGAATCTAACCCCAGAACCTTTATCATGAAATAATATTGTTCGCGAAAGCCTTCTACATGTTACACATTTCTTCCTTGGTCCCTTTGATTTCTCAACCTGAAATAACGAAATTAACTTCAATCCCCGACATTCGATACCACAGTGGTCACCAATCCAAGCGTTGTCCAGGATCGACCCAACGCTGCTTCCGAGATCGGAAACGAGACGGGGAAACTTCCAGGCGATTTGTTCACGGAACGCTTTGGTGCCATTATTTATGAGGGCCATGTCCTAACATTGACTGCAGGCCGTTTGAGGCCGTTTGTTTCGTGATCTGCGTGAATTGGCTGATACTGCCCCCACATTGTCCCATGCTACTAAGGGGCCGTCCATAAATGACGTCACGCACGTAGGGGGGGGGGGGGGGTTAAACATTTGTGACGATGTGTGACGAGGGGGGGTTTGAGAAATGTGACGTCACATCAAAATGCGCAACTTTAAATAAATATAGACAACACGTTCTACTTACTTAAATAGGCTCTTTAATCAATGTTTTCTCCTACAACATCAGAGTGCAGTGCCACATTAAACGATGACAATAGTTTAAAGCGATTTGAGGCTTGTGATATTTGGGGGGGGGCAGAGCTTTGTGACGTCATATTTGAGGGGGGGTCTGATTTTTTGTGACGCCGTGTGACGAGAGGGAGGAGGGGTCAAAAATCGTCCAAAATCGTCCAAAATCGCGTGACGTCATTTATGGACGGCCCCTAACCGCCACCTCCTCTTAATTATTGTTGTTGGAAGCATTTAGATGTGTTTTGTTTCAACAAATGGAAGTTATTTTGTGAAAAGTTATAGGTGGGTGGGTGCGTGCTAACTCCCTGTAATCTGATGTACACACTGGCGATGAGGTAATTGATATGGCATGACTGTAACCTGATTACAGTCAACAATTGCTTGTGATACAAATCACACCCCAACGTTAACTGTGCCCCAACCATCTACACGGGCGCGACACGGCCTTCAAGGACCACACCACCATCACCACCATCGTTAGAGGTCTCCCCATTAGTCGCTGACCTCTGGGTGCCACACAGACGCCCGTCTCTGGTCGCCTGCCCTCCTCCTCCTCCTCCCGGGACACGCGTCCCGCACATCGCAACCTCCTCCTCCAGCCACGCTCTTCTTCCCAACCTCCAAGTTGCGTACCCCCTATCCTCCTCCCTCCCATCCTCCTCCTCCACCCTGCTGCCCACCACGTGTCCCACCCATCGCAACCACCTCTTCCCGATCACATGTACAGAACTGTCCCGTCACGTGCTACGCAGAACCTCCAAGTTGCTTGTCCTGTCACGTCACGGAATTCCCATCGTTCTCCTGCACTGCATGCCCCTGGATTCAAAGCGCAGATCGCTTCTTTTCCGTGAGCGTCGTCGATTGATTTTTGTTTCTCTCCGGGATTCTTCCCCGAACGTGACGCCAAGCACTCACTATTGAAATTGGCCAAGCATCCCGCTGGACCAGGGACCCTCGTGGCGAAACGTCGGACATCACGCTGATGTTGTCGACGTGTTTGTCGGGTCGTCCGGGTTGTCCTACTGGACATCTGTGAATAGAAGAGCTTCATAGCTCATCGGATTGCTCAAGGATAAATGAACAGTCTGATCCCGATAACGCTCCGCGTACTGAGCGGTTCTTATTTTCAGTCCCTAGCGAGGCTCCCAAAACGTGCAGCGAAACGTCGGCCGCCATGCCGAACGACCCACAAACCCACCGGAGCGATAGCCATCGGCGGCTGTCTCTTTATTGACAACTTTCGTGATCCATACCATCCATGCCCGTCCATTGCTCGCACAAGCTGCATTGGATTCTGGTTTGCCGAACGAATACATTGTGATAAGGTCGCACTCATTACACGCACAGAGTGCTTGCCAACAAATGAACCACAAATACCTTGCTGCTGATCTGGTCAGGGAGCATAAACCATCACGCGAACTCAGGGTCATCTTCACAGCAGCTGCCTTTGACTAGCCATCGAACAGGCGGTTACCGCATTGCGCGCTTTCAGATGCGCTTCAGCGGCCGTCTGGAACGCTCTGCCGATATTTGGAAGCCGCCGGAGCTATGCACTTTTAAATCATCTCGATTGACAAACTAATAATATCTCTAGAACTGCTTTTTGTGTTTAGTTTGTTGGCCGTCCCCCGCACCTCCGATTGCCACGGTTGGCTACGTACGCTGCGAAAGGAGTGCAACGTACAAACAAAGAGGGCATTGTCGCCAAACGACCAAGTTGCGGTGGGATACGGGACGGATCTAATCATCAACAAATGTTGATAATCAACAACAACAATCACAACAACAACAATACCAACAATGCAGCAACTCCATCCGTCGCTGCTCCGCTCATCGTTGAGTGAGCTCCATGGCCCCAGAGGCGAATGGCGTTGGGTTTTGTGTGAAAGCCCAGTTTTTTTTTATCATGGTCGCGTGCGTCTGTATAATGCTGTGCGAGATCAATAGTTGTCGCATTAGGGACTCCGACGGGGGTGGTGTTTGACCGGAGGGAGGCCGCTCAACATCAGCGGCATCAAGCGCGGCCGGATCGCCATCGCTACGTGCACCGACAGCATCAACATCATCAACGTCTTCATCAACATCATCAACATCATCATCAACATCATCAACATAATCATCATCAACATCACGGCGAAGCATCTCGCTGCCACAGACATCGCATCATCAACATCATCAACATCATCAACATCACGGCCCAGCAACTCGGTCGCACAGACATCGCACCAACATCATCATCAACATCATCAACATCATCAACATCATCATCAACATCATCAACATCATCAACATCATCAACATCACGGCCCAGCAACTCGGTCGCACAGACATCGCACCAACATCATCATCAACATCATTAACATCATCATCAACATCATCAACATCATCAACATCATCATCAACATCATCAACATCACGGCGCATATTCACCAGCGTCCACATCGACGTGCGGTGGTTGCTTCTTTTCCGCTGCTGCTCCTGCGTCGAGAATTCGCTCCACCGTTTTACCCATCTGCTCAGCTGACTCCGTCCCTTCAAGTCCGGGATGCAGAACTTCCATTTCTCTCTCCTCTGCCTCCTACGGCTGACCATTTCCATCCGTTCAGATGTCCCGATCAGCGCAGAAATCATCTCGTTCAACAAGCCCTCCACGATCTCCCAAAGTTTCCCAACTTAAATTCAACAACATATTCATCACCATCACCCACAATCTAATCATGTACTTGTGATAACCATGACAATAAAATAGAATGCATATTCATTCACCCAGGAAAGGTCACACCCAGTCCAAGGATCCTCCTTCTTGAACAAATCCAAGCATTATCCGGGCTCAAACCTGCTTAGCTTCGCTTCCCATATCTGATGACATTGGGCGATTTGGTCAGACACGATTTGTCTCGTAGGCGCGTGCGTGTCGTACAACAGCGGTCGTTCAACCCCCGGGCCAAGGACCGGTACCGGTCCGTGGCTTGTTAGGAGCCAGGCCGCACAGCAGCAGGTGAGAGAGGTGAGTCCGTGCGTGGCCTGCCCCCATTATTTTATTATTTACCACTTCCATCCGCGCCTCTTTCCCGCACTGCGCACTGTCTCAGTCACAGTTTTGGTAAGCCCACAAGCTTTAACCCCGAGCCAAAATGAGTAAAAAACAAACGTCGCTGGAGAGCTTCTTTGAAAATGGGGAAAGACCCAATGATGACGCCCCCCCCCTACCCCGGTCAGTGAAAAAATTGTCTTCCACGAAACCGGTCCCTGGTGCTAAAAATGTTGGGAACCGTTGCTGTACAACATTG
This sequence comes from Lampetra planeri, assembly GCF_965212315.1. Taxonomy (NCBI): domain Eukaryota; kingdom Metazoa; phylum Chordata; class Hyperoartia; order Petromyzontiformes; family Petromyzontidae; genus Lampetra; species Lampetra planeri. The sequence continues at coordinate 5,989,427 of NC_136145.1, read as the reverse complement.
CAATCGCTAGATTATAATGAAGGGGCAGCGCAGGACCGAGGAGCTGTGATGCCGTGGGGAGGCCTTCATCCAACATGCAGTGGCTAACTGGTGGCTTGCTCTTGCTGCTACTGCTGTTGCTGCGACTGATGATGATGATGATAATTGTAATCCCCGAACATTGCAGCGCAGCTGCGTGCAGCAGACGTGGCACCGTTTAACGTCACTTGCCGGCGGTTGGCAGGCTCGTACTCTACGTATGTTGAACTTCTCTCGCACCGTACGTAGGCAACCGTGCTAAATCGCAGGTGCATTGAAAAATTCTGATACTCCTACTGATGCTCCTGCTATTGTGAAGTGACTCATGCAGCCAGCTATGGATGCAGGGTATTGGTGGTACATGTTGTTTATGTCGTTTATTGTTTAATTTCGGTCATAGTTCCTATGATCACTGTAACATTGCTTTTATGGCTTTATTTTGGTGATTTCGAAACGTTTTTTGGTTTGGCCATGTTTGTTTGTTGTAGTACGGAGTTAGACTGATGGCTTTAATCTAAGTTGTCTTGTGGTTGTTGTTGTTTGACTTGCATCCCACTAGGATTTTTGCACACAGCGTTGGTGTACGGTGCTTTAAATGGGATATTTTTTTTGCTGTTTTTTCCTGGATTTTTTTGTTTGCGCATAGTCACTTTAAGATGTTTTCTTGTTAATGTTTTTGTTTTTTGTTTGTTGCGGTTGCACCCGATTCAAGAGCCAAATGGCTCACAAGGCTATACCAAATAAATGAAACTGAAAATGAAACTGAGCAGCAGCAGCAGGAGGAGGTAAACACGCCTCTGTCTGCAAATGTGGGTGTCCCAGGCTTCGCCAAATGTTTCCCCTTTCCCCTGCCCAGTGATGGTTAAGTCTAAAACACACGGATCGATGTGAACTGAAACACTCTCTTTGCCCCACCCCACCTCTCTCTCTCGCACCCTCCTAAAGCCCGCTTACAAATATATAATAAATAAACCCAAAAAAATGTCGCCCTAAAAGGTTGTTGCCTGAAGGTTTTAAAGAGGGGCGAGCGTGATTGACTGGTGTGATGTTGAGTGGGTTGGGGTGAGGGGGGGGGTTGTTTGAGGTGGGTGGTGGTGGTGGTGGGGGTGGTAGTTTCGGACTGGGGTCTGGGTTGTGTCAAGGTCACATTGCCGAGAGGTTGAGTGTGGCTTGAGACGAGACGTGGCGACTGCCCAGCGCGTTCCTCATTTGGCTATGGGTGCACACGCGCGCGCACACACACACAGAGACGCAACAAAGACAACGATCCGTCGTATAGTCCCTTTTTGGGATTGTTTTGGGGGGCAAGTGTCGTTAGCGAGCGCCTACGAAGGCCGGCAACGGCACACGAGGGGCTGGGTGGCCAGCGCCACGCCCGACTGCCTTCGTCTCGGCAGTGGCGACGTTTACACACCGCACCAGGTACTCATTTGAGGCTGAGTCGACCTAAGAGAGACCCAGGACCGGTTAAAATAATCGTCACTCCTGGTGGCCGTGAGCGGGAATCGAACCCAGGTCGACGGGTTCCCAGCGGAGCGTGCGAACCGCTTCACCACAAAAACAAAGGCCCCCCGTGTAGCCTTAACAGGCTGTTGGGGCAAGTGCTGTTAGCGATTAGCACCTATGAAGGCCGGCACAGCACGGTACACGAGGGGCTGGGTGGTCAACACCACGCCCGACCGCATTTGTCTCCCCAGTGGCGATGTTTACACACCGCACCGGGTACTCATTTGAGGCTGAGTCGACCTAGGGGAGGACCGGTTCAGAGAATCGTCACTGGTGTTGGCCGTGAGTGGGAATTGAACCCGGGTTGTCAGGTTCGTAGTGCAACGCGCTAACAGCTGCACTGCCTCTCCCCACTACATACATGCACACACACACACACACTGTGTGTCGATGTAATAGATGCTCGCCAACAGCAATTATCCATATGGTTTATAAGGCCAAATATTTTTTTGACCAGACGTCTGTGTTTGTGATGTGTGTCTATGTTTAGATTTGTGCATGTCTGTGTATGAGTATCTGTGTGTGCGGAGTGGCGGCATCGTGGCTAACACGCTGCACTACGGGGCCCGGGATCCACACCCGGCCACGCCTAACATCAGTGCCAATTAATTCATGAACTTTTCCTGGGTATCCTCTATGTCGACTCAGGCTGAAAGGAATGTACCCGGTGCACTGCTAAAACGTAATCATAGTGCATGTGTGGGGAGCGGCAGTGTTAGTGGTTCACCCGCTGCAGCGTTCACACAATTCTCTGCCAAATGTATTGGGTTAGATCGCGTAAAAACACAAACGTGTCGTTAAACCCGTCACCACTCCGACACGGCCATTTAGTGAGGTTTGGTACGTAAACAAAATCTACTTAGTTTAACACGTAGGTTTTCGCGACCAACATCATTCATAACAAAGGTTTTTCGGGTTAGATCGCTTAAACATGTAATGACATGATGACACCTGCTGGTTGGAAAAGGGAAGCACGGGTACGGGCACCACTAAAACATCATCCAGTCCCAAAGGGGCGGGGCTGGCCGAGATACTCCGGGAACCTGCGGGAAGGTTCCACTAGAGGGCGTGGCCGGAGGCGGAGCTTAGCCGCGCCTGCGGCAATATAAGCGGGGGTGTGTGGAGCCTTGGGTCCGGACTGCGTCACTGCTCGCCGTCATCTTTCTCCGTCGTCTGGCCACGTGGCAGATCTCCTGCCGAGTTCCACCGCCCTTACCGGCATGCCGTCAGCCAGCGGCGAGGCCGGGAGTGGACGGGTGGAACCACACCAGATGATCGACCGTGTGTGTAGCCTGTAGGGACGCTAACATCTAAGTGTTGTACTCGGAAAAGGAAGAAGATAACGTTGGCCTGTGTTGTGCCCGTGTGTGAAATAAAGAAGAGTACCCTCAACACGACGTGTCGCGGAAGTCGCTCATTACAAATATATAAATATGTCGTTAAAACCCGCCACCACCCGACACAGCCAACTAGTAAGGGTTTTCACGTAAACAGAACGTGCCAATTCGCTACTAGTACAGCACACCGGTGTGTTGGAGAGCCAAGCCACAACATTTACAATCTAAGTATGACGTTTCGGGTGGCGGCGGGTTTTAACGACACATTAATATATTTACGCGATCTAACCCCCAAAAAAAACTATGATGGATGATTTTGTTCGCGAAACCTGCTCCGTGTTAAACTCTCTGGCACGTGTCGTGACGAGGTTACTGCAAGATGAGTCCGGCGCTCGCCGAGCTGCGTTGGCTTCCGGTTGCCGAACGAATGCATTTTAAGGTCGCACTCGTTAGACACACACAGAGCGCTTGCCACAAATGAACCACAATTACCTTGCTGCTGATCTCGTAAAGGAGCATAAACCATCACGCGAACTACGGTTATCCTCGCAGCAGCGGCTTTTGGCTCACCATCGAACAAAGACGGTGATCACCGCATCATCGCGCGCTTTCAGATGAGCTTCTGCGGCCGTCTGGAACGCTCTGCCTTCCGATATTAGGAAGCCACTGTGAGCTGTGGCACTTTTTAATCATCATCGAGATTGACACTCATTTCTTTTGAACTGATGTTGGTGTTTAGTTTGTTGTCCTTCCCCACCCGCACCTCCGATTTAGCACGGTTGGCTACGTATGGTGCGAAAGAAGTTCAACATAGATACCCGCAGTCAAGAGGCAGGCTCCACGACTGCAACTCGACTCTCGTTCTATGGCGCCATCTGCTGCTTGCACAGAGCATGGAGTGTGGCCGAGTGGCTTCGGATGATCGGAGACCCGCAAGAGCTCTCGATGCTGGCGCCACTGAGCACCTGGGTGGGAGGGGGGTCCGTACGCAGAGGGCTTAGAGCGGTGGTCTTTATTAATTTTCAAAGGGGTCCGGGCCAACGTCGCCGATAAGCCATCATCAGTGCGTGGGACGCCACGCTTTGAAACCGTTGCTGGGTTTGACAGCAGCACGATGACGACGATGATGATGATGGTGGGGGGCGACTTCACTCCTTGTGGATTGTCGGGAGGGCCCACGTCAGGGGCCACACTAAAGGCCACCAGGGGCCACCCAGTGGCCCGTGGGGCCTTGCGATGAAGAACACTGACTTAGGAGTCTACACACCGGTGTGCTGAAGTAGTAACTAATGCGCACGTTTGGGTACCTGACGACCCTTAATTGGCCATGTTGGGTGGTGGCGGGTTTAGCGACACATCTTATATTTATGCGATATAACCAACAGCAACAAAACAGACAACTTTTTTTTTCCCGTTATAAACCTATGTATCGCCCCCGGCCAATCTCTCACTCGCAGCCGGCGAATTGGCCGTCCACAATCTGTCGCAAGTCAAGGTCGGCCCTCTCGAGGAGAGAGGGGCCGGATTGTCGACCTGTAGGGATAGAAATCCGAGGAAGCTTTCCCGCGGAGGGTTCAGGTGGCTGCCGCAGATTTCTTCGAGAGGCCCTGGTCGTCGGCGCTGTCTTGGCTTGGTCGTCGTGCTTAGGTGGTGGTGGTGGTGGGTGGTGGTGGTGGTGACTTTGTGTTCCGCACAGCAGATTGGCCAGGGTGGACCCTGTAGTGCCGGCCAATGGTCCCGCTGAGTAACTGAACTCCTCCTGCGAGCGGGCAGAACATTAGCAACGTGTCAAGTCTGCATTCACCACACGTGCTTGTGGCAAAACATGCGAATAAACATGCTGTGATAGTATATATGGCATTGTCTTTGAAACTGATTGGCCAACACCAGAGACAGCCTTCTTTAAGGCCTCGTCTCACCAATGTTAGACCAGAGGACGCAAAAAGGCGAGTACAAAGCCAATGCAAGAATCAGAGCATTTATAGTTCATGATGCCTTGCACAAATGTATCTGTTTGTTGTTTGAACATCTTCATCTCCTCTGTTATTGCCAGAAAAGGTAACAACCTACTCTTATTTTTCATAATTCTTGATCCTGGCAAAAAGATCTCATATATATTAGCAACGTGGTTAAAAGTTACAACTGCAGTGAGTGCCGTAGATTTGTACGAAGCGCTTAGCTTTGTTAGTATGTGATATTGCCTCCCCGCTGGAAGACTATTGCCACTTGCAGGACGGTGTTACGCTCACGTTGGTCTGCACAGGAACAGCTGCTATCAGGGGGTCCCCTAGGAAAGGAAAAAAAAACTGCTCCGAGTTTCTCGTTGCATCATGGGGCCGTTGGCAACCCAGGTTCGATTCCTGGTCAAGGGCTAACATCAGTGGCACGTGTATGATGATGATGATGATTTAAAATTGCATAGCTCCAGTGGCTTCCTAATATCGGAAGGCAGAGCGTTCCAGACGGCCGCAGACGTGCATCCGAACGGGCACGCGCGTTTCGGGTGACCCCCAGGATCGTAAAAACCCCGGCGGAATCCGTCAAGCGTCAAAGCACCTGGGCGAACCTCCAGGCGGCCTGCACCGCCGCATCTCTCTCGCGCTCCTCCGCGACGCTCGCGCCTCCGAGAGCGCTCCCCAGGAACGGGTCCCCAGGTCGCAGCGACGGGAGGCCGCGGGGCGAGGCGCCGTCCTCCCCGCCCGCCCGCTGGAGGCCACGGCAGAGGCGGTGGAGGGCGCGGGCCGACGAGCAGCGCACGGCGGCGCTGAGCGAGACGGGGGGGCCGGCTCCGTCGGCTGTGGTGGCAGCAGCAGCAGCATGCGATTGGAGAGAGTGTCCGCGGTAGCGGTTAGAGTGCCGGGCGATTTTTTGCACAGCGGGGTTCATTTGTCGCCGTTGAGCAACACCGTCGTCGTCAAAGTCATTGAAACTGAAAACGTCGTTAAAACCATCGCCACCGTTTGATGAACAATACCAATGCCCAGCGCCATCCGCCAACTGAGTGACAGTGACGTCACCACGGCGCCTGTGCCAGGCCAGGTGCACTTTGAGGCCACGTGAAGTGTCGAAGGCTCGCTGCCGGCAGGAGGTCTTGGGACAGACCCAGCAGTTGCCATGGGTCGACTGACTGAGATGAACGGTAGATGCACCACCAGTTGTAGTACCCCCTACTGTGCCAACTTGCTGTACTTTAGTCGCCCGGCGCTCCGCTCGTTGTTGTGAGCGTCGCTCCTCTGCCCCCCGTTGTTGCTGGAGGGCGACTGCCTCCAACTGCCCAGCATCGTCCTTCGTGAGCCTCCTCCACAGAAGCCGATCTTGACACCGCTGGTACCAGTCGTTGGCAAGTCCACTCAGCTCCACATCCTCTCGTACCGCATCAGCTCCATCTCTTCTCCAGCCCGCGTCATACCCGTTTAGCCCCCTCTATGCGACCCAACATCGACCGCTAAAATCACCACCAACGCCAACGCCAAATATCACAACCGCCACCGTCATCGTCGCGACACTACCACACAACACCGCCACCACCGTGGCCACTGCCATTGTCACCACATCACCTCACCGTCATCATCCTGATCGTTACCGTGGTTAAGTTGCGTCAGCTGCAAGAGTCCACCGCCCTTTGGCCCCGATCCGGGCCCACAAGGTACTAGGGCCTCGTCGGCTGAGCCCGCCTCGCCAACGAGGGCCATCTTTCGGAGTTCGGCTGTGCGGCCGTGGAGGGCCACGTCGCTGAGTACGGAGGGGAAGATGCAGGACATCTGCCACGGCCACTGCCAGAGGAACGCGGCGGTGGCCGTAGCGGCGGCTCCGATCTCACCAAGCCCCTGGACGCACGCTCGCAAGCAACGGATGGGGATTGTTACGCGAGATGCCACCACATCACCGCTCTGGGGATAGACGGGATTCAGTCACCGCCCCGCGGGGCTTCCGAGGAGGGCGAGGAGTTTCCATCTTGGCGCGCGTAGGCATCCCAGCTACTTTTAGTCCCTTATTTTCCTCCTTCCCCTATATGATGATGATAATAATATTTATAGCCGACGCTCCCGTGCTCGTAATCCTCACGTGTGTGTGGGACAGTGAGCTCAATCTCCTCCTCGTTGAACGGACCCCGGAGGATTGAGGCCCACGGCCTCAGTCCACGGAGTTTTTGTAACCCCCCCCCCTCCCCCTTGAAGTCTGTGTCTTGTACTGGGTTCTTCTTTTTTGCAAAAAACAACAACAACCATAACAAATATAAACAACAAAAGAGATGCAAACCACACCTCACCAGGACCCGCAGGTGTTGCGTGCTCGATGGCTGGTTGACCAATTGGCCATTTGGCTTCAAGGTCCCACTCTCGCGCGTCACATTATCTCAGCCATCTGGGCTCCCCTTCCTGCAGTCCTTCAAGGACTGCTCTTACTATACCACAAACATCCATAGTTAGGAGTGTCCCCTCTATCTATCTCTCAGTCCATCTGTGTCTCACTCTCTTTTTAGGAACCCTCGTCTCTTCATCTCTCAATGACCACCCCCCCCCCCCCTTGATTTGTATGTATGTATATGTGCGGATGTGGAAGAGGCTCGTGAAGGACGCTACGGGGCAGTTGGAGGCAGTCGCCCTCCAGCAACAACGGAGGGCGGAGGAGCGACGCTCACAACAACGAGCGGAGCGCCGGGTGGCTAAAGCACAGCAAGTTGGCACAGTAGGGGGCACAGGTGGTGCATCAGCCAGTCATCTCAGTCATCTCAGTCAGTCGACCCGTGGCACCTGCTGGGTCTGCCCCGTGACCTCCTGCCAGTGGGCGTTCGACACTTCACGTGGCATCAACGTGCACCTAGCCTGGTACAAGCGTCGTGGTGACATCACCGCCACTTAGTGGCGAATGGCGGTTGTCGTCGTTGTATGTTGAACTTCTTTCGCACCGTACGTAGCCAAACCGTGCTAAACAGGAGGTGCGGCTTTGCGTGATGCCCAAGCCTGCCCGTGACATTGCTGGCAGCCTTATTCTTTGGTTCTTTCGGTAAAGTCACGTAGATAGAAAAATAACAAAAATAAAGTGAAATGAAAATAATACTGTAGCCTGGTTCTTAATTGGAGTGCGTGTACTGGCAGTCTGTAATGTAGACTGTAGCCTGGTTATTAAGTTTGGTAAGTGTACTAGCTTAATAACCATTGCTACAGTCGACATTATAGACTGCCAGTACACTCACCAAACTTAATAACCAGGCTACAGTCTACATTATAGACTGCCAGTACACTCCGATTAAGAACCAGGCTAAAGTATTATTTTTACTTAGTATTATTTTTATTCACTTTATTTTTATCGTTATTTTTCTATCTACGTGAATTTACCGCAAGCACCAAAGAATGTGAATTCATTGCAGTCACGAAAGTTACGCGGTTTCTGGGAACACCTCACCTCGGGGTACGGCGGCACACCGGCGAAGCTTCGCTGCAGCTCCCGGAGGATGAAGGTCTCCCCGTTGGCTGCCGCATCGCCAAGAACGAGGAGTCCCACCGCTCCCTGAGGCCTGCGACGCGCGCGTGCCCCCCGATTAGAAACTTATCGCAAGGAGGGAAGCTGCCGTTCGCGGTGAGGAGTATGGGGCCGTCCATAAATGACGTCACGCGATTTTGGACGATTTTGGACCCCCCCTCCCCTCGTCACACGGCGTCACAAAAAATTTGACCCCCCCCCAAATATGACGTCACAAAGCTCTGCCCCCCCCCAAAACCATATTTCTATTTTGAAACTAAAACATGCGTCAAATCGCTTTAAACTATTGTCATTGTAGTGCGTATTTAATGTGGCGCTGCACGCTGATGTTGTAGGAGTGTTGTTATAACAATTAGTGTTGGTATAACAATTCTATATTTATTGAAAGTTGCGCATTTTGATGTGATGTCACATTTCTCAAACCCCCCCCCCCCTCGTCACACATTGTCACAAATGTCTGACCCCCCCCCCCCAGGTGCGTGACATCATTTATGGACGGCCCCATTGCAGCTACACGGAAGCAGCATGAGAACGTTGAGTTATACCGCAGGAATCTGATGAGCTATGAAGCTCTTTTTCACAGATGCCCAGGAGAATCTGGCAAAGTGAAAGCGGCCAATGACTTGATGAGTCCGAATAAGATAATAAGTGGGAGAAACGCCTCGGGTCACTACATGTGGCTGCCTTGTTTACTTTTAGTTTCGGGCGAGTCAGCATTAATATGGGTAGGTGAAATCATTTTCACGTGCAGTTTTCTCCACGTATCAAGCCGAGGATTTCAAAAGTGTCCCTGTGACCTCATCCTCTTTATCTCATCTTAACGTCATTTATACAGCCGCTTGACCAAGGCCCTTTACGGAGAATTAAGAACGGTACAACAGCAACAACGTGAGTATGAATGTAATGGTGGAGATGAGGTGAGTGATATAGATGAGAGGAAGCAATGGGAGGGGGGGGGGCGAATCTGTGATGCGTGAATTCGGTGCAAGCGAAATTGATGACCGTAAATGACGCTGAATGTATCCAATTAATGGGAAATGAGCCATTAATTAATTAATTCTCTGACGCAGGGTGGTGCGCCGCTCGCTGCAGAGTTTGCGAATCGCAATGCCCCCTCCGTCTCGTGACGACACGAGACCGATAGGCACACATGGAATTAAAGTGCGACATGACAACGCACCACTCATCTTCGCGGATAAACCGGGCACTGTTGAGTGCGTGTCCAAGTAGCAGCTGCTGCTGGTGCTGCTGCTGCTGGTGGTGGTCGCTGTGACGATTCCGATCCCGCACGCAAAGCCACAGCATCAGAGACCGTCGGAGGAATTGACTGGACGCGCTCTCGGGGAGAAAGTTCGACTCCGCGACGCTGGCGGCGACGATGATGTTGACCGAGAGGCGAGCGCACGGGACGAGCGAGTAAGCGTCTTCCAGCTCAACGAGTCCTGTCGATGGGGGAAGTTTACAGAACCGAGCGGTGGGACCGCGGTTAGCGCGCTGAACTACGACGCCAGCCGACGCGCGTTCGATCGCAGCCCTACGCGAGCGTCGGCACAGGGCAGTGCTGTGTGGGCGTGGCGTGGCAGCGCTTGCACCGTTATCCGACACGTGCACTGGACAATAAAAAAGAGACTTAAAGGATCATAACGCACGCAACGTGTCTGCATCCCCGTCTGCTGTAAGGTGCGCGTTAGAAGACCACCTCCCCGTGAGTCGATTCACGAGAATGTGCCACGGTGCGCCCGTCTCGCGCTGTCGCACAAATCCGACATCGCGCATGTGCTCCTCTTTGTCAATCCACCGCTGGATAAGGGTCACGCCTTGCCACGCGAGGTCGTGGGGATTGTTTGACCATACTTCACCACGCTGGTCAGAGTGGGTTGGTGAAGGCGGGGAAGTACGCACATGGGGGCATAGAGTGCAACAATGGATGTTGATGTGCTACTCTCTGTTGCCCACAGTGTAGTCCTGCAACCTATAACACCTGGCACGCAAGGCGATAACTTATTAAAGCTCAATCATGAAGAGTTTTTGAGAGTCTGATGAGATCGGGGGCAGCCTGGATGATGCGGTCATAGCCCGAATAATAATAATAATGATACTTCGCCAACATTTAAATAAAAAGATCGAGTTCAATAATATGTATAAATAAACACTTACCGTACATGTATTCCTCAAAGGCGTTGTTTTCGGGGATGGCTCCTGTGAGCTTCAGGCAGTAGAGTCTCAAACAAACACATTCACACAGCTGCAGGCAAAGCGACAATGAAGATTCATCACGACGCTGGTTCAGACTGTCGAAATAAATACTTTTTTTAAAAAGTCCATTTATCTCCACTGATGACTCCGAGGCAGTTGAGCAAAATCCCAGGTTTGGTATTTTCGCCAAAGTCAGTGGAAAACCACATTGATATGGCTGGGCTTTTGTTTATTACAATTGCAGTGATATTGTTTGGGTCTTTTGGTAAAGTCACGTAGATAGGTTCAAAGAAAATAACACAAAAATGTTAGTTTGTTTTGTTATTTTTTTTTCTTTGAACATATCTACGTGACTTTACCGAAAGAACCAAAGAATATAAATTCCTGCAGTCACGAAAGCTTCAAGTCAATTGTCGTGATGTATATTGAGTCACTATGGCGTCTAGCGCCCGCTATTGGAAGAAGAGTGGTACTGTGCATGTTAGCGTCTGGCACCAGAGTGTTTATGGAATACAGTGGGCCCTCGGGGGCATGGTTCTGGTGACGGCCAGAGAGAGACGGCACTTCAGGACATACTCTTAGGTTTCTTCGGTAAAGTCACGTAGGTAAAAAATAAATAATTAAAGATAAATAATACAAATAATAGAAGAAATAATACAAATAAAATAATAAATCACGACGTTTCGGAGGAAACACAAGCTTCCGTTTTCAGGTGGAACCGTCACAACACGATTGCTGTATCCCAAGAGACCCGACCTTGTATATATTAGAACTGCCTTTGTGTGTGTGTATTTTAGTTTGTTGTCCATCCTCCCTGCGATCAGCACGGTTGGCTATGCATGGCGGCAAAGAAGTTGAACGCACACAACGATTCGCATGCGCTGCACAACGTCACCCGTAGGAGCGTGAGGTGACTCAGGGCCGTGTTGGCAGCGAACACGGGAAGACCTTGCAATCTCGCCCCGTCGACGAGCAGGTGGGCGACGGCCCACTTAGCCAGGGCTAGCAAGGGAGACGCAACGGCCGGCTCCAGTTCGGTCTGCTCAGCGGAAGTGCACAGCATTTGCAAAGCTTCTGTAAACACAGCACATGGTAGACGGGGGTGTCTTTTTTTAGGAACACTTGAAATTACAACATGAGGCCTCCTTTGCCAGTACCAAAATATAATAATAGGGTTTTTTCCTCTTTTTCTGGCGACAAAACTGAAACCTTTTGCAAGGAATCATGTTTACATTAACCACAATACTTGCAGTCAGAATGCAAACAAAAAACAACACTCCTACCGTATGCGACCAGGCTCTAAGAAAGCTGTCTCTGGTGTGGACCAATCAGTTTCAATGACAATGCATACATTTTCAGAGTGTTGTTTTTTGTTTGCATTCTGACTGCAAGTATTGTGGTCAATGTACACATGATTCCTTGCAAAAGGTTTCAGTTTTGTCGCCAGAAAAAAGGGGAAAACCCCTATTATTATACTTGAAATTCCAACTGCGTATTATAAGCTATAAAATCATCATCATAGTCAGCCATGATTACTCCGTTAATTCTGCAGCGCGTCGCTACTCGCGTAGGTGTCCACGGTCGTGCCGCGTCTTCGGCTTTACGCCGTACGGCACGCGCTCGATTTTTGTTGTCGTTGGGCGCAATCTGTTCCTGAAGTAGCTGACGGGAGAGGGCGCGCGAGGAGCGCATCGCGTCGGACGCCGCGCCGAGGAAAGACACGCGGGGGACGAACGTGCGAATCACTCCGGCGGGAACTCCGCCGTTGCGGGTTTACCGATTCCTGTGGGTCCGCTGCATTGAGAAAGGACGGAAAGCTCCAGCCAGGCGCTTGGCAAATTCACGTGGGGGCCGCGTCCTCTCGTAAAGATCCCCGCTCGCCGCTGAAATTAAGGAAGCGTATCGATCGTCACAAAGTGCGAGCGACATCTGCGGAAAAAGAGTTTCATAGCTCAACCGGATTCCTCCCTTGTGAATGAATATTTCTGATTCTGACAAGGTTAGACACCAGGATCTCGGCAGCGCAAGCTCCGGGCCTGGGTCTCTTGAGCCACTCGGTCGCCTCTCAACCCGATATTTTAAGTCTCAGAGCTGGAATTCAGCCCAATGAAGAGCCACCTTGTTACGTGCGGCGTTTTGCTCTATACATTAAACTGACTGTGTGTGGTGTACACATGTACATGTGGGTCGATTCAGCCTTGAATAAGTACCTGTTGTGGTGTTTAAACATCACCACTGGAGAGAGAAAGGCGTCCGGGCATTGTACTGTACTGATCACCCGTCCCCTCGTGTGCCGAACAGCACTTGCCCTAACAGTCTGTTAAAGGCTGCACGGGGGATATTTGTCTTTGTGTGTTTGTCTCGCATCAAACTCACTCGACAGCGGGCCAGCATAGCTTGTGCTGTGTTGTTCAGCCTCTCCCTGTCCTGCGCCGAATGCTGATGTGAGTTGAAGCGATGAACAAACTCCTCCGTCACAAGCAGTGGATCGCTACTCACACACGTGTGTGGTGTGTGTGTGTTACAACACAAGAAGATCACAGGCAAACCGATGAAATAAATAGTAATTACTGTATATCATTAGACCAGGGGTGGGGACGTCCGGCCCGCGGGCCGTATAAGGCCCGCGAAATAATTTGGTCTGGCCCTGCCAAGGCAACCGCAGGCGGGACTCGAAATTCAATAAATCTAGGAGCAAACCTGGAAAAGCAGTTGCGAGTAGCAACATCATCAATACCAGCTAACATCACACGCCTCACCAAAGAGAGAGAAGCAGTTCCAGCCGTCACATTAGGGGTGAGTTAATTAAATTTTGACCAAATATAACAGGATAATTATTAAGTTGATAATTTTGTATGGCCCGTGAATGATGTTATAAATATCCGAATGGCCCTTGGCAGAAAAAAGGTTCCCCACCCCTGCATTAGACGATTAAAATATATGTCAGTAATCTTCATGTGAAGAAGGGCCATTGCTTGAAACGTCACATATTTGTAAGAATACATCGGCTGATTTACGGTTTAAAAATTATATGTCAAAACTTGGAGGTGGTTGGGTGGCTCAGAGGTCAAAGCACTGAGCTGGCACGGCCGAGAGCCTGGGTTTGAATCCATGCAGCTGCCTGTAATGAAACTGTGCTCGCAAGTCTGGTGAGTTGATGCCATCAGCCAGGTCGGCAATGACCGCAAACAACAAAAACCGCCCCCGTCACTTTCAATTTCGCTCTGCGCTGACTCAATTCCAGCTCCGAGAACGATGACCCTTGGGCTACACCCATTTCAAACCTTTAAAAACAGTCTGCCTCAGCAGCAGACCATGCTTTCCCACCTGATGACGGACGCTTGTGTTGCGCCCGAAACGTCGTGATTTATTTTATGTTATACCTACGTGACTTTACCTTAAGAACCAAAGAGTTTGGATTCCTGCAGTCACGAAAGCTTCAAATCAAGATGAATATCAGCGTCACTGTCACACGACGGACGTTGCTCTCGTGTGGCACAGCGGGTTAAAAAAAAAGTGGTGTGCCCTCTTCAGTGTGTGGACCAGGCTAGTAACTGAACGGTATCTCAGAAGCAGTTGTCCGATTTTCCCTTTCTTTCGGGCCGTGTCTCTAATTCGAAGGGTTTGCACCACTCTGCGAGACATCCAAATGGATAATTTGTCTCACGACATGACGCTGATAACATTTGGGAGAACACGTGTGTGAGTTTTGTTTGTTTTTAAACGCCGTCATGAACTTGCATTTCAGCCTGCGTGGTCATGTCCACAATCGGATGATGAATGGCCTGCAATCCCCAAACTCTCTCTTTGCCCTCTGTACCAGCGTGGACGGCACCCTAATGTTCACCTTCTGAAGCGCTCGCTCGTCACCGTAGCGTGCGCAATGAACACCACCACCACCAAGTGACTTTTCTTTCGTGTTGTGCGCGGTGCATTTAGCGCCACGACGCGTGGAATTATAGCGTGTATTTGTTCGCTGGTGACTGTGTATTTCATATCGGAATCGCCTCCAGTGCTGTTGCTGCTGGCGGCAATAAAAGTTGTTTAAAAGTCAAAGTCTCTTTGCCTTCTCCAAACGTGCACCGTTGTGCAATCTTGTGTCCGCTCAATATCTGTTGTTGTTGTTGTTGATATGTGTGTGAACTCACGGATGAGTGCTGCGATGAGTCAGACTTCGCTCGGCCCTGTTCTCCGCCTCCTTGCGCGCTCGCTGTATGAGGAGCTGCCTTTGAGCCTCGCACACGATCCCAAACCGCGGTGCCTTGGATGCGATCGCCCTCGGTTTGCCACGCCCGGCCATATTAGCCAGTGGCTCTGAGAGTTGGTGAACAACAGGTCGGTCGGTCTGTAATTGGGTTACTTGACCGTCACACGTTCCTGATGGAAGAATACCTGCGGTTATATAAAAGCAAAATCAATGTAAGAGCACGCGTTGGAGGTGGTAAACAAGTATAACCTGTAAAAACTAAGTTTTTCATTATAAATCCTTTATATGCGTGGCGGCTAGAGTCCTCTCGTCCTCTGGCTTGAGATGGCTGCCACCTATGGGTCAGATGATTGTCTAGCAGCATTAAACAATTGGTAATTAAATATTTAAAAAAAATTCCCTAAACAGTGTAAGATTTTGGAATTTTTTCACGAAAATGCATTGTCACGCACAACGAGTCTGTGTGCAAAATGTCAGCTCGATTGGATCACGGGAAGTGGGTAAAAAAACGACCGAAATATTTGCACGGTCCTAAGCAAGCAAGCGAACTTAATATAAAGGATTTCAAAAAGAAAGATAAGCGCACGAGCAATTGCAGTAAATTGTTAAAAGTGCAATGCGCTGTGAGCTTATTCCCAAAAACAGCGTGCCTTATTGAATTCGTTAAACAAATACAATGCCAGACCCTCCTAAAAAGGCCGTGAGAATCCGTGGAGCTTTCCTGGATAGAGAAATATTATTACTTTATATTGTTATTATATTATTCCTTTATATTGTTATTATATTATTACTTTACATTGTTATAACTTATGTTAATTTAGACGTGTTATGATCGCATCTCCAATACAGACAACAACTAAATCACGCAGAATGTACGAAATCCTGTGGCACGTGTCGTGACGGGTACTGCAAGATCCGACCATGTCCGTCCCGTGCTCGCCGAGCTGCATTGGCTTCTGGTTGCCGAACGAATGCATGAAAAGGTCGCACTCGTCACACATACACACAAAGTGCTCGCCACAAATGAACCACAAACACCTTGCTGCTGATCTCGTCAAGGAGCATAAACCATCACACGAACTGCGGTCATCCTCGCTTTTGGCTGGCAATCGAACAAAGGCGGCCACCGCATCGCGCGCTTTCAGATGCGCTTCTGCGGCCGTCTGGAACGCTCTTACGTCCGATATTAGGAAGCCGCTGGAGCTATGCACTTTTAAATCACCTAGTTTGAAAACTCATTTCCGTGGAAGTGCCTTTTGTGTTTAGTTTGTTGTCCTTCCACCGCACCTCCGCTTAGCTCGTTTGGCTACGTACGGTGCGAAACAGGTCCAACACACATACATTTCTCTGGAGTTAAGCAGCAGTTGAGGCTGGATCGAGCTTGGGACGGCTCATGCACACCAGATTTGCTCTCGGCTCCGCATGTCTGCATGGTGGGCAGCAGAGGGTAGTGTCAATGTGTTGGTGTAGCCCTTCTTGTACACTCCCATGTCCAATGCAGCTCACTGTCACCATCCCGTACTGTCCAGGGCAGTGAAGTATGGTCAAAAAACCCCCGCGAGGTCCTCATCCAGCAGCGGATTGATAAAGGACTGGACATGTATTGACGTCTCTTACAGAAAACATCACGGTAAAGGTAGACGCATAGGAAGCGTTATCAAGCCGTAATGGCCTTAACCGCCGGTGGAAATTCCACGTTCTTATGTCAAGGAGCAATCTCTCCTTGGAAGGAGATCCGCCGTTGGTTTCTCACATGAAGCGATGCCACTCTCATCCCTATCCCTGAGCCAGTCGCAAAGTACAAGTGTGCTTTCGACTTCTCACAAAGTTGTATACCACCTTATCGCCCCCTAGAGAGATGATGATGATGATGGTGGTGCTGCTGCTGCTGCTGAGTTGATCCCCGATATTTACACTGACAACCCTTCAGCTCGTGTTTCGAAAACCCCAATCACTGCGCCACCCAGCCTCATCTCAAACGTTCTGCCAGATAGTCGCGTGCTCAGCTTACCTTTAAAGTATCGCCGACTTTGTTGTTTAACTGTAGACAGCTGTAAGTCGGAACCCAGGACAAAGATGGATTACACATTCCTGCATGTTTAATATGTTACGCAGAACGAGCTATAAGATCGGCTCTGTCTGTCCACTTAGTGGTAGAGTCTATAGACAGGGGCTTGAGAAAGAGGCTGGCGTCCTTTGTCGCTATGGTAACATTCAGCTTAAGGCTCTCAGCCATGCAGAGAGTCTATTGACACAACACTGGCTTGTGGTTGCCACGATATGGCGATTTTACCGCGATATATCGTGCGATAAAATATCCACGATAATCGCATTACCCCCTTTGAAAGACATCAACCGTACCGTGATTATCGTTACAATTTTTTAGTTTTTTTTTAATTGATGTAAATGTTGGTGTCTTAACCTTCGCATTTATGAGGTGTAGCGGTAGCGCAGTGGTGAGCGCACTACACTATGAAGCAGGGACGTGCGGTCAGGGGAGGCAGGGGAGGCAGGGGAGGCAGAGCCTCACCTGCCATACTCCAATGAAAATAGCTGTTACGATAAGTAAAAAACAAAGAATCATCTAATCAATTAAATCTTAAGATTTTTCCACTGATCTGTGTTATAAATGTCATTTCTGTACGATTTCAATCATTGTTATAGTCAAAATCACCAAATTTGCGGAGCTCCACTGCAAATACAGGGAGAGACGAGAGGTGAGGCAGCGACGAGCTCAGCCTCCCCTCTGATTGCGCAACCCCTCAGTAACTGGATGGAGCACAGGCAATAAGCACGTGCCTGTTACTATCTCAGTATGTCACCAATGTAATGTTTGTAGACCCCTTCAATTCATGTCCTCGCCTTCCATACTCCAGGTAACTTATTTCACGTATGTGTATACATATATTTAGGCTCGCTGGTCTCGTCATGAAACTGCAATGAAAAGCACCAAGGGAGGCAGCTATCACATCTGCCTCACTGAGGGGGACGTGTCTAACACGCCCCCTTAGCGAGGCCACGCCTCCCTCAGTGAGATCACGCCCCCTCCGTGAAGCCACGCCCTCTCGGTGTGTGAATCTGGCTCTGACACTAGCCAGTAC
Source organism: Lampetra planeri (assembly GCF_965212315.1). NCBI lineage: Eukaryota > Metazoa > Chordata > Hyperoartia > Petromyzontiformes > Petromyzontidae > Lampetra > Lampetra planeri. The sequence continues at coordinate 5,971,578 of NC_136145.1, read as the reverse complement.
CTCCCCAGCCATTGACCTCACCGCACGCCACTGCGATGAAGCCCGCGACACAGAGTTTGATTCCAGGCCCCAGCTAACATCAGTGGTGAGAAATATATCTGAAATGATCCTGCAACCTCCCTGAGCAGCCGCGTGAAGAAGTCTGGTAAATTTTAAACAACGCGGAATTGGGAATCCTTCATCCAGCAGTGGATCATTCACGTGCAGTTGTACGAAGGGGACAAAAAGGATGCATTAGCATCGCAATTAAAGTGTATGATGATGGAATTTAACAGTTGCATTTGAGTGTGTTTTTAATTGTTCTCCAATTTGGCAACACACTAATTTCTATGGATTTTTTTCACTCATTTCAACGCTGGGCACTTTGTCACTGCAAAAGACATACAAGTATGTTGGTTCAATGAGCGTTCAATCGATGACAGCACACATCGATCCAACTGCATTCGATTTCTATATCCGATTCCTCCATCGACTCGCGCGTTTCAATGTAAACAACCGCAAGCCAGTCGGCGGAGTCTGTAATCGAACTCCGGGGTGACGTTAATCTAGAATCGAACGGATAGGCAACGTTAAATAAGGCAATCGAATCGATTCCTTTGTTATGCGGCGACTAATCGGAATCGTCTATTTGCAATACAGCACAGGTTAAATGATCACTCGCCATGTCTGATCGGTGGGGAATGACTTATGATGAAAATAATGATGACGAAGACGACGACGAGGAGGAGGAAGAGGAAAGGGGAGGAGGAGTACGACGAGGAGGAGGAGAAGATGTCCTCGCCATACAGCAGAGGATATTAGCCGAGGTGCAGGCGGAGAGGCGGGCGAGGGGACCCGTTCGGCCGAGGAGCCTCGCCGGGTTCCCCTCGCCTTCTGCGGTAGGGCAGCTAGGCCACAGCCCAGGGTCCTTCGCGGCCTACAAAGGGGAGAGCTTTACATCGGAAGGCGCTTCCAACGGTAAATATTACACTTTTGTAAATGTTTACGAGCCTTCTTATTCATCTGACGAGACGTTTGGAAAAAAAAAATTTTGGTTGTGGTCTGGTTGGTGTTGTGCCCGTATTCTGCGTGACCTTTGAAAGCCGGGTCGTTGCTTGTTAATTCACGTTGTAATCAAGATTCTCATTAGCTAAGCGGTTCGCTCTGAACTAGCGTCAGAACGTGCCTCGGGTCTTTGTCTAATAAGCTTTTGGGCACTGATGAACACAACACCCAGAGCATCGTAGGAGCGGCGTAGCTACTGGCGCTCATTGTCACAGGACACCTAAACAGCCTAAAGGTGCCTTTTAACCTGGCTGTGTAAGCCTGCTGGGGGCATTAACGCCGTAGTGTCATTGACAAACCGTGACAGATACAGTTGCGGTGGTGTCAATAGGAAGTATTTTTTTTATACACATTAAGGACGCTATTAGAAAGATACAATTCAAACTCTTTGGTTTTTTCGGTAAAGTCACGTAAAAAAACAAAGCGTATACATCATTGCAGTCACGAAAGCTTCAAATCTAGATACAATTCAAGGGAATACGCTGTGTGCTTGATTACAAACATCTCATGAAGGAACTGGCCAAACATCCAATTTTCAGGGCCCTCAAAAATATCTGGAGATTCCGAGGTAGAGTTTCTTGAACCGTGAAGGAATGTGATTACATTGACATTGCCTTACAACGAATGGGACATCAATCCAGTTCTCAGGTCAGGTTTTTTAATGTTTTCGTATACTTTAGTTTCCCCCATGAGCTCAAATGCATAACAGGAGCGTGACAATAGGGTATACTGTGTATGTAATTGGCACAAATTGTAAATACTGCAATTGTCATGCTTGGGAATCGATTTTAATTGATTAATTCATGCATCGTTACGTGCTGATGACTAATGTCAGTGGAGATTTGTTTCGTCACTTGGCTGATTATAGTGGCCTTTTTGTGTGTTTGTTTCTTACAGAAAACCTGCAACGATTTGCTGGCTTTGGCATTGGTCTGACGAGGTAATGTAATCTAATAATGCTATTGGTGTCGTGAGATAAGTAAGTAATATTTTTAAAAACTTTTTTAAAAACACGCTTTAATGAAATGTACTGTACCAGTAATGGAAGATCTCCATGACTCCAGGAAGTAACGTAAGGGGTCATGGTGATTTACAGCCAGTTGAGCGTGGACAATTAGACCCAAGCCGAAACATAACATAAAAAAGATTGTTTAAAATGTTTTCATGATAGAATATAGTATTGTCATCAGTATAACATGAGTATACCAAGTTTGCAGTCGATACCACATTGGGAAGTGGGTTAAAATTGAGTTACAAGATTTGAGGATACAACAACAACAACAGACAGAGTGAGTTAATAGAAAGCGTGTAATAATAAAAAGACTCCCTTCGGCTCGCTTGTAGAGAAGTGCAACCCACCGTGTTCGAGAACGCCCCGTGAAATATCTATCATAGAGCTACCTGACATCCCTTGATGCGACGTCTGGTACACACAGTAGGGGGCAGCACTTTCTCGCGTTCCCAACCACGGGAAGTAATTAATGTTCATGGCATGATAGTCAAACTGACATTTGTAGTTTTTACAATTGGAATTTATTTCAATGAAGCGCTAAACCAAATGTATTATGAATAATATTTGTGCGTTTATTGGTTACCGGGCAGAGGCCATCAACTGACTTACCTTTAGAACCTGGTTTGATCACAAAGGGCTTGGAGCTAGATTAGACCTCATCATCTCTGTGGTACCAACTTTAGTACTTCCCTAACCCTCCACTCCAGTGTGCCTAGTGTTTTCCTTACGGACATAGGGACATTTCGTATGTGTGACGCCCACCGCTTTTGAATCGGTCTGCAAACAATAGCTATCCGTCACTGCAGGCATGGTAGCCGTAGCAATCGAGTACTAATCAGTAACATTTTCAACCTGTCAACAAGACTGGGTTTCGAATTTTAGCACGTTCAGTCACTTCTTGAAAGTCCCATTCGGCCCTTGGTAAGGAACATATTCCACATCCCTGCTGTACACATGTAAAAATGCTCACAAATTGTATTAGCTTGTGAATTTGCACTTTCCCATGTCTTTACAGTCTCTTTATTGAGAACGTGTTGGCTCATCCATGCATCGTGATCCGGAGACAATGCCAGGTGAAGTTTTACAAAACAAATACTTCTCGTTACTATGAAGTCACAACGTCCCTCTGCTCTAACGAGTGTAGGGAAGCGCTCTTCTCCATTAGAGGTTCTGAGCCAGTCGAAGAAATTCCACATTCCAAATTAATACTTTAGTTTATGTAAATACAGTTAAAACCACCACCACATACATTTGATACACAAATAAAACGTTGATGAAAGTTTTCCCATGTCGTCCAGATCTTGGGTGAGGTTTGACTATACTTGACCTGGTTGTTAATGGCAGGGAACATAATATGGGGTATAGAAGTACAGTAAAACATATTTTCCTGCACTGCTCTATTTGGCATTCTGGGTGATAATGATCTGAATGGACACTTTATTTTCGTAATCATGTAATATGCCTCTGTTCACTTCCATTGGTTGCACATTCAATAGATGAATGACAGTCTTAAACAAATTGGTTGTCATTGTTTGTAATTTTATAACATTTTTTGCAGATAAATTACCATGCCAAGAAATACCACCTAACACCCTTCTCTGTCATCAGGATAATGTATTCCTTCACAAGATCACAGGTGAGGAATAACTGACTGGAAATTAAAGTCAAAGCATCAATTAGACTAGATATGATAAGGCTAAACATGTTGCACTGGGGAGGATGTATGCAGGATTGAGGAGGACTTGTCGGAGGTATGATGTCTTTGGTATGGTACTCATCAGAGAGCTGGACTTTAACAACTAGAAAATATACTCTAGCTTTTAGGAGAAAGCTGTACATTGCATTGCAGTGTAGGTTAAGCAACTCGAAGGTTCAAATGTAATTGGTCAGGAAAACATAGTAGACGTAAAAAGGAATAGGATGTTATGATGGGTGGGAATGGAGGAGGGCAGATTACTGAGACGGGCATTGCAGTGGTACCCAGAGGTTGGTGACCAAGAGTAAAACCTAATTCCATAAGGTGGTGATGATGGCACTCTACAGGAGAGTCCTGGATGTAACAAGGTGAGTGCTAAATTCAGATTATGGCGGCGGCGGTGGTGGTGATAAGATTGTAAGAACGAACCTTATTTCAGAAGTTGACTTCACAGCTGCTACGGTACCCAGCAGAAGTAAGGAAGCGATGACAAGGTGTGTTGGCGTCAGTAGCATTGGTCTTGATGATTTGTTTGATGATCATGACAGATGGGTTTTTTTTGTTCCTTCTCTGAACCAGGGCATCCGAGCTTTATGGAAAGGCATGGGCAGTACCTTCATAGTGCAAGGCATCAGCCTGGGTGTTGAAGGAATAGTTGGAGAGCTCACACAACTACCCAGGTACCCGGCACACATTGTACCAAGTGGAAGAATGAAATCCAAAAAATGTTATTGGTTGCAATTTTATTCTTTTGATTGATTTAATGTACAGCCCTGTGTAAATCCACTATTGGAAGAGGGCCTCCCCTTGCCCTATAAGTCCTGGGGGCTGTTTGACCATATTTTATCATGCTGGTTTGTGCAAGCCGGAGAAGATGGAGAATCCAGATTTGCATCGGATATCACTCGTCACTTTGTTTACCATGGGCAGGAATCGAACCGAGACTCGCCTAGTTCGTAGCTCGTTGTGCTGACCACTGTGCTACTACTGCACCTATTCCTACTTCTCGAAAACAACATCGATCCACATCAATCAATCGAACTCCGCTTCTATACATTCAGAAATTCCAAATCACGTCTATTATTACACTACGGAAAGTATTGCCCTTTGGGTGATGTCTTTCCTTTAGGCAAGGTAGGAGAGGCATATCTTGCGACCACAGGCGGTATTAATCTGTCACTGCAAGCTACTTAGTCGCACTAATCAGGCACGAGAGGGGAGCAGATTGAACCTGGCAACACCGTATGTGACTTTAGCATGCTCGGTAACTTCCGTAAGTGGAAGAGCCTCTTGTAGTGACAGGAGTGGCCGAGGTGTGTTAATGTGTTGTCCCAAAACATCTTTGAACCTCATATTTGGTCCTCTGTAAGGAAACATTTCCCACCCCCTGCCCTAGAGGGATGATGATGATGCATTGGCAGCAATAGTTATGGAGTATTACATGTGGCTGCTTCTGCAGCTGCTGACAAAGATGATGATGAAAATGGTCTGAGTTGACATGCGACCAGGACTTGAACTCAAAGCCTCAACTGATTTATCCACTAAAACCGCAACTGAGCCTCAAGATGCTTTGTCGAGAGGATCCAGCTTGGCATGATTATTGGCATTTTGAGAAGCATCCTTAATAGATGTTTGCTAACAAAGGTTTCCCCTAAGTGGATGAGGTGAATCGTCATGGCAGTGTTTGTGTGAATGTGTGTTTAATGCAATTCTCTTACTTTTGCAAGGGAGGTTTCACAGAATTGGACCCTCAAGCAGCTAGGAGGCCACATGCTCCTGAAGGGGTGAGCCGCATCATCATGTGACACCGCAACAGCCAATCGGGTGTGATTGGGGACTTTTTTTTAAAAGTCTTATTCCATCAGAATTAAGCATGCTTAGAAATAATTTGTCGAGGAGATTCTCAGGACATTGTGTAAAAGATATGGGAATGTACATGACATATATATGTATATAAAACATTATATTATTATTGTAAATAAATGTGCTGAAATGGGCAATTTTTTTTATGAGGCTGCATTGCTACAGTCCAAGTTGGCACGGACAAATTTCATCAGGCCAGCTTCCATGGCGCACACAGTGGTTGTGCTCATGGTTGCGGTTATAACGTGGTTATGGTTGTTATTATAATGTGGTTAGGATACGTTTATGGTTATAATTGTAAATAGGCCAGTTAGTGTCATTGGTAAACGAATAGCATGAAACACACATTTCTTTCAATTCACTAAAGTTATATCTCACGCAAATGCACGGGAAGTACAACTTAAAAATGGTGGTCTTTACTACCCAGCAAAGCCTCGCTGTGTCTCAAGACTTTCAGGAGAATCTTTCTTTGGTATCTTTGGCCAATTTGTTATTACAGCGTGTTTTGCATGTGGGATAAAACCAGAGCACCTGGAGAGAACCCACACGAACAAAGGGAGGGGGGAGTAACACTCAAATGTCCACACAGATGCATTCAATAACCCATTGTCATGCTGCCGTTTGGTCAACTCGCAGTCCTAAAGCTGGTGTATGCATTGTTAAGGGTGTCTAATATGTAGTGCGTACGGCTGGATGATTAACAATTTTTGGTTTAGATCGCGTAAGTATAAATGTGTCGTAACCCTCCACCACCCGACACAGCCAGTAAGGTTTGTCACGTAAACAACGCGCCAATTAGTTACTACTTCAGCCCACCGGTGTGTTGGAGAGTAATTCCACAACATTTACAATTTGAGTGACGTTTCGCTGGTAATTACATCCAGCATCATCGGGCGATTTGCCAGAATGATTAACAACTCATGGAATTCTCTTTCCAAATGAGTTAACCAGAAAATGGTTTCAATGGATGTGCGGTACATCAGTGTTTAGTGGAAGTATAATAATTCCTGCTTTCTTTGTTCCTATGCAGGATCGTGTGCCTGATAACCATGCCATTCTATTCAGCAAGTCTCATTGACACAGTACAGGTCTGTGCATATGTGCATGCATGTTGGATGTGTCTGTGTGGGGTGGTAGTGTAGCGATTAGCACGCCGCGGTACAAACCAGGCGACCCGAGTTCGATTCCCGCTTACGGCCAAAACCAGTGACGATTATCTGAACCAGTCCTGGGCCTCCTCTAGGTCGACTCGACCTGAAATGTTTACCTGGTGCAGTGTGTAAACATCGCTACTAGGGAGCCAAAGGTGGTCTGAGCATGGTGCTGGCCACCCAACCCCTCACGTGCTATGCCAGCCTTCATAGGTGGTCGCTAACAGCACTTGCCTCAACAATCTTTTAAGGATATACAGGGGATCTTTGTCTTTGTTGTGTGTCTTTGTGTTGCATGTGGGTTGGCACAGTAGGGAGTGCAGGTGGTGCATCTGTCAGTCATCTCGGTAAATCCCTAACACTTGGGTCTGTCTCAAGACCTACTAGCGAGCCTTCTACATTTTACGTGATAATTTCTAAGTACATCTAACCTGGCACAAGCGCTGTGGTGACGTCATCGCCACTTCGTGGCGAATGGCGGCTCTTGTGCTAAGGTCTGCTCTGTGACCTCCTGCCAGAAACCCTTCGACACTTCACGTGGCCTCAAAGTGCACCCAGCCTGGCACAAGCGATCTTTTAACGTCACTGTCACTTTGTGGTGAAAGGTGGCCGTTGTTGTGTACGCTTGTGGTGAGCGGTGGCGCAGTGATTATCGCACTGCTCTACCAATCCGGCCATCTGAGTTCAATTCCTAAACGCCGCTAACATCAGTTACGAGTGATAGCCGAACCAGTTGTGGGCTTCCATCTCGTTGATTTCACCATGAAATAAGTACCTGTGCAGTCTACACTGGCCCCCAAAATGTGCTACCACTCATCCACGTCACCGCCAAAATATTGCGCTGTGTGCGGTTCAACTCAACATATCTATCCCCCTATCCCCCTTTGTGCACTTTCTACCCTCTCCACCCACTCTGCTCTCTCTGCATTCACCACCCTTTCTGCCATCTCACTCCCCTCTTACCACCCTCTCTCTTTGTACATTTTCCCACCCTCTTCACACTCACCACCTCTCTCCACCTTCTCTCTCTCTCCACCACCACCACCACCTTCCCTCTCCACCCCTCTCCTCTCTACGCGCCCCCTACGCAATTCCAGAGCGACATAATTCGCGACAACCCCGGCATCCTGGAGTGCGTGCGCGAGGGCGTCTGCCGCGTGCTGGGGTTCGGCATCCCGCAGAGCAAGCGCCTGCTGCCCCTGCGCCTCCTGGCAGGCCCCACTCTGCTGCACGCCCTGCTGCACTACGCCATCGCCGCGCTGGTGCAGCGGGTGGCAGGGCTGGCCATCGAGGCCACCTGGCGGAGGAGGAGGAGGGGTGCGGAGGCGCCGGAGCCCGGGGTCGCGGTGGAGGAGAACGCGCTGGAGGCCTGCCTCCCCGAGCTGGTGGCGCGGTTTTTCGGGGGGCTCGTAGCGGACGTCGTGCTGTTCCCGCTCGAGACGACCGTGCACCGGCTGCACGTGCAGGTTGGGGACGCGCGGCACGGCCGGGAGGTTTTGGGTCGCGGGCGAGAGCCGCCCTGCAGTGGCGTCGTGTTCGAGTGCGAGGTTACGTCTGCTTCGGTTGAATTTTAGGGGGGGGGGAGGTGTGGCATAAATTAGCGCAACTGCTTGGCCCCCTGCACACAACTGAAGCGTTCGTTCGTCCGCCAAATGGTTGAACCACTCGCCCACCCGCTTGCTCATTCAATAATGAAACCACTCACCCAACCAACAACCAATTACACTTACCCATCCACTCATCCACCCCAATAATTGAATCACTTACCCAACCAAAAGTCAAAATCACTCCCTCACCCACCAAACAACTAATTACACTCACCCACTCACTCAGCAACTCATCTATTCACTCACTAACCCACCTACTGACCCATCCATGGATGAAACCACTCAGGCCCACGCACACCCAATACCTGAACCGTTTGCCCACCCACCTACTCACCCCCCCCCCTCTCTCTCTCCTGCCCTTTCCCCCCGCCACACTGCCCGAACCCACCACGCGCAGGGCACTCGCACGATCATCGACAACACGGACGCCAACTCCCCCGAGCTGCTGCTGCTGCCGATCAACACGCGTCACGAGGGCCTGGCCGACTGCGTGCGCTCGGTGCGCCGCGACGAGGGCACCTCGGGGCTGTGGAAGGGCGTGGGGGCGCTGCTGCTGCAGTACAGCGTGCACGGTGCCCTGCTCTACGCAGCCGGCGTCGTCAGCTCTCGCATCGCGGCTGCCGGCGGAGTGAGTGGCGCCGCTTCGGCTGTCATCGGCGCGAGGACTTGACCACTTTCGAATGATAGAGCAGCGTGTGATAAATAGTGCGTGTGGTGAATAGTGCGCGCGCGCGTGTGTGTGTGCATGTGTCTTTGTGTAGCAGTTAGCGCGCGGCGCTACGATCCCGCCGACCCGGGTTCGATTCCCGCTCACGGTCAACACCGGTGACAATTATTTGAACCGGTCTTGGGCCTCCCATTGGTCGACTCAACCTCAATTTTCACCACTAGGGAGACACAGGTGGCCAGGCATGGTATTGGCCATCCCCACCCTCTCATGTGCCGTGCCGGTCTTCATAGTTGCTCGCTAACAGCACTTGCCCCAATATTCTGTATTGCACATGCCTGCGTGTTTACGCAAGTACACGGAGTAATGGACATCACCACTGGGAAGACAAAGGTGGTCGGGCACGGTGCTGTCCACACCCCACCCCCAAACTGTGTCCTGCCCTCTCAGACAATTGCCCACCGACTGTTGTCTCCGTAGCCTACGGTGAGGCCACCCAGTGATTTCCGCGTGACTTTTGTACGCAAACACCTGTGGTCTGCTCTCAAGAGGTAAAAGGGTAAAGGTGGAACCCTGCAAATGCTCACTCCACTGCTGGCAGAAGGGCCTCTGCTACGGCTCCCTTTAGAGGGCGTTTGGTCTCCTCTTACACTCTGACCGGACGTGTTACAATCGGTACCACACTTTACCCCACCGCATGTCACATTGCCGATCGAATAACTGTGGTCCAGCCGTTTAGGCCGCTGGGTGGACATAGGCGGGGGAGGGGTGATTTTAATCAATTGGCACCATCATTTTTATCTTTGCCACCAGAAGACTGAATCGGACCCATCTGGATGGCAAGGCCAGTGTACCAACCGTGAGACCACAACAGCTCTCTGTCCGCGGTGGCGAGATGTTAACTCCCTCGCCTGGTATGCAGGAGGTCGTAGATTTAGATCCCGACCCTGACACCTGTATATTTGGAGTTTGCATGATCTCGTGGTGACGTCGATTTTTATCCAGGTCCTCCGGGTTTTCCCCTCCACATTTAGAAACATGCGTTGTATGCTACACATTTCCACGTGGTAAACCACTTCGTTGGCCTATCATTTGTGGCCAGGTCGCATCGGAAAAAGAGCTATATATAGCTCAGTGGGCCTGACCTGGTAAAATAACACTAAAATTATTTTAAGGCACACGTTAAAGACCCTGTGAGTTCATTCACAAGATTATGCCATGGTGTACCCGTGTTGTAGCCCAAATCCTCAGTTAACCTACTGCTGTGGATGAGGTATCTCCCTACGCCTGCCAGGTCGCAGGGACTATTTGACTATACTTCATCACGGCGGTCAGCGTGGATCCGGTGAAGGTAGGCAGCACAGAACGTGCCAGCATATAACTGCAGAGCAAAAATGGATTTCCACTGCACTGCACTGCCCTCTGCTGCCCACCTTGTATGCGTATGTAATGTATATTGTGCTTCCAAGTGCGCAAGGTATTCTGTGGTATGCCCTTGCCCCCCCCCCCTAGTCCTTCCCGTGATGAACAGCACACACAGCTTCTCCACAACTTCCCGGCATCTGCAGGCTGAGCCACTTGAGCCAATCTTCCAAGATATTCCAATCGTTGTTGATGGCATCTCTCTAGTTCTCTCTCGGTTCTTTCTCTCTTCCTTGCTCCTTTTTTTCCAAATGCCAGTTGTGCAAATTGGGTTCTCAGCCTCGCGGTGGAGATGTTCCAACCATCGTTATCATGTGATAATATGCACATGGAAATGTACCTATACCTGGCTTGCAATTGGAAGGGTCTGAACTCAAATCCGGGTTGACCCTCGAATCCTCATCATCATCAACCCTCTCGCGTTGATAAAATGAGTACCGCTTTTGTGGAAGTCGGCAGCAGTCACCTTGTGGATTTACGTGCTGCCGTGGGAATGGAATTTCCACCGCTGGCTTAAGGTCGCCATCGGAGAGGAGCACCACCACCCCTTGTTTTAAGAAAGACTATTAATTGACAGCACTTTTTCATGTTTTCTGTACACGTGCATACGAATGTATACATACAATTTGTCACGTGGTTAAAATCAACAATGAATTGTTACTTATGCATAAAGTGCTCGCACATGAATTAACATACAATGGATTTAATAGCACAAAGCTATGTGAATGCTGTACAAATGTGAACTTTGTGCTCATGATGTTTGTATAAGTTTATTTAGCAACCACATCTGGTCGACTGGACATTTAAAAGCCAATGCTACATATTTGTTTTTGTTCCTATGTGTTTAAAATGCCTAACCCTTATAATTGTATTGATTATACCGTGAAATCATTGGCCTCCTACTACGTAGACTTTGCAGGGTCCTCCTGGCAAAAGAGTCGCGAGACTCGGTGAGGCTTTCCTGGGCAAACAAGTGTAACGTCAACAATGCTCTGAATACATTAAACCTGTGCTTATCAAACTCTGTGCGTGCTCGTGTTCGATATAACGCCATCGTCGCCAGGCCGAGAGGTTTAGTCCGAAGGAGGCAGTTCAGAGCGAAGAACCAGGGTGCGACGGACTTCAGCGGACGTGGAGGATAATGGGCCCCCCCCCGGACAGGAATGAGTGGAGGAGGATGATGTGGACCTAATGAAGCCAAGACCTCACACGGGTGGAAGGGAAAGTGCCAGGTCGAGCATTGGTCACTCGCAGTGATCAGTACCCAACCATCGAGAAACATTGGTGGCGAGTGATACCTCGAATATATTTTCACTCTTGTCAACCCTTGTTCCCCCATGCCTCGGCACTTGCTCTTATTCATTCATACTGCTAAGTAACTCGTGTTTTGCCTTACCCACCCGTCCTTCACCTGCCTGCATCAACGCTGCTTTGGCTGTTATCATTGACTGTATATGCCGAGGGCACAATGGCACGAACAAAAAAACATTTATAAAGAGCTGTAATGTATATCATGATTTTAATGTAGATTAATGCGCAGCACAATATAAAATAGTAAAACGCAATTAGATCCAGGGGAAGGAATGCATTTCATTGTTACTCCTTGCGTATCTAGTAAAATATCTTTAATTGTGTATCTTTTTACCCCATCAGAATTCTTCCATATAATTGTATTTTTATACTAAACTAGCTTTACTACCCGGCTTCGCCCGAGACTTGAGTTCTTGTCTTGGATTAATACACGGCCTACGCGGAGGGTGGGGGGGGATGCGTGACGTCAGCAGGCACACTGCGTGACGCTGCCGCATGCGGGTGACATCACAGATGTGACGTCACCGCTCACTTGCCGTGCAAAATATATCCATTATTGCGCCGCCCCCCAAAATACAAAATTCTATTTTTTTATACTTTTGCATTGTGTACAGTCTGGAAACTACCCACATGCCAAATTTCAAGTTTGTTGCATGTCGGGAAGTATGCTAAACATTTCGAACAGACACATTCACACATTTCCCTTTTATGTATAGATTACTTCCTCATTCGTGAGCCGATAAATTTAATGTTAATCATTGTTAATCATTGTCGAGCCAAGTCTCTTATAATCTTCATTGCATTTCTTGATTGGTCCGCGTGTGACTTTGGGATTCGAGCTTCTAAGGTGGAATCCCAATGGCTTTAGTGATAGGTTTTTACTCTTTCAACTGGTACAAAAACTGACACCTTTATACAAGGCATCATGTTTGCAATAACCACAACACAAGCAGTCAAAATGCAAACAAAAATAAACAACTCTGATGATGATAATGATATGCACTGTCCTTGAAGTTGATTGGTCCACACCCAAGACAGCTTTTCTTAGAGCCTAGTCTCCATTGGTGTTGGACCAGTTGACGCCAAAAGGCGTACAACTCAAAAACAGCGCACTATCAGCGTATTGAGAGCTCGGGGTAAGCATTTACACTGAGACATCTCCTTTACCAGTGGCAAAATATAGTGATAGGTTTTTACCCTTTCAATTGGTACAAAAACTGACATCTTTATGGTGGTTGCACAATACAATGGCTTTATTAAAGGGGGGGAGGGCATATTTGTAAATTAGTTGAAGGGAAATGCATGCCTTGGTGTTTCTATATTAATCGGAATTCCTTACATGTGAGAATATCAAATAATTAATCGAGATATATTCGATATTTATGTTGTGAATTAAGTGCACATATCCTGCAATGATAGAGATGGGGACATTTTGCAAAATAGATGGAGCAAAAACTGGTAAGTGTACAAAGAAGCGTGGAGAGAGGTGCACACTTGGAATAACAATGAGAGACAGAACGAGGGACAACGTGGATTGGAGAACAACTGATGCAAGACATTTTGCGGAAAATTATTTTATTCACTCAAATAGGCAATTGATTTTAGCCACTCAAAAAAGCAATCTATGAAAATCTAGAAACGTCGCGAGGAACTGCCTGCTGACGAGCTTGATACACCCTCGATGCGTGAGGCCAAAGGTCAATGGAGGATGGCTGTGAATGTCCTTGAGCTGGCTTCAAGACCGAGGACTGGACTTGCCGATCCAAGACTTGGAGTGGCGGTGTATTACGCAAGATCAATACGATTATGACTGATCAATATGCAATCGCGTATGGTGGTTGCACAATACAATGGGGAGAGGGGCAATGCCTTCGTGCGGCTGCAATCGCAAGACGACAATAACTGTGGCACTACGCGTTTCAGTGTGACGTGACGAGATCACCCCGTGGCACTACGCGGTTGAGTGTGACGTGCACGTGACGATATCACCCCGTGCCACGTTTCCTCCACCCGAGATCGCGTTGGTGCCGTCGGTCAGTGCGATTTTATTGAGAGATGATCAAACCAGGCCGGAGCCCATTGCAATGCACATTTTCCCCCGAGAAGATCTATGGTAACAATAAAAGGAAGTTACAAGAATAAAATTTCAATGGGGAGGGGGGGGGGGAAGAAAAGGTTAAGATTGGAAATTCAACACACGCCAATTTGAACTAACGTATTCTGGTTTGCAGCTATTACCGCTTAAAAATCAAATCGTAGGTGATGAGATAGCCATCGTTGTACATGTACAGCTTGTTGTCGATTGGATTGTAGCTCAAGCTTTGGACGACTTCCACCATTTTGTCCATCACTATCGGCTTTTCCATCACCGTCTCGCGACCCGTGCTCGTGTCGAACACGTAAAACACCTCCTCCTTGCTCGTGCTGACCGTACGAGTAGCGTAGAGCTTCCCGCATGCCATGAACGCGTTGCTCGCGCCTGGCTTGTACAAATTCGTCTTGACGATATCTCCCACCGAGAGGTCGGTTTCGTTGACCCTGCCCAACACCGCGTTCCCACCGCTCGCCTCGGTGGAAAAGATTAACCAGAGCCCATTCTCGTCGACGGCGAAATCAAAGTCTTGCCAGGTGCTGGAGGAGTAGGAGAAACGGTTGTTGAACACGGCCTCGGCAAGGGGCTTACGCGACACGGCATTGGTGTCCAAGTTCACCTTGCACACGTCCCGCGTGTTGTAGCAATTGAAGTAGATGTGGTTGCGGTACACAACCATCCCCGCGCCCTGTGGCGTGTTGGTGTAGATCTTGTTTCCCCGGGAGTCCGTTGTGAAAAGGTTTTTGTCGACCGCGGCGCGAAATGTCAGCAGGTCGTTGTAGTTTTTGTGGCTTCGCAGGACCTCCATGAGACGACCGTCCGTGTTGAGCGGTGCCACCCAGTAGGACTCCTCTTTGCCGGCAGGAGGGTCACCGTCTTTGCCCCAGGCGCCGTATTTGTAGGGGAAACCGCGCCAGTTGAGCTGGTGCAGCAGCGGCTGGCCGACGCCGACGAGATCGCCATGCTCGCAGCTTCCTGGGAGGCGGGCAGAAGAGGAAAATCATGAACCACAGTACATTTATTTTACTTTAGCTTCGCTGGAACATAATTCTGTCATGGTAAACAGGATTGTTTTTTACCGGAACTTGCTGATGAACTGTTTAGACTTCCTGTGCACTTGATCACCGTCGGCAATGCGGGTTCGAGAGTGGCAAATGATTAACCTTAAACCCCGCCGTTACTGGCAAGCTTCGCAATGTCTGACAGAAAGAAGGCCAGGAAAGCATTGCCCTGAATATAACCAACCGAGTGCAAAGGAAGGAGGAAATGGGCGTCTACCGACTGGCAAAGGTTTTGGAAAGCGAGGCCGGAGACATTTGGCGACGCACGGCACGATGTTCACGGAGAAAATCGGGGACCGATAACTGTGAAAAAAAGTGGATGATGAAATGATTAGCCATCGGGTTTCTGTGTGAACCCCCCGTCCAGTCGTACCGTATGAAGGCTCGGGACCCGTGGAGTTGTGATACTGGGACTGGCACGCCTGCAGACGCCTTTTCAACTCTGCGACCTGCCGTCGGATCTCCAAGACGTTGTTCTGGTCGAGGCTTTCCAGCGCGTTCACCATCACAGTCATATTGGCCACCTGGTACAATGGAAATCGCACCTCGTTATCGCTATCAGCACACAGCAGCCTCTCGCCGAGTTGCAAGAGGCATTTTCAGGAGGGGACATACTGACAGTTCAAAAAACCACCCTGGCGAATGTGAAATTTCCACTACTGGATTAGGGCCACCAAGGGAGACACTTTCGCTTAAAAAAATGCCACGTTGGTTGGGGCACGACCCCCGGCTTACTCGTGACCCCCCCCCACTTCCTCCACCATACAAGCCGGGAACTCCCCCACCCGTATGCTAAACACAATTCCCCCCCCCTCTTTTTAAATCCTTTATATTAAGTTCGCTTTATTGCTTGCTTGCGTGGTTGCTTGCTTGCTTACGACCGTGCAAATCTTTCGGTCGTTTTTTAACACACTTCCCGTGATCCAATCGAGCTGACATTTTCCACACAGACTCGTTGTGCGTGACAATTAATTTTCGTGAAAAAAAATTGTTCAAAATTTTACACTGTTTAGGGAATTTTTTTAAAATATTTAATTACCAATTGCTTAATGCTGGCAGACAATCATCTGACCCATAGGTGGCAGCCATCTCAAGCCAGAGGACGAGAGGACTCTAGCCGCCACGCATATAAAGGATTTAGAGTGAAAAATTTTGTTTTTACGGGTTAATTTTTTTTCTCTTTGACAGGGACTCCTCTGCTTAGGAACGAGTTATGTTCCAGAGGTCTATTCGTCGTAAGTCCAACTTTATTCCCATCGATTCCAAACATGTACGGCGTGTACACTAAACAGGGGGAATGACTTTAAAAGTTATATAATCTCATGTAGATGTAGATACCACTGGTTCTTCACGTTCTGCAGATGTAGACGCCGCCACCACCACCACCTATTGCGCGGCGGTTGAACTTACAACTCGATCCGAACAGGCTGCAACTGGACATACGAACCAAGTTCGTATCTCTGAAAGTTCATAAGTCGAATGCTCGTAAGTAGATGAGTCCCTGTACTTTTTCACCCCCCTCCCGCCCTCCCCCTATGTTACAAAAAAATATCTCGAATGTTCTACGGGTGTGATTTCCCCACGTAATTGAGATAATACTTTCTACCCCCTCTCATCAACCAGGACTCGTCGGGTACATTGGGCCTGGCGGATATTCGCGTGCGGTTTTATTTTTGTCACCCAGCGTTCTGCAGCGGGCTTTTGTTCTTCTGTCCAGCAAATATCTTCGAAAACAATATACTTTAAATGACACGTTGGGAGGTAGGTAATCTGATGGCACAGAGGTGCGAGCACTGAGCGAGCAACCGCTGAGAACCTGGGTTTGAATCCAGGCAGCTGCCTGTAATTCAACGGTGTTCTCCGGTGTTGTGAGTTGATGGGCTTATACTCTTAGGTTTTTTCGGTAAAGTCACGTAGGGAAATAAATAAAAAAATAAACTAAATAATACAAATAATAAATAATTATTTTGCTTTTTTATATTCTTTTTTTTACCTACGTGACTTTACCGAAAAAACCTAAGAGTATGAATCCTTGCAGTCACGAAAGCTTCAAATCTAGAATTGATGGGCTTAGCCCAGTGACCAGGCTGACATGAATAGTGCTTCGATGGATGGCCGCCCTGCACAAAAGGTTGTTACAGGCTGCAGATATACTTGGTGGTCAGCATGGGGCAGTACAGCACCTCGGAATAGCACGGTTGGCTACGTACGGTGCGAAAGAAGTCCAACGTACATACAGCAATATCTACCACCGCACTTGACAACTTCACCAATCCGTATTGAGCAGTGTGGTAAAGTTTTATCAAATAGCCCCGCCGAGCCATCTGGCAAGGGGAGGCCTTTACCCAGCAGCGCATAACCGACTGGATACGAAGGACATAGAAAAGAGCATCGACTGAATGGCAGAGGTTTGGGAGAGGAAGACCAGGTGCATTTGCCCAAGTGCGGTACGGTAAGGACGACGGGAGGGGGCGGAGGGTGGGAGGGGGCGGCGAGAGTCAAGGACTGGTAGATAAGACTTGGAGAGACTCTGACTGAAGGTAACCTGCGATAAGAGGTGTTCAGGACAAGGGGTCAATGTCAGTTGGCTCGGTGAAGCCTTTTCGCCTTTAATGAAACGCTTTAAAGAGAGGCCCCGCTTGGAATTTCTACAGCGGCGCACACGGCGAGAGAAGTTGGCGACATCGCGACAACTGTTTTCTTACCTCTATGAGAATAACGTCCAGTATGGGGTTGGAAACGACGATTGTCGACTTCAGCTCAAGGATGAGTATCTCCATCTCCTTGATCTCCGCTCGCAGCATTTCAAAGTCGAGCTCCGTGATGGAGATGTCGCCCAGCAGCAGACGGTCGAGCTTCTGAGTCAAGTTGACGATTTTCGCTCCGTACGCTGAAACGGTCACCTCGAGATAGTGCAGCTGTGTCACGGAGCAGAGGTCACCATCGATTTAATCTACATTGTGCTCTGATTGGACGTTATCATACTCTTTATCAATCTGTATCACTACTACCACCACCACCACCGCCGACTCCCACCATTTGCAACACAACCAGGATTGTCGGCACCCACTATTATAGTAATTGCTTCCTTTGTTCATCCCCTCCAATTCTCAATAGTAGAGCGAATGGCTTGAAGGTTGATTCATTTCTTTCGTTTTGGGGCTAGGCCACTTGATGATCTGGCCAATATGTTTTTGTGTAACCTTCCAACGCCCGATATAGCCAAATAACTTTGTCATGTGTACAAGCGATTATTGGTTCCGCTCACACGGGTAAATTGAAGAACAATTCTCACGACTGTATTTAGCACCAATTAGATATGAAATTGAGCTTGAAACTGCATCAGCATCCTCGGGGTCAGAATCAAGGAGGTGAATAACCGTGTAACCTTACACCCAGATGTTTAAATATGAGATAACGGGGACAAGCAATCATATTAAAGCTTAGATTTCGATTTAAAGCTTTCGTGACTGCAGGGATTCATCTTCTTGATTCTTTCGGTAAAGTCACGTAGAATGGAAATAATAAAATAATAAAATAAAACATTATAAAATCATTCTCACGACGTTTCGGCCACAACGCAAACAGCATTATTAATTATAAATACCCATGGCAATTCTAGTCTCGATCAGAATATGTTAATTGAAGATAACATTCTTATTCATTTTAATGGTGAATTATTGTTATCACCGTAAGCCGTACTTAAGAAGTAGGTGATTATATCTCAATAACAATGATAACATTTCATCATCCCTCCAGAAAGGCCATTAAAGTTAAACTTTGTGGCAAGCCAAAAGTGGTCTTGCGGATACTCCCAGAAACCCTCCGCCATAGGACTGAGGAATTCCCACCAATGGGTCATAAACGGGAGATGCTTATGTGAGCAGGAAATCACTTATGTTTAATTTTTATAACTGTACCTGTACATACACACACGCACCTTCTGGATCTGTTGTTCCACGCGCACAGTCAACCTCTCCGATGTCAGCTGCAGGGACTCGACTCTGTCGGCTGGGAATGTGGTGTCAGGCAAAATGACCGTGCATTGGCACGTGCCGTTCTCGCCTTCGAGTGCACTCACGGGCGGTGGCAATGCTGCTATTCCCTGCAAAGACAAGAGATACACTGTACGCTGTTTGGGGCCAAGCGCTGTTAGCGAGCACCAAATGAAAGGCTGGCACGGCGCACGAGGGAGTTCGTGGCCAACACCACGCCCCCCCCCCCGCCTTTATCTCCCCGACGCTGATGTTTGCTAAGTGCCCCATGTTACTCATTTAAGCCTGGGTCGACCTTGGGGAGGCCCAGGGCCAGTTCAGATATTTGTCACCAATGTTGGGTGTCAATGGGATGAGCATTTATTTGCCAATAGGGGTCGATGCTAAATCGTGGGTGATTTATTTATTAGATATTTTTTTTATCGATTATTTGAACCAAAATCGACCGTATATTTGTGTGTTACTTGTGGGAGCGGGAAAAGTATGAGAACCTAGTGGAAACTCCACACAGATCAAGGGCAAATCATACAAATTCACACCCGAGCCGAGAATCGAACCTAGGTCCTCCTTGCTATGGAGCGCAAATATTGGCACGGCACGACCGTGTGTACCGATGAGGTAGGCACACAGGGTGGTGCGGTGGTCAGCACCACGGACAGCGACATTCGCTCTCCAATCCCAGTGTTCGCAACAAACACTCATTTAAGGCCGAGCCGACCTGAAGCGAGACCCAGCACCGGTTTACATGTTTGTGAACGCCACGGTTGAAGGAAGCTCATATTCTTAGGTTTTTTCTGTAAGGTCACGTAGGTAAAAAAAAAAAAATTAATAAAAGTAAAATAAAAATAAAATAAAAATCACGACGTTTCGTAGGCAACACAAGTGACTTGATACAGCTATCGTGCTGTGACGGTTCCACCTGAAGATACAGCTATCGTGCTGTGACGGTTCCACCTGAAGACGGAAGCTTGCCTCCGAAACGTCGTGATTTTAATTTTATTTTAATTTTACTTGAAGTCACGAAAGCTTCAAATCTAGAATGAAGGAAGCTCCTCCAGTCGAGGGAGCTCTGGACCGACCCTCTTGAAGGTATTTTGGCTGCCTACTCGTCCTCGCCGGCGAGGCATCCTGGAAGAGGAAGTACCCACGCTTTACCCCACCGCACGAGACGCCGATTAACTGTGGTGTACCAATTTCTACCGCTGGGCGGACAAAGGTGGCGGGATTTAAGAAACTTGCACGATTGTTTTAATCACCGAGCGGGGAGATCGAACCGGCAATTTAAATATTGCGGGTGCAGTGTTAGCCAGTGACACGCTTCCTGCAGAATCCATATTACACACGTTTGCAATTTGCATCGAGTTTGATTTTCACCCGCGGGTAACATCAGTGAAGAGTGATACCTGAACTGGTCCTTGCCACCAACTCCCAACTTCTCCCTTCACCAACCCACGCTGACGAGCGTGGTGAAGTATGGTTAAACTCCCATGATCGACATGGGAAGGCAGTCATCCAAGAGCGAATTGTTGGAGGCAGTCGTCCAACAGCGAATTGATAAAAATGCATTTTTAATTATATACACTAGTTGATGAAGCCTGTCTTCGCCAGGCAAAAGTTTTCAAAATAAATTTCATAATGAACTTGATATGCATGTATTTATTTTTATCTACGATCAGACACTAACAACTACTCAAAAAATGTGTAGTTTTCCGAAAAAAACTCACAACAATTTACTTGATTCAACTTGTTATATTTAAAGACGTACCCATCAGAAACCGCTCAATTAAAAGATGCCATTGTATTACAAAGAACACAAATGTATTAACTTAATACGCTATGACGGGAAGCCCTTATCTTTTTACCGTTTTCCAATTATTTAGATTTGAACATAAAATGCATATTTTTTTGTTCAAAACCGCTTGAATCGGAAATATCTCAAAAATAAAAAAAGATAGAAGAATGGTTCTCGCCATTCATAAACCCGCAATCTTATATTGTTAACGGTTTCTGAATGACACGCACAAACATGTTTACGGTGCACTTAAAATCGAGATTTGGGGGCCTTAAAATAAAACAAATCTTGGATTTTCAGACGTTTCCTGTTGTTTGTGTCCTAAAAGCTACACGTGCACCAAATGTCAGATTTTTACCTTGTCGGGAAGTACCATAGAGGTTTTTGAGACATACAGACTCAGGTCTTTATATAGATACTCATGTACGTATATAAGTGCAATACAGCCTAGGCACAATACATTACCTTTGAAGCCATCACCCATAAAATGCATAATGGTAGGGCAATCTTCTCCATCCTCAAAAACTACGTAGCGATATGCAGTAATAGACAAAATACGTTTAGACAAATCAAACTCCCGAGTGAGCAACCATGAAATGCACAGACGAAAAAATCGCAAACGACTCCTTACCTGATGGAATCACGGAACACGGTGTCGTATATATAGGCGAAATTCTGGGTGATGATTGCCAACACGTGTGGTGAATGTATCACTAAAATCGAATACGTTCCAGATAAACGTAATTCAATGCAAAGATTGCGAAATATCAACGTGAACACTGGCAACACGTGTTGATTGTGGTTCTCACAACCCTCTTACCTGAGCAAATTGAGATAGGCTGTCATAACCATTGACGTTGGAGACTTTTATTTGCGTAACGCTTATCCGATAATGATGAATGTAAGAGACAACTCAAACATTATAACGTGAGTCACCGTGTAAAGGAACACCAAAGCACTCAGTTCCCTCAATGTGGTCTCTCCACCCCCCCCCCCCCCCCACATTATTCACATTGAGCCCCCCCTAATTTCAGTCGTGTCCCCCCAACAGATAACTTCACTTGTTTAGCGAACCTGCTGAACTGGGCTTTTCATTTGATGTTGGTTTGACCCCGTTGGTTTGACCCCGTTGGTTTGACCCCGTTGGTTTGACCCCGTTGGTTTGACCCCGTTGGTTTGACCTGGTTGGTTTGACCCCGTTGGTTTGACCCCGTTGGTTTGACCTCGTTGGTTTGACCCCGTTGGTTTGACCTGGTTGGTTTGACCTCGTTGGTTTGACCCCGTTGGTTTGACCTGGTTGGTTTGACCTCGTTGGTTTGACCCCGTTGGTTTGACCTGGTTGGTTTGACCTCGTTGGTTTGACCCCGTTGGTTTGACCTGCTTGGTTTGACCCCGTTGGTTTGACCCCGTTGGTTTGACCTGGTTGGTTTGACCACGTTGGTTTGACCCCGTTGGTTTGACCCCGTTGGTTTGACCCCCCGCCTTGCGGTCGTCCTCACGAAGTTATTCTCTCATTTCCTGCAGTTGGTTCCCATTGGGCGTTACAGTGACTTCAGGGTCGTTACAATCTTTGTTTTTCCGATCGTCGGTGAATAATCTTGATTTGAAGCTTTCGTGACTGCAGGCATCCATACTCTTTGGTTCTTTCAGTAAAGTCACGTAGGTAGAAAAATTAAATAATAATAAAAATAATATATCACGAAGTTTCGATCGCAACACAAGCGGTCGTCCTCAGGCGGAAAAATTAATAATCCAGCAGTGGAACTGCTGAACCAGCTTGTGCTGCGATCGAAACGTCGTGATATATATATTTTTTCTACCTACGTGACTTTACCCAAAGAACCAAAGACGTCGGTGAATAGCCTGGGCTAGGTAACGTCCCCTTGTCCTGATACCTTGCGAATATGTATTTTGGAACATTAAGCAATCTCAGTTGAGCAAGTTACGTGTTTGTTGGCGGTTTTGGTCACGCTAGTGGCTGTTTGCGCAATTTGATTGACATCACCCCCCCAACCCCCCCCCCCCCCACTGCATTCGTTCTCATACAATGCCTACCCTCAAATTTGATTTACAGCCATTGCGCTCGCTTCCATATCTCTCCCCAGCCATAATTAATAATTTACTGCTTTGAAACCGAAGTAAAATGGACAAACATTCTCGCGAGGATATTCCCACGCAGATAGTGTCGTTACACAATGTTCCTTTACTATCGCGGCTCGCCAAATACATTTACTTTTCATTAAACGTCTGCCTTCGCTCTCACCACATTGGCAGTAACCGAGGTGGCAACTTTTAAAAACGAATTCAGTTGAACATTACTTTGAATCCAATATTTGGTCAGTTATTAAAATAACGCTGAGAGTTCAAAACGAATAGAATGTTACTTTTCATGGAATATTCTGTTTGCTTAATCTTATTTTTGCGTGGCGTGTTATCCTTTTATTTTACCAGGTAAGGCCCCACTGAGCTACACAGCCCTTTTTGAGAAGCGATCTGGGAATCTGGCTATCACAAATGGTAGCTTCGACGCGAAGTGGCTTACCATCATCACGTGCAAATGTACAGCAGAAGCCAAATATTCTCAACGTGGCCATACGGTGATCTTGTCGCGAAGGAGAAAGCAGCAGAGCTCCCCAAGGCCCTCCTCAAGGAGTAGCTTCGAAGTGATCTTCATTCCGCTTTGTATGTATTTTTGGTGATTTGTTTACCTTTCTTGTACCTTTCACTCCGATCGTGTTTCTTGTACCGATTGTTGTTGTAACGTCCTTACCCGCCCCGACTGGACGTCTGTGAGAAAGAGCTTTATAGCTCATCGGATTCCTCCAGTATGAATAAATAATTTGATTTTATCAACAGGTCATTGGCAAAGGTCTGATCACCTGGCACGGCACATGAAGATGATACTGCGCCTAATGTCGCAGGGATTTAAGATCTACTGCGGCATCACCGTGTTGTCGCAACCCATTGCAAAATGTTTGTGTGCGAGTAATGTATATTATTGGCATGCGTGCTGTGTGTATTTATGTAAGCGTTATATATCTGTACGTACATTATTTTACGTGCCGCGCAAGCAGTGGCGGCTGGTGACATTGCCACGTGGTGGGGCCGTTGTGTGTGACCTCTGAAAAGACGGTGTTCTAATTAAGAAAACCTCGTCGTGTTATTGGCCTTCCCGTGAAAGTGATACGACTGCCTTATCTACCAATGTTAGGCATTTATAAACAATACGAAATAAAACAACAAATCACTCAAATGCTGATCCCCATGACCTTCAAGTCGGTTAATCAGGACCCAGTTGCTTGACTTTTAACTTCTCCGGCATAGTCATCCTTTCGAAGTGAATATTCCGGAGTGACTCCCACAGTGTTCTTTGTTAATTCTTCATTTGCTGCACCGACTGGCATCGCTATTGCTGTTTCCTCCTCGAGCGTGGAGGTCGTGACCTGCTACAATTGCACAGTGCAGCCTCGCGTTGTGACATCGTCATTACAGCCACCGGGCACCTTTGTCACCGCCCTGAATGCGTCTCAAAGTGGAGCGGCGACGACGCTCGAAGCTGATCGCGATGACTGAAGAAGGGGAAATCTCATTCTTGGTTCTTTCGGTAAAGTCACGTTGAAGGAAAATAAAAAAATAAAAAAATAAAAACATTATAAAAATTCTCACGACGTTTCAGCCACAACGCAAGCAGCCGTCCTCAGGTGAATAACAGAGCGTCCTAATGAACACTGCTAAGCTTGGCAGCAAAATACGCTGCCAAGCTTAGCAGTGTTCATTAGGACGCTGGCTTTCCGACAGCTCTGTTCTTCACCTGAGGACGGCTGCTTGCATTGTGGCCGAAACGTCGTGAGAATTTTTATTATGTTTCATTATTTTATTATGTCCCTTCTACGTGACTTTACCGAAAGAACCAATAATATAAATTACTGCAGTCACGAAAGCTTTAAATCGAAATTTAAGGGAAAATGTCTCACTCGGAGGACGCCTTCACAGCCGCGCCGAGACCTCCCCGAGGCTCAAATCAGACCGTGGCGTTGCAGCGGTTTCTAATACGAACAACTTCCAATGTTATCTTCATTGGGCAATATCAACTTGAAATGAACATTATATATATTTGAAACATAACAAAACAATGGAGAGAAAAGTATTTTTTAGAAAAATAAATTCTCATTCCCGGCGCCCCAACGCCCCTAGTGGACGAACCGCGCCTGTGCACACAAGCAAGCACAGCAGCAGCGTGCAGACTCCATCATTCATTTGTCCCTTCATTGATCTTTAAACCATTGAATCGTCGTTTAAAACACACAACGCAAAGAATGTTTTGACGTTCAGACGCTTATTTATTGATGCGTTCAATATGATCAATTGCTACGCTGCGGTGCTTTATGGCCATGAAGATTCTTGAGTAGCCGCTGAAGAATGCTCGAATCGCGCGTCCTCACGCGCCCGTTCCCCCGCCGGGTTAAGGCCGGTGGGAAACGTCGGCCGCCGTCCCGTCGTGACAGCTGTTGGACGGCGTGCGATCGATGCGGGCCCGCATCAATCCCATCCTCGTCACGTGCCGTTCGTGTATGTTGTCCGTACGCACGCACGTACCTCGAACTTCTTTCGCACCGTACGTAGCCAATGGCGTGCCGCACCCCCCACCCAACCCCACCACCCGGCTCGGAGGAAAGCTGCCATGCTCATGAGTGGCGCTCCGCATCTCGTAGTCTAGGCAGATTTCTAGGATAATCATAATAATCATCATAATAATGCAAGTAAGAGTAACAAAAACATCATCGAAAGGAGCAAGAGAGAACTTATCGGCAAAAAAAAACATTCAGCACACACTTATATCTGAACATTCTTATCCCGGCTCATGGCTATTACTGCTTGAAAATTAAATCGTAGGTGACGAGATAGCCATCGTTGTACATGTACAGCTTGTTGTCGATTGGATTGTAGCTCAAGCTTTGGACGACTTCCACCATTTTGTCCATCACTATCGGCTTTTCCATCACCGTCTCGCGACCCGTGCTCGTGTCGAACACGTAAAACACTTCTTCCTTGCTCGTGCTGACCGTACGAGTAGCGTAGAGCTTCCCGCATGCCATGAACGCGTTGCTCGCGCCTGGCTTGTACAAATTCGTCTTGACGATATCTCCCACCGAGAGGTCGGTTTCGTTGACCCTGCCCAACACCGCGTTCCCACCGCTCGCCTCGGTGGAAAAGATTAACCAGAGCCCATTCTCGTCGACGGCGAAATCAAAGTCTTGCCAGGTGCTGGAGGAGTAAGAGAAACGGTTGTTGAACACGGCATCGGCAAGGGGCTTACGCGACACGGCATTGGTGTCCAAGTTCACCTTGCACACGTCCCGCGTGTTGTAGCAATTGAAGTAGAGGTGGTTGCGGTACACAACCATCCCCGCGCCCTGTGGCGTGTTGGTGTAGATCTTGTTTCCCCGGGAGTCGGTTGTGAAAAGGTTTTTGTCGACCGCGGCACGAAATGTCAGCAGGTCGTTGTAGTTTTTGTGGCTTCGCAGGACCTCCATGAGACGACCGTCCGTGTTGAGCGGTGCCACCCAGTATGACTCCTCTTTGCCGGCAGGAGGGTCACCGTCTTTGCCCCAGGCGCCGTATTTGTAGGGGAAACCGCGCCAGTTGAGCTGGTGCAGCAGTGGCTGGCCGACGCCGACAAGATCGCTACGCTCGCAGCTCCCTGGGAGACGGGGGGCGGAAGTAAACGTGAGACAGAACAACGTGCAATAGGTTTGTCCGGTGAAGTGGCCAATTGTTGGTATGGCGGAATTGGAACTTACGAACGAGTTAGAGTGATCCCTCGGTTTTAACACGGTGGGTGCGTATCCTGAAGATTTCCCACGTTCAGCAAAAAAAAAACGCGTCGAGCAAGGAATCACCGCATTCGCACTTTAAAATCGGCCAGCAGTCATCCCATGGTGGGACGAAAAACTGAGATGAGGGTACGACGTGTTACTGTATCATTCTGCGTGCCGTATCACTGTGCCGCTCGGCCGTGCAGCTCCAGAAAGCAGTTCGTCATCGACTGCTTAGAAACCGTGTTATAACGGCGCGCGTTCCGCATTATAACAGCGTGCATTCCGCGTTATAACAGTGCGCATTCCACGTTATAACGGCGCGCATTGCGCGAAAGCGTTTTACGATGAGAGAAGAATCGCGAGTCGCAGCCGAAGACGCGTTGCGTGAAAACGCATTAAAGCTAACACTTCCCACAAATATAAAGCGGTGATACAACCAATGCTGCCGTGTCGTGCAAGAGATGTGGTGAAGAAAAAAAAAACGATCAGCGCCTTCGCGGCAGGTTACGGATATTCTCCAGAAGGTAAGGGAGGCGAGACTTAGATAGATGGGCACGTATCCAGAAGAAACAACGCCTTCAGGTAGGATAATGGAGATGGGACTGGTGCAGGACTGAAGGAGCAGAGGGAGATCGAGGCTGCCGTGGGAGGATGTGGAGAAATTGGATGCGAGGGCAGCGAATGTGACGAGAGATGAGACGCAGAAATATAAAACTGTTAAAAACTAAATTTTGATTTAAAGATTACGTGACTGCAGGGATTCATATTCTTGGTTCTTTCGGTAAAGTCAAGTAAAAAATATATATATAAAACAATAAAATTATCACGACGTTTCGACTGCAATACAAGCAATCGTCATCAGGTGTGAAATCATCATCAGGTGTGAAATCCACACCTGATGATGATTGCTTGTGTTGCAGTCGAAACGTCGTGAGGATTTTATTTTTTTATCTTTTTATTTCCCTTCTACGTGACTTTACCAAAAGAACCAACAAACATGTTAAAAACTACTTTTATTTTACCAGGTAAGGCCCCACTGAGCTATGTAGCTTTCTTTCAGAAGCGACGCGGCCACACATGATAGCTCAACCAAGTGGCTTATCATGTGGAAATTTATAGCAGCCAAATATTCTAAACGCACGTTGATTCTAAATGTGGAAGGAAAAACCGATTGACCCGGCAAAAATCCACGTGACCATGGGGAAAGAGACACTGCAAACTCCAAATATACAGCAGGTATCAGGGTCGTGTTTGAACTCACGATTTTCAGAATACCTGGCGAGGTAGATAACATCTCGCCACCGTGGCACTGTGGCATTTTCTTTCTCCCGCGTGGAGAAAGAAAATCTGAGCCGACCCCATGCAGAAGTCATGGGGCTTTCGGCTTAGAATAAGAATAAGCAGGTGGAAAGAATCAAAGGCAAGGATTTGTTTGCGTCTCATGTTTGATGCTGCCAGGATTAACACCACCTCCCAACTGAAGGCGTGCTGAAGGTGTTCCTTCCTGTCTGGATGTCTGGCTGAGGTCCTTGGGGAATGATCTAGCCAGTGATCTCTGGAGGGGCATTATTTACGCTGAAACAATAGTCCAGTGTTTCTTCGCCTTTTCTGCAGCCTTGCAACCCCTTTGGTTCTAAGTCGTAAAAACATGTATAATGTTAACAAATACCTAGGTTTGATGAACCAAAGTAGTTGTACTTACGTGCCCGTACTTAATTTGTGTTTTCGATGATTTACCTTCTAAAAAAATCTGGCCATGTCTCGCACCCCCAGAAAGAGCATCTCGCACCCCCAGGAGGTGCAGAGGTGCACCCCAGGTTAAGAAGAAGAACCACTGCCATAGGTTCTAGTTACCAAACTTCCTGCTTTGGCCAGGATGGTCCCGGGATAAGAAGTCCCTTCCAGTTTTCCGAAGCATTTGCAAAAATCTAGATTTTTTTGTGTTCCAGTTTAAAATATCTGGCTTCGTGCTCGACTCATGATGGGGGCAAAGGGTAGGGCTACCTGAGTCGTAGGTGGGGCTACCTGAGTAGTGGGCGGGGCTACCTGAGTAGTGGGCGGGGCTACCTGAGTAGTGGGCGGGGCTACCTGCGTAGTGGGCGGGGCTACCTAAGCCGTAGGCGGGGCAACCGAAGTCGTGGGTGGGATTACTCGATTAGTGGGTGGGGCTACCTGGGCAGTAGGTGGGTACTCGTACCTTCACTGCCTGGGGCTCGCGATGGGGTGTGGGTGGGAGGGGCCAAGGGAATGGTACCAGGTAAGGCCCATTGAGCTATATAACTCTTTTTCTTAAGCGACCTGGCTATCAAAAATGAGAGCTCAACGAATTGGCTTATCAGGTGGAAATGTATAGGAGCCGAACACTGTAAACGGATGTTGATTCTAAATGTGGAGGGAAAACCCGGAGGGCCCAGAGAAAAATCCACACGTCCACGGTGAACAGATGCGATCTCCAAATATACAGGCATCAGGGTCGGGATCGAATGCAGGACCTCCTGTATACCAGGCGAGGGAGTTAACATCTCATCCCTGTGGGGCAAAAAACAACGTTTTGTGGTATGGCAGTGCTCTAGTGGGTTATCTTACAGTGAGAATGGCCAGTGTCATAAAAATGTGGGTGTATTTTTTCCACTGCTGACTCAGCGCTGTTAAGAGCGGATGGCGATATCACCCCACTTGTCTGAGCAGGGGGTCACTTTGACATTTCATTTTTAAAAAAACACATGGAAACCTCTGCGGTCTAGAAATAACTGTGGCCTGATTGAAGCTGCGTTATAACTCTGCATGAGCATTCTTCATTACAAGGCCCGTGGGCCCCTGGTGGCCTTTAGTGCGGCCCCCGACAATCCACAGAGTGAAGTCAACCCCCCCCCCCCCATCATCATCGTCGTGCTGCTGTCAAACCCAGTAATGGTTTCACACGCGTGGCGACCCTCGCATTGACGATGTCTTAGGGGCCGTCCATAAATGACGTCACGCGATTTTGGACGAATTTTGACCCCCCCCCCCCCTTCGTTATACGACGTCACAAAAAGTCAGACCCCCCCTCAAATATGACGTCACAAAGCTCTGCCGCCCCCCCCCCAATTTATTTTTAAAACATGCTTCAAATCGCTTTAAACTATTGTCATTGTAGTGCGTATTTAATGTGGCGCTGCACTCTGATGTTGTAGGAGAAAACATTTATTAAAAAGTCTATTTAAATAAGTAGAACGTGTTGTCTATATTCATTTAAAGTTGTGCATTTTGATGTGACGTCACATTTCTCACCCTCCCCCTTCGTCACACATCGTCACAAATGTCTGACCCCCCCCACCCCCCACCTAGGTGCGTGACCTCATTTATGGACGGCCCCTTATCGGCGTAAGTGACCCCTCTAAAAAACGAGCGAATACCACCGCTTTATATATACATTGTCCCCTTGAAGGGCAAATGTTCGAGTAACTCG
This sequence comes from Lampetra planeri, assembly GCF_965212315.1. Taxonomy (NCBI): domain Eukaryota; kingdom Metazoa; phylum Chordata; class Hyperoartia; order Petromyzontiformes; family Petromyzontidae; genus Lampetra; species Lampetra planeri. The sequence goes on along the minus strand of NC_136145.1, from coordinate 5,941,598 downwards.
GTCCGTCACCCATCTCGCGCTGTGCGCAGCGTCTTACAATGTGGGAGCGGACGAGGCGTGGAGCTGTGGTTCTGAGACTGGCACTCTTGCAGACGTCTCCGCAGCCCCGCGACCTGCCGTCGGACCTCCAGGACGCTGTTCTTGTCGAAGCGTTCGAGCGCGTTCACCGTCGCGCTCGCATTGCCCACCTGATGCCAAGGAAATCGTTCTCGTTATCGCCACGCAGGGCAGGGGGAGGGGGGGAATCTGCATTTTGAAGGGTTGGCTCGATTAAAACAAAAACAAACTCTGCCTCCTCCTCCTCTCCCTCGTGACTGGGGAAATCTTAACACAACACAAAGGCTAAGATATTTCCCCACCCTAGATTTGAAGCTTTCGTGACTGCAAGGATTCATACTCTTAGTTATTTTGGTAAGTCACGTAGGTAAAAAATGAAATTAAAATTAATAAAAAATAAAACAATAAATCTTGATGCAGCAAATCTGGCTGTGACGGTCCCACCTGATGACGGAGACTTGTGTTGCCTCCGAAACGTCGTGATTATATTGTTTTATTTTTATTAATTTTAATTTCATTTTTTACCTACGTGACTTTACCGAAAGAACTAAGAGTATCTCCCCACCCACCCATCCACCGTATAGCCTTCACATGCTTTTTTGGGGAAAGTGCTGCTGTTAGCTAGCGCCCCGATGAAGCCCGCCACGGCACACGAGGGGGTGGGTGGACAGCACCACGCCCGGTCGCCTTTGTCTCCCGAGTGGCGATGTTTATACACCGCACCAGGTACTCGATTCAGGGTTGAGGCACACTCACTCTCACTCACACGTGTGTGTGTGTAAATACCATACCTGTGAACCCCTTATCAGTGCCCTACCTGATTACAGACCAACTCAGACCTTACTGGTCACCCGGTGCCCCTTATAAATCTCAACGTTCATCCTACAAAGTCCCATCACAATGGAGACACACAAACAAATAGACACATTATTATTTTTTGCCCGTATAGACCTGAACACTCAATTTCCCTGTACAATAATACGGGGTAAGCCGTATGGGTTTACAGGTATGCTTGCATCGCGTTCCATATTGCAATGACGGCTTTAAGTTTAGCCTAGGGCAGTGGTTCTTCTTGGGGCTCAGGCACTCCCTGGGGGTGCGAGATGCCCTGTCTGGGGGTGCGAGAGATGGCCAGATTTTATTTAGAAGGTAAATAATCAAAAACACAAATTTAGCACGGGCACGTAAGTACAACTACTTCGTTTCGTGGAACCTCGGTATTTATTAACATACATTTTCTTACGATTGAGGACAAACGGGGGTTGCAAGTTCGCAGTAAAGGTTAAGAACCACGGGTCCGAAGTGAACATTTTAACGTCACACACGGCGGGGGGAGGGGTGTGAGGACAGAACCATCCCAGCACACGCGACGCCACCGCGGAGTTACGTTTACAACGTGGATGGCAGCCGAACAAAAATATGTGTTTAGTTCCCAAACTTAAGTCACGTTTGAGTGAAGAACATGATTTGTCGCGCTGGGTCGTGAGGCCATTCGGTGACTGTGTTGTTAGTTTAGGTGTATTTGTATGTTTTTAAAGATATTTTTGCTACCTTTCCTATACTTTTGCACTCCTATCGTGTTTTTCGTATTGCTTGTTGCTGGAACCTTCTGACCCCGTGCCCGTACTGGACATCTGTGAAGAAAGAGCTTCATAGCTCATCGGATTCCTGTTCCTATTGTCTAAATTGAGATTCTGATTCTGTTGTGAAGTTTCCTCCGCCCGTGGGTGTCGCCCTGCCTCGCCACGAGAAGGCGATAGAGCAAAAACAATATGGAACTCCGCCTATAATTAATAATATTGTACATTCATCGCTTTCTTCAATCAATTATTAACCCGTTCTGTCGGTCTGTATGGCATAGTGTTGGTAAAACATTAGGATTTACCCTTCCCGGCCGGAATACAGGTGTTAATATTAAAACAGGAGGACTTCTCCACAAATCTGACTGTCGCCTGATGAAGCGAGTTGTTACTACTGGCGAAACGTCGTGCTCAGTTTGTAAATGTTGTGGCTTGGCTCTCCAACACACCGGTGTGCTGTACTAGTGACGATTTGGCACGTTCGGTTTACGTGCCGAATCTTACTAAATTGACCGTGTTGGGTGGTGGTGGGTTGTAACGACACATTTCTATATTTACGCGATCTAACCCCAAAACAACCTCTATTGTGGGTAGTAGTAGGTTTTTACCCTTTTAAACTGGTACAAAACTGACACTTTTATTCAAGGTATCATGTTTGCAATAACCACAACACAAGTAGTCAAAAAAGAAAACAAAAAGAAGCAACTCTGAAAATGATAATAATATGCACTGTCCTTGAAGTTGATTGGTCCACACCCGAGACGGCTTTCTTTAGAGCCTAGTTCCCATTGGTGTTGGACCAGATGACACCAGAAGGTGTACAACTCAAACACAGTGCAATATCAGAGTCTTGAGAGCTCGGGGTAAGCATTTACACTATGAGATCTCTTTTACCAGTGGCAAAATATAGTAGTAGGTTTTTACCCTTTTAAACTGGTACAAAACATGATGCCTTGAATAAAGGTGTCAGTTTTGTACCAGTTTAAAAGGGTAAAAACCTACTACTATATTTTGCCACTGGTAAAAGAGATCTATTGTGGGTGTTAAGATGTCCAGTCACCAAATAGACACAAATAGACACCTTGTCACCAGGCATGTGAACTCACCACACCCAGTGGCACTGAGAACCCAGCGACCATCCCATCAGTGCCGGATTATCCTAGTCGCAAAACTAGCTACATATGCAGTAGCTACGGGCCCCGCACTTTCAAGGGCCCCGCGCTAAATGCTTTCAAGCTATTAATTCCGGTTCACTGCACTTGCTCTATTACTATAGTACTATACCACCTTAAACTTTTATGAACGACTGGGTGTTTAATATTAGCGATGTGTCTATTATCTGGCTGTATAGCAAATGAAAAAATACAATGAATTTACTATGCAAGTAAAACATTTGTGTTTTAATATGTATGTTTTTTATGATTACTTAGGGCCCCTTTATAACGTATGCTGCAGGCCCCGTACTATCTTAATCCGCCACTGCATAACACACAGACGGCTGAACCCCCGGAGATTCGAACCCTGCATTTGAGCGATCCGTGCTGACTCAGTCGCCCTGTGACCTCCTGTCACGCATCCCCAGGTCTGTGGCTGTAAGAGGGAGAGCCGATCAACATTTGTTTTGGCCGTGTCTCCCTCGAACCCAGTCAAATCTCACTCGGGTCACGCCGCGCACGACGACAATGATGGTCCTGCTTGGGATTCAGGATGAGAATCTTTGTTTTAGGCGCAACACGTTAATTGTTAATAAAAATAAAACGATTATTTTAGATTATTGTTAATTATAGGTGGAGTCCACGTTGTCTTTGGTCTACCGCCTTTCTCGTGGCGAGCCATGGGTACACGCCCTCCTCGACACACGGGGGGGGGGGGGGGGCTTCACAACAGAATCAGAATCTTGATTTTGACTACACAAGAAGAATTCGATGAGCTATAAATCTCTTTTTCCCATAGGTGCCCAGTAAGAGGCGTGTCAGCGAAAGTTACACAAAACAAACACCCCCCTCACCCTCAACAAAACAACGATAGGAGTGCAAAATAGATAAAGGGTAAGCGAGTCACTTTCAATAAATATCAATAAAGTATTGGAGTTCAAATAGCATAACTACATTGCTACACAACGACTGCCAAATGTGTCTGCCAGCAGGGCTGGCAGGAATACTTGTTGGTGGACGGTGCCAGGCCACCGCAGATGCCCTGGGACTCTTTGGCCATGCCCTGGCTGCCCAAGCGAAGCCCTGGTGGGCCACATCGTTCTTCCTCGGCCATACCGCGGTATTTCCCTCTCCCTCGCCTCTCGCATATCTCCCTGCCTTGGCCTCTAAGGCAGGGGGATACATCTCTATCACTACCCCAACCCCTATCACTACCCCTACCCCAATCACTACCCCAACCCCAATCACTACCCCTACCCCAACCCCAATCACTACCCCAACCCCAATCACTACCCCTACCCCAACTCCAATCACTACCCCTACCCCAACCCCTATCCCAACCCCAATCACTACCCCTACCCCAACCCCAACCACTACCCCAACCCCAACCCCAATCCCAATCACTACCCCTACCCCAATCACTACCCCTACCCCAACCCCTATCACTACCCCTATCCCAACCCCAATCACTACCCTAATCCCTATCACTACCCCAACCCCTATCACTACCCCTATTACTACCCCTACCCCTATTGATACCCATATCACTATCCCTATCACTAACCCTACCTCTACCCCTAACACTATTCCAACCCTAACCCCTCCTTAACCTCTCCCACCTGCCCTACTACCATCTCATGCACAATGTATGCATTGTTATAACGTGCTTTCTATGAAGGCGCTGCTATATAAATCTGTATAAAGCTTAAGATTTGTTTTTTTTGTGTGTAAGGCACCTTGAGACACGATTTTCATTTCTACTGTATACAACATTCAAGTTGTCGTCGTTTGCCGCTGCTGCTGCTGCTGCTGCGGCTGCGGCTGCTGCGTTGGGTCTCGTTACCTCTTCCAGGAGGATCTCCAGGACGGGATTGCTGACGGCCATCGTCGACTTGAGCTCCAGGATGAGCAACTCCATCTCCTTCACCTCGGCCCGCAGCAGCTCAAAGTCGAGCTCCGTGATGGAAACGTCGCCGAGGAAGGAGCTCTCGAGCCTCCGGGTCAAGTTGGCGAGTCTCACCGCGTACAGCGACACGGTCGCCTCCATGTGCTGCAGCTGTTTACATGGAACGTCATCGTCGTCGTCGTCATCGTCGTACGAGTGACATGCAAGTCGGGTGACACCAACACATTGGCACATCCCACTGCTGCCCACCATGCAGCCCCGCAGCAGCCAATAGCAAACCTTTCCAAGCTCTATCCAGGCTCAACTGCTGCTTAATTTCAGAGAAATGCACGTACGGGGACTCATCTACTTACGAGCATTCGACTTACGAACTTTCAGAGATACGAACAAACCTGTCTGTATCTCCATTTGCCTGTTCGGACCGAGAGTCGTAAGTTCAACCGCCGCGCAATAGATGGCGGTTGTGGAATCTACATCTGTAGAACATGAATAACAAGTGGCATCTACATCTACAGGAGATTATACAACTTTTCAATCCATTCCTCGTGTTTAGTGTACACGCTGTACAACATGTTCAGAAACGACGGGAGTAAAGTTGGACTTACGAACAAATCGACTTACGAACAAACCCCTGGAACCTAACTCGTTCGTAAGTAGAGTCCCTGTACGTCGGACTTCTTTCGCACCGTACGTAGCCAACACGTGCTCATCATCGGGAGGCGGGATGCAATGAGTGGGATTCTTTTGCCACAGTTTGTGTCTCTCTGTGTGTCTCTGTGTTGTCTCTCTCTGCTTGTGTGTCTGTCTGTGTGTCTCTCTGTCGGTGTGTTGTCTCTCTCAAATTTAGTTCTACCTGATGACGATTGCTTGTGTTGCAATCGAAACCTCGTATTCTATTATTTAACTTGTTTTTTTTGTACGTGGCCTTACCGAAAGAACCAAAGAGTAGTTTAGTAGTATTTGTTGGTTTTTTAAAAAGAGATTTGTTTACCTTTCCTATACTTTTGCACTCCTATCGTGTTTTTGTTATTGCTTGTCGCTGTTACGTTCTGACTCCGTGCCCCTACTGGAAATCTGTGAAGAGCTTCATAGCTCATCGGATTCCTCCTCATGTCGTCTAAATCGAGATTCTAATTCTGTTGTGAAGCTCCCTCCCACCGTGGGCATCGAGAAGGTGGCGTACCCCTGCCTCGCCACGAGACCGTGGTAGAGCAAAAACAATACGGAACTCCGCCTATAATAATTAAGAATATTGTCGAGAATAATAGCTTGTTTCAATTCATAATGAACTCGTTCTGTCTGTCTGTCTGATATGGCATAGTGTTGACTACATTATTTTTGTAGGCTTTACCCTTCCCCGGCAAGAATACAGGTGTAGTGAGAGAGAGCCATCCAGTGGGTGCCAGAGGGCACTATTATGTCATCGGCATCCAATCCTAAGAGGGTATAACATCTGGACCCAAGGTGACGGGCAGAGTCAAGAAGAATGCTTCAGGAACCATCGGGAAGGTTCCTCGAGGGGGCGTGGCTAGAGGCGGAGCCTAGCTCCGCCGGGGAGAACATAAGCAAGGGCAGGGGAGGACTCGTGGTTGGTGTGGGGAGCCTGGGGTCTGGACTTCATCGCTGCTCGTCATCTCCTCTCTTCGCCACCGGCCACGTGGCGGCGTTCCCCAGTGAAGCTCGCCCTTCTCTCCAGCACGCCGCCAGCCAACGGCGAGACCGGGAGAGCGGAGCGAGCCTCGCGGGTGGACCAGAGAGAGAGAGACGTCTCGTCCATGGCATTGTAGAAGGGAACTTACCCGGAGAGGGAAGGATCGGAGCTGTGCAGTACAACAATGAATAAAGAAGCACTCTTACAACAGTCGTCGTGGAAGTCGTACACAGGCGCTAAGTTGTTCAATCACCAAATAGACACAGGAAGACAGCCATCACGAGGCATAAAAATGGATCTCATCGTTGATATAGCATCGCGTTTCCCCTTTGCAGGCGTGGATTTTCCTCCGGGTGCTGCGTTGGTCCCCAGTGTGTTTTCGGGTTGTGCCGAGTCTTGTTCGGCACGATGTCCGACGTTTCATGCTCTCGGTTTGCTGAAGCTCCCAGCAGCACACAATACCTTGCTGATCTCATCAAGGAGCGTAAACCATCAATCATCACGCGAACTTCGGTGGTTATCCTCCCAGCAGCGGCTTTTGGCTGGCCATCGAACAAAGGCGGTGGTCACCACATCGCGTGCTTTGAGATGCGCTTTTGCGGCCGTCTGGAACGCTATTGCTTCCGATAGCCACTGGGAGCTACGCACTTTTCAATCATCATCATCATCTCGATTAAAACTAATTTCTTTAGAACTGCTTTTTGTGTTTAGTTTGTTGTCCTTCCCCCGCACCTCTGATTAGCGCGGTTGGCTACGTACGGTGTGAAAGAAGTTCAACATATATACATACACCGAGATCTGTTGCCACTTTTTCCATTTCTCCACTCAGCATCTCAGGAAACCACTACTGAGTGGATCACCGCACTGGACGTGTCCAATTGTAAGCTTCTCCCGTCGTACGAAAAGAGAAGTCAAGCCAAGTCAACTTTTTGCTTAACACGTGGTGCCTTCCTGGCACAAATCTGACACCCAAAGTGCCATCACATCATTAAATTCTTTAAATATATATGAACAATGTAATAAAGTTTAACGCGTAGGATTTTGAGACCAATATTATTCTTAATGAAGGTTTTTGACCTTCTCACCTGATGGGCACACATTGATTACATCATCTTACTCCATTTAATACCAGAAACAGGAAGACTTCTTCACAATTCCGGCAAATCGCCTGATGAAGCCGGTTGTAATCATCAAGAAAATGTCACAGTACTCAAATCGTAAATGTTGTGGGTTTACTCCCTGAAGTAGTAACGAATTGACACGTTTTGTTTACGTGACAAACCTTACTAATTGGCTGTGTTGGGTGGTTGTGGGTTTAACGACAAATTAATATTTACGCGATCTAACCCAAAACAAATCTGTAATATGAATGTTATATAGTAAATACAAAAAATCTGAATTCAAAGCAAGCTGTGGCTGCGAGTTAGTTGTTGTATGCAAGCGCATTGTTGTTACTGTGACTTCGAATGAAATGATGGAGTCGAGTGTACGGCAAGCTTGTTCCAGGCGGGTTCGTGGCGCTGCAGATGAGAATGATCTGTCCAACCCCCACGCGTGATTGTACCCCACTGAAGCACGCACCTTCTGAGCCTGCGCCTCCACGCGTAAAGCCAGAGTCCGTGAAGTCTCTTGCAGAGACTCGACTCGATCGGCTGGGAAGACGGAGTCAGCCACGAGAACCGTGCATTGGCACATCCCGTCCTGCGCTTGGGATGCATTCACACGCGGGGCCCCTGATGCCTCGACCTGCAAAGACAAAGGTCCCCCCGGCTTAGGCTTTACAGACGTTTGGAGGAAGTGCTGTTGGCAAACACCTATGGAGGCCGGCATGGCACACGAGGGGGTGGGTGGCCAGCACCACGCCCGAATGCCTTTACCTGCACAAAGACAAAGACCCCCCCGTATAACCTTAACATACTTTTGGGGCTAGTGATGTTAGCGAGCACCTATGGAGGCCGGACAGCACACGAGGGGATGGGTGGCCAGCACCAGGCGCGTGTCCACCTATGTCTCCCCCAGTGTCGATGTTTAACAAACACCGCATCAGGTACTAATTTAAGGCTGAGTCGACCAAGGGGAGGCCCAGGACCGGTTCAGATATTCGTCACCGATGTTGGCCGTGAGCGGGAATCGAACTCGGTTCGCCGGGTTCATGGCGCAGTGCGCTAACCGCTGTGCCACCACTCACCAGACACACAAAGACACACACACAACCACGAAGATTCACAGCGTGCATGCTTCATATAACACGACAGGTGTTGTGAGTAAGCTCCTATGAACTTAGCTGCGGTGTGGCCAGCGGCATTCCCAAACAACATTTATCTCCCTAGTGCTGCGATTGGCCAGGCCGTCACTAACTCGTTTGCGGCTGAGTCGACCTAGGGTAGGCCAGGCGAGATGCAGTTATCAATGATGATTTTCGGTACAGTATGTAACTAAAATTAAAGCGATACATTGTTCCGGATTTTCCCTGCACATTAAGAATCAACATTATTTTAAAGTATTTGTCTGCTATACATTTCTACATAAGCCACTTCGTTTAGCTATCTTTTGTGACCAGGTAAGAGCCATATAGCTGTGGGCCTTACCTGGTAAAATAAAAAAAATAGTTTATACTGTCTATAGTTTACACACAGTAGGTCCAACACTCCAAATTGTATATTTTATAGATAAAATACATATTTGCGGCCATTACATAACTCAAATACAGCATCTATTTTTAAAGCACCATACGTTACCTTCAATACCACCATCCAAATGAGACATGAGACCAGGATACATTTTCCCATGGTGAACATCGTTCTGAAGACTCTGGACGGCACGACACCACCACACACACACACGCACACGCCCGTGCGCAGGATTTGAACTCAAACGGGTATTGAGAATATTTGGAACCAACTGCGCAGCGACTTAACAAAACGAGCAGCCTCTCTCTCTCTCGGTGGAACGAGACAATTTATTACCGAGTCAGAATTCTGGGTAAAATAAAAATGTTTACAAAGGGGAAGGGAAGATTGTGGAGGTGAGGTGGGGGGTAGCTGAGATACTGAGATAAGATAAGAGATGGAAAATATTTCCTCGGGAAATCCAGAGGAATGTTTTATTGTTCTCGAGCGAGATGTGGCTGGATGTTTCAAGGCCGCTCTTTAAGGGATGTGTTTGCCGCCCCGTGTTTACCAAGGCGAGCTTAAACTAACGAGCAGGGCACAGGCAATATTGGTAAAAGCGCTTTTGAAAAGGCGCGAACAAACATTCCAATTTAGCACGTAGGCTTTCGAGACCAATATTATTCACTAGCGGAAGTACCCGGCTTTGCCCGGGTGAAAAATATATTTCTTAAAAACCTTACATATATATACACAGATAATAGTAGGTTTTTACCCTTTTAACTGGTACAAAACTGACACCTTTATTCAAGGCATCATGTTTGCAATGACCACAACACAAGTAGTCAAAAAAGCAAACAAAAAGAAGCAACTCTGATAAGGATGATAATATGCACTGTCCTTGAAGTTGATTGGCCCACACCCGAGACGGCTTTCTTTAGAGCCTAGTCCCCATTGGTGTAGGGCCAGATGACACCAGAAGGCGTACAACTCAAACACAGTGCAATATCAGAGTATTGAGAGCTCGGGGTAAGCATTTACACTATGAGATCTCTTTTACCAGTGGCAAAATATAATAGTAGGTTTTTACCCTTTTAACTGGTACAAAACTGACACCTTTATTCAAGGCATCATGTTTGCAATGACCACAACACAAGTAGTCAAAAAAGCAAACAAAAAGAAGCAACTCTGATAAGGATGATAATATGCACTGTCCTTGAAGTTGATTGGCCCACACCCGAGACGGCTTTCTTTAGAGCCTAGTCCCCATTGGTGTAGGGCCAGATGACACCAGAAGGCGTACAACTATCATCCTTATCAGAGTTGCTTCTTTTTGTTTGCTTTTTTGACTACTTGTGTTGTGGTCATTGCAAACATGATGCCTTGAATAAAGGTGTCAGTTTTGTACCAGTTAAAAGGGTAAAAACCTACTATTATATTTTGCCACTGGTAAAAGAGATATCATAGTGTAAATGCTTACCCCGAGCTCTCAATACTCTGATATTGCACTGTGTTTGAGTTGTACGCCTTCTGGTGTCATCTGGCCATACACCAATGGGGACTAGGCTCTAAAGAAAGCCGTCTCGGGTGTGGGCCAATCAACTTCAAGGACAGTGCATATTATCATCCTTATCAGAGTTGCTTCTTTTTGTTTGCTTTTTTGACTACTTGTGTTGTGGTCATTGCAAACATGATGCCTTGAATAAAGGTGTCAGTTTTGTACCAGTTAAAAGGGTAAAAACCTACTATTATATTTTGCCACTGGTAAAAGAGATCTCATAGTATACACAGATACTAAGGTATTGTCAAAACCCGGTGGGCTGTTTGTACATTTCTCCACCAACAAATATATAAGAGGCTTTCACAAGTCCAAAAAGTTGTAGAAAGTGTAGGGTAAATAGTTGATGTCAAAATGTTTCCGAAAATTGTGGTCTACCCCCCCCTCAAAAAATATCTTTACCCCTCGTAGGTATATATACTAACAACACCTTACATACAACAGAGGAAGTGGTATCTATTGACTCTGTAGTAGTATCTACCAGAGGTGTGGACTCGAGTCATGTGACTTGGACTCGAGTCAGACTCGAGTCATGAATTTGATGACTTGCGACTCGACTTGGACTTGCATAACAATGACTTTGTCCCACCTATGAGATGTGGACTCGAGTCATGTGACTTGGACTCGAGTCAGACTCGAGTCATGAATTTGATGACTTGCGACTCGACTTGGACTTGCATAACAATGACTTTGTCCCACCTCTGGTATCTACTGACTGTATCGTAGTATCTACTGAGCCAGTAGTAGCTACTGACTGTGTAGTAGTATTTAGTGACTGTAATAACTACTGACCATAGTAGTATTTACTGGGCCTACAGTAGTAGCTACCGACTATATACTCGTAACGACTAACTGTATAGTATCTGCTGACTCTATAGTAGTATCCACTGACTATAGTAGTAACTACAAAATCTATAGCAGTATCTACTCACTCTATAATAGTATCTACTGACTCTAGTAGCTACTCACCGTGGTAGTATGTACTGACTGTATAGTAGTATATACTGACTGTAGCAGTATTGACTGACTGTAGTGGTATATACTGACTGTTTTAGTATTTACTATAGCGGTATCTACCAACTCTATAGCAGTATCTACTATCACTACAGCAGTGTATACCGACTGAGGTTGTACCTGCTATCACTACAGCAGTGCATACTGCTGTGTTGGTACCTGCTTTGATTACAGCAGTGCATACTGCTGTGTTGGTACCTGCTATGATTACAGCAGTGCATACTGCTGTGGTGGTATCTGCAATGATGAGAGGAGTACATATTGTGGTGGTGGTACCTGGTATGATAACAGCAGTGCATATTGACTGTACTCATCATTCACCCTCACCACTCACAACTCACCCTTACCACTCATCCTCACCACTCACCACTCCCACTCACTATTCACCATTCACCCTCACAACTCACCACTCACCAACCTCCCTCACCAATCTCCCTCACCACTCACCCTCACCACTTACCCTCACCACTCACCGATCACCACTCACCCTCACCACTCACTCTCACCACTAACCCTAACCACTAACCCTCACCACTCTCACTCACCACTCTCCCTCACCACTCACCACTCACTCTCACCATTCACCCTCACCATTCAGCCTCACCACTCACCCTCACCACTCACCCTCACCACTCACCGTCACAACCACCACTCACCCTCACCACTCAACTTCACCCTCACTACTCACCATTCATCCTCACCAATTACCACTGACCAATCACCACTCACCACTCTCCACTAACCCTCACCACTCATCCTCAAAACTAACCACTCTCTCACCACTCACCCTCACAACTCAGCACTCACCCTAACCACTCACCCTCACCACTCACCCTCACCACTCACCCCTCACCGCTCACCACTCACCCATCACCACTCACAACCGCCACTCACCCTCACCACTCATCCTCACCACTCACCTTCACAACAACCACTCACCCTCACCACTCACCCTGACCACTCACCACTCATCCTCACCAATCACACCCTCACCAATCACCACTCACCCACACTGCTCACCCTCACCACTCACGCTCACCCTCACCACTCACCCCTCACTAATCACCACTCATAACCGCCACTCACCCTCACCACTCACCCTCAACACTCACCCTCACCACTCACCGTCACCACTCACCCTCACTACTCACCACTCATCCTCACCAATCACACCCTCAACAATCACCACTCACCCTCACCACTCACCCTCACCACTCACTCTCACCACTCACCACTCACCCTCACAACAACCACTCACCCTCACCGCTCAGCACTCACCCTCACTACTCACCCTCACCACTCACCACTAATCCTCACCAATCACACCCTCACCAATCACCACTCACCCTCACCACTTGCCACTCACCCTCACCACTCACCACTCACCACTCACCCTCACCATTCACCCTCACCACTCTCCCTCACCACTCTCCCTCACCACTCACCAGTCACGCTCACCACTCACCATCACTACTCACCACTCACCCTCAACACTCACCCTCACCTCTCACCACTCACCCTCACCACTCACCCTCACCACTCACCCTGACCACTCACCACTCATCCTCACCAATCACACCCTCAACAATCACCACTCACCCTCACCACTCACGCTCAACACTCACCCTCACCACTCATGCTCACCACTAACCCTCACCACTCACCCCCACCACTCACTAATCACCTCTCACAACCGTCACTCACCCTCACCACTCACTCTTACCACTCACCCTCATCACACACCCTCACCACTCACCCTCACAACAACCACTCACCCTCACTACTCATCCTCACCAATCGCACCCTCACCAATCACCACTCACCCTCACTGCTCACCCTCACCGCTCAACACTCAACCTCACCCTCACCACTCACGCTCACCCTCACCACTCACCTCTCACTAATCACCACTCACAACTGCCACTCACCCTCCCCACTCACCCTCACCACTCACCCTCACCAATCACCACTCACCCTCACCACTCACCCTCACCATTCAACCTCACCACTCACCCTCACCATTCACCCTCACCACTTTCCCTCACCACTCTCCCTCACCACTGTTGTGTATTAGCCTTCTTCCAAAATTGATATTAATAATATTTGATGATATTTTTATATATTATCTTTTTACTTGTTTTTATATAATGAATGAAAACACACCAAAGCACAGCAGACTGCAAAACACCAGGTGTCACTAAGTAATGGACTGGAGGAGGGCTAGGATGGCAGAATTTGCAACCTTGCTTCAAGGAAGGAGGGGGCCTGATGAACGGGCATATGTCACCCGTGCAGGCGGCAGAGACAGTGGGAGAGTCAGCCAGACATAATTAAGGCAAAAAGCCAACCATCCTGCATGGTTTTAAGGAATTAAATTATTAAATCCAGGGTGAGTGGTCAAATGAAGTGGGTCAGCTTAAGGTTGTGTACACAGGGGAGGGAGCTGATTAACAACCCTGCCCGGCTGAACGTGAGGGGGCCTTTGACCTGAAATTAAGAATAACACTCCCAGAGCAGAAGGTTGGATGACCACAGTGAGACGAGAATAAGAGTGTTGTATATCTCTCAAGAATGCAGACTCAGCTGAATAGCAAGGCTGCAGGGGTCACCAGAAGTTCGCGTTCGCCTAGTTAAGACGAAAAGCTCAATTATTCTGTATTGCTATTAAAGTAACGTTAAAGTCGGAATTTAACAACAGGGTAGGCTAAAGTTATTGATATTCACACCCACTCCAATTAAACCAGGCCACAAGTTACGCCTACTGAACCATCACCATCATTAAGTCAATATGAAATGTTATTTCCATACTTTAATATACAATTCGACCCAAAGCATATGACAATCAGAACCTTCCTAAGTCAAAATTGAATCGCACCCAGACAGGAGCGAATAGTCGATATAAGGTTGAAGAGGGTATGAACAATAAGAGCGCAGCGAACTGCAAACGTAAGCAAAAGCCGGGAACGACACCAACCCAGCGACACCAGCCCAGCAACAGCGAGTCGGGCTTCGACAGGCCATAAAAGTAGGAATAATAACTCCCGGGGTCAGGGGACATTAGAAGAAGCAAGCAGACAAAAACCAGAACTGACTCCAAGGTTCAACCGCCCTCACCTACAAGGAGTGACGGAAATTAATGAGGCCTTGAGTTAACGGCGTCGGCTGGACAGCAACAGCGACGGCGAGCAGAGATGGGGTGGGGCAGGGACTGCGGGGCTGTTGAGTGCAACTTCATGTCAGTAAAGCCCTGACAGGCAAGTTAAGCTAGAGACATCACAATGCCTAATGTCGTGCATGGCATCGATGTTAACGCTATTCACCGTAAACTATATTCCGCTTGTATAACCATGCAGACACCAAGGAGTACGAATTCCTAGGATCAAGAAACTTACCCCTTAACCTAAGATAGCGGAAATAAATTAATAATAATAAGCGTATGCATGAAAGACAAAAGTAAAGCTTGTGAAAAGCCAGGATAACGGGATGAATCACCACCAGGTCGAAAATAAATACATAATAAAAAGCGATGTTAAACCCAGGGTCGGAGAGAAAGGGAGATCCCGGCCGTCTTTGTATCCCCGCAATGCGGGATAGGAGTGTATACGCTCGGAGAAACACCTCCACTGGAGTCAAGCACCACGATGGGAAATGACAGATCTTAGGTTACATACAGAATCATAACTGTGAAATGGTAAGGGACAAATGTTAAACTTTTAACCATTCCTTTGTGCATCGGTGAGGGTCGGAGAGAGTGTTGCCCCTCCCTCCAGGTTGTGCAACACGGCCTATGAGACGATTTGTAACGTCTGTGTTTTGGGTTCATGAAGAAGGCCAGACAAGAGATAATATTGCACCCAGACAGAGAGACGACTTCGAGGCAATTTGTAACATCTGATTGTTTGCTCGTGGGTTTTATGGAGGGAGTGTGACAACGGAATATACCGTGGGTGATGCACACAAGGACATACGGACGTACGGACACACACATGGACACACCTACCTACGGACAGATCCTGACACAGCAAGAATCGAAAGAAGCCCCGCCTTGTGGGCGGGACCCAAAAGGATTTTTCGGCATAAAGGAAAGGACTCTGAGCATTGGAAACCAGTCCACCACGGGAGGGGGACTCAGGGGTGCGACCAGCGGGTCGGCTCAGGAGCGAGCTGCGACCAGAGGGTCGGCTCGACTCATCTTCAGCTCGACCGGGAAGGTCGACTCAGGAGCGAGCTGCGACCGGGAGGGTCGGCTCGACTCATCTTCAGCTCGTCTGGGACTCAGCCGAGTTCGATCGGCTCTCGGGGCTCGACTCAAGCGGCTCCCCGTCTCCTCTGCAGGCGGGCAAGACCCGCTTGACAGCTCAACTCGGCCGCGTGGGCCAACCTCTGCCGAGTCGGAGGTCCCTCTGCTGGCCGCCAGCGTCGCGGTTTGGCGACGAGGCGACGACCCAGCACTGCGCGCTGCGAGCGAGCTGTTGGCGCCACCTACCGACCGGGTTCCGAACTACGACAGCGTATCAACAGGCATCCAACCAATTCCCCACGGCGACAGAGGAGCGATTGATACGTATGACGCGCACCGCCCCCTCACCACACGACCACCAGGCGTCTGTTTGACATAAAGAACCGACTCCGAACATTGACTATTCAAGACCACTCTTACCACTCAAACACACTCGAACCCATAAGCCATCCGTGACTGTGAAGAAACACTCGAGACCGAGTGATGGCCATCCGTCGTTTATAAGAGTATTCGTGATTTTATCTTTAATATTTAGTGGGCTGTACTCTTAATCGCATAAATTCCCAACAGATCCATCAATACGAATTGATTCTTGGCACCTCCTTCCGCCGAGCCACGCTCACGTGGGGAGTGGTGGCCCACCAGATCCTTATCAGGTGATCTGGTCCCCAATTAGTAAACTTGATAAAATAACGATCTTCGGTAAAGGAGCACCGTCGCAGGCCCTTACTCCGAGCCATTCTGTTGTCAGATAACCTGCTGATGTATCTGTTGAGATTGGTGCCTTTAAGAATAATAACTGTTTTTGATTGTGTTTTTATCGCCGTATAATCTTTCAAGTATCTTTCAGTCATAATCGCCGCACGTACTCGCATCCTCTACAGAATATTCAACTGTCCCGTGACCCAAGGTGCTAACAACGTGATAAGGGTTGCGGATGATCAATAAGGAGGGCGGTACTGCGTGAACAATATTGAGTAATCATTCATTAACGTTAAGGTTTTCTTAGCATAGTATTTGCATGTTTTAACGACTCTCTCTCACTAACAACCATCGCGTTATGCGGGATCCATGTGCCGTTGTCAAGTGAAATCAGACAATCATTGATGATACTGTATTGATGCCGTGTTGACGTTCCGGGATTGAGAGTTCGCATACTATATCATAGTTGAGGTTGAATTAGTAATAAATTGATTAATACAGAAGTGGTTGTGTGATTCTTTCCTGAAGTCTATGCATAAGATCTGCTTCTGCGTTGAGATCTGAACTTGGTGACCTTAATAAACACACATACATACTCAGTAAATGTTAAAGCGATAACGGGGTGAACCGGGGACCTAAAGATAAGCGAGAATGAGACGAACCTAGACAACGATGCCGAGTTAATCTAAGTTAATCTTGCATACTTACACCACACCTGCATAACTGCATACGATTAATTGCCTTATTCCGATCGATAACCCACCCTCGTCACCGAGGCGGGGTCTGGTTATCATAACGACTTGCATTATCATAATTACACCCACTCGCATAATTACTACGATTACCTCTCGAATTGGCATAACTAAATGTGCATAATTACATAAATTAACATATTTCCGGATAATTACACATTTGGCCAAATTTCATTTGATTACTATTATTTTCACTGAATATTCATAACCCACATATACAACATAATAATTTCACCCACGCACGCATACAACACATCAAAATTTTCATAACCAACATATACAACACCACTCACCCTCACCACTCACCAGTCACACTCACCACTCACCCTCACTACTCACCACTCACCCTCAACACTAACCCTCAACGCTCAGCACTCACCCTCAACACTCACCCTCACCGCTCACCACTCACCCTGACCACTCACCACTCATCCTCACCAATCACATCCTCACCAATCACCACTCACCCTCACCGCTCACCCTCACTGCTCACCCTCACCACTCACGCTCACCCTCACCCCTCACTAATCACCACTCACAACCGCCACTCACCCTCACCACTAACCCTCACCACTCACCCTCACCACTCACTAATCACCTCTCACAACCGTCACTCACCCTCACCACTCACTCTTACCACTCACCCTCACCACGCACCCTCACAACAACCACTCACCCTCACAACAACCACTCACCCTCACTACTCACCCTCACCACTCATCCTCACCAATCACACCCTCACCAATCACCACTCACCCTCACTGCTCACCACTCAACCTCACCACTCACGCTCACCCTCACCACTCACCCCTCACTAATCACCACTAACAACCACCACTCACCCTCCCCACTCACCCTCACCACTCACCCTCACCACTCACCCTCACCACTCACTACTCACCCTCCCCACTCTCCCTCACCACTCTCCCTCACCACTCTCCCTCGCCACTCTCCCTCACCACTCTCCCTCACCAGTCACGCTCACCACTCACGCTCACCACTCACCCTCACTACTCACCCTAACCACTCGCCACTCACCCTCAACACTCACCCTCACCGCTCACCACTCACCCTCACCACTCACCCTGACCACTCACCACTCATCCTCACCAATCACACCCTCACCAATCACCACTCACCCTCACTGCTCACCCTCACTGCTCACCCTCATCACTCACCCTAACCACTCACGCTCACCCTCACCACTCACCCCTCACTAATCACCACTCACAACCGTCACTCACCCTCACCACTCACCCTCACCACTCACCCTCACTACTCACCACTCATCCTCACCAATCACACCCTCAACAATCACCACTCACCCTCACCACTCACGCTCAACACTCACCCTCACCACTCATGCTCACCACTAACCCTCACCACTCACCCCTCACTAATCACCACTAACAACCGCCACTCACCCTCCCCACTCACCCTCACCCTCACCAATCACCACTCACCCTCACCACTCAACCTCACTCTCACCACTCACCCACACCACCACCACTCACCCACACCACCACCACTCACCCACACCACCACCACTCACCCACACCACCACCACTCACCCACACCACCACCACTCACCCACACCACCACCACTCACCCACACCACCACCACTCACCCACACCACCACCACTCACCCACACCACCACCACTCACCCACACCACCACCACTCACCCACACCACCACCACTCACCCACACCACCACCACTCACCCACACCACCACCACTCACCCACACCACCACCACTCACCCACACCACCACCACTCACCCACACCACCACCACTCACCCACACCACCACCACTCACCCACACCACCACCACTCACCCACACCACCACCACTCACCCACACCACCACCACTCACCCACACCACCACCACTCTCCCCCTCACCACCACCACTCTCCCCCTCACCACCACCACTCTCCCCCTCACCACCACCACTCTCCCCCTCACCACTCTCCCCCTCACCACTCTCCCCCTCACCACTCTCCCCCTCACCACTCTCCCCCTCACCACTCTCCCCCTCACCACTCTCCCCCTCACCACTCTCCTCCTCACCACTCTCCCCCTCACCATTCTCCCCCTCACCACTCTCCCCCTCACCACTCTCCCCCTCACCACTTTCCCCCTCACCACTCTCCCCCTCACCACTCTCCCCCTCACCACTCTCCCCCTCACCACTCTCCCCCTCACCACTCTCTCCCTCACCACATGTTAAGGGCGATCCTAAAGGAATCTACAACCTTCGATGATTCCTTTGCGCGATTCAAAGAATCGATTCCTGGCGCATAGGAGGTTTCCATTTTTAATTACAGAGTTTTATTTGCATTCGTATGTTATGTTTTAAAGTTTGCAGGAGTTTTTAATTATATTTTAGCCCCGGTCAACGCCGGATATTTCCCATTCGTAGCAGTTTATATCAACTCTATAACCAAATTATATTAAACGGAAATAAGGCGATTCTAAATGAATCTACAACCGTCGATTCCTTTTCGCGATTCAGAGAATCGATTCTTGGCGCGGTCGGGTTTAGAGTTTTAATTACACAGTTGTATTTTCATTGGAATGTTATGTTTTAAAGTTTTCAGAAGATTTAAATGTATTTTTCCCCCGGGCAACGCTGGGTATATCGAGTTTATACCACAAAGTCGACGCCTGACAGAGTTGCGTGTCGAGGCCTAGTACCGTGCAGAGCCTCCGGCCTCGCCTAGATTGCCCACCCGGTTGAGGCTGGGTACTGGGGCCGTTAACCCCCCCCCCCCCCGCGCTACAATAATACTGTCTAATCGCTATAATTTTATTATCTACCGACCCTATAATAGTAATTGCACACATTGGGGTGGGGGGGGAGTGAAGAGGACGTGAAACTTTGATGAATTTACCTCAGAATCGCGTGTTAATGCGTGCGCATTTTTTTTAACGGGAATTCAAAATGGCGTCCACCCCGCAGCGAACGCGTTGCTACCCGTTGCCAGGGGCAACCGCCGTGGTCCGCGCCGGCCGGCGAGAATAAATAAATAAATAAAGCGTTAAATAAAAAAATAAAGATAAATCGCACTAAATCGATAATCGGTCCGATTTAAAGTTTAGAGACGAAAAATCGGAAATGCCTAAGTTTACCGCGGGGCCGGGGGCGTGCCCACCTGCAAAATTTAATCTCGCCGAACCCCACGGTCCGAGAGCTAAATCCCCCGGTAGGGAGCGTACGCAGACGAATGGACGGACGGACGGACAAAAAATGAATTATATAGGTTAGATAATGAAGGTGTTTTCGGTTGGATCGCGATCTTACCCAAAAAAATCTTTATTTTGAAGAAAATTCCAATGTGGGACCCTCCACTTGAAAATGTAATAGATGTCTGTGTGTCCCTCGTTTGACGTCACTCCACGTCGGCCAGCCCCCCTCATTAATAATCATGACCAGGTGACGTCCTACACATGGACCCCCGTCATTAATAATCATGAGCGGGTGACGTCAGTCCACATCGAACAGCCCCCCTTATTAATAATCATGAACAGGTGACGTCCTCCAAATGGACACCCCGCCATTAATAATAATTAGCGGGTGAAGTCACTCCAGATGGGGGGCGAGGCGCCTCCTCCCCCCTCCTCAGCGTCATACATTACCCAGAATACAGTTTTAGGGGCTTTGCTCAAAAACCTGACTGTCAGCTATGTGTTTAATAATAAAAAAATAATTTGTTAATTTCGTTTACAAATTAGAGTTTTATTCATATAGTTTTCATATATAACATCCATTCATTTATTATTATTTTTATTACAGCCACATTGAAGCTGGGCTTAAAACTTTCGTGACTGCAGGAATTAATATTTCCGGTTCTTTACCGAAAGAACCATAGAATACGTTAAAGCCTTTGAAGGGCCCATAGAGTAAAGGTACAGGTTTCTGGCTCCTATAGGGATATTGGGAGCAGCCCAACTCATACTTACCTGACAGGGGAGGCACCATGATCACTTAGGTGGTCCTCCCAGGGCGAGGCTCATCCATTGCACTGCGGGTGGGTTGACCCCTGCGATTTCCCCAAATGCGGGAAACTCGACTGTGTAATTTGTGGTACTGGGGGACTGCGTTCGCGCTATCCCCCGATAATAATGAATAACAATATTTTTAGTCACATTAAAGGTTTATAACATGCAAAAAATTGCTTGCAGGAGCACGAATGGGGAAGGTCATTATTTTTTGAGAATGCATTTAGCCAGAACAGACCCGTTGCCATAGTTAAACTTCGGTAAAGTAATTTCCATTCTACGTGACTTTATCAAAAGGACCAAGAAGATCGTTAAACTCGTTACTACTATAATGAGTCAAGAATGTCTGTATGTCCCTCGCGTGACGGCACTCCACGTCGGCCAGCCCCACTCATTAATAATCATGAGCGGGTGACGTCACTCCACATGTTGCACCCCCTCCCCCCTCATTAATAACCATGAGCAGGTGATGTCACTCCACATCGAACAGCCCCCCTCATTAAAAATCATGAAGAGGTGACGTCCTCCAAATGGACACCCCTCCATTAATAATTAAATCCTTTATATTAAGTTCGCGTGCTTGCTTGCTTGCGTGCTTGCTTGCTTAGGACCGTGCAAATCTTTCGGTCGTTTTTTAACCCACTTCCCGTGATCCAATCGAGCTGACATTTTCCACACAGACTCGTTGTGCCAGACGATTATTGTTCGTAAAAAAAAATTCCCAAAATGTGACACTTTTTAGGCAAAAAAAAATATTTTACATATATTCAAATAGAACGCATTCATGGCTTTGGCTGAACGTCAGAGTGTAAGAGCCCAGAGCGTAACCCCTCCACAGGCCGTGGCAGAGTAGCGCAGTTGGTAGCGCCCTCGCTTCCCATGCCAAAGGTCGCGGGATCGATCCCCGCGTCCTCCACAGGCGAATATATTTTTAAATCCTTTATATGGTGTTATAACTGTGAAAAGAAATAAGTCTGTGTCACCGAGGCCTTACAAATGGCACACGAATTGATGCAATGAATATCACATCACGGTCTGCTTTTCGCTTGCAAGTTTCAGATTTACTCAATTACACCCATCCTGGGACAGACAAAAGGCTAGTTGGAAATGTTTGGCCTGCTTTCGCATACCTATTTGTTTTACAAAATGCACATGTGGCAATATATCTATCAGTTGTGGAGTTAACATCAAGAATGATTACATGAAAGGATATGATAACTTTTTTTCGTATGGGTCATGAAGGCTGTTTAACCATACTTCGCCACTTTGGCCAGGGACCGGTTAAAATTTCACAGATTATGGTGATAGGTGTGGCCAGGATTCTCATCGCCCGACGAAACTTACAGAACCAGAGGTGAGATATACATTACCCAGAATACATTTTAGGGTCTTTGCTCAAAAACCTGACCGTCAGTTAAGTGTTTAATAATTATTCTTTGGTTCTTTTCGGTTAAGTCACGTCTAAAAATAAAATATTAAATAATAAATTAAAATAACATATTACGACGTTTCGATTGCAAAACAAGCAATCATCATCAGGCATAAAAGAAACAGCAACAAAAAATCTAACTAGAAAACTATAGACAGACATACAAGCAGACAGACATCACGACGGCACACAGAGAGAGGACACAAATCGGAAAACTATAGACAGACATACAAGCAGACAGACATCACGACGGCACACAGAGAGAGGACGCAAATCGGCACAAAGAGAGGGGTCGTTTCTGTGACGGTCCTTAAATATAGAGAGGGGGGCGGGGACGGAGAGAGGGAGGGGGCAGAGAGAATTAGCACATCAATGAGTGTACGGCAACGTAGTGTACGGCAACGTACTGCTGTGGAACGGGCACGCAAGATTGAAAACTAGGAGGCACACGAAAAATTAAATAACCTAGCAAAATATCGAAATGTGATGTAATACAACACAGAGAGTCGGTTAACACACAATTAACGCATAGCCTGGTTGATTACGTGTTTCAAAATTTGCTAAGTTAGAATTTTAAGTGTGAAAATTCTAAAGAGAGGACACAGGCAGAGAGAACAAATAGCCAGAAAAAAAAGGATAAGCTTAAAACTTCCCCGTAGAAGTGGTTCAATCTTAATTTAGGAGCTTTCGTGACTGCAGGAATTATTCTTTGGTTCTTTTCGGTTAAGTCACGTCTAAAAATAAAATAAAATAATACATTAAAATAACATATTACGACGTTTCGATTGCAAAACAAGCAATCATCATCAGGCATAAAAGAAACAGCAACAAAAAAACTAACTAGAAAACTATAGACAGACATACAAGCAGACAGACATCACGACGGCACACAGAGAGAGGACACAAATCGGAAAACTATAGACAGACATACAAGCAGACAGACATCACGACGGCACACAGAGAGAGGACACAAATCGGCACAAAGAGAGGGGTCGTTTCTGTGACGGTCCTTAAATATAGAGAGGGGGGCGGGGACGGAGAGAGGGAGGGGGCAGAGAGAATTAGCACATCAATGAGTGTACGGCAACGTAGTGTACGGCAACGTACTGCTGTGGAACGGGCACGCAAGATTGAAAACTAGGAGGCACACGAAAAATTAAATAACCTAGCAAAATATCGAAATGTGATGTAATACAACACAGAGAGTCGGTTAACACACAATGAACGCATAGCCTGGTTGATTACGTGTTTCAAAATTTGCTAAGTTAGAATTTTAAGTGTGAAAATTCTAAAGAGAGGACACAGGCAGAGAGAACAAATAGCCAGAAAGAAAAGGATAAGCTTAAAACTTCCCCGTAGAAGTGGTTCAATCTTAATTTAGGAGCTTTCGTGACTGCAGGAATTATTCTTTGGTTCTTTTCGGTTAAGTCACGTCTAAAAATAAAATAAAATAATAAATTAAAATAACATATTACGACGTTTCGATTGCAAAACAAGCAATCATCATCAGGCATAAAAGAAACAGCAACAAAAAATCTAACTAGAAAACTATAGACAGACATACAAGCAGACAGACATCACGACGGCACACAGAGAGAGGACACAAATCGGCACAAAGAGAGGGGTCGTTTCTGTGACGGTCCTTAAATATAGAGAGGGGGGCGGGGACGGAGAGAGGGAGGGTCTGTCTATAGTTTTCCGATTTGTGTCCTCTCTCTGTGTGCCGTCGTGATGTATGTCTGCTTGTATGTCTGTCTATAGTTTTCTAGTTAGATTTTTTGTTGCTGTTTCTTTTATGCCTGATGATGATTGCTTGTTTTGCAATCGAAACGTCGTAATATGTTATTTTAATTTATTATTTTATTTTATTTTTAGACGTGACTTAACCGAAAAGAACCAAAGAATAATTCCTGCAGTCACGAAAGCTCCTAAATTAAGATTGAACCACTTCTACGGGGAAGTTTTAAGCTTATCCTTTCTTTCTGGCTATTTGTTCTCTCTGCCTGTGTCCTCTCTTTAGAATTTTCACACTTAAAATTCTAACTTAGCAAATTTTGAAACACGTAATCAACCAGGCTATGCGTTAATTGTGTGTTAACCGACTCTCTGTGTTGTATTACATCACATTTCGATATTTTGCTAGGTTATTTAATTTTTCGTGTGCCTCCTAGTTTTCAATCTTGCGTGCCCGTTCCACAGCAGTACGTTGCCGTACACTACGTCGCCGTACACTCATTGATGTGCTAATTCTCTCTGCCCCCTCCCTGTCCCCGCCCCCCTCTATATTTAAGGACCGTCACAGAAACGACCCCTCTCTTTGTGCCGATTTGTGTCCTCTCTCTGTGTGCCGTCGTGATGTCTGTCTGCTTGTATGTCTGTCTATAGTTTTCCGATTTGTGTCCTCTCTCTGTGTGCCGTCGTGATGTCTGTCTGCTTGTATGTCTGTCTATAGTTTTCTAGTTAGATTTTTTGTTGCTGTTTCTTTTATGCCTGATGATGATTGCTTGTTTTGCAATCGAAACGTCGTAATATGTTATTTTAATTTATTATTTTATTTTATTTTTAGACGTGACTTAACCGAAAAGAACCAAAGAATAATTCCTGCAGTCACGAAAGCTCCTAAATTAAGATTGTTTAATAATTATAAAAAAGATGTTAATTTCGGTTACAAATTAGAGTTTTATTCACATAGTTTTCATATATAACATCCATTCATTTATTATCATTTTTATTACAGCCACGTAAAAGCTGGGCTTAAAACTTTCGTGACTGCAGGAATTCATATTCTATGGTTCTTTACCGAAAGAATCATAAAATACGTAAAAACCTTTGAAGGGCCCATAGAGTAGAGGAACAGGGTTTTGGTTCGTATAGGGATAGTTGGAGCAACCCAACTCATACTTACCTGACAGGGGAGGCACCATGATCACTTAGGTGGTCCTCCCAGGGCGAGGCTCATACATTGCACTGCGGGTGGGTTGACCTCTGCGATTTCCCCAAATGCGGGAAACTCGACTGTGTAATTTGTGATACTGGGGGACTGCGTTCGCGCTATCCCCCGATAATAATAAAAAAAATGATATATATTTTAGTCACATTAAAGGTTCATAACATGCAAAAATTTGCTTGCAGGAGCACGAATGGGGAAGGTCATTATTTTTTGAGAATGCATTTAGCCAGAACAGACCGTTGCCATCCTTAAACTCGTTACTACCTATAATGAGTAAAGAATGTCTCGTAACCCTCCACCACCCGACACGGCCAATCAGTAAAAATGTGTCACGTTGACAAAAGACAAATAGTTCACTGCTTTAGCTCACATTTATAATTTGAGTACGACGTTTCGCTGGTAATTGCGATTTAAAGGTTTTAATTAACTTTTCAGCGGGTACAAGGAAAACCAAAGAGAGTACTGAAAACCACTCCTTCCCGGGCGCCCCGGTTGGGCCCTTCGAGTCTCCGTCACATCCGCGGGCTCCATCCACATACAATGCAACAAAAAAAGCTCACCGCCATAACGTACACCGCCCCGTTCCCCTTATTCACATTCATCACCACCATTCACCCATGCGCTGCTCCATCACATCGCCTTCCCCCGATCGAACACGTACACTCCTCGCCCACACGACTTAGCAGGCCGGCTAAAATGTGCATGGCCATCTTTCACTATCTCTTCCCTATACCCGCCGGTCCCCTTGCTACCCCACCCCGGGTAGGGGCCACTTCCACTTCACACCTGCGGCCTTGTATCCCAGCCTAACCCGGTCTACTTCCATCACCCTTTCTAGCAACCTCCTCGCCCAGTAGCACACCTCTAACGGTGATATAGGGGACCCATCCAACTCTTTTCTGCGAGCTCCCCACAAGGCCTCCTTCGTCGCGCCTATTATGGCCCACGTTCGATCTCTGTCATCTCCCCGCACCTCCCTTAAGACTCCCCACATAATGTCCCGACTTATCACCTGCGATGGGTAAAACCAGGACAACAGCGGATGCTCAGTCTCCACACCTCCTGTGCGAAGGGACACTTCACCATGACGTGCACCGCGTCCTCATCTGTGTTGCAGCCCCTCGGGCATTTGGGCGAACGTGCCATTCGGCGAGAAAACATGAAGCCCCTCGTCTCCAATCTATCCCACACCGCCAACCAGGACAGATCTCTCTGTTCTTTTGTGAGCGCCATTGATGAAGTGTTCTTCCACACTTGACGGTACATAGCCCTCTTCGCGCCCATCACCCCCTCGCAGGCCTCCCCTTCGTTTACTTTGGCCAATACCTCCTTCGAGTTCCACGGTCCCCCTCTCTGACTCAAATTGTACTCTTTTATGTAGTCACCCACCGCCGCATTCAGCCATCCTTGTGGCCAGGCCAAGGGCGTGCCCGCCGGTAATTGGGTCATCCCAAGCCCCCTCAGGTGATACCTTAAATAACAAGCGGCCTTCCCCCGGGGCTCTTCGGAAAAGAATAACCTCAAAGTGTTGCACACAAAAATTGAGGACAGCACACGTGCAATATTTGGGGCACCCTTCCCCCCGTTCTCGACGCGTTTACACATCACCACCCTCTTCACTCTATCCATCCCGCCTCCCCAAATGAATTGAAACAACAGCGATTCCAGGATTCTTGCCTCCCTCCTACCTGGCGGGTACACATATGCGAGGTAGTTGAGTGTTGGTAAAACCACCACCCTCACTACCAGAATCCTCCCTTCCATCGTGAGCCGTCTCCCGGCCCACTTGCCTAACTGTCCTGCTTTATCCTCCCGTCCCAGTTTCGTTCCGCCGACCTCTCTCGGCAAAAGGACACTCCCAAGACCTTGACTTCCTCCGTCTTTATCCCCAACTCAGGCGGCCGGCCCTCAAATAGTCTCGGGTCCCCGAAGGCCATCAATTCGCTCTTCCTCGCGTTCACCTTCAAGCCGGAGGCCAGGCCGAAGCGGTTCGTCTCCTTCATGGCCCCCCACACTGATGCCACATCCCTACAGAGCACGACTACGTCATCCATATATAGCGCCACCTTCCCCTGTTCCTTATTCCCGGGGATGGTCACTCCCTTAATCTCCTCATTGTTTCTCATTGCCTGTGCAAGGGGTTCCATACACATTACAAATAGAACCGCGGACATCGGGCACCCCTGTCTCACCCCTGACTCTACTGGAATTGTCCCCGAGAGCTCCCCATTTATCAGTAGTCTGGTCTTGAGCCCTTGGTAAAGACGCCTCACCCAATCGACCAAGGGTCCCCTCACTCCTATTTTTTCCAACACTGCGAACATATACTCGTGCGAGAGGCGGTCGAAAGCTTTCTCAAGATCCAGGCTAAGAAGCCCTAGGGGGCATCCCCTCTCTCCTTCTACCTCTATTGCCTCCCTTAATAAAATCAGGGAGTCCGAAATCCTTCTTCCTGGCACCGCACACGTCTGGTCGGGTTCGACTACTCCCTCCACCACCTTCCCCAGGCGCGTCGCAGCTATTTTTGCCATAATCTTGTAGTCCGAGTTCAGGAGCGTAACTGGACGCCAGTTTCCCAACTCTCTCCGGTTCCCCTTCTTATACATCAGTGTGATGAGCCCCTCACACATTTCTTCTGGCACCAGTCCGCCCTCCAGCATTTCCCTATACATCTGCAGCATGTCCCCTTTCATTAAATCCCAGAATGTAATATAGAATTCTGCTGGAATTCCATCCAGTCCTGGCGTCCTATTCTTATTCTGCCTCCTCACTGCCTCCTCCACTTCCTCCATCTGGATCCTCCCTCCCAGTACCTCTGGGTTCTTAACCTCATGTCTTAGCTCCCCTAGTAGTGCCTCCCTTATTCCCTTATCCGTTCCCTTCCTCCCATACAACTCCCCATAGTACTCCTCCGCTATCTCTATCATACCCTCTGTCGTTGCCTGCCTGCCTCTGACCGGGCTCACCAATTCCCTAAGTGTGTTGTCTCCTGCCTTGCATTTCTTAAAGAAGAAACTCGTACATTTCTCTCCCTGTTCCGTTGCCCTGACCCTTGCCCTGTATGCCATTTGTTTGACTCTTTTCTCCAATAACGAGGATAACCTTCCCTTCAATCTCCGTATATCCTCACCCACCGGGAATCCCAGCTCAAGTAACCTGTGCTTCTTCTCGATTCTAGCGTTCCACAGCTGCAGTTCCCTGTTTACACTCCTTCTACTATGTGTCTGGAAGAGGGCCTTTATCCGGCCCTTCACCATGCTCCACCACTCCACCCTCGTGGCAAAGCATTCCTGCAGGGTCGTCCAGTCTTCGTACTTCCTTACAAAGTCTTCCACGACCCTTCTGTCTTCCAACAGGCTTACATTCATTTTCCAGGTTCCCTTCCCCATCTTCAGGCCACCTGGAATACCGAGCTTTGCCTTCACCAAATTGTGATCTGACAAGGGGAAGGGTTCCAGGTCTGCTCCATCCATCTTCACATTGGCAGACACAAAGATGAAATCTATTCGTGATTGCGTTCTACCGCCCTTATCCGACCACGTGTATCCCGGTCTCACCGGGTGTACCTTTCTGAAGGTGTCAGTCATTTTAAAATCCTCTATCAGCTCCTTCAACTTCCTAGAGGAAGGGTCGAGCCTCCTCCTCCCAGCCACCGATAATAGGTCTGCCAGGCACAACGGGCAGTTAAAATCACCCCCCATTATGACATGCCGTCTCGTCACGAGTAGGGTCGCTACATTATTCCATAGGTCCACTCTTTCTGTGCACGTCGTGGGGGCGTACACATTTATTAGTCTCAGGTCTGCCTCTCCATAAGACACGTCCACATAATGGAGGCGGCCCGGGATCACCTCTTGGGACCCGACTATCTGTATACCCCTCCTGCCTAGGAGGGTAACCACCCCCGTGCATCGATTTTCATTACTCCCGGACCAAAAGTAGTAGCCATCCCAGCTCTCCAACAGCTCCTCCCGGCCCAGGGTGTATGGTAGGTGGCATTCCTGGAGGAAGACCACCTCCCACTTGGTAGCCTGTAGCAGTTGTATTATTGCTCCTCTTCTCCCCTTCCCCTTCAAGCTCCTCACATTTACGGACGCCACGGATAGTTCCATGTTGGGATGTGTCTCAGTCCGAAGTGGCCTTCTCCGCTCGCCCTCCGTAACCATCTTCATTCGCCAGTTCCCGCAATTTCATTTTGCCCCTTGTTCTCAAGGGTTTCCCCCTGCGCCGGCTCTCCACCCTTTCCTCCATCCCCTCCCTCGAGGCCTCTGTGTTCGGCGAGGAGTCCGAGGATTCCGTGCTGCCTGAAGGGGCACCTCTTTTTGGTGCTCTCCGTATCCTCCTTTTCCTTCCGATTGGTCCCTCCCATGTCTCGCTACCGCCTTCCTCCTGCTGTCGTTCCCCTTTTTCTTCATCCTCCTCCACCGCCTCCGCCCAGTCTTCCACGGTCGTCTCGGAGATGCTGCCCATGCCGTCGCTCCCCTCCCCCGCCAGCCCCTCTTCCTGCTCGCTCGATGTCGATTCTGCTCTTTTTGCATGCCTCTCCCCTTCTCCCCCTCCGTCCGTTGCTGGTGGCTGCTGCTCAGCCACCTCCCCACGTCCTTCCCTCACCAGTTCCTTATCTGGGTCCAGTTTGGTCCCACACCCTTCCTCATCCCTCGCTCCTCCTACCCTATACGCCCTAACCTTGTTGGCGTACGACTCCGGACAATTTTTGTACAGATGTTCTCGGCTACCACAGAGGTTACATTGTGCCGGAACACTGCATTCTTCTACCTCGTGGTCCAGTGCCTTGCATCTATAGCAGACTTTTGTCTTGCACACTGCGGCCAGGTGACCACTGCCCCCACACCTCCTACACAGTTTAGGTTGTCCGGCATACACAACATATCCCCGGTTGCCACCTATGTTCAGGGCACTCGGGATGTGTCTCAAGGTCCCTCCCTCTGTTTTCAGCCGCACCCTCCATTGTCTTGCCCCTGTCCATATCCCCACCGAGTCCCTCACCTTTTTACAGCCCGACAGTACCGAGCAGTGCTGTCTTAGCCAGACCTCCACGTCGTGGTCATGTAGGGCTTCATTGTATAGGAAAATAGTCACCACCTTCGTGTCCAGCTCTGATAACAGTTGTAGCTTCATTGATATCAATGGCTTCTCCTCCGCCTTTTCCTCGAAGCGGGTCATAAATCTTTGTAGCAGGGGGCTTGAGTTGAAGCTTACATCAAACGCCCTCCCTCCCGGCAGGGTTATCAAACAGTACAAGTCTGTCGGCTCTATTTGTAGCAAGCCCATCATTATTGACCGTACAAAGGTTGCTCGGTCGATGGTCACTTCTTCTGCTACCTCGTCCTTCATCATT
This sequence comes from Lampetra planeri, assembly GCF_965212315.1. NCBI lineage: Eukaryota > Metazoa > Chordata > Hyperoartia > Petromyzontiformes > Petromyzontidae > Lampetra > Lampetra planeri. Next base: position 5,910,635 of record NC_136145.1, on the reverse strand, counting down.
ACTCTCACGCAATTATGTCGTTTGACATGAGGTGGTGTCAGACTCACCCCTGCCCCGCGTCGCCATTTCCCGTCTCGTTCCCGGGGCCTCCCAGCTCCCACCGGGCCAGCGTCCACTGTCACGTTCTCCCTCCGGGCCTCCCCCTGCCTCAGGGTTGCTGGCGTCTCCCTGGCTTCGTTCCCCACCTTCCGCTCGGGGGCACCCGCCTCTCTGCTTCCGGACGCCATACCTTTTTCTCCTCGGCTTCCCTCACCCACTCCATCAGCTCCCACCCTCCCATCCAGTTCCTCCATCCTCCCCTTCTGCCGTGCCTCCGCCGCGTTCCCCTCCATCCGTCTCCGTGCCTCCTCCACGCATCCCCCTGCTGCCAGCGGGTCGGTCTGGTTGCCCCAGTCCCCTCCGGCGGCACAGGTGGTGTCGGTGGCCCTCTGCTTTCGCCACGTCGTCTTCTTGTCGCGTGCAGTCACCGTCTGGCCGACTCTGTCGTCCCTGGCTCCCTCAGCAGTGCAGGTGGCATTCATTTCTCTTGGCGCTCTCCCTGCTTCCTCTTCATCTGCTGCGAGCATAAGCTGGGCGGCTCGGTCATCCCGGTCTCCTTCAGCAACTCGGGTGGCCCTCGTGGTCCTTGACTCTCGCCGTTTCCCCTCTTCATCTGTTGTGATTTCCGTCTCCATTCTCCAGCAGTCCCCGCTTCTTGGCAGCGTGGTCATCCCTGGCCACACGGTCAGGGCCCTCGCAGGCCTCGGGGCTGGTGGCTAGGTCTCACTTGAGATCCGGACAGGCTGGAAGGATCACCTCGATGCTCCTGGTGTCTCCCCTGGCAAGCCAGGGCAGTTTCCCCCTCATCGGGCAATTCGCCAGAATGGTGAGGCTCTGCTGTGTCTCCCGTTCTTATATAGAGCAGCAGCAGAGTGACGTGATCATTAACTCAATTACTCATCAGGTGCAAAGATTCAAGGGGGGAGTGATTGTAATTATATACTAGATTAGTAATCAGGCTATTGTTACGATGCGAGTTGTAGATTAGTAATCATTTGGAATGTGTTTTATTGTGATTATGCTACATTAGTCATTACTTTTTTGAGAATTGTAAATGTTGTGGCTTCAACACACCGGTGGGCTAAAGCAGTGAACTATTTGTCTTTTGTCAACGTGACACATTTTTACTGATTGGCCGTGTCGGGTGGTGGAGGGTTACGACACATTTATAAATAACGCGATCTAAACCCAAAAACGTTGATTATGAAAGAATGTCTGTGTGTCCCTCGTGTGACGTCACTCCACGTCGGCCAGCCCCCCTCTTAATAATCATGACCAGGTGACGTCCTACACATGGATCCCCCTATATTAATAATCATGAGTGGGTGACGTCAGTCCACATCGAACAGCCCCTCTCATTAATAATCATGAACAGGTGACGTCCTCCAAATGGACACCCCGCCATTAATAATTATTGGCGTGTGACGTCACTCCACATGGGGGGGGCGAGGCGTTCTCCTCCCCCTTCCTCAGCGTCATACATTACCCAGAATACATTTTAGGGGCTTTGCTCAAAAACCTGACCGTCAGTTAAGTGTTTAATAATAAAAATAGAATTTGTTAATTTCTTTTACAATTTTGAGCTTTAATCATATAGTTTTCATACATAACATCCATTTATTTATTACACTTTTTTTTTTATTACAGCCACGTAAAAGCTGGGCTTAAAACTTTCGTGACTGCAGGAATTCATATTCTATGGTTCTTAACCGAAAGAACCATAGAACACGTTGAAGCCTTTGAAGGGCCCATAGAGTAAAGGTGAAGGGTTCTGGTTCGTATAGGGATAGTGGGAGCAACCCAACTCATACTTACCTGACAGGGGAGGCACCATGATCACTTAGGTGGTCCTCCCAGGGCGAGGCTCATCCATTGCACTGCGGGTGGGTTGACCCCTGCGATTTCCCCAAATGCGGGAAACTCGACTGTGTAATTTGTGATACTGGGGGACTGCGTTCGCGCTATCCCCCGATAATGATGAAAAACAATATTTTTTAGTCACATTAAAGGTTTATAACATGTACAACATTGCTTGTAGGAGAACTAATGGGGAAGGTCATTACTTTTTTGAGAATGCATTTAGCCAGAACAGACAGTTGCCATCGGTAGACTATTTACTGCTGTAATGAGTCAAGAATGTCTGTGTGTCCCTCGCGTGACGGCACTCCACGTCGGCCAGCCCCCCTAATTAATAATCATGAACAGGTGACGTCCTCCACATGGATCCTCCGTCATTTATAATCATGAGCGGGTGACGTCACTCCACATGTTGCACCCCCTCCCCCCTCATTAATAACCATGAGCAGGTGATGTCACTCCACATCGAACAGCTCCCTTATTAATAATCATGAAGAGGTGACGTCCTCCAAATGGACACCCCTCTCTTCTTGGTTCTTTCGGTAAAGTCACGTAGAAGGGAAGTAATAAAATAATACAAATAAAACATAATAACCCCTCTATTATTAATTAGCGGGTGACGTCACTCTACATGGGGGGGGGGGGGCGAGGCGCCTCCTCCCCCCTCCTCAGCGTCAACTTACAACCCTCACTACAAAGGCAAAACCCTCACGTCACGCGATCTCCGTAGCGCTATTGAGACATAGAAGTAAAAAGGACGTCATTATGAACATGGTGTTATAACTGTTAAATGAAATAAGTCTGTGTCACCGCGGCCTTACAAATTGCACACGAATTGATGCAATGAATATCACATCGCGGTCTGCTTTTCGCTTGCAAGTTTCAGATTTACTCAATTACACCCATCCTGGGACGGACAAAAGGCTAGTTGGAAATGTTTGGCCTGCTTTCGCATACCTATTTGTTTTACAAAATGCACATGTGGCAATATACCTATCAGTTGTGGTGTTAACATCAAGAATGATTATATGAAAGAAAATGATAACTTTTTACGTATGGGTCATGAAGGCTGTTTAACCATACTTTGCCACTTTGGCCAGGGAACGGTTAAAATTTCACAGATTATGGTGATAGGTGTGGCCAGGATTCTCATCGCCCGACAAAACTTACAGAACCAGAGGTGAAATATACATTACCCAGAATACATTTTAGGGTCTTTGCTCAAAAACCTGACCGTCAGTTAAGTGTTTAATAATAATAAAAAAATAAGTTTAATTTCGTTTACAAATTAGAGTTGTATTAATATAGTTTTCATATATAACATCCATTCATTTATTACACTTTTTTTAATTACAGCCACATAGAAGCTGGGCTTATGACTTTCGTGAATGCAGGAATTAATATTTCTGGTTCTTTACCAAAAGAACCATAGATACGTTAAAGCCTTTGAATGGCCCATAGAGTAAAGGTGCAGAGTTCTGGTTCGTATAGGGATAGTGGGAGCAACCCAACTCATACTTACCTGACAGGGGAGGCACCATGATCACTTAGGTGGTCCTCCCAAGGCGAGGCTCATCCATTGCACTGCGGGTGGGTTGACCCCTGCGATTTCCCCAAATGCGGGAAACTCGACTGTGTAATTTGTGGTACTGGGGGACTGCGTTCGCGCTATCCCCCGATAATAATGAAAAACAATATTTGTTAGTGCTCCTGCAAGCAATTGCAAACAATTGCTTGCAGGAGCACTAATGGAGAAGGTCATTATTTTTTGAGAATGCATTTAGCCAGAACAAACCATTGCCATCGTTAAACTCGTTACTGCATATAATGAGTCAAGAATGTCTTTGTGTCTCTCGTGTGACGTCACTCCAGCGTCGGCCAGCCCCCTCATTAATAATCATGAGCAGGTGACGTCCTACACATGGATCCACCCTCATTAAAAACTATGAGCGGGTGACGTCACTTCACATTTCGCACCCCCCCCCCTCATTAATAATCATGAACAGGTGACGTCCTCCAAATGGACACCCCGCCATTAATATTTTACAGGTAGGATCAACAGTTACACACTGCCCACCAGGGATTATTTGTCTGTCTGTCGTGCATAGCCACGCCCTCGATTTGTATTTCATAGAGCGCTTCGGGCAGGCTCAGCACCACGTGACGCGCCGCCCCACGCAGCTTGCGCCGCGTGACACGGATCGCACGAATGCGCTGTCCAACCAAGTTCCTACCTGCCCACTCCGAAGGAACGTGTTTATAATTAGCGGGTGACGTCACTCCACATGTTGCACCCCCTCCCCCTCATTAATATCCATGAGCAGGTGATGTCACCTCACATCGAACAGCCCCCCTCATTAAAAATCATGAAGAGGTGACGTCCTCCAGGACACCCCTCCATTAATAATTAGCGGGTGACGTCACTCCACATGGGGGAGCGAGGCGCCTCCTCCCCCATCCTCAGCGTCAACTTACAACCCTCAATATAAAGGCAGAACCCTCAAGTCACGCGATCTCCGTAGCGCTATTGAGACATAGAAGTAAAAAGGACGTCATGATGAACATGGTGTTATAACTGTTAAATTAAATAAGTCTGTGTCACCGCGGCCTTACAAATTGCACACGAATTGATGCAATGAATATCACATCGCGGTCTGCTTTTCGCTTGCAAGTTTCAGATTTACTCAATTACACCCATCCTGGGACGGACAAAAGGCTAGTTGGAAATGTTTGGCCTGCTTTCGCATACCTATTTGTTTTACAAAATGCACATGTGGCAATATACCTATCAGTTGTGGAGTTAACATCAAGAATGAATATATGAAAGAAAATGATAATTTTTTACGTATGGGTCATGAAGGCTGTTTAACCATACTTCGCCACTTTGGCCAGGGACCGGTTAAAATTTCACAGATTATGGTGATAGGTGTGGCCAGGATTCTCATCGCCCGACAAAACTTACAGAACCAGAGGTGAGATATACATTACCCAGAATACATTTTAGGGTCTTTGCTCAAAATCCTGACCGTCAGTTAAGTGTTTAATAATAATAAAAAAGAAGTTTAATTTCGTTTACAAATTAGAGTTGTATTCATATAGTTTTCATATATAACATCCATTCATTTATTACACTTTTTTTAATTACAGCCACATAGAAGCTGGGCTTATGACTTTCGTGACTGCAGGAATTAAAATTCTATGGTTCTTTACCGAAAGAACCATAAAATACGTAAAAGCATTTGAAGGGCCCATAGAGTAAAGGTGCAGGGTTCTGGTTGGTATAGGCATAGTTGGAGCAACCGAACTCATACTTACCTGACAGGGGAGGCACCATGATCACTTAGGTGGTCCTCCCAGGGCGAGGCTCATCCATTGCACTGCGAGTGGGTTGACCCCTGCGATTTCCCCAAATGCGGGAAACTCGACTGTGTAATTTGTGGTACTGGGGGACTGCGTTCGCGCTATCCCCCGATGATAATGAAAAACAATATTTGTTAGTCACATTAAAGGTTTATAACATGCAAAAAATTGCTTGCAGGAGCAGACCGTTGCCATCGTTAAACTCGTTACTACTATAATGAGTCAAAAATGTCTTTGTGTCCCTCGCCTGACGGCACTCCACGTCGGCCAGCCCCCCTCATTAATAATCATAAACAGGTGACGTCCTCCAAATGGACACCCCGCCATTAATAATAATTGGCGTGTGACGTCACTCCACATGGGGGGGCGAGGCGCCTCCTCCCTCCTCCACAACGTCATACATTACCCAAAATACAGTTTTAAGGGCTTTGCTCAAAACCTGACTGTCAGCTATGTGTTTAATAATAAAAAAAGAATTTGTTAATTTCGTTTACAAATTAGAGTTTTAATCATATAGTTTTCATATATAACATCCATTATTTATTAATGATTATTTTTTATTACAGCCACATAGAAGCTGGGCTTAAGACTTTCGTGACTGCAGGCATTAATATTTCTGGTTCTTTACCGAAAGAACCATAGAATACGTAAAAACCTTTGAAGGGCCCATAGAGTAAAGGTGCAGGGTTTTGGCTCGTATAGGGACAGTGGGAGCAACCCAACTCATACTTACCTGACAGGGGAGGCACCATGATCACTTAGGTGGTCCTCCCAGGGCGAGGCTCATCCATTGCACTGCGGGTGGGTTGACCTCTGCGATTTCCCCAAATGCGGGAAACTCGACTGTGTAATTTGTGATACTGGGGGACTGCGTTCGCTCTATCCCCCGATAATAATGAAAAACAATATTTTTTAATTCTAGATTTGAAGCTTTCGTGACTGCAAGGATTCATATTCTTAGGTTTTTTCGGTAAAGTCACGTAGGTAAAAAATTAAAATGAATGAAAGTAAAATAAAAAATTATAATTAAAATCACGACGTTTCGGAGGCAACACAAGCTTCCGTCTTCAGGTGGAACCGTCACAGCACGACAGCTGTATCAAGTAAATGAGAGATTACAAGAGATACCACTCCGTATAAATAATGGTTGAGGGGGGGGAAGGGCCAGGAACGGCCCACTTTTTAAATCCTTTATATTAAGTTCGCTTGCTTGCTTGCGTGCTTGCTTGCTTACGACCGTGCAAATCTTTCGGTCGTTTTTTAACCCACTTCCCGTGATCCAATCGAGCTGACATTTTGCACACAGACTCGCTGTGCGAGACAATTAATGTTCGTGAATTTTTTTTTCAAAAATTTTACACTTTTTAGGCAAAAATGTTTTATTTTACATTTATTCAAATAGAACTCATTCATGGCTTTGGCTGAACGTCACAGTGTAGGAGCCCAGAGTGTAACCCCTCCACAGGCCGTGGCGGAGTAGTGCAGTTGGTAGCGCCCTCGCTTCCCATGCCAAAGGTCGCGGGATCGATCCCCGCGTCCTCCACAGGCGAATATATTTTTTAATCCTTTATATTAAGTTCGCTTGCTTGCTTAGGACCGTGCAAATCTTTCGCTCGTTTTTTAACCCACTTCCTGTGATCCAATCGAGCTGACATTTTCCACACAGACTCGTTGTGTGTGACAATTAATTTTCGTGAAAAAATAATTTCCAAAATTTTACACTGTTTAGGGAAAACAAATTAAATATTTAATTACCAATTGTTTAATACTGGCAGACAATCATCTGACCCATAGGTGGCAGCCATCTCAAGCCAGAGGACGACAGGACTCTAGCCGCCACGCATATAAAGGATTTAGAGTGAAAAACTTTGTTTTTACGGGTTTACTTGTTAAATCCTTTATATTAAGTTCGCTTGCTTGCTTAGGACCGTGCAAATCTTTCGCTCGTTTTTTAACCCACTTCCTGTGATCCAATCGAGCTGACATTTTCCACACAGACTCGTTGTGTGTGACAATTAATTTTCGTGAAAAAACAATTTCTAAAATTTTACACTGTTTAGGGAAAACAAATTAAATATTTAATTACCAATTGCTTAATACTGGCAGACAATCGTCTGACCCATAGGTGGCAGCCATCTCAAGCCAGAGGACGACAGGACTCTAGCCGCCACGCATATAAAGGATTTAGAGTGAAAAACTTTGTTTTTATGGGTTTACTTGTTATTATTATGGTAAGGTGCGGCTTGAGACTACGGCTGGACTGTATAACAAATGACGGAGCCTTTATTATGGTGAGCCGTAGTCTCAAGCCGCACCTCACCATAATAAAGGCTCAGTCATTTGTTATACAGTCCAGCCGTAGTCTCAAGCCGCAGCTCACCATAATAAAGGCTCAGTCATTTGTTATACAGTCCAGCCGTAGTCTCAAGCCGCACCTTATCATAATAATAAAAAGTGGGCCGTTCCTGGCCCCCCCCCCCCTCAACCATTATATATACGGAGTGGTATCTCTTGTAATATCTCATTTACTTGATACAGCTGTCGTGCTGTGACGGATCCACCTGAAGACGGAAGCTTGTGTTGCCTCCGAAACGTCGTGATTTTTATTTTTATTTTTTATTTTACTTTAATTAATTAAATTTTTTTACCTACGTGACTTTACCGAAAGAACCTAAGAATACAATATTTTTTAGTCACATTAAAGGTTTATAACATGCAATAAATTGCTTGCATGAGCACTAATGGTGAAGGTCATTATTTTTTGATAATGCATTTAGCCAGAACAAACCGCTGCCATCGTTAAACGAGTTACTACGATAATGAGTCAAGAATGTCTTTGTATCCCTCCGCGTGACGGCACTCCACGTCGGCCAGCCCCCCTCATTAATAATCATGAGCAGGTGACGTCACTCCACATGTCGCACCCTCCCACACTCATTAATAATCATGAACAGGTGAAGTCCTCCAAATGGACACCCCTCCATTAATATTTTACAGGTAGGAACAAGGAACACTTGATGCAGCAAATCTGGCTGTGACGGTCCCACCTGATGACGGAGACTTGTGTTGCCTCCGAAACGTCGTGATTTTTATTTTATTTTACTTTCATTTATTTTAATGTTTTACCTACGTGACTTTACCGAAAAAACCTAAGAAAAGGAACAACAGTTCCACACTGCCCACCAGGGATTATTTGTCTGTCTGTCGTGTTTACAAATTTGAGTTTCATTCATATAGTTTTCATATATAACATCCATTCATTTATTAAACTTTTTTTTTATTACAGCCACGTAGAAGCTGGTCTTAAAACCTTCGTGACTGCAGGAATTCATATTATATGGTTCTTTACCGAAAGAACCATAAAATACGTTAAAACTTTTGAAGGGCCCATAGAGTAAAGGTGCAGGGTTCTGGTTGGTATAAGGATAGTTGGAGCAACCCAACTCATACTTACCTGACAGGGGAGGCACCATGAGTATTTAGGTGGTCCTCCCAGGGCGAGGCTCATCCATTGCACTGCGGGTGGGTTGACCTCTGCGATTTCCCCAAATGCGGGAAACTCGACTGTGTAATTTGTGATACTGGGGGACTGCGTTCGCGCTATCCCTCGATAATAATAAAAAACAAAATTTTTAGTCACATTAAAGGTTTATAACATGCAAAAAGATTGCTTGCAGGAGCATTAATGGGGAAGGTCATTATTTTTTGTGAATGCAGTTTGCCAAAACAAACCATTGCCATCGTTAAACTATTTACTACTTTAATGAGCATTGAATGTCTGTGTGTCCCTCGTGTGATGTCACTCCACGTCGGCCAGCCCCCCTCATTAATAATCATGATATTTTAGTCACATTAAAGGTTTATAACATGCAAAAAATTGCTTTCAGGAGCACGAATGGGGAAGGTCATTATTTTTTGAGAATGCATTTAGCCAGAACAAACCATTGCCATCGTTAAACTCGTTACTACCTATAATGAGTCATGAATGTCTTTGTGTCCCTCGCGTGACGGCACTCCACGTCGACCAGCCCCCCTCATTAATAATCATGAACAGGTGACGTTACTCCACATATCGCACCCCCCCCCCCCTCATTAATAACCATGACCAGGTGACGTCCTACACATGGATCCCCCGTCATTAATAATCATGAGTGGGTGACGTCAGTCCACATCGAACAGCCCCCCTCATTAAAAATCATGAAGAGGTGACGTGCTCCAGGACACCCCTCCATTAATAATTAGCGGGTGACGTCACTCTACATGGGGGGCGAGGCGCCTCCTCCCCCCTCCTCAGCGTCAACTTACAACCCTCACTACAAAGGCAGAACCCTCACGTCACGCGATCTCCGTAACGCTATTGAGACATAGAAGTAAAAAGGACGTCATGATGAATATGGTGTTATAACTGTTAAATGAAATAAGTCTGTGTCACCGCGGCCTTACAAATTGCACACGAATTGATGCAATGAATATCACGTCGCGGTCTGCTTTTCGCTTGCAAGTTTCAGATTTACGGAAATACACCCGTCCTTGGACGGGCAAAAAACAAGTTGGAAATGTTTGGCCTGCTTTCGCATACCTATTTGTTTTACAAAATGCACATGTGGCAATATACCTATCAGTTCTGGAGTTAACATCAAGAATAATTACATGAAAGAATTTGATAATTTTTTTCGTATGGGTCATGAAGGCTGTTTAACCATACTTCGCCACTTTGGCCAAGGACCGGTTAAAATTTCACAGATTATGGTGATAGGTGTGGCCAGGATTTTCATCGCCCGACAAAACTTATAGAACCAGAGGTGAGCTATACATTACCCAGAATACATTTTAGGATCTTTGCTCAAAAACCTGACCGTCAGTTAAGTGTTTAATTATAATAAAAAAGAAGTTTAATTTCGTTTACAAATTCGAGTTTTATTCATATAGTTTTCATATATAACATCCATTCATTTATTACACTTTTTTTAATTACAGCCACATAGAAGCTGGGCTTATGACTTTCGTGAATGCAGGAATTAATATTTCTGGTTCTTTACCAAAAGAACCATAGAATACGTTAAAGCCTTTGAATGGCCCATAGAGTAAAGGTGCAGGGTTCTGGTTCGTATAGGGATAGTGGGAGCAACCCAACTCATACTTACCTGACAGGGGAGGCACCATGATCACTTAGGTGGTCCTCCCAGGGCGAGGCTCATCCATTGCACTTCGGGTGGGTTGACCTCTGCGATTTCCCCAAATGCGGGAAACTCGACTGTGTAATTTGTGATACTGGGGGACTGCGTTCGCGCTATCCCCCGATAATAATAAAAAACAATATTTTTGAGTCACATTAAAGGTTTATAACATGCAAAAAGATTGCTTGCAGGAGCATTATAATGGGGAAGGTCATTATTTTTTGTGAATGCAGTTTGGCAAAACAAACCATTGCCATCGTTAAACTATTTACTACTTTAATTAGCTATGAATGTCTGTGTGTCCCTCGTGTGACGTCACTCCACGTCGGCCAGCCCCCCTCATTAATAATCATGATATTTTAGTCACATTAAAGGTTTATAACATGCAAAAAATTGCTTGCAGGAGCACGAATGGGGAAGGTCATTATTTTTTGAGAATGCATTTAGCCAGAACAAACCATTGCCATCGTTAAACTCGTTACTATCTATAATGAGTCAAGAATGTCTTTGTGTCCCTCGTGTGACGTCACTCCAGCGTCGGCCAGCCCCCCTCATTAAAAATCATGAGCAGGTGACGTCCTACACATGGATCCACCCTCATTAATAACCATGAGCGGGTGACGTCACTTCACATTTCGCACCCCCCCCCCTCATTAATAATCATGAACAGGTGACGTCCTCCAAATGGACACCCCGCCATTAATATTTTACAGGTAGGAGCAACAGTTACACACTGCCCACCAGGGATTATTTGTCTGTCTGTCGTGCATGGCCACGCCCTCGATTTGTATTTCATAGAGCGCTTCGGGCAGGCTCAGCACCACGTGACGCGCCGCCCCACGCAGCTTGCGCCGCGTGACACGGATCGCACGAATGCGCTGTTCAACCAAGTTCCTACCTGCCCACTCCGAAGGAACGTGTTAATAATTAGCGGGTGACGTCACTCCATAAGTTGCACCCCCTCCCCCTCATTAATAACCATGAGCAGGTGATGTCACCTCACATCGAACAGCCCCCCTCATTAAAAATCATGAAGAGGTGACGTCCTCCAGGACACCCCTCCATTAATAATTAGCGGGTGACGTCACTCCACATGGGGGAGCGAGGCGCCTCCTCCCCCATCCTCAGCGTCAACTTACAACCCTCAATATAAAGGCAGAACCCTCACGTCACGCGATCTCCGTAGCGCTATTGAGACATAGAAGTAAAAAGGACGTCATGAGGAACAAGGTGTTATAACTGTTAAATGAAATAAGTCTGTGTCACCGCGGCCTTACAAATTGCACACGAATTTATGCAATGAATATCACGTCACGGTCTGCATTTCGCTTGCAAGTTTCAGATTTACTCAATTACACCCATCCTTGGACGGACAAAGGCTAGTTGGAAATGTTTGGCCTGCTTTCGCATACCTATTTGTTTTACAAAATGCACGTGGCAATATACCTATCAGTTGTGGAGTTAACATCAGGAATGATTATACAGGTAGGAACAATGTTCCACACTGCCCACCAGGGATTTATTGTCTGTCTGTCTGACTGTCTGTCTGTCTGTCGTGCATAAATAAATATATAATACACACAGCTCTTTGATTGGTGGAGACCTTACAAACAGCTCTTTGATTGGTGGAGACCTACTGCCGGGTACGGAGAGGGGAGGTGCCTAAGGGAGGAGGGACAGGGGAGGGGCCTAAGGAAGGGGGGAGTAATGAGAGGAGCCTGAGGGGTGGGGGATCAGATGAGGGGCCTAAGGGAGGGGAGGGTCAGGGGAGGGGCCTAAGGATATGGGGGGGTGGTCAGGGGAGGGGCCGAAGGGGGGAGGGGGAGGTGCCTAAGCAAGGGGGAGGGGCCGATAGTTAAGGGGGCTGGCTACCTGGCTGTCTGCCTGGCTACCTCAAGTCAAGTTATCTTGTACACAGGTAGGAACAACAGGTTCCACACTCCCCACCAGGAATTATTTGTCTGTCTGTCGTGCACGAATACGCTGTCCAACCAAGTTCCTACCTGCCCACTCCGAAGGAACGTGTTATGAAAGAAAATGATAATGTTTTACGTATGGGTCATGGAGGCTGTTTATCCATACTTCGGCACTTTGGCCAGGGACCGGTTATAATTTCACAGATTATGGTGATAGGTGTGGCCAGGATTCTCATCGCCCAACAAAACTTACAGAACCAGAGGTGAGATATACACAACCCAGAATACATTTTAGAGTCTTTGCTCAAAAACCTGACCGTCAGTTAAGTGTTTAATAATAATAAAAAAGATTTTAATTTCGTTTACAAATTATAGTTTCATTCATATAGTTTTCATATATAACATCCATTCATTTATTATTATTTTTATTACAGCCACGTAGACGCTGGTCTTAAAACTTTTCTGACTGCAGGAATTAAAATTCTATGGTTCTTTACCGAAAGAACCATAAAATACGTAAAAACTTTTGAAGGGCCCATAGAGTAAAAGTGCAGGGTTCTGGTTCGTATAGGGATAGTTGGAGCAACCCAACTCATACTTACCTGACAGGGGAGGCACCATGATCACTTAGGTGGTCCTCCCAGGGCGAGGCTCATCCATTGCACTGCGGGTGGGTTGACCCCTGCGATTTCCCCAAATGCGGGAAACTCGACTGTGTAATTTGTGGTACTGGGGGACTGCGTTCGCGCTATCCCCCGATAATAATGAAAAACAATATTTTTTAGTCACATTAAAGGTTTATAACATGCAAAAAATTGCATGCAGGAGCACTAATGGGAAAGGTCATTATTTTTTGATGATGCATTTAGCCAGAACAGACAGTTGCCATCGGTAGACTATTTACTGCTGTAATGAGTCAAGAATGTCTGTGTGTCCCTCGCGTGACGGCACTCCACGTCGGCCAGCCCCCCTAATTAATAATCATGAACAGGTGACGTCCTCCACATGGATCCTCCGTCATTTATAATCATGAGCGGGTGACGTCACTCCACATGTTGCACCCCCTCCCCCCTCATTAATAACCATGAGCAGGTGATGTCACTCCACATCGAACAGCTCCCTCATTAATAATCATGAAGAGGTGACTTCCTCCAAATGGACACCCCTATCTTCTTGGTTCTTTCGGTAAAGTCACGTAGAAGGGAAGTAATACAATAATACAAATTAAACATAATAACCCCTCTATTATTAATTAGCGGGTGACGTCACTCTACATGGGGGGCGAGGCGCCTCCTCCCCCCTCCTCAGCGTCAACTTACAACCCTCACTACAAAGGCAGAACCCTCACGTCACGCGATCTCCGTAACGCTATTGAGACATAGAAGTAAAAAGGACGTCATGATGAATATGGTGTTATAACTGTTAAATGAAATAAGTCTGTGTCACCGCGGCCTTCCAAATTGCACACGAATTGATGCAATGAATATCACGTCGCGGTCTGCTTTTCGCTTGCAAGTTTCAGATTTACGGAAATACACCCGTCCTTGGACGGGCAAAAAACAAGTTGGAAATGTTTGGCCTGCTTTCGCATACCTATTTGTTTTACAAAATGCACATGTGGCAATATACCTATCAGTTCTGGAGTTAACATCAAGAATAATTACATGAAAGAATTTGATAATTTTTTTCGTATGGGTCATGAAGGCTGTTTAACCATCCTTCGTCACTTTGGCCAAGGACCGGTTAAAATTTCACAGATTATGGTGATAGGTGTGGCCAGGATTTTCATCGCCCGACAAAACTTATAGAACCAGAGGTGAGATGTACATTACCCAGAATACATTTTAGGATCTTTGCTCAAAAACCTGACCATCAGTTAAGTGTTTAATTATGATAAAAAAGAAGTTTCATTTCGTTTACAAATTCGAGTTTTATTCAAATAGTTTTCATATATAACATCCATTCATTTATTACACTTTTTTTTAATTACAGCCACATAGAAGCTGGGCTTATGACTTTCGTGAATGCAGGAATTAATATTTCTGGTTCTTTACCAAAAGAACCATAGAATACGTTAAAGCCTTTGAATGGCCCATAGAGTAAAGGTGCAGAGTTCTGGTTCGTATAGGGATAGTGGGAGCAACCCAACTCATACTTACCTGACAGGGGAGGCACCATGATCACTTAGGTGGTCCTCCCAGGGCGAGGCTCATCCATTGCACTGCGGGTGGGTTGACCTCTGCGATTTCCCCAAATGCGGGAAACTCGACTGTGTAATTTGTGATACTGGGGGACTGCGTTCGCGCTATCCCCCGATAATAATAAAAAACAATATTTTTGAGTCACATTAAAGGTTTATAACATGCAAAAAGATTGCTTGCAGGAGCATTATAATGGGGAAGGTCATTATTTTTTGTGAATGCAGTTTGGCAAAACAAACCATTGCCATCGTTAAACTATTTACTACTTTAATTAGCTATGAATGTCTGTGTGTACCTCGTGTGACGTCACTCCACGTCGGCCAGCCCCCCTCATTAATAATCATGATATTTTAGTCACATTAAAGGTTTATAACATGCAAAAAATTGCTTGCAGGAGCACGAATGGGGAAGGTCATTATTTTTTGAGAATGCATTTAGCCAGAACAAACCATTGCCATCGTTAAACTCGTTACTACCTATAATGAGTCAAGAATGTCTTTGTGTCCCTCGTGTGACGTCACTCCAGCGTCGGCCAGCCCCCCTCATTAAAAATCATGAGCAGGTGACGTCCTACACATGGATCCACCCTCATTAATAACCATGAGCGGGTGACGTCACTTCACATTTCGCACCCCCCCCCCCTCATTAATAATCATGAACAGGTGACGTCCTCCAAATGGACACCCCGCCATTAATATTTTACAGGTAGGAGCAACAGTTACACACTGCCCACCAGGGATTATTTGTCTGTCTGTCGTGCATGGCCACGCCCTCGATTTGTATTTCATAGAGCGCTTCGGGCAGGCTCAGCACCACGTGACGCGCCGCCCCACGCAGCTTGCGCCGCGTGACACGGATCGCACGAATGCGCTGTTCAACCAAGTTCCTACCTGCCCACTCCGAAGGAACGTGTTAATAATTAGCGGGTGACGTCACTCCATAAGTTGCACCCCCTCCCCCTCATTAATAACCATGAGCAGGTGATGTCACCTCACATCGAACAGCCCCCCTCATTAAAAATCATGAAGAGGTGACGTCCTCCAGGACACCCCTCCATTAATAATTAGCGGGTGACGTCACTCCACATGGGGGAGCGAGGCGCCTCCTCCCCCATCCTCAGCGTCAACTTACAACCCTCAATATAAAGGCAGAACCCTCACGTCACGCGATCTCCGTAGCGCTATTGAGACATAGAAGTAAAAAGGACGTCATGAGGAACAAGGTGTTATAACTGTTAAATGAAATAAGTCTGTGTCACCGCGGCCTTACAAATTGCACACGAATTTATGCAATGAATATCACGTCACGGTCTGCATTTCGCTTGCAAGTTTCAGATTTACTCAATTACACCCATCCTTGGACGGACAAAGGCTAGTTGGAAATGTTTGGCCTGCTTTCGCATACCTATTTGTTTTACAAAATGCACGTGGCAATATACCTATCAGTTGTGGAGTTAACATCAGGAATGATTATACAGGTAGGAACAATGTTCCACACTGCCCACCAGGGATTTATTGTCTGTCTGTCTGACTGTCTGTCTGTCTGTCGTGCATAAATAAATATATAATACACACAGCTCTTTGATTGGTGGAGACCTTACAAACAGCTCTTTGATTGGTGGAGACCTACTGCCGGGTACGGAGAGGGGAGGTGCCTAAGGGAGGAGGGACAGGGGAGGGGCCTAAGGAAGGGGGGAGTAATGAGAGGAGCCTGAGGGGTGGGGGATCAGAGGAGGGGCCTAAGAGAGGGGAGGGTCAGGGGAGGGGCCTAAGGATATGGGGGGGTGGTCAGGGGAGGGGCCGAAGGGGGGAGGGGAAGGTGCCTAAGCAAGGGGGAGGGGCCGATAGTTAAGGGGGCTGGCTACCTGGCTGTCTGCCTGGCTACCTCAAGTCAAGTTATCTTGTACACAGGTAGGAACAACAGGTTCCACACTCCCCACCAGGAATTATTTGTCTGTCTGTCGTGCACGAATACGCTGTCCAACCAAGTTCCTACCTGCCCACTCCGAAGGAACGTGTTATGAAAGAAAATGATAATGTTTTACGTATGGGTCATGGAGGCTGTTTATCCATACTTCGGCACTTTGGCCAGGGACCGGTTATAATTTCACAGATTATGGTGATAGGTGTGGCCAGGATTCTCATCGCCCAACAAAACTTACAGAACCAGAGGTGAGATATACACAACCCAGAATACATTTTAGAGTCTTTGCTCAAAAACCTGACCGTCAGTTAAGTGTTTAATAATAATAAAAAAGATTTTAATTTCGTTTACAAATTATAGTTTCATTCATATAGTTTTCATATATAACATCCATTCATTTATTATTATTTTTATTACAGCCACGTAGACGCTGGTCTTAAAACTTTTCTGACTGCAGGAATTAAAATTCTATGGTTCTTTACCGAAAGAACCATAAAATACGTAAAAACGTTTGAAGGGCCCATAGAGTAAAAGTGCAGGGTTCTGGTTCGTATAGGGATAGTTGGTGCAACCCAACTCATACTTACCTGACAGGGGAGGCACCATGATCACTTAGGTGGTCCTCCCAGGGCGAGGCTCATCCATTGCACTGCGGGTGGGTTGACCCCTGCGATTTCCCCAAATGCGGGAAACTCGACTGTGTAATTTGTGGTACTGGGGGACTGCGTTCGCGCTATCCCCCGATAATAATGAAAAACAATATTTTTTAGTCACATTAAAGGTTTATAACATGCAAAAAATTGCATGCAGGAGCACTAATGGGAAAGGTCATTATTTTTTGATGATGCATTTAGCCAGAACAGACAGTTGCCATCGGTAGACTATTTACTGCTGTAATGAGTCAAGAATGTCTGTGTGTCCCTCGCGTGACGGCACTCCACGTCGGCCAGCCCCCCTAATTAATAATCATGAACAGGTGACGTCCTCCACATGGATCCTCCGTCATTTATAATCATGAGCGGGTGACGTCACTCCACATGTTGCACCCCCTCCCCCCTCATTAATAACCATGAGCAGGTGATGTCACTCCACATCGAACAGCTCCCTCATTAATAATCATGAAGAGGTGACTTCCTCCAAATGGACACCCCTATCTTCTTGGTTCTTTCGGTAAAGTCACGTAGAAGGGAAGTAATACAATAATACAAATTAAACATAATAACCCCTCTATTATTAATTAGCGGGTGACGTCACTCTACATTGGGGGCGAGGCGCCTCCTCCCCCCTCCTCAGCGTCAACTTACAACCCTCACTACAAAGGCAGAACCCTCACGTCACGCGATCTCCGTAACGCTATTGAGACATAGAAGTAAAAAGGACGTCATGATGAATATGGTGTTATAGAACCAGAGGTGAGATGTACATTACCCAGAATACATTTTAGGATCTTTGCTCAAAAACCTGACCATCAGTTAAGTGTTTAATTATAATAAAAAAGAAGTTTCATTTCGTTTACAAATTCGAGTTTTATTCAAATAGTTTTCATATATAACATCCATTCATTTATTACACTTTTTTTTAATTACAGCCACATAGAAGCTGGGCTTATGACTTTCGTGAATGCAGGAATTAATATTTCTGGTTCTTTACCAAAAGAACCATAGAATACGTTAAAGCCTTTGAATGGCCCATAGAGTAAAGGTGCAGAGTTCTGGTTCGTATAGGGATAGTGGGAGCAACCCAACTCATACTTACCTGACAGGGGAGGCACCATGATCACTTAGGTGGTCCTCCCAGGGCGAGGCTCATCCATTGCACTGCGGGTGGGTTGACCTCTGCGATTTCCCCAAATGCGGGAAACTCGACTGTGTAATTTGTGATACTGGGGGACTGCGTTCGCGCTATCCCCCGATAATAATAAAAAACAATATTTTTGAGTCACATTAAAGGTTTATAACATGCAAAAAGATTGCTTGCAGGAGCATTATAATGGGGAAGGTCATTATTTTTTGTGAATGCAGTTTGGCAAAACAAACCATTGCCATCGTTAAACTATTTACTACTTTAATTAGCTATGAATGTCTGTGTGTACCTCGTGTGACGTCACTCCACGTCGGCCAGCCCCCCTCATTAATAATCATGATATTTTAGTCACATTAAAGGTTTATAACATGCAAAAAATTGCTTGCAGGAGCACGAATGGGGAAGGTCATTATTTTTTGAGAATGCATTTAGCCAGAACAAACCATTGCCATCGTTAAACTCGTTACTACCTATAATGAGTCAAGAATGTCTTTGTGTCCCTCGTGTGACGTCACTCCAGCGTCGGCCAGCCCCCCTCATTAAAAATCATGAGCAGGTGACGTCCTACACATGGATCCACCCTCATTAATAACCATGAGCGGGTGACGTCACTTCACATTTCGCACCCCCCCCCCCTCATTAATAATCATGAACAGGTGACGTCCTCCAAATGGACACCCCGCCATTAATATTTTACAGGTAGGAGCAACAGTTACACACTGCCCACCAGGGATTATTTGTCTGTCTGTCGTGCCCTCGATTTGTATTTCATAGAGCGCTTCGGGCAGGCTCAGCACCACGTGACGCGCCGCCCCACGCAGCTTGCGCCGCGTGACACGGATCGCACGAATGCGCTGTTCAACCAAGTTCCTACCTGCCCACTCCGAAGGAACGTGTTAATAATTAGCGGGTGACGTCACTCCATAAGTTGCACCCCCTCCCCCTCATTAATAACCATGAGCAGGTGATGTCACCTCACATCGAACAGCCCCCCTCATTAAAAATCATGAAGAGGTGACGTCCTCCAGGACACCCCTCCATTAATAATTAGCGGGTGACGTCACTCCACATGGGGGAGCGAGGCGCCTCCTCCCCCATCCTCAGCGTCAACTTACAACCCTCACTACAAAGGCAGAACCCTCACGTCACGCGATCTCCGTAACGCTATTGAGACATAGAAGTAAAAAGGACGTCATGATGAATATGGTGTTATAACTGTTAAATGAAATAAGTCTGTGTCACCGCGGCCTTCCAAATTGCACACGAATTGATGCAATGAATATCACGTCGCGGTCTGATTTTCGCTTGCAAGTTTCAGATTTACGGAAATACACCCGTCCTTGGACGGGCAAAAAACAAGTTGGAAATGTTTGGCCTGCTTTCGCATACCTATTTGTTTTACAAAATGCACATGTGGCAATATACCTATCAGTTCTGGAGTTAACATCAAGAATAATTACATGAAAGAATTTGATAATTTTTTTCGTATGGGTCATGAAGGCTGTTTAACCATCCTTCGCCACTTTGGCCAAGGACCGGTTAAAATTTCACAGATTATGGTGATAGGTGTGGCCAGGATTTTCATCGCCCAACAAAACTTATAGAACCAGAGGTGAGATGTACATTACCCAGAATACATTTTAGGATCTTTGCTCAAAAACCTGACCATCAGTTAAGTGTTTAATTATAATAAAAAAGAAGTTTAATTTCGTTTACAAATTCGAGTTTTATTCAAATAGTTTTCATATATAACATCCATTCATTTATTACACTTTTTTTTAATTACAGCCACATAGAAGCTGGGCTTATGACTTTCGTGAATGCAGGAATTAATATTTCTGGTTCTTTACCAAAAGAACCATAGAATACGTTAAAGCCTTTGAATGGCCCATAGAGTAAAGGTGCAGAGTTCTGGTTCGTATAGGGATAGTGGGAGCAACCCAACTCATACTTACCTGACAGGGGAGGCACCATGATCACTTAGGTGGTCCTCCCAGGGCGAGGCTCATCCATTGCACTGCGGGTGGGTTGACCTCTGCGATTTCCCCAAATGCGGGAAACTCGACTGTGTAATTTGTGATACTGAGGGACTGCGTTCGCGCTATCCCCCGATAATAATAAAAAACAATATTTTTGAGTCACATTAAAGGTTTATAACATGCAAAAAGATTGCTTGCAGGAGCATTATAATGGGGAAGGTCATTATTTTTTGTGAATGCAGTTTGGCAAAACAAACCATTGCCATCGTTAAACTATTTACTACTTTCATTAGCTATGAATGTCTGTGTGTACCTCGTGTGACGTCACTCCACGTCGGCCAGCCCCCCTCATTAATAATCATGATATTTTAGTCACATTAAAGGTTTATAACATGCAAAAAATTGCTTGCAGGAGCACGAATGGGGAAGGTCATTATTTTTTGAGAATGCATTTAGCCAGAACAAACCATTGCCATCGTTAAACTCGTTACAACCTATAATGAGTCAAGAATGTCTTTGTGTCCCTCGTGTGACGTCACTCCAGCGTCGGCCAGCCCCCCTCATTAAAAATCATGAGCAGGTGACGTCCTACACATGGATCCACCCTCATTAATAACCATGAGCGGGTGACGTCACTTCACATTTCGCACCCCCCCCCCCTCATTAATAACCATGAACAGGTGACGTCCTCCAAATGGACACCCCGCCATTAATATTTTACAGGTAGGAACAACAGTTACACACTGCCCACCAGGGATTATTTGTCTGTCTGTCGTGCATGGCCACGCCCTCGATTTGTATTTCATAGAGCGCTTCGGGCAGGCTCAGCACCACGTGACGCGCCGCCCCACGCAGCTTGCGCCGCGTGACACGGATCGCACGAATGCGCTGTCCAACCAAGTTCCTACCTGCCCACTCCGAAGGAACGTGTTAATAATTAGCGGGTGACGTCACTCCATATGTTGCACCCCCTCCCCCTCATTAATAACCATGAGCAGGTGATGTCACCTCACATCGAACAGCCCCCCTCATTAAAAATCATGAAGAGGTGACGTCCTCCAGGACACCCCTCCATTAATAATTAGCGGGTGACGTCACTCCACATGGGGGAGCGAGGCGCCTCCTCCCCCATCCTCAGCGTCAACTTACAACCCTCAATATAAAGGCAGAACCCTCACGTCACGCGATCTCCGTAGCGCTATTGAGACATAGAAGTAAAAAGGACGTCATGAGGAACAAGGTATTATAACTGTTAAATGAAATGGGTCTGTGTCACCGCGGCCTTACAAATTGCACACGAATTGATGCAATGAATATCACGTCACGGTCTGCATTTCGCTTGCAAGTTTCAGATTTATTCAATTACACCCATCCTTGGACGGACAAAGGCTAGTTGGAAATGTTTGGCCTGCTTTCGCATACCTATTTGTTTTACAAAATGCACGTGGCAATATACCTATCAGTTGTGGAGTTAACATCAGGAATGATTATACAGGTAGGAACAATGTTCCACACTGCCCACCAGGGATTTATTGTCTGTCTGTCTGACTGTCTGTCTGTCTGTCGTGCATAAATAAATATATAATACACACAGCTCTTTGATTGGTGGAGACCTTACAAACAGCTCTTTGATTGGTGGAGACCTACTGCCGGGTACGGACAGGGGAGGTGCCTAATGGAGGAGGGACAGGGGAGGGGCCTAAGGAAGGGGGGAGTAATGAGAGGAGCCTGAGGGGGGGGGGGATCAGAGGAGGGGCCTAAGGGAGGGGGGGGTCAGGGGAGGGGCCTAAGGATATGGGGGGGTGGTCAGGGGAGGGGCCGAAGGGGGAGGGGGAGGTGCCTAAGCAAGGGGGAGGGGCCGATAGTTAAGGGGGCTGGCTACCTGGCTGTCTGCCTGGCTACCTCAAGTCAAGTTATCTTGTACACAGGTAGGAACAACAGGTTCCACACTCCCCACCAGGAATTATTTGTCTGTCTGTCGTGCACGAATACGCTGCCCAACCAAGTTCCTACCTGCCCACTCCGAAGGAACGTGTTATGAAAGAAAATGATATTTTTTTACGTATGGGTCATGGAGGCTGTTTAACCATACTTCGGCACTTTGGCCAGAGACCGGTTATAATTTCACAGATTATGGTGATAGGTGTGGCCAGGATTCTCATCGCCCAACAAAACTTACAGAACCAGAGGTGAGATATACACAACCCAGAATACATTTTAGAGTCTTTGCTCAAAAACCTGACCGTCAGTTAAGTGTTTAATAATAATAAAAAAGATTTTAATTTCGTTTACAAATTATAGTTTCATTCATATAGTTTTCATATATAACATCCATTCATTTATTATTATTTTTATTACAGCCACGTAGACGCTGGTCTTAAAACTTTTCTGACTGCAGGAATTAAAATTCGATGGTTCTTTACCGAAAGAACCATAAAATACGTAAAAACTTTTGAAGGGCCCATAGAGTAAAAGTGCAGGGTTCTGGTTCGTATAGGGATAGTTGGAGCAACCCAACTCATACTTACCTGACAGGGGAGGCACCATGATCACTTAGGTGGTCCTCCCAGGGCGAGGCTCATCCATTGCACTGCGGGTGGGTTGACCCCTGCGATTTCCCCAAATGCGGGAAACTCGACTGTGTAATTTGTGGTACTGGGGGACTGCGTTCGCGCTATCCCCCGATAATAATGAAAAACAATATTTTTTAGTCACATTAAAGGTTTATAACATGCAAAAAATTGCTTGCAGGAGCACTAATGGGAAAGGTCATTATTTTTTGATGATGTATTTAGCCAGAACAGACAGTTTCCATCGGTAGACTATTTACTGCTGTAATGAGTCAAGAATGTCTGTGTGTCCCTCGCGTGACGGCACTCCACGTCGGCCAGCCCCCCTAATTAATAATCATGAACAGGTGACGTCCTCCACATGGATCCTCCGTCATTTATAATCATGAGCGGGTGACGTCACTCCACATGTTGCACCCCCTCCGCCCTCATTAATAACCATGAGCAGGTGATGTCACTCCACATCGAACAGCTCCCTCATTAATAATCATGAAGAGGTGACAACCTCCAAATGGACACCCCTATCTTCTTGGTTCTTTCGGTAAAGTCACGTAGAAGGGAAGTAATAAAATAATACAAATTAAACATAATAACCCCTCTATTATTAATTAGCGGGTGACGTCACTCTACATGGGGGGCGAGGCGCCTCCTCCCCCCTCCTCAGCGTCAACTTACAACCCTCACTACAAAGGCAGAATCCTCACGTCACGCGATCTCCGTAACGCTATTGAGACATAGAAGTAAAAAGGACGTCATGATGAATATGGTGTTATAACTGTTAAATGAAATAAGTCTGTGTCACCGCGGCCTTCCAAATTGCACACGAATTGATGCAATGAATATCACGTCGCGGTCTGCTTTTCGCTTGCAAGTTTCAGATTTACGGAAATACACCCGTCCTTGGACGGGCAAAAAACAAGTTGGAAATGTTTGGCCTGCTTTCGCATACCTATTTGTTTTACAAAATGCACATGTGGCAATATACCTATCAGTTCTGGAGTTAACATCAAGAATAATTACATGAAAGAATTTGATAATTTTTTTCGAATGGGTCATGAAGGCTGTTTAACCATCCTTCACCACTTTGGCCAAGGACCGGTTAAAATTTCACAGATTATGGTGATAGGTGTGGCCAGGATTTTCATCGCCCGACAAAACTTATAGAACCAGAGGTGAGATATACATTACCCAGAATACATTTTAGGATCTTTGCTCAAAAACCTGACCGTCAGTTAAGTGTTTAATTATAATAAAAAAGAAGTTTAATTTCGTTTACAAATTCGAGTTTTATTCAAATAGTTTTCATATATAACATCCATTCATTTATTACACTTTTTTAATTACAGCCACATAGAAGCTGGGCTTATGACTTTCGTGAATGCAGGAATTAATATTTCTGGTTCTTTACCAAAAGAACCATAGAATACGTTAAAGCCTTTGAATGGCCCATAGAGTAAAGGTGCAGAGTTCTGGTTCGTATAGGGATAGTGGGAGCAACCCAACTCATACTTACCTGACAGGGGATGCACCATGATCACTTAGGTGGTCCTCCCAGGGCGAGGCTCATCCATTGCACTGCGGGTGGGTTGACCTCTGCGATTTCCCCAAATGCGGGAAACTCGACTGTGTAATTTGTGATACTGGGGGACTGCGTTCGCGCTATCCCCCGATAATAATAAAAAACAATATTTTTGAGTCACATTAAAGGTTTATAACATGCAAAAAGATTGCTTGCAGGAGCATTATAATGGGGAAGGTCATTATTTTTTGTGAATGCAGTTTGGCAAAACAAACCATTGCCATCGTTAAACTATTTACTACTTTAATTAGCTATGAATGTCTGTGTGTCCCTCGTGTGACGTCACTCCACGTCGGCCAGCCCCCCTCATTAATAATCATGATATTTTAGTCACATTAAAGGTCTATAACATGCAAAAAATTGCTTGCAGGAGCACGAATGGGGAAGGTCATTATTTTTTGAGAATGCATTTAGCCAGAACAAACCATTGCCATCGTTAAACTCGTTACTACCTATAATGAGTCAAGAATGTCTTTGTGTCCCTCGTGTGACGTCACTCCAGCGTCGGCCAGCCCCCCTCATTAAAAATCATGAGCAGGTGACGTCCTACACATGGATCCACCCTCATTAATAACCATGAGCGGGTGACGTCACTTCACATTTCGCACCCCCCCCCCCTCATTAATAACCATGAACAGGTGACGTCCTCCAAATGGACACCCCGCCATTAATATTTTACAGGTAGGAACAACAGTTACACACTGCCCACCAAGGATTATTTGTCTGTCTGTCGTGCATGGCCACGCCCTCGATTTGTATTTCATAGAGCGCTTCGGGCAGGCTCAGCACCACGTGACGCGCCGCCCCACGCAGCTTGCGCCGCGTGACACGGATCGCACGAATGCGCTGTCCAACCAAGTTCCTACCTGCCCACTCCGAAGGAACGTGTTAATAATTAGCGGGTGACGTCACTCCATATGTTGCACCCCCTCCCCCTCATTAATAACCATGAGCAGGTGATGTCACCTCACATCGAACAGCCCCCCTCATTAAAAATCATGAAGAGGTGACGTCCACCAGGACACCCCTCCATTAATAATTAGCGGGTGACGTCACTCCACATGGGGGAGCGAGGCGCCTCCTCCCCCATCCTCAGCGTCAACTTACAACCCTCAATATAAAGGCAGAACCCTCACGTCACGCGATCTCCGTAGCGCTATTGAGACATAGAAGTAAAAAGGACGTCATGAGGAACAAGGTGTTATAACTGTTAAATGAAATGGGTCTGTGTCACCGCGGCCTTACAAATTGCACACGAATTGATGCAATGAATATCACGTCACGGTCTGCATTTCGCTTGCAAGTTTCAGATTTATTCAATTACACCCATCCTTGGACGGACAAAGGCTAGTTGGAAATGTTTGGCCTGCTTTCGCATACCTATTTGTTTTACAAAATGCACATGTGGCAATATACCTATCAGTTGTGGAGTTAACATCAGGAATGATTATACAGGTAGGAACAATGTTCCACACTGCCCACCAGGGATTTATTGTCTGTCTGTCTGACTGTCTGTCTGTCTGTCGTGCATAAATAAATATATAATACACACAGCTCTTTGATTGGTGGAGACCTTACAAACAGCTCTTTGATTGGTGGAGACCTACTGCCGGGTACGGACAGGGGAGGTGCCTAAGGGAGGAGGGACAGGGGAGGGGCCTAAGGAAGGGGGGAGTAATGAGAGGAGCCTGAGGGGGGGGGGGGGGATCAGAGGAGGGGCCTAAGGGAGGGGGGGTCAGGGGAGGGGCCTAAGGATATGGGGGGGTGGTCAGGGGAGGGGCCGAAGGGGGAGGGGGAGGTGCCTAAGCAATGGGGAGGGGCCGATAGTTAAGGGGGCTGGCTACCTGGCTGTCTGCCTGGCTAGCTCAAGTCAAGTTATCTTGTACACAGGTAGGAACAACACACTCCCCACCAGGAATTATTTGTCTGTCTGTCGTGCACGAATACGCTGCCCAACCAAGTTCCTACCTGCCCACTCCGAAGGAACGTGTTATGAAAGAAAATGATATTTTTTTACGTATGGGTCATGGAGGCTGTTTAACCATACTTCGGCACTTTGGCCAGAGACCGGTTATAATTTCACAGATTATGGTGATAGGTGTGGCCAGGATTCTCATCGCCCAACAAAACTTACAGAACCAGAGGTGAGATATACACAACCCAGAATACATTTTAGAGTCTTTGCTCAAAAACCTGACCGTCATTTAAGTGTTTAATAATAATAAAAAAGATTTTAATTTCGTTTACAAATTATAGTTTCATTCATATAGTTTTCATATATAACATCCATTCATTTATTATTATTTTTATTACAGCCACGTAGACGCTGGTCTTACAACTTTTCTGACTGCAGGAATTAAAATTCTATGGTTCTTTACCGAAAGAACCATAAAATACGTAAAAACTTTTGAAGGGCCCATAGAGTGAAAGTGCAGGGTTCTGGTTCGTATAGGGATAGTTGGAGCAACCCAACTCATACTTACCTGACAGGGGAGGCACCATGATCACTTAGGTGGTCCTCCCAGGGCGAGGCTCATCCATTGCACTGCGGGTGGGTTGACCCCTGCGATTTCCCCAAATGCGGGAAACTCGACTGTGTAATTTGTGGTACTGGGGGACTGCGTTCGCGCTATCCCCCGATAATAATGAAAAACAATATTTTTTAGTCACATTAAAGGTTTATAACATGCAAAAAATTGCTTGCAGGAGCACTAATGGGAAAGGTCATTATTTTTTGATGATGTATTTAGCCAGAACAGACAGTTTCCATCGGTAGACTATTTACTGCTGTAATGAGTCAAGAATGTCTGTGTGTCCCTCGCGTGACGGCACTCCACGTCGGCCAGCCCCCCTAATTAATAATCATGAACAGGTGACGTCCTCCACATGGATCCTCCGTCATTTATAATCATGAGCGGGTGACGTCACTCCACATGTTGCACCCCCTCCGCCCTCATTAATAACCATGAGCAGGTGATGTCACTCCACATCGAACAGCTCCCTCATTAATAATCATGAAGAGGTGACTTCCTCCAAATGGACACCCCTATCTTCTTGGTTCTTTCGGTAAAGTCACGTAGAAGGGAAGTAATAAAATAATACAAATTAAACATAATAACCCCTCTATTATTAATTAGCGGGTGACGTCACTCTACATGGGGGGCGAGGCGCCTCCTCCCCCCTCCTCAGCGTCAACTTACAACCCTCACTACAAAGGCAGAACCCTCACGTCACGCGATCTCCGTAACGCTATTGAGACATAGAAGTAAAAAGGACGTCATGATGAATATGGTGTTATAACTGTCAAATGAAATAAGTCTGTGTCACCGCGGCCTTCCAAATTGCACACGAATTGATGCAATGAATATCACGTCGCGGTCTGCTTTTCGCTTGCAAGTTTCAGATTTACGGAAATACACCCGTCCTTGGACGGGCAAAAAACAAGTTGGAAATGTTTGGCCTGCTTTCGCATACCTATTTGTTTTACAAAATGCACATGTGGCAATATACCTATCAGTTCTGGAGTTAACATCAAGAATAATTACATGAAAGAATTGGATATTTTTTTTCGTATGGGTCATGAAGGCTGTTTAACCATACTTCGGCACTTTGGCCAGGGACCGGTTATAATTTCACAGATTATGGTGATAGGTGTGGCCAGGATTTTCATCGCCCGACAAAACTTATAGAACCAGAGATGAGATATACATTACCCAGAATACATTTTAGGATTTTTGCTCAAAAACCTGACCGTCAGTTAAGTGTTTAATTATAATAAAAAAGAAGTTTAATTTCGTTTACAAATTCGAGTTTTATTCAAATAGTTTTCATATATAACATCCATTCATTTATTACACTTTTTTTTAATTACAGCCACATAGAAGCTGGGCTTATGACTTTCGTGAATGCAGGAATTAATATTTCTGGTTCTTTATCAAAAGAACCATAGAATACGTTAAAGCATTTGAATGGCCCATAGAGTAAAGGTGCAGAGTTCTGGTTCGTATAGGGATAGTGGGAGCAACCCAACTCATACTTACCTGACAGGGGAGGCACCATGATCACTTAGGTGGTCCTCCCAGGGCGAGGCTCATCCATTGCACTTCGGGTGGGTTGACCTCTGCGATTTCCCCAAATGCGGGAAACTCGACTGTGTAATTTGTGATACTGGGGGACTGCGTTCGCGCTATCCCCCGATAATAATAAAAAACAATATTTTTGAGTCACATTAAAGGTTTATAACATGCAAAAAGATTGCTTGCAGGAGCATTATAATGGGGAAGGTTATTTTTTTTGTGAATGCAGTTTGGCAAAACAAACCATTGCCATCGTTAAACTATTTACTACTTTAATTAGCTATGAATGTCTGTGTGTCCCTCGTGTGACGTCACTCCACGTCGGCCAGCCCCCCTCATTAATAATCATGATATTTTAGTCACATTAAAGGTTTATAACATGCAAAAAATTGCTTGCAGGAGCACGAATGGGGAAGGTCATTATTTTTTGAGAATGCATTTAGCCAGAACAAACCATTGCCATCGTTAAACTCGTTACTACCTATAATGAGTCAAGAATGTCTTTGTGTCCCTCGTGTGACGTCACTCCAGCGTCGGCCAGCCCCCCTCATTAAAAATCATGAGCAGGTGACGTCCGACACATGGATCCACCCTCATTAATAACCATGAGCGGGTGACGTCCTCCAAATGGACACCCCGCCATTAATATTTTACAGGTAGGAACAACAGTTACACACTGGCCACCAGGGATTATTTGTCTGTCTGTCGTGCATGGCCACGCCCTCGATTTGTATTTCATAGAGCGCTTCGGGCAGGCTCAGCACCACGTGACGCGCCGCCCCACGCAGCTTGCGCCGCGTGACATGGATCGCACGAATGCGCTGTCCAACCAAGTTCCTACCTGCCCACTCCGAAGGAACGTGTTAATAATTAGCGGGTGACGTCACTCCATATGTTGCACCCCCTCCCCCTCATTAATAACCATGAGCAGGTGATGTCACCTCACATCGAACAGCCCCCCTCATTAAAAATCATGAAGAGGTGACGTCCTCCAGGACACCCCTCCATTAATAATTAGCGGGTGACGTCACTCCACATGGGGGAGCGAGGCGCCTCCTCCCCCATCCTCAGCGTCAACTTACAACCCTCAATATAAAGGCAGAACCCTCACGTCACGCGATCTCCGTAGCGCTATTGAGACATAGAAGTAAAAAGGACGTCATGAGGAACAAGGTGTTATAACTGTTAAATGAAATAAGTCTGTGTCACCGCGGCCTTCCAAATTGCACACGAATTGATGCAATGAATATCACGTCACGGTCTGCATTTCGATTGCAAGTTTCAGATTTACTCAATTACACCCATCCTTGGACGGACAAAGGCTAGTTGGAAATGTTTGGCCTACTTTCGCATACCTATTTGTTTTACAAAATGCACATGTGGCAATATACCTATCAGTTGTGGAGTTAACATCAGGAATGATTATACAGGTAGGAACAATGTTCCACACTGCCCACCAGGGATTTATTGTCTGTCTGTCTGACTGTCTGTCTGTCTGTCGTGCATAAATAAATATATAATACACACAGCTCTTTGATTGGTGGAGACCTTACAAACAGCTCTTTGATTGGTGGAGACCTACTGCCGGGTACGGAGAGGGGAGGTGCCTAAGGGAGGAGGGACAGGGGAGGGGCCTAAGGATATGGGGGGGTGGTCAGGGGAGGGGCCGAAAGGGGGAGGGGGAGGTGCCTAAGCAAGGGGGAGGGGCCGATAGTTAAGGGGGCTGGCTACCTGGCTGTCTGCCTGGCTACCTCAAGTCAAGTTATCTTGTACACAGGTAGGAACAACAGGTTCTACACTCCCCACCAGGAATTATTTGTCTGTCTGTCGTGCACGAATACGCTGTCCAACCAAGTTCCTACCTGCCCACTCCGAAGGAACGTGTTATGAAAGAAAATTATATTTTTTTACGTATGGGTCATGGAGGCTGTTTAACCATACTTCTGCACTTTGGCCAGGGACCGGTTATAATTTCACAGATTATGGTGATAGGTGTGGCCAGGATTCTCATCGCCCAACAAAACTTACAGAACCAGAGGTGAGATATACACAACCCAGAATACATTTTAGAGTCTTTGCTCAAAAACCTGACCGTCAGTTAAGTGTTTAATAATAATAAAAAAGATTTTAATTTCGTTTACAAATTATAGTTTCATTCATATAGTTTTCATATATAACATCCATTCATTTATTATTATTTTTATTACAGCCACGTAGAAGCTGGTCTTAAAACTTTTCTGACTGCAGGAATTAAAATTCTATGGTTCTTTACCGAAAGAACCATAAAATACGTAAAAACTTTTGAAGGGCCCATAGAGTAAAGGTGCAGGGTTCTGGCTCGTATAAGGATAGTTGGAGCAACCCAACTCATACTTACCTGACAGGGGAGGCACCATGATCACTTAGGTGGTCCTCCCAGGGCGAGGCTCATCCATTGCACTGCGGGTGGGTTGACCCCTGCGATTTCCCCAAATGCGGGAAACTCGACTGTGTAATTTGTGGTACTGGGGGACTGCGTTCGCGCTATCCCCCGATAATAATGAAAAACAATATTTTTTAGTCACATTAAAGGTTTATAACATGCAAAAAATTGCTTGCAGGAGCACTAATGGGAAAGGTCATTATTTTTTGATGATGTATTTAGCCAGAACAGACAGTTGAAATTGGTAGACTATTTACTGCTGTAATGAGTCAAGAATGTCTGTGTGTCCCTCGCGTGACGGCACTCCACGTCGGCCAGCCCCCCTAATTAATAATCATGAACAGGTGACGTCCTCCACATGGATCCTCCGTCATTTATAATCATGAGCGGATGACGTCACTCCACATGTTGCACCCCCTCCCCCCTCATTAATAACCATGAGCAGGTGATGTCACTCCACATCGAACAGCTCCCTCATTAATAATCATGAAGAGGTGACTTCCTCCAAATGGACACCCCTATCTTCTTGGTTCTTTCGGTAAAGTCACGTAGAAGGGAAGTAATACAATAATACAAATTAAACATAATAACCCCTCTATTATTAATTAGCGGGTGACGTCACTCTACATGGGGGGCGAGGCGCCTCCTCCCCCCTCCTCAGCGTCAACTTACAACCCTCACTACAAAGGCAGAACCCTCACGTCACGCGATCTCCGTAACGCTATTGAGACATAGAAGTAAAAAGGACGTCATGATGAATATGGTGTTATAACTGTTAAATGAAATAAGTCTGTGTCACCGCGGCCTTCCAAATTGCACACGAATTGATGCAATGAATATCACGTCGCGGTCTGCTTTTCGCTTGCAAGTTTCAGATTTACGGAAATACACCCGTCCTTGGACGGGCAAAAAACAAGTTGGAAATGTTTGGCCTGCTTTCGCATACCTATTTGTTTTACAAAATGCACATGTGGCAATATACCTATCAGTTCTGGAGTTAACATCAAGAATAATTACATGAAAGAATTTGATAATTTTTTTCGTATGGGTCATGAAGGCTGTTTAACCATCCTTCGCCACTTTGGCCAAGGACCGGTTAAAATTTCACAGATTATGGTGATAGGTGTGGCCAGGATTTTCATCGCCCGACAAAACTTATAGAACCAGAGGTGAGATATACATTACCCAGAATACATTTTAGGATCTTTGCTCAAAAACCTGACCGTCAGTTAAGTGTTTAATTATAATAAAAAAGAAGTTTAATTTCGTTTACAAATTCGAGTTTTATTCAAATAGTTTTCATATATAACATCCATTCATTTATTACACTTTTTTTAATTACAGCCACATAGAAGCTGGGCTTATGACTTTCGTGAATGCAGGAATTAATATTTCTGGTTCTTTACCAAAAGAACCATAGAATACGTTAAAGCCTTTGAATGGCCCATAGAGTAAAGGTGCAGAGTTCTGGTTCGTATAGGGATAGTGGTAGCAACCCAACTCATACTTACCTGACAGGGGAGGCACCATGATCACTTAGGTGGTCCTCCCAGGGCGAGGCTCATCCATTGCACTGCGGGTGGGTTGACCCCTGCGATTTCCCCAAATGCGGGAAACTCGACTGTGTAATTTGTGGTACTGGGGGACTGCGTTCGCGCTATCCCCCGATAATAATGAAAAACAATATTTTTTAGTCACATTAAAGGTTTATAACATGCAAAAAATTGCTTGCAGGAGCACTAATGGGAAAGGTCATTATTTTTTGATGATGCATTTAGCCAGAACAGACAGTTGCCATCGGTAGACTATTTACTGCTGTAATGAGTCAAGAATGTCTGTGTGTCCCTCGCGTGACGGCACTCCACGTCGGCCAGCCCCCCTAATTAATAATCATGAACAGGTGACGTCCTCCACATGGATCCTCCGTCATTTATAATCATGAGCGGGTGACGTCACTCCACATGTTGCACCCCCTCCCCCCTCATTAATAACCATGAGCAGGTGATGTCACTCCACATCGAACAGCTCCCTCATTAATAATCATGAAGAGGTGACTTCCTCCAAATGGACACCCCTATCTTCTTGGTTCTTTCGGTAAAGTCACGTAGAAGGGAAGTAATACAATAATACAAATTAAACATAATAACCCCTCTATTATTAATTAGCGGGTGACGTCACTCTACATGGGGGGCGAGGCGCCTCCTCCCCCCTCCTCAGCGTCAACTTACAACCCTCACTACAAAGGCAGAACCCTCACGTCACGCGATCTCCGTAACGCTATTGAGACATAGAAGTAAAAAGGACGTCATGATGGATATGGTGTTATAACTGTTAAATGAAATAAGTCTGTGTCACCGCGGCCTTCCAAATTGCACACGAATTGATGCAATGAATATCACGTCGCGGTCTGCTTTTCGCTTGCAAGTTTCAGATTTACAGAAATACACCCGTCCTTGGACGGGCAAAAAACAAGTTGGAAATGTTTGGCCTGCTTTCGCATACCTATTTGTTATACAAAATGCACATGTGGCAATATACCTATACATCAGTTCTGGAGTTAACATCAAGAATAATTACATGAAAGAATTTGATAATTTTTTTCGTATGGGTCATGAAGGCTGTTTAACCATCCTTCGCCACTTTGGCCAAGGACCGGTTAAAATTTCACAGATTATGGTGATAGGTGTGGCCAGGATTTTCATCGCCCGACAAAACTTATAGAACCAGAGGTGAGATATACATTACCCAGAATACATTTTAGGATCTTTGCTCAAAAACCTGACCGTCAGTTAAGTGTTTAATTATAATAAAAAAGAAGTTTAATTTCGTTTACAAATTCGAGTTTTATTCAAATAGTTTTCATATATAACATCCATTCATTTATTACACTTTTTTTAATTACAGCCACATAGAAGCTGGGCTTATGACTTTCGTGAATGCAGGAATTAATATTTCTGGTTCTTTACCAAAAGAACCATAGAATACGTTAAAGCCTTTGAATGGCCCATAGAGTAAAGGTGCAGAGTTCTGGTTCGTATAGGGATAGTGGGAGCAACCCAACTCATACTTACCTGACAGTTGAGGCACCATGATCACTTAGGTGGTCCTCCCAGGGCGAGGCTCATCCATTGCACTGCGGGTGGGTTGACCTCTGCGATTTCCCCAAATGCGGGAAACTCGACTGTGTAATTTGTGATACTGGGGGACTGCGTTCGCGCTATCCCCCGATAATAATAAAAAACAATATTTTTGAGTCACATTAAAGGTTTATAACATGCAAAAAGATTGCTTGCAGGAGCATTATAATGGGGAAGGTCATTATTTTTTGTGAATGCAGTTTGGCAAAACAAACCATTGCCATCGTTAAACTATTTACTACTTTAATTAGCTATGAATGTCTGTGTGTACCTCGTGTGACGTCACTCCACGTCGGCCAGCCCCCCTCATTAATAATCATGATATTTTAGTCACATTAAAGGTTTATAACATGCAAAAAATTGCTTGCAGGAGCACGAATGGGGAAGGTCATTATTTTTTGAGAATGCATTTAGCCAGAACAAACCATTGCCATCGTTAAACTCGTTGCTACCTATAATGAGTCAAGAATGTCTTTGTGTCCCTCGTGTGACGTCACTCCAGCGTCGGCCAGCCCCCCTCATTAAAAATCATGAGCAGGTGACGTCCTACACATGGATCCACCCTCATTAATAACCATGAGCGGGTGACGTCACTTCACATTTCGCACCCCCCCCCCCTCATTAATAATCATGAACAGGTGACGTCCTCCAAATGGACACCCCGCCATTAATATTTTACAGGTAGGAACAACAGTTACACACTGCCCACCAGGGATTATTTGTCTGTCTGTCGTGCATGGCCACGCCCTCGATTTGTATTTCATAGAGCGCTTCGGGCAGGCTCAGCACCACGTGACGCGCCGCCCCACGCAGCTTGCGCCGCGTGACACGGATCGCACGAATGCGCTGTCCAACCAAGTTCCTACCTGCCCACTCCGAAGGAACGTGTTAATAATTAGCGGGTGACGTCACTCCATATGTTGCACCCCCTCCCCCTCATTAATAACCATGAGCAGGTGATGTCACCTCACATCGAACAGCCCCCCTCATTAAAAATCATGAAGAGGTGACGTCCTCCAGGACACCCCTCCATTAATAATTAGCGGGTGACGTCACTCCACATGGGGTGCGAGGCGCCTCCTCCCCCATCCTCAGCGTCAACTTACAACCCTCAATATAAAGGCAGAACCCTCACGTCACGCGATCTCCGTAGCGCTATTGAGACATAGAAGTAAAAAGGACGTCATGAGGAACAAGGTGTTATAACTGTTAAATGAAATAAGTCTGTGTCACCGCGGCCTTCCAAATTGCACACGAATTGATGCAATGAATATCACGTCACGGTCTGCATTTCGCTTGCAAGTTTCAGATTTATTCAATTACACCCATCCTTGGACGGACAAAGGCTAGTTGGAAATGTTTGGCCTGCTTTCGCATACCTATTTGTTTTACAAAATGCACATGTGTCAATATACCTATCAGTTGTGGAGTTAACATCAGGAATGATTATACAGGTAGGAACAATGTTCCACACTGCCCACCAGGGATTTATTGTCTGTCTGTCTGACTGTCTGTCTGTCTGTCGTGCATAAATAAATATATAATACACACAGCTCTTTGATTGGTGGAGACCTTACAAACAGCTCTTTGATTGGTGGAGACCTACTGCCAGGTACGGAGAGGGGAGGTGCCTAAGGGAGGAGGGACAGGGGAGGGGCCTAAGGAAGGGGGGAGTAATGAGAGGAGCCTGAGGGGGGGGATCAGAGGAGGGGCCTAAGGGAGGGGGGGTCAGGGGAGGGGCCTAAGGATATGGGGGGGTGGTCAGGGGAGGGGCCGAAGGGGGGAGGGGGAGGTGCCTAAGCAAGGGGGAGGGGCCGATAGTTAAGGGGGCTGGCTACCTGGCTGTCTGCCTGGCTACCTCAAGTCAAGTTATCTTGTACACAGGTAGGAACAACAGGTTCCACACTCCCCACCAGGAATTATTTGTCTGTCTGTCGTGCACGAATACGCTGTCCAACCAAGTTCCTACCTGCCCACTCCGAAGGAACGTGTTATGAAAGAAAATGATAATTTTTTACGTATGGGTCATGGAGGCCGTTTAACCATACTTAGGCACTTTGGACAGGGACCGGTTATAATTTCACAGATTATGGTGATAGGTGTGGCCAGGATTCTCATCGCCCAACAAAACTTACAGAACCAGAGGTGAGATATACACAACCCAGAATACATTTTAGAGTCTTTGCTCAAAAACCTGACCGTCAGTTAAGTGTTTAATAATAATAAAAAAGATTTTAATTTCGTTTACAAATTATAGTTTCATTCATATAGTTTTCATATATAACATCCATTCATTTATTATTATTTTTATTACAGCCACGTAGACGCTGGTCTTAAAACTTTTCTGACTGCAGGAATTAAAATTCTATGGTTCTTTACCGAAAGAACCATAAAATACGTAAAAACTTTTGAAGGGCCCATAGAGTAAAGGTGCAGGGTTCTGGTTCGTATAGGGATAGTTGGAGCAACCCAACTCATACTTACCTGACAGGGAAGGCACCATGATCACTTAGGTGGTCCTCCCAGGGCGAGGCTCATCCATTGCACTGCGGGTGGGTTGACCCCTGCGATTTCCCCAAATGCGGGAAACTCGACTGTGTAATTTGTGGTACTGGGGGACTGCGTTCGCGCTATCCCCCGATAATAATGAAAAACAATATTTTTTAGTCACATTAAAGGTTTATAACATGCAAAAAATTGCTTGCAGGAGCACTAATGGGAAAGGTCATTATTTTTTGATGATGTATTTAGCCAGAACAGACAGTTTCCATCGGTAGACTATTTACTGCTGTAATGAGTCAAGAATGTCTGTGTGTCCCTCGCGTGATGGCACTCCACGTCGGCCAGCCCCCCTAATTAATAATCATGAACAGGTGACGTCCTCCACATGGATCCTCCGTCATTTATAATCATGAGCGGGTGACGTCACTCCACATGTTGCACCCCCTCCCCCCTCATTAATAACCATGAGCAGGTGATGTCACTCCACATCGAACAGCTCCCTCATTAATAATCATGAAGAGGTGACTTCCTCCAAATGGACACCCCTATCTTCTTGGTTCTTTCGGTAAAGTCACGTAGAAGGGAAGTAATACAATAATACAAATTAAACATAATAACCCCTCTATTATTAATTAGCGGGTGACGTCACTCTACATGGGGGGCGAGGCGCCTCCTCCCCCCTCCTCAGCGTCAACTTACAACCCTCACTACAAAGGCAGAACCCTCACGTCACGCGATCTCCGTAACGCTATTGAGACATAGAAGTAAAAAGGACGTCATGATGAATATGGTGTTATAACTGTTAAATGAAATAAGTCTGTGTCACCGCGGCCTTCCAAATTGCACACGAATTGATGCAATGAATATCACGTCGCGGTCTGATTTTCGCTTGCAAGTTTCAGATTTACGGAAATACACCCGTCCTTGGACGGGCAAAAAACAAGTTGGAAATGTTTGGCCTGCTTTCGCATACCTATTTGTTTTACAAAATGCACATGTGGCAATATACCTATCAGTTCTGGAGTTAACATCAAGAATAATTATATGAAAGAATTTGATAATTTTTTTCGTATGGGTCATGAAGGCTGTTTAACCATCCTTCGCCACTTTGGCCAAGGACCGGTTAAAATTTCACAGATTATGGTGATAGGTGTGGCCAGGATTTTCATCGCCCGACAAAACTTATAGAACCAGAGGTGAGATATACATTACCCAGAATACATTTTAGGATCTTTGCTCAAAAACCTGACCGTCAGTTACGTGTTTAATTATAATAAAAAAGAAGTTTAATTTCGTTTACAAATTCGAGTTTTATTCAAATAGTTTTCATATATAACATCCATTCATTTATTACACTTTTTTTAATTACAGCCACATAGAAGCTGGGCTTATGACTTTCGTGAATGCAGGAATTAATATTTCTGGTTCTTTACCAAAAGAACCATAGAATACGTTAAAGCCTTTGAATGGCCCATAGAGTAAAGGTGCAGAGTTCTGGTTCGTATAGGGATAGTGGGAGCAACCCAACTCATACTTACCTGACAGGGGAGGCACCATGATCACTTAGGTGGTCCTCCCAGGGCGAGGCTCATCCATTGCACTGCGGGTGGGTTGACCTCTGCGATTTCCCAAATGCGGGAAACTCGACTGTGTAATTTGTGATACTGGGGGACTGCGTTCGCGCAATCCCCCGATAATAATAAAAAACAATATTTTTGAGTCACATTAAAGGTTTATAACATGCAAAAAGATTGCTTGCAGGAGCATTATAATGGGGAAGGTCATTATTTTTTGTGAATGCAGTTTGGCAAAACAAACCATTGCCATCGTTAAACTATTTACTACTTTAATTAGCTATGAATGTCTGTGTGTCCCTCGTGTGACGTCACTCCACGTCGGCCAGCCCCCCTCATTAATAATCATGATATTTTAGTCACATTAAAGGTTTATAACATGCAAAAAATTGCTTGCAGGAGCACGAATGGGGAAGGTCATTATTTTTTGAGAATGCATTTAGCCAGAACAAACCATTGCCATCGTTAAACTCGTTACTACCTATAATGAGTCAAGAATGTCTTTGTGTCCCTCGTGTGACGTCACTCCAGCGTCGGCCAGCCCCCCTAATTAAAAATCATGAGCAGGTGACGTCCTACACATGGATCCACCCTCATTAATAACCATGAGCGGGTGACGTCACTTCACATTTCGCACCCCCCCCCCCTCATTAATAATCATGAACAGGTGACGTCCTCCAAATGGACACCCCGCCATTAATATTTTACAGGTAGGAACAACAGTTACACACTGCCCACCAGGGATTATTTGTTTGTCTGTCGTGCATGGCCACGCCCTCGATTTGTATTTCATAGAGCGCTTCGGGCAGGCTCAGCACCACGTGACGCGCCGCCCCACGCAGCTTGCGCCGCGTGACACGGATCGCACGAATGCGCTGTCCAACCAAGTTCCTACTTGCCCACTCCGAAGGAACGTGTTAATAATGTAATAAAAGACTTGACCACGATATCTGGCTCAGTGTCCTTTATTCGGTCCGTACTGCGTTCCCACACGGCTGTCTCTCTTATTCTCTCTGTGCTGGTTCCGATGTCACTCCAGTCCACATCAGCAGCCCCGCTGCTGTTCTTGTCGCTCTTGCAGCCCCACAGCAGCTCCGCTGCTGTACTCTCACACAGCTCCCTTGGCTGTTCCTGCTGCAGCTCTGACAGCCTCGTGCTGTCTCGCCTTCTCGTTGCTCCTGCGACTCTCGGCAGCCACCTCGCTGCCCCTCACACACAGCCTTACTGCCTATCTCTGTCTGCAGCTTTACACCTCCCAGTAGCTCCCTACTGTTCCCAGGGTTGGCTCCCGCTTCTGACGGTGCCCCCTCGGCTCGTACGCCCGCGTGGCCCCACACCTTTCCATTCACACCCCGACTGCCTTCT
Organism: Lampetra planeri; assembly: GCF_965212315.1. Lineage (NCBI taxonomy): Eukaryota > Metazoa > Chordata > Hyperoartia > Petromyzontiformes > Petromyzontidae > Lampetra > Lampetra planeri. Next base: position 5,871,155 of record NC_136145.1, on the reverse strand, counting down.
CCTTCCGGTTTATCCGCTTAAGGACCCCCTACCTTTCACCCACGTCACCTGGCTCCGCCTCCTCGTGACGTCACATCCGGAAGGTCGCTTTCGCCCGCATTACACCACCCTCCCCCATAGAAAAAACCCAGCCGACCTCGGCTGAACAACACCAAAGCGTAATGCGGTGAACCGACCTTCCCCCTTAAAGGACACTAAGCATGCAATATAACAACAAGAACAACACACAAGTAACATCGACGAACGTACGAAAGCATGCGATAAATACGACGGCAAGAACAAGAACAATAACAACATACAATCAACGAAACGTAAGCGATTTGGAACGAGTGCGGGTCGCCGGCCCGTCCCGGACGGTCGGCGGCCCACTTGTAGAACGGGGACGCGATGGAACACGAGGAATGACAGGGGGTAATTCCCCTGCTGCGATTGGAAGTCCACCGACGTCTCGTGTCCCTGACGAATCAGTCTTGGTCGTATTCCGCGAATGCGCCTGCAGCGGGGTCGGAAGGGCTGCAGGGCTCGAAGGTCCCGCAGCCCTGGCAGGCGCCCTCCGAACAGGCCCACTCCTCCCCCTCGGTGTCACGGCCGACCTGTCTGGAACAGGTACGACAGGCGCTCGAGCAAGATCAGTGGACGCAGGCAGGGGAGAGTCGGCAGCAACAGACCCCGGCAAGGCAACATTGGGAGATGACGCATCACGTAGGGGAGCAACGTATGGTTTTAACCGCGATGTATGAACAAACCAACGGCGAAACCCAATCTGAACGCGCGCCGACTGTGGATTGGGAACCTCAATGAGGCGCACAGGACCATGCCAAGGTTTGTGCAATTTAGGAGAGGTCCCCGGCCGCACCTGCGGGCAATGGAGCCAGGCCAGGTCTCCCACCTTCCAGGGGCACTCCCCCTCAGACCGCCGAGCATATCGCTCGTTCCGGGCCTGGGCTTTGGCCGTAGCCACGCGGGCGTTTTCCCGCGCCTCCGTAACCCGGCGAACCGTGTCCTGAATGTATTCAGGGAGTGGTTTACGAGGTCCCTTCACCCCAGTACCCAATTGCACATCCACCGGAGGCACGTTTTCCCGACCATACATAAGGTAAAACGGCGAATACCCTGTAGCCGCATGGGGCGTCATCCTGTACGCCGAAAGCACTCCGGGGATGTGCAGATCCCAATCTGATTGCTGTTCACTCACAGTATGGCAAAGCATGGCAGACAATGTCCTGTTCAGCCGCTCAACCATACCATCCGTCTGCGGATGGTATGGAGATGTCCGTATCTTCTTAGTCCCAAGGCCTGCGCACACTTCAGCCAATAATTTAGAAGAGAAATTTCGGCCCTGGTCCGTGAGGAGTCTCTCAGGCGCCCCCTTGTCCATAATGTACCCAAACAAAAAGGCGTCGGTGATGGCCGCGGCCGACTGATTGGGCAACGGCCAGGCCATCGGCCAACGGGAGAGATACTCAACCCCTACCAGCAAATATTTATTTCCCCTCGCCGATGGTGGGAATGGTCCCAATATGTCCAGTGCCACCAATTCATTGACTCGAGACACCTGAATCGACTGGAGAGGCGGCACGTAAGGATGTTTAGGCGGCTTACGCCGGGCGCATTCAGGGCACGCGCGCACGTGCCCTACGACATCTGTCGCCATGCCGTGCCAAAAATAATGACGTTGTAACGTCAACAGAGTCTTCTGCACCCCTAAATGCAATAGTGTGTCACAATGGAGAGTTCTAATCAACTCAAATCGCAAGGACGTTGGTACCACCACACGCCAGCTTTCCTGGAACCTTTCTTGCCACATAAGCAGACCATCTCGGAGAGCGGTTCGCGGCCCCACAGCCGAACTCGGACTCCCATTGTCCCTCATAGACCGCTTCCGCATGGACAACAACGACTCGTCCATCATCTGTTCCCGAATCCAGACAGACCGCGGCAGATTCAAAACCCCGTCAGTCGGTCCCGGTTCCATCGGAGTATCCGACTTCTCGACGGCCAACGTAAGCGGCTGAGGGGGGTTTAGAATCGGCGAACACCTATGCGTCTCCGACGCACATTTACAAGGGGCGCGCCCTGGTAATCTGGAAAGTGCGTCAGCGTTCGCATGGCGCACTCCCTTCCGATGTTGAATTTGGAAGGAAAATTCCTGCAGCGTGTCCAACCAACGTGCCCACTGTCCCGATGGCTGGTCCATTTTAAGTGCATATTGCAAGGCCGCATGATCCGTACGCACAATAAAAGAACGACCGTAAAGGTACGGTCGAAATTGCCGTAGGAAAAAAACAACCGCCAAAAGTTCTCTACGAGTGACACAGTAGCGTGTTTCCGCAGGCGACAAGACTCGGCTACCATACGCCACGACGCGCTCTACGCCCCCTTTAGACTGTGATAATACCGCCCCAATACCTGTGTCACTCGCGTCCGTATCAAGAATGAAAGGGCGATCAAAATCGGGATAATCCAATGTCGGGGCCGTAGCCAATAGATCACGCAGACTCCGAAAGGCCGCCTCTTCCGGCTCTCCCCAAACAAATTTCCGTCCTTTACCCGTAAGGAGATGCAAGGGCCTCGCAATCGTCGCAAACCCCGGCACAAATCTTCGGTAATACGAGGCAAATCCCAAAAACCGCCGAACATCCCCCACAGAGGTCGGAGTCGGCCAATCCCGGACACACGCCGTCTTTTCCGGATCCGTGGACACTCCCTCTGCACTCACAATGTGCCCCAAATAACGGACGGACCGTTGCAGTAGGTGGCATTTCTTTGGTTTGAATTTCAAATTGGCAGAGCGCATCCTCGTGAACACTGTCTCCAGCCGCGTTAAATGTTCCTCAAATGTGCGGCTGAACACAATAATATCGTCCAAATATATAAGACACGTCTCCCACTGCAACCCCGTCAAAACGAGCTCCATCAATCTTTGAAATGTAGCAGGGGCCGCATTCAATCCCATCGGGAGGCAGTTGAATTGAAATAACCCCTGCGGCGTACGGAATGCGGTTTTCTCCCGTGAGGACTCGTCAAGGGGAAGCTGCCAAAATCCCGAAGAGAGGTCCAGTGTGGAAAAGAACTTAGCCCCCGACAATGCGTCAAGGGAGTCGTCCATACGCGGCAGGGGGTACGCATCTGCCACCGATATCTTATTCAATTTCCGGAAATCGACACAAAATCGCAAGTTGCCATCCTTTTTCTTAACCAAGACCACAGGAGCGCCCCATGGGCTGTTAGATGGCGATATAATGTCCGCAGCCAACATGTCTTCCACCGCCCCCCGAACGTGTTCTCGCTCCGCTGGACTCATCCGATGCGAATTTAACCGAATAGGGGCAGCGTCGCCCGTCTCAATGTGATGGGAAAGCAACGATGTGCGTCCCAAATCCAAATCGTCGGAGCTGAACACATCCGAATACGTCAGCAACAATTTACGCAGCGCATCACGTTGCCCCACGGACAGGGAAGAATTTTCGTCACATAAGGTAGCGATCCAACGATTATCCGAACCCCTTGGCTCGGAAACACCAGCGACCACTCCCCGGCGATGCGGACAATCGTGCGTCGCAAACGCCGTAGTGGCATGTGCCACAACCGTACCGGCCGGAACACGGATGTTTTCCACCCCCGCATTAAGCACCTGTAAAACCGGTAATTGATCCGGCCGGACGATGGTCTGTGCCCCAACTAACGCCAATCCCGTTGTTATCGTGGCGGATGGTGACAACAAGACCCCTAATGCTCCTAGCCGATTGGGCAGGGGCTTCCGATACCGCAAGGGTATAAGCATCTGTGAACCAGGTGGGATGTCCACAGATGCGACGGACAGCGCCTGCACCTGTACGGCCGAAGCAGGTCGCCCCCAGGCCGACGGCAGAAACGAGATTCGACGGCCCCCCGGCAATTCAATGCAATTCTCATTGATTTTAATCAAAATGGGCATCTTAGCCAAAAAATCCGTGCCTAGTAAGCAAGGAACCGCCAAAGATCTCGATATTAACACAACGCCCGAAGCCGACACATCCCCTATAGATATCTTAGCATCCACCTGTCCCACGATACCCATACTACCCCCGTTCGCAGCGACGCAAGACCCATAAACCGGACGCACAGCCCCCGGCGGAATGCCCAACAGATGGAAAATGACATCCGAAATAATAGTCGCAGACGCTCCCGAGTCGACCAAAATGCGCACGTCCACACCTTGTATGGACCCCGGTACAGTGGATGAACCCGTAGCGGCCGCGACAACTCTCCGTGCCAATTTGCGCCACTGCGTAACTGAATGACAAGGCCCCGTCGATGGCCTTTTTTTAACAACAACAATAGGATCGCGCAACACAGGTGGTGGGTGAGGTGTAAAGCCTTGCCGAGTGTCTGGTGCGTGCCGACATGCCTGTTTCGGAGGTTCCTTGGTCGGCTTGTCCGGTGTTGTGGGCTCCTGCTGCGGCGGACCCGGGAAGCGGGCCCCGCAATCTTTGGCGTAATGGCCCCTACGGCCGCAGCGGAAGCAATCGGCCTCGTTGCGCCGAAGCGCAGGTCTTGCATCCCGGCGGCCCCGTCCCGATGGCGTAGCGTGCGGCCCCGGCCCTCCGCGTCCCGACCATGGAGAGGAGGCAGCCGTCAGCTCCTGTGGACCCCGCTCATCCGGCACATAGATCGCCCTTGTGGGGTCCCACCCCATCGCGCCTCCTTCCTTGACGGGCCCACCCGTCCATGCCGCCACTTGCTTCCAGCGACGAAGATTAAACTGCGCATCCAGACACTTTGCTGCCGCCCGGGACGTGAGCTTCTCATGCCCACACACAGGCATGGGGATCCCCAGATCCCGAGACAGCTCCAGCATTTTTCCCAATATGAGAGGCTCGAGCAGATCCTGTGGCGTCTCAGGATATGCTGCCATGGCCAGCTCCAACACCGCACCCCTGAACGCCACGGGCGATTCTTCGGGTGCTCGTTGTCGTTGAGCGAATCGCCGATGCGCGTCGTCAGGTGGCTCATAGGCGTCGGCCATTTCCTCAAAAACTCCACATAAAGTCTTCTTCTTATCGGCCGTTATGGAACGGAAAAATCGAACAGATTCGTCGTCCAGTAGAGTCGGCAACACTTCCAAGGCCTCCGCATCGGTCCATCTTGCTGAACGAACCGCCGCCAAAAATCGGCAGGCGAAAGCGCTCCAATCGCCCCCGATAGAGAATTCCTTAACTGTAGTAAGGTGGCGACTCCGACTCCTCTTTACGCCGTCTTCCAATGATGGTTGTTCTGGAGGCAAATTCAAAATGGCGTCGGCCCGCGGCGTGGCCAAGATGGCGGTTTGGCGCCGCGGAGCGCGCAAGATGGCGTCTTCTTGCCGCGTGGCCAATGGCGGCGGCAGGGCAGGCAACGTGGCGGCCCGTGGAGCACCTTCTCGTTCCATCGTCGTCCTTGGCGTAACGAGGTGACATAGATGCGCCAAGACGTCCTTGAGTGTCTCCAGTTGTTCTGCCACCTGTTGCCATCTTTGGTCAGCGTCCGATGTTGTTGACGGACCCGCCATCGCGCCGACATCTTCCACGCCCGTCCCCGTGCTCGCCTCAGCAGGGCTCTCCTCCACCACCCCAGCAGAATCCGTGGTCGGAGGGAATTCGTCGTCGTCGGACGAAGAAGCCGATGCTGGCGCCTGGGGAATTTTCTTCCTTACTTGCTTAGACATGCCGTTTCACTTCTGACCCCAGTGTAATAAAAGACTTGACCACGATATCTGGCTCAGTGTCCTTTATTCGGTCCGTACTGCGTTCCCACACGGCTGTCTCTCTTATTCTCTCTGTGCTGGTTCCGATGTCACTCCAGTCCACATCAGCAGCCCCGCTGCTGTTCTTGTCGCTCTTGCAGCCCCACAGCAGCTCCGCTGCTGTACTCTCACACAGCTCCCTTGGCTGTTCCTGCTGCAGCTCTGACAGCCTCGTGCTGTCTCGCCTTCTCGTTGCTCCTGCGACTCTCGGCAGCCACCTCGCTGCCCCTCACACACAGCCTTACTGCCTATCTCTGTCTGCAGCTTTACACCTCCCAGTAGCTCCCTACTGTTCCCAGGGTTGGCTCCCGCTTCTGACGGTGCCCCCTCGGCTCGTACGCCCGCGTGGCCCCACACCTTTCCATTCACACCCCGACTGCCTTCTCCTTCCGGTTTATCCGCTTAAGGACCCCCTACCTTTCACCCACGTCACCTGGCTCCGCCTCCTCGTGACGTCACATCCGGAAGGTCGCTTTCGCCCGCATTACAATAATTAGCGGGTAACGTCACTCCATATGTTGCACCCCCTCCCCCTCATTAATAACCATGAGCAGGTGATGTCACCTCACATCGAACAGCCCCCCTCATTAAAAATCATGAAGAAGTGACGCGTTCGCGCAATCCCCCGATAATAATAAAAAACAATATTTTTGAGTCACATTAAAGGTTTATAACATGCAAAAAGATTGCTTGCAGGAGCATTATAATGGGGAAGGTCATTATTTTTTGTGAATGCAGTTTGGCAAAACAAACCATTGCCATCGTTAAACTATTTACTACTTTAATTAGCTATGAATGTCTGTGTGTCCCTCGTGTGACGTCACTCCACGTCGGCCAGCCCCCCTCATTAATAATCATGATATTTTAGTCACATTAAAGGTTTATAACATGCAAAAAATTGCTTGCAGGAGCACGAATGGGGAAGGTCATTATTTTTTGAGAATGCATTTAGCCAGAACAAACCATTGCCATCGTTAAACTCGTTACTACCTATAATGAGTCAAGAATGTCTTTGTGTCCCTCGTGTGACGTCACTCCAGCGTCGGCCAGCCCCCCTCATTAAAAATCATGAGCAGGTGACGTCCTACACATGGATCCACCCTCATTAATAACCATGAGCGGGTGACGTCACTTCACATTTCGCACCCCCCCCCCCTCATTAATAATCATGAACAGGTGACGTCCTCCAAATGGACACCCCGCCATTAATATTTTACAGGTAGGAACAACAGTTACACACTGCCCACCAGGGATTATTTGTCTGTCTGTCGTGCATGGCCACGCCCTCGATTTGTATTTCATAGAGCGCTTCGGGCAGGCTCAGCACCACGTGACGCGCCGCCCCACGCAGCTTGCGCCGCGTGACACGGATCGCACGAATGCGCTGTCCAACCAAGTTCCTACTTGCCCACTCCGAAGGAACGTGTTAATAATTAGCGGGTGACGTCACTCCATATGTTGCACCCCCTCCCCCTCATTAATAACCATGAGCAGGTGATGTCACCTCACATCGAACAGCCCCCCTCATTAAAAATCATGAAGAAGTGACGTCCTCCAAATGGACACCCCTCTATTAATAATTAGCGGGTGACGTCACTCCACATGGGGGGGCGAGGCGCCTCCTCCCCCATCCTCGGCGTCAACTTACAACCCTCACTACAAAGGCAGAACCCTCACGTCACGCGATCTCCGTAGCGCTATTGAGACATAGAAGTAAAAAGGACGTCATGAGGAACAAGGTGTTATAACTGTTAAATGAAATAAGTCTGTGTCACCGCGGCCTTACAAATTGCACACGAATTGATGCAATGAATATCACATCGCGGTCTGCTTTTCGCTTGCAAGTTTCAGATTTACTCAATTACACCCATCCTTGGACGGACAAAAGGCGAGTTGGAAATGGTTGGCCTGCTTTCGCATACCTATTTGTTTTACAAAATGCACATGTGGCAATATACCTATCAGTTGTGGAGTTAACATCAAGAATGATTATATGAAAGAAAATGCAATTTTTTTTCGTATGGGTCATGGAGGCTGTTTAACCATACTTCGCCACTTTGGCCAGGGACCGGTTAAAATTTCACAGATTATGGTGATAGGTGTGGCCAGGATTCTCATCGCCCGACAAAACTTACAGAACCAGAGGTGAGCTATACATTACCCAGAATACATTTTAGGGTCTTTGCTCAAAAACCTGACCGTCAGTTAAGTGTTTAATAATTATAAAAAAGATGTTAATTTCGGTTACAAATTAGAGTTTTATTCACATAGTTTTCATATATAACATCCCTTCAGTTATTATTATTTTTATTACAGCCACATTGAAGCTGGGCTTAAAACTTTCGTGACTGCAGGAATTAATATAAATAATGACCTTCCCCATTAGTGCTCTTTCGGTAAAGAACCATAGAATACGTTAAAGCCTTTGAAGGGCCCATAGAGTAAAGGTACAGGGTTCTGGCTCGTATAGGGATAGTGGGAGCAACCCAACTCATACTTACCTGACAGGGGAGGCACCATGATCACTTAGGTGGTCCTCCCAGGGCGAGGCTCATCCATTGCACTGCGGGGGGGTTGACCCCTGCGATTTCCCCAAATGCGGGAAACTCGACTGTGTAATTTGTGGTACTGGGGGACTGCGTTCGCGCTATCCCCCGATAATGATGAAAAAATAGATATATATTTTAGTCACATGAAAGGTTTATAACATGCAAAAAATTGCTTACAGGAGCACTAATGGGGAAGGTCATTATTTTTTGAGAATGCATTTAGCCCTCCCCCTTCGGCCCCTCCCCTGACCACCCCCCCATATCCTTAGGCCCCTCCCCTGACCCCCCCTCCCTTAGGCCCCTCCTCTGATCCCCCCCCCCTCAGGCTCCTCTCATGACTCCCCCCTTCCTTAGGCCTCTCCCCTGTCCCTCCTCCCTTAGGCACCTCCCCTCTCCGTACCCGGCAGTAGGTCTCCACCAATCAAAGAGCTTTTTGTAAGGTCTCCACCAATCAAAGAGCTGTGTGTATTTATATTTATTTATGCACGACAGACAGACAGACACACAATACATCCCTGGTGGGCAGTGTGGAACATTGTTCCTACCTGTATATTAATGGCGGGGTGTCCATTTGGAGGACGTCACCTGTTCATGATAATGGCGGGGTGTCCATTTGGAGGACGTCACCTGTTCATGATTATTAATGAGGGGGCTCATCTTCTTGGTTCTTTCGGTAAAGTCACGTAGAATGGAAATGACTTTACCGAAAAAACCAAGAAGATGAATGCTTTAAATCGCGGTTTAACGATGGCAACGGGTCTGTTCTGGCTAAATGCATTCTCAAAAAATAATGACCTTCCCCATTCGTGCTCCTTCAAGCAATTTTTTGCATATTATAAACCTTTAATGTGACTAAAATATACATATATTTTTTCATTATCATCGGGAGATAGCGCGAACGCAGGGGTCAACCCACCCGCAGTGCAATGGATGAGCCTCGCCCTGGGAGGACCACCTAAGTGATCATGGTGCCTCCCCTGTCAGGTAAGTATGAGTTGGGTTGCTCCAACTATCCCTATACGAACCAAATCCCTGTACCTTTACTCTATGGGCCCTTCAAAGGCATTAACGTATTCTATGGTTCTTTCGGTAAAGAACCAGAAATATTAATTCCTGCAGTCACGAAAGTCTTAAGCCCAGCTTCTACGTGGCTGTAATAATAATAATAATTAATAACTGAATGGATGTTATGTATGAAAACTATATGATTAAAACTCAAAATTGTAAAAGAAATTAACAAATTCTTTTTTTATTATTAAACACTTAACTGATGGTCAGGTTTTTGAGCCAAGCCCCTAAAAATGTATTCTGGGTAATGTATGACGCTGAGGAGGGGGGAGGAGGCGCCTCGCCCCCCCATGTGGAGTGACGTCACACGCCAATTATTATTAATGGCGGGGTGTCCATTTGGAGGACGTCACCTGTTCATGATTATTAATGAGGGGGGCTGTTCGATGTGGACTGACGTCACCCACTCATGATTATTAATATAGGGGGATCCATGTGTAATATCGTTGAGGACTCTTGGACGCCGGGGTTGAGGCACACGTATTTATTCCTCAACAGTTGTCACAACCGCGGACATACAACACTGGAGGGGGTATCGGCCCCCTCACCCGGCTAGCTGGGAATACACTGCTAGCTATCTCTGACCTACCTCCTAGTCCTCCACTAACGGGCTAGGGGAGGCTGTCTGGCCCGACACTGGTAAGCCGGGCTACGGTACCCGGAGTCCCAGAGCACTAGCTCTGGTTCTCGGGATCACGCCGCTGGCTCGGTCCTGCGCGGCCCTGACAAGGGCGGTGACCCAGGGGAGTCCAGGGCTCTAGCTAGACGATCTTCGGTCTTCACTGGTTTAGCTTTAACATTGTTCCCCGAGCTCTCCGGCTCATCCCCTTTTATACCAAAACCCCCCGCTGAGGGGTGGGGCCCCCGGGAGATCACAACTCCGGGCCAGCCCCCCCAGGCTGCCCGGTGCGGACGTCGTTGAGAGCACCTCCCCGTGCACTCACGAAGCCCCGCCCACTGTGTTTGTTTCCCGTGTGATCCTATGTATACAGCCCCTCCGTAACACCCCTACACATGTGTAGGACGTCACCTGGTCATGATTATTAATGAGGGGGGCTGGCCGACGTGGAGTGACGTCACACGAGGGACACACAGACATTCTTGACTCATTATAGGTAGTAACGAGTTTAAGGATGGCAACGGTCTGTTCTGGCTAAATGCATTCACAAAAAATAATGACCTTCCCCATTAATGCTCCTGCAAGCAATTTTTTTGCATGTTATAAACCTTTAATGTGACTAAAATATATATCTATTTTTTCATCATTATCGGGGGATAGCGCGAACGCAGTCCCCCAGTACCACAAATTACACAGTCGAGTTTCCCGCATTTGGGGAAATCGCAGGGGTCAACCCACCCGCAGTGCAATGGATGAGCCTCGCCCTGGGAGGACCACCTAAGTGATCATGGTGCCTCCCCTGTCAGGTAAGTATGAGTTGGGTTGCTCCAACTATCCCTATACGAACCAGAACCCTGCACCTTTACTCTATGGGCCCTTCAAAAGTTTTTACGTATTTTATGGTCCCTCACTTAGGCCCCTCCCCCCTTAGGCCCCTCCCCTGACCACTCCCCCATATCCTCAGGCCCCTCCCCTGACCCCCCTTCTCTTAGGCCCCTGCCCTGACCACCCCCCATATCCTTAGGCCCCTCCCCTGACCCCCCCTCCCTTAGGCCCCTCCCCTGACCACCCCCCATATCCTTAGGCCCCTCCCCTGACCCCCCCTCCCTTAGGCCCCTCCTCTGATCCCCCCCTCAGGCCCCTCTCCTGACTCCCCCCTTCCTTAGGCCCCTCCCCTGACCCTCCTCCCTTAGGCACCTCCCCTCTCCGTACCCTGCAGTAGGTCTCCACAAATCAAAGAGCTGTTTGTAAGGTCTCCACCAATCAAAGAGCTGTGTGTATTATATATTTATTTATGCACGACAGACAGACAGTCAGACAGACAGACAATAAATCCCTGGTGGGCAGTGTGGAACATTGTTCCTCCCTGTATAAATCCCTGGTGGGCAGTGTGGAACATTGTTCCTACCTGTGTAATATATAGGTTTGAGATTGGTTAAGCCCAAGGGTAAGTGGGCGGGGCTAGAGATGTAATTTGCATGTAAATGTAAGATCGGAGAGCTGAGCTACCTCCACGACGACGCAGCTGTGGAGGTTGCCATTGTATTGTGAGAGAGTAGCAAGCCAATGTAAGAGAACCACCGCAACGGTGGCTGTGCAAGTGAGACATCCAGTGACTGACCCATGCACCACCCGGCGCACTGCCCGTTGTTGTGAGCGTCGCTCATCTGCCCTCCGCGTTGTTGCTGAAGGGCGACTGCCGCCAACTCCCCAGTAGTTGTCCTTCGCGAGCATCCTCCTCCACAGAGGCCGATCTTGCGAGTGTAATAAGCCACCTAGCACCTGCACACGAGCTGGTTTCATCGCTCCGTCTTCACTGCGGTCGTAGCCCTCGGAACGTACCCCATTCATTGGCTGCCACCCTGTTGTTGTTGTTGTCTACCACTGTTTGTGACGTGTCCTGCCCACGTCCACCTCCTTGCAATCGATGAGCACCATACATACATCGCATGGATGATGCCACCTGCGGTACGTTCTTTCATCCGCGTGCTCCTCTTGCAGTCTCTAAATGTAATTCCGAGCGTGCATTTATTCCCGCCTCTTTGCGCACTCTTCAATTTGTTGTTCCGTGTTGTTGTTAGTGATCACGTTTCTGAATGATGGTGGTATTCACTAACTATAAACTTTCTAAATACAAATAATTTCGTGAGCACTACAACCTTCTCCCGCTTGTCTCTTTATTTCATCTTATTGATTTCGGTCTGAACGGGCATGATTATTTCGATAATAATAGTATTAGTATAATAATGATGTAATATATATTTTTAATAACAATTATATTCTAGTTATAATAATGAGTAATGATGAGTACATTATGTTATTATTAATATAATTATAATATAATTGCTAGTAATATTATATTGTAACAAAAATTATATTATAACTAATACTTATATTATTATTAATCATTAGTCATAATTAATAATTATTAATTATAATATAAACATCGTATATATAGTATGTTTGTATTTTAGTATTGTAGTCATTATAATTATTACTAATTATAATTAGAATAATACTATTGATAATAATTACAATTATTTAATAATCATAATTTAACGAAAAAAATCATTTATTATTAATTATTTAACATTTGTTTACAACGATTATTAATTCAAATGATAAAATTACACATTATTAAATTATTATGAATAATGAAGAAGTTCTCAGCAACTTGTTTTAAGGAAACGTCGGGGCAGCGTGACAGACAACCACGCTGCCCCGATTGCAGCTGTGTGGGGACTCATCGCTGTCGGTGACCCAGAGTCATAGGGGAAATTCGCAAATTCACAAACTTAGGGGCCATTCTTTCCATACCACAACCGCACACAGTGCGTACGGCCTGTTCTCCGACAACACGGTAGTATTTGTCGCGTTCCTGAAGAACACCGCGTTATGGAGACACCCGTGTTATAATAAATAATTAAATAGGGGTAAAGTGTGGTCTGCCTTGTCCGATGCTACGAGGCAGTCACACGACCGCTCATTCCTACTCGCGCTGCGACGTAGTTCCATTCGCTCGATCGCGTTATATCCAATTCGCATTATGAAAAAAAGTGTTCCCCCCTCCATGCGTACGTTCTAAATGGATGCCCCTTACTGCGGTGGGTTTGTTGACCGCGGTGTGGCCCACTCTGGGCTTCTTCCGCCAGGGCGAGATCGTTTCGCCGTCACGATGTTGGAATGCAACATTCTTGAACTGAGACGGGGGGTGGGCAGGGATTGAAAGTCGCATTGCAACATCGCAAAGGTCGGCCCGAGTGCAATCGTAGGTTGGAGACGAGCGCGATGATTGGTGCACGTTTGGCATTGTGAGTGAGCGTCGAGAGAGAGGAGAGTCGTTTGGGGTTCGCAGCTGGCAATGACTTGACAGGAATGAACACCTCTTTATAAAGACATCAAGAATACAGGGACTCTTCTACTCACGAACGAATTAGGTTCGAGAGGTCTGTTCGGAAGTCGATTTGTTCGACTTTACTCTTGTCGATTCCGAATATGTACGGCGTGTACACGAAACACGGGGAATGGCTTTAAAAGTTGTATAATCTCCTGTAGATGCCGACTGATTCTTCACGTTCTGCAGATGTCGATGCCACCACCGCCATCTATTGCGCGACGGTTGAACTACGACTCTCAGTCCGAACAGGCATCTGGACATACGGACAGGTTTCTTCAGAGCCTGCCCAGCCACTAAGCGACCCTTGCAATTGCAAAGGGCCCCGTGGCCAGCAGAGGGCCCCCTAGAGTCACTGCTAGCTAGTGGGTGAAAAAAATCATACATCGAAGGGGCCTCCAACCAAATTTTGCTTAGGGCCCCCAAAGGTCTAGGGCCGGTTCTGGGTTTCTTTGTTGACTTGAAGCTGTCGTGACTGCAGGAATTCATATTCCTTGTGTCTTTCGGTAAAATCACGTAGATAGGTTAAAATAAAATAACAAAAATGTATCCTGATGATGACGAACGCTTGTGTTGCGATCGAAACGTCGTTTTTTGTTATTTTCTTTGACCTATCTCCGTGACTTTACGTAAAGACCCAACGAATATAGGTTTCTTTGTATCTCTGAAAGTTTGTAAGTCGAATGCTCGTAAGTAGAGGAGTCCCTGTATAGGTCACAGCAGTGGCCAACTGGCGTCTCCTGAGCCGCATGTGGCTTTTTAATCCACCACGTGCGGATCTTATCGAAGGGGCATAACGTAGAACGTACTCTCGCAGTAGTAGCAAATAATTATTCATGTCTCCCGTGATGTGCCAAAACAATTGTCAATGCATACACGTATATATACAGTAGACTGGATTATCGGCGCTAATGACGGGATAATCCAAAACATTCATTTTCCGACGATCTCTATGCCAACAACTAACGATTGACCGATCGATGGTCAGTGACAATAACACTTTCCTGCTCCCGCGCAGAAGACTCGGCCCACTCAGGAGATGACAGCAGAGCCACGCCAATCAACATCAACCAAACTCCGCCCACTGTTGTAAAGATATTGCAACTACTGTACTGTGGATGTGATCACGCGGATTTTGGATTAACCAGAGCACATTTATTCGGTTATAGCACGTGACTTGTCATAAACATGTCAAAGAAGAACAATGTATTACTGTTATTAATTATCGATTTGGGCTTAAGGGGAAACCCATGAGTTATTAATTTATGCCAAAATCTCAGGTGCGCGTGGTTAATCCGCAAATCGGATAAACCACACGTGGATAATTGAAAGTCTACTGTATACAAATTAGCTTTTTGCAGAACTCATGGGTACTTTTCAGCTCTTGGTCTGATGCAGGTTGGCCACCCCTGATGGAGGAGATGAATGCGGAGAAGTCCAAATACATACCCACACACAAATATACACACAAAGACAAACCAACGAACCCATATGTACACACACATATACCCCAATAGACATGAATACGAGGACAAAGATTCCCAGGTAGCCTACACCACACACACGCGGTGCAGGCTGCTGGAACGGCGCACGAGGGTGTGTTGTGGTCAGCGCTACACCCAGCCGCCTTTGTCTCCCCAGTGCTGATGTTTTCACACCGCACCGAGTACTCATTTGAAGCTTAGCCAACCCAAGGCGAGGCGCTGGACCGGTTCAGATATTTTCCACTGACGTTGGGCCATGAGCGGTATTTGAACTCAGGTCACCACCCATCTTATAGTGGAGTGCGCTAAACCACGGCGCTGCCGATCCCCGCTGAACATACATACACACATCCGCACCTCCGATTAGCACGGTTGGATATGTAGGATACGAAAGAAGTTCAACGTACATACCTACACATCTCGACATACACGCCCATATATATACACCCATGCACTCACACCACCTCGAAGGCCCTACCTCTTCGAAGATAACCCCTAGGCAACAGTCCATCTCAGTGTAGCATGTGTAGGACTTGAAATGACACGCGCCACGCGTTTGGTTGCGATGCGAGCGTGCAGCGGACAGTGGGGGCAACTGAGGATATCCAGTTGTTGTTGCGTCAATTAAGGGGTGAGGTCATAAGAGACGCCACAGGTGTTAAGGGTAACTGAGGACGCAGGCCGGTGATTGGTCGAGAGGGTGAGTGATTGATGACTGGCGTCGGGGTGGCGACGATAACAGGATCACGTGAGGCTGGGGGCCTGGGGGCGAGTAGCAAAGCGGGGGATGACATAATTAATTGGGGCTGATTGGTTCGGGGATAAAGGCAGTGAGCGTATGGAGATACGGGAGCGATTGTTAGGGTTGGAGTCGCAATTGGACTTAGCGTTGGAGTTGGTGC
Source organism: Lampetra planeri (assembly GCF_965212315.1). Classification (NCBI taxonomy): domain Eukaryota; kingdom Metazoa; phylum Chordata; class Hyperoartia; order Petromyzontiformes; family Petromyzontidae; genus Lampetra; species Lampetra planeri. Next base: position 5,855,375 of record NC_136145.1, on the reverse strand, counting down.
CTGGACAAGGATGTATAGTATAAGGTAGCAGTGGATAAGAGTGTATAGTATAAGGTAGCAGTGGACAAAGAGAATACAGTATACGGTAACAGTGGATATAGAGAGTACGGACAGAGTAGCAAGGACGGAGCAAGTACAGCGTAGCGAAGCAGAGAGTACCAAGGACGGAGCGAGTACAGCGTAGCGAAGAAGCGGAGTAACGGACCTTGGTGGAGAGAGAGATGGAGAGTTGTGCATTGAAGAGCATGGAGGGACATTGAGTGATGCTGTCGGAGATGTGGACTATATGCGGAATAAAAGGAACGAGAAAGACAAAGAAGTTGTTGCGTCAGTAAGAGTCCTACACATGTACTACTATGTTCCACACACGTTGGTGTACACTGGCCATTTAATTCAATGCTTTATTATATGGGGTGCTCTTGCCAACAGCATCTGGCAATCCAGCAGCAGTTGTTTAACAAAGTCTTGACTGCTGATGAGACCCAGACGGTTGAAACTAATCCACAATCTTCTTAATTAAACCAGTGCTGCTTGATGATGTTGGTCTGGAAAGCCAATTGGCTGATGGATTAAAAACCTCTTATTAATACTGGATATAACTTATTTTTAAATCCTTTATATTAAGTTTACTTGCTTGCGCGCTTACGACCGTGCAAATATTTCGGTCGTTTTTTAACCCACTTCCCGTGATCCAATCGAGCTGACATTTTGCACACAGACTCGTTGTGCGTGACAATTTATTTTCGTGAACTTTTTTTTCCTAAATTTAACACTTTTTAGGAAAAAATAAATTATATTTAATTACCAATTGCTTAATGGTGGCAGGCAATCATCTGACCCATAGGTGGCAGCCATCTCAAGCCAGAGGACGAGAGGACTCTAGCCGCCACGCATATAAAGGATTTATAGTGAAAAACTTTGTTTTTACGGGTTAATTTTTTACCCGTGGCATATCACAAGAAGGGGAGTAGGAGCATGGGAAAGAGAGAGCGAATTTAGGTACAGTGAAGAGCCGTAATAAAGGTCTGCTTGTCATTGCTTGAATACTGCATTGGCATGATATAAAGTTTTGACAACATATGCGATAAGTAGAATGTGCATGTGTGTTGGGAAGTTGAACACACCACTAATTCGTGTGCCACTTTGGCTTTCATATGTTCTCGCCAATAGCACTTGCCCCAAGTGTAGGCTAGACGGGAGATCGTTGTCTTAGTGTGTATACATGTGGGTGTACGGGAGCGGTGGCGCAGTGGTTAGCACCCTGCGCTACGAACCCGGCGACACGAGTTCGATTCCCGTTCACGGTGAACACTGGTGACGATTATCTGAACCGGTCCTGGGACTCCCCTAGGTCGACTTAGCCGCAAACGAGTACCTGTGTAAACATTGCCGCTGGGGAGACAAAGTCGGCCGGGCACGGTGCTGGCTACCTTCCCCCACATGTGCCGTGCCGGTACAGCCTTAATAGGTGCTCGCTAACAGCGCTTGCCGAACAGCACTTGCTCCAAAGGTCTGTAAAGGCTGTACGGGGGATCTTCGTCTTTGGTTGAGTGTATGCAAGGACCGTATGTGTGTGCTGCATGGACTCTGACCCTTACGTCAGGACGAGATCTCGATCCAGGCATCGCAAGGCGACAAGAGTCGTACCAACCCACCCCCGCTGCATGTTTGAGGATGAATCCGCAGGGGTAAAGCAGCCGTTTCTGTTTCTGTCCACCGCCACCGCTGAGCTCAACAGGGAAGGGAACTGCATTGCACATTCGACTGGTTTGGCCAATTGGAGGAGACGGCGAGACGGAATCAACAATGGAACCGTTCGAGACGAACCAGTGAGTGGAACGCACACACACATCATCATCATAATAATAATGCATGATTATAATCATGCATCATCATTTATCAGCAGCCATGGTCACCGCGCGTCGTGGCCACCACCCCTCGCGGTTCTGCGACGTGGAACGAACCCACCCTGCACGGCTCCAGAGCCGCATGTGGTTCTCTAGCCCTGTGTGATGTTACGCATTAAGGCTCGGATTCGCATTGCATTGAGCGACTCTTGAAATGTTGAGTTTTGTTGTTGTTGAACCGTATTCGAAAAACTCCCCCCCCCCCACCAACTCCTGAAAGCGAGTTGATTTAAATCGCTCCGTCTCCTCCTCGGCGGTACGGACGGCACCATCCCGGACGCGTTCCATTCCTTGGCTGCCGCTCCGTTATTGGCCTCGACCGCCGTCCGTCGCTATCCCTTCTTCCGCTCTCCCGCTCAGACCCACGTCTTTTATAAACACTTCGAATCGATGTCGTCGCGTAAGCTTTCGCCACCAATGTTATCCATCGCAGTATACGGATTGTGGCGCATCGCCTGATGAAGCTGGTCGTTGTAATCACTGGCGACAACGTCGCGGTCGGTACTGAAATTGGAAAGTGCTGTGGGTTTACTCCCCAACGCACCGGTGTGCTGAAGTAGTTACTATACAGGAGGACGTGGGTTCGATCCCAACTGCTGTATATTTGAAGTTTGCATGTCTTTATCTCTCCCCGTGGTCGCTTGGTTTTTTTCCCCGGGTCTTCCGGGTTTTCCCTCCACGTTTGGAATCAACATCACGAGTTCAGAGTATTTGGCTGATATAAATGTCCACACGATGATAAGCCACTTCGTTGAGCTACAGTATCATTTGTCATCGCCAGGTCGCTTCTGAAAAAGAGCCATTCAGCTCAGCGGGTCTTACGTGGTTAAATAAAAAATAGTTTAGTTTGTACATTTTGTCCACTGCAAGACAGTATTATTGATCAAGGTGGTTACAAAAGTGCCGTATTTGCGCCTGTGCACCTTTGTACCTGAACACACAGGAGCACCGTTAATTATTTTTGTGTCCTGTTTGTGTGGGGTGTGTGTGTGTGATGATCTCTGCGGTATTTTGGCAGAACAAACACCATGTGACTGCAATGTAAAAGTCAAAGATCGCCCGTACCAAGCAGTGTAATTGTGCCTGGGTGGCATTACCCAACATCAGTGTCCCAACCACACAGAGCCCAACCGGCATCGTAAAATCGGCCCCTATCTCTGTGTGGGCATCTCTTGAAGATTACAAGAGAGCGGTTTGGTCGTACTGTACACTACCTTCACAAAGTCCTCTGTCATTCCTGCATTCGGGGTTTCGAGTTTTAACCGTGTTTTGTTAAAGCAGGTGGGAGCTCAAGACAACCTTATTGGGAGGACGAATTTTTATTCGCAAAGGTCACCTGGGTCACCAAAACGACAAAAGCAATACAAATACAAACAAGTAAAACAATGAAGTCAATTTAATTCACAGATATAAACAACAACCAATTAATTGAAGGCTTTCACGACCAGTAATATTCATAGTAAAAGTTTTTGGGTTAGATCGCGTAATTATAAATGTGTCGTTAACTCACCACGCGCCATCACACTGATGTGCTGAATTAACAGCTAATTGGCACATTTTGTTCACGTGACAAACCTTTACTAAGTGGCTGTGTCAAGTGCTGGTGACTTAACATCCGTTAACATCTTAACATCATTGGATTCCTCCAGTATACATAAATATTCTGATCCTGAAAACGATGCTTTTATATTTACGCAATCTAACCCCCAAAAAAATGTCATACGAACAAACAATTAGTTCGCTCACTTTTTAAGTAAACCCGTCCACAAACCCAGTGTGCAATTTTTCACCCCTTTGAGTCATTCCCTCTTTTCCAGAGCAAGCATTCCTGTGCGGCGCAAACGACAGGATTACAGAATTCCATGATGAGACGACTTATTTATTGCGGGCTTCTGAAGGAATTTTACTTAGAATAACGTTTCAGGTGTCCATGTTCATGCTGGCAGTACATTCAGCAAAGCACGGGAAATACAACAGTAAAGTTACGTAGAAAGAAAATAAATTAAATAATAAAATACGTTTCGATTGCAACACAAGCAGTCGTCATCAATCGAGTTGCAATCGAAACGTCGTATTCTATTATTTAATTTATTTTCGTTCTACCTGACTTTACTGAAAGAACCAAAGAGTAATTCCTGCAGTCACGAAAGCTTCAAATCAAGATTGTGATAATCGACACACTCAAGTGTGATATTGTTTAATCGTGTCAAATATGATATTGCAGCAACCCTGAATGCCAAGTTCCACTCCCTCTGTCCGAATCGACGCAGAAGGGGGCACTATTAACAACTCAACACATTTTTCAAGTCACTGCCCTCATAGGAAACAAATATGGAAGTTATGTCGGGGGAGTTTGTGAGTGTGCTATTTTAAAAATAGCTTTTGGGGAAACATTGGTATTGAAATCAGCAGCAGCAGCATCAATGCCACAAATGCCATCATCATCAACATCAGTTGCAGCAATACTAGTGTAGTAACGCTCACGACTCGTTCACACCGGAGTTGGAGGCACACTGGTTTATTTAACACCAACGTTGTGACATACACATTTGAGGGGGTATCGGCCCCCTCACCCGTCTATCTGAGGACACACCTCTCTAGCTAACCCTAGCCTGCCTCTGAGTCCTCCACTAATGGGCTAGGGGAGGCTATCTTGGCCCGACACTGGTCAGTCGGGCCCGGTACCCAGAGTCCAGACCAGCACTGGCTCTGGCTCTGGTACCACGCCACTGGCTCGAGCCTGCGCGGTCCTGATAAGGACGGCGTACCAGGGGGAGTCCAGGGCTCTATCTCAGACGTCTTCCGCCTCCTCTTCTTTAGCTAAACATCACTCCCGAGCCCTTCGATACAATCCCCTTTTATACCCAACCCCTCCCTGAGGGGTGGGGCCCCGGGGGATCATAACGACCGAATCGACCCCCCAGGGTGTCTGGCGCGGACGTCGCAGAGGGCACCTGCTCGTGCACACATGTAGCCCCGCCTACTGTGTTTGTTTACCATAGGCTGCCATGCATAACGGGCTCTCTCTCTAACACCCCTACATCACTCCCCCCCGCATAGCATGCAGCCGTCCCGGCTGCCAACATACAAAAATTTGACAATAAAGGTGCCTTCACCCCCTGACCGCGCGTGTGCCTCACTATTTTTGAACAATAACAGGAACCAGAACAAGAACGCAACAACAAGATGAGAAACAACCCGACGCACCCCCCCGAATAAATACGAATTCCGTAAAAAAAACAGCTTATATACAACCAGCAGGGAACCCACCCCGCACACACAACAAACGGTGAACCCAGCATATGTACATCCGAGGAGCGGGAAACACACCATCCACACAACACCCAATAAACACAACAGCTATGTACACATTTTCCGGCCTCACAACAGTTTGCGCATTTTAGCGCGCGTCCTTGCAGCGGGCCCCTCACACGGGGTAACCCCGCGTGGCGGACAATCAGGTGGCGACTGTCCGTCTTGAGGTGAGCATTCCTCTGACTCCGCGTGACCCTCGGCATCCGCAGGAGGGGTGATCGGGCGTGAGCCCGTCACTCCTGATGCTCCTGAAGGTGGCACAGCCGGCAAGGCATTAGGTGAGAGCGACGGAGACGGACCCAGCAAGTCGGCCGACCCCCCACATGTTTGGCCACGCGCGTGTGAAGTGGGGTTGTGAACCGCAGCGAAGGGTTTTAATCTGGAGGGGTGCACGAACCATCGCCGCTTCCCCCACTTGATGCGCACGCACTGCGGACGTAACACCTCCACCACTTCCACAGGGCCCCGCCACGGCCGCACAAGTTTAGAGGAGGTTGCCAGTGGCACCTGGGGGCAGTGCAACCATGCCTTGTCCCCCGGCTTCCACTGCAGCATGTGCGCTCGACTCAATCTGAGGCGCTCATTTGCCTTCTGACGGAGGTCAGAGTTTTGCATTGCAGCATCCCGTGCCTCGGTCAATTTGTCCAGATTAAATTTAACGTGGTCAGCCAGATTAGTTTTTCCCTGCGGCACGGGGATCCGCAACTGGGCACGAACAGGCGGGTCTGGTTCTCGGCCGTACATAAGGTAAAAGGGAGAAAACCCCGTAGCCGCATGGGGTGCCATCCGGTACGCCGCCAAGACCCCCTGAATTTGTAGGTCCCAATCCGTTTGCGAGTCCGAAACTTGTTGTGATAACATGGACGAGATGGTGCGATGCAAACGTTCGACCATCCCGTCAGTTTGTGGGTGATATGGGGAGGTCCGAATTTTCTTTGTGCCCAGGAGATCGCAGACTTGTCTGAGTAGTTTACCGGAAAAATTTCTGCCCTGGTCAGTCAGCAGCCTCTCCGGAGCACCTTTGTCCAGGACATAACCCTGAACAAAGGCCTCCACGATGGCTGCTGCCGACTGGTTGGCCAAAGGCCAGGCCATAGGCCAACGTGTAAAATACTCGACACCCGTCAACAAATATCTATTCCCTCTGGGGGTGGCGGGGAATGGTCCCAAAATGTCCAGAGCGACCAGCTCGTTTATCCTGGACACTTTGATCGATTGCAAGGGCGGGTTAGACTCCCGTGCCGGCGGTTTGCGTTGTGCACATTGAGGGCACGATCCCAACAAATCCCCCACATCCCTCGTCATGCCAGGCCAGTAAAAATCAAGTTGCAGCAAGGCGAGAGTCTTTTGGGTCCCCAGGTGTAGGAGGCGCTCATGAGCGGCCCATACCACCCTACCCCGCAACCCAGTAGGGACAACCAGCCGATGTCGACGTGACTTCCCGTCCCAATGCATTAGCAGACCTTGGCACATTTCCCATGCGTCGGAACCACCACTTTTTCCCCCCGCCGCACCGCCAACGCGACGTCGCCACCCGAGGAGGGAGACATCCTCCATCTGGAGGCGCCCCCATTCAATGACGGGCAACCCCAACAGGGAATCTTTGCCCTGCTGTTCGATCGAATTAGGAACCATTGCATCGTCGTCGTTGGCGGCCGCCAAGACAGGTACCGATGTGTCCCCTGGAGGCCTGCAACGTCCAGACCCCAGGAGGCATGCACACTCGGAGGTGGTTGGCAAGCGTGACAGAGCGTCCGCGTTGGTGTGGCGAACGCCCTTACGGTATGTGGTTTGGAAATCGTAATCCTGGAGGACCTCCAACCATCGGGACAATTGTCCCGATGGCTGTTGAACCCTCAGGGCGTACTGCAGTGCCGCATGATCTGTGCGGACGGTGAAATGCCGACCGTACAGATATGGGCGATACTGTTGGACGAAATGGACAATTGCCAACAGTTCCCTACGGGTGACACAATACCGTTGCTCCGCTGGAGACAACACCCGACTGCCGTACGCAACCACATGTTCCACGCCGTCAACCACCTGGGAGAGCACGCCCCCAATACCCGTGTTGCTCGCATCGGTGTCGAGCAAGAACGGTTTAGAAAAATCAGGGTAAATCAGGGGAGGAGCGTTTACCAAAGCATCCCGAAGGGAGCAAAAAGCAGCCTCCTCCTCCTGACCCCAGCAAAACCGAACCCCTTTAGATGTTAAAGCATGTAGGGGTTTGGCGATAGTCGCAAAATTAGCGACGAAGCGTCTATAATACGACGCAAACCCAATAAAACTCCTAACCTCTCCCACTGAGGTGGGAGTCGGCCAGGAGCTTACACACTGCGTTTTGGCGGGATCGGTAGAAATACCTGAGCGCCCCACGATGTGCCCCAAATAACGCACCGACTCGCGTAACAAATGGCATTTTTGGGGCTTAAATTTCAAATTAGCAGCCCGCATCTTTAGGAAAACCGCCCGCAACCTCTGGAGATGTTCCTCAAAAGTTTTTCCAAAGACAATGACGTCATCCAAATAAATCAGGCACGACTCCCATTGCAATCCAGCCAAAACCAATTCCATCAACCGCTGGAAAGTTGCCGGCGCTGAGTGTAAGCCCATCGGCAACCGGTTGAATTGAAACAGGCCGTGCGGAGTACGGAAAGCAGTTTTAGGCTTTGAATCATCGTCCAGAGGAAGCTGCCAGAATCCCGAAAGTAAGTCCAATGTGGAGAAGAATCGCGCTCCCGCCAAGGCGTCAAGCGATTCGTCCATCCGTGGGAGCGGGTATGCGTCGGCAACCGTAATTTTATTAAGGCGCCGAAAGTCAACGCAAAACCGCAACGAACCGTCCTGCTTCTTAACCAGGACGATCGGCGCTCCCCAAGGGCTGTTGGAGGGAGAAATTATGTCGGCGGCTAGCATGTCATCAACAGCCGATTTGACATGGTCCTTTTCGGCGGGACTCAACCGAAAAGGATTTTGGCGTATTGGCGCGCTGTCACCCGTATCAATATGGTGACGCAGCAGATGAGTGCAGCCCAAATCGTATTTATCCCGACTGAAAACGTCGGAAAATTCCCTCAGTAGTGTCTTAAGACGTTGGCGCTCTAAATTTGACAGGTCCGTCGATCCCGCGCAAAGCGCCTCGAGCCACCCTTCATCGCTGTCTGAATGTGGTCGCGGTGCAGGGGCAGCGCCGACATGACTCGCGACGGGTTCCTCACAGGGCACCGGCGTTGCGTGAGCAAGCACGGTCCCCTGTGGGACCACCACCGTCTGCGAGCCCACATTGAGGACCGCGATGAAGGGTTCTCCATCCCCTCTCACTATGGTCTGGGCCGGGAGTAAATTAGGTCCACTGACCCCGGCCCTAGACGGTCCCAGCAAAACCCCTTGAGCCCCAATGCCCTTAGCGAAGGGCCGCCGAAGTCTCAAAGGAATTAACATTTGCGCCCCCGGAGGAACGCGCACCGTTCTATCTACGAACGCCGGCACCGTCGCGAACGCCGTCCGGCTCGTAGCGGGGGATGGCAAAAACGCCATGCGTCGGCCCGATGGGAGCTCAATGCATCCCTGGTCGATTAATATCCTAATCGGCATTTTGGCCAGGAAATCCGTCCCCAGCAGGCACGGAACCGCCAGCGAGGAGGAAACAAAAATCGGCCCAGATAATTTAATATCCCCGACACAAATTTGGGCTCGAATTTGTCCGATGATGCCAAGTGAACCCCCGTTAGCAGCAAAGAATGGCACATTAACAGGCATCAAAGGACGGCTCTGGGCAGGGAGAATGTTATAAATCAACTCCGAAATAATGGTCGCCGATGCTCCTGTATCGACCAGGATGCGCACCTCGACCCCATCGATGTGACCCACAACGGCCGACGACCCCGATGACGCGGCTACAACCCGATGGGCTAACACGGACCACTGGCTGGGTTCAATGTGAGTACCCAGAGCGGTGCGTGTTGGTGCCATGGTACGCGATATTTGCCCCCCCTTCGCTGCGGTGTTCGAGTGTGTGACGGGCGTGTGCGTGGGCCAAACATGAGGGGTGCCGCGACTCGCCGGATTATGATGGTGGAGCTTGTGACGAGGGCCGGCGTCCCGTTGAGGTGTCGTTCCGCGCTGCCGAGGAGAGCGGCACCCCGAGGCGACGTGGCCCCGGATGCCGCAGTTATAACAGCGTGGAAGCGCTGGTGGCGACGATGGACGTTGTAGACGGCTTGAACCGGCCCGGTCCTCCCGCGCTCCCGCTCCGTGCTGCCGTTGATGGTTGATGGCGCAAACCTCTTCCGCCGGGAGGGTGGCCGCAGCGACGGCGCGCCCGCTCGCCGCCTTGCTGGCCTTCCGTCGTTGAGAGGACAGGTTTGCGTGGAGGAGACGGGCCGCTTGGAGGGAGCACATCTCTGCATCGTCCTGTGCGACAATGACGATGTCTAAGTCGTCCGCCAGCAAAAGTATCTTCTCTGTCACCATGGCGTCGACACCCTCGTCATCCATTCGTGGAAAGGCCTCCTTCGCCAGTGCCAGGAGGCTTGTGCGGTACGCCAGGGGCGACTCCTTCGTCCCCCGCTGGCGATCGTAAAAGAGTTGGCGACAGTCCGATGGTGGACCATATACCGCCGACAGCACCTGCATCGCCTTCCGCAGCGTGGAGCGCCTCTCCTTCGAAGCCGATGTTAGAGTGGCGAGGGCGTCGCTGTCGAGAAGTGCTGGCAGCGCGCGGAGAGCCTCGGCGTCTGTCCACTGTGCCATCTCCTGGTGAGCGAGGAAGCGCCGCTGGAAGCCGCCCCAGTCGCCATCCTCGCCCACAAATTCCTTGAGTGGAGGTAGCCGCTGATGTAAGGCAGCGGCTGCAGAGGAAGAACGCACTCCCTCGTCCGCCTCACTCAACTCAGCGTCGGCACGAACCAGCGATGGCATCGCCGGTCGCACCCGTGGTGACGCGGCAGGCACTGTACTCCCGCCGTTGGACGCGATGCTTAGAGCGGCCACGCCCTCAACAGCAGCTGCGGCGATGGCGGGAGTTTCAAAATGTTGCTCCGTTGAAATGGCGGGAAGGCGCTGTGGTCGTTGGCTGCTGTCGCCTCGTGGCGGTCCCGCAGCCCCCAGCCGCGTGATGTTGTCGAGCATGGCGGCTGCGGCGTACAGCAGCTCGGCCAGCTTCGCGTGCGCCTGCCTCAGCCCCTCCGTCGACGGCTCCCCTTCCTCCAGCTGCTGTGGCGTGGATGCACCCAGCCCCGGCTGCTCGATGGCGTCTTCAGCCATCTCGGGCCCTCCGACTGCAGCGGTGTCCTCCGCCCCTGGTACTCCGACTCGAGTCGTCCGGCGTGTATCCATGTTCGTACTTTGTTTCACTTCTGACGCCAGATGTAGTAACGCTCACGACTCGTTCACACCGGAGTTGGAGGCACACTGGTTTATTTAACACCAACGTTGTGACATACACATTTGAGGGGGTATCGGCCCCCTCACCCGTCTATCTGAGGACACACCTCTCTAGCTAACCCTAGCCTGCCTCTGAGTCCTCCACTAATGGGCTAGGGGAGGCTATCTTGGCCCGACACTGGTCAGTCGGGCCCGGTACCCAGAGTCCAGACCAGCACTGGCTCTGGCTCTGGTACCACGCCACTGGCTCGAGCCTGCGCGGTCCTGATAAGGACGGCGTACCAGGGGGAGTCCAGGGCTCTATCTCAGACGTCTTCCGCCTCCTCTTCTTTAGCTAAACATCACTCCCGAGCCCTTCGATACAATCCCCTTTTATACCCAACCCCTCCCTGAGGGGTGGGGCCCCGGGGGATCATAACGACCGAATCGACCCCCCAGGGTGTCTGGCGCGGACGTCGCAGAGGGCACCTGCTCGTGCACACATGTAGCCCCGCCTACTGTGTTTGTTTACCATAGGCTGCCATGCATAACGGGCTCTCTCTCTAACACCCCTACACTAGCAGTAATACCACCGTCATCACCTTCAGTTACGAGAAAAGCATTATCATCAACATTGCCACCATCATCAGCAGAAGCAGTGATCACTGAATTATCTGAATCAATACACTCATCAGCATTATCGTCATCAACACATTTCGGGAAATGGCGCTACTTTATAGCAGTACTGGTTAGAGTGCCTATCTGCGATAATTATTTTGTGCTGAAATATTTACGTGTTGAACTATCCTTTCCATTGCTCTACGGAAAGCGTCTAACCTGTGTACCTGTGCTCTACTGCGACTGACCACTGTTGTGCCACCCTATTAAAATTATAAATTCCAAAATTATGATTCTCAGTCTACCCGTGGATAAAGCCCCCCCCCCCCCATGTCAGTCGTGTTGAGTTGTTTTGACCATATTTCACCACCACCACCCTGGCCAGTGCAGGTTGGTGGAGGGGAGGGGGGGGATAGCAAGATCGGTTCAGAGTGTCTATGTTGTGTGTCTCTCTCTGTGTGTCTCTGTGTTGTGTGTCTCTCTCTCTCTGTGTTTATGTTGTGTCTCTCTCTGTGTGTCTCTGTGTTGTCTCTCACTGCTTGTGTGTCTGTCTGTGTGTCTCCGTGTCTGTGTTTTGTCTCTCTCTCAAATTTAATTGTACCTGATGATGACTGCTTGTTTTGCAATCGAAACGTCGTATTCCATTATATTATTTATTTTCCTTCTACGTTACTTTACCGAAAGAACCAAAGAGAGACACCATTTTTTTTTCCCAGCTGCCCTAAGTCCCTCACATTTATCTTGAATTTATGTTAACGGCATTGACACTATTGGGAAAGCTACATTTTAAAAGTAATCTGATTACGGATCGCGGAATTACTCCAGCAGACACCATCAGCACGCTAATCGTAGGAGCCCCCTTTAAAACCCTCGCGGCCAAAAGAGTTCTGCATTGATCCGAAATCATGACCTCGTGTCAGGCAATGCCCCTTCTTCAAAGCATTATGGGTATATTTATTATCTGTGAAAATAATCTAGTCCCAAAATCTTAGGTACAAATTTTTTCTTTTCGTTTTACTCTGGCAAACTTGTAACTTCGGTACTCTTTGGGACCAGGTTTGTGCCATTCCATAAATCCTAAATCCACCAATAGATCGAGGCCCCCCATGCCATGTCACGTGGCATGGGGTGATATCACTATTGTTAGCATGTTGACATTTGAAATTGGTACATAATGCAAGTGATCTTAACATATCTACAGTATGGGACCCTTTTTTGGCAGCATCAAGATGATGATAATTAACGATGATAATGCACACTTGGTGCCATGCGATAGATGTCTATTTGGTGTTTGAACACCTTAACAACCTGTATTCTTGCCGGAAAGGGTAAAGCCTATTATTTTTTTCATGACGTTAAAATTACACGAAAAGAAGAATAATACGAAATGTTTAAATCTGAAACTCATCCTCGTTGGCTTTATTTATTTCTCTTTTATGTTTCCATTCAACAGGACCTGCAAGTCCAGCATAAACATGGCCTGGTTCATGCATTTCTCCCTCATCCCTGCGGTAAGCGTTTCCCCCGGCGGTGAGCTTGATCGACTCGGTACAGTCGATTGAAATCTGTCCCTGCGCCACGAGGTGGACGGGTGGCTTCCGAGGTTTCGTTGGTGATTCCAACCACCAGCTTCGTCAGGCGATGTGAAATGTTGGCATCCCAGCTCCACCGCACCCCCTCCCCCTTTAATGACGGGGCATGGAGTCCATTAAGCAATGCAGCTTTTAAACCCCCACACACACACAGACAAAAAGCAAACGGCTCTGCTCTTCTCTTGTAAATATTTACTAAGGTCGTGTCTCCTGGGCTGTAGTGAAAAGGCAAAAAATAAAAAAAACCTCGCCATCCATCATTATTTATTAAGGCTGCCTACAAAACGTGCCAATGTGCTGAATTTCGCGTGGCATTTGAGAAGCAACAGACCGGCTTCATAATCGTTCGCCTGGATATTGAGGCGGGTGTCGCTTGAAGTCAGATGCCCGGAATGTTGTGGCGGGACGTGGATGAGCAAGGCAGAAGCTCTGGGGAGAGACACGCGGCATGCGGTGCGTGTCATGGCAGGATAAGGCCCGATCAGAGGTCACGGGGGTCAATGTGGTAAGAGACAGACATGGGAGCGGTCTCCTCGAGTCTGCCGACCAAGGAGGAGAGCAAAGAGGAGGTGGTGAGACACGGTCAGGGCCGGTCACGGAGATTGCTGCGTCTCCTTTGCAGCAGCCGCAGGATCTGGTGGAGGGTAGAACGTGTTGGCGAGACGTGGTGGTGGTGGCGGTGGCATCAACGGCGGTAGCCACGCCGACGTCCTCGACCTTTTGATCGAGGAGTTTGAAAGCTGTTCGACGCAAGGCAGTCTGTCTGTCCGCACGTCTCTCCCTGTGTCTCCCCACGTCTCACCGCGTCTCTCTGCCTGCGTCTGCTCGCGTGTCCCGGGCTCCGTGTCTCCGCACACCTTTCCCGTCCGTACGTCAAAGTGTCTCCCCCAGTTCTTCCCCGCGAGTCTCCCCCCCCCCCCGCCATGCTCCCCCCCATGCCTCCCCCCGTGTCTCCCCCACCCCTCCCGTGTCTCTCCGTGCCCCCCCCGTGCCTGCCCCTTTGCCCCCTCCTCCGTGTATCCCCCTCCCCTCCCGTGTATCCCCCCCTCCTGTGTCTCTCCCCGTGTCTCACCTCCTCCCCCGTGTCTCCCCGTGCCCCCGCCCTCGTGTTTCCCCCTTTGCCCCCCCCATGTATTCCCCCCTCCCGTGCCCCCCCCCCCCCCGTGTCTCTCCCCGTGTCTCACCTCCCCCCCGTGTCTCCCCCTGTGCCCCCCCCCGTGTCTCTCCCCGTGTCTCACCTCCCCCCCGTGTCTCCCCCCTCCCTCCCGTGTCTCTCCTCGTGTTTCACCTCCCCCCCCCGTGTCTCCCCGTGCCCCCCCCGTTCCCCCCCCATGTCTCCCCCTTTGCACCCCCCCCCCGTGTATCCCCCCCTCCCGTGCCCCCCCCCCGTGTCTCTCCCCGTGTCTCACATCCCCCCCCCCGTGTCTCACCTCCCCCCCCGTGTCTCCCCCTGTGCCCCCCCCCCCCGTGTCCCCCCCCCCCCCCCCCCCGCGTGTCTCCCCGGCAGGTCGTCGTCATCATCCTGCTGTCGTTCCTGCAGCGCCGCGTCCGCGGACACCAACTGGACGAGCGCTTCCCCCTCAACCGCCGCTTCGGCATCGTGGTGTAAGCGCACAATGACAAAGGTCCCCCGCGTAGCCTCTCAACAGACGCGTTGGGGCAAGTGCAGTCGTGACGAGCACCTGTGAAGGCTGGTGTCGGCGCACCGCGCGAGGTTCTCATTTAAGGGGCCGTCCATAAATGACGTCACGCACCTCGGGGGGGGGGGGGGGGTTCAGACATTTGTGACGATGTGTGACGAGGGTGTGGGGGGGGGGGTTTGAGAAATGTGACGTCACGTAAAAATGCGCAAATTTAAATAAATGTAGACAGCACGTTATACTTAATTAAATATACTTTTTAATAAATGTTTTCTCCTACAACATCAGATTGCAAGCGGCACATTAAATACGCACTACAATGACAATAGTTTAAAGCGATTTGAAGCGTGTTTTATTTGGGGGGGGGGGGCAGAGCTTTGTGACGTCAAATTTGAGGGGGGGTCTGACTTTTTGTGACGCCGTGTGACGAGGCGGGGGGGGGTCAAAATCGCGTGACGTCATTTATGGACAGCTCCTAAAGCTGAGTGGACCTTGCGGAGGCCCATAACCGGTTCATGTCTATATACTCGCCACTGTTATCGATCATGAGCGGGAATCGAACTCGGGACGTCGGAGTTCGTAGCGCGCCGCTCTCAATAGCCGCCTGGGCACACACAAAGATCCCCCGTATAGCCTTCACAGACTGCTGGGGCAAGTGCTGTTAGCGAGTACCTATGAAGGCCGGCACGGCACACGACGGGGTGGGTGGCCAACACCAGTGGCGATGTTTACGCACCGCACCAGGTACTCATTTGAGGCTGAGTCAACCTAGGGGAGGCCCAGGGACCGGTTCAGATACTCGCTATCACCGGTGTTGGCCGTGAGCAGGAATCGAGCCCAGGTCGCCAGGTTTCGTAGCGCAGCGCGCTAACCGCTTCACCACCGCTCCCGTAATTGTTGCACTACTGCCCGCATACACAAACAAACACACACGCAAACAAAAACACACATACACACGCACACACAAACACACACACGCGCACACAAACACACGCACACAAACACACACGCACACAAACGCACACAAACGCGCACACACACGCACACAAACGCACACAAAAACACACGCATGCACACAAACACAAATACACGCACACACACAAGCACAAACACACGCGCACATAAACACGCACGCACACACACGCACAAACACACACAAACACACGTTCGCACACGCTGAGCGGGCGCTGTGTGTCCAGGCCCGTGTACCTGGTGGGCAACCAGAGCAACCGCTGGTCGTACGGCATCGCGTTCGGAGCGACCACCAGCACGGTGGTGTCGCTCTTCACCAACGAGTTCTCCAACTACTTCGACTTCGTCGCTCCGTCGTGGGCAAAAGGTGGGGACCAGGACGACGCCGGACGACCACTGCCATTATTGTGACACCACTCCTACCCTCCCTTCTTCGTCGTCGTCGTCATCATCTCAGTCGTCGTCATCATCTCAGTCGTCGTTGTCTTCATCGTCTCAGTCGTCATTGCCGTCTCAGTCGTTGTCGTCATCATCATCTCAGTCGTTGACATCGTCTCAGTCGTTGTCGTCATCATCGTTGTCATCAACGCAAACTTCGCTGTCAGCTGTATTGTCATTATTCTTGGCTCTTTCGGTAAAGTCATGTAGAAGGGAAACAATAAAGTAATACAAATATAAAACAATAAAATTAGAATTTTATAATATAAAATCATAAAATGCGAATTTATTGTTTTATACTTTTATTATTTTATTGGTAAAATTTCTTATTATTTTATTATTTCCCTTCTACGTGACTTTACCGAAAGAACCAATAATATGAATCCCTGCAGTCACGAAAGCTTTAAATCAAAATGTATTGTCATTGTCACCACAGCAAGCGTCATCATCGTCATCGTGATTAAATCACAACAAGAACAACAGCTGTCTCTTGATTTGAAGCTTTCGTGACTGCAGGAATCCATACTCGTTGCTTCTTTCGGTAAAGTCACGTAGGTAGAAAATAAAATAAATCATAAAATAAATCACGACGTTTCGGGCGCAACACAACAACAACAGCTCTCGTTCGCCACTAACTCGCGGTGAAGCCAACACGGTGCGTGTGGCCAGGCTAAGGGCACCTTGAGGCCACCGTGCATCGTCGAAGGTCCCCCACTGGCAGATGCCATGTGGGTTGACTGAGATGACTGGCAGATGCACCCACCACCTGTGCACGCCACTGTGCCAACTTGACAAGTTTTAACCTGCCCGGCGCTCCGCTCGTGGTTGTGAGCGGTCACTCCTCTGCTCTGCGTTGTCGTTGGAAGTGCGACTGCCTCCAATTACCCAGAAGCGTCCTTCACGAACCTCCTCCACAGAGGCCGATTTTGACACCGCTGGTACCATACAAATAAAAAAATTGAACATCATGATGACCACAACCTCCAACAGCATCGTAATCACATTCATGATGATTGAGGTGATGTGGTTCTGATGATGAGGATGATGCTGACATTGCTAATGTAGCTGCTGCTGCTATTTTTAATTGACGGGGTTAACCAAATTGCCGACCCAAGCAAATGTACCGAAAAAAATAAATATAATTATGATCATCATCATCATCGTCGTCAGCCACGTGGGCCGATCTCATCGCTCCATCTCCATGGTGGTTCACCCACTTGGAAGCACTTCTCTTCTTTAGCTGCCATCATGAGGACATCAACGACGTTGACAACGATCATCATCATCATCGTTGTTGTTGATACTAACATTACACTAATCGCTGCCTCTGCCCGACAGCTCTGGTTTATCTGCTGGCCGCCCTGGAAGTCGGCGTGGATGTTTACCCGTTCTTCGCCTGCCTTGGGACCGAGTACAAAATCCTGGGTTCAGTCCTGGGCTTCCTATACTCGGTGTCATGGTGAGCTTGCAACCTCCATGCAATCTATAATACTGGTAGGAACCTCCTGGTTACACCAGCCCACAGGGGATTATTGTGTCCGTCCGTCGTGCATCCAAGGGCTGGGTGGGGAGGGGCTGGTCACCCCGTGGTGCCCTTATCAACGTTTAACCTACTCACGCCGGCTTGTGCCCGCCCTCACAGTCGGGCATATTTGCAGAATACACCACGCAGCCGTTGACCCTGGCCATTGACCGAGCAACCCAACGTTCTTACCAGCTCCCTCCGCAGGAATGTGTTTGTGTACGCGTGTGTGTGGCTGGGAGCGGTGGTGTAGCGGTTAGCGCGCTGCACTACGAACCTGAAGATGCGAGTTCAATTCTCGCTCACGGCCAACACCAGTGACGATTATATCTGAACCGGTACCTGGGCCTCCCCTAGGTCGATTCATCCTTAAATGAGTACCTGGTGCGGTGTGTAAACGTCGCCACTGGGGAGACAAAGGCGGCCGGGCGTGGTGCTGG
Source organism: Lampetra planeri (assembly GCF_965212315.1). Taxonomy (NCBI): domain Eukaryota; kingdom Metazoa; phylum Chordata; class Hyperoartia; order Petromyzontiformes; family Petromyzontidae; genus Lampetra; species Lampetra planeri. The sequence goes on along the minus strand of NC_136145.1, from coordinate 5,837,567 downwards.
CTACCCAGCCAATCGTGTGCCGTTCCGGCCTTCATAGGTGCTCGCTAACAGCACTTTCCCAAACAGTCTGTTAAGGCTACACGGGGGATCTTTGTCTTTGTGGCCAGGATTTGTGATGTATACGTGTGTGTGACTGAGATTGGTGATGTGTGTTTGGGTGGCCGGGACTGGTGTGGGGCCGTCCATAAATGACGTCACGCACCTAGGGGGGGGAGGGGGGTCAGACATTTGTGACGATGTGTGACGAAGGGGGTAGGGCGGGTTTGAGAAATGTGACGTCACATCAAAATGCGCAACTTTAAATAAATATTAATTAAATGGAATTGTTATAACAACACTCATTTTGATTAATTTTCATTATTAACTATTTGATTATTTAAATTGACTAAGGTCACCTTTTATTTATTCCATGAAGGAGCATTTTGCTTCTCCATGGGAGAATGGAGAAGCATACATTTTGTAGGTGCTCGCTTAACAGCACTTTCCCCAACAGCCCGGTGTAGGCTATACGGGGCATCTTTGTCTCACTCTAATTGTATGTTTCCCTGACCTTTGACACTTCGGCTGGTGCAAGTGCTGCAGTGACATCACCGCCTCGTTGACAATTGCACTCACACAAAGACAAAGATCCCCCTGCAGCCTTCAGTAGACCGTTGGGTCAAGTGCTGTCAGCGAGCACCGATGAAGGCCGGAACGGGTGCTGGGTGGCCAGCACCACGCCCGGCCGCCTTTGTCTCCCCAGTGCTGATGGTTGTACACCGCAGCAGGTACTCATTTGAGTCTTGGTTGACCTTGGGGAAGGCCCTGGACTGGTTCAGATAATTAATCATCGCTGGTGTTGGTGGCCGCCGGGTTTGTAGTGCGCAACAAACCACCGCTCCCCACATACGTTACACACACACATACGCAGACACAGGTAAACACACACACATATGCAATCAACTATGTTCGATTAAAATATTTACTTTATAAAAAATCTATCAAATTTGTTCGACTAAAATATTGAACTTGACGTTTTGTTTGTTCGTTTTCGGCAGGCTAACTGTGAATTTGATTGACGTTTGTCAATGCTCATTTGATCCGGTAAGTTCGTTTCCATTACTCGACACTGTATTCGTTTTCATTCGCACGCTCGACAGCGACTCTGAGTTTTCGGCAGGGGTCCTCCTGCATCCTTTGCAGAGGTTGCAACCGGGTACCCGATACCCGTACCCTACCCGATGCCCGTACCCTACCCGATACCCGGCTACCCGGGTACGGGTGCCCATTTGCGACCCTGGTGCGGCCGGGTACGGGTACGGGTAAGGAATCAAAACCCGTTTGCGACCTCTGATCCTCTGGCAGGACTTTGGGGCCTATTTCTGCGCCCGTCTTTCAGACGCGCGGCTTCTGCGGCCGTCTGGAACGCTCTTCCTTCCGATATTAGGAAGCCACTGGAGTTATGCGCTCTTAAATGTTGATTTAAAACGCATTTCATGAGAACTGCTTTTTGTGTTGGGATCCTCGGATGAAATGCGCAAATGTAAATTATTATAATATATCGACAACCCATCTCTCGCTCCCGTGTTGCCAGTCAATGCACCTCACTGGCCACCTACGTTGAACTAACTCTGAACTCTTTCTGTAAATGATAAGAAGCTCGTCCGGCAGGAGACTGCGTGCTTAGCTGACAACCAGTGAGCGGAATAATGCGAACCACTGTGTGATACCTAGACGGCAAACAGCACTTATGACGAGTGGCTGGCTCACAGGGCGTGAGCGATGCACAGGGCCTGGTTTTAAATCCACAAACTCGACGTTCTGCAGTCAACATTCTGGCCGAAGAGCAGTGGTGGGGAACGTTCGGCCCGTGGGCCGTATAAGGCCCCCGAAATCATTTGATCTGGCCCTGCCAAGGCAACTGCCGGCGGGACTCGAAATTCAATAAATCTAGGAGCAAACCTGGACAAGCAGTTGCGAGTAGCAACATCATCAATACCGGCTAACATTACACGCCTCACCAAAAAGAAGCAGTTCCAGCCATCACATTAGGGGTGAGTTAATTAAATGTTTGACCAAATATAACGGGCACATTTTTAAGTTGATAATTTTGTATGGCCCGCGAATGATGTTATAAATATCCAAATGGCCCTTGGCAGTAAAAAGGTTCCCCACCCCTGCCGTATAGGCTCAGAGGGCTGGACGCTATAGTATCAGTCGTTCAAATGCTTCTGTCCAGAAATCAGCCGTCGTGAATTATCACTCCCCGAAGTCCGCATCGTAATTAGTGGTGGGGAGCCGTTAAACTCCCCGCCTCCTGCTGGCCTTACCGGGATACTGCAGTGTGGCGAGTGGATCCGTGTCCATCTGTGCGGAGCTCATCGAGTGCTGCGCCCTCCTTGGTTAACACGCGCGGGTTTCCTCCGGGCATTGTGCTCCGGTGCCCTCCCACATTTGTAAAGACTCGTCAATGGAGTTGGCCGAAACATGCCGATCGAGACGTTTCAGGCAATGGCCCTTCTGCATGTGACGACGAAGAAGGAGAAGGCATTGCGTATTATTTATTTTGGTTGGCAGTCGTGCTAATGCATCACTGCCAACGCAGCAGCAGCAGAGTCGCCAAATCATCCCAGTGTAGGATCGCAGAGCTTGGGCAACTGCTGGCGCCGGCTCTGGCTGTCTCCTCGCTCGTCCGTTGACGTTTCCCTGCGTCCCACCCCCCGCGCGAAAAGCTGAGCGCGTTGACACAATTCTCCGAAGCGCTTTAAAAGAGGGTGCAACTCGTCAGAATATGAAATTGCGAAGACGACATCTTTCTATCCCCCCCCCCCTGCGTTTCATAACCGGTTTAGTGCACGTTCACGGTGTGCACGTGCGTCACAACGTGATGCAGCGGGCCCCGCGCGCATTGCCTAAGTCGAAAAATAAAATGACGACGATGGTGACTGGGCGAAGAACCCGGGGCCGGCACAGGATTCGCTGTTGGTGGGACAATGTCGCTTGGCTGGTCTGGGAACGCCTGGGAATTCCCCAGGAAGAGCTAGAGTTTGTGTATAGTAGTGTATAGAGTAGTGTATAGTGTAGTAGTGTATAGTGTAGTGTTTAGTAGTATATTATGTATAGTAGTGTATAGTGTAGTAGAGTATAGTGCAGTGTATAGTAGTGTAGTGTATAGTGTATAGCAGAGGTGTGGACTCGAGTCATGTGACTTGGACTCGAGTCAGACTCGAGTCATGAATTTGATGACTTGCGACTCGACTTGGACTTGCATAACAATGACTTTGTCCCACCTATGAGATGTGGACTCGAGTCATGTGACTTGGACTCGAGTCAGACTCGAGTCATGAATTTGATGACTTGCTACTCGACTTGGACTTGCATAACAATGACTTTGTCCCACCTCTGGTGTATAGTAGTGTATAGTGTAGTAGTGTATAGTGTGTTTAGTAGTATATCGTGTATAGTAGTGTATAGTGTAGTAGGGTATAGTGCAGTGTATAGTAGTGTAGTGTATAGTAGTGTAGAGTAATATATAGTGTAGTAGTGTATAGTGTAGTAGTGCTGGAGTCCATCGCCAGGGAAAGGGAGGTCTGGACTGTCCTACTCAACACGCTGCCGCCGCGACCCTCACCAGGACAAGCGGAGTGAGAAACGAACGAACGGACGGACGATGATGACGACGACGATCCTGTGAACACGTGCGTGCGTGTGTGTGTGTCGACGCAGGACCACGTGTTTGTGGTTCTGACCAAGACGCCGTCGCTCGTGTGCCAGCTATTCCTCTCGCTCAAGTTCATCCACATGTTCTTCCGAGCGCTGATGATCGCCCTCGGGCGATCCAAGCCGGAGGTGAGGTTACGTGACGAGTGCTCCCCACGCCTTGCCCTCTGTGTTGTTGTCTTCGGCGTGTGTTTCCTCGCGAGTGGTTCGAGTTGTGGGTGTAGTCGCGAGCGGTGAGAGGCCGACGTGGGGTAAAAGGATAGTTTTGTTGTGTTTGTCCTGGTGATGCTCACGTATGTAGAATTGTTACTTTTAAGAATCCGAGAACTAGTGCTGTGACATCTAATACTTTTTATGTGTTTACGGTGAGCACGTCATATGACCCCACGTGCTGGCCAGCTGACCACATCCGCCAGTTGCTGTTTGCTTGTAACAAAGTGATTTTGATTCGTGTGTCTGTGTGTGTGCTTTAATTTATTTTCAGGAAACAGAATTGATTCTAAAATCACACCATGCAGCCTACATCAAAACCCTCTTATTGAAACCCGATCCGGAGTAAGTGCAGCACCGACCAATATTCATATATTGATATATTCTGCAACGGTCCACTGTCTGCTGGTTATCGGATGTATTCTAGATTTGAAGTTTTCGTGACTGCAAGGATCCATACTCTTTGGTTCTTTCGGTAAAGTCACGTAGATGAAAACAAAAATCACGATGTTTCGATTGCAACACAAGCAATCATCATCAGGTGTGACAACCACAGCAAGAAAATTAATGTTTTATTCATATTTTTTCACCTACGTGACTTTACCGAAAGAACCAAAGAGTATCGGACGTATGTTGAACTTCTTTCGAAACATACACAGCCAACCGTGATAATCGGAGGTGCGGGGGAAGCTGAACAAACTAAACACGAAAAGCAGTTCTTAAGAAATGAGTTTTCAATCTAGATGGTTTAGAAGTGCATATCTCCAGTGCTTTCCTAATATCGGATGGAAGAACATTCCAGACGGCCGCATAAGGGCATCTGAAAGCATGCAATGCGGTGACCGTCTTTGTTTGACGGCTGAGCCGAAAGCCGCTGCTGCTAGGATGACCGGAGTTCGCGTGATGGTTTTCTGCTCCTTCACGATAGACAACTCATGATCTTAACGTCTGTGAAAAATCCCCCTCGTTTTTGGACTCGTCCGCCCCACCACTCCGTGCCTCTGTCCACCCAGAAGTGTCCACCACAGTCTACGACTGGGGTGAAGTGGGGGTGCTTCCAACTTCTGACCCCCGTGCCCCTACTGGACATCTCTTTAAAACAAATGCTGTATAGCTCATCGGATTCCTCCAGTATTATTAAAGATTCTAATTCTTCCAAGATGATGTGGCCCAGCAAGGAAGTATAGGCCCAGCACCCTCTGCCCAAGGGCTTTCTTGAGCGCCTTCTAGTGGAGGACATTCAGCCAGCAGGGACGTGAGCAAGCAATTGCAGGGCTGCACCTTTACATCATCGCCTTTAAGCAAGTCGATCGACCAATCTGAACTTTATTTATTTAAAGTCGCCAATTCTTAATACGTAAATTATCATTCGCAGATAACAAAAAATATATTTAAAATCGTAATTTTGGACGTGCGTTGCGCAGCGTTTGCTCAGTCGGTCGCTCTCGTAGAGAGAGACAGACCGACTCTGGTAGGCGCGAGGGAGAGCCACAGACAACGAGCAGGGAAGGCAGCAGCCAGGCGGTGAGGAGCCGGCGTCAACGATTGCCCAAGCTCTGCGGTCCTCTGCATATGAGGGCGTCATCGACCAATTAATGAGTGGGACTTAAACGTGGGAGGAAGCCGGAGCACACGCCTGAGGCTAACCCACACATGCGAAGGGGAACCACTCTACCCCCCATACAGAGCGAACAGCTGGAGTCCACGTTCTCGCTGCGCCGCCTTCTCCTGGCGAGCCAGGGTACGGGGGCTTCTCCTCGTCGATGCCCACGGGGGAAGGGAGTTCGGCAACGACTGCGCGATTCGCCAACCCCCTTGGCCTCCAGAGTGCTCGATTGCATGCGACGCGCGTAGCCACCGCGGGGGCCATGCGATCGAAATGACAATCGGGGTTGACTCTAAAAAACCCAAAGGTTAACCACGACGTGTATTTGCACGCGTTTTTCGATGCACAGGGAGGAGGAAGAGGCTGTGAAACAAAAGTCGTGCTTTCGACGCAAGTGCTACGACTGGGACCCCCATTTTAAGTTTCCAGCCCGAATGATCGCGACGGCCGTGTTGGGAGTCATCTGCCTCTACTCCGTGAGTCTCCGACACCAGACTTGTGGCGACGCATGCGAAAACAAACAAATATGCTCCGATAATAATGTGTGCATTGTCTTTGAAACTGATTGGCCCTACACCAGAGACGGCCTTCTTAATGGCCTTGTCTCACCAGTGTCAGACCAGAGAGGGCCAAAGGCGAACAGTACAAAGGCAATGCACGTATCAAATTATGAATCGCTCGGGTTGAGCAGTTATATATATAATGCGAGCGTAAGCGGGGTTCGCTGCTGGCCTCTGGGCCAATCATATGGCCCGGGGTATTGGGGGGCGGAGCCAGTATGGGGGTGTATGTGAAGGTCCGCCGCTCACCTCGGGTCCAATCAGAAGCGAAGTGAGTGGGGGCGGAACCTAGGGGCATAGCCAGCAGGGCGCTATGGGGGGGCCAGATCTGGAAGGTTCGGAAGCGCGTGGTGAGAGGGAGGAGACAGGGTCACGTGGTGAAGGGGATATAGGTGGGAGCCTGGAAGGGCTCCGGGTCAGTTGGTAGAGTGAAGAAGCTGGACGACGTTGGGTGGCCGGAGGGAGTCCGCGCCATCAGCCACGTGGCTGAAGGAGCTTCAGCACACCGTCGGCCAGCGGTGTGCGGAGCGGGGGAGCGTGAAGGACTGACGAGAGAGCGCGTGCGGGGCGCGCGTGAGGAGCAGCTGGTCCGGTGTCGGGACCAGCAGGGTGCGGGTGTTAACCTGAATAAAGAGTGACGGAGACCAAGCAGTGCGTGGCGAAGTCCTTTATTACAAATATATGGGACCTTTTTGCCAGTATCAAAATGATGGAAAACATTTCAATTTAAAGCTTTCGTGACTGCAGGGATTCATCTTATTGGTTCTTTCGGTAAAGTCACGTAGAAGGGATGTAATAAAATAATAAAAATAAAACATATTAAAATAATTCTCACTTGACGGACCTGTTCTCCACCTGAGGACGGCTGCTTGCGTTGTGGTCGAAACGTCGTGAGAATTATTTTATTATGTTTTATTTTTATTATTTTATTACTTCCCTTCTACGTGACTTTACTGAAAGAACCAAGAAGATGGAAAACATGTTTTGCCACGCGTGGTTCATGCAGACTTGATGCCTTTGCAATGGGTGTTGCTTACTCGACGCGTGAAGATCTTAACGCCTTCCACGTTTTATTGCCGGAAGGGAGATGACGCCCATGAATAATTTGTTTTCTTCATTCATCCTCCCAGGTCGTGTTGATTGACATCCAGCTGGCGATACTGGTGTCCCGAGAGGTGGTGGAGTTGGAGGTGTCGCTGGACGAGCTAGTGAATGCGGACGACCTTCCCTCCGGCACCAACAGCACCATCATCCAGTTCGTCGAGTTCATGGGCGTCGCGCAAAGTGAGATGCTCCCCTTTCTCGAGTTCCCGCGAGAAGGAGGGGTTTTGGCTCGCCGACAAAACCGTTTGCGTCCCATTCGTTTCTGTGGCTCTTCGCCCGTCTCTTCCACGAACGCACGGTTGGCTACTCGCGGCGCGATAGAAGTTCAACGCACGCCTCGAGGGAGCTCTAGACGGTGTTTGGCCTACTCTTCCCTCGCTGGCCGGAAGCCTCGGAAGGAGGAGTGGAGTGATGTGCCCACACTTTGCCCCACCACGCGCGGGGAGGGTGGCGGGTGGTGTGGATTTAACGTGCACATATACCCTGGCACAAGCGCCGTCGTGACGTCACCGCCACTTAGTGGCGAATGGCGGTTGTTGTTGTTTATTGTTGGTGGTGGATATTTAAGAAACTCGCCCCATTGTTTGAACTGCCGCACCTGGATATAGATTTGGGCGCCACGGTGGCGAGGTGTTTACTACCTCGCCTGCTATGCAGGAGATCGTGGGTTCGATCCCGACCCTGACGCCTGCTGCTGTATATGTGAAGTTTGCGTGTCTCTCTCTCACTCTCCCCTTGGTCGTGTGGATTTTTCTCCGGGTTCCTCCGGTTTTTCCCTCCACATTTAGAAACAACGTCACGCGTTTAAGAGTATTTGGCCGCGATAGATTTTCCACGCGAAAAGCCACTTCGTTGAGCTATCGTTTGTGTTGGCCAGATCGCCTCTGAAAAATAATATCTCAGTGGGCCTTACCTGGTGAAATAAAATATATATTTTTTTATAGTTTATCTGAAGAGAGGGATGACGTGGGAAGAGGCTACGAAGTCAAACGGAACGATAAAACCACTTGTCAATAATACGCCAATTATTGTGTTGCCCAGGGACCATAGCTCATGGCCGAACTCGGAGGGGGAGGTCATGAGGCTTTCTGTCGTTTCAGTTGCGTGGAGCATCTCCACTTACACGGCGGCAGCAACCTCTGTCGCGTACATTTTCCACATTCTGGTGTGCTACAGGTGAGTGAGCGAATCGTGCGTCCGCCTGTGTGCGTGTCCGTCCGTCCGTGCGCTTTTGCGTTACGTCTGCGTATCTGTGTCTCTCTTTGCTTGCGTTTCGTGGATGTCTGTGGGTGTCTTCGTGTGTGCGTCTGCAGGTAGGTTAGCGTGGAGAGCGGTAGTGTAGCGGTTAGCGCGCCGCGGCAACCCAAGTTCGAGTCCTACTCGCGGCCACCAACACCCAGTGACAATTATCTGAACCGGTCTTGGGCCTCCCCTAGGTCGACTCAGCCTCAAATGGGTACCTAGTGCGGTGTCAACATCGCCACTAGGGAGACAAAGGCGGTTGGGCGTGGCGCTGGCCACCCACACCCTTGTGTGCCGTTGCGGCCTTCATAGGTGCTCGCTAACAACACTTGCCCCAACAGGTCCCTTCTGAAAAAGAGCCATATAGCTCAGTGGGCCTTACCTGGTAAAATAAAAAAAAATAGTTCAGTAGCAGTAGTTTACTTTATATGTGTCTGTGATTACTACCCATCGGACTTGATTTCTATTCAATCTGGCATTTGAAACGCATTGCCTGGACGTCTGCGAGTTTGTGTGTGTGTGATCCCGCGGGTTGACCGCGTGAATGGATTGGCGCGTGTGCGTGGACCGCCGTAGGAAACACATCAAACGGCTGTGGAGGGGCGACCGAAGTTTCCTTCCACGGAAGCAACCGAAGGCCGGCCCTATGATGGTGAGTACCGCCAGCGCGCCACGCACTTGCACATGTCGCCGCTGTGGGGAGATGTTAAATACCTCGTTTGGTATACAGGAGGTCGCACTCATTGCACACAAAGTGCTTGCCACATATGAACCACGGCACCTTGCTGACCTCGTCATCTTCACAGCAGCAGTGGCTTTTGGCTGGCCATCGAACAAAGACGGTCGCCGCATCGCGAGCTCACAGATGCGCCTTCTGCGGCCGTCTGGAACGCTCTTCCTTCCGATATTAGGAAGCCACAGGAGCTATGCACTTCCAAATAATTATGATTGACGAACTAATTTCTTTGTCTTTGTACATCTGCATAGTCTAACTTTCTATTCGACTATGCCGGTGATCTTTGTGTATGTGTATGTATGTTGGCCAATGGTCCAAATATAGCACTGCAGAGCTTGGGCAATTGCCCGGTGCCTCTTCTGGTCACCTTCCCGCTGTTTCTGCAGTTTCCCACACCTCTGAATCATTTGATCTCTCTTTGAGAGTGAACGCAAACACTTGCGTGTTAACAGATGTAACACTATTATGATTATTTACGTATTTATTTATATGTGTGCGTGTGTTTGTGTAGGCTGCAGGCGTTAGGTATACAGGCTGGCAGATTGCATACCTGCTGTGGGGTACGTAAGCACCGTGTCCATTTTGACGGAGCTCCGCATGTGACATTTGTGAATGTTGCTCTGACTGCCCTGTGCTGCCCACTCTGTGGCCCCCACATCCTATAACACCTGGGCACAGCGGGTAATTTGGTCGTATGCATGGATGTGTATGCGTGTATATCATGCGTGGATATGTATATGCAGTAGGTAGACCCAGCCTCAAATGAGTACCTGATGCGGTATGTAAACATCACCACTGGGGAGACAAAGGCGGTTGGGCGCGGTGCTTGTCACCACCCCCCTCGTGTATTGTACCGGGCCTCATAAGTGCTCGCTAACAGCCTGACAGCACTTGCCCCAACATCTGTTAATGCTATACGGGGGATTATTGTCTGTTTGTGATCACAGCTGAGCTTAATCATTTAACCCACAACACGTGGTTGTGTAATATATACTCTTATTTTTTTTTTTACGTGGAGAGACAGATAGTCCTATATGATGGAGGGAGACATCGTCCACTTTTCTATTTTGCTCCTTGCTGAGCTGCATTGGCTTCCGGTTGCTGAACGAATACATTTTCAGGTCGCACTCCTGACACACAAAGTGCTTGCCAGAAATGAACCGCAATACCTCGCTGATCTCGTCAAGGAGCACAAACCATCACGTGACACTCCGCTCATCCTCGCAAGCAGCGGCTTTTGGCTGGCCATCGAACAAAGACGGTCGCCGCATCGCGCGCTTTCAGATGCGCTTCTGCGGCCGTCTGGAACGCTCTTCCTTCTGAAATGAGGAAGCCACTGAAGCTATGCACTTTTAAATCATCCAGATTGAAAACTCATTTCTTTATAACTGCATTCGTGTTTATTTTTTTGTCCTTCCCCTGCACCTCCGATTAGCACGGCTGGCTACGTATGGTGCAAAATAACTTCAACATACATACACGCACACATTCTCTACAACACCGCGATTGATTGTAATTATTTAGCGTTACACGACACATTGGGCCCATTCTCCGACCTCCTACCAGCGAGACAATTGCCTCTTCACACGGCCCTAAAAAAGCGCACCTAGGCTGGCACGGGGCGCCGCGGCGACGTCACCGATTCTGCGCTGTGCATGTCGTTGCAGGGTATCTGGTTCTTCACGCGGTGCAGTTCCTGCTGATGCTGTTGATTGCTTACGGCATCGTGCTGCCCATAATGAGCGGCAGAGGCCTGGCGTTGCTGCAGGGATTAGGGATATCCTTGTACGCGACGGCATATGTGTACACGCATACGTACACGCATGCATACAGACATACGTACACGCATGCATGCAGACATACGTACACGCATGCATGCAGACATACGTACACGCATGCATGCAGACATACGTACACGCATGCATGCAGACATACGTACACGCATGCATGCAGACATACGTACACGCATGCATGCAGACATACGTACACGCATGCATGCAGACATACGTACACGCATGCATGCAGACATACGTACACGCATGCATGCAGACATACGTACACGCATGCATGCAGACATACGTACACGCATGCATGCAGACATACGTACACGCATGCATGCAGACATACGTACACGCATGCATGCAGACATACGTACACGCATGCATGCAGACATACGTACACGCATGCATGCAGACATACGTACACGCATGCATGCAGACATACGTACACGCATGCATACAGACATACGTACACGCATGCATACAGACATACGTACACGCATACATACAGACATACGTACACATGCATACAGACATACGTACACGCATGCATGCAGACATACGTACACGTATGCATACAGACATACGTACACGCATGAATACAGACATACGTACACGCATGCATGCATACAAACAGACATATGTACACGCATGCATGCAGACATACGTACACGCGTGCATACAGACATACGTACACGTATGCATACAGACATACGTACACGCATGCATGCAGACATACGTACACGCATACATACAGACATACGTACACACATGCATACAGACATACGTACACGCATGCATACAGACATACGTACACGTATGCATACAGACATACGTACACGCATGCATACAGACATACGTACACGCATACATACAGACATACGTACACACATGCATACAGACATACGTACACGCATGCATGCAGACATACGTACACGTATGCATACAGACATACGTACACGCATGAATACAGACATACGTACACGCATGCATGCATACAAACAGACATACGTACACGCATGCATACAGACATACGTACACGCATGCATACAGACATACGTACACGCATGCATACAGACATACGTACACGTATGCATACAGACATACGTACACGCGTGCATACAGACATACGTACACGTATGCATACAGACATACGTACACGCATGCATACAGACATACGTACAGACGTGCTTGCACACATTCTTACGCACACACATGCGAGTGTCACCACAGCAAGAAGGGCCTGGGTTCGATTCCCGACTCGGGCGCCTTTCTGCGTCGGGTTTGCATCTTCTCTCCCGCTGTTCCGCGTGGGTTTCCTTTTGGTGCATCAGTCTCCTCCCATAGCGAGCAAAAAAAAAACATGCAATGTAACGTGAAATGGGGCAAAAACACCCCAATGCTGAAAAATTACCTGCGTATGACTCGATTGGGATCACACTCGGCAGCATTCTCACCCTCTCCTGCCAAAAGTTGGCACGGCGCTCCTGGAACGGAGTCTGTGGGCTCGGTGAGACTCTCCCGGGTAGACAAACGCAACCTTTTTTTTTCTTCTTGGTTCTTTCGGTAAAGTCACGTAGAAGGGAAATAATAAAATAATAAAAATAAAACATAATAAAATACAATTCTCACGATGTTTCGGCCACAACGCAAGCAGCCGTCCTCAGGTGAAGAACAGGTCTGTCGGAAAAACGAAAGCGTCTCAATGACACTGTCTGAATGACACTGTCTTTCCGACAGACCTGTTCTTCACCTGATGACGGCTGCTTGCGTTGTGGCCGAAACGTCGTGAGAATTGTATTTTATTATGTTTTATTTGTATTATTTTATTATTTCCCTTCTACGTGACTTTACCGAAAGAACCAAGAAGATGAATCCCTGCAGTCACGAAAGCTTTAAATCGAAATTTAAACGCAACATTACCGATGGAAAGACAAAGAAATGTGCACGCAACCCGAAAATCTCGTTTGGAGAGAGCTGTCGAGCACAACTGGCAAAAACCTACTCGCTCGGCGATAAACCTACCTTCCTCTTCCCTCCGTCCGCTCTTTCAGCCTGAGCATTTTCCTCGTCATCGGAGTCATCGTGGTTCAAGTGATCATCTCGGACATGTGCTTCCTGCAGCCCAAGATCAACGCAGAGGACTCCTCTCGCCCCCTGGCCCTCAACAACATGTGCGTCTTCGCTGTCGCTCACTTAACGGACTACCCGGTACCCCTGGCCACAGGAATGTGGAATTGCCACCACTGTGCCCTGGCGGCCCACCAACGGGAGACGAGCGGTTAATGTCGTTCGGCATCCGTGGCGATGAGCGTCGACGCAGCCGCTTTAAAATCGATCCTTTCGCTCCAGATGCACGCGCTGAATCGTCGGTGAAAGGGTTCGCTATGATTAATGCAAAATTGTGAGCAAATGACAGGATATGTTCAGATATGATCACATCACCCATATCTCTGAAGTTAACCGCGGTGGCGAGATGTTAACTACCTCGCCCTTGTATACAGGAGGTCGTGGGTTCGATCACTACCCTGACACCTGAATATTTGAAGTTTCCATGTTCTCCCCGTGGTCGTGTGGATTTTTCTCCGTGTCCTCTGGGTTTTCCTTCCACATTTTGGAATCAGCATCACGTGTTTAAGAGTATTTTGCTGCTATAAATTTCCGAATATTTTTCGGGTCGCTGGTAGAATGGCGTAGGCACGTGACTAGTATCCAGAACCATACACTAGAGGAATACACGATGTGGTGTGCCGGGTCAGAGCGAGAGTGTAGTGATTAGCGCGGGCTTTATGAATCCGGTGACCCGACTTTGATTCCCGATCACGGACAACACCGGTGACGATTATCTAAACCAGTCCTAGGCCTCCGCTAGGCCGACTCGGCCTCAAATGAGTAACTAGTATGAAGTGTATTCATCGGCACTGGGGAAACAAAAACGGTTGGGCATCGTGCTGGCCTTTGTAGGCGCTCGCTAACAGCACTTGCCCCAACAGTCTGTTAAGGCTACACGGGGGGATATTTATCTTTGTGCGCGTGTGTGTGTACGCGTTTGCAGTCGCGCCTTTCTCAACTTCAGCTACTTCTTCTTCTTCTACGACGTCATGCTGGGCATGGGCGCCTGCATCGTGCGCCTGCTCTTCGGCGCCACCATCGGCGCCTGCCTCGTCGCCCGCATCGACCGCACGATCATGCCGCGCGGCTACGAGGTCGTCGACATGGGTGCGTCGTCGCGCGTCGGTTTACACCCCCCCCCCGCCCGACGCCGCGTGCCTGCGCGTTCAAAGAAGAAGGGGACAGGGCACAGGCGGAGGAGGGTCGAGGAGGGAACCCGTGCCGGGACCGACAGCTTGGGACGGACCGGCGGCGAGGCTCCAGGACGATCGACGCGCTCCAAGTCGTTCGGTGGCACCGGTGCATGAGCGCAAATCGACACGCTCGGCATGTCGGCAACGGCGCGTGCCGTTCACGGGGAGTGAACGAACACGCACGTCGACGTGTTGCGCGATATCCCTTCTGCGCGGCGGCCCAATCAGAGAGGCTGGAGAGATCTTGACTTACGTGGATACATATATAGCGCCGCATTCCAAAGGTGCTTTACAAAAATTGCTAAAAGTTGCGGAGTGAATAATGCAGTAGGGAGACTGCACCGTATATATCACGGGGGCCATGACGATAATTAAAATGTCATGAGTTCACTTTCTCGGGTAACTCCGGTTTAATCACAGGCAGCTGAAATCGGGATTTCAAACCAAGGATTGCAAATGTTGTGGATATTCTCTCCAACACACCGGTGTTGCTGTACTCGTAACGAATTGGCACGTTCTGTTTACGTGACAAACCTTATTCATTGGCTGTGTCGGGGGGTGGCGACTTTAACGACACATTTATATTTACGCGATCTAACCCCCCCAAAAAAACCTCCTGTATTATGGATTATATTGGTCGCGAAAGCTTCCTACGTGCTAACCAAACCCATGGCTCTCAGCGGTTCCGGCTCAGCACCGACCCCCCCCTCCACCCGGAGCCACCCCGGCTCCCTCTGAACTGTCCCGTCTGTGTGTCGCCCTGTGCGAGCAGGCTACTCCACGTGGATCGGCATGCTGCACATGGACCTGTACCACTCGCACCCCGTGCTGCTGGCATTCTGCACGTTGCTCTTGGACGGCTGCCACTGCTCAACTGGAACGCTGCCCAAAGGAGGTAAACGCCGTCCGTCCCAGCTCAAGGGGCCTTTCACGAAGTTTGCGGTTGGGTAATCGTGCGCAGATTTCACTCAAGCTATGCATGTTGTGTTGAACTTCGTTCGCACCGTACATAGCCAACCGTGCTAATCGTAGGTGCGGGGGAAGGACAACAATCTAAAACTATTATAAAACTAAAAACTATTTTTATTTTACCAGGTAAGCTATATAGCTCTTTTTCTGGAGCTGTGTGTGTGTGTATTCACCATAGCAAGATGCATTGTATGTTGTTACAATACTGTACCAAGACAAATATCCCCCATATAGCCTTAACAGGCTGTTGGGGCAAGTGCTGTTAGCGAGCACCTATGAAGGCCGGCACAGCACACGAGAGGGAGGGTGGCCAGCACCACGCCTGGCTGCCTTTGTCCCCCCAGTGGTGATGTTTACACACCGCACCGGGTACTCATTTGAAGCCGATTCGACTTAAGCGACGCCCTGGACTGGTTCTTATATTCCAATGTTGGCCGTGACCAGGAATCAAACTCGGGCCGTTGGGTTCGCAGCGCAGCACGGTAACCGCTACACCTCCGCTCCCCCACCACTGTAGACACACGAGTACACACACACACGTACACCAATTACAAGACAAGAACGCACGCGCGCAGGCGCTCCAATCACACGCGTCAACCCACATTCACCCGCACGCGCCCCAGGCACGTTCGACAGCAGCAGCAGCAGCGGCAACGGCAGCGTCAGCGGCACCAGCGCCGCATCCAAGCGGGCCCGCACGTCGCGCGCTCGCATCCGCTGGCTGCTGCTGCGCACGCTGCTCAACAACCCTCACCTCATCGAGCAACGCAAGCGCCGCTCCGACGACTCGGCTCTCCCTCTTCTTCCTCCTCCTCCTCCGAGCGACGACGCTGCCGCCGCCGCCGCGCCGCCGACCCCCGGCAGCCCCCGACGGGAGACGCTGGAGCGGGCGACGGTGGCCAACGTGCGCTCCAAGGAGCTGGCGCGCCGCGCCGAGGAGAGCCGCCGCGAGGAACTGCGCCGCGCCGCCCGCAGACCGACGCCCATCGCGGGCACGGCCGACGACGAGCTGGCCCTGCCGTCGCCGCCGCCACGGCCGCGGCCGCCGGCGGCGCCTCGCGACGCGGAGGCGGCCCGGTCTCCGCCGCGGCAAGCGGGGAGCGTGGCGGCCGCGGCGGCCGCGGCGGAAAAAGGGAAAGATCCCAAATGGGAGTCGACGCTGCTGGATTTGAACGAGTACGAATTTGACGCGTGAGGAAGACGCGCGAAGGGGTGCGGACTCGTGTAACACGTGGGGGGGGTGGGGGGGGCACCGGCCGCCTGGGTGCACCGGCGACGGAACGCGCCTCGCACTACCGCCCACCATGACGACCATTACAACGTCTCTGCGTCTTGCTGGACGTGCCTCGTTATAAGGGACGGGGGGGGGGGGTTCCCACGTTCGGGAGGTGAAACGTTGGCACGACCGACATTTTTGAAAGGGGCAGCGAGTAATCAATCTTGCAAAAAATTAGTCGATTTGTCGTCTTTTTATTGTCCGACGAATCCACCGAATCAACTCGGCGTCCCAGCGCTAGATGGTTTGCGTGATAGTAGGGGAGCGGGGAGACAAGGGGAGGAGGAGGAGGGCTGTGGATGTTAAACTATCGTACGCTGCTGTTCTCTGCCAAGCTGGGGGAGCAAGCCGTAAGCTGTACCCCCCCCCCCCTTTGATCAATAGCCGCCATGGGCCCCCTTGGATTCCCCTTTGGATGCAATTTAATTAGCCATACTTAACAATACGCCTGTTCATATTGGCAAAATTGTATTTTTTTTCATTTTGTCTATGCCAACGGGTTCTGTTTTGCCGTTGCTTGTTGCTCTGTATGGATCACTTTGTTGTTGTTGTTTGACTTCTCTGTTCACGAGGGTTCCGGTTAACGAGTCAATTCAATTACTCGATACTCTGGTAACGAACACAGGTTTAGCCAAAGATATCCCACGACTTGCCGAACACGGTCTAAAGAACACCTATTTCTCGTGGAAAGGTGACTTCTATAAAGAAAAAGAAAGGGCAGCAATAGGCTCTCCTTTGTCTCCTATGATCGCAGATTTGTACATATAAGATGTTGAAGCAAACTCAATAGCTTCAAGCACACTAAAACCCTCTGCTTGGTTTAGATATGTGGATGACATTGGAGATTTGGCCACAGGGCAAAGATATATTTAACGAATTTCTAAATCATCTCAACTAGCAAAACCCATCCATCCAGTTCACCATGGAAGTGGAAGCTGACAGAACTCTACAATTTCTGAATATTCTGCTAGGACGGGGGCGAAATGGTAAAATAGCACACAGCGTTTACCGCACACTGACGCCTATCTGAATGCAGTCACACCACCACCCCACACAGAAATCCGCTATCATTAAGACACTCATACATCGGCTAAGAAAGTGTCAGATGGTGAAAGTCTGAGAAGTGAAATTAAACATGTTAAAGAAGTGCTGCAATTGAACGGGTACAATGATGCACAAATCAACAGGGCATTGAATGCCAAAACCAAATCAAATAACACGAGCTTAGAAACTGACCAAGTAATTAAAACTATTAAAATACGGTGCATTGCGGGAGTAACTGATAAACTAGCTAGATGTCTGGAAAAACAAAACATCCGAATCAGCACGGTACATAAAATACAGAAATTCATATCTGGTACAAAAGATGTATTACCGAAACTATCAACAGATGGTGTACAGGATTAACTGCACGTGTGGTAAATGCTATGTTGGCAAATAGGACGAATGATCAGCACGAGACTAAAAGAACACCAAATAAATATTAAATACTCCCAATACAGCTGTCGGCAGTGGCAGAACACTCGTGACAACAAGGACACTCAATTGATTTTGATAATCATGGGACCTCCCTTGCCAGTATAAAAAATAAGAATAAGTTTGACCCTTTCTGGCATTAAATAGGTGTTAAGATGTTAAAACACCAAACATAAATTGTTTGTAAGGAACCATGTTTGCATGAACCACATATATGCATTAGCCACATATAATGCAGACATGATTCCTTACAAAAGGTTTCTGTTTGGTGTTTTAACATCTTTACACATCATGAGGCCTCCATTGCCAGTACCAAAATATAATAATAGGTATTTTTCCCCTTGTTTCTGGCAACAAAACTGAAACCATTTTACGAGGAATCATGTTTACATTAACCACAATACCTGCGGTCAGAATGCAAACAAAAAACACTGATAATGTATGCATTGTCCTTGAAATTGATTGGCCCACACCTGAGACAGCTTTCCTTAGAGCCGTGTCTCATACGGTGTTCGATCAGATGACGCCAAAAGACGCCTTGCTAATTGGCTGTGTCGGGTGGTGGCGGGTTTAACGACACTTTTATTAATTTACGCGCTCTAATCCAAAAAACCCTTTATTATACTCTCCTTCTGCGCTAATCCACCACGGATCTCCTTTGAAATCTAGCTGGGTAACTGGCTACACAGGACTTTCTCTGTAATAGATAAACATTGATTGATTGGATGCTTCACAAATGGTTGTGTTGCGACTGTGTGTGCACGTGTGTTCTGCGACAGAACACTTCATTGTTCTAGAGAAGTCTGGGCCTGAGGATTTTCATTTAAAATTGCCTCTTGCTCACTCTGGTTGCCTTATTTGTAGGAGTAATGATTTAATTGGAAAGCGGAGGTGACCGGGAAGCTTTGGGGACACACACAAGGGCCAGTTCAACCCCTGAGCCAGCTTCACTGAGATCCTCGGTTCGAATCTGGGTTTCAGCCGCCTGTGGCGACATTCAGGCCTCAAAGCGGAGTGAGTTGACAGTCTCAAACCTGGTCACCAATGACTGCAGAACAAAAAAGCCATCATTAAATGGAGGTTTCTATATTTTGGGTGAAAAAGTGCAGCCCATGTTGTGTAGAAACGAAAATTACTTGAAGGATTTTTCTGAGGTTCTGTGAAAATCCGTTGTAACTAGGGGGGTGGCCTTGCTTTGCGACTCCAGTCCCCGTGACTTGACGCAGAGAATCATAGACTCACATAGAGACCCACAGATTAACCGAGACCCATAAACACACACAGACCCACAGATTCCCACAAAGACCCATAGACTCACACAGACCAACAGATTCACAGAGACACACAGGCCCACAGATTCCCACAAAGACCCATAGACTCACACAGACCAACAGATTCACACAGAGACACAGATTCACACAAAGACCCATAGACTCACACAGACCAACAGATTCACACAGAGACCCACAGATTCACACAAAGACCCAGACTCGCACAGACCCACAGATTCACACAAAGACCCATAGACTCACAGACCAACAGATTCACACAGACCAACAGATTCACACAGAGATACACAGACCCACAGATTCACACAAAGACCCATAGACTCACACAGACCAACAGATTCACGCAGAGACACACAGACCCACAGATTGCTAATTTGGGGTAGTCTGCTCCGAGTGTTGATCATTTTGGATTGTCGAGCTAAGCCACTCTTCACCAGACAGCGAGGGAGCGCCGTCTCTCGTTGGGTGAGTGGCCTATTGAAAAGGCTCCTATGGACGTGGGTCCTATTGAAGGGACGTGGGTTCTATTGAAGAGGCTCCTATGGACGTGGGCCCTATTGACGCGGCTCCCAGTGGCCCCTCTTGATGTGGCTCCTTTTGAACAAGCTCCTGTTGACATGGCTCCTATTGACGTGAATGTAGCACGTGCGTTGCTAAGCGTTATATTAGACTGTAAAGTTGCAGTAATTGGAAAACGTACGCAGGACAGGCTTACGTTGAGTGAACTGCCGCTCAAGGAGATACGCCAAAGAACAAAACTGTCTTCCCGACAGACCTGTTCTTCACCCGAGGACGGCTGCTTGCGTTATGGCCGAAACGTCGTGAGAATTATTTTATGTTTTATTTTTATTATTTCCCTTCTACGTGACTTTACCGAAAGAACCAAGACGATGAATCCCTGCAGTCACGAAAGCTTTAAATCGAAAAACATAAGGTGTTTTTATACGCATGAATATTTTTTCGCATGAAAATACTGAATGTTTTATTGCGACAAACTGATATCACGAGAATTGTGATTTCGTGAAAATGTCGTGGACAGTATTGCGAGAAGAAAATATATCGTGGCAACCCTGCCATAAATGAACGTGGTAGAATTGTCGCTAATTGTTTTTTTTTAAATCCTTTATATTAAGTTTGCTTGCTTGCTTACGACCGTGCAAATCTTTCGGTCGTTTTTTAACCCACTTCCCGTGATCCAATCGAGCTGACATTTTCCACACAGACTCGTTGTGCGTGACAATTAATTTTCGTGAAAAAATGTTTCCAAAATTTAAAATATTTAATTACCAATTGCTTAATGCTGGCAGAAAATCATCTGACCCATAGGTGGCAGCCATCTCAAGCCAGAGGACGAGAGGACTCTAAACGCCACGCATATAAAGGATTTAGAGTGAAAAACTTTGTTTTTACGGGTTAATTTATTTAATCCGTGAAAATGCGTGTCGGTACTCGCGGCCAATCAGGCGTCGTATGCTTGATCATGCATCTCGTTCTCAACATATCAACATTGTCTTCTTGTAATGGCATTATTGTCGTTTTTTTTTTAAATTATAACTACAAAATAACGTTTCTTGTTTTCCAAAACCGATAAATGTATGCACGTGTGTACGTTGAAATTCTTTCGCACCGAACGTTGCCAACGGTGCTAATCGGAGAGAAGAAAATGAACGCGTACAAACCAAGTGACGACAAGTTAATTTCCACAATCATGTACATACTAAATCCGTGTATTTTTTTCAATTACATAATACAATTGTGCGAGAAAAAGTGTCCGGGCAGTTATGTAAAAATGTAAACACAATACCACCGCAAATAATAAAAAAAACCCTTTTTAGAAACAGCTTAATTATATAATTTTTGCTTCATAAGATATCTCTTTAGCACATCAATATTCCTACCACCATCATTACCTCTGCTTTGCAATGGATACAAATGAGTCCTGTGTCGCTGTGATTGTTGTGCTCGACTCACAGATCGCGAATTCGAATCTCGATTGGGGATCAACTCATCCTATAACACCGCGTTGTGAAGTTCACAGCAGTCATCATTGGGATAGATTCCCCCCTGCCATGGCAATGCAGAATTTCCACCACTGGCCTCGCTGTCACTTCGACTGACCGTCGCTAACTTCAGTTTATAAACCATTGGCTTATGACACAGACGGACAATATACAACTCTTACGAACGTGGCTGTTCTCAAGGTTGTTTGTGCTCACGAGCTCGTCGCAATAACCACCGGCGTAGCAGAGGTGTGGATGAGAAGCTACTGAAGAGGGGGGGACCTCATAACTAGTTCTGTGTCGTTTTCCGGGGTCGTTCTCTCACACGAGGTGACGTCAGGCTGAGAGTCAAGAGCTCCCAGTAGAAATACAGGGTGCTTAAAATGTTTTTCAACACTTCTGAGAATTTGCAACAACACCACAAGAAATGTGCCTCTTGAAGTTATTAACATGTTATAATGTTACAGTGTTCCTGTTTTTGTTCGGTAAAGTCACGTAGAAGGGAAATAATAAAATAATAGAAATATAAAGCAATGATTTTTTTTTAGAATTTTTATTGTTTTATATGAAAAAAATTCGAATTTTTATTGTTTTATATTTTTATTATTTTATTATTTCCCTTCTACGTGACTTTACCGAAAGAACCAAGAATATGAATCCCTGCAGTCAGGAAAGCTTTAAATAAAAAATGTTACAGTGTGTTATCCGTTCTTTTTCCATTCAAAACGATAGTCCCATATAAGCGTTAAAACAAACTTGAAGCACCCTGTATCTCCCACAAGTCACACGATGCCAATAGCACAATTGCAATATGACCGGCAGAGAAAAAAACACCTCCAACAGAGCATTTGAAAATTCACGGAGACGGCTGTGGCAGGAATTGAACCCATCGACTGTTTGCTCGTCGCTCGGCAGTGAGCGTGCTCACAATCGAGCAGCATCTTGAGCGGTATTTTCCCGGGATGTCTCACAAGCGAACATGGCAGGTGGCAGTTAACCCTCTCCCGTTGCGAGACGACTGAAAGTCACGGGGTGGCTCGTCCCGTTCACCGCTGAATATCGGAACGCGCAAGCGCCGCCGTTGTTTTTAAAGACATTGTCACTCACCGTGGAGAACCGTAGCAACACGACTGCACTCGACGATAGCCGGCGACAAACTGTGCCACATGCCCTCCCGCATGGCCTTGTGGGAGCTTCAGTACCGATAAAGTACATTTTTTTTCCGGTTACGTTCCAGTGACGTACACGTACACATACGTCACCGGAACGGGAAAGGGTTAAGTGTTGTATATACGATTAGGCAGAATAACGGCTGCGCGCGATGGGACGTGTGTGCAGGATGGGCGTAGGGGCCGTTACAGAGAGGCATTGGCGTGGTCCCTACGAGCCCGGCCATCCTCGGGAAGATCAGACAGCAGACGGCGAGATACCATGGAAGTCGCGCATATACTGCGCAACAGCTGCGGCATCTGGCGGAGCGGAAGGAAGCGTCGGCCGTGGCACCGTCGGCTTCGGCCGTGATATCTTGATCTTGAGCCCGACCAAAAAAAAAAACAAGATGTTTTTGGCAGTGATTCACGCCTTCTCTCCCCGAACGTCCAACCTGTAAATAACGATGCGACCGAACAGATCCGTGGAGCTGCAGAGAATCAGCTTGAGCTTGTGGATGGGTTCACTTGGGGGCACTTGGAACACGTGGATAAGAGACTGTTAAGTCAAAAAGAAACAGTGCAGTTGACCGCACACGAGTTCAGAAACAACTGCATCGTATGCACACAACACAAAGATCCCCCGTATAGTCTTTAACAGACTGTTGGGGCACGTGCTGTTAGCGAGCACCTATGAAGGCCGGCACGGCACACGAAGGGGATGGGTTGCCAGCATCACACACGGCCACCTTTGTCTCCCCAGTGGCGATGTTTACACACCGCACCAGGTACTCAATTGAGGCTGAGTCAACCTAGGGGAGGCCCAGAACCGGTTCAGATAATCGTCACTGGGGTTGGCCGTTAGCGGGAATCGAACTCGGATCACCGTAGTTCGTAGCGCAGCGTGCCCAACTGCTACACTACTGCTCCCCACACAACAACCGCCATTCGCCACTAAGTGGCGGTGACGTCACCACGACGCTTGTGCCAGGCCATGTGCACCTTGAGGCCACGTGAAGTGTCGAACGCCCGCTGGCAGGAGGTCACGGGGCAGACCCAGGTGCCACGGGTCGACTGACTGAGATGACCGAGATGATAGGCTGATGCACCACCTGTGCCCCCTACTGTACCAACTTGCTGTGCTTTAGCCATCCGGCGCTCCGCTCGTTGTTGTGAGCGTCGCTCCTCCGCCCTCCGTTGTTGTTGGAGGGCGACTGCCTCCAACTGCCCAGTAGCGTCCTTCACGAGCCTCCTCCACTGAGGCCGATCTTGACACCGCTGGTACCAGTCATCGGCAAGTCCACTCAGCTCCACATCCTCCTGTACCACATCACTCCATCTCTTCTCTAGCCCGTGCCGCGCCCGTTTAGCCCCCGCGATCCGGCCGAACAAAAGCTGTTTAGGCATGCGGTGGCTGGGCATGCGGGCTACATGACCCAGCCAACGCAGCCTTGCCTGCCGGAGGAGCTCACTGATGGGACTTTGCCCAGATCTTTCAAGGACTTGTGAGCTCCTCACACAATCCAGCCTGGTTAAACCCAGGATGGATCGTAGGCAGGCCAGCCTAAATGTTTCCAACCGGCGAAGATGCTCCACTAGGGGGGTCCACGTTTCGCAAGCGTAGAGAAGGGAGGGAATGACCGTGGCCGAGAAGACCTGAAGCTTCGTGCGGAGCCACAGACCAGGTAGCTTCCACACAGCGTTACGCAACCGATGAAAAGATATTGCCGCTCGACTGATTCGGAGTGAGACCTCTGCTGATAAACTGGAGCCGGTCATAAGCACACTGCCCAGGTATGGGAAACTCTCCACTCTCTCCACAACTGCCCCATCACCAATTGGGAGTTGTGGGGGTGGAGTGTCCGATGGTACAAAATACCCAGGCAGGTACTTAGTTTTGGTGGGGCTGATGGTAAGGCCCCACACACACACAATCACACATACAACTGCCATTCAACACTAAAATGGCTATGATATCACCACAGTGCTTGTGCCAGGGTCATTTGCACCTTTACAGTCAAATTAAATGGTGAAGGGTCACAAGCATGAGGTCACGTGACACGCCCAGGTGTTATGGATGAGACGACGGGCAAATGCCCCACTGTGCCACCTTTCTGTATTGCAGTGGCCCGGTTTTATGCTCATTGCGGGTGTTGCTCCTCCGTCTCCCATTAGAGGGCGACTGCCTCCAACTGCCCGGTAGCGTCCTTCACGAGCTTCATCCAGAGGCCGATCTTGACGCCACTGGTACCAGTTGTCGGCAAGTCCACTCAGTACAAAGTCATCCTGTAGCAGATCAGCCCATTTCATCCCTAGCCCATGCCGCACCCATTTAGCCCCCCTCTATCCGGGCTAAAATAATAGTTATCCATACGAAGGCTGGACACATGGGCTACAAGAAACAACCAATGCATCCTCACCTGCTGTAGGATATCACTGTGTCCAGATGTCTAAAGTATCTCCTCACATAATCCGTCCTGGTTAAATCTAGGTTGGATTGAAGTTATGACCAACACACAAAGTCAAAGACCCCCAATTAGCCTTATTTATGAGAGCTAAGTGCTGTTGGCGAGCGTCCACGGAAACCTGGCGCGGCAAAGTGGATGGTGTGGCCAGCACCGCGCGTGGCTGCCTTTGACTCCCCAGGGCTGATGTTCACAAGGTACAACGATAGCAACGCAGTGTGCAAGCCACTGCATCACCACTCCACACACTCTCACGTGTCCGTCGTAAATTTATGGAGAGTAGAAACGTTGGACGATCTGATACACGGTATGCAAGGATATTTGCGTAGAATTCACGTCTTCCGGGTAAAACTCCATCAGGGTCTTTGATGGGTCGTCTTTAACAAAACCTGCAAGCGATGCAGACAAACGATCGACATCACGGGGTCATCACAGCCAACACCTACTGCTGATGCCAATTTTGCAGCCTTCCTTGTACAATTTAAAACTATACAACTTTTTTTTTATTCTATCAGGTATGGGCCCCACTGAGCTATGCAGCTCAACGAAGTGGCGGCTTATCACGTAGACATTTATAATAGCACTCAAAGCACGTTGATTTTAAATGTGGAGGGACTGGGAGAAAAAACCACATGACCATGGGTAAAGAGACTTGCAAACTCCAAATATATAAACATCAGGGTCGGGATCGAACCCACGACCTCCTGTATACCAGGCGAGGCAGTTAACATCTCCTCGCCACCGTGGGGTCCATCATTATCTGTCATTTACTTTCACTGGGTGTTATGACGGCTATTCCGTCAGCAAATCGGAGATGGTTGACGTTTCTATATATTAAAAAATGTTATGCGTTTGTTTTGTTTCTGCAGTCCAACGTTTATGTAGCATATTCTCATGTTGATGCGAACAGCCTTGGCGACACAGCATACATCTTTCCAGCCAAACTCCTCTTGTGATTTCTAGATTGTCACTTCGTGCAACCTCGGTGGTGTAGTGATAACATTTTCACAAGTGTTTTTTGGGCATTTATATATTTATGAAAACAAAAATGTGTGCACTGCCGTTTTTAACGCCTTTCACCGGAGGTAAAACGCATTGTTTGTATACTTTAGCTCCGGCTGGCCATAAAACCGTGGAAGGGAGGGCGATGATCCAATACAAACTAAACTTTTGCACAACATCGTTTCAATATTGGGGCCATTGGGCACTCGCCCTTTAAGAAATCGGCCAAATTGACCAAAGGGCTGCCCAAAACTTTGGACACACAAAGCAGAGCAAAAATAAAATTGGCAAAGTACGCGTTTTACCCTGACAGCTACCTTGAACAAAACATGTTAAAGCGTTCTGTCCCGACACCTACCCGTCCCCTTCTGTCCTGCCGATTAAACACCGTCGTTCCGCGGACAAACGCAACGTTGGAAAGCATCAGAGTCCACGCGCATGCATGCATGATTTTTTTAGGTTCGCCAATGGCTGGATGAGGGGTATGCTCAGATGCAGAAAATCAACATGAGCTTGTGGATGGGGTTCACTTGGGGGCAATTTGGCCTGTCCGCAGCATCCAGATTAGCACGGCTGGACACGTACTACTGTGCGAAAGAAGTTAAACGTACGTACACGCATCTAACTTGCTGCATCGATGTGCTATGAACGGCCATTGCCCAAAGCGCTACCTATTATATGTTTGTGTGTGCAGTCTGTTCTATAACACCGCGTGTTTTCATAACGCGAATTGGATATAACGCGATTGAGTGAAAGGGACTACATCGCGCGAGGAGGAATGACCGGTCGTACGGCCGCCTCGGCGTAGCATCACACAAGGCAGCGGGATGCTGCTGGATGCTTCTAGACGCTACCCACTGTGGCTCAGTTTTTGTTCGGCCTGTGTACGCATCTCGCGTGTTATCCCGGACTCTGCTTTACCCGATATTATTTATTAGAACGCGATTTTTCCCATGACGCGGTGTTCTTCCGGAACGCAACCACCACCGCGTTACAGGATAATAGAGCGTATAACCCTCTTAGGGCAGTGTCACTGACCAATCTGGTAGTTTTAGTTACCTTGAAGCAGGCATTGTTTTAGTTACCTTGAAGCAGGCATTGTTTAGTTACATTGAAGCAGGCATTGTTTTAGTTACCTTGAAGCTGGCATTGTTTGAGTTACCTTGAAGCAGGCATTGTTTTAGTTACCTTGAAGCAGGTATTGTTTTAGTTACCTTGAAGCAGGCATTGTTTTAGTTACCTTGAAGCAGGCATTGTTTAGTTACCTTGCATCAGGCATTGTGTTAGTTACCTTGAAGCAGACATTGTGTTAGTTACCTTGAAGCAGACATTGTTTTAGTTACCTTGAAGCAGGCATTGTGTTAGTTACCTTGAAGTAGGCATTGTTTTTAGTTACCTTGAAGCAGGCATTGTTTTTAGTTACCTTGAAGCAGGCATTGTGT
The DNA here is from genome assembly GCF_965212315.1 of Lampetra planeri. Lineage (NCBI taxonomy): Eukaryota > Metazoa > Chordata > Hyperoartia > Petromyzontiformes > Petromyzontidae > Lampetra > Lampetra planeri. The sequence continues at coordinate 5,810,260 of NC_136145.1, read as the reverse complement.
TAGTTACCTTGAAGCAGGCATTGTGTTAGTTACCTTGAAGCAGGCATTATTTTAGTTACCTTGAAGCAGGCATTGTTTTAGTTACCTTGAAGCAGGCATTGTTTTCCAGAGAAACCACCCTGGAACTGAACGTGGAGCTCGCTCACTCGCACAGGCTGCGGGAAGTCCACGCTCACCCACTGGGGGGCACCCTTGTTCAATACAAAGACAAAGATCCCCCGTATAGCCTTAACCAGACTGTTGGGGCAAGTGCTGTTAACGAGCGCCTATGAAGGTCGGCAAGGCACACGAGGGGGTGGGTGGCCAGCACCACGCCCGGCCGCATTATTCTCCACAGTGGCGATGTTTACTACACACCGCACCAGGTACTCATTTGAGGCCGAGTCAACCTAGGGGAGGCCCAGAACCGGTTCAGATAATCGTCACTGGTGTTGGCCGTGAGCGGGAATCGAACTCGAATTGTCGGGGGTTGTAGCGCAGCGCGCTAACCGCCGCACAGCACGAACACACACACATTCCTCCCTCTTATACACAAACCAGGCACTCGATGTACACAACAATCCTAAGTGTCATCACGGAGAATATAAGTAACACAATAGACAATATGCATCCTTTCGCTTTGCGTTGCTCAACATACAAACATTTTTTTTCTACACATCCCATGTGTTATTCAACTTTTTTTTTAAACAAATGTCAATTAGGGGCAGGCAGGTCAGAAAGTTACAACAACACTTGTACGCGTGGATTATATGATAGAGGCGAGGGCGTGTGACCTCTGTGATATTGTAACCTTAATAACGTTCGTTGTGGTGTCGATTGGCGGGGGGGGGTGAGCTGTCACACCAAGACGATTGAGAACCATTGCTCTAGCTCAGAGGTCGGCAACCAATATAACAATAAGGGCCATTTTTTTTTAATTGGTAAAAAAAACTCAATATTTCAAGAGCCGCAATGCACTGTGGTGAATACGAGATGGTCATTGATAAATAACGAGACAAAGCGGTCGTTTATGAGCCGCATGCGGCTCTGGAGCCCCAGTTTGCTGACCCCTGCCCATGGTAAACGAGACTTCCATTGTGAACTGGACTCCCATGGTGAACTGGACTGCTATGGTGAACTGGACTCCCATGGTAAACGAGACTTCCAATGCGAACTGGACTCCCATGGCGAACTGGACTCCCATTATGAACTGGACTCCCATGGCGAACTGGACTCCCATGGTGAACTGAACTGCCATTGTGAACTGGACTTCCATGGTGAACTGGACTGCCATGGTAAACTAGACTGCCATGGTGAACTGGACTCCCATCGCGAACTGGACTCCCATGGTAAACTGGACATCCATGGTGAACTGGACTCCCATGGTGAACTGGACTCCCATGGTGAACTGGACTGCCATGGTGAACTGGACTGCCATGGTGAACTGGACTCCCATGGTGAACTGGACTGCCATGGTGAACTGGACTGCCATGGTGAACTGGACTCCCATCGCGAACTGGACTCCCATGGTGAACTGGACTGCCATGGTAAACTGGACATCCATGGCGAACTGGACTCCCATGGTAAACTGGACATCCATGGCGAACTAGACATCCATGGTGAACTGGACTCCCATGGCGAACTGGACTCCCATGTTAAACTGGACATCCATGGTGAACTGGACATCCATGGTGAACTGGACTCCCATGGTCAGGGGTGGGCAACCAATATAACAAGAAGAGACTTTTTTTCGAATTTCAAGAGCCCGCACGGCAGTCCTTAAAGGAGCCGCAGGTTGCCGACCGCTGGCTCTCGCTGCTCCAGCGAGTGCAGTGTCGACGCATGATCGTGTGCAGTGATTTGTGAAGACCTGGTCCGAGTTCCAGCACGTTTCTTCGTTGCCGTCGAACAGATGCTTCTTGCCGAACTGTTTCCCGTCTCGATTCAGAACGGAGCTCACCCTGATTAAGGACACAAGAGACAAAGATCATCCCTGTATAGCCTTCAACGCAAGGGTGGCACAGTCGGGTTTTTTTTACAATCGGGTTTAATTGTGTTTTTATATTAAACCCGATCATCTGAGATTGGGAGAAATCCGGTTTAATTGGTTATAATTGCAGAACCGCACTTCGCCAACTTCTCAACGATGGGCTTCGTCCATTCCAAGCGAAGGAACTCACTGGCGCCCACGATTGTGGAGGAGCTCGTGCTCATCAAGACCAACCTGCCCGCCGCATTCTACGACTAGCCCGTGCCCGACGCCCCCCCCCCCCCCCCCCGAGTACGATAGCAGCACCGACGAGGAAGCAGCCTAAGCCTTGGATCAGAGTTTCGTATTCATTAAACCAGGTTTTAATTCCCCGAAATCGGGTTTAATTGTATTAAAGAAAAAACCCGATGCCTGCCGCTGGAAAAATCGGGTTTTTTCCACCCATGTGGCAACAGACTGTTGGGGCAAGTGCAGTTCGCGAGCGCCTACGAGGGGTGGCTTAGGGTTTAGCAGCAACGCCCGGCCGCCTTTGTCTCCCGAGTGTTTATATTTACACACAGCGCCAGGTACTCATTTCAGGCTGAGTCGACCTAGGGGAGGCCCAGCATTGGTTCATGGGATAGACTTTGTATGCCACCCTAATGACCACAAGTCCTAATACACTAATAGAAAATACACAGTGGCCCTCAAAGGAACATTATAAACAGGCGGATTCATAGCAAAAGTGTAACCTTCCTGATTATACATGCCAGTTCACAACTTTATATTTTAATGTTTTCCCCTTTCCTGTTTATGAAGTTCATAGTTCCGTTTGCGAAAGCCTAGTTGTTTTTACCCGTACATAATTGCAGCCTCTTTGTAAATCCACTCCATCCAAAAGTTCAACCACGTGCCAACAACGTTGGCATGTAGGTAAGACAGGGGAACAGAACTGGCTTAGGACATTACTCGCTACTGATGTCAGCCATGGCCTGGAATCGAACTCTGGTGGCATGGGTTCACAGCGCAGTGCGCTAAACCGCACCTCCGATGAGCAGTTGGTTAAGGTACGGTGCGAAAGAAGCTCAACATACGGTACGTAACATAAACCACTGCGAGACCGCCACAACAATGTAGTAAAAATAACGTACCAGACTAACAAAGTTGCCCGGTAGTCATAACGTTAATATTACTGTCAATGTGCAACTCAAGCCGCATGTATCTTAAAGTCAAAATGTCTCCCTGCTTAAACAACCGCCGGGGACTTTGAGCCAGTGGTGGAAATTCCACATTCCGATGGCAGGGGCCAGTCAGACCGTCAACGCACACGCACTACCGGGCGATTTGGTCGTATGTGATTATAACTTAACGACTTTGTTTTACATAAGTGTATAGAGTTGCTCGTTTTAATAAACATGCAGCGATACACTTAATAGAATAAACCCGCACGTGCATTTATTAATTTATGTATTACCGGCACGATGTGCTTTCGCAAACCAGTGAAGACGTCATGCCAGCCACGTGCAGTTGAACCCGGGCGCGCTTCCGCGTTCATTAACATAATTTATGTTAATTACATGTCAATGAGGAGGGAGTCGCCGTGCAAAAGCATTGCAAGCTCGCGACTCCCTTTATGTTAATTATATGATAATTAAATCACAATACGAGCGCGTACGTCACGTACGCGCGCTCGACCAATGAGAAGCCACCCCTGTCCGATCTGTTGTACACATTCTAAAGCCGCGATCCCTGTGCCATCTATGAAATGTGAGACGTACAGTTAATTAAACCTTAATTATCTGGCCCTGTCTTTATTTTATGAACTGTGCGTTTTAACAGGCGTGACGGGCTTTGCGATGTTAACGCAAGTAATATTTAACGAATGCACATTGATGAGTGAAAAGTATCACGAATTGCAACGTTAATTGTTGTAATGAATGATATTACATGCGTTGTAATCAATACGGTTCTGATATCAATGCCAAGTGACTTTGGTAGTACTGCATTATTATACTCTACAGTACGTGTACTGTAGTGGAAAATGTTAACAGCTCCGATGTAGGAAATGGATTTTGACCTTTTTCCTCTGCATGAAAAACATGTCACGTTAATAAAATATATATTTCAGATCAATTCGCTGCCGGCCAGTATAAATTGACAACATCGTTAACATAAAATCGCGTGGGTTGTGAGAAATGTATTAACAATGCGGCACGGTGCTGAAGGCTGTCGACGATTATCATTGTCAAACGAAGGTTAATTGCCCCATTGATGATTACCCATTGCTCTCTCCACAACGATACCAACTCGAAACACCGCCCCACCACCATCCAATTTGAATGCCAACGATTCCAACCTCCCTCAACCCCCCGCCCTTGTCGGATATTTCCCACAAAAATCCGAGCAATCACGAGCAAGTCGTCGTCGACGCGGCGAGAGAAAGGCGATTTGACATAAATTTGACACGCGGGGCCGCCTTGCCCTATCCGCTCTACGCATTGCAATTGCACGGAGAGCCCGGTGCTTATCGGCGGTGGGAAATGCAATCGCGGCATTCGTATTGAGTTAACGGCGGAGCTGGCCGCGCTGGTTTTAAGACGAAATCTTCCTCCTCGATCGTTTGTGATTGCGAGCGAGAGAGAGAGAGAAAAAAAATGTTTAAACAACAAACACGTCAAGTAATTACTTCTTTACTCGTGTCCACCTTTTTAAAGAAAGGCTCCGTCCGACGACTGCTGTGTTACAAGTCCGGTAAGTGTTCGTGGCGTGTGCGCGTTCGTGTTTTAATGTCACTGAGATATATCGCGTGTACGATCACCATGCCCTGCTGCTGTTGTTGTCTGTACAACCACACACACACAATGCATCGGTGTGGGTTTGCCTTGCCATGGGCCATGTGCCATCATCATTGTATCGTGACAATGTTGTAATTTTAATTTAGAAATGTTACATGCCTTGTATGTGACACCGGGTTTTTTTCCCATCAATTCTGAGAAAATGTACAGGCTTTTGTTGTAACGCAATTGAAATGGGTTTATGTGTAAATGTTATAGCGTTGCGTTGTATGACCTACGTTACAGCATATATGATTGTGGCAAGCGTGTACACCGATGGGTTCACTGTGTATTGTCACATTGTATGATTGTTGATGTTGTAGTACACGTGCAGACAGATCTCTATCTACTGCTGGATGAGGTTGTTTTTGGGGCCATGCTTTCACCATGTTAGTGTGAAGACGGGGCAGCATAGATTTTGGAGCGGTGCAGTACAACAAGTTTATTCTGCGCTGTAGGGTTATAGTATCGTGGTGTGTTTTGAAATATTTTAATTAAATTGAATCGTGTATATATAGAATATGATTACAATTTAAGTGCATTGTATGTATTGAAATGGCTGGGTATCCACAACTGTACACAAGACACTGTATCACCGTAACACGTGCAGCTTTTGTATAAATCCACTGCTGGATGAAAGTTTCCCGCATTACATTTGAGTGGTGGGGATTAGTTTGGATCATGCTTCACCAGTGATGGTTGTAAATACTGTACAGGCACCCCTCCCCGCCATAGTAATGTGGAATGTCCAGCTTATTAGATGACGTAACTTGGTTATTTACAATTTATACTGGCCCCATACTATATGGGGTAGAGTATTATTAACACGTACTCTTTGTTTTTTTTTGGTAAAGTCACGTAGTTAAAAAATAAAATAAAAATTTATGAAAAAACAACTGATTTAATTAAGTTGTTTTTATTATTTTTAATTTTTTCACCTACGTGACTTTACCGAAAAAACCAAAGAGTATGGATCCTTGCAATCACGAAAACTTCAAATCTAGAATTATTCTTAACACGGTTCAGTACCGTATAGACTAAGTACGTATCGAGTACTTATTGTAGTACACTAATGTATGCGGTTAACATTGGCGTTTGAAGGTTTATAGTTGGAATAGTTGTTGCTGTAATTATTATGATCACGTTTGGTAGCAACATATGTTTGACAATACTTACACGTGAATACACGTTCTACATAATTAAACTGTAGGCGTCCTATGGGCGGGATTGGCGCTGCCATAGTAATGTGGAATTTCCCGAGCGAGCTCATGGCCAGCAATGTAATCAGTGCCACCCTCATGAACTCCTTTGAGCAGGGAAACTAATCTTAACACACACGTAACTTGTGCATCCTGTAAGCGGTTACGAGTATTACCAAGTCTAATGGGTAAATTAACAGAAACTCAACACATTAATCGGTAACACTGCCACAAGTTTTTTAAATATATATAAGTAGGCGTCGTTTCGGGCAATGACCCTTCATCATAGCACATAAATAGCGAGGCCAGAGAAATGGAGTGAATGAGGGTTGGAGGATTCACTTAACACCATTGGGGACGAATGAATTACGTTTAAAAATATATATTTTCTGATAACCCAGTTTTTAATTTTTATGTATGAATAATGTAGTTACCTAATAGGAGCTGTTGAGTAAACGGACAGACGCATCAACGATCAAAAAGTATCACTACCAAATGCAGCAATTTATATGAAAAGTTAAATTATTTAAATGTTTGCTGGCACCGTTGAATTGTGGGAAGGTAATTTCCCGTGAGTTACTGTGCCCAATACGTCTCTGCGATGGGGTTGTGTGTTAATGCCACCAAGTTACACCATCACCACTTCCTTCTGCCAGATCCCACAGATGTTTCACAGTTGACGCCCAACCCAAGGACCGCTGTTACAGTCTCATCGTCATCCTCGCCGCCATCTGCCTTTAGCTCTTCTCCTTGTGACACTGTCAACGCATCCTTCAAGGATCTCACTCTCACAGTCTCATTATCATTTCCACCATCTGGCTTTTATGTCTTGCCCTTCGTCACCGACGCGTGGGTGCCGCCACTCCAGTGCCCGTCTCGGTCAACTGCCGTCCTCCGCCCTGCACACGAGGCCCCACCCATCGCAAACCTTCTCTACCCCCTGGTTACATCTAACGCAGTGGCCTTCATTGCAAGGGCCTCGTGGTCAGAGGTCGCAATCGGGTACCCGATATCCGTACCCTACCCGATACCCGGCTACCCGTACCCGGCCGGGTACGGCTACCCGTTTGCGACCCTGGTGCGGCCGGGTACGGGTAGGCCGTGAGTCACTGGTGAGTAACCGTTTGTCACTCATTTCCCAACGTCTTGTCTCTTCTCACAATTCAAGTTCCTAGAATCAACCCACCCGCGCCTGCAACATGGCTTCATCCCAGAGGTCGCAATCGGGTACCCTTACCCTACCCGATACCCGGCCGGGTACACGTAGCCGGGTACACGTAGCCGGGTATTGGGTAGGGTACGGGTACCCGTTTGCGACCCTGGTGCGGCCGGATACGGGTAAGGAATCAAAACCCGTTTGCGACCTCTGCTCGTGGTCCACCGGTGGCCCCTGGTGGCCTTTACTGTGGCCCCAGATGTGTGGCCCCTGACAATTCACAATATGTGAAGAACCCCCCCCCCCATCATCGTCGTGCTGCTGTCAAACCCAACAATCGTTTAAAATGTGTGGAGGCCCACAGACTGATGATGTCTAATTGGCGAAAGTGGCCCACCCTCTGAAAATTAGTGAAGGACACTGCTCTCGCGTGTTTTCCTTCCAAGCCCTTTTCCAAAGTCTTTTTTTTTACCCTGTCGTTGAGTCTATATATAAGTGGAAACAAGACAGAGTAGTTCACAAACTGGCATGGAAATAGGGCCATCTCCAGTTTATAGACCTGAGGCCTGCGGTGGAAATTCCACGTTCCCGTTACTGGGGTTAGAGTCGCTGGCTTATGGTATCTACCGTACTACGTCGCGTATCTGACCATCGCACATCCTCCCTGAGCCAACGAACCGGTCACACCTAATGCATTATATGTGCGTGGTGTATAATTCATTTTCTCAAATCTGACCTTTTCACAAACGGTAATTTGATCTTATAATCGCCTGTATTTGTTTCATTTTAAAGCACAGTGAAGCAATGTCCCACGTTTCAAACTGTTTTTGCTTTTATTTCGTCCTGTAACCTATTTGTGCACGGTGCTTGTAACTCATTGTCTATAGAAGTTCACATATATGACCCTTTCAACTGTCCGCCTATACCTAAGTCACTAGGGAGTTGGATATATATATGATGTCGTACTGTACAAGCAAGCAGTCAGTTAAAAAAATACGGAGGGCCATTGTGCTTGTATGAATGCCGACTTGCATGGGTCAGCTGTCGTTAATACCCGTAGCGTATGCATTTTATTAAATAAGAGCTGCACTTGAAAACTCAGTGGCCAGGCGAGGAATTTTACAGCTTGTCAATGTTTCATAAGCAGGTTTTGAAAACAGTAACTGAACAGCGTCCATAAACCTACAGTAAGAAGAACTCGTTGATGCGAAATTTGTGAGTTGTCACGAACTAGGATGCGCTTAAACTATAGCACAACATCATCATCATCGTCATGTATGATTTATTCACTGCTAGATGAAGGCATTTCCAAGCCACCCCCATCTCAACTATTTACTCTTATCTCTTGCACAGTGGCCGATTTCATCGCCGCATCGCCGCTCGTAGTAGATGTCGATTTGTTCGTAAGTCCAACTTTTACGCCTACCGATTCCAAACATGTTGTACGGTGTAGACACTGAACACAGTGAATGGCTTTAAAAGTTGTATAATCTCCTGTAGATATAGATGCCACTGGTTCTTCATGTTCTACAGATGTAGATTCCACCACCACCATCAATTGTGCCGCGGTTTAACTTATGACTCTCGATCAGAATAGGCAACTGGACATATGGACAGGTTTGTTCGTATCTCTGAAAGTTCGTAAGTCAAATGTTTATTAGTAGAGGAGTCCCTTATTGGAATGTTGCCTTCGATATTATTCAGTTAATTATTCCAAAAAATCACTCCAACCTGCTCTCACCTGCCTCTCGAGTTCAACTCTTTGATCCCATTCCACCATCACGAACTGCCCCTGCGTGTACGCACTCCACTGTGTTTTGTAGTTGTGTGTCCCTCGAATGCACGTGCTAAATTGACGCGTTGGATGTAACTTTGTTTTGTTAAGCCTGAGTCCAATTTTGCAGCCTTCTATAGTAAGTTCTATAATTTCACGTAATTAATTTTGTCTATTTGTGTTTAGCTTCATTCTGCTTAATTCTTTAGAACAACAAATATATTTTATCCATTAAGATCCCAATGCATGACCCGACTGAAAAAGAGTCTTGGGACTTGGTTAAGATTTCAAATTTTCTTGCTGTGGTTTTCACACCTGATGATGATTGCTTGTGTTGCAATGGAAACGTCGTGAGAATTTTATTGTTTTATTTTTATTATTTTATTATTTCCCCTCTACGTGACTTTACCGAAAGAACCGAGAATATAATATAATTCATGTATGTTGAACTTGTTTTGCACCATACGTAGCCAACCGTGCTAATCGGGGGGGGGGGGGGCGGTGGGGGCAAGTGGAAAGGACAAAAAACTAAACACAAAAATCTATTCCGAAGAAATTCGTTTTCAATCTTTGATAAAGGACACAATATAACAAAGGACATTGGTTAGCAGCACACTGGACCCGCAATCCAGAAGTCGCCAGTTTGATCTCCCGGCGCGGCAGTTGAAACAATGATGCAAGTTTCTTCGGTCGCTTCCGCCCATGTCCACCCAGCAGTATGAAAGGGGGACACCGATGAGTCTGTCGGGAGGTCGCGTGCGGTGGGGTAAAGTGTGGGTCGACACACCTCTTTCAAGACGTCTGACCAGCGAGGAATAGTGGGCCACAATGCTCTCTCGAGGGGGGTTCTCTCTCTCTCTCGAGAGAGAGAGCTCTCTAGTGGAGACAGTATCCGTCAGCAGTGGCCTGAGTAGGAGGTTGCAGGGCTGCATCTCTTACACACGCAGGGACTTAGCCCACGTGACTGTGTACATTGAGACTTTCAAGTTAATTTATTAGGTATAGCTTGTGAGCCATTCGGCTCTTGAATCGGGTGCAACCGCAACAAACAAGAAACAAAAACATGAACAAGAAAACATCTTAAAGTGACTGTGCAAACTGAAAAACCAGGGGGAAAAAAACAGCAAAAATTTCAGAAAAAAGCACCGTACACCAATGCTGTGTGCGAAAATCCCAGTGGGATGCAAGTCAAACAACATGCGTCGACTGTTGAGACCGTGACTGTTAGTGAGCACCTTTTTAAGGGCAGCACAACCCACGAGGAGGGGTAGGCGTGGATGGCGCCACGCCCGGTCACCTTTGTCTCTCCAGTGGTGATATTTTTCGCACCAGACCCCAGGGTGTACTCATTCACAGCTGAGTAAATTCAGGGGAGGGCCCATGTTACCTTCGGGTATCAATCACCATTCATGTGTTCCATGGCTGGGAATTGAACTCCAGTTGTCAGGTTTGTAGTGCGGTGTGCGAAACGTTGCACCACCACTTCCCAAACCAATATACACATGGCTATATACACACACACACGCTTGGACGAACAATGCATTATTGTCTGCGCTTCCAGGATGATTCATTGACGTTTTTTAATGATTAAGTATTGGTTTCTTCTCTGTGTGAGAGTGTTGCCGACTTCCTTTTGACTGTACAAGATAGAAAACCACAAGTTAAAGGAACACTGCATGGTTTCAAACTCACTAAGCAATGGCACAAACACCATCTACTTGCTGGCAGATGGTACATGTGCATTACTGCTTCATGCAATACAGTACAGTAAGTATAATGTTTGGATGTATTGTTTTGCCTTTCCCCCAGTGTTATACCAATTGTGCTATCTGCATTGTCCTTTTATGTAGTGTCCATTGGCCCCCCCAACTACGACCAGGCCTATCCCAACCCCTCCTTATCAATCCCCCTTGTTTTACTGCATACAAACTACACTACGTACAATAACCCAATTCTTTATTTGAAATGATTAACATGCTATGTACAATTTTATAATTGCAGTAAAGCACCTTGGTAAAGGCGCTATATAAATCTCATTACGACAATAAGATAATGTAACTCTCACAGAGCAGTCCATTACCCTGTGGTAGAGAATGACCCCGTGGATAGTGATACTGTAGAAATAATTCTGAGATGCATTTAAGTGATCTCTTATCCTAAGTCGCAGCAATGTCTCACCCGCACTGCTAGAGATGTTCGTCACATAGCAATCCAAACAAAACTAATGTTTTAGATATGTAATTTGGATTTTATTTTTTTCCAATTTAAGTGAAAGCTTAATTGAATATGTTGGTTTTTTTGTTGTGCAGTCATTGGTCGTTGGGCTGAGATCATTAACTCGCTACATTATTGAACAAGGTTTAATCTTGGGTGGCTGAAACCAGGAATAGAAACCATAATTACTGTATTTGAAAGATGCTGACGCAGTTGGAGATATTTTGAAGGCTGTGTCGGCATAATTTCAGACATCTACAACTGTAATCGGGGGCGAGAAGACACAGTCGGGTGAAAAGTACCAGGGGTTAGTAGCGTGGGGTGTGAATGAGGAGGGTGATGAGTTTAGCAGCGCAGGGCAAAAAGGAGGGTGGCGACGTGAAAGTAGTTAATGCACTGCGCTGTCAACCTGGCAACTAGAAGTTTGATTCCTGACCAGAGTTATCATCAGTAGCGAGTGACATTTGAACTGGTCATGGGTGTACTCCTTCACCTACCCACACTGCCAAGCGTGGTGAAGTACGGTGAAACAACCCCCATTTATCAACATGGCATGGGGAGAGCTTTAATTCAGCGGTGGATTGATGAAAGGGCTGGTAAATTATTTAACGCGAAGCACGTTCTATAATTTTCACCAACGTATCGTTGGCAATGCACAACGGCTATATAATTATCGCAATGTACCCCTCATCCAGCAGTGGATTGGCAAACGGGTTGTACGTCTACCTAGTCCACCTCCTTATCAGTCATAGCAGCCTTCCGAAAATAAAATAAATGAAAAAATTAGTTTTTCCATCTTGGCCTCCGCTACACAGTAGTGAGTGAGCAGGCCTTCACGTTCAAGGGTGAATGCTGGCATGTTGATTAGAATCGGCGGATAAGCGGTTTGCAAAAATATTACTCGTTACAGCTAATTCATCATGGGTAAAATTAACGATTAGTCTTAGAAGCACTCGCCTGAAACTCACACTGGACAGAGCCAATATCATTTTGTCGTTCGTTATTTATTTGTATTTTTAACAGTAGCAGCAGATAATAGACCCGCAGTATATGAACATATCGATATGTACGGGGGGGGGGGGGGGGAGAATTTAGACCATCATCAGCGGTGACCTATGGAAAGAGAAGCCAAGAGAAGCATAGGAGAAAGAGCAGGGTAGGAGGGTAATGTTTTGACCATACTTCGCCATGCTCGGCATTGCAGGTTGGTGAAGAAAGTGCCCCGGGACCGCTTCAAATGTCACACGCCACTGATGTCAGCCGTGGCAGGGAATTTAACTCGGGTTGCCAACTCCATAAGAGGCAAGGTGCTACCTCCATCTTTCTCCTTCGCACTCCTCGAACATCACACCCTGTACTGCCAAACCTCTTTGAAAGCTGGTGGGCCTGTCGCCCCCTCGGTGTGTAACTCTTATCCTTTTGCACATCCGCAACATCAAATGCACTCTGACTTCTAAGCAACATCTAAAGGTCTGTGTTGGGTCAGGCTTTCGAGCAGCCCTGAGTTTTGCTCCGCGCCTCCTTGAGTTATACTCTTTGGTTCTTTCGGTAAAGTCACGTAGGTGAAAAAATAAAATAAAAGTAATTTAATTAAATCACGACGTTCCGGGCGCAACACAAGCGCCCGTCATCAGGTGGGACAACCACAGCAAGAAAACCAAAGAGTATGGATCCTTGCAGTCACGAAAACTTCAAATCTAGAATGCCTCCTTGAGTTGTTGACTTGTCTGCAAAATCTGGCTCTTGATCAACGTCATTATTATTATAATACCGATGGGAGACCGAGTCAAGTCGTCAATGAGTCAATAAAGGGGTGCCCAGGTCCTCCTTTATTTTATTCACCGATCACTGACACAACCATCTCCCCAATAAAGTGATGCACAGGTGAACGCCACTTATTTACGGCCCTATTACCCGCCGACACCCACTAACCTCGGCATCAAAATTACCCTTTTATCCGTGCCACTCTTAATCCTATTATCTGTGATCTTTTATTACGTTATAAATATCTTCAAAAAATCAAGACAACAATGAGAGGTAACGGTTTAGCACGATCATGCGTGGATTATGCGTGGATTTCTGTTACACTGGGTCTCACTTTAGTACCCCAGAAGGATGATGGGTTTAGTCAACCCACAATGAGGAATTGAACTTGCAACCTTCCGATTGCGAGCCACTCGCTCTCCCGCTCAGCTACCTTGCCAGTTATACTGTACACAAATAAACATAAACACATACACACAAAGACACAGCTCCCCCATCTAGCCTTAACAGACTGTTGGGGCAAGTGCTGTTCGCGAGCACCTATGAAGGCCGGCACAGCACACGAGGGGGTGGGTGGCCAGCACCACGCTCGACCGCCGTTGTCTCCCCAGCGGCGATGTTTACACATCGCACCAGGTACTCATTTGAGGCCGAGTCGACCTAGGGGAGGCCCAGGACCGGTTCAGATAACCGTCACTGGTGTTGGCCGTGAGCAAGAATCTAACTTGGGTCACCGGTTTCTTAGCGCAGTGCGCTAACCGCTGCACTACCGCTCCCCATAGATATACAAACACACCCACACTAACACACACCCTCAGGGTTCAAGGTGCCGAGGTACGTGCTGGTCATGTGATTGAACTCCTTCCTGCTGTACTGCACGGAGACCACGCTAGCACGTGCATCATACAACACACTTTGCAGCAGTGAGCATTGGTGGTGCTGATCAGTCCTAATAAGCACGAAACCGGTCCGCAGTTTGTCTCTCTCGACATCGCCGGTGCCTGTCAGTCGGTCACATTTGCTCAAATGTATTTTCATGGTGACCCTTTAGACAAGAAGATCACATTCCAATTCTTCAGGAACTGCTGATGGTTTTTTGCATAATGCACAGAGCCTAAGTCCTTTTTTTACGCTCGTTTTTGCGCGTTTGAAACCTGTGGTTTTCCAGACTACACTACTTTATTGACTTTATTTTATATTTTACTTTATTTTGTTATGATTCGGATTTCCCATCATTTACAGACCGGGTTAACATCTGTGTGTGTTGTGGGGGCGGGGGGCATTATGTGGGGAGCGGGATATCGTGCGCCGCTCTACGAACCTGGCGACCTGAGTTCGATTCCCGATCACGGCCAACACCAGTGACGATTATTTGAACCGGTCCTGGGCCTCCCCTAGGTCGACTCGGCCTCAAATGAGTACCTGGTGCGGTGTGTAAACATCACCACATGGGAGATAAAGGCCGCCGGGCGTGGTGTTGGCCACCCACCCCCTCGCCGTGCCGTCCTTCATAGGTGCTCACTATCAGCACTTTCCCTAACAGTCTGTTAAAGCTATACAGGGGATCTTTATCTTTGGGGGTGGGGGTTAGATTACTAGCGATGCGTATGGACTGCGGACCCTTCCGCCCTCACTGCCGCCTGTCACACTTGCATCCCAAGCACCTTGACTCATTTACAGAGCGCTGCTGATGCACGTTACCACGTCGGGTTAGCGGAGCACACTGACATTTAATCATTAAGTTTTCTTTGCATTGCTGTGAGCGACATCCTTGCGCGTTTGGAAATGGGGGTAGGGGGGGTGGGTGGGTCCTACATTGAAATCGATTGTACGACCAACGTGGTGAAGTATGGTCAAATAAGTCGTCACGCCGCATGATGTGGGGACACCCCTGAAGCGGCTGTGTGTGTCTGTGTGGGGAGCGGTGGTGCAGCGGTTAGCGCGCTGCGCTGTGAACCCGGCGACCCGAGTTCGATTCCCGCTCACGGCCAACACCGGTGACGGTTATCAGAACCGGTCCTGGGCCTCCCCTAGGTCGACTCAGCCTAAAATGAGTACCTGGTGCGCTGTGTAAACATTGCCACTAGGGATACAAAGGCGGCCGGGCGTGGTGTTGGCCACCCACCCCCTCGTGTGCTGTGCCGGCCTTCATAGGTGCTCGCTAACAGCACTTTCCCCTACAGTCTGTTAAGGCTACACGGGGAATCTTTGTTATAACACCTGGTCATGCGTGGAGGTCCCTCACGCGTAGCTTCCGACACTTGACGAGATCGGTCGTGTTCCTTGCGACTTGGTGTTAGGTGCGCTATGGAATGAACTTTGCTGCCTCTCTCGCGAGACTTGCATTGTCCTTGGCCATCTTGGTGAAGTATGGTCAAACAACCACCATGACCGACTGACATTGCATGGGGGGGGAGGTCTTCATCCTACTGACTCAGGGCTGCTGCCACTGGAGATGATTAACTGTCCCTCCTGTACTCGTATTTGAGCAGGGGATCCACAAGTGTATTTGAGCCAAAATAATAGCCACCTCAACAAAATACATTAGCAGACAACGTCCCCCATCATATATCTGTCTTTTCCATGGGAGTGCATAATTTGAGCAGCATTGAATCAACGCGAGCAAATCTCCTGGACCGGTTTCCACACATTTATAGTGTCTCATCAGCAGAGTCCAGGCTTGCTTGAATCAATAGTGGCGGACTGCCAGATCTTACTGGCAAGGAGCCTCTCTGTACGACACACGGAGTCCTGATACGAAACCTCAGCTTTGAGTTCAAGGAATAGTGGATGGGTTGGAACGTCCCAGGCTCATCCCGGCTTAGCCGCCACTTTGTTTCACAATAACTCGCGCGCGTCACTAAATGCTGGAACAAATTCGGCCCCAGTTTAGAAATATTTCCCGGTGAGTAATGCCGCTGCGTATGGTTTTCGCGGTCTGGCTGCTGTGCAGCTGCACGCTCGGAAGTGTTTTTTTTTTCGAGGGTGTTATAGCCACTTTGTCCAGCTGTCATTTGTGTACGGCCAGGTCGCTTCTGATCAAATAAGCGAAATAGCTCGGTGGGCTTTACCTGATTAAAATACAAAAAAAATTGTTTAGTTTTTTTTGGATTTTTTTTCAAGTGATTTGTTTACCTTTCCTATACTTTCAACTGCTATCACGTTTTTTTTTGACCCCGTGCCCCTACTGGACATCTGTAAAAAATAACTTTATAGCTCATCGGATTCCTCCAGTGTAAATGCATTTTCTGATTCCGATTTTGTTCGGTGCGATGTCTGATGTTTCGCTCGATGTGCCAGGAGCTTCTTCAGGAACCGAATTGCGAGGTTCACCGAGAGAGAGAGAGACAATATCATGGTGATGTCGCTGGAAGCGCGTGACCTGTTTTGTTGGGCCACGAAAGGCGCGGTTAGGGAATTTGAATGTGAGCTCTGTCACTAAACCTTGGGTAAAAAAAAAATTATATTCACGCATTCCTCTTGTCAAGGAGCATAAACCATCATCACGCAAAACTCCGGTGGTCATCCTTGTAGCAGCGGCTTTTGGCTGGCCATCGAACAAAGACGGTGGCCACCGCATTGCGTGCTTTAAGACGAGCTTTTGTCGCCGTCTGGAACGCTCTGCCTTCCGATATTTGGAGCCGACTGGAGCCATTCACTTTTTCAAATGATCTAGATTAAAAACTAATTTCCTGACAACTGCTTTTTTTGTTTAGTTCGTTGTCCTTCCCCCCCCACCTCCGATTGGCACGGTTTGTTACGTACGGTGTCAAAGAAGTTCAACGTGACATACATACAACTCGTTAGTTGCTGTTTGACAGAAAGCTCTTATGCGCTGGTTACAAAGTTACTTGCCACTCCAGAGTCTAAAGGAGCATGATGATGTTTTCGGATTGACATTTTTCTCCATAGTCGGCCGACTGAAGGATTCGGCTTGGCGGAGAGTGTATTGTATTCCGCGAATGTTTCTGTTCATTTAAATTGTTAAATATATGTATATGCACCGGGCTTATTGCAGGGGGAGGGCAGCGCGGGAAGATTTGCTGTTGTGCTCTACTTATATAGCCCCTTGCCTGTACTCGTTCACCAGCCTGCACTGGCAGGCATGGCGAAGGGTGGCCAACTAACCCTGACGACCCGCATGGCGTGGAGAGGCCCTCATCTAGCAGTGGATTTGACTAAAGTGCCATACTTGTGTACACTATGGGGCGCAGTGGTGCAGTGGTAAGCACACTGTGCTATTGTCTTGAGTTCAATTCCCAGCCACGGCTAACGTTAGTGGAAAATCCTTGGGCCCACACCCCTCCTCACTCCTTCGCTAACGCGCCTTGACCAGCTTGGTGAAGTATGTTCAAACACCCCGCCTGTCCCGACGTGGCATGGCAAGGCCTTTATCCAACGGTCGGCTGAAACGGACTGAAAAAAATTGTTCATTATTTTATTTAGAATTTACCACCAATGACATCATTGCAGCATACATTTGTTTTATTGTAATCTACCACTGCTATAGTCAGCTGAGTGCCACGTGGTGTTAGGAAACGGTCCCGGAAGATGAAACCACAGAGCCACTTCTAGAGTGGCTTCACTCGGCCTTTGTCCGCCAACACGAGAGAGCGCTGTTGCACGCACTGTAAATAGTGATTTCTCATTTTTCGTAAAACACAGCCCGGTTACCAATCACAGAACCGAGATTTGGTTGTGCAATTAATCTGCCCGAATGTTTATCCATGTCTTATCCGATGTAGGCATGTCGGGTCGACTGTCACGTGGTGACCATTACCCTGGGAGGCGGGGCGGGTGGGAACATGCTGCCCCCTGCTGTGTGTCAGCGGAGAGTACTTGTAGGGCTCTCGGAGGTAGCTCTGTGGTGTCCGCTTCCTCCGGCTGTCTTCTTTTGAATAGATTATTGGTCTCGGGTGAGATGATGGCAATCTGGATACAGGTTTGACTTGGTGCCTTGGTCACTAAGCCTGGGAAAAAACACATTCATGCGTTTCTCCGTAACTTGTTAGTTGCCGTTGCGACAGAGATCACTTATGCACTGGTTACAAACTTACTTGCCACTCCAGAATTAAGGTATCCGCTTCCTCCGGCTGTCTTCTTTTGAATAGATTATTGGTCTCGTGTGAGATGATGGCAATCTGGATACAGGTTTGATTTGGTGATTTGGTCACTAAGCCTGGGAAAAAACACATTTGTGCGTTTCTCCGTAACTTGTTAGTTGCCGTTGTGACAGAGATCGCTTATGCACTGGTTACAAACTTACTTTCCACTTCAGAGTTAAGGGAGCATGGTAATATTTTCGGATTGAGGAGTAGTGATCGTCATCTGTTGACAGTCCAGAAGTCTTGTTGGTAATTTCACATTCATATTCTGGGGTCTGGTCTAGTCATGAAACAAGAACTCTTTACTTTACACAATGTGGTTCTCATTTGATCTGCTATTGAGAGATGATGATGATGATATCATCTCTCAATAGCAGATCAATTATTAGTCTGGTAAAATCATAGGAATATAATGGCTTGAACTTAATTTAGTAAGATTAACATCTTTGACATGTTGACCTTTCACAACGCCAGTCGCTAATGACAATAATAATGTGACATTATGGAGTGTCTCACTCGCTTCAGCATAATAATAAGGTTTTTCCCCTTTTTTTCTGGCAACAAAACTGAAACCTTTTTACGAGGATTCACGTTTGCATTAACCACAATACTTGCAGTCAAAATGCAAACAAAAAACACACTGATAATATATGCATTGTCCTTGAAACTGATTGGTCCACACCAAGGGACGGCTTTCTTTTGAGGGGAAAACCCCTATTATTATATTTTGTTACTGGCAAAGGAGGTCTAATGATGTAGTCGCTTCAGCATCTCAAGACACTGTTGGGCGCAGCCATAATTAACATTAACGGAATACTTCAAGTCAAAATGAATAGTAAGCCAATCATAACAAAACCATGACCTGGGCAGATTTATGGGTGGTGTGAGACACACACACCCCATGCCCAAGCCACCTCAGCCACCCCACACATGGAGCAACGCTGAATGACATCGATGCATTGCAATTTTTGAAAATCAGAATGAAACCACGAGAGAGCTTTTTTTCTTGCCTGTTACAGATGGCATGAAAAATCAATGGCCGTGTGGCTAATTTGTGCCGTTGTTTGGTTATGCCGCACCGTCACCATGAGGTTGTGGATTTGTAATAATAAATAATTGTTATTTCTAATATCCAGGAAAGGCACACTGAAGCCAAGGACTTGGGAGGGTTTTCGGGAGAGTCCTGCCTTTAAATTAAATTTTGCGAAACCGGAGCACTTTTTATCTTCTTGGTTCTTTTGGTAAAGTCACGTAGAAGGGAAATAATAAAATAATAAAAATAAAACATCATAAAATACAATTGCCACGAGCGCGAGAGGGTGCAACACTCGCCCCCATACAGATGGAAGTGGGTGGAGATTAGTTCACTTGCTGCACTGCCTTTGCTTGTCGAGGCGGCGTATGGCACTTCCTCAACTCCCACAGGAAGGGAGTTTCACAAAAAGATTGAGTATGTAACCCACCAGAATCAGGTTAGAATCAGAATATTTATACTGGACGAATTCCATGAGCTATAAAGCTCTTTTTCAAACCTGACCACCACAGTTGCTGGACTACAGGCATGCGCCACCACAGGCTACAATGTTTTTCCATCATAAGGCGGCTGTTAATGAACAAATGAGGTGATTTTTTGAGTTGTGTCTGTTCATCACTGTCAACAAAGTCCCTTACGGTTTAGTGTCATTTTGACTTTGATAACATGTCACTCACGTACTACGGCTGCCAGTCTTTTTCTATTTTGACAGTTTTGCAATTGTATGCTCTAAATACTGAACGCGTGAAGACATGTGATTTAAATGCACGTTAACACAGGCCTGCATTCATAAGCCGAGTAATTAAGTTTTTTGCCTTATCATCTAACGACCCTTTTAACTTCCTCTTTACAGGATATTTCCGCAAAATGTGAAGGAACGAAACTTGAAACTGACAAAAAATGTATTTGGTACAAGACAACAGAAACTAACAAAGGAATGTGGATTGCGTAGCAGAAATCTCTTTAAGCCAATGTGCCAAACGTGCTCTTGAAGTTTCATCCGCAAACGTGAAGGTTCAGAATGAATTTCGCCAGGACGATCAACTCTTGCTACCCTTGCTGGGATGCTAGCCGCACAGTACCACAGTGGAGCCCCGCACGTCCGTAGCCGAAAGGTTTCTTCCAGGATTTTGAATTTCTTGTTCCGGTGACGGTCGTACGTTGGGAAGGAAATACCCGAATTGTCGAGGGCAATGCGGAGGTGCCGACAAGCGCTCGATCAAGACGGAGCCCGCTGGATTTAAATGCGGACTGTACTCCCTGAAATAATGCTGCACAAATAGAGTTTTGCACCGGTCACGAAAACTTTCGAATGACCAACTCTACCGCCATTTTTCCTCCGTCTGGGCAGTTAAACTCTAAAACAATCCAAGAAACAAATATTGCACAAGCAAAACGAACAAACTAACAAACAAAAAGCCGCACGTGCGCACACAGTTGCGTGTTTTCGTGAACAAAACAAATTAACAAAATGAGTGGGCGATTGGAAGATGGCCTGTCGGGCCACGCCAGAACTCGGCGGGAGCCCGCGTTGGGGCCTAACGAAGGCTCGAGGCCCAGTGACGGCTCGAGGGCCTGGGCAGGCCCTTCCGCGGGCGGCGTCGAACCAGGAAACGCTTGCAAACGGTCGCACAGGGGCGCCGTCAAAGTTGCGTTGGTGGGAGGGCTGAGGTCGGGTGAGAAGGAAGCTGGGTTCTGCCCCACGACGGGGACGTCATCGCCGTCGGCCGGCCGGGGCCGCCACTGGTCAGAGGGTGGGCAGCGTGACGCCGATCGGCCGCACACGCTGTGCGTCTACCCCGGGGCGCTCGCCACGGACACGGTGGCCTGGCCCGTGGTGGCGACCCAAGACACGACAGCGGACGCTATCATCGAGGTGCTGACCCGCAAGCTCAGCCTGGATCCGACCAAGCGCTACGTCCTTGCAGAGGTGCCCTGATCTGTTGTTGTTGTTGTGCTGCTACGTCCCCCCCCCCCCGTCCCCCCCCGAACTCTTCCGTTCCCTGCCATCTCTTCGTGTGCGAGTCTGCACTTTTGAGATGTTTGTTACGTTGTGGGTGCGTTACAAACGTAACATGTTGTGTATTTTACCCCCAATTTTTATTCCATTTGTTCTATTTCAAGAACCGTATGTATGAGATATTTCCTCTTTGCTGGTGCTATTTGTTTCTGGCCGCTGGTCCTTTTGGGACTTTGGGCCTTTGCTCAAAAACCATGATAATAATAATATAAATGTTGTTGTGACGTAAGATGAAGCATCCATTCATAATCTGTGTAGAGCCGTGTGTAAC
Source organism: Lampetra planeri (assembly GCF_965212315.1). NCBI lineage: Eukaryota > Metazoa > Chordata > Hyperoartia > Petromyzontiformes > Petromyzontidae > Lampetra > Lampetra planeri. The sequence goes on along the minus strand of NC_136145.1, from coordinate 5,788,942 downwards.
GGTGTTTGTTTGACAATTGCCCCACTGAAGTAGATAAGATAGAACTGCTTCTGAAACTCCTTATTAGCGATCACTTTTATCCACATTTTAGGGAGGAGCACTTTTCAACGTGCTTTGCTACAGAGAGAAATGTTTGTTGCACGACGGTCAAATATTGTTCATTCTCAGAGCTGGACTTTAGTGAAACTAAGTGAAAATACAAATGTAATATTATGGGGTTTTTTTCTGCAGTCATTGGTGAGCATCAACTTGCGCAGATTGAGGATGTTGCCTGATCACGGGCGGCTGATACTCTGATTCCAGGATCTCAGTGGTGCCAACTGGAGGCCCTCACGGTGCCCCCCGCCAGCCACTGGAGGCGGTGCTAGGTTCATCGCAATCTAAAATAAACCACTCAAATTGTTGTTGCGTTGTACTCTATATAGGTTTGTGCAGCCTTTGGTGACCCACGGTCAATTGCAAATGTGACTACTAACCTTGGTCTCGTGAGTTCTCACTTGTTTAAACAAATTATACTTAAGACGAAATTAACTTGAAACATTTTCCGCTACATGCAGCAGAATCCGAATCAGGATGTTTATTTATACTGGAGGAATCCGATGAGCTGTAAAGCTCTTTTTCACAGATGGAAAGGGCTTATGTTTAAAGTCTCTCGCCAAAACTACCGCAAACTGATAACATAATAAGGAAAAAAAAAGCCGCAGCGTTTACAAAAAATAATTTTTGCAAAAATGCAAACACGTTCCGATAAATAAACTGCGCAAGATGCGCCTGTGAGCTGGGGGAGCAGTGGCACTGCTATGAACCTTAGCCACCTGAGCTCGGTTCCTGGTCACAGCTTATGTCCGTTGCAGGTGGAGTCGACCTGGGTTGGTATATCACCTAGGTTGACTCAGCCATAAATGAGTACCTGGCACTCGTGTGCCGCACCGGCCTTAATAGGTGCTCGCTAATGGCAACTTGCCCCTTGAGTATATAAAGCTGTGTGGGGGATCTTTGCTTGTGTGTGGTGCTTTTGAAATTAAGTACGAAACTGAACTTAGTAATCAGCTCCAATATAATTTCCTTTTGAGAGAGTCCAATTTTTTTTTCTGTGGTTAGGAAAAAAAAGCACAGTCCGTTCACCACAACTAAACCACGTTTATTGATCATGATGATGGCATTTGAGCGTATTAGGAAGGTATGGTTCTCTAAAACCTTCACTACCCTTGCAGCTCACAATTAAACGTACCGATGTGTTTTAAATTGGAGCTCTGCACTTTTGAATCTAGATTGAGAACTCATTTCTTTCCAACTGCTTTTTGTGTTCAGTTTGTTGTCCTTCCCCACGCACCTCCGATTAGCACGGTTGGCTATGTTCAGTGTGAAAGACGTTCAACATACATACAATTCTGTGTTTTTCCCATTTTTTTACACTGACATTATTAAAACTGTGCTAACATGAAGAAACTTATTTTTCGCACTGCAACTAGCAGTGCATCACCCCATGTCCGAGCATGGACGTTGAGAATACACCCCCAGACCCGCTTATGACGATACGTCAATATCGTATGCAGCATCTGTTTAATCGCACTCGTAGCGCACCTCGCGTTTGCTAGTTTCCCACGCGCCAACGGATGTAATCTTAGCGCTATGTAATAACCTTTGTTAGCTGCGAATTCTCGTTAACACAAAATGATAATTTGCGTCGTCGTGCGGAATATAAGTAACATATTAGCGAGGCAAACAATGTGTCCTTATATTCTTAGGTTTTTTTTCGGTAAAGTCATGTAGGTAAAACATTACAATTAATGAAAATAAAATAAAAATCACGACGTTTCGGAGGCAACACAAGTCTCCGCCATCAGGTGGGACCGTCACTTGATGCAGCAAATCTGGCTGTGACGGTCCCACCTGATGACGGAGACTTGTGTTGCCTCCGAAACGTCGTGATTTTTATTTTATTTTACTTTCATTAATTTTAATGTTTTACCTACGTGACTTTACCGGAAAAAAAACCCAAGAATATGAATCCTTGCAGTCACGAAAGCTTCAAATCTAGAATGTGTCCTTAATTTTTCTATCTCTCCGCGTAAAAAAAACGACAAATATTTTTCATAAAACCCATCGGGGCCCACGGCCTCCTGGAAGTACATCATATCGGCAGCATTGATACGGTGCAAGCGACATCTGGACCGGTTTCAACATGCAGTGTCTCATCAGCAGACTCGGGCTTACTTGAATTGCTGCTGGGGAACTGTCAGATGTAATAGCCAAGGGCCCTTTATTTAAGACTAGCAGGTGTACCCGTTCTTCGCACGGAAATTCATAGTTTAGTCCTAGTATATTATATCCATTATTGCGCCACCACTCCCCCCCCCAAAATACAAAAGTATATTTTTATACTTTTTGCATTGTGTCCAGTCTGGAAGCTACCCACATGCCAAATTTCAAGTTTGTTGCATGTTGGGAAGTCCGCTAAACATTTCGAACAGATACACATATTGACAAATTTCTCTTTTATATATATAGATATGGGTCCTAGTTCGAAGCAAAAATATATAATCCATAACACAAAGTAATCATCGAAGAAAGTTATTCTTAGATTAGTGCTGTATGGAGGCTGTACTAATTAAATGTGGATGTATGTTGAACTTCTTTCACACCGTACGTAGTCAACCATGCGAATCGGAGGTCTCTTATTTTGTTCAGGTATTCTGTAGCTCTGCTGGAAATAATGTTCTACTCAGCTTTCACAACCTTGTGCAACTTCTACTTGACTTCCTCATGAAGAGTGGCTTTCTTGTTTAATCCATCTTCAGTCGACTATGACTGGACTTTTCAGAAATGTAAATGGCATTTAACAGTCAGCTAATTGACATGTCCAGTTATTTATATATACTCTTTTGAAATAAACATGCATGCCAAATGCATTGCAACGTTCTCATATCTACACAACATTTGCTGCTTAATTTCGCAGTGCTCGTCGCACATCAATCTAAGCGGAATATTTCAAATCTCAGAGCAGGCTTGCGGTGAGGACTTTTATTCAGCAGTGAATGGATCATGACCGATGTTGACGCTGATGATTTTCAACAGATGGCGAGGCGACACACACACGCGCATGTGTGTGTTTGTGTACTTGTTTTTCTGCGTGGAGCGGCCGTGTAGCGGTTAACACACTGCGCTACGAACCCGGCGACCCGAGTTCGATTCCCACTCACGGCCAACACCAGTGACGATGATCTAATTCGGTCGTGGGCCTCCCCCCTAGGTCGACTCAGTCTGAAATGAGTACGTGGTGCGGTGTATGAACGTCGCCACTGTGGAGAAGAAGGCCACAGTGCCGGCCTCCATAGGCACTACTCCCGAACGACACTTGCCCCCGACACTCCGTTAAAAGGCTATACGGGGGGGGGGGGACATTTCTCCCGTCGTCTCTCCCGCGTCGCAGGTGCGCGAGTCCGGCGGGGAGGAGTGGATCCTGGACGCGTCGGAGCGCCCCGTGCGTCGCATGATGCTGTGGCCACGCTCCGCCCTCCGCGAGTACGGGCGACGGGGCCCCGGCTCGACGGGACGCTCCCCGACCTCGCCGATGACGTCGCCACCCCTGCTGCTCCCCGCGCAGCAGCCGCCGTCGTCGTCGTCACCGGCGCCGCCGCCATCGCCGCCGACGTATTTTTCGGAGTCGCCGCTGCCGCCCCTTCCGCCGCTGTCGCCGCGCGCGCTCTCGTCGTCCGACTACCGCTTCCTGCTGCGCGAGCAGAACGTGGACGGCTCAATCCAGTACGACAGCACGCACGCGTGGGTGCAGGTGAGCGGGGCGGCGTGCGCGATCGTGCGGGCGGCGGGCGGGGTGGGGGGAGGGCGGGCGGGCGCAGCGGCGGCGATTGCCCCTCGCGCCCAAGAGTTGCCGCGGGTTGCAATTCCCGATTTTCGGTCCCCGTTCCGCGTGGAGTTTGTAGGTACGTACGTTGAACTTTTCTCGCACCCTATGTAGACAACAACCGCGCTTGTTGGAGGTGTGTTCTCCCACCCCCCACCCCCCCACCCTGTTCCGCATGGGTTTCCATCAGGTTATCCGGTTTCCTCTGATAAAAAATACAAAAAAACAGTGGAAATTATTTTGGCCAAAACATCCCAATACTGAAAAACCTACCTGCAAATGACTCAATTTGGATTACACACAGCAGTGACGTCGCCCCCCCTGCCTGCCAAAACTTGGCTGGCTCTCGCTAAGGCTCAGTGAGGATTTCCTGGGCAAACGAGCATAATGCTAATTGGCAGCGTCTACATTACAGCTTGTAAAGTTGCAGTGAATAAAAGTACTTACAGGCAAGGCTTATTTTGATTGACTGAACTGCAATTAATCAACCTGTAAGTGATCTTTATTCGTACTGAAAGTACAGCAAAGTATGAACAGAATACAGTTGTGAAATACAACTACAAACTTGTGAGAAACTTACACAGGTATCCCTCGATTTACGACCGTTCGTTTTTTACGACATCCCGCGCCAACGCAATTGACAAATTGTGGGCGCTTTTCGATAGACGAAATAAAATTTCCGCGTGGACAAAGTTTCACGACGGCACGCGCCACGAAATCGTCAAACAAGAAGCCACCCGGAAGGCTGCGTCATCCATCCGCGAGAGTGTTTCGGTATCCCTGCAGTGACGCCTCCACGTCGCCTTTCCAGTCATTCCAATATTCGCAGATATTTTGGTCAGTTCCATAAAAAGATTAATTATTTTCGTTTCAAATGTATTATTAGTATTCAATCAAGAAAGCTAGCCTACTATGGTCATGTCATTAGAAAAATATGGAACTTGTTTGGAAAAGCAGATTATGCGAGGCACAATACTTGATTCACGTGCCCAAGGAAGACCAAGGATGACACGGATAGATAACATCAAAGCATGGACAAGGCTCACGCTGGAACAGACGATGAGGATAGCAGAAAACAGAAGTCGGTGGCGAAGGATTGCCCTTGGTGCGGCCAACCCTCGGATCGAGGATGGCTGAAGACAAGAAATTTTAATATTTATGTTCTTTATTATTTTTTGTATTCTGAATAGTGATATAGGTGTGTGTATTTTTAGATTGTGAGGACAGTTGGAATGACTGTCGCACGGGAAAAGCCATTCCGATTCAGGAAATGTCGTTTTTGCATGTGTTCTTTTGTAGAATTCATCCCTTTTGGTAAATCGAGGGTTATCTGTGTTTCGATAATCGTCGTATCGGGCAATCGGTATCATATCATACGGTGGAATATGACGCCGCGGCTTGCCGATGTATGTAATGACCACGAGGCACATTAGCGTGTCGCTGTGTCGGTGGTGCTAAAAAATAATACATAAATACAATTCCACGATGCCTCTTGTTTTGACGGGCCCATGAACGTTCAGCCCTGGTCGGGGGGGGGGCGGTCGCCTCGGTAGGCAATACCTGGATGAGGTGCGAGGTTCACGTCGACGGTAGGTCTCGGGCTCCTCGGACACCTCGACCACCAAGGCTCGCTTCTCGATTTGAAATAAACACGTTCCTCGTCGGGCTGCCTGTAAAAAGACTTCCCTTGGCTGAAAAGTCGGCAAAGAACCCCCCACTCGCTGTGAATGTCAGAATCAGAATATTTATTTATACTGGAGGAATCCGATGAGCTATGAAGCTCTTTCACAGACATCTAGTCGGGGTGGGTAAGAACATTACAACAACAAACAATACAAACACATGATAGGAGTGCAAAGAAAGGTAAACAAATCGCCCAAACACAAACAAATATAAACTAAACCATCCCCATCCTACCAGACAAAGCCCACTGAGATATTAACTTATTTTTCATAACCAACCTGACCGCAAATGATAGCTCAACAAAGTGGCCCATCATTTGGACATTTCTAGTTGCAAAATCATCTAAATAGTTTAAAAGTGTGAGCGTGGAGCATCGTGCCACTTGGCCTGAGCCAAATGCCGACCGCTGCTCTGACGAAAAGCCATCCTGGATAACTTCATACGTAGGTTTTCACGGCCAATGCCTTGATTTAAGAATTGGTTTATTTTGGGTGAGGTTGCGTAGGGTGTAATTGCAATGTTTTATGATGCCTTTCACGTGAGAGCCGAGCTTTTGTGAACACCTGATGATGCTGGATGTAATGCCCAGCGAAACGTCGTACAGCATTGTTAAAATGTTGCTTTTCAACATTCTGATTTGCTGAAAAGCCAAATCATTTGCAATATTTTTCCACGTCACAGCATGACGGTATTGGTTCCGTCCTGTGGTGGAGGGTTGTAGTATTTTTTTTTTTACATTATACCCACACAATCTGACCCAAAAGTAACGAATTATGAATCGGTGGGCCTGGAATCGGCCGAGTTGGGTGGTCAAGGTCGGGGTCATTTGAACGTCGGAGTCATACGAGGCAGCATCGACATTGTTGAAACTGATGTCAACCTACGTCACCCGGCTCTACGCGAGCGGTGTCGCGCATGCAGGCCCTGCGGTATCATCGGCGTTTGGGAGTTAAAGCGATCTGCATTGCGGGAGATCGCTCTTTCTCATTCGTACTCGGGGCCCATCAAGCGCGGCACATTTGTGGTGCCACCCCGTATATTATGTTGGCTGTGGCCGCCCATCCCTTCTCATCCCGCCATCGCTGTTGCCACATGAAGCAACTTTTGCCGAGGCCTGGATTGTATCGATTGTTATACTAATTACTAAGCCTCAATGTTTTGCGCATTTCCCTCCGGGAGACAAGATTGATCTATTATTCATACCCGAGACGGGTTTCTGAAAATCTTCATTGTCATTTCTGGGGGTGAGATGTTTGGGTCCAGGTACACACGCTAATTTTACGCGATAACACAGTGGCAGACTAAGGCTCAGGTTTCAGTGTTATTGCCTGAACCCTAAAGAGCCAGACTTAGGCTCTTTCACATTGTTAGATTGCATGTCAGCCAGTGTCAAAGGGGTGTCACTGCTGCGAGAAGCCACGTAGTTTATTTGTAAAAAGAGAAATGTCTGTATGTAAAAGGAAACAAAATTCGCTGAAAATGTTTACAATCAAGAGGCGAAAACGGAACTGTGCAGGGAGATGTAGCCTGACAGGCAGGCAGATGATGATGGGATGGACAGCAAGAAGGAAATGGTAGCGAGAGGAAGAACAAAGATTTGTTTTAGAGATGAGATAAAGGGATTGGCAAGAGTGCAAGTGGCCAGGGGGTGAGGATGATTGAGCCAAGTGTCATCGGAAAAGAGGCGCTCATCCTTATTTTAAGAATTTTAGAAATGCTGATAAATTGAGATCAATTATGTCTGATAATGCCGCTGAGATGTTGGCTCATACACTTGTTTTTTTCTCTCGGTTAGACCACTGTAACTCTTTGTTTGCTGGTCTTGGTGTGGTCTTGGATTGTTGATGTTGTTTTGCTGCCTTGGCCAAGCTTGCATTTGGTCTTTACAAATCTGCAGGAATTTATGAAACGAGCGAAAATTAGTCCTTCCATGAATTTTGATTTAAAGCTTTCGTGACTGCAGGGATTCATATTTTTGGTTCTTTCGGTAAAGTCACGTAGAAGGGAAACAATAGGAACCAATAATATAGTACTTCCATACTTGTCAGTTATTTATTTATTTACTCAGGACTTGCTTAACTTTTCTCTATCCTCCTCTTGCATCCTTTATTTTTAGTTCTTGTTGTTCTTCTTGGTTCTTTCTGTAAAGTCACGTAGAAGGGAAATAATAAAATAATAAAAATAATACAAATAAAAAAACAATAAAATTCAATTCTCACGACGTTTCGGCCACAACGCAAGCAGCCGTCCTCAGGTGAAGAACAGGGCTGTCGGAAAGACAGCGTCTGAATGAACACCACCAAGCTTGGCAGCGTATATTTAAAAATTCATTTGTCAAGGCGCCCTCCTCCTCTAACCCAGCTTAAATATACGCTGCCAAGCTTGGTGGTGTTCATTCAGACGCTGTCTTTCCGACAGCCCTGTTCTTCACCTGAGGACGGCTGCTTGCGTTGTGGCCGAAACGTTGTGAGAATTGTATTTTATTATGTTTTATTTTTATTATTTTATTATTTCCCTTCTACGTGACTTTACCGAAAGAACCAAGAAGACGAATCCCTGCAGTCACGAAAGCTTTAAATCGAAATTTAAAATTATTGTTGTTGTTTTAACTTGCTAATCTCATGCCCCTTCCTGGACATCTGTGAAAAAGGGCTTCATAGCCCATCGGATTTCTCCAGAATGAATACAGATTCTGAATACACTGTCAGTTACGCCTGGTACCAAATTCCGCAGCCGTTGCTTACTTGCACACGTTTAGCTTGCAGCACATTACACTCCGGCGCCTTAAATCGCCGCACTGTCCTTCTGTAAACATTCCGGGTAGATTTTCAATTTCTGCTAACCGCTTAATATGGCCCGACACTGACCATCTTGGGGCTTCGATATATATTCACAGGGCGAACTGTGAAACACCCTATGCTCCGGGTCGCTGCTGATATTATAGCAGATTATATTGCGTTATCCTGCAATGGGCCAAGAGTCGCTGGTTACCGATATAAATATTTGTACTTGGTTATGCATGGCACATGATAGCTTATTTTTAGTTGAATTTTTTGGTCTCCCAAGTTTCGCCCGAGGATGTTGCCTATTGCACGGAAACAAATTGCAGTGAAATTTATTTCTTGAGAAAACTAATTTTAGAACGTGTAGCGGACAAAACGTTATAATGCAGCTTTATGTGTAGCGAACAAAAAGTTACCATGCAGCTTTATTTGTGACGACACGAAAGAGCCCCTTAGAATTTAGCTTCTCCGAACTCAATCTTTTCGAATTATTTTGAAAGTTGTGCAACATCCTTTGTTAAACATTGCAAATCTTTTACTTCTGTTTTTAAAATCACTTGCTCGTCCGTTAAAGTCTTACAGTCAATAAATCATGACTCATTGCGTTTAGATGAGAGTATTTTGCTGCTATAAATCTCCACATGATAAGCCACTTCGTTGAGCTATCATTTGTGGCCAGGTTGCTTCTGAAAAAGAAGCTAATATCTCAGGGAGCTTTACCTGGTAAGATAAACATAGTTTTGTTGTTTTTCTATATCGTTTTTAAAAGTGATTTTGTTAACCTTTACCATACTGTGCACTTCAATTGTGTTTTTTTTATTTTGTGAATTTTTGGGACTTTCTGACATCGTGCCCCGACTGGACATGTGTAAAAAAAAAGCTTTAAAGCTCCTCGGATTCCTCCAGTATAAATAAATATTCTGATTCTGATTCCTTTATACACTAAACACTGCGGGCCCTAACGCCTGACTTTCTCACCCTCCCCTCTTGCCTCGACGGTCCAACCCAGTGAGTTTACCCTAAACGGTTAGGGTATCTAGGTAAGAAAATGCAGCTGACACGGGCTATGAAGCAAAAACAAATATTGCGGCCACGGATAGATTATGTGTTTAAAAGAGGAAAATACGTGAAAAGCAATGCTGAAGCGGGCGCGTGCTATTTATTGGTCGAGTTTCGATTCAGGATTTAATTCAAGGATCAATTATTGTTTAGCTTGTTTGTGCCGTCATTTGCATTGTCTGTCTTCAGCTTAAAGCAAATTACACCGAGTGCACCCAATCCGATCAGATCCAAAATGCTAAGCAGAGTTGGATGGGCGATCATCAGCTGAGAAGCAATGCAGCTACATCCATTGTTGTACTCTATTGTGCGCTCTCATCTGGGCTCCACTCGACTTCACCAACCCCACACTGACCGGTTTAGTGAAGGAGGGTCAAACAACTCCCACGATCCGCACAACGCGTGGAGGGCCTGCGTAACGAGTGGGCCGTACACGCGTTTGTAAAAATGTATTCTTGCACGCACACGCAAACACACAATTCAATGCTTGTATTGTGAGCATAACAATCAATCTTCAGTCGATGAACAGGTAAAGGATCCGTTAGTTTCCTTTAGATGTGCAAAACATCTGCACATGTTCGCGTGGGTAGGTGACACGGCCGAGCGAGAGAGCGTTCGTCGCTTGTTGTGGAGGGGCACGGTTCAAGTTGGGCAGGCAGCCCTGGTCAATACTGTGGGTGCGTCAACCATGAAATTCGTTCCACAATGTGTACGTTACACCTCTGTGGGTCGCGGGTTGTCCGACACAACTTTGATGCTGCGTTCATGAGAAGAAGAAAAAAACAAAAGATTTTAAAGTCACATGACTTCCTTCGTCAAATAACATGTATCATAATGTAATGGACGTCAAGACTGCTCTACTGTCCCACTTAATTGTAACTTTAGAGTCTTTTTTTATTGTTCACGTAGCTTCAAACTTGTGCCTAACAGCCTGCAACACAGCCTTAAGTATGTGTCTGCAAGACAAAATAAATACATAAATATGACTTAATAGTTTGTCAAAAGGTAATTTTATATCTTTCGATACTTAAACGTCCAAAAACAAGAGATAGCCACAAGGTCATCCGGTGAACCCGTGCCCTCGGCCATGTGGCCCTGCTAGCGGAGGAAACCTCGCGCTCGCCTTGTCGTTACTGGACATAATAAATCATAATCTTTTCACCGAGAGGAGGCATGATTTCGGTAAACGCACGGTGACTCACCTCCCTCCTTTCCCGCAGAGGGCGAGGAAGGAGCGGCAGATGGTGGCGCGCGGGTTCCTGCCGCAGCGCTACCAGGACGGCGACCTCGACGACCTGTGCTGCCTGCCGGAGCTCAGCGAGGCGGCCATCCTGAGCGCGTTGCGGGCTCGCTACGGCCGGGGACGCATCTACACTTACGCGGGCAGCATCCTCGTGGCCATCAACCCCTTCCGCTTCCTGCCCATCTACAACCCGCGCTTCGTGCAGGTGCGTGTGCCGCCCCTCGCCGCAGACGAACCGCTGCCTATCTCTAAAATCCATCTGGATAAGGGTAAAATGATCTGTCGCGCCCCCACCCCCCTCCCTCACCAAATACGTCTTCGTTTTAGAAACGACGCAGGCATGCTGCCGTGGTGTGACACAAAACACAAAAGCAAATATACCCCGTATAGCCTTAACCGACTGTTGGGGCAAGTACTGTTAGCGAGCACTTATGAAGGCCGGCACGACGTACAAGGTGGGGGGGCAACACCACGCCCGGCTGCCTTTGTCTCTCCAGCGGCAACACACCGCACCAGGGACTCATTTGAGGCTGAGTCTACCTAGGAGCGGCCCATGACCAGTTCAGATAATCGTCACTGGTGTTGGCCATGAGCGGGAATTGACCTCGGGTCGCCGGGTTCGAAGCACAGTGCACTAACCGCTACACCACCGCACACCACGTCCAGCACACTCGACTTCAAATCCAGAGCGGGAATCTATCCAAATTAAGTACAAATCGAAATGCAATGTGTTGGTATTTTTTTGGTAGATATCGGTGACCAGCCATGCTGCTGTGGTATCGTGATTAGCCCACTGGTGTTCGGAGGTCTCTGGTTTGGCCTCAGTGATCCATGTTTCATAACACAAGCCCTCGCTACCCCCCCCCCACTGCCTCTGTCCCAGAGGTCGCAAACGGGTTTTGATTCCTTACCCGTACCCGGCCGCACCAGGGTCGCAAGCAGGTACCCGTACCCGTACCCTACCCGATACCCGGCTACCCCTTCCCGGCCGGGTAACAGGTAGGGTACGGGTACGGGTACCCGATTGCGACCTCTGGGATGAAGCCATGTTGCAGGCGCGGGTGGGTTGATTCTAGGAACTTGAATTGTGAGAAGAGACAAGACGTTGGGAAATGAGTGACAAACAGTTACTCACCAGTGACTCACGGCCTACCCGTACCCGTACCCGGCCGCACCAGGGTCGCATACGGGTACCCGTACCCGGCCGGGTACGGGTAGCCGGGTATCGGGTAGGGTACGGGTATCAGGTACCCGATTGCCACCTCTGCCTCTGTCCACCTAGCAGCGTAAATGTATTCGTCGTAATCGATCGACAAGTCGGGGTGTGGTGGATTAAAGTATTGTTGCTGCCACCTCTCCTGAAACCTCTGGCTTGCATGGAAGGATGGCAAAAATACCCTTGAGAGCGGGAGGCTCTCTTTTGCGCTCCCTCGAGTGGGAGGCCCTTCCGTCTGCAGTGGCATGAGCAAGACGTTTCATGGCTGCACCTTTACCTTTAGCCTGTTATGCTAGTTAAAATAATACATCTGTGTTGGTGGTCCGGAGCCGGTTGGTGGAAATTCCACATTCCTACGCCGGGTTCCAGCAAAGTCTTTAAGAGCGCTGCCACCTTAGACCGACTACCAGCAGAGTAGCGCTCGTTCTCCCGACTGCTGTGGGGTAATTTAGAGGGTCTGCATCTCTTTTACCGCCTCTGCCCCGCAAACGCTCCGGCTGAAACCCGACCCGGACGTCGCAGCTGTACGACGGGCGGCGGCTGGGGGAGCTGGAGCCGCACATCTTCGCGGTGGCGGACGCGGCGTACCACGCGATGCTGCGCGAGAGGGTCCACCAGTGCCTCGTCATCTCCGGGGAGAGCGGCTCGGGCAAGACGCAGAGCACCAACTTCCTGATCCACCACCTGACGGCGTTGAGCCAGCGCGGCTACACGAGCGGGGTCGAGCGGACCATCCTGGGAGCCGGGCCCGTCCTCGAGGTGGGTCGGCGGCGGTCGTCTTGTGCTGGAACGTCGTTCTCGGGGGGGTGGGGGTGGGGGGCTGCCGTGGGCGGGCGGCGAGATGTTAACTCCCTCGCCTGGTATGCAGGGAGGTCGTGGGTACGATCCCGACCCTGGTTCCTGTGTATTTGGAGTTTGCTTATCTCTTTCTGGGTTCACCTGGTTTTTTCCTCCACATTTACAGAAATGCGTTTCGAGTGTTTGCCTGCTGGAAATTTCCAGATGAGAAGCCCACTTCTTTGAGCCGTCATTTGTGGCCAGGTGACTTCTGAAAAAGAGATAATAGCTCTGTGGGCTTCACCTGGTAAATAACATTGTTTAGTTTAGTTTCTGAATAATTTTATCCATTATTATGATTTTTTATGATTATTTTGGTTATAAAAACATCTTTATAGGATTATGGGAATATAGGTTACAGCGAAATTGGATTATTACGGATAGGCGAAACTTGTACTCTCGTGGAAGTGCATAACCCCAATAATCCCTACCTCAAGCCAGCCTAGCAACGTTCTGGAAAATATTGAGTGAAAAATTAAGCCCTGCCGGTAATCCAGCCCACAACACCACTGCCACTACAACTGCATTTATCATCCCTGCATACTGATGTATGACACTTGCATGATGGACTTTTTTTCATGGCTGTCCGTTGATATGGCGCTGCTTAAAATCTCAGCCCTAATGCCATGGACTTCCCCTCGTATCCGCACGTCCAGAGAGTTTCACAATTCACAGAGCACCAGCGACAGTCTCATAAAATGTGCGGGCTACTCTTTGGCCGAACAGGAAGAGATGGGATTTTGAACAGAACACATGGGTGTGTGTGTGTGGGGCTGACAAATCTGGGCGCCCCCCCCCCACTCGTTGACCAGTGCAGCATTAGTCATTGCAGCTGTGGCAGAATTTCATTTCAAAGGCAGTTTTTCTTCTTCTTTTCCAAATGGGCCAAAAATGTTGGAATGTAACATTTGAAGATTTATTGAGAAGGCAGTGACTTCTTAAGAATACCGCATGGAGTGTGTGTGGGGACGGCTCGTGTTTTAGAGCGAGTGGCTCGCAATTTAAAGGTCGTGGGTTCAAATCCCAGATGAAGGTCGGGGGGGGGACGTGGGTGCGGGGGAGGCGGGAGGGAAAGGGGGAGAGTTCACTCGGGCCCATCATCAATCTCAGGTTGATAAAATAAGAACCGCCTCGTGGAAAGTCAACGTTAGCTGCCTCTTATTGAACGTAAAAATTATGGAATTTCCACAATTGGCTCAGGGCTATGAATAAGGAGATTAGTGCTGCCCCAATCAATGCCTGCGTGAGCAGAAAGCCACAAGTCTGAAACTTTTGACACTATGCCATCCGCTGCGATCCGTACACTCTTAGACAGACTTTTTTCTCCCCAAGAGCCGCTGCTGTTCCCTAATGGTCCCGCGATCCAAAAACCTTTGTAGTACCTGCACACGAGCTGATTTCGTCGCTCCATCTCCACGGAGGACGCCCTTTCGTACACGCATGTTTAAAAACGTGCGTTTAGAATATTTGGCTGTTGCTATAATTTTCAGCAGCCAGGTTGCTTCTGAAAAAGAGCTACGTAGCTCAGTGGGGCCTTACCTGGTAGAATAAAAACTTAAATTATAAAAAAAAAACTCATCGTTAGTTTTGACCACCTTTAAGAATTACGCGCACAAGAAAAACATTTATCTGTTTAGCTTTCCGCTCGTAAATGCTGCAATTTTGTTGTTGTTGCAAAGCTGTTCACATTTTTTGGGCCTTTTTTTACGGATTTCCTATCCAATTATGACATAAAACAATTTAAGAGTTAAACTTAACCTGTTGATTTCATGCGAGCGCAAGATTGAAGGGACCAAAATGTCAGTTGCTTTTTGTTTCTGCACATAAGCTGATGACGGTTTGCATTTGCAGCTTATCAAGGTGGATGAATCAAAATGACGTCCGATTAAAAAAAACACAACAGCCAAACACGCTTAAATTTTGGTCTCCCACGATTTGAGTAGGCAAACATTTTAACCTTAAATGCTTGTATCTCACCACGTTAATGTTTGTATCTGGAGGTTTTGAAGGGCACAGAATTTGAACACCCAATAACTGGGTTTTCTAGAGTGCTTTGTGGAAGAGTGACACTGACGCTGATATAATTCTGGCACGTACCACTGCACCTTGTATGAGTACAGTCATGTTGTCCAAGCAACAAGTTTCATTCACCATTGAACTCTTGCCGGAGAGAATCGTGGTTTCAATGTGAATCGCATGCAGTATCATTCCATCTCCTGGTTGGAATCACGTTAGAAGGATGAGCACTGTTGGCTACGTACGGTGCGAAAGAAGTTCTGATGATGGACGCTTGTGATTTATTTTATTTTATACCTACGTGACTTTACCGAAAGAACCACAGAGTATAAAGTTCAACATACATACATTATAAAATTTAGCATTTACTCCGTAGGTAAACACACACAGTTTGCAAACTCGCATACGTTGATATAACTCGACTGATGGAAATTTTAATCTTTGAGACAACAGTGAGTGAGGCTCGGAGTTGGACAATTGCCCATAGTCATGGAGAATGTGTGGAATTACAGGCATGCACATCTAAACTTGTGTGCAAGGAGTCCCGTGAGATGCAGGAGATGAAGATGTGTTGTTGCCAATGATTCATGCGTACTTGCCACAAGACATTTGTGGAATTTTTTTTTTGCCAGCTCTGAGCAAATTTAATTCACGCACGTGGCTGCACTTAAGATTCACAGTGGCGGACGTGGATTGTAAAGTTGCGCAACAATGTAAACGGATTACTTGAGGCAGGTGCCAGTAATCCATACATATTCTTTGGGTCTTTCGGTAAAGTCACGTAGATAGGTTCAAAGAAAATAACAAAAAACTGCGACGTTTCGATCACAGGATAAGGGGGTTAGCTTCTAAAGGCAAACTCTTTATAAAGGTTTAAAATGGGCATAGCCAAAATGTCAGCAGCATGGGCGGGGCAGCTAATGCTAATGTAAGTGATGGGCAGCGACCGTGATGGCGGTGGGTTTCCACCAATTAAAGGGCTGCCAGGTAAAAAATTAGCATGTTAATGTAAGATCGGTGAGCGGCCTCCACGGCGAGCGCACTGAGGTGGCTATGTTAATGTGAGAGATTAGCGTGTTAATGTGAGAGATTAGCATGTTAATGTAATATTGCAGAGCCACCGCCACGTTGAGGTCGGAGCGCGAAGGTGGCTGTGTTGGTGTGAGATATTTAACGTGTTAATGTAAAATCGGAGAGTCGAAAATAACAACTAGCATCAGAAGGTGGCAGGATGGGAACATCACAGCCAGTTATGACTTAAACTGGTTAATAACGTCCTTCCAATGATTGCTAAGTTTGTACCCATCTTCTCGGTTGAATTTGTGTCTGTGTCTTTATATAGGGATGGCTTCATGGACGAATCTTTGTTGATAGCCAGTGGGTTTGCAAAATACCTTTGTCTTAGAGAAATCAAATTCGTGTGAGCCCACCGCATTAAAACGAATTTGAAATTGGAGATGTTGCTCTGCACCTACACCATCATCAGCTAGCCGCACGACAAGAAGAAGACTGTTGTTGCTGTTTTCAGTCGAGTACGATTAGCTCCAGGGGTTCATAATGGCCGTGTCAAAAGTCATGAAGCTGTCACCCCTGACTCGATTCCGGGTTTTGGCCGCTTTATGATTAAACTTGGTTCTCCAAACATAGCAAGCTGATGGTCTGAGTTCGGTCACTAATAATTTGATTTATTGTCTGAATTTCTGTAAACTGATGGATGCGGTGGTTAGCATTGTGAACCCAGCTACATGAAGTTTGATTCCTAGCCACGGCTAACATTAGTGGTGAGTGCCCCCCACCCCATCCTCCAACCCCCACTCAATAGAATGGTCAAGTATGGTGATAAATCCCCTTTGACTGACATGACACGGAAAAGGGGCTTTATGCACCAATGCATTGACAAATGGCTAAACGTAATATTATTACTTTAATTGTTTCCCGTAAGTACTGGGGAAAAGGGACGATGAGAGGTAATTACAAATTAGAGCCGTGCGAAGGAACACCGACAAGACGGACCCTGTCATCAGCACAGCACACAGAGAGGTGACCTGCAGGGTAGTGGTTGAACACGGCGTAAAAGGAGGCATGCCAGCACTCCGCAGCGCCGAGGGTGACGCAGTTCAGCGACTAACTGACCTCCAAATTTAACATCTAATTGTTGCTCAAGGTCAGCCATTTGAAAGCGTGTAACGAGACGGAACAGTCGGCCCGGTTCGATTCCTCCACTCGCGTTGTTGTTGTACTGTACTTGGTGGGAACGGTAACCGCGCTCGCTTGTGATAGCGAAGCGATAAGGAGGTGACGCCTTGCCATGTGACGAACACTGCTGTGCATGGTGGTGTATAAAGAAGAGCCCTACTACCTTTGGCAAGACTCCTGTTGAAGGAGAGCGGTGTGTGTGAACGAGAGGCTAGCGTGCTGCGATACGAACCCAGGGACCCGAGTTCAATTCCCGCTCACGGCCTCCCCTAGGTTAACTCGGCCTTTAATGAGTACCTGGTGCTGTGTGTAAACACCGCCACATGGCAGACTAAGGCAGGCCGGGCGTGGTGCTGGCCACCCCACACCAGAGGTCGTAAACGGGTTTTGATTCCTTACCCGTACCCGTACCCGGCCGGGTACGGGTAGCCATTTCCTACCCGTACCCTACCCGAAATGAGTGACAAACGGCTACTCACCAGTGACTCACGGCCTACCCGTACCCGGCCGCACCAGGGTCGCAAACGGCTACCCGTACCCGTACCCGGCCGGGTACGGGTACGGGTAGCCGGCCGGGTACGGGTACGGGTAGCCGTTTGCGACCCCTGCCCCACACCCCACCTTCGTGTGTGTCGTTCTGGCCTTCATAGGTGCCACTCGCTTAATAGGCTACACGGGGGTGAGGGGGGGTCTTTGTCTTTGTGCCACGTTGCTTTCCAAAGTTGTTGCCTCATACCGGCAGTGTCGCAATTCTCACGTGTGGCCATAGCGCAGGGCGTTCGGGTGATCGCGTGCCGGCCGGCTGGCCGGGTGGTGCCTGGAACTGGAGAGTGGCGGCGTTGTTATTTTATTATTATTGTTTTAAATAAAAAATATATATAATTCCGCGGGCATCTGTTGCATTGTGATAACACGTCGTTGTAGGGAAGTGGTCGTCGGGTTCCAGATTTCTTACGCTTTCCTCATGGCCTGCTGCCCGCTTGTGGTTTCTCTTAAAGCGACCCTGGAGGCTTGTTCTATACGCACGTGTTCATGTGACACACTCCGCATCGTTCGTGCGTGCGTATACACGCACACGTTTAAGGTAGCGCGGTCAACGTCCGGCCTTTTTGTCAATCCACTGCTGGATGAGGGCCTTCCGGCGATTCGCATGTGGATTTACGGTCAAACGTACACGTTTGACCGTACTTCACCGCGCTTTTCAGCGCAGGTTGCTGAAGGCAGGGTACACATATGTGGGGGGAATAGAAGTACAGTACAACAACAGATTCTCCTGCACTATTGTCTCCTGCCCACCAGGAAGCCCGGCAAGCCCTGTGACAACCTGTTATGTGCAGAGCAGCACAAGCTGCTGCCCCCTTTACAAGATATAAGGGTCACCCATCCAGCCTGAGATAGCCCTCCATTGTGTCATTCCACTGCTGGATGAGGGCCTCCTGCACGCCGTGCGTGTCATGGTGGGGGGTGGTGGGGGGGAGGGTTTACTTGAACATACTTCGCCACGCCGGTTAGTGTGGATTGGTGAGTAGATGTGGAAGTATAGAAGTACAGGAAAGCATTTTGCAATGCTGCCATCCGCTGCCCGCAACGTAACTTGGCTCTGTCGCCACCTACGACAGTTTGGCGTGCATGGTGGTCGCCCATCCAAGTGTTCTTCACTGAGTGCACACATTTGACTTGGAGGCAACAAGTTTATTACACAGCCCCAACAGGGCAACTACATAAACCGACACACGTTAACTAGACCCCAACAGGGTAACTACATAACCGGGTCGGTCGGTAACATCCTGACTGACCCACGATGTCGAGTGGAGACCGAAGATCGGAGAGACGTAGTGCCGAGGGTTGATTCCAGAGAACAGCACCGATCCTTCCTCAAGGCTCCGGCCCCTACATCACATGTCCCTCTCTTGCCCTTTTGGGCCCCCCTTGCCACCTCGTCTGGTCACGTGCCCTCTCTGGGTCACCCAGACTGTCACTGCCACCAGAACTATGCCCCCTAGGGCTCGGTTCCACGGCATACCCACTCTGGTGCCCGAGAGAGGCCCAAGACCCACAGCTCCACTCTTGTGATGGGAGCTGGCGCTAAGCGCCATAGTGACCCCATTTATGTCACTACACAAGTATTATCCAGGCTCGACCCCTGCTTAGATCTTATTTTCCTTATTCATAAGCAAGGTTGGCAATCGTGATGGCTTAACGTAAGGCACTTAGTTCCCAGGCGTTTACATTACTTCGATTATTTGGCTGCTATGCATTTCCACATGATAAGCCACGTCACTGAGCTATCATTTGTGGCGAGGTCGCTTATGAAAAAGAAGCTAATAGCTCTGTGGGCCTTAGCTGGTAAAATAAAAATAGTTTTTTAAAATTATTTGCTTACCTTTTCTATACTTTGAACTCCTATCGTGTTTTTTATTATAACTTCCTGACTCAGACTGGAAATCTGTGAGAAAAAAAAAAAACACCTTTTATAGCTCATTGGATTCCTCCTGCAGTATAAATAAAGATTCCGATTCTCATTCTCAACTCGCTCGCTACACTTGGGAACCCGGCGTGACCACGGTTGGGCCGCTGAAACCGATTCAAACCCAGGATCTCAGCGGCGACCGCTTGGTGTCTCCGACGCGATCATCTCTGAGCCGGCCGGCCACCCATCGACACCAAAATCACCGACTCCACGCTCATAAACACACAGACGCTTACGACCCCTGTGTGCGGTGGACTGTGAACGTGAAATCCAGCCCCCCCTCACCCAATCATGATCATCATCGCTTGCTGTAATCCCCCCCCCCCCCGAGCTTATATTTCGGCTGCCCCACTTCACACTCTTGTTTGCTCTTGTCAGGCCCGGATACTGACACTTGAAATGTTACTGTAGTGCTTGTACGATCGGCCATAGATACACGTGCCTCTTCCTACGGTCATAATGGGGTACGACGGGTAGGTCCGTCGATTGTAAGCGTATTTCAAGTAACTTGCAGCCGTTCTCCAGCAAGCCACTGTTGGATGAAGGCCCTCACCATTTGCCATGTCAGTACGTGGGGTTTAGTTTAGAATCAGCATTGCGCGTTTAGAGTATTCGGCGGCTCTAAATGTCCACATGATAAGCCACTTCGTTGAACTATAATTTGTGGCCAGGTCGCTTCTGAAAAATAGCTATATAGCTCGGTGGGCCTTACCTGGTAAAATAAAAATATCTTCTTGGTTCTTTCGGTAAAGTCACGTAGAATGGAAATAATAAAATACTAAAAATAAAACATTATAAAATAATTCTCACGACGTTTCCTCCACAACGCAAGCAGCCGTCCTCAGGTGAAGAACAGGTCTGTCGGGAAGACGCTGTCTTTATTTTATTATGTTTTATTTTTATCATTTTATTATTTCCATTCTACGTGACTTTACCGAAAGAACCAAGAAGATGAATCCCTGCAGTCACGATAGCTTTAAATTGAAAAATAAAAATAGTTGAGTTTTTAGTTTACTGTACGGTTGAAGGAGAGAAGGGCAAGACCAGTTCAGATTTCACTCGCCACTGATGGGAGCCGTGGCTGGGAGTTGAAACTCGGTGCGCTAATCGCGATGCCACCACTCTGGCATGGTGCTTAATAGAATGCAATCGATATTCATGCTCGTGATACGTGCGTTTGATCGCTCCTGTTGGAATTGATTGTTTACAGTTAATGGGAATTATGTGGGAGGGAGTGATGCTGAAGTGGCACTGTGCTGTGAATCGGGCGACCTTTGTTCAATCCCCGGCCACTGCTAATATCAGTGGCGAGTGATATCTGAACTGCTGGTCCTGACCGTCTCCCGCTCCTTCACTAACCTGTGCCGACAAGCGTGCTTAAGCATGGTCGAACAACCTCCGCAACTAACACAGCGTGGGGGGGGGGGGAAGGCCTTCATCCAGCAGTGGATTGGCAAAGGCCTGTGTAAATCTGCATTCGAATCGTACAATGTTACTTTGAAAACAATGTAGCAAACAAAATTAGAAAAATGCAAATTAACCGACAGATAAAACAAAAATGAGAGTCGGTAAAAATGGAACGAGAAAGAATCGGTTCTTGAATCAAAGTGCAACCCCCGAATCCTGACATTTCTTCGGAAACTCGGGTGCAGTGTGAAAAACATTGACATTGGAAAGACAAAGGTGGCCAGGCGTGACGCTAACCACGCCCACCCCCTCGTGTGCCGTGTCGCCCTTAACCCTTTCCTGTTCTGCAAGTAGCACCCCCGAATCTCGGAACGCTCTAGCGGTTAGCGTTCATTTTATTTAGAGAGGCACATCGCCGTCGTTTCTAAAGACATTGCACTCACCGCCAGGGCCTGATTAAGATTTAGTAGGCCCCTGGGCTACAGGTACTGTGAGGCCCCCAGTAATGTTTTCAAAAGGAAAACAAAGTTAAAGAAAAATATAATTTATTTTTACAAGGCTAACAACAAATAAAATTCAGAATTCACAAATGAAATAACTTTTCACTTCATCTCTGGAGGCCCTCCAGCTGGTGGAGGCCCCTGGGCTTCAGCCCCTAAATCCCCACGCCTGAATCCGGCCTTGCTCACCGCAGAGAGCTGTTGTGATGTGGCCACACTCGATGATAGATGCCACCCACCTGTGCCACACGCTGTCCCGCATGGCCTTTCTGTTACGATGACGTACACGTATGTCATCGGAATGGGAAAGCATTAATCGGCGCTCTCAAGCAACATTTGTCCCCCTGCGGTCTCTGAGACTAACAGCGGTGAAGCTGTTGGGTGTGCAGGTGGTGCAACTGCACTGGGTCCCACGGACTTTGGTGGGGGGGTGGGGATTATGAATAGGTAGGGGAACCCCCCCCCCATTTCACCATATCATTTCTTGCACCAGGGTCCATGCCAACCACGCTAAACCATTGAAATCGGCGCGGCTGTGTCTGTGCACTGATCACACAGGCGTTCGGGAACGCAAAGACCGCTCACAACGACAACTCCAGCCGCTTCGGAAAATTCATCCAAGTCAACTACAGAGAGAATGGAACCGTGCGCGGGTACGTTCCCCCGCCCACACCCCTCCCTCCTCCTCGCCCATCCCTCCATCCGTCTAGTCGAGACAGTTGGGCTTGGATATTGAAATGTGTTTTGCGTGACCCCCCCCCCCCCCGCTAGAGCCGGCTACAGTCACCACAAATTCATCCACTTGTGACTCGAAACTCGACCGCCGAATCACAGTCAATTCGTGGAATTGGCGGGTGGGGGCGGGGAGGATGGTGGGGGGTGTGGGATGGGGGGGTGGGTGGTGGTTGTGGAATTTTCGATAGGCCTGTGCACAAAATGTAAACAGATATCACGTGCGGCCTCGTTAAAAATTGTGGGCATTTACGAATGACAATTGTAAATTTTGTAGTGGGTTTCACTCTGCAACACACCGGGTGTGCTGAACTAGTAACTAATTGACACGTTTTGTTTACGCGACGAACCCCACCACCCGACACAGCGAACCAGTAAGGTTTTTCACGTCAAAAAAACGTGCTAATTAGTTACTAATTCAGCCCACCAGTGTGTTGGAGAGTAAATCCACAACATTTACTATTTGAGTACGACGTTTCGCTGGTAACTACATCCAGCATCATCGGGCGATTTTGCCAGAATTGTATCAAATGGCTATTAAATTAAACTACGTTTTCGATAGTTTTAAGTGAGATGAACGCCTCTGATTAAATGCCATTGCGAATGATGAACCTCGTTACTGTGCTGCATCGAACGAGCCCCACCAGGAGAGAACCCTTGTGTAGTGAATGCACCAGTCATCTGCATAAGGGGCCACACTCTAATGATGAGGCAGAAGTCGACACCAGTCCAGGATTTCCCTACTGCAACGAATTCCGCTCCAAAAACATTGGTCCAGAAGACAAATATGCCTATGGGCCTAAACATATTTCCTTTTTTATTCTTGGCAATGAAGGGCACACACCCACACACATCCATTCATTTATTTATTTATTCATGCATTTATTGATTTATTTATTCATTCATTTATTTAGCTATACAACAATAATTGGTTGCGGGGTGGTAGCCCAGCACCTTAGCGGATTGCACTTTTAACCCTGCGACATGAGTTCAATTCCCGGCACGGATAACCTCAGTGGTTAGCGGTATCTTAACCAGTCTTGAGGCCCCCTCACCTTCATCAATCCACCCTGGTTAGCTTCGTAAAGCATAGCCAAACTGTTCCCAGCAGCACGCGGAGGCCTTCACCCATGAGTGGATTGACGCTGGGCTGTAAAAAAGATCCACGTAAACGACATTAACCCCGCCGCATTTGTCCTCGTCGATTCGTCGATGCCCTCCGCAAACCGTACAATCGCCGTTGCTACGTAACGCGTCTGTCGCCGGGAAGGCGATCGACCTTTTCCGAGATCACGCCCGACGTGGTGGTCTCCGGCGATTTTTCTCGCGTGACGAGGCCCCCCCCAACCCCCCCCCCTTCTTCTAAACGGTTCCTCTTGAGCGAGCCCCTTGGTGTGCGTCCTCCTGCCCCTCGCTCAGCTCCCTCCTAAGCGAGTTAGTGGCAATCGCAGCCAATTTGCCAGCTGGGACGCGGCGGTCGTTATCGAGTTATCTCGTGATTTATGGAATGTGTCTTGAGAGCGGCGGCTGTGGTAATGGATAAGGGTTAATTCAAGGTTATGAAAATGATAATTTACAACCCTCTTTTGTCAATCCACTGCTGGATTAAGGCTCCCTCCCCCCCCACCCGATGCAAAGTCGGTCACAGGGTTTTGGCTGGCTGATCGGTGCGGTTTGGTGTTGGGGGGGACCAGCTCAGACTTCAATCGCCACTGCCGTTAGCCGTGGCCCGGAATCAGATTCAGGCCACCGGGTTCATAGGGCGGCGCGCAAAACCGCTGCACCACCGCTCTCCCCAAGGCTATGACAAAAAAGAACGAGAATGTAAACGTAGATGTACAAAGACAAAGATCACCCGTATAGCATTCACAGACTGTAGGACCAAGTGCTGTTTGCGAGCAGCACCTATGTAGGCCGGCATAGCACACGAGGGGGTGGGTGGCCAGCACCATGCCCAGTCGCCTTTGTCTCCCAAGTGGCGATCTTTACACATCGCACCGGGTACTTATTTGAGGCTGAGTCGACCTAGGGGAGGCCCAGGATGAGTTCAGATAATCGTCACCGGTGTTATTGGCCGTGAGCGAGAATTTCACTCTGGTCGCCGGGTTCATAGTGCAGCGCGCTAACTGCCACACGACCGCTCCCCACATGTACACACACACACTCAAACTCATAAAATATGAATAACAACAACTCATGTAACCATGGGGCTAAGATGTTGCGCTGCTAATCTGAGTGTTGCTATCCACAAGACATGACAAATCCATACACACTGCCCATCAATATTCACAAACATGCGCAGAGCAAACCGCATGCATGCTAATACAGTTTAATGATCCTCCTGTGACCCTTAAGGGCTTGCCGGGTCAAGTGTGGTTAGCAAACCCTCTCTCTCTCTCTCTCAAGGGACAAATTACGTCAAGCGCATTTAAGCAGCTGGAGCCTCTAATTGAATTAAAACTGCCCCCCCTCGAAGCTAATGATTGGCAGAATGAATGCTGAGGGGAGTCTTGCAAACCCCCCTTTCCATGTGCTATAACCGCATTAGGTTTAATTGTTGTTGACAGAGTCTTGTATGGTCTGTCTGCACGACACAATGTGGATTTACAGGGCGGCTAAATACGAGCTGCGTATATCCCCCGAGGCTGTGCAGATTACGGGGTGCACAGTTTCATCGTGGAGAGGAGCACTCCGTCATTGGCTCGCACCGTAGACTTTCACAGGAGGTCCGTAGACCTGCGTGAGAAAAACAATTGCATTGAGCCACACAGGGACCCGCACCTCCCATTAGCACGGTTGGCTATGTACGGTGCGAAAGAAGTTATACATGCAGACGTACGACCCATGGACTTACATAGGAGACCACTATGCGTACGATCTCATGGAAGGGTTTGTCGTTCAAACGCTGGTCTTGCTAAGTCACAAATACAACAACCATATTAAGATGCCGAAGGATTAACGACTCCCCATGCAAGAGAAGTCATCGATGATGACCGAGAAACTTAAACTTAAATAAAAACTACATACTCGATACAACAGCTGTGCTACCACTGCACCTCCAACCAACACCCCCCCCCAATCCCCTCCGCCCCCCCTCCCCCCCTAATTGTCTTTCGTTTTGCTTGTCCAATTTTCTTGGCGACAGAGCCATAATGGAGAAATACCTACTGGAAAAGTCACGCCTCGTGTCGCAGGAGAAGAACGAAAGGTTTGGCGGGTCACGTTTTGCAGCGGATGTTGCCGCGGTGTAACGGTCTGCGCGACTGGGCTTGCATCGGGGAGGCCGCCGGATCGATCTCCTGGCGCGGCGTAATGAAAAGGATGGCGCGAGTTTTCTCGAATCTCAAATCCGCCTCTGTCCCACCCTGCGGTGGTCAGTGGGCGACGCCACCGTTAGTCGATCGGCAGGTCTCATGCGGTGTGGGTGCGGCCGCCTCTTCCAGCGTGGAAGAGTAGGCCAAATACCCGCTTAGAGAGCGGCTTTCTTAAGATGCTTCGAGTTGTTGGAGGTACCTTCCGTCTGCAGTGTCGTGAGCAAGACATCGCGCGGCTGCACCTTGAACATTTATATAGGTTTTAAAAGCTGAAATATTCGTCATTGTGTCATTCATTGTGCCCCTGAGCCAGCAGTGGAAATTCTACATTCCCATGGCAGGGCCCAGTGTGTCCATGGATGACCACTGTTAACTTCCTGTAGTGGTAGTACTTGTTTTATCCGTGATGGTGATCATAACGATGGGCTGAGTCGACTTCCTATTGGGATTTGAACTCGCATACTAATTGTGTGAGTAAAGCACTCTAGCCGGATTTAGCTATCCTTGAGAAAGCCGAATAGCCTCGTATATGAACTTGGCCTGGGATTCCTCTAGGTCGATTCAGTCTAAAATGAGTACCTGTTGTAGTGTGTAAACATCCGCACTGCGGAGGTGGCCCGGCGCGATGCTGCCGGCCACCCACCAAGATCGTACACCGTGCCGGCCTTAATAGGTGCTCGCTAATGGCACTTGCCCCGGCAGTCTGTCAAAAGGCTATACGGGGGATGTTTGCATTCGGGTGCGTTGCATGTCCTGCACATTTAATGTGAATGTTGTTTGGTCTCCACGCATTCGCAGGAATTACCACGTGTTCTACTATCTGTTGGAGGGAACAACCGAGGAGGAGAGGGAATTCTTACACCTCCTGCCGCCTTCGCACTACAACTACCTCAACCAGGTAAGACACCTTGACCTCGGCAAACGCAACCGTCGTCATCAGCGATTATCTATTCACCTCCTGCATACCAGGCCAGGCGGTTGACATCTCGCGACCGTAGCGCCCGTCACATTTGATTGTTGAAGTTTGTTTTTGGTTATGTATAAGGCAAGCAGACTGTTCAGTATAAACTCATTCTTTGTAAGTGGGAAAAATATCCTGGCTGATACTTAGCTCCCTGTAACTGTGAAGTGAGGTCCTTGTTAATTGTAACGAGATGAGGTTGCATTTAGACGCTTGGAATTCCAACTGTTGTTTTATGTGGCCTGGTTCGGTGGCAAGGCGGGCAGATCACGTGACTCGCAATCAGCACGTCGTGAGTTTGAATCCTTGCGAGGGATCAACTCGGTAGATCGCCGCTCTCCGATCTTACATTAACATGCTAATCTCTCACATTAACCACTTCGTTTATGACCCTAGGACTACACCCTATAAAAAACAGTTTGCATTCAGCAGATTTCCTCCTCTTTCCTCCTGATGACGATCGCTTTTACCGAAAGACCCAAAGAACATTACAAAATAACTTCATCACCGCAGAGATTGTATCGGAATGCAACAGAGGCGAAATTGTATTAATCGACTCAGTCTCAATTGTGTATCTGGTGCGAGGGACTCACGTCGTGAGTTTGAATCCTTGCGAGGGATCAACTCGGTAGATCTCCGCTCTCCGATCTTACATTAACATGCTAATCTCTCACATTAACCACTTCGTTTATGACCCTAGGATTACACCCTATAAGAAACAGTCTGCATTCAGCAGATTTCCTCCTCGTTCCTCCTGATGACGATTGCTTTTACCGAAAGACCCAAAGAACATTACAAAATAACTTCATCACCGCAGAGATTGTATCGGAATGCAACAGAGGCGAAATTGTATTAATCGACTCAGTCTCAATTGTGTATCTGGTGCGATGTGTATAACATCACCACAAGGGAGACAAAGGCAGCCGGGCGTGGTGTTGGCCATCCACCCCCCACCTCCTCTGTCATGCCGGCCTTCATAGGTGCTCGTCAACAGGATTTGTGCAAACAGTCTGTTAAGGCTATATGGGGGATCTCTGTCTTCGTGTGTGTACACTCGTGTGTCTGTCCCATCATTTGTGTGTGTGTTGCCGCTTGTGTGTGTTTCCATATGTGTGTGTATGTGTGTCGTCATCCACATTAAGTCAATGAGAAAATCCATCTCTCAAGAGTGGGATTGCTCCGAGCCTCCAACAGAGGTCAGTTTTAATGTATGGAACCATTTCACACTCACTGTCATGTCATTTCTGTGTATGTATCTGTCCTCCAAACGATTGCGAGTTTTGAGAAAATGCAAGTCACGAATCTCCAGGTTTCTGTCGGCCATCCTGAACCGATGGTGGAAATTCCACATTCCTATGGAAGGGATAGTCTTTCCTCAAAATATGTCCACTGTTCTTGTGAGATGAATTGTCCATTCATCATATCTCTTACAGAGCAGTGCAACCCTTTGAGTTAGAGAATGGCCCACAGCAGCTGATATCATAGAACTACATCTTAGATGCCTTCAAGTGGACTGTTCCGCACGGTAGGCGGAAAAACTTTCCTACCAACGCTGCCGCTGACAGCATTACAATAAAGCCGATATGTTAAATTCTTCGAGCTGGAAATTACCAAACAGTGCGAAACTCTATTTAATCTGATGGTTTTGGTTCATGCATCCATTGGTAACTGGGCTGAGACTATCAAATCACGACATTTCAGAACCCAATTTAATGACATGCGGCTTGAAACTGGATTCGAACTCAGAATTTCATTGGTGCCAGCACAGCGCTCTGACCTTTGAGTCACTCGGACACTTCTAAACTCGTGATTACAAGCCAAGTGTTCTAATCAAACCAACAATTGGGTGAGACATTCAACTTTATTCCCCGTGTGCCAATATAGCCGCTCGTATCGTGATTCGTCATGTTGAGCACAATCCAGCGTTGTCCTGTGGAATCGGATTCTGTTGTTAACCGGCCAATCACTATTGAAACGTATTCCTTGCTCGCTACCATATCCCTATGCAATGTAAGCTCGCTGGTATTGGGCTTGGCTCTGAACAATCTAATGTAATTGTTGGACTACACAATGCACCTGCCTTCATCCTCAGACTGACATCAACCGAGTGGAGGGGGAAGACTTGAAGCACGACTTTGAGAGACTCAAGCTGGCAATGGAAATGGTCGGGTTCCTTCCCAAGACTCGCGTGCAGTGAGTGAACACATAACCATCGCGCGGACTCCGGTTATCCTCGCAGCAGCGGCTTTTGGCTTGCCCTCGAACGAAGACGGTTGCCGTATCGCTTGCTTTCAGATGCGCTTCTGCGACCGTCTGGAACGCACTTTTTTTCCAATGTTAGGAAGCCTCTGGAGCAAAGGCACTTTCAAATCTCGATATGACAAACTAATTTCTTTAGAACTGCTTTTTGTGTTTAGTTTGTTGTCCTTCCCCCGCTCCTCCGATTAGCACCATTGGCTACATACAGTGCGAAAGATGTTCAATATACTTAGATACATCAACTAACCCTGTCTCTTGCCCGGACAATAGCTTTTACACTGGCTCATACCCTAAAACCAGCCCTAGTTATAACCCTCACCCTAGCTGTAACTCCAGCCCTGACCCTAACCCTTTTACCGATCCTAACCACGAATCTTAGCCTTGAAGTAAACATAGCCCTACCACTAGCCCTGATCCTACCTTTAACCAATGACGTTACCCTCAATCTAGTCTTGATTCTAATCCAGCCACAGTCTTAACTGGAACCCTACCTCTAATGCCGGGCATAGTCCTAGTCCTATCCCTCACCTTGACTATGAGTCTAGACCTGGTTCTAACCCAAACCTTAACTCTAGTCCTGACAATAACCCTATTCCTCGTCCTAACTAAGTCTAATCCAAGGCTGGCACTGACCCTAACTCCGAACTGTAACCCCAACACTCTCTTAAGTGCGTATGCACTTATAGGTTTGTTGGTGAGCGTGAGTGTGTCCGTGTCTGTGTGTTTGTCTTTATGCGTGTGTGGTAAAGCGGTGGTGCAGTGATTCACATCCATATATAACATCGGCAACGAATGATATCAGTTTAATTATTTTCAATCAATCTTGGTGCGGTGTGGAAACATCGGCACTAGGGAGATAAAGGCAGCCGGGTGTGGTGTTAGCCATACCACCCTGTCGTGTGGCATGCTGGCTTTCATAGTTGCTCTCGAAGAGCCCTTGTCACAACAGTCTGTGTAAGCTACACGGGGCGTCTTTGTCTTTGTGTGTGTAGGATTTTCACGGTCCTCTCTGCCGTCCTGAGTTTGGGAAACGTGTTGTTTCGCGGGAAGACGTGTCGGGATGACACGGTGGAGGTGGAATTGGGGAGCGCCATTTCCACCGTGTCCGAGCTGCTGCAGGTAACCACCGCACGCAGCCCGCACTCGGCATCGCCACGACTCGTATCAGCAACAACATCATCATGACAGCAACCACAACCACCATCATCATCACTACTACCAACAACATCATCATCACAACAACCACAACCACCATCATCACGACCAACAACATCATCTTCACCACCACCAACACCGTTGTCATCACTACCACCATCGTGACCACCAACATCATCAACACCACCACCAACAAAATCACAACCTCCACCACTAACATTGCCGAATTCTGTCCCGTGCTTCATCAAATTTGGCTCTCGCCTCCTTTTTGTTTTGCGGTCGTTTCCAGCGCCACTAATCCGTGTGACCATGACCGCGTGCGTGCGCGTGTTTGCCCACCGCTCGCAGGTCAAGGAGAGCTCTCTGATCGAAGCGCTGACCACTCGCAAGACGGTGGCGGTCGGGGAAAAGCTCATCGTCCCGTTCCGTCTGTGCGAGGTTTGTGTCAGAGATTGTTCTGCATTTTTTTAAAATTACTTTTTTGACCATAGGCCCTCCCTCCGTTGTTGGAGGCTTTTTCTGGGCTGGAGGACACAGTGTAACCGTGGGTAGCCACTCAGCCAAGTGGGCTCTGCCCACAAGTACAACGGGGGATGGCACTAATCTCCTTTCGTGACCCTGGGCCAGGGGTGGAGATTCCACATTTCCGCAGCAGGGCCCATTCTATCCACACGGTCCTTCTGGAACGCTCGACTCACATTTTTACTTGATTCACAATTGGAAGGTTGCAGGGACAAATCGGGACTGGTGCGTCAAATTGTCTCTACGTTATCATCATCATGAGTAGCAGCAGCATCATCATTGCCATCATCATGAGGGATGGAACTATTTTCTTCCCTGGTATGTGTGAATACATTTCTGCGATTTTTAGAAAGGCGTCAACTCTTTACCTTTGTTTGCTGACCGCTTGCCGTTTTTAGGCCTTGGGGTGCTCCGCAACTGTGAAGTGATAAATAGAAAAAAAGAACAACCCCAGCAACAGGTTCATCTTTTTCCAGAAAGCTTTTGAAACGGATTCAGGGGGAGACACTCCGACTTTCCGTGGGCTGACGTAGGAACACGCGAGCGAATTTGTTTCACGCGGCGCTCCGTCCAGCAAGGGTCAGGCGTGCCGTTTTTTGCCGGACGCCGCGGCGATGGCGGCGACAGCGGCGCGCTTTGAAACCTCCGGGGGGGGGTCGCCCCTTTAATGCCGCCGTTTGAACGCGGGGGTGGAGTGGGGGGCCCTTTGAATTGAAGTGGCCATCAAAGTGGCTTTCGTGGCGGTGCCGTGAAATGTCACCGCTTGCCTCCCGCCGACCGTCACTTCCCCCCCCTCCCCTCGCGCTCGCCAGTCCACGTTCACCTTTACGTGGGAGCAGCTGGAAAATCCCAATCGTGACCGTTAATAGGTGCCGCTGATAGTGGTAGTCCTAGTTGCAAGAATGGGAGGGATTCAGAAGTGTGTGAACTTCTTTCGCAACCCTGCGTAGCCAATCGTGCTAATCGGAGGTGCGAAGTTGTGTGTTCATCAGTGTAATCACTGTTGTTATCAGCAAGATCAATGGATCATCATCATCATCATCAGATGTGTTTTCGGGGTGTACAGCATGTTATTTGGCATTATCTGACGTTTCACTCCAGAAGTTCCCAGTGGAATGTTGTATCTGAACCAGTCCTGGGCCTGTTCTAGATCAACTCCTACTTAAATGGGTGCCGAGTGCGGTGCGTATATATTCGGACTTGGGAAACAAGGGAACAAAGGCGGCCAGGTGTGGTGTTGGCCACACCACCACACCCCCTCTTATGCCAAGTCGGCCTTAATAGGTGTTCGCTAACTAACAGCACTTGCCACAAAAGTTCGTGAAGGTTATTGGGAGATCTTTGTCGTTTGTGTGTGGAGTGGTAGTGCAGCGGGTAGCGTGCTGTGCTATAAACCCAGCGACCCGAGTTCAATTCCTATTCACGGCCAACACCAGTGACAATTATCTGAAACGGTCCGAAGCTGCCTCTAGGTCGACTCGGCCTCAAGTGAATGAGTGCCTGGCACAGTGTGGAAACGTCAGCACTGGGCAGACACAGGCGGGTGGGCGTGGTCGAGTGACGATTATCTGAACCAGTCCTGGGTTTATCCGGAGGGTCAACTCAGCCTCAAATGAGAACCTTGTGTGATTTGTAATCATCGCCACTGGGGGGACAAAGGCGGGCGGTTGTGGTGCTGGCCACCCAACTCCTCTCGTTTGCCTTGGCCGCCATCAAAAGGTGCTCGCCAACAATACTTGCCCCAACAGTCTGTTGAGGCTATAACGGCAGGGCGGGGGGATCTTTGTCTTTGTGAAACCTGCAGGCCATCACGGCGAGGGACTCGATGGCCAAGTCGCTGTATGTGGCTCTGTTCGATTGGATCTTGTTGCGTATCAACCACGCGCTGCTTCACAAGCGAGACCTGGAGGAGAATGTGCAGGTGAGCCTGGTCATCATCGTCATTAGCAACCTCAACGACATTGGCATCATCGCCGTAATGGTGAAAATAAAAAAGCAGACAAGACGCCTCCTTCCCGTGTTTGTCTGTCCACGTAATAAATGAAAGTGTTTTTTAGATTTTTTACAAAACCTATCGGCCACACGGCCTTCTTGTAGTGATTGTTCTTCAGCAGCGTTGATTTAACACGTGCAAAACTCTGCACCGCTTTCGACATTCACTGTCTCGTCAGCAGAGTCGATCTTGCTTCAAGCAATGCTGGTGAACCACCAGATGTTCATAGGCAAGGACCCTCTCTCGTAGATATGGGTCCTGTTTCTACGCAAAACTGTCTCTCTCCAAACATTAAATAATATTTTACACATCCCATGTAGCGTTCCGTGTATGCGTAAAGTGTGTGTTGGGAGCGGTAGTATCGTGGTCAGCGCACTAATCTACGAACCCGGTGACCCGAGTTAGATTCCCGCTCACAGGCAACATCGGTGGCGAACATCTGAACTGGTCCTGGGCCTCTCCTAGATCCACTCGGCCCTTGATGTGGGTACCTGATGCGGTGTGTAAACATCAGCATGGGAAGACAAAGGTGTGGTGCTGTGTTGACCTTCATAGGCGGTTTCCAAAAGCACTTGCCCCAACAGTCTGGGTCTCTTTTGTTTTTCTTGTATGTGTGCCAGTGTTTGTCAATAGGGGTGCTCGACATATTTGGCTTTGAGGACTTCACTCACAGCAACAGCTTCGAGCAGTTCTGCATCAACTTTGCCAACGAGCAACTGCATCACTACTTCAACAAGCACATCTTCAAGATCGAACAGGTATCTTCCTCTTGAATGGCTTAACTACATCTGTGAAGATGTTCAAATACCAAATAGACACCGATTACAAGGCATCAAGTCTGCATTAATCACGCGTAATTGTGGTAAAAATTGCAAGTAATTGCCGAGCTGCACCTTAACCTTTAGGAGGCCATTTAACAGTCCATTTAGACAAGGAGACTACTTTTCAAGGCAGACCGAGGATGATTTTGTATGTACGTATGTAGAACTTCTTTCCCACCGTACGGGGGAAGGACAATAAGATTATGGTGATTCGTTGCTGCTGCTGATGATGATGTTGCTGCTGGTGCTGATGAAGATGGCGGCGGCAGCCGCTGCTGATCTATGTACATTGAACTTTTTCGCACCGTACGTAGCCAACCGTGCTATTCGGAGGTGCGGACGATGCCTGTAATAATGACGATGAACCCCTGACTGGCGATCGAAACTCGCGACCCTGCGATTACGAGTTGATCTCTCTCGCTCGAACCACCGCATCCCTCGCCGCTTTCCCACGCCCCCTCCATCCCAGGAGGAGTACGCGAGCGAAGGCATCGTCTGGCACAACATCGACTACGTCGACAACCTCGGCTGTATCCAGCTCGTGAGCAGGAAGCCCACCGGTCTCTTCCACCTGCTGGACGAAGAGTGCAAGTAAGTCTGGTTTTTAATTTGTGTCGCTTCATTCATCTATGAAAATCCTTCTCGCGGCAGCAGCAGCAGAGGCAGTAGTCGCAGCAACTGTTCTACACGTCCTTTGTCGTATTCGGAGATCCCCGCGATCGCAAATGGCTAACATCGGTGGTGAGTGATGTCGGAAGCAGTCCTCGGCCTTGACCCTTCAAAAGCCCGCACTGACCCGTGTGGTGAAGGATGCTCAAGCAATCCCCCATGACTGACGCGGCATGGGGAGGCCTTCGATCAGCAGTGCATTGACGATGCTAAGAAAAAGATTCTGCTTATATAATGTCATAACGATCGAACTGTATCAATTAGACATGGAGCCTAGGTGAGATTTTGCGTTCATATAATATATACATAACATATTGTGACCCCAGGGGTTAATTTTCCCAGGGGGGGTGGGGGGGGGGAGTAATATTGCTATAATATAATTTGTACCCTGGGTTTCAAAAAAATAATATTTTCGTAGTATTTCCATCCCAGTTTTTGGAATTCTATGGGGTCAAAATTCTATCTCACACCGGCTTGAATCGGTGCTCGCTATCAGCAGCTGCGCCTGGCACGTCTGCTTGGCTAAATGGGTGGGGGGGTTGGACCGTTCTCTTTATTGTCCCAGCTTCCCGCAAGCAAACAGTGGAACCCTGCTCCGGAAGTTCCGGCACCAGCACGAGCGGAGCGAGTTCTTTGAGATTCCGGCCGTGATGGAGGCGGCGTTCATCATCAGACACTTTGCCGGCCGTGTGAAGTACCAGATCAAGGTCAGTTATAACCGGTGCACGAGCACGTGTGGGGATTCATCGCCATCGCCATCAACAATGATTAAAAAAACAGCAGCAGCGGCAGCTTACGTTGGCATCGTGCCTATAATGCAACCGGTGTCTCTGTGCATGAGTCACTGAATTTCCCAACCACCCATCCAGCCATACTCGTACTCGCGCACTCACCCGCGCAGTTGGCACGTGTTACACAGTTAATCCGCCTGCTTCACAGTGGATGTTGAAGATCTCATGCTTCAAATTGTACTCACAAATGACTGTAATAGCGAAACACATGGCAATTGTCACCCCCCCCTCCCCCCCCCGTACTGTGGAAACTTTGCAGGAACCTCCCTGAGACTCGGTGAGGCTTTCCTTGGTGGAAAAAAACCATTTGAATAAATATTTCCAAGAATAAATCTCCAGCGGTACCTACCAGGGTGGCATCTGGTCTCGACTGTGTCACCAACAAACGAACGGACAAAAGCGTCGTCTTCCCCCCCAGGATTTCCGGGAGAAGAACACGGACCACATGCGCGCGGACGCAATCGCCCTGCTGCGTGGCAGCAGCAGCGTGCTGGTGCGCGCCCTCGTGAGCCTCTACCCCGTGGCGCTGCTGCGCTGGGCCGTGCTGCGTGCGCTGCTGCGCTCTGTGCGGGCGTTCCAGGCCGGAGCCACTCGCAGGGCCGGGGTCAGGTCGGTCGTCGCCGCCGCTGCCGCCGCGTTATCGGGCGACGGAGCCCGCGATCACCGCGGTGAGTGGTTGCGCGTGCGTGTCTTCAAGACGCGTGTGTGTGTGTGTGCTTGGGGGGAGGGGTAGTGCAGTGACTAGCATGCTGCGCTGCGAATCCGGCGACTCTAGTTCAATTCCCGCTCATGAAACAACATCGGTGATGAATATCTGAACCGGTCCTGGGCCTCACCTAGATCGACTTATCCTCAACTGAGTGACCTGCCCATACTGGACATCTGTGAAAAAGAGCTTCACAGCTCATCGGATTCCTCCAGTCTCTCAATAAAGATTCTGATTTTGAGTGCCTGGTGTGGTGTGTAAATATCGCCACTGGGGAGACAAAGGCGATCGAGCGTGGTTATGTAGTGCCTTAATTAAGGCACTGAACAAAGAATTGGCGATTTGTACAGCAAAAGTTTGATGAGATGAGTTGATGAGAAGGATGGTAGTACATGAGAATGCTGATGCATGAAATAAACGATGGTGAAAGTGACAACGAGTGGTTAATGATGAGCCAGTGTGATGAATGGGTAAGGGATGACGGTGTTCATGATGGCGAAGGGAGGGGGAAGAGTAGTTTGGGTGAGTGAGGAAAAATCTCATCTTTCGTACGGCTGATGTAGATGCAGAGCAACGACTACAATTTCACTTTCAGGTGGTCAAGCCCAGATAGATGCGTCAGGAGCAGCGGAGTGTATCATCCCCGTGATGTCTCCTTCGTTTTTGCGGATCGGTCATTGCTTCGTTATATACGTTGTACGGTCTGTTCTGGACGACCGCAGTTGTGCAATGGAGAGCGAGCGAAAGTAATTTTGTGTGTGTGATAGGCATCGGCGTCGACGGGGGGCCTCTGTCACCCGTCTTCTGCCCGCGAGCGTCCGGCAGCTTTCTCATGCACCCTGTGCACCAGCGGAGCCTCCAGATCCTGCGTCGGTGCTCGCAGGAGCGCGTGGCCGAAATCTCCCACGCAGGAGCGCCGCTCAGTTCCTCCCTCCCCTGGTACAGAGTCGTGAATACTCCCCCAAAACTGAACACAAAAAGCAGTTCTTAAGAAAATAAGTTTTCAGTCTAGGTTTAAAAGTGCACAGCTCCGGTGGCTTCCTCAAATCGGAAGGAAGAGCATTCCAGACGGCCGCAGAAGCACATCTTAAAAGCGCGAGATGCAGTGACCGTCTTGAAATGAGTACCTGGTGCGGCGTGTAAACATCTTCAATGGGGAGACAAAGGTGACTGGACATGGTGCTGGTCACACCACTCTCGTGCCATGAAGGCATTGATAGGCGCTCACTAACAGCACTTGCCTGAAAATCCGTCCATTTATAACGGGGAGTCACGATGACTGTCGTCAAAATTACCACATTTCGACAAAACTGGAATCGGAAACAAAGTGACCTAAATGGGGTTGCCAAAAACTTGAAAACCCAAACCAGGTCAAAGATGGCAATCTGCCAAACACATTTGGCCCTGACCACTACCGGTTGGCTCTCCATCCTGCTAATTAAATACTTCCGAAGACATGCACATTGGACGGTATTTACGTAAACCATCGCCGCACGTGATTTTTTTTGTCCCATTTGTTTGCAACTTACGCCGTGTTGTCCTTTCCCCGCACCTCGGATGAGCACGGTTGGCTTCGTACGGTGCGAAAGAAGTTAAACATACATACTGTGACCTGTGACCCCAGGGATGGCGCGTGCGGGATGCGCCGCCGAGGCTCATGGGATGTGTCGCGCGACGACATCTTCGCCTGCGCGGCCTCCACGAGGCTGCGGGAGCGCACCAACAGTATGTTCTGGTCAGTTCCCAATCGCCTTGTCACACACAATTGTTTACTCATTTAAATGTGATGAGGGTTTATATTTGGTTGTTAGTTTCTATAAATAGGATTGAGCCCTTACACAAAAAATACACGGCGTTTGTGGGACGAAATTAGCATGAATGACGCTAATAAAAATACAATTCTTTTTAACGGCGTTAAAATATTGTAGCAATATTTTTGGACTGGACAGTTTGAATTTAGCTATGGGGACTGAGCCTTTACCAGGGGGAGGGGCACGGCCCGCCGTCAGTCACCGCAACGATACACAACTCTGTATGTGTGCATGGGAGTGGTCGTGTAGCGGTTAGCGCGCTGCGCTATCAACCCGGTGACGATTATCTGCACCGGTCCCGGGCCTCCCCTAGGTCGACTTGGCCTCAAATGAGTACTTGGTGCGGTGTGTAAACATCCCCACTGGGGAGACGAAGGCGGTCGGGCATGGTGCTGGCCACCTACCCCCTCGTGTACCGTTCCAGCCTTCATAGGTGCTCGCTAAAAGAACTTGCCCCTACAGTCTGTTATGGCTATACGGGGGATCTTTATCTTTGTGCGTGGCACCAAATCGCCCAGAATGCCCCCAGTCTCACGAGAGCCCGGAAGCTAAAGCAGGTGTTTGAATCTGGCTAATGCTTGGGAGCGTGGCCGCCGTGCCCGAACAGGTCACCGGGGACTATGGTTTATAGTGCAGAAAAATCCTTTGTTGTACTGAACTTCTATGCTCCCGCAACTTTGCTTCCCGCCTTTGCCAGTCCACACTGACCAGTGTGGTCAAGAATGGTGAAATAATTCTCAGAATCCGTATGGTGTGGGAAGGCCGTCTTCCAGCAGTGGAGTGACAAAGGGAGCTACATATACAGTACATATATTGGAAGCCAGTCAAGTTGATGATGGGGTTGTGGACGATGGTCATTATAATGGTGATGGTTGGTTGCGATGATGATGATGATGGTGGTGGTTGTGGCAGTATTGATGTTTTTTGTCTCATTTAATTTCAGCCGGAAGAATAATTCCAAGCCCAAAATCAACTTACCAAAGGTAAGGTCAATCCTAGATCTCAAATACATTACTTTTGATGGATATAGCGGCGGTGATGACGTTGATGAAGGTGATGGTAATGATAGAGGTGGTGATGCTGATTATGATCATTTTGGTTAGTTCTGGGTGGTTGCTGCA
Organism: Lampetra planeri; assembly: GCF_965212315.1. Classification (NCBI taxonomy): domain Eukaryota; kingdom Metazoa; phylum Chordata; class Hyperoartia; order Petromyzontiformes; family Petromyzontidae; genus Lampetra; species Lampetra planeri. The sequence goes on along the minus strand of NC_136145.1, from coordinate 5,750,812 downwards.
GTGATTGTATCCAGGTCAAAGCACCTCCGATTAGCACGGTTGGCTACGTACGGTGCGAAAGAAGTTCAACATACGTACGTACATAATTGCATCATTGATTATTCTCAGGTTGAAATCTTCGTTCATGTCATTGAAACTCGAGTTGGGCTCGTGTGCCATCTAGTGGTGTTTGGTAATCGCCATGACAGGCTCATTCATTTAAATGGAGACATGGGAAATCGGCATGGGGATTGGGCGTGGATTATGTGGATGATTTCTAGCCTTTAAAAGAATCCCATAAAATCATATTAGTAATTCCTGCAATCTCCAATGACATTGAGGGTAGCCTATGGACGCTACTTAAGATGGTCAAACAATCCCATTTAATTTAAATATGAATGCATGCTTCTCTGCATTAAGATTAATTGAATTATATAATATTGTACCTGAGCTGTCGAAGAATGCACATTAAACTCCATGACGTTCCTGCATCTAAATGCAAACGAATAGGCTTCCTGGTTGCGATTTCCAGAATCAGAATCTTATCTTTCTACTGGAGGAATCCAATGAGTTTTGAAGCTCGTTATCACGGATCCATTAGGGGCAGGTAGGCAACTCAGAACATTCCAATGTTTACCGCTAGATGGCGAGCTTTGACGGCGATGGATTTCTGATTTGATATATTTTATGCTCATGCTTCTGCCACTGCTACTGGCAGTTTCAGTTTATTTGGTATAGCCCTGTGAGCCATTCGGCTCTTGAATCGGGTGCATCAGCAGTGTTGCTGATGATTTTATTGTATACTAGCGGGAAGTACCCGGCGTTGCCCGGGGGATAAAAATATATTTAAAAACTTCTCAAAACTTAAAAATATAACTTATACAAATGAAAAGATAATTTGATCATTACCTCATTAATTAAAATTAAAATAAAACCCAACGCACGGTGGAAAAAAAACTTAGGCTCGGGCGCCAAGATTCGATTCTTGAAATCGCGCAAAGGAATCGAAGGTTGTGTATTTCTTTAGAATCGGCCTATTCCCGTTTAATCGATACCACAAACGCTCACCAGATATCGATTATCGGCAGTCCTGTATGCGGGTTGACGCCACACACTTCATGGTCATTTCCCACCCCCCCCCCAAAATACAAAGTCATTTTTTATACTTTTTGCAGTGTGTACAGTCTGAAAACTCCCCACATGCCAAATTTCAAGTTTGTTGAAGTATGCTAAACATTTCGAACAGACACACATTCACAAATTTCCCTTTTATATATATAGATATGTATGTTGAACATTTTTTGCACCGTACATAGCGAACCGTGCTAGTCGGAGGTGCTGGTGAAGGACAAGAAACTGAACACAAAAAGCAGTTTTAAAGAAATTAGTTTTCAATCTATATTTAAAAGTGGTTTCTTAATATCGGAAGGAAGAGCATTCCAGACGGCCGCAAAAGCGCATCTGAAAGCACGTGATGGGGTAACAGTCTTTGTTCGATGGTTAGCCAAAAGCCGCTGCTGCGACGATGAGCTGAGTTTGTGTGATGGTTTACGCTCCTTGATGACATCAGCAGCAAGGTACCGTGGTTCATTTGTGCCAAGCATTTTGTGTGTAACGAGTTCGACCATATAAAAAATTTGGCATCAGCAAGACTATGGTCATGCCGATGCTGGTGCTGCCGCCGATGGCGACGACGACAATGATGATGCTGCTGGTTCAAGTTCAAGTTCATTTATTAGGTATAGCCCTGTGAGCCATTCGGCTCTTGAATCGGGTGCAACCGCAACAAACAAAAAACAAAAACATGAACAAGAAGACTATGTGCAAACAGAAAATCCAAGAAAAGACAGCAAAATATTGCAGAAAAAGCACCGTACACCAACACTGTGTGCAAAAATCCCAGTGGGATGCAAGTCAAACAACAACAACCACAAGACAACTTAGATTAAGGCCATCAGTCTAACTCTGTACTACAACAAACAAACATGGCCAAACCAAAAAACTTTTCGAAATTCACCAAAATAAAGCCATAAAAGCAATGAAACAGTGATCATAGGAACTGTGACCGAATTTTCACAATAAACGACGTAAACAACATGTACTACCAAACTCTGCAGCCATAGCTGGCTGCATGAGTCACTCCACAACAGTAGGAGCATCAGTCGGAGTGTCTGGTGTGTGTGCGTGTGCAGCATCTGGTGGACATACGCTCGCTGCAGCATGTGGTGCGTCTATCTCAGCACGAGCGCCCGGCTCACGCCCTCCTTCAGCCTCACCCCAAGAAGAGACCTCCCAGCATCTCCGCTCAGTTCCAGGTCAGAATCGGAAATGGGGTACTTATTTATTCTGGTGGAATCCGATGAGCTATGAAGCTCTTTTTCACTGATATCCGGTTGGGGCGGGTCAGAACGTTAAAACACATTTGAACCGAGTAGGTGTGGTTTCCGATGCGACTTGGCGTGGAGCCTTTGTTACTTTCGAGTTTTTTGTGGGTGTTTACCCATTCAACCCTGTTAAATGTGGCTGATGAAAGGAAAAGGACACATCGGGTCAGGTGATGATTTCAGCTGTTTCAACAAACGATACAAAAACGCGACATGCGTGCAAAGAATAGGAAAGGTAACACATCAATTATCGGGTTACTGAATCGGTTCATTGTGTTTGTAGCCACCAGATTAAAAGAAAATAAAGAAAACTATAAGGCCTAGCTTAAAAAAAACGGAATAATAAATTTGTCCGGAAATGTTACAGGGCTGAAACTTTTATTTTTGCATTTTGAAATCTTGATTTTGTTTCTGGATTCAGCGCCGTAAAACATCTACAGGTAGCAATATTCTTTGTAGACCTATGTTAAACAAAACAAATTTCAATATTTTATCTTCAAAATGTCAAGGGATGTATTCTTTTGATGAACAGAATAAAATAAAAATTTGATTATGGAATTCTCTGGTTATAACCATGGATTTAACTAAATGTGTGCCAAAATTCACCTCTTCCATTTGTTTGTTACTCAGTAGTGATCATTCAAATGTAATAGACGTGTGTGTGGATGTATTTTCTTTTTTTTTACTTCACGTGACCTCAAATACACCTAGCGTGACACAAGCGCTGTGGTGACGTCACCGCCACTTAGTGGCGAATGGCAGCTGTTGTTGTTGTGGTTCACTTTTGGGGAGTGGTGACACATTGGTTAGTGACCTGAGTTCCATTCCTGACCATGGCCAACATCATTGCCAGTCAAATTTTCAGAACCTTTCCTGGAACTCTCTGAAGTTAGCTCAAAAACCTCAACACATTCCTCAATAGCACTGTGGCCTTAAAATGAAAAACATATATAATATGACACATATAAAAATATATAACAGACGACATTTCAGTCAATGGACTTTCTTCGTAGCCATCGCCCATTTTAAATTGTTCACTTTAAGTTCACAATATTATAGATAAATGTGTTGACGTTTTTTAAATATTATTACACTTCACGCCCGTGCATCAAAGGTGCCAACACAGCCGTGTCGCCGAACAATTTGCTTTAAGTTCAATCTTGATTTGAAGCTTTTGTGACTGCAGGAATCCATACTCTTTGGTTCTTTCAGTAAAGTCACGTAGGTAGGCTCGGTTTTACAAACCGGGGCGTGGTGCTGCTGGCCACTTCACCTTCTGTGCTGCCATGCTGGCAAGCACATCTGCTCGATCGCACCACGTCGCCCCTACAAGTCCACAAGATACTTAAACGTGGGGTCACGGGAGGGGTGGGTGGGTGATGGTGAGGAGAGTGGCGGGGCTGCATCATGTGTCCTCTGCGTGTGTGTGTGTGTACGTGCTTGCGCATGTGGGGCAGCGGTAGTGTAGCGGTTAGCGCGCTGAGATACGAACCCAAGCACCCGAGTTCCGAGTCCCACTCAGGGCCAACACCAGCGACGATTGTTTGAACCGGTCCTGCGCCTCTCCTAGGTCAATTCAGCCTCAAACAAGCACCTAGTGCGGTGTGCAAACATCGCCACTTGGAGAAAAAGGTGGCCGGGCGTTCGTTGTGTGCCACCCACCCCCTCATGTGCCGTGCCGGCCTTCATAGGTGCTCGCTAACAGCACTTGCCCCGACGGTCTGTCAAGGCTTTGTGTGCGCGTGTGCGATGTGCCTCTCAAACGACGAGCAGGCCTCTCTGAACAAGCTGCTGGACACCCTGAACCAGGCGCTGCCCTACTTCATCCGCTGCCTCCGCTCCAACGACCGCAAGGACCCCATGCGTTTCGACGAGGAGCTCGTGCTGCGGCAGCTGAGATACACGGGCATGCTGGAGACGGTGCGCATTCGTCGTGCTGGCTACAGCACCAAGTACACCTTCCAGGTGAGGATTCCCGCCTGTGGGTGGGTGGGTGGAGTGGGTAGCGGTGTCAAGATCGGCCTCTGTGGAGGAGGCTCGTGAAGGACGCTGCTGATGCTGGGGAGTTGGAGGTGGATGCCCTCCAGGATCAGCGGAGGGCGGAGGAGCGACGCTCACAACAACGAGCGGAGTGCCGGGTGGTTAAAACGCTAAAAGTTGGTACGGTGGGGAGGACAGGTGGTGGTGCATCTTCCAGTCATTTCAGTCCGTCAACCCATGGCACCTGGGTCTGTTCCGTCACCTCCTGCCAGCAGGCCTTCGACACTTCACTTTGCCTCGAAGATCACCGAGTATGGCACAAGTGCCGTGGTTATCGGCGGTTGTTGTCAGTTGTAGTAGCGGTGGTGGTGTAGTGGCTAGTACATTGTGCTACGAACCTAGCGACACGAGTTAGATTGCCGCTCACGACCAATCACAGTCACAAATATCTGAACCGGTCCCGGGCCCTCCCCTAGGTCGACTCATCCTCAAATGAGTATCTGGTGCGGTGTGTAAACATTGCCACTGGGGAGACAAAGGCGGCCGGGCGTGGTGTTGACTTCCCACCCCCTCGTGTGCCGTGCCTGCTTTCAAAGTTGCTCGCGAACAGCACTTGCCCCAACAGTCTCTTGAAGGCTATATGGGAGATATTTTTCTTTGGTAGTAGTAGTTGTGTCGTTAAGGCCCTCCACCATCCGGCACGGCCAAACAAATTCACTCGTCGCGTGTACATACCTGTGAACCCCTCATCAGTGCCCTACCTTGTTACAGACCAATTCAGACCTTATTGTTCACCCCGTGCCCCTGATAAACCTCAACGTTCATCCTACAAAGTCCCATCACCACAAGGGAGACACACAAACAAATAGACAATGTTTTCGTTTTGCCCGTTTTGAAACGGCTGTACGCCGTATGGACCTGAACATTCAGTTCCCCTGTACAAGAACACGGGTAAACCGTGTGGTCTGACAGCTATGCGTGTAGCGTGTACCAGTTTCTAACCCGCAAACTCTTCATTGTTTCGGCTCGCTCGCCAGTAAGTCGAGCAACAACTTTGACGACCAAATTTAGAGAATCGGTCACTTGACGTTTCGTTTGTAACTGCACCACACATCACGAGGATAAGATCCCAGGAAGTCGGGATAACCGTGTTACCGGACTTGGCTTCTCGGCCGCGTCCATCACCGGTGCCGGTGCTTTCCGCCGATGGGTGGCGTTTATTTTTGTTTGCCGCTGTTGTCCCCTTGTCAGGAGTTCAAGGAGCGGTTCGGCGTTTTGATGCCGCGAGACGCGGAGCCCAGGCAGGCCGACGTGGGGTCCCTGCTCCAAAGCCTCGGCCTGGATCCTAACAACTATCAGATCGGACGGACCAAGGTGGGGCGCGCACACGGGTGCGGGCGGGGACACTTAACCCCTTTCCCGGTCCGATGACGTACGTGCACGCCATCAGTTTTATTTTTTCCCATTCCGTTCCAACGATGTACGTGCACGAATGAGCACCCGGTGCGGTGTGTCGTAAACATCGCCACTGGGGTGACCCAAGGCGGCCGGGCGTGGTGCTGGCCACCCACCCCGCTCGTGCGCGGTGCCGGCCTTCATCGGTGCTACTCGCTATAACTGCGCTTGCCCCAACAGTCTGCTGATGCCACGTGGGGGAATCTTCGTCTTTGTTTCGCGTGCCGCCCGTAGGTGTTCCTCAAGGAGAGCGCTCGGCAGTTTGTGCAGGACTGCCTGCACGACGAGGTGTCGCGACGCGTCGTGCTCCTGCAGCGCCGCCTGCGCTGCCGGCGCGACCGCGCAGCCTTCCAGCGGCAGAGGAGCGCCAGCCTGCTCCTGCAGGTGCGCCCCACTCTCTCTAAGTCTGTCCTGCACGCAGTACAGCAAGTAGGTATGTGTAAACATCACTACTGGGGAGACAAATGCGGCTGAGTGTGGTGTTGGCCACCCACTCACTCGTGTACCGTGCCGGCCTTCGTAGGTGTTCGCTAACAGCTTTTTCCCGAACAGTCTTTTTAAGGCTATGTGTGGGGGATCTTTGTCTTTTTTTTCTTTTGTGTGTGTCCGTGTGTGCGTCTGCATGTCCGCATGTCAGCGCGCCGTGCGAGCTTGGCTTTCCGAGCACAGGTTTCTCCGCTGTGTTGAATCCGGCCGCGACTTCTGGCAACAGCGCCGAGATTCCAAGTACGGCAATCCTGCCGTGCCCGCCGCCATCATATTTCAGGCAAGCTACGCACGCGCGGTGGAGCGGTAGCGCTGAGGTCAGCGTATTCCGAGTTGCATTCCTGGCCACGTCGTTGGCGAATGATACCAGCACGCCCGCACCGACCAGCTTTGTGAAGTTTTGTCAAACAAACCCCCGTGTCTGACGCAGGCGGAGAGAGGGCAAGCTACAAAGTCGAGCATTTGAGTGGCACTTACAGGCTGGCAACAGGTAGTGGTGGTGTGGGAAACTGTAAGGGCAGATGTTGGAGGCTGTCCCAGAACTCAATGTTCAAGGGCGCAGTCCTACTGTTACTGCCCATTGAACTCGTCACTGCTGCCCTCACTGCCCTAGTTGCTCCTGGTACTCGTCGTCATTGTCGTCGCTGGGCCTGAGTTGCTTTTTCCAAGGCCGCGCTACGGTGATGCTCTCTCACCTCTCTCTCCTCTCACTCCCGTGTCTCCCTACTCCGACTGCCATTCCACCCCACGTCCTGCACAGTATCCCGAGCTGCGGTTGCAATGAGACGCTGCACAAACTGCAATTGTTTTTGACAACAGCACCATAGCATGACTGATCAGCCAGAAGGAAGGAGGCAATGGCTACGCGGTGACATTGACAGCATAGTGCCTCGATGATGACATCTTCGTGTTCATCGTGACTCGCTACATTTCGCCCGTTGCTCCACAGGCCTGCCTGGCTAAGATGAGGCTGCGCGGTCCATCCCGCCTCCCGTTGTGTGCGGAGGGGGATGAGGAGGGAGTAACCTCTGGACACTTGGGCACCGTGTTGGTGCAACGGGTCTGGCCGGAGGGGGCGGAGAAAGCCGCCACGAATATTCAGGCCACGTGGCGCGGGTGGCGACTGCGGGTGGCGTATGGCCAGCTGAGGCACGCGACTCTCATCCTGCAGGTGAATGGGGGGGGGCTGGGCACACCTGTGTGCCGCACGTGAACTTGAGCGTGTGGGTGTGACCATGTCTGTTTGTGTCCGTGACTGTGTGTGTGCGCAGCGGTAGTGCAACGGTTAGTGCGTGGCACTACGAACCCGGCGAGCCGAGTTAGATTCCCGCTCACGACCAATAACAGTGGCGAATATCTCAACCGGTCCTGGGCCTCACCTCGGTCGACTCATCCTCAAATGAGTAGCTGGTGCGGTGTGTAACATCGCCACTGGGGAGACAAAAGCGGTCGGGCGTGGTGTCGGCCACCCACCCCCTCTTGTGCTGTGCCGACCTTCATAGGTGCTTGCTAACAGCACTTGCCCCAACAGTCTGTTAAGGCTATACGGGGGATCTTTGTAGTTGTGCGTAAGTGGGCAATGGTGGTGGCATGATTTGTGCACTGCAATACGAGCTCAGCACTTCCCAGATGTGATGCACAACATCAGTGGCAAGTGGCGTCTAAATCTGTCCCGAGCCCTTGCCTAGGTCGACTCAGCCTCATACCAATGCAGCACTATATTGTGTATGCGCATGAGATTTTTTGGAGGCAGGGTTATCGTGGGCCGCACGATCCCTTTGTGATACCACTCATTGTGTGCCATCCCCTTGTGAACCGTGCTGGGCTTAGCAGGCGCTCGCAAACAGCACTTGCCCCTGTGCCTCTGTATGTATGTTATGTTGAACTTCTTTAGCGTGCGAAGGACAACAAACTAAACACACAAGGCAGTTTCTGAAGAAATTTGATTTCTCGCGAGATAATCGGCAAGGTCGAAGCGGGTCGGTGGGGGCTCGCCGTCTTTTGTACGTAATCACACACGTTGGTGTTTGCGGTTGTGCCTGCGGTTGTCGTCCCAGGTGTGGTGGAGAGCGAGGCGGAGCCGGGCTCGCTTTGTCCGGCTGCGAGCAGCCGTGGTCGGACTGCAGGCACGCTGGCGCGGGCAGACGGCACGCGCGCGGTGAGTGGCCACCGCACGTACGCAGTCGTCGTCCGCCTCTCAACCGAGATGGCTTCCATCCCTCCCCGTCCAGTGTTTTTGTGATGTTTGAATGCCCGTTCAGATCGCGGTTCTTCCTCTTCCACGCTCAGCTCCGAGTGTTCCCTTCATCACCGGCCTTCGCAGCCAGTCACCGTTTATTCTAGTCACCATTCATCCTGGTCACCATTCATTCTAGTCACCTGTACTAATGATTGCAGCTTCCTCTACGTGACCTTGATGCTTTGTCTGTGTCGCTTGTCTCAAAGACTTCCTTCAATTTCTCGTTGCATTGCCCTTCGTAAGATGTTTATAGAAATTTCCCGAAGGCTTCCCTATCGAAGGCAGCGATTCCTCCTTCTTCATTCTTAAGAGTCCGCGTTCCTTTCACACCCACAAATTGCTACTGAATACACCGAATGAGTTTGGAGAGTTTTCCCGTAGCCTTGAGCAACCGTTAAAAACTTTTACATCCACGCATGACATCTACTCAAACTTACCTTCCCATAAAATCCCATAAAATCTACTTGCCTTTCTTACGCTATTTGTTGCGCACGTTTGAAATTTATTTTGCTCGGGCGGTGTTAGCCGCTGAGGTCTCATTTCCTCTTGTTCCGTGCTCCCTGTAATGATTCCCATTCCGCTGTAACGCATACCGATGCCCGCTTTATTGAGGGCTATATTGGCACGGAGAAAAATAAAGACCTTCATTGATCGTCACACCCCCAAATAACACTCCTTCCTCCGCGGTGTCCCCCAACTCAGATTTCGGGAGCTTCAACGGCGAGAGGCGCGGCCGTCTGCCGCCCCGCCGTGCCCCGCTCGCCCCGCTAGCCCCGTCGACTCGCGCCCGCCGACCGACACCGACCCGGCGGCAGCCGTCCTCTCGGCCGGAGGCCGCCACCCCGGCGACCGGCGTTCGGGGAGCGCCGCCGCGGGGTTTGACGCGGGATCGGGAGGCTCGGCGGAATCCGACGGAATTGGCGGAGGACGCGAGGCCGCCGAGGCGGCGTCGTGGAACGACGGCGGCGACCTGCGGCCGCCGGTGGCGGAGGAAGAAAGCGGGACGAGTCTCGTGGTCGCGCGACACGTGACGGACGACAACGAAACTGTCCTTGCAGAGGAGTCGCGAGGCGTCGATGCTGCTGCTGTTGTTGTTGGCGATGAGGATGTCGCCGGTGGTGGGAATGGTTGTGAACGTCATCGTGGTGTTGAGAATGAACTTAACGATATGAAGGAGGAGGAGGTCGAGTATCATGCGAAGGGGGTGGTGTTGAACGAGGGAGATGAAACTGTGTACAGGCGACATGCAGATGATGACGAGGACCATGATGATGATGGTGTCCTCCTAGGAGACACATCAGAGACATGTCCCAATCCTATCGAGGCTGGCGAGGCAGACGACAGCCCTGTCTCTCTTTGCAAGACGATGGACAACTTTGTCTCCATTCTTGAAAGCATGAGCGATGCTGTCACAGCTCGTGAGACAGCAGCTGGGCTTGTGTCTCTTCCTGAGACGATGGACAAACCTGTCTCCCCATGCAAGGAACCTAATGACATTGCCACCCGTACCGAGACGGTTAACAATGTTGTCTCTGCCCATAAGGATGACTTTGTCTTCACCAACGAGACAGCAGACATTTCTCTCTGTCCCAGTGAGACACCAGACCAACCTGCCTTTGTGCCTGAGACACTGGACGGTTCTGTCTACCCCAAGGAGATGCAAGACCAACCTGTCTGTCTCCATGAAACGCCGGATCGTGCTGCATCTCCAAACAGAACGCCAGACGGTTCGTGCTCCCATCCCGAGACGACGATGGAAGTCCTCGTCTCTCCCGGCGAGGACCCACACGGCTGTGTCTTCCACCACGAGGCGCCGGGCAGTCCTGCCTGCCGCCGCAAGGCGACCGACGGCCCCCTCTCCCATCAAGAGGCAATGGAGGTCATCGGGTCCCCCAACGATGCGGCGGACGACGCCCTCGCTCGCCTCGAGACCGCGGACGACGCTCTCTTCCCGCCCAACGTAACGCCGGTCGACTCGGTCTCCCGCCGCGAGACCACAGACCTCTCGCTCTCGCCTCGTGACACGACGGGCGTCCCCGTCTCCTGCCACGTGGTGGCCGCCCGCCGCGTCTCCCCGCCCGCGACGCCGGACGGGAAGGCCCCGGCGGCCGAGACGCCGCGCGTCCCCTCGTCGCTGCCGGACGACTACCTCCACCGCCTGCTCGACACGCTGGGCGAGGGCGACTGCGGGGAGCTGCTGCGCGAGATCGCCCAGAACCTCTACAAGAGGGATGGGGAGGAGGAGGACGACGACGACGAGGACGAGGACGAGGACGACGATCGGGACGACGACGGCGGCGGCGGCGACGACATGGACGCGGACGCCGAGGAAGGCGGCGGAGCCGCCGACGGCTGCGACGGCGGACGGCGGGCGGAGCGGAGGAGCTGCGCGGCGAAGGAACGGCCGGAGTTCGTCGAGCGGCGGACGAGGTGGGCGGGGCGCCCCAAGTTCGCGCCGCCCGCCAAGCCCGGCGCCGGCGCGTCGGCAGCGGGCACTGCGCTCGCGTATGGGAGCCAAAAGGTGCGTGTGTGTGTTACAGCCGATGCCGCTCGAGAGTTCGATAGTACGTGCATTCTCTTCTCCTGTTAACGCCACGTGTGGGTTTCACAACGCGAATTGGATGTCTAACGCGGTGATGAATGTATTGGAAGAACACGTTAGGGAAGACGCGGATGCGAATTGGATATAACGCGGTGAAGTGAGCACACAACTACTTCACCCGAGGTAGGAATAAGCGGTCGTGTGGCTGCCTCGTCGTAGCGTCGCACAAAGCGGCATGCTGCTGGACGCTTCTAGACGCTACCCACGCACCTCAGTCTTTGTTCAGCCTGTATATACATCTCACGTGTTATAGCAGATTGTGCTTTACCCTATGTTATTATTATAACGCGAATTTTCCATAATGCAGTGTTCTTCACGATCGCAACTCCCCTATTATAGCAGAACCAACTGTATTACATTTTAGTTTTTTTATATGTATATATGTTGAACTTCTTTCGCACCGTACATCGCCAACTACGCTAATCGGAGGTGTGGGAGAAGGACAACAAACTAAAAACTAAAAGCAGTATTCAAGAAATGTCACTGTCAAAATTAATTTCTCGCTCAAATTAGTGTTTAAGGCGGCGCTCACGCTGGCGGTGGAAATTTGACATCCCTGCGGCTGGGGGCGGCTCTATGCGTAGGCCAACCCGCTGTTGACTTTTCCAAAAACTGGTACTTATTTTATTGACCTACCCACTCCGGGGGTATGATGGGCCGAGTCAAACCGCTCCAACCAGGAGTTGAACTCGCAACCTTCCAATTGTGAGCCGCTCGCCCTACCGCTGAGCCACTGGGTCAGGTTGTGTGTCGATCGTATATGCATATCCACTCGCGTTCACTGCGCAGATGGAATGACGAAATGGCCTCATGTGCAGGAGCGAGGTGGATTGTTGCATGGCGAGGCCAGGAGAGATGCCGACAGCTTGAAAAGGCCATCCGTCCAGCATGAGATAAACCCATAGTTGATACCGGCTCGTCAGGTGTGCAAACGTTATTTGGGAGGGTGACTCGTAAAAACCTCCCGACGTTCTCACTTTGCACGTCCACAGACGACGACAACCCCACCACCGTCGCCGCCACCACCATCATCACCACCAGTGGCAGCAAAGGAAGCAGCCGAATCGCGAGTGCCGTGGTCTCGGCGCTCGGTTCAAACGAAGTTGACGGCGGAGGAGGTGGACACCCTGTGCCGCATGATCGTCATCAAGCAGGAGAACCTCGAGTCGGAGGGGCGAGCCCATCACATTCCCGGGCTGCAGCTGCAGCACTTCAACCTGCCGCTGGGAGAGAAGAGGCTCAGGGCTTTCGGGCCGGGCGCGTCGACGGGCAGCGGCGGGATGCACGGCTCGGCCGGCAGGTGCTGTCCACGCGCTCCCACGCAACGCCAGTGCACGCTTCTTGTAATTAATTTATTGTCGGTTAGGCCAAGTAGCATTACCGCCACTGCCGCCACCACCACCACCAGCCGACTCGACCCAATAGTTTAACACGTCGTAGGCTTTTGCTGCCAATATTATTCATAATCAAGATTTTTCGCGTATGTATAAATGTGTCGTAACCCACCACCAACACATGCAAATCAACTGTGATTATCAATTTATTATATAATTACAATAACCCCCTGCCCCCTCTGCACCTGATTGGCTCAATGATGGCGTCATCTTGCTCTGTATAAGACTGGAAGCAGGTGGATCGCTTCACTATTCTGGCAAATCGCCCGATGATGCTTGATATAATTACAAGCGAAACATCGTACTACTCAAATTGTAAATGTCGTGGATGGACTCTCCAACACACTGGTGGGCTGACATAGTTTTGTTTACGTGATTAAACCTTACTGGCTGTTTCGGGTGGCGGAGAGTACGACACATTTATATTTCCGCGAGCTAACCCAAAAACTTTTATTACCAATCCAGTTCGACTGTCACGTGCGATTGTTTTTCAGTCCACCGGTCGGTGGGAGAATGGTTCTCGCCACCAAATTTTTGCAATTGGATACGTCAAGCATTCTCAGGTCATGAAACTAGGAAGTCAGGATGTACAGGGTGTTTCAAAAAGATGGACCCAATTTCAAAGCAGTATATTTCACGATGGCAACATGTTACAATTACACAAGAAGTTACAAACGGCTTAATGAGTTTTCAAGTTTTACTAACCATTTTATAAATGCTCTATGTGCCCTCCACCTGCTGTACGGACAACATCGAGACGATAGTTGAATTCATCCCAAACGCCTCTCAAAGTGTCTTCTTCCACTGAAGTCACCGCTGCCGTGATTTTGTTTGTGAGGTCATCCAGATTAGTCGCTAATGGTGGCACAAAATCACGGTCTTTGACGTATCCCCACAAGACAAAGTCGCAGGGTGTGGTGATGTCTGGGGATCTTGGGGGCCAAGAGTGTAGCGCCAAGTCTTGGGGTCCTGTGCGACCTATCCAACATTGAGGCAGCGCGTCTTGCGAATGACTGAGGCTCGGGGCTGTTTGTGCGCTGGGAGAGGCATCTAGCGATACTCATTTGAAACTCTCTGCCCCGCCCTTTCAAGTGGTAAGAGTTTCATTCATGGGCGATTCGTGGTTGCAGATGTATAGCGATTTCAAATCGGGTCCATCTTTTTAAAACACCCTGTAGAATATCTCCATGTTAAGTTAATACGATGCTAATAGCAAGGCTGATGGTAACTAAGCTGAGAGCTGGGCTGGTAACTAAGCTCATGGTAGCTGGGCTTATAGCTAGGTTGATGGTAGCTCGGCTGTTAGCTTGGGTGGTGGATGGGCTGATGGTAGCTAGGGAATAGCTAGGAGTGTTTCAATTCTCGTTGAGCAATTCGAGAATCTCTCGTCGTTACAGTCTCTTTAGTCTTGGGTTTTTCGTTTGCTCTGTCTTGTGTGTACATGTTCGTTCTCCCCATTAATCTTAATGTAACATTGCCACACCATTAGCATACAGTCTTGAATAAATCGTGAATCATAGTAGTAAAAATTACACACACAATCCAGTGTACTGTGAACCGATGCATTATCGCTGTCCAACTTAACGTTTAACGTTTAATGTAAAGTTGAATTGTTATTTCCAATGCGTGGTTGACCAGTGGCGAAGTGGGTTAGCGTACTTCACAATGAACCCGGCTGCCGGAGTTCAATTCTTGGCCACGGCTAACGTCAGTGAAGAGTGCTATCTGAACCAGCCCTGCACTCCCATGTCCCACCCTTCTCCATTCACCGAACCACGCCTAACAGCCTGGCGAAGTATGGTCAAACAACCAACAATCCCCATGACTGAATTAGCGTGGGGAAGCCGTCATTCAGCAGTGGATTGACATTGGCTATGATGTAGGTGCCAGGTGGATTATATTACACATTGCAGGATCACGAGGGTTGGCGACAGATTAAGGGAAGCCTTCATCCAGCAGTGGGTTGACCCCGGCTCGCGACGTTGACGACGATGGTTGTTGTTAACCCTTTCCCGTTTCAAATGACGTACGTGTACGTCATCGTTTTTTGTTACCGTGTGCATTATCAAAATGAAACCGGAATAAAAACTAAACTAAAATAACTTTATCGGTACTGAGGCTCCCACAAGGCCATGCGGGAAGGCTTTTGGCACAGTTTGGCGTCAGCTATCGTAGAGTGCGGTCGTGTCGCTGCGGTTCTGTGGTGAGTACAATGTATTTAAAAACAGCTGCGATACGCCTTACAAAATAAAATTAATGCTGAACCACTTGCGCTTTCCTGAGATTCAGCGGTGAACGGGACACTCACTCCGCAACTTGCAGAGGGTTAATCACGATGCGTGGGGCGTGCAGGGTGCACTTGAGGCGTCTGCGCAACTTCCTGAGCAACAAGCGGGTGACCGACAAGAAGACGTCACACGATCGTCCAGCCGGTGCCCCGTCCACCATCACCACCACGACCTGGCGGTGGTCGCAAGTCGGCAGCGTCGCCATCCGGGAGAAAGAGAGCAAGGGTGAGTTGAGTGCGTGGGAGAATAGGTTCGTAGGTGGGTGGGTGAATAGGTCAGTAGGTGGGTGGGTGAATAGGTTAGTAGGTGGGTGAATGGGTGGGTGTATAGGTTAGTAGATGGGTGAATGAAGGAGTTGAATGAGTAGGTGGGTGGGTTTAAGGGTGAGTGGGTAATTGAGTGGGTGAACGAATGAGCGTGTGAGTGAGTGGGTGGGTGTGTGTGTTAGCGTGCGAGTGGGTGGATGCGTGAGTGAGTTGGTAAGTGGATGGGTGAATATCCTATTGGGTGGGTGAGGGGCGAGTGCGCGAGTGGTGAGGTGAGCGAGCGAGCGTGGTTGTTGTCGAGTGCAGGCCATGAAGAACCGTCCGATGTGGAGATCCCAGCGTTCTGTGGGCTCCCACCGTCTTCGAGCCGTTCGGTGGGAAAGGCGGAGAGGTCCGAGCGGAGGGAGCGGGCGGCCACGGAGCCTCCGAGTTCCCCATCGCAGGTGACTCGCTCGTGGTGCCACGTTCACGCAGCTTCCAGCGATTCACCCCCAGACTAGATTCCGTCACTTGCCATGATCCAGGGTCGCAAGTTTGCACGTGTGTAGGTATGTGTGTCTGTGTGTATTTGTCTGTGTGGTGCTGGCCACCCCAGCCTCCTCGTGCGCTGTGTCGGCCATCATAGGTGCTTGCTAACAGCACTTGCCCCGACAGTCTGTTACAGGCTATACGGGGAATCTTTGTACGCGTGCGCGTCTGTCTGTGTGCGCGTGCATCTTCGCGTTTGCGTGCGCTTCTAATAACGCGTGTCCCGCGTTCGCAGCCCGACACCCCCCTGTCGAGGAAGCGGAGCATCCGCTTGGCGCGAGAGGCACCGGGAGGAGCACAGGGGCAGTGGAACAACAGCACGGGGAAGGTGGCCGTGCGATCGGGCGACCTGCAGCGACTCGATGGCTTCCTCTTGCACAAGGTGGGTGTGTGGCACCTTTGCACCTTCTGTCGTCCGTGTCCTGTTCAGAACCAGTCTCCGATCGGCGTAACGATTCCCCCGCGGCTCGCACGATGCGTGGTTCGGGTTGTATACCGCGGTTGTTGAGCTAGATGTATTCTCCCTCGCCTGGTGTACAGGAGGTCGTGGGTTCGATGCCGAACCTTGACGTCTGCTGTATATAAGGAGTTTGCGGTGTTCTCTCTCTCACCGTGGTCGCGTGGACTTTCTCCGGGTCCTCCGATTTTTCTCTCCACATCTCGATTTAACATCACGCGTTTAGAGTCTTTGGCTGCTATAATTTTCCACGCGATGATAAGCCACTCCGTTGAGCTATCATTTGTGATAGCCCAGGTCGCTTCTGAAAAAAAAAAAAGCTCAGAGTGAGCCTTAGCTGGTCAAATAAAAAATAGTTTTTCGTTTTCTCTGCCCCCTCCTCATGTCTCGGTTTGTGCTCTGTACCGGGCTCATGTTGAAATACAATAAAAACAAGAACAGTAAACTTTGCTTTTAGTTTTAATTGTATTTAACCTCCGCGTGCACTCTTTCCGTTTGTTTCAGATCAGCGATCTCCTCGTGGATCCCTCCCAAGACTCGGAGGCGGACGTTCTCTTCAAGAACGCCCTCAAGGATTTCCGTGGCAACGTCCAGAGCCTCTACTCGGCCTCCCTGGTCAGTGCCGCTTAGCGCGCGTCAAAGACAAAGATCGCTCCCGTCATAGCCTCAGCAGGCTGTTGGAGCAAGTGCTGTTGGCGAGCACTTGTGAAGGCGTGGCCCAAGGCACACGAGCGGGAGTGGGTGGCCAGCACCACAACCGCCCGCCTTTGTCCCCCCAGTGGCGATGTTTACAATCACGCGAGGCCCTCGTTTCAGGCTGAGTTGACTCTGGAGGTAAACCCAGGACTGGTTCAGATAATGGTCACTGGTGTTGGCCGTGGGTTGGAAGTCAAACTCGGGTCGCTGGGTTCGTAGCGCGGTGCGCTAACCTCCGCACTGCCGCTCGCTACGTGGATTCGAACATAGGTTCTCAGCGGTTCCGGCTCAGCGCTCGGACCTCTGAACCATCCGTCCACCTCCCGGCGTCGTCGCGCGACGTTGAAATGCCGTCGCATTTGCTCGGTCTGTTTCTCCCTCCCGACGCAGCGGACGGAGGTGACGGCGTTGACCTACAAGGACCTGGTGGACAACTTCACCCGGGTGCTGGAGAAAGGGGTCCCCTCGGGGGCCGTGCGACGGACAACCAGGAGGGCGGCTCGTGGGATGAAGGGGAACGCGGGGGGCACGGGGGGCACGGGGCGCCCGTGCCTGCCCGTGACGATGGGCGTGAACACCATGCAGGTGTTGATCGACGAGTTTGTGAGAGAGGCGGCGCGGGAGGAGGAGGCCCTCAACAGCAAGGTGAGGAAGGCGGTGGGTGAGGTAGTGATGGACGAAGCGATGGAAGTTAGTGGTGGTGGCGATGATGGTGATGATAATGCTGTCGGAGGTAGTGGTGTTAGTGGTGATGGGAGGTTGTGGTGGTGAAGGTGGTAGTGATGGTGATTTTGGTTGCGATGGTGACTGGATGTGGTGGTGATGGAGGTGGTTGTGAATACGATGGTGGAGGAGGTTGTGGTGATTCGTGGCCGTGGTCATTGTGGTGATGGAGGAGGCGATGGTGTTATTGGGGATGTTGGAGGTGGTGATGAGGGTAGGGTGGTGATGGAGTAGTATTCTTGATAGTAGTGTAGGGGTGTTAGAGAGAGAGCCCGTTATGCATGGCAGCCTATGGTAAACAAACACAGTAGGCGGGGCTACATGTGTGCACGAGCAGGTGCCCTCTGCGACGTCCGCGCCAGACACCCTGGGGGGTCGATTCGGTCATTATGATCCCCCGGGGCCCCACCCCTCAGGGAGGGGTTGGGTATAAAAGGGGAATGTATCGAAGGGCTCGGGAGTGTTGTGTTAGCTAAGAAGAGAAGACGGAAGACGTCCTAGATAGAGCCCTGGTCTCCCCCTGGCACGCCGTCCTTATCAGGACCGCGCAGGCTCGAGCCAGTGGTGTGGTACCAGAGCCAGAGCCCGTGCTGGTCTGGACTCTGGGTACCGGGCCCGACTGACCAGTGTCGGGCCAAGATAGCCTCCCCTAGCCCATTAGAGGAGGACTCAGAGGCAGGCTAGGGTTAGCCTAGAGGTGTGTCCTCAGATAGACGGGTGAGGGGGCCGATACCCCCTCAGTGTGTATGTCACAACGTGTGGTGTTAAATAAACAAGTGTGCCTCCAACTCCGGTGTGAACGAGTCATAAGCGTTACTACATCTGGCGTCAGAAGTGAAACAAAGTACGAACATGGATACACGCCGGACGACTCGAGTCGGGGTACCAGAGGCAGAAGACACCACTGCAGTCGGAGGGCCCGAGACGGCTGAAGATGCCATCGACCAGCCGGGGCTGGGCGCATCCACGCCACAGCAGCTGGAGGAAGGGGAGCCGTCGATGGAGGGGCTGAGGGAGGCGCACGCGAAGCTGACCGAGCTGCTGTACGCCGCAGCCGCCATGCTCGACACCATCACGCAGCTGGGGGCTGCGGGACCGCCACGGGGCAACGGCAGCCGACGATCACAGCGCCTTCCCGCCATTTCCACGGAGCAACATTTTGAAACTCCCGCCATCGCCGCAGCTGCTGTTGAGGGCGTGGCCGCTCTAAGCATCGCGTCCAACGGCGGGAGTACAGTACCTGCCGCGTCACCACCAACGGGCGGAACGTCACCACGGGTGCGACCGGCGATGCCATCGCTGGTTCGTGTCGACGCTGACTTGAGTGAGGCAGACGAGGGAGTGCGTTCTTCCTCTGCAGCCGCTGCCTTACATCAGCGGCTACCTCCACTCAAGGAATTTGTGGGCGAGGATGGCGACTGGGGCGGCTTCCAGCGGCGCTTCCTCGCTCACCAGGAGATGGCACAGTGGACAGACGCCGAGGCTCTCCGCGCGCTGCCAGCACTTCTCGACAGCGACGCCCTCGCCACTCTAACATCGGCTTCGAAGGAGAGGCGCTCCACGCTGCGGAAGGCGATGCAGGTGCTGTCGGCGGTATATGGTCCACTATCGGACTGTCGCCAACTCTTTTACGATCGCCAGCGGGGGACGAAGGAGTCGCCCCTGGCGTACCGCACAAGCCTCCTGGCACTGGCGAAGGAGGCCTTTCCACGAATGGATGACGAGGGTGTCGACGCCATGGTGACAGAGAAGATACTTTTGCTGGCGGACGACTTAGACATCGTCATTGTCGCACAGGACGATGCAGAGATGTGCTCCCTCCAAGCGGCCCGTCTTCTCCACGCAAACCTGTCCTCTCAACGACGGAAGGCCAGCAAGGCGGCGAGCGGGCGTGCCGTCGCTGCAGCCACCCTCCCGGCGGAAGAGGTTTGCGCCATCGACCATCAACGGCAGCATGGAGCGGGAGTACGGGAGGACCGGGCCGGTTCAAGCCGTCTACAACATCCATCGTCGTCACCAGCGCTTCCACGCTGTTACAACTGCGGCATCCGGGGCCACGTCGCCTCGGGGTGCCGCTCTCCTGGGCAGCGCAGGACGACACCTCAACGGGACGCCGGCCCTCGTCACAAGCTCCACCATCATAATCCGGCGAGTCGCGGCACCCCTCATGCTTGGCCCACGCACACGCCCGTCACACACTCAAACACCGCAGCGAAGGGGGGGCCAATATCGCGTACCATGGCACCAACACGCACCGCTCTGGGTACTCAGATTGAACCCAGCCAGTGGTCCGTGTTGGCCCATCGGGTTGTAGCCGCGTCGTCAGGGTCGTCGGCCGTTGTGGGCCACATCGATGGGGTCGAGGTGCGCATCCTGGTCGATACAGGAGCATCGGCGACCATTATTTCGGAGTTGATTTATAACATTCTCCCTGCCCAAAGCCGTCCTTTGATGCCTGTTAACGTGCCATTCTTTGCTGCTAACGGGGGTTCACTTGGCATCATCGGACAAATTCGTGCCCAAATTTGTGTCGGGGATATTAAATTGTCTGGGCCGATTTTTGTTTCCTCCTCGCTGGCGGTTCCGTGCCTGCTGGGGACGGACTTCCTGGCCAAAATGCCGATTAGGATATTAATCGACCAGGGATGCATTGAGCTCCCATCGGGCCGACGCATGGCGTTTCTGCCATCCCCCACTACGAGCCGGACGGCGTTCGCGACGGTGCCGGCGTTCGTAGATAGAACGGTGCGCGTTCCTCCGGGGGCGCAAATGTTGATTCCTTTGAAACTTCGGCGGCCCTTCACTAAGGGCATTGGGGCTCAAGGGGTTCTGTTGGGACCGTCTAGGGCCGGGGTCAGTGGACCTGATTTACTCCCGGCCCAGACCATAGTGAGAGGGGAAGGAGAACCCTTCATCGCGGTCCTCAATGTGGGCTCGCAGACGGTGGTGGTCCCACAGGGGACCGTGCTTGCTCACGCAACGCCGGTGCCCTGTGAGGAACCCGTCGCGAGTCATGTCGGCGCTGTCCCTGCACCGCGACCACATTCGGACAGCGATGAAGGGTGGCTCGAGGCGCTTTGTGCGGGATCGACGGACCTGTCAAATTTAGAGCGTCAACGTCTTAAGACACTACTAAGGGAATTTTCCGACGTTTTCAGTCGGGATAAATACGATTTGGGCTGCACTAATCTGCTGCGTCACCATATTGATACGGGTGACAGCGCGCCAATACGCCAGAATCCTTTTCGGTTGAGTCCCGCCGAAAAGGACCATGTCAAATCGGCTGTTGATGACATGCTAGCCGCCGACATCATTTCTCCCTCCAACAGCCCTTGGGGAGCGCCGATCGTCCTGGTTAAGAAGCAGGACGGTTCGTTGCGGTTTTGCGTTGACTTTCGGCGCCTTAATAAAATTACGGTTGCCGACGCATACCCGCTCCCACGGATGGACGAATCGCTTGACGCCTTGGCGGGAGCGCGATTCTTCTCCACATTGGACTTACTTTCGGGATTCTGGCAGCTTCCTCTGGACGATGATTCAAAGCCTAAAACTGCTTTCCGTACTCCACACGGCCTGTTTCAATTCAACCGGTTGCCGATGGGCTTACACTCAGCGCCGGCAACTTTCCAGCGGTTGATGGAATTGGTTTTGGCTGGATTGCAATGGGAGTCGTGCCTGATTTATTTGGATGACGTTATTGTCTTTGGCAAAACTTTTGATGAACATCTCCAGAGGTTGCGGGCGGTTTTCCTAAAGATGCGGGCTGCTAATTTGAAATTTAAGCCCCAAAAATGCCATTTGTTACGCGAGTCAGTGCGTTATTTGGGGCACATCGTGGGACGCTCAGGTATTTCTACCGATCCCGCCAAAACGCAGTGTGTAAGCTCCTGGCCGACTCCCACCTCAGTGGGAGAGGTTAGGAGTTTTATTGGGTTTGCGTCGTATTATAGACGCTTCGTCGCTAATTTTGCGACTATAGCAAAACCCCTACACGCTTTAACATCAAAAGGGGTTCGGTTCTGCTGGGGTCAGGAGGAGGAAGCTGCTTTTTGCTCCCTTCGGGACGCTTTGGTAAACGCTCCTCCCCTGATTTACCCTGATTTTTCAAAACCATTCTTGCTCGACACCGATGCGAGCAACACGGGTATTGGGGGCGTGCTCTCCCAGGTGGTTGACGGCGTGGAACGTGTGGTTGCGTACGGCAGTCGGGTGTTGTCTCCAGCGGAGCAACGATATTGTGTCACCCGTAGGGAACTGTTGGCAATTGTCCATTTCATCCAACAGTATCGCCCATATCTGTACGGTCGGCATTTCACCGTCCGCACAGATCATGCGGCACTGCAGTACGCCCTGAGGGTTCAACAGCCATCGGGACAATTGTCCCGATGGTTGGAGGTCCTCCAGGATTACGATTTCCAAACCACATACCGTAAGGGCGTTCGCCACACCAACGCGGACGCTCTGTCGCGCTTGCCAACCACCTCCGAGTGTGCATGCCTCCTGGGGTCTGGACGTTGCAGACCTCCAGGGGACACATCGGTTCCTGTCTTGGCGGCCGCCAACGACGACGATACAGTAGTTACTAATTCGATCGAACAACAGGGCAAAGATTCCCTGTTGGGGTTGCCCGTCATTGACTGGGGGCGCCTCCAGATGGAGGATGTGTCCCTCCTCGGGTGGCGACGTCGCGTTGGCGGTGCGGCGGGGGGAAAAAGAGGTGGTTCCGACGCATGGGAAATGTGCCAAGGCCTGCTGATGCATTGGGACGGGAAGTCGCGTCGACATCGGCTGGTGGTCCCTACTGGGTTGCGGGGCAGGGTGGTATGGGCCGCTCATGAGCGCCTCCTACACCTGGGGACCCAAAAGACTCTCGCCTTGCTGCAACTTGATTTTTATTGGCCTGGCATGACGAGGGATGTTGGGGATTTGTTGGGATCATGCCCTCGATGTGCACAACGCAAACCGCCGGCACGGGAGTCTAACCCGCCCTTGCAATCGATCAAAGTGTCCAGGATAAACGAGCTGGTCGCTCTGGACATTTTGGGACCATTCCCCGCCACCCCCAGGGGGAATAGATATTTGTTGACTGGTGTCGAGTATTTTACACGCTGGCCTATGGCCTGGCCTCTGGCCAACCAGTCGGCAGCAGCCATCGTGGAGGCCTTTGTTCAGGGTTATGTCCTGGACAAAGGTGCTCCGGAGAGGCTGCTGACCGACCAGGGCAGAAATTTTTCCGGTAAACTACTCAGACAAGTCTGTGATCTCCTGGGCACAAAGAAAATTCGGACCTCCCCATATCACCCACAAACTGACGGGATGGTCGAACGGTTGCATCGCACCATCACGTCCATGTTATCACAACAAGTTTCGGACTCGCAAACGGATTGGGACCTACAAATTCAGGGGGTCTTGGCGGCGTACCGGATGGCACCCCATGCAGCTACGGGGTTTTCTCCCTTTTACCTCATGTACGGCCGAGAACCAGACCCGCCTGTTCGTGCCCAGTTGCAGATCCCCGTGCCGCAGGGAAAAACTAATCTGGCTGACCACGTTAAATTTAATCTGGACAAATTGACCGAGGCACGGGATGCTGCAATGCAAAACTCTGACCTCCGTCAGAAGGCGAATGAGCGCCTCAGATTGAGTCGAGCGCACATGCTGCAGTGGAAGCCGGGGGACAAGGCATGGCTGCACTGCCCCCAGGTGCCACTGGCAACCTCCTCTAAACTGGTGCGGCCGTGGCGGGGCCCTGTGGAAGTGGTGGAGGTGTTACGACCGCAGTGCGTGCGCATCAAGTGGGGGAAGCGGCGATGGTTCGTGCACCCCTCTAGGTTAAAACCCTTCTCTGCGGTACACAATCACACTTCACACGCGCGTGGCCAAGCATGTGGGGGGTCGGCCGACTCGCTGGGTCCGTCTCCGTCGCTCTCACCTAATGCCTTGCCGGCTGTGCCACCTTCAGGTGCATCAGGAGTGACGGGCTCACGCCCAATCACCCCTCCTGCGGATACCGAGGGTCACGCGGAGTCGGATGAATGCTCACCCCAAGACGGACAATTGCCACCTGATGGTCCGCCACGCGCGGTTACCCCGTGTGAGGGGCCCGCTGCAAGGACGCGCGCTAAAATGCGCAAACTGTTGTGAGGCCGGAAAATGTGTACATAGCTGTTGTGTTCATTGGATGTTGTGTGGGTGGTGTGTTCCCCACTCCTCGGATGTACATATGTTGGCTTCACCGTGTGTTGTGTGTGCGTGGTGGGTTCCCTGCTGATTGTATATAGGCTGTTTTTTTTACGGAATTCGTATTTATTCGGGGGGGGGTGCGACGGGTTGTTTTCTCATCTTGCTGTTGCGTTCTTGTTCTGGTTCCTGTTATTGTTCAAAAATAGTGAGGCACACGCGCGGTCAGGGGGTGAAGGCACCTTTATTGTCAAATTTTTGTATGTTGGCAGCCGGGACGGCTGCATGCTATGCGGGGGGGAGTGATGTAGGGGTGTTAGAGAGAGAGCCCGTTATGCATGGCAGCCTATGGTAAACAAACACAGTAGGCGGGGCTACATGTGTGCACGAGCAGGTGCCCTCTGCGACGTCCGCGCCAGACACCCTGGGGGGTCGATTCGGTCATTATGATCCCCCGGGGCCCCACCCCTCAGGGAGGGGTTGGGTATAAAAGGGGAATGTATCGAAGGGCTCGGGAGTGTTGTGTTAGCTAAGAAGAGAAGACGGAAGACGTCCTAGATAGAGCCCTGGTCTCCCCCTGGCACGCCGTCCTTATCAGGACCGCGCAGGCTCGAGCCAGTGGTGTGGTACCAGAGCCAGAGCCCGTGCTGGTCTGGACTCTGGGTACCGGGCCCGACTGACCAGTGTCGGGCCAAGATAGCCTCCCCTAGCCCATTAGAGGAGGACTCAGAGGCAGGCTAGGGTTAGCCTAGAGGTGTGTCCTCAGATAGACGGGTGAGGGGGCCGATACCCCCTCAGTGTGTATGTCACAACGTGTGGTGTTAAATAAACAAGTGTGCCTCCAACTCCGGTGTGAACGAGTCATAAGCGTTACTACAGTAGTAAAGATGGTGGTGGTGGTGGTAACAGTAGGGTGGCTAATGGTGGAAGAGGTGTTGATGATGTTAGTGATAGGGCTGCTGGTTTGGTGCTGGCTATTCTGACCGAGATGATAGTGGTGTTGGTGGTGTTAGCATACCCATCAACCCCTTATCAGTGCGACGAATGGACCCGGAAACTCAATTTCCCTGTACAAGAATACAGGTAAACCACCGTATGGGTTGACGGGTAGTGATGATCAGGGTTGTTGATGGTGGTTGATGGTGGCGATTGTAACCATAGCAATACTGGTGGTAAAAATAAGGGTTGATTCACTGTGCTGATTGTAAAACGTTTGTAAACAAGCAGACTTACGCTTGCCCACAGACACACACAAACTCCAAGTCACACAAACAGACTACAGGCGGGTCCCCGCTTTTATGACGTCGCAATGAATTCCTGGAAACCGCCGTCGTAAATCGGACTGTTGATAATCGGACCCTACTTCCCCATAGACACAGGTAGAAACCGTGGAAATGTCACTTGCCCCCGACGTGTCTTTCCTTGAATCGGCCGTATTTCGCAGGGTTGAACGGGTAAAAACCAGCAAAAGGACTTGAGAAATAACAAAAGCTCCACGCCAAGTCGCATCGGACACCAGGCCCGACTCTGTTCAAATGTGTTTGAACATTCTGACCCTGTACCGCTACTGGACATCTGTGAAAAAGAGCTTCATAGCTCATCGGATTCTTAGAGTATAAATAGTTATTCTGATTCTATTTGGAGTCGTGTCGGGAGATGCGTCGCAAATCAAGTTTCGGTGTCGCATATCGATCCATGGTGGTATTGTATAACCGTCGTGATAAATGTGGATCGTGGTATTTCGGACGTCGTAAGACCGGAGCCCGCCTCTATATATAAACACATTCTGACGTCAATGTTCTCTGCAGGTGGCCAGATTTGACAAGAAGAAACGGAAAAAGAAGGAAATGGAAAATGTGAGTTATGAGCTATCATCACGTGTGACCATAATCTAGGTTTTTTTTTTGGTTAGATTTGTCCCTCCACGTAAAATGAAAAGTATATTTTTTACACAACCCATTAGTCAAACACTCTTACGTTGGTTTAACACGTAGGAGGCTTTCGCGAGCAATATCACCCATGACGGGTTTTTTTTGTTTGTTGGGTTAGATCGCGAAAATATAGAAAAGGGTCGTTAAACCCGCCACAACCCGACACGGCCAATTCGTAAGGTTTGTCACGTAAACAGAACGCGGCAATTCGTTACCAGTACAGCACGCCGGTGTGTTGGAGAGCAAATCCACACCATTAACAAACGGAGTACGACGTTTCGCCAATAATTACGAGCATCATCAGGCAGACGGCCAGATTAGTGGAGAAACCTCCTGTTTCGTTCCTTAGATAGAGGGGTAGATGTGATGACTTCACTTGTGAGCCCTTCACCTGCGGAGGGTTGGGCTTAATGAACGCATCTAAATTACAATGGGTATCCATGTGTGGCAAGGTCACCTCTGATTAAAAAGAGTGAATGGCTTGGTGAGCTTCACCCGGTAAATACATGAATAGATATAAATAGTACTTTCAATTGTTTTACTGTTGACAATTAGCCTTTGTTGCAGCAACGAGCCCTTCTAAGTCAGGTGACATACGGTACTTCTCCATCGATCATTCACGATGATGATGATGTTGATAACCGTGTTGATGACGATAGTCATGTTGGTGGTGCTAATACTGCTGTTGATGTTGCTGCTGGTGAAGCTGATGATTATCGTGATGCGTTTGGTGCTAACCTTGATGCTGGCGATTATGATGTTGCTGATGCTGCCACTCATGACGATGATGATGCTTTTTGTGCTGCTGATGATGTTTATGATGATGCTTATGCCACTGATGATGCTGCTTGTGATGAATGATTCTAATAATAGTGCTGCTGATGATGCTGCTGTTACTGGTGATGATGCTTATGATGATGATGATCCTGTTTGTGAAGATGCTGATGATGATGCTTATGATGACACTGCTCGTGTTGACGACGATGATCGTCATCGCCATTCTTTTCTGTGCCGATGCGCTGATGACGACACCATTGGTGATGTTGACTTGACTCAGTGGTAGCGCGTTTGCTGCTTGTTGCAGCGGTTCATGGTTCAAAGCCAGTGGTCGCCCTGATTCATACTGCGGGTGTAATAACCATCGCCAACATCATGACGATGTTGATGTTGGCAGTGGTCAGTGGTGATAATGGCGGCGGTGGTGACGATGATGTTGGCGGCGGTGACGGTGATGTTGTGGTGGTGACGACGATGATAATGATGATGATCGGTCGGTGGTGACTGTGCGGCAGGCGGAGGAGAGACTGGGCCACGCGTTCCGGAGCGTCCAGTTCAACATCCCAACGTCGTGCGAGCAGTGCGGAGCGTTCATGTGGATGATGGACCGAGGATACGTGTGCAAGCGTACGAGACCGCACGTGTGCCCCCTTCCTCTCTCGCAATATTCTGTTGCATCTCCTAAAAATCTCTCATTATCTCTTAAGCGTGGCAGTGCTGAGTGTCACTCCCACGTATGCGTGGGTGGGTTTCCGTCGAGTTTCCCTGGTTGCTTCGTCATTGTCGCCATCCTCCGGGCTCCTCTAAGCATCTTTCTTTTTATATTTCAATGAGATGCCGGTACAGAGAACAAACCGGGACGCAGGGAAGGGGATAACAGAAGTAGGTCTCGAACTCTGTGCCTCTTGGGTTTTAGGTGAGGGAGGGGATTTGGGCTCCCTGACTCACCCAAATGGGGACCGCGAGCGGGGTGCGTTGTACTTCTACGTGGGGAAGGGGAATATGAGGGAGGAAGAACTCAAGTAAGAGGGTAGAGGGAGTGGGGAGGAGTGAGTTGGTGGGGACCTCTTTACAGCTTTAATATTAGCACTTACCGCCACCGGTCATGAACGTGTGGTGCAGAGCAGGCTTTGGGGGCGGTCCCTTAGGAACTTTCCCTGCCACCTGACTTATCCCACGCTCTCACCATGATACGCCACTTCCATCCCCGCACCTCCGATTAGCGCGTCTGGCTACGTACGGTGCGAAAGAAGTTCACCATACACACAAACTTCCATGCCTGCACCACGGGACGGGTGCAGCATTGGCTCTAGCCACCAAATCTTAAAGGCGGTGTCAATGTGACCAATGGAGAGAGGGTGTAAAAGCAGAGGAGTGCCACTTCAACTGCAAGGGACTTTTTTTTTCTCTCCGCCTGATGAAGATTGCTTGTGTTGCGATCCAAACGTCGTTTTTTTTTCTTTAATTATTTTCAAAAAAATTTATTTTACTATTTTTATTGTGGGTTTTTTGCTTTTATTATTTTAAATATATTGTTTTTATTTAATTTTTTGGTAATTTTATTTTATTATTTTTCTTTTGTTTTAATAATTTTTAGATTTCTGTTTTCTATTTACGTGACTTTGCCGAAAGAACCAAGAATATGGGACTTCTTTCCTAGTTTTTTTTTACTTTACCTGTTCGTCTTGTGCATACGTTTTAAAGTTGCACGACTGTTATTCGGGTGCCGTGTAAATCCATTGAGTGTTGTATTTTGCTCCCCCTCTTGATGTTGCCCAAACGCAGTGTGCAAATACACGTGCCACAGGCGGTGCTGCGAAAGAGTCCTCATGCCCTGCCCGGGCTCCTTCCTCTCCGGACGCAGGGTAAGACGCAAGGAGACCGTTCAGGTTTCCTATTCGCGTTATCACGGTGGGTTTTTATTTTGAATTAACCAACCCAGGTGACAACTTAAAAGGGACCAGGTTATAGTCTTGATTTACAAGGGTGAACCCCGGTCACGGAAACGACAAAGGCAATATCGTAAAGCAAAGCACGGTTTGTCGAGCGACCTAGAAATCGGAGCAACAACGCAACCCCGTGTATCGCTCACACAGTGCTCGTATTGAGCACCTAATGGAGGCTGGGGAGGCACACGAAGGCATTGTGCGGCCACGCCCGGCTGCCTGCCTTTGTCTACCCAGTGCTGTTGTTTTCACACCGCAACAGGTACTGATTTTAAGGCTGAGTCGACCTAGGGGGAGGCCCAGGACCGGGTTGACATTCGTCACTGATATTGACCGTTGAGTGGGAATCGAACTCGGGTTCGTAGCGCAGCGTGCGCTAACCGCTGCGCCACCGCTCCCCGCAAGCAAACGCACGTACACACTCCTCCACGCATAACCCCACCTCTAACGCAAATCCCGCGCCACCCCGTTTCAGTGTCACTCGGTGCCTCTGCGCCACCACCCCGTGCCCGTAAGCCTAACTGTTCCCCCCTCCCCCACCCCACACCGTCCGGCAGTACGAGCCTCACGTTCTGGACGGCAGTGCCCGGCCGCTGACGCTGGCCTCGTACGGCGGCCGCCACTTCGGCGTGCCGCTGGCGCTGCTCGCGTCTCCGTCGCGCGCCGTGCCCGAGGTGCTGGAGCGGCTCGTGAGGCACGTGGAGACGCAGGGCCTCTACTGCGAGGGCGTCTACCGCAAGTCCGGCTCCGCCAACCGCGCCCGTCGCCTCCGCAGCGAGCTGGAGGCCGGTGAGACCACCTCCCCCTCCCCACCCGCACCCGCGTACCTACCTGCGTATCTACCTGCCTGCCCACTTACCCGTCTACCATCTTATCTGTGGACGCATCCACCTGTCCTCTTAAATGCGTACCTATCTATCCACCTGCTTGGTTGTCCACGAACCGCCATTCATTTTTAATTTAGCGAATCGCTTTAGATCCAAATTTAGCGAATGCTATTTCACGCAACTTTCCACAGTCAAAACACCAGATACATTTACAGAATATATATATAGATGGATAAATACATCAATTATATTGAAGTGGACGTCAGCCCACATCGCCACAGAGCCATTTTGCAACCTCCTCTTCCAGCACGTGCAGGGAAACCAGTCTGCCCGGCACACCCTGACGCACTTCACAGGCGAGGACGATGCGTGCCACGGTCTCCTGCTCCCCGCATTCCCACAGAAGTGGGCTGTCACGTAGGCCCCATCGATGTTCGGAAGCAGAGACACACTCCCTGGTCACACCGGAAGCGGTTTAACTGTGCTTACAGGAGACACCCGCCGCCATTTAACTGACCACACACGAATATATACGAAAAGCCACCTGATGCCTGCGCTCTTGCCGTTGCTGTTGCCGCTGCCCTTGCCGCCGCCGCTGTTGTTTTGGTGGTGGCAGATGTGAACGGCGCGTCCCTGGAAGGCTACCAAGTCCACGTGGTGACGGGCGTCCTCAAGCAGTGGCTCCGCGAGCTGCCCGAGCCGCTGTTCACCTACGAGTACTACCACGACTTCCTGCGCGCCGTCGGTAAAAAAAAAAAAACCCAGCTTCGGTTTCTCTCGCGCGTGTTTTCACGAATCACTGTTCCATCGAGAACCTGGAAGGGGAGTAGGAGCCAAAGCTCGTCGGGTATAAAACGTCGGACACCGTGCCGAACAACACACAATACAACTTAATAACAACATCATAAACGGCCACGGTCAGTCCACTGCTGGATTAAGGCCTCCCCAATCCGACACTGATGCCGCCATCATCACCTTTCGCAATCCTGTAAAGCCAGCAGTGCGTGGTTAGAGCAAGTGACTGCAGGCCTGTACTTTCACCTCTTTATATAGAGGTGGCTAGGTGGCACGAGTCAGAGAAGTTTAGATGGGGTCATTTTTGTTCATCCGGGGTAGGGCACATTGAGTTAAAAAGCGGAGGTGGGGTGGTGACTTCGATGTAGGGCACCACGGTGGCTAGATGTTAACTACCTCGCCTGGTATGCAGTTGGTCGTGCGTTCGTTCTCAACCCTGACACCTGCTTCCCTCCACATTTATAATCGACATGCGTTTAGAGTATTTTGCTGCTATAAATTTCCACGTATCACTATCATCTTTATTGAGCTAGCTGTACAGAAGAACCGTGAACACCTACGTAGCCGAAACATCAAGTCCCAGGATAAAATTATCACGAAATGATTTGTATTGATTTCAGGTTTCTGCAGGCCTGCTTTATTAAACCATGACAACTTAATTGGGTGTGACCGCATGTGTGCCTTCATCAAGAAGCTGTTGCATAAGTCGCCACACCTACTCTCGGTCTCCATACCATTGAGTGGTGTTACACAATGGTATACATCACCTCCGATTAGCACGGTTGGCCATGTATGGTGCGAAAGAAATTCAACATGCGTGCAAACATACGTCACCAGTGAGTTGAGTTGTAATGTTCACAGGTTGCAGTTCTGTGCAAACGACTTTGGTGTAGACTAGGTTTCTAAAAAGAGCTGGAAACTGAGTGGGCCTTACCTGGTAAAATAAAAAATGGTTAGTTTAATTTTAGTTTGCTGGGTGAGCAGAACACAGGGTGGCAAACTTCTGCGACGAGCAGCAAACGTTCTACCGCTCAGCCTCGTGACTGCTCACACGTGAGCCTGATGTTCCTCTTCCTCTATGTATGTATCTATGTTGAACTTCTTTCTCACCGTACGTAGTCAACCGGTCTAATCGGAGGTGCCTGGGAAGAGTAACAACCTAAACACAAAAATCAATTCTAAAGAATGGGTTTTCAATCTACGTTTAAAAGTGCATAGCTCCAATGGTCTCCTAATATCGGAAGGAAGAGCATTCCAGACGGCCGCAGAAGCGTATCTGAAAGCGTGCGATAATGCGGTGACCATCTTTGTTGGATGGCCAGCCACAGCGAGAATGACTGGAATTGATAAAATCAGCAAGGTATTGTGGTTCAAAAGCAAGGTGTATTGTGCTTGTTTGTTGGAAGTTGAAGGTGACGTGATCTCACTGAGGGTCTCTGTCTTTCTTGCCCCCTCTGCCCACAGAGCTCCCGGACAAGAGAGAGCAGGTCCGATGCGTCTACTCGGTTATCGATAAACTCCCACAGCCTCACCACAGCGCCCTGCAGAGGCTCATTTTCCACCTTGTTCGGTGAGTGGGTATCCCCTTGCGAGTTTGCAGATGTCTTCGCGTACGTTTGTGTGTGGGGAGCGGTAGTGTAGTGGTTAGTGCGCCGCGCTACGAACCCGGCGACCCGAGTTCGGTTTCCGCTCATGGCCACCAACACCAGTGACAATTATCTGAACCAGTTGTGGGCCTCGCCGAGGTCAACTCAACCTCAATTGATGTACCCGGGGCGATGTGTAAAAACAATGACATTTGGGAGACAAAGGTGGCAGGGCGTGGTTCTGGCCACCCACCACCTGATGTGCCTTTCCAGCCTTCATAGGTGTCCGTGAACAGCACTTGCCCTAACAGTCTGTTAATGTTATACTGGGGGATCTTTGTATTTGTTTGTGTGCGTGAAAAGCACCAGGTTGACTCGTAATGGGGAGCACATCTGCCGGTCATCGCAGTCGCTTCAGAATCTTTATTTATATTGGAGGAGGTATCTGAGGAAGCCACCGGTATTATCTTACCTGTCAAACCTTTAATCCCTGCTTACCTGCTGCTCTGCTCCAAGGCCGAGGCCTTGGACACGGTGGAGGCCCTGAGTGCGTCGTCGATGTTTTGCGTCTTCCTGTGCAGGGTCGCGCAGCAGGAGGAGACGAACCGCATGTCGGCGTCAGCGTTGGCCATCGTGTTCGCGCCGTGCGTGCTGCGCGGCAGAGATGGCAGGGACCCGCTGCTCGGCATGCGGGAGGTCGCGCATGCCACCGCGTACGTCCCCATTGCTTGTCCGTCCGTGTTTTTACAACGCACGCGCATGCACGCAACGCAACACGCGTATGTCGACCCAGGGGCCAGTCTGTGCATGTGCATATTTGTGTGTGTGTGTTCGTGCGTGCATGTGTGTATGTAAATGCATATGTGTGTGCGGTAGTGTCGTAGTAGTGGAGAGAGGTGGTTAACGCACTGCACTACAAACCGGCTACCCGAGTTCAACTCCCGCTTGCGTCAAATACCAGTACCGATTATCTGAACCAGTCCTGGGTCCCCACCTTAGGTCGACTCGGCCTCAAATGAGTACCTGATACGGGGTGTATAAAACATCAGCACTGGGGATACAAAGGCGGCTGGGCCGTGATGCTGGCCCCCCACCTCTTCCGTGTGCCGTCCCGTCCGTTGTACGTGCTCGCTTAACGGTACTTGTAATCTGGCTATAAAAGGCACCAAGCTTAACCGAACCTTTCCTTGCGTGCGCAGCTGCCTGGAGCTCATCATTGGGGAGCAGATGACCCGCGTGCAGTCGATCCTCGCCGACATCGCGTCGCTCGACACTGCACACGAGGCAGCTTCCCACCGCTTGCTCCTGGTCCTGCAGTCGCTGGTGAGACACCTGACGCAGTCATTTGCCGCGTTGCATGAAGGGGACAAGCTACAGCTCGGCAATTTCAAGATGAGAGCTGGCCTTGCAGATGCGTATCTAGGAGGCCAAAGCCCCCACCACGTTTTTCCGGGAGGCTCGACCGAGGGACCACGTGGTCGGATGTCAGCCCCGCCCACGTTTGCACGGCCACGCCTACTTTTGCACAGCCACTCGCGCGGACAGGGCAGGGAAACATGCCGCGGCCACAGTGCCGGGGTTGGAGCGACCGAGGCTCAACACCAACAGCGTCAGCGGTTCGGCACGTGTCGTTAGAATCCCAAAAGTGTCCAGCACGTGGTGGCGCAGCAAGTGTGTATGTTGAACTTCTTTCGCACCCTATGTAGCCAACCGTGCTAATCGCAGGTGCGGGGAAAGGACGCCAAATTTAAGGGTTGCCGACACGTCCGGTCTGAGATTTAGATTGCCATTGCCTCGTATGCTCGGTGGGGAAGTTTTTGTTTCCCTACCGGCTACTCCAGTTTCCTCCTTACCTGCGTCACGCACGCACTCCATAAAAAACGAGACTGGCGAAATATCCTTCCTGCGTGGCTCTTCTGAAGAGGGCAATAAAAAAAAAATCCGACCGATGTTTTGAGAATAATTGAGGCTTTTCTGGAATAATATTGGGCATTTGTTTATTCATTCATTCATTTGTGGATGTTGAACTTCTTTCCCACAGTACGTAGCCAACCATGCTCATCGGAGGTGCGCGGGGGAAGGACGATATACTAAACACAAAAAAAAAACATTCCTGAAGAAATTAGTTTTCAATCTAGATTTAAAAGTGAATAGGTTCGGTGGTTTCCTGTAATAGTATGTATTTATCGGATGCGTTTGCGGCTTTCAATGTCAATCCAGGAGAGCGTCAAGGGTAAGCCGGCTGCGGAGGACGAGGGCGCGTGTGGCAGGGTTGAAGGTTTGACCCCCACGGAGGATATTTCGACCCTGTTCGATCAAGACGTCACAGCCATCCGGGACGAGGAGCGCATCTTACGCGAGCAGCTGCAGTCCATTCAGGAGGAGCGGTTCGTGAACGCACTAACAAAAAAACATCATCACTCTCATTAACCGTCGCATACCTTAAAGATGAAAATAAATGGTCATTTCGGGGAATGGACCTGGTTGGTAGAAGAGAGATTTGTCTGTCTTCGCTGGCCCGCACAAGCAGGCGCTCTCGCGGTATGGGTGGCTTCCCGCCAGCTATTCGCCGTGCCGACCCAACGACAGCCTCACGTGAAAATATGAACGCTGGCAGGGGCGGGGGGGCCCAGGGGTGGGGCGCTGTAATGGCGCTTTCATTGCTCTTTTGCGACGTCAGTCGGTACGAGTCAAACGCGGTGTCCGCCGCGTCGAGCCGCTCTGCGAAGCGACTCGTTCGTCGCGCGTGACGTCGGCGGCTCGGGTCCGCAGGGGGTCGTGCGCATTGGGGGGGGTGGGGGGTGGTGAAAAACCTGAGCCGCGCCAGAATTTGTGTCGGGAACGGCCTCGGTCGTGCGGTGGAAAAGAAGAAGAAGAACGTTTTTGTGTCCGCAGGGAGGAGCTCTCGTACGGGATGCTCGCCCTGGAGCCCTGCGGATCCGACGAGGAGACGCTGGACTCCGGCGCGTCCCTGGGCACGGCCGACAGTGCCGAAAACATCCTGCAGGGTCAGCTCATGATGCACGCGCGCGCACGCGAGGATGCCACGGGTTGTGCGGACGGGCTCCTGTCCGGCCTACGCCTCGGCTCCTGTCATACAGATACACAATACCTCAAGCCAGAGGATTTTTAACCCCCCCCCACAATACCCACACTTCTGCTCGACTTTCCCTGCGGGAGGGCTCCTATCCGGCCTACGCCTTGACTCTGTCAGATACCAGATACGGAATACCTGAGGCCAGATGATTTTTAACCTCCCCCCCACCCACAATTCCCACACTTCTGCGTTTCTTTCCCAACTCCACAAGCTCCCCCTGTCTACAATGACTGTCTATTTAAATGTATCACTCTCATCTACAAATCTCTCCATGGTTTTTCCCCACATCTTGCTTCATCTTCATCTCTTGCTACTCTAAACCTGCTTCCATTCCGCCCTTAAAACAACCCCATCTCTTCTCTCCTAGCCCATCATCCTGCAAATTCTACTCCCTGCCCCATGCCCCAGCTACGACCAGGTCTAGCCCAACCACTACCCCTATCACTACCCCAACCCCTATCGCTACCCCAACCCCTATCACTACCCCAGCCCTCATCGCTATTTCAACCCCGATCACTACCCCTCCTTAACCTATCCCGCCTGTCCTGTCACCATAACTACACCACTACCACTTTTAATAACAACCCCACTCTTCATCTCAGCCACGATCATCTGATGTTCAATTTTATCATTGTTGAAAAGGCGCTATATAAATCTACGTAAAATAGATGGTTGGGTGCGCTGACGTTTTTGCGAGAATGTTTAAAGAGCAGGGTGTACCTCGGAAAAATATCACACATCTGGCCAGATGATTTTGAAGAGCTGGGAGAAACCCATACTTTACCCCACTACACATGACCTTCAAGTTGACTTCACTGTGTGGTGTACCCATTGATATTGCTGGGTGGACAGATGCGAAGGGATTTAACTGGCGCAGCCACAGAGGTGCCCTCCTTCCAAATATGAATGGCTACTTGACCCCAGAACGGTTTGGTATTTTTTTTAAGCTTGGATAGTGGCCATTAACCCCTTCCCGTTCAAATGACACTGTGTTACGTCATCGGAAAACAGAATCAGAAGAAAAACTGAAAATAGTAACTTTAGCGGTACGTCTTTGGGTCGGACGACGTAACCGAGGCTCCCACAAAGCCGTGCGGGAGGGCGTGTGGCACAGTTTGGCGCTGGCTCTCATAGAGTGCGGTCGTGTCGCTACGGTTTTCTACGGTGAGCGCAACATCTTTAAAAACAATGGCGCTACGCCTCTCCTAAAGAAAAATAACAACGCTGAACCACTTGCACGTCATGAGATTCATAGGTGAACGGGACAAACCACCTTGCAACTTGCAGTTGTCTCGGAACGGGAAAGGGTTGAAGGACGTTTCATATTGAGTATTCGATTAAGTGCACTTGGGCAGGACACATCACTAGCGGGCGGGACGATGACCGGCGGTTGAGGCTGACCACGGAGTGGCAGCCAAAAGGAGGGAAACGCACCCCAATAGATACTCCACCGTGGTTCGATCATCAGATTCTTCCATCTGATTATGAAAAGGGGGGAAACCACCGCTCTCGTGATAGAAACGCGCGTTTCGAGTATTTGGCTGCGATAAATCTCCACGTGATAAGCCACTTCGTTTCAGCTGTCACTTGTGGCCAGGTCGCTTCTGGAAAAGAAGCTCATAGCTCAGTGGACCTTTCCTATCAAAATAAAAAAAATGTCAGTGATGTTCTTGCCTTTCCTATACTCTGCACTCCTATCGCGTTTTTGGATTACGATTCCTTTGAAGGATGAGGATACTTTTAGGATACTTTTGTCTGCATGCGTTGCAGGCGCTAACTTGGTGAGCTCCTCCGCCTACCCATGGACCTCCCTCTACTCCGGTGCTCCGCTCCCCGCGCTGGCGTCCACCGCCGGCGGCTCGCTTGGCTCCGAGGCCTCTCTCTACTCCTGCTGTTCAGATGATGGCGCCACCGCCGGCGCCGCCGCCGATCTCACCCCCGCCTTCCCGGCGCGGCTCCAGCGTCACCGCGAGGCGTGCCGCGCATCGGTGCCGCTCTGCATTCCCACGCGCCGCGACGACCCGGTCGCCCGGGCGGCGGCGGTGGCGGCGGCGGAATCGGCGCGCCGGCAATCGGACCCCACGTTTGACCACGCGACGAGGGCGGACATCCCCTTCATTGACGACTCGTCAGAAGTGTGAAGCGACGAACGTGGAGCGTTGACGCAGCGAAGGAAGTGAAGGAGAAGCCCGTTCGCACGCCGTCGCCTTGTTTGAACGTCCCTTTGGCGGATGCCAAGCAGTAGGTTTTTGCCGAAGGGGGAAGAGTGTCTCCCCATTCAACCGCGCAGCGTCGATGTTGGAAGGTTAAAAGGGCCGCGCTCGTTTCGACCCGCCACGGTGCTCGTGTTTCGTTTTGCTGTGCGGTGCTCGAAGAGGTCTTGGAATGACTCTTTTTGAGGTCTTGGAAGTTTGGATGCAAGCGGTTGCTGTTTGCAGATGGAAGAGGTTTTCACTGCTTGTTGTCACCCCGTCAAACACGTGCAGCGTCTTGTCGGGACACGCTTGTTAGAACCCACGGCACTTCTCGTTTGTTTTTGCTTTGTTGTGCTGCAAATGGGTCTTGAACCCCACCACCAGGATACAAGCAACAGCAACTTGTCTGAAGATCAAACAGAGAAGATGGTCATTGAAACCCACAGCACTCGCTTTTGCTTTTTTTCCCACTCGACCATTGCTGCACTTGAGTATTTAAATCCATCGGAACACCTGTATGCAAGTGGTCTCATTTGTAGGAAAAGCCCCGGGGTTGTGCCTATCTCCCTAGGCTGTCCCCATTGTTTCTGTTGTAGAGTTGCTGTACCGTTCTGCAAAAAGGGTTTTGAAATCCTTCAACAACGCGTGGATACAAGCGGGGTCTGGGGTTCAGGAAGGAAGTGTTGCTTTTCCCCACCTGAGGCAGCTGCACCTTCATCAGAGCGGGTGGGAGACTCGCAGGTAATGTTAATGTGATATTCTTGTTCAGACCCCAAATGAGCTTTCGCTCCCCAGTGCTGCAAACGTGTTACACGCAGACTACGCCATTCAGAAGGAAGGGTGTCTCGTTGCACAATGTCAAAGTGCAACCGTTGACAAACTGTCGCGAGGCCAAAGCACGGTGCGTGCTCAATCACATCGGTTTGCCGAGCGGTGCTGCAAATGCTGTCCATTGGAAAACCTGGGTGCATACAGTCTTGGCAGAAGGAAGAGTCCCGCAGCATCAGCATGCTCCTGGCTGCTCCGAGGCGAATGGTGGAAAGTTAATCCCAAAGTTTTTGTTTTGCGCGCTGTACTGCGAATGGGCGTTGAAATCAACTGGAACACTTGGACTGAAGCTGGCGGTGCTATGGGCCATTTTCTGTATTCTACCCAAAATCAGCAGGCAATACCCCCTTCGTAAATTAGTCTGCAGAAGCTTAAAGTGTGATTTGCTTTTCACGCAAGGGCCTAAAAAGCTTTACGTCACCGTGCAGAGCTGCAAAAACTGCGCTTTAAAATCCGTTGGGAAACCTGGATGCAAACGGTCAACTTGCGGAAGGCAGCGTGTTTCTCGTGCTCTGAAGCGGAGTTGAAAATTCCGCATCTCCATGACCAGGGTCATTCTCTCAATGGCAGAGAAACTAACCTCATGCTGGGTGTTCCTGCTGCAAGGGTGAAATGGAACTTTTATTTGCTTGTTTTATTTCAGGCTGAATTTAACAAGCCTTTATTTCTATCTCAGCGGTGCAGTTCAGATCCTCCGATGTGTCCGCTCGAAGTTTTAAATCCTCCCGTGCGGATTGTCCGCGCTCGCGTGATAAAACATCGCAGCTTTTAGAACGTGTTCACGTGCGCAAGGGACGGCGCGCGGGACAGTCTAATGCGGGCTGCAAAACGCTGCACTAAAAATGCCTTCATGTAATGCAGTCGCTCACTTGATTCAGCCAAGCACAGCTCCACGGGGCTCACTTTTTTTTTTATTTATCGGGCGATTGCCAACAGGGCAAACACATTTTTTCAGTGCTGAACTGTTGCCGTATTGTGTTGCGCGAAAGAGGCTCCACTTGTGGCTCCTATCGAAATGGCTCCTATCAAAGTGGCTCCTATCGAAGAGCCTCCTATTGAAGCGGCCCCCTGGTGTCATCTTTCAGGGTCCCCTTCCCTGACCTGACGTGGGAGTTCCGCAAGAACGTTTCTTCAGCTTGTGACACGACTCTGATAATAGCTCAATTTAGTGGTAAAACGTTTAAAGAAATGTAATCTAATTATAACCTGAACAAAGATTTTAGTATGAAAGAGTTGTGTGTGTGATCTTTGAGCACTGTCGCTTCCCGCCATGTTTGTGACCGTTCATCTGAGCTGCAATTGTTACCTTTGAAGTGTGCGGCAGGGAATTACATTTCTGGCTTCAAATGCCGACTTTTAAAATCCTTTATATTAAGTT
This sequence comes from Lampetra planeri, assembly GCF_965212315.1. Lineage (NCBI taxonomy): Eukaryota > Metazoa > Chordata > Hyperoartia > Petromyzontiformes > Petromyzontidae > Lampetra > Lampetra planeri. The sequence continues at coordinate 5,711,795 of NC_136145.1, read as the reverse complement.
CACTTGCTTGCTTGCTTGCACGCTTACGACCGTGCAAATCTTTCGGTCGTTTTTTAACCCACTTCCCGTGATCCAATCGAGCTGACATTTTGCACACAGACTCGTTGTGCGTGACAATTTATTTTCGTGAAAAAATTTTCCTAAATTTTCCACTTTTTAGGAAAAAAATTTTTTCATATTTTATTTAAAATACCAATGTGATAAAAATGAAACTCTTACTCAAGAAAAACAGAAATTAATCAAATAAAACCGATGCCACGCATATAAAGGATTTCTAGTGAAAAACTTTGTTTTTACGGGTTAATTTTTATTTTATGTCCCAGTGTTCTGAGAGAAATTGCTGTTCCCGAATTGAGGGTTATCCACCCTAGCTCTTTCCATATTAGATGTAACACAGTAAGCTATTTGGTTTATTATGAATAAAAAATATTTTTCTTTACTTTTATCCTGCTTGCGCTATTTGCGACGAATCCATCCGGCTCTCTCTCAGAACGGTGCAGACCTCTGTTAGAGAACGGCCCACGGAGGCAGATATCGCAGAGCCATCTCTGAGATCCCTTCATTTGACCTCTCGTTCACACCATAGAGAGGGCAGCACTTGCCAAACCTGCTGTGCATTCGAGAGCAATGTTCGTCGCAATTCTCAGAGCTGGAGTTTTTTTAAAACAAGCGCAGGCAATGGTGACTGGACTGAGACCACCAACTCGCTACACCCGCTTTAATCATGGGCGGCCGCCTGGAATCTCAACCTTGGCCATCTCGGCACTGGTCTCTAAACCAGCTGACAAAACGGGTGGTTCAATTTGTTACCGAAACAGTGATTTTAAAAATGCCATCAATATCTGCTTCCGTGAACCGTCGTGGGTGTTGCGCTGCTCTGCAAGAGCGGCAAATGGATTCTCCACCTGCAGGTAAAAGTTGACAAATAAAACAAATGTGACCCCACCCCCCCCTCCCCCAAAACGAGGTCTGTTTTGGTTTTACTTTCTGAGTGGAGTCTCGAGAAGTCGTGTGCCTCGGTTAATTTATTGCAAACGTTGTCTCCTCTCGAAAGAGGGGAAAAGCCTCGAGTTGTGAGACATATAACTTACGACAAACCTTTCCCTCTCGCGGGTTTTGTAGCTATCGTGGTTTTTGCGCGGTATTTTTTGAGGTACGACGGTTCTCCGATCGCGCCCCCATGGTTCAACCGTTCGCGGTTGACCGCGAGATTCCTGCACGCAGCCTAACTGCACTGCTTTCGACGATGCTTCCGCAGAAGAACACGCGCGGTGCCATCTCGCCTCCATCTCGTCTCCCAAGCAGCCCATCACGGGTCCCAGGCCACGTGGCGTTCCCAGCCTCCAGTGAGGAGGAGGGCAGCCAGGTTCAGCAGCGCGATTATTTTTCTTCGTGGAGTGTTCAGTACCCTACGCGGATACGCATACAGTACTGTACACTACATGAAAAAAATCATACATTTTTCTTGCATGCAATACTGAACACTAGAACATTCATTCTATTTTACATTCAAAATTCTTGGTTTTTTTACAGTTTGGGTTGCCGTAGGATAAAATAAAACGCAAGGAGTGGGGGGTGTGTTGCATCGTGAACCAAAACTTAGTTTTCCCGTCTTGCGGATCGCGGATTTTACCGACTGCAGCTCTTTTCAGGAACGTAACCTCCACCACCGGCGACGGGAAACGGTTTGCTGCACCTTGAACCCCGTGTGACTTGCAAGGCAGGGTTGATGGATCACACGGAGGTTGACCCATCGATGGAATGAGAGACAATCCGGCAGGAGGTTCGATCCCGACCCTTGACGCCTGCAGTATATTTGGAGTTTTCGTGTTCTCCCCGTGGTCGCGTGGATTTTCATCCATGTCTTTCGGTTTTTACCTCCACATTTAGAATCAATGTGCGTTTTAAGAGTATTTTTCGGCTATAAATTTCCACGCGATTAAGCGACTTCGCTGAGCTATCATTTGTGGTCAGGTCGCTTCTGCAAAGAGCTACATAGCTCTGTGGCCCTTACCTGATAAAATAAAAAATAATTTAGTTTCATAGTTTAGTTTCCACCCTCCTGCACTCATCCCACCCATTGCAACCTCCTCTCCCTGATCACATCGCTTTCCTGCCACGTTATGTTCCCAGCTTCCAAGTTGCTTTATCCTAATTCTGCCATGTCTTTCCTAATCATGCTCTGTGTGCACCCTCTACCAAATGGCCAGAAGTTGTTATTTGTGTCCAGTTGCTTTGAGTTCAGTTCTGGGTAATTAAATCCATTACCGATCGTCCTCAATCGCCATAAGAAAGCAATTCTCTGTAGGTTTTCGTGTTTGTGCTGTGTAGCTTTCTCCCGGTGTGTCGGGTGTTGTTCGGCACAATGTCCTGAAGAAATTTCCAGCGAATGGAGCAAAACGTCGGGCATTTTGCCAAACAACGTGTGGTACAACCTGAAAACACATTGTAAATCAGCATCTTGGCCTTCCACAATTATTGTTCACCAGCAACGTGTCTGTTTCGTTGTCAATACCGGTTTTTATACCATCAAAAGAACAGGTTCTGACATTTTAACAAATATGACATTACAGGGGTCAATTCGGTCCGAAGACTTTATTTATAGTAACAAAGAATGCTGCCTTGAGATTTCGCGAATCATCTCACACACCTTAGGACGCATTCTCGTCGTTCGCCAACCTCGCCGCCAGCGTCGCTCCACATCTGCCGGCCATTGTCCCGTCTCTCGCCATTGTCGTCTTGCCCAAAGCTCACCGCCGTTCTGAAATGCTGCACCATTTTAACGTTTTGTTCCATCTTCTTTGCCCAGTGTCCCCATGTTTTCCCCTGATCCGTATTTGTCGTCGCTGGCAGCGGAGCCGTTCCCCCCCCCCCCCCCCCGTGGTTCACGGCCCCGTGTGTTGGGGGGGGGGGGTTCAGCTTTTCAATGTTACGCTGTCGGATGTATAACATGGTGTGATTGTCCCCGGGCCCCGTACCACCCATCGTCCCCCCCCCCTTGCCCGATGGACGGCTATGGCTGGCATGAGTATGTAAGACTGAACCATTTCGTCGTTTTTGATTTAAAAAATCCCTTCAATGACGGCCTCTAGCTAAGGATGCTGCTGTTTTCAAGCGGTGCCCCTTCGACGGTTTATTTTGGCTTTCGGCAACGTCATTCTGCGTTACTTTTTTTTTGCTCATTTACATCTCAAGTCTTAAGTGCAGTTTGGGGAGAGTTTTCTTTTTGAAAAACCTCCCCCATCCGTGCACGTTTGGGGATGTGTTCCCGAGTTTCGGATGAATGTGTAAAAATCTTAAAATCGGTGCGCAGATGCAACTATTTTGGATGATCCAAAAACAAAACATATTCCGATTTGATTTCTGAAAATGTGACATCACTTCCACGTTTACGACGCCGTGTCGGTTATTTTCCCGGCAAAAGTGCCGCCGCTTGGCGTCAGTATCACAGCATGCGAGGCCGCCTCTGCTTAAATTATTTAAAATATATATATCAAAATGTTTACGTGGAAATTATTTGTCTAACGATGGGAATTGACGTTGAAAATGTCAATTTCATTAACGTGTAACATTTCATTTATTGCTTAAATAATGAGGTTATAATTATTTTACGGAAAAAAATGTAATAGAATATTTTTTTCCAGGATCATCATTTTAGTTGGAATATCCCGATTTCAATTGTGCCCAGGGGGTACATTCAAATGTGAAACATAAAATAAAATCCAAAATTGAGCCACATAATTTGAAAATCTCATTTCCCCCGAAAAATGTATCTTTAATTCAAACTCCACTCTTCAGGTAAACTTGTCCACTGTGCAGGTGAGATCAGAAACCTATTTGCTATACTGCCACCATCTGGAAGTGCCATGGCCCATCTGACTGGAAGTCTGACACTGCACATGATCTCTGTGTGATCCACCAACACCACCTGCGAAACACTACATTTTAAATCTTGACTTAAAGCTTTCGTGACTGCAGGAATTCATATTCTTTGGGTCTTTCGGTAAAGTCACGTAGATAGGTTCAAAGAAAATAACAAAAAACTACGATATTTCGATCGCAACACAAGGGTTCGTCACGCAACACAAGCGTTCATCACGCTGTTGTTGCGATCGAAACGTCGTAACTTTTTGTTATTTTCTTTGAACCTATCTACGTGACTTTACCGAAAGACCCAAAGAATACTGTATATTTTTTTAGTTTGAAAGGCCTGAGACGCTGCGTTAAAATGACTGGCTTGCCACGGTTGTTTCCATTTACAGTAAAAAAAATACATTCACAAATCAAACCTGCGTTTTATTTTTGTAATGTGCTATTATTTCATCTTTCTTGCTCAAGATTTCAGTCGGGATGTTAAGGTCGGTGTACAGTTTTGGAATTAACAAACATGACCTCTTGCACCACCACAAATAGGCCGTATGCCATTAAGCTTCTTTGCAGTGAATGTAACAAAAACCAGTGCCACTTTCCCGTATGTCTGTCTCTCCACGTAAAATATAAATCGGGTGTTTTTGTTGTTGTTGTTGACACATGCTGTGTTAGGCGCGTGGCCTTCCTGGAGTACGTCATTTTAGCAGCATGTGGTTCAACACCGGGCAAACTCTGGACTGGTTTTGACATTCAGTGTCCTATCAGCAGGGCAGGCTTGCTTGAACAAATGCGAAACGAGTTGATACGTAACGCACGAGATGTTATCGTAGCCGAAGCTGGTTCATGTCACCATTGTGGAGAATGTCAATTTTGCAGATTTACTCTCCCAACACACCGGTGTGCTGTACCAGTAACGAATTGCCATGTTCTGTTTACGTGACAAACCTTACTCATTGGCTGAGTCGGGTGGTGGTGGATTTAACGACACATTCATATTTACACGATGTCACCCAAAAAATAAACCTGTTATGGATATTTGTCGCAAACGCCTGCTCCGTGTTAAACCGACGTAAATGTTTGATGGCTTGTGTAATGAATCTACTTTTTTATTTTATGTGGAGGGACAAATCGGGAAAGTAGATGTTATAAACATTCACCACGACGCTTTACAATTATTTCCTGTTACGTATTAATATTACACGTAGTTCCATCGGACTACGCGTGTATTCTGGGCCCTATGCTGACAGAATTTGTTTAATCGGGCAAACCCCGGGCTTGGTTTCAACTTCCTTGAGTCTCATCAGCAGCGTTTGGAATATGAATTCCCGCTGGGGTCATTGGTGGTTCTAGACGTAACCTCTCCATGAAGGTGGTAGGGGTCTGTTCAGCACAGTACAGCAACATGGTATAACATGTTGTCTTGAGGCGTCTTCTTAGCTTATGGCAGGGATTTTTTTTATTTTTCGTCACGAAATATATATTTGGGTCAAACACTGAAACAAAGCAGTTGATGTGCTTGCATATGTTGCTGAATATTTGATACGTAATTTGTGCTATGGTATGTAATATGTGCTATGTGAAAATCATTTACGATATAAATGACATGACACAGCAATGCATTTCAGGGTAAAAGGATTTAGTAATATTTTTTTATTTGCACAGTCTTATGAGTCCTTTTTTATCGATAGTTTTTAGCAATTTGTATGTTATTTGATTTAGATGTAAGGATGTGCTACCCTGTACAGTAGTGATATTTCGAACGTGGATGGTAATTGCGTTGTTTGGGTGTTGTTATTATTAGGGGTGGAAAGATGCTTCACTTTATTAATATGGATTTTTAAGAGATTGCCAATTTTTTACGTGGTTTCAGAGGAGGGTTTTTCAACTATGTACGTATGTTGAACTTCTTTCACACCGTATGTAGCCAACCGTATTAATCAGAGGTGCAGGGGAAGGACAAACACGAAAAAAACTGTTGAAAATAAATTAGTTTTTAAATTTAGATTATTTAAAAGTGCATAGCTCCAGTGGCTTCCTAATATCGGAAGGAAGAGCGTTCCAGACGGCCACAGAAGCACGTCTGAAAGCGCGCAGGGTGGTGACCACCGCCTTTGTTCCATGGTTAGCCAAAAGCCCCTGCTGCGAGGATGACCGGAGATTGCGTGATGATTTACGCTCCTTGACGAGATCGGCAAGGTATTGTAGTTCATTTGTGCCAAGCACTTTGCGTGTGTGTAATGAGCACGACCTTATAATGTGTTCGTTCGGCAACCGGAAGCCAATGCAGCTCAACTTAGCTTGGGCAGAAAGAAATCAACGTGGAAGAAGTCCTGCGTCAGGCGAGAGAAGAACATGGGACTCGTTCGATCGATTGGGAAGATTAAGACAATCTAGAATTGGTAGGTGGGAGTGATGGGAAATGAGCTGAAGGAGGTGATAGGGGCAGATGGTGGTGAGAGGAAATGAGCCGAGGGATTTTTTGGTATTCTTGGAAAAGACCAAAAGGAAAAGAATGGGCACCGCTTGATGTCGCACTGGGAGGAGAGACCTGCGGACAGGTGAAGAGAGCAATGGAAGGCAGCAAACATTGAGGAGAGGATTGTGCCTTGGACCTGCTGCCCTTGGAAAGAACACTTTGATGAGTACATTCTGAAGCTCGCGATGCTTGCAGCGAATGTCGTGCGTAATTGTAATTGACGTTATTTTTTTGGGCCGTGTGTGTGTGTTATGGGCTATAACGTGAAAGCCTGCAGCCACTCAGATCAAATTGTCACTTTTAATCATGACGCTACCATGGAATTGCGAAGGAGTTTAATCAGTCCACCCCTAATTACCCTAACATATTAATGGATTAAAGGTGTTTGAACATGTCCTTACATAATGACCATAATAAATGTGTTATCAACACTGTTTTTTAAGTGTATACTGTTAAAAAAGGCCTTACTGTATCTTTTATCTAGACTACAAAATAAAATGGAGCCAAAACCCGTATTGCAGAATACAAATTGTGAATTGATGTGGTGAGAGTGAATGTTAGTGAGGGTACGTGCACTGCTTGTTGGTGGTGAGTGTGAGTGTGTACTGGTTATTGGCGGTGAGGCTGCATTGGCTAGGTCATGTAGCCCACATGCCCAGCCACCGCATACCTAAACATGTTTTGGTCGGCCGGATAGAGGGGGCTAAACGGATGCGACACGGGCTGGAGAAGAGATGGAGCTGATGTTGTACAGGCGGACATGGAGCTGAGTGGACTTGCCAATGACCGGTACCAGCGGTGTCAAGATCGGCCTCTGTGGGAGGAGGGTTGTGAAGGACGCTGCTACGGTTGGAGGCAGTCGCCCTCCAACAACAACGGAGTGAAGCGCTGGGCGGCTAAAACACAGCAAGGTGGCACAGTAGGGGGCACAGGTGGTGCATCAGCCAGTTATCTAAGTCAGTCAACCCATGGCACCTGGGTCTGTCCCGTGACCTGAAAGCGGGCGTTCGATACTTCACGTGGCCTTAACGTGCATTTAGCCTGGCACAAGCACCATGGTGATGTCACCGCCAGTTATTGGCGAATGGCGGTTATTGTTGAGTGCACTGATTATGGAGGGTGAGAGTGAGTGTCCTGATTATGGAGGGTGAGAGTGAGTGTCCTGGTTATAGCACAATATCGTCCGCAAACAGCATACACCAGGAGGCTCCCTCTGAATATCTCTCGTTAGTGTGTCCAGCACCAGGATGAACAGGAAGGGGCTCAGGTCTGAACCTTGCTTCACCCCAGCTTTGACTTAAAAGATCTCCAACACCCCGCAGCTGCTTCGCACATGCATTTTCATACCCTCATACATATCCTGGATCAGCCAGACATACCTCAGGAATACCTCTTCTCATACACTACCAGATGAGCTATCTAGGCACCCTGTCAGACGCTTTCGATCAATGAATACCATAAGCAGGTCCCGCTACTCCTCCATCACTCCTCTCTGTGCAAAGATCGCGTCCATTGATGACCTTCCCTGTCTGAATCCAAACCGACTCTCGCCAATATCCACCAGCTTCTTCAGTCTCCTTTCTATGATCCTTTCCCAGAGTTTCAAGGTGTGAAACATCAATGCTATTCCTCCGTTGTTCCCATACTCCCTTTAAAGATGGGAACCAATGTGTAATGTGAGGATATATCCGGGTCGACGGCTCACAACTCGTCACGATGATTGGCTCTGCCGGTCCTGGTCCATAGCCAATGGGGGAAGCCTAGGGGCGTGGCCCTGACGTAATGGAAAGGTGACAGCTGTAAGTAGAGGATTGGTTCTGCTGGCTTTAGCCACAGCCAATGGGGAGACGAGTCAGGGGCGTGGTCCCGGGAGCCTACGGTGGAGTCTGGAAGATTCCATAGAGGCTAACCAGGATTGGTGGAAACGTACCACGTGACCCTGCTATTAAATAGGGGTGGAGACGAACAACACGTGGTCAGAACTGGAATGAACGAAGGGAAGAGGCCACGCGAGAGCGGGGGTCCAGGCTGCCACGTGGCTGCGTGAGTCTGTCTCTATCCCTCTCACGCTGTCTGTCTGTCAGCAATGTAAAGGAGTGTTGTAATGAAAGACGAATAAAGACCGGATTCCAGAAGTCGCTTCAACGACCTTTATTACAAATGTACTCTCTCTCCACCCACCCGGCATTTTCTTCTCCATCCAGATTTTCCCAAACAGTCCCATCAGTATTTCAACACCCTTCTCTCCCATTAATTTAAACATCAATCGGAATCTCAGCTGGCCCCACTGCTTGTTGATGTTTTATACTCCCCAGAGCCTCCACCACCTCTTCTCTGGTTATAGTATCTGCAACTACTTAATTTTTTTTGGTATTCCTCAACCATTTCACGTTTTGAGTTTTCCACATTTAGCAACTTCTCAAAGTACTCTTTCCATATCTTTCAAACTTTTATCTCATCCTGGACATCCACCATGTCTGCTCTCATGTTTAAAGCAATTACCATTTCCAGTGACTTACGTGTGTATGGTATAATTTTCTAAAGATATTCAGATATTGTCCTACATACACCCCAGTACTCAGCTTCCAACAGTGCTCTGAGCGACTGAACGCAGCGACAGTCTCCGGTCCCGGCTCACAACAGCGCTCACAGTGACTCGGTCCAACAGCCGTCCTGGCCACCGACTTGCCCACCCCGCAGCATTGCACACAGCGACTCCGCGCACATGCAGCACCGTGCACCGGCCAACCCCCAACCCGCAGCAGCACCCACAACAAACCATCGTAACAACGGTCCCGGCCACCGAGCCGCCCGTACAACATCAGCGAAACCGGCACCCCCCGGCCCTGGCGAACGCCGACTGCCCCTGGCCATCCCGGCGAACGCCGACCGCACCATGCCCTCGTACACGGGCAGCGCTCGCCTAAATACATAAATATAATCCCACCGTCACAGCCTCCAGCCTCCGTCAATCAACTTGGCCCGGTGCAGCCCCCCCCTCCCAAACTGAACCCCGCAACATCACCCCACAAGCCCTTCAAGCAATCACGGACAGCCCCATCAACCCCACACCAGCTGGCCTGCCCCGAGTGACCAATTCGTGTCCCGCCCCAGTCAAGGCCAGACTTTGTGGTGCCTTGGCTTCTGGAGATGGAGGGTTTTGGGTGATTTTCTCCCATAACCGCTCACTGCCTCCTTACCTCGTATAATCTCGGCCACCTACATAATTAACCACACTTATTATTAACGATTGGTATTTCAGATCAACTGCCGATGCCATAAGCGCAAAGGGGTCGTCTTATTTTGGGGTCATATGGAAAGCAGAGCTTTTTAGTTACGGCAATGTCTTCTTGAATGTGCTTTACTTAACTTTGATATTGGCTAGTCGTATAATTCCTGTGAGATAGATTAATCCCATAAGTCTTGTGAAAATGATACTAGCTATTTTTCTGTCCATCTTTGTACAGCAACATGAAATGTAGATAACCTCAGCCAGCATTACGGAAAGTTAAAAGTTAGCTATAACGCATGAAGGTCCAGATAGTTCCACAGTCCAGTGGCCACAGGAGAGAAGGCCCAGAGAGTTCCATAGTCCAGGGGCCACGAGAAAGAAGGCCCAGAGAGTTCCATAGTCCAGGGGCCACATGAGAGACGGTCCAGAGAGTTCCACAGTCTAGTGGCCACGGGAGAGAAGGCCCAGAGAGTTCCACAGTCTAGTGGCCACGGGAGAGAAGGCCCAGATAGTTCCACAGTCCAGGGGCCACGGGAGAGAAGGCCCAGAGAGTTCCATAGTCCAGGGGCCACGGGAGAGAAGGCCCAGATAGTTCCACAGTCCAGGGGCCACGGGAGAGAAGGTCCAGAGAGTTCCATAGTCCAGGAGTCACGGGAGAGAAGGTCCAGCGAGTTCCACAGTCTAGTGGCCAAGGGAGAGAAGGCCCAGAGAGTTCCATAGTCCAGGAGCCACGGGAGAGAAGGTCCAGCGAGTTCCATAGTCCAGGAGCCACGGGAGAGAAGGTCCAGCGAGTTCCACAGTCTAGTGGCCACGGGAGAGAAGGCCCAGAGAGTTCCACAGTCTAGTGGCCATGGGAGAGAAGGTCCAGAGAGTTCCACAGTCTAGTGGCCAAGGGAGAGAAGGCCCAGAGAGTTCCACAGTCTAGTGGCCAAGGGAGAGAAGGCCCAGAGAGTTCCACAGTCTAGTGGCCACGGGAAAGAAGGCCCAGATAGTTCCACAGTCCAGGGGCCACGGGAGAGAAGGCCCAGAGAGTTCCATAGTCCAGGGACCACGGGAGAGAAGGCCCAGATAGTTCCACAGTCCAGGGGCCACGGGAGAGAAGGCCCAGAGAGTTCCATAGTCCAGGAGTCACGGGAGAGAAGGTCCAGCGAGTTCCACAGTCTAGTGGCCAAGGGAGAGAAGGCCCAGAGAGTTCCATAGTCCAGGAGCCACGGGAGAGAAGGTCCAGCGAGTTCCATAGTCCAGGAGCCACGGGAGAGAAGGTCCAGCGAGTTCCACAGTCTAGTGGCCACGGGAGAGAAGGCCCAGATAGTTCCACAGTCCAGGGGCCACGGGAGAGAAGGCCCAGAGAGTTCCATAGTCCAGGGGCCACTGGAGAGAAGGTCCAGAGAGTTCCACAGTCTAGTGGCCAAGGGAGAGAAGGCCCAGAGAGTTTCACAGTCTAGTGGCCATGGGAGAGAAGGTCCAGAGAGTTCCATAGTCCAGGAGCCACGGGAGAGAAGGTCCAGCGAGTTCCACAGTCTAGTGGCCAAGGGAGAGAAGGCCCAGAGAGTTTCACAGTCTAGTGGCCATGGGAGAGAAGGTCCAGAGAGTTCCATAGTCCAGGAGCCACGGGAGAGAAGGTCCAGCGAGTTCCACAGTCTAGTGGCCAAGGGAGAGAAGGCCCAGAGAGTTCCATAGTCCAGGAGCCACGGGAGAGAAGGTCCAGCGAGTTCCACAGTCTAGTGGCCACGGGAAAGAAGGCCCAGAGAGTTCCACAGTCTAATGGCCATGGGAGAGAAGGTCCAGAGAGTTCCACAGTCTAGTGGCCAAGGGAGAGAAGGCCCAGAGAGTTCCATAGTCCAGGAGCCACGGGAGAGAAGGTCCAGCGAGTTCCACAGTCTAGTGGCCACGGGAGAGAAGGCCCAGATAGTTCCATAGTCCAAGGGCCACGGGAGAGAAGGCCCAGAGAGTTCCACTGTCCGGAAGCCATGGGATAGCAGGCCCAGAGATCGCTCTAAGATTTCAACTTTGTTCTGGGAATGCAGAAAAGGAGATCTAAGTCCACCGTCTTCAATATACGGAGATCCGAGATAAATGAGTCCTTTGAATGTTCCAACTGTTCTCTTCGATAGTGCATTGTCACTAAATATGATTTATTCTATACTCTATGGTTCTTTTGGTAAAGTCGCGTAGGTAGAAAATAATAGATCACGACGTTTCGATCGCAACAAAAGCAACCGTCATCAGGTGAGACCAACACAGCAGCACTGCTGACGAAGGAGAAAGAGCTGCTGCAACAAGAGGTTATTTAAGGTAGGAGGCAAGCTGCTGATGCAGGCTACTTGTAAAGAGTAGAAATGGGCATAGCCCAAGAGTCATAAACGGCTGCTGCGCGTATGAGACAAGGGGGAGGTTTACTGAACATTTATTTTAGAACACAGTATGACACATGATCTGTCAAGTTACCTGCTCTACTGTCCTAGGCGCGCGAATGTTGCTTTCAACCCGTGTCGCCAGTAGTCCAAACGACTTGACATGTTTCCCTATGACTTTGAGAAGGTTCAAGGATGTGTGCAGACCACAGAGTCTGACGATCGGGAAATCGTGGTTATTCTTCCTTTGCCCACTTTTAGCTCCATGAGTTTACATGCTGCTAGTGCATTCCGTGTCTGTGTGTCGTGTCTGTTTAGCTAACTCAGGGGTCGGCAACCTGCGCCTCTTCAAGGACTGCAGTGCGGCTCTTGACATTTTAAACAAATGGTACTTCCTGTTATTTTGGTTGTTGACCCCTGATCATGGATGTCTAGTTTACCATGGGAGTCCAGTTCAGCATGTACGTCTAGTTTCACCATGGGAGTCCATTTCACCATGCGAGTCCAGTTCACCATGGAAGTCCAGTTCACCATTGGAGTCCAGTTCAACATAGGTGTAAATTTCACCATGGAAGTATAGTTCACCATGAAAGTCCAGTTTACCATGGGAGTCCATTTCACCATGGGAGTCCATTTCACCATGAAAGTTCAGTTCACCATGCGCTGCATTCAGCACTGTTTCATGACGCTAATTATTAAGGACCCACCGTCTCGTATTCACCGCAGTGCATTGCAGCTTTTGAAATGTTGATTTTTTTGGACCGAATTCTAAAAACAATTATTGTTGGTTTGGTTTCAGGCCCCTGCCCTAGACAAATCAAATATGAATACGTATGTAAATAACAGATACATTTCAGAACTACAGGGCATTCAGCGACCCTCACACTGGACGGTGGAGGAGGGACCCACAGGTGCTGGTGTGGATAATTAGCCCACACAATTAGTAGGGGCTGTCGGGATTATGCGTTCTCACGATAAAGTCAGTGATTGGAACCGTAGAGTCCAGTTTTGCAACATTATGGCCCCATTACAATAAAGTAAATTGTTGCGTGAACTTTTCGTGTGCTGTAGTTGTTCACTGTCGGTGGGCAAAACCATCGTCTACCAAAGCAGACAAGAATGTAAACGTCTTCTTCGCTTATGCGTCTCTCCATCAGATTATACATCGTGAAATAACAATAACAATGTAATCGTAACACAACAAGTATTTACAACATCCCCATCGACCGCACGCGCGGCATTCTGGGTGGGGGGGGGGGCAACGCACGATTCCAGCAGGATTGGTCCGAAGCGAGAAAACGATTCCAAGAACACAGGATGAGATGTTACTATCCTTTGTGCAAGCACTTCCAAGAGTTCATGAACAGTGAGCCTGGTGAAATTTGGGGAGCGCATCGTCAGTAGTGAACCTTTGGTTCCTAGGGTGTTTCGGCCTTTCACACTATACACCCTCCCCAAAGGCGGCCAGCGACAGGGTGATCAATCCTACGCTTGCGTCCCATTCCCAATTAGTCATAGGAGTTGCCTTGTTGTTGATAGCCAACATCCCATGGGACTATGCATGGCAGGGGCGTCCTCCTCCCTGAGTCAAGCATTGTTGACCGCATACCTCCTGGCCCTCTCACTTCAGGGCAAATATGCTGGCGACACGTAACGCTGTTGAATCAATACCACGGTGGGCACGGACGGCAACGGAACGATGAAGTCGCGTCCAGACTCTGGGGGTTGGCGGCGGAGGGTTGGGTTCTAATGCATGCGTGGTTAGTTGGGGGAGGGTAGGTTTGGGGGGGGGGTCAAGGATGTGTACAGACCACATCGCGTCTGAAGATCGGGAAATACTGGTTATTGTTCCTTTGCCCACTCTTAGGTTAACGAGTTTACACGGTGCGAGTGTCCTTCCGTGTCTGTTTAGCTAACTCAGGGGTCGGCAACCTGCGCCTCTTCAAGGACTGCAGCGCGGCTCTTGATATGTTTAACAAAGGGATCTTCCTGTTTTTTGGTTGCCGAACCCTGAACATGGATGTTTAGTTTACCATGGAAGTCCAGTTCAGCATGTACGTCTAGTTCACCATGGGAGTCCATTTCACCATGCGAGTCCAGTTCACCATGGAAGTCCAGTTCACCATAGGAGTCCAGCTCACCAAAGGAGTCAATTCACCATGGAAGTCCAGTTCACCATGGGAGTCCAGTTCACCATGGGAGTCCAGTTCATCATGGGAGTCCAGTTCACCATGGGAGTCCAGTTCACCATGGGAGTCCAGTTCAACATACGTGTCAATTTCACCATGGAAGTATAGTTCACCATGAAAGTCCAGTTCACCATGGGAGTCGATTTCACCATGGGAGTTCAGTTCACCATGCGCTGCATTCAGAACTGTGTGGGGGCCGTTGGCCCCCGGGGTCCCTCCCGCCTGCATCCCCTATTCCGTTTACGTTACCCCACCTCCCTATTACCCGCTACGGTTTCGCCGGCATTCGAACGCGACGCCCCTACTGTTACAGCCTCACGCCGCGCTCCCACGCTGCGAGCATACGTGCGCACATCATCATCAATCGAACGCCGTGCTCGCAGTATAGCCCTGTGCGGCACGTTACCAATGCGCATCCGTATCCGACACGTAACGAACGTATGCGCACTCCCACACACACGCCGCTCCGCGCACTCCAACTCCACTCACGTTATGATCGCGCACCTGTATCACACACGGAGTGAACACACGCGACACCCACTCTCGCACCGCTCTGCGCAGCGCTCCCCCGAGGCGAGCCGCAGCGCTACAGAATCACTGCGTACACACGCGCACCCACACGCTCACACTGCACGACAAGATCACGCGAGACCACGCTTCGCTATTAATGATTTATTACCTGGTAACTAATGTTGAATCAGTGAGTCGACGAGGCTGGCCTATTCCACTAAACCGGCACCTATTCCCTATTTATCTGCTATGATTCTAATTCACCTTCTTACTCACTGTTAAGTGTCCACGGCGGTACCTCGATACGTCGCACGGACGTCCGGGTCGCTGGCTGGAGCTGCTGCTGGTCCGCTGGCCTGGAGAGAAGAGCGCCCCTTCCCCCTTGCGCCCCCTATTTATTCTCCCTACCTCAAAGGGATGCTGCGCTGAACAATGGGCTCGTGTACCTCGAGCCCGCGCACGGCGGTTCCGGGCGCTTTTGATCTGCTAATCAGTGAGCGCGTAAATCCTAATTAATCCCTTTCTCACGCAGGCCCCCATCATCGAGGTTCATGCGGCGGCGTCCATTACAAAGGTGCGCCGTGGGAATTTGTGCACGGCTGCCCGCGTGACCCCGCTCTCCAGGTTATTCATACTAATAGCCTTCTCCTTTAACTCCCCTAATAATGGTGCCTGCGTGCCCGAGCGTAATTACGCCGTCTCTCCGCTGCCTGTGTGGGGGTGCCCGATTATGCAGTTCAGATGCGCTGCGTGTTTTCTAATGATGCTCCTCCATCACAATGCTTATTCCCTCTGCCTGCCCCGTCGATACTCGCGTGTGTGGGGGGAAATGCGCCTCAACCGCGGTGGCCGAATGCCCCACGCCGCGACCACACCATATTAAGGCCGGCCGCAGCGCCGCGGTGCCACGTAGCACGGGGGAGGTCATCCAATTCCCTGATCGCCGGAAACCGTGAGAATTAATCCCGATAAGGGTTTCTCGGATAAAAACCGGTCGATCAGGTAACCTTCCCTTCCAGCTCTATGGGGGGGGGGAATGCGTGCGGGTGTGTGCTTATGTGGGGGGGGGTGATGGGGGGCAGTGCGGTGGGGGAAGCCGGGCGGCTCCCTGGCTCGGCAGAGCGGCCCCGTCGCTGTGGCACCACAACTGTTTGAGGACGATAATTATTAAGGACCCACCGTCTCATATTCGCCGCAAGTACATTGCGGTTTTTGAAATGTTTATTTTTTCAACGGTTTCATTTAACTTCACCTGTTTGTCGTGGTCAAATCTTGTAATCAAAAGTTAGGCTACTTCCGGTTGTCCAATCAATTCCAAATTTTGCACACGGACTCAGATCCAGTGACAATGCATACCTGTATTAAATTCGGCATCAATTAATTATTAATTGCCTCCTTTCAAGCCAGAGGTCGCAAACGGGTTTTGATTCCTTACCCGTAGGCCGGGTACGGGTACCCGTTCCCTACCCGTACCTGTACCCTACCCGAAATTAGTGACAAACGGCTACTCACCAGTGACTCACGGCCTACCCGTACCCATACCCAGCCGCACCAGGGTCGCAAACGGCTACCCGTACCCGGCCGGGTATCGGGTAGGGTACGGGTATTGGGTACGCGATTGCGACCTCTGTTTCAAGCAATTACGATTTTTTCATGGACGGCATATTAATTATATATTTTTGTATAGGTGAAAAACTCCGCGGTCCCTAAACCGTGGAATCGGCTCGCACAAAAAGCAGGCGCCACGTGTCTCAGGCACACCTGTGAACGAGTTATGGCCAGCATCACTCGACACAAAAAAGTAGTACATTGAAGATTAATAAAAAAAATATCAATTAATTGAAGTAAGAGTTGACGTACTTGTCGAGGGTGAGTTAAACGAAGTTGTGAAAAAAAACTCCCGATAAATATATTTTATAAAGCAACGTTTCTCTTTAAAAGTGCACTAAAAAGTTCTACAAAAAAGTGATTGTACTTCATTCCTCTGTTTGTATGTCCTGGTAAAATATTGTAATCAAAATGTTGTCCACTTCCCATTGTGCAATCGATCCCAAATTTTGTACACATTTAGATCCAGAGGCAATGCATGCCTGTTTCAAAATCAGCATCAATTAATCAATTACTTGCCTCGTTTAAAGTAATGAATATTGTGTTTGAAAGCCTTATTCGACGAGTGCTTTACAAACAGATGACGCTAAAAGGCGCACATGCGCCTTTTGGCATCATCTGGTCGAACACGTGCGCCTTTTAGCGTCATCTGGTGCGCCTTTTGGCGTCATCTAGTAGAACACCGTATGAGACTAGGCTCTAAGGAAAGCTGTCTCTGGTGTGGATCAATCAGTTTCAAGGACAATGCATAAATTATCAATATTGTTTTTTGTTTGCATTCTGACTGCAAGTATTGTGGTTAATGTAAACATGATTCCTTGCAAAAAGGTTGCAGTTTTGTCGCCAGAAAAAAGGGGAAAAACCCTATTAATATATTTTGGTACTGGCAAAGGAG
This sequence comes from Lampetra planeri, assembly GCF_965212315.1. NCBI lineage: Eukaryota > Metazoa > Chordata > Hyperoartia > Petromyzontiformes > Petromyzontidae > Lampetra > Lampetra planeri. Next base: position 5,694,661 of record NC_136145.1, on the reverse strand, counting down.
GCCTCTATGTAGGTTTTGTGAAATAAATATATGATTAGCAACGTAGGAGTCGAGAGTTCAAAACTCGGCCGCAACATATTGTTTTGGTACAATTTCTTGCATTTCTACTTTTCTTTGGTAAACACATAAAATCCTTTGGTGTGTTTACAAAAGTTGCTTATATTATGATGTCGTGCATCCAATGGGACAATGCATGGATAGGGTCAGTGACGTCATTTTTGCACTAACCATATTCAAAGTAAACTATTAGCATTCATATTTATGTTTAATCTATTTACATTTAAAAATGAAGCTGCTTATGGTCGACTAATCGGTTGAGTGTTGGCCTTTCGATATAAAGGTCCAAAGTTATAATCTTGGGTATGACATTTGCATTTCTTTTAAAATAACATTTCTGGTACTTTATATAGAGCTAAGCATATTTAAGAGTGACTTGTCTGTGGTTCATAAGTTGCTTGAGCTTTCGAAATGTCACTTTTATATTCCAATTTTATCCTCTCAGGTCATGTGTTCAAGGCCTGACTTATGAAACATTGCCAGCCACTCTTTGACCCAACGTCATTTGTCCTATACTAGTGAAGTATTGGAAATGACGGCAGGAAACTCCTTTGACGGGAACACACTTCTTTTATTAAATCTTGACTTGTAACGATACAACGCGTGGCCTCTCTTCTTCACAGTACGGTCACCATACAACGGTACAACTCGTGACCTCTTCTCTCCGCTCCACACTTCTCTCGACTCCCGTAGATTCTGTGCTGCTGACTCTCTGTGCCTCGTGTAGTCTCCGCGCCTCTGCTACACTCTTCTCTCGTCTCGTGTAGACTCTGCGCCTCTGCTACACTCTTCCCTCGTCTCGTGTAGACTTTACGCCTCCGCTACACTCTTCACTCGTCTCGTGTAGACTTTACACATCTGGCTACACCCTCTTCAGTACCCGTCTCATGTAGACCTTACATCTCCGGCTACACACTCTTCAGTACCTATCTCGTGTAGACCTTATCCTCTCTCTGGCTACACCGTATGCATTACTCGGCTCGTGTAGACCTTACACTCTCTCTGGCTACACCGTATGCATTACTCGGCTCGTGTAGACCTTACACTCTCTCTGGCTACACACTGTACATTACTCGGCTCGTGTAAACCTTCCTCTCTCTCTGGCTACACCGTACATTACTCTCCATTACTCTCCATTACTCTCCTCTCCGGGCTCTATCTCTGCACCTTCGTCTTCATTCCTAGATGGTTCCACTTCTCCCCCCTACTCATCTGTGCATCACCTTATATATCCCTTCCTCCCGGGAGACGGAGCGGATGCGGACCTCAACGTCGGCACCGCTCCTCAGTTACCCAATCACCACGCGCTATCTCTACGATCCGTTTCCGCCCAGCGCGTGTTTCCACTCCTCGACCAATCACACCGCGCTGCCACCCGATCACTCCCTCTCAGCGCGTCACCGGCACACAGCCAATCAGCAGCACTACCCCCACCCGTGCGCTGACGCCTGCTCCTCCCCGTCAGCGCGCGTCACCACACACACACACGTACATACGCGCTGGCACACGACGTATACCCCCAGCGCGTATCACCACTACATCACCCCCTCCCACATAGCTCGCAGCCGGCCCGGCTGCTAACAACAACCAACCGCAACGATAAGACGACAACCAAAACAACAAAAAAAACCCCGTAACCCCCCAGTGTGCCCCGTAACATAACAACAACAACAAGAACTATGTACAAATTGACAACGAACACAAGAAAAGTCAACAACAACACAATACAAGCGAATTCCAGAAAACGAACGCGCCCAGCGTCCCTGCGACTACACGCAGTGACGAGGCGCTCCAACTGCCCCGACTCCTCACGAGGCGGGTCACGCAAAGTAGCGCGACCTGGCGCGAGTCCGTCTGGCTGGTCCGTCGTATGGGGCGGGACACTGACGACCGTCCGGCGGTTCCGGCTGCTCCAGACGGCGCGGAACGGGCCTGAAAGGGCCGGCCCCGCCGCGGAGATCCGGCCGCCGGTGGTCGGCAGCTGTCAGTTCCGAGACACCTGGGAGCAGATCAGGCGAAAATACGTGTGGATCAGGCAGAGACATTACCCCCTGTGGGTCGCCGGTCACGTCACACGCTCGGCCCTCACGACACAAGGGGAGGCCATATGGAGGCGAGATCGGTTTCAGTCGGGAGGGGTGAACGTACCAACGGCGCTTTCCCCACTTTATCTGAACGCACTGGGGCCGTGCAACGCGCACGACCTCCACGGGTCTCCTCCACGGTCTCAACAATTTAGGCGACGTAGCCAAGGGTGCCTGAGGGCAATGCAGCCAGGCCCTGTCACCTGGTTTCCATTCGTGCATGGACACCTTCCGTGCCCGCAACCGTTCATTAGCAATTTGGCGAGCCCGCGAATTAAGCCGTGCGGCCTCCCTCGCCTCTGTCAGCTTGTGAATATTAAACTTAATATGTTCTGCCAATTTAGAATTATTTCGTGGAGCGGACAGGCCAAGTTGCGTTTCCATTGGCGGGTCAGCTTCCCGACCGTACATCAAATAGAATGGGGAAAACCCCGTAGCTGCATGGGGGGCCATTCTATACGCGGCAAGGACCCCCGGGACCTGCAGGTCCCAATCTACATGTGCCTCACACACCTGCTGGCACAGCATGGAAGTCAAAGTTTTATGAAGTCTCTCCACCATCCCGTCTGTCTGCGGGTGGTACGGGGAGGTACGCACCTTCTTGGTACGCAACAGATCGCACACCTCTTGCAACAATTTACTCGAAAATTTTTTACCTTGGTCGGTGAGCAGGCGTTCGGGAGCCCCCTTGTCCAGGACATAGCCCTGGACGAAGGCGTCCGTCACAGCCGCTGCCGACTGGTTAGCGAGAGGCCACGCCATAGGCCATCGGGTAAAGTATTCGACCCCCACTAACAAGTATTTATTCCCTCTCGGCGTGACTGGAAATATATTGCAGCGGTGGATTAGCTGCCACGGGCGGTGGTTTACGTCTGGCGCACTCAACGCAACCCTTCAGAATATTTACCACATCACTTCCCATTCCCGGCCAGTAATAGTCACGCTGAAGCAGGGCAAGCGTCTTGTTAACTCCCAAATGCAAGAGGCGTTCGTGGGCCGCCAAAACAACCCTCCCCCTTACAGCGGAAGGCACCACGAGTGCGTTCCGCCGGGACAAACTGTCCCATCTTAATAACATGCCCTGCTTAAGTACATAGGAGCCGGTGCGCTCCTGGTCCCCCTCGGGACCCCCCACCTTGCGGCGCAATGCTAGCAGCGAGCTGTCCGCCATCTGGAGACGGCCCCATTCGCTGAGCGACAACGAGAGCAGCGAGTCCCGACCCTGAGAGGCAGTGGAATCATCCACGATCGGTGCGCCCGCTGTCGCAGCCAGTGCCCTCATCTCCCCCGCAAGCGTCGGTTTACAGCGCGCCGATCCCGACAAACACGCGCATTCATTACAAGGCAACAACCGCGACAGGCAATCGACATTTGTGTGTCGCAACCCCTTACGGTACGTAGTCGTAAACTGATAGTCCTGGAGGACTTCCAACCACCGCGACAACTGGCCCGAGGGTTGGGCGACCCTCAATGAATACTGTAGCGCCGCGTGGTCCGTTCGGACCGTAAAGTGACGACCATAGAGATATGGTCTGAACTGTTGCACAAAAAAGACAATGGCAAGCAGCTCGCAACGGGTGACGCAGTAGCGCTGCTCTGCCGGAGACAACACCCTACTACCGTAGGCGACAACTCTTTCGACACCCCCGACGACTTGGGATAGCACCCCCCCAATGCCCGTGTTGCTAGCATCCGTGTCCAGCAAAAAGGGACTCGTAAAATCGGGATAACACAATGGTGGGGCACCCACCAAGGCGTCCCGGAGGGAGCGAAACGCGGCTTCCTCCTCCGGTCCCCATTTGAACTTCACTCCCTTCGCCGTTAGAGCGTGCAAGGGTTTTGCAATAGTGGCGAAGTGCTCAACGAACCGCCGGTAATAAGAAGCAAACCCAATGAAACTACGCACGTCGGAAACGGACGTAGGTGTCGGCCAAGAACCGACACAATCCGTCTTCGCGGGATCGGTGGAGATCCCCGAAGAATCGACAATGTGACCCAAGTATCTAACCGACTTACGAAGGAGGTGACATTTGGCCGGTTTAAATTTTAGTTTAGCCGATCGCATGCGCAAGAACACCCCTCTCAATCGCTGGAGGTGTTCTTCAAATGTTTTACTGAAAACAATGACATCGTCCATATAAATCAAGCATGTATCCCACTGCAAGCCCGACAAAACCAACTCCATAAGTCGCTGAAACGTCGCTGGAGAGGAGTGAAGTCCCATGGGTAACCGGTTAAACTGGAACAGCCCCCCTGGAGTCCGAAATGCTGTCTTAGGTTTCGACTCTTCGTCGAGTGGCAACTGCCAAAACCCCGATAACAAATCAAGAGTCGAAAAATATCGCGCACCAGACAATGCATCGAGGGACTCATCCATCCTGGGGAGCGGATACGCGTCAGCCACAGAGATCTTATTCAGGCGACGGAAATCAACGCAGAATCGCAGGGACCCGTCCTGCTTCTTAACCAGCACAATAGGCGCTCCCCACGGGCTGGAGGAGGGCGAAATAATGTCGGCTTCTAGCATTTCGTTAACAGCCGACTGAACGTGTTCCTTCTCCGCAGGACTCAGGCGGAAGGGATTTAGCCTGACCGGCGCCGCATCGCCCGTTTCAATGTGGTGGTGCAACAAATCCGTGCACCCAATGTCATACTTATGTTTACTGAACACATCAGAAAATTCTATGAGCAACTCGCGCAGCGCACCCAACTGCACCGCCGACAAACCGTCCGAGGCGGCGCATAGCGAATGGACCCACTCAAGGTCCTCCCTTAGCTCAACGTTCTGCGTGGGGCTCGAGCCCACCTGCGCAACCAACCCATCATCCACAGGGACCCGCGCCGCGTGAGCCAGCACGGTGCCCTGTTGAATGACAGCTGGCCGCGACCCCGCGTTCAAAACCATTACAAACGGATCCCTGTCAGCCCGCACCAAAGTGTGAGCCACCGATAAATCAAGACCCCCGACAGCCTTGTTAGAAGGAGCCAAAAGCATACTTTGTTCCGAAGCCTCCCTCACCCACGGTTTCTGCAGCCGGAGGGGAATTAACATCTGTGAACCCGGGGGCACATGCACGGTCTGTGTCGCCACCGCTTGTATCGTAGCGCACGCCGTCCGAATGTCAGTAGGGCTCGTTAAAAATGCAATCCGGCGACCCGATGGCAGTTCAATGCATCGTTGATCGATAAGAATTTTAATGGGCATTTTAGCCAAAAAATCAGTGCCCAAAAGACAAGGAACCGCCAAAGAAGACGAAACGAAAACGGGTCCCGACAATTTGATATCTCCAATGCAAATGGACGCCCTAATCTGACCGATAATGCCCAACGATCCCCCATTAGCGGCGTAAAATGGCACATCCACCGGGAGCAGCGGACGACATTGGACTGGAAGAATATTATAAACGAGGTCCGATATAATAGTTGCCGACGCCCCCGTGTCCACTAACACCCTAATCTCGACCCCATCAATAGATCCCGTAACAACGGACGAACCCGCCGAAGCAGCCACAATTCTATGCCCCAATTCCGCCCATTCAATATCTCCCTGGTCCCGGCCGAACCCCCCTGGCCGAACCGAATCCCCGAACCTTAACCGGCCCTCCTCCGCCGCGACGCGGCGTCCCATGTGTGTCGAGCATACAGACCGAGCGTGTGAGGTGCCGCGACTTGCCGGGGATTGTAGAGATGACTTGGGCTCTCGGTCGTCGTCCAGCCGAGCCCCCATGGCGCGCTGACGCGGAGCGCGGCACCCGGACGCCACGTGGCCCCGGAGGCCGCAGTTATAGCACGTGACGAGGGTCGGAGTAGATCTCGGCTGCTCCGACTTTCGGCCTGATCGCAGAGGCGACCGAGCCCCCGGCCTCCAGTCCCCTGGTCGTCCCGCGGCGAACGCCTCCTCTCGTGGGCTGACGACTTGGGGTTAGGTGACCACCGAACCCGGAGCTGCGACGACGGCAGCGTTGCAACCAACTCCTTGTTTCCGATGTAGGGCCTCGTGCGCTTGAATACTCGTGGCGACTCTCAAAGAAGAAATATCAATCTCGTCAGCTGTGTTGATGGGGACCCCCAGGTCCTGCGCCAACTTAAGCAGCTGCTCCAAAACCATCGCGTCTTGGCCCTCCTCGTCCATCCGAGGGAACGCAGCATCGGCAAGAGCCAGCAACGCCGTGCGATAGGCCAGCGCGGTCTCCGTGGCCGCTTTCCGTCTTGCGTAGAAATGATGGCGGCACGCCGAGGGAGGTCCGTAGACCCTGGCCAACAGACCCAGCGCATCCTTCAGCGTGGAGCGGTCCGACTTCCATGCGGACCTGAAGGCCGCGAGCGCGTCGTCGTCCAGCATGGCAGGCAACGCCCGCAGCGCCGTAGCATCGGACCACGCGGACATCTTTTGATGCGCCAAAAACCTTCGCTGAAATTGGCCCCAGTCTCCGTCTTCCACCTTGAAGGCTGACAACGTGGGCAGACGCTGCTGAAAAATGAAGTCATCCGCCTCGTGGTTCCTCTCCGCCTCTCCGTCGGTGTGTAAGATGGCGGCTCCAGCGGCAGACGTAAAATGACGTCGATGCGCGCGCTTGGGAGCCCACCACCACGTGGCGCTCGCCGTTCCCGCCAAAAGTAGGCCCAGACGCAATGGCGGGAATTCCCCATTCGTTTTGGCGGGAATCTGCGGGGCGACCTTGTAAAATGTCCCCCACCGTCCCCGCTCCTCCCGACGAGCTGATCTCCGCCAAGATGGACGCGGCAGCGAGCAGCAGCTCCGCCAGTCGGGAGTGCGCCTCACGAAGCACGGCCTCGGTCCCCGGTCGCTCGCCCGGCGCCGTCGACGGATCCTGTAGCGTGGACAAGTCATCCTCCTCACCCCCCGCCACCAGCGGCCCCGAGTCGTCCAGGTTTTCCTCGCGGTCAGTCCCGTGGGTCCTACGGGTCTTCCTTGTCTCCATACTTGGAAGCCCGTTTCACTTCTGACGCCAGATGAAGTATTGGAAATGATGGCAGGAAACTCCTTTGACGGGAACACACTTCTTTTATTAAATCTTGACTTGTAACGATACAACGCGTGGCCTCTCTTCTTCACAGTACGGTCACCATACAACGGTACAACTCGTGACCTCTTCTCTCCGCTCCACACTTCTCTCGACTCCCGTAGATTCTGTGCTGCTGACTCTCTGTGCCTCGTGTAGACTCCGCGCCTCTGCTACACTCTTCTCTCGTCTCGTGTAGACTCTGCGCCTCTGCTACACTCTTCCCTCGTCTCGTGTAGACTTTACGCCTCCGCTACACTCTTCACTCGTCTCGTGTAGACTTTACACATCTGGCTACACCCTCTTCAGTACCCGTCTCGTGTAGACCTTACATCTCCGGCTACACACTCTTCAGTACCTATCTCGTGTAGACCTTATCCTCTCTCTGGCTACACCGTATGCATTACTCGGCACGTGTAGACCTTACACTCTCTCTGGCTACACCGTATGCATTACTCGGCTCGTGTAGACCTTACACTCTCTCTGGCTACACACTGTACATTACTCGGCTCGTGTAGACCTTCCTCTCTCTCTGGCTACACCGTACATTACTCTCCATTACTCTCCATTACTCTCCTCTCCGGGCTCTATCTCTGCACCTTCGTCTTCATTCCTAGATGGTTCCACTTCTCCCCCCTACTCCTCTGTGCATCACCTTATATATCCCTTCCTCCCTGGAGACGGAGCGGATGCGGACCTCAACGTCGGCACCGCTCCTCAGTTACCCAATCACCACGCGCTATCTCTACGATCCGTTTCTGCCCAGCGCGTGTTTCCACTCCTCGACCAATCACACCGCGCTGCCACCCGATCACTCCCTCTCAGCGCGTCACCGGCACACAGCCAATCAGCAGCACTACCCCCACCCGCGCGCTGACGCCTGCTCCTCCCCGTCAGCGCGCGTCACCACACACACACACGTACATACGCGCTGGCACACGACGTATACCCCCAGCGCGTATCACCACTACACTAGTGCCAACAAAACATGGAAACCTACAAATCTAACAAAAAAACAAACAACTACGGTAACGACAAATGTTCAACAAACAATGGATCATGGCAAGAGGAATCGAAAAGAAACTGCAACGCAATGAAAGCGACGGTTAGAAAAGGCTCGGAAAAAGTACAAAGAAAAGTGTGCAAATGAAGATGAGCATGCAAAGCGCGCCACACTTGAGAAAGGACATGATCGTTGGCATGATCAGACAATAGAAGCATGTAACGTCCGATTGCAACGAGACCATGAACATCATATACAATCAAGAAACACCACAAGCTCGTCGTACTCGATTGCAATGTGTGCGTGAATACATGTCACAATTCAGAATTGCACAAAGACTTGAAGCACGTGATGTCATATCACAGCGAAATCGTAAAGATGAATCGCAACGTCTTCAAGCACTCAATGCTCACGTGACAAAATGTGACAATGCAATCAATACATTCTGCGATCAATTCTGTGAAGTCTGCAGCAAACGCTGCTATCCAAATCAGATTTACAGAGAACGACGTAATCAACATGCATTGCACTATCTACCAAACAAATTGTCATCAAAGCAAACATTGCAACTGTGTTCACGTTGCAAGACACAAATCAGCAGTAACAAAAGAGCTGCACCGCCAAAAGGTCAATGGCATTTTTTGGTTCCTGGTGAAATTCCAGATGTGATTCGAGTCTTAACACAGCCAGAACAACGTCTATTATCAAGAATTATCCAATTGTTGAAGATAATCAAATTCAGTGGAGTCTTCGGTCAATATGGCTTCCGTGGACAGGCAGTGCTTTTTTGCTATGGACATCTTTGTAAGTTAGTGACACACTTCCACTAGCAATGGCTAATACTGGAATGGTTGTTGTCATCACAGAATATCTTGAGAATCTGAACATCACACGTGAATTCTCTATAAATCGTGACCAAGTTTACAATGAACTAAACTGGCTAATTCAAAACAATCCACTTTATGGGGATGTAACAATCCATGAAGAAGCTAACATCGCTGATGTAGATTCAGTTGCTATTCCTGCGCAACAACCAGTGGAGAAAAATCCGCGCGCAAAAATCTGCAAATGCTTACATGCCAATCAATGAAAGGTGTAAAATTGTTTGCACTGCATGGCATAAAGCAAATGAGAGTGTGTTTACATGGGACAATGCAGGTGTTCAATGTTGTGCAATGGTGTTGGCAAATATTGTAAGAACTGCTATACTGCCACCAAGCATATGGACCACAAACACATTGAATGTGAACTTAATTGCCGGTGATGAAATATATGAAACCATTCGATTGGCCAAACTTGAGATGGTAGGATATCCAATGACAGCAAATGGATATCTGAAAGTCAAACATTTCGACGTGATAAGAAACGACTTCATTATGTTGAACAACTCTTTTTCAATAGCCTATGATGAGGAAACACTACTTATTGGAAGTCTACAAGACTCAGGCAATAAAGGCGATTCACAAGGAATGACTTTGGGCGATGCATTTCATGATTTGTTCCCAAATCATCGGGCTGGTGTACTAATAACAGGATCAAATCACTAGGAATTATACATTACGATGACAAATACTGCTTCACTGATTCACATTTATGTGGTCAGAAAGGTGCACCGGCAGGCAATGGCAGAGCATGCATAATTGAGTGCGACACAGTTGAAGAACTTGAACGAATTTGCAAACGATCAACAAGATCAAGAAATGTTCAATTCACCATCAACTTCATCCAAAAATGTCATCGCCGATCCAGGGATGCGAAAAGAAGAAGATTCATCATCACATCTGCGACACGCAATGCAAGAAAATATGGCAGCACAAGTTGAATCGATGCCTGTGTTGTGTCTTTAACTAACCACACGGAGACGTCTGCTGGAGGCAAACGCGTTTATTATAACAACTCTTAACAACTCTGTTAAACACTACTGTAACACGAAGGGGTACGGCCCCTTCAACCCGATAGCCTAAGGGAGGTACACACTTCACTCTAGTGCGTCCTACACACTCCGGGTTACTCTACACACCGGTCTTCTCTCACGGCGGCTAAGGGAAAACTAGACCGACCCGGCCCAGGCAGGGTACGGGGCTCACCACCAGTCCGTTACACCCCGGCTCTGACCAGAGCCCGGGGAGGGTCCCAGGGTGTCCGAGCTACCTCGGGTCCGCTCCAACTCGGCTCTAAGGAGAGCCTCGGTTGAGGGTTCCCGGGTGCTGGTCCAGTCTTCAGGTCTTCAGATGTCTTCAAGCTTGAGTTGGCGAACACTGCCGGACCCGTTCAGAGGGTCGGATTTGTATCCCCAGGTCGGGCTTACCCCTCCCCTCATGACCCCCCCTCCAGAACCTCCTGGAAGGTCTTAGAGGGTCTTAAATCTTAAGGGGTCTTAGGAAGGGGTGAGGGGTCCCCATTCCCCTCAGCCCCCAGCCCCTGGGGGGTCTGGGGTGTCAACCTCTGGTCACGGGCCCCCCAGGGGGGAGGAGTTTGACCTTCGGTCAACCCCTACACACCTTGCTCTCTCTTGGCTGCCCCTGTTGTCCCGTGAGCGTGGTGGCAGGTAAGCTGCGTACAGCACCTTGTTATGGCGCAACATCACCCCCCCCCCCCTCCGTAGCACCCAGCCGTCCCGGCTGGCAACAATTGCAAAGGGTAAGTTAACGAAAGGAAAGGAGAAAAAAAAGTACGCGAGCCTCAACAGCAACAAAGAGCAAAAGGAACCATAAATACCTTAACCCACCTGAACAAACTTACACTATATACAATCGTTAATCAACGAAAAGGTGAGGCAATGATGTTCGAACAAGCGACCCCCGGGCTCACTGAATAAATGTACCCCAAAAGAGTGCAATAAAGGTCAAGGAGCAAAGTGTGCTTGATTCAATGTGAAGTGTGTGTGTGTGTGGCACGTAAGCGAGTCAGGGGACAGGAAAATCTATGAGTCCTGGACCGGGTCCTCATGGCCGGGCCGTCAACAGGCGCAGCCTCCCTCAAGGCGGTGGGACCCGGGGGTGCCGGTGGAGGCGACATGGCACGAGGCGGTTCGGGTTAGGTGTCCGGGGGGTGGGTGAGCTGCTCCTGGCTTGATGCGGAGGAGGCGATGTCAACGGTGCCGGTGCTGGCGTCAGTCGTGCGGAGCCCGGGTAAAGGGGTGAAGGCTCCCACTGGGACTCTGCATCAGCAGGCACGCAACCCGGCTCGCCGGACACCTCACACAAGCGGCCCGGACTAAGGGGGGATGAAACAAGATTGCTTGACACAAAAAACGGCTTAAGTCGTGACGGATGCACGTACCAGCTGCGGCGACCCCACCGAATCTGCACGCATTGGGGCCGGACCACACACACCACGTCAACGGGCCCCCACCATAGTTTAGCCAATTTGGGGGACGTCCTCAGGACAGTGAAGCCACGCTTTATCACCCGAACGTCACCTGTGGTCAAATATCCGGGAGGTCTGCAGGCGTTCGTTAGCGTGCTTTCGAGCCTCAGAATTTATTCTAGCCGCCTCTCACACCTCGTTCAGCCTCTTGATATTAAAGCGAAGCGTGTCGGAGAAAGCAGCAGGCCGTTTAGGCGGAGTAATACCAAGTTGTATGTCGACAGGGGGTTCGTACTCCCTGCCGTACATACGATAGAAGGGCGAGTAGCCGGTTGACGCATGGGGGGCCATGCGGTAAGCGGCCAGCACGCCAGGAACGCGCAAGTCCCAATCCTGCTGGGACTCGCTCACCTGGTGGTTAAGCATCGTCGTCAGCATCCGGTTGAACCGCTCCACCATGCCTTCCGTTTGCGGATGGTATGGGGACATGCGCACCTTAGAAGTGCCAAGCAGGGAGCATACACCACGGAGCAACTTGGACGAAAATGTTTTCCCTTGATCGGTAAGAAGTCGTTCAGGCGCTCCCTTATCCATGACGTACCCATTAAGGAATGCCTCTGTGATGGCCGCTCCAGACTGGTTGGGAAGAGGCCAGGCCATGGGCCAACGTGTAAAATACTCTGCCCCAACTAACAGAAACCGATTCCCGTGAGGGGTGGCTTGGAAGGGCCCCAAGATGTCAAGAGTGACAAGCTCATTGACCCGCGAAACCCTTATTGATTGTAAGGGTGGGCAACAGGGCTTATGTGGGCGATTTTGATATGCGCACTGCACGCATCCCCTCAATAGGTCGGCAACGTCAGCAGCCATGCCTGGCCAAAAGAAGCCTCTTTGAATGGTGTCCAGGGTCTTGTGCACCCCCAGGTGCATTAACCGTTCGTGCACGGCCCACACAATCCTCCCACAAAGGGCCGCGGGAACGATGAGGACGTGTCTGCAGGCGGCGTCATCATGGCGCATCAGCAACCCGTCCCTCAATACGACAGGCACCACACGCCCCAGATCGACCCCCTCCTCCGATCGAGCGGCATGGCGACGCATTACTAGCAACAACACGTCTTCAACCTGAAGGCGTCCCCATTCGGCCAGATCAAGGTGGAAAACCCTGTCATGTGCAACCGGGTTGGTGGCCTCTTCCTGAGGCCCCACCTCGGCCGAGGCCGCCAGAGGCGGGTTCGAATCAACCACGGGCCGCCTGCATCGACCCGAGCCCGAAAGGCAAGCACGATCAGTGCACATGGGCAATCGAGACAAGGCATCCGCGTTGGAATGCTGGGTTCCTTTCCTGTAACACAACTTGAAAGGAGTAATCCTGAAGAATTTCTAGCCACCTTGATAACTGGCCGGATGGCTGGTCGATGCGGAGGGCATATTGCAACGCCGCATGGTCCGAACGCACCGTAAACTCTCTACCGTACAGATATGGCCGGTACATGCGGACAAAGAACAGAATGGCTAGCAGTTCGCGGCGCGTTACACAGTAGCGTTGTTCGGTCGGCGAGAGGACTCTACTGCTATACACAAAAATGCGCTCAATCCTGTCCACAACCTGTGACAGGACGGCGCCGATACCAGTATCGCTCGCATCTGTATCAAGGATGAAAGGAGTAGAAAAATCGGGTTAGCGGAGAGGAGGTGCGGGATCCATAGCAATGCCCAATTCGCTAACGATATGGCCGAGATAGCGTACTAGTTTTTGCGGTTTGAATTTAAGATTGCCAGCCCGCATTTTGCCAAACACAGCACGCAACCGTTCGAGATGTTCGTCGAAGGTGCGGCTGAAGACGATGACGTCATCCAGGTAGATGAGACAGGAGTCCCACTGCAACCCAGCCAGAACGAATTCCATCAACCTCTGGAATGTTGCTGGCGCGGAATGGAGGCCCATGGGGAGTCGATTGAATTCAAACAGACCCTGCGGCGTGTGGAAAGCCATTTTGGGTCGAGACGCCTCATCCAATGGCAACTGCCAAAATCGCGATGGGAGGTCAAGTGTGGAGAAGTAGCTAGCGCCAGCCAAGGCGTCAAGCGAATCATCCATCCTTGGCAACGGGTATGCATCAGCGACAGAGACCTTAGTTTACGAAAATCTACGCAGAAGCGCAAGCTTCCATCGTGTTTTTTAACGCGTATTGAGGCCATTAATAAACTCTAGTACAGAATATCGGTGTAGTGTGATTTCTGTGTGTGTGGGCAGAACCTCGGCATAGCGTCTGTAATCTGTGTGTGGCGCGTTTGCGTGGAGAGACGGCGTGCCCGGCGTGAGCGCGAGCGCAGGGCTGCAGCGTGAGGGTGGTGTGAGTGATTTGAGGCGCATGTACTGCAGCATATACGGCCGCCGTCGTTTGCGCGTCCTTGCGCTCGCGTGCACGTTTACACAGTAGAAATAGCGTTAACGAATACCTCCAAAACCAAGGTGCTACGCTTCTCACCAGGACGAAAGCGGGAAGTTATTTTTCCCCAATTACATTCCTTAAATAATTATCAAATAGAGCAAGTCAAGATCTATAAGTATCTTGGGGTCATTCTTGATTCAAAACTAAATTTTGAAGATCACATTGATTATATTGGTGAAAAGACAAAAATAAAAATTGGTTTTCTGTATCGACACAAGCACTGCTTCCCCCCTATGTTCCGTTTGGAATTGATAAATGCTACCATACTGCCTCTACTTGATTACTGTGACATCGTGTATAAATCAGCCCCAAGTACTGTACTGAAAAAGCTTGAATCAATGTATCACTCGGCCTTAAGATTTGCATTGAACTGCCCATATAGGACTCACCACTGTGATCTCTACATTGGGTCAAACTTAACATCTCTCAATGTTCGACGGCTTGTGCATCAGATCTTGTTTATTCATGATGTACTTAAAAAGAAATCCGCAGATTACCTGCTGGATCTCCTCTCTGTTTCAAAGAATAAATTTGACCTCAGGTCTTAGCTCATTTACCAGCTTCACATTCCCTATTGCCGTACAAATACTGGAGGAAGGGCCTTTGCTATTGATGCCCCAAGGGTCTGGAATGCTATTGCCAATAAACTGCAACTTGAGTCACTACCTATGAGATCTTCACTCAAAACTGCTCTAGAGGAGTTGTACACCCCTAGCTGCCACTGCAATTCAGTGGCCTAAAATACAATGATTCGCTCCGGATGATCACTGCAAAATATGATCTGTGTTTTGATTTAGTGTGCTTATCTTAAAGGTGCATTGAAACATTAGAATACTCCGATTGATGCTTCTGCCGTTGTGGAGTGACTCATGCAGCCAGCTATGGCTGCAGAGTTTGGTAATTCATGTTGTTTACGTCGTTTATTGTGAAAATTCGGTCACAGTTCCTATGATAACAGTTTCATTGCTTTTATGGCTTTATTTTAGTAATATTCGAAAAGTTTTTGGTTTGGCCATGTTTGTTTGTTGTGTAATATAGTTGAGGACTCTTGGACGCCGGGGTTGGAGGCACACGTATTTATTCCGCGTCAGTTGGCACAATCACGGACATACAACACTGGAGGGGGTATCGGCCCCCTCACCCGGCTAGCTGGGGATACACTTGCTAGCTATGCCTAACCTACCTCCTAGTCCTCCACTAACGGGCTAGGGGAGGCTATCTGGCCCGACACTGGTAAGTCAAGCTTACGGTACCCGGAGTCCCAGACCAGCTCTGATAAGAGCACCGGCTCTGGCTCTCGGGACCACGCCGCTGGCTCGGACCTGTTCGGCCCTGATAAGGGCGGCGATCCAGGGGAGTCCAGGGCTCTATCTGGACGATCTTCGGTCTTCACTGGTTTAGCTTTAACATTATCCCCTGAGCCCTCCGGCTCATCCCCTTTTATACCAAAACCCCCCGCTGAGGGGTGGGGCCCCGGGGGATCACAACTCCGGGTCAGCCCCCCAGGCTGCCCGGTGCGGACGTCGTTGAGAGCACCTCCCCGTGCACTCACGTAGCCACGCCCACTGTGTTTGTTTCCCGTGTGATCCCATGTATAACAGCCCCTCCGTAACACCCCTACATCACCCCCCCCCCCCGTACAGCGCGCAGCCGTCCCGGCTGCAACAAACGACAATAAAAGTGTATTTACCCCTTGACCCCGCGTGTGCCTCACAATTTTTTTTCAACAATAACGAGAACGAGAACAACAACAAGAACAACAACAGCAAGAAGGGAAAATAACCCGACGCACCCCCCCCCCCCCCCGAATAAATACGAATTCCGTAAAACCACCCTATATACAATTTGCAGGGAACCACACCACACACACAACACACAATGAACATAACATGTGTACATTTTTTTTTTCGGCATCACAAGAGTCTGCGCATTCTTGCGCGCGTCCTTGCAGCAGGCCCGTCACACGGGGCAACCCCAGATGGCGGACTATCGGGTGGCAACTGTCCGTCTCCGAGTGAGTCTCTTTTTGATGCCGCGAGACCCTCGGCATCCCCAGGAGGGGTTGTCGGGCGTGAGCCCGTCACTCCTGATGCACCTGGGGGCGGGACAGCCGGCAACACATTAGGTGAGAGCAGCGGAGACGGACCCTGTGAGTCGGTCGACCCCCCACATGTTTGGCCACGCGTGTGTGAAGTGGGAATTCGTACCGCAACGAAGGGTTTTAATCTGGAGGGGTGCACAAACCACCGCCGCTTCCCCCATTTGATGCGTACGCACTGAGGCCGCAAAACCTCAACCACCTCCACAGGGCCCCGCCACGGCCGCACCAGTTTAGAGGAGGTTGCAAGTGGTACCTGTGGACAGTGCAGCCATGCCTTGTCCCCCGGCTTCCACTGCAGCACGTGCGCCCGACCCAGTCTGAGCCTCTCGTTAGCTTTCTGACGGAGGTCGGAATTTTGCATGGCAGCATCCCGTGCCTCTGTTAATTTAGCAAGATTCAATTTAACATGGTCGGCCAATTTAGTTTTACCCTGCGGCGCGGGGATCTGCAGCTGGGCCCGAACAGGCGGGTCAGGTTCGCGGCCATACATCAGGAAGAAGGGGGAAAATCCCGTTGCCGCATGGGGGGCCATTCTATATGCTGCCAAGACCCCTTGAATTTGCAGGTCCCAATCGGTCTGTGAGTCCGAAACCTGCTGTGACAACATCGACGTGATGGTTCGATGCAGACGCTCGACCATCCCGTCAGTTTGCGGGTGATACGGGGAGGTACGAATGTTTTTCGTGCCCAGGAGCTCACAGACTTGTTGGAGTAGTTTGCCGGAAAAATGTTTGCCCTGGTCGGTCAGCAGCCGCTCCGGAGCACCTTTGTCCAGGACGTATCCCTGGACAAAGGCCTCCACGATGGCTGCTGCCGACTGGTTGGCAAGGGGCCAGGCCATAGGCCAGCACGTAAAGTATTCCACACCAGTCAACAAATATCTATTGCCCCTGGGGGTGGCGGGGAATGGGCCCAGAATATCCAGCGCGACAAGCTCGTTGACTCTGGAGACTTTGATAGATTGCAAAGGCGGGTTAGACTCCCGTGCTGACCCCAACAGATCCCCGACATCCCTTGTCATGCCCCGCCAAAAAAAAATCAAGCTGGAGCAAGGCGAGGGTCTTTTGGGTCCCCAGGTGGGGGAGGCGCTCATGAGCGGCCCACACCACCTTACCCCGCAACCCAGAAGGGACCACCAGCCGGTGTCGATGGGATCTCCCGTCCCAATGCATTAGCAGACCCTGGACCATTTCCCATGAGTCGGCATCACCCCTCCCCCGCCCAGCACCGCCGACGCGACGACGCAACGCGAGGAGGGAGGTATCCTCCATCTGGAGGCGCCCCCATTCAGTGACAGGCAACCCCAACAGGGAATCTTTTCCCTGTTGTGCGATCGAATTCGTCATTGACGCTGCGTCGTCGGCGGCCGCCAAGACCGGAACGGATATCTGACCCGAAGGCCTGCAACGTCCCGACCCCAGGAGGCATGCGCATTCGGAGGTGGTTGGCATGCGCGACAGAGCGTCCGCATTGGTGTGGCGAACGCCCTTACGGTACGTAGTTTCAAAATCAAAGTCCTGGAGAATCTCCAACCATCGAGACAATTGTCCCGATGGTTGTTGAACTCGCAGGGCGTACTGTAGTGCCGCATGATCTGTACGGACGGTGAAACGCCGACCGTACAGATATGGGTGGTACTGTTGGATGAAATTGACAATTGCCAACAGTTCCCGACGGGTGACACAATATCTTTGCTCCGCTGGAGACAACACCCGACTACTGTACGCGACTACCCGTTCTACGCCGTCAACCACCTGGGAAAGCACGCCCCCAATACCCGTGTTGCTCGCATCGGTGTCGAGCAAAAAGGGTTTAGAAAAATCGGGGTAAACCAAGGGAGGAGCTTTTACCAGAGCGTCCCGAAGGGAGCGGAAAGCAGCCTCCTCCTCCTGTCCCCAATGAAACCGGACCCCCTTTGACGTCAAAGCGTGTAGGGGCTTCGCAATCGTCGCAAAATCCGCGACAAACCGTCGGTAATACGACGCGAATCCAACGAAACTCCTGACCTCTCCCACAGAGGTGGGAGTCGGCCAGGAGCTGACGCACTGCGTTTTGGCGGGATCGGTAGCAATACCTGAGCGTCTGACGATATGTCCCAAATAACGCACAGATTCGCGTAACAGATGACATTTTTGGGGTTTAAATTTCAAATTAGCAGCCCGCATTTTGAGGAAAACCGCCCGCAACCTCTGGAGATGTTCGTCAAATGTTTTGCTAAAGACGATAACGTCATCCAAATAAATCAAGCACGAGTCCCATTGCAATCCAGCCAAAACCAATTCCATCAATCGCTGGAAAGTTGCCGGCGCTGAGTGGAGTCCCATCGGCAACCGGTTGAATTGGAACAGGCCGTGCGGTGTACAGAATGCAGTTTTAGGCTTTGAATCATCGTCCAGAGGAAGCTGCCAGAATCCCGAAAGCCAATCCAATGTGGAGAAGAATCGCGCTCCCGCCAAGGCGTCAAGCGATTCATCCATCCGTGGGAGCGGGCATGCGTCGGCAACAGAAATTTTGTTGAGGCGACGAAAATCGATGCAAAAACGCAACGAGCCGTCCTGTTTTTTAACCAGGACGATCGGCGCTCCCCAAGGGCTGGTAGAGGGAGAAATGATCTCGGCGGCTAACATGTCATCAACGGCCGATTTGACATGGTCCTTTTCGGCGGGACTTAACCGAAAAGGATTCTGGCGTATTGGCGCGCTGTCACCTGTATCAATATGGTGACGCAGCAGATGAGTACAGCCCAAATCGAATTTGTTCCGACTGAAAACGTCGGAAAATTCACGCAGCAGTGTTTTAAGCTTTTGACGCTCTAAATCCGACAGGTCCGTCGATGCCGCACAAAGCGCCTCGAGCCACCCTTCATCGCTGTCCGAATGTGGTCGCGGCAGAGGGACAGCGCTTACGTGATTCGCGACGGGTTCCTCACAGGGCACCGGCGTTGCGTGAGCAAGCACGGTCCCCTGTGGAACCACCACCGTCTGCGACCCCACATTGAGGACCGCGATGGAAGGATCCCCGTCCCCTTTAACGATGGTCTGGGCCGGAATTAAATGAGGTCCGCTAACGCCGGCCCTAGACGGCCCCAGCAGAACCCCCTGGTCCCCAATGCCCTTAGCGAAGGGCCGACGAAGTTTAAGAGGCACCAACATTTGTGCCCCCGGCGGTACGCGTACCGTTCTATCGACGAACGCCGGTACCGTCGCGAACGCCGTCCGACCCGCAGCGGGGGATGGCAGAAACGCCATGCGTCGGCCCGACGGGAGCTCAATGCAGCCCTGGTCGATTAAAATACGAATCGGCATTTTGCCCAGGAAGTCCGTCCCCAGCAGGCACGGAACCGCCAGCGAGGAGGAAACAAAAATCGGGCCAGATAATTTGATATCACCGATACAAATTTGCGCTCGAATTTGTCCAATGATGCCAAGTGAGCCCCCGTTAGCAGCATAGAATGGAATGTTAATGGGCAGCAAAGGACGGCTCTGGACAGGAAGAATATTGTAAATTAGTTCCGAAATGATGGTCGCCGATGCTCCCGTATCGACCAGGATGCGCACCTCAACCCCGTCAATGTGCCCCACAACGGCTGACGACCCCGACGATGCGGCCACAACGCGATGGGCCAACACGGACCACTGGCTGGGTTCGATATGAGTCCCCACAGTGGTGCGTGTTGGCGCGACGGTGTGCAATGTCGGCCCCCCGTTCGCTGCGGTGTGCGAGTGTGTGATGGGTGTGTGCGTGGGCCAAACATGAGGGGTGCCGCGACTCGCCGGGTTATGTTGATGGAGCTTGGGAGGAGGGCCGGCGTCCTGTCGAGGTGTCGTCCCGCGCTGCCGAGGAGAGCGGCACCCCGAGGCGACATGGCCCCGGATGCCGCAATTGTAACAGCGCGGGAGCGCTGGCGACGACGATGGATGGTCGAGGCGGCTCGATCCGTCCCGGCCCGCCTGTACTCCCACTCTCTGCTGCAGTTGACGGTCGACGGCGCAAATTTCCTCCGCCGGGAGGGTGGCTGCAGCCACAGCACGCCCGGTCGCTGCCTTGCTGGCCTTCCGTCGTTGCGAGAGTAGGTTGGTGTGGAGGAGTCGTGCAGCCTGGAGGGAACACATTTCTGCGTCGTCCTGTGCCACGACGACGATGTCTAAGTCGTCCGCCAGCAGGAGGATCTTCTCTGTTACCATAGCGTCCACGCCTTCGTTGTCCATTCGTGGGAAGGCCGTCTTTGCTAGTGCCAGGAGACTCGTACGATACGCCAGGGGCGACTCCTTTGCACCCCGCTGGTGATCATAAAAGAGCTGCCTGCAGTCCGACGGTGGTCCGTAGACTGCAGCCAGCAGCTGCAATGCCATCTGTAGCATGGAGCGTTTGTCCTTCGTCGCCGATGTAAGAGTGGCGAGGGCGTCGCTGTCGAGGAGCGCCGGCAGCGCGCGGAGAGCCTTGGCATCTGTCCACTGCGCCATTTCCTGGTGTGCGAGGAAGCGCCACTGGAAGCCGCCCCAGTCGCCATCCTCGCCCACAAACTCCTTGAGTGGAGATAGCCGTTGGTGCAATGCAGCGGCCGCCGTGGAAGGTCGCTCTCCGTTGTCCCCGTCACTCGGCTCGGCTTCGGCGCGAACGACGGATGGCATCACCGGTCGTACCAGTGGTGACGCTCTGTCCGCTGGTGATGACGCGGCAGCCACTGTACGCCCGACGTCGGACGCGAGGCTCAGGCCGGCCACGCCCTCAGCAGCTGCTGCGGCGATGGCGGGAAATTCGAAGTCGGGCTCCGTTGAAATGGCGGGAAGGCGCACTGGTCGTCGGCTGTCGTCGCCCCGTGGCGGTCCACCAGCCCCCAGCCGTGTGATCTGTTCCAGCGTGGCGGCAGCAGCGTACAGCAGCTCCGCCAGTTTCGCGTGAGCCTGCCTCAGTCCATCTGTCGACGGCTCCCCTCCATCCCGATGCTGCGGTGTGGATGCATCCGGCCCCGGCTGCTCGATGCCTTCTTTAGCCGTCTCGGGCTCCACAACTGCAGCGGTGTCCTCCGCCTCCGGTGCCCTGGCTCGAGCTGTCCGGCGCGTGTCCATGTTCGTGGTCGTTCACTTTTGTCACCAGATGTAATATAGTTGAGGACTCTTGGACGCCGGGGTTGGAGGCACACATATTTATTCCGCGTCAGTTGGCACAATCACGGACATACAACACTGGAGGGGGTATTGGCCCCCTCACCCGGCTAGCTGGGGATACACTTGCTAGCTATGCCTAACCTACCTCCTAGTCCTCCACTAACGGGCTAGGGGAGGCTATCTGGCCCGACACTGGTAAGTCGGGCTTACGGTACCCGGAGTCCCAGACCAGCTCTGATAAGAGCACCGGCTCTGGCTCTCGGGACCACGCCGCTGGCTCGGTCCTGTTCGGCCCTGATAAGGGCGGCGATCCAGGGGAGTCCAGGGCTCTATCTGGACGATCTTCGGTCTTCACTGGTTTAGCTTTAACATTATCCCCTGAGCCCTCCGGCTCATCCCCTTTTATACCAAAACCCCCCGCTGAGGGGTGGGGCCCCGGGGGATCACAACTCCGGGTCAGCCCCCCAGGCTGCCCGGTGCGGACGTCGTTGAGAGCACCTCCCCGTGCACTCACGTAGCCACGCCCACTGTGTTTGTTTCCCGTGTGATCCCATGTATAACAGCCCCTCCGTAACACCCCTACAGTTGTAGTACAGAGTTAGACTGATGGTCTTAATCTAAGTTGTCTTGTGGTTGTTGTTGTTTGACTTGCATCCCACTGGGATTTTTGCACACAGTGTTGGTGTACGGTGCTTTTTCTGCAATATTTTGCTGTCTTTTCTTGGATTTTCTGTTTGCACATAGTCACTTTAAGATGTTTTCTTGTTCATGTTTTTGTTTTTTGTTTGTTGCGGTTGCACCCGATTCAAGAGCCGAATGGCTCAAAGGGCTATACCTAATAAATGAACTTGAACTTGAACGGGGAGGCGCGGAGGCGTAGCTAGGGGGGGGCAGGGGGGTACATATGTCCCCGGGCGCCAAGGTAAAGGGGCGCCAAAATGAGGCTTACAACGTTACATTATAACTTATTGCGGCGGGCGCGGCAGCCTGAAACTACTGCACAAATCTACACCTCAACCTAAAAGTGTATATATCCCGCCACACACAGCCTACATGTCATGTTGGTATGTGATTAAACGGGGGGAGGGCGCCAATTTTTTAATTCGTCCCCGGGCGCAAAATATCCTAGCTACGCCACTGGTGAGGCGTGCCCCATAGTCCCATTAGCGTCTGTTTGCACAGCGGATTAAGGCTATCCACGGTCGGCGGGGGGGGGTGCATATTAATACCGCCGCCGTTTCTGTTGAAAAGCGCTCGGCGGGTGCGGGATAACCTCATCGGTGGTAAGCCAGCCGCTTGCGTGGGGGGGCGATCACCAGAGGTGTGGACTCGAGTCATGTGACTTGGACTCGAGTCAGACTCGAGTCATGAATTTGATGACTTGCGACTCGACTTGGACTTGCATAACAATGACTTTGTCCCACCTATGAGATGTGGACTCGAGTCATGTGACTTGGACTCGAGTCAGACTCGAGTCATGAATTTGATGACTTGCGACTCGACTTGGACTTGCATAACAATGACTTTGTCCCACCTCTGGCGATCACACGATCGGCGGGGGCCCGGCAAGAGGCGGCCGAAGAAGAGGAGGGGGGAGCGGAGGGGGTGGACGTCGCGCCCCGCCCGCTCACGGGGAGCGGGGAAAAATGTCGGCCCGCACACTGTTATTAGCATCGTCTGGTTGGCGTGTCTCGTCGTGACAACTGTGGGAAGAAACACACAAGTCGTTTATTTAAGTACATTAAAAAAATTGAGAATTTAGCACAAAAAATAGTTCGTGAGATTTAGGTTCATTTTGCTGTCTTTTAAAATCGCTGTTTTTTGCCGCTTGGGAGTTTTTTAGACGACAAAGAAGAATATGAAACTAAAATCCCCCGGTAAGTTTTAAACGTTATTTCTCCAACATGTCTTGTTTAAGTTGTTATACAAGAAGTACTGTCCCAGTTTAACATCCAATGTTGTTCGGGCCAACGTCAGTCCATCGATCAGTTCCAACCGATTAGCACGGTTGGCTACGTACCGTGCGAAAAAAGTTCTTCATCTTTGAAAATAAGTTTAATATATCCTACTGCATACTTTGTTCCACACACTTTGCGCTTCTGTGACCATCTGGTGAGCTTCTGCGGTCGTCTGAAACGCTCTTCCCAATATTAGGAAGCCACTGGAGCTGATGCACTTTTAAATCTAAATAGAAAACTCATTTGTTTAGATGTCTTTAGTTTGTTGTCCTTCGCCCGCACCTCCGATTATTGCGGTGGGCGACGTACGGTGCGAAAGAAGCTCAACGTACACACGCGTTGCTCGTCCGCACTCGTCGACTATAAAAATGTGGTTAATGATTTAATGCCTTCGTGGACTTTAAGCGATTTCGTTTTTGGTATTTGTTTATTTCAAACAAACACAATAGTCAGCCAGGGACATATGGTCAATCCACTGCTGGATAAAGCCCATCCACAATCCGCTCTTAATTATCCGCCTCTCGCGCGGTCCTGCGATTTAACAGTTATCCTTGAAAATAGGTTTCACCCTTTTTTTCTGGCAACAAAAACAGGTGTTAAGATAATAATAATAATAGGGGTTTTCCCCTTTTTTCTGGCAACAAAACTGAAACCTTAAAAAGAAAGCCGTCCCTTGGTATGGACCAATCAGTTTCATGGACAATGCATATATTATCATAGTGTGTTTTTTGTTTGCATTTGACTGCAGGTATTGTGGTTAAAGCAGATATGAATCCTCGTAAAAAGGTTTCAGTTTTGTTGCCAGAAAAACGGGGAAAAACCCTATTATTATATTTTGGTACTGGCAAAGGAGGTCCAATGATGATGAGGTGTTAAGATGGTATAACACCAAACGGAAACCTTTTACAAGGAATCATATCTGCACAATACTTGCGGTCAGGATGCAAACAAGAAACGTACACTGATAATGCGTTATTCTTCTTAAACTTTGGCACCACGAGCTCTTTGTTTAAAATCGCGTGTTTAACAACAAGCAGAACATAAAACGCAATAGTTTGTCATTTTGTAAACCACCGTGGACAGACGGATCGTTGCACCGCGAGAGACCGTGAGAGACGTCTAAAGGCTTGGGGAGGCATTCGTACAGCAGTGGATGGAGCCTGACTGCTGGTGGTGATAATGATGTTGATGATGACAACGTTTCTATTGTTATATAAGGTGGTCTAGATGTTTTATGACCCCCCTAATTGACCTCGAACCTTTTCCCCGTCACGTATTCACTTCTGCTTTAAATTAACCTTAATTTAAAAATATTAAGTGTTAGAGAATGTAATGAGGGTCGCAAGACATCTGGAACACGCTGTACATACAGGGGATAATTGCTGTCGCGGTGTGCACACCTGTGTTCGACTTTCCATTGTGTTTAAAGTAATTATGAGCGTTTGTTTGCGTGCGAGTGCACGTACCTAATTATTCGAGTATGGTTTGCCTGTCATTGTATTTGCTTGCGCGTGATAGGGTGTTTTATACCTGTGTAATAAAAGACTTGACCACGATCTCTGGCTCAGTGTCCTTTATTTGGTCCGTACTGTATTACCCACACGGCTGTCTCCTCTTTGCTCAGTGCCCACAGTGCTGACTCCGATGTCTCTCTCTTCTCCACCAGCAGCCCCTCTGTTGGCCTCTGTCGCTCCTGTAGCCCCCACAGCAGCTCCGCTGCTGTTACTCACTCTCAGCCCCCCTGGCTGTAATCGCTGCTGCTCTTCTCCCTCTTGCTTACTCCGCAGCGCTGACAGCCTCGTGCTGTCTCTCTCTCTCTCTTCGTCGCTCCTGCGACTCTCTGCAGCCACACCGCTGCCTCTAACACACAGCCTTCCTGGCTGTACTCTCCGCAGCTTCTCACCACCCTTTAGCTCCCTGCTATTCTCCGGGGTTGGCTCCCGCTGGCCAACGGTGCCCCCTCCTCACGTTCGCCCGCGCGGCCCCACTCTTTTCCATTCACACCCCGACTGACTTCTCTTTCCGGTTTACCCACTTAAGGACCCCAACCTTTCACCCACGTCACCTGGCTCCGCCTCCCCGTGACGTCACATCCGGAAGGTCGCTTACGCCCGCATTACACCACCCTCCCCCGTAGAAAAAACCCAGCCGACCTCGGCTGAACAATACCAAAGCGTAATGCGGTGAACCGACCTTCTGCGCTAAAGGACACCAAGCATGCAATATAACAACAGAACAATAACAACAAGTAACATCAACGGACGTACAGAAAGCATGCAATAAATACAAGGGTAAGAACAAGAACAACAACACAACATACAATCAATGAAACGTAAGTGATTTAGAGCGTGTGCGGGTCGCCGGACCGTCCCGGACGGTCGGCGGCCCGCTCGCAGAACGGGAACGCGATGGAACTCGATGAATGACAGGGGGTAATTCTCCTGTTGCGGTTGGAAGTCCACCAATGTCCCGTGTTCCTGAAGAATCATTCTTGGCCGTGTCCTTCGAATGTGCCTGCGGCGGGGTCAGAAGGGCTGCAGGGCTCGAAGGTCTCGCAGAGCTGGCAGGCGCCCTCCGAGCAGGGCACCTCGTCCCCCTCGGTGTCACGGCCGACCTGTCTGGAACAGGTACGACAGGCGCTCTAGCAAGATCAGTGGACGCAGGCAGGGGAGAGTCGGCGGCAACAGACCCCGGCAAGGCAACATTGGGAGATGACGCATCACGTAGGGGAGCAACATATGGTTTCAACCGCGACGTATGAACAAACCATCGGCGAGAACCAATCTGAACGCGCGCCGACTGTGGATTGGGAACCTCAATGAGGCGCACAGGACCATGCCAAGGTTTGTGCAATTTAGGAGAGGTCCCCGGCCGCACCTGCGGGCAATGGAGCCAGGCCAGGTCTCCAACCTTCCAGGGGCACTCCCCCTCGGACCGCCGAGCATACCGCTCGTTCCGGGCCTGGGCTTTGGCCGTAGCTACGCGGGCATTTTCCCGCGCCTCCGTGACCCGGCGAACCGTGTCCTAAATGTATTCAGGAAGTGGTTTACGAGGTCCCTTCACCCCAGTACCCAATTGCACATCCACCGGAGGCACGTTTTCCCGACCATACATAAGGTAAAACGGCGAATACCCTGTAGCCACATGAGGCGTCATCCTGTACGCCGAAAGCACTCCGGGGATGTGCAGATCCCAATCTGATTGCTGTTCACTCACAGTATGGCAAAGCATGGCAGACAATGTCCTGTTCAGCCGCTCGACCATACCATCCGTCTGCGGATGGTATGGGGATGTCCGTATTTTCTTAGTCCCAAGGCCCGCGCACACTTCCGCCAATAATTTAGAAGAGAAATTTCGGCCCTGGTCCGTGAGGAGTCTCTCAGGCGCCCCCTTATCCATAATGTACCCAAACAAAAAGGCGTCAGTGATGGCTGCGGCCGACTGATCGGGCAACGGCCAGGCCATCGGCCAACGGGAGAGATACTCAACCCCTACCAGCAAATATTTATTTCCCCTCGCCGATGGTGGGAAGGGTCCCAATATGTCCAGTGCCACCAATTCATTGACTCGAGACACCTGAATCGACTGGAGAGGCGGCACGTAAGGATGTTTAGGCGGCTTACGTCGGGCGCACTCAGGGCACGCGCGCACGTGCCCTACGACATCTGTCGCCATGCCGTGCCAAAAATAATGACGTTGCAACGTCAACAAAGTCTTCTGCACCCCTAAATGTAAGAGTGTCTCACAATGGAGAGTCCTAATCAACTCGAATCGCAAGGACGTCGGTACCACCACACGCCAGCTTTCCTGGAACCCTTCTCGCCACATAAGCAGACCATCTCGGAGAGCGGTTCGCGGCCCCACAGCCGAACTCGGACTCCCATTGTCCCTCGTAGACCGCTTCCGCATGGACAACAACGACTCATCCATCATCTGTTCCCGAATCCAGACAGACCGCGGCAGATTCAAAACCCCGTCAGTCGGTCCCGGTTCCATCGGAGTATCCGACTTCTCGACGGCCAACGTAAGCGGCTGAGGGGGGTTCAGAATCGGCGAACACCTATGCGTCCCCGACTCACATTTGCAAGGGGCTCGCCGCGGTAATCTGGAAAGTGCGTCAGCGTTCGCATGGCGCACCCCCTTCCGATGTTGAATTTGGAAGGAAAATTCCTGTAGCGTGTCCAACCAACGTGCCCACTGTCCGGATGGCTGGTCCATTTTAAGTGCATATTGCAAGGCCGCATGATCCGTTCGCACAACAAAGGAACGACCGTAAAGGTACGGTCGAAATTGCCGTAGGAAAAAAACAACCGCCAAAAGTTCTCTACGAGTGACACAGTAGCGAGTTTCCGCAGGAGACAAGACTCGGCTACCATACGCCACGACGCGCTCTACACCCCCTTTAGACTGTGATAACACCGCCCCAATACCTGTGTCACTCGCGTCCGTATCAAGAATGAATGGGCGATCAAAATCGGGATAATCCAATGTTGGGGCCGTTGCCAATAGATCACGCAGACTCCGAAAGGCCGCCTCTTCCGGCTGTCCCCAAACAAACTTCCGTCCTTTACCCGTAAGGAGATGCAAGGGCCTCGCAATCGTCGCAAACCCCGGCACAAATCTTCGATAATACGAGGCAAATCCCAAAAACCGCCGAACATCCCCCACGGTGGCCGGAGTCGGCCAATCCCGGACGCACGCCGTCTTTTCCGGATCCGTGGACACCCCCTCAGCACTCACAATGTGCCCCAGATAACGGACGGACCGTTGCAGTAGGTGGCATTTCTTTGGTTTAAATTTTAAATTCGCAGAGCGCATCCTCGTGAACACTGTCTCCAGCCGTGTTAAATGTTCCTCAAATGTGCGGCTGAAGACAATGATATCGTCCAAATATATAAGACACGTCTCCCACTGCAAACCCGTCAAAACGAGCTCCATCAATCTTTGAAATGTGGCAGGGGCCGCATTCAATCCCATCGGGAGGCAGTTAAATTGAAATAACCCCTGCGGCGTACGGAAAGCGGTTTTCTCCCGTGAGGACTCGTCAAGGGGGAGGTGCCAAAATCCCGAAGAGAGGTCCAGTGTGGAAAAGAACTTAGCCCCCGACAATGCGTCAAGGGAGTCGTCCATACGCGGCAGGGGGTACGCATCTGCCACCGATATCTTATTCAATTTCCGGAAATCAACACAAAATCGCAAGTTGCCATCCTTTTTCTTAACCAAGACCACAGGAGCGCCCCATGGGCTGTTAGATGGCGATATGATGTCCGCAGCCAACATGCCTTCTACTGCCCCCCGAATGTGTTCTCGCTCCGCAGGACTCATCCGATGCGAATTTAATCGAATAGGGGCAGCGTCGCCCGTCTCAATGTGATGGGAAAGCAACGATGTGCGGCCCAGATCCAAATCATCGGAGCTGAACACATCCGAATACGTCAACAACAATTTACGCAGCGCATCAAGTTGGTCCACGGACAGGGAAGAATTTTCGTCACATAAGTTAGCAATCCAACGATTATCCGAACCCCTCGGCTCGGAAACACCAGCGACCACTCCCCGGCTATGCGGACAATCGTGCGTCGCAAACGCCGTAGTGGCATGTGCCACAACCGTACCGGCCGGAACACGGATGTTTTCCACCCCCGCGTTAAGCACCTGTAAAAACGGCAATTGATCCGGCCGGACAATGGTCTGTGCCCCAACTAACGCCAATCCTGTTGTTATCGTGGCGGATGGCGACAACAAGACCCCTACTGCTCCCAGACGATTAGGCAGGGGCTTCCGATACCGCAAGGGTATAAGCATCTGTGAACCAGGTGGGATGTCCACAGATGCGACGGACAGCGCCTGCACCTGTACGGCCGAAGCAGGTCGCCCCCAGGGCGACGGCAGAAACGATATTTGACGGCCACCCGGCAATTCAATACAATTCTCATTGATTTTGATCAAAATGGGCATTCTAGCCAAAAAATCGGTGCCTAATAAGCAAGGAACCGCCAAAGATCTTGATATTAACACAACACCCGAAGCCGACACATCCCCAATAGATATCTTAGCATCCACCTGGTCCCCACAGTGCTGACTCAGATGTCTCTCTCTTCTCCACCAGCAGCCCCTCTGTTGGCCTCTGTCGCTCCTGTAGCCCCCACAGCAGCTCCGCTGCTGTTACTCACTCTCAGCCCCCCCTGGCTGTAATCGCTGCTGCTC
Organism: Lampetra planeri; assembly: GCF_965212315.1. Taxonomy (NCBI): domain Eukaryota; kingdom Metazoa; phylum Chordata; class Hyperoartia; order Petromyzontiformes; family Petromyzontidae; genus Lampetra; species Lampetra planeri. The sequence continues at coordinate 5,665,354 of NC_136145.1, read as the reverse complement.
TTCTCCCTCTTGCTTACTCCGCAGCGCTGACAGCCTCGTGCTGTCTCTCTCTCTCTCTTCGTCGCTCCTGCGACTCTCTGCAGCCACACCGCTGCCTCTAACACACAGCCTTCCTGGCTGTACTCTCCGCAGCTTCTCACCACCCTTTAGCTCCCTGCTATTCTCCGGGGTTGGCTCCCGCTGGCCAACGGTGCCCCCTCCTCACGTTCGCCCGCGCGGCCCCACTCTTTTCCATTCACACCCCGACTGACTTCTCTTTCCGGTTTACCCACTTAAGGACCCCAACCTTTCACCCACGTCACCTGGCTCCGCCTCCCCGTGACGTCACATCCGGAAGGTCGCTTACGCCCGCATTACACCTGTATCTGCGTATCGTGTGCTGTGCCAAGAACCGTACAGCTGCGTCTCGCTTAACGAGCGAGATACGTTCGACGAAAATTCGTTCAACGATCATCGTTTTTCCATTAACTCCTCTGCTAAAAGCTGAGTTACGTGTCGGCCTCAAAAATGTCCCATTGTTGTACAACTTTTCTTTAAGTGAGAAAGTATAACTTTAAAATAAACGTAATATAACATCGAACCCAAAAACCTTTATTATGAACAATTAGTAACTGGGACCCATTTATAAGTCAAACTGTTCGTAAGTCGGAATACAACAATGTATTGTGTTCAAATGCCCATACGGTCAGTGTTATGAAATGTGTTACGGTTCAACAAAAAAGTGAAGCATTGTTAAACTCGTGAATAAGAAGAAATAGTTTACATTTGCATGTCACGCTGTAAAAAAAAAGAATACTTTACCGTAATTAAATCTTAAAATAAAGTTACACTTTCCTTCAGTCCTGATGCTGTCTACTTTACTATTTTGCAAGTGCGAGTTCGTATTTTAAGTCAATGTACAAAAATACATATTTCATGTAAGCTGGTTCATAAGTGCGGGTGTTCGTATGTGCGGGTGTTCGTAAGTCGAGGCCTGTCTGTACATTGACATCACGAGCCCCCCCTCCCCCTACACGGCCACTTACGAGCGCACACAAAACAACTGCGGGCCACGAAGCGCCCCCTGCTATTGGTTTGATTGGTCTTCGCTCGTTTTGCGAACAAATTGGTCTAAATTCAAATTACTCGTTGCGGCGAATTCGCGTAGAAAGAACGCTTGTAAAGCGAGACACGCCTGTATTGTACTCGCTAACCGTCTGTTCATAGACGCTTTGCAGGAGCTTTATCTATTTATTACGGTGCGGGAGATCATGTTGTACCATTGCGTACCAACTTATATGGTGGTGTATGGCTGCGTGTGTGTCGTTGCACAACGTGTTTGTGACGGTATCTGTTCGTTTTATCTGTCGTAATAACACTCCACCCCTCGACTCCCCAAGAGATACAGGACAGTTGTGCAGATAGTGGAGAAGTTTATTTGCCTGGGCAGTTTGCTTTGGTTGCAGAAGTCTCACTCCCAATAAGTCGAGCGGTATCATTTTATCAGCTCATTCATACTGTGTGGAAGCTACCTGGCCTATCACTCCATTCGAAGCTCCAGGTATTATCGGCCACTTTTATGCTCTCCCTTCTCTTTGTTTTCGAAACCTGGGCTCCTCTGGAGGAACATCTGTGCCATTTCTAACTTTCAGGCTGACCTGCCTACGATCCATCCTGCGTTATACCAGGCAGGATTGTGTAAGAAAGTCAGAAGGTCCTGGACACCTTCCCATCAATGAGCTCATTCGGCACAAGAGGCTACGTTGGCTGGGTCACGTAGCCCGCTTACCCTGCTGTGCCATACCCAATCAACTGCTGTTTGACCCGATGGAGCTGTCTAAAATGGGCCGCGGTACAGGCTCGAGAAGAGAAGGGCTGATGTGGTACAGAAGGACGTGGAGGAGGTTTCTGAAGTGTGCTACTTTGGCAGTTGGAACCAGTCGCTCTCGGGCAAATACGGAAGGCGGATGAGCGATGCTCCCAACAAAGAGTGGAGCAACGAGCGGTTAAAACGCGACCTACATCTGTCAATAAGTAATTATAGTGACAACATGGCACCTGGGTCTGTTCCGTAACCTCCTGTCAGCAAGCTTTTAACACTCCACGTGGTCTCAGGGTGCACTTAGCCTGGCACAAGCACTGTGATAACGTCACCGCTACTTAGTGGCGAATGGCAGATGTTGTGTTTGTTCTCACGACTTATGCAATTTATATCACGTTGTAATGTTTGGCTGGGGCTGCTATCATTTGAATTCTTTTCAACAAAATGAAAGCCAAATGACGGTACCAGTCGCTTTGGTTAATGAGAGCAATTAGGAATTCGAGATCACTTTTCAAGAGAAGGGATGATGCCACCGTGGTGTAATGGTAAGCAGCACACTGGACTTGCAATCCAGATTCGATTGGATGGCCCAGCGTGGCAGTCAAAACAGGACAAGTTTTATAAAAATCTTAATGCCACTATCCAACCAGAAAGTATAAATCTGTATACCAATTCGTCGATCGGAAGGTCACGTGTGGTGTCATAAAGTGTGCGTAACAGTAGGTGGCACAGGTAGTGCACCGGGATCTGTCCCGTGGCCTCCTGCCAACGGGCGTTCAACACCACGTGGCCTTAACGTGCACATAACCTGGCACAGGCACCGTGGTGACGTCACTGCACTGTTGTAGTGAAAGCAGGTGCTACCACAGTATGCACTGCTGTAATCATAGCAGGTGCCACTGCAGTCATTATTCAGTGATGTAGTGGAAGCAGGGTTTACCAGTCAGTATGCACTGCGGTAGTGAAAGCTTTAAGTCAAAATTATGGTCCCATTCCAATAAAATGTATTGTTGCGTGAACTTTTCGTGTGCTGTAGTTGTTCACTGTCGATGAGCAAACCAACACCCCCCCCCCCCCCATTGTCTAGCCAAAGCCGACAATAATGTACACGGTCTTCTTCGCTCATGCGTCTCTCCAGCAGATGATACATCAATGTAAACGTAACACAACAAGTATTTACAATTCTAGATTTGAAGCTTTCCTGACTGCAAGGATTCATACTCTTTGTTTTTTTCGGTAAAGTCACGTAGGTAATTTATTTACTTATTTTTTTTTACCTACGTGACTTTACCGAAAAAAAAAACAAAGAGTCTTAAGTATTTACAACATCCCCATCGACTTCAAGCGCGGCCTCCTGGGGGGGTTGGCGGGGGGGGAGCGCACGACTCCAGCAGGATTGGTCCGAAGCGAGAAAAGTTATCATTTGGCAAATATGCTGGCGACACGTAACGCCGTTGAATTAATACCGCGTGGGCACAGAGGGCAAGGGACCGATGAAGTCGCGCCCAGACCCTGGGCGTTGTCGGCGGAGGGTTGGGTTGAAATGCGTGCGTGATTGGGGGGGGTGGGTGTGTGGGGTGGGTGTGTGTGTGTGGGGGGTGGGTGTGTGTGGGGGGTGTGTGTGTGTGTCTCTGTGTGTGTGGGGAGCGGTAGTGTAGCGGTTAGCGCGCTGCGCTATGAACCTGGCGACCCGGGTTCGATGCCCGCTCACGGCCAACACCAGTGACGATTATCTGAACAGGTCCTGGGCCTCCCCTAGGTCGACTCAGCCTTAAATGAGTACCTGGTGCGGTGTGTAAACATCGCCACTGGGGAGACAAAGGCGGTAGGGCGTGGTGCTGGCCACCCACCCCCTCGTGTACCGTTCCGGCCTTCATAGGTACTCGCTAACAGCACTTGCCCCTACAGTCTGTTAAGGCTATACGGGGGATCTTTGTCTTTGTGTGGGAGTGTGTGTGGGAGTGTATGGGGGGGGAGTGTGTGTGGAAGTGTATGGGGGGGAGTGTGTGGGGGAGTGTATGGGGGGGGGTGTATGGGGGCGGTGTGGAAGGGTTGTAGGTGGGGGGGGGTGTAGGTGGGGGGTGGGTGTGGGCGGGGTGGGTATGTGGGGGGGTATGTGGGGGGTGGGTGAAGGGTGGGTGTGTGGGGGGGAGGTGCGAGTGGGTGAGTGGTCGGTGGGTTTGTTGGGGGGGAGGTGTGTGGGGGGGAGGTGTGTGGGGGGGGAGGTGTGGAAGGGTGTGTGGGGGTGTGGGGCAGGAGTGTGGGGTGGGGGGGTGTGTGAGTGGGTGGGGGGGTGTGTGAGTGGGTGAGGGGTGGGTGTGTGACTTTACCGAAAAAAACAAAGAGTCTAAGTATTTACAACATCCCCATCGACTTCACGCGCGGCCTCCTGGGGGGGTTAACGGGGGGGGGGGGGGGGAGCGCACGACTCCAGCAGGATTGGTCCGAAGCGAGTAAAAGTTATAATTTGGCAAAAATGCTGGCGACACGTAACGCCGTTGAATTAATACCACGGTGGGCAACGGAGCGATGAAGTCGCGCCCAGACCCTGGGCGTTGTCGGCGGAGGGTTGGGTTCAAATGCGTGCGTGGTTGGGGGGGTGGGTGTGGGGGGTGGGGAAGTGTATGGGGAAGTGTATGGGGGAGTGTATAGGGGGGTGTGGGGGGGTTGTAGGTGGGGGGGTGGGTGTGTGGAGGGTTGGTGTGGAGGGTGTAGGTGGGGGGGTGTAGGTGGGGGGGTGTAGGTGGGGGGGGGGTGCAGGTGGGGGGGTGCAGGTGGGGGGGGTGCAGGTGGGGGGGTGTAGGTGGGGGGTGGGTGTGTGGGGGGGGTGGGGGTGGGTGTGGGCGGGGTATGTGGGGGGTGGGTGTGGGGGGTTGTATGGGGGGGGAGTGTGGGGGGGGGGAGAGTGTGGGTGAAGGGTGGGTGTGTGGGGGGGGGGGTGTGTGGGGGGGGGGTGTGGGGGGTAGGTGTGGGGGGTAGGTGTGGGGGGGGTGTGTGGGGGGTAGGTTTGGGGGTGTGTGGGGGGGGGGCTCACTTGTAATGCTACTGGAGGAAGTGTCAGAGACGTATTCACCGTGCAGACAACACGAGTTCATATTCGACGTCATCAAAATGTATTATTCATGCTGCTGCTCTTATTAGCATCGCCTCGTTGTCCCGTGTTGCGAGTCTCGTAACAACTGTGGGAAGAAACACACAAATTGTTTATTTAAGTACCATTTTTTTTTATTATTTTACTTGAGAATTTAGCACCAAAAATACTTCGTGAGATTTAGGTTCATTTTGCTGTCTTTTAAAATCGCTGTTTTTTGCCGCTTGGGAGTTTTTTAGACGACAAAGAAGAATATGAAACTAAAATCCCCCGGTAAGTTTTAAACGTTATTTCTCCAACATGTCTTGTTTAAGTTGTTATACAAGAAGTACTGTCCGAATTTTTAACATCCAATGTTGTTCGGGCCAACGTCAGTCCATCGATCAGTTCCAACCGATTAGCACGGTTGGCTACGTACCGTGCGAAAAAAGTTATTCGTCTTTGAAAATAAGTTTAATATATCCTACTGCATACTTTGTTCCACACACTTTGCGCTTCCATTCCCATCTGGTGAGCTTCTGCGGTCGTCTGAAACGCTCTTCCCAATATTAGGAAGCCACTGGAGCTGATTCACTTTTAAATTGAAAACTCGTTTAGATGTCTTTAGTTTGTTGTCCTTCGCCCGCTCGTCCGCATTCGTCGACTCTAAAAACGTGGTTAATGATTTGACTCCGTCGTGGATTTTACGGGATTTCGTTTTTGGTATTTGTTTATTTTAAAAACAAACACAATAGTCAGCCAGGGACCCATGGTCAATCCACTGCTGGATAAAGCCCATCCACAATCCGCCCTTAATTATCCGCCTCTCGCGCGGTCCTGCGATTTAACACAATTATCCAGAACAAAAAACGCAATACTTTGTCATTTTGTAAACCACCGTGGACAGACGGATCGTTGCACCGCGAGAGACCGTGGGAGACGTCTAAAGGTTTGGGGAGGCATTCGTACAGCAGTGGATATAGCCTGGCTGCTGGTGGTGATACTGATGTTGATGATGACAACGTTTCTATTGTTGTATAAGGTGGTCTAGATGTTTTATGACCCCCCTAATTGACCTCGAACATTTTTCCCCGTCACGTTTTCACTTCTGCTTTAAATAAACCTTAATTTTTAAATGTTAAACGTTAGAGAAATTAATGAGGGTCACAAGACATCTGGACCACGCTGGACATACCGGGGATAAATGCTGTCGCGGTGTGCACACCTGTATTCGACTTTCCATTGTCTTCAAAGTAATTTGAACGTTTGTTTTAGTGCGAGTCCACATACGTAATTCTTCGAGTGTGGTTTGCCTGGCATTGTCTTTGCGTGCGCGTGAGAGGGTGTTTTGTGCCTGTATCTGCATATCGTGTGGTGTGTCAAGGACCGTACAGCTGCGTTTCGCATAACGAGCGAGATACGTTCGGTGAAAATTCGTTCAACGATCATCGTTTTCCCATTGACTCCTCTGCTAAAAGCTGAGTTACGTTTCGGCCTCAAAAAATGTCCCATTGTTGTACAACTTTTTTTAACGTGAGAAATTACAAATTAGAACTTTAAACAGTAAAAACAGAGCAATGTAATACAATACACTATTAGACATTGTAAAAAATAAAATAAAAAGTCCATCCAATGTGTTCGTGAATTTTTTTAATATTTTAGGCAGGAAATTCGTTTTCAAATTTAGATATTTTTCTGGGTTGGGACCCCTAGACACCCTGGAAGATTTGGTCCCCCCCCAATGTTGACTCCATGGTTACGGCCTTGAATGATATTAACGTGTTTAAGCAAACAGATAGTCCACCGCCGGCTGCATTATTATCGAAGCTCCACCCGTTTCCTATGCGTACTTACATTGTCAGTAGACCCCCCATACGCAAGCGTACGTATTTGGAATAACCCCGCCTTCCCCCTCCATGTCTACGTACTAAATGGATGGCCCCTACTTTGTGTTCTAGAGGTCACATGAAGGGGGGTTTCGGGGGGGGGGAGGGTGGCGGTGGCTATGTGGTGACCACTTCCCGTGGTCCGTTCTCTAACACGAAGTGAGATCGCGATGCCTTGCGAGAGATCCGAATGGATTAAACATCTCGTGCGAGTGAAGTGCGATAGAACAACCGGGATAACATTGAAAAGGAAGTGCCCCTGCTTAACCTTGTAGACTACCGGGGCAAGGAGCTGTTAACCAGCACTGGGGAAGAAACTTAAGAAAAATACAGAAAGAAAATACTGGAACATTCTAGACCTTAAAGGGAAAATATAGTCAGCATCTTTATGAAAAAAATGCAAAGGTATCAGTGTATTTAAAAAAACTGCCCAAGGTCAATCGTTACTCATTAGCACGAGGGCTGTTGGCACAAGTCGCCTCACCATACCTTTGGGGTAATTTTGATTAGGAAGGGTGTTTCGATGATAATTATTTAATACGCTGCTATACAATTGGGAGAGGTTTGGCAGCCCGTGGTGGTCTTGAGGCAATTGCATGAACGCGCAAAATTGCTGCAAAACTCTGCTCTGTTATTAAGCTGAGGTGGTACCATCTGGGACGTTGTAGCTGCCTCGGGGTGGTGGCTGTGGGAGAAGCAAAACCTGTTTCTTGGACGTCGAGGACGTGCGTCAATGCTTACTAGAACGCGGCCACACTACGATGTATCGTGACAACGCAAGGTCCACGATAATCGCATCGCCCGTTTTGCTTCAGAATTTTTTTTGTCGCGATTATGGCTGCAGATCTTCCCTTGCGTCGACAGGCGTTTAGAGTGTTTGGCTGTTATAAATTTCCACGTGATAAGCCGCTTTGTTGAGCTGTCATTTGTGGCTCGGTCGCTTCTAAAAAAGTCGGCACAAGCCAGAGCAAAGCGGCAACAAATTACGAAATGTGCAGTAGACACATACGGGCTATCTGCCCATGCAAGTACCATTGATGATGTATGTAGAACTTCTTTCGCACTGTACGTAGCCAACCGTACTAATCGGAGGTGCGGGGGAAGGACAACAAACTAAACACATAAAACGATCTTCTTCTTGGTACTTTCGGTAAAGTCACGTAGAAGGGAAATAATAAAATAATAAAAATAAAACATAATAAAATAATTCTCACGACGTTTCGGCCACAACGCAAGCAGCCGTCCTCAGGTGAAGACCAGGTCTGTCGGGGAGACAGCGTCTATGTTTTATTTTTATTATTTCAATTCACCGTTGACTGAAAAACAAACCACAATAAACTTGGCCGTCGAATATTTTCGCCACCAATTTCGCTCACACTGCTCGCCACCCACTCCAATACCTAAGATTGGAAATATTTCATTTCGGACATTTCATGACGCTTTGTGCATTGTGCGTGTGTTTTTTTCTTCCTATTCCGTGCAGTGCTGTGGGTGTGGATGGTACTCATCGGAATCGTGATCAGCATGTGCGTTGTCATGCGCAATGTGAGTATCCAGACCGCGCATCAACATTTGTCATTAATAACAGGCTTGGTATGAAGGCGACAAGTACCATTGATGTTAGGTATTTACGGGCGCGGGTGTAACAAGCACACTGGACTTGTAATCCAGAAGTTACCCCCTTTTGATGCAATCTCCCTGATTGCGAGTTGAAACATTGGACACATTTTTGCGCCTGCTCATCCCAGCAGTATAAATGGGTGTACCTCAGGTGGGTAAAAAATGCAGGTAATCCCACCTCTTCTAAGATGTCTCGTCGGTGTGGAAGCGTAGGCCAGTGAGGCTTTCTTGGATTAAGGGCGCTCTTATTACGTACAATGGGCAGAAAATGTTACCAAAGCGCGTACAGTATGTGTCTATGTAACTCTTATAGTGTTTTATTGTTTGGTCCTTGATGATTTCGACCTTTGGACCTGTGCTCAACAACCGTGTAAATGAGAATTAATCAAGAGGGTCAGGGAAAGCTCCTTCACCTGTGATGCTATATGCACCTGGATGAGCCACATGTGGAGTCAAAAGGGGGTTTCAGTTGCGTTTGTATTTGGCCCGCAAATGCACGGGGTTCCCTGCTCGGAATTTTATTTCCTGACGAGTTTCTTTTCTGTGCCACTTCTCCAGTCACATCCACTGTTCTCACGTACAGATCCATAGACATACATAGAGACCCACGGACTCGCATACACTTAGTTGATCTGTAAAATGACAAAGGAAAAAATTGTCTTACATGGAGACCCATTGACTGCAATCCCGGATCGCCTCCTGGTAAAGTTTGAGAACACGGTGGTTGATTTTGTTATCCAAGGTGCAATCTCTTTGCGAGCCGCCGGCAGCGACAAGTTCAAGACCTTGGTCCACACATTGACGCAGGGATACGAGGGCCCGTCGACCCGCACTGTCATTTGCAGGTTTTTCGAGCTTCACGCCATCATGCTGCCCATTGTCGGGGCATTCTCCAACCTGGACGTCGCCATCTCGCTCACCATCGACGGGTGGTCGAACCGCAACCTGAAGGGATTTTGGATGGTCACAGTGCACTGGATCGACACCAAATCTGGTGTGTCGACATCCATGCTGCTATTGATCCTCGATGTGCAGTCTGTTTGAGCACCTCCAAAGCCTTGGGCACAATGTCTCGACCAAGCTGCTCGCCGTCACCAGCGACAATGGCTCCAATGCGAACAGTGCTGTCAAGACGTTGTTCGCCCTGGTCAACGCGGACGCCGGATATGAGCAGTTGTGGGCTTGCCACCATATCGCACGGATCATATGGTCCAGATCGTCGTCGTCCAAGTTCTCAAACTGATCAAGTCGACCAACGCCGAACTGCACGAGGCGCTCGTCAATATCAGGCGCAGCAAGGTCGTCCGGCAGTCGTACCGCCGCGAGGCCGAGATCGCCAAGCTCGCCAGCAAGGAGCCGACGCGCCAGGGCTCGCCGACCAGGTGGAATTCGACGTTTGACATGGGTGACGACGCCATAAAAAAGCGTGTCCCATTGGACATTATCATGGCGCGCTTTCAGGATGTGATCGGCGTCGGTGCTTTCTCTGAACTGCAGTGAGAAAACATCGAGGGCGTGATAGCATTCCTGCGAATGCCTTGCCAGATCATGACGTCGTTGTCAGCAGACCGCAAGTCGACATTGGATATCGTGCCAGTGACGATGGAGCACCTGATTCATCATTGCAATTGCGGTGAAACCGCTCTTAGAGCGATAGATGAGTCCTTGACCGCGACGGGTTGAAGGCCGAGCTGGTGCGGTACCGCGACTTCCTGGTTCAGGAACCCGCCATTGTGGCATCCTACTTGAATCCACAGCTGCCGAAAACGACAGACCAAAACAAGCTGGCTACACTGAAGGCCACGATCCGCTCTGTCCTGCAGCATCGCTATTCGGACGTGCTCGCGATCCTGCCGACGGCAGTCGCTGCCCATATGGAGGAGGGGTTGCTGTTCAGCACCCTATTCAGCAACGTTGGCAGCTCCATCGACGACGGCGATGAAGCTGATCGTTTTCTGAGCATGGGCGTCACGACCGCCAGCGCCTTTATTGACATAATGCAGCGATGGTCTCCCCGCAAAGAGCTGCTCCGCGCCCACTACAAGATGGCCTGCGACTACTTAGGAGCGCCGGCGACGTCAACTCCCTGGGAACGCGTGAATAGTGGAGCTGGGCGGGAGTTCACGGTGTTCGCCAGTCACTGTCAACGACGCTCTTCATCCAGTCCATGTGCTTGCGCTTGTGGTTTGCGGCCGGCTGCCTGAAGGTCCCTTCTAACCGGGCCAGAGCGGCGCAGGATCTTATTTCCCGTCATTCGTCTGAGGACGACGGCAATGACGAACTTGATCAGGTTGTTGATGAGATCGTCATCGACCAAGACGACTGGGACGAGGAAGTTATGGAGGACGGTGTTGTCGACATCCTCAATGCCAGATTCGAGAGTATTCTACATGAATAAAGCGCTCTACCTCGCATTTACCTTTTATTAACCTTTTTCATGTGTAGTACCCCGGTAATTACCCTGTAATCGGGTAATTTGTATGGGGAAAGGGTAAAAGGTAGGGTAAAGGTAGGCTCGTTGCTTTTTAACTATTACTTTTTACCTTACCTTGCTAAATGGTAAAATGTAAGAGTAGAGTGATGGTATTGGGGTAAGGTAAAAGGTAGGGTAAAGGTAGGCTCGTTATTACCTTTTACGTTACTTTCCCACGGACTAATCGCAACTGCATTCACATCAACCCTTTTCCCGTTTCGAGATATCTGCGGTTCAGCGTTAATTTGATTTAGAGAGGCGTAGTAGTGCCGTTGTTTTTAAAGACGTTACTCACCACAGAGAACTGTAGCAACACGACCGCACTCTGTGATAGCTGGTGCCAAACTGTGCCACACCGCCTCGTGCATGGCCTTGTGGGAAAACTCCGTACGTCTTCCAATATGAATAAGTACCGATAAAATTATTTTAGTTTTTCTTCCGATTTCGTTCCAATGATGCACACATACACCTGCCCACTCATCTGTCATTGATGACACGGAGAAAGAGGGGGCGGTTGGGCTGAGCCCCTTCTCCTCCTAACAACCCCTTCCCTGATCATCTCATTTTCATCATCATCATCATCGTCATTAATATTAAAGGTATGTAAAATGTATGTAATGTTTATTTCGTGGGGAGACATTGTTGGTTTAGGAGTGGTTAATAGATTTAGCCTTCTGGGGAATACCCCTCGAGAAGTTACCAAGATGCATCGTGAGGCGGTATCTATTATGCGATGAATCACCCCCAGTGAGGAGCTCGCATCTGGCATCAATTCCAAATGGCTCACATGACGAAGCCTAAACAGACTGAGAGTGGATTTCGGCAGAAGGTGACTCTCTCACAATATCATGGGGTGGGGGGGGGGGGCTTCTACACAGGCGACCAATATGCTTGTCAGGAGAAGCAAAACATGGGATCATCTCCCGAGATGCCCTGCAGCAACCACAATGGCACTCCTCAAGATTTGGCAATGCCAACACCAGAAGCGGTGGCCTGTGCAGAATATTGGGAAAATACCATATAGGTTGGACACGAGACAGACAGAACAAGAATCAAAATGTTTACTTATGTTTTGTTATGTTGTGTAATGTTCCATATTTAATTCGGTGTTTCTTGAATAAAAAGACAACTTAGTTCAGCGATAACGAGTCTGATCGCAGCCGTGGTTGCTCTAACACGCTATTTCCTACAGGCCCTCTGTACTTTACCCACTGCAGATTTGCCAACCACTTTTTCCAGGAACCTAACCCCCCGCGTTTGGCAAGGGATTGTTGTATCTTTACACATGAGTCAACACATTATTCAACACATTCAAAAGCAACGTACAGATTTGCCTAAAAAAGAGAACATCCTTAATCGGGAAATATATACTTGCAGTGGTGTGGATCAGAAGCACAGAAAATGAAGCATGCTCAAAGTGTGCCAAGAAGCGTAAAGAGGTGCACGCTTGGAATTTATTTGCAACCATAATCCCAATGGTTACCTTAATATATCTGAGTGAGCATCAAACATAAACACCAAACTGCTCTATTTTTGAATAGGCAATACAGCAAATAGTTCACTCGGTTACAGAATCTACAGAGTTTATATGAAATATTCTGGATCGCAGTAGCGGCAACACCCTCACTCCATGCCACTAAAATACAAATGAAGCCGAGAGAGATGGAAGCGAGAGTCTGGACTGCTACCGACGTCAAAAATAAAAATCTCCAACCGCCCCCGGGTTTCAACCTTCGCGCGCCGCCAATGGTCGACCATCAACCGAATCGGGATCAGGCATGGCCGATGCGGCCACCTGATGCCGCAAATGGCGCGTCGAAGATTCTGCAGGGCCTGCGAGTGCGTGGCCACGAGTCCCAAACCATCGACCGGCATCGTAAACACTCCGCCGCTGTCTTTAAGCCCCTTAAAGGAGGGGAACGGATGATGATCCACTGCTGCTTCTCGAACAAACAATTGAGTGGATAACAAATCCAAAATTACATCTTTGATCCGCCGTCATTAGTCAATGCGAAAGAAGAAGAAGATTCCGATCCAAGCAGAAGGGCCTCCACGCGTAGAGGAAGCCTTAGAATGCCCCCACCTCGTGGGTCTCTGTTGTGTACTCTTCCATCCTGGCCACGTCTTCAGAAAGAGGGGGGGGAGATCCGCGCCCACACTTTACCCCACCACACGGGACTTGACTGAGGTTGTGCGACACCCATCGATGCCGCTGAGTGGACAGAGGCAGCGTCGGCGACTTGAAGAAACTCGCGCCGTCGTTTCGTCCGCCGTGCCGGGCAGATGTAATCAAAGTGGCCCAGTGGCGTAGCTAGGATATTTTGCGCCCGGGGACGAATTAAAAAATTGGCGCCCTCCCCCCGTTTAATCACATACCAACATGTAATTACATGACATGTAGGCTGTGTGTGGCGGGATATATACACTTTTAGGTTGAGGTGTAGATTTGTGCAGTAGTTTCAGGCTGCCGCGCCCGCCGCAATAAGTTATAATGTAACGTTGTAAGCCTCATTTTGGCGCCCCTTTACCTTGGCGCCCGGGGACATATGTACCCCCCTGCCCCCCCCTAGCTACGCCTCCGAAGTGGCCCCTCCTCTGGATTGCAAGTCCAGTGTGCCGACCATCACAGCACTGGAAAACGTCCCTCTTCATTCCTGTAAACGCCTTTAGTCGGGCCAATATTTATGGGCACAATATTTGACAACAATGGCCGCTTTTTTTTTTACATCAAAGCCAGTCGAGTCAATACCCAAGTTTGTTTAATCGCTGAATCCGTGTTGCCTCTTTCCTCCGCTGTCCCTTCGTCTGCCATCGCGAGTTCACGAGTCCAAACCCCGGGTAGAGGTCACATCTCTCGGGTCGACAACCGCAGCGCCACTTTGTGAACGGCGAATGTCCCGTCGATGCGCTCATTCCTGCCGTGGGAATGTGGAATTTTGTTTAGATAAAATTGTATACTCGTTGTCCAATTGTAATTCCTGTGGGCCACCATAACTTTCATAATTAATCGCATCGGTTATCATTATGATGTGACTATAATTAATACTTCACAGCACCCGTGTCATTCATCTGCCATATGAAACATGTGTTTAATATGATATTATTTGGCTGCTATAAATGTCCACATCTTAAGCCACTTTGTTGAGCTATCATTTCTGACCAGGTCACTTGGGAAAAGAAGCTAATAGCTCATTGGGTTTTACTTGATAAAAATACAATTTTAATTGAGTTTCATTTATATTTTTAAAAGTGACTTTCTTACGTTTCCTATACTTTGCACTCCTATATTTGTTTTGCTATTGTTTGTTAATGTAACGTTCTGACCCGCCCCTACTGGACATCTGTGACAAAGAGCTTTATAGCTCATCGGATTCCTCATGCAAATATTCTGATGATGATTCTGATACGTCGGTTTTATCAGTTGTTAGTTTGTCTTGCAGTTCACTGACCGCTGCACTGTGTAACCGACACACAAGGTATAAAGGTGCAGCCCTGAAATTGCCGTTATTGCTCATATCACCCGCTGGCAGAAAGCCAAATAACCGGTAAAGCTCCAATGATCCCCCGTGCATGGCGTATTTTGGCCTACTCTTCCACGTTTGCCAGACATTCTGGAAGAGGTTGGAGTACCCGCAGTTTAACCTACGCCGCACGCAACCTGCCTGCTGATTGACTAACCGTGGTGTACCCATTCATATCGGCTCCTTGGACCGAGGTGAGGGGGGCGTGTGGAGATTTTACAAAACTCGCGCCGTGAGATGGAATCGAACCGACGGACGTCCAACCTCAGAGAGTCCATGCAAATACTGCAAAAGAGAGAAGGTTTATAAATGTGTTAACAAGTTTTCCAAACTCAGCCAAGACATTCTTTCAATTCTCACAACCTTGAGGCAATGGGGCAGAATTTGTCAAGGTCTCGCGCGGTTATTTGTGTACAGTAATTCTCTTGTTATGAACTTGCTGTCCGCGATTTTGGCTATCCGCGAATTACATCTGGAACTTTACACGACTGCCTTGAGAGAGAAATTAAGAAAGAACGTGAGATAAAGTGACGGGAAAGAAAGTGATGAGACTACGTAATTGTGAGAGAGATGCGTAATTCTCACATCATGTCTTATTTATGTTTTTATTTTAGGTTATTCGTAAAAAAAAGATCGATTTTCGTAGGTCAATATCATTATTCGAAATTTGCTATTCACAATCATCTCCGGAAGGTAGCCCTCATCGCGAATGATGAGGAACTATTGTAAAAATGTAAACTCTGCCCATTATTGCTATGCAACGATGGAAGATTTTTTCATGGTTATGAAGAGGTGAATGGTACAGTCTTACAACTGCTGACGGCTAAGCCTCCACTAGGAGGGCGGTGTGGTGGCGAGATGTTAATTCACTCGCTTGATATACAAGAGGGTGTTGGTTCGATCCCGACCCTGACGCCTGCTGTATATTTGGAGTTTGCGTGTTCTCTCTCCCCCCTCGTCGCGTGGAATTTTCTCGGGGTCCTCCAGATTTTCCTTCCACATTTAGAATCGACACCACGCGTTTTGAATATTTGGCTTCTATACATTTCCACATGAGCCACTTCACATTGGGCTATCAATTTTGGCCACGTCACTTTTGAAAAGAAGAAGAACTACGTAGCTCAGGAGCAACGTTTAAAAAAATAGTTTTAGGGAGGGAAGTCTGGACGGTATTTGGTCAACTAGATTTGAAGCTTTCGTGACTGCAAGGATTCATATTCTTAGGGTTTTTTTAGGTAAAGTCACGTAGGTACATTTTTTTTTAAATTAATAAAAGTAAAATAAAAATAAAATAAAAATCACGACGTTTCGGAAGCAACACAAGCCTCCGTCTTCAGGTGGAACAGTCACAGCACGATCACTTGATACAGCTATCGTGTTGCTTGTGTTGCTTCCGAAACGTCGTGATTTTTATTTTACTTGTATTAATTTTTATTTTTTTACCTACGTGACTTTACCGAAAAAAACCTAAGAATATTTGGTCTACTCTCTCATGCTGATCAGACGTGGCGTTGGAAGAGACAGGGAGAACCAACACTTTATCTTGCTTCGCGCAGCATGCCGATCTTCGATCTACGTTATCCCGACATATCAGAATCAGAATATTTATTGACACTGCAGGAGGAATCCGATGAGCTGTGAAGCACTTTTTCACAGACGTCCACTAGGGGCGGGTTGGCAAGTTACAGAAAAAAACTTTAAAAAAAACATGATAGGAGTGAAAAGTATCGGAGAGGTAAGCAATTCACTAAATTTGTTTGGTTTTATTTTACCAGGTGAAGCTCCAAGAGCTATCAGATTCTTTTTCAGAAGTGACCTGGCCACAGATTATAGCTCGAAGTGGCTTATCGTGTGGACATTTATAGCAGCCAAATAAAATGCTCGGTGGACTGATTTAAGAAATATTCTTTGGGTCTTTCGGTAAAGCCACGTAAATAGAAAAATTATTTTTCTATCTACGTGGCTTCATGAATTCCTGCAGTCACGAAAGCTTTCAGTCAAGATTTGATTTAAGAAACTTGTCTACTGTCAAGCCAGAAAATGGAATTGAAGCGGCAACCTCCGATGGCGTTAATTATGCGAACGATTACTTCGCACTCACGATTATTTTTCATTACGTATCACATCATTTGCCGTTGAACTAGGACCCATATCTTGCCTGTAACATCTGGCAGTTCAACAGCATCGGTTCAAGTTAGTCGGAATCTGCTGTTGAGACAATGTATGCCGAAACGCGTCCAGAGCTTCTTTTATATTTGTAGTACCGTCGAATACAGGTCGACACCCGGGGTTGAGGCACACTGAGGTTTATTACACCAAACGTTGTGACATACACACTTGAGGGGGTATTGGCCCCCTCACCCGTCTATCTGAGGACACACCTCCTAGCTAACCCTAGCCTGCCTCAGAGTCCTCCTCTCGTGGACTAGGGGAGGCTATCTTGGCCCGACACTGGTCAGTCGGGCCCGGTACTCAGAGTCCAGACCAGCACTGGCTCTGGCTCTGGCACCACGCCACTGGCTCGAGCCTGCGCGGTCCTGACAAGGACGGCGTACCAGGGGGAGACCAGGGCTCTATCTAGGACGTCTTCCGTCTTCTCTTCTTAGCTAACCCAACTCTCCCTAGCCCCCCGATACATTCCCCTTTTATACATCCCCCTCCCTGAGGGGTGGGGCCCCGGGGGATCGTAACGTCCGAAGCGCGGACGTCGTAGAGGGCACCTGCCCGTGCACTGACGTAGCCCCGCCCACTGTGCTAGTTTCCCGTAGGATCCCATACATATCAGCTCTACACATATTTCCTCCGTAAGACCCCTACATCACCCCCCCCCTGTACAGCTCGCAGCCGTCCCGGCTGCAACATTGACAATAAAAGTTTATTCAGCCCTCGATTTCCCAGCGTGTGCCTCATTTTTTTCCAACAATAACGCAACGAGAAGAACAACAGGAAGGAGAAAAAAAATAACCCGACGAACCCCCCCCCCCCCGCGAATAAATACGAAAACCGTAGGACGAGCGTATATACACGTGTTTCTTTACCTGGAGTCCCCCCCCAGCCCCCACAGAACACACACAACACACACAACACACACAACACCCAATAATCGTACAACGCAACGTGGCACGTGCCGGGAACACAGCACGGACGCCCCACACCGTGAGCACAACATGCGAATGTACACCGGAAAGAGAAGCCACAAAAGATGCAAAAAAATAAAAAATAAAAAAATTTTCTTCTCTTTTTTTTTCACGAGAGTTTGCGCATTTTTGCGCGCATCCTCGCCGCAGGCCCGTCACACGGGACAGGCCCGGCCGGCAGGCCGTCGGCCGGCAGGTCGTTGGCCGGCAGGTGTTCATCACAGAGCGAGTCTGTTGCCGACGTCGCAAGACCCTCAGCATCACCTGCGGGGGTCGTCGGGCATGAGCCCGTCACTCCCGGTGCACCTGGGGGTGGGACAGCGGCAGCACGTTAGGCGGGAGCAACGGAGAAGACCCCTCTGAGTCGGACGCCCCCCCACATGCTTGGCCACGCGCGTGTGTAGTGGGATCTCGCACCGCAACGAAGGGTTTTAGCCTGGAGGGGTGTACAAACCACCGGCGCCTCCCCCATTGAATGCGCACGCACTGAGGTCTCAGGACCTCAACCACCTCGACGGGACCCCGCCACGGTCGCAGCAGTTTAGAGGAGGACGCGAGCGGTACCTGGGGACAGTGCAACCATGCCCTGTCCCCCGGCTTCCACTGTATCACATGCGCGCGACCCATTCTGAGGCGCTCATTAGCCCTCTGCCGCCTGGCAGAATTCTGCATGGCAGCATCCCGTGCCTCCGTTAATTTTTCCAGGTTGAATTTAACATGTTCGGCCAATTGAGTTTTTCCCTGCGGCGCCGGGATCTGCAGTTGGGCCTGAACAGGTGGCTCCGGTTCGCGGCCATACATAAGGAAAAAGGGGGAAAATCCCGTCGCAGCATGGGGGGCCAACCGGTATGCTGACAGGACCCCCTGAATTTTCAAATCCCAATCCGTCTGTGAGTCAGAAACGTGCTGCGACAACATCGACGTGATGGTACGATGCAACCGCTCGACCATCCCGTCGGTTTGTGGGTGATATGGAGAGGTGCGAATCTTTTTAGTGCCAAGGATCTCACAGACCTGTTTGAGCAATTTGCTTGAAAAAATGTTACCCTGGTCGGTCAGCAGCCTCTCGGGAGCACCTTTGTCAAGGACGTATCCCTGGACAAAGGCCTCCACGATGGCTGCCGCCGACTGGTTGGCCAGGGGCCAGGCCATAGGCCAGCGCGTGAAATATTCAACCCCGGTTAGCAAATACCTATTTCCCCTAGGGGTGGCGGGGAACGGTCCTAGAATGTCCAGCGCGACGAGTTCGTTCACCCGGGAAACCCTGATAGATTGCAGGGGCAGGTTCGACTCCTTCGCTGGTGGTTTGCGCTGCGCACATCTAGGGCACGATCCTAATAGATCCCCGACATCCCTTGTCATGCCCGGCCAAAAGAAATCAAGTTGGAGCAAGGCCAGGGTCTTTTGGGTACCCAGGTGGAGGAGGCGCTCGTGAGCTGCCCACACCACCCTACCCCGTAACCCCGAAGGGACCACCAGCCGGTGGCGATGGGATTTCCCGTCCCAATGCATTAACAACCCACCGAGCATTTCCCATGCGTCGGCATCACCCCTCCCCCGCCCCCGGTCCCTGACGCGGCGGCGCAACGCAAGGAGGGAAGTATCTTCCATTTGCAACCGGCCCCATTCCGTAGCAGGCAACCCCAACAGGGAATCAGAACCCTGTTGTGCGATAGAATTAGTCATTGATGCTGCGTCATCAGCAGCCGCCAAGACCGGGACAGGCAATTCAGCAGGATGCCTGCACCGACCCGACCCCAGGAGGCATGCGCATTCGGGGGTGGTCGGCATGCGTGACAGGGCGTCCGCGTTGGTGTGGCGAACGCCCTTACGGTACGTGGTCTGAAAATCAAAATCCTGGAGAACCTCCAGCCATCGAGACAATTGTCCCGATGGTTGTTGGACTCGCAGGGCGTACTGTAGCGCTGCATGGTCTGTACGGACGGTGAAACACTGTCCGTACAGATACGGCCGGTACTGCTGGATGAAGTAGACAATTGCCAGCAGTTCCCGACGCGTGACACAATATCGTTGCTCCGCTGGAGACAACACTCGGCTACCGTACGCGACCACCCGTTCGACGCCCTCGACCACCTGGGACAGCACGCCCCCAATACCTGTGTTGCTCGCGTCAGTATCGAGCACAAAGGGTTTTGAAAAATCGGGATAAACCAGGGGAGGGGCATTAACCAGAGCGTCCCGAAGTGAGCGGAACGCAGCCTCTTCCTCCTGTCCCCAATGGAAACGGACCCCCTTTGACGTCAAAGCGTGCAGGGGCTTAGCAATGGTGGCAAAGTCCGCGACAAAGCGTCGGTAGTATGACGCGAAACCAACAAAGCTCCTGACCTCTCCCACCGAGGTGGGAGTCGGCCAGAAGCTGACGCACTGCGTTTTGGCGGGATCGGTAGCAATACCCGAGCGCCCTACGATGTGCCCCAAATAACGTACCGATTCGCGCAACAAATGACACTTTTGGGGTTTAAATTTCAAATTAGCAGCCCGAAATTTTGAGGAAAACGGCCCGCAACCTCTGGAGATGCTCGTCAAATGTTCTGCTAAAGACGATAACGTCGTCCAAATAGATTAAACACGAATCCCACTGCAATCCAGCCAAAACCAATTCCATCAATCGCTGGAAAGTCGCCGGCGCCGAGTGTAATCCCATCGGCAACCGGTTAAATTGGAAGAGACCATGTGGCGTACGGAATGCGGTTTTAGGCTTAGATTCATCGTCCAGAGGAAGCTGCCAGAATCCCGAAAGCAAATCCAATGTGGAGAAGAATCGCGCCCCCGCCAAGGCGTCGAGCGATTCATCAATACGGGGAAGCGGGTATGCGTCAGCAACGGAAATTTTGTTGAGGCGGCGAAAATCGACGCAAAACCGCAACGATCCATCCTGTTTTTTTACCAGAACGATCGGTGCTCCCCACGGGCTGGTAGAGGGAGAAATGATATCGGCGGCTAACATGTCATCAACAGCCGATTTGACATGGTCC
The DNA here is from genome assembly GCF_965212315.1 of Lampetra planeri. NCBI lineage: Eukaryota > Metazoa > Chordata > Hyperoartia > Petromyzontiformes > Petromyzontidae > Lampetra > Lampetra planeri. Next base: position 5,644,850 of record NC_136145.1, on the reverse strand, counting down.
TTCTCGGCGGGACTCAGCCGGAAGGGATTTTGGCGTATGGGCGCGCTGTCACCAGTATCAATATGGTGACGCAGCAAATGGGTGCAGCCCAGATCGAATTTGTTTTGACTAAACACATCGGCGAATTCGCGCAATAGTGTCCTAAGTTTTTGACGCCCTACATCCGACAGGTCCGTCGATCCCGCTCAAAGCGCCTCAAGCCACCCTTCATCGGTGTCCGAATGTGGAGTCGGCAGAGTGGCAGTGTGCACGTGATTTGCGACAGACTCCTCACAGGGCACCGGCGTTGCGTGAGCAAGCACGGTCCCTTGGGGAATTACCACGGCCTGCGACCCCACATTGAGGACCGCGATGAAGGGGTCCCCGTCCCCCCTTACAATGGTCTGAGTGGGAATCAAATGCGGCCCGCTAACCCCAGCCCTAGATGGCCCGAGCAGGACACCCTGGTCTCCAACACCCTTAGCGAAGGGCCTACGAAGCTTTAGGGGCACCAACATTTGTGCCCCCGGCGGCACGCGAACCGTCTGAACTACAAATGCGGGTACCGTCGCGAACACCGAGCGATCCGTAGTAGGGGAAGGCAAAAACGCCATCCGCCGTCCCGACCGGAGTTCAATGCAACCCTGATTAATCATAATCCGAATCGGCATTTTGCCCAAGAAATCCGTCCCCAGCAGGCACGGAACCGCCAGCGAGGAGGACACAAAAATAGGGCCGGACAATTTAATATCACCGATCGAAATTTGCGCGCGAATCTGCCCCATGATACCCAGTGAGCCCCCGTTAGCAGCGTAGAATGGGACATTAACCGGTAGCAAGGGACGACTTTGGACAGGGAGAATGTTGTATATTAGTTCCGAAATGATGGTTGCCGACGCACCTGTATCGACGAGGATACGCACTTCGACCCCGTCAATATACCCTACTACGGCCGACGACCCCGACGGCGCAGCTAGAACGCGATGGGCCAACACGGACCACTGGGCGGGTTCGAATTCGGTCCCCATAGTGGTTCGTGTTGGCCCCACGGTGTGCAATGTTGGCCCCCCGTTCGTTGCGGTGTGTACATGTGTAACCGGTGTGTGCTTCGGCCAAACATGTGGGGTGCCGCGACTCGCCGGGTCATGTCGGTGGAGCTTGGGAGGAGGAGGAGGGCCGGCGTCCCGGCGAGGCGTCGTCCCCCGCTGTCGAGGGGAGCGGCACCCCGAGGCGACGTGGCCCCGGATGCCGCAGTTATAGCAGCGCGGGAGCGCAGGTGGTGAAGACGGGCGGTCGGAGCGGGCCGACCCATCCCGGTCCGCCCGTGCTCCCATCCGTTGCTGCTGTCGGAAGTCGGCGGCGTAGACCTCCTCCGTCGGTGAGGTGATGGCAGCCACCGTACGGCCGGCAGCTGCCCTGCTGGCCTTCCTTCGCTGCGACAGGAGGTTGGCGTGGAGGAGCCGCGCCGCTTGGAGGGAACCCATCTCCACGTCCTCCTGCGCGACGATAGCGACGTCCAGGTCGTCCGCCAGCAGAAGGATCTTCTCGGTGACCATGGCGTCGACGCCTTGGTCATCCATACGAGGGAAGGCCGTCTTTGCGAGCGCCAGAAGGCTCGTACGGTAGGCGAGGGGCAACTCCTTCGCACCCCGCTGGCGGTCGTAGAATCGCTGCCTACACTCCGCCGAGGGTCCGTAAACCCCAGCCAGCAATTGCAGCGCCATCTGAAGAGTAGAGCGCTTGTCCCTCGATGCGGACGTAAGAGCGGCGAGGGCGTCGCCGTCAAGGAGCGCCGGTAGTGCGCAGAGGGCTTCGTCGTCTGACCACCCCGCCATCTCTTGATGCGCGAGGAAGCGCCGCTGAAATCCCCCCCAGTCGCCCTCCTCAGCCACAAACTCCTTCAGCGGGGGCAGCCTTTGGTGTAGCGCAGCGACCGCCGTGGAGGCCCGCACTTTGATGTCCCCGCAACTCGGCCGAGCGTCAGCACGAACGGCAGCTGTAATCGCCTGTCGCGCAGATAGTGACGCTCCGTCCGAAGGCGGTGACGCGGTAGCCCCAGCGGAGCCGATGTCGGACCCCAAGTTGAGGTTGGCCACGCCCTCGGCAGCTGCTGTGGCGATGGCGGGACTTTCAAAAGTGCCGTCGGTAGAAATGGCGGGAAGGTGCAACGGCCGTCGGCCGTCCTCGCCCCGCGGTGGTCCAGCAGCCCCCAGCCGAGTGATGGTCTCGAGTGTGGCGGCAGCAGCGTATAGCAGCTCCGCCAACCTCGCGTGCGCCAGCCGAAGTCCGTCGGACAGCAACTCCCCTTCCTCCCGATGCCCCGGTAAGGATGCGTTCGGTCCCGGCTGCTCGTTGCCCCCATCAGCCGTCTCTGGTACCGCACTTCCCGCGGTGTCCTCCGCCTCCTGCACCCCGGCCCGAGCTGTTCGGCGCGTGTCCATGTTCGTTGTTGTTTACTTCTGACGCCAGATGTAGTACCGTCGAATACAGGTCGACACCCGGGGTTGAGGCACACTGAGGTTTATTACACCAAACGTTGTGACATACACACTTGAGGAGGTATTGGCCCCCTCACCCGTCTATCTGAGGACACACCTCCTAGCTAACCCTAGCCTGCCTCAGAGTCCTCCTCTCGTGGACTAGGGGAGGCTATCTTGGCCCGACACTGGTCAGTCGGGCCCGGTACTCAGAGTCCAGACCAGCACTGGCTCTGGCTCTGGCACCACGCCACTGGCTCGAGCCTGCGCGGTCCTGACAAGGACGGCGTACCAGGGGGAGACCAGGGCTCTATCTAGGACGTCTTCCGTCTTTTCTTCTTAGCTAACCCAACTCTCCCTAGCCCCCCGATACATTCCCCTTTTATACATCCCCCTCCCTGAGGGGTGGGGCCCCGGGGGATCGTAACGTCCGAAGCGCGGACGTCGTAGAGGGCACCTGCCCGTGCACTGACGTAGCCCCGCCCACTGTGCTAGTTTCCCGTAGGATCCCATACAAATCAGCTTTACACATATTTCCTCCGTAAGACCCCTACATATTGAACCCATGCTGCTGAAATGACGCACTCCGACAAATTACTATTTACCTTTCTCGTGTGGTTGACGAGTGCATGGGGTAACACTACTTTTTTTTTACATAACAGGAAACATATATGAAGGTGCTATATATTTGTCTAATTATTTATTGTGAAGCCTGTTTGCTAACTGCTACAGGTGGTTGGGCTGAATGTAGAACCGGGTGCCATCGGCGTAGAAGCAACGCGCTGACATTAAAACCTTGCGATGATTTTCAGCAGGGGGTCAACAGTGAAACGTTGTAGGAAAGTCAAAATTCCTTGAAGGTACCCACAATGCAGTTTCTTCAGGAATTGGTGGTTTTTGCAAAAATGCTTAAAGGCTGAGAGTTTTATTTTTGTGACAGTGGTGCGCGCTTTTTTGTGCGTATGGTTGAACATAACTTTTGTTTTCAACGCAATGTCGAATATCGATAAAACTTCAGAGAGTTCTGAGTCCGTGCCTGGGGATTTCTGTGTTTTTGTTTAATTTGGCTGAACTAAAAAGTTTCTGAAAAAGAAATGCGGCGAATTTATTCAACAAATACGTAATAGGCTGCATCCTATTACCTACTTCTCATTGGACATTCAGTGACTTTTGTCATTATGACCACACCTGTTTCAGAACATGTTTATTTTTTTTAAATCCATTAAACAATCTCTGTCGTTTGTCTTTGCAGTGGGAATATAGCCCCGTATTCCAGCAACCGCCGTACTTAAAATACATCGACGTGAAAAATTCGACGACGAGCATCCCAAGCACAGCCAATCCGATCGATACGGAAATTCAATCTCTCCAGGAGGTGCTAGCGTGGCCTTCGCCGCAGACGAATTACACCTTTGCCACGTCCACGAGTGCAAGGAACAGCTTCTTCGAGATCTTAAACAAGGGAGAGCTCCACGTGGGTGACACCCTCCGAATCGCCATCCACGCCATGAACCACAACAACGACAGCAAGACGTATGGCGGCGACTACTTTCGATTCAAAATCTACTCCAGCAAGCTGAAAGCGGGCGCCTTCGGCTCTGTCCGCGACCTCGAGAACGGGCAGTACGCGGGCAACGTCACCTTGTTCTGGGCCGGCGATGTCCAGATCGACGTCAAGCTCATCCACTCGAGCGAGACGGTGGAGCTGTTGAGGAGGCTACGCGACTCCGCGCCGGACAAGGTGTATTTCTACGGCTACTTCGAGCAGAGCGGAGCGGCGAGCGAGAGGACCGTGTGCAACATGTTCAAGCCGGTGGACGGCAACTCGAAGACCTGCGAGTATCCCGATCGGGCGACGGGGGAGGTGTGGTTCTGCGTGAAGCCCAAAATCCTGTCGTGCGAAAGCCTTCGCTATCACTCCATGGGAAGTCTCAAAACGGTGACGACAAAAAAAGACTCGCCCTTCCTCAGCGCGTAAGAGAATTGCACGAAATATTGTCGGTTTTTCGGATAAAGGGGGGTTTGCGCGTATTCAGTTGTTTGACATCGATGTCTCTTTTCCACTGCCTAGTCGACAAAACTGCCTGAACAGACTGTTGGGGCGAGTGCTGTTAGCGAGCACCTATGAAGGCCGGCACGGCATACGAGGGGGTGGGTGGCCAGCACCATGCCCAACCGCCTTTGTCTCTCTAGTGGCGATGTTTACATACCGCACAAAGTACTCTTTCGAGGCTGAGTCGACCTAAGGGAGGCACAGGACTTATTTTTAGATAATCGTCACCGGTGTTGGTGGCCATGAGTGGGAATCGAACTCGGGTCGCCGGGTTCAGAGAGCAGCACGTTAACCACTACACTACAGCTCGCCCAGCAGTCGCCAACACACTGCACACACAAAACAAAAACACAGATTTGGTGGTTTCGCTTAATTTGACAATATTTTGGTTCTGAGAATTTTTTTCTTTCAGTTTTGACTGCCACCACGTGTAAAAAAACCACACACACACACAACTTGCACACACTTTGCAAAGGCGTATAAGAGGCCCTATTTAAGAGGTTAAGACCAACCCCTCCATCGCTCTGGGGTGTTATCACCTGTTTTGGCACTGCTCGCTGGCACAAGAAGGAGCTGGGTTTGCCAGTGACTGAAAACACGAAAACACGCCTCGGACCTTGGTTGTATCTTTACCCTAGAAAGATGTTCATCGATAATGACAGGTCTTTACGATCGGAGGGTATAAAGTTTGCTGATTTTGCCTTTTCTATTGTGTTTTAAACTTTTTTTTTCTTCTTCCCATTCTGTACATCTAGAAAAGTTACCAACGTGAATATTAGGGGAATTCCAAGTAAAACCAATGTGCTTCCTTTGGTGAATTCAACATTCAGTCCAGGTAATGTTTGAAATGTTCTATATAATGTTTATACTTAATTCGTACAAATGCAATGCACACGCGCACATTATATATAAAAAAAAGCCCAAACTTCAAATCTGCAGTGTCTTTCCCCGGGTCAACAGCTATGAATGTAATTCTCAAACTTGCTACGTGCAAGGCATCAATACTGAATGTTGCTGCCCATACAACATATTATCTTCCGTACCTGGTATGGAGGAGTTTGTGGGTTCGTTCCCGACCCTAACGCCTGCGGTATATTTGGAGTTTGCGTGTCTCTCCCCACAGTCAAGTGGATTTTTCTCCGGGTCCTTCGGTTTTTCCCTCCACATTTGAAAATCAACGTGCGTTCAGAGTGTTCGGCTGCTATAAATTCCCACGTGACGATAAGCCACTTCGTTGAGTCATCTGTTGAGCTATCATCGTGGGTTTGATCCTGACTCTGACGTCTGTATATTTAGAGTTTGCATGTTCTCTCCTCCGGTGTTTTTCCCTCCGCATGTCGAAACGTGCGTTTGGAGTTTTTGCCTGCTATAAATTCCCACGTGACGATAAGCCACTTCGTCCGGGCTATCATTTGCGATAGCCGAGTCGCTTCTGAAAAAGAGCTACATAGCCTCAGTGGGCCATACTTGGTAAAATAAAAAAAAACGTCCACGATCGTTTCCATTATGCTCAGAATAACCAGACTCCACATCGTGTGTGCACTTCACACGCCCCCCCCCGCCACATGACCTCCAATTGCAAACTTTTAATTAAAATATATAAATTTAAGATGCAATATAATATTTAGAAAATATTATTGAGTCCATGTCCTGCGGCACGCGGTAAAGGTAAGTGTGTGGTTCTTTCAATGCCACAGTGCATCGTTGTCAATCTCAAGTTTCAGTTGTTGCTGAAAATGTTTCAACCTTTTAGTGTTGGCGTAACGGCTTTTCTTTAATGATCTGTCCTGCCAATCCTGTTCTCCACCTCGTCGAGGTGGAGAACAGGGGGGGTTACATTTGACAACGAGATTGCTATCTTGGACCGAGTAAAGAAATAAATGAATGTCAACAAAGACATATTACGTCAGGTTCCTTACTATCATTCACAGCCCCCAAGATTCATCTGCTTGGTTCTTTCGGTAAAGTCACGTAGAATGGAAATAATAAAATAATAAAAATAAAAAAATAAAAATAATTCTCACGACGTTTCGGCCACAACGCAAGCAGCCGTCCTCAGGTGAACAACAGGTCTTAGATGCTGCGACTCTAAGACCTGTTCTTCACCTGACGACGGCTGCTTGCGTTGTGGCCGAAACGTCGTGAGAATTTTTTTTTTATTATTTCCATTCTACGTGACTTTACCGAAAGAACCAAGAAGATGAATCCCTGCAGTCACGAAAGCTTTAAATCGAAAATCCCACAAGATGCCAACCGACATTGTGGAGAGGACCTTAATCCCTCAGAAGACACCACACCCCGTGTTGCTCTTCCCTCCCGCGAGGAACGCTCACGGAGTGCACGCACGCACGCGAGCACGTCGCTCACGCATTTCAAACGCAAATTGTACAACATATTCTTGGTTCTTTCGATAAAGTCACGTCGAAGGGAAGTAATAAAATAATAAAAATAAAACATAATAGAAAAATTCTAACGACGTTTCGGCCACAACGCAAGCAGCCGTCCTCAGGTGAAGAATGAAACACCATCAAGCTTGGAGCGTATATTTAAGCTGGGTTGGAGGGGGGAAGAAGAGCGCCTTGACAAAATAAATCTTCATATCAAGGCGCTCTTCTTCAATCCTCCAACCCAGCTTTAATATACGCTCCAAGTTTGGTGGTGTTTCATTCTTCACCTGAGGACGGCTGCTTGCGTTGTGGCCGAAACGTCGTGAGAATGATTTATTATGTTTTATTTTTATTATTTTATTATCTCCCTTCTACGTGACTTTACCGAAAGAACCAAGAAGATGAATCCCTGCAGTCACGAAATCTTTAAATCGAAATTGTACAACATCATTAAGAGCCATTGGTGATAGAACGATAGAACGGGATCGCTGGGATTTCACGCTGGGCCCTCGTGGCCCGCACCCCCCCCCCCCCAAATGATGAGGTGACGTTCGTGGAAATGTGTTGATGTAAAAGAGAGAAAAAACACAGACGCCGCTCACGATGGGCAGCAGCAGCAGTGCATCTGACGAGTGTGGCCTCATCGTTTCCACAATGCGCTCCACAACTTTCGGACGGTTTTTGTTTGAAGAAAGGGGCCCTCTTTGCAAGGTCATTTAACCCGAGTGAGACGCGACTCGGTCCTGTGATCGACGCATTCACGCTTTGACAGACGCACACCTGGACAGGCGTTCTTGAACACGGCAGAGCCGAGAACTGACTGCCTGCAGTGCTGTGCGACTTTAAAATTTAAGAGAGGGTTGTTTATCGCCACGGTAAATAGAAAAACAAAGCACGCACCAGCTAAGCAATGCGTGGTGTGTGAAGGCATGCAAATGTGAAGCGCTCGAGGCGTATCCCTCTGTTGCGCCTGAGCGGGAGAGAGGTTCAAGGTCCTGAGAAACATCCTCCTAAGGTTCAGCCTCCACTTCTCCCCGACGGTCCTCATCTTTGGATACCCAAAGGGCGACGGACCCCAACATCTTCAGGGGCTGGTCAACATCTTCAGGGGCGAGGAAGGTGGCCCTGGAGGGGAAACGTCCGGCCAGCAGCCTGGGAATCTTCCGCGCTCTGGTCGGAGCCAGGGTGTGTGGGCTGGAGTTCCGCCATGTGCGGCTGACCCACGCCGTGCCGGCCTTCAAGGAGCAGTGGGCGATGGAGGAGGCCGTGTGCTCGGTGGCAGATGACGGAGAGCTCTGCATGCAATTATGAGCTACCCGTCGGAGGCCGTCGGACTGCGAGAAGGGCTGCGTGCAGAACGAGAGAGAGCTGGAGAGAGTGAGCGAGCGAGAGCGAGAAGGGGGGGGGGGTTAAATAAGCAAAGTAAAAAAAATACGAAATGATGAACGAAGCAAAGTGCCGACTACACCGAGCATCTTCTTGTTTCCGACTGATCGTAAAAAAAAGAGAGAGATAGCGAGGCCACGGGGAATCTCAGCCATGCGGCTGCATGCGCAAACAACGGTGGGAATTGCAAAGCGAGAGAGAGATCGCGTCGCACTTCGTGAACATTCGTGGTCGGGGACGCTCCCACGCGTAGCATTCCCCATCTCTCTCGCCTGTCACCGCGCTGCTCCGCTCTCTGCTCTCTCCAGTATCGCTCATCCTCTTCTCACTTTGGCCACACTCTCCCCTACATCGAAAAGTCCATCTTCCTTGACGAAGCAGCGTCTTGGGAAACCTCGTCGCCACATTAACTCCCCTCTCCACCGCCCCCCCCACCCCTCCAGAACTCTTATGTTCTTGACAACGTCTGCTGTAGCACCTTTGCGACGTTTAAAACCATGGTCTAGTATATGTACTGTGCGTATGTTTCTTTGGTTCTTTCGGTTATGTCACGTCTAAAGATAAAATAATAAATTAAATAATAGCATATTACGACGTTTCGATTGCAACACAAGCAATCATCAGGCATAAAATAAATAGCAACAAAAATCTAACTAGAAAACTATAGACAGACATACAAGCAGACAGACATCACAAGGACACACAGAGAGAGAACACATATCGACACAAAGAGAGAGGTCGTTTCTGTGAGTTTTCGAGTTAGATTTTTGTTGCTATTTCTTTCTTTTATGCCTGATGATGATTGCTTGTGTTGCAATCAAAACGTCGTAATATGCTATTATTTAATTTATTATTTTATCTTTAGACGTGACTTAACCGAAAGAACCAAAGAATAATTCCTGCAGTCACGAAAGCTCCAAAATTAAGATTGTGCGTATGTTGTAATACTTTTGAACCGCAAGTAGTCAATCGTGCCAATCGGAGGTGCGGTCTTAACATCCTTTATCTGCCACTTACCTCCTACAACCTTGCATTCCTTACATTAATACCCACGTAACCGTCTATCGTTCACCTGAGACTCTTATCCTTTGCACCCGTAAATCAACCTCTAAAATACTAAAAAAAAACTGGCTGCGCAAGCGGCTGCCTGCAACCCAGCGCTGTGGAGGTAGTGGCAGCGAAGATTGGAGGATCACCGCGCAATTTTTGGGAAACTCCTTTCCCCATGGGCGTCGATGAGGTGCCATCATCGCCTATCTCACCGGATGCAACGTAGTAACACCGAAAAGTGGACTCGATGTATTTATATGTATGGAGCGCCTTTGCCCAAGGCGCTCAACGTAGTAAAAAAAAAACGCGACAGGAATATAAAATGACGACTTGCATGCTTCAGTTCCATTTATTTGGTATCGCCCTGTGAGCCATTCGGCTCTTGAATCGAGAGCAACCGCAACAAAAAAAAAACAAAAACATGAACAAGAAAACATCTTAAAGTGACTATGCGCAAACAGAAAAATCCAGGAAAAATCTGCAAAGTTTTCCAGAAAAAAAGCACCATGCACCAACGCTGTGAAAAAATCTTAGTGGGATGCAAGTCAAACAACAACAACCACAAGACAACTTATATTTAAGTCATCATTCTAACTCCGTACTACAACAAACAAACATGGCCAAACCAAAAAAGTTTTCGAAATCACCAGAATAAAGCCATAAGCAATGTAACAGTGATCATGGGAACTGTGATCGAAATTTCACAATGAACAACATAAACAACATGTACCCCCAAACCCTCTGTAGCCATAGTCAGCTATGGCGACAGAGTTTGGTGGCACATGTTGTTTATGTCGTTTATTGTGAAATATTATTGTGGCAAGAGGTGGTTGGCAGTTTGGGGTGGCTTTCACCCAACAGTGAATCGACAAAACGATTGTACGTTTATCGCGTAGGCTTTGGAGACAAATATCATCAATGATAGAGGTGTTTTATGAGTAAGGTCATGTAAATATGTCTCCACAATTCTGACTGTCGCCTGATGAAGCTTGCTGTAATTACTCGTGAAACGTCACGATTCTCGAATTGTAAATGTCGTGGGTTTGCCTCTCCAACACACTGGTGTGCTGAACTGGTAACTAATTGGCATGTTTTGTGTGACAAACCTTACTCATTGGCGTTGTCGGTCGGTGGCGGGTTTAAACGACACATTTATACCTACGCAATCAAATCCCAAAAACGCCTCTATTATGGCAAATTAGCCGTATGTTAACACGAATGTCTTTCATTGTTGACCGACAGGATCCGGATTGGGAATATGCAAACCGGGACATCCAGTTGCTACACCCAGTGGCTACTACATCAATGACAAGTGGGTCTCACTGGCCTGCAAAGCACGGGACTTTAGTTTGCCTGCAAACATGACCGAGTGCCTAAGGGGAAAGACCTTCTACATGTATGGCGATTCCACCATGAGGCAGTGGTGGGAATATTTCACCAGCGCAATTCCAGGTACGCAATTGTGTGAATGTATGTACCTTTCGCACCGTTCGTAGTCAACCGTGCGAATCGGAGGTGCTACTGGAGGGAAGAACAACTTTACTACACCATTGGAACCTCATTTGCCAGAAGAAAAAATATGATAATTGGTTTTTTACCCTTTTGTCTGGTAACAAAACTGACACCTTTTTTTTCACAAGGAGTCATGTTTGCATAGACCACAATACCTGCAGTCATAATGCAAACAAAAAACATAACTCTGATAATGTATTAACTGTCCTTGAAGTTGATTGGTCCACACCCGAGACAGCTTTCCTTAGAGCCTAGTCTCACATGGTGTTGGACCAGATGACGCCAAAAGGCGCACAACTCAAAGACAACGCACCATCAGAGTATGAGAGCTCTGGGTAAACATTTACACCATTGGAACGTCATTTGCCAGAAGAAAAAAAAACTTTACTACACTCAAAAAAATCAGTTCTAAAGAAATTAGTTTTCAATCAAGCTTTAAAAGCGCTCAGCTGGTCCACCAGGGTTTAGTTCCTCGACGAATCTTGTCTTGGTCACTGGTAGACCAGAGTCGCCGTGTTCCCGGTAGCCACAGCTCTTGCGAGAGGCACACTCGATGTTGACGACACGATGATCGTCGCGAGGAACACGACTGACGTCAGCAATGTTTGTGGTGGGTTTGTTCTCAACCAACTGTATTTGCTGAGCTACTGAAATATACACCGGGTTGACACGAACATTTATATGGAAAATTTAAACAAATATCCATTTAACTCCATTGTTATAAATGCTGTACATTTTTATTTTTTTCATCTTGCCAAATTTGTTTTTCTTATCAGTGAAGATCCTACGTTCGAGCCATGATAATTTTAGGACATAGCACATATTGATGATCATAGTTATATATATTTTATGCAGTGCGACACTACACACGGATGCTTGCTCTTGTCATTCAAAACGGTCACGATGTACACTTTGGAGCGTCCGGTTAATCGTTAGCTCATGTAATTATTGGGTGTAAAACTGGTTCACATGTCTAGTGACTATCTAAAGCCCCAAGGCCCTCTCTAACCTTTATATGGCAATAACGTTTATTATTTCCATTTAAGTCAAAGCAAAGAAGGGACTGGTGAATTTAGATGCTTGCAAAATGTTTTTTACTGAAGTTATTTGAAAGCATGTGTCGTGTTGAACACGGAGGCACACATTTTACTTTGAGGCAACACTTTATAAAAAAAGCCCCAACAGGGCTATTAAATAACGTACACTCACTACACTAGACCCCAACAGGGTTACTACAACACATTCCTGCGGAGGGAGCTGGTAGTAACGTTGAGTTGCTCGGTCAATGGCCAGGGTCAACGGCGGCGTGGTGTATTCCGCAAATATGCCCGACTGTGAGGGCAGGCACAAGCCGGCGTGAGTAGGTAACACGTTCCTTCGGAGTGGGCAGGTAGGAACTTGGTTGGACAGCGCGTGGTTCGGGGGGGGGGGCAGTTGGATGAGTGGGCATGTTGACCCTTCCCCCCCACCCTCCCCGACATCGTCAACCAATTGCGGCGTAGCTCGGTGTTCGGTGGGGAGGTGCATGGGTGGGCGGAATTCCGGATATGCACGACAGACAAATAATCCCTGGTGGGCAGTGTGGAACCTGTTGTTCCGACCTGTATAACACTCTAGGTAACTAAGACTCACACACACATACACTCACTCTCACACTCTCAGACTCACACACACTCACTATCACACTCTCAGACTCATACACACTCACTCTCAGACTCATACACACACACTCTCAAACTCACACACACACACTCAGTGCAGCGTTCGGGGGGGGGGGGCAGTTGGATGAGTGGGCATATTTACCCTTCCCCCCCACCCTCCCCGACATCGTCAACCAATCGCGGCGTTGCTCGGTATTCGGTGGGGAGGGGATTGCATGAGTGGGCGTGTTTACACCCCACCTCTACCAATGGCGGCCCCGCTCGGCGTTTGGGGGGGGAGTTGGATGATTGGGCGTGTTTACCTTCCCCCCACCCTCCCCGACATCCTCAACCAATCGTGGCCCTGCTCGGCGGTCGGTGGGGGGGGTGCATGGGTGGGCTGCATTCCGATGCACGACAGACAAATAATCCCTGGTGGGCAGTGTGGAACCTGTTGTTCCTACCTGTAAAACGTTGCGTTTTATAAGGGCACCACGGGGTGACCAGCCCCTCCTCACCCAGCCCCTCCCTCCCCACCTAGCCCCTCCCCACCCTCCCCACCCAGCCCCTCCCCACCCTCCCCTCCCCACGCAGCCCCACCCTCCCCACCACTGGCCCCTCCCTCCCCATCACTGGCCCCTCCCTCCCCACCCTCCCCTGTCCACCCAGCCCCACCCACCCCTCCCATATTTTGAATGCACGACGGACAGAATAATCCCCCGTGGGCTGGTGTAACCAGGAGGTTTCTACCAGTATAACCGGGTCAGTCAATAACATTCTCTGACTGACCCACGATGCCGAGCGAATATGTAATCGCTGCCACACTAATCACCAAATGGAAATGCTGCCCTTGTGCAGAACAATACAAAGGAGGACTTTGAATGCGATGAGCAGGAAAACAATTATGAATGAAGATTTGACAATTAAAACTAGGATAACGGATTATTGTTTTTGTTTATCCAGTGTTGTATAAATTGTGATGAATAAAATCATAAAATAAAATGATTAAAATAATGTGGAAATTATGTAAAATATGTAAAGAAATCGTAATTGTGTGATGTTAATATAATAACATGTTTTTAAGTCTAATGAAGAATGCGTGTGTCATTAAGTATTATGAATAATGATTGTGATACGAAAATATAAACTGATTAATATTAATGCGTATGTGATTAAGAAGTGATTATGTGTTAAGCTATCACAAGTAATTATCATTGGCTCGCTCGTTGTCTAGGAGTATGTATAATCAATCGTAATACTATCAATGATACAAATTGAACAATACTTAATACTGTCAATGATACAAATTGAACAATACTTAATACTGTCAATGATACAAATTGAACAATACTTAATACTGTCAATGATACAAGTTGAACAATACTTAATACTGTCAACGATACAAATTGAACAATACTTAATACTGTCAATGATACAAGTTGAACAATACTTAATACTGTCAATGATACAAATTGAACAATACTTAATACTGTCAATGATACAAGTTGAACAATACTTAATACTGTCAACGATACAAATTGAACAATACGTAATACTGTCAATGATACAAGTTGAACAATACGTAATACTGTCAATGATACAAGTTGAACAATACTTAATACTGTCAACGATACAAATTGAACAATACGTAATACTGTCAATGATACAAATTGAACAATACTTAATACTGTCAATGATACAAATTGAACAATACTTAATACTGTCAATTATACAAATTGAACAATACTTAATACTGTCAATGATACAAGTTGAACAATACGTAATACTGTCAATGATACAAATTGAACAATCATTGGAAGGATGTTATTAACCAGGTAATGCCTTAACTGGTTGTGGTTGTTTCCATCATACCTGTCGGCTTACTAGTACATTTTTATTTCCCCACCCCCCGTGTCCCACACTCAGCTTCCCGACGTCCCAACGTTTCGAGCGCCCGATGTTTCGAGCGCCCGAAACGTCGTGATTTATTTGATTTTATATTTACGTGACTTTACTGAAAGAACAAAAGAGTATCAACTGAGTGTCCTTGTTGGCACGCGGGTTCTTCCACTGCCGACAGTTGTATTTGGGAGTATTTAATATTCCTTTGGTGTTATTTTAGTCTCATGCTGATCATCCTGTCTGACCAACACATCATTTGCAACAGGAGCCATTAATCCGGTACACACCTTCTGTTGATATTATGGATAATATTAGTCACGAAAACCTAAGTGTTAAACACAACTTTTTCCAGCCTATAGCTTGGACAATATTTCATGCACGTTCGATATTTGTGTATGACTCATATCTCCACTTAACTTCTCACACATCTTAGCTTATCACAGTATTATTTGAAAATGCCTTCGCCCACAACACTAGCATGAGGAATGCTATATCAGGTCCATTGCCACCAGACACTCTTCATCAACAATTTTCCTCAACCACGTAACTTTTCACACCTCTTTGCTTAGTAAAGCACAACATCTCGAAGTCCGTGACTTGGCAAGCGGCTTCAAAATATAAAGAAAAACGTAAAAGAAAATTTTCAGCGATACTTCAAGACTTCCTCACCAAGAACTCCACTACTCAGACACTTTGCCTCTGCAAAGTTCACTCTTAGCCAAATTACGAGTGCTATCCCCGGAGTCTACCAATGCAGGACCGGATCGTGTGCTTTTGTGTGTTGTTACATAGGAATGTCTAGCTTTTTAAATTATTTGCCTAAGACACGTCAAAACGCCCAGATGCTCCTCCCACTTTTACATCCCTCTATTCATTCGGTCAGTCTTAGTTTACCTCTTGTTCTGGCTCCCTGAATACCCTGGCCCCAGGGGTTATCAGCTCGGCTTAACATCTTTTCTTGGAGTTCATCCCAAGATTATGAGAATCCCAATATATCTAGTTGCCCCTAGCGATGTCTTTTGACTCGTAGAAGCTGACCCTCCCTGCCCCCCAATGTGGCGTGTTTGTGTGTGGCCTCAAGGTGCACATGGCCTGGCACAAGCGTCATGGTGACGTCACCGCCACTTAGTGGCGAATGGCGGTTGTTGTTGTGTGTCTGTGGCACATTCTTTGGGATAAATCCGCCTGCCTCACTCTCTGGGTTTTATCTCTTTGTTTATCATCACTTTGTTTATCTGTTTGTGGTTGATCTCTTTGTTGTTTATCTCTTTGACCCCTCTCCTACTGAGTTTGGTTCGCCAAGTTCGATTCCCCCTCAATAAATACAGTGGCGGTTATCTGCTCTGATATAACACTATATAACACAATTTTTGTTCCTGGGTACTAAGTGTTATTTTTTAATTGCGTATGCCTAAAAAGTATAGAAAATGGCGATGATTCCCCACAAACTTTTGTGACCAGGACTTTATGTGAACGAAAGACACATGCACACGTTTTCTGATTGAAAATAGGTAAATTTTAAAATATCACTGTCCTGGTCACAAAGCAAAGTTTGTGGGGAATAATAGCCATTTTCTGTACTTTTGAGGCATAAGGAATTAGGAAATACCACTTACTACCCAGGAACAAAAAGAAAATGTTTGTTAGACAGTGTTATGATTCCCCCGTTAGGTCGACTCAGCCGTAATATGAATACCTGCTGCAGTATGCAATGATAGATAATGGGGAGACAAAGGCGTCTAGGCATGGCTTTGGTTATTTCCATTACATACATTATGTTGGTCGCATGGAATTGACAATTATAATACATATCTAAAAATACCTATTGTCCTGAATGATCCTTAGGTTCGAGCTTCAACCCGAGCTTCCATCATTTCATTATCATTTAAGTTCCACATGCTTAACCCAGACCTTATGGCAATTATCCATGGATAACAGTGATTGTTAATAAGAATATGCAAAATAGTCATATTGAAACCTTCCGGCCCGAGGTTGTATCATCTTGTAACAGTACGTCGTATCACCAAAGTTAACGTTAAATACCATGACGTTTAAAAATATTCATATGCGGTGGTTGTCATTTTAAACATTTCAACTTTCCAAATGCCAAGGCTTAGTACTAAGTTAACAGCTCTAATGCCGTGTTGTTTTTGCCATGGGCACAGTTAACACAGCAGAGGTGTTCCCTTTGGCCTCCCGAGGACCTTTGTTACCTCAGGGGTGGAGTGTCACAGGTGTGTGTGTGTCACTGGTTATATTTCTTATCAGCCTAAGCCACCAAGCATGTTGTTCAACTTCTCAGTGGAATTCGAATTAGTTTCGGCGTCTGTTTTTTTTTACGATCAGGGCACATTAAATCCACATACGTTAAAACCTTGGATTGCGAACATAATTTGTTCCGGAAACGTGTTTGTAATCCAAAGCACTCGTATATCAGTTGTGATCACGTGACGCTCGGCAGACAAAGCGTATACGTACTACTCGTATTGCAAGACCTCGCTCGTTTATCAAATTAATATTTATTGAAAACGTTTGCTCGTCTTGCAAAACCCTCGCAGACCAAGTTACTCGCAATCCAAGGTTTGATTATATATGTCTACGAGGAACCATTACATAAAACATAGGAAATATCACACTTAATATAATTTTTTGGGGAAAGGCATATATACACACACACAAAGCACAAGGTGAGAAATCAAGAGACCAGGGAAATCATTTACGAAGTGAAAAAACTGGCATGGAGCAGGGCACCGCGGTGGCGAGATGTTAACTACCTCGCTTGGTATACAGGAGGTCGTGGGTGCATTTTTTTCCGGGTCCTCTGGTTTTTCCCACTACATTTAGAAACATGCTTTTGAAGTATTTGGCTGCTAAACATTTCCACGTAAGCCACTTACTTCATTGGGCTATCACTTGTGACCAGATCCCTTCTGGAAAAGAGCTTCATAGCTCAGTGGGCCTTACCTGGTAAAATTCAAAAACAGGAAAATAATTGAGGACATCGGATGACAGATGGGCAAGATTACCAGTGGATTGCAGGCCGATAGGGGTCATGTGGCGGGATGACCGTGGAAGATTTGCAAGGAGCGTCCATATGCCTCTCCATGCTGCTCTCTCCACGTTTTCATTGTCAAAATCCCATGCGTGTGTATGATCCATACATCATAGCAGGTAATGCAGAGCGATTAAAAAACGTTCATATTTAAGTGCATCGCTACGTTGCCGTTCGTTTCCGAGCTGTCGTGCCATTTTTTTTCCCTCCCCTTGCCTTTGCGAAGGCATGCAGATCATCGACGTGCATTCGCCAAAACAAATGGGTCCTCTCCTTGCCACGGGGATGGGCGGCAAGACATTCCTGTCCTATCGCTGTCACGGCTTCCCGCTGCGGTCCCAGAAAGGATCCTTCGCCGCCATGCACTACATCGCCAACGAGCTCGATGGCATTCCTGGTGAGCGATTGGCACGTCGAAGCCGGAATGCCGCTGTAGTTATTTCAGGTTTCTCCAGGCCTGCTTAATTAAACCATGACAACTTAATTGTGGCGTGACCGCATGTGTGCCTTCATCAAGAAGCTGTTGCATAAGTCGCCACACCTACTCTCGGTCTCCATACCATTGAGTGGTGTTACACAATGGTATACATCACCTCCGATTAGCACGGTTGGCCATGTATGGTGCGAAATAAATGCAACATACGTACATACATACGTCACCAGTGATTAGAGTTGTAATGTTCACAGGTTGCAGTTCTGTACAAACGACTTGGTGTAGACTAGGTGTATAGTGTAGCAGCAACAACGAATATATAGCAGTGGCCCAAATGGCAGCATCGGCAGCAGGAGATTGCATGGCAGCAGCAGTCCAGCTCATGCAGACTTCACACCACCCTTTCCCATTCGGATGACGTGCATGTACATCATCAGTCTTGATAATTGATAATTGTTTTTTTACTCTTTTATCTGGCAACAAAACTGACACCTTTTTTTTTACAAGGAGTCATGTTTGAATAGACCACAATACCTGTAGTCGTAATGCAAAAAAAAACACAAATCTGATAATGTATGCACTGTCCTTGAAGTTGATTGGTCCACACCCGAGACAGCTTTCCTTAGAGCCTAGTCTCACATGGTGTTGGACCAGATGACGCCAAAAGGCGTCATCTGTACTCACCGCAGAGAGCTGTAGCGACACGACCGCACTCTACGATAGCTGCCTCGGTAAGGATGAAGTTACTTTAGTTTTTCTTTCGGTTCGAATCGAAAGAAAGACTCCTCATGCCTCACTCTGTCCACCCAGAATGAGTTCAATGTGAATAGGTACAGCGCAGTTAGTCAATCGGAACTCCCACCTCTTCCAATACGTCTGGCCGGCGTGGAAAGTAGGTCAAACATCCTCTTAACGGGTTCTCTCTTGAGATCCCTCTCGTGGAGGTGCTTCCACTAGCGGTGGTGAGAGCGTGCAATTTCAGGGCTGCGCCTTGATATTTTGAACTTAGCCTGGACCTCCCATAACTGGACTCATCTTAATGTGAGCACCCGATGCGGTGTGTAAACAATCAGCATTAGCGTAACGAAGGCACACTGGCGTGGTGCTTACCACAACACTCCATCATCTTGCACCATGCCTACGTCAATAGGTGCTTTATAAGGGTAATTATTTCTATTTATATGGCGCTCCTTTGTCCATCAGCAGTCCAGCCAAGGGAACCGGGACCTCCAATTGCTTCTGTCCCTATGCCGGCACAAGGTGTCCATATGCAGCTCTGGCCTGCCAACAGCACTTTCCCCTACCGTTTATTCGCATTCAGTGGACACCCTTTGTGCTTTGTCTGCTGTGTGCGCGTGTGTTCACCAACCCTTTCCCCCGAAAGGTGGCAAGGACACGGTCGTGGCTTTCACCCTGTGGGCTCACTTCACATCGTACCCCGTGATCATCTACGCGAAACGCATCCGCAACATCCGTGCTTCCATCGTTCGCCTGCTGGCTCGTTCGCCCGAGACCCTGGTCATCATTAAGACGGCCAACACCAGCTACAAGTCGGTCATCGGAAGCGACTGGCTGGCCAAGCAGCTCGACCAAGTCATGCGGCGAATGATGGCGGGTTTGCAAGTCGTCATTGTGGACGTCTGGGACATGACCGCGGCCCACCGTTTCCCAGATAGGATTCACCCACCCGCCCTGATCATCAAGAATGAAATTAACCTTGTCCTGTCGTACTTGTGCCCGAAGTGAGGTCAAGAAAGCTCACCGGTTGTGGGGGGGGGGGTTCTCTTTGTGGATCTTCACATCCGCGGCTCCTCCTCAACGAGGCGTAAAAACTCCACTCCTCCGATTAGCACGGTTGGCCACGTACGATGCGAAAGAAGTTCAACATTTCTATACAAAATGAAGATAGATGGAACCCATGGAGGAGAGAAGCTTTTAGCTGTATGACTTCCCAAATCGACTAAATATTCGTGGACTTTATCGGTTGTCGCAAACTATGGGGGCAACGATCATATTGGAATTCGAAAAAACGACGTCGATTTCGACCAGACGACAATATTACAAAAATGCGTAACCGGTCGGGCTGCCGCGAGAATCCATCCATCGCCAACCGCAAACTCACGATTTGCATATGGTTTTGCGGTCGTGCTGTTCATATGTACGTTGAACTTCTTCCGCACTGCACGTAGCCAAGCTGTACTAAACAAAGAGGCGTGCTGTGCGGCTTTCCATTGCGTTTTCGGGTTGTGCTACCCGCGTGTCGTCACGACGTGAAGCTCCCAACACGTGGAGTGAATCACCTTGCACAATGGCACACGCAGGACAACTAGAAACACACATCGGAGAGCTCGAATGCTTTATTTGGTTGGCTGGTTACTTGGAAGCTTTAAAATAATGTTTATTTTTTAACTCAGGGTTTTTTCTTTTCTAAAGCATTGCTCTTGTTTGTCAAATCCATAGGTTTACTATTGTTATTATTTAACAGACTGTGTACAGAATCTGTAAACACTGCTTTCCCATATTCTGGAATGTGTTTCACACATGTCAATATTCTCTTCATGAGAGCATCTGCAATGCTGTCGCGTCGGGTTTTATTTCAAGATGCTTGAGCTATACTCAAGATCCCGTGGAGATTTGCTCCAATAACCAAAAATATGAGCACACAGCCCTTGAGCGTGGGTGTGTCCACAGTTTAATAATGTCTTTTACACTGGATTGATGAAAATAATAATTCTGACATTTATAATGCTCATAATATGTAACAGATGTCAATTACTGTGAATCCGAGGCATGGAACCAAAGATTAATGTCACTTCGTAGCCATGTAATAGAGTTACTGTAGGCCTTTAAGTGTCTTTGAAAAGTTGGTGTAGATTAAATGGTGCGAATTTAATCGACCTCTGTGGTGGAGACTCGTGGCGGACGCTACTGGGCAGCTGGAGGCAGTCGCCCTCCAACAACGGAGGACAGAAGAGCGATGCTCGTAACAACGATTGGAGAGCCGGGCGGATAAAACGCAGCAAGTTGGCACAGCGGGGAGCAAAGTCAACTTACAACACCTGAGTTTGCGCCGTTGCCAGTGAGCCTTCCACACCTTTTATGGCCTCAAATGGCACGTATAATTGCGCACTTTCTTGGAAACCCATGACATTGTGTTTTATTCTTGTTAATTGGTAACAAGAGTGGCAGGCGGTATTGGAAACTTTTTCTGGGACTCGCTTAGGTCGACTCGGCCGTAAATGGGCTTCTGAAGGGGTGTGTGTCATCATAGCGTAACCAGGGCCGTCGCGTCGAGCCAGGTGGGCCCCACCATCAACAACAACAACAACCGCCATTCGCCACTAAGTGGCGGTGACGTCACCACGACGCTTGTGCCAGGCCAAATGCACCTTGAGGCCACGTGAAGTGTCGAACGTCCGCTGGCAGGAGGTCACGGGGCAGACCCAGGTGCCACGGGTCGACTGATGTGTGACGCACGAAGTTCACTACCAAATGCAACAACTTATGCAACACCAGCACTCAGCCTTCCTCTTCCTGCTGTAACTCTGCCTTGTACACTCCTAAGACGATACGGGGAAACGCCGCGTTCCAACGATGGAGGCTCCATTCACGCACCATCTGCATTCACAATCATACAAACGTGTTCCCAAGTCCTCGCACGCACCAATTCGCACTCCAAGAGCCCCAGTTTTTATTATTTACCCGGCAAAGCCCATTGGGGTGTGAGAATAGGTTTTCCCCTTTTTTCTGGCAACAAAACAGGTGTTAAGATGTTAAGACAACAAAATGAAACCTTTTACAAGGAATCGTGTCTGCATTAACCGCAATATTTGTGGCCAGAATGCAAAAAAAAACCATACTCTGATAGTATATGCATTGTTCTTGAAACTGATTGGTCCACACCAGAGACAGCATTATTTCATTCCAGAGTGAACGTTTGCAGACTGCCAAGATATATTGTAACGTCAGGCAGCTGTCCAAGGCACCCCACACTACAGCAAACAAAAAATTATGCAATTTCACCTATAACGAGGCAATAAACACACCCGTGACAATAAGCACGGCAAAGCAAATTTTGTTGAGTACAAAGGTCATCATAGCAACTTATTTATGAAACCCTGTGCTGGCTTTGATGAAAATTGTATATGGGAGTTGATCGAATCCGATATGGGCCGTCGTCTATACTAAATGGTGACACAAAAGTATGTCTACACTTTCAAAACGTTTTTATTTTTTACAAATTGTAGTTGTACTAAAAATGTTTTTAAAATGGTTTTAACCTTCATATCTGTACACCACTTGATTATATGTGCTTGTACGTGTACAAGGGATTGTATTTATAGGGATTTGGTGAATGGGATTTGGAGGTTACATAAAGGTGTGGATTGAATGTGGACCGTATTACGTTGTATTGATGTACAGTACTTCATATTTGTCTAACAAACCACACCGGTTTTTCACCACAGAAAAGTACTATCAGCAAATCTTTTAGAGTCCTCGCCATCCTTTTATCGTGGAACTCCGTGGTAAAAGGATGTCGAGTATGTACAGACACTGATGATTTCATGAAATAATAATTTAATACAGAAATATAGATTTTTTAATATATCTGAATTACAATAATTTAATCTTAATTTAGGAGCTTTCGTGACTGCAGGAATTATTCTTTGGTTTTTTTTCGGTTAAGTCACGTCTAAAAATAAAATAAAATAATAAATTAAAATAACATATTACGACGTTTCGATTGCAACACAAGCAATCATCATCAGGTATAAAAGAAATAGCAACAAAAATCTAACTAGAAAACTATAGACAGACATACAAGCAGACAGACATCACAACGGCACACAGAGAGAGGACACAAATCGGCACAAAGAGAGGGGTCGTTTCTGTGACGGTCCCTTAAATATAGAGAGGGGGGGCGGGGACGGAGAGAGGGAGGGGGCAGAGAGAATTAGCATATCAATGAGTGTACGGCAACGTACTGCTGTTGCAAGTAAGATGACAATGTGGAACGGGCACGCAAAATTGAAAACGGGCACGCAAAATTGAAAATTAGGAGACAGGCACACGAAAATTAAATAACCTAGCAAAATATCGAAATGTGATGTAATACAACACAGAGAGTCGGTTAACACACAATTAACGCATAGCCTGGTTGATTACGTGTTTCAAAATTTGCTAAGTTAGAATTTAAGTGTGAAAATTCCAAAGAAAGGACACAGGCAGAGAGAACAAATAGTCAGAAAGAAAAAGGATAAGCTTAAAACTTCCCCGTAGAAGTGGTTCAATCTTAATTTAGGAGCTTTCGTGACTGCAGGAATTATTCTTTGGTTTTTTTCGGTTAAGTCACGTCTAAAAATAAAATAATAATAATTCCTGCAGTCACGAAAGCTCCTAAATTAAGATTGAACCACTTCTACGGGGAAGTTTTAAGCTTATCCTTTTTCTTTCTGACTATTTGTTCTCTCTGCCTGTGTCCTTTCTTTGGAATTTTCACACTTAAAATTCTAACTTAGCAAATTTTGAAACACGTAATCAACCAGGCTATGCGTTAATTGTGTGTTAACCGACTCTCTGTGTTGTATTACATCACATTTCGATATTTTGCTAGGTTATTTAATTTTCGTGTGCCTGTCTCCTAATTTTCAATTTTGCGTGCCCGTTTTCAATTTTGCGTGCCCGTTCCACATTGTCATCTTACTTGCAACAGCAGTACGTTGCCGTACACTCATTGATATGCTAATTCTCTCTGCCCCCTCCCTCTCTCCGTCCCCGCCCCCCCTCTCTATATTTAAGGGACCGTCACAGAAACGACCCCTCTCTTTGTGCCGATTTGTGTCCTCTCTCTGTGTGCCGTTGTGATGTCTGTCTGCTTGTATGTCTGTCTATAGTTTTCTAGTTAGATTTTTGTTGCTATTTCTTTTATACCTGATGATGATTGCTTGTGTTGCAATCGAAACGTCGTAATATGTTATTTTAATTTATTATTTTATTTTTAGACGTGACTTAACCGAAAAAAACCATACAATAATTTAATCTATAAAAGTATGAGCAAGAGCAAAACAGACTACGCAATCGTTTGTGCAGTAAACACCTGGGCGCCTCGGGGAGACGGACGCACAAACAAGACTCCTCGTACAAGAGGATGAAACTAAACTTCAGGAAACACACCGGAGGAGGCTGCATGCTCTATCCACTGTGACTGTACGGTCGAGCTGAATGAACACGCGACCTTTCTCTCTGTTGAGTTGGAAGTGTAATGACGACTTGGACGCACTTGTCTTCAGATGGTTTCTTTATTTAGGAGCCACGTGCTCACACTCAATGAGGCGGAGATTCTACCGCAACAGCCCCGAGTCTCCCGCGCATCTCCCTTTTATACGGTCCGAGGCTACGCCCCAATTCCCGAACCTTCTCACTGGTTCTAGACGCTTGCTTCATCAGCTCTCTACGGTCTTTTCCCGTGACCTGGCCACGCTCCTATTCCCGATCATTCCCGCAGCCACCAGTCCACTCGTACTGCAGGCTGACTCCCCTGTCATTACCTCCTGTGGCCACTAGTCCACTCACACCGCAGGCTGAATCCCCTGTCATTACCTCCCGTGGCAACTAGTCCACTCACACCAAAGGTTGACTCCCCTGTCATTACCTCCCGTGGCCACTAGTTCACTCACACCGTAGATTGACTCTACTGTCATTACAGAAGGAACATGAGAAGGCATGTCACAACTTTAATTTATAACAAGTTACTTGTTTATTTTCAGTTTTGCTGCAGTTGTCCATGGCGCGACGCACGTATTTTCAGTTTTTATTGGAAAGAACAGGAGACGGAACCCATCCAAACTTGCTTTTTTTCGTTTCCTGTATGTGCTGGTCCATTACAGACAGAGATACACGAACAAGCATAACATGATACAGATAAAAGACAAAGATTGGGGAAGCTGTGGCAGTGAGGTTAGCACACTGCCCTTCATAATCTCACCACCATCACCCAACCCCGCGTTCATTCTCGACCATGCCAACATGAGCGAGTGGCAAGGCACCATATCAACCGGTGCTGGTATCTCCACAACTACTTAACCAACTCGTACTAACCAGTAGGGTGGTGAAGTATGGTCATCAAACCATGACGATCGACATTCACCGCTAAAAACAGGTCGCAGGTGAGAAAAGAAGGGGTTAAGACACCGTCAATTATATAATTCCCTATACCGGTGGTTCTCAACCGCAGGCAAGTGGCAATGTCCCAAGGGTGGATGTTTTTTGTTCGAATTTGAAAACAAAAACTGGCTTTTCTTGATAAGGGGCCGTCCATAAATGACGCCACACACCTGGGGGGGGGGGGTCAGACATTTGTGACATCACATCAAAATGCGCAACTTTAAATAAATATAGAATTGTTATAACAACACTGTTATAACACCACTCCTACAATATCAGAGTGCAGCGCCACATTAAATAGCACTACAATGACAATAGTTTAAAGCGATTTGAAGCATGTTTTATTTCAAAATGGAAATATGGTTTTTGGGGAGGGCAGAGCTTTGTGACGTCATATTTGAGGGGGGAGGTCAAAAATCGCGTGACGTAATTTATGGACGGCCCCTAACTTTAGTTGCCAGCCCCCTGGGCTAGGCAGAAAAGATGAGTTTGAAGGGAGGAATGGAAGCAGGTTAGTGCTCCAGGCTCGCAAGAATTGCCAGACAGCAAGCTACTTGTACACAAACACAGCAGCAGGTATTGAGCAGGTGACAACACACATTCTGACTTGAAAAAAAATAGGTGATGGATTAAACTGCGTCTATTTAGTGTAACTGCTGCCGCAACCATCTGAGGACCCAATCAAACCCATCACCTTGCCATACATAGCAGGGGTTACCAAAAATATTTCCGAAAATTTTGAACAAACACAAGATCCAGGTTCGCTTCCACACAGTATACAAAATCCGTGATTTGATCCCATCTGTGAAGGATGTGATTCCTGACATGCAATACCCTGGTGTCTACAAACTAAGTTGTGGTTTTATAACAAGTTACTTGTTTATTTTCAGTTTTTCTGCAGTCGTCCACGGCGCGACGCACGGATTTTCAATTTTTGTCAGAAAGAACTTGAGACGGAACCCGTCCAAACTTTATTGTTTTCGTTTCAAACTAGGAAGTGGCAAAGTCACGTAGGTTAACCTACGAAAAGAGCAAAGAGTATGGATCCTTGCAGTCACGGAAGCTTCAAATCTAGAATTTTAACCTTAATTTTTCTGACGCTGGTAACCTTTTTGATAATGTATTGCGACTCACCCCTGCTCATGCAAATTTCTACACCCCTGTCCAAAAATTTTACGAATTGAGTTTTCAGCCAATCCAGGAAAGTAGTGTTCTGAAACAACTGTCCGACCTCAAAGGGTCCTCCTCTACCGGAGCAGATAATATTCCCGTCTTTGCTCTACTAACTGTTGGTCACCTAATATACAAACCTACAGCCCATATTTTAAACCTGTCCATCAAAGAAGCATCAGTTCCTCTAGAATAGAAACTTTCCTGTGTTCGTCCACTTCACAAAGGGGGCCCTAAAGATGATTCAAATAACTACCGACCTATCTCAATTTTGTCCCCGTTGATATGAAATTTTTTTTTAATTATTGAACTACCAAATTAGCAGTTTCCTGTCTGCCAGCAATCTATTACATCTTAAACAATCTGGGTTCTGAAAAATATGCAGCACCACATCTGCCGCATTAGACTCTCTGAATCACATTTACAGTAGCCTTGATAATAAGCAGTACTGCACCTGTCTTTTTCTTGACTTGTCCAAAGCTTTTGATACAGTAGACCACAACACCCTGCTTAGTAAACTAAGTTGCCTCGTTTTTTCCGAAAACGCAGTAAAATGGTAAAAATAATTACCTCTTCTCTCACACCCAAACTGTATTCACAGATGGTTGGAGGTCAAACAGTGTTGAGATAACACAACTGGTTCCACAGGGTTCCATCCCTGGCCCCCTCTTGTTCTCTCTTTATGTCAATCACTTGGGCACTGACCTCGATCATTCCAGGGTAAATCTTTTTGCAGATAACACGATACTGATTACTGCTGGCTGCTCTCCAGATGACGTGATTGCTGAGCTCCAGGGTGATTTCAACAAACTACAACATCAGCTAGTTGCTCTTAAACTAGTCCTGAAAACCTCCAAAACCAAGGTGCTATGCTTTTCACCAGGACCAAAGCAGGAAGTTATTTTTCCCCAATTACATTCCTTAAATAATTATCAAATAGAGCAAGTCAAAATCAAAAAGTATCTTGGGGTCATCCTGGAATCAAAACTGAATTTTGAAGGTCACATTGATTATATTGGTAAAAAGACAAAACTACAAATTGGTTTTCTGTATCGACACAAGCATTGCTTCCCCCCTGTGTTCCGTTTGGAATTGATAAAAGCTACCATACTGCCTCTACTTGATTACTGTGACATCGTGTATAAATCAGCCTCAAGTACTGTACTGAAGAAGCTTGACTCAATTTATCACTCGGCCTTAAGATGTGCATTCAACTGCCCAAATAGGACTCACCACTGTGATCTCGACATTGGGTGAAACTTAATATCTCTTAATGTTCGACGGCTTGTGCACCAGATCTTATTTATTCACGATGTACTTACAAAAAGAATCCGCATATTACCTGCTGGATCTCCTCTATGTTTAAAAGAACAAATTTGACCTAAGGTCTTCACTAATTTACCAGCTTCACATTCCCTATTGCCGTGCAAATTTTGGAGGAAGGGCCTTTGCGATTGATGCCCCCAGGATCTGGAATGCTATTGCTAATAAACTGCAACTTGAATCACTACCTATGAGATTTTTATTCAAAACTGCTCTAGAGGAGTTGTACACCCCTAGCTGCCACTGGTATTCAGTGGCCTAAAATAAAAGAAAATGTTTCGCTCCGGATGACCGCTGCAAAGTATAATCTGTGTTTTGATCTAGTGTGCTGATCTTAAGGTGCATTGAACATTTTGATACTCCGACTGATGCTCCTGCTGTTGTAGAGAGACTCATGCAGCCAGCCATGGCTGCAGGGTTTTGTGGTACATGTTGTTTATGTTGCTTATTGTGAAAATTCGGTCACAGTTCCTATGATCACTGTTACATTGCTTTTATGGCTTTATTTTGGTGATTTCGAAAACTTTTTTGGTTTGGCCATGTTTGTTTGTTGTAGTACGGAGTTAGACTGATGACTTTAATCTAAGTTGTCTTGTGGTTGTTTAGTTTGCATCCCACTGGGATTTTTGCACACCGCGTTGGTGTAAGGTGCTTTTGCTGCAATATTTTGCCGTCTTTTCTTGGATTTTATGTTTGCACATGGTCACAGTCACTTTAAGATGTTTTCTTGTTCATGTTTTTGTTTGTTGCGGTTGCGCCCGATTCAAGAGCCGAATGGCTCACAGGGCTATACCAAATAAATTAAACTGAAAACTGTATGTGTGATGCCGCCGCCACGAAGCCGTTCGGCAGGCGCCCAAACCCCCGACTTCGCCACCACCAAGCAACGGAGCCAACCCCGCGTCCCCCTCACCTCACCTCACACGAACACACCCGCACGCATTCCCCCCCCCCCATAGAGCTCCGAGGGGAGGTCACCTGGCCGACCGGTTTTTATCCGAGAAACCCTTATCGGGGTTAACTCTCACGGTTTCCGGCGATCAGGGAATTGGACGACCTCCCCCGTGCTACGTTGCGCCGCGGCGCTGCGACCAGCCGTAATATGGTGTGGTCGCGGCATGGGGCATTCGGCCACCGCGGTTGAGGTGCATTTTCCCCCCACACACACCCCCACGGGTCGACGGGGCAAGCAGGGGAGGGACGGGACAGCACGAATAGCGGGACCGCAGGAGCTGTTGCGCATAGTCATGGAGGGTTGGGATAATTACGCTTGAGCGCGCAGGCACCATTGTTAGGGGAGTTAAAGGATAAGGCTATTAGTATAAATAATTGGGAGAGGGGAGGCGCGCGAGGAGCCATGCACAGCTTCCCACGACGGGCCTTTGTGATGGACACCGCCGCATGAACCTCGATGATGGGGGCCTGCGTGAGAAAAGGATTGATTGGAATTTGCGCCGTGCAGGTCGCTCATTGATTAGCGGAACAAAGGCACCGCGGAGCTGCCTGGCCCGGGCGAGGGGGGCGCGTGCCATTGTTTGGAGTTCACGCCGCGCGGACAAAGGATTAATTAGCATAGCGAAGGCGCACGGTGCGTGGGAAGGGGGTAGGGGTCCGGGAATCAGGATAAATGGGAAGCGCAAAGGGGAAATCGGACGTTCTCTCCAGGCCAGCGGACCCGCAGCAGCTCCAGCCAGCGACCCGGACGTCCGTGCGACGTGTCGAGGTGCGCTGTTAGCACCGGGAGCAGCGAACCACCGCGGGCACCAAACAGTGAGTGGGGAGGTGAAGTAGGGTAGCGTAAGCCGATAAATAGGGAATAGGTACAGGTTTGGGTGGAATAGGCCAGCCTCGTCGACTCACTGAGTCAACATCAATTCGCAGGTAGCATATAATAAATCATTAATAGCGAAGCGTGGTCTCGCGTGATCTTGTTGAGCAGTGTGTCGCGTGGGGAGCTGCGTGTGTGTGCGTGCGACCACCCCGTGTGCGATACAGGTGCGCGATCATAACGCGAGTAGAGTTGGAGTGCGCGGAGCGGTGTGTGTGTGTGGGCGTGCGTACGTTCGCTCCGTGTGGGTTGCAGGCGCGCGATTAGGACAGGGAGGTATCGTAGTAGGGAGGGGCAGAATACTACTCGGTAATTAGCCATGCCGGCTACGCGGACCCGCGGGGGAGGGGAATCCTCGGGCGATGGTTCCCACGCCACGGGTGAGGAACATAGCAGCGGGGGGGCGATTGATGATGCTAGCCCGGCCGTTAGCATTATCGAGGGAGGGATCTCGGGGGCTAGCGACCCCCACATATTGGTGTCAGAAACGGGACGATCCCCCGCACCCCCAAGGGAAAGAGGCCCCCCAACCCAGATTAAAATCAAATGCACATTTACGGGCAAAGGAATTCCATCATGGAAATCGTTTGCCCGCAGCATCAGAGGGGCTAAAAAAGTTAATGGGTGGTCAGATGAGGAGGCGTTGCAGCAGTTAGAGTTACATTTAGATGGGCGAGCAGCTGACTTTGTGGAAGCTTTGCCCGCAAGCGCACAAACTCAGTGGGAAATAGTAATGTGCGAACTCGAACGGCGCTTCGGCGCCTATGACGAGGAGGATGCGCAGGCGGCCTTAGAGGCACGCCGTCGTCAACCCGGCGAGGATCTGCGAGATTACGCCGAGGATGTACGCATGTTGACCCAGCTCGCGTACCCAGAGTACGAGGCCAAAATAATTGAGGGCCTCGCCGCCGGTAAAATCCAACGATATTTGGCACGCACCCCGTGGTGGCAGCCAAATGTAGACGGTGCACGCCTCTCCTTTAACACCCTCGTCGAGCGCGCGCGCAAATGCGAGAAACTCTCGGGTGAGCGCGCGCAGCCTCGAGGGAGGGGACGAGAGTGCGCCGTGGCGAGCCTACTCTCCGACGAGGAGGAAGAGATCGCCATCGCAGTAAGGGGACGGGCAAGGGAGCCCCAGAGACCCAGCGAGACCACCCCAGGGTGGGTAGCCGGGTTACAGACCGGCATGGGAGATATTGCTGGCCGGGTAGACCAAATGGACGGTAAGATAACCCATGTAGGTGAGAGGGTAACCCACGTAGGTGAGAATATGACCAAACTGCAATCCTCCGTTGAGACCATCCGATCCGAAATGGGGGACCTACGCGCCACGGTAGGGGGGTTATCTGGAAGGGTGGCCCGACTAGAGGCGGAGGGTGGACAGCGGCGTAATGGGGGGGGAGGGAGTGGGCAGGGGGCCCACTACGGAGCCGCCCCCCCTCCTCGGGCATGTTATATGTGCGATCGCCGAGGGCATTTAGTGAGAGATTGTCCTGAAATCACCCGAGCTAGGCAGATGCGGGGGTTAAACTCCAACGCCCCCTAGAAAGCGGACCAACTAGGGGTGCAATCGACGCGGTCCCGATACAAATAGACGATAATGAGAATAATGGCGAGCGAGTGATCTCCACACAGGTTCCAACAACAACGCCCACGGAAACGGTGACTCCTGGCGACTGGCTACGGGAGCTGGTGGCGGGGATCACGGGGGCCACGTCGCTGGTGGAAGGGGAGGTAAACGGAGTGCGTACCCGAATTCTGCTGGACACGGGGGCGGTGGCCTCGCTCGTGAGCGCAGCGCACTGCAGCGCGATCGGGGTCGACGTGCGTCACCTGCAGGCCCCGGACCGCGCGCTGCACACGGCGAGCGGAGCCGGAATGGGGCTGCTGGGGAGAGCCACCCTAGAGGTCCGCATAGGCAGTCAGGTGTGCACCCAGGAGTTCTACGTGTCGAGTGCGTTGTGTCACGAGTGTATCGCAGGTACCGACCTCTTAGAACGGCTGGGACTCAACGTGCAACCCCGCCAGCGATGCGCCACCATGGAGAGCAACGGCGAGCGGATACCGTTCCTGGGACGAGAACCAACGCGCCCCCGCTTCGCACCTGTGGCCGCTATCCTGGCGACGGCAGTCACCATCGGCCCGCTCACCGAGATGCTGGTGCCGGTGGCAACATCCCCCACCGACCCCGCGCTCCGACCATCAGGAGAGGTAATGCTAACTCCTCACCCGGAGTTGGCAAAACGGTATGGGGTCGTGGGATCCGCCACGTTGGTAAACGCAGATGGGGACCGATTGTTTATGCGGATGTTTAACCCCCACAGTACCCCAGCGACACTGCGGCGGCGCACCCCGATAGCCACCGTACACCCCCTGCACGCACGCCACTCTAACGACTCGGTGTTCGCACTCTGGGCTGAGGACCCCGGGCGTCCTGAGGGTGACCAGGACCTGGCCTGGCGAGTCGGCCCGACTCCCCGAGCCGAGGTCGTTCCCCTGCTCGACGCGTTACATGTACCATGGGCGGATTTACCTAAGGGAGAGGCCGATCGGCTGCGCGAGTTACTGCGGGAGTATGCCGACGTATTCAGTGAACACGACTCGGACGTGGGTCGGACCGATCTTGTTAAGCACCAAATTGACACCGGTGCAGCCCGACCCATCAAACTCCCTGCGTACCGAGTGGGCGCACCCGAACGCGCCCAAATCAAAGAGGCAGTTGGGGACATGCTTCGCGATAACATAATTCAGCCCTCGGCGAGCCCCTGGTCAGCCCCAGTGGTACTAGTGACGAAAAAGGATGGGTCAACCCGGTTCTGCGTCGATTACCGTAAACTAAATGCAGTCACGCTCGGCGATGCCTTCCCCATACCCCGCATCGACGACACCTTCGACAGCCTCGCTGGAGCGCGATATTTTTCCACCCTCGATCTCGCGTCCGGGTACTGGCAGGTGGAGATGGCGGAGGAGGATCGGCCGAAAACCGCATTCACCACCCCGATGGGGCTATTCGAGTTTCGAGTACTCCCGTTCGGACTCACCAATGCGCCCGCGACGTTCCAGCGGCTGATGGAGTTGGTGATGCGGGGCTTGCAATGGGAACAGTGCCTGATTTACTTGGACGATGTGATAGTGTTCAGTAGATCTTTGTCTGAGCATTGGTCCAGGCTTCGAGAGGTGTTCCAGCGACTGCGAGCGGCTCATCTCAAGCTCAAGCCACGTAAGTGTTACATCGCACAACGCGAGGTGGGGTACCTCGGGCATCGCGTCAGCGAGGCAGGTGTGCACACCGATCCGGAGAAGGTACGCGCCGTAGTGGAGTGGCCACGGCCAAGGAATCTGACGGAGATCAGATCATTTTTGGGGCTCGCCACCTATTATCGCCGATTTGTAAAGGGATTCAGCGAGATTGCACGCCCCCTCACCCAACTCACCTCCCCTAAGCACCCCTACCAGTGGACGGGGGCCTGCCAGACGGCCTTCACCACTCTCAAAGACCACCTCACCCACGCCCCCACCCTCGCTTTCCCCGATTTTACCACCGATTTTATTTTGGACACCGACGCCTGCAGCAGCGGGCTGGGCGCGGTGTTGTCACAGGTACAGGATGGGACGGAACGAGTCATCGCGTACGCCAGCCGTACCTTGAGTGGGGCCGAGCTTAACTATTGCGTGACCCGCCAAGAGTTGTACGCCGTGATTTTCGCATGTAAGCAGTTCCGGCCGTATTTGTACGGCAGGAAATGTCGCGTACGCACTGACCATTATGCTCTGCAGTTCCTTCTTACATTCAAGGAGCCGCGGGGGCAGATGGCCCGGTGGTTGGCGCAGTTGCAGGAGTACAACCTGCAAATCGAGTATCGGGCTGGCCGGACGCATGCAAACGCGGACGCCTTGTCGAGGCGACCCACGGTGGACACCGAGACAAGGGCGGAGGAGGCCTGCCCGTGCTTCACGGGGGGACGCTGCCGGCAGGCAACGGACCCCCGAGCGGCCGCGGCCACTGACCCCCCCCCAGCGAGAGAGAGTGCAGTGTGCGCCACAGAGACCCTCGCAGGTGGCACCGATGATCCCGTCGACCGCACGGCAAGCGCGGGACCCGCGGCTCGGGACCCGATCGGACGGATCCAGGAGGACGTCGGCTGCGCCTTCCCGGGCCTGAACGACGAGCAGCTGAGACAGACCCAGCAGCGAGATCCCGATCTGGCGGCAGTGGAGGCGGCACTGCGGGAGGAAAAGAGCGCCCTACCAGGACCCTGGAGCGGTTTGTATGCCCGGTTGTGTGTGCAGAACGGAGTGGTACGGGAGTTAACCGAGGCCGGCCAGCCGGGGTGCATCTGTGTTCCTGCCCAGGTGCGACCCCAGCTGCTTCGGCTGGTGCATGACCACCCACTCGGGGGCCACGATGGGGAACGACGCACTCGAGAGACCCTGCGTCGCCAGTATCTCTGGCCCAAATTGGCACAAGACGTGGCGGCCTGGGTACAGGGCTGCCGCGCCTGTCAGCAGTGCGGGCCGAAACCGGCACGATACCAGGTACCCCTAAGGCCGTTCCGCGTCAGCCGCACGAATCAGCTGGTCGGGATTGACCTACAGGGGCCATTCCCGCGATCCCATCGAGGCAACCGATATATCCTTGTCGCAGTAGAGTATTTCACCCGCTACCCCGTGGCAGTGGCCATCCCTGATAAAACGGCCTTGGTGGTGGCCCGGGCATTCGTGGAACACTACGTACTTAAGCACGGGATCCCAGAACGAGTCCTCACCGACCAGGGTAGCGAGTTCGAGGCCGAGTTGTTCCAGGCACTGTGCCGAGAGTTCGGAATCCAGAAGGACCGAACCACAGCGTACCACCCCCAAGCGAACGGTATGGTGGAGCGCATGAATCAGACCCTAGCGGGGAAACTCAAACGTATGGCGGCCGCAAATCAACGGGATTGGGACGAACACCTCCCCTACGCCCTTTTCGCCTACGCCACCACCGTACACACGTCGACGGGACAAACCCCGTTTTTAATGATGTTCGGCCGTGAGTCTCGTTTACCCGCAGATCTGCTATTCGGCGTCCCTTCCCCCCAGCCGGAGGAGGGAAGCCGCCCCGTGGAACACCTGTTGGAGACCCTGCGAGAAGCCCGAGGCCGAGCATACCCGCAAGGGGAAGCCGCGCATCGGCGGCAGGAACAGGGCACCCGACCCCGCATGGAACCCCCCTTATTCCTGACAGGTGCTAAGGTGTGGCTACACACCCCTCGCGTCGGGGCCGGGCAGGTGGGGAAACTGACGACCTACTGGCGGGGACCCTGGACCGTGGTGCGGCAGATATCCCCCTGGACGGTACTAATCTATGGCGGGGAGAGGGATCGAGAGACGGTGGTCAACGTCCGCCGCTTAAAACCGTGGAAAGCGGCCCCGGCGAGAGAGGACCCCGTCACCCGAAGGCCCCGAAATCCCGGAGTACCCGCACCCCTCGTGTTGGGGGGCCTCGCACACTACATGGGCCCCGCCGGGCCCCCGAGACGCCCCGATCCAGTCCGGAGAAGACGCGGACGACGGCCACTAAACCCTTCCGCTGCTGAGTTTGTGCCCCAGCCCACAGGTGCCGGAGGACGGGGAGAGCCGCTGGAGTGGAGGAGGAGACCGCCGCAGGAGCTACAGAGGACGGAACCACCCGCCCCGAGGCCAGCCACCAGGTCCGGACGGATCCCCCGGACCCCGCAACGTTTCCTCGTGGGCGCGGCCCAAGCGAGGTGCTCCAGTCAACCCGGGACGGGGACTGGCACCTCGGGGGGCTATGTGATGCCGCCGCCACGAAGCCGTTCGGCAGGCGCCCAAACCCCCGACTTCGCCACCACCAAGCAACGGAGCCAACCCCGCGTCCCCCTCACCTCACCTCACACGAACACACCCGCACGCATTCCCCCCCCCCCATAGAGCTCCGAGGGGAGGTCACCTGGCCGACCGGTTTTTATCCGAGAAACCCTTATCGGGGTTAACTCTCACGGTTTCCGGCGATCAGGGAATTGGACGACCTCCCCCGTGCTACGTTGCGCCGCGGCGCTGCGACCAGCCGTAATATGGTGTGGTCGCGGCATGGGGCATTCGGCCACCGCGGTTGAGGTGCATTTTCCCCCCACACACACCCCCACGGGTCGACGGGGCAAGCAGGGGAGGGACGGGACAGCACGAATAGCGGGACCGCAGGAGCTGTTGCGCATAGTCATGGAGGGTTGGGATAATTACGCTTGAGCGCGCAGGCACCATTGTTAGGGGAGTTAAAGGATAAGGCTATTAGTATAAATAATTGGGAGAGGGGAGGCGCGCGAGGAGCCATGCACAGCTTCCCACGACGGGCCTTTGTGATGGACACCGCCGCATGAACCTCGATGATGGGGGCCTGCGTGAGAAAAGGATTGATTGGAATTTGCGCCGTGCAGGTCGCTCATTGATTAGCGGAACAAAGGCACCGCGGAGCTGCCTGGCCCGGGCGAGGGGGGCGCGTGCCATTGTTTGGAGTTCACGCCGCGCGGACAAAGGATTAATTAGCATAGCGAAGGCGCACGGTGCGTGGGAAGGGGGTAGGGGTCCGGGAATCAGGATAAATGGGAAGCGCAAAGGGGAAATCGGACGTTCTCTCCAGGCCAGCGGACCCGCAGCAGCTCCAGCCAGCGACCCGGACGTCCGTGCGACGTGTCGAGGTGCGCTGTTAGCACCGGGAGCAGCGAACCACCGCGGGCACCAAACAGTGAGTGGGGAGGTGAAGTAGGGTAGCGTAAGCCGATAAATAGGGAATAGGTACAGGTTTGGGTGGAATAGGCCAGCCTCGTCGACTCACTGAGTCAACATCAATTCGCAGGTAGCATATAATAAATCATTAATAGCGAAGCGTGGTCTCGCGTGATCTTGTTGAGCAGTGTGTCGCGTGGGGAGCTGCGTGTGTGTGCGTGCGACCACCCCGTGTGCGATACAGGTGCGCGATCATAACGCGAGTAGAGTTGGAGTGCGCGGAGCGGTGTGTGTGTGTGGGCGTGCGTACGTTCGCTCCGTGTGGGTTGCAGGCGCGCGATTAGGACAGGGAGGTATCGTAGTAGGGAGGGGCAGAATACTACTCGGTAATTAGCCATGCCGGCTACGCGGACCCGCGGGGGAGGGGAATCCTCGGGCGATGGTTCCCACGCCACGGGTGAGGAACATAGCAGCGGGGGGGCGATTGATGATGCTAGCCCGG
Organism: Lampetra planeri; assembly: GCF_965212315.1. Lineage (NCBI taxonomy): Eukaryota > Metazoa > Chordata > Hyperoartia > Petromyzontiformes > Petromyzontidae > Lampetra > Lampetra planeri. The sequence continues at coordinate 5,608,269 of NC_136145.1, read as the reverse complement.
CCGTTAGCATTATCGAGGGAGGGATCTCGGGGGCTAGCGACCCCCACATATGTGCTGTTCCATTACAGACAGAGATACACGAACAAGCATAACATGATACAGATAGAAGACAAAGATTGGGGAAGCTGTGGTGGTGAGGTTAGCACACTGCACTTCATAACCTCACCACCATCACCCAACCCCGCGTTCATTCCCGACCATGCCAACATGAGCGAGTGGCAAGGCACCATCTCAACCGGTGCTGGTATCTCCACCCTACTTAACCAACTCGTACTAACCAGTAGGGTGGTGAAGTATGGTCATCAAACCATGACGATCGACATTCACCGCTAAACACAGGCTGCAGGTGAGAAAAGAGGGATTTAAGATCCCGCCAATTATGCAATTCCCTATACCGGTGATTCTCAACTGCAGGCTCGAAGCAATGTCCCAAGGGTGGATGTTTTTTTTCGAATTTGAAAAAGAAAAACTGGCTTTTCTTGATATCCCTTACCAACATGACTACTCATCCGAATGGCTCATCCCTTACAAACATGGCTAATCATCCGATTGGCTCATCCCTTACCAACATGCCTACTCATCAGATTGACTCACCCCTTACCAATATGGCTACTTATCCGATTGGCTCATCCCTTACCAACATGGCTACTCATCCGATTGGCTCATCCCTTACCAACATGGCTACTCATCCGATTGGCTCATCCCTTACCAACATGGCTACTCATCTGATTGGCTCACCCCTTACCAACATGGCTACTCATCCGATTGGCTCATCCCTTACCAACATGGCTACTCATCCGATTGGCTCATCCCTTACAAACATGACTACTCATCCGATTGGCTCACCTCTTACCAACATGGTTACTCATCCGATTGGTCCACCCCTTACAAACATGACTACTCATCCGATTGGCTCATCCCTTACAAACATGGCTACTCTTCCGATTGACTCACCCCTTACCAACATGGCTACTCATCCGATTGGCTCATCCCTTACAAACATGGCTACTCATCCGATTGGCTCATCCCTTACAAACATGGCTACTCTTCCGATTGACTCACCCCTTACCAACATGGCTACTCATCCGATTGGCTCATCCCTTACAAACATGACTACTCATCCGATTGGCTCACCCCTTACCAACATGACTACTCATCCGATTGGCTCATCCCTTACCAACATGACTACTCATCCGATTGGCTCATCCCTTACCAACATGGCTACTCATCCGATTGGCTCACCCCTTACCAACATGACTACTCATCCGATTGACTCATCCCTTACCAACATTGCTACTCATCCGATTGGCTCATCCCTTACAAACATGGCTACTCATCCGATTGGCTCACCCCTTACCAACATGACTACTCATCCGATTGGCTCACCCCTTACCAACATGACTACTCATCCGATTGGCTCATCCCTTACCAACATGGCTACTCATCCGATTGGCTCACCCCTTACAAACATGGCTACTCATCCGATTGGCTCACCCCTTACCAGCATGACTACTCATCCGATTGGCTCACCCCTTACCAGCATGACTACTCATCCGATTGGCTCACCCCTTACCAACATGACTACTCATCCGATTGGCTCATCCCTTACCAACATGGCTACTCATCCGATTGGCTCATCCCTTACCAACATGGCTACTCATCCGATTGGCTCACCCCTTACCAGCATGACTACTCATCCGATTGGCTCACCCCTTACCAGCATGACTACTCATCCGATTGGCTCATCCCTTACCAACATGGCTACTCATCCGATTGGCTCACCCCTTACCAACATGACTACTCATCCGATTGGCTCACCCCTTACCAACATGGCTACCCATCCGATAGCCTGAACTGCGCGTCCTTGACCATTTTCACCAAGCCGCCTTAACCATGGACGCGGACATTTAGAGGAGCATTTGGTAACTCAATAAGTTCGTGTCTATTTACACAGCAATTTTAAAGCATTATGAAGTGATATATAACCGTAAAAATCTTACTTTAAATTAAATACATTTGATTGGTACATTCATCGCACGCGTAATTTAGATTAATTTAAGCTAAAGTTTAAGGACATACCCCCTACCATATACCACCCTCAATGGTTCGTTCCACATCACGTGGTACATTTGAACCAATACCGTGTCCGCAATGTTCGTCATTGGAGGTTACCGGTGCCGAATTCACCCACGTGTTAATACAGTAGAGTGGGTTCCTGTGTGGGACCCGTTTGTGTGCACCTAGCCTGGCACGAAGCGCCAATTGCAGGTGAATGGCGGCTGTTGTTGTTGAATTGACTGAGCCTTAATGGGTGGGTGCCTTGTGCGGTATGTAGACTTCACTGGGGAGACAGAGGCTGCCTAACGTGGCGTTATTAGCCACCCATCTCCTCGTGTGCTGTATTAGCATGCAGATGTGCTCGTTACCAGCACTTTCCCTGACAGTCTGTTATGGCTATATAGGGGATATTTGTCTTCATGTGTATGTATTTATATGTACATATGCACTGTCCGTATGATCATCGGTGCAATGCAATGTTGTGAACCAATGCTGTTGAAACGCTTTTGTTTGGCGTAAAGTGTAAAATTATATATTTCTTGTCTGGAGGGATGGATATACGAAGGAGATGCAGTATATCGTCTGCTTGTTTATTTATTGGCGAGATGTTTTTCCCTCGCCTGGTGTACAGGCGGGCGTGGGTTCGATCCCGACCTTGACGCCTGCTGCTGCTGTAGATTCTAGATTTGAAGCTTTCGTGACTGCAATGATTAATACTCTTTATACTACGTGACTTTAAAAATTTTAAATAATAATTTTGTATTTTTACCTACGTGACTTTACCGAAAAAACCTAAGAGCTGCTGTAGATTTGGAGTTTGCGTGCTCTCCCCGTGGTCGCGTGGATTTTTCTTCCCCCCCCCGAGTTTTCCCCCTCCACATTTAGCATCCACGTGTGTTACAGTAGCCGTCCATAAATGACGTCACGCACCGAGGGGGTGGGGGTCAGACATTGTGACGATGTGTGACGAGGGGGGGGGGGTTTGAGAAATGTGACGTCACATCAAAATGCGCAACTTTAAATAAATATTAATTGAATAGAATTGTTATAAGAACACTACTTTTCATTCATTTTCATTATTAACTATTTGATTATTGAAATTGACTAAGGTCACCTTTTATTTATTCCATTAAGGAGAATTCTGCTTCTTCATGGGAAAATGGAGAAGCATAATTTTTTTTATTTTTTGAATGTTATTAAACATTTTGATTCTAACGATTCTACCAGGGCTTTTCATAGTTTAATGTATTTTTTTTTATAGTTATATATTTTTTATATTTTAGAATTATAAGAGAATTTCAATATAATATTCTGAACATCTGCAGTTTTAGTTAGACGTTGAATATTTTCAAGTGAACTTTATGCTAAATTTGAGTTTTCCAACGCCTTTTTAATACGTGTTCTCTCCTACAACATCAGAGTGCAGCGGTACATTAAATACGCACTACAATGACAATAGTTTAAAGTGATTTGAAGCATGTTTTATTTTCAAAATGTAAATATGTTTTCTTTTGGGGGGGGGGGGTGAGAGCTTAGTGACGTCATATTTGAGGGGGGGGTCTGACTTTTTGTGACGCCGTGTGACGAGGGGGGGAGGGGGGGTCAAAAATCGTCCAAAATCGCGTGACGTCATTTATGGACGGCCCCTTATACATTTCCACGTGATAAGCCACTTCGTTGGGCTATCATTTGTCGCTTCTGAATTAGCTATACAGCTCAGTGGGCCTTACCTGGTAAAATACACATAGTTAAAATAGTTACATTCTCTACAACGACATTAATGATTATTTTGTATATATGTAGTGGACATGATACTTGTTTCTTTACCCTTTTATCTGGCAAGAAAACTGACACCTTTTTTACAAGGAGTCATGTTTGCATTGACTACAATACCTGCGGTCGGAATGCAAACAAAACACAACTCTGACAATGTATGCACTGTCCTTGAAATTGATTGGTCCACACCCGAGACAGCTTTTCTTAGAGCCTAGTCTCACATGGTGTTGGACCAGATGACGCCAAAGGTGTCAGTTTGTTGCCAGATAAAAGGGTAAAAAACCAATTATCATATTTTGCTACTGGCAAAGGAGGTTCCAATGATGTAGTGGACATGTTCATGTGTGTGTGTGTGCATTTTTGGGGAGTGGTAGTGTAGTGGTTGGCGTTGCACTACGAACCCGGCGAACTGAGTTTAATTCTCACTCACGGCCAACACCTGTGACGATGATCTGAACTGGTCCTGGGCCCTCCCCTAGGGCGACTCGGCCTCAAATGAGTTCCTAGTGCGGAGTGTAAATTTTGCCATGAGGGAGACAAAGGCGACCGGGCTTGGTGCTGGCCACCCACCCCCTCATGCGCCGTCCAGGTCTTCAGAGGTGCTCGCTAACAGCACTTGCCCCAACAGTCTGCTAAGGGGCCGTCCATAAATGACGTCACGCACCTAGGGGGGTGGGTTTGAGAAATGTGACGTCACATCAAAATGCGCAACTTTAAATAAATATAGACACCACGTTCTACTTATTTTCTTGGTTCTTTCGGTAAAGTCACGTAGAAGGGAAATAATTAAATATTAAAACTAAAACAATAAAATTATCACGACGTTTCGATTGCAACACAAGCAATCATCAGTTGTGAAAACCACAGCAACGTGGTTGAGGTGGAAGGGTTTTATCTGCTGTGGTCTCCTCGACATGTTGGGACGTTAACGAGGCTAACGATTCGGATGCCTTCTGTGTCCACCTCTGCCAAATTCTGGCTGCAAGTGACACCTGTGGACAGTCATCTTGGGTGGCGTTAGTATCCGAGTGGGTCAGGACACTAACCATTGGGAATAAGTGATTGGAAGGCATTGGCGGAGCTGTTCAGAAAGGCTAGACTATTTTTTAGCAGCCCATGGGCTCATACCTGTCAACCCATACGGTTTAACCGTATTCTTGTACAGGTAAATTGAGTTTTCAGGTCCACACGGTGTACAGCCGTTTCAATGTGGGCACATTTTTTCGTTTGTTTGTGTTTCTCCCTTGTGATGGGACTTTGTAGGATGAACGTTGAGATTTATAAGGGCACGGGCTGACCAACAAGGTCTGAATTGGTCTGTAATAAGGTAGGCACTGATAAGGGGTTGACAGCTACGGAGGCTTATAATTTCCAGCACGCTGTTGCACCACAGGCACACGCTCACGACCTTTTGAGTGCACTTCCAGTCAAAAGCTGGGCTATCTTGAGATATTGATGGGTTGATTTTTTATGCCACCTATAACATTCAATGTCCAAGAATGAGGTGGCTTTACCACAGTTTTCTCTCGGAGGGTTGGAAAGCCACTTGGTACGGTCGGGATGAGTGCTGGTTCTGAGTTGCTGAGGAGAAATTACTTCAGCAGCCCTGCGATCCCTAATGAAAAAATCATCTTGCAGTGCCACCCGTATTGCCTTAAGGCAAGAATGGCAGTCTAGTCTTCGACCCCCAGAATCAGGTCTGCAGATTTTCTCAGCATTTCCGTGGGACATTGGCAGAGGAGGAACACATCGGCCCAAACAACATACGGTGGCTGCGCATCCTCGAATGTTGGAGGAAGTGCCTTCTTTGTCCACCTCTTCAGAAGAGGCACATGTAGCCCATTCTCTGTATTGTTCCACGTGTGGGTGTCCATTCGCTGCAGGCTGCCTTAACATGACCACAGGATGGGTCCTGCAGGATCAGAAGGACGCAACTGCACTGATTGTAACTACTACGTCCGGGCATGTATATGTGCATGATTGTTTGCATAGGTACGTTTATATAATTCATAATCAACGTTTTTGGGTTTAGATCGCGTTATTTATAAATGTGTCGTAACCCTCCACCACCCGACACGGCCAATCAGTAAAAAAGTGTCACGTTGACAAAAGACAAATAGTTCTTTAGCCCACCGGTGTGTTTAAGCGTGAAACGTATATATAAGTTGAGCTAAAATTCCAAGTATTTTCTAAATTTGTAAAGGAAACGTTGCTATGCAAATATTTTCTCTTGAAAATCGCCTTTACGAGTCCATGATGATCATTCGCCCAGGGTCTAAATCGCGAGTCCCATGCTGGGAAATCGCAGTAGTACTGGAAATAGCAGTGCATAAGCTGGCCCCTGTTAAGAATCTGGAATTTCCGCTGCTGAATTGCTTAATCACCAGAATCGTCAGCATTTTTATCACCTCTTATTTACAGATAGCTTCCCCATTGTGGTCAGTGCTGCAAATGTCATACCACCTCTCCATTGCTTTTAGTTTTTCCTTCTGCCAGATTCTGCAGCTGTTGCAGAGTGGACACAATTGTAGAACGACCGTGTCCTTCGTGTAACGATGGTAGTGATTATATTTAGTTATGCTGCATATAACTGGGGATTTTTGTGGGAACCACGAACAAATTATTTTTTTTGTTTCAACTTCAGCCCAAATGTGCAAAAAACAATAGCATGCAAAGCAATGCTGATTTTTTTGTTAACCGTATCTCCACACTGCACAGGCACCTATCAGGCAGTCTCAGTTGAGTACCTTAACGGGGAATTGGGTTGTGCATTCAGAATTCGCTTGTGATTTTGAGTGGTTTCAGTGGAGTTGTTTTTTTTACCTTTCTGTTACATTGTGAAAAAAAACGCACATCATTCAAAACAATATAAATGGCATTTCACAAGCTGTAAACGGACAAAATTTGCGCTTCTGCGAATAACTGGGTATTGTTAAGAAAACGTGGATATTTATACCGGGGAATCGTACTCCAATATTAGTCGGTAATTTTGAGGACACACTGCGGTGAAAGGTCTCGGTGCAATACCGTGGCTTGCCAGGAGAAAGTGGTCCAGACAAGATGTGGACTACACCTGTTGTGTATGTTTGGAATAGCGTGTTGCCCCCTTGCATGTGTGGGTTTCATCCGGTGCTCTGGTTTCCTCCCGCTTGTAAACACATTAATTGGTAGATAACTTAATATACAGAGGGCCGCAGAGCTCGGGCAATATTTGGTGCCGGGCACGTGATTTGGCTGCCGTCCGGCTTGTTTGTGGTTCCTCGTGCCTCTTCAGTTCTCTATCTTCGAGGGTGGCCTAATTCTGTGCGATGTGATACACCTACATTTTGGAATGAACTGTTCGGCACACTGAAAGTTTAACTACTTCTGTCTCTACACGGCATAAGATTGTTGATTCAAGACCATTGGTGCCACACTTGCAAATGCAAACAATTAATACAAACCATTACATTTAGATATTAACGTAATTATGAAATTAGTTTTCACATAACTTTGTACGTTTTCATTCAAATTCTCTATGCTTGAGATTGTTTCTAAATGTTTAGTTGCATTTGCAATTCTTCCTCCTGGATTTTACCATTTAATTCGTTTTTAAAATGTGTTTTTTCCCAGTTGTATTTTATTTCTCAGTATGATACGTCACGTGCAATCCCTTGCAATTTCTAGTATCGTGCCACCTTTATGGGCAAGCTCGACCTTGAAAGAGCATTCTCAATAAATGTTAAGGTAGATTTGTTAAGCTGTTTTATTCTTGGGCTACACAGTAACTCAACAGCTGCTTTTACAACTGCCGAACTCGGCTTGGCTAACAATTTACGTTGTGGTCTTTTTCTTTTCCGTGTTTTTCAGTCCACAACTTAATATCGGAATGCATTTTAACGTGACGTTCAGAAGCCTCTGTTGCAAGGTAAGATGTTACTCTGGTGTCCCATCCCTTAACGTTCAGTATCCCAACGGCAAGCCTGGTTTTATTAGTTTATTACAATAATACCATGGTGCATCGATTTCCACACTGGACTTGCAGTTCACAAATCCCCCCACCTCTGTCCACTTGACCTGCCAATAAACCACAGGCTATAGGCAGGTTTTCATGTGGTTTGTTAAAATGGGGTTACTCCCACCTCTCATTTTGCCGTTCTGTACCAGACGTTTGTTAAGGCACTCTTAAGGAAAAATACGAATACAGTACAATTTCGCTTATTCGACCATCACATATCTACCAGGACCAATTATCCCCCCCCTCCTCCATCCACAGTGCACCGTTTCTGCACGCGTGTAACTGTCATTTTCTGTTGACGTTCACGTATCCAACCTTTCCACTTGTCCGCCTCGACCTCTGAGTGAGATATGCGACGACGTTTACTGCAGCTCGCGAGAGAAATGTCAAACGCGTGACCCGAGATTACGTCGCCTCGCGCGGTTGTGCTTTTTACGCAGTGTTGGCAGCGTTGGCTGCGCGCAAGCTCGCAGCATCGCATCTCCTTCAGGAACCAGTCATGGAGCATGACTCGCAAATATTCCTCAAAACCAGGTGCGTGGATTTCCGTTATGCCGAACTGATACATTATGAGGTCACGCTCGTTACATGCAGAAAGTGCTTGCCACAAATGAACCTGCAATACCTTGCTGATCTCGTCAAGGAGCAACGAACCGTCACGCAACCGCCGGTCATCCTCGCAGCAGCAGTGGCTTTTGGCTATAACCATCGAAGAATGACGGTTACCGCACCGCGCGCTTTCGTGCTGACCGGAGGTGCGGGACAAGGACAAGAAACTAAACTCAAAAAGCAGGACAAGCGTCGAACAGATGTAGATGATTCAGAAAACATACACAAGTTATAGGCAGCTAATTGGCCATTGTAAAAAAAAGCAAGTGGCCTTGGGCAGGATGGGCTAGTCGAAGGGATTTTGGCTGGTGGTCGAGACTAACGATGGCGTGGCAGCCGGTGTGCTGTACTCGTGGCGAATTGGCCACGATCTGTTTACGTGACAACCCTTGCTAGTTGGCTGTGTCAGGTGGTGGCGATTTTTTATGACACATTTATATATTTACGCGATCTAACCCAAAAAATCGACAGGTTGTCCACGGAGGAGATGGAGCGGTGGGGATCCGATCTCTTGCTGGTGCCGGGTAGATTGTTACGTTGTAGAATTCTAACGGTCGATGGGGAGCCCTTTGTCCAGCAGTGGATTGACCGTGGCGGATGGTGATCATGACCCTGGTATTCGTTTGTAAGTGACGGTTTGGCAACGGCTTGGGAAAGCATTCATTAAGCAGTGGGTAAAATTGCGGTTGGTGATGCGTTGTCTTTCTGCGTCTTTGAGTCAATGTCAGTACCGGATTCATCTGCACCTTCAAAGTCCTGCGCCGTGTGGTCATTCTTGCCTAAGAATTCTGTTTCGTGTTCCAGGTGGCACCAATCCTCTCCGTCAGATTCCAAACCCAGACATCTCCAGGTAAATCAATACATTATAAAGCCTTCATCGCACAGAAAATATGCTTATTCTCAAAATGTTACCTTGTAATTTGACCCCCCCATATTATCCCGATTCTGCAATCGGCTTCGTGCCATGAGGCAGAGTGTATATTTGGATTTCACACGCATAAGATTACAGCTGTATATTATACAGCCGTGAAAACCTACGCGGCAGTAAAGCCATATCTTTTCCCAATAACTTTGCAGTTGCATTTTATTGTTTACATTTATTTCTACAGATCGTTCAAAATAAGTCTGCCACGTCCTCGTCATTTACAATCCGTATCGCTTATAATGCACAAGCTGTAAGTAACACGTGACAATTCAATAGTTAAACAAAGCTACGTAAATTAGCACGTCACATAATCGCCATGCCGTAATTTCCTCAATTTCTTTTTCAAAGCACCAATTTAATAGACAATGCACTTACATTATTTATATTGATGGTTTTCGGCACAGTACGGGAGACATTCATTATTGTTTGCTACTACTGTGATAGTACGTTCTACGTTATGCCCCTTCAATAAGAGCCGCGTGTGGACAACCTGTGAAACCTTCTGGAAATCTGTGAAAAATAACTTTGTAGCTCATTGGATTCCTCCAGTTTAAGTCAAGAATCTTGATTGTGATAGTGGTTGGCCACCGCTGCTTAAGCGGAAGTACTCGGGGGGTGTTGGTGGTGGAGGGGTGGTGGTGGGGTGGTGGAGGGGTGGTGTGGTGGTGGTGGTGGTGGGGTGGGGGGATGACGGACGCTTGTCTTGCGCCCAAAACATAGTGATTTATTTTATTTTATACCTACGTGACTTTACCGAAAGAACCAAAGAGTATGACCCCTAAGTGTTGAGGGTGCCTCTTACATTCCGGATGCATCTTATAACCCTCGAACCCTTGACAATGTTTTATTTATGCACGAGTTAAGACCTACCCTCGGTCAAATAACCTGTAGACGACACCCTTCGCGCTTATAAGGGACATCGGACTTGGACGGTTTCCAAGTACACAGCCTTTATTTGCATTGCCTATATAAAGTGGAGGTCTTATTTTCAACCCCCCCCCCCTCTTCATGGTCAAGAATTTTCCAGTACTTCATGCAAATAAGTGCCCTCGTGATATTTCCTTAACAATGCATCACTCACTCTACGCCAGATTATTCATTTATTTTTACGAAGGTGGCGGTTACGAATTTTCTCGGTTTGCTGACATCTCGGTGAGTTTTTTTTAGTGTAATCCCCCTTGTATGGATCAGGAGATCTCAGTTTCCTACCAAGTGCAGTCTGCAACGCTTATCAACACCGTCTCTCTGTCGTCTCTGTTTACGTGCTCTGAAGAAGGGACATTGCCCGGAACATCGTCTCATACATGTAAAAATGCATTTTAAAGCCACAGTGTTATTGACAAATGTGTGGAGTTATTACAGTCTGTTGGATCGTCTATACACACGAGAATGATCGTGACTCCACGTCGTAGTCGGACAGGCAATCGGACCGACACAGTTGATGCATTTAACGCAGGGGTGGGGAACCTTTTTTCTGCCAAGGGCCATTTGGATATTTATAACATCATTTGCGGGCCATACAAAATTATCAACCTAGAAATTAGCCCGTTATATTTGGACAAATATTTAATTAACTCACCCCTAATGCGATGGCTGGAACTGCTTCTCTTTGGTGAGGCGTGTGATGTTAGCTGGTATTGATGATGTTACTACTCGTAACTGCTTTTCCAGGTTTGCTCCTAGATTTATTGAATTTCGACTCCTGCCTTGGCAGGACCAGACCAAATGATTTTGCGGGACTTATACGGCCCGCAGGCCGGACGTTCCCCACCCCTGATTTAACGCCTTCAACCTGAGTGGTGAGGCTTTAAACGAGCGTTCCGTTGAGCTCTATGCCAGTTAAGGTGAACAACAAATTGCGCGGAATAAACCCCAATCTCGCCACGTTTTCGGAAGCTAAGCAGGCTTGAGCTTGGACATTCCTTGGATGGATAACCACCACCGTGCACAGACAGGTCCGGCGATGGGGCTTGCGGGGGCCACGTGGTGGTGGGTGGTGCAGCACAATCCAATGTCCTGCAGTGGTCATCCAGGTGAAGTACTGTCAAATAACTACCACGACCCACGTGGCATGGGGAGGCCCTCATCCAGCAGTGGATTGACAAAAAGGCTGTGCGTGTGCACTGCTTAGTGTCAATATGTTTACACAATTGGCAGCGTTATTTAAACGGACTGATTGATATTAAGTCTGCTCAAGCTTTGGTGTGGTCCTAACTTTTTGGAAAAAACGTCGTACGCTTACAGTCGGTAGTTTTCATGTTAGAGAGTTGACGGGTGTCATTGAGTTAGGCCATTTGTCTTCATTCATTCACAGCCTTTGTCTTTCCACTGCTGCATCATGGCCTCCCCATACCGTACCGGTCATGGTGGGTTTTGGCCATACTTCACCACCCTTGTCAGTGCCGGTCGGCGAAAGGGTGTCCCAGGATCGCTTTAGATGTCAATCATCACTAATGTTGGCCGTGGCCGAGAATCAAACTTGGGTTGCTGGGTTCCCACTATGTGACGGCATTCAAGGAATCGTAGTCAAGTTCATGAATGTATTAGGTAAGGTTTGAACCAAGTAAGGTTCAACCTGTCGCTGCACCGAAAATGGATGAAATGCAGTGTGTGCATATTTTGTTCATGCAGCTGCGTGTTTTTGTGTTGACGCTACGATCCTGGCAACTCGGTTTGGGTGTCCGGACTTGAAGCACAGTATTCAGTGGCAGATGTTATCCGAACCTGGCTCTTTGTTGGCGTGGTTGTTTACGGGTGTAGGACCCGTTCAAATATCACTCGCCGCTGATGTTATCCAGAGCCAGGGAAACGGGACACACTGCATGTGTGTGTTTGTTGGTGCGCGTACTGGGTGAGGAGCGGTCGTATCGCGGTTAGCGCACCGCGCTACAAACCCAGCGACCCAAGTTCCAGTCCCGTTCACGCACGACCAACATTGGCGTCCACCATCTGAACCGGCCCTGAGACTCCCCGAGGTCCACTCGGCCTTAGACGAGTACCTGGTGTGGTGTGTGAATGTGGCAAGACACGGGCGGCCAGGCATAGTGCTGACGATGCTAAGAATTCGGTATAATTGGACTTTGCTTCAGCAGTCTCAAGCCTCAAGAGGTAGAGATGTACTTCCTTGGGCACGTAAGGAATAAGGTTGCTGCGATATATAACTTTTCACGATACGATGTTGATTTTCACGACATGATCGCATTATCACAATTTTAGTTTCCCATTGTTTTTTAAAATTTACATTTTACATTTTTATTGTGTGGTGATGGCCACGCCATCCCCTAAGGGCAGCAGCAGTGGTGAGATATTAACTACCTCACCTGGTATGCAGGAGATTGTGGGTTTGATGCTGACTCCGACGTTTGTATATTTAGAGTTTGCGTTTTCTCGCCGTGGCCACGTGGATTTTTCTCTGGGTCCTCCTGTTTTTTCCCCCCCGCATTTTTAAACGTGCGTTTTGAGTATTTGGCTGCTATAAATTTCCACACGATGATAAGCCACTTCCTATTCTTGGTGCTTTCGGTAAAGTCACTTAGAAGGGAAATAATAAAATAATATTAATAAAACATAAACACAGGCAATCATCATCAGGTGTGAAAACTATGATGATTGCTTGTGTTGCAATCGAAACGTCTTGAGAATTTGTATTATGTTTTATTTTTACTATTTTATTATTTCCCTTCTACGTGACTTTACCGAAAGAACCAAGAACATGAATCCCTGCACTCACGAAAGCTTTAAATCGAAATATTAGCCACTTCGTTTGGGCTATCATTTGTGATAGCCAGGTCACTTCTGAAAAATAGCCGTGAAGCTCAATGTGGCTTTATGTGGCAACATAAAAATGAGAAAAGGTTTTCCCCTTTTTTCTGGCAACAAAACAGGGTGGTAAGACGTTAAAACACCAAACTGTAACCTTTTTACAAGGAATCATGTCTGCATTAACCACAATACTTGTGGTCAGAATGCAAACAAAAAACATACTCTGTGATAATATATGCATTTTTCGATTTAAAGCTTTCGTGACTGCAGGGATTCATCTTCTTGTTTTTTTTTAGTAAAGTCACGTAGAATAGAAATAATAAAATAAAAAAAATAAAACTTATTTTATTATTTCCATTCTACGTGACTTTACCGAAAGAACCAAGAAGATGAATATATGCATTGTCTTTGAAACTGATGTGTCCACACCAGAGACAGATTTCTTTCGAGCCTAGTCTCAAACGGTGTTTGACCAGAGGACGCTAAAAATAGTTTCAGTTTTTAGACGTTTCGCGCGCCATGCCGGTCCCTCCCGCTCCAAGTGACCCCGTTGTTGTTTGCTGCAGGATACGAAACATCGGCATCATGGCCCACATCGACGCGGGAAAGACCACGACGACGGAACGCATGCTGTACTACGCTGGCTACACGCGCGTGCTTGGCGGTACTTGCACAGATAACACTGTCAACTCTCCGCTTTGTCCCGTGGCCGTTTTGAATTCATAAAATAAGTAATATTTAAAAAAACTTTTTAAAAAACACGCTTTAATGAAATGTACCCTAGTAGCAATGGAAGAACTCCGCGACTCCAGGAAGTGGCCCCGAAGCTTGCCATAACGTAAGGGACCGTGGCCAATTACAGCCAACGTCAGTTGAGCGTGGACAATTAGAGACAAGCTGAAACATAACATATAAATAAAATAAATTGGTGATTTAATTTATTTTATTTTATACCTACGTGACTTTACCGAAAGAACCAAAGAGTATGGATCCCTGCAGTCACTAAAACTTCAAATCTAGATAACATATAAAAAATAATGTTTTAAAATATATGTTTTAATATTTTTTATGATAGAATATAGTATTGTCATCAGTATGACATTAGTATACCAATTTTGTAGTCGATACCACATTGGGAAGTGGGTAAAATTGAGTTGGAAGATTTGAGGATACAACAACAACAGACAGAGTGAGTTAATAAAAAGCGTGTAATAAAATGAAGCACGTTGCCTGGCTCTGGTAATCTTTGATCCCTGTTTATCAGTCTATCCTATCAGCCAGTCATGGTTAATGATTTAATGCTGATAACTCACCTCATCTGCCAGCTTGAGATTGTGCGTGCGTGACAGCTGTCTTATTTTCCCGATGGGTCTATGTCGTGTTGAGTCTATGCATAGTTTTATCTAGCTGGCAGGATAGGTCAAATTTAACAGGTGACATCTGGTCCAGTATTCTAAACATTACACAAATACCTATACATCGTTACGCCATGCCAGTCAGTACCGTGCATGTAAGTCGATGTGTTGAAACCAAACTTCCTATCAATGACAAGTGAATGTGTGGTCTTGATACTCACACTTAGCACCACGGTGGCTAGGAGATGTTAACTACCTCGCCTGGTCTACAGGAGGTCGTGGGTTCACTCCCGACCCTGACGCCTGCTGCTGTATATTTGGAGTCTGCATGTCTCTCTGCGTGTTCTCTCTCCCCCATGGTGGCATGGATTTTTCTCTGGGTCCTCCAGTTTTTCCCCTCAATATTTGTAAACATGCGTTGAAGAGTATTTGGCCGCTATACATTTCCACACATGATAAGCCACTTTGTACGAAATAGCGTTTGTGATCGCCAGGTCGCCTTTTGAAAAATAAGCTTAATAGCTCAGTGAGCCTTACCTGGTTAAAATTAGAAATAGCGTAGTTTTCTTTTTAGTGTGAGAACGGCAAACGTGCCGACACCCGTGGATCAACCTCCGTGGTATTTTGTTATTGTCTGCAACTGCGAAAATGAAAAAAAATGCCGCCGGCAATGCACGGCAATCATGAGGGAGGGTGGGGCTGGAGGCAGAAAATCAACAAGCGGTGGCCACGGCTGGCGACCACCACGGAACCAAAGCACGACCACGGGTCTGTGGCAAGACGAATCGAAGGGGCCTGCATGGCCTGCGGTGGGCAGCAGTCCGTAGCCATCGTCGTCGTCGAATTATTTCCGCCGCACCCCCCCTCTTTCCCAATCCCCCCCCTTCGCCAACACTGAGCGAAATAAAACACTTTGTTGATACGAATACATTGTTCGTCACTCGTTTTATTACAACAAAAAAACGTCGACGCTGCCTCCCGCATTGGGATCCTTGGACAGATTCCTCCCTCATTGAGCCTTTGGCTCTAGGCAGGAAGCCAGAGTCAGAAGCAGAGCATATTTAGTTATACCGGAGGAATCTGATGAGCTTTCAAGCTTTTTTTCACAGGTGTCAAGTCGGGGCAGGTCAGAACGTTACATCAACAAACAATACAAAAACACGATAGGAGTGCAAAGTATAGGAAAAGTTATAAAATCACTTATCAAGTAAAACCCAATGAGCTGTTATCTTCTTTTTCGGAAGTGACTTCGCCACAAATGCTAGCTCAACAAAGCCAAATAATCTAATCTAAATGCATGTTTGATTTGAAGCTTTCGTGACTGCAGGAATCCATATTCTTTGGTTCTTTCGGTAAAGTCACGTAGGTATAAAATAAAATAAATCACGACGTTTCGGGGCGCAACACAAGCATTCGTCATCAGGTGCTAATTTCTCACATTAACATCACTAGCCCTGGCCACTTCTTTATAACCCTTGAGCTACACCCATTTCAAACCTTTTAAAACAGTCTGCCTCAGCAGCAGACTATGCTTTCCCACCTGATGACGGACGCTTGTGTTGTGCCCGAAACGTCGTGATTTATTTGATTTTAATCTAAATGCATGTTTCATACAGCAGAAGAATAACAGGGTGCTGTGAAGTCTTAATTATTGTCACATCATAATGATGACCAATAACCATTATTCATTCAACTTATGGTAGCCCATACCTGGGGAAGCCCTACGTCTAACAAAAAAGACAAAGATCCCCCGTGTAGCCTGAACAGACTGTAAGGGGCAAGTGCCGTTAGCGAGCACCTATAAAGGCCTGTCACGGCACACGAGGGGCTGGGTGGCCAGGTTCATAGCGCAGCGTAGCGCTACCGCTCCCCTACATCTAACACACAGACACACACACGTTGAATACCGCACTCACATTCACTGCTGCACTGCCACCCCCTGGTCGTCGTTGTTCATGAGACGTCAACGTAACGGTCGGCTCAAATCAACTTTGGGCAGCGCCCATTGGCACCAGCGGCCGCTGAGCTAGTGGTGAAAATTCCACATTTCTATGGCGGGGGCTTTTCTCTCAATAGGACAACAACAGCAACAGCGATGGCGAAAATGCCGACGGATGCGTTTCCCCCTGTTGACTTTTGAATTCCGCTCCGGGCGAGCAGACGTTGACGACGGTGACACGGTGACGGACTTCATGGCGCAGGAGCGGGAGAGAGGCATCACCATCCAGTCGGCCGCCGTGTCCTTCCACTGGAGCGGCCACCGCATCAACCTCGTCGACACCCCCGGTGAGACTGTGCCGTCGAATTTTTGCAACGTGTTCACAAAATTCCGCGGCACGTGCCGCCATGGGTGTTGCTGTCCCGCCCGGGTGTTCGCCGAGCTGCATTGGCTTCCGGTTGCCGAACGAATACGTCGTGAGGTGGAAGTTATTACACACACAAAGTGCTTGCCGCAAACGAACCACGGTACCTTGCTGATCTCGTCAAGGAGCATAAACCATCACGTGAACTCCGGTCATCCTCGCAGTGGCGGCTTTTGGCTCGCCATCGAACGAAGACGGTCACTGCATCGTGTGCTTTCAGATGCGCTTCTGCGGCCGTCTGGAATGCTCTTCGTTGCGATATTAGGAAGCCACTGGAGCTATGCACTTTTCATTCTAGATTGAAAACTTATGTTTTTTAGAACTGCTTTTTGTGTTTAGTTTGTTGTCCTTCGCTCGCACCTCCCAATTAGCACGGTTGACTACGTTCTGTGCGAAAGAAGGTCAACATACATACTTACTCGAGGACACAGCATGCTTTGATGGGGATTCCATAATTCGGTGCTTAGCCCATCGATTTTCTCAGTAAACCAGTCCCGGTACCTTACGAACATTGTCTTGCCACCAAACAGTAAGAGTAGGTGTCTGTGTTGTGTTGTTTGCAGGGCATGTGGACTTCACGGTCGAGGTTGAACGATGCCTGCGCGTGCTGGACGGTGCCGTGGCCGTGTTTGATGCCTCTGCTGGCGTTGAGGTGTGCGTTTGTGTTTATTTGCGTGCGTAAGTGTGTGTGTGTAACAGCGGTAGTGTCGCGGTTCGTGCGCTGTGCTACGAACCTGGCGATCTGGGTTTGATTCCCGCCACGGCCAATACCAGTGACGATTATCTGAACCGCTCCTGGGCCTCCCCTAGGTTGACTCAGCCTTTAATACCTGGTGCAATGTGTAAACATGACCACTAGAGAGACAAAGGCGGCCTGGCGTGGTGTTGGCCACCCACCCCCCTCGTGTGCCGTGCCGGCCTTCATTGGTGCTCGCTAATAGCACTTGCCCCAACAGTCTGTTAAGGCGATACGGGTGATCTTTGTCTTTGTTAGAGTGACGCTCACAACAATGAGCGGAGCGCCGGGCGGATAAAATAAAGCAAATTGGCATAGTAGGGGTCACTGCTGGTGCATCTGACATGTCAGACTGTCGACCCATGGCACCTGGGCCTGTCCCGTGACCTGTTAGCTAGCCTTGGGACAACTTCACATGGCCTCTAAGTGCACCTGGTCTAGCACAAGCACCGTGAGTGACGTCACCTCTACTTAGTAGCGAATGGCGGCTGTTGTTGCGTTAGTTCAATTGGTGTATGAAAATGCGTATTGGGGGAGCAGTGGCGCATTGGTTTGCACAAAGTGGCACTGCAGTTCGCCCGCCTGGGTTCGATTCCTGGCGACGATGCGCGACATCGGTGAAACGTTGTATTCCAACCGTTCCTGAGCCTCCCCTACATCGACTCGGCCTCAAAAGACGGGTACACAGTGCTGTGCTTCAACGTCGGCACTGGGGAGACAATGACGGCGTGGCGTGGCGCCTGCCGCACCGTCAACTCGTGCGCCGTGACGGACCTTCAGAGGCCCTCTCCAGCAGCCACCTGTCCCCCTTTACATGACGCTCATGGAGAAATTAGAATACACATTCAATAAAGTTACGTTCGGGTTTAGAGGGTAGGGTAAGGTTAGGCTGCCTGAAGTTGAACCCAGGGGTGTCAGCTCGACCGCCTCTCAACATGACGGCCTTCTTGCGCCGTGTTTTCAGTTCCTCGACCTTGCAGGGGGATCACCGAAGGGTCCGTTTTGTGCGCGCAGGCTCAGACGATGACCGTCTGGCGACAAGCTGATCGCTACGAGGTTCCTCGCTTGTGCTTCCTCAACAAGATGGACAAACTGGGAGCCAGGTGAGTCCCCCGGAAGTTATGTCCGGATTGTGATTCTAGGTTTACATCGGTGCATCGTTGCCACCACCCCACCCCACCCCACCCTACCATGTCTCCTGTTCATTGTCGCAGTGTGAAGTGTCGTGAGGTGGCCGGGTGGCTCAAGAGATCACTGGACTGAGCCGGGCACCCCTGATGAGAACCTGGGTTCGAATCCGGGTTTCAACCGTCAGCGATTAAACCGGCTTCTCAAGTGTTGCGAGTCACGTGGCTGTAGCCTGTCCACCAATGGCATCACGGAAAAACCCCCAAAAAAACCATCGCAATCAACTTGGGTTTTGTCTCAATTAAAGAATTAAAGTCATCGGTTTGACTGACACGAGACGGACTTTACTGTCAGTGGCAGAGCGAGTGGGAAAGCGCAGACCGGAGTTCTCAGAAGTAGCTCTGTGGTATCCGCTTCCGTGGGCCAGCGTGAAACGCGAAGGGTTGTACTGCTCTGCGAGGGCTCTGAATTAAACCTTCAGGCTGTGACGTGACCCCAATTGCACGTCGGAGATGAAAATTGGCAAAGAGATGATGGGGCGGAGCGGTGGGGCAGTCGTTAACCTACCGCGCTCCTTGGAGCCAAGTCATCACTTTGGCATTTGTAAAATGATTTGCATCTGAAATCATCATCATCTATCAGTCATCACTTTGGCGTTGGTAAAATGATTTGCATCTTATTTGTTCAAAGTTAGCAGTGGTCATCCTGAGGATAGATTGGTCCTCGTCATAAGAATGTGGAATTTCAATCACTGGTTCATCACCGTCAGTGGCAATGGGTGCCGCCCACTGCTCATTTGAGAGCAGGGAGACACGCTTTTTACTTTTTTTTTGGGGGGGGGGGACACCTAAAGGTGGTGGTGGTGGTGGTGGCCGTGGCGATGAGGCTACCAGAACTGACCCCATAGAGATTGAACTCCTTACCATTTATTTTCTGGCAGCAGGCGATTGCAGGGTTTGGTGGCATTAATGACGTTAACGACGACATCATCTTGGTGTTCCTATTAATCTATTATTTTCTTTCTCAGCTTTGCCTACTCAGTGGACTCCATCAAAGAGAAACTTAAAGTCCAGCCTCTCATTATACAGGTCAGTTATAGATTAACGAGGCTTAACATCTGTATAATAAATAGCTAATCTATATATTGGTACGTATCTAGGCATGCATGTATCTCTGTCTGGAAAATTTCGCCCTAGACTTGTTTGAAAGCGTATGATGAGAAATTTATATTAACTTGATTATGGAAAAATAAACCCCTATAAACGTAAACTAAACTATTTTATTTACCAGGCAAGGCTCACTGAGCTATTAGCTCTTTTTCAGAAGCGACCTGGCCACAGATGACAGCTCTACGGAGTGGCTTATTAAGTGGAAGTTTATTGCAGCCAGTTACTCTAAACGTGGGGGGAAAAACCGGAGGACCCGGAGAAAAATCCTCGCGTGCAAGCGCCAAATATACAGGAGTCTGGGGTCGGTTACCGCACCCACGACGACCTCCTGCGTACCAGGCGAGGGAGATAACATCACGCCACGGCGATGCCAAATTTGGCTCGTCACACCCCTCCGCCGCTCTGCTCGACCCGCCGCTCGCAGCGCCCCAACCGGCGCATTGTGCGAACCCGTTGGGGGAAAAAACCGCACTCGGCACCTGCGCGGTGTCTGCGGCAGAGGGCAGGAAGCGATGGCGTGTTGCGGCCCCTTTCTCTCCGTGTCCCCTTCTTCCCCCCCCCCCTCCCCTCGCCAGTTGCCCGTCGGCGCCGAGAGGACGTTCCGCGGAATCGTGGACGTCGTCTCCATGGAGGCGTTCACGTGGGGGGGCGGGCGACCGGCCGGATCGCGGGCGCATCCGGAGCGGGACGACGGCTCGGAGTTTGAGAGAACGACGCTGAGCCCTGCGGGGACCCCTGAGCTGTGGCCGAGCGCCGTGGAGGCGAGGAAGACCTTGGTGGAGCAGGTGGGACGCTGGCGGACGAGCGGCCCTCGCTTTGTCACGATGGGATTTGTCGCGATATCGGCGTCCCATAACTTGCATCTCACGTTATTCTCACATCGTTCGTGCGCGCGCGTGCGGTAGCGTAGCGGTTAGCGCGCTGCGCTACGAACCTGGCGACGCAGGTTAGGGAGATAAAGGCGGCCGGGCGATGTGTTGGCCATCCACCCTCTCACGTGTGCCGTGCCGGCTTTCATAGGTGCTCGCTAACAGCACTTGTCCTGACAGTCTGTTAAGGCTACACGGAGGATCTTTGTCTTTGTTCAGGCTCGGATGTACGTGGCCAAAGATCCCGATGTAGGACCACAGAGCTTGGGCAATTGTTGGACGCCGATTCTGGCTGCCCTTCTCGCTTGCTTGTGGTTCCGTGGCAGAATGGGTGGGGAAGTGGTGACGCCTACATTGCTGTACGTGTGTTGAACTTATTTCGCTCCGTACATAGCCAAACGTGCTAATCGAGGTGCGAGCGAGAGGTCGCTCAGTAAAGGATCTCAGTGGTAGCTCTGTGTTATCCGCTTCCGTGGGCCGTTCTCGAACACGAAGGGGGTTGCAACTGCTCTGCGAGCGATCCGGATGGGTTCTTCGTCCCGTGGCAGACGATTGCCGTTGATGTGGTTGTTGTTGTTTGTTTGTTTGTTGTTGTGGTGCAGCTGGCGGACGGAGATGACGCATTCGCAGAGCTGGTTTTAGGGCAGCACAGTGAAGACTTCTCCTCCGTGGCCAGCGAACACGTGAGTATGCCTCGATATAGTTTAGTATCGCATCCCCCGCAAGGCAAAGCGGCCATTGGTAAAAATGGTCAGAACAAGGTTCATCATCATTATCATCATCATCATCATCCATGGCCTATTCGCTTCTTGATGAGGGCCTTCCCACTCTTTTATCTATCGTGGTCCTGGTATATTGCAGTCCATCTCACTTCTGCACATCTCACGATACTGTCAGCACAACCCGAATGCATTGTGGGAAACAATTACAATGTAGAGAAAAAAAGACAAAAGATTCGACCTCTTTAAATTCACACCTTTCTGGATGTTTTCGCTCGCTTGCTCCAGCTTAGTTCTTGCAGCGTATCTCTCTCGGCTCAACCTTCCGTTTCCCCCTGAAGTCAATCGTGCCGGAACCTTCGTTTGTTCCGCTCCGTGTGTCCCTTCCCCTGTCCCGCCCCCCCCGGTCCCTTCTGTGCGTGGCCGGATCGACGGCGCCCGCAGGTGCGCGCGGCCCTGCGCAGGGCGACGCTCAGCCGGGCGGCAGTGCCGGTGCTGTGTGGCAGCGCGCTCAAGAACAAGGGCGTGCAGCTACTGATGGACGCGGTCACGCACTACCTGCCCTCGCCAGTCGAGCGCCAGCACCCCTTCCTGTGAGACGCGCGGTGGGGACATGCGGGGGACATCTGGGGATTGACGGGGGACACGCGGGGATAGACGCTGGGATAGACGGGCAAATAAGCAGGGACAAACGGGAACACAGCAACATGCGGGAATCGACGGGGATAAGTGAGGCCGTGGAGGGAAAGATGGACGAGCAGAGACGGAGGGGAGGCACAGGGGACATGCTAGAAGAGACACTTGGAAGACTTCGGCACAGAGAACACAGTGGACCAGATGATGGGACGGGGAGAAATAATCCTTTCAGTTAATAGAAACAGAGTACATGGTGAACGTAGAGACGTAGAGTGTATGGGGACAGCCAGTCCACTGTTGGATGAAGGCCTCGCCACGAAATCCATCGTTGTGCTTCACTTCTACGGTCCCCCTCAAACATCCCTGCTCCCTGCCCTGGCACCAAACCCGCACTGGAGCTGCGTGGTGAGGTCAAAGTTTCCCACGAGGCTGAACGAGCGCGCTATTTTTTTGTTTTGCCCGCGTGCGCCCCTAGGCAGTGGTACGGCGACGAGCCGTGCGCGTTGGCGTTCAAGGTGACGCACGACAAGCAGAGGGGGCCTCTGGTCTTCCTGAGGGTCTACTCCGGGGCATTACGGCCGCAGTCGTCCGTCTACAACATCAACAAGGACTGCACGTGAGACTCCCCCCTCGGGCTTGCCGACGGCTCTTTGGCTGCCGGCCATCGAGCGAAGACGGTCGTCGCGCGGTGCTTTCACGTGCGCTTCTGCGGCCGTCTGGAACGCCCTTGCGATATCAGGAAGCCGCTGGAGGCCATGCGCTTTTAAATCGTCTATATTTAAAACTAATTTATTCCGAACTACTTTTTGCGTTTAGTTTGTTGTGTTTCCCCCGCACCTCCGATTGGCACGGTTGGCTACGTACGGTGCGACAGAAGTTCAACATACACACACACACACGTGGTCAAAGAGCACGGGTTGAAATCCTGGCTCAGGGTTGTCATGTATGTTGTCGTCAGCAGCAGCGTCATTGTCGTCTTCATTGCCGTCATTGTAGTGTTTGTCATCGTCATCATCATCATTGCCATTTTCTTAGGTTTTTTCGGTAAAGTCACGTAGGTAAAACATCAAAATTAATGAAAATAAAATAAAAACAAAAACAAAAATCACGACGTTTCGGAGGCAACACAAGTCTCCGTCATCAGCTGCAGCTAATTCGGCTGTGACGGTCCCACCTGATGACGGAGACTTGTGTTGCCTCCGAAACGTCGTGATTTTTGTTTTTGTTTTTTATTTTATTTTCATTAATTTTGATGTTCTACCTACGTGACTTTACCGAAAAAACCTAAGAATATGATTCCTTGCAGTCACGAAAGCTTCAAATCTAGAATCATTGCCATTGTCAGCCTCGATCTATCCACTGCTGGATGAAGGCCTCCCCACTTAAAGAACTTGACAAGGAGGTTTAAGTTTTACTCGTTAAAGTACATTATTGTTCTAATCATCATTATTTTTCTGAGGTTCTAAAAATGAGTCTTGCCACCTTGTTGCAAGTGTGTCCATCGTGTTGAGAGACTGCCAGCCACCGTGGGAATGTGGAATTTCCATAGCTGGCTTCAGTGGAGGTGACCTTTGCACTCGTTGCCTGTTGACTTGGCCACGGCTGTTGTGCTCGTGCGTGTGTCGAAGGGAGAGAATGAACAAACTGCTGCTGCCCTTCGCTGACCAACACGTGGAGCTTTCCTCTCTGTCAGCCGGAAATATCGCAATTGCGGTCGGCCTTAAGCAGGTGGGTTTAATAGCAACGGTCTTTGCATCTGTGTAGCGCTTACTTACGTGCACCGTCAACTCAAAGCGCCTTGATATCGTCATCTCAAATCGACGTTCCAAGGGCACCCCCGGCGGAAGCTGGCCCTGTGCGGCGCAGAGGTGACTCGGCACTGGGCCTGCAAGTGGGCATTAGTCTGCCAGTATGGGGCGATGATTGTGGTTCCTTTGTGTAATCCCAATGAGTAACTTGCGGTGGCATTTTTCAATTGCGTCACATTATTAATACACCCGCAGTATTAAACCAGGGCCATCTGCCGGATTCGAAACGCGAACCCTCTGCCAACAAGGGGCGGGCTATTGCTGTCTTGGTGGCCAGGGGGCTTGGGGCTCGGAGTGCGTTGAGCTAGCACCGTGGAAATCCTTGGTTCAAATCCAAGTTCCAGCCACTGCCCGTGAATACACCAGGTTCTCAGGTTTCTTGACTCAATCGCCAATGACCGCACAAAAAAAATACTGTATCACGTTAAATAGGTTTTTCAATTAGCATGGCAATTATTCTACCACTGGCAATTGCAAATTTTTGTTTCATTGCTTCGTGATGAAAATCTCTGCAGCAGGGCAAGTGGGAAAGTTCAGCCCCCCCCCCGTGTGAAATAAAAATGATGAATTTCTAATGACGTATAGGAGAACCTGGTTTAATCACAGTCAGCTACCTGGATTAGAACCCAGAAACTTGGCGGTTCAAGTTGAGAAATAGGACAATCGCGTTTGCAAGAGTTACCTGGGTCAATGAAAATGAGAACAGTCTACAATGCAGTACAACAATGAAGCAATTAGAAATCAGAACAAAAATAGGCAGATAGAAATGGGAGAAAAAAACAACTGCATGACAGAAGAGATTGAAATCGGTGCAAGAACGTATATTAATATTAAATTAAATAAACTTCCCATTACGAAAATGTACCAATTAAATGTTTTAACCGGTGACGACCAATTCTGTTGTGATCGAAACGTAGTTTTTTTGTTATTTTCTTTGAACCTATTGACGTGACTTTACCGAAAGACCCAAAGAATACTTAAATTAACTTTTGAAAACCATTGGCGGTGTTGGCTTTCCGCTCTGAACTTCTTTCGCACCGTACGAAGCCAACCATGCTCATCGGTGGTGCGGGAAACTAGTATTTCCCTGACCGGGAATTGAACCCGGGGCGCGGCGGTGGGAGCACCTAATCTTAACCGCTAACCAACAAACACCCGCCAGTCCACTAAGTGACGATGATGTCACCACAGTGCCTGTGCCAGGCCAGGTGCACTTAGAGGCCACGTGAAGTGTTGAATGCTCGCTGACGGGAGGTCACGGGACATTCCCATGTGCCATGGGTTGACTGACTGAGATGACTGGCAGATGCACCAGCTGTGCCCTCTCCTGTGCAAACTTGCTGTATTTTAGCCGCTGGCACTCTGCACGTTGTTGTGAGCGTCGCTCCTCTGCCCTCCGTTGTTGTTGGAGGGCGACTGCCTCCAACTACCCAGTAGCAGCGTCCTTCACGAGCCTCCTCCATCCTAACCACTCGACCACCAGGGAGCCACAAACGATTTATAACTCCCCCCACGCCACATGGTTACCAACTCCTCGGTATCACGATGGCCTCTCACCTGGTGACATTAACACAGCTGACTGCCACTCGATACCACACACCACTGCGCCTTTCCTACCACCCGACCCAACCTCGCCCTCCTTTCCTCCTTCCGTGCTCGCACAGACGGGCACGGGAGACACGCTGGTGGCGTCCAAGTCATCGGCGCAGGCCGCTTCTCGCCGCGCCTCCTCCGCCGCCACCTCCACGCAGAGCAAAGTGAGCCCCAAGGACCCCGGGGCATCCAAGCTGCCGGTCCTAGCCGGCGTCGAGGTGCCTGAAGCCGTGTTCTTCTGTACCGTCGAAGCGCCGTCCGTCGCCAAACAGGGCGGTAAGGGTGTGCGCGAAGGGAGGCAGTGAACGAGCAGTAAGCGAAAAGTGTCGATATGGCCGCGTGGCGTTAGGAGGTTCAAGCTAATGTTGGTGTCGGGACCGATGGGCTGGCAACGATGAGAATCTGGCTTATTTCCACCTGTGGTTGAACCTCGTTCTCGACAGTAGGGTTTGTTCTCTAATAGTATAAAAAGTAAAACAACAAAAGTGTCTCCCTGTTCAAACCATGTGTCCATACATCATTGCGAGCTGTGATCTATCAACTTCTGGATGAATTCCTTGACCGAGTCTTCATCCATCCCTCACGGTCTCACGATGCCACAATCTATTTCTTTCCTGCACACGGGCCCATTCCGTCACTCCATCTCCGTGGCGGTCGCACACTCTCGCGCGTTCTCTGTCCACTTCGTCACCAGTCTCCTCCGTCGGCCAGTCGGCCCTTCTCGTGATGATATCAGTTGGCCCACGGGTGTGCTCGCTTATGTTAACGCCTCTCCAGTTTACGTTTGCTCCCCAATCCACATGTTCCCCGTTCTGTCTCTCGATCGAATTCCAGTCCTGCACCTCGCCATGCTCGTATCTTGCAACTTTTCAAGTTTTGTGCAACTCTCCATTGTGCATGTTTCTGATCCGTAGCTGGAAAACCCCAGGGGTCTCTCTATGGTGCAGGCTCAGTGCTCCTGAACCACTGGGCCACCTTTCATTTTACACAACACTGAATTATAATCATACGCGTTGGTGCGGAGCAGACAATATGCTTCATTCACATATCGGTCCCTCCATATTTATCTTATTTTATATGGATGGGTTTTTACAAATTGCCGTCAGCCTAAGAGCTTTCTGTGAGCTTCTAGCCATTAAGTAGCATTGGTATCAGCATTGGTTCAAGCAAATGTCCGATGATGAGACTCTGAAAGTTGAAACCGGTACAATGTTTGCTTGTGTTGAACCGGTGCTGCTGAAATTTTACGTGTATATACACACACACACACAGAAGGCCATGTGGCTGGGATGTGTAAAAAAAATCTAGTTGAATTTTTTTGGTGGATGGATTTTTACGCTATTTTCACACAAAGCGGCGGACTTGTCGATGTGTGCGTGTGTGTGTGTGCAGAGCTGGAGCACGCCCTGGCCTGCCTGCAGAGAGAGGACCCCAGTCTGAGGGTGAAGGTCGATCCGGACTCTGGACAGGTGGGAGACGGGGCGAGAGACGCACAAACGGGCACTAAGTGCACCCAGCTACGAAACCCACAGTTCGTTTCCCCCGCCCGTGTTACACGTCATTGTCAAATGCAGCCGTACCTCTCGAAGCCGGACTCAAGTAAGCCAGAATTGTCAGTAAGCGAAATCTGGCTGTCGCCTGATGAAGCTAGTTGTAATTACTGGCAAAACATCGTACACAGATTGTTAATGTTGTGGATTTGCTCTCCAACACACCAGTGTGCTGTACTAGTAACGAATTGGCATGTTTTGTTTCCATGACAAACCTTACTTATCGGCTGTGTCAGGTGGTGGCGGGTTTAACGACAATTATATTTATGCGATCTAACCCAAAAAAACCTGTATTATGGATGATCGGGCTACCTGATACAAATGAGAAGATCCGGAAAAAAGACTGAGCGGATCGCTGTCCGTGCCGTTAGTTCAACAGCGCGTGGCAGGATGCGGCGTTCGGCTTTCGCCATTAAACCACGCGCACGAGCCTGCCACGAGATGCGCTTGCCAACGCTAGCAAGCGTAGAACGTGCGGTTCTGCGCTGGCAATTTTCAATCTGTTTCACTCCTCCATCGTGTGGATTTCGGTGAACCCCGTGCCCTTGGATGCCCACGTGCTCTGCCATCGTACACGCTCTCTCTTTTGTTTACATGTATTTAACAATTATAAAGGAATACATTCCTTAAACCGTGAATGTGTCGGATTTGGCCAAACATCCCAATGTAGGACCCTTTGGTTGACATCAATTGGCTTGGAAATTCTCTTCTCTCTGAATAAGTCCAACTTTAAACTGTACTTGAGCCACTCCATAATGTAAGTACCTGGTGCGGTCAACAACATTGGCCTAGGGGGAAGACAAAGGTGGTCTGGTGCACGTGGTCCTGGCCACACTACCCTGATATATAAGTTTTATATAGCGTGTCGGTCATGAAAATTGAATTTCACAAAAGCTGTAGAATGTGTCAAGTGCCAATTTTTTGCACGGAGGCGCGGGGGAAACCATAAAGTGGGGTGGCAGCCGGAGACCCGCGCTACCAACGAATGCCTAAGCTCTGCGGCCCTACACTCAGGATGTTTGGCCAACTCCATAAGTATGTTTTATACACGTGGGAGAAATCCTGGAAGTACCCGGAGAAAACTCACAAATTTGAGGAGTGGGGGGAAAACGCTCGATTCCTGTACAGATGAAATACAGCGGGAATGTAAGACAATTGTACTGCCACACTGCCAAGCCAGAAAATGGTGACCTTAAACCCCCTTGGGTCAGGAGACTTAACGAATTTATGTGGCCCATCAACTCGTGCACCGTGCTGACCTGAATAGTTTCTTACAGCACTTTGTGTGTAGTGGCGAGTGGTGGCATTGCGGTTGGCGCGCTGCCCTATGAACCCGGCGGCTCCGGTTTGATTCAGTCTCGCCGGTGAATTACAGTGGTGAATATATGAATCAGTCTTGGGCCTCCCCTAGGTCGACTCGGCCTGAAATTAGCAGCTGATGCGGCGTGTAAACACACAGGGTATGGTGCTGCCCACCCCACTCTTGTGCCATCCTGGCCTTTGGTGCCTCCTAGCAGCACTTGGACCAAACGGTTTCTGCGGGCTTCACGGGGGGTGATCGTTGTCTTTGTGTGTGGAGTAGACGATCTTGTGCGGCATGGGGGAACTGCACATAGAGATTGTGCACGACCGCATCCGTCGCGAGTTTGGCATCGAGACGGCGTTGGGGCCGCTGCAAGTGGCGTACAGGGAGACCGTCGGCACAGGAGGCACGGCAAGCGGTGAGGCGCTGACGGGATGGCCGCGATGGTGACGGTGACCACGGTGGCGATTGATCGGCGGCAGGGTGGCGCAGCGATAACACGCTCGTGCCTCGCAGCAAGAAGGGTCTTGGTTCGATTGCGGCCTCGGGCGCCTTTCTGCGCGCAGTGTTGTATGATCTCCCCCGGGTTTGTGTGTGTTCTCTCCTCCTTTTTCGCATGGGTTTCCTCCGTGTTCTCCGGTTTGCTCCCATTGCCCAAGGCGCACCGTGTCATTGGTGTTGGCCCAACAATCCAGCGCAGGACCCTCCTGAAAAAGAGTCTTCAGACTCGTAGTGGCTTTCCTGAGTCAATAAGTTATTATGATAATTGTTTGTAGCCTTATGCCAATTCACTGCTGGATGAGGGGGCCTATTCCTCGACTGTGGCAAAACAACGTCATGATTATTTTTAACAGACTATATTGTTTTTAATCCACAAGACTCACTAATTCATTCGCCCGGTGTAACCATCGCAATGTTAAGTGGGCGCATTTACTCCATATGCCAGTGATTAAACTCCATAGCATACGTATTTTTAATTGTTGCAATTCCTACACTCGTTTCCCGTGTAATACTTCACCGAGTCTCAAGACCCTTTCAGAAGCCTCCTGCTGTTGGCGCAGGAGGAGGCGACGATTGCTCTGTCTTTCCCAGTTAAGTAATGCGCGAGTAATTTTCTTCTAATTTGCCTAAATTGATTCATGACGCCAGCACCCATAGGCAGGCCTCTCGCTTTTCTCGTAGATGACGCTATGGGATTTCTCACATTCCGCTGCGCGTATTTCATTGATAACACTGGTCAACACACTTTTTCTGGCATAAGTTATTCCAACGGTTTTAATGTAATTTTGGGGTGCTGATTCCAAATCTGGCATCAGTTTTGTCTATCACATCAGGTTTTTGAGATAACAAATATTGCATTTTAAATAAAAACTGCAGAAGAAAAATATTAAATAAATGTGTATATCTACATAAAATGATATTATAAACACACTATCCTAAAAATACAGCACCATATTTTAACCCTAAAGCAGTCACTGACTCGCAACAACTTGCAATCACAAGTGACAGAGTTAATTTTGGGTAAAATCAATGAAAATGGGGTATGCTGATAGCATAAAAATGAGATGTGATAGAGCAAATCTGAGATCAGATTTGGAATCAGCACCCTGAAATTAGTCTAAAACAGCTGCAAAAGACCAGGCCAGAAAAAAATGTGTTTTTTTTGTTGACCAGTATAATTCCCCCCGGAGGATTGTATGTGTACACGTGTATGTACGTTCAACTTCTTTCGCACCATACATGCAGTCAACCGTGAAAAAATAGGCCAAAGTAACCTGTTCGAGGGGGAGCTCTATAGAGGTGGGAGGCTCTTCTGCCAGCAGTGGCCTGAGCAGGAACTTGCAGGTGGGCACCTTCACCTTTATGGGTGAGACGAAGTTCCCCCTCACAGCCTCAACAGACTTGTGGGGCAAGCGCTGTAGCACCTAAGAATACCGGTACGGCACACGGGGGGGTGAGTGGCCAGCAACCACGCCCGACCGTCCTTGTCTCCCCATTGGCGATGTTTACTACACACCGCAGCAGGTATTCACTTGAGATTGTGTCGACTTAAGGGGAAGGGGGCCAGAACCGATGCTAATCGGAAGTCGCGGTATTAATCACGGGCGACCCTTCCGGAACGTAACCGCCCCGATTTGCCGCCGCTGATGCCGGTCGCAGTCTCCTTGGAGCGCTCGTTCGGGGAGAAGCTGCACCAGGTGGTGGTGGAGCTCGCCGTGGGGCCCTGCCCTCAGGGCTGCGTGACTCCACGGTTCAAGGTCAACGAGAAAGTCGCGATGCACGCTGGGAAGGAGATCATCGACGCGGTGCGGAGCGGTGTGGAGGCCGGCGCGCAGCAAGGTGCGTGTCTGCCTTCATTCAAAAACATGGTGGAAATCCCACGTTCCTATGGCAGGGGGCAGTCTGTCCACTGGAAATCCCACATTCCTATGGCAGGGGGCAGTCTGTCCACTGGAGAGTCACTATTGACCTCATACTATAACGTGGTGTAGATGTACTGTTTTTATGTCAATCCACTGCTGGATAAGGGCCTCCCCATGCCTTACGGATAGTTGGGGTTTTGTGATAAATACTTCACCGAACTGGTCAGTGTTGATTGATGAAGGATAAACCAATGGGTTTTACTGCGATGCCCTCTGCTGCCCATATCACAGTCTCACAGCATAAAACACCAGAGCTGTACACCGTAGTCTTGACGAGATCGGGGCGAATTCCAGACGATTTGGTAACTGGCACAAAAGATTTTATGAATGAACTAACTATTATATGAAAAATAATGGGTTTTACTCTTTTTGGCAATAAAACAGGTGTTAAGATGTTCAAACACCAAACAGAAACCTTTTTCAAGGAATCAAGTCTGCATTAACCACACACAACATGCGAACAAACATGCTCTGATAATTATTATATATGCATTGTCTTTTAAACTGATTGGCCTACACCAGAGACAGCTTTCTTTATGGCCTAATGTCACTGGTGTCTCAGACTAGAGAACACCAAAGAGCGAACACTAGAAAGATAAGGCACTAATCAGAGCATTTATAGCTTGGGGTGAGCAGCTGTATCATGGATCTTTCATTGATACTGGCAAAACAGATCCCATTATAAACTATTATATCACTACCATCGGCTAACGGAGATGAATTCCGAGGGTTGCCAAAGTGGCAAGATGTTAATTACCTTGCCTGGTATACAGGAGGTCGTGGGTTTTATCCCGATCCTGACACCTGTATATTTGGAGTTTGCATGTTCTCTCCGTGATCTCATTTAGAAACATGCATGAAGAGTGCCTGGCTGCCATCCATTTCCACATGATAAGCCACATCGTTGATATATCATTTGTGGCCAGGTATCTTCGGAAAAAGAGCGATATAGCTCAGTGGGCCTTACCTGGTAAAATAAAAAATAGTTGAAAAGAGTTAGATTTTCCACAATCCAAATCCGGCGACATTTCTGAGTCGGCGCTAGGTCTATTATCGAAACCGTGCTGCAGTGTACTGTAATAAAGTTCAACGCGGCAATACCGCTACCCGATCTCCATACAAATGAACTCCTGCCACCCGAACACGGCCGACAATTCCCGGGCTGTTCCCGTCAGAACCTGGACAGGTGGCAACCCAATGATGAACACGCACGCCCCCCCCCCCTCCCCTCCCTCCGATTGCTCTCCTTGACCGCCGCTCGTACTTGTGCGTGCGCTCGCAGGCCCCGAGCTGGGATTTCCAGTGGTGGACATCGAGGTGGAACTCGTGTCCGTCTCGCTCCAGCCAGGGTCGTCTCCGGCCGTGGTGGCCGCGTGCGCCTCCACGTGTCTGCACCAGGTGTGCGCACTCGCAGGCCTGGTCATAATAATAAAAAAAAAATTGAATACCCAGCTAAGGCCCACTGGGTTATACGGCTCCGCGGGCCTTGCCTGTGACGGGGGCTCCCACGATAACCTCTCTGCTCGCTGCGCCGCCGCAGGCGCTGAAGGAGGCCGGCGTGCAGCTGCTGGAGCCCGTCATGAGCGTCGAGGTGTCGGTGAGCGAGGCGCGACTCGGAGCCGTCCTCTCCGACATGGCCCAGCGGAGGGGCTGCGTGCGCGACGTCCAGAGCCGCCTCGACTCCAAGGTGGTGCTGGCGAGCGTGCCCCTGGCCGAGACCATGGTAAGCGTTTGTCAGTGAAGGGGGCTGGGTGAGCGGGGCGAAGTGGGGGGGGCGGTGGGGGCAGGAGGGGGGGGAGCAAGGAGCGTGCGGTGACCGGGGAAAATGTGTGCGCGCGTGTGTGTGTGCGGATGCAAAACAATTCCGGCCGGTCCATATTGACCTGCGGGCAGCTCACGATCCACTCGCGGTGCCACCGTTTAGCATTGCGCGGCCCGACAACCCTTCCCGCGAGAGCGCTGGGTGCGTTCGAAGGCTTGCGCCAATCAGCTTGCCGCACGCCTCTCCTCTGTTTGTTCCGTTTGTGCGAACACGGGACGCATCTTGCATGCGCGCACACGCAGGGCTATTCCACTGCGATCCGCACGCTGACATCCGGGACGGGCACCTTCTCGTTGGAGCTGTCCAGCTACCAGCCGATGAACTCGCAGCATCAGCAGCAGCTGATCCATCGACTCACCGGCCTCTAAGACCTCCTCCTCCTCCTCCCGTGTCTGCCGGTGCACGGGAGATTTCAAGGCGCACAGGACAAGAGCTTGTGTTATACACGGCGTCCGTGAAGGTGTGGGGAGCGGTGGCGCGGTGGTTGGCGTGCTGGGCCTATGAATCCAGCGACCCCGAGTTCGATTCCCACTCGCGGCCAACACCGGTGACGATCATCTGAACCGGTCCTGTGCCCTCCCCTAAGTCGACTCAGTCTCAACTGAGTACCTGGCGCGGTGTTTAAGCATCGCTACTGGGGAGATAAAGACGGTCGGGCGTGGTGCTGGCCACTCAACCCCTCTTGTGCTGCACCGGCATTCATAGGTGCTCACTGACAGCACTTGCCCCAAAAGTGTGTTGAGGCTATACAGGGTGTCTTTGTCTTGTCCGTAAAGGCGAAGGCGCCACCCTGCAATGTCCTTCTCACGCCACTTCTGGCGGAAGGGGCCTGCCCTAGACGGAGCCTCTATGGAGCCCCCTCCAACAGGTTACTTTGGCCTACTCTTCCAAGGTGACCAGACGTCAGAGGTGGGAGTTCCCACACTTTACCCCCACCACTCTGGGGACCTGCCAGTTGGGTCAAGACAAACTTCTGTAAGGGCGTATGCGCAAGATGCAGTTCATTTGGTGTTTAACCGGGTGAGAGATCTTAAAGAGATAATATATATGTGAAGGGCCTTTGTTCACTCCGCTGCTGGATGAGGGAGCTCTCCATGCCACACTGGTCATGGGGATTATTTGGCCTTCACCACGCTGGTCAGCGCAGGCTGGTGAAGACGGGGACCATAAATGTGGAAGCGTAGAAGTGCAGCACAGTGATGGATTTTGCTGCGCTGCCATCTGCCGCCCCCGTCGGCGTATCTCCGCAGTCTTACGGCGCCCTATTTGTGCACGAGGGCCACCAATGAGAGTACTGTCCAGGCCCAAACCTGCTTTGCTTCCGAGATCTAATGGTGCTCTTCCGAGATCCGACGGTATCTGGCACATTCTGGATGACAATAAAAATGCATTTTATTCATATAGCGCCTTTCCCCACGCTTAAATCACTGAACAGTAAAAAAGTGTTCAATACTATAAAAAAAACTATGACGTGAAAAAAAAGGACATTATATATACAGCATAAAATCAGCATGGAGAGCATTCAAGGGACGGAATACACGAGGTGGTAGAGTGGAGGAGGACCTTTTGAGCAGATGAGTTTATAAATGAGGTTTAAAAGTGGCGATTGACTCGGTGGATCTCATCTCAATGGGCAGCGTGCACCATAGCCTCGGGGCAGCGGAGGAGAAAGGCCCCTTGTCACCCATGGAGCGGAGGTTGGTGGGAGACGCAACGAGTTTATGGGTGTCGGAGGATCGTAGGGCCCTGGCTGCGGGGTGTCACGGTGAAGGAGTTGACGGGTGGTTTGTTGATCGGCGCAGTGCAACAAACTTTGTAAAAAAAAAATGTGGTGTTCGTTGTACTGTGGGATTGTGGTTAATAAAAAATACCGTGTCGACACACATCGGTGTATTTTCTTCACTTAAAGATCAAATAACACTTGCGTTACTCGGCCTGTGTTTGCCGTTATCTGATAATGCTTGCGTTGGCAGTGGTGTGCAGGTACAAGCAACAAAATAACTCGACACATTCGTCAATAACACTGGCCTTTAAAGGAAAAATACATAATATAATAAAAAAATAGGTACCATAGCACATGCTTTGAACAAGGGCCGTTTCCCAAAAACGTTAATATTATTGACGAATGGGTTCAGTGTCCAATGCAGAAATGCGCAGTTTCACAAGCATGGTGTTTTATTTAAAGTCATTCGTTATCGGTTCGATTCCAAAGTAGATAACACGAAAATAGCTGGAGATAATAAGTCTCGGGTCTTGTTCCCACGTGTGCCACTGGACGCGAGGCTTCAGTGACATCATCGGCATCTTGAACCGCGTCACGGTGATGGGCGTGGCTTGTAAGGGGTTTCCTGCGTTTGGAGGAGGAGCGTCGCTGAGGCTCTCCAGGGTAAATGGCATTGTCAATTGACGCGCGAAGTGAAATATGCCCGAACCAGACATCGATTTTCAAAGTTTGGCTATAGCCTAATGTTTTTTTTTACTTGCTGTGATCACTCCCACACCTCTTCCATAACCACAAACAACATCTGGAAATCACAAACCTCAACAAACGCTGGATATACGCCTGCTCGGATGGCCATGGTCCACTGCCTGTATCATTAACAAGGCAAACGGAGGCTGGGATTTTACTGCTCAGATGAGAATTGTGACGGTGCTCGCCTCCTGTCAGCAGTCCTGAGGGGAGGTCGGGTTGAGTCTATCCTGGCCAGAACCTCAAATGTGTACACACACATGTGGCGAGTCCTCACTTAACGCGTAGTTCACACGATAACGCGTTTATCGCCATCACGCGGTTCTTCCTTTAGGGAACACTTCGCACAACGCGGAATGCTCTCCGTTATAACGCGGAACGATTATCTGAACCGGTCCTGGGCCTCCCCTAGGTCGACTCAGCCTCAAATGAGTACCTGGTGCGGTGTGTAGTAAACATCGCCACTTGGGAGACAAAGGTGGACGGGCGTGGAGCTGGCCACAACCCCCTCGTGTACCGTTCCGGCCTTCATAGGTGCTCGCTAACAGCACTTGCCCCGACAGTCTGTTAAGGCTATACGGGGGATCTTTAGCTTTTACCTTTGTGCAGTAATTGATGGCGGTGGGGGGGGTGCTGAGACCATCAACACACACCACCTGAGAACCCTGCTTCAATCACAGGCGGCTTGCCGACCTGAATTCAAACCCAGGTCTCTTCGGGTGGGTTTGTTTTTAAATCCTTTATATTAAGTTCGCTTGCTTGCTTAGGACCGTGCAAATCTTTCGGTCGTTTTTTAACCCACTTCCCGTGATCCAATCGAGCTGACATTTTCCACACAGACTCGTTGTGCGTGACAATTAATGTTCGTGAAATTTTTTTTCCAAAATTTTACACTTTTTAGGACAAAAATATTATATTTAAGTACCAATTGCTTAATGGTGCAATGCAATCATCTGCCCCATAGGTGGCAGCCATCTCAAGCCAGAGGACGAGAGGACTCTAGCCGCCACGCATATAAAGGATTTATAGTGAAAAACTTTGTTTTTACGGGTTATACTTATTCGTAACCAGGCTTTGGCTCTCTCCCCGAAGCCACGCCGGGGCCACCCTGTGTCCAAATCTTCGCCGTGGATACACAGCTCCTGCACAGTGCCGGATTACGCTGGTGCGGTGCCTGTAGCATAACTTATAAAGGGGCCCTAAATAAAACATTAAAACACAACTTTCAACTTGCATAGTAAAGTAATTGTATTTTTTTCATTTGCTATGCAGCCAGATAATACGACAAATTGCGTACCTTTAACACCCAGTCGTTCATAAAAGTTGAAGGCGGTATAGTACTATAGTAATAGAGCAAGTGCAGAATCACTGAACCGGAATTGATAGCTTGAAAGCATTTAGCGCGAGGCCCTTGAAAGTGCGGGGCAGGAGCATATGTAGCTAATTTTGCTACGAGAATAATCCGGCACTGCTCCTCAGCTGAATTTTTTTTATTAAGCAGTTTTTTTTTTATTAACCTGTTTTTTTTTTTATTAACCAGGCTTTGGCTCTCTGTCCTCCCCGAAGCCACCCCGGGTCCACCCTCGTGCCGACATTTGTGTCCAAATCTTCGCCGTGGATACACGGATCCTGCAGGTCAGCGCTCGGATGCGTTCACGACGTGAAAGGGGAAAACACGGGGCCGGGGGCATAGTGATGATAATAATTATGGTGGTGGTCAGTTTAACACCTCGAAGTGCTTTCGTGACCAATGTCATCCATAATAAAGGTTTTTGTGGTTTGATCGCGCACAAATTAATGACACGGGAGGATTTCTCCACAATGCTGGCTTGTCGCCTGATGGTGCCTGTTGTAGCTACTGGCGAAACGTCGCGGTCATCAAATTGTAAATGCTGCAGTGGGTTTACTCTCCAACACACAAGCCGGTTCGTGCTGTGCTAGCAACGACTTGCGACGTTTTGTTCACGTGACAAACCTTACCAATTGCCTCTGTCGGGTGGTGGGCGGGGGTTCAACGACACAACATTAATATTTACGCGTTATATATAAATACCACCCCACCCCCCCTCCACCGAAAAAAACCCGCCTCTATTATGGACAATAATAACGATGGTAACGATGGCGTCCCCCGCTCCTTGCGAGACGCGAGGAGCGGTGTGAGCGTAGCAATGCAAAGCTGCAAGGGGGCAATTCGCGTGTGATCGACTTATCTGGGTCAGCCTATTACGATGAATAATGCAAGAGGCCGCTCCGTCGAGATACGCGAGTCCCCTATGAGCCACCGGCGCTGTATTTAAAGCGATAAGTGGAGGAAGCGTAACGCCGAGCAGATAGGAGATGGCTATTAGTTTTCTTAAACGCTGCTTATTATTTTCATCGCGCGCGCGCGTGTGTGTCTCTTCTCTCTCTTTGTCACGTAGTGATGATTTGGATTCGCGGGGAGGAAAAAAGTTAACCCGTAAAACAAAGTTTTTCACTATAAATCCTTTATATGCGTGGCGGCTAGAGTCCTCTCGTCCTCTGGCTTGAGATGGCTGCCACCTATGGGTCAGATGATTGCCTGCCACCATTAAGCAATTGGTAATTAAATATAAAAAAAAAATTCCTAAAAAGTGTAAAAAAAAAAAATTTCACGAAAATTATTTGTCACGCACAACGAGTCTGTGTGGAAAATGTCAGCTCGATTGGATCACGGGAAGTGGGTTAAAAAACGACCGAAAGATTTGCACGGTCGTAAGCACGCAAGCAAGCAAGCAAGTGAACTTAATATAAAGGATTTAAAAAGGGTGATGTTTGGTGCGAGCGATGCGAATCGACGATGCTCGTTTATTTTTTTTAATGCAGCGGACGTGAAGAAGCGACGTGAAAATTGTTGCGCGCTTTGATTCCGGTTGCGGTGGCTCCGATCTTTGGCGAGTGGAGAGCGGTGGTCACCGTTGGGACTGGGGACACTGGGGGGGGGAGGGTACGGAGACCGAACGGATTTATTAAATTTAATTTAAATTTCTCTGCGATTATCATTTTTTTCTCGTCGCGTGTATTTCTCACCTCTCGTTCTTTACGCGTGTGTGGGGTTTTGTTTGTGTAAGGGACTGGCTAATTGATGGGCAGCGTTGTAGGATGCAATTGCATGATTGACGCTCCATAAAATGACATTATTATTATTAACTAGTACACTAACGAGTACACTCACTCACTAGTACATTCACTCACGAGTAGAGACACTCATAGAGACAGAGCGCCTTCATTACCTGTGGGTAACTCACTAATTAGTACACTAACTAGTACACTAACTAGCACACTCACTAGTACACTCACTCACTAGTACATTCACTCACTAGTAGAGACATTCATAGAGACAGAGCGCCTTCATTACCTGTGGGTAACTCACTAATTAGTACACTAACTAGCACACTAACTAGTACACTCACTAACTAGTACACTCACTAGTACACTAACTAGCACACTAACTAGTACACTAGCTAGCACACTCACTAGTACACTCACTAACTAGTACACTAACTAGCACACTAACTAGTACACTCACTAACCAGTGCACTCACGAGAACGCTCACTAATTCTATATTTTGTGTCGTTACTTATGTATTCATCTTTTATTTTTTTAATTTGCTAAATAAATAATGGGGTTTTCTTTTTGTATTATCTATACAAGAGACCGGCTAATTGAAGGGCAGCGTTGTGCGATGCAATTGCATGAATGACGCTCTATAAAATTACATTCGTATTCTTACCGTATTAGTTCCCTGGCGATATCTATGAAATTGTCACAACGCGATTAAGAATTGTCTCTTTTTCTTCTTTGTAGTGTTTCTTGACGTCCCCTGTCAAGGTAGTTGTTGCCCGTGCCGTCTAAGCCTGAATGTAACATTACTATACAGAGCAATTGTAAAATAACTCGATTTGAGCGAGCTTGTTTGGCCCGTTGAATCGGTGACCACAGGGGCTGGCTGGCTCGGTGTTGTTCGCTGTGATGTCGCGAAGTGGCCAGGAAATGGCAGGACTGAGTGTTCATCCTCCCGCGGGTTTCCCTCGGATTTCTCCCGTGAGAACCCAAACATTCATTGGTAACATATTGGCCAAACATCGCAATTGCTTGAGCCTCCTCGAAGTCCTGGGATTTTCTGAACAAAAAATTGAATCATCATCGGCATCAGCATTCATGAATTACTGTTGGATAAAGGCGACCGCAAACCGTTAAAACATCATTCTCTGTGTATAAATAAATATTGGAAAGCCTGACTCAGTCCCAAGGCTCATTCTTCAGGAGGTTTCCTGCATTTGAGGATGTTTGGCCGACACAAGTGAGAGTTACATTGCATGTTTAATGTATTTACTTCTGAGCTATGCGTGAGGAAACCGTAGAACCTCGGGGGGATACTCATACTCTCAGGTTTATTCGGTAAAGTCACGTAGGTAAAACATACAATTAAAAGTTAGAAGCTGTGACTTCTTGTCTCGTTGCCTGTTAAAAACTCTAACAGATAGGTGAAATTCCTCCCCGTAGTGGGTATTAATTCTAGATTTGAAGCTTTCGTGACTGCAAGGATTCATACTCTCATGAATCCTTGCAGTCACGAAAGCTTCAAATCTAGAATTAAAACCCGGGGGGAACCCACGCAGAGAGACAGACGGCCGAGGGTAGGATCGACACCCCAAAACCTTCTTGCACAAGCGGTGTCCACTGCACAAGCGGTTAGTTCAGTTCAGTTTCATGTATTAGGCGTAGCCCTGTGAGCCATTCGGCTCTTGAATCTGGTGCAACCGCAACAAACAAAAACGTGAACAAGAAACATCTTAAAGTGACTATGCGCATACAGAAAAATCCAGCAAAGTCTTCCAGAAAAAGCACCGTATATCAACGCTGTGTGCAAAAAATCCCAGTGGGATGCAAGTCAAACAACAACAACCATGAGACAATTGAGATTAAAGTTTTCAGTCTAACTCTGTACTACAACAAACAAATATGGCTACACCAAAACGTTTTCGAAATCACCGAAATAAAGCTGTACCACTGCGGTTACCACCGCATCACTCTGCCACCCAGGTGGCAACGGTAAGAATGCACGCAACAACAAAAAGATAAAAAGTTATCGCTTGTAAACGCACGCGGTCGTGTCCAGCCTCGGTTGTTTTCAGGGGTTAGTTAATGTCATTTAAAAAAAAAACCCGGACGCCTGCGGAGTGTCTCCCTCCACGGCGCAAGGGTACAATGCGCGCGTGGAAAATCAATGTGTGCGAGACGCGGGGCCGTATTAAAAGTGAGTTGTGTGTTTGTCGCTCGAACGGGCTCTCAGAGCCCCTGATGAATTCTGGGGCAGTCGATGTTTATTACACGCCTGGTGCTCCGTGTTTCTGTCGCCAGCCACCCACTGTCCACCCACTTGCCCACCCCGCTCCGTGCCTCGCCGTCTCGTTTGACTCGCCGCTATCGATCGTGCTGGCGCGCGAAGGGAAAGGGGGGGGGGGAAAGAGGAGTAAATAGAAATATACATTATTTAAGACGCCGAGACGGGCTGGGTGTGTTTTCTTATCACAACGAGCAACGAACCATGCCCACATATGTATCGTGAAATGCTTAGAGCGCGCGCGTGCGTGTGTGTGTGTGTAACGTATGCATTGGGGAGCGGCACGCGTCAAAGTGGATTACGCGTTGCGCCATCGACCCGGTTTGCTCAGAGTTCGATTCCTGGCCACGGGTAACATCGGTGGTGATTGTCTGCACCGGTTTCCGGGGCCTCCCCCTAGGTCAACTCGGCCTTAAATGAGTTACCTGGTGCAGCGTGTAAACGTCCGCACTGAGAGGAGACGAAAGTGGCCGGGAATGGTCCTGAACACGCCAGCCCTCTCACGTGCAGTGCTGGCCTTAATAGGTGCTCGCTGACAGCTCATGTCGTTGGGGTGTATACGGCTAAATGGAGGGCTTTTGTCTGAATATTTTAATGTTGTGATATTTATAGCATGTTCGTAAAAACATATGTTGTATTCTTTGGGTCTTTCGGTAAAGTCACGTAAATAGGTTCAAATTAATAAAAAATAAAATAAAAACAAACTGTTTTCCTCCTGATGACGATTGCTTGTGTTGTGATCGAAACGTCGTAGTTTTTTGTTTATTCAATTTTTTTATTAATTTGAACCCATTTACGTGACTTTACCGAAAGACCCAAAGAATATGAATTCCCGCAGTCACAAAAGCTTTAAGTCAAGATTGAAATATGTTGTGTTTTGTGTTCAAAATATTCACATTGTTACCAACTGTTCACTGTCATTCGCCATAGAAATGTGGATTTTCCACTGCTCGTTGATGGCTGCCAACATTTACGCGCCTGAGAAAGGAGACACTTCCCAATAAGTGTGTCACGTTGCCCTAACGTAGCCACGTGTGGTTCACCCAGCGTCCCACGTTAACTGGATTTACAGCTGAATAATGCCCTCACTGTTATGCCTACATTTGTTGAAACGCGTTTCAAAAATAATATCCCAAAAAAAATATATTCACATCGCTGGATTGCCCAGAGGGCAGCATTCCTCCCAATGTGATTCGTGGCTCTTAATTCATCGTTCTGCCAAGAAATCTGCGCACAGGCACTGGCCAAAGCTCATAAATTGCCATCGGAACGCAAAAATTAGCGAGCGTCGTACGCTGTTGGAAGTCACGATCTGGTTTCCGGGGCCGTTCTGAGGTCTCCCAGATGCCTTGCAAAGCTTGTCACGTGGGTGGGGTGATAGCG
The DNA here is from genome assembly GCF_965212315.1 of Lampetra planeri. NCBI lineage: Eukaryota > Metazoa > Chordata > Hyperoartia > Petromyzontiformes > Petromyzontidae > Lampetra > Lampetra planeri. The sequence continues at coordinate 5,566,449 of NC_136145.1, read as the reverse complement.
GGAGGCACCTTACTCATTACCCGCTCCTACTGCTGGACGTCTGTGAAAAAGAGCTTCATAGCTCATCGGATTCCTCCAGTAAAGGTACGCGTTCTGGTTCATTCGTCGTCCTCCTTCTGTGTGAAGCGGGGAGGGGGGGGCAAAGTGCCCCCCCCCCAGCCTCCTCCTCCTGCAGGGTGGCCCTGCGCGATGCCGATGGAACAATCGAGATACATCTTTTTTGGGGGGGGAAAGATAAAATATAAATAAAGAATGTGGGTCACCTGGAAATGTCAATGTCCATTCCATCTCAGCAATCGTATTTTTTTGTTTTACAGTAATACCTCGACAATATTTGATCCAAACGAGGTTTCGGTAAAGCGAACTTTTTTGTTACAATTATTTTACACCGAAATCGAACACTTAAGATAAATAAATACAATGAAATTACTAAGTAGAGAAATAATAAAATAGCAAAACATGTTTATTCACTATGTTTATATTATTTATTTCCTTTTATTTATTTGAAAACTGTACCGTAAAAAAGTATCATATAAATGTCAGTGTAAATTGTCTTTGTTTGCTATATGAGCCTCAAGTTATGAAGTGTTTGCAGTATGCAATGATAAGTTACGAAGGCTGGGAAGGCATCCCCGTAGTGGTCACCTGGTAAAAATAAAAAATTGTTCGGTTTCAGTACAGGACATCACAGTTAGTCGACCGGCAGATTGCGTTTGGTGGTGCTGAGTCACTGCAACCCCTTCCCCAGCTGTCTGGCCAGCGTGGAAGAGTAGGCCAAAGCTACCTACGAAAGGGGGACTCTCCAGCGCTCCCTCTAGTGGAGGTCCCCGCCAACAGCAGTGGCGCGAGCGAGGCATTGCAGGGCTGCACCTTTACCCTTTAGCCTTTTAAAAAAATATTACGATTTACCATCAAATCATTGACGATTTTACGCATTCTCAGAGATTAACGTCATCCTGCCGAGTGACATCGCGGTAACCTGCACGTTATTACGTTGGATTTCATCCAGATTAATTACAATGCTGTGATGGAGCACGATTAAGTCTTAATACCCTGGGTCTGAAAATCAATACACTGCCTTCATCCTCCGCTACACTTATCGCTAACCGGTATTATCCTTTCGAGAACAAACAGCGTGTGTGTACAAACATGATGTTCAGTGCATTGTCCGTTTTATTAGCCACGAGCGCTTACTTTTAAGATGATAATGTATCTCGTCTGTTCACCGAGAGAGAATGGTTATTAGATGAAACAGACTTTGAAAAAAAATTGTGTTTTTTCTTCCAATTGTTATTCTCAATTGCACTGTTGGCATCTCGATCGCGAGATTTGAAAATCCATTCCGGAACTCCCCCAGAGCAGTGCATTGCCGGCCGTGCTGTAGAATTGCCCGTGGAATGAGATATCACTGAGCTACGTCTGAGGTTCCTTCATTCAAGTGACCTCTTTATATCAACACTTTGCCACGTGCCCCCGCTATAGAGATGCTCATCACAGGCCAGTCGAACTATGCTTTTGTTTAAACTCTCATAGCTGGAATAAATGAAATGAAGCGAAAAAAACAATTTCGATTTCAAGCTTTCGTGACTGCAGGGATTCATCTTCTTGGTTCTTTCGGTAAAGTCACGTAGAAGGGAAGTAATACAATAATAAAAATAAAACATAATAAAATAAAAGAATGAAACACTGCCAAACTTGGAGTGTTTCATTCTTCACCTGAAGACGGCTACTTGCGTTGTGGCCGAAACGTCGTGAGAATTATTTTATTATGTTTTATTTTTATTATTTTATTACTTCCCTTCTACGTGACTTTACCGAAAGAACCAAGAAGACGACAAAAACCAAGTTTAATGTTGTGATTATTCTTGCGCGGTCATTGGTGACCGGGCTAAGACCAACTCGCTACACTGGAGAAACCCGTTTAGTCACGGGCGGCTGAACCCCAGATTCAAACGCAGGATTTGCAGGCAGTTTTAGCTCGCAGCTCTGACCCACGAGTCACCTGACCTCGTCGTTATTATCGTTACGAGATAATCGATGTCGCTGGATTGTGCGACCGATATCCCAGGCGTGGTGAGCGCACACCTCCATTCTCTCCCTCTCCGCCTTTGCTTTGGAGACAGGGGGTTTGTGGATTGCCATATCTGGGCTCAGAGATGGCTGGGGATTAGAGACTTGCATTGCTATTATCACACGTGGTTCATTTATGGTGGATTTTAATTGCTTAAACGCTTTCGCTAAACATCATTCAGTACGGTGCGAAATAAGTGCAACATACATTATTAGACGTAAACTGACTGCGGGATTTATATTTTAGTTTTGGGCCAATTTAATTGTTTACATTTTGCCTCGTGGCTTTCTGTTCGCTGCTCACAGTGAAATGTGGAGGCGCACATTTGCAATCCCGGTGCGTTGGAGGCACTGGTCGTAAGCTGGCCAGGAGATGGCAGTACAGCAAGTGGGTTTTTTTTTGTGAACCCAGCCGTGTTGGGCCCCTTTTGAGTTGCGTCTCCTAATTCTAGATTTGAAGCTTTCGTGACTGCAATGATTCATACTCTTAGGTTTTTTCGGTAAAGTCACGTAGGTAAAAAATACAATTAAAAGTTAATAATGGAAATAAAATAATAAATCACGACGTTTCGGAGGCAACACAAGTCTCCGTCATCAGGTGGGACCGTCACAGCTAAAATTACTGCATCAAGTGAAACGTCGTGATTTATTATTTTATTTTATTTCTATTATTAACTTTTAATTTTATTTTTTACCTACGTGACTTTACCGAAAAAAAACCTAAGAGTTTGCGTCTCCTAGTTCATGTGATGATGAGTATCGTCTCGTTTTTCTCCAGGCACAACGCTTAATTGTCCTGCCACATAAAGGGAACGCACTTGTTTTCTTGGTTCTTTCGGTAAAATCACGTAGAAGGGAAATAATAAAATAATAAAAATAAAACATTATAAAATAATAAAACATAATAAAATTTCCCTTCCACGTGACTTTACCGAAAGAATCCCTGCAGTCACGAAAGCTTTAAATTAAAATTTTACGCACTTATTGTTTAAAAAAATATCAATGGGCCTAACATTTCAGTTCAGGATTCCCCGGACAGACTTGAAATTGGGTCTATCTTTTTTAAACACCCAGTATAATATATTTTACAAACCATGTGAGAGAGTCGTCTTACTCTGTCGATGCCACTAGAGGGCGCAGTGGCAGCATTTTCTGACCGACTTTTAATTTAGACTTTTTTTTCTCCTCCTCAGGAAGGAAAGAAAACTTCAAAGAAATTGTGACCTTTTTTCCGGTATCAAAGTATGAAAAAATATCTAAGAATACGTTTTACCCTCTCTGGCACTAACACAGGATGTGTTAAGATGTTCAAACGTGAGATAGAAACCTTTAGCAAGGAATCAAGTCCTGCATTAAGCACACACATACTACTTGTGGTGAACATGGAAACAAACATGGTTCTGATAATAGCTGGCATTCTCTTTGAAACTGATTGGTCCACACCAGAAGCAGCAGCAGCCTTCTTCAGGGCCTAGTCTCGCCAGTTCCAGACCAGAGAACGCCAAAAGGCGAACACCGCGCTCACCACAAGTCCCGTGTGTATTTAACGCAGCCATGATTCCTTGCAAATGGTTTCTATTTGGTGTTTGAGCTTTTTTAACGCATCCTGTGTTATTGCCAGAAAAGGGTAAGACCTATGCTTATAATTTTTTCCCTACAAAAAAGCTTCTTCTTCTTGGTTCTTTCGGTAAAGTCACGTAGAAGGGAAATAATAAAATAATAAAAATTAAACATAATAAAATAATTCTCACGACGTTTCGGCCACAACGCAAGCAGCCGTCATGTGGCCGAAACGTCGTGAGAATTATTTTATTGGTTTATTTTTATTATTTTATTATTTCCCTTCTACGTGACTTTACCGAAAGAACCAAGAAGATGAATCCCTTCAGTCACGAAAGCTTTAAATCGAAAAAGAAAGCTTCTGTCCAACTTTTGTTTCGACAGCCTCGGCGTGCAAAAGTGCACGTGGCATCCCCCCCCCACCCCCCACGTGGTGGAGCCGCTCAATTGTCTCGATTGAAGTTCAGTTCCTCAGTTTCAGTTTACTTTCAAGTGCCCCTGCGAGCCGAGAAGCTCCCTGAAATCGGTGTTTCATCAACGAAAGCAACGCACCGCCACTTTTCAGACAAACGCAACAATTTGACGGTCAAATAAATCGGTAATAAACATTAACGGATCAGGGAAATAAAAAATAGCTTCGAAAATCATCATCGCAATATCATTTTTTAAAGAAACATTAAGTTAAATATAGACTATTATCAAATACCACATTGTATCTCTTAAAAATACTAATTTAAATCTACCATCGTCATTATAATACAGTCTCAGACACGATGGCATTATATCGAGGAATAAAAAAACACAGAATCCATAAAAAAACGGAGTGCAAACAACGCAGATAGAGTGGCCGAATTACAGGCCATTAAACCACCGATGTGCTTTGATTGAAGAACCGTCTTTTGTCTCCCTTTCGACCGCCTCCTTTGTATTGCGTCTCACTCTTGGTGTTCGCCGAATGTGGAAGATTAGGTTTCTTCTCGAGATGCTTGGGGTGGGGAGGCAATATGGCATCTCTCGTACCATTTGCGTCCATTCCCTTGGGATTTTTTAAAATTTTGGCGATCAAATAAACTGCGTTGGATAGTTGGGGAATGGGAGTGCCTTCGACTGTTGTCCCTTTACTCTTTCGGTGTGGTTTGGTTTATTTTGAAAAATAAATTAATACCTCAATGGGCTTTGCCTGGTTGGATGGAGATGGTTCAGATTTCTTTGTACGTGTTTTGGGTGATTTGTTTACCTTTATTGTACTTTGCACGACTATCGTGTTGCGTGATTTTTTGTATTGATTGTTGTTGTAACGTTCTTACCCCGTTCCCATACTGGACATCTGTGAAAAAGATATTCCTGCAGTCTGAATACAAATTGTGATTATTGGCGCAGGTAACGCTACATCGGGAAATGGGTGCCCGTTTTCAATGGTGACCTGGCTACGCCTTAGAAACGTGGTCACAGGAAGAAGAAAAAAAAACACACCTGGACCAAAGACTCTAATAAAAAAATAAGAACAACAACTTTACATACGGTCAAGTTCAGAATGGCAAGGCCGTGCATCACCATCACGGTACAGCCAGTACAAATAGTGCGTACAAGGCTAGTGAAACGCATCGCGTGCCAAGAGTATTGTATTTCGCTTCGCGTGAAACTATTTCGAGTTTCGCAAAAAAAAAAATTCGCTTCAGATCACTCCGAATGTGTTTCAACATTCGTTTTTATTTTACCCGTTGATGGTTGTGCCATGGATTTTGTCCCTTTCTTGTTGTTTCGGGCGTGCCAATCATGGAGTGATGGAGCGATTTGAATCAACTCTGGCGCAGGATCCACGTTGATTGTCGCGTCGTAGGATCGCGAGAGTCGGCGGCAGCTCATCCAACGGCGGATCGATCACGGCCGATGGTGACTTTACTTTGCCGTCGTACGCGAAGCTTCGTGTCAATCGTGAAACGCGGGTCTCCCTTGAAAAACACACACACACACACTCAGACTCTCGCCTGGTGAAATCACCAACTCAATCATCTAATTATAGATTTGAAGCTTTCGTGACTGCAAGGATTCATACTCTGCAAGGATTCATGAGAGTATGAATCCTTGCAGTCACGAAAGCTTCAAATCTAGAATTAATACCCTCTACGGGGAGGAATTTCACCTATCTGTTAGAGTTTTTAAGAGACAACGAGACAAGAAGTCACAGCTTCTAACTTTTAATTTTATTTTTTACCTACGTGACTTTACCGAAAAAACCTAAGAGTATGAACCCAATCATCGACCGTCATCTTCACTCCGTCAGAAATCGGTGGCGCCCATTAATGGCAAGGTCAAAAAGTGGGTTGTTTTTTTGCCATGGGATTGATTTGGTTTCCGTCATGGCAATGTGGACTTGCCTCCCCTGGCACAGGGCCACGAATATAAACAAAAATGATCGCCACACGATACACGCCAATCCGCTGCTGGACGGAGAGCCACTGACTGCACCGCTGAAGCTGATCCACTGCATCGGTACAATTGTGTACGTTATGGAATTTTGTTTTTATCCCCGTGCAATTGTAAATCCCTCACGGTCACGTGACGCACGCAACGATCCATATCGTCGCTGTGCACGAGCTGAATCATTTTGCTCCATCTCTGCAGTTGTTGAGCCCTCCACCCTTTGGCTGCCACTCCGTCGAGAGCCTTGACGATCGGACATTGTCCCTTCTCGCGACGGTCTCATCTGTCAATGTGACGTCGCTGAAAAATTACGTTTGTTCTCTCATCCACGTGTCACTCTCTCTGTCTCTCATCCACGTGTTCCTCACTCTGTCTCTCATCCACGTGTTGCTCTCTCTGTCTCTCTCTGTCGGTGCCATTCCAAGAATGCTCGGCTAATGAAGCGAACCCAGTCCTCGTTAACCACGACCGCAGTCGCGCTCGCAGATACCTTGCAGTGAGCAGAAATCGCACTTTGATGTCACAGGGGAGTAAATCCTCTTGGTTCATGGGTCCGGTCCAAACCTTTGACATGCTCCCCTCCCCGTTCCACCCGACATGGAATATCTTGAGCTGTTGCGACATCTTTAAATCGTCGGTGAGAAGTGAGCAATGGCAAAAACATTATTTTTACAAGTCTGCTTCTCACGTCATCCACTTTCACGAGCCACGTGGAGAGGCTGGTGTCGCCTTGAATGTGCCACGCGCCTCACTGCGGTTCCCGATTCTGCTCCGCGCCCACGACACCCTACGCACTCCATCCGGTGCAGGAAGAGGGCTCCTGTGGATGAAGATGACAAATGAGATAATTTCATCGCGCAGACGGCGATCGTGGCTCGTGGCGGACCTGCAGCTCACGAATGTTCATCGGGAGAATCGGCCCGGACTGCTGAAGGAGTAAATGCACGGCATTCTTTAAAAAAAGGGAACGTGTCAATTATTAATGCCCTATCGGGCAGGCTGCAGTGTCCTGCCTAATGCAGTTCAGTCGGGCGTTGCAAATGCGTTTAATCCCTTTGAAGCTGAAATGTGTGGTGTCTATGTTCAAGCAACTTTGATGTTGCTGGCGGTACATGGTGTTAGCGTCCTTTTTAAGTTTTTTTTTTCAAAGTATAGGTTTAAACAATCTCGTTTTTCCGATCTGTATAATTTTTTCAGATTTTTTGGTCAAAGCATTTGGCGGTGTTCATATCTATCGGAAGCGCCTGACTCATCGGTTGTGATGTGATGGTAGCACTGGTGATATACATTTCATTGATTCTGATGCTGTTGCTGCTGCTACTACAGCTGCGGCTAGCGGTGGGCTGTGCGGAAGTGGCAGGCCGCACTAAGCTGACAATCACATCCACACGCAGATCGCCTGCCCTGAAGGGCACACATCGGTGCATGTCCACACCATTCCACCTACTTCACGCAATATTTGAACTCATTTCCCTAAGGCGACTTGTGCTCGAAATTCCAAAATGATTATACGAGAGAGAGAAAAATAAAATAGACCAAGAGTTTTGTCATTGTGTTTCCTGAGATCAACGTAGTTCCTTTAAGGCGCTTTCATTGAACACACACACACACACTTCTTCACCACATCTAAAGGTGTGTGTGTTTATGGGGAGAGGTTGGTGTAGCGGTTGGCAAGCTGCGCTACGAACCCGGCGACCCCGAGTTTGATTCCCGCTCGCCGGCCAGCACCAGTAACGATTATCTGAACCGGTCATGGGCATCACCTAGGTCGACTCAGCCTCAAATGAGTACCCAGTGCGGTGTGTAAACATCGCCACGAGGGAGACAAAGGCGGCCGGGCGTGGTGTTGGCCACCCACCCCCTCTTGTCTTGTGCCGGCCTTCATAGGTGCTCGCTAACAGCACTTGCCCACAGAGTCAGTTAGGGCTATACAGGGGGTATTAGTATTTGTGTTTTCATTAGCTCGCCTGATCGGATTTGTTAACAACGATGTTGGGAAAAAATGCTGGCATTGTTAATTACCTTACCGAAATTGGTGATGAGAATATATGTCAACAAAGCGGTGTTAATTTGATTCCATTCAACGGCCACTGTTCACGAACAAAAAACATCAAACGCCACGATGGCTGAGACCGCTACCCACCACAGACCAAAGCTTGACTGGTTCTGACGAGACGAAACTAACGAGTCTGAATGAAGACGTTATCAGAGACTGCAGTGCGCTGGGGAAGGCCAATATATGGGCGACACGGCGGGGATATGTCAACTCCTATTTTTGAAGGAAGATTTACGATGTTAAGGGAGGAAACAAGGTTATTCCAAAACGTCAGTGCTGCAACGGGAAAGGCTTTGTCACCCATTCCAATTCGTGTTCAAGGGACATTTAAAAGGCAATTATATGGACGCCTTAGGTTTTTCGTGTTTGACAATTGAGATAATGAATGAGCAAAGTATAGCGCAGATTTTGACAAAAAATGATTTTACGGAGGAACAGGGCCCAATGTACATTTTGTTCTTGCATCAAGTGATGTGAGATTGACACCTGAATAATGGAGGAATGCAGAACATGCGCAGAGGTAAGACGTCGTTCTAACTGGTAAGGAAAGTGAGTGGGCCTGATTCAGGACGTGGTCACGGCTATGGAAAGGGGACGATGGCCGATGGTCAAAAATTCACGACGGGGTGACAGCTCACGGACGGGACGAGTCTGGGAGGACAACCCCGACCCGCCAGGGAGATGGAACGATGAAATCGGTAGAACCCTTTCTCATTCAAATGACGTACACGTATGTCATCCGTTTTTCTTACGATTCCGTTCTAATGACGTACGCACGCACGCACGTCCGTCGGAGCGGAATCGGAAGAATCTGAAGAACACACCAATATAATCTTGATTTGAAGCTTTCGTGACTGCAGCAATCCATCCTCTTTGGATCTTTCGGTAAAGTCACATAGGTAGAAAAATAATAGATCACGACGTTTCGATCGCAACACAAGCAATCGTCATCAGGTTGGACAAGCACAGCGATCGAAACGTCGTAAACTAATATAACTTTATCGGTATGTCTTCCGATCGGAACATGTACCGAGGCTCCCACAAGGCCATGCGGGTGAGGGAGTGTGGCAGAGTTTGGCGCCAGCTATCACAGAGTGCGGTCATCTCACTACAGTTCTCTGCGGTGAGTACAACGTCGATAAAAACAACGGCGCTATACAATTAACGCTGAGCCGCTTGTGCGTTACGAGATTCGGCGGTGAACGAGACACCCAACCCTGCCACTTGCAGACATCTCTGAACGGGAGAGGGAAGTGCAGATGATGAGGTGGATCGTTGAATCGAAAGATCGTGTGAGAGGCCTTAGTCCAACGGTGGATTGATCAAAGCCGATAATCATTTATTTACGGACAACCTGTATAAGAGCTATAATTGAATGCTAACTGCTTAAACTATTGACATGTATGTATATTACAATTCTAAATGTTTTCTTTGCGAAATACGGAGAGTGGTGCAGTATAAGTGTGTGGTTTCCGTTAAACACGGGGCATCATCAGTCACCGAGTAATACTACACTTGTCTTATAACACCGCTTGCATATGTTTTGTTTTTATTAAAGGCTACGATATGAATGCGTTATTTCCTGCCCGTAATTAATCACTGTCCGCAATTTTAGCTTACAATTTAATTATTTTTGTTATTTTATTCCAAAGTGAAAGTCCGGTCAGAGTAATTTTTTTGTTTGCCTTGCTGAGAACGGTTGAATTGCGGTCACAAAGGGTCAAGAGGTCAAATGCCGGGCCGGTGGGGGGGTGACTCAGCTCACCATCATTGTACGTCCATGGTCGATAAAATTAGAAACCACGTGGTGGGATTCAATAGCGGCTGTTCCATGTGAGGCTGTTTCCTGCCATATGAAGGTGGAATTTCCGCCAATTGTTCAGGAGAGATGAGTCGTCTAACGTAATGCTAATTTTACGTTTTTGAGATGACTTCATATTCATTATCATCATCAGCAGCAGCCATGGTCAATCCACAGCTGGATGATGGCCTCCCTAATCCACCAAAGACAAAGATCCCCCGTATAGCCTGAACAGACTGTTGGAGCAAGTGCTGTTAGCGAGCACCTATACAGGCCGGCACGGCACACGAAGGGGTGGGTGGCCACCACCACGCCCGGCCGCCTTTGTCTCCCCAGTGGCGATGTTTACACACCGCACCAGGTACTCATTTGAGGCTCAGTCGACCTAGGCGAGGCCAATGACCCGTTCAGATAATAGTCAACGGTGATGGCCTTGAGCGGGAATCGAACTTGGGTCTCCGGGTTCCATAGCGCAGCGTGCTAACCGCTGCACCACCGCTCCCAGTGCACCTGCACACACGCGCCGACTTGACACTGAAACGAGTAGATTTTACACGAGGAATAGAGACCCCTTTTCCTACCGAGGGGCATTATGGGCTTTCAACAACCGTTTTGTTGAGCAACCACACAGGAGCAGGCCCCTTGGTGTTGATCAGTGTGGGTCCGCCCACCCCTTCCGACACGTCTGGCCAGTGTGTAAGAATAGGCCAAATATCCCCCAGCCATTGCTATAGTGGCGGCCCTTCCGCTCTTCAGAGCAGGACCCACACGACTGCTCTCCCAGCCACGGCTCTTGCGCTCGACGCTGGGTCGGGGCCTTCTCAAGTGCTGCCCCCCCCCCCCAATGGTCTGGAACGCCTAGCTGGCGGTGATCCAGTACGCTACGAGCCTCGGTGTGTTTCGGGGGGAGTTGCAAGAACTCACGATTTTCTCGTGGCTTTCACTTAGGGGCCGTCTGTAAATGACGTCACGCACCTAGGGGAAGGGGGGGGTCAGACCTTTGTGACGATGTGTGACGAGGGGGGGGGGGTGAGAAATGTGACGTCACATCAAAATGCGCAACTTTAAATAATTATAGACAACTTTAAATAAATATAGACAACACGTTCTACTTAATTAATTAGACTTTTTAATAAATGTTTTCTCCTACAACATCAGAGTGCAGCGCCACATTAAATACGCACTACAATGACAATAGTTTAAAGCGATTTGAAGCATGTTTTTTTTCCAAATGGAAATATGGTTTTGTGGGGGGGGGGGGGCAGAGCTTTGTGACGTCATATTTGAGGGGGGGGGGGGTCTGACTTTTTGTGACGCCGTGTGACGAGGGGGGGGGGGTAAAAAAACTTTAAAAATCGCGTGACGTCATTTATGGATGGCCCCTTAAACGTTATTTGATTGTCTTTGAATTTGATTGTAGTGCAGAATGTTTTGATACCCACTCCGTGAGTGGAGGTGATCTTACATTTAAACTAAATCCGTGTGGACGGTACGGCGGTGCGATGGGAGTTCCACCACGGGCGTACGTCGGAGTGAGCCTCGGCAAGGTAAGGTAAAAGTGTAAAAACAACGAGCCTACCTTTACCCTACCTTTTACCTTGCCACAATACAATCACTCTACCCTTACCTTTTACCCTTTAGCAGGTACCCTTTAGCAGGTAAGGTAAAAGGTAAAAAGCAACGAGCCGACCTTTTACCCTACCTTCTACCTTACCACAATACAATCACTCTACCCTTACCTTTTACCCTTTAGCAGGTAAGGTTAAAAGGTAAAAAGCAACGAGCCGACCTTTTACCCTACCCTTTACCCTTACCCCTTGGCATGTCGACACCTTTACCCTTTTACCCGGTAAAAAATTAACCCGTAAAAACTAAGTTTTTCACTATAAATCCTTTATATGCATGGCGGCTAGAGTCCTCTCGTCCACTGGCTTGAGATGGCTGCCACCTATGGGTCAGGTGATTGCCTGCCACCATTAAGCAATGGGTAAATAAATATAATTTATTTTTTTCTAAAAAGTGTAACATTTTGGAAAACAATTTTCACGAAAATAAATTGTCACGCACGAGTCTGTGTGGAAAATGTCACCTCGATTGGATCACGGGAAGTGGGTTAAAAACGACCGAAAGATTTGCACGGTCGTAAGCACGCAAGCAAGCAAGTGAACTTAATATAAAGGATTTAAAAAGGGTACAATTACCTTACCTTGCCGAGGCCTACGTCGGAGTGAGCTCGACGCAGAGTGGCGTACGCGTTCGACAACGACACGACGCAAGGGGGCACTGCCTCACGCAACACGAAGCGTTCGCCGGCGCCTTCAGAGCAGAGCGGCGGGGGTGGGAGGAGGGTGGAGCTTTCGTTTGGACACCGGATTAAGGGGCCAAAGCTTTTGTGCGCGGGTCTCCATCATTCGGGGGGGTGGGCAGGTGGGTCAAAGTGCTTAAGTGTGACCACGCTCAGTCGGACGGGGCAGTGCGGTTGTCACGTGGAGTGATCTCGTCCTTGACGTAGGAATGTGGAATTTCCACCACCGGCTCGGGAGGGCGGTGTGTACGTGGTGGGGGGGGGGGTTACCGCTTGCGATGAGCACTCGAAGGCGTTGGTTTTGTGTTACGCTTGTTAGCCCAGGAAACCTTAGTCGAGTCTCGTGACTCAGCGAAGGTTTCCTGTGCAGGACGCTCTTGTCTTTCAGGAGCATCTTGCCAAGTTTTCAAAACGGCGGGGGGGGGGGTGATGTCCATGTATATAATTCCAGTTGAGCCAGTTGAGTGATTTACGGGTAATACTTTTCAAACATGGCACAATTTGGACCATGACGCCGGCTCACAGTGGGCCTATTCTCGCGAATGACTTCCCGGGATCTTTTACTCCGTCCTCCGTGAATCGGAACCGCGCGCGTGGCAGTGTCATGGTTCATACACACGCCGCACTATTAATCGGGCCGAGGCAATGTGACGCACGTGTAGGGAATAAAAGACCCGGCGGTGATTTGATGAGTTTTCACGATTTGGGTGCCGGACAGGGTAACACGATTCGATCCGGGAATTCCACTTAAATGTTTAGTTTTTGTCCACCTAACTCACTTCCTTTTCGGTCTCGTCTCCAGTTGTGTTAGCCCCGTGGAACCTAAATCCAGCGTTGGAAGAACACTTGGCATACAATCTACATGAATGCTACGCAATTTATTTCCGCGCGCGTAACTAGTTAAACGCATAGCGGGAATCAATTGTTGGTCGATGAAGCGACGACTCGTTTCTTAACCTGATGATCGCCACAAGGCAAGCTCCTGACCCCTTTGTCACTCTTGTGATGTGGTCAGTGTGCTGCTGTCACAATCGTGGGAATGATTCCCACCTTGATGATTCCCACCTTGATAAAAACGCTGAAACAATAAACCCGTTTGGCAGAGCTGCCCCAGAGAGTTGGCGTCGGTGACACAGGCACGCGTCCACGCGATCCGTCCGATGGAAATAAACAATCGTGGAGATGGGAACGATATCCCGTCCAACTTATATTACGCGTGTGTGTGTGGGAAAAATATGCCGGACACACACGCAACAAAAAAAGAAATAAGAGAAACTATGAAGAAATCTTGCGAAAACATCTTGAGAAAATTATGGAGACGAACCATACTCACCAGTGCATGCTCCAGGGTGCATTCTGGGTTGTTGTTACAGCTCAAGAATGACTCGCAGTTAAAGTGATTTCATCGTGGCGATGCACCGTGCGCAAGTAGTGATGAGTGAGACAAAGGGTTATTCACACTGGGGATTAAAGTCTATGCACATCGATGGTGCTAATGATTATGCACCAAGCGCATTTCGCTTCGGGGGGGGGGGGGTGGCATTTAGAGAAGCAACGGTGGCTAGGAGATGTTAACTCCTTCGCCTGGTACGCAGGAGGTCGTGGGTTCGATCCCGACCCTGACGCCTGCTGCTGTATATTTGGAGTTTGCGTGTTTCTCTCTCATCATTGCGGTGGCTAGGAGATGTTAACTCCCTCGCCTGGTATGAAGGAGGTCGTGGGTTCGATCCCGACCTTGACGCCTGCTGCTGTATATTTGGAGTTTGCTTGTCTCTCTCTCATCATTGCGGTGGCTAGGAGATGTTAACTCCCTCGCCTGGTATGCAGGAAGTCGTGGGTCCGATCCCGACCTTGACGCCTGCTGCTGTATATTTGGAGTTTGTGTGTCTCTCTCTCATCACGGTGGCTAGGAGATGTTAACTCCATCGCCCGGTATACAGTAGGTCGTGGGTTCGATCCCGACGCCTGTGTCTTTAGAGTGTGCATGTTCTCTCCGTGGTCGTGTAGATTTACCCCAACCCTCTCCCGCCCGGGTCGTCCGGATTTTTCCTTCACATTTTATAATAATCAACATCACGCGTTTAGAGTATTTGGCTCCTATAAATAACAAATCCACGTAATAAGCCGCTTCGTTTGAGCTGTGACCAAGTGGCTTCCGAAAAACGCCTGCATATTTCAGTGGGCCTTACCTGGTCAAAAATAAAAAAATATATTTTATAGATTTAGTTTAAACATGGCTTCGTCAAGGTTTTGTGTTATCATCATCATCATCATCCGGGTGGGTCAATCCACCAGCTGGATGAAAACCTCCGTCCGTCACGATCCTGTGATGCATCAATCCACACGAGCCGGTTTCATCGCTCCATCTCCCCTATGAACGGTTCCCTCGGATGAGTTCCGTTCCTTGGCTGCCACTCCGTCCGTCAATGTTCTTAACTCATCGGCGATCGTTTCTTCCGGCGACGTATCTTACTTAAGCCCACTTAATTTTACTTAACTGTGTACAACCTGCATTCATTCTCTGATCTGAGTGTTCTTCTTTCTTTCCCCCAGGGTAATTCCCAGGCCTTCGTCTCTCGTGTGCTCCTTTGATCACCGCCAGGACGGTATGATTGTTTTTAATCTCGCTAAGTCCCAGGTTTCCCCTTTTGCCAAAGACAAATCGTGCCTCAATATGTCCTCTGCAGTAAACACGTTTGTTTACTCGAACGCTTATCCACTTCATTAGTCTTTGTCTTGCTGCCGGCAGTGCCATATTGAAACGAACGTTAGTTTCTACGTTGCAGCTGGGAAGCGCTCTTAACGAGATTAAACGCGGGGCCTCAAAATAATTGTATTAATCTTACGCAAAGCAAAAACACAAAAGAGTGTGCGCCTAATTGGTCATTAATTTACACTTTAATTTTGACGCTTGAGGGCCACGCAAAAAAAAAAATTGTCGGACATGAGTTGCATTTTTTTTAGTTTTAGCCTATACTAAAGGGGGGGGGGGGGGGGAGTGCTATCGTGTGCAACATTAGTTGTCAATATTTTTTTTTGCATTTCTTGAATCTATCTACTGCTGGATGACGTCCCCGCCTGCCCCCATGCTGTGTCAGTCTGAAGCGAGGGGACTGGCTGATGCGCATTTTGATGTTAGACGTGACCAGGAATGTAACTCGGTATTTCCAGGATTCTCTTCTGCCGTGTGAGCAATGTCGTTGAGTTGGTGCTGAGCTTTTCACGCGCTAAAATCAACATCCAAAAAAGTAATAACATAACTAAGCAAAACTCTGTTTTGTGTGTGTGTGTACGCATATCTATAAATAAAACATGCTTTAGGTAGCGGCCCATTGGCTCTCAAGAGAAATATTCTCTAGCAGCACATTTACCGTATGAGCAAAGCAAACTCTGGGCCGGTTTTGACCTTCTGGGTCTCATCAGTAAAGTAAGGCTTGCTGGATGTTACCATTTTTTTTGGTTCCACCAAAAATAAAATAAAATAAAAGGCCACATTTTTGTTTTCAATAGTTTTTATTTTAGAGCAGAGACGTATGGATGTTTTGCATCTTGGGGTTTTATAGAGTGCCGAGATAATATATCAACAAATAGTCGATGGTCCATACACCCACAAAAGAAGGGGGCAAATCGTTTTAACAGTGTTTAAAAGCCTAGGACTAATAAACTGTGCATTTTTTAATTGTAAAAAAAAACGCGATTCAAATATCCAGCTGAATATAAAGATCAGAAAAGCCAATTCTTTAAATGTCGGGGGCAATTTTAATTTATTTATGTTTGTTTTGAATACATCCCTGGCTCAAAGTTTTGTATCTCGACGTTTTGGATGGTGTTGCGTACAAACATGACATCATATTTTCGATAACCAAATTTATCAGGTATTTTTTTTGTAGGTGTGTGACGCTCAAGCCCATTGAATCAGGAAAAGCCGGATACCAATGACTAGTAACTGGGTTGCGTTTATAATCCATGACATGCATTTATAACCATTTATGAGTAATTAGAAATACTGTAATTAAGAATGAAACAAATATTTGCTGTGCGTGAAAATGATATATCAAGTCAATGAAAACATTGATTCTCAGGTTCACTATTCATGCATGTTAAAATCAATGTTCCAAATTAATGTATGTTCATATCACTCTAGATGCTACATATTAATCACTTCAGATGTAATGATTCCGAATATAAATTGTGGCCCACATTTCAATGGAAATGGACAAGGATTACAACAACAACAGAAACCCGTAACAAAGCTTGCAATAGGAATAAGACGTGAAAGCAAGAGACTAGAATGCATCTGAAGGGAGTCATGAAAGCCAGCTGACAGTGATCCAGTTCTTAAACAGACTCTTTGAGATCATAAACCACCGATTGGGAGACAGACTGACCCTGGTTTTTGTTGTTTGTGTCTAGTACTCGGATTTCTGCCTGTGGAACATTAACATCGGAGCGGCTGATCTCTCAATCGGCAAGACAGATTTTGGCTCGTTCTCTGTGCACCGAGCACGTGTGTCTACTCGTGTGTTATACGTGTGTCTGTGTGTGTGTCTACACGTGTGTTATACGTGTCTGTGTGTGTCTACTCGTGTGTTATACGTGTCTGTGTGTGTGTCTATTCGTGTGTTATACGTGTCTGTGTGTGTCTACTCGTGTGTTATGCGTGTGTGTGTGTGTCTACACGTGTGTTATACGTGTCTGTGTGTGTGTGTGTGTCTACTCGTGTGTTATACGTGTCTGTGTGTGTGTCTACTCGTGTGTTATACGTGTGTCTGTGTGTGTGTGTCTACTCGTGTGTTACATGTGTCTGTGTGTGTGTGTCTACTCGTGTGTTATACGTGTCTGTGTGTGTGTCTACACGTGTGTTATACGTGTCTGTGTGTGTGTCTACACGTGTGTTATATGTGTCTGTGTGTGTGGCTACTCGTGTGTTATACGTGTCTGTGTGTGTGTCTACTCGTGTGTTATACGTGTCTGTGTGTGTGTGTCTATTCGTGTGTTACACGTGTCTGTGTGTGTGTCTACACGTGTGTTACACGTGTCACTGTGTGTGTGTGTCTACACGTGTGTCTGTGTGTGTCCACACGTGTGTTATACGTGTCACTGTGTGTGTCAACTCGTGTGTTATACGTGTCTGTGTGTGTGTCTACACGTGTGTTACACGTGTCACTGTGTGTGTGTGTCTACACGTGTGTTATACGTGTGTCTGTGTGTGTCCACACGTGTGTTATACGTGTCTGTGTGTGTGTCAACTCGTGTGTTATACGTGTCTGTGTGTGTGTCTACACGTGTGTTACACGTGTCACTGTGTGTGTGTGTCAACTCGTGTGTTATACGTGTCTGTGTGTGTGTCCACACGTGTGTTATACGTGTCTGTGTGTGTGTCTACACGTGTGTTACACGTGTCTGTGTGTGTCCACTCGTGTGTTATACGTGTCTGTGTCTACTCGTGTGTTGTACATGTGGTTGTGTGTTGGAGAGTAAACCCACAACATTTACCATTCGAGTTCCGTGACGTTTCTTTCGCCAGTCATTCCAACCAGCATCATCAGGCGACAGCCAGAAGCGTGGAGAAATCCTCCAGGATATATATATTGCAATTCATATGCATACATTACCCCCCCCCATCCCCCCTCTGACCTTCGCACCTGATTGGCTCACAAGTGACATCACATGTATCTCTCTATTTAAGACCGGAACAGGAGGATTTCTCCACAACGCTCTTGAGAATGAAATGTTTGTTTACATCGGTTTGACCGTCAAGCAACAATTTCACAGCAGCAGAGGTCGCAACCGGGTACCCGATACCCGTACCCTACCCGATACCCGGCTACCCGTACCCGGCCAGGTACGGGTAGCCGTTTGCGACCCTGGTGCGGCCGGGTACGGGTACGGGTAGGCCGTAAGTCACCGGTGAGTAACTGTTTGTCACTCATATCAGGTAGGGTACGGGTAGGGAACGGGTACCCGTACCCGGCTGGGTACGGGTACCCATTTGCGACCCTGGTGCGGCTGGGTACGGGTACGGGTAAGGAATCAAAACACGTTTGCGACCTCTGCACAGCAGTGCGCGTGGGGAGGTGTAATCGGCTACTCGCAGAGGTGGGACAAAGTCATTGTTATGCAAGTCCAAGTCGAGTCGCAAGTCATCAAATTCATGACTCGAGTCTGACTCGAGTCCAAGTCACATGACTCGAGTCCACATCTCATAGGTGGGACAAAGTCATTGTTATGCAAGTCCAAGTCGAGTCGCAAGTCATCAAATTCATGACTCGAGTCTGACTCGAGTCCAAGTCACATGACTCGAGTCCACATCTCATAGGTGGGACAAAGTCATTGTTATGCAAGTCCAAGTCGAGTCGCAAGTCATCAAATTCATGACTCGAGTCTGACTCGAGTCCAAGTCACATGACTCGAGTCCACACCTCATAGGTGGGACAAAGTCATTGTTATACAAGTCCAAGTCGAGTCGCAAGTCATCAAATTCATGACTCGAGTCTGACTCGAGTCCAAGTCACATGACTCGAGTCCACACCTCATAGGTGGGACAAAGTCATTGTTATGCAAGTCCAAGTCGAGTCGCAAGTCATCAAATTCATGACTCGAGTCTGACTCGAGTCCAAGTCACATGACTCGAGTCCACACCTCATAGGTGGGACAAAGTCATTGTTATGCAAGTCCAAGTCGAGTCGCAAGTCATCAAATTCATGACTCGAGTCTGACTCGAGTCCAAGTCACATGACTCGAGTCCACACCTCTGGCTACTCGTGTGTGAAGGATAGAAAGGCCGTGCGAAGGATTTCTCAGGACTAGTCCTGTCCTTATCCGGCACTGATCTGTGATAAGATTTCCGAATGGACGCTCAATCTCGTGATACTGCACCCATAACACCAATTGGATTGCGGGGAAGGAAAGACCAAAGCATGTTTTGCACAACAACAACAACAATAATAATACACATTTAAAGTCAATCACATGAACTCAACAAGACTTAAGCACCACACTGTACTTATTTACTGTCACGCGGCAGAGAATAGTATCGAGTATACACGGGTTTACCGCGAAACCGACAACACAATTACAGCCATCGCGATGCCTTCTCAGACACATTGACGCGCAATTTATTAAACATTTTTTTTTTACAATTTTTTTGCTCATTCGCAATCACCCCACACAGACGCGTGCCGTCGCTTTGAACGTTTTTTTTGTTCACGGAGATTTGCAGAACGTGCCTGCCGGTGAACGGAGCCCCGGCGACTTCTCGTCGATATGTAAGAGCCGAGGTTGAGCCGGCTGCCTCGTCAGCAGCTACGCACCTCCTCGTCGAACAGTTGACCTCTGGCGAAAGGGAGGTCAAAGGGAGGTTGTTCCTTCTCGTTTTGTTGCCTCTGCTTCTGCCATGGTCTGGAACTCCTTACTCTCGTCAGCGGTCCGTGCTTTTGACTCCTCGCCCCCTGTTTGGGTCCAGGCTTATACGATGGTGGGTGATGACAATAACAATTATGCGATTTACGATACGCGCAATATTTCACGGACATAAATGACCATCGCACTTCCCTTCTGCAGATGACTGTCTCCTCCTGCATCTCAAATGTAACAACAAAATACTTTATACAGTAGACTCTCGATTTTGCACGTTAATGATGGACGAGGACGGCCGCGCATAATTCAAAACAATGCATAATCCAAACTATCAATTTCCCGTGGGTCTCTATGCCAAGGACTAACAATCGACCGATCGATGCCCGTGCTCAGTGATGACACTTTCCTGCAGCCGCCCAGCAGAAGACTCGGCCCACTAAGCGGATGACAGCAGAGCCACGACAATCAACATCATCAAACTCCGCCCACTGCTCGAAAGACGTGCGACTACTCGACTGTGGATTTCGGATTAGCCGGAGAAAATATTTGTTCAGTTTAAGCAATTCACTTGGGCTCAAGTGAAATTCCATGAGTTGTTAATTTGTGTCAAAATCTCAGGTGCGCGGTTAATCCGTAATTTGGATAAACCTCAGGTGGATAATCCAGAGTCTACTTTATGTAGAGATATCTAACTCCCTGTCCGCTGGTGATTTCTCCCATGATGCCAACTTCCCACTTTTTATACAGCATCTTCTGATCAAGATTCGCTCACACGTGCACAGCTGTTGCCATCCTACTGCTGGGTGAAGGCCCCCTTCCCCAACGTCTTCCACTCTTCACGAACTCTCGCCAACCCCCATCCATTGCACTCCTTCAAACCAATTCTTGCCAATTCGTTCTCTGTCATCTCTTACTTTCTATTCTTTCACTTGCGCCCCCATTGTCGTTGTTATATTTCACCCCAACTGCCATCTGAAAATCCTGGCTCGGCGTCCTGCCCAGATCAATTTGATTTACTTGGCACTTTGTAAATAAACATTTGTTTACGTCGGTTATCAATTCTCGGACCTTCACTTGTAATTGCGTCCCTCCTTGCTAAGTTAAAAATCCTCCCTTTTACATTGCCCTTTCGCTTTGCGGTTACAGTCCGTTCTCCTATAACGTGGTAGTAATTGCGTTCCTGTAGAACACCGCGTTATGGGAAAAAATCGCGGTATAATCAATCATATAATATAAGGAGGGTAAAGCACGGGCCCGCGAAAACACGTGAGATGCGTACGCAGGCTGAACAAAGACTGAGGCGCGTTGGTAGCATCTAGAAGCATCCAGCAGTATCCCAATGCCTTGTGTGATGCTACACCGAGGCAGCCGTACAACCGCTTATTTCTATTCGTGCGACGTAGTAATGCGTCACTCAATCGCATTACCTAAAATTCGCATTTCCGCGTTATATAAAAAAAGAATGTGTTCCCCTAATGCATTCATCGCGTTACATCCAGTTCGCGTTGCGGAAACACGCGGCATCATAGGAGAACTTTGTCTGTACTTGTAAACGCTCGTGCTAGTCGATGCTACATCAATCCAAATCGTGTTGTTGACTCCCCACTCAAACGCTTCAAGAGAGCTTCAAGCGGCACTTCATTCCCCACGGCAGACCCTAAGCTCGCGGTGGAAACTCCACCTTCCCACGGGATAACCCACGTCGGTCGATTGATTTATTTTGTTTTAACAAAGCAGTACTCATTTTATTGACCCCATAAAGAAGCCGACGACGATGATGATTGGAGTCGACCCCTGGCCGAGTTTTTGATCCTCGTGACCTTCCTGCGGTGAGTCAAGCTCTCTAATCAGAGCCGCCATCCAGCAGGATGGTTAAGTAAAGGTCATTAGTTAAATAAAGGTCATTAGAATATACGCATAAACACGGTGCCAGACGGTTATAATGATTAAGTGGACGTGAGGCCCATCGAAGGCTTTTAATGGTCCACCGTTATAACTAATAAAGATTATATCATTACCATGAAATACAACTTTATACATTACGCATTGCCTCTAGGTGTGTGTGTGTGCATATTTTGCAAGTGTGCCGTGAAACCAGGAAGCCATTTGTCAATTCCTTAATATGTGTTTTGCAGAATTAGCATAACGCCAATTTGTGAAAAGTTATTTTTTTTGTTGCAGCGTGCACGCATTAAAGCATCGGTGACCGGAAATTTTCTCCCGGGAATAGTTTTTTTTTTACATCGTATTAAGAGCGGAGATATATTTTAATAAACGCCTAATTGCTAGCGTGTTTTGTGACACGCCATCTTGACCTGCAAAAAAAAAGTATTCCGCGGGCAAGTTCAGTTACTCATAGTACAAAAAACTACTTTAACTGGGATTTTTTTTTCTCTCTCTTCGCCCCCAACTCCCTGTACAAATAATTACGGTCCCTTCAACACTGTGTTCAAATGTAGACTCGCAGTGTGCCTAAAGTTCCGCCAGATTTATATTTGAATATAAAAGGATGATCATTAAAATTCATTGGTGCAAACGGTAAATTGGCTTTTGGTAGCATGCGAGAGGAGATAAACAATGTTGGAAATTATATTGGCTTGCTATGTGGGCTGTTAATGTTTCGATTTTTTTGCTTGTTTGACAAACCTAGCGGGGCCTGCAGTTTATAATCATTACCACTACGCTTGTTTACACGGGGAAATTCTCGCCGAGTCTCAAGACCCCTTTTCAAGAGGGTCTTGCCAATGTCTCTCGCAGGAAGGGGTAAACACATTTTTTTTTTGCCGTGGCTAATCCGAATCGAGTGATTTGCCGGCGATTGTTTTGCGTCGGAACGTTTGGCCAATGCTGGCTATGGATTGATCAACGGCTGTAATTTTTAGTTATTATTTTTAGTTGGAGCACAGAGGACACTTTGACTTTTTGGATACTAAAAACATAAGTGACATAGCGTTCACTCCACGCAGTGTGCCTCAGGGCTTGGGTGTTCTTTATAAGTGCACAACATCTTATTTTTTTCCGCCTTTTATTGGGTTTTCCCATTTTTATTCGTATTTTTTTTCTTCCTGAATACAATATATATTTTTTTACCCAAGGCTTTACTTACTCTTGGCTGCTGAAATGCCACCCTCAGGGTGCAGTTATAGATTGTTTTTGGAGGGGGTAAAAAAAAACGAAATCCATAAAACTGTATAATTTTATTTGCTCCGTATATTCATTCTAACGTTTAAGTCATGTGTTTTTTTTGTTGAAACCCGCGCGCCGGTGGCGACACGCCCAAAAAACTATATCGTTTTAATGTTCCGAACATCACGATATTGTGAGATCAATTTTGTGACGAGTCCAGATGGTGGTATTCATGGTGTAGCAATAGCAGATCTTGGAGGTCATGCATCACACTTGGCAAGAACGGGGAGCTGGCAGAAGGAAGGAAGGTGACGGCTTGCTACAGAGACATCAACAGCACCGGTTGTGATGACCTCTCGGCTTTAACCTTTGTTCACAAATCGATTTGCTGCCATTAGAAGTCAAACCCATTTCACCGTCAAGATCGATTTTTTTTCCTTCTGCGAATAAAATAAAAATACAGTGATAATATCCTCTTTTCGTCTGGGGCTAGGATTTGTTGATATTTATATGTATTTTCTTTTTTCAACAGAGGTTTGGAAAATTTCAGTTGCAAATGAAAGGGCGATTAACTAAATTCGCTCATTTCATATTCTTTGGGTCTTTCGGTAAAGTCACGTAGATAGGTTCAAAGAAAATAACAAGACAAACTACGACGTTTCGATCGCAACACAAGCGGTCGTCTTCCTGAACCTATCTACGTGACTTTCCCGAAAGACCCAAAGAATATGAATTCCTGCAGTCACGAAAGCTTTAAGTAAAGATTTAGCTCATTTCATTTTTAGTATTTGTAACGGTGATGGATGGGTTACCGCCATGCACAAGCAGGTTGTTATCGGACACCGGGCGGTAGAGGTCATTGTTGTCCTGTGCTATGCCTACCAACCAACGCCGAGTGACGAAGTCAAATAACCCCCGTCGCTCGCACGCATGACGAGGCCATCATCCAGCAGTGGATTGACGAGTCGACTCATCTGAGATAGGGGGCACAGCCCAGAGCGTTTGCTCAGCCGCGTACGCGCATACGCAGCCAGCATTCTGCCGTTGTGCAGACCAGGGGAGCTGCTGATATCGAGACAGATATTGCACATCATTGCCGATCATCGCATTAATTGCCTCCGCATTCGCAGCTGTCACTGGCGCCGTGCATTTAACGCGCTGGACTGATACGAGTCGCTTTTCTTATTGACGCAGCCGTGGTGTACGAATCCGCTAATCGTTGGCGTTCCGACGATCGTGGAGCCGCTCGTTTAAAACGTTTACGCAGCGGTCTCTGCCCGCCGATGGGTTAAAGCGCCCGGGCGGCAAATCGCGTCTCAGCGAAAGCCGCGAAATGACTCGATGCGCAAAATCACGAATCGAATTTCGTTTTTTCATTTCTTACCCCACTTGTCCCGATCTCTGGGCGTCGCGCGTCGTGCGACGGAGGATCCGTTTGGATCTCTTGCGCACAATTCTCTAACCCTTCCTGCGAGAGAATGGTCCCGCGGAAGTGGATATCACGGAGCCGACTCCGAGATCTGCTCAAGCGGCCTCGGGTTCGCACGGTAGGGGGGGGGGGCAGCACTTTCTCCACCCGCTCCTAGGGTAAGAGCAGTGCCCTCTGCATGACACCACTGTCGAGAAACCTTGACTTAAAGCTTTCGTGACTGCAGGAATTCATATTCTTTGGGTTTTTTGGTAAAGTCACGTAGATAGGTTCAAAGAAAATAACAAAAAAATATTTTTCTGTTGAGAAACCAACTGCATCAAGGGGCGGTCTGTCACCATCGTGGGAGAGTAACAGACGGGGGGGGGGGGGTGGTTCGCCATCCTACTTGTTGTGCTGCCACGCCCTTGCCACCTTTGCATTGGCCGGTGGGGCTTTTTTTTTATTTCCCGGAGAGAGCCACACCGGCCAAACGAACGGCGGCGTGCTCCGTCCGGTCACGCCAGACCCGTCGCCTCCTCCACGTGGCGTCCCTTGCGCGACGGTTCGCCCGTGGTCCCGGGCTCACTTCTCCTGGCCGCGAATGTTTTAATTTTGTTGTTGTTGTTGCGTGCCGTGCGTCCGCAGACATCACCCGCCGCTGTTGATTCTCTATTCGATTTAGTTTTGTTAAGCGTGCCCCCCCCACCCATCCACCCACCCACCGAGGGTTTGGGACGTTTACGCGCGCGGCAGTCGCCGAAAATGAAATGTCCCACGGGATTGGCGCGTCGTAACTCACTCGCCGTCGTCCCGTTGTTAATGCAACGGCCGCGCGGCGCAGCGGACAGCGCCCACTGGCTCGTGTCTGAAAAGCATGTAAATACCACTGAGCAAAGCATTACGGCAGCGGCGAATGATGAAGTGCTCCTCGCGCGGCGCGCTCTCGGAAATGCATTGCGATGCGCTCGCGATGCAGGCGGGGAGGACTTGGCTCTGTCTGTAACGCAGGGGTCGAGTTGGCAGACAGAGTAAACCGGCACGCTTGAGAGATGGACACGGAGAGAGAGGCGAGAGAGAGATTAACGTGAATGGAGTAGACGGAGAAAAATTTACACGAATGTACGAGGAAAGCACAGCGAGAGAGAGAGAGAGATGGAAGGAAAGAGAAACGCATCGAGACAGACACGGCGAGAGAGAGAGAGACACGGATTGAGATCGACTCGTAAAGATATGAAAAGAGACACGGACGTCGAGAAAGAGACGGAGAGACACGGGAAAAGAGACGGACACACAGAGAGACTCGTATTGAAACAGACGCGCGGAGATATGGAGAGAGACACGTATAAAGAGAAAGGGAAAATAGCGAAGGATGTCTACAGATAGACAGACGCAGAGAGAGATTGAGATATGGAGAGAGAAAGAGACGGAGATGGCAAAAGACACGGAGATACAGACACTGGGACGTTGACAAATGAAGACAGACTCTGTGCATGTACATATTTGCACGTACTCTGTGTATGCAACGCTCATCCCTTAGACACACCTGTCCGAACAATATTCAAATATGACATTATCATCACTGGCTCAGGGCTACTAACAAGAGAATATTCACTCGCCCATGGTCATTTTTGAGCATTAAACGAACATTGACTGAGAATACCAAAAAACCTTTGTAATGGGAAAGGGTTGGCGTGGTGGTGGTCTATGTAATCTCATTACATTTGTAATTTGTATTTCAGTGACACACCGCCACTTAAACGAGTAATTTCAACGGCACACTGTTAGTTGGTAATTTGTACCAAATTACATTTGTTATACTTTCAATGTCCCATTGGTCGTCTCTGCAGTGGCCGTGTATATTGAATACGTTAAATAAATCTCGTAATGTACCGTTCGCAATTTCCATTCGTATAATTTCCAATATTCCGACGGAGGTCTCGCCAAATCACAACCACTCTTGACTTCCCATAAATCGACCCCCCCCCCCCGCGTCCCCCCCCCCAGGAATAAGATGACCATGCACCGGGTCAAATTTCATAATCGGCAATTTAACTTCTTCTTGATGCAACCAGAATGAAAAACAATGTCGTTGTTGCGCGTCTATAATGGTGGCTACAGAAAAGCGCAGGCGAGTTGCAATTGGCAAAATTCGAAATTCTAATAAACCTCCCCCCCCCACATTTTTAATATTTATTAATACAAAGATTCCCCCGTATAGCGAGCAGCACCTATGAAGGACGGCACCACTGTTTACGATGGGGGTGAGTGGCCTGCACCATGCCCGCCCGCCCGGCCGCCTTTGTCTCCCTCGTGGCGATGTTTCTACACACTGCACCAGGTTCTCATTTAAGCCTGAGTCGACCTAGGGGAGGCCCAGGACCCGTTGGCCCTACCAGATATCTGCGAAAAGGAGCTTCACAACTAATCGGATTTCTCCAGGATGAATAAAGATTCTGATTTTGATTATCTAGATGAACATCACAGGTGTTGGCCCTGAGCGGAAATTGAACTCAGGTGGCCAGGGTTCGTAGCGCAGCGCGCTAACCTCTACGCCACCGCTCCTCATTTATGTATATTTATACACACACACACACGGCATATAATCCAGACATTACCAGCAAATCTCGTCCCCCACCCCCTCCACCCACTGCCACTCGTGCAATCAACGTTTTTTTTTATTTTTACGGGCGCGCTATTAAGGGCCATCAAACCGCGATGATGCTTTCATCTAATTCTTCTGGGCCCTCTCGAAAGCGTTTCTCGTCGCACGCTCCGCGGCTAACCATCGCGTTACGTTTAAAAGCGCCCCCTGTGCGCTGACGCCACGGTTTTTTTCCTCTCTCTCTCTCCTCTTCTTAAGATTTGCTTTAAGGCTCTCCGCGCTATAAAAAATAAAACAAATGTTTCGCGATCGTTTTCCCAGCGGAGGAAGACGCGAATCTTGAAAATATCTTGCGAACAAGACGTGGGTTTTGGATTTTCCCATGGAGCCACATTTTGCTGTTGAGTAAAGGAGGGACGCATTGACCCCCTCCGAGCAAACTTCACTCGAGCAAGAGCAGCTGCACGGCTGTCTGGCTTCTTGACTGCCACTGGTGGGAATTCCACGTTGCTGTGCCGGGGGGGATCGCTCTCTTGATAAGACAACCACTTCATGAGACCTCCTTTGCCAGTACCAAAATATACTGATAGGGTTTTTCCTCCTTTTTTCTGGCAACAAAACTGACACCTTTTGCAAGGAATCATGCTTACATTAACCACAATACTTGCAGTCAAATGCAAACAAAAAACAATACTCTGATAATTTATGCATTGTCTTTGAAACTGTTCCTTAACTTGCATCATTTAAGAACTTGCATCTTGGAATCCCTGCCTCACTTGATACAGCAAATCTGGCTGTGACGGTCCCACCTGATGACGGAGACTTGTGTTGCCTCCGAAACGTCGTGATTTTGATTAATTTTTATTTCATTTTTTTACTTACGTGACTTTACCGACAAAACTAATAGTATGAACACAGTATAGCCCGTGTTACATTCCTGGCCATGGTTAACAACAGTGGTGAGGAATATCTGACTCGAGTCTAGCCCCCCCCTCCCCCCTCTCTCTCTTCCCCTCTTGACAAATCTACACTCACCAGCGTGGTGAAGTATGGTCAAACAACCCTTATGACCAATGCAGCTTGGGAAGTCCTTCATCTTGTATGTATGTTGAATTTCTTTCGCGCCGTACGTAGCTAACCACCGCTAGTCGGTGGTGCGGGGGCAGGAGAATAAACTAAACACAAAAATCAGTTAGAACTAAATATAGCAGTGGGGTCACAGATGGCTGTACAACAGTATGCAAAGTGCACTGTGTTTTCTGTTCAATAAACATTGGGCAGTGCCCATCACTGTTTACAGTGCTGAGCCAATGGTGGAAATTCCACAATCCCATGGTGGGGACTATTCTCTCTGTAAGTCGGAACAATGTTGACTTTCCCACACCAGCATAATTCTGGCTGGAATTGTTTTTTTTACGTTTTGCATTCATTCAAATTGTTAAACATGTTCACATTACACACATAATTAGCAATTATAAGCAATTTGTCACACAACAATACGATGCATAATTTAAATACCATTGTTGTAAATCCATAATTGCAAATTGTTCACTGATGTAAGTTTTGTTTAAGAGCTATCATTCAGCTGTATTATTCAAGCATTGTTTGATAATTGCTTTGTGCAAGAAGGGAGATGAATCATCATTTTTTTTTATCTATGAAAGCTACACCGAGTAGTAGGACCCAGTGGATTTCTATATTAAGATGTTTTCAGCCAGATAGTGACGAGTCGTGTTTATAATGATCGACGTGCCCGGAGACAACCCACGATGCGCACGAGGGGGCAACACCCCATCTCCGTACAGATGCAAACAGATGGCGATTAGTTCCCTTTCTGTGCCGACTTCTCCTGGCGAGCCAGGGTATGGCACTTCTTTGATGCTCACGGATAGGAAATTGCACAACATTGGTGCGGTGATCCACCATCCCTCGCGGCCTCCACAGCGCTGGCTCACGGCCAGTCACGTGCAGAATATCCGCCACCACCACCACCACCAAACAAAGACAAAGATACCCCGATAGCCTTATGAAGGCCAGTACGGCGCACAAAGGCTGAAAGACACAAAAAAACAATGCACGTTCAAAGACACAGGCCGAAAAACAATGCACGTTCAAACATTTTAATGATTCCCACCGGCGTTTGAGATTAAGACCCAAGACGGTGCTCGCTAGCACACCCACCCCACCAGTCTATGAGGCTATAAAGTGAAGTGGATCTTTGCACTTGAGTGGCCTTCATAACACACTCATGCCTATATTCACTTACAGCACATTTGCCGTTTGTCTGCCGAGTCCTATCCCACAAGGTTAATATTTTGCCAGGCATATAATTGATCTATAATGGAAGTGAAAACATTTTTCATTTAACAATTTGTTTCTTTATTTTTTTAACAGGAAATGTGTTCCGACTGCTGATTTTTGGCCGGGCGGAATTTTTGTTGCGAAATTCATTTAACACCTGCGGCAGCCTGTATCCCTACAGATATGCTTCGCTGCTTTGTAATTATACAGCAGGCCCAGCGCATGGTGCCATACCCAAGGTGCACCGTGTAAGTCTCGGGTTTAGCAGAAATTGTATTTCCGTGCATAGACACTCGCCCCCTAGCAAAATATTGTACTTTGAGATCGAACGAAGCTGAAACGAAAATGCATTTTGGATTTTTTCTCTCGCTTTTCTGGGAATAAATAAAAAAAGAATTGCCGCTGCATTTTACTCATGCCCCAAAATCAGCCGGAATGAGTTCACATCTCGGAAGCTAAGCGGCACGATGTGAGGAGCCTGGGCAGTGTTTGTATTGGTTTATTGGCGAGCACGAAAGGGCAGCTGTGTGCGTGTAAGTCGGCTCTGTGGGCGGCTAGAGGTCAAGGTGAAAGCAAATCCGTTGTGGATTCCGCACTATAACCCCACCATCACCAACCCTCGCTGACCGGCGTGGGTCAGTGCAGGCGATCGGCCTTCCCAGAGTTATTCTGTCGACCGGGAAATTTGTTGACACGCGCAAACTCCTGGGCCAGTTTCGACCCCAGGGGTCTCATCAGCGGAGTCAGGCTTGTCAAATAAATGCAGGTGGGGAGCGGTAGTGTAGTGGTTAGCGTACTGCGCTACGAACCTGGGTACCCAGATTTGATTTCCGCTGACGGCCAACACCCGTGTCGGTTATCTGAACCGGTCCTGGGCCTCCCCTAGGGCGACTCAGCCTCAAATGAGTACCTGGTGCTATGTGTAAACATCGCCCCTGGGAAGACAAAGGCGGCTTGGTGTGGTGTTGGCCACCCACACCCTCCTGTGCCGTGCCGGCCTTTATAGGTGCTCGCTAACAGCACTTGCCTCCACAGTCTGTTTAGGCTATATGGGGGATCTTTGTTTTTGTTCGTGTAAACTATGCGGTCCCGTAATACGTAAACAAAAAGCAATGGCGTACACAGATAGGCTGATGGACTAAATAATATCTGTTTTGTAATTTTATATTTTCATTTACCCATAACACTCCACGGATAAACACGTAATGGAGTTTGTGTGTTTTTTAGAGGTTACATTGTCCCGTAATTAGGCTCGCTGGGGGTGAGAGTGTGTGTGTGTGTGCTAAGGTGTGACACGAGCCAAAAATCTGTGTGTATCTGTCGTGAGGAATGGAGCCACGGTGACAGATATTGATTTCCCGTTCACATCAGCCTCCCCTCTAGGGACATAAATATAGTTGAATGGGTCATTGAGGCACACCATTCTGCAGCCAATAGATAAAAAAAAACATCTAGAGAGGCACTCTATATTTCCAGCAATTGTTTTTAGGGGTTAGGTATAGACTTATGATAATAGATATGTGATGGTGAAATAAAGCCAAGGTAGGTGCAGTATAAGGTGCTGGCGGTGATGATGGGGGTGGTGGTGGTGGTGGTGACGTTCATAGCAGCTGGGATGGTGTTGTTAATGGGAGTGGCTGTGATGGTGGTAGGCGGTGGTGATGCTGATGATCATTCCCACGTTGCAAAATGTTGCAAAAGATGTTCATGGACCGAGAGATTTAAAACGTAATCCAGTGAAGACAAATAAAAAAAAGCGAATCAATGAATTGGAGACATCGGGGAAGTTGGTGGGCTGAATGGCAGCCAAAGAAGGGAGAGCGGCGTGCCGAGCGAGAAAGATACGGAGCAATTGAATCAATTCTAGATCTGAAGCTTTCGTGACTGCAAGGATTCATACTCTTAGGTCTTTTCGGTAAAGTCACGTAGGTTAAAAAAAATATATATAAGATATAATAGAAATAAAATAATAAACCACGACGTTTCGGAGGCAATACAAGCTTCCGTCTTCAGGTGGAAGTCACAGCACAATTGAATCAACTCCCCGTGCAGGGGAGCAGCGGCGGCTTGGGGTATGCCTTCATCCTGCAGCGGATAGATCGTGGCTGCTGCTGATGATGATGTGTGTATCTGTGTGAGGGGTGATTAACAATTTCTCCATTCCAAGATGACTGCAAGTTGCGGGGTGCGTGTCACGTTCACCGCTCAATCTCGGAACGCGCAAGCGGTTGAACGATACGTTTTATTTCGAGGGGCATAGCGCCATTGTTTTCTTGTGTAAAGATATTGTTATTCACCGCAGAGAACTGTAGGGACACGACCGCGCTCCACGATAGCCGGCGCAAACTCTGCCACACGCCCTCACCGCGTGGCCATGTGGGAGCCTCGGTACCGATAAAGTTATTTTAATTCTAGATTTGAAGCTTTCGTGACTGCAATGATTCATACTCTTAGTTTTTTCGGTAAAGTCACGTAGGTAAAAAATGAAATTAAAATTAATATAAAAACTAAGAGTATAAAGTTATTTTAATTTGTCTTGTTTTTCTTCCAGTTCCGTTCCAATGACGTACACGCGTGTAATGTATGACGTACACCTACGTCATCGGGACTGGAAAGGGCTTAAAAAGTCCGTGTATATTGGAGTTTACCTAATAACTCCCCCCCCCCCCGCCGCCGCCCCGCTCTCCCCCCACATGATTCGACGGATTGTTGCGATTCATGCGTCGAGTCCATTCACCTCGTCGTCGCTGCTTTGTTTGTATTGCTCCTCACGTTTTCCTCCCCCACAACAACAACCGCCATTCGCCACTAAGTGGCGGTGACGTCACCACGACGCTTGTGCCAGGCCAAGTGCACCTTGAGGCCACGTGAAGTGTCGAACGCCCGCTGGCAGGAGGTCACGGGGCAGACCCAGGTGCCACGGGTCGACTGACCGAGATGACCGAGAGGACTGGCTGATGCACCACCTGTGCCCCCTACTGTACCAACTTGCTGTGCTTTAGCCACCCGGCGCTCCGCTCGTTGTTGTGAGCGTCGCTCCTCCGCCCTCCGTTGTTGTTGGAGGGCGACTGCCTCCAACTGCCCAGTAGCGTTCTTCACGAGCCTCCTCCACTGAGGCCGATCTTGACACCGCTGGTACCAGTCATCGGCAAGTCCACTCAGCTCCACGTCCTCCTGTACCCCACAAGAGCATATATACACAGTGCATAGGTTAGAGAGTAATGGTGCAGCCCTGCAATGGCCTAGTCTCGCTACACCTCTGCAGGTTCCCTACATTAGCATTTAATTCGCACAAACCACAACATTCGTATACTATGCATGTGGTTCGTTGTGTGTATTGGGACATGCACACTCAATATTAATGAATCGATGCATTTCTACATCCAGAGTTTGCAATCATGCTAAGCTTCACTGTCATGCCATCCCGCACCTCCGATTAGCACGGTTGGTTACGTGCGGTACGAAAGAAGTTCAGCGTACATGCATAACATAAACCAATCAATCTTTATTTGTCCGGCAAAGATCGCCCTCATTAAAGTAGAAATCCGTGCACATTATAACGGAACGCCAACGGTACCGGGGCATACAGCAACGCAAGCAACAAGAATCATCGCAATAATCATCATCATCATCATACTGCTGGATGGAAGGACTTACAATCTGCCGCGGTATCTCACGGTGCTGAGATTTAACGGTCACGTCGTGTTTACTTCGAGATTGCCTCCTCCGGAGTCACGTGTGTGTATCTTTTTTTTAAAATGAGTGTGTTTTTCTTGTTGTTTCGGTAATAAAGACCTGAAGGGAGGCGACCGGGTGGTTCAGAGGGCAAGAGGGCTTGAGAGCTGGCACGGCTCAGAACACGGTGTTCACGTTCTGGAATCAGCCGTCGGTGATTAAACCGGGCTCCCAGGTGTAGTGAGTTGAAGGACTCGGGCCGGTCACCATTGACTGCAAAGACAAAGACCCCCTCCCCCCTGTATAGCCTGCACAGATTGTTGGGGCAAGTGCTGTGAGCGAGCAGCGCCTATGGAGGCCGGCACGACACACGAGGGGGTGGGTGGCCAGCAACAACGCCCGGCCGCCCTTTGTCTCCCCAGTGGCTACGTTTACGCACCGCACCAGATACTCATTTGAGGCTGAGTCGACCTAGGTGAGACCCAGGACCGGTTCAGATGATCTTCACCGGTGTTGGCCGTGAGCCGGGAATCGAACTCGGGTCACCGGGCTCATACCGAAGCGCGCTAACCGCTACACCACCGCTCCCCATACCATTGATTGCACACACACATGCGCACACACACACACGCACACACGCACACACACATAACCCCACTGTCACAACATTTAGCTTTTTTGCACTTCAATTGGCTACATTCCTGCAGTGGTGTTTTAAAAAAAACAACACCTTTGGGTCGAATGTCAGTTACCGCCACTCCCCTTGGTGAACCTGAGATGTCCGAATTAAACTAATTACGTGGTGATGGTGGTGATGCTGCTGCTGCTGCTGCGTTACGCAGCGACGCAGAAGCATGGTTAACGAGCAAGACAACTCAGCGCATGAATCAACAACACTGCCTGATTAAAATAAAATATAGATATAATTGGCAACGCTGCTGGCAATGGCCCCGCTTATTCATGCTATGAAGCTCTGAAGAAGGTCCATTGCATGACTCGTCGCCGATTTTATTTTATATTTTAAGGCAGTGTTTGTGGAACGAGTGCGTTGAGTTGTTTTCGGAGATTCCAGCAGTGGTTTGTAACATTCCTTTCCCTGCTGCCGACATTATCTAACGCGTCGTGTTTCAATGCTCCGCAAGGCTTCCGAATGGGTTCCTTCATCGCGTGACAAGTGGGCGATTACAACAAAAAGCTGAATAGGGTGGTGTATAGAAATGCAGTATATAATTTAATGTTGGGTTTGTCTATGGCAGTATATAGTACGGGGTAGACCCGTGTGATGTAAGATAAAAAAAAGTTTAGCTGGAGGCATATTATATGTTTTGCGACATAGAATTGTAATGTATGACTTACTGTTAGTAGCTCAGCTTGTTGGAGAGTATATTTAGTATATTGATGATACTGATGTAGTTTATATTTTAGTTTTTTACGTGGTGGTTTAGCTGCTGCAGCTCCTTACTATTAAAATTCCTTCCCTCTATTACTGCTAACCCTACTCCCTCCCTTTGATGCTGCTAATCCTGCATACTGCATAATGCACGGGCATAAAATGACTTTGAACCCCCCCCACCTCCTACGCATTCCACAAGTAGTGACTAATCCCATATCTGCATTTTCCATAAATATTCTAAATTCCTCTTGATATGCAAATTCCTTTGTCAAGGCGCCCGTTCCCCCCTCCAACCCAGCTTAAATGTACGCTGCCAAGCCTGGTGGTGCCCATTCAGACGCTGTCTTCCCGACAGACCTGTTCTTCACCTGAGGACGGCTGCTTGCGTTGTGGCCGAAACGTCGTGAGAATAATTTTATTATGTTTAATTTTTTATTATTTTCCTTCTACGTGACTTTACCGAAAGAACCAAGAAGATGAACCCGGGGGGTGGTAAAGACACTGTCGCAGATAAACTTAACGGTGGAGCGGTTTGCACACTCCTCGATGACCCCCCCCATCCCCCAGCAATTTAAGTTCGATCCGGAATCGGAAGTTTTATTGTCCGAGTTAAATAACCCTTTGAGCTATGCGGCTCATTTGCAAGGGTGACTTGGCCAGCGGACGAACACGGCAGCAAGATTCAATAAACAAGATGGAGAAATATTTTAGATATCAAGTGAATGAATGCCAAATGATCTCGACAAAACAATTACGCGCATTCGAATGTGAATTGTTTCGACCTCAGTAATGCCAACGGCTAACATAAGTTGCCGAAAACGATCTGTTCCACATCGACCGATCCCATCCCACCCATCAATCTTCCCTGATCAGCGTGGTGAAATATGGGCAAACGACCCCTCTTACGAACACGGTGTTGGGAAGACCTTCATTCAGCAGTGGGTTCATTAAGGGCATTAAATTATGAACAATGATTGCGATCGTTATGAAGACCTGAAGGACCCAATAAGATACGCTGGCCTATTTAAAGTGAAATTTTAAGTATTTCCCCCCTCCACCCCAACAAAATATATATTTTAAAAAAAACACCAAGCTATCTGCGCGTGTACACATTGTGGGGCACGGCCTTTGATTAAGCCAGGGAGTCGCGCCTGTTCGGAGGTCAGGACACGCGGCAAAAGCATTGCACTGTGCAACTGACAGTTGTATACATTATGCTAATGTGTTGTGTGTCTGGGGGAACCTTGCGCTGCTCCTAACAAACGCACGCACGCGCACGCACGCACGCGCGCGCGCGCCCGCGTGCGTGCGCGTGCGTACGCGCGTGAACCTCTTTATACAGGCCGGCAAAGGCTCATTAACCCACGCGTCACATGCACGTTGCTTCTAATTTATCAAACAAAAAATGATGGAGGCTTAAAGTGGCCCCATCGTAAGTAATGTGCTGTTTGCTAATTTGCGGCGCGGTTTCCTAATGGCGATAATAAATGTGCGCGCGCGGACGAATTCGCATGCAGGAATAATAGGCGTGCGTACGTGGCGTGTGGACACAAAGACAAAGACCCCCCCGTATAGCCTTAGCAGACTGTAGGGGCAAGTGCTGTTAGCGAGGAGCACCTATGAAGGCCGGAACGGTACACGAAGGGGTGGGTTGCCAGCACCACACCCGGCCGCCTTTGTCTCCCCAGTGGCGATTTTTACACATTGCACCAGGTACTAATTTGAAGCTGAGTCGACCTAGGGGAGGCTCATGACCGGTTCAGATAATCGTCACTGGTGTTGTCTGTGAGCGGGAATCGAACCCGGTTCGCAGGGTTCATAGCGTAGCGCTTACCGTTACACTACCGCTCCCCCCCACACACACACACAGTGACACACACACGTAATAAACGCGCGTGTTTTCGCATCTGTAATTGTACGGCAAAGATGCACGCGTTCGGTGCTCGCGAAACGGCGCTTGCAACGTGCAGCCTGCTTAGGCTCCACAGGGGAGATATGTGTGGATCCGTGCACAAATGTATGAATATATATCACAAACAAGAGGAACACGTTCATACGTGGCATTGTGCATGCATGCAATGATGCTGTATATCTGCAGATACAATAATATACATACTATGGATGTGTTTACGATTTTTTTGGATTAATATAAATTTACGGGGATA
Organism: Lampetra planeri; assembly: GCF_965212315.1. Lineage (NCBI taxonomy): Eukaryota > Metazoa > Chordata > Hyperoartia > Petromyzontiformes > Petromyzontidae > Lampetra > Lampetra planeri. The sequence goes on along the minus strand of NC_136145.1, from coordinate 5,530,201 downwards.
GACGCAAGACCCGATCTTTTTAACACCCCATGATACTGAATGCAATCTCGTTTTTTTGCAAAAAAAAAGCATATGGGTTGAACTATTTGCCCATCACGTGACAGCTTGATTTGATTGGCTCTGTCGGGTAGCGGAGGGTAATAGTAATTAAATGTTGGCATGATTCCTTCACGAAGATGTGTGACGCAGGATTAACTAATTATGAATCGTATGAAAATCGAGCGTAGGCTAAATCGATTTTGGATGATGCTGGAAAAAAATTCTCAAGAGCTGATCCGATAATGTGACGTCACTTTGGCTTACATTGTTCACGTTAACGTGATTGTGTTGTCGATGAAACTGAAAAACATTTTAAAAGAGTGACTAATATTTAAAGTTACAGAAATTATTGCATCCAGTGCATAAAACAACGCCATTCATTAAAACGTTATACGTTTAAAAAACGTTATACGTTTTAAAATACTAATTAGAGAATAAATCAGAAATTTTCGCCAAAATAATCTGAACAATTCAGTACCCAAGAACATTTAATTCATAAATCATCCCCAATCGCACATACTATATATACATGTAGACAAACAAGATTAAGAACTTTCAGAAAAGTTGATTTGACAATGGAAAGCAACGTACAGATGCGCCTGGGACATGCGACGACAAGATAGACAAACACAACACTGGAAATTGCACAAAGGAAGCACAGAAGAGATGCATGGCTCAATAGACCCCGGATTTGAACTCTCACGACCTCGCAGCTGTAAAGGATGCACTTCAGCCACAGCTCTGCCGAATTTCGAGAGACCATTCTATAAACATATACAAATCGATAAGCCTTCTATTTGATCAGGTAAGGCCCACTGAGCTGTGTAGGTCTTTTTCAGAAGTGACTCGGCCATCAAAAACGATAGCTCAACGAAGTGACTTACCAAATGGAAATTTACAGAAGCTGAATACTCTGAATGCACGCTGATTCTAAATGCGGAAGGAAATACCGGAGGTCCTGGAGAAAAATCCACGCTACCGCAGGGAGAGAGACACGCAAGCTCCAACGACTTCCTGCATACCAGGCGAGGCAGTTAACATATGTCATGAACACACAAATAACGTGTATTTTTTTTGTATATGCAAAGGTGCAGGCCTGAAGTTACCTGCTCACTCCACTGCTAGCGGAAGGGCCTCCAATTGGAGAGTGTTTGGGCCTACTCTTCCGCTCTGGCCAAATGCCTTTGGAAGAAGGGGTGGGAATTACCCACACTTTAACTCCATCGCACGCGCCCTAACAATGGACTATCTCTGTTAGTGTAGCCGTTTATACTGATTGAACCAGCGACCTTCTGGATTTGCAATTCCAGTGTGCTTACAGTTGTACCTTGGGCAGCAGCCCACGTTCACATATGACTTACGAAAAAAAAATATCAGCACCCACGAACGAACAGGACGCTTGGATTTAAACGAGGCACGCGGCCTCCACAAGTGTTTTCACTTTAAGCGAGTAGGAGCTTGGGCCGTTCGTGTTTATTTGTGGTGCTGTCAAATAATAAAAGATTGCGTAATAAAAATAATTGCGTTAATAATACGGCATTTGTTTACTCGGTGACCCCTCCCCCACCGAATGCTTGCACACACAGTTGAGTTGTCAAGCAAAATGTTAAGTGTACTTCATTTATTTTGGGTTTAATGCATCTGGTTTGTGTCTGGGCTTCATAAAGTAAATGCCATGTGTGTTGCACATGTTTAGTCTTTCCGGTTTTAATATTTGCTTTAACAAAAAACAGGCTCTTGGAAAAGCCAGGTTGTGGCCGGACGAGACTGCTACGCTAATGTTTTTTTGGTTTGCCGTCGTTAAGAAGAGGTGGATGTTGCCGTGGCGTAACTGTCTGTACGCCGGGCTTCAAGCATCCAAAGGGCACCGGTTCGAGACCACCTCCTGGCGTGGCAGTTGAAACAACGGGGGACAAGCTCCTTAAATGTCGCCACCGCCTTTTTTTCAGTTTTCTCCTGGATTTTTTCTGTTGCGTGTCGTCACTTTAAGATGTTTCTTGTTCATGATTTTGTTTGTTGCGGTTGCACCTGAGTCAAGAGCCTGAGTCAAGAGAATGAAACTGAAATGAAGCTGAAATGGGTTCGGCCGCGGTCGACCCATCGGCAGGGTCGCGCGGGTACTCTCCACCCCTTCCAGGACATCTCGCCAGCGTGGAAGAGGAGGCCAAATTACAATCGAGAGGCTCTGTCGAGCGAGCTCCTTCTGGTGGAGGCCCTTCTGCCAGCAATGGTGCGGACAAGGAATTTCAGGGCTGCTCCTTCTGCGGGGCACCGCGGTGGCGAAATTTTAACTCCCTCGCCTGGAACGCAGGAGGCCGTGAGTTCGATCCCGACTCTGACGCTCTGCCTGTTGTATATTTGGAGTTTGCTTGTTCTCTCTCACCGTGGTCTCGTGGATTTTAATCCGGGTCCTCTGGTTTTCCCCTCCACCTTTAGAAGCACTTGTTTAAGAGAATTGTGGCTGCGATACATTTCCACACGACAAGCCCCATTTTGTCGAGCTGTCGTTTGTGGTGGCCAGCTCGCTTCTGAAAATTAACTACATACCTCGGTGGGCCTCACTTGATAAAATAAAAAAAAGAGTTTAGTTTTTAGTTTTTTTTCCATGAAGAAAAACGCCATGCCGATCGACTAACGGTGATGAATTCGTTTGTACTGCTGGGTAGACAAGAGGGGGTGGAGGTGGAATCTAACTGGAGGCCTCTGTGCTTGCTAGTTTAATGTGCTAACCATTATACCATGGCAGCAGGAATGCAACGAAAAAACACCGACTAATAATTAATTAAGCCAAGTCCGTCTAATAGAGAGACTTACTCGGTACTTAGGTTTGACAGCGGTTTAGCAGTTAATAAATTATAATTTTTATTTATTTATTCCACGGAGGTAGTGCAGCATTATTTATTTATTTCTCCCACAGATGTTGTGCATCTGGCATATGCGTGTATGTGGGGTTTTGTGTGACCTGACCACAGATCTCAGCGTGCCAAGGAATCCTGATTTTCTGCGGGCAGAGTTGAACGTTTGGCCAGCGAACATAGGCGAGCCATTCGAGGGATGTAAAGAGACAGGTCTACGAGAGGTTCAGAGAGGGGCGAGAGACAGACACTGAGAGGGAGAGATCAGCAAGTGACACAGGCAGGGACAGAGAGAGAGACGCCGAGGAACACAGAGTGAGAGAACGATCGAGAGACGGATACAGAGAGACAGACACACGTACCTCGTCTCATTCTCCTCCCAAATGTCTTATAGTTAAAGTCGTTACACCATTGGAACCTCATTTTCCAGTAAAAATATGATAATTGTTTTTTTGTTACCCTTCTATCTGGCAACAAAACTGACACCTTTTTACTAGGAGTCATGTTTGCATAGACCACAATACCTGCAGTCATCTGGTCCAACCCATGTGAGACTAGGCTCTAAGGAAAGCTGTCTCGGGTGTGGACCAATCAACTTCAAGGACAGTGCACATTATCAGAGTTAGGTTTTTTGTTTGCATTATGGCTGCAGGTATTGTGGTCTATGCAAACATGACTCCTCGTAAAAAAAGGTGTCAGTTTTGTTGCCAGATAGAAGAGTAAAAAAAAACAATTACCATAGTTAAAGTCGTTAATGCCCCGAAGCATTGGTGGAGATTGTAAAATCGTATGGCAGGGGATGAGTGAGTCTAAGCGGTACTTATTTTATCGACTCAGGAGGGATGATTGGCTGAGTCAACGTCCGCCCCCCCCACCAACGAGGATTTTACTTGAACACGCCACCATCCGAAATGCGAGCCGCTCGTTCTGCCACTGAGCTACCTGGCAGAGCATCTCGTGTCCGTGGTGCGAGACTGTGGCAAGTCTCTGTGTGCTCTCCTGTCCTCGCTGTGACCAGCAGAATAAAATGCGACTCAGAGGTGAATTGAATAAAAATGGACTTCAGCAAGGAATAAGCGTTTTATTGGAATAAGCTGGAGGCAGTTTTACCTGTGACCACTGTTTCATTGCTTTTATGGCTTTATTTTGGTGGTTTTCGAAAAGTTTTTTGGTTTGGCCATGTGTGTTTGTTGTAGTACAGAGTTAGACTGATGGCCTTAATCTAAGTTGTCTTGTGGTTGTTGTTGTTTGACTTGTATCCCACTGGGATATTTGCACAGGGTTGGTGTACGGTGATTTTTTCTGCAATATTTTGCTGTCTTTTCTTGGATTTTCTGTTTGCACATAGTCACTTTAAGATGTTTTCTTGTTCATGTTTTTTGTTTGTTTCGGTTGCACCCGATTCAAGAGCCGAATGGCTCACAGGGCTATACCTAATAAATGAACTTTGAACTTTGAAGGTAAGGCCCACTGAGCTGCCACGTATCTCTTTCTCAAAAGCGACCAGGCCACAGACGATAGCTCAACGAAGTGGCTTATCACGTGGAAATGTATAGCAGCCTGATACTCTAAATGCACGTTCATTCTGAATATGAAGCGGAAAAACCGGAGTACCCGGAGAAAAATCCACGCGACCACGGAGAGAGAGACTCGCAAGCTCCAAACATACGTCAGGGTTGGGATCAAAACTACGACCTGCTGTGTACCAGGCGAGGTAGTTAACATCTCGTCACGTTGGCTAGATGTTGGTGTTCATGGTGTTAAACAGCAGGTGGAATGGTAAATCTCTTTAAGTGTCAAGCGCCCGTGTGTGTGTGTTTTTTAAAGCCACCTGTGATTTACCTATTGTTAAAGGCTATGCATCATCATCATCAGCCATAGTCATTCCACTGCTGGATGAAGCTTCCGCCATCGCGATCCTCCGATGTAACAATCCACACTGCACCTGCGCACAAGCTTGATTTCATCACTCCATCTCCTCGAAGGACAAAAAACCTCCTTCCATTCCTTGGCTGTCACTCCGTCATTATCCTCTATTCTTCATTTTACTGATGAACGCCGTTTTTATTTATTAAGAAGGCGTTTAATTTATTTCAATTCAAGGGGCACTTTATTTATTTCTTTGAAAGTTATTGCAATTTTTAAACGCGGCTAATGGCATCTGCATACACAGTGTGGTATGTGTAAAAGGTGAAGGCGCAGCCCCTGCAACTACTTGCTCATGCCACTGCTGGCAGAAGGGCCTCCACCAGAGCTCCCTCGAGGCATTTACTCTGTCCTCCTATTTCACGCCGGCCGAGCGTCTCGGAAAAACGATAGCATTCGTGTGCGTTCATGTGCGTGGTGTTAACTCGAACTTTGCGTTTAATTTACATCAGTTTTTTTTTTAAATTAGCCTGTGGGATGTTTTTCTCTGATATTAATTTCTCCGTGACGCGAGTGTTTTAACACGCGCGCGCGTGTGTTCAAACTCCGTCGGGAGCGCAGGGTATTTGTTATTTTAATTTTTGACCACGGTTTTAGTCCGCTCTGGGTAACATCCAGTGCAATTGCGAGGTCGAGCTGTTCCTGGTGCTCGTACGAAGCACGGTGGGAGGGCTGGGAGGGGAGTGGGTGAGCAGGAAGGAGAGCACACGGCTGGGTTTTTTTTTCTCTCGTGGCAATTATTACGACTCAATTTTTTTAGGCCATTTTGCCTTTCGTTAGCGCTAAGTGTTGTGAAACGAGTGTGACCTGACTTGTTTTGCACGCGTGCTTGTGCCAAGGCGAACATTTGAATTCCACGTGCAATACATAATTATTTTGTTGCTGTTGAATTTTTTTTTTAATCTGGCAGGAACACATGGTCGTGTTCGTATTTGGGATATATATTTTTAAACATTTATATTTTGTAAAAATGTCATTTCCCCTGGGCTTGAAGTTTATTCTTCCATCGAGCCAGCCAGCCAGCCTGCATTTGAACGCAATGAGTTAAGTGCATTGCTGATGTGTGACGTGATTATGCATACTGTCACGTTTCATGTAAAATGCCTGTCTCATTAAGGCCAATGATTTTATCAGCACAGCCGAGACACATATTTATCATCGGACGAGAATGAAGCATGGAGACGAATTGTCATAACATTGTTATCGTTGTTTTACTTGGCCAGGTGGCTGTGCGGTTAGAAGCGGGTTCCAATGCGGTTCAGCGATCGGCTACTCGGGGTTGTCATCACCAACAGTAAACATGAAGCAACGTCGCTGTCATCCTCACTTTCATTCATCACTTTCATTCATCTCACCACGGTCACCACAACGTCCGTCGCATTAAATTTGCGTCTCTCCACACATTTCCAGGTCTGAGAATAAAGCGGAAAAATTGTGGTGAGACTGTCATGGGAATGTGGAATTTCCACCACTGCGTTGTTACTATCACCCCAATGATCATGAAAGGAGGGGATTGCTTTGGCTTTTGATTTGAACATGAACCAGAAGAGGAAATTCCACACTCCCCATGGCAAAGGCCAGTCTGTCTGGAGAAGAACCACCGTTGACTTTACAATGTGTTACAAAATCGTGTGGTGGAGCAGTGTTGTACTTTGAACTTGGTGATGCGAGTTTGATTCCAGGCCACGGCTAACATCCGTGATAAGGAGTGTCTGAACCGGTTCACATCACTTCACAAACCCGCGCTGACCAGCGTGGTGAAGTATGGCAAAAAAAATAACTTGACCAATGGCAGCTAGGGGATGACTTCAGTCAGTGGTGGATTGAAAATGGCTGGATTGTATTTATTTAATATATACAACTTCTTTATTATACTGTATAATTTATTTGCAACAAACAATACTCTCAAATTCACGTGTATTTTGTTTATGCAGAATGGGTGAGAAAGTCCTGCCCTCCACTGATTGGACCAGATGTCCCTTGAAGGTATCTCAGAAGTAGCTCTGTGATGTCCACTTCTGCGGGCTGTTCTCTAACACGAAGGATCGCACCGCTCTGTGAGCGATCAGAATGGATTTCTTCTTTTCATGACGTGACACCAAAAGCACAATCGGGATAAAACTGGGGGAAAGAATGTCGGCCAAGTGTTTTGAAACTGGCAGACAGCTGTAAAACGCATTCCTGCGGAGGGAGCTGGTAGGAACGTTGGGTTGCTCGGTCAATGGCCAGGGTCAACGGCGGCGTGGTGTGTTCCGCAAATATGCCCGACTGTGAGGGCGGGCACAAGCCAGCGTGAGTAGGTTAAACGTTGAGTTTTATAAGGGCACCGCGGGGTGACCAGCCCCTCCCCACCCAGCTCCACCCCTCCCACCCCCCACCCAGCCCCACTCTCCCCACCCAGCCCCTCCCCACCCTCCCCACCCAGCCTCACCCTCCCCACCCAGCCTCTCCCCACCCTCCCCTCCCCACCCAGCCCCTCCCTCCCCACCCAGCCCATCCCTGCACGATGGACGGACGGACACAATAATCCCCTGTGGGCTGGTGTAACCAGGAGGTTCCTACCAGTATAAACCAACCTGTTCAAGTGTGGAGAGTTGCTGGTCTCAACCTGGTCACCAATGACTCCACAAACAAACTAAACTTTGGCGCACCGCTTAAGTCCTGCTCTGACAATTAAAAATCTAAGTTCCGTGATGTCTCATTCAAACCCACGCCGTTTTTAGGCAGCGGTATCACAATCGCATTTAAAGCCAAATCGTAGCAGTGAAATGCGAGTCAAATTAGCATTTTAGTGAAGGGTAAAAAAAAAATGTTCCCTTGCGACGGAGCCAAGAGCGAGCGGCGTTCCGGGATGGAACGTCAGCACGTTGGCTTCCACGGAGCGGGCTCGCTGCGCCTAATGAGGTGAAGAGTTGTGAGGTTGTTGCACAGCGAGCGGAAGGGTTGAGAGAATCGACACGTCTATCTTTTTCTCTCTCTCTCTCCCGCCGCTTTACCGTGCAAATGTTGAAATCGGGCTCGGTCGTGAATGTTAATTTCTCCACCAATTCAGCCGCGGGGAATTATTTTTTTGTTATCCGACCCGAGTGCAAAATGTACAGGATTTTTTTTTGAGCTGGGGGGGTGGTCTCGTAAAAGTCCGTGACGTATACTTTGTGACACTGAAACTTTTGTTGGAGAGAATAGCCCAGAGTGATGTCTTTTTCTTTCAATATTTGATTTTGTTTTTCTTCTTCTTCTTAAACAAATTGCAATTCCGATTTTTCTATTTGGCAGACATCATTAGACAGGCACGCTTCCATTCAGAGCCCTTGGAAACTAATGTCAGATAATGGCCCCAGGATATAACGTTACATTACAATTTCTCTAAGTGTATTCGAGATGCCACGTAGGCCTCTGCCACCCACACTGTGAACACGCGTTTTATATGCCCTGCAGAGATGAGATTGTTCACCACACTGTGATGAAACCCACGTTTTTTTTTTAATACCCGCAGCTGAAAAATATCAACTTTTACATGACAAATCTAAGTTCACGTGATGGTTTTTCTTTGTTTGTTATTTACTTCTTATGTGTTCGTTATTTCTAGATTTGAAGCTTTCGTGACTGCAAGGATTCATATTCTTAGGTTTTTTCGGTGAAGTCACGTAGGTAAAACATTAAAATTAATAAAAGTGAAATAAAATAAAAATCACGACGTTTCGGAGGCAACACAAGCTTCCGTCTTCAGGCGGAACCGTCACAGCCACGACAGCTGTATCAAGTAAATGAGAGATTACAAGAGCTACCACTCCGTATATATAATGGTTGGAGAGGGGAAGGGCCAAGTACGGCACACTTTTTATTAATATGGTAAGGTGAGGCTTAAGACTAAGAATAGACTGCATAACAAAAGGCTGAGCCTTTGTTTTCGTTATTGGTAACCGGGTTGAGGCCATCAACTTACTGCACTGGAGAACCCCGGCTTAACGATAGGCAACTGAATCCTGCAGTCAGAACCCCGAATCTCAGCGGTGCCGGCTCAGCGTTCGGACCTCTGAGCCACTCGGCCATCCTCCCGGCGCAGATTCCTGTGCAAAGCATTTGTCTTAAAAGTCACCTTGGTTTCACGTATGTAGGTGCGTGTGTTGAACTTATTTCGCACCATACGTAGCCAACCGCGCTTATTGGAGGTGTGGGGGAAGGACAACATTACAAAACACAAAAAGCTCTTCTTCTTGGTTTTTTCGGTAAAGTCACGTAGAAGGGAAATAATAAAATAATAAAAATAAAACATAATAAAATAATTCTCACGACGTTTCGCCACAATGCAAGCAGCTGTCATCAGGTGACAGACCTGTTCTCCACCTGAGGACGGCTGCTTGCGTTGTGGCCGAAACGTCGTGAGATTTATTTTATTATGTTTTATTTTATTATTTTATTATTTCCATTCTACGTGACTTTACCGAAAGAACCAAGAAGATGAATTCCTGCAGTCACGAAAGCTTTAAATCGAAAAACAAAAAGCTCCTCTAAAGAAATGAGTTTTCAATCTAGCTTTAAAAATACACAGCTCCAGTGACTTCCTAATAGGTGGCTGGAACCTGGATTTGAACCCAGAATCAGAATCAAAACATGTATTTATACTGGAGGAATCCGATGAGCTATGAAGCTCTTTTTTTCACAGATGTCCAGTAGATTGAAGCGGTGCCGACTGAGTACTCTGATCGAGTACGAGGTCTCTTGCAGCGACCTCTGTGTCTTGAACGTCTGTGGGCACATGTCATGGCCAGCAGCTAGGGTATGATGATTTCGGAGCACGGCAGATCTAATACGTCGGTTGTAAAATGATAATAGGGCTTCTTCCTAAATTAAATTGTGACCTTGTCCGCCATTTGTCATAACAAATATCGTCACAAGTCTCTGAGCTGTGGCACCCGAGGCTGAGTTGGCGGGGTTGTGCTAAGGCCGTGTGTGTGAGACGTGTGTGTGTGTGAGACGCGTCCACTGAGGTTTAGCCATGGTGCTGGCAAATGGCAGTAAAGCAAGTAGGTTGGCAACCAGAGATGGCACCTTTATCCACGGGCCAAGCCCAGACTTATTTCTCGGTCAACACTGTTTTTTTTTATTTTAATTAAAAACTGTGCAGTTTTAATGTAAACAAAGTACAACACAATACCGGTAAGAGATCTCGGTTCAATTCAAATCCTGCCACCAGAACATATAAACCAATTCCTGGACTGCTCGGGCCAAACCCAGGTTAAATCTGGAGAGGTGGCAACCTTATTGATATCCCATTCATGCACTTTTGAGCTTACGAAATTACATTATTTATTTCTACCATCTGTAAAAAAAAAATTGGCTCCATGATGGTGGTACAGCACTGGATTCTTGAATCTATCTGTGTAGATCTCTGAGTTGGTTTTCTCCAGGTACTCTGGCTTTTCTCTCCCACATGCCAAAAACTCATTGATGGATTGGCCAAAAATTCCGCAGCAGGACCCTACTGAGGCGGAGTCTTGAGACTGTGAGGGTCTTCTCGGTAAATAGAGCACATCATCATTATTATCATTACGCAAAGCTTAGAATGTATGTTTGAAATTTAGAGTCAAAATGAAAAACACTTTTCCTTTAACACTACAAAGGGATATTGAGCCATGGCCCAGGCCCTGGCAAGTTAAAAAAATAAATAGACAACACATTGCCTTACTGCTTGCGCTGTTGAGTGCTTGCAGATGTATTGCTTTGCGTTGTGTGCAATATGGAAACAAATTATTTGATTAGCACGTCACACATACGTGATGTATTAACCCGCACTGCCAACAAGGCACGGGGAGGCTTCCATCCAGCAGTGGATTGGCGGAGGGCTGTGAATGCATTGTTACTTTAATAAATTACATCGGAAAAAAAGTCGAACTGACATGGAGTCACAGCCAATGCATGCAACGTGTCCGGCAAAAAGACGCGTCCTCCCAGGAGATGGAGTGACAGAATGGGCTCGTGCTGAGGATGCTCGGTGGATTATTATGAATCGATGTAAGTTGAACTTCTTTCACGCCGTACGTAGCCAACCGTGCTAATTGGAGATGCGGGGGAAGGACAACAAACTAAACGCAAAAAGTAGTTCTAAAGAAATGAGTTTTCAATCGAGACAATTTCAAAGTGCATAGCTCCAGCGGCTTCCTAATATCGGAAGGAAGAGCGTTCCAGACGGCGGCAAACGCGCATCTGAAAGCTTGCGATGCAGCGGCCGTCTTTGTTCGGTGGTTCGCCAAAAGCCGCTGCGAGGATGACCGGAGTTTGGGATTACCACACAGGATCGAGAGAGATGGCGACGGTGTGGGGGAATTACTCATCCAGCAGTGGATGGATCATGGCAGCTGATCTTGACGACGACGATGATTGTGATATATCTCTGCTCAAGCGAACGCGGGCCGTAGCTCCTTTCCACCGGTTGCTTTGAGTTTGTGGTGGAAGTTCCACTTTTCAATGACAGGGCCAGTCTCACCATGGGCCAACCACCGCTGACCTCACAAAAAAGCGATATTCATTATTTTGTGGACCATGGAAAAAATGGCAATGACGACGGTGATGATGGTGATGGGCTGAGTCAACTTCTGACTGGGGAATAATAACAAATCTTTGGGTCTTTCGGGGAAAGTCACGGAGATAGGTTCAAAGAAAACAATCAAAAATAATAGAAAAATACGACGTTTTGATTGCAACGTTGCGATCGAAACTTCGTAGTTTTTTTGGTTATTTTTGATTATTTTCTTTGAACCTATCTAAGTGACTTTACCGAAAGACCCAATAATATGAATTCCTGCAGCCACAAAAGCATGAAGTCAAGTTTCGATTTCAAGCTTTCGTGACTGCAGGGATTAATCTTCTTGGTTCTTTCGGTAAAGTCACGTAGAAGGGAAATAATAAAATAATACAAATTAAACATAATAAAATCATTCTCACGATGTTTCGGCCACAACGCAAGCAGCCGTCCACAGGTGAAGAACAGGTCTGTCGGAAAGACGGCTGCTTGCGTTGTGGCCGAAACGTCGTGAGAATTATTTTATTATGTTTAATTTTTATTATTTTATTATTTCCCTTCTACGTGACGTTACCGAAAGAACCAATAACATGGAGTCAAGATTTAATAATACCAAAATTAATCACTTACATTCATGAGGCACATTTTATCAGTAAGATACCAATGGGCCACTGTGTATGGAAAGCTGAAAATAAACAGAACCTGTCGGGTAAACGACCAGGACGAGTTGGGGGGGTAAAGGTCAGTTTGAACAGAGGTGACTTTCAAAGCAAACTCAAACATATCTCACGATGACATAACGAAGTTCAATTGAACGCACGACCTTACTTTCCGATTGTGAGCAAATCGATCTGACCACTGCGCTTGTGTCGATGAATCATATTGTGCGTATCGATTAATTGTAGGTAATCAGTGGCACGCGTGAATCCTACATAGGAGAACTGATTGTTGTGTTAAATGTTTTTGTGGTGAAGGTAATTACTGTGAATTCCCCATGAAGAAAATGCATCTTCTGGCTCGACTGCGCTCCTAATTTGTGTTTTGTTATCTCAACGCTGGCTTTTGCCTCTTTTATAAATCGTTTCGATAATTGATATATATACACACACATTCGTGAATGTAACGACTTGTGCGAGTTTGGAGGACCAAACCAGAGCTCATTAGCCTCGCATTTTTTCCCTCTCTCTCCATGTTCCGATAAAATAGATTCCCTTGTACCACACACATCTGCTGCGGTGTTTTTTTGCGCGTGTGTGTGTTCGGTAAACAGCCGAACGCAGCGCCCCACGCCTCGCGAACGGAGTCAATACTCCCATAAACATAATTTTGAACGAACCGGCAGGAGGTCTTGACATGAACGCGGCGTCTTCGACAAAACTCTCGTCGCGAGCGAACAGCGCCCGTCGACGCGCTGGGGCCCAACCGTGGCAGTGACATGGATAACGAGCACAGGCGAACATTTTAAAAGCGTTCCTTCACTTATCCACCCCCCCCCCTCCCGGGTCGAATTTGCCGCAAGGTGGAATTTGAGAACGTGATGCCATGAGTTCTGCTACTTTAGTTTAAAAAAAGGTTAATTCTAATTGTTATACTCTCTGCTTCTTTCGGTAAAGTCACGTAGGTATAAAAAATTTGTTTTAATAAAAAATAAGTATCTTTATACATTTACTTTTGTGCTCTGAGCGGAGGTGGCGGTCGGTGAGGTTTGCGATGGGGGGGGGGGGTGGTGATGTGCGCGTGTGGGCGAGCGAGCGAGCGGGCAGACGAGATCGGGTGAGATTGGGTTGCAGGAGGCTGCGCAAGGGGACATTGATGGATGGTGCTTTTTACGGAACGCACGAGAAAGGGAAAAATAATTGCTCAGAGTGCAAGTGAGGTCATCATCAGACACGCCGGCCGAGGAAAATTACGCGGCCATACGTCTTCGGCTGAGCTACTTTGGAAAGGGCTTTAAGACGAGTCACGTTGCTCAGTCGCTTGCCGCCGTTCTTCTTCTGACACTTCTAACTTGTTCTCGGGGTCAAACCCCCCACGGCCTTCACTTACATCTGCCGCACTTTGTGTGCGAGATGTAAAACTCTTCGGCTGTGTGTTTTTTGTTTTGGATAAACCGGATCCCACCACGGTAACGCGGAATGTGTAACTCCCCAGGGCCACAGATGGAAATGAACACCGCCCCATGCGAACGGTTGCTGCTCCCTGCCACAGGAACGTGGAATTTCTGCTGCTGGCTCACGTTCGCCCACAAAGACAAGCGGCCACCCTTCCTTATTTGAGCATTGAGAATCAGAGTTGGTGAGCCACTTTTCGAAACATATAATTTGCCTACTTTGTTGTTGTTGTGGTCACCTGCCCTCGCTTCCTGCCTCCCGAAGTCAGGAAACCCCCGTGCGAGCCATGCCCCGGCGTGGCATGGACGCCTCCACCAAGCCCCCTGACCGCCACCTCCCGTCCAGCGGCACACTTTCAAACGTTTCATTTCCGGTTAAATCGAGCGATCGTACCGATAATCGGTAAGAATAGGTGTTCATCCTTTCCGGCAATAAAGCGGTTGTCTTAAGATGTTAAAACACCAAACTGAAACCTTTTGCAAGGAATCATGTCTGCATTAACCACACATACTTGTGGTGAACACGCAAACAACAAAACACATGCTCTGGTAGGATATGATTCATTGTCTTTAAAACTGAATGGTCCACACCAGAGACAGCTTTCTGTAGAGCCGAGTCTCAAACGGCGTTAGACCAGAGGACGTCAACAGGCGAACAGCACAAAGACAACGCTACTATCAGGGCACTGAGAGCTCGGGGTGAGCAGGTACATCATGGGACCTCCCTTGCCAGTACTTAAAAATATAATAATAGATTTTACCCTCTCTGGCAATAAAACAATTGTGTTAAGATGTTTAACCTCCAAACTGAAAACTTTTGCAAGGAATCATGTCTGCATTAACCACGCATACTTGTGGTGAACACGCAAACAACAAAAAACATGCTCTGGTAGTATATGATGCATTGTCTTTGAGAGTGATTGGTCCACACCAGAGACAGATTTTTGAAGAGCCGAGTCCTTAACAGCGTTAGACCAGAGAACGCCAAATGGCGAACAGCACAACAGTTTTTTTTCCTATGATGTACCGATAAACGGTAGGAGTATTCGATTACATAACCAATTGGATAGCCCGGGTCTGAATGAGATATTTATACTTTCCCCACAACGTGCAAAAGATGTACGAAAAAAACAAAGAACTGTTGGCCAAACATTCCAGGCAAGGCCCTCATGAAAGGCTGCCCTGAGACTCTCTTGGTAAATCAGAACTGCCCTTTGCATGTTAAGTCTGTTGTCCTTCTCCCTCACGGTTTAACTACGTACGGTGGGAAATAAGTTCAACATCCACACACTCAGATATATTTGTGTTGATTTATCCATATATCATATTTAATTTACAGAACACACACACACACAAGTTAACAGAACATTGAGGCTGCTAAGACAAGTAAGTGGGCTTGGGCAGGACACGTCGCTCGAACGGACGCTGCTCCGAATGTCTAGAATATTGAGCGGCAGCTCCCTTGGACCGAGGGAGGCGTCCAGTGCGAAGAGACGGAGCGGCGAAATCATCTCGCGTCCTCCATTGCTACGCGGACCGTTACGTCGCAGGAGGCCTTCATCCAGCAGCGGACAAAATCGATGAACGCCGATGATGAACGTTGCGTGAAAATGTCGCGACGACTCGTGGAATCGAATTCCAGCGGCCGATACGTAACCCGCGAACACGTGGCAAGGGGAGCCTCTGGCATATGTTTTTGCAGCAACGCTACTGTTAATCATATTTTGTTGTGCCTGCTGAATTTGCATGAAAAAAAAATATATAGATATATAAAATGTAAAAAAATATATATATATACAAGATATAGCACAAATCTGGCTGTCGCCTGATGAAGCTGGTTGTAATTACTGGCGAAACGTCGTACTCAGGTTGTAAATGTTGTGGATTTGCTCTCCAACACACCGGTGATGCTGTACTAGTGACGAATTGACATGTTCTGTTAACGTGACAAACCTCACTAATTGGATGTGTAGGGTTGTGGCGGGTTTAACGACACGTTTTTATATTTAGGCGATCTAACACAAAAAAAAACAGTTTTATGAAAACAAATGTATATATCGGCGTAAATGATTGTGCTGCTGTGGGCCACGTAAAACTAAACTATACTAAAAGAAGCGTCTCTCACTTCTACGTCACTTTACCGAAAGAACCAAGAATATGAATCCCTGCAGTCACGAAACCTCTAAATCGAAATTTATACTAATACTCGTTGCTCATTAGCGGAATGCAGCTGCAACACATTCTGAAGTCGGGGAGAAAAAAACATAATCAGCCTCAACAACTGCTCGGCAAAAACCCCGCTTGATGTTCGTGTGCTTCTGGGAGTTTCAAAACACACGGATCCACACTGATGTTGACATAATTGGGAAATAAATAAACATGATTACACGTGTCTAGGAGGCATGCTTCTTTTTTTCTGCTGCCGCCGCTGCTGTTAAAGCAAGCGATGGGCAAGCTGCGCCTCAGTGGTGAGCGCGTTGAGCGAATCGTTCACCAGTCGTTCATCAATCGTTCACCAATAGTTCACCAGTCGTTCATCAATCGTTCACCAATAGTTCACCAATCATTCACCAGTCGTTCATCAATCGTTCACCAGACGTTCACCAGTCGTTCGCCAGTCGTTCACCAGTCGTTCATCAATCGTTCACGAGTCGTTCACCAATCGTTCATCAGTCGTTCATCAATCGTTCACCAATAGTTCACCAGTCGTTCATCAATCGTTCACCAATAGTTCACCAATAATTCACCAGTCGTTCACCAATCATTCACCAGTCGTTCACCAATCGTTCACGAGTCGTTCACCAATCGTTCACCAGTCGTTCACCAATCGGAGCGCGTGCAGTTGTCCTCCACCTCCATCCACACGGCGGTTGTGGATGGGCACGCCGCGGTAAGAACAATCGGCAGGTCACCGGTGGTGGTGGGGTGCAGTGTGGGTACCCCACAGCGTCTGGCCAGGGTGGTGGGGTAGAGTGTGAGTACCCCACAGCGTCTGGCCAGGGTGGTGGGGTGGAGTGTGGGTGCCCCACAGCGTCTGGCCAGGGTGGTGGGGTGGAGTGTGGGTACCCCACAGCGTCTGGCCAGGGTGGTGGGGTGGAGTGTGGGTACCCCACAGCGTCTGGCCAGGGTGGTGGGGTGGAGTGTGGGTACCCCACAGCGTCTGGCCAGGGTGGTGGGGTGGAGTGTGAGTACCCCACAGCGTCTGGCCAGGATGGTGGGGTGGAGTGTGGGTACCCCACAGCGTCTGGCCAGGGTGGTGGGGTGGAGTGTGGGTACCCCACTGCGTCTGGCCAGGGTGGTGGGGTGGAGTGTGGGTACCCCACAGCGTCTGGCCAGGGTGGTGGGGTGGAGTGTGGGTACCCCACAGCGTCTGGCCAGGATGGTGGGGTGGAGTGTGGGTACCCCACAGCGTCTGGCCAGGATGGTGGGGTGGAGTGTGGGTACCCCACAGCGTCTGGCCAGGGTGGTGGGGTGGAGTGTGGGTACCCCACAGCGTCTGGCCAGGGTGGTGGGGTGGAGTGTGGGTACCCCACAGCGTCTGGCCAGGATGGTGGGGTGGAGTGTGGGTACCCCACAGCGTCTGGCCAGGGTGGTGGGGTGGAGTGTGAGTACCCCATAGCGTCTGGCCAGTGTGGTGGGGTGGAGTGTGGGTGCCTCCACAGTGTCTGGCCAGGGTGGTGGGGTGGAGTGTGAGTACCCCCACAGCGTCTGGCCAGGGTGGTGGGGTGGAGTGTGAGTACCCCCACGGCGGCTGGCCAGGGTGGTGGGGTGGAGTGTGGGTACCCCCACAGCGTCTGGCCAGGGTGGTGGGGTGGAGTGTGGGTACCCCCACAGCGTCTGGCCAGGGTGGTGGGGTGGAGTGTGAGTACCCCCACAGCGTCTGGCCAGCGTGGACGCGTATGGCCCAAACACAGCATGGCGGGGGCTCTCCAGAGGCCATTCCTTCCGCCAGCAGTGGCGTGAGCAAGCAATTGCAGGGCTGCACCTTTACCCAAAACGAACTTGCAACCGCACGGTGAACTTGAGGTGCGTACGCGTGTTAACTCCGACGGTGTTCGCTGTTGTTTACGCCGAAAGAATTCCGCGATCAAAAATTCCGTGCGCTTTTAAAATGTTGCGGCAATGTCTTCATTATTTTTTTTCCTTCCCTCCCCTCCCCGCGCGGAAAAAGAAATCGTATTTATTTTAAATTGTTTTGGCTTGCCGCAGCGACGGTGCCGCTAATTGAATACAAATTTGCACGACCTGGGATCGTCTCGGTCGGTCTCCGTTCGGAGCATGTGGTTGCCCGCTTAACATTCTACGGATTCACACCAAAAGTGGATTCTAAAGATTCACACCGCTGCGGATTGTACAGATTCACGCACGCGCACCGATTGATTCCGTAGTTTTGTACGACAAAAGATGTTATAGATTCACTCCGTCGAGGGTATTGATTCACTCTGTGGATTCTACATAGCCACAGATTCTATAAGTTTACACCAGTATAGATTATGGAAGGTCACACCACTTGTGGATTCCACGTTGACCAAATGGGCAAACAAAATGTTCAATTCCGATATGTCTTGTCTTGTCTTCAGCCATCCTCGATCCGAGGGTTGGCCGCACCAAGGGCAATCCTTCGCCACTGACTTCTGTCTTCTGCTATCCTCATCGTCTGTTCCAGCGTGAGTCTCGTCCATGCTTTGACGTCGCGTGAACCAGGTATTGTGCCTTGCGTAATCTACTGTTCCAAACAAGTTCCATTTTTTCTCATGACATGACCATAGTAGGCTACGCTTTCTTGATTCTCTCAACTCTAACAGTTTTATTTCCACACTAGCTTTCCCCAGAACCCGTTCATTTGTTATCCTTTCAGTCCAAGACACGCGCAGAAATATCTGCCCGAGTCCCCAATTGCGATGTGCATTTTTTTCATATGAAATGAATAATTGACAGCAATTTGGCAACCCACGACTGCGCCTCCCATTTCGCACCTCCGATTAGCACGATCGGCTACGTACGGTGCGAACGAAGTTCAACACACACACACATACACGCAGAAAGGCCTCACCAATCCTTGTCAGTGATGGGGAATGTTTGGCCATACTGGGAGCGCCAAGGTCCAGCTCACTCGCCACTGATGCTAGCCGTGGCCGGGAATCAAACGCACACTGAGCTAACCACCGTGCCACCCACCCAACCCATTCCAAATCTTGAGAATTTGATTTTTTTTTCAGTTTGACTGCAATGGGGATGGGCATTTCTTCTGTGGCTCTGCGTGCGCGTGTGTGGGCAAGACGCGTAGGGAGCGGTGGTGTAGCGGTTAGCGCGCTGCGCTACGAACCTGGCGACCCGAGTTCGATTCCCGCCCACGGCCAACACCGGTGACGATTATCTGAACCGGTCCTGGGCCTCCCTTAGGTTGACTCATCCTCAAGTGAGTACCTAGTGCGATGTGTAAACATCGTCACTAGGTAGACAAAGACGGTCGGGCGTGGTGCTGGCCACCCACCCCCTCGTGTGCTGTGCTGGCCTTCATAGGTGCTCGCTAACAGCACTTGCCCCAACAGTCAATTAAGGCTTTACGGCAGATCTTTGTCTTTGTTTGGGCAAGATGCGACGCCGATAACATAGTTGAACGGCAATTTGTAAAACGAGAATGAAACAAAAACAATACTATAATGCTGCTGCGTCTCCGACAACAATGACAACTATCAATTTTATTTGTCTTTAAGTCAAGAGCTCTTATTTTCTTAATCCACTTAGCCCCAGAAAGAAATTATATTAGCAATCAGTTAGTGCTATACCCGGGCGGTAATAAAGATTTCAACCAGATTTAAATTTCATTAGCTCATATCGAAGGCCCCTTTGCCTATTGGGGATCGTTTGCTGTAATCTTGAAGGAGAAATGCATAATTTTCCGGGACACTTTTATCCACGGAACAGCGTAGCGATCTATTTTTATTTAACCGCGCGGGAGCCAGTCGAGAGTCAGCCGCAGCTCTTACGACGTCGACCGGAGTGGATCTGCCGTTCGTGTCTCTAAATAATGGGGCTCGAGGTTGCGACGTCTCATTCTTAACGAGGAGTTTTGCGTCTCGCAAAGTGCATCATCGGCGCGATTTCCCGCGTGAGCGGAGCGCGTTTTCTCGCAAGCGCAATTACGGCCCGTTGCCATTCCGCTGCTGGATGAACGCCTCACCGCATGCTACTTGAAAGCACGGCGGGTTTTGTGGACCGTACTTCACCAGTGTGGGTTGGTGAAGTGTGGGGGGTGGGGGGAAGGCCAGGACTGGTACACATGCCATGCTCCACTGACGAAGCAGCCATGGCCCAGAATCGAACTCAAGTCGAAAGGATTCATCGCGCCGTGCGCTAACCACGGCGCCACCGCTCCACCCCGTCATTATGCAAGTAACAGAATTATAGCTAAGTTATGGTGTCATTGAGTGGCATCGCTGTATGATTTATTTCCGCACTCTTTCAATGCAATTCCCGTGATTTTAATGTCTTTCCTTTCTGCTTAACGAAGCTTAAAGCTCACGTCCAACCGCTCGGGACACGTGGCTTGGATAGAAGTATCCATGTTTAAAGGATGTTTTACGATTTATTTGTAAGTTATAGAGATAAGTGGGAGCTTAGGCAGGATACTCAGTTCGCAGGGATGGTGACCGATGGTCAAGCATAATGAAGGAGTGGAAGCCAAGGGCTGGAACGCTTCCCGAGAAGACGTCCGCCAATCCAAGAAATTGTCACGTGCGGTCAATTTCAGAAAGAAGAAAAGAAGAAAGAGCCGAGACAGAACGGCAGCTGGTGCAGAGAACAATCCCACGGAACGCGACGAGCAGACGAGAAGAGACATGTTTACAGTCCGGTCCGTGAAGAAGCGCTTCGCAGCTCATCGGATTCCTGCAGGCTAAATGAATAAATAAACATTCGGATTTTCTGAAAAGTACCAGATGTTGCGGCTGAGCGGATTTCAGTTCGGAGGTTATTCCAGACGGCCGGTGCGACGGAATCGGAGATGGGGCGATGAAATCGGCTCGCGTGCGGATCCTTGTTTTATGGTTTAACACGTAGCAGTCGGAGGTTGATTCTCGACTTAAAGCTTTCGTGACTGCAGGGATTCATATTCTTTGGGTCTTTCGGTAAAGTCTATTTCAGACGGCCGGTGTGCAATACAAGCGGTCGTCATCACCTGATGACCTGATGACTACCGCTTGTGTTGCGATCGAAACGTCGTTTTTTTTGTTATTTTCTTTGAACCTATCTACGTGGCTTTACCGAAAGACCCAACCAGTATGAATCCATGCAGTCACGAAAGCTTTAAGTCAAGGTCCGCAGCATGTTGTACACCTGCAGGATACATTTTCATTCTGCGGGTAATTGGTCCCAAAAAGCTCCCTCCATGCTCGGTAAAACAATTTATCGCGGCTTGCTTGCTTTACTTTTTTACTTCGGCGGGAGCGATTCGGTGTTTCTCTCGAGGCTTTTTAACTAACCCCGGGTGGAAACATTTCAGGAACAGCTGATCGACAAAATGTTGATTGCTGACCCGGCAATAGGCCACCCGCAATCTGGTAGAGCGCGATCTGCGTTACGTCACGAGACCTCCAACCCCCCCTCCGTGTTAGAAGACGCCCTGTGGGAAGCAGACATCACAGAGCTACCGCCGAGATACCACCGCTTTGCATACGGGAGTTACATGTTCATCGCGTGAAGGCCAAAAAAATATTTCGCCATTTCTCAGGAGCTGGAATTAAGCCAAAATTAAGCGCGCGAACGCATTTAATGCGATGCGGTTCGAACCCAGGTCCTCAGCAGTGCCAGCTTAGCGCTTTGACCTTATCGGTGGTCTTATGAACTGGCCATGTACCCACGTCGCAGTAACATTCGCAATCGTAATCATCTGTACTTACGTCCGGCCGGTGCAGTGATCAGCACCCTTCGCTATGAATCCCCCGGACCTGAGCGCAGCCCGCTCTGACCAGCGCGGTGAAGTATGGTCAAACAAATCCCCAATGTTTGTGTGTGGCGGGGGGGGGACACTTCGCCTAGCAGTGGATTGACAAAGGGGCCGTGTAAGCATTTGCTGCAATTTCTGAGCGGGCGAATCCTCTTTAAGCACGGGTAAGCACCGATAAATGGAAATAATTGGAGCATCGCTACTCGGCTGCTCCGCAAATTGATCTGATGTCATGGCTAATAGGATAAGCTGATAATAGGAGTGGGTAAAAAGAGATGTCACTGTATGAGTACGTAAGTTGTCATATATCGCCGTCTCTCTGTATGTCCTTGAATAGGTGTGCAGCGTAGATAATTGTTGATGCTGTAGCAGTACAAATTGACATTTACAACCTCAAGCACTCTCTACGGATAGCACTGCATGTTGATGCCATTCGCGGGTAGGGTCGGGTAAGCAACTTTGAAGTTATTTACAGAACATGGTAAGAAAGAGCGTTCTGATTATTATAAACGGGAGGAAGAGGCTGTGCTGGATGGAAGAACGTAAGATAAGCAACTTGGAGTTCATGGGTAGAATGTTGCAGGGAAGGACTGCGAATGTGATAGGGAAGAGGCCGCGGTTGTGATGGGTGGGACGCGTGGTTGTGCAGCTGGGTGGAGGAGGGCACGTGACCGAAGCGGGCAGAATAGTGGCACCCATGCAGAAGTCAGCGACCAATGGGGAGACTTACAGCCAGATGGCGGTGGTGGTGATGGTGATAGACTTCCAGTACGCTCACCGAGGTTAAGAACCAGGCTACAGTCTACATTATAGACTGCCAGTACGCCCACTCCGATTTAGATCCAGGCTACAGTCTACATTAGTGTTTTTTCGTTTTTTATTTGAATTATTTTTTATTCACTTTATTTTTGTTATCATTATTTTTCTATCTACGTGACTTTACCGAAAGAACTGAAGAATAAGGTGACGATACTTTTCAAGAGGTCCTTGAAGGATGCGTCATCTGTGCAACAAGGGGGAATGACTCGAGGCAGATGGTGGGAGACCGTAAGATCGAGATCTTGATGGCGAGGTGTCCATTTGAATCACAACTTTGGCGATCGAGCGGAAGGAAGCGTCAACGGTCCTGGCCACGATGACAACATTCGCTCTGACGGAAACCAAAACGCACACACACGCACACCCCTTTAAACAAAGAAACTAAAAAAATTGCCCGACAAAAACAAAGCGTTGTACGACGTGAGCGTTTTTTTTTGGGAACGTACATTTTGAACGCGTAACCCAGGTTTTAGTGGTCAATTTGCACGCGGGTTTACGGGCCTACGGCAGAACAGTAAAACTAACGATGGCACCTGAGCTTCACGAGTCAACGTGAAACTTGAGTCAACGTCTCGGCAGCATGCAAAGCGAGGCGTAACCACGGGGGCTTCGCGTGCACTCACAGAGACCGCGGCTGCCCCAACAAAAGTCCAGGATCGGCACTTTTCAAGCCGCGCCCGCAGATCGGCGTGGCTCGCAGCGCGTGCGTGCGAACGGCGCGTTGGACTTCTTTCGCACCGTACGTAGCCGCCAAACCGTGCCGATCGGAGGATGCGGGGTAAAGAACGGCGAACTAAACTCAAAAAGGAGCAATCCTTGAGTTTTCCAAAATAATCTGTCCGGTGCGTAGGAAGCCCACGTTCAACAGTTTGATTGAAGAAGGCATGAATGACGTAATATATCTACATCACAAACTATAACCATACTGTGATAGCTCCTGTGGTGTCATGGGCAGCAGCATACCGGACTTGCAACACAGAGGTCGCGGGTTCGATTCCATGCGCTGGTGCGGTATCTGAAACATCAGTGCAGGTTGCGTGTGGTGAGGTAAAGGGTGGGTACTCCCCACCTCTTCCAAGGCATATGGCCAGCGAGGAAGAAAAGGCCAAAATACCCCGTCGAGGGGTGTTCCCTTGAGCTCCCTCCGCAGCGGAGGTTTATCCGGCCTTGGGCCTCCACTAGGTCGACTCAGCCTCAATTGAGTACCTGGTGCGATCTGTAAATATCGCCACTGGGGAGACAAAGGCGGCCGGGCGTGGTGTTGACCACCCACCCCCTCGTGTGCCGTGCCGTGCCGGCCTTTATAGGTGCTCGCTAACAGCACTTGCCCCGACAGTCTGCTCAGGCTAGACGGGGGATCTTTGTCTTGTGAGCCGGTGGGCGTGATGGCTGCCTTGCAAAAAAATAAATAAACCCTGGCTGGTCCTTTTGGTCGCGAAAATAAATGATGGGTCGAGGAAGTCGCCAGAACTTTAGAGACGTAACATTTTAACAACCGCAGTTCCCATTGGCCAGTGTTGTACATTGCAAGCGCTCAGCAGTCTTATCGACGATCGTTTAGGATATATACCGGCGTCGTGAAGTGATTTAAACCGGGTTAAAATGTACCGCAGAACGAAACGTAGCCTCGCCAGGAATGTGTTGGCAGTTTCCTAATTAAAACATTAAAATAGCGACAAAACAACTCAAAGACGGCCATGAACACGCTTCACTCCGCCGCGTAAATCTGCCCAGCAGCTCCCCACGGTTCCGAGTTCAACTCCAGTCCGTGGTTCGTTACGGCCGCCGATCTGCTGCGCGTTTTAACAAAAAAATGTAAACTCGACCAAACACACCCCCCCCCCACGGTTACAAGTCAGCAAATGTAACAGCCTGCGGGCGAGTTCTGTTCGTGGTCAATTCATTCCGTTGCCCCGAAGGCCATAAAACCCAGCTCGATTCGCGGTGTTGACACTTGAAACGGTTGTTCTGGACTGCTTAGGAGCCAAGGAACACATTCGGGGTAATTCCGCTCTCTTTTACTGCCGCTCAACGTTGGCGCCTGTAAATTGTCCTGCTTGCGTTGGGCAGAGGTGGGGGAGGGTGAGGATTCAGCCGCACGTCCCCACCTCCCTCCCTCCCTCTCCTCCTCCCCTCTCTTCCCCCCACCTCCCTCCCCCCCTCTCCTCCTCCCTCCCCTCCCTTCCCCCTACCTCCCTCCCTCCTCCTTCCCTTCCCCCTCTCACTTGCTCACCAATGCCGCACCACGCATCATATGCACGATGCATGCTGAACTTCTTTCGCACCGTACGCACCCCACCGTGCCAATCAGAGGTGGCGGGGAGAAGGACAGCACGCTGAACTCATGACCCCCACACAGGCGTACATGCCCTACCGAGACATTTACCCTATCAGCAGCCATGGTCAATCCACTGCTGGATGAAGGCATGCCACCTCTCGCCATCGTGCCACGTGGTTAACCGCCGAGTGCCCGCAAAAACAAACTGAACGCATAAAAAAACAATTATGAAGAAATGAGTTTCCAATTTAAATTTGAAATTGCACAGCTCCGGTGGCTTCATAACAGTGCTGGGTCGACCCAATACATTGCTCGTCGTATTATTCCTACTTACGAAGCTTGTTTACCCAGTAAACCTTCACTGCCTCCAAAAATACATATTTCTTTTTGTTCCAGGAGGGTCCTGCCAAGTAATTTTTTTGTGTCACGGTCGGCTGCGGCAAATAATAATAATCCAAAATTTGTAATGCGCATTCCATTCTAGGATCCCAATGCTCAATTATTATGACCACGACGCTGGCTCGGAACGGCCCTCCTGCTCGCCTTCAAGCGGCAGTGGTCGCCCGTCGCTCAAGCGTGGTGTCCGACGTTTCGCGCCCGCGTGCTTTCTCGGTGTACTCCGGTCTCCTCTCAAAACCAAGTAACACAACGACGTGAACAAATGTGGAGCCCAAATTCAAGACGCTGCTACTTTCGCGTGTTTCTTAAAGGCCGTGCTGTGAAACTGTCCCAGGTACGTTTCTTTTTTTGTTCGGTCCCGTTGTGCCAGGGTTGTGTTTGGCCGTGATGTCCGATGTTTCGCGCCACATGCCGTGGAAGGCTTTTTCAGGAAAGCTGAGATCAGCCGTTCACTGTCTCCCTCGGTCGCGGATCATTCCCGGCGTTGCCAGCAGCGCGTCATCTCCACGTGGATGCAACCGATGTTGTGGGGCCTGGCGGGATGTGGGTGGGGGGAGGGAGCGAGACGCTCGATACAATGTTTCGCTCCGGATGATCGCTGCAAAGTATGCAAAGTATGATCTGTGTTTTTAGTGCGCTGATCTTAAAGGTGCATTGAAAAATGTTGATACTCCGACTGATGCTCCTACTGTTGTGGAGTGACTCATGCAGCCAGCTATGGCTGCAGAGTTTGGTAGTACATGTTGTTGACGTCGTTTATTGTGAAAATTCGGTCGCATTTCCTATAATCACTATTTCATTGCTTTTATGGCTTTATTTTGGTGATTTTCGAAAAGTTTTTTGGTTTGGCCATGTTTGTTTGTTGTAGTACAGAGTTAATCTAAGTTGTCTTGTGGTTGTTGTTGTTTGACTTGCATCCCACTGGGATATTTGCACAGGGTTGGTGTACGGTGATTTTTTTTTCTGCAACATTTTGCTGTCTTTTCTTGGATTTTCTGTTTGCACTTCGTCACTTTAAGATGTTTTCTTGTTCATGTTTTTGTTTTTTGTTTGTTGCGGTTGCACCCGATTCAAGAGCCGAATGGCTCACAGTGCTATACCTAATAAATTAACTTTGAAATTAACTTTGAGTTCCTGCAATAAGCCACCCGCAGCAACGGCGGAGCGGAACCTCGGGACGACGACGTGCCGAGCATCTCGCGGTACAAACCGGAAGCGCATCATCACAGGAGAGTCATCATTCAGTTCTCTCCCAGCAAACTCATTCCATCGCCCACTCCAACGCCCCGTCATCTTGAGCACAGGCCCCCTGCCCCCTCCCTCCAATGTACACCCAGGAATTTACAAGCAACATCATCTTATGCAGCAGAGCAGAACAGAAGCCCTTTGTTAGCACGTGCTCCGCTGCTGCTACCGCGAGCGGGATTCTCGAGGCGACCGTCGTGAGATTAACTCGCGGGCACACGGTGGTAAAGGTGCAGCCCTGCAATTGCCTGCTCACGCTACTGCCAGCGGAAGGGCCCTCCACTCGTAGAGGAAGCTCTCGGGCCCCGTTGGAGAGGGCTCCTTTGGCCTGCCCGCCCACGGTGGCCAGGTCGTCCTGGAAGACGTTGCAGAGTTCACACTTTAGGGGCCGTCCATAAATGACGTCACGCACCTAGGGGGGGGGGGGGTGTCAGACATTTGTGACGATGTGTGATGAGGGGGGTGAGGTTTGAGAAATGTGACGTCACAGCAAAATGCGCAACTTTAAATAAATATAAACAACACGTTCTACTTAATTAAATAAACTTTAAAATAAATGTTTTTTTCCTACAACATCAGAGTGCAGCGCCACATTAAATACGAACTACAATGACAATAGTTTAAAGCGATTTGAAGTATGTTTAAGTTTTTTTTGGGGGGGGGGCAGAGCTTTGTGACGTCATATTTGAGGGGGGGTCTGACTTTTTGTGACGTCGTGTGACGAGGCGGGGGGGTCAAAAATCGTCCACAATCGCGTGACGTCATTTATGGACGGTCCCTTACCCCACCACGCGCGACGACGGACTAATTTCGGCGGGCAGGGGGGTCGGTGATGATCGAGAAACGTTCACACCGTCGTTTCGGCTGCCGCATCGGGAGATCGGATCGAACCTTCGACCTCTGCTTGATCGCTGCACGGGGCCGCATCCCTGCGGAGTGAGAAATGTCCAAACACTCAGCCATCAACGCAAAAGGTTCATGGGTTCGAATCTGGGTTTCAGCCACTCGTGATTCAATTGCAAAAAAAAACACACACAAGCCGCTTACTACTGCACATGGCGTTAATGCTGCCCCATCATTGTCAATGTGTGGCGGGCTGACGTCCGAGTGTGGTGGTGAGCGTTGTGTGCTGGAGGATCGCTGGCGACGTGGGTGCCTTCGTTATTCGTGGTCACACCGGGGGCGCTCGAGGGTTAGAGCCAATCGAGAGAGACGTTCTCTTTTTACACGCTTTTATTTAACTCACTCTGTCTGTTGTTGTCGTTGTCGTTGTTGTATCCTCAAATCTTGTAACTCAATTTTAAAGTCACGTAGGTAAAATGTTTTAATAAATAAAAAATAGAAACAAAAAATAAATAAAAGTAAATTAAATCACGACGTTTCCATTGCAACACAAGCAATCATCACCAAAGGGATTAGTAGAGCCCATACTCTTAGTTCTTTCGGTAAAGTCACGTAGGTAAAAAATGAAATAAAAATTAATATTTTTATTAATTTTATTAATTTTAGGTAAAAAATGAAATAAAAATTTATATTTTTATTAATTTTTATTTCATTTTTTACCTACGTGACTTTACCGAAAGAACTAAGAGTATGAATCCTTGCAGTCGCGAAAGCTTCAAATCTAGAATTAGTAGAGCCCAGTTGAACTGAGAAGCCTCCTTCCATGAATTCCGTCTACACATCTGGGTGTGTGATGGACAGCTAGGACATCTGGGCGTAGGAGTAGGGGAGGTAGCGTGCATAATTGATCCTATCATAAGCGATGCACCATGGGATCACTGCTCGAATACTTGCCAAGTGCAGCATCCAGTATCCCTCTCTGGATGCTCGGATGAGCCCCAACAAGATTTCAACTGTATCAAAATAGGACATCCAGAAGTTTGAGAGGCTTCTGTTTCCACCTCTGAGAAACTCGCGGTAGACTTCAAACAGTTCCATGATGCGTGTACATGAGCTGTTCTTGAGGACCTCCTTCAAAGCGGCTTGTGAGACTTCTTTCCCAAGGTTGTCAATGGTCCTGAGTGTCTCATCCAGGTGAACCATGTCGTTCATGTCAGTTGCTTCCAACCAGGACAGGAAACCATTCCATGTCAGTCGCACGAAAGCCTCATACAGAAGTTTGTGTAGTCGCACTGCCCTGTTGTACTTACGGCCTTCGATAACACCAGCAATGGAGCCTTCTGCGATCATGCCAGACACAATGCAGAGATCTCGGAGTCCAGCATCTTGGGAACGCTTTCCTCTTATCGCCAGCAGTGTGCAGATGGTGTGGAATACCCCAAGCCTGTCGATCACATCATGGAACTTGTCACAGTGTTTCCACGTGATCTCGACAGCCTTTGCACACAGGGCTCGGTCAAAGACGCAGACAATCTTTGTCAGGCTTAAGTACTGCACGACGCTCAGTGACTGGTTAAGCACCTCGTTGACAGTAGACATTTGTGTGGCTGGAGCATTGATGGTAGGCAGAGAGCCTCCATTGTCGGGTATGACCGTCATCTCACCTCGAGTCAGCATGTAGATGCCTGTCCAGCTGCTGAGTGAATGGTCTTCTTGTTGTGTTATAGTAAACGATTTTAATAATAGATTGTTACCAATGACAAGCGTGAAGTTATTGGTAATAATTATATGCATGTTACGAAAGTTTACAATTTTCGAAGCATAATATAAAAAAATATCAAAATTGACAAACCGAACAACAAACATTATTTTTGCCTGGCCTTTAACTAATACTCTTAACGGGTACTTTAACAATACATAGCATTTAATTTTGATTTAAAGCTTTCGTGACTGCAGGGATTCATCTTCTTAGTTCTTTCGGTAAAGTCACGTAGAAGGGAAGTAATAAAATAATAAAAATAAAAATAAAAGATAATAAAATTATTCTCAGGACGTTTCGGCCACAACGCAAGCAGCCGTCCTCAGGTGAAAACCAGGTCCGTCGAGGCGACAGAGTCTGAATGAAACAGCACACGAGCTTGGAGCATATATATATAAGCTGGGCGCCTTGACAAAGGAATTTGCATATCAAGAGGAATTTAGCATATTTATGGGAAATGCAGGAATGTGATTAGTACTACATATGCATGTGCATTATGCAGGATTAACAGCATCAAAGGGAGCTGCAGTTGCTGCTGCTGCTGCAGTTTCTGCTGCTCTTAAGGCTAATGGTTAGTCCGACTACACAATCCGCATGGCCATCACTCCAACCATCAAGAAGGATCCTGTTGAGGAGCCTTTCAAGACCATCACCTTACCCTACATTGCTGGGGTCACAAAAAAGATCTCCAAAATCCTGATTAAACACAAGATCCAGGTCCGATTCAACACAGCACATAAAATCCGTGATCTGGTCCCGTCTGTAAAAGATGTGGTTCCAGACATACAGTACCCTGGCGTCTACAAACTAAGTTGCCTCTGTGGTAGCAGTTACATTGGAGAAACCAAACGACATGTCTCGGACCGCATCCGTGAACATAAAGCAGACCTGAAACACGGTAGGACAAACACCTCAGCCGTGGCAGATCACTGTTACAATTCAGTGGGCTCACATGACATTGACTTCTCCAAGACAGAGGTTCTCTGCAAGCCATCTGGCTATCATGAGAGATTCGTTCATGAGGTGATCCACATATACAAACACAGAGACAATTTCAACAGAGATGGATTCTGGCTTAGCAATCATTGGAAGGACGTAATAAACCATTTCGGATCTTAACTGATTGTGTTCACGTTTACGGTGAATTTCAGACCGCGTTCCACTCACTGGCATGGTGCAGTGTGCAGAGTAATGTATGGTGTCGTAATTGTATAGTAAATATATAGCAGTGTGATACACATTAGGGTGGGTAGAATAATACATAGTGTTATATTAAAATGGATAAGGCAGCAACTGCAGCAGCAGCAGCAGCAGCAACTGCAGCAGCAACAACTGCAGCAGCAGCAACTGCAGCAGCAGCAACTGCAGCAGCAGCAACTGCAGCAGCAGCAACTGCAGCAGCAGCAACTGCAGCAGCAGCAACTGCAGCAGCAGCAACTGCAGCAGCAGCAACTGCAGCTCCCTTTGATGCTGTTAATCCTGCATAATGCACATGCATATGTAGTACTAATCACATTCCTGCATTTCCCATGAATATGCTAAATTCCTCTTGAAATTCAAATTCCTTTGTCTAGGCGCCCAGCTTATATATATGCTCCAAGCTCGTGTGCTGTTTCATTCAGACTCTGTCGCCTCGACGGACCTGGTTTTCACCTGAGGACGGCTGCTTGCGTTGTGGCCGAAACGTCGTGAGAATAATTTTATTATGTTTTATTTTTATTTTTATTATTTTATTACTTCCCTTCTACGTGACTTTACCGAAAGAACCAAGAAGAAAAATACATAGCATTTTATATATCTTTACTGAACAGAAATAATACAGAACCACCAGTACTTGCCTCACCTTCCAGTCAATGATCATGAGCAAACAAGCTGTGAGAAACAGAAGGAAAACAGAGAGCGCCAATCTATTCCAGACTTCACCAAGTCACTGAAATTGAAGAACAAGCGTGAATAAATGCAAGAATATGTATGAAATACATGCCTTGGGGACAAACATCCATTTTGTAAATTATTTACTGTCTTTATTAACAGCAGAAGTGTTGGAATGTTATATTTGTAACGTCCTGGCAAATAGGCGTGATTGCGATAGGTGCAAAAACAGGTTTCCTGCGAGAAAAATGAAACAGCTGCTCATTTGCAAAGGTTATCACGTATTATTTTACTTGTGTCGGTGTAACAAATAAAGTGGCACCATTGATGTTTTGCCACCTTGGGTGCTACCGATAACTGGTCTGGCCCAATGACTATCATAGGCAGCGTTGTGTTGACAGAATACGACACGTGTTGAGTTTCTATGTTACGCATAAAAAAAATTTGGCCTTCGAATGTGCGGAAATTTCTACGGCAGTCTATTTTTTCAACGATGTTTTAATTTTACCAAGTACATATTTTTTTCATAAGCAGCCTGGCCACAAATGCTAGCTCAACGAAGTGGCTTCACGTGGAAATTGATGTTATCGTTGGAGGGGGATTTTATTTTCGTCCATTGTAAAAAAAATGTATTAAAACACATATGGGGTGGAGTCTTGTTGAATATATAATTATATTCTACTAGACACCTGTGAAAGAGAGCTGCATGGCTCATCAGATTCCTCCAGTATAAATATATATTATGATTCTGATGTCTGAATAAGTTGCGAAGTAGCGTGGTGAAGTATGGTCAAACAACCCTCGCGACTAACGTTGCACGGGGAAGGCTTTGAATTTACCTTCGTAAATTTAACAATTGAACGAGTGATGAATGTGTTCGCTTTGTTAAATTAAATGACTTAAATCTCCTTCCAATAGTCTTGAGCGTCAAATAATGCAGGCACACTTTGTATCGACGATCTATATATGTCGCTGTGACATGTAAAGCATGTGCCCATACTCGCTGTTTCTATCTCGCGACCTCTGTCGCCATGATTGCGCCACTAAGGGGCCGTCCATGAATGACGTCACGCACCTGGGGGGGGGATCAGACATTTGTGACGATGTGTGACGAGGGGGGGGGGGTGAGAAATGTGACGTCACATCAAAATGCGCAACTTTAAATAAATATAGACAACACGTTCTACTTAATTGAATAGACTTTTTAATAAATGTTTCTCCTACAACATCAGTGCACCGCCACATTAAATACACACTACATAACAATAGTTTAAAACGATTTGAAGCGTGTTTTCTTTTTTTGTGGGGGGGGGGGGGGCAGAGCTTTGGGACGTCATATTTGAGGGGGGGTCTGACTTATTGTGACGCCGTGTGACGAAGGGGCGGGGGGGTCAAAAATCGTCCAAAATCGCGTGACGTCATTTATGGACGGCCCCTAAGATCAGTGCTGTTCAACATCGTCGCAGCACGCTCATGGAACCCACAGCCTTCGAGCAGCTCATTGGGCCCTTGCTGCCGGAACAATTGTGCAATCGATCCTTTAAAACAGTGATTCTTAACCTTTACTGCAGCCTTGCACCCCTTCGGGTCTCAATCGTCAAACATGCACAATGCTAACAAATACATCGGTGTTTGATGCAACAAAGTAAGTTCTACTTACGTGTCCGTGCTTAATTTTGTGTTTTCAATGATTTACCTTCTAACAAAAAATAAATTTGGCCGTGACTCCCACTAACAGAAAGGGCATCTCGTAGCCCCAGGGGGTGCGTGATGCACCCAAGGCTAAGAAGCGCCACTGGTTTCAGCTATTGGCTCACGCAACAAGCACTTAGGAGCATTGCCGGAATTTTGTGGTGGGAGGGCACGGGAGGGGGGGGGGCAATGCCGCCCCCCATCAAACTGGACACTTTTATTAATTTATCTTCAGTAGTTAGCAATTAAGGAACAAAAGTAAAACATATCTATTCTAGATTTGAAGTTTTCGTGACTGTAAGGATCCGTACTCTTTGGTTTTTTCGGTTAAGTCACGTAGGTGAAAAATAGAAAATAAATAAAAATGATTTTTTTAAATTAAAAATTTAAAACAATTTTATTTGTTTTCATTTTAATTTTTTTTACCTACGCGACTTAACCGAAAAAAACAAAGAGTAATACATATTTAATTCTATATCCGCGATTCCTAATGTGAAGAAGTCACACTCCGTTTATGTTTAGGAGGCCTTCATCCAGCAGTGGATTGACCACGGCTGATGCCAAAGGCGATGATAATGACCTGCGCTCGCCAGAACATGCTGTCCGGCTTGCAGAGGGGTTTCTTGTTGTCATTCTCATTTTTCGTGAAACCAAACTGTAGTTTTGAGTTCACATCGGTCGCGCTGAGCTTCCATAGACACGTGGCACGACCGGCAAATGGCGTGAACGTCGTCACCCTCCGTGAAAACAACCCGTCAGCATTAGATCGCGCGTGACGAATTCATAATGTGCCGAGACACCGAATATCATAACGGAGCGCGTTGGTTTGACAGACGACTGCGGGGGGAGGGCGGGGGGGGGGGTGTTAATTGCGGAATACGATGGTTGCGTAACCTTAATTGGCGTCACAGGGGGAGGAGGAGGGGGGGGAATAAATGAATGCGTTTTAAGTTCTAAAGTTCCAACTGATAAAGCATCCGTCTGATGCGCTTCTTTAAAAAGAGATCAATCGTGAAATGTTGATTACGCACGATGTAGAGTTTCACGCGCACTGACACAAAAAACAAATACCCCCCGTGTAACCTTAACGGGCTGTAGGGGCAAGGGCTGTTCGCGAGCACCTTTGAAGATCGGCACGGCGCACGAGGGGGTGGGTGGCCAGCACCACGCCCGGCCGCCTTTGTCTCCCAAGTGGCGATGTTTACACACCGCACCAGGTACTCATTTGAGGCTGAGTCGACCTAGGGGGGAGGCCCGGGACCGGTTCAGATAATCGTCACCGGTGTTGCCCATGAGCGGGAATCGAACGCCCCACAACCCACCCGTCTCAGTGCCACCACGAGGCCTCCCCCCTCCCCCACACGACTTAATCACGTGGGCACGGGACGCATTCGATCGATCGGGCCTCCGCTCGTTAAGCGAACACCTTGCTCGTTTTGTGAACAAATTGGGTCTAAATTAGAAATTGCTCGTCGCGGCGAATTCTCGTAGAAAAAAAACGAGCGAGACACGCCTGTACCGTGAAACGCGAATAGCTGTGTTAATTCGGGAGGGGGGGGGCGCCACGATTTATCCTTCACCCCACTGCTATGATGACACGCGCATTAATGCCAAAACACATCACATATGCAGCATGTTGACCGACAAAACAAATCGCATCCTAAAATAAGCGAATCTCGAATAGCCCCGCTTATGTAAACAGACAGGCGTGGTATTTAATGCGCGTCAACATGAAGAGACACGATGTGTCCTCGTTATTTTTTGAAATGCTCATGAATAGGGGTTAGGGACCCGTGAGCGCGATGAAAGAGGCAATATTACCAAACAATGTTTTAAATCACTGGAATTCAATGTGTGCGTAACCTTCGCTACAATTTTTTGCCGGCGATGCTTAGGCCGCGATAATTTGTACGTAGCAGTGCGTGTTGACTGCACGGTCATTGCGGGTTTATCTATGGACGGTGGTTTTACGTTAATTTCTCTGCGAGCAGCCTGGAACGTGTTAGCGAATGTAAAAACGCTCCTGTCACATGCACGGTTAAATATTTACAAGACAAAGACACCCCCCCACCCCTATAGCCGTGAGAGAGTTTTTTGGAGCAAGTGCTGTTGGCGAGCACCTATTAAGGCCAGAGTGGCACACGAGGGGGTGGGTGGCCAGCACCACGCCCGGCCGCCTTTGTCTCCCTAGTGGCAATGTTTACACACTGGCAATGGTTACACACTCATTTGGGGCTGAGTCGACCTACAGGATACCCAGGACCGGTTCAGATAATCGTCAGTGGTTTTAGTCGTGATCGGGAATCGAATCCGGGTCGCCGGGTTCATAGCGCAGGGCGCTAACCGCTCGCTGCACTATCGCTCCCCACCACAAACACATGTATATACACACACACAGCCACGTACACATGTACACACACAGACACACACCATGTGGAGACTCGGCTCGATTCAGATGTTATTTGTCAAATGGGGTGACGGTTAATGCAAAAGCGTCGTCTTCAACGGCAACATCCGCCGCTGCCGCGATGTCGGCAGCTACGCTCACCTCCTTCGAGTAACGAATTCACGCTCTCAGGCCCGAGAAGCCAGTCGGCGTGGTGTTTTCGTAGCCTTTGTGGCGGCAAGCTGTGCGCAGTGGGTGATGTGAAACGGCTTCAAGTGGTTAGTTTTGCTGAGAGAGAACGTGTGGGATGATAGAGCGAGCAACTGCGGCGATTGAACCACGGGGAAGGAAAACTTGCAATTCTGGCTTTTAAATTGTGTGTGTTCCCGTATTTATGAATTCATGACCATGTTGCCGGTGAGATGGACATGCTACTGCCGCTGTCACGATGATATCAATGATAGTTGTAATTATGTTTAGCAGTCATTTCACGGCATGTTACATCTGCCGTGCAGTGGCTGATGTTAATGTATATGTACGTCGTGTGTGTATAGCTTTATTTTTGAGATTACGCTGTGGCATAGCGGTTAGCGCACTGCCATAAGAATCCAGCGACTTCAGTTCAATTCCAAGCCACTGCTGCCGTGAGCGACTTACTGAACTGGCCCTGGGCCACCCCCTTCACCAACCCGCACAGACCAGAGTGGTGAAGTATGGTCAACGACCCACCTTGCCCTGACACGGCGCAGAGAGGCCCTTCATCCAACATCTTGATGAATCTAACCCGGTAGCCGCAGAGGTTAGGGTGCTCGACTCAAACAGCCCATCAGATGTACGCACTGTATGTGTGCTGAACTTCTTTCGCACCGTACGTAGCCAACCGCGCCAATCGGAGGTGTCATTCGCTATTAGATAGAGCAAGCACCGCTTATTATTTGTTTCTTTCGGTTAAGTCACGTCTAAAGATAAAATATAAATTAAATTAAATAATAGAATACGACGTTTCGATTGCAACACAAGCAATCATCATCAGGTATAATGAAATAGCGACATAAAATCTAACCAGAAAACTATAGACAGACATATTAGCAGACATATCACCAAGATACATAGAGAGAGCAACACAGGTAACAGAGAGAGGTGGTCGTCTCTGTGGGGTGGCCTTAAATTAACAAGAACCGCTTATTGTGTTCAGATTGTTGTCCTTCCCCCGCACCTCTGATTTACTGGCTACCGACTGCAAAGAATACTTGGCAGGACCCTCCTGGAAAAATAGTCTTTTGAGACTCAGTAAAACATTATTAGGTAAACAAGCATAAACATAATGTAGTGAGTCAACCCAATACTATTAGGAAGCCACTGAAGCTATGCACTTGAAATTAATTTCTGTAGAATTGCTTTTTGTGTTTAGTTTGTTATCCGTCCTCTCACCCGCACCTTCCGATTAGCACGGTTGGCTACGTACGTGTGAAATAAGTTCAACATACTTACTGTGCATAGACGCTGCCATGGTGACACGGGAATGGACTTGGCCACCTCTTTCATTTGATCTCCCCAGGCGCGGCAGTTGAAACAAGGGTGCAAGTTTCTTAACACATTCCTGCGGAGGGAACTGGTAGGAACGTTGGGTTGCTCGGTCAATGGCCAGGGTCAACGGCGGCGTGGTGTATTCCGCAAATATGGCCGACTGTGAGGGCAGGCACAAGCCGGCGTGAGTAGGTTAAACGTTGAGTTTTATAAGGGCACCACGGGGTGACCAGTCCCTCCCCACCCAGCCCCACCCTCTCCACCCAGCTCCTCCCCACCCTCCCCACCCAGCCCCTCCCCCCCTACTCTCCCCTCCCCACCCAGCCCCTCCCCACCCAGCTCCTCCCTCCCCACCCAGCCCCTCCTGCACGACGGACGGACACAATAATCCCCTGTGGGCTGGTGTAACCAGGAGGTTCCTACCAATAGATCCCCCTCGTCTACCTCCACTCAGCAGTGTAACTAAACTAACTGTTAACTGCTTTTTAAATTGTATTTTACCAGGTAAGGCCAACTAAGCTATACAGCTCTTTTTCAGACGCGACATGACCACAAATGATAGCTCAGCGAAGTGGCTTCTCACGCGGAAATGCAGCCAAATGCTCTGCACGCATATTGATTCTAAGCGTGGAGGGAAAAAACTGGAGAAAAATCCACGCACTCACGGGGAGAGAGACACGCAAACTCCAAATATACAACAGGCGTCAGGGTTGGGATCGGACCCACGACCTCCTCCATACCAGGCGAGGTAATTAACATCCTTCCATCGTGGCGCCCTCGAGTGTAAATGCGTTGCACGACAGTTCGTCGATGGGTGGGGTAAAGTGTGGGTACTCCCACCTTCTTGAAGATGTCTGATCAACATTGAAGAGTATCCCAAGAATATCGTCGAGAGGGGCTGTCTTCGAGTGGAGGCCCTTCTGCCAGCAGTGACATGGGCGAGCAATTGCAGGGCTGCACCTTTAACATTTTGTTTTACCTTTCACATTATGTCCACGAGTTAGTATAAACTTGAACGAATTAAAACAAAAAATATTCTGGGCCTCACAACAAAGACATCGTCATCTTTCGGTTTGATCCAGCCTTTGGCTTGACACCTCCTTGGGCACGGACCTCTGTCGAGGGAGGGAGGGAGGAAGCTTTAGAAATGGAAATAAACAGCCCGTCAACGGGGGTGCAGTTAAGTGGCAGCTTTCTATTTCGTGGGGGAGTGGGGGGGGCTGCGTCACGTGCTCCCCGGCTGGAAACGGGGCGCAATCGAAGCCCTCTCGTCGCGGAGCCTTTCGCAAAAAACAGCCGTTGACTGGAACAGGATCTGCCAGTTTGTAATTTGCGTCGGCGGCATTGTCTCATTTGGAAGAGGAGACGGGGATCGAGCAAGAAGTCTGGCTGTGGGTGGGGTGGTGGGGGGAGGGTACATCACAGGGGTGTGCCAAGCGGTGTTCCAGACCGACTCAACGTGATGAGATTTGTCCATTTACGTTGGACACTTGGATCTAATGCATCTCCAAACAACAACAAAAAAACCCCAGGTCAGAAGATAACCATGGCAGCATTGATATTTCACACCAGTGCTGGTGGAATAGGTTTTTCTACGACTAGAGGGAGGAACCCCTATCAGTAGTAGATGTGTGTGTGTGTTTGGCCTACTCTTCCTCCACGCCGGCCAGACGTCGCTCTTGGAAGAGGCATGAGGGCCCACGCTTTGCCCCACTGCGTCCGTTCGTAACCCCCGCGTTAACCTTAAGTCCGCGTGACGTTCAGCTGCAGCGTAAATTGGCGAGGGCGGGCGGGGGGGTCCCGCTAAAAATAACAACGCTTTAAAAAAAATGAATACGCGATGTGGCTTTCCAAGCCAATGAGTTCGCATCTAATGAGACGGAGCTGTTGACAAGTGCGCGTTATTGTCCCGTTGGCAGCGTCGTGACAAATGACAAGAGCTCAAATGATCTGCGCGCAGAGCAGAGGAACCGCGACCGTGCCCTTCGCTCCCGATGAGTGCCTTTTTTACCCAGTAGCATCGGGTTTCAACACCCGCGCAGTGACACCCGCGCATCGCAGTTTAAGCAAGCAACGGAGCAGGCTTCTTGTAATCCCCTCCACCCTGGCCTCTGTCAGTGTGCGCGCGGTTGCGCCGGGGCTAATCGCTCGGCAGGTCGGATGCGTTGGGGGTAAAAGATGCGGAGAAAATCCCGCAACCTCCCTTCGCGCCTCCGATTTGCGCCTCCCATGGGCACGGTTGGCTACGTGCGGCGCGAAAGAGTTTGTTCAGCGTGCATACAAAACATCCCGAGAAGAAGTCTGGCCGGCGTGCAAGAGTAGGCTAAAGTACTCATGGAGGGAGAGGGGCGCTTTAGAGCTCTGTCCGGTGGAGGTCATTCAGCCAGCAGGGGCCCGAGAGTGCAATTGCAGGGCCTGCGCCATGACCTTTACCACCGTCTCTGTATTAATCTACGACTTTAACTTGCGGATAGGAGGTGTAGTTTGCGTGGATTTAACGCGGTTAAATGGGTCCTTCCCAAATTGCCTGATATCAACATGGACATGATATTGATACTGCACTGTGTAATTGAGTTCTTTCCTTGTTTTTTTTATAAAGTCAAGAGGTGAAAGTGTCGCTATTGTATTTCTGAATCCATTGATGGTCTCCGTTCCACTCCATTGAGGTCGGGGCCAGGCTTCTCGAGGGATTAAGAGAGAGGTGTGCATTTAAACGAAACTCTTTGTTTTACCAGGCAAGGCCCACGGAGCGATGCAGTTATTTTTTTTTATCAGAAGCGACCCATCACAAATGATAGCTCAACTAAGTGGCTTATCATGTGAACATTTAGAGCAGATAATTACTCCTAAACGCGTGACGTTGATTCTAAAATCCCACCGACCACGGGGACAACACGCAAACTCCAAACATACAGCAGCAGGCGTCAGGGTCGGGATCGAACCCAAGACCTCCTGTATGCCAGGCGAGGTAGTTAACATCTCGCCACCGCTCTGAATGGAGCCCTGACTTTATAAGATGTTAAAGCTAATGCTCCACAGCAATGCACAATGAGTTTGTTTTACACTCCATCGCTTATTTGCGTTGAGCAGGGCCCCCCATTGTCCAGAGCAGCCCTCTGCGGCTCTGGAGCCGTACGCGGTGGCTTTTGTTTGAGGGTAGCTTCGTATCGTCATTTATCAAGGACCCATCGTCTTGTATTCGCCACGGGTATTGCTGCTCTTGAAATATTGATTTTTTTTTTTACCGAATTTGATAAAGAAAAATTTTCTCTTGTCGTTATTTTGGTTGCCGACCACTGGTTTATACGCTCTTGCCAATGGCATCTGGCCACCCAGCATCATTTGCTTAATCACGCTGCTTCTGCTGATGAGACCCAGTCAGTCGAAACCGGTGCACAGTTGTGCTCGCTGAAATAAATGCTGCTGAATAATATGCGTCTGGAAAGCCAGTAGGCTGATGGACTAATACTAATGTTGTATTTATATGTGGAGATACGGAACGGAGTTTTTTTTTTACATATATGCATTTTTTTCATCGGATGGTCGATGTCAGCTTTGCACAAATTGGTACGTATTTGATTCATCCCAAGGGGGTGATGGTCTGAGTTGACCGCCAACTGGGATTTGATTTCACTACCTTAGTATATTTCCAGTGATGCCGTCTCACCCACAGTTTATTTTTTACCAGACAATCTACGTATTAATATATATAATGAATCAAAAAAAAAATTAGAATACGCATTTTGAATGTGACAGTTAATGAAATTCAGAGCAATGTTTTATTTTACCCTGAATACATTAATTTTGCCTTCAATCAAACAGTTTTGTACCCATTGGGGAAAAGCATGATGAATGTAATTCCCGTCTGCTACAGCATACGTTTGGAATGAGGACAATTTGCAAATTGCATGTAGACCACCACTTCTTTCCCACGTATAACACACCTGCCGTTTCACGTAGTGCAGCACAATTTGTGCTGATGTTTCAAAAGGCGTTTACGTGTTAAAGTCAGGAGTTCTGAGAATGCCGATTAATCAGCCACGAATTGCCATCGACATCCTCGCTTTGGTGGGCACGGCCGTGGAGTTGCAATCGCGAATTCTAGATTTGAAGCTTTCGTGACTGCAATGATTCATATTCTCAGGTTTTTTCGGTAAAGTCACGTAGGTAAAACATTAAAAGTAATGAAAGTAAAATAAAACAAAACAAAAATAAAAATAAAATTCACGACGTTTCGGAGGCAACACAAGTCTCCGTCATCAGGTGGGACCGTCACAGCCAGATTAGCTGCATCAAGGTGCAGCCTTGATGCAGCTAATCTGGCTGTGACGGTCCCACCTGATGACGGAGACTTGTGTTGCCTCCGAAACGTCGTGAATTTTATTTTTATTTTTGTTTTGTTTTATTTTACTTTCATTACTTTTAATGTTTTACCTACGTGACTTTACCGAAAAAACCTGAGAATATGCAATCGCGAAGTCGACGGCTCGATTCGACCTCCCGGCGCGGCAGCTGAAACACCGAAATCGTTTCTCAAAGCAACGGAGCAATCACCGCCTCTGTCCACCCAGAGGTTAAACAACATGGGTTACACCCTCAGGTCGCGCGTGGTGTGGTGAAGAATGTGTAGTGTAGCGGTTAGCGTGCTGCGCTATGAACCCGGCGACCCGGGTTCGATTCCCGCTCACGGCCAACATCAGTGACGATTATCTGAACCGGTCCCGGGCCCTCCCCTAGGTCGACTCAGCCTCAAATTAGTACCTGGTGCGGTGTGTAAACATTGCCACTAGGAGACAAAGGCGGTCGGGCGTGGTGCTGGCCACCCTACCCCCTCGTGTACCGTTCCGGCCTTCATAGGTGCTTGCTAACAGCACTTGCCCCTACAGTCTGTCAAGGCTGTATGGGGGATCTTTGTCTTTGTATCCCCCACCTCTTCCAATACGGTGGAAGAGTAGGCAAAATATCCTATAAAAGGGCTCCATTGAGCTCTCTAAAGTGGCGGCCTTTCTGCCAGCAGGAGAGTGAGCAAGTAATTGCGGGACTACGCCTTAACCTTTTCCAAATTTTGTGCGGTCGATTAATCGGTTTCTCGGGCTCCTTCCCGTGGCCAGGTTCGTAGCGCAGTGCGCTAACCGCTGTCCCACTACTCTCCACATACATGCAGACACACACAAGACGACAGATACTTCGTACAGCCTCAACAGACTGTCAGGGCAAGTGCCCGCTATCGAGTACCTCTGACGGGCGGCACGGCACATGAGGTGGTGGGTGGCCAACACCACGCCCGCCCGCCTTTGTCTCCCCCAGTGCCGATGTTTACACATCGCATCGGGTACTCATTTGAGGCTTAGTGGACCTAGGGGAGGCCAAGGACCGGTTCAGATAATCGTCACTGATTTTGGCCGGGAGCGGGAATCGAACTCGGGTAGCCGGATTCGTAGCACCGCGCGCTAAGCGTTATTTTGCCGCTCTCCGTATATACACACACACGAAGCACTATTATAACATGAGAATAGGTTTTCCCCCTTTTTTTCTGGCAACAAAACTGAAACCTTTTTACGAGGAATCATGTGTGCATTAACCACAATACTTGTGGTCAGAATGCAAACAAAAAACACACTCTGATAATGTATGCATTGTCCATGAAACTGATTGGTCCACACCAGAGACAGCTTTCTTTTGAGCCTCGTCTCAAACGGTGCTAGACCAGAAGACGCCAAAAGGCGTATAGCTCAATTTAACAACAGTGTATAACTGCGATCACTCTCGCCAGCAGCAGCAGCGGCAGCAGCGAGCCTTTCCAGGAAATGCAATATCAGCGCCGGCTTCTCATTAATTATACCAAAGGCACTGCAACACTCGGTGTAATAAATATGCAAAAGCAGTTGTCTGTGCTTCCGTGGTTGATTCTGGGCCGCTTCCTTTCATCAGCCTGAAAACATAATTTGCCACCGAGATGGGCAATAAAGGGCTTTCATCAGTAAATTACACAAGAGCGTTTAAGACTCGAAATGCGAATGAAAGGGCAGCGATGTTGCGACCAACGCAGAATTTGTCGTTATCCATTGTACACACGACTGGCTTATCGAGTGGGCTTGATTATCTTTGATATATGATGATGATATTATTATTATTATACTGTACTTATATTATATTCAGTATAATTAAAAAAATACATTTTATATTATTTAATAGAAGCTAACATAGTTTCGTGTAATAAAACACGATGAACTCATTAATTCGGTATAACTTAGAATTTATTAATTTAATATAATTGTAATAAATATATTATATTAATTATTGCGTATTTCCTTTGAATATCTGGGCTTTGGTGTCATTGTTGGGAGGCAGGTGGCTTTGGGTTCAAGCCACGGTGGCGAGATGTTAACCATCTCGCCTGGTATACAGGAGGTCGTGGGTTCCATCCCAACCCTGCCGCCTACTGTACATTTGGAGATTGCGTGTCTCTCTCTCTCACCGTGGTCGTGTGGATTTTTCTCCGGGTCCTTCGGGTTTTCCCTCCGCATTAAAAATCAACGTCACGCGTTGAGAGTCTTTGGCTGCCTTAAATCTCCACGTGATAAGCCACTTCGTTGATTTATCATTTGTGCTCATGTTCCTTCTGAAAAAATAACTTCATAGCTCAGTGGGCCTTACCTGGTAAAATAAAAAAAAAATCTATATTTCTTAGTTTAGCCCCCTCTAACTGTCTATGTCTGCAATCATAATCATCGTTAATCATAATTGGCATCACTATCATCTTCACCACTACCAACATCATCATCCATCAATAACTGAATCATCACGAATGTATGAGACAATCAGCTTAAATAATGATCATCATCATTTACATTACCATTTCCATAATCTCCATCACCACCACCGCCACCATCATTGTCACCATCGTCAGTAATTCATCATCATGATAAGTCACCTCACCATCATCACCACCACC
This sequence comes from Lampetra planeri, assembly GCF_965212315.1. Lineage (NCBI taxonomy): Eukaryota > Metazoa > Chordata > Hyperoartia > Petromyzontiformes > Petromyzontidae > Lampetra > Lampetra planeri. The sequence goes on along the minus strand of NC_136145.1, from coordinate 5,487,025 downwards.
ACCACCATCAGTCAATAAATTGTTACATCGTCATACATCATTAATCACCATTAACTTACACCATCGTAAGTAATTTCATTAGTCATCACCATCAATCACCACAATAATCATCATCATCATCATCCTTTCACGTCAATAACCTGAGTTCCCCTCTATTTAAAGTAAACAGTTGTCATGTACAGTTACTGGTCGTGGCCATGGAAATGTGGAATTTACTCCATTGGCTCAGGGCTGTTGACAACAATGCGCACCCTACCCACAAATGTTTTTTTTTCTAGACAGACAGCATTTCCCAAAGTCGTACGCGGCATTTCCATTTTTCACGACGGTCCTCAGACTCTATTTATTGGGGGTGTTTGGCCACTTCCTTTTACGACGATTTGTCTCCAGGAGTCCCCCAAGAGACGACGAGCCGAGTACATACGAGATGATGACACTCAAAAAAGGAAACCCTTACTTGCTGTGCTGCACCCCTACAGGTGGTCATCTCGCACACGATGCTTCCGTCTCTGCGTCATAGGGGCCGTTCATAAATGACGTCACGCACCTAGGGGGGGGGGGGGGGTCAGACATTTGTGACGATGTGTAACGGAATGTGACGTCACATCAAAATTCGCAACTTTAAATAAATATAGACAACACGTTCTACTGAATTAAATAGACTTTTTAATGTTTTCTCCTACAACATCAGAGTGTAGCGCCACATTAAATACGAACTATAATAACAATAGTTTAAAGCGATTTTAAGCATGTTTTTTTTGGGGGCAGAACTTTGTGACGTCATATTTGAGGGGGGGGGGGGGTCTGACTTTTTGTGACGCCGTGTGACGAAGGAGGGGGGGGGAGGTCAAAAATCGTCCAAAATCGCGTGACGTCATTTATGGACGGCCCCATATCCCACCGAACCATGATGCTTCCCTGCAAGCTTGAACAGCGGTGGATCGCGTCGCCACCGCACGCGGATCATTTATTTGCGACCGTTATTGCCGAAACGCATTAGCTCAACGTAATTCAGCACTCAACCCATACATTTTTAAATATAAACTGACTGCGGGATTTTTCATCTAGTTGGGGGGTGAATTTATTGTTTACAATGTGTCTCCTGGCTCTCTCTCTCTCTCTCCCCCCTGCACGGGGTGAAATGTCGAGACGTGCCCACGTTCGCAATCCGATGGTTTGGTAGCAGTGGCCGCGATTGTTTATCCCCGGAGATGGCAGTACAGCAAGTGGGTTTCGTGAACCCATTTGCGTGGACCCTTTAAGCGTTATATCCCTGTGCGTCTTGAGACTTGAGTGAGCCTTGCCTGGATAAATAAACAACAACAACGACAACAACAGCAGCAACAACTATTGTTGTGTTGGTGTGCAGTGGTCATCGTACCCGAGTAAGATTCCGTGACAGACGGCTACCACCAGGCCACGCGAACCAATGTGGTGAAGTATGGTTAAAACAAGCCCCACGGACGATGATGCCATCGGTGGATTGACAAAGAGCTGAACATGTGTTATCGTTGGTTTGTTAAATATGGAAGTGTTTCGATTTAAAGCTTTCGTGACTGCAGGGATTCATATTCTTGGTTCTTTCGGTAAAGTCACGTAGAAGGGAAATAATACAATAATACAAATAAAACAATACAATTCAATTTTTCTTGCCGTGGTTTTCACACCTGATGATGATTGCTTGTGTTGATATCGAAACGTCGTGAGAATTTTATTGTTTTATTTTTATTATTTCCCTTCTACGTGACTTTACCTAAAGAACCAAGAATATGGAAGTGTTATTAAATGAACTTGCAATCCAGAGGTCGCAATTATGCAAATCCCTCCCCTCCGCCCCCTCCTCTTCCGCCCACCCAGCAGTATAAATGGGCACACCACACAGAGAGTCGATGGTCAGGTAGAGTGTGGTGAGGTCAAGCGGCGTGGGTGCTCAGAAGTCTAGCCACCGTGGAAGAGTAGGCCAAATGCCCTCCAGTAGAAGATCTGTCTCGAGATGAGGGCTGGGCAATCTGCGGCTCTTTGAGCGCTGCCTTCCGTGAGGGTTTTTCTTGTTTTTATATTAGGAACCCCTGCCATCGTCTCGGATTCACCACACGAATTACGCTAATTGTAAACAAAAATGTTTGGCCGGTGTTGTCATTTTGGTCGCCGCGCCCTGCTCTAGATTAGAGGGGGATCCGCTCGAGTGAAGGCCATTCCACCCCCCCCCACTCCGATGAGCACGGTTGGCAACGTACGGTGCGAAAGAAGTCCAACGTACATGAACACACACAGCGGCAGCAGCAGCAGCAGTAGCAGCGGCGTGCGCGAGTAAAATTTCGCTCGGGCGAGATGCAGACCCGGGTCGCGGGGAGCGGTGGTGCAGCGGTTAGCGCGCTAAGCTGCACCACAAAAAAAAACCCGGCAACCCCAGTTCCCGCTCACGGCGAACACCCCGGTGACGATTGTCCGAACCGGTCCTCGGCCTCTCCCTAGATCGACTCGGCCTCAAATGAGTACCTGGTCTGGTGTGCACAACGTCGCCACTGGGGAGACAAAGGCGACCGGGCGTGGTGCTGGGCTCCCACCGCATCGTTCGCCGTGCCGGCCTTTGTAGGTGCTAGTCGCTAACAGCACTTGCCCCAGCAGTCTGGTTAAGGCTACACGGGGGATCTGTGTCTTTGTGTTGCCCACAACAATCCACGCGAACGAATTGAGTTGCGATTCGCAACGGAAACGGACCGAGGAGGCTTCTGCGCTCTTCCGACTGCGTTTAGACAAAATACAAAAAGAAAACACGCGGAGACGGAACATAAAAGCGATGAATTGGGATGGAGCGACACAACAATGGCATTCGGGTGAATTAAACAACGTACAGTGTGCGTTGTGCAACTGGGCTTGGAGATTTCCATCTGGGAAATAGAGGGAGGACTGCAAAGAGTGTTTGTGATAAATTATTCATTTGAAATAAAAGCATTAAATCCTTTTTTCCGCCTTTTTTTGCGGTCGGTCGGTAGGGGGTGGGGGCAAAGCGATGCATGTGTGTGGGTACGTGTGTGCGTACGTGTGTTTGTGTACGTGTGTGTATGCACATGTGTGTGGGCACGTGTGTGTGTGCACGCGTGTGTGTGTGTACGCGTGTGTGTGCACGTGTGTGCACGTGTGTCTGTGTGTGTGTGCACGTGTGTGTGTGCACGGTTGTGTGTACGTGGTCAAGGTCTATGATACCATCAGTAGGCCTGGGCTCTGGGTTGTTCTTCGTGCTTTCGGAGTCCCTGACCTTCTGCTCACGATCATTAAGGACCTTCATAATGGTGAGTGGGCCCGGGTAAAACTACGTGGCCGGGAGTCAGAGCCATTTTCTGTACACCTTGGGGTGCGACAGGGATGTACTCTGGCTCTCACATTATTTAACATATATTTAGACCACGTAGTTCGTGAAGCCTTCAATAGCTGTACCGGAGGAATTTCCATCTGGTACAGATACAATTGGAGACTGATCGATGCCCGGGTGCGGTCAAGGGATGGCTCCCTATTGCTCAAGCATGTTATGTATGCCGATGATCTGGTAATTACTGCTCACTCTGAGGAGGAGTTGGAGGCGCTGCTGCTAAACCTGGAGCTTGCCACTAAGAGGTGGGGACTTACCATCAGCCCCACCAAAACAAAGCACCTGCCTGGGTATTTTGTACCATCGGACACTCCACCCCCACAACTCCCAATTGGTGATAGGGCAGTTGTGGAGAGAGTGGAGAGTTTCCCATACCTGGGCAGTGTGCTCATGACCGGCTCCGGTTTAACAGCAGAGGTCTCACTCCGAATCAGTCGAGCGGCGATATCTTTTCATCGGTTGCGTAACGCTGTGTGGAAGCTACCGGGTCTTTCGCTCCGCACGAAGCTTCAGGTCTTCTCGGCCACAGTCATCCCCTCCCTTCTCTACGCTTGCGAAACGTGGACGCCTGACCTGTGGCATCTGGTCTGCCCCGTGACCTCGTGCCAGCGGGCGTTCGACACTTCACGTGGCCTCAAGGTGCACATAGCCTGGCACAAGCATCGTGGTGACGTCACCGCCACTTAGTGGCGAATGGCGGTTGTTGTACGTGTGTGTACGTGTGTGTGCACGTGTGTACGTCTGTGTGTGCACGTGTGTGTGTGTGTGAACGTGTGTGTGTACGTGTGTGTATGCCCGGCAAAACAACCTCCTACCTCCTCGCGGTGCCGGACGGGCAACATTGTCGTGGGCAGTGCTGTGGGGGGAGGGCCAATGCCCATTGGCCTCTCCCCTCATGGCGTCTGTGACCACCACAGTGGCTAAACGGGGGCTCTGGACGGGTGCGAGGGGCTGGTAACCCCTCCACCTTCAATTAACCACCACTAAACTACGAAGTAAACATAAACCTGTAATTAATAAGCTTGTGCCGGAGGCCCCGGGGGGTCAGGCTTTTATGACGTCTCCTGGCCAAACCCCATTTGGCGGAGCCAGGAGATTGAATTTTAACCCTCGGGGCTCCTCCAGAAACAACGAAAAACCATTGCGGATGGCCACGTGGAATGTTCGAACGCTCACTGCGGAGGAGAGGCTGCCACTCCTCTGTCGGGAGCTGGACCGGTACCGCCTGGATCTCTGTGGCATTCAGGAGGTCCGGTGGACCGGTTCTGGCTCCTGCCACCATGAGGGGTGGACAGTCCTCTACTCGGGGCAGGAGACTGCCAAACAACAGGGTGTGGCTCTTCTTCTGAACAAAAGAATGAAGGGGGCGTGGGAGCGTGGCGGTGAGGTGTGGGAAGCTGTAAGCCCCAGGATACTTTGGGCTCGCCTTCCCATCAACCAGAGGCGAGGAGTGGTGGTCGCGGTTACTTATGCCCCCACCGAAGACGAACATCTGTGGAGGGATGCAGGCAAAGCCGATGAGTCGGACGCTTTCTATGACCTCCTGTCACAGGTGCTGGCTAAAGTGGCCAATCGGGACAGAGTCATCTTGTTGGGTGACTTCAATGCCCGAGTTGGTCATGATGCTGGCACCTGGTCTGGAGTGATTGGAAGGCATGGGCCAGATCAGCTCAATAATAACGGTAGGAGGCTGCTAGATTTTTGTGCAGCCCATGGGCTTGTAATTACTAACACGCTCTTCCGGCATCGGCGCATCCACACAACATCATGGATGCATGCCGGGTCCAAGCAAGAACATCTGCTGGACTACGTAGTGACGGACCAGCGGATGCGAGCCCATGTCCTTGACACCAGGACCTACCGTGGAGCTGATCTGCCCTCTGACCATCGACTAGTCATCTGTAAGATGCGCCTGCCATTCTTCCACTCCGGTGGTGGGTGTACACCCAGGATCCCATTCCAACCAAAAGTGGCCTGGTCTAAGTTAGCTGATGAAAGTTGCAAGCGAGAATTTCATCATCGCTTGCAGCTGGGGTTGGCATCGTCCCCCACTCCACCTGATGTCGAGGGTAAATGGGCGAGGTTTAAGACTGTGACTCATGCAGCTGCAATGGCTGCTTTGGGTACGCGGTCCAGACCTCCCCGGGAACCCTGGCTGACGGAGGAGGTGTTCAGGTTAATTGAGAAAAAGCGACAGGCCCACTCTCATCGCCTACAGCATCCCACGTCAGAGAATGAGGAGGTTTACCGCAGTCTTCGCTCGGAGGTTCGGAGAGCCGTGAGGCGCTGTAAGGATGGGTGGTGGTCGCGGGTTGCTGAGGAGATGGAGTCTGCCTCAGTGGCCCGCGATCACAAATCACTATTTAACTCCATCAAAAAAGTAACCTGCAGCGCCACACCTATTACCATCATTAGAGGAAAAAACGGTGATCCAATCTCCGACCCCCAGGAACAGGTTTGCAGATTTGCTGAGCATTTCTGTGAGGTCCTGGGGGAGGGAAAATCTCTCAGCCAGGAAAACATCATGGCACAAAGTGGGGATAACCCTGCTGAGGCTGCGGTGCCTCAAATATTGGAAGAGGTCACCCCCTGTGAGTGGCTGGCTGAGGTACCGGCTGTTGAGGAAGTACTGAGGGCGATCCGGAGTCTGAGACCAGGGAAGGCACCGGGCAGAGATGATCTCCCAGGCGAAATGCTGAGGGAGGGTGGCGTTTGTGCACAGACTGCCCTATATGACATCATAACAACAGTCTGGACCACTGGACGGGTTCCGCAGGACTGGAAGGATGCCCTGGTGGTCCCCCTCTTTAAGAAGGGGGACCGTACCGACTGTAACAACTACAGGGGCATCTCACTCCTCAGTGTGCCGGGTAAGGTCCTGGCAAGGATTATTCAACATCGCCTTGCTAGGCACGCTGAGGAGAGGCTTGCGGAGCCCCAATGTGGTTTCAGGAAAGGGCGGTCCTGCACAGATGCCATATTTTCTGTCCGTCTGCTACAGCAGAGGTGTAGGGAATTCCAAAAAGACCTACATCTCTGCTTTATTGACCTGGTCAAGGCCTATGATACCATCAGTAGGACTGGGCTCTGGGTTGTTCTTCGTGCTTTCGGAGTCCCTGACCCTCTGCTCACGATCATTAAGGACCTTCATGATGGTGAGCGGGCCCGGGTAAAACTACGTGGCCGGGAGTCGGAGCCTTTCCCTGTACACCTTGGGGTGCGACAGGGATGTCCTCTGGCTCCCACATTATTTAACATCTATTTCGACTGCGTAGTTCGTGAAGCCTTCAATAGCTGTACCGGGGGAATTACCATTTGGTACAGATATAATGGGAGGCTGATCGACGCCCGGGTGCGATCAAGGGATGGCTCCCTATTGGTCAACCACGTTATGTATGCCGATGATTTGGTAATAGCTGCTCATTCAGAAGAGGAGTTGGAGACGCTGCTGCTGAGACTGGAGTGTGCCACTAAGAGGTGGGGCCTTACCATCAGCCCCACCAAAACTAAGCACCTGCCTGGGTATTTTGTACCATCGGGCACTCCGCCCCCACAACTCCCAATCGGTGATGGGGCAGTTGTGGAGAGAGTAGAGAGTTTCCCATACCTGGGCAGTGTGCTCATGACCGGCTCCAGTTTATCAGCAGAGGTCTCACTCCGAATCAGTCGAGTGGCAATATCTTTTCATCGGTTGCGTAACGCTGTGTGGAAGCTACCTGGTCTGTCGCTCCGCACGAAGCTTCAGGTCTTCTCGGCCACGGTCATTCCCTCCCTTCTCTATGCTTGCGAAACGTGGACCCCCCTAGCGGAGCATCTTCGCCGGTTGGAAACATTTAGGCTGGCCTGCATACGATCCATCCTGGGTTTAACCAGGCTGGATTGTGTGAGGAGCTCACAAGTCCTTGAAAGATCTGGGCAAAGTCCCATCAGTGAGCTCCTCCGGCAGGCAAGGCTGCGTTGGCTGGGTCATGTAGCCCGCATGCCCAGCCACCGCATGCCTAAACAGCTTTTGTTCGGCCGGATCGAGGGGGCTAAACGGGCGCGGCACGGGCTAGAGAAGAGATGGAGTGATGTGGTACAGGAGGACGTGGAGCTGAGTGGACTTGCCGATGACTGGTACCAGCGGTGTCAAGATCGGCCTCAGTGGAGGAGGCTCGTGAAGGACGCTACTGGGCAGTTGGAGGCAGTCGCCCTCCAGCAACAACGGAGGGCGGAGGAGCGACGCTCACAACAACGAGCGGAGCGCCGGGTGGCTAAAGCACAGCAAGTTGGCACAGTAGGGGGCACAGGTGGTGCATCAGCCAGTCATCTCGGTCATCTCGGTCAGTCGACCCGTGGCACCTGCTGGGTCTGCCCCGTGACCTCCTGCCAGCGGGCGTTCGACACTTCACGTGGCCTCAAGGTGCACATGGCCTGGCACAAGCGTCGTGGTGACGTCACCGCCACTTAGTGGCGAATGGCGGTTGTTGTATGCACGTGTGTCTGTGTGTGTGTGCACGTGTGTCTGTGTGTGTGTGCACGTGTGTGTACGTGTGTGTGCGCACGTGTGTGTGTGCTCGTGTCTGTGTGTGCACGTGTGTGTACGTGTGTTTACGTGTGACATGCACGCGTGTGTGCACGTGTGTGTGCACGTGTGTGTGCACGTGTGTGTGCACGCGTGTACGTGCGTGTACGTGCGTGTGTACGTGTGTGTATGCACGTGTGTCTGTACGTGTGTGTGCACGTGTGTGTACGTGTGTGTGACATGTACGTGTGTGTGTACGTGTGTGTGTACGTGCACGTGTGTGTGAGTGTGTGGGGAGCGGTAGTGCAGCGCTTCGCTGCTTTGCCACCACCCGAGTTCGATTACCGCTCACGGGCCAACATCGGTGACGATTATCTGAATCGGTCCTGGGCCTCCGCTAGGTCGACTCAGTCTCAAATGAGTACCTTGTGCGGTGTGTAAAAATCGCCACTAGGGAGACAAACGCGGCCGGGCGTGGTGTTGGGCACCCACCGCATCGTGTGCAGTTCCGGCCTTCATAGGTGCTCGATAACAGCACTTGCCCCAAGAGCGCGTCAAGGCTAGACGGGGGACCTTTATCTTGTGTGTGTGTGTGTCTGCTTTGGAAGACGAAAAATCCATGAAGTGATACAGTGCTCCCACTTATATTCGAGCACACATTTCCCATCAGGAGCTGTTTTGATCAGAGAACACGGCGGATTAAAGGGGTTTAATGTATAATTCACAGCGGTATGAGGATGTTTAATATATAATTTAGTTAAATATGAATGCGGTCGGGGGAGAGAGCAACTAAACAATCTGCTCCTACCCAGATTTTTTTTTTCATTTGGTTAAAACAGACCGCGATTAATGCGGCGCGGGATCCCAGATTGATTATATTTGCGTGCACTTCATTTGCAATTGTGTGTGTGTTTTTTTTTAAAGGAAGCAAAATAATTGATTTTACTCCAATTGAAATGAACATCGCTGCACTGTATTAATAAACAGTAGCCCGCTACATTCTGGAATGTAATTTTTTTGTTTTAATGAAAATAAAACGACGGTAGAAATTAAATCAACATCCCTCTCAGTAAAAAAACAAAACATAGGGGAGCGGTGGCGGTGTGGTTCGCTCGCTGCGCTATGAACACGACAATCTGAGCACCCCACACTGTGACCAGCGTGGTGAAGTATGGTCAAACATGCCCCCACGATGCCACAGCGTGGAGAGGCCTGAACATTATTTGTCGATGTTTTATTTTCTATAATTGCGACAAGGAGCTGTGGGTGTTTTATTCAGATTTGTCCCCATTTCTTTTTTAACAGCATTAATTACGGTGGTAATGCATATTTTTTTAATCTGGGAGTAACCTAGGCTAGATTCACATATCCATTCTTTTTTTACATCACCAAAACGTAAACCCAGATTACACCCGAGTGTGTAAAACCACCGCTCCCATATATCCTTAACAGACTATTGGGGCGAGTGCTGTTTGCGAGCACCTATTTTCTGCGTCAGACGACACACTGGTAGAGAGGTGGGAAATTGGTTGAGCAGGGACCCACACTGGTAGAGAGGTGGGACCCAGACCCAGCCACCTTTGTCTCCCCTGTGCGGAAAGTTAACGCACGGCGCGTAGGGCACTCATCTTGGGCTCCGACAATGATCTCGCACGTAGCCCACTGTGATGATTGCGCGAGTGTTGACGAGGCAAGGCCCATTAGCGGACACATATTCAAGGCCGGCGAGACTCACTGTGGTGTGGCGGTCGTGGTGGTGTAGTGTGGCCAGGACCACACCCGGCCCCCCTTTGTCTCCCCAGTGCGCGATATTCACACATCACGCCGGGTGATCATTTACGGCTGAGCTGACCTACACACACACACAACGACCCCCCATGTAGCCTTTAACAGACTTTTGAGGCAAATGCTGTGAGCGAGCACCACGCCCGACCGCCTTTGCCGAGTGGCAATGTTTACACCAGGCCATAATTTAAGGCTGAGTCGACCTAGGGGAGGGCACACCACCGGTGCAGATAATTGTCAATCTCTGGTGGCCGTGAGCGGGAATTGAACTCGGGATGCCGGGTTCACAGCTCAAGCGCTAACCGCTACACTACCGCTCCCCCCCCCCGACACACACATTGCATACATGTACACACGTCCATGCTGACACAAACACAGAAGACAAAGATCCCCTGTACAGTCTATTGCCAGTAGCCTTTAGGGGGTAAATGCTGTTAGCGAGATCTATTAAGCGCCCTAGCCAGCACCACACCAGAGAACCTTTGTCTCCCAGTGGCGATGTTTACACACCGCATCGGGTACTCATTTAACGCCCAGTTGACCTAAGGGGCCGTCCATGAATGACGTCACTCGATTTTGGACGATTTTTGATACCCCCCCCCCCTTCGTCACACGGCGTCACGAAAAGTCAGACCCCCCCCCCCTCAAATATGACGTCACAAAGCTCTGCCCACCCCACCCAAAATAAAAAATGCTTCAAATCGCTTTAAACTATTGTCATTGTAGTGCGTATTTAATGTGGCGCTGCACTCTGATGTTGTAGGAGAAAACATTTATTAAAAGTCAATTTAATTAAGTAGAACGTGTTGCCTATATTTATTTAAAGTTGCGCATTTTGATGTGACGTCACATTTCTCAAACCTCCCGCCCCCTCGTCACACATCGTCACAAATGTCTGACCCCCCCCTCCCCCTAGGTGCGTGACGTCATTTATGGACGGCCCCTAAGGGAATCCTAGAACCTGTTCAGACATTTATCAATGTTCTTGGTTGTGAGTTGCAATCGAACTTGGGTTGCCGTGTTCGTAGCACAGCACGCTAACCACCGCAACTACAGCTCCCGAAAGACGCACACACACACATACCACTCCACAACTAGAGTGTATTTATTAATCAATAATTTACAATCTGCGTTTCGTATCGGCGCGGTGTGTTTTAGACTTTCTCACACGGTGCTCTTGAATTGTACGCCACACGATGGGTTTTTTTTAATCTCCACCCCCCCCCCTCCATTAGAATTCCAGCGACACTTTGGCAGTGTTGACATCTCTTCTTACCACCCCCGCCTCCTCCTCCTCCTCTGCTCCGGGCTGCTTCAAGTCGGGCGGCATTGCGCACTTTTCGACGAGCGCAGCATTAACAGGCGCAGAACGGAATATAAGTCATCTTCGGGCTCCAAGCCACGTGGCACAATTATCATATTACCGATCCTCATCACCTATGGCAAGGGCCCGGAGAGATCTGCGGAAGCCGACACTTTCGTAGGTTTTGCAACATCGGTAACATTATTTATTAGCCAACAACGTAAGGCAGTCACGTGGGCTGTAAATTGTGTTCTTTTTTTTATTGATAGCCCCATGTGCGGACCGTGTGTTTTTAAGGGTACGGGAATTGCGTTTTTGGCTCGTCACCAGAAGTGTCGGCTGTTTATTGTTTAATTGCAGCGGGAACGCCTCCGCGGATCTCTGAGCAGCCTGCTTTTGTTGGTAAGTGATATTTACGCACCCGATTTGGAGCCTCCCCCCCCCTAAAGATAAATAATATTTGGGAACCCCATGCACACCACCACCCATCCATTTAGATTTATAAACTTCTATTGAGATGACAGAAGAGGTAGACAGGATACAGAGATGTTGGTGAGATGAGAGCCGCATAGACAAACAGAGTTAGCGATATGAGACGTTCGAAACGGATATTTAGACAAAACGAGAGAGAGAGAGAGATTCGGACCAGAGGCACGGGGTAGCGTTAAACGAGAGATACAAGATGAGACAGTGATGAGAGAGATGAATTCGGATTTTTTTTTGTTATGTTACGTAAATGTGCTTTTTGATATTTGCTCGGATTTGAATTCGAGCTGATGCCGTGCGTGATGTACGCCCATGGGTTTTCATTCCTCCGAGCCCCATCAGCTGAGTTTGCTTCATTCGCGTTACGCCTCGCGCCGCCGCCGAAGAGTGACACATCATCGCTTGGCCGAGTGCGATTCTAGCAGCACGAAGCGAGTTGTGCTCGAAGCGCGTGACATCTTCTGGACGCAAATATCAGCCGCATGGTGCTCATACGATCAGCTCCAACAACAACAACAGCAGCAGCAGCGCCACCAACGCGGCTCCGATCGCAAACGAGGCGTCGGCGGCGTTGACGGGTGAGCCGTCGGGGGAGCCGTTCCGCTGCTCGAGTCAACGTGGGACGGCTCTCGGCTCCGGAGTCGCAACCGATGGACATTCCACGCTCCCATGCCGGGGGCCAGGCGCTACAAAGGGCGATCACCGTTAACCTGATTATTGCCACGGCTGGAGTAGACTAAAAACTAATCAGTTTTCTTCTTTTATTTTACCAGGCAAGGCCTACTGAGCTATGTAGGTCTTGTTTTCATAAGCGACCTAGCCATGAATGATAGCCCAACGAAGTGGCTTATCACGTGGAAATGTATAGCAGCCAAATACTCTAAACGCGATCTGATTCTAAATGTTGGAGGGAAAACCCAGAGGACCAGGAGAAAAATCCACGCGAGCACGGGGTGAACATTCAAACTCTAAATATACAGCAGCAGGCGTCAGGGTCGAGATCGAACCCCTCGACCTCCTGTATACCAGGCGAGGGAGTTAACATCTAATGATAACCACATGAAGAGGCGTCGTCTGCTTTTCAGTGGACGTTAAAGATTCCCTGACGTCATCCTCAGGACGAGCTCATTATGTTCCAGCATCAGTATCCAATGTTGCTAAATTCGAAAATTACACCTGCAAATTACTAAATTGGGATCTCATACACACACACAGCAGCAGTCATTACCCCCTAATAGCAGACTATTGCCCCAGGTTACTCTTGAAAATGAGACTCGATCATGTCCTCTTGAGGTCTCAACTGGTTAAACTAAATAAACCTGAAACTGTTCGACTTCCCACAAAGTGGTACTTGTTTATTGACCCGGTAGAGATGATTTGCTGAATCGGGATAGAAATGCGGCGCCAGTGCTTATACAGCCGATTCCAAAATTCACTGAGTTGAACTGCAAATACAAAGACCCCCCTATAGCCTTAGCAGATTGTTGGAGCACGTGCTGTTAACGAACACGTATGAAGCCCACACAAACACACACGAACAAATTACATTAAATTCGAGAATTAAAATATCGCTTTGCTTCTCCTGCGGTGAACATTATGGTCACGTGTAAAGCGGGTGGGAAAGTGCTGCCCTCCCCTGAGTGGACCAGAGGTCAATTGAAGAAGGCATCTCAGAAGCAGGTCTGTGATATCCGCTTCCGTGGGTCGTTCTCGAGAACGAAAGGTCCTTATTTGCATGACATTGCACCGATTGCACAATCGGAATATATGTATAATTTTTTAAAAGTTAGATGACACAAGAGATTAGTTTGATGACGCAAAGAGACATTAACAAGAGGAAGAGAGATTCAGCTAGATGGGACAAGCGAGAGGAGAGGAAATAGCCTAAAACACAAATAAGCAATCGCACCGGTCAAAACCCGAGGACCAATAAACCCCGTAGCTTCCAATCTTGTCAGATTTATGTATGTATTTATTTATCTATTTATTTATTTTAATGCAGCGTTGATATAAAACAAGATACGCATTTCGGGGAAGGTCGTTAGGCAGCCTTGTCCCGTTCACGTGACCTTCCGTCCACGTGACCTTCCGTTCACAAGGCCGGGGCACGTCGTGGCGGCGTGTCAAGCATAAGCGCCAACTCTTATTTATATATTTATCTACGCGGGGGTTTTTTCTTTTTGTTTTGGGCTCCAGCAGGGTAGTTCGGGTTTCCCATTCATCCAGCGGGCTGCGCCACGGCACCAAACACGTAAGGTTCCACCGGGGTGATTAGGAATAAAGGGGGCAGTGTCCAGTTTGGGACTGATATAGCCGCTCTGTGAGCAACGGAGGCTCATCATTTAGGGACCCCAGGAGTGAAAGAGAAAATAAATGCCCCATTAGCAATGCTCTTACTTACCTGATCATGATGCTGGGCGGTGGAGTCGGGCTACCGTCCTTGGTCATAGCGCACGGCGCTACGAAGGAGGGTCGATCGCCGCCAACGTCAACTATTAGATATTTACATTTTTAAGGCCACACTTTTATTGACCAATGTTGGAGGGGTTTATATATATATATAATGTGTGTGCTTATGCACCGCTGCCAATGCGGTATCACCAGATGATGTGCTCTTTGTTATTCTGGAGATCAGTGTTCTTCATTGCAAGGCCCGTGGGCCCCTGGCGGCCTTCAGTTCGGCCCCTGACCGTGCGGCCCCCGACAATCCACACAGAATGAAGTCGCCCCCCACCATCATCATCATCGTGCTGCTGTCAAACCCAGCAATGGTTTCAAACGCGTGGCGGCCCCCACACTGACGATGTCTCATCGGCCAAAGTGGCCCACTCTTAAAATTAGTGAAGAACACTGCTGTAGATTATGAACTGCATTACACCCTGCCTCCCCCCCCCCACCTTTGTTTGTATGTTGAACTTCTTTCGCACCGTACGTAGCCAACAAAAAATCGGAGGCAGGAGAGAAGGACAGCACACTGAACTCATCACCCCCACACACGTGTCCATGCCCCACCGAGATATTTACCCACCAGCCACCACTGTCCGTGAGTTAAAGACCCATGCTCTCATTCGTTCATCATCATCAGCAGCAGCCATGGTCAATCCACTGCTGGATGAAGGCCTCCCTAAGCCGCCCGCCACCTCTCGCCATCGTGCGACGTGGTAATTCCACCGAGCGCCTGCACACGAATTTATTCCATCGTTCCACCTCGACGGCGGACGTCCTCTCGGAAGCGCTCCATCCCTTGGCTCGCCACTGCCGTGATTATCGAGGGCCGCCAACCTTCTACCATTCCAGCTGTGACGCGTCCTGCCCACAGGGCCCCACTGTCACGAGCACTCTGGATGAAGTCGTGAGCCCTGCGCATGTTCTCTGATCCATGGCTCCTCATTCTGTCTCTCGGTGTAGTTCCAAACTTGCATCTCTCCACGCACTCTTTCGTTCTCTCTTTTTGCATTCATGGCCACGGTTCTGACCCATATGTCACAGCAGGTAGTGCACACTGTTTAAAAAGCATTTGGCCTTAATTGATGGGGTTGATGTGAATGGCACCTGAAATAAAGTTGAAATCTTGGTCGGGTGTCAACTTAGCCCATTATCCCACCAGGATGATTAAATGATGTACTGCAGTTGTCCCGTGGGGTCACTCGCCTCCTGTCGTAGGAATGTGGAATTTCTGGTTTTATTCTGCGCGCAGGAGATGAGCGTCACATCACACTCGTTTGTTTTTTAAGCACTAAACCACCTTAATATGTTGATTTAAAGCTTTTCTTCACCTGAGGACGGCTGCATGCGTTGTGGCCGAAACGTCGTAAGAATATTGTTACTTTCGGTAAAAAAAATCCCGGGAAGAAATGTAAGTGATCTTGTTGAGGACACGTCACGAGAAGGGTCGGTGGCCCAGACTAATGATGGAGTGCCAGCCAAGGGAGGGGAAAACGATGGAGAGAGAGCACGTTTACCCTGGAGACGGGGCGATGAAATCAGCTGGTCGTGCAGATGCTAGGTGGACCGTCCCATCATCTTTCTTGGTTCTTTCGGTAAAGTCACGTAGAAGGAAAATAAACAAATAATAATAAAAATTACATCATGAGATAAAATTCTCATGACGTTTCGGTCACAACGCAAGCAGCCGTCTTAATGACGCTATCTTTCCGACAGCCCTTTTCGTCACCTGAGGACGGCTGCTTGCGTTGTGGCCGAGACGTCGTGAGAATTTTTTCTTATTGTGTTTTATTTTTATTTTTGTATTATTTCCCTTCTACGTCACTTTACCGAAAGAACCATGAATATGAATCCATGTAGCCACGAAAGCTTTCAATCGAAATCGTCCCATCATTGTACGAAGGTGACAGCTGAGGGAGGACCTCGTCCGGCAGTGATATGATCATGGGTGACGATTAATAATGATACGAAAAAAAACAACGCCATTCATTACCTTTGCCCAGGAAAGTCTCACAGAATCTCATGAATGAATTCTAGATTTGAAGTTTTCGTGACTGCAAGGATTCATACTCTTTGTTTTTTTCAGTAAAGTCACGTAGGCAAAAAAAATAAAATAAATTAACTCACGACGTTTCGGAAGCAACACAAGCCTCCGTCATCAGATGTAAAACTCCTCCAGTAAAATTGAATGAATATGTTTCAAGAGCGCCGTGCCGCTGTTAAATGTTTATCCAGCTCCTTTGCCGAGTGTTCTCTCTCCTCGCTTTTGAGCGCATTAACGCTGCAACCAATGCAAGCGCAATCATTGTTTGTCATTTTGACGCGCGAATGTTCATTATAAAACAACAACAGCGACAACAAAGGACGGCTGCTTGCGTTGTGGCCGAAACGTCGTGATAATTATTTTATTATGTTTTATTTTTATTATTTCATTATTTCCATTCTACGTGACTTTATCGAAAGAACCAAGAAAATGAATCCCTGCAGTCACGAAAGCTTTAAATCGAAATTTAAAAGTCGACGTTGTGCGTTAGTGGCTGTTTTTTTGTTAAGCCGGGGTCTCATTGAATCGAACCCAAATTGCACACGAGGGACGCCAGATAAGGCACGCGGCGCCTACGCGCACAATGTACTTGAGCACAAAGGTTGACGCTAAGATTCGTCGTGTTTTGCCTGGGGCGAGTGTTGTTAGTGAACACCTATTCATGCGCAGCCCACAGAGGAGCCGTGCGGCCAGCTGTCTGGAGTTTTTGGTTTCTCTTCTCGACCACAACGGCGTGCTGATTTTGGGCTGAGTGGGTCTAGCGGGAACTCACAGCTGCCAGATGTGGTTGCTGATGCCCGTTATTGTCTCGGCAAGAATGTTAACTCAGTGTGTGTGTGTTGCGAGGTAAAGCAATTGGCTCATACACACAAAGGCCAAGACCCCCCATATAGCCATTTAACATAATGTTGGGGGCAACACGGTGCTTGTGCCAGGCTCGGTGCACTTTAAGGCCGCGTCAAGTATCAAAGGCTCGCTGGCAGGAGGTCGCGGGACAGAACCAGGTGCTATGGGTTGCCTGACTGAGATGACTGGCAGTGCGGAAACACACACAAATACACACCGATAACCCCACCGTCATACGCTGCTGCCAAAGCACCTTGAACGTATGCCTCATTTGCCAGATAAGTTAAGCAGCGCTGAGCCTGGTTATTACATGGATGGGAGACTACCACGGTGTAGCAGGTGTTGTAGGCTTTGGCTGCGACGCGGCCAGCGGATGGTAGAATAGCAGCAAAATCGGTGAATAGCCACGTGCCAAGTTTTGAGTGTTTCCCCCTCGTTTGCGTGGTGCGTTTTTCTCCGTGTTCTCCGGTTTCCTTCCATGGCATTGCCCAAACCATCCCAGTGCGGCTGGACCTCTCCTGAATAAGCAGTTTTGGGACTCAGCTGAGGCATTTCTGGATAAATAGAGGGCATCATTATTTTCTTTTTGTAACAGACGCAAGCACGCACGCACACGGACCCCGAAAGCTGTCGGCTAAAACGGAATTTTACTGCTTTTAAATAAGCACCCACGAATTGGGTTGTGCCTTCTTATTTCTGCCTCGCTCAAGGCATTTCATCAGGGCCCGGAGCTCTCATAGGAAAACAAGCAATTTGCGGCCAAATGTTTAACATTCCTGCGTAAATCCACCCACAGCATTGAATTACACGCATGGATGTGCCCACCGCTTTTATTTAGCAATTCTGTCGGGCTTTAACGACGACAATGCGCCGCTACCACTGCTGCTGGCACAGCGGTGCGTCCGACGGTACAGAATGGTTTAATTTTACGTGACGTTACTTTGTAGGACGCGAACGAGGACTGCATACTCCCACCGAGGCGCCCACTCACACACCCTGCGTCTCTCCTGAAACAGCTGCTAACATTTCCGTGTATGGTTGTGATTAGGGCTTTGCAAAATAATGTTTGTGCGTGTGAGCGTGCGCGCGTGTATTATGTGTGTGTGGCGAGTGGTGGCGCAGTGGTTAGCGCGCCACGCTATAAACCCGGCGAGCCGAGTTCGATTACCGCTCACGGCCAATACCAGTGATTGTTGTCTGAACCGGTCCTGTGCCTTCCTTGGGTTGACTCGGCCTCAAATGACTACCCGCTGCGGTGTGTAAACATCGTCACGAGGGAGACAAAGGCGGTCGGGCGTGGTGCTGGCCACCCGCCCTCTCAGGTACCTTTCCGGCCTTAAAACGATGCTCGCTCACAGCATGTGCCCCAAAAGTCTGTTAAAGGCGACATGGGGGGTCGTTGTGTGTGCGTTTGTAGGTCAACTCAGCCGTAAATGAGCGGTGTGTGAATATCGCGCACTGGGGAGACAAAGGGGGGCCGGGTGTGGCCACACTACACCACCACGCCCGCCACGCCACAATGAGTCTCGCCAGCCTTGAATGTGTCCGCTAATGGGCCTTGCCTCATCAACATTCGCGCAATAATCACAGTGGGATACGTGCGAGATCATTGTGGGAGCACGAGATGAGTGCCCTACGCGCCGTGCGTTAACTTTCCGCGCTGGGGAGACAAAGGTGGCCAGGCAGTTTTTTTTTTTTTTCCTGCCACACCAATCACTGGCAGTAATAGTCGCTCGCTAACAGCACTCGCCCCAACAGCCTGGGCAGCCGAACATGCATTTGTCTATGCGTGCCTATCAGCACTGGGGAGACAAAGGCAGCCAGGGCATTGTGTTGATCGCACCATCTACAAGGCCTTAATAGGCGCTCGCTAACAGCTCTTGTCGTATGCGTGCGATAAATGCGTAGTTGTATTTCCGTACCGAGTGCGCTGTTATTGCGATCCCGGCAAATTCTGGGTTTCCCATTTCTCGCCGTGATCGTTTCCACCTGCGGCCCATTGGTGTCGGAAGCTGTGTCGGAGCCTCCCTTAGGTCAACTCAGCCATAAATGAATACCTCAATGATGAAATGTGATGACAAAACAAAAGTGGCCAGCCACGCGTGATGCTGGCCACAATCGCCTTTTTAGTGTGGCTCTGTTGACCTTAATAGCCGCTGCTAACAGCACTTGCACAATCTTTAAGTTTGAGCGGGGGATTTTTTTCTCTTTGTGTGATTGTGCGTGCATGCGTGCGCGTAACCATACTATTATTACCATGTTTGTGAGAAAAAAAACATTATCATAACCAAAGGTTGTATTCCTAGTATGATATATGATTAAGTCTGCGTGTGTAAAAAAAAATATTTTTACAAGGGTGTTTTTTTTAATGGCAGCAGATGTGTTCTAGGAATTGTACTTCATTGATTAATGTGTTTCTTCTGGAACAGACATTATCACATTACTTCACTATTAACGTTGTAAAGTATAAATGTGCTTATCGTTACTTAAAGCATGGTTCCCAGCACGGATAATTCACGGTTTTTCGCTTGCAAATTACGCACGTGTGATTTTTATTTTATCTCTTTTTTCTTTTTGATAAGTCGTTTAGTGCAGACGCATTACGAACAAAAAAAATCAGTCACTATTAACAAAACCCCGACAGCATATTCTCGCACCTGCGAACAGCACGGCTGGCTACATTATGGTGCGAAAGACGTTCAACATACACACCGCATATGAATGAACATAAACACGAGTCAAGAAGAAGAGTTCCTCTGCTCAAATGATCGCGGGGTGCTGCTCATCTCTGTTGGCAGCCCAGCGTCGGCAGTGGAAATTCCACATTTCCCATGGCAAGTGTCAATCTCTCCATAGAACGAGGGTGGGGGGGGGGGGTGTCTGCATGGAGCCTTCCTCGAGTGAAGGTCCTTGCGGCCGGCAGTGGCACGGGGAAGCGATTACAGGGGGATTGCACCTTTACCTATTCAGATTATTTTGCTGCTATAAATGTCCACGTGATAAGCCACTTCGTTGAGCTGTCATTTGTGGCCAGGTCGCTTCTGAAAAAGAAGCTAAGAGCTTAGTGGGCTTTACTTGGTAGGGTAAAGCAACGTTGTTTAGTTTCATTTGCGTGTATTTTTAAGTGATCTGTTTACCTTTCCTATACTTTGAACTCCTATGGTGTGTTTTGTATTGTTTGTCGTTGTGACGTTTTCACCTGGAACTACTGGACATCTGTGAAATAGAGCTTTACAGCGCATAGGATTCTTCTAGTATATAAATATAAATTCTGATTCTTACCTTCCTACAACGTTGTAGATGTCTTTTTTGGCCCCGGTGAGATTGCTTGATATGTTGTTATATTTACTGCTGCGGTTGTGAGCCGCATTGCTCCTCCGATGGGAGCTCAGGTTCCAACGCGAGTTCATTCGGCACGATGTCCGACGTTTCAATCAAGTCCAATTGGAGAAAAAACGCATCGGCAGGGGTAATAGCTGACGGTGTACATTAGGCCAATGTAAAGGCATATTCCTTTGTATGGCACGGTGAACTTCATCATCATCTTCATCGCGATCCATGGGCAGGTAGCACGGAGGTGTCCACTGCACATTTCGCCAATTGTTTCCACTTCCCGCCGTCTTGTTCCATTTTGCTCAAGTGGTGAGAACTTAGCAGCATCATATGCGTACATGTATGTCGATATTGTTAAGCTCTCCAGTCGCCTGCGTGGAGGCTCGGTGCATATAGAAAGCAATGAAACCTACAGACGTGTGTCCGCTCGGACATGCCACACGGAAGTATGAAGTCAATGTTTTCCAGATTAGTCACGCGAATTATCCAATATTCCTCCTCGGTTACAATCATCCGCAACAACCCCAGAGGATGCATTCCTGACTCGCTTGCGGTATGCGGTTGTGAGTCAGTTTTTAATTATTGTTTGTGAACAGCTTCTGATAAACCACGTAGGTTGCAAACACAGTAATGACTTCTCTTGTTGCGTGTGCTCTGTGTTTTGGTGCCATTTCTCAATTCGTCTATTCATTTTTTTATTTTGCTTGGTTGTAATTGGGCTTTCATTCGCTTGGCAGTGGCTGTCTATGGGATTTGGTCCTTGTATATAATGAATGTACAGGGTTGTGGCATTCCATTAGCATGAATGACGCAATATCAAATGAAAGGATTCATATTTTGTATTGAGTGTTATTATTATTAAATACTGTACGTTAGATTACAAATATTTGGCAATCCACTGCAGGAGGAAGCCCCCCCCCCTCCCTCGCGCCTATCTGGGCGTGGGCGTTCGTTTGGCCATACTTCACCACTCCTTGTCAAATAAATGATGCCCTTTCTTCTTCTTCTTTTAATCTATATATCCAGGAAAGCCTCGTTGAGTCTCAAGACTCCATTGAAATGTCCCGGAGATAGAAGTACAGGATGAATATTGAATCTGTCTGTGTGGAGCTTTGAGTGTTATCCTCCGTAGTTGTGCGAGTTTTCTCCAGCACCCCCTTCTTTCCGTGCACGCGACGGAAGCGAAACGCTCTTGAAGGAACGTGGCCAAGCATCTCACAGCAGGACCCTCTTGTACGGGAGTCTTGAGACGCATGGACACTTTTTTTTAGGGGTACATGGCACATATTGTAAAATCACACTACACATAAAATCAAACATATAGGGGTACAGAGTGTTGGGGCAAGTGCTGTTAGTGAGCACCTATGAAGGCCGGTACAGCACACGAGGCAGCGATGTGATCACCGCCGTCTCCCCAGTGCTGATGCGTTTACACACTTAGCAACTGATTTAAGGCAAATACACAAAGACAAATATTCCCCGTGTTGAAACAGACTCGTCGGGCAAGTGCTGTTAGCTGCATGGCATACGAGGGGGAAGATGGCCAACGCCACGCCCGGCCGCCTTTGTCTCCCCAGTGCTGATGTTTACACACCGCACCAGCTGCTCATTTGGGGCTGACTAGACCCACACACCCACACACCCACATTCTCCGCACATAAACTTAAGTCACAAACGCCGGGGGCAGGCTGACGGTGCGTGTCATAACAGTGGCAGTAAAGGCATCACAATTGGGTTAAAGGGGGATAAGTCAACGACAAAGCCAGTGCCCGCACTGGGCTCACAAGAGGTTATTTTAATGTGCCAGATACATTGGGGCCTCTCTAAACAGGCGGCGATGGATGTGGGAGGGGTGCTCGGTAAAAGTACAGGGGGGAGCTTTGAGCGAATCTCGGCATTCCAGGGGTGAAGAGCGTAAAGAGAAACAAGCGGAGACTCTATTTGTATAGTGGTGTGGGAGGGTGGCCGGCCTGTAAAGTTTGTTTGAAATGTTCACTAAGAGCCTCAGCACAGCCCGTAAGTAGCTATGGGTGAGCGACTGCGTGCGGGTATTTAATTTACGGTAGGGAGGGGGGGGTGGGGATTACCCCAAGGCACATCGTGTAATATCATTGTCTACTAATGCGTATCACCAAGTCGCCCCCAAATGCACTCCGATCACGAACGCTGGCTGAGCACATTGTACAGGGTTCGTACTCGTATGAGGTTGAGCTAATCTAGGGGAATGCCCAGGCAGGCACCGGTTCAAATATCACCCGCCTCTGATGTTAGCCGAGGATAAGGGATCAAACCCAGGGTGACTCGGATAGTAACTCAGTGGGAACCGGTGCGTAAACACGCACACAATGCATGTGCACGCACCGGCACACGCTAAGTGATTCACGTTAAGAACTATGGCCAAATAACCTTCAACGCATGCCATCCCATCGGCTCTCTGAAGCTAAGCAGTGGCGAGACGCTATCTCCCTCGCGTGCTATGCAGAAGCGTGTGGGTTCGATCCGGGACCCTGCCAATGTCTGTTGTATATTTGGAGTTCGCGAATTATCTCTCTCTCCCCCCCGTGGTGGTCACGTGGATTGTTCTCCCGGTCCTCTACAACATGTATAAACGCGCGTTCAGATTATTTGTCTGCTACCATAAATTCCCACGTGTGATGTTAAAAGCCACTTCGGTGAGCGATCACGCGTGGTCAGGTCACCTTCTTGAAAAAGAGCTAATAGCTCAATGCGCTTTAAACGGTAGTAGTAAAGTAAGTTTAACTTTAACATCTGGGCATCCATCGGAGTGTGACCTCCCACCGGAAGGCTGCAGTTTCACAAGATTGTTCCGTGACCTTCGACCTCTGGGTAATAACAGCGATCGTGTGATGATGCACGGAGTGAACCAACGGCGTGGGGTCACAACTAAGTCCTTTTGCATTCGCTCGCCGTTGGATCGGCAGATGGATATTTATTCTTCATTAACTGCCTGGACTCCATGCGAGATTGACTTTTCCCTGCTGTGCTCTGCTCTTATCACACAGCATCACAAAGCCAAAGCGATTTCCTGCTCACATGAGCAACTGATGCTTAATCTCCTGCTTACAACCCAGTGCGGAGCCAGTGGTGGAAATTCCGCATTATTATGGCAGAGGCGAGTTCATCCATAAGACAACCACTGTTGATTACCTACCCCCCCCCACCCCCAACAAAGTGGTACGACATGTATCGACCCTGGCGGTCTGATGGGCTGACTCGACCCCCAAATCAGGATTTGAACTCGCTACTTTCCAACTGAGAGCCACTTGTTCTACCGCTGTTCCCACCTGGCCAGGTTGCATTACGCCCACCTGTACACAAGCATACGGAAGCCGCACGCAGATACAAACACACGTGTTCAAGATTTTTTTGCCCGATAGAGATGCCGTGACAAACATTTAGCACGCCGCGTCGCGATCGAGCAAAGCCTGCACGAGTCAAATGTAAACTTTGCCAACGTGTACTGTACACGCGAACTGTATACAGCTGTCAGTGAATAATCCGTAAGTGCAGGGGGAACAAGATTGGTCACGCAAGAGGACACGATCAGGAAAGCAGCTAATAATTATTGAAAGCTTGCGACTAATCAACTGGGAAGGCGCCGTAGTGGTGCAATAATCGTTTTGCACACTCGACTTTCAACGCAGAGGTCGAACAACGGGGCGAGTTTATTCAATCGCCTCGACCTCCCCGCCTCCGATCATCGTGTCTGTCCCACCCAGCAGCGGTATAAAATGGGCACAATCACGGCCGAGTTTCGTCTGCAAGGTTGGTGTAAACTGCAGGGGTGGGGATCGTCCGGCCCGCGGGCCGTATAAGGAGCGCGAAATCATTTGGTGTGGCCCTGCCAAGGCAACCGCAGGCTGGACTCGAAATTCAAAAAATCTAGGAGCGAACCTGGAAAAGCAGTTGCGAGTAGCAACATCATCAATACCGGCTAACATCACACGCCTCACCAAAGAGAAGCAGTTCCAGCCATCACATTAGGGGGTGAGTTCATTAAACGTTTGACCAAATATAACAGGCACATTTTTAAGTTGATCATTTTGTATGGCCCGCGAATGATGTTATAAATGTCCAAATGGCCCTTGGCAGTAAAAAGGTTCCCCACCCCTGGACTGTAAAGCGTGGGTACGGCCAAGCCGCAGCCAAGGCGGTCTGGCCCATCTTTGCAGTTGGTAGGTGGCATCCTCTCTTCGTGCAGACAAGACGCCTCGTTAATTATCTTTAGTTTGTTTAACGTTTCGTGTGGCGTAAGAAATAATAACCTCTCGCCGCGATGAAGAAACTGATTTCACGACCGGTGATGGGGCTGTTGTTTTTTGTCCAAGGGTTCTCTCTTGGCCTTGAAGAGACTTTGGACAAATCGCGGCGCTTTTTTTTTCAGAGGGCACTTGGATGAAAGTCGAGGGAAACGTTTCTTTTTTTAAAAGTCTTATGACCCACGCACACACACACTCACGGAGGGGGAAGGGTAGCTATCGCCGCCTGCTTGCACTTTGTATAGCGGATAGGAGCGCTTTGTAAGGCGAATCGTGTGTTACGGCGGTGTTGTTAACCTTTTTTTATTTTAATGGACCTACACGTTCACGCGCTGGTTGCACTCTCTTACAAGTGACCGCGAACGCCTCCAATGAGTCTCTGCGATGCACATTTTATTTTCAAGAGGTTTCCCATCGGGGTGCGTTTTTAGTTTTTGGCCAATTCGCTTTTAACGAAGCCGTAATTTTCACGCGCAGAATCAAAGTAGACCTCGACTTGTGAGAATATCTAAATAGATTTAAAGCCCTTTGTTGTTGGTTGAAGGCGGGGGGGGGGCTGATTGATTGATGGTCGAGGTACCACTCGCCACTGATGTTCGCCGTTGCCGGGAGTCTAACTCAGGTCGCGAGGAGGTAATACTGAAACCCACTTGCCCTACTTCCTTTCCGTCGATGTCTCTCGCAACAACATACGACATTCGCCACCCAAAGTGGCGGTGACGTCACCACGGCATTTGTGCCAGGCTAGGTGCCCTCTATCTCACACCAAAGGCAAAGATCCACCCCCCCCAACCCTCCCTCCATATAGCCTTCAAACTTTTGGGGCAAGTGCTGTTAGCGAGCGCCTTCGAACACACACGCACACACGCGAGACTCCATCTGTACGCGATCCGTCTAACCCCAAGCTAAATGTTGTTGCAATTGGAGGCGCAAGAGGCGTGTACAATGACTTGATTGTGCGCCGTGAATATCCGTCCGTGTGTCCAGGTGAGACCTGTACGTCGGAGGCGGTGTCTCTTCTAAAAAAAACACCGGCAGAGCTCAAAGCGCGCAAGCTTTTATTTTACACCTCCACCATTATTGCCCTCCGCTGGAATGTCAATTGGTGCCACAAAGGTGCTCGCAGCTAACTTTAACAAAAGTAAATTTAGCCGTCCCCTTTGATCGCGCTTTGTACCTCTTGTTATGTATATAAAAAGACGGAACAAAATGTTTCGTCGGCGGGCTCGGGCATTTATGGGGCAGGGAGGTAGAGAGCGTGACATTGTTTTGCTGAGGGCTGACATCGGACAGCTATTAAAAAAAACGTCGCCGGGAATGTGCGTGCCGAGTCACTGCGATGAGCAACGATGCAGCCCCGGCCGTGGGGTCTACACGCACGTGTGCGACATGGAAAATAAGAAAAGGTTTTTTACCCCTGTCTGGCGATAAAACGGGTGGCAAGATTTTTCGAACGCCAAGTGGGGGATCGCTTTTTTGGTTTAACACGTGGGATTTCGCGACCAATATTATTCATAATAAACGTTTTTGGGTTAGATCGCGTTATTTATAAATGTGTCGTAACCCTCCTCCACCCGACACGGCCAAGTCAGAAAAAATGTGTCACGTTGACAAAAGACAAATAGTTCACTACTTTAGCCCACCGGTGTGTTGAAGAGTGAATCCACAACATTTACAATTTTTGAGTACGACGTTTCGCTGGTAATTACATCCAGCATCATCGGGCAATTTTTTGTTTGTTGTTGCAAAGAATCGAGTGTGCATGTAACCACACGTACACGTTTGAACATCTTAACACCTGTTTTATTGCCAGAAAGGGTCAAACCAATTTTTCATACATCGATACTGGCAAAAAGGGTCCCATAATATGTGTATGTTTAACACGTAGGCTTTCGCGACCAATATAATCCATAATAGAGTTTTTTTAGAAATGAGTTTTCAACCTAGATGTAAAAGTAAATAGCTCCAGTGGTTTCCAAATATCGGAAGAGCGTTCCAGACGGCCGCATCAGCACATCTGAAAGCGCTGTGCGATGCGGCCACAGTCTTTGTTCGATAGCTAGCGAAAAGTCGCCGCTGTGAGGATGACCGGAGTTTTGTGTGATGCTTTGACGAGATCGGCAAGGAAGTGGTATTGTGGCAAGCACTCTGTGCAATGAGCGCTAAAAGGCCCAAAACCTCTTTCCTGAAGGCCCCAACTATATTCTTGGTTCTTTCGGTAAAGTCACGTAGAAGGGAAGTAATAAAATAATAAAAATAAAACATAATAAAATAAAATAATTCTCACGACGTTTCGGCTACAACGCAAGCAGCCGTCTTCTTTTTTTTTCTTCACCTGAAGACGGCTGCTTGCGTTGTAGCCGAAACGTCGTGAGAATTATTTTATTTTATTATGTTTTATTTTTATTATTGTATTACTTCCCTTCTACGTGACTTTACCGAAAGAACCAAGAAGATGAATCCCTGCAGTCACGAAAGCTTTAAATCGAAAAGGCCCCAACTATTTTAAAAACAAAAAGCTCCACATCTTTCACCCGACTTTCGAGCGACACTGAGCTGCTTGCCTCCGTGTCTCAAGAGCCGCGGTCGCTTCACGCCCGTGAGATATTTGTTGTGGCGCGTTACCAATTGCCTTCTTTCTCAAGTCAAAGTGATGTCCTTCCTTAAACGGGCATTGAGGTGGGCATTGGTGTTCCCCTCCTGTCGCCTAGTGGTGGGAATTTTCACGTTCAGAATCGTAATCTTTTATTTCAGAATCTTGTATTTGTCCTGGAGGAGGAGGAATTTGATGAGCTTCTGCAGATCGTGTTCAGAGATGTCCGGCAGGGGTGGCAGGTCGGCAAATTACAACAACAAACATTACAAAAAAACGATAGATGCGCGAAAAATAAAGAAGCGGTAAGGAGGTCACTTAAAATAAATAAATTAAAAATAAACTATATTCGTATAAATTGCATAAGCATATCATACATGCCTGTCGATTTGTCAACACTAAATGCAAGCATACTCTTTGGTTCTTTCGGTAAAGTCACGTCGATAGGAAATTAATAGATCACGACGTTTCGATCGCAACACAAGCAACCGTAATCAGGTGAAGCAAACACAGCAGGAGAACTGCTGACGTAGGAAAACGAGCTTTTTCCTACGAAACGTCGTGATCTGTTAATTTTCTATCTACGTGACTTTACCGAAAGAACGGAAGACTATGGATTCCTGCAGTCACGAAAGCTTCAAATCAAGACTAAATGCAAGTTTGGGCAAAGAATCACAACGAAAGACGTTACTGTGGCAGGGGCGAGTCTATCCAATATGACAACAGCTATTGACTCCTCCCCCCCCACAAAGTGGTACTCCTTTAACTGACGCCTGAAGGGATGATGGGCTGAGGCTACCCCCAGCCAGGATTCGAACTCGCAACCTTCCGATCGCAAGCCGCTCGCTCTACCACTGAGCTACTTGGCCGCTTTCTGACCTCGGTGGGTCTTGGTGGTCAAATTATAATTAAGCATCGTAGGGGAACATGTTAGTAAAATAATGTCTCCTTACCATATTTGAAGCTGCACATATACAAATGTTTAACACGACCTATCAGCCACACGACCTTCTGATAGTGCAACACATCGGCAGCATTGGTTCAATATACAAGCAAGCTCTTCACTGGTTTCGACATCCTCATAAGCAAAGCCAGGCTTGCTTAAACCAATATAATCTGATTAGAAAAGTTTGGCTGTGTCGGGTGGTGGCGGGTTTAATGACGCATTAATATTTAAACGATCTAACCCAACAAAAAAACCTATATTATGGATGATATTGGTCGTGAAAGCCTACATGTTAAACTGCTACAACGTATGTGTATGCATGTTGAACTTCTTTCGCGGTGTACGTAGCCAATCACGTGAATGGGAGATGTGGATAATAGGTGCTTTCCAACAGATAATAGGTGCTTTCCAACAGCACTCGCCCCTACGGTCAATATGATTCAGAAGGGGATCTTCATCTTTCGTGCGTGGGTTTCCAGTGATAATAATAATTTGCAATTATTAGGCGCCTTTCACAACATTTCAAAGGAGGCGCCGTGCACAAAAAGGACAAATATAATAATGGGATCGTGTGGCAGAATAAGAGCCAGAGATGAACAATGCCGATTAGAAGTAGGCTTTAAAAAAATATGGTGTTTTTTTGTGTGTGGACTTAAAGAAATCATCAATGTGCGTATGTGCATATACATTGATGCTCGATAACATAACTTGCTCCTAAGGGTCTGTTAAAAGCTAGACGGGGGATCTTTGTCTGTACACATGTGGGTGTGTGGGTAGCTCTTGGTGTGGTGATTAGCACACTGAGCTCATCACAGTATCGCAACCAGTCCTAGGCCTCGCTTAGGATTAAATCGGCAATCGATGCAGTGTGTAAACATCGGTACTGGGAAGACAAAGGTGGCGGGTCGTGGCCACATTACACCCTCACGGCACGTAACCAGCCTTAATAGCTACTCCATAACATTAATAGCATGGTTGACAGCACATTCCGCCATTATTGACAATTTTGAAATTTTTGTTCTGAAAAGTAATGCACAAAACAACACGACACGCAATCTCGGTTCATTTGCTAGCCGTGAAACGCATCCTCCATCATTTGTTGTTTGAAAATGGCCTGGGTCTCCACTAGGTCAACTCGGCCTAAAACGAGTAGCTGCGTGAACAGCATCAGCGATGAGGAGACAGTTGACGGGGCATTTTTCCGGCCACCTCCTAGCGTTCAAATGCTGCCCTTAATAAACTAAACTATCTTGATTTGAAGCTTTCGTGACTGCAGGAATCCATACTCTGGTTCTTTCGGTAAAGTCACGTAGGTAGAAATAAATTAAAATAAAACAAGTCACAAGGTCTTGCTGAGGTCCAGAATCAGGTCTTGCTGATTTGTTTAATTTTAATTTATTTCTAACTACGTGACTTTACCGAAAGAAAAAAAACATCTTCGTGTTTCTTTCGGTAAAGTCACGTAGAAGGGAAATAAAAAAATAAAAAAAATAAAACATAATAAAATAAAACATAATAAAATATTTATTACTTTATTATTTCCCTTCAACGTGACTTTACCGAAAGAACCAATAAGATGAATCCCTGCAGTCACGAAAGCTTTAAATCGACCCATGTTTTATTTTCTACTTTACCAGATAAGGCCCAATGGGCTTGCTTTATTGCTCCTTTTCAGACGCAACCTGGCCACAAATGAGAGCTCAACGAAGTTTGCTTATGTGGAGGTTTCTAGCAGCCAAATACTCTAACCGCATGGTTCTAGATGCGAAGGGGACAAACCGGAAGGCGTGGATAAGAATCCACGCGGCCACGTGGGGAACACGCACACTCCAAATATGCAGGCGTCACGGTCGGGATCGAACCCACAAACCTCTTGTAGACCAGGCAAGGTAGTTAACATCCCCCCCCCACACCGGGGTGCCCTGGTAATAGGTTGTTCGCTCAGTAACACTCGGTCCAGGAAACTTGCAGTAAAAACTGTGTAGGCTAAATGGGTGTGTGTATGTGCGGTGTGTAAACATTTCCACTAGGGAGACAAAGGCGTTCGGGCGTGGTGTTGGCCACCCACCCCCTCGTGTGCCGTGCTGCCCTTCATAGGTGCTCGCTAACAGCACTTGCCCCTAAAGTCTGTTAAGGCTATACGGGGGATATTTGTCTTTGTCTTTGTTTATAGGGAGCCGTAGTGTCGCGGTTAGCGTGCTGCGCTACGAACCTGGCGACCCGTGGTTCGATTCCCGCTCACGGCAAACACCAGTGACGATTATCTGAGCCGGTCCTGGGCCTCCCCTAGGTCGACTCAGCCTCAAATGAGTACCTGCTGCGATGTGTAAACATCGCTGCTAGGGAGACAAAGGCGGATGGGCGTGGTGTTGGCCACCCACACCCCCTCGTGTGCCGTGCCGGCCTTTATAGGTGTTCGCTGACAGCCCTTGCCCCTACAGTCTGTCAAGGCTATACGGGGGATCTTTGTCTTTGCTTATAACCGAGGCTGTATCATAAAAGTAACAGCTTTCTCACGTGGTCGAAATAATTGCAGT
This sequence comes from Lampetra planeri, assembly GCF_965212315.1. Taxonomy (NCBI): domain Eukaryota; kingdom Metazoa; phylum Chordata; class Hyperoartia; order Petromyzontiformes; family Petromyzontidae; genus Lampetra; species Lampetra planeri. Next base: position 5,456,553 of record NC_136145.1, on the reverse strand, counting down.
GGAACATTTTTTTTTGTTATCTACGTGTGGCTTAATAATACTGAGAAAGTGTGGGTTCACTGGTTTCCTTGAAGTCCCCTGAGCAGTTCAGGCCCAAATAAACAGGCAGAATTAAACACGTGTTTGCCCAGTTTCGCCCTTTGAAGCCAAGCACAGTTGACCAATGCTTAACTGCCAAAGCCTCAAGCCAGGCATTTGTAGTCTTTGTTTGCGACTCGTCTCTAGCTGGTGTGGGTTTATCTTTTTTTCGGGGTGGCATTTTGACACGAACAACTGGGTCTCAATTACATTCATTGCCATCAATGCAAGCGGTGGGAATGTTTCGCTGGATATTGAGCGTGTAACATATTCGTTGTGTGCGGCCGTTGAAAGTGGTGCACAAGCACATGTAATAATAATAATAAAAACTACTCAACAAGTTTGTTGACAACACACCCGACCCTTAAAAAAAAGAAACAAACATATTTTAGTGGAGACGTTTGACGGAAATGGCTCAACATAATTCCTCATCTCATCTGCACTTAAGATTGGCCATTGCTCGAAACGTTGCCAAATATTGATTTTGACGCATGTTTTGAAGTTTTTGTTGTGAGCATCTTGTATTGTGCGTGGCTCTTTATTGTATATATTTTTGCACGCCCATTTATCGGTGCAATGCGGAATGAAGTCCTCTCCACACCGTGTCCGTCATGGGGATTTGGTTTTTGACCATACTTCACCACGTCTGGTCAGTGCGGTGGGTTGGGGAAGTGGTGGAGGTCCGGAACCAGGTCTTGCTGAGTTGGTGACACTTTGGCCAGGAATTGAACCGAGATTGTCAGGTTCATGGCACAGGTTAAAATGTGTTTAGGGGGGGATTAATTATGTTGTCATTTGGTTCATTGACCTTTTACAGACGGATGAAAAACCAGCAGCACAGTTATTCATTTTTTTTTAAGAGCACCCTCTGGACCGGAGTTTACCATTTTTGGGTGGCATCAGCAGCGTCGGGCTTGTATCTGTGGCACGATAATTTTCGAAAACATCAAGGAGCTTGACATCAAGCCCGAAGCTCATCATCTTGGCAAATTGCCGCGTGGGTGGTAACGGCCAAATTGGCACGTTGCTTGCACTGTACCGTACTTCTATGCTCCTCTCCACCAACTGCACTGAACAGCGTGGTACAGTATCATACTGTAATCACCCCGAGTGGGGAAGACATCATCCAGCAGTGGATTGACCAAATGTTTTGCAATGTAAATATTAGATCATAGTTCCAACAAATTAAACGGAACTTGTTAAACATGGGAATCGGGGTCAATGTGGCCGGCTCTTAGTGAGTGGTGGGTATTCAATGTACAATTGCTGTTGACTGCATAATATAATGTAGTACTAGTTTTAGCGGCCCTGAAAGAGATGATGGGTTGTCTGTCGGCCTCCTACTGGTATTGTTTGTTTTCTTTCTTCCATCCACCATGCTTAATAACATTGCATTTTAATGTAAAATCATTTTTTTTATGTCCGTTTGCAACACAATACCTCCTAATTTTAAGTCAAATTCTTTTTTAAAATGTGTATTTAACTTTAAATTAGGACGGTACACGAATTACACTGTGTAACAAAAACATGTTTTTGTTCCTAGGTAGTAAGTGTTATTTCCTAATTGCTTATGCCTCAAAAGTACAGAACATGGCTATTATTCCCCACAAACTTTGCTTTTGTGACCAGGACAGTGATATTTTGAAATGTACCTATTTTCAATGAGAAAACGTGTGCATTTGTGTATTTTGTTCGCATAAAGTCCTGGTCACAAAAGCAAAGTTTGTGTGGAATAATATCCATTTTCTATACATTTTAGGCATAAGCAATAAAAAAGATAACACTTAGTACCCAGGAACAAAAATTGTGTTACATAGTGTTATATTTTGAAAGCTCGAGGGGAATTCATGGTTTGACCTTGTTTCTAATAGTTTGTCAGAACAAAAACATTTCGAACGTAGCTTAAATATTTAACAAATCCCCCCCACCCCCATCATACCATTGTTTTCATTTTAAAATGTAGAACTCATTACAGTTTGAAAAGTCAGCACCGCATAATGTCATACTGCGCCCCTCATTTGAAGTTTAAATACACACGCGCGCGGAACAAAAAAAAAGTTAAACCTCTTTAATATAGATGCGCTTTTTTATATTTGAATACTCTTCAGCTGCCCGCAAAAACAACTTTGATATTTATTATACTTTTGAGATTCATAAACCCACACGGAGGTATTATCCCCCTCTAACTTGTTTCATGTAGCTCTCTTAAAGGTCCCCTTTTAAATAACTCAAGGCTTATAAATAGAGGTTATTATTATTTAAACTTCTGCACAAAAGGGGGGGGATGGATGCAGGCTTGCTTGCTCTCGACTTGTAGTGCCGCCAGGAGTTTGCCTGCCATGTGCGCATGGGGGAAGGGAGGTTTTGTGGTCAGTTTGCATTCTTAACTGGATCAGGGGCTCCTTTCAAAGAAATAATGTGGGTTGCGAGAGTGAGAGAGGGAGGGAGGGAGGGTGGGTGGGGGGTATGTGTGGTAATGGTCTGTAAACAAATGAGTCCACTAACACCTTTTCTGCTGGCCAGAGTGAAAATTGTTGGCAGTGCGATCAGCTCACATTTGGAAGGCTTGCAAGTTCAAATTAAAGTGTGGGGGGTGGGAGCACGTCCATTATCCGATGATCACAATCATCATCATAATCATCCTCTTCATATTCGTCGTGATGTATAATAGTCAGCGTTATCATAGTTGTCATTCCTGTGTGCGTGTGGGGGGGAGGGGGGGGGTGTCACTAAATGGGGGGAGCGGTGGTGCAGCGGTTAGCGCGCTGCACGACGAACCTGGCGACCCGGGTTCGATTCCCGCTCACGGCAAACACCAGTGACGATTATCTGAACCGGTCCTGGGCCTCCCCTAGGTCGACTCAGCCTCAAACGAGAACCTGGTGCGATGTGTAAACATCGCCGCTAGAGAGACAAAGGCGGCCGGGCGTGGTGTTGGCCACCCACCCCCTCGTGTGCCGTGCCGGACTTTATAGGTGCTCGCTAACAGCACTTGCCCCTACAGTCTGTTAAGGCTATATGGGGGATCTTTGTTTTTGTGTCACTAAATGAGTGCCACCTTTAGTGTTTGACCACTACGGTGAAGCTCACTGCAATGGGAATGTGGAATCAACGCAACTGGCTTGCTCCGAGCCCAGCAATGGAGATGAGGGCTGCCCTCCCGATGCTCGTCTTGAGCAGGGAGACTGGTGACCTTTGGGAAACTAAGACCCCGACTATGTGTGCACGTACAGACACCCATTCGGTAAATCCGCTGCCAGCTGAGGGCCTCCCAACACCGTGCACGTCGTGTGGATTGGGGACAATTTTGACCACACTTCACCACGCGACTGTTATTTAATATCGCGGTAAACAATTTTACAATCAGCCAGATACAACCCTCCTCCCCCCCCCCCCCCACTTTTAACACGTGTAATATTTTCTTGGGTCTTTCGGTAAAGTCACATAGAAGAGAAATTATAAAATAATAACAAATAAAACATAATAAATTTATCACGACGTTTCAGGCCACAATACAAGCATCCGTTGTGTTGTGGCCGAAACGTCGTGAGAATTGTAAAATGATAAAACATTATAAAATTCTCACGACGTTTCAGGCCACAACACAAGCAGCCGTTTTGTTGTGGCCGTAACGTCGTGAGAATTGTATTATTGTTTTATTTTTATTATTTTATTATTTCCCTTCTACATGACTTTACGGAAAGATCCAAAAATATGAATCCCTGCAGTCACGAAAGCTTTAAATCAACATGTGTAATATGATGACGGTATTTTCTGGACACGTCGCCTTAGAAGGGGGATTCATTGCCGGCGTAACCAACAACAAATTGACAGCGAGAGGAGGGAAATCGCCCGAGAAATCCGACAACCGCGGAGATGGAGCAAAGAGATGATCTCGTGCGTAGGTGTTAAACGGAATCCTGCATCGCAGGGCTGTAACATGAATTACAGTAACATGTAACGTGTTTTTTTGTAACACATGACATGTTACGTAACCTTCCGATTAGCATGTTTGGCTACGTACTGTGCAAAAGAACTTCAACATACGTACGTGTTCATGACGGCTTAGGGGTGACCTTCATCCAGCAATGGATTGATCATGGCTGATGATGAGGATGATGGTGTTGAAGTATTTGAAAATTAATGATGGGGAACCACTCATATAAGAGAGTGCCAGACGTAACTAAGCAGCAGCACCATGAGAAAGCAAAACAATAATCTTGCATAAACATGTTTGAGAGAGTCCAATTGGTGATCCTGAGGCTTGTAGTAGCAATTCCACGTTCCTGTGACAGGAAGCCGGTTTCACAAAGTCGACAACTGTTTACTTTCCCAGTGGTGGCTTAGGTCACTTGGCACTGGAGGGGGGATGGTCAATGATTATGATGCTGATGGTGATGTTTGCTGATTGACGGGGCTGAGGTTACCCTGGCTGGGATATGAACTCGCACTGCTGTTATGATTGGAAGCCAAGTCCTTAAATTTACATCTCGTGTAAGTGAAATGTTTTTTTGTTGTTGTTTCAAAATACACAATTCGGATACACAAATTAAGTGCCGACTGCTCCTTGGTTATGGTTGCACCGTTCGCCAATAAACTGAGGGTGATGCTCGTTCCAGGCTAGGTGCACTTTAGCTCAAAGCCTCTCCTTCTCACTGGAGGTCACGGGACCACAGACCCATGCGTTATGGGGTTCACTGATTATGGTGACTCGCCTATGCACCACCTGCCCTATCCACTGTGCCACATCGACCTCCCCCCCCTCCTCCTCCTCTGCTCGCCGTTGTGGGCATCATCCCTCCACATTGTTGCTGTCAGAAGGCGGCTGCTGCCAACTGTCCGGTAGCGCCTTTCATGAGCCCGTTCCGCAGAGACCGCTCTCGACACTGCGAGCCCCTTGTCGAACCCATTTAGCGCCTCTAACCGCATTGACACACAAAGACAAAGATCCCCCGCCCCTATAGCCTGAAAGACTGTTGGGGCAAGTCCTGTCCCTAATGAAGGCCAGCATTGGCACGAGAGGGCATGGGGTGGCAAGCGCCACGCAATGCGAGTGTTTACACAACGCACCAGGTTACAGTTCTCATTTTAAGGCTGAGTCGTTTCTGGGGCAGGATGAGTTCAGACAACCGTCACCAATGTTGGCTGTGAGCGGTAATTGAACTCGAGCCACCGGATTCTTAGCACAGTGCTAATCACGACACTACCGCTCCCCTCCCCTCCACTACACTGCAACAAAGACCCCCCGTGTATACCCTTTAACAGGCTGCTGGGACAAGTGCTGTTAGCGAGCACCTATGATATACGAGTATGTGTGTGGCCAACACCACTGCCGACCGCCTTTGTCTCCCCAGTGGCGATGTTTTTTTACACCGTACTAGGGTACTCCATTTGAGGCTGAGTCGACCCAAGGGAGGCCCAGGATCGGTTCAGAAAATCGTCACCGGTGTTGGCCGTAGGCGGGGGGAATCGAACTCGGGTCGCCGGGTTCGTAGCGCAGGGCGCTAACCGCTACACCACCGCTCACCACTTACTTATTCACACTTTCTGCTCGATAATGTGGCAATGACCATGACTCATGATGATATAATGTCGTAGATGAAAATTCTGATCACAATGTAAGTAAGTCCATAATACCTAATTAAGGTCAATTAAAATAAGCATCACATTTTGGTAAGGCATTAGTGGTTGTCTTGTGTATAGACTGCCATAGTAATGAGGAATTTCCACCAACGGTGGAAGGAAATGAGTGCAGCCTTGTTGCTTTATTTAAACAGGCAAACACTGACTTAATCAACCCGTCTGTATTGAGTCCTTGGAGAATAATTATCTTTTTGTAAGGCAGACCTGGCAGCAGAGACTGAGTAACACTCACACACAGTGACACATCACATTGTGTGATACACACACACACACAGTTAAGACTCGCAAACATCAATTACATGGACACGTTTGAGGCACACGCAGAGTTTACATACACACCATGTCGTACACAGTAAAAGATCAACGAAATAGACTTTTGCCTTTTTTTACCAATACAGGCTGGTGGGGAAAGTGCAACGAACGGGTGCACATATTTGGGATTCGCGGTGCACAAGATGACTTTAGGATTTGTGGTTGCCAAAAACTACACTCGGCCACCTTTGTCTTCCCAGTGGTGATGTTTGCACACAGCACCAGGTACAGCACTTATTGAAAGGTCGATGTGACCTAGACGAGGCCCAGGCCCGGTTAGGGTATAACATGCCACTGATGTTATACACAGATTTGAGAGACGGACACAAAGACACACATAGTTATTGCCATACAGACACGTACTTAGACCCATATCTACACATCACATATTACACGTGTATTCGACAAACAACATCCAATGGTATACACAGTTAAAGACCATTAGACCACCACGTAACACATTCCAGCTCAGAAATGCAAAGACGCACACACAAACCACGTATACACATAAGCAACTCTGGCATGAGCACATCATTTAATAAACATAAGCAGTTGATGCAGGATGTAACATAACAACCATATCAATGAACAATACAGTTCATATGTACCTATCTCACTATACTGGTTCCATATTAGTTTGTTTTGGGCTTAGACCACGTGGTGGCACTTTTATGCCAAAATCCTGGTCATTAACCCTCCACGTTGTCTCGCTCACAAGGAAATTATTTATACTTGGCCAATGTTATCGATACAATTCTGATCGATACTGGCCTGAGACTGTGTGTGGGGGGGGGACATGTGCTTCTCCCCAACTGCTCTAGAGCTTCCTAGGGTAACGACCTCGGACGCCATCGTCGAGCGAATTGAGGCCACCCCACCTCGTACCCCGACTGCTGCTAAAGTCGCCGCACTGCCCACAGGGCGGGGGGGGGGGAGGTGTCACTCCCGTTGTAATTTGTGACTTGTGTGTTTTTTTTTCAATGCTAGATTCTTTTTAAACGGCTTCTTTTCCCGAGAGAGAAAATCCATTCCCAATGGTTCGTCGGCCGAAGGTGCTCGACGTGGCATTCAAACATGAAAGCAGCAATTCTGTTGATTTGACGACGGCCCAAGCACTCGGTGATTCACTCCAATCAACTTCACCTGCTTATAGCTCGCCCGTGGTCACGATTACCGTGAACTTCACCCACCTACTTCCTGCACCCCATGGCGAGGACTCGGTCGAGCGGACTGACAGTTCCGTCTCGTCCACCCAAACACGCTGCATTCAACAACCACCCAACACTGCAGGTCACGGCAACGAAGACGGAGATGATCAGATCGCAACAGCCTTGAACAGACTGTTGGGTCAAGCGCTGTTAGCGAGCACATCCCATGGAGGCCGGAAGCGGCCGCCTTTGTCTCCCTAGTGGCGATGTTCACGCACCGCACCAAGTACTCATTTGAGGCTGAGTCGACCTAGGGGAGGGCCCAGGAACGGTTCAGATAAACGTCACAGGTGCTGGCCGCGAGCGGGAACCGAACTCGGGTCGCCGGTTTCATAGCACGGCCTTAATAGGTGCTCGCTAACAGCACTTGCCCCAACCGTCGGTTCAGGCTGTACGGGGAGTCTTTGTCTTTGTGTGCGTGTGTGTGCGCCAAAGCTATTTTTGTCAAGCCTTAAAAAAACAAGGAACTGAAGTGACACTTAGCATTGAAAATTTGGTGTACAGTATAGAAGAAATATACTGCAGGATTAACACGCTTTTACATTTAATAATTAAAAACCCATAAATGATTAATTCATCTGCTTTGGCATTCACTGATGTGTCAATTGATCAATTGTTTTGCAATTGGGAGGGGGGGGTGAAACAAAGATCGAAAAAGACCATAACCATTATCATCACGAAGTGTGCGTTCTCTCTCCCACGTGGACACCAATCCGAGTGAATTTACGCTTCCAAATTTACAGATCGCAGCAGTGAACTGTAAAAAAGCGCGTCGAAAGGTTAATGTCTGACATTGCAGAGGGAATAGGGGAATAAAACACGTGAATTAGAGAAGATACAAAAGTTAACGCAGACATCTTGACTCAGGGTCATTGGACATTAGTGAAATATCTATAAATGGATCATCCTGTGTTTATTGTTAAACCATGGCTGCTGAGCCATAGGCCCAATACGCCAAACGGCCAGGTAACAAACAGTACCATAAAAGTTGTGATTTATGTAACGTTTAACACGTTGTTCTTTTTAATTCAGAAAGGTTATATGAGCTTGGGGGAGGGGGAGGGGGGGCACTTCGACAGGTTCGAATGATATACATTATAGATGCCATCGTGGTGCAATGGAATACGCATCAGACACAGCACAGGCTCTGTAAACTTCGTGGTTGGCGCGTGTGGTAGTACTGGGAACATCGCTATGGGTGTTTTAATGGGTTTGTAATAAGCTGGAGGGTATCGGGCGGGGAGGGAGGGAGGGAGTGAGTGAGGATGGTGTGGTGGTTATTGTGGGAGCAGGAACACGGCTGGTTTAAAGGTGTTTGTGTAAGCTTTGGGGTAACAGAGGAAGGGAAGGGAGTGGTGATAGGGATGGTGGCGATGGTGGGGGCAGGGCTATGGGTTTTAAATGGATTTGAATAAACTGGAGGATAACAGGGAAGTGAGTGAGGTGAGGGTAGTGATGGTGGGAGCAGGGCTATGGTTTTTAAAGGGGTTTGTCTAAGGGGGGGGGTGGCAGGGGAGGAGGGAGGGAGGGGAGGGAGATGCTGGTGGTGATGGGGGATGGGTGGGTGGGTGGCTGTAGGGATAAGGGATGGGTGTGTGTGTGTGCCGGGTTGGGTGCTGGGACGGAGTGGGTGGGACGAAAGTGAAGCTTGTTCGGGCTGAACGTGGATCTTAGCGCAGTCGGAAGGTTGAGGCAGTGCCGTGCTGCCCATAGCATCGTCTTGTGTGTGTGTATATGAACGCGGACGGATGTACGCATAAGGTAAGCGTATACTCGCATATATAAAGACATACACAATGTACATATATGGTAATAGATACGAGCAGTTTCCGCAAGCGAGTATTTACTGCATACCGTACGACTACACACACAGCGCCGTGTACATGTGTGTGTATATATACACACACACACGTAAACGTGTACAATAACTATGCATGGAATACGCGTGCAGTATATCTAGACATACGCGCCCGTAGGGATGCACACACACACACATAGAGACGTAATACATCAAAAAATATACGTACATTTTCAAATCTACATTAATGCTTAATAAGCACAGAAGACGCACACGCACTCGCACACTCGCGTACAAAGATGCGAAGACAAAAAAAAATTCGCCGTGTAGGCTACACACGCGTTTGGGGCAAGTGCTGGTTAGGCTATGGTTGTAGCGGCGTGGGTTCCGTATAACCACGCCCGTCCGTCTTTGTCTCCCCGGCGTTAATGTAGCCACAGGCGCACACAAAGGATGAGGCCACGCAAACGCCACTCGTTGCGATTCAACTCTATCGCCGTCGAATTGGCCGCATTGAATGCCCAGCGTTGCGCTTAGAAACGCGCGCGCGCGCACACAGACAGACACTGCGCGCTTACACCCCAAACAACAATGCAACAATAATAATAATGACACAAGGCATTTAAAACGGAGCCGAGACGTATATATCGGGCGACAGGCGAGCGCACAGCAGCGCGTTCGCGGAATGTCGGTCGTTGGACGGCAAACTCGTGTCATCTGCTGGTCATTATAGAATATATCTCTCTCTATTCGTTACGTTGGGGGTATTAACTAACGCCGCCTACGCCAAACGCAATGACAGAGGGCATTTAAACGGACCGAGATTAATAGAGGCAGCTGTATCATCCGCTCGTGGATATCAATAGACGATAGCGTGAAACTAATATCGTCAGCCGGACAGTACTATATTTGGTGCATATTCACGTATTGCTATAGACTGTGCACGGTGAATACGTGTTTTGTATTCCGGGTAATTAATTTCATGAGCTGTCCATTGTAGTAGTATTATCATCATACGCGCGCGCGCGTGTGTGTGTGTGTGTTAGACGAGTGTGTATTGTTAAGTGGATCGTGGCGCCTTGCCTGCTATTACATTACATTAACACCATGTCGGTTTTATATAGCATTGAGCGAATGTAGCCACAACAGAGAGAGAGACGCGTTTACTCGATATGGGGGGGGGGGTGAGATACGATTTGTGATTGCGTCTGGCCGCTAACTGCTGCTGCTGCAGCTGATGATGGTGATGACGATGATGGAGACTCTGATGTTGGAAATATCATCTTGATTGCGACGCTGATGATGATGGCAAACGATTAATGATATCACACTGCGGTGACATCGGTATAATAAAAATAATTGATATCGTTGGCATCGTAATACGAGTCTGGGAAAGGCTCTATATGCTGGATAATTTTTTTTTTAATTGGACCTCTCTGGTATTGTTCTATGGGATGGTTGGATGGGTGGTGCTGATGGTGGTGGTCGCGGCGGCGGCGGCGGTGGTGGTGGTGAAGGTCTGATAGAGACGAGGATCGGAGACGGCTGGACGCATGGCTTGCAATCTGCGGTCGCACAAGCATGTCCGGTGAACACTACGACAGTGGAGATGACTGGGAAATCGGAGTGGGCGATCTGATCATTGACCTCGACGCCGACTTGGAAAAGGATCGTCAGCAGAAGCTGAAGGAGCAGCAGCAGCAGCAGGAGGAGGAGACCGCGAGCAGCAGCAGCGGCGTATCGCCTTCCGGGAATAACCGCAAGAATAGGCACAGCAACAGAAAACATACGAACAAAACGAAGGGCTTCCCTGAGAGCGAGTGCAGCGGGGATACCGTGGACGCAGGAAGCGGCGTGGGCTCTGTAATTGTGGACAATAAGGACTCTGATCAAGCGGCAGACATGAAGTTGATCAATAACAACAGCAGCAGCAGCAGCGCCTCTGAGAAGACTGGGCGTGTGAAGGCGAATAAACGAAACAACAAGACCTCGAAGGCCAGGAACTGTCGACCGTTGTCTACTGAGCAAGGCACTTTAGCTGAAACTGCCTCCACAACCACCCCCACATCCACGATCACAACCACCACCAGCAGCAGCAGTCCCACCACCACCACCACCACGACGAGTGAAAGCGCTGTCCCATCCAGCCCACAGACACTTGGAAGAGTTGGAGGTCGCGCATCTGGGAGCTCGAACAAGCGAGACAAAGCTAAGAAGAGCCTAAGTGCTGGTGGACAACATAGTTCGATTGACGATGATAATGATGGTGGTGGTGGCGGCAGCGGTGGTGGAGATGGTGGTGGTGACAATGTCAACCATCAGCATAATTCTAATCGTGGAAGCGGTGTCAATGGAGCTCAGTTGGATGATTCGGCCGAGGATAAGACGGTGTCTCTGCGGGAAAGCTGCGTGGATGTTTCGATGATGGACTTGAGAAATGTCGATGAATCTCAGTCCAACTCGAAGACTGCCAAGACTGGATTGGTAAGTGATTACAAACGCATCACCGTCGTCATCATCTCACGATCATTTACATTTTTTGAGATGTGATTTTTTTAAATTAAATATATATACGGGACCCGAAGAAAAAAAAACTGCTTCTTTAAGAAATATATACATTTGGGCAATTTTCTTTAAAAAATTCTACGTTGCTTGCGGAAATAAACTGGGCGCTTGTGGCCAAAGAAATTCCACACGCGCGCGCACACAAATAACGTAAAAAAATACTAACATGATGTCAGCAAACCTGCTTTTAAGACCCACAACACAATCAAACTATACAATAGATGCCGCCATACCATCCATACACGTGCCTATAACCATGATACATTGTTGGCATGTACGAGCACATGTTTGTTTTAAATGTATAATGCACATAATGCAGTCCAGGAGAATCAACGTCAATGCACCAAGTCAGTACTGTACAGTATATTTCGGTCAACATGCGCCTTTGTGAATGCACAACACCATGCAAGCAAGACGATAATTGCCCATATCTGTCTAAATTAAATTAAAGTGCACGTGTAATTTAACCATGTTCAGAAAATTAAGTGGGCCTCGACAGGACATGTCATGTGTACAGATGATGATGATGATGGCCCGGTAATGATCACGTCCAAGAGAACGTCCACCGTGGAGATGGAGTGATGAAATCAGCTCGGGTGCGAGGTGGCACTACTAATAATATTATACAATCGCAGGGTCGTGAGAGATTGCGTGGGTTCGGGGGGGGGGGCTTCTTCATCCATCCAGCGGTGGATTGACTGACTGATGATTAACTGTCTGCAGCATGTGAGCGAGCCTGTTGAGTCAACAATGTCTCGCAAAAAAAATACCACGAAAGGGTTATATATACTGTGTGCTCCTGCTATTAGTAAGTATTTATATATAGCCTTGTTAATTCTGGTGTATTCGTTCATTGGATTGTTTCAATGGAAACACTGGGAAAGCTGTCAATGCCAGCCAAGGTTTACGTATATTTTGTATGTATTACGTCTCTATGTGTGTGTATCCCTACGTGTGCGGGTCACGTTTACGTGGGGACAGTAAAAATGATGTTGCCCTCACCCGCTCCTTCTCTGTATTGTTTGCCATGGAATTTTTATCACCCTCCCCAACCTCCTCCTCCCCCCGTTCGTCTTGTTCAGTCGTCTTGCGACAGCTCTCCCGAGTCGAGCATTCTGGGCTAATTTTAGCGAGCGAGCAAATGCACACATTGCACCGAGCAAAAAGGCGTGGTTACAAAAAAAAAACCCAACACACAAACCCACTTGGGAGCACCCCAAGTGCGAATTAACTTAAATGGCAAAAGGCACACATGTTAACAGGGGACATCTAATCTCAGACCTCTCATAAATGTCCTTGGAGCTGTACTGTTATTATGTTTGGCAGCGAGTGTGTGTGTGTGAGTGCATGGCGTGGTGATGTGGCTACCTACCCCCTCGTGTGCCGTGCCGGCCTTCATAGGTGCTCGCTAACAGAAATTGCTCTAACAGTCTGTTATGGCTGTACGGGGTGTCTTTGTCTTTGTCTGGCGTGGTGCTGGCCACCTTCACCCCCCTGTTGTGCAGTACCGGCCTTCATAGGCGCTCGCTAACATCACTTGCTCCTCCATTATGTTAAGGTTATACGGGGGATATTTGTCTTTGTGCGTATATGTGAGCGGTGGCAAAGTGGTTTACAAGCTGCGCTACAATCACCAGTGACCCTTGGTTAGACTCCACAATGGCGACGCAGAACATTAATTGGTGGGAAGTTGGTAACTGGACCTCTGTGGGTCTCAGTAGGGTTGCCTCGGCCTTAAATAAATACCCCCCGGAACGGTGTGTATGCAAGGGTGGGGGGACAATGGTGGCTGCGGTGAATGTGGAGATTACCATACCTTTAGCCCTGATGTATGCGGTGCCAGCCTGAATCGGTAGCTCACTAACAGCACACTTGGACAATTTAGGTGCGCAAAACGTGAACCGAAAAATGTTGAAAGTCCTTCCCTTTCCTGTCAATGACGGCGTAAGAAATCTGTAATTATTTTTTGTAATTAACCTGTCGCATTTTAATTACCAGCTATATTACGTGTAGGCTCAATTAAGTGGCAACTTGATAATCCCGTGGTCCGGGAGGGGGGAGGGGCACGCTCCTTTTTGGTGGCGAGTCAAGATAGGAAAACAAAAGTGTTTATTTTAAACTGCACGCAAGGAAATGTCCCCCGTGCCCCGCATTCAAACCCATCCCTCGATTTTGTTTTTTAGATTCTACGACAAAAAAATGACATCTCTTTTTGAAAGCGACCTTGAGGTTCGAATTGTGGAGATAACATTTCGAGTATTTCGCAATGCCACACATGCCATTTGTAAATGGCAGACACACAAATGCGCGCGCATGCACACGCATGTCCTCCTGACACGATGCTTAAACCGCTTCTTGTTAATGTGCGACTCAAGCGCAGCCCTCCGCCGCTAATTCGACGTCCGCGCCGTAATGGCGATGCGCTTTTTTTGGGTAGTCTCCGATTTTATTTCGTGACAGATTTGAGAAGCGCCCGAAACAAGCCACCGCGTCTATAGGCCCCATGCGAGCCGTAGATTTAATTTGGCTTATTGTGATGATCGGTAGGCAGCGGGGGACAATCAATTTGTGGCATTTTTTGCTTGATTGAGTGAGAGCTGTGTAATTATTTTGATCCCAATCACATACATTGGCATTTGTGCATGCTAAAGAAATGTATTTCGCTTCTAAGCAAGAACCTAGAATTGGTTTGAATTCGTTCATATGTCTCTACCCTTTGGAAGCATATGTGTGGCGAAGTAATATATTATTTAGCCGCTTTAACAAAGCTATATACAAATAGCAGTGTCTTTTTTTACGGAGAGAAATGGCTTTCCATGATCACAAAAATATATATATATACCCCAGACTAACGTATCCTGCTGGGTGGCCCTTGTGGTTAAAGCACTTGGCTCACAGCTGGAAAGTTGCAGGTTCAAATGCCGGTCAGGGGTTGAATTTAACCAATCATCGTTTTGTGTGATTGGTAAAAAAAAACGTTTACCGAGGAAGTGGTTATGACACACCAGCTGCACGACGCGTTGTGACCCACACACACCCGAGTTTCGGTCAATGCTAACGTCGGAGGCAAGTCATCTGAAGCGGTGTGTCTCTCAACCCCCTCGCCTGCCACTTGGTGTCTCTTGTCAAGACTGGCTTCTGCCAAATGTGGAATGTCCATCACTGGCTCTGATGGCCACCATCAGTGATCTTCTGCCCCACGCTCATTTTAAGCATCGGAACATTTCCACGAATAAAAAAAGAGTAATAGTCAGAAATACTCTCGCTCGCAGTGTGGAGAACGAACATCCATGGATTCAGATATCCACAATTTTACGCAACTTATCTGGAACAATCGGATTAACTTCACTTATCCGGATTTTTTTAGCAGATAACAGGAGTTGGAATGTCATTACCCCACGTACATGCTGAGCAAGAATATGACCGTCCAAGACCCACGAAAATAGGATGAATTTGTTGTTGAACTCCACTTGTCTGCAAAACATTTGCGGATAACAGGAAGACGTTCCACAATGACGGATGGGGAACATCCGCAGATGATTGTGGATAGCAGGTAGAATTGGGCAGCGGATTTAGTGGGAGTGTTTTGTGGACCGCACAACTGTCGCGGGTAATAGAATCGCGAATAAAAGTAGTTTCTACACTCCACGACTGTTTCCGTTCTATTGACAACAAACACTCTACCACAATACACTAATTATTAGATTTTAAAATTGTCTGGCCTGTGAGTGTGCGTGCGCGCGCGCCTTCGGCATTTGTCTGCGGGATCATCTCTTAATACTCTGGAAAGATTGAGGGAGTGGTTGTGGGAGGGGGAGGGGGGTGCTGGAGAGTGTGTGTGAGCAGAAGGGGGCTTGATAAGACATATTTGCACAGCATCCAAAAAAAGACACCGAGCAGTGTTCTAAATCACTGTCAAAAAGACATCGCAGTTCGCCAGTGGCGTTGTTTTTTTTACGCGGTGCGTTAAAATATTGTTTCCGAGGAATGTTGACGAATCCTGGAAGATGTTGGGTTAACCCCTTTGATAAACATTGTGGGTTTTTTTTCTAACCCCCCCACCACCACCACCCCCTTTGCAACACTGTACAAGGCTGCTCGATGGAAATTGAAGGAGAGTGATCTTTCCTTTGTGCTCGGAGCCGTTTTAAAGTAAAACCGTGCCACATAAGAGAGAGGGAGGGGGGGCTCCTCTATTTTTTTTCTTTATTCCCTCGACGTCTCTTTTGTCCCTTGTGCAGCTTTTCTTTGAAAACTTTAGCTGCTCTGTGCAGTTTTTTTCTCCCCTCGCTCTCTTTCTCTGTGTGTGTGCCGAGTTTGCCCTGCAGCGATATATGGAGGCAGATGGCAATAAAGTGGGAAAAGGAGAAACGCAAGCAAGCGCACGCGCGCACACACACACACGCATTCGAAATCAACCAAAGGTCTGGAAGTTTAACAAGATGTATTGAGTCGAAACTTTTTTGGGGAAAGGTGTCGCTGTTCATGGATTCAGAGCAATGGAAACCTACTTTTTTGTGACGAGACAACCGCTGATGGTTTGCGTGGCGTGGTGTGGAACGGTGGCTCAGCGGTTAACGCACTCATTGCGAAACACACCGCCCTAATATGAATCCGATCCCCCCCCACCACCACCACCACAAACGGTCATCATCGGTGACTGACATCCGAACCATGGCCGTGTCTTCCCAAGGTCGATAGGTCTTAAATGAGAGAGACAAAGGTGGTCGGCGTTGTGTGCCGTGCTGGCCTTTGCAAGTGTTTTTTATTTATTTTATTTTGCCAGGTAAGGCCCACTGAACTATAATAGCTACTTTTTTCAGAAGCGAGCTAACCAACACAAAAGATGAGCCCAACGAAGTGGCTTGTCGTGCAAATGTATAGACGTCGGACGCTCATAACGCGTGTTTTTAAACGCTTACCAGCATTTGCCCCCAAACAGCCTTCTTCTCTGTATGCTATGCGTGGGTGATCTTTGCCTTTTGCACGCGTGCGTACGTCAATAGAGTCCCTGTGTGTGTTTGAAGCCCCAAAACAGCTGGCAAGACTGCACCTGTTGCAACTAAACTTGGCAGGTTCGTGAGAGCCAGTGGTGTTTGGAAAGGTTTGCTCGATTTTATTTTTTTCGCATTGGGCCGGATCAATTGTTACTTTGCCTGGCAGCAGCTTCGTTTGATGTCCTCCTGTTTTATCAACAAAAAAGTTTGCCTTTGGCCAAACTTCGATAATAAGGTGTTTACTGCAACTCGGGCGCTCGTAAAACTTATCGGCAGCCAGTGTGCGGTTGTAATCTACTCCTGGAATCGGATTACAAAAGGCAGGTGGTGTTAATCCAGATTTTTTTTTTTACAGTTCAGTATTCTCTGACCCTCCACGGTGGTTGATAAGTTTAGCGCGGTAGAATCTGGCTGTTAAGCAGCGCCGTACGCGAGCAACGCATGCCGTATGTCATCACACTGGTGGGAGAGGAGGGTAGGGGGGGGGGGCAAATGTCAACTTCTGATATAAGCAACACTGCTTCACTAGATGAGCCTTACTCCCAAGTGGTGTGCTTCTACCGACCACTTTGTGGGACGTCAATAGTGGCTGCCATTTTTGATGTACTTGCCCCTGCCATATGAATGTGGAATTTCCATTACTGGTTTTGCACTGAAAATGAAAGCTGATTGTTGCTGAGTGATTTCAATTTTAGTGGGAAGTCGTCACTTTTTTTTCTCCTCCTGTGAAATCGGTAAAAAATTACCATATACATGTTAATTACTTTGATCACTTAATTAATAATATTAATAATAAAAGCTACAATTATTCAAAGGGGGGAAATTATGCTGTCACAAGCTTAAGAATGTGTGAGAGAAACCGTACACTGCATGCAGGGCACGAGGAAATGTTCGGAACATTTCATGCTTTAAGTCTCTCGCACAAAAAAAAATCTTTGCACAAAACTATTTCCAACTCGTAACATTTTAAGGGGAATGGAAATGGGGCGACAGCATTTTCTAAAAGCCCCCCCTATCATTAGCGCTGAGAAGAATTTTTATGTCATGGTTTTTATTACCGAGGGTCAAAGGTCATTGGTGTTGTACAAGGTACAATCAAACCCCATAGGTCTCTTGATCCTTCTGATCACAAAGAGCCCTTGCCTCATTACGATGACAATTACCAACGGGAATGCCGTGACTTTGACAGGTGGACAAATTAAGACCGTCGCATATATAGATGCTGTAAAGCCTCTAATCGTAATCCTGCAATCTATATCACTTATATGTGCTGTTAAACCAGTTTTTATACTGTACAAGTGCACGTCCATCGTTTTCAAAATCTGAAATGTCACCTTTGCTCACTCGCCCGGCAGTGCACAGCCACCACCTGAATTAAACCGGGAAGAAAAATCCCGCACGTGCCTGGACTCCGTGACACTTTCCAGGGAAGTGGTTTTTAATTGGCGATAATAACCTCGCCTTCCGAGCTGCGCAACGAGACGACGCCTCTTGACGTCACGGGGAGGTGAGGCTTGCGATGTCATTGTCCAGGCCAAAAAATATGTTTTCCATTTTTACGCTGTTTTTTTTTTCAATTCCTCGTTTTTTTGGGTAACCCGTTTTATCGATCAATGTGACCGGTTTTGTTGTTACGGGATAAGTCTTTCCGCCTGCGATTTTCAAGTAAACATTTGATTTGGCTCGTCCTTTTAAAGGACATCGTGATGCCACGCTGTAGATGGATGGCCGGACGGCCGCAATGCAATGGCGCTTCGCAACCGTGGTTGGAGAGTGTTTCAAAGCAGCCGTTCAAGTGCTGTAACATAATGTTTCGCTCTATCTGCATCAACATGAGGTCAAACGTGTTGGCGCATGAGGACTTTGCTTCTAATTAGACTAAGGCGTTTCATTTCACACGGGCAATTGCATATCATCAAAGCGAAGGCGGCTGTCGCGACAAGTGGGGATTCGGGAAGTGATTAAAAGTTGACCTAACGAATGCGGTGCTTTTGTTTTAATAAGCCCCGCAGTGGCTGTGCGGCCACGGGGAAAACAACTAAAGAGTGTTGCTGTGGTTTACAAGGCCCCACGTTTTTTTATATTAAAATCTCCTGCACACGACAATATGAGCTGCGTTGTTCAAATTGAATAGAAAAAAAATGGTCCCGCGTGCTCCGGTTTGCCTTCGCCCCATGAATTATGCTGCTGCAGCTGCTGCAGTGTAATGTGTAATCAAGTCTAAGTCTGCGTGTCTGCCAACTCAAGTGAGTCATGGGGAGGGGGGGGGCACATATCTCCGTCCATGGCCCTGAAACAAGCGGTGGAAATTCCACATTCCCATGACAGCAGCCAGGTTTTCCCACAGGACAGCCGATTTTGTTGCTCTCGCCGTGCGGAAAGTGGTGCTCGTGTCGATAGTTCCCAAAGGGTCAATCAGTTGCACATTTTTTTCTTAACACTGACAAGTACATATAAAAATAACACACCTCCTGTTTGACTTCATACGCAGGGGAAATGCTATTAACGTGAACTGAGTAAGGTCGGCGTGGGGACGCGAGGGGGCGGCGTGGACAATCGCTATGCCTGGCCGCCTTTCTCTCTGCAAGTCGTGAAGGGTGACAAGATGAATCATGAGCTGCATTACCAGTTTTTTTTAATTAATCTTGAGTAGTATGAAAATAAGGCCCGGATACAATGTTTGGGATAATTTTTGTTTTTGGTTTTCGGATAGATCAACAACAACAAAAAAGCGGCGCGACATCGTTAAATTACGTCGCTTGAAAATGAAATTACTTCCGTGGCATTGGGTGACATCACTTTTGTGAGCACGCAGATATGTTAAATTGTTACGTAATAATGATCGGAAAATCCTCCCCAAAAAAATCTGAAATTGTCTTTTGGAAGCCAAACGTTCGAAATGTATTATTTTTAATTCCTGAAACCCATCTTTAACGAACTGATCTCGTATACAGTTTAATCAGTTGACCCCCCCCCCCCGCCCCCATACAATATTTTAAACATGGGATCTTCCCCTTTCTGGCAACAAAACAGATGTTAAGATGTTCAACACGCAATGGATACCTTGCAAGAAATCAAGTCTACATTTAACCACGCGTACTTGGGGTGAACATGCAAACAAACATGCTCTTTTTAATATATGCATTGTCTTTTGAAACTGTTTGGCCTCCATTTACTTTGATACTGACAAAAGGGTCCCACGATATTGGGACCTTCCGATTTGGGAACCTTGCATGCTGACCACTGCGCCACCCACACCCGGCTTCGTGGAAATTATTTAATTAGTACGTAATAATTCCATTTTATAGAGCGCCATTCGTGCAATTGCATCCCACAACGCTGTACATCAATTTGCCAGTCCCCTTGCACAGACGATACAAAAACAAAACCCCTCCGCTTGCCCAGCAAATCATAAACTTAATAGATGAATGCATAAAATAACGAGGGGAAAAAAAAAACGGACCCGGCAACTGGCATCTCGTTAACGCAGCTGGCGAGAATGTGTTGGTCTGTGGCCCCAAAACCTTGCCAGCGTAGTCGAGACTTTTTGCGGGCGCACCCGGCCGTTACTGCCGCCAGACTGAAATCCATCCGAGCTTTTTGGGCAGGCCCGAGATTGCGGGGGTCCTCGCCACCTCGAGGTGAGGCTTTATCTGAGGCGCGCGCGACAGCTCCACGTTACTTATAGTCAAGTGCTCTCCGATTGCTTCGCAGCAGTTTGGCCTGGGGGTGGCTTCCTCCCCACCCACCCCCCCTCTCGCAGTGGTTGAGAAAGGTCGCGGGGTATCTTATGGGGATGTCACGTTTGCCGGCGGCGGCCGTGTCAGTGGTGCTGTGTCACGGTAATGTTACGTACGCCTGCGATGGTGCAGCACCGTTTGTCAATCCGCTGCTGGATGAGGTTTGAGGTTGCCTCTCCACCGTGCCCTATGTAGGGGTCGTGGCAGTTGTTTGACCCCTGCTTTGGGCACGCTGGTCAGTGTGCGTTGGTGAAAGAGGTGGGGGTAGGGTGGGTGAGCGTGTGGGTGATAGGTTTTTTTCTGATGCTTTGGTTCCCTCCCACAAACCAAACACTCGATAATGGGATTGGCCAAACATCCCATTTCAGGTCCCTATTGATAGTCTTAAGTCTCGGGAAGGCTTTCTTGAATTAAACAAAGGGAATTATGATAGACATTGTACTAAATTAATTGTATGATCTTCAATACAGTATAAAAATAAGCCAATGGTATCTGGCGATGCTGCAATGGCAGTGGTGCACAGGCACAATTAACACAAAAAAATAATTATTAACACCACCTTAAAAAAAACACAATAGCCATTTTTTTTTTTACACGGCAATGGCTTGCTATTTAACGAGCAAATGTGCCGACGCTCAGCCAGTCGTGAGAATTCCTCATTCTCAGGTTGGGAGGCCCAGTCCATCCATTGGTACAAGCTCTGCTGTCTCCACCGATGTTGACGCTGCTCATTCCCATCAACCTTAGGGGGGGGGGGAGTGGGGGGGGGAGGTTGATGGGCTCGACCCACTGAGCCTGGGGATTTTAAAATCGTGACCTCCGATCGTGAGCCGAGTGCTCTGACCTCTGAAACAAGCATTGGCTCTCCTGGTCACTAAAAACCCTTTAAAGCCACGGCCGTGTAACGCTTTAAGTGGCGGGTATGAAAATTGGACGTAACCGCATTGTCAGGAATGCCTTGAACAAGATGCCGATGCTTTACATTTCATGTCGGAGCCCCCCCCCATGCAGCTGTTAAATTACATCCCGTGATCTTGATCGATCTCCCAGAGAAAAGAGGGAGGCTGGGTGGGGAAGGGGGGGGGTAAACGGGAGCAATGGGAGCTTGAGGGAGGAGGAATGGAGAGAGAGAGAGAGTTCCTTTGTTGGAAGGAGGGGAAAAACACACACATCTACTTGAGTTTTTATGGATTTTCAGCATTTGGTTTCCTGGAAATGTACAAGTTGGCTTACCCCTGGTGTAATGGAATGGCTGCTTTGTATGAGCGATGGGTGCGTGTGCGTGTCGTGTTTGTTTGCGTTGCCGTTGTTGCATCGCTAAGTTATTCACATTTGTTGAGTAATTTCTGTCTGCGTGCTTCGTGCACGAACTTTTAAATTGCGTTCCAAAAAGCGAAAACCGCTCCTGAAATTCCCCAGCCGCACGTTCTGCATAAAAAAAAAATAAAGCCTCCCTTTCCAATCGGAGACTCGTTAGCCGCTGGTGGGGAAATTCCACATTCATATGGCAAGCGCCAGTGAAGCCGCAGGACAGCCCCTGGTGATTGATTGGTTGAATCGAGTGGTGCAACCTCGACATACGGTACTAATTTTGCTGATCCTGAAATGGACGGTGATTATTTTAATGACGAGCCGGGCTGCGTTAACTGAGATAAAGAATTTAACGTTAACCCGATACTTTAAACTCACGATCCTTTGTTAACCAAATAAGCAATACTTTACCGTGCATTATCAGCATCGGCTGCGGTCATTCCACTGCGAGATGAAAGCCTCCCACAGCCATCGTCATCTCTCGCGGTTCTGCAGTGTAACGATCCATCCGGTACCATCACATAAGCTCATTTCATTGTAGCCTCTCCACTGTGGATCTCATCTCGGGTGTGTTTCCCTCCTTTTGATGACCATTCGAGACGGCATATTCACTGTTAAGACTTGCGCAGGACATTGCAAGAGTGCAAAATGGCCTTACCAATACGTAATTACACTGGTCAACACACTTTTTTCTGGTATAAGGTATTCCAACGGTTTTAAGGTAATTTTGGGGTGCTGATTCCAAATCTGGCATCAGTTTTTGTCTATCACATCAGGTTTTTTGAGATATCAAATATTGCATGTATTAATAAAAACTGCAGAGGAAAAATATTAAATGTGGATATCTACATACAATGATATTATAAACACTATCATAAAAATAGAGCACCATATTTTAACACTAAAGCAGTCACTGACTCGCAACAACTTGCAATCATAAGTGACAGAGTTAATTTCGGGTAAAATCAATGAAAATGGGGTATGCCGATAGCATACAAATTAGATGTGATAGAGCAAATCTGAGATCAGATTTGGAATCGGCACCCTGAAATTAGTCTGAAACAGCTGCAAAAGTCCAGGCCAGAAATTTTTTTGACCAGTGTTATAAGATGACGGTGTTCGGCTTTGCTCGTATATATACACACACACGTGTTTTTACGGAGGCGCCGTAGCATTGTTGTTAGCATACCGTGCTACATGAATCTGACGACCTGGGCTCGATTCCCACTCCCGGTTAACATTGGTGGCTAAATATTCGAAAATTCACGGGCCCTCCTCCCCCTATGCGTGTATCCAATAAAGCCTCAAATGCGTCTCAGCACTCCCATTTACAGGAGCGGGGGGGTCCTGCTTTTTGGGATGGTTGGCCGTTGTTTGGTTTCATGTGTCCCTACAGTCTGGTCAGACTATACGGGGGTGGGGTGGGGGAAATCTTTGTCTCTGTTTATGCAACAGAGATATTATTGGGGCCAATGACAATTGCCAAAGCTCAAGTGACAAGCTTGGGTCACGTGGCTCCGTTTTTTTACTGGAGCCGAGTCAATAGCTTGTCAAAGTAGATCTCATTCCTCTCCTCTGGCAGCAAACATCGATATTGAGTACACGGTAAACGTATTGGGTGTCGTGGATATTGTGCTGTAGCAAAATATTGCTGTGCGGGGGGGGGGCGAGCGGTGGCACAGCGGTTTGTGCAGCTGCACTCGGACTATAACCCGAGTTCGGTTCCCGGCCGTGGCTAACATCGTGGTGTTAGCGCTTGGTGCACAGCCTATAATGCTCTCCATTACCAGGCAGTCTCTGTTAGCCAGGCTCAAACCTGCTTGGCGTTGAAGGATCCGACTACTTCGCGTGTGTGCGTGTGCCTTCGCGTGGTCTGACCGTGGGGAAAATCACGTTACCAAGTGCAGCATAAAATATTTTAAGTACAGCTCCAGATTTTTGTTGGAGGGTAATTTTGCAAGCTGACACGTGTGTGCTTTCAAATGGAATGTGTGAACACCGACAAGCCGCGAGTATATTTTATGTATGCGGCTGATTTATTTTATGACTGCCAAGACGCCCGACGTCGCAGACTTTGGGTGGTGGGGGTGAATCAGCTGTAAAATAAACGAAGCAGTCAGAGCTGTCTCTGCACTAAGTGGATCTTCGCGCAGATTAGGGGGAAGCGAGACGCAGAGAGACACGGAGAGAGAGAGAGATACGAAAGAGAGATGCAAAGATTGAGGCACATCGTGATGGACACACCACGTGACAGCAAGAGCGATAGACAGACAGCGAGTGAGCGAGAAAGACAGAGGCACACAGAGACACGGATAATAGAGGCGCGCATGCACACAAAGGCAGAGAAAAAAACACACAAGGAGACAGACATGCAGAGAAACAAAGAGCGAGATATATGAAGAGACCGATTGGAAGAGGCACAGAGTGAGATACAGGGGAAGTCGCTGAGAGACAGGAAAGGGCCAGAGAGTGGCACACTGGCACGCTGACAAGAGAAAGACATGCACAGAGAGACGCAGGGATTATACATTCTAATGACTGTCATGTGTACAGTATAAACATCAATTTAAATGTTGCAGTGCGGACCGCTGTGATTCACAACTGTGAGACGCCACAACCTGCTTGCTTGGCTGTGAGCTGTCAGGAGATGGCAGGTCCAGTAGGTGGGTTTTTGAACCCATCTTTACGTTGCTTCAGTGTCATCGCTTTTGAGAACCATTATGGGGTTTTTCCCTTCCATGTGCAATGCATCGTTGAAATTAGGTAAATGGCCAAACATCTCAATGCGAGACCCTCTTGAACAATAAAGGTGTTTGTAGGATTCTAAGCTTTTTTTCTTTCCTGGATATATAAACGTGGTGGATTTAAATAGACGTTTTGCGCCATTGGAGATTTTGATTAACTGTGGGAATTTCATTACGTATCATTTGGCCTGTCCAAGACCAAAAACATTTAATAACGGTTAAATTGCTGACTTTAGGAGGTGTGCCGACCTCAAAAAAACAAATCCCAACAGCCCATTTAGAATTGCAAAACAGAATTTTATCTCTAGTGCCGCATGGATTTTTTTTGTAAATAAAGAAGTCGCAAATCCTCCATCCGCAGCAGAAATACATTTGGAGGGGGGGGGGGGGGTGCAAAATCACCTGTTTTTTTTAAAAAGGAAATATTCCACACCGCGTGAAAATTGAAGATGATTTTGAGGGTTCTCCCGTGAGTTTTGCATGTTGGGTTTTTTTCTTCTCCCAAGCGAAATGTGAGTTGCAAAAAAGAAAATGTTTGGCTCTTGCTGTTTACCGCCGCCACCCCCTTAAGTCACATTTTCATCGCAAGTATGGAATTCATCTTTAAAATGACAAACCTGGAATGAAGTTGCTAAAAAATATATATTTTTTCGTGCTAAATCTTACAGTGGTACAATGTAACATTTCTGGTTTATGCAATTAAATTTTTTAAAAAACATTTACATGGATAAGAAATGTGGGCTATTGTTTCAGATGCCACGCCTGGAGATCGATTGCAAGCCCACTTCGCTAACCGTTACGCCACGACAGCATTTCTAGAGAATATAGCGTGCCACGTTTATTCCATCGGTTCAAAATCGGCAACCAGTTGGGAAGCTGCCTGGTGAAAAGCCACACCGAGGGCAATAACACTCCAGACGGATTAACCAATTGTTTTTCTTAAGTATACCCGCGTTTGGCAGTGGTGCACAAGCATAAATAACACATTCAACGCAATCGTCGCCAATAAACGCTTGCCCCAAACGGAAATCTGAAATATGGAAGAAAAAAAGGGGACATTTTGGAAAACAACGCCATGGCCTGAAATGTTGGCTTGGCGTCGGTGAGGGCGATCTTGAATTTTAGGCTGAGTCAACCTAGTGGGTGGACGACGATGATGTTATCGACGAATGCGTTGCTCAGATCCGCGCCCCCTCCCCCTAGGTTGACCCAGCCTAAAATTTGAGAACCGCGTGTGCCGTGTCGCGCACGGCACATGACCATTAACGTTTGTATTTGAAAGTCTACCACCTTTTTTTCTCTTGTGGTGAAATTTGTACGTTCGAACCTTAATGGGGGTTTGTTTTTCTATTTATAAGTCTCTGCGTTATTGCAACAACCGTTTCTTCCCCAGCCTTTGTGTGCGCATTCGCGAATGCGTGCAGAATTGAATGCAACGAGGCATTTGGCAAGACTGCGCTACTGTGCTCATTAATAGCCTATTGAGTTAAAAGAGATTTAACAACCCAGTAATAGGAGTCTGGCAATCCTCAGCTGATGTCATAATACATTAGATTGCTTTCATAGCGTGCTCTATAATAGACTTGCGTAGCCTTACACTGCTCATCCGCTGTTGCGTTCGTATGGGTGCGGCGGTGCCGGCGGTTGTGGGCTCCGTAAAATATTAATTACCGAGGAAATTAGATTTATTGACTTGTCGTTTTTGCAAATAATTTTTGTCTGGGGCCCCCCACCCACCCACCCACCCTTTCTGGTGATTGCGAGGATATAAAGGGGGCGATGTGATGAAAGATTTGCCGTCGCACGCAGGGGATCTCCCCTGTTGTCTTTATTGAGGTTTGGGGGGTGAGGATTTAGTGGGCAGATTGGCAGCTTCGTAGGCCACGTGATTACGCCAACGGCGTCCGTCGGAACTTCACTCGGGCCGGCGATGGGAGAAATGAGTTGCGCAACGATTTGAATCTATTCGTCGGCGCGACGATGCCGACCCCGGTTATTGATCCTGGCGGCAATCGCAGCGATTCCGGCGAGCGGTGATGGTGGATCACGATGACGAGCCATTTGACCCCGGCCCGGCAAAAAAAACCCGAACTGATTTGACTTGTACAGCGCTGACGGTCGGTAACACAAAGCACAGCCGTGACAAATTCGTCACGATATACACATCCGTGCGGTGACACCCCGACACGATCAATCGCACGAGAATCAACACGCACGCACGCGCGCACACCTTAGCGCGGACACACGATCATCAGGCACGACCGCATCCGCCCCAAAACAAACGGTGGAAGAGAAGAAATAACCGCTCGGCATCTTCACATTGAGTGCAGGGCAGGGCGGGCGGGTGGGGAGGGCAGTCTTGCGCGTACGGCCCGTTATATAAACAGCGGTTCTCGCGTGGCTTTTTCTCTCTCTCTCTCTGCCACTGCGCCCGAGTATTTATGGCCATCATCAAGGTCACGTTTTCGCCCTTGCTCCGCAGCCCGTGTGTATGTGTGTGTGGTATCGTTAGGCGCGGGGCATTCGCCGCTCGCTCGCTCGGCCGGCAGGCCGGGCGCTGTTGCACGCGACCGCTCCTGGCAATTGTCGCTGGTGTTCGCGTGTAAATAGGGGTTGACATTTATTTTCTTTGTATTTGTTTTGTTGTAGTTATTTTTATTGCTCTTTGGCGTACGCGTGCGACCCCAGCGCGGAACGAACGTTCGATCGTTTGCACGTTTTGTGTAACGTATTGCTTGATTGTATTTCTTCCGAGTGGTTTGTAAGTGTGTAGCTCAGATAGTAATTGGACCTCTGCTATTAACCCGTGTGGATTGCAATGTTGACTCTTGCTGATGCGTGTACTTGTCCCCCCCCCCCCCCATGCTGTTTCTGCTCGGGTTCAGCCATCGGCTGTTTGAACAGTTTGCGTGTGTAATGTGTGTATGGGGGAGCAGCGGAGTGGTGGTGGTCTAGTGGTTATCAAGCACACTGTACTATGAACCCAGCCACACGAGTTAGATCCACGCGCAGGTCCAACATCATTGGCGGTTATCTGAACCCACCTTGTCTTGCACCGCCCAGAGGTTCTCGCTAACATCACTTGCCCCAACAAGTCTGCAGGGCTATGGGGGGACCTATCACTTGCATGGAGATTGGTGGTGCAGTTATTATCACGCTGCGTACAATCCCAGCAACCTCGGTCTGTTCAATGCACAGCCACGAGCAACACACGTAGTTGGTCAGTTGGGATCCGAAGTAGTTCTGTGGTGCCATATTTTTTGTTTTGCGAGGGCTGTTGCCTGAAACGACGTGCGAGGCCCTGCTGACTTCCGGGCAGGTGGATCCAGGAGGACTGCTGCTCAGTTTTGTTTGCGGCTTTGCTCTGAAGCTGTCCAACGTGTGCTCACCTCGCCGTTGTTCAATGGGACATCCTAAAACTAAAACCTATTTCTTTAATTTTATCACTGAAGGTTCACTGAGCTCCATAGCTCTTTTTTTTTTTCAGAAGCGACCTGGTCACAAATGATAGCTCGGCAAAAAAAAGTGGCTTATCTCGTGGAAATTCATAGCAGCGGCACAAAAAATACTCGTAACGCATATTTCCTCGATGTGGAAGAGGGGGGGCGGGGGGGGGGGGGAAACGGGAGGACCTGTAGAAAAATCCACGTGCCCACGGGGATAGAAACATGCAAACTCCAAATATACACAGGCGTCTTCTTGGTTCTTTCGGTAAAGTCACGTAGAAGGGAAGTAATAAAATAATGAAAATAAAACATAATAAAATAAAATAATTCTCACGACGTTTCGGCTACAACGCAAGCAGCCGTCTTCTTCACCTGACAACGCAAGCAGCCGTCTTCAGGTGAAGAAGACGGCTGCTTGCGTTGTAGCCGAAACGTCGTGAGAATTATTTTATTTTATTATGTTTTATTTTTATTATTTTATTACTTCCCTTCTACGTGACTTTACCGAAAGAACCAAGAAGATGAATCCCTGCAGTCACGAAAGCTTTAAATCGAAATTTATACACAGGCGTGTTAGGTTCAGGATCAAACTCCACGAGCTGCTGCTTACAGGTGGCGCCCATATCCGACGTTCCCCCTCCACGCGATGCTGGAAGTTTTTGAGGAAATGAATAGCACGGCTTCTCACTCCGTCCCTCCGATCGTTTAGCGTTGGCAGCTGCCGCTGGGAATTCCCCCCCTCTGTTCTTGGGCTGATCATCTCGTTCTCTCCAAGAAACCCAGTGTCGTCCGGTAGCCTCTGCGTGCTAACCATTGCACACTCTCGAATGAAAAGAGTGATTCATATTTTAATTGCTTGTATCGTTACAACATTTGACAAATATTTGCTTTGCCCCGATAAATTTTTTTTCTTTTTTTTTTACAACAAGAACATTGCACGCTGGAATACATTCGCCCGTGCGCACGGGCTTATTTAACATCGTCTTAATTCTTAATCCAATCTCCGGTAATGAAATGCCATCTAACCCCTCGCAGCCCTCCTGCTGCTCGTGTTACTGTGGATGGCAGAGGTGTCAAATTTAACACCCGCTAATCCTCACCCCAGTGGCTTTCAGGCCCCCGTGTTTTCAATAGCAGTGGGTGGAGATGTTCAATTGAACACCTCCGCTGGAGTAGTAGAGCAAGTTAACCTACAAGCAAAATAAACTAAAAATAACTGAATGGATTTCTTAACCCCCCCCCCTCCCTCTGTTTGAATACAATATTTAAGTTAAATATGAACTATTGAAGCGGTGAGACGCTTATTAATGACGGATTTTTCTCACCTCCTTGCTCTTGTGAAAATACGTGTTTGTTAGTAATAGGCCATTAAAGCGATTTAGTCGTCATGTTGTTAGATAAACAATAATTTACAGCCATTTGTCGGTGCCGCTGCTGGATGAAGGCCCCTCCCCCGTGCCACGTTGGTCACGTGGGTTGTTTCATTGCCCTCTGTCACTCTTTGTGCTCACTCACAGCACGTGCGCCAAAAGTCTGTCACATCTATATGGGGAGAGGGTCGTTGTGTTTGTTAGGGGGTGAGTGGGGGGGGGTCGTGGTTAGGCCCCCCCTGCGCTACGAACCCGAGCCAACCCAAGGTTCGATTCCCGTTCTCGGCCAACAATATCCGAACCAGCCCTGGTCCCTCCAGCTCTGAGGATACAAAGACGACCGGGCGTGCTTGTTGGCCAATCTCCCTCCTCCCCCTCTCGTGTGTCGTGCCGGCCTTTAATACGTGCACGCCAACAGCACTTGCCCCGACCGGCTGGTAAAGGCTATCGGGGGGTGGGGAGAGATCTTTGTCTCTTTGTTTTGGTAGGTGGGGGGAGGGGTAGTGGCAAGGATTGGTTCAGATATCACTCGCCACAGGCCCTAGCCATGGCTGGGAATTCAATTCGTGTGTTTGGGTTCTCCGAGTGCAGTGGGAGCCCCACTTTTGTCCACAACTACACCCGCCACCCCTGGTGTTGTTTACTCGATCGCGTGAGCCCTATCTTGCAATATTTTAATTGGCCAAATGAATAATTGAAGCTTGGTAATTGAGCAGCCCCGCCGTAAATACATCGAACAAATGAACGAATTTGTCGTGAGCATGGGTTCGCGATTCATCTCGGGACCATAATGTTGTGCTGCGTCAATAATTTCCCCTGGTTCGATTTCTACGCAAGGGGCCGTCCATAAATGACGTAACGCACCTAAGGGGGGGGGGGGGGTGGTCAGACATTTGTGACGATGTGTGATGAGGGGGGGGGGGGAGAAATGTGACGTCACATCAAAATGTGCAACTTTAAATATAGATAACACGTTCTACTTAATTAAATAGACTTTTTAATAAATGTTTTCTCCTACAACATCCGAGTGCAGCGCCACATTAAATACACACTACAATGACAATAGTTTTAAGCGATTTGAAGCATGTTTAATATTTTTTTTGGGGGGGAGGAGGGCAGAGCTTTGTGACGTCATATTTGAGGGGTGTCTGACTTTTTGTGACGTCGTGTGACGAGGGGGGGGGGGTCAAAAATCGTTCAAAATCGCGTGACGTCATTTATGGACGGCCCCCAATCCAGTGCAGTACAAACGTTAACCTAATTGAAATTGTCTCCAAATTTTCCACGCGTGGTCCTATGAGCATAAGAATCAATTGAAATAATTGTGCTGAACACAAAAAAAAGTCATTACCTAATAGGTAAAGGATGCAGCCCTGAAAAACTTTCTATCACCACTGCTGGAAGCCTCCACTCGAATGAGCTCTCGAGAGGGTGCTTTGGCCTACTCTTCCACACTCGCCAGACATCCTGTGGGAAGAGATGGGAGTGTGCCCCCCCCTCCCACGCGTTACCTCCACCGCGCGCCAACCTGCCGATCGACTCGCCGCGCATGAGAGCTCGTTTGGTGCATGCTGGGAGATTGAACCGTCAAGCTGAATCTTGCAAGTCCCAGTGCTTGCCGCGTGCTCACCATTTACGGACACGGCAAATTTTAAAATGGTGGCGGGGCTTTCAGCGATGTAAGGCGCGGAAAGAGCCTCGGAATAAGGGTTACGCTGCAATTCTTTGCAGGTTTCATCGGCCGTATTGTTATTCTCTTAACTCGGCTAGCGCGCAGTTTTTTTCACGGTGTTCCACATTTTTACACACGCTTCCCTCCATACAAAAATAAACATCGCGTGTTCGTGCACAAACGTAGACGTCCAACCTTTCTGGTGTGATGCCTGTGGGAATATAATCATCGCCGCCGCCTTTATTTCCACAGTCGTTGACTTTGAATATGTCCTTTTGTTTAAATCTCAGCGGCAAGCAACCAGCGCCGTTAATGTCACTTCTGATTGATACTGTTTGGACTTCCCTTCACTGAATGTTAAGGTCTTTAGAATTTATTGTACTTAAATCTTTGTTTACACTTGCTCATCCCTTACCTTGCAAAGCCACTCTGCATCGTCCTCTCCAGGCCCTGACTCACTGCTCGACGTATTTTTTTGCGAACGCTCTTTAACACTCCACAAAGCCAAATGGCATCTCGTTAAATCTTATTAATTAGCTGCTCGACAGTACATTTTGTGGCGGCCTCCGTGGCGCGTTCTATGGACGCAAGCTTGACACGAGCCGCCTCCTAACAATATCGCTGCCCTCCCCCGCAAAGCCATTCCATGAATTGTCACAAATTGGATTCGGTGGTTCGGTCCCCACGCCGTCGTTCAATCGTCCGTTCCGTTTTCACCGTCCTCCTTAGTGTCGTTTTTTTTTCCCTTCGTAAATTTTACTCCTGTTCATTTTGTATCAATTGGCACAGCTTTAACATTGCCATGCAATTTGCAAATACGCACTTGTAAGTTGTAGGGAAAAAAAGGTCTTAATTCTCATGTGCTCGCTTTAATGGATGAATGTGTTTCAAAGGTAATGATTGATTTTTCGGTCTGTGGATTAATGCGTCGCTCTCGTACCCTCTAGCTTCTTATGAGAGGCATCTGCCAACTGCACTGCAGGCCTTTTATTTACCACCTCGGACGTTTCAATTACCGCTTTTGATATCGTTACTTATTGTATTCGCCATCGCTTGCAAATTCCCCGTCGCTTCCAAAGTCCCAATGGGTTTAAATAGACCCAGACCCGATTGGGGATGGGGAGAAAATGGAGTGGACAATTTACGTGCACAAAAGAAAATTTAAAAAATGCCGTTAACACATTCGTCAGTGACAACACACTGTGGCCAAAAAAAACCGTTTCGGGCAATAGCCCTTTATTTCACAAACATTGAGGCCAGAAATACAGTGGATAGTAAGGCGTGGAGACTACAGTTTGTGCACCGTGTGGCCTGCTGATAATTGCGTAAAAAAAAACAATTCTGATGGACCAATTTGTCCAAAATGGTATAGGAATAGTTACAGCCGCTATTGCTTGTGCACCACTGCCGCCAACAAAGTGTCAGCCAAATAATTAGCTTTAATTCCGTGTAACGGCTCCATTTCCAATCTAACTCGGGAGACCCCCCCCCCCCCACCCTCGGCGCATTGCGGAATACATTGCCGGGTCTTGCAGAGAATTGGTCCTGGTGAGTGAATTAGCATTGCGTGATGGAATCGGTTCCCAGGGGGCTCTCCTTCACACAGCTCCTTGCCAGCCTCGGTAGTCGAAGTGCAATGTCTACTTGCAGCTGGGATGCGTTTTTAGGGGGTCTGGCTAGGAGGAGGAGGGGTGGTGGGTGGGTGGGGGGGCTTTGATCCCATCATCTGTAGCTCTTCCGCAACCACTTCCCATTTCGCCCGGACTCAATCTCCATCGCGAGAAAGTGGATAGGTCAACAGGAAGCAAATGCGATTGCAGGAAATTGCATCATCACCAGGAGGCACGCGTAACTGATATCCCCATGCCCCCCCTCCCTGTAAAATGAAATTCCCCCAAAAATGGGGTTCCCAGTGAGGGGGGGGGGGGGTGAGAGGTGAGGAAGGGGGGGGGGATGACACGAAATAAAATTGAAAACAAATCAATAAAAAAATCCCAAACACGTAATGAATTGTAGATTACTGTTATACGAACCAAACCCGACGGCTGTAAGATCATAACTGACATTCACATGGGTTAGTAAATAGAGGCAAAGGTGCAACCCTGCAATTGTTTTCTATTACCACTGATGAGAAGAAGAAGGGCCGCAACTCCTTGAAGGAGGGACGCATCTCTCTTGGCCGGTAGCTCCAATTCACGAGAAGTTAATTTCATCGAACGGAGTTGGCGGCAACACTGCTCTGTCAGCTGGAGGTCGGGGCGTGGGGGTGGGAGATGGGGAAGTGTGCTGAGACTCGGAGGTGCATTCGCAAGCACATGTTGCGCTCGTTGGCACTTATTACATTGATGGCACCAAGGGAGCTTGCTCCTGTGCTCCTGAGCAAGAAACATTGTGTGCTTATCATCAGAGAGCGTACAGACTCTTAAGAATGCCAGCCCTGACACGCGTTAATCGCTCCCGAAATCGCCGGACTTCATGGTCCCTGCGAGCTTCTTTTTCCTCTGCGTCTGGGCGAGCAGTTGCGCGCGGCATGGGAAATCAAACGGTCGCGGGTTGAGATTGTTACGATCAATCGTAGTTCGCAAACGTGTCCACGTGGCGATGAAATGCGTCGCTACGAATCTCCGCTCGAAAGTGGCGTGTCGTAGCAGCAGGTTGTTAGCAACTTGCGAGCGATGGTGGCGGCAGCAGCAGTACCAGGTTGCGAGCAACGCACGCGTATAAGCAATTCAATCGCATGGGGTGTGGAGGTGTGATGCTGATCTCCGGGGTGTGGGCCCGGCTTCACAAGAGCATTAGCCTCCTGAGCTTCAGAGTCACAATCGCATGAGAGCCTTATAAATGCTCACCGTGCACATAGTGTCCGACGGTAGGTGAATAATGGTAATTACTTATTTATCCAGGAAAGCCACACTCAGTCCTCGGACTCCTTTTTCAGACGAGTCCGGCAATTGAGTTTGTTTTATTTTAAGATGCTTTCCGCCAATTGGCGATGTTATGCACGCGCGAGGAAAGCACAGAACGGGCGTGGTGGAAATACTCCACCTCGTTACAGATGGCGATGAGCCTACTTGCTGTACTTGCCTTCTCCTTGCGAGCCGCAGGATGGGCAGCTCGACGCGACTTGTTTCTGGATACGTTCGCGTACGTAGGTATGTTGAACTTTTTTTCGCTTTGCTCGTCGTCAATCGTGCAAATCGCAGGTGCAGGGCAAGGACAAACAAACGAAAAAATACAAAGCCGTTCTAATCAAATGAGTTTTCAATCGAGATTATTTTTACAAGTGCACAGCTACAGCAGCTTCCAAAAGTCGGAAGGAAGAGGGCCGTGGAAGCTCAGCTGAAAGCGCGTGATGCAATGACCGCGACCATCTCTGTTCGATGGCCAGCCCTCTACCCCAGTTTCCTGCAAGTCAAATGCGATGTTGCATCAAACTTGTTTAACCGATGGTGGGCCACCTAAAATTCCAGTCGGGAGCAGACTCGGCCCACCATCCCTGTAGGGTCCGTACAATGTGTACCTTGTGTACCGCTTTGTGCGGAAGGCACTGCTGTTTTTTTTCTTCCTCCCGTGGATAGGGTTGCGTCTTGTCCATAGGAATGTGGAATTGACACCAACGCTATACACTTTGGTGCTTCTCAATCAAGCAAAGTGGGGATGCGCTGACTTTTCAAAAAGCTGCACTGAAAACGTTGGCACTAAATATTTTCTGCCAGATCTATGGGACCTTTTTTGCCAGTATCAAAGTATGAAAAATAAGAATAGGTTTCACCCCGGTCTGGCAATAAAACCAGAGGTGTTAAGGTGTTCAAACACCAAATAGAAACCTTTTTTCCCCATGGAATCAAGTCTGTGTTAACTGCACACAGTACTTGTGGTGAACATGCAAACAAAACACGCTCTGATAATATATGCTTTGTCTTTGAAACTGATTTTCCTACACCCAGAGAGAGCCCTCTTTGTGTCTCAGCAGTGTCAGACCAGAAAACGCCAAAAGTCGAACGATACAAAACCTCTTTATTTTTCATTTTTTTTCTCCCTTTTATTTTTTGCGCAATTCGTGGGCCCTACTTTTAAACGGCATAACATCCTTATTTCACTCCCAACAAAGAAATCCTCTAAGTGCTTTTATCTGCAAGTGGGAATGCATTTGCGAGGCAGCGTGCGTGTCCACACCCCAGCTGTGTACATTGACTGGGAGCAAAACAACAGCGCGCGGAGGGTTAGACAAATGCTCTGTTATGACTGCCCGGGCAGCCGAATACGTTAAGACCATCTGCTACAGAAACCTCATTGTTTAAAAGCCTTTTCCCTGGAAAGCCATCTCTTGTTAGGGCAAATGAAAACGGATTCTCCGTAGTAGTAGTAATGGTATTATTTTTTTCTTACCACTGTCTGGTTGCTTGTGAAGAGGGAAATGGTTCGGTGGGGAGAAAAGTGTCCGTATTTAATGGTTCACCCTCCACTGTGTTAGAGGAGTCTAGGAAATATGTACCCTGCAACCTTTATAACGTTTAATTTAGAAGTCCCATCATTGTGATATATAAGCCGTGACAGGGTTTAATATTAATAATTATGTATTTACAGGAAAGCCTCGTTTGGCCCCAATGGAGTCTCTGTTTTGCAAGCTGCCCCTCCCCCCGCCACACTGAGATGTTTGTCCAAAACCCATTAACGAGAGTGTTGACTTCGTGGTGCTTGACGAGGAGGAAACCGGAGAGCCCGGAGAAAACCACCAGCAGCAGCAGAAGCGCGCGTGCGACGGGGGCGGTCGTGACACGCGCGTACGTAGCAAGCGCCGCCCCCCCCCCCCCCACACGGCTAGCGACACCTGGCCAGGGCACTGGCGGATCACCCCAATCCTCGACGGCGCTGGCGAGCGTTTGACATGCGGGCAACGTCTGTCACCGGGTGTGGCAGGGACCTTCCTGAAAAAAAAAATTGGGTAGGGTGCCTGTCCCCCCCGCCCCCCCCCCCCGCCCCGTTAAATGAAGAGTGTTATTGTCGTCACTGTTAAATCCTTGGGAATTGCAGGAAAGAAGTGGGGTGGATGGTTGTGTGGGGAGAGGGGTGTTTACATTCGGCGTCCCTTACCCACCACAGTCCAGACTAGATTACATTTACTTCTATAAACACGGCAATGCAGGGGGTCAAGCTTAAAGCACTTACTACGAAAATAGACACTCATCGGCTTTCAGCGAGATACCCGAACACACCCCCCCCCGCCTCCTAAATCTTAGGGCCGCTTCCACTTACGGAGAAAAGGTGTAATTTTCCTCTCGTCGACATCGTCGTGAGCCACGCGGGGCTGGGCGAAGGCCCGCTCCATGCCATCCTCCACCGCTTCACGGCTCCACTATCCATCTCCTGTGCTCCTGTGTGCACGGTGAACTTGTTTCGCGCACCGCACGTAGCCGAACGTGCTAAGTGGAGGTGCGGTGGGTTGGTGGGGGGGACAAAAAACTAAACGTGAACAAAAGCATCTTCTTGGTTCTTTCGGTAAAGTCACGTAAAAGGGAAATAATAAAATAATAAAAATAAAACGTAATAATCTTAATTTTAGAACTTTCGTGACTGCAGGAATTATTATTTGTTTCTTTCGGTTAAGTCACGTCTAAAGATAAAATAATAAATTAAATTAAATAATAGAATACGACGTTTCGATTGCAACACAAGCAATCATCATCAGGTATAATGAAATAGCGACATAAAATCTAACCAGAAAACTATAGACAGACATATTAGCAGACAGATATCACCAAGATACATAGTGAGAGCAACACAGAAACAAATAATAATTCCTGCAGTCACGAAAGTTCTAAAATTAAGATTGAACCACTTCTACGGGGAAGTTTTAAGCTTATCTTTTTTCTCTCTCTCTGGCGACTTGTTTTCTCTGCCTGTGTCCTCTCTTTAGATTGTTCACACTTAAATTCTAACTTAGCAATCTTTGAAATACGTAATCAACCAGGCTATGCGTTAATTGTGTGTTGACCGACCCTCTGTGTTGTATTACATTACATTTCGATATTTTACTAGGTTATTTAATTTTAGTGTGTCCTTCTCCTGATTTTCAGGCTTGCTTGCCGTGCCATCGCATTCGCAGCACCACGTCTGTTGACCACTCATTGATATGCTAATTTTTTCTCTAACCCTCCTCCCTCTCTCTGCCTCCGCCCCCCCCCTCTGTCTATTTAAGGCCACCACACAGAGACGATCACCCCTCTCTGTTACCTGTGTTGCTCTCACTATGTATCTTGGTGATATCTGTCTGCTAATATGTCTGTCTATAGTTTTCTGGTTAGATTTTATGTCGCTATTTCATTATACCTGATGATGATTGCTTGTGTTGCAATCGAAACGTCGTATTCTATTATTTAATTTAATTTATTATTTTATCTTTAGACGTGACTTAACCGAAAGAAACAAATAATAATTCCTGCAGTCACGAAAGTTCTAAAATTAAGATTGAACCACTTCTACGGGGAAGTTTTAAGCTTATCTTTTTTCTCTCTCTCTGGCGACTTGTTTTCTCTGCCTGTGTCCTCTCTTTAGATTGTTCACACTTAAATTCTAACTTAGCAATCTTTGAAATACGTAATCAACCAGGCTATGCGTTAATTGTGTGTTGACCGACCCTCTGTGTTGTATTACATTACATTTCGATATTTTACTAGGTTATTTAATTTTAGTGTGTCCTTCTCCTGATTTTCAGGCTTGCTTGCCGTGCCATCGCATTCGCAGCACCACGTCTGTTGACCACTCATTGATATGCTAATTTTTTCTCTAACCCTCCTCCCTCTCTCTGCCTCCGCCCCCCCCTCTGTCTTTTTAAGGCCACCACACAGAGACGATCACCCCTCTCTGTTACCTGTGTTGCTCTCACTATGTATCTTGGTGATATCTGTCTGCTAATATGTCTGTCTATAGTTTTCTGGTTAGATTTTATGTCGCTATTTCATTATACCTGATGATGATTGCTTGTGTTGCAATCGAAACGTCGTATTCTATTATTTAATTTAATTTATTATTTTATCTTTAGACGTGACTTAACCGAAAGAAACAAATAATAAAACGTAATAAAATAATTCTCACGACGTTTCGGCCACAACGCAAGCAGACGTCCTCGGGTGAAGAAACAGGTCTGTCAGAAAGACAGCGTCTGAATGACCTGTTCTTCACCTGAGGACGGCTGCTTGCGTTGTGGCTGAAACGTCGTGAGAATTATTTTATTATGTTTTATTTTTATTATTTTATTATTTCCCTTCTACGTGACTTTACCGAAAGAACCAAGAAGATGAATCCCTGCAGTCACGAAAGCTTTAAATCGAAAAGTGAACAAAAGCAGTTGTAAAGGAGCGAGTTGTTTTCAATCTAGACGATTTAAAAGTGCGTACCTCCCGTGGCTCCCTTAATATATCGGCAGGAGGAGGCTTTACAGGCGGCCGTGGAAGCGCATCTGATGGCGTGCGATGCGGTTGACCGTCCCTCGTTTGACGGCCAGCCAAAAGCGTCTGCGCTCGGCCGCTTCTCCTCCTTGGCACAGTGCCCCTCCTTGGGCTGCCATTCCGTCGCCGCTCTCGACCGTCGGTTGTCGTTGCTCTCTTAGCCCAGGATGCGTCTTGCCCAAGCGCGCTCGGCTCTTCCGTAAGTGAATGTGACGTCTCTAAACTTGCGTTTTGCTCTCCCATCCATGTTGTGGCTTTTGTCTGTCTCCGTGTAATTCTGCAAGAAGCTCACGCTTCGTTGTGCACAATTTTATGCTTGTGTTGCATTTTTTTTGCCCTGTCGGTTTTCATGCTTCTGATACATAAATCATAGCTGCAAAACGGGCACCGATTGAAAACTCCCCCCTCCCTCCCCCCACAGACTCACAACTTCACTCCCATGCCTGCAAATGCGGCATTTACAGACATAGATTGTTTGTTAATTCCATCGGACACCCTTTCAATGGAGATATTTTTTTGTCAATACGGGATTATCCTGGTGGAAAATGTTCTCCATCTCTGGAATACTTTGGCACCGGTACGTGGGCGTTCGTGCTAATCGGACTTGCGAATAATAATGATAATGCAAAGATGACTGTGCAGAAGTTTCGTACGAGCTACATATCGCTAGGCTTCCAGTGATGGCACTCAGACTTAAATAAGCAGCAGCAACAACAAAAACGGCCCTAGTCTTTTGGTTTGTTTTGTTCGTGTGCAGTCTCTTCCGAGAGCTTTCCCGGCCTGCACAAACCAAGCGCGACGGGCTGCTACGAGTGAACGCTGTAAATGGTTGTGTCGAGTGTGGAAGAGTAGGCCAAGGTGTAACCCCCCACGGAGAGGGGCTCAAGGTGCTCCCTCCAGTGGTGGGGGGAGGCTCGTCTGTGAGCATGGGAAAAATTGCACGGCTGCGCTTTTACCTATGCTTTGGTTCTTTCGGTAAAGTCCCGTAGATCGAAAAAATAACAATAAAAATAATAAAGTGAATAAAAATATCACGACGTTTCGATCGCAACACAAGCGGGTCGTCGTCAGGAAAAGAAGGGGTTGGCCTCCAAAGGCAAACTGTTTATAAAGGTTTGGAGATGGGCGTATACCAAGTGTCTCAGCAGCACCAGCAGCGTGGCCATTGCAGCAGCAATGCCATTGCAGCAGCAATGCCAATGCAGCAGCAATGCCAATGCAGCAGCACATTTACCTGTTACTCGCAGGGGTTGTTGAGCTGATTCAGCCAGTCACTGATTAACCAATCTGAACAGCTCGCTAAATTAAACATTACCTCGGGATGGGGGTTGTTCAATGGCACACACACACACACACATCCCTCCTCCCTCTCATTACAAGTTACAGGTCGTTAAGTGCGCAGTTAATTCGAGCCAGCATAAAACAACTTTCAGTGTGCTTCGAAGAGCAGGCTTGCCCACTCCTGCTAATTTTAGTTTCTCCCCACTTGCAATTGCTCTGACTT
Source organism: Lampetra planeri (assembly GCF_965212315.1). Taxonomy (NCBI): domain Eukaryota; kingdom Metazoa; phylum Chordata; class Hyperoartia; order Petromyzontiformes; family Petromyzontidae; genus Lampetra; species Lampetra planeri. The sequence continues at coordinate 5,416,717 of NC_136145.1, read as the reverse complement.
GCCAACGGGCACTCTAAGGATGAGGGAAAATTGCCTTTACATGCAGTGTGCAGAAAAATGATGTTGTCCAATTTTCAGAACATTGAGTAATACGTTCATGAAGCACAAGTACATCTCTGCAAAATGATATTTTGGTCTTACTCTCAGTTGTGTGTGGCCTTCGGGAATAACTTGTCATAACAGTATTTAAGCAGGAAAACTCTGGGCCGATTTTGACCTTCGGGGTTTCATCAGCAGGGTCATGCCCGTTAAAAGAGGATGGCTGTTACGTTCCCAGAGATTAGAACTGGGCTGTGGGTCAAGTGCTTTGACCAGAGTCACTCTAGAAATATCAGCGAGAATGTTTGGTCCATTGTTGAGCCACTGCTGGATGAAGGCCTTCCCTTGCCGCGTTTTGGCCGCACCTCACCACGCCAGGCAGCGTGGGTTGGTGAAGGGCTGAGATACGACTCGCTACTGATATTCGGTGTGGACCGGGATTCAAACTCGGATTGTTCGGTCGATCGCACAGTGTCAACGACTGCGCAGCCACTCCACAATTCCGTGCGGTGATATCGCAAATAACATGAACATATATGGCCGACGGTGAAGTATGAACGTGCGTTTTTAGAGTTTTTGGCTGCTGTAAATTGCCACGTGATAAGCTACCTTTGTTGAGCTATCGTTTGTGGGTCAGGTTACTTCTGAAAAAATAATCTATATACCTCAGTTGGCCCTTAACTGGTAAATGTAAAAAAAAAAGTTTTTTTTTTTAAACCAATGGAGTGACAGCCAAAGGAGTGGAATGCGTCCGATAGAGTACGTATACCGAGGAGATGGAGCGATGAAATCTGTTCGTGTGCAGGCGCCGGGTGGATCGTCAAATCGCAGGATCGCGAGAGGCGGTGGTGGTGGTAGTAGCGGTGGCTTGGGGGGGGGGGAGAGACATTCATCCAGCAGTCGATTGAACATAGCTGCCTGCTGATGATGAATACACAACTAATATTACACTGAAATGAATAAGCTTGCCACGATAACAACAAAAAGTGTGGCTTTTTGGAATAGGTTCCTCAAAATGTGTGACGGTCAACGACTGGCTGTAATATCCACATAAGCAGCAAGGTGGATTTACAGTATAACTGAAAGCAATATTAGGCTCTTTTTCCCATTCTTCTTTTCCCTCCCTTCTCTCTGCACGGAGATCATATCGTCAAAGGTCATCTATATCAAGAGAAACGACGTCTCGCAATAATGGGTTTTAGAGAGCGGGAGTGACTTTGACCTGCGACTCGTTCACCGTCGAAGCATTGGGGGTCACGATACCCAGGCTCCGGGGCCTTCCCCAGACACGCTGTCGAGATTGATTAAGCATTTCAAGAGTTATGACAGGGTCGCAGGCACAGCGCGGGGACGGGCGCTTGAAAACGCCGGCGCTGTGCTGAGAATTTACCGGGCGGGCGACACGGGCGACGCGGCACCAGGCACCTTCCGACCGATGTAGCGATGAGTTCAGATCCCGGTGAGGGTTCGAGTTGGTCCCCGCAGACATTGCCCGGGGCTGTAGTCGTCGTTTTTAGTGGGTTTGCGTCATCGCTGCCCAGATACTGGAGTGAGATGTAGGCTTGAGCTTCATTGTCACCATCATCATCGTCGTTCTACATGCAAATGTTAAAACAAAAACTCAAAGCGCTCGTCAACGACACTGTGGTCTTAAAAATATATAATTGGCGATGGTTTGGCCAATAGCCCTTCTTCCCAGCACACGTGCCCTTCATGGTGTCATCGTTGTAATCGTCATTATCAGTAAATCAGTAATATAGTGTGTCCATTGTCATCATCCATCATCATCATTACTTGGTTTCTTCTTCAATATGATCATTACAGTTGTTAAATTACACGCTTTTCATGCCTTCATTTTTTGTTCGTGAAGCAATGTAGTCGTGTATTTGGCGTTTTTCAACCAGTTCCCTGTTCCTGTAACACGTGACGCACGGACCGATACTCTCTGTTTGTACCGCGACCTATGTAACCATGATTGTGTCATCCAAGATCTGTACTTTACAACAACTGTACAGTCGAAGGACGCCCATGAAATACAGCCGAGCAGCAAATTGGGGCCCTTCTGGCTGAAATAATAAAATCTCTAAAACTCGATCACCATCATCATCATCTTCGTCTCAATATTATTATCATTATGATCAGACCGTAGTGTCAGCGTCAATACAGTAGTGCTGTCATTGTCATCACCAAAGGCATCGTTATTTTAACTTAGTATAAATCATCATTGTGATCATCAAAATCATTATTACCATCACATCATCGTAATGAATAACATGCAACATGTTTTGTCATATCATCTTCATTTTCATCATTTGGCACCGTCATCATTGTCATCACTGTCACAGTTATTATCATCAACAGCAGAGTATCTTCATAATATTTGTCATCTCGCTAGGATGGGTGCAGGAAAGTCAACAGTAATGTCATGGTATAGACTGGTCCCCTGCCACAGCAATGTAGAATATATTGAAGGATTGGCCTATCCAATGCATTTCATTAACAGGCTACACCATGCTGGTAATAATTGATAATAAAAAAGAGAGAGCTTAAATAATCAAATGTCATTTGGAAACGCCAAGATGTTGTTAATGCATCAATAATTCAATAATGTAAGTGCTTGTAGTTGCAAGTGACTGCAGTGCAGATCATTAATTGTGACATTAATATTTCCACGTGTATTATTTAGTGTGTTTACATAAAAAAAATTGCGGTCTGTTTACATTATATTGATATTAGGCATGTAATGAGGCATGGTTTCACAATTTAGTATCAATTCTTCAGCTGCACTTCTACGCTGCCCGACCCTTTTGTTGGTTTTACAACACGCACCGGCTTGCGTGGCGAATAATCTTTCACATAACCTTCACATCCCGATTGTGGTGTGGGGGGGGGAGCCCTTAAGCCAGCAGTAGCTTGACAAATCGACTGTGGCACGAGTCGCGGTGTACAGTACACTCTTAGTGCCCTGCCGCCACAATCAAACGCGGCGTCTAAGAATGCCGATTCCCCGCCCCTGCCGGCTCCGTCCATGTTAAAGCTTCCACGTGGTGAGAAGCACGAAAGAAACCCCCCCCCCCCCACGTGAAGCCTGACTCTGCACAACTCTCCAAATCCTCCACTTTGCCGCCGCCGCTCGCAAAGCTTGCCTCGACGGAGGTCAAGAGGTTAACCTGCAGAAGCGACGGTGTCGGGCTGTGGAGAGAACCGCTCGCAAAAAAAATAACCCTCCGGCCCCCTTCCCGAAAACAGAACGCACGCTAATTGCCAAACGCACGCATCAAGTGCCCTTTCTTGCAGTGGGTTTTTTGCTCGGAGAAATCGATTTTTACGGTGTTTTGTGCGGAAGGCTCCCCCCCCCACCCCCCCCCACCCCACCCCTCTTTTTTTTCACGTGTTACCCTGCCCGAGAATCCAACGGTGGGGATGGGAAAGGGGCCCAGACTCTTGTCGTGGTTCTTCAGCCCCGTGGTCTGTTCCAGATGACCCGTCGCTCGCACGCCGGAGAGAGAGAGTGTAAAATATAAAAAAGGTGTCCCAGTGTGCGGTGCGACCTGTGGTCATCCCAGAACAGACCATGCAATTGTGTAACGACACACGGTGCCCGATCCGCAAATACGAAGGAGACATCACGACGATACACTACTCCCCGGCGCCTGACGCGGTTGTCTGGCTTGACCACCTGAATGTGAAATTGTGGTTATTGTTGCTCTGCGTCTACATCAGCAGTCGTACAACAACGACAACAAAAAGCCTGTGGCCTAAGCCCTGTTTGCTCTAGGTTAATGCGAGCAGCTCGCCATAGGAACGGTGCGAGTTCAAATCCTCGACTGGGGGGGGTTTGACTCAGCCCATCGTCCCTACTTTGTTGGGGGGGGGGGATGGGGTTTCAAGCAGCGGGTTGTTTCATGGATAGACTCGCCCCCGCCGTAGAAATGTGGAATTCCCTCCAAAATGGCTCTGTGGCTATGAAAGGCAAGGCGAGCACCGCCATCGATGCTCATTTGAGCAGGAAATCACTTTGACGACTTGTGGCCTCTTCACCGGCCGGTCTCTCCTGCGGCTCGCGAGAACCGCTCACCCCGAGCCACTAGCGGCGCAGCCTGCGGGCCTCCTACCATCCTCGGGCCAGCTGAACAAAGGGGAGCGGTTTGAGGGGAGTGGAGGAGGAGGAGGGGGGGGGACGTTATGGAAAGCCAAGCTCTCGCAATCAATGGCAATCCACTCTCTGCTCGGTCAGGCGTGCCTTATGGCAGCTGTGGTTGCATGTTCCCCTTCTTTCGACTTAATCCCCCCCACTCCTACTACCCCTGGCAGTTAAAAGCCCACACTTGTGTTTTCACATGCCTGGCTACATATGTGCTGTACTGTATATACACGGAGATGTCCATAAATATATCATCCGTTTATGAATAAAGGATTTGACAGTATTTTTTTCTTTTTACAAGCACACAAATCACAGTTTGCCGAGGGACACGGCGCTGAAAAGCCAAGTGGCCACCAAAGAGCGTCGCTCAGAAGTTGTTTCTGGGATCGAGCAAAGGGGGGGTTATCGTCTAAGAGCTTGGGGAAAAAGATGCCATGGGAGGGAATTCCAAAGTGTGGAGTCTGCGCCAGGGTAAGAAGCGGAAATCGGTGGTGGTGGTGGTTGACCCCACGGTGTTGTGGATTTGGATGAACCGGTCGGTCTGATGGACGGAGTCGTCGTCCTCGAACTTCGCAGTTGAAATGGTCTCTGACCACGTCGCTTAACTTTCATAAGTTTTTTTTATTTTACTGAAAAGCTTTTGAGCGATCGTTGACGGCGCATGATAGAGAGGCGTTTTGAAAACGATCGCAACCGACGAGACGCTGGCTAAACCTGGGACAATGGAAATGTAAAAAAATAACTCTCCGATGCCGTGACTGTGGTCACTGAGATGGGACCGTGGAACGTACAAATGACTCGACGCCCGATTTCATCAGAAACATACGAAAGAGGCATAGCCACAGCGACGGTACACTCGGCTATTTCTCTCGACTCGATTATCTCACTCAACCCACCTACAGTGTAAAGTTGACGAGTTGTTGCTCGGCATCGGCCGTACGAACCTGGTGAAGTATGGTCAACCAGTCCCCCCAACAGTCGTGGTGGTGTGGGAAAGCCGTGATTTAGCAGGAGATTGACAGAGGGCTGAGGGTTTATTATTGTTACTGAAAAACAAAGAATGGCCCCTTTGGAGTGGCGACTTGGGAGGGTTGTTTTTAGAGGGACTCGTCCCTGCCACGTGAATGTGGAATCTTTACGCCGCTGATGTTGGGGCCTGAAATTGGTGATGAACTCTGACCTCCCCATGCTTATTATTTTAAGCATGGAGGGCCCCCATTGTTATGCCAAGATAAGTGGTCTCCCCATTTTTTTTAAAGCTCTACGGTATGGATATATTCACTGCGAGGCTGTTGGCAGGCACCTATTAATAAAGCAGGCATGGTGAACGTGTGCGAGGAGGGTGATTTTTACGGGGCACCCCACGCACATGCCGCCTCCTGTTTGTTTTAGACTCCAGTTCTTACATCGACTTCATTACTATTTCTGGTACACATTTTAAGCCATACTTGACCTATGGGGGAGGGCCAGGCCCCGGGCCTGACACCAATAGCCACTCGCCTTGTGCCGAACTTTATCCGTCGCTGTTGTTAACACGTGATTATAATTATTGTTATGGATTGCGGGACTAATTCGGCTGTGAATAAGTGTACAAGATGGTAACATCTGACGGCAATCGCAGATACGTGTAGGAATTTTCGTGAAACGATGTGTTGCGACAGTCGTGACTAATCTGACATCGTAAAAAAATACTTGGCAGAAAGCGCCCTGAAATAGTTGTGGGGATTAAGAGGAATGTTACTGTTTATATAATCCACACTTAAACTGCCACAATAAGTCATAATGACATGAACCCTTATTGGATTTCCCTGGGCAAAATTTCCCGACTCCGGCAACGTGCTTAAACAAAGCGTTCCATAGATTGGAGAGAGAGGGGGGGAAAAAACCGGTCACGTTTAAAAGATCTTTTTTTTACAGTCAGCATCATCTGTCCATTCCCGGTCAGCTCATTGATGCCGATGGAGGGTGGGGGGGTGGGCAAAGACACATCCCGCCACGATTCTCAATCTTTCTCCCAGTATCACCGCTCCGCTCGGTCTCAATCCATTCTTTTTAGGAATCTCTTTTTTGCACAATTGCCTCGCTTCCCTCCCATCGTTTGCCGTCTGTCTCCCCCTGCTCCCGGTTTCCTTCGCGAAGCAAAAAGGGGGGATGTGGTTGTCTCAGTCTCGCGCGGTGCTTGTGAACAAAAAAAAAATGCTTTTTTGTCGCGGTTAATGTTTGTTGACGAGCAGTAAAGTGTTTTACAAGTTTAAAGGCAAAATGGGAGGCGGGCGTTATACTTTGTATCCTTTTTAGTTCAGGATGACGGATGCTTTACACAAGTGTGTTGAAAGGCCCACTACGTTTTTGTGCCAATCCTGCACTAAAAAAAATGATTGTAGTTTTCCCTTAGCTTTTTTTGTAAGCGGCTGTGCGTGTAGATCGAAGTCTGCCAGCTCTCTCTCTCTCTCTCCCTCCCTCCCTCCCATCCCAAATCCTGACATCTTGTAATGTTGCTCGCGAATAAATACGTTCCAGATTACAATAACTGCCCGCTCTGTTTATCGTTGACATAAATGAATGGTAATGAATGCCAGCTGCCACTAATCTGGCTATATAAAGGATTTTAAAACGGTTTTGGTGGGGGGCGGGCGGGGGGGAGAAGTGGTTGGGGGGGTCTGGATATTTGTTTGTGACGTTTTTTTTAATTAGTGAACCCGGGCACTGAAAAAAGTGTTGGTTTAACAACAGAGGAGGTCGCACTTGCAAATTGGCAACTGTCACGTGGTAATGAGATTAGAGGCTGTCGTTTTCTTGTTGACCGCAGCAGTTATTGGTGGCGCAATATTTACAACTTCGAGAAGGGATTAAAGTCTACGTTTATTTAACCTTTTGAGAGGACCCCTCCCCCCCCACCCCATTTAACGTCTCATTACTTAGTGTAAACACGCCTCATTCGGATCATCTAGCGGTGGTTTGGTCAATTTGAGTTTCGGCTGAGCCAACTTGGGTTTGCGTTGCTCGTTTATTGTTGCGTTTTAAATGCCACTTGGGCCTCTTGGCATCGCTGGGCCCTCCCCCTGCAATTGCCCACTCCAACAGATGACTTTGCGCCCAACTTCAACAACAACAACAACCAATAGACACCATCATCCACCAAAAAAATGACCCACCCCCCCCCAGTCAATTCCGAGCACTTGATTTGATTTGCACCGTGGAAAATATTGTCGAAGTGTTCCGCTCGCACAAGTTTATCTCGTAGCCGGCTCGTGGAATAAGTGGCAAAGCAGGAACTTGCGGTACCCGTCGTAACAAGAGGAGACTTAGAATATATATACTAAATAAACGTATAGAACGGGAGGGTTCAACAATGGGTACACAATAATACTGCCACGCCATGTGGCCTTTTGTGACTGGTTGTGTGTGTGCGCGCTGACTCGAATGGCTCCAGGTCAGGGGGCTAACAGGACGTGACACGCGGTCGTTAATATTCCGAGAGCGTACAATGGATGCTGTTTAAAATTTTAAGGAGTGGCGTGTGTGTGTGTTTTTTTTGAAAGGCGCGTTGACGGACACGTTCTCATTTAAACGTGTTCAACGCCGAAACTGGGCTTTTTACCCCCCCCACCACCGTCTTTAACACGCGCTTATGGGTATGAACGGATGAGTTAACGTCTTGGGAAGATGGATTCCATTTTTAAGGGTGTGTGTGTATAGCTAGCTGTGTGATCAAGCGGGGAGCGGTAGTGTAGCGGTTAGCGCGCTGCGCTACGAACCTGGCGACCCGAATTCGATTCCTGCTCACGGCCAACACCAGTGACGATTATCTGAACCGGTCCTGGGCCTCCCCTAGGTCGACTCAGCCTCAAATTGAGTACCTGGTGCGGTGTGTGAACATCGTCTTTGGGGAGACAAAGGCTGCCGGGCGTGGTGTTGGCCCACCCACCCTCTCGTGTGCTGTGGCGGCCTTCATATGTGCTCGCTAACGGCACTTGTCCAAGCAGTCTGTTAAGGCTATACTGGGGGATCTTTTTGTGATCAACTTAAGGAGAAACCATTTTCGTCGGCTCTGATATAAATATCTCCCCTGCGTTTAAGAAAAATGGATAAAATACACGCAATCGTCAGCATTGCATTTCTAAGCTTTTAACACGTTTCAATGGGAAATTGCTCATGCTAGGCATTTGCGGCACATGTGTTTCCTGGCCCTATTTGTGGATATTTCCCCTTTTTGCTTTGCGTGGGTTTTGTCCGGGTACTCTTAATTGCTTCCCAAAATACAACCTTGCGTGCGGCGGTAACGGCGCAACACTCCCCTGCTATTTCTTAACTGATGCCACTGCTGGCAGAAAGACCACCACGCGAGGGAGCTCGAGATAGCCTCTCTGAAGGTTTTTGTTTTGTTTTGGCCCAGACATCTTTTAGAAGACTTGGGAGTAACCCACACTTTCCCCTACCGCACGTGACCACCTGCTCAACAATAACTGGTGGTGGACCCATACCCATTTATACTGCCGGATGAACGGGGGTAAATACACCCAGAATATAAAATGGCTAAAGGGCCTCAGCGGGGTGGGCGGGGGGTGGACCCATTTGAAAAATAATCTAGACACCTCTGCGATGGGGAGTCATTTCCTCATCACTGATCATCAGGCAGCAATCCATCGAACAGCTGCACGCGAGCCGATTTCCATCGCTCCATCTCCCTCGGAAAGACGTCGCTTGGGTATAGTAATTATTATTTTTTTTATCCTTAATTATCACAACCGCATCTGGACATATTTAACATATCATGGACGCAGATTGAATAATGAGATGTACAATGGGGGAGAACAGAGGGTTATTAACCGATTACTGCGTTGCGTAGCGTCTCAAAAGCCACAAAGCTACGGGCAGATTATTATTGCATTGGCACCCGTTCAAGTGCCTGCCAAAGCAGTCGATAAACGTCCAAAAATGTAAGTAAATTATCAACGTTTGCGCTAATGCGTTTTTCTGAAGGGCATTATTATGAAAGAGACTGTTTGAGGTTAGTGTAAAAATGACACGCAGTTGTGTTTATTTTTCCCCTCAACAATAATTAAAACGCACTGGCACATCAACAAAGAGGCCCCTATATTTGTCCGATGCTGCAGCAACAGCTGCGCAAATCCGTGTGCGCGCGCGAGTGGTAGCGTGTATTTACGTTGGAAACTATGTTGAGGTTGTTAGCAAACTTCGCTACCATCCCCAGCGGTCCTGGTTCGATTCCCCGCCCGTGGTTCACTTAAACAACACCTGTGGTCTTGCTGACAACGAGGTCAACTCGGCCTAAAGTAGAGCGCCTGCTGCTGTGCAGTTAACAGCACCAGTGGGAAAAATACAAAGGCATTTCTTTGAAAAATGACTGGCCTTAATAGGTGCTCGCCAACAGCATGTGTCCCAATAGGCTACTCGGGCTAAAAGGGGGATCTTTGAGTGTTCGACAAAGCGTGTGTGTGTGTGTGTGCGCGTGCGCGTGACTGTGTGTATGGGGAAGTGTGGTTAGCGAGCTGCGCTATGAACCCGGCGACCCGAGTTCGATTCCCGCTCACGACCAACACCAGTGATAATAAGCTGAACCGATCATGGGCCCTCCCCTAGGTCGACTCAAGCTTCAAATGAGTACCCAGTGCGGTGTGTAAACATCATCACTGGGGAGACAAAGGCGGCCGGGCGTGGTGCTGGCCACCCACCCCCTCGTGTGCCATGCCGGCCCTCATAGGATCTTGCTAACAGCACTTGCCTAAACAGTCTGAGGTTATGAGTTGGGGGGGATCTTTGTCTTTATCTTTGTGTACATGAGAGCGTAGGTGCAGCAGTTTGTGCAACTTTGCATTGAACTCCATAAGCGGCGAGTGGTATCCACCCCTACTGTGGGCCCTCCCTTAGATCAACTCGGCCATAAAATGAGCACTACCTGGTGCGGAGTGGTAAACATGTACACTGAGTGAACAAGGGTTTGTAAACGCCAATCTTTATTCGCAGAACATTGCATACTCTCAGACGCCATGCGGCGTAAATTCCGTTGCGAATTTTGTTTTATTCTCTTGCAAAAGTAGCGCTCAACGCATCCACAAATAAGAAACGTTTGACCTTTTTGAAACGTCTTGCAAGGACGATGATTTTTTTTTTTCACGGGTTAAGCGACGCAATGATTTGTCCAAAATCTGAAGCCGTAAGACCTTCCACCGCACGTCATAGCCCAACATATGATTGTCACGTGGTGTAGCGTTTAATCAACAAGCGAACCCATCATTCTAGATTTGAAGCTGTCTTTTTTATATACCTACGTGACTTTACCGAAAGAACCAGAGACTATAACCCATCATTGTTTCGGTTCGCCAAATTTTGGCCAGATCATCCTCGGCCTCGCCCCGAAGAAATCAAATTACGAATCCCAACATTGGCTGCGAAACACCCACGTGGTTACGCGGTTAAATAAACCAGCAAAACACGCTTTATACAAGGCCCCGCGATGTATTAAACGCGCGCACGCGCACACAAAAGGCTGGTGGGGGAACGCGCAGTGAAACCCAAATACGCCGCAACACGCGTGCATCTTTATAATGAAACTGCGGACTTGATTTCCCCGCCATCAACAAAACCAGCGTCTCTCCGCTGCACCAGTGTTCTCTCGCCTTAATTCTCTCGGCTCGTAAAATCGGATTTTGAGAGGCTTTTGAGAGTTGGGGGGGGGGTGAGCTTTTGCATGGTTATAGACGGAGGCGTCTCGCTCGGCCTGGACTGGCTTGAATCGGCTTTTTGTGTGTGTGTGTTATCATTTAGATGTTGGCAAACAGACTTAATGTCTGTAGCTGGGGTAATCCACCTGACAAGCCAGGCATGCCTTGACCCTTCCTTTCACAACGGCATTGTTCTCTTAGCACTTCATTCATATGCATGATAAAACCTCTTACGGTTTTTAGTTTTTAGATGTGATGGTGGTGGGTACGTGGTTAGTGGTGTTGGCCATTAAACCCCTTAGTGTGTCGTGACGGCCTGCATAGGTGCTCGCTAACAGCACTTGCCCCATCAGTCTGTTAAGTCTATACGGGGGATCTTTGTACAAATGCCACAGATCGTTGATTTCGCCTCTTCCGCAAATTTCACGTGCCCCCTCCCCCGTTTCAATCCCACCCCCCCTTGTGGCACTTGCGCGTTTATCCGCTTTGCGTCTGTCGGGATTAAACATGGCACTTCACATTCATTGGGCGAGATGAATAAGAAACGGCGCAAAGGGAGTCGTCACTTGCTTGTAAAAATAAAAATAAAGTATTTTTCTGCCCGGTGCTAAACATCCTCGGTACGGAACCTGCCGTGATGTACTCGAACACGGCGTTCTTGTTTTTTTTCGGGGTCTTAATTTGGCCCAGCGAGCCTTGGGTTTGATTTCTTTTCAAGGTTTATTAAAATGTTTTATGACTTTAACCAACAGAATGGGTTTACACCAAGTAATAAAAAAAAAAGACGCAAAGAAAAATCGACTGCAAATATTCGTCGATTATCGGCCATGATCAATCCACTGCTGGATGAAGGCCTCCGCAATCGCGTCGCCCTTCTCCCAACGCTTTCGCGGCATAACGATCCACCGGGCTCATGCACGCGAGAGCCGAATTCATCGCTCCGTCTCCGTGGCGGACGCGAACCCTCTCAAGGACGCAAAACCCTCTCAGGATGCGTTCCACTCGTTGGCTGCCATTCCGTCACTTTACTTCAACCTTTGGCCATCGTCGCTTCGAGCGACGCCTCGTGCTTCCCCGAGCTCGCTCTCTGTTCATTGCGGGCTGGTTGTTGATGTACTTTTAACCCGCGCGCGCGCGTTTCCGCGAATCCCACGTGGTTTTCTCTTTCCGTCGCTCCTCGGTGTAATCCCAAGTAATGCGCTCCTCTCCACGCACAAAATGTTGTGTACCGTGCTGTCACCCGGCGAGACGTGAGATGTCAATTGGACGTTAATATCGCACGCGCGTCAATTTCGCACGCACGCGCGAGGTCTCTACATGTTGTGCAAGCGCATCTATTTAAAGCAAAGATGAAAAAAAAACGTAGGATGTCAAAATAACTAGTAATTTGCCGTTTGCCCAAGCGAGATATTTAAAGGAAACGCTGCCTGTGTGCTAAGACTGAAAAAAAAACCCACAGTTGCCCTTTTTTTTTACCGACACAAAGACCTTAACCATCCCTTGTTAAACAACCATTGACGTGACTGCTACAATCGCCACAATCACCGGTTACTTCCTGCCTTAAAGCCAGTAAAAGCCATTAAGCCAATCGCAGTTGAGAATTGTACCCACGCGTATCGATTATTCCTGATCAATAGCCCACTGCGCGCGTTGCAAAAGCTTTTGTTGAATATTTTTATTTTTTTATTGCCGTTCGCTTGAAAATACAATTTTTACGACCGCAAAAAAAATGGATCCATTACTGCGTAGGTTCCGTGTCCAGTATTTTGTTGAAGCTACTTACAATGCAAGTTGATTAAAATCAACCCCCCCACCCCTTACCGCCTCTTGTCCACCCAGAGTATAAAGGAGTACACCACCACGGTTTTGTTGAACGGCAGATCGGACGTGTGGTGGGTTATCATGTGGGAAATCGCACACCTCCTTTCGCCACGTCGAGGCCAACGTGGAAGAGAAGATTGAAAAAAAATGACCCCCCTGGAAGGAAGGGACCCATCAGCCAGCAGTGACATTTTTACAAGCCTTTTGTAGTGTAGGACATTTTCCATTGACCCCTTTTTGTATAGAGCACTGTATTGGAGTGGTCATGTTCAACAGCGCTAATACACACTCCGTATCTCGGCGCGTAGCTGTTACGGTATTTGTGTTACGGTCCGGTCAAATTATTGCGCTTTTTAGCCACGTGTGTGCGCACACAATTCTCAAGCACATTTAGGTCGTGCGCGCGTGCCATTGCGCTTACGAGTTAATCATAACATCTGTTCCTAAATACTGTACGGCGCATTTGGAATAAAACGTTACGAGGCAACAACAATATGAATATGCCTCTCGCGGGCTGCAACTTGCGAGGTCGGACGAGCAATTTTCGTCGCGGCTTTCAAATAACGGACCCATTAATCGACACGACGTGTACAGCAAGTGCAATAAGGGAGCACTTTTGCAGGGATTTTTTTTCTCTTTAGGAAATCTGCTTTATTTGCCGTCCATAAATGACGTCTCGCGATTTTGGACGATTTTTTATCCCCACCCCCCCCTCGTCACACGGTGTCACAAAGTCAGACCCCCCCTCATATGATGTCACAAAGCTGCCCCCCCCCCCCCAAAATAAAACATGCTTCAAATCGATTTAAACTATTGTCATTGTAGTGCGTATTTAGTGTGGCGCTGCACTCTGATGTTGTAGGAGAAAACATTTATTTGAAAGCCTATTCAATTAAGTAGAACGTGTTGTCTATTTCTCAACCACCCCCCCTCCTCGTCACACATCGTCAAAAATGTCTGACCCCCCCCCCCCTAGGTGCATGACGTCATTTATGGACGGCCCCTTAGCTGGTGGTAAAAGTAAAAAAAAACGGTTTGGCTTGAGGGGGGTGGGGGCTGGTGACGCTTTACACAATTCTCACGCCGTGTTAGCGCAACTGAAGCCAGCAACTGAGCCAACATTGCCCAGATTCTGGGGTTTAGAATCCGGGTTTCAGCCACCCGTGATCCAAACCGGTTTCTCGAGTCTATCGCCCCACACTCAGCAAATTGGTCTGAGGTTGCCCGCCCTCTGGCCTTTCAATAAAACAAAAACTGAATAAATATAGCTTGGCTTGTTTGAGTTAACACATTTTTTTCAAGTTATGTAAGTTGAAAAGCTTACATTTTTTTTAATTACGGGAATGTCTTTTAGCATAATGTGCTGCGATTTAAGCGGTGTGTTTTTTTATTACAGTATCACATTCCCAAGTGTAGGGAACGATGCCCTGGCAATAATGGTTAAGCACACTGGACTTGCAATCCAGCGTTTAACGCTTCAAATCTCCCGGCACCAGCAGTTGAAACAAAAGAGGCCTCATTCTTAAATACCCCCCCCACACCACCATCTGTCCACTCGACAGAATAAATCGGGTCCAACCACAGTTAGTCAATTGGCAGGTTTTGCGTAAGGTTGGGGGCAAAGTGTGGGTTGCTCCCCACGGCTCTTCCAAATTGTTTGGGACACTTTGGGGGGTAGGGTGCGGAAAGAAAAATGGGCAAAATAATCTCGAAAGGAGGGCTTCGTAGCGACCCCTCGAGTGAAAGGCTAGCAGTGGCACAAGCGATTGCAGGGCCATACCCTCATCAGCCATTGGAATGTATACAGCACTATGCACTTTTTTTTTACACAAAGAAGACAAAGATCCCCCATTTAGCCTTAACAGACTGTAGGGGCAAGTGCTGTTAGCGAGCACCTATGAAGGCCGGCACGGCACACGAGGGGGTGGGTGGCCAACACCACGCCCGGCCGCCTTTGTCTCCCCAGTGGCGATGTTTACACCGCACAAGGTGCTCATTTGAGGCTGAGTCGACCTAGGTGAGGCCCGGGACCGGTTCAAATAATCGTCACTGGGTGTTGGCTGTGAGCGGGAATGGAACCCGGGTCGCCGGGTTCATAGCACAGCGCGATAACCGCTACACTACCGCTCCCCACGATTTTTGTTACACACACACATATATATACACACACGCAACACACATGTTCTTGGCCACGGCTTTGTAAACGCCAGCGGTGGGAAGATAAATGCGACCTTGAATGTGCGGTGGTGCTGTACCCCCGCCATCCCGCGGTTTTTTGTAACGTGTGACGTTGACCTTAACAGGGAAAGTTGCTGCTCATGAGAAGTAGGCTCAAGTGGGATCTCTCTGTGTGAGAGCTTGTGTGTGTGCGTGCGTGCGTGCGAGCGTGCGAGTGTGTGTGTGTCAAAGAACGTGCGGACAATTTGTCAACCCGTTGGCTTGGAATCTTAAAGCACTTTGTAAAAAGCTGCCTTCTACTGTATACGCTTTGGCAGTCAAGTGCAAAGCAGTGGCCTTTTAGGTCGCTTGACACGAAAAAAAAAGTCTTGTTTTGGTCCACTCAAGCTCCAATGTGTCAAAATAACGATTTTTCCTTTGCGCACTTTTCAACCGAGCTCTTAAACCACTACTTATTATCATACTGTCGCATCAGGCCGCATTGAGGAATAATCGGGTCTTGTGGTCAGTACTGTGTTACTACAGCAGAAGGGTTTCGCTGCAACAATGGTGCAAGATACGTGGATAAATGTAACTGGACAAAACAATATGTACGTGCAGAATCTCTTGTGTGTATGCACGTTAGACTTCTTTCGCACCCGTACGTAGCCAAACGTACTAATCGGTTGGCTACGTGGAGCGGTGGTGCTGCAGTGAGAACAGCGCCCTGAATCCGCTGACCCAAGAATTTGATGCCCGGCCACGGCTGACGCTTGTCGTGAGTGATATCTGAACCGGTCCTATCCCCCCCCCCCCCCCCCCCATTCACTAATGTGGAACTGGACCAAGAATACAGTGAAAGAGTGGTCAAACAATGCTCGTGGCCAATATGCCGTGGGGAGGCCATCGCCAAACAGTCGATTGACAAAAATGCGGAAAATGATCTCATTGTATTTATAGAGCGCCTTCTTAGCTCAACTATGACAGTTTAAAAGCGGTGCAAAAATAGTGGTTTCGATGGCAAGGGGGCACAGTAGCAAGGGCCGAGGAATAAGTGACCCTATCAGAGGGCACGTGGGGAGGTCACGGAAGGGCTCAAGGGGAGGGACGGGATGTACTGGAGGGGGGAGGGAAGGGAATGGGCATCAGAGAAGAGGTGAGGCTTTGAGAGGGGAACGGGAAAGGAGGAGTGTTTAATTGATTTGGTTGGATGCGTATGAATTAAGTGTTCATTGTGCGGTGTTACCATCTGCCTTGTGTGTGTGTGTTGTTTTTAAAGGGAAGTCGAGGTGTCCACACGCTTTCATTAGCGTCGGGGAGCACTATCTCTTCACATCCGTTAGCCAGCAGTGGTGCTTCCCGATTGCCCACGGTAGGGGCCAATTTGTGTGTATAGGCCCTTCATCCCTCAGCGCCTAACATCCATCCTGTGTTTTGGCCACTTGATTTTCTATAATGTAGCACTCGTTTTTTTTATCAGCCTTCTGCAGATGATGGGCTGAGTCGACTTTCGACCTTAGGTGTTACTCAACTTGCAACCTTCCAGGTTGTGAGGCGAGCATTCTGACCACATTGACACCGGGAGGGATCATTACTGCTATTATTATAATCTTATCGTGTAATGGACAGCATGCTGAACTTGCGATCCAAAGGTGGCCGCTTCGATTTTCCCGGTGCAGCAGTTGAAACAATGGGGCAAGTTTCTGAAATCCCCCATCCGTGTGTGCACGTGTGGGCCCCAGCGGTACCAATGGGTTATCACCACGGTAACTTGATCAGAAGGTTGCGTGTGGTACGGTAAAGTGTGGCTACTCCTGAGCGCTTCCAAAGAAGTCTGGGCAATGTGTGAAACTAACAAAAAAAATGTCCGAGCTACTCTCTAGAATACTGTTTGGTTTTTACGGTAAAGTCACGTAGGTAAAATTTTTTAAATAAAATACATGGAAACAACTAAATTAAATCACGACGTTTCGGAAGCAACACAAGCCTCCGTCTTCAGGTGGAACACGCCACAGTGATTTTTCTGAGTGAATCCTTGCAGTCACGAAAGCTTCGAATCTAGAATTACTCTCTAGACGTTCGCTCTAGAGCTGCCTCCAGTGGAGGCCCTTCCATCAGCAGTTGCATGAGCAAGCAATTGCAGTCCTGCACCTTTACCCTTTCGATTTTTTTATTCCAACAACAACACAAAATCATCGCTGCAATATAACAGTGATTCAACTCTGAATCTGGCAGACGCTTGAGTCACTGTATACACATTCTGGCAGCAGAAGAAGTTGTGTGTGTTTTCTCCTCTCTCTCTTTCTCGCTCTCCCTCGCTCTCTCTCTCTGGCTTTTTTCTACTATCCCACGAGTCTCATCCAGCCCAAAACATTGGCTCTGCAGCAAATCGAAATCTTTGCCTTCGTAGCGTTGGTCATAAATAATTACCACATTTTTCACACGACTTGCCAGTTCATTTTTTTTACCTGCCAAAACATTGAAACCTCAAATGCGCATTATATCTACGAGTTGGCTGGCTTTGTTTTTTTTCAAATGGTTTTTGAAAGAAAAACATACATTTTCTCCCGTACTTTTCAAAGCCAAGTCTGATGGAGTTTATTTTGTCGGCTTTTACAATAAAGCGGCTGGTAGTTCTGTACACACAAATGTGTGTGTTTTATTTATTTAAAGGCCGGTACAATAGAATACGGTTTGCTAAATATTATTTATAGGGTGTCTGTCGATATAAAACGGTCAGGGACATCGTGGCGAAAATTAGGAAGTATGTATTATATACATCATCATTGTCATCAGCAGCCTTGGTCAATCCACGATCCCGCGCAATCCAGCCAGCTCCCGTGCACGCGCAGATTTTGTCAATCCATCTCCTCGGGGAACGTTCTCTCGGTGTTGGCTGTCACTCGGTTGTGATTTTCGACCATTTGCCGTATGTATGTCATGCACTTATATAATTGTTTTTTATGGGGATAAAATGGTCATAGACAGAGTAAAGACGTGGAGGCTCCCAAGCCCTCGGCTTGAACAGGGCCAGGGAGTTGCAGACAGACCGGAAGCAGCAGAGGGAAGGGAGCGACCTCCCACCGAGCAAAGGTTGACTGAGGACTTTGACAGATTTCTGGAGTGGGAGAGCACATGAAGGGCGAGGAGTGAGATTATCGGGAAGAGGTAGCAGAGGGCATGGATGGATGGGAGTGAGGCGAGTGGGGAGAGGTAGGTGAGTGCGTGGGGTGAGAGGAGGGGGGGGGAAGAGATAGCTGGGAGCGAGTCCTTGTAGGATCTTGAAAATGATGGACTTAATTTCAATATATTAAAATTATTAGAGCATGTTTTTTGTTTGCATGTTTTTGTTTGCATATTTACCACAAAGTATGTGTGGTTAGTGCGGACTTGGTTCCTTGCAACATATTTCTATTTGGTGTTTGATCATCATAGCACCTGTTTTATTGCCAGAAAGGATAAAAGACCATTTGTTATTTTTCCATACTTTGATACTGGAAAAAAAAAGGTCACGTGTTGACGAGGGAATTCTTGAAGTTTATCCGGGGATCGTATTGGCAGGCGAGCGGCTGGCTCCGGAGTACGCGGTCACGTCTTCACGGGCGCAGTTGAGGAATTTGACGGAATCGTTTCGGTGGACGGTCTCCGGAGATTGGAGGTGAGGGATTTGGCCAAGGCCCGAGAGGAGCTTTGCCAAATTCAAGATGTGACGGAGAGAGGGCGCGCGGGTGAGAAATTCGGCAACAGCTGGGGGGCAAGCAAGTGCCGGATGTGGAGTTACGAAACATGTGGTAAATGTAACAACTATTTTTTTTTCAAGTGTTAACATGTGAAGCGAACTTAACAGTGGGGCCCATGTGTTTGTTTTAGTTGGTCGTAGACAGTCTGCACTCTAAAAGACTTAAATGTGACGTAGAGTAATAACATATTTAAGTAGACATCCGTTCCGTGTCTCCCCGGGAACAAATAGAACTTTTTTTTGTCCCATCGGCCTACCGGCTCTCCAGACCAATATTACCCAGCAGACGTTTGTTTTAGGCGAGTGAACTGTGCAGCTTTGAGATTCTGGATCTCATCAGCTGAGTCGGAGGTCGGCAATGTGGTACAAAAAAAAAGAATGCTGCTGGATAATATCGATCTGCAGAGCCAAAAATGTTGATGGACTAAAAGTGTTTCACTTGCACGTGGGACGCAGGTGTGCTTCTACAAGTTTTCACCCGTAATATTCCACAGACTCAATTAGGTTTGTGCCCAATATATATCTTTTTACATTGAACAGGGGCCCTATCTAAAGCTTTCGTGACTTGCAGGGAATTCAGCTTCTTGGTTCTTTCGGTAAAGTCACGTAGAAGGGAAGTAATAAAATTAAAGAACATAATAAAATAATTCTCACGACGTTTCGGCCACAACGCAAGCAGCCGTCCTCAGGTGAAAACCAGGTCTGTCGGGGAGACAGCGTCTGAAGACCAGGTCTTCACCTGAGGACGGCTGCTTGCGTTGTGGCCGAAACGTCGTGGGAATTATTTTATCATGTTTTATTTTTATTATTTTATTATTTCCCTTCTACGTGACTTTACCGAAAGAACCAAGAAGAGGGGCCCTATCGTTTAGACGGTGTGCTCTTGCCAGTAACATCCGGTGATCCAACAGCATTCGTTTTTACGCAAGCCCTGGTCGACGTTGAATAATGCGTTTGTAGCGTGGAGTGATGTATTTGATTGAAGACAAATACGATCCGTCCTGTTGGGAAACGCAGTTGAACTGAAGAGAAATGCAGTGACGTCTGGTTTTCACCAGTGACATAATGTTCCCGTGTGAAAGTGCCAGCGATTGGTACACCCCCCCCTCCCCCCAACGACATACAGACTCTCTAAAGCATCAATGCAGCTTTACAGATGTAAAGATCATCTAGTGGGGTGCAGACAAATGTCAATAACACATTAGCTGCCAAACTTGAACGAGTGGGAATGTAAAATACCGTTCCTCGATGAGAATAATACAGCTGTACTCGTTACTTTGCATGGTGTATTGGTGAGCACACTGGACTTGCGATCCAGAGGTCAACGGTTCGATCATTTCTTCCAGAAACGGTTAAAATAATTGGCAAGATTCTTAAATGCCACCCCCTCTCCTCCACCACCTCTGTCCACCCAGCTGTAGAAAATGGACACGCCACAGTCCGAACTGGGCATGTCGTATGTGGCGGCGTAATGTGGTCGTAGCGGAAAAGTAGGCCAAGTTCCCTATAGGGCTCCCTCCAGCGGGAAGCCCTTCTGTCAGCAGTGATGTGAGCAAATAATTGCAGGGCTGCACCTTTGACTCTGACTGGTGTTTTGCATTAGTTCGTCGTTATGGCACCTCCGATTGGCACGATTGGGCTACGCACGGTGCGAAAGAAGTTCCAACGTACAGTGAGGGAAAAAAGTATTTGATCCCCTGCTGATTTTGTACGTTTGCCCACTGACAAAGAAATGATCAGTCTATAATTTTAATGGTAGGTTTATTTGAACGGCGAGAGACAGATGAACAACAAAAAAATTCAGAAAAACGCATGTCAAAAATGTAATAAATTGATTTGCATTTTAATGAGGGAAATAAGTATTTGACCCCCTTTCAATCAGAAAGATGTCTGGCTCCCAAGTGTCTTTTATACAGGTACTTTTTTCCCTCGCTGTACGTGCATGCACGCACACATGCTAACGACCCCGACGGCCGTTTTGTGACGTCACGTGCAGTCGACCAGCGGGGTAACGAGCGATTCGCGAGTGCGGCCGTGCTTTTGGGTGTTCATCAATGATGCGTCCTTAAGGGGGGGGGGGGGGGGCTGCGCAGCAGGGTAGGTTTGCCAAGCCCATCAAGAGGAAAGTGCTGGAGCAAGATTTTTGGTCCCACCTTGGTTTGAATCGCTTTTTTTTTTATCGGTGAAGTTTTTTTTTTATATACGTGGCCAATAAATGTGGGATTACGTAAGAGTATCCAATCAGCTGTGCGTCAGGTTTACAACCCGTATAGTACCTTAACCTTCTTCAGGCATCGTGTCCCCACAGTCGAGGACTGCTGCGATGTACATGACTGCTACGAGACGTGTACCAAGAGTTTAAACACACACATTTTGGCGAGCTCCTTTGACTCCTAAAAAAACGATTACTCCCCCCGCCAAGCAAAATAAATGCCATGCACGTGATGGGTTAACATGGCGAAGGACCAACGAAAATTACGTCACGGATAATTAACGTGCACCTTGCTAGAGAGACCGCAGGAGTTTTACGTTTCTTTTTCACCTGGTTAAGTAAATAATCGTCAATTTACGGCCTTTCTCAAGCAACGACCAGATGGACTCCTGACGCCCGTGTCAGTCTTGGGAGTTATTCGACCGTACTGCAGACAAAGCACGTAGGTAATAAAACATGTGTGCCAAACAGCAACCCTTTGCAAGGAGTCCTATCTGCATTGACCGCACACACTTGGCGGTGAACACGCGAACTCAAACATGCTCCGATACTGGCAAGAAAGAGGGCCCACGACGATAAAGCACATGGGTGTCCGCAGCCTCTTTTATGGCCACATCATTGCATGGCCTAACCCCCGAAACAAAAATCAATTGTGTAAATTATTCTTCACCTTGCTCGTGGTGGCGTGGGAGGGGGGACTATGGCCAGGCCTGGTTCGGACACCGCTCGCCACTGATGTTGGCCGTGTCCTGGAGTCGAACTCGGGTCGCTGTGGTTTTTTGTTGTTGTTGTTGTTGACATCGTGCCGCTGGTGAAACGGTACAATTTCGAGCCCGTTTTTGTCACTCCGCTGCTGGGGGAGGTGGCAGAGCCTAGACACGGCTTGAGGGATGGGGTGGGGGGGGGGGGGATTTATGACCATACTTCACCACGCTGGTCAATGCGGATTGGTGAAGCTGGGGGGAGAGTGCATAACAGAGATGGTTAGATAAAGGGTAAGAAAAACATTTTTCTCCTTCATTTAATGTCGCCTTAAAATCCGTTTTTTCTCGTTCGCATAAATGTGAAACTACCACATTATCTTCGCCATTGATGTAAGCAATGTCACGGCGGCGTTTTAGAATCGCATTTTAAAGTCCGATAAATGTGCGCGTGTTTTTCGGCTAATTCATTCCTGCACAGCATCGTGAAAAATGATGAAACGGTTCCTATACAGATGGATTGTATCGTCCGATTTCAGGAATAGCGCACGGCTAGTTGGTTTTTGCAAAAATTCATTTCCTATGCGGCACGGCTCACTTAATGCAACTCCCACTTCAATTTCACCTCCCAAAGATTTGTTATTGAGCCCTCTATATGTTCTCGGTAATGCGATAGATACAACACGGGCAACTTTACTTTTGACGAGCGAGTCGTCCCCATGTGTGCTGTGTGTGTTGCTTGCACACTACTGCTGTCTGCTTACTTGTGGTTTGATGAACATTTCACGTGAATTGATTGTTTAAGTGCTCCGGTGCATTTTAGGGTTATCAGTCAGGGTCTCTTTTTGAGAGCGATGTTGCCAAATCCATTTATACATTTATACTAATGCGTGTGCATTTTAACTGGGCGGTGTGGTTTCCTCCAACGTTTAAAAAATATATATACTCAAAGTAATTGATGAAACATTCCGAGCAGTATCCTCCTGAATATGAGTCTTGTATCTATTCTAGATTTGAAGCTTTCGTGACTGCAAGGATTCATACTCTTAGGTTTTTTCGGTAAAGTCACGTAGGAAAAAATAAATAATAAAAGATAAATAATAAAAGTAATAGAAATAAAATAATAAATCACGACGTTTCGGAGGCAACACAAGCTTCCGTCTTCAGGTGTAACCATCGCAGCACGATTGCTGTATCAAGTAAAGAGAAATCCCAAGAGACCCGACCTTGTATATATACTGGTTGAGGGGGTAGGAGCCAGGGTAGACCCCTGGAGAGGAGTTTTTTATGAAAAGTATGGTGCGAAACGTCGTGATTTATTATTTTATTTCTGTTATTTCTTCTATTATTTGTATTATTTATCTTGTATCTATGTGCGTTGAACTTCTTTCGCACCGTGCGTAGCCAGCCGTGCTCATTAGAGGTGCGGAGTCGTGAGACTCGGCGAGTTCGAACGCAACAGTGGTTTTCCTTCGCGGACATTATTCCCTGCCATGGGAATGTGGAATGTCCCAACACCAGCTGAGGATCTCCGACAGAGATGAGCGGTGCCCCCATATATATATATATTTTTTTGGGAGCGTGACATTTTTGACCGATCTCATATTAAATTGGATGTAAAAAATTCATTTCCGGTTTAGTTGCGTTTGATGGGCCCAGTGAGATCATAACACTCAACTTATGTGGTTGTTCGGCTGCAATAAACAGTGAATAAAAGAAACGTTTTATTTTCTAAATTAATTACGTCCCGCTGCGATGAATAATTCACTGTGGATGTTAAAAGGCTTTGGCTCTTGTGGCCCATGTCAGGTTTTGTCGCTTGCCAGTAGAATTTACACGGTGGCTGGAAACAGGGCTCGAACATTGATGTTTTCGTTTAATTCGGCTTCCCTCTTAAAGACGTTAACAATTGTAAATCTTCTAGAGTAAATGAAACGGTGAAGTATGTTTATCGGTCCGCAAATGTTTTCTTTTTCAAATTGCATTAAATGTTATCAAAGTTAGGGATCTTTCTGCTCTTCTATCACGAGCATTGGTCAGTGTTCACCTCCTGTTTGCAGATCTGAACCCTTTGGTGGAAAATCCACATTCCTATGGCTGGACCGACCACGTTGCGTTCCGCGTGGGTTCTTCACGACTGTGCCGCGTGGCTCTTTGGGTTGGTCGTGCCGCGTGTTTCTTGGCGCGATGTTTGACGTTTCCTAGCTCCACGCGTGCTGTGAGCTTCTTGGGCAACTAAACCCAATTCCGGGAACTGAATTTAAACTATATTAGCTGTTTATTTTTTATTTCACCAGGAAAGGTCCCACTGAGTTATATAGCTATTTTTTCAGAAGCGACGCGGCCTTAAATGATAGCTCAGCAAAGTGGCTTATCACGTGGAAATGTACAGCAGTCAAATATTCTAAACGTGTGATGTTGATTCTAAATGTGGGGCGAAAAACCGGAGGACCCGGAGGCAATTCCACGGGGAGAGAGAACATGCGAACTTCAAATATACGGCAGGCGTCAGGGTCGGGATCGAACCCATGACCTCCTGTCTACCATGCGAGGCAGTTAACATCTCCTAGCTACCGTGACGCCCATCAGTTGACGAAGGTCGTGGAACGAAACGTCAAACCAAACTTCCCGTGTGGGTACGCCGCGAAAACGCATCGAAGAGAGCGAGCCATACGCAGGATTTGTTGAACTCGTGCGAGTTTCTCGCCGCGAAGTCTCCTGTCCACAGTGAATGCTGGCCAGATGGGACCGGCGTCGATGGTGGCGTGGGTGGGTGGGGGGGTCGAAGTTTATATTGCAGGGGCCATTCTTATATGCGTGTAATGCAACAAATTGGTGGATCCAATAGGTCTCGCGAGTGCTGTAAGGATGGCAGACTTAGCTGTTAGAAGCCAGCGGACCTCTGATTAGCATTTTACGACCCCGCTCACTGCCCCACCCCCACAGAGACAAATGCAGAGATCCCCTCTTGAAACGTCTTGCCTGTTGGGGGGAGCAAAGGGTTGTTAGCGAGTGCCTGTTAAGGCCAAAAATGCAATCCTCTAATAAGACGACGGCACGTGGCGTGTGCAGCAGCCGTGCCTCGCTGCCGTTGTTTCCCCAGCCGCATCAGATGTTATAATGACCACACAACCCTGCCCAGGCACTCGTGTGTGTGTTTTTTTGTTGTTGTTGTTGCCGAGTTGACCTCGAGGAGGACCGGCACGGCTTCGGTTGGCACCGATGTGCACGGCTTACAAACCGCGCTGTGTCTCCTCTCTCTCTCTGCCTTGTACCGTTGGCGCGAGTGCTTTTGGCGAGCACCCATGAAGATGATCGGCAATGGCATTATCCGAGGGGTGATGCGGTGGGAATCACGCGTGCCATGCTCCCTTTGTCTTCCCCATTGCTTGCGATGAACCCGGAGCGCTTACTGTAGGATCGCACGTACAACACGGCAGGAGGCACCGTTCGGTGATGTCACCGCAGAACTGTGGCCAGGCTAGGTGCACTTGGAGATCACTGCTCCGGTTGAGGTCGTGGGGGCAGAAATCGGGTATTGTGGGTGCACAGGCCAGGGTGATTGGCAGATCGCACCGCCTACCATCAGCAGTGTCCAACTGCTACACGTCCGCCTTTGATGCCACACCACTCCATTTTGCGTGCAATAAACCTGGCTCTTTTTCTCGGTTCTTTCGGTAAAGTCACGTAGATAGAAAATAAAATTATTAATAAATTTAAAATGAAAGCAAAAACCTTTGATGTTTCGAGGTTTTTTTTTTTGCTTTTATTATTTATGTATTTTTTATTTCATTTTTATTTTATTTTTATCTTCTGTCTACGTAACTTCACGGAAATAACCAAGAATATGAATTCCTGCATTCACGAAAGCTTTAAGTCAAAATATGGCTCTCTATACCGACAGTTGAGACCATTACTAATCCATTGAAGAAGAAAAAACACTGCTAAAATAAAATTAACACTTACCAAACAGGCAACGGAGTATTTCATCACCTACACGAAATAAACTGTCCCGCTTACATTGTAGGCTAATGTTTTCCAGTGGTCTTTGTTTGAGTAGCGAAATAGTGGCGAGGTTTTACTGGTAGGAACCTCCTGGTTACACCAGCCCACAGGGGATTATTGTGTCCGTCCGTCGTGCTGAGAGGGGAGGGGCTGGGTGGGGAGGGGCTGGGTGGGGAGGGGCTGGGTGGGGAGGGGCTGTGTGGGGAGGGTGGGGAGGGGCTGGGTGGGGAGGGTGGGGAGGGGCTGGGTGGGGGGTGGGAGGGGTGGGGCTGGGTGGGGAGGGGCTGGTCACCCCGTGGTGCCCTTATCAAACTCAACGTTTAACCTACTCTCGCCGGCTTGTGCCTGCCCTCACAGTCGGCCATATTTGCGGAATACATCCACGCCGCCGTTGACCCTGGCCATTGACCGAGCAACCCAACGGCTCCTACGAGCTCCCTCCGCAGGAATGTGTTTTGTGACTTTCTGTGATTCATCACCAATTGTGTGGGCCCCCTTAAACACGTGCGCACGTGTGTGTGTGTGTGTTGCCTTGTTATTGTTAAAGCAAGAGGCACCCATGAATACCGCAGGGGGGGGAGGGGGACCCCCTTGAGTGCGGTACGGCAAAGTTGTACACAATCCACTATTCGTTGTCTTACAATGGGGCCTAAAAGCTCACTGGGCTCTTTCTGCCGAAATGAATTAAATCTAAATCTGGTCGTGCAGATTGCATTGTTGTTAGCTATGGCTTGATTTGAAGCTTTCGTGACTGCAGGAATCCATACTCTTTAGTTATTTCGGTAAAGTCACGTAGGTAGAAATAAAATGAAACAAATCACGACGTTTCGAGAAAGAAAACTTGCTGTGGTTGCCTCACCTGATGAAGATTTGCTTGTGTTGCGATGGAAACGTCGTGATTTGTTTGGTTTTATTTCTACCTACGTGACTTTACCGAAAGAACCAAAGAGTATGAGTGTAGCTATGGCTGTTTTATTTGTGTACTAGTGGAACAACAGGGTAGCCTATCTACGTGACTTTCATAATCAACGTTTTTGCGTTTAGATCGCGTTATTTATAAATGTGTCGTAACCCTCCACCACCCGACACAGCCAATCAGTAAAAAAGTGTCACGTTGACAAAAGACAAATAGATTACTGCTTTAGCCCACCGGTGTGTTGAAACGTGAAACCACAACATTTATAATAATAATATTGGTCGCGAAAGCCTACGTGTTAAACTACGTGACTTTACCGAATCGGTAGAGTGGAGCAGTGGTGCAGTGGTTGGCTCACTATCGCGATCCCTGCGACCTGGGTTCATCGGTGCGAGTGGCATCTGTCCCTGGTTCTGACCACCCCGCGACCGCCTTTAGCAACCCGCAATGACCTGCGTGGTGAAGTATGGTCAAACAACCTCGATGATCTAGTGTTGGTTTGAATAACGTTTGTAAAGCCTTATATCCCGGTAGTTGTATACGTTTAATAGGCTATGCTCTGCTGATGACTCAAAGTTGAAACTGGTCCAGACTTTGCCCGTTTTTTTATTATCACGGTTGCTCAGGAAAGAGCCCAAATGCAAATAACAAACATGACGATACCTTCTGTAACCATCGTAAGACATTGCATGGGGACTGAACAAACAACCGTAAACATTTTTTTAAAGATGCGGTCGGGGGGACTTGGGCCTCCGAAACTTGCACCGTTGTAGTCGCGGAACGCTCGCGTCGCCGGGTTCCAACATGAGATGTCTGACGAACCTCCTTCAGTTTTGACTTAACACTTTCGTGACTGCAGGAATTCATATTCTGTGGTTATTTCGGTAAAGTCATGTAGATAGAAAAAAATAACAATAACATAATAACAAAAACATATTTTATTAATAATGTTTTGTTATTTTAATATTTTATTCTGATTTACGTTACTTTCCCGAAAGAACCATAGAAATATGAACCTCAACTTGTATTTTTTTTGTTCTTCACACCCCCCTCGTCCGCCCGCCGCCCCCCGTTGATAATGAGGTGGCGGCATCGGCCCTTTATGCGTCTTTGTGTTATTCTCTGCGTGCCGGCGTGCTGGCTTCGTTATGCAAAGGGCATCGCTCTGCTCCCTCCCGAAGTTTAATACATTCAAATACAATTTGCGCAAATGCACATTGGCCGCCGCTGCCTCTGCCAGCTCCGACTGGTCTGGTGTGGGTAAGTTTCCTTTTTCAAAAAAAAATGCGGCCGTGGCAATCTGTCAGGGGTGGAATGCCTTCTCCTCCGTGCGCTCTCGCTCTCTCCCTCTCTCTCTCTCTTCCCCCTCTCCCCACTTTCTCTCTCTCTCTCCATGCCTCAGTGAGCTTGCTCGATCGTCTCCCTTTCATTTGATCACGCGAAGGAATGATTAACTGGAGTAATTTCATCCGATATTTAACTCCTTGCCTTTCCCGGGAAAGCTGCAAAGTTTTGCATTAATATTAAATTAAGTGCAGTCGGGAAACGTTATGATATATATTCAGGGGTGTATTTGTAGTCGATTGAACCATTATTTTAACTGTTAGGGTTATAAAACGTGGATTTAGCTGTTAGCTATGTGTTTAATGTGAATGTAGATTTATGCTGCTATCTCTTTAATTTCATCGTTTCATTGTTCTTGTTTATTACTTTGAATACAATATTTCGTCTCACTTGAATATTTACACTTTTTTTTCCTGTTTGGAGCAGCTAATTAGCAATAATAATGATAATTGCTTGTTCACATCGCTGCTGGCGGGGAAGGGCCTTCACAAGCGGGAGCTCGAGAGAGGCCCTATCGTGGGTATTTTGCCTCTGGGGAGGCTGATCTGGACAGAGGCATGGAGTGGGGAATAAAAAAAAGATAATGGTGATGCCACAAATAAAAATGTGGCTCGTTGTGAAACATGTGCATGTGGTGATGTGCCTCTGGTTGGCCAAGCCTGAAGCAGTTTTTTGGAAATTCCACATTTCCAGGTAGGCCCCCGTATTTGAATCCACTATTTATGTTAAGTATGTAAAGGAAGTGGAGTATCCAGAGACGATCGACGTGCACCAGCGACCTATTAAACATTATGCAGTGAGTCCGTGAGAAACCTATTTGCTGTCCTGCCCTATTATTAAGGGAAACAACTTGCTGTCAGGCAAATGTGGGTGCCTCTTAATTGTCATCAGAGTGTCGCGGGTTCAAATTCCGTTTGGGGTTGACTCGTCACGTCATCGACTATCAATAAAATAAATAGTACCACTTTGATGTGGTCGTGGATAGACTGGCCCCGTGCCATACTAATGTGGAATTGCCACCACCGACTGGGTTGCTGTTGCATGTTAGCGGCACCTCCTCACTGCTCGAGGTGAAGCAGATGCTGACTTGAATTTTTAAAATAAATGTATGATGTGATCTATAATGCATAACTCGGGAAGTGAACGGCTGATTATGATATGTGTACAGCAGTTTAACATGGTATGCTGCCATCGTGTAATGGTTAGCACGCTGCAGTTGCAATCCAGATGTCACTGGTCCATTATTCAAACCGCACCTCCGATTTTAGTGTGGTTGGCTGCGTATGGTTCAAAATAAATTCAACATGCAAACATATTCCGGTTTAGCCGTTGAAATAACGGTGCAAGTTTTTTTTTTTAATCCCTCGCAACCCCCCACCCACCTATCTTTCCATCCAAAAATCTGAATGTGTAGTACGCCACAATTGAGAGGTAAAGTGGGACTGCTCCCACCACTTAAGAGACGCCTACCCAGGAGTGGACGAGAAGGCCCAAAATAGCCTCTAGAAGGGTCCCTTGAGCTTCCTTGAGCGGGCGGGGGGGGGGCGTCTTCCGGCAGCAGTGGCGTGAGCAAGCAGTTTCAGGGCTGCTCCTTTACTGTTGTTCGGGCAAGTATAGCGTATACGTGATGGTCCTACATAGCCCTGGGACCCAATTTAGTAATGGTCAATTCTCGGCGTGAGAGGCTGTCTGTTCAAATTATCCATTGATTAAAGGTTTGGTACTGCGCTAATGCTTTATGAAAATGTGATTAATTTTCCAAGACATGTATTAATAGCCTGAGACTAATGTAATAATAACTGGCTCGGGAAGAAGCGCCACTGTGATTTACACAACAAGGGGGGGTGGGGGGGCAGGGGGGTGCTTAATGTGAAACACGACCACCATAATGCAACACAGAGTCGTCAGCGTCGAGAGCAAAACTAGAAAAACTAAACTTTGAACCCCTCATCCTTGACATCCACTCCTCTGCTCATTGTACGACGTACTTAAAAAAAAAATATCCGTCTTTGAATTGAATGCATGGTTAGTTCCAAATGTTGACCCGCACTAGAAGTCACTTGTATTTGTCAGCGTTTGATGTTCCTGCAAGTAAATTTCGGAAATTAATGATTACAAAAAATTATAGTTGAAAAATAAAAATTAATCTTCCACAATGTTATTACTCTTGTTTCTATCAACACACTGTCGCGATGAAAACGTCGTTCTTTTGCGAACTTTCGCAGCTAGCGGTGTATCACCCATGGCTGCGAGAGATGACCGTGTGCATTTTTTTGTACCTATTTATTTTTATAATTAAGTCTCCTATTGAACCCAAACCGAGGAGGGCTGCGTTCGTGTGATCTGCAAAGTGTATTCACCGCATGTCAATCAAACAAAACGTTTCGATTTTCAGAGCTGCAATTCAGCCAAATCAAGTAAAGAACTACATTTCACGTGATGTTTTTTAAAATCATTATTGATTGAGCAGAGACCATAAACTCGCCCACATATGAGATCTACGTTTAAGCACTAGTGGCTAAAACCTGTATTCGAACCCAGGATGTCTGCAGTGCCTGCTCAGGACTGCAGTTATTTGGCCATTTCCATTTAAAATCTGTCCCTGCGTGTACGAATCCTGTATTGTTGATGATTCCTATACATTGCCTTTATAGCTATTGATTTCGATAGATTCTATAGATTACTAGCCCTATCCAAGTCTTCATGCACTACATACAAGGGAAAGTACATCCATGGTCATCTTTAAATTGTGACAATTCATAGAGTCGTGACGGAAGTGAATAATTGTAAACAATTAAGAACTCGTTCAGAGGTGATTATCACGTTGCAGAGTTTTAAGTCGCTGCTTGTCAACTTCTGAACTGTGATGTGTTTGCCCAACGTCTGTTCTGGGCAACAACAAAAAAAATGGCACAGCTCGGATCAAAGACGTTAGTTTAAATTTGTAAAAAAAAAATACTTCATGTAAAGCACGTGAGATCCCACCGACAAACATGTGCCAGACACGAGGGAGATCTGGAGTGGTGGGGGCGGGCGGGGGGGGGCAAGACCATAGAACAAAAGCAATTACCCGGACAATGCATCGGAGCACAAATTGACAAGCGGCCTTCCGGACAAGCACGTGGTGCAGCAACGACGACGCCTGAATGTAAATCGAGCACGTGAGCGGCACTTAGCAATAAACTTTTTTTATTTTTCTACGAGAGAGAGACACGCAAAAGCGTTAACCCCCCCCCCCCCGCATGTCAAAAGGTGAACGGTAGAACATTAAACAGCCACGGCAAACAGAGACCTTTTTAAACGGCCACGACAAACGGAGCCCTTTTTTTTAACAAAAATGCCTGTCCTTGACCTATGGAACAAACACAAAGTTGCGTGCCATCCTGGGCAGGGGGGGGGGGCTTCACGGCGCTTATAATGAGTCGGCCGCATGAGCACATCAAATGGATCGCAGCTTCGGCTGCACTTGCCTTAACTCCTACTCGGATACAAAAAAACACCAGGCCCACCACCGCTTTGTGTTGATGGGGGGGGGGGGGGTTGTATGTGGGAGCGGCGGTGGCATGAAAGTTAGTTCCAGCCGATCGGGTTTCCAAGTCGTCCTAATCGTCGTCCTAATCGTCATCCTCGGTGGCTTAAAATGAGGTTGATTGTGAACAATGGGTGGTAGCGTGAGACTTGCCGTGACTCAGCCCGATGGGTGTCCCAGGGATGTGTATATCGGTGGCACTGTGCCACGATGGCGGGGCGATGGTGATGTGATGGGGTCTGCACATCGGGCTTTTTAATTGGAGTTTTTTTTTTAAATCGATCTCCCCGGCGGCGCGGCAAGTGGGAGGATGGCAGTACAAGTTGGGTAACGCGCTACGGTGAGTCGATCCAATTGGTGGGGTCGCGTGTGGATTGAGGAAAAAAAAAGTACTTTTACTGACACCCCTTCCAAGGTGTCTGGCCGGAATGGAAGAGAAGGCCAATAGCAACATTGAAGGGCTTTCTTACAGCTCCCTCTAGTGGAGGCCCTTCTGCCGGCAGTGGTGTGAGCAGGCAATTGCAGGGCTGCTGCTCTGTCTTTATTTTTTTATTATTTGGATTAAATGGCTGCCATAAATTTCCACGTTGTGTAAGCCACTTCGTTTAAATATCATTTGTGGCCAGGTCGCTTCTGAAAAAGAAGCTAATAGCTCAGTGGGCTTTACCTGTCAAATTCAAAAGTTCAGTTTTCCTATTTTTTTAATATATTTGTTTACTTTGTGCTCCTATCGTGTTTTTGTATCGTTTGTTGCAACTTTCTGACCCGCCCCTTCTGGACGTCTCTTGAAAAAAAGCTTAATAGCTCATCGGATTCCTCCTCCAGTATAACTAAAGATTATAATTATTTCGTGCCACTTCGTGGGAAGTTTGCCGGCCTGTGTCTTTTTTCCCCTCTCGCCCTCCCACCGCGTAGATGGGCGCTGAATCATTGCTCGTTTGTGCAGCAGCGAGAGACGCTTTTGACTTTGTCTTGTCGAGTCCTGTCTGGTTAGCGGACGAAAATGGGTCCCGTGTCCCAGGGGGGGAGTCACAGCGGCTGTGTCTGATCCACTGAGCCGGCACTGTTAAGATAATGCGGTTTTAATTCCGTGCAGTTTTCATCCCGAGTGCGTAGCTCAAACGAGTGTGTACCAACCCGCTGGGGCAATGAGCACACGTGTGCGGAGACGGTCTAACTTTTAAACCTTGTGGGTAGTTAACCGTGGCCGTTCCCATGGATAGACTGACCTCCGCCAGGGGAACGTGTAATTTCCATCACTTTCTTGCCGGCTGCCAGTCGAGACGAGCGACGATGGCCTTACATCTTCTTGGTTCTTTCGGTAAAGTCACGGAGAAGGGAAATAATAAAATAATACAAATAAAACATAATAAAATACAATTCTCACGACGTTTTGGCCACAACGCAAGCAGCCGTCCTCAGGTGAAGAACAAGTCTGTCGGAAAGACAGCGTCTGAATGAACACCACCAAGCTGTCTTTCCGACAGGCCTGTTCTTCACCTGAAGACGGCTGCTTGCGTTTGTGGCCGAAACGTCGTGAGAATTGTATTTTATAATGTTTTATTTTTATTATTTTATTATTTCCCTTCTACGTGACTTTACCGAAAGAACCAGGAAGATGAATTCCTGCAGTCACGAAAGCTTTAAATCGACGATGGCCTTACACTTGAGACACTTGGACGGAATGGCTCGGCAATCGTTAGTAGTGGCTAAAGGCAGAGCTTGCCTTTTGGTTAGTTAGGACGCAGCTGGCGGGCGCGCACACACACAAGCACACTGTCATTGCATCACTCCCACTCCAGCCTTGCGACACAGCGCGTGGTGGCTGAGTCTTGGGTGCCCGGCGAACAATGCTTGGAGAGCAGCACCGTGGAGAGAAATTCACCCGCGCGATTCGCTCGGGCCCTCATGTTGTTCGCGGGGCCCCACCAATTACGTGTGGCGGTAATCCGCCTAGAAACCGCCCCGCCCCGAATTGAGCCATTATGCGCCGGGTGTCATGGTCAAACCAACAGTCCTGCGGAGTGCCTTGCCGTTGCATCTCCCACCCTCCCCACCACCACCACCACTCACTTCCAAACAAAGAGCCCCCCCCCCGCCAGCCCCGCCAGCCTCGCCAGCCCCCCACTCCCTTTGACAGGCACGTTCACCCGAGCACTGACTCAATAAGGGTGACAAGCTTGTGTGTTCGCCGTGTTGACTTAAAGAGAAAGCGCTGGCTGTAAACAAGGCTTGAGTCATATTGACCCCCCCATTCATGCCGCTTGGCTGAAAAGGCTGACGCGCCGCATTCGGGAGCCGTTGGCGTGAGCAATGGAGTTGCCCCCGTTGGGTTTGATTTCCCGTGAACTCGGAACTGTTGACACGAGCAACGCCAGTCGCCGCTGTTGGCAAAGTTCCCGTTGACTCGAGCGGACGTTGGGTCGGTCGGAGCTGCGATGCCTTCCCCGTGTCACCAACTGGTCCAGCGGAGCACGTTTCTGAGACCCGAGTTCGAGTCGTGTTGCTGGGCTGGGACTGTGTTTGTTTCCGTGCAAAGAGCCAGTTGTTTTTTGGGGGAGGTGGTACGGTCAGTTTTTTGTCGCAGTGAAACTCCTCTTATCGGTGGCCCTGTTACCCGTGACTCCTACTATTGACGTTCCAAGTTTTAATCCTTTTTTCCCAGGTCCACTTTAAACTAGAGTGTTTAATGGGGCTGCTTCTTCTTAAAATCGGTGTAACGATTCGCCACCTTCAAGATGCAACGGACCGTCTCGATTTATGACCACAAGTTCGTTCCAGGATTTACTCCATTATGTTTAACAACATTTCTGTAATTGTAGCAGCTTCTTGTGGACGCAGGTGATATTCCAGAATTAGCATCTTTATTTATACCGGAGGAGGAATCCGATGAGCTACAAAGCTTTTTTTCCACAGATGTCCAGTCAGGGCAGATCAGAACATTACAGCAACAAACAATACAAAAACACGATAGGAGTGTAAAGTATAGGGAATGTAAACAAATCACTTCGAATAAGTACAAATAAAACCATATATATATTTTTAATCTTTCCAGGTGATGCCCACAGGGCTCTTAGCTTATTTTTCAGAAGTGACCTGGCCATCACAAAATGATAGCTCAATGAGAAGTGGCTTATCCGCGTGGAGATCTATGGCAGCATAATTATCTAAATAATCTACAAGCATGTTTCTAAATGTGGAGGGGAATAAGTGGAGGGCCGCTTGCAGTGTGACCTGCGCACAGTGTACAAAACGAACAAAAGAAAACGTAGATCCTCACGCGTGCGATGCTGTTCACGTGTGTCCTATGACCTGGCCACCACCGTGAGCCTGAGAAAAATCGACTGCCACTGTAATGGAAACAAATCGATGCATCACTCCACCGACACTTTGAACTAACGTGTTTTCGGTGATCGCGCTGAACTGCCGGGGTAATGTTCCCACACTTTGGCGCGCAGTAAATTATCACGAATGTTTCTGCGTCGGATACTCGATGTACGAACCTGAGAGCGATTCACAATTGAGTACTCAAATGGTAAATGCTGTGAGTTTACTCTCCAACACCCCGGTGTGCTGACCAATTGGCACGTTTGGTTTCCGTGACAAACCTTACTCATCGGCTGTGGCCGGGTGGTGGCGGTTTTAACGACGCATTTATATTTACCCGACATAACCCAACAAAATGTTTATTATGAATGGGTCATGTGGCCAGTCAAAATTTGCGTAGCCTGTGGGCACATGAGTATACAAGCACGCATTACTATGTCACTCGCACAACTATGCACACCAGTCACATCCCATGATTAGTCAAGCATATCGGTGCTTCTCTGTTCTCCATCGCACATTGTTTCCACGCTCCCATTTGGCAATGATTGCGGTCTGATACTGCACATGGTTACAGCCTGTGCGTAATCGCTAACGCCCAACGAACACAACAAACATTACCATCGGACTTCTTATTATCGTGTCAAACGCGCTATCAGATGGCTTTTGTCGATAACATCTGGCGAGGCGGCGGCATTTGTTTTAATCAGCCTGGCTGCTCATGAGACTCTGAAGATTGAAGTGGGGCCAGAGTTTGGCAGCTTAAATAAACGCTGCAGTGAAACATTGGTCTGTAAGGCCCTTTGCTGGTGGCCTTGATTTTGCTGACCTGCCCCTCCTAGACATCTGTTAAAAAGAGCTTCATAGCTTAGTCTAAATAAAAAAATATTCTGAATCATTAAAACAATGTCCGTAGAGGCACAAACCTTGATTCGTTTATTTATT
This sequence comes from Lampetra planeri, assembly GCF_965212315.1. NCBI lineage: Eukaryota > Metazoa > Chordata > Hyperoartia > Petromyzontiformes > Petromyzontidae > Lampetra > Lampetra planeri. Next base: position 5,381,155 of record NC_136145.1, on the reverse strand, counting down.
TGCACCATATATCGTGAGAATTAAGGCTCCTGAACGAGTAAAAAACACAATACCGGCTTTCGGCTTCCGCTCGGCAACTAGTTTTGGCCGAGCAGCTTTAAGTCAGAATCTGGGAAGTCAGAACATCAATATCCCCTGACCCAGATTCTTAAATGGGTGTTTCGCAGAATTCACCTGAGAAACAATCCGATTCAAATGAGAATAGTATTGACCGTGAAAAACTATGTGCAATGCCGAAGCAGATTTGTGTATTGGCATTCTGTGTCTGTGCACAGCTGTTTCATCAGTCCACTGGTGGTGGGGTGAAGGCCTCCCCACACCACCGCGAGTTTTCGCAGTTATTTGACCATACTTTTCCCATGCTGGTCAACGTGGTCCCATTTAAAATATCTATATTCTGGTCATTTTGCTATGCATCTTTTCCCGCAGGCGGACCCAGCGTTCCTGATACCGGCCGTGCCTCCGTCCTCCACCTCCCCGGGCTGTACGACGTCCGACGGGGAGGGCGGCAGCCTCGCCGCCGCTTCACTGCGCTCTTCTCCAAGCCCAGCGACGACAGCGACGACGGGAACTTCGTCGGAACCGCAGCAGCAGCAGCCGCAGCAGTCGCCGCAGCCGCAGCAGCAGCAGCGGCGGAGAAGATCCTCGGGAGGAGCGGCGGTGGCGGCAATGGCCGGGACTGAGATGGGACCCGGCCGGAAGCGTTGCGTGGCCGGGACGGCTCGTGATGCGAGCACGCTGACCGAGCCGGAGTGCCTGGGCCCTTGCGATCCCGGCACCACCGTGTGCCTGGAAGGCATCGTGTGGCACGAGACATCGAGTAAGTGGACGATAGGGAGGATGTGTGACCTCCTTTTGCATTCCTTGTCACAGCGGATATCGGTGGAGGTGAGCGGTATCTGAACCCAGTCTTCCTATTTTACGAAATTATACTGACCAGCGTGGTGAAGTATGGTCAAACAACCTCCACAACCGACACGGCATGCAGAGGGTTTTGTCCGCGAGGGGGATGGATAAAATGGTGCAAAAATAATCATTATTATGATATACAATCACCTTCACTTTAGGATACAACGCATCTTTCTGACTGATTAAAGTGCTTTAGCCACGTCTGCCGGATCGCAGGCCAAATGTGCACATCCTGGGTGTGTTTTCGTCAGTTGTGTCTTCTATTTTTAACTGGCAAGGAGTGTATGAAATAAAATAAAAAAAACAAGAGAGAGACCACACACTGACAGATAACAAATGTCCAGAGAAGATAAGATTGTACAAGGCCCCTTTGATGCAGAGCTGTGCTCAGTGTTTTTGTAATCTCGAAACAAGTTGAGATGAGCCCTTAATGTCTGTAACACCATCCCCCTTTTGAAGTGCTGGAAGAGTATAGCGTGCCAGCCGGATATGAAAAGTTAACCAGACAAAAGTGTTTTTTATATTTTTTTCGAGATGGCCAGATGGCACGGAAGTCGTGGTGGCACCGAAGCTGGCAACCGCTTAGATGCCGAGTTCCAATCCCGGGTTTCAGCCGCCTGTGAATTTAACTGTGTTCTCATCTGTATTGGGGCACTGTTTATCGGTTCGGTTACCAATGACTGCACAGTACAAAATGTAATAAAAGGTTGTTTTTTTACTTGGCCTATTCCAAGCCTAAACAATTTGGTTTGATTGACGTGCAATAAACACAACACAATGTGTGTCCCCCGAATGTGGATAACGAGACCTATTAAAGTGACTTCAGAAGTGGGTCTCTGACATCATGGGACCTCCTTTGCCAGTACCAAAATATGAGAATAGGTTTTCCCCTTTTATCTGGCAACAAAACAGATGTTAAGATGTTAAAACACCAAATTGAAACCTTTTACAAGGAATCATGTCTGCATTAACCACAATACTTGTGGTCACAATGGGAAAAAAAAACGTACTATGATAATACATGCATTGTCTTTGAAATAGATTGGTCCACACCAGAGACCGTTTTCTTTTGAGCCTAGTCTCAAAACGGTGTTAGACCAGAGGACGCCAAAAAGCGTACAGCACAAAGACAATGCCAACTATCAGAGTAATGAGGGCTCTGGGAGAGAATCTACATCATGGGACCTCCTTTGCCAGTACCAAAATATGAGATAGGTTTTCCACTTTTTTTCTGGCAGTTTCAAAGACAATGCATATATTATCAGAGTACGTTTTTTGTTTGCATTCTGACCACAAGTATTGTGGTTAATGCAGACATGATTCCTTGTAAAATGTTTCAGTTTGGCGTTTAAACATCCTAACACAACTGTTTTGTTGCCAGAAAAAAGGGGGGGGGAAACCTATTCTCATAGTTCTCCGACTTAATTTTCTGGCCCATTTGCTAACACGAGGTGTGATGCACTGCTGCAAGCTGCGTGGGCATGATGGCACAATTTAAAATCTAAAGGGAATATAAATTAATCAAACATACACGAACAATGTGACAGTGCTCACATCTCCATTCTAATCACCCGGTTGTGGAAATGTCACATTACTATGGCAGGAGCGAGTCTATCCGTTTGATGAAGGCACAGTGTTGAATTTCCCACATGCGGGGTACGCATTTGATTAACCCACCCGACCTCGGATTTGAACTCTCAACTCTACTGCAACCGTGCATCGGTCGCTCTAACGACATTGCCACCTGGCCAGATTATGTGTTTTGGTTTGTGTGTGTGATGATATTGTTGTTGGCTTCTTGCCAGTGGTGTTTTTTTTATCACAAAGAGTATTTTGGCAAGAATTGATGCCTCTTTCGATCGCGTGTTTGAAAGCCGCAAACAGATTATGTGTGTGGGGGGGGGGTCGTGGGTTGGGGGAAAATGTGCCGTATTGAAAGGAAGGGGCCCTTGCCCAGATGTGCGTGTGTAGTCGCTGTTATTGTAAGTTTTCTTTGAGCTGGCAATGCTGAGGATAGCTGGGTTCGAATTCAGGTTTCAGCCACCTGCGCCATGGTGGTAAGATGTTAGCTCCCTCGCCTGGTATACTGGAGGTCCTGGATTTGATCCCCACCCTGATGCCTGCTGCATATTCGGAGTTTGCATGGATTTTTCTCTGGGTCCTCCGGGTTTTCCCTCCACATTTAAAAACATGTATTTGGAAATTTGGCCGCTATACATTATTCACACGGTAAGCCACTTCGTTGCACTATCATTTTGGGGCCAGAATTGCTTCTGAAAAAGAGCTGTATAGCTCAGGGGGCCTTACCTGGTGAAATAAAAAAAGTTTTAGTAGTTTAATAGTTTTAACTGGGTTCTGCATCAAATTTAATAACAAAAACAATAAAAAATTATTAAGAAAATTAACATGTATAATTAAATGAAAAAAAATATTTACTTAAAAAATGGTTTTAGTAGTTTAATAGTTTTAACTGGGTTCTGAAGTTTAGCAAGTTGATGATGGTCTCGGAGCCGGTAACCGGCGACTGCGGACGCAATAGAATGCACATTTATTTTTTCACTCAGTGTAGGCAATGTCTGGCGCTCGGAATTAAAAACCAGTAGGTTCGGGCCGCTGTCGTGCGGCGATTTGTCTCGTAGCAGAGCGATGTGGGGAAGTGCGACCACTGCCGCGCGAACGAAAAAAAGCGCCGCTTGAGGGAATTTTAGGTTTTCGGAAGCCGTGTGGGGATGAAAAATAAATCGCCTCCCGCAGCCGTTGTACGATGCGCGCGCGCGCGCGCGCGCGCGCGCGGGGTTGCAGATTGCCGCTCTGCGAGATTTCCGAATGGATTCTTCCACTCGTGACACTCCGTTAATATTGTGTCAGCGGCGATAACATGGGGGGTGGTGGGAAGGTGGGGTGGATGTAAAACCAAACCATAAATAAAATAAAACACATTCTAGCAAAGGCCATTAGCACAATCGCTGACAGGTCGGTATTCATGCAGGCAATACTAATTGCAGTTGCTGTGTTCACCCGAGTGTGTTTTTGAAAAAGGTCTAATGATTCTCGATTGACTCTCACTTGGTTAAAGGGCATGTTGATAATTGTGCTGCTGCTGCGTACCATCTGGCCGTGTGGCGCAGTGGTTAGAGTGCTTAATTTACAATCGGAAGGTCGCGAGTTCAATTCCCAGTCGGGGTGCGAGCAAATCGGTCCATCGTCCTCAAATGAGCAACGCCGCTCTCCGCATGAAGCTAATGGTAGTCCTGCGGATAGCCTGGCCTTCGCCACCGCAATGTGGAATTTCCATTACCGGAAAAGGGGCCATCGACGGAGATGAGTTGCCGGCCAACATCGGTTTGATCTGCAGAACACTTTGGCTCAACTCTTAACCTGTAAATTGCACCCTGCGACCCAGAGGACCGTGAATAATCCCTGCCATTTTTTCTCTTGCAGGCTTGCTTGTTGTTAATGTGGCGTGGAGAAATAAAACGTACGTGGGGACGCTGCTGGACTGCACAAAGCACGACTGGGCTCCACCAAGGTAATCCTTTAACTTGGACTAACGTAGAGATGCCGTTTTATGATTAGTGTAAAACATCTCCCGTTATCCGTAAAAGCCTCGCCAAGTCCTCAGACTCGTTTTCAGGAGGGTCCTGCATTTGAATGTTGGGCACTGAACCAGGTTTACATGGTCCTCTGTACATAATGCGTTTACATGGGTCTTTTGTATGCGTGTGTGTCTGTGTGTGTGACTTGGGGAGTGGAAGGGCAGTGGCTAGTGCAAATATGCCACAACCCGAGTTTGATTCCTGCTCACGGTCAACACCAGTAACGATTATCTGAACCCCACTGGAAGACTAAGGTGGGGTGCCGGGCGCGATCCTGGCCACCCCACACCGCCCCTCGTGTGCCGTGCCAGCCTTCATAGGTGCTCACTGACAACACTTGCCCCAAAAGTCGTAAGGCTTGCACGGGGGATCTTTGTCTTTGACTTGCAATACGTGCACATTAATCTGTGTGCGTGCAATATGGCACAGTGCCAAGCACAGGTGGTGCATTAGCCAGTCATCTCATTCGGTTAACCCCCATAGCATCTGGATCTGTCCTAGTGGCTGCATGCCAGCGAGCCTTCAACACTTAACGTGGTCTCAAAGTGAACCTAGCCTGGACCAAGCTGCGCTGTGGTTACGTCCTCGTCGCTTACGCCACCTGAGAGCCCGGTGCGGCTCAAGTGGCACGAGGTTTCTGCTTTCTTTCCCCACTGCAAAAAAGCCAAGCTCGTGTGGCGAACGAGACGCGCACAACGAACGAGCCGGGACGCATGCTGTTGTGACCCCGTGTGTCGTCAATTGCGTACCAAGCGACGTCGCACGCCGTCGTGAACCCCATCATTAGCCTCGCCCCCGCCCGTCCTTTCCCCCGTGACCCAGAGCCAGGTTTGGAATGTCTTGCGAGGCCCAAATCGTTCCGCTTTGGTTCCGTCTCAACTCGGCGAATAGCCAGTGGAAAACCAGCTGAATGGGAATCAGAATATTTGTTCATGCTGGAGGAATCCGATGAGCTAGAATGCTCTTTTGCACAGATGTCCAGTAGAGGCGGGTCATAAAGTTACAACAAACAATACAAAAATACAATCGGAGTGCAAAATATAAGAAAGGTAGCGAAATCACGCAAAAAAATGAAAAATAAAACTTAACAATTTTTATTTTACCAGGTAAAGCCCACTGACCTATTAGCTTATTCTTCAGAAGCAACCTGGTCACAAGTAACGACTCAATTAAGTGGCTTATCACGTCGAAATTGACAGCAGCCAAGCTGACTCTGCTCGAACACACGGCAATAGGGGTCATCGGCGGCGAATGGCGGCTGTCATCTTCGCTGTGGCGAGCGCGTGCTTGTACCCGTGCGCTCGCTCACGTCATCTCCCCCGCCAGGTTCTGCGAGTCGCCTGTGAGCGACGTGGAGGCTCGTGGCAACGGCGGCGGTGGCGGTGGCGGAGGCGGTGGCCGCGGGCGTGGCAAGCGAACCCGCGCGACCTCCAGCTCGGGCACGCCGGGCGAGCCGTGCGGCACGGGCGACGCTGCGCGGGTGGCCGTGCAGGGCAAGGGCCGCGGCGGCGGAGCGGGAAGCGCGGTCGGCGCCGGCGGCGGCGACGTTGCCGCCTCCTCTTCCGTCAATACCGGCGGCGGAGGGAAGGGCCGTAGGGGCAACCTCACGTCGAACGGGCACTGGGGCTCGTTGCACCACGGCGAGAGCCCGCGGGCGGGCCCTGGCGGCAAACGGAAAGGCCGTCCCTCGTTGGATATGTCGGCGATATCTGGGGCGGCCGCCGCCGCAGTAGCGTCTTCATTGCTGTCATCGGCGCTGTCTAAGCAGCAGCAGCAAGCGGCGAGCGAGGAGGGCACGCGGCCCGGCAAGCGGTTGCGGCTGAGCGCGGCGAGGACCGCGGCCGCGGGCTGCGGAGGGAACGGCGCCGGATCCGGTGGCGCCGTGGCAGCCTCCGCCGACGGCGGTGCCACGGAGCAATTGGGCCTCACGCCGCCGTCGTCGTCGTCGTCGTCCTCGTCGTCGTCGTCCTCGTCGTCGTCGTCGCCCACGTTCATCGACTGCCCACACCCGAACTGCAACAAGAAGTACCGGCACATCAACGGACTCAAGTACCACCAGGCGCACGCGCACCTGGAGAACGAGGACAAGGCGGACCCGGGCAGGGGCCGGGCGGACGACGAGGGCGGCGGAGATGGCGCCGCTGCCTTTGGCGCCCGTGCCTCCAGGGCGAACGGAATGTTGGAGCATGGGGCGGGTGGCGGCGGGGTTAAGACGGAGTGCTCGGAGCGTTTGAAAGGCGCTCGGGCCGAGGAGAGCGTCGCCGGCTTGAACGGAGCGGACAACCCGAGCAGCGCCTCGCCGCCAGCACTCGGCGGCAGAGCGAGGGGTCACGCGAAGAAAGTCAAGGGGGAGCCCGCGGACGTGTCGAGCGAACGAGCCGCAAACCCCGCTGTCGCCGAGGCCCCCAAGCCGGAAGCCGAACATTCGGCCCGCGGCGCTTCTCGGCAGGAGGCGGATGCGGAGGCGGTCAAGAAGGCGAGCGGCATCAAAACGGAAGGCAAAATGTCCCCGCATAAGAACAGAACGGCCGCCGGTCAGGAGGCGCCGCCGGCGGGCAAGGGAGCATTCGGCGGTCCCGGTGGCGGTGGCGTCGGCAGCTCGGTTCCGCCGGAAGCCGGCGACGAGACGAACGGCGCTCGCGCGAAAGACGCCCGTGCCAACAGCCCCTCGGAAGGCGCCGGAGCCTCCGCCGCCAATGCGCTGCTCGCCAAGGAAAAGAAGAAGAAGGACAAGAGGAAGTCCAAAGAGCGTGACGCCAAAGAGACGGTGAGCCTCAAGCTGAGCCTGAAGGTCATCGGGCGGTCGGACGAGGCCAAGGAGGCCTCGGGAGGCGAGCTGCTGCAGTCGCTGAAGAAGGATTACGTCGTCAAGACGGAGGGCCTGACCAACGGCTCGGCCGCCGCCGAGTCGCCCGAGAGGCGCATCGCGAGCATCAAGGAGGAGGCGGCGAAGGTCTACAGCTTCTCAGACAACACGCCGAGCCCCTGCATCGGCGTTGGCTGCAAGGCCGAGGGCGCGCGCCCCCCCCACGTGCCCAATGGCAAGGCGGCGCCCGCGGCGGCCCAACCGCAGGGCGCGGCCCTCCTCGGCCTGGAGGCTCCGCCGGCCTCCAACGCCGGCAGCCCGGCCTACTCGGACATCTCGGACGAGGAGGAGCGTGGCGGAGAGAAGTCGAAGAAGTCCTCCGCCGTCCCGAAGGGTCTGGGCTTCAGCGACGCCGAGCTCACGACGCTGGACACGCGCGCCCTCCGGAGCGACGACCCGGCTTTCTTCGGCAGCTACAGGCCGTACTTCTCCCCCGTGGAGCCGGCGCCGCAGAACGCGGCGGCCGAGGGCGGCGACGGAGAACCTCCCGCGGCCGCCGCGGCCGCCGTCCACAACGGCCAGATGATAAAGAAGGAGCACGAGGAAGCGGCGCCGCCGCCGCTGTGCAGCGAGCGCCAAGCGGTGAAGAGCGAGCGCGAGGACACCCCCCCACCCTTGACTCAGCAGCTGTCCCGGCTGTCCCCAAACCTGTCCAACTACCAGCAGTACATGTACGGCTATCCCTACATGGAGCAGCAGCAGCAGCAGCATTATGGCTCGGCTCCGCCGCTCGCGGTCGCCGACGAGCAGGAGGCCTTGGCGAGGAAGCACGGTGGGGACAGGAAGGGAGGCGGAGGCGCCGGCGGTGGCAAGCACCGCGCCAGGGACCTGTCGAACGGCGCCGACGGCGCAGCCAGGAGGAAGGCTCGTGCCGCTTTCGGTGGCGAGCGCGAGGCGAGCCCCAGGGACGAGTGGTCGCTGGGCGAGGCGCAGAGGGGAGAGGGCCTGGCGGCGAGGCAGATGCAGGCCAACGAGGAGCAAGGGCTGAAGCAGATGGTGGGAGCGGTGGATCACTGCGGAAGCGGCCGCGATCAGTACGCTCAGGTGAGCGCGCGGGGAGGGGGCGTGGGGGTTGGGCGGTCTCCAGCGTGGGCCTTTTGTAACCGCGGTGGGGAGGGGGGGGTACTCTGATAGGCAAATAGTGCAGCAGCACATTTTACTTACTCAGAATCAGAACGTTTATTGAGACTGAGAGGAGGAATCCGATGAGCTGATGAAGCTGTTTTTTTCACAGATGTCCAGTATGGGCACGGGGTCGGCAAAGTCACAAGAGCAAACAATACAAACACATCTTCTTGGTTCTTTCGGTAAAGTCACGTAGAAGGGAAAGAACCAAGAAGATGAATCCCTGCAGTCACGAAAGCTTTAAATCGAAATACAAACACAGTTTAACACGTTGGCTTTCACGACCAATATCATCTATAATAGAGGTTTTTTGGGTTAGATCGTGTAAATATGTAAATGTATCGTTAAACCCGCCACTACCCGACACAGCCAACTAGTAAGGGTTGACACGTTAACAGAACGGGGCCAATTCGTCACTCGTACAGCACACCATTTACAATGGTGGCGGGTTTTAACGACACATTTATATGTTCATGCGATCTAACACAAATAACCTCTGTTATCAAAACAAACACCTTGGGAGTGCAGAATAGAGAAAATGGTAAGCAAGTCAGAAATATAAATAATTGTAGAAGTACATTTCATTAACATCGGGCAAGGCAGCCAAAAAACAAAACGGTCCCAGACCCACACCAAGATAACACAAAGTAGCCCCTCAATACAATGCCATATTAACATTGGACTATCATACACTGGTAATTTGCTACACTTGAACCCGGATTCATCACAGCTGTCTGAAACCCGGATTCTAAGCAATGTTTTCAGTGGTGCCAGCTCAATGTTTCTGACCCCCACCCACCATGCCGCCAACCAAACCCACCGCATATTCTCCGCTTAAATAAACATCCCATGCAAGAGTGAAACGACGAAAGTAACTTCACCTCGAGCACACGAGTTTCACAACAATCGGTCACATTTGTGAATCACGTGAAAATTCGTTAATTTTAGCTGACACATTTTTAAGGAGTGCAATATTGCGCAGCTGCGCCCCCTTAATTGTCTTATTATGCAAGCTCGCGTGTAACAAAACGTTGAAGTACGGGAAATGTTAAAATCTGGGCCGCTGGCACGCGGTGTAACGATGAGCGCAATGGAATTGCGATCCAGAGTTCGCCGGTTAGATCTCCTGGCGCGGCAGTTGAAACAACGGGGAATGTGTTTTAACCCACGAGCGGAGGCCCTCCCACCTTTACTTTTTGTGCTTGAAATGAAACCTCTAAAGTTGTACAGCAACTGGTTTGTTTGAAACGTCGAGTCAAATTCACGTCGGCACACCCATATGTCACGTGCGTATGTAACAATTCGTGCTTGAGTCATTTGCATGCGAACAGAAAAAAAAAGTATCTTTGGCAAACACAAAAAAATACAACGGGGGTGGCAGCATGCGTTGCATGTCGTGATGACAACTGACCATTCTCTTGTGCATTGTGTGTTGGACTTTTTTCATCTGTACCTAGACCCCAACCATAGACGTGCACGAGAAAGGCCGTAGTTTCCGTGGCATTACCGTTGACATAAGTGGCAGGTTTGGCCATTGTGTGGTGCTATCCATGGCCCTAAATATCACCGTGATAATAGCTCACACAGCTCTGTTGTCAACACACGACTACCTTAAAATACAAATATATAATAGGAAACGTTTCGGCCAGTGACCTGATTTCACGGCACATGAATAATTTAGTCATTATAAAGGGACATTGCGCAAAATGCTGTCTATTTAATCAATTTTCTTCCCTTTTAAGGCCACCGTGTTATTGACGAATGTGAGGCTTTTGTTATCTTTGCCTGTGCACCACTGCCAAACGCAGTATCTGCCAGATAATTAGACGTAACATCCGCATGTTCAAGCAGCTAACCAATTGCTAAACGGATAGTACATTTTACATTGAGTTTTGGCAGAACGTTTTGGAGACATCGACAAATATATAAGTTTGGAGGTTCTGATTTTACCTGTATTGCCAGGCAGCAATCTCTGCTTTTGCCAAAATGTAATCTGCACTTGCCAATGCAAAACGTCTGCTGTGCTGGTAAAGAGGCCACGTGATAGAATTGGGTTTGGTTACGAATGCGCACGTTAAGAGGCGTGTATACTCCGCGTTGTTCCTGCACTGTAATATGCATGCATCATAATATACAACACAACGGTAATGCAGATGAAGGCCTCCCTGCAACCGTGTCAGTCGTGGGAGTTGCTCCACCATACTTTGCCATGCTGGTCAGTGTGGGTTTGATGGGGGGGGGACGACTGTTTCGGATACATCGCTCGCCACCGATGTTGACCACCGTGGCAAAGGACGAAATTTGCTGACACGTCCTAAGTAAGCCCCCTTCCTTTACCTGTTGAAATTCGTGGATAGTAGGACGGAAGTTATCCGCCACTTTTTGGCTGACTCCTCTAACTGCACATTAGAGTGCGGAACATGGGAAAAAATAGCCCCCTTATAATTCGATTAATTAAGCAGAGGATTGCGTCAGGCGTTGGTTTTTGCGCTTTATTTTCACCCAACGATTTAATTGGCGATCCCAGCGACCGGTATCGGCGTCCGACTCGCGCTCATGGTGTATGTGTGTGGGACACCGCACGTCGTGGCATTGTTAGCGGGGGAGGGGGGGGGGCGTATGGCGCACGGCGCACGTGATGTCATCACGGCTTTGGCTGTGAAGGCTTTTTACCTGCTGTTGGCAAGCTGAGTTTTTAAACCCTTGAAGCAGTTCGGCCCCCCACCCCCCCCCCCCCATTTGTCTCCCTTACAACTTTGGACTGACGTTTTGTTTTTTACATTGGTTCGTCGTTACGATGGTTACCATGATCCCATCTTTCGAGGACCGACGGAAAGACAATCGGATTGCGCCGTAATGCATTTTTGACGCTTTTGGACAAACTCGTAAGGTGTAAAAACAGCGGATAATGCAAGCGTTCACAGATCTATCGGTTGTGTGTGGATAATAGCCGTCGCGCCTGCGACGCGAGGACCATGGACAACAGGATTCGTCTCCTTCGCGTTTGTGCGCGCGCACAGCGGCACTCGACAACGCTCTTGAGCGCGTAATTGAAATAATGAGCCAGCCTTTCTCGGTTTCACAATTCACCGCCGCGATGCCGCAAATTCGCTTCCACGCTGACCCTATTTCACATTTGCCGGTTGAAAGTCACAAATATAAATATAAATGCGCCGCCGGTTTATTTTTAGCGTCGGCTGTGTTTTTTCTCTCTCCCGGCCACCCAACCCAACCCAACCCTCTCCCTCCCCTGTCTCTCGGACACAAACATTTCCACTGGGGCAATGCATTTCCGCGCACATGTGCTGCTGTGCCTTGGGTAATACAAGCCCGGCGCAAGAACGGATTGACCCTTGTGGTCTGCCTTTAAAAGAAAAAAAAGATTGGCTTGCTCTCAATGGGCTCTTACCTGCTCATAAATAAATAAAGGTCGTTTATCTCGCCGTCTATCGTACAGATCCTACACCGCCACACCACGTGTGCCCTCGTCCCTTGCCATGCCATCTCTTTATCGTCCACTCTACACTCCCCACATCCTCCCTCCAAGGCCCTCTTCTCCACCACCCCCCTTTGGCCTAGTTTCCCAGCTCAAGAGGATACACTTTTGCTGGGTAGTAATCTATGTGAGGCCTGATAGGGGTTGTGATCAAGAACCCAACAGCATTGATCAAACAAAACAAAAAACTGGCTTGTCCGAATCCTACAAAATGGCTAGCCAATGATATTTTTGTTTTCAAAAAGCATCTATGAGTATGAATGATCTTTCAGGAGGGTCCTGCATTGGGATGTTTGGCCAGGTCCGCATTGTTTGTTGAGTTTAGAGATGGGAATGGGAGTATCCAGAGAAAATCTGTGCAAACAAGGACATACAAAAACAATTAAGTACTTGCTTTCCTTATTAAGTCCATTGCTGGAAGAAGGGCTCCCCATGTCATATTGATTTGTGGGGGGTAGTTTGACCGTACTTCACAATGCTGGCCAGTGCCAGTTGGTGAAGAGGAGCCCATGACCAGTTTAGATGTTGCTCACAACTCGTGTTAGCCATGGCCACGTATCAGACTCAGGTCAACGGGTACATCGCACCGTGCGCCAACAATTGTGCCACCGCTCCTTCGCAAGCAAGAAAACAGCAGTTGGACGTCGCGCGGACTAAAACTTGCCGTAAGAAAACTAAATATAGAGGGGGAAACTGCGTGGGTTTTGTCAGTGACGCATAAACGTGGACCAAGAACACATCAACACGACACGCAGCATCGCTGGCTCGTACCCGAAAAAAAACAAAAACATTAGTAGGTCAAGATTTAGAGCAACGGCTCTTCGTCAGAGACGAGGAATTCGTGGCTACAATATTGCGACTGGCAGATTTTGGTGGGGGGAGTGGGTGGGGGGAGTTTTACGACGCGTGGATTTGTGAGCACGCTGTGACATGCTCTGGCTTAGGAGCCGTGCAGGCTACTCGGGGGAGTGTTTTGGCTGCGAGCTCAACCGATTTGTGGGTATTTTGGCTTCCCTTTTGTTCCCGGGAAAGCGACTCTGAACGCCGCCGTTTCTGTTTGGATTGCTTAAATGTATGGCAGCGGGGCGGAATTGGCAGTAAAGCGAGTAAAATAAACACCATTTTATGCACGCACAGCTGTTTGCGTCCGGGCCAGTCGGTTTGATGTCACGCTGCAAGGTTGGTGATGTAAAAATAAAAAAGCCCGTCTGGTTATCGCCACTTGTAAAGACCAAAAGCCCCCTGTTTAAAATGTTTACGTGGACTACGCTCAGCTCGGGGATGGAGTATTGTGACTCGGTGGGGGCTGGCTAATACTTTTACCCTGCCCCCTCCCTTTATTAGATTGTGTGTGTGTGACGTGTATTGGCATATTGTCTGTGAATCTTTATTCGCCACCTCCCCCCCCCCCCTAATTTTGTGTGCACGTGAGGTCTTCTCCTGCTTCGTTGTGTGGTTTCCGGCCACGTGCAAAGATGCTCAATGATGGGATTGGCGAAGCATTCCAGAGGAGTTATCCTTGCGATGAATTAGTCTTTAAAAAATAATACACAATTCCCTCTGTCTATACAGGAAGGCCTCACTGAGTCTTCAACCTTTTTTTAAATCAGGGCCCTGTGTTAGGAAGTTTGGCCAATTCCATTATTGAGCGATTGACTGGTCGGAGGATCTGGAGAAAACACAAATGTATCAGTGCATAGCAGTTAAAAATGCACTCAAATATGCCAGTGAACAGGTCAAGGATGAGTGCTTGGTATGTGTGGCTTTTCTGAATATGAAGGACAAAAAAGTAGCAACGTCGCTGTTTTATTCATGAGCCCACTTCCAGACCACTCGGAATGTGCCCAAACTTACCAGGTCTCGAAAGCTAAGTAGGGTTAAGCCTGGGTAATGTTTGGATGGGCAACTGCCGTTTTTGACAGGTGTTATAGGCTGCTGCGGCGCTACATGCTGGGCCACAGAGGGCGGTGCAGAAAAACAAAAACCCATTGTTAGACTATACTTATATGTTCCCACATCTACACGCCCTGGATTTACCAACTAGCATTGAACAGCGTCGTGAAGTATGGTCGGATAACGCCCCAACGAACCGCTCGGCACGGGGAGACTCTTATCCAGCAGTGGATTGCCAAAAATGGTTATACTCTTAGGTTTATTCGATAAAGTCACGTAGGTAAAAATAAATAATAGAAATAATAATGGAAATAAAATAATAAATATTGTGTTTCTATTATTATTTCTATTATTTTATAATTTATTTTTACCTACGTGACTTTACCGAAAAAACCTAAGAGTATGAATCCTTGCAGTCACGAAAGCTTCAAATCTAGAAAAAATTGTTATGTTTTGGCGCATTGACATGGCCTTGGTTTGCATTTTGGGCTGCCATCTTCCTACTGAATCACGTGGTTAGTTGGGTACAGCAGCCGTTCTCGGTGGATTTTTAACTGTTGTTCACGCAGTCGTTGATATCGAATGGGATACATCTGAGAGGGGAGGGAGGTGGCGTTCAGCAAGGAGATGGGAGCGATACAAATCGGCGGATTATTTCCCACGATTGCGTGATCGTGAGAGAAGGCAGTGGCTTGGGGGTGGAGGCCATCATCTGGAAGTAGATTGCCCACGTCTAATGATGGAAGCGGTGGTGGTGGTGGTGTTTTTTTGTTTTGCTAAAATGTATTTTACTCAATACTTTTCGTGATTATTTTTTCAATACCGATTGGCACGAAAGAAAAGAGGGGGGCCTTTTTGGTGTGAAAACTCTAAAACGCGCGGTCCCTCCCCGCCTGCGCGCCCGCACAGGAATACGAGATGAATCGCTGGCAGCAGCTCTACTACAGCCAGTACCTGGATCGGCAGCGCGCCGCCGAGAAGGAGCTGTGGAGGCGTGCGGAGAAGGAGCCCGACGTGAGCTTAGAGCAGCACGAGTGGAAGGGCCCTACGCTGCTCCGCGCGGGCCCCACGGAGCCGGTCGGCCCCGACGGACGTGGCATGGGGCAGCATAGCCGGGAGCTGCAGGGCAAGCTGCCGCGGCCCTCGCAAGCGACCGCCCTGAGCCCCTCGCTACAGGCCGGCATGCCCGCCTCGTACGGGCAGATGTGCGACTCGGGCCATCCGGCCTACCGCGGGCTCTCTCCCATGATGATGCACTTCTACACGGGTGAGTTTGGCCAGTGGGCCCTCCGGCGGGGCGGGGCAGTTCGTCCGTGCAATCCTTTGTCTGTTTATTCACCTCTTTACGAATCGTGGTGTTGATGATGGTTGATGGTCGGAGAGAACAGTGGAGCGACAGGAGACCTTGGTTGCTGGAGCAGAGAGAGTGTGAAGGGGGGGGGGGTAGAGTGAGGTGAGGAACAAGACGTAGTCCGTGGAGGACCTTTTGAAGATTGTGAGGGGAAAATCCTGTAGTTAATTGTTTCCCAACCTGGAGCCCTGGTGGTGTACAACGCCATGGGGAGTAGTCTTCGGAACTATTGCAGCTATCTGTGATATGTATTTATGTACAGAGCACCCAGTATAGTTCGCAGATACGTTTTGAGGATTTACAGTGGCCAGCAGGTCCAGAGAGGTTTGGAACCACCGCTGTAGTTGACCCAGGACTGGATTTGGAGCCAGTGGAGTGATCGATGGCTTGGGGGAGATGTGGTCCCCATCGATGGGTGTGGGTGAGAAGGCTGGCAGTGGGATATTGGATCCTTTTTGGATGTTGAAGTTGAGGAATTTTGGGGGACGTTGTGGAGTAGAGGATTACAGTGGAGGAGTCGAGGTGTGCGATAAAGGCATGGATGAGATTTTCGACAGCAGCTGAGGCAAGCATGCGGCAGACAAAGGGAAGGGAGACGCAGATGGGGGGGTGGGGGTGGGGGGAGACACCGACGGGGGGGGGGGGGAAGACGCTGACTGACAGATGAGGTCCTGCAGAGTTCATAGACAGCATTGACATTCTATAAAGTTTACAACATCAGCGCCTACTTGAATACATGCTACAGTACATAGCTTTTGAAACGGTCTTCTGATGTGTGAGCTAGTGACTTAATGCGCTTAGGTGCATAATGTTACTCCCCAAACATTTCGCTTACAATCTAAGCATCAATTAGTTTAGCTCAGTATGCCGAGTCGAATCGGCGTGTCCATGCAATTCCTTACCAGCTTCTATTGGTGGGGCACTTAATTGTTGTTAATTGCAATTACCGCAGCATTTTGTAAATTACGTTTAATTATTTTAAATTGCTTTAATAGCCTCTAAAAAATGTAAATGTTTCCATTCAGTTGAGCTGAGCTGAAAGCTGCATCTAGAGTTACAGACTTGCCACACCTAATGCGGCAGCAGCCTTTATTATTTATTACACATCGCGTGTGCTTTTAATTAAATGCTTTATTATTTACGGCAACTTAAGTAACGTTTCAGTAGCCGCAGTTTACGTGTTGCGAGTTACCAAATATGCTTTTAACAGATCTCCCTTGAGGTCACGCATTCCAGTGCAGCGTCGATCGCCTCGACTCTGTTACCTGTGACATGAAACGCAGTGAATTATATTTAGCAAAAATCAAAATGTATGTTCGTCATCAAATTACAACGCTTCTTTTTGCCGGCTCTCTTAAATGTCTCCGTTTCTTGGAGCTCCACGGTATGAAGTTGTCACCTCCAACCGCAAGTCAGCAATTCTCTCTGCCACGTGGTTCTTCTCACTGTACTCTGATGAAGGGCCATTGCTCCAAAACTTCGGCTTCCTACACTCGTTTCGTGTGTTCTTCTTATTTAGCAAACGGCCCGATGGCAGGTCTTGTGCTCAAAGCCCCCTTGCGCCCTATTCCCGTCATAATAATCATGACGTTGACTTACATTTATACGGCGCAATTCATCCAGCGATCTCAGAGCGCCACGCACGAAGTTAGGAAATGGAATACTGCAAAGTCTCAGAGTCCACTGGTCACACACGGGAAGTGTAGGCCAGGCAAAACAGGCGAGTCTTGAGAGAAGACTTAATCGCGGCGAGTCACCTCGCCCATCTCCCCACTGGTGGGAGGGGAAGGCATTCCGTAGTTTTTGCGCAACGAATGTATAGGCTCAGTCAACCCGGGTGCAGAGTCGAGTTTTCGGCACGTGGAGCAGATGTAAATCGGTGGATCGGAGAGGTTGTGACTGTACGTGAATGTAAAATGGTGCAAGGCCATTTAAGGGCCTTGTATGCGAGTGGCGATATTTTAAATTGTTCCCCAGATTTAATTGGAAGCCAATGATCATGAGCTTTCGTCTTCATTTCACTCTTCTGTGGCATCCACCCTCCCCCTCTTCCTTGAAGTCATCAATTCGCAAAAAGATGATATTGTGAATTTCAACACGATGACACCAGATGTAGCAGCAGGCACAAAATTACGACCCTAACAGGAACTGACGGGAAGTGCAATTGTTGCGGTCATGAAATGTAATAACGCAGCGTTAATAATGGATGTGTTATACCCATTGCACGCGTTTTGTTTTCGCAGGCCACTCTGATTTTATTCCCACATGTTAAATCATTTAATCATAGTCGGCCAAGCATCCCAGTGTAGGGCCAAATATATTGCGCTATCTTTGGCTGCCTTCCCCACATGTCTTTGGTTTTTGTCCAGCACCTCTGAATACATTTTCTCTCTCTTTCAGTGAACGGAAACCACGCGCGTTAAAAGCTTGCGGATTTTATTTTGACACGCCGTTGTTGTTGTTGTTTTTTCACACGTGCCCCTTTTAACTGACCAATGTGCGTACACGTTATTCATTCAGGGGGTTATGTTCCACCGAACCTCTACTACTCGAGCTATGGGAAGCTGCCGGGAAGTGAGGAGTTGGACCCAGAGCGACACGGCGACGGAATGTTCAGCATGAAGATGGAACCGCAGAAGTCGAGAAAATCGCCAGGCGTAAGTATCCCCCTTGGGTTTTAACGCAGCCGTAAGGCCAAGCATCCTGGTGCGGCGTGTAAACGGCAGCACTGGATTGCCGAAGGCAGCAGGACGAGGTGCTGGTCACAACCATCCCTCGTGTGTCTTCCTGACCTTAATAGGCACTTGCAAAAAATCGCACTTGCATTCCGCCAACCATTGTGGCTAAAGACCTGCAGAGCAATCGCCATCCATGCGTTGCATGAAACAAATAATTCCCAGATACGGTGTTGCTGATCAGAATGGCGTAGGCCAATACTTGAGGCTTAGCGTGCAGACTGGCGTACATGATCATTTGCCGAAATCTAATGTGTAACACTGGACGTTGTGATGGGAGGGACACGTGTGGTGGCCAATACTTGAGGCTTAGCGTGCAGACTGGCGTACATGATCATTTGCCGAAATCTAATGTGTAACACTGGACGTTGTGATGGGAGGGACACGTGTGGTGGCCAATACTTGAGGCTTAGCGTGCAGACTGGCGTACATGATCATTTGCCGAAATCTAATGTGTAACACTGGACGTTGTGATGGGAAGGACACGTGTGGTGGCCAATACTTGAGGCTTAGCGTGCAGACTGGCGTACATGATCATTTGCCGAAATCTAATGTGTAACACTGGACGTTGTGATGGGAGGGACACGTGTGGTGGGCATAACGGGAGAGGGGCATGGCACTGAGAAAGGCGTTCGCTGTGGATTCCATGAGGATGTGGTCTCATGCCAGATGTTGGTGAAGAGACTGTAAGAACAGCCTTTAGAGGTCTGCTATTCCCTCTGCAACAGTTTTCAGTATTTGCTTTGCAACAGGTCGATGCATTTGCGAGATAACTACCTCGTCTGCTATACAGGAGGTCGTGGGTTAGATCCTGGCCCTGACGCCTGCTGCCCCCCGTGGTCGCATGGATTTTTTTTTCCGGGTCCTCCGTTTTTTCCCTCCACATTTTGAATCGACATTCGTTTTGAGTATTTGGCTGCTATGCATTTCCACATGATGAGCCACTTCGCTGAGCTCTTATCTGTGGGCCAGGTCGCTTGCATAAAATATATATATACCTCAGTGGGCCTTACCTGGTAAAATAAAAATAGTCGTGATAGTTGCGGGGATCTGGCAGAAGGATGGGCGTAATTTCACGAACGGCACTGGCCGACGTTGCTCTGTCCGTCGCGAACTGTCCTGACATGGAACGACCTCTGACTTCAGGCTGCCGAGAGGTCCTCCGCGGACAAAGAGAAGGACGCGGGCGGAGAAAAACGGAAGAGGGCGTCGAGTCCGCCACCTTCGAGACGGCAGCACGCCATGACCCTCCAGGGCACAGGATACCCCGACCCCAGCAGCCCCTACGACCATTACACAGGTGTGGGCGCCACGGTGGCGAGATGTTAACACCCTCGCCTGGTATACAAGAGGTCGTGGGTTCGATCCCGACCCTTGAACGCCCTGCTGCTGTATATTCGGAGTGTGCGTGCGTCTCTCTGCCCGTGGTCGTGTGGATGTTTCTCCGGGCCCTCCGATTTTTTTTCCTTCCATGCGTTTTGAGAATTTGGCTATCATTTGTGGGCCAGGTCTCTTCTGAAAGAATAGGTAATATAGCTCGGTGGGACCTGATAAAATAAAATATTTTTAAATAATATTTATAAACACAGCGTCACCGGTTAAAGCCAATTGCGGCCTTTCCACGGCCGTTGTAATTTAGTCGGACCCGAACCGTGCTTGGCACATTGTTGTAATCGCCTGGCACGGGCTCATTTGTGTTTTTTAATGTTTCACTTCCCATAGTCTTTTCCACACAGAGGCCTTGGCCTACGGACACATTATAACCCATAAGCGGAAGGGGGTTGGTCAGTACCACGTGGGGAGAACAATGCTATGAACGTCCACCATTCCAGAGAGATTAGCGTATTCGTTGTCTGTTTTATGCGCATGGTCTTTATATTTATTGTCTAATTCTGCATATGATTCCAATCTGAATAGTTTTCGTTGAAAACAATATTATCTGTCAAACTGTGACTGCAAGGATTCATACTCTTAGTTTTTTCGGTAAAGTCACGTAGGTAAAAAATGAAATTTAAACTAATAATTATTATTTTAATTTCATTTTTTATCTACGTTACTTTACCGAAAAAACTAAGAGTATCTGTCAAACGTTCTATGGTAGCCTTAATGTATTAACCTTAGTCTGATAAAACGCTACAACGATGGCCTTGCTATCATACATATGTGTGATCTACTGGAGATGATACGGTTTAAAATCAATGTTTAAATTGCAACCTTCGTTGGTACCAAAGA
This sequence comes from Lampetra planeri, assembly GCF_965212315.1. Lineage (NCBI taxonomy): Eukaryota > Metazoa > Chordata > Hyperoartia > Petromyzontiformes > Petromyzontidae > Lampetra > Lampetra planeri. The sequence continues at coordinate 5,360,952 of NC_136145.1, read as the reverse complement.
GACAATTTTGGGAGCATGGCTCCCAAGCGTTAAATACAACGCATTCATTGTGACCATCTGTACGCATGTCTATCAGTCATTGACTACGATTGGACTTGGTAGCATTGTAGAAACTTGTACTGACAGTGAACTTTGTGCGTGCTGTTGTACTGAAGGTGTATCTGGCCCACCTGTCTTATCACAGCCGCCTGCATCTGCGACCGTTTCACAGCAAAGGTGATAAAAGGTTGGTGAGCCTCCTGTCCTCAAATTAGATTCACCTGTTCAAAATAGCCATGTAGCAGGGTTTCTTCTGTTTTGGTAGCTCTGAACCAGAGGTGGAAATTACGCATTTCTGTGGCAGGAGTCCAATTTAAATCATAACACAGCCACTGTTGACTTGCACCTCAGAGATATGATGGGTTGAGTCGAGCCAGGGCCAAATCATTGCGCAAGTTTGCTGTTTACTCACCGCGCTGCAATCCCAATCCAATCGTTGGCCATGATGCACAGCATAGGCAGCAACTGAAATCTTACCTTGGCCTGGGCCTCTCCTCTACGTTGGCTGTGAGCCAGGAGTCGAGCTCAGATTTGCTGGGTTTATAGCACAACATGCAAACCACTACTCCTTCCACCCACTCTCTACAAGGATTAACAAGGCATTATTATTGCAAATATATGAATGCATATAGGTTAGTGACTTGTTATTATCACTAACAAGTAGCACGGCTGGCTACATATGGTGCGAGAGAAGTTCAACATATGTTATCTCCACCTAATAACAATATTTAACATTACTCTAGCACACCATCCATAAAGTGAAATACCCTGTGATATGATGCTGCTGCAGCCTGCTCTAGTGTAATGGTTAGCACACTAGCCTTGCATATCCATAAGTCGCTAGTTTTATCTGTCGGCTCAGCAGTTGAGACAGCAGAAACATTCGTAAAATCCCTCCCGTACCTCCGTCCACCCAGCAGAATAAATAGGTAACAGCACTTCCAGTCGTTTGGCAAAGTTGCTTCCAGTGGGGTAAAATTGTGGGTATTCCGTTTTGGCCGGTGTGAAAGAGTAGGCCAAAGTATGCTGTAGAGGGGGCTTTCTTAAGCTTGCTGTAGTTGATGCTCTTCCAGCAGTGGGGTGTGAGCAATTGTAGGGGCTGCGCTTTAACTGTGTTGCTTTAAATTTTACCCTGTGACATGATTTGCATCAGTCGGAGCAATTGCCCTTTTACCAACTCGGCGCAAATTGTCATACGTTTGAAACGTAAGCCTCTGTTTTGTGGATTGGAACCGCCATTCAATAATGATTCATGGTTGCTAGTAGTAGGGTAAGAATACACTAAGCTCAGCCAAATTAAATTCACCCCTGGCTAGACAGCTGTACGGCAGTAATTGGCTTATAGATGAATGGATGAATAAAACATACGGAACTAATTAAATAACCAAACAGAATAGAGATCATACAATGAACATCGGGGACAATGCTGTGCGAAAAAAATGTTCTTAACAGCTTATTCACATGTTAGGGGGGGAAATGTGTATTATGGTGACAATGTTTCATTAATGATTGTTTGGGTAAGAATAACTGTTCTACTAAATACGATTAGGTGACTATTATATGATGAGCCCTGTCTGTTGCATTATTAGTGCGCATTTTGAAGGGAAAACATTCAAAGTGTTGGGAGAGAGGGGGATTCCATTAACTCGACAGTATATCTCCCTTGAAAAGGTCACCCGTATGCATGGGACTAATTTGTCAATTTCCATTCGTCTTCACACTTATTATATCACCGGCCCCCCGAAACAGCTGTGTTCTGCGTGTGCGTCAAAGAGAGAGAGTGGTGGCGAAGTGGTTTGCGCACTGCGATATGAACCCGGCAACCCGAGTTTGATTCCCAAATGTGGTTGACACCAGTCGGGGGGGGGGGGGCGGGGGGGCGGGCACATTCATGAGCGTGACTTTCCTAGGTTGATTCGACCTTAAATAATAATGCTGGCCCAGTGCCGTCACATCGCGTCGGCGGCACATTTGCGCTTCTGAGGCTGACCTGGGCTACCTCTAGGTTGACTCAGACTAAAGTGACTACCTGGTGTCTGAAATGTGAACCTCGGTGTTAGGGAGACAAAGGTCACACTGCCCTCTCATATGCCATGTCCTTAATCGGTGGTTACAAACGGCTCTTTCCCCTGTAGTCAGTGTATGCACGTGTTAGTGTTGTTTTCTTAAGCAGACATGCAATATTATTGTGGTCATATGATAGATTGGGCAGATTTTTGTTATGATGTGGCCCGGGTAGCAATGTGGTTAGAGATGCCTGACTCTTAGGCTAAAGATTGTGGGTTCAAATCCCAGTCAGAGGTCAACTCTTGACCTGCTATTCATGTGACCTATTTTTCGACACGTCGAAAGCGGTTATCTAATGAACTGACCCCTCCATGGGAATGTGGAGTTTCCACCACTGGTTTAGGGACCACAGAAATGCGTGCCACCCCCCAATTGCTTGTATTTTTTTTTCCACATCGGCCAATGATTACAGTTTAACACGTGAAATATTATCTATTAAACCTACAATAGTGCTGTTTGTTGCGGTTTGATTAGCGTTTTAGGTCTCTGGGCATGCGCTCCGCAACCGTGATCTACAAAAAAAACCACGCGATATCCTAGAGCAATAACAAAAATGTCTTGGCCAAAGTTCAAAGTCTGTTTAATTGTTGTAATTAAATCGCGTTATCTGACTCGTTTTAATTGTCTCGTTGCAGGCTGCGAATTGACCTGAAGGAACAATCAATATGCTGCAAATTCATGTGCAAAGGTGCATATGATGACGACTCGTACTGTTGTGTAACAAACATCAGTTTAATGGTGTGTGGTTAATCTGCCTTAACAGTAGGTGGGATCGTTTTACTGGCGCTGTATAAAATATCTTAAAATATCTTTTCAGTTTTTTTTTTAAATCTGTGAGCCTAAAATTCACGAGTGAAAATATAATATTCGTCCACTATATTAAAGATTGTCTTTGCCTCCATTTAAACTGCCTCGTTCTTGCGAAAAAGCATTATCGATTTTTCATTCCTCAAGTTTTACATAAATTATTAAACGGGAGTGGGTGGAGGCGGTTTGCATTGTCTCACGTTCATCGCGTACCTGGTTGGATTTGTCGTCGAAATAAATAAATGCCGTGGAAAAGTGGCGTTACTTTTTTGTGGGACGGTTCGGCAATTGAGAGAGGTGTACAGCTATTGACTTTGCGACGCGACCTTTGCGAAGCGAGGCTATAGCATGCTTCAGTCTGGTGCCGAGTGGTTAAAGTGAGTGCTCAAAATCAATCCTGGTGCACAGCCACATGGGGCATCTTTTGTTTCTCCGCGTTTTTACCCGTAGACTACATCCGGCAATTTTAATACCGCTGGGCTCGATCAATTGCTTTAAACTATTCTTACTACGAGGAGCTCGCGTAGACTTTCAAAGGGATGTTTCTTCAGTTGCTGGCTTTCTTTGTACCTCTACTTTTAAAGAAAATTGTCATATTGTAAAAGGGACATTTGCAAAATGGATTTATTTGGAAGATGGCTGGGTTGTTCATGAATTTCAGATTTTCCTCCTGTGATCTCGGGCCGAGCCAGCTCAGCTAAGCCTATGTGCTTATAATATCAGGTGTTGATAGCGCAACGACAACGTTTCATGCTATACATTTTTTGTACTCTCCATCAATTCACCAGTGGCTCCAAAAACCCAACCACGTTGACGTTTGCAATTGTTCTCGAATCGATCATAACCACGAGTTGTATTCTGACGTCTAAACATTTGTTCATGTCAGAAACATCTGACCCGAGGTGGAACCACCATCAGGTGGTCAGTGAGTGGGGCTTCACTCGCGAGCGGAAGCTTTGCGAGGTTAAAATCCTACTAGGGAGGTCGATTCGGCCAATCGTCCACTACGTGGTCAATATAAAGAACATCCACTATATGGGAAAGTCTCCAGTGGGCTGTTCTATAAATATATGCACCCCTGGCCACAGCAATGTGGAATGTCCACCGCTGCCTTGACCGGGAATAGATTAAGCCACTTCTCCCATGCTTGTGAAAACCAGGAAACCAATTTGACTTGTTTTTACTTTTGAGTGAGGTGCTGGGGTGGGTTAAGCCTTGATTTCATGTCTTTATCAATACCTTTGTGTTAGATTGCATTGCAAGATCGGTAGTTTCTAGCGATGGAAGAGCATTTTGCCCTAGGTCTAACACCACTAGCACAATAATCAAATAATTCATTACAAACACCGCCCGCCTTCTTATGTTAGACAGTATCTGATTTACCCCTTTTATCGGCAGTTCCAGGAAGAGGCTTCTGCGAACCAGCCTCGTCGAACATTATTGCAATGAATTATGTAAAATCAATCGCTTGAATGCCCATATGCACACACAAGCAAATATAAACATTAATACTGTATCATATCTTCATGCAGTGTTTACTGTTTGGTGTATATAAATTATTTACGCGATATGTATAATCCATAAAGTATTTATCTCCTGTTCGCTAAAGCTACTCGTTAAAAAGTAACGTGCATTGCCGCGTAAAATTGATGAAGCTTTGTCGATATGTAATTTTTATCACGTTTATATACGTGCATCTGTAGAATTCAAGTGACTTACCGACCGCAATTTCAATAAAATACCATCTTGTACGGTAGATTTATTTGGTAAAAAAAACAAAACAACAAAAGGTGAAAGTGCACTATTAAAAAATAACTGCTTGATGTCTATGGTGAGCCTAGGATCGTTTTATATTTCACATTTGTTGGCGTACGAGCTAACGGTGATTAAACAGTGGGTATTTATACGACGACGTGATAATTTATGTTTCTGCAAGCGAAGTGTACGAATATTTATTTCAAATGTTGATGACGGTTTCTTTTGTTTTTTGGCTCAATATCGCGTGGCGACTTGAGCGTGTCTAACCGTGTTCGACAATGTCTTTTAATATTTATATTTAACGAGATAAAAAAAACCGCCTGGTCCCCCTAATACAGAAATGAAAATCGGCTGGCGGTGAGATGTAAGAAGAAATATTTATCTACTGAATTGAGTTGGCTTTGTGCTCTTTAACGTTGGTAAACTCCATGGAACCCGTCCTGACCGTTTATTTATTTCACATCAAAAGTCGCCCAAATCTAGAGAGGGGCCTTGTTCAGAGCTCCCTCGAGTTGGGGGCGCTTGTGCCAGCAGTGTCAGCGAGCAAAGCAATTGCAGGGGGGGGGGGGTGGGCGCTCCATCTTTACCTCTTGTGTGACCTGATTTTGGGTCAAGTAATAAGATTCGCCTACTCCTCCCAGCTATTCGACGAATTGTCACGATCGAGTCGCTGTAATGTTTTCATTTTGTACACGATGTTTGTACAATCTCATTGGCTTCATGAGAATAATTTGCACGAACAATTTATTCTCACATTCGCAACTTCATTTTGTCGGCGCGCTTAGAAACGATTTTGATCCTCGAAATCGATCCATCGTTACATGCCTACTGATTTTGTCAACGTTTTATTTGCACAGCAATGGAAGCCTGCACACACAAACCAATGCATGCGTTTTTTTTTTTTTTACAAATCCGCATCCACGCATCAACAACTCTGCGGCATTACCCGCACCGCCTCCCGTAGGTTTTCGCGATCATACCGCGTTGCTCCTTCCAATTGTGTTTTTTTTCATTTTGGGGGGGGGGGGGGGTGGAGGTTGTTTAACCGCGTGCTGTTGAACAACGCACAGCAAGGTCCGAGCGTTTCGCGGCCGCGCTCGCGGATGGCCTCCGCATTCGCGAGCGGTCTCGCAGATAATTGGCAGGGAGAATGTGGCGGGCCGGGGGAAGGCAGTGGAAATGGAGCCCCTTTTTGATCGCTCGCTGCAGGATGAAAGGACGCAACAAAAGCCTGGTGGGGACACCTGTTGGAACGATTCAACCGCAATTGGGCTTGAGGTTTCCAAAGGGGGGGGGGGTGGTGGTGAGGGGGGCGATGGGCAGGAAGAGAGAGAGAGATGCCACGACAACACCCTGGGAAAGTAAGGCCGGGGAGGTGGGTGCGGTGGCTTTTGTAGCGTCTTGATCGTCTTGATCGCGTGGTAGAAACTGTCAGGACGGGGGGGGTGAGGGTTCGAAGGTTAAAATGGGTTGTGGTCGCTGGGGGCAGCAGATCGTTTCGTGAGGAGGAGGTGTCTGTCGCCTCGTTGTTGTTGACGACGATGATGATGCACGTCTCCCCCCCCCCACCACCACCACCTCCACGAGAGTTATTGTTTTGGCTGCGGAGGGAGAATGACGCGCAGTGGTTTAACGTAACCGCGATTGCACTGGAAACTCACGCGGTAGGCACGCCGTGATTCGTCGATTCGAATGAAAGCAGCGCTGGGGGGTCGGGGGGGGTCATGACTCGCACGGTCCAAGCAGCTAATGAGCACGTGTAAGAATCAATTATTTCTGTGCATATTTATTTTCTGTTTTGTTTCGTACAGCATTGTGGAGTCCACAGATTCGTGCCACCTAAACTATGTCGGTGATCTTCTTGGTTCTTTCGGTAAAGTCACGTAGAAGGGAAATTATAGAATAAAAAAAAATAAAACAATAAAATATAAAAATAAAACATAATAAAATATGTTTTATTTTTATTATTTCCCTTCTACGCGACTTTACCGAAAGAACCAAGACGATGAATCCCTGCAGTCCCGAAAGCTTTACATCGAAATTTAATGTCGGTGATGGCCACAATTGGGATTTCACTTCGAAGTGCAAACACATCTCAAGACCACGTGAATAATACAATTAAATGAGCATAGATTTGCGAATCGATTCGTGACCCTGAGTCCGTGACGGTTTATACGCTGGGGGGGAGGGTGGGGTGCGTGGATTGGCCACTTGCAAAATCCACTGTTAGATGTTCTTTCCAAGCAGCCACCACCTCTCACGCAATTTTGGTGAGTTTGGCCCTCCCTTGAAAGCGCTGCATTGACCCATTGGCTTACGATGGTGCAAGGGGGTGAATTGTCACATTCCGAGCAGCAACAACAGGAACCAGAAGGCATGTAAATAGACGCTGTCGCGTGCGTGCGCGCGCGTGCGTGCGTGCGTAAAGGGTACCTCGTTCCTCAGACCTTTACAAATACACACAGCAAGTAGTGTGCGGCATTTAATCAAACTGTCTCCGGTTTGCTCGTGCGCTCTTAGGCAACGGTGGATGGGCGTAATTAGCTGAGGGTGTTGCGTTTTATGACCTTCACAATGACGGTGTTATTGCATTGTAAGCGCCAGCTGACTTAAGAGAAACAGCCTTCGGAGGAAACGAACATACAGTTACAAGGTTACGGCTTTCGTATCGGAGTTGTTTAATTATTATTGCTACTACTACTATTTTTGGCAAGACAATTTGACCTGAATAAATTGAGCCCGCTTTGAATATTCTCTTTAAGATGATCGCCCCCACCCACCCATACACCCCATCACATCATCCACACGCCCGCCCATGCGCCGGCCCCCACCATCTCATCCAAATAGAACCTCTTTGCCGGAGAAAGAGAATGTTGACTGACCGAATAGAAATTGCGCTGTGCGCGGGCAGGGAATTGTGTGGGGGGGGGGCGGAGCAGGGCGAAAGGTGGTGATGGTGGTGGTGGAAAAAACTAATTTATTAGTTGATTTTTTTAATGAGTTTTTATCTCACACGCGTTATCGTAGACGCTTCCCCTACTGCATCTGGCCATTTAAAGCAGCCGTCACCCCGCGAGGCTGTGTGTGTGTGTGGGGGAGGATGGAGGGGGGTGGTCGTCACTGTTTTAAGTGACACGTTTGCCGTGTCACTTTGATCTCGGATGCCGCTTAAGGAAACCCGCCAGGTGGTTTGCCGCTGCTGTCATCCTGAACGCGGTCTCGGGGTTCTTCTTCCCTTTCCTACAGACTTGAGTCTCGGCTAAGAGGCGTTCCGTAAGGGCCGGGCATGGTGGTTGTTGTTGTTGTCGTTTTATTATTAATCGTCCTTTGTTTTGTTTTCATGCGGCGGGTGCGTTTGTTTATTTTTTGGCTCCCAATTGTTACGGACTTTGGGGTACAACCTGTCATTGTGGTTCGGTGGTTGGCGGTGGTTACACTTGAAAGCCCTCGCGATGTTGATATGTTTACACACTCGAGTTGAAGCTGTACACATTTCCTTTCCGACGATGTCTCTTTATTTGGGGAGGGGTGGTTGGGGATGATTCTACGAACGTGTAATTGTATTCTTTGATTATTATTTTTTACATACGGTCTCATATAAATATGTAAACAGTATACAGTGTATTATCTCCTCTGTGTATATTGCAAAACGACACCCTGATCCTTCCCTGTTGTATATGTGCCTTGTATAATGAGGCGTTCTAATAACAAACGAACAACTTATTTCTACACAACTGTGGCTTTGTCATTTTTGTTGTTGTGATTGATGTTTTTAGCCGTTGCCCTGGCAACAAAATTGATGCGATGCAGAATCGGAATCGTTAATTAGCTTCCATTTCATAGGGGAGGTTTTTTTGGGTTAGATCGCGTAAATATTAATGTGGCATTAAACCCGCCGCCACCCAACACAGCCGATTAGTAAGGTTTGTCACGTACACAAAACGCGGCAATTCGTTACTAGTACAGCACATACAGCACACCGGTTGTTTGTAGGAGAGTAAACCCACGACAACATTTACAATTCAAGTACCGTGAATTGTAAATACAACCGGCATCATCAGGTGACAGCCAGATTTGTGTAGAACTCCTCCTCCTGTAAATCGAGGGATGAATGTGATCGCGACAGGCCTCCGTGTTAAACTTTATTCATCGTGTCAGAAATCAGATGAGCTATTAAGCTATTTTTAAATCATTTATATTAAGTTCGTTTGCTTGCTTGCGTGCTTGCTTGCTTACGACCGTGCAAATCTTTAGTTCGTTTTTTAAGCCACTTCCCGTGATCCAATCGAGCTGACATTTTGCACACAGACTCGTTGTGCGTGACAATAAATTTTCGTGAATTTTTTTCCAAATGTTACACTGTTTAGGGGAAATTTTTTATATTTATTTACCAATTGCTTAATGCTGCCAGGCTATCATCTGACCCATAGGTGGTAGCCATCTCAAGCCAGAGGACGAGATGACTCTAGCCGCCCGTTTCAAACACCAATGTGGGCTGAAATAAAACCGATGCCACGCATATAAAGGATTTATAGTGAAAAACTTTGTTTTTACGGGTTAATTTTTTCACAACTGCCCAGTAAATTGTCTCCCCCCCCTCTGCCCAGTATGGGGGAAGGATGCGTCTTATAATCCAGATAACCACATGCCCTCCTAGGACGACGCGGTTGAATCTAATTGTTCAGAGTCATCGTGAGGAAGTCGTCATCCACAATCCATGCTTTTCCACGCAGAGGACAGAAGACACTGCAGCCGATTAGAATCCTCGTCCAAAATGCATCTCTGCCTCGTGTCCATTGAAGCGGCTCAACACAGGAAATGACGTCACCCCCTAGAAGATGCGATTCAATCTAATGCGGGAGTGTTTATTCAAACTGGAGAAATCCGATGCGTTGTGAAGCTCTTTACACACACATGTCCAGCAGGGTCGGGTCAGAACACTTACGACATTTCTCAGTTTTCGTGGCGCTCCGTAGTACAGTGCTCAGGAATATAAAGTTCAATTGTTAGCAAAAAAACACCCCGAGGTGTGGCCCTGTCTTACTTTCCAGGGCATCTTGTTAGCTTAAGAATACGCTTCAATGATGCGTGTGCGTCAAATGCCGGGGAGCAGTGGCATAGTGGGTAGCGCGCTACACTTTGAACGAGGCCACCCGAGTTCCATTTCCCGGTCGTGGCTGACATGGGTGGTACGTGATTGTCTTTAGATGTCCTGGGACTCCGTTTGGTCAACTCTGCCTAAAATGAGTGGTGCAGTGTGTAAACAACAGCACATTGGCGCCACAGTGGGGAGATGTTAACTATCTCGCCCGGTATACAGGAGGTCGTGGGTTCGATCGCGACCCTGACGATGTCTGTATATTTGGAGTTTGCGTGTTCTCCCTGTGGTCGCGTGAACATTTTTCCGGGTCCTCCGGTGTTTCCCTCCACATTTAGAAACGTGCGTTCATAGCATTTGGTTGCTATCAATTTCCACACGATAAGCCACTTCGTTGAGCTATCATTTGCGGCCAGATCGCTTCTGAAAAAGAGCTATATAGCTCAGTGGACCCTACCTGGTAAAATAAAAACGTTCAAATGTTCCGTTTCAAATGTGGCCAGCTGTGGTGCTGGCCATGCCACTTTTTTATGCACCTCCGATTATTAGCACGGTTGGATACGTACGGTGCGAAAGAAGTTCAACATACAAAGAAGCTCCACATACATGCACCGTGACAACCTTCGGTGCTCGTTACCAGCAATTGCCCCAACAAGCCTGTTCGGCATTGTCGGAAATGTTTACATTTCTAAGTAAAAAAAAATACTGTGGAGCATTTGTGCAATGTTTTGCACGTGGCACTACACACTCTGTCACATGAGTTCGATTCCTAGTCAATGGACAATATCACTGGACAAGTATCGTAGTTTGTCTCCCTGAGGTTGACTTTATAGCACAAACGTGGTACGGTGTGTGAAATCAGCGCGGTGTGGTACTGACCACATTGTGTCCGCAACATATTTCGCCTCCGAGCCTGGTCAGAGCCACCTCTAGGTTCACTCAACCTCTAGGAAGGCAAGGGCAGCTTCGGCACGGCGCTAGCCACACCACTGCCTCGTATCCTCTGCGCCTTACATGTGCGTGTGCTTGCCAAGAGCCCTTGCCCCAACAGTCTTATCTGGCTGAATGGAGGGATCGTTGTCACTTGCGTAAATCGTGCGCATTGGATATCACACTACTGCAGTGTCAGTTCCCCAGGGTTCATCCCTTGGTAACACAAGAGCTCCAGTTTCTCTCACCGAACCTTACCTTGGCTGACACTGTAGTGGACAGGTTGGTCCAGATGTCTCGTGACCCCCAAAATGAAATTTTCTTAAAGTATTTTTTTTTGGAGTAAGGTTAATATAAAACATAAATGTAACATGCTAAGGAGAAAACATCTTTGGGGTCATTTATCGGAAAGCGGGGGGGGGGGGGGGTGTCAGAAGACATCTGTGGACCACTATAGATTGGCTCGGCCTAAAATGATGGTGTAAATGCATTACGTCAGAACTAGAGAGACAAAGGTGACCAGGTGTGCTTGGCCCTGGTAACTCCGCCCCTCAATAGGCGCTTGCTAACAGCACTCGCCCTTTTATGCAGTCGCTTAGGCTAAACAGAGAGACCTTTGCGTTGGTGTGTGTAAATGAGAGTGACCTACATTACAAGCGTTTGTGGTGTGGATGTTATTCTAGCGCAAAGTCTGCCTCTATGGCAACGTGATTGTCATAAGAATAAGAATAATACCGGCCGCAAAGCTGTGTTGTACCCAGAGCATTAACATGGGCTATTTGTGACCTAAAATAAACAGTGTTGGGAGGATTACTCGTGAAACAAAAAGAAATCAGTTTCCTATTACCCATTAATTCATGAGTGTATTGACTAATTCACATTTAACTTGCATTTAAAAAAAATACTTTATTGACTGATGGCTACTGCCCTTGCATTGACTCGTGTTCTGCAAACACCATATTCGCCCCATTTTCATAATTATTTTTGGGATCGTTTAACAATGTTTGAAAAAATAAAATAATCTTATAAAGTAATGAACCACTAACGCAACGATAATCTAATTACACACTAAACATATATTGTATACTAGTAATTGTTGATTACTGGCAATTTTTATTTTTTTTATTTAGAAAGCTGCTGGAGCTATGCACTTCTAAATGTAGATTGAAAACGAATTTCTGTAGAGCTGCTTCGTGTGTTTAGTTTGTTGTCCTTCCGCATCTCCGATCAGCACGGTAGGCTACGTACGGCGTGAAAGAAGTTCAACATTCATGCATCAGTTGTGGCATTGGGTCTCTGTGTGTCTATGTTGTGTGTCTAACTCTGTGTCTCTGTGTTGTCTCTCTCTGCTTGTGTATCTGTCTGTGTGTCTCCGTGTCTGTTTTGTCTCTCAAATCTAGTTCTACCTGATGACGATTGCTTGTGTTGCAATCGAAACGTATTCTATTATTTAATTTATTTTCTTTCTACGTGACTTTACCGAAAGAACCAAAGAGTAAGGTACAAAAAAAATAGTTTAGTTTTATTTGTATTTATCTTTTAGGTGATCTGTTTACCTTTCCTACACTTGGCACTCCGATCGTGTTTTTGAATTGTTTGTTGTTGGAACATTCTTACCGGGCCCCTAACTGGACATCTGTGAAAAAGAGCGTCATAGCTTAGCGGATTCCTCCCGTGTCAGTAAAAATTCTGATTCAATCAAAAAATAGTCTGACATGCAATCTGATTAGGGGTAACTTTTCACTTGTTACTTCTTCCCACCAATGAGATAACAAGAACGCGAGAGAGGATATGACCAGTGGCTCTTTCGGTCGCGAGAAAGCAGATCGAGTCGAGTATCTCAGCGAGTTTTGTTTCCCGAGAAATCCCAATCAACCGTCTTGCACCGCGTCCTGTGTTTGCCAGCGGGTTCCACACTCCCACAGAGCCCCTCTGTGTTGTCTGCGTTGCGTTCAACGCAATCGCCTCCTCCTCTGGGCGTCGATCTCTGGTACGGTTTCTGTGCAGAGCGGGTGGTGGCCAACTTTGATAACAGACCAAGAAACCAAAAAGCACCCATGGCTTCTGCAAAGATTCAAGTGTGTGTGTGATTATATATGTGTGGATAGATACACTGACAGTTTTCGGCACAGCATGGGGGGAGACATTCATTATTCTTTGCTGCTACTGCGTAAGTACGTTCTGACGTTATGCCGCTTCGATAAGAGCCGCGTGCGGTGGCTTAAAGAGCCGCATGCGGCTCGCGAGACGCCAGTTGGCCCACCTCTTCCGGGAGCCTTGAGACTAAACCCCTGAACGACCGACGATTGATGACAAATATGTCATCGCTGTATTCCACCTTGGCTTACCCTCTGGACTGGTGGAGTGGTGGCATAAGTGGTGAGCGCATTGGCACCACGATCCCGGTGATCTGAGTACGCGCGTGTTCAATGTAATGTTGTCTTAACCCCGCACCGCCGATTGGCACCATTGGCTTACGTACGGCGCGAAAGAAGTTCAACATACGTACGGGTCATACTCTTAGTTCATTCGGTAAAGTCACGTAGGTAAAAAAAATGAAATAAAAATTAATAAAAACAATAAAATCACGACGTTTCGGAGGCAACACAAGCTTCCGTCTTCAGGTGAAACTGTCACCTACGTGACTTTACCGAAAGAACTAAGAGTATGAATCCTTGCAGTCACGAAAGCTTCAAATCTAGAATAAATACTTACGATCTTAATTTTGGAGCTTTCGTGACTGCAGGAATTATTCTTTGGTTCTTTCGGTAAAGTCACGTATAAAGATAAAATAATAAATTAAATACTAGCATACGACGTTTCGATTGCAACACAAGCAATCATCATCAGGTATAATGAAATAGCGACATAAAATCTAACCAGAAAACTATAGACAGACATATAAGCAGACAGATATCACCAAGATACATAGAGCGAGCAACACAGGTACAGAGAGGGGTGATCGTCTCTGTGGGGTGGCCTTAAATAGACAGAGGGGGGCGGAGGCAGCGAGAGGGAGGAGGGTTAGAGACAAAATTTACATGTCAATGAGTACGAGGAGACGCGTAGAGAAGTACGCAGGCTTAGAGGGAGAAAAAGAATAAATACTTACGGTTATAGTCCACGACTAACATCGGTGGCGAGCGATATCGGAACCGGTTCTGAGTTCTCGCTCTGCTCAAAGCTTGCGCTGACCAGAATGGCGAAGTATGGTCAAACAACACACAAGTGCTGGCATGTTGCATGGCCTTCATCCAGCGGTGGAATCACAGAGGGCTGTGAATTATTAATGTTCTTGAACATTCTAATCGCAGAGGCAGTGTTTGCATTTTGTTCACCCCTGTTTACAGCCCTGTCCCGAGCGTTGTAAATTTGCACGTCCAGAATTACCGTATTCTCTCGATTATACGATGCCTTCGAAAGTGGAACGCAGCTCAAACGCCTGCCCGGTGTCAATACAATTATACAAATGTGGCCACACACACACACACGCAGCTGAGCTACTTGTTTATAAGACACACACCGCCCGCTCCAGTTGAACCTTTTCGTGGAGAATACAGGGATAAAGGAGTGCATCCTATAGACCGCAGAATACCGTAATGTTATTACACCGTGACGCGATTGAGTGAAAATGAATCACAGGGCGTTGTCGCGCCCTGAGCCACAGCCTAAATACATGGTGATGGATGTACCGGATGATTCATCATGCATGCAGGGAAGGACGCTGGGCTACAATGGAATGGCATTGGACCTGCGTGGGTGTATTACAACTTCATTTGAAAGTCATACCGCAGATGAATTGTTTAGAGTGAAAAAAAAGGGAATATATAATACAAATCAAATGGGAATGCTTCCAGGCATGAGTGCATTCGAACTGTAATGTCGCGTACATACAGCCCACGCAGAACCGCTTGTGTGTGTTTCTTGTGGTATTAAATGAGGACACGGGGTGTACGAGCGAGCGCCGATGCCTTTTTTAAATCCAAACTCCAGCGAATCCATTGTCCTCTTAATGAATCGCCGAGCAGTTTCACAGCGGCCGTTGGGTGGAGGCCATCAGCATTTAACCATTTAAAGGTTTGCACTCGGGCTTTCTTTTCTGTGCCAATAGCAGAATGAACTTAACAGTAACACACACAACAACAATTCAACGGATCCGTCAATAACACCGTGGCCTAAAAATAAAAAAAAAACTCCACGATATATATAGAAAAGCGGTGACATTTTTGGGAATGGGCCCTTTTTTGTTCATGGCACACAAACGTTTAATAACACTGTGTAACACAATTTTTGTTCATGGTTGGTAAGCGTTATTTCGTAATTTCTTTTGCCTAAAAAGTATAGAAAATGGCTATTATTCCCGAACAAACTTTGCTTTTGTGACCAGGACAGTGATATTTTGAAATGTACCTATTTTCAATGAGAAAAAGGGCGAACTTATATCTTTTAGTTTACATGAATTCAGTAAAAAAACAACATGAATCAAAATTAACATGCATTTATACTAAAGTAATACAAAAATTACTACAAAAGATTTAGAAGTGAGTAGATTTTCGAGATTTATGATTATGCTGTAAATCACTTTCACGAATCGCCCCCTAAATGTAGTCTCCCATCATGTTCTCGTTATACTGTCCTTGGTAGCGGCATTCAAAGTCCAGTATATCCTGGTGGAAGCGCTCGCCTTGCTCCTCCGAGTACGCTCCCACTTTCTCCTTGAATTTATCAAGATGAGCATCAAGGATATGGACTTTGAGGGACATCCTACAGCTCATTGTGCCGTAGTTCTTCACCAGTCTCAACCAGCTCCACATAGTTTTCGACCTTGTGATTGCATCGGAAGCCACAAACCACTGCGACAAAGCTGTTCCAAGCCGCTTTCTCCTTACTAGTGAGCTTCTTGGGGTAATTCATCGCACTCCAGGATCTTCTTTATCTGTCGTCCGACGAAGACACCGGCTTTGACCTTTGCCTCAGACAGCTTAGGGAAGAAGTCTTGAAGGTGCTTGAAGGCTGCCGACTCCTTATCTACAGCTCTGACAAATTGTTTCACAAGGCCCAATTTGATGTGCAGTGGTGGCATCAGCACCTTCCGGGGGTCCACCAGTGGCTCCTACTTGACGTTCTCCCTCCACACAGAGAACTCGGTCCGCTTTGGCCAGTCCCGCCTGTGGTAGTGCACCTTGGTGTCTAAATCTGATGTAAGCAAACCATTGCTGGACTGGTTATCAGTCCAATGACCGATTATCGCTTCGATTATTCATCCCTATTGGGGTTTTGACCTGGCCGAGCGAGAATTCTAGAAATCGTTGCCACTGTGTTGCCGAGAGTTCGCGGTTCTAGACAAGTGGCCTCCCTAGTTAATACCGAAGGTGTATCAACCATGAAAATATGCGCAGTCAGCATCGTGGTAGATGTTAAAGATCCCGTGGCATTTAAAAAAAGAGTAGGCCATGCGTGCAGGCGTCATGGCACAATAATTTGTCAAATTAGAAACATTAGAAGAAAATTACTCAATTTGGGACAATGTATCGCAACGTTGCCACCGACTGCGAAAACTTATCAGGAATCTCCCGAATCCGATACATCCACACATTTTCCCATCGGCTCATTGCAAAGCGACTTCCAATTCTGCGCACATTCTTCTTAGATCGGAGGAATCGACTGTCTACAAATATTTTCCGCGGGATAAGTGGATGCATTGTTTTGAAGATAACCCCGGCGGACGACGGAATCCGCGATATTTGTCCATCGCATCACCCTTGCCACATCGCCGTGGATGAGATGAGTTCTGCATTGGTCTGGCCACAGGCGAGACCCACCCCACTGTACATGCGTCTAGTTATACCAAGACAGCGCTATTGTGTACCGCAATTCATTATTCCTTTTGGGGCGCAGCATCTCATTACAGACATTTCACTATTGTGCTCTTGCATTGCTTGAGCAAGACCTATTTGTTCCCGCGACTAAACACATTGCAGCGTGCGCTGTCACCAACAGCCAGGGTTTGACTCAAAGCATTTGACCTCTGCGACTAAACTGGGGAAATATTAAATTCATTGGGATAATGAGGTCTCTGAGGGTAGCCTGCATAAGCTGGCTTGCGTGTACCCGTGTGTGTTTACATGCAAGCCAGCTTATGCGAAAGCCAGCTTTCTAGACCTTGCATCTTCCACCCCACGGAGAGTAGCATCTTTAACAAGCCGACAAACCAGTGTGTTGTCCCCGTTAATCATTGTAGAATAAATATACAGTGTATTTTATGGATACAAAAGATGTTGTAGTCTATCAAACTATCTGTATACAAGATTGTACTTGTTGTTGTTGTTTTACAATGAATACGGCTCCATAGTTTAGATCAGGGGGCTCGGCAACCTGCGGCTCCATAGCTGCATGCGGCTAATTGAAGGATCGTTTCGTGACGTCATTGACGAACGACCCACCGTCTCGTATTAATTTTATTCATTCACATTCCTTCATTCATGAAGGATCCACCATCTCGTATTCACCACGCAGTGCATTTAAGGCTCTTGAAATATTGAGATTAAATTTTTTTACACCGAATTCGACAAAAAATGCCTCCTCTTGTGATTTTGGTTGCCGACCCCTGGTTTAGACAGAGTGCTCTTGCCACAATGACGTCCGATAGGACAGCAGCATTTGTTTAACAAGCCTGACTTAACAATACATAGTGATTGTGTATGGAACGTTGTCAGACCCAGAAACCCGTCCGGAGTTTGCTTGCTTGAACAATTGCTGACGTATAACACGCCTACAAGACCAATAGTCAAATGGACTAAAACATATCTCCTTTTTTACATTTGTATTACTATATTTTTTACGTGGAGATACAGAACAGAGAGCTGCTTTTATATATATGTGCGTGTGTCCAAAATGTTTCACAACAACGCATAACGAGTTTGTATACAATCATCACCATCGGCTCTGTATACCATATGGGAGACTAATTGCACCCTTCCGAATTATCCTCAGCATATTGCTCAGAATACAAATGTGGCCTGGCTACCTGAGCCGATAGGAACATTGGGTGTTAACACTGACATATCAGAATCTTAACTCTTATCAATCTCCGTGATGGGTTTTTCTTGGACCAAATCACCCGGAATGTGCCCGATTCTTGTCAGATCTCGTAAGCCAAGCAAGGTTTGAGACTGGATAGCGCCTGGATAGGCAACCACCATGCATAACGTGCGTTATAGGCTATGGGGACTACTCTATGGGCCATCGAGGGCAGTGCAGCGAAATGCATTGTTGTAGTGTACTTCTATGCGCCCTCGTATTTTGTCCCTGCATTCACGAACCCGCACTGACCAACGCGTTTTCAATGCAGCCGTAAAACCCCCACAAACCTGCACGGTGTGGGTAGGCCCTCATCCAGCAGTGGAGCTGTATATGTACACGGGGCCATGTGTGTACTTGCACTGCTCTCTCTGGCTTCAACGGTGCCTTAGATATCATCTCTCCACCACGCTGCGTGCACAGGAAGAGGACGATGCACACAGGGGCTTGGCTTAGCCTGGGACGGCGTTTGGTTCTCAAGTTCAAAGCGGCACGATGGGCAAACATCTTCCAATTCAGCAAAAGTAGCATAATGACAGAAGCAAACATCGTTCAATACGACAATAGTGGTCTGTGAATGATGACATCAAACATATTTCAGTTAAATAAATAGTGGCATGATGTTTCTTGTGTTCCCCTGTGGCTGCCTCCACGTCTCCCTGTGTCCACCTTTGTCTGCCCTTGTGAGGATTATGATGATGATGGAATCAAATACCTTTTGGATAATCGTCAGTCACGAGCCGGTCCTGGGCCTAGCTTGACTCAGCCTCAAATGAGTAGCTGGTGCAGTATGTAAAAACATCGCCACTGGGGAGACAAAGGTGGCCGGGCGTGGTGCTGGCCACGCACCCCCTCGTGTGCCGTGCCGGCCTTCATAGGAGCTACTCGTTAACGATACTTGCCCCAACAGTCTGTTAAGGCTATGCGGGGAATCTTTGTCTTTTGTTATTGTTGAACTTCTTCTGTACCGTACATAGCCAACCGTCCTAATCGGAGGTAACGTTTTAGGCAATGCTCATTCTTGATGGCACATAAATAGGCAGGCCAGTTAGGTAGCGAAGAACAATGGGAATTCCGACTTCCAACATCTGGCTTATAAAAGATCGTATCCTATTGCGCAAAAATCATATCGCGGCTAACCTTGTTGCGAGACTTCTGGTGGAGGCTTTGCTGGCTAAACAAAGAATTGTTATTATTGATATTATAATTACCGGAACATTAAGGTAATCTGTTGTGCTGTGATGTGGCTGAATATGATTTCCCAGTGTGGCCGCACGGTTTAACGCGGCCAGTGCGTGACAGGCGCAGGCCTTGGAGTCTTAAGCTTTAATCTCTGATTGATGGCTGGAATAATTGAATGTAATGAGCAAGTGTCCCATCATTGACCCCCATTCATCCTGGGTTATGCAAAACCCAGGCTGACACCGCCTGCCTTTATTATTTTATTTGCTTGCGTTGAATACCAGCTGTTGGCATTCAAATGTCCTTTTATTCATTATTTATATCCCCGCCGCTCGCCCGTGAATGCCAAACCATGTTCGTGCCGTAATGGGTTCTTTATTCCTATAAATAATTGAGTTAACGACGCTCTGTGTTGTATAGCGTGGGTGAATTATGTTCATGTTATTACACGTTTTGGTGAGAACACTTGATGTGCCTATGGAGGGGACTGATCTCTGCCATAGAAATGTGGAATTCTTACCACGAGTTCAAGATCTGCAAACAGATGAACATTCCCCATGTTCGTTGGAGCTGACATTTTTTATTTGTAGCCCAATGTTGACAGCATACTTAATTATAATAACATAATGATCTTTATGTCAACCCCCTGCATAACGAAGGACTGCCCAATCCACATTGGGCACGTGGCCTTGCTTTACCATACTTCACCACGCTGGTCTGTGCGGACCGGTGAAGGGGGCAGCCTCGGACGGGTTAACAAATCGCCACTGACATTAATCATGGACGGGGATCGAGCTCGGGGGGTGGTGCTGTGATTCGAATGCTTGATTCGCCATGGGCCCCCCTCATTCACCCTCTGGCATACCTCCCTATTCGCCCTAGCAGCTTCAGAACACCCGAGTCTGACACTTAGGGAAGGGGAGTTCACACAGATCTAAGGCCCCCTCGTGAATGCCACTCCAGAGGCCCTGAGTTGACTTGACTGAACTTGAAATGAGACTGACTCCCCCCCCCCCTCCTCTCTTTCCCACTCACTTCCCCGAAGACAGGGGATCTGACGCACCACGTACCACGTAACGCCACGGTCCTACACGTCCACGCTGCTTGTCTGTCTGAGCCGCCTATCCCTCTATGCACCACTCACCTGTCGCGGCATTTGTACCCACACCCCGTGGTTGGATCAATAAAAGTAATTAACAAAAAATAATTCTTTATTCGCAATTGGAAGGCCATGAGTTCAAATCCCATTTGAGGTGTCAACAGACCAATCCGTGTGCCATTGTCCTGGCGGGGTTGTAACAAATGCCTCCTGCCTTCGGTTGAAGATCTACGGTGGTTTTCGAATTTATTTTATTTCACTTCACCAGGTAATAACTCGCGAGAGACCAGGATAATTCACTTTTTGCTAAGAGTGACCCAATTTATCTGAGGGGGACACCTAGCCTCTGCCATGGGAATATGGAATTGCACCATTTTGGCTCAGGATTTCCAAAGGAGATTAGCACCACCGCCCCCACGTTTGCTTCAACGATGACACTTTGACCTTTCCAATCAGATTTAATCGATACACTAGACTCAACAAATAATACTCTCCTTGAACAATTAATAATAATGGCACCGTGAACACGTGCAATTCCTCGTTTTTTTCTTCCAGGAAAGCCTGAGTCTCAAGACTGTTTTTTTCTTCTTCCTTGTTTGCCCGGGGGTTGTCCAGGCACTATGGTTTCCTCCCCACTCGAACAAAAAAAAGACACTTGAAAAAAAGAATTGGCCAAACATCTCAAGTATGGCTCTTTCCGTCGACTATCCCCACATATGTACACTGAACAATGACGCTAACCGTTACACGGTGTAGTGATTTACACACGGCACTTGTGAGCATGGGGACGATGGTCAAGAATAATGACGGGATGTGGCAGCCAAGGAAATGGAACGCGTCCCAGGGTTCATACCGCCGCGGAGATGGAGCGATGGAATCAGCTTGTGTGCAGGTGCAAGTTGGATTGGGGTTAGAACTATAAAACATTTTTTTTGGATTTTACAAAGCAAGGCCCACTGAGCTATATAGCTCTTTTTCAAAAGCGACCTGGCCATAAATTATATCTCAATGAAGTGGCTTATCGTGTGGAAATTTATAGAAGCCAACGACTCTAAGCCAGTGGTTCATCTTAACCTGGGGTGCACCCTGCACCCCCTGGGGGTGCGAGATGACCTTTCTGCGGGTGCGAGACATGGCCACATGATTTTTTAGAAGGTAAATAATCGAAAACACAAATTAAGCACGGGGCATGTAAGTACAACTACTTTGTTTAATCAAACCTATGCATTTATTGACATTTTACATTTTTACGATTGAGAACCAAAGGGGTTGCAAGGCTGCAGCAATGGTTAAGCACCATTGCTCTAAATGTAGGGGGGGGGGAACCAGAGGACCAGGAGAAAAATCCACGCGACCACAAGGAGAACAAGCAAACATGAGAACATGCAAACATGAGAAATGGGCGCAGGACTTTGGGGGAGGCCTTCATCCAGCTGTGGATTGACCTTGGCTGATGATGATGTTGATATGTTTTTTAATATTTTGTCTACAAATATATATTTTTTCATTTTGACGGTCAGGGTTAAGAGGTCACCACGGCCAATGCTGTTGAAGTGACCACACTTTGCCGTCACTTCCTTCCTTGTGCTAGTTCCCACAGTTACACAGTTAAGCTTTGCTCTTACGGCTACATCATCATCATAATCATCTCCCACATCTGGCTTAAGGTCGTCCCCCTGGATGCCAACCTCTGGGTGCTGCTCCAATGTTTGTTTCGGTAACCTGCCCTTTTCCACCCTGCACGTTGCTGTCACTTTAGATTCTCAACTTCCAAGCTACTTACCGCATCCTGCCGTTAACATTCATAGTCGCCCCGTGCTTGTACATTCATTCAAATGCTCTAAGCTTCTTTTCGCGTGGCTTTGTTGAAGTCTTGTTGGATTCAATTACGTGGTATTTTATTCATGGTAGTTGCTTCAGACTGTTGGCAAATGATCTGTTAAAACAAACAATCAAAGAAACCTCTATTTAAATGAGCACGTGATAATCCCTATTGGGAAACCTGACCCCAGTGGTGAGAATTCCACATTCTTATGGGAGGTGTAATGGGTTCATCCACAGTTGGCTTAGCACAAAGTGTTATTTAATCCCTTGGTCTTCTTGACCTAAGGGGCATATGCCTTGCTGCTTCTCCCGCTGTCTCTCAATGCTTTGCTACCTCCGAGTTGTGCTACCTATTTTATCCACCAAAAGGGGATGATGTGTTTAGATATTCTCCAACCCGGATTTGAACTCGCAACTTTAGAACGGCGAGCCCTGCGCACTTTAACCACTGTGCCACCCAGCCGCCCTGCTGATAATGTATTGTTTCAGCCAATCTTAAGGGCAGCAAATCAATTGTTTGACATTTTTGACATGCGTTTTTTCTAGATTTTGTTGTTGTTATGCTGTCTCTCACTGTTTAAATAAACCTACCATTAAAATTATAGACTGATCATTTATTTGTCAGTGGGCAAACGTACAAAATCAGCAGGGGATCAAATACTTTTTTCCCTCACTGTATACTCCTGTTTTATTCAAAGTGTCTGGCCAGCCCAGACCTCTATATGTGTTTTACTTGCATACATCCATAACAATGATATACGTAAATAACAAATAAATATATATTTTACGTATTTTTTCCAAATGTGCCATTCTACCTGTTTTTTTTGTTGCAAGGCCGTGCACAGCTAACGCAATTAGTGCATGCAAAATAGGCGCCCTCCCCCACCCCCGTCATCTTGACCATTGCTTTCCCCCCCCCCCCCAACACCTGCTTGCACAGAGGAGCGCCTTTGTGTAACAATTAAAAATGAATGTGTTAAAGGCAAATGCGAATAATGATGAGAAGCGCCGCCGCCGTCGTCACCGTCGCATCCACGAGTTGTGGAAGAAATAATAAAACCACGCGGTCAGCCCGCAGCAAATTCTTGTTTTGCAATGCGCGCGAATTCTCTGATTGTATTTTTTCTTTCACCAACACCCTCCTCCCTCCCTCGCTCCCTCTTCTCCCTCTCCGTAACTCGCTTCGCTTCTGTAAAGAAGGATTTTTGTTTAATAAAGCTACGTTAAGTGGCACTTTAGAAAAAAGGCACATTTACAATGAAAGCAGCGGCTGGAGGGTGGCTTCTTAAAGTGAGCACCTGGCCATAATGAACCCCTTATTCCCAAAAAAAACTAACGGAGCAGCTATGACCTTATTTTCACAAACCCACGTGCAAAATAGGCCATCTGTTCGAAGAGGGATTAATAGGGATTTGATGGGCACAATAGGAGTGCACGTGCCTTCTCGTGTATATGTGTCCTGCATGTATATATATGTACGCAAGGTGCTGTGGATGTTATTATGGATGTTGTTTCTATGGAGACCTTATACGTGTGTATTTATAATTGCTATCCACAATAGAGTTTTTTTGGGGAGATTAGATCGCGTAAATAAAAATGCGTGGTTAAACCCGCCACCGCCCCACACGGCCAATTAGTAAGGTTTGTCACGTGAACAAAACATGCCAATTAGTTACCAGTTTAGCACACCTGTGTGTTTGAGAGTAAACCCACAACATTTACTATTCAAGTAACGCGACGTTTCGCCGATAATTGCAACCAGCATCATCAGGCGGTAGCCAGAATTGTGGAGAAATCCTCGTCCTGTTTCGGTCTTAAAAAGTTCAGTCCTCCAGTTGTCATTAATATTTCGTGCAAAATAAACATCTAATCATAAATTAGCATGACAAGAAGAGGTGGAGCGATGGGTGTAATGTTTAGCGCCCTGTGCTACCAACCCAGCGAAACTGAGTTTGATTCCCGCTCACAGCTGACATCAGTGGTGAGTGATGTCCTGTGTGCCTCCTTCACCAATCCGCACTGATGAGTGTGGTGAAGTATGGTCAAACAATTCCCATAAAACGGCACGGCATGAGGAGGCATTCGCCCTCACTCTGATGACATACATATATATATACCGTACACGTGAAAATATATATTGAAAGATAAATGTTTTTTTTGAATGTGCAATAATACATTACAAAATATAATTATCAGGTTATTGTCAATCCACTGCTGGATGAAGGACTCCCTATGCCCTGTCAGTCAGGGGACATGTGTGACCATACTTCAACACTCGCCACCACCGCCGATGTGAGTTGTGGCTGGAAAAAAAAATTCAGGTCGTGGGGTTCGCAGCGCTGCGTTTAAACCACTGTACCACCGCCGTCCCCACAGCAGGGTAAATACATTTATGCAACAACAAAAGCCCCCATCTGTAAGTCACTGGAAACCCGCCAACGTCCTTCGCACCTGACCCTCCATCCGTACAGCCAGCCAGGCAGCCAGTCAGGGAGCCAGCCAGCCAGCCTTTTTGATGTTATAAAAGTAGACGTCGTTGACGGACGGTTCACCACCACCCCCAACGTCTCCACGTCCCCACCCCTGGATGACCAACCTCGCCCCCCACCGACTGCCCCCCCCCCCCCATGCTCCCCCACCGTGCGCCCCCACCCGCGTGTCGGTCACCCACGTGCCCCCCCCCCCCCCTCTCTGTGTGTTGAGTGGCGCATGTGACAGTCAGCTGGCCAGTCAACAAAAACCTTTATATTTTTTCTGATGTAGTTTGATGTAAGTTGATTTCCTTTCGCCAAATTGAAATGTTGCCTCTGATGTCTCAAAGAGTTTTCGAGAAAATAGAAAACTGGAGAGGAAAAAAAGTCGAAATGGTTTCCCGCCAAAGATGAGCAACAGCGGGTCGTTGCTCGGCTCGTATTTACCGAGCCTGGCGTGGAAATGCCACATTCCTGTGGCCTGTGGCCATCAAATAACTGCTCTGGACTTTACACAAAATGGTACTAATCCTATTGAACCCAAAGTGATGGTGAGGATATAGAGCGTAGGTGAGGTTTTCCATGCCATAACATGGTCTTGGCCACGAGGACAAGTAGTAGTAGCAGTAGGCGATTATGGTTAGACTGTGCCCATGAGCACACATAATAATGAAACCTTCATACGATTGCCTTGTTGCCTTTTCCTTACTTCAGCTGCCTAAAAAAAAAAAACTTCCTGCTCGTCTGTAAAAAAAAACAATACACATGTACGGTGTAGTGTTTTAAATATCTTTAGATTGGAGACTATATGTGAGATTATTGTTTTGCTAAGGGGCAAGAGTAGAGGTGCAGCGATTCACGCGCTGCTCTGTGAACCCGGTGGCCCGAGTTCAATTTCCGGCCGAGGCTAACATCAGCGGCTGTGATACCTGACCAGCATGGCCAAACAAACTGCCGTAACCGAGATGACATGGAGAGGCCATTTCTGCGAGCACTGGAGTGGAGTAGGTTCTGTGCATTGTTTATCTTCTTTGATTTTGTTTTGTTAAATCCGTGCGAGGCCACAGGCACCCCAAGAGGAGGCCCAGTTGTGTGCCGGAGGCCCCCCGGCCCAAATGTGGCACAACCTGCAAATATCGTCATGAGACTCGGTGACACCTTCCTGTGTAAACAAGCGTAGTAATAATAGTTATACAATAACGACTCCACCTCTGTGGTATATCTGGACGCTGTAAAGAACCACCATTGCCCAAAACATTATATATATACTGTTTGGTTCTTTCGGTAAAGTCACCTTCATAAACAGCCTGATTCAGCAGATTCCCCCTCTTTTTCACCTGAAGACAGTTGCATATGTTGCGATCGAAACATCGTGATCTATCTTTTTTTTATACCTACGTGACTTTACCGAAAGAACCAAAGAGTATGGATTCCTGCAGTCACGAAAGCTTCAAATCAAGATTATATATATTTACATATTTTTCAAGGCCACAATGTTCTTGATGAATATGACATTTGTGTTATCTTTTGGTGGTGCACCGTTGCCAATTCCGCAGCATCATCAAATGGTTTGTTAAATGTAAATAATAATACAAATAATTATTATAATAATTTGAGATTTGTAGTTTGATTTTTTTCGGTAACATCGTGGAAAAGTGAAAATCAATCTTGAATCGCAATATGGGCCTCGAAAAAGCCTACGTGTTAAACAATAACTTTTACATGCACGTCTATGATAATAACACTTTTTCTAAATGTTTTCTTTGAGCACTGTAATACAAAAGAGAGATAATGGAAGCTGTAGAGCCATGAAGACTAAGCGCAGTGGCCAATAACGTTACCAGTGCCCGTCAGATGACGGGCGTTATCCATCAAGCGGAATGGTCCACATATTGCGTTGCGTGTCCGTGCGAGATCCATCTATCACGCCTCTGTCTGCGGTACATCTGCGCCGCACAATTCAGACTCGCATTAGCATGAAAATGGCACCAAGAGGCAATGAAATCAGTGGGGAAATTTTTGTTTAAATATAATAATAATAATAAAGCGTATGCCGAATAACTTGTTTTGGTGGAGTTTGGAGCGGAGTGGAAGTGAAAGAACAGTGATGCATGTTAACTAACGTTGGCTCAACGTTTCCAACCACATCCCAACGTTGGCCCAACGTTGGCCCAACGTTTCTAACCACATCCCAACGTTGACCCAACGTTTCCAACCGCATCCCGACGTTGGCCCAACGTTTACAACCACATCCCAACGTTGGCCCAACGTTGGCCCAACGTTTCCAACCGCATCCCAACGTTGGCCCAACGTTTCTAACCACATCCCAACGTTGGCCCAACGTTGGTCCAACGTTTCTAACCGCATCCCAACGTTGGCCCAACGTTGGCCCAACGTTTACAACCACATCCCAACGTTGGCCCAACGTTGCATGTTTACTGGGTTAGTTTCCCCATCATCGTCATTATTATTATTATTGTACATTTGCAATGTGGAGTAATATCGCGTCTGAATGCCACCAGGCACTGTGAGCATCCGAGTGTCCAAATTTGGAGCTAGGTTCTCCGATTATTTAAGTAAACACGTGAATTCACCGATTATTTAAGTAAACATGTGAATTCACCGATTATTTAAGTAAGCATGTGAATTCACCAATCATTTAAGTAACCTATAACTATTCTGATTACGTAAGTAACCTATGGCTCCACCGAATATCCATTGGATTTCTCGACTAATCAGATATACAAATGAGCTGCTGGGCGGGGTGGTGACGTCATTGGGCGTGGCTTGTAGGGGTTTCCCACCTTCAGGACGCAGTACTGTAAGTCGTTTATCCTTATTTTAATTAAGCACATAACAACGTGGTGGTTTTACAATATTTATTCAATCAACCAGCCTCATTGGCTGATTGTCCCCACCTGATGCCTAAATGCAACAAGACTCTTCTTCTTGGTTCTTTCGGTAAAGTCATGTAGAATGGAAATAATAAAATAATAAAAATAAAACATAATACAATAATTCTCACGACGTTTCGGCCACAACGCAAGCAGCCGTCCTCAGGTGAAGAACAGGTCTATCGAGGAGACAGATAGACCTGTTCTCCACCTGAGGACGGCTACTTGCGTTGTGGCCGAAACGTCGTGAGAATTATTTCATTGTTTTTTTTTCCATTCTACGTGACTTTACCGAAAGAACCAAGAAGATGAATCCCTGCAGTCACAAAAGCTTTAAATCGAAATAGTGATACATGTTCAACACAGGGGATAAGAAGGCTGCATGTATGTACATCTACCATTTACTGCGTGTGTGTATATATAAGAACGAGATTATGCAGTCAAAGGTAGAAGAGAATAGTGTGTAGTGTTGTGCCTGGACTTGAACAGGAGTGGTGAATCAAGAGGCAGGATGGATGGGGGCACAGAAGTCCACGCCAAGGGGGGCAGCAGAGGAGAAAGAGTGACCTCCCACTGAGGGAAATATTGACTTAGAGCACGTTAGGTGGTAGGGTTAGGGAAAGGGAAATGTTTTTAAATTGGCCGGTTTTGCCCTGCTGGGGCTTATCAGCAGTCGAGTGTTGTGAAATGGTAACACTGGTCAACACACTTTTTCTGGCATAAGGTATTCATTTTAACGGTTCTAAGGTAATTTTGGGGTGCTGAGTCCAAATCTGGCATTAGTTTTTGTCTATCACATCAGGTTTTTGAGATATCAAATATTGCATTTTCAATAAAAACTGCAGAAGAAAAATATTTAATAAATGTGGATATCTACATAAAATATTATTATAAACACACTATCCTAAAAATATAGCGCCATATTTTAACACCAAAGCAGTCACTGACTCGCAACAACTTGCAATCATAAGTGACAGAGTTAATTTCGGGTAAAATCAATGAAAATGGGGTATGCCGATAGCATAAAAATGATGTGATAGAGCAAATCTGAGATCAGATTTGGAATCAGCACCCTGAAATGAGTATTAAACAGCTGCAAAAGTCCAGGCCAGAATTTATTTTTATTTTTTTGTTGACCAGTGTAATCTATCGGATTGTTGTGGTCTCTGCAATATGGCGACGCTACGGTTTTATGACCAGCGTGAGATCCATGATAATCGTATTTGTTCGTTTTACTAAATATCTTCGTGACGCGATCAGTTATCGCAGCTCATTTTATACTTCTTGAATATTTTATTCCCACCCGTTAAAATATTTATGAAAATACGAACTCAATAATTGAGGTTGTAAATAAATATCTGCCGTCCAATTAATGCTTTGTAAAATAATTTGCGGAGTAACTGATGGCGTGGAGATTATATGAGGTCATTTGTTTTTGCATTTCAACAAATTATTTAATGATGTGCATGTCTATCCCTGTCTCACATCAATCCCTGGCCTCTCAAGTTGTCACCTGGTTAAGCAAACTAAACTCGAATGTGTGTTATAGATTGTCATTATTAAAACGAGTGGACCTGCAGTTGAAGAACCGTGGGGTAATCTTTATCGCACTGGAAGTACAGCGGAGCACAACAACAATGCAACAATGCAAATGTGATCTCAAGTGATTAAGTTATGGGAAACGGATATTGCGCTCGTTGATGTTATATCCTTCACTTTAACCGGGAGACGAAATTAACCCTGATGCAGACGAACGAGACATTATTGCCTCTTTTGCAAGAGGCAGACCCGGGTTACATAGATTGCAAAAAAAACAATTCACTAAATAATCGCGATAACTATAATATCGTGAAATCTGATCACGTGTCATGAAACATCACCCTCATACAAACACGAGTTTCATTCTCATCAGGCCCCACAGAACATAGTGCAGTCTCCAGCCCTTGTTAACTCTGTCCTTCTGCTCTTTCTATCTGTGTGCCGTGGTTAAGGACCGTTGCTCGAAACGTCGCCTATTATGATGTTTCATTTTAAGCCCTCACATGACGAATGGCCCCTCGACATAGGCATTTATCTCTTGAACATATTGGCCATGCGCGAGAATATACATGTTGAGGCCAGCAGTATTATTGACCAATGTGTTTGGTATATGTTTGTGTAGTGAGTCACTTCTGAGACACTATTTTAGGAGGCATCAACGTTTATTCTACACGAAATATCTTACACACTGTTTACACACGGGATAACGAATTATGGGTTAGAGCAGCTAACATGCTGTCTGACCCACGAAGACGTAGTACCTCGGGTTCCATTCCACCGTAGACAGCCCCGATTCAACCTCGGGGCTTTCCTTTTATGCCCCTTGGCTGCTATACCCTGCTCTGTCGGTAGGACTCATATGCCCCTCTCTACCAGCAGCCAGCACCACGCACCCGAGTGACCCACTGCGTGGCAATACATGCTGTGCTGGTTGCTACACCCACATTCCCTTATTCTACTACGCGCCGTAGTGATCCATTCTATGTCACTACTTTTGTATTAATTGGTGCTTTTGTACCACCACTGTCAATGCATCAGCAAGCAGCATGGCCAATCAATTTTCACAGCATATGCACACAGACAAACAAGACCAAAGATAGAATAAATACCCACCCCCCCCCATTGCCTTCAGCAGACTTTTGGGGCAAGTGCTGGTTAGCGAGTAGAAAGCCGGCACGGTACACGAGGAGGTGGGTGGTCAGCACCACGCCCGACCGCCTTTGTCTCCCCAGTGGCGATGTTTAACCACACCGCACCAGGTACTCATTTGAGGCTGAGTCGACCTAGGGGAGGCCCATCACCGTTTCAGATAGCTCGCCACTGGGTGTTGGCCGTGAGCGGGAATCGAACTCTGGCCGCCGGATTCGTAGCGCAGCATAGCGCTAACCGCTACACCACCGATGCCCACTCACGAACACACACGCACACAGCCGTTGACGAGGGCTTAATATTAACGAGACTTGTTCAGTCCTGCTTTTGGGCTCAAGTAAAAAAAACCGCGGTGGTGAACAGCTCTCTTAATAAAACAGTCGACTCATGCAGCCTGACAAGCTTGACGTGCCGCCAACGACAAATAAGCAGCCAGTGGACTCGAAAGCACACTCACACACTCACTCACACACTCACACGTGTTCTTCTCCGCACTGATTGAGGCCTCGCGAACAACACGCAATGCAATACATTTACTCGGGGGCCTCTCCTCGGCTCTCTGTGTGCACGGCTTCTCGCCGTTAAAGCCTTGGGTCACACACACACACCCTCTCTCTCCCCAGCTGTACACTTTTAAAGTCCTTGAAGCGGTCTTTCTTTTTTTAAAGAATTGACCTTTGAAAAGAGATTCCTGCGTGACCAGCCGTGTTTGTTGAGGCTTATTCTTCAGTACTGTACAACGTTTGCGTTTTAAAAAGAAAAATCATTGGCGATTTGTTGTTGTAAAGGTCACAGCAATTTTGATGTGCGTAGCCGGTCATAGTCTCCTTTATGTGATCCTGAGCCATTGGTGGAAATAACACAATTTCAAGGCAGGGATGAGTCCGTCCTTGCGACAAGCACTCCAGTATTAATGATTTTATATATAGGGCAGTTCAACTCCTGCTATACGATACCATATGTGGCTGGGCATCATGCAGCAGATCCGAATATCCGTGTTTTGTTTATTTCCTCTCGTGCATTTTACTTTTTTTTTGTCCGAGTGTTAAAGCGTGGATGAATGAGAACACTACGATAAAATATCCGCCACTTCAGGGGCTCACTCCCTCGTTATCCGCGCAAATGCTCGGGATAATAGGAAGGATTTTTCCAACACGCCCCCCTTGAGTCACTTTCCTCTCTTCTGCAAGTAGAATTTTTTTTAATACGTAAAGAGCAGTCAACTTATAGTTGTGGCAGCCTAATTTTGACCGTTTACAAATTGTCGGCGATGATAGCACCTCAAGTCAGAAGTCACAGAGAGCAACGGGAGCGAGGGACGTCACTTTGGAAGTCCTCAGCTGTAGTTGTGGAAATTCCATATTCCCATGGCAAGGAGGGGGGGGAGGGGGTCAACCTCTCCATGTCACGACTGTTGCCGTCTGGCTTGACACAAAGCAGTGTTTTATTCGCTCCGTAGTAATTATGATGGCTAAGACGAGCCTTGGCCCGATGTTTGATCTCATAACTTTCCGATTTCGGGGTGCCACGGTGGCGAGATGTTAACTACCTCGCCTGGTATACAGGAGGTCGTTGGTCCGATCCCGACCCTGACGACGCCTTTATATTTGGAGTTTACGTGTATCTCTCCCCGTGGTCGAGTAGATTTTTTCTCTCCAGGTTCTCCGGTTTTCCTCTCCACAATTAGAATCAACGACACGCGCTTATAGCATTTGGCTGATATAAATTCCCGCGTGATAAACCACTTCGTTGAGCTTTTATTCGTGGCCAGATCGCTTCTGAAAAAAAAGCTGTATAGCTCAGTGGGCCTTACCTGGTAAAAGAATAAGAAAAAATAGTGTCGTTAATAGTTTTGTTTCCATACATACGTACGTGACATAAGGCACGCGACATAGAGGTCACATTGCTGGATAAAGACCCGAGCTGCTGGCTTAGGTAAAGATGCTTTCACGTTGTTTTTTGGGGGGTGACGGCGGCATTCGTTCGCGTTGCCACTCGCTGAGTGTCGACATCTTGAGCGAGGGAGGCGAGCGACGTGATTGAGCCTCAACTTGTTGACTCGACTTACGAGACACGCGGGGTAGGTGTGGTCTCGGGGACAGCTGGAAGCAATTGTTTACGGTTAAACAAACACAGGAGAACCTCCCTCGCCGCCCACAGCCCTGGGGCAAGGAATTCAAGTTCCATTGAGAGCCTTTGAGAGCCACTGCATTGAGCAACGAAGACGCGCCTCAACAACAACAACAACCACCACTACCAGCACCACCACGACCACCACCAGCACCACGACCACCACCACCAGCATCACAAACCTACAGCCGCTCGTCAGACAATCTTTGTGGATCTTTGTATTTAATTATAATCAGCGGCATTGTTCTCGTTTCTGTCAGCATCTCGCTGATTAATTATTAAACAACAGCAACAAGACAAATGCGTGACGCTGCTGCTGTTGCTGCTGCAAGTGTTGCCCAACCGTAAATATCAACAACAACAACAACAAACTCCCACTCGTCCGTGACAACACCCGATAGATGGACTATATATGTGTACTGTAATAGGCGATGATTTGAGATGATTGCCCATCTGGTTATTTTATAGCATTTTATTCTATTGGGAAGGAACCGTTTGCCCATCCATGGAGAAATCAGATTGGGCAACTTTCCGGGAGCCCTGCGTCAAAGGCACATGAAAAATTAGTAATTCGCACACGTGTAGGACAGAGCTCTATCCAGAATAGAGATATGAGAAAGAAAACTAAACTAAACTTTTTCTTTTTATCAGGTAAGGCCTATTGAGCTATACAACGATTTTTTTTTAGAAGCGACCTGGCCACAAATGATAGCTCAAAGAAGTGCCTTGTCATCATCATCACCAGGTGGAAATTTTTCGCAGCCAAATGCTCAAAATGCGTGATGTTGATTCTAACTGTGAAGGGAGAAACCGGAGGATCAGGAGAAAAATCAACGCGACCACGGGGAGAGAGAACATGCAAACTCCAAATATACAGCAGGCGTTAGGGTCTGGATCAAACTCACGACCTCCTGCATACCAGGCGAGGTAGTTAACATCTCAACATGGGGAGAGACACCGCAAATTTAAATTTTACAGCAGGCGTTAGGGTCACGATCGAACCCACAACCTCCTTCATACCAGGCGAGGTAGTTAACATCTCGATACCGTGCTCTAGACGAACAACAAGAGTGGCAGTCGAGATAGGGAATGAGCACGAGAGAACGTTCAACGTGGAGATGGAGCGATGGATGCACGTGTTAGGTGGATCTGTTACATCTCATAACTGCGAGAGATTGCAACGGCTTGGGGAGGCCTTCATCCAGCAGTGGATTTGTCACGGCTGATGATGATAGCACAATTCTGTGGGTACAGGAGTGGCTTTCGCAGCACCGCCAATCTCCCTCGTCACATCCACACAGGGCCTACATACCACTGACCAAGGAGCTTTAAACCTCATTACTCCACAGTTGCCATGTTAAATCATTAACTTTAATCTGATTTCCAATCCCGAGGCCACAGTGCCGTTTTTGAATGTGAGTGAGTCTTAGCGAAGTCTGGATGGAGCCGGAATAATTGAGTTTGCGGGTAGGGTTGGGTCCACGTGCTGCAGTGTGGCAACAGCCCTGCAATGAAAAGTAAGAATAGGTTTCACCCTCTACACTATGGGAACCTCATTTGCCAGTAAAAATATGATGCGCCTTTTGGCGTCATCTGGTCCAACCCATGTGAGACTAGGCTCTAAGGAAAGCTGTCTCGGGTGTGGACCAATCAACTTCAAGGACAGTGCACATTATCAGAGTTATGTTTTTTGTTTGTTTGTATTATGACTGCAGGTATTGCGGTCTATGCAAACATGACTCCTTGTAAAAAGGTGTCAGTTTTGTTGCCAGATAGAAGGGTAAAAAACCAATTATCAGGTTTTACCCTCTTCTTGGTTATTTCGGTAAAGTCACGTAGAAGGGAAATAATAGACCCGTGTGAGGTAAGGAAAAAAGTTTAGCTGGAAGCATATTATATTTTTTGCGACATAGAATTGTAATGTATTACTTACTGTTAGTAGCTCAGCTTATTGGAGAGTATATTTAGTATACTGATGATACTATGTAGTTTATACTTTAGTTTTTTATGTGGTTGTTTAGTTACTGCAGCTACATACTATTAACATTCCTTCCCTTTATTCATACTACCTGATTCTGCTAATCCTGCATAATGCACGGGCATAATATGACTTTGAAACCCCCCGCCCACCTCCTACGCATTTCACAAGTAATACTAATCACATACCTGCATTTCCCATAAATATGCTAAATTCCTCTTGATATGCAAATTCTTTTGTCAAGGCGCCCTTCCCCCCTTCCAACCCAGCTTAAATATACGCTCCAAGCGTGGTGGTGTTTCATTCAGATGCTGTCTCCCCGACAGACCTGGTCTTCACCTGAGGACGGCTGCTTGCGTTGTGGCCGAAACGTCGTGAGAATTATTTTATTATGTTTGATTTTTATTATTTTATGATTTCCCTTATACGTGACTTTACCGAAAGAACCAAGAAGATGAATCCCTGCAGTCACGAAAGCTTTAAATCGAGGTTTTACCCTGGTGTTAAGATGTTCAAACACCAAATATAAACATTTTTGCGGGGAATCACGCCTGCATTAACCACACGTACTTGTGATGGATTTGCAAACAAACATGCTCTGATAATATTGACATTGTCTTTGAAACTGATTGGCCTACAGCAGAGACAGCCTTCTTTATGCATTTTTTGCATGTTCAGCACAAGATCGTGTGCTAAATGCAGACTTTTTTTTCATAAAAGCATCATAACACCTCCTGTTTTATTGCCAGAAAGGGTGAAACCTATTCTTATTTTTAAATCCTTTATATTAAGTTCACTTGCTTGCTTGCTTGCGCACTTACGACCGTGCAAATCTTTTGGTCGTTTTTTAACCCACTTCCCGTGATCCAATCGAGCTGACATTTTGCACACAGACTCGTTGTGCGTGACAATTTATTTTCGTGGAATTTTTTTTCCAAAATTTTACACTTTTTAGGAAAAATAAATTATATTTAATTACCAATTGCTTAATGGTGGCAGGCAATCATCTGACCCATAGGTGGCAGCCATCTCAAGCCCAGAGGACGAGAGGACTCTAGCCGCCACGCATATAAAGGATTTATAGTGAAAAACTTTGTTTTTACGGGTTAATTTTTTCATACTTTGATACTGGCGAAAAGGTCCAATGGTTTAGCCCTGCCATACTTTAAACAACAGAATATTAAAGGCTGCACCTGCTGCTTCTGCGTTGGTAGTGGTGCACAAGCACAATAACAAACACCTCTAGACACATGAATCAATAACACTGTGAACCTCAAAATATATTTTAAAAAATCGACATATTTTCGGACCAATAGCCATTCTGCACTGCGACTCAACCTCCCCGTCCTATCTATGTGCCATGAATGTGCCATGAAGAAGGACCATTGTCAGAAAGGTTGCAAAATGTAAACTTTTTAAAATCCTTTATATTAAGTTCACTTGCTTGCGTGCTTGCGTGCGTGCTTGCTTGCTTGCTTTCGACCGTGCAAATCTTTCGGTCGTTTTTTAACCCACTTCCCGTGATCCAATCGAGCTGACATTTTGCACACAGACTCGTTGTGCGTGACAATTAATTTTCGTGAATTTTTTTTCCAAAATTTTACACTGTTTAGGGAATTTTTTTAAAATATTTAATTACCAATTGCTTAATGGTGGCAGACAATCATCTGACCCATGGGTGGCAGCCATCTCAAGCCAGAGGACGAGAGGACTCTAGCCGCCACGCATATAAAGGATTTATAGTGAAAAACTTTGTTTCTACGGCTTAATTTTTTAACGCAAGGATCATCTGCGATTTCATGTTTTCTTAATGCCTTTATATAACAAGTTGCAAAAAATATTCTCGCGCTTGATAGGGTGGCAAACTTTCAGCAGCTAAGTGCCAATGTCGAGGTCTGTTGGCCACGACGAGACGGCTTCGGTGGAGAGAGTCGGTGTGGTGTTTGCTACTCCGAGGCTGACGGAGCGCAGACGACAGTGGTTTACTGCATGCCCCCCCGTAGAAACAGAGCGGTTGGGTGCGATACACAAGAGCCCGTTAATTCGTCTCGTCCAATCGGCTTGCGCCGCTCGAAAAATTGCTGCCGTTTAATAGCCCATTTAAGTGAAACAATCATCGTGAATACGTAACTTAATAATCTTTCTTTATAAAGCAGTAGTAGTGTTATTGAAGGATGTGGAGATTTTTTTGTTAATGTTTGTTTTATATATATAAAGACAAAGGTCCCCCTATATAGCCTTCACAGTGTTGTTAGCAAGCACCTATGAAGACCATAACGGCACACGAGGGGGTGGTTGACCAGCACCACGCCCGACCGCCTTTGTCTCCTTAGTGGCGATGTGTTCACACATCGCAACCAGGTACTTCATTGAGGCTGAGTCGACCTAGGGGAGGCCCAGGACCGGTTCAGGTAAACATCACTCGGTGTTGGCCGTGAGCGGGAATCGAACTCCTGGTTCGCCGGGTTCCCAGCGCAGCAGAGCGCTCCTCTCGCCACGTGACATGATGATAAACAGGTTGTGCTCACTCAAGCACGGCGAGGGTTGTTGTCTTCATGTGTAGATGGGGGCTGTGCCCTTGACTTAGGCTCGGCGGGTGGGTGGGTGGGAGTCTGCCCGTTTGACATCCGCGCTCGGAGTAAATCTTGCAACGAGCCGTGGCATGCAACCGGGGGCTTTTGACGCGCACCGATTGACAACAGAATAACAATCACAGACGCGGTGGGTTGTGGGTGGGTAGATGGGGGGAGGGGGTGCAGGAGGAGCATTCTCGCACGATTTATACAAATCGTGCGCTGCGCGGACAGTACGTGGGATGTGGCAATTAGGGTGGTGGCGCGGTGGATTGGTGGCGCAGCAGTTGCACTTTACTCGCTGGCGGTCGATGACCCCGGTGACCCCGAGTTTGATTCTCAGCCGTCGTGGGTATTTCTTGAACAAAAATAAATAAATCTTGGTTTAAAGAGGCATAGCTGTGTGACATAAACAAAATCTGCGAGACTGGAATGAAATACA
Source organism: Lampetra planeri (assembly GCF_965212315.1). Taxonomy (NCBI): domain Eukaryota; kingdom Metazoa; phylum Chordata; class Hyperoartia; order Petromyzontiformes; family Petromyzontidae; genus Lampetra; species Lampetra planeri. Next base: position 5,323,892 of record NC_136145.1, on the reverse strand, counting down.
GTTTAACACGTTGAAGGCTTTCGCGACCAGTATTATTCACCGTAAAGGTTTTTGGGTGAGATCGCGTAAGTATAAATGTTGTGTCGTAAGCGTCCACCACCCGACACAGCCAGTAAGGTTTGTCACGTAAACAACGCGCCGATTGGTTACTGATGGGTTCAGTGATGACGTCATCTTGCTGCTCTATTGAGGACCGAAAGCAGGTGGATTGCGTCACCATTCTGACAAATCGCCCGATGATGCTGGTTGATGTGATTACCAGCGAAACGTCCAATTCAAATAGTAAATGTTGTGGATTTACTCTCCAACACACCGGTGGGCTGAAGTAGTAAACTACTTGGCCCCGTCGTTTACGTGACAAACCTTGCTGGCTGTGTTGGGTGGTGGAGGGTTACGACACATACTTACGCGATCTTACCCAAATGCCTTTTATTATGGAATCAAGTACATTGACTTTCGTCTCGGAATGTAAAAAAAATGTAAGGATGGTTTCGTTTAGGCAACACACTTAATTGGTACAATTTCTCCGGTGTATTATTATTATTTTGTATCCAGTGAAAGCTCTTGATACTTTATCTGTACTTTATATGTATCTGTACTTTATCTGGTTTAACAAAGGTACACACTTGGGCATATAAATATATACAAATGGCGGTATGTCTTTCATGGCGAGGAATGGCTTTCTATGATAATACAAAAGGTAAATTACATTTCAGACCGAGTGGCTCTTTGGTTAGAGCTCAGAGCTGCATTGGTGTTGGTGCTTAATACTCGGTCAGGGGTTGAATGAATGCATCACGTTTCTTTTTTTTGGTGGGGTGGAGGTGTTGATTTAAATGTCTACCGAGGGAGGAGTGGTGGCACAGTGGTGAACACATCGCGCTCACGTCGGCTGCGATTGTTTTATGTACCCGGGCTGTATAATAATTGCAATCACTCGCGCCACGTTTCTCAAGACTAAACTACACTATTATACATTTTTGTTTCCAATTTTTTTTTTTACCAGCTAAGGCCCACTGAGCTAGGCAGCTCCTTTCAGAAGCGACCTGGCTATCACAAATGATAGCTCAACGAAGTGGCTTATAGTCACGTGGAAATGTATCGCAGTCAAACAACTATAAACGCACGTTGTTCCTAAATGTGGAGGGACAATCCAGCGGACTCGTAGGCAAATCCACCCGATCATGGGGAGAATATACACATTTCAAATATACAAGCCTCAGGGTTGGGATCGAACCCATGACCTCCTGTGTACCAGGCGAGGGAGTTAACATCTCGCCAACGTCTTTGTCTTTATGTGTACAATACTGTTTTGTTTTTTTTGCATAAACTGGTGTTCCATGTCTTGTATAGAGTACTCTTGCCAGCAACATCTGCAAATCAAGCAACATTTGTAAAAAAAAAAGCCTGGCTATGCTGATGAGATCCAGACAGTCAAAACTGGTCCAGAGTTTGCTTGTTTAAATATGCACTTCCTTATAATATTGGTCTGCAAGGCTAATAGCCTGATGAATTAAAAATGTGTTTTCTTTTCATTGTGGAGACAGAATGGAGATATGCAGTTGGATGTTTGGCCGATTCTCTTTGGAGCAATATTTGTTGATACTGCATTGGCAATGTTGCACAGGCTGCAGATAACAACGACAAAACATTGACGAATGTGCCGAGTTTCTTTTAAAATGAATTCCCGTAATGAGTGTTGAGCTCAGTGTGGGATAAAAGCTGAAGTGCCTGGATATAAAGCCACACATGTGATTGGATAACACTCAAAGCTCCACACAGATGGCTTCAATCTATTTGTCCCACGATAATAATATTTTTTTTACCCAGGAAAGCCTCACAAGAGTTTCATGACTCTGTTACCTAGGCGGTTCCTGTGTTGGGATGTTTGGCCAAAGTCTGTGTGTTTAACCCGTCATTCATCTGAAGTCAAAACACAAGTAATATTAAGAATGTTATTTTGTAACCGAAGAAAAGTCTCAATGAAGCTCAAGATTTAAAATCTAAAAAAAAAAATCATGAGAGGTTTTTGGGTAAGATCGCGCAAATATAAATGTGTCGTTAAACCCGCCACCACCCGACACAGCCAATTAGTAATGTTTGTCAGATAAACAGATCATGCCAATTCTTCACTCGTACAGCACACCGGTGTGTCGGAGAGTAAACCCACACATTTTACAATTAGAGAACCCTAACGTTTCGCCAGTAACTACAACCAGCATCCTCAGGCGACAGCCTACATGTTAAATTGTATTTTTTTGCTTTGTGCGGGAAAAACAATTAAACAATTGCCGCACCTAGAGAAACCCTTCCCCCACCCCTCCCCTCCCCCTCTCCCACACACAACTCAAAGCTCCGTACAGATGGCTTCGCACTGCGCACCCGTGGCCGACTCGCAGAGACCCGGCAGGTTTTGTTTCGTTTGGAGTTCCACAAAGACAAAGCTCCCCCGTATAGCCTTAACAGACTGTAGGGGCAAGTGCTGTTAGCGAGTACCTATAAAGGCGGTCGGGCACCACGCCCGACCGCCTTTGTCTCCCCAGTGGCGATGTTTACACACCGCACCAGCTACTCATTTGAGGCTGAGTCGACCTAGAGGAGGCCCAGTACCGGTACAGATAATCGTCACCGGCGTTGGCCATGAGCGGGAATCTAACCCGAGTCGCCGGGTTCAGAGCGCAGCGTAGCGCTAACCGCTACACTACCGCTCCCACACGCACGCACACACACACGTGCACACGTACACACACACGCGCGCGCGCGTGTACGTGTGCAAGGGGCGACCCACCAACCCTCACCGCCGGAAAGTGCTGGGGCTCGCGTGCGCGTGCGTCGCCCCACTGCTGCGCCTCGGCTGTCAATTGGCACAGTCGCCGTTGCACCCCCTGCGGTGGCGGTGCGATGTTAAATTGCTCTCCCTCCGTATGACGTTATTGTAATGTGCATTTTATGAAGATGATGGGCAGGGTAATTTCCCAGTGTTTAATTTGGAGCTGCCAAACGAACTCGTGGGAGCGATCCGGAGGGGATTAATGAACCGTTGCAGCCTCTTTTCTTTAGCCCCTGCCTCGTCGGCTTAAAAGGGAAATTCGGGAAATCGCCCCGCTCTGAGACGGCTCTTACGAACTGCGCGACCGACCCCCCCCCACTCCCCCCCTTTGGTCTCAAGAACGTTAAACGAAGAGTACGCAGACGGGTCTCGGGAGCGTGATCGCAGTCCGGGCGTGGATCCGTACGTTGCAGCGGTTAGCGCCCCGCATTATGAATCCCCGCGGCCCGAGTTTGATTACCGGACGTGGCTAAAATCAGTGGCGAATGAAATCTAAACCGGTTTTGGCCACCGACACCCCCAGATGACGCTCGACAACCCACACTGACCAGAGTGGTGAAGTATAGTCAAACAACCTCTGCGACCGAATTTATGCGGGAAGGCCTCCATCCAGCAGTGGATTGAGAAAAAAATATCTAAGAAAGTCCTTAGCCAGAGGTGGAACTTCCACATTCCAATGGCAGGGGTGGATCCATCCACAACAAATTGGGACTCATTTTCCAAAGGCAGCCAAATATTATTTAATTTGTCACGATTATCAGTTCATCCAGGGTAATTCATCAGTGTGTTGGTGGGGTTGGTGGATAATGCCGAGATAATGACGCTGACCTGCAGGTCTATGGGATGGGCAGTAGGTGCCAAAACAGAAAGCCGGTTGCCAAAATATCAATTGAATTGAGGTATTGCAATGATGCATCGATTCAAAAAACGTTATCACTTTTTGAAGCTCACAATACATGCATTGAATCGTGTTTGTCTAAGCATTGATTTTTCAATTCGTATCTATATTGTATGTCATCGGTTGACTTCACCACTAGAGCTCACATGCACTACAAAGTTAAATTAAATGCGACCTTGAATCACATCAATTTCCATTGAATCGTGATGACGATGATGCTATTTATTTAAATACGTGTTCAGTGATATCCACTTGCATGTGGGGGTTTCTGCAGGCACTCCTCCAGTTTTCCTGCCACATGCAAAAAAAAACATGCTCAACTAGGAATTAGCCAAATATTCTCAGGAGGTCAGTGTGAAAAGTTGGATTGTTATTTTATTAATTATTGATAACAAAATAGAATGGAATCCAGTCAAATGTTTGCAACGATCAAACCGATTGGCACCCCACCATACCATCGTGGTCATGTTGCTCACCGCGTTGGCTACTGTGGGGTGCGTGAGATCGGTAAACTGATGACGGAAGTTTAAAATAAAATATATTGAATTTTCACGCGATAATCGACAATAATGAGAAAAGCAAAAAAAAACTCCCCACTGCACTTTGAGATGTTTCGTTAAAATTATGAGCATAATATGAATGCAAGTAGTATTAATTATTATCATGCAAAACTAAATCAATTAATAGTCATAGTCTTGCTGTTCAAAGGCATTCGGACAGCGTTCATCTCCATTGATGGCTCCTATCCAACCGTGCAAATTCCACATTCCTATGGCCAGGAACAGTCTATAAATAGGATAATCACCCTTGACTTCCCAGAATGTGGTACCAATTGTATCTACCCCCCGAAGGATGATGGGATGTGTCACCCACAGCCCATAATTTGAACTCACAACCTTCATTCCGAAGGAGGATTTGCTATGAAAATAGTATAAAGACTCGGCGAGGCTTTCCTTGTACAGAAGACTATTATTATCATCATCATCATTTCAGAAAGGTTGGTCAAACAATCCAAGAGATATGGGACGTACAAACATGACCTTTAAAATATTTGACCTTAATCTTTGAATGCTCGGCTTGAAAAATACAGCCTGTCAACACATTACGGGCATAAACCATCCATGAAATTGTAACCATGTATTTGCCAGCCTTAAAGGAATATTGTCAGCGCAAACAGACGGATTATGTTCACTAATACATTTTATTTTCCCCCAGAGAACATGGCTTCATTGCAAGAACAACTGTTCAATAGACACAACCAAACCCAATCTTAGCAGTCAATTTAAACGGTAATTGGTAATTTCCATTGCCTCGTCTTTAATGCACACTGGTAAACACTGGCATTTTTGTGCGTACTTGTGTACTGGAGTAATGATTGTATTTTCTCAAAATGTGAAATTAATTCTTGTTGAATCTCACAGCATGCAAAACAGATTAAAACGTTTGTCGTTATTCCCTTTTGTTATTTCAACGTGATCCCGCAAGTGGCCTGTTTATTACGAGCATGAAAGCAAATTTATTATTATTTTTTCTCCTTGTTATTGTATTCTCATCATTAAAATTAACTTCCATTCGATGGAATATACTTCCCCCGTAAATATGTCATCCCGAGCGGTTAAGTTCAGCATCACGCCTTATTCAAACCTTGAAATCAATCCCATCCTGAGTTACATTATAGCTCAAATTTTAACCTCCACACATCTGCTCTTCATTCAGTGAAGGCAAATCAAGAAATGACATAAAAAAACCCACATCAATTACATTGTATAAAGGTTTTTAAAAAAATCTAATTATTTTAAGACCCATAAAAAAACATTGATATGTAGGTTGGGAAGTGTTGGCGCAGTGGTTCTCGCAACAGGCTGTGGACCAGGCGAACCTGAGTTTGACTCCAGTCCACGGGTAGACGAGTGATGGCTAAGCAGCTCCTAACTGGCACTGACCAACGTGGGGAAGTATAGTCAAACAGCCCCCGCGACCGATACGACACGGGGAGGCATTCATCCAGCAGTGGATTGTATTTCTAATTTAAATACATTTTGAGCCAAGTTCGTCGGTATGGCCAGTGTATGAACGATGGTAAAATCCCAACCATTTTCTTCATATTTCCATCGGTATTTCATTGGTGCATGTATGATGCATGTCAGCATTGTGTAGAATTTATTATTGATGATTTTTATTTATTTGCAGCCATTTCCCCCCCCCCCCCCAGTTAATCACGTAATAAATCTCCACGTGGCCTCGTGTAAATAAGCAGCCTTGATTTGAGCGAAAAACAGCCAAATGATGCATTAAGCCCATTTTTCAATGGAGATGTGTGTAAGGGTTAAACTTAGGAGTAGAACCCGGAGCAGAATTTCTCATAGAGTATTTTCTGTTCCCCTCCCACCCCCAATCCTTCTTACCCCTCAGACCTGCTGTGAGGGATGACTTGGGATGGAGAAAAATTTTCCGAAGCTCAGCCCCACACAACTACAAGATGAAATTAAAGCCCTCGATAAAACTAATTCACCACCACGACGATTCCACGAAGTTTCACGATTGAAGCTCGTGATTTTGATTCTAAACTCAACTATTTTTATTTCTTTACAGTGTGAATGGTAGTGCCTCTAGTGGCTGCAAGGGCTGACGTGAATCCAAAGCATTTAGCATCTGAGGATGTTGAAGATTTGCCTCCATTTTTAGTTACAGAAAATTGAGTCAAATGAAGCTGACTAATTCTGAAGAGAGTTCCCTTGCTACGCATACACAGACGTCCCAACGTTGTTGTTGCAATTCCTTAATTCCAGACAAACACATTTTATCTAACCTTCACCAGCACGGTGAAGTACGGTGAAATAACCCCCACGATCCGCACATCCAGCAGCGAATTGACATCCAAACTGAAAAAGAAAACATCGATTCTTTTTTGGCGCGCACATGCAATTAAATCCAGTTATGATTTGATATTATTTGATGTTGATGGATCGACGCATGGTCTCACCTCTAAATTTAAAACGTCTGGAGCTGCACGCTGCATCATCGTCATCATCGTCGTCGTCGTATTGTTTACAGCCTTTGCAACGTCAAATTTCAAATTCAACGTCTCTTCCTAACGCAGCAACAACAACACCACAAAAAAAAACCTTCCTCTAGTCCATTGCCTTGCTTTTGTGGTGCGGAGGGAAGAAAAAACTGCTGTGAAGGGGAGAGAGAGAGAGAGAGGGCCTGTTTTAAAAATTAATCCAGTTTCAACCCACCCCCCCCTTTTCAGCTCGTGGCATTGAAAGCGCGGCGCAAGAACACATCAACTGCATTGCTCATTCAGTTTGAGGGGGCATGCTGTGACACCCTTTGTATGCAGGCTTGTACGATGGAGTGTGTTATTGAAGCGAGAGGAAGGGATGGAGGGCGACGTTGGGAGGGGGAAGAGACGCAGCGAGCGAGCGTTGTGTGGGTGCGCGCCACTGTTCGCTAGGCGCCTATTCTCCCCAATTAGCGATTCATCTCACAAATTTCACCACTCTGCCAGATTTGCAATCGTTTTATTCTTCTTCTTCAAATATTTATTATGTAGTTTGGTTTGCTTCTGCCCGCGCCGACACAGAAGCTCAACAAATTTGCACAAAACATCTCCCCGGATATTGTGAGTGGCAGACAAAAGCGACGTGACGTAAATGAGCCCCCTAAATCTCTTAAGGCAGCTTTCAAGGCAGCTATTCAGAGAAGATATCACGATGGGGTTTTTTCCCGCTGTCGCTGCTGCTGCTGCTGTCCCTCCACTACTGTTCTCCGCAGCTCTTTTACAAAATGTGTGTTTTTTTTTTTACAAATTCAATAGGTAGATTGGCACATTTTATATTGTTAATTCCACAGGGGGATAAAAAAAAGCACCGGCCGTCGCTGTAAAGTGTAATTTCCAAAAAGATATATAAGCCTATAATGTGTGTTTGGGGGTATATTAAATATATATGAAATCAAATTTTGATTAATTTCATTTTCGACCACATCACACTATTTGCCGATCATGATTTCATTAATGCAGAAACACTGGGCCATCGGGTCTCGTGTTAATAATGAATCTGCTATTATAATAATACATTTTTTTTTATCGCTGTCTGACCATGAAATATCACAGCGAGGAATTTAAATTAAATCCCCTATATACGTTGTATATATTAAAAAACTTTTAAGTGGCCTGAGGAAGAACGGTCCGTGCATTTAGCTCCAATGGTTTAGCGGGAGAGCTTTGCCTTTTGATTAAATAATTCGATGATATTTTTTAAAATCTTTTTTTGTTTAAGATAATCACGTTTGGGCAAAGGCTCGCGCTACAAAACGAGAACACGGCTGATCAATTAAAATAAGAAGAAAAACAAATGCAATGCCATCAAAAAACCTACAGATTTTTTTTTGCTTGTTTTACAGCTGCGTGGGTTAGAATAATGCTTCATTAACTAATGCCTAAGAATTGTTGCTTTTAATCTCCGGCCATTGTGGGAGCGATAAATTAAACGCAACGTGCGGCATCAGGGCCGAGTTTTCATGCAGGATGCTGGCAAAGCCTCAACACTTAATTATTCTGTAATGGATTCAGTCGCCTCGCGCTTGATGCAATTCGTCAGTGTAATGTGCGAGGCTGTTTCCATTTTATCAGCCCATTCATCAGCGACTTGTTATCAACCCTCCAGTGAATTATTGCTGCCAGCGCCGCCGAGTCTTTGTGCAGGTCACGAGATGTGAGCCCGGGCCAGCCTGAGAGAGTCGTCGCCTCCGTGTGCAGGTCCGTATGCGTTTGCCACGGGTGTGCGCGCGCGCGTGCGTCTCTGTGTGCGCGCGCGCGGGTGCGTGCGAGGGGAGCGGTGGCGCAGCGGTTAGCGCTACGAACCTGGCGACCCGGGCTCAATTCCCGCTCACGGCCAACACCGGTGACTCATTATCTGAGCCTGGTGCTGGGCCTCCCCTAGGTCGACTCGGCCTCAAATGAGTACCTGGTGCGGTGTGGAAACATCGCCACGAGGGAGACAAAGGTGGCCGGGCGTGATGTTGGCCACCCACCCATTCATAGGTGCTCCTCGGTAACAGCTCTTGCCCCAACAGTCTGTTACAGGCTATACTGGGGATCTTTGTCTTTTTTTTGTGTGCATATTAGGTACGATGGTCAATGCACCGTGCTGTGATTGGAGGCAACTCGAGTTCAATTCTCAATCATGGATAACGTCAGTGACAAGTTGGATTCAAATATATCCCAGGCCCCTTCTAAGTGGCAAAGGTAAAGGTGCAGCCATGCAATGATTTGCTCATGTCACTGCTGGCAGAAGGGCCTTCACTTGAGGGAGTTCTAGAGAGCCCCCTATAGAGGGTATTTGGCCTATTCTTCCACCCTGCCCGAGATGTATGCATGTTGAACGTCTTTCGCGATGTACGGAGGTGTCTTGGAACAAGTGTGAGCACCCACACTTCACGCCACCGCATGCGACCTGCCGATTGACTAAGCGGGGTGCACCCTTTTATACTGCAGGGTGATAAGATGCGGGGTGGGGGGGATTTAATAAAAAAAGAGGTCTAGATATGAAGTTTTCGTGACTGCAAGGATCCATACTTTTTGGTTCTTTCGGTAAAGTCACGTAGGTGAAACATACAAAAAATGATAATAAAAATAATAAAATGAAAATAACTCAATTAAATCACGACGTTTCGGAGGCAACACAAGCTTCCGTCATCAGGTGGAACAGCCACAGCAAAAGTACAGTAATTTTTGCTGTGGCTGTGATTTAATTTAGTTATTTTCATTTTATTATTTTTATTGTTATTTATATATTTTAACCTACGTGACTTTACCGAAAGAACCAAAGAGTATTAAAACAGAGGTGCTCATGGTTTCAACTGCCACTCCGGGCGATAGAACTGGTGACCTCTGTATTGCAAATCCATAGGTACCGTTCAGATTTCTCAACAAAAACAACAAAATAATCAGAGGGCACATCTGAGATCGTGAATGCGTCCGAGCTAAGGTGGCCATCATCTTTCGAGGCTCCCTCTCGCGATCCCTCTAGCGGAGGGCATCGTGGCGTTGAGCAAAGCGATCGGCCAAGGGGCTGCGCCGTGAGCGAGCGAGAGAGAGAGCGCGAGAGAGAGAGGAAGGCCCGCCAATGAATTATGCAGACGATGTTTGGGGCAAAGAATAAAATATCCGACTGCCTAACATCTTCGCATCGGCAGTTGTCGAGACACATGTCGTGCTCCTGCGACGTCATTTCCTGTCTGAAACGCACTTGATTAAAGCGCGCGCGCGTGCACACGTTCGACCAGAGGACACTTTGACTTTTAAACAAGTTTTGAAACAACTTTCATTGCCCTTCTGCTAACCCTACCTCCTCCCTTTGTTGCTACTAATCCTACATAATGCACGGGCATAATATGACTTTGAGACCCCCCCCCCCCACCTCCTACGCATTCCACAAGTAGTGACTAATCCCATATCTGCATTTTTCATAAATATGCTAAATTCCTCTGTTGATATGCATATTCCTTTGTCAAGGCGCCCTTCCTCCCCTAACCCAGCTTAAATATACGCTGCCATGCTTGGTAGTGTTCATTCAGACGCTGTCTTTCCGACACACCTGTTCTTCACCTGAGGACGGCTGCTTGCGTTGTGGCCGAAACGTCGTGAGAATTGTATTTTATTATGTTTTATTTTTATTATTTTATTATTTCCCTTCTACGTGACTTTACCGAAAGAACCAAGAAGATGAATCCCTGAGGTCACGAAAGCTTCAAATCGAAATTTAACTTTCATTGCCGCCAGCAGCAAAAGCACTGGAGGCGATTTCGATATGAAATACACAAAGTCACCAGCAAACAAATGAGAATAAACGCTACAAATCCACGCGCTGTGGCGCTAAAAGCACCGCGCACAACACAAATAAAAAGTCACGTGGTGGTTGTGGTGGTCATCGCGCACGCCACGGTGACGAGCGAGCGCTTCAGGAGGTGAACACGAGGGTGCCGTCCACGCTGGTACAGAGGGCTTTTCCGGTTCGACCAGAGGAGAGAGAGGAGAGAGGGGGGAACAAGAAAACATTGATGGGTGCACATTTCAGATGACACTGTTTTATATATATTAAAATAACCCCTGTGCTGTGTAACGCCCTGCGCCTATTACAATGCAAATCGTAGTGCGTGGCACTGAGCTGTGTGTGGGGCTACATTGGCTTAACTTCTCAGAGCACGCATCTGTCTTTTACAATTGTCAAGGTAGAGGTGGAGCCCTGGCAATCGCTTGCTCACCGCCACTGCTGCTGGAAGGGCTTCTGCTAAGAGGGAGGATCGAGAGCAGTGGCTCTTCACCTGGGAGTGCTCCCTGCACCCCCTGGGAGTGCGAGATGCCCTTTCTGGGGGAGGTGCGCGACATGGCCAGATTTTTATTTAAAAGGTAAATCATCGAAAACACAAATTAAGTACGGGCACGTAAGTGCAATTACTTTGTTTTTATCAAATCGACGTATTTACTGACATATATATTTTTACCGACCGAGAACCAAAGGGGTGCACGTCTGCAGTGAAGGTTAAGCGAGTTGTTTTTGGCCTACTTTTCCACGCTGGCCAGTTTGTCAGTTTCATTTATTTAATGTATTAGGTATATAACTCTGTGAGCCATGCGGCTCTTGACTCGGGTGCAACCGCAACAAACAAAAACACGAACAAGAAACATCTTAAAGTAACTACACGCAACAGAAAAATCCAGGAAAAAACAGCAAAGTCTTCCATAAAAAAATCACCGCATTTCAACGCTGTGTGCAAAAATCCCAGTGGGATGCAGGTCAAACAATAACAACCATTTTAACACGTAGGCTTTCGCTGGATGCAATTACCAGCGAAACGTCGTACTCAAATTGTAAATGTTGTGGTTTCGCGATTCAACACACCGGTGGGCTAAAGCAGTGAACTAATTTGTCTTTTGTCAACGTGACACTTTTTTACTGATTGGCCGTGTCGGGTGGTGGAGGGTTACGACACATTTATAAATAACGCGATCTAAACCCAAAAACGTTGATTATGAATAATAACAACCATAAGATAATTCAGATTAAAGTTATCAGGCTAACTCTGTACTACAACAAACAAACATGGCTAAACCAAAACGTCTTCTTGTAAGCGGTAGGAGTACCCACATGTTTGACCCACCACACGCGATCTGCCTACGACTGACTGCCATGGAACCCATTGATACTGCTGGAGGAAACGGAGGGGAGGGAGGGGGTGGTAGGAGATTAAATATACTTGCCTCGCGATTTCAACTGCCACGCTAGGTGATAATCTGAAATGCAGTGTGGAAAATAATAATCGTTCTCATATTTACCCAGCAGGACAATAATGTGTGATGCTACTTCAGAGTGGTCTACTCACACACAATAAAACACGTTCATCAATAACACTTCTCCCGAGGGGAAAACAACATGTATTAACACGTAGGCTTTCGCGACCAATATCATCCATAATAGAGGTTTTTGGGTTAGATCGCGTAAATATATAAATGTGTCGTTAAAACCGCCACCATCCGACACAGCCAACTAGTAAGGGTGGTCAGAACGTGGCAATTCGTCACTAGTACAGCACACCGGTGCGTTGGAGAGCCAAGCCACAACATTTACAATCTGAGTACGACGTTTCGCCAGTAATTAATTAAGTGATGAAGCTAGTTGTAATTACTGGCGAAACGTCGCACTCAGTTTGTAAATGTTGTGGCTTGGCTCTACAACACACCGGTGTTGCTGTACTAGTGACGAATTGGCCACGTTCTGTTTACGTGACAACCTTTACTAGTTGGCCGTGTCGGGTGGTGGAGGGTTTTAACGACACATTTATATATTTACGCGATCTAACCCTAAAAAACCTCTATTATGGACAACATATATCCACTGCGTTCTCTGGATTATAATATGCTCCAGAAAGCAAGGCGCCACCCATAAACTTGCCACGGCGTCAATACATTTGTACAAATCTGGTGACACACAAGCACATGCATGCACGTACACCACGGCACATGGCTACTCGCAACGCTTGGCTTATTCGTTATTGTGGATTGCATTTTCTTCCCTTTACCCTTCCGTTGGTAATTAAGAAGATGTGTCGTCTACGGGGTAATCGGACGTTGAATACCCCTTGCAACCTCATTTGCAAGAGGAGCCTGCGCCTTTTGGCATGGGGTGTGCATCGAAAAATCGTTGCATTTTCCAACAGTCGTCCTGCAATGTTTATACATCCAACTGCCTCGTTGCAAAATTACAATTGACCAAGTTGTCATTGCAAATGACACCCATCTCTTGCGGACTATCCTCTGGTTAAATAACGGACGCAACAATAGGATAATGAAGGGCAATTGGTGCGTTGTGACTGGGGTATATGTGTACGTACGTATACGATACGACCCTTTGTCAATCCACTGTTGGATGAAGGCTTTCTCACACCGTGTGGGTCATAGGTCGCCGGATTCTAAACGCAGTGTGTTAGCCACTTTGCAAACTGCTCTGTCTCACATGTTATCTATATATATATCACATTATTAATGCATTCTCTTCAGAGCATCATAATCGTCAGCAGCCAATATCTATCCACTGCTCGATGAAGGATGCTGCAATTGATCCTGGGAATGCTGCAATTTATCTCACTCTTGCACGCCTGAACTGATCTCATTTTTTTCTTCATAAAAAAATCCCAATGAAACATTTTGCGACTGCCAGTGTGCGTACCCATAGGTTATCTTTTACATTTATACAGCGAGCAAAAAAAAAATACCAATTTCATCAAGACTCTGACAGCACTATCATATTTTACCATTGACAAATTATGCAATGCTTTTTTTTATTAGCGCCACTCCAATATGAATTGTAATGCTCTGTTATGCCATGAAATGTGCAAATGGAAATTTAAAAGATTCGACATCTGAAAGGGACATACGCAGGGGCAAGGCATATCGACAAATGAAAAACATGTTGAGACCGGCGCTTGGGATTATTATTTATTTTTCTTCATACGTATCACCAGCCATCATCTTGAAGTGTAATAATTCCTGAATGCAATGTTAATGCCACGGTTATTTAAACGTTGGCCATGCTTGTAACGCCGTACAGTCGTGCGTAAAATTAGACGGGCAGTGCTTGTGGATCTTTCGCCCTCTCCATGTGATTACCAAAGTGGTTTCAAAGCTGCACGGGCTTAGGAAATGGCAGCGGCTGCCTCATCAATTACAGATAAAGGCAGCCTGAAAGCTCGCTTGCTATACATTACATTATAAATCCAGCTGTACCGCTGAAGGATGGAATCGATTCTCGTGTGGCTTTGGACCGAATTCGTTTTTTTTCTCCCTTGAATCGACTGACTTTGACTTTAAAGGTCAAGAATGGACAAAGCTGAATTCTTGAAATCAATGTTTTCCCATCACTTCTCCTTTCCCTCTGAATGTTAGGCTTTGCATGTGTCTCTTGCATGTGAGTGCCTGTGTGGGAATTTGGTGGAGAGCGAAACCTGATTTTCTGAACCGGTTCTGGGCCTCCCGTAGGTCGACTCAGCCTCAAATGAGTGCCTGTATTAACATCGCCACTGGGGAGACAAAGGCGGCCGGGCGTGGTGCTGGCCACCCACCGTGCCAGCCTTCATAGGTGCTCGATAACGGCACTTTCCTCAACAGTCTCTTGAGGCTTATATGGGAGATTTTTTTTCTTTGTGTTTTTAGGGGGGAGAGGGGGGGGTGAAGTGAAACCCTGGGGACCCGAGTGATCCGGCTTTGATTCCTGCTCACGGCAAACATCAGTGACGAATGTTTGAAACCGTTCCTGGGCCTGGTGTAATGGTCAGCACACCGGACATGCCATCCCGAGGTCGCCGGTTCGATCTCCCGGTGTGGCAGATGAAACGACAGTTCATTTGAATCTCCGGACCCCACCGTCGCTATTCACCCCTCGGTATAAATGGGTGTAATTCACTTTAGTCGATTGGCAGGTCACGTATGGTGCGGTAAGGTGTGGGTGCTCCCACCTATTCCAAGAAGTCTGGCCGGTGTGGAAGAGTAGGCCAAATGCCCTCGAGAGGGGCTCTCTCTACGGATGCCTTTTGTGGAGGGCCTGCCGCCAGCGGTGGAATGAGCGAGCGATTGCAGGGCTGCGCATTTTCCCCAGTGGCAGCGTGATGTAAATAACTTTTGAAACCGTATTTTTCTAATTGGTTGGCATTTGTTTCCGTGTCTGGCTTTGACGCCTGCACCGCTTTAGGAGACCTGAATTCTGAGCGATGGCTGAATGTGAAATTATTTTACCATTCGAGTGATGCTGCCTCTCTCTTATGTGCTTGTGTTTTGCAAACAGAGAAAGTGAGACTGATGGGAGTTTCAAAGCAATCAGCCTTGGACTTGGAGAAAACTGTCAATAGATGTGAGCCGCATGTCTCCCTCCTGCAAACCAGAACACGTGTATACTGACAAGAGGTAAGATTGTCATTCGCAGGCAAGCACGCACGGCTTAGTCCACTCCATCATATGTGTTCTCCCTGCATGAAGGAATTCATCATGATATTATTCATGAGTGTTTCCCTCCACGTGCAGAAACACGCGTTTAGAGTAATTTGCCTGCTGTAAATGTCCACACTATAAGCCACTTCGTCGGGCTATCATCTGTGATCGCCGGTTCGCGTCTGAAAAAGAGCAATACAGCTCAGTGGGCCTGACCAGATGAAATAAAATACAATACTTAAACTCTCACGTGGTGCATAGCATCGAGCTACTTGCTGCACTGCCATTGATAGTCCACCCCGTAGTTCTGCATGCGAGTTCCACATACTTGCGTTTCAGCAGAGTCCTCTTTATGCGATCCACCTCCAAAAGCAATTAACTGTCACCGACATGTAAATCACGCCGTTTGTGTAATGTAACGGGCAAATGGATTTGCTTGCAAAATGTCAAACGCCGTAATATTTAGACGCTGTCTCCTTTGCATCGCATTTGCAAAAGTGAACGTCCGTTGCTTGTCGACGCAAATGGAGGATACGGGCAGAGGCGGCAGTTAAATTAAATGCAAAGTGGTCCTGACCAGAATCGTGGACTCACGCTGACAATTTGATGCTGATCTTGTCAAGGAGCATAAACCATCACGCGAACTCCGGTCATCCTCGCGGCGCCTTTTGGCTGCTAGCCATCGAATAAAGACGGCCGCTTCTGCGGCCGTCTGGAACGCTCTTCCTTCTGATATTAGGAAGCAACTGGAGCTATGCACTTTTAAATCTAGAATGAAAACTCATTTCTTTAGAACTGCCATTTCGTGATTAGTGTATTGTCCTTGTCCACGCACCTCCGATGAGTATGGTGAGCTATTTACGGTGCGAAATAGATTCAACATATGTACCTAAGTACACATGAGCGCATTTGCTCCCAAAGTGCTCGTGGGTCTCCATGAAGAAAGAGGGCGAGAAGCAAAACAAGACTTCCACTGAAAAACATGACAGTTTTAACAAAAGAGTGCTCTGGCTTTCTCTTTTCTTATCCCGCCGTGAGAGATCGATTTACTAGAATCTGTGACCGTGTAAAGCAAGCACACAATGTCAAGATATTTAATGGGTTTTTTTTTCTCGCCAAATAAGTATTGTGATGTCTCTTCTAAAAGTCACGTCCCACTTTTATATGTCGACAAAGTAACCGTAGGATTCTTTCAGAGTACAAACGTTCTGCTGCCATTCGTGCAAATCCCACCGTAAAAAAAACACAAAAACCGAGTGCAACATCGCATATCCGACTGTCACATATCCGCTCCTTCGCCGATTAACCGCTCACACCGACTGTAGTGTTTGCGCGTGACAGTGCAACTGTCGTTTCTTTATCGATGTTTCAAATGTCCGACGTTTTCACGAACCCGTTAATGTGTCATAACTCTCGCGTGACATCGCTCTATTCTCACACACAGTGGCGCATGTCCCCGTGTCTAAAGCAGCTCACGCTCTTACCTCTTGTCCTGCAACCCGTTTTGTGCGCGATGGTGTTACTGTCATTTTCCATAGCCCGTTCGCACACGTGACCTTGTCACATTTTGGCCTATGCTGCAGTCTCCTGCGAGTCGGATGTGTGGCATTCGCACGTATTTGTAAGCCCAATGTTCTCATCAGCATACCAACTGTTCAGTCACATGTGGTATATTCATATTCAACAGTGGGTTTGATCCACTTTCGTTTGGCTTTAATGTCACATTATGCGGGAGTTTCAAGTCTATTTTGTTTGAACAGGTAAGATCTCACGAGTCAAATTACTTGGTTCACTGATAATGCATATTGCGTATTATGTTTTTTTGTGTTAAGTACAGAGGGCATATTCACGCTGCCATATAAATAGCACCAATCAACATCTGGGCCTGAGTAATTTTTTTGCGGGATTTTTGTAATGATTAGTATCGAATATAATTGTGCCGATTTGTCAGCTTTATCACCTTTCTAGAACTTAATTTTAGAATGTGCATCGGTCATTGAGTCACAATAATCTATAATAGTCCATGCATGTTAGATACATGCTGCTTCAAACAGGCGTATAAGCTAAACAATATTGAAACACAATGCGATGGATTGTACTTGCTGTCAAATTCTGTTTCGATATCTTTTGGTCAAATGTATTATTGAGTCGTGCAGTGAGTGACACTATTTCTAACCATGTTCCGAATGGGTTAAAACCCATGAAAACGCGATACTTTTGCATATTTTGTGTCATTAATAAAATGAAATGTTGACCTTTGTTTCAGAGACAAGCAGGGGTCACAGAGAGTCTACCCAGATAAACGAGGAGGATGGACCGACATCTCATCTCAATGTCCAGCCTCGGGCCCGTGGTAGAATTTATACATTCCTGTGACGGGGATTAGTTAATCTGTCGGATAACGTGGCATAACACGGATTGTGGAACTATTGGGAATGGGTTTCTGAGCTTGAAATGCAGGCTCAGTTATGAACTCAATGTAGTGAGGGTGAAGGGAAAGGCTCCAGTGTATTGTGCTGGGTTCTTTTTTCCTGTCGATAGTCTGAGCGCTCTGGGAATTTAGAAGCAGATTTAAGCAAGGTCCTCCATGCAATAAATCCATTAAGCGTTGCTCTTCGACATTTCTGAACGTCACAATGATTGCCCCGCGTCTCACGCATGGATAGCAGTCATCTGTGACCTCTCCGGCATCAATCCACGCCTTAAAAAAGCCATTTGTAGAAGTGTGCATTAGTGTCTAGGTATGTACTGTGTATACAATGGGGGGGGGGGGGGGGCTGGTGGGAGTGGTGGCACAGCGGTTAACACACTTAACTACAAGCTCAGCGACCTGAGTTCCATCCCTGGTCGTTTCTCTTTAATATTGTGTACTTGTTGGGAGTGGTGGCACAGCGGTTAATGCGCTTCACCGCAGGTCCAGTGAGCCGAGTCTCAAATCCGGACCACTGCTAACATCAGCGGTGAGTCATGGCTGAACTGGTCTTGGGGCCACCCCTAGGTTTACTCAGCCTCAAATGAGTGACCGTTGGGGTGTGTAAATATCGGGACAAACGCTGCTGAACGTGGTGATGGCCACACCACCTTCCTTGCGTATCGCGCAGACCTTAATAGGTGCTCGCTAACAGTACTTAGCCGAAGGTCTATAGACGATTAAGCTAAACAGAGGATATATGTCATTGTAAACATCCACGCGTGATTCGTGCAAATGTCACATATAGTGAATTTTAATGGGCAGCGTAAGTGCTCGCGTGTGTGTGTTTATAAATTGAATTTTAAAAATGTTATTGCTCGGGAAAGATTTGTCAACATTACCACAGACGCATTACATTATTCATGAGTGTGCATGAGTACAAAACAACCCCCACAACCGGCACGGGCCTGGTGGAGGCCTGGTCGAGGCCTGTATCCAGCAGTGGATTAAGGGAGGGCTTTAAATAGTTGTTCTTGAAAATGTGTGTAGTTATTCTTATTATAAATTATAACGATGAAGAGGTAGCCAAGGACAGGAGAGGTCGTGGCAGCTTGGCAAGGCCTTCATCCAGCAGTGGATTAACCATGGCTGATGATGATTATAGCAGGGGTAGTATTTGTAGCCTGTTAAAAAAATCTGGTTCCGTGTATTACGTTCCACATTCCTACGGCGGGGATGAGTCTATCCATAGAACAACACCAACAGCTGTTGGCTTTCCTACAAAGTGGTAATAATTTTATCAACCCAGAAGAGATGAAAAGCTGAGCTGACCTACGATTGGTATTTGAACTCTCACGACCTGATTGTGAGACATGCGCTCAAACCCCATGCGCCACCAAACCGGATAAAACAAACCAGCCGTACAAATGCACACTGGATATTTTATATTTATACAAGTGTGTCTATACAATGTTGCATGTGTGTACGCGTGTACGTACACATTCATAACATTACGTGATTTCCACCACCCCATATGTTACCGTTCAAATTTCCATCAAGCTCCGCTAATTGCCAGGACAAAAAAAACATTTTCCTATCGTCTTCAAATGTCAACCCCTCTTATTGTCACACATTTGCTGCCATCCCCAGAGCATGATATTGCATTAGGAGTCTTACACTGTATATTCCCAGCGGTGGGTTCGTTGAAATAGCTTTAGCCGTGTCTGGAATGGCTTTTATTTTCCACCAGTATGCCCTACATCACGGGTTCGCTAACATTTTGCCGGCATCCAATTTTTAACCAAAAGCCATCCATCACTGAGCAATGTGCTGTGAGATTGACCCAGGATGAGCGAGAGAGTGGGAGAGGGTTGAAGGTGCTGGTGCTGGTGGTGGTATGAGGGTTTTTTTGGAGGATTTGATGGGGATGCCTGGGGCTCCAAGGGCCAAACAAAGGCATAAGGGTATGGGATTTGTAGATGGAGGTGAGGAAGAAGGTGGTGATATTGAGGATAAGTCAAACAAAACAAATATGTATAAATGCTTACAGACGCATGCCTACAATATAATACTTTAGGCGCAAGGATCGGTGGATCACATATAAATTAATGTGCTGCGAGGTGGTGAAGTGATGGCAGTACAGTAAGTGGGCTCATGTACCTGCCTGTGTAGACATTTGAGTACTATCGACCTCGTGAGTGACGGTTTACTCCCAATGTACAGAAATATCCTGATGCAAAATCTTTCTAAAAATGAGTTTTCACACTTTCCTCGAGAAAATAATTCTGCTACGTTTTGACACTGTACTTCCGAAATAATTAATGAAACGCATTAGATATTAATCTGTGATGAATACATAATAGTAAAATATCAAATAATGGTAAAAGTAACAATTACAAATAATTGGAATGTGCAGTGATTATGTAGCCCTGTCCTATAAACCTGACAAGCCAAGTTCACCTCCTGGTTATGACGAAGAACGGTGGGCAGGTGACATCTGAATGTGTTCCTGGGATCCACTGCCCCATTTTACCAACCGGCACTGACGAGGACGAAGAATGGTCGAACAAACTCCCGTGACCAACACGGCGTGTGAAAGCCTTTATTCGGCGGTAAATTGACAAAGGAGGGCATTGCTCTGTTTCTTAAGAATTTCGAAGCGTCCCTGCTCTACGTCCGGTAGAGGAGGAGGTGTAACGTTCATCTCGTCACGGGTATTCCAACGATGCATGCCAGGAAGAAATGTGTCCAATCTTTTTTGTTTGTTATCCTTTTCACCAACCCACGGTTCAAATGTGGTGAAGTATGGTCAAACAAAACCCCGTGACCAATACGGCCTTCAACCAACGGTGAATTGGCAAAGGGCCCGATATTTTTTTCCCCTTAATAGCACACAGCGCTTATTTGATGGCAGTGTTGAGTCACAGCTGGTGTTAGAACGAGGCTTCAGTGGTGCTTTCCCATGTGTCAGCCATTGCATTAAACCGCCATCAATTACCCTAATTAATTGTGCCAGTAATCTTAAAGGCAGGAGCAAAAAATAGCCGAGTGTTTCACATCTGCCGGCCACGGGATTTATAATGAACAGCAGAGGTAAAGGTGCAGCCCTGCAAATGTCGCGCTCACGCCACTGCTAGCCAGGGGGCCTCCACTGGAGGGAGCTCCACATGGCCCATCAGGATTGTATTTTGGGTCACTCGAACACACACGGTGGTTCTCAAAGTGTGGGTCCCAGGACCATCGGTGGTCCGCGATGGGCCTCCATGTGGTCCGCGGGGCTGTGATGCAAATGCGGGTTGATCCGGACAATAATGACAACACCATTGGAACCTCATTTGCCAGTAAAAGGGGGGCATTGCTCTGTTTCTGATCATGTATGCACTGTCCTTGAAGGACAGTGCATACATGATCAGAGTTATGTTTTTTTGTTTGCATTATGACTGCAGGTATTGTGGTCTATGCAAACATGACTCCTTGTAAAAAAAGGTGTCAGTTTTGTTGCCAGATAGAAGGGTAAAAAACCAATTATCAATAATGACAACGTTTATAACCCCTATATATAAATGCCCCCCCCCCCCCATAAAAATCCTTGTTCCGGTAATATTAATAATTTAGTATTAATCGTTAGGGGGACTCGGGCGGTCCGCGGAAATGTATCCATCGGCTGAGTGGTCCATGGACCAAAACAAGTCTGAGAACCACCCCTCTAACAACACTGGCCACGACATCTATGAAGATGTGGGAGTAATCTATGCGTTACCTCCACCATACCCGGACCTGTCGATCGACTAACTGGGTGAGCAGAGGCGGTGGTGATTTAAGGAACTTGCACCATTGGATTAGGCTGCCGTGTAGGGAAATCTAAGTGAACTGGTGACCTCTGGATTGCAAGTTCAGCGAGCTTACCACTGCAGCGGTCTGCCTTCTAAAGAATAGCGCGGATCAGCATTTCTGAAGATGAGACATAATGCCATTTTGTATGTTTTATGCATTCATTTGCTGCAGGAATGTTGCAGTTTGTAATGATAATGTTGTTAGGCAATGTGCAACCATCTGTGCCTGCGTAATTGAATGCGTAAAATGTCAGAGACTGTTTGTTAGAATTTTCGTGCGGGATTTTATTTTATTTATTTTAAGTACATTATGATAAAATAAGAAAGTGGAATGATTTAATAGCCTGTGTTGGCATGTAATTTACCATGATGTACTAATATACTCATACCATGTGAATTCATTATTTGCAACTTGCTTTCTAAAAGCTACAACTTTAATGCTCTACAAAGGTGGTCGCCAATACAACAATTACTATTCGGGCAAATCGCGCGATGATGCTGGTAGATGTAATTACCAGCGAAGTGTCGTACTACTCAAATTGTAAATGTTGTGGATTTTCTCTCCAACACACCGGCGGGCTGAAGTAGTAAACTAATTGGCGCGTCGTTTACGTGACAAACCTTGCTGGCTGTGTCGGGTGGTGGAGGGTTACAACCCAAAAACCTCAATTATGAAAAATATTGGTCGCGGAAGCCTGCTACGTGTTAAACAAAAAATACACCAATCTTCGTTATCCATTGTGGTGGATCTTAAACGGCTCTGCGATCCACTGGAAACCGATGACCAACAATGATTCCGAATCAACCCTTTAGTGGCCAAGCATATGTTTTTTTTTAAAACGAGGGACGCTACTTTATTTGTGTAACTCGACTGGTTTCTTGTACAAACCAGTGCTATTATCACGTCCTGCCCCAATGCACTGCGTCCATGATAAACGTGCAATTAAAGCGTATAACATAGACGCTTGCCATGATTTGCGATGAGTTTTGAAACATGGCAGAAATTTGTCTATTAACAATCCATGGCAGTATTCTTTCAAATAAGCTCAGTCAAGTAGGCAAGTGTCCTGTCTTTGCATACCTTACGAAAGTAATAAAATGAACACAAATGCGAAAAGAAAAAAAGTTAAACAACCTCAGGGACGCATTGTGTTTTATTCAGATCCAGTGATTTTTGTGTTCAGATCGTTGTCCTCCACCCACACCTCTGATTGGCACGGTTAACTACGTATGGTGCGAAAGAAGTTCACCATACTTACATGCATTCTTGCGATGAAGCCAATTTTGCCAAAATCAGAGGGATGTGGAATTGCCCACATTCCTCCAACACACAGGTTCGACCGTGTGCGTGTGAACCACTAGACCAAAGTCAGACTTGACCATATGCTTGAACCACTGGCCCCAACTCAGACTTGACCATGTGAGTAAACTACGTGATCGACGAGGCCCGAGGGCAGTGTGACAACCTAGGCGATTAACTTGGCTCGAGCATACGTCGAATTTTTTGTTCGTGTGAAAATATATTTTCGCAAAATTTCCCATTTTTAGGAAATTTCTCATTCATATTTCAAGATAACACGGTGAAAATGTGGCGCATTTTTCCGAAAAAACTTTTTTTTTCACGCGAACACAAATATTTACATTTCCCAGTTTATTTTTTTAAATATGAAATAAGCCTAAAGGCAACGGAGTAATAAACATTTCATTAAAAAATAGCACGATGAAAATTTGGCGATTTTTTTGCGAAAAATGACAGGTGTCCTTTTTTGTGCGCAAAAATGTTTTGTTAAATTTCCAAGTTTTTATTTTATACATAGCGTAGTAAGACTAAAGGCAAGAAAGGTATTCACTTCTCAATTAAAAATAACGATGTCATTTTGGACAATTTTTGCAGAAGAACTAAGTGAAAAATAATCGTGAAATATCCCCATTTATCCAGAGTATAGCATCCTAAGCCAAAACAGAATCAAGGAATCCACTTTTTGTTGTTGAAATATAAAACCATTCACATTTGGGCCAATGCTTCGCCAAAAAAAAACTACAATTGTGACATATCCATGTTTAATTTCTAATATATCGGGAGAGTAATCCTATAAACATCGCGATAGTGGAATCCACTTCTTGTTGCGAACAAACAGAGCCGTGAAAAATGTGTCCAATCTTGACCAAGAAAATCAACACAGCAGAGTAGCGTAACGCTTGCCGATGGGACCCCGTTCTCTATGTGCATCAAAGAATTGAGCTCGGCATTATATTTCGAGGGGTCGCTTAACACCACCCCCTGAGTTTGAACCGTTAGAGGGATGACATCCCAGACTCGTGCGGGCTGCATTACACACAAAAAAAATAGAGACAGTGGCTCCGGGTGGAGGGACCCTCATTCCTCCCCGTACGGCGACGTGGGATGCGAGGGGGTGGATGGGGGTGGGTGTCGTGCGGGTGAACGTGTCACGCGTGATGCACACGAGCGCTGTCGGCGTTGTCAGAAGGCAATTCGGATGTAACTAAGTAAGAGAGAGAGAGGGAGATTGCGTCTTTGAGGCCTTTGCGAATTAGCCGTTGAGTTTTACGTGCAAGTTAATGTTTAACATTACAGCGCATGTCGTGCAACCTGTCATTTTGAACATTTTTTTAATGTAACTTGTTTTTATGGATAATCACTTGACAAGTCGTTCTTTTATTCGCGTGATTGTTCGGCCCACTTCGCGTGAAATGTCGTGTCTGAGTCTTACATCTTCAGTGCAGTCTTTGTTAGACTGACGTTACAGGATTTTGAGGATTTCCTGTGAGAAATCAAGGTTCAAACGTCCCACTTTTTGTTTTACACATCGTGTACAAAGTCTAATCACAACGGAGCAATTAAAATGTGTTCACAAAATAAAGCTCTCAAAAATGTAACCGCTTTGACCAATATCGACGTAGATTCGTATTGTAAAGAGACATTCTCTATGAGCCCCTCTCTTTGCGTGTTTAAAAGTTGAGGTAAAGTCTCCCAATCTTCGTCTCTGAGACACAGAACATTTGATGTACTGTGAATAAGGCAATGCTATTGACGAATGCGTTGAGCTTGTTCTGTTAGGTGAGCTTGTTTAGTGGAGCGCAATCCTTATGTAGACAGTGCCTCGTGTATAATGGGCCGTCCATAAATGACGTCACGCGATTTTGGTCGATTTTTGACCCCCCCCCCCTCGCCACACAGCGTCACAAACCTCTGCCTCCCCCCCGCCCCATTTGTATTAAGTAGAACGTGTTGTCTATATTTATTTAAAGTTGCGCATTTTGATGTGACGTCACATTTCTCAACCGCCCCCCCCCCTCGTCACACATCGTCACAAATGTCTGACCCCCCCCTCCCTAGGTGGGTGACGTCATTTATGGACGGCCCCGAAGGGAATCGAGGGCCTATGCGGTAAAGGATTTGGCGCAACAACGGGAAACTAGAGGGATGAGACCTCCAACTCGTGGTGCTGACGGTGAATGGCAACAGCACCAATGAGTGGACGGAGCCTCGCCCCGACAGCTCGTGGGTGTGATGTGCAGTGTCATCAGCGGACAGCCACGAGGCAGTGAGTCGAAGGGCATGGTAAGGGAGTTGAACGGCAGATAAAACGGGTGGCTTAGAGTCGAAATGCAGGGTAAGGAAGTTGAACGGCAGATACAACGAGTGGCTGAGAGTCGAAGGGCAGGGTAAGGGAGTTGAACGGCAGATAAAACGGGTGGCTGAGAGTCGAAGGGCAGGGTAAGGGAGTTGAACGGCAGATACAACGAGTGGCTGAGAGTCGAAGGGCAGGGTAAGGGAGTTGAACGGCAGATAAAACGGGTGGCTGAGAGTTGAAGGGCGAGGTAAGGGAGTTGAACGGCAGATAAAACGGGTGGCTGAGAGTTGAAGGGCGAGGTAAGGGAGTTGAACGGCAGATAAAACGGGTGGCTGAGAGTTGAAGGGCGAGGTAAGGGAGTTGAACGGCAGATAAAACGGGTGGCTGAGAGTTGAAGGGCGAGGTAAGGGAGTTGAACGGCAGATACAACGGGTGGCTGAGAGTTGAAGGGCAAGGTAAGGGAGTTGAACGGCAGATAAAACGGGTGGCTGAGAGTTGAAGGGCGAGGTAAGGGAGTTGAACGGCAGATAAAACGGGTGGCTGAGAGTTGAAGGGCAAGGTAAGGGAGTTGAACGGCAGATAAAACGGGTGGCTGAGAGTTGAAGGGCGAGGTAAGGGAGTTGAACGGCAGATAAAACGGGTGGCTGAGAGTCGAAGGGCAAGATAAGGGAGTTGAACGGCAGATAAAACGGGTGGCTGAGAGTCGAAGGGCGAGGTAAGGGAGTTGAACGGCAGATAAAACGGGTGGCTGAGAGTTGAAGGGCGAGGTAAGGGAGTTGAACGGCAGATAAAACGGGTGGCTGAGAGTTGAAGGGCAAGGTAAGGGAGTTGAACGGCAGATAAAACGGGTGGCTGAGAGTCGAAGGGAAGGGTAAGGGAGTTGAACGGCAGATAAAACGGGTGGCTGAGAGTCGAAGGGCAGGGTAAGGGAGTTGAACGGCAGATAAAACGGGTGGCTGAGAGTTGAAGGGCAAGGTAAGGGAGTTGAACGGCAGATAAAACGGGTGGCTGAGAGTTGAAGGGCAAGGTAAGGGAGTTGAACGGCAGATAAAACGGGTGGCTGAGAGTCGAAGGGCAGGGTAAGGGAGTTGAACGGCAGATAAAACGGGTGGCTTAGAGTTGAAGGGCAAGGTAAGGGAGTTGAACGGCAGATAAAACGGGTGGCTGAGAGTCGAAGGGCAGGGTAAGGGAGTTGAACGGCAGATAAAACGGGTGGCTGAGAGTGGAAGGGCAGGGTAAGGGAGTTAAACGGCAGATAAAACGGGTGGCTGAGAGTCGAAGGGCAGGGTAAGGGAGTTGAACGGCAGATAAAACGGGTGGCTGAGAGTCGAAGGGCAGGGTAAGGGAGTTGAACGGCAGATAAAACGGGTGGCTGAGAGTTGAAGGGCAAGGTAAGGGAGTTGAACGGCAGATAAAACGGGTGGCTGAGAGTCGAAGGGCAGGGTAAGGGAGTTGAACGGCAGATAAAACGGGTGGCTTAGAGTTGAAGGGCAAGGTAAGGGAGTTGAACGGCAGATAAAACGGGTGGCTGAGAGTCGAAGGGCAGGGTAAGGGAGTTGAACGGCAGATAAAACTGGTAGCTGTGAAGTTGAAGGGAGAGGTAGGGGAGTTGAACGGCAGATAAAACGGGTGGCTGAGAGTCGAAGGGCAGGGTAAGGGAGTTGAACGGCAGATAAAACTGGTAGCTGTGAAGCTGAAGGGCAGGGTAAGGGAGTTGAACGGCAGATACAACGGGTGGCTGAGAGTCGAAGGGCAGGGTAAGGGAGTTGAACGGCAGATACAACGGGTGGCTGGGAGTCGAAGGGCAGGGTAAGGGAGTTGAACGGCAGATAAAACTGGTAGCTGTGAAGTTGAAGGGAGAGGTAGGGGAGTTGAACGGCAGATTAAACGGGTGGAAGGGCACTTACGAGTTCAGTTCAGCCTGGAGAAGAAGAGACCTGACTTTTAAACAACTTTTATTGCCGCCGGCAGCAACAGCACTGGAGGCGATTTCGATTCGAAATACACAGTCACCAGCAAACAAATGGAATATAAACGCTACAAATCCACGCGCTGTGGCGCTTCAAGCACCGCGCACAACACGAAAGAAAAGTCACGTGGTGGCTGTGGTAGTCATCGCGCACGCTACGGTGACGAGCGAGCGCTTCAGAAGGTGAACACGAGGGTGCCGTGCACGCTGGTACAGAGGGCTTTTCCGGCGGCTGGGTGGTGAGAGCTCTTGCCGCACCTACGATTAGCACGGTTGGCTACGTACGATGCGAAAGCAGTTCAACAAATAAACATACAGTTGTACAATAACAATGATGGAAGTGACCATACTTCACCACGCTGGTCAGTGAGGACAGATTAACAATGTATTGCACGTGCTATGAAGAAGGGCCATTCCCTAAAACGTTACTAATTATAAAAAAAATATACTCTTTGGTTATTTCGGTAAAGTCACGTAGGTTGAAAAATAATAGATCACGACGTTTCGATCGCAACACAAGCAATCGTCATCAGGTGGGACAACCACAGCAAGGAAAAACTGCTGAAGTTGCTGTGGTTGTCCCACCTGATGACGATTTCAGTTTTTTGTTGTTGTGAACAATTATTATTTTCTGCTCGGCGGTCACTCATCGTCCACGCTTCTGAGGTCTCGTGGGACACAGGGTTACTCTTGGGTGACGTTATCACAAGGCCACATCGTTCAGAATTTCGCATGTGCTTTTTTTGTACCGTACCGCGGTAAAGCACTAATTATTATGCTTTGCAAAGGAAGCATGTTCACGCATGGCAGTTAACAAATGTGTGCCTATGTTTGTTCTCTCTCTCTATGCATCTCTGTGATATCTGTCTGCTTATATGTCTGTCTATATGTCTCTGGTTCTGTGTTTTATCTCTCTCTCTCAAATTTAGCGTTTTCAGGAAGAACGTAATCAACCAGGTAGGGTGTTGACTGTTATGTTATCCGACTCTCTGTTGTATTACATTACATTTCTAAGTATACTAGATTTGTGTTTCTATTTCATTTATACCTGATGATGATTGCTTGTGTTGAAATCGAAACGTCGTATGCTAGTATTTAATTTATTATTTTATCTTTATACGTGACTTTACCGAAAGAACCAAAGAGTAGTTAACAAATGGTTTCATGCAATAGCCTTGGTCCTCCGGCTTGCTTCCTTTGTTGTTGTTTAGAAAACCATGGCTGGATCGCTTGAAAGCACGCATGCCTCTGCACGGTAACATCACCGTCCTATTTATTATTTATCACGTTGCCTTCAGCGCCACGGGCACAGCGGCGGTTCGTAAATGCAAATGGGATGCAAAGGGCAGGAGTAACATGCTGCGTTATTTAAGTTTTACATATTTTATTTGGGTAAATTCAAAATGTAATCAAGTCTCCATTTTTAAAGCCTTCGTTTTTGCAAGCCGCAAGTCATATTCATGTTCACTTGCAGTTAAAAATTTATAGCAGCCAAATACTCCAAACGCATGTTGATTCTAAATGTGTAGAGGAAAACCAGAGGACCCGGAGAAAAATCCATGCGACCGCAGGGAGAACACACAAACTGCAAACATACGGGCGACAGGGTCGGGATCGGGATCGAACCCACGACCTCCTGCAAACCGGGCAACGGAGTTAACATCTCACCACTGCGCGCACCCTCCCATGACTCCCGCAATCACCAGAGCCTCTCATTGTGAACTTCACTCGAAGATTCCCACCACCCATGTTGAGGACTGCCAGAATGACCGTTTCGTCTCATCCACACTGTGCTGAACAGTCACACTGCAGGTCACAACAATACTCTCTCTCACCCGCTTACTCCCTCCCCCCCTCAACTCACACACTCACCCATTCACTCTCACCCATTCACTTACACGGAAGGTCACAATCGCTTCTCTTTATACTTCCTCCCTCGCGCTACTCAGCTTTTGGGAAATCCCTCCCGTAATCTCTTTTCCCAACGTCTCACAACCTTGCTCATTTCAAGAAACGTATTAACTATTATCCATTACAACTTTAAGCGTGCTGGTTTTATTTCGCTGGCCTCTTGGTGTTCTGGGACTTTGGATTCTGTACTCGGCAAACCGTGATTACACGCAAAGAATAGTGAGAGGCAACGGCCCCCAAAAGACAACACCGTAGAAGTGCCCCAGGAGTAATTTGAATGGACCTCATTTACACGGCCATGCTCGGTACAGACTGCTTCACAGTCTGTCAGCTATATATACACACAAAACACACACCCATTTTAAACGCTCAGCTGAAATAAAAATAACTACACATTATTTGACAGAATAAGTCACGGAGCTGGAATAACTGTACAGTGATGAGGCTTTTTTTTTCGTGCAGTCATTCGTGACCAGGTTGAGGCATCAACGCAATTTGCTTAAGAGGTACAGAAGGGAAAGGCACATCCCTGCAATTAATTTATAATGCCACTGATGGTGGTAGGCCCTTTACTCGAGGTTGTTTGGCCTAGTCTTGAACATAAGTTTAAGAACCCAGTTTAATGATGAGCAGCTGAACCCTATCTTTGAACCCACGGTCTTTGTTTATAACAGCACAAAGACGAAGAACAGCACAAAGACAAAGATCCCCCGTATAGCCTTGACAGACTGGTGGGGCAAGTGCTGTATGCGAGCACCTATGAAGGCTGGAATGTTACAAGAGGGGATGGCTGGCCAGCACCACGCCGGGCCGCCTTTGTCTCTCCAGTGGCGAAGTTTTAACATCGCACTAGGTACTCATTTGAGGCTGAGTCGACCGAGGAGACGCTCGGGACCGGTTCAGATAATCGTCACTGGTGTTGGCCGTGAGCGGGAATCGAACCCTGGTTGCCGGTTCGTGGTGCAGCGCGCTCATCGCTACCCTACCGCTCCCCATAACAGCATGGGCCCATATAAATCAGCAAGACGCGTTCATTTGCAACGTCCCATATAACGCATCTATATGATTGCTAATGTTGTGATATTCCATTGTTTATTGGGTAAAGCCTCAGTGAGTCTCAAGGCTCATTTTACAGGGAGTCCTGCTTGCAGTGTCTGACCAATGCATTTGATGTGTTTTCAAGGAAATATTTACGTGTGAAGGGGAAAAACAGGCGAGCAAACAACTTGCTGCACTGCGTTACATGCGCAATTTTTTTTCCAGCAGATGGGCATCTCACACGTGCCATGATTCCATCCGTGCATGAATCACCAACCCCATGCCACACTCACTGGATTACAGATGTACGCTACCGTGCCTGGCAGTTTCATGATTGAAATTTTTGAATAACGTGGATTGAACTTTGTGTTCACTTTCTATCGATGCATCTGTGCAAACTATTTAAAGGTGGATTTTTGGACCATGTTCCTTCATCTACGACACTTCGAGAACACGGAACAATATCGCCCCAATTTCAAGCGGATCCCTTTGGATGCCAAACTGCAATAACCGCTCGGATAATTGGAAGGCAAGTGGCTTTTTTTTTGTATCATCATCATTCCGTCTCACCTCGTATGAATGAGATGCGTCCGTCCGTTCGTTTCTCAGTCCGCTTGTCCTGGTGAGCGTTGCGGCGTCTTTATTTAAAATTGTGCCAATTACAATTTTCCACCACTGTTGATAAAAACCAAAATCTTGATTTCACTTTTAAGGATTTGTCGATGATTGTTGCATTTTTTTTTTTTCTGTGCAATCAACTTACTATTCTTGTTACATGCCCTTGTAGCACACATCTCCCCTTTGGAAGAGGAGCAAATCATCCCAGTGGCCTCTCACCCGGGCACAAATACAGCTTCAGATCGACTGATTGACTGCAGTCTGACCGGCTATGAATTGGACGTTTCTGGACAATCCGGATAGACATTTACTGTCATGGGGCGTATGTTTCATGTGCTCGCTGCATGTATGTATGTATGTATGCTGCTGAACTTCTTTCACACCGTACGTAGCCAACCGTGCTAATCGAAGGTGCATGTGCATCACATAGGGATTGTGACTGTGCATGTCCAGTGCAGGGATGCTGCTGCCAAGGTGTAAAATGGTCAGCACACTTAATTTGCACTACAATTCTATCTCCCACAGATCCTTCAATGCCCTCTCACCTCTGTCGACCCAGCAGCATAAACGGGTACAACCACAGTGTTTAGTCGATTTGGCTGGTCACGTGTGGGTGGTGGAGAGGTGGGGGGGAAGTGTTGCTCCCGACTCTTCTGAGACATTTGGCCAGCATGGCAAAGTAGGCCAAACATAATCTCTCGGACCGGGCTCTGTATAGGGTATTAATTCTAGATTTGAAGCTTTCGTGACTGCAAGGATTAATATTCTTAGGTCTTTTCGGTAAAGTCACGTAGGTAAAAATTTAAATTAATAAAAGTAAAATAAAATAAAAATAAAATAAAAATCACGACGTTTCGGAGGCAACACAAGCTTCCGTCTTCAGGTGGAACCGTCACAGCACGATAGCTGTATCAAGTAAAAAATACAGCAAGCGTGCTGTGACGGTTCCACCTGAAGACGGAAGCTTGTGTTGCCTCCGAAACGTCGTGATTTTTTATTTTATTTTACTTTTATTTATTTTAATTTTAATTTTTTACCTACGTGACTTTACCGAAAAAGACCTAAGAATCTGTATAGGGTCTTGAGGTTGTCCCCTACCCCCCTTCTCTGCAGCGAGGTGCTGTTGTCGTTGAGGGCCACAGCGGACGGGACTGTGGTCCAACGTGCGCGGGCAGCACGCGAAATAATGCGGGACCTGTACTGGGAGGCGCAAATGCGGCCGCAGCGTTCTTAACGGCTTTCTCCGAAATTGAACGCGTCTCTCAACCGCTCCAAACAAAGCGGCCCGTGTCTCGTGTTAACAAAGTGCTCCTTTGAGCGGCGAATTAGCGCAATTGCCGCAGCGGCGGCGGCGGCGTTGCTGCTCTCCACGCCGAGAGAAACACAATCAAACGGTGGAGCCCGCCTCTGCGAACGCGTGCAAAGGCAGATTCTAATTATAACGTCGTTTTCACTTCCCCTTCCTCCCCTCCCTCCCTCCGCCATACTCTCCATCACACCATTTGCACCGCTCCCCCCCTCCTCCTCCTCGTCTCCCCCACCTCGAGTCCCCTCCCAGCACCTCGCTCCTGTTGTTGACTCAACCCGGCGTTAATTAGACGGTTACTGTGGGAAACTGTTAATGAGCAGATGGGGCTGCGAATGGACGTGTTGCACCGCGCGCTCCTTTTAATGCAGTTCTGTGCACATATGAGTTTAACACGGAAATAAAAAAAAATCCCGCGGACTCTGTGTTTGTACGGGCGAGCGCGTGCGTTGTCAGCTTGCATGCATTAATTCTTGATTTGAAGCTTTCGTGAATGCAAGGAATCATATTCTTAGGTTTTTTTTTTCGGTAAAGTCACGTAGGTAAAACATCAAAATTAATGAAAATAAAATAAAATAAAACAAAAATCACGACGTTTCGGAGGCAACACAAGTCTCCGTCATCAGGTGGGACCGTCACAGCCGAATTAGCTGCATCATTGATGTAGCTTGCATGCATGTTCACATTTCTCATTTTATAATGTGACCCCATGAAAGGCGAGGGGTTAGCCCGTGCTAACATTTGCAGCCCGAGTTCTTTGTGATAAATATTACATTTGCTGCTGGGCTGTGCACGTGAGTTCATTGCACTGTGCACATTTGCCTGTAATGCTTTGCAAGCTAATGGCGTGGTGATTTTTTAAATATATGTGTTTTTTTCTCAGCGCTTATTATTTTTAAGGAAATATTTTACTCATACATATTGTCGCAAATTTTCCGTCGGCATGATTTTTTTCCCCCATTTACGTCGTTTAAAATTGAAAATCTTTTCAGTTGAGGAAAAAAAAAATCACTCTGTTTGCATGGGTGGAACGGTGATGCGATTCACAGCACTACAAGCCCAGGAAACTAACGACTGCGAGTTTGATTCCTGACCACAGCTAACGTCAGTGCGCGAGTGATCTCTGAACCAGTCCTGGGCTCCACTGCCTTTCACCAACTCGCAACCGACCAATGTGGCGAAGCATGGTCAAACATTCCCCATTGACCGGCGTTGCATGGCGCGGGTGAGGCCTTCATCCAGCAGTGGATTGACACATTTCTGTAAATAGAAAATACATTTTTTTAAATCATAAATGTTTTTTTATTGAGGCAACACATGGGCCCGTTGCATCACGGTGTATATCAAATACTCTTTGGTTATTTCGGTAAAGTCACGTAGGTAGAAAAATAACAATGTTATTTTAATTAAATAATGTAATGTTATTTTTTTACCTACGTGACTTTACCGAAAGAACCAAAGAATTATGGATTCCTGCAGTCACGAAAGCTTCAAATCAAGATTGTATATAAAATGTATTTGAAACGTAAATTTCTTATAGAAATGCATAAAATGACATTAAAAAAAGTGCAAATTGAGCATCACGATTTTTTGAGGAGGCTCTTGCCTTGAGATATTTGTTAAAATTCCCAGTAAAGTATTGCTTTGCCTGTGGGATGAAACAGGGGGACCCAATCCATTCATACGCGGGGGATAACAGTCACCCAAAATCTACGGCATCCCAACCTGGCTGAGACCACCTCCCTCTGGGTTGACTCGGTGTGAAATCATCACCCAACGCTGTGATTGTTCATATTCACATTCAATTCCGGCACGTTCATGTGAATCAAAATGTTGTGACCCATTACACGTGCGTCAGTAGGCGTGCGCGCTAACGCTCACACCAATGCACACGGCAACACCGCAACGTGAAAAAAAGTATGTGCGGGGGGGGGGGGTATGGCGCGGTATTCGTGAACATCTGAATAAAAATTACAGCTGCACCTCCACGCGCAAACGTAGCGGGCTCCCCCGAGTGTGGGCGGTTAATCGGTCAGGGCGGGCGTGCGACGGTCGGAATGTCGCCCCTCGCTCGCTCACTCGCTCGCCCCCCTGCACGCCATTAACAGCACGTGCCTTTTCCGCTTCTCAAGACGCGTTCCCCCCCCCCCCCCACCTCCTCCCCATCTTGCACCTAATTTAATATCGCCTCCATTTAAAGAGAAGTGTAATTCAATCCGAGAGATGTTAGCGCCGCTCTATATTCACAGGTACCACGACCCAATAACTTCCTCCTCGCGTTAACATTCACAGCCGCCTCGTGGTGTTTTTCATCGCTCACGGCCACCCCCCCCCCCCCCCCCAACGGCTACGAGACGCGAGCTGCTTGAGCTTTTTTGTCAATTCCACCGCGGCCGGGCCGCCCGCGGTGCTGCGAAGTTTTCTGCAGTGCACGTTGTTTCACAAGGGGGGGGTGAAGGTGGGCAACCTCCCCGTGTTCGTGACGGCCATCGCCGCGCGCTACAATGTCCCTTTTCATTGACTTTTGAAACGGCACTCGAGCACCGCCGGGGGTTTTGGCGAATTCCGAGGCCTCGTCGCCGACCTCGCGGGGCCCCGTCGGTCGGCCGCAATTGCGGCTGCTGGTAAGTGATTGCAGAATTTGGGGGGGCGGATTTGTCGCAATACGGCTCACGTATTTATTTGAAATCATAGCAATGATGATGATAATTTCGTAGCCCTTTGTAAATGTATTGCTGGACGATGTCAATCAATTGTCAGAATGGTCCTCCATTGGGATTTGTGGCCAATTCCTTTGAATAAAGTTGATATTTCAAACAGTACACCTGCAAAGCTGCAATAAACCTAGTGCTCACTGAGTGGTCTGTGGATAAGATGTGCAACCTTACAGATGTTAGTCATGGCCAGGAATTAAACTATGGTGGCTGGAGTTCATAGCGTAGTGCGTAAACCACTGCACCGCCACTCCACCTAACAAATACAATGATTCCTCCATAATAGAGGTTTTTAGGTTTGATCGTGTAAATATATAAATGTGTCGTGACAACCCTTACTAGTTGGCTCTGTCGGGTGGTGGCGGGTTTGAACGACACATTTATATATTTACGCGATCGAACCCAAAAACCTCTATTATGGATGATATTGGTCGCCAAAGCCTACGTGTTAAACAATGATTCCTCGTACAGCTTTTTAACAGACTGTTATGGAAAGTCCTGCTAGCGAGTAGCACCTATGAAGGCCTTCAGAGTACACGAGGGGGTGGGTGCCCAACACCACGCCTGGCCGCTTTTGTCCCCCCCATTGCTGAAATTTACAGACCGCACCAGGTACTCATTTAAGGCTCAGTCAACCTAGAGGGGAGGCCTCGAAATATTTATCACCGATGTTGGCTATGAGTGGGATAGACGACCTCGGGTCAATGGGTTCATAGCACAGTGCGCTGACCACTGCGCCACCATTCCCCACTCCACCCAAACAAGGACAAAGATCACCCAGATAGCCGTGACACATTGTTGGGCAAGTGCTGTTAGCGAACACCTACGAAGGCCGGCGCAGCACACGAGGGGGTGGGTGGTCAGCACCACTCCCGGCCGCCTTTGTCTCCAAAGAGGCGATGTTTACACACCGTACCACGTACTCATTTGAGGCTGAGTCGACCGAGGAGAGGCCCAGCACCGGCTCAGATAACACTGGTCAACACACTTTTTCTGGCATAAGGTATTCCAACGGTTTTAAGGTAATTTTGGGGTGCTGATTCCAAATCTGGCATCAGTTTTTGTCAATCACATCAGATTTTTGAGATATCAAATATTGCATTTTCAATAAAAACTACAGATGAAAAATATTAAATAAATGTGGATATATACATAAAATGATATTATGAACACACTATCCTAAAAATACAGCACCATATTTTAACACTAAAGCAGTCACTGACTCGCAACAACTTGCAATCATAAGTGACGGAGTCAATTTCGGGTAAAATCAATGAAAATGGGGTATGCCGATAGCATAAAATGAGATGTGATAGAGCAAATCTGAGATCAGATTTGGAATCAGCACCCTGAAATTAGTCTAAAACAGCTGCAAAAGTCCAGGCCAGAAAAAAATGTTTTTTTTTTGTCGACCAGTGTAATCACCACTGCTGTTGGCTGTGAACGGGAGTCGAACTCGGGTCGCTGGGTTCGTAGCGCAGTACTAACCATTGCACTGCTCCACCGCAGCACACTCGGGCATGCGACACAAGCACGCGCAGAGGGAAAGCTGTCGAAAACGTTTGCTAATGTTGGTGGTGGGGGGATGCGGGGGAAGGACGTTAATGAACGGAGTGTATTAACACGCACGGGCCCTACCGTGGCAATTACTGCAGCAAGAGCGATGACGCCTGCCTTTGTCGCAGGTGCTTGACAAACCTCCGCGGTCTGTCAGGCGCATTTGCTTGCCTGGGGTTTGTGTCACCCTACGGCGCCATGAGTGCACACGTGTCTAAACAACAAAGGCCAGGCGCGGGGGCCGGGGGGGGGGGTATACATTTGTTTTTGTTGGTGTTGCGTACTGCCCGTCAAGCACATTTTGACAAAGCGTGGCACGTTTGTGTCGCGCCGAGTCAAAGCGAGGGCGCGGACCCTCCGCACTCGAATCGGCAGAGGGGCTGAGATCGTCTCCGGCAGCAGCCCCTGCTGCTCAGCAGGAGCTGCTAAGTTCTGTAGAACAAGGAAATATGGCCGCAGAGGCTTGCACACCTTGCAGTACCGAACAGTGGGTCACTAGGGGAGTGGTACCGGGTGCTATCAGAGAGAGGCAAATGAGTCCTACCGACAGAGTAGGGGAGAAAAGCCACTCTGCCAGGGCAGTGAGTAATTGCCCACATAATTGGTCACTGGGGAGCGTGGTGTTGGGCTGCATATGAGGACGAGTCATGTGATGGGCCGGGGAGAGGAATGTGGGGAAAAGGTGACCGAGGGGACACGGGAAGTGTAGCCAGGAATCGTCTAGAGAGTTCCCGAAGGGGGCGTGGTTAAGGGCGGAGCTGGGCAGGTGACAGGTGCAAAGCAGTCGGGAACCTTCGGGAATGTTCCAGAGGGAGGCGTGCCCGAGGGTGGAGCTAGGCCGCGCCGAGAGGGATAAAAGGGAAGCCCCAATCGAATATCGGGGCTGTCTGCAGGTGAAGTGGAACCCAAGTTCTACGTCTCCGTCACCGACGTCGTGGGTCAGACAGCACGTTGGCTGTTCTGACCCGGTTATAGTTAACCCATGTGCGCAAGAGATAGGTTTGTTATAGTCCCGTGTGTAACGAGTGTAACAGTTAGGTTAATTGTAGTCCAGTGTGCAACGGTGTTATGTAGTGTAGAATAAACGTTTTTGCCTCCTAAATAGTGTCTCCGAAGTGACTCACTCAACAAGTATACAAGTACACCATCCCCCCCCCCGCTCGCGGTCACCAGTGACCCCAACTCTTTCCCCCGCCACCGCCACCTTCTTTCTGTTGAGTGTGCAGTAGCGTCGGGTGGTGGCGGGCTTAACGGCACATTTGTAGTGGGTTCACTGAGAGACACACCCTAATTCAGGAGGCAATATGTTTATTCTATGGACATCAATGGCATAACTACATGAACTGGGTCAGGACAGTTGGCCCACTGTACAAACACAGACAGACACACAAGCGGAGAGAGACAACACAGAGACACACAGAGAGAGACACACAACATAGACACACAAGCGGAGAGAGACAACACAGAGACACACAGAGAGAGACACACAACATAGAAACACAACATAGATACTCTGTGTGTCTCTCTCTGTGTTGTCTCTCTCTGATTGTGTGTCTGTCTGTGTGTCTCCGTGTCTGTGGGTTGTCTCTCTCTCAAATTTAGTTCTACCTGATGACGATTGCTTGTTTTGCAATCGAAACGTCGTATTCTATTTTTTTTTCTACGTGACTTTACCGAAAGAACCAAAGAGTAATTCCTGCAGTCACGAAAGCTTCAAATCACATAAACAGTTATAAATTACTTTAATTACACTACCAGTTACTCGTTAAGAATATGGCTACATGCCCAAAGACTTGTACAGTATTCCCCGTTTACCCTGACATATTGTAGAGGCACGGTTGGCTACGTACGGTGCGAAAGAAGTTCAACATACACCCCCCCCCCCGTACATAGAGAGGATAGGGTACCCTTGGCTGGGAATCGAACCCAGCTGATCGACCGGCATCCTAGTCCAGTGAGCGAAAATCCCGCGTGGACACTTCCGACGCACAGAAAGATGAGAGCGATTTACGTAAGTATCTGTGATTTTTTTGTTGGCAGTAAATTACCCTAAAAATAAATAAATATATATATATAATTGTCCGAGCCGTTAAGGCACCGCTGTATTTCACTGAGCAGGTAATCACACGCGAGGCTTGATAATCACTGGCGCTGTGACTGAGCTCGCCGTGCAGAAGTATATATGAGCCCTTTGTCAATATTATTGCACTCGTGATTTGCCCCTGGGATTATTTAAAGCCGTAAATTTTAATTACCTCTCCTATAGCAGTGACCCCCCCCTGCCCGGTGTGGCGAAGGTCGTTTTGTAATACTGCAGTCTTCCTCTGACCTCTCCTCTCTCATCTCCCCCTTTCCCAACCTTGCCTTGATCTCTTCCGGTGTGCGTCCTTCCCTCCTCTGTCTCGTCACCTCTCCGCCTTCACCCCTTCTTCTATACATCCACCCATGCGTCGTTCGATTCGTCCATCCATCCATCCAAAGCTCTATAACATCAGTATCTTTTTTATGTCACTTGTTATGGAATTTATTCATGGTGGACAACACTGACCAAAGGAGACAACACTGACCGAAGGAGGGAACACGCTTTCGAAGGATGTACGTCACGGAGATGGAGTAATCGGAATCAGTGTTTTTCTTGAGCACCTCCGATTTTCATTTCACCACCGAGCGATGTAGCTCTCTTGCAGAAGGCCACCTGGCCACACATGATAACCCAACGAAGTGGCTTATCACGCGGATATTAATCGCAGCCAAATACTGAAAATGCATGTCCATTTTAAATGTGGAGGGGAACAAATGGAGAAAAATCCACGTGACCACAGGGAGAACATGCAAATTCTAGATTTGAAGCTTTCGTGACTGCAAGGATTCATACTCTTAGGTTATTTTCGGTAAAGTCACGTAGGTAAAAATAAAAAATAAAAATAATTGAAATAATAATAATTTTAATTCTATTTTAATTTCTATTATTTTTATTATTATTATTATTTATTTTTAGCTACATGACTTTACCGAAAAAAAACCTAAGAGTATAGAACGTGCAAACTCAAAATATACAGCAGGCGTCAAAGATCAAGATTGAAACCACGACCTCCTGTATACAAGGCAAGGGAGATAACATCTTGCCACCGTGGTAGTGGTGTGATCAGCAGTGCTATTAACAACATACTGCTACTAATAGTAATTATTTATACAAGAATGTAATAATGATGTTATAATTATTATAATAAATTAGGTCACCATAATTTTCAGCCAATTGATCCAGCCACTGCTGGATCAATGCCTCTCCATAATGTGTATGTCTTGGGCGTTGTTTGACCATACTTCACCACACTATTCAATGTGGGTTTGGCGAAGGGATGGAAAGGATATCCGGAACTTTGAAACCCCCCCGCCCACCTCCTACGCATTTCACAAGTAGTGACTAATCCCATATCTCCATTTCCCATAAATATGCTAAATTCCTCTTGATATGCAAATTATTGTGTCAAGGCGCTCTTCCCCCTCCAACCCAGCTTAAATATACGCTCCAAGCCTGGTGGTGTTTCATTCAGATGCTGTCTTCCCGACAGACCTGTTCTTCACCTGATGACGGCTGCTTGCGTTGTGGCCGAAACGTCGTGAGAATTATTTTATTATGTTTTATTTTTTATTATTTCCCTTCTACGTGACTTTACCGAAAGAACCAAGAAGATGATATCCGGAACGGTTCAGGTATCACTCGCCACCGATGCTAACGTGACGTGCAATCGAACTCGGGTTTCCGAGTTCAAAACGCAGTGCAATAACCTCACGAAATAACCACGTGGGAGCTGTAATTTAAGGTGCAGTTAGATATAGGGAGAAACAAACACTGAAAATATGTTCGTTTAAAGGTGCTTCAGAATATTATTGCACTGCTGTAATCAAGATAAACAACTGAAGGAAAATAACATTTAATGGCCACATACTGGTAATGTCTAATACCCGGTCCAGATTTACACACACTGCTCAATCCCATCCAAAAACAAATGGTAAATGTCCATAAAAAGTCGCAATTACATTCTGGGTTAATGAGCCATAGGGTGTCTGGTCAAAGCAAAGCAGTGTGGTAATTGCTATGGATTTTTCACACGGTTTGTATGTTCTAAGTTTTTAAAACATCGTAAGGTTAGGTATTAAAAAATAGATAAGTAAGCTACGCATTGAGCATCCTTAATATGGTTCGATGGGATGCATGGAGCCAGTTTAAAG
Source organism: Lampetra planeri (assembly GCF_965212315.1). Lineage (NCBI taxonomy): Eukaryota > Metazoa > Chordata > Hyperoartia > Petromyzontiformes > Petromyzontidae > Lampetra > Lampetra planeri. The sequence continues at coordinate 5,283,494 of NC_136145.1, read as the reverse complement.
GTTGGTTTTATTTATTTCGCAAACCGAGCACGAATATACGTCCACAATTAAAAATTGGCTACAATCAAATTGCCACGTGTATAGCCAATCTTGTCCGATCACAGAAGCTAAGCAGGTTTAAGCCCGGCTATTACTTGGCTAGATCAAATACACCGGGACAAGCTGGATTTTCGAGGACCCGCTGTACAGCTCTCAGTCCGCCGTCGTACTGCGTGTCGTTTTGGCACGACGTCCGACGTTTTGCGGTTGTGCTGGGAGCTTCTTCAGGAGTTGAATTGAAGCTCCCGGAGCAAAACGTCGGACATCGTGCCAAACAAACCCACGGCACGACCAGTGGAGAGTTTCACGAAACGTAAGATTAACATTTTGCCTGACAAAGCTTAATTGTAACTGATATAAACTACACTGGTCAACACACTTTTCTGAAATAAGGTATTCTAACGGTTTTAAGGTAATTTTGGGGTGCTGATTCCAAATCTGGCATCAGTTTTTGTCTATCGCATCAGGTTTTTGAGATATCAAATATTGCATTTTCAATAAAAACTGTAGAAGAAAAATATTAAATAAATGTGGATATCTACATAAAATTATATCATAAACAAACTATCCTAAAAATACAGCACCATATTTTAACACTAAAGCAGTCACTGACTCGCAACAACTTGCAATCATGAGTGACAGAGTTTATTTTGGGTAAAATCAATGAAAATGGGGTATGCCGATAGCATTAAAATGAGATGTGATAGAGCAAATCTGAGATCAGATTTGGAATCAGCACCCTGAAATTAGTCTAAAACAGCTGCAAAGTCCAGGCCAGAATTTTTTTGTTTTGTTGACCAGTGCTATCATCGTTTGGAATGCATATATAACTGAGTTCGATTCAAAAGCATGCCTAAACAGTGGTGAGTGACATCTGAATCAAGTCTGCATGCGTCCAACCTCAGCTTACCAACCAACACTGACCATGGTGGTGGTGGATTCAAACAAACCCCGCGATTAACCATAGGGAAGGTGTTTGTCCAGCAGTGGATTGACAGCGAGCAGATCATTATTGTTGTTAATGTATAAATACCAAATGCATTGTCAAGTCAGAAAGGTCTGTGAAGCACTCAGATTCTCACGCACACACATAATTTATTACATTATTTAGTCATTTATAAATTGAAATCTTTACCCACAATGTGTGCACTATTTATAATTGTCAGCCTAATGCTGGCTTAAGATGAAATATATTTAGGCAGTGAGGGATTACGGCAGCAAACCACGCTCCGCACTATACGTCCGCATGAATAATTAAACGCGTGGTGAATTTGTTTTACATATTTATAAGTGAGAATGGAATTCCAGGCGTTTTTTTTTTAAAGAGGGAGTTTTAAAACGCGCACATGAGACGTGACACGCGCATTGCGCTGCGTTTCATTAGCCTCACCTCAACCGATGGCGCGGGAACATTAAGGCCTCCTGTTGCAAGCGTTGCAAATTTACAATGTCCTTTTGTAGATAAATATATCTATACACATTTGTAACGCTCACCAACGAAAATTCCGATAATTCGACAAAGATTCCCTCGCCGAGCCATGCTTGCGGAAAATTCTGCTGGCGGAACTCCGGCCAAATCAGCTGGAACGCACATCTTTTTGCTTCATCTGGTCCAACACCATGTGAGACTAGGCTCTAAGGAAAGCTGTCTCGGGTGTGGACCAATCAACTTCAAGGACAGTGCATACATTATCAGAGTTATGTTTTTGGTTTGCATTATGACTGCAGGTATTGTGGTCGATGCAAAAATGACTCCTTGTCAAAAAAAGGTGTCAGTTTTGTTGCCAGATTAAAGGGTAAAAAAACAATTATCAAGCTAAGCAGTGTTAAGCCTGGATAGCGCTTGTATGGGTAACCAACGCGTGAAGGAAAAAAAAAACGCCCGGGGGTGCAGTGACAATTATTGGCAGTACAGGGCAGTCCAGCAAAGATTCCAGGTGCTGTTCGATACTCCCCGCACCGTCACCAACCTTCCCCAGCCTATAATAACCAACAAGGTGGAGTGTAGTCAAAACACTCACTGCCTGCACGGCGTGGGGAGGCCCTCATCCAGCAGTGGACTGATAACAGGATGTACCTATTATGTTATAACGATGGGGAGATGCGGCCTGCACCACGCCCGACTGTCATCGTTCTGACAAAACTGCGTCGCAGTCATCATTTCACGCTGAGTGCACCCTGGGGAAGCTCATGGCAAGTTTCGAAATCCTTTGCTACTAATTTACTTCGAACCCATGTGACCGGCTATCGTAGTGCAGGGTTGCACGGAATCACTGCTCACCCCTCACACACAAAGACACAGATCCCCCAAATATCCTTTAGGAGACTGTTGGAGCAAGTGATGTTAGCGAGTACCTATTAAGGCAAGGCCGTAGCCATGGAGTCAACATTGGGGGGGACCAGATCTTCCAGGGTGTCTGGGGAGTCCCAACCCAGAAAATATCTCAATTTGAAAACTAATTTCCTGCTTAAAATATAAAAAAATGCACTAACACATGCGATGGACTTTTTCTTTATTTTGTACAATAATGTCGAATAGTGTATTGTATTACATTGCTCTGCTATTACTTTTTTTTACCATTTATTGACGCATTGTATGAAATGGCAGATATGAGGGATTAATAAAGTACAACCATAACCACAATCATATTAACAGAAATCAATGCATTGATTTATATGAAGACAAGTCCAGATATTGTGGCCAAGGTTTAGCAAATTGTTGTTTTGATTTACATAGCATAGCTATTTTTATAGCAATATATTGAGAGGGACATTTTGAGCATACTTTAATATTGGGAAGGATGTGTTCCCCCCAATATATATTATAATTACGGCTTTGAACTAAGGGGTGGGTGGCCAGCACCAAGCTCAACTGCCTTTGTCTTGCCAGTGCTGATATTTACATACCACACAAGGTACTACTCAATTATGGCTGATCTGACCTAGGAGAGGTCCAGGACTGGCTCAGATAATCGGCACTGGTGTTGGCCGTGAATGGGAATCGAACTCGGGCCACCAGGTTCATAGCGAAGTGCGCTAACCGCTGCACCACCACTCCCAACTCACACAAACACACACACACCTACACGCATCCTCAGTCCTCAGGTCAGAGTATCCATATCCGCTACATAACTCACATTAATTGCAGTAAGCTGCAATCGAAGATTAAATTAAAACGATTAATATTCCACAATGGTACTTTTTCTTGCAATGTAATTAAATGTAAAACAAATTGTTTGATGTTTTGCATAATTAAAGCAATGTTTTACGTATAAAATTAAATAAAACATTTTCATTGAGTCCACTGCAATAAGTCAATTGATGCGTGACTCATTGTGTGTGGGAGGGGGGGGGGTAAAGTGTGGGTACTTTCGTGTACTTCACATGCGTCTGGCCGGGGTTGATAATTGGTTACATGGATCGTGAAAAGTGAAATCGCACTCCCGTCCACTGGTCCTCATCTCCTATTTAACCACCTCGAGCCAGTGGTGGTAATTCCACAATTCGTAAGGCAAGGGCGAATCCATCTACAGGCCAACCGCTGTTGACTTGCGACAAAATGGTGTTCACGTTCTTGTTCGCAGCGGAAAGATGGATTTGTTGGATGTAAAAAAAAAGCTAAAAAACCTGCCCCATTGCTGGGAGGTCGAATCGAAAGCCCGCGTGAACTCTGGATTGCCATTGCCGTGATACTCACCATTGCCGTGGCGCTGATGAAACACTACACTGCACGCACATTATTTGATGATGCTGTTGCACGAGCAGTGGTGCACACGCAACAACAAAAAAAACATCAACACATCCGACAATAACAGCGTGGCCTTCAAATGAGACACGTATCAAATAGGCATATAGTTTCATCATTTGAAATTGACGGCCGTTCGCTATAGCATAGATTTGTTTTCAAAGGTTTTATGGAAAAAAGGTAATCATGTTGCAGCAGCCCTGCAATGATTTGCTGATGCCACTGCCAGCAGAAGGGCCTCCACTCAAGAGACCTCTGGAGGGCGTCTCTGCGGGGTATTTGACCTGCTCTTCCACGCTGACCAGACGCCTTGGAAGACCTCGTGTCTGGTAAATTAGACTCAATTCGTGCATCATCCAAAAATCCTACTTCAGCTGTAAACGGTTTGCGAAGGGTGCATTGCAGCCGACCAAAGAGGGCGTTAAACAGAGATGTATGGATTTCAATTCCACGTGTAATTGCCAAAGCACTTGTTACACTTGTGGAAAGATATTTCACCCCCGTGCTCTTTTGACATCAATTACATAACATGATTAAAGTGTGCTCTGGTAGCTGTGAATCTGTTCCGACGAGAAGGTCATCTAAAATTCAACCAGTTACCGCCGTGGTGAGCCATCAATTAAGGATAAACACATTCCGGGGAATTGTATCATCTCTCCGACACAAGAGCGGCTGTTACCACATTTTTTTTGCGCGGCGATTGCCAAAGTGGACTGCTGGCGTTGTACCGAGAAATCCTACGCTGCGGGCGAGTGCCTATAAGGATCGTTCACTATCCACGCAGACGTTATTCATTGCATAACTATAATGGGGATGCTGCTTGCGGTGCAAAGGGATGGAACACCGGACTCCATCCGGGGGTCCCCGGTTTAAATCGATCTCCCTGAGCGGCGGCCGAAACATCGGTGGCGCTTCCTCACATTCGCCCTCCGCCGTCGTCCATGCGTGCGGTACGAGTGGGTTCACCACTGTTCATCTTCTTGGTTCTTTCGGTAAAGTTACGTAGAAGGGAAATAATAAAATAATACAAATAAAACATAATAAAATAATTCTCACGACGTTTCGGCTACAACGCAAGCAGCCGTCCTCATGATAAAATTAATTCAGACGCTGTCTTTCCGACAACCCTGTTCTTCACCTGAGGACGGCTGCTTGCGTTGTGGCCGAAACGTCGTGAGAATTGTATTTTATTGTTTTATTTTTATTATTTTATTATTTCCCTTCTATGTGACTTTACCGAAAGAACCAAGAAGATGAATCCCTGCAGTCACGAAAGCTTTAAATCGAAAAATTTCACCACTGTTCATCAATCGGCGTGTGGGGAGAAGTGTGGCTGCTCTCACATCTTCCAAGACATCAAGCCAGCATGGAAAACGTAGAGGGGCTCTCAGTGAGCTCGCCAGCGGTGGAGTGAGCGAGTGATTGCAGGGCTGCACCTTTACCACCTCTTTGACAAAGACACAGATCCCCCGTATAGCCTTAACGGAGTGGAGGGGCAAGCGCTGTTAGCGAGTAGCACCATGCCCGGCCGCCTTTGTCTCCGTTAGTGGCAATGTTTACATACCGCACTATGTACTCATTTGAGGCTGAGTCGACCTTGGGTGGAGGGCACAGAACCAGTTCAGATAATCCTCATTGGCGTTGGCCGTGAGCGGGAATCAAACTCGCGTCCCAGGGTTTGTAGCGCAGCGAACTAACCGTTGTACCACCCTCTCTTTCACCACACTTTGACATACATACTTGGTACGGAGCAGTGGCACAGAAGCTCCCTATAAACTTGGCTCCCTGATTTTGATCCTCGACCACGGCTAATGACAATGATATATATCTAAAATAATATCTGGACTCGTCCTGTTGCCAGTTTAATGCACGGTTGGGGGCCAAAAATCAACCCATCAGAGCACTGCTGGTCGATAAAATAGATACCATGTTGTGGAAAATCAGCAATGATCGTCTAATGGGGTAGATAGCTCCCTGCCAGGGGTATGTGAGCTTTACACCACTGGCTTAGGGCAGCAATGGAAATGAAGTGAGCATGAAGATACTTCATGCTTCTGAAACCCAAATTGGGCCTTTGGGTTTAACAGATTGAGCCTTTGGTTTGTTCATATCGTATCTGAGCTGTTTCTCATAAGTGCAGCGCAGCTGCGCGTTGCGATGGCCGTGTTTGTTCTTCTTACGTTTTTCGTTTGAAGTCTTTTGGCTTAATTTGCTTCGAGAAAATGGAGAGAAAACATAACTATGCTTTGTAAGGTGATCTGTACGTACGCAGTGGCTGCAGCTGACTCTGCATGGACCAAATTGTTATTGGTATCTTTTTGTTACTTTTAACTGTTCCGTTATCATTCAAAAGCAATCATCCGGCACATGCTACGCGAAAGTAATTTGATTGCTCACTTCAAGGTAAATGTGCAACCCTGCAATTTCCTGCTCACACGACTGCCGACGGATGAGCTTCCACTCGATACAGCGGTACGAGAATCCCCCCAGAGGGTATTTTGACCGACTAGCATCCGGGTAGGACGTGTCGGAAGAGGTTTAGAATGCCCACACTTGACCCCACCACAACGCGACCTGCCGATTGGCTAACTGCTGCGTATCCGTTACAGACCGCTGTGTGGACAGAGGTGGGGGTCATCAAACAAACGTGCCCCAACATTTCAATTGCCACGCCAGGAGATCGAATTGAACTGGCAACGTCTGCATTGCAAGTCCAGTGTGCTAACCATGACAACTTTGCATCATCTTGCTCAATGACATCAGAATAATAATGCAGGATTACTCGTACCCGTCTTCGGTAGCAATATCAGTACACCAACACTTTACTTGTAACGTGTAATCCCGTACATCTTGTGGTTCAGTGGATCGCCTTTTTCGAAGTACGTGCGGTATTGGGTCTTGATTTGAAGCTTTCGTGACTGCAGGAACCCATACTCTCTGGTTCTTTCGGTGATCTGATGTTGACCTGATGACGGACGCTTGTATTGCGACCGAAACGTCGTGTTTATTTTTTTTTTATCTACGGGACTTTACCGAAAGAACCAGAAAGTACGTCCAGTATTCTTTCGTTATTCACAAATTTGCGATTCGCGATTTTGACTATCCGGGAATCGCATCTGGAACTCCATACGACTGCGTCGATAGAAAGAGAGCGAGAAAGAAAATGAGGAGGTATAGTGATGAGAGAGAATGTGATGCGAGAAAGCGTCGAGAAAAAGTGATGAGATAATGTTCACGTTATCTTGTTTACGTACGAGGGAATGCTGTGCTCGGAGGTCAAGGCTCTGTACCTGAATGGGTGGTCGGGCTTTTGCCCATTTCTAATGAGACAATCAGAGACGTGAGCGATATTTAAGTCTGTGTTGAAAACTCACCTCTCCAAACCGACCTCTAGCCCTAGTTGTGGCCGTTCACCCTGCAGGTTCTCTTTAATTCCTCCTTCCCATACACGGTAACGCATTGGGATCTACGGATGAAAAACGCCTAACAAATGTAAATTATTTTTTTAAGTGCACGGCTCACAATCGGAAGGTTGTGAGTTCCCGATTGGGGGTTGACTCAACCCATCATCCCCCTGGGGTCGATACAATTGGTTACAATGTTGTTGGGAAGTCAACAGCGGTTGTCTTATGGGTAGTCTCTTCCCCACCATAGGAACGTGGAATATCTACCACTGGCTCTTGCAGGGCTATGAACAACACATTCCTCAGTGCTCATTGGAGCATGGTAATCACGTGGACTATGCTGCTTATATGGGATCACACGATTCATCGAGCGTAGCATATCACTCTCATTCCACTGCTGGATGAAAGCCGCTGCAAAGTGAAAGCCTCCGGGTTAGGTGCAGGCGTCCAAACAACACGTGGAGAGCGCGCGCACATTTGAAACGAACACATTTGCATACAATTTGCATTGGAGTCGTGAGTTCGAGTGAATGCGCCTCGGGTTTGCATTTAAATTAAATAAAAAAAAGAGCCGCTTCCTAAACCGAGTGAAATGAACACAAATTAGCGTGCGCGCTTTGTGTTCTTTAAATCAAACGGCTTGCTCGGCGAGCGAGCCGCAATGTGCGTTCAGGTTGTTGCCACGTTTCTAATGATCCATTAGACGCTCGAGTATGATTTTCCGTTCGCAGGAATTGTTGTACGTCGCACGAAGCTAACGGCGCGGCCACGGAATTTGCGCCGTCACTCGACTGACGGTGAAAAAGCCTCCGCCGCAGGGAGTTCTCGAGAGCACATGTAGATTGTATTCATCTTCTTGGTTCTTTCGGTAAAGTCACGTAGAAGGGAAGTAATAAAATAATAAAAACATAATAAAATAATTTATTTTATTATTTTATTTTATTATGTTTTAGTTTTCTTTTTTTTCCTTTTTTTATTACTTCCCTTCTACGTGACTTTACCGAAAGAACCAAGAAGATGAATCCCTGCAGTCACGAAAGCTTTAAATTGAAATTTAGATTGTATTTGTTTTGCTCTAACTCTTCATGCCCGACCAGATTTCTTTGAAAAGGTGGGAGTGTACCCACCGTTTACCGCACCGTATCGACTCACCTACCGATCGAATTCACTGTGGCCCATCCCCCTCCCCTAAACCAGTATATATACGGGGTAGTATCCCTTGGAATCTCTCATTTACTTGATTACAGCAAGCGTGCTGTGACGGTTCCACCTGAAGACGGAAGCTTGTGTTGCCTCCGAAACGTCGTGATTTTTATTTTATTTTTATTTTATTAATTTTGATTTTTTACCTACGTGACTTTACCGAAAAAACCTAAGAATATGAATACTTGCAGTCACGAAAGCTTCAAATCTAGAATTCACTGTGGTTGTACCTTTTCATTCCGCTGGGTGGACAAAGGCGTTGTGGGCAGGGGGGGCGGGGCGATTTGGCAGCTTGCCCCATTGTTGCAAATGCCATGCCGGGAGATCGAATTTAAACCGGCGACGTCTGGATTGCAAGTCCAGCGAGCGAACCGTGACATCGCTCTCGGATCCCAGTGTTTGTACTGCAAGAGTGCAGAGCTCCTAAATACACAGACAGGTACATTGACCGGACATTATAAACATGCAACGCGGTTTCGGAGAGCGACAACTCACCACACGATTCACAATGGGGCAATATCGAGGAAAAAAGATTTAGAGATCAACCGTTACAACTTGAAACACCACCGTAATTAATGGCACATTCCGGCCCCTTTACGCCCTGTCAGAGCACCGTTTATGGAGCGGGGAATTATTTATGGACTGCGCCATTCCTTACGGGGGGGCTGGCAGTGATTTTGTTCCTTGCCGTCCCTCTAAATTTGCCACGGGGGGCGGGGGGGGGAATGTGTCACTCGCTTTGTTGGTAGGGCGGGCGGCTTGGCCCTAAGAGGACCCGTGAGCTGTCAGAGGAGGGTTGCTTTAATACGCAGTAAAGATAATTAAAACCCGAGCGCTTTCTGTTGTCAATGTCACTTAAGGGTAAACAAGAGGGCCCTGGTGGGGGTGGGGGGTGGGGGGTGGGGGTGGAGGGATGTCAAAGGCAATTATATAACATGCATTTTTAATCACATCAGTTTTACCCAATCAAAAAAAAACTGCAACGAGAAAATGTATACACGCGTGGTGCCGGGGGTGTTCCGTGCAGCAGTGAGCGGCGATGGAACGCTGCGATCCCCATGAACTGGGTTCGATTCGTCGCCGTGTGGCAGCAACAACAATACGAACAACAAAGACACCGGTGGTAATTCATGGTGTCTGAGAATTGTCCTGCGACCTCATGTAGAGTGGTAAAAGGTAAAGATGCAACCGTGCAATTATTTCAATAATTATATATTTTTGGAGTTGGATCGTGTAGATACAAATGTGTAGTTAATCTACCACCACCCGACACAGCCAACGAGTAAGATTTGTCACGTAAAAAAAACATGCCAATTAGCTACTACTTCAGCACACCGGTTGTTTGCTGACGATTAAACCCACGACATTTACATTTTTAATATGACATTTCGCTGGTGATTACGTTTTGCTTACGTGACAAACCTTACTAATTGGCTGTGTCAGGTAATGGCGGGTTTAACAACACGTTTATATTTACGCGATCTAACCAAAAACAACTTTATTATGGATAATATTGGTCGCGATGGCCTGCTGCGTGTCAAACGTGCAATTGCTTGCCAATGCCAGAGCTGGGCAGAAAGGTCTCCACTAGAGGGAGCTTTAGAGAGCCCATCCAGTGAGTATTGTCGAGAGCATTCTGCTAATCTTTCTTAGACAAGAATGTACGGTGCCTTTAAGCGAACATCCACTCTTTATTTTGGCACCATTTCTGTTCATGCAGACTGCGACGCTTTGCAGTAGCCATTTTCATGTTTAATAAAAACAAAAGCATTACATTGTCGTCGTTTCCAGAGCTTCACAACCCCTTCACGTATGCCCCACGGAAGAAGATATTGCAGAGCTACCTCTGAAATCCCTTCCATTCCGCCTCTGGTCCATGCAAGTGAACGGTGGAACTTTGTGCACGACCGCGATATTCGTCACACGGCAGTCGAGGCGATCTTTTAATTTACACAGCTGGAAGTTGGCCAAATTAAGTGCAGAACCGAATTTAATGTAATGGGTTTTTTTTTTGGTACGGTCGTTGGTGACTGGGCTGAAACCATTTTATACCGACACTCCAACTTCAGATATTGCACATGTCCACGTTATAGATAGCTCTGTATGCAAATGCCAAGGTAAGCAAAATTGAAGAGCCGACACGAATTGAATTCATCCGTACCCTGTCGTTTTTCTCAATAACCCAGACGCCAGCTATCACGGTGCTAAGCGTACGGCTGCTCGGCTTAATGCACTAAAACTCCTTACCACTGCTCCCTGTCTTGATTGACGGCTGCTAGTTATTTCATTATTAAAGCTTCTTGGCACGGTGTATGCTGCTTGTTAGGAAGAAGGCCTAACTCTGTTCCGCTGTCTATTTGTCAGACTCTCTGTCTGCCTTTCTGCTGACTTACCTGCCTGCCTTTCAGTATGTATGTATGGCTGGCTCTGCCTGTCTGTATGTCTGAATTCCTGCTTGGTTGCCTGCCTGCTCCCTGCCTATTCGAATGCCTGTTTGTCTGTCTCGATGTATGTCTGTCTGACTGCCTATCTACTTGTTTGTCTATATAAATACACGTCGTACTCAAATTATAAAATTCGTGAGTTCACTCTCCAATGCATCGTTGCGCTGAACCAGTAACGAATTCGCATGCTTGGTTTACGTGACAAACCTTACTAAATCACTGCGTTCGGTTTGTGGCAGATTTAACGACGCATTTTATATTGACACAAACTAACCCAGAACACCTCTATTATGGATAATATTGGGTCGGGAAAGCCGATGTGTTAAACTGTTTGAATAAATGAGAGCCTCCCCATGCCGAGCGTAACATGGGGATAATACGACCATACTTCACCACACTGGTTGGCGCTGGTTGAGGGAGGGAGCATAGACGTGGGAGTCCAGAATTACGGAACAACAGTGGATTTTTGTTGCACCGCCATGTGCTGCCCACCGCATAAGCCCTTAGGCCTATAACAGCCTGCGACACGTAATTGAATAAAAATCTGAAAAATGCAAAATGCGGAATTATACAAAATCCTCCAAAAACGTATAAAGGGAACGGCGTTGGCCCCAATCCCGGCTAACTAAATAAAAATAAAAACCGTCACCACAAAAAAAACCCGACATTATAAAATTACTCATAAGGTAACAATGCACTTCAGTTATTCGCTGCTAAAGCGATAGCGTACGTCAATGCCTAAATAAATGGACATTGATCCATTGATTGATTGAGTGACCTGACACAGAAATGAGGTCCCAGGCCCCAAAGCCATCAGACCACCTGCAAGCCTGCCAATCTCTGGTCCCTAGTGTTGAGTAATTGTCGTGAAAATGACCATCGATTAAAAGCGGGCCACGATTGCCCGAATCGATTACCCGCGCTGCTGACGGGACAGATAATGTATTTTCTTTGGTTGCGAAACGACCAAACAAATAAAGGGGGCCGGGTGGGGAGGGGGGGGGGCCCGACACGGGTTTGAAGAACGAAATGGCCCCTAGAGTTACGCTGAATTGATGCGCGGGAGAGACAAAAAAACCAAACGCATTCGGCAATAGCGCTGCCCCCCCACCCCCCAAAAAAAGGATAACGAATAACGTGAACGACGGGAGAACGTCCTGTCCTGTCGGGTACGCACCGCGCCCCAATACACACAGCGGGGTGACGGCGACATGCGACGGGGCGACGTTTTGGCCAACGGTCCTTTTTCATGACCTGGGATCGGCCGCGAGAATCAGGTTCCAACAATTGACAACAATAGACAACAGCGGTATAGCAGTGTATATTGTTATCGCCTGTTGCATACAGATATAGGTGTATAATGTCTATATCAATATTTTTTTTTATTTGCAGTGCTATTGATGAGTGTGTCGATTTGTTGTTGTTTGTGCTCGGGCAGCACTGCCAATGGAAGGTCTCTGTTGTTCTTTTTGTTCACCACGATAGAAACGGAGCAAGGAGGGGGCACCACTACCGTGAGATGTTGACCACCTCGCCTTGTATAGAGGAGGTAGTGGATTCGATCCCGACGCTGACTCCGGTATGTTGGGAGTTTGGATGTTCTCCCCGTGGTCGCGTGGATTTTTTTCCAGGTCCTCTGCTTTTTCCCTCCACACAAATGTCCACATGAGCTATCATTTGTGGCGAGGTCGCTTCCTAAGAAGAGATAATATAGTGCAGCGGGCCTTATCTGGTAAAATAAAATAAATATGTAATCAATAAAATTCTGTGAAATCCACTTCCACGCGTTCAGAGTATTATCGTCAACAACAGCTGTACTATGATGAGCATTAGCAGCAGAGATAGCCGCAGCATCAAGTTGGCTTGCATTTAAATAATTTTGCTGCTATAAATGCCCACGTGATAAGCCACTATCGTTGAGCTGTCATTTGTGGCCGGGTCGCTTCTGAAAAAGCGCTACACAGCTCAGTGGGCCTTACCTGGCAAAATAAAAGAGCGTTTGAGATTTTTCTTATCAAGGCCAGAATATCGATCCATCTGGTCACCTTTCTTCCAACATTTTATTTTTTGCTTTGTCTGGAAGAGCAAAGGCACTTTCTCTGCTATGACACGGGACACGCTGTACAATTATAATTGATGGCGGGTTATTGTATGCCCCTTTTGACTCCGTTTCCCCGAATGAACGGCGCTGACAATCTTGGGCCACACACGTGAGCTGGGGTAACGATTGGAGAGGTGCCTCGCTGCTAAATGAATTGGCGGCTAGTGCGGCTGTAAGTGCACATTTCATTTCCGCGGCAGATTCATCTCGCAGCCTGTCGCTAATGGCGCTCACGTTGCTAATTGCTAATTTGATTTCGCGACACAAAAATGGCAAATTTGCATAGCCTCCTCGATGATTGGCAGTTTATATTTATTTGTTTCACTTTCAATTGCACTGTTTGTGATGTAAACATCATATGTACACCACTTTCTTTAACTGCACGCTGCTGCGGGTTTGATGGTCAGCATGCTCGGACTCGTGAACGAGAGATCGCCTGTCCAACACGACCACCCGGAGTGGCAGTTGAATCAATGGACAAGTTTATTCAATTCGCTGCCTTATTCAACCCAGCAGTATACAGGGCGGTCCAGATGTCCCGTGACCCCGCATTTAATTATAAAAATAAAATAAAAAATGCTTTTGATAAAGCCAGGTGTATTTAAAACAGAAATGAATATGCAGCGAATTTAGTTTTTTTAGAGGGGTTATTAATTTGGGGTGACACGCCACAGTGAGTTGTGTGCGGTGGGGTTAAAGTGTGAGTACATCCCACCACGTCTCAGGCCATCACGACAGATAAGGCTGAGCTACACTGTAGATAGGCCTCTCTTGAGCTCGCTCAAGTGGAGGCCCTGTCCACCAGGAGTGACATGGGCAAGTAATTTGCAGAACTGCTTCTTCACCTGTCGCTCTTTTAACTGAGATAACCCCATGAGACGTAAAACCTCCTTCCAAGTCGGTCCTGGTAACACAACGCAAGCAGCCGTCCTCAAGTGAAGAACAGGTCTGTCAGACGCTGTCTTTCTGACAGACCTGTTCTTCACCTGAGGACGGCTGCTTGCGTTGTGGCCGAAACGTCGTGAGAATTATTTTATTGTGTTTTATTTTTATTATTTTGTTATTTCCATTCTACGTGACTTTACCGAAAGAACCAAGAAGATGAATCCCTGCAGTCACGAAAGCTTTAAATCGAAATTCCCTTCCTGTGGGCATCGAAGAGGTGCCCATACCTGGCTCGCTAGGAGAAGACGGTAAGGCAAATTGACCAATCGCCATCTGTTTACATCTGTACGGCGATTGAGCATTACCCCTAATATGCGTGGGTTTTCTCTGGGTGCTTCGGCTTCATTCCACTTGTGGAAACACCCATCGCTGATTTGCCAGCCGTGCAAAGCATTATGGGTAGTTGCAGCTTGGTGGGAAACAGTGTGCCCGGTGGGTGAGCGTTGTCTTATGGAGTTCCCTGTGAAGGAAAATGTCAGAGCAGTTGAAATTTACCAGAGGTTGCCTGTGTCGTGCAGCGATGTGCGTCTCCCACACACAAGTGCGAGTCGTGCAAAAGGTTTGAACATGGGTGTCAATTGGTAAAGGTGCAATTTGTTTGTGGATGAGAGGAGTCACATTGAAAATTAAGCCTATTATCCACGATTATCCACATTTAAATAAACGTGCAGTCATTGCAATTATCGGACTAAGAACACCAAATAACTGCCCTTGAGAACTCAGTTTAATCACGGATGGCATAAACCAATATGTAAACCCATATGTAAAACCCATGTCTAAACCCACGTCTAAACCCACGTCTAAACCCACGTCTAAACCCACGTCTACACTCACGTCTAAACCCACGTCTAAACACACGTCTAAACCCACGTCTAAACCCACGTCTAAACCCACGTCTAAACCCACGTCTAAACCCACGTCTACACCCACGTCTAAACCCACGTCTAAACCCACGTCTAAACCCACGTCTACACCCACGTCTAAACCCACGTCTACACCCACGTCTAAACCCACGTCTAAACCCACGTCTACACCCACGTCTAAACCCACGTCTACACCCACGTCTAAACCCACGTCTAAACCCACGTCTAAACCCACGTCTAAACCCACGTCTAACCCCACGTCTAAACCCACGTCTAACCCCACGTCTAAACCCACGTCTAAACCCACGTCTAAACCCACGTCTACACCCACGTCTAAACCCACGTCTAAACCCACGTCTAAACCCACGTCTACACCCACGTCTACACCCACGTCTACACCCACGTCTAAACCCACGTCTAAACCCACGTCTAAACCCACGTCTAAACCCACGTCTACACCCACGTCTAAACCCACGTCTAAACCCACGTCTAAACCCACGTCTAAACCCACGTCTACACCCACGTCTACACCCACGTCTAAACCCACGTCTAAACCCACGTCTAAACCCACGTCTAAACCCACGTCTAAACCCACGTCTAAACCCACGTCTAAACCCACGTCTACACCCACGTCTAAACCCACGTCTAAACCCACGTCTAAACCCACGTCTAAACCCACGTCTACACCCACGTCTACACCCACGTCTAAACCCACGTCTAAACCCACGTCTAAACCCACGTCTAAACCCACATCTAAACCCACGTCTAAACCAACGTCTAAACCCACGTCTAAACCCACGTCTAAACCCACGTCTAAACCCACGTCTAAACCCACGTCTAAACCGACGTCTAAACCCACGTCTAAACCGACGTCTAAACCCACGTCTAAACCCACGTCTACACCCATGTCTAAACCCACGTCTAAACCCACGTCTAAACCGACGTCTAAACCCACGTCTAAACCGACGTCTAAACCCACGTCTAAACCCACGTCTACACCCACGTCTAAACCCACGTCTAAACCCACGTCTAAACCTACGTCTAAACCCACGTCTAAACCGACGTCTAAACCCACGTCTAAACCCACGTCTACACCCACGTCTAAACCCACGTCTAAACCCACGTCTAAACCTACGTCTAAACCCACGTCTAAACCCACGTCTACACCCACGTCTACACCCACGTCTAAACCCACGTCTAAACCCACGTCTAAACCGACGTCTAAACCCACGTCTAAACCCACGTCTACACCCACGTCTACACCCACGTCTAAACCCACGTCTAAACCCACGTCTAAACCCACGTCTAAACCCACGTCTAAACCCACGTCTACACCCACGTCTACACCCACGTCTAAACCCACGTCTAAACCCACGTCTAAACCCACGTCTAAACCCACGTCTAAACCCACGTCTACACCCACGTCTACACCCACGTCTAAACACACGTCTAAACCCACGTCTACACCCACGTCTACACCCACGTCTAAACACACGTCTAAACACACGTCTAAACCCACGTCTAAACCCACGTCTAAACCCACGTCTAAACCCACGTCTAAACCCACGTCTAAACCCACGTCTAAACCCACGTCTAAACACACGTCTACACCCACGTCTACACCCACGTCTAAACCCACGTCTAAACCCACGTCTAAACCCACGTCTAAACCCACGTCTAAACCCACGTCTAAACCCACGTCTAAACCCACGTCTAAACCCACGTCTACACCCACGTCTACACCCACGTCTACACCCACGTCTACACCCACGTCTAAACACACGTCTAAACCCACGTCTAAACCCACGTCTAAACCCACGTCTAAACCCACGTCTAAACCCACGTCTACACCCACGTCTACACCCACGTCTAAACACACGTCTAAACCCACGTCTAAACACACGTCTAAACACACATCTAAACACACATCTAAACCCACATCTAAACACACATCTAAACCCAAAGGCTAAACCCAAAGGCTATGCAACCTTCATGCTCTGACTCATGAGCCACCTGGCCTCTTCCAGTGGTGTTTAATTTATAAGCCTTAGAGGAAATGAAAATCTGAAGCAATCCCTGACCGGGATTTTAACCTGCAACCTTCTGATTGTGAGTTGCGCACTCCATCCAATTCAATCCATTTGGCCACCTAGCCAGACGTTCGCACCAACAGAGCGAAGAGAGTAACCATCCATGATCCATTCAAGCACAGAAGGCAGTGTTGCATTAATCTGTTATTCAACACACATAATAAATCCTTGCACAATGTGTCGTCAATTGTCCCTTCTAAATAACCTTTGGCGTCCAACAGCCATTCATCACAGGAGGAATTTGATGTTCGGTCAAATTGTTTGCAGTGGGACAGAGGGCAAATGGTGCGGTAACTCAAAAGACACCACCACTGAGAACCGCATTGCAAAGCAATGGAGTGATCAAACGTCCGTACAATTGTGCCATTGCCATAAACACGTTAAATTGCCTGTCCAATGTTGCTCATCACGATGCCAGGCAAGCACTCTAACCACTCGTTTTAATGGAATAGCCATGAAATAATGAGCTGCACTGGGATGCAAGAGCCATTATACATTTTCTAAACGACACGCCAATTGACTGTATTTTGCTTAAAAAAATAAAGCAACATTACAAATTTGAAGAAATGGCCTCTTGTCTGCCAGCGATATCTGTAATAATGCGTCTCGCTGGGTCAATCTGCACGTTGTTGCACAAGCCGGCTGAAATTTCCGTAAAATTTTTATTCCCCGAAGAAGACTGAGACATAGTGGCTGGCATATTGTTTCCGTGCAATGCAACACGTAAAAATATTGTCAGACGTGTGGAGCATATGGGATCAAGCATGAAAAAGCAACGGACATTTCTCAAGTGTAGATAAATGATGGTCTCAGTCCATTCACTTAAGCGAATACACAAAAACCAACTGAAATACATTCAGACGCTGTCTTCTCGATAGACCTATTCTTCACCTGATGATGGCTGCTTGCGTTGTGGCCGAAACGTCGTGAGAATTATTTTATTATGTTTAATTTGTATTATTCATTATTTCCCTTCTACGTGACTTCACCGAAAGAACCAAGAAGATTAATCCCTGCAGTCACGAAAGCTTTAAATCGAAATGAAATACAGTATTCAAATGTGTTTCTTAATTTGGCCAAATTCCAGCACAGAGGATTCAAATTTCATTGATATTGTCACGTGACAAACACTCTTCGGAGTGCATATAGAAAGTGCTTCGCTGTGTGCGGAAAATAAATATATTACGGGACCTCAGGAGTGGTTCCGTGACGTTATCTCCCGGGAAGTTCTCTGACATGAGGCGTTGCGACATTGCTCATCGTAAGAGGTCTCAATGGGAATGTTTTCTTCCCCTGACCCGATGCTGAGAGCATTTGCAATACATTTACTCGAACAGGAAAATAGCTGGCGATCATAAAAGCAATGAGATGACAAAATTTGAAGGGTTTAATTGTGTACGTCGTGATTAATTGATTCATGGACTAATATGGATTGTTAAGATCATGATAAAACAAATCAAATACATTCCAGTCGCTCTCAATCCACGAATCGACGAAGGCCTGATACACACATCGATGCTATAAATGTCCACGTGATAAGCCACTTCGTTGAGCAATCACTTGTGGCCAGGTCGCTTTTGAAAAAGAGTTATATAAAGCTCAGTTGGCCTTATCTTGTAAAATTAAAAATTAAAGTTGAATTTTAAATATTTTACCATATTTCACCATTCTGGTCAGTACAGGTTGATGAACGTGGGAGGAGGTCAGGACGAGTTTGGATATCCCTCCCAGTCGCTGCTGTAAGCTGTGGCCAGGAATAGAACTCCACAGCTCATGACAGATGTGTCAAATAACATGTATACATGACATCTCCAGCCACTAGAGGCCGCGAAAAATAGTACGTGAATCATGGATACGATCTTGACTTGAAGCTTTCGTGACTGCAGACATTCATATTCTTTGGGTCTTTAGGCAAAGCCACGTAGATTAAAAAAAAATAGAAAAAAAATCAAGACGTTTCGATCGCAACGCAAGCAATCGTCATCAGGTGAAAAAAAAAAATTCACCTACGTGGCTTTACCGAAAAACCCAAAGAACACGGACACGATTTTAACTTAGATATGTTTAATCAATTATTCCTCTTAAGTATATGCTTGTTATCTATTTTATTTTGTAATTGTGCACTCTTAAATATACGTAATTATTTGGTGACATGGCGGTGAGTCAAGACATATGCCAGGCCGTGCTCTCCGTTTGCCTGGGTACGAAGCAGTAATGCCACGTTCTTGCCTAAATCCTGGCCGTCTGGCTCAAACACTAAAAAAAAACATGAAACTTACAATATTAAAAAACTGTCACATCTTAAATTGAATCGGCATAATTAATGTAATTGCGAGAAGGGGGTGGTGGATCATTATACAGTAGCTGCAGCTTTTAGCATGTGATCAGCTCAGATTTAATTGTGTCTAGATTTTTTTTTTCAATTTGTCGAAAGTGAACTATGCTGCCTTGTTATTTGCAATATTTTCGTTTTTGCTATCCCCATGCAAAATAGCCCGTGTGTAAATAAAACAGATGGATTGTTAAGCCTACTGTAAATCCAATATTACACGAGCCTGCAGCATTGTGTTGGACAGAAATGTAATTCTAAGTGGAAATGGAACATTTCCATCACTCATTTAAACTGCTTTGAAAGGTTTATTTGACATTTGATTTGACGGATCTACTGGAATTTACACACACGTGCACAGGCACACACGTGCACCCCATTGACCATAAATGCACAGAACAGAAGTAATAGGTTGTGCTTGATAGAAGCCACTTGAGAGCCTGAGAATTGCACAGTGCAGAGTATTTTATACGCTGCGCTGTGCATTGACTGCCCACAAAACGGTACTCAGTTTTATTGATTTCAGAGGGGATGGTGGGCTGAGTCAACCTCCACCTGTGATTTTAAAACACAACCACACGGAGAAATTAAATGACGGGGTGGTTACCCCCCCCCCTCCCACCAAAGGTGGTCCTTAGGTCACGAGCAGAAATTCCACGTTCCTATGGCAGGGGAAACCACAGGATAACTATTCTACAAAGTGGCACGCGTTCTAATGATTCTCTAGAGTTGATGTACTTTGCTGACCGTTGGCTTCGATTTGAACTTGTACTTAATTATGCGTTTGTAAATGTACTTGCACGCAGATAAATACCTACATACGGGTAATGTAATGTAAACGGCGTATGACATAACCGCACATTTACCATGTATACCATGACATAACCGCACATTTATTTGAATTTTGATTTTGCTGCACTGCAATTGGTGCACAAGCATAATCGACGAAAGGTCAACACCTTTGTCAATAACACAGCCGTAGAAGAAAATATACATATAATTGATGACAGTTTGGGCAATGGACTTTCTTGTTGAAGATACTGATGGATAACCATTAATATAGTTACAGCTAATGGATCAAATAAGTTAACGATTTACCCATATAGCCTTCTCGGCAGCGTGTGCTGTTTTGAGAGCACCTATGAAGGCCAGCACAGCACATTGGGAAGGTGATGTGGCGGTCGCCATGTCTGCTCGTCTTTGGCTCTGGAGTGCTGATGATTGCACGTTCATTTGTTTGGTTCTTTTTTTCCAGTCACGATTCCAATTATGCTGTCGGTATCGTGTCGTGAGATGAAGAATCAATTCGGAAATCTCTCTGATCCACAAATCCCCCCAGTTGTATAATGTCCCTTGGAAGGTAATTTTAAAGAATTATATTAATTACATTTTAATTTTATTTTACCAGATAAGGCCCGCTGCAGTATAATATCTATTTTTAAGAAGCGACCTCGACACAAATGATGGTTCATGTGGACATTTATGTGGAGGGAAAATCAATGCGACCACGGGGAGAACATGCAAACTCCAAATATAGAGGCGTTAGGGTTGGGATCGAACCCTCGACCTCCTGTATACCAGACAAGGTAGTTAACATTTCGCCACCTTGTTAGAACCCTTTAAATGACCTGACTGCTGATGAGGACCCAGAAGGTCAAATCTAGTCCAGAGTTTTCTTGCTTAAACAAAAGGTGATTACTGTATTATGGCTAATGAATGAGAAAAATAATTTCACATTGAGACACGGAGTGCACTTCTGCAATATATCATTCGTTTATTGAAACCACACATCAGGGAGCACACGATGCAACATGCCCTGCTGTGAGAGAAACATCGCGTGACAGTCAAGCCGATGTTTTAATTTTCAGGGCTGGAGTTTAGCCAAATTAAGGGGCATTTAAAACAAACAAATAAATAAATATCCCCACGATTCTATTGGGTGTAGTCGCCCGTGACTGGGCTAAGGCCAAACACAAACTCACCCACGCCTTCGATTAGCATGGTTGACTATGTACGGTGCGAAAGAAGATAAACATACACGCACATAAATACTTGGGAACCCAGATGGACAAACCCTGAATTTTGAGCCCACAATCTCAGCCGTGTTGGCTCTGTGTACTGACCCCGGAAGCCGCCCGTTTGCACGCTAAGGTGAAGTTGAGTCAATCTACGGGAAGGACCAGGATTGATTCGCATGCCAATGTTGTCATCCGTGATTGGGAATTAAAACCAGCTAATCAGGATTGTAAGGACATTGCACTCACTATTTCACCACCGCTCCCCACAAAGAAGAATTGACTCATCGTTTACAGCAAAACAATCACCCCACAATTTGGTGCGAAGGCCTCCCAACGTGTCATTCATAGGGATTGTTTGACCTTACTTCACCACACTTGGTCAGTGCCCGTCTGTAAGAGGGGCACTCAGGGCTGGTTCAGAGGAGACACCACTGGCCACTGATATTAGCCAAGGCCTGCAATCGAACTCAGGAATGCGGGTGCTTTATAAAGTTCGCCAACCACTGCACGAAACAGCTCTTTAAATTGTGTTCATCATATTTCCGCGAGTATAATTTGAGGTATATATTTTTTTGCTTTTCCACTTTTAGCCACGGCGAGGAATCGAACCCAGGTTTGCGCAGTGCGTCAACCACTGCATCGCCACCGCCACCACTACTCTAACCAATGCCACGTGACATCAACACGCACGCACACACATGAACGCACGCGGGCGCGCTAATATTCATCGAGATAAAGCAACGAGGCAGGCTTGTCAATTGCTTTTTTTTTTCCTGGCCGCAAACGAGGGCCCGCGCACACATCGCAGATAAATGGGGCTGGGATGTGAAGTGCCACTGTGAATTAAGAGCCCCCCCCCCCCCACACACACACAGAGCCGCCACGCATCCCTAATTCTGATGTGCGACGGCGTTCCCAGCCTCCCGTGGGAATCGTTCCCTCGCTCCGCTCTCTCCGCTGTCTCCCCCCGCCGCTCGAGGCATCGAATATTCCACACGGCGCTCCGCCGCGGCAGAGTCCATGCCTCGCGTGCAGAGTGTATTTTTTTTCTCCCGTGCGACAAAATAACTACAATAAATAACCCAAAAAATAACTAAAATTGTAATAATAATACACTCAGAGTAAAGATATTTGTGTTTAGATTGCGTAAATACAAAAGTTGTGTCGTTAAACCCACCGCCAACCGACACGGACGATTGGTAAAGGTTGGTGATGTCAACAAAACGTGCCAATTAGTTAGTACTTCGGCGCACCGGTTGTGTGTCGGAGAGTCAACTCACAGCGTCAACGATCTGACGTTTCGCTGGGGATTACAACAAGCAGCTGTAGCAGGCGATTCGCCAGAATTGCGAATACGTCTTCCTGTGCAAAGGCACATTTGCTGCTCGTTGTTGTTGCGATTGTTGCAGAGGTTTGCAGTTCAGGCACGGCGGCTGCCCTGGTAAATACCGTGGTCCAACTTTTAAAATGACTCGCGGATTACCTTCCAGTCACGCAGCAACGTCAGCCCTCTCCTCCTGTGAAAATACAGCAGGCAATACATTGTCCGCGAAACATCGTCCCTTTCGTAATAGCAGTGTGGTCGATGACAGGGTGCTTTGCCTCGCAATGGGATGGTCGCCACTTCGAATCCTGTGGTCGACAAAATCGACACCACTATGTGACACTTCATCGGTAGTCTTCCAACACTGGAGACATTAATCGAGGAACTTATTTGCCAGGTGAAGCCCACCGAGCTCGTGGCGGTTTTTTTTTAGAGACGACCTGGCTGCACGTGATAGCTCAGCGAAGTGGTGGCTGATATCATCAAACGTGGGCACGTATAGCAGCATCCACAAATATATATATCTAAACGCGTGTTTCAAAATGCGGAGGGAAAACACCGTAAGACTCGGAGAAATTTTACGCCACCGCAATGCGCGTTAAAAATTTTCACCCTGACCGAATTGGCTCAGATGTGCCCAAAATTATCCTGGTTGGTACTTGGATGAGTAACCACCAGATGTTGCTGGTGACAGGCTATGAGGTGGCCAGGGTAGTGCTGAGTATCACCCCCTCATGTCTGTGGGTTTCCCGTGGGTGGTCCAGTTTCCTCCGACACATTGGGACAGCTTACAAGAAATGTGGCCAAATATTCCAATACAAGATTTCACCCCAAAAAATTGTCTCGAGACATAATGAGGCTTTCTTTGAAAAACAACTGTCATCATCATCATCAACTCACTCCTGTCACAGGAATGTGGAATTTCCTTCACTGCTAGCTTCAAGTCAGGAATCGAATCGAGCACCGCTCTTATTGATAATTTGAGCCCGGTGAGACGCAAGGACGTTTTTGTTGTTGTCATGTCACATCAAACGGGGTCCTCCATCGCTTGCGTTTGTAATCCACACACAGCTGAGCCGCGCGCACACCACACGCACACGCGCGCACGCCCTCTTGAGATTTCAAACGACGGCTTTGAGCCTTAAAAAAATTAGCAAAGCGTCTGTTTCCTTTTCTCTTCCCCCATCCCCTTCCTCCCTCCTGCTCGCGCTCATTCGCTCGAAGAGGGGCGGGGGGGAGGGGTGGTACATAAACATCCCTCGCTCGCTAAACCGGAAGTGGCACGGCAAGTTGACCGATGCCTGCAGCTCAGAGCGCGCGGGCTGGGGTGGGGGACGTGGCAAGGAACGGGTGCGGGTGAAGGTGGCTGCCAGATTAATGCCAGCGCTTTAATAGGCTGCGCGCAGTGCTCACCGTTTCGTTGGGAGGCTCCGCAGATATGGAGTCATAGATCACACGCATGGCAGGAGTAATAGTGTGTCAGTAAGCTGAGATTGCTTCTCCCCTCTACATTTCTCCACTGCTACGTCTTCTTATCTCTTTGCGCTGCCCAGCCCTTCCCACCACCACCATCACCCCCCCCCCCGCCCAAAAAATCTTCCTCACTGCCAACATCTATCCTTTAAAAAAAAAAATTCATTTTCGCACAGCATTTACGTTTTCAATGGAGAGACTTGGATTTTCGGTGGCCGCTTCATTGGAATTTGCCACCCGGGGTCTTAGCGCGGTCCAAAACAAGACGGTCTATTTTAAAGGAAGGCGCTTTATGTTATTGAGGGATGGGGGGGGGATGACAGGATTTCCGCCGCGCGTCTAAATATAATCGGCGAGAGCGCTTTTAAAGAATAAAGGAGGACTGCGGATTGCGCGACTTGGTATGCGAGCCGATCGCGCCGTGCGTGCGTCCACCCCAGAGATCTGTCACGGACGGATGGCTCGACATTTTCTGGGACAAATGTAACTAACGCAGCGCACACACACACGCGCGCGCACACACACACACACGCGCGCGCGCGCGCGCACACACACACGTGTGCACGCGCACACACGCGCGCGCGCACACACACACACGCGCGCGCACACACACACACGCGCGCGCACACACACACACGCGCGCGCACACACACGCGCGCGCGCGCGCGCGCACACACACACACAAGTGTGCACGCGCACACACGCAATCACACTTCTCCTCCCCGGGAGATTCTTAATGCAAATTTCGAAACGTAATCTCTGTACTTGTGCTTGTTATACTCGAGGATCAATCCATGGATTCTCGATGAGAATAATGTGTTTTTCTGCGCCGGGAACGTTTCTCTGGGGGTGTGTATTATATTGTTTTTGTTAGTAGGAACGTGCGGTACTTTTGAAGGTCAGAAAAAAAATGTTTCGGAGAAAGCAGCGAATGAATCATGGACAAGCAGCACTTGCATCAGGACAAATAATGTCATCATCATCATCATCATCGTTAGCAATGGTCAATCCACTGCTGGATGAAGGCCCTCCCCCAAGTCACCACCACTTCATATGATCCCTGGTGATGCAACAATCCAGCCCAGTGCCTTCGCCTGAATTGATTTCATCGCTCCATCACCTTAGCCGACATCCTCTTGGATGCATTCCATTGCTTGGCTGCCACTTCGTTATTGCTCTTGCAGTGACGCATCCTGCCCAAGCCCACTTGCCTTTCTGAGCAGTTTAAATGATGGCATTAACCTGCGCATGTTGTCAGAAGAATGGTATGAATGTGTTTCTAATCTAAATTGTATTAACTTCACCAAACACACACTATAGGTCGTGGTGAAGTGCCATATGCTTGGATCTTTTGGTAAAGTCACGTAGAAGGGAAATAATAAAATAATAACATAATAATAAGGACGGATGCTTGTGTTGTGGCCGAAACGTCGTGAGAATTTTATCATGTTTTATTTTTATTATTGTATTATTTCCCTTCTACGTGCCGAAAGAACCAAGAATATGAATCCATGCAGTCACGAAAGCTGTAAATGGAAATTTACGTGCCATATAGTCAAGCAACCCCTATAACTGTGTGGGAGGCTGCCATACAGCAGTGGATGAAAACACTCTAGATCTTTTTTAATTACAATTAATTCAATACATTTTGAGAAGTTCAGTTAATCCTGCTACGGCGGGAGCGGCAATGATGACGATGATTATAACGGGAGACAAATATTGAGTTAAAATAAAAGTGCTGGGCAAAATACCGGGACTGGAAATGTTTAAAATAAATGTGCTTTGCAGCTGTGTCACGCCATGGTTTGAGTGATTGATTCTCACTCGGAAGGTTGTGAGTTCAAATCGCAGGAGTGGGGGGGGGTCAAAACTCACCCAATCATTCCTACTAGGTTGATAAAAGAAGTATCAATTCATGAGACGTCATTGGTGGCTATTTTAGACGCTGGTCGTTTTGTGGTCTTTTTGGGCCTCTGTGATTAAACCTTTTTTTTTGTTAAACGGTCCTTTTGTGATACTGTTCACTTTAATGGGAATATAGACATTTAACTTGCTGGCTTGCGGCAACTAATGCAGATGATCTCTGTCTTGATGCCCGTTTGAGCAAAGAAGACGTTTTAATCTTTTTTACATTATCTTAAAAAATGCATATTAAATTGCAATTTATTTTACAAGAACGGTGAACAAATGGCTTCCATAGAGGAAGTGATGTTTTTTTTATCCTTCAGATTTCATAAAGTATCTGTACCATTAGGATAACTCATTAAATGGAGCAAGTTCTTGTGAATAAACAATTACTCGAATGCTATACTGCAGGGAATGCGTGCACACAGCCAGATATATGGTGGCTGAGAGATAGTGTGAGTGATTGATTGATTGATAGGCAGCGGAGCGAGTCAGACGGATAGACGCAAGGATGAACAGGGTAACAGATACATAAATTAGCACAATAAGCCCTCTTATCTGTCACTTTACAACAATTTGCATCCCGCTGTCGGCCTGCCAAATGGAGCATCAGCTATTAAACCGCTGAATTATTAAGGCAGGCAAAATGCCTGCCTGACAGTGCCTTAAATTTTTATAGACACACACGCACAAACGTACGCTCGCATTATTTTTGAAATGCTACGTATGAATTCTTTATATGCGCATTATTTCTTGTAACATCAGCCAATTCTCAGCAATGAAACAGCCTACCATAATTGTAGACATTTGCGATAGCGTGAATTTACAATAATAATACACGTTTAAAATCATAGATCAACGAAGTGGCTTATCATCACGTGGAAATGTCTCGCAGCCAAATACTCTAAACACATGTGGAGGAAACAATTCGGAGGAGCCGGGAAATAATTATCCATGCGACCACAGGGAGAACATACAAACTCCAAATATACAGCAGCAGGCGTCAGGGTAGGGATCGAACCCAGGCGAGGGAGTTAAAATATCATAGCCACCGTGGCGCCACTCTGCGAAACAGTGCAAATTATACTGTGTAGCAAAGATGCCGCTGTGCAACTACTTGCTCGCGCTGCTGCTAGCGGACGGGTCTCCACTAGAGGGAGCTCTTGAGCGCCTCGAGACGCTGTTTGTGGCCTACTCGATTCAAGAGCCGAATGGCTCACAGGGCTATACCTAATAAATGAACTTGAACTTGAACTACTCATCCACACCGGTCATATGTCTTGGAATAGTTAGGAGTACCCGCAATCTAACTCACTGCACACGACCTGCTGATCGACCACGGGTGTAATATCGTAATTTTTAGTGGTGGCCCTAAGCAAGCAGTGAAACATTCCACATTCTCTTGATGGAAGCCAGTACAGTCGTAGCATCCATGGAAAGCCTTTTGGTGACTTTCGATGAAGTTGTCTTAATGATGGGTCTAGTAGTCCCTTAAACAGGAATGTAAACTTGTGAACTTCTGACGATGAGTCGGGTGCTGAAACCGCAGCACTACATGGCTGGATAATAAACGAACAAGGCTGAATGACGCAAATGACTTGATTGGGAAATATAAAGCAACTGTTTCCTGCCTCACCTGTTGTGAAAACTTAGCACGACACTCCTGATAAATAGGCTGGAGGCTCAGCGAGACTTCCATGATAGAGGTTTTTGGGTTAGATCGTGTAAATATATAAATGTGTCGTTAAAACCCGCCACCACCCGACACAGCTACCTGTGAGGGTTGTCACGTAAACAGAACGTGCCAATTCGTCACTAGTACACCACTAGTGTGTAGTGTATAGTGTAGTGTATTGTGTAGTGTATTGTGTAGTGTATAGTGTAGTGTACTAGTACAGCACACCGGTGTGTTGGAGAGCCAAGCCACACCATTTACAATCTGAGTACGACGTTTCGACAGTAATTACAACTAGCTTCATCAGGCGACAGCCAGATTTGTGGATAAGTCTTACTGTTTCGTTCCTTATATAGAGGCGCGTAGAAGTGTTGACCACGCTTCTGCGCTCTTGCACAATGTGGGGGGGGGGGGGGGTGGATTACTGAGGCAACGTACATTATGCATGCTGCATTATGCGAGCCCTTTGAACTTCTCCTTCCTGACTATTGTGTTTATTAAAATAGCCCTACCAACGGTAGTCCCTATTGAAATACGCTGCCCTTTGTAGGAATGCATTTAAACAATGTATTATTTTATGATTTATTTCAATTTCGATAGATTATCTAATTAGTCGCTAGTTCTGCATGCAACTTCAACATCATCAAAATCAATTGAGTGTCCTTGTTGGCACGCGTGTTCTGCTACTGCTGACAGTTGTATTTGAGATAATTTAATAATCCTCTGACGTTCTATTAGTCTCGTGCTGATCATTCGTCCTGTTTGCCCAACATAACATTTACCCACTCGTGCAGTTAATCCTGTACACACCTTCTGCTGAGAGCTTCGGCAATACATGTTTTGTACCAGATATTAGTGAGGCTTCTTGGGTAAACAAGTCTAATAATAATAGTTATAGCCTGCATATGAAAAATGGAGGATATCATTGTGCCTGCAAATCAGGGCAGATATGAAGTATGGGTCAGGAAAATGGCACAATGACAAAAAAAATGGCAACAAAACTGAAAGGTGCAAGAACAGGCATAAGTGTTGAGATGGACATGCTTTGGATTTTTCACTGAGAGTCAGAAAGGGGAGAAAAATCTACCAGGGAGCAAACGCAAACCTGTGCAACGTGATATTGCCTGGGACAGAAGCGAGTGGGGGGCTCGGGCAGCATTAATCGCTTTCAGGGATAAGGGGCCGTCCATAAATGACGTCACGCGATTTTGGACGAGTTTTTAACCTCCTCCCCCCCTAGTCACACGGCGTCACAAAAAGTCAGACCCCCCCTCAAATATGACGTCACAAAGCTCTGCCCACCTCCCCCCCCAAAAAAAACATGCTGCAAATCGCTTTAAACTATTGTCATTGTAGTGCCTATTTAATGGGGCGCTGCACTCTGATGTTGTAGGAGAAAACATGTATTACAAAGTCTATTTGATTAAGTAGAACGTGTGTATATTTATTTAAAGTTGCGCATTTTGATGTGACGTCACATTTCTCAAACCCCACCCCCACCTCGTCACACATCGTTACAAATGTCTGACGCCCCACCCCCCAGGTGCGTGTCGTCATTTATGGACGGCCCTTAACCATGGTCACCGAACAAAACACCGGTGACACCATGGCAACCGGAGGAGAGGAGGGACAGGAGAGGGCGGCCCACGGCGGAGATGGAGCGACGAGATCGGTTCATCCGCAGGAGTGCGACGATGGATTGTGGCGCTGCGGGAAGGTGTCCGATGGCATCGGTGTGGTGAATCCTTGATCCAGCAGCGGATATACAATGGCTGACGATGACAACGGCGGCGACACGAGGGTGACAACGGTGATGACGTGATGACGATCACGGCAAGGACGTCGGTGGAGTATTTGCCAGCGATTCGCAAACAATCGCCAGCCTGATAATAGTTTTTTTACCCTTCTATCTGGCAACAAAACTGACACCTTTTTTTACAAGAAGTCATGTTTACATAGACCACAATACCTGCAGTCATAATGCAAACAAAAAACATAACTCTGATAATGTATGCACTGTCCTTGAAGTTGATTGGTCCACACCCGAGACAGCTTTCCTTAGAGCCTAGTCTCACATGGTGTTGGACCAGATGACGCCAAAAGGCGCACAACTCAAAGACAATGCACCATCAGAGTATGAGAGCTCGGGGTAAGCATTTACACCATTGGAACCTCATTTGCCAGTACAAAATATGATAATTGTTTTTTTACCCTTCTATCTGGCAACAAAACTGACTCCTTTTTTACAAGGAGTCATGTTTACATAGACCACAATACCTGCAGTCAAGGAAAGCTGTCTCGAGTGTGGACCAATCAACTTCAAGGACAGTGCACATTATCAAAGTTATGTTTTTTGTTTGCATTATGACTGCAGGTATTGTGGTCTATGTAAACATGACTCCTTGTAAAAAAAGGTGTCAGTTTTGTTGCCAGATAGAAGGGTAAAAAAACAATTATCATATTTTTTACTGGAAAATGAGGTTCCAATGGTGTAATCGCCAGCCTCATCGCTCGCATCGTGACGGACACCTCTGGAAGCGGGCGGTAACTTTTCAAGGCGATGTTGTCTCTCTCTCCTCTCTCTTCACTCTCTCTCCGAGAGCGGTGAAGAGATATGCGCGAGCGACTGTGTTGAGTCTCACGCTGTCACTGCCAAGCAATCCGTGTCATTTGCGGGTCTTGACGCCCGCTTGAGCAATGATTTATACGGGAAGCCGGATCGCTCTGAGGAGGAAATGCCGAAACTGTTTAGCTAAGTGA
Source organism: Lampetra planeri (assembly GCF_965212315.1). Lineage (NCBI taxonomy): Eukaryota > Metazoa > Chordata > Hyperoartia > Petromyzontiformes > Petromyzontidae > Lampetra > Lampetra planeri. The sequence goes on along the minus strand of NC_136145.1, from coordinate 5,253,176 downwards.
GTGGAACCAAAACCTTCCTGACAGTGACACTGCTTAAGCGCCGTGGCTCAGTGTGCGGAATTGCACCGTTGGCCCAGAAGACCCCGTAAAAAGGCCAGAGATACGGCTTAGAATGCTGGGGAGTGCTCGAGTGAATTACGTCTCTGTCAATTTACTAAGCGCGGGACAATGAAGGGGGGGCCTGGTTTTAAGCCCCGAGTCACCACCGGACCTGCAACCCGCAAAGCAACAACAACAAAAAAGGTCAACATCGTCCCGAAGGTTTTTATTCTTTTTTAATTCCCCCCCCCCGGCCCCGCCCCCGGTTTCATTTGGTGGCTTCAGACTTTTGTCACCAAAATCGAGGTTTGCTGCCGCAAGCGTAACACGTTGCACACTGGCCTAGAGAACCCGGCAGGTCGCCGGTTCGGTGCGGTTCTGTCTCATAACGCATCGGTGAAAATGACGGCGCAAGTTTATTAAATACCCCCCCCCCACTCTCTCGACCCCCCCACCAATCCCCCCCCCCCCCCCCCCCCCCAACAGCCCCACCCACTTTTGTCCACTACATTAATCTATTTTGGCGCATGGCAATACGGTCAAGAGCTAAATTCCATTGTCGAGGTCTGCTAGTCGCGAGAGGGCTTCAGGAGAGAGAGGTCGTGCAGTTTCGCTTTTCCTCCCCTGGTGAAGGAGCGCAGACGACTGGTTTATATCATAGCTTGGGTTGCATGGCCTCTCGTCCACGTATATTAGTATAATTGGGTACACATTACAACTAGCCGGTGAATAGGGGCGACGTCTCGTCTGGCGAATTACAACAATTTTCAGATGATTTCTCCCCGAGGTAAAACCGTGGTGTCGCTGTGTTTTTTCCCTGCCGTGCCGCTCATCCGCATTGCCACATCATTGATTTCGAGTGCCCACACTGTACCGTACAATTTTGTACACATCCATCAAGGGGGCCCGTGTTTTTTTCTCTCTCTCTCTCTAGTTTAGAGGCTGCTTGTGCTTTTTCCTGGGTAAATCAATACGCCACTCGCTCAATTTCCCTCGGGGTTTCCAGACATGCAGTTTTCTGTTTTTCTGTGCCTAACATCTCCGCCTCGCGCGCGCTCTCTCTCTCTCTCTCCGTCCATCCGTCCGTCTCTCTCTCTTTCAGACGCCGTCCTCCGACTAATCACCACAATGCGATGCTGCTTATTTATTTATTGCCATTGGGATGAGTGGCGCTGCTGCAATGGTCAGAGACTGCTCGCGGCTCACGATTAAACAAAAGAACAACGAACAAAATTCGTGGCACTGCGTCGGATGTGATGCGCGATAGTTCAAATGACAAAAAAACAAACAAACTCAACACATTCGTCAATAACGCTGCCCCCTAAGAAGAGGAAGACACTTATGACAGGCGACGTTATCGGCATTCGCCCTTCTTCATAGCAGCGAGAGGATGTGTCTGCCTTTGGCCCAACATTTCCACCCACCCCCTGTGATATTTTCTTTCCTTTTTCAGGGGAGTGTTATTGACAAATGTGTTTTTTTTTTTGGTACCTTTTCGACGCACAATCGTAACGGTTGCAATTTCAAAATCCTACCTGGGGATCCACTCGGCCGATCGGAATTGTCCTTGCGGGGATAAATAAAACGCGCGTCTCTTTGTGGGACGTCAACAGTTGCCACCCGACACGGATGGGCAGGGCTGCGAGCCGGCCAGCAGATTGCAGTGCCGATCATCAACCCCTTCCTGATCATCGTGGGCTGTTTTTCCCCCAGGATTCTACAGTTTTCCTTCCAGATTTTAAGCACCCGTTACTTGGGATTGGCTCAACAATAACAATGCAAGGCACTCTTGAAAATGCCCTTAAGATTCACTGAAAAACTGAACCCGGTATTGTCATTGCTATCAGGGTTGGCGACCCGCAATATATTCCTCACCCCGCACACCACATCCTGTATATATAGCTATGGCTGTGGCTACTAGTCACGTACCAGCTCTAATCTATCGGTGATGCAAATATTCAGTGCGATTTTAAGCCGTGATTGTTATTATCATCATCATCATCATCACAGACTTAACCCCACCACAGTAATGTGGAATTTCCGCATTGGCCTCCAAGCCATCAACACAGACCAGTGCCGGTCGCAATGCTCATTTGATGAATGAAGACACACTTAAGATGCATTCGGTATTCAATTTGTGTCCCGTGCGATTTTCTCTTCCAGGGCACCTGCATTTTTGTTTCTGTTCACAGCTGCAACGCCTCTCGAGATATTATTCGACAATGTTCACGAAAATAAATTGCGTCGCGCCGAATCGCGGGCGGGTGAGAGACGTCCAATGGAGCATGACGACGCACGGAATTGTCGGGACAAGGTCAAACGGCCCCGACGAGGCAACCCCCCCCGTACCGATCCACGGCGGCATTGGGAGGGTGAATCTGCTGCGTGGATCGATAAAGACGGCCCCGCATCGCGACCGCTCGCTCTGGCGTTTCGCTGAAATCGCTGCCAATTTCTACAGCCACTACAGTGACCCCCCTGTAGGTCAGGGTAAACAGGGAGAGGAGGGAGTTCTTAAATGACCGCGTTTCTCACCAACGCCTCGATATGAGGAACAAAACAGTTAGACTTCTCCACAAATCTCGCTGTCGCCTGATGAAGCTAGTTGTAATTAATGGCGAAACGTCGTACTCAGATTGTAAATGTCGTGGCTTGCTCTCCAACACACCGGTGTTGCTGTACTAGTGACGAACTGGCACGTTCTGTTTACGTGACAACACTTACGAGTTGGCTGTGTCGGGTGGTGGCGGATTTAACGACACATTTACATATTTACACGATTTAACCCAAAAAAACCTCTATTATGGATGATATCGGTTGCGAAAGCCTACGTGTTAAAAAAATGTAATGAAAGGCGTGAATATTTTTGGGCTGATTATAACTAATACGTTTAATATATTTCATTACTTTGCCTCACTTAATTGAAACAATTTAATGTGATTGTGATATTATTACTCGGGCTGGAACGTTCCTCCCCCCCCACATCCCCAGTGATTAGATGATTTGTCGCCATTCAGAGGCGTGACTTTTATTCAAGAATCAATCATCTTTCTTCACACCGTGGTGAATGTAGCGGCCTCTCGTGGCTGCGCGGAACAGAACCAGTTACATAAAACATAAAAGGCAATGATTCGAGGTGTGATAATCGATTTTAATCGATAAATTGATGTCGGTGGTAAAATCGTCTCCCCCTCCCCCCCCCCCCCCGTCATCATACGATTAGTTTCACTTCGTGGGAATAAACAGTGGTTGTCCTTTGGATAGACTTGTCCCCACCATGATAACGTGGAATTTCCACCATTTGGTCATATCACTCGTGGCAATGTGCACTACCCCATCGCTCATGAGCAGGATGGAAAGCAATGAGCGTTGGGCAATGCTTATCCCTTTTTATGGTCCTGAGCCAGTGGTGAAAATTCCACATTCCTATGGCGTGGCCAGTTTGTCCACAGACGCCCACTCTTATACCCCGACACGCTGAGCTTAACACACTCAGGCGAAGCATACATCTTTCATTTATAATCTGCATTCTGGTTTACGCAGTGCGTACGTACATAAACACGCACTAATATTGCACAAGCAATATGCAGCTGCTACGTGGAAATTGCCGAAAGTTGTAATTGAATTTATGCATCGCGCACGCTGCACGCATTACGGGCTCGATGCTAATTGCCTATAAATTATGTAGGCAACATGAAGGAGTATTAATATGCTTGATTAACCTCCGCCTGCAGACAGCCTAATGTGTTCTCTCTACATTGAGCAGCTTGCGCTAAAATTTGTTGTTGCAGATCATTTGGCGATAATGAGCCAATCACTTAATAATGCACACTGCCGAATGCCATTGTTTCACGAGACACACACACACACACGCAACTTCCCTCTGATCAACTTCGGAAAATTAATCATTCAGAGGCTTGCGCTCAATTCTAACATCGGTTGAATTTTAACAACCTCATTGGCGCATAAATAATTCGACGGTGATGCTGCTGCTGCGTTGTCAGTGGTGCACGAGCACAAACACACAACAAACGCAGCACATTCGTCAATTATACTGTGGTGTTAAAATCAACACAAATATATAATTGGCAGAAGTTTCGGGCGATGCCCCCCCCCCTTCTTCATAGCACATCAAAAGGAGCGTCATATGAAAAGGGAGACCTAAAACTTAGGTTTTTGTAACAGGAAGATAATCTGATAATTGTTTTTTTACCCTTCTATCTGGCAACAAAACTGACACCTTTTTACAAGGAGTCATGTTGCATAGACCGCAATACCTGCAGTCATAATGCAAACAAAAAACATAACTCTGACAATGTGCACTGTCCTTGAAGTTGATTGGTCCACACCCGAGACAGCTTTCCTTAGAGCCTAGTCTAACATGGGTTGGACCAGATGACGCCAAAAGGCGCACAACTCAAAGACAATGCACCATCAGAGTATGATACCTGCAACTTCAAGGACAGTGCACATTATCAGAGTTATGTTATTTTGTTTGTATTATGACTGCAGGTATTGCGGTCTATGCAAACATGACTCCTTGTAAAAAGGTGTCAGTTTTGTTGCCAGATTGAAGGGTAAAAAACCAATTATATTTTTACTGGCAAATGAGGTTCCCATAGGAAGATAATGAACAATTAAAATATTTTCACACTCCGTAGGTTTTCGCGTAAGCCCTCCACCGTGTGCTCAGGGTGGCAGCACGTTCTGTTCTGCCCGATGTCCGACGTTTCGCTGCACGTGCCTGGACACTTATTTCGCTTACTGAAGGAGGTTCCAGCACGTGGAGCGAAACGTCGGGCGTCGGAGAGCCGAAAATCATTCTCAATATCTCAAGTGCGCATTTTCCAGTGGTGATTAGTCCGATCAGTGGCATGGCACGTGGTTGAGCAGCGCTGCTTGGAGTAGCCGAGTAATAATCTCATCCCCGCCCGACCCCGGCGCGATGTGGACCAATTGTCACGAGATTCGGATGACGATTCAATTCCAGAACCGATGTGGGTTTTTTTTTTATCCTTTATATTAAGTTCACTTGCTTGCTTGCTTAGGACCGTGCAAATCTTTCGGTCGTTTTTTAACCCACTTCCCGTGATCCAATCGAGCTGACATTTTTCACACAGACTCGTTGTGCGTGACAAATAATGTTCGTGAAACATTTTTTCCAAAATGTTACACTTTTTAGGACAAAAATATGATATTTAATTACCAATTTCTTAATGCTGCCATGCAATCATCTGACCCATAGGTGGCAGCCATCTCAAGCCAGAGGACGAGAGGACTCTAGCCGCCACGCATATAAAGGATTTATAGTGAAAAACTTTTTTTTGCGGGTTATACTTGTTCTTATTTTTGTTGAAGCTCAGGCGCAGTATGCATTACTTGACCGTGACACGTCCGCCCTGCCCCAATGAACCCCGCCACCACCTCATCCCCCTCCCAGTGCAGCGTCTCTGCAGGGTGCGGCGGTCATTCTCTCGATAAATGTTCACTTGAACGCGTTAGGCTTTCGCGACCATTATCATCCGTAATAGAGTTGTTGTTTTTTGGCTTGAATCGCGTAAATATAGAAATGTGTCGGTAAAGCCCGCCACAGCCAACTCGTAAGGGTTGCCACGTCAACAGAACGTGGCCAATTCGTCACCAGTACAGCACACCGGTGTGTTGGAGAGCCAGGCCACAGATGTTCACTTATCCGACCTTTTCGCCAGGTCCGCCAATACCGCCTCCACCCGAGTGCCGAAATTCGCAGGGGAGTTTGCGGCGAAGCGATTTGCACACAACAAACGGGTGAACGACGCAATAATATCCAGTTCTCACACAAAGGACTGTAAAAAAACAAAAGCCGTTAACGCGAGCGTAAGAAACAATTTTCATTGTTGGGTCGATGGATGCACCGTCACTTGTTTAGTGGGCAGAGTGCTTAGCATACGATCAGAAGGTCGAAAGTTCACAATCCCGGTCGGGGGTTAATTCAGCCTAACATCATCCCGCTGGGTTTAAAAAATAATATAATTTAAACAGTGGTCATTCTATTGGGAGACCAGCTCCTGTCGTGAGAATGTGGAGTTTCCACAAAAGGGTCAGGGCAGCAAATGGAGATGTGTGTTGTCCCAATGATCACTTTAATTTGACTACATTCAGTTCAAACACCATACTCTGATTAACCTTAAACACACTGCGTCTATAACGTGAATAATTCATGTACAGCCTTTTTGTTTCAAACCACTGCCGGATGAATGCCTCCCCAGTGGAATGGCAGTTTTTTTTTTTTTGGGGGGGGGGGTTTGCCCGTACTTCGCCGTGCCTCGTAAGCACAGGTTCGCGAAGCGGGGGGGGAGGGGGGGGGGCTCACAGATATTACCGCACCACTGATGATAGCCTTGGCCACAGATCCAACTCGAGCCGTCGGGTTCGGAATAGTGCAAGCGCGCAAACCACTGCTGCCACCGCTCCAGCCCCAATGTGAATGATGAGTTCATGAGAATAATAATACTGGTAGGAACCTCCTGGTTACACCAGCCGACAGGGGATTATTGTGTCCGTCCGTCGTGTAGGGAGGGGCTGGGTGGGGAGGGAGGGGCTAGGTGGGGAGGGGAGGGTGGAGAGGGGCTGGGTGGGGAGAGTGGGGAGGGGCTGGGTAGGGAGGGTGGGGCTGGGTGGGGGGTGGAGGGGTGGGGCTGGGTGGGGAGGGGCTGGTCACCCCGTGGTGCCCTTATAAAACTCAACGTTTAACCTACTCACGCCGGCTTGTGCCCGCCCTCACAGTCGGGCATATTTGCGGAATACACCACGCCGCCTTTGACCCTGGCCATTGACCGAGCAACCCAACGTTCCTATCAGCTCCCTCCGCAGGAATGTGTTTTAGATGAGCACTGTAATTACAATTGGAATCCTTGGTCTCGGAAACGCTGGCTCAGTGATCTGACATGACCATTGTGAATAACCCAGAGCTACCCAGCCATAAAATAAAATAATGTGCCTTACAAAGCAGATGGGTTAGACTTACTATAAACCCTCCAAAAGTACTCGCCACCTAAAAGCAATGAAAATATCTTGTGCGGTATATTTCAATTATTTCCCCGGTCTTTAGCCTTGCCAAGCAATGTGTAAATTTCCCCTCCTTTGCATTAAAAGTATAAGTATTGAGACATAGCAGCAATAGTTTGAAATTACACTCGGCGCATACGTTAGCTGAATACCCTCCAAACGAAACCTCCTCCCGCCCCACCACCCTCCACTCTGTTAAAATATAAATAACATAAAATGCGAAGCGTATGTCGACTATTTCCAGCGCGCGTGTTAAACATAAAGTGGGTGTAAATGCAATATCCAACATCTTTGGTTGTTGTTGGTTTGTTTAGTTGTTGTTGTTGTTATCGCTGCGTGCGTGCTGGTGCCTTGAGAGGGTGCCTGGATAACAGATCAAGGAATTGCTGCCAGGGGTGAAGACGTGATTAGCGTTTAGTTCCGTGTAGATTTCTATGCTGAATCACGTTTGTTTTGCCGTCTATGACATCGGATGTATTCATCGTTATCATCATCATCATAACCATTGTTGTTGTTATCAACAGCAGTAGCAGCAGCAGAAATAGATCTGGAATCCGATTAGCACGGTTGGGTACTTACAGTGGGAAATAAGTTCAACATACATACACTCTTCTTGGTTCTTTCGGTAAAGTCACGTAGAATGGAAATAATAAAATAATGAAAATAAAACATAATACAAAAATTATGTTTATTTTTATTACTTATTATTTCCATAATAAAATAATTTTGTTTTATTTTTATCATTTTATTATTTCCATTCTACGTGACTTTACCGAAAGAACCAATAAGATGAATCCCTGCAGTCACGAAAGCTTTAAATCGAAAAAAATACATACACTCATCATCAACAGCAGGTGTAGAATATTAATCACTACGTCATTATCGTCAACAACAGCTGTGCTATGATCAGCATCAGCAGCAGAGATAGACACAGCAACGCATTACAAGTTGGCATGCATTTAGATAATTTTGCTGCTACAAATTTCCACGTGATAAGCCACTTCGTTGAGCTATTATTGGTGGCCAGGTCGCTTTGGAAAAAGCAGCTAATACGGTCAGTGGGTCTTTACCTGGTAAGATAACAAATAGTTTAGTTTTATCTATAATAGAGGATTTTGGGTTAGAGCACGTACTTATAAATGTGTCGTGAAACCCGCCACCACCCAACATTCCAATTAGTGACTAGTGTAGTGGCGTAACGCGTGCAGGGTTTGCAAACAACAGTCGCATTCATGTACGGGGTTGCAAACAGTGAGGTCAGCTCAGTACGAGCAGGTGCAAGCGTGTAGCCTGGGAGACAGCAGACAGAGAGACGCTAGCAATTAGGGAAAGAGGCAGTGATTGGCTGGCTGCAAATGCAAACGCGTAGGCGCCAAGGAGGCGAGAGATAGAGGCGATAAGGGGCGGGGGGGGGGGGCACGTTTGTTAGACGCTGGCTTAACGAGGACACTTGATGAGGAGGGTGATTTCAAGGGAATGTGTGAAGCAACCGGTTGAGTTGGTTGGAGATGAAGAAGTCAATACAACTTTTTGGTTCTTTCGGTAAAGTCACGTAGAAGGGAAATAATAAAACAATTAAAATAAAACAATAAAATAATTCTCACGACGTTTCGGCCACAACGCAAGCAGCCGTCCTCAGGTGAAGACCAGGTCTGTCGGGGAGACAGACCTGGTCTTCACCCGAGGACATCGTGAGAATTATTTATGTTTTATTTTTATTATCTTATTATTTTCCTTCTACGTGACTTTACCGAAAGGACCAAGAAGATGAATCCCTGCAGTCACGAAAGCTTTAAATCGAAAGTCAATACAAGAGAAGTCCGGGACCTCACCCGCCACATCGCGTCCTCCCCAGCGGTGTTGGCTGAACCCCCGCTGGGGGCACGGGCGAGGTTGGAGGTGTGGGTGTAGCAACAGGCTAGCAGGGGAGAGGCTAGCTGAATCCTTAGTGTGAGTGTGTTAGGCTAGCGGAGAATAGGCTAGGAGGAGATTCAGTGAGAGGTCAGTGGGGTGAGAAGCTAGCGGAGTATACAGTAAGAGGCTAGTGGAGAACAGGCTAGCCGAGCCGGAGCCAGAGAGAGAGCGTCCGTCACAGGCAAGCAGAGTGCGGAGTAACAGGCTCGTGGAGCAAGCGAGTTCAAAGTTCATTTATTAGGTATAGCCCTGTGAGCCATTCGGCTCTTGAATCGGGTGCAACCGCAACAAACAAAAAACAAAAACATGAACAAGAAAACATCTTAAAGTGACTATGTGCAAACAGAAAATCCAAGAAAAGACAGCAAAATATTGCAGAAAAAAATCACCGTACACCAACCCTGTGCAAATATCGCAGTGGGATGAAAGTCAAACAACAACAACCACAAGACAACTTAGATTAAGGCCATCCGTCTAACTCTGTACTACAACAAACAAACATGGCAAAAGCAAAAAACTTTTCGAAAATCACCAAAATAAAACCATAAAAGCAATGAAACAGTGCTCATAGGAACTGTGACCGAATTTTCACAATAAACGACGTAAACAACATGTACTAACAAACTCTGCAGCCATAGCTGGCTGCATGAGTCACTCCACAACATATTCTTAGGTTTTTCGGTAAAGTCACGTAGGTAAAACAACAGTAGGAGCATCAGTCGGAGTATCAACATTTTTCAATGCACCTTTAAGATCAGAGCACTAAATCAAAACACAGATCAGAGGGAGAGTTTGCGAGAAGAGTACATGTGGTGGAACGTGAGGAGCATCCGTGTGGAATGCTTCAAATAAAGGAGAAAAAGATGAAGTTGTCCTCGTGAAATGAAGACCACTACACTAGTACAGCACACTGGTGGTGTGTTGTAGAGTGAACCCACAACGTTTACCATTCGAGTACGACATTTCTCCAGTATTTACAAGCATCATCAGGAGACAGCCAGATTTTAGTTTTATTTGCGTATTTTTGTAAAGTGATTTGTTTACCTTTCTTATACTGATGCACTCCGACGGTGCTTGTGTATCGTTCGTCATTGCAACGTTCTGACCCCGCGCCTCGACTCGACATGTGACAAATTGCTTAATAGGTCATCGGATACCTCCAGGATGAATACATATTCTGATTATGATATCATTATTACTATGATACGACCGTTCTGGTCACATCTCGAAAGCTAATCAAGACCACACATGTATGGTAGGGTCTTTGAATGGATATAGGACAATAGCGGGACTAAGAGGTGGGCAGCGAGAGAGGCATCCGTTGTGGGACTGACCTACGACTCCAACCCGCCTTCAATGTTGAATTACCCGCACTGACCAGCGTGCTGAAGCATGGCCAAATAAATACCCAAGCTCTGCGGTCCTCGCTGTATGAAGGTGTTATCAGGGGGGGGCTCTCATCCATCAAGTGGACTGACACACAGAAGGGCTCGCTGGTTGAGCTGATTGTCGAACTTTTTTCCCACCGTACGTAGCTAACCGCGCTCATCGGAGGTGCCGGGGGAAAGGACAACAAACTAAAAAACACAAACCTCAGTTCGAAAAAAGAAATTAGCTTCTTCTTGGTTCTTTCGGTAAAGTCACGTAGAAGGGAGGACGGCTGCTTGCGTTGTGGCCGAAACGTCGTGAGAATTATTTTATTGTGTTTTATTTGTATTATTTTATTATTTCCCTTCTACGTGACTTTACCGAAAGAACCAAGAAGATGAATCCCTGCAGTCACGAAAGCTTTAAATATAAATTAGCTTGTCAATCTAGATGATGATTTCAAAAGTGCATTGCTCCCAGTGGCTTCCTAATATATCGGAAGGAGGAGCGTTCCAGACGGCCGCAGAAGCGCGCATCTCAAAGCGCCGCGTCGATACCCGGGTGACCGTCTTTGTTCGACGGGCGGCCCCAAAGGCCGCCGATGCGAGGATGAACGTGGCGCGCGTGTTTATCTCAGGCCGGGCGGTACAAGGTCGCTCAGCCATCAATGTATCGCGCTGGGGCGTGGGGCAATTTAGCACTTTAGCAACTGCGGGCAATCCTTCAAAGGTTTAGCGAGTGACACGGACACATAATGGCCCGCGCCTCCGCGTGAACGCTGTCGCCGGGCTGTTTTTGTTACGTGTGCGGAATTCGCCTGACCGTGCCCTCATTCATTTCAATGTCACCGCATCGCATTAATCAAATCCACGCAAACCAGTTTGCGCGCGTGCAATGCGTGCCCAGCTCCCCTGTGTTGCCGATCCACTGCTGGATGAAGGCCTCCCTCCGTCTCCCATTGCTGGACGGATCGATGGAGGTGATTTGACCATACTTCGCCGCACCGGTCAGTTGAGGGTTGGTGATGAAAGCTGGGACATGCGATGATTTATGCAATCGACGATTCGAGCGATTGTCATCGATTGGTTTACTGTACTCGACTCATCAAATACAAAACTAAAATCGTTGGGGGAACACAAAGTCTCACCCTTTATTTACACACGTGCCGCGGGACGGGAGGTGATCGGTGGGCCTTGGTAGTGATTGGCACATCAAGGCTTATACAGTATAGGATTTCCCTCTAGTTTAAAAACTATAAGTGAAAAAAAAAGTTGATAGTTTAAACAGTCGATTAATCCACTTAACTGCTGTGATCGTAATGTAAGCATATCATTTCCACATCGTCATTGACAGCTATGTTCGATCCACTGCTGCATGAAAGACCTCCCCACCAAACCGCTGCGGCCGTCGTGGCTGCCTTCTCACGATCCTGCGACGTGACTGTTTGTTTGAGAATCCACCGAAGCACCTGCTGCACACCGACCTCTCCCATCGCTCCATCTCTCTCCGTGGACGTCCCTGCCCGATGGCTTCCCAACCGATTTCATTCACTGCGGTGCCTACAAAACGGCACGACCACGCTACTCCATTTGATGCCTGTCTCGTGAGATATTTTTAAAGCGATATTGAACCAGATCAACATTACACTCCACGTTCACTATAGGCGCCCATTATACTGGTGGGAACCTCCTGGTTACACCTGCCCACAGGGGATTATTGTTTCCGTCCGTCGTGCAGGGAAGGGCTGGGTGGGGAGGGAGGGGCTGGGTGGGGAGGGGAGGGGCTGGGTGGGGAGGGTGGGGAGGGGCTGGGTGGGGGGTGGGAGGGGTGGGGCTGGGTGGGGAGAGGCTGGTCACCCCGTGATGCCCTTATAAAACTCAACGTTTAACCTACTCACGCCGGCTTGTGCCCACCCTCACAGTCGGCCATATTTGCGGAATACACCACGCCGCCGTTGACCCTGGCCATTGACCGAGCAACCCAACGTTCCTACCAGCTCCCTCCGCAGGAATGTGTTCTGTCGTACGTGAGTATAATGCATGCTGTTGCAGTGTTCGAATCGACCGCTAGATGGCGGAACAGCTCCGTCTTGAGCAAGAATTCTGTTCAAGGGTGAATAGTTCTGATCGTCCACGAGCCCGGAGGAGATTCATCACTTGTCGGCCACCACGAGAGAGGGGCTTGACGCTCGCGGTTCGAATTTCCCTCTGTGGCCACCAGCAGTGAGTAAGTTCAACACGTCCTAGGCTTTCGTGAACAATAGTATCCATCATCGAGGTTTTTTCGGGTTAGACCGCTTGAATATAAATGTGTCATTAAACCCGCCACCACCACCCGACACAACCAATTAGTAAGGTATATAACGTAAACAACACATGCCAAACAACACATGCCAATGTTTGGTTTACGTGGCAAACCTTACTAATTTGGCTGTGTCGGGTGGTGGTGGCGGGTTTAACGACACATTTATATTAAAGCGATCTAACCCAAAAAAATTATCTCATGGATAACGGTGAATTATGCAATAACAATTTGATAATAATTCGACATGAGTGGAATGTCAAATAACTCATTCATGTAACCGCATCATCGCATTGTTATGTCTCACGTTTTGCGACTTAAGGTGGTAACCAATGTTCCGCTCTGGCCCATGGACTAATAGTTCCAAGACTGGGAATCGATACAATAGGCATCACTTTGAGGGAAGTCAAGTACGGTATGTACTTAAGCAGTCCTTGGCAGGGGAATTTGGAATTTCCATCACTGACTCTGGGCTGCCAATGAGCGCCATTTCATTCTCATTTCATCAAGGAGGCACTTTGACATTGGCAATTTAAAAAAAAACTATTAAGCATGCAATTAAATGCAGATGCCCCCATTCACGTTGCTTAAATGTTGAAAAGTGATCCGTATATTATAATGGGAAGAGTATTTATAAAGGAATTGCTCTGATGCGTTTACAGTAAACTAACTTAAGAGTGCTTGATGGATTCTTGCAATCCAGCAACTTTTATACGAGATCGGTGTAACATCTCTGGCAAAGAGGTGATGCATGTAAAGGAGGCAGCACAGCAAGTAGGCTTCAAACAGGCTCATAATCATGACATTTCTGGCAATGAAACAGGCGTTAACATATTCAAACAACTAACAGAAACCTTTCGCAAGGAATCATGTCTGCATTAACCACAAGTGGTTGTGGCGACTATGCACACAAACATGCTCTGATAATATATGCATCGTCCTTGAAACTGATTGGCCTACACCAGAGACAGCCTTCATTAGGGCCGAGTTTCACAAGTGTCAGACCAGAGAACGCCAAAAGGCGTACAGTAAAAAGACAATGCACCTGTCAGAGCATTTATAGCAGAGGTGGGACAAAGTCATTGTTATGCAAGTCCAAGTCGAGTCGCAAGTCATCAAATTCATGACTCGAGTCTGACTCGAGTCCAAGTCACATGACTCGAGTCCACATCTCATAGGTGGGACAAAGTCATTGTTATGCAAGTCCAAGTCGAGTCGCAAGTCATCAAATTCATGACTCGAGTCTGACTCGAGTCCAAGTCACATGACTCGAGTCCACACCTCTGATTTATAGCCCACATGAATACATTTTGAGAAAATGCTCCGTTATTGTAAACTGTGTTTGGACGTATAACGACTGGAAGCAGGTGGATTAATTCACTGTTCTGGAAAATCGGATGTATTTACCAGCGAAACGTCTTACTACTCAAATTTAAAATGTTGCGGATTTACTCTCCAACACACCGGTTGGCTGAAGTAATAACTAATTGGCGTTTTGTTTACGTGACAAATCCCTGATCAATTGGCTGTGTCGGGTGGTGGAGGGTTACAACACATTTATACTTACGCAATCTAACCCAAAAACCTTCATTATGAATAATATTGGTTGCGAAAGCCTACGTGTTAAACTGATCTTAACACCTCTTTTATTGCCAGAAAAGGTCAAACCTATTCTTGTTTTTTCATACATTGACACTGGCAAAAAAGGTCCCATGTTGTAGGCTCATAATCATTATCAGCCATGATCTATCCACTGCTAGATGAAGGCATCCCTCGGACGTTGCCATCTCTGACGGTCCCATACTTAAAATTATCCATATGAGCTCCCACGCACGAGTTGATTTTAAGGAAGCCACTGGACTATGCACTTTGAAATCTTGATGGAAAACTCATTTCTTTACAGGTGTTTTTTGTAATTAGTGTGTTGTGTTCCCCCGCACCTCCGATAAGCACGGTTGGCAACATGCAGTACGTAAAAATCCACTTCTGTACGGAGAAAGAAAATTCCGAGCACAGAAGGAAAAAAATCCCACTGAATGATGGGACAGGGCTCCAAGGGATTTCAGCCGCCAGGCCGTGAGATCGATTTGAACTGGCGACCTCTTGATTGCAGAATCAGAAACTTAATTAACACTAGGAGAATCCGATGAGCTATGAAGCTCTTTTTCACAGATGTCCAGCAGGGGTGGGTAAGAATGTTACAACAACAAACAGCAGCATCCTCGTGATTATTGTGCAACGGATAGCGTCCAATAAACACGCGGCACATTCCTGATGGACGCTTGGCACGTGGCGTCGTCTTTCATGAGGACCGCCAAGAAAGTCCACCTGTTTCAATTGCAACAAAGAATGCGGCAACAGCATCGTTTTGCCCCAGAGATTACAAAAGTCTCGCCACTGCGGATGAACTGTGTCAGTCAGCTGACCATTAGACCCTGAGGCAGCATCAATGAGGCATCGATGTTACGGTATTATTCAAATCGAACCCGCTATGAAGAACATTTGGTTTTGACGCCATCCTTCAAGTGTATCACAAAGGCACGGTGTTTCACGTACGAGCACTGTGCAGTTGTGTCTTGTAGCAGTTTCACGTCTGTGGGTAAAGAGCTTCATAGCTCATCGGATTTCTCCAGAATAAATAAAGATTCTCATTCTGACCGGCGAGTCTGCAGTGATGTCACAGCAGGGGGCGATGTTGCTATGTGTCAATTATAGAGTAATATTTGCTAATTTGACAAACACCCTATGGAATGACGGGACGTGACCTAAGGGAAGAAGATGAAGAAGTCAAAAAAATCAAGAGGTAGAATAACCTAGAAGAAGAAGAGTAACAAGACAAAGAATAGAATAAGAGGATGAAAACCCTAAAATAAAAACAACAACAACAATTTCGATTTAAAGCTTTCGTGACTGCAGGGATTCATATTCTTGGTTCTTTCGGTAAAGTCACGTAGAAGGGAAACAATAAAATGATGAAAATATAAAACAATACAATTCTCACGACGTTTCGATTGCAAGAAAATGTTCTTGTCGTGGGTTTCACACCTGATGATGATTGCTTGTTTTGCAATCGAAACGTCGTGATAATGTTATTGTTTGATATTTATTTTTATTTTATTGTTTCCCTTCTACGTGACTTGACCGAAAGAACCAAGAATATAACACCAATCTTTACAACAATAAAATTATGGAAACAAAAGAGAAAAACAATGGGACAAGATTAGCCGAGGCAGCCGTGCAATGCAAATGTGCTCGAAGAACAAAGCCAACAAAATGGCCGTCAATAGGGAGAGTGGCCTAAACGGGCAGCCCCGTCTGTTTGGTTTGCATCGGCGTTGTTGAATATTCAGGCGGGTCGCGAGAGACCGCGTGACTGATGATAATTCCAATGATGTTTCGGAAAGGCTAGACATCTGTCGGCTGGCGCAGATATAGTCGGGTTCATGTTCACCGCTAGAATTTTAATTGTAATTGTTTAACGGTCATCTTTGGGTGCTCCAAATTTGCGGGCGGTGGAGGGCTGGGGGGGATCTTGAGAACGATTTGGATTATATATTCTTGTAAAAAATATTAATAATTTAGAAGTTCACGAGGGTACTCGATTCAAATTAAATCACATTAAAACATATATTTAAAACCTTAATAGAAAAATTTGACATTCGACCAACCAAAAATGCTGTGAAATAATGTGGGGAAGTTATTTTTTTCTTCCCCCTGGGACGATACATGTTTGCACGTTGAGGATTTAAAAATAACTGAACCATGATAAGAGGTCGTATAAATGAATGTGTAAACCTCCGATTAGCAAGGCTGGCAACCTACGGTGCGAAAGAACTTCAACATAATACAAATATCGTTTATTAATACCATGCCCCCTTATATTTTTACTGAAAACTTTCGTGACTGCAGTAATTCAAATTCTATGGTTCTTTCAATAAGGTCACGTAGATAGAAAAAATATTCAAAATAAAATAATATTTTGTGTTAACTTTATTTTCATTTGTATTATTTCATTGTTATTATTTTTTCTATCTACGTTACTTCACCGAAAGAACCATAGCATAACAATGCCCCCATTTAGTAAGAGAGAGAGAGAACTGTCCTTGACAAGGTGCGATGGTGTCTGTTCTGCAATGCAAGAATGCTGGGCGACAGCGGACATGGGCAGCCAAACAAAAGTGCCAAGAGAAACAACAACAACAACAACTCCTCGACTGAACACATGGCCCCATTCAGCCTAATGGTTTAATCAAAACCTATCTATGCAACTGACATTCCCCAAAGAAGGAAGCTCAGGGCAAGGGTCCTACACAGGGTTGCTGCACCTTATCTGGGTTCGACCCAGAGAGTCCAAGAATTGGCATCTGTGTTCGGGTGGCAGGAATTGATTCGTTGAACACGTAGGCTTTCCGCAACCGATATTATTCATGATTGTGAAGATTGAACACAATTATGTCTGATCGCCAGATGAAACTGGTCGTTCCAATCGAAACGTCACAGTACTCAAATTGTAAACGTTGTGGGTTTACTCTCCAACACACCTCTGTGCTGTACTAGTAACTAATTACCACGTGTTGTTTACGTGACAAACCTTACTAATTGCATGTGTCGGGTGGTGGCAGGTTAACGACACATTTACAAATACGCGATGTAACCCAAAAACACCTTTATTACCAATGTAGTGTAGTAACTCGGCGGGAGACGACTTCACGGGTAACACACTCTTTATTTTATCAAACTTGGTTACAGGTGACTAACACCTACTGAGCTACTCGGATGACCAACATCCACTTAGCTACTCGGCGACTAACGCCACTGAGCTACTCGGATGACCAACATCCACTTAGCTACTCGGCGACTAACGCCACTGAGCTACTCGGCTTCACTAGGTCTTCAGCTCCGTCTTCGGGTCTTCAACTGGGTAACTCTCCCCGAGTGCTCTCGCGCGTCCCCCTTTATACCCCACCTGCCGACGTCGCTGCGAGCACCCACTCACTCGACCAATCGCCGGGCGCCACGCCGCGCCGCACCGTCATCTGTCACTCCCGGCGCGCGCGTCCACACCACGCCCACAACGCGTGCCCAACCCCGCACCCCGCGCCGCCCCGTGATCTATCACTGTCACAGTCGGCGCACGTCAATACCACCACTACATCACCCCCTACCACATAGCTCGCAGCCGACCCGGCTGCTATAAAAATATACAAACCGCCCTGTGTGCCCCGTAACACAACACCACAACAAGAACAACAACTAACGTAACAACACAACACGACGCGAACACTACCATCAGCAACCATCAACCAATGCCACCGCGACAATAGAACAATATATACAAACCGGCGAGTGACAATAGCAATGTGTATGCAGAAAGGAAAATAAATAGACAAAATTTTTTTCTTTTTTTTTCCACGACTCGTGCGGTGTCCCCCTCTTTCCGAGCGTCCCTACAACGGGACAATACCCCGGCAGAGGGGAACACCGGGCGAGCTCGGTATAGAGAAAAAAACGTCTTCATGAAAATTGTCGAGCCCTAGCCCGAGTCCGCCTTGCCGGTCCGTCGTACGGCACCAGACGCGGTTGAACGTCCGGTGGTGCCGGCGGTTCAGAAAGACATCGGCCAGGCACCGAGGACCCGTGCGTGCCGCAGGGTTCAGGCTCCCGACGGTCAGCAGCCGTCAAGCCCGAGGCACCTGGGGGTGGGTCAGGTGGAAACACGTGAGGAGCAGCCTGCGACACCTCCCTCCCCGAGTCGACGGTCACATCACACGCCCGGTCGTTACGGCACAGAACGGGGTCACACGGTGCCGCATAGGGCTTCAGTCGGGAGGGGTGCACATACCAACGGCGTTTCCCCCATTTTATCTGTATACTCTGGGGTCGTGCAACCCGCACAATTTCCACCGGTCCCCTCCAAGGTCTCAACAACTTGGGGGACGTAGCCAACGGTGCATGTGGACAATGCAGCCAGGCCTTATCGCCTGGTTTCCAATCATGCGTATGCACCCTCCGCTCATGCAATTTCTCGTTTGCAATTTGCCGCGACCGCGAATTCAACCTTGCCGCCTCCCGCGCTTCAGTCAATTTGGCGATATTAAATTTGATGTGGTCTGCCAATTTAGATTTTGCACGTGGCTGGGAAATCCCCAGTTGGACGTCCATGGCCGGATCGGCCTCCCGCCCATACATAAGAAAAAATGGGGAAAACCCCGTCGCCGCATGAGGGGCCATTCGATAGGCCGCGAGTACCCCCGGCACCTGTAAGTCCCAATCATCCTGATCGTCGCAGACCTGTTGGCACAACATAGACGTAATCGTCCTGTTCAGACGCTCAACCATCCCGTCAGTCTGCGGGTGGTAGGGGGAAGTACGCACTTTCTTTGTACCCAACAGGTCGCACACCTCGCGCAACAAAACGCTCGAAAAATTCTGCCCTTGATCCGTCAGCAAGCGTTCGGGGGCGCCCTTGTCCAACACATAACCCTGGACAAAGGCGTCCGCCACCGCCGCAGCCGACTGGTTGGCGAGCGGCCATGCCATAGGCCATCGGGTGAAATATTCCACGCCAACCAGCAGGAACCTATTTCCCCTTGGTGTAACCGGAAAGGGCCCCAAGATGTCCAACGCCACCAATTCGTTTATACGCGAAACCTGAATGGATTGCAGCGGTGGATTAGCTGCAAATGGTGGCGGTTTCCTTTTGGCGCACCCTACGCATCCCTTAAGAATATTCACCACGTCGTTACCCATCCCCGGCCAATAATAGTCTCGCTGGATTAGGGCGAGCGTTTTGTGAAAACCCAGATGCATGAGCCGTTCATGAGCTGCCAGAACAACCCTACCCCGCATAGCAACAGGCACAACAAGCACGTGACGCCGGGACATGTTGTCCCACCTCATCAAAAGGCCCTGTCTGCACACCCAGGAACCGACCCGCGCCTCCCCTTCTTCGGGAGCGCCAACTTTCCGACGCAGCGTAAGTAGGGAGCTGTCGGACATCTGGAGGCGGCCCCACTCAATGAGGGGCAACGACAACAGCAAATCCCTCCCCGTGGGGGCGTCCTCTCCCGGGGTGTCAGTGGCGGCGAGCGCAACTCCCGGGGTGCCGGCAACCGGGGGTTTGCACCGCGCTGATCCCAACAAACATGTGCAGTCCATGCACGGCGGCAACCGCGACAAGGCGTCCGCGTTTGAGTGCCGCAACCCCTTGCGGTAAATCGTCGTGAATTGGTAGTCTTGAAGGACCTCCAACCATCGGGACAATTGGCCCGATGGCTGTGCCACGCGCATAGCGTATTGTAGAGCCGCATGGTCCGTCCGGACCGTAAAATGACGGCCGTAAAGATATGGCCTGAATTGCTGTGTAAAAAACACAATGGCTAACAATTCACGACGAGTTACGCAATAGCGTTGTTCTGCGGGGGAAAGAACCCTACTAGCGTAGGCGACCACCCGTTCAACCCCCCCGACCACCTGTGAGAGCACCCCCCCAATACCCGTATTGCTGGCGTCCGTGTCAAGCAAAAACGGTTGTGTGAAATCGGGGTAACACAAGGGGGGAGCCTGCACCAAAGCGTCACGGAGGGAGCAGAACGCAGCCTCCTCTTCCGCCCCCCAGCGAAACCTCACCCCCTTAGCCGTCAAAGCGTGCAGGGGCTTGGCTATGGTGGCAAATTGCTTGACAAAACGACGGTAATAGGAGGCAAAACCAATGAAACTACGAACCTCCGCGACCGAGGTTGGCGTTGACCATGAGCTGACACAATGCGTCTTAGCAGGGTCCGTCGAGATCCCTGAACGACTCACGATATGGCCCAAATACCTGACCGATTCCCGAAGCAGAAAACATTTAGCCGGTTTAAATTTAAGCTTAGCGGAACGCATCCTGAGGAACACCGCTCTCAGCCGCTGGAGGTGCTCCTCGAAAGTCCGACTAAAGACGATAATATCGTCAAGATAAATCAAACAGGTATCCCATTGGAGCCCCGACAAAACCAATTCCATGAGTCTCTGGAACGTGGCGGGAGCGGAATGTAAGCCCATGGGCAAACGGTTGAATTCAAATAGGCCCCCAGGTGTTCGGAAAGCAGTTTTAGGTTTAGACTCGTTATCGAGTGGCAATTGCCAAAATCCAGAAAGCAGATCGAGTGTGGAAAAAAACTGCGCTCCCGCCAAGGCATCCAGCGACTCATCCATCCTGGGGAGCGGATACGCATCCGCCATCGAGATTTTGTTTAAGCGGCGGAAATCGACACAAAACCGCAAGGACCCGTCCTGTTTCTTTACTAGGACAATAGGAGCACCCCACGGACTAGAAGAGGGCGAAATGATATCTGCCGCCAACATATCATTAACCGCCGATTGCACATGTTCCTTCTCGGCCGGGCTGAGCCGGAAGGGATTCTGACGAATAGGGGCCGCGTCCCCTGTAGCTATGTGGTGGCGCAACAGGTCAGTGCAGCCGATATCGTACTTATGTTTGCTGAACACGTCAGCAAACTCGATGAGCAAACCCCTCAATGCTCCCAATTGCACCCCGGACAAGTTATCTGAACCCGCACACAGCGAGTCCAACCACTCAGTCCCCTCATCACTCAGAGGATGCGACTCGACAGTGAAATCTGCTTGAGCCACGAGCCGTTCCTCAACGGGTAGCGGCGCGGCGTGAGCCAGCACCATTCCCTGCGCAATTACGGCCGGCCGCGACCCCGTATTCAGGACCATTACGAACGGCTCACTGTCCCCTCTCACCATGGTTTGAGCAACCGCTAAGTCGAGGCCCTTACTGGCTCTGTTTGACGGCCCCAACAGCACCCCCTGTGCCTCCGCACCCACCTCGAGTGGCTTCCTGAACCGAAGGGGTACTAACATTTGCGATCCCGGGGGCACCCGTACAGTGTGAGTCGCCAGCGCCTGCACCGTCGCACAAACCGTGCGCACTTTGGTAGGGCTCGACAAGAAGGCAACCCGCCGACCTGACGGAAGCTCTATGCAGGCCTGATCTATAAGAATTTTGATGGGCATTTTTGACAAAAAGTCCGTACCTAGCAAACAGGGAACGGCCAGCGATGATGATACAAAAATAGGGCCCGCTAATTTAATGTCACCAATGCAAACAGTCGCCCGAATCTGGCCGATGATCCCCAGGGATCCCCCATTCGCCGCATAAAATGGCACGTCTACCGGCAGAAGGGGTCTACTTTGGACGGGAAGAATGTTATAAATAAGGTCCGAGATGATGGTGGCCGACGCACCCGTGTCAACAAGCACCCGGACCTCAACCCCGTCAATGAACCCCGTTACCACGGACGACCCGGCCGACGCAGCCACGATCCTGTGAGCCAATTCGGACCACTCGACTGCTTGCGGGCCGCGTACGGACCCCCCTCGCCGAATTGAACCCCCGGCATCCAGCCGCGAACCCCCCACCGCGAAGCGGCGACCCGAATGTGCCGTGTTTGTGGACCAAACGTGTGAGGTGCCGCGACTTGCCGGGTTTTGTTGGGATGACTTGTGGCCCTGGTCGTCGTCCCGACGTGGTCCAGCGGCGCGCGGACGCGGGGCCCGGCACCCGGCTGCAACGTGACCCCGAAGGCCGCAGTTGTAGCAGACGACGGACGTCGTAGGTTTCGGTTGCTCCAGCTTGCGGGGCGAACGTGCGGGCGAACGACCTCCCGTTCTCCACTCCCCCGGACACGATGCAGCGAAGCCCCGCTCCTGCACCGCAGCTGGCTGAGGTTCGGCGATCGTGGCGGCCAGTGCCGCATTCCCCGGCCATTTGCAGACGACCCCCGGCCTGCGTTTGAGGACCTCGTACGCGTGAATGCTCGTGGCGATCGCCAGGGAGCAGATCTCCATCTCGTCTGCCACGTTGATGGGGACCCCCAACTCGTGGGCCAACACCAGCAGCTGCTCCGTCACCATGGCGTCCTTCCCCTCCTTATCCATGCGGGGAAAAGCCGCGTCCGCCAAGGCGAGTAGTGCCGTGCGGTAGGCTAGCGTCGTTTCCCCATCCACCTTCCGCCGATCGTAGAACTGGTGGCGACACGTGGAGGGCGGCCCGAACACCTTCGCCATCAGGTGTAGTGCGGCCTGGAGCGTAGAGCGGGACGACCTTGCAGCAGATGTGAAGGCTGCAAGCGCGTCGTCGTCAAGCATCGCTGGCAACGCACGCAGGGCAGTGGTGTCGGACCACCCCGACATCTCCTGATGAGCGAGGAACCTTCGTTTGAAGGCTCCCCAGTCGCCCCCATCCGCCTTGAACGCCGACAGCGCGGGCAATCTTTGCTGGAGGACCCGATCGTCGTCGACGTCGGAGAGATTTTCCCGCGCTCCGCTGGAGTTGTGTAATATGTCGGCTCGGTTGTCAGGCGCAAAATGGAGGGCTCCGGCGCGCGCTGATGACGTGGACTGCGCTGCGCGGAGGTGTCCGGCCACGTGGCGTCCGTCTTTCCCGCCAATCAATGGCGGCCCCTCAAAAACGGCGGGAACTTCCAGACTTTCGGCGCGAAGCGCCGTTTGGCGGGATCCCGCCAGCCTCGCTCCTTCCTCCAACCCCGCAGCCGTTTTCCCGCCCGCTGGAACGGAAATCTCGGCCAAGACCGCAACGGCGGCGAGCAGCAACTCCGCCAACCGGGAGTGCGCGTCCTGGAGGCTGGTGTCGGAGGCAAGCGGAGCGTCGGCCATCACCGCGAAGTGCTGCATCGGCGGCAACTCCTCGTCCTCTACTACCGAGGTCGGTGTCCCCGGTACGCCGTCGTCATCCCGACCTCGCTCGTGGGTACGGGTAGTCTTCCTTGTGTCCATACTTCTTGAAGACAGGTTCACTTCTGACACCAGTTGTAGTGTAGTAACTCGGCGGGAGACGACTTCACGGGTAACACACTCTTTATTTTATCAAACTTGGTTACAGGTGACTAACACCTACTGAGCTACTCGGATGACCAACATCCACTTAGCTACTCGGCGACTAACGCCACTGAGCTACTCGGATGACCAACATCCACTTAGCTACTCGGCGACTAACGCCACTGAGCTACTCGGCTTCACTAGGTCTTCAGCTCCGTCTTCGGGTCTTCAACTGGGTAACTCTCCCCGAGTGCTCTCGCGCGTCCCCCTTTATACCCCACCTGCCGACGTCGCTGCGAGCACCCACTCACTCGACCAATCGCCGGGCGCCACGCCGCGCCGCACCGTCATCTGTCACTCCCGGCGCGCGCGTCCACACCACGCCCACAACGCGTGCCCAACCCCGCACCCCGCGCCGCCCCGTGATCTATCACTGTCACAGTCGGCGCACGTCAATACCACCACTACACCAACATCTGGTGGCATTGTGTTGAACTTTATGACCGTATACTGCAGAGGCTGAGTGAGAAATATGTCTCTGGCTTCATCCCTGCAAAAGGTAGCAAATCATAACCCTCCATATAATCCCGAAATAACAACGGTCTAGCCGTCCACACACAGCCTGCTTGAAATCAACAGTTGCCAAGCCGCCCAAAACAAATACAATCTAAAACTTTGCTATACTTCAGAAATGGCAAACAAAGCGACGGGCGAGTGGTGTGCCGACCGCGGCCTAATGGAATTAGCGAGCAGTATAGCAGAATGAGGGCCGTGAGAAAAGCATCGTAGAGAAGAAGGTCGTCGAAACAACGTATAGAGAGAGAGTAGTGCGTGGCGTAGCATTGAGAGCAGAGATGCTCAACACGCAGCCAGATCTTGCAACATCCCATTTAGATCCTGACGCTATTTAATACGCGAAGAGGGAGTATGGCACCCAAGCAAGGTCCGTTGTACAACTTCTGAATATGTTCCCGTAGTTTGTAAAACTGTCTCTTCCATAATCTAAATTTGAAGTTTTCGTGACAGCAGGGATCCATACTCTTTGGTTCTTTCGGTAAAGTCACGTGGGTATAAAATAAAGTAAATGAAATTTAATTTAATTTATTTATTTTATTTCTATGCGTCTCTTCCATAGCCACAGAGTGTTTGAGAATGTCTGGAAGGGGCTACGAATCTAGTTTGACCCAGTCTTGGGTAGGATTAACTTAAATGCATTCTTATCAACTTACCCATAACGTATGCCACATGTCTCCGTGCTCAGATGAGAAACGTCAGTGAATGCTTAAACAAACAAAAAAACCCTCCCTTAGATTGAAACAGAAAATATGCCTCCTGCCCAAATCCGTCTCCAAGTAAAAAAAAAGTATTTGAACACATCGCATCATTCTGCACGACCCATTGTTTGGAGTGCATACTTTTCAGCAGCAGCAAGAGCACTATTAACATTGCATTCCTTTACATCCGGGTGACTGAGCGAGCCATGGGCAATACGGAGGAATCTGTAGCTCCAGATGAATGACGAAACTACAGAGTGGGCCTGCTCAAAGCGGCACTTTCTAACGCTTACCGATACAGATTAATCAAGCGTGGAGTGCCGTGTAGCCTCTACACGTTCACCAAGATTAACGCGACCTGTTAACGCCAGTTATAGTCCGAAGAGTTCTACATTTATTTTCTAGCAATGGAGGTGGGGGGGGGCATCTGTGAAAAAAAGCTTTATAGCTCATCGGATTTCTCTAGTGTAAATAAATATTCTGAAGAGTGAAGTTTTGAAATCCAATTAGTTGCATATGACAACTTCCACGCATTTCAAAGTATTCTGACTGCATGAACAACTGTTTGGTGCCCTGGTCTCATCTGTCAATATTTAGATCTAGAAGGATGAGCATAGTTATTTATGTATTCATCGAATCACTGCGGTATACAGGATGCACGGAGCTCCTGTTCCGCATCGCATCAGCAACATGTCCGAGTTTATAATTTCGTTGGCGAGCTCGTCGTTAAAATCACACGCAGCCCATCGGAGAATAAACGTAAGTAACAGAAAAGGGGGAGCTTACAGGGAGGTCAGTGAGGGGCCGCATGTGTAGTCAGTACTGATTGGGGGAGTGGGCACAGGTAAGGTGTAATTAACCAGTTTCATCTGCGATAAAACAGTATTACTGGGGATACATTATTCACAATCACTGAAGCAATTCATAAAAATGACAAATGGAGTTAGTTCACCACTACAGTGGTGGATATAGGGAGAGGTAAAACAGGAACACATACACATGCCAAACATAACCTTGCACTATTTTTCTTTCCCCATACTTGTCTGCAAGAACAATTTATAAATGCAGCTGGTTTCTCGCACGCTCTCTCCTCTCTCTCTCTTTCCACAGAGAATCAATCTACACGTGTCACACTTTTAATCTCAATATCTTAGCTTCACCAATGATGTATTCGAACTCCGGTCCGGGATCTTTATCACCCAATGGAAAAAAGGGAGAAGTGTGTGACTATGTGATTTGGATTTAAATCGAGGAGGAAATAAAAAGGTTGGTTCCTGTTGGAGAAGGAGCGATTCCAACAAACGCAGGATCACATTTAAGTATTTTGCTCATCGGACGATCAATTTCAACCGCTCCTCGTTTGTAAAAATCGACAGTTCCAATGTAAGAATGAAAATACTGCGGGAACCCTCCGAAAAAAGTAGCATTGGGGCTCAGTGAGACCCCCTTCTTACCTGACCGGAATTTATAGAGCGCCTTGGTTAAGGCGCTTTACAGAGAATTCACAACGGTGCCACGTATGAATGTAATGGTAGAGATGAGGTGAATGAAATAGACGAGAGGAAGCAATGGGGGGAGAATCTGTGGCGTGAATTCGGTGAAGGGGAAATTGATGACGGTAAATGACGATGAATGGATTGAATGGAATGGGGAATGAGTGGTGGCCATACGATGAAGAGGGAGCGGTAGCCGTGGTGGTTATGAGTCGGAGATTAAGGGGGGAGGGGAATTCGTGGAGTAAGCTAGGGAACAAGAAGTGAGTTGTGAGTGAGGAGTGTAAGCTAGTGAGCAAAGGTGAACGCTTAATGTGGAGGTTGGAGTTTGTTCCAGTGAAGGGGGTGGGCGAGAAGAGAGAGAAAGCGAAAAGCGTGGATTGAGCACAAGGGGGAGGAGGAACAGAGAGATTGCCATTCCAGATTCTATCATGAATCCAGCAGGAAGTGACAGACGAGAGCCGGCTGAAGAGTCGGAGTGAAGTTGGAGATATCTAACAAATTGTTCTGAAGAACACTAGTTTTTAAAAAGGCCTGCACGTTACGCGACTTCATTAGCAATACAAATAAAACCTCCCCGGGGTCTCGGTGGTCGAGTGAGCGACACGGAATTCGCAGATTGCGAATTCAAATCCTGGCTGGAGATTGTCTCTGCCCATCATCAATCTGGGATCAATAAAATGGGCACCACTTTGTGTGGAGAGGAAGTCATGTTAGAATCAGAATATGTGTTTATACTGGGGGAATCCGATGAGTTATAAAGCTCTATTTCACAGATGTCCAGTAGGGGCAGGTAAACACACTATAATAGCAAGTAGTATGAAAACACGATGTGAGTGCAAAGTACAAGAAAGGTAAACAAATTACCGAAAGACACACAAACAAAACTAAACCATCCCCATCCTACCAGGCAAAGCCCACTGTTTTTCAGAAGCGACCTGGCCACAAATGAAAGCTCAACAAATTGGCCCAACATTTGGGTCGACTCGACCCTCGCCACGGAAATGTGGATTGCCTACCACTGGCTCCGGACTGCAAATGGGGCGTGGGAGGAAATGAGTCCTAATGCCCCAGTGCTCAGTTGAGCAGAAAATCACTTTGAATCTTGTCTAATTAGATAACATGCTTTCTCGTTTACATACAAATTTGTTTTTAGCTTGTCCAGCCACAAAAGCACTTAGGAGAGGACAAAGACCTGCACTCTATAAGAGAGGTTTGTTTGAGTTCGATTGCGTGAATATAAATGCTTCGTTAAACCAGCCACCACTCGACGCAGCCAATTAGTAAAGTTTGTCACGCAAACAGAGCATGCTAATCATTCACAATTGCTTGTGTTGCGATCGAAACGTCGTGATCGATTATTTTTATACCTACGTGACTTTACCGAAAGAACCAAAGAGTAAGTAAAAATGTGTTGTAATCCTCCACCACCCGACACAGCCAATTAGTAAGGGGTTGTCTGGCAAATCGCCCGATGATGCTAAAGGAACCCCCCACGCCAGGAAACCATTCTGGATACGCGCCTCTGCTCTAGCAGCCGACAATATAAACACCGCCACTCGGTGGTCTGAATCATGGGCGGCTATGGACGTGGCAAACAAAAAGATCATTCACGATCCGACGGTGGAAGTACCGAGATTTTCTCTACCACGACGACCGTGGACCACGCTGAACCGCACTCGGGCCCAACACGGCAGATGCACGAACGCGTTCCGTAAATGGAAGATCAAAGAATCGCCCAGCTGTGATTGTGGAGAAGTCCAAACCATCAAAGCACATCACCGATGAATGCTCCATCCATGCACATCCTGGCGGTATCGCTGAAATCCACACTTTGTAAACCACATCATTGGACTGGATGAGGAACCTTTGTATTCATTTATGACGATCATTAACAAAAAGAAAAACGTGCTTTTCACAATGCCATACGAAAGAAGAATTATCAGCGAAACGTCGTACTACTCAAATTGTAAATGTTGTGGATTAACTCTCCAACACACCGGTGGGCTGAAGCAGTAACTAATTGGCGTTTTGTTTACGTGACAAATCCCTTACTAATTGGCTGTGTCGGGTGGTGGAGGGTTACGACACATTTATACTTACGCGATCTAACTCAAAAACCTTTATTATGAATATTGGTCACGAAAGTCTACGTGTTAAACTGATTAATCAGCAGGCCGGTGTGTTGGAGAGTAAACCCACAACATTTACAATTCGAGTACGATATTTCGCTGGTAATTACAACCAACCTCATCAGGCGATAGCCAGAATTGTGGAGAATTCCTTCCTGTTTCAGTTTGAAATAGAGGGGGTAAAGTGCCAGGAGCAGAGACTACCATTGTACATGGCCTTCGTCGATTTGACTAAAGCTTTCGAGTCTGTTAATCATGACGTGCTATGGAGAATCCTTCTAAGATATGGCTGCCCAACAAGATTTGTTAACGTTCTCCGTCTTTTGCGTGATGGCACGGAGTAAGGACCGGTGAAAAGCCAAGGCTGCATTATTGAACAAACTCTTTTCTCCATCTTCCTGGCGGGAATGCTTCATCTGACAGAGAAAAGGACTTCCCAGAGGCATAAATATCACGTATAGGACAGACGAGAATTAATTCAACATCAACCGTTACAGAGCCAAGTCGAAAACATCAATCACATCTGTTGTTGAATTCCTATGTGCCGATGATGCCCAAGTCAGTGTCTGCTCACAAGCTGACCTTCAGGTCATCGTCAACACATTTACAGATGCTTACGGCAGTATGTGTCTAACAATCAATACCCAGGAAAACAAAGATCCCTTTCCAACAAGCTCCGGGAGGACATCTACTATCCCCTGCAATCACTACCAACAATGAAATAGTAAAATACGTTCCCAGTTTTCCATACCTAGGCAGCCATCTCTCTAACAATGTCTTAATGGATTATGAAATCTAAAATCGGATTGCCCGAGCGAGTGCTGCCTTTGGCAAACTGAAGAACGGGGTCATTGAAGACGACGACATCATCACCAAGGCCAAAGTGGATGTGTATAATGCTGTGATCATTCAAACCCTCTCATATGGTGCAGAAACCTGGGCCACCTATCGCAAACACATACAATTTCTAGAAATGTTTAATCAATGCTGCCCGAGAGGCTCTAACACATGCAATTCCACTCTTCTGTCAGTAGCTGGTGCTAACACCGTAGTGACCCAATATATGTCACTACACTAGTAACGAATTGGCATGTTCTGTTTACGTGACGAACCTTATTAATTGGCTGTCGGCAGGTTTAACGGCACATTTATATATTTGAGCAATCTCTACAAAAAAACCTGTATTATGGAGGAAGTCAACAGATCTAACCATAGCTATAGTAAACCCTGCCATGGCAATGTGGAATTTCCCCACCTGGTACAAGGCCAACAACAGTAATGAGCACTGGTCAACACTTTTCAGAGTATCGGACAAAGCCTATCATTGTATGCTCCATCTAGCAGCGGAGAGGCAAAGGGTTGACTTATTATTATGCTTCTGTCCAGTGTGAATGAGCTAAACACACCAAATTAAGCGGAACAAATTTGTACATGGTGCCTTTAAAAAAAATGTTGAAGTGGGGGTAGGAGTCGTGGGTTTGGGGAAAAAATCTTCCCCCTCCACCCCAGAAATCTCACATTCTGCACCCACCCAGCCACCCGCCAGATCTCTGCGAGAGAGCACAGATGTTGGTTATAAGTGAAAGTGGATGCAGACTTTCTTCGGCAAACCTTTCCATTCGTGGCGAGCTGAATCAGACTTTGAGGCACTTTAACGGAATTGAACTGCTTTACCCTAGACCAAATTAATAGAGAAAAAAAATCTACTGTTTTATCACAGCTTTGTACTTTAAAGAAAGCAGAAATCGCTAAACATTTTCAGCGAGTTTTTTTTCCTCCTCTTAAAAAAAGCGGGCCTTTAAAAATGAACACGTGGAACATTTTAGCTCAGGGCCTTTGGCTTCTGAGGCTAGGGCTGCTGTGCGCATTATTTCCACTCATTTGCAGCTCCGAGCGTCAGGCCACGCCGCCCAACTCCAATCGCTTCGTCCGGTGGCGCAACAACGGGCGCGTCTACAGCCTGCAGTCGTCGGGCCATCAGTTCGTGGCAGCCGGTGGGACGGCGCATCGTCACGTTGCGCCCACGCCACCGTCGTCGGCGGAGAGCGACCGTACCGCCACCGCCACGGCCACCAGGAGGGCCCCGACGAGAAGGCAGGCGTCCGCGCGGAGCGCCGCCCAGAGGTGGTGGCTCGCAGGGGAAGGTCACCGCCGCCCGGCGACCCCAAACGTGGACCGCCGGGGAGGAAGGCGTCATCCCGCCGCAACCGCGGCCGCCGTGGCCACCCAAGCCCAGGTGGCGCAGAGTTCGTCCAGACCCAGCCCCGTGCGGGCTCGGTCCGGCGCAAGCGCATTCCGGCCGACGGTTGCGGCTCCGGCGAGAGGGCAGCAGCAGCAGCAGCGGCGGCGGTGGCAGCATCAGCCCGAGTCGGAGCCGCCCTTCTCCGCGTCCGTTCACGACGGGCAGCCGCCCGCGGACCGGCAGAATGAGAACGGGCAGAGCGGCGGGGGGGCAACGGGAGCGAGGGGCAACGGGGCGGCGGGTCGTAGGGACGGCATGCAAGGAGACGAGCCCTATTACCCCGGCTACTACTACAACGAGTACGGACAGGAGGAGAACCCGTACTACATGCAGTACTACAATCCCTACGCGTACTACAATAGGCGGGTGGCTGTTGAGAGAAGTCAACAGCAAGGTGGGTATTTGGTCCGTGTTGCTGATAGCTGTACGCATGTGTTATTTTTATTAACACCGAGCACCCGGTCTAAAATAGCAAGCGGTCAGCAAAAAAATACAGCACTCTTGAAGGTGTAATAGATAAAAGAGTTCATGCTTTTTTTGAATTGAGCAAGGTTCTACAAACTTAGGAATAGAGGCGATGAGA
The DNA here is from genome assembly GCF_965212315.1 of Lampetra planeri. Lineage (NCBI taxonomy): Eukaryota > Metazoa > Chordata > Hyperoartia > Petromyzontiformes > Petromyzontidae > Lampetra > Lampetra planeri. The sequence goes on along the minus strand of NC_136145.1, from coordinate 5,221,935 downwards.
GGGCATTTAAAGTTGACCAGTGCGACGGAAAAAGCAGACAGATAAGTGCTGTGGTGGTTAAACACTGCGGATGAGATGAAATAGTCACCGTGCTAGACCGACTCCTCAACACGTTGAGCTGGCTTGTCTCGAGCTGTGTAGTGCTGTGGTCAAAGCACTTGATTCGCAAACAGAATGTCCTGCCGTCAAATCCCATCAGAGACAAATCCCATCATAATTCCTCCAAGGTCAATGCAATGAAGACCGAAATATTGGAAAACGACAACAGTTGTCACAAGAATTTACTTGCCCCTACCATAGGAATGTGGAATTTTCCATTGCCACTTGAGGACCGCTAAAATGAATAAACAACCATTGCGCGTTTGAGCACGGACACAGTGACTTTTAGAAATGAATGTGGTAGTCTTGCGACTCAACACTCCCACAATTGGAAAGTGGAATTACCATCGCGGGGCTTGGGATGTCTAACAGAGATGAGCACTCTACCACACTCCCTTGATTGTAGAAGCTGGAGGCGTAAGAATTTGTGATTTGGGGGTAAAGATTTTTCAATTCAATTGTTAGCCAGAACCCACAATAATCCAATGCCTCTTTGGTTCTTTCGGTAAAGTCACGTATAAAGATAAAATAATAAATTAAATACTAGCATACGACGTTTCGATTGCAACACAAGCAATCATCATCAGGTATAAATGAAATAGAAACACAAATCAAGTATACTTAGAAATGTAATGTAATACAACAGAGAGTCGGATAACGTAACAGTCAACACCCTATCTGGTTGATTACGTTCTTCCTGAGAATGCTAAATTTGAGAGAGAGATAAAATTTTGCATTCGTTAGGAAGAACGTAATCAACCAGGTAGGGTGTTGACTGTTATGTTATCCGACTCTCTGTTGTATTACATTACATTTCTAAGTATACTAGATTTGTGTTTCTATTTCATTTATACCTGATGATGATTGCTTGGGTTGCAATTGAAACGTCGTATGCTAGTATTTAATTTATTATTTTATCTTTATACGTGACTTTACCGAAAGAACCAAAGAGTAATTTCTGCAGTCACGAAAGCTCCAAATTAAATAATCCAATGGTTCACCCTCCCGCCACTTGCATTCCAATGAATGATTGCGTTCCATGGTTGTGATTCAATTTGATAATTGAGTGTTTTGTTAACGTTGTGCTCAATCGTTTCGGCCACTAGTGGCTGCAGGGAGTCAAACCGAATTGCACAAACCGAAAAACTAATTATTTATTCTTACTCATGCAGATGAATGCACGTATCCTTTAGCTTAAGAATCAATATGAATAATAGGTGCATTACACGTCAAGCTTGCTCTTTGAATACATGTTTGATAATATGCATTATTGAGTGTGTATGCATCCATCCATCTATGTATGTATGTAGGCGTGTACGTCATTCTCCCCGAGGCAGAGGTACTAAACATATATATTTAAAAATCCACTTTTATTTCCACTCATAACATAGGGACACTTTCGTTGAAATAAATAAACTGAACATTTAACAATGGCTTTAGCAGCAAGTGAACCATCACTTTGGGATCCAAATCTGAAAAGTACCGACTGCTTTTTTTTGTAAACACAATCTAATTACATCACCCACTACTCGGCTCCACAACACTGGGAGCAAGCCACATGTTTGTTCGTTGAAGCAATCGTTTCCCATCTGGGAGTACAAGGAATGCGGTGCATCAGGGGACATTCCATTCTGCCACTGTATATGTTGTTTATTGCAATGGCAGTATTCCAGAATATACGAAGACAAAGATCCCCCGTATATCCTTAACAGAAGGTTGGGGCAAGCGCTGTTAGTGAGCACCTTTGAAGGCTGGCACAGCACACGAGGGGGTGGGTGGCCAGCACCATGCCCGGCCGCCTTTGTCTCCCCAGTAGGCCCACTAATGGTTAAGATAATCGTCACTGCTCTTGGCCGTGAGTCGAACCCGGGTCGCCAGGTTCATAGCGCAATGCGTTAACTGCTATACTACCGCTGCCCACCAGAATACACACACACACAAACGAGCAGCACCCGGTACAGATGCTTCAGTGGTGTATCTCATAAGCACACTCGACAATGCAAAGAGGTTGCTGGTTCAACCTCCGGGCATGGCAGTTGAAACAATCTGAAAGTTGCTAATATGGACCCTGCCAGCGGTCTGATAAATGGTTAGCCAGCACAGTTCGTCGATCTGATGTTTGCAATGTGGTAAGGCAAGGGTTGTGGTAAGGCAAGGGTCGTGGTTGCTCCCACCTCTTCCGAAATGTCTGGCCAAAGAAAAAAATATCATGGAGAGGAGTTCTCTCGAGTGATGGCCTTTCCGCCAGCAGGGCACGGGAGCAAAACATTGCAGGGCCGCACCTTTGCCTTTCACGTTCACCCTCCCCTTTTAACTGGCAAGTCAAAGTGTTTCCGTGGCACGTGTCTTTTGGGAGCTCCGTGCCAACGGCAGAAACGCCACGTTCTGCTGGCAGAGGCTCGCGTCTCCATAGGATGGCCACCGCTTAAAGAGTATATGTTTAAGCAAATAACATATTTTGTAATTTATTTTGTCATTACAAATAAAGAATGCATTTTGCCTGATAGCAGATGCCAAAATAGCACGTTTTATGATTGAAACCTGCACGTGTTTACTTGCAAAAAAGGTCCCATGATGTATATGTTTCCATCATTACAGATTTTACTCAGATCCATAAACATCTCATTATTTAAACAGTATTGATATATTATTTATAATTGCACTAAGTCTGCTAAAATAATGATTTCACGCAACTGTGATATATTATGTAACTTGTCCAGTGCATAATGGTCTAGTCGCTCGTCGCATGCGTAACAAGTTACATAAACATTATGCAACCGCTAGCGTAAAGCGTGTATGCGGAATTTCTTTCGCACCGTACGTAGCCAACCGTGTTAATCAGAGGGGCAATGTAGAATTAATGCAATTATGGTTTTGCGTCATTTTTTATATATATTGTGTTGATTTAACTCGATTCTATTTATTTTGTGCCTCTCACTGCATTGTCATGAGTCAAAGAATGACCTTGCGTTTGGTGACATTGTACAGCCATTTGTCAATCCACTGCTTAGATGAATGTCTCCACGACACTGTGTTGGTCATGGGGGCTGTTTGGCCATACTTCACCATGCCGACTCGTGTGGGTGGGTGAAGGGGAGAGCCCAGGACCGGTTCAGATCTCGCTGGCACTGATGTTAGCCTTGCCCAGGAATTAAACTCGCGTTACAGGGTTCAGATCGCAACGCACCACGACTTTACAGGTGTTATATGAATATCTCTCAAGTCCCTTCACCTCTTTGTCCACACGAGGGATGCATCGTGCACGAGGGGCCTGCAGGGAGCATTTGCAACGTGGCAATTCAACCGACATAGACGACTTAACCAAAACAAGATCTGGAAAAATGATTAAAATCACGTGAAACAGGTCCGTAAAAAAATCGTGCATACGCATGGGTTACGTAATGATTTCCAGCATGCACAGAAGCTGACGGGTAGCCGTTAGGACAACATGCGCGAGCATGTATGAAGAACTTGATCATTCTTCTCCAGGACGATTTCAAAATATCTACACAACTTTACACTAACGTTTTGTACTAAAGTTGTGTTCATAATGAAGCTGTGTTCTCCCCACCCCCACCCCCCACACTGCTTATATTAACGATGGAAATCAGATTCAAAATCTGTATTTATCCTAGAGAAATCCGATGTGCTCTGAAGCTTTTCTCACGGATGTCCACTAGGTTCAGGTCGGAAAGGTACAACAGCAAACAATACACAAAACACTATCGGAGTGCAACATATAGGAAAAGTAAGCAATTCACTATAAATAAAAATACGAAAACTAAACTGCCACTGAGCTATACAGCTATTTTTCAGAATCGATATGGCCGTGAATGATAGCAACACTAAGTGGCTTATCACGTGGAAAAGCATCACAGCCAAATAATCTAAGACGGACATACTGAGCTAATGATGGGTAAACGCTTTCAACATTAGTTGGAAAACGTAAAAAAAAAATATTTTGCGAGTGTTTCTGTGTGTGCGGTCACTGGTGACTGGGATGAGACCATCAGCTCTCTCCGCTTGATAAACAAATTAATTCATAATAGAGGCTTTTTGGGGTTAGTTCACTCCACTTTATTTGATTTCGCGGTTCGGTTGGAGAAAATTCTCTCCGCCCCCCTCCACCCTTCCCTCTCCTTCTCCTCCCCTGAAATGACTACGTTCCCAAACGTTGCCACGACGTGAGTCCGGGGGTGACAGTGAACCCAATCGCTCTTCCCTCCCCTTTACCTTCATGGGCTCCTGGCCTCGGGCTTGTCACTCGTGGAATACTTGCATCACTTTCTCCCCTTGATCGCTCGTGCTTTGTAATCGTCTCTTGTTCAATACCAAACAAATGCATTGTTGGCCGAACCACCCCTGGATTCTAGCGACGCAGGATTTGGACGCAATACAATACGCCCCGAAGGCACCCAGTCACGCTGCTGTGTTTAATTGCCGACGAGAGTATGACCAAAACTACGGAATATCACATTTTTTTATCCACAGCCACACATAAGGGTCGTGAGACAATCGTCGTAGATCCACCAGGGCAGCTCGTTGACTTGGAGGTCATGACGCTGAGTTGGAGCCAACGAGATGCTGGGTTCGAACCCAAGCAGCCGCCTCCCATTCAATTAGGCTCTCAAGTGTAGCGAATTGGAGATGTCAGTGACTGGCACAGAAAACCCAACGCGTTCAATGTGCTTTAATTCCAGCCCTGGGAATTAAATATATCTCGCACGACCGGGCATGCTTCTCAGTGGCAGGGCAGGTTAGTCAAGTGGCTCCACTTGTGAGAGTTTATTGAGGATGCTTCGTGCTGTGATGCCGAAAGCACAATCGGCAAAAAAATAAGAGGAGAATAATAGTTCATTACATCATCAGTTAATGCTATCAGATGATATTAGATGATTTCACATTGATGACATGAGAGTAAAGGGAAATCAAGGTGCCTCCTAGCTCAATCGAACATCAGGGTGGTGCCAATTTCTGTCTGCGACTCTGAGCCAGTGGTGGAAATGGCACAATACTATGGCAGGGACCAGTGTAGACAAACGATTAAATTCCCACAGTGCTCATTTTATTCACCATGTCAGGATGATGGTGATGATGACAACGATGTTGATGTTCGGCCGGGTTGACCTTCGAATGTAATTTAAACTCGCGACCGTTCGATCGCAAGGGTTCGGCAAGTCAGAAGCTCTGCCCACAGCGAGGTAAGGCACTTCTTTGAGCTCTCATTTGTGATAGCCAGGCTTTGCCTGTGTATTCGGGTGATTTGTTTACCTTTCTTGTACTGTGTACTCCTATCATGTGTTGGTGTTGTTTGCTGTTGCAACGTTTTTCCTCACCCCTAGCAGACATCTGTGAAAAAGAGCTTCATAGCTCATCGGATTCCTCCAGTATGAACAAATATTTTGATTCTGTCTCTCGCTGGTTTAACGTTTTGCTCTTCGTTGTTAAATTCCCCCCAGGGCTTCCGGACTTGGTGCCAGACCCGTACTACATTCAGATCGCCACGTACGTGCAGAAAGTCACAATGTACTCGGTGCGTTGTGCGGCCGAAGAAAGGTGTCTGGCAAGGTGAGTGGGGATAAGACACGGACAAGAGATCCCCCGTGTTAGCCTGTTACAGACTGTTGGGGGGCAAGTGCTATTAAGCGAGCACCTATGAAGACCGGCACGGCACACACCGCACCACGTACTCATTTAAGGCTGAGCCGACCTAGGGGAGGCCCCAGGACCGGTTCAGATAATCGCTACTGGTGTTGGTGGCCATGAACGGGAATCGAACTCGGGTTTCCGGGTTCGTAGCGCAGCACGCTAACCGACACTGCCGTTCACGACGTTGCTGATAATTGTCACATCAATACAGCATTGCACGAGTAACGATGATGAAGATGTCGACGTTGATTGTAACGATAATGACACCGCGTTGTTGAATACGACGATTAAAGATGATTGACGGCGATGATCGAAATTGATTGATGACGACAGCGGCGATGGTTACTGTTATTCACAATGCTACGACGATTGGGAAAGATCACCACAATGAGGATTCTGATCATGATGACACTTAGAAAGATTCATTTTCGTTCATAATTGTGATTGTGACCCTATGATGATGATGATAATGGTGGCAACTTATTGATAAATTATATCGATGATGATTATTATAATATTGATGATTGTGACCATCATTATACCACAGCTGACAACAATGACAAGCGATGAAAGGTACTTGCGGGTGATGACCGAACACCAAACGGTGGCGACTGCGAATTGACCTTGGGGCCGTCCATAAGTGACGTCACGCACCTAGGGGGGAGGGGTCAGACATTTGTGACGATGTGTGGTTTGAGAAATGTGACGTCACATCAAAATGTTTAACTTTAAATAAATATAGACAACACGTTCTACTTATTAAATAGACTTTTTAATTAATGTTTTCTCCTACAACATCAGAGTGCAGCACCACATTAAATACGCACTACAATGACAATAGTTTAAAGCGATTTGAAGCATGTTTAATATATTTTTTTTTGGGGGGGGGGGGGGGGCAGAGCTTTGTGACGTCATATTTGAGGGGGGGGGTCTAACTTTTTGTGACGCCGTGTGACGAAGGGGGGGGGGGGGTCAAAAATTCGTCCAAAATCGCGTGACGTCATTTATGGACGGCCCCCTCGCGTTGTGCCCAGCTCGGCGTACCCCCACGAGGGCAACGACTACCACACGCGGATGCTGCTGAGGTTCCCGCAGCGAGTCAAGAACCAGGGAACCGCGGATTTCCTTCCGAGCCGGCCGCAGCATCAGTGGGAATGGCACAGCTGCCATCAGTGAGCCACCAGCCCTGCCCCACCCCCTGCCCCACCCCCTGCACCACCCCCTGCACCACCCCCACACACTTAGAGCCAAGCGCAGGGCTTCAATCTCTCTGTGAATATTTTCCGGGTGCCCACCGGTAGACGTACATTGTCTCTCCTTCCTAAAGCTGTCTTCTGAATACATCTCTTATATTAACTCTCTTCCCAATACATCTCTGTCCTATCTTTTTTTTCTGTCTCCCATGCCTTGTATCAACTTAAACTACTGTATACTATTTATTTTACTATGTAACGCCCACTGAGCTATATTGCTCTTTTTCAGAAGAGGCCTGTCCACAAATGATAGCTTAACGGAGTGGCTTATCACGTGGACATCGATAGCAGCCAAATACTCCAAACGCGTGTTGATTCTGAATTTGGAGTGAAAAACCCGGAGGAACCGGAGAAAAAAAAACACGTGACCACGGGAGAGCGAGACGTGCAAACTGCAAATATAAAGGCGTTAGGGTCGGGATCGAACCCCCGACCTCCTGTATACCAGGCGAGGCAGTGAACATCTTGCCACCGTGTCGCCCCTACAGCGTGTGGGATGCATCAACCGTCCCACACGCTACAGATGTGCGTCTGTGCCAGCCCACATTTACATCCCACCACCGCGGCGCCCAAAATCAATTGTCACATCTGTGCACAAGAGGTGGCAGGGGCTTGGGGAGGCATTCATCCATCATCGGATTGACCACGGCTGACGATGAGGATGATCTCTTCCCACGTGACCTGTGATACCATCCACGTGTCGCCTTGTTTTGTGCGTTCAGGCATTTCCACAGCATGGATTCCTTCAGCCACTACGATCTGCTGGACGCCACGACAGAGAGGCGTGTGGCGGAGGGTCATAAGGCCAGCTTTTGCCTGGAGGACACGTCCTGCGACTACGGATACGCGAAGCGATACACGTGTGCCGCTCACCAGCAGGTCCGTCCGTCTGCCTGTCAGTTCGTGTGCTACTATCTATCCATCCGTCTGTCCATGTTGTCCGTCTATCTGTCCGTCCATCCAATTATCGACCTGTCCGTGTGTCCACATGTTAGTCCATTTCTCGGTCTGTCAGTCTATATGCCCATCTGCCTGTCCATATGTTCAGTTGTCTGACGTTCATTCGCTCATCTGTGCAAACGTGTGTCTGTCCATCCATCTGTCATTGGTCCTTTTATCCATTGCTTCTTCTGTCCGTCAGTCCATTCGTGGGTCCGTTTCTCCTTGTGTCAGTTCATTCATCCATCCATCTGTTTGATTGAATGGCTGTCAAGTAGGCTGTCTGTTTTGTTTATCTATCCCATAATTTCTCTGTATTTGTTTATTTGTTCATCCTTTTTGCTTTGTTGTCCTTTTGTTTGTCTGCCTGGGCACGTTTCTGTCTGTCTCTGCATATTTCTCCGTGCTAGTCTGTCTGTAAAATTGTCTATGTTATTATTCCATTCATCTGTGCATCCATGTATTATTCTATCTGACATTGTTTGACAATCTGTCTGCCCTTGCATTTATCTGCTTGTTTTTTTCTGTTATTCTGTTTGTCTGTGCGTCTTTTCTGTTGTATGTCTGTCTGCCCTTCCATCCATCTGCCCATGAGTCGGTTTGGTTGACAAGGCAATCTGGACAATTGCCTCGACAGTTTTAATTGTGCGCAGTCATTGATTGAATGGGTTCAGCCCACTAAAACTCTCTACCATTGAGAACCTGGGTGGCTGAAACTGGTTCTGATGCACTCAAATGGGCTCTGCTCGAGCCGTTGCGAGTTCTATCAGCCAAACAGCCCCCAAAAAGCCTAACTTTTGAAATAAAAGACGCATTTAATAAAAGTCAATGCAGGAATGTGATGCACAGGTAATCAAGCAATTGTCTAAGTCATGCACAGCACCAACATTAAACTCATTGTTTTTTTTGTAGGTAACTTGGAAGTAAACTTTGAGGCCCCTAATGTTTTATACGTAGTAGGCTTTCGCCACCAATATCCATAATAAATGTTTGTTTGGGTTAAATCGCGTAAATTTAAATGTGTCGTTAACCCACCACTCTACGACAAAGCCAATCAGTAAAATTTGTCACGTAAACGAAACAAGCCAATTAGTTATTACTTCACCACACCGGTTATGTTGGAGGGTCAACCCACAATAATTTACAATTTTTAGTACTGTGACGTGATTACAACCACCAGCTTCATCAGGCGATTTGCAAGAATTGTGAATACGTCTTCCAGTTGAACTCTTTCATCGAGTAAAAGTCCCTAAATCAAAAAAATAAAATGCTTCCCTCTCTCAGGCTAACACCACTATGCTGTTTTCATTTTTTTAAATTCTCATTTCTTGCAGGGATTAAGTCCTGGCTGTTACGACACTTACAACGCCGACATTGACTGCCAGTGGATCGACATCACTGACGTGGAACCTGGGCAGTACATTCTCAAGGCAAGTGTCCTTTCCATCGTCGAACATTTGGCATCGTCGTCGTCGTCATCATCGTCGTCATCATCGTCCTAATTGTCGTCATCGTCATCATCGTCGTCATCATCGTCCTAATTGTCGTCATCGTCATCATCGTCGTCATCATCGTCGTTGTCATCATTGTCGTCGTCGTCATCATCGTCGTCATCATCGTCCTCATTGTCGTCATCGTCATCATCGTTGTCATCATCGTCGTCACTGTCGGCACCATAAACTGCGACGGGTCGTGACGATATCGTATCCTAGGAACGGCGACAGGAGAGGTTCAGGAGATGCGGAGTTTATATTTTTTTATTCAGAGATGTTTCAGGGCAATGAGTGGCAGTGGGACAGTTGTTAATTCGACGGTCCATTGTCAAGACATCGTCACCCACATTCAGAATCAGAATCTTTATTTATCCTGGAGATTAAATCCGATGAGCTATGAGTCTCTTCTTCACAGATGTCCAGTAGGGCCGGGTCAGAAAATTACAAAGACAAATAATAATCAAAAAACGATAGGAGTGCAAAGTATAGGAAAGGTAAGAAAATCACTAAACAATAAATGAAATAAAAAGTATGCAAGTTCAAAGTGAATAAGTACACCAATTCCCAAGGTTGGGCGAGGCACCTCCAATTATCACGGTTGGCTGTGTTCGGTGCGAAAGAAGTTCAGCGTACATGCATACAAGGCAGCAAACCCACATCAAAAAACAGTCCCATGACCAACACCAAGACAACAGAGTCGCTCACATGGCATTGCACAACAACGCTGTGGGGTGAACCTCAGCCTCCGTGTGTGCTGACAGCACAGGATTCCCTCGTTATCTTCCTCGATTTCCGCTATCTGCCAATCGCATCTAGAACTCGACACGACGACTGCATCGAGAGAGATGAAGTGATGCGATAAGGTGATGATTTCAAGTTAATTTACAAATAATTACTTAATACTTTTATTTACCTTATGTTTATTGTAACCATTTTTTTTGGGTTTGTGTTGTGATAATGTCTATATTTTAGGGCTTACTCACACATTTATTGCACGTAATTCATTCAAAAGATACGTTTTCGTAGGCCAATAACATGATCGGCGAAATGTGTTATTCAAGAGCATCTCTGAAATGTACTGCATCTCTCATCGACAATAACGAGGGAATACCGTAACTCTATCACTGGGTTCTCAATTCACTTTTGTATGCAGTGGTGGAAATGTGCCAGGACACTACAAAGACAAAGATTCTCCCCCCCCCCCATAGTCTTAACAAACTGTTTGGGCAAGTGCTGTTAGCGAGCACCTATGAAGGCCGGCACGACACACGAGGGGGTGGGTGGCCAGCACGACGCCCGACCGCCTTTGTCTCCCTAGTGGCGATGTTTACTACACACCGCACCAGATACTCATTTGAGGCCGAGTCGACCTTGGGGAGACCCAGGACCGGTTCAGATAATCGTCATCGGTGTTGGCCGTGAGCGGGAATCGAACTCGGGTCGCCGGGTTCGTAGCACAGTGTAGCGCTAACCGTTACACCGCTGCACGACGGTGCATGCCACACTGACACTTTTCGCAACGCCAACGTGCGGAGATCGGCGCTTCTCAGAGCGGTTCCTATCCCTATGCCCGCATGTTTCTGTATAGGGGAATGGGCGAGGGAACGTGGGCTGCGGAATGAATCGATTTCATGTCGACATGTCGACATTTCCATTTCGACCACTGCTTTTTATCCGAATCGGTGCCGGCCAGTGGAATAAAATGATTTTTTGTGGGAAAATCTACAGGGCAGATAAATGTTCATTCTACCAAGCGGCGCCATTCAATATTCATATGGGATAAGTCAAGTTGCAGTTATCTTGGTTGACACCTTTCCTGGAGCCGCTTTATAAAGGTATTTGGCCTACTCTTCCATTATGCTGGCCAGACGTCCTGGAAGAGGTCGGTGCGTGTGTGTGTGTACTCCATGTTGTCATGAAAGTCCTCTCGGTTAAATGACACCACAGTATTTTTTTCCGACAGCACTTGGGTCTGTCCCGTGACCTCTGACCTGCGAGCGTTCGGCACTTCACTTGATGTCCTTCCTCCGCACCTTCGAGTATCACGGTTTGGCTCTGTACGGTGCCAAACAAGACCCTCCTTTTCTCCCTGGCCCATCCTTCCCTCCATCCCTAGGCACCCCCGTAATTGCGGTACCCACTAACCGCCCTTCATATACCCCATCCCAATCCACCGTACTTTTAGCCACCCTAATTGCACCACTCACAACCCTGTGTCAAACGCCTTGGATAAAAGCGCTACATAAATGTAAGATAATATAACACACATGCAGAGTGCACCGAGCCTGTTTCAAGCCCCGTGCTGGTGTGACAGTCACGTAGTGTTGTGTTTGTTGTGTTTGTTGAATGCTTGTGCGTAGTTGTGCATCGGCACACGTGCGCGTGTGTGTGCGGAGTGGTAGTGTCGCGGTTAGTGCTCTGCGCTACAAACCCGGTGACCCGAGTTCGATTCCAGCTCATGGCCGACACCAGTGACGGTTATCTGACTCGGTTCTGGGCCGCGCCTAGGTCGACTCAGCCTCAAATGAGTACCTCGTGTAGTGTACACACACCAATGGGGAGACAAGGCGGACGGGCGTGATGCTGATCACCCACCCTCTCGTATACTGTGCCGGCCTTCATAGCAGCACTTGCCCCAAAAATGTCTGCTAAGGCTATATGGGTGATCTTTGTTTGTATTTATGTGTGTAGGTTCAGGTGAACCCGAATTATATCGTGCCCGAGATGGACTACTCAAACAACATTGTGCGGTGTGACGTGCGCTACACAGGGAACTATGCGTCTGCCTCCAACTGCCGCATTTCACCGTGAGTTTTGACTGAATCTGTTCGGCCCCAGCCCTGCCCCACCCCCACACACTCAGAGCCCCAGGTTCATACGTGAGATGAGATGCAACTTGCTCGCTCACTCACCCACCCATTAATTAGTTCCCTTAACAACGCACTCACTCACTGCACTACCCATTCACCCACCTACCCATTCATTCACTTCCTTACCAACACACCCACACACCCACTCACTCACCCATTGACACACCTATTCATTCACTTACCCATTACATCCACCCACTCATCCACCTACCCACCCACTCACTCACTGACCCACCCAACCACCCAGTCACTCACCCATTCATCCAGTTACTCACTCACTCATCCATCGATCCACTTACTCACCGAAGCATCCATCCACCCAACCACTCCCACACCCACACTCTCATAATGCCCACCCACCCATCCTCTCGGGCTGCCAACTTTGGGTAATTCCTTGAATCCGTATGAAGGCTACGATAATAGGAAGAATTATCGAGTGAATAATATGATTACGCTTGGATTAATTTGAAGGCATGGATAATCTTAACATTGCTTAATATACACACAAATAAGAGGATTTGTACTTCAATACATGGGATAATGAATTGCCGAATGCATCTAATTCAAAGGCCCTTTCTGATGTCCTATGTCTTTGTCCTTACTGTGCCTTGCAGGTACTAACGTTCAGATGAATGGGACCTCCAAAGTAAATAACCACTCGCCATCCAAGTCACGGAGATGAGCAATGTTGTACTTGACTCGGCATAAAGACCACGCGTGTGATTGCAGGAAACCGACATGCGTTTAACATATTGTCAGTGAGCAGGTTTGCGTCTATTGGTGAATGTTACTCAAAGGGAAAAAAAGTGAAGATTCAAAGATATAATTGCACAATTGCAGGTGTGCTGAGTGATACAAAATCGTCTGACCCACATTCAATAGAAGTGGTGTACCACTGCAATGGCATATGGGCCACACGCATATCTTGTATAACACTTGGATAATCCAATTGCTTTATGGCGTTTGTGATGACAGATTAACTCACAGGTCTATCGTTTAAGAGGTCATTGTAAAATTGGCTTGGTGTCAATGGACACAGAATATGTTGGCTTTGATTTACTCCGTGCAATGGCTTGCTTCATAGAACTAGTTGAAGGATTTTACACGATTTTGTTCTCTTTTAAATAACGATTACTGCATAGAAACTCTGTTGGAGCGGCAGCCGAGGAAAAGGACGCATCCGATAGGGTCACGTCCACCGAAGTTAATCAGTTCAAGGTGCAGGAACCGGGAGGATGATTTCTCCATCGCATCATCGCGAGAGACGGCGCAGGGCTTGGGGAGGCCTTCATCCAGCTGTGGATTGACCATGGCTGGTAATGACTATTAAAAACACGTTCAATGCCCCCCAACGCTCCTTTTAAACACCTCGGCTCTGCTGATCTCAATTGGTTTTCTCCGTAGGGGATGGACATTTCCACATTCTCATGTCAGGGAACTCATACATCCATTTGGATAAATGGTGTTGACCTTCCTAAACCCAGGTGTGGTGCAGCCTCACCAAGTGGTACTCATTTTATCGATCCAACCCTAAAGAGATGATGGCCTGATTGGAACCCTAGACTGTTTGAGCACAAAAATGCATGAGATGAGCCGTCCAAAGTAAGCCATGTGTCTCTATTGGCAGGTTTGAACCGGTGATGGAAATTCTACCTTCCTATGCCAGGGACCAGTATATCATAGGAAAAAAACCCACTGTTGGTTTCTCATAAAGCAACACAATTTTTTTTATTGAGTACAAAATGAACAAATACAAAATACAATGCAAACCGTACACTCACAAAGTGCGCAAACCGTACACATATAAACCACCAACAGAGGCGGACAATGCATCATAGAATTATGTCCATCTCTCCTCATACAAGTGATAGCATTAGTAAAGGTGTAACGATGCATTGATTAATAGATTAAAATCGATTCTCATCATCGAGATACGTGCGTCGAATTGTGTTTGTGTAAGTAAACTTTTTTTTTTAATTCATGTCTCATGTACTCGGGTGCGGCTTTTCGTAGGATCATTCTCTTTTTGAAATCTGCAAGTCTTCCGGGACATTAAAAGTCCCAGTTTGTGTGTCAGTTGTGCAATACTTCACCACTCAAGGCAATGCATTTACATGCACCGCTCCCTTCTTTCGGCGCTCTGAGATATTCCTTCTTCCAATCAGATTGTCCCAGTTTCTATTGTACGTCGGAGGAGACAATCCTACCTTAAAGCCAATTGGTTCATGTGACCACTGCAGCCACATGTCGCAACTACGTTCACCACAGTGTTACAACAATCTCATTCTCGGATCTAATTGAATTGTGACTATTCATCATCTCTGTGGGTGTTGGGATGATTCGTTTACGCCTCGATTCGTGAATCACGATGTTGCTATCCACTCACTCACTCATGACTGTCACCTGAATACACTTCTCACCTTATATTGCTCTTCTGAATCCATCTATCATATTTCCATACTCTTTGATTATTTCGGTAAAGTCACGTAGGTAGAAAAAAAATGTTTTTTTTTATCATATTTCTCTTCTTAATGCATCCCCCTCCTATCTCTTATAGATTGTGTTTTTTTTAATATTTCACTCATCACCTTTGAAGAAACGAGTTCTTTTGTTTGACAATTAATCAAGCGGCGACTGCCCGAAGGATGGGTTTGAGGTTAATGCTCGGGACTGGCTTGCGAGGGTGCAGTGCGCGACAGGTTCGATCCGGGGTGACGGGGGGGGGGGCGCGAAGGCGAGCAGCGCGCTCCGCTCCTCACGTCACGTGGTGCTCAATTTGACGACCGGCGAGGCGAGGCCGGTGGTTGACGAGCACGCCGCCCGCCCCTTGCTCGGCCACCTCACGGCCTCCTTGTTTGACCTTCTTCACTTTGAACATTGCTGCTGCTGCTGCTGCTGCTTTAGCAACGGTGCACATGGACAAATATTACCCCCTTGCCCACCCCCCCCACAACCATCCAAAAAAAACTCACTCACATTCGTTCAAATACTTTGGCCTAAAATAAAAAATATATATATAAAGTAGGAACGGTGCCCTTCTTCATCGACTCTTTCCTCAAACATTTTAAAGCTATCCTTGCGTACAAATGAACGCGACTTCGTTTCACGTAACGTGACCACAACGTGACATTGCGTGTGCTATGAGGAAGGGCAATTGATAGAAACGTTGCCTGTTATAATATTTTTGTTAAATGTTCAAGGCCGCACAGCGTTATTGACGAACGATTTGAGTTTTTTTCTCTCTCTCTCCCTCCCGCCCTAACTTTGAGTCGAGCGCTCCACAATAAAACCGTGTTCCATGAAATCAGCGGCACTGTTTTTGCCATCACTGATTAACGGCAATAGTTTGCTAATGCGTTGTCAGGTATTGTTTATATTGCACTGTTTATATTGTTATTAATGCAACTGTTCTATATATATAACATGTGTCGTATAGTTGGCCGTGACAATGAAGTGTTGTGTCGAGGATGAAAGCATTGTGACATTCTTTTGCCCAGTATATCATATCGAATGAGTTTATGAAGTAAACAAGATTGGCTTTGAAAAGTACCTTTCAGACATTCCCAAACTATGACTGTTTCCCCGGACATTTCAAAGCTAAACTTGTACGCAACCTCATTGAAGTAATGTTACTGCTGTTTAAAAAAGAAAATCGTGGTGATGTTGGTGAAACAGACATGTTTAATGATATGCCGCTCTGAATAGACTGCCACTCCTGCAGATAATGAATTCCACCTTTCAATGTGTAAGCCGACGACCGCTGAGACCACCCTGGGTTAAAATTGACGGTGCATGCCAGTGATTCAAATTGGCTTCTCAATTGTAATGAGTTGAATGTCTCAGCCCGGTCACCAATGACTGCACCAAAAAACAAACAACTGGTTATGTAAAACTTTAGTTCTGCACTCAATTTGACCAAAACTCCCAGCAATGAAAAATCAATTATCGTTATGACTGAATCGTGGCGAACATCGCTCTGATGACGTAGAGCGAGTGGGGAAAGTGTAGCCCTCTACTGCGTGGACCACGTGTCACTTGACGGGACCTGAGAGGCAGCTCTATGATATCAACTTCCGTGGGCTATTCCCTGACACGGAGAAGGGTTGCACTGCTGTGCGAGAGATCCGAAGGGAAACTTCATCTCGTGGCGTGACGCCGATAGCGCAATCGGGGGAAACATAAAAAAAACATATTTTAAAGAACTTACGAAATTTACTTCTTTAAGTGTTGTTCAACCATTGTATTACTTTATATCGTGAATGCATTATATCGTTGTTCTTAATGACGTTTACAGAAGTATATTCGCAATAACAAATTTTTATATATTTTGAAATCACGCTTCACATGTTACTCAGTGGCTCAGGGGGTTAGATCATAAACTAATGAGCCAAAACATTCAAGATCACGGATTTGAATTCCGGTTCATATCCTCAACTTAGTAGATTAGAAAACAAACAAAACATCTGGTATTTATCTTGGAAAACCTTCACTGAATTTCAAGAAAAAAATTTCAGGAGGAACCTGCCTTGGGGATTGTTTTGTTGTTGGCCAATTTATATTTCATGGGCCAAAATGTGATGAGTGAACACGATTCAGTCCATCTCAGAGGCCAGACTTGTCGTGACAACTTCGTCCTGAGCAACACGTGTAACCGCGTGAAGCCACCTTGTGCCCTTATGTTCAAACGAGCGTGGTGGGGTGCAGGACCACATTTCTGTTGGTGATCTTAAAATATCAGTGGAAAACACCACGCTACCACGGTGTCTCCCACGCCTCGCTTCAAACGAATTGTTACGCGTTTTTATTTGAACCTGGGAGGGATGATGTGGCTGAATTGACCTTCGAACCTGGATTCAAAATTGTAACCGAACAGTGCCACGTGATCGATAGCTTACTCATAAGTAGAGCTGAGCGTGAATGAGTCGATTAAGTTAATTAATCCAATGCAACATTGGCATCAACTTTCTGAAGTTGTATACTGGGGGGGCTCCTTTAATACTGCAACCACACCAACATCCTGCCGAACGAAGGCAGGGAACCCCCCCTGCAATGCGGCTGATGATGCCGATGACATCAAAGTCCTCCAAACAATATCCTGTCCAGCGGCACACGTGGCAAGAGAGGTGAGGGCCTTTTATTTTCCTCCAAAATATGTTTGTGTTATTTGATGACTCAAAGAATGGAATCGATCAAAAGCAAAGTAATTAATTACTTAAATAAGCAGATAACCCAGCTCTAATCGCCCACAATGAAAATGTTTAATTTGTAACAGTCACATTTTATATGAACTTAAAAAAATTAGATGATTTTTATCACTGCCAAATGCTAATCATATGAGACAATTGAATGGAACGGGATCCTTTAAATTTTTTATGAAGCGAGCTCGCTTCATCCAGCAGGTCGGTTTTCGAGATAATAACCGTGTCATTATAGAGCAAGGCCTGCCACACGCTTAATGAGACAGACGAAGCATTGCACAAAACAAGATAGTGTGTCATTTACATTGCCACAAATCATGGCTGATGTTGAGTTCTTCAGCACATGGATTGTAAGGCATACTTTATTAAAAGGAAACGTTGTATGTTAACTCGCAACAAATGTTATACTGTATTAATTGTACTTGACAGCATAACATGTAAATATGTTATTACCAATGGTGCTTTGAAGGTTTGAATTTTCGCCGGTGCTTTATCTGCTTGATGCAAAATACATATCTTGTTTATTCCTGTATATCCACGTGGGCGACGAGTAAACGAGTGCTAAACAATAAAGGAATATTTTGCCGAATTCAAAATACAATTGTGGATTTTATGAGCAGGTCACACGCTTCGCAATTGGAAACGTTTCAGAACACTCCGGTCGCGTCGTACAAAAGCATCGTTTTCGTGGTTCGAGAAAAAATAAAGCGTACAGCTTTATCCTAATTGTGTGTTTTTTGTGAATTGCTCTTGAGGCAGATTCATATATGTATATGCGGCCAATGCATTCGACATGAAAAACAAACAGTGGGAATCCCAACACACTGCACCCTAAGGTGGTTTCACAACTTTTTATAACCGTAAAATATTGAGTGTTTTATTCTTTCTTTTAGAATTGTGCTTAGCGGTGTCATGCCCTGCCCAAGCACCCCACGCACGTTTCTTGCTGGCCAACGTGAAGCCCTTCGACCTTGCGTATGCTCTCTAATCCATGCCCGTTCCTCCGTCTCTCACCACTTGTCATTCCCAGCGTGCATCTTCTCAGATCGCTTCCTTTGCGTACTTGTTTTGTTGATATCATTTTCTGCGTAGGTGTCCATGTATCTGATCCGTACGTCAGAGCAGCTACAATACGAGTATTCAAAAACATAATAAGAATAAATTGTTTTGAGGGCAAACGCATAATGGAAAGCGTTATGAAATCCATTTCCATATGCGTGCTGTTTTTGGTTGATGTTTTTTTGAATTCCCTTTATTGAAGCCAATTTGTTGGCGCTAAATACTTACACATAAGAGAATGTCCCATAAAACAAACAGGACCTCCTCACGATATAACAGGCCGCATATATTCGGAAGGAATTTGGCTGTGGAAGTTCCCTTTGGAAGGGCCGTTGCATTTTTTAAGTCGTAACGACCATTTCCAATAATAATATAAAAATATATAAAAGTCTAGGCTGTGCCAGGGAAATGGATGGCTGTTATTGTCCAAATGTTTTGGCGTTTATAGTTTTAAGAATGCAGCACACACACGCACGTGCACAAAAAACACATTCCTGCGGAGGGAGCTGGTAGGAACGTTGGGTTGCTCGGTCAATGGCCAGGGTCAACGGCGGCGTGGTGTATTCCGCAAATATGCCCGACTGTGAGGGCGGGCACAAGCGGGCGTGAGTAGGTTAAACGTTGAGTTTTATAAGGGCACCACGGGGTGACCAGCACCTCCCCACCCAGCCCCACCCCACCCAGCCCCACCTTCCCCACCCAGCCCCTCCACACCCAGTCCCTCTCCTCTCCACCTAGCCCCACCCCACCCAGCCCAACCCTCCCCACCCTCCCCTCCCCACCCAGCCCCTCCCTCCCCACCCAGCCCCTCCCCACCCTCCCCACACAGCCCCTCCCTGCATGACGGACGGACGGACACAATAATCTCCTGTGGGCTGGTGTAACCAGGAGGTTCATACCAGTACAAAGATCCCCTGTTTTGCCCACACATACTGATGAGACAAGCATGTACGTTGAATTTATTTTGCACCGTACATAGCTAACCATGCTAATCGGAGGTGCGGGAAAGCGCCGTTATTGAACAGCCTGTGGAGATGCTCTTTGGTTCTTTCGCTCAAGTCACGTAGAAAGAAAATAAATTAAATAACATTACACGACGTTTCGATTGCAACACAAGCAGTCGTCATCGGGTAGAACTAAATTTGAGAGAGAGACAAAACACAGACACGGAGACACACAGACAGACACACAAGTAGAGAGAGACAACACAGAGACACACAGCGTGTGTCTATGTGGTGTCTCTCTCTGTGTGTCTCTGTGTTGTCTCTCTCTGCCTGTGTACCTGTCACATAGTGTTGATGAAACAGAGTGTGTCTATGTTGTGTGTCTCTCTCTGTGTTGTCTCTCTCTGCTTGTGTGTCTGTCTGTGTGTCTCCGTGTCTATGTTTTGTCTCTCTCTAAAATGTAGTTCTACCTGATGACGACGACGTGTGTTGCAATCGAAACGTCGTATTCTATTATTTCATTTATTTTCTCTCTACGTGACTTTACCGAAAGAACCAAAGAGTAATTCCTGCAGTCACGAAAGCTTCAAATCAAGCCTGTGGAGAGGCCGGCATGGTGCACGAGAGGGCCCTGGTGTGGCCAGCACGACGCCAGTGGGCCCAGTCACCTTTGTCTTCTCAGTGCTAATGTTTACACACTACTCCCGATAGTCATTCACGGATTGCAAGCAGTCATCGACTTACGAACACCCGACTTACGAACCACCCGCACTTACGAGGTAGGTTCCATAGGATATTTTTTGTCTTTGTTTTACATTGACTTGCAGCACAAACTCGCACTTTCAAATTAAACCTCGGAATTATGTTGGCGAGATGTAACGAGTCAGCCTCGTGCTGGGAGTGATTGCTTGTGTGTATGTGTGGGCATTTAAATATTACAGTCAATCACCGTGTTCCGACTTATGAACCGTTCGACTTACGGACGAGCCTCGGGAACGAATGATGTTCGTAAATCGAGGACTGTCCGTAGTTGACCTTCAGGTAGAGTTACCGAGCTGACGATAAGGCTCTAGAACCACAACAAGTTGAAGAGAATTCAAGGACATGATGAAGATGCAATCGACCTAAGGGCATTAATTACACGATCGGTTGAGATACACGGCACTGATGTTAGCCGTGGCTAGGAAGTAAACACGGGTCACCGGACTTGTAGCACGGCGAGTTGACCACGACAACCGTGCACACACATACACACTCACAGCATCTCCCCAACACACCTTACTGATCTCGTCCAGGAGCATCAACCATCACGCGAACTCGGGTCATCCTCGCAGCAGCGGCTTTTGGCTCGCCGTCGAACAAAGCGCTTCTGCGGCCGTCTGGAACGCTCTTCCTTCCGATATTAGGAAGCCACTGGAGCTATGCACTTTTAAATCTGGATTGAAAACTCATTTCTTGAGAACGGCTCTTTGCGTGTTGTGTTTGTTATCCTTCCCCTGCACTTTTGATTAACACGGTTGGCTACATACGGTACGAAAGAATTTCAACATACATACATCTCAATAAGACCAATTTTGTATGAGTACGTTCACACTAATGTAAGCTGATTAAAATGTACACAGCTGTTACAAGCTGCATTCAACACATTACTGTAAAAACAAAATGAAGACTTTAAACAGTAACTGTGTTACAAGGAATCACATTACATCGCCATTTATTAGTCAAATCTGAGACTCTACAATGATGAAATGCTTTGCCACAAGAAAATTTCCCATTAGTCTTTTTTTGGCAAACGTAGACTAAATAAATAAAAAAGTGATTTATTTTATATACGCGCGCCTATTACTACAGTATACTCTTTTTGTACAATGTCTGAGCATTAAAATGAACGATTAAACGTACCATTTTAAATGTTGGGATGCTACTGTCAGGGTGTAATGGTCAAGGGCATTGACTTGCGATCCAGAGGTCGCTGCTGAGATTGAATCTCTCGGCGTGGAAGTCAAAACAATGGGGCACCACTATGGCGAGACATTCATTCCCTCGCCTGACATGCAGGATGTCGTTGGTTCGATCACGAGCCTGACGCCTGCTGTATATTTGGAGTTTGCATGTTCTCCCCGTGGTCGTGTGGATTTTTCTCCGGGTCCTCTTGTTTTTTCCCTCCACATTGGGAATCAACATCCGTTTACAGTATTCGGAAACTATACATTTCCACGTGATAAGCCACTTCGTTGAGCCCTCATTTGTGATAGCCAGGTCGCTTATGAAAAAAAGTTACACAGCTCAGTGGGCCTTACCTGCTAATGGTATTTGGCTGCTATCAATGTCCACATGATAAGCCACTTCGTTGAGCTATAAATCGTGGCCAGGTGGCTCCTAACGAGCTGTATGGCTCAGTGGGCCTTACCTTCATTCGTACGTGTAAAACTGGGCCTTACCTGGTAACATAAAACAACATGTTTCGTTGAGTAGAAGTAGTTTAGCAAGTTTCGTACAGGTGTTTGCCTCTGCTCACCCAGCAGTCGATCATAAAGTCGTGTGTGGTGGGATAAAGTGGGGGGGGGGGGGGTATTCCTACCTCTTCCAACATCTCTGGCTTGTGTGGAAGCGTAGGCTAATTTCCTTCCAGACAGGCTCTCAATAGCTCCCTCTAGTGGAGGCCATTCCACTAGCAGTGGTGTGAGGAAGCAATTGCAGGGCTGCACCCGTTTCTTGATTTTTTTTTAAACAATAAAACATAGCAAGTACTAAATCATATATTTTTCAAAATGTCAGAATTGACTAACACGCACACACATACTCAAGCACAGGGAATAGAGGAATTAGGAAAATATTCACACTAAATATCAAGACGACGACGAATGAACATTCACGCCAAGCAAAACTGTGCAGTGACCTCACCCATCCCAATCACCCACGGTCGGTGGATGCTTAGGGGGAGTTAGTCTGCAAATCACCAACTCACAGACAAAGCGATCAAATGGCTAAATCACTTAGAAGGTAATCCCCAGTAGTTGCTCTATCTTGGCCATAGGAAAGGAATAATTATCTTGGTGTCATGCAGAATGTGACTGTTTGTTCAGTGACATCTGTGAGCTGGATTGAGCCGTCGAGAGAGCGCTTGTGTGAGCCCTGCGTTCACCTGACATAACCCCAGACATACCTCCACTGACAAAGCCACACCGACATAACCCCAGCCTGACACTGACATAACCCATTATGCTGTCACCCTGTACCCACAGAGACGGCTGCCACTGGGGGATCCCCCTTTTTAAATCCTTTATATTAAGTTCGCTTGCTTGCTTAGGACCGTGCAAATCTTTTGGTCGTTTTTTAACCCACTACCCGTGATCCAATCGAGCTGACATTTTCCACACAGACTCGTTGTGCGTGACAATTAATGTTCGTGTAAATTTTTTCAAAAATTTTACACTTGTTAGGACAAAAATATTATATTTAATTACCAATTGCTTAATGGTGCAATGCAATCATCTGACCCATAGGTGGCAGCCATCTCAAGCCAGAGGACGAGAGGACTCTAGCCGCCACGCATATAAAGGATTTATAGTGAAAAACTTTTTTTTACGGGTTATACTTATTTAAAATGTGCTGAGACGATAAGATACAATGAAGCGCTTTGTGACGCCCCACTTAATATCGGGCGCTATATCAAACAACCAAAATCGCAATCGTCACGCCACACACACACACGTTCAGGCAAGAGCACACGTGCTTAAACGAGCGATCTGTTACCGCATCCTTCCTTCGGAATAAGGGCCACATTGACTCACTCGGGAGCTACGTGCAATCCGCCACAAGTTTGACCCGGCCACCGAGAGGCGAGCGCACCAGCGGAGTGGAAACTTCACGCCCTAAGAATTTCCGCTCCGTGTGCGCACAGTCTAGGCACGGGGCGCTAAGATAAATTTCCTGACGTGTGGCGAGCCGGAGCCTGCAATGCTACTTGGTGTTTCAGCAAAAGAAAAAAAGAAACCCCTTCACATGCAGTTTTGGATGGAGCTGTCCCCTGGGGGGGGAGAATGGTTGGTGAAAATCGTTCAACTCACAATCAAGAAAACGAGAACGACTTTGCTGGAAGATGACAGTGGTTGTGCTTTGGATGATAATTATTTTCCCCTAGTAAAGCCTCAGACTCTTAAGGCTGTTTTTCAGGATGATCTAGCTAGGTTTTAGAATTTATTTTTTTCCAAATCGAGTAATTTGTGAGTCATTATTTTTAAATTGGAAAATGTGCACCATGATGAACACTGGGCACAGAGTGGCCTTCTCTCTTGCTTGAATGATGTCACGTGATCTTTAACATCCACCACGAAGAGCATGGGAGAGATTGGCCCTTGCGTTGTTATGTGGACTTGTTACTGCTCCTTTCGGGGCTGACAATATAAGTTAGCGCTGCGCCTAAATGTTTTGAACACGTTAAGACTTTTATTTGTGGATCAAAACCATCTTAAACTAGTCTAAATATTATTTTTCAATGTCACAATGAGAATGTTACAAGTCGGGAGGGGGGGGGAGTGCGGGCAGACACTGGTTGTAAATGGGGGAAAAAACAGAGGGGATTAGAACTCGTAAAAAATGTTTCACACATTTGCTGAGCACAACCCAGTCACGAAAGCTTCAAATCTAGCACACAACCCAAAAGCCAAGGACGTCAAAGCGGCAAGCAACAAAACAGCACAATCACAATCTTGATTTAAAGCTTTCGTGAATGCAGGAGTCCATACTCTTTGGTTCTTTCGGTAAAGTCACGTGGGTAGAGAAATATAAAAATAAAAAAAATATCATTTTTATTCTTGGTTCTTTCGGTAAAGTCACGTAGAAGGGAAATAACAAATAAGATGTTTATTTTATGATAACGTTTAAATAATTATTTAATCATTTCCCTTCTACGTGACTTTACCGAAAGAACCAAAAATATGAATCCCTGCAGTCACGAAAGCTTTAAATCAAAATGTTATTTTAGTTTAAAATAATAAAATAAAAAATCTTATTTTTTGCTTTATTATTTTTCTATCTACTTGACTTTACCGAAAGAACAAATGAGTATGGCACAATCACAGTTGTAATAGATAGGAGTGCAACACGCTTCTTGGATTGAGCGAGGTCATTCTAAGTGCTCGGGTAAAGAGACAATGGGAAGGAATTTCAGGAGTAAGCGAAGCGTTGTGACCTACAGTGTCGTGGTTGTGCGATTCTGCGAGTGGGCGTCTGAGTGTGTGTGTGGTTGTGAGCTGTAGTGTCGAGTGGCTAAAGCACAGCAAGTTGGTATAGTAGGGGGCACAGGTGGTGCATCAGCCAGTCATCTTGGTCATCTCGGTCAGTCGACCCGTGGCACCTGCTGGGTCTGCCCCGTGACCTCCTGCCAGCGGGCGTTCGACACTTCACGTGGCCTCAAGGTGCACTTGGCCTGGCACAAGTGTCGTGGTGACGTCACCGCCACTTAGTGGCGAATGGCGGTTGTTGTTGTAGTGTGGTGGTTGTACGAGTGGGTGCGTGAGTTGGCGAGTTAATGGGTGATTATATGTATGCTGAACTTCTTTCGCACCGTATGTAGCCAATCGTACGCATCGGATGTGCGGGGGATAGGACAACAAACTAAAACACAAAAAGCAGTTCTTAGGAAATGAGTTTTCAATCGAGCTGTAAAACTGCATAGCTCCTTTGGCTTCCTAATATTGGAAGGAAGAACTTTCCAGACGGCCGCAGAAGCGCATCTGAAAGCGCGCGATGCGGTGACCGTCTTTGTTCGATGGCCAGCCAAAAGCCGCCGTTGCGAGGAAGACCGGACTCCACGTGCATGTGCAGTGTGCTGACCAATAGCGTGGCCGCTCCACACGCTAAGCTGCCAATTTAACGCATCGCCTACTGTATATTTCTGCCCAAGAGTTATTCGATCACAGGCATCCCTCACTCTCCTCGTCTGAGAACAAACTGCTGCACGGCGGAGCATAAAGAATTTGTTTGGGTGTCCAAGCAGGATTTGGGTCCCAAGTTGCGATTGTTTAGACATGCCCGTGGCAGAGTAAGTTAGGTAAACAGTCGGCAGGTGGTCTTTATGACACCGGCATAGTTTTATTTGTATTTTCCAAACTTTTTTGATTCTGGCATAAGTAACCGCGATTGTCACTGCCCAGCCAAAGACCACCCAGGTGCTCGCACATCCACGTCTGTCTGCCACCTCATTCTTATACCCCCGCGGATGTTGCCGCGGTGTTCATGGGTAGAAGGCCAGACGTCCAATCCCAGAGGTCGCCGGTTACAATCTCTCGGCACGGCAACTGCATTTTTTTTTTGCCAAGTTGCCTAAAAATCCCCCACGGCGTTTGTCCGCCCCCATTCACCGTTACGCCAGTCAAGTCGATCGGGAGGTCACGCGTCGTGGTGGGGTAAAGTGTGGGGTAGTGCCACCTTCTTTCAAGGCATGTGGCCAGCGTGAAAGAGTAGGCCAAGATTCCCTCTAGAGGGGGCTCTCGGGAGCATAATTGTCAATTCTGGCTACCGCCTGATTAGGCTGGCTGTAATTACAATTCTGGCTGCCGCCTGCTGAGGCTGGCTGTAAAGAAACATTGTGAGTGACTTGTGAGACACGCCGAGTAGAAGGCTTCTTGTTTATTAAGAGCACATTACGTAACACAGCTACACATAGGCGATGCTAACACATAGCCCATCTCCGGCATACGCTACGCTAGCTGTCCGACTAGCGCTGCGACGGCGACGGAGAGGGTCTTGCAGAAGAACAGTCACGTGGTTGGAGATGAAGAAATGACGACGAGCAGCGACGCAGCCAGAACCCAGGACCCGCAACAGCACCCGAACCTCTGGTTCGGCCCCTCTTATATATGCCCTGGCGCGGCGAAGCCCCGCCTCTGGCCACGCCCCGCCTCTGGCCACTCCCCCTTCCAGAACCTTTGAGCAGGTCCCCGGAGCCTCTGGACTAACTCCGCCTTTCACCTTTACCCCAGATACGCCCCCCTTATAATAAGGCGTTACGTTAATACTCCAATAACCGCAATTCCCCCTTCAGGCCGACAGATGTCACCCTGTCATTATACTAGTAACGAATTGTCATGTTTTAGACTAGATTGGAAGCTTTCGTGACTGCAGGAATTACTCTTGTCATGTTTTGTTTACGGGACAAACCTTACTAATTCGCTGTGTCAGGTGGTGGCGGGTTAAACGACACATTTCAATTCATGCAATGTAACCCAAAAAACCTGTGTCATGGATAATATTGGTCGTGAAAGCCTACGTGTTAAACTGACACATAGATTGAGCGATCACTCCTAGAAATCATCATAAAGTGATTACTTTTCAAAAGTTATCCTTACTAAGCTGCTGAGAAGCATGTCCCATTAAACTTAAAAAAAAATCAAAACTAATAATACAAAAAAATCTCAGTTGCCACCATGCTCCAATGAACATGGGACGGCGCTTGTCCTTATTGGCCGCCATGAGCCAGCGATTGGAAACTCCACATTCCCATAGCAAGAGGACCATGCGAGTCACTGCTTTTACTTCCAATTAGCGTGTTTCCAATGTTAAGTCTTACAGGTTAACCAGCAAAATCATCGTAACAAGTTCAACGGTGCAGTCCTGCACTTCCTTGCCCATGCACGCAGGCAGAAGGGCCTCCCCACACCGGTTACGCGCGACCTACCGATCCACTCACTGTAGCGAACTCATCAGTAGTGCTTGGCTGGTGAGAGCAAAATGGATATTTGAGATGACCCGAGCTACTGTCTCAACCGATGCATCGGGAGATTGAACCGAAGCGGCCAACTCTGGATTACAAATTCAGCGTGCTCTCCTGTGCACCATGGGTATGCTATTGATGGCCGTTCAAGATGCATTTTCATGGGAAAATCAATCAATCAATCATGTTTGAGCACTGAACAGTCTATGCGTATGGACTGAACAATGTGTTTGGAAATTATTGTAAACAGAAAAATAAATTCTGCACCGCCTGCTTCTCAGCAGTGGTCGGTCGCACCAAACAAAGTGTTCTGCCAGTACAGAATTGGCCGGTAACGCATAACAATACGTTAATTCATGATTTTGCCGAGGAGTTGTTTTGCCAAATGGGCAGCGTTTCAATGCTGTCGGCCCGCCAGGCTTTGAGAAAAGCTCCGTCTTTTCCTCCCGCTCCTGCTGCTCCCGATCCTCCGCGACATGATTGATCGATATTAACTATAGGTTTAAAGCAAGTGGAGAAAGAAAAACACAGTGCATCATGGGGACAACGTTTAACATTTTGCAGATGGGTGGGTGCTGTCTGTGAGTGCTTGATTTATGACTTCAACATCGCGCAACGAGTGCTTTTTCGTTGAAAGTCAACACT
Organism: Lampetra planeri; assembly: GCF_965212315.1. Lineage (NCBI taxonomy): Eukaryota > Metazoa > Chordata > Hyperoartia > Petromyzontiformes > Petromyzontidae > Lampetra > Lampetra planeri. Next base: position 5,194,069 of record NC_136145.1, on the reverse strand, counting down.
GGTCATCCCTGGGAAGTACTGAACCCCATCTGTACGATTGTGGAATTCCTGCGGTTGGTTCAGGAATGTCAACGGAGGTGAGCTCCACAATACCGTTTTTTTGGGGTTAGATCGCGTAAAAATATAAATGCGTCGTTAAATCCGCCACCACCCGACACAGCCAATTAGTAAGGTTTGTCACGCAAACAGAGCGTGCCAATTCGGTGGTGAGCTCCCTGGGTGCCAGGGATAGTCAAAGGACAGTTCTGGCTCATATCAGCGTCGACGAGGCGGTGATCATATCCCGCGGTGAAAATTCCACATTCCTTGTGGCAGGGGGAAATGGTAAGAAATGCTTAGTGCTTGGGTTTGAATCCAGACACTTGCTATGCGATTAATAATAATAACCCCAACACATTAAGTTTGGGTCTTCACTTAATATGGCAAAATTCCATCTCTGAGAAAATATTTGATCGACTGCCATGTGAAAAACAGTTCTCTGGAGCAGAAAATGTCACCGATGGCACGATGGGAGTGTGAATTGGACAAAACAAAGCACACAGATGGAGGAAATTGACAGTAAAAATGGCCTCGTCGTTTGCGAGCTGACCACAACGGAGGAATCTAAATTCAAATCACGTGAAATAATAAATGTGCTCTCTCGCCCTATCGCCGTGAAACTCTATTTCTCATAGATGCAAGGAGCTCTATCACTTCTGTCAGCTCCAAGAGCATATCATTGTCAGTGGCCATTTTGACAAACTGCCTCCGTGTTTGTCAGAATTTCTCAAAATTATCAGAGAAATGGCAAAATGTAAACTCAAATTTTTTACATTTTATTTTACCAGGTAAGGTCCACTCAGCTGTTTCGCTCTTTTTTCAGAAGCGACCTGGCCACAGATGATAGCTCAACGAAGTGGCTTATCGTGTAGAAATGTATAGCAACCATATGCTATGAACGCACGTTTGTGTATGTGGAGGAAAAAAACGGAGGACCCGGAGAAAAAATCCACGCGGCCACAGAGAAAACATGCAAACTTCACATACACAGCAGGCGTCAAGGTTGGAATCAAACCCACGACCTTCTGCATATCAGGCGAGGTAGTGAACATCTTGCCACCGTGCCGCCCCTACAGCGTGTGGGATCCATCAACCGTCCCACGTGCTACAGATGTGCGTCTGTGCCAGAGCACATTGAACGCACTTATACAACAAATGGGAATACAATTTGCGGACGGACGTTGTATTTACACAATCTCAGCCCTTCATTGTAATCTATTATTATATTTTGCGCTCAGCATGTCACGACACGAACAATCTGTTCATCATAAATCTCACTGAGCAGCGTCGCCGCAAAACAGCTGTGGAAGACATTATTTGGGTCATCAGGATGACGACCACTTGTGTTGCAATCGAAACTTAGTTTTTGGTTATTTTCTTTGAACCTATCTACGTGACTTTACCGAAAGGCCCACAGAATATGAATTCCTACAGTCACGAAAGATTCAAGTCGAGATGTAGCTGTGGAAGATTTTATTTCTTTAAGGATGTCTCTGGGATAAAATATCCTTCAAGTTTCCATATTAATCCTAAACACAGCCGTTGGTCTCACTTTGACATGCACTCTTCTACGAGATGTCCACATTAAAGTCAAACTCGTAACTTTTTATATCTCAGAGACATATTTTAGCCTAATGACGTGGAAAACAAATTTGAGATTACCATTTTTTGGCGCAGGAATTGCTCACTGGACTGAGACCAGGTCACTCTCGTAAATGAGACTCTATCCTGGCCTCCTGAGTTATCGCCCGGTTAAACAAACAAACTTGACTTGACCATGAGCTCGCTACACTTGAGAGCCCGGTTCAATCATGACTCCTGCCTTAAACGGGGATTCGAACTCAGGGTCACAGGATTGCTAGCTCAGTGCGATGACCTCTGCACCAGCTGGCCATATACACATATATAAACATATAATGAATAATGATTTTTACAGGTTGAATAATAATACGTGGGTTTTCTCATCAGTGAACTAATCATCCCCACTCTGAAACCACCCCTCTCCTTGCTGCGCCCCTGTGAAAAAAAAACAATTTACAGGAGCGAGAAAGCACGGCAGTCATCGCACAACGATTGGCCCAACTGTGCTTCGAGCCCCTGGAACAAAAGTTCGACCCCCAGCCAAGGCTCACAACAGCGGTGAGTGAAGTCTAAACGGGGCCTGGAGCCACCCCTCACTTCACCAAACCGCATTGACCAGCGTCGTGAAGTAGGGACAAACCATGCTCACCCAGATCCCCCACGACCCACGTGATGTATAAGTCTTCATCCATCGGTGCACTTCAAGTTCAAGTGCATTTATTTGGTATAACCCTGTGAGCCAATTCGGCTCTTGAATCGGGTGCAACCGCAACAACAAAAAGCATGAACAAGAAAACATCTTCAAGTGACTATGTGACTGTGCAAACAGAGAATACAAGAAAAGACAGCTAAATATTGCAGAAAAAGCACCGTCCACCAGAGGTGTGGACTCGAGTCATGTGACTTGGACTCGAGTCAGACTCGAGTCATGAATTTGATGACTTGCGACTCGACTTGGACTTGCATAACAATGACTTTGTCCCACCTATGAGATGTGGACTCGAGTCATGTGACTTGGACTCGAGTCAGACTCGAGTCATGAATTTGATGACTTGCGACTCGACTTGGACTTGCATAACAATGACTTTGTCCCACCTCTGCCGTCCACCAACGCTTACGAAGGGCCAGACATTATATTCGTTACGCTCGCGAAATAAGGCAAAGGAGCAACGGGAATTTGTGAAACAACAAAGGTCATAAACTAAGGATGAATGAGCATAGCTGATGGCACATTGTTATGGAAATAAACTAATGCCAGTTCTGATATTTTATACGCAGTGCCTTTACGGCTTCTGGAAAAAAAGGTTTTTGCAATGGAAAGCCAAGAAATGTAGGATGTCAAATAATTGAATTTGTTGTTTTTCTTTGTACATTCGTCCCCCCACGCCCTGACAGCCCTTTAAAATAATCGCAGTCGGTGTTTTTAACGAAATCATATTCTGGCTTCATAAAGTAAAATAAATGTCACGAAAAAATATAGTGGCATATCCAGCCGTAGTTAAGTTTAATTTTTTTACATCTCAAAATAAAATGTGTTATTCCATTGCAAACCGTCCTTGTTGGGTGACTGCACACGAACTACGCGATGGTCCTCTTTTTAACATACCTTACTTAAAACACATCGTAATTTCAGAGTAAATAACATAGATTGTCTCTAGATAATAGCTAAACTGTTCTCATAACTGGTTCCCTTAACTGTTGAAAGAAATGCTGCCGCGGTGTTGGAACGGTTAGCAGCGCATCAGACATGGAGTCTAGAGGTCGCCGGTTCAATCTTCCCGCATGCTAATTAAACAAAGGTTCAAGTTTCTTAAATCCCCACCTCCCAATCCCCAGCCTCTATACATCGAGCGGTATGATTTGGTTCACCACTGCGAGTCGATGGTCGGCAGGCAAGTCACGTGCGGTGGGGGATACTCCTGCACGCTCAAAACACATTTGGTCAGCATGGAAGAGTAGGCCAAAAGCACCCTCTAGAGAGCTGCCCCTTTCTAGATCACTCCCTCCAGTGGGGGACCATTCTGGCAGCAGTGACGTGAGCAAGGCATTAACAGGGCTCCACCTTTACCTGTACGTTTAAAGCAAATTTTCGTACATCTAGATGTGTTTTTTTCTTTCAAAGAGGATGAATACGAATTTGTTTCTTTTATTTCACTCATCGCATTTTGTTTTCTTGTTGCGTTGAATTCAGATGTCTACGAGCGCCTCCTTCGCCGAACAATCCATCCGAGTGGAGGAAGAAAGCGACGCAACGCAGGGCGGACGTCAAGCTCTCGCCGCACACATCAGCAACGTCCCGCCGTGCTGCGCCGTGCGGGCGCTACTACATTGCCCCACCGATGGCTGCCCCCAGCGCTGCTCTCTGCCCCATCGTTTGGTGTTCCACCAGCCCGACCCCATTCAAGGCGTGAAAGGTTACACAACCGCACTCCACCCCCAGCGCCGCCGTGTGGAGGAGGGAGCCTGTGCGAAGAACACAGAGCCATGGGTGTTCCTTCGCAAACAAAGCCACCTCTTTTCTGCTGGCGAGTGCTTGATAGATGCCTGGCAAAGATGTTTTTCCCATTAGCGCCATCTGCTTCCAATACGCGCGTGCCGCGGTTAGACTTAGCACAGAGCGTCTGGCTTGGTCGCGAGGAACTACAGCAGCCCGCTTAGACTTTACCCTCTGGTTCTTTGCTACGCCTTTTACCGGAGAAGAGTAGCCCGTTACCCGAGGCAGAAAAGTGAGTGCGATTGTCAAGGACACGCCACTGCACAGAAGGAATGATGGCCGGCGGTCAATAACAATGACAGCGAAGGAATGAAACGCGACGAAACCGGAGCCAGTGTGCAGGTGTGTGTATGTATGCAGATGGTTACATTTCAGAGCCGGAGTAGATGGATGGACCGTGGGTGATTACAACGATGATGATTTTAAATAGGAACGTTTGCTCAGAAAATATAACTTGCAAATAAAGCACGCGTTTTACACATTTGGCCCTCGGACAATGATGGCCCAGAGGTAGAATGGTGTCGAGCATCGAGCAGAGGGATGCCTCAAGTTCTTCGTTACTGTAAGTCACGTGACTAAAACACTGACGATCCTCGCCACGAGTGAACCAAGCCATTGGCCTGCTGTGGAGTTTGACTCTCAAGCCAGTAAGAAAGCCAGCGATATATTGCGTCCTTAAAACGGGTGTCTATCTGTTCAAATGGGGGAATAATGAGCGAGCGGTTTTGGGACATCTATTTTACCATTATGAGGGCCAGTTTCCCCTCAGGGTGACCACTGTTGCCTTTGCAAAAGATTGGGCTCTGACCGGGGTCACCGACCTGGACAGACCCGAGCGAAAATAAATCTCTTGCGCGTATTTAATTACCAATTTACGACACCTAACCCACCGCCATTTGTCACAGTCCGCATTCAAGCTCAAAGACTTCGCACAAAAGGCCATGGCATGTTGTCGTCTGTGCCGGGCTGCATCAGAGTAAAATCTGACACGTGTTAGCCATTAGCCACTTGCCGCGTTCGACAACAAGCATTCTGGGGGAGCCTCTCAAAGTGGCACTGGTGAACAAATTTCTCGTCAGTGCGGTCACTTAAACACCGCCGTGTAAAAAGGGGGCTCTGCACATTACACGCTCGCTCTATTTGGGGGGTGGTGGGGGTGGGGAGATAATAAAAAATCAGCTCACTTGTTGTGTTGAGCGCGTGTGCAAATACACATCCCAAAAAAAAACGAACGCAGGTCGCAAGTAATGCAAATAATGCCCCTTTATTTGTTTATCCGGGAATGCCTCGCCGTGCCTCGAGGCTCTCCCACCAATGGAATGTTGGGTCAGGGGCTGCGTCAATCCGGGTTAATGGGACAGCCACCTCTAACTTCCCACAAAGTCGTTAGTCTCAATGAGGTGGCGTCCATGTTGTTGATCGAGGTGGTTAGATGATGACAAGGAGGATGACTGTTACCAAGCAAAATAATAATGTCCTCGAGTCATTAAGGAAAGCCTCACCGAGACCTTTAATAAGTTCTTGTAATTTGGATGTTTGGCCGATTCTGTTCATGTGTTTGACATCATTTAGGAGAAAACTGGAGTACCCACAGAAAGCCTATGCATATAGGATATACAACTCAAATCTCCGCACGGATGGATTGAATACACTTGCTGTAATTCTTTCTTCTGGCACTTTCTCAGCTCAGCAGATCAAAACGTTTCCATTGGGGCCCTCGGCTGTTTGTGCAGATTCCACGTTCTCACGACGTTGACTTTCGACAAAGCGGCACTCATTTTACCGACCCCGGACGAATGATAGGCCGGGGTTTCAACTGCCGAGTACGGGAGAGTGAGCGGGTGACCTCTGTGCTTGTGGGTCCGCTGTGCAAACCGCTAACATCACGGTAGCATCCCAGAGTCAATTACATGCAGTAAAAAAAAAATACACATTTGGGGGAAAATATCCACATGTAGCCAAATGCGCTCACTCAGCATGTATGGGGGGGAGGGGGGAGGATGTGTTCCTGGATAGCAGCCAGGAGCTGTATGCAAAGGACCGCACAACACATGGCCTCATAAGTAACCGTGGCCATCTCAATCGCCGACACAAAAGCGACGTACGGTAACAAAGCCTCTCCGCCGCGTTGCGAAGGCACCTCTTGGCGCGACACCACCGAGCGCCAACGACGCGACAGAGTCGTCAGTGGCTCCGCGTCGCACCACGTGGTGGCAACAGCGCAACGTGAGAGTCGCCACTGCAGAGGTCGCTTGAGTCAAATCGCAGCGGCCACCGGCCACGGCATCTGCGCGGTCGGTTTCGCTCGGTGCGAAAAGGAGTTCAACGTCAGTTGCATGCACACGGCGGGTTTCGCAAACGCCGGACTCCTCGCGACCCACCAAGCTCGGCGTTTACCACTCCCTCCCCCCGCTCTTCAAATAAAAATTAATTCATTCCACGCCGCACGCGCCTGATTATTGTTAAACACGTGCCACGTGCCGGGCTGAGCAATTAACGCTGTATGGGTCACGTGGAACGCGTGTACTGTCAAAGCACGCGTGCAGCACGCACACCGAGATTTCAATATTAATTTGAAATCGACTATTATATTAAAACAGGGGGGGGGGTGGGTTAAGCATTCGGAGGGGTGACCTCAATGGGCTTCCCAATTAGTTCATGGGCCAGAGCAGAAATTGGAGCCACCTCAGGTAGTGACAACTTTACTTAGCCTTTTTCGATGGACTTATACGGCTTTATATTCCACTTAATTCAATGATTATCACACAATTCACTGTTACAATAGGATCCCCTGTTCGGGTTGTGGTCATGTTTTTCTCATGTGTTTTCTTGTTCTTTCTGGCTGTTCAGGGCAGGGAGCTGCCCATGATTGAAAAAGTAATAAATTTTAAATGGTCTTGAAATTCACCGTTTGTGGCCACATTGATGAATTGGAATCACTAAGGTCATGCCACCTCAGGTGGTACCGACTCGAGAAAGATCTGGTCTGGACTCATGGACTCACTGGACTGTATTGTGCAATCTGGTGAGTGGTGAGAGTGAGGTGAGACGACTGGTGAGTGGTCAGGTGAGTGTCCGTCCAAAAACAATGCTGGCAGATAACCATCATGCTTCCAATGACTCCGGAAAACATTTTGCAAAGCATTCATTTAATGGGTAATATATACATGCCTATGTATATGGCTATAATTTGAATGTTCACACTTTCATGCAATTTATTAAATACACTGTCATAATGAAAATCACTATGATATTTAGCAAAACGCACGTTATGATAATTATCGTTGCTCATTAAATTATTAGTTTTTTTTATTTCATGACAAAGCATTTAATAAATGAGATGGCAGTGTGATCATCAAAATTATAATTATAATCGCGGTTTGATATTTAGCAAAAACGGACGGTGTGATATTTGGAATCGTATGGCCCGTGATTCATCGCATCGAATCTTTCTTTATGCCTATTTCAGAATCGTCGTTTAGACTGGAGAAATCCGATGAGCTACGAAGCTTTTCTTTCTCTCTCTCTCACAGATGTCCAGGATCGTCACATTGTGGCAACCCTACAAGTCACTTCGCAGACGTGTGTTGGCTTTCCGTTTATATCACACGTCGCTTAGAATTGAGTGCAAAGCCTTTTTGACTGTAGCCATTGTATATGAAAGTAATTACATTTTTGCTCTCATAAGAAATCTCATTAGACGCTAGGTTTTAATTAACTTTGAAGTATTTCGTATTTGCCTTTTGTCTAATTAAATCGTCAAGGTATCTCCGTCGCTCAAACAAGCAGGGATTCAGTGGGTGGCTACGTAGTTCGGTTGGCATGGGGTTCCTTGTAAACATAATTTAATCGGCCCCCTCCCCACCCCCAGTCCTTTTCCCCCCTCCCCCTTCGTAACCCAGTGCCTGGGCTCCTCTGACCAGTGGGCACCCGATTGCAGTTGCACCGCCTACACACCCGACAGCTAAGACATTTGCATTGTACGTTGGACTTCTTTCGCACCGTACGTAGCCAACCGTGCTCCTCGTAGGCGTGGGGGAAGGACCAAAAAAAACTACACACGAAAAGCAGTTCTTCAAAAATGAGTTTTTAATCGAGATATTGTAAAAGTGCATAGCTCCAGTAGCTTCTTAATGCCGGAAGGAATTGCGTTTCAGACGGCCGCAGAAGCGCATCTGAAAGGGCGCCGATGTGGTGATCACCTTCGTTCGACGCTTAGGCAAAAGCCACCGCTGCTGCACGGGTGACCGGAGGAGTTTCCGTGACGGTGGTATGTGCCCCTGAGCTGCTTTTCGCGAATTTCAATATTCGCAACGCAGGGGCTGAGTAGTTCCCATGGGATAACCCATCGCTGACTCCGAACAAAGTGGCGCGCACTTTTTCCACCTCGAAGGGGTATACGGGCTCAAGTGAATCACTGATTGGGATGTGGACTCTACATATGAACCGCCGTTGAGTTTTCGTAGAGTGGTACTTTAATGACGCTGGAGGAACAATGTGATGAATCGATTTCTATTCGAGATTTGAACGCGTGTTCTTCTGGATTTAAGTTGAGCACTCAAACCACCACGCGACCACATGGCCAAACATCAAAAACATATGCACAGACATTTTACACAGGACCCTGTCGCAAAAACATCTTCAACACCCAGTGAGGCTTTAGTGGGAAAATAATTGGCATTTGTAAAACAATTATTACGTCAATGTTGGAATGTTCTAATGTGGAAAAGGTCAAGATGAAAATCTCACTGGGCCAGAATAGTGAATATTTTCCACTACAATGTTACATAAGCGCACCGCGAAAAAAAGCAGCCACACGTAGATTTTGGCACGTGGAAGAACGGCACTCTAACTTATAACGTACCGTTATAATTCGACGAGCTGCAGACATCGCAAATAAATACATAACCCCACCCACCTCATCGATATATTTCATATACGCACCCATCTTTTGCATTCCTTAGCAGTGCGTTTTTTTTTACATCCTGCGAAAGCCCACATGTTCGACGACACTGCAGCGCACCCTAAAATATAAACGCCACATGGGCAGATGCAAAGGATACTTCGGTCGAAGCGATGGGATCTGTTTACGATTTCTGAGTTCAGCTCACGGCAGGCGCGAGCGAGAGCGCTCGGAGTAAACGTCGCTTCATCGTGACTTGGCGGTTTTGATTGCGAGCTTTTTTCACTTTGAAATAAGAAAACATTAACCCGTAAAAACAAAGTTTTTCACTATAAATCCTTTATATGCGTGGCGGCTAGAGTCCTCTCGTCCTCTGGCTTGAGATGGCTGCCACCTATGGGTCAGATGATTGCTTGCCACCATTAAGCAATTGGTAATTACATATAAAAAACAAATTCCTAAAAATTGTAAAATTTTGGACATTTTTTTCCACGAAAATTTATTGTCACGCACAACGAGTCTGTGTGCAAAATGTCAGCTCGATTGGATCACGGGAAGTGGGTAAAAAAACGACCGAAAGATTTGCACGGTCGTAAGCGCACAAGCAAGCAAGTGAACTTAATATAAAGGATTTAAAAATAATAAAGACATTTGGTTTGGCTTTTTGCAACGGTCAAACCACCGATCGTGGGTGCTTCGTTGGTTTCAACAAGGGGAAATCAAATGGTTGAAATGTTCGGCCTCAGCGAGGGGATGTGCTGTGGGTACGGATGACCGTGCAGCATGTTAATTGGTTTTAAAATCTTATTGCGAAACATTTTCAGTGTAAAAAGACGCTTTAATGTGCGCAACATTAGTGCTCCGAGTTTATGGACTTTTTGTAAAATTCTAGATTTGAAGCTTTCGTGACTGCAAGGAATCATCTTCTCAGGTTTTTTCGGTAAAGTCACGTAGAAAGTAAAACAAAATAAAAACAAAAATCACGACGTTTCGGAGGCAACACAAGTCTCCGTCATCAGGTGGGACCGTCACAGCCAGATTAGCTGTAAAATACATGACATTTTATAGTAAGAAAGTAAGTGTCAACACAAATACTAATGTCCTCAGTGATTGTCAACTCTTAAGATAGCGTTGCCCCAGCCATCCAATGTCCAGATGACGAGGTCACCACAGCCAATACAATTCATGCTACCATACGTTGCTATTGCTTCCTTGTGATAGATAATAATAATGAAACACTTTATGGAATGCACATAATTCACGAAATGTGCATATTTAATTAGACCTTGCAATCTTTGCACAGCTGACACCTCCAAGGACACCTCTCAGAGTCTCATCATCTCTGCCATTTGCCTTTAGGTCTTCCCCTTGCTACACAGTTGACCCATCACCCTCACCCTAACTGACCTCTGGGTGCCACTCCAATGCGTGTTTCAATAACCCATCACCTGGAATGCGTGCGCCATTTTTATCATTTTTGCATGGTGTACAGTCTGGAAAGTACCCACATGGCAAATTTCAAGTTTGTTGCATGTCGGGAAGTACGCTAAACATTTTGAACAGACACACATATTCACAACTTTGTCTTTTATATATAGAGAAGAGATGGATATATGAAGGAGACTTATTCATGTCTGCTTGTTTGTTTTGTTATTTATATTCTCCTCAACGACACTAAAACTAATTTTAAGTTGTGTACAACAACAATAATGATCAATGTTAGTGTCGACCTGCAGTTTGGTGTCTAAATGTGAATGATTCGATCGACCAATCCGACCTCCAGATTGTGTAGATCACGTGCACATATCACCACGATTAAACGCTGACAAAACCCCGCTATGACTTGATTCATGAGCTATTGATGGCACATCCAAATTGGCAGATAAATCCAACGTTGCAAAACGGCGGTCAGATGATATATACCAGATGGTTTGATGCGTTTCAAAATGCTAAAATATACCACGGTATTTATTCCTGCGTGCCGGAACACATTGTTTTTCCTCTCTCATTTATATCAGGCTTGTTGTCATGCTGTGTAGACAAAAACAAGTCCACTCAAAGCAAATCACGGAGTGAGCGGTGCATCACATTGTGCCAGCAAAACGGCCTCGGAAGATGACATCACTTCCAAGACTTCGGTAGTCCATTCAACAGGGTTACGAAACTACGGCAACCCTCTCATGAGGCCTGCACAGAGTGTTTTCCACGCATTAGATCAAGTAAAAATGTTTAACTTGCACAGCATTAATCGGTTGATATATATGTTTTCGTAATTATATTATTTCGTGCAGTAATTGAACAAAAGACTCCATGAACTCACCCACTCTTAAGAAACCGGTTAAGTCTCGTGAGCTACTGAAACTCAGATTCAAACACGGGAAACACGCTTGTTCACTTTTAACTGCAAATTTTCCCTCCACAACCTCCGTGCCCTCTCGCATGGCATTGACTGGGAACCACTCCACCTACACACAACTAAGGGTTGCCATATAACGAGGGGAAGACGAGAGATGTTTAAACGCAAATACATTGTTTTGTGTGGTGTATCATCATTATTACCCAAATGACAAAAAAATGGGGGACTTTAAATATCCGAGGAACATTTTCAGATTGTCTATAACAGCAGCTGCCTCAAGGAGAGTAACGCTCTTGGGGGAATTCTAGATATGAAGCTTTCGTGACTGCAAGGATTCATACTCTTAGGTTGTTTTCCGGTAAAGTCACGTAGGTAAAAAATAAATAAATAATATAATAGAAATAATAATAGAAATAAAATAATGAATCACGACGTTTCGGAGGCAACACAAGTCTCCGTCATCAGGTGGGACCGTCACAGCTGAATTTACTGTATTAAGTGAGGGAAAAAAAATCCAAGAGGCAAGCCCTTAAATACAAGTTAAGGGGGGGAGGGAGGGGGGGAGGGGCTTGTCTGAATGTGGCAGCCAGGGGTATGACCTGATGGTCCTGGGGAGTGGGGCTAAAAGAGAACAATGGTGCACATTGGGTCATGGTTGTGGCCGGTGTTAGCTGGTAATAAGCATAAAAGTAAGCAACACTGGTAAACGCTGGGGATGTCAACACTCGGTAAAGTAGAATAGTACCTGTCAGATAAGATGGTACAAATATGTGTAGTTAACTCTTTTTTACATGGTTAATGACATATTTCCAATGATTACTCAGTTTGTACCCATCATCACGGTTTAAGTTATGTCTGTGTTTGTATATCTGGATGGCTTCGTGCACAAACCTCTGATGGTAGCCAGAAGGTTTGCAGAGCACCTTGGTCTCGGAATAGACAATCTCATGAGAACCCACAGCGTTGCAGCAATGATCGGCAACGGCGGAAGACTCAATTTTGCCGTGTTTCAGATCTGAATTGTGCTCGCGGACACAATCAGAGATATGACGTCAGAGTATCCGTTCATCTTAAGGGCCCGATGTACATGTCTTAATTCACTGGCCAGGTGGTGTTGGTCAGAAATGACATGAGCGCTGTGGTATAGTGTTTTGATGAGAGAATTCTTTTGAGACGGGTGGTGGTGGGAATCAGGTGTCAAGTAGGAATCTGTGTGGGTGGCTTTCCTGTAGAACATTGGGACATTCTGTCTGGGAATCTGTGTGGGTGGCTTTCCTGTAGAACATTGTGACATTCTGTCTGGGAATCTGTGTGGGTGGCTTTCCTGTTGAACACTGGGACATTCTGTCTACAGGAAAGCCACCCACACAGTTTCCTACTTGAAACCTGATTCCCACCACCACCCGTCTCAAAATAATTCTCTCATTAAAACATTATACCACAGAGCTCATGGCATTTCTGACCAACACCATCTGGCCAGTGAATTAAGACATGTACATCGGGCCCTTAAGATGAACGGATACTCTGACCGCACCATCCGCCAAGCTGTTTCTCCCACCATACAGAAACAGCCACTTGAAACTCCGATCAAAACTATCACGTTGCCATACATAGCAGGCGTGACCAAAAAGATCTCCAAAATTCTAAACAAACATAAACTCCAAGTCCGATTCAGTACAGTACATAAAATCCGTCATTTAATTCCATCTGTGAAGGATGTCATTCCTGACTTGCAATACCCTGGAGTCTATACATTGAGTTGCAGCTGTGGTGATTGTTACATTGGGGAAACGAAACGTCATATCTCTGATCGTGTCCGCGAGCACAAGTCAGATCTGAAACACGGCAAAATTGAGTCTTCCGCCGTTGCCGATCATTGCTGCAACGCTGTGGGTTCTCATGAGATTGTCTTTTCCGAGACCAAGGTGCTCTGCAAACCTTCTGTCTACCATCAGAGGTTTGTGCATGAAGCCATCCAGATATACAAACACAGACATAACTTCAACCGTGATGATGGGTACAAACTGAGTAATCATTGGAAAGATGTCATTAACCATGTAAAAAAGAGTTAACTACACATTTGTACCATCTTATCTGACAGGTACTATTCTAATTTACCGAGTGTTGACATCCCCAGCGTTTACCAGTGTTGCTTACTTTTATGCTTATTATCAGCTTACACCGGCCACAACCATGAGCTGATGTGCATCATTGTTCTCTTTTAGCCCTGCTCCCCAGGACCATCAGGTCATACCCCTGGCTACTCTTTTTGCCCCGCTCCCCAGGACCATCAGGTCATACCCCTGGCAGCCACATTCAGACAAGCCCCCTCCCCCCCTCCCTCCCCCCCTTAACTTGTATTTAAGGGCTTGCCTATTGGATTTTTTCCCTCACTTAATACAGTAAATTCAGCTGTGACGGTCCCACCTGATGACGGAGACTTGTGTTGCCTCCGAAACGTCGTGATTTATTATTTTATTTCTATTATTATTTATATTATATATAATTTTTTTATTTTTACCTACGTGACTTTACCGGAAAAAACCTAAGAGTATGAATCTTGGGCGAAACCAGGACACGTGGCTCCTCAGTTTTTGTGCGACTTTCGTCGCTATAGATTTTCCACGTGATCTGCGGTGGGTCAAATACGTCTTCAAGAGAGTGCACGATTACTGGGAATTTTTTTAAAAAAGTAGGTAGTTCTAGCCTCACGGAGATACAATCCAACAATGCAAACATGCAAGGCAGAACGGTGGCGGTGGAGTCAATCTTCCAAAAGCTGAAATAAGCAATGTTTGAGGGGCAGGGGGGGGGGAAGAACACATTTTTTGTGAGTGAGTGTTCTCAACGTGCAACTTTGTGTAACGATGTTGCGCAACTTATTACGTGGTTGTGTAACTCGCAGATGGCTGGACGGTATTTATTGTCTGGACACTGGCAGTGGTGAGGCTTTGCCACAATCATGGGCAGTTGAGACAACAAGGTTGAGTGTCGGCCTGCTTGGATGGAGGGGGGAGACATTAATCGACACTCGTCTTAAGCCACTGGGGTAATTCCACATTCCTTTGATGGATGTAGAACTTCTTTCGCATCCTGCGTAGCCAACAATGCTAATCGGGGGTGCGGGGGAAGGGCAACAAACTAAACACAAAAAGAAGTTCGAAAGAAATTAGTTTAAAAATTTAGATTTTAAAGTGCATAGCTCCAGTGGCTTCCTAATATCGGAAGAGCGTTCCAGACGGCCTTTTTTGATGGTTAACCAAAAGTCTCTGCCACTGCGATGATGACCCGAGTTTGCATGACAGTTTATGGTCCTTGCCGAGATCAGCAAGGCACTGCACATTAATGTATTTTATATATATTTTATCATTGGAAACACCTCTATATCTATATATATAAAAGTGGAAATTCATATATTAAATAATTAGTGTGAACCATGGTGGAGTAGGGTTAAGACAAGATGGCAGATCGGGCTTCCTTTCACCTCGGGTTGCCACCTGTCCAGGTTTGATCCGTACAGATCGGGCATTGGTTTCTGTGTGTTCAGGTGGCAGGAACTCATATGTACCGATGCCTGATGCAAGCATTGTGTTGAACGTTATTACCGTGTGCTGCACAGGCGTTTTGATATACTTAGTGCTGGCAAGAAATATGCCCGTGTTTTGTCTCTGGAAAAAGGTGGCAACTCCACACCTACCGGCCAGTTCGGGATAGTCGAGGGAATTCCCCACAACAAACAATAAAACGAGACAAACAGGACCCTGCGGGGTGGGCTGGTAGGAACGAATAACCAAAGAATATAAACATAATGTATTATTACACTTGTTAAGCCAGGAAAGCCCCATTGAGTCAAAAGGTTTTTGTAGGGTCCTGCCAATTGTTTGCAGTAGGGGTCGATGTTGATACACGGACGGACGGACGGACGATATAATCTATTGGTGGTCTGGTCCACTTCGTTCCTACCAGTAAAACGAAACAACTGCACGTTAACTTAAGGAGGCATGAGCGTAAACATGCATGACCATGATGAAAATAAAGTATAATTCATAAAAGATGACGTATTAAAGTGGAAACAACCAGCAGCCCATGCGATGAGATGCAGCTCGCAGAGTAATGAAAATCGTTTGATGACAATCATGATGTCAATTATGATGGGAATCATGACGTCATTCATGACATCAATCATGACAATCGGTTGAAGACAATCAATTGTCTCCGTGCTCTCAACTGGCTCCCCATCGCCAGTAGGGTCACATACAAGACCGCCTGACTCTGCCACAACGCCTTCACATCCGCCTGCCCGCCGTACCTTTCTTCATTATTGACAACTTGCAGCTCAGCACACGGCAGATGCCTGCGCAGCGCGACTCACGACCTCCTCTTGATGCCAAGATCCAGGATGGTCACGTGTCTATGCGCCGCTTCTCGGTGGCAGCCCCAACAGTCTGGAACGATATCCCTCTGCACATTCGCAGCATCACCTCAATCGCCTCCTTCAAGAGACACTTAAGAACTCACCTCTACAATCACGTGCTTTCGAGCGACTCTGAGCTTGGCTCCGCGCCTCGGAGTTGCGGCCACTACGTCTGCAAATTTGCGCGCGTTACAAATTGAACTATTATTATTATTAATCAATTGGTGGCAATCGTTTTATGACAATCATCACTCAGAGACAGATGACAATCATTTGACGTCAAAACCGCCACTTTATATTTTTGACTGCATCAGAAGAGATCATGCACTCAGTTGACCCCAGAAGCAGGATACGAACCCACGCCCAATGAGGCCAGAATTCCTCCGTGGCAAGATGTTAACTCCCTCGCCTGGTATATGGGAGGTCGTGGTTGGATTTAGGCCTCGGCAAGGTAAGGTAATTGTACCCTTTTTACCGGGTAAAAGGGTAAAGGTTAAGGGTAAAGGTGTCGACATGCAAAGGGGTAAGGGTAAAGGGTGGGGTAAAAGGTAGGCTCGTTGCTTTTTACCTTTTACCTTACCTGCTAAAGGGTAAAAGGTAGGGTAGAGTGATTGTATTGTGGTAAGGTAAAAGGTAGGGTAAAGGTAGGCTCGTTGTTTTTACACTTTTACCTTATCTTACCGAGGCCTAGTTGGGATCTCGACCCTGGCGCCTGCTGTATATTTGAAGTTTGCATGTTCTCCCCGTGATCGTGTGAATTTTTCTCCGGGTCCTCCTGGTTTAACCTCCACATTTAGAATCAACGTGAGTTTATATTATTAGGCTGCTGCTATAAATGTCCACGTTATAAGCCGCTTTATTGAGCTCTCATTTGTGGTGGCCAGGTCGCTTCTGAAAAGGAGCTATATAGATCAGTGAGCCTTACCTGGTAAAATAAAAAATAGTTTAGTTAAAAAATATGTGGTGTGATCAGCATCCTGCATTCCTCCTGGCCACCTTTGTCTGCCTGGTGTATCATTGTTGGTCACACCATACACAGCTGCAATTTGTTATGCTGACTTGACACAGTGGAGACCCAGGGCAGGCTCGTATATCAATTCGGAGTGTTGTTCATCATGTTTGAGAATTAATGGCAGCACAGAGAGCTAAACACTGCTCTGGTGTGCACACGAGACAATGCACAGCTATTTCCTCTTTAGCCTTACCAGATTCAATATTAGGATGCCGCTGGAGCAATGCACTTTTAAATGTAGCTTGAAAACTAATTTCTTTAGAACTGCATTTCTTGTTTACTTTGTTGTCCTTCCCTGCACCTCCGATTAGCATGGTTGGCGACATACGCTACGAACTAAAGTTCAACCGACATGCATTCAGGGACACGTGCTATAAGCGTGCACTTAATACGGCTGGCACAGCAGACGAGGGAGACGTAGCTAGCACCACCGCATTTGTCTCCCCAGTGTTGATGTTTTACACAACACCATGTCAAGTACTCATTTAAGATTGAGTTGACACAGGAAAAGCCGAGGACCGGTAAAGATATTCGCCAATGAGACTGGCCACGGCCTGGGAATTGAACTCACGTGAGCGGGTTCATAGGACACTAACAACTGTGCTACAGCTCCACCGACACTAATATATACATACAATAAACACACATTGAAGCAGACATCTATAAACACAGACAACAAGTAGATTATGACAAACGCATAAATAAACAAGGGCACAGATAAGAAAATACACACAGGCACCCGTGCAATGGACACAACATGTGGACACACAGACACGACACACAAACACTTAGGCAAAGAAAACCCGACACGGAGTTAGACCCAAGGGAGACACTGTCAAAAGAATTAGAAAATGCAATTAAGATCATGAAAAACATCCAATTCCTTTGCTTTTTATATTTCCAGGGCAAGAATATTCAGCGAGCACTTACAGAAGGCGAAGGAGTGGTGAGTTCATCACCAAATACAAAGATCCCCAGCATAGCCTTCAACAGGCTATTGGGGCAGGTGCTGTTAGTGAGCACCTATTAAGGCTGACGTGTCCGCTCAAGTGGATGGTGGGTTGCTCGGCTTGGCACGATGCGTGGCTGCCACTGTCGCCCCCTCGGCGCTGATGTTCACACGGCACAAAAGGTGATCGTGTTAGGAGGATGAGGTGACCTATGAAGACCTATGGACAGTTGCTTTCTTCACGTAGCCATTGCCTGCAATCGAACCCATGCCTTGCCAGTGTTGTGGAGCAGTTCGCAATCCACGACTCCGCTGCTCCCACACGAAAACAAAGACAAAGATCCCCCGTGTAGCCTTAACAGGCTGTAGAGGGACAAGTGCTGTTAGCAAGCACCTATGAATGCCGGGCACAGCACGCGAGGGGGTGCTTGGCCAGCACCACGCCCGGCCGCCTTTGTCTCCAGAGTGGCGATGTTTATATATCGTAGCAGGTACTCATTTGAGGCTGAGTCGACCTAGGGGAAGCCCAGGACCAGTTCAGATATTCGCCACCGATTTGGACCGTGAGTGGGAATCGTTGCGTGCGTGTCTGTGCGCGTGTGTGAGAAACACGCGCACAGACACACACCAACTCAGAGGAGGGTTAGGAGTCTGAAAAACATGACGTATTAAAGAAAGGGCTAGCTCTGTGATTTAAACTCGCACCTGTACAAAATGCAACGGCCCCATGTGGGCATATGCACATGCTTGCAATTAACTTTGGAATGTACTGCTTTTTAAAAGTGGGGGGTGGGGGGGAGAGTTTAATTAAAAATTCCAACCTCTTAGTACTTCAGATTGACACTCCCCCCCCACCACAACAGAAATGCAGTCATGAAAACAATGCATTCTTACATACTTGTAGGCAAGTCATGAAACGAAAGTGGCACATTGGAACTTGAATGAAGGTTCAAATGAATGAAAGAATGAACGTGACCTATGAATGGCTATTTTACGTGGAATGTGCTCGTTTTTTTTGTTTGCACAAGTGCTGGAAATTGTTAAAATACATCCTTTGTCTCCTCTGTATTCGGAAAATTATGAGTCCACAAGAGAATGATATTTAGCCGGGGGCCAGGTTTAGAGTGCGTGTGCGTGAGTGTGTATACGAATAGGTCGACTCAGCCTCAAATGAGTACCTGGTGCGGTAATTATCGTCACTAGAAAAACAAAGGCGGCCGAGCCTGGTGCTGGCCACCCACCCCTCGTGCGCTGTGCCGGCCTTCATAGGTGCTCGCTAACAGCACTTGCCCCAACAGTTTGTTAATGTTGTACGGGTGGCCTTTGTCTTTGTTAAGTGTGAAACGTCTTGTGGTATGCATACTGCACTATGAACGTGGCAACTTGAGTTCGACTCCCGGCCAAAACGAATATCTAAATTGGTCCTGGGCCTTTTCTAGGTCAACTCAGCCCGAAATGAATATCTGGTGCTTTGGTGAACCTCATCGGAATGACACACCACCCCTTGTGTGCCATTCCAACCCTCATAGGTGCTCGCTAACAGCCCTTGCCACAACAGCCTATACGGGCTCAATGAATGATGTCTGTTTTTGCGACTGTATGTGACTAATGTGTTTTATTTAGACATTATACATGTATATATATGAAAGCATAAGTTATACCAATCATGACAACGTTCATGGAGAAAGTCATGTTTTCATGTGCTGGTTGCATTATAGAATAAATATGCCCACTTGTGAGAATAGGTTTTCCCCCTTTTTCTGGCAACGAAACAGGTGTTAAGAAGTTAAAACACCAATCTGAAACCTTTAACAAGGAATCATGTCTGCATTAACCACAATACTTGAGACTAGGCTCAAAAGAAAGCTGTTTCTGGTATGGACCGACCAATCAGTTTCAAAGACAATGCATCTATTATAATAGAGTACGTTTTTTGTTTGCATTCTGACCACAAGTATTGTGGTTAATGCAGACATGATTCCTTGTAAAAGGTTTCAGTTTGGTGTTTTAACATCTTAACACAGCTGTTTTGTTTGCCAGAAAAAAGGGGAAAACCTATTCTCATATTTTGGTACTGACAAAGGAGGTCCCATGAAATATGCTCCCTTGTCGAGCAACTGAGTGGTGGTGAGATGTTAACTACCTCACCTGGTATACATGAGGTCGTGGGTTCGATCCCAACCTGGACGCCTGTATATTTGGAGTTTGCATGTCTCTTTCCTCATGGTCGTGTAAAAAAAATGTTCGGGTCTTCCGGTTTTTCAATATGCATTTAGAGTATTTTGCTGCTATATTAGAAATAATTCTAATTTATAATGTGCGTTCTATCCTAGGATCCCAATGCACAAAGCATGAAAAGCATGGAAAATAAAACAGAACCAGGGGCAACCGGCCAAAGTAAAGACGGAAGGCCACTTTAAAGAGATGGGTGTTCAAAACAGACTTAATTATATCTACCGACTCTGATTTCCCTGATTTCAAGTGGCAAGGCGTTCCATAGCCTGGGACCCACGCAAACAAAATCCCGATCACCAAAAGAGCGCAACCGAGACCTGGGAGTGCTGAGCAGTTGGAGATGAGAAGATTTTAAGGACATTGATGGAAAATGGAAATGTATTTCTTCCTGCAAGTAATGTGGGGTGAGCGCTTTTAAAGCCTCATAAGGTTATAATAGCAGTATCTTAAAATCCACTCGGAATTTGACCGGTAGCCAATGAAGAGATTAGAGGACTGGTGGAATGTGCTCACGTAATGGTGTACGTGGTGTGAGCAGTCGAGTAGCTGCATTCTGAACAAGCTGGAGTTTGCCAAGCATTTAGTACTCCAAGCAGTAGGGCGTTGCAGTAGTATGACTTGGGATAACACAAAAGCATGGACCAGTCTCTCCAAGTCAGCAGGTGACAGGAAGCGATATATTCTGGCAATATTTATTAGGTGGAATAAGGACATTTGAACCGCCAGAGATGTTTGTGCATCGAAGGATAATGACCCGTAAAACTGAACACCGAGGTTTGTGACCTCCTGTGTTGGTCTGACATCGTGACCATCAATCAACAACATTGCCACATGATAAGCCTCTTCGTTGAGCTATCATTTCTGGTCAGGTCACTTCTGAAAGAGCTATATAGCTCGGGGGGCCTTATCTGGTAAAAAAAAAAACCCTTTAGTTTTAGGTATTCAATCAGCGAAACTTTGTGTTATATCTTCACAAGCACACTCACAATTGGCCAAAATATCCCAAAGCAGGACCCAAATAAAAAGAGTCCTACGCCTCGAGCACACTTTTCTGGATAAATGGAGAGCATTGTCACTATTAACATAATTCCTTCAACAGGCTGTATGGCAATTAATATTCAATGAATGAAACGTTGGATAATCAATCATATATATACATTAATAAAAAAAAATACATATAACCTTGTTGCTTTGTTGGTAATCTGACCAGGCGGTGCAGTTATTAAAGCACATGGTGCACATTCAGATTGCGAGTTCAAATCCTGGTCAGGGGAACGACTCAGCCCTTCATCTCTTTGTGGTCAATACATTGACGACCACTTTGTGCGAAGTCAACCTTAGTCATCCTGTGGCTACAGCAAACTGGCTCCCACCAAGGAAATATGGAATTTCCACTTCTTTAATCACAATTGCATGTCTATCCTGTAAATAAAATGTAAAAAATAAATCTAAGCCATGAAATCATTCACCCCAACCGCTATTCATCCGAGAGATTTAAATAATTATCGTGCTTCAGTCACAACCTGATGCTACAGGACATCTGTGAAACTTCTGGACATCTGGGAAAAATAGCTTCATAGCTCTTATTCTTTGGTTCTTTCGGTAAAGTCAGGTATGAAGATAAAATAAGAAATTAAATAATAGCATACTACGACGTTTCGATTGCAACACAAGCAATCATCATCAGGTATAAAATAAATAGTGTTGCAATCGAAACGTCGTAGTAGGCTATTACTTAATTTATTATTTTATCTTTATACGTGACT
The DNA here is from genome assembly GCF_965212315.1 of Lampetra planeri. Lineage (NCBI taxonomy): Eukaryota > Metazoa > Chordata > Hyperoartia > Petromyzontiformes > Petromyzontidae > Lampetra > Lampetra planeri. The sequence goes on along the minus strand of NC_136145.1, from coordinate 5,172,320 downwards.
TTAACGAAATAACCAAATAATAATTCCTGCAGTCACGACAGCTCCAAAATTAAGCTTCATAGCTCATCAGATTTCTCCAGGATGAATAAATATTCTGATTCAAGATATTTATCTTTTTTTCTACAGTGACGTTAACTGGTCACATCTAAATGTAACACGATTCACACATAGCCACATCATGCACGCATGTAACATGTCTTCCACCTGCATCCGAGCAATGCTTCTCTCCGTTTGGTGCTCCTGAGCCTGTGGTCATGATCCCCAAATATTCACAGTGACATCCAGGATGAGAGAGAAAGAGAGAGGGAGAGAGAGGGAGGCAATGCTTCTCACGGAGGCATTTGGCACCGCCTCTGGCTGTTATGATCGCAAAACAAGGCAAACTGTGCATTGGGAAGAAAATGCAAGTGCAGAGATGTAATTTGAAAAACGAGGCTTTGCGGCATGCCTGATAAAACATAATAATTACATTCATATAGTGCCTTTCATTAAGCATCTTGCTGTACAGTACACTCGGCAAAAACATACTATTATAAATACATTTTAATTTTTTTTAAATGTATTTACTACATTAACAAAACATGTAATAAGTGCAAGTGTATAGATTTTAAGGTGCGATTTAAAAATGTCTAGACTCAGAGATCCTGATATCGATGAATCCTTTGAGAACCTCTTTGTCAATCGACTCTTCCCACGCCATGGAGTTGTTTGATCATACTTCATCGCGCTGGTCAGCGCGGTGTGGCGATGTGGGGTGCACAGGCACGGTCCAGATGAGCCACTCCCCCACCGCAGACATGATTCACCACCGCTGATGTTGGCTGTTGGCCAGAATAAGAATGTCGGTGACCGGGTTATACCCTGCACGGCAAAGTGCACAGTGGGCCACAGCGCCCCAAACATATGTTATGCCGCAGGTATAGTTTCTATGTCTGCCTTCTCTGCAGTATCCGACACAGTTGACATTTATTGTAAACTGTCTTGCAGTTATATGATATTATGCACAACCCGCTGTTTTATGCGGAATTCTCTTGTCCACTGGCCAGTGCACCGGGGCTCTTGAAAGCCATGTTATTGCATGGCCAAATAACGGGAACACCTGGGTTTAATGAACCAACGAGTCTAAACATAGACGTTCAATAATGCCGATAGATTTAAATGCGTTTTATATATAAAAATAATAATCTGTGTCTGTGTTTACTCTGAGGCTATGAAGCAGAAAATAACGCTTTTTTTACCACCTCCAGGTACAGTTTTCCAACAGAGGGGGTCCTTGCTTTTCCACATTTGGCAGTTCACCAGCATTGCTTTAAGCAAGCCTGACTGCTGATGAGATATTGGATGTTGAAAGCGGTCCAGTTTGTCTTGTGTTCATCCAGTGCTGCTGAAATCATGCACTCCCACAAGGCCTTGTGCCTTATGGCATGTGTAAAATATAAACTTTAATTGGTTTAAATAAATATGTGCAAACGGTGTATTGTTTGCTTATTTATTGTCACCGTAATAATCGTTAAATTTATACGTTTATATTACGCTGCAAGGTGAATGTGCACATTAACTAAAGTTAACCCTCGGTTTTCCCGTCGGCTGGTCATCCAGTTTTCAAATTAAGTTAAGTTATCCAGGTTACAACACATTCCTGCGGAGGGAGCTGGTAGGAACGTTGGGTTGCTCGGTCAATGGCCAGGGTCAACGGCGGCGTGGTGTATTCCGCAAATATGCCCGACTGTGAGGGCGGGCACAAGCCGGCGTGAGTACGTTAAACGTTGAGTCTTAGAAGGGCACCACGGGGTGACCAGCCCCTCCCCACCCAGCCCCCCCACCCAGCCCCTCCCCACCCTCCCCACCCAGCCCCTCCCCACCCTCCCCACCCCACCCAGCCCCACCCTCCTCACCCAGCCCCTCCCCACCCTCCCCTCCCCACCCAGCCCCTCCCTGCACGACGGACGGACGGGCCCGATAATCCCCTGTGGGCTGGTGTAACCAGGAGGTTCGCACCAGTATAAGTTGCAGATTAAGTTAAGTTATCCAGGTTGCATATCAACACCACACGCGTTTTCACATTTGTACAACAATGGTTTAAATAGCGCCTGCTCCTCACTCGTCGATGGTAAGCGACTCAGCGCCCATGTGACCGCAAACATTGCAGCAAATAAACGGATTACTTTAATAAGGAATGAACAGATGATGCACTATGTCTTCACCCCCTATTCTGTGCAAGTAAACAGTAAAATTGGTTTGCATAACCTCATTTACATGTGTTCAGATTTTCCCCATGTTTTAGTTTTTTTATGCAGTCACCCATCCTGCCCACTACCCTGGATAATCCCGAGTTGACCCGAGTGGAAACAATATTACGTTTCATTGGTTCGTTGCTGTTCTTAATGTGGCACTGGTTTTCGTGTGTGTGCTTCTACAAATATTCCGACATATTACAACAGAGGGCAATTAAGTGCCAATTTAATAACCTAACTTGTAATTTTCCAGATTTCTGAAAAAAATAAACATAATTTCAAAATTTCAGCGACTAAGTTGTAAACCTTGTAGTGAGGCTAAATACATTTTGGCAACATCATCATTCACAACAATCATATGTATTTGTTTTCATTACGGCTGAACAAAGTACAATAAGGCATGTATTATATAATGGCTCTTCTTGAAAATGTGAAAAAATGGGGAGCAGTTTTGACTCACAATTGTAGCCAACAAAAACTGATACTGTACTCTAAAGGATATTCGTTCCGTAACCTGTTAGAATTTTCGTGTAAAAGTGCAACCCTGCAATCGCTTGCTCATGCCATTGCTGTCAGAAGGGCCTCCATCCACTATGGTGAGATCTAGAGGGTAATTTGGTCTACTCTCACATGCTGACCAGACGTATTGCAAGAGATCCAGAGTATAGTAATAGGTTTCCACCCTTTCAACTGGTACAAAAACTGACACCTTTATACAAGGGATCATGTTTGCAATAACCACAACACAAGCAGTCAAAATGCAAACAAAAAGAAACAACTCTGATAATGATAATGATATGCACTATCCTTGAAGTTGATTGGTCCACACCCGAGACAGCTTTTCTTAGACACATGTCTCCATTGGTGTTGGACCAGATAACGCCGAAGTAACCCACAAAGTACCCCACCACATGTGACTACTGATCAACCTACCTGTGGTTGTACCCATTAATACCGATGGATGGACAGAGAAAGACAGAGTCGAGCCCAGATCAATGCATTTTCACCATCGCTTCAACCGCAGCGCCGGGAGATGGAATCGAACCGACGACCTCCGGATTGCGAGCTCGACGAGGCTAACCGTCACCCAGCAGTGGCAACAGCGTTCGAAACCAGTAACCATTTACTGTGGCCGTTTCATTGGTTGGAATACGTGCATTTCAGCACGTAAGCATTTTGAGGCAAGCACGTCCCCTTTCGCAGCTGGACAGCACATGCGCCGGGCCACCGCACACGGGTCTAAAGCTTACACTGGAAACGGAGATCCCAAATAAAAAAAATGCGCGCGCCACTAGTTCCAAGGCTTGTCTAGCAATGAGAATAAAAAAAACAATCAGTCCGTTCCAGTAAACATGTGGTTCCCAAATGGTTTCCCAATGGCAGCAACAGTTGCATCTTTACAAGTTCCACCGGTCGGCAGAACCTCTTGGCTCATAAGATATCCCCGCCCCAAGAAAATGAAATAAAAAACCCACCGTGATGTACCAGACATAAGTTGCATTTTTTTTAAACAAGTGTTTAAGTGTTTATTGTGGACCGAACGTCCGTGATTCATGTGCTGGAGCGCCTATTCTGCGTGCACGAATGTGAATCCAGCCGGCCACATATGCTAGCCTGTGCTTTTATAAGAGTTCGAGATTCGTAGTCATAGAAAGGTCAAGGTGCAGCCCTGCAAATTACTCGCTCACGCCACCTGCTGGCAGAAGGGCTACCGCTAGAGGGAGCTCTCATACGCCCCATCTAGAGGGTATCTGTCTTCTTGGTTCTTTCGGTAAAGTCACGTAGAAGGAAAATAATAAAATAATAAAAATAAAACATAATAAAATAATTCTCACGACGTTTCGGCCACAACGCAAGCAGCCGTCCAAAGGTGGAGAACAGGTCGGACTGTCTACTTGACAGACCTGTTCTCCACCTGAGGACGGCTGCTTGCGTTGTGGCCGAAACGTCGTGAGAATTATTTTATTATGTTTGATTTTTATTATTTTATTATTTCCCTTTTACGTGATTTTATCGAAAGAACCAAGAAGATGAATCCCTGCAGTCACGAAAGCTTTAAATCGAAATAGAGGGTATTTGTTTTGGCCTACTTTTCCACGCTGGCCAGACGACTCTGAAGAGGTGGAAGTCATCTTCTCTCACTAGTTTCCGCTCCTCCCTTGAAACTCACTTTATTTTCCCAGCTCACCCCACGACTTCTGAAATCTCCCCCTTATAACCACTACCACCGTTCTTGCTCCCTCTTCATGATGTCTCTCCATGGCGACCACTCATTCCCCATCTATCCAATCGATTTATCGTCATTTGCCATCATCAATTATGCTCTTGTCTAATTCACGCAGCACTGAGTCGCCCATTACTTCCCGCCATCTCTTTTTAAATCCTTTATATTAAGTTCGCTTGCGTGCTTGCGTGCTTGCTTGCGTGCTTGCTTGCGTGCTTGCTTGCTTACGACCATGCAAAGCTTTCGGTCGTTTTTTAACCCACTTCCCGTGATCCAATCGAGCTGACATTTTCCACACAGACTCGTTGTGCGAGACAATTAATGTTCGTGACAATTTTTTTCCAAAATTTTACACTGTTTAGGGAAAACAAATTAAAATTTTAATTACCAATTGCTTAATACTGGCAGACAATCATCTGACCCATAGGTGGCAGCCATCTCAAGCCAGAGGACGAGAAGATTCTAGCCGCCACGCATATAAAGGATTTATAGTGAAAAACTTTGTTTTACGGGTTTACTTGTTAGTCACATCATCTTCACCATTACATTCTTATGTACCGCTCTTGATTCTCTGTATATAAGGGCGCCACGGCGGCTATGAGATGTAAACTACCTCGCCTGGTATACAGGAGGTCGTGGCTTTGATCCCGACCCTGACGCCTTTATATTTGTAGTTTGCGTTTCTCATCATCATCATCATCACGCTGGCTATGATATGTTAATTACCTCGCCTGGTGGGTTCGATGCCTGCTGTATATTTGGAGTTTATATTTGGAGTTTGCGGTGTCTCACTCTCTCCCTGTGGTCGGGTGAATTTGTTTTATCCAGGTTCTTTCGGTGTTTTTCCCCTCCACATTTACAATCCCACACCACGCGTTAAGAGCAGGGGTGTGCAACCTGCGGCTCCGGAAATGCATGCAGCTTTTTAAGGACCGCTTCGTGTCGTTATTAATAAATGATTTAGTAGTCGCATTCATTGCGGCCCTTGAAATATTGAGGTTTCTTTTTTATTTTGACCGAATTCTACAAAATGGGCTGCTCTTCTCATTTTGGTCACCCACCTCCTGGTTTCATAATAATTGGCTGCTCAGCATTTCCACGTGAAAAAGCCACTTCGTCGAGCTATCATTTGTGGCCAGGTCGCTTCTGAAAATTAATTATACAGCTCAAGTGATAGTGTATCATTTTGTTCAGATAAGTACCCAACCTTTACCCGCAACCACACGTGACCTGCTGATCAGCTGTGTGGGGGGGGGGGGGTGTAATAATTTATTACGCCGCTTGGGTGGACAGACAGAAGGGGGCATGTGAGAAACTTGCACAAATGTTTCAACAGCTACGAGGTGTGGGGGCGGGGGATTTACTTGGTGACTTCTCGATTAATTGCAGGGTGCTCACCACGAGACCCACGGCAGCATTTGCGATCTCATAGGCTGCGACGAATCTACATCGGAGAGAGTCCGGGCCAGTGATGTCACTTCCACATTCTCATGGTGGGAGTGGACCTCTGGCTAACAGTAACCACTTAAGACAATATTGGCTTGAAAGAAAGTAATGAATGGCGGTTACTTGGTCTGGGAATGTGTTCATTCAAACATCCACTGATTAATGACCAATGGATTAAATGCGAGTTACTTTTAGACGTCTGCAACTTTCCTGCCGATGTATTTTGTGCCGAGTGTGTGTGTGTGTGTCTAGACGTAGGGGAAAAAATTCACGTGGACGTAGACAGAATGCACGTGCGTTTCTGCAGCCAAAATAAACTCACATCGCATACAAAGTCCTTCTTTTGTTGGTTTCTCCCCTGGCGGCCAGAGCCCAGGACTTTAGTGATGAGTGATGAACTGCAAAGTGCAGATATTCAATTTGAAGGCTGTAAAACGCATACGCACCACGTGTGCTTACATTACATACATGTGCACGGCGCGATGTACTGTATATATATATGTTCTGTGTGCAATTCTATACGATTAGTTATTTAATCAAAATCAGTTGATATTCAGCCATTTGGCCAATCCACTGCTGGATGAGGGCCTCCCAACGACACGACGATTATGGGAGTTTTTGACCATACTTCACCACTGTGGTCGGTCGGTGCAGGATGCTTAAGGGGGTGTTTACTGCCAAGACCCGTTCAGGTATCACTCGCCAACGATGTTGGCCGTGGCTACAAATTCGATGACAGCATCGTGATCACTGTGATAATATTTCAGTTCCGTGTCACAGTCCCGCACCTCCGATTCGCACGGTTGGCTACGCGCGGTGCGAAAGAAAGTCAACGTACAAGCACACAGTGCGCCAACCGCTGCACCACTGCTCCAACCCAAACTCGTTCGAAAGTAATTCTGCTCAATAATTGTTGAAATTGATGATGGTCATCAGCATCGTCGTGGTCATCGAACAATTATTGATCATCAACCACCGTTGACCTCAGAACAAAGTGGTGACGATTTTACTGACCCCCAGAAAGATTGGTGATTGGGGGGTTGTGGAGATCTCCAAGCAGGATTTCCGATTCGATGAATTGTCACGGATCGGGATCGTGATTTTTATCCCGGTCATCACGGCTCCGTGTTTTCCGTTGCGCTGCCTCGTTTTGCACCGTCTCGTTTGTACTGTCGGCAGAGTGCGATGCCCTCTCACCTTTTCATTATCCCACGTTGTCATTTCTCGTTGGAATTATTTGTTCAGTATGTTCAGTCCCTCTTGGTTTGTCCCGCTCGTCTTAAGTGTGCACTAACACGAACGAAAATGAGCGTGATTTCACGTCGTATTAGACTGATGGCCTTAATCTAAGTTGTTTTGTGGTTGTTGTTGTTGTTTGACTTGCATCCCCACTGGGATATTTGCACAGGGTTGGTGTACGGTGATTTTTTCTGCAAGATTTTCCTGTCTTTTCTTGGATTTTCTGTTTGCACATAGTCACTTTAAGATGTTTTTTGTTCATGTTTTTGTTTTTTTGTTTGTTGCGGTTGCACCCGATTCAAGAGCCGAATGGCTCACAGGGCTATACCTAATAAATGAACTTTGAACTTTGTATGGGGCCGTCCATAAATGACGTCACGCACCTAGGGGGGGGGGGGTGGGTCAGACATTTGTGACGATGTGTGACGAGAGGGGGGGGGGGGGTGAGAAATGTGACGTCACATCAAAATGCGCAACTTTAAATACTTAATTAAATCGACTTTTTCATAAATGTTTTCTCCTACAACATCAGAGTGCAGCGCCACATAAAATACGCACTACAATGACAATAGTTTAAAGCGATTTGAAGCATGTTTTATCTTCAAAATGGAAATATGGTTTTAGGAGGGGGGGGGGGCAGAGCTTTGTGACGTCATATTTGAGGGTGGGTCTGACTTTTTGTGACGCCGTGTGACGAGGGGGGGGAGTCAAAAATCGTTCAAAATCGCGTGACGTCATTCATGGACGGCCTGTATTCCTCCAGTGTAAAATAAAAAAAAGATATATTCTGATTCTGAATATTCAACACTTGGACGTCGTGATTCGATGCCGTGGATCGTGAACGTGCGAAAAAAAAGACTCATTACGGTCAAAAAGCCACAAAATAAATCGAATTGCCTGCACCAATACTAACACCGGTCACAACATCCACATCGTCCCTCTGCCACCTCTTGGCAGCACAATGCCATAGCAGGCGGTGGAATACACCAAGCCTCGTTCCCACACATGCCGTCTCTTCAACGTACAGAATAAAAGCACGTCTTCTTGGTTCTTTCGGTGAAGTCACGTAGAAGGGAAATAATAAAATAATGAAAATAAAACATAATAAAATAAAATTCTCATGACGTTTTGGCCACAACGCAAGCAGCCGTGCGTTATGGCCGAAACGTCATGATAATTTTATTATATTATGTTTTATTTTTATTATTTTATTATTTCCCTTCTACGGGACTTTACCGAAAGAACCAAGATGGATGAATCCCTGCAGTCACGAAAGCTTTAAATCGAAAAATCTAAGCACTTTTTTTTATACACATGGCCTCCTGGGAGTGCATAGTGTCAGATGTATGAAGGAGTCTTATTGTTTGCGTATGTATTGTCACTTATATTCTCGACTACCACGCTATGGTTGCCTACGCACGGTGCAAAATACGTTCAACATACATACAATTATTATTTAGTGTTACGTACTGTGTCGTATTTTTTCACCTAACCACGACCCATATGTAACAGGGTGCTTGCCTACACACATGTGGCAGTTCACCGGCATTTGTTTAAGAAAGCCTCTCTGCTGATGAGACCACCGCACGTCCAAAAACCTGCCCAGAGTTTGCCCTTATTGCATGTGCTTGATTGCTGTTCAAATTATGCACAACCCAAATATATATGCGTAAACATACATGAATACATACGTTTTATTATTCACACATATATTTAAATATTATTGTATTAATATATAACAATAAAACCTATGTTTTATGTGGAGGAGCAGACATGGCAATGAGGTACATCGCCTGCAAAGCTACCTCCCCCGTAAATGCACAGGGTTAGGTAATGTCAGTTTGTGTTTTCACCAGCGAGTGGCATTATTTCCATTGTTCCTGGCTGAGCCTCTGCAACCGTGCGCCGAGGAGAGAGAGAGAAAGAGAGAAAAAAATATTTGCGACATCAGCTGCCGCACGGTACGTAGACCCACGCTGCTTCTGCACTGGGCCTTTAATGGAAAATCAACCTGATATAAGATTCACAGGATAATTCGTATGAACCGTTATTATAATTGTAATAATGTAGAGCCCTTTTTGCCAATCCCTTTGAGTGTTGTAAAATTACCTTCTCTTCAGACCATTCATCCCTCTTGCTCAAACATTCTCCGTGACCTGTCCACTGAATTAAACATCACAGACCACTCAATCCTCTCTGAGAGTCTGCATATAACCAGGTAAACATGCCCGGCACACTTATCTCCAGATGTCCCTCTTACCTCTACCAAACTGCTCGTTGCTATGTTTCCATACGAGGACTTATTCTATTTCATTTGGCAGCGACATTAGCGACGTCCCCTGTTGATGTGGAGGTTGGTGAGCCAGTTGCGGGCTACGAGAGGGGGAGAGTAATGCTCTGAATACCTGAAATGCTGCCAGCAAATAAGCCAAGGGGACATTGTTGGATGAGTATATTATAAAATAAATACAAGAACTGTCTTCCTATCGGACACCCGCGTGCTCTGGTGTCTTAAAAGCCATTCCTCTCCCCTGCTCTTCTCAATGGTGAAAACAAAATCTCCTGCTTTAATGTTGACATCACTTTTATGCCGATGACACCACGTTCTTAATTGCCATTGACTCCGTGAAGCCAACCGTCACGGTGTCCACTCCCACATGCTGCCTTGACGTGCTCTCACCTCGGATCGGTTCGAACTCTAAAAAAAAAAAGCTGAAGGCCTTCTCTGTTTCAGCAATTCTTTTTTCATAATAAGCACACTTTTTCAGCCCGTGCCTCCACCACACGTTGGCGAGCCATCAAACAAAGACGGTCACTGCACAGCGGTACTTTTGTGGCCGTCTGGAATGCTCTACTTCACCATATTAGGAAGCCACTGGAGCTATGCAATTTTTAATCTATGTTGAAAACTAATTTCTTTACAACTTCTTCTTCTTGCGTTTAGTTTTTCGTCCTTTCGCCACACCTCTGATTAGCAAGGTTGGCTTCGTACAGTGCGAAATAATTTTCAACATACTGACTCAGAAAGTTTGCGAAACCTTCCAGTTGTCATCGATTCTGAGCTCTCGTTCTCTCTCAACGACTCAACTCTGTCGGACCTCACACCTCCATCAACGTAACGTATCTCACATTTCTGACTTCCTTGGCCCATCTGCGGCACAGATCCTCACCCAATGTTTTCCACACACATTGGCCCCACTACTGAAACTCTCTCCTTGCCAGACAGCTTCCCCATATCCCAATCAACCCAGAGATATTCCTCGCCATCTTCAACGTCCTCCAAATACCTCCCTCCCGTGCTCACCTCTCTCTCTCTCTTTTCATCTCACTCAACTTCCACCCACGCATAGTACAATGCAGCAATCATGGCCCCCTCTGACCAAAGCCTCCATCCAGCAATACACAAATAAACACAAGGCTTGTAAATAAATACAAGTATTCCAAAATCCTGATAATAGCATTCGAGATGCTATTAGCATGATTTAGCATTTCTGAAATGGCTTTTTACATTACGTTGCTCATTGCAGGTCGATTATTCATCCTTTGTTGCCCGTAAAGCTTGGAACTCCCCCCAGACATCAGTACTGTGGACTCCCTGCCTCTGTGCATGTCCAGACTCAAGAGCTACCCTCTTCTCATCTGCCTGGGCACGACTGCCTCTCGCTACAACAAATATGTGCGCACTGTTTATGTGCAGTGTCTTGGATATCAGGTGTTTTGATTCTCTGTGAATTCAAATTGTTGAAAACTACTGGACATCTGTGAAAAAGAAATGCATGGCTCATCGGATTCCTCTAGTGTAAATAAATATTCTGATTCTGAAAAAAAAATCATTTTGATATAGGTTATTTAGTGACGCTGCATTGGCAAATGGTGTACAAAATTTTTTACAAAAATACTCACATTCGTCAATAACTCGGTCCTTAAAAAAATATTATTGGTGACGTTTCAGGCAATGGTCCTTCGTCATAGCACATGCACAGTGATGCCAGAGAGATAGAGTGGATAATAAGAAGCGTTGGCGACTGCGCTTTACACCATGGGACATTATGAGAATTAACATTTATATATATAAAAACATTTCTTCTTGACCAGTTTTTTGTTTTCAAATCTCATGACTTGTTTTAAAATTGGTGTATTATATACGCTATTACACGTAGTTATATTGAGTCAAGGCCGTAATTATAATATATATATATTGGGGACACACATCCCCCCCAATATTCAAATATGCTCAAAATGTCCCCCCCGATATATTTCTATAAAATTGATTTATGTTTATATGATTGTGGTTATGGTTGCACTTTATTAATCCATAATCTCTGCCATTACATACAATGAAACAAGAAAAGGTAAAAAAGAAAAAAAAAACAGAGCAATGTAATACAATCCACTATTAGACATTTTTGTAAAAAATAAATAAAAAGTCCATCCCATGTGTTAGTGAATTTTAAAATATTTTAGGCAGGAAATTAGTTTTCAAATTTAGATTTTTTTTTCTGGGGGTGGACCCCCTGGAAGATTTGCCCCCCCCCCCCCCAATGCTGACTCTATGGCTAAGGCCTTGTATTGAGTACAGTGCACAAATGATCTGCACACAAGCACATCATATCTGTTAACGTACCAAAATACCACTTGGGATTTGAACCCAGGCCATAATCGCAAGACAACATTCCCCACCTCGCACGTTTCATATTCAATCAATGCATCGAGGAACCAAACCGTTTGTTCCGCTTTTTTTCGACGTTCTAGCATTATTCAGTCCCCTGCATAGGGTTGGCAGTGCTAAGAATCACTGACCCACGACTTACACAGGCGGACTTGTGCCGCGACGGATACTGCACAGGCACATTGCGCGCACCGCTGCGTGTGACGCGCACAATCATTTTCACGGCCGCACATTGACCTTCAGGTATGTGTTGTTTTGTGTGTGTTTTTTTTTCCCCGAGAAAGAAAGTTCAACAAGTTAAAGCGGCGGTGTCGAGGAGGCCCGGTGTCTCAGAGGTCAGAGCGCTCGTCCGGCACCGCTGAGATTCCTGCGTTTGAAGTTTTAGCTTCAGTCGCCCACCGTGATTCAACCTTAAATCGTGGGTTTCTGAAAGCGGAGCGAGCTGACGGTCTCAGCCAAGTCACCAGTGACTGCGCGCGCACACACGCGAAATGTCGTGGTATTTTATTTATTTCGATTTAAAGCTTTCGTGACTGCATGGATTCATATTTTTGGTTCTTTCGGTAAAGTCACGTAGAAGGGAAATAATAAAATAATAAAAATAAAACAATAAGAAAAAATTCTCACGACGTATCGGCCACAACGCAAGCAGCCGTCCTCAGGTGAAGAACGGCTGCTTGCGTTGTGGCTGAAACGTCGTAAGAATTTTATCTTATTATGTTTTATTTTTATTATTTTATTATTTCCCTTCTACGTGTCTTTACCGAAAGAACCAAGAATATATTATTCCTAATTTTATTTTTCTACCTACGTGACTTTCTCGAAAGAACCAAAGAGTATGGATTTCTGCAGTCACGAACGCTTAAAATCAAGAAATATCGGTCACGTGAAATGTGGCCCGCACTCCACTTGGCGAAAATGCAATCTTCATGTTATTATTGTTGTCATTGGCATCGCCGCTACGCTTGATGGCACAGCAACGACTCACCGAGACTCAAGCTTCTTCTCAGGGGGGGGGGGCGATTTCAGAATCAGAACTATGAGATATTATAATGTGTAATTCAAATCGAGGAATTTGAAGGTCATATTTTCAGCATCGGGATGGTTGTACAATACCAGTTCTATCGTATGGGTTATTGAATATATATTTTTTGACTATGGAAGGTGAACACGGAATAAATCCATGCAGAACTGGGGGGGGGGGGGGGGGGAATATACACACGCCACACAGACGGACGCCCGAGTCGGGAATCGAACCTGGCCATACTTTCTGTAAGGTAACAAGTGTTACCACTGTGCCCTCCTGTGTGTACGTATGTTGAACGTCTTTCGCACTGTAGGTAGCCAACTGTGCTAATCGGAGGTGCGGGGGGGGGAGACGATTAACTAAACACAAACAAAAATAAACTAAAAATGTCATAGCTGAGTGTAGGAGAAAGTGGGGCCCCTCGTGTCTAAAGCACAAACCACAAGGCATATGAAGGATTTTTCAGGAGTCATGGAAAAAAAAAACACTCCCCCATAACTATTATTTGATAAATGTAGTAACACTGAGATTTCCAAAATTTATTCCATCTCGTGCTAAGATGCAAATAATACAATCGGAATACATATTGCAGAAAAAGTCAAAACATGCTTAAGATGAATGAAGGTGTCTCGCTCCTGAAACGTGCTCATTATGTTACTGATTGATGCTACGGGTTTAGGCAAAGTCAAAGGTGCAGCCCTGCATTTGCTTGCTCATGCCACTGCTAGCAGAAAGGCTTTCCACTAGAAGTAGGTCAAGAGAACCTCTGTCGAGGGTAACTTTCGCCTACTTTTCCACATCGGCCAGACATCGTGGAAAAGGTCATAGTACCCACACTTTACCCCACCACACGCGACCGGCCAATCGACCGTGCTCTACGTACACATACTGCTATTACAAATGTAGTTAAACGTCCAAAGGCGCAAACTGGTCTTCTGCTTAACGTCTTGCAAACCCAACACTCCTCAAAAATACAGCAGTGAATTTCGATTTAAAGCTTTCGTGACTGCAGGAATTCATTCAGACTCTGTCTTCTCGACAGAACTGTTCTTCACCTGAGGACGGCTGCTTGCGTTGTAGCCGAAACGTCGTGAGAATTATTTTATTATGTCTATTATGTTTATTATTTTATTATTTCCATTATACGTGACTTTGCCGAAAGAAACAAGAAGATGAATACAGCAGTGATTCATCCGAAAGAAGTGAATACAAAGCAACATCGCCCGCGCGCCCCCTCTGCCCCTGCGGGGTAAATAACTGAGATTGCTGTAAATGCGTGGTGCTGTGCAAACACGTCTCGGCAACATTGCAAACGGATATCTGACCTCGGAAGGTGGGAATAGAGTTTGGCTGGTCGCCTCGCGTCTGCAACTTGTGCCGAGCAGACTTCGCATTAAATACACTGCGATCTTCAGGGCCCCGTGAGAAAGAGGCGGAGAGACACACAGCTGCGCGGGTTGGCTGTGGGGCATGTTTTTTTCTTTCTCTGTCTTGCTCTTCCTCTTCAGTGCAAAGGAAGGGGAGCACATACATAAATAACTAATAATAATTGCTAAGCCAGGCGATCTGGTCCGGTATGTGCTGTTGTTGGAGCGCGACTTGCAATCGGAAGGATTGTGAATTCATTTTCCGGCTGGCGGTCAACCTGACCACCCCCTCCTCCGTTCCTCAGCGGTGGACAAAATTGGACACCGGTTAGCTGGTAGTGGTTGTGCTGTGTGTGGGGCTGGGGTGATTCGTCGATTACGCCGATTGCATCGACAACAGACTGCAATCTATGACTTTTCTTGCGGCCAATTATACGAAAACTATAAACTTTTTTATTTTATTTTACTGGGTAAGGCCCACTGATTTATTTAGCTATTTTTTCAGAAGCGACCTGCTGGGCTATCACAACTGATAACGCAACGAAGTCGCTTATCACAAAGGAAATGTATTGCAGAAAAAATAACTCTAAAACGTATGCTAATTCTAAATTCGGAGGGAAAAACCGGAGGACCCGGAGAAAAATCCACGCGACCACGTGGAGAGAGACACGCAAACTCAAAATATACAGGCGACAGGGTCGGGAGCGAACCCACGACCTCCTGTACACCAGGTGAGGTCATTGACATCTCACCACCGTTTCTCGGGCCACTTTGAGAATGGAGGTCGTCATCCAGATCTGGCCTCCCGAAGGCAGGAAACCCCCGACGATTCCAGAATCAGAATATGTGTTTTTGCCGGAGGAATCCGATGAGCTATGAAGCTATTTTCACGGAATTCCAGTCGCCCAGCGTGACGTGCCTGATGACGCCGATGATGTCACCACTCTCCGCCGTCACCTTCCTTCCAGCGGCACGCTTGGGAACAGAGGTGCGGCTTGTTTCCCCCCCACCCACCTAAAATTGAGTTACCCCATTCGTTTTGAGTGATCAAATCGTTTAATGAAACGTGGAATAAGCATGCACTAGTGCACGTAACAATACATGGTGGGAGATCAAAGGCTCGCTGGATTGACACAGTGAACAGCGATCTCCAACAAAACTAAGGGCCCACGACTAAATGCAGTCGGGAAGCTGGTACGAGGCGGGGATGGGTGGAAACATCTCATTAGGCCCCGTCGTTGCCAAAATGTTATGAAAGCGAATCGCTGGCTCAGGGCGACCGACTGAAATGAGCGCTGTCCCATTTCTCTTCGGTGCTGGGAGAACCTTTGACTTTTCCCCCTCGACTCGGTTAAGAGGAGGCGATGGAATGGCAGCCAAAAGGGGATGTAAGAAAAGGCACCCGAGGGGATGGAGCGACGAGATGAGCGAGATGGAGTGTGGCATTGCATTGCCTGTGGATGGGTGCTCATGGTGCGAGGAGGACTTCATCGAGCAGTGGATAGACAATGGCCGATGATAATGATGATGGGGAAAACATGTGTGCTAAGAAAGTCAAACATAGCTCTTTTTAAATTCATGGTGAATGAGCCAGCCTCCCTATTGTAGCACTGTTTCATTCTGATAGATTAAACAATTTGAATCAGTGAAATGTAAGCAGTCGAGTGCCTTTGAAATGTTAACCATTTGTTTTCTTCTTTTACGTAATAAAAATAATCTCCGTGGGCAAGTAAGCCTTGTGCTGTACCTACGAACCTCCACTTAGCCGGTCATGGAATTTCCACTCGTCTATGATGGGACCGTGGTGTAACGGTTGTCGAACTGGACTACCAATCCAGACGACGGTGGTTTTATCCCCCGGGTGCGGCAGTTGAAAGAAACAAGTAAACCCGTAAAAACAAAGTTTTTCACTATAAATCCTTTATATGCGTGGCGGCTAGAGTCTTCTCGTCCTCTGGCTTGAGATGGCTGCCACCTATGGGTCAGATGATTGCTAGTATTAAGCAATTGGTAATTAAATATTTAATTTGTTTTCCCTAAACAGTGTAAAATTTTTGGAATTTTTTTTCACGAAAATTAATTGTCACGTACAACGAGTCTGTGTGGAAAATGTCAGCTCGATTGGATCACGGGGAGTGGGTTAAAAAACGACCGAAAGATGTGCACGGTCGTAAGCAAGCAAGCACGCAAGCCAGCAAGCACGCAAGCAAGCGAACTTAATATAAAGGATTTAAAAATGGGCAGGTTTCTTAGAGCCCTCTGGGGTCTGTCCACTCAGTAGTGTGAATCAGTGAGGCCACAGATGTGTATGTTGAACTTCCCTTCTACACCGAACGTAGCCAACCGTGCCAATCGGAGGTGCATGGTGGAATGAAAACAAAGATAAATCCCATAATTAGTTCTAAAGACATGAGTTTTCAATCTAGATTTTATAAAAAATAATGTTCAGTCAATCTTCAGGTTGTGTGCGGTGGGGCAACGTGAGGGTAACTCCAACTCCTTACAACAGTGGTTCTTAATTTTTACTGCACCCCGCACCCCTTTGGTTTCTCAATTGTTACATATTTGTTTGAGAATGTTAATAAAAAAAAAACTAGGTTTGATGAAACAACGTAGTTTTGTAAGAAAAGGTTTTCCCCTTTTTTCTGGCAACAAAAAAGGCGTTAAGATGTTAAAACACCAAACTGAAAACTTTTTGCAAGGAATCATGTCTGCATTAACCACATATACTTGTGGTGAAAATACAAACAAAAAAACATGCTCTGACAGGAAATGCATTGTCTTTGAAACTGATTGGTCCACACCAGAGACAGCTTTCTTTTGAGCCTAGTCTCAAACAGTGTTAGACCAGAGGACGCCAAAAGGTTTTTTGTTTGTATTTTCACCACAAGTATATGTATGGTTAATGCAGACACGATTCCTTGCAATAAGGTTTCAGTTTGGTGTCGTAATATCTTAACACCTGTTTTGTTGCCAGAAAAAAGGGGAAAACCTATTTTTATATTTTGAGACTGGCAAAGGAGGTCCCATGATGTAACGGAGTTTTACTTACGTGCCCGTGTTTAATTAGCCTTTTCACTGATTACCTTCTAAAGAAATCTCGCATGTCTCGCACCCCAGACGGCGCGTGCAACTCCAGATTACGAACCACTACCTTACAACAGCACAATCTGGCCAGCCATGGAAGAGAAGGCAATGCCCTCTGGAAGGGCACCTTAGAGCTTCCTCTAGGGAAGACCCTTCTGACAGCAGTGACATGACGAAGCAATTGCGGGGCTACGCCTTTATCATCACTTATTCTAGAAATACCCCTCCCCCCCCACCATTCATGGTGATTTGGAATGTCCATCACTGCCTCTTTGCCAACCAAAGGGGATGAGGACTGCCCCGTAATTATTTGAGCAGGGGATGCACTTTTACTCCGACGTGAACGCAATGCAGCACGCGTCAAGGTGAAATGCAATGCGATTTTAAGTTGGCTGGAGATGGAGTTAGAGGTTCGCGTTACACACAATTGTGATCAAGGGGGCATTCAGTGTAGAGCAGTATGTCTCAACCTACGTATTGTGATGACTGGTACCAGCGGTGTCAGGGTCGGCCTCTGTGGAAGAGGCTCGTGAAGGACGCTACTGGGCAGTTGGAGGCAGTCGCCCTCCAGCAACAATGGAGGGCAGAGGAGCGACGCTCACAACAACGGGCGGAGCGTCCGGCGGCTAGAATACAGCAAGTTGGCACAGCAGTGGTGTATCTACCGGTCATCTCAGTCAGTCAACTCATGGCACCTGGGGTCTGTCCCGTGACCTCTTTCCAGCGGTTGTTCGACACTTCACGTGGTCTTAAAGTGCACCTAGCCTGGCACAAGCGTCGTGGTGACGTCACCGCCACTTATTGGCGAATTGCGGTTGTTGTTGTTACGATGCTACGTGTGCCGCAAGCGTGCCGTGATTGTTCTGCCTGGTTAGCGTGTGTCGCAGGTCCACGCATCGGAGGCTAAGTCTCGGTAGAGTTCACGATCAGCAATACAGGATCGACAGGGAACAAAGCTTTGCCAAATGCCATTGCAAACTTTTTTTGTCATAGTCAGCTGCAAGAGTGAAAACTTATCATCAACACATCAATTGTTCAGCTTGCAATTATAATTATTTTTTTTTATCAGGTCAAGGTGCAGCCCCTGCAATTGCTCGCTCGTTCCACTGCTGGTAGGAAGGGCCATTAACTTGACAGAGTTCTCAGGAGCCCCTCTATAGGGTGTTTTGGCCTACTCTTCCACGCCGGTCATATGTCTTGGAAGAGGTGGGATTACCCACACTGTACCCCACCACACGTGACTGGCCAGTCAACTCCGGTGAACCCAGTTTTACACGTAGAAGGCTTTCGCGACCAATATTATTCATCATAAAGGTTTTGGGTTAGATCGCGTAAGAATATATGTTGTGTCGATACCTTCCACCACCCGACACAGCCGATTAGTAAGGGATTGCTTCACTATTCTGGCAAATCGCCCGATGATGCTGGATATAATTTACCAGCGAAACGTCGACCTACTCAAATTGTAAATGTAGTGGATTTACTCTCCAACACACGGGTGGGCTGAAGTAGTAACTAATTGGTGTTTTGTTTACGTGACAAATCCCTCACTAATTGGCTGTGTCGGGTGGTGGAGGGTTACGACACATTTATACTTACGCAATCTAACCCCCAAAAAACTTTATTACGCTGAACCAGCTTCTACTGCTGGATGACCACAGGAGGCAAGGGGGGGGGGTTAAGGAACTTTCCCCACTATTTCAACCGCCGCCTCCGGGAGATGGAATCGAACCGGCGACCTCGAGTGGTTACAATCATCGACACAGCGAAGAGATGTCTGCGTCTCGACGCCGTGGAATATTCTTTTGGAGGGGTGGGGGAATAAAACATTCAGCTGTGTTTACACAATTATTCCAAATCGCTGTTTGCGCCTGGTTATTATCCTGAGCCCAGGGGATTGCAAATAAGTGGATTTTTTTCCACAAGTTGTGTTTTTCCCCTCTGATGGGTAATTCAGAGGCAGTGGTGAGATGGAGGTGGGATGACCTCTTCTCCAACCTCTGCATTTGTCGTGCCGAAATTTGACAACTGACCCTCTGTGTGCACTTATTGGCCTGCTGTGACCACGAAGACGTCTTCTTTTATTTCACTTCAATGAAGCTCACCACGGGATACTTTTGTATTATTTGTGCCCGTGCCTGTCAGCAATATTTTCCTCTACGGTTTGTTACTCAAAACTGTTCGTGGACTTACTCATTCACATGTATACACGCACACGATCACAGTACACACACGCACATGGCCATAGATCTGCGTTCTATCGTTATCGACCATGTGGGCAGGCATTTTTTTTTTGCGAGCAGCACCCATTCAGGCTGGCACAGCACACGGGGCATAGACAATGTGGCTAGCGCTATGCCCAACCGTCTTTGTCTTCCCAGTGCTGATGTTCACGCATCAGATACACATATTTCAGGATGAGTTGACCTAGGGAAAGCCAAGAACGGGACGGGAATTGATCTCGAGCCGCTGAGTTTATGGCGCGGTGTGCTAATCACTGTACCACTACTCCCCAACGTTCTCCCCTCTGGTCATGCACTCACACACACGCTCACAAACACTCAAAGATTCCATGTATAGTTTTTTTTACACACTTCTGGAAAATTGCTGTTAGCCAACACCGATGAAGGTCAGCATGGCACACGAGGGGGTGGTGTGACCAGCACCACACCTGGCTGCCTGCTACTGGTGATGTGTATCATGGCTAGGAATCGATCCTGGAATACCAAGGTTGTAGGCGCAGCACTTTAACCACTTATGTCATTATACTGCCCCCCCCACACACAAATATAACAATCACCCAATTAGCCTTAGTCTGGTGGGTCAAATATATTGGTGTTAGCAAGCACGTTTTAAGACGAAAATGGTCTGTACCACATCAGGCCATCTGAAACTTACCGGTGTTTTGGTTCTACACGCTGCATCATGTATTTATTAAAGGCTGAGCCAACCGAAGAGAGGCCCAGGCCAGGTTCTGATCCCACTGGACACAGATCAGCATGGTGGGGGAATTTAATCCAGTTCACTGGGGTAGTATCATGTTGAGCAAACCAATGCACCACCGCTCCCCTCCATGTGCATTCATAGACGCATGCACCACGTATGCACGTACGATAATACAAAACATATGCATTCCTGCATGAGGATTTTTCTAAATGTTTCGCCGGTACTTGGCCACATTTATCGTTATGGATGCACCCACATTGTGGCAAATTACGGAATGCAAATGAGATTGAATTTCAATTACCCTAACGATCGGCATTAATTTTGCGATTTTATTTTTGCGCATGTAGCCACGTTGAGAGCAATTCCTGAGCATTAGCACAACACACACTGCCTAATAATGTCCCTAATGAGGCATGCAATTATCTCTTGTTTGTACACAATTGGCCATTGTTTTGTTGCTATATTGTAATAACACATTGATGCAATTAGCGCCGTGCACGCTGAACGCCCTGTGCCATTGTTTTGCGATTATTCCGCATCGCCAATTTGCACTTGCAGTGGACATCTCTTGAAGACTTATTTGAAGCCACCGCCAGTGTGGAAAAAAAATAATAAAAAGGTAAAGGTGCAGCCCTGCAGTTGCTTGAGTCACCCCACTGCTGCCGGAAGGGCCTCCACTAGCTCGAGAGAGCCACTCAGGGAGGGTGTTTGGCCTACTCCTCCATACTGGATAAATGTCCTGGGAAAAGGTGGGAGTATCCACGCTTTACCCAACCACACACGAACTGCTGACAAACGGTTGTTACTCTCGTTTATGGACAGAGGTGCAGGAAGTTCAGGAATGCATCAATTGTTTCAACTTCTGTTCCTGAGAAAGTGACCGGTGACCACTGGATGTTCAAGTCCAGTGTGTGAAGCATTGTGCCGTGGTAGTTTATATTCAAAATACTCAACACGTTAGCTGGAGTGGAGGATTATGGGTTTTGAATGAAGAATGAACAGATAGGAAGTCAGTCGATGGAAGTTAATGTGTTTTTTGTCCATCAGCTTTCTGGCCTTCTAGATAAGACACCATTGTTGCAAGAGAGCTTACCCAGAAATATAATTATCAATCAATGCACTCAAAGTTCATCAATTGAATGCAAAAAAAACAACATTCATCAATAACACTTAGAAACAAATACAATTAGCGACATTTCAGGCAATGGACCTTCATCATAGCACACACATAGAGAGGCCAGCAGAGAGAGAGATGATGAGAGTTTGAGGCTGCACTTAACTCCATGGGACCTAATGCGAATTTACATTTTTTTTAAATGTTTTCTGGTAACAACTCTTTTTTATAGGCATATGAATATGAATACTTACCTAATAGTAGTTATTCCGTAACAAACTCTTCACTTATCAAAACGCATTCCTAAGTAAACTCACAGTCAAATTAAGAACTAAATAATGTTGCTGGAATATGGTCAATTTCAGTTGGAATATTAAGAAATCAACTTTACGGGGACAAATAGAGATACGTCTCAAGCACAGTTTTGCTTTTCAATGGCTTATTCCCTCCTTTTGTTGATGTTGTCTAATACTGAATTGTTTGAGCACGTTGTATTCGGTCTGCAATCACTTCCTTCCCGAATAATTATCTGAAATTCCCAATTGTTCCGACGCCTCAAGGTTTCACGCAGAGGGGTGTGGGGGGGGGCAACTATAAATAATAAATGATGTGGATGATGTTGAATATATTTCAGTGGCATTTGTTTAAGCGGGCAAACGCTGCATGCATCGGGGTTCCGACTTCCCTGGGTCTCATCAGCAGAGTAAAGCCTGTTGCAAAACTGCCCGTTACAGGCAATAGATAATGCTGCTGATGATGATGACGGAGTCGAACTCGACTCGACTAACAAGCGAGCTCTTGACCGATTTACATTTCTCGAGTGGTACCACGCATCGCTCTGACGTCTCCCTGGGTCGTGCCCCGCGTGTGTCGCCGGGCACGATGTCCGACGTTTCGCTCCGTGTGCCAACGGCTTCTTCAGCAATGTGCAAAGCAAAAACGTCGGCTGCAACAACCCGAAAACGCGCTGTGCAGTAACTTACATTCCCCCGGACCTCCGATTAGCATGGTTGGCTACGCACGGTGCGAAAGAAGTGCAAAGTGCATACCGCCCAAGGATACCGGTACGAGTACGGCTTAGCTCACGCTGCCGTTACTCAATATATTAAAACAATGCTCTCCTCCATAATGATGACTCTTCGTATCTTGGCTCCGTCCTGATTATCAAGTGCTGTGCTACTTACATTCTCGTGTCATCCACCCCTCCCCAGTGCAAGTGCCACTGTGCATTTGCGTTTGACAAACATGCCTCAAACAGTGACGTGCGGTGAGGTCAATGGCTAGGGAGGCACTGGTGAGTGTCAGAGCCAGATTCACACACCGAGGGGGGCGTGGCTTCACGGAGGGGGCGTGTCCTCACTGAGGGGGGCGTGTCCTCACTGAGGGGGGCGTGTTAGACACATCCCCCTCAGTGAGGCAGATGTGATAGCTGCCTCCCCTGGTGCTTTTTCATTGCAGTTTCATGACGAGACCAGCGAGCCTAAATATCTGTATACACATACGTGAAATAAGTTACCTGGAGTATGGAAGGCGAGGACATTAAATGAAGGGTCTACAAACATTATATTGGTGACATACTGAGATAGTAACAGGCACGCGCTTATTGCCCGCGCTCCATCCAGTTACTGAGGGGTTGCGCAATCAGAGGGGAGGCTGAGCTCGTCGCTGCCTCACCTCTCGTCTCTTCCTGTATTTGCAGCGGAGCTCCGCAAATTTGGCGATTTTGACGATAAAATGATTGAAATCGTACAGAAATTACATTTATAACACAGATCAGTGGAAAAATCTGAATATTTATTTTATGATTTTTTTTTTTACTTTTCGTAACAGCTATTTTCATTGGAGTATGACAGGTTAGGCTCTGCCTCCCCTGCCTCCGCTGACCGCACGTCCCTGGCCTCAAAGTATTTGCTGTGGAAAACAATGAAAATCCCAGAGATTCAAAGCATTGACATTTTCATGTGGGTGGCAAATGCAATTGGTATTGATATTTTGGCATTCAAAAATGTGTCCTTTTATTCCGTTGTGTGCGTGTTAGATGTAATCCTTTGTTTCTTACTTGCTTTTGGCATGCACTTTTGAGTGATTAATTACTGGCCGCATCTATTATAGCCTGGCGAGACTTTTACTTTGAACACGTTTTGTAATTGTGTTGCTTGAAACAAGGTGTATATGGTGTCAGCTTTCTGAACTCAATTAGTGGCGAGTTCAGTCCTATTCCACGCTTAAAGGGTCCGTAATTTAAAGGGTCCGTATGTTCAATATAACGTGAACATCCATCAAATTTGGTAGCATGAAGGAAAAGTAAAGGAGCATGGGGAGATGCACGATTGGAATTACTTTGAGAGACAGGGAGAGGGATACGAGGATTGTATGTATGTTGAACTTCTTTCACGCAACATACGTAACCAACTGTGCTCATCGGATTACAGAATACGAGCAGGCTAAATACAACATACTAATCATTTTAAGAAAAGCGAAGCGGACTTGCATCGGCGAGAATGTCCGCCAAGGAGACGGAACGGTGAAATCAATTCACGTGAAGAGCCCTGGCTGGATTTTTGGATCACACGAAGTGGTGTCGACAGCTCGGGGAGTCCTTCATCCAAAAGGAATAATAATCAGACGCGTCGGGGAGGATGTTGGGCAGATTGTTACATCTCTGCATCACGGGAGATGGCGGCAGAGGATTAGGGAAGCCTTCATATCCAGCAGTGGATTGACCATGATGATGAAACGGTGAAATCTGTGTGTCTATGTCTGTGTGTGTCTCTCTCTGTGTGTCTCTGTGTGTGTCTCTATCTGCTTGTGTGTCTGTCTGTGTTTCTCCGTGTTTGTGTTTTGTCTCTCTCTCCCAGCGTTTACCAGTGTTGCTTACTTTTATGCTTATTATCAGCTAACACCGGCCACAAACATGAGCCGATGTGCACCATTGTTCTCTTTTAGCCCCGCTACCCAGGACCATCAGGTCATACCCCTGGCTACCACATTCAGACAAGCCCCTCCCCCCCTCCCCCCCCCCCCCTTAACTTGTATTTAAGGGCTTGCCTCTTGATTTTTTTTCCCTCACTTAATACAGTAAATTCAGCTGTGACGGTCCCACCTGATGACGGAGACTTGTGTTACCTCCGAAACGTTGTGATTTATTATTTTATTTATATTATTTCTTCTATTATTTTAATTATTTATATTTTATTATTATTATTTTTACCTACGTGACTTCATCGAAAAAACCTAAGAGTATGAATCCTTGTAGTCACGAAAGCTTCAAATCTAGAATGGAACCCATTACATTTGTAATGCCGCAGCTGAAACAATATTTCATAAAGAGTTTAAAAGCTGTACATCATGGTGACCACACTTGCAAACCTGCACTAAACTATACTCTGATTCGTTACACATGTTACGTATTCAATATGTAAACATAGCATTATGCATGTTTCTGGGCATAGCTTTACGTGTGTATTCATGTGCATGTGACATCATATTTATGCTATAGTTCAGATGAGATGTGGGTACACATGAAAACGTTTTTACGTGTATATTTATCCACTGCGGAACGGTAGCAAAGCATGCATTTATACACTCTGATGTGCTGTGTATGTATTCATTATTCATACGCCTATTGCAATGCATGAGCGTCTATGTCACATCGCATACACACATTGCATTGTTGTTAGCAAGCACGCGTGAATACACCACATGCCTCGTTACCTAGCCAAGCACCCTTTTAGCTTGTAGCATCCATTTACCCACACAGCTATCGAGACATTACAAGAGGCAGCAGAAAGATTTGTCCACGTGTATCTGTGTGTATGCATGTGTAGTGAGCGGCTTCCGAGACACGTCGTTAAGAAGGCTTATTATTTATTGGGAACACACTGGGCGATATATTTACATAACGCAGCTACACATAGCCGACCCTATCACACAACCCCATCGTCGGTGTACAACTAGCGCAGCTGCCTGACTAGCGCAGCGACAGCGACGGTGAGATCCTTGCAAGAGATCGGCCACGTGGTCGGACAACGGTGAGCAGCGACGCAGCCAAGACCCAGGACTCGCAACAGCACCGAACCTCTGGTTCACCGAACCTCTGGTTCACCGAACCTCTGGTTTTGGTTCAGTCCCCCTTATATCTGCCCCAGCGCGGCCAAGCCCCGCCTCCGGCCACGCCCCCTTCCAGAACCTTGAAGCAGGTTCCCGGAGCTTCGACTGACTCCGCCTTTCACCTTTACCCCAGATACGTCCCCCTCATAATTAGGCATTACGTAATAGACCCATAACCACGATTACCCCTGTCATTACACATGCGTGCATCCGTGTGTGTGTGTGTTTGTGGCGCGGTAGCTTAATGGCTAGCATATTGCACTGCAAACCCAGTGACAAATACAAAATATTCCTGTTAATGGTCTGCATTCGAAAATTATGATTCACATTAAGAGTGAAATTTCGCTTGAAGTCACGATACGACTGTGTATGCATGGCATTCCTGAGTAGCGTATTGGTGAGCGCAATAGACGACAAACCCGGCCACCTGATTCTGATTCTTGCTAATGGCCAACAGCAGTGACTACTATCAGAACTAATCATGGGCCTCCTCTAGATCGACGTGGCCTTAAACGACTACCTGGTGCAGTGTATAAACATGAACAATTGGGAGACAAAGGTGACTCGGCGTGGTTCTGACGACACTACCCGCTTCGCGTGCTGTTTCGGCTTTAATAGGTGTTCACTAACAGCACATTTCGATTTAAAGCTTTCGTGACTGCAGGGATTCATACTTCCCTTCTACGTGACTTTACCGAAAGAACCAAGAAGATAACAGCACATTCCCCAATGATCTACAATGCTATATTGGAGATGTTAATCTTTTGTATATGTTTGTACACGTGTGTGCACTAATCATAATAATAAGCATTAAACAAGCAAAGCCTCCATCAATCTCAAGGCCGTCCTTTGACCTCCTGCCCAGGAGCCTTGACACAACACGTGGTCTCAAGAGTGCACCTAGCCTGGCACAAACATCGGGTCCAGCCACACCACCACTTAGTCAGGAATAGCGGTAACCATTGTTGTCGTTCATTGTGATATTCTTGTGCTCACGAGCTCAAGGAACAAAAGCCGACAACGGTTAATCTAATCGGCTTGTTGCACTCAGTTAATTTGGTTATGACCGCTGGCATATAAATCATGCCTGGACAAAATGGCAAGCTGCCTGGCTTCCACCCACTCCCCCGTTGGCTCCCTATGCACATTTCAACGTGCCCTTTGAGCCCTGAAATGTGTCAATTACTGCATTCACGGCGCTCAACATTATCACTGTACTCAACGTTATCACGCGCAGTACCCAACCACGTCCGATGCAAATCTGCAGTCAAAGGAAAAAGTTACGCGAACCTTTTCTTCGGGGTCAGGCAAAGGTCACGGAGAAACTCTGCAACAGTTATGCCGTCATACGTCACTATCTCTTCCTCCGTGCTGATTAGGGTGTCACCTTTCAGGGGCTTGACTCGGAGAGACCAAGAACCGGCGCCTGCGTGCGCGGCGGTGGGAATCCATTTGTGTCGGGATCGGGCACTGGTATTGTGTAGAGCCATAATAATCTAACCGGGATAACAAAACAAAAAACATTGCGAAGAATACGGCACAGTTTTGATAATAGACCCAGGCTGACTGAGAAATATGCGTGGCTTTTGTCTATGGAAAAGGTGGCAACCATACTTCTGATAGATCTCACAGCTGTTGTTACACAGTTGCTGCCCAACCTCAAAGGTCTGCTTTTACCGTCTCGTCATCATCACCATCTGGTTTCAGCTCTTCCCCTTGTTACACACATGACGCATCCTTCAAGGATCATTGTTACAATATCATCGCCAGCAGCGTCTGGCTTTAGCTCTTCCCGCTTGGCTGCCAACCTCTGGGTGCCACACTCCAACGGGTTTATCGGTAAACCCTTCTGCCTCCTCCACCCTCCACACGTGTCCCACACATCCCAACCATCGTCCCCCACGATGGTATCTTCAGCACTTTCTATGTTCAATTGCCAACTTCCAAGTTGCTTACCCAATGATACCACGACATTCCTGGCAGCCTCTCTCCACTTGCACCTACAGTCAAAAGCCAACCCTTTGTCTGATGGCGTCCATTTCTTGGAACTTAAATCCACTCCATGCATCGTGTATACGTTGAAAAAAGGATTGATTTGTACACGCGTTATTCAATGCAAGTATCGTGAGTTTAAAGAAGCATCAATATTATTCTATGAATTGATTCATTGCTATGCCCACAATGTACATGCGTGTGAAATAGATTGTCTATCCTGTACGTGTGATGTATGGACACAAGTCTCAATTCAACATTTATTTATTCATTCATATAAAGCTATATCTTTGTTATATTTATGATGAATAGCTAAGGTAGGTATGCATGTTTGCGTGTAAGCCTGCATATTCTCTGCAAAGATATCCTCCTTCCCAAGGCTCATTGCTACGTCCCGACATCCAGTGAATAAATAAACCCATTGCTTAAAAACCTGACACTGAACAGATGGGGTAAAACGAATCTAGGTCCCAGCTGTGAAATGATTGCATGGCCATAGCCTATTATCACAAGAGGCCCTTTGTTGTGGAATTTCAATGACGGAATTGAGAATGTGTGTATGGGGAGGTGGTAGTGCTGTGGTTAGTGCACTGTGCTACGAACCCGGCGACCAGAGTTCCATTCCCGCTCGCGGCCAATAACGGTGACGAATATATGAAATGGTCCTGAGCCTCTCCTAGATCGACTCGCCCTTAAATGTGTACCTGGTACAATGTGTAAGCATCGGCGCTGGGGAGAAAAAGTTGCCCGACTGTGGTGCTGGGCCGTGTCGACCTTCATGTGTGCTCGCGAATAGCACTTGGCCCAGGAGTCTGTGCAACCAATACGGGGGACCTTTGTCTTTGTGAAGCGGTAGCATTGTGGGTAGCACACTTCTGGCAAATATCTGGACTGGACCTGGGGCTCCCCCCTAGGTCAACTGAGCCGTAAATGAGTACCTAATATGGTGTGTGAAATGTAGCACTGACAAAAGTTGTGAAAGGGTATTGAGTACAACAAATAGCTGTTTAGGAAATATTCAATAAGAGGCAGATGCACTCAGCAGGAGGCATAAGGAGACTTCGAGAATGCAAATAATAGTTGGAGGTGATTGGCGCTATGTGAGGGCCACTCCAGCAGAGCTTTGGGGAAGCCATTCAAAACAAGCCTCTTAAACGTTAATAGCCATTATGTCCCACGGTGAATGGACTTACAGCTCGCATGTTTTTTTTATATGCTAATACTTGTGAAATCATTTGCAACGGAGGTGGCCGAATGCCTCACACAGCTTATATTGTGTCAGAATACTGAACCAGCTTAATTGAGAACCTGGGTTCCACTCTGTGATTAAAAACAACGCGGTCTCTCCAAACACAATTTGCATAGTTCAGGCTCAGAGGCCCACGCGTTTAGCAGCAAACAGAACTGCCAACGTTATAAGAGATCAACGTTAAATGTGTTTCCTTGAATCGCGTAAGGTTATTACGATAAGAGCTTGGTGAACAAAAGAAAGGCGATCGGAGGGGAATCCAGAGTGGAGCAGTGCGTGGGAAGAAGCAGAAAGAGCAGTGAGGTGACCTGCGGAGTGGGTGAGTGGGTGAGTGAACTTGCAGTGCGGTTGTTGAATGCTGTGTGGATGAGACAAAAGAGTCGGTCAGTCTGGTAGACCGAGTTCTATGAGTGAAGAAATCAATGAGTGTAGTTCACGGTAACAGAAACCATAGTAGCAGTGATTGAAGAGGGATATGCAGGTGACTGACCGCTGGTGAGCGAGCGACTGAAATGAATCACATTGAACTCTAACTCAATTTAAAGTTCAAGTTCATTTATTTGGTATAGCCCTGTGAGCCATTCGGCTCTTGAATCGGGTGCAACCGCAACAAACAAAAAGCAATAACATGAAAAAGAAAACATCTTAAAGTGACTATGTGACTAAGTGCAAACAGAAAATCCAAGAAAAGACAGCAAAATATTGCAGAAAAAGCACCGAACACCAAGGTTGTGTGCAAAAATCGCAGTGGGATGCAAGTCAAACAACAACCACAAGACAACTTAGATTAAGACCATCAGTCTAACTCCGTACTATAACAAACATGGCAAAATCAAAAAAACTTTTCGAAATCACCAAAATAAAGCCATAAAAGCAATGTAACAGTGATCATAGGAACTGTGACCGAATTTTCACAATAAACGACATAAATAACATGTACCACCAAACCCTGTAGCCATAGCTGGCTGCATGAGTCACTCCACAACATCAGGAACATCAGTCGGAGTATCAAATTTTTCAATGCACCTTTAAGATTAGCACACTAAATCAAAACACAGATAATACTTTGCAGCGGTCATCCGGAGCGAAACATTTTATTTTATTTTAGGCCACTGAATAGCAGTGGCAGCTCGGGGTGTACAACTCCTCTAGATCAGTTTTGAGTGAAGATCTCATAGGTAGTGATTCAAGTTGCAGTTTATTGGCAATAGCATTCCAGACCCTTGGGGCATCAATAGCAAAGGCCCTCCCTCCAGTATTTGTACGGCAATAGGGAATGTGAAGCTGGTAAAATGAGCGAAGACCTTAGGTCAAATTTGTTCTTTGAAACAGAGAGGAGCTTCAGCAGGTAGTCTGCCGATTTGTTTTCTAAGTACATCGTGAATAAATAAGATATGGTGCACAAGCCGTCGAACATTAAGAGATATTAAGTTTCACCCAATGTCGAGATCACAGTGGTGAGTCCTATATGGGCAGTTCAATGCAAATCTTAAGGCCGAGTGATAAATTGAGTAAAGCATCTTCAGTACAGTACTTGAGGCTGATTTATAGACGATATCACAGTAATCAAGTAGAGGCAGTATGGTAGCTTTTATAAATTCCAAACGGAACATAGGGGGGGAGCAGTGCTTGTTTCGATACAGAAAACCAATTTTATTTTTGTCTTTTTACAAATATAATCAATGTGATCTTCAAAATTCAGTTTTGAATCCAGGATGACCCCAATATACTTATAGATCTTGACTTGCTCTATTTGATAATTATTTAAGGAATGTAATTTGGGAAAAATAACTTCCTGCTTTAGTCCTGGCGAGAAGCGTAGCACCTTGGTTTTAGAGGTATTCAGGACTAGTTTAAGAGCAACTAGCTGATGTTGTAGTTTGTTGAAATCACCCTGGAGCTTAGCAATCACGTCATCCAGAGAGCGGCCAGCAGTAATCAGTGAGCTTGGCACTGGGTGCTCAACCTAGGTATGTAGTCCAGCTTGGGCAGCAGAATGGAGCTGTTGAAAAAGTGACGATAAAAATGAAGAAGACAAATACAAGGACAACGAATGGTATTGATTATGTTTTTATTTTTAGTTGAGTTGCTCTCCTTTCTAACTCTTTGTACTTTCCCCCATATTTTATGCCGATTGTGGTATCATC
Organism: Lampetra planeri; assembly: GCF_965212315.1. Lineage (NCBI taxonomy): Eukaryota > Metazoa > Chordata > Hyperoartia > Petromyzontiformes > Petromyzontidae > Lampetra > Lampetra planeri. The sequence continues at coordinate 5,141,469 of NC_136145.1, read as the reverse complement.
TTAAGATGAAAATATATATTTGAGCAATGCAACCCTTCTGGTGAGAGAATCGACCCAGAGCAGCAGATATCAGAGAATTAATTCTGAAATCCCTTCAAGTGTGTAAGCGGTGGTCCACACAATAGAGGTCACACATTTTGCCACTCATCCTGCCACGTGAGAGTAATGTCCATCGCATGACAGTCAACCGGATGTGGACGTATAACAGTATTATAGATGGAATTTAATCACATTAAGGGCAGATCCACGTTGAATGTGTTGCCTTTTTAAAAATCATAAACACAGTGGGGGGTCTCACTCTCCCACACACTGTACAATTCCATTTACGCATTACAGAAATGTGTTATCTACTTTTCATTTATAATTCTAATTAATTTTCCTAAATATAAAACGAATTTAACGATTTTTTCTCTTGGTGCAAGTATCGGTGGCGAGGCTGAGATTTTCAATTCATGAGGCTTGAGAATCCGCTTTAATCGTAGGCGGCTGAAACCTGGATTCAAACCCCAGGATCTCAGTGGTACCGGATTATCACTCTGACATCTGCGCCACCCAGCAATCTGGATTCAAACCCAGGGTCTTAGTGGTACCGGATTAGAACTCTGACATCTGCGTCACCCAGCAATCTGGATTCAAACCCAGGGTCTCAGTGGTACCGGATTATCACTCTGACATCTGCGCCACCCAGCAATCTGGATTCAAACCCAGGGTCTTAGTGGTACCGGATTATCACTATGACATCTGCGCCACCCAGCAATCTGGATTCAAACCCAGGGTCTTAGTGGTACCGGATTAGCACTCTGACATCTGCGCCACCCAGCGATCTGGATTCAAACCCAGGAGCTCAGTGGTAGTGGATTAGCACTCTGACATCTGCGCCACCCAGCAATCTGGATTCAAACCCATGGTCTCAGTGATGCCAGTTTAGTGCTCTGACCTCCGTGCCACCTGATAACCTCAAAATAAGCACGCATTTAAAGGGTCTTGTTGTTCCTCTTTATTTTTAGCCAATTGCTCTATGATACACAATCCAATAAGACAGCATGTGTGTAGTTTAACCATATTTTGCTGCACAGCACCCGGCCCTGTTCATGGTGCGAGATGAGATAAAAAAAAAAATCCATAACCGTCACTGTGTTACCCCTGCTCAAAAACAGCTGTTCTTAGTAAACGTGTGAACGATTCAACATTACTATGGCAGGGGCCAGTACTTCCCTAGGATAATGAGTCGGACTAATTGCATTGATCGGTCCGACATTTGAATTCGACAGCTACTAAATGTGAATCAAGTGCCTCGCCACCGAATATCCTGGCTAAATAGGTCATCCTACAACATAAGTGGAACACAGTGGTACCCATTAACGAGTTCACACCCTTTCCATGAGACCCAGAAAACCAAAACGTCGTTAACGTGCAGCCTACATTTTTTTTCTCTGCTTGAAAATTTTACTTGGAAGGTCCACTGACAAAATTGCCCTTTGTTTTATGCAGCAGTTGATTTGGGTTGTGCATTTATTTAGTAGTTTAATACTTCTACGTATATATATTGATGATTCCCATGTCCATGTCCTTGTTTTTTAGTAAAGTAAAACAAGGTGACCAACCCTCCTCAACCACTGGAATTATTGGAGGTGAAACAACTTTGCACACCCATCACAAAAACACGTCAATAGCACTCTCACACACGCTTGAAAACAACACCAGGCATCACAGGCAATTTTTATAAATTGACCTTGTCACTCGGAGCTGAAACTGCTGTTCGGGCCAATCGTAGCCTTGCCCGCCGTGGGACTGAAAGCGCAATTAAAAAAAAGTCAAATACAGAGATAAACACACAAAGGTACGGAAAACCACTTACGGAACACAGGTACATGTAAAATGGTCTGACCTATCGTGCTCACAATTTTACGACATCGTTCAGCGTCTCACGAGCCTGGCTTTTTATCCTTGCATTTGTTCATTATCCTTAAGTCAAAAATTGCCTTTCGGCAGTATGGTAATAACTGCATTAATCCTGTCTCCCTTCGCTCTGATCTCATTATTTGCCACTGGTGAGAGGTGGTTTTTCATCATTTTACTCAGCGCTTGTTAAGGCCCTCAATTATTTATAATCCACGGTGAAAAGGCACAGGTAGGTAAACGGCAAAACAAAAAAATCTCAGGGTCATTCTCGGTTAGAATTGAGCCACCCTCGCATGGGGTCTTTTGATGCCTCCTTGAGTGTGGGTCTCTCTTCCGCTTCGTCCGTCTCAATAACAGCCACTGTATACGGCCGTGAGAATCTCGTGAGCACGATGGAAATATCGAATTTTATTCATCCCAACTTAACTATTACGATAATTTTTATTAATCGTGCTAGGTGACCCCGGCACGAAAGCGTTTTTAAAGCGCACTGCATCACATGGTCTGTCCAGTTGCAAAACAAAAAAAATAGTTGAACTAAATTCCACTCGTGTTGTCACGCTTAGTTTAGCGGAGACGCGTATTTATTGGGAAAAACCGCCCGGGCATTGGCTACCATACGCACGTCTTCCAAGGGACGTGTTTTTGTTTTTACCCACAGAACATTCCGTGGGTGCGGCGCAAATCAATGTGCGGCCGGCGTGCTTTCAGTTTTTTTTATGCTTTACGGCGGATTCGCGCGTGGGTCAAGCTTAAAATCTACGGCCGCGGCGAGGACAAGCGCAGTGGACAAGAGCGCTGCGAACCCACGCCCAAGGTCTCCCCTCACGCCACCGGTGACACATTCAATTAATGGCCTTGTATAGCCGCCGCCCCATGAATCGACGGGTGAATTGTGGGACCACACTCACGACTGCGGCGGCTTCCGTGTACACAAAAGATCGGTGACAATCTAACAGGACGCAATTAAATGTCTATCGTTGGGACCGCACAGTCTACAGTGCAGTCTTCAACTATTATCCACTCAACCTCTCATCTGGCCTCCATATCTCTCTGCTATGAATAAGAGCTATTGCAGGCAATGTCACCTATTTTTCTTTCTTTCTTTCAGGTCAGGGCTATTGATGAATGCGTTTGTGTCAATGTCCACAATTGGATGGCCGTTGTGTCAAAAGGCGTATAGAGCGTGTATATCGTGCCAATATCTAATTGTGGGTTGACCCTGCCTGTGATCCTGTTGTGGTCGATGGGATGAAAACACTTTGTGGGAAGGCCAACAGTAGGTGTCCTATTTAGAGACAGCTGCTCCTTGTCATAGGAATGTGGAATTTCCACCGCCGGCTACCTGTTGCTAAGGAGATGAATGCTGTCCTATATTGAGCAGGAATACATATTGATTTTGACTTGACTGATGATTCAGTTTGAGTGGAAACAACTAAAATATGAAAAGTTTGTGTATTTCAGAGTGGTATTGAGGCCACTCCGGTTGTTTCGAAAAAGAATGTCTTTCTTTTTCACATCCATTGTTCAAAGTTTCACACCTCTGCTCAATCACGCCTATCATCCCTCCGGGAGTTGATACAGCGGGTACCAATTCCACATAGAATTGACATCTCAACAGTTGTGGAGCTCAGGACAAATAAACAAAAACATTCCCGGAAATGCATTCATTCGGATTCGCGGGGGAGAAAATCATATATCAAGCGCAGATGCTCATGCAAAACGTAGCGACTCTCATTCATTGACAACACCTGCCCTCTCAGCTATCCTGAGCATTTGCCCCAAGCATTCGTTTTAAAGATAATCGAGCTCAGAAAATGGCTTGTGGACTTTCATTAATGCCACACAGGCATACACACGCGTGCATGCATGCGTATGTGCATTCCAAAAAGGCACATTATGTTTGCGAGAGGAAATGTGTTCATTTTCTTGAAACTCGCTTTGTTGAGTCTGTCATCGACGCTTTACAAAGGCGAATGAATGAACGACACCTCTTTTATTTTGAGCCTCAATATCCCCCCCCCCCAAAGCTGGTGTGGGACTCTCTTTTGTTGCTTCTTGGGTTTTTCAGCGGCGGCGGTGAAGCCCCAGTGTGTGTGCAGCTGATCATTCGCACTTGCGTCTCTGATGTCCTTCACGGATTGTTTTTTCTATCCTTTATGTCCCCCCAGCTAACGCCCTCCCCCTCTATTTATTTCAACTTTGTTCTACACTGGTGACGATCGCTAAACAATTAGAGATGTCTGTCAGAAGAGCAGCATACGTGCCTTAGAGAAGCACACGTTACCTGTGAGCAGCATACGTGCCTGGGAGCAGCATACGTGCCTGGGAGCAGCATACGTGCCTAGCAGTAGTATATGTGTCTAGGAGCAGTAGATGTGCCTGGGAGCAGTAGATGTACCTTGGACAGCTACTGAAGGCTGCCCGGAATAGTATTGATGGACGAGAGCAGGTCGGAGTACTTTTGGGATTTTATTTTCATCACTCATGTGTACTCAGAAAAAGCCTCGTTGAGTCTCAAGACTCGCTTTGAGGAGGGTCCTGATATAAATTTACACGGGGGGGGGGGGGGGCAAAACGATTGATTTTTTTGAATTTAGTAATTTGCCAATAATCTTTCAAACTTTTGGCAACACACAACGGCCCACTCTTCTTCAAATTCCGTTACGGAATCTTTCACATCCATTGCGAAGCAGACCGAGTGCATTTTATTATTAATACCTTCGCAGTGATAAACAGGGCGGCCGTGTTGGATTCGAACCGCTAATCTCTCTGCAACAAGCGGCACAACCACCGGTTGTTTGAAAACACCCGCACATATGTCAAATTGGGCGTTTCGCTTAAAAGTGACTTGTTCTAGCTCAAATAATAAATACAAAAAAATCCCATGAAACGCATTCCATTGATTTGCAATAAACACTCCGGATAGGCCATGTGAAATGTGTGCCCCCCTTCTCTGGATAAAGAGACCTATGGGAATTAACTGCTGTTCCGTGACGCCATCTTCCTCGAGCCGTTCTCCCTGACCCAGCGTGGGTGCACTGTGAGCTGCGTGAGTTCCCCATGCAAATGTCTTCATCTGACAACGGTGCCGGGAGCGCAACGATAATACTATTGGGTGAATGAGCATACATTCTATTGCTGGCCACGATGAGAGGGCTTTCCAGGAGTTTTGATGTTGCTCCTCCGTTGAAGGAACGCAGACTGCAGTTGGTTTACTAGCACATTCTTGCGGAGCGAGCTGGTAGGAACGTTGGGTTGCTCGGTCAACGGCCAGGGTCAACGGCGGCGTGGTGTATTCCGCATATATGCCCGACTGTGAGGGCGGGCACAAGCCGGCGTGAGTAGGTTAAACTTTGAGTTTTATAAGGACACCACGGGGTGACCAGCCCCTCCCCACCCAGCCCCTCCCCACCCTCCCCACCCAGCCCCTCCCCACCCTCCCCTCTCCACCCAGCCCCACCCCTCCCATTTTTGGATGCACGACGGACGGACACAATAATCCCCTGTGGGCTGGCATAACCAGGAGGTTCCTACCAGTATAAGGTCCGTTGTTTACCATCAACCACATCAGATCACGCCAAGATACTGATGTGCACATCTCTTTCATAAATGGGGGTGGGGGGGGGGGAGAGAACAGAAAATGTAGAACAAAAAAACACATTGCCCTCAACTCAATTTGTCAACGATCAAACTCCAGGTCACTGTTCCAAAACGAGGTAATGAATCTCGTTGGGTTCATACCTGGTTAAACAATTGGCCGCAGGCGGAATATAAATGTCACACGTGCTATGGGTTAACAAACTCGCATTCCCCAAGGAATATCCTTCAGGCACACGCATCAATCCACTGTTCTTATCAAGGGACATGTGCTCAAGATAATATGAGACACAGCTCCTCCGAGGGGCTGGTTGTTGTAAGGATAGAGCCCTGAAGTTAGCAATACCTCTGATTTGTATCTCCCCTCCGTTAACGGCGTTTCGCAAACACGTTGTCACTCTGTTAACGCCGCAACCTGCTTCGCACTCTCTTCGCTGACAGCATCGTCTGTCCGTTCTCTTTACCCGTCGCCTTTCATCCTTCGCCTCCACCTACCACTACCCTGTAAACCGATTTGATTGACGTCCTTTCGATATTCGAAGTCGCACTTTCAAGGAAGGCGTCTCCGACTTAAACTCACACTCACCCACAACACTCACACTCACCCACAACACTCACCCACAACACTCACACTCACCCACAGCACTCACACTCACAACACCCACACTCACCCACAACACCAACACTCACCCACAACACTCACACTCACCCACAACACTCACACTCACCCACAACACTCACCCACAACACTCACACTCACCCACAACACTCACACTCACCCACAGCACTCACACTCACAACACCCACACTCACCCACAACACCAACACTCACCCGCAACACTCACACTCACCCACAACACTCACACTCACCCACAACACTCACCCACAACACTCACACTCACCCACAACACTCACACTCACAACACCCACACTCACCCACAACACCAACACTCACCCACAACACTCACACTCACCCACAACACTCACACGCACCCACAACACTCACCCACAACACTCACACTCACCCACAACACTCACACTCACAACACCCACACTCACCCACAACACCAACACTCACCCACAACACTCACACTCACCCACAACACTCACACTCACCCACAACACTCACACTCACCCACAACACTCACCCACAACACTCACCCACAGCACTCACACTCACCCACAACACTCACCCACAACACTCACACTCACCCACAACACTCACACTCACCACAACACTCACACTCACCCACAACACTCACACTCACCCACAACACTCACCCACAGCACTCACCCACAGCACTCACACTCACCCACAACACTCACCCACAACACTCACACTCACCACAACACTCACACTCACCACAACACTCACCCACAGCACTCACACTCACCCACAACACTCACCCACAACACTCACACTCACCCACAACACTCACACTCACCCACAACACTCACACTCACCCACAACACTCACCCACAACACTCACACTCACCCACAACACTCACACTCACCCACAGCACTCACCCACAACACTCACACTCACCCACAACACTCACCCACAACACCCACACTCACCACAACACTCACACTCACCCACAACACTCACCCACAACACTCACACTCACCCACAACACTCACACTCACCCACAACACTCACCCACAGCACTCACACTCACCCACAACACTCACACTCACCCACAACACTCACACTCACCCACAACACTCACACTCACCCACAACACTCACCCACAACACTCACACTCACCCACAACACTCACACTCACCCACAACACTCACCCACAGCACTCACACTCACCCACAACACTCACACTCACCCACAACACTCACCCACAGCACTCACACTCACCCACAACACTCACACTCACCCACAACACTCACCCACAACACTCACACTCACCCACAACACTCACACTCACCCACAACACTCACCCACAGCACTCACACTCACCCACAACACCCACACTCACCACAACACTCACACTCACCCACAACACTCACCCACAACGCTCACACTCACCCACAACACTCACCCACAACACCCACACTCACCACAACACTCACACTCACCCACAACACTCACCCACAACGCTCACACTCACCCACAACACTCACCCACAACACCCACACTCACCCACAACACTCACACTCACAACACCCACACTCACCCACAACACCAACACTCACCCACAACACTCACACTCACCCACAACACTCACACTCACCCACAACACTCACCCACAACACTCACACTCACCCACAACACTCACCCACAGCACTCACACTCACCCACAGCACTCACACTCACCACAACACTCACACTCACCCACAACACTCACCCACAGCACTCACACTCACCCACAACACTCACACTCACCACCACAACACTCACACTCACCCACAACACTCACCCACAGCACTCACACTCACCCACAACACCCACACTCACCACAACACTCACACTCACCCACAACACTCACCCACAACGCTCACACTCACCCACAACACTCACCCACAACACTCACACTCACCACAACACTCACACTCACCCACAACACTCACCCACAGCACTCACACTCACCCACAACACTCACCCACAACACTCACACTCACCACAACACTCACACTCACCCACAACACTCACCCACAACACTCACACTCACCACAACACTCACACTCACCCACAGCACTCACACTCACCCACAACACTCACCCACAACACTCACCCACAGCACTCACACTCACCCACAACACCCACACTCACCACAACACTCACACTCACCCACAACACTCACCCACAACGCTCACACTCACCCACAACACTCACCCACAGCACTCACACTCACCCACAACACTCACCCACAACACTCACACTCACCACAACACTCACACTCACCCACAACACTCACCCACAACACTCACACTCACACTCACCACAACACTCACACTCACCACAACACTCACCCACAACACTCACACTCACCCACAACACCGGGATTGTACTGTTTGTTAATAAGGCCCCTTTGGCGTCGTTTGTATTTGCGATTGTACATTATCTTCCTTGCTCATGAAATGGGGCGCCACGGTGGCGAGATGTTAACTACCTCGCCTGGTGTACAGGAGGTCTTGGGTTCGATCTCGACACTGACGCCTGCGGCTGTATATTTGGAGCATGCATGTTCTCCCCGAGGCCACGTGGCTTTTTCTCCGGGTCCTCCGGTTTTCCCCTCCACATGTAGAAACATACATTCGGAGTATTTGGCTGCTATAAATGTCCACGTGATAAGCCACTGAGTTGAGTGACGATTTGTGGCCAGGTCGCTTCTGAAAAAGAGCTATATTGCTCAGTGGGCGTCACCTGGTCAAAAACAAAAATGAGCGGCAAACAAAATAAACAACCATTTGTTCTTGCAAATGGTTCCCCGTGGTGATATAGATTTATATTTATTGGAAATATATATATAAAAAAACGGATGTTGCCGTGGTGTAATCGTTAGCACGTTGCTCTTGCAATCCGCAGGTCGCCGCTTCGATTGGATCTCCCTTTGCTGCTGTTGTGAAGCAATGGTGCGAGTTTCGTAAATCCCCCCCCCTGCCTTTGTCAACTCGGCAGTCTGTAATTTGGAACTATAAGATTCGTTGATCGGTCGAAAACACGTGACGGGATAAAGTGTGGGTTACTTTCGCCTCTTCTTAAATGTCTGACCAGCGTGGAAAATAAGTCCAAATGCCCTTTCGCCAGCAGTGACATGACCAAGTAGTTGCAGGGCTGCACATTCATCGATTCTTATTGAAATGCCCTCCTCCTTATCCAAGTCCTCCCTTTGCAACAGCTTATCTGACCTCGGCGAAATCGCATTGGCTTCAAAGGAGTGCATCAAAGCATGTGTGAATATTTACAACGCTCTCTCAATCTGCTGCTGGATGAAAGGTCCCGCATGCACAGCGACCGCCGCGGGAGTTGTTTGACCACAGGCGGAGTTTGACTTATATATTTGGGGAGAGAAGCATGGGTGCATATAATCATCCATAAGAGGTTGTTTGGGTTAGATTGCGAACTCACCCAAAAAACCTCTATTATGGATGGTATTGGTCGTGAAAGCCTATGTGTTCAACTGCGTACAATCAATTTATATTTTTTATCTTAATTGTAAGCCACTGAAAATAAATTAATAAATATGTCCAATTTGGGAGGGACGTTGCCCCCCCGTGCCCCCCCCCCCCCGCAAACTCCACCGATGTGTTTGACCCTACTTCGTCATGCTGGTCAAGTTCAGATTGGTGAAGGATGGTCTAAGACCGGTTCAGATATCGTGTTCCATTTTTAAATCCTTTATATTAAGTTCGCTTGCTTGCTTGCTTGCGTGCTTGCGTCCTTGCTTGCTTGCTTACGACCGTGCAAATCTTTCGGTCGTTTTTTAACCCACTTCCCGTGATCCAATCGAGCTGACATTTTCCACACAGACTCGTTGTGCGTGACAATTAATTTTCGTGAAAATTTTTTTCCAAAATGTTACATTGTTTAGGGGAAAAATTTAAATATTTAATTACCAATAGCTTAATGCTGGCAGACAATCATCTGACCCATAGGTGGCAGCCATCTCAAGCCAGAGGACGAGAGGACTCTAGCCGCCACGCATATAAAGGATTTAGTGTGCAAAACTTTGTTTTTACGGGTTAATTTTTTGTTGGTTGCATCCATTTACCTAACTTCAATTGCTCTGCTCTACCTCGGCTTTGAATATAGGTCCTAGGAGATGTGTTTCCAATTTTTGTAGAAATCGTAAACAAAATAAAAATCTGGAAATCGGGCCTGTATATGACATTTCGAATTTAGTAACAACAAAAAATATAAAATTGTTGTGAAAATGTGATGTCACAGGAATTGATGTCCCTAACAATGTCCCTTCCCTGCCAAAGGTGGTGTCATCTGACACTGGGTGCAAGCACAGACACTTTAAATTGTCACCTACCATGAATGACCCGAAAAATGTAATAACATAAAACGGATTTTGCCCTTAAAATCGTAATCTGAATGTTATTAAAATCCAAAGCTCATCCTTATTAGGTGCTGGAGTACATGCATTAATGGCCCACCAATTCACACAAACAACCGGTAACAATGCGTCTGTGACTCTTTGATCAATGTTTGTAAACACTACACATTGTCAGAGATTTAATAAATGCAGGATACACGGCCCTTGCTATTCTCAAATGTACTCTCTGTATAATGAGTAAGCCATATTACGGTGAATAAAATAAACCAATATGAGTAACAGCCATGCCAGCAAGTCAACACCGAGGCACCTCAGAAAAGGCACCTCTGAGACCAATTACCTACAGCATCTGTTGGCAACACCTCGACTGAAAGCTCCAGGTTCATTTGAGCATCGCAGCCAAGGCGTCACGGTTCTGCGTTTTTTTTTCTTCTTCTTCCACGAGTGGAATTCTCAATTCACCTCGTGCGCATGGGGGGGGGGGCTCCTTATTTATTAATAACTCCGCTGTGGATGTTACACAGTGTGGAATCGGGGATTTGTTTAAATACCACATCCGTAATGGCGCGTCAGACACCGCAGCTCACCTTCGTCACGATGGAATGATAATAAGGTTCCTTCAAAAGTGGCCTGACATTCAGGGAAGAGAATAAAGGAAACTCGGGGTGATTAATTCTGGAAAGTGCCCATTCCTTCCAAGGAAGCAGAGTGCTCTGTGTGTGCGCGCGCTCTGTCATGTTTAATTAAGAGGGGCTTGCACTGCGCATTTAATGCTCGAAAAGCTTTCAGTTGCCAAATAAATAAATACACAAAGGCAAGTAGCTACACGAAGACTTTAGAAAAAAGCACTATCATCGGTTGATTATGCATCAAGCGGTAACATAAAACAAATACTAAAATACATACGCAGCGCTGGAAATTTAAATAAACATATGGGCGGCTATTACCTATTTCAGATGATCGCGTGATGTTTTGGCAGCATTATTTTTTGCGAAGGTGCAATTCACAGTGTTGGTTTTTGTTCACAAATAATAGGTCAAAAGATCGCCGACAATTTAAAGTCATTGTTATCCCTGTTATGCAAATTCATTGGCGCATACGAGGGTTTACAGTAATCAATTTTGATAAATTGTGCACGGACTTGGAGAGACAAATTGTTTAGCCGCGATGCTTTTAGAAACTAGGAGCATTAAAACACCCCCCCCTCCACCCCGCAAAAAGACATCATACACAAAAACAGGTCAAAGTTGTTCATTGCTTAAATAGGCATTGGCTGTACACAGCCTTGAGATGATAGATATTCCATAATACCAAGGCAAGAGCCGGCATCACTAAATATTTTTTTCAAAATCGCGTTTGCCGAGCACAGGCACACAAATGCCAAATGGTGCTTCCCAAACACACTTCCTTACTCACACACCCCCGGTGGCCGAAGAGCGCCTCCCGCTACTCAGAGATGACAGAGGAGAGATCCTCGGCTTGTGATCGATAGTTAATTCGGCCTAATCTTTCACTCTGGCCAAACGTCTCGGATTAAGTGGCAGTACCCACACTTTACCCCACCACCACCACCACAATCTGCTGATGTACCCCGTTTTACTGGTAGGAACCACCTGGTTCCACCAGTCCACAGGGGATTATTGTGTCTGTCCGTCCAAAAATGGGAGGGGTAGGACTGGGTGGAGAGGGGAGGGTGGGGAGGGGCTGGGTGGGGATGGTGGGGAGGGGCTGGGTTGGGAGGGGCTGGGTGGGGCTGGGAGGGGTGGGGCTGGGCTGGGTGGGGAGGGGCTGGTCACCCCGTGGTGCCCTTATAAAACTCAACGTTTAACCTGCTCACGCCGGCTTGTGCCCGCCCTCACAGTTGGCCATGTTTGCGGAATACACCACGCCGCCGTTGACCCTGGCCATTGACCGAGCAACCAACGTTCCTACCAGCTCCCTTCGCAGGAATGTGTTAAGCTGCTGGGTGGATAGTGACATTAAAATGTATAAAAAAGGGCATGTGAAATGACAGATCAGGGCCAAGCCACGGCGTTTTGCACTCTTCACACCTGCAAAGGACTCAGATGTTGTTCCTTCGGGCCATCGAAGCATCCAATTAATGCGTCGGGCAGAGGCATTACATAAACTATGGCACGCGAGTCGAAGAATGGTCCGCCGGAGAATAGAGATGGTCTTTACTGTGACCTTCCACGAGCAGAATTGGCCTCGAATGGCCCGTGCGTTAAAGCACGAAATAAATCTCCGCTTTGCCAGCGGTGTGCTTACACGTAACGTGGAGGGCACTAAATCACATCGCTGCGTCATCGGCTTTCCATGGCAACCCACGTGTTTGTTCTTGCCGATAACTAGGGTCTGCCGCGAAATGGCGGCACTGTTATATCGTGACGAGTGCTAACTGGGCTGCGTGTCGAAGCGACGGTGGCCGTTTCAGAAGCTTGGGAGTTCGTGGTTTTGTTATTCTTAAAAAAAAAGTGGACATTCAGTCTTTGTGATGCAGGATGGTACGTGGCTAAACAGACCGATTTGGCCGACGCAGATCCTTCTGCAGTGACGGCAGGGGTAAGCGGAAACGTATTCTTTGTCCCGAGAAACAGAACGCCTTTGTCTCTGTAGGGCGCTATGCCAAACGCAAGTACAAGGTTAGAGGACACTGATGTTACAATAATCGTCATATACAGTGTTGAGAATGTCAATTGTATTGCATTGTGAAATATAATATCGCCGCCTACCCTCCTGAAAACTCACCCAAGAAATGGTTTAATAATGAGAGTTCAACTTCAAACGATCTAGGGGAGAGGTGGCCGGTTGGTTTGTGAGTTAGTGGACGCTCAGCCAGCAACAGTGTACCTGAGTTCGTATCCAGGTTTTAGCAGCTTGTTATTAAAACAAGTTTTCAAGTGCACCAAAGTTTACTATTTCTCACCATTAACCAGTACCAAACCCCTCTCCCCCCCCCCCCAAAAAAAAAATTCCCAAATTATGCTCTTCACCAAGTCGGTTTATTCCAGCTGTGAGTATTCTAAAAAAATTAACCCGTAAAAACAAAGTTTTTCACTATAAATCCTTTATATGCGTGGCGGCTAGAGTCCTCTCGTCCTCTGGCTTGAGATGGCTGCCACCTATGGGTCAGATGATTGCCTGCCACCATTAAGCATTTGGTAATTAAATATAATTTATTTTTTCCTAAAAAGTGTACAATTTTGGAGAAAAAAATTCACGAAAATTAATTGTCACGCACAACGAGTCTGTGTGCAAAATGTCAGCTCGATTGGATCACGGGAAGTGGGTTAAAAAACGACCGAAAGATTCGCACGGTCGTAAGCGCGCAAGCAAGTGAACTTAATATAAAGGATTTAAAAATAGATTTCATTACCAATGCAGCACATTAATATCTCTATAGTAAGGCTGAATAAAAAAAAATGCAATGAACTCCACCCTCAACTGTGTGGATAATCGGCTACTTTGAAGGGATCTCATAAGTCGTTCTGTGACATTGACTTCCACAGATCATTCCCCAGCAGCATGGGAGCGATTCACCTCCCCCACGGCACTTCTGGATGGACATCGTTTTGTCTTGCAGCATGATTGCAGAGTGGGAATACAATTGGTCGAAGTCTCAAGAAGCCATTCAGCTTGCCAATTTTGTTTTCCAAAAAATGTTCGACTATAACCGGTGCGTTTATTTGTGCGTGCGTAACACGACATTGTGGGGCACGCATTTGGGGAGGAGAGGAAAGAGGGCAGAGGGAGCTGAATTATCCCTGCTGAAGCAAGAATGCATGACCTTGGCCCAATGTCCTGACACAGGACTCACCTGGAAAGGAGTCCCGAGCCTCAATGATGAAATCGTGGCTTATTCGAAAGGGCATTATGATTATTGTTGTTGTTGTTGTTAATGTCTAAAATGGTTGTCTCCCAAGTAAATTTGTGTGGGTCAGTTGGCGCAAGATAATTGCAAGTTCAAATACTGCTCTGAGGGTTGGCTCAGCCCACCACCATCAGCATCATCATCATCATTAACCTTTCACGGTCTGGTCCTTTGGAATATGGAATTCCCACAGTTGGCTCAGGGCTGTCAATAGAGTTGAATGATTGCCGTGTGACGATGCTCATCCGAGCATGAGGGAGAGATTTTGATTCACACACCGAACGCCAAAGATTAACTTTCAGCCCGATGTCTATGCCATTGGACCCCAGCTGGTTTCACAGAGGCATAACATCAGCCCCACCACTGGCGTGTGGGCTACACAGCGAGACCCACGGGGGTTTGACGGCTTCAGTAGCGCACGTGCAAACGTTCTAGAAACTCATCACGCAGAGCAGGGAAAATCAAAAGTTGCACGCGTGTTCAATGTTGCTGTGGCTCGTGGGGTATGAAAATAATAATAAACCTTCCTGCGATTTCAGAGCAGATGAATGCATTGATATTGCCAATGGCACCTTCTGTACACGATCCTGCGGTGCCTTGTTAAATCAGGGAAGTAAAGGGCGATTCATATTGGAGTGGACAGCAACCCAAAGCGCTGCCTCGCTGAAGTTCAGCGGAAATTTCTACAGCACACAAAGATCCCCCGTATAGCCTTAACAGACTGTAGGGGCAAGTGCTGTTAGCGAGCACCTATGAAGGCCGGAACGGTACACGAGTGGGTGGCCAGCACCACGCCCGACCGCCTTTGTCTCCCTAGTGGCAATGTTTACACACCGCACCAGGTACTCATTTGAGGCTGAGTCGACCTAGGGGGAGGCCCGGGACCGGTTCAGATAATCGTCACTGGTGTTGGCCGTGAGCGGGAATTCGAACTCGTGTCGCCGGGTTCATAGCGCAGCGCGCAAACCGCTGCACTATCGCATTACACGGAGAGACAAACGTCCCGCCCGTACAGCCATGAACCCAGCGACCTGAGTTTTGATTCGCGAGTCGCGGATAATATTAGTGACAACATTATTTCTTCACTGGTTCTGGATCCTCCGCAGACGTTGACCCAGGCTGCCGAGAGCGATGACGTCACCCACGTGACCAACACGAAATGTGGGGTAGGCCATCATTCAGCAGTGGATTGCCAAAGGACGGATAAGCGTGATGATTAGTATTCATCAGTTTTATTTTTTAATACGGTTGGCTTTCCGTCAATCGTGCGTTGTATTTTACGTGCACATTGCGTAGAGAATTTAGAATACGTAAAAAAATGGTTCATGAAGAGCACACACACACGAGGACAATGACAAACACACCCGTGCCACCAATTGCCTGAACAGGCTGTTGGGGAAAGTGCTGTTAACGAGCACCACGAGGGGGTGGGTGGCCAACACCATGCCCGGCCCCCTTTGTCTCCCCAGTGGCAATGTTTACACACCGTACCAGATACTCATTTGAGGCCGAGTCGACCTAGGGGGGAGGCCCAGGACCGGTTTAGATAATCGTCAGTGTGTGTTGGCCGTGAGCGGGAATCGAACCCGGGTCGCCAGGTTCATAGCGCAGCGTGCTAACCGCTACACTACCGCTCCCCATTAAAAACACAGGTACGAACACACATCCACACGCATTGCAATGCAAGCATGCTAAATATACCCGCTGTCGAATATTTTTCGAGGTAAAAAAACTAATCTGCTTGCAGAGTCATGTGACGGGCTCCGTGAAAGCTTGTCGAAGCCCTCACGCTGGGAAGGTGGAAGTCGGCACTAAAGATCGCGGTAGCAAAGGTGAACTGAACGGTGTAATAAATTTCACACTTTTTTTTAAAGCTTTGCAGCTGGCGAAGGAATGGCTTGAATCTGTAGGGGTAATTACTTGCTCAGTGCTCAGCTCGATTTTTTTTAAAGGAGTTACGGCCATGAGGAGGAGTATTCTAGTTTTAATAGCGTGATATCGAGATGCCTGCTATGGGCCATTCCATCATCTTGTCTCTCTTCAAGGGCTTGTCAGTGACTCTGGTCACACTCTTAATGAATGTTAATGTCGTGTTTGGTTTCGTAGGCGATTTTCGGGCGACTGTATCGTCATTGGTTGCCATGTATGTACATACACAAGCCTGCTGATTTTTCAACACTAAATTCAAGACTGGCACGAGGCAGAAAAACAACCCGCTCGGCCTTTGAGTTGCCCAGGATTAGGCTGCTACGGCAGGTTGATCGAAGCTACACGTGCGAAGCTCTGAGCTGGGTTTTCTCTGGGTGCTCTGGCTCCAAAAGCCAGATGCTTGTCAATAGGAAATATTTTGTTTCATTGCAAAATAAAAAAGGCGACCCGGTACAATGCGCCCGGTTATCATTAAGGAGGGGGAGGCGGGGACAGAAAATCCGTGAAAATTCCCAATCGGCACGACGGGACCAAGTGGGGACCAAGCGGAGGGGAGGGGTGAAGATTCATATAGGGGCGGGAGGGGGGATATAAAACTCTACTGAAGACTCTAGGAGGAGGGAGAGTATCACTCAAGGGAGGCATATTGAAATTCTATAAATATATTCGTTTGTACGTTTCTCACTCCGCCTGTCCCGGTGAGGGTTGTGGTGGCAGTGTGTTGAGTAGGGCGGTCCAGATCTGCCTTTACTTGGCGACAGACTCTAGCACTACTCCACTATAGACTACACTACTACACAATGGTACAGGGTGTTTTAAAAAGATGCACCAAATTCAAAGCAGTATATTTCACGATGGCAACATATTACAATTACACTAAACGTTACAAACGGTTTAATGAGTTATCAAGTTTTACTAACCATTTTATAAATGCTCTATGTGCCCTCCACCTGCTGTACGGACAACATCGAGACGATAGTTGAATTTCGTCCCAAACGCTTCTCTTCTCACGTTTTCCTCTGAGGTGCGTGGTCGCCCTGTGCTCTTCCCCTTACATAAACAGCAGCCTGCTTCCTCAAATTGTCGGTACAAATGACGAATGCTCTTTGACATTGACGGATCAATGCCAAAACGCCGTTGAAATGCACGCTGCACCGAAATAACGGATTCTGTCTTGCTGAACTGCAGAACGCAAAACGCCCCTTGTGTGTTGCGGGGTCACCATCTTGCGAACGACTGAGGCTAGGGGCTGTTTGTGCGCTGGGAGAGGCATCTTGCGGTCATCATTTTAAACTCTATGCCCCGCCCTCTCTCTATGCCCCGCCCTCTCTCTATGCCCCGCCCTCTCTCTATGCCCCGCCCTCTCTCTATGCCCCGCCCTCTCTCTATGCCCCGCCCTCTCTCTATGCCCCGCCCTCTCTCTATGCCCCGCCCTCTCTCTATGCCCCGCCCTCTCTATGTCCCGCCCTCTGTATACCCCGCCCTTTCAAGTGGTAAGCGTTTCATTCATGGGCGGTTCGTGGTTGCAGAGATATAGCGATTTCAAATCGGGTCTATTTTTTCAAACGCCCTGTATATTCTTGGTTTATTCGGTAAAGTCACGTAGATAGAAAATAAAATAAAATTCAAAATAAATTAAAATTAAAAATAAAAGCAAAAAACCACGACGTTTTGATCGCAAAACAAGCGCTTGTGTTTTTATTTTCTATCTCGGTGACTTAACCGAAAGAACCAAGAATATACGACACTATACATGACTACACACTGCTACACTACACACTACAATATACTACGCTACTATACACAGACTCTCGCTCTTCCTGAGGAATTATCAGGCGTTCCCAGGCCAGCCAAGTGACGTCGTCCCTCAAACGGCGTGTCCTGGGCTGGCCCCGCGGTCTTTGCCCAGTGGGCCGTGCTGCTGCCCGGTAGAGTTCAAGGGTGAGTCTACCGGGGGGCATCCTTACCAGGTGCTCGAACCACCTCGACTCGACTGGCTCCTCTTGATCCGGGAGGAGCAACGGCTCGACTCTATAAATATTATTTACTCTAAATAAAGATCATGATTTCGATGTAAAGCTTTCGTGACTGCAGGGATTCATCTTCTTGGTTCTTTCGGTAAAGTCACGTAGAAGGGAAGTAATAAAATAATAAAAATTAAACATAATAAAATACTTCTCACGACGTTTCGGCCACAACGCAAGCAGCCGTCCTCAGGTGAAGACCAGGTCTGAGGACGGCTGCTTGCGTTGTGGCCGAAACGTCGTGAGAATTATTTTATTATGTTTTATTTTTATTATTTTATTACTTCCCTTCTACGTTACTTTACCGAATGAACAAAAAAAAAAGATCATGATCTGTATGTATATAACACACGTAGATGATGTACCAAAGTTGCGTGAAGCATATGCTTAATTACGTCAAGAGTTTCACGAGACAGATCGGCGATCTTGGGAGGCACTGCGAAAGTTAACGAGCACTTTCCTCCGAAGCAGACTACGGCTGCCGGATTTGAATTAATTGACACGGCAGTTGGGAGCAAAAGAGGCACCTCACTTCACACTCGATCACCATAAAGCAATTTTAGAATATGTCCTTAAAATGCTTTATGGGTTACTGCTGTGAAAAGCCCAGTCTCCCATTTATATCCACTAGGTCTGTCTGAATGGGGCATTAATGTGTTTAATATGAATGTGCACGGGTGTCTGACCCCCTCTGGTATTTGACTGCTTGTTTAAGATATTGTTACGCTTTGGGGCTGGTGTACGCATGCATACATGTATTGTGTGTGTGCGTGTCCATCTATACTGTATCTATTTCACGTATTTATTTTTAGCGATTTTCTTTCCTTTCCTATACTTTGCACTCCGATCGTTTTTGTATCGTTTGTTGTTGTCACTTTCTGATCCCCTCCCTTACTGGACATCTGTGAAAGAAAGATATTCATAACTCATCGGATTTCTCCAGGATAAATAAAGATGTAGATTCTGATCTGTATGTGTGCTCTGTGCCTGTTCATGTTCACTCTTTTGGCTGACATTCTATCTCCAGTCTCATCCATCGATATGATCGAGTCTCGTGGTGTGCCCTGTCCAATCCCGCTTACTTTCCTAAACAGATTTTTTTTTCGGTCAACATTGCCTCTGGCTTGCATTTCCTTTCTAATGTATGTGTTTTTTTTCCGTAACATGAAGCTCTCCGTGCTTGGTCGTGCAATTTTCAACTTTTGTTTCATTGTATGTGCCAATAGTGCACGCTTCTGATCCATGTGTTGTCCCTAACGGGCCCACATACACTATTACATATCAAATTCCATTTTTTTTTCAAAAGCGGTCTACTGCTGGTCGCTGGGCAACACTCTGCAGAAATATCGAGTGGGCCAGACTGGGATTCCAACTATCAACTCTGCATTGAACAACAAAGTTTTGATGGCGAGTGCACTAACCATACGCTGCTCACAGCTGCCCACCTAAATTCCATCCTGCAAAGCATATTTATGCCCTTAAAAATTAGCATTGAGAATATCGTGCCGTCCAATTCTGTCCAATGCAGTTAGTTATCTCCTAATTACAGATTGCCCCCATTGTATATGGATTGTTTTTTTTTTTATTGGCTGCATGTGGAGTTAATTTAACTACACATTAAGTGGTGAATAGCATGCTGGTTTTTAGTAAACGGTACTACAACATTGATTTGGAGTAAACATCATTCTTTGCGCGGCCTAAATGCCGGCGTAAGGGATAAAAGGAAAATGCAATTAAAGTTTAATGAAATGCCTACAGTGCTTGAAAAAATCATATACTGGGCAACACAATAAGCAAGTTAATAATGATAATAATACTAAAATGCCCTTAATGATCTCATGAGGCCTCATGGAGCCTAAAGGATGGTTTTTCAAGAGGGCCCATAATTGGGGTATGTTGGTCCCTCAGTCAGTGGAGGAAATTCCACACTCCAATGGCGACGGCCTGAGATAATGCAAAGAACATCCACCATGGACGTCTCGCGATTTTGTGCAGTCTCACCAGGTAGTAGTTCTTATTGTATTTTTTCAGGAGGGATGATGGTGATGATGATGACTACCAAACAAGAATGATAATGCCCTTCATTTGACAAGGAAAGCCTGAATGAGTCTGGAGACCTTTTTTAAGGATGGCCTGCATGGGGATGTTTGGCAAATCCTATTAATCTGTGCTTGGCACGTGGGAAACATTTGAAAGGACCCAGAAAATAGCTCACGCCAGCCCATAATCTGGCAATCGTATTGAGCCCGTGGAGCAAAGACTACAAACCTGTGACAGGGGTGAGATAATCCATAGGGCAACCACCGTTGACTCCTGACAAAGTGG
This sequence comes from Lampetra planeri, assembly GCF_965212315.1. NCBI lineage: Eukaryota > Metazoa > Chordata > Hyperoartia > Petromyzontiformes > Petromyzontidae > Lampetra > Lampetra planeri. Next base: position 5,120,799 of record NC_136145.1, on the reverse strand, counting down.
CACCCATATTATTATTGACCACGGAGGGATGATTGGGCAACTCAGAATTGATCTCTCCACATTTTGATCGTGAGTCACATTCAAAATACTAACCGTATTTTGTAACAGACATGTACATAAGTAATTGTTATTTTATTTTTTCGAGAGAACTTTTTTTGAGGCTCGAGACTACCTTTCAGTGGAGTCCTGCATTGGCATGTTTGGCAAAAAATTATTCTTAACGGGTATATTTTGTCGCCAGAGGAAATCTAAGAACGCTGAGAATACTCATGCACATGAGGGGACCGACACGCAAGATGTACAGGCGCAGTGTCACAACCTACGTACGGGGCTTGCCATATTCTGACCACACTGCCGTTGAGAAAGTTGTTTGTGTCAGCTAAAATCTGGGATGATCTGTTAAGTCAATTGATTGACTACAAAATTGTAAACGGCCACTTTATTTCGGTTGACTATTAGGGCCCCCTTTTAAAACGGTTGACGCCTCCACATCTTTGCCTCCCGAAGGTGGGAAACGACCCTCAAAGCCACAATCAGAATGACGCTACCAATCATGCAGAAGACATAATCAAGCCCTGCCCATAATCACCTCTCATCCAGCGGCACAACGTGGGAACAGCAGACAACTTTCGCGTTATGCGCTCAGTTGAGTAATTGAAGTGATCTTCGGTAGGCTAATCAATTAGCCGGGCTCTAAGAATCGCACAATGTAATGTCTCTGCGATCTCCATACCCGACATTGACATCCAGTCGCTACGATGCAAACTGTGCACGAGCAATGATTAACCACACAATGGCAAAACACCCCTCTGTTCGGCAATCTTCACTGGCATCCACCCATACATATATCCGTCATGCGCTATCCTTGACACTAACCTCAGCCCAATCTCCCTTTCCCACAACCTTGGCAGCCTTAAAAAAAAGAGCAAATCATTGAGAAAATTCTCCCCCTGCCAAATTTGTTCTTTTGGAGCACAACGAACTTAGCGAGTAATGTTTTCAGACAGCTGCTCAAGGGAAAATAGGCTTCTGAAGACATTCATCGCGAGGCTGATGAATTCCGTGATGACAGATACAGAACAGTGGTACAAAATTGTACGATCCATTGACAGCCACTCAATCACTAGCAACGGTGACATTTGGATTCTCAGACCGTCCCCTTCACGCTGTCCACTTCGGGTTGCCAAGCGTTCCGGTTTGGCCCGGAATTGGCATCTTGTTCTCAGGTGGCAGGGAATTGACTTGTGCCAAGACCTGCACGTTATCGCAGTGTACTGGAACACTTTCTATAGACCGAGGCGAACTATGGGTCACGTATGGGTTGGGTCTGCAGAAAATACGTGACAACCCTGTCTTTTTTAGATAATTACATGAAAAGCAAAACATTATTGCGCCTGACCTTCGTTGTGCCCATATTTATCCTGAGCCTAGATTTTCAGCCTAAATTATAAAACTGAAAACAGCAGCATATGTTCACCACGGACAGTTATTGAAGGCTGACTGAAAACAAATAACAAAAGAGGTGGTTCTATGTGTAGAGAGTCACTTCTGAGACACTAATAGTTGGAGGAAATACTTTTATTCTACACCTTTGAACGCTGTTCACACATGGGATAACTATTAACGGGTCAGAACAGCCAGCACTCTGTCTGACCCACAACGCCGGAGACGTAGCACCTTGGGTTCCATTCCACCGACAAACAGCCCCTATCCAGCCTCAGGACTTCCTTTTTATGCCCCTCTGCGTGGCCTAGCTCCGCCCCCGGCCACTCCCCCTTCTGGAACCTACCAGAAGGTTCTGGGCCACCTGCCACATGTCCCCTGCCTGGCTCCGCCCTTAGATACGCCCCTTCTGGAACCTACCAGAAGGTTCTGGGCCACCTGCCACGTGTCCCCTGCCTGGCTCCGCCCTTAGATACGCCCCCTTCTGGAACCCACCAGAAGGTACTGGGCTATACCTCACGTGTCCCCTCGGTCACCTTTGCCCCACATCCTTTACCCCGGCCTATCACGTGCTCCACCAGCTAGCCGGGGTGCCACGTCCTCATATGCTCCCTTCTGCCAGCAGACCCTCTCCGTGGCATTGCTCTGCTGGCAGAATGGCTGCCACACCGTGCTCTGCCTGCTCGTCGGCCGTTACGTGCACATTCCCTCTCTCTGTCAGTAACCAGCACTACGTGCCGTAGTGACCCATTCTATGTCACTACACATGCGACGTCACTACTGTGTCGGGACTGTACGAGCGTAGGGACATATGACGTCACTACTGTGTTGGCTCGGTATGGGTGTTGTAGGCGGGTGTCACGGAGGTCATGTCAGGCCGTGAACCCAACAGGACACGTGACCGGACAAAGGGGGGCTAAGGGGCCCCAGGGGGGAGCTTGGGGGTCACGTGGTTGGGGGCCCGGACCTTCCCGAAGGATCGAGAAGGGGGGCGTGGCCTAGGACGGCGCCGGCCACGCCACAGCAGTTATAAGTGGGGCGTGAACAGAGCGCTGGGCTGTTCAAGCCTGGGGTGAAGATGCCATCAGCGGTCCTCGAGTCTCCGATCGTCGTTCGTGACCAGGCAGCCCGTCACCTGCCCTGGCCACGCTGTGTAGTACTCCCCGAGTGTTAGTGAGATTAGGAACGGTGGTCACCACCCTGTATATAGTGTTCACGTTGGTTGTTATGTGTTAATAAATAATGTTGCCTCCAAGTTGAGTGTATGCCTCAATTGAACCCACAACACGTGTATACTGAACGTCTACTGATCATGGGTCGTTGAGTGCATGCTTTGGAACGTCAAATTCGATGACAAAGAGTAAACGTACCAATGTGTTTTAATCAGTGCATGCCAATATGGTAAAAAAAACATGGTCTTGAAAAATGTTCAAGGAAGCATGAAGAGTTGTAGTCTTGGAATTGCACTGAGGCGTAGAGAGAGGCCCACGTGGATGAGACAATGTGACGCAGCTGAATGACATGATCCGTATTTCTAATGAAATCAAAGTGAGCTTGGGCAGGACGCGTCACGGCTGGAAGGGACGATGGGCCACGTCCAAGACAACAATATTCTTCTTATTTCGTATGGATTAATAGCAACAGATTAACGATGCAATTTTGGATTTGTTCTCCACTCAATTGTCTATTCAGGAGCGGAGTGCACCTCGTCCATTCCTTTTTTAAGGTAGCGAAGACAGCAGCATGTGTCTACAACGTCATTGTCAAAAAAAGAACAATGACAGAGGGGCACCCAAAGACAACAAACGCGTCTGAGAGGATCTCCCGCCGGGCGGAGATGGAGCGATGAAATCAGCTCGTGTGTGCAGGTGCTCCGGCCTCGTCGCATCTCAGGATTGTGAGAGATGGCGACAGCTTGGGGGAAGAGGGCTTCTCCAGGGGTAGATTGATCATGGCTGACCGCATCTCATTTTTGTATTTGTTAGAGCGCCTTTTTTTAAATCTTGTTTTACTCCTACTGCACGCATTTAGTTGCAAGAGCCCGAACAAATTAATGTTCGTGTTGCTAAGCTCAAAAAGCAAAAAACATAAAAATGGAATATGCATGAGTCACCATGCAACTTCATGATTCTGCTCACAAATAATGTCTGCTGTGCTCCCTTATGAGCGTGGGGGGTTCGGCAGTTGTAAATTAAGATTTCCTTTTGTGTATATATAAATAAAACATCTAAAGTAAAAGCAGTATAGTGAGACCACGGGGAAGACAGGTTTAATATATGTCTGCGCACAACATCGTTCATCAGACTGTGCTTTGTTAACATCTGCCTGGAGAGATGTTTGTAGTCGTCGGAATGACCAGTGACAAGACAAATGCGTGCCTTCATCCATGCTGTATCGACTTTACAAGGAATGTATTTGACAACTCTTTTCTGCCTGAACCCGTTGACCTGACCGATAGGTAGTACAACAGTGCAAAGAATAAGGTGTTAAAACCAACAATTCACAGGATATTAGAATAACCTGTTATTGAAGCGACTGGGTGGCTCATGGGCGAGTTCACTTAGCCAGTGCAGCTGAGATCCTATGGTTTGAATCTTGGATTTGGCTCACCATTATTTTTTATTTCAGTTGCCGAGCACAGGTCAAAAGGCCAAATATTGCCAAGTGGCCAGTAACAAACACAAAGCACTTTAAAAGTTTCAAAGGATATAAAGTTTACACTTTTCTTGAATTGATGCAAGGTTACTATGAAAAGCCTGGGTTGAAAATAGACGGTGGGAGGGAATTCCGCGAAAAGTCGAGCTGTGTGAAGGAAGAAGCAGCAAAATAAGTGTCGTGATCCGCAGTGTGGCAAGTGAGCATGGCCTGGATTGGGGTTCTCATGCGTTTCGACTTCATCGCTTTCAGATAGATCATCATTGACTGCACACAAAACGCCCATAATATTTAATTTGTTTTGCACCGACATTGGCTGTGAGATTCTAGATTTGAAGCTTTCGTGGCTGCAAGGATTCATATTCTTAGGTTTTTTCGGTAAAGTCACGTAGGTAAAACATCAAAATTAATAAAAATAAAATAAAATAAAAATCACGACGTTTCGGAGGCAACACAAGTCTCCGTCATCAATGTGTTGCCTCCGAAACGTTGTGATTTTTATTTTATTTTATTTTTTATTAATTTTGATGTTTTACCTACGTGACTTTACCGAAAAAACCTGAGAATTTGGCTGTGAGACTTTGGCTTGATTGGTTATTTAACGAACAATATATGGAGCAAATTAAAAAAGGTTTACTCCTCATCGTGGGGATAAAGAAGCCTTTTAAAGTGACTTCAGAAGTTTGTTTTAATGTAAATGTCATCCCGAATAGAAATGTCGTCATCTTATGACACGTGACGCCTGACACAATTGGAAAGCAATTGAAAAAAAAAATCTATGGACCATATCGTAAACCACGGTATTCTGAACTCCTTCAAAGGAGGAGGAACAGCCAAAACGACACAAACTCTCTTCTGAAGCCCTTTTGTTGTGGTCAGCAGACCTCACCATTGGCATTTAACTCCCGAATATAATTGTCATACGCAGAATAGAATAGTCAAATAAATACCTTCTGATTGAGCCAAAAATTATGCTTCCTTACCTATCAGGATTATTATTATTATAAAAAAAGCATAAAATAACCCAAAAAAATACAATTGCGCTTAACAAGCATGTCAACATTAAGTACGTTTGGCTGCTATAGGAGCACAGTTTGAATTTTTTTTAAAATTATTTCACCAGGCAAGGCCCACTGAGCTATATAGCCCATTTTTCAGAAGCGACCTGGCCACACATGATACCTAAACTAAGTGGCTTATCACGTGGAAATGTATTGCAGCAAAATACTCTAAACGCACGATTCTAAATGTGGAGGGAAAAATCGGAGGACCCGGATAAAAATCCACACGACCACGGGGAGAACATGCAAAGTCCATATATACAGCAGACGTCAGGGTCGGAATCGAACCCACGATCTCCTGTCTACCAGGCGAAGTATTTAACATCTTACCACCAGTTACAATACTGTAATTATACATTGAGGACATAGGTCATTTTGAGTTTCATAAATGTGGAAGCAGATGAAAAATATCCTTCATTTCTCCAAAATAATTTCAACCGAGTCCCAGGGCTAATAAAAAAAACCCAGCAGTGTTCTGCTTCGAATTGTTACCTCTGAAGTACAAAGAGGAAAAGAAAAATAATTCACAAGAGTGGAAGAGGGAAGAGCTACGTGCAAACGCGTTGACTCGAGTGGTGGATTATTACGCGAGTAACAAAAAACGTTTCATGTCACAGACAGATTTCCGAGGACAGTTACCCTCAAAGAGAGGACAGTCGTGGGAAAAACAAGGACAGGTGAGAAAAACCAGGACAGGTGGAAACCCGAGCGCTCCTATTTACTTCAATCAAATTCACGTGCGTGACGCAGCGAGTTGTTGCACTGCAGTGTAGCGGTTAGCGCTACGCTGCGCTTCGAACCCGGCCACCCGAGTTCGATTCCAGCTCACGGTCGACACCCGGTTCGATTATTTGAACTTGTCCTGGGCCTCCCCTAGGTCGACTTAGCCTCAAATGAGTACCTGGTGCGATGTGCAATCATCTCCACTGGGGAGACAAAGGCGGCCGGGCGTGGTGCTGGCCACTCACGCCCTCGTGTGCCATGCCGGCATTCGTTAGGTGTTCGCTAACAGCAATTGCTCCTACAATTTGTTGACACCTTTGTTGGACTGTGGTCTGAACTTAACGATTTGTGTTTTGCTTCCCAGCCATGGCTAAGAACGGTGGCGGTGAATATACGAAGTTGTCCAGGCCACCTCCACCCTCTCTTCACAGTCCACACCAGACCAGCGTGGTCGAGTATCCTAAAACAGTCCCCACGACTAAGACGGTGTGCTGGTGAGGTCTTCATCCGGGCAGTGGATTGACGAAGAGCTGTAACTTTATCGTTGTCACTAGTTGCTCTACGGGCCCTTTCACAGATCACTTCATCCTAAATACAAACGAATCTGGAGAGATCAAAGCTTCACGTTTACAATACCACGTGGTACAGTTCTGGTGAAGGCGCAGCCCTGCAATTTCTCTCTGACGCTACTGCCGCAAAAAGGGCCTCCAGTAGACGAGGTTCTAGACAGCCCTTCGATGATATATCTTGCCTACTCATGCTGGCCACACGTCTTGATAATGGTGTGAGTACCCACGCTTTACCCCGACACAAGCCGCCTGTCGATTGGCCAAACTTGCGTGTGTCCATTCCATGCCGCTGCGTGGACAGAAGCGAGGTGGGGGGGGGTGGCGCTGCATTGAATAAACTTGCCCCAATCTTGCAACTTGCCTTTCCGGGAGATCGAGTTTAACTGGCGGCGTTTTGGATCGCAAGTGTACAGTTGCTTAACCCCATGATATCCGCCACCTGCATCGCACACAATCACAACGTGGCCTGCATTGACCGAGAAGTATCCAAAAAAAAACAACAACATCGCAACACGGGGGCATTCCGCGCGGACAAAATAATGACGCATTTTCCTAGAACTGCTGGGACGATTTTAAGTAGGAGATTATGGTAGTGGGTCCTATCTTGATGGATATGGCTTCAATTGATTTTCCAAAGTGCGTGTTGGCGTTTGTGCGGCGTGAGTGGACGGGTACAAGCGCCGTGGTGATGTCCCCGCCACTTGGTTGCGAAGGAAGATTGTTGTTGTTGTTGCAGGAGATCATGCGTGTGTGTGTGTGTTTGTCCACGAGTTGGGAGCGGTGGTATGGCGGTTAGCGCGCTGCTCTCACGAATCCGTCGACCCAAGTTCTATTTACCCTCACGACCGACACCATTAACGATTAATTATCTGAATCCGTCGTGAGCCTCTACGAGGTCGACTTGGTGCGGTGTACAAACATCGCCACAGGGGAGACAAAGGCGGCCGGGGGTCGTGCTGGCCATCTACCCCCTCGTATGCCGTTCAGGTCTTCATAGGTACTCGCTAACAGCACTTGCCCCTACAAGCTGTTAAAGCTATATGGGGTAGTATTGTCTTGTACATGTGTGTGCGTGTGTTATTTCGTTGTTTTCGCGCGTGCATGCACCCAACTGATGTTTAATTTTGTCCACTTTGCTTGTTGATTTAAAGACGCGAGCTACTTTGTCCAAATGACGAATGCAGCGTCCTCAGGTGTCGCTCGATTTTTGTTTTGATTCTCTCCACCAAATCAAACACGACCTTGTCGGGAAAAAATAATCGATAAATTAAATTTATTTAATTGATGAATTCTATTTAATATATTTGGGTGCGTCGAGTGGAGGAGGGTTTATATACATGCATTTTACTTACGTGATCTGATACAAAAAAAACAAATCACGAATCATGAGAGCTGAATTTTTGGTGCAAATCTCTTCGTGACAACCTCAACGATGTGGCAGGGACTTTGCACCCGCTGTGTGCACTTAATGTCTCTTCCATCCAGATCAAATGTCATTTTCGCAGATTGAGTTTCTCTTAAGCAATCTTCTTCTTCTTCCTTCGTGCGGCTGATGTAGACGCAGAGCGAAGACGACAATTTCACATTCGGGTGGCCAAGCCCAGTCGAGCACTTCGGGAGCGGCGGAGTGGCGCGTCTTCGCTGCGGTACTCTCCTTCGTGTTTGCGGATCGGGCGTTTGCGTTGTGATGTTGAACGGTGCGTTCTGGATGACCACGGTCGCACATTGGAGAGGTTGTTTTTAATTTTCCATTTCAATGATGAATGTAAATGTTTTCGGTATTGAAAGGCTACACTCGTGCTTTTGAAGGTGCATTCAATTTCAATTTGCCAGGAAAAAACATTTGCCCGAGTGATTATTTTGTTCTTTTTGTTCATACGTATTTTTTCTCATTTGAAACAATATATATTAAATCGCTCTCATACATATCGCGATCAGATGACGAATCTGTTATAGTAATTGTACAAAGCAGTGTGTCACGCCATGTTCACAGAATGGCATGTGACAGCAGATGTCACAAAACTACCCTAAGATGTATCGTGAGACCTCCTTTGCCAGCATTATATTATGATGATAGGGTGTTTCCCCTTTCTGGCACTAAAACAGTTGTGTTAATATATGCTTGGTTCTTTCGGCAAAGTCACGTAGAAGGAAACAATACAATAATACAAATATAAAACAATACAATTCTCGCGACTTTTCGACTGCAACACAAGCAATCATCATCAGGTGTGAAAAACACAGCAATAATTATTATTTTCACACCTGATAATGATTGCTTGTGTTGCAGTCGAAACGTCGTGATAATTTTATTGTTTTATGTTTTTATTATTTTACTTCTACGTGGCTTTACCGAAAGAACCAAGAATACGAATCCCTGCAGTCACGAAAGCTTTAAATCAGGTGTTAAGATGTTAAAACGCCAAACTGAAACCTTTGCAAGGAATCATGTCTGCATTAACCATAAATACATGTGGTGAAAATTCCCCATGATGTAGCTGCTCACCCAGAGCTCTCAATGTCCCGATAGTGCGTTGTCTTTGTGCTGTTCGCCTTTTGGTGTCCTCTGGTCTAACACTGTTTGAGACTAAGCTCTGTCTATGGTGTGGACCAATCAGTATCAAAGGCAATGCACATACTGTCAGAGCATGTTTTTTGTTTGCATTTTCACCACGTGAATATGTGGTTAATGCAGACATGATCCCTTGCAAAAGTTTCAGTTTTGTGTTTTCACATCTCAACACAATTGTTTTATTGTCAGAAACGGGAAACCCCCTATTATCATTACCCTAAGATGCCTTCTCGTGATCCTTTACCCATCATGCACTTTCACGCACGCCCTCCTATCGATGAGTGTGCAATGTTGCGAGTTCCCAGAGCTGGATAAAAAAAATACGAGTGACAAACCAATAATAATGATACGTTTTCAAAGAAAATAAAAATTACATCTTGCAAATAATAACAAAAATATACTTAAATGTCAGAGGGCTCTCCATTAAATACTTTTGACTCTGTTGAAATGCATTTCCTTCTCTCTGCAGAATACAATGTTTTAATTACGTGAATAAAAAAAAAATAATGTCAAAATACAACTACATCTGTAGACAATATATCAACACGATTATCATGGAGGCGTTTTGGAATTTCACGCAGAAAACCCGAATGCCTACATCTTAAAAAATATTTATGGTTGACGTGAATTAACATTTTCTGCCCATTTTGTTAAAATCTTCAAACTGTGGCAGTAACATCACCACAGCGCTTGTGCCAGGCTAGGTGCGCTTTGAGGCCACGAGAAGTGTTGAAGGCTCACTTACAGGTAACGGGACGGATCCATATGCTAAGGTTGTATTTGCGTGTGTTTCGTTTACGACTGTTATATACTTCGTTAGTTTATTATGCAATGCTCATTAAGGACCCTGTTCTCATTCTCGGGAATAATGATGTTTTTTTATCTTGTCTTTATTGCTGCTGCTGATGCTGCTATGTTGACACACCCCGTAGAACCCTTGTTAAATAGCAGCACAACCAGCTCAACGGGACCAGCGGTGTAATGAATCAAAGAAACTAAATCTCGAACTAAGATGACTGGCAGATGTACCACCACCCGTGTCCCCTGCTGCCAAAAGGCACGCATACAAAGATCGCCCGTATAGCCGTTAACAGACTGTAGGGACACATGCTGTCAGCGAGCACTTATGAAGGCCGGAACGGTACACGAGGGGGTGGGGTGGCCAGCACCATGCCCGACCACCTTTCTCTCCCCAGTAGCGATGTTTACACACCGCACCAGGTGCTCGTTTAAGGCTGAGTCGACTAAGGGGAGGCCCAAGACCAGTTCAGATAATTGTCAATGGTCATTCGCCGGGTTCGTAGCGCAGCACGCTAACCACTCCACTGGCTAAACACTCAACCTTTCACAAAGGCAGATCAAGTTCTTTTTGCTTATGTAGTCCACAGCACGCGTTCTGATCGAAAACAACTCATAGTTATTCACTCTCCTTCAATTTTCTTTACTTTATCTAAGTAGGCCCACGTGAATATGTGGAATACGAGAAGTTAATTAACGGATAACAAATACACTTTCTGGAAATTCCTTTACAATCAACTCTGGGCAAATAAGATTGAGAACATGTGAAACTTAATGGTTCTTTCTTGATTTTAATGGCTCTTGCAAACCACCGTGCACTGCACTTCACTGTTGGGGGTACCAAGGGCAGAGAGTACAAAGCTCGCACATTTTTTCTCAGTCAAATTTTTCCACGTTTTTTTGGGGGAGGGGGGGGGGTTTGTCCCAGGCCAGCTTTAGCTATTGGACCGAGAAGGCCAATTTGCCTCAATTGGCACTCAGATCAGCAGGTCTGCCTGCCCAGGCACAAGGTCACTTTGTACGACTGCACTGATCAACCCGTGCGTTCACAGAGACAGCGACCTCCACACCCTGCTTGTAACTGTACGTGAACCATTTCACCTCTCCGAGGTAAAACCCCGATGAAAGAGGTCGACACGGCCAGTGCCGCTGATGGGACCTCGCCAGCAATCACCCGTTCCGTTACCAAGGAAAGCTTCACCGAGATTCGATAATTACAATAGAGGGCCGTGTGTTTGGGATGCTTAGCCAATGAATGTGGTGTCTGGAATGCCCGTATCAGTGGCACACCCGATTAGTATGGTTGCCTTCATACGGTGCGATAAAAGTTTAACACGCGTGCATGCATAAACAAACCGAGCAAAGGCTTAGGGCCTCAAGCAGGCAATGAGGCCCAAATTCATAAAAATAAACATTAGGGGTGACCAAAATATCACCCAGAATTAAGATTATAATAAATGTGAACATTCAATTAACATAAAACCCGAATTAAATCTGTCACACCTCGACTGTCCCTTGCTTGTAAGCCCTCACTATGTCTCCGTCTCTTGTTTGCATCTCTCTTCTCTCACATCTATACATTGTCTCGCTACATCTTTAGTCTCTTGCCCACATTTCTTCCATCACCTCACTCGGAGTTTATTCATTGAGATTGGGGGGTTGGGGGGGGGGCGGCGGCGGCGGGCAAACAAAATTCTGCTTTGGACACCCGGTAGGCCAGAAGCACGGATTGTCCCATCGTACTTGGTGCAGAGGTGGGGGTCAGGCCACCGCTAGCGGGAGGTCCTCCACTATACAGCAACCTCTAGATCAGTGGTTCTTAATCTGGGGTGGTGCACGCACCCCCTGTGGGTGCGAGATGCCCTCTCTGATAATAGGGGTGCAGGATGGTGTAAAGATGAATAATCGCTGCTCTAGAGATACCCCCTACAGGGCATTTGGGCTATTCTTCAATGGTCACCAGCCAGTACCACGATTTCGATTTAAAGCTTTCGTGACTGCAGGGATTCATCTTCTTGGAACTTTCGGTAAAGTCACGTAGAAGGGAAATAATAAAATAATACAAATAAAACATTATAAAATAATTCTCACGACGTTTCGGCTACAACGCAAGCAGCCGTCCTCAGGTGAAGAATGAAACACCACCAAGATTTGTCGCATTGTACTTGGCGCAGAGGTGGGGTCACGTCACCAAGAGTGGAAGATCCTTCACCATACACCAACGTCTAGAGATCTCCCCCCCCCCGCGCCCGAGGGTATTTGGTCTATTCTTCCACGGTGATCCGACATTTTGGAAGACATGGCATTACCACACTTTACTCCACCGCACGTGGCCTGCCAGTAGACTCTTCTATGCTTGTGTGTCTGGGAGATCGAACTGGCGACCTCTGGGTTGCAAGTTGAGGGTGCTAACCATTAACACCACAATAGCATCTCACCTCTCCAATGTGCATGTGCACATGTCCAATTTCTCACTTGCATTGCTCAGACTTACATATTAGCAAGTTTGACGGTACTATGGCTACTTAACTGGCCTGAACACATTTAAAAGGAGAAATGCATAAAAAAAAGTTTAAATGGACATTCCACTTTTGAAAAGTCTTCATGTTCAATAATCCATGAAGAACTCCTACAATTAAATAATTATATAACTCACACGTACTCTCTTGGCAATTTATAAGCTTGCGATGTGAATACTGACTAAAAAAAAAACAAGCCAGCCAAAGCAACCATTAAGCAAACCGTGTCATAAATATGCAAATGAGAAAATAAGCATATCCTACTGTGCTATAATAAAAAAAAAGAAACCCGTGTATAACGGCTGAAATAATGACGTGTGAATGCACGCATTGGACCTAACAGCTCGGAACGTGCCCGATAATATCAGATCTCGGAAGCTAAGCAGGCATGAGAATGGAGCGCGCTTGGACGGGCTCCACCAGCGTGCATAATAGGTGTCACAGGATCGCTGCGGCGAGGTTACATTGCGAGCGGCAGAGGGGGCAGGCGGCCGTGCAGCAAAAAAAAAATAATAACCCCGATTGCTGCACGGTCATTTCTAATGCTTCCAATACCACCGCCTTATTGGGGTGTTGATGGTAACTCACCCAACAGGTCGAGGCAGCAGTCGCGGCTGTCAAGGTCATCTGCTCGGGAACTCTGCCGTTCATCCTCTACATTTGCGAGTACTCTCAGTACCTGACCTGGGCTTCCTTTAGAGGTGACTCGGCCTCAATCGAGTCTACAGGGTGGTCCCAGTTGTCTTGTGATCCCCTCATTTCATTCTCTAAAACGTAGTACATTTTAAAGTAAGGATAATTTCGAACACAAAATAGCATGCAATTGTAAAACAAATAGGGGTCAATACATGGGGGGGTGAGGGGGGTCACACGATATCGGGACCACCCTGTACACCGTTGGACCTGCAAGCCACGGCGTCAACCTCCACGCGTGATGTGGCCGACAACCACGTGGTTCTGCGTGCCCCGCAGGACCGGACCCTTCGCCGGCAGATGTCAAACGCGATTGAAGCGCCGCGTCCGACTACGTGACACCGTGCAATTGCAATGTGTCTTCTTGCGTGTCGAACTTCTTTCGCGCCGTACGTAGCGAACCGTGCGTACTAAATCGGAGGTGCGGGTACTATGATGGGGTCGTAGACACTGGCATTGTTCTCGCGCGCACGTGGGTTGTTGTGCACGCGCACGTAAATCACGTGATGTGATGATAAGAGTTGTGGGCGGGTTTCGTATAGTTGCCATGCGTGTCCTTGAAAAGGGGGAAAGACCCAATGATGACCCCCCCCCCCCGGTCCGTGAAAAAAATGTCTTCCACGAAATCGGTCCCTGGTGCCAAAAAGGTTGGGGACCGCTGGTGTAAAGGACATCGAAAGGCGATCCCCTGTGGTTAATTGGAGCCCTCGCTTGTCGCGAAGCGTGTTGGCTTTTTTTCCATTCGAATATGGCACGGAGAGTCCCATTGGCTAAGGGCTGAGCCGGGATGACCGGGAATGGCCCTGATTCGCCGAGCGGAGCGAGGAGTCATTGTCCAAGGTTCCACCGCCGAGCGTTGCACGCGGTTGGGTCGAGAGGTTTGGAAGGGGAAAAGAGCTCGAGGATTCGGGAGGTTCGAAGGTCGGGGAAGCACGTTGCGGGAACGAGTAGCGGGGAGCTACACGGGCGTCGCTACTAGGAGAGCTCTGTGAGATGCATCGTTACGTTCTCCCTGCGCATGGTCGTCGCCAATGAAGTACTTTTCGTGAAAAAATCTCAACAAGCGTGTGACGAGGCTTTCATTTTTAATTGCCGAGTTAGTGGCCAAATAAGCGCACAAAGCGTCGAAAAGAAATGACGCGACCGCACCTCCGATTTGCACGGTTGGCTACGTGCGGTGGGGAAATAAGTCCAACATACTTACAACGCATCACCAGAATCAAAACGACAACGTCAGGTATCACCGTTGTTTGGGCAGCGTGACATGCAGTTGACTATGAGACACCTAAAGCATTTTATGAGTGGGCACCACCAGTAAAAACATATTGGGAGGCCAACATTTGCGATTGTGTAATGATCCGTTATTTATTTACAGGTTGTGAAAACAACGACTTGAATATATTATGTCTTCAAAGTCAGAGTCGCGATGCTCAAATGAGCAATGAGGAAGTCATCATTTGGTATTGACATGCCTGAGCCACTTGTGGAAATATCACGTTGATAGGGTGGCGTTCAGTCCATCCATTAGACGGCCACTATTAATTTCTCCTAAAGTGGTACATATTTTATTGACCCTCAAGGGAATGAGGAATGGTGGGAAGAGTTAACCATTTATTAGGAATTGTGTCCACAGCCATCTGATTGTGAGTTGAGTGCTTTTGTCGTGGGTTCTAATCAGGAAACACGTTTTATTCTCTAACACAGCCAACACTATTCAACGTTCCAAGGTTAACTATGTGCATTCCGAGTGACTATGTACATTACATGTTAACTACGTAAGGTGGTGGCCACCGTTCCTAACCACCTAACAACTTGAACGGAATCCCTATATGGTTGAACCAGAACAGCCGACACGCCATCGTGTCGTAGACTGCAGAGCGAGGATCGAAGAAGACGACTTCTTTCCCGGGTTGAACAGCCACGCTCCCTCTCGGGGCTCGGCTTCTATCTCCTGTGGCGTGACCAGGCTACGCCCCTGGTCACGCCCCCTTCTCGATCCTTCGCGAAGACTCTGGGTCCACATCACGTGGCCCGCTCACCCCCTTCTGGGGGCCCCCGTGCCCCCACGTCCGGTCACGTGCTCTGTCATGTCCTGACCCGACCTCCGTGACATCCGGAATCTGCCCTCTAGTGAGCCCTTGTGTATAGTACACCCACTGTCGACATAGAACGGCCAATTTATGTCGTTACACTTTTAAGAAAGCCCTCAGTCTCAAAACTTTTAATAACGCAAGCGTACCCTGTTTGGGATTATCAGCCAATTCGCATCCAAATCAAAATGTATCCACGCACATCAAATATCTGAAGCTAAGCAGAGTTTGAGCCTGGCTAGTGCTTGATTGGGAGACCACCTGTGACGACGAGACGCTGCAGACTTAGGCTGAGAGTCGCACATGGAAGGTGCCACGATAGAAACAAATTCTCAAATCTATGTGTGTGCAGCTTTGAGGGAGACCCCCATGTTTGAATGCCATGTCTCTGGTACTTTTATTTCTTCCCATATGCCATTCATGGAGCTGGGTACGCATTCCAATGCTAAACCGTCGTGAAAACGAGTCTTCACGAGGCTTTCCTTGATACGTGAAAATTGTTGCTATAAGTTCGTACTGTGTGTAATTATAATTTAGTCGCTTTTCAAGTCAGAGGACAACAATAGCTCGAGGACATCCACATACGTCAATACTACAATTTTAAGAATTACTGAAAACTTTACTCTACTTGCTGCACTTTCTCTTTTGAAAAAAAAAATAGCCTTGGGAGGTGGGTGCCTGGTGGGCATCTCTGTGTGATCCATCAACCCTGCCTTCAGGTTGCCGGATTACAAAGCAAATAATGTTTTTTTTGTTCCCCACGTTGACGTACGACGTGAAACACCCAAGGCATTGGTGCTGCGTGCTGATGTCATATCACGCATTCCATCGATTTCCATTCAGTCCGGATGTCACGGAGGCTCGAGTGTCTATCGTGCATGAATCACAATCGAAAGGACGCGAGTTCAAAAATATAAATCCTCTCCCTCTTCCAACTCCGCTCACTTCCCCTCCACACTGCCAGAAAATCAATGAATCGTCACAGTCCAGGGTCGCAATCCCATTAAAGAATCTTCTTTGTTTCGAAGTAGCAGACACTCGCCGGCTGTAGGACATAACGACAGAACGTATCGATTATTTACGGATGTACTATGATGGCAGCTCAAAAATGGATCGATACTTATCGATGAATAAAGGCACCGATTACACCCCGCACTGCCCATAATCCCTCGAAAAAAGGTAAAGCAGCAAGACATGGGATTTGTTGCTCACGCCACTGCTGGTGGGAAGGACCTGCCCCGCTCGAGCGGAGGAATTTGGCCTACTCTTCCACACCCGCAAGGACGTCTTGGAAGAAGTTGGGAGTATCCACACTACAGTTTTCTCCATCCCCTCCGAATCATCTTCTGCCTTTTACCAAGATAGAAAATGACTATTTTACGATTCAGATGGCCGTGTTTTCATATGCCCCTCATAAATCATCGTCGTAAGAGAATATCATCATTCCAGCAAATCATGCCGACCCATACTCGCCAAAGTTGCTTTATCCTTAAAAACTCCTTTACATCAACGCACATACATCTTGTTGATAAATCTTAAAAATTGCACCGCGGTTTTTTTTAGGTTTACATTTGACCAAATTTCCATATCGCTTCGCTACATTAGCGGGTTGGAGTGGTGTAGCAGTGGTGAGCGCACTGCAGTATCATAAACTTGCCGACCTGAGTTCGATTCTCATCCAGGACTAACGTAAGTGACAATGTATTGTGTTACGTTGTAGACAAGAAAGGGGAATTCAGAAAAAATCCAATGTTGTTGCAGTGTAGACTGCACTGGTATGCGCTGACATACTCCATATAATCCACGCCTTTAGCAACCCGCATTAACCACCATGGTGAAGTATGGTCAGACAGCTCCCATGATTGATACTGCATGGGGAAGCCTTCATCCATGAATGTTAGTCTAGCACCACGTTACCATTAAACACCACCGAGCTTTCAAAAGAAGTTCAGCATTAGTTAACCGACTCTTTGAGTACCGTGTATAATTTTAATCAAAGCATCCATGTCGCACCCTCTTATTAAACATATATACAGAACTTAAATATACAAACTAGATTCGAAGCTTTCGTGACTGCAGGAATTGCCCTTTGGTTCTTTCGGTAAAGTCACGAAAGAAAGAAAATAAATTAAATAATAGAATACGACGTTTCGATTGCAACACAATCAACCATCATCAGGTAAGAAAGAATGAGAAAACAAACATAGTAAACTTAGAAATATAATTCAATACAACCCAGAGAGTCGGCTAACACAACAGTCAACACCCTACCTGGTTGATTACCTTCTTCCAAAGATTGCTAAATTTGAGAGAGAGACAAAACACATACTCCGAGACACATAGACGTACACACAAGCAGATAGAAACACACACAGAGACACACAGAGAGAGAAACAGTTTCAACCGTTTCACAGTTAACTTAACATTTCTAAATTAGGGGATTAGATTTGTAGGAGAAACACAGACACCTCAAATGCATCCTGTATGCTTTCGGGGTAAGTACTGACAAGCAAGCGCCTATGAAGACGAACAACAGCACCGTGCCTTGCTTGATTTATCTCCTACACCGCTGATTGTTCACCCACAACAGAATGCACAGCGGCGCCGCGGTGGCGAGATGTTAACTGCTTCGCCTGATATGCAGGAGGTCGTGGGTTCGATCCTGATCCGGACTCTGACGTCTGGATATTTGGAGTTTGCGTGTCTCTCTGTCTCTCTCCCCTCGTAGTCGTGTAGATTTTTCTTTGGGTCCTACGGTGTTGCACTCCACATTTAGAAACACGCGTTTCGAGCATTTGGCTGCGATGCATTTCCAGAGAAGCTACCTCGTTGGGCTATCATTTGTGAAGGCCAGGTCGCTTTTGAAAAATAGATATCCAGCTCAGTGGGCCTTACATAGAAGCAAAAAACGTTAATTTTAGTTTAGGGTGGTCCAGATGTCTTGTGACCACGAATAATTTGACCCCTAACACTTTTTCCTTTGCACATTAATTCATGTTTTTTTTTTTTTTATAAAACTCGCAGAAATGTTATAGATTATAAAATGGGGGTCACAAGACATCTGCCCCACCCTGAACACTCGATTAAGGCCGAGTCAACCTAAAGAAAGCCGAGGACAGGATCTGATACCACTTGCGAACGATGTTCATGGGTTATATCGGATCAACCTATGCACACACCGAGACATACCAAATTAAATATCGACAATCATAACTGGTTACACGTGCAAATCCAAACTTGTGCTGTATCGGTGAGATGGGCAGCTGGAATCTCGCACCAACATAATTTGTTATATGCCTGTAAGTCATAACAATACACCGAGGCCGAATACAAGCTTACGTGTTGCTGCTTGTCAGTGCACATACTTGGATTATAATTAGGATTTGGATAACAGGATGACTCTTTTCTGGCAGATGTAACAGCAGGATAACAGCTGAGTGCACGGATCGCTTAGGGCTTGCGAATAACGGGACACAGAGATAAGAGTGTGTTGGTCTGGATTATGCTCATTATCATCGGGCATCGATCCGTCAAATATTACTTCCACACATCGACACGCAATATCAGTGGGCGAAAGTGAGACAATGTTTTTTTTCACCTGCGCATTCAAAAACAGCACGCCCAATGACTAATCAGCAATTGACTTAAAGCTTTCGTGACTGCAGGAATGCATAATCTTGGGTTGTTCGGTAAAGTCACGTAGATAGGTTCCAAGAAAATAACAAAAAACATAACAAAAAGCTACGACGTTTCGATCGGAGACACAAGCAATCGTCAGAATATGACTAATTAGCAATCACACACACAAAAAAAAACAATCATCGTATATTGAGGTGTTTGCCGAGGCTTCAATATTGTTGCTGGCGCCTTGGAGCAGCAGCTGGCACAGCGAGTAATTAAAGAGCACTTCCCCGTGGCCGTGAAATTACTCCGCCCCACGGTGTTTTCAGCCGGTCTCCCCGGCAGGGGACATGAACTACAATGAGCACCTGCGAGCAATCGTCACGTGCGTTGGAAATGCAGCTGCCAGTCGTATGTGTGTGTGTAACTATGTATGGGAGCGGTGGTGCAGCGGTTAGCGCAGCGCGCTACGAACCTGGCGACCTGCGTCTCGATACCCGCTCACGGTCAACACCAGTGACGATTATCTGAACCGGTCCTGGGCCACTCGGGAGACAAAGGCGGTCGGGCGTGGTTGCTGGTCACCCACCCCCTCGTGTACCGTGCGGGCCTTTAAAGGTGCTTGCTAAGAGCACTTGCCCCAACAGTCTGTTAATGCTATACGGGGCTATTTGCCGTTATGTATGTGCGTATGTTTGTCTTCTAGGTCAGAGTTATTGCTCTCCCTTCTATATGCATTCGAAACGTGGAACCATTTAAAAGGAACATCTGCGCTAGTTTGTATGTGCATGTATGTGGAATTTCTTTCGCTCCGTACACAGCCGTCCGTGCTCTCCCCAGGTGCGGGGGAAAAAAACAAACTAAACACACGAAAATCAATTCTGAAGAAATGCGTTTTCAGCTCCAGTGGCTTCCAGGCGGCCAACATTCAGAATGGCCTGCCTCCAATCCAACCTGGGTTTCACCAGACTGGATTGCGCGAGGAGCTCGCAGGTCCTTGAAAGATCTGGAGACAATCCCCATCAGTGCGTTGGATGGGTCATGTAGCCCCCATGCCCAGCCACCGCACGACCAGGCAGCTTCTGTTTGGCCCGAGGGGAGCAATCAGGGGGCGGCACGGGATCGAGAAGAGATGGACCGATGCGGAGCTGAGTTGGCTTGCCGATGACTGGTATCAGCGGTGTCAAGGTCGGCTTCTATGGAGGAATTTCGTAAAAGGAAAAGTGCACCTAGCATGGCAAATGCACTGTGGCGACAGCCATCACTTTCGGGGGAATGGCGGCTATTTTTGTTCTTTAAATGGATATGTGTGTATGATGTTGTGAGAGTGTGTCGTCTGGACAGCACAATGCTTTCCACAAATCAACCGTAATACCTTGCTGATCTCGACAAGGAACATCAACCATCACGCAAACCTATCATCCTCACAGCGGCTTCTGGCTAACCATCCCACAAAAGACGGTCACTGCGTAGAGCATTTTCAGATGCGCTTCTGCGGCCGTCTGGAACACTTCCTTCCGGTATTAGGAAGCCAATGGAGCTATGCACTTTTACGTCTAGATTGAAAACTCATTATTTTAGGACTGCGTTATGTGTTAAGCATGTTGTCCTTCCCCCGTACCTCCAATTAGCACGGTTGGCCACTAACGGTGCGAAATAAATTCAACATACATGCAAACAGGATATGTCTGTATATTGGATGGTAGCCGATGGTCAACAATAAGGATTGAGTGGCAGCCAAGGAACAAAACGCGTCGGAGAGTCCAACTATCGATGAGATGGGGCAATGGATTCAGCTCATGTGGTGGTGCTAGGTGGACTATTGCATCGACGGATCATGAGAGGTGGCAGAGGTTTGGGGATGGCTTCATTCCAACCGTAAATTGAACATAGTTGATGACGATGATGAACCTGCCAAATTGGCTTACAAGTGCATCTGCTGCTATTATGATGCATGTTTACCCAGAAATTAATCACCGAGTCTCAAGACTCGTTTTCCAGGAGGGTTCCTGTCAAGTGTTCATGGTAGAATGCCAATTTGCTGTGTTGTAATCCCTACGTCGTGATTTACAGGTAATTTTTAAGGATGTAGATATTTGGCCAAATACCATTTACATTGCATTTTTGTCTTCTTGGTTCTTTCGGTAAAGTCACGTAGAAGGGAAGTAATGAAATAATAAAAATAAAACATAATAAAATAATTCTCACTAGAATTATAATTATTTTATTATTTCTAGATTTGAAGCTTTCGTGACTGCAAGGAATCATATTCTTATGTTTTTTCGGTAAAGTCACGTAGGTAAAACATCAAAATTAATGAAAAAAAAAAAGAAAAAAAAATATCATAATTTTGATGTTTTACCTACGTGACTTTACCGAAAAAAACTAAGAATATTATTTTATTATGTTTTATTTTTATTATTTCATTACTTCCCTTCTACGTGACTTTACCGAAAGAACCAAGAAGATGAATCCCTGCAGTCACGAAAGCTTTAAATCGAAATTGCATTTTTGTTTAAATTTTTAGCCATGGCAGGGTTCCATAGAACCCAGGAGGAAACACATTCAGCACTGGGTGTAGGGGGGGGAAGGGGGAGGGAGACAACATACAAAAGCCACACAAAAATTCCCGTGTCGGGAATCGAACCCAGGACCCCCTTCTTGCTCTGAGATGCAAGCCGTTACACACAGCGCCACCTGAGAATAAAGGTGCCACATCCGGGTGCCGACAATTTATTTGGGACAAAAAATACACGCGTGCGGATACAGAAGGCAACGCAGTCACTTGTACTGTCGTCAACATCAGAGGCACGAGTTATGCCGCTGTCTGCGATTCACTTCTGCCAAGCCGCGTCACGTGCAAAAATATAGAGGGGGGGAGGGGGGTAGGGGGGGTCGACGATTCTCACGATTTCTGAGATGAGCAGCTGGCTCGGGATTACGCGCCCAGGATTTACAAAAGCGGCACGGGCAGGCGGGCGGGGCGGAGGAGGTGGTGGTGTGTACACAGGGCACACCGCGCTTCTTCCGTGGTATTTATCGCAAACATTTGCGCAGGAGACGACAATAGTTCACGCGATGCCACGTGAACAAGTGGGGCTATGTGCACACTAACATCATTGGTTTCTCATAACACTGTGTAACAATGTGTTGTTGTTCCTGGGTAATAAGTGTTATTTTCTAATTGCTTATGGCTCAAAAGTACATAAAATGGCTATTATTCCCAGTGAAATTTAAAAATGTACCTATTTTCCAGAACATTCTAGATAGATTCAGTGCTGAGTAAACTTGGAGTAACTTCTAGAACATTTTCCAGTAACATAAATGGTAGTATAAATACAGGGCCTTAAGCCCACCAGTTCAGTTTAGTTCCAGCTGCCTAAGTGGAGACATATCTGCATTTTTCTGAGATGGCATCACGAGTCTGCAAGCATCCGGCAGACGCATGTTGCTATGTCTGAATCAGTTTATCAAGACAAGAGCGAAAACTTACTCTGTGGAAGCATGCCTATCGGGGATCAAGACAAATCCTGGGCACCTCATTTCACCTGCGAGCAATGCAAAAAAAAACTACGGACGGTAAGATGGACAATTGTTGCTTGGAATTTGATGTTATAAAATTTGTTACAAATTGTTTAAGTACCTTCAAGACTTCTTCCCGAAGCTGCCTGAGGCAAAGGTCAAAGCCGGTATCACCGTCGGACCACAGATACGATTCTGATGTGCAATTAATTCCCCAAGAAGCTCACTAGTAAGGAGAAAGCGGCTTGGAACAGCTTGGTGGCAGTGGTTCGTGGCTTCCTGGGCAATCACAAGGTCGAAAACTATGTGGAGCTGGTTGAGACTCTGGTGAAGAACTATAGCACAATGAGCTGTAGGATGTCCCTCAAATTCTATATCCTTGATGCTCATCTTGATAAATTCAAGGAGAAAGTGGGAGCGTACTCGGAGGAGCAAGGCGAGCGCTTTCACCAGGATATACTGGACATTGATTGCCGCTACCAAGGACAGATTATGGAGAACATGATGGGAGGCTACATTTGGGGATGAATCTTGAAAGTGATTCCAGTATAATCATAAATCTCGAAAAATTACTAACTTAAAAATATTTAGTAGTTTTTTTTATTACTTTAGAATAAATACATGTACATTTTGATTTATATGTAGTTTTTTTCTGACTTCATGTGAGCGATCCGCCCGTTTTCTCATTGAAAATATGTACATTTTAAAATATCACTGGTCTGGTCACGAAAGCAAAGTTTGTGGGGAGTACTAGCCATTTTCTATACTTTTTAAGCATACGAAATAACGAAATAACACTTGCTACCCAGGAACAAGAATTGTGTTACACAGTGTAATCACAGCCCAGCCAATGAGGCTCCCCCTCCTGTTCAAGTTCGCAATGGAGTGGAAATTCGATCTTCATATGACAGGGTGAGTCCATCCATTGGACAACCGACGTTAACTTCGGGGCCGTCCATAAATGACGTCACGCACCTGGGGGGGGGGGGGTTATACATGTGTGACGAGGGGGGGGGTTGAGAAATGTGACGTCACATCAAAATGCGCAACTTTAAATAAATATCGACAACACGTTCTACTTAATGAATTGTACTTTTATTTTTTTTTATGTTTTCTCCTACAACATCACAGCACAGCGCCACATTAAATACGCACAACAATGACCACAATTTGAAGCATGTTTTATATTTTTTTTTTGGGGAGGGGGGGCAGAGCTTTGTGACGTCATATTTGAGGGGGAGTCTGACGTTTTCTGACGCCGTGTGACCAGGGGGGGGGGGGTCAAAAATCGTCCAAAATCGCGTGATGTCATTTATGGACGTGGTACTTCCTCGTTTTTCTAATTAACGTCAAAAGGGCGAGAAGCTGAGCCAATCCCTAGTTGGGCCTGGAACTTGTGGGTCGAGTGTTTCGCACAAATGGTTCCCAATATATATTTGATAGCACTTTGTGCCTGGAATCAAGTCACCAGAATGTGCAATAATTTAATTATTACATTTTCTTTCATGCACACACCTTTTAAATATGTAATATGTTACAATGAAATTAGCTGTGTTGAGATATATACAGTATATACATTATTTAATCACTTTATGTTTGCTAGTTAAAGGTACAGCCCTGCAATTGCTCGATCATGCCACTGCTGGCAGTATGCTTTCCACTAGATGGAGCTCTAGAGAGCTTTTCTAGAGGATATAATTGCCTTCTCCTCCAAATTGACTTTACGTTTTAGGAGAAGTGTGAGCACACACACTCTACCACAACACACGTGACCTGCCAATTGAATAACTGTGGTGTACCCAATTCATACTGTGTATTGAGAGAGGTGGGGAGGGGGGGATTTAACATACTTGCACAAACCTTAAACTGCCGTGCCTGGAGATCAAACCGGTGACCTCTGGTTTGCAAGTCCAGTATGCGAGCTATAACACCATGCAGTATACACCAAAGCAAAATTAATACAATTAAATTTTACACTTTCCATGAATTGTATAAACAGCAGTGAAATTACACTGTATATGTTTCACCAGACCAATTTAGCTGTTCAAGATATGACACTAGTTTGTAAATACAATGTAACGAAAACAACAAGGATCACCAATAGCTGTTGTTAAAGCAAACGATTCGAAGTGGGAATAGGCAGGATATGAATATTAACAACAAAGTGGTGAGCGGGAGAAGGCAAGAGAAGCAGAGGAAGAGATGGGAGTGAGATGGCACGGGAGTCGGGAGGTCATGAATTGAGACGATAAACCGGGGGAAAGGAGAGAATGGAAGAACATGCGAGAAGTATTTTGCACAGCAGTGGGACGTTACAGACCGATATCAACGATGGCGACAACGACTGGACTAGCGGGGTAGCGCCGAGGAGATGTTGCGAGTTCAAATCCAGGCTGTAATTTCACTCAGCCCATCTATCCCCTCCAGGGTTAACAAAAGGACCAAAAATGGAGTGGCATTTGTATTTTGTATGATGTCAATGTAAGCTGTCACGCGTATAAGGACTCGCAGCTGTGGAATTTCTATAGCTGGCTCAGGGCTGTGAATGGGGCCTCACCCTCGTTGTGAAGAAAGACATTGGGACCGTCTGAATTGCCTGAAATTGTGCAATTGCATGAAATTGTGCAATACATATCTGAATAAGTTTCGACAGCAAAACGCAAGCCTCAAAATAGGCGACGTGCATTTATTCGCGGAGGCCCACGTCAAAAGACTTTGGCGTTCCAAAATCACTTTCATCGCAACCCAACTGACCAACAACAATATTGAGAGTTTGCAGGTGACTGTCCTCACTGTCTGCAGCTACTGAACTCCACTTTGGATCGGGGGAGGGATGAGCAGAGCAATTAAAAAAAAAACAACTCTCCGATGTATTTTCGGGTTGTACTGCATCTTGTTTGGCGCGGTGTCCGCGGTGTTTCGCTCCACACGCTGAAGAAGCTCCCAAGCGCTGGGAGTGAAACGACGGACATTGTGCAGAACACGTGGTGCAACACTGCAACCAGAAATCGCATCGGAGAGCTATGCGGTATAACCGCGAAAACGCACGCAGTAGTAACATTGACATAAATTAGATGAGAGTATTTTATTCTCATCAGCCATTTCACGCATTAAAAAAACTTGAATATTTAATGTAAAAACAGTAGGTTTATTTAATGTAAAGTCTTAACTGACTGTGATGTTTCCATCCTACCTGCCGATGTCAGCTGTTATTTACGACTCTCTATGTGTGTGTCTCTCTCTCTATGCCTCTCTCTTACATTTCTCATGCTCACATGTTCTTTGCATTGCACTCTCATGCTCACATGTCATTTGGATTGCACTCTCATGCCTTTGGATTGCACCCTCATGCTCACATGCCCTTTGGATTGCACCCTCATGCTCACATGCCCTTTGGATTGCACCCTCATGCTCACATGCCCTTTGGATTGTATCCTCATGCTCACATGCCCTTTGGATTGCACCCTTTGAGTTGCACTTTCATGCCTTTGGATTGCACCACTCTTCGATTTTACATTAACATGCTAATCTCTCACATTAACATAGCCACTTCCGTGCCCTCGTCGAGGAGGCCGCTTTGGATTGCACCACTCTCCGATTTCACATTAACATGCTAGCCCCGCCCACTTCTTTATGACCCTTGGGCTACAACCATTTCAAACCTTTTGAAACAGTCTGCCTCAGCAGCAGATCATGCTCTCTCACCTGATGACGGACGCTTGTGTTGCGCCCGAAACGTCGTGATTCATTTTATTTTATACCTACGTGACTTTACCGAAAGAACCAAAGAGTATTATTTAATGTCGTTGTTTTTGTTTACATTGTGAATTACACGAGACAAGCTATTATCATTTGTCTGTGTGCACACATTTAATTTAAGAGGAATTGCCATGTTTACATTTCTGTCGAAAATGTGGAAATTTTTACTAAAACTCGCAAGCTATGCAATGCAAATGTATCTTGATCTCTTTGACTCGAGATATGAGTGTTTAGATATTAACTCTTAATGCCACAAGTGAAACATGTTTACATGCAATTGAACGCAAATGCAGCTTGACCTTGTGCAAATGAATTTGTATTCTTATTTAGACAGCGATGTGTGACGATTGTGTGAACCGTTATGATAAGCTTTCGATACGTGCAATTTCACATTTAAATAAACGTTTCCCACAAGTATGCTTCCAGTGTCACGTGGTGAGATAAAGGAACCGTTGGAAGTTTTGCACCGAACAATGCGGCCCTTTGTCTTCAAGAACGGTCCACAGAAGTGGATATCATAGAGCGACTTAGATACCTTCAGGTGACACAGTCGAGGGCAGAACGTTGCCACCACTGCTCTGCATATACCGGGTGGGTCATAAGTAACCACCTGATTTGAAAGCGGTGTTTTGTGCATTTATTTTGCAGAAATAAAGTAGAAGCCTGTGGAGTTCATGATAAACGGGCATATGCCTCGGCAGCGTGCAAGAACAGTTGAAATTTATTTCAGAAACAATCGTTCAATTATTCCAAACAGAGAGAGACTATCGTGGATATAAATTTCGATTTAAAGCTTTCGTGACTGCAGGGATTCATCTTCTTGGGTCTTTCGGTAAAGTCACGTAGAAGGGAAATAATACAATAATAAAAATAAAACATAATAAAATAATTTTCCTCAACTGAGGACGGCTGCTTGCGTTGTAGCCGAAACGTCGTGAGAATTATTTTATTATGTTTTATTTTTATTATTTTATTATTTCCCTTCTACGTGACTTTATCGTGGATATTTTAAGAGCCGAACTGCTCCAACTCACCACCGTATTCGGACGTTGATTTCCCGATTTCGGGTATCAGGAACAACGGGTGGATGCAAAAGCGTTGTTGGCAGACCTCCAACCGGTCGATCTCCAACTCCGATTGAGCAAGGTAAGAAATAGTTTCAATGAGAACCCCGAAACTTCGACGAGGAGACGCTTCGCCGCTCAATTTGGGGATCCCACGACGGTCCCTGCAGCGAATCTTGGTGCAGTACTTGCATCTTCTTCCACATAAGATTCAGCCGGTGCAAGAATTGCAGCCCAGTGACCGCCAAAAGCCGCCTCGAGTACTCGGGTGCTTTCATTTGAACTTGCAGACCAAGACAATATTTCTCATTACTAATTTAATTATATTCATATTCTTAGGTTTTGTCGGCAAAGTCACGTAGATAAAAAATTAAAATTAATAAAAGTAAATTAAAATAAAAATCACGACGTTTCGGAGGCAACACAAGCTTCCATCTTCAGGTGGAACCGTTGCCTCCGAAACGTCGTGATTTTTATTTTATTTTTTATTTTACTTTTATTAATTTTAATTTTTTATCTACGTGACTTTACCGAAAAAACCTAAGAATATGAATCATTGCAGTCACGAAAGCTTCAAATCTACAATTTAATTATGTAAGATGATGCTCATTTTAATTCGTAATAATACAATTTATAACTCGCGCAATGTTGCGGACCGAAGACGCAATTCTGCGGCGTGGAGCCGAGGTCAGTGTCAGATCGCATCGCGCCGTCTGGTGAGACTGGGCGGTTAAATGTGGAGCGGAAGAGATGCGCCTTTGGATGGTTTTTGAACGAAGAAAATGATTGATCGTTACGGTTGTCAATAGGGGATGGTTTTAAAGATGATGGGGGGGGGATGGGGATGCAGTGGCTGTCAACAAATTCAATTGCACGTTCCGGGATTCATACGTATTTATATCGAATCTCCTTGAGTTAAATCATTTTCTATCATTCAAAGTGTGTGTTTTTATTTGAAAAGTTATAGGCACAACAAAATCAGGTTGTTACATATGGCCCCACCCTGTATATGAAAGTAACGACAGTCAAACCAAAATTTTTCACTCTCCGAACTAGAATTTAGTCAACTTGAGCGCAGAACCAAACGTTAACGTGTGTTTCGGAGTTTGATACGATTTGCATGCTCCAAATTGTGTTGCCAAAAATTAAGCGTGTGTATTTGTTTTCGTCTCTCTGGGATGGTGGGTTCGTATTTGGCTCTGCGCTGGTTGACCCAGAACACGCTTGCAAAGGAGACTTGGCATCTCACTGGTTGATTTCTCACCCGGTGAGATTAGAGGCCCACGAATGAATGAAGCGGTTCAATCTTCGAGCGTTTGCCAAATCGGCCGAGCCAATCCACAGTGGAATCCGTCTGCTGCATGGTTCAGCGCTCTGGGTCTTACAGCCAGTCCGAGGGCAATCCTCCTCCACAGTATGCCTCAAGAGTCTGCATGAAATAATGAACTTTAACACAAGTTCTGGGAAATATGTTTGGATGAGGCACCTTACATATCCTGGACCTTTACCATCCCAAAACTGGCACTTTAACTCCGAGGAACGTAACGATTCACCATAACCACCTCTACCCTCCCCCAATAGTTTCATGGATTCTTCATCAGATCGATTCGGTTTAAACAGTCGACAACTCAAGAAACCATGATCGTCTAATTTGCAAGTGACCTGGGGCATTTTTTTTCTACCAGTAGGGCACCATTATTGCTGTGGTGTAATCCCCAATTGAGTAATTCGCGGGCGAGTTTCAAATTTGGTTAAAAAAAATTCGACTCCGACGCCAGCACACAACGACCTACCAGTTGCGAATGACGTCAGGGGATCTGTAGCGTCCACTACAGTTACTACACCCACAGCAATAATCGGGACGCCCCGCCGGAGTCGAACCCGTGGCACCTGTGCAACAAGCGGCTCAATGTGCTACGGCTGGGCCGCATCGGCGCCCATGACTTAAGGGCCACCATTCAAACACCTTTGTGGTTTTAGTCTTCACACGAAGCTCGTCGTCTGCCCGAGACACAAACCGTGGAAGATGCGGATGCCTGATGCACAACTGGAAAATTTAAATCTCTCCGGTGGTGTGCGACTGTGGTCATCCAGAACAGACTGTAACAACGTATAACGAGGCAATGCCCCGATCCACAGATATGAAGGAGACGTCGCAGCGAGAGCACTCTGCTGCTCCTGATGCGGTTGTTTGGCTTGACCCACCTAAACTGTAAAATTGCAGTTGCTGCTCTGCACCTAGATCAGCCATACGACAATAGGAAGAACTCAAATCGGTAATAAATTAATTGTTATTTGTATTGTTTGGGACGCTTCTCATTTGCTATTGTCTGGTGCATAAAGTTGTGTTTGCACAAATAGCCTAAAGGTTACGTTGGTGTATAAATTGAGGGAACCATCTATAATCCCATCTCACACGCATGATTCAACAAATTAATTCAAAGAAAAAAATATGTTCATTATTACACGCCCAGTGATGACATTAAGAAGGTCTCCCTTAAGTTCAAACTTGATTTGAAGCTTTCGTGACTGCATGAATTAATCTTTGGTTCTTTCGGTAAAGTCTCGTAGAAAGAACAAAAATATTTAATTTATTTTCTTTCTACGTGACTTTACCGAATGAACCAAAGATTTCTCCCTTAAGTTGAACACAAAAAACAAGTACAAATTGCATGAGATCGGTTGCTGGGATTTTCCTTCTCCACGTTTCCTCTATGTAGGTGCCTCCCGTCACATCCACTCTTTATCTTCTCATTAGAGTTTGGAAGACCTCCATATTTGCAGACTAAAACTAAACTTTTTTTTTCCAGGTAAGGCACCACTGAGCTGCATAGCTGTTCCAGAAGCGACCTGGCCACAGATTATATATCAACTAAGTAGCTTATTAGCGTGTTGAAATGGCCAGCACCAAAATACTTGAAACAGTTGCTTCTAAATGTGTAGGAAAAAAACTGGAGGACCCAGAGAAAAATCCATGCGACCACAGAAAACTGCAAATATTCGATAGGCACCAAGGGTCGGGATTGAACCCACAAACTGCTGACTACCAGGTGAGGGAGTTAACATACCACCACCGCGGCTCCAGGTAAACTTAGCTGATTCATATATTTACATAACATCTTGTGCCAAGGCTATAGTCCCACAATTGCCACATCCTCCCATCTCACCCTCGGCCTCACTCCCCTTCTTCTGCCCTGCAATGATGGCCTCTCCATAGCCATTCCAATTATATGGCATGGCGAATAACACGTATCACCTGGGTAAATCAAATCACCTTCATAGAGGATCCGAGTCAATTCATATAATAAACAATACAGGGCGAGTTGCGTGCAAACTAGCACTGATGAACAGTGGTTTAGCCTGTGGATAGACTGGGCCCCACCATGGGAACGTGGAATTCCCACCATAAACCGCAAGCAAAAGGAAATAAGCGCTGGCTCGGTGCCCTCTAAAGCAGGTGACCGCTCTGAATCGGGCGCCAACTCTAAGTAGAAACAGCATAGATTACTGAATTATGATCAACGCAATGTCAATTAAGCCGCTTTAGAATGCAATGGAATATTTATAGGCCGAGCGCTTTGGGGATGCTTGACGGAGTGCTGCTACATTTAGCACGCTTCTGGATGGAACCGAAGTGCACTGGGAATGTGCAGTCTCAGTAACTAATCTGGCTAAAGAGCTTCAAATGCCGAACGCACGTTGCATTATTGCTGCACACTTTGCTCCTCCGTCACACGGCTGAGTGCACATGCCTTGTCGAGTGATGCTTTATCGTCCGTGAATTTGTCGCCGTTCCTGTAAAAGGCCGTGGCAATTTGAGGCCAAAGTGTTGCCGGCAACCGTTGCCGGCTTTTGGTTGCCTATTGTCAACAAACAAAAGTATTTGCCCAAATCTGGACAATTAGCAATACCAATCCTGCTCATCTTCTTGGTTCTTTCGGTAAAGTCCGAAAGAACCAAGAAGATGAATCCCTGCAGTCACGAAAGCTTTAAATCGAAATTCAATCCTGCTCAGTCGAATGTTTATACAGGTAGGAACCTCCTGGTTACACCAGCCCACAGAGGATTATTGTATCCGTCCGTCCGTCGTGCAGGCAGGGGCTGGGTGGGGAGGGAGGGGCTGGGTGGGGAGGGGAGGGTAGGGAGGGGCTGGGTGGGGAGGGGAGGGTGGGGCTGGGTGGGGAGGGGAGGGTGGGGAGGGGCTGGGTGGGGAGGGTGGGGATGGGCTGGGTTGGGAGGGTGGGGCTGGTTGGGGGGTGGGAGGGAGGGGTGGGGCTGGGTAGGGAGGGGCTGGTCACCCCGTGGTGCCCTTATAAAACTCAACATTTAACCTACTCACGCCGGCTTGTGCCCGCCCTCACAGTCGGGCATATTTGCGGAATACACCACGCCGCCGTTGACACTGGCCATTGACCGAGCAACCCAACGTTCCTACCAGCTCCCTCGCAGGAATGTGTTATTTAAACAAGGGCACAACGAAGAAGAGGGAGCATGTCGAGACCCTTGCTTGGCATTTCGCTGAGAGACACAAATGAGGCACATATCATTGGAGAAAACACGCAGCTTAAAAGGACACACTTCTGATTGTTCAGAAATGTAATTGGGCTCGGGCAAGACACGTCACGGCGAGAAGGGACGATGGCTGATGGTCAAGGATAATAATGGAGTGGCTGTCAAGGAATGGAATGCATCCACAACAGGATGTTCACCGAGATGGAGCAATGGATACCGCACGTGTGCATGAGCTCGGTGGATTGTTGCGTCACAGGATCATTGGAGGTGGCAATGTCTTTGGGAGGCCTTCATCCAGCAGTGGATTGACCATAGCTATTGATGGTGATTTTCCCCGAGTAGGCAATGGGAAGGCAACGTCCAATCAGATTTCAGGAGTTCGCATGATTACCCGAGGTTGTGTGGCCTGCAGACCGATAATTGTTGTTCGAAAGCAAAATAACTCTGTTTATTGACCAGATGCAACTTTAAAGTCATTGTCAATCTTTCAAAGTTGCAATAGTTGCCTATCGTAAAGGTGTTTCCAGTCACGATTGCCGGTAACAATCGCCATAACACTGGCCTGGTGCCTCATGGCCTTTAGGTGCAAGTGATGATTCCATTTTTCAATGAAGCAGTGAGATTCATATCTCTATTTAAAGCTTTCGTGACTGCAGGGATTCATATTCTTGGTTCTCTTAGTTAAGTCACGTAGAAGGAAAAGAATACAATAAAAAAATAGAACTATATATTTGTAAAAAATATATATTATTTTATTATTTCCCTTCTACCTGACTTCACCGAAAGAACCAAGAATATTCATATCTCTGTTGTGTCTTTTGCACACATTCACTATGATGCTACACCATGTGCTGTACAGCACATACTAGTCACGTTTTTCACAATTCAGTACGACTCCGCCTTAACCACGTAAATAAGAAGAGCACTCTTTGTGGATTCTATTCTTCCCACACATCAGCAACAAAAACAACAAAAACTATGCCCCACATTTCAGATGGAGTGCTCTCGGCAATAACATCTGGTAGCCCAACAGAATTTGTTTTCAGAAGCCTGCCGATATTGATCAGGATCCAGATTGTTGAAACAAAGCCAGAGTTTTATTGCTAAAAAAATTGCTACCAAATGGTATTGGTCTGGACAGCCAACTGGTCTGGAAAGCCAATTGGTTGACACAATAGCGAGATGATAACTACCTCGCTTGGTATACAGGAGGTCGTGGGTTCGATCAAGACTCTGACGCCTGTATATTTGGAGTTTGCATGATCTCAATGTGGTCGCGTGGATTTTTTGCCCTCCACATTTAAAAACACCATGCGTTTAGAGGATTTGGCTGCTATACATTTCCACGTGATAAGCCACTTCGAGCTGTCATTTGCGGCCAGGTCGCTTCTGAAAAAAAGAGCTATATAGCTCCAGTGGGCCTTACCTTGCAAGAATAAAATAAAAATTGTTAGTTTGGCTATTGCCATTGGCCCTATGGTGTCATCTTCCAGAACCATTCTGTCACGCGCCAGTGAGGCTCTACCGAATGTCAGGGTTCCACAACTGCTTGTTATTTTTGCAACTCATGATATTCCTATGATACAATTGGTGCAAAAATGCAATATATATACACACACACACTGAATTTTTTTTGCAACATATATAATCCTGTTTTTTTATATTTCATGCTTCCCTGGGGACTCATACCAGAGGGCATATTATCTGCATGCCACACGCATGCGTTTAAGTGGTCTACATAAACTTCATTTATTAAAACATCGCGATGGTCCACTATTTCAGAAGGCGTACACGAGGCTAGGCTGGTGGTGAGTGCTCGGAGTGAGAACGCATTCATTAATCAATCGGCAGCAGTAAATGTGCTCATTCATCAGAACCCTTACGTAACTTGATGGCAGTAATAACCAGAGGTGTGGACTCGAGTCATGTGACTTGGACTCGAGTCAGACTCGAGTCATGAATTTGATGACTTGCGACTCGACTTGGACTTGCATAACAATGACTTTGTCCCACCTATGAGATGTGGACTCGAGTCATGTGACTTGGACTCGAGTCAGACTCGAGTCATGAATTTGATGACTTGCGACTCGACTTGGACTTGCATAACAATGACTTTGTCCCACCTATGAGATGTGGACTCGAGTCATGTGACTTGGACTCGAGTCAGACTCGAGTCATGAATTTGATGACTTGCGACTCGACTTGGACTTGCATAACAATGACTTTGTCCCACCTATGAGATGTGGACTCGAGTCATGTGACTTGGACTCGAGTCAGACTCGAGTCATGAATTTGATGACTTGCGACTCGACTTGGACTTGCATAACAATGACTTTGTCCCACCTATGAGATGTGGACTCGAGTCATGTGACTTGGACTCGAGTCAGACTCGAGTCATGAATTTGATGACTTGCGACTCGACTTGGACTTGCATAACAATGACTTTGTCCCACCTATGAGATGTGGACTCGAGTCATGTGACTTGGACTCGAGTCAGACTCGAGTCATGAATTTGATGACTTGCGACTCGACTTGGACTTGCATAACAATGACTTTGTCCCACCTATGAGATGTGGACTCGAGTCATGTGACTTGGACTCGAGTCAGACTCGAGTCATGAATTTGATGACTTGCGACTCGACTTGGACTTGCATAACAATGACTTTGTCCCACCTATGAGATGTGGACTCGAGTCATGTGACTTGGACTCGAGTCAGACTCGAGTCATGAATTTGATGACTTGCGACTCGACTTGGACTTGCATAACAATGACTTTGTCCCACCTATGAGATGTGGACTCGAGTCATGTGACTTGGACTCGAGTCAGACTCGAGTCATGAATTTGATGACTTGCGACTCGACTTGGACTTGCATAACAATGACTTTGTCCCACCTATGAGATGTGGACTCGAGTCATGTGACTTGGACTCGAGTCAGACTCGAGTCATGAATTTGATGACTTGCGACTCGACTTGGACTTGCATAACAATGACTTTGTCCCACCTATGAGATGTGGACTCGAGTCATGTGACTTGGACTCGAGTCAGACTCGAGTCATGAATTTGATGACTTGCGACTCGACTTGGACTTGCATAACAATGACTTTGTCCCACCTCTGGTAATAACTTGCAATGGGCTTCAAACGGGCTACATTGTGCAGACGCTCAAGTCAGTGAACTCTTCTCGAGATCTGTTAGGCCATTATGTTTGTTGCCTCAATGAATTCCCCGGAATGAATGCGCGCCCGTTGATAAGCGCCTTGCAATAATGGCTTGTCCCAGGAATGTCTTGAGTGTTCTAAATAAAATATATGGCATGAAATGAAGTGTGAAACCCTAATTGTTATTTTCTTTGTTTTTACTTTCTACGTGGCCTGTAATTCAGCACGGAGGCGGCGAGATGGTGGATCGGACAAGCGTTGTAAAACTCCCTTCCTGTGGGCGTCGAAGAGTAGCCACCGACCGCCATACCCCGGGCTCAACATGGAGAATGTGATGGAGCAAATGTGGACTTCAAACCGTTCCATCTGGATAGGATGGAGTGTTTTTCCCCTGGCGCTGGTGGGAATTTCTACGGGGTACTCAGGTTTTCTCCCATAAGCAAGCGCTCATTCACTGGCTGATTATACCTTGATAATAATAGAGGACCGTAGATCTTGGAGGGGAATTTGGTGCTGGTACACCTTCCTGCTTGGTTGTATTTCTTGCGCATTCTGAGTTGGTTTCTCTCTCACTCTCCGAGAACGAACAAATATTGTTGGGCAGCTCGTTACAAGGTCACATTTATTTTTTTACTATTATTCTGATCATGTGCATGTGGAGGTTGTGAAAAGCTGCCGAATACAAAAATGTGACATTGCTATTTGACAACTCAGTTTTCAGCATCGCATGCTTCCAAACCGTTTCCAGAAAATCTAAGAGCAAGCGAGTGAAGACTCCCTAACCAGTTACCAATTGTCTTTTCTGCTCGGCAGATAATAATACTCGAAATGCGTTATTAAAAAGAAACCCAACCTTCGTCGCCCAGCGATTGGAAAAATACTCTCCGAAGAAAATACCACCCCCGCCGTCTTCTCCAGTGTATACCCGCTGGTCGGATATGTTGGGATGAGGTGGCTCTCAAGTTTGGATTACTGAGCACAGTGGGGAATTTTTTCTTTAACCGTGCCGCTCTATTTAATAGCAAAATGACTCTTGGTTGGTCGCCTTCATATATCTTTAAAAGTTACAGAATGTTGAAATGGTGGTAAAACACTGATAGATTGTCATCAAACGCACCGTATGGTATTTGTATATATATAAATGTTTGCACATTATAATTTTACCTCCAATTTAATATCTTTATTGAAATTACTTTTACTGTCATTTAGTATTTTATATATAATCTATAGGGTATGGTCCAGATGTCTTGGTGACGTCTAATTAATTTACCCCCTCAAAACAATTGTTGACCCAATTGACATTTTGCAATTCCTGCACACGAATTTCAAAATGGCACCCACCTCACCGCAAATTGTAGAATGGCCCCCAAAAGTGGGCCAGTTTAGGTAGTTTCCATTATTAATTTGTTAACCTATTTAAGGCCTGGGAGTAGCTCAGAGCAGCTAAATGGAAATAAGACGGAACTCCTTTTAGTCGGTTCTCCCCAACAATTGAAAAATGATTGCCAGAACGTCTGCCCGAAGCATGAGATTAGTTTTATTGGAGTGGCAGTCGATCCGTCCATTTCCTTCGAAGCTCATGTTGATAAAGGTTGTGAAGACCTCGTTTTTTTCACCTGAGAGACATTGCTTGACATCGCAACATCCTTACACCCGCTTATTCTGAGAGGCTGGTCCATGTACTAGTCCTCTCGCGAATCGATTACCGCAATGCCTTGCTCATTGGTGTTTTAAAAACGGTCCTTGGTAGACTACACATTGTTCAGAATTCAGCAGTTAAGAGTGTTCACCCAAACCCCATTACGTGACCGTATTTCTCCGAGCAGAGCTCAAGAGCCCTTCTACTCGTTTTTAAAGGCTTGCAAGGGCTGGCGCCACCATATATTCACGAGTTAATCCATCCATACATCCGCCTCAAGGTCGTTAAGATCTGCAGTCTCCGCGCGTCTGTGCGTACCTCGATCCCGGCTGTGTTCCTGAGGTGAGCGGCCATTTTCTGTGTCTGCGCCACAGTTGCGGAATTCCCTACCATTGGAAATAAATGTATCCGATAATTTTGATTATTTTAAGTCTCCTCTCTCTTTTTCTATTTAAGGCCACGACACAGAGGCATTGGGTCTCTGTGTGTCTATGTTGTGTGTCTCTCTCTGCGTGTCTCCGTGTCTGTGCTTTTTCTCTCTCTCCAATGTAGTTCTACCTTCTTAAGTCAGTTTATTCTATTTAGCTAATCCGTCTGTCTTGGCCTTTTCTTATCCTTGTTCTTACAAGGCACCTTGAGACATGCAAAAAAAAAGATTTAACTACACTTATTTGGCCAATCTTATTTGACAGACAACTATTACAGGTTTACCATGTTCAGTTGTTTTCTCCTTGTCACAGGTTGAGTCACAAACCGTACCTCTCCATAACAAAGGCTCACCCTCTTAAGCCTCACCTTACCATATGAATAAAAAGTGTGCTGTACTTGCCGCTCCCCCCCCCTCTCCAACCATTATATAAACGGAGTGGTAGCTCCTGCAATCTCTCATTTACTTGATACAGCTGTCGTTGCTGTGACGATTCCACCTGAAGACGGAAGCTTGTGTTGCCTCCGAAACGTCGTGATTTTTATTTTATTTTACTTTTATTAATTTTAATGTTTTACCTACGTGACTTTACCGAAAAAACCTAAGAATATGAATCCTTGCAGTCACGAAAGCTTCAAATCTAGAATACATTAGTGGAAATCACCTTGCAAATAAATGTAAATTATTATGATTATTACCACTCGCCGCCTCTGCTTGCCTTGGTTGATAATCAAATTTAAGATGCCAAGTTCTCAGTGCAGTGCATGAATCCCACAATATGTATACACACATAAATAAACACATACACACTAGAATAGCTGTGCAGACTGTTGGAAAATGTGCTTTTGGAAACCACCGAATGTATTAAAGCCAGTAGGACGCATGAGGGGAGGTGGTGTGGACAGCACCACGTCCAGCTGCGTTCGCCTCCCCAGTGCCATGTACAAACCACAACAGGTGCTGTACACATTTAAGGCCGAGTCAACCAAGGGGAGGCCCAGCACACGTTCAGATATTCAATCGCCAATGTTCGCCACCAGCAGGAATTTAACTGTGGTGGCCGGATTGAAAGTCAGCTAACCACTCCCCACACACTTATTCGCATACTGCATAGAAATACACACTTTGATGAACATTAAATAGTATACATTAGTGTAGTGAGCGACACGTCATGTAGAAGGCATCTTATTTATTAAGAACACACTGGGCGATATATTTACATAACGCAGCTACACATAGCCGACCCTATCACACAACCCCATCGTCTGTGTACAACTAAGCAGCTGCCTGACTAGCGCAGCGACAGCGACGGTGAGAGCCTTGCAGAAGATCGGCCACGTGGTCGGACGACGAAGAGAGATGACGGTGAGCAGCGACGCAGTCAGGGCCCAGGACCCGCAACAGCACCGAACCTCTGGTTCGGTCCCCCTTATATAGGCCCCAGTGCGGCCAAGCCCCGCCTCCGGCCACGCCCCCTTCTAGAACCTTCAAGCAGGTTCCCGGAGCTTCGACTGACTCCGCCTTTCACCTCTACATCAGATACGCCCTCCTCATAATTAGCCATTACGTAATGTACCCATAACCCCGATTACCCCTTCAGACCGACAGGTGGCACCCTGTCATTACACATGCGCTGATATAAAAAGTGTATTCTAGATATTAACATATATATATATATATACACACACACACAACAAATGTGCTTGCATCGGGACAAGCTAAAATCGATTATGGGCTTTGAACATAAGGGAGACGATGCAAGAATATAAGCGATGCTGTGGTTTCTGTAATTTTAGCAGTTTACGCGTTATTTGTAGTGGCCATCAGCTGTGAAATTGCAAAATACAAAAGTCTGGAGCTCCCACAAAGAAGTCAAGGGGTTATTATCATGAATAAGGGATGCTCCTGAACAAATATGGGTGAGTAAACATGAATGATCCACACATCTAATATGCATACACGCATAAATAATAATAATGCCCCTTTTATTATTCATGGAAACCTCATTTAGAGATGCTTGGAGACTTTTCCAGAGGGTCCCTGCATTGGGGATATTCAGCCAATTCCATGTTTGACTGCTTAGCCATGTGAGAGAGAAAAACCAAGTGTCTGGAGATAACCCCACCCAACCCCACGAGGGGATAACACTGAAAGCCATGGCACATTTCGATTCAAACCACTTGTTTCACCGTCAACTGCTGGCCACCGATGAGCCTAGAGGGTATAAACGTTTTTGGGGGGGTACCGCGGTGATGAGATGTGAACTATCTTGCCTGGTGTACAGGAGGTTGTGGGTTTAAACCGAGACCCTGACACCTGCTGGCATATTTGGAGTGTGCGTGACTCCCTCGCCCTATGGTGAGATGTTTACTACCTCACCTGGTATACAGGAGGTCGTGGGGTTCGATCCAGACCCTGACACCTGCTGTATATCGGGCGTTTGCGGTGTATTTCCCCATGGTCGTGTGAATTTTTCCTTCGGGGTCTGCGTTTAAAGCGCGTATAATGGCTGATATAAAATGTCCACGTGATAAGCCACTTTGTTGACCTATCATTTGTGGCCAGGTCGCTTCTGAAAAACAGCTATGTAGCTCAGTGGGCCTTACCTGGTAAAATAACAAACAGTTTCTTCATTCCTATTTTGTTTTCATAATTCGTACAAAACCACCAACCCTTGCCTCTCCAAAGTTCTGCACGACAGGCATGTGTCTCAAGGTCTCCGTGAAGGTAATACATAGATGTGAATATTAAACCGTGGATTACACGCAGGGCTGGGCCTCAATAGTGCTTGGATGATTGACCACCACGCACAGTCGGTTATTAGACTGTGTGGCTGTGTCATGGACAGCGGTGCAGAAAAAAAAAATCCATCCTTCTGCTGTGGTTCTATGCTCTCGTGTCCATGCTCCCAACCTTTCAAGCGGCATTGACCTACGTGGTTAAATAATTCCCAGGGTCCAAATGGCTTGGGGAGGGCCCTCATCCTGGAGTGGATTGTTAAAAGGCCGTACGTATACACAATACTGCAATAAATAATACGTGCAATTAATAGATATGTAATCAATTATGCTGTCAATTCAAAGGCAACGTATCTTCCCTTCTCAATGAGCAATGGAGGTTGTCGTCATTCCTAATGGAAGCCCTGAGCCAACAGCTAAAATTCCACGTTTCCATGACAAGGGCCAGTCTTATACAAAGGATGACCAGATTTAATTTGAATTGGGACGATGGGCAGAGTCTATATACCTAACTGGATTCGTGTCAAAAACTGTAACCGCTGTGTCACTTGGCCAGAGAGAAAACGAATAATAGGAAATTAGCACATTGATGTTAAAGGTGACTATGTTTAAAATATAAGTAGGAGTCCGCATATTTTGATACAATATTTCGATAGGCGCTCACACATACTATAATGTATAAAAACACATATTGGCTTGATGAATAAATACAAATGAACCACAAGCTTAATAACCAGCACAAACAAAACTCTTGTTTTGACAGCAGCAATGAAAAAAAAAACACACGCAGGGATGCAATACGATACAAGTCTGTTATTTCAGATGCACTAAGTGCCCATTGGGAAGGCCTTCATCCAGCACTGGATTGATCATAGCTGATGATGATAAAGAGTCGATTGAGACCTGGGGGATGGCGGGAGGGGTATCTTTGTATCAGGAGGCCAGCATCGTATAAACACTCCGTAAGAACAAAATGGGTTTTAGTGGAGCAATGAAAAATGAAAAAAGTTAAACATCATAAAACGTCAAATCGTCATGCTAGCAAACGGGGTTCTCGTGCAATTAATAAAAAAAATTCAGTGTCAAAACGTCGTTACAGCCAACGGTTATATCCAGTGCTACAGAACAAAAACTCATGAATTACACACCAGAGCAACATGCAGGCCTCGAGTGCATCGTAATGATAACAACGCAAGGACAAGTTTAATATCAGAGACTAGGTTATAAAGTGCAAACAAATGGACAATTGAAAGCAGAGTAAAATGAACTTGATACAGCGAGCGTGCTGTGACGGTTCCACCTGAAGACGGAGGCTTGTGTTGCCTCCGAAACGTCGTGATTTAAATTTTATTTCAATTTAATTTTTTACCTACGTGACTTTACCGAAAAAACCCAAGAATATAAACTTGGCCGTTTTGTGAATTCGAATGCACCGAGGAATGTAAGCGTAAAAAAGGTTAACAAGAAGAAATCCAGACAAAATCTGGCTTAATATATAAAAACATAACATTAAAAGAGGCGGGTATGGTAGGTGGTCATATTAATGTGAACAAAAACATAATTAAACCAGCCATTTATATTGCTATTGCATTTCTTAAAAAAATGAATGCAACAAATGCGAGGCCTGATGGAACATCATTCACTCCAGTGCGAGCATGCACAGGCGCCAGATGGATTGTTAGATCACAAGACCAGAGGCAATGGTTTGGGGAGGCCTTCATCCGGCAGTGTTTTGATTATAGCTCATGATAATGACGATATGAACCAGTCAAAGCACTTCACTGGGCCTATTCCAGATTTAGCAAAACAGATTCATATTGGCTGGTTGCTTAGATAAGTGGTTGTACTGTATAAGCAAGTCCCCAACTGGGATTTGAACTCATTAACCTCCATA
This sequence comes from Lampetra planeri, assembly GCF_965212315.1. Classification (NCBI taxonomy): domain Eukaryota; kingdom Metazoa; phylum Chordata; class Hyperoartia; order Petromyzontiformes; family Petromyzontidae; genus Lampetra; species Lampetra planeri. The sequence continues at coordinate 5,079,340 of NC_136145.1, read as the reverse complement.
TTGTGGGGTTTAGGTGCTAACCAGAGTACTACCAAGCCAGATCTTTCTGGAACAATAGTTCAGCTTAAATAAATGTCAGTTCTGTGGTGGTGAATCGTTTCTTTTTAATGCTCAGAAGTAGAAATGATCCAAATTAAGTTAAAACGAACATTTAAATGTGAAGGTTTTTTTTTTACTTCTTTTGAAACCACTGGGTGACGTGGCTAAAGATCAAAATAAACACATGATACTTTGGATCAAAAAACACATAGTACATCCAGACTATCGGTGATGCCGGTTCAGCGCTCCTGAGCTTCAAATTTCCACATTTTATTCACACTGTTTGCAAGAAGATTGCGATTAAATGGGCACAGTTGCTCCCCGACCAAGATGTGAACTTGCGACCGTCCGACTGTGAAAGCCGAGCTGCGTTTCCCCCATCGATGTAAGGACATTGCAAAAAGGTACAATTTCCAGCCCCGAAATTGCTCCCGGAAGGCTCCTGGAGTGAACCTCTAAAGAGCTCCCCTCTTAAGGGTTCTTTAAAACACTGCCACACTGGCCAGACGTCTTGGAAGAGGCGGCATTACCCATAAACAAAGATACTGTACCTCCCTATACCCTTAACAAACTGTTGGGGCAAGTGCTGCTAGCGAGCACCTATGAAGGCCGACACGGCACACGAGGGCGTGGGTGGTCGGAACCACGGGCACTTGAGCCATTGTCGCCCCTAGTGACATTGTTCACACACCGCATCAGGTACTCATTTGAGGCAGAGTCGACCTAGGGGAGGTCCAGAACCGGTTCAGATAATCGTCACTGCTGTTGGCTCTGAGCAGGAATCGAACTCGGGTCGCCAGGTTTGTAGCGCGTTGCAGTAACCATTACACTACCCCACGTGCCGAATGAATGTGGTGAACACATTTTTACTGCTTGGATGGACCAAGGCCGTGCAGTGGATTTGAGAAACCTTGTACCACCATTTCTTCTACCGCTTCAGAAGATCGGACCTCTGGATTTCCAATCCGGTGTGCTAAGCATTGCACCATGGGCAGCATCCCAGATCGTAACTCAGCCATAAATAATAAAATAACCACGGCTAAACTCTTAACCGCTCACCATAAACACGGTCATTACAATATACATTACTGGACCTCATTTCAAAGATGGATAGTTTTATCGCTGGCAAACGCCCGCCTTTTGGACGGTTCAGCTTTTTACGCACAAATATTGCACCGTAAGCTTTTTTTGCAATTTAATTTAAAAAAAGAATGCCACTGATAATATCCATTGCGTAAGCACTACAGGAAAATTAACAACATGAACAAAATACCGAACATATCAGGCACAAACGAAACATTACTCTAAGCAATTATTTCTTGTTTTAGAATATTTGGAAAAAGTTAACATATAATCTACATTTTCTTTATTGTCCCTTTTGAATGTTTTTATATTTGCAGTTTCTTTTTTAAAATAAAATTATTTATTTTAAATGACTGAAAACACTTTTTTTTATTCACACTGAATTAATGCAAGCTGACTCCGTATGTCTCATAGGTGTAGGCGCAGCCCTGCAATTGCCCGCTCACACCGCCGCCGGCAGAAGGCTCTTACGAGAGGGAGCTCTAAGATAGTTCCGCTAGATAGTCACGCTGGTTTTATGGGCCTACTTTTCCATGCTAGCCAGGCGTCTTGGAAGATGCTAGAGGGCCCACACTTTAGCCCACCACCCACGAACCGCCTAATCGACTGCACAGCGCCCATTTATACTGCTGATTGGACAGAGGCAGACACGGGAGTTAAGAAACGTGCCTCATTGTTTCAACTGCCTCTCCAGGAGATCATATCCATCTGTATTCCAAGTCCGGTGTGCTAAGACACCATGGCAACATCCAATAGGTAACACAATGCGACTAAATACTCATAACTCACCCGGCGAGACAATATAAATCATAAATCATTGATGTGCTATGAAGCAGGGCTATTCCCCGAAACATTGCCTGTTATATATGATGAATGTGTTGAGAGCTTTTATGTATTTGTGCACCACTGCCACTGCAGCATCAACAAACACATTCTCAGTTTTACACGTAGGCTTTCGCAATCAAAATTATTCATAATCAACGTTTTTGGGTTTAGATCGCGTTATTTATAAATGTGTCGTAACCCTCCACCACCCGACACGGCCAATCAGTAAAAAAGTGTCACGTTGACAAAAGACAAATAGTTCACTGCTTTAGCCCACCGGTGTGTTGAAGCGTGAAACCACAACATTTACAATTTGAGTTGTACGACGTTTCGCTCGTAATTGCATCCAGCATCATCGGGCAATTCGCCAGAATGGTGAGGCTCTGCTCTGTCTCCCGTTCTTATATAGAGCAGCAGCTGGGTGACGTCATCATCATCAAACACATTCTGCTCGTTACAACATGCTGCGTGCCCCCATTCCATACTTGTGGAAACTGCACACTGCAGCACAGGTGACGTCGGTGACGCTGAATGCCACACTGACATTGTGTTGACAATAATGACAATTAATAATGATGATTTTCCAGGCCTTTACCCGATGTCCAAGAAACCTTTGGTGGTGACAGTTGTTAGCCTCACCACTTTCCTCACCCCTCCCCCAAGAGGACATGCTTATCCACCGTATGATTTTCAACACGGCTTGCCTCGCACACTTGACCAATGTAAATGGTAAAATGTATAAGCAGGGCCAATTCCAATTTGCCAAAGTGTCAGGTCAGACGTTTTTTTGTTTTCGTATTTGTGTTTATTTGACACCATTCGCGTAAACCACTAATCATACGCTTTAAAATTACTCCACGGTCATTGCAATTGGCCCAACAGCGTTGGAGGTCTCTAGACAATCACGCCTGCAGTAAAGTACATACAGATTTGCCGCTTATATAACTTAATTCTAGATTTGAAGCTTTCGTGACTGCACGGAATCATATTCTTAGGTTTTTTCGGTAAAGTCACGTAGGTAAAACATCAAAATTAATGAAAATAAAATAAAACAAAAATCACGACGTTTCGGAGGCTTAGCTGCATCACTTGATGCAGCTAATTCGGCTGTGACGGTCCCACCTGATGACGAAGACTTGTGTTGCCTCCGAAACGTCGTGATTTTTGTTTTATTTTATTTTCATTAATTTTGATGTTTTACCTACGTGACTTTACCGAAAAAACCTAAGAATACGCTTATATAACGTTCAATACATAAAATCAGCCTCTGTTGTGGATTGCCAAATAAAAATAAAATATGTTTGATTCTCAGCCTAATGGCCTTATTGCATTTTGTGGAGACAACGAATTTATTTATTTATTTCATTATCCAATTTTTCCATTGCAGAATGTCACATGTTTTTAATGTACCGTCCATAATATTGGGAGTGTAAAATGTCACTAGAGTTTGTCTATTGGCAGGTCGCGTGTGATGGGGTAAAGTGTGGGTACCTCCACCTATTTCAAGATACTGGCCAGGGCAGAAGAGTCGGCCAAATATTCGCATTAGAAGGGCCCTCGACAGCTCGCTCAATTGGATGCCCTTTCATCAGCAGTTGCATGAACAAGTGCTTGCTCATAATAGGTCATTTACCATTTTTTCTGGCAACAAAACTGAAACTTTTTTTTACGAGGAATCATGTTTGCATTAACCACAATACCTGCAGTCAGAATGCAAACAAAAACACACTCTGATAATGTATGCATAATGTATGCATTGTCAGAGTGTTTTTTTTTGCATTCTGACTGCAGGTATTGTGGTTAATGTAAACATGATTCCTCGTAAAGAAGGTTTCAGTTTTGCTGCCAGAAAAAAGGATAAAAAACTTTTTTTTTTATTTTGCTACTGGCAAAGGAGGCCTCATGATGTAAGTGCTTGCTCCTCGACTAATTCGCTAAAACATCTGATTTACGGGTGGATGTGATGGGAGTTGAACCATCCGAAGCGGCTTGGTGGCATTGGCCCATCCAACTCTTTAACAACTACAGGATGTCACGTATTACGTATAGAACGTGCATTTCTCCAGTACGTGGCATATCATTTTTCCTGAGGATATTAGCCCTGGCCTGTTCACCACTGTTTACTGCTGCCAATATTGAAACGAGATGGATTATAACCTGAGCCTTATTTAATTATAAAATTACACTGCTCTGCGCTGTTAGGGGAACCACGTAATATATGAGAGAGGCCTCAGAGGATGATTACCAAGGCATCATAATTCCCCGCAACACATAAATCAGGTGAATACACAGGCGTGCTGAATAGTGCACTTTACACGCAGCCAGACATTAAATTAAAAGCAACATCGCGCCGAAATTCAAAGTCGGCTCTCTCCGTTTAAGCAACCAGTAATCTGGATCGCCAGCGTCTTCGAACTCCGAGCGGTTTTTTTTTCGTGACATTTCGCCAAAGCCGTAACCTTTACAGGGCAGGCTTCAAAATCATAAACATCTTTCTGAGTAATCAGGCCACGAAAAAGGTTATTTTACAATATGATGGGGTGGGCGCGGGGGGTGGGTGGGGGGGGGGGCACATTAGGAGCCATACAGCCATGCACCTACGCATTGAATGTGAGGTTTTGCAAAGTAGGATTGTCTAGTCTTGTTGTTAGAGCCAGAAAGAAGGACTTCACATTTCTCTTGGCTTATCGTATCGCGGGGCGCTTGGCTGCTATTGTGGTTTTGCAAGCCGGGACATTACAAAGGCCGGATTGCCATTTCCACGTAGAATAATGCACGGAGTCTACTTCTGTTTCATTGCCACATTTGATTCCTTCACAACTTATCCATTATGTATTAAAGCACATATTATACATATATATATGCACTGTGTTTCTTATTTCCAGTAGGGCAAGTAAGCTGCAGATATTTATTGATTGTGTCCATACTCAATTTATTTAATCGTGTTAAAAATATATATCTGACCAGACAAGAGGAGTAGAGTGCGTAGCTTGCTATCAGAAGGTCGCGGGGTCATATCTTGGTTGGGAGAGATCGACCCATCATTCTTATTGGGTCGATAAAATGGTTACTACTCTGTAGAGAAGTCAATAGATGTCGTCTTCTACGGGAGGATTGAACCCTGTCGTATGAGTGTGCAATTTTCACGACTGGCTCAGCATTATGGCATAGGAGGTGAACTGATTTTTTTCTCTCTCTCTATCCTTCATTTCATTTAAAGCATGCATCTAAACACGCGCTTAAAATTCTGTACTTTTTCAGCTTTTGTTCCTGTTGTTGGTCCGTGTCCATGGTTCAAATATCTTGAGGTAAATAGATGGATTTTTTCTCTCTCTCTTCTTTGTTTTATAAATTTGATCCCAGACTGCCTTGCATAGTTTACTCTTTTGCATTTCGAGTATTTTCACGAAATATTGACATTTTGCTCGGCAAACTTGTTGCACGCGATTCTTTTCTTGTGACCCAGTTGATGATGTTAATTCGAGTGTCTGTCGTAGGAGATCTAGAAATCAATTGGTTTCACTCAAAGGGCAGTGTCAGCAAAAATCACTAAATTGCCATAGGTCTCATGGCTAAACACTTGAACATTAACACTCCCCGTTGTAAGTAAATCAAGTAATTTGCCTCCTGTGGAGTAGCGAAGCCTGCTGCTCGTTACTCGAGTGCGAATAAAACTGACAGAGTGTGGTACGGCCGAGGTGTGGATACGTTTAAGGCAAGGGCTGGTCTCATAAAATATAGACAAATGCCCACACTCGACCCACGAGTGATTTCTCAGCAAGGCCGGTAAAAAAAAAAAACACAGGTTGAATACCGAGCATGCTCGTTGTATTACTGCTCCGACAATGCCTTATTTACTGCATAAAGGGTGATTTTGCAACTTGTTGAAGATGCGTTTGTTGTTGTTGTTGTTATATAGAATACACACAGCCCGTACTTATTCATGGCATTAATTTGTTTACATTTCAATTAAGCGCCATCGAGTGAATAACAGCAGATAGCATCGCAGCTCATCTTGTTAGTTCCCTATATATATATTGCAGTGCTCGTCCTGGACCTCATAATAGGTTGACTCAGCCCTAAGTTACTACTAATGTCACGTGCAAACTAAAGCACTGGGAAGATGAAGCTGTCTGGGTGTGTTTCTAACCACGTCTCCTTCATTGCGCTTGTTAATCTGAATAAAACACGATTTGGATTTATACAGCACGTGACTGCAACTGCATCTCAAAAACACTCCGCGCCTAGTGTACCGTGTGCACGCACACTAACATAGAGCACATTTATTGGAGAAGGCAGAGTCGGTCATAGGCAGGAGGAACAGAGGAAGCCCTTGAGCCTGGGACGAGACCATGTGCAGGGAATCGACAGCATGGACGGCTGGGGAGGAATCGTTCCGTGTTTCCTTGGCTGCTAAATCAGACACAATGTGCAGCAGATGAGAGGAGTGGTAAAATAATATGCGAGGGGGTGGGGGCGAGGGGAGAGATAGGAGGCTGCGTAGATGTGAGGAGAGAGATGAGAGTTGGGCGTGATCTTAATTTTGGAGCTTTCGTGACTGCAGGAATTATTCTTTGGTTGTTTCCGGTAAAGTCACGTATAAAGATAAAATAAGAAATTAAATAATAGCATACGACGTTTCGATTACAACACAAGCAATCATCATCAGGTATAATGAAATAGCGACATAGAATCTAACCAGAAAACTATAGACAGACATATAAGCAGACAGATATCACCAAGATACATAGAGAGAGCAACCCAGGTACAGAGAGGGGTGATCGTCTCTGTGGGGTGGCCTTAAATAGACGGAGGGGGGCGGAGGCAGAGAGAGGGAGGGGGTAGGGAAACATTTACATGTCAATGAGTACGAAGGGAGTGGTAGTAAAGTAAGCAGGTTTAGAGGGAGACAGAACACACTAAATTAAATAACCTAGCAAAGTATCGAAATGTTATGTAAAACGACACAGAGAGTCGGTCAACACACAATTAACGCATAGCCTGGTCGATTACGTATTTCAAAGATTGCTAAGTTAGAATTTAAGTGTGAAAATTCCAAAGAAAGACAAAACATAAAAACAAAAGGAACGGAGACACACAGACAGAGCAGAACCTAAGAATTTTCACACTTAAATTCTAACTTAGCAATCTTTGAAATACGTAATCGACCAGGCTATGCGTTAATTGTGTGTTGACCGACTCTCTGTGTCGTTTTACATAATATTTCGATACTTTGCTAGGTTATTTAATTTAGTGTGTTCTGTCTCCCTCTAAACCTGCTTACTTTACTACCACTCCCTTCGTACTCATTGGCATGTAAATTTTTTCCCTACCCCCTCCCTCTCTCTGCCTCCGCCCCCCTCCGTCTATTTAAGGCCACCCCACAGAGACGATCACCCCTCTCTGTACCTGGGTTGCTCTCTCTATGTATCTTGGTGATATCTGTCTGCTTATATGTCTGTCTATAGTTTTCTGGTTAGATTCTATGTCGCTATTTCATTATACCTGATGATGATTGCTTGTGTTGCAATCGAAACGTCGTATGCTATTATTTAATTTATTATTTTATCTTTATACGTGACTTTACCGAAAAAACAAAGAATAGTTGGGCGTGAGTTCACAGAGGTGCTTGCACTTGCCCCTATGCTCTAAAGGGCTACACAGGTATCTTCATCTCCGTGGGCACAACGTCTAGGTCAACTCTGTATATTACAAAGTACCCGGTGATGTGTTTTTTTTCACAGCGTTGCATTTGCCCTGATAGCCCTAATAGGCGCTCGCAAAATTGCTTGCCCTGAAAATACACTTGGATTTAAAAAATACAACGTAAATAGTCTTGAAATATTATTTTCATTTCGGACTGTAACGTTTGTATATACATCTGTATATGCATTTATATATGAAGTGTTTCAGGTTCTAATTAAAACAATACATCAGCTCACACACGATGTGAATAAACAGTTGCGTCGCTGATATACAGTCAATAAGCTCTTGTATAATCTGTGCTCGAAGGACCCAGACAATAATACAAACCCCGTGCCGCAGATATTTGATACGTCTGAATTTGCATTTGTATAATTGTTCAATTTTTTAGTGCCGCCCTCTCTGTGGTTGACCCTTCCACTTTTTACGCAACACTTTCGTTTATTTATTTAATAATATTCTGCTCGTCGAATGAAGCGTGCTCCGACAATGCCACGGGCAATGACAGAAACGTGTAAATTTCTTACAATCACGTGCTCATGGGGTCACGTGGCACAGTGGGTCCATCAAATGCCCGTCCTCGCGATTCGAAGCTCGGCCAGCTCAAATCTCCGTTGGCGAGCAGCGCCACATCAACCCCTCGCCTCTGCGTGGCCGATAATTATCTTAGACGTCTTGCAGCCAAAATAATTATCATTAAAAATGAATAAGCGCTTCGCGGGAACCAAGCGTTGATTGGGCTGTGGATAGACCCATCCCCAGCGTCACGCGAATGTGGAATTTACACTACTGGGTGGGTGTTAAGGATTAACGTTGCCCCACACTGCTGCATTGGCGAGGAACACATTTTTTTTACTTTGAACGTAACGTATCAAGCATGCTTCTCAGCAAGAATAAGATCTAAAAAAAAACGTGGTGATTTTTAATCAAAAAGGTACACACAGCAAAGGACTCGGCGGCCATGAGCTTTTCCATTAAACAACAACATTTTGGCCACATCTTCAACATAAACCTTGCTTGCTGGTGCATTCATCCCTCAGCAACCTTGGACATCACCTAAGAGTGCCATGTGGAGACTTGCCTGAAAGTCGGCTGGCTCCAGTTGAGATAAGGGAACTTGCCCACGTTTGCCACACGGGATAAACCTTAAACAGGAGACGTTTCCACCATGGAGTGCACAGTTGCGGAGGGGGGGCGGAGTTGCAGGGATTTGTGTTGAACTTTTTTCACACCGTACGTAGCCAACCGTGCAAATATTTTTTTCTTGGAATTGTACTCGACTCTGGTCCCAGAGAAGTGATTCCCGAAATAAACCATCGCGCGTCTGGAAAAGGCTCTTCCTTCCAATAATAGGGAGCCGCTTGGAGCAACGCACTTTTACATACTATAGATGGTAAATGTATTTCTTTAAAACTGCTTCGTGTTTCAGTTTGTCGTCCTTCGCCCGCACCTCCGATTTGCACGGTTGTCTACGTACGGTGCGAAAGAAGTTCAACATACGCACATCTAGCTCGACACCCTCCTCGCCTTGCTCAATTTACCGTTCCTCCTCTGTTTTTGTGGGCCTAATGAGTAAAAGGGGCTGGGGGCGTCAATAGGAGACGGTGGAGCCTCAATAGAAAAGGGTGTGGAACAAAAGCAACATCTATTTAACTATTAAGTTTTTTATTTATTATACCAGGTTGGTACCACCGTGCTATATAGCTCTTTTTCAGGTGCAACCTGTACGCATAATTGATAGCTCAACGAAGTGGCCCCTAGTGTGGAAGTTTATAGCAGCCAAATGCTCACTCTAAACGCCATGTTTCTAAAATGTGGAGCGAAAACCCGGAGGACACGGGAGGAAAAATCCACGCGACCACGGGGAGACAGACACCGCAAACTCCAAATATACAGCAGGCGTCAGGGTCGGGATCGAACCCACGCTCTCCGTGTCAACCAGGCGAGTTAGTTGACATCTCACCACCGCGGCACCTCGATCTGCATAAAAAGGAGTGCTTCAACTGCGAACTACTGTTACATTTATGGAAATGAAAGTAAAGAATAAAAAAAGCAAGTGCCATAGGCAACATGAACTGTAATGCGCAGATACGGGCACAGGCCAGCGAGTCGAACTACAATCTCTCTAAATTATGAGAAATTATTAAATCCCACATGGCTACGAGGATGAGACCACTATGTTTTTTATTTGTAGCAGCAGCAGCAACAACAGCGTCAGACACAAAGAGGGGTGGGGGCGGTGGGAGCCACGATGGAGACATCACGAGGCTCTGAGATTGCCGGATCATATTAAAAAAGAAAATTTACTGTGGAGCTGCATAAATATGGCGAAATATGGGCAAGGGGAATTACGATGACAAAGGGGGCAGGAAATTGCGTAAATATAAATCCAGCCTTAATGTTCGCCGTCACGCAAGGCAACGGATGGGGTGAGAGGAGAGTCATGAAACGACTTGGGATACAAAGATGACGAATGTGTGTGCATAAACTGAGCCGCTGCCAAACGCGTACGAGGAAATGTTACCCAAGTCGTGGCAGCTTTGCGCACACAGAGATGTTGGCGTAAAGCGCTCTGACCTTCGTAATCATCAGCAAAGGAACTACCCACTGCTGGACGAAGAACTCCGCACAGACTCGCCATGGCTCACGTTTTTTTTTGTTGCAATGCCGTGATCCACGCTGCTCCCGCACGTTATATACCACGTGTGGGCGGGAGGGTGGCCCAGTGGTCAATAGTTGTGCAGCAGTAATAACCTGGGTTCGATTCCTGATGTGGGCACCGACCTGTGTTTTTTTCCGCTTCCTCTTACAGCTACAAATATATTTCGATTTAAAGCTTTCGTGACTGCAGGAATTCATCTTCTTGGTTCTTTCGGTAAAGTCACGTAGAAGGGAAATAATAAAATAATCAAAATAAAACATAATAAAATAAGATAATTATTTTATTGTTTTATTTTTATTATTTTATTATTTCCCTTCTACAAATATATGCTTCTTTTTATTTTACCAAGCAAAGCCCACGTGAGCTATTAGCGCTTTGTAAGAGGTGACCTGCCCACACAAGATAGCTCATAGAAGTGGCTTATATCATAGCAACTAAATAATTTAAATGCGTGTTTAAAAAAAAAAAAACTTGGAGGGGGGCAAAAACCAGAGGACGCAGAGAAAAATCCACGCGACCACCACGGGTTGAGGCAGATCACAGAGGACAGGGTCTGGGATCGAATCCTGGAACTCCTGCATAGCAGGCGAGGGAGTTGTCATCGGTGGCGAGATGTTACACAGTCCAATGTCAGTGGTGTTGACCAAACATGCCCAATAGAGGGCCCTACTTAGAACGTAGTTCGTCTTTGGACTCCGTGTGACTTTCCTGGGTAAACAAGCACGTAATTATTATTATTTTCTGTGCTCATCTGTGAACTTTGATCTCACCACAGTTGGCTTGAGGATAAGATCAATAAGCACTGCAGAGGACCCGTCCCACTATCTGCATTCATGTGTTCCTTCTCCACATAGATCCGAAGGTGAGAGAAATATGCAGAATTGCATTTCAGGTTCCCAAGCCACAGTTGTCCACTTTGAAGTAAAAAAATATCTGCGCACTCGCACAAGGAGTGGGGGGTGTATATATCCTATGGTCGAACTTGGGCTCGCGGTGTAAAATCCACATTCTCGTGGGGTAAGTCCGAGTACGTCTGAACATTTGTCGTTGCACACTTTTATGAGACGTTCATCACGAACGCGTGACCATCATACTTAGTGACCTCGGTGTTATTCCAAAGAGCTTACAAGGGTGTGAGCAGCATACCGGTCCACCCATGGCGGGACCCAGTCTATCCATACGTTTGTAGTGACTAACTCGCAGACGAATAAGAGTTGGAGGCACTTTATTTATTAACCAGCAACATCGGGGTTAACACTTTATAAACACATTCCTGCGAGGGAGCTGGTAGGAACGTTGCGTTGCTCGGTCAATGGCCAGGGTCAACGGTGGTGTGGTGTATTCCACAAATATGCCCGACTGTGAGGGCGGGCACAAGCCGGCGTGAGTAGGTTAAACGTTGAGTTTTATAAGGGCACCACGGGGTGACCAGCCCACCCAGCCGCTCCCCACCCAGCCCCTCCCCACTACACATTGACCACCGTTGACTTTCCCCACATATCGGTAATGATTGCATTGACAGTTTAAAAACACGTAGGCTTTCGCGACCAATATTATTCATAATTAAGGTTTTTGGGTTAGATAGCGTATAAATGTGTCGTAACCCTCCACCACCCGACACAGCTAATAATTAAGGGATTTGTCACGTAAACAAAACAAAAATTAGTTACTACTTCAGCCCACTGGTGTGTTGGAGAGTAAATCCACAACATTACACTCCAACACACCGGTGGGCTGTCGTATTAACTAATTGGCGTTTGTTTATGTGACGAATCCCTTACTGGCTGTGTCAGGTTGTGGAGGGTTACGACACATTCACACTTACGCGATCTAACCCAAAAACCTTCATTATGATTGCATTGACCTTGGCAGCAATTAAGCGCAGAGCCAACCTCCCGTGCACGAGTTGAAACCCACAACCTTTCCATTGCGAGCAAGGCGCTCTAACCGGCGAGCAAGAAAGCGGCGTTGCAACTCAATTCGCGGATAAGATTGTCCATAGACTCCCGAGCCAGCGTGAGTCAATTGGGAAATTGCTCGGAGTGAATTGGCGATTGCCACTTGCCACAATCCCTGGGCCATCCGACAATTTTCAACGGCAGATTGTGGTTGCAGAGGCAGTGCTGGTGCATTCTGCTTCGGCGATACGAACACTGAGAAAGGCACAATATGGCATTCACGCACACGGGGACACACACACGCACTCAAGTTGCACATGCAGGGATTTTGTCCCGAGAGATAACGGCGAACAATGTCCAACGACGGGAAAAATCACCTCTGGACAGATCAGGAGAGTGTCTCTCTTCATTGGAGCAGAATCCTCAGGTGCCGACAGCATAATGTGGTGATAAAAGTGGTGGCAGCTCCTCTTGACAGTCACTCTCAAAGGGTGAACATGTACGGAGCTTTGATTCGACAGGACGGAGCACAAAAGCGGCTTTGATGCAGCTTGGGAGAATGTGGGAATTCTGGCATCGCCACTGATGTGCTTGCATAAATCGACGATTCGATTTCTCACCTTCACCACTTCACCCTACACCTGGGCTGTGGCAACCGAATGATGGATCTCGACGTTCTGCCAGGTCCGTGTGTCTCTGTGCGAGTCCATAGGTTCGTAAGTGTATGGGGTCAACGGGAGTTTACGGGTACGATTAAGCGTATGGGTCTGTTTGGGGTAGTGGTAGTGTCGCGGTTAGCACGGAACGCTTCGAACCTGGTGACCCGAGTTCGATTCTCGCTCATGGCCAACACCAGTGACGATTATTTGAACCGGTCATGGGCTTCCCCTAGGTCGATTCCGCCTTAAATGAGCACCTGGTGCGATGTGTAAATGTCGCCACTAGGGAGACAAAGGCGGGGGGTGCTGGCCACCCACCCCGTCGCGTGCCGTGCCAGCCTTCATAGGTGCTCGCTAACAGCACTCGCCCCAACAGTCTGTCTATTAATAGGGGGCGTGTCAAGTTATTGTTGGTGTCGCAAAATCTACATTCCAGAACCCAGGCTCTTAGCAATGTCAGCCCAGGGTTCCGACCTCGAAGCCAGCCAGCGGGCCACCTCTCATTCAGGAATATTCACATTCATGTCAGACAGCGAGCCCCACCCCCTGGACACACTGGCTCAGACGTGTATCTACAAGGGCCGAGATTCTCGTCGCTGTTTTGTGTTTCCGTGTGGCGCGCCACGAGCTGGATGGGCAACCAATTCTGGCAGGCTTGGCTGCCTGCGGCGCTCGCTTACGCTTTGCATTTACTTGAGATGCGGAGGTTAAGCCCACGCCGGCCTTGGCCCCGAACGATGAGAAATTGCCGCGTGCTTGTCACGTGCAGCATCTGATTTGTCGAATTTCGGTGGTGGGGTTTTTTTTTTGGTCTCTGCCCATTGCAGTTCTCAGCATGGTTCGCTCGCTCGCTCGCTGGCTCGCTCTCTCACCCGCTCTTCCGCTAGCTCGCAGGCCACTGATGTATGCGGTCGGGGATAGCCGGGTCTGATTAATGCGCTGCACAGAGCCTGGCGGAATAAAACAAAACAAAAGCGCCCAGAGTCATAAACGGGTACGCCGCAAACGAGACGACACACGCGCCGCCGTAACGCCGGAGTAGTCTTGAGCGGAGCACCAACAAAAAATACAAAAACAAAGCGGTGTCATTGCCCGATTATGCTGCTGGCGATGGTTTATGCGACGAGCGGCAAACGGGGTGGGGGGGGGTGATGTGGTGGCGCACTCGCCCCAACGGATTTGCCCACCAGTGTGAGAGGTTGCTTCCGAACTCGACGGCGAAGGTGGAATTCCCACCCCTCCCCCCCCACAGCGGAACTGTTTTTGGCCACGAGGCAGAAGGTTGCAAGTTAACGGCCCAGCTGGGAGTCGGCTAAGAATGATCGTCCACCTGGGTGTTGACGAAATCGACGCTGCTTTATCCTCTATTGAATTGGCCAAGAACAGCAGTTGCAGGTGGCTCAGTGGTCAAAGCACTGAACTGGCGATGCCGATATTGAGTTGGAGGCCAGTGTCAGGGTCAGTAAAGGCCAGACCCTTTAAGCTGAGGTCAATGTCAAGACTGAGTATCTCCAAGCCGAATGGTTCTTAATCTTTTTTGTACGGTGGCTCACTAAACAATACCACGGGTCCCCAAACACCCAAAAGCACTCCCCCATAACCCCCATTCCCACCAAGGTGACTAAGGCCACAAGTCAGAGATAGCACGTGTCCACACCTTCAGTCGACAAAGTGTGTGCGAGGCATTCGTTTCATGTCTTTTGTTCACGTCGTGCACGAGTGCAGCTCGGTTGCCGCGACGTAGCGTCGACGAGTTCCCTGTGCACACGGTCGACGCTTCTGCTGCACGGGTATCAAAACCGCAGCCTGCAACTCCCCCCTTGAAAGGCTTCAAGTACCCTACCCCACGGGTTGAGAGCCACCGCTCCAGGTTAAGTCCTGGAACTCACGCCTCGTCCTCATACCTACGGGTTGTGAAAGAAGTTCAAGCATGCAAGGGCGACAGCTCTGACAATATTCTCAAGGCCCGTGGCCGGTGTTGAGAACCAAGCGCTGCTGTCCAATGCATTGTAATCTCAACATGATCGACCGACACCAAAACCGCCGTGTTATCACTGCATTCCACAATATTGACCATATCCGGGTAAAATGTGTACCTATTGTGTGTGCGTCTTGCCGAAGAGACATTATCTTGCCAATATGTAATCTTTCCTGTTTGAGATTTCAAGTCATGAAACAGGCAGTATATCAGCTGTACAGATTGTATAATATTATTATTATTCTATAGGCGACAGACGATAAGGATCACTAACCCTGAGAAGTGTATATATATATAAGAAAGGAAGCAAGACAAAATATGAACAAAGAGATTGAGGAATTTATTGTTGTAAAATGTTTCCTTCTTTACCACATCAGAAAAAAAGAAAATATCTGCCATTCAATATATTGTGGGGAGCACATAGTTCAGACAACTCCTGCCCAGCGATGAAAATAATAATTTACATTCGTCAGTCCACTGCTGGATGCAACCTTTACCATGCCATACTGTATCTGTGTCATGGGGGTTGTTTGAGCAGCGTGGTGAAGTATGGTCAAACAACCCCATAACTTACAGTTTGCGGGGGGGGGGGGGCTTCATCCAACAGTCGATCGATCAAGAGCTGGAAATTCCTCGCCACTGATGTTACCAACCCACATCTGGGAATTGAACTGACGTCAGTAGGTTCTTAGTGCAGTGCGCTAACCACTAGCATCACCAATCAACCCGTAATGCAGGGATAAACAAAAAAAATCGAGCCATTCTCAATCCACAAAAGCCTTGCCACCCTATGTCATTGACAGGTGTTTTTTTTTTGTAACCATACTTTAGCACACTGATCAGTGCGGGTTCACTAAGGGAATGGTGTGGGAGGGCAGAACCCGTTCCGATATGACGTGCGATGGCCGGGAGTGCAACTCTGGAAACATGCGGGTTCATTCCGCAGCATGCAAAGGCACCGTTCCAATATCTCTTGCCACCGATGGTAACCGTTGCCGGGAGTAGAACTCGGCAATCCTGGTTCGTTACCCAGCACGCAAAGAAGAGGTACTGTAACCATCGCTTACGATCGCGCTCTTCTAAGGCCACCACACTGACCGGCTTTGCGATGTAAATTCAACGTTAATAATTCGCTGTTAATATTTAAACCGTTAAATGGCTTGCAAATGTCTTACCTTAGAGAATTGGTTGCTCCCTTCGTCCTTGTACTTTATGCTCATTTCACAGGTACAGCACTGAATTAACTCTCGTGCCCTGAATTAAACCCAACTCCTGGGGACATGGGGTTCGCTTTCTTGTGCTGATTAATGATGGGATTCTCTCTCAAGATCAATTGATTCGACACGTGGTTTTCATCCATGCCTAGTATTTTTAAATCAAAATTTTCACGAAATATGAAAGCTTTAGTCTGTTCCCTTTTGTAGTTTAAAGAAGCTTATACTTTTGCAAACGGCAATTTCACACTTCGATTTAAAGCTTTCGTGACTGCAGGGATTCATCTTCTTGGTTCTTTCGGTAAAGTCACGTAGAAGGGAAGTAATCAAGAGGACGGCTGCTTGCGTTGTGGCCGAAACGTCGTGAGAATTATTTAATTGTTTTATTATTATTATTTTATTACTTCCCTTCTACGTGACTTTACCGAAAGAACCAAGAAGATGAATTTTACACTTTTTGCGGTTTTCACATATATTATGAGGATTGTCAATTACTTTCAGGAAAAAAACATGTTATGTTAATTCTTTACAGCCGCTTGTTAAATGTCCACTCGTGGACGAAGGCCTCACCATATTGTGTCAGTTATGAAGCGTTGTTTAGACACATTCGTTGAGAGTATTTTGCTGATAATAGGGTTTTTCTCCTATTTTTCTGCCAACAAAACTGAAACCTTTTTACGAGGATTCATGTCTGCATTAATCACAACACTTGCAGTCCAAATGCAAACAAAAATAAGTATTGCGGTTAATGCAGAAATTCATCCTTGTAAAAAAGTTTCAGTTTTGTTGCCAGAAAAAAAGGGGAAAAACCCTATTATTATATTTTGGTTCTGGCAGGAGGTCTAATGATGAGGAAGTATTTGGCTGCTATAAATTTCCACGTGATAAGCCACTTCGTTGAGCTATCATTTGTGGCCAGGTCACTTTTGAAAGTAGAGCTAAATTAGCGCAGTGGGCTATACCTGGCAAAATAAAAAAAAAAAGTTTACAGTTTTAGTTTAACCATTCTTGACCACACTGCTGAAATAACCCTGTTGACCTCACACGACATGGGGAGGCCTTAATCCAGCAGAGGAATAATGAAACACTGCTCGTTATTATCACCATGACATTTTTATCCAGCAGTTAAATTCTAAACTATCTCCTCGACACGATATGAGTGAAAATTAAGTTTTTTTTGTATCTATATATGTATGTATAACTTATTTCGCACCGTACGTAGGCAACCGTGTTAATCGGAGGTGGTATATACATATATTTTTCACATGCTACAAAAGCTGGAAATAGTATTTTACTGCAGCAAATGCACATTTATTGTTACTATAATTTAGCCATTCCAGAGACTTTCATCATCCAGCAGTGGATAGATCATGGCCTATGGTGACAACGGTGATGGTTATGATCCAACCGAGCATCACTTAACGCATGGCTTCTAATGAAATCAAATTACATTCCCCCCACAATTAGGACCTTTGGGACGACAGCTTCTTCGTTTTTTTTATTTATTTCATTCCATCAGAGTTCATGTTCTTTTCAGTTTATTTCAATTCCTCTAGCGACTGACAATGTAAAACGTATGAAGAAGAATACATACGAAGTTTTAGCGGGCAGCAGAATACTAAACAGCAAGGCGACATTGTAAAACACACCAAAGCTTTAAAAGTGACTCCAAGAACAATAAACTAAATTATAATGGCGCATCATAATTGCAGCGTCATAATTGTTTATTGATTTCCGCTCCGGTTGTAAGCCTGTAAATTGCGATAGATTAAATCTATACTTGATGGTAGTGTATTAATATTTTTAACGTGCAGGAGTTAATGGTTCATTATTTGAGGTTTGTTTTTGCAATTTTAGTTTTTTTGTAGAATGTAATAGAATATGAAGCTATTCAAGTGGCTGTATTTTTGTGGGAGTTAAACACGTAAACATTTTTTTTACTTAAGGAATGCGATGAGCTATAAAGCTCTTTCACAGATGTCCAATAGGGGCGGGTAAGAACGTTACAACAACAAACGACACAAAACAATGATTTAGTAGTGAAAAGTACAAAAAAAGATAAACAAATCACAAAAACAAACACAAACAAAACTAAACCATCCCAGACAAAGCCCACTGGAGGTTTTCATGGATTATTCAGAAGCGACCTGGTCACACCCCCCCCGCCCCCCCGCCCCCCCCCCCAACCCGTAATTGACCAGCATGGTGAAGTATGGTTAAGAAAAAAATTACCTACACGTGGGGAGAGCATTATCCACCGGTTGGCTTGAGAACGGCTTAAATAATTAAAAAGTGATTACAAGAATAACATCCAATCAATCAATCGATTAATTGTGACATTTCTAAGGTGGAACGCTACATGCCAGAGAAAAGGAGCTGGCATTGCGTTGGTTGGAAGGAGTGTGAATGATGACACCCTCGAGGAGAGCTCCTCTGCACGAGAGGGGGGAGGGGGCATTCCGTTTGGGTAGGTCACAATTCTTCCATTGTATGCGTCATAGCCAAAGAGCCAGATGTAAACCCTTCTAAAAAATCACGTATACATCCTTGCACGTGTTATTAGTATGCTTATGACACAATAGGACGTCTTTCCTTGCTGACATTGGATACATAGAGTAATTGGTTAGGCCGAGAGGCTGAGCAATCCCAAAAGCATTGTCTTCTCCATAATAAATACATTATTTTGACCAGGCATATTTGTTCACAAATACGATTTGATATATGTAGACCTTAATTTCGCTCCTTGTTTCCCAGCATAGTATAAAGAAGGCGCACTGAGCTATACAGCTTTTTGATTTACAAGCGACCTGGCCACAAATGATAGCTCAACGAAGTGACCTATCATGTGGACATTTATAGCAGAATCCAAATACTGTAAACGCGTGTTGTTTATTATCAATGTGGAGGGAAAACCCGGAGGAACAGGAAGAAAAAAATCAACGCGACCACGGGGAGAACATGCAAATTCCAAATTTGCACGCGTTAGGGTCAGGATCGAACCAATGCCCTCCTGTTTGCCAGGCGCGGTAGTTAAAAATCTCGCCTCAATACGTATTTTGAATTTCAGAAAACGCATTGGCCTCTCGTTTATTTCCAGAGAGAGATTGTATCCACGATATTTGTACTTCCTTGACTGGATCACATTTCATTATAATACCACCACCACCGCAGCCACCCATAACACGTGACCTGCCGCATGACGAGCTGTAGTGAACCCATTCATGGCCTTCAGTAGAAAACCAAAGAACCTTGAGAAAATCCAACGCATACAAGGGGCTAACATTTAGAGCTCCACACAAATAGTTTCAGGTATCCACTGCTGTACCGCAATCTCTTGGTCACCCCACAGCACAAGCCTATAACACCTGATATCCCCCCCTCCCCCACGCCAAGCTATCTGGGCGTTCACAGCAGCGCCACTCTTCCACCCATAATTGCGTTCACCGCAGTGACAAATTCAACAAATACAGCCAGATTTCGATTTAAAGCTTTCGTGACTGCAGGGATTCATCTTCTTGGTTCTTTCGGTAAAGTCACGTAGAATGGAAATAATAAAAAAGTAAAAATTAAAATAAAATAATAATAAAATAATATTATGTACTTTAATAATATAATATAATAATATAATAAAAATAATATAATAAAATAACTTATTATGTTTTATTTTTATTATTTTATTATTTCCATTCTACGTGACTTTACCGAAAGAACCAAGAAGATACAGCCAGATTCATTGTAATGTTCACATGCCACATTAACAAGAGTTCCTTCATGATGAAACACTGACGTGTTCAAGTATTGTGTAATGCGAGTCGTGAAATGGTGGCATTTCTCATAAACATGACCAAATTAGTCACCGACAAAACACGAGGAGGAGAAAAATCTTTATTTTTAATGGCTGTTTTCATTTAATAATTAGTATGTTATGGCATGCACAGATAATTATTCCAAAAGGAGAAGAGTAAGACATACATAAATTAAACTGAAACAGTGTGCTGTTTTTTTTAAATCACTTTTAAGGTACAATTATTAAGCAATCTGTTTGCAGCTTTCGGTGAGAGATCACAGTTCAGAATGAGACGGAGCACTGCGAACAACGCGAGACGTGAAGACGGATTAAAACGACGCGTGTGACACACACCCCTCTGTGGGCAGGCAGGACAGCAAGTGGGCTTTGCCCAACGTTGCCCACATAGATGCGCTTTTCATCAACAACAACAACAAACATCTACATGCAATAAAAGACAATACGGCTCGAGCTTGAACATCCTAAACCCTGACATTATCCTGGCGAAGGGTGTGTGGAAATCTCGCTTGTCGTCATTGACGCGGAGTTCATTCTTTTTCTGAACGTCTCAACTGTGGCACAAAAATGTAAGTGATCTGATACTGTCAATGGCGTTGTACCGTCCGCCTTTTGGCCTTGTTCTCTGGTTTAACACCGGTGAGACGAGGCCATGAAGAAGGCCGTCTCTTGTGGAGGAGAATTAATTAGTTTCAAAGACATTGCGTATATCAATCAGAGCATGTTTATTTGCAAGTTTTAGCAAAAGCTTGTGTGCTTAATGCAGACTTGATGTCTTGCAAAACCATTCTATATTTGATGTTTGAACATTTTAACACCTCCTGTTTTATTGCCATAAAGGGAAAAACACAATTCTTATTTTTTTCATAATTTATGTAAACTTGCGAAAATGTCCCATATATAGCTAACACCTTTTTATGCAAAACATCGTCCGCTTCCGTCATTTTCTTACCACGGCTGCTACCAAGACTCATCTGTGCCTTCACCACATCTCTCGGCCCTCCCCGAATTCCCTCACCTGCAAAACTGCAGTAGGTGATTTCAACCGATACCTATCAAAGGAGACCACTTCGCCATCCCAGCACCCCTGATGGCTCCCAATTCAATCCCTCCCCGTAGAAGCAACCCCCCCCCCCCCCCCCCGTGTCAACCTTCGCTCAGCGGGAGGTCGCTCATTCTCCTCTGCTGCTCGCATTGTCTGGAACTCTTCCCCCGACTCTGGTTATGAATATTTTTTTTATGAGAGCTGGGATTAAATTACTATAAAATCGGGCGATTCAACTACAGTAGCATCGCCCTCTTCTGCAGACAATCCACCTGTGAAACAGCATCTTTGCCATAGCTCTGCGCTGGACGTGTTCTCTGCGACTGTGTTAAATAATGGGGAATAAAATTGCTTTCCACAATTGTTAATTCATGTGTCTGGAAATATGCTCAGGAGCTAAACGCTAATCTCGAGGTCTGCTCGCCAAGAGAGGACTTCAAGAGAGAGTTTGCATAGTCTAGCTATTATTACTTCACTATTGAACGAGTGCAGGCTACAGCTGTTTATGATATAGTCCATGGTTTGGGTGGTATGGCCACAATCACACTACTGTGGCTTGTTTTTAATGTATCTAATGCTTATTTGGGTCTATCTCTATGAGTCTCTGTATCTCTATGGGTTTACTGTATGGCCCACGGTTTAGGGTGCACAACCACATCATGTTCCCATGATGATGGTTCCACCACCAGAGTATTCGAGGAGGACGTATGCTGTTTGGGTCTCGAATGAAGAATAAGGTGAAAATAACAGCAGTGCAAAATAAATTTGACAATAGCAAGTCAAACTTACCAAAATTCAAATCTCAACGTCTAAGTCAATATATCTCCCTGCTCACACAATAATCTCTGCTAGCATTTGTAAGGCAGGTGGTGGAAAATCCACGATCTCATGGGAAAAGACAAGTCTCCATCTCGGACTCTCTTTGTGGATTTCTCACAAAGCGGTACTTATTTTACCAATCCCGGAAGAATGATGGGTCAAATTCACGTGATGGCATAAACTATCACGCAAACTCCGATCACCCTCGCAGCGGGCTTAAGGAGAGATAACATGAGATGTGCAACGAACGGTATTAAATGAACCCCATTACATTTTTAATGCCAAAAAAACTCTTAACATCTGTTTATGATGTCAATATCCAAGCGGTTGTGAACGCACGATAAATTTAGGAACAGGTGTTTCCCTGCGAAGGTCCTTGAGAACTCGGTAGTTATTTACAACATAAAGTACAACTTTCTGACATTGCCGTATCCGATGGGGGGAAGGGCGATGACGCCCACCCCCCATTCCTCCCTCTCGAGACTCCGAAAATTCGTATTTTATTGATATCTACCAGAAAATATTACGGTTTCGGTGTTTTAAATTCGATAAATGTAGGGCCTTATTTAAAAGGTCTCGCATGACCCTCATTGCCCTTAGCAAGCTCATGGATCCGCCTCTGCTCTCCGACGTGCTTTCGGCATGTACCGTGCATTGTTTGGCGTGCGTCCAACGTTTCGTTCCACGTGCCTTCTTCGGGAGCTGAATTGTCCGATTTCATTACCATCACGTGAACTCCGGGCATCCTCACAAGAGGTCGTAATACATCATAGAGGGGATTCTCTGGAGCTCCTTTACCGCCAGCAGTGGCACGGACAAGCAATTGAGTGGTTGCACCTTTACTTTTGCATTTGTTACACCGAGGCTTTTGGCTAGCCATCGAACAAAGACGGTCATTGCATTGTGCGCTTTCAAATGCGCTTCTGCGGCCGTCTGGAACGCTCTTCATTCCGATGTTAGGATGCCACTGGAGCTATGCAATTTTAAATCATTTAGATTGAAAAGTTGCTTTTTGAAAACTGCCCTTTGTGTTTAGTTTGTCCCCCCCCACACACACCTCCGATTAGCACGGTTGGCTCCTTACGGTGCGAAAGAAGGTCAACATACAAACACGATGGAAGCTGATCCGGATTTAGTCTGGGTATTGCTTGGCTCGTAGTTTATTCAAGAACCGCATTTATCCTTGACGAAGCTTCCTGGCACGTGAAGCAAAACGTCGGACATCGGCGCTGAACAAACCAACACCACATGGCACAACTCGAAAAACTGACCGGGGGATCTGTACACAGCTCAGGAACCTAAAAGGAAACTAGAGAACTCGTGAGAAAACGTACCGACACAACACGGGGTGAGACGCTCAAATCTCTCCACACAGTTAGATTCAAAGATCCACTGATTTACTATTGTCATCTCACGGCCACCTCACAAACCCGAGCCGACAATGCCCAGCAACATGGTACTGGACGAGGAAATCTGCGGCAATGTAAATAATCGTCGCACAATCCTCGTCGCTTCCCAAAGAAGCTCCCACCGGGCACGTGGAGGTGAAACGTCAGACATCGTCGTCGCGCGAAACAACCTCGCGGTAACAAGTCCCCCCAACAACAAAAAAAATCTTACTGGAAGAGCCACGCAACTCAACCGTAAAAACAAAAAAAACGTATGCGGTAGTGTACAGTATAACCTTCGTAAAATCTCGACGGAATTGTCACAAAAACCTAAAAAATTGTGTTTGATTTAAAACAGTCGCATCCCTCACAAGCACGTCAACTCCTCTTTTTTTTATTCTCGACAAATTCCCGGGACGTTTCACGCACCGCGCACGTGAATATCATTGGAATTTAGATGGCACATTTTTCAGGTGGGTCCCATGCCTGATACCAAATGAAATAAATAAATAAATTGCGCCCGGGCCACGGGGAGGGAAGGAGGGAGCGAGGATTTGAGCGCGCGAAGCGACGTGAAATCTGCCGAGAGATTTGCAGCATTGCGGCGAAAATCCTTCAAGTGAAGCAATTTGACTGCAGTGGGCGGCGCGCCAATACTGTACCATGAATCTGATCCGAGAAAATGCAAGTGGTATTTCACGGGATAGAAGGCACATGAGTTCCGCCTCATAACATGATAGATCAGCCTTCCCCACATACGGGCCTACGCAGCTGCGCGGACGTACAAAAGGGGGCTCACAAAAAAGGCTCAAGAGGCA
Source organism: Lampetra planeri (assembly GCF_965212315.1). Taxonomy (NCBI): domain Eukaryota; kingdom Metazoa; phylum Chordata; class Hyperoartia; order Petromyzontiformes; family Petromyzontidae; genus Lampetra; species Lampetra planeri. The sequence continues at coordinate 5,055,404 of NC_136145.1, read as the reverse complement.
ATAGCTTAACAAAAAAACTAAAAACACCACGTTACACTCGCACCCTGGCACGGTATTCCTAACTGCCACTTAACGCAACACAAATGCCGCCGATTGCGCAGATGCCCACCACAGCGTACGTGGTTACATCAGCCAAACCATGTTTCGCAGGTGCTCGTAGCGAGCGAGGATGTAGATACATCAGCCGGGCCAGTCGGCGTGGGTGCTCGTAAAATGGAGGCGATCACGTGCCTCGGTCCATTTTTGCCATAAGCGACGTGGCCCCCCTTTACGCAGATGGCAACTGTGGGAACGTGAATTTCTCGTGACTTGTGCAATGCGCAAGCTTCTCCGTTGGTGTTTAAATCAGGTTGGGGCTGCGTGTTGCTCGGCACGGTATCGTCTGTGACATTTCCCTCCGCGTGCCGAGATCCTCGGTCCGTGTCTAGGCATCAAGTCCCGATTCAACTGGGATCTCAGGTGTAGACGTTTCATTGTATTTTTCCCAACGGCTGCACACAGAGCACCACCACGTTATCAGTTTAAAATCCCAGCTTTAGAGCATGACTTGTGACAAATCTTATTCTGGAATGTAAATTATTGCACCAGCTATTCCGTTAAGGATAAAAAAGTGCAAGTGGCATGGCCTAGCAGTGGAGTGCTCTGCTTGATGCGTAGATTCATAGTTTGAATCTAGCGGCCACCCTGTTAAATAATTCTGCGGGTATAATAGCCGTATTATAAACACTGTGCATGCTTTTCAGAAGATCTGAACCATTCCCGTTATGCAGTTCGCAAGAGAAGGCCTTTGCATGCCAAGGTGATGGTCGATATTTAGCAAATTAAGAAAAATAAATTACCCACAAGTCGCCCAGTACTATTAAAACTTGGCAGGACTCTCCTCAATAAAGAGTTGGGAAAAAAACAGTGTAATGGTAATAATTAGAAGATGCATTTGTAAGCCACGCTGCATGGGTAGTTCATTTGGCAAAAATGCTTAACGCAGTGGAAAGATATTTCAGATACTGCCATTTTCACATGGTGCTCATTTTTTCGCGAGACTTCTAAAAATGGGTTCGTCTCACGACGCAATGCTGATAGCATATAATTGGAAGCAATTTTGACTAAATAAAAGGCAAAAAAAATATTGATGAACAAAACAATTTGAATCGCAAAACAAGAAAAGCAGCAATCCCAAAAAATATATAACTGATGGTGTATACAATTATTTGGACCAACCAATGTGGGTGTATTTCAGATTGATGCTGATGTGATATGATGGTGGGTGCAACATGTCGAGCTAGCGTCCTACCGCGGTGACATCAAGTTTCAAGTTGGTGTCACAACAGCACAAGTGCGTCCGTCCGTCATGCCGGAGAGGAGCCGTGACCGAAGTCACCCAGACCGAACCCATTTCTCGTCAGACCTCGGAAGTTAAAGAGGTTGAGACTGGTTTGAACTTAGATGGGAGAATGCCAGGCGTTGTAGGCTTGGACCATATGCTGACAATTGATTCTTCAACGTACCTGGAGCTACGAGTGCTTCTCCCCTCCTGTGCACGGGATTTCTCCAGCTTATCTGAGTTTCCTACCACATGAGGCAACATACTTATGAAAAGAATTGTCCAGATATCCCAATGGAGGTCTTCAAGATTCAGTACTGACAAGTGTGGTGAAGTATGCTCAACAGCTCACCCCCATGACCAACACGGCATGTTGGGTGAACATCATCCACCAGTAGATTGTCAACGAGGTGTATATAGCTACCGAGTTCAAGGACCTTCGTGCATTGTATAAGGAATAATTATTTTTGGAATCAGATGGACGGGTGACAATTCAAGGACCAAATCACACCTGATAAGATGATTTTAGTCTGGCCACATGTTATGAATGGAGAAGAACGTCTTGATAAGTACACAGCTCGTCCCACGTGCTTTCTGGTTGTGGCACCCACGTGGTGTTCAGCACGTTGTCCAACGTTTTGCTCAACGGACCGGGAGCTTCTTTCCCAACCAAAGTCTGAAATGAGTCTTTCAAGAGGCGATACGGCACAAGCGCCAAGAACCACACAGCACTATTTTGATGGGAACATTTGGCATTTTGGCAGTGCCTTTTGCGCTTAATTTATCGTGGAATATTATTATCTGGTACCCTTAAAACCCAATTTTATCCACCCTACCCCCCCCCACTCACTGTCAAGACGTGGGCGGGCAGGGGGAAGGGTCTGGAGACATTTTTTTCCAGAGCTAAGCCCTAGGAAGCTCCGGCTGCTGAAATCAAGCCCTGCATATACATACGCTCAATCTGTAAGAAGTGGGAGAAAAAAAAATCTATTGGCTCGCCGAATGGATTTCACTGCGAACTGCTGAATCGCCGCATTTCCACAGACCCCTGCAGCCAGTGTTGGCTTTGCTGCAGTGGCAGCCGACCTCACCCGCAGCCCTCCTTCGGGGATGGCTTTGGCGACTGCCTGCCGCAACAATGATGCCATCATTCCAGGGCGGAGATCGCCACCGAAGTGTGTCGCATTGCGGAATTGAATCGATGAAACGTGGCAGCGAGGCAGCACAGGATGCAAAGCAACAGACAAAAGTCGGGGAAGTGAGACGGGCAATCGGGACCAAACGAGGGAAGCCCTCCTCCGAAATACGCGGTGGTCCGTGAGGTTATCGACCACAATTAGGTTGGCGCGGCTCTGCAATTTCTAGTTCCCACCACTGCTGGTGGAAGGGGCCTTCCCCACTCGAGGGAGCTCCAGAGAGCCACTTCTGCTAGAGAGAGGATCTGGCCAGGAACTAATACTCGGAAGGAGTTGCAAATACAGCGCTCCCTCGTTATTCATGAGAAGATTTGTTTCCGGAGATGCTAGTGCAGAGCAAATTGTCCCGGATAAATGATATTGGTGTACGGAAATTAATCACCTAAAATAAATACGTAAATAGGTGATTAACTACACGAAAATTAAACACAACAAAACATTTGGCTAAAACAAATAAAGTAAATATAAATAAAAATAACGTTCTAAATAACATTTTATAAAAGGACTTACCGATGCAGTTGTGCGATTCGCGGACAGCCACACTAGCGGATAGCAAGTTCGTGAATTAACGAGGGAATACTGCACCGACACTTTACCACACCGCACGCGACTTGCCGACCAGCTGCGCTGTTCCAAGTTCGACTGCTGGGTGGACAGAAGGTGGGTGGGGGGCAAATTCTAAGAAATTTGCGCCGTTGAATTGACTCCCGCGCCAAGAGATCGATCGGAACCAGTGGGCCTCTGGATTGCTGGTCCAGTGCGCTAAACATTACAACCTCGGCGGCATCTCTCCAACCAATTTGTAAGGAATTATTATTTTTTAGATTTGCTAAGCCTAAACTGCACGCAATATGGAGGGAGTGTTATCCAAATGATGGGTCACTGTTGAACTATCATTTGAGGCCAGGTCGCTTCTGAAAAATAAGTTAATACCTCAGTGCGCTTTGCCTGGTAGGATGGGAATGGTTTTGTGTTGTATTTGTGTGTGTTTGGGACGTTTTGTTTACCTTGCTTGTACTTTGCACGACTATCGTGTGTTTGTACCGTTTGTTGTTGTAACTGTTTTTTACATGCCCCTACTGGACAGCAATGAAAAAATTGATTCCTTCTGCGGTATAAATACAGATTCTGATTCTGAAAAAAACCTCCCCACAGGCGTCGAGTGCCTGGTGTCCAACCAAGACCTCGGCTCAGATTGTTTCGAACTCTTCTATGAAGATTGCTCAAGCTTTTCAGCACAAAAAAGAAACACCAACAACTGAATTGTGTAATAAACATTGTTGCCAACATTTTATCCACGCAGTTCAGATACACAATTATAATTCTGTAATAATCGGTGGTCATCCTGTATGCAGCATTAGTTGCATTTCACAGAACGCACCGTTTTGGTTACGTTCGTATTCTGGCAGTCGGCAATTGTTGTTGAGTGCCGATGTTATAATTATTGCATTACCATGAAGTATAATGATGGTGTTACACAACTGTAGTGTTATGGCATTGGTATTACAGGCCATGAAAATCAGCCAATTATGTTAACTCTGTAGAGTAGTGGTTTGATAGGGGTGTATATTTTTTTACATTGTAACAATAAAACCAATCCAATGAAGGAGTACTTGTTGAGATTTACAATTCTCCATAGGCTTTGGTATAGCTGTGTGCATGCGGGTGGGGAGCGGTAGTGTAGCGGTAGCGTAGCGGTAGTGTAGCGGTAGTGTAGCGGTAGTGTAGCGGTAGTGTAGCGGTAGCGTAGCGGTAGCGTAGCGGTAGTGTAGCGGTAGCGTAGCGGTAGCGTAGCGGTAGCGTAGCGGTAGCGTAGCGGTAGTGTAGCGGTAGTGTAGCGGTAGTGTAGCGGTAGTGTAGCGGTAGCGTAGCGGTAGCGTAGCGGTAGCGTAGCGGTAGTGTAGCGGTAGCGTAGCGGTAGTGTAGCGGTAGTGTAGCGGTAGCGTAGCGGTAGCGTAGCGGTAGCGTAGCGGTAGCGTAGCGGTAGTGTAGCGGTAGCGTAGCGGTAGCGTAGCGGTAGCGTAGCGGTAGCGTAGCGGTAGTGTAGCGGTAGTGTAGCGGTAGTGTAGCGGTAGCGTAGCGGTAGCGTAGCGGTAGCGTAGCGGTAGTGTAGCGGTAGCGTAGCGGTAGTGTAGCGGTAGTGTAGCGGTAGTGTAGCGGTAGTGTAGCGGTAGTGTAGCGGTAGTGTAGCGGTAGTGTAGCGGTAGCGTAGCGGTAGCGTAGCGGTAGCGTAGCGGTAGCGTAGCGGTAGTGTAGCGGTAGTGTAGCGGTAGTGTAGCGGTAGTGTAGCGGTAGTGTAGCGGTAGCGTAGCGGTAGCGTAGCGGTAGCGTAGCGGTAGCGTAGCGGTAGCGTAGCGGTAGCGTAGCGGTAGCGTAGCGGTAGCGTAGCGGTAGCGTAGCGGTAGCGTAGCGGTAGCGTAGCGGTAGCGTAGCGGTAGCGTAGCGGTAGCGTAGCGGTAGCGTAGCGGTAGCGTAGCGGTAGCGTAGCGGTAGCGTAGCGGTAGTGTAGCGGTAGCGTAGCGGTAGCGTAGCGGTAGCGTAGCGGTAGCGTAGCGGTAGCGTAGCGGTAGTGTAGCGGTAGTGTAGCGGTAGCGTAGCGGTAGCGTAGCGGTAGCGTAGCGGTAGCGTAGCGGTAGTGTAGCGGTAGCGTAGCGGTAGCGTAGCGGTAGCGTAGCGGTAGTGTAGCGGTAGCGTAGCGGTAGTGTAGCGGTAGTGTAGCGGTAGTGTAGCGGTAGCGTAGCGGTAGCGTAGCGGTAGCGTAGCGGTAGCGTAGCGGTAGCGTAGCGGTAGTGTAGCGGTAGTGTAGCGGTAGTGTAGCGGTTAGCACGCTGCACTGTGAACCTGGCGACCCGGGTTCGATTCCCGCTCACGGCCAATATCAGTGAGGATTATCTAAACCGGCCCTGGGCCTCCCCTAGGTCGACTCAACCTCAAATGAGTACCTGGTGCGATGTGTAAACATCGCCACTAGGGAGACAAAGGCGGCCGGGCGTGGTGTTGGCCACCCACCCCCATTCGTGTGCTGTTCTTAACTTCATTCGGTGTGCGCTAACAGCACTTAACCCAATAACAGCCCGATGGAAGGGTTATGTGTCTTTGTGTTTTTTTAATGCTCTGTTCTGACATGCGGAAGAAAACCGGAGGAATCCCGCACGTAAAAACGGGGTGCTAATCAAAACTCCGCACAGTTGGATTTAACAATCCATTGCTAAACTGCCATTTGATGGTCACTTGGCAGCCCAGGTGGACAACACACATCCATATCTACAACTGCGAACTTCATCCTCGGTGCATTGATCATTAAACAATCTATTCAGTTCCTGAATAAGCCCCATGCACGTAGAGCGAAACGTCGGACATCGTGCAACAACAACAACCCGAAAACGCATCAGAGTGCAAACCAATCAGTCATGTTTACGCTCTCAAGCGCAGGATAGCCATAAAACATGGAATCCAATATAATTTTGGTTGTAACCCCACCTTGGCAGGGTATAGGAATGGTACAGCTCATGAAAAAGGAAAAAAACGCTTCTATCCATATAGATCACTGGGAAAAATCGCTGCTCAGCAGCGTGACCTGGAGTTACTGCACGTGTCAGAGCCTTGAAGCCGGCGCTGCTCAGATCCTGAATTTTGAAACCCAGGAGCAGAAATTGGTACCACCTGAAGTGTTGCTCCCTTAGGTGGTACCAATTTATTTATATGGTGGATAAAAGTGAATTGCGTGTAGTCCCACTCATTAAAAAAAAAACTTATCACACATTTCACTGCTGTTTTTCGCATTCAAAAAGTTGGAACCACCAAAATGATGCCACCATAGTTTTTAGATATAAAAAAGTGAAATATGAGCTTAGGGCTCATGGACCAAATAGTTGCGCTTCCAGCCTAAAATGGAATAGGCTATCATGGTGTGGCAGGTTATAGTTCAAGCCGCCAACGATTGCACAAAAGACAAATATTATAAATTGTACAATGATGCATTAATAAAACGCTTGAGCAGTTCCTGCTCAACCTCAAATTGACCCAGATGTTAGTCTCAGCGATTTAAAAGTTGTCGTTAATGTCACCAATAACAATCAGGCTACGATCTCGGGAGACAAAAGTACGCTGGGCGCAAATGGCCCAGGGGAAGAAAAAAAAACAACGAGTGTCATGTATGAATGTAAAACTTCTCTCACACTGCAAGTAGCCAACCGTGCTAATCGGAGGTGCGGGGGGACAGACAACAAAATAAAAAAACACAAAAATAAGTTAAGGAAATGAGTTTTCAATCGAGATTTTAAAACGTGTATAGCTCCAGTGGATTCCTAATATCAGAAGGAAGAACGTTCCAGATGGCCACAGAAGCGCATCTGAAAGCGCGCGATGCAGTGACCGTCTTTGTTCGATGACTAGCCAAAATCCTCTTCGAGGTTGATCAGAGTTCACATGGATGGTTTATGCACCTTGACGCGATCAGCAAGGTGGTGGTTCCTTTGTGGCAAGCGCTTTGTGTGTAATAAATGTGATGCTATGGATGCTTGTTGATAAAAAAACAATATACATCAAGTTGTAATGAGCAGCACAAATCGCGAGAAGAACCGACGGGATTTGAACTACAGAGTGGAAACCGACAGAAGGCGGCAAGAGGAGCAGAGGAAGTTAGCGGAGGAGACGGCGACTACAAAAATCACCGGGTTCAGAGGCCACTTCTGGATGAATACAATTGCCGATGAGACGATGTAGGTTGAAACTGGTCCAGCGTTTGCTTGCGCTGAATCAATACCGCTGATATCATGGACGCCCAGAAGGCGGTGTGGCCAATGGATTGGAGACGTAGTCTGCTTATCAATATTTATGTCCGTTTATATTATACACGACATTCACGCTTTACTGTGCGTGAAGTAGAACAATGATCGCCGTAATTATTCGCTAAGAGACCAAAATTACATTTGAAGTAACCTCTCTTTGATACCCACCTCCGCTCTAGTAGTGGAACATACAAAATAAAAACACCGACACCCGCTGGGCAGAATCGCGGGCGGCTACGGACGTGGCACTGAAAGGGCGCCTCTCATCCATGGGCGGATTGTCGACGACCCGACGCTTCTGTGGAACTCTGCTCAGCCACGCTGCAAATGCAAAACAGGGGGAGACGCGCGGACATTTCCCGCACATGGACGATCGCAGAAAAAAAAAATCGCTGAACTGCGACAAGTCCAAATGTATGTTTTAAAAAAACGCATCACGTGACAAACTCGCCATCCGTGCATAAATCTCGGCGGCGTCGCTGCGATCCGCACAGCATCCCGCACATCCCTATGAGCGCGTTTTGGGTACGCATGTTGCGAAAAATACAGGGTGCTTCAAATAAAATGTTCAACACCTGTATGGGACTGTGGTTTTTTTATTGGGAAAAGAACGGATAATGCACTGTAACATGATGACAACATGTGAATAGCTACAAACAGTGAAAATCTCCACTTGCTCGCCATCATTGTCAACGCGTGTGCCTGGAATCTTCTCCAGGTGGTCTCGAGAGCGCGGAAGGCACATTTCATGGTGGCATGGTTGCAAATTCTCCGAAGTGTTAACATTTTTTTGAAGCACCCTGTAAGTTATACATGCGCGCAGCGTATACTGCTGCCACCTTGGACCGGTAAACAAAACAAAATAAGTAATATTTAAAAATACTTAAAAAAAAACACGCTTTAATGAAATGTACCGTACGAGTAATGGCAGAACTCCACGACTCCAGGAAGTGGCCCCGAGGCTTGCCACAACGTAAGGGACCGTGGTCATTTACAGCCAACGTCAGTTGAGCTTGGACAATTAGACCCAAGGCGAAACATAACGTATAAAAAAGATGGTATAAAATATATTTTTTAATTTTTCATGATATAATATACTATTGTCATCAGTATGACATAAGTATACCAAGTTTGCAGTCGATACCACATTGGGAAGTGGGTTAACATTGAGTTGCAAGATTTAAGGATACGACAACAACAACGACGACAGAGTGAGTTAAATAAAAGCGTGTCAACAACAAAAAAAAGACTTGGAGTTCAACTATGGAACGCGTTTTGAAACTTGCGTAGCCCTCCTGCCGAACGAAATTAACGTTTAAAAAAAGGCACGTTTAACACGCTCGAGCACACACCCTGCTCAGTAGAACTATAATTTATGTATTTAGTTAAAAAACAAGACCCTCTGCAGGTGTGGAACAAAACCTCTGCCTTTTATTATAGCTGCCCACATCATTTCGGAGAGAGAGAAAAAGACGATCGGTTGATACACGAAAAATCAAACAATTTGCACCGTGGGGCCACAGATTTACCAAGCCGTGCAACGGTGAGCGCACACAATCTGAAGTAACAGGAACGGGTTTTTTGTTGTTGTTGTGTGGATGTTGTTCGAATAATTGTATAAAGTCGCCCAAATACCACCGGGCCACGGCCGAGCGCGGTTGGCATTTTTCACAAAAACTTTCTGCCAGCCTCGCATTTCACGCCACCTCCTCCTTCCCGTCCGTCGTGTCTGGCCATGCGAGCCACTGCCGGATGCACGGGAACCTTAAAAAGTTGATTGTTCGAGCGGTGGCAATGATTTTTTTGTTTCTGTGGAGTTCACCCTTTGATACAAAATTTATCAAAGACTCCGTAAAGGTGCGACCCGGCACCCCTTACCTCACCCCCCGCTTTGGAATTAGTGGCTGAACAGAACTGCTACTTTATAACCACAATAATTTTGCAATTTTCCTTCGTAAAAGTCTAAAACTACTGCATCAAACATTCAACGCCTCTTATTCTTTGGTTATTTCGGTGAAGTCACGTTGATAGAAGAAAAATGTATAATTAAAATAAAATAATAAAAGTGAGCGTACTGGCAGTCTATAATGTAGACTGTATATTATACTGGTAGGAACCTCCTGGTTACACCAGCCCACAGGGGATTATTGTGTCCGTCGTGCAAGGAGGCGCTGGGTGGGGAGCGGCTGGGTGGGGAGTGGGAGGGAGGGGCTGGGTGGGGAAGGGCTGGTCACCCCGTGGTGCCCTTATAAAACTCAACGTTTAACCTGCTCACGCCGGCTTGTGCCCGCCCTCACAGTCGGCCATATTTGCGGAATACACCACGCAGCCGTTGACCCTGGCCTTTGACCGAGCAACCCAACGTTCCTACCAGCTCCTTCCGCAGGAATGTGTTAGACTGCCAGTACGCTCACGTTTATTATTTTATTTTTATTATTATTTCTTCTATCTACGCGACTTTACCGAAAGAACAAAAGAATACGAATTCCTGCGGTCACGAAAGTTTTAAGTCAAAATTTATTCAACGCCTCTCTCCCCCCATTCTTGTCCAGCCTCTCTACGCGGGGCCGCTGTGGACCTTCAGAAAGCAGTCGCCCCCGCCCCCCCTACCCCCTTTGCCTCACTGTTGCCGATCACCATCACCACATCCCAGCTCTGTTGCTGCCGTTTCAGTGTCAATCCTCTCCATCCTACCTACGCCTCCTTTCTCGGTCGTCCTCTTAAGGGCCGTCCATAAATGACGTCACGCGATTTTGGAGGAATTTTGATCCCCTCCCCCCTCGTCATTCGGCATCACAAAAAAAGTCAGACACCCCCCCCCAAAAAAAAAAAACATGCTTCAAATCGCTTTAAACTATTGTCATTGTAGTGCGTATTTTATGTAACGCTGTACTCTGATGTTGTAGGAAAAAACATTTATTATAAAGTCTATTTCATTAAGTAGAACGTGTTGTCTATATTTATTTCAAGTCAAGTTGCGCATTTTGATGTGACGTCCCATTTCTCAACCCCCCCCCCTCGTCACACATCGTCACAAATGTCTGACCCCCCCCCCCCCGCCAGGTGCGTGACGTCATTTATGGACGGCCCCTTACCTCCGATGGTTGTTGCCATTTGCTTGGATCACCGCATGGGTGGCGTCATTTCTGACACGGCTGTACCCACAGCAGGGCTGCATTCCTCATTTGTTTCCACTGTTGTTCATTCCATCCCCAATTTATTATTAAGAGCTTCATCTGTTGAATTGCATCTCACTGACCGTGTTTTTGCAATTTTACCATCAAGACTCCTCTTCGCCCCCCCCTCCCACTCAGGTCACAGGTGACAGCTGCTATGGGTTCAATGATAAACAGCTCTGAGGGCTTTCAATGGGCGATTGTTTGCTTATTCTTAAATAACAACATTGGAGTAACTGCGCTGTCCCTCGGACAAAGTCACTGCATCATCTCCATTATTTAAGGCTTCTCACCCATATTTGTTCGACAATGTAAACAACTTGCTTAATTAAAGCCAACACTGGGGTGTTATTAATGTATTTGTTGTGAATTCATAGCATTACATCAGCCTTTTGTGTGTGTGTGTGTGTGTTTTTGATGTACTTGTAGTGACATAGAATCGGTCACGTAGCAGCATAGCGCTGGCTCCTGGCAGGGGATCTGTAGCCACAGCAGCCCTGACTGACAGCAGGTCACGTGATAGACCAGAGAGAGGGATGTTGGGGAAAGGTCACAGAAGGGTCACATCGAGAACCCCCGAGTAGGTTCCAGAAGGGGGGTGTAGCCGGGGGCGGGGCCAGGCCACGCTGACGGTATAAAAGGGGCCCCGGGAGGGGAGCTCGGGGCTATCGTGTGGAGTGGGATCCCCGTTGTGCTGCTGCTGGAGTCTTCACCATCTCGGCGTCGTCAGTCAGGCAGTCTGCCAGCTGCCCTGACTGGGAACCGTAGTTATCAAGTGTGAACTGTTAAGGCCGTTTAATAAACAGTGCCTCCTACTCTTAGGGTCTCTGAGTTAGTCACTATATATGTATACAAACTGTAACGAACGATATAATTACTTTAAATAAATGAGACTTGCAGACTGCTATTGTACGGTTATTCCAAATAATGGCAACAAATAGGAATCCAGAAATGAAAATGCCAGGAGAAGGTATGCATGTATGTTGAACTTCTTTGCACCGTACGTAGTCAATCGTGCTTATCGGAGGTGTGGGGGATGGACAACAAACTAAAGAGCCAGAGCATGGCCGAGGAGGAGAAAAAAAAGGATGTGGAGTGATGGGAGTGGAGGAGCAGGCACGAGAGGGGGAAATTAACGACATGGAAAGATCAGCCACAGATGGGATGCGATGCCAATTTCCAGCAGTTGAGGTCTGCTGCTGCTCCTCCTGACGCTTCTGGCAGTAGCTCTTGGAAACCAACAACTTCTATTAAGTGTCCAGACAACCAGAAGAGACACTCTTTGGTATACTTGAATGTGAACAATTTTCATGGCTTGTATATATTTTATTTTTCCCGGTTGTCATTTGCGCAATTTTATAGCAATTTTGCGACGAGCGTTTCGCACGTTAGCGAACTGCCTACGTGCAACGCATACCGTAGGTGACTCACACAAGGGGCTAGGGACCTGACATTAGATCCTGCGCCTTTACATGTTTTCACCTGGGGTTATTCAGGAAGCGTAAATTTGTAAAAAAATCTAAAGGAAATCTGAATCTTGTTAATTTTGGCCCAAGCATTTATTTTGGGTGTTGCAAAGACTGATTTGATCTTTTTTTTTTTACTTTTGACGAGGTTATTTGCATTTTCCTTTTCAGTGAAATGTAAGGTAAGTGAACAATTCCCACCGTCAGTTGATAAATTAAACAGGTTAGAAAATATAATGCAGATGCAACATGCGTTTAGTCTTTGGAATTATTTATTACCAGTACAGAAGTGGAAGGGCATCTGTCGGGGGCAAAATACATTTGCATTAATTGCAAAATAGAGCCTTGCATCTATTTCCTCTTGCTGCGTCTCAAAGTCTTTTGGGCAAACCTGTGATCACTTTGACCAGCGTTCAGAAGAACGGAATAAGTCCCGAATATTTAGCACAACTTTCCCCAAGCTCTCGCCAAAAATCAGAGCATCTACGGGCACCAGCGCACCACCCCTTCGCACGGACGGGCAAACGACCAGCGGCGCCGATGCATGGATGCCCTTTCACAGCGCGAGTTGGAAAATCATCAATGAAGACGATAGAATCGCCATCCGATGTACATAGTCAGTGCCTGTAGCCAATATCGCAGCAAGTGTGTTTTTTTCCCCCCCGTGAAATATGTGGGAGTGCCACGAATATAACGAAATCTCGTTATTCACTCCTCCCCTTCTGTGGCTCGCGTCAGTGATGGAAAGCATCCGTAAAACGCGTGTCACAATGTTCCCATCTCCCCCCCACCCGGTTGCATTAAATCAACCGCGATTTGCTTCCAAACATCCGCGCGCTGTTCTTGGTGGGGTCGCCTTTTTTTGTCGTTGTGAATTTACGACGGTTATTTGAGATAATCGGCGGCGGTCGTTTATTCCTGGGGCGAGCGACAGAGTACCCCCCCCCACCTCCTCCACCTCCACACCACCCGTCTCGTTTGTTTTGCACCGTGCTGCTGTCAACACGTGTTTAACATAATGCGCGGAGGTTGACGTTCGTGGCATTTAAGAAGAAGAAAGTCGCGCGTGCTGGCACGGTGTTCAACTTTTAAGGTCGCACGACGACAAGGCACGGATTTGTTTGTTTTTTAAGTGCGGCGATAGTTCATGTAAGCATGCTTGTGGTTGTTGTTGTGCATGCAGCCTTAGAATCGCCAAGGCATCAATTTCACTACATCCCACATTTCCCCCTCCCCCCAGTGTTGGTCCCAGCTTCTTTGGAGATGCAGTTTGTGCCCAGACACTGCATACGCCTAAATTGTTATTTGTTTTCTAACAAATTCGATTTTCTGTTTGGGAGCTATCTACACTGTGCGCATATTTGTGCACTCTCTCGCTCTCTTTGGGAGGTGACATTCACCAGCACGCTCTCCGTTTGACAGAAGGACAGACCAAACGTTTGGTAAACAAAAGAAGAAGGCATTTCATTATACGAATAAATAGCGCGATCTTTAGAGATCGAGTGCATGGATCAAAAACAATGACGTTTTTGAGACCTAATTTAGTGGTAAACATCGACTTTCCTATGCACCAAATGAAACAATGAAATTACCCTTTATGAAGCGCAAACTCAATATGTTTTTTTTTTATTGTGGTGTGCAGTGATCTTGCCAAGAACATCTGGCAACCCAGCAGCATTCGCTTAAAGAAACCGGATCCTGCTGATGAGACCCAAAAGGTCAAGTCTGATTTTATTATATTAAAAACAGATGCTCATGGATAATATTGGTTTGAAAAGCCAATGGTCTAAAAAACAAAGTTGTATTCATATGTGGAGACACAAAATTATAAATATTCTGCTTAAAACAACCCAACTTTCCATCGATGACTTAACCACAATTTAAATCACCTGGAACACATTCACCTGGTCATTCTCGACCGAAGCAACTATTACCAGCTAAGGTCCACCGAGTTGTATAGGTATTTTCCAGAAGCAACCTGGCCACAAATGATTGCTCGACGAAGTGGCTTATCACGTGAAAATGTATAGTAGTCAAATACTCTAAAACGCGTGCTTTAAAAAAAAAATGGAGGGAAAAACCCGAGGACCCAGGAGAAAAAAACCACGCGAACATGGGGAGAACATGCAAACTCCAAATATACAGGTGTCAGGGGTGGGATCGAACCCACGAGCGCCTGTATACCAGGCGAGGTAGTTAACATCTCGCCACCCTCATTAGGCTGCCTTGCCAGCCCTCATGCGCTCGCAGTCCAAGGCTATGAGGTGTATATTGACCTGAATGGCTCCGAGGCTGATACCGACTTATTCCGGTTAATGTGGAAAATGTATTCATCATCACTATTATCGACGGTCTATCCACTAACTGGATGAAGGCTTCCAAACCACCCCATCTCTATAAAAAGGGCATTGATATCTACAGTAGACACACCACCACGGAAGCTCAACACAACTGCATTACATTTAACATTTTAAATAAGCATTTTACATTTTACATAAGCCATGTATTTATCTTTAAATCAATTGAGTAAATCAATGCTTTCTCTTTAGAGACTCTAAATATGATGATGGGTCATGTTTTGACTTTGAAGAAATGTATAACTAGCAATGCCCTAGCCATGGGCTCAGCTGCACGTTGTATCCGCTTAGCAGATTGCAATGCCATCTGCGATCGAGTCTCAAAGGGCTTTGATCAGTTCCCTGAAGCGTAACGACGTGCAAGTGATCTTCACGTCGCCATGTGCGCGCAGGCTCAAGTCGGAGTCTGTGCCTGTTCATCACCGGCACCAATCAGCCATCGTCTGTACACCGTCAGACGTGCATCTCCCCATGCGGCGACAATCTGTCCAGTGCCTGCACACGAAACAGATTTTATTGCTCCAAAAATCAATACCGGTCATACCCTTGGGCGCACTCTCCCTCCTTTGGATTCAATTCCATCACCAGTCTTTCCCTTTGGCCACCGATCATCTAGCAATGTGTCCTAATTACGTTTACCTCCTCTGGCTGCCATGCCATCATTAAGCCGGACCTTCGGCCGCAATCTCTTCTCACGACGTCTTGCCCAAGCCCATGAACGGTCCCCAAAATGTCTGTGATTTGTATTCGTTTTTCAATCCACGTGAGCTCCCCTCTGCCATGCAGAGTAATTCCCAGCGTGCATCTCTCCACGCCTTTATCTAATAATGCGCAGTTTTTTTTTGCTTCCCATTAAGCATCTTAAAGATACCAGGAGCGCTCAGATAATCTGTAAATTGAAGCTGTATTTTGCATCTCGAGGAAGCGTTAAACTTTTACACAGCAGCAGTTTGCTAGGCTTTATGTCAAGCATGGAATGAGCAGTTGCAACCACTGGGAAGGTACAACAACAAAAACAGGATATGTCATGGCAAGGAGGGAGAACGACTGTACGTGTAACTGACAAAACACCAGGAGTTTTAAATGTTTAATGTTCTCCGAAGACTCAGAGAGATTGTAAAACACGACAGCTACTTCGACGAGGAGGACGGTCCAAGGAAAAACCAGGGCAGATGGCAGCGTCGCCGGCGAGCCATACTCGTTCTCCGATGGCTCATCGTACGCTCTCTGCAAGCGTGCACCTAACAATATTTGCATTCACGTGCTGTATTCACGGCCACTCTCCCCTCTCCCCCCCCCCGCACTCACAAGCACCGTGGAATATTCATCGCTGGCTCGAGGCCACCGCCAGTGCAGATGAATCGCGACACCCATCGCTCGCTTTGAAGGAAAAAAAAAGTCTGAAAAGAAAGTAATTTGCCGATGTTCTCGGGCGCATTTAAACCATTTGTTTTATTTACCACCGCTTCCTTCTCGCTTCAATTTATTTTTTCACATTCACTTTGACCTCACGCTTACGCGTTTAAATGTTGCTGTCACATGTGCGCACGTCAATTGCGATGTTTTTGTTTATTCATTTGTCCGTCTGCGGTACGAATGGCAGTATCCACGTGAAATAGTTTTATGTACAAGCCATTTTATGGAAAGGATGGCTCCAATGTGATGGGTGAACATTACTTTCTGAGCGGCATTTTATCTGTAAACTACGCTCTTTTCAAAAGGTTTTTTTTTCGGTTTTCCTATTGGGCAGTGTACACTTAATATACAAAAAAAAAACAATTAGTAATTCACAGCCTTCTGTGAATCCACTGCCGCATGGTCTCTCTTTGCCGTGTCGGTCATGTGAGTTGTTTGACCATACTTCACCATGCCGGTCAATAAATGCCGGTGAAAGAGGCCCAGGACTTGTTCAGGCGTTAGCCATGGCTGGAAATGTAACTCGGGCAGCTAATTTTCAGAGTGTAGTATGCTAACTACTGCAGGATAATAATAATAATTAATAACGCCATTCACTTTTGCGTAGGATTTTTGCGGTTGTATTGCATCGCCCTGTGATGCGTTTTTGGGTCGTACTGGGTCTTGTTTCGGTACTGTCCGACGTTTCACTACACGTGCTAGGAGCGTCTTCAGTTCGTCTACTGCCACGAGCTTCTTCATCACGTGGAGCGAAACGTCCGACACTGTGCCGGAGATACACGCGGATCAACCCGGAGACACATCGGAGAGAAGGGAATGTAATTTATTTAAAAAATTCTTACGAACACTTACCAACGCGCGAACCGGTACCCCGAGGCGTGGTTATTTTTCTCCTATCCTCGCCATTTTCACGACCCTCTCGAAACCATATCACCCGGATCACAACGGCGCACCTATCATTCCATTCGGCATTTTTTTGGTTACGGTTTATTCCAAAATACCAAAGTGTGGATCTTAGGGCCCCGGGCATCAAGAGCCCGTCACGTTTTCAGCTCAAAACGCGGCCTTATAAAAAAAAAACGTCTCTGCCACGAGTCAAACACAACAACAACAACAACGGCTGCCAGGAGGGCTCTAACGCACACTCTCCTACTTGAAAATGTCAAATATTGCACATTGTTATGCAACACGAAAAGCCCCACCCCCAATTTACTCCCCCCCCCCCCCCCACTTCGAATGGCTCCTTTAAACCACCGCACAATAAAAATGCGACGCATATCCTCACCGCATGCCTCTTTGGCGGGGAGGGGGGGGTACGAATCGGAGTGTCCTGCAAAATGCAGATGGCCTGCCTCACCGAAACTGCGGCAGTTTAACCGGAGCGCGTCACCCATGTTCGGTTTATGATTCATGATGGTACGCTGGCACCAAAACAACTTCCACGTACACAAAGACAAAGATTCCCTCCCTCCCACTCCCGTGTAGCCTTCGGACTGTTGGAGCTGTTAGCAAATAGAACCTATGAAGGCCGCCATGGCACACGAGGAGGTGGGCGGCCAGCACCACGCTCGACCGCCTTTGTCTCCCAAGTGGCGATGTTTACAACACGCCGCAGCAGGTGATCATGAGGCTCAGTCGACCTAGGGGAGAATCTAAACCGGGCGACTTTGTTCACAGG
This sequence comes from Lampetra planeri, assembly GCF_965212315.1. Classification (NCBI taxonomy): domain Eukaryota; kingdom Metazoa; phylum Chordata; class Hyperoartia; order Petromyzontiformes; family Petromyzontidae; genus Lampetra; species Lampetra planeri. Next base: position 5,038,004 of record NC_136145.1, on the reverse strand, counting down.
GAAGCGCACTAACCACTACGCCACCGCGCCACATCCACAAACACACGTATTTATGTGCGCACACATTTATTTTCATCGCTTGTATTTAATAATCGCAAATGTAAACAATAAATACCATAAGCTTTAAATCAAATTGATTAGCAGTAATTGGTCCAGGCCTTATCGGTTGGGTGAGGAAGTGCTCTTTAAGAGGAACTATTACTGTCTTTTTATTCCACCAGTTGCTGAGCACAGACCCAAGGCAGTCTCAGACGGCTAACAAAATACAGCACTGTCTAAGTTAAAATCACATTTCTTGCATGTAGCCAGGTTTAAATAGCTCGTGGAAAGAGATCCTCGGAGGGAATTGCAAAGCAAGCAGTGTGAGCGTAGAAGCAGCCAGATACGTGTTGTGATTTGCAGTGTGGTGGTTGTGTGAGTGTGCGAATGAGTGTATGGTTGTGACCTGCAGTGTGGTGGTTTTGACAGCGGATATGCGAGTGGGCAAGACTGGGTGACTAGGTGAGTGAGGCGTGATTGCGACCTGCAGTGTGGTGGTTGAACAGTGTGCATGAGATGACGGTCAGACTGACAGAGTTCCTCAACATTGGTAGGAGGAATCAGATGCAAAAAGGCACAGCAATAGGTGGTGCTGCCAACAACATAGGCATGCAGCTGCCTTCGTCTTCGCATTGCTAACATTGAATACGCATGGTATATTTTAGGCTGAACGGACTTAGAAGGGACTAGTGGCCACGGGAGGTAATGACAGGGGAGTCAGCCTGCAGTGCGAAGGGACTAGTGGCCACGGGAGGTAATGCCAGGGAAGTCAGCCTGCAGTACGAGTGGACTGGTGGCTGCGGGAATGATCGAAAATAGGAGCGTGGTAAGGTGACGTAAGAGGACGGTGGAGTCTGCTAGTGAAGCAAGCGTCTAGAGCTAGCGAGAAGGTTCTGGAATGGGGGCGTTGCCTCTGACCGTATAAAAGGGAGATGCGCGGGAGACTCGGGGCTGTTGCAGTGGGGTCACCGCCTGTCCGAGTGTGAGCACGTGGATCCTTAATAAAGAAACCATCTCAAGACGTGTCCATGTCGTGTTTACATTAATATTAAACTAATCTGAAATCCGTCTCAACACATCATCCCTATGCGGTTAATAAAACGAGTACAACTTCGTCAGAAGCCGTTGGTCGCCATCTTATGCTAATAATTATTGGTCCTTGCCATAGTAATGTGGAATTTCTATCACCGGCTTAAGGCCAACATTGGGGATGGTCACTGTGTCACCGCGTGCAATTGAGCATTTGGAACTTGACCTGGCACACACAAAGACAAAGATGCCTCGTATAGCCTTGACAGACTGTTGAGGCAAGTGTTGTTAGCGAGCACCTATGAAGGCCGGCACGGCACACGAGGGGGTGGGTGGCCAGTACCACGCCCGGCCGCCTTTGTCTCCCCAGTGGGCGATGTTTACACATCCCACCGGATACTCAATTGAGGCCGAGTCGACTGAGCAGAGGCCCAGGACCGGTTCAGATAAACATCACCGGTGTTGGCCATGAGCAGATCGCCAGGTTCGCAGCGCAGCGCGCTAACCGCTACACTACCACCCCCCACGCACACACACACATTACAGAATTTAAACGCTACGCACCGCACGTTCCACATTTCCAAGCCCTTCCGCTACCAGTTGCATAATAAGCAATGCATTAAACCGCGCGTGCGTGCGCGCGCGCGTATTTATTCCTCTACGGGCACAGTCGATGGAGCACGCGGGAGTCAATAGGCATTGAGTAAAGCTACGACACGGCGAGGGGGGGCGCCCCCCCCCCCTCCCACTCGGGCACGTGGTGAATAATGGGGTGGAGCGGGGGGCTCATTGACCCACTCCAGCCCTCCGTGGAGTACAAAGGGCCAGGCCGGCGACGTCAGGGTGTTAATTGTCTCAGCAGCTGCCAGGTGTGTGCGTACGTGCGCGTGTACATGTGTGTGTGTCCACGTGTAGTGGTGGGCTGTAGTGTAGCGGTCTGCGCGTTGCGCTACGAACCCGGCGAGCAGAGTTCGATCACCGCTCACGACGAATAATAGTGGCGAATATTTAAATCGGTCGGGTGTGGTACTGGCCAGCCACCCCCTCGTGTGCCTCGCCGGCCTTAATTAGGTAGGAGCTCGCCAACAGCACTTGCCCCAACAGTCCGTTAAGGCTCTACGGGGAATCTTTATCTTGTTTTGTTGTGCACTCCAAACGGATGGCGAGAAGTACAAATCTCTGGATGAACCAAAATCAGGGTTCGGCAACGGAATGGACAAGAAACATTTTCTCTTTCCGAATTCGGCAACGACTCAAACTCAAGCAGCGCAATGCAACGTTACGACGAGACGGCGGTCCTTAATAAACGTCACGAAGCAGTCCTTGATGAGCCGCAGATTGTCGACCCATGAACTTGTGTCTCGTCGACGGTTTTCCTAGAAGTTTGACTTTGTTTTCCACGGCAGTGCAGTGGTTGGAGCGCATTGCTGCTTGCACCTTCTGTATGGATGGTTGGCTACGTACAGTGCTAAACAAGTTTAACATACATTATGGTCCAACACCATGTGAGACTGGGCTCTAAGAAAAGCTCTTTCGGGTGTGGACCAATCAATTTCAAGCACAGTGCATTCATTATCAGTGTTGTCTTTTTGTTTGCATTTTGACCGCAAGTGTTGTGGTTAATGCAAGCATGATCCCTTGTATAAAATGTATCAGTTTTGTTGCCAGATAAAAGGGTGAAAACCTATTAGTAAGTTTAACATACATATACACTCTCGCAGGTTTACATCCTGCTCGGGTGATTGACTTGGCAGGTATCATCCTCATGGCTTTAATCAAAATGTGAGAGATTTAAACGGTGCATCCCTGCAATTGCTTTCTTCGCTCGGCGCTGCTGGTAGGAGGGTCTCCACTCGAAGTTGAGATTTGGAGCGCGCATCATTTCGAGAACGTGTTTAGCGTCACTCGTCTATGCCGAAGAGTCATCGTGGAAGGGGTGGGAGTGACCAGACTTTACCCCACCGCACACGCAACCTGCCGATCGACTAACGGTTCCATTCATAAGTGCTGCTGCTGAACGGACAGAGGCAGTTGGATTTAATAAATCTGCCCATTGTGGCTGGAAGATGGAACCTGTAACCTCTGGGTTCCAAGTCCGGTGGACTAACCACGAAATCATGGCAGTTCTCCGATCCCTGGCAAAATGAACATGACCTTTAAAAATATATGAGCTTTGTCTTTTTTCCCCCCAAAATGTTATTCCAATTATGCTGTCAGTATCATGCCATGAGACACATTATTAATTCATTGTTCCCTCGGAGGGTCGTGTCACTGTGTTAGAGAATGGCCCATGGAAGTTGATATGGACACAACAAATGACGAGATCCCTTCCAGGTGATCTTTCACCTACACTAAAGAAGGTGCTCTCCCATGTACCCCGCTATAAAAAGGATCCTTGTCATTTGGTGGGCAAACAGAAACTTATTGGTTTTCTAATCTACGAGCTGGACTTTTGCTATATTGAGTGACAAACCAAAAAAAGTAGTATTTGTGTAATCGCTGGTGAACGAGTTATAGCCATGAAATCATTATATGTACTTAAAAACCCAGTTTGACCACAGGTGATGGAAACTTAGGTTCAAACTCAGGTTTCTCGCGATGCTGCCTCGAGAGCTCTGGACACCTCTAAAACGAACATTGATTTCCCTACGGACAGATTTGCCCTTTGGTGGAATTTTCACAATTACATCTGAACTGTATGAAGGAGAGGAGCACCGGCTCATGCTATGGTAGATTTGAAAGGCACTTTGAAAGCTATGCTAACAACGAAACCCGCGCTGTATAAATCCACACAAAAAGAAGGATGTTACGGAAATCAAACCGACACAATTCCGCTCTTTGGTTCGTGGGAACATTCTGTAATTACGAATGCAATCAAAGATGATCGTAATCAACAAGTTAACGTAATTGACGTAAGGAATTTTTAAGTAACATTAAATCGGCTTTATTTGCTCAGGAAAACCTGCCCCAAAATAATTATCAAGCTCTCTTTTTAAAAGACGGTATTACCTTGGGAGTATTGAGGTAACAACGTACGCCTAGGAGACTACAAACACGTACGAGGGACGGACAATCAAACGCTTCTGTAACCCAAAAGAAATGTCAGCAACCTACTTTCTATGCTGCCTAAAAATTCCCCACGAACAGATTGTTATATTTTTTTGCGAAAAATATTCTACCGAGTGGGACACGCGTGATAACGCCAAATTGAATGCTGTGTTAGGCTAAAATTACAAACATTCTAGCACAAATTTTAAACTCCATTTTCCTACACGTGGTTCTTGCTACTTTTCGCGCGAGAGTCAGGTGCTACGGCCAAGGTCGTGCCTTCATAAATTATGAATAACTTCAGGGTCGCAAGAGGTAAAAAAAAGCAAGCGTTAATGTTATAACGATTACCGTTGCAATAGAACGCGCGGGCATTATTAAACGTTAATAAAACATTAACAGGATGACCAAACGATACTCTAATTCTTTATTACTGCTTGAACAGCTGCATCAAATTAACAATTACCTGAGCTTGTAAAGCACCTCAACATAGCTTTGCTACCAGATCTCTGCAAAGATCACGCTCAGCAGTTCAGTCTCGAATGGCATGCAAAGCGTATCGATTGGCCCTGTGAAAGGCTCGTGCCTTTTATCTCCCGATGGAAACAAAGATTTGGGAACTTAATAATTTAAAGCGGGCGCCACGGTGGCGAATTGTTAACTCCCTCGCCTGGGATGCAGGGGGTCGTGGGTTCGATCCCGACCAATGTCTGCTGTATATTCGGAGTCTGCATTTTCTCTCCATGGTAGCGTATACATTTTTTACGGGTCCTCCGGTGTTTCCCTCATTTAGAAACGTGCGTGCATAGAAAATATTTGCTATAAATTTCCACATAAGATAATTTGTTGACCTATCATTTGTGGCCAGGTGACTTCTGACAAAGGAGCTACATGGCTCAGTGGGTAAAATAAAAATCGCAAGTAAAAAGGAGTGAGAATAAAAATGAGGCTGCTGTTTGGCATTGCCTTAGTGACCATTAAAAAAGTGCACATTGACAGTCGGGAATTATGTCCTTCACAGTCAAGCTATAATTGTAGCAAATGGGTTGTGCATAAGTCAAAATGCCATTCGTAAATGTGGACCCCCGATTTACACATATGAAATGTCACCTATTAGTTTGACAGACAAATAAACGTAAGTATCGTCATTAACAGCCAACCGTCAATCTACGGTTGCATGAAGGTTTTCCCCCAAGGTATTGCCACCTTTCACGATTCTACGATACATCTGGTAACTGCATACAATCCGATTACATCACTCAATCTCCTCGGTGAATATCCTCCGGACACATTACATTCTTTGGCCGTCAACTTCGTTATATTATTCTTGGACGTTGGCCAATTTCCCCCTGAGCGACATGTCCTGCCCAATCCAACTTACGTATTATTATCAGCTTGAGCGATGTCATTCACCTGCGTTTTTTCTACAGTACACGCGCCATTCTGCTTTCTGTCTCCCCATGCAATGCCAAGCTTCTTTGGACGCTTTTCAGATTGTGGTTCGTATATTTCACTTGTGAGCATTTTCCTCGACCAGTGCACGTCGTATAGAAAGCAGGCAAACAGGATTAGTTTAATTGAGAAACATTCAACGATGAAACAAGTCTTCTAGCTCATCCACGGTTGATGGCTCTGAAACAAATGATGGAAATTACATAAATATTATGGCCAGTATGCATATATTCATGGTGATGGCAAGTGTTGCCTTTTCACAAAATTGTAATTATGTTGTCAATCCCAGTGGGGATATGGGCCGCGTTGAACCCAGGAAGTAATTTAAGATTAGTTTAATATGAATGTGCGTTCATAAAAAATAAAAATAACATCACAATGACGTGTAATGTGCCATCTGTTGTAGTAACAAAAATGCAATGGTGTATATTAGGCTTTTATTGTTGTATCAGGTAAGGCCCACTGAGCTATGTAGCTATTTTTCAGAAGCGACTTGGCTATCACAAATGATAGCTCAACGAAGTGGCTTATCAGGTGGAAATGTATTGCAGCCAAATACCCTTAAGCGCATGTTGCTAAATGCTGGAGGGGGAAAACCGAGGAGAAATCCACACGACCACGGGGGAGAAGATGCAAGCTCCAAATAAACAGACGTCAGGGTTGGGATAGAACCCATGACCTCCTGCACACCAGGCGAGGTAGTTAACATCTTGCCACCGCGACTTTGTCAATCTACTCCTGAATGGAGGCTTCTCGACACGATGTAGGTCGTGGCGGTCGTTTCACCATCCTGGTCAGTGCAGGTTAGTGAAGCGCGCAGAGGGCAGGAGTGGCTCCAACATCACTGATGTCAACCTTGGCTAGGAATCCAACTCAAGGCGACAGCCGCATAGCGCAGCATGCAAACCACTGCACCACCGAGCCACAGAAAAAAAAAATGCACGAGAAAAAATGTACACGGAACATTCGGCAAAGCTTCCATAACAACCCCCTCCACCCCATCCCAACACACATTTTACAAAATATCCTACATGTATAAACCAAGAAGGCACCAAATATAAATTAACATTCAAACAGCAGCAGCAGCAAGCTACTGGCTGTTCACCCCTTGACCGGAGACGTCCCAACATTTCCATCGCCACCCGCCAAAACGTTGGGAGGATTAAAATGAAACGATGACAGTGTCAAGCATGCGGAATCGTTGCGGTGGAGGCGGCACACGAGCGTAGCCGACAGCTCTGGTCGCACGAGCCTCGTCCCAGGTGGGAGTAAAGAGCTAGATTTGAAGCTTTCGTGACTGCAAAGATTCATATTCTTAGTTTTTTTCGGTAAAGTCACGTAGGTGAAAAATTAAAATTAATAAAAGTAAAATAAATATAAAATAAAAATCACGACGTTTCGGAGGCAACGTGAAGACGGAAGCTTGTGTTGCCTCCGAAACGTCGTAATTTTTTATTTTATATTTATTTTACTTTTAATAATTTAAATTTTTCACCTACGTGACTTTACCGATTAAACCTAAAAATATGGGAGTAAAGAGCGTTGACGGGAGGATTACTCGGTTGCGATTCGCGCGCCGATACACGCCGGTGCTCCCTCGTTGCAAGGAGGTCAGCTGTAGGGTCAGCGTTAGCGCCACGCCACGCCGATGAATAATGAAGGGGGGGGGGGCGTTGTGAAGCGGGTTTCTCTGGCTCGGAGGTTATTAACGCTGATGGCCCATGTCAGAGCAACGAGTCAGCACATCGTTGAGATTCTGGATGCAATCCCCAAGGGTCTCCAACGAGTGATAACAAAAAGCGGGGTACACGAGTGGAGCTCGTTTTTTTTTATTTCTACAGATTCTCGGCTCAGGGATCTATGAGTGCACAATATCCACTTGTTGGTATGCTGATGGCTTTAATCTAAGTTGTCTTGTGGTGTTGTTGTTGTTTGACTTGCATCCCACTGGGATTTTTGCACAGCGTTGGTGTACGGTGCTTTTTTTTCTGGAAGACTTTGCAGTTTTTTCCTGGATTTTTCTATTTGCGCATAGTCACTTTAAGAGGTTTTCTTGTTAATATTTTAGTTTTTTGTTTGTTGCGGTTGCACCCGATGCAAGAGCCCAATGGCTCACAGGGCTATACCAAATAAATGAAACTGAAAACTGAAACTTATTTCACAACATACGTAGGTGGTGCAGGGGGAAGGATGAATGCAACGCAGCAAGGCAGGTTCAAAAGAAATGATTTTCAATCTCGATTTAAAAGTGCAGAGTTCCAGTGGCTTCCCAATATTGGAAGGAAGAGCGTTCCAGACAGCCGCCGAAGCGCATCTGAAAGTGCGCGCTGCGGTGACCGTCTTTGCTCACTGCATCTTGCCGTCTCAGTTTAAAGTGGCGTCTGCTGCATCGGAATTACCGCACACGCCACTTTAGAAATGGCACAATTTTAAGCGAGCATCATTTGACACTTAATGACAACTGTTACACGTCAGGCTGCCTGCAGTGTTCTTGTATTTCCGTTACGGTGAAATCGCGAACAAAGACAAAGATCCCCCCCCCCCAGTATAGCCTGTAACAGACTGTTGGGGCAAGTGCTGCAAGCGAGCACCAATGAAGGCCAGAACGGCACGCGAGGGGGTGGGTGGCCAGCACCACGCCCGGCCGCTTTCGTCTTCCCCAGGTGGTGATGTTTTTACACACCGCACCAGATACTAATTTTAATGCCGAGTCGACCTAGGGGAGGCCCAGGACCGGCTCAGGTAATGGTCGCTGATGTTGGCCGTGAGCGCGTTCACAGCTACACTGCCTCTCCTCACCACGAAACACACACGCGCGGTCATGCAGATTCTGGCCCATCAACAGAAGCGCATCCACGTGCTGTTTAGTGCTCTTGCTCTCGTTTCAACCCGAACAGCGGGAATGCATCCGAGAGGACGTCCACCAGGCAGACGGGGCAATACATTCATATTGGGTGTACACAGGAGCGGTGGATTGTGACAATCCCAAAGTCTTTTTTTTTTCGATTTAACGCTTTCGTGACTGCCGGGAACAAAGCTCTGTTCTTCACCCGAGGACGGCTGCTTGCGTTGTGGCCGAAACGTCGTGCGAATTGTATTATGTTTTATTTTTATTATTTCCCTTCTGCGTGACTTTACTGAAAGAACCAAGAATATGAATCCCAAAATCATTAAGAGAAATGGCTATGGCTTGGAGAGGCCTTCATTCAGCAGTAGATTGTTCATGGCAGTTGGTTTCTGTACCAGGCATCGATGACGAATCTAAACACCAATGCTTACCGAGATGCTCAGATGAAATACATCGCAAAAAAATCTCCTTTACGCTTTAGCTTAGCTCGGATTGGGGCGTGTTCACTACAACAAGATCTACATTTCGTATTGAACACAAGCTCGTAGCTAATTAGAGAAAACGACAGCATTTAGGGTGCAGTGACCATACCCGGCACAGACTATAATGACACACCTTAGCAGGAGCGGCATCACCGTGGCCACCCTTTCCAAGTAGTAGGAAAACAAAGAGATTGCCATCGATTCCCACGTCAGTGAACACAGGGGTTTTAACGATATTTGGACGGGGAAATGCACTTGTAATTACCCAGGCACGAGTTCCCGTGCTCCCAGGAGAACCGTGGCAATTTTTTTTTCCCCGTACAAATAAATGGTCGCTGGGCCCACTGGCCAACAGGGGTTGGTGAAGCTCTCAAAGACTCGGTCACTCGGTGTTCCGTTTGTCCGCGTTCACCTCTTGGCCAAAAACACGCGGCGAGGATGTGCCCCACAGACTCCCCAAAGAAGTTGCTAAAAACAATGAGTAGCATTGCTTTCGTAATTGAGCGAGATTTGGAGGCTGCGTCGGTGTGACCACACGGAAAAATGGCACAATTATATACGTGTAAGACACCTGCAGATTAAATTAGTTGTGTGCCAGTTGGGAGGCAGTCGAGCAAATAGGATGCTCAGAGGTTTGCTGTGCACTTGAGTGTGTAATCCTCTCGAATTAAGAAGCCACTGGGCGCTATGCACTTTTAAATCTAGACTGAAAACTCACTTAATTAGAACTGCGCTTTTACGTTTTATTTGTTGTCCTTCCTCCTGCACCTCCGATTAGCACGGCTGGCTATGTACGGTGCAAAAGTTCAACATGCATACGAACGGCTGGGGCTTCTTCACGCACTCCCGATGTCCCTTCCACTCAAAATGCATTACTCGAATAATGGAATTGGCTGCTCGTTTCAAAGCAGGATCTTTCTTTAAAAAAAAAACATCCACAAGCGTGTGAAATAACGATTTCCCCGATTCGATATGACCACTTATATATATAATAACGCGTTGCGGCACAGAGCAAAGCAGTGAAGCATTCTTTCGATGTGCAACAATCACCGTGATTGTACAAAGCCTGGTGCAGAATCTCCAACATTTCACGTCAACGCCCAGGGAAACTTGTTTAGGAGGTTTTGGTTTCACCTCATTAGGAGCAGGGTCAACCGACAGTTCAATATTGCTTGAAGTTTCGTGCTAAACGCACGTATATGTCCTTTCATCAATGGACCAAGTACTGTTGGCTTACACGGAGTGTGAGGCTGAAGCTGATAAAAAGAAAGCGATGCCCGCGACCGATAATTATTAGCAGCTTACACAGATAGCATCCGTATAATTGAAGTCTTCATAAATCAATACATTGACAAAGAGATGTTAAACAAACATTACAACATATTAATATATATATTAAATAGTGAACAAAATCGTGGACAGGGAAGATTTGTGGTTTTAAACAAGCACAATTCTTTCAAAAACGCCAGCATAATAATTAAATGCGGTCAATAACAACAGCAGTATAATGCACGGTTGTACATCAAGGTATATTGAGCAGGTGGTCAGTTGGGATTATAAATCACAATTTATAGAATATGCAGGAAGGTCTCCAGCGGCACTCGATGTTCAGGTAAGCTTGGTGTGGCTTCTTTGGCTTTAACCCCCCTCCCTCCATAATCCTCCAAAAAGTGCATCCCAAGTGCCATCACGTGACGAGTTGAAGTGTCCATTCACAAGCCTCGCAAGGTGCGCGTCACCCCGTGTTACGGCGATGTCGCTTTTGTGCAGGCAAGTCCTACAACAGCAACGACGAGGGTTGTAGAGAGAGAGAGAAGGGAATGGATGCTTTGCCTTATGACATTAACCCCGATAGCACGATCAAGAAGGGCGTTTGGCGAAGCGGGCGGGGGGGAGAGAAAAAAGGAACGTTGTAAACAGTGTGTAAATAGCGCAAGAGTGATGGTCGCTACTTAGGAGCGTATCCGAAATTCGGGGTAGATTGCCCCAGATACACAGCCTTGGATGCGTGTCGCTTACACGATGAGTCGTTTGTGTCATCCTCTTGAAAAAAAAAGTTAACGTTTTTTTTTAAATCTGAACTACAAAAAAGTGAAACGAACATGAATCCAGGTTTAAAATAAAAATAAAAACTTACAAAAATAGAAAAGACAAAAAAAAGTGAACTACACCATAAACAACTGCATTTGTCTGTATATTAATTATTCCCAGTCACGGACCAAGAGTCATGTTTGGTGTAGAGCCAAGTAATTTTTTTTTCCTTCTTCAGACTCATACTACTGGCGACGAGTTACAAAAGAAGTGGGGGCCTAGTGAACTCCAAAAACAGGGCACTTTCGCCACAAGTATTCCTAACCACTCAAAGAGGCTCGTCACGGCCATGTTCTGTTCTGCAGCGGCTCACAAGCAGGGCAGACTCTCAGTAACGATAATGCAGCACCTTTCACATGGCCGCGTCGTGGATCATTACCCCCAGCGACCTGTCTGTCCAGCCATCCAGCCAGCCAAGACGCCATCGTAGCAAACTTCAGCACCACGACTAACGGCACCACGCCAAATGCAGACGACCAGCGCTCTCGTTCCTACTCTCCCTCCATCGGCTCCTTCTGGGTATACTCTTAGTTCTTTCGGTAAAGTCACGTAGGTAAAAAATGAAATTAATTTTAATTTCGGTAAAGTCACGTAGGTAAAAAATGAAATTAATTTTAATTTCATGTGACTTTACCGAAAGAACTCAGAGTATGAATCCTTGCAGTCACGAAAGCTTCAAATCTAGAATCCTTCTGGCTACTTTATATCGAGCGGCTGAAACGGTTACCCAGGGGGCACCAGTGGGGCAACTCGTGCTGTATTCCACAACTCAGGAGAGCATTACTCAGATCTGTAAATAATGGCAAAACCACAATCATAACAGAATAATAGTGCAGGCTAGGTTAAAGTATTGTCAATTATTATATAATCAGCCCCCCCCCTCCCCAGCCCGATTGTAAATGGCATTATAATGAGTGCATGTTTTTAAACGGCGTATTAAAACATCACTTTTTAGATTGGCTTTTAATTAGGATGCCACGATTGTGTTATTATGATGCTTTTTAATTATACGTGTAGTTTATTTTAATGTTACGTCTTTTTAACGTGCTAATCTTATTGTTGTTGAAATCGTGTAAGTCGCTTTTAATTTGTCTTGTAAATCACTTTGTATTGCATTTCACGCACGAATTGTGCAAAAAAGTATATTATGATTTGATTTCATTGAATGCACCGATTGCCAATCATGCTTTCCCACAGACGCCTCTGTGGGATTTCCAAGAGGCAGAAAAAGGCCGCGCACTTTACAATAATAGCCCGATACCCTTTGTCATTCTAACAATATAAAGAGTTGTGCTGGCCGGCCTGGCATCATGAAACAGGTGACCCACCGTATGACAACAACCGATGACAATTGACCGAGGGGGTCCTAATAGCAATAATAATCCAAAATAACAAATGTCACTACCCTAATGCGGTTATACGCAATTATAAATCGTCTTCCCATTGCGCTAAATATTTTAAGTGATAGCGGAGAACAGTTTAGCAGAAGGAAGAAAGATCCACGTTCACTTGGGGAAAAAATGAGAATAACTGGGAGACAGAGAGAATTACTTCATAACAATAACCAGGCATATTCTCGTAATAAAAATACAAATGTTACCAGTTTCAACTTTCTTCAATTTGTCTACCCAGCAGTATAAATAGGTTCACCGCATATGTGTCTATGTATGTTGAACTTTTTTCGCACCGAACGTAGCCAACCGTGCTCATCGGAGAGGCTGGTCCCGTGTGGTGGTGGGGTAAAGTGCCGGTGTCATCTCTTCCAAGACGTCTGGCCAGCGTGGTAGGGTACAACAAATGCATTATAGAGGAGACCTCTACAACAGTGGTGTGAGCAGGACATGTCAGGGCTCCGCCTTCACCTTTTCAGTCATAAATACATCACAGCCTGCCACCTTGATTGATGGTGACATTACGTACAACTATTTTAACAACAGCAAGGTCGCAAACAAACGAACGCTTTAAGACTGCCACGCGTTACGAGATTCATAAAATCATCGCGGACAAATTAAGAATTACGAGGAACTGGAAACATTAAAAATACGTCGCGCGAGAGTGCGGGGGCACGATACATGCGGAGGTCACAACCGGGAGCTCAGAGGACATTCCGCTGTTAAGAGAAACAGCCTGTGAAATGAACATGTAATCAGAGAGCCAGATTCTATGGCTAATAGGGCTGAACGGATCATGATTTGGCTTTAACCAGCAAAGCTTCACGGGGAATTTGCTGCCAGTGACTGCAACTCATCCTGACGTCCAGTCTTTGCATTTGAATAGCACCAACACGGCCAGAGTGCTGCCCGACTGAAACATGTACATCATCATCATCGTCACTAGCCATGGTCAATCCACTGCTGCATGAAGGCGTCTCCATGCCATGCTTGTCGTGGCGGTTAATTGGACATACTTCACCACGCAGGTCAGTGTGAATTGGTACAGGGCGGGTAACCGAACCGCTGCTACGCACAAATTTGATTTTGCACGTGAATACAACATGCATGGAGATGGAGCTTTGTGATCAGTTAACGCGCAGGAGTGAGATGGATTGTAGCAGAGCAGAACTGTGAGGAATGGAGTGTGGAGGGGACCTTTACCCAGCAGCAGATTAACAAATGAAGAATCGTTACCTTAAATCACATGTACTATTATACACACACAAAATGAAGATAAGGATACTATTCCTAGTGCTGAAAAACGTAGAGGATTAGATATGAAAAGTGCAAGTAAACACAACTCAGCTATTGCGTAGCGTTTCAGATGTAATATTGAAAAGTCACAAATACCCAAGTCACCGAAATTCAAATGTCACTGTCAATTGTGTTATCTCATGATTAATACACGAACGCTGGGGTGATATATCGGCCCACCATTATCCTTATTATCCTTCTTATTTACTTGGTGCCATGGTGGCGAGGTGTTATCTACCCTGTCTAGTATGCAGAAGGTCCTGGATTCGATCCCGACCCTGACGCCTGCATATTTGGAGTTTGCTTGTTCAAGCCCTGATCACGTGGATTTTTCTCCGGGCCCTCCGGTTTTCTCCTCCACATTTGGAATCAACGAGCATTGAGTGTATTTCGCTGCTATAAAATATCCATGCCAGAAGCCACTTCGTTGAGCTATCATTTGTGGCCAGGTGGCGTTTGACAAAAAAGAGCCATATAAAACAATCTGCCTCAGCAGCAGACCATGCTTTCCCACCTGTTGATGGACGCTTGTGTTGCGCCCGAAACGTCGTGATTTATTTTATTTTATACCTACGAGACTTTACCGAAAGAACCAAAGAGTATAGAGCCATATAACTCAGTGGGTCTTACCTAGTAAAATAAAAAATAAAAATACACTTTGGTTCTTTCGGTAAAGTCACGTAGGTATAAAATAAAATAAAACAAATCACGACGTTTCGATCGCAACACAAGCGGTCGTCATCAGGCAAATGAGTCAGCCTGTAAAGGCAAACTGTTTAGTCGTGATTTGTTTGATTTTATTTCTAACTGCGTGACTTTACCGAAAGAACCAAAGAGTATGGATTCCTGCAGTCACGAAAGCTTCAAATTAAGAAAAAAATCGTTTCGTTTAGTTAATGCTGTTCACCATTCCACGGCATCTGGGGTGGGAACTGAGCGGAGACTGCCTGTTCCACCAGAATATGCGTCATTTAGTGTGCAGTCATCAGTGATGCGCCTAATGGTTTGCATCTCATTGCGTTCACAATTTGGTGAGTCCCTTGACCAACCACTTATGTAGGAAATATGCAACCATCATGTCCCCGTGATATCTGTTCAGTACCGTATCTTGTTGCCGGAAACCTTTTCCATCTGTGAATGTGAACTTAAATAAGTTAATGGGGCGTTTTCTTTAAATCACAGAGTATCGGAGCAGAAGTTCAATAGAAATCCAATAAACCCGAAACTAAATGAGTGTGTGAATGACAACGGTACTTAAACTGCTAAAGCATTATCAAATTAGGCTTCCAGAGCACTGCCAATGTTGATCCTGGTATTTGATGCGTGTGCGTAAATAATGATACAGGAACCGTTAGCGGAGTTAAGCAGTGATGCAGAGGGAAGTGCACAGTGCGACGAATCAGCTTACCCGAGTTAAATTCAGCTGAAATCAGTGGTGATTGATTTCTAACCCCGTGAACTCATCCCGCACCCCAAAAACTCCCACCACCGTTCACCAACCCACAGTGACAAGTTGTGGAGAAGTGTGGTCAAACAACCTGCACAACCGACGTAACGATGGGAGGCGTTCATCCAGCAGTGATTGAACAAAAGGGCAGCATATCATTATTCATTGTTATGAACAAATTATATTAATTAAATATCGGTAAAATGCTGATGTGCTCTAATGGGCAGCACACTGCACTCCAGTTCAAGAATGTGGTCTCCTGGCACGGCAATTGAAAAATTTATCAAAAGATGCTAAATCTTCCCCACCGCTCCCTCCCCCCGCCCCCCATAGATCTGTCCATCTATCAGTATAAATAGGTGCAACACAGTTAGTCAATCGACAGGTCACGCGTTTGGTGGGGGTAAAATGTGGGTACTCACCCACCTCTTCGAAGAAATCTGGCCGTCGCTGAAGAATAGGTCCGATTACCGTGTGGAGGAGCGGCTCCCTTGAGCTACCTCTAGTGGAGGCCCTTTCACCAGCAGCAGTTGCAGGGCTGCACCTTTACCTTGGCTACACATTTACCTTGCCTTTTCCAAAGATTGGGAATTGATTATGCAACTTGAACGTTGTAAATGTTCTTTGTTTAAGGGAGCCACGGTGGTTGTGATGTTATCTCCGTTGCTTCGTATGCTGGAGTTCGGGGGTTCGGTCCCGACCCTGACGCCTGCTGCTGTATATTTGGAGTTTGCGTGTCTCTGTCATCATCATCACGGTGGCTAGGAGATGTTAACTCCCTCGCCTGGTACACAGGAGGTCGTGGGTTCGGTCCCGACCCTGACGCCTGCTGCTGTATATTTGGAGTTTGCGTGTCTCTGTCATCATCATCACGGTGGCTAGGAGATGTTAACTCCCTCGCCTGGTACACAGGAGGTCGTGGGTTCGATCCCGACCCTGACGCCTGCTGCTGTATATTTGGAGTTTGCGTGTCTCTGTCATCATCATCACGGTGGCTAGGAGATGTTAACTCCCTCGCCTGGTACACAGGAGGTCGTGGGTTCGGTCCCGACCCTGACGCCTGCTGCTGTATATTTGGAGTTTGCGTGTTCTCCCAGTAATTGCATGGGTTTTTTTTCTCTGGGTCCTCCGATTTTCTTCCTTCACATTTACCAACACGGATTGAGATGATTTAGATTATTTTGCTGCTATATATGTCAAAATGATAAGCCGCTTTGGTGAGCTATCATTTGTGGCCAGGTCGCTTCTGAAAAACAAGTTAATACTGCAGTGGGCTTCGCCTGGCAGCATGGAGATGGTTTAGTTTGATTTGTTTGTTCTTGGGTGATTTGTTAGCCTCTCTCGTACTTTGTACTATTGGAGTGGTTTTTGTTGATGACGAGAAAGAAACTATGATAGGTAGAGGGAGGAAAAAGACATTTCTTGTGCCTGGGCCTGAACAGGGCCAGAGGAATGAACGCCAAATACACAGGGTGTGAAAGGAGAAAGAGCAATGTGCGACAAAGCGACAGTTTAACTTGGACACAATAGCTTGGTTGTTGGAGTGGGGAGTCCGTGGAGGGAAGGAATCGAGTGCGATGAGAGGGGAGAGGCAGGAGAGTGCGTGGAGGGGAGTAGAGTGGGATGAGAGGGGAGAGGTAGGAGAGTGCGTGGAGGGGAGTAAAGTGGGATGAGAGGGAAGAGGTAGGAGAGTGCGTGGAGGGGAGTAGAGTGGGATGAGAGGGAAGAGGTAGGAGAGTGCGTGGAGGGGAGTAGAGTGGGATGAGAGGGAAGAGGTAGGAGAGTGCGTGGAGGGGAGTAGAGTGGGATGAGAGGGGAGAGGTAGGAGAGTGCGTGGAGGGGAGTAGAGTGAGATGAGAGGGGAGTGGCAGGAGAGTGCGTGGAGGGGAGTAGAGTGGGATGAGAGGGAAGAGGTAGGAGAGTGCGTGGAGGGGAGTAGAGTGGGATGAGAGGGGAGAGGTAGGAGAGTGCGTGGAGGGGAATAGAGTGGAATGAGAGGGGAGAGGCAGGAGAGTGCGTGAAGGTGAGTAGAGTGACACCAGAAGTGCCGGTAGGGGTGGAGGATCTTGAAGATGATGAAAGTGATCTTGAATTATGGGTAAAAAAAAATCATTCTACTCACAATGTTCCGCTGATAATATTTATATTCTACCAAAACACTGGGTCCTCTCGTATAAATCTGCAATTGCCTCCACTAGCTCAGAGCGACCAGTGAAGACAAGCATAGTCCCTTGCTTGTTTGAGTACGGGGACATCCTGACATACTTACTTTTGGCTTTGGCTATTAAAAAACGAATAATTACGACTATGTACGTGTAGACAGGAAAATAAAAAAGTACATTTCAAAGGACATCTATTGCGAAAAATATGCGGGAAACACTTTTGTATCACTGCATATATTTCTTCCAGTCGTACATACGAGAAAAGGTGAAACGTTTGTGTGTGTGTGTGTGTCTGAGTTAAGGCACAATGCTCGCCTCCATCTCTCTATTTGGACACAAGAGAGAGGGGGCAGACACAACGCAGCCGCAGGTTAATGCATCTTCGTATTGGGAGAGCTAACCACGTGCACCTGCCTATTACCATCCCACAGAATAGCCAAGTGGCATCCAAAATAAATGAGCGAATGTTGAATAGGCACACGTGGAAGCTCGCTACGTGATGATTTTAAAAAAAATATGACATGTTTATTTATTTATTTTCTCTAGGTAAGGCTCACTGAGCTAAATAGCTCTTTTTTTGAAGCGACGTGGCCACAAATGACACCTCAACGATGTGGCTTATCGCGTGGAAATATATAGCGCCCCAATGCTCTAAATGCATGTTGATTAATAAATGTGGATGGAAAAAGGAAAGGACTCACGGAAAAATCCACGCAATCACTGAGAGAGAGGGCGAGATGTAAACTCCAAATATACAGGCGTCAGGGTCGGGATCGACCCTATGACCTCCTGCATACCAGGCGAGGGAGTTAACATCTCGCCACCACGGTGCCCTTGGTTGTCGTTTGTGTCGTCCCGCGAAGCTTTTACACATTGTCAAAGCTTTGCGGAGGCTCTTCCCTACAGACTATATCCCAGTGTAGAGCATCAATAAAATTAGCTTCCACGACAAATATCGGTACATCGTGCCAGTAAATTACACTTCTTGCGCGGCACTGAAAACATTTTGAGCTGGTGAGTCAGACCCCGCGTCTGTACCGAAAATTAAAAAATTCGTTTCTGATGGTTTGAAATCGATGAGCCCATTACGGTGCAAAATAAAAACCCATGCCAGCCCCATAAATTGGACCTTCGCGCACTTTAAATGGATTGTGCCTATATATAGCCCGCGAAATAGCATCGCAACACAGAGCTGAACGCAATGGGTGGGGGGTGGGGAGGCGGTGTGGAGGGGGGGGCGTGGGGGGGTGGGGAAGGGGGTTGCTATTTGACAGTAACTTGCATCATTGTCTCACATGATGCCCGCTCGCATTGGAAAACCACAATCGACCTCTAAGGTTGACAAATTCAACGCGCGAAACCATGACATCACGACGGCATCCCTCTAATTAGAGGATACGGATTGGCTGATTGTTATTGAACTATTAACCCGGGCAGGGTGTCCTTAAACACATGCAAGCTGTGCATTTAGCACCGTAAGTATAATCATCGGCGTCAGAGCAGCGTGTTATTATGAGTATGACATTCGAACGTCTGTTGATTGATGCACTTAAATGGTAGCAGTGATCTGCTTTAAAAAAGCTTTAAGATCAGCCTCTCGGCTGTGCAATTGCCCTTGCGGTAATTCATTAATTACCGAAGCTATCAACAGAAGGTGTGTACGGGATTAACTGCGCTTGTGGCAAATGCTATGTTGGGCAAACAGGACGAATGATCAGAACAAGACTAAAAGAACATCAAAGAAATATTAAATACTCGCAAATACAACCGTCAACAGGAGCAGGACACGCGTGCCAAAAAGGACACTCATGTTATCTTGATAATGTTGACGTTCTGTGCAAAACTAGCTACTACTGGCCAAGACTAATTAGAAAATCTATCGAAATTGAAAGAAATAAAAATAATTTCAACCGTTCGGATCGCTGCCGACTTAGTGCTGCGTGGAAGCAAATCATAAAATTATACTTTATTTAAATGCATGCCTATACAAGCCACCATACTTCAATTGGGATTACCGTTGGTACGGCTATTTTAATACACACAATGGATAGGAAGGACACGATCAATGGGCTCGCATAATGCGCATGCATAATGTACGTTGACTCATTAATTCCCCCCCCCCCCCAACTTTTGCGCAAGAACGCAGAAGCGTGGTCACCACATCTACGCTTCTATATAAGACTTCTCCACAAATCTGGCTGTTGCCTGGTGAAGCTAGTTGAAATTACTGGCAAAACGTCGTACTCAGATTGTAAATGTTGTGGCTTGGCTCTCCAACACACCGGTGTGCTGTACTAGTGACGAATTGGCACGTTCTGTTTACGTGACAACCCTTACTAGTTGGCCGTGTCGGGTGGTGGCGGGTTTAACGACACATTTATATATTTAAGTGATCTAACCCAAACCTCTATTATGGATATTTAGTTGCTATACATTTCCACACGATAAGACACTTATTCGAGCTATCATTTGTGGCCAGTTCACGTCAGAAAAAGGGCTATATAGCTCAGTGGGCATTACCTGGCAAAACTTTTTAAATTATTTCATGATTTCTGCAACAAGTTCACTTTGAATTGCACGCTCTAAAGTGTGAGTGCAGCCAGCACTTTGTGCTCTGAACTCGACCGACTCGAGTTCGATTCCCAGGCGAACATAGTCAATACGAGTCCCGTACCTCCCCCTTCATGAACTCGCAACTGATGAGTGTGGTGAAGTATGGTCAAACAACCCCCATGACCGACACAGCGGGAGGAGGCCTTCATCCAATCGTGGATTGACAAACGACTCTCAATTTATTCATGAAATGTCTCTTCTTATCTTTGTTGTGATGATTATTTACCACGCTGGTCATTGCGGGTTGGTGAAGGGGGCCATAAATGGTTGCAGATGTCCCTTGCCACTCATGAGCCCTGGCTGGGATTCAAACTCAGCTTGCCAGGTGCATAACGCAGTGCGATAATTATCGCAGTCTTGGGATATATTTGGCTTACGAGAATATCATTAGGGTTAAGCTTAATATCTTTAATTATAATTCATCTTTTGTACCAGATATTAATTTCTGTATTTTATGCACCGTACCAAATCTGACTCGGATGTTTTGTTTTTCCAAACATCTGGCTAGTTTATCAGTTACTCCCGCAATGTACAGTATTTTATAGTTTTTATTACTTGGGCAATTTGAATGCTCGTGTTATTTGATTTGGTTTTGGCATGCGATGCCCTGTTAAATTGCGCAGCATTGTAACCGTTCATTTGCAGCGCTTCTTTAACATGTTTAATTTCCCTTCTCAGACTGTCACCATCTGACACTTTCTTCGCCCGATGAATGAGCGTCTTGATTAGACAAGATTTCTGTGCGGAGTGATGGTGTGACTGCAATCAGATAGGCGTCAGTATGAGTTTTCTTTCGGTAAACGCTGCGTGTTATTTTTCCATTTCGACCGGTCCGAGCAGAATACCCAGAAATGGTAGAGTTCTGTCAGCATGCACTTCTATGGTTAACTGGATGGATGGGTTTTGGGAGTTGAGATGATTTAGAAATTCGTTAAATGTATCTTTTCCATGTGGCCAGACCACCAATGTATCATCCACATATCTAAACCAAGCAGAGGGCTTTAGTGTGCTTTAAGCTATTGCTTTTGTTATAGAAGTCACCTTTCCACAAGAATTAGGTGTTCTTAAGACAGTGTTCAGCTGTTCTAGATTTGAAGCTTTCTTGACTGCAAGGATTCATATTCTTAGGTTTTTTCGGTAAAGTCACGTAGGTAAAAAATGTAAATTAATAAAAGTAAAATAAAACAAAATAAAAATCACGACGTTTCGGAAGCAACACAAGCCTCCGTCTTCAGTTGGAACCGTCACAGCCACGACAGCTGTATCAAGTAAATGAGAGATCACAAGAAATACCACCCCGTATATATAATGGTTGAGGGGGGAAGGGCCAGGAACGGCACACTTTTTTATTAATATGGTAAGGTGAGGCTTAAGACTAAGAATAGACTGCATAACAAAGGACTGAGCCTTTGTTATGCAGTATATTCTTATATATACGGGGTGGTATTTCTTGTGATCTCTCATTTACTTGATACAGCTGTCGTGGCTGTGACGGTTCCACCTGAAGACGGAGGCTTGTGTTGCTTCCGAAACGTCGTGATTTTTATTTTGTTTTATTTTACTTTTATTAATTTACATTTTTTTACCTACGTGACTTTACCGAAAAAACCTAAGAATATAGTGTTCAGCTGGGCTTGGGATATCTTTGGCTTAAACTTTGTTCGTTACCAGAGTGTCGAGTAATTTAATTGACTCTTTGACCGGAACCCTCATGAATAGAGAATTCACATCAAAACATACGAGAATATCACTATGGTTAAGCGTAGTATCTTTAATTAAATTGACTCCAAAGGCATGATTATTAATGTGGAGGGAAAACTGGAGAACCCGAAAAATAAATCCACGCGACCATGGGGAGGACACGCAAACTCCAAATATACAGCAGGCGATCGAACCCACGCCCTCATCTATACCAATCGAGGTAGTTAACATCTTTCCATCGTGGCTCCCAGGAATCTTCTGACTCTTTCTTAAAGTATATAATTTTCTTTCATCTCCAAAAACTTCATGCAAGATTTAAAAGACGACCCTCTCCGTTAAATTAATGCAAAATCTGTAGCATAACGATTCATCCATTTCTTTTAACTTACAAACTGCTTTGTTCAAGCGTCTAGACATTTTCATTGGGCTATCAAACTCGGGAGTTTGAAATCCATTTCGGTAGCCCCACAATTATTCACCCGCATTGCAAATGTTAACGGTCATCATCACTCAATGCATCATTTTTGCATTTTACGAGATGGTGAAGACAGTTTAGCTATCTATCAGACCGAAAATGGGAATTTGTCCTAATCTCTTTGAATTACTCTCAGCACGTAACCAGAGATGGTAATTCACACCTGACGTCGTCCAAAGAGACTAAAACAATTCTGCCTGAAGGGGGTGTAATAATAAATGTAGGGGCCCTGTAGCACCGACAGTGGGCTGCCGTTCGCGAAGTTTCTGTTCCACCCCATCCATTCAACGATCGGCGTCTTGTACCCAGGGCTTGCGTTGAGTTGCAATAAAAAAAATATTCGATTCAATTAGCACATTTGACGCGTAATGATGTTGGTCACAGCGCTCGGAACAGTCCCTTAGGAGGAAGACGATAGGGCTGGGGTGGGCGCTGAGGTGTGAGTAAGCGTGCGCATGGTTGGAGAGTTGCGAGTTCAAACTCTTGTCAACTTCACCATCATCAATCATCGCCTTGTGTTAAAGTCTTTGTCGTACACCCTCCTCCACCAAGCCAACGAATAAATATGTCACGTGAGACAAACGCGGCCAAACTTGTCGCTTTGTGCAGCACACACCGGTGTTCTGGAGAGCGATCCATGCACGGACACCTAATTGGGTACGACAGTGGCCAGAATTGTGATACAATAACTCACCGTCATCAATTGAGAATCCTTATCAATCATGATCAGCATCCCCATTCTCTATGTCTACAATCGGAATTGCCTCCCCTCGTGTTATTAGAAACATATTTTCATAGCAAGTTGAATTAAATAAGTAAAATTTCACGTCAGCAAGTTTACTTTACCATTATCTCCATCATCATTATCATCCATTTATCCTCATTATCATTGTCATCATCCATTCATCAATCATCGTAATTTTCATCATCATAATCCGAAAAATGTTTCCATAATTCCATAATTATCTTAATCATCTCAATACATCATTATCTATGTCCATACACCGTCATAATCGTTATCCATCATCATCAACAGTGGTACTCATATGGATATACTGGTCCTGCTATGGTAATATGGAGTTGTCGCGACAGACTGAGGCCAGCCAATAAAAATGAATATTGCTGCAATGCTCGTGTTGGGCAGGCAAGCTATTTGACTTTGTTACATTATCCCAACAGCACCTTACTGACGTGAAAATGAGATTTCCAATTGTATTCGGTATAAATGTATGTTTCGAATGACACAGGAATATAGGATAAGGAGAGTTAATTTCGAAAAATAATCAGCCGCTGAAATGTAACATAGTCCTGTTTTGTGTATTTTCAAATTGGTTGCAGGCTTTACATTGTGATGTATGTGAATTTGTACACTCCGCCATCCATTAACCCAAGGTGCTGACACGATCATTTCTCACGTTTAATTAGTGGAGTGAGATGAGTGGGAAGAAGCAGGCGAGCGCGTGGATGGGAGTAGAGTGGGGTGAGAGGGAGAGATAGGAGAGTGCGCGGAAGAGGATAAAGTGAGGCGAGAGAGGAGAGGTAAAATATTTTGTGACGGGTTGTAGAACGAGTAGGATTGATGGGGAGAGGTATGAGTGGGTGTGGAGGGGAGTTGACTGAGATGGAAGCGGAGAGAGGTAGGCAGGGGCAAGTCCATGGAGGATCTTGAAGATGGTGAGGTTGATCTTGAATGATGTTTTTTTCTCTATTATTATACTGAGCCCTGCCATATGCACGTGAAATTGTCAAACATATCCCAGGGCAGCCACTTTAAATGAACACTTTCCCTTGGCCATATGAGTGATACAACATACTCAGCGATTTCTTTTTTTACTTTAAGTATATAAAAAATAAGTGCTCTACAACTATATGTGTATCGCAACTTGTAAAGGACTTCAACCACTGCAGGGGTGGGGGAATAATTTATTGCGTAATCTAAAGAGCATGTGCAGAGTAAGGGATGCGAATCAGAATCATTTGAACGCTTGGCCGGGCAGTTACAAAGCTCGGAGTGGCCGGCTTAAAGATTCCAATGCACCATCGGCCCCCAAGACACTGGCACGCTGAGACATCATAAAATAAACATGCCATCTGCTGATCTGCCTGGGCATCAGAGAGCCCGTGACTCTATCCACAACACATCGACCGAATGTCATTGCGCGGCGAGCCCCGTTGGCTACATTTGGATAAAGGCCCATTCGTCAGATCAATATTTTTTGAATGTATGCAAAACATAAATAGCAATCGGTTCAACCGGAGGTTTATTTGACAGCGTAGTTGCAGTACATTGTGGGGGGGGGGGGGTGGGTCTAAAACCACAAATGTGAAGGTACAGCCCTCCAACTTGCGAGCTGGTGTGGAAGGGCCCTCCCGTAGTAAGAGAGAGCACTAGAGAGTCACTCTGGAACACAGCCTGCTGCTCTCTTATAACGCGGTAGGTGTTGCGTTCCTCGAGAACACCGCGTTATGGAAAAATCGCGTTTTGAAAATGTATATACAATGTAGAATGAAGCACAGTCCGCAAAAACACGTGGAACGCGTACGCTGGCCCGAACAAAAACTGAGATGCGTGGGTAGCATCTAGAAGCATCCAGCAGCATCCCGCCTTGCGCGATGATGCTACTCCGAGGCAGCTGTACGACTGCTTATTCCTACTCGCGTAACTTTTTTTTCTGTTCAGTCAGTCGCGTTATATCCAAGTCACATCCGTTAATAAAGCAATCGCGTTATATCCAAATCACGTTATGAAAACACGCAGCATTATAGAACAGTTAGAAGCTTGCAATTAATACACGTGAGAGCAAGTGTATTAATTGATTTAGTAAAACATGCTGCCAGCATGATATGTGACCGAGTACATACTAGATACTATGATCGATATGTATGTTGAACCTCTTTCACACCGTACGTAGCCAACACTTGTTAATCGGAGGTGTGGGGGAAGGACAACAACCTAAACACAAAAAGCAGTTCTAAAGGAATGAGTTTTCAATCTAGATTTAAAAGTGCATAGCTCCAGTGGCTGCCAATTATTGAAAGGAAGAGCGTTCCAGATGGCCGCAGAAGCGCATCTGAAAGTGGGCGATGTGGTGACCGCCCTTGTTTGATAGTCAACCAAAAGCCGCTGCGAGGATGAGCGGATGGTTTACGCTCCTTGACGAGGAGCGTAAACCATCATGCACAAAAAACAGAACACAAATTCCAAAAATACTCAAGTGTAAAGGTGGTGCCCTGCAATTGCTTGCTCACACCCAGTGGTGGCTCCTGCAAAATCTCTCAGGGAGGGCAAATGTCTGGATGATTTATAAGGATAAGGTCCACCCATGCAAAGGATAAATTAACAGCTTAAGCATGTAAAGGCAACTTCACTTCTTTAATATTAATGAAAAATAAAATGACTCTTACAATACATCTTGTTTGTTTCTATACTCACTATTAATACAATCCACTCAAGTTTATTTTATTAAAGATTCCACTAGGTGGCGACAAATAATATTGTTGGATGAAACGTGCTTACGTATGATGACGTAAGCACGTTAGCGCGAGCCCTCCCGGAAGCCATAGAGAATGCATTGCAGCGCCCCCCGTTCGAAAAAAAATATCTTTGAATGTAAGTCTATGGGAACACTCGGGGCGATTCTCAGCCGTAGTGAAATCGCCCAAAAAGAGGCGGTACTCCACAGAACGTGACATGACGCTGATTGGACTATATCCAGAGGCACAGTGACGGCTAGCGTGACTCTGTGGTTGAATGACATTGGTGGTGCGTCGCCCAATCGCCCTAATGAAGAAACCCCCCCTGCTCACACCACTGCTGACGGAAGAGGCTCCGCTAGAGGAAGCTCTCGGGAGCTCCATCGGAAGCCCCCACAATTTATCCCACCACGCGCGACGAGCGGATCGACAAACTGCTTGATTTTATTATACCGCTGGGTTAACAGAGGTGAGGGGACGATTTAAGAATCTTCCACCATTGTTTGAACTGCTGTGCCGGGAGATGAAATCCTTGACCTATGAAAAAGTCCAATGTGCTACCCCATGACACCATGGCAGAATCACGACATTGGAAAGCATTGCCATTATTGCTCTGTGATCATTATTTCCTTGCAGATGATTATTGAAGCTAGACCCTTTGTCCATGTGATTTTATGGTTCTGGTCGAGCAAGGCTAGAGGATAGCCAGGCCATGCTCATGTTTAAATTGCCACTTGTGCTGTGAATCGTGAACAGGAATTGAACTCATGTTGCAATCATCTCAGTGCAGCGTGCAATCCTCCTCTACACTATTACAGTACGTCACATTTCCGATTCACTGGGGACTGCAATATAGGCAGATATATGAAAAGGTTTGATTTGTGAACAATGTTAAACAATGACAGTTAGACCATGCACAGATACCGCAAAGGCTGTGGGTGGTTAATTGATCGAGGCGGATAAGTGACGGTCGAATATACCGACAGCAAGCGCTATGGTACATTCTAGATTTGAAGTTTTCGTGACTGCAATGATCCATACTCTTTGGTTCTTTCGGTAAAGTCACGTAGATGAAAAAAAAGAAGAATAAAAAAATATAAATGTTGTATTTTCTTTTTTTGCCTACGTGACTCTATGGTACAGTTTTGTTGAATAAAGGCTCCCGTTTGATCGGAATCTCAAGATGCTTTAACAAGCAGTGGGGGAGGCACAAGGAATGTCTCACTAGCCGTGGATACCGTCGCGATTAATTTATTTCACGTCATTTTCAGAGAGACAAACATTGTGGGACTGCAGCCTCCGAGAGGGACAGGACAATACGTGGCAGCGTGGCAACAATCGGTGAGAATGGAGGCGCGGTTATAGACAGGGGCAGTGAATGACTGCAGGCAGAGCAGAATAGGAAGGTATTGAGCAGTGGATGTGAACAATGGAAGAAAGTGTGCCGGGACAGTGGGTAGCAGCCAGCGATAATTCAACCCCCAGGAAGAGATCAGCAGCAGCAGCAGCGGAGAAGGAGCGACCTCCCGCTGAGGGCAATTTGACCCGGGACTTTGACCGAAGTTTATTTTATTTATTTTATCTGGAGCTGATGGTAACACGTTGGGCAGGGAGAGAGGGGTGGGTGACATTAGAAGAGAGAGGCAATGGACACACGTGAAGTGGGTTCTACAGAGGTGCACACTCGAACTTGGAGGCAACACGTTTATTTCTTAACACAACGGCGTAACTATATAATCACTCGACGGATAACGATCTAGGATGGTAACCACCATGGTTAACTACATAACCACTCGACGGGATAACTATACAATCGGACCAGGTCAGCTAACACCCTGCCTGGTCCACGATGTCGTGCGTGAAGCCCGAAGATCGAGAACTGAAGACCGAGGAGACATAGCACGTGGGTTGATTCCAGAAGACAGCCGTGATTGCTCTCGGGCCATTCCTCTTATGCTGCTGAGCGTGGCCTTGCTCCGCCTCCAACCACGCCCCCTTATGGATCTTTCCAGAAGGATCTGGAGCCAGCATCACGTGTCCCTCAAGCCCCCTTCTGGGCCCCCTTGCTACCCCGTGCCGGTCACGTGTCCTCTCGGGTTCACCCAGACGTCATGTCCTCACCCGACCTCTCTCCATATTCATTTCGATGCTAGAGAGAAGCTCCCCACGTACTGTACCGCTCTTCTCACGGTACTGGCGCTACACCACAGTGACTCTACACACGCCACGACACATGTCCTGTACAAATATTTCACCGTGAATTCCCTTTGTAAAAAAAAAGGAGAGATAAAAAATGATATCCAACTTGTCCCCTTCGCTCACTCAACGCCGAGCTCTTAGAGCCAGTTACCCTGTGAGTCGGCCGGTCGTCAAGGCATTAATCACACCTGTAAGTGACACAAATTCAGACATTCACACAAAAGGTGGGACCCTAAATCTTAAGCACGGACAAGGGGTTGGGGCAGATGAAGGACGAGATTGGGACAGGCATTTTTCTCTCGCCTCTCGAACGATCTTGCATCTGCCACTTTTTAAACCAGGGGGTGCTGGGGAAAAAAGGGGGATGGGAAGGCGGGGGGTGCGAGATGGCAGTCATCAAATCTGACAGCCATAAAATTACCCCCCAACTGGCACCTCAGACATCTCGCTGAGGATTGTAACGGCCTTGACGTGATTATGTCCTGGTGTCAGGAGCTTGCCAGTCGGGACTAACGATGCGTGCCGTGGAGGGAGACACAATGGCCAGATATTCAAAAGCGGCTGGCTTGGAGTCCAAACATCTCCCAGTGTGGTGCGACCCACCTGGTCCCATTCCAAGTTCCCTTATTTCAAACTGCGAAGTCTTCAGCCGATATCCGTGCTCAGGGCTTAATTTCCCAACGAAATATTTTGCGGTTCTGGGCCGGTAGAATTGAAATAAACATGCGGCAAGCAGCCAAAAGCCGCAGAGCCAATTCGCGAGAGATGTAGCAGATGTTACGTGCTGTGCTGGGTGTGGAGACGAAATGGAGGATTACAATGGTGCCTGAAGAATAACGTTTTTAATCGGTGCATGTTGCCAAAATGTACGGATTATGGACGTGGCACAGTGACAAAGAAAACGGGTCAAAAACTGAAAATGGTGCAAATATAGATCAGGGAGAAAAGTGCACGTACAAAACACACACAGAACTCAAAAACTCGTCAATAACACTGATCTTAAAAAAATATATATATACATAATATTTAATCAGCGACGTTTTGGGTAATGACCCTTCTTCATAGCACATACAGAGGCCAGAGATATAGAGTGGAGAATCATAATAATAATGGTGGGTGACTGCACTTAACACCACGGAGCCGGATGAGAATTAAATTATTTAAAAAAATTGCAATGACTCAGTGTTTAAAGGGGCATAATAAGACTTACCCAATGAGTAACAATTGAGTACCAGACAAGCCAATCAATAATCAACATCATTAGAACAACAACACGAAACTTAATGAAAATAAAATAATAAAAAATGCTGCTGGCACAAATGCGTAGATTCATAATCAACGTTTTTGGGTTAGATCGCGTTATTTATAAATGTGTCGTAACCCTCCACCACCCGACACGGCCAATCAGAAAACAAAGTGTCACGTTGACAAAAGACAAATAGTTCACTGCTTTAGCCCGCCGGTGTGTTGAAGCGTGAAACCACAACTTTTACAATTCTGGCGAATTGCCCGATGATGCTGGATGCAATTACCAGCGACACGTCGTACTACTCAAAAATTTATGAATGTTGTGGTTTCACGCTTCAACACACCGGTGGGCTAAAGCAGTGAACTATTTGTCTTTTGTCAACGTGACACTTTTTTTGCCGATTGGCCGTGTCGGGTGGTGGAGGGTTAAGACAAATTAATAAATAAAGCGATCTAACCCAAAAAAGTTGATTATGAATAATATTGGTCGCGAAAGCCTACGTGTTAAACTGAACAATTCCTAGAGTTGGGGAAGGTGTGTTGCTGTGAGGATAAGCGAGGTGCACAATGCTACCAGGCAGTGGAGTTCTGGGCTCGATCACCGTGTCAATAGGAGTTGCACAGCCTTGGATTTCTCAGGCAAATTACTTGCCGATGCCTCGGTGGTGGTGGTGGTGGTGGTGGCGACGGCGACAATGCACCCAACACAATTCACGATGAATACACAGAGCTGTCAAGCCATACGGTTTACACCGTATTCTTGTACAGGGAAATTGAGTTTTCAAGTCCATACGGCGCACAGCCGTTTCAATAGGGGCAATCTTTTTTTTGTCGATTTGTTAGTGTTCCTGCCTTGTGATGGGACTTTGTAGGTCTGAATCGGTCTGAAATAAGGTAGGCACTGATAAGGGGTTGACAGCTATGAATATAGAACCCGCAAAAACCGGAACTTGACAGCGGAGACGCTTTGACTTTTATCGCGAGCGTCGTTTTAACTCATCACCTGTCGTGTGGGTTCACACAGAGTTTGCTATTCAGGGGCAAACGAACAACTCTCATCAAGTATTGCCCACTGCGTATTGTGGCCACGGCTTTTGTGACTTTAGCGCCGAAGGGGCAGACAAAGATCCCCCCAATAACCTTAACAGACTTCTGGGCCCCGTGCTGTTAGCGAGCACCTACGAAGGCCGACACGGCACACGAGGTGGGTACACACACACACTTTCATGTTTCCAAAAATAAAATGCGCCCACGTTTGCCGTGTACCTGAAGATCTCCCTCGAGACCAGGGTGGTGGCACAATCGTGTCTTTTTCAGGGATGCAGTCAAGAAGCAGCCTGTGTATAATATTAATACGGAATCATCGTGAGCTTATTTGTGGGGAATATAATTTAACACTATAATTCGACAAAACGTCACTTTCCAACGAGTGTAACTAAGATATGTAACGTGACACGGAACTTTGCAGCTCATTGGGTTCTTCCTACTGAAATAAATACAAGCTCTCTCGCTCTGTGTCTCTGCGCAAAAAAAATGAATTATATATTTTTGTATTGCACATGTCCCATCAGCCACACGGCCTTCTGGGAGTTTTTCGCTTGATCTTAAAATACTTTTAATCAAAATGACATGCACGTGTGTGTATGTATGCATACCTTTATAGTGTACGTATTCAGAGACACTAGTAGGAGGCACTCTCTCTTGTTTATTCCGGCCTTCACAGCCATCAGGGATAACTACACACCGGGTCAGGACAGCCAACACGCTTTCAGACCCACAGCTCGAAGAGGCGATGACCACGACGACGGCAGCACGACGAGTTCCACTCCAGATGGCAGCAGCCCCGACTGCGAGTCGGAGCTCGCCTCTTATCCTCCCCAGCGTGGCCAGGCTCCGCCCTCTGCTCCGCAACGCTCTGGATCCCCCAGAATGCTCCGGGCCTCGCCCGCGGGTCCAACTGGTAGATCGGACTGCTACCCCCAATCCCATTGTCGACCAATCTCCCAGCGCCACGCGCTCCAGTGACTCATTCAATGTCACCACACATGTATGACGTCTCTAAACGTATGATACGAATTCTTACGTGTGTTAGCACAATTGATTTGCAATCAATTTATATACAGATTGCAGGGTAAAGTGTGAAGTGGAAGGGTAGCCCAACTTATCGTCTAAACTAGAGAAGCTCTTTAGAGCTCCCTCTAGTGGAAGCCCTTCCACTAACAGTGGAATGAACAAGCAAATGCAGGGCTGCACCTTCATCTTTACCCATGTTTTATACACGTGTGCATGTTTGTGTAGTACATAAGTGTATGTATGTTACGTAAGTGGAGATCTACAGAGTGTGTATTTTTGTGGAAGAATATAGTTGGGACCGGTGGCATAGCAGTTAGCATGCTGTGCTACGAACCCGGCGACCTGAATTTGATCCCCGCTCATGTCCAACACCAGTGACGATTATCTGAACCAGCCTTGGGTCTCCCCTATATCGACTCGGCCTCAGAAGGGAACCTGTAATCGTCGTCACGAGGGAGACAAAGGTTGCAGGGCTTGGTGCTGGCCACCCATCCATTTGTAATAAAGGACTCGATCCTGGGTCTGTCTCCGTTGTCCTTTATTCGGGTTCTTACACTTTTCCCACACGGCCCTCGCTCAGAGCTCTCCCCTTGGCAGCTCCATAGCTGCTCTCGCTCCCGTAGCCTCCACACCTCTGCAGCTCCGCTGCAGATCCCCTGTGCAGTCCTCCGGCTGCCCTCACTGCAGCTCCACCGCTGCCCTCACTGCAGCTCCACCGCTGCCCGTCGTTCCTCCGCGCTTGGTCACCGCTGGCCGACGGTGCCAAGTCTTACTCCCCCGTGTGTGTGGCGATCTCGCCACTCCTCGACCTCCGCCCTGCGTGGCCTCACTCTAACTCTGTCTCCCACACTCTCTCTTCCACCCCGCTGGCTGGCGCCGTCATGAGCCCCTCAGCCACCAGGCTGAGGCACGGCGACCACCCAACGTGTTCTCCACTCTTCACTCCCCCGACTGACCCAGATGTCTTCCTGTCTCCCCGCTATAACATCTCCCCCCACGTGACCCTGACTCCTCCCTCTCGGATCGTCACATCCGACACGCCCATTTACGCCCGCATTACACATTCATGCGCCGTGTCCGGCCTTCACAGGTGCTGGCTAAGAGCACAGTCTGTTGAGACTATATGGGGCATGTTTTTACGTGTATACATGCTTTCTATTACTGCACACCCACACACAAATCACCAATATTTTTTTTATGACTAGAAAATTATTTATTTCGCCAAATAAGTTTCGTGCAATTTACACAGCTTAAATACTGCAATTACATTCCGACCCAACAATATAATTTAATATGTGTATTTTTTTATATACTCTGCAGGAGTAAATCAACTATTTTCATGGTTGAAATGTGCACATCACAATTCGGGGAGATTATTTTTTGAATAATGATGTTAGCAGGTGATTGGTAATAGAATTTTAGTGACTGTGGAAGGAGAACCGAAATATACAAGGTTTCCCAAATGTCTGGACTCATCGGTTTATTGCATTTATTTCAACAAATCAAACAGGCTTGTTTCATTTATTTCATCAAATGTTCAAACTGACTTCCATTAACATGAACGCACGCGCGAATTCACTTTTGAAATTACTTTAGGATTTTTTGTTTCATGTTAAGGTTACATGTGTAATTTGTTTACATCAAATATGTTTTCTCTCAATTCATTCATTTGTGGTTTTTGGTCAAGTTTTGCAAACGACGGGTTTGAGATGATCCCACCAGAAGAAGAAACATTTATGTGAATAATGTATTATATATATTAACTCACTTAAAGAAGAAACAATTGATACGTTTTGAATGCCGTTGCGTGAAATACATGAAATAAGCCGATGTGTACTGACTTTTGGGCCACCCTGTGCACACGTTTTAGTCTACCCACTTAAACAAACGTGGGCTGTGGTGTTCAACTCCATTGGTGGCCCAAAGCCTCAGGATTGAATCCTCAATTTTGAATCCTCAGGACTGAATCCCCGAGAGCTCAGTGGAACAAAGATAAAACTGGGAACGATGCCAACTTCCCTCGCAAGCACTTAATCTGTAAGCCCACAGAAGAAGCTCCTGGCTTCAATTAACCCGACAATTAATGCCCTATTTTTATTGGCATCGCAACATCACACCCAATGACGGAACAATTTTGAACAGCCCACCAGTGTTACCGTGGTCACCAGTCTCTGACCGTGGACCACATGGTAGCAACACCCACTACCGCCCGCTTCGATCATTCATTCGCTGGCAGCATTTCAGATGGTCAGCAGGCTGCTCCTGAAGCCATCCACTGGCTCACTCACTAACTTCGACCTGAACATATAAACATTGTTAATCAAACTCCCCATAGACGTCGATGAGATGTCGTACTCTGGAATTGTTAGGAGGCCACCGTGCAGCAAATGTTGAACCCACCTTCTTCGATCTACACGGGATGGAGTGTTGCCCCATCGCACGCGTGGATGTTCTCCGAGTGCTCCGGTTAACCCACATGTAAGAACTCAGTAATTGGCCGATAACATCTTCGTATATAGCAGACCGCAGATCCTGGGCAATTATTGTTAGTGCCGGCTCACGGCGTCACTGCTGATGCCTTCCCGCTTGTCTGTCGTTCCTCCTCGCACTTCTGAGCCATTCTGTGTCTCCATGGAGTGCGAGGGAATACCGTTCAGCACGTTACAAGTTGCCATGTATTGTTGTTTCTATCCACATTGAAGGCTATCCAACGTGAAAGCCTGGCCGTAGTCTCAGATAGCATGTCCCCGGCACCCTGAATATTTTTTTTAAATTTAGAAATTGTCCCCGGTTTAACATTTTCCGGCCTCGTACACGGCTCACTGTGTGGGCAAAAGGGGGCTTGCTTCCCTGAGAAGTGGTTTGGGGCTAGCTATTAGTTCGAGGTAGCGGGGAACACTTCACTGTGGTGGCAGGGCTGGTGACAGAGTGGGCGTTGACTATGCAAACAGTGGGTAGGGCTGATGGAGGCAAGGGGCTGTCAAATCGCCAAACGTTATGTTAGCCCTTTATCCATATTTCTGTGGCAGGACACTCACCTTCTCGTGAAGTAGACTGCTGGGATGTCCTTTTGATTTCCCTTTAGGGTTTCGTCGAGTCCCCGACACGAGTTTCAACTTTTGCTGGCCGTTTGTTGTTTTCCCCAATTGACTGAAGTTCTTTCATTAGCATCGTGTCACGAGATGAAAAACCCATTGGGGACATCTCACGAATCAGTGTCGTCGAATGGTCGCGCAAGGGATGTTTACACGTACACAACGTTTTGGGTACGTGTGAACTCTGGCTGTCCGCCTGATGATGCTAGTTGTAATTACTTGGCGAAACGTCAAAATCGAATTGTAACTGTTGCGGGTTTTCCTGTCCAACACACGGGTGTGTTGAACTAGTCACACATTGGCATGTTTTGTTTACGTGACAAACCTTACTAGTTGGCTGTGTCGGGTGGTGGCGAGCTTAACATCACATTTATATTTACGTGATCTAACCCAAGAACCTCTAATATGAAGACATATTTGTGTTTGTTTGTTCATGGAACTGCTGGAGGGAGGGCCTCAATCAACTACAGCTCCCTCTCGAGGGTGTTTTGGCCTACTCTTCTACGCTGGCCAAACATCTTGGAATAGTTTAGATGTATCCACAGTATACGCCACCACATGCAGCCTGCCAATAGATTATCTTTAATTAACCCATTTGTACTTGCCGGGTGGATGGAAGCGGTGTGGTGGATTGGAGAATCTTGCACCATTGTTACTTCTTCAAGTGACCTTTTTTTTCTCTTTAACGAAGTAGGCGACCCACTTTCGGACAGTCTGCTATGGTGCTGTTTTGTTGAATGACAATCGTAGGGATTAATTTTACATTTGCAGTGATGAAGCTACTTGTAATTACTGGCGAAACGTCGTACTACGATTGTAAATGTTGTGGATTTGCTCTCTAACACACCGGTGTTGCTGTACTAGTAACAAATTGGCCACGTTCTGTTTACGTTACAAACCTTACTAATTGGCTGTGTAGGGTGGTTGCGGGTTCAACGACACATTCATATTTACGCAATCTAACCCAAAAAACTATATTATGGATTTTAGTGTTGGAACGTAACCAAATGAAATGAAAACCAATTTTTAATACAATGGTTTTTTGTTGTTGTTATTGTTGTTGTTATTGTTGTTGTTGTTGTTGTTATTGTTGTTGTTGTTATTGTTGTGCAGTCATTTGGCGACCAGCCTCGGGCTGTCAGAAATTTGTACTTTCTGCCCATGAGTCAATAATGCCGTGTCATCAATCCCTTCTACAGCAGTTGTTTTTTTTTACCATTCACACACAAGTGTGGTGTTCCCTTGCACAAAGGAGACCTGTGCAAGTGGAGTTTCCTCTCGAGGGGTTTTCCTGGGCGGGATTCTTACACCTCGTTAGTGAGTTGTGCAATATTCATTAACGACGATCACCGCATCACGCGCTTTCAGATGCGCTTTTGCGCCGTCTGCGACGCTCTTCATTCCATTATGAGGAAGCCACTGCAGCCATGCGCTTTTAAATAATCTCGATTGAAAACTAACATCTTTAACGCTGCTTGTTGTGTTTAGTTTGTCGTCCTTGTCCCCGCACCTCCGATTGGCTCAGCTGGCTACCTACGGTGCGAAAGTTCAACATCCGTACGTACATAACGACCCTGCACTCGTTCTCTGCAATATTTGATGTTGTGTTGTTGTTACTGATGGCCACTCGCAGCACCACGGAAAACAATAGGCGGGAAACTAAATGGGAACATCGTCCATGTAACAAATCAAATACACTCAACTAAAGTCGTTTTGCAAAAGACCGTTTGCAGATAACAACCGTGCATTATTACTTTAAAAAAACTCCCAAAAAGAATCCTTCTGCCACGCATGTAAATCCCATCACTTGCCTAGGGCATTGTCTGTTTTTTTGGAGTTGAGCCAACTATTGCGGCGATTTTTTTTATTTCTTTACATAAATGCCACCTTGTTTGAAAGGTGACTCACGACAGAACGACACGGAGGCGTCATGCGCCATTGCGGCAGAGATTGCGAGGCTAAGTAAAAAAAAAGCAGAACAATCCGTAACATTTTTTATCGTGCATTGCTCCGTGCAATTGAAGCGATATTTGGGCAAAGCTCGAAGGTTGCGCTGATACCCACAGCTCGAGCTCGTTATGTGCTCATTAATTCAATTAGCAGCAAACGACTGCCGCGTGGGTATTTGTCATTTTGGCTGAGTGCACAAATTGCTTAAATTGACTTTGATATATTTACGGTTTAAAAAAAAATATAGAAAAAAATATTGTAATACAGCAGGTGGTATCGTAGTTCAGACGCTGGTAGTTTGTGAGAGCGAATGGTATGGAGATAGTGATGGATTTCATGCAGCATGGAATATTGAACTGATTAAATGTATGAGGGTTGCTCAATATTTATCCTGCTTGAACTGTATTCTAAAAGAATAGCAGAGTGCTTTAATGTTTATGGAGTGGTAGTGGTAACATCTGACAACTTGTGTGTACATTCACATCACAGCTGTGCTTTTCTAATAGCACTTGCCCCTAGGTCGACTCAGCCTCAAATTATTACCTGGTGAGGTGTGAAAACATCGCCACATAGGAGACAAAGACGGCCGGGCGTGGTGTTACCCACCCACCCCGTCGTGCGCCGTACCGGCCTTTATAGGTGTTCCTTAACAGCACTTGGCCCAACAGTCTGTTCAGGCTATACGGGGGATCTTTTTCTTTGTGGAGATTAGTCATGCAGTGGTTAGAGCACTGAACATCGAAACCAGCCACCAGAGTTCCAATTCCGCTCATGACTAACAACAGCAACAAATGTTTTCACCTGATCTAGTACCTGACGTGGAGTATAATTATCAGCACTAGGGAGACAAAGGTGGCCGGGCGTGGTTTTGGCCATCGGCACATACGTGTGCTGTGCCTGCCTTCATAGGTGATTGCGAATAACACTTGCCTCAATAGTCCGTTACAGTCTGTATGGTGGATCTTTGGCTTTGCATATGCATGAAACCATCTGAGGAATGGTGTCCTGGTGGTGATATGTTAACTACTTCGCCTTGTATAAAGGAGGTCGTGGGTTCGATCTCAACCCTTGACGCCTGCATGTTTTGGAGTGTCCATGTTCTTCCCGTGGTCACTTCATTGGGCTATCATCTGTGGCCAGGTGGATTCTGAAAAAAGATCTAAAGAGCTCAGTGGGCCTTACCTGGTGAAATAAAAATCGTAAATAACACATTCCTGCGGAGGGAGCTGGGAGGAACGTTGGGTTGCTTTGTCAATGGCCAGGGTCAACGGCGGCGTGGTGTATTCCGCAAATATGCCCGACTGTGAGGGCGGGCACAAGCCGGCGTGAATAGGTTAAACGTTGAGTTTTATAAGGGCACCACAGGGTGACCAGCCCCTCCCCATCCAGCCCCCCCCTCCCACCCCCCCCCCACCCTCCCCACCCAGCCCCTCCCTGCACGACGGACACAATAATACCCTGTGTGCTGGTGTAACCAGGAGGTTCCTACCAGTAAAAAGAGTTTTAGATTTTAAAAAAAATGAGGCCCCTGTATGGCATTGTCTTATTGGTCATTTAAATAAAGAGCACATTGCCAGTAGGAATTCGGTCCTTCACAGTGAAGCTATCCCTTCATTTGGAGGCATGAACTTGAACTGTGAAATTTCACAGCAATGTTCGAATGTGGTCATGAAATTACAATGCCTGCCTCAACGGAGACGAGACGCAGATGCATCTCAACACAGCTCGGGAAAGCTGGAGACGACACATTATATCCACGCGAAGGATGGGAGAGACACTCTGCCTGCTCAATTCCCACGGTTACCCTGTTATTCTCTGCACTCAACGATGATGTGCATCGGCACTAAAATCAACGTTTCATGCAAATCCAACTCCCCCCCAGCAAAAAATGCCACCGTTACAGAGCAGTGCAAAAGCTTGCACTGCTTTGTACGGCAAAGAAATCCGCGTGCATTTGTATATTTACTGCTAAACGCACCGACCGCGGACTCAAACGAGTGGTAAATATTGCCACGCGATGTTTGCTGCTGCTGCTGCTGCTCCTGCTGCTGCTTCCGTGGTGTTGAGGGTCAGCGCTGCTGGACTTGTAAAACCCCAAGGTCGCTGGTTCGTTTCGTTCTTCCGGCGTGGAAGTTGATATAGTCGGGGCAAAGGTGGTGGCCTAATCACCCCCTCGTGTATCACCGCTGACTTTAATAGGTGCTCGCTGACAGCACTCGCTCCAACAGTATTTATGGCTGCAGGGGGATTCTTTACGTGGCCCCATACGCTGCCATATAAACAGAAAAGTTACTGGTCTCATAGGTTTTTCATTATTTGGTCTTTGTTGCCATCTACACAGACACGCAAACTATGACTGCGTATTTCGCGTGTATGTGTAGGTAGCGTGTGTGGTTTGGCACCTCAGTCTGTCCCGTGACCTCCTGCCAGCGGGCGATCGACACTTCACGTGGCTTTAAAGTGCACCTAGCCTGGCACAAACGCCGTGGTGACGTCGCCGCTCACTTAGTGGTGGCGAATGACGGTTGTTGTGGTTTGCGTGTAGTTTATGCATGTTGTCGTGTTTAAACGAGTGTAGTTTGTGATCTACGTGTGCGCGGCGTGGGTTGCAATATGTGTGGAGTGGTGGAAGGAGCGAATTCAGTGCAAGTTTTGTGACAGAGTTGCGGCTACGGCCGCAACCACTTACAGAGGGGCTGCTGTTGCTGCTGCTGCGGCCCCGTGACATTGAAAGGTGGCGTTTAATATTGCAGAGACACTCGCGTCTCTTGTGCTGACGTTGTGTATACACCTCACCGTGTGCTCATTTCTTTTGGTATGTCACCCCCCCCGCTCCCCCATATTTGTTTTGGACACATTAAGTGCAAAACCATATTGATGTGTGTGTGTTCGTGTGGGCAAAGTCCCATCGGTGAGCTCCTCCGGCAGGCAAGGCTGCGTTGGCTGGGTCATGTAGCCCGCATGCCCAGCCACCGCATGCCTAAACAGCTTTTGTTCGGCTGGATCGAGGGGGCTAAACGGGCGCGGCACGGGCTATAGAAGAGATTGAGTGATGTGGTACAGGAGGACGTGGAGCTGAGTGGACTTGCCGATGACTGGTACCAGCAGTGTCAAGATCGGCCTCAGTGGAGGAGGCTCGTGAAGGACGCTACTGGGCAGTTGGAGGCAGTCGACCTCCAACAACAACGGAGGGCGGAGGAGCGACGCTCACAACAACGAGCGGAGCGCCGGGTGGCTAAAGCACAGCAAGTTGGTACAGTAGGGGGCATAGGTGGTGCATCAGCCAGTCATCTCGGTCATCTCAGTCAGTCGACACGTGGCACCTGCTGGGTCTGCCCCGTGACCTTCTGCCAGCGGGCGTTCGACACTTCACGTGGCTTCAAGGTGTACATGGCCTGGCACAAGCGTCGTGGTGACGTCACCGCCACTTAGTGGCGAATGGCAGTTGTTGTTGTTGCAGTGTATTGATGAACAGGCTGACACCACACTCGGAAGCCCGGCACTGCGACCCGGATTTGAACCCAGCATCATCAGCGGGTGTCGGATCAGCGCCCCGACCCATTAGCCGCCTGACCAACTTGCCGAGTGCTCACTTTGAGGCTAAGTCAACATAGGGGAGGCCCGGACCAGGTTCAGATACCAATTTCCACTCATGTTGTGCCTTGGCTAGGATTTGAAATTGGATCACTGGGATTGCAGTTGCACTGAGCTGCTCCCTCGGGAATATAAAGATAAAGATCCACCATTCTCCCCGGGTAGCCTGCATAGATGTTTGAGGCAAGTGCTGCAAGCAAGCACCTATTAAGGGATGCACGAGGGTGTGGGAGTGGCCATAACCATTCCGTGACCGCCTTTGTCTTCCTCGTGATCTCGTTTACACACTGCATCAGCTACTTATTTAATTCCGAGTTGACCTACGAGTGGCCCATGATAGGTTCAAATAATCTCCAATGTTAGCTATGGCCTAATATCTAATTTGGGCCACCGGGATTATAGCACTGACCGCTATAAATACAACACTCACGCCCTCCGTATGTATAGACAAATACATACATATATATTTACGATAAAGACAAAGATCTCCCGTATAGCCTGAACAAATTGTTGGGTCAAGTGCTGTCAGCGAGCACCCATGAAGGCCGGAATGGTACACCAGGGGGTGAGTGGCCAGTACCACGGCCGACCACCTTTGTCTCCCCAATGGCGATGTTTTTACACACCACACTAAGTACGCATTTGAGGCTGAGTCGACCTAGGGGATGCCCAGTACCGGTTCAGATAATCGCCACTGATGTTGGCCGTGAGCGGGAATCGAACTCGAGTGGCCGGGTTCGTAGCACAGCAAGGTAACCGCTACACTACCGCTCCCCACGTACACACACACAAACACACACATACATTATTGCTTTCGAATGATTTACAAACTGCCTATTCCATCATAAAAGCGGTTTACAGACATTGTACGAAACTCTGATATGTGCAACTCTGATATGTGCAGGGATAATACGCAATGCCCAACGGATGGATGCGCAGAGGCACTTAACAAATGCTGTCATTTCAAAGACAGACATTTAAGCGTGCCTTTTATCCCGTGTCTTTTAATCTGCCTTAACCTAAATGCCTTTGGACAACTGAGCCGGTGCTGGGATAGCAATTTCCCAAGAGTTCAAGGCAACCGGTCGACAGTGTCATAACTAAAGGGCACGGCCACTCAAAGTCCAATGCTTCATGTCCTCGCTTAAAGTGATGCGTGCTGGTTATCATTATACACGCGTGCGTGTCTGCGTGTCTGTGGTGAGAAGCTGCAGTTTAGTGGTTGGCGCGTTGCGCTACAAACCCGCTCATCCGAGTTCGATTCCCCGCTCGCGGTCAACACCGGTAACGATTATCTCAACCGGTCCTGGGCTTCGCCTAGGTCGACTCGGCCTTGACAATGACGACCTGGTGCGGTATTTAAACATCAGCAATGGGGAAACAAAGGTGATCATGGGGAGCTTTGGTAATGGGGAGCTTCAGCGGAGTGATGTTTCAAGTTTGAAGGGGCTTTTTTTAACCAGAGGAGAACTCAAGAGACCAGGAAGAGTTTCATTTTCAAGAGTCACCTGGGGCATAATCCTTTCTTATTGTATATTTATGGAGCACTTTTTACATAGGAAAGTAAAAAAAATATTTTACAAAACTGGTTAATAACGTTTAGGTCATAACTGACTGTGATGTTCCCTCCCTACCTACCGACGTTAGCAGTTATTTTCGACTCTTTGAGTTACATTCACTAACACAGCCACCGTTAGCCGTGTTGGTGAATGGCGGCCTGCCATCCTTGTCCAACTCCACGTGGCGATGGCTCTTTCCGAGGTCTCTCCGAGCTTACATTCACAAGCGAATGTCTAACATTGCCACGCTAATCTCTCACGATACAATGGCCACCCCCACAGTTTCGTTTGTCAAGATTTCTCTGATCTTACATTTACATGCAAATTTCATCGCTAGCCCCGCCCACTGACCCTTGGGCTACATCCATCTCAAACCGTTACAACTCCCTGCCTTAGCAGCGCTCCCACCGTATATTCTCAACAGCTCTCCCGCTATATATTGTTTCACCTGATGACGATTGCTTGTGTTGCGATCGAAACGTCGTGATATTGTTATTATTTTTATTATTTGTTCTATCTACGTGGCTTTACCGAATGACCCAAAGAATATGAATTCCTGCAGTCACGAAAGCTTTGAGTGAAGATTTAAGGATCTTTGTCTTTGCTTTGTCTGTGTGTTTGGGCTCGTGAGGTACTCCACATGAAACCGATCCGGCGTGGCTTATAATGAATCCTACGCAGGCGGCTCCCCACACTCGTACGTGAGCGTTAGGTCACTCGATGCAGCTGGCGAGGGGGATTTCAAAAAATCCTCTTCAGATCACAGTGTAGCCTTGGCTGTTGCATTGGCCTTTGCACGAGCATTTTCAAAATACATTTTCAAAATGCCGTGTGCAAGTGTCTGTGTGTGTCCACATGCGGTAGTGTAGCAGTTAGCGCGCTGCGCTACGAACCCAGTTACCCGAGTTCGATTCCAGATAACGGCCAACAGCAGTGACGGTTATCTGAACCGGTCATGGGCCTCCCCTAGGTCGACTCAGCCTCAATTGAGTACCTGGTGTGGTGTGTAAATATCACCACTGGGCGGACAAAGGCGGTCGGGCGTGGTGCTAGCCACCCATCCCCTCGTGTGCCAGGGCCGACCTTCATAGGTGCTCACAAACAGCACTTTGCCCAACAGTCTGTTAAAGGCTATACAGGGGATCTTTGTTTTTGCATATGCAAACACACAGACACAGAAGAGGCAACGAATAATGCGGTTAGCCTCGGAGACTATGGGAACCGGTACTGTTAGTGAACACCTATAAAGGATATAATCTGATGAATGTTACGTATGCGGTTCATGGTAGCAATAACATTTCCTAAATTTTACCTGCAATACTTTTCATACAGCGATTTGTCAATCCACTGCTGGATGCTGAAGGCTTCCGTACACCCCCGCGGTGTGGGCCAGGAAACCAATCCTGACCACCTTAGTGCCTCTCCAGTGCTAATGTTGAAATGC
The DNA here is from genome assembly GCF_965212315.1 of Lampetra planeri. Lineage (NCBI taxonomy): Eukaryota > Metazoa > Chordata > Hyperoartia > Petromyzontiformes > Petromyzontidae > Lampetra > Lampetra planeri. Next base: position 4,995,294 of record NC_136145.1, on the reverse strand, counting down.
TGCATCGGGGCGTTCTAAACTCAACCAGCTCGTTTTCAGAATCTTCCTGGCCACAAATTATTGCTCGACAAAGTGGCTCATCGTGTGGCAATTTAGAGCAGCCAAATACTCTAAAGGCACGTTTCTAAAGGTGGAGGGGGAAACCGGAGGACCCGGAGAAAAATCCACACGACCACAGGGAGAGCGTGCAAACGCCAAATAATAGAGCAGGCGTCATGGTCGGAATGGAACCCACGACATCCTGTATACCAGGCGAGGTAGTTAACATCTCGCCACCGGACATCACTCGCCATTGCCCGACTGACAATCGATTTGTTTTGGCCACTGGGATGGCAGCAATGTTAGCAAACCACTTGCATTTTTCATGCACACAAATATAGAGTCAAAGATGCCCCGTGTAGCTTTTGTAGACAATTGGGGCAAGCGTTGTGAGCAAACATATAGTAAGGCCAACATGGCCACCATTGTCTCCCCAAAGCAGTAATTTAAGGCTGAGTCAACCGAAGGGACGCTGGGGAAAGACTCATGCACCACTTGCTACCGATGTTGACCATGTCCGGGAATACAACTCACCTCGCCTGTTGCATAGCACCGTGCACATATCGCAGCGCGCCTCTGTACCACCACCGTCCACACACGAAGGCAACTATTCCCTGTATAGCCTTTCGCAGACTGTTTGGACAAGTGCCCTCATCGAACAATCCTATGAAGGTTGGCAAGGTGCAGCTCAACCGCCTGTGTCTCCCCAGTGCTCTTGTTCACAGAATGCACTGGGTACTCATTGAAGGCTGAGTCAACCTAGGGGAGGCCCAGGAGGTTCTCATACCATTCAACGCTGATATTAGCTGTGGTTGGGAATCAAACTTAGGTAGCCACGTTAGTCGTGTCCGATGATATTCGTTGTGGCACGCCGTCTCCCCCCCCCCTTCACACACACACGTACATTCCATGCATTAGCGCCTAATAGGGGTTCGTGCAATTTCTAAATATACACAAAGGATTCCACCGGCTGATGAATGGGAGATTAAAGGCACTGTGACATTCTTGACAAGAGTAAGTCATTGTGTGCCACAAAGCATAAATAAATGTCTGCATGCAACTATGATGTCAAGGTCTCTCTTATTTTTAATATGCGATGTGTCTCAGTGGGCTCTTACCTCGTCGAACAAAGGACATTGAAAGTAATTGAAGCGAATTATATGAAGACATTATTTTATTCAGTCACCGTGAGCATACATCATGGGCTAATGTAATGTTGAACTTGAGCCTACGCGCGACTGCATTGATATGCACATGGATTTTAAATTAAGCCTGAATGTTGTGTTTTTTGTTGTTGTTGAATGCACAGGCAATAATTTAATTTAAAAAAATATATATATTCCAGCACAACAGTTTTATTAAACAAACATGCACGCGTGTGACATCTGTAAAAATGAGTATGTTCGAGCGCAGAAATATCGCTTCATTAATCTTCCCATTGCTCGATGGCAGAAACCGAAGTTAAATTTATTCATTTGTGTTGCCTATTCCCTATTCATTTTCCACCTTAACCCACAGCACGGCCACGAAGCTCTCGGCAAATTTCAGTTTTTGCATAAATTCGAAAAAGAATTCGTTGCGAGGGATACTGAAAACATCCCGAGGGATGCGTTGTTGATAATAGACAAAGTGTTATTTTGTGCGGATTGTTTACCCAGAAGTAGCCGGATCTCAGTTTCACTAATTTAATTCAACAAAATGAACAATCTCCTCCACAGCAACACGTACAGAGTTGTTTTGTTGTTGTTGTTACAATTACCCCGGGATCGCGTTCGCTTCGGCTTAATCTATGATCAAAATGCGCCCACGATCCCGTCATATCTCGGAGGCTTAGCAGGGTTGAGCCTGGATCGTGTTGTTTGGATTGGGTGTCCGTCACGCACACACAGGATGTGGGGACTCAACGGTGGGCACACGTCAACGCGAGCACATCTTGGCTTTTCAATATTTTTGCTAAGATAACATCATGATTCCTGCTCGGCATTGCAGAGTGTGCCACACACGCACTCGGAGTCCCTAATCACGCGTTCTCAAACCATGTCCTGCTGCCAGACGGTTTATCCCACTCCCCACCATATTTTTTTGCAGGCGCAGTAATAAACTCGCAAACTGTTATTTCTCAACTCTTGCGTACACGCAGAGAAGAAGCAGGGATAGATTTTGAGCTGGAAGGGGATATTTTTTTGTTTGTTTGTCCAAATTAGAAAAAAAAATAAATGAGCTTGTACTTGCAGCGAGTAAACTCGCTACGCCCCGCGCATTACGCTCCGAGCCTGTATCAACATTTATTGGATGGGAACGCCACCATGATCTAAGCAAATAAAAAATTCCATATTTCCATTCCTATTTCCTTTAGTGTCAAACTCTCTCGGTCTCGCGAAGCAATAAACAGGGGTGGGTTGTTTATTTTCTCTTCGCGCAATTTAGCGAACACGGTGCACCGCATTAAATTTTGACGCGAAATTCTCCACCCGCGGGGCAAGTTTATATGCAACCTCACGGCCACCCCCAAAACAAGGTGGACCGCGCACCTTGGCGTGATGAAAAAGCAAATCTTGCGGCTGCGAATATTTTGCTTCTTGAATATTTCGCCAATAAGCATTTCTAATATACGCCGCGGGTGAAATGCATATAAATTAACGGTCTGCTGGGTTTTTTTTTTGTTCACGCAACTTTTTTTTGTTTTACACGGGAGTGAATGATTAAACGCTAATATGAACTTACTGTGCTTCCCAAAACATTTGCTAGCCGGCAAAGTGTGTCTACTGATGCCGATAAAACCGTGCGGCGGTAAGGTTTTATGTAAGTGGTGGCCCAGATGTCTTGTGACCCCCCCTCCCATTTAATTATCTGAAACTTAACATTTTACAAGTAAGGTTTATTAAAAACAGAAATGCATATGCAAATATATTTTAGGAGGAAATGTATTTGGAGGGTGGGTGGGGAGGTCACAAGAAATCCGGACCACTCTGTACTGAGGCCATTGGTCCAGCACCATAGAGACGAAGCCACTTTCTGAGGCTGTCTCCGTTGCAGGCGGATCCGTTTCAAGCACGGCGCATAAATTACCGAAGCATATTTGTTCAGCGCTTTTTGGTTTTGTTTTACCACAAGTATGTGTGGTTAATGCAGACTTGATGATGCCTTTGTAGTTTATGTCTATTTGGTTTTGGGAACATCTCAACTCGAGGATGGGTAAACGCCTGCTTTTGTTTTTCATCATTCAATATTTTATTCTCACTGTTGTCATAATCGGAATACTCCCCCATCCCCATCAACGTTTAGGGAGTAGACAGACTTGGGTACCGCTGCCCTGGTGTTACCGTCAGCACGCTGGACTTGACACCCAAAGATCGCCAGTTCAATTCCATCGCACGGCGCGGTGGTTTAAGAAAACAAAACACAAATCAGCGGTGCAAGTTTCTTAAATCACTTTGCCGTCTTCGTCCACCCAGCGGTGTCGTTGGGTCCGCCACGGTTCGGCGATCGGCGGGTTGCGTGTGATGGGTTCAAGTGTGGATGCTCACCAACCTCTTTCAGGACGTTTAACACTTTGCAGGCTTTCGCGACCAATATCATCCATAATAGAGGTTTTTTTTTTTTGGGGGGGGGTTAGATAGCGTAAATATAGAAATGTGTCGATAAAACACGCCACCACCCGACACAGCAAACCGGTAAGGGTTGTCACGTAAAACAAAACGTGGCCAATTCGTCAACAGTACAGCAACACCGGTGTGTTGCAGAGGCAAGCCACAAAGTTTACAATCCGAGAGCGACATTAGGATGTTTGGTCAATGTGGAGACGTAGGCCAACGTAACGTCCGTCGGAGCTCTCTGGAGGAGCTTCTGCCAGCTGTGATGCGGGCAAGACATTGCAGGGCTGCACATCTACTTGGCGCTACAGCGAAAGGATAACGTTTCACGCTTTCATCCCTTTTCCTCTGTGCCGCTGCTGACATCTGAGATTTAATTTTTCAGCATTCAGCCTTAGACAGAAGATAAGGCTTCAACTGCCTGAAACGATAGCATCTCTTATCCCACAAGAACACACGGCACATGTGTAAACATCGCGAGACATACTTTGTCCCAGAAACGAATTTGACGGTTTTGGCAGCTTCCTCTGAAATATCCAGGACAGAATTTCGCAAGTCACTGCTTTGGAGGAGTGCACTTTGCGTAACCGGAGGCTTACGTTTTGGCGCGATGCCCACAGCGTTTTAAGGCGTGCATATATTCACAGAATAGGCAAGGGAGAAACGTAACTTCGCATGAAACAGCCACATTATTTCGTAATATTTTCGACGGTTAATGAAAACAAATGTAATTTGACAGTGCAATAATCGTCAGAGTTTTTGTCGGGAAGACGCTACGTTACCTCTAACTTATGGAATTTATGTTATGCTTGTGTTGCTGTCTCTCTCTGTCTTCTCGGTAGAATTCCAAGCTTACAATTCTCGATGCTTCTTTCATACGGGGTCTTCATAACGAAAAAGATGCGATCTAGTTTTCATCGCATGCTTTTCCTTAAATAATACACGCACGACTTTGAGATTGTAGTTCACAAAAAATCGAGATCTTTGCGAGTTCATAGTGTAAACGCAATTTCAATGTGGGAGCTTCCATCAGCAACTGCCATCACCTTTTTAATCACGAACACACACCTTACTTTGTGCTATAAACTATCGTTTCCAAGGCTGTTTCTTGTGTTAATTTCGGAGCAGTGTGCGTACATGGTGAGCATTTTATAGCAGGCGCAGGAGGAAGCTCCTATATGTATGTAATGCGAGCAAGGATTGAGGGGGGGGGTGGAGTCTGGGTCACGTGGGGAGTGGGTGGAGTTAGGGTCACGTGGGGGAGAGGATTTAGGGAGAGAACCGGAAGGGGAAAGGGGAGTTGAGACGGAGTGAAATACGAGGAGGCCACGCTGGGCAAGATGGAGAGTGTGGCGCGGTTGCCACGCGGTGGGAGACGTCGACACCGACAGCCATCGGTGTCAGACGAAGAGAGCTAGCGGGGCAGTGAGAGGCTAGCTGTGGAAGGGGCAGCAGTGACGCTAGATAGCGGGGCAGCGGTGTGGCTGCAAGGATTGGCTGACGGGGCAGCAGTGAGAATGCATAGTGGAGCAGCAGGGAGACTGCATAACGGAGCAGCCGAGGGCTGTGGAGAGGTCGTCGAGCGGGACGCGGGCCTGAGCGAGACGCCGTGGTACGGAGATTCTACGAACCCAATAAAGGACAACGGAGATCGACATCTGAGAGAGAGAGTCCTGTATTACATGTATACAAATGAAAACAAGTGTTTACACAATTAAAACCTCTCAAACTTCTTGTGTGTTTTGGTAGCTATCATTTCAAGTTGCATTTGCATCGTTTTAGAAAAATACACGCCATGACACCTAAAGCTTCTGTTTCTCAACACCCTGTACGAACAACGGCGAACGTTAGAGGCATCATGCGATCAGAAGAGTAAGTGGGTTTGGGCAGGATGTGTCACGAGAAAGGCTTATGGCCTGTGCTTGAGACGAGCCAATGAGTGGCAGCCAAAAGAAAAACACGCCTGAGAAAGCACGTCCGCCGTGGAGATGGAGTAATGAAATGAGCTCATGCGCTTGTGCAGTTCATTGACAATGGGCTGTAAAAACACATTCCTGCGGAGGGAGCTTGTAGGAAAGTTGGGTTGCTCGGTCAGTGGCCAGGGTCAACGGCGGCGTGGTGTATTCCGCAAATATACCCGACTGTGCCGGCGGGCACAAGCCGGCGTGAGTAGGTTAAACGTTGAGTTTTATAAGGGCACCACGGGGTGACCAGCTCCTCCCCTCCCCACCCGGCCCCTCCCCACCCTCCCCACCCAGCCCCACCCTCCCCACCCAGCCCCTCCCCACTCTCCCCACCCTCCCCACCCAGCCCCTCCCTTCCCACCCAGCCCCTCCCTGCACGATGGACGGATGGACACAATAATCCCCTGTGGGCTGGTGGAACCAGTGGGTTCCTACCAGTAAAACAACTCTTATTATTGTTACTTTGGTGGGATTCTGAGAATGTAATTCACGGCGCAGTCTGCTCCATGCTTTCACGAATTCTCCCAACTGCGGATCATACATCATTAATGGAGTCATAGATGAAATTCAGCTGCTGTGAAATAACATTTTTATGATGCTCTGTTTGATGTGCCTGGGACTGATAAACGTGATAACACAAACTAATCTCAACATACAGCCGTGACAGATGCTAAACTCACAGTCCAGAGGTATCAGCTATACAGTCGCAATGTATGCGCTCTCGTCTTGTGGCACTGCTACAATATTCCTTTTATTATTATTATTGTAGGAGAAAGTATTTTCATCAGACAACCAGTGTTGATTTCCCACACGTCGTACTTAGCGTGATCAACCTCGGATGAATCCAGTTACACATTCCAAATTGGTAATGCTCTCGTGTTTAAATGTGACCGCACCTCAAAAACGCTGGGATGTGTTCATCGGAGCGGAAAAACAGGAGGCTTGCAAATACTGTTGAGTATTAGAGACATTATAGGCATCCACAGGCAGAGCAGATAAAGGTCTCGATCCATGGATTTGAAGTGGAGCAGGGAGCCGAGAGCACGGGCGGCTGAGAGGTGAGACTGCAGGGGAGGAGAAAGAGGCTTCTTTGACTCAGTGAATATTGACGGGTTGCTCGATGATGATGGGCTGCCGGGCTAACAAGCTGGATCAACCTCGAGCAATTACGTAACTACTTTTATTGCAACAATAATAATGATATTTTTTATTTGAAGCTTTCGTGACTGCAGGAATCCATACTCTTTGGTTCTTTCGGTAAATTCACGTAGGTATAAAATAAAATAAATCACGACGTTTCGGATGACGGACGCTTGTGTTGCGCCCGAAACGTCGTGATTAATTTCATTTTATACCTACGTGACTTTACCGAAAGAACCAAAGAGTAGTAATGATAATTACTTACAGCCATTTGTTCATCTGCTGCTGGACGAAAGCCTCCCCGTGCCTGTTGGTTGTTGAGGTTGTGTGGCCACACTGCTCAGGCTGTGTGGCAACATTGGTCAAGTGCAAGGGGAAGGTAGCGCCGGTTCAGTTTTCACTTGCGCCAATATCAACCATCGCCGGGAATCAACCCTCGGGTCAACGGGTTGATAGTGAAGTGCCACTAACCACTGCACCAGTTATGTACTCGAGTTTCTCTCTGAAACCGTGCGCATAGCACACGATGTGCTAACCGCTGGTCCACCCCATGCACTCCGATAGTAGGCAAGTACATTTATATCTGAAGTGGGCATTGGCGTGCGGGGAGGGGATGTGTTTCCATTTCTACATTATTATTACCTTGAACCAGTGCTGGAAATCCCACATTCCTGTGACAGAGGCTCTAGATTGATAAAAAAAAAGTTTAGTCAACATCCGATCTTAATAGCTTCCTATTCATTTCATGCGTGTGTGCGCGCGCATGTGTGCAGAGTGGCAGTGTAGTGGTTAGGGCATTGTGTTACGAACTCCGTGACCTGACTTCGATTCCCGCTCATGGCCAACACCGGTGACGATTATCTAAACCGGGTCTAAACCGACCCAGTCTCAAATTAGTACCTGGTGCAGTGTGTAAACATCACCATTAGGAAGACAAAGGCGGCCGGGAGTGGTGATGGCCACCCACCCCTTCGTGTGTCGTGCCGGCCTTCATCGGATACCTGCAAAGAACATCTGCCCCAACAGTTTGTTAAGGCTAGGAGGGTTTTTTTTTATTTCTTTTGTGTGTGTGTGTAACTCGTAATGCATCACACAAAATGCTCGATTCTCGCTATAAGATAAATGAGGCTGCCTTGCCGATTAATGCTGATTGCGGTAATTGCACACCGGAGCTAATGTGCCATGCGTTTTTCACTTTACACAGCCATCATATGCCTGCAATTAAACACAATGTTGCGCGCAAGGGTTAGAGTAACAGCACAGCCCTAATTAGTCCTGCAAGATGATTGAATCAGTCCTGCGCTGCTTCATGGAGCCGTGGTGGAAGGGGTTCGTTCATCAAGCGAATCTTTAACATGTAGGCTTTCGCGACCAGTATTATCTATATCTATATTACCTATAAAAGTCAAAAAATGTTTGTGGGTTTGTGGCAGGGTGTGTGGATTTATTCGTGTGTTCGCGCGCTTGAGAAGGATTTGGCTCTCCAACAGTGGGGTTTACGTAAAATAAAATTAGGCAGGCAATCAGCTCCGCCGTGAGCAAGCGCTATTCCTTTTTCACATCCGTCAACTTTAATTAGTTTAATTAGCGATTTAATGCGATTTTTGTGCGATTCCCTTTAATGTATTAATATTTTTTCTATTTATAACGCGTACACGACCATACCGACTCACGCGCCTTTGGTGGGGGGGACAGCCCCTGCCAAGTAGCATGCCTTCGGTGGGAGTGAGGGGGACATTGTCTTTCGCATTAAAATGCTATTGAAAAATACACAAAACGCTCAGGTAAATTCTTCACTGTGTGATGTCCCCCCCACCCCGATGTGTGCAGTTACTACTATACAGTCGTATAGGCCGTAGATATTACTGCAGAGCGGCCGTGTAGATTGTGGCTGGGGAGGGGGTTAGGAGTAGTAGCCCAGCTCCAGCCTGCCCAGCTCCAGCCTGCCAAGGTGCCACCTAGGCCGGCTGGACAATCTAGGCAAGGCTGGAGGCTCTCCACGGGACTAGGCCTCACCATGCCACTGTCACGTGAGTACTTTGTGCTATAGAGTGAATAAATACTGCTGTAGAGTCAGCATGTACTACTGTAGTGATTGCAGGTACCACCACAGTTGGTATGCACTGCTGTAATCATAGCAGGTACCACCACAGTATACACTGTTGCAGTGAAAGCATTTACCACCACAGTATGCATTGCTGTAATCATAGCCGGTACCACCACAGTATGCACTGCTGTAATCATAGCAGGAACCACCACAGTCAGTACGCAGTGCTGTTAAATTTTTAAGAGTCGTTTTTAAATATTTTTTGGGCCCGGGCAACGCCAGGTATATAAGCTAGTTCATTATAAGGTTTTTGGGTTAGATCGCGATATTATAAATGTTTCACAACTCTCCACCACCAGACATGGCCAATCAGTAAAAACTGTGTACAAATTCTAAATGTTGCAGATTCACTCGTCAAACACACCGGTGGGCTGAAGAAGTAACTAATTGGCGTTTTGTTAACGTGACACTTGTTTTACTGATTGGCCATGTCGGGTGGTGGAGGGTTACGACACATTTATAATAACGCGATCTAACCCAAAAATATTTTTTATTGAAGCTTATCTTTGTTACTTTTCTAGAGCAGGCAAGGCTGCTGAGGGGCTCTGTTTTGTGAAATCGTAATTGGAGCACGTTTATTTAATTTGAAGGTGCAAAACTTCAAATTAACAATTGACAATGCAGTAAAGAGGACTGTTTTTTTTTTGCCCGTGACTTTTTGAGAACTCAAATTCAAACGCCCATTTGCAAGGTTGCACTGCACAGGTCACAGTTTTGACCCTGCGTCTGACAATTTGGCCGAGTGCAAATGGCAATTACAAATGCCACGCGTTTACCCGAGAAAGCCTCATTGTGTGTCAACATGTTTTCTCTCTCCCAGTGTGAGATGTCTGGCCAAAAAACCCATTGAATGAGTGATACTACTGCATCGTTTAAAAAAAAAATCGGGTCGTACCACGTGTCATTCGGACACGATGTCCAAACGTTTTGCTCCCACGTGCTGGAGGCTTATATCATGAGTCGAGTTGATTCCTGAAGAATCTCCCAGAGCCTGGAGTGAAATATCGGTCTTCGTACCGAACAGCACGCGGGTACGAGCCAAACATACATCAGAGAGCAATTTACGAGTTATTGTTGGCACGTGGTGGAGAAAATGAGAGTACCCGGAGAAAACCCACCATGTACACGTATGTGAGCGGGTGACACTAAAAGTTCCGCACTTTTGGAATTCGGCTCACAAACAAGCTCTGGTGAGTGGGCCAAATCACCCTCGTTGCTGAAGTTCTATCACCCGTCAAACTCAAAGCCACACAAATACAAACGCCAATGGCACATATCCACTGGCGGTAACCCATACTATCGCGCGAACAAAACAGCGAGTGCGAACCAGTGACCTCTGCGTCGGCAGTTCAGCGCGCTCACCAATTTACACCGTGACAAGATATCCCCACAATTCCTCACGATAACTTTTTTTTACAGTGCGACGTGTAAGGGGAACATCTGTTTGCAAATGTTAAGCTTACACAGCATGACCTCCGCGGGCGCAGTGATACGGAACAGAGCCCATCGCGGTGAACAGGACGGGCGCGTTGGGCCGGGTGGGAAGGACAGTGACAGTTCGTGCTAACGAGTCTCATCGTAATTGATGTCCTCGTTGGCTGGTTAGCTTGTTTATTTCGCAGCGAGACCCCCGCTTCATCGGCCTCCTTTAGCACTGTGGAGTTTTTTTGGTTTTATGGTTTATGATTTACGCGGTTGCTGAGTGCAAAACGCCACCACCCCCCCCATCCCCCCGGTGCGTCGTTTTACATTTTGAAAACACGCGCTGTAGACCTCCGCACACGACACACACACACCACGTTTATTCGAGTTTTGCATGTCCGCGCCCTTGATCTCGGAAAACGGTGAGCGATTCGCTCACCGTGGGTGACTCGATGATGGGTTGCTTAGCCACGCTGGAGTCGATATCCAGAGCCCGCTACGTCGATCTCCCGGCGCGGCAGTGGAAACAATGCGGCATGATCTTGAAATCTGCCCGCCTCTGTCTACCCAGCGGTAGCTAGAAATGGATACACCACAGTTAGTCAATGGACATGTGGTGTGCGGATACAGAATCAGAAATCTGTATTGATACTGGAGGAATGCGATGAGCTATGAAGTTGTTTTTCACAGATGCCCATGAATACACTCACTTCTTACCAGACATCTGGCCAATGTGTATGAGTAGACCAAAAAATGTATCCCATTAAAGAGGCTCTCTAGAGGCTTTTCCGCCAGCAGTGGCATAAGCCAGACATTGCAGGGCTGCACCTTTCCCTTGTTCATTCATTATTTAAATGATAATGTATATGGGTGGAGGGTGGGGGGCGAAGTTTTCACCAGGGGAAGCTCTGCCCCCCCCCTCACCCTATGAAGAGAGGTGAATATAATTTAAAAAAATAACGCGAGTGATGTTTCTTTTTTTAAACAGCAACCCACCATGGCAGTGCAGGTGGCCGTGGGCAATAAGCAGGCAACAGAGAAGAATGCACGCGCGATCGGCCAAGTAACGGCTGAATATGAGACTGGGCATGGGCGACCCACCCCCTGCTTGCAACGGAGCCACCGTGGACGGAAAACGGCGGGAGAGGGCCACGGAGCATGGCCATCCAGCTGGCTTCAAACAGACGCCAGATGTTTGGCACGAGCTCCGGATCCCTTCCGTTTCAATTACAGTTAAAGCGGCGGGCTGTCACGATGGCCATTCCACGCACAACCACCCAACCGTCTCCCCGCCTACCCCTCCCGAGCAGGCCGCGAATGCAAAACCAAAAAGTAGCCCCACCAACTCCATCCCACCGTGGGGACAAACTACATATTGCACTTAAGTCGGTGTCACGGTGACAAATTGCAACTCCCCCCGCTAAATTATTTCCTTATTATTATATATTTTTTGCACGTTGCCTCCAGCGCATGGAAGAGAGTCAATGTGCCGCTGCTCGGATTTCCCCAGTATTGGAGTGGGGGAGAGGATGGGGGGGGGCAGGCATTAATGCCGTACCTTGTCGCCACGCTGGCACGGGAGAGTTTGCACGTAATCTTGCGCTCTCAACCGTGCGCGGCTCCTGGGACTAAATTTACCGACCCGCAGAGTAAATTTACAACGGACGCCGCGGCCGCTTAAAATTTGTCGTCGGCCAGCGATGGACAATGGCAGTCAAATGAAGCGATATCCACAATAACAATGCATTCAATTACGCCCGCGTAGGCAGGCGCATTAAGGACATATGGCTCGCTTACCTGGGAAAGGCTATCTCAGTAATTGTAATGTATGCAGATTAGTTTCGTTAAGCTCCTTTCGCCCCGTTCTAAATGAAAATGTAAGTGCGTATTTCAGCAGAGCAGCCAGAGCAGGTCCCAGGGGATGTGCCAACTCACTTGAAATGAACTTCAGTAAATAAAGAAAAAATATATTTGTAAAGGCTGGATCAGTGACCCAGTGGTAACAGCACTGAGATATAATCTCAGCTCAAATGACTAACACCACTGACAAACAATATCTCAACCACTAACGTGCACTGACCAGCTGGTGGTGGAGTATGGTCAAGTAACCCTCACTACCCAGAGGCGGATCTGGAAATGTCTCATGAGGTGGAGGTGGGGGGGGGGATCAGTCCCGAAATGTCAAGCCTTTTTTTAAAATCGGACACTTCGTTGATAATAAAAAATTAACAGTTCAATGTTTTTTTTTTCCTCTGGTAAATATCAATATAATACAATTTTTTTAGAGCCTCAAGGGTTCGAGGGATGGGGATGGGGGGGGGGGGGTCACTCCCAAGTCACCCCCCCTCCCACCCCTCTTCCTTGGATCTGCCACTGCATTGGTGTGGGGAGGCCCTCATCCAGCAGTGGATTGACAAATGTGCTGCACGTATAAAAGTTGACCCCGCACCTCCGATTAGCACGGTTGGTTAGGTACGGTGCGAAATAAGTTAAATGTACATACAAACAAAAGTAATTTGTGTGCTTTTTTTTAATTGGTGCATCAACATCCCCCCTCCATCCCCCCCACTGGAGGCAAAAGAAAGAAATTAAATTAAAAGGAATTGTTTTTGTGCTGTATCGCTGTTCTACGGGAGGTGCGAGAGGTCAAGATGTCACCCTTTAGGGTACTGCCGGTGTTTCTGTTGTCCACTGATTGAGGAAAGAGTTTCACGGGAACCGGGAGAGGCCTCTGGATAATTGTAACCCCCAGGTTCAATCAATCACGCGCTCGGCAAAAAAAACCCCACTAATGCCGCCACACTTCCGCGTAGAGCAGCCAAAATAATGGTTACGTTTAAGGTGCAGATGACGATTGCTTGTGTTGCGATCGAAACGTCGTGATATTTTATTTATTTTTTATTTAATTTTCATTTTTATTATTTTATTGTTCTTATTTTTTTCTATCTACGTGACTTTACCGAAAGAACCATAGAATATGAATTCCTGTAGTCACGAAAGTTTTACGTAAAAAATTACGGGATTAATTGCTCAGAAGCGGTGAGTGCCATCAGCCACTTCTGGGGACAACATTATCAAGTTTTTGTTAACTAACTGCACGCACGGTATTTTCTTCTTCTATATTTTGTGATATTTTGTGACTTTTCTGTGCGGTGAAGGGACCGAATGTGTATCTATCAATCGCAAGATTGATATACGATCAAACCCCTACAGTATAATCCGCCTTGGTGTGTGGGATCATGTTCGCACATCTACTCATTGGTGATGTACCGAAATAGACGCATCTCTTTGGTGATGCACCCAGATAAAGACTCGCCTCGTCACAAATTTGTTTTGCTTTCAGCAGAATGGAGAACGAGTTTTTAGCCACGCAACTCCTCAAATCTGCCCAAAACTTTTGGTGGATTTTAGGAGTTTGCATTGACTATAAGGGCACCGTAAATATTAGCATTCTGTTGCTCAAGTGCAATGAAAAAAGCAGCATGAATTATAGATGTTTCAATGTAATTTATTAATAATAATGCTAAAACATATTCATGGAAATGTAATGTGAGGATATATCCGGGTTGCTGATGGATCACACCTCGTTACGATGATTGGCTCTACCGGTCCTGGCCCATAGCCAATGGGGAGAAGTCTAGGGGCGTGGCCCTGACGTAATTGGAAGGTGACATCTGTAAGTAGAGGATTGGATCTGCTGGCTTTAGCCACAGCCAATGGGGGGACGAGTCAGGGGCGCGGTCCTGGGAACGTACGATGGAGTCTAGAAGATTCCATAGAGGTTAACCAGGATTGGTGGAAAGGTACCACGTGACCGGGTATTAAAAGGGGTGGAAACAGACAACACGTGGTCAGATCTGGAACGAACGGAGGGTGAGGCCACGCTGGAGCGGGGTCCAGGCTGCCACGTGGCCGCGCGTGTCTTTTTCTCTCTCCCTCTCACGCTGTCTGTTAGCAGCGTGAAGGAGTAAGACAGGAGTGTTGTGAACGAAAGACAAATAAAGACCGGATTCCAGAAGTCGCTTCCACGACCTTTATTACAGAAATATACAGTCCTTTGTAAATCCGCTACTCAATAGAGCCCTCCCTCACACCGTGTATCAATCATGGGGGTGGCATGTTTAGCCATATTTCACCACACAGTGTGTGGGTTGGTGAGTAAGAGTGCTAGAACTGGTTCAGATGCCACTCCTGATATTCGCCATGCCCAGAAATCAAACTCTGGACATCCGGTTCATAGCACCACATGCTAACCACTGAGCCACCGCTCCATCTCATAGTTCTATTAACTGACGCAATTTGTATTTCTTCTACGGGACCTAATTAGGTTATGTTTGTTTCACTATCACATTGCATTTTATGGTATTTTAATACCTCTAATTAGAATTTGCTATTAAAAAATACAATCGTTATTAATTACACCGGGAAGCCTAATTGAATCTCGTTTTTCAGCAAAGTGTCTGCGAGAGATGTCCTTACATATGTGTGTGAGAGGAAACCCGAGTAGCCACGGCAGACCCCCCTGAATACAGGGAGCGTAACGCCACAGCCACGCCATGGCAATTGGGGCTGTTCCACAGGAAACATAGTACCCGGTGAGTATTTTACTTACGCGAGTATTTTATTACTACGACGTATTACACTTGTTTACCCAGAAACGCCCGACTGAGTCTCAAGATTTATTTTCAAGAGGGTCCTGCCAAGCAGGGTGGGGGGCAAAGTTTGCATGTAATTATTCATGGCATGGCATCGGCACAGCTTGGGCAGTAAGCATTAGCACTGACAGATGATAGGAGTTGGACAAGTTTTTTTTGTTTGCTGTCACTTATTCATATTAGCTTCTCTTTATTTTTTCTAATTTTATTGCCACGCACTATTGGCATTGGCATGTAAGAACAAACGACCCAATCGAAAGTTCACCGTTACTTGGCTCTCCATAATAGAGGTTACTTGGCTAATTTAAGTGAAGTTTATTTTGATTAACCAGGTGAGAACGAAAGAGACCAGGATAGTCTCATTAGCTAGAGTGAGCCTGGACATTTATCTGCCAGTGGGTGGCGATGATAGCGATGCGTAATCCCAATTGAATTATTTGCAGGTGGTTCTCGGATTTGAAGTCTGATGCCGACCGACGAATGTCAGGAATCAGATGGCACGCATTGCTATCGTTATATAATATTAATCAGGGCGGCCGTTGGGATCGAACTGCAAACCTCTGCAGCGAGTGGCGAACTTGCTACCGCTCAGCCACAGTCGATTTGCGTACAGACGGGACGTATGACTTCTTACCGAGCCGACTATCCATGCGCTACCATGTACCTGAATGTTCCGTCATGAACATAATCAGCATTTATTGAAGTGATTTTAGCGTGATGTGTGTCTCTTAGCCATAATCGAAATATGTTGTCGGTGTATGAACACCAACCAAGAGTGGCTGAGAGAGAGGGAGAGAGAGAGAAGCTTGGACTGTGATTTGGTTGTATGCATTCCTCTTTACAGAAATCATTAAATCAGAGTGCTTACTTGTAAAATAAAGTAAAGATCCTCAGTGGGTCTGTAGCTGCTGATTAGATGTCTGATTTATCAGGAGGGAAGCAGAGGATATTTTAGCGAATGAGACGGACTTGGCTCATTGGAACTGACAGCATACCACACAGTAATGGACCGACGACACTGCCGAAGGCAGATGGGTCTCAATTACTCACGACGCTCGATCGATATGAAAGATGCCACGGGCATATAAAAAAAAAACTGGTGATGAACCATTCGCAAGTCAGACGAACTTCTTCAAATCTGAGTACAACGGTTTGAAATTGAATGTTCTTACAAACTACATCTTAGTGGTGGAAATTCCACATTCATATGGCAGCGTCATCATCATCATCATCATCCTCATCAGCCATGATCAAAGCAATTTTGATGTACGTACGTATGTTGAACTTCTTTCGCACCGTACGCAGCCAACCGCGCTAATCGAAGGTTGCAGATAAAGGTGTCCCCACCTCTCACGATCCTTGCGAAGAGCACCGAGCGTACCTGCAACCCTCGGACGTCACTCAGCTGTCACCATCGACG
The DNA here is from genome assembly GCF_965212315.1 of Lampetra planeri. NCBI lineage: Eukaryota > Metazoa > Chordata > Hyperoartia > Petromyzontiformes > Petromyzontidae > Lampetra > Lampetra planeri. The sequence goes on along the minus strand of NC_136145.1, from coordinate 4,978,954 downwards.
TCACTCAGCTGTCACCATCGACGTCACTCAGCTGTCACCATCGACGTCACTCAGCTGTCACCATCGACGATCTTCCCTTTTGGCAATGGGCACTTTCCAAGTCCACTGAAACTTCACAGAAAGCTATTTTTTGTGTATTTAACCAGGTGAGGCCCACTGAGCTATGGCTCCTTTTCAGAAGTGACCTGGCCACAAATGATAGCCCAACGAAGTGGCTTATCGCGTGGAAATTTATAGCAGCCATTATAATCTAAACGCACGTTGATTTTAAATGTGGACGGAAAAACCCGAGGACCCGGACAAAAATCCACGCGACCACGAGGAGGACACTCCAAATATACAGCAGGCGTCAGTGTCGGCATCGAACCCACGACCTCCTGTATACCAGGCGAGGTAGTTAGTCACTGTTTGAACGATGTCATTCACGTGCATATTTTCTATAATCTAGGTGAATTGTTTCTCTTGCCTGTCAATGTAATTGCACAGTTTCATTGCTTTTCTTCCCATTTTGTTCAGAAACCACTGTATTTCTCGTCCATGCCATAACAGGGAGTATGAATCAATCCCACGGATAGGTGCCATTTAAGTATTTTGTTATCCTGTTCGCAATTATATCTCCATGAACAATTTGCATCGCCACGAATATCGTACGATAATTTTTCATTCACAGCCGTTCGTCGACTCACTCACTGCTCGATGAAGGCTTTCCCACACCGCGTCGGTAGAAGGGGCAGTTTGACCATACTTCATCACTCTTGTCAGTGAGGGACCAGTTCGGTATACCCCTTGGCAACTGATGATGGCCATGGTTGGGAATCAAACCCAGGTCACTGGGTTTGTAGGGAAGAACACTGCTTCCCCCCCATCATATGGTATGGCAGAGATAAAAAATAGGCTTGTGCTGACCATCACTGCATGGCAGCGGTCAAATTATCATATAATGTCGAGGAGAGTGAGAGGGTGGAGGGGGATACAAACAAACTAAATAAACAAACAAAAAGTATTCTCATTTGGATACAGAAACTCAAACTCTGGCCAAAAAGTGAAACTGCCAACGCCCGAACTTGCCCGTTGCACCAGTCTGCTGTGCTCGCCTTCCGCTTAAATGATCAATAGCAGCGGCTCAGTGCGAGCGCTCCAATAGGCACCGTGTACAGGGAATGCGGATCGGGGGGTGGCAGCAGCCAAAGTGACATAATTGTGGGACCCGCGGTGGCTCGAGACAGCTAATGCGCCGCGCGTTGTTTATGCGCGTGGCAAGCCGGCGAATGTGACTCAACGCCCTCCCAGGGGATATTTCCGCCTAAGTAAATGTTAAATGCGTCGAGTTGATTTTCATGAGCGTGCACGTTGCGCGCAGAGCTTTCAATCGAGGGCCCTTTGTGTGCGTCCAGAATGAGCCGGGGCTTCAGCGAAGCGTTTGATCGTGAAGTTTAAACGGCTCCCCGTTCATTTAAATAACCCACAGGACTTAAGTCTTTGTAGGTATGAGTGCACTGGTATATTGCCTCTCATATGATACAAAAGTGTACACAGTGGGAAAAAATTAGACTGACTTGCAATTAACCTGATGAGAATTGCTGCAATGTGACTTCAAAATCAGAATAAGTGTATTTCCCACTGAGCAAAGCCTACTGAGCTTAGACGCTTTTTGTCAAGGGCAACTCCGCCGGCAGACAGCATCAAAGCATTCCACGATTACAGATTTAAACAACTATATATGTAATAATTACAATTATGCTGTGAAATCACATTCACTGTGCTGAGAAGGCACTGTCATACATGACCCCGTGACTCCTGTGACTTGTAGCTTATGATATCTGTAAAGTATTTGGTCTACTCTTCTTCGCTGGCCAGGCATCTTGGAAGAGTTGGGAGTGGCCACGCTTTACCTTACCACGCACGCGACCTGCCAATCGACGCATTGTGCTGAACCCCATTCATGCTGCGGGTTGGAAGGAAACAGGGTAGATTCAAGAATCATTACTTCAAGCGGCCGCACTGGCAGATCGCGTCGAATCGGCAATCTCTGGATTTAGCACGATTTGGCTACGTACGGTGCGAAATCAGTTCAACATACGTACATATATAGCGTCACTCATCTGTGTCCCTTTATCCCTCTCCCTGTGTCTCTACTCTCCTGCATGTGCCTTCCTACTGAGGCCCCACATCTCCTTAAACGGTCGTCCTCTCTGGAACAAGTTTCACTCCCTTGCCTATGGATCATCAACTCGCCTGGCCAAGCTTCGGTGATCAAAGATACATGCTTACCTTCAAAGTCGGTGGTGAAAACATCCACGTTACTCTGGCAGGGACCAGCCTATCCGCGAGACAAATGCTGCCAACCTTCCTGCGCCAATTTGTAGAGCATCACCAGAAAATGTTTGTATTGATGGTGAATACTGAATGATCATCGCAGTGATGATGATAATGATGATAACGTATCGATCGTGAATAGTGGATTACTATTATTATGAACAGTCAAAAACAAACGTTTCGTGATGATTATTGCACTCCTTTCGTTGTTTTGTTTGTTGTTGTAACTTGCTTACTCACTCCTACTGGATATATATTAAAAACGAGCTTCATAGCTCATCGGATTCCTCCTGCAATCTAAATAAAGATGCTGATGCTGTTGTTGGATGAGTAGATAGATGGTCAATGTTGGAAGAAGAAGAAGATGATGTCGATGATTCATTTTACCCTCGCAATTTCATAAATGGAAGCCCCGCTTTAAAATTAATCGATCTAGACTGATGATGCGTCATGAGCTAAGATGATAATCTATTCCGCGGCTGAATGGTAGCTTTGTATATTCTTGGTTCTTTCGGTAAAGTCACGTAGAAGGGAAATAATAAAATAATAAAAATAAAACATAATAAAATACAATTCTCACGACGTTTTTTAATTACGTTTTATTTTTTTTATTATTTCCTTTCTACGTGAATTTACCGAAATAACCAAGAAGATGAATCCCTACAGTTACGAAAGCTTTAAATCGTAAGCTCTGTAGTTCTACCAAATGGAGCTGCATTCTTCCCTCAAGGCAAAAAATACAAAAGCAGCATGGTGAGTTGGCAGACTGCGTATAAATGGACTCATGTTTTGACTCCTCGCCCACCATCCAATACAACATAAACCAATACTACATAACATATATTTGTTATTGATTTGTGCTGCAGTGATAAGGTGGCATCAGACGACCAGACACAATGAGTACAACGTGGATTGTAATCGTCAATCTCCTTGCAAAATTAACGACACTATAACTTTTCAACACGTCCAGGCAGTTGCCAAGTCTTTCATGTATAGAAACTGTTGTAGTCGTTTTCTTTGTTTAGTGGAACAGTGGCCCAGTGATTAGCTCACTGCGCTAGGAACCTTATGAACGGAGTTCCCGGATACAACTAACATCGGTGGCGTGTGATATCTGATGAACGACCCTGGGCCTGAAACAGAATGGGAATATTTATTTATCCTGGGGAAATTCGATGAGCTATAAAGCTCTTTTATACAGCTGGCCTGTAGGTGCGGGTCAGCAGAGGCATGGGGGGAGAGGCCTCCATGGACATTATAATCGTTATGCATTGTGAAAGGTTTTTGAACACGGAGTATGGAAAAGCATGTCATGTACTATGATAATCACGAAACTAAAGTGCCGAAAACATGCAACTATTTTCTCCTTACGAGTGTTTTTGTAACGCATGTAGGTTCAGTTTGAAATTCCACGTTGATGAATTAATAATTGATCGACGATGTTAATAATAATTGCTCGATTCACTTTTTTGAATCGACCCGATGAGTCTCGAGGATACTGCACGATAGATTTCAGTTTTTTTCCAATTCATCTGTTCACCTTTTCTTTTTCCATTGGCACATCCGAGCCAGCCCCAGGGACTTCACAGTAATTTAAATAATGATGCATTTTTTTGTTTAAAATTCCCCTCCCCCCACCACCGCCTCACCCCCCCCCCCCGCCACCCCAGTCTCTGTCTTCCCAGTTGTATCAATAGGTGACAATTACAGCAAAGTCGGTTCAGCAGGTCGCGTGCGGTACGTGAGCAGGGATTCATCTTCTTGGTTCTTTCGGTAAAGTCACGTAGAAGGGAAATAATTAAATAATGGAAATACAACATAATCAAATAATTCGCACGACGTTTCGGCCACAACGCAAGCAGCCGAATTATTTAATTATGTTTTATTATTATTATTATTATTATTTTATTATGATTTCCCTTCTACGTGACTTTACCGAAAGAACCAAGAAGACGTGTGGGTATCTCCCACCTCTTCCAATACATCTGGTCGACGTGGAGGAGCTGGCACACACTAACCTTGACAGAAAGAGGGGAGGGGTGGGATATCTCCAATATAGTGCAGACTTTCCGCCCAGCCAGCAGGTACGCGAGAGCAAACACCTGCAGAGCTTGCACCCTTACCTATGATCCGCACCGGTGTTTATCAGCAGCGATTGTTTACGCGGGCAAACCGTGTTTTTTTATCCTTTATATTAAGTTCACTTGCTTGCTTGCTTGCGCGCTTACGACCGTGCAAATCTTTCGGTCGTTTTTTAACCCACTTCCCGTGATCCAATCGAGCTGACATTTTGCACACAGACTCGTTGTGCGTGACAATTAATTTTCGCGAATTTTTTTTTTCAAATTTTTACACTTTTAGGATTTTTTTTTTATATTTAATTACCAATTGCTTAATGGTGGCAGGCAATCATCTGACCCATAGGTGGCAGCCATCTCAAGCCAGAGGACGAGAGGACTCTAGCCGCCACGCATATAAAGGATTTATAGTGAAAAACTTTGTTTTTACGGGTTAATTTTTTCTTCTTCAATGTCACTGAAGTTTTCCCCCCGCCTCATCAGACCTGCAAAGCGTGCGTGTACTAACAACAATCATACCAACAATAGTTTCAACTCGCAATGCACCGCGCAGAATCTACTTGCTCTCGATGAGAGGGAACGCGTCAGAGGTGCGATGAGCCACGGGCAAGCTGGCGGTGAGCCGATGGAAATTTCCGCACTCTCCCCCCCCTCCCCTCTCCCTACCACTACCCCAAGCTCTGTGGTCCTCTATATATTAAGCTAGTGACGAATCAATGCGTGGTTACGTGTGGGAGAAAACCAGAGCGCCCAGAGAAAAGCCACGTCTGTGAGTGAAGGGGCAACACACTATCCGGTGCAGATGAAACAGGTGGAGTACGCATTTGCTGTGTACATCGAATTGCTGAATCGGCACGATTCAGGCTCGCTCTGCAGTTCGCGATTACATGTGTTTTTTGTTTCGTTTTTATCGTCTTATTTGTCATTTTTATTTCACGTGCTAAATTGCGTTCACTTCGTTGTCATGAAATGAAACCAGCACATTATTTAGCATATGAGTTGCAAATGTAATAAATACTAGATTCGCACACGTTTGTGTTTCGATGCAGGCATCTATCGCACAATTAGAAATCGATTTCATATCGATGAATTGATGCATCGTTGCATGCTTATTTGCCCAATAATCACAGACAGAAGCTCTCCCTTCAAACAAACACAGAGTGCACAAACTAAAGAATGAGTTCGTACAATTTCACTGTGCACACGTTGATACGTGCTCGCTTACAATCATGCACACACGCTGTAGGCTCGCGCACAAGCAACAGAAGGTCACGTGATGAAAATGACGGTTGAATGCTGGAGTACTGTGTGGGAACGGTGCACCACATTATGGATAGGTCAAACCACTTATGCATTATGCCGGTCTCGCAGACAATGTTTACCCCTGTATATCATAACGATGACAATAGATAATCAGCCTTGGCATTTAATAGAGAGGGGGGAGGGGGGCGGGGATCTCAGTGTGAATCTGTGACAAAACATCTCATTGTGAGTGATAGCATCAGCATAAAAAAACGACACATCCAATGAATTGCCAGCATTGTGGGGCACGTGTATATGACGAGGCACCACGATGTGGAAAATAAATAATAAGTCAAGAAACAAACTGGCTCCAATGAATGTTAACCTTTCGAAATGGCTTGCACATTTTTGTCCTTCAGAATCCATACATTTAAACCAGGGATGTTCTCCCAATATTTGGTTGAATACGAAAATTAGGCCTTCATATGAAATGTCCCATGATTCAACCACTCAAAAACAAATCTGGATTTATCTGCAAATGTGATGCCACATAACGATACAGCACTTCCATTGCTGTGTTTCGTGATTGAAAAGTATCATCACATGGTAATATTTTTGACAATACATGACATCGCTTTTGCTTAATTCTTAACACATACATTGTTTAACATTCAAATCATATTCTTTTGCTTGATGGAAATGCACGTAAAAAAAAATCGAATGATTAATATTTAAAATCAGTCAAATGAAATAGTTCCGTATATAAAGTATGCACTGTATGCTCTACTTCGTTCACACCGTACGCAGTCAACCGTGCTAATCGGAGTTGCTCATGACAGATATCAAAATGTTAGTCATTTAAAAATCTGAAAATAATAAAGATGAAATTAAATACAAAATTAGGCCGAAAATTCGAGTATTAAGTATCCCCAATAAAACATCATCCCTCGCATAAACACGTGATTGTTCAATGAAGTAAAAAATAAATTGAGAAAATATTACATCAAACCCGTATGATCCGGTGCAACATCACATCCTTCAGATATTTGAAGCGTACTTATTGTGAGCAAAGCACAGGATGACTGCAAAACATTGCGAACAACAAAGAAAAAAATCAATGGTAACTTTTCGAGAACCGAAGAGCCATATGTTGTACTTAACAAGTTGTAACAAATCAGCTGACATTGGTGCTTACCACAACTTTAACGGGAACAAGGTCAGAGTCTAAAGTTGATCACAACCGATTGCTGTTGATGCCACGCTGCTTTGCCAAAGCTTACTGACCTTCAACAAGAACCTACAGCAAGATTGACGTAATAATAATGTTTGGGTTAAATCGCGTAAGTATAAATGTGTCGAAACCCTCCACCACCCGACACGGCCAATCAAGTAGGGGATTCATCACGTAAACAAAACGACAAATAATTTACTACTTCAGCCCACGGGCGTGTTGAAGAGTGAATCCACAACATTTACAATTTGAGTACGACGTCTCGCTGGCAATTACATCCAGCATCATCGGGCGATTTACGTGACAAATCCCTTACTCATCTTCTTGGTTCTTTCGGTAAAGTCACGTAGAAGGAAAATAATAAAATAATACAAATTAAACATAATAAAATAATTATCACGACGTTTTGGCCACAACGCAAGCAGCAAGCAGCGTTGTGGCCAAAACGTCGTGAGAATAATTTTTATTATGTTTTATTTTTATTATTTTATTATTTCCCTTTCACGTGACTTTACCGAAAGAACCAAGAAGACGAATCCCTGCAATCACGAAAGCTTTAAATCGAAACATCCCTTACTGATTGGCCGTGTCGGGTGGTGGAGGGTTTCGACGCATTTATACTGACGCGATCTAACCCAAAAACCTGTATTATGAATAATATTGGTCGCGAAAGCCAACTACGTGTTAAACTAAGCAAGGTTGACCTCCGTCTTCGTTGGCCTAATCCTACAGCATCGTATTATCTCCACCATATGGCTTTAGGTCTTCCCCTTGTTTACCGACCTCTGGGTGCAACTTCAATGCATGTCTCGGTCACCTGCCATCCTCCACCTTACACACGCGCCCCATCCACCACAAACCTCCGTCTCCAAACCCTGCACACTCGTCCCGCCTATCATCGCAACTTGTTCTTCGTGAACAATTTCCCCTTCGCGATTGAAGTAATCATTTTGCATCGTTTCACATTAATGAACATTTGACCTGCCACACTCACGTTAAATGACACGGGCATATATGTTTTTTTTTCCTTTTTGGCTTAACGCAACTCAATTCTCTACTGCGTAGATTGTTTTGTATGTGCTGTGCAGCTCTCTGATGTGTTTATTTGGCTGCACCTGCGTGTTTTCTCGGCACAATGTGTGACGTTCCGCTTCAAGGTCCTGCAGAAGCACGTGGAAGCTGCTATCGTGAAAAAAAATCAATTCGCAGTACAACCCGATAACACATCTGCGAGTTAAGCTAAATTTCCTTTTAACATTGCAGACTTTTTTCTGCGTTTTAATGCACGAGGTTTGCAAATTTTCTACATGGCATTGTACAGTTTGCTTAAGAAGCTGCCGTTTATGTTACAAAAAGGTGTCATATCCAGTGATAAATGAAAGTGTGTTGTTGTTTAACAGGGTGAGAGCAGCGTAGGTCTGATTTGCAAGAGTGATCTCGGTCACCAATTATTTTACAAATGCAAACTGATACAAGCACAACGATTAGGCTCAGATAATTCAGAGAAAAGCAACTGTGGCCACTTGGGAAATCTCCGTCAAACGATAACGTCTCATAATGTTGATAATCACATTTCATATTGTTGATCATCACGTGTGATGTTGTTGCTCATCACGTGTGATGTTGTTGATCATTACGTGTGATGTTGTTGATCACGTGTGATGTTGTTGATCATCACGTGTGACGTTGTTGATCATCACGTGTGATGTTGTTGATCACGTGTGATGTTGTTGATCATCACGTGTGATGTTGTTGATCATCACGTGTGATATTGTTGATCACGTGTGATGTTGTTGATCATCACGTGTGATGTTGTTGATCATTACGTGTGATGTTGTTGATCACGTGTGATGTTGTTGATCATCACGTGTGACGTTGTTGATCATCACGTGTGATGTTGTTGATCATCACGTGTGATGTTGTTGATCATCACGTGTGATGTTGTTGATCATTACGTGTGATGTTGTTGATCACGTGTGATGTTGTTGATCATCACGTGTGATGTTGTTGATCACGTGTGATGTTGTTGATCATCACGTGTGACGTTGTTGATCATCACGTGTGATGTTGTTGATCATCACGTGTGATGTTGTTGATCACGTGTGATGTTGTTGATCACCACGTGTGATGTTGTTGCTCGTCACGTGTGATGTTGTTGATCATCACGTGTGATGTTGTTGATCATCACGTGTGATGTTGTTGACCATCACGTGTGATGTTGTTGATCATCACGTGTGATGTTGTTGATCATCACGTGTGATGTTGTTGATCACGTGTGATGTTGTTGATCACCACGTGTGATGTTGTTGATCATCACGTGTGACGTTGTTGATCATCACTTGTGATGTTGTTGATCATCACGTGTGATGTTGTTGATCATCACGTGTGACGTTGTTGATCATCACTTGTGATGTTGTTGATCACGTGTGATGTTGTTGATCATCACGTGTGACGTTGTTGATCATCACGTGTGACGTTGTTGATCATCACGTGTGATGTTGTTGATCATCACGTGTGATGTTGTTGATCATCACGTGTGACGTTGTTGATCATCACGTGTGATGTTGTTGATCATCACGTGTGATGTTGTTGATCATCACGTGTGACGTTGTTGATCATCACGTGTGATGTTGTTGATCACCACGTGTGATGTTGTTGATCACCACGTGTGACGTTGTTGATCATCACGTGTGATGTTGTTGATCACCACGTGTGATGTTGTTGATCATCACGTGTGATGTTGTTGATCATCACGTGTGATGTTGTTGATCATCACGTGTGATGTTGTTGATCATCACGTGTGACGTTGTTGATCATCACGTGTGATGTTGTTGATCATCACGTGTGATGTTGTTGATCATCACGTGTGTTGTTGTTGATCATCACGTGTGATGTTGTTGATCATCACGTGTGATGTTGTTGATCATCACGTGTGATGTTGTTGATCACCACGTGTGATGTTGTTGATCATCACGTGTGATGTTGTTGATCACCACGTGTGACGTAGTTGATCATCACGTGTGATGTTGTTGATCACCACGTGTGATGTTGTTGATCACCACGTGTGACGTTGTTGATCATCACGTGTGATGTTGTTGATCACCACGTGTGACGTTGTTGTTCACGTGTGATGTTGTTGATCATCACGTGTGATGTTGTTGATCATCACGTGTGATGTTGTTGATCATCACGTGTGATGTTGTTGATCACCACGTGTGACGTTGTTTATCATCACGTGTGATGTTGTTGATCATCACGTGTGATGTTGTTGATCATCACGTGTGATGTTGTTGATCATCACGTGTGATGTTGTTGATCATCACGTGTGATGTTGTTGATCATCACGTGTGATGTTGTTGATCACGTGTGATGTTGTTGATCATCACGTGTGATGTTGTTGATCACCACGTGTGATGTTGTTGATCATCATGTGTGATGTTGTTGATCATCACGTGTGATGTTGTTGATGATCACCACGTGTGATGTTGTTGATCATCACGTGTGATGTTGTTGATCATCACGTGTGACGTTGTTGATGATCACCACGTGTGATGTTGTTGATCATCACGTGTGATGTTGTTGATCACGTGTGATGTTGTTGATCATCACGTGTGATGTTGTTGATCACCACGTGTGATGTTGTTGATCATCATGTGTGATGTTGTTGATCACGTGTGATGTTGTTGATCATCACGTGTGATGTTGTTGATCATCACTTGTGATGTTGTTGATCACCACGTGTGATGTTGTTGATCATCACGTGTGACGTTGTTGATCATCACGTGTGATGTTGTTGATCACCACGTGTGATGTTGTTGATCACGTGTGATGTTGTTGATCACCACGTGTGATGTTGTTGATCATCACGTGTGATGTTGTTGCTCATCACGTGTGATGTTGTTGATCATCACGTGTGATGTTGTTGATCACCACGTGTGATGTTGTTGATCACCACGTGTGATGTTGTTGATCATCACGTGTGACGTTGTTGATCATCACGTGTGATGTTGTTGATCATCACGTGTGTTGTTGTTGATCACCACGTGTGATGTTGTTGATCATCACGTGTGATGTTGTTGATCATCACGTGTGTTGTTGTTGATCATCACGTGTGTTGTTGTTGATCACCACGTGTGATGTTGTTGATGATCATCACGTGTGATGTTGTTGATCATCACGTGTGTTGTTGTTGATCACCACGTGTGATGTTGTTGATCATCACGTGTGACGTTGTTGATCATCACGTGTGATGTTGTTGATCATCACGTGTGTTGTTGTTGATCACCACGTGTGATGTTGTTGATCATCACGTGTGATGTTGTTGATCATCACGTGTGTTGTTGTTGATCATCACGTGTGATGTTGTTGATCATCACGTGTGATGTTGTTGATCACCACGTGTGATGTTGTTGATGATCATCACGTGTGATGTTGTTGATCATCACGTGTGATGTTGTTGATCATCACGTGTGATGTTGTTGATCACCACGTGTGACGTTGTTGATCATCACGTGTGATGTTGTTGATCACGTGTGATGTTGTTGAACGACAATTTCATTGCGTGCGATTATTCACAATAATCCAGCTGGGGTTGTTGCAGCACTGCACGGACTCCTCGAGCGTTGGGAGGTTGCGAGCTCAGAACTCCATCAGCGGACGACTCATGTCATTCAGGGTCATACAATGAAACACACACACACACACTTTGTGGATAATCAACAACGTTCATCGCATGGAACAACTGGTCCCTGCCATGGGAATGTGGAAATTCCTCCGCTGCATCTTGGCTGCTAGTCGAGATGAGTGCTGTTCCATTGCTCCTTTGTGCGTCGAGACACTGATTTATGACATTAAAAGACTGTCTGGGCATACTTCATCACTGCCATTGTTAATCACTGCCTTATGAGTGAGAATAATTAAATAAGCGAGCGTTTTGCACGACCGTGCTTAACGATGGCAGTGAATAAGTGGGAAGCGATGAGATTGATGTGCGATAAAAAAAAAATAGTTTACACTGCAGTGCCAAAAACATTATGAAGATTACAATAAAGTACAACTGTGATTTGTATCGCGCGTAAATGTTACTGCTTATCAAGATGCCGTACAGAAATGTTAGGTAAACGCAACATAGTTTTCGAAAACGTTTGCATTTATAGATACAAAACAATGCATTTTAAATTAAACAATAACAAATCATAATTTTTTTTAAATCGAAACAAGACAAAATGATAATCATCCAAATTATACTAAAATAATGGATGCTACCGTGGTAGTAATGGTTATGATGCTGGACTTGCAATCCACATGTCACCGGTTTTACCTTCTTGCGCGGCACTTGAAACGACGGCGCAAGTTTATTTTATTCCTCGCCACCAGTTTGAGAATAAAACAGACAACTCGCTTCAAAGACATCTCCACGTCCCTTGTTGCATGGCATGCCGACACACCCGGGTCAAGTGATGTAACTATCTAGAAAACAATTAAATGTGCAGCGGCCCAACTTTACATGAAGCTCTCCAGTTTCGAAAGTGCTACGTATGCTCACGCGAAACAAAACAACAACAACAACGACGACAACAAAATAGAAGATCCTCAAAACAAGTCGACAAATAATCATTACAAAATTCTAACGACAAAAGGATCGAGAGAAAAGTTGAGAAAAACACCACATTGAGGAGCCCATCCTGCCTTCCACACGTTCCGAACGTTATCGCATCCTCTTGAAGGAAAAGCTATTTCCGAGTGACAATGAAGCGTGGGTGAGCGTTCTGAGCGCGTGAGACAAACGTTTTTTTTTTGCTTCTGTGTGGGTGGGGAATTTTAAAGCCTCGGGACGTTTTCGATGGACCAAAGTGCATTACACGGCAATGGGGAACAATGTCGCGAAGTGACTCTTCATCAGGGTCATCCGTTGTCACGTCAGGCTGTGGACTTGCCAACGACTCTTTGGGTTACGTAGGTGCACCCATTCTTACCAGACGTTCGGTATCTGTCCATGGTTACAACTTGTGGTGAGCATTCCCTCCATCTTATTAAGTCAAGATAAAATAATCTCTTTTCCTCTCCCCATGACTACCCCCCCCCCCCCGATTAAAGTATATCCTCCAGGGTTGCGCTGGGCGTTGAGCAGCAATTGTTTGTCTTCAGCTGTTGCCACGCCACGCACTACTGCGGGCATCTTCAGGAGGAGAATTAACTCGTGACGATGCCCGTATAACCTACTTCTGGAAAAAAATATAATCCGCACTTGGCCTACAAAGCGGCTACAACCTCCCCCCCCACACGTATTCAATTAACCGCTCTCCCTATGTTTTACAATAACTTTTGCCCTTCAATACGCGTTCAAATCATCGCGGAGCACATTACAAGTCAACGTTAGCATAAGATTTCGGTGGCCAGGATGGTTTTGCGTGGTGCATCATCCCACTGCTCAAGCTACTCCCCCCGACTGTTGCTCTTTGTTTGGGTCACGTGAGTTATTTACAATCGAATGAACTCACTTTGCTCACCGTCGTCCGCGCGGACGCATGCTCTGGGCAGATCCGTTACATCAAGGAGTTCGTGGGAGATTGTCACGAGTTGAGGGGTGGCCATAGTCCAACAGTGGATTGACCAAGGCCCATGATGATGATGATGATGATGTCACATTTATTTTTATCTGGTTGGCCTGTACTGCGTAATGATATGCTTATGTATTTAGATACAATGTAAATTATTATTGATATATATATATTATCATTTATATATTCATATATATATACTCCATGACCAATGACACAATGAAATATTACGTTTTTCATAAGTGCTATACATTGACAGAGAAACGGTGGGAGAGGGGTGCTGAGAAGAAGAGACTGCATTACTGCTGCCTACTTGGCTTCCCATTTGTCCTTTCCGTATTAACGCCCTTCACGAGCAAATCGGGACAAATGTGCAAATGTGGCCTTTTGTGCTCAAATACCCGAGATTGATTTCTGCGGGCATCCCATATCCATGTAATGGTACAGTCTATGTGTGTATATATATATATATAGACTTACAGCCCAGGGCTGCACCAAAAGTAAATCCTCCTATTTTTCCAAAATCAATAACGTTTTATTGAACGGATACAAAATGTTATTCATGGGAATGCCAAGAACATTTGGCAGATTTTTTTTTTTACATTGCCTCATATTTTCCAATGCACCGGTGCCAACGTGAGACCACGGGCCGAGAATTCCAACACAATAAAACGATTCATCGGTGTCGCACAAACCGTCAAAGAACAGTGCTCTTTGCCGGCAGTGCCATTTTCACGATGTTGCTCACATAAACCGTCCTGCTTGGTGGCCGAGCAGTGATAATATGAACGCGCCAGATCTATTCTGCACGGCAGATATGGCAGAACATTCTGTGCAATGACCTCTGATGTTTCTCGGGCTCGCGTATATTGTCTGGAATTGTCAGATGCAAATATCGGCGTGCCAACTCAAGCATGCATCGAGTGAAATAAGCAGCACAGTAAACCTGACCTCATCGTCCAGGTAGCCAGACCAGATGTTTCACCAGTCGGTACTATCTGAGGGTGGCGTAACTTTTGCAGTTACAATTTCTTTATGTGGCCAATAACACTGATTTTTATTCGATTAACATTGCAAATGATCAACACATTCACCAAATGAATGAATCCATCGACACTCGTAAAGTTCTGATACTTCGGGTTGCACCGTGTTCTGCTTTGGCATGTGGACTATGAGTAATGAACTCCGGAATTCTGACGATAATATGGGACGATCTGGCATCGTCATGTTGGAGGAGTGCTTCTGTCGATTTGGAGTCTACTGAGAAGAAAATGAACGAGGTGTTACTTTTTGAAAGTCACCTGGGTAATAAATTCACACAACCCAGTACAAGTTGTCTCCACAACCGCGTATGGTATAAATATAATTCGAAGCAAACATTGAATAGCGGTCATGTTCAAGGGCCCGGCAGCTACAACTCATCTGCTCAGAAGTCCGAGCAAGCGGGTGTGAAACAAGCATCCTCACCCCCCCTCCCGCCCACAATGTATTTATAGCAGTGCACGAGTTAAATAAATAAACAGGCACGCCTCATGTACACACACGTCTCATTCGGCACTATTAAAATCCCTGAGCATTTTTGCTTCTTTCAAACGCCTATGCGGTACTATACAGAGTACTATATACAGGGTAGGCCATTTACATAGCAAGGCATGAATTATGTTTGTAGAGACCATGCCATTGTATGGCAGCGCTTTATAAAGCGCCAAACACAAGGACACGTCTTTGCGCATTTACCAAGTCACTTCCCTTAGGATAGAAAATATTGCGTTACACGCTGCACACGCCTGATGATGAACTTGCATTGGCACTTTCTTTCTTTTTGTCAGAGAGGGAAACGCATCACTCTCAATAAGTACTTTGCATCGTGTCGGGTAAGAGAAGGATCCTCCGCATATCCTTAACAGAATATTGGGACAAGTGCTGTTAGCAAGCACCTATTAAGGCTGGCACAGCACACGATGGAGTGGGTGGCCAGCACCATGCCCGGCCAACTTTGTCTCTGCAGTTCTGATATCTACACACCGTACTCATTGGGGCCGAGTCGACTTAGGGGAGGCCCAGTACCGGTTCAAACAATCGTCAATGATGTTGAAAGTGAGTCGGAATCGAACTTGGTTCGCCAGGTTCGTAGTGCAGCACGCTAACTGCTGCACATATGCACACACAGTCACAAAAAGTTGATCTTAATGCAACCAAAGCACTCAGTCCATGCGAGACACAAGTGCCCACACACCCACAAAAACAATACACTCGCTCTTAATCTGAAACAGCAACCACTTGCGTCACCTGACACATACAAAAACAAATACAGTGATCTTAATTCGAATATTTTCTACTTTATGTGGGCAGTGTACTGATCATCAGGTGCATGCTGTGTACAACGACTCCAATGTGCATTGAACGGAGGAAATTGGTAAATGGAGTTTGCTATGTGAGATTTTTGTACCATTCCGCAAGGGATCCTATAGGGCAATTAAAACACAGGCTCGCACAATGCGGTGTGTCCTTACATTCAGCCATCAGCTACCAAACTTAGCCAGCATTATTTCCCAAAGCAGAACTTTATTATTAATATTCGTAACCCCACCACCACCACTGCCATCGCCACAGATATTGCACTGCACACACCGGTGCACCCTATACCACGGTGGTCTTCGACTTTCTCAGTATTTGCTTGGGGGGCGGGTGACCCTCAGAGTCTCTCTGGGCATGCGCAATCACGGTCGTATCCCTGGCGTGGTAGGAAATGCTCCTACTGTCCCTTAGGAAGCCAGAGGGTGGCAGAGCGTGCAGAGCACCCGCGTTCAATTGCACGGAGCACGCGAGCTGCTGCTGCTGCTGTTGCTGATGGTGGTGATGGTGGTGGATTTGGTGGTGGTGGTGTCTCAATTGCATGGCTTCCACCTGCAGCGCGCTCTGGTTGCAGACGATTTGCCCCAACGGATGACCCCGTGCCTCCACTGATGGCAAAGGGTCCTCATTACTTTCCTCCTCCTCTTCTTCCTCGACCAGGTCGCTGAACTCGACGAGGTCATTGAAGCGTACACGATCCTTGAGCGCGTGTTGGTCCACTTGCCGGTGCTGATAACGATGCTGCTGCTGCTGAAGATGCTGTTGATGATGATGGTAATAATGATTCGACTGATCATGTTGATAAGAGGCCGAGTCCCGCACGAGCTCTGTCCGCTGCCGCACTGCCGTGTAGCTCAGCTCGAACTGCCGCCGTTGGCAGCAAAAGTTATCTCCCACTTCCCGCTTCCTCTCCCTGTCGCCGCCGTCTCTTGCCACAGTCCCCTGCTCCTCCTCCTCCTCCTGCTCTGTCGGCTCCAAGGAGCTGCCCCGCTGGCCCGGATCCTCGCAAAAGGGCAGCTGGGGCAGCGACACCGGTGTGGTTCTGGGAGGGGGTGGAGGTGGCCTCGGCTTCCGGAGAACCGTGAGCACGGAGGCGGTGGCCGAGGTGCGGCTGGCGAAGGCGCTGACCGTGTTGCTGAAGCGCGAAGCGTTGACCGTTGTGCTGAAACGCGCGGCGCTGACCGTGGTGCTGAAACGAGCAACGGCAGCCGCGCCGCCTCCGCTGGAGCCAGTGTTGCCGCTCGAGGAGCTGTTGAGGGTGCTGCACTTGGAGTCGTCCGTCTCCTCGTCCAGGTTAAGGCTGGCGGTGAGCGTGTCGATCTGGGAGACGACCTAGGCACGGCGGGAGAGAAGCCGGCGGTGGGATGGGGGTTGTTCCACATCGCACGCGTGTGAATGAATATATGTTGAGCTTCTTTCGCACCGTATGTGGCCAACTGTGCTAATCAGATGTGCGGGGGAAGGACAACAAACTAAACACAGTTGGTTCAGTCCACGCGCACAGTACGTCATATACGTAACGCTACGTATGAGTCGTGCACACTACCTTTTGTTTGTAATTGTGTACATGTGAGGAACGATAGTGTAACGGTTAGTGTGCTCATCTACGAATCCAAGGTTGATTCCGGCTCATGGCCACAAATACCAGTGACAATTATCTGAACCAGTCTTGGGCCGCCTCTAGGTCGACTCGGCCTCAAATGAGTGCCTGGTGAGATATGTAAACATGGTCACTCGGGAGACAAATGCGCCCGGGCGTGGTGCTGGCCATCTACCACCTAGTGTGCTGTGCCGACCTTTTGAGTGCTCGATAAAAACTACTTGCCGCAACAGTTTGTTAAAGCTAAACATGAAGGATCTGTGCCTGTGTGTGTGTGGGGGGTTGGTTGGTCGTGGCACCAGTGCATTGAATCGCGTCTATGGCTAACAAGTTTACTCACGGTATATATATATATTAGGCCTCCGTGATGTCAATTCAGTCTTAGAGGAAAGTACCTAATGAGGTCTGTAAACATCAGCACTGGGGAGACAAAGTGGGCCGGTCACGGTACTCGATAAAGCACTCGATATTGTGCGCCGTGTCGACCTCAGTGAGTGCCCGATAACAACACTTGCCCATAGCGTTAAACACTTCCTCCCACGGTCAGTGTAAGGGCACGTGTTCGCGCATGATTGAATAAATACATGGGACTTTTTGTTTTTGTTGAGGGCAGTCAGAATGTCTCAAGGTAAATGATCTCCTGCTGACACGGAGAGTGGTGGAAGTTCCACGTTCCCATGGCAGGGAACGGTCTGTACAAAGGATACACATGCGTTATTACTCACGCGGCCATCTGGCCTGAGATTCAACTACGAATCATAATATCGGTCGCGAAAGTCAAACGTGTTACATTAACAACTGTTTATTTCCCAAATCATGGTTCTTGTTTTATCGACTCCATTTGGAATGCAAGGTTCAACCGCGGTCAGAACTTGCAACCTTCTGATAACGAGTGGGCGTCCTCTGACCAAACAGTGCCACCCAGTCTATATAAATGCAGTACAGTATTTGCAACTCAATGTATAGCACTGCTGAAACAAATTAGCATTCAAATGCTGACTCTACATTAATGGTCAGCATAGCTTATAGTGCTTTACACGTATTACACATGTCAGCAACTTATGATTGATTGTATATCATCGAGCGCTGTGAATTAGTGCACATACACACGCACTTATACGTATTACATATCACTCACGTAACAATACGCATTTATGGAATTGACCAAGCATCTCAGAGGTGGACCATCCTCTTAAGACTCATAGATTGTCTGGCTAATCAAATAAGTTAGGGCAATTTATGCAATCATCGGATTGCGAGTCAAGTGCTATTAACTGCGGCGGGGTCTGGACGGTAGACGCCGTGTAGATGATCGTGTTTCACTCGACATTAGGAGTTAAGTGATATTTATCCTGGATGAAATCACGTGGGAAATTGCCAGGTGCTGTCAGATATGGGAAGTCAAGCAGGGGTTGAGCCTGGACAGTGCTTGGATGGGGGTGACCACCACGTATAAGAGAGAGATGCAGTAGAAAGTTGTAGTGCAGTCGAGAGCAGTGCAGCAACATTCACTGCCGTTCTGTACTCTTCCAGCATTCAACAACCCACAGTTACCAGCGTGGTGAAGTATGTTTAAACCGTAGGCTTAAATAAATAAACTCATACAAACACAGACATATCCTTGCACACACGTGCACACATTCACACGTACGCAAGACCGTAACTGTCATAGAGAATGGAGCATTCACGAATGGGCATTAGGAGTGTGCAAAAAAACGATAAATATCGATTCTTAACCTCGCAATACATCGTGATACAACAATCGATGTTTATGGATTCGTATGTGTTGTGAGTAATGGGTTCACGTGACACCATCCAGCCACCAGAGGCCGCTGAATCCACTGCAATGTTTAAATAAACAATCGCTTATGAATCGCCACTGAGTGAACGAGTCGTGAAGAGGTGGTGGTGGGAGGGGGAGGCAGGGTTTGAATCGTTTTACCTCTAAATAGATACTGGATAACGCGGTGACGAGATGTTCACTACCACGCCTAGTATACAGGAGGTTCTTGCTTCGATCCTATCCCTCACATCTGTATATTTGGAATGTGCATGTTCTCCTCGTGGTCGCGTGGATTTATTTCCGCGTCCTCCAGTGTTTCCCTTCACATTGAGAAGCATGCGTTGGGAGGATCTGGCTGCTATAAAATTCCACGTCATAAGCCACTTCGTTAAACTATCTATTTGTGGACAGGTCGCTTCTGAAAAAAAAAACATTTACAGCTCAGTGGACATTACCTGGTAAAAAAAGAATGTTGGTTAAGTTTTATATAATATAGGCTAGCTTGGAAGAATCGACCAAATATCTTCTAGACGGTTTTCTCTAGAGCTCTTTCTAGCGAGGGTCCTTCCGTCGGCAGTGGTGTGATCAAGCAATTGGAGGGATGTCCCTTTATATTTAAATAGTCTCCTCTACACAGAGTGACTCCTATACGGAGACGTGTGGGGGGGGTGGGGGGGTCATTTTGTAAACCGTTCACTGGGCCAAAGATGCGTACCTCTTTCAGCTCCTTCGCCACATCTTTCAGCTCTCCGAGCACAATCTCCAAGCCCCCGATCACCTCGCGCACCTGATCCTTCACGAGCGAGCGCTTCACTTGCACGGCGCTATGCTGCTGCCCGGGGAGCTGAAGAAATAATAACGATAATCGTAACAGCGCGCACAGACAGCAGCACCACCACCATCCACACACACAGCACCACCAGTCACCACACACAGACAGCACCACCACCATCCACACACACAGCAGCACCAGCATCTACACACACAGTCAGCACCACCACCATCCACACACACAGCACCACCAGCACCCACACACACAGTCAGCACCAGCACCATCCACACACACAGCACCAGCAGCACCCACACACACAGAGAGCACCACCACCATCCACACACACAGTCAGCACCAGCACCACCACCACCCACACACACAGTCAGCACCACCAGCACCCACACACACAGTCAGCACCAGCACCACCACCACCCACACACACAGTCAGCTCCACCACACCCACACACACAGTCAGCACCAGCACCACCACCCACACACACAGTCAGCACCAGCACCACCAGCACCACCAGCACCACCACCACCCACACTCACAGTCAGCTCCACCACACCCACACACACAGTCAGCACCACCTCCACCCACACACACAGTCAGCACCAGCACCACCACCACCCACACACACAGTCAGCTCCACCACACCCACACACACAGTCAGCACCACCTCCACCCACACACACAGTCAGCACCACCAACACCACACACACAGTCAGCACCACCAGCACCCACACACACAGACAGCACCACCACCACACACACACACAGTCAGCACCACCACCACCAACACACACAGTCAGCACCACCACCACACACACAGTCAGTACCACCAGCACCACACACACAGACAGCACCACCACACACACACACAGACAGCACCACCAGCACCCACACACACAGTGAGTACCACCAGCACCACACACACAGACAGCACCTCCACACTACACACACACAGACAGCACCACCACCACCCACACACACACACAGACAGCACCCACACATACAGTCAGCACCACCAGCACCACACACACAGACAGCACCTCCACACTACACACAGACAGACAGCACCACCACCACCCACACACACAGACAGCACCCACACACACAGTCAGCACCACCAGCACCCACACACACAGTCAGCACCAGAACCACCACCACCACCCACACACACAGTCAGCTCCACCACACCCACACACACAGACAGCACCAGCACCACCACCCACACACACAGTCAGCACCAACAGCACCTACACACACAGTCAGCACCACCAGCACCCACACACACACAGACCGCACCACCACACACACACACAGTCAGCACCACCAGCACCCACACACACAGACAGCACCAGCACCTACACACACAGTCAGCACCACCAGCACCCACACACACAGACAGCACCACCACACACACACACACAGTCAGCACTGGCACCACACACACACAGTCAGCTCCACCACACCCACACACACAGACAGCACCAGCACCACCACCCACACACACAGTCAGCACCACCAGCACCTACACACACAGTCAGCACCACCACCACCCACACACACAGTCAGCACCACCAGCACACACACACACAGTCAGCACCACCAGCACCACACACACAGTCAGCACCACCAGCACCCACACACACAGACAGCACCACCACACACACACACAGTCAGCACCACCAGCATCCACACACACAGACAGCACCAGCACCTACACACACAGTCAGCACCACCAGCACCCACACACACAGACAGCACTGGCACCGCACACACACAGTCAGCACCACCAGCACCCACACACACAGACAGCACCAGCACCTACACACACAGACAGCACCACCAGCACCACACACAGTCAGCACTGGCACCGCACACACACAGACAGCACCACCAGCACCCACACACACAGTCAGCACCACCACCACCCACACACACAGTCAGCACCACCAGCACACACACACACAGTCAGCACCACCAGCACCACACACACAGTCAGCACCACCAGCACCCACACACACAGTCAGCACCACCACCACACACACAGTCAGCACCACCAGCACCACACACACAGTCAGCACCACCAGCACCACACACACAGTCAGCACCACCACCACCACACACACAGTCAGCACCACCAGTACCACACACACAGTCAACACCACCAGCACCCACACACACAGTCAACACCACCAGTACCACACACACAGTAAGCACCACCAGCACCCACACACACAGTCAGCACCACCACCACTCACACATAGTCAGCACCACCAGCACCACACACACAGTCAGCACCACCACCACCACACACACAGTCAGCACCACCAGTACCACACACACAGTCAGCACCACCAGCACCCACACACACAGTCAACACCACCAGTACCACACACACAGTCAGCACCACCAGCACCCACACACACAGTCAGCACCACCACCACCCACACACAGTCAGCACCACCAGCACCCACACACACAGCACCACCCACACACACAGTCAGGACCACCACCACCACACACACAGTCAGCACTACCAGTACCACACACACAGTCAGCACCACCAGCACCCACACACACAGTCAACACCACCAGTACCACACACACAGTCAGCACCACCAGCACCCACACACACAGTCAGCACCACCACCACCCACACACAGTCAGCACCACCAGCACCCACACACACACAGTCAACACCACCAGCAAATACACACAGACATACCCACCAGCATCCACACACACGTGTGGAGACATCACCCCCAGTATCCACACACACGTGTGGAGACATCACCCCCAGCATCCACACACACGTGTGGAGACATCACCCCCAGTATCCACACACACGTGTGGAGACATCACCCCCAGTATCCACACACACGTGTAGAGACATCACCACCAGCATCCACACACACGTGTGGAGACAGCACGACCAGTATCCACACACACGTGTGGAGACATCACCACCAGCACCCACACACACACGTGTGGAGACAGCACGACCAGTATCAACACACACACGTGTAGAGACATCACCACCAGCATCCACACACACGTGTAGAGACATCACCCCCAGTATCCACACACACGTGTGGAGACATCACCACCAGCACCCACACACACACGTGTAGAGACATCACCACCAGCATCCACACACACGTGTAGAGACATCACCCCCAGTATCCACACACACGTGTGGAGACATCACCACCAGCACCCACACACACGTGTAGAGACATCACCACCAGCATCCACACACACACGTGTAGAGACATCACCCCCAGTATCCACACACACGTGTGGAGACATCACCACCAGCACCCACACACACGTGTAGAGACATTACCACTAGCATCCACACACACGTGTAGAGACATCACCACCAGCATCCACACACACGTGTAGAGACATCACCACCAGCACCCACACACACGTGTAGAGACATTACCACCAGCATCCACACACACACGTGTAGAGACATCACCACCAGCATCCACACACACGTGTAGAGACATCACCACCAGCACCCACACACACGTGTAGAGACATTACCACTAGCATCCACACACACGTGTAGAGACATCACCACCAGCATCCACACACACGTGTAGAGACATCACCACCAGCACCCACACACACGTGTAGAGACATTACCACCAGCATCCACACACACGTGTAGAGACATCACCCCCAGTATCCACACACACGTGTAGAGACATCACCACCAGCACCCACACACACACGTGTAGAGACATCACCCCCAGTATCCACACACACGCGTAGAGACATCACCACCAGCATCCACACACACACGTGTAGAGACATCACCCCCAGTATCCACAAACACGTGTAGAGACAGCACCACCAGCACCCACACACGTGTAGAGACATCACCACCAGTATCCACACACACGTGTGGAGACAGCACGACCAGTATCAACACACACACGTGTAGAGACAGCACCACCAACACACACACACGTGTAGAGACATCACCCCCAGTATCCACACACAGACATCACAGACACCCGAAGACCCAACGCACCCATGCACATATAACAGCAACACCAGCAACCACACGCATAGTTCGCTCCTCTGGGCTGCACCATCGTGTACATGTACACCATCTGTGTACATGGCTGTGTATTAGCTGTGCGTGCATACATTCGTCGCTGCGGACAAGTCAAAGTTATGATTCAGTGATAAGAGAGGCAAGGGGGGTTGGGAACGGTGGCGCAATGGTTAGCGCACTGCACGATGAATCTGCCCATTTCAGTTCATTTCCCGATCACGTCTAATATCAGTGGTATGAAGAAGAGCCATTTCTGGTCACCTATCATATCTAATACATTTGTTGATGTTTTCGTTGGTATCGGTGCAGAGTGATATCTGAACCGATCTTGAGATTTCCCACCAACCCTATTCCTTCACAAATCGGCAGTGACGAAATGTGGTGAAGTATGACCAAACAACCCCCGCGATGACCGACGCGGCATGGTGAAGGTTGCCCCTGTCCAGGGAGTTGCTTGTCAACAGGTCTGTAAACAGAGAGCGTTGATCGGGCTTGTGCAGGATTCTAGATTTGAAGCTTTCGTGACTGCAAGGATTCATATTCTTAGGTTTAATCGGTGAAGTCACGTAGGTAAAAAATGTAAATTAATAAAAGTAAAATAAATAAAGAAATTTTCTAAAAAAAAATTGTTTAAAAATCACGACGTTTCGGAGGCAACACAAGCTTCCTTCTTCAGGTGGGACCGTCACAGCACGATGTGCAGGATGTCGTCTCTCATGGGTTGATGATGGGTGATGGGCTGAGACTTTTGCATTGAATGGCAGGCAAAGGATGGGAAATATGCCAGAGAGGACGACACTATACGGAGATGGGGGGCGGGGGGGGTTCGGTAGGAGGGCACATGCAGGAGAGTAGACACACACACAGACAGAGTGGGATAAGAGACACATATGAGTGACGAGACCTTTTTTCGCACCGTACGTAAGCAACCGTGCTAATGGAAGGCGCGACACTGATACGACGGCGAGCGAAGCGAAGGAGGCAGAGGGAGAGGAATGCATCGGGTTAGTTTTGTCACGGTGTTCATGATATGTGTGGAAAGAGCTTCATAGCTCATCGGATTCCTCCCGTATAAATGAAGATTCTGATATTTGTATGGTCCAGGCGTTTGTGTTGTGCTATTTCAAGGAACAGCATTATAAATTGGAGGTGTTAGCTGTACTGGTTGTGATAGCGCATGCCAGGGGCAGTACTCGTGTTCTGGATAGTGCTGGCATGAGTTCGGGTGTTCGAGGGGAGTGTTAGCTTTAGAGAAAAGTGTTGGAGGTTGGTGTTAGGGAGCGTCTGGGGCAGTTTTAGTTGAACGTATTTCAGGGTTTCGTTTTCTCTGAGCATCTCTTGCTCAGCCGAGTTTTGCGGTATTATCAATACTCTTTGGTTCTTTCGGTTAAGTCACGTAGGTGTTAAATAAAACAAATCACTTGATAACGGACGCTTGTGTTGCGCCCGAAACGTCGCGATTCATTTTATTTCATACCTACGTGACTTTACCGAAAGAACCAAAGGAGTATGGATTCCTGCAGTCACGAAAGCTTCAAATCAGGTATTATTGATTTTACATTTGCATGATGGGCGGGAGGCTCGTGCCAGCACGATCGCACTGTTTACTTGCTACAAGGTTGGACCTATTGCCATCGACGCTGGAGGGATGATGGGCGAAGCCAATCCCCAACTCATGAACTTTTCTCAGTCCGGACCACTATCTTGACAAATAAGTACATGGACATATATATAAATAAAAGGTCCATGTTAAACTGATAATGCTTGAATAGTAAAAATTGCATGTCGAATCTGTTCATTATTCACTTAACCCAAAGGGATATTAATCACGTGATGCCCATGTGCAGCACATGTTCCAGATTGTGCTTCTGCTATTCGATTAGGAGACCACTAATAGTTGGAGGACAATTTTAAACATTTTTTGAAATATTTCGGATGGTAAGTGTCATTATTTTAATGAAAAAAATTGACAATTCAAAATACTTTAAGCACTTGTCAGCCAGTAACAGCCAGTTTCACAGTTCCCGTATATGACTGTGCAATATGTAGTGTACGTAGGGTATATATGGACAGGGTTGTTATATATAGAGTGTATGATTAGTCTACGTTCTGTATTGATTGCTTTGTTAGCAATGTACAAGATGAATGGTTGAAGTACTGTAATGTGTGTCTTATAGAAGTATTATTTACGTGACAAACCTTACCGGTTGGTTGTGTCGGTGGTGGCGGGTTACGACACATTCATACTTACGCGATAGAACCCAAAGACAATTTATTTATGAAAGGTATTATTTAGCGAGTAAGTTACTCCACTGCTAGAGTGAAATTCCTTTCTCCGCAAAATCGGTAATTGCTGATAAGTGCGGGCGGGTGAAATGGGTAGGGTGGGCAGGCCTATATCGGATATCCCTCGCCAGCGATGTAATCCGTGGCCGGGAATCGAACCCAGGTCCTCCCGGCCGGGTCCATAGCGCAGTGGGCGAGAACCACTAACTCACTGCGCCACCGATCGCCCGATACATTTTATATATATAAAAAAGTCACTAAGACATCTACAGTACTTTCATACATTCCACAGTCATACACACGCGCGTGTTATTCAACCAGCTGAAATCATTGGCAGTACACTACATCACTACAATTCTACAATCGTGAAACATCGCAGCAATCACGCTAGGCATTTAAAAAAATTACGCATACGTGTTACTTCCTTCGCTTCGTCAAACCGAAGAGCCCGCGACGTTCTAAAACAAACGTTAAAAAAAACAGCGTGCGGTACAGCGCACGCTTCCTTTAACTTATCAATGCGATGTGTGAACAAGACGCATCATTGTTCTATTTTAATACCTTTATATTCATCAGTTCATTCATCATACACGGCCAATACCTCCCCCCTCCTCCCATTTATTCCGCTCCCAAGTTCACGCGTGAAGCCAAGCAAACTACGCACGGGTACTTACCATAATTCCTGCAATACCTCTGGGCTCGGCGCATTGAACT
Organism: Lampetra planeri; assembly: GCF_965212315.1. Taxonomy (NCBI): domain Eukaryota; kingdom Metazoa; phylum Chordata; class Hyperoartia; order Petromyzontiformes; family Petromyzontidae; genus Lampetra; species Lampetra planeri. The sequence continues at coordinate 4,951,935 of NC_136145.1, read as the reverse complement.
CAGTTCCTCCGTTAGTGGGACTCGAACCGGCGAGATTCAAAGTCGGCGGCGCGAGGCACGATGTGGTGCGAGCCAGCCTCCGGCGTTTCATTGCGTGCTCCGATCTACTCCGCTTGGCTATCGTCCGTACGTGTATAAGATGCAGGATATATCTCTAACCGTGCAGCAGTACAACAGTTTAATAATATCGGTACCAGCCACGAGCGCACACACGCATACCTAATGACAACCGAAGAGCCGATTACATATTGAGCGTGCGTGTATGTGTACGCATGCGATCACGAGCTTCCGTCAACTAAATAAGCACAAAACGACACGAGAGTCGAAGGGCTCGCTAGCGCAAGTCGGGTCTGCTGCAGACCACACAGAGGAGCCGAGCTTGGCTTGCCGCCGGCTCTGTGGAGGGCGAGGAAGGGGTCCGTTTGTGATCACGTTGGAGGAAAAGAAGGTTCCGCGCCGCCAAGAATGTGGTGGGAGGTGGGGGGGGAGGAGTGGTGGTGGAGGGTGGTGGGGATATAGAATTGGAACAAAATAAATAAATAAATTGCGTCGCCTCTCTGCAGTGGGGGTATATGCTCCATACATGTCTCCCTCGTCTCTCCCTCCTCCTCCTCCTCGCTCTATATCTCCTCTCGCGACTCCCACGGTCGGGGACTTTAGCTGAAACCCTCCAACCACGTCTGCTCACTCCCCCTCCCTACCCACAACACTCCCACCCACCGTTCCCCATGCACTCCCTTTCCCACTGAGCGATGAGTGAAAGTCTGATTATGACCATGGGGTAAAGAGGAAAGCTGCGCTGCAGGAGACTTGCAGCCCCCCAGGTTTCGCGTGCTGCGTAGTGCGAGTGGAGTGGTGGCTCAGCGGCTAACGCACTCTCCCCCCAGCGAACCCGGACATCTTAGTTCGATTACCGGCCACGGTTAACATTAGTTGGCAAAAAAGCGATCGACATTGGGCTCCTCCACCAACCGTTAGCAACGTGCTCTGAGCAGTGTGACCAAGTAACCTCGGTGAGCGACATGGCTTCCATCTAGCGGTGGACTGATAAGGGGTTGCGCACATTCGCATGATGACAATTTACACATGTAAAGTCCGGTAAAGGCCCCGTTGAGACCAAAGTAAGTCTATTTCAAGGGAAAACTTGGCACAATAAATATAGTACAATAGCAAACGGGTATTGAGAGTGACCATTAATACCCAGGGTCAAACATCATACACCTTAAACAAACAAGCAAAATTCCAGCGCAATGATTACAAAATTGCAGCCTCGAATGCCGCTGCCCCGGTGCAACCGGTCGACCACAATGGATGTGCAAATCGGACATGGCCGGTTTGCATCGATCTGGCCAGCGAGGCAGTCGAAACGATGGTGCCGCGAAGTTGTTGAACTTCCCCTTCCCCCCTCCCTCCCCCCTCCCTCCCCCCCTCCCTCCCACCACATCTGTTCACCACCAGCAACATGAATGGGTAAATGTCAGTGCATCACTCGGTCGCGTGTGGTGGGTTCAAGTGTGGGTGCTCCCACATTTTTCTTTGCCCAATACATATCAGACAGTGCCGAAGAGTAGGCCAACTACCCCCCGCCCCCACCGTGGGGTGGGGGCTATCTCGTGTTCCCTTTCGTGCACGGCCTTGCACCAGCAGTAGCTTGCGCAAGCAGTTGCAGGGCTGCACCTCAAGCTAATCGTCATAGAGGGCAGCAAAAAGGTTTTATGGGCCGTTACAAAATTGCAATTCGGAACGAAATATCAAATGCGTATTGCAACCTCATAAAAACCAAACGGGTACTACATTTGAACAGCTGAAAAAACGTGCTAAACATCATCACAGCAAACATCGTGAGAATATAAGGATCTGAGTGCAACAAATTAGAATTCGGTTCAACATAACATTGAAATGTTACAAAGTGGCCCACATGGGAATTCAGCATTTAATATCATAAACAACACAATTAGCTGCAAAGGCGTTCTAAGGTACAGCAAATGAAAAGGCGTTGTTAAAACAAATTTGTCATTTAATACATTTGTTTATTCACCGAGTAAAAAAAAACAGGAATCCAAGCCACAAACAAAAATGCAAAGTTAATCGAGCGGCAGTCAAATAATGGAATGCGTCGGGGAGGGCCATTCACCGTGGAGTTGAGAGCGATGCAATTATCTCGTGTGCTGCAGGTTCCGTGGATTATTACAGCTTGGGAAGCCTACACAGGCAACAGTGAGTTGACTATGGCTAACTACTCATAATGAGGATGATTCAATTGAGCAGACCATTCCTGAACTTGGCTTTTGAGCTTCTTGACGCCTCATCAGCAAATACTTGATAACGATGTCAAAGTCGGGCTCTTCCTGATCCATGGCTAACACACACACACCGCTTGTCAAGGCATTTATCTTCTTGCTTTATATTTTACAAGATTATAATCCGCATATGTTTGTATAGGGGTGTGTATGGTGGCGGTCAAGGCACTGCGCTACAAACCCGGCAACCCGAGTTTGATTCACAGCCAACAAAAGTAACGATTATTTTAACCGGTCTTGGGCCTCCCCTAGGTCGACTCAGCCTCAAATTAGTACCTGGTGTAATGTGTAAACATTGCCACTGGGGATGCAAAGGATGCCGGACGTGATGCTGTCCACCCACCCCCTTGTGTGACGTGACGGCCTCCATAGGTGCTCGCTAACATTCCTTACTCCAGCAATTTATTAGGGCTACATGGGGTCTTTGTTTTCATGCGATTATTAGCGCCTTATAATTCGACTTTCGCAAAAGTATCTCATGTTGTGCTAGCATCATGGTCGAAATATGAGAAAAATAATATGTACAAATTATTCAATTGGAATATACACAGCGATCATCACCGCCCCACGTAAAAAAAATGTTTTTTTTTGTCAGGACACAGATTAATAGGACTCCTGGGCTTTCCTGGGCAAACAATAGTAGCAGTACCAATAATATGCGTATTGTTTGTCCCATAAAATAAACAGAAATATCAGAAAGGAATTTGCCGAAAAATGCAATCAGAAGCATGACCCTGATGAACATAAGTCTCGAGACTTCGTGAGTATTTTCTGGGTAAACAAAGACTGTTTACGAATAATCCATCACGCAGCTCCGAGTTGTGTTTTTTGGTTCGTACCACGTGTTGTTCGGCACGTTCTTCGTTGTTTCACTTCGCGTGCTGGTTCCGCTTCGACCGATTCAGTTCCTGAAGAAGCTTTCAGCACGTCGGAGCGACGCGTCGGACATCACAATACTTGGTGCGACCCGGAAACACATCAGGGAGAGTTGCAACGTGGCTGTCAAAAAAAACTACGTAGTGGTACGACTCGTTATGTGCTTCCGTGGAACATTATTGGAAGTGAAACAATATTTCCTCTTTGGGTTTGATGGAGTGCTTTTGCCAATAGCAACTGGCAGCCCAGTAACAAGTTCTCAGCGAGGCTGCTGACGAGACCCAAAATGTTAAGATGTAACAAAAATCGTATGACTATTAACCACAAATGATAATTTTCTAGATTGCAGATGTATGATATAAACGTAATTTTTTTAGTGAATGTCGTCAATTCTAGTGATGTTATAGTATGGTCAAAAAGGTCAAATGTGGTACAACATACAGACACATCTCCGTGTTGTTTTACATATATATATAATTTGGGCCAATAAAAAATATAACCCTGGAGGTGTATTGGTTTTACCCGTATGGCAGGATCAGCCTAATGTTTCAAATTGATTTAACCTCGTGCTAAACACTGAACAATATGCGATCGCATTAATCAGTGAAGCAAGTCATTTGCTTCTCAAAGATCGTAATGAAGCTATTCGGCAAAGTGAACCAAGTTATAGAACTGTAACACATTACTGTATTTGTGCTGCTGCATTGACAACGGATTGCAAGGCACAATTAACAATAAAACTCACATTAATTAATGACACCGTAGCCTTAGAAGGGGGTGGGGCGGGGGGAAGCATTTCCCAAACCGTTGCCTATTGTATACTTTTACTTTCATGTTATCAGCGGTATTGATGAGTTTTTAGTTGCAGCGATGAACACATCAGTGGATAGATTATAATGTTTCAATCGCATCCTGCGGGCAACACAGACTTTTTTGAGAATTAAAAAAATTAAGTATGTCGTTATTTGCGAAACATTTTGGAGAATTCCAATTTTTTTTATCCCAATTATAAGTATTTTTTTTATTTTACGTACCGTGCCAAATCTGACTCGGATGTTTTGTTTTTACAAACATCTGGCTAGTTTATCAGTTACTCCCACAATGCACCGTGTTTTTATAGTTTTAATTACTTGGGCAGTTTTAATGCTCGTGTTATTTGACTTGGTTTTGGAATTCAATGCCCTGTTGATTTGTGCATCATCGTAACCGTTCAATTGCAACACTTCTGTAAAATGTTGAATTTCACTTCTCAGACTATCACCATCTGACACTTTCTTAGCCCGATGAATGAGCGTATTGATGAGAGTGGATTTCTGTGTGGGGTGATGGTTTGACTTTGCATTCAGATCGGTGTCAGTGTGCATTTTCTTTCGGTAAACGCTGTGTGTTATTTTACCATTTTGACCCCGTCTTAGCAGAATATCTAAAGTTGCTAGAGTTCTATCAGATTTCACTTCCATGGTGAACTGTATGGACAGGTTTGCGAGTTGAGATGTTTTAGAGATTATTTAAGTGTATCTTGGCCGTGTGGCCAGACCACCAATGTGTCATCCACATATCTAAACCAAGCAGAGGGTTTTAGTGTGCTTGAAGCTATTGGTTTTGTTTCAAAATCTTCAATGTAAAATTCGCTATCACAGGAGACAAAGGAGAGCCCATTGCTGCTCCTTCCTTTTGTTTATAGAAGTCCCCTTTCCACGACAAATAGATCTTCTTTCAGCCACTAGTGGTAAATCTTTGTCTAAACCTGTGTTCGTTACCAGAGTTTCGAGTAATTTAATTGACTCGTTGACGGGAACCCTCGTGAACAGAGAAGTCACATAAAAACTTACGAGAATATTATTAGGGTTAAGCGTAATATCTTTAATTATATTTACGAGATGTTCAGAGTTGTTGATGAATGAAGAGCTCCTACCGATGTAGGGCTGTATTTGTTTCGTTACATATTGTGCTAATTTGTACGAGGCAGAGCCTATTGTACTAACTATGGGTCTTAATGGGACATCAGGTTTGTGAATCTTTGGAAGCCCATCAAGTCTTGGAGGTTTTGATGCCATTGGTTTGATCAGGTATTGCTCTTCCTTGGGAATTGATGACTTGGCGATGATTGCCGCTGTTTTACGTTCCAAAGTGTTGGTTGGGTCTCGTTCATCGAGTAAATATTGGATTTTATTAGCATAACCTTCACGGGACATCACAACAGCTGATCAGGCCTTACCAGCAGCAAGAATTTGGATATCATTCTTTGCGCTCAAATAAATATAGATTGGTGGTGGTGGGTTTAATGACATATTAATACATTTACGCGATCTAACCAAAAAAAAAACCCTCTATTATGAATGATATTGGTCGCGAAAGCCTACGTGTTATAGGTAAGACCGATTTTACGCCCCTCGAATTGAGCAAGGGCCGTTTTGTAGGGAGCTTTGGGGGGAAATGAAATGCTGAGAGGGGAATTCCAAATGTTGAGCAGTTCAAGGGAAGCGTCAGAAGAGGAGTGTTGTTGACCTGCAGTGCGGTTGTGTTGAACTCTGTGTGCGGATAAGAAATAGCACGCTAGCGTAGCAAAGTTCGTGAGACCCGCATCAGCAGTCGTAATGCTGACCCTCCCCCGAGCCCCGGGTAACCACTTGCGATTCCACCATTGGTACGCGAGAGCATTTGTATCCTCATCAGAATCTGAATATTGATGTATACTGCAGGAATCCGATGAGCGACACAGCAAATTTTCACAGATGTTGAGTATTTCACAGAAACATACCAGGTGCGCAGTGCAATTTTATTATAGACTAAGAATGTGGAATTCCTAACGCAGAGTGCAGAGCCAACGATTGTTATGAGCACGACCCGATGCCGATATGAGAATGCGAAATATGTAACCCGTAAAATGTTTTTGCACATCTTCCCATCTACCCTAGTCTCGTTACACTTAAAGTGAGTTGTGAGTTGTGTGTGTCGGGGGGGGGGGTTTCCCAACAGTGATTGTGTGTGTGACCTAAACACCTATCACCTTATTGCGTATTTTGGCAATTTCGCTACTGGTTTGACCCCCACATATTTCTTCCCCCGGGTGATAAGGATGGTTATCATTCAGGGAGGTGAGGCATTTAATTGGTTGGCCAATGTGATTTTTTTTTACTGTTCATAAAAGGTGTTCATATTGCGCGTACACACGTCCACGCATTTCCCCCCGATGTCCCATTGGTTTGTGCTGTACAGTCCAAGTCTAATATAACTGCAGTCCTATCTCGCCCTATTACATTCTACCTTCCAATCCCTAACTGAAAGTCACCCACTATCCCTTCCACATCCCGCCCATTATTGTCTCCATGTCCCCCTTGGGTGCTTTTGTTTGGCTCTCTGAGCCTCCGGCTTTCCTGCTGCCGCTGCTGCTGTTGTTTTTTTCCTGAATCTAGAGACTCTATGAAATATGAAATATGCAATTTTGTATTATTGTTCATTCCACATTCGAATGATCCCAAAAACAATCTTCAATTGTTTTATATTTACCTGCTAAAGCCTACTGAGCTATTAGCTCTTTTTCAGAGGTGACCTGCTCACACATGATAGTTCACCGAAGTGGCTTATCTCCGTGGAAATGTATAGCAGCAAAATTTCATCACCGCACGCGAGAATGTATAGTAACAGTCAAACAATCACAATGCGCATTTCTAAATGTGGAGGAGCAAAAACCGGAGGAACCCGGAGAACAATCCACACGACCACCACGGAATACACAACAGGCATCGTCACGGTCCGGAATCGAACCCACGTGATCCTGCGTACCAGGCGAGGTTGATATCATCTCGCCACCGCGTGACAATTTTCACTGGGCTCCTTGTACGAAAGTGAATGTATGCGAGATATGCGTCTTTGTACGTAACGTTGTGGCAAAATTAATAAGATATACACATGTATTCTCATATTTTCACGGATCCACACATATCATCACAGCGTGAGGTCTTTGTCCAACATTTCAAAGTGTTGTCACCGTGTGTAAATTAAGAGACCTCTCTGTACGGATGAAATTACCCATCGTATTGCTACTCCCACTCACCTACTTGATCCCACGCGTCCCTTATCCCTTCTCCATTATCCTCCTACAACCGGTTGAGTGGCTCCTCGGTAGAGCGATGGCCTCGGAAATCGGACGGATGAGAGTTCAGATCCTGGTTGCGGTGAGAGAGAGGGGTAGGGGGGGGGGGTTGCCTCAGCCCATCTCCCGTCCCTCAAGGATCGATACAATGAGTACCATTTTGTGGGGACGTAATCAGAGGTTGTCCCATGGCGTAGACTCACACCTGCCATAGGAATGTGTAATTTCTACCACCGGCTCAAAGCTGTAAGCAGGCGATGAGCACCACCTCAAGGCTCGTTCTCGAAATAACTCACCTTTGTTTCATTATTATCCTGCCAATCCTTGGATAAATTCTGCTATTACTACTGTCCGCCAAAATAAATCTCTAATCAGACTTTACGGAGTCAAGTATTCATTATATAGAGACTATTGTGACTGAGTGACTGATGTACGTTCTAATGATGTTCTGGAAAGTCTGCTACGTTGAAAGAGAAAGATTTAACTGAAAAAATCAGAAGTTCATTATTTATTATATTATTGTACTGCTAAAAAAAATACAGCCTGGAGCTTGATTCAATTTCACTTACATTTTTGTTATTTATCAAAAATATCTCAGCCTGGGAAATCTCTTGAGTTTGTTCAGTGTCAATTGCACACATATATATTCTTAGGTTTTTTCGGTAAAGTCACGTAGGTAAAACATTTAAATTAATAAAAGTAAAATAAAATAAAAATCACGACGTTTCGGAGGCAACACAAGCCTCCGTCTTCAGGTGGAACCGTCACAGCCACGACAGCTGTATCAAGTAATACAGCTGTCAAGTTGATACAGCTGTTGTGGCTGTGACGGTTCCACCTGAAGACGCAGGCTTGTGTTGCCTCCGAAACGTCGTGATTTTTATTTTATTTTACTTTTATTAATTTTAATGTTTTACCTACGTGACTTTACCGAAAAAACCTAAGAATATGAATCCTTGCAGTCACGAAAGCTTCAAATCTAGAATGCACACATATAGCAAACATGCAGATGACAGATCAGCTGCCCTTTCCAGGCTTTGGACTCGTAACCTTCCAGTAGCAACTTGTGCACCCCTAAGCCACAGCCAAATACTTTTCATTTTCACTGCAAACCTATTTTATAATCGAAAATGTCCACCCGGTACCGGGCACATCATTTCATGGTCAGCAGTGGATAGACCATGGCCTGTGATGACGTGGCTCGGTCTGTCAGCCCTGGCAAAGTCGTGCACGGTTCATGGCTCTTCCAGGAAAAGCTCCACGGTCCTTGTCTCACGGCCACGGCTAACGTTAGTGGTGCATGATGTATGAACCTTTCCTGGGCTCAGCCTTGACCAACCGAAAAGTGGTGAAGTACGCGGTCAGGAAGCCCTCTCTACGAGTCACATGGCACGAGGCAGTCGTCAAGCAGTGAGTTATTATTCTGTCATCAAACACACAATTACTAATGAGGCACCGACCCATCTCTCAATGTGAATTCGTCTCTTGCGGTCACGCACAGTAAGAGGTCCGGTCTAACAGAAAAAAAAATATTGAAAGCAACCAGTGGAAAGATAACTGTGCCCCACTTCTCGTACCCATGTTGCCTTAGAGTGCCAACAATACGTAGCGTTGGTGAATGTGCAACCGAGCAAGCTTAGGCAATGAGTGCAAATAAAACTACACGGGAAGGTTTCACACAATAATTTACGACATCAGTAACACTTTGAATGCAATTTTTTTTTATAACAACTCATCATTGTCGTCAGCCATGGTCAATCCACTGCTGGATTAAGGCCTCCTTGAGCCGTCGCAATTTCCCCAGATTCTGCGACGCAACAATCCATGGAGCACCACGACACGAGCCGATTTCACCACTCCGTCACCACACGCGTTCCGTTCCATGGATTTGCCAATCCAACCAACATCATGCAATGGTAAAACCTCTCGGACTGATTTCGGGAATATCTACTGTATATATACACGCAAACATTCTTACCATTTAATACGAGCTCCCTTATTTTAGCTTCTTTAATCTTAGATATGTAATGAACTCACTGTGTACTTTTCTTTGGCAGACTGCGGGTAATAAAATAAACAAACGGAACGTGGGTTATGTTTCAACGTCAAAACATTAAAAAGCATTTACATAAATCGGGAAAAAATATCTAAGATTCAAGATGCTTTCCAGCAACGCTTATACTGGTAGGAACCTCCTGGTTACACCAGCCCACAGGGGATTATTGTGTCCGTCCGTCCGTCTGTCCGTGGTGAAATATGCGGAGGGGTGGGGCTGAGTGGAGAGGGGAGGGGCTGGGTGGGGAGGGTGGGGAGGGGCTGGGGGTTGGGAGGGTGGGGAGGGGCTGGGTGGGGGGGTCTGGGTGAGAGGGGTGGGGCTGGGTGGGGAGGGGCTGGTCACCCCGTGGTGTCCTTATAAAACTCAACGTTTAACCTACTCACGCCGGCTTGTGCCCGCCCTCACAGTCGGCCATTTTGCGGAATACACCACGCCGCCATTGACCCTGGTCATTGACCAAGCAACCCAACGTTTCTACCAGCTCCCTCCGCAGAAATGTGTTTTAAGCAGGCAAACCGTGCACCGGTTTAGATGTTTTTTTAGACTCACCGGCAGGGTGTAGTGTGCCCTGTTAAGGGGCAAGGGGACACCATGAGGACATTCAGTGCAGAGAGATCAAGAAAAAAATCACGCAATGTATTGGTGGACTGCAGGTAACAAAATAACCAACGGATGAGACTCTATTTAAAATAATCTAAGTTCATTTTCAATGGGCCTTCTCGACCAATGTTTTCAGCACACACACATCGCTATAAGAATAGTGATGGAGGGGCATGGAAGGAATGTGTCTGAGAGGACATCCACAGAAGCGGATGGAGCAAATAGATTAGCTCGTGTGCAAAAGGTGCTACGGATATTTTTTTTAATTTCAACAATATCGAGAAACGGTGGCTGCTTGAGAGTAGGCCTTCATCCAGCAGTGGATAGAGCATTGGACGACGTTGATAATGATGATTCCCTCTATTAGGCCATCCCTGGGCTGGTTTTGACTTTCTGAGTTTCGTTAGAAAATGTCACGATGACGTCTAAGTGATTTTTTTGTTTGTTACACGGCTGTTAGTGACCCGTGGTTGACATAGACGCCGCTTGTAAATGCATTTTCCTCTGCTTGTTTAATATTCACAGGATCGCTATTCAGTGTGTACAGCACTGGTGCAGTATGGTGATGGACATGCGTTGTTAACCACGTGGTTCTTCCCCCTCCCCCCTCTCACCGTGTGTTTGTTTTTTGTTAAAGGTTCGAGTCGTGGTGGAACGATTCTCGCAAGCTTTCCTGCGGTGTGACGAGTTGTCACGATGCACGGTGGCCGTTCAATTCGAGAATCAATTCTTTTTTGAGGGGGGGGGGTAAACATTGCGGCGAAAAGCAGCGTCTCCAGGGGTTGAGGGACACACATACGCTCATTATGTACTACTCCGCCTAGTACACAGGAGGTCGTGGGTTCGACTCTGATCCTGACGCCTGTTGTATATGTGTAGTTTGCATGTATATCTCGCTTCCCGTGGTCGCGTGGATTTTTCCCCGGGTCCCTCCGGGTTTTCCCTCCACATTCAAGGATTAACACGCATTTAGAGTTTTGTGCTGATTTAAATAAACGCGTGATAAGCCAATTCGTTGAGCTATCATTTATGTCCAGGTCGCTTCTGAAAAAGATCGATATAGCTCAGTGGGCCTTACCTAGTAAAATAAAATAAAATAGTTAACATACAACACGTAGAATTAGAAAAGTATTTGCTCTTTCACCTGCGATTCGATGCACGTATTGTGAGCTCAAGACTTGACGTGTGTTGAAAAATGCATACTCGCTTACACACCGAGGCACCAACATCCCTCTATAGCCTCTTATCTTACTGCCCTCCCCCTACTTCTACGCTCTGGCTCAGCAAATCATGGACTCTAAGTGAGACCCAGAGTCACGCTTCATCCATGGGTTCGCTTCCCCAACAGTCGGTATCCATTCTCTTGCTCATTACCATTTCCGACTCTGTCCTCCTCCTTTAAACCCAGGCTTGCGACGTTGCATGTCATCTGCCTTTGACTTCAATAACACACCCTTCCCCACCCAACCCCTCCCATTTCACTGCCTCTCTAAACTACTGTTACATTTTAAACTGCATAAATATAAATTTATTTACGGCACTGAAATGCGTATGTGATGGTCATTTATGGGGCTCATCTTCAGAAAGTGTTCTTGTCAGAGGTGCCCACGTGGCTACGTCACAACAGTTGAGCTGGCGCCGCTGAAATCCTGGGATTGAATTTGAGCAGCCGCCTTTGATCAAATCAGATTCTCAAATTGTCGACAGTTGATGATCTCAGCGAGGCAAACAATGGAGAGCAAAAAACAAACGTCTTAAGTTGGGCAGTGTGCCCCCCTAGTGTGGACAAGAGGTCACTTGAAGGAATCTCAGAAGCCGTGATGGGACATCTGCTTCGACGGCGAGTGATGACCTGCTCCACAAGAGTACACAATGGATGTAGCTCCTCGCAATTCGACACCGATGGGACATTCTGGATGAAATGAGCGAAAAAAAAATCAAACTGTCAACCCCATTAAACGATCAAAATAAATAAGCGGAAAATGTCTACGTCACATGTCCGACTGTCCACGTGACATAATACAAGTATTTCATACACAACCCATCGGCCGCACGGTCTTCTGGGAGTGCAACATTTCAGCAGCGTCGATTCAAGGCAAGCAAAACTCTGGACTCGTTTCGACACACAGTCTCGTCCGTCGAGGAAGGCTCGCTTGAATCAACGCGTTGTTACGGCAAGGGTGGGTACATTCTAAAGGACTGCCACCGTTAACTTCACGCAAGCATATTTTATTGACTCTGTAGAGACCATGAGTAAAGTTGAGCGCACCGAGCCGGATTCTAACTTAGAGCCGTCAAACTGCAAGTTCATCGTGCACTTCAGCCGAAAGTGAAATAAAACAAACAACCTCCACTACAATTTACAGCGAACATGCTGGCCATGACAGAGAATGCATTTTTTGCTAAATAAATATATGCAGCAGGCTAGGTGGATTAAATATAAAAAGTGTGGGATTTTGGAGCAATATAGGGGGGGATGAGTTGGAGGGTTACACTGGTCAACACACTTTTCCTGGCATAAGGTATTTCAACGCTTTTAAGGCAGTTTTGGGGTGCTGATTCCAAATCTGGCATCAGTTTTTGTCTATCACATCAGGTTTTTGAGATATTAAATATTGCATTTTCAATAAAAACTGCAGAAGAAAAATATGAAATAAATGTGGATATCTGCATAAAATGATATTAGAAACACACTATCCTAAAAATACAGCACCATATTTTAACACTAAAGCAATCACTGACTCGCAACAACTTGGAATCATAAGTGACAGAGTTAATTTCGGGTAAAATCAATGGAAATGGGGTATGCCGATAGCATAAAATGAGATGTGATAGAGCAAATCTGAGATCAGATTCGGAATCAGCACCCTGAAATTAGTCTAAAACAGCTGCAAAAGTCCAGGCCAGAAAAAAATGGTTTTTGTTGTTGTTGACCAGTGTTATCATCCGTCCAACTTGGACAGGAGCGAGCCCCTTTCCTCACTCAGGCTCACAGCAATGCATCCCAGCACGAATACAACCACACCCACCACTCATCCTCGCGTCGGTTTTGATTCACTGCCCCCCCCACCTGCAAGCAGCGTGCGAATTACCCCGAGGAATATTGACGTACATTTCACACCGGTTGCGGCAAGTGGTTCTGTCGTGTGGGCGGGCGTGCGAGTGGACGTACGCGCAGGGAAGGAAGGAAGGCGTTAAGAGCAAAGCAAGAGACAAGCAAGGAGGCATGCAGTGAGGGGTGCAAGCCCGATGGGAGAATAACTGAGTGCGGCTAACGCGCGTGTAATCGTGAGAGAGAGAGAGAGTGATAGGCGGAGAGGCTGGGAGGAATCCCGTCGGTTATAAAGACGGGTTTAAGTTGATGTCCGCCAAAAAAAATCCCTTGGGCATTGGCGGGAAATAATAAGCCAAAATGTGTGCTGCTGCTTCCCTCCAAATCGCCCTGGGTCTCGCACAGCGGCATCAAAGCAACAACAAAAAAAGGAGAGCAGTGCATTCTGTGCCTCTCTGAAGGGTGCCCTGTGGCATCTGTCTTTACCGCGGGGCTCAACAGACAATGGTCAAAATGGCCCTGGGGAAATTGGTGAAAGCTTTCCAGGAAGCCGTCACACTCCTTACGTCGCTTGCCATAACATAAACGCGCGCGTGTTGTGAGTACGTGTACTCTATGCATGTTGATCTTGTTTCGCACCGTACGTAAGCAACCATGTTAATCGGGGGGGTGTGGCGGAAGGACAACGAACTAAACAAAAAAAACAATGGTAAAGACATGAGTGTTCTATCTAGATGTAAAAGTCCATATAGCTCCAGTGGCTTCCTAATATCGGAAGGAAGAGCCTTGCAGAGGCCGCAGAAGCGTGTCTGAAAGCGTGCGATGTGGTGGACGTCTTTGTTAAATGGCTAGCCAGAACAATGTAGACGCGAATTCGGGTGGAGTGGCTCCGTGGTAGAGCGAACGGTCTGAAATCGGAATGGTTGAAAATTCGAATCCTGGTTTTGTGGAGTTGACTTATCCCATAATCCGTATGGGGTAGATAAAATCAGTACCATATTGTGGGGAATTCAGCAATGTAACGTGCTGGCACTTTTGACATCAAGTATTGTGACAATTTCCCATGCTGTTCTATTTTTGGATTAATCCAAATGATAAAATGTCATATCGAGGCCAGATTATTTTCATGAAGCTGAAAATCGAGCAATGCATATCTATGTTTGTATGTATGGGGCATTGCGAGATGCGGTAATATAATGCTTAGCGCGCTGCGCTACGAACCCAGCTAGCCGATTTGGATTCCCACTCACAGTCAACACTAGTGACAATTTTAAGAACCGGTTCTGGGCCTCTCCTAGGTCGACTCAGCCTCAAATGTATGCTTCGTATGGGGTGTCAACATCCCCTCTGGGGAGACAAAGGCGGACGGGCGTGGTGCTGGCCACCCACCAACCCTCTCGTGAACCGTGCCGGCCTTCATAGGTGCTCGCTCACAGTGCTTGCCCGAAACAGTCTATTAAGCTATACAGTGAATCGTTGTCTTTGTGTAGTGACAAAGAATGGGTCACTATGGCGCGTAGCGCTGGTTACTGGTAGAAAACAGGATCGTGGGTGTAATAAACTGGTCTACCAGCAGGGCAGGTGAAGTGTGCCTGGAGCGCGTAGCACCGGTTGCTGGAAGTGAAGGGCATTTGAGGATACAGCGGCCGGTCTTCCAGTAGGGCACGTGATAGACACGGATGTAGAGTAAAGGTGACCCGAGGGGACACGTGGGGCAGAGCCCAAAACCTTCTAGTAGGTTCAAGAAGGGGGCGTGGCTGAGGGCGGAGCCAGGCTACGTTGTGGAGGATGAAAGGGAGGCCCCGACGCTGGGTTAGGGCTGCTGCGGTTTGGGAATGGAACCCGTCGTCTTCAAAAGTCTTCGTCACCGTCTTCACCTCCTCGTCGGCGTTGGGTCAGGTAGTGTGCCGGCTGTCCTGACCCATATATAGTTATCCCCTATACTGTGGAAAGTGTAGAATAAACGTGTATGCCTCCTACTATTAGTGCCTCTGAATTGACTCACTACATTAGTATGGGGATTGGTGGTACAATGGTAAGGGCATTACGCTGTGGTCCTATAAACCCAGGTTTTATCCCACGACTTAAATGCACAACACCAACAGTGGCGATTGAAACATGAACATGGTCTGAGCCTGCTTTAGGTTGACGCATCCTAAAAATATTACCTGGTGAGGTTATGAAACTTAACATCAGCATAGGGAAAATACACTTGCATCGTGCTGGCCACACCACTCCAAGGTGCTCGCTAACGACATTTAACTCGATCCAATCACATTCAACGAGGCATCGCTGTGCTTTTTTTTCTAAATAATAATTTAAATATATAACGTACATTTCTTGATGAGCTTGTAGGCATCTGCTCAATGGTGTTATTATTCTTTTTTTTAACAATCACCACACGACAATGAACCACACAGGCATTTGATTAGCTGAGGCAGCAACTTTGGTTAATTGCACTCGTGTGAACGTTATGATCGCATTATCTTTTTTAATGGGCACAATGAATGTTAGCATTGGCCATTTTCAGAAATATTCAGGCATGTACCGTCATCATCAAAAAAGTTACCGGAGAAAAGGCCAGCATATGACGGGGACTATAAACAACATCTTTCTAAACGTAACTGTTAAAAAGCTCACTTTCTGTACTGCCCTTTGTAGGCACCAACTCATCACCGTGCCAGTGGCAATCTAATGTTGTTCCCATCTCAAAAGGATACACCAATCCTTCTACATCACAGGCACGAATTAATATCGGTCCATTGTGGGGAAAGGTTTCCATTCAATTAAGACGCGGATTTCTACATCAAGTCATGGAAATAAAGAGATACTTCTCATTATGGCAAGATGCTCCACATCATCATCATTATTTGTGGTTATTTCATTTCCAGATGAAGGCCTCCCGAAATCTTTCATGATCCTGTGATCTCATGATCCTGTGATGTATTAATCCAGCGGTTCATAACCTTAACTGCAGCCTCGCATCCGTTTGGTTCTCAATCATTAAAACAAATGTATAATGTTAATAAAGAAATAGATATCATGAAACAAAGTAGTTGTATCTTCTTGGTTCTTTCGGTAAAGTCACGTAGAAGGGAAGTAATAAAATAATAAAAATAAAACATAATAAAATAAAAATAAATAAATAATAATTTTATTATGTTTTATTTTTATTATTTTATTACTTCCCTTCTACGTGACTTTACCGAAAGAACCAAGAAGATGAATCCCTGCAGTCACGAAAGCTTTAAATCTAAAAGTAGTTGTACTTAACGTTCCCGTGCTTAACTTGTGTTTCAATGATTTACCTTCTAAAACAATCTGGCATGTCTCGCACCCCCAGAAAGGACATCTCGTACCCCCAGGGGGGTGCGTTCACCCCAGTTTAAGAGCCGCTTTATTAATCCATCGAGCACTTACCTCTACGCGAGCCGATTTTCATTGCTCTTCACAGTGAATGTTCTCTCTGGCACATTCCCCTCTCTGTGGCTGCCACTCTGCCATTGTTGCCAACGATTGGCCAACACAGTCGCTTGCCATGACGCGTCTTGTCCAAGCACACTGACTTTTATCGTGATTGCTTTTGTTTAAACAAAATCACGTGTTTAATCTGCGTATGGTCTTTAACCCGTGCGTTCCTGTCTCTCTGTATAAGTCCAAGCTTTTCAGTTTGCGTAAAACATTTTTCTTCATTGATGTCTACGTTTATGAGCAGCATGTGTGTATGCACGCATGCTGCACTTCTTTCGCACCACTGTACGTAGCCGACCGTGTTAATTGCAGGCGCGGGGGAAGGACAAGAAACTAAACGCAACATCAAGAAGTTCTAAAGAAATATGTTACACAACAGGTGGCGCAGAGGCGTAGCTAGGGGGGGCAGGGGGGTACATATGCCCCCGGGCGCCAAGGTAAAGGGGCGCCAAAATGAGGCTTACAACGTTACATTATAACTTATTGCGGCGGGCGAGGCAGCCTGAAACTACTGCACAAATCTACACCTCAACCTAAAAGTTTATATATCCCGCCACACACAGCCTACATGTCATGTAATTACATTTTGGTACGCGCGCCTACTTACATGGAAGAACGTCCCAAACAACAGACAGGCGCAGTCTTTCAGCCTTAGTCACTGGCCTGTTTTTTGGTGGAGGAAACTACGACGGCCTATTTTGAGTTCTTATTAGTGACACCACCACGCTCCAGGTGGCTGCAGCAACCGGAGCAGCCCACGCACGTCAACAGAGCGTGGCCTTCATTTAGCAGCATTTGCTACAAGGCTCACTTATACGTGTACGTCGCTCATACCTTATATTTGAATACTCACCTGTATTAAGTTTCTGGTTTCACAAAATTTGGCACTACGTGGCCATGAGGAAATTTTGAATGCGGATGAGGATAAAAATGTTTGAAACTTTCTCGCGCTGATCAAACTCGTTGCTCAGTATGACCCATTGTTAGCAAAACACGCACAGCACGCAGGAGAAAATCCGGGATCAGTTTCTTATTTGTCACCGGAAATCCAGAATGAATTTATCCACATACTTGCATCGACTGTAAAGAACTAATTGTTGAGTGATATCAGGAAAAACAAGTACTACGGTATCTTACTTGACTCAACTTCTGATCTAGGACATCGGGAACAGCTTTCTCAGGTCATAAGATTTGTGGATGTGGATTTTCAAACTAAAAAAGTAACTATCAAAGAATCATGTTTAGTCTTCTTGGTTCTTTCGGTAAAGTCACGTAGAAGGGAAGTAATAAAATAATAAAAATAAAACATTTCATTACTTCCCTTCTACGTGACTTTACCGAAAGAACCAAGAAGATGAATCCCTGCAGTCACGAAAGCTTTAAATCGAAAAAATCATGTTTAGGTTATATCGAGATTCATGCAAAAGATGCATCAAGCCAAGAAAGAGTCATCGTCGAGAGACTGAAATCTGACAACATACCTCTAGCCGACTGTCGGGCACAATGCTATGACAATGCTGCTGTGATGACTGGGCATATATCTGGCCTTCAACAACGAATATGACAACAATCACAGAGCATTGTTTGTCAACTGTGACAACCACAGCTTAAACTTAGCAGGAGTACACTCAGCTAAACAGGATCCACTTATCGTCACATTTTTTGGAACAGTTGAAAGTATATATTTGTTTTTCTCTCGTTCAACAATTCGTTTGGAAGAGTTAAAAAAAGCTGTGCCCATCACAGTAAAGCGGGAGTCTGAAACACGCTGGAGTGCACGATCAGAAGCTGTTAAAGCTATCTATGAAGGACTGGATGAACTAGTAGGGCTGCTAGACAAATTATCGTAGGACGTAACTATGACGCCTGAAACCAGAAGTGATGCAGAACAGTTACAGGCATGCGTATTAAATTTTAACTTCATAATTTTATTACATTTCTGGAATGCCATTCTTGGGAAAAAATTGATCGTGTTCAAAAGCGCTTACAGGATCCTACTATGAATTTCAAGGAAGCAGCAACTGATCTTGAATCTTTGGAGCATGAATTTGTCAAGCTTCGTGATGATTTGAGCCAAGTTTCTGTAGAAAACGCCAAAACAAGATGCACAGCCTGGGGGATCGATGTGGACAGAAGAATTAGGCGACGTCGGAAGATGCCAGGAGAACTGGCAAGAGATGCAGGACTTTCAGCAGAAGAAGAAATTGTGCGCGTTATGAAGAGCGTATTTTATCGACTTCAACAGGAGATGTCAACACGGTTTTTACGACTAAAAGACCTGAACACAAATTTTGGATTTCTGCTGGAAATTGCACAAATTTTTTAAATTTCTATGACACCGACATCAATGGCCACGAACTTTTCACAAAAATTGGAGATTGCAAAATGCTGCTCAGTAACCGGAATGAAGTTCTACCAGAAACTCCTTTGGATCTTCTTGGTTTTATTGTGTTTTATGGAGACGGCATATTTCCGAATTTGCGAAATTCACTGCAAATTTTATTAACAATAGCAGTTTCAATTGCAAGCTGTGAGCGGTCGTTCAGCAAATTGAAACTTTTTTTGTCGTATTTGCGTGCTTCAAACGGACAAGATCGTCTCAGAGATATTGCTCTTCTTAGCGTTGAAAGAGAAACATTGTAAAAAACAGATTTTGATTACGTGATTGACCAGTTTGCGACAGTGAAATCAAGAACAATTTATATTTTGTAGACTATGTCAACCAGTCTACGACAGTGACTGAGTGAGCCATGTAATATAATTTCTATAAATTTGCTTCTTTAAATACAATGTTTCATTAAAATTTAAATTTTATTCCTTATTCGATGCAATAGGAAAATGTGATTAAACGGGGGGGGGGGCGCCAATTTTATAGTTCGTCCCCGGGCGCAAAATATCCTAGCTACGCCTCTGAGGTGGCGTGCATCAATAAAGCAAATATTCTTCTTCAGGCAGCAGCCCTCTGGTTGCTTTTCACCTTCAAGTGAAATTTTCCTTGCGGCAGATGTCCTCTTGAGGCGCGCGTTCCCCTCTTTGACTGCCAACCTGATACAGCTATCGTTCTGTGACTGTTCCACCTGAAGACGGAGGCTTGTGTTGCCTCCGAAACGTCGTGATTTTTTTTTATTTTTTTTTTATTTTACTTTTATTAATTTTACATTTTTACCTACGTAACTTTACCGAAAAAACCTAAGAATATGAAACCTGACACTGGTGTTGGCCACCAGTCACCGTGCCCCCCTCTAGGCGCGTGTGCTACCCACAGCCCACTTACGTCCCCCGTCACGTGCTGTGCTTTTTGGGTGGCGATGGCAACAGTGAAGCTGTGGCTGGATCAGTGAGTTCCCCAATGAGCGCTTAGAGCCTAAAAGCTGGCGAATAATTTGTTGGGCATTTGATGAAGGAAATGAAAATTGATGTCACAGGCTCAGTGCGGGAGTGAACACTGGTGTCACGTGATGCGCGCGTCGTGTAATGGAATGGACACTCGAGCCCCATTCGCTCAATCGAACGTGACGCGAACTGGGAGCCAATCCAGGGCTGGGATGGAGAAAAGTGGATGAAATAATCATCGCAACAACTGTGACACCCCATGTGGCTAGTGTTGCCACCTGTCCTGGCTTTCCAATGGATTGTGCTCTTCTTCAGGCAGCTGCTGTCTTGGGAAATCAGTCACAGTCTTCGAGGGACATTAAAAGTCATGGTTTCTACAAATTGCATAATAATGCACCATTCAAGAGAATGCATTTACGTGTAGTTAGTTTCATTCTCCTTTGTCTGCTCCTTCATCTCCTATATCTTCTCTGTCTCCATCTTTTCCATCTCCTTCATCTCCTCTTTCTGCGGCTCCTCCTTCATCTCCACCGTCTCCTTCGTCTCCACCTTCGTCTTTCCCTCTATCTTCTATTTCTGATTTGTAGTCTCCATATCCTTCTCCGTCTTCTTCACCATCTTTTTCTCCATCTTTTTTTAAAAAAAATCTCAATATTCTTTTCCATATTTTTTCCATCTTTTTCTCCATCTTTTTCTAAAAAAAATCTCAATATTCTTTTCCATCTTTTTTCCATCTTTTTCTCCATCTTTTTCTAAAAAAAATCTCAATATTCTTTTCCATCTTTTTCCATCTTTTTCTCCATCTTTTTCTAAAAAAAATCTCAATATTCTTTTCCATCTTTTTTCCATATTTTTCTCCATCTTTTTCTAAAAAAAATCTCAATATTATTTTCCATCTTTTTTCCATCTTTTTTCCATCTTTTTCTAAAAAAAAATCTCAATATTCTTTTCCATCTTTTTTCCATCTTTTTCTCCATCTTTTTCAAAAAAAAATCTCAATATTCTTTTCCATCTTTTTTCCATCTTTTTCTCCATCTTTTTCAAAAAAAAATCTCAATATTCTTTTCCATCTTTTTTCCATCTTCTTCTCCATTTTTTTCTAAAAAAATCTCAATATTCTTTTCCATCGTTTTCTCCATCGTTTTCTCCCTAGTTTCTCAATCTTCTTCTCCATTTACCTCTCAATCTTATTCTTCATTTTCTTCATTTTCTTCTCCATATTTTTTCCATCTTTTTCTCCATTTCTCTCTACATTTTTTTCTCAATCTTCTTCATCTTTTTCTCCATCCTTTTCTCCAACTTCTTCTACATCTTTTCCTTTATCTTTTTCTACATTTTTTCACCGTGTTTTTATCCATCTTTTTCTCCATATTCTTCATCATCTTCTTCTCCATCTTTTTTTCCATCGTTTTCTCCATTTTTTCTAAATATTTTTCTCCATATTCTTCATCTTCTTCTCCACCTGTTTCACCATTTTTTTTAAATCCTTTATATTAAGTTCGCTTGCTTGCGTGCTTGCGTGCTTGCTTGCACGCTTACGACCGTGCAAATCTTTAGGTCGTTTTTTAACCCACTTCCCGTGATCCAATCGAGCTGACATTTTGCACACAGACGCGTTGTGCGTGACAATTAATTTTCGTGAAATGTTTTCCAAAATTTGACACTGTTTAGGGAAAATATTTTAAATATTTAATTACCAATTGCTTAATGGTGGCAGACAATCATCTGACCCATAGGTAGCAGCCATCTCAAGCCAGAGGACGAGAGGACTCTAGCCGCCACGCATATAAAGGATTTAGAGTGAAAAACTTTGTTTTTACGGGTTAAATTTTTTCTCCATGTCTTTCCATCTTTTTCTCCATCTTTCCCCCCATCTTTTTCTCCATCTTTTTCAAAAAAAATCTCCATATTCTTCACCATATTCTTCTCCATATTTTTCTCCATCAGCTTCCTCATTCTCTTCTCCTTCCTCTTCCCATGGCAACGTGTTCCAGTGTTTTACACCCCAGAGACGGCAACCCAAAGCGTGACACTAACACTGTGTTCCACTGCGGGCGTGTGACGTAATGCACACCGACGCTCCCTTAACAATGCCATTGCTAACCCACCAGTACAGCTTGGGTTCCATAGAAAACATTACATTTTCTCTAAACCAAATGCCAAGTTAATTATACATATATACATAGATGTTTTATTTAGGCTTTCATCAGGTGGTGGGTAGCGATGATACAGGGATTCCATGAATATACGTTTGAACGATTCGGTTCACTGGGATGATCATTTGTTTCCCTGATGTGTGCCAGGTACTGGCTAAATATTGACGTCAAAGGCTCAATGTGGGTGCGAGCTGGAATCACTTAATGCGTGTCGTGTAACGGAATGCACACTTAAGCCCCATTCGCTCGATTGAAATGTTTGGGTTTTCATGACAACGCACACTGCAGCTGTGGCACTATCCAACTGACGTCGCATATTGCTGATGACTGTCCACCGACTAATTTCAGCAGCGGTCTATGAGAAATGCACGTGGCCACCGAGAACGCTACGGCTTGGCTCGGTGGTTATGCACTCGCTGAATGAGTTAATGAGTGGGTGGGAGGGTGAATGAGTGGATGATTTGGCGAGTGGGTGAGTGAGTTGGTAGGTTGGTTGATTGAGTTGGTGGATGGTTGATTGAGTTGGTGGGTGGGTGGGTGGGATAGTGAGTGAGTTATTTTGTGGGTGGATGAGTGAGTGAGTGAGTGGGTGGGTGAGTGAGTGGGTGAGTGAGTGAGTCGGGGGTCCTCATGTCAACTCTAACTGCAACTGTGGCCATATAAAAACAATGTGGCATGGCTCGGTGATTATGCACTCGCTGAATTAATGAAAACTGTAATTTTCCAGTCACCTTTGTGGGAATTAAGATACACCTGCAATAATGTAAATATATTAATGTGGCACAATGTGTCGAAAGGAGGATTGAAAAACATACATATATAAAGTGTTTATTTAATCACAAAATAATCTTTTCCTGTAACTGATAATAGATTAATTAAAAAGAGACAATATACTACTGACACGTTCAAGTGCCCCACACTACAGATTGAGTGTAATTAATTTGTAACTTTCCACGGGTCATTTTTGTAATTTATTTATGCACCTATGTAGCAGAGCAATGCCTGTACAGATCCTAATTTATTCCATTATACACTGCAGTGTTAATAGATCCCTCAGGCAAAATAATGAAGACGATTAATTAATGAAAATTGTCACGTGGGATTGACAATGGGAAGAAAAAAAACTACACGGAGAACATTATGATTGTCCGCGTCATCGTTGTTGTTGTTGTTGTCGTTGTTGTTGTCGTTGTTTTTGTTGTCGTTGTTGTTGTTGTCGTCGTCGACCTGCGTGACAGTGCTTACGGGCACTCGACTTCCACATGGGATATTTCAAGTCCAACCCACGGTTGGCTGGGGACTGACTCTGCCTATCGATGAATAAATAAATATCGAGTGGCACTTTGTGGCAAGTCAACAGTGGTGATTTATGCCCGTTATCATCATGATGCATGTGGCGTGTTGGCTCACGCACAGTGCTACGAAGCTGACAACCCGAGTTCGATTTCCGGCCACGGCTAACATCAGTGATGAGTGATATGTGGACTGGTCCTGGATAACCAGCCCCGCTCCCTAAACCCCCTTCACCGACCCACATTGACCAGCGTGGCAAAGTAGGCTTAAACATTCTACATAATCGCCGAGGCTTTGCGAGGCATAAAGATCTGTGTTTTATACACAGATTAGTAACACACATATCCTCTGGACGTGACCATTCTCGTCCATCCATCCAGCCAACCAGCCAGCTTTTAAAGTGGGAAGTGCAATGTGATGTTTTATCAATAATATGAATAATATTTGATCAATAATAATATTAACGAGTTGTTTTGCATGCTGGGGGAAAACGCGCGCGAGGGAGGCACACGCTATCCCGTAAACATGGTAACAAATGAAGACGAGTCCACTTGCTGTATCGCCTTTCACCTGGCGAGCCGGGGTACTTGCTCCTCCTTAACGCTCACGGTAAGGGAGTTTCACAACATGTTCGTGATCCATCAACCCTCGCTGCCTCCACGGTGCTCAATCACGGGCGTGCGTAGTGACCACGGAATAAAGGATTTAAAAACAAAGTTTTTAAATCCTTTATATGCGTGTTCAATGGGCCATAACCCAGCCCACATTGGTCTTTGAAACGGGCGGCTAGAGTCCTCTCGTCTTCTGGCTTGAGATGGCTGCCACCTATGGGTCAGATGATTGCCTGCCACCATTAAGCAATTGGCAATTAAATATAAACAAAAAAAATTCCTAGAAGTGGAAAATTTAGGAAAAAAATTTTCACGGAAAAGAAATTGTCACGCACAACGAGTCTGTGTGCAAAATGTCAGCTCGATTGGATCACGGGAAGTGGGTTAAACAACGACCGAAAGATTTGCACGGTCGTAAGCGCGCAAGCAAGCAAGAAAGTTAACTTAATACAAAGGATTTAAAAAAGGAGGTTGGACAGCAGGAGGCGAAACGAGTTTGTGGAGCCCACGTTCAGCCAGAGTAGAAGTGACTTCAGCACAATGGACAAATGAGCAATTATTCCGAGCAGAAGGGGGGGGGGGAGAGGGTGGGGAAACAGGCACGGAACGGGAAAAGCTCTATCCTTCAAACTCTAGATGAGCTAGGATTTACTCTCCATGCCAAAGTGACCGTACTAATATAAAAATAACCGACGTAATAATTATTTTAACAAGCGCACGACAATTGTCTTCCGCGTACGTGTTTTTGCCGAGCAAAGCGAGATGTGTTATTCCAAAGCGCGCAGTTGCAGCCTCGCTCGGCTCAGAGCCGAAGATGTTTGAAAAGTTCAAGACACACGAATCGCATGGAATGTTCCGATCAAAAGCTGCGTGAATAAGTTAGCTGCCGCCAGCCCCTGTCGTGTTTGGGGGTGTGGAGAATGGGGGGGGGAGTTTAGGGGGCTGTATCCCCTCCCAACCCCCCACCCTACTCAAGGCTCAGCCCCCCCTTATGAATTCCTCTGACCTCAAGCTCTGCTGCTTGCAGCTGTGGTAATGATTGCGTGTTCCGCGCGGAGTAATGATCGCACACACGCCGACCGATCTGCTGTGGTGTCCTTTTAATTCGCATGCCTCGCGTGATCGTGCAATGATGCGCAGCCGTCAGATCTGGTGGACATAACGCACAAGCAAGTTTTATTAAGCGACGGGGGAAAGGAAATCACATGTTTAGCGTGTGTTTCATCTTGACTGTGTCATGACACCCTCCCTCCACCCCCCTCCGTTCCCCGCCCGAGTTTTTTTTTTGTATGCCCCATTTTTTTTTAAACCAAGGTCACGACAGGGTCGGACTGCCCAAGAGACATTAAAGGCGTTCTTTAAATCAACCTCAAAGGTGGAATCGTCCCCACCGCTCAAACGAGCATCTGGGTGGTGGTGGTGGCTCACTTCCGCTCGTGGGCTCTGTGCCAGCGGTTGAAATTCCACGAGACAAATGGTTTGAAAATTTGTTGATAAAAATTAACCCGTAAAAACAAAGTTTTTCACTATAAATCCTTTATATGCGTGGCGGCTAGAGTCCTCTCGTCCTCTGGCTTGAGATGGCTGCCACCTATGGGTCAGATGATTGCCTGCCACCATTAAGCAATTGGTAATTAAATATTTAAAATATTTTCCCTAAACATTGTCAAATTTTGGAAAAAATTTCACGAAAATTAATTGTCACGCACAACGAGTCTGTGTGCAAAATGTCAGCTCGATTGGATCACGGGAAGTGGGTTAAAAAACGACCGAAAGATTTGCACGGTCATAAGCAAGCAAGCACGCAAGCAAGCAAGTGAACTTAATATAACGGATTTAAAAACGCACACATCCCCCTGTGCTCTGACCGCGGTGCCACATCGGGGACAGATCATCTTTAGACGTTTAAGCAGATGACATTTCTCTATTTTGACGATTCGTAAAATTCAACCCCCTCGCAAATGGACAACGAACACAAATGAAGTGCAAATCGCAATTTTTTTTTATCGATTACCCCTCTAACAGGGGTCATCGATTCCAATGCCACTTAGCAAGCAACACGTCTGCACGTGTTGTATTAATGAGACGCGCCTGTTCGCCAACATTGGAAAGTGAAATATGTTCAACCACGGGCTGAAGACAACACAAACGGCGACGCAGTCACTGGGTCTCCAGGAGCTATATCTTAGTGAGTAGTGGGCCCTTTGCTGTGGTGATACTATATAAACACTAATGCATTGACTTCTTCTTGGTTCTTTCGGTAAAGTCACGTAGAAGGGAAGTAATAACATAATAAAAATAAAACATAATAAAATAATTATTTTATTATGTTTTATTTTTATTATTTTATTATTTCCCTTCTATTATCTTTTATTTTTATTATTTTATTATTTCCCTTCTACGTGACTTTACCGAAAGAACCAAGAAGATGAATCCCTGCAGTCACGAAAGCTTTAAATCGAAATTTAATTCATTGACTGTTTACATCCTAACATGTAGAGGACTGCAGAGCTTTGGGAGAGATTTTGGCACTTGCTCGCCAACTGTCCGCCTTTCCTGCACGTCCGTGGTTCCTCTGCGCACCTCTGGGTCGTTCTCTCTCTGCGAGATTGAGCGGGTGCTGTGCGTCACGCTACGAGTTGACATTGTTACGAGAGAAATCAATTGATACAAATGCATTATTTGTCGCTGTGAGGTATTGTGTAACAACACATTCCGTTTGTGCACGGTGAGATATACGGAGGTCCATTTTTAGAATACAGTATATGTTTTTTTTTAATATTAATAGATATTAGCATTGTTATTTAAGCTCTCGGATTTTAGCTGATTAACTTTGCCAGCATCTGACCGCTACTCAGCCGAGTCTAGATGCGGCTTCGTGTCGCGTCAGTGGGCAAAAGCGCTGATGAAAGCCATCGTCACTTCTCCATTGGGACAGTTTGTGCCAGTGGCTGGATACAACAACAAAAAACACGTTCTCGAGACAAAGCCGCTGCTGTCACGACGACCGCCAGAGATGACGCATTGGCAGGGTACATCGCGTGTGATGCCACAGCCATGTGATGGACAGAACGGCCAGAGTGACAACATTTATTTATACCAGCAAGGCGCATCATCAGCCACAGCGCATGCATATTCAGTGGAACAAACAAAACACTTTGCCCATCACTGTCACGTTGAAAATTAGGAGATGTTTTGCAAATCATTAATGGAATGGGTAACGCCATGAGAATCCACCATTTTTGTTATGTTACCAATTCCATTGGGCTATTAATAATTCCTTGTATCACGGAGTGCAATTGCAGTCACTATTGTCAAATAAGGAACCATACAGTCATGTCACTGCCCACTTAAATTTTTCACCGGCAGTAATTTAGACATTCACCAGGTTACCACAACCTCCTTTGTGAGTGAGCCAGTGGATGGATAATAGACTCCCGTTGTATTAATGAAGAATGAGTTATTGAAATGTTGTACAGCCGTTTACATGTCTTCCAGAGCACATTTCGTCATCCATTAAACACAATCATCTCCTACAATGGACCATACATTGTGACAAAGCTGTAATATGCGTGCCATAGTGGCAATATCTTAACTACCTTGCCTGGTATACACGAGGTCGTGGGTTCAAGCCTGACACTGACGCCTGTATATTTTTTGGTTTGCATTGTTCTCCTCGTGGCAGTGTGGATATATTTTTTTTCTCTGGGTCCTCTGGTTTCGTCCTCTTCATTCAGTAGCAAAACACGCGTTCAAAGTATTTGGCTGCAATGCATTTCCACGTGACACACCACTTAGTTGAGCTATCACTTGCGGCCCGGCTCGCCTCATAAAAATTAACCCGTAAAAACAAAGTTTTTCACTATAAATCCTTTATATGCGTGGCATCGGTTTTATTTTATTATTCATTTCTGTTTTTCTTGAGTAAGAGTTTCATTTTTATCACATTGGTATTTTAAATTAAATATGAAAAAAATTCTTAAAAAGTGGAAAATTTAGGAATTTTTTTTCACGAAAATAAATTGTCACGCACAACGAGTCTGTGTGCAAAATGTCAGCTCGATTGGATCACGGGAAGTGGGTTAAAAAACGACCGAAATATTTGCACGGTCGTAAGCGCGCAAGCAAGCAAGCAAGTGAACTTAATATAAAGGATTTGAAAAATAGCTACGTAGCTCTGTGAGCCTTAACCTGGTAAAGTAAGCGTAGTTTAAAGAGTCAGTTAAAAGTGCGGCACGCAATCCTGACATCGTTGTGGCGCTGCCTCCCTATACACACTGTTGCCATGATTGCACTGAAACATATCGCGGTCACACTGGCGGGATGTCACGATAAGGCGTGTTGGCGGCGCTCCAGATGGTGACTTTAAACGGTTTTGTTGCCATTGATGAAGGACACAGTTCGAGACGAACAAACCTGGCAACACGTTTGCGGCAAAGTAGCAGCTGTTTTTTTTCTGCTTGGTTCTTTTGGTAAAGTCACGTAGAAGGGAAATAATAAAAATAAAACATTATAAAATATTATTTTATTCTATTTTTGTATTTTATTATTATTTTTATGTTTTATTTTTATTATTTCCCTTCTACGTGACTTTACCGAAAGAACCAAGAAGATTAATCCATGCTAGTCACGAAAGTTTTAAATCGAAATTTAACAGCTGTTTGTTTGTGTGAGCTTCGTCTCCCTCTTAGCAGGCTGGGCCTTTGAGAGTGGGCCGTAACAAAGCACACGAGAGGACGTAAAAGGCATAGTGACATCATTCCCCATAGTCTGTTATAGATGTGCTCGAATTGGCCAAATGTGCTTGCCACAAATGAAACACAATACCTTGCTGATCTCGGCAAGGAGCAATAAACCATCGCGCAAACTCCGGTCATCCTCACAGCAGTGACTTTTGGCATTCCGCGCTTTCAGATGCGCTTCTGTGGCCGTCTGGAACGCTCTTCCTTCTGATATTACGAAGCCACTGGAGCTATGCACTTTTAAATTATCTAGATTGAAAACGCATTTCTTTAAAAATGATTTTTGTGTTTAGTTTGTTGTTCCTTCCCCCGCAGTTCCGATTAGCACGGTTGGTTAAGTACGGTGCAAAATAAGTTCAACGTGCATACAAATGCAACGCATCAATTGATTTTTCATCTGGAGTCCTAAATATCATATGCCACGAATGCAAAACGAATACATACATATCAGATAATTGTATCGATTGTAGGATCGAGCAGGCAAGAAGCCAGGCAAGCAGATTGCAACAATGCGGCTAATTTTGTTTAAAAAAAACGAGCCTTTGAAAAAAAAAAGTAATACAATTCAATATTACGTAATCAGAAGAAATGTGTGCACGTGAATTGCAATCGGATATATTTCTGGCAATTGCCTGCTATTAACGCATGCGTTTGAGGTGTAATCTTTAACCATTCCAAATTGCGCTCCATTCAAACACCTACTTTTCACTCCGCACAAACTTACAAATCAAAATGTTATTTTCTGTAAAGCACTGCTTGCAATCGATTACAAATAAGCAATGTTCTATCTGTGCTCGCAATTGCTGTTAAACATGTGTTATTTTTCAGAGGGAAAGTGTGTCCCACATGAAAACCACAGCTAATATTCTTGACGCCCCAAAACCTGAAGACCAATCCCCGCCTCTCAGTGCGGAGAAGCTGTGGCGTTGTATTGAACAGGATGTTCGGCTGCCCGGCGAGAGCGGGAGAGCAGCGTTTTAACAGGGACAGTCTGATACTCGCGCGTGCTACGGATGTCAACGTGTGACACAAGATTCAGTTGACATTGAACCTTATTATTAATGGGTTTAAACATTGTCATGTATGTATATATATAGGACTGCAGAACTTGGGGATTTGTTGGTATTGTCAACTCACCGACGCATTGCCCTCCAGCTTGCCTGTGGTTTCTCGGTGATGGTGACATGCATTTTTTTTTTATTTGTTATGATTTTTTACATCTATATATAAAACGCTATTATTATAATGGTTACAGCTTGAATTGCAAAACTGTCACGGTTGTTTTAAATACATTCTCGTTCACCCGGTTGGTTGGAGCTGTGAATGATCTCACTTGTCACGAGGAGAAAGCCATTGTGTTCCTGTCTTAGAGAGTCCAATTGTCACGACGATCGCTTCACCTGACATCCTCGGTTGGTCAGTGTAGGATGTTCTCAGCCAGTCTGCAACATGTCTCCTTTGGTGCAAAACTGTCCAAAGGCAATTGCTGGTGTTTACGTGATGATGGCAATTATGACAATTCAACACAACGTTTGTAACCGCTATTTACTCCCACGTCCTATTCATCGCGGCTTTCACATTTGGTTAATGCACTCCGCGAGAGTCTAGGGCAAAGTCCCGGCTTGTTCCTGGGTAAAACGACCGGGTTGGAGAGGGCTCACCTCTAATTGGCAGCGCATTGGTGGAAATTCCACATTCCCTTGATGCGGCGGGGGGGGGGGGGGTGCAGGCTATCAACAGGATGTCCACTACTGAATCGATGTGAAGACTGTAGAAATGTTGAGAAATTAAGAGAGAAAGTTGAGAGACAGTGGTAACCCTAGGGAGGCAGCGGGAATGCCGGGTATTGCTGCGTACATACTGAGAACAATGTCCGACCAAATTGGAGGAATGGCGTTTTAATTCATTGTGCACGAAGTCATTTTTTCATTCCATTTTATTTAATCGCATTTTTCTCGCGAATGGTACACTGCTGACAAACATACCGCCTCAAATTGCCCGTCTTACATCTCCTTCATTGCAGAGCCCACCGATGAAATTTCACAGGATTGGTCATTCTTTTCTTTTTCGAGTAAAGAGACGCGAATGCATGGCTTGTTTTTCAAATTATTCTGTCACCACTTAAACGTTCATGTCTACAGGTTTCCAACCCCTGCTGCAGGTTCGGTTTGCGCGATTTTGCGTGTATGCAGCTATAACCTTTATCTACACAAAATTAACTATATGCACTTATGCGGTCGGACGTAGTACAACATTACGTGCGTGCTGTGTGCGCTGCTTGGCAGGCGGTAGATTGTGGGTCCAGTGACTGTGCGGCCCATGCGACACGATTTGGATTTGTGCGCCCCTTCTTTTAGAATGAATGTACCGCGCATATCGACGGAAACATGTAAGATCAAGCATGCATTCAAAACCATTGCACAAAACTGTAATTTTCCGCAAGTAACCAGGAATAAATAAATACCCATACTTTGTGCAAAGGATGTATTGAATCTCAGTGAAGTACTGATGCACTGCTAGGCAATGCTTATATTCTTTCTCTTATATTCATAGAACAAAAAAAAACGCTCTTTCAGTAATTCTAGTCCAAGTCAAAGTGTATCCACGCGCACACGAGCATGGCTGAGTGCTCATCTCCTCTACTGGTACGGAGCCAGTGAAAAAAACGAAACATCCACGTTCTTATGACCTAGCCTGACTCAAGGTCAAGAGGTCATTGCGGCCAAATCCTCTTCATGCCAACACATCTCACCATCGTCTCTCCTTCCTTCTTCTAGATCACACAGCTGTTGCAAAGCCGACGCCAGACCTCTGCTTTGACATTATTCCACAATCTGGCCAGAACCTCCAGGTGCCGCTCCAACGGCTGTCTCAGTAAACTGCCCTCCCCCTCCATCCTCACTCTTCTGGCCTTAGTCACGACTGTAATTCGTGCCGTGGGAGTTCATCTCATGGTCCCCAGGTATTCCCTCATCCCCACTGTACAGGTGTTCCCTCGCCGCAGACATGATCGG
Source organism: Lampetra planeri (assembly GCF_965212315.1). Classification (NCBI taxonomy): domain Eukaryota; kingdom Metazoa; phylum Chordata; class Hyperoartia; order Petromyzontiformes; family Petromyzontidae; genus Lampetra; species Lampetra planeri. The sequence continues at coordinate 4,920,335 of NC_136145.1, read as the reverse complement.
ATAAAGGGGGCCTATTCTCGCCAACACTTTTGGGTGACTCTTCTTCATATGCGCACGATGGCTCTTAGTATTCGCATCAACGGAGTACACGTGGGCAATTGGAGGCTGCATTGATTGCTTAGGGTGCGTGGAATATAGGACGTGCCGATAATTATCGCAACTTGGATGAGAGTTGGCAGCAATACAAATTCACAGGGTAAACACTCACGACAATCATTAACTGAATAACAGACAGTATTTCTTTAAGCAGTCCTAATGCTGTTTGCAATATAGTATTGTCAGGGTTAGTTAAACATTTGGTTTTACATGCCTATGTCAATGCAATGCTGGATGAAGGCCTCCCCATTCTGTGTCAGTCACAAGGATTGATAACTATGCCTCACCGTGCTGATCAGTCTGGGTTGGTTCAGACATCACACGTAATAGATGCTGTCCGTGGCCAGGAGTTGAACTTGATGCGCGAGGCTCAGAGTCCAGTTCGCCAAACACTGCACCCACATATTCTTAGGTTTTTTTCGGTAAAGTCACGTAGGTAAAACATTTAAATTAATAAAAGTAAAATAATATATTTTATTTTTAATTAATTTAACATTTTACCTACGTGACTTTACCGAAAAAACCTAAGAATATGAATCCTTGCAGTCACGAAAGCTTCAAATCTAGAACTGCACCCACACTCCACCCTCGCTTGTGTCCACAGTGATTGCGTGTTTACAACGGCAGTATAGCGGTTTGCGTGACGCTGCGCTATGAACTCAGTGTCCCGAGTTCGATTCCCGCTCACGGCCAACACCAATAACAATTATCTATACCGGTCCTGGGCCTCCCTTAGGTCGACTCAGCCTCAAATAAGTGCCTGGTGCAGTGTGTAAACATCGCCACTGGGGAGACAAAGGTGGCCGGGCGTGATGCTGGCCTCACAGCCCCTCGTGTGCTTTGCCAACCTTCACAGGTGCTGGATAACATAACTTGCCCCAACAGTCTGTTAAGGCTATACGGGAGCATCTTTGTCTCTGTGTGTTTACAAACATCATTTTATAAGGGTGTATCTTATATCAAAGTGTCATCAAGCACTTGCTCAGCACAGGTTTACGAGGCTAAGTGAAAGAAAAAATGATGAGCCTACTTTGCAATGCCGTCAGCTTGCACGTGTCGGCGTGAGACGAAATCAACGCCGTGTCTCGTAGTGCAGCCAGGCTCTGACAAAAGCCTGCTTTTAGGTGAGCGCACTGGCTGCTGAGTCAGCTCACCCAGGTTAAAGAGCAAACACATCGTGGCCCTTTTGTTTAGCTAAACGGCAGGTAACCTGTGTGGTCGGAAAAAATACCAAGAGTAATATTCCATTATATGGGGCCGTCCATAAATGACGTCACGCGATTTTTGACGATTTTTGACCCTCGCCTTCGTCACACGGCGGCACAAAAAGTCAGACCCCCCCCGCAAATATGACGTCACAAAACTCCGCCCCACCCACAATTTTTTTTGTTAAACATGCTTCAAATCGCTTTAAACTATTGTCATTGTAGTGCGTATTGAATGTGGCGCTGCACTCTGATGTTGTAGGAGAAAACATGTATTAAAAGTCTATTTAATTAAGTAGAACGTGTTGTCGATATTTATTTAAAGTTGCGCATTTTGATGTGACGTCACATTTCTCAACCCCCCCCCCCCCCTTGTCACACATGTCTGACCACCCCCTAGGTGCGTGGACGGCCCCTATGCTCAAACAACCCCCCAGACAAACCGTGTGGTAGGAGGCCTTCATCAAGCAGTGGACTGGCAAACAGATTTCGCCACTGGCTCAGGGCTGCTGTCAGAAACGAGTGCCCAACCCCAACGCTTGTTTGAAGCCAGGTAGATACTTGGACTTTGTACGCTGGTGGGCATAATTTTCGTATGTGCCACCAAAACTTTGAAATATTGCTCAGAGCCAATGCCCAAAGAGAGAGAGAGAGATGGTGAGAGAAAGAAAATCTATCTTGGGATATTTTTTTTTTCAAGGGCTAACGTAAATAAATATAACCAAGTCCTTACCTTGGTAGGGAACATTGATTTGCTGGTCACGTCTAATATTTACTGGCAAGCCAGCGCATTCACACGACTGCATGAGCTCGTCGAGAGAGACAGGCGGGCAGCCGCCGTTTCAAGATGCCGTTGTAACGCGGCATGAAGTTCAGGCGATTTGGGGTTAAGAATCCAATTAAACCATCGCCGCCAGCCGCTTTTGTACTAATGACCGAGCTGGTGACATCATGGGAACACCTTACTGTCACTGCCTGTTAACATGCCCTCACAAATCAGCTGGCGAGACCTCTGCTTGTGGGATGGAACATTTTTTTTTGCCTGCTCTGCCCGTACAAACCTCCTCAGAGATAATGAACTTTGTCAACCCGTGTGAGACATTTGCCTTCGTGTCATTAATGAACAAAACAGCACAAGGAGCAGCACCATACTGTGCCCAGGCCGATAGCAATAAGAATGTTATAATGACATTTGTTTATTTATTTTCGCGTTGGTAGCATGGATGGGGGTGGCCAAGCGCAATCACTGGGAACGCACACAACGCACGGTCAAGCGTGTGGCGGTCTGGCTTGTTCATGGCTCCGAGATGGTGGCGGGAATTCCACATTCCTCTGGAGGGCTCTCGGCCTTCCAATAATACTCATTTATTCGTTTTCACACAGTGGGTATAAGACGAGAAGCGGCCACATTTCCTGACCTTTCTCAGATATCCGAGAGGCACGAGGTGGCGTGGTCATACGTCTGGTTAGCTTTGCAACGGTTGGCTGTGACGTTTTTAATCTTCGACATCCGCGGAAGCGTCCAGGGAGGACTCGCGTCCGAGCAAGGTTGCACACGCGCTGGGCAAACTCCCGCTTCCGCGTATTTCTCCTATTTCAAGTAAAATAAGTTATTGTTGAAAGCGAAAGATTAGGCGCGTCTCGATCGAGTCACACTTGAAGTGGCTGGCGATCTACGTGCGACTCACGAGCCACAGTTTGGTCGCGCCTCGTATCCTACGAACAGTAATTGTTGTCACTTGCATACAAATTTAGAAAGTGACAACATTGCAAAATGAGGTAGCAGGGTGTTTTAATGTCTGCGATGCGGGAGAGAGCACGCTTAGACAAAGACATCACGCAGTAGTATTACCATGCATTGCAGCGCAGGCATCTGACTGTTGACTCACAGCAATGGGCCCAAGTGGTGAGCTTATTTATCGCGTGAAAATGCACCCACATTTTTCACACGGACAAAATTTTCAAATTAATACGTAGTCTTTAGCGACCAATATCATTCATAATAAACGTTTTTGGGTTAGATCGCGATATTCATAAATGTGTCGCAACCCTCCACCACCCGACACGGCCAATCAGTAAAAAAAGTGTCACGTTGACAAAAGACAAATAGTTCACTTCTTTAGCCCACCGTTATGTTGAAGAGTGAAAAAAAAATGTGTAAATGTAATTTGGACATTTATAGCACCAATATTATCTAAATAATCTCAATGCATGTTTCTAACATTTCACACCGTAAGTAGCCAACATCTGGGTCAATTGAGAGGAGTTCAGAGCTAGTTCTGTGAAATCCACTTCCGTGGGCCATCTCTCCAACACGAACATTGGCACTGCTCTGCGAGCCATCCGAACGGACGCGTCATCATCACGACGTGCCACCGACAACACAATCGGGATGAATATATATGGAAAAAGAACGATACACATATGACACATCTCTCATACACCGAATAGCTTAATAGTCTCTACGTTTTACTGCCTGTAAGCACACACATTTGTGAACGTTGCAGAGCAGACAGGGGAGGTATTGTGAATTTTAAGCATGTGTAGCACACGGTGCAATCGCCATTATTCTGCACAGTGAACCGTCACCGTCACGAATCCGTGGAACGATACGTTAAGCATGATATTGGCAAATTGGCCTTTTAACAAAATGAGCGAGTTTTTTTTTGTTTAACTCCAGGGCAATTTAACGACATTATGTGTCATCTGTGGCAGATCTACATTACTCTTTATTTTAAGTGCTTGATCATGTTGCGCTAGAAGGTAGTGTTCCCCTCGCTGCAATGAATACAAGAGACAAAGCTGCAGGTCTTGATAACTCAGGTATATTTAAGAGCGAGAAAGGTGTCTCAATGGCACACGCGCAAAAGAAAGCCGCAATTAGCGCAGAAGGATTCATTAATCAGGCTCCTTAGACCCACCGCTTCGTGCCGGCAGAGTGGATGGGAGGCCTAGAGACCGGAGCGCTGACTTGGCAACACTAAAGTTGCCCAGGATAAACTCTGGGAAGCTGCACAGGAAAACTGGGTTCTCAAGTGCAGCGAGTTGATGGTCTTATCTGAGTTAGAACAAATAAAATAAAAGGGCTAATTGTATCAAAATGTGTTCGTCTACTTTGGTTACATTCCAACTATGAGAATGAAATATTGATTTGGTGACTGTCGTGCGATGGGGGAGTAAGCGCTGCCCCCTTGTGTGTTGATAAGAAGGGACGTAAAGACATGTTCAGAGGCAGTTCTACGATCGCTTCTTCTGTAGATTATTATCTTGCTCGATACGTTTGTTTAAAGATCCTTCACTTCACGATGTGACGCCGAGAGTTAAATCTGAATAAAATTGGAGAAATGCCCCAAAAAATATGTAAAAAAAATGTATACATGCCACCTCGTTTGTCAAGACAATATTTGAAATATAACACTTCTCAGTAGATGAAATTCAAGGATCTTTCTGCAATTTTTACGCTAATTGATATTCGCTTATCATTGCTAACGTGGCAACTCAACAGTAGTTGTCCAAAGGGAGAGACTGGCTACTCTCAAGGTAATGCTGCTACAACACCTGGTGAATGTTGCAAATGACAGTAAAAAAGTACAGAGAGAGAGAGATGACAGCTGAGACTTCAAAGGGGTGGTTAAGTTAATGGATGACGATGATTATTACGGTAATAAATTAAGACAATCTCCGTCCCCATTCAAAAACAAGTCATGCATTTTGACAAGGCTTGCCACACGACCAGGGCATCAAGTGATGCTTTAGTTCATGCTGAATTATTAATGTTTACCACGTAGACTTGTTTATATGACAAACGTTGATAATTGGGTGTGTAGGGTGGTGGCGGATTGACGACACATGTATATTTACGCGATATAACCCAATAAAAAAAAACTTTATTATTATCCATTAAGAATGTGACCCATGACCTTGGAAGTAGTCAGGTGGCTTAGGGATTGGGGGAACCGCTTAGAACCTGGGTTGCAGGTGACCATGTTGAGTCCAAATTCTAATTGACGTCTGCTTCTACGGTCCCTTCTCTCACACTGCTGTGCGAGAGTGCCAGAAAGAACACTTTGTCTCATGCTATGAGGCTAATGGCACAGCTGGAATAATAATAATAATACCCCAAAAATACAAATAAAGCAAAGCTATGGAACTTGCACAAAGTCAGTGTGACTCATAAACTGGCATGAAAAGACCCACCGTGTTTTGATGCGCATTTGCCACTGACAAAACACAATGCCGAGTGGCTAAAATGGCACGTCACTTAAAACCGCATGGGTGAAGAGCCTTGAAGCCGGCCCACTCGTAAACTGGCCGTGAACGGACGGCCATTAAAACAAAGCGGTTCACGTCATCGGTGGAAAAAACCCGATTTTTCCAGCGGCAGGTATCGGGTTTTTTTCTTTAATACAATTAAACTAGATTTCGGGGAATTAAAACCTGGTTTAATTAATACGAAACTCTGATCCAAGGCTTAGGCTGCTTCCTCATCGGTGCTGCTATCGTACTCGGGGGGCCGTCGGGCACGGGGTAGTCGTAGAATGCGGCGGGCAGGTTGGTCTTGATGAACACGAGCTTCTCCACAATCGTGGGCGCCAGTGAGTTCCTTCGCTTCGAATGGATGAAGGCCATCGTTGAGAAGTTGGCGAAGTGCGGTTCTGCAATTAGAATCAATTAAACCGGATTTCTCCCAATCTCAGATGATCGGGTTTAATATAAAAGACAATTAAACCCGATTGTAAAAAACCCGACTGTGCCACCCTTGGTTCACGTCCGAGAAGAAATGGCTCAAGTATGCGCGTACGCACAGGTATGGGCGCGCGCACGTGGGGAGAGTTGGCGCTTTGCCCGACGGCCATTGTCGAGAGGGAGGAGGTCTTTACGGCCTAACGTGGTTGATTTGGTATAACAAGCGCCGGCTCGTACGATCTATAAAGCTCTGCAGGGGATCTGTACGTTTTTGTATGTGGCAGTGCGCTTTCATACATAAGTGGGGAATTTTTTTTGCGCTGCATTCAAAAGGGCACAGCTGGAGCCTTGCAATTTATTGGTAACTCGACTGCTGATGGAAGGGCCTATGGCGTGCCCCTCCAGAGCATATTTTGGCCGATTCTTCCACGCTGCGTAGCAGTGTTGTAAGAGGTGGGAGTACCCACGCTTTACCACACCATACACGACTACGCCGTTCGACAAACGGTGGTGCATCTAATTTTATTTTGCTAGGTTAGGTGTCGGCGGCCAAAATAACGAGAGGGGGCATTGTTTGTTCGAATTCGACCCGAAACACTCAGTATTTCAAGAGCCCGCAAATGCACGTGCATCACGTGCACACGTGCATCATGTGCACATCGTGCACCACGTGCATCACGTGCACCACGTGCACCACGTGCATCACGTGCACACGTGCACCACGTGCACCACGTGCATCACGTGCACACGTGCATCACGTGCACACGTGCACCACGTGCACCACGTGCATCACGTGCACACGTGCACCACGTGCACCACGTGCATCACGTGCACACGTGCATCACGTGCATCACGTGCACCACGTGCACCACGTGCATCACGTGCACACGTGCACACGTGCACCACGTGCACCACGTGCACCACGTGCATCACGTGCACCACGTGCACCACGTGCACACGTGCATCACGTGCACCACGTGCACCACGTGCATCACGTGCACACGTGCATCACGTGCACCACGTGCACCACGTGCATCACGTGCATCACGTGCACACGTGCACACGTGCACCACGTGCACCACGTGCATCACGTGCATCACGTGCATCACGTGCACCACGTGCATCACGTGCACCACGTGCATCACGTGCACCACGTGCATCACGTGCATCACGTCCGTCACGAAGCGGTCTGTAGAGAGTCGCACGCGGCACTGGAGCTGCAGGTTGTCGACTCCTGGGCGAGGTGGACAGAGATGGGCGGGGATGGGGGGGGGGTACAAATGTTCACCATTGCTTAAACTGCGGTGCATAGAGATTGAACCCACGATTCAAGTGCGGTGAGATAAACCGCTGCATCGCAGCAGCAGCAGTCACGTGAATATGAATTCGTTTCACTAGAATTGTATAAGCGTCAGTTAAAAATATATATTTTTAACGAACTGTTTCAGTAAATAATGTTTGTTTTGCTATTGACGTGAATTTAATTTAATTTAAAGAACAATACACATGCACACTGGCTGTATGGTTATTAAAAACAATAACGTATTTTGTACATTTTACATGCGAACATTACCTGGGAAAAATTAAATGTTGAATTAGGACTGGAAATGAGGAGGCATTCGAGTGCTGGAAAATGAATATTTTAATTAAATATTTCTACACCAAAGCTAAAGCAATTGAACAACAAACAACGGATCAGGTTGCGTTGAAACTAAAATAGTTAAATAAAATGAAAACGCTTATATTAATCACTCTAAAATCTAAATGCACACGCTCATTCGTGGATTTTACCCGACCTAATCAGATTTAAATAAATAACACATTTTGAATTTTATCAGCAATTAAATCGTAACCTTTGTTAATTCACTGCCGGATGAGGGCTTCCCCACTTTCGATGTTGGGGGATTTTTTGACCATACTTCACCATGCCGGTCAATGTTGGTTGATTCCGATAGGGGGGAACCCAGCAACAGTTCAGATATAAATTTGCCCGCGATGTTAACCCACGACGCTGACCCACAATGGTAACAATTTTCCCGTGACGTAAACCCACGTCTAGGAATCGAAATAGGTTTCAGTGCCTTGTGCTAAAGACTGCGACATTGCAGCATACCCCACACACACACACAAATTAGTATAGACGCAGACATTATTGAATAAAATCCAATGTCATGTTTGTCAATGTCGCTGCACGCACAACAATATCGCATTTGCTACACGTACGGGGGGGGGGGGATGTAATATGCATAAAGTCCCCCACTGAAATGTGGAATTATGCTTTAGCCACGTGAATCTTACTCAAACTGTCTCTCTGCATTAACTCGTACATCCCCACACATTACCATATCTCTGCAAGCACAATGTAAACTGCCTTGTGCTTGTAACAGCCGCCCTCTCTCTCTCTCCAAAATCTGTTTTTCTACAGCCTTGTGGCATTAAACATTAATTTCGCCAAGGCATGTGAAGTCCTCGCCATAGTACAGAACGGTGTAAAGAGTGCAACGACGATGATTATAATTGCACACGATGAGAACGTCCGGTCTGCATTCACTGCACTGCTTGGATGAGGGCCTCGCCGCACTGTGTTTTAAAAGCCACGGAGGTTGTTTGACCATACTTCACCACCGCTGGGTCAGTGCCGATCGGTGACAGCTTAGGGAGCAGAAGCGTATCGAGACATTTCCTAAGAGGGGGAGGGAGGTAGGGAAGCGATCTTTCCTGAAATGTTTAAATAGGGCATTGCTTAATTTGAATGAAACGCCAACTTAAGGGGCATCAAGGGACAGATCGGGGGGGGGGGGGGGGGTGACCAGGACTCATTCAGATAACGCCAGCAACCATGGACAGGACTTTAACTCGGGTTGCTTGGTTCACAGCTCAGTTTGCAAATGACCGATGGTAATAGTACCAGCAGTGCACCTTAACCGGCGCAGTCAGGCACACAATATTGGCAAACATGCAAATGTATGACAATCAATTAATTCCACAAATTATAATAAGCTTTGAATAGGCACCAAAGTAAAACATCAATAACGCTGTGCGGGCTGCAAACGGCTTATTATAACGTACTGCCATGAAAACCTTATATACATATTACGCATAATAAGCTTGCGCTTTATGCAATAGCCAGACCTTCATCTGGGCAGAGCAGAAGGCAGAAGACTGTGATAAGCTTTTGAATACACTCATAACACTTTGCCTCCACAGCCTGCCACGAAGGAGCCGATGCCAAAAACATGATATATATTTTTTTATGCATTATTGTACGGCAGCGTTAATGACCATCGCAGTGCAGTTTTTAATGATCAAAAAGGCGATGCGTGTTCGTGATCACGGCAGTAACGTCAATGAGTGGTGGGATTAGACCGTAAACAGCGGAGACAAGGGCCGGGACAAGTTGACGGCAGCCTACGACCAATAATAAATCTTCTTGGTTCTTTTGGTAAAGTCACGTAGAAGGGAAATAATAAAATAATAAATATAAAACATAATAAAATAATTCTCACGACGTTTCGGCCACAACGCAAGCAGCCGTCCTGTTCTTCACCCGAGGACGGCTGCTTGCGTTGTGGTCAAAACGTCGTGAGAATTATTTTATTATGTTTTATTTTTATTATTTTAGCATTTCCCTTCTACGTGACTTTACCGAAAGAACCAAGAAGATGAATCCCTGCAGTCACGAAAGCTTTAAATCGAAATTTACGACCAAGAAGTTCCACCTCTTCCCTCGTCGCCCATTTCTCTTCCGTCGCCCCTCCACTCCTTCCTGTCCGGTTCGCCGACCCATCCGTGATCCCCAAGTGCCCCATCTCTCGCGGTCACTCATTCCACCAATCCTTGCACGCTCCAGGCATCTAAACATTTCTGTTCTGACACTGTTTTTTGAAACGATGTCAAGCACCTTAATCGAAGGCACTATATATCTATAAAAATGAGATAAGATCTGCAACAGTTATGTATATTATGTTTAACTTCTTTCGCACCATACGTAGCCAACCATGCCAATCAGCGGTGTTGGGGGAAGGACAACAAACTAAACACAAACACATTCCTGCGGAAGGAGCTGGTAGGAACGTTGGGTTGCTCGGTCAATGGCCAGGTTCAACGGCGGCGTGGTGTATTCCGCAAATATGGCCGACTGCGAGGGTGATCACAAGCCGGCGTGAGTAGGTTAAACGTTGAGTTTTATAATGGCACCACGGGGTGACCAGCCCCTCCCCTCCCCTCTCCACCCAGCCCCACCCCTCCCATTTTTGGATGCACGACGGATGGACGGACACAATAATCCCCTGTGGGCTGGTGTAACCAGGAGGTTCCCACCAGTAAAAACAGTTCTAATGAAATGAGTTGTCAAGATCGATTTACAGTCCATAGGGCACCACAGTGGCAATATATTAACTAGCTCTCCTGGTATACAGGAGGTCATGGATTCGATCCCAACCCTGCCACCAGTATATTTGGAGTTGGCATGTTGTCCTTGTGATCGTGTGGATTTTCTTTGGGTCCTCCAATTTTACCCTCAACATTTAGAAACATGCGTGTAGAATAATTGGCTGCTATACATTTCCACGTGATAAGCCACTTCATTGAGCTATCATTTGTGATAGCCAGGTTACTTTTTAAAAGAGCTATATAGCTCAGTGGGCCTTACCTGGTAAAAAATAATACGTGCATTGCTCCAGATATCCATGTTTCAAATTCGTTTTGTTCTCAAGAGTTAACTAGGGCATTATTTTGCCGGTGTGGAGCGATGATTGTTGCTGCGTGTAATTCCAATTGAGAAATTTGCGGTATAATTTACTATTTAGGCAAACATGGAGCAGGAATTCGGCAAAAATGGGCAATCGTCGGGTCGAGCGTGTGGCCGGGTAAAGTGTAAGTACGTCAAACTCTTCCAACATATCTGCTCAATGTGGAACAGTAAGTAGACCCATTCGTCAGCAGTGGACATGTAATAAACGGTCGCACTTGTATGTGTGCATCGATTCCTCAGTCTCACAGTCATGCATTGATTCAGGTGTGTTCGAATCAATGTTTTGATTCGCATAGGCTACATGTACAAAGTTATCCAGCCACAAGCGGCTGCTAACATGCACCAACAACGTGAAACAATGAACCACACTTAAATCAACGTCAAATTGTGACATTAAATCGCTACGAATTTATTGAATTGCATGGCAGAGGAAATCGCGACACCCCCTCGTGTCCACGATTGTGCCACCCCTCCCCATGTCCACAATTACAAAACCGAGATGCATTCCCAATTTCTGGATGAAAAAGAAAATATAAATCAGAAAATCGGGCGGTCCACGGATTTTTTTAAATTTTGGATTGATCAAAAACATCATGGGAAGTGACATCACGGCAGGTGACAACCGTCCCATGACGTCATGTCTGCTCTTTTTCTGCCGATGGTAGCCACATGCCATTGCGCAATATGAGCTTTGTTCGCACGAAAACACGTTACACTTTGTCCAACATGTGAACTGCGGAAACATGTAAAAACTGTCGCCTGCACACATGTCAAAATTTTCCTTACCAATACAAAAGTGGGAAATTGTAATCCCGATTACATAAAACACTTCTCGTGATATTTTGATATGAAAAAAGCAATCACACACAATTGAGAAGCATAAGGTTAATAATATGCTTTGGGTGATGGAAGTGATATGCCATCCTTCAGGAGCCCCTAATGGCTTTTCTAAGGTGGCAAGTTTTTGACTAAATCCCGTCGGTTATGATGGAAATCCCCATTAGCATTGTAACAAGTTTACGGGATTATTATTTACACGGTGAGTGACGGTGTATTTTCTTCTCATTTATTCGTGACACTTTGCGTCAAAACAATAATCACTCGAGGAGAAAACAGCCCTCCAAATATAGACGCCTCTTAACACATTCCTGCGGAGGGAGCTGGTAGAAACGTTGGGTTTCTCGGTCAATGGCCAGGGTCAACGGCGGCGTGGTGTATTCCGCAAATATGGCCGACTGTGAGGGTGGGCACAAGCCGGCGTGAGTAGGTTAAACGTTGAGTTTTATAAGGGCACCACGGGGTGACCAGCCCCTCCCCACCCAGCCCCACCCCTCCCACCCCCCACCCAGCCCCCCCACCCTCCCCTCCCCACCCAGCCCATCCCCACTCTCCCCTCTCCACCCAGCCCCACCCCTCCCATTTTTGGATGCACGACGAACGAACGGACACAATAATCCCCTGTGGGCTGGTGTAACCAGGAGGTTCTTACCAGTAATATTTTTAGTCGCTGAAGCTTTAATTACAATGTTTCCCCCCCTGCCCCACCCCCTCCCGGTTAAATAGTAAAGCGGTTGAGGATAATGGAAAATGATTACATATCAGCGGTAAGTGTCATCAGCTATGGAGGTAAATTAAACGCTGCCAGTTTGTTCGAGCAAATAAGAAAAACTGACGCGTGCAATAGGTTTGGATCAATCGCTGTAGAAATTGCATAAGTCGTTCACGTGTTGTTTTTTTATACGACATTGTTGCTGCCACGTGTTTGTGCAGGCGAATGCGAAAAAGGCGCACGATTGGTTACATAATTATTCGGAATCATTCATGCAGTACAAACAACAAAGAAAACAACTCGCATTTGCCATTAACACTGTGGACGTAAGTAGCATATATAATAGGAGACGTTTCAGGCAATAACCCTTCTTCATAGCACGAAAAATCCACGTGCGTGCTATCATTGACGAGTTTGTTGTTTGTTGTTTTTTTTGTTCTTTGTGCTTATGCACCACAGCCAACTCAGTCTGGATTGATTAATGTTCGTCAGCATTTACACGCAACATTTAATTTTCGTCGGTATACCATAATGAGTAACATAAATGTATTTCGGATAGCGGGGTACAAAAATAAAATTAATGAGACTAATTAATTACAGAGAGGCAAGCTAGATTTCTGGTTTTTGAAACGTAACAAGAAAACAAGAGACTGAATGTAACGTTTCGATGGGGGGAAAATGACAGGTGAGATAGCAAAATTAGTACGAAATAAATGTTTTAACAATTCAATGCAACTGGGAGGAGTATGTAATGCACAGTTTATTGAGTAATATCATGAGCAGAGCTAAATGGAAAGGAGGCCACGATCGCTGACGGTTTCGAGAAAGGACACGGCTCACGCGGAGAGTAGCAATCATTGTGGGGAGATCAATGGGTTTAAATACTGGTAAAGGGCAAGCTAACTCAACCCATCATCCCATTAAAGTCGATAAATCAAGTACCGCATTGTAGCAAGCAATAAAGTGCTTGTACTATGGACATACTTGCCCCCGCCAAAGGAATGTGGCATTTTCACCACTGGCTCAGGGCTGTACACAGGAGAGGAGGTCATTCCCTCAATGTTCATTTGAGTCAAAAAGTGCTTTGACTTTTCACTATCCGTACGTATGCATAAAATCGGACCTGAGCGACTGGGTAACTGATGTAAATTCTAATTTCATTCTAAAAGGGGCTACAGATATGCAAATTGGCACAAACACAGCATATCCGAGTTGTGACTGGATTAGTACTTATTGTAATTTTAATGACATTCTGAAAGAGTTAGACAGTTAACGTCTGGCCCAAATATAGCCAAGGCGATACTTACGTAACCATATCAATCTCAAAAGTAGGCCCGCAAAAGTTTGCACTCGGGTTTTGGTGGGGTGCTCTGTCCAATTATGACATCAGATTTGAGTTCTTCAGAAAAAAAATAAAATTGCAAATGTTCACCCTCAAAAATCCAGCAAAAAAAATGTATCACACTTTAGTTTTCTTTTTTTGTACCTAAGCATGCATCAGCCTGTATGCGGAGGTTTTGATGGGTGCTTAGTGGATTATATAACATGCAATGTATTGTAAATGGTGATGCTGCTGCTGTGTTGTGAAGGTTATCACACCGGGCTCGCAATAGGAATCCGCCCTCTCTCACTTCTGTATGGCAAGCAGTAATAATGGGTAAATCCACAGTTAGTCGATCGACAGATCGCATGCAGTGGGTACTCCATACTCTTCAAAGATGTCTGGTGAGTGTGCCTTCTGGGAGCGGGGGAGGGGTGAGAGATTTTACATGGCCTGCTGCCACAAAAACACAATGTTATATAAAAAAAAATCGATTCTTAAATCTGATTGTGACCACACATTCTGATCATTCACCAATTTACCAGTCTAATACTGCATATGAATACAAAATGGACAAGCAGTGATTCCCACACAGATTCTATGTGAATAGGCTTCGTCAAACACACAGGCATGAACAACAACGAAAAAAGCCACAGTTTTCTTTTTCTTTCGGTACAACTGTGGAGCCTGCCAACGAAAACTCCGTTCAATTAGCCACGAAACAACTGCAAACCGATTTGGGCATTATGCTCGGGTGAAATTGCCTGGACAGCTTTTGCACATAACGCACTAACCTTTTCACCCAGATCTCAACCAACAACCTTTCGCCGCTAACAGTACCTTTTTTTTTTCACCGGAGCCAATTTAATGTCACGAATGAGCAGCAAGGGGACGCTTCGCACTTGAAGAGGAGTTCACACTGCCACCGCTACTTAAGGTCGCGCACGCATCCACGTTTTTTTTTTTCTCGAATGGTCAGATTATGAGGTTTTATTTTCTTCCCGACGGCAAATGGACATTCCACTCAGCCACGGCATAAAGCCGGCCTCTCACGGCCTTCACATTTAAGTTATTTATGAATGATCTTTGAATGCGGGAGAGAGCGCGGTGTTACGGGTAGAAGATGTGGGTTCAAATCCCGATTGAGCGGGGGTGCATGTCGATTCAACCCTCGCAACCATCCAGGGTCAATAAAATTAGGTACACCTTTGAGGAAGTCAGCAGTGGTTGTTCCGTTGCTCGACTCACTAAATACTTTAGAGATGTGCAATGTACAGTACGTCGAAAGTCTTTCCCACCGAGCGTAGCCAACTGCGCTAATTGTAGGTGCGAGTCGAATTTTCAGCACCGACTCAGGGATACAAGTCGGAGATGAGTGTACCTCTCCGATGTGGCTCTGGCTTGTAAGGCAAGTCTGTTTGGCTCCTGGCACGTGGAGTCAGACGTCGGACTATTGTGCCGAAGAGCACGTGCTATACAGCCCAATCACGTTGGAGAGCACACAACCGTGAAAGCATGCACTCTCAGAGGCAAGTGCTGCCCCATGTCACTAAGAGTGAGACGAAAATTTGACATGTGAATGTTTAGTGTACAAATATCAGATGCTCACTTATGCAGTGGAGCAATTGTCTTATTTTTTTATTAATATATAAATTAACTCGCAAAATAAGCCATGCTCGTGAATTTTTTGCTTTGAAGAAATTTATGGTGGATCATACACATTTTTAACAGTCTTAAACCAAACCAGCTGGGCTGCAAAGTGAGCAGGAGATGGCAGAACAGAAAGTAGGTTTGCAAACTCATCTAGGTTGACCTATACATATTTTCTCCAGCGACACTGGTTATTGAGTCTACACACTGCAAACACTCCCTAAATAGGATTTGGCCAAATACCACAATTCAGAACATCCCATTAACTCAGCGAGCCTCTTCTCGAGTTAATGAATGGCACCGATGACAGCATTGTGTTTTATATCAGCAGTGTGAGCTTCAACGACACCAACATCACATCTAAGTGCACACAGAACATTCTTCATTTATATATAAATGTTATTGCCAAAACACAGCAGCCGCACCGTACGTAACCAACCATACAAATTGGAGGTATGGAGGGGAAGGACAACAAACTAAACACAAAAAGCACTTCTAAAGAAATGAGTTTTCAATCTAGATTTAAAAGTGCAAAGCTCCAGTGGCTTCCTAAATATCAGAGGGAAGAGCGTTCCAGGCGGCCGCAGAAGCGCATCTGAAAGCGCGCGATGCGCTGACCACCGTCTTTGTGCAATGGCCATCCAAAAGCCGCCGCTGCGAGGTTGACCGCAGCTCGTGTGATCGTTTACACTCCTTGACGCGATCGGCAAGGGTTTGCAATTAATTTGTGGTAAGGACTTCACGTGTAATGAGCGCGACCTTATCATGTATTAGTTCGGCAACTGGAAGCCAATGCAGCTCGGCAGGCACTTGACGAACACCGTCGAATATTGCAGTACCCGTCACGACGGCTCACAACACTGCTGGCGGAAGGACCTCTGCTATAGGGAGCTCAATTAGAATCCTTCTCGGGGGTATTTTGGCCGAATTGTTCCATTCCGTCCAGATGTCTTGGAAGAGGTACCCACACTTCACCCACCATACACGACCTGCCGATCGACTAACCGTGACCAACCCAATTATACTGTTGAGTGGACAGCGGTGGTGATGGGGGGGGGTTAATAAACTTGGCAATCGTTTCAACTGCTGTGCCGGGAGATCGAAGCTGTCGACTTCTGGATTACAATTCCACCGTGCTAACCATTGCGCCGTGTGACAGCATCCCGAGCAAGAAATAAACGACCCTTTCCCGATTTTTCAATTTTGGAACCGATAGGTGGGAACTGCATGAAATACTTGGTGGATGGCAGAGTTGTGAAATCAAATCCGAGGATGAGACCACGATTTGAATTCACGCCTGCGGCTCACAGATAAGGGGTCAAGCTCAGGGTTAAAGTTAATCAAGTGTGAAGCGGCGCCATGGAGTAGTCGGTTTTAAAAATACCGAGGGTTGATGTGTGCAAAAACACGCGAGAGCTTTCAAGAGTGGGCGGTGGGAATGAGGAGATATTGAATTCCGGGAGACCGCTGCCTTTATTACGCGGTTTATTTGCTTGTAAAAATTTTGCCAGTGGAAGACGGGCAGCAAAGGGGAGCATCACAGCAACAGGGATGCATGTATTCGTCATTATTTGCACGCGGAACAATCATACAGATTTTGTTCACGGTTAGCGCGTCTGCCCGTACTAAAGCCAGCCTCCTACGATAAACTGCATGTGCCCTGAAGTTTGACAACGACAAAATGCGACCGACGCATTGGCGGTCATGCGCAAGCAAAAGAGAATTACAAAAACTCACACATTTGTCAATATCACTGCCCTAAGAGGAGAGCATATCTCTGCCATGACTAAAGGCCATTGCCTGAAACATGGCTTATTATTCATATTTCAAGTTTTTTGGGCAGTGTTATTGACGAACGTGTTAAGTTTTGGTGATTTGTGGGAGCTGAGTCGGTGAGATGGTGCTTCGCGATCAGAAGGGTGCGAGTTCACATCCTGATTAGGTACGGAACGGTTGCCTGAGCCCATTGCCACTTCTTCTGGGTCGATAGAATTGGGTGCCATTTTGTTCAGGAGTCAACAGGTGGTTGTGGCCTATGAATTTCTCACCCCCCATCCCCCCTGGCCAAAGGAACGTTGAATTTCCACCACTGGCTCAGAGGTCATTTAAACAGGAGATGAACGCATTTCCTCAGCAGGACAGTTGCTTCTGAAATATTTCGACAGCCGTCCCTGCCTCGTCTTCATTTAGTTTTGTTCGAGTTGATTATTTTTTGTTGTTGTTGACAACCCTGCAGAGAACAATATGCTTGTCTCGTAGGATTTCAACGAATAACGCGCCAATGTTGTCACAGCACGGCCCTTTTAATCTTCTCAATGACACACTACACAGAGGATCTGTCTGCCTCTGTTGACATTATAGGAGTGTGCGTGTCGACGATAAGACCTGCAGGCCTTAACCCCGAGTCCCTAAACAGAATCCTTCTCGCGGCGCGATACAAGATCTAATTTCTGAACAAATTCCATCCGTATATACTTATGATATTGCGACAGAAATATTTCTTCTTCAGATGGGCTCAACACATTTCTAAATGGAATACCTTGTAATTTATCCATGTCGGTGGATATTCATCAAATTCAATATATCTATATTTTAACACTGTGCACAATCTTGTAAAACTTGATTGAAAACTAATTTATGTAGAATGCTCTTCTGCGGCCATCGGGAACGATTTTTCTCCCGATATTCTGAAGTCATTCGAGCTATGCATGGAGATTATAAACCTATTTCCTTAGAATCTGCTTTTGTATTTAGTTGATTGTCCTTCCCCCACACCTTCGATTAACACGATTGGCAATGCACGGTGTGAAATAAGTTCAACACATACACGCATACAAACAATACAAATAACAATTATTATAAAAACGAGAGTGGAATGATTTTTCCCCCTCTCCCCACTCCTTGTGATTCAATTAATAATAAACGATTTGCCGTTTGTGCTTTAAAGCATTGATTGATCTCTTACAAAATGTATTCAACTTGTACCATTGGCGTCTTGTCATGTGATGAAGAATGCATTCAGATCTCAAAGAGCAGCATGCCACGTGTGTCAAAACAAATAGCCGCGTAGGAGATTTTTCAAAAGACTTCTTCCGAAAAATTATTCTAGTGGCCTTTTTTATCCTTTACATTGTAACGTCATCTTCCATCACCACACACACTGCAATCAAATTAATCATTCAAATCTAGCCAAAGTAACCTTTTCCCGCTCCGAGACGTCTTCCAAGTTGTAGGGTGGGTGTCCCATTCACCGCTGAATCTCACAACACACAAACGATTCGGCGTATTTTTTTTTTTTTAGCAGAGACATAGCGCCGTTCTTTTTAAATACATTGTGCTCACCGTAGAGAACTGCAGCGACTCGACCACACTCTATGATAGCTGGCGCCAAACTGTGCCACACTCCCTCCGAACCCCCCTTCCATACACGTACGTCATTGGAATGGCAAAGGGTCATGTGCCAAACGGTAGATTTTGTGACTGTTGCGGGAATAAAACAAGTGGACTTTTTTAGGAAACTTCACGAGCAGGGGACGATAGCAAAATAGACAATAAGTCTGGCAAAGGAGTGCCAGCCAACGGAGAAAACCATGTTTCATATATTATCCAACGAGGCGGAGATGGAGCAAGAAAATGAGCTCGTGTGCAGATGCTGGGTGGATTTGCTACATCGCAGGATCGTGAGAGACGGTGACGGCTTAGAGAGACATTCCATTCAGCAGTGGATTGATCATAGCAAATCACGCCAAAGATAATGAAGACTTGTGTGCGTTGGAATCTCATCAACACAAATACATTTTCTGGCAGTGTCAGGATGGGCGAATGCAATTGTGTGTCAACTAGAATATTTGTTTCCTTGTAAAATAGATGAAATTGTGTATGAAATGTTATTTTATTTATTTAGTCGTGTGTCTTTATGCTTCACACACGCTTCCATATGTGTAGATGTATAATACAGGTTTTTAGGGTTAGATCGTGTACATATGTAGTGACGTTAAGGGCGTCGCTATGGTGGTAGCGCCAGACACTGTTGGAAGAGTGCTACTGTGCGTCCGGAACCTCTCTCTGGGCCAGAGTGAGTACGGCATGCGAACGGGCCCTCGGGGGTATCATCCTGTTGGCGGCCTGGGAGAGGGCAAATCAGGACATGGTAGTCTGGGTGAACCTGAGAAGGCACGTGACCGGGACAGCGTAGGGAGAGGGGCCCGAGGGGGGCTTGAGGGACACGTGACGCTTCGTCGAGATCCTTCGGGAAAGGTCTCCAAGGGGGCGTGGCCGAAGGCGGAGCGAGGCCACGCCCCCTGTGGAATCATCCTGGGGTCCTGCGTCTCGTCGTCTCCGGGTCTTCCGGCTTCGCTCGGCATTGTGGGTCAGGCAGCATGCACGCTGACTGACCCGTTAGTGTAGTTAGTCTGCTGCTCACGCAGTTAACCATATAGTTATCACTTAGGTGTTGAACCAGTGTATGTTTATGTACCGCTTTCTCCAGTTCGTGGAGTGACTCATGCAGCCAGCTATGGCTGCATGAGTTTGGAAGTACATGTTGTTTATGTCGTTTATTGTGAAAATTCGGTCACAATTCCTATGATCACTGTTCCATTGCTTTTATGGCTGTATTTTGGTTATTTTCGAAAAGTTTTTTGGTTTGGCCATGTTTGTTTGTTGTAGTACAGAGTTAGACTGATGGCCTTAATCTAAGTTGTCTTGTGGTTGTTGTTGTTTGACTTGCATCCCACTGGGATTTTTGCACACAGCGTTGGTGTACGGTGTTTTTTCTGCAATATTTTGCTGTCTTTTCTTGGATTTTCTGTTTGTGCATAGTCACACATAGTCACTATAAGATGTTTTCTTGTTCATGTTTTTGTTTTTTGTTTGTTGCGGTTGCACCCGATTCAAGAGCCGAATGGCTCACAGGGCTATACCTAATAAATGAACTTGAACTTGAATTAGCCCTGTCGGGGTGTTGTAATAAACATGTTGCCTCCAACTCCAGTGTGTGCCTCCGTACAACACACTACACATATAAAAATGCATCATTAAACCTGCCACTACCTGACACAGCCAAATGAGTAAGGTTTGTCACATAGCCAGAACATTCATTACGAGTTCAGCACACCGGTGTGTTGGAGAGCAAAGCCACAACATTTACAATCTGATTACAACGTTTCGCCAGTAATTGCAACTAGCTTCATCAGGCGTCAGCCAGATTTGTGGAAAAATTATCCTGTTTCATTCCTTAAATAGAGGGGTATATGTGATGACATCACTTGTGTGTCCTTCTTGCTTGAATTGGGGGGGGGGGGTTAATCAATATATAAATTACAATGGGTATCCTTTGCCGGTGGGGTTATTTATATGGTCATCAATGTGCATTATGCATGCCGATCATGCAAGCCCATTGTTCTTGTACCTCCTGTAGATTGTGTGCGCTAAAATAGCCGTATCTGTTATTGTTCAACAGTAATACCTATTGAAGTATGATGACCTGTATAGTCATGCATTTAAACAATGAATTATTTGATGATTTGCTTCCAAGCAGCACTAAGTCTGTAGCGATCCGAACGGTGAAAATAATTTTTACTTCTCTCAATTTCGATCGATTCTTTACACTTAGTTTTGGCCAGTTGTAACTAGTTTTGCACAGAACTTCAACATTATCAAAATCAACTGTGTGTCCTTGTTGGCACGCATGTTCTGCCACTGCCAACAGTTGTATTTCGGAGTATTTAATATTTTTTGCTGTTCTTTCAGTCTCGTGCTAATCATTCGTCCTGTTTGCCCAACATAGCATTTGGCACAAGTGCAATTAATCCGGTACACAGGGGGATTTCTCCACAAATGCTGCTTGGGCGGTATTCAGTGACATATGGAATTTATAGTCAGAGTACGAAATGTTCCATCTAACAGGAATCATGATGAGTCCTTACAAACGTGTAATTTATCAATACTGATTATTTAATTGATGTAATAATATATTTGGCTTGTTGATGCTGTCATGCATTTGCTTAGATGTAGTTATTTAACTGCATGAACACACGCACGCCGCTTCGCTTAATAAAATTCCCCCACTTGTCATTTATCAAAATGTCACGAAACAACCGGTAATATATGCCAGTTGTCTGGTATTGCAGAATATGCAAAATCTAGTTGATATCTCTAGGGAGTGTAGCTTTCAGATGCGCTTCTGCGGCCGTCTGGAATGCTCTTATTTCCGATTTTACGAAGCCATTGGGACCTATGCACTTTTAAATCTAGATTGAAAACTATTTTTTTTTAGAACTGCTTTTTGTGTTTAGTTTGTTGTCCTTCCCCCACACCTCCGATTAGCACGGTTGGCTACATATGGTACGAAAGATCAACATACAAAATCGACATATCACTAAGAACTTCCAACAATTTACCCCACCACCCGCAACACGTGATCTGTCGATCCACCAACCATAGTGTACCCATTTATGCTGGTGAGTGGACAGAGGCAGGAATGATTTAAAACAAAACAATAAAACTGTTAGCAATGTTCCAACTGCACTGCCGGCAAATCAAATTGAACTAACGACGTCCAGATTGTGCTCACGGTGGCATTATGTGTTGTGAATTAAAGTTATATTTTAACGTGCAATTTTTATTCTGTTGTCGTGGTGTGGTCTGGGACTGTTTTTTTTACGTTGCTGCCTTGCCCCGAGGTTTCATTTGGTGTTGAAAAATCGGAGAGGAATTGATGTGCTTATGCAATTTGTACTTATATACGTGATTTATTTTAATGCAGTAACTTGCTAAGCTTTCCTATACTTTGCACTCCCATCTGTTTCTGCATTGATTGTTGTTGTTGTAACTTTCTGACCCGCTCTTGCTGGACATCTGTGAAATAGAGCTTCATAGCTCATCGTGATTCTTCCATTCTAAATCAAGTTTCCGATTCTGGTTCAATTAACGTATTTTGGGTAACACCCCCTGAAAAAAAAAAATCAATCACATTCAAAATAATAATTCCCAAAACCTTCAGGCACAAAATTATTGCTAGACCCCATTTTTACATTTTGTTTTCACATTCCTTGCAACCTTAGGTCTAAGCCACACATTTTCTCATCATTTCCTTCATTGAGTTGCCAGCTGGATCCCAATGATGTACGCATTAAAGCTTCGTGCCCACGGCTACCCAATGTTACTCGGGGGATTTTCTGCAGTTGCGGGTCACAGAGCGATTGATAGTTTCACTGAAGATGGAAAAATCCGCCCCCTTCCAATGGGCACCTGGAGGAAAATCTGCCAAAGCGGTGGAAAATGGCTCGCACGCTAGACTTGCAATCCAGAGGTCGCCAGTTCGATTCCATCTCCTGGTGCGGAAGTTGAAACAATGGTGAATTTTGATTTAAAGCTTTCGTGACTGCAGGGATTCATCTTCTTTGTTCTTTCGGTAAAGTCACGTAGATGGGAAATAATAAAATAATAAAAATCAAACATAATAAAATAATTCTCACGACGTTTCGGCCACAACGCAAGCAGCCGTCATCAGACGCTGTCTTTCCGACGACAATGGTGAATGTTTATTAAATTCCTCCCTTCCCCCGCCAACTGTCCATCCAGCTGTACACATGGGTAAGGCCACAAGCTAGTCGATAGGCAGGTTGTGTGTGGTGGGACAAAATGTGCGAACTCCCACCTATTCCACAAACCGTCTGACCAGTCTGGATGAGTAGGCCAAATACCTTCTGGACCAGTGTTTTTCATTGCAAGGCCCGCGGGCCACTAATTGCCTTCAGTGCGGTCCCTGACACGCGGCCCTGACAAAACACAAATGTGTAAACAACCCCTTGCAGGCGGTGTGGAGGCCCTCGCACTGATGATGTCTTATCGGCGAAAGTGGTCCCCGCCTTGGAAAATGAGTGAAGAACACTGCCCTCGAGGTCATGAACCACAGTCGTAGGAGTAAGCACAGTGGCTTCTCAAGAGGACCCTCTATTTAAGACTCTTTTTTTCACCAGCAGCGGGCATGAGTGAGTAATTGCAGGGATGCGCTTTTGCCTCAAGAGTAGTACATTACGAGTCGCTCACGGGACATCCTCTACTTGATAAACATCCTCACTGTCACGGTGGCCGAGTGTCTCAGAGAGTTCAGATCGTTGATCCAGCACCACTGAGATCCTGGGTTTGAAGCGCCGTTGAATCCGCCCGTCCTAAAAGCAGCTTCTAAAAAATGCAGCGAGTTGATGGTTTCATCCTGGTCACGAAGTAATGCCACCATTTTATAGAAGGAAAAAAAAAACACCCCACTTTCAATAACTTGTTAACAGCACCGCTGTGCATATAATTGTGGTCATATATAATAACCTGTCTGCACGTCCATAATTCATTGCACACGGACTGTCCAGCAATTTTCTCCACGAGAGAAAGTGCATTAGACAGTAGCGCATTCTGCTGCTGTGCGTGTACGTTGTGTGTGTGTTTTTTTAACCAGGCAATTACATCACCAGCAATGTACCTCGGAGAAAAATAAAAAAAAGTAAAAAAAATAGCGCATCCATCAGAGAGATGCATGGGAAAGGAATGTGCTCCCTTGCTCGTGCAATCACCCCGATGTTTCTCGCGGGCCAGAAATAAAGATAGAATCGCTCATTCGCATTACCCACGCACCCCGGAGGACGCGCTCCCACACGCTCAACAAAAAAAAATCTATAAATCTCGAGTAGGCACGCAACAACCGTGTTGATCTGCTCGAATCAGGGGCTGCTTCGAACCGCCCTCTCTGCGTAATAATCACACAGCAGCGGCTGTGTTACGCACGCAACGGTGGGGGCTATCTGTTAACATTGCTTCTCATTCTCGACGATATACGTGCACAGAATCTGGCGATGCGTGCATTAGCCGTGGTTGGCGGAGGCTTGTGTCCTGTGGTTCGTAATCCAGCACTGCGGATGCCAGCGGCCAAGTGGCCTCCACAGTGCGTTGAGCAACACTGTGAGCAGATTCCGCTACGAACCCGCCGACCCGAGTTCGATTCGATTACCTGAACCGGTCCCGGGCCTCCCCTAGGTCGACTCAGCCTCGAGCGAGTATGTGGTGCGCTGTGTAAACATCGCCACTGGGGAGACAAAGGCGCTGGGCACCTATCCCCTCGTGTGCCGTGCCTGACTTAATAGGTGCTCGCTAACAGCACTTGCCTCAAACAGTCTGTTAAGGCTATGCGGGGGGGGGATGTCTTTGCCGTGTCCTTGTGTCTGTATATATGTGGGTGGAACAATAGCGGAGCGTTTGGCCACTGCTATATGAACCCAGCAACCTAAGCTCGTGTCGAAAATTTGAACCTGACCTTGGGCCCCCCACGAGGTTGTCTCGGTCCCAATTGAGTACCTTGTGGTGAGTAAATATTACCAACGGGGAGGCAAATATGGCCAGGCGTGGTGCCAGCCACACTAGCCCGTCGAGTGACCGCGAGCGGCGCTTGTCCTGTGTGGTCAAGTCTATACAGCTGGGTTACGTTTGTCTGTGTCTACACGCACACGTGTCATGCTGAACTATAGCGAGCCACAACGGGGTTCCCACTACCGCAAGACACGATTTGACTCGCGACTGGTGAATAGGGGCCGTCCATAAATGACGTCACGCGATTTTGGACGATTTTTGACCCCCCCCCCTCCCCTTCGTCACACGACGTCACAAAAAAGTCAGACCCCCCTCCCCCCTCAAATATGACATCACAAAGCTCTGCCCCCCCCCAAAAATGTTTTTTAACACGCTTCAAATCGCTTTAAACTATTGTCATTGTAGTGCGTATTTAATGTGGCGCTATACTCTGATGTTATAGGTGAAAACATTCATTAAACACATTCCTGAGAAGGGAGCTGGTAGGAACGTTGGGTTGCTCGGTCAATTGCCAGGGTCAACGGCGGCGTGGTGTATTCCGCAAATATGCCCGACTGTGAGGGCGGGCACAAGCCGGCGTGAGTAGGTTAAACGTTGAGTTTTATAAGGGCACCACGGGGTGACCAGCCCCTCCCCACCCAGCCCCTCCCCACCTTGCCCACCCAGCCCCTCCCCACCCTCCCCTTTCCACCCAGCCTCACCCCTCCCATCTTTGGATGCACGACGGACGGACGGACAGAATAATCACCTGTGGGCTGGTGTAACCAGGAGGTTCCTACCAGTAAAAGTCTATTTAATTAAGTAGAACGTGTGGTCTATATTTATTTAAAGTTGCGCATTTTGATGTGACGTCACATTTCTCAACCTTCCCCCCCCCTCGTCACACATCGTCACAAATGTCTAACCCCACCCCTCCCTAGGTGCGTGACGTCATTTATGGACGGCCCCATATTGAAAAACTGACATCTTTGCGTATGAAACAGCCGCCCAAACCGGTTTTACATTCACCGTCCTATTCCACATCCTTTTCTCCTCTTTAATTACATTTGCTTTGCTTCATAAAGCATGCATTGTGTGTGTGCGTGTTGGGAGGATAGATGAATGAGATTCGTGCAGAGCCAATCAACAAAGCATCCCTCTCTCCATCCACACAACACCGATCATCAATCACAGCAGGATTAATCGTTACTCTGTCACGTTTATTCCTTTGAATTGGGGTGGTAGCGTGGATGTGGATGAGTGGGTAGGGGGGGGGTGTTTGCTGTGGCACATGCTCATTTGAGAGCATATGCCTCCACCTCGCTGGCGACTCGTGCCAGCAAGGGGCAATGCTGACCCTTCTAATGCGCACCCCGGTGATTTTGATTGCTGCAGAGAGGAGTGATCTCGCTCGCGTGCCCGTGACCCGATCGGCTAATGGAGTTGTCCATTATGTGCCAGCACCTCCCCGTTAGGCACTGCTGCCCCACCGCACCGGCACGACCGCTCACTGCTGCATACATTTGCAGCATGACAATTACCGCCATGCACACTGTACGTGTACCCACGCGTGCGCGTTCGCGTGCGTGTGTGTTTGTGAGTAGCGCAGCGCCGCGAACGGGGAACGTGGCGATGTGTGCTGCTCATTGCCTTTGAAGGACCCAATTGTGAAATTTTTACGAATAGAACACATTCGTCCATCACCATTCCGCTGCGTTCTTGGTGGTGTTGTTTGAGACGGGTGCACAATCAGACACACACACATACACAGATACACACAAACCAAGATGAAGATACTCTTAGGTTTTGTCGGTAAAGTCACGTAGGTAAAAAATAAAATAAAAAAATAATATAAGTAATAATGGAAATAAAATAAATTAATAAATTACGACGTTTCGGAGGCAGTAATTTTAGCTGTGACGGTCCCACCTGATGATGGAGACTTGTGTTGCCTCCGAAACGTCGTGATTTATTATTTTATTTTATTTCCATTATTACTTTTATTAACTTTTAATTTTATTTTTTACCTAAGTGACTTTACCGAAAAATCCTAAGAGTATGAATCCTTGCAGTCACGAAAGCTTCAAATCTAGAACAAGATAAAGATCCCTCCCTCCCTCCTCTCCTCATATCGCCAAACACACTGCTGGGGCAAGGTCTGCTAGCGGGCACCTATGGCATTCCGGCACAACACATACGAAGCGTTATTGTGACCAGCACCACGCCTGGCCACATTTTTACTGCCCAGTGCTGATGTTTAGACATTGCACCAGGTATTCCGTTGACCTCGGCGATTCCCAGGACTGGTTCAAGATAATCGTCACAGGTGTTGGCCGTGAGTAGGAATCAAACTCGGGCCGTTGGGTTCCTCGCGCGATGCGCTAACTACTGCACCACTGCTCCCCCCCCTCCCCCCATGTATACATACGTAGCACAAAGATTGCAGCTAGAAATTTATTTTGCAAGTTGTAATGTTGTGAGTGCCTTATTATTATTATTATTATAGATAAAAATGGTTATTGCAGCCCTAGAGTAAGCTGTAATTGAACTGCATAGCAACTCCATCATGGAATATATCACCGTAGCTAATGCACCATTCACGCCAACACTTAAGCATCTACATACTCTCATAACTTTAATTATTCACCATCCCATTCTGGTCGGAACAGATTACGTTAAGGGTGACATCCAGAGATTTCAGAAATCCTTTTTGCCGTTCCACAAAGTGTTTAGAAAAACGTGCTGCCGGGAAATGCAAAGCCAAAGTGGATAGATTCGGCAGCAGATTTACCACCACCAAAGACAAAGTTCCCCCGTATAGCCTGTTAGGGCAAGTGCTGTTAGCGAGCACCTATGAAGTCCGGCATGGCACACGAGGGGTTGGGTGGCCAACAGCACGCCCGGCCGCCTTTGTCTCCCCAGTGGTGATGTCCACACACCACACGAGGCACTAATTTGAGGCTGAGTCGACTTAGGGGAGGACCGGTTGAAATAATTGTCACCGGTATTGGCCGTGAGCGGGAATCGAAGTCGGGGTCGCCGGGTTCGGAGCGCAGCGTAGCGATCACCGCGGCACTACCACTCCCTACTACCATCACCAACACCACATAGGGGACACTTTAAATTTACGTGATGGTAAAACCCAATCGAAATTCTTTTAAAACAAGATGACCTCCGAGAGGTGGGCTCCGTGGTTCAAGAATCAAAGCACTTAAGCAGGCACCGCAGGCCCTGGGTTCGAATCCAAGTGCTAGCAGCCCGTGTTTTTGTACCGGGTTTTCAAGCGTGGCAAGGTTGATGGTTTATTTTCGCTCGCCAAATAAAATGTTTGGCTTTTTAACTTAATTGGGTCAAAATTCATGCTCCGAGACTGTCACGTGACAAACGTGTCTATGCAGCAGGCCCTATGGGAAAGTGTGCTTCATTGCGGGGATAAACAAAAAAAGTCACTTGAGTGGATTTCAGATGGAGCTCTGCGACATCGCCTTACGGAGGCCACTTTTTTAACGCAACCGGGGTATTTTTTTCACACCCTCTTTTGCTCTGCTTTTGAAAATATTCGTCATCTCAATGGGCGACGTGTGGATAGCACAGCCGGAAAAATGGAAGGAAAACAACTAAAGGGAAAAAAAAACGTGTATCAGTCAGTTGTAAGTAATGAGCATCGCATGCTAGCATCTGCTGAGGAGTAGCTGGCTTGGAAACGCAACTCCCTTTGCCCATTATATTCAACTCAAATGTCTTCACAATTAATGCCGCGTTGAGGGGCATGCGGTTCTAATGCCACTGCATGGGGAGTTTACGGGGCGCAGATGGGCGATGTGCTTTTATTTTTATTTTGAGATTGCAACTGCCCCAGGTGTTCCCAGCGCGCATAATCTCGGCACACACAAACACGCACATTTTTTGTTGTTTGTTTTTCAATTGAGTCACGCATGGGTGAACAAGAGCAGGCTTTGGTCTTCTCTGATTGTCTGCTATCCACACTCAGTACTGAGCAGTTCATATTTCGCTCTCACATTCGAGTGTATTCTTCGAATTATTAACACCGTCTCATTTAATGACTGCTACTTTTGCATTTGGGCCACATTGTGCTTAAAGCTTAATGTGATGCGAGGGCCACGTATTCATCATTAGCAAATGCTCTGCGATGAAGTGGATAGGCAAACGACATTGCAGAATGGAGGAGGGCCCGATAAAGAGAATGCCATTGGAACGGGAGCCAGAGATCCTTGACCAATGGGAAGCGCTGCTGGTGGTGATGATGCTGATGAGACTGAGAGCCCCATGAAGGATGTGTCATCTGTGTAACAAGGGGAAGAGCTACAGCGAGATGGTGGAGATGATACCACTGTGTAACAATTGTTTTTTGTTCCTGGGTAGTAAGTGTTAATTTCCTAATTGATTGTGCCTCAAAAGTACAGAAAATTGATATTATTCCCCACAAACTTTGCTTTTGTGACCAGGATAGTGATATTTAGAAAAGTACTATTTTCCAGAACATTCCAGATAGAGGCAGTGCTGAGTAAACTTGGGGTAATTTCTAGAACATTCTAAAACTTTCCAGTAATATAAATAGTAGTATAAATGCAGGGGCCTTAAGCCCACCAGTTCAGTTTAGCTCCAGCTGCCTAAGTGGATACATATCTGCATTATTCTTAGATGGCATCAAGAGGCTGCAAGCATCTGGCAGACGCATTTTGCGATGTCTGCGGCCAATTTATCAAGACAAGAGTGAAACAATACTCTGTGGAAGCATCTGCTAAGATGTGTGAGGCCTAAAAGGTTTTTTTCCGGCATACCTGTCGGGGATCAATGCAAAAAAACTCTGGAAGGTAAGATGGACAATTGTTGCTCGGAATTTTATGTTATAAAATTAGTAAAAAAAATTACAAATGTCAAAGTTTGCAATGTTTCACAATTTTCAATGTTGTTAAAAAAATATATCATACATGAAAAATGTTGCGATAATCTCTTACACATTAGTTATGGGTGAAATAAATGTATTTTTGTAGGATAGTACAGAGGGGAAAAGAGAGCCATGAAGTTCGATATCCCAATAATTTGGCGGGAACCCACTGACCACTCAAGCAACTGCTACTTCTGCATGGTGGACCCTTCCAAACGTCAGACTGGCGAGAATGCACCTGCTTTCACGTATCAGGACCTTCCTTCATCCATAACCCCGGTGCCACTCCTCCGGTCACAAAAGCAAAGTTTGTGAGGAATAATAGCCATTTTCTATACTTTTTAGGCTTAGGCAATTACGAAATAACACTTACTACCCAGGAACAACAATTGTGTCACATATATTTTGGAGCTGACTTGATAGGATGGGATTTCCACTTGCACATTTACCATGAGACCCAGCAGAAGGAAGGAAGCAATGGCAGAGTGTGAAGGCAGTGGCCATGATGACCGCTTGACATTATCATGTAGACTGGATTGGGGTGGAGTGGCAACACGGTGGTTTGTGCACAGCACTATGAATGCGGCTGACAAAGTTAGATTTCCAGATACGGGCAATATCAGAGGCCAGTTACATTTCAACTGGTTCCACCACCCATCGACATCCAGCGGTGGATTGACAAAGGGCTGTCAATTATTAGTGTATTATAAACAGGTCCCTGCGGGGTGGGCTGGTAGGAACGAATAACCAAAGCATATTAACATAATGTATTATTACACTTGTTTAGCCAGGAAAGCCTCACTGAGTGTAAAGGTTTTTGTAGGGTCCTGCCAAGTGTTTGCAGTAGGGGGCGATGTTGCTACACCTAATCGGACATCGGACGGACGGACGATATAATCTATTGTAGGCTGGTTCACTTCGTTCCTACCAGTAATAGTTGCCCTATAATTTTGTGTTTAGTAATTTTGCCTTAATTACTCTGAACCCCCCAAAAAAATTATTCAAGCAAACTGCAAATCTGTAATTCTCAAATTGTCACGTTTAACAATCAGCAGATGCTGGCACAGCGTGTCATATATATATGTAAACTACATTTCAATGGTGAGAATTTTTCGACATGAAGAGACAGAAGATGGACCATACGGAAGTGCACAATGGTGGTTTGTTTTCATTCATTTCTCATTAAAAGCTGTTGCAAGATTTCACTTCCAGCGGTGTGAAAATCCCTGCGTAATCCTACAACGGTTTCAAATCCATCAAGGATGAGGCCAACCAATTATTTTCTTGAAGAAGAAAAAAAAGCTTCTTTTTGTTTTTAACACATTCCAAATAAATTGCACGAAGTCCCGTACTTTACAAAAAATATTCGTCGCAACTGTTTCAAGAAACATCGCTATTAAACTCATCTCTATTACATTAACGCAACTGTACGTCACTATAATAAATTGCCACATCATTGTGGACGTGCGTGGAAATGTGACATTAACAGTACATAATTCGATGTTTGATTTTATTCATCATCACCATCAACAACCATGATTTATCCACAGCTGCATGTAGACCTCCCCGTGTAATACCTCGGGGTCCTGCTATGCCACCATATCCATCTCACACCTGCACTGGAGCCAATCTGGCTCTTCCACGGCAGGGACATTTCTCAGGAGCATTACGTATTTTGGCTGCCATGTCACTTGCCAGTCTTGCCTATGGGCCACAGTTCTATGGTGGTAAGATGTTAACTACCTCGCCTGGTATACAAGAGGTCGTCGGTTCGATCCCGACCCTGACCCCTGCTATATGTTTGTAGTTTGCACGTTCTACTCCCCCTTGGATTATTCTCCGGGTCCTCCGGGTTTTCCCCTCTACATTTAGAATCAACACGCGTTTAGAGTAATCGGCCGCTATAAATTTCCACGTGATAAGCCACTTCGTTGAGTTGTCATTTATGATGGTCAGGTCGCTTCTGAAAAAGAGCTATATAGCTCAGTGGACCTTACCTGGTAAAATTAAATAAAAATCTTGATTTGAAGCTTTCGTGACTGCCGGAATCCATACTCTTTGGTTGTTTCGGTAAAGTCACGTAGGTAACACAAGTTTGTGTTGCACCCGAAACGTCGTCATTTATTTTATTTTATACCTACGTGACTTTACTGAAAGAACCACATAATATATATTGGAAAAAAATGTTTAGGTTTAGTTTAGTTTCTTTTAGCATTGCGTCCTGACTAAGCCCACCTCCTTGTCTCGTATCAACATGCTGTCTCTTACTCTTAGGTTTTTTCGGTAAAGTCACGTAGGTAAAACGTTTAAATTAAAAAAAGTAAAATAAAACAAATTACAAAATTCACGACGTTTCGGAAGCAACACAAGCCTCCGTCTTCAGGTGGAACCGTCACAGCCACGACAGCTGTATCAAGTAAATGAGAGATCACAAGAAATACTACCCCGTATATAGCAGTATTTCTTGTGATCTCTCATTTACTTGATACAGCTGTCGTGGCTGTGACGGTTCCACCTGAAGACGGAGGCTTGTGTGAATTTTTTAATTTGTTTTATTTTACTTTTATTAATTTACATTTTTTACCTACGTGACTTTACCGAAAAAACCTAAGAGTATGAATCCTTGCAGTCACGAAAGTTTCAAATCTAGAATGCTGTCTCTTACTTCCATTTGTTCTGCGATGGATGCGTTCCTCTCTCCGAGTCTCTCTTGAGTAATTATCCAGCATGCGTCGATCTCTCGTGCTGTGTGCACCTTTCAGTTCTTGCTCCATGTTATTGGCCAGTTTTCCTTTGTTTCCAATCCATAGGTCGTGGCAGGCAAGATGCACCGATTGAAAATATTCTTCTGCGGGCACATTGGGAGGATGCTTTTCTTGATAAAATGTTGTTCTCTAAGAGCACTGCAAACTGTCCAAGTTTGTCTATTTAATTATTATTTACGTATTATTAAATGAGTATGTAATAACAATGTTTCGATGCTGATGCAACTTCGTCAATTGCCCTTTGTATACATATTCTGCTGGGTTTTTTTTTTCTCAAAGCGCTTGACAAGAATACAAAATAAATGTTGTGTTAGTTGTTGGCTGATGGAGGAAAGGGTTGGGATTTGAGTGTTGGGGAGGACAAGTGATGGCGATGAAGATTGACAATAGAGAAAAGGCAGGGGAAAGGTTAGGAAGGGGGAGGGAGGGGGAGATGGTGAAGGACGAGGACAGAAAGTAGTAGAGGGATGCGCTTTTGAAGAAAGATGAGTCTTAAAGGATGAACGAACATTGGGAAGTGAAGTTGCCCGTTTGATGTGGAGTGTGTCCTTCTAAGCAATTACTTTATTAAGTTACTCATATGGTGTTTGTAGAAAGATGTGTATATATGTTGTGTTAGCAGGGAAAAAATGGGACAACTATCGACTTATTTTCAGTCATACTCAAAGCAAACAAGAAATAAAAGGGGATTTGTTTAATTATATAAATACATCGATTGATAATTTCCTCCGTCCCGTCATTCGAGGCAGAAAAAAAATCAAGACTCGCCGTACGGCCTTGGGCATTTAACGAACACAAATAATGGACGGATATCCTTTCATACCGTAGCACTTGTACAGAAAAAAAAACCCCACTCCTGCCATATGGGCAGGGTCACACCCATGTGAGACCTCATTTGTTGCAGTCGAGAGCGAGCGCTAACTTGCCAACCAACGTAATTGCAATCTTGTTGCGTGCAAAGGAGGCACAAATCTACATCGCAGCCACGCGGAGGGCTGCAATTGATCGTTTGAAAAGACCGACGGAGGCTTTTGCGTCTCTTCAACTCTCTGGTGGCGGCCGGGCGCGGTGGTCACCTGCGGTTACGGTACGACGTGATGCGACGTCAATGCGCGAATTGTCCGCACGCAACCGCGTCTAAGAGAGCTCTACGAATTTAAAGGGGACTGTGCTCACGCGGGCAGCCTCTGGACCACGCTGGGGCTGTGACAATGCCGAGTCGGAGAGCGCTTGCCGCTTGTTACCAGAGGTGCGCGCTGGTTCTAGCCAAGTCGCCTCCGCCCTGGTTAATGCATTACCCAGGAATGCACGTCCACTTCACAAGACCCCACCCCCCTAGAAGACGTTCTTTGAAAAAGGAGAATGCCACGTGTGTTGGAGTCATGGTCCAAGTTTTGATAAATTGCTATATTTGCAAATTACCTGATTGGTAACGGCTACATCAAGTTTCAAGTTTCATTTATTAGGTATAGCCCTGTGAGCCATGCGGATCTTGAGTCAGGTGCAACAGTAACAAACAAAAATATGAACAGAGAACATCTTAAAGCGACGACGCGCAACAAACAACATCGCTCCCTTGCTGGCAGACCAATACCCACTTTCAGGCCGGCGACGCATGCACCTTGTGCTGCATAGAGACAGTTGCCACCGGGGGTTCCCTGGGCTATGGTTATCGACTTTTATCGACCATTGGAATGATTGAGATGAAATATGATGCAAGGCGTTGAGTTACTGAGTTTCTCGTTCATAAAAACCCGTTAACTCCAAGCTATACAAATACAAAAAAACGTCTGGTTTACTACATGTGTAATGTGAGGTTATATCCGGGTCGTTGACGGATTACAACTCGTCACGACGATTGGCTCTGCCGGTCCTGGTTCATAGCCAATGGGAGGAAGCCTAGGGGTGTGGCCCTGACGTAATGGAAAGGTGACAGCTGGTTGTAAAGGATTGGTTCTGCTGGCTTTAGCCACAGCCAATGGGGAGACGAGTCAGGGGCGTGGTCCCGGGAGCATCTGGAATATTCCATAGAGGCTAACCAGGATTGGTGGAAACGTACCACGTGACCCGGGTATTAAATAGGGGTGGAGACATACGACACGTGGTCAGAACGGGAACGAACAGAGGAAGGGGGCCACGCGGGAGCGGGGCTCTGGGGTGCCACGTGGCAGTGTGTCTCTCTCTATATCTGTCCCTTTCACGCTGCCTGTCAGCAGCGTGAAGGAAAGCTGTAATGCAAAGTTGAATAAAAGACCGGATTCCAGAAGTCGCCTCAAGGAGCTTTATTACACATGTAAACAGTAACACTATGTAACACAATTTTTGTTCCTGGGTACGAAGTGTTCTTTTTTTTATTGCTTATGCCTAAAAAGTATAGAAATGGCTATTATTCCCCACAAACTTGGCTTTTGTGACCAGGACTTTACGTGAACGAAAGACACAAATGCACACCACGTTTTCTCAGTGAAAATAGGTACATTTCTAAATATCACTGTCCTGGTCACAAAAGCAAAGTTTTTGTGGGGAATAATCGCCATTTTCTATACTTTTGAGGCATAAGCAATTAGGAGATAACACTTAATACCCAGGAAATGTATTTTTTACACAGTGTTATTAATGTAGTGGATTATTCACTTTCCTTTTGTGTCCTGGTTACAAAAGCAAAGTTTGTGGGGATTAATCGCCATTTTCAATACTTTTGAAGCATAAGCAATTAGGAGATAACACTTATTACCCAGGAAATGTATTTTTTACACAGTGTTATTAATGGAGTTGATTATTAACTTTGCTTTCGTGTTCTGGTCACAAAAGCAAAGTTTGTGGGGAACACTATCCATTGTCTGTACTTTTGAGGCATAAGCAATTAAGAAATAACACTTACTACCCAGGAACAATGTTGTTGTTATACAGTGTAATCAACACTTACAGTTAATTTACCTGATGCATCGTTGCACCACGAGTTTCTTTCCACTCGCAAAAAAACATCAAGGTATTAAAGAAGTTTCCTGACGAGACCAAAGCAGTACCCTCCAAACAACAAGTCATGCGACTCCATCGCTCGTTCCTGGATGAGTAAAACGATAGATATCACGGGACCCTTTTGCCAGTATGAAAGTGTAATAAAGGTCGTGGAAGCGACTTCTGAAATCCGGTCTTTATTTGTCTTTCGTTCACAACACTCCTATCTTACTCCTTCACGCTGCTGACAGACAGCGTGAGAGGGAGAGAGAGAGAGAAAGACACGCGCGGCCACGTGGCAGCCTGGACCCCGCTCCAGCGTGGCCTCATGCTCCGTTCGTTCCAGATCTGACCACGTGTTGTCTGTTTCCACCCCTTTTAATACCCGGGTCACGTGGTACCTTTCCACCAATCCTGGTTAACCTCCATGGAATCTTCCAGACTCCATCGTACGTTCCCAGGACCGCGCCCCTGACTCGTCCCCCATTGGCTGTGGCTAAAGCCAGCAGATCCAATCCTCTACTTACAGATGTCACCTTCCCATTACGTCAGGGCCACGCCCCTAGACTTCCCCCCATTGGCTATGGGCCAGGACCGGTAGAGCCAATCATCGTAACGAGGTGTGATCCATCAGCAACCCGGATAGATCCTCACATTACAAAAGTATGAAAAATATAAATAGGTTTTATCCTTTCTGACAATAAAACAGGGTGTTAAGATGTTCAAACACCAAATATATTTTTTTGTCAAGGAATCTAATCTGCATTAACCACATGTACAGCACTTCTGGTGAACACGCAAACAAACATGCTCTGATAATATATGGGCATTGTGTTTGAAACTGATTGGCCCTACACCAAAGACAGCCTAGTTTCACCGGTGCCAGACCAGAGAACGCCAAAAGGCGAACAGCACAAAGACAATGCACGTGCCAGAACATTTATAGACCTCGTGAATATATTTTGGCGAAAATGCTCCGTTATTGTAAACGACAAATGTTAAGAATTGTTATTAAGCGGCGTTGTTCACCACCTTTCAGCTACAGCAAAGCAATGGAAGTTAATCGCATTAAAACAGACAAGCTTCTGTTATTTTAATATCGCGGCTTGGGCAGGGACTTTGAGATTGCCAAGCAAGAAATTATTGTTTCGTTTTGTGCCAAACTCATTACCGCTGAACTATAAATGAGGTGACAGTTTGACACGTGCTCATAATTGTAATGTTGACTTGAATGGCCACTCATATGGGGCAGTGGAAAGTTGCGTGCTTAATTAAATTAATCTATTATGATGATGATTATTCTTACGGTATGGTTTTGATCTTTATTTTTGACTGGTAAAACTCTAGGTACAAGGAGACCATGAATTAATTCTTTGGTTCTTTTCGGTTAAGTCACGTCTAAAAATAAAATAATAAATTAAAATAACATATTACGACGTTTCGATTGCAACACAAGCAATCATCATCAGGTATAAAAGAAATAGCAACAAAAATCTAACTAGAAAACTATAGACAGACATACAAGCAGACAGACATCACAACGGCACACAGAGAGAGGACACAAATCGGCACAAAGAGAGGGGTCGTTTCTGTGACGGTCCCTTAAATATAGAGAGGGGGGGCGGGGACGGAGAGAGGGAGGGGGCAGAGAGAATTAGCATATCAATGAGTGTACGGCAACGTACTGCTGTTGCAAGTAAGATGACAATGTGGAACGGGCACGCAAAATTGAAAACGGGCACGCAAAATTGAAAATTAGGAGACAGTCACACGAAAATTAAATAACCTAGCAAAATATCGAAATATTTAATATTTAAGGGACCGTCACAGAAACGACCCCTCTCTTTGTGCCGATTTGTGTCCTCTCTCTGTGTGCCGTTGTGATGTCTGTCTGCTTGTATGTCTGTCTATAGTTTTCTAGTTAGATTTTTGTTGCTATTTCTTTTATACCTGATGATGATTGCTTGTGTTGCAATCGAAACGTCGTAATATGTTATTTTAATTTATTATTTTATTTTTAGACGTGACT
The DNA here is from genome assembly GCF_965212315.1 of Lampetra planeri. Lineage (NCBI taxonomy): Eukaryota > Metazoa > Chordata > Hyperoartia > Petromyzontiformes > Petromyzontidae > Lampetra > Lampetra planeri. The sequence goes on along the minus strand of NC_136145.1, from coordinate 4,883,075 downwards.
TAACCGAAAAGAACCAAAGAATAATTCCTGCAGTCACGAAAGCTCCTAAATTAAGATTGAACCATGAATTAAGTAGATACGCAATTTGAACAATTCGATGCAGCTTGGTATTTCTAATGCAAGGTGCTTCAATAAAATACAATGGACAGAGATAAATCGAAGAAGGCCTTGATTGTCAACGTCTTTGATAAATGACAAGACAAATGAAGAGAGATTAATCCTTATTTAAATAGTATAAAATGCTGGAAGATTGGCTACGTATGGTGCGAAAGAAGTTCAACATACATACACAGAGTGGCGTAATAGTTGAATTTTATCTCACGGTGTGGCATTTGAAACAGTGGGGCAAGTTTCTTGAACCCCATCGCCTCTGTCCACCCGGCAATATAAATGAGTTATCCATTCATGCTGTTCGTCAATCACGTGCAGTGAGATCGAGTGTGGGTAACTCTCACCTTGTCCAAGATGTCTGGTGAGCTTGGAAGAGTAGGGCAATATACAACTTAGTGTTGGGGGGGGGGACTCTTAAAAGCTCCTTCTAGGGGAGGGCCTTTCTTCAGTATTGGCACGAAGTAAGAAATTACAGGACTGCTCCTTTGTCTTCTATCTCTTTTACAGGCCAGTGAAAAGTGTGTCTTCACAACTACAATCGTTGATTGATCTTTACATAACCGCTGACGTCGGCAGCTGAGATGCACATTCAGCGGTGATGGCTGGTAATGAGCGGAGTTGTTACAATACTGCAAGAAAAACAAACCCCATAACAGTTTACCAAACGATGGGAGCTATCAGTCGGAGGGACGCAACTGGAGAACACAGCGGAGGGTGTGAAGCCTCGGGCCGGAATCAAATTCATGAAATAAATCGGCGGACGAGAGCAGGTTGGAGTGCTTTTGGAAAACTGAACTTCGCAAAGAAACGTACCAATCGATGTGCCGAAAGAAACATGTGCGTAGTCAGTGTGCATTACTTCCTGCTATGTCATACGGCTCAGTCAAATGGTCATAAGCAAGCAACACACAAACTGCAAAAAACTGAACAGCGCACTACAAGGCATGGAGACGTGTATGCTTAGAATTACAATGAGGCACCAAAAAAGGAACACTTGGATCATGCAAAGAGCATAAAACCATCATGCGAACTCTGGTCATCCTCACAGTGGCATTTGGCGCGCCATCGAACAAACGGTCACCGCATCGCTTGCTGTCGGACGCGCTTCAGCGGCCGTCTGGAACGGTCTGCCTTCCGATATTCTGAAGCCACTGGAGCTATGCACTTTTAAATCATCAACATTGAAAACGCATTTCTTTCGAACTGATTTTTGTGTTTGGTTTGTTGCCTTTCCCCCACACCTCCGATCAGCACAGTTGGCTACGTACCATGCGAAATAAGTTCAAAATACATAACATACATCATATTTGCTGTCAGCAATAGTTGGTTTGGGTATGATATGTTGATTGAAGGGACAGTGGCACATGGTCAACAATAATAACAGTGGTAACTAGGGCATGGAAGGCGTTCTAGAGCATGTCCAAAGTGGAGATGGAGCGTTGAAACCAGCTGCTAGGTGGACTACGAGATCGCAGGATAGTTAGAGATGGCAGTGGCTTGGGGAGACCTTCATCCAGCAGTGGATTGGCCACGTGATGCTGCTGCTGCTGATGCTGCTGCTGCAAAATTGCTCTGTGTGGAGCAAAAACTTCGAAGGTACATTATCACCAGATGACGGACAAAATCACGACAGTGGCAGAGCCATTCAATACACGGGATGACCGCACTCCAGGCTTCCCATGAAGCGGCACTGATTTTATCCACGCCCTGTCGGAATTCGAAAAACTTGAGCTCGCAACTGGGATGTGACCTCACAAGCTTCCGATTGTGAATAAAGAACCCTGACTGCGGTGACACGCAGCCCGATAACAACGCTCACGTATGACGCCCACGCGGCTACGCACGGCAAGCACTAACGTACACATTTAAAAGGAGCAAAATGCGATGACATAACAGGTGCGGTATAACGTCTGCATTTCCGACCGTCACATTTACACCCCCTTACACCAATCCGACCTTTTCACAAACCATGATGGAATTCTTCATCTCGCGTACATTCCAGACAAGCATTTCCCCACGTTTGAAGACGTTTTGTTTCACCCGGCGACACACTGTACCTGTGCAGGTGTTACTGTCATTTTTGCAAAAATATTCACAAATCCACCGATACCCACAATCCCCAGCGAGTTGGACATGGATCTGTGCGAAGAAATGAATGTGAAACATAAATGTGCGACATGAAAAGAATGAAAAGGGAAACAGCAAGCATGGCTTCATTCACTATTATTAAACATTTATAACTTCTTGTCAAATATATACAAGATATATTTGCAGCCATTTGTCAAGCCACTGCTGGATGCACGTAACAAGAGTGTCACATCTAAAAATCTTAAAACGTATATACTGTATATTTAAGAAAACAAATCAGCACATATTGCTCTGAGTGCATATTTATTTTCAAAAACTAATGTCTGCTTTTAAAAGGGACATGATTGAATCTGTGTCCCTGGGAATTCGCAGAAGCCCATTTCAACTGTACTCAACTCATTCAAACACATACTCAATTTCCCTCATGCTCTCACAGCTGCTACATCATTTACAAAGCTGCATGCTTAACAGAGCACTGGCAAATGTCACATTATACTATAAACTATTTTCTTTTTTACCAGGCAAGGCCCACTGAGCTGTATAGCTTTCCTTTTTTCAGAAAAGACCCGGCCACAAATGTTCGCTCAACGAAGTGGATTATCGCGCGGAATTGTACAGCAGTCCAATATTCTGAAGGCGCGTTTCGAAATGCGGAGGGGAAAAAAACCGGAAGAGCTCCAAAAAAGAACCACGGAACCACGGGGAGAACATGCAAACTCCAAATATACAGGCGTCAGTGTTCCATTAATAAAGCCGGTACCATATATTGCATATAGTGTTGTGTTAATTATCTGTATATTGAGATGTATATCTATAAATTTTGCTTCGTAAATATATGAATCTGCTCTTGATATAAGAGTCAGCCTAGGGTTATATTCGTTGATTTTTTTAGGATTTAGCATCCTTAGAGTGAACCGCCCTGAAATAATAGACCATATGCACAATCCCAATATCCCGTTAGATTCATTACTTCCTTGGTGCTGGGTAGTTTGGGCAATTACTTTTTTTATTTAGATTTTTTTTTACTCTGCGGGAGAAAAACAGAAGCACATGAGAGAAGACACTCAAACTTCACCCCGGTACGTCAGCAACCTACTTGCTCTACTGCCTGCATAGAGGCAGGAGTTGTGGCAACGAATTGACAAGTGAAAAACCTGGCTGAACTTAAAATGTCATCTTTCACTTATTTTAATTAGCGTATTAATTGATGAGGACATACATATTAAGAATGATAAATGTGACCTCAGACAATATTTCAATCATTAATATTAATCCGTGAAAAGTCTGCAGGGCTAACATGAAAAAAAAAGTTAAATAGGAAAAAAGAAACGAATGACTTAATTGAATTTTTAATATCGTTAACATGACAGAATTGTAATTCCAGCAAATGCGCTCGTGAGTGGCGAAAGCTTTACTTAAACTCAATTCTGCTTTTATTTTCCGATCGCTATTTTAAACCGTTCGTATTTCAGACCGCAAGGCTGTCGTCTTGTGCGTGCAAGGAAGGGGTCCGATCAATGCGCTTGGGAAGAAGAGACCCCAAATTCAAACCAAGAGCGCTCGGGCAACCGGTTACTAAGACCGGAGACATATGACCTACTTATGCACTTATTTATTAAATAAATAAATACGTGTTTTAAAAAGAAAACTTCCACGTTTCCAAACCAAGTGCCAGATAGACGGACAATCTAATTCTGGACGACGCTTACACCACAGTGTGTGGGAAGTGCAACACAACTCGGAGGGTGAAAAATGTAAAGGTGGAGCCCTGCAATTGCTCGCTCACGCCACTGCTGAGGGAAGGCCCTCCAGCAGAGAGAGCCCTCAAAAACTAGCTCAGATTCTTTGGTTCTTTCGGTAAAGTCACGTATAAAGATAAAATAATAAATTAAATATTTTTATTATTATTTTATCTTTATACGTGACTTTACCGAAAGAACCAAAGAAAAATTCCTGCAGTCACGAAAGCTCCAAAATGAACTAGCTCAGAGTAATGAATTCCCTCACACGTGATTCGATGCATGTATTATAAGCTGAAGAACATTTGTTGATGAGTCGATGAATCATTACATGGGCAGGTAGAGTCAATCTGTCCATGTTTTGTAACGGCGGTGGTATGTCCGAAACAAAAGTGGTTAAATCTCATCAGACGGTGCTCATCTCATCTATCGAAATAAAATAGTAGTGATGGTGATGTTGTTGTTGATGATGATGATGATGGACTTTAGTTGCAATGCATTATTTCAACTATTGGAGTTATGTCGCATTAACACTGTATCTATTCTCATTAGTTCAAGATATATTTGTTTTACCAGGTAAATAACCCAAAGAGACAGACCAGTGCTGAGTCTCATTTGCAAGAGTGACCTGGATCGCCGAAATTCCAAAAATGTAGAATAAAAAAAATCTAAGCAATAAAGCAAATTGAAATTACCACAAAAAACAAACAAAAAAGTAGAAAATGCTAAATTCCCTGTCGTGCAAGTCTGCTTGGGAAAAATGTGTTTAGACTGAGGATAGTACAATTATATTATTAAGTTTGAGAAGCGTTAAGAAAATAATGGACGATTATAGCTAGCACTGATATGGTGTCAACTATTAGTAATCACAACGGTGTCTTATAGCTGCCAAACGTTCACAGTGTATACTCGTTACAGGCCAATTTATAAATATGCAATTACTTTGAACAAGCAAAATTCACCACAATCTGTTTGTGGACTCATTAATATTAATTAGAATGGCATGAAGCTCCTAAGTGTTCCTACAAGATTTCCCACAGATCCAGAGAAGGCATGTAAAAATAAACTCGCTCTTGGTTAAGGCATTAATCATTAACTTTAAAGCCATCTATGAGAAATCACTCGAATTTACTGCACATAAATATGCCAACATAATGAAACATCATGCATGCATTTATATTGTTATAAAACTTTAGACATTCTTACATTCATAATTTTTACTTTCATTTCAATCATTGAACCCAAATGTTCTATTCAGAAAGTAGCAAATAATCTTTGCAAACTTAAGCACAGAAAGTAATACCTCCATACCCACTCCCACCGACCAGCATGTTGAAGTCAGGGCAAACAGCTACCATGGCCGACAGGATGCAGAGAGAATGTCTTACAGAAGTCGATTGATACATATCCATGAATAAAACTGCATTCTTATTTTACGTTTTGTTATGATAATTGCTTAACATCCCGTGAGGGGGAGAAATTGTCAGTTTGTATTTCCGAAGAATGTTTTTTTTACATCTCATCCTCAGTGATTTTAACAAAGCCGGAGGAAATTAATAAAATTTCATCAGAAAAGTGGGTTCCTGACCCATGCGTATGAACCTTTGAGTTGTATGGGTTTTCTCTGGGCATAGTCAGTTTTCTGCCCCTTGACGAACACTCGTGGGAATTGCCCAAACACTCCAAAGCAGAACTCACACCGAGTCCTGAGACTCAGTGAGACCCTTCTGGATGAGTATATGACAAATAAGTTCAATACATCCAAGCGGTGGTTGAAATACATGTATGTATGTTGAACGTCTTTCGCACTTTACATAGCTAACCGTGCTAATCGGAGGTGCGGGGGAAGAACAATAAGAGTGCAGCAGTGGGTTCTAAACCTTCTAGAATGAGTTTGATTCCTGACCGTGCATAACATTAGTAAAAATTAATATCTCATCTGATCATCGGCCATCCGCTTCACATCACATGATATCTGGTACTGACCAGAATAGCGAAGTATGATGAAATCACCTCTACAATGAGGCCATCATTCAGCAGTCAACTAGCACATTGCTGTGTATAAATAAATAAAATATCCTATTATATACGACGTATGTGTGAAAAGGTCACAATGTTAGGCATGGCGATGGAATACGAGACAGGGCATCATGATCTTGTAATCATGGCCACGGTGGTCAAAGTGAGGCTGTCACCATGGCTTTTAGATGCGCTTCTAGCGGCCGTCTGGAACGTTCTTCCTTCCGATATGAGGAAGCCAATGGAGCTATGCACTTTAAAATCTCGATTGAAAACTCATTCTTTTGAGAACTGCTTTTTGTGTTTAGTTGTTATCCTTCCCCATCACCTCTGATTAGCAAGGTTGACTGCGTACGGTGCGAAAGAAGTTCAAAATGCATACATATAGTACACAGTGGTCAGTACACATCGCGGCGATGTGCTTTCAGGTTGCAGAACGTAGCAGCGTGTTCTTCCGAACGATGCCCGACGTTTTAGCTCCACGTCCTGGGAGCTTCTTCAGGAAGCAGTTGGAGCGAAGCTTCAAACGTCGTGGCGAGCGGCAGGGGGTACGAACCGAATGCGCGTCGGAGAGCATCGCGGCGATCATCTGAGCAGTGGGAATGCCCATACGTACTTCACATGTGAAGTCCCATTACGACCGAGACCGCTGACCGCCGCGGTATAAATCTGAATTGTAATTGTCTTTGCGCGCTTTCCGTACAACAACAAACACTTGCGGGCCTTTCCCCCTTGATGTATTTAAAAGGGTTCACGGGCGCTGAGCGTTTTGTCTTCGTTCAAGTGGTAAAGCACACGCGCAAATTCTCCCAGCCGCTCCGGAGAAACGATGCCTAATGCGAGTCACGCTAATGGCTTTTGTCACCGACTAAAAATGCCACCTAAAAATGTGACATTTCGTATGATAATGAGGCATAATTGTAGCCAGCGCCCTGAGGAGATGAGCATTAAAAAAAAGCGTACATTAAAAGGCAGAAATAATTACGGTCTTGTGACATTGTAACAAACCTGTTTCGCCCCCCCCAAAAAAAAAACTCTCTACGTATCTATTTAACAAGACTCCCTGAACCAAAAACATTTATCGCTGTTCATCTTAACGAGGAAAGAGGCACAGAGAGTTTCGAAAATGCTATTATCAGGTGCATAAATTTACCCATGATTGTGCAGTCAACAAGCAGCGGAGCAATTAAAAAAGCATAATTGGCATAGGGCAATAATGCAGTTTAACTATTTTAATAAATACAGACTGTAAGGCGTGGACTTGCAGATGGATGAATGGAATGAAATGCTTGGCAATAATATTTTGGCAGGTGAAAATTAATAAGCAGTGTCAATATATTGCAAAGAGGGCTCGCAGCGTCTAGGTTCAGCAGATGATTATGGCTGCATTGAACTTGGCTCTGCTACTTCACCTGGTCATGTGCAGGACGGCGGTGGTGGCTCATGCCTGTAATCCAACACTGTGGAGGCAAAGATTTGTGTTTTGAAACGCCCTTCCTGTGGGCGTTGAGGTGGTGAGATGTGAACTACCTCGCTTGGTATACAGGAGGCTGTAAGGCTCGATCCTGACGCTGACGCCAGTATATTTGGAGTTTGCATGTCTATCTCCCCGTGGTCGTACGGATTCTTCTCCGGGTCCTCCGTTTTTCCCTTCACATTTAGAATCACGCATTTAGTGTATTTGTCAACTCTACATTTCCACATGATAAGCCACTTCGTTGACTTATAATTCGTGATGAGGTCACTTCTGAAAAAGAGCTAAACAGCTCATTGGGCCTTACCTGGTAAAATAAAAATAGTAATTTATTTTGAATGGCTTACCAGGAGAATGCGGTGCAGAAAAGTGGCATCTACTGTGCCTGTTCAATGTCACAAGACAGCTCAAACAGGTAGAAGCCACATTCCCTTGCACGCAGGGCACAACAACACACTCAATTCACTCACTCCACAATGCAGGTCACAACAGCGGACCCAATTCACTCACTCCACAATGCAGGTCACAACAGCGGACCCAATTCACTCACTCCACAATGCAGGTCACAACAACTCACTCAACTCACTCACTCCACAATGCAGGTCACAACAACTCAATTCACTCACTCCACAATGCAGGTCACACCAACACACTCAATTCACTCACTCCACAATGCAGGTCACAACAACACACTCAATTCACTCACTCCACAATGCAGGTAACATCAGTGCACTCAATTCACTCACTCCACAATGCAGGTCACATCAACGCACTCAATTCACTCACTACACAATGCAGGTAACAACAATGCACCCAATTAACTCACTCCACAATGCAGGTCACAACAACGCACTCCATTCACTCACTCCACGATGCAGGTAACAACAACACACTCAATCCACTCACTCCACAATGCAGGTCACAACAACACACTCAATTCACTCATTCCACAATGCAGGTAACAACAATACACTCAATTCACTCACTCCACAATGCAGGTCACAACAACACACTCAATTCACTCACTCCACAATGCAGGTCACAACAACTCAATTCAATCACTCCACAATGCAGGTCACAACAACTCAATTCACTCACTCCACAATACAGGTCACAACAACGCACTCAATTCACTCACTCCACAATGCAGGTAACAACAATGCACTCAAGTCACTCACTCCACAATGCAGGCCACAACAGCGGACCCAATTCACTCACTCCACAATGCAGGTCACAACAACGCACTCAATTCACTCACTCCACAATGCAGGTCACACCAACACACTCAATTCACTCACTCCACAATGCAGGTCACAACAACACACTCAATTCACTCACTCCACAATGCAGGTAACATCAGTGCACTCAATTCACTCACTCCACAATGCAGGTCACAACAACGCACTCAATTCACTCACTCCACAATGCAGGTAACAACAATGCACCCAATTAACTCACTCCACAATGCAGGTCACAACAACGCACTCAATTCACTCATTCCACAATGCAGGTAACAACAATACACTCAATTCACTCACTCCACAATGCAGGTCACAACAACACACTCAATTCACTCACTCCACAATGCAGGTCACAACAACTCAATTCAATCACTCCACAATGCAGGTCACAACAACTCAATTCACTCACTCCACAATACAGGTCACAACAACGCACTCAATTCACTCACTCCACAATGCAGGTAACAACAATGCACTCAAGTCACTCACTCCACAATGCAGGCCACAACAGCGGACCCAATTCACTCACTCCACAATGCAGGTCACAACAACGCACTCAATTCACTCACTCCACAATGCAGGTCACACCAACACACTCAATTCACTCACTCCACAATGCAGGTCACAACAACACACTCAATTCACTCACTCCACAATGCAGGTAACAACAGTGCACTCAATTCACTCACTCCACAATGCAGGTCACAACAACGCACTCAATTCACTCACTCCACAATGCAGGTAACAACAATGCACCCAATTAACTCACTCCACAATGCAGGTCACAACAACGCACTCCATTCACTCACTCCACAATGTAGGTCACAACAACACATTCAATCCACTCACTCCACAATGCAGGTCACAACAACACACTCAATTCACTCATTTCACAATGCAGGTAACAACAACACACTCAATTCACTCACTCCACAATGCAGGTCACAACAACACACTCAATTCACTCACTCCACATTGCAGGTCACACCAACACACTCAATTCACTCACTCCACAATGTAGGTCACAACAACACACTCAATTCACTCACTCCACAATGCAGGTCACAACAACACACTCAATTCACTCACTCCACAATACAGGTCACAACAACACACTCAATTCAATCACTCCACAATGCAGGTAACAACAACACACTCAATTCACTCACTCCACCATGCAGGTCACAACAACTCAAGTCACTCACTCCACAATGCAGGTCACAACACCACACTCAATTCAATCACTCCACAATGCAGGTCACAACAACACACTCAATTCACTCACTCCACAATGCAGGTCACAACAACACACTCAATTCAATCACTCCACAATGCAGGTAACAACAACACACTCAATTCACTCATTCCACAATGCAGGTCACAACAACACACTCAATTCACTCACTCGACAATGCAGGTAACAACAACACACTCAATTCACTCATTCCACAATGCAGGTCACAACAACACACTCAATTCACTCATTCCACAATGCAGGTCACAACAACTCAATTCACTCACTCCACAATGCAGGTCACAACAACACACTCAATTCAATCGCTCCACAATGCAGGTCACAACAACACACTCAATTCACTCACTCGACATTCTGCAGTCACGACACTTTTTCTTTCTGCTACGTCCCTTGCATTTCTCCACTTTGCAATTTCCACCTGCTCTCTCTTTTCCCAAACTCTTATAAACTTGCTCAATCCCAAAAAAATGGGGTAAGCTTCACCTATTATAACTTGGTAGTGCTGTTTGTTCCTGGCCACTTGGTGTTTTGAACGTTTGGTCCTGTACTCAGTAACTGTGACAAATACAACATTAGGGTATAAGCAAGGCAAATCTAACACGTGTGTAACCATTCATCAGTATAGATTCTACTAACTCACAATTGATACATCGAATTGTATGTTTAATTATTTATAACTCTGCATTAATGTTAGGTAAAAAAAAATAATTTGACCTCTCCAGCTACTAGAAGCCGCTGCTTAAAAAAGAGATTTTAAAAATAAAGAAATAAAATCGTTGGAGTTGTGAGTGAACATGCAACCCTGAAATTGTGTGCTCAATCCGTTAGTGCCAAGAGCAAATATACCCTCTCGAGGAATATTTGGCCTACTCTTCCATGCTGGTCAGATGTCACTTAACAGGCTGGACGTACGCATGGATGCTCAATTATCCGTTCCCCGAGGTGCGAGAGTGGACACTGAATCCGATGATAAATCAGTTGCGGCACAAACACAAGAATGCAAATGAATAACGCAGAGCAGTGAATAGTGTCAGGATTTCCCCTTCAATTAAAATCACTACATCGCTGCGATACAATTTTTGTAACTACAAAAGTGGATTCATATTCTTGGTTCTTTCGGTAAAGTCACGTAGAAGGGAAATAATAAAATAATAAAAATAAAACATCATACAAATTCTCACGACGTTTCGGCCACAACGCAGACAGCCGTCCTCAGGTGAAGAACAGAGCTGTCGGAAAAACAGCGTCCTGATGAACACAAAAGTGGAATTGCTAGAACTTATTGCTGTATCCACTATTGCTGAGGCAGTGTCATTATCTCTTGCCCAACAATGCCCCCTTGTGTAAAGTCAAAGCATGTTTTCTCGACTGAAAATTATCAGAGTTGGGGTATCCGAACGTTTAAGCAATCGATGAGCGCTATCGTTTATCGGTTTGTGAACTCTACTCATCGTAAAGCACGTAGATTGTTTGAATAAAAAGGTTTGCGTTCCCACACGAGGCGCTGGACGGGTTGATGGGCGAGGCTTGGTAACGTCATCTGTATTGTCTGGCACGCTATTCTGAGCGTGGCTTGTCGGGAGTTTCCAGCCTTCAGGAGGGAGGATGTGGTTAGTGGCTGCCAATGTAAAGAGTAATCGATCACAAATCAACATTTTTAGTCCACCAGTTAGACCGACTTACTATCGCAGTTGTAAATGTAAGTAATTGATACACGCTTCTAAATGTAGGCAAGTAAGACGAATTACTAATATGTAGGATGGACACCGGGAAGATTAAAGGTGTTTTATTGTTTGAAAAAATGGAAGGAACCGGAAAGAGAGGAAGACCTAAGAGAGAATGGCTTCACGATGGCGACATTCATAGATATTCTTGGATTTTTTCGGTAAAGTCACGTAGATAAAAAAATTAAATTTAAATTAATAAAAGTAAAATAAAAAATAAAATAAAAATCACGACGTTTCGGAGGCAACACAAGCTTCCGTCTTCAGGTGGAACCGTCACAGCCACGCTCGCTGTATCAAGTAAATGAGATCGATGCCAGAAAGACGTGGCCACGACATGAGCGTGTTGGCACAAGACAGAGAGGAAAGTGGAAACAAATGACGAAATGTGCAGTGGACACCAATGGGCTATCTGCCCATGGATCGTGATGATGATGATGATGACTACGCAGTCAACCCAGATTTGAGAATAAAAATAACTTGACGAAATCTGACCTGCGTTAAGCATAATTAATTTCTAATAATTTTTCAACTGACAAAGCGCAATTATGACAGTCGCTGTTCAGACTATTATTCAATTGCTTTTTTTTTATTGTTTATGGTTCAAATGTATCCATAATAATATCAGAAGCAGTGGCGGCAGTGATTCGTGCACTTTGTAAGGAAACTGGGGACGTGAGATATACTCTTAGTTCTTTCGGTAAAGTCACATAGGTAAAAAATGAAATTAAAATTAATAAAAATAAAACAATAAAATCACGACGTTTCGGAGGCAACACAAGTCTCCGTCATCAGGAGGGACCGTCACAGCCAGATTTGCTGCATCAAGTGATCCCACCTGATGACGGAGACTTGTGTTGCCTCCGAAACGTCGTGATTTTATTGTTTTATTTTTATTCATTTTAATTTCATTTTTTACCTACGTGACTTTACCGAAAGAACTAAGAGTATGAATCCTTGCAGTCACGAAAGCTTCAAATCAAGACGTGAGTTATATTCCCCTCTGAGGTGAATATCTCAGTTCCGAATAATATCTGAACCAGTTTTTGGGCACCACCTTCACCATCATGATGAAGTGTGACATGGAGCAGCCTCCATCCAGCAGGAGATTGAGAATGTGCTGTAAATGATGATAACACTGTAAAAAATAATTTCCTGGGTCGTGTTATTTCCAAATTGCTTGTGCCTCAAAAGTACAGAAAATGGCTATTGTTCCCCACAAATTTTGCTTTCGTGACCAGGATAGTGATATTTTGAAATCTACTTATTTTCAATGAGAAAACGGGCGAATTTGTGTCTTTTCGTTCATATGAAATCTGAAAAAAAAACATATTAATCAAAATTAACATGTATTTATACTAAAGTAATACAAAAAGTCCTACAAAAGATTTAGAAGTGAGTAGTTTTTCGAGATTTACGATTATAATGTAAATCACTTTCACGAATCAGCCCCCAAATGTAGTCTCCCATCATGTACTCGTTATACCGCCCTTGGTAGCGGCATAGTCCAATTACCAAATTTCATAATAATAAATTATAATAATCAAATGTGGAACTAAACTGGGTTTAATTGAGTAACAGACATGAATGCTTCCTTACCACACAAGGTGAAGTGGCATTTTCATTTCTATACTCTTATTCAAAATTCATATTTCACGGATGGAATTGCCATAATTCCAGGCAATCGGTCACAGAAGCCCATGAGATTAGGTGTCCATTAGTCAGCATGGATCCACCCCAGCACCTGCACATGAGCCGATGTAATCGCTCCATCTCCCCGGCGGTATTATCATCTCGGACGTGTTCCATTCCTTGGCTGCCACTCCGTAATTGTTCTTAACAATCGGCCATCATCTTTTCCCGTGACGCGTGTCCTGACCACATGTTTTAACGATGTCATTATCCTGCGTGCATTCTTTCATCTACATGCTCCTCTTTCGGGCACTCAATGTGCAGCAATTCTGAGCGATGATCTGTCTATGCCGCCTTGCAGAAATCTCTCAATTTTTTGTTTCCACTGCATTAGGCAACGACCACGTGTCTGAACCATTTGTCATAGCAGGTAGTACACACACCAAACTATTTTTCGTCGCCTTTTTAAAAAGTCAAAGCTTGCCAACAGTGGTCGCGCCTTTGGCCAGACACGCGGAATTCTGAACCTCCACTGAGCGACGCGTTTACAACTTGGGGCTGCAAACAGGAATGTATTCTGCCTAATCACACAAATGAAAGACACCTGACATTACTTTACAGGTCCCCCCCCCCCCATTTATACGTAAATGTATAGACCATCCAGACAGATTTTTTCTGATACAATTGTAGTGGGTCCAATCAGGCGCACACTAGAACTTGGAGGCAACACGGTTTATTAACAAACATCACATAACCCTTAACGGAATAACAACATAAGGTGGTTACCCACCGTTCCTACACTTAGCTATATACACTTGGAGTAGATGGCTATTCACATTCTGGATGGGCACCTACAAACCGGACTAGGTCAGGCAACGCGCTGGCCAGTCCACGTGAGCGACGCCAGGAGACCTGAAGACCCGCCGACGACGAAGGTTTTCTTCCAGCAGAATCGACCCCGCCCCCCCCCCCCCCCGGGGCGTGGCCAGGCACCGCCTGGATACCTGTGTAAACAGAATGCGCCACTGCAGTGCATATAATGAGCTGTTATACAAAATCGTTTTTAGCCCAGTACGTAGCTAACCGCGCTAATCCGAGGTGTGGGGTAAGGACAACAAACTAAACACAAAATACAGTTCTAAGGTAATACGTTTCAAATCTAGATGATTTGAAAGTGCATAGCTCCAGTGGCTTCCTAATATTAGAAGCACGAGCGTTCCAGACAGCCACAGAAGCGCATCTGAAAGTGCGCGAAGCGGTGAACGTCTTTGTTCGATGGCTCGCAGCCAAAAGCCACTGCGAGGATGACCGGAGTTTGTGTGACGGTTTATGTTCCTTGACAGCATCAGCAAGGTATTGTGTGGGTTCATCTGTGGCAAGCATTTTGCGTGTGTAATGAGTGCTGCCTTATAAATGTGTAGAGGAGTGATATACGCGGTGCGCACAGTTAACCGAGGGCAGCTGAGGGCAACGTGAGGTTTGCACGGACAAGCTGCCAGTTGTAGGGGGCGACCCGTTGTGCACGTCAAGACCGGAGGTGTTGCCAGGGAGACGGGAGATAAGAGTTGATTGATGGGCAAACAGGCGCCAGCCTGACGTGAGCTTAAAGAGCCGGGCGGGTGTTGGCTGAACCCCCCGCCCGGGACAGACGGGTGAGCGGGTCTGAGGGAGTGTAGGTGAGGGCAGTGGTGGAGATGTAGAGCTGCTGCGTGCGGATACGCTGTGTGTGGAGACGCTGAGTGCGAAGACGCTGAGTGTGAAGTCGCTGTGTGCGGAGACGCTGTGTGTGGAGACGCTGTGTGCGAAGACGCTGTGTGTGGAGACGCTGAGTGCGAAGACGCTGAGTGTGAAGTCGCTGTGTGCGAAGACGCTGAGTGTGAAGTCGCTGTGTGCGGAGATGCTGTGTGTGGAGACGCTGTGTGTGGAGACGCTGTGTGCGGAGACGCTGAGAGCAGAGCTGCAGAGTGCAGGATAAGTGAGGTGTAAAGTAAATACGAGTCGGAAGAAGTTAGATATAAGTGACCGTACAGATAGTTATAGGAGTGCCTACAACTGGTGCAATAATAGGCGAATAAAGTGTAAGCAGGTGACTTGTTACAGCGTGTCGGTGTGAGTATTTTTTTTTTTATCACACGACAAATGAATTCGTTCGGCAATGGGAGGAATGACATGACGGTGGGTGTGTATGCCAACACGGGCAGCAGGTGGCGCTCTCATCTGCTGAACCAGTTGTTGAAGTTGGTGTTTCACTCCCGCAGGTAAGTCATTGGTTGGGTCTGGCTCAAGAGCCGTGTAATTATTTACGACTTGAATAAAATAATATATATATATACATTTTGTGTTACGTATTTCTCCTGTAAAGACTCAAGGTTTTGTTTAAAATGTTTCAGGCGGGTCCAGCATTGTTTATGTTTAGCCAGTTCCAATCAGTTCAATTTGACGTACTTGTATGCTATCAAGTGGGAACCCATTGAGACTCCAAATCGCTTTTGCAACGGTGAGCTGGGGCAATTAAGTGGCATTGATGAGTGTGTTTTGTGTGTGCAATGACACCGGAGGGCTCGTACAAAGCCGATAGAGAAATGAGGGATGAACACTCGAAGGCCACTCATTTAATATATTTTCCATATCCCGCACAACCCACGGCCGAGTGTGCTCGTGGAGATGTTCACAAATCCGACGCGATTCACTAACTCCTACCTCCATATTCTTAGGTTTTTTTTCGGTAAAGTCACGTAAGTAAAAAATTAAAATACTGCTTGGGGTAAATTCTTCTCAAAGCGTTGCATTTCCCCAATAAAACGTATGTACTTTGGATGAAAACAAAACACATTATGCACCATTGTGGACCATTCTGGGTAAACAAATGAAGCAAACTCATGTCTTATGGAGGGCGCCAAGGTGGCATTATGTTAATTACCTCGCCTGGTATACAGGAGGTCGTGGGCTCGATCACGACCCTGACGCCTGCTGCTGTATATTTGGATTTTGAGTGTTCTCCTCCTGGGTGCATACATTTTTCTCCGGATCCGTCGGTTTTTCCTTCCACATTCATAAACTTGCGTTTAGAGTATTCGCTGTTATAAGTACCCACGTGATAAGCAACTTTGTTGAGCAATCATTTGTGGCCGAGTTGCTTTTGAAAAAATTGCTATGTAGCTCAGTGTGCTGTAGCTAGTCAAATGTTTTTTTATATCAATAACAAGCATTGAGAGATCAAATCCCAGCCAGGTGTCGACTCAACCCATTATCTTTCCAGGTCAATAAAATTATTACCAATTTGTGCCCATCCTCGGCAAAGATGAATGGGAATTCCTCCAATGGCTTCAGATCGCCGATGGAAAGAACAAGACCAACAGGACAACCACCAGGGAGAAGGAGTGATGAGGTCGTGTGTTGGAGTGAGACGGAATATGGCATCGCATGACCATGAATCTGACAGCATGACGATGCCTTCATCTAGCAGTCGAGAGACAATGGCTGCAGCTCATTATGAGTATAGGATGATGGAGTGAATGAAACTGTGCAAGACAAAACACAAATATACGATGCAATCAAACGTGATGGTAAACATGGCACGTCAAAAATTACAGGGAAAATCAATCATTAATTCAATGGTTCAAATCACTGGGAGAGGATGGATTGTTACATGGTAAATAATTGCGATTAATCACCCAGGTCTCGTACAAAAGCTAGAACCAATGTCAATGGGCCCATCTGTATAATGAAAGGTCAATCAAAAGCACTGGAGGTGTAATTCGTCTGAGCTGTGTTTGCATACGGTCAATACCATTAGCGAGCACTTAGCGTGTGGGATGAAACTGAAGCAGCCGGAATTTGAGTGGGAAGAACAAAAAAACTACAACCTGAACGAATGACCCGATGACTAAAGATGCATTTTGACTGTAAAGAAGAGTGCCCAATTTCAAAAGGATCTATTTTTTTAAATCCTTTATATTAAGTTCACTTGCTTGCTTGCTTGCGTGCTTGCGTGCTTGCTTGCTTACGACCGTGCAAATCTTTCGGTCGTTTTTTAACCCACTTCCCGTGATCCAATCGAGCTGACATTTTGCACACAGACTCGTTGTGCGTGACAATTCATTTTCGTTAATTTTTTTTCTCCAAAATTTGACACTGTTTAGGGAAAATATTTTAAATATTTAATTACCAATTGCTTAATGGTGGCAGACAATCATCTGACCCATAGGTGGCAGCCATCTCAAGCCAGAGGACGAGAGGACTCTAGCCGCCACGCATATAAAGGATTTATAGTGAAAAACTTTGTTTTAACAGGTTAAATTTTTCTCATCTGATCATCAGAAAAAACCACCGGCAGAATATAATTGCTCGAAAGCAATGGTTCTTAACCTGGGGTGCACGCACCCCCTGGTGGTGCGAGATGCCCCGAGCTGAGAACCAAAGGGGTGCAGGCTGCAAGAAAGGTTAAGAACCACTGCTCTTGAGCAATGGTTCTCAAAGTGTGGTCCCCACACAACCAGTGGTCTGTGACGGTCCTCCAGGTGGTCCGCTGTGACTGCGAGGCAAATGCAGGTTGATCCGGACAGTAACAGCAGCGTTTATACCTTTTTTGTTTCGGACATTAATTCGTATATTTTTACTTACGATATTTAATTTTCAAATTTAGTTCGGTCAGGTACCCCTAATAAACTACCCCAAGGTCTAAATGCCCCCCCCCCCCTAAAAAAGAACGTAAAATCTGCGTTAAAAAAGAAATGCGTTTTATGTTTCAGTAATATTAATCATGTTGTATTAGTGGCATTTCGAGAGAGAAGCGAATGCGTTTTGTCACCAGGGGTGGGGGGCTGGGTGGTCCGTGGGGCTGTGATGCAAATGGAGGTTCATCTGGACGATCATGACAACGTTAGTACCCTTTATTTCCGACGATAATATTTTTTGACTCGTGAAATTTAATGGAAGCAATGCAGCTAGGTAAACTACCCTGATTAAACTACCCTATGATCGAAATGCCCCCGTTCCCCCCACCCTCCATAAAAAGTGATGTTCCGGTCATATTCATACTTTTGTATTATTAGTATATTTAGAGAGATACGTGAATGCGTTTTGTCACCAGGGTCTTGCGGGGCTTGGTGGTCCGTAGGAAATGTTTGCATCGGCTGAGTGACTCGTGAGCAAAAACAAGCTTGAGAAACACTGCTCTTGACCATCAACACAATGGCTATACAATGTTACGTAGTGCTGGATTACACAATTTGTAGATAACCCACTTATTAAGAATAACTTAGTTGGCACGTTCTGTTTGCGTGACTAATGAATCACCATGTGGAGTACAGTCATTTGTTTTCGTGCCAGGTTTGGTGTAATTCATCAGAGGCGCGTATGCGACGGGGTCAATGCTGCTGCCTGAGTAGTCCACCAGATGGTGGTGATAGCCCAGTGGAATGCTCGGTCAAAAAAACCCTTCACAAATGCATGAGTTTTTCTTCCACGTTCAAAGGGGTATTTTTTTATCAGATTCAGCATGTGTCGGTCTTTCATAGCATATCTGACACTTGAAGTCGAAGATGAAACTGGCCACATTGTATATTTATTTCCATGCTGCCGATTCCAATGGCAGGAGGGGAGATTACACGGAGGTCGAAATGTACAGATAGGACAGCATAGGGAGCAAAGTGACGCCCCCCCCCTCCACAATGTGTGCTAAAACTGGTTGTGTGATTTCGGGCAGTAACGCGATACACTCTGGTCAACATACTAATAAACAGGTGCCAGTAATGCTGAGTTGACAGTAGTGCACAAGCGCGATTAAGAAAAAGAAAAACTCACATGAATCAATAAAAATGTGGCCTTTAAAGGAAATAAATATGTAAAACAGGTGATATTTCAGATATTTACGTGCCATGAAAAATACTCATTGTCCAAAACGTCACCTTTTGCAAAGTGCATTTTGTTTTTCTTTGAAGGAAATGTTATCGACGAATATGTTGAGTTTGTTTGGATGGTAAGATCCTTCCAGAAAGTAACACGCAGCCCAACCTTTTCAGATTAATTAATTAATTCAAAGGTCAGTGTGCTAGGCATGGGAGTGAATTTACCATACTTCACCATGCTAAGCATTGTGGGTTGATGAAAGGGCAGCGGCACCTCGGAGTCCAAATATCGGGTCCACCGAGTTAGCAAGCGCAGTCTGCTACCAGTGTCAGCAACATCTTCGTGTGGCGGCTCTCCATTCCCGCATCGTTCAACCGAGATGCCCTCCATCCCGTCCAGTGTTTGACGTTTGACGCCCAGTCAGATCGCGGTCCTCCTCTTCCCACTCGCACCTCCGAGTGCTACCGCCATCACCGTCCTTCGCAGCCGGTCACCCTTCATCTTTGATCACCCCTCATCCCCTCCGACTCGGTAGCCTTCATTCTGTGTCTATTCTTTCCAGGACGTCCTCGTATGTTGGATTGCTCTTCAAAATATATTAGTCCTTCTCTGGTGGCTTTTTCATTTCGAAGGCAGTGACTTTCCTTTCTTCTTCTCTGTTGCGAGTCCAAGTTTCACACATCGCTAGGGAATACACCAGTATGCCACCGCGCTACTGTATCCCACGAAAAATTGACAGTGTTATGTTGTATTATTACTCCGCTTAGATACCCAGTAAACGATCATTGGGTCTCAGGACTTTTGGTCAGTCGGGGTCCCAAACTGCGAAATTTTCGAATAATTATTCCCGCATTGAGATGTTTTCCCAATACCAGTTACATTGTAAGTTTTTTTTTCAGCTACGGGAGGAAACTGGAGAACCCCGAAGACACCCATGCAGAACAAAATACAAACTCCAAAGAGTAAGGCGCTGTAAAGCGATTGAATGAGTTTGTAATTGATGCAACGATTCACATGAAGCGATAATGGAATCGACGCTGTACATCGCTTGGCAATTGTGCGACATTGCTTCTTCCCATTGGCTAGATATGGCTCATGCATGCATAATGTGTCGACGTTTCACGGACTCGTTCCATTGTCCCACAGCGCGCGAGACAGCAATTGAACCCCGGCACCTTGTTTCTTTGAGGCAAACCCGCGTCACCTTGCCGCCCATGGCAGCGCATACCAATGACATACCTTCCCGAGAAAGTGGATGCCGCTGGCTGAGCGGAAAAGCGCTTGAATGTGAGGATTATTGTGAGTGGAAGCCTCAGTCGGGGTCACCAGCAGCCCATCATCAATCATGGAAATAATAACGGCGACAATCACCGCTGTAAGTGCCCCTTGCTGGCCCAGATGAAAAAAGAAATGGCCATCAACTGGCGAGGCGACACCACCACAGTGAACAATGTCTGCAGACCTCATTCTCTTCCTCTTCGGTGCCCTTCGCCCCTCTACTCGTTCCCGTCCCTCCGCTACACTTTCATGATCCCCAAGTACCCCTCTACCGCTGTCACTCATTCCTCAATACTTGTATGCCCCTGCCGTCGTAATCATGATATTCTGTCACCGTTTTGTAAGCTATGTCAAGTGCTTTGAGTGAAGGCGACTTGTGAATATAAATTCGATCAGCGACTTGTGACTGTCACAGGAATGTGGAATTTCTACCAGCAGGCCAGGACCGCGTGCACGCAGAGATGAGCACCGATTGATGGTCCATATGAGTGTTGGGTCGTGAACACAAATCGCAAACAAAAATACTGTCATGTAAAGTGCACAAAGAAGCATGCAGAGGTGCATGTTTGGAATAAGATTGAGAGACAGAAAGGGATGGATTGTAGAGATGGTATGTACTGTTAAAAATAATTGGGCTTGAGCAGCACACTTCGTGGCTGGAAGGGATTGAGGGAGAATGCTCAAGAATGATTGCGGAGTGGCAGCCAAAGAACATAACGCATCCAAGAGGGTGCAGACCGAAGAGACCGAGCGATGAAAATCAGCTCGTATGCAGGTGCTAGTTGAATTATGACATCGCAAGATCGTGGGAGACACGGTTGGCAATGTACGGAGCGAAAGAAGTTCAACATGCATACAAGCGTTCATCCAGAAGTGGATTAAGCGTGGAGGGTGAAGATTAATAATAGTAATTAGCTCAATAACAACTTGTGCAGCATACCTAATACACCCGTACACATTTCTTATTATGCACCAAACAACACACCCGTGCTTGCTTCAATGATTGCGACTGGCGGCTGTAATTCTACACCACAGCTCACGTAACACTTTTCCTCTCTATTAAAAAGGCTCACCTCAATTCAGAGCAAGGCCAACAAGTGTTGGATGTATTTCACAGTAAGGGAAGAAGTGGTGCCGCCACTTTATATGGATACCAATATAATGACAATAGTGTGTGCATGCGGTGTGAGTGGACTAGTGACCACGGGAGGTAATGACAGGGGAGTCAGCCTACAGTACGAATGCACTAGTAGCCAGGGGAGGTAATGACAGGGGTATCGGTTGTGAGCGCGAAGGGACTAGTGGCTATCGGAATGTTTGAAAAGGAAGCGTGGTCAGGTGATGGAAGAGGACGGTGGAATCTGCCGGTGGAGCGAGCGTCCAAAGTCAGCGAGAATGATCGAGAAGGGGGGCGTGGCCTCGTGTCGATATACAAGGTGGAGATGCGCGAGAGATTCGGGGCTGTTGCAGTGGGATTTCCGCTAATGTCAAGTGAACGTGTCTTCAATAAAGTGCCATCTCAAGAGAAGGAAACACCTCAATGTAAAAATCTCCAACATGGTCACACGCAAAACCACTTTTGAGCTGCCCGAAAGCTGTACAAATTGTCTCCCTCACTCTCCTCTTCCTGTGACAAGATGTCGTGAAAGTAAAGTTATCCCTGACTGTAAATGTCGTGCAACGCAATGCATGGCGCCGGGTTGGACAGCTCAAAACGTGTACACGTGTACACGTGTACATCTTAGTCTTTTACGATGTTCTCAGTCAACCCGGGGGGGGGGGGGGGGGCGTCTATCAAAACTGTGCAGTATGCAGAAATATTTTGTTTTGCATTCTGTGGTTAATGCAGACATGATTCCTTGTAAAAGGTTTCAGTTTGGTGTTTTCACATCTTAACGCCTGTTTTGTTGCCAGAAAAAAGGTAAAAAAAACCCTATTGTCAATTAAGCAAATTTATCAACTGATAATTGTAACCTCCGATCTTTTGTTGTTGTCGATTACTCACGCCCCTTTGAAAAGATTGACCACCTTCCTACGTAAGGTGGGAAACCCCCTTTGAATAATCAAGCTACCACGGAAATGAATTGAGCGTTGAGAGTGACAGCGTGACTCGCAGACAACGTTTCTAGTGGCGTATATAACAATTGATATTTGAAACATACTTAATTGAATTCAAATGTATATATGTTTTTTAGACGCAAACTTGCGATTCATGGCAACCTATCTAGAAATGTAATAGCAATGGGAAAAATGTCCCAAGGCAGCCTGTAAAGTCGCCTTGTTTAAAACAGGTATGCATTATAGATATATATAAATAAAACAATTAAATAGCACTCACTGGCTTTTTTTTCCTATGACCTCACTCCTCTCGATATTTTGTGCCCAAAGGGTATATAAATAAATAAAACAGACATGTTTTCCAAAGGTCCTTGAGGCAATGCCCATGAATCAATGTCCAAAATGTATGGTGATGGTTATAGTAGCACTATAGACAAATTCACACAAACAAATTCATATATACTTGACGTAATGGGCCAAGTCACAATGCCCCAATTGACACTTTATGTCTTTTACTCTGTATATTTTACCCCAAATTATGATGGCATGTCAAAAGATGAATGCAAAACACTCACAGCGAGCAGTGCATCACGTTGTGCCAGAATGTATGAGAACTACTTCATCTATAGCCACTTCAATTGGCCTAATATATGTGCATTGGAGGCACAGCTGTTTGTGTGCGAAAGGCTAATTA
Organism: Lampetra planeri; assembly: GCF_965212315.1. NCBI lineage: Eukaryota > Metazoa > Chordata > Hyperoartia > Petromyzontiformes > Petromyzontidae > Lampetra > Lampetra planeri. The sequence continues at coordinate 4,859,912 of NC_136145.1, read as the reverse complement.
CAACTTTTCTACTGAGGAAAACCTCGCCCGCAGAACCCAATCCACAAATTTTCAGTGAGCGCACACGACAACAAGAACTACAACCGCCATTCGCCACTAAACGGCGGTGACGTCACCACGACACTTGTGCAACGCTATGTGCACGTTGAGGCCACGTGAAGTGTCGAACGCCCACTTGCAGGAGGTCACGGGGCAGACCCAGGTGCTAAGGGCCAGCTGACTGAGATGACTGGTTGATGCACCACCTGTGGCCCCTACTGTGCCAACTTGCTGTGCTTTTTCCACCCGTCGCACCACTCGTTGTTGTGAACATTGCTCCTCTGCCCTCCGTTATTGTTGGAGGGCGACTGCCTCCAACTGTTCAGTAGCGTCCTTCACGAGCCTCTTCTACAGAGGCCGATCTTGACACCGCTGGTACCAGTCAACGGCAAGTCCACTCAGCTCCACATCCTCTTGTACCACATCACTCCATCTCTTTTCTAACCCGTGCCGCACCCGTTTAGCCCCCTCGATCCGGCCAAACAAAAGCTGTTTAGGCATGCGGTGGCTGGGCATGCAGGCTACATGACCCAGCCAACGGAGCCTTGCCTGCCAGAGGAGCTCACTGATGGGACTGTGTCCAGATCTTTCAAGGATTTGTGAGCTCCTCACACAATCCAGCCTAAATGTTTCTAACCGGCGAAGATGTTCCATTATGGAGGTCCACGTTTCGCAAGCATAGAGAAGGGAGGGAATGACTGGCCAAGAATACCTGAAGCTCCGTGTGGAGGGACAGACCAGGTAGCTTCCACACAGCGTTACGCAACCGATGAAAAGATAATGCCGCTCAACTGATTCGGAGTTAGACCTCTGCTGTTAAACCCGCGCCGGTCATGAGCACACTGCCCAGTTATGGGAAACTCTCCACTTTCTCCACAACTGCCCTATCACCAATTGGAAGTTGTGTGTCATAGACGCAAGCGTATTTTAAATAAAATTTGTAATCGTGGTTTGGTGGTAATTCATTGAAGGTGGAGAGGTTACCAGCCCCTCGCACCTGTCTAGAACCCCTATTTGGCCGCTCTGGTGGTTACAATCAGGGGCGATTTCTTCATTAGGGCGATTGGGCGACGCACCACCAATGTCTTTCAACCACAGAGTCACGCTAGCCGTTACTGTGCCTCTGGATATAGTCCAATCAGCGTCATGCTACGTTCTGTGGAGTACTGCCTCTTTTTGGGCGATTTCCCTCCGGCTGAGAATCGCCCCGAGTGTTCCCATAGACTTACATTCAAAGATGTTTTTTTTCGAACGGGGGGGCGCTGCAATGCATTCTCTATGGCTTCCGGGAGGGCTCGCACTAACGTGCTTACGTCATCATACGTAAGCACGTTTCATCCAACAAAATTATTTGTCGCCACCTAGTGGAATCTTTAATAAAAGAAACATGAGTGGATTGTATTAATAGTGAGTATAGAAACAAACAAGATGTATTGTAAGAGTCACTTTATTTTTCATTAATATTAAAGAAGTGAAGTTGCCTTTACATGCTTAAGCTGTTAATTTATCATTTGCATGGGTGGACCTTATCCTTATCAATCATCCAGACATTTGCCCCCCCTGAGAGATTTTGCAGGAGCCGCCACTGGTTACAAATGCCATGAGGGGAATGGCCAATCTAAATTGACCCTCCCCCCACGGCACTGGCCACCACAGTGTTGCCGTCCGGCACCAACGCGGCAAAACTTGTTTGAACCCGCGTCCGTGCGCAAAATTGACCGGCACAATTGAACTCGTGCCAATTCGCTTACAGAAATACACTGCCATGCCACGCCATGCCAACCCTTGTCGTGCCCGCTCAATATGCCACGCGCACGCGAGTTCTTCATTGTAAATTATTTGGTGGTACTGCGTTGGTGGCGGGGCAAAAGCACAAACAATATATGAAATAAAAATGATGAGCATAACATGTGATATGCCAAGTTAGAAACCGTTTTCTTACGATTATTTTAAAATGTAATTCTCATCAGTCCCCATGGTGTAAAGTGCAATATCCAACTATTATTATCCATTCTAGATTTGAAGCTTTTGTGACTGCAAGGATTCATATTCTTAGGGTTTTTCGGTAAAGTCACGTGGGTAATACTATTCAGGGCCTACCTTGGCTCCTCCCACCCTCAACCAGTATATATACAAGGACTGTTTTCTTGGAATTTCTCTCACTTGATACAGCTATCGTGCTGTGACGGTTCCACCTGAAGACGGAAGCTTGTGTTGCGTCGTGATTTTTATTTTATTTTTATTTTACTTTTATTAATTTGAATTTTTTACCTACGTGACTTTACCGAAAACAACCTAAGAATATCATTATCCACTTCTATCTCTGTGCCTTATCGATGTGTTGCAAAGAAGGCCATTCTAAAAATGTCTCCTGTTATACGTTTTCTTTTAAGGCCACGCAGTTTTTATTGACGAGTATGTTGAGCGTTTTCTATTTAATTCGTAGTTTACTCCGAGTGTATGATTGGCATACGGATAGAGGCAATGTGGCCACTTCTACAGCATGTGACAGCATTGTCGATTTTCCATTCCTGCCTGAATTGGCAGAATGTCAGGGCTAGCTGCGATTGCGAGAGTCAATAGGAGAGGATGATCTTCAAAAGAACGAGATGTTCATTGCTTCGTAGAATATAAACACGCACATACATGATCAATTTCTAATTTGATTTAGAATGTGTATTCAAGACATGGCTATGATACAGTAATGTAATCTATTTGTTTTTGTGCGAGTGTCATTTTGGATTAAGCGGTGAAGTTAGTGATACGCAGTTGATGTAAGAGTTAAGAGATCTTGCTTAAAGGCTTAAATAGAGCTGGAATTAGGATAAAAGTGGCCTCTGGCATGGGGGATACGGATTAGGGTTAGCTTTAGTGTTATTAGTTGTGGAGATAAGGGTTAGAAGTTGAGTGAAGATTACGATCAGGTGATAGGATAAGACACAGGGTAAGTGTTGGTATTAGCATTAGGGGTATGCTTGAGGTTAGGTATTTCCTGCTGGACCATTAAATTGAGGCACGGGTAAAACAAATGAAGGTCAAGGTTAAGAATTGGCATTTTGATTTCGATTAAAGCATCTGGGGCTAAGCTATAAGCATTTGCGGTTGAGGCTTATAGATGTGCTGAGGGTAATAAAGTGCATCAGAGCGCCATTGTCCACAGGGCACAGATGCGATTCGTTTATGGAGCTTTTTATAATTTCATCAATAAGACCTTGGCACTTTGGCTCGACAGAATGGGTCCGTGAAATACGGAGGGATTTTGCATGCATGAGCCTCATGTAGCCAATGGGAAGGGATGCTATACGATGAACAACCAATGTAAGTCGTCGATTCCGTGCAGATATTGCCCTTTGCAAAGTTATCGCTGAGTGCGAATTTTCACTTTTATTTGCGACGTGTTATTAGAAACACACACTTGGCATATTTTCAAATGTTGATGTTGAAGTGATCAATTACTAAATATATATTTAAAGATCATGACACTCGTCAAATATAGCTAAAATATGTGATATCCTACACAATACCAGTGACCTGGGTTTGATTCCATCATTGACCAAGGTGGTATCTGGACCTACCTTAGTCCTTTTCGGGGGGGGTGTAAAAATCAGCATTGAGTAGACAAATGTTGGCCAGGTGTGATTCTGACAAAACAACCATCTCATGCGTTTGGACACGAATAAGATAAATCGTGCTGCAAATTCATCCTATTAACTGTGCTTTTATATGGATCCTAGAGTCACCAAAGAAGTGGTTTCCATAACGTACTAAATAAATCCCAGTTATTCAGGCTTTTTCAAAATGAGAAGTGGAATCACTGAAACTGACGAGTGTGCAAAGAAGCATGCGGAGATGCATGCGTGGACACACGTGGAGAGGCAGAAAGAGGAACTCGTGGATGAGAGAACGTACAACGAGTTCATGACAACATTCAAACTGCTAAGAAAAGCGAGTGGGATTACGGCAGGACAAGTATTGGCTCGAAGGGATAACGGCTGATGGTGAAGAACGATAATAGAATGGCAGCTAAGGAATAGAACGCATTCAAGGGGTTACTCTCAACGGAGAGATGGAGCGATGGAATCAGCTCGTGTGCCGGCGCTGGGAGGATTATCAAGTAACATGATTGTGAGAAATGACAGCAGTTTGAGGAGGCCTTCATCCAGCAGTGGATTGACCGTGGCTAACGATGAGGTGGAAATCGCATGGCATGTTTGTCCGATTATCTGCATGCATCTGCATGTGACTGTGGATAACAGAATTAATTTTCATGAGTTAATACGGTGGGCAAATAGCATTACTCTCCTCCATCAATGTTGATGAAGGGCATTTCAATGTATTAATGGGCAGGACCGTCAGTAGTGCATAAACACATTGATACATAAAAGCGACTGCATTCATCATTAGCACTGCTTTATAACACAAAAAATTATATATTTTTTTGTTCTGTTATGAGACAGTGCTAATGACGAATATAATTATTTCAAAATGTGCTTACGGAGCATTATTTATTTTTTATAAAAAAATAATATATTTAATATTGGTTTCCACACTTTCTTGGCAGGTGAATCCTACTCATTTATAATTTACAGTGGTTGCGAGCTGGGGGTAGCATTTGTTAGATAGCGACAGTGCACACACTTTTCACACTGCCGAATGGCAAATTTGATTTGCTATTCACAAGACTCTTGCCAGAGGTCCAGAAACGATGTCAGATTAAGCGCCGGAGCCTAAGAGAAAACGGTTTGCAAACTTTAGGCTATCTCTTCTTTACACACACGGCATGTCAGAGGCACACGAAGAATACATAATGGAAACAACTTACCATAACCCGAATGCAGAAAAAATGCTCCCACGGAGTTTATAAAGGTTACAAGCAAGTATAAAGAGAGCAGCAAAAAAATGCTGTTCCGGTTACAACAACAACAAAAATCCTTCGTGTTTTTTTTCCTTCATCGTAACAATAAACAACAATCTCCCGGGATTGTAAAATGGAAGGTTGTACGCCTTTTGGCGTCATCTGGTCCAACACCAATGGAGACTAGGCTCTAAGAAAAGCTGTCTCGGGTGTGGACCAATCAACTTCAAGGACAGTGCAAATCATTATCATTATCAGAGTTGCTTCTTTTTGTTTGCATTTTGACTGCTTGTGTTGTGGTTATTGCAAACATGATGCCTTGTATAAAGGTGTCAGTTTTTGTACCAGTTGACAGGGTAAAAACCTATTACTATACTGATGAACTGGGTGTTACGGAATGTAATGTAAACATAATTGGTGGAAATTTTAATGACAGGGAATGTACATCCAATAAGTATTAACCTGCCAGAATCCATCTGCCAGTGATATCACAATGGGACAATTGAACACTCGACAATGGGTATGACAATGGGACAGGCTGTAATATCCCTCTCCAATTTCCACATTGGGACGATGGGACATTGGGACACTCAACAATGGGCATGACAATGGGACACTCGGCTGTAACACCCCCTCGAATTTCCACATTGAGACAATGGGACAATGGGACACTCAACAATTGGCGTGACCATGGGAAACTCGGCTGCAACACCCCCTCGAATTTCCACATTGAGACAATGGGACAATGGGACACTCAACAATGGGCATGACAATGGGAAACTCGGCTGCAACACCCCCTCGAATTTCCACATTGGGACAATGGGACACTCAACAATGGGCATGACAATGGGAAACTTCCTCTGCAGTACCCCTTCTCCAATTTGCACATTGCTCAACTCAGTGTTTACCTCGATATTAGCGGGAACTTAATTAACTGGGAGCCAAATTGCGTTTCACTTAAATTTCAGACAGGAGCTAATCTAGGGGAACACCCACGAAATTAAAGCAACACGGATTATATTTAGACCGCGTTTCTTATATTCAACCCCGCAGGACGTAGCAAGCACTGGTACACGCGTACTTACAAAAGCCTAATTCCACTGAAGTTCCCTACAAAAGGGCATTCTAATATCGCTAGCACAGCGGGGGATTGGACGCTGCACAATTCCGATTTCTCGTTCGCTCGATTAACGTAAAGAAAATGCATTAGGCTCTGATAATATTTTTTTTTACTTCTTTGTAGAAGAGGAAGAAATATGGCTCAAAGGAGATTTTTCCTTTTCACAGCTCGTGAAATTGATGAGAATAGAAAGTGGCGTTTTAATGCACTGGGCTCTTTCTCACCGCATTTCGTGTAACGGTTACTCAATGATTGACTTAAAGCTGTCGTGACTGCAGGAATTCCTATTCTTGGGTCTTTCGGTGAAGTCACATAGATAGGTTTAAAGCAAATAACAAAACAAATACCAAAAACTACGACGTTTCGATCGCAACGCAAGCGATCGTCATCAGGAGAAGAAAAAATGACAATTGTTGCGTTGCGATTTGAAACGTCGTATTTTTTGGTTATTTTCTTTGAACTTATCTACGTGACTTTACCGAAAGACTCAAGAATATGGTTACTTAGTGCTGCAACACCGTGTTTTTTGGAGTTTGCTCTTGAATGGCTCAACTTGGCCAAAATGTAAACAAATTTGAAGGTAGGACTCTTGTTTATTTTAATTCAATAAACAGATGTGGCCAACTTACCATACCTGTCAACCCCTTATCAGTGCCTACCTTATTACAGACCAATTCAGACCTTATTGGTCACTCCTTGCCCTGATAAATCACAACGTTCATTCTATAAATATATAACAAACAAAAAAATTCCCGTATTGAAACGGCTGTATGCCGTATGGAGCTGTAAACTCAATTTCCCTGTACAAGAATACGGGGTAAACCGTATGAGTTGAAATGTATGAATTAAATTGCGTATTCGTATCTAAATTCATTAGACCCAAATCACCCAGAAAGCACCGATTTCGTCACATCTTGCGAGCTCTGAGTGAGCAGGCTTTGAGCCTGGATTGCTATTGGATGGGTGACCCCAACGTGAGAAATACAGATGCCATCGGTGTTGTGCGCAGTACAATCCAAAGCTCTTCTGCATTCCCACCCCACCTTACCTTCACCACGGTGGCGAGATGTTAACTACCTCACCTGGTTTCCAGGAGGTCGTGTGTTTGATGTCGACCCTGACTCCTGCTGTACATTTGGAGTTTGCACTCTCTCCGGGTTTTTTCTCCACATAAAAAAACACGTGCCTTTAGAGTATTTGGCTGCTATAACTTTCTACATCATAAGCCACTTCGGTGAGCTATCATTTGTGGCCAGGTTTGCTTCTGAAAAGGAGCTATATAGCTCACAGGGCCTTACGTGGTAAAATAAAAAAAATGTTTAGTTTTAGTTTAACATGCAGTGGCTTGCGTGGTGAAGTATGTTAAAAAAAAAGTTATGCCTGCATGGTGGGGGGAGTCCCTAATCCAGCAGTGGAGTGACACACGGGTTGCGCATGTCCGTGCACCAAACCAATGTGGATTGAAATGTGCCGCTGAATATAATACGCAGCGATTTTACTTCTGAAAGCCTGGCTAAATCACCTTTCATACCGAGCAAGGTTTTAAACTCCTCGACCACGTGCTCCCATAACGCACCACATATCATGCTTCGTAGCTTTAACGCAGACTCCCACAATGTGCCCTGCATTTTTGACGTAGCTGTAGGGCTGGCGCCCACAATGCACCACACGTTGTGATGCATTGGATCTAATAAGTACAAGAGCCATGGCACGGTGACAATGTAATGAGACATAAACCATATGAGATCCACTTTATGTGTATCGAAGAGTTGTGGGGATGACTCATGTTGCTATTTTATATTACTCATTTGCTAAAATGAGCTTGGGGAAATGGATTAGAATTTTTTTTACTGCTTACATTTCAGTCGTCTGTTGGTCAGTTTGAGATACGCATACTATGTGTGTATCTACAAGATAAGAACCATTTATTTCGTAAGGTTTTTTTGTTGTCTACATTTAACTCAGCCCCTTGGCGGTGAGTGTAGCCACAGTTCACAAAACACATATTGATTAATTTACATAATCGATATTTCATCCTTAATTAAATGGGTGCAATTTCCATACGAAAGCAATTTGCGAGATAACGTGGCACAATACAATTCCATTTAATGCCATTCGGATTCATATAGAGCTCCTAATGCATCCGCGTCCCAAGATGCAATACACCCACCCCCACCCCCAAACATTCGCCAACAATGCATTTAAAACACCAGGCCGGATAGAATGAAATTGCTTTCAGTTGGCTGATAAAAAGACAATACGAATGCATAGAACAAAAATGTTGCAGCCTTGTCTGATCCCATAGCATTTATTACCCTGAGCCTGCGTAGTTTATCAACAATCTAGATCCGAGTCCGCTGTGTAATTCGCAAGGATTTCAGGGAAATTGGGCAAAGCCAGTTCACAAAAACCTACAATTTCCACACCCCCAGCCCAACCCAAACTTGAGCATATAAAGCAGTTGCAAATGTTGATGAAAAGAAAACTTACACTTGGAACTAAGTGTCTTCTACCTGCGACGAGGCTCTGGACCGCTTTAATATTTCCCGAGTAAATGAAGTCTTTAAACAGCTCTTTCCATTTCGCTGTTGTCGTCATCGCCAATATCCTCCAAAAGCTTGGTTGTTTACAACTTCACAAATCAATGCACTGCATGGGTCCCTTGCTGCCTGTATTATAGAATTTGATGTTCGCGAAAAAAAATTACAAGCATCCCAACATAAAGTGGAAGTTATGTGCCGACGGAGTGGCATTACAAAGGTGCATCCTTCATCCCCTAAAAGCCACGAGCAGATGGTTGAGAGTCTCCTCTTCTTGATGCTTTCGGTAAAGTCACGTAGAAGGGAAATAATAAAATAATAAAAAAAATAAAATAAAATAAAATTAATATAAAATAATAAAAAAACATTTTTTATTATCTTGTATTTTTTTATTGTATTATTTCCCTTCTACGTGACTTTACCGAAAGAACCAAGAAGAGGAGACTCTCAACCATCTGCTCGTGGCTTTTCGGGAATGAAGGATGCACCTTTGTAATAAAATAATTATTTTATTATGTTTATTTTTATTATTTTATTATTTCCCTTCTACGTGACTTTACCGAAAGAACCAAGAAGATGAATCCCTGCAGTCACGAAAGCTTTAAATCGAAGGTTGAGAGTCTGTTGTTGCTGTCACAGATATTGTGCCTTTACCTGCAATGTTATGGTGGTGCCAAATACAAAGCGCCGTGGCACTTTACCCACCAGCCCGATCATCGCCTTCTTACATTTACACGTTGTGCAATAGGGGGGCAGTAGACAGTATCTCACCAAGAACATCACGAACCAGAAACAAATCATGCAAATTCAATGAGGGCTGGTTGTGTAATTTGGAAATGTACATTGTATTCCATTAAGTGCCATTACAAAGGAGGGGGGAATAATAAAAGGAAATATTGCTCCCGTTTTATTGTAACTCCTCTTTTAATGAGCCTGCTCTGCCGAACGATAGCATACGACCTGTCTCCGCCTGTGTGAGTGCACAAGATCCTAACAGCTGTGCTGCTGCACGGCTATCAGTAGAGTTGTTACCCTCGCTGACGATATGAATTCATTAATCCCGTGACCGTACGCACAACCAAGTTATAGATGACCAAAATGGAAAATTGTTAATCTTGTACAGCCCTTTGTCAAGCCACTGCTGGATGATAGACTCCCCGTGTCACACGGGGGGGGGGGGAGGGTTACTCAGGACCGCTTCACATATCACTGCTGTTAGCATGGACAGAAATCCCACGTAGATTGCATGGTTCGTAGTACGGTGTGATAACCACTGGATGTTAAGCGAGATAAAACATCCAATTCATTTATGATTTCATATATTATACAGAGAGTCCACGAAGCTATAATCCATTCCTAAAGAATTATAATGAGGTAGGAGTTTGGGTTGCGGTTGAACAAAATTCAAAGCCAACGACCCCCCCCCCCCCCGTAGTACCTTTACAGACTTTTGGGGCAAACGCTGTGAGTGAGCACCAATTAAGGCCAACACGGTACACGAGGGGGTGGGTGGCCAGCACCACGCCCGACCGCCTTTGTCTCCCCCGTGGCGATGTGTGCACCTACCGTGCCAGGTACTCATTTAAGGCTGAGTCGACCTAGTTGGAGGCCCAGAACCGGTTCAGATAATCTTCACTGGTGTTCGCCGTGAGCGGAAATCGAACTTGGGTTGCCAGATTTGTAGCGCAGCAAACTAACCGCAACACTACCACTACGCCCGGTCATCTTTTATGTGGACAGTGCTCATCTAGGGGATGCCCAGGATTAGTTCAGACATCTGTTACCAATCTTGCCTGTGAACAAGATTTGAACTAAGATCCCCGGGTTTCTTAGCGCAGTGCGCTAACCACCGCACCACCGCTCCCCACGACACATGCACACACACACACAGGTGGATGTATGAAGATTTCACAATAAGGCTCCGTGTATCCACGAAGGCATTGGTCAGACACATCAGATTTTGATTCGAGAGTACACGGCGTCCATCAACATCCTGGCTGTGTTTTTGTTTTGTTTCCCAATGCTTCCTTCGTGTGATGGTAAAGACCGCCCAGGCTTTTCAATAAAAAAAAACTAGAGAAAAACTACAACATCTTGCCAAACAGTATAAACTTCTTCCTGATCATTATCCTTTAATAATATACGATACATTTATGGACAACCTACACATCACGACATCACAATCCCATGGATGCAATAAATATTCGTGCATATTTTATAAAGCCGACAGAATATGAACATTAAAATGTCGTACAGAATGTTACAGTGCAACGTAATTAAATACACACGTCAATAGGCTTATATTTAATCATTTGTCATACACAAGGTGTATACAGAACTGTCCATTATTAATATCGCTTTCATACCAGGTTTATGGTTACATTTTGTGTTTGCTTGCATATTGCTTTGTAACCAAAGTGTCCTTTGGTAAAAAAGAAAATTACTTAATTGCGTTCTCACCTGGTGGAAATAAAAGGTGACAATATATATTTATGGGAGGACCGATGGCGCAGTGGTTAGAGCACTACGCTGTGAACCTGAAAACCTCAGTTTGAGTCTAGACCACAGCTAACATAAGTGGTAAGTGATATCGGAATCAGCGCTGGCCCCCCAAAGTCACAACACTGAACTGACCAGCATGGTGAATTATGGTCAAGACACTCCACATGACTGACGTGGTGTGGGTCGGGTATTTGTAGAGCGGCGGATTGAAAATTAGCTGCAAATGATGGCTATTATTTTTATTAACGCAATTTTAACTTTATATTGTTTAGAAAAATTATAATAAATTGAGAGAACATTTTAATATCATTGCAGGTAACACGTGTTTAATTGTGATTTTTTTCTTTGTAAATAAATAACCATAGCATGCACAGAATTTGGAGCTAATTAAAATGTTTCACGTAATGTACCAGATGGTCTGCCAAAAACCCAAACCCTTTCTTCCTCAGTTTTGATACATGCGGTCATTTCCTACAGGGGAAATGGGGAAGTAGGAGAGCAATGGCCTTTGCAAACTCAAAGTCAAAATTGCTACGAACATTTCCTCGCGATGAAAAGAAATGACCGGATTCTGTATTTTTGCCCGACGGCAGAATTTGTTTTAGCATTATGCATTTTGTGTTGCTCCCCGCCACGAATGTTGATGCTAGACTTGTGAAATTTACAAACCAGGCGTGGGGGGCTCATGGGTTTTCTTCGCAGCCAAGGTCACGGAAACCTTGAGTAAATTGCCCCATCAGCCTAATAATGATTATGGCTTTACCAGTTTGCACCGAGCTGATGGCTCCGTTCCTGCAGCTGGCCATTAATTTCTGCGGGAAATTAAGCAAACCGTCTGCTGTAAATGGACGTTAAAGGCCCCGTAAGTACCCTTTAAGAAATAACAGGCCGGTGTGCTTCAGCCTCATCGCAATCCTCATCTCAAATCAGAGAGAACAAAAACACGCATTTCACACGCTTAGAAAGAAAAAAAACATTAAGGACGAAAGAATTGAATAGCTCGGGAGCACAAGTGCCACAGCATCTCGACGCACCTTACGTCCGATTTCAAACGTCCCAATGAGCTGATGCGGTCGAGCAAAGAGGATCCCCCAGTTGTAGCTGTGAAGGTGAACACAGCACCTGCCTGTAAATGGACATTAGTCTACTACACGGTAGGGGGTGGGGGGGGGGGGCCACGTTGATTTTCAAATTTTAATTTATCAGGTCATTTTCAAATTCGAACAGTGTTGAGCTGCCCTCTATCGACAAACGTCACGTGATCTGCATTTCCACGGTTAACACACCCGTTTAAAACTCAAATGTATACACCCCCCCCCCACCCACGTAAAATGATACCACATTTGAAAATTCCACGTTCCCATGGCAATTGATCACCGCTCCCACACCACAAGAGCGTTGCTACTCAATCCGTCAACGATGTAGCGACAATGGGCCGAGCGCAACTCCCGGTCGGGATTTCAACTCGGCACCACCTGAAACCACGCGGGCGTAACCACCACGCCACCAGGAGAGACCCCCCCCCCCCCCTCTTATAATCATTGGGGGCCAGCCACATCTCCTCCTTGCTAAAACAAAATTATTACCCCGGATCAATTGACTTGTTTTCGGACTGAAAGCTCACATCGGTCGCTAACGAGCGTTATCGCGGTGTCAAATGTCATTCAGAGATAATGGAGCCCCTGCCGATCTTTAATCACGTGACCTTCGTCGGGACCACTCCGCACTTGCACTGCTCTTGCATTTCCCATCGCCCCGCATCGCCGTTTCAGTTATGCAAAACTGTCAATTTCTGTAGCCGCAGGGACATCGGCATTGATTGCGAATGCGCACGTGAATACTTAAACAGGAAATTGTTTAACAACCTTGCAAAAAATATATATATTCGTATTTTGGTTTGACAGGCCGGGATGAGTGAGATGACCAGAGTGAGTGATTGTTGAATTATTTATCGTGCCTTCCACGCATATTGTTAAGACATGAAAATCGTATTCTGAAATGATATTGAGCTTCTGTCAGTCCGTTTTTATAAAGCAGTGCCTGTGCCCATTAAAAAGGCATTGTGGAAATTATGAATGACGTGAATGAATATGAACACATTTCACGCGAACATTAAGGGTCAAGTTTATTTGATGGTTCTGCTGCAGATGTGTTATGGTTTAAACAATATTATCATCATCACCACCATCATTGTTAGCCATGTTCTATCCACTGCAGACAGAAGGGTTCGCTAGATTTTGCCAACCGTCATGGTCCTGTGATGCCATTCCTTTGTACGAGCTGATTTCAATGCTTTATCCCTGATTAGAATCTCAATTAAAGTATAGTTTAATCATGGAGATTACCCATGTAGGTATCGCGATTCCTGCAGGAATCATCCAGCATGGAATTGTAGGAATATCCCCCCAGCAGAAATATTCCCCAGCTGAAAACTTGCACTATGCAGTGGGGAAGTATGGTCAGACAAGCCCAATGACAGAAATGATTGACAAAGGGCAATATGGATTTTCTAAATTATTATGCAATGCACGTTATATTCTCTCAATAGGAGTGGCGGAATACTATATACTAAAACGCATTCACAGTTATGCACTTAGTGGTACTCTAATTACCTTATATATCAATATAATTGCCTATTCTATTTTACAATTAGAATGTGAAAGATGAGGGCTTCAAATAAGAATAACATTAGGTTAATGCGACTTTTTATGACTTAATTCAGCAAAGGTTCGACCAACGTGCATTTACTACGGAAACGTTGTGCCATTAAAGCTCTCGCGGTGTATAACTAAGCCAGTTTTAATGCAGTGTCATCAATAGGGAGTACCTTTATAGGTGCAACATTCAACATCTGGAATCTATAAAAGCAGTGTTTATGTATTGCATGGCACAAAATCCAATCAGGCTTTGCACAATGGCCATGAAACTTTCAAGGTTAGGTTTTAGAACCAGCGGGAATTCCATTAAAGCCGCAACGTCCCACTTTAACTGCCGCCGTACAATGGCTTATAGATTTTAAATAAATGTGGAACCAGAGCGTCTGTGTGCAAGCTTCAGCAGAGGCTGAATAATGTTCGCAGGTAATTGGTACTCGGCCGTTAAACGTATCCGCACGTGCGAAATGCGTGCACATTATCATCACCACCACACATGCACACTTACACACGCTGTCCGCAATGGAGACCCGCGTGCAACGCCAAATGGCGTGCGCTGCCCTCTTTCCAGATTGGAACGTAACAACAATAATAACAGCATTGCAGGGCCCAATGGTACACCACAAAATAATGATACAATCGCATACATTCTCATCACACGCGTACACACGCTGCCAAGAAAGGAGACCCACACACAATACTCAATGTATTGCCTCTTTGGATTAGAAAATTACAAAAATAATAATAATAATACCATTGTAGGGTCCACACCAACACAACTCATACAAAATAATGGTACTTATAGTTCAATCTTTTGATAGACTGTGGCAAGATTCAATTTCAAGGTTGGTCCTGGAATTTGGATGTTTGGCCATTACCACGAAAGAGGATCTCTCTAATGGGTTTTCAAGTTGAACCAAGCGTTGTCTGGCATGGTGTCCGACGTTTCATTCCACATGCTTCCTCAGGAATCGAATGGAACAGCTCACCGTCTATGCTGCTCGGGCATGTGGAGCGTACATTATCCCAAATGCCACGTGGCGCATCCCACAATTACAGCCCAGAGCTATGAAGGCCCAAGCGTGAACATTAATTCAGTCGCTGTGTTCATGAACATATGGCTTCGTGTGGGAAGAAACCAGAGAACCACAAACAGAAAAAGCTATGCACAGATCGATTCAAGAATCCAACACTGCGCTACCATCTCCTGGTCACCTTGCAGCCTTCAACACCTGATACACTTGGGGAGTCTCCCATCCAAGTCGTTACCAGGTTCCAAACTGCTTAGCTTCCAACATGCAATGTGATTGGGCACATTAGATAATTGCTTCTATCTTTGACCCTATAACTCTAAACACACATTATCCGTGGAAGCTGCAGTGGCCCTTGATAATCTGTGGCTTTTCTCATTCTGCTCTGTCACGTAAAATGGCCTCACCGATATGAAACTCTACCGAACAAAAACAAAACGACACACGTTCTGTTCACATGTAACCAAGTAAAATATCAAATTTACGAAAAATCTGCATAATAACATTTGTAACATTACTTCTCTGGACCAAATTGACATTGCAATTAAAAGTGTAGTGAAATATACGTTACAAGGTACTTAGTACAAAACTAGTGTCATTTTAAAATCCGCTGCATTAAGTTCACAGCCCAAGCACATGTACGATCTATAAATACATGGGTAGGGTTATCACCTGTCCCAATTATTAGCTGTCCTGGGATATCGGCAACTCTTCCCATGTCATTAAAACCCCAACTTTTTGTCAGTTGTGTCATAATAAACCACTCAAGACAATGCATTTGCATGCAGCTCACTGCCCTTGTAGTATTGTGTGATATACTCTTGATACCCTCCTTCCTATTATTATATGTCCCTGATATTACGTACCTCAGAGTTGGCAATAGCACAATATACCGGACAATTGAACCAAAGTCTGTGGGATTTGGCAAAAGGAAGGAAGCAATGTCAAGGGGTGGTGGTATTACCAGCGATCGCGGCAATGATTTGGCGTGATGCCCTTTTCTTTAATCCACGAAAGCTCTGCAGAGTCTCAAGAGTGCGTTTGTTTTGCAGGAGTGTCCTTGCTTTTGCGATGTTTCGCTAATACTGCAATGAGTGTTTGGCAAGTGCGAATAAACTGCTAAATACGTTGAGACCCACACGTACAAGGGGATAACACTCAAAGCTAGACCACGGATGGATTAAAGAATCCGTGGCCGTACTGCCACGGATGGATTTAAGAATCCGTGGCTGTACTGCCACGGATGGATTTAAGAATCCGTGGCCGTACTGCCACGGATGGATTTAAGAATCCGTGGCTTTACTGCCACGGATGGATTTAAGAATCCGTGGCCGTACTGCCACAGATGGATTTAAGAATCCGTGGCTGTACTGCCACGGATGGATTCAAGAATCCGTGGCCGTACTGCCACGGATGGATTTAAGAATCCGTGGCCGTACTGCCACGGATGGATTTAAGAATCCGTGGCCGTACTGCCACAGATGGATTTAAGAATCCGTGGCTGTACTCCCACGGATGGATTTAATAATCCGTGGCCATACTGTCATGGATGCATTTAAAAATCTGTGGCCGTCCTGCCACAGATGGATTCAAAAATCCGTGGCCGTACTGACACGAATGGATTCAAGAATCCGTGGCCGTACTGACACGGATGGATTTAAGAATATGTGGCCGTATTGCCACGGATGGATTTAAGAATCCGTGGCAATACTGCCACGGATGGATTCAAGAATCCGTGGCTGTACTGCCACGGATGGATTCAAGAATTCGTGGCCGTACTGCCACGGATGAATTTAAGAATCCGTGGCTGTACTGCCACGGATGGATTTAAGAATCCGTGGCCGTACTGCCACGGATGGATTTCCGTGACCGTACTGACATGATAGATTTAAGAATATGTGGCTGTACTGACATGGATGAATTTAAGAATATGTGGCCGTATTGCCACCGATCTCTCGCGTCGAGTAGCAGGCCCACGCAGAGCCCCCCGGGATTTCCCCGGCGTTTTCCAATTGACTGCAGAGCAGACGACGCTGACAAATATGAACAAATCGCGTTCCTCACGGAAATAAAAAATGCCCACATTGTAAATACCCTCTGCAATGTGCATCATATCTCGTGTGTTTCTCGGCAATGCTTGAAACACAATGCATGCTTAACTTTAAGCCTGGCTCAATAGCGCACAGCAGAATACAATCACTGTGTCCGTATGTCAGTGTCAGACATATTTAAAAAATATAATTGCCTTCGAAGTTTAATAGGAAAGCAAAACTATTTCTGAAATAAACAGTGAAACTATTTACTGCATAATACACAACGATTGCAGCGCACACGATTTGGTGCAATTGCATAACATCACAGCACGTGATTTGCTCACGTAATTTAATTCAACTTTTCCCATTCACGATGACCGATCAAACAATCGCACGCAACACAATACTGCAATTACGATTAATGCATCTCATTTAGAAATGCTATTATATAGTTTGCAGCAATAATGAAAGTAATTACAATAACGTACAGCGCGTATTTAAATTGCATGGCATTACTTAAGCAATATTAAAGGTAGAGTATTGCACAATTGATCTCGCGCAAAGAATAACAAAGTATTCGTCATAATTTTTGTATAAAAAAAAATGAAACCATACTGAGAAAAAAAAATCACAGCAGCTTAGCATTGCAGTTATTGTTGATGACACAACAGGTGAAAAGTGATGTCCTGTTCAAGTGAGCATAGAGACAGTGTTCATCTTTATCTTCCAGGCTTAAGCCATCCACATTCCTACGGCAGGGCTAATCTTTCCCAAGCACAACCACTGTTGATGTTCACTACAAAGTGGTACCGATTTTATTCACCCGAGAGGTGTGATGGGGTGAGTCAACTCCCAGCAAGAATTTGAACTCACAACTTGCCAGTTGGGGAGCCACTGAGCCACGGGTCTGACTAACTGCTAACCCTACTTCCTCCCTTTATCACTGCTAATCCTACATAATATACTAGCATCATATGACTTTGACACCACCCCACCACCTACACATTCTACAAGGAGTGACTAATCCCATATCTGCATTTTCCCATCAATATGCTTAATATGTTGATATGTAAACTCCTTTGCCAAGGCGCTCTCCTCCCCCCGACCCAGCTTAAATATACGCTGCCAAGCTTGGCGGTGTTCATTGGGACGCTGTCTTTCCGACAGCTCTGTTTCTTCACCTGAGGACGGCTGCTTGGGTTGTAGCCAAAACGTCGTGAAAATTGTAATTTTATTATGTTTTATTTTTTTAATTTCATTATTTCCCTTCCACGTGACTTTACCGAAAGAACCAAGAAGATGAATCCCTGCAGTCACGAAAGGAGGCGTTTTTTTCGAAATCGGTAATTTAAAAAAAAAACACCTCAATATTTGAATGCACTGTGGTGAACACGAGAAGGTGGTTG
The DNA here is from genome assembly GCF_965212315.1 of Lampetra planeri. Taxonomy (NCBI): domain Eukaryota; kingdom Metazoa; phylum Chordata; class Hyperoartia; order Petromyzontiformes; family Petromyzontidae; genus Lampetra; species Lampetra planeri. The sequence continues at coordinate 4,841,732 of NC_136145.1, read as the reverse complement.
CTTGATAAACGACGTCGCGATGAAGCGGCCCTTCAAAAGCCGCCGCGTGTGGCTTCGAAAGCCGCAGGTCGCCGACCGCCTGGACTGATTCGATCAGACCACGCAGCCCTCACAACTCGATATTTGTTACAACAAAAATTGCTCACAATAGACCGCCCGCTCAAAATGTGAACAGCAAAATAACGGAATGTGACTTACTTCGTGCACAAAGTCTCCTTGTTCTTGTGATGTCAACATTCGCCGAGTTGATGATTTATCGATGAGATTACATCTGCAGTGATGATGCATTAACACCCAGGCTTGCCACCCTCCCAGAAACACTGCGTTCAAGGCTCTTGTGGATTCACAGGAAGTTCCATATCATTGCGGGAGCTCATTCCTTACACACTTTATACTTAATTTGTCCATTCCCTCAATTTGTGTACGAAGCCATGTCCTGCAGTAATATGCCAATGTCTTGTTAAAGACGTTCTCATAAAAACAAATTGGCTTGTCATTTAAAAAAATTAATATTGTTTGGGGGGGGTGACTGGTGGCAGTACGAAAATGTGTTCGCGTCTACGGCTCACGTCGTTTTTTGTTTCACGTGCTGGAAACTACCATCCATCGTGGAACGAAACGTCGGACATAACGTCTGACATCACACGCTCTAACCCGAAAACACATCGGGGAGCTGCTTGCCCGACTCCGTTCAATAACTTGACGCAAATGTTACGCCTTCAAAAATAATTATACCCACCCACCGCTTGCAGATGACATAAACATTGACACGAACGTCCACTCACCAGCACAAGGACACTTGTAATAGTAATCATAACAACAACGTGAAATTATATATTTTTTCCCCTTCGCTGTCTGTTGATTATAAATGAAAATTGAATAAGTGGGGTGGTGTGGTAATAGGCAGAAAAGGCACGTGGCAGGAATTGCATTTAGAATGTGTCCATGACCGGACTGTATTTACAGTAATTCCTTATTGATGCCTTTATTCGATAGAGAATTAACTTCCAGTTTAATCTCTCACTGTTTTATTTTGTAAACAGGCCAGTGATGCTTACATTCAGTCGTGTTTATTAACTGTGCAGCAAGGTAAAGTGTTCATTAGTGGACTGCTGAAATGACATTAATGGATCCCTGAAGGACCATATTGGCATGACTAAAGTGGATACATTGCACTGCCAAAAAAGCCTCATGTAATATTTATATTAAAACGGTGAATTTATAATAATTACAACAGGTATATAAGGGTATATAAGTCTTGCTCACGCCACTGCTGATGGTAGGACCTCCACCAGAGGGAGCTCCAGGGAGCCCCTACAAAGAGTATTAGTCTCCCTTGCTGGTCAGGTGTCTTGGAAGAGCTGGTAGTAGCCACACTTCACCCCCACCATATGCGACCTGCCGATTGACGAATTATGGTGAACCCATTTACATCGCTGGGTTATCATGGATGGGTGGGGGGAACTTAATACACTTCCACCGTTGTTTCAGCTTCCACGCCAGGAGATCGAATTGAACCTGACCTCTGGATTGCCAGTCCAGTGTGCTATCCATTACACCACGGCATCATCCACGACTATATTGTATAGAGTTATATCATACTAGGTTTTTTCTCCTTTTTTCTGGCAATAAAACAGGTGTTAAGATGTTAAAACACCAAACTGAAACCTTTTAGAAGGAATCATGTCTGCATTAACCACAATGCTTGTGGTCAGAATGCCAACAAAATCATACTCTGATAATATATGCGTTGTCCTTGAAACTGATTGGCCCACACCAGAGGCAGCTTTCTTTTGAGCCTCGTCTCAAACGGTGTTAGACCAGAGGACGCCAAAATCCGTCTTGGAAGAACTGGTAGTAGCCAAAAGGCGTCCTCTGTTTTAACATCTTAAGACCGGTTTGGTTGCCAGAAAAAAGGGGAAAACCTATTATCATATTTTGCTACTGGGAAAGGAGGTCCCATGATGTAGAATTATATCATCACGTGAACTCCGGTCATTCTCACAGCGAGTTTTGGCTGGCGATCGAACAAAGACGGTCACTGCATCACGTGCTTACAGATGCGCTTCTGCGGCCGTCTGGAACACTCCTCCTTCCAATATTAGGAAGCCACTGGAGCTATGCCCTTTAAAATCTAGATTGAAAACGCATTTCTTTAGACCTGCTTTTTGTGTTTAGTTTGTTGTGTTACCCCGCACCTCCGGTTAGCACAGTTGGTAACGTATGGTGCAAAAGAAGTTCAACATACGTGCACATAATACCACGCCGTATTTTGTCGATTGCTTTTGCCACGTTAGAGTAGAGTGGTTTTGAGAAGGATGCCAGTGGCGATGCATTACTTAGTGCACACGCTCGTGCACGTCGCAATACACCTGGCGCCCTGAGTTCAAATCACAGCCACGACTAACACCAGTGGTCATGTTTTACCAAGTACTGTGCCTGCAATCCGTTCACCAGGCCACATTAACCAGCGTGGTCAAAATTGGTCTAAAACTCATCACAATCGACACTGTTTGGGAAGTCCTTAATCGAGCAGTGGGTTGACAAAGGGCTTCATTTTTGTGAAGCCGAAAATATCTAGGAGTGTTTACAATGTTGTACGTGAATGGGAACACACAAATGCAAGGAGGCCTTTTAACATTGATCTATCCGTGGTATTAGCAAAGTGCTTTGAAGGTAGATGTTGTGCCTCAACCGGTGCTCAGTCAGACCAGGAGTATAAATACCGAGATTTTTTTGTATCCAATGTTGGGTAGAAATACCATGAATAAGAGGAAGAAAAAAATACAAGCTTGTACAGATGCAATAGCAGGCAAAATACAAGCGTGTCCATATTTTCACACGCAGCTGGGTGTGGTGGTGGCATGCCACTAATCCAGTGTTTGAAGGCGACGGTATGGTGGGTAGCAAAGATTCGTGAAACCCCTTCGACCCGCCAGGCTGCGAGGGTGGCCAGGAGACGGCACCTGTGCCGAGCTTTAAGTGGCAGGTGACTTCACCGTGGGTAATTTAGCCAAACCTATCCAATGCAGCAAAAACATGTCTTGAGACTTTCCCGGGTAAATAGAGGGCATTATTATTTTATTAAATGTACAGTAGCATAGTGCACAGGCTGGTAAGACACCCAATTGCAAGGGGCACTGAGGTCTCTGTAAGTGGCTGCATAGCAAGTAGATCTCAATTTTTTGGTGTAATAATTTACCCCCCCCCACCCTCAGACATTTGATGAATTGTGAAAATTCAGGATGACGATTTTATTCAATAATATTTCCTCCTTTTTCAATATTGTTGTGATATTGGTCGTCACGAGAGGCTGCATTACATGACCCTATTACATACTACATATGTGAATAAAAAAATACACATTGGTAATTACGCCATTAAACGCTTACGAATTGATTACATTCGACAAATACATGCATCATTTGCATTAATTAATAACTCGTCTAAAGCAATTGTAAAATAGTCCACCATGTATATCCCAGCGATCTAAGGCTTTCTTTGGAATTCCAGTAAAACCTTGGATTGCGAGTAACTTGGTCTGCGAGTGTTTTGCAAGACGAGCAAAAAATGTAAGTAAATATTAATTTGATAAACGAGCGAGGTCTTGCAATACGAGTAGTACGTGTATACGTTTTGTCTGCCGAGCGTCACGTGATCACAACTGATATACGAGTGCTTTGATATACGAGTGCTTTGGATTACAAACACGTTTCCGGAACGAATTATGCTCGCAATCCAAGGTTTTACTGTACTGTTATTTTCCCAGCTGTCGTGGCACACGATACAAACAAACCAAGCAAAAGCGAATGAACCAAAGCAGCTCGAGACACCTGGGAGGTCATGATTAAAAATAATAGTAAACCAAACATTAGCTTGAATGCAGATCCTAATAAACATAGCTCGAAAATTAAAACAACTGGCCAATTCATCTCTCCCTTGTCTACATCTCTCATCCATTCCCCAATGGGCTCGCAGCACCACTGTTCCCAAGAGTACACACCACGATGCTCATTCCACATAGACCAGCATTGTCTTTCCTTACATTTAAAAACCATTTCTTTCCAGTCAATTTTAATGGGAAATTGGATCTATTGCTTGGTCATTTGGAGCGTAATGGCTTTTGAACTATGGCCTGAATCACAGCTGAAATATATCTCACTGGAAATTAAGTCATTTAAAAAAAAAACGTATCCTGCGCTCCGGGAGTGGTGTAGCAGTGATTCTTACACTGTGCTGTAAACTTGGTCAACTGAGTTCGATTCTCGGGTGGCTCATCTCAGTCCTGGGACCCCCTCCACTCCCCACACCCCCACCACTGACCATTGTGGTGAAGTATGGTGAAGTATGGTGAAACAACGCTCATGACTAGAATCATGTGCGGAGGCCTTAATCTTTTTTTTAAAACCTAGATTGAAATTCATTTCTTTCGAACTGCTCTTTGTGTTTCGTTTCCTGTCCTTTCCCCGCATCTCCGATTATCACAGTTGGCTACGTACGGTGTAAACGAAGTTCAACGTGCATCCAGCAGTGGCCTGCGAATGGCTGTAAACTTGTATTTGTTTTATTATTATACTCCATCACTGTGGTTCCTATTAATATCCTGTCACAATTAATGTTTTTGTCAATTTAAATTTAATGTTCATCGTTAAACGTTAATACAGACACCGGGCTTCCACTGTTAGATGTTTCATACACTTTTGTTTATATGTATCCTCTCTGCCATTGTTGCACAGGCCTTGCTTTACAAACATGCATTTGATCTGGGTGAGGTCCCATCTGCTTTAAACAAACAACGTACGCGTGCACAAATACAATAGTGTAGTGTTCGCCACACAAAAGCACTGCTAAATGGAACATATGAGCAGGCAGATAGTGTAGCCTCTGGTTTTGATTGTGTCAGGCATTTTACAAGTTCTGCACAGTGGGTGTGGTCGATAGCTAATTAAAGGGTGACTGTAAACCAATAGATGCCCCGTTCAATACGGCTACACACCTGGCGTGGGATATTTTTAGAGCGAAGGGAGAAAAAAAGTGACCGATCGATCGATGCGCCTTGCGAACGTGCCTTCTGCCCTGCAGTAGGGAGGAGCTCACAGCCCCGGACTTTGTAGCCCGATGAGCACATGATTGTTAGTTTGTTAGTAACAAAGATATTTGTATAGAGGGACTCCTCTACTTAGCAACATTCGACTTACAAACGTTCAGAGATACGAACAAACCTGTCCGTATGTCCAGTTGCCTGTTTGGACCGAGAGTCGTAAGTTCAAACGCCGTGACCGTGCGGTGGTGGCTTCTACATCTGAAGAACATGAAGAACCAGTGGAATCTAGAGGAGATTATACAGCTTTTAAAGCCATTCACCGTAATAGTGTACGCGGCATACAACATATTTGGAATCAACAGGAGTAAAGTTGAACTTAATAATAAATCGACTTACGAACAAACCTCTGGAACCTCACTCGTTCGTAAGTAAAGGAATCCCTGTACTTTTTTATGGTAAGTAATCGATGACCAACAAGCATCAGGAATGATGGTGATGATGATGATGATAATGATGATGACTATGACTACCGACTAAAGACCTAAGCATGGCTGACTATGACGATGTCAAATGTAACTAGACTTCTGGCAACATGGCTGAGATCATCCACTCACTAAACCTGAGAACCCACATCAATTATAAACCAGGATCTCAGCGATGCCCAGCTCAGTACTCTATATCTCAATCTATGTGCACGTTCGTTTCTCAATCCGCTTGTCCTGGTGAGGGTCGCAGTGGCAGCATGTTGAGTAGGGCGGTCCAGACCTCCCTTTCCATGACGACATACTCTATAACAATACGAAACAATACATACTGCTACACTATACACTACACTATACTCTATACACTACTACACAATACACGATACACTACTATACACAGACTCTCGCTCTTCCTGGGGAATTCACAGGCATTCAAAGGCCAGCCTTAGCGACATAGTCCCACCAGCGTGTCCTGGGCCGGCCCCAGGGGTCTTCGCCCATGGTAGGAGCAAATCAATAAATATGCGTTACGGTATTTAACAATAGCACAATAGGTGTGGTCACAGTGCATGTGTTGACTGCACCACCGATTTAAATCACCCGATTATTAAACCTGTAACATCTGCCAATCACCATTGTCTCCTCTTGCCCACCACGACCCGCTATCACATACAGGGACGCTGGTTATTTTCTACACCAGCTGTTGGTGAGCACACTCAAGACCACGGACCCAACGAGGGTGGATGGGCAGCTCAAAGAGAGAAAGAGAGTGAAATAATGCCATCTCAAAGTGCCGAGCAGGTATCGCTGAGATGTTGAACTCGAATTCACGCGGAGTCAACCCATGATTAAATGTTGTTTCAAGTTTGCGGTTTATTTGATTTAAGCTGGTGAAAACTCAAGATACGAGGCAAGTGTCCCATTTGCAAGATTGAACTGGGCCATCAACATGCGTAGCGAGTTGATTCATAGCCTCAGCCAAGTCACCAATAACTTGCACAAAAACAACATTACGTTTGGTTTTCCACTTAAATTTACTCATCCCAACTCTGAGGATTGAAGGGTCTGGTTTCATCGGTGTGTAATGCACTCTCTGAAAGGCATACATACAAAGTGTGACTGTTGATAAGGAATTTCGCACGTTGCTCTGTGATTGCAAGATGTTACACCACGAACTATGAAAGAATGAGGGTTTCGACCATCTTTTGACACGACACCTGACATCACCACCATCAGCCATGGTTAATCTGCTTAAAATTAAATAAATAAATTCATCTTCGTGGTTCTTTCGGTAAAGTCACGTAGAAGGGAAGTAATAAAATAATAAAAATAAAACATAACAAAGTAATTCTCACGACGTTTCGGCCAAAACGCAAGCAGCCGTCTTGCGTTGTGGCCGAAACGTCGTGAGAATTAATTTGTTATGTTTTATTTTTATTATTTTATTACTTCCCTTCTACGTTACTTTACCGAAAGAACCAAGAAGATGAATCCCCGCAGTCACGAAAGCGTTAAATCGAACAATATATTCCTATTTTGGCAGGTAAGGCACACTGAGCTATTTAGCAACTTTGTATACGCGACCTGGTCACAAATGATTGCTCAACGAAGTGGCTTATCACGCAGACATTTATATCACCAAACACTCTAAACTTGTGTCGATTCTATATGTAGAGGGAAAACCCGGAGGACCCAGAGAAAAAGCCACGCGACCACGGGGAGAGAGAACACGCAAACTCCAAATATACAACAGGCGTCAGGGTCGGGATCGAGCCCATGGCTTCCTGCATACCAGGCGAGGTAGTTGACATGTCGCCACCGTGGTGCCCCAATCTGTATGTATGTTGAACTTATTTTGCACCGTACACAGCCGACCCTGCTAATCGGAGGCGCTGCTGTCCGTAGGCATCTATAATTCGCGATCCCTTACGAGCCTGCGATGTACTATTTGGTCCAGAACCCGCATCCGAGCTGAATCCATTGCTCCATCTCTTCGGTGGACCCTCCTCTTGGATGCGTTCCGTGCCTCGGTTTCCAATCGGTTATTCGTCTTGAAACATCGGCCATCGAACCTCTTCTCGTAACGTGACCTGCTCAATCACTTTTCTTAACTTTTAATAACCAGTTCAGAATCGTTATTTCAGAATCATGATGTTCATTTTATCTTGGAGAAATCCGATGAGCTGTGAAGCTTCTTTTTCTCACAGACGTCTAAGTATGGGTGAATCAACAAACGATACGAAACCAAACGCAATGAGTATATAAATAAATACATACACATTTATAAAGTATCTTCTTGGTTCTTTCGGTAAAGTCACGTAGAAGGGAAATAATAAAATAAAAAAAATTAACATAATAAAATCGAAATTTATAAAGTATCTAAGTTCAATTTGCATACGTACATCAATTCCCAAGTCTGAATGTATGCATGCTAAACTTCTTTCGCACCATACGTAGCCAACCATGCTCATCGGAGGTGCGGGGGAAGGACAACAAACTGAACACAAAGCAGTTCGAAAGAAATTCGTTTCCAATCTGAATTTGAAAGTGCAAAGCTCCAGTGGCTTCCGAATATCGGAAGGAAGAGCGTTCCAGACGGCCACAGGAGCGCATCTGAAAGCGCGCAACGTGGTGACCACCACCTTCTCTCGACTACTCGCCAAAAGGCGCTGCGAGGATGACCGAAGTTCGTCTGATGGTTTATGTTCCTCGACGAGATCGGCAAGGTATTGTGCTTCATTTGTGACAAGCACTTTGTGTCAGAACGCAGAATATGCATTTATACTGGAGGAATCCTATGAGCTCTAAAGCTCTTTTTTTTTTACAGATGTCCAGTATAATGAGTGCGAACGTATAATGTATACGTTCAGTAACCAGAAGCCAATGCTGCACAGCGTCCGCTGCACGGACATGGTTAGGATCTTGCAGTACCCGTCACGAAACGTGCTAAAGAATGCTGTATACGCTGCAGCTTCGTAATGTTTTGGCAGACGTCCCATAGAGTAGTGAGTTGCAGTAATCGAGCTTTGTCGGTACAATGCTGCGCGTCGCATGCAGCACGGTTGCAATGTAACTGACAGAAACAAGCGGCATTTTGGCAACAAATCAAAGCTGCGGAATAATTGTAAACATAAAAAAAAACCTCAATTGCGCAATACACTGTGGAGCTGACACATTACAAGTGGCTTGTGAAGCGCACGCAATGGCAGATGTTATTTGAGCCTGTTTCACACTCGGTCACATGTGTCACTCTTAAGAGTTGCTGGGTGCTTGCGGGTATCGCTTGCTGACAAAGTGACAGCTCTGGTGGTGGTGGTAGTGGTGATCTTCGTGCCAATTCCGAGCGTTCGCACCTAATGAACTCAACGGGACCATTACTCATCCATTGTAACGCAGCACCCCGTTGGCTGCGTCCGGGGACGGTGGGACAAAAAGGGCGTCTATATTTGCGAGACACGGAGAGAGGTAAGCTGAGTCCACGATAGTTAATTGTGTCTATATATATGTGTGTGCCGAGCGAGGAGCGGTGCGTAATCATCGCCACTGGGGAGACTAAGGCGGCCGGGCGTGGTGCTGGCCACCCACCCACTCGTGTGTAGTGTCGGCCTTCGTAGGTGCCCCAACAGTCTGTTAATGCTTTACGGGGGGAATCATTGTCTTTGTGTGTACGCGTGTGTGTACGTGTAAGTGTACGTGTGTATGTGTGTGTGTATACGTGTGGGCGTGGTGGTGGCCACCCACCCCCTCTCGTGCCGTGCCGGCCTTCATTAGGTGCCCCAACAGTCGGTTAAGGCTACACGGGGGATGTTTGTCTTAGTGTGTATGTGTGTGTGTGTGTATGTGTCTGTGTACTTGTATGCGTGCATTTGTATGTGTGTGTATGTGTACGTGTGTTTGTACGTGTGTTTGTGTGTATGTGTGCGTGTTTGTGTGTATGGGTACGTGTTTGTGTGTATGTGTGTACGTGTTTGTGTGTATGTGTACCTACATCTCTACTTTATTGACATGGTCAAGGACTATGATACCATCAGTAGGCCTGAGCTCTGGGTTATTCTTCGTGCTTTCGGAGTCCCTGACCCGCTGCTCACGATCATTAAGGACCTTCATGATGGTGAGCGGGCCTAGGTAAAACTACGTGGCCGGGAGTCGTAGCCATTCCCTGTTCACCTTGGGGTGCGACAGGAATGTCGCCTGGCTCTCACATTATTTAAGATCTATTTCGGCAACGTAGTTCATGAGGCCTTCAATAGCTGTACCGAAAGAATTTCCATCTGGTACAGATGCAATGCAAGACTGATCGATGCCCGGGTGTGGTCAAGAGATGGCCCCCTATTGCTCAAGCATGTGATGTATGCCGATGATCTGGCCATTGCTCCTCACTCAGAGAAGTAGTTGGAGGCGCTGATGCTGAACCGGGAGCTTGCCACTTATCATCAGCCCCACCAAAACTAAGCACCTGCCTGGGTATTTGGTACCATCGGACACTCCACCTCCACGTAGGGCAGTTGTGGAGAAAGTGGAGAGTTTCCCATACCTGGGCAGTGTACTCATGATCGGCTCTGGTTTGGCAGCAGAGGTCTCACTCCGAATCAGTCGAGCGGCAATATATTTTCATTGGTTGCGTAACGCTGCTGTGTGGAAGCTACATAGTCTGTTGCTCCGCACGAAGCTTCAAGTCTTCTCGACCACAGTCTTTCCCTCCCTTCTCTACGATTGCGAAACGTGGACACCCTTAATGGAACATTTTCGCCGGTTAGAAACATAATGGGTTTAACCAGGCTGGATTGTGTGAGGAGCTCACATATCCTTGAAATATCTGGACAAAGTCCAATCGCTGAGCTCCTCCAGCAGGCAAGGCTGCGTTCGCTGGATCATGTAGCCTGCGTGCCCAGCCACCGCATGCCTAAACAGCTTTTGTTCGGCCGGATCGAGGGGGCTAAACGGACGCAGCACGGGCTAAAGAAGAGATGAAGTGATGTGGTACAGGAGGACGTGGAGCTGAGTGGACTTGCCGATGACTGTTACCAGCGGTGTCAAGATCGGCCTCAGTGGAGGAGGCTCGTGAAGGACGCTACTGGGCAGTTGAGGCAGTCGCCCTCCAACAACAACGGAGGGGGGAGGAGCGACGCTCACAACAACGAGCGGAGTGGCGGGTGGCTAAAGCACAGTAAGTTGGCTCAGTAGGGGGCACAGGTGGTGCATCAACCAGTCATCTCAGTCAGCCGGCCCTAGGTGCAGTACCTGGGTCTGCCCCGTGACCTCCTGCCAGCGGGCATTCCGACACTTCCCGTGGCCTCAAAGTGCACATGGCCTGGCACAAGCGTCGTGGTGACGTCACCACCACTTAGTGGCAAATGGCGGTCGTTATTGTTGTGTACATGTGTGTGTACGTGCATGTATGTGTATGAACGCACTGGCCAGCGTGGTGAAGTGTCGCCAGACATTCGCCATAGCCGGCAAGGCGTGGGCACCGTCCGTCAAGCAGTGGATGGTGGGCTGAAGTAGCAACTTATTGGCGCGTTTTATTCACGTGACAAATATCACTGGCTGCGTCGGGTGGTTGGAGGGTTACGACACATTTACACTCACGCGATATAACCCAAAACAAACTTTATTATGATTTTTGTACTACCGTGAAAGAACCCAAAACACAGTGTGGTTCTCAAAAAGATCCCATTGACGTTTTGTTAACCATCACTGCGATGCCTCTCGGTTGCATGTGTCCCCTCTGATCCACGAGTTCGTTTTTCCACCTCTTCAGGGTTTATATCCCAACAGGCACCTCTCGGCGCTTTCTTCGCACATCTTTCAGCATCCGATTTTCTATTTAAAGCTTTCGTGACTGCAGGGAATTCATATTCTTGGTTCTTTCGGAAAAAGTCACGTAGGGAAAAAAAATAATACAAATAAAACATAAAACAATTCTCACGACGTTTCGGCCACAACACAGCGTCCTCCGTAGGTCTTTCCGACAGCCCTGTTCTTCACCTGAGGACGGCTGCTTGCGTTGTGGCCGAAACGTCGTGAGAATTGTATTTTATTATGTTTAATTTGTATTATTTTATTATTATAATTTCCCTTTTATTATTATTTCCCTTCTACGTGACTTTACCGAAAGAACCAAGAATATTTCAGCATCCGGTTTCATTCATACGGTTTCATTCACTTTACACTATCCCCCGAATGCCACAAACATAAGGAAATGTTCATAATATAGTTTTATTTTGTTATATCGCATAAATTAGGGAAATGTGTTTTTAAAAATATTGCTAAAGTTCAACCGAACTAATTAGAGACTCTTTTAAAGGTGTTTCACGTTTTATTTAGGAGTATAACGATGCTTTGATAAACTGATTAAAATTGATTATTCGGCTTATAAAGTATGCATCCAGCCTCTTACCAAATCAGTCTTGGGGGTTTTTAGACGATACTTCACCATGCTGATCAGTGTGGGTTGGTACAGTGGGGGAGGGGGGGCTAAGAACCGGTTCACTTATCGACCATACTTCACCATGCTGGTCAGTGCAGTGTGGTGATTGGGGGGGGGGGCAGGACTGGTTGAGATAACATTGTCAGCCACTGATATGTTAGTTGTGGCCAGGAATCAAATTCAGGTTGGTTGGCTCATACAGCATTGCGCTAACCGCTGTCCCCCCCATCACCCCACAAAATATCTATTTAATGGTACAATAAATATATATTTTTCAGACATTTCATTTTTCCTAAGCATATTACTTGAAAAAAAGAGTGTAGTCCACGAACCACTGCACCGCCAATCTGTAATAATATATACATTAATGTCACCGTGATTTTCTGTTCAAGTGAGCATTGGAGTGGTGCCCATCTCCTCATTACAGCCAGTTGTGGAAATTCCACATGCATATGGCAGGAATGAGTATGAATAGGACAGAAAGTGTACACAGTAAGAATGTCTGACATTCTAAAATAACATTGACAGCATGCAGGACATATTCATGCGTAATATATGAAAGTAAATTAAACCCAAACGTATGGTGTTGTTACTTGCGATGTCATTGATTCATAAATGGACCGAGACCATTAACTCTCGACACCCGAGGGCCTGGATGAATAATGCGGCTGCCTGCATTCAAAACAGAATCTCTTTAATTTTTCCTCCCAACTTTACCTGCAAAATAAAAAAATAAAAAGTACATTAATACATCTTCATCATCATCAACAGCCATGATCAATCCACTGCTGGATGAAACCCTTCTCAGAAATCCTGCAATGTAACAATCTACGAACTGATCTCATTGCTGCTCCATCTCTTCGGCAGGGGTCCTGTCGTGCGCGATCCATTTCTTAGGCTGCCACTTCCATCATCAAATGGAACGTTACAACAACAACAAAACCTTCAAAATTGTCCCAAGATTTTTTTTTTATTCGTAAAAACAAACTAAGGAGGGACACATAAGCACCGTGTCATCAATTATACATGACGAATAGTCGTAGATGTGATGATTCATTTTCGGAAGGGCACTTGGTTTAGTTCGGCACGTGTACTCAAAACCTTGCTCCGAAACTAAAGACCACCGTCGTAAATATAACAAAAGCCAACGTCTATTTGAACGATAATAATTTATTTTCAAAGTGTGTTTGTGTTTTTAAGCTGACATTCATTCATTGTAGATCGCATGATGTGTCGCCTGCGTCTCTAACTGCGGTGACATTAATATTTGAAGTCGGCAACCATTTAAAAGTTAAATATTAATTCGAAAATTAATTTCGTGAATTTAATTAAGATTTGGGTTGAAAACTTAATTATATATGTAAACACCGACAGTGTAATCTGCCAAGACGAAAAACAAACTTTTCAGTCGAGTAATATTTGTAGCATTATTGACCTCAGCGAAGCTATGAAGCGCGTTAGCTTCAAATTGACTTCTCTTGCTCAACTAACTTATGAAGTTTCATAAAAGGTGACTTAAATTTCTCCAGCCAAATTTTTTTCAGAGATGTCCTTAAGTACTCTTTGGTTCTTTCGGTAAAGTCACGTAGGTATAAAATACAACAAAAGCCAGTTGACATGTCAGCGGTTAACATTGCAGCACTTGACATGTCAGCAGTTAACATTGCAGCAGTTGACATGTCAGCAGAGGTCGCAAACGGGTTTTGACTCCTTACCCGTACCCGGCCGCACCAGGGTCGCAAACGGCTACCCGTACCCGTACCCGGCCGGGTACGGGTAGCCGGGTATCGGGTAGAGTACGGGTATCGGGTACCCGGTTGCGACCTCTGCATGTCAGCAGTTCTCCTGCTGATGACGATCGCTTGCGTTGAGATCGAAACGTCGTGATTTAATTTATTTTATTTTATACCCACGTGACTTTACCGAGAGAACCAAAGAGTATGGATCCCTGCAGTCACGAAAACTTCAGATCTAGATTATGTCCTTTGCCCAACTTCAGACTTTAAACAATGTGGTACGTTCACAAGCGGTGATGGAATAAACTCGCACGGTCGCTCGCAGATTTAAAAGAAAAAGCCCAACATTTACATATTAAGTGTTTGCCGGGGAGCACAGAGCTGTAATCCCAATTGCCAAAAAGGATTTAGCATTTTGTTTAATCCACGTATATGTTTAGTTTTTTATATATGTATTCATATACACATTCAGTACGTACTAAACTCCTTAAAGTGTATCAGCTAACGCAATTTTTACATTGTCTAAATAAACAAAAACATCGGTAAAGTACTGTACTTCTGTTCGTTTCAACAAGAAGATTGTTTATACTTAATCAACAATGTACAGACATTTGACACACACACACACATTAACACATATCCAAATTGTCGCCTTATATACATATTCAGTATGTACAAACCTTTAAATATAGGTGCATGCAGAGGATGCTACGAATTCCAAAACAGAATAGCGTGACCAAACGCCTTGGAGGTTCATACCAGGACATAGCAAAGAACGTTTTGTAGACGTAATCAGCGATGGGTGGGATACGGCTGCAGGATGGAAGGGGGCAGGTTACCAAAGCAGGCATCGAAGTGACACCCAGAGGTCGACAATAAATGGTAAGACCTAATGCGAGATGGTGGGAGTGATGATGATGAGACTGTGGTCCGTCAAGGATGTGTTAACCATCGAACAAGGCGAAGATCTACAGTCAGATCGCGGTGGTTGTTGATTATTATGAGACTGCAAGAGCAGACCTTGCAGGACAGGTGCTAACTTTGGTACAACTATAGAGATCTAGCAGAAGGGGAGAATGCAAATGGTGTGGTGTCGTGGCATCATCAGCCTTGACCATTATGACCTTTTGGTAACACTCTGCATGCAAACCAAATGTATGCAAATATTACTCAGCCTAGCGTTGGAATTGTTGAATAATCATGAGTGCCCGACCGAAAAAAAACAAGTGTCTTTCCTTGCACCCAACTGTGTTGCCAAAACCATTAGCATTCCCCCAGGGGGGTTCCGCATTCGGGCAGAATGCTGAAAGTAAAAGCACAAACTGCAGCAATTCATGCGGGAGATAAATTAACCGGCGATGTAGTAATTATTCCAAAGTGCCTTCCATCGCATATTGTTGTTGGTATTCTATTGGAACCTCATTTGCCAGTAAAAAATATGATAATTGTTTTTTTACCCTTCTTTCTGGCAACAAAACTGACACCTTTTTTTACAAGGAGTCATGTTTGCATAGACCACAATACCTGCAGTCATAATGCAAACAAAAAACATAACTCTGATAATGTATGCACTGTCCTTGAAGTTGATTGGTCCACACCCGAGACAGCTTTCCTTAGAACCTAGTCTCACATGGGTTGGACCAGATGACGCCAAAAGGCGCACAACTCAAAGACAATGCACCATCAGAGTATGAGAGCTCGGGGTAAGCATTTACACCATTGGAACCTCATTTTCCAGTAAAAAATATGATAATAGTTTTTTTACCCTTCTATCTGGCAACAAAACTGACACCTTTTTTACAAGGAGTCATGTTTGTATAGATCACAATACCAGCAGTCATAATGCAAACAAAAAACATAACTCTGATAATGTATGCACTGTGTAAATGCTTACCCCGAGCTCTCATACTCTGATGGTGCATTGTCTTTGAGTTGTGTGCCTTTTGTCGTCATCTGGTCCAACACCAGGTGAGACTAGGCTCTAAGAAAAGCTGTCTCGGGTGTGGACCAATCAACTTCAAGGACAGTGCATTCATTATCAGAGTTATGTTTTTTGTTTGCATTATGAATGCAGGTATTGTGGTCTATGCAAACATGACTCCTTGTTAAAAAGGTGTCAGTTTTGTTTCCAGATAGAAGGGTAAAAAAACAATTATCGTTGTTGGTATTGTAGAACAAACAATACTTATTTATTATTTTTATTCTTCTTCTATGTTTAATTTCTTCCATAAATTCACTGAGCTGAAATGATGCAGTCATTAACATAAAGTGGCAACTCAGAAGAACACTGGGGCCTTCATTATTAACCCAGTCGAGTGAGGTTGCTGCCGTGGGTGTAAGGTTTAGCACAATGGAGCTACGATCCGGAGATTGTAGATCCGATCCTCCGGCGCGGCAGTTGAAACGGTGCAGGTTTCTTAAATGTCCAACGGCGAAACCTCTGTCCACCCAACGGTACAAACGGGTTCACGGGCCTCGTTTGGTGGGGCAAAATGTGGGCACTCCCACCTCTATCCAAGATGGTCTGACCAGCGTGGAGGAGTAGGCCAATTAGGCAATTACCTTCTAAAGGGCCCCGCTTTGAAGTGGAGGCCTTGCCACCGACAGTGGTGTGAGCGAGCAATTGCTGGGCTGTGCCTTCACACACTCGACTATGTTTTGTCATTTGGGGTTTGTTTTTTGCGTGTCATAGTGATGGTCGTATCTAGTACTCACACGGGCCACCATGCTGGCAACACTTTTCATCAAATAAATTGATACACTCGCCATAAAAAGCAGCACGACGCAGTGAAATTGTGATCGAGGACATATTAGCCTGCGCCGAAACAGATGACTATAAGTGGAAGAACAAAATTAAATTAAATTTATTAAATCACTTCTTGTCTTTATTTCAACACCCTCATGAATCGAGCCTTAATCACGACTTCCGGGATAAAGTATTCGACCCTAGATTTCCTGTGTGCCTTCAACCAAAGTATTTACTGCACTCAACATGCTTAGGTTATCTGACTCATCTCAGCTTCCAATAATCGATAGTTTCCCGTCAGGCTCATAAAGGTTACTTAACTTTTACTACTATAGGAAACTGCACTGCTTTTTTGTATTATTAATATTTAGTGAGTTCCAAAGAAAAATGTTTAATATAATATATCTTTGCCTTTCATTCACTGCCTTTTTTCCAATACGAGGCACGAGAAATAGCTCCGCTTATTTGAAGCAAAATACATTCGTACGAGTAGAGAGCCTCGCAGTTGCCAATGCACGGGATATCGCTGGGCAGAAGCACCGCGCAAATGCGGTTCAAAGCGTTGCATTTAGCAGTCGTGTCCGAACCGCCTATAACTGGATGTAGTCCTTGACATGCAGTTTCCATTTCAATGGAAACATTAACAAAGAAACTGTTCCCCAAATGCATTCGACGGACGATGCAGGGCACACGCATCTCCCTCCATTTCACAGGTCGAACAAGAATTGTGAAAGGATGCATGCAACTCTTTTCACTCCCTCCCTTTCCATTTTCCCAATATAACTTTCATTTGAATAAATGGCACTTATTCGAATAGAAAAAGTGAATGGGAAAACCCTTGTAGTACTCCAACACTTAGAATATTGTTTCTATTGCGTGAAACATCAAATACATTTAAAACATTCCCAGCGTTGGCAATCTGCCAATTTATGAAAGCCTCCCCATACCATGTGTGGCAGTTTTATCTTACCATACTTCACCAATCTGCTCGGTCCGGGGTTGGTGAAGGAGAGAAGAGGCAGGACCCGTTCTGATATCCCATACCACTGATCTTGGCTGCCGCTCGGAATCAAACATTGGTTTTCGGGGTTCCAAGCTCAGTACACTGCCCACTATACCACCGCTGCGGTTGAAACTATCTGCAGTATGAAATGAATGCTGTAAATATCCATTGACTGAGTTGATGCATATGCTTCCCATGCTACTTTGATAGACAGCTGACCATAACAATTAAACTCTGTTTTATGGGCTGTTCAATTTTTCATTCGGAATGAGCGATACAACAGACAAAGACCCCCCCCCCCCCCCCCATATAGACTCAACAAACTGTCGGGGCAAGTGCTTTTAGCGAGTACTTCGCCATGTGCCTGCACTTCTAGATGCAGTCGATGTAGATACGTGCACGCACAACGCAGAGCTGTCCAAACGAGCGAGTTTGATTTGTGCCAAGCGCACATTTGTGAGATAGGAGGACAACATTGAGAAGCAGATTTTGAAAAACCGTCCACGTGTCAAAGGGGATGAAAACACATTGAGAGTACACACGGGGATGGGAGCGAGCCCAATGCGGCGATGACAGCTGTCGCAGAGCCGACAGCGGAAACAACTTCACACAGTTCAGGTTATCTTCTTTGATATTTGTCATTGCTTCGTTTTTTTGGTTCACCTTCAATTACCTTGGGGTTTGCCACTAAGCCGGTCAGCCCAAATCTCCTTAGGCTAACTGACCTCCTATTCCCCTCGACACTTGAGTTCTTTCACACATCCCGCCTTCGCAAAGAGCACGACGCGATTCAGGAAACCTATCCGCACTTGCCGGAAATCAAACAGAGCGCTGTAATCGCCCAATCAGCAATAGATCGGTAGATAGTGAGATAGAGAGAGGGAGTTCATGGACCAAGTGATCTGGGCACGGGGGGGGGGGGGGCCACCTCGCCCCTGTGTCAAATCATCTTCATGTTGTAGCGGCGCGGCCGGGTGGCGTCCAGCATGTACTCGTCGGGCTTGCGGGGCGGAACGTACTCGATCTCCACGTTGGTCTTGTGCTTGCCCTTGCCCCTGCTCCACAGGAAGAGGATGAGCAGGCAGAAGAGCACGACCCCCAGGAAGGTGAAGCAGCCCATGGCCGTGGCCACGAGGATCGTGGTGAGGTCCAGCGGGAAGCCCAACCCGCCGCGACCGCCCGTCGCCCCCCCAGCGCCGCCGCCGCTCCCGTTGCCCGCCGCCATGTCGGCCGCCGCGTGCGCCAGCAGCGACCCGTTGCCCGAGCCCAGGCCCGACCCGCCGACCAGGAGGTGAACCGTGGCGCTGTCGTTGCCCGCCACGTTGCTGGCGACGCACGTGTACCGCCCGCCGTCGTGCAGCTGCGCATGCCGGATCTGGAGGCTGCCGTCGGGCAGGAGGCTGAGGCGGCCATTCCGCCTCGTCGGCGCTGGTGCCGCTCTCCTCTGTGGCAGCTCCCAGATCTTCCGGGGCGGCGGGTCACCCTCGGCTGTGCAGGACAGCTTCACGATCTGGCCCTCCTTGACAGAGTAGGTGCGCTGCTTGGGGCCGACAATCCTGGGCTTCTTGCAGACGAAGTACGGGAGGAATTTGTTGGACGCGACGCTGCCGAACTCGATGTCCTGCAAGTAGTCGGCGGTGTAGCAGACGGGCGGGCTGTCGTCAAAGCGCAGCATGTAGAGCCGCTTCGTCAGCCACAGCAGACGGCAGTCGCACACGAGCGGGTTCTCGTTGATGTACAGAGCGTCCAAAACGTCCACGGAGTGAAACGCTTTCTCTTCCAAAGTCATCAGGTTGTTACCCGACACATTGACGATCTTCATCTCGGCTAGGCCCCGGAAGGCGTACGGATCGATGCTACTGAGCTGAGCCTCGGCGACGCAAAGGTGCCTCAGATGGCGTAGCGTCTCAAAGGCGTCTGCCTTGATCGTGCCCAGAGGATTGTAGGACAGGTTGAGGAATCGGAGATACTGCAGTGGCCTAAGAGCATCGCTGGGCACTGCCGAGAGATTGGTGTTGGTTACGGTGAGCGACGTCACATTGAGGCCGTAGAGGCTGTTTTTCGAGAGCTTCTCGAGCATGGGCCAGTTGTCGATTTCCAACATCTGCAGCTGGAAGAGCTTCCTGAAGGAGTAGTCCTGCAGCGTGGCAATGTTGAGGTAGCGCAGCCTCAGCATGAGCAGGCTGGTCAGGTGGGTCAGGGCCTCGGTGGGCACGGCCGTCAGGTTGCACTTCTCCACTGTCAGCTCCTCCAGGCTCTGCAGCCCGCTGAAGGCCTGGTGCGAGATGTACACCAGGTCGTTGTCGCCGACCTCCAGCTTCCTCAGACTGACGAGGTCCTGGAAGACGTAGTCCAGGAGGATGACGATCTTGTTCTCGCTGATGTCCAGGTGGGTCAGGTTGGTGAGCCCGTCGAAGGTTCCTATCTGCAGCAGCCGCAGGCGGTTGCTCCTGAGCCTGAGCGACTGCAGGTAGGGGAGGTTGTTGAACGCCCCGGGCTCGACGGTGGCGATGACGTTCTCGTTCAGTTCCAGTTCCTCGAGCTCGGGGAAGGCCGCGAAGTCGTCAGTGTCGACGCACTTGAGGCGGTTCTTGCTCAGGTCCAAGACACGGGTCTCGCTCGGGATGCCCTCGGGGATGGCGGAGAGGCGCCGCCGGTGGCACACCACCGACTTCTCGAGGACGTCGCATTCGCAGCGTGGCGGGCAGCACCGGCCCGTCGTCAACAGGGCGGCCATCGCCAGCAGCACGCACGGCAGGGAGGCCCGCGGGCAGCTGTCGCTGGCAAGCCTTCGAGCGCCAGGGGAAGACATTTTGACGACCGAGCGACGGGCCTCGAAGCTGCGGAAACAGCGCACAGGGAAATGGTACAATTATACATCCAAACGATTGCTCGTCTTTATCGTTTACGTCAGTGGCACCGCGGAAAACTGTGCATATGAATAAATAGCATTGATGCAACATATTTAGCAAAAGTTTAATTTTAATGCACTCTGAAGACTAACGTCATAACAAAGGCAAAAAAAGGTGCCTGATTTAGAATATCGCATCAACAATTTCAGCATTTTGTAGCAGCAAGCCACTGACGATAATTAAAAACTAAACACTATAATGCCAGCGTTTGCCACAAGCTGTTCAGTCAATTCGGATTGTAGATTAGAACAATCGGCTGCGTTTTGATGCTACACTTGGTAACCTTTCTGTATTGGGTAGAAATTATAATACCATACGTACCATTTTCCACGCTGATGGTGGAAATAAATTCTATCAGTCATACCAAGATGTTGTGAACAGCATTTGTTTTTGCATTTGCTGGGAAGAGCTTGACGTTTTGATACGTTTTGGCACACGGTTCCAATAGTCGTGTATTGACACATACACTTTCCTAAAAAAAGTGGCTCTTTATTGGGTTAGTTATTGATTGAAACTAAACTTTTTAAAAAAATCAGGTCAAGCCTACTGAGCTATATAGCTTTTTTTCAGAAGTGTCCTGGCCAAAAATGATTTATCGACGAAGTGGCTTATCATGTGGAAATGTATAGTAGCCAAATACTGTAAACGCACGTTTCCAAATGTGGAGAGAAAAGCCGGAGGACCTGGATAAAAATCGATGTGACCACAGGGAGAGCATGCAAACTCCAAGCATACATGTGCCTTGGATGGCATCAAACCCGTGACCTCCGGTATACCAGGCGAGGTAGTTAACATCTCGCCACCAGGGTACCCTCATTGAATGGATGCTGCCGCAGCATCGTAATCTCAGCACAGAGATTGAGCCGCGGGTTCGACCTCCTGGCGCGGCAGTTGAAAACATTGAGCAGGTTTCTTGAATTCCCCCCTCTGCCTCTGCCCACCCAGCCGTACACGTGGGTTACCACCAGTTAGTCGATAGCACCACGGTGGCGAGATGTTAACTGTCTCACCTGGCATGCATGAGGTTGTGAGTTCGATCCCGATCCTGGTGCCTGCTGTATATTTAGAGTTTGCATGTTCTCCCCGTGGTCAAGTGTATTTTGCTCCGGATCCTCCAGTTTTTCCTTCCACATTTCGAGTCAACGTCCATTTAGAGTATTTGGCGGCTATAAATTTCCACGTGATAAGCAACGTCGTTGAGCTATCGTTTGTGGCCAGGTCGCTTCTGAAAAAAAGCTGTATAGCTCAGTGGGCCTTACCTGGTAAAATCTGTAGGTCACGTGTGGTGGAGGGAAATGTGGGTACTCCCACTTATTCCAAAACGTCTGGCCAGTGTGGAAGAATAGGCCAAATGCCCTGTGGAGGGGCTCTCGAGAGCATCCTATAGTGGAGAGCCTTCTGCAAGCAGTGGTTCTGAGCTAGAAATTGCAGGGCTGCACCTTTACATTACTTTGAACGACCTGTTTTCCAAAAAAGTGTTTTAACTTCCCAATCTCTGCTAGGGTCATGTTTGGGGGGCAGCGTCAGTGCAGCAGTTCACATGCTGCGCACTTGAACAACACGGTGACCTGAGTTGGATTCCCGAGCGAGGTCAACGTCAGTGGCGAGTGACATCTACATGGTCCCATCCTCTCCCACTTCACCAACCCACTCTGACCAGCAAGGTAAAGTAAGGTCAAATAATAATGTTTCATGACAAAGATATGTTGGATGGCCTTTGCATTTAAATATAATGCCTTTTAAGCCATTTGTTAATCTATTGTTGGATGAAGGCCTCCCCACGCCAAGAGGTGTTATTTGACCATACTTCTCCTTGCTGGTCAGTTTTGGATGGTGAAGGCAGAGAGGGGATAATAAACCTGCTCAATGTTTTCAACTGCCGCGCCTGGAGGTCGAACCGGCGGCTCGATCTCTGTGTTGAGACTACGAGGCTGCGGCAGCATACATTCAATAAGGGTACCACGGTGGCGAGATGTTAACTACCTCGCCTGGTATACGGGAGGTCATGGGTATGATGCCGTCCAAAGCACCTGTATGCCTGGAGTTTGCATGCTCTCCCTGTGGTCACATCGATTTTTATCCAGGTCACACACACAGGCTCTCTGTAGTGCAGGCTCAGTGAATTGGCAGTATCATGCAACAATGTTTTTTTTGCTGCACCAGTTATAAAAACAACACACACACAAGCTCTCTGTAGCGAAGCCTCAGTGAATTGGTCCCAGAGACACTCAGAAACATCCACCGTTGCCACGATATTCATATGCATGCGAGCATTATAAACTAATGATATACAAACCTTCATGCGCAGCACATTCACAACACATGGCATTAAAATAATTGGATGCAATTGGCTGAAAATAATGTAAAGGACAAAACCATTGGGACGTTACAATCTGAAAATATGTTACTTCGTATCATTATCATCATTGGCCATTGTCTATCCACTGCTTGATGAAGGCCTTTCCATGCCATTGCAATCAATCGCTCGCGGTCATGCAATGCCGTACGCTCCTCTCGCACTCCCGTCACGTGAACTGCTGTGACCCCTCGTCGCTCCATCTCCGCGGCGGTGACCTCTCAACATTCCCTCTCCGTTGGCTGTCACTCCACCGCCAGTCTCATCGGCCACGTCGCCCTTGCGAGCGGTGTGTGTTCTACCCAAGTCGAGGTTGTTGTTGGGTTTTTTTTTCTTCACAATGCCATATCATCTTCTTGGTTCTTTCGGTAAAGTCACGTAGAATGGAAATAATAAAATAATAAAAAATAAAACATAATAAAATCATGTATTATGGTTTATATATTGTTATATAAAAAAAGTTTTTATTTTTATTATTTTATTATTTCCATTCTACGTGACTTTTCCGAAAGAACCAAGAAGATGAATCCCTGCAGTCACGAAAGCTTTAAATCGACATTTAATGTCATCTCATTTGCCACGTCCGTCTCCCGAGTGCATCCAATGACTCTCTGAGGGTGGCCAAACGCTTCGTCATCTAATTACTGCCATCGCCATGGAACATTTACGAATAATAAGTACACTTGCTGGAATGTATTATGATTATTTGGATAGTTTCATGCAATATTTTTCAGTTGTAGGTAGAATTACCGTGATATCATTTTTTTCACAAATACAATAATATAAATTTTCACGATAAGACGGTTATTAAGACATCAGTTTCCCATAACTTTGTAATCGTGTTACTCTATATTGTATTGTCGTGCATCACTGTGCTTCCAGAATCAATACAGATAACTTGAAGAAAGCTTTTGCCGCGGGTAACCCAACATAAGCCTGCCACAAGGCGTTTAATCACTGCAACTTTACAGCCTGTGAAGCTTAGAGCTCGCACGCTGCTAATTAAATGGGAATCAATTAAATAGACTGCTAAAAATTCTAAGCACGTGTCACGTAAGTGTGCCATCAGTTTACGCCACAAAACGGTATGAAAAGCACCCATTTTAATAGATGAGAGCGATTATCTAAAAGCGTTATTGCTGTGCTTTTGTGACTTCGTAATTATTTTGTTAGGAGGTAAAACACACTTTTTCACAAGAAACGACGATCAATACATCGCGGTATATATATATTTTGGCAAAAGATAGCTTACGATCGTCACACATTTTATATCGGCCAATATAAACTATCAAACGAAACCTAATTGTTTTTATTTTACCAGGTAAGGCCCAGTGAGCTGTATGGCTCGTTTTCAGAAGCAACCTGGCCACAAATTACAGCTCAATAAAGTGGCGTATCATGTGGAAATGTTTAGCAGCCAAACACTCGAAACGCGAGTCGATTCTAATTGTGGGGGGAAAAAACAGAAAACCCGGAGAAAAATCCACTCGACTATGGAGAGCACGTGCAAACTTAAAAAAACAGGCATCGTCAGGGTCGGGATCAAACCCACAAATCTTCTGTATACAAGACGAGGCAGTTAGCATCTCGCCACCGTGACACCTCATATACATCAAAGTATTTCCGTAATGTGATGACCCCAGTATTGTTTTAACACAAGAGTCGTTTAATTTTGACGGTCGTTTTTAGTCTCCGACAATCTGCACATCATTCGTTCGCAACGAACAACTGAATAACGGCAACGATAGGAAGTGCGGCGCGTGTTTAAAACATTCCGCTTACCTTCACAGAGAATTGCCGGTTGTCACCGTTGTGACAAGTGGAGTAGCCGTCAGCCAGTCTCGCTGCCTCCTCTGAACCCCTAGTCACCCTAAAGTGGCATTGTATGTTGTGGACCCAGGAGGCAGCGAGCCCAGTGACTCACGGCAGCGTGGCTATAATGGGATTGGAAAATGCCAGGTGTTTACACACCAGCTGCTACAACCACCGGTATATTGTTACAAGTTCCTGACGACACCTCTCTAAACGTCCCTGGAGGCGCTGCGCGACTTTTTAACATTATTATTTAAATGCCACGCCATTGTATTATTAGCCCTGTAACGTAGGGACTGAAAGAGCAATATGCTTGTTGGTAGTTTGAGACGAGAGCACGTGCCACAGGGAAGTGGAATAGCCATCCAGTCGTGGTTGAGTGCCAATGGGCGAGACAGTCACCTCCTCCACCCCCCACCCCCCAAACGTAATGCTCGTTTGGCTAGAACAAATCTGAGAACAGCGGTGGAAGTTCCACGTTATCATGACAGGGCGAGTCAATCCACCAGTGCAGCTGCTGTGTTTTTCCCACAAGTTGGTACGTCTTGACTTGCATCCCACTGGGACTTTTGCACACAGTGTTGGTGTACGGTGCTTTTTCTGCAATATTTTGCTGTCTTTTCTTGGATTTTCTGTTTGCACATAGTCACTTCAAGATGTTTTCTTGTTCATGTTTTTGTTTTTGGTTTGTTGCGGTTGCACCCGATTCAAGAGCCGAATGGCTCACAGGGCTATACCTAATAAATGAACTTGAACGTCTCTTAGCTCATCTGGAGAGATGATGGGCTGAGTCGATGTTAACTTCTTCCTGCCTTCGGCACTCAACCCACTGCTGTGCCAAATGGATGGAGAGGGCCACTGCCTCAATATTTGTGTCGATGGCGACAATGATTTCCATTTATTTGTCTTTCGGCTTTAATATTTACATCAGTGTAATGTATTATAATATCATGTTTAAATAAATAAATACATCTCTAGGTGATGTATTGACTGTCATGGGACCCTGTGACCCGTGTAGTCAGTAGCGAATGCTACCCTCACACAAATATTATATATAAAATTCCTGAAAAGATCCATGACCATGAATTGACACATTCCTTGTCATCGCCAAGAACGTAAATAAGAGCGTTTGACACTTCACGTGGCCTCAAAGCTCACCTAGCCGTGCCTGGTTAATAGTTTGTCTCTGGGAATACCTAGTGTTGTAGGCTTGGAGCACAAGCTAGTCAAGGGAATGGCAGTACAAGCAATGGATTCGTTACTAGTACAGCAACACTGGTGTGTTGGAGAGCCAAGCCACAACATTTAAATCTGAGTACGACGTTTCGCCAGTAATTACAACTAGCGAAACGTCGTACTCAAGATTGTAAATGTTGTGGCTTGGCTCTCCAACACACCGGTGTGCTGTACTGGTAACGAATTGGCATGTTCTCTTTTCGTGACAAATCTTACTAAATTGTTGTGTCGGGTGGTTGAGGTTTTAACGACACATTTATATATTTACGCGATCTCACCCAAAAAAAGCTGTATTATGGATATAGGTCGCGAAAGCCTACGTGTTAAACTCAGCAATGGATTGTTGGACACGTGAAGAGTGATTTGGTTTCCAGGCCCGAAGTGAAATGGTAAATAGTGTTCTGTCTTTTGGCCAAATGTATGAAATTGCAAAAACAATCTAACTTCATACATTTTGCTACGTCAAAATACACGCTTCACTGTGTACGTAATGCATATTTAAAGGTATTTCCGTGCATCGGGACAAAAAAATAATTTAAAGTGAGTGCTTCTAATTTTTGAACACATTTATTCTAAAAGCGCAATCACCACGGCAGTGTAAGCCTTAAATCATTAAAACGTATCTGCAATATGCACTTACCGGCACAACTGTTACAACCGTATACACGTTTTGTCTGCTCCAACAAGAAAGCAAGACTTGAATAATAACATAGAAATGTGTTGATCTATTCCCAAGGGCATTTCATTGCTCAAATAGTTTAATGCATTTCATTCACCCTGTATTTTGCAACAATCACACGCACACGCAAATACGCGCGCACACACAGACGGTCCTCTCTCTACAAAATCATTTTGCATACGTATTTAACTACCGTACATGCACATGCTGCAATACAACCGTGCGCGCGTTTTTGTTCGTACACTTGTTGACGCACGTCACAGACGCGTCTACTCCAATCCCCAGAAGGGTCATGCAGGCTTCTGCGGTCAAGTGCATCTTGTGAATAAAAGTCAAGGCTGAAGCTGATGATGTCCTTCCCTACGCAAAAAAGGACCAACATATACACATACAAGGCTGGCTTAGCGGAAACGGGAAATATGGTCAATACCAGCCGGGCTGCCTTTGTCTCCCCAGTGCTGCTTGTTTAAACGCTGCACCAGGTGCTAATTGAAGGCTAAGTGAGGCACATCATTTAATGATGTGTGGCACGTGACAAGTCTTCACACCGCTTGCCACCGATGTTAGCCATTGCTCAGAATCGAAGTCGCGTGGCCGCGCTTCAGTGGGAATAGTGGTTCTCGCCAACCACTATGTCCAGACGCGCGTATCTACAGAGATACAAGCACACAAATATCGCCCATATAGCCTACATACTGTTAGGGAAAGTGCTGTTAGCGAGCACCTTTGAAAGCCACCTTTGTATCGCTTGTGGAGATATTTACACACCACACCAGGTACACATTTGAGGCCGAGTCAACATAGGGGATGGCCAGGACCAGTTCAGATATTCGCCACCGCAGCGTGAAAAGCACTGCGCCACTTGAACGCACGCACACATGCATAGACTCATTCCAACAATGAGAACAAAATTATCCCCCATAGAGCCGTTAACAGACTGCATGGGCAAGTGCTGTTTGCGAACACCTATTAAGGGCCGGGATGACACGCAAGGGGGTTTGTGCCCAGAACCATGCTCGGCCACGTCCACGCGTGAGCACACACACGTGTAATGCGCACACACACACGTGAAATGCACACATACACGTACAATGCACATACACACACGTGCAATGCACACACACACACACGTGCAATGCGCACACACACGTGCAATGCACACACACACACGTTGCAATGCACACACACACACATGCAATGCACACACACACACTCGTGCAATGAACGTATTGTAGGCTGGGGAATGAATGTTGCTGCTAAGGACATATTAATAAGGTCATTTTTGCAAAAACTCCGGTGGGGCGCTGCTGCTCAAGTCTCCACAGTGCTGCCACTTATACTGGTAGGAACCTCCTGGTTACACCAGTCCACAGGGGATTATTGTGTCCGTCCGTCGTGCATACAAAAATGGGAGGGGTGGGGCTGGGTGGAGAGGGGAGTGTGGGGAGGGGCTGGGTGGGGAGGGTGGGGAGGGGCTGGGTGGGGAGGAATAGGTGGGGAGGGGCTGGGTTGGGAGGGTGGAGCTGGGTGGGGGGTGGGAGGAGTGGGGCTGGGTGGGGTCACCCCGTGGTGCCCTTATAAAACTCAACGTTTAACCTACTCACGCCGGCTTGTGCCCGTCCTCACAGTCGGGCATATTTGCGGAATACACCACGCCGCCGTTGACCCTGGCCATTGACCGAGCAACGCAACGTTCCTACCCGCTCCCTCCGCAGGATTGTGTTAATGATGCTTCACGAAGGACCATAACCAGTTTAAGCTGAGGTAGACATTGTCACCGATATTGTGCATCGTCACTCGGAACCGAGCCCACTGGCCCCTCGGGCCAATGGTGGAAATTCCTCATTCCTATGACAGGTGCAAATAAACACAGACTGTTGATGTCCCACAAAGCCACCATGCAAACATAAGCAAAGGTTCCCCATGTAGCCTTTAAAAGCTGAGGGCAAGTGTTGTTAGCGAGCACCTATTGAGGCTGAAATGGCACTCGCAGGGGGGGGGGTGTGGCTGCCACAACGCCAAGCTGCCTTTGTCTTCCCAGTGTTGTTATTTAAACACCGCGCCAGGTACTCATTTAAGGCTGAGTCTACCTAGGAGAGGCCCAAAAGCGATTCAGATATGCGCCACTGTTATTTGACGTGAGCTTGGAATTGAACTCAAAGTCACTGGGTTTGTCAGCGCCACCGCACTGCTCCACCGTTCCCCACACAAACCCCACTTCAATCAAGATAAAGATTTCCCGTGTAGCCTTGACAGACTTTTGGGGCAAGTGCTGTTAGCGAGCACCTATGAAGGCCGGCACGGCACACGAGGGGGTCGGTGTCTAGAACCACGCCCGGCCGCCTTTGTCTCCCTAGTGGCGATGTTTTACACACCGCACTAGGTACTCCTTTGAGGCTGAGTCGACCTAGGGGAGGCCAATTACCGATTCAGATAATCGTCCCTGGTTTTGGCCGTGATTGGGAATCGATCTCGGTTGGCGACGATTAGCGCTGTTGGCTACGTACGGTGCGAAATAAGTTCAACATACAGCACGTACATAATCGCTGCGCCACCGCTCCCTCCCGGCCCAACGCAGGTGCGCACCCACGCGCCTTCATCAAACCAAGGCGGGTTTTTTTTCTCGTCCTTCTTCTTTACAAGCCGTCAAGCAGCCACGGGCGGGGGGCATCAAATCGTCGTCAATAATTAAGCGACTCTTAAAGCAGCGCCGGGCGAGCGAACGAGCGGGTCGTACAGTTTGCCTGCTCCGCTAACCCCCCCCCCCACTCCTGCGTTGCCCCGGCGTCAACAGCGCGGCTTTTGCTGGGCCCCATGGCCCACCCCCGTGGCCCGGGCCCCGTGGCCCACCCCCGTGGCCCGGGCCTCTTGGCCCAACCCCATGGCCCACCCCCATGGCCCACCCCGTGGCCCACCCCGTGGCCCACCCCCTTGGTCCACCCCCGTGGCCCACCCCCGTGGCCCATCCCCGTGGCCCATTCCGTGGCCCACCCCCATGATCCACCCCCGTGGCCTACCCCGTGGCCCACCCCGTGGCAAACCCCATGGCCCACCCCCATGGCCCACCCCCGTGGCCCATCCCCGTGGCCCATTCCGTGGCCCACCCCATGGCCCACCCCCATGGCCCACCCCGTGGCCCACCCCCATGGCCCACCCCGTGGCCCACCCCGTGGCAAACCCCCATGGCCCACCCCCATGGCCCACCCCCTTGGCCCACCCCCTTGGCCCACCCCCGTGGCCCGGACCCCGTGGCCCAACCCCTTGGCCTGGGCCCTGTGGCCCACCCCCGTTCCGCGCCATCGCACGGCCCCGGCAAGTCAAACGTCCCCGGGCGGAGGTCACGGAAGGCCAAGTTGGGTCGGAAAGCTTACACGCGCCGCTCGGTGTCGCTTTTCGTTGGCGAGTAAGGTAGGCGCCAGATGATAGCCAAGCCCCCTATCAGGGACCCGAAACCAATCCTTAAAAAAAACAATCCCGACCCCCAAGAATGTTTCTAATGTAGTATTTATTCGAGCACCGTGGCTTTGAAAGTAGAGAGAGAGAGAGAGAGCACAAAGACACACGCACGCACACGCGTGGCCACACATGCGCATCCAAAAAACAAAAGGACCCCCCTTGGATAGCGTTACAGATGGGAGAGGCAATTCGCTGTTAGCGAGCGTCTATGGGTGGGTGTGGCCAACATTGCACCTGGCCACCTTTGTCTCTCCCGCACCGAGTTACATGCGATGTTGACCGAGCAGAGACCCAGCACAGGTTGAGATAACACTTGCTCCTGATTTCGCCGTGGGACAAGTGTCGGACCTCGAGGTTCGAAGAGCATTGCACACAAGTCTGCCCAACACTCGCACGCGATACGAATATCCAATTTTTCACCGCACACATTGCACGGCAAGTACTGTTATCGATTACCCTTTAGGGCCGGCACGGCACATGAGGGAGTCGTGTAGGTAGTACCACACCTGGCTGGCGTTGTTTCACCGGTGTTGATCTTGACACGCTGCACCAGGTAATAATTTATAGGTGAGTCAACCTAGGGGAAGCCCAGAGTAGGTTCACAGCTGATGCTGTACACTGTCAGGCATTGAAGCCATTGTTCTTAACATCACCGAAGGGGCACGTGATCTTTCAAGGTCAAGATCAAGACGTTATCGTGGCCAAAACTGATGATGCCACCACCACATTTTGCCAACGCGTCTTACCCGCCACCAGATCCCACAGCTGCCGCACAGTAGACACGCGACTTCAAAGTTCTGATCTGCTCAAAACAGAATGGTTGTTTGCGAGCACCTATTTGGGCCAGCAAAGCACACCGGGAAGTTAGTTGGCCAGCACCAAAGCCAACTAATGCTGTCTCCCGAGTGCTGATCATTTACACACTGGACCAGGCGATCGTTTAAGGCCGAGTCAACCTAGGAGAGGCCCAGGACAGTTTCAATGTTGTAAGGGTTGAAATACGGCGTTTTTCTGGAAGACTTTGCTGTTTTTTACAGGATTTTTTCTGTTGCGTGTAGTCACTTTAAGATGTTTCTAGTTCATGTTTTTGTTTGTTGCGGTTGCACCCGATTCAAGAGCCGCATGGCTCACAGGGCTATATACCTAATTAATGAAACTGAAAACTGAATGAAAAAAAACTGAAAGCCGTTGCCGAAAATTGAACCTAGGCCTCTGGTACCGTTATACGTTGCGTGAACCGCTGTGCCACCACTCCTCGCGCACGCGCGCACACTGGCGAAACAAATAACGCAGATCAAATGGTTCACTACACTTGGCCGTGGCTAAAGAGCGGGTTAGGGTTGCTGGGCTGAGTTGTAACCAGATTATGTATGCACCACCAGAGACGTAAAGACAACGTTAATCAGTCTTTCCTTTCCCCACTCCTCTCCTCCCCGGAGCATTGTTTTGGTATGACCTATATATGGCCTCTAAACTGAAGAGGAGACTCATTACGCATTTAGAATACAGTAATACAATTCACACACTGCAAGCGTTCCATATGGTTAAACAAAACACGCCAAGTTTTTCGCAAATATTGCAATCAATACATGCGTGGAATGTAATATGAGAAGGATGGGTGACTCAGAGGTCCGGCGTCTGAGCCCGTACTGCTGACAGGCTGGGTTGGAATCAAAGTTTCAGCGACGTACAATTAAAAATGGGTTTTCCAGCGCAGCGATGGTCTCAGACTGGTCACTAATAACAGCACAAAAACAATATATCCTCTTGAATTTGGTTTTGTAATTAATTTGTCTCCATTTCAGCTCGGAGAATTAAAAAACAATGAGTTCGACAACCATGTGGCAATCGGCAATCTCATAGCAGAGTGTGTGTGGGGGGGAATTGTGTGCTGTGAAAAGGAAAAGGCCAATTTTTAATGAGATTTTTTTTCAGAAGAAAAATATTTTTTAATTTCTTACAATATCATACAATTGTGTTCGGACTGCCCTAAGAATGTTTGAAATGAATTCTGTCTCGTGACATGACAGTAACAACGCAATTGAAATAAAATTGGGAAATGCTCTCCCGGCATGTGGAACAAAACGTCGGACACCGTGCCAAACAAACCGTTACAACGTGAAAAACACATCGTTTTACATTACAGCACGGACGCGAAGAACACACACACAGTCGTACAATGAAAATGAAGAGTACCGTGAAGATGAACAGTTAAAATGATTTCACAATAAACATCTGGATAGCAGTCTAGCCGCAAAATTATATCCGTCATGGGAGTTGTTAAACCATACTTCACCACACTGGTTAGTGTAAATTGGTGAAGGGGAGTGCAAAGGACTGGATCAAATGTCACTCACGATTGGCATGAGCCATGGCTGGGAATTAAATTAAGGTTGCTGGAATAATTACAAAAGTAAAAAAAAATCCTTACATTTTGTGAATATATTTCTGCAATCAATATATTAATGAAATGCCAGACACATGGCGTTTTTCTAGCGTCGTGTCAATGATGAATGCACCGCATACATGCATCATTGTGGAGGTCAAATAACTCCACAGCGTGAAATTGCCCTGTCAATATTCTGCTCTTTACTGATCAATCAATCCAGGCTCGCAGTTGTTGGTCCGTCATTGGCGGAGGTTCCCTCCCAATCAAAGTTGTGACCTCTCATCGCAATTCCGCTCCCTAAATCCTAAGGAGATGACGTGTCCACTTGCGCCTCGTCGCGCGAGCGAGCGAGGGCTGGGACGCAGTTTCACCCCGTACGACGTCCCGCGAGAGTGCGCGCCCGAGATGTATTTACAACCGCATTAGAGCGGTATCACGATCCGATACACCAAGGCACGTTCGGAGGTTTCAGCGCACTGAGATCCTTAAATTTAAAGAGCGGGTTTCAGCGCCACCTGTGATTAAAACTGAGTTCTCAAGTGTAGTGAGGTCAATGGTCCCATCTGGTTTTACACAAATTTGATTCAACATGGTCCCACTCTATGAGTTAAACATGTTGGTATGATTGACAAAACACTATTTGCAGGGCACATGAACGATGTGTCCCGAGTGTTGATAATGAGATGTTGAAGTGATTTCAGAAGTAGTTATTTGACATCGTATTCCAGGGATCATCCTCGAACAAGTGATGCATGGCTCATTACAAGAGTTCCACATGGAAATGTACTTATTCCATGACAACATCGTGCTCATTGCACAATTGGAATATAATTAAGACATGGAATAATAATTAGTAGAGGATATGAAGGCGAATGTTGATTAATTATTCACGCACTAATTTTCACAGAATGGCAAGATAAATATTTGTTTCCGTATCGAGAATAATGATTATGGGGTCTAGTGTTGATAAGGGGGTGCCGTGCTCATGAGATGTTAACTACCTCAACGGGTAAACGAGAGGTCATGGGTTCGATCCCGACTCTGATGCTTGTATATTTGGAGTTTGTATGTTCACCCCGTGGTCGCATGGATTTTTCACCGGGTTCCCTGGTTTTTTCCTCCATGTAAGAAAAATGAAAATGCGTTGAGAGTATTTGGCTGCTATAAATTTCAACAGAAGCCACTTCTTTGGGCTACCATTTGTGGCCAGGTCGCTTCTGAAACAGAGTTGTATAGTTCTAGATTTGAAGCTTTCGTGACAGCAAGGATTCATATTTTTAGGGTTTTTTCGGTAAAGTCACGTAGGTAAAAAATTTAAATTAAAATTTATAAAAGTAAAATAAAAAATAAAATAAAAGCTATCGTGCTGTGACGGTTCCACCTGAAGACAGAAGCTTGTGTTGCCTCCGAAACGTCGTAATTTTTATTTTATTTTTATTTTACTTTTATTAATTAAAAAAAATTACCTACGTGACTTTACCAAAAAAACATAAGAATAAGAGTTGTATAGCTCAGTGTGACTTACCTGGTACAATAAAAAATATAGTTTTAGCTTAGTTTAGTCGACTTCCTCGGTTGTTTTGAAAATGCCGTAGGGCCCTCGGATGCGTTCTCGGGTCGTACCGTGCGTAGTTCGGTACCATGTCTGACGTTTCGGACCATATTCTGGGACCTTCTTCAGAATTGAATAATTTCAGTTTCCGAAGAAGGCCAATCGTGCTAAACAACATGTGGTACAATCGCAAAACGCATTAGAGAGCTCATGACATCGGGGTCTTTGTTTAGTTTTCGTTTCACATGTAAGTACAGCGGCCTTGGTGTGACTGCATGCAGTTGTATTGTCTTTGTTCTGGATTTAGAAAAAATGTAAACACAACCCAAAAAGGTAGAATAAGCACTGTCTAAGTGATGATTGACCTACTGCTTTAATTATGAACATGTGGTGTATCTTAAGGCTTACAGAACCTGTAAAACAAACTCGTCGTCAAAATAGGCCATTAAATATGTAGTAAACATTGCTTTGTCATGGACAAAGTTGTGGCTATGACGCGCATCAATAAACCATGCCAAGGTTCACCACGTCCCCTCTTCCCAAGCGATGTCGAAATTTGTCTTGATTTCGGATCATGATTTGATTTAAAAAAAAAATCTATAATTTGCCTGCCTTGTGTTTTTCCTCTCTCGTTTGCATTAGTTTTGCAGAATCTCTGTCTCTTGAGCACAGTTTCGTTTTCTCCATGAGCCCGAATGCAACACGATTTGATAAGCGGCTATTAATAAGGTACCGTGACCATAACGTTTTTTAACGTTTTTAATTTCTTTTTCTTTACGTTTTTCCTTTCTTTTGTTATTTGTGCTCGTGCACGACTGCCATCGCAGCAGCAGCAGCATCGCCAAATACGTATTTTATGATGTGCATGTCATTTTCATGAACTGCAAGTAGCGGGCTCTCACACACAGCACTCAATTCATATATCGTGAGTTATTTTTATATGCATTTTGAATCAATTAATCAATGCACAGTTAAATGCTTGTTACATGCTGACAGCTAAGTATATAACGTGCCCTATGACGAAGTCTTGAATACAAACTCTGGACAAAATTAATTCAGGCTGTCATCAGAAATTCCTCTGTGGTCAGCAAAATGATAGCTACCTGGTGAAGCAGCCATACTTTGAGGGAGGTGGATAGTTGTTCTTTGTTAAAAGAATCACCCTTGACAGAGAACGGGGAGTTTACACCACTCGCTTAGGCCCAGCAATGGAGAGGAGCACTGCTTATTTTAAGCACATAGCAATGAGTTATTGAATAAAGTCACAGTGGCACAGTCAAGTAGCTTCAATTGTCATTATTATTCCGCTAGTTTAACCAGGTAAGTCTTTCAGAAGGGTCATGCCAAGTTTTTTTTTTTTTCGCAGGAGATGCTGTTATGTTTAATCGCAATTGAGTAATTTGCACGGCATGTTTCAGCTTCGGGATGTTTTGCCAATGCCAGTTTTAATTGTGAACTTATTTTTAGCTTTTAGGAGGAAACTCGAGATTTTCTGTATCATCATGGGAGCTCTCTTGCCAGTTATGAAAATCTAAGAATAGGTTTTACTCTTTCTGGCAACGAAACAGGCGTTAAGATGTTAAAACACCAAACTGAAACCTTTTGCAAAGGAATCATGTCTGCATTAACCACATATACTTGTGGGGAACATGCAAGCAAAAAAAACATGCTCTGGTAGTGTATGATTCATTGTCTTTGGTGGATATTTTCTGGTTGAAACCCGTACAGAACATGGTGGAGGGCATACAGACTCGTGCAGAAATGCAGCCAAGTCGGAACACCAACTCAGGCCCTTCTTGCTCTGAGGCACGAGTATTATCATTGTGAGGTACGGGTTTTACCATTGTGAGGATACAAGTATTATCATTGTGAGGTACGGGTGTTACCATTGCCTTGCCTCCCCCCCCCACCCCCCTCCCCCCAACGTTGCACGTTTGGCCAAAGCTATAAAAAGAACACTATTCCATAAACATATGGCGAATTGGTTTCCTTAAAAGGTTAATGCAAATCTGACATTTAATTAACAAAGCGTGGATAGTCTTTAAAAAATAATCCCCAATTTATTTTAATTACGTGATCAGCGTCACATCGTGTGATGAAGAACTCTCAGTGCAGTATGTCCACAGTGGTGTGTCATCCCACGTGAGAGAATGGCTCGTGGAAGTGGGTATGACAAAACTACTTCTAAGATCCCTTCAAATGAATGTATCATCCACACTAGGGGCACTACTGTGTCTGACGTGGACTACTCTAGGCATGTTTTTCACGTGACACGTAAATGGAATTTTATATCTCCCAGAGCCAGACTTTTGCCACATTGGTTGAAAAATCCAATCTAGTGATTTGTGACTGCGCTGAGACCATCAACTCACTGCGTACTTGAGAAAAAAATATATAGAATCGTGGTCGTCTGAAACCCGGATTCATTCTCAGCAGTGCCAACTCGGTGCTGTGACCTCTGGGTCATCTGGTCTCCTCATCTGACATTTAATTTGCTAAACCGTAGGAATTGTTTCAAACAGATATATGTAATGCTTGCACTTGGGAAGCCAGTCTAATCACGAGTGGCTCAAGCCCCTGCAGATAAAAGCTGGGATTTTGGCCGTGCAATCTCAGGGTCTCTGACAAGGCATTAGCCCCTCATGGAACCCGGTGACCCGGTGACCTCGAGTAACGCAATTTCTATATTATCAGTGGCATGTCCTCACGTTAAGCAGTTTCCAAATGTGGGTCTCTCCACTATGAACGTTGGCTCAATTTCGTGCGAGACTCCACTATGCAGCTAAGATGAGTCTCTGCGTTGTGTCCTCTACTCCCCTGCTTAATATTCTCTATCCAAACCAGTGCCTGTTGACCCCATTCACTCAAACAGCCCATACATTCATTAGAACGCTCTGAACCAGATGGGTGATAAATTTACAACTTTAGAGGAGGGAATGGAATGCATAATGCAACGTTAATCAAGGAGCATAAGTTTGGAGATCAAAGCCATTCAAAAGAAACGAAGGGAAATTCCAGATCATCCGTTAATCAATGTCAAATGTGGACAATTTGACAGTTAATTAATTACATTCCCAAGAACTAAAAAGAACTACAATAGCACGTATAGAGAAAGAAAATTACACCTTCGTGTTCTCAGCTGCATAATAAAGTTGAAATGTTGGATTGTAACTGCTGTTCGGAAGACACATTGTATCATTGGCTGCCATGAACATATAGTCTAAAGTTAATGGGAAAATGCACACGTTAAATAATGCTTGAAAATTTCTGAATTTATTTGGAATACAATTTAAATAATAAATATCCTTTGCATAAAAGGGAGTGATGTTTTTTTAGAGAGCTGTAAGGCCACTGAATGTTATGGCCCGGAATGATTATGTCTGTCTGTCTGCCCACTTGAAGACATTCCACGTTTTTCTAGAAAGCTACAATGATGTTTGAAGGTTAACCTGCACTTTATGTTCGAGAGAACAAAACACAAGTATAAAGTTGGTGATGCCAACATCTAGGAACACCTGTGTGACATCACAGCCGAGGTGATGAGACGTTAACTACCTCGCCTGGTATGAAATATGTTGTGGGTTCGATCCTAACCCTGAAGCTTGTATATTTGGAGTTTGTGTGTCTCTCTCCTCATGGTCACATGGGTTTTTCTCCAGGTCCTCCAGTTTTATCCACCTTTAGAAACATGCCTTTAGAGTATTTGGCTGCGATACATTTCCACATGATCAGCCACGTCATTGAGCTATCCATTTGTGGCCAGGTCACTTCTGAAAAAGTGCCATAAAGCTCAGTGGGCCTTACCTGGCTAAATAAAAAGTTTCGTTTCGGCTAGGTATTTTCCCAGATGGAGTGGCAATCAGTATTGAGGCATATAATTTAGTTGGCTTCTCTGATCCTCAATCCATGGACTAGAACTTCAGTTGGTGAATAAGCTCCCAGTGCACGAACAAAAACGCCGGACATGGTGCCGAACAACACGGTAACAACCCAAAAAACTAAAATCCGAAAACGCAACGAAAAATATTCACAAATCTGCCTTCTTGTGGTAAGACGGGGCAGCCAGTGACTCCAGCACAAACGGGCTCGCTCGAGATCCCCCTAATAGACCATGCACTTTATAAACTGCCTGTGGTGCTGACAACCAAATCCTTGGCTCAAGAAGCTGGAAAACTACCTCCGAGCCTCTTGTGTGTGCATTGGACCTTCAAAAACAAAAGGTGGAAAACAAACAATACCGCACACTCGGGCTTGGAATGAATGAATGAACGGATGAAAGCATGTCCTTTGAAGCATTCAGATTCTGAATGCAAGAGCATAATTCCCAGTAGCGGAGAAAAATGTTGGCATTCAGAGGTCACCCAGAGGTTATTGACTATGCATTAAAGATGATGATATGAAAATAAATTCGTCTCAAAACATTAACGCATTGACTTTCAGCGGGCCTTTAGAAATGGTTAGCTGGGTGGCTCAGGAATTTCAACCGCCTTATTGGAGCACCGGGTTTAAATCCAGAGCACTGCGATTGAATTCACACATTATTTTGTCAGGCTCTCCAGGGTAGCACATTGGCGGTCTTGGGCCAGTAACTGAAAAAAAAATTGGAATCTACTATAAGTGACTTAGCCTTTGACCAAATCACGCGGAATGCAGCCGATCTCTTCAGACCTCTGAAGTGACGCCAGGGTTGAGCCAGGATTGTGGTTGGAAGGACACTTGCCATGCTGCGTGAAAGAAAAAATACATGTATTGTGGGCTGCTTCAGGACCACTTGGTCCAGCGGAGGACAGTGTGGGAAAGTACAAATTGTTGTACTCTACTATGCTCCAGTGCCTGGTGGTGGTGGTGATGGTGATGATGATGGAAGAAAACTGTAATTTCATGAAAACAGCCGTACACTTTAAATTGAACTCGCCAAACACCCCAATGCAGGACAATGCTGAAAATGAGTTATTGAGTACCTGCATTGTTGTATTACACTGCAGGTATTATAACTGGCTCTCTATGCACAGTAGCGTCGCTTATAATATATAGGTGGCTGCTACGGAAGACCCTTATTTGACAGTATATACAAAATATTCAAATAAAATCATAAAACTGAACCTGTCATCATAATAGTGTGAATGCCTGCTGTGCGTTTTGAAATCAGAATGTCTGACAGATGTAACATTTACATTTTTCAGTATTATTTTTTACACCGTACATGCATTCATGTATTATGCGATATATGAGTTGATAAGAATGTCGTTATTTAATTGCATTGCCAGTTTGCAATGCAATTAAAACATAATTGCATTGCAAACTGGCCATCGCCCCAAACTATCCATATGTGCCCCTCTGTGATAAGCTAAAAGTAGGTCACTTGGACTTTGACAATCACAGACAACTTACGTAAAGATTTAATGACAGAGTTGTTCCAAAAATACTCAGGCAACGACCCCACTGGAAAAGATTGTACGACTTTAACGTATGCAACAAAAAGGGCCCACTCGTACGAATGAGGATGCTACTATGGTGTCATGGTAAGAACACGGCTGTCGCGAGTTCAATCTCCTGGCACGGCAGTTGAAACGGGCAAAATACGTTAAATCGTCCCCAAACTCTGCACATCCATATTCCAATATTGGCCTACTACTGACGTAGAAAGCCAGACAGCATTAGTGCATTAGATTGATACGGGCCAATTCATTAAATAACGGAACAAGCATAGCAACCAATTAATATTTATAGCACCGGATGAAATTATTTAACTGGTTTCTTTTCAACACGTGTCTACATTTGCATAGCTTTTAAAATCGAGGCGAGAATTGCTCAATAATTACAATACGTGTCTGCATAGTTGTTCAGATCAATTGCATTAAATGAGCTCAAACGTGTAATTTGTGAATAATATTTACAAAGTGCCATCTGGACACAACATAATCTCATAACATAATATTTTCTACGATATTTTTGCAAGGCCAGTAAGCATGCTTGTTTATATTATTAACAAAATCCAGCAAATTGTCATTTTGCAAAGTCCCTCGTAATTAGTTCACAATTACGCATAGTGGCTAGAAAATCGAACTTGTCACCGTTGCAATTTTTGAGCCACATTATTTTCAAGTCATTAACATGCCATCTCGTGATGGCATACGTCTGTCGCACACGGAAGGGGGGGGGGGCTAGTGGATCGTACTTTAATTACGTACGCAAGAGCCAAAAACAAGTAGGGACATGCAAACACAGAAACATTGGTAGCAAACCCCACTGCGTGCAGAGGTGAAGTGCTTTTCCCCCAAATGTGTGGATCCTCCTGATAGGGACTGACTTGTGAGACTCAATGAAGTTTAAATGAGTAACTACTTGTAATTGAATTTTGATTTAAATCTTTCGTGACTGCAGGGATTCATATTCTTGGTTCTTTCGGTAAAGTCACGTAGAAGGGAAATAATAAAATGATAAAAATATAAAACATTATCATTTTCACGACTTGTCGACTGCAACACAAGCAATCATCATCAGGTGATTGTATTATTTCCCTTCTACGTGACTTTACCGAAAACACCAAGAATATACTCGTAATTGGTAACTCATTAATTCTGCACTCGCTGTCTGGAACAATATTGGATCAGAATGTGGTGCAATCGATATTGGATCCGGTCCTGATCAGCTGATCACATCGTGTCTAATCATACGATGGATTTCGTAGGCATTTTGTTGATTTGTTTTGGTTTATTAATTTCATAATGCGCTAAAAGCATTGAATTATGATGACAATCATATCTGAAGATTTAAAGATTTGTCATAATTAAGCCGCAATAATCATCACCATCATCATTGTTACCAGCCATATACCGTGTGGTCCATTTATATATACCACTGATTAGTGTAGTTGGCTGCATACGGTGCGAAAGAAGTTCAACATACGTCCATTGCATTAGAATCAGTGGGGTGTCTTTAAGTGGATCGTCCTCTATTTGTAACCTGCCAGGTATGCTCAGCAGGAGAGTCTTAGTTTTACGTCTCAGCTGATTGCATTTATTACTAAGATTTATTACTAAGATTTATTACTAAGATTTATTACTAAGATTTATTACTAAGATGTATTACTAAGATTTATTACTAAGATTTATTACTAAGATGTATTACTGAGATTTATTACTAAGATGTATTACTAAGATTTATTACTAAGATTTATTACTAAGATTTATTACTAAGATTTATTACTGAGATTTATTACTAAGATTTATTACTAAGATTTATTACTAAGATTTATTACTAAGATTTATTACTAAGATGTATTAATAAGATTTATTACTAAGATTTATTACTAAGATTTATTACTAAGAAATATTACTAAGATTTATTACTAAGATTTATTACTAAGATTTATTACTAAGATTTATTACTAAGATTTATTACTAAGATGTATTACTAAGATTTATTACTAAGATTTATTACTAAGATTTATTACTAAGATTTATTAC
Organism: Lampetra planeri; assembly: GCF_965212315.1. Taxonomy (NCBI): domain Eukaryota; kingdom Metazoa; phylum Chordata; class Hyperoartia; order Petromyzontiformes; family Petromyzontidae; genus Lampetra; species Lampetra planeri. The sequence goes on along the minus strand of NC_136145.1, from coordinate 4,800,430 downwards.
TAAGATTTATTACTAAGATGTATTACTAAGATTTATTACTAAAATTTATTACTAAGATTTATTACTAAGATTTATTACTAAGATGTATTACTAAGATTTATTACTAAGATTAATTACTAAGATTTATTACTAAGATGTATTACTAAGATTTATTACTAAGATTTATTACTAAGATGTATTACTAAGATTTATTACTAAGATTTATTACTAAGATTTATTACTAAGATTTATTACTAAGATTTATTACCAAGATTTATTGCTAAGATGTATTACTAAGATGTATCCCATTTAACCAGTTGCCCGGCTACATTGCTAGGGAGATTCGTTGTGCGTTGGCACAGCGACAACAACAACAACAACAAAAACGACGTCAACACTGCAGAAAATGAGTCCAGGGTCTCTAAGGTGCATTCCACGCGTAACAAACGAGTTAATTAATGGTGGTGATTTTGCGAGTTCAAATCCTGGGTCGGAGGTTGGCTCAGCTCATCATACCTCACTCCAGGGTCGATACAATGAGTGCCAATTTGTGGCTGCCCTATGGATAAACTCGCCCTTGCCATAGGAATGTGGAAGTTCCACCAAACCAAGAGATGATCGCCGCCGCCATTTCTATTTGTACGCGAACTTGCTTTGACTACTTTCCGTGTCCGCAATCACGAGTGACATTCCTGATTTTTTGTTCGATTTAAAACTTTCGCGACTGCAGGGATTCATATTCTTGGATCTTTCGGAAAATTCACGTAGAAGGGAAATAATAAAATAATAAATAATAAAGCATAATACAATTCTCACGACGTTTCGGCCACAACACAAGTAGCCGTTCTCAGGTGATGAACAGAGCTGTCAGAAAGACAGCGTTCTAATGAACACTGCTAAGCTTGGCAGCGTATTTTAAGCTGGGTGGGAGGAGCAGAACGCCTTGACAAAGGAGTTTACATATCATACGTTTACATAACAGATAAATTTAGCATGTTGATATGTAAACTCCTTTGTCAAGGCGTTTTGCTCCTCCCACCCAGCTTAAAATACGCTGCCAAGCTTAGCATTGTTCATTAGAACGCTGTCTTTACGACAGCTCTGTTTTTCACCTGAGGACGGCTGCTTGTGTTGTGGCCGAAACGTCGTGAGAATTTTATAACGTTATAATTTGTATTATTTTATTATTTCCCTTCTACGTGACTTCACCGAAAGATCCAATAATATGACATTCCTGATGTTTGTAAGATGTCATCGAAAACGATGCATTGTTCGAAATCTCCGAGTCTCTTTTCAAACTGCACTTTGTAATCTCAGAATGTATCATTGTGTTAAAACTGGTTGTTATTTTTTTTTTGTCGCCACGTAAAATCACACAGGCGCCCCTGGATATGTATACCCCTCGCGGTACACCGTCGCTCATCACCGAAATCCTCGGTGGTAAATTCACGTTTTTGTTGTTGCATCCCGCTGCTGATTGCACTGACGTAGAAGCCGCTCGGAATGATCGCTGCGGGTGGCTTCCACGGACATATCTGTTTAATGAGAAGCACAACGCCTGGTAATCATGTCAAGACACTCGGAATTAATTTCACTTCTGTTGAATGCATCATCACTGAGTTCAAGGGGGGAGTGGGAGTGGGGGGGGCATGTTGTGCACACCTGACCATTCTGTTGCACCCAATTGAGCTCGTCACGTGTGCACCCACGTGCTTGCACACGAGGGACACAGTGAAATGTGTCATGCAGCAACAATTTCCATTGTAATAGTGTCAATGTGCAATTCGTTTATATCTGTATGAGTGCGTGTATGTGTACGCCTCGGCCTCAAATGTGTACCTGGTGGCCGGGCGTGGTGTTGGCAAGTGTGGAAGAGTAGGCCAAGCACCCTTTGGAGGGTTGGCTCTCTATCGCTCCCTCTAGTGGCGGCCCTTCTGCCAGCAGTTGGGTGACAAAGTCATTCTAGATTTAAAGTCTTTGTGACTGCAATGATTCATATTCTTGGGTTTTTTCGGTAAAGTCACGTAGGTAAAAAATAAGTATAACCCGTAAAAACAAAGTTTTTCACTATAAATCCTTTATATGCGTGGCAGCGAACTTAATATAAAGGATGTAAAAAATATATTCGCCTGTGGAGGACGCAGGGATCGATCCCGCGACCTTTGGCATGGGAAGCGAGGGCGCTACCAACTGCGCTACTCCGCCACGGCCTGTGGAGGGGTTACGCTCTGGGCTCTTACACTGTGACGTTCAGCCAAAGCCATGAATGAGTTCTATTTGAATATATGTAAAATAAAAAACATTTGCCTAAAAAGTGTAAAATTTTGGGAATTTTTTTTCACGAACATTAATTGTCTCGCACAACGAGTCTGTGTGGAAAATGTCAGCTCGATTGGATCACGGGAAGTGGGTTAAAAAACGACCGAAAGATTTGCACGGTCGTAAGCAAGCAAGCACGCAAGCAAGCACGCAAGCAAGCAAGCAAGCGAACTTAATATAAAGGATTTTAAAAAGTCATTGTCGGGACTGCTTTGAACCAGCACCACCGGTGGTGAGAGAGACTGGGAAACACTGCACTCGCCCTGCCAAGTATTGCATGGTGGGTGGGTGCGGGGGTTGCCTTCCAAACCACATAGCAGCTTGGCCAGATGAAGGGAAAACCAATCTCGTTTGTAACTAAAGAAAGAGAGCGTTTGGGGTAGAATGTGACCGGTTTAACGTGCGGGAAGGCTAATTGCTATGTGTCCACCTCCCTCTCTGCGGACAAAGGGCACACGCGGCAAGCTCTTCCCAACGGTGGCCGTGGTGACGCTTATAGCCAGCCCTGTAGCGTGGGCGCTGGCAAACGCTGAGGTCTCACAACACCTATTTATTAATATTTTTACTCTACGAGGTTAATGCCCACTGAGCTATATAGCTGTTTGTCAGAAGCTACCTGGCCATCACAAATAATTGCTCAACGAAGTGGGGGGGCTTATCATGTGAAAATGTATTGCAGGCCAATACTCTAAAAACTCGTGTTTCTAATTGTGGAGGGAGAAAAATCCACGCGACCAGGTGGAGAGACACTTGCAAACCCCAAATATAGAGGCGTCAGCGTTGGGATCGAATCCAAGACTTCCTGCATACAAGGCAGGGTGGTTAACATCTCGCCCACCAACTGAAAGCTCAGCTGCCCCAAATATTTTTGTTTTTTCGCGAGCGGTGTGCTTTCGCTAAGTTGTCGCCACCTGAAGAAGGCCGCTTGTGTTGTGCCCGAAACGTCGTGATCCAATTTGAACTGGCGACCTCTGGATTGCGAGTGCGGTCGTGCTCACCATCACACTACGGCAGCAAAAATAAAACAACGTCTCTGTGTATGTGCAACGTGATGTATATGCCATACGGAGAATACGACGTTGAATTATAGGTACAAATGGTGCTATGCATATCCATATATAGCTTCCCTATAAAGTTTGGCAGCAGCTGAAATTACCGCAACGGTGATTTGCAAAGCTTTTGCTTGCAAATTGAACAGTTTCGACCTTGTTGAATGGGAAAAAAACCATGCCGGATTAAAAATTATCTTCAAAGTACCAACATGCTTCTCAAACACGAACTCCATCACCTCGCCTCTCAGCCACAACAACTGCTCATTATGTCAATTATTTTTATGCATTATGCGTATTTAACGCGCGTGACGCGTACAACTCAGCTAAATGAAGCGTCCAATATTTTACTCTCGGTCTAAAGCTCGGGGATTAATTGTTACGTGTAAACACATTCGTTTTAAAAATGAAAGAAGTATATTTCTCTACATTCGCGCGCACTTTTAATTGTACTACTGCTGTAATAAATTACCCCCGGCGTTAATGCAAGGACTTCGCAGCGCCGTATCGCGGCGGAGCATATGTGCATAAAAGCACGGAGAAATCCGCGTGAGTGATGTCTAGCCAAGAAATGTACGTGCAAGGACGCGGGGCAGGGAGAAGTCTCGAATGGGATATGGCATTCAATCATGGCAGCAGGTCGGCCAGATTTCCGAAGACCAATTGCTATTATATGTACCGCTGCCATAGCTCAATATAAATGTCCACAGTAAGACAGTCATAGCATTGGGCTTAGGCGAATAGATAAGCGTTTGGTAAATTGGAAAACGAGTATATTGTTAAACCTTACAGCGCGTGCAGGTGGGATTGCGAGCGCGGAGTCGAAGGGGCCCCCGTTGATTTATATTTTAACCGCGAAAGGAGCCGCACGATGCGCATGTTTTGAAAAAAAAATGAAGCATCCTGTATTGAATGTCAAATTGCGATATCAATAACAGCGACAATAAAAATGTCTCGGCGTTTGTTGTCTATAATGGGTCAAATTGTAATGTTGTTTTCTTAAGAGGAACATTTAACATCTGCAATCCCTTTGTTATAACAATAATTATATTATTTTGTTACGTGGGAGCAGTGCTGAAGCAGATACTGCATTGCGCTATGAAACTCGGCGACCTGGGTAAATCTTTACGGCCATGGCTGACATCAATGGCACGGCAGTGGTGAGATGATAACGACCTCGCCTGGTATACACGATATCGTGGGTTTGATCCCAACTCTGACGCCTGTATATTTGGAGTTTTCATGTTCTCCCCGTGGTTGAGTGGATTTTTCTCCAAGTCCTTCGGTCATCCCCTCCACATTTAGAAACATGCATTTAGAGTATTTGGCTGCTATCAATTTCCACATGATAAGCCACTTCTTTGAGCTATTAAATTGTGGCCAGGTCGCTTCTGAAAGAGAGCTATCTAGCTCAGGGGGCCTTACCTGATTAAACAAACAAAAACTTTTCAATGGTAAGTGATTTCGATGAACTTGTTCTTGGTACTGCCTTCATCATACTTCATCATTCTTTACCACACTGACTAGCATCGCGATGCATAGTCAATCAAACACCCCCCCCGCCCCGATCCACACACCATGAGGAGGCCTTAATTCGGCAATAGATAGACAATTGACCGTGAATTATTATCATTTTTACAAGTTATTCTTATTCAAATGCATGTGTGATGACACCTATTACAATTCAAGGACCGGAGCCAGTAGTGGACATTCCACGTTCCCATGGCAGGGACAAGTCTATTCCTACAAGCACCACCTTTGACTTGCAGCAAAATGGCATTAATTGTATCAACCCTCGACAGATATTTGGCTGAGTCAACCTCCCAAGCAGGAATTGAAGCCACAAGCTGCTGATTTTTAGTCGTAGGCTGGGCATGGTGGTTGACTATTGATGATTTTTCTTTTTACCGATTATATCATTGACGTCAACCCTGGCTCAAAATCTGAACGAACAAAAAATATCATTTAAAAAAATGTGATGCATTTCCAACTGAGCTCCAGCCAAGACCAATTTTTTGGCCTATGACCAAAGCACCATGAATGCAACTGATCTCATCTCGTCGTGAAATATAAACAGCATTGAGCCCTGTCTGTGTTTGAATAAAGGATCACCTGGGAATACCGGGTGTTGTAAGCTTGGTCTACTTGCTGGCCAGTAGTTGAGAGAACAGCAATACATCTTCGTGGTTCTTTCGGTAAAGTCACGTAGAAGGGAAATAATAAAATAATAAAAATAAAACATAATAAAATAAAATTCTCACGACGTTTCGGCCACAACGCAAGCAGCCGTCCTCATGTGAAAAAACAGAGCTGTCGAAAGACAGCGTTCTAATATAACGTCTTTCCGACAGCTCTGTTTCTTCACCTGAGGACGGCTGCTTGCGTAGTGGCCGAAACGTCGTGAGAATTTTATAATGTTTATGTTTATTATTTCATTATTTCCCTTCTACGTGACTTTACCGAAAGAATCAAGAATATGAATCCCTGCAGTCACGAAAGCTATAAATCTAAATCTAACAGCAATGCAGTTAAACACATCGGCTTTCGCGCCCAAAATTATCCATAATATAGGTTTTTTTTGGTTAGATCACAAAATCTGGCTGTCGCCTGATGGAGCTCGTTGTAATTACCGGCAAAACGTCATTTTCGGATTGTTCATGTTGTGGATTTGCTCTCCAACACACCGGTGTGCTGTACTAGTAACGAATTGGCCACGTTCTGTTTACGTGACAAACCTTACTAATTGGCTGTGTCGAGTGGTGGCGGGTTTAACGACACATTAATATTTACGCGATCTAACCCAAAAAAACCGATATATTGAACAGCAATACATTTGGTCCACAGATAGACTCAGGGCACTGGGTCTGTCGGGCGATTGGACCGCACCAGGGATTACTTTCTCACCGAATTCCTTTCCTGGTCACTGGTCGACTGGAGTTGGCACATGACTAATAGCCACAACCATAAAGAAGGGTGTACAGAATGCAGTGTACCAGGTGAGTAAATATTTTCATGGTCACTTAATTTGACAAACCCAGCTGAAATTTTGCCATTAATCGATGATTGCAGAGCTTTGCATATTATCCTGCCATATGCGTGCGTTTTTTCCCAGGTACTCTGATTTCCTCTAACGTGAGGCCAAACCTTCATTCAATAGATTTGGCCAAATATCTCGGTGATATTTGACCAATTGTGATCCTTACTGAGACATTTCCTGGGTAAATTATAATTGACGCTATTATTATTATTACACGTGCAATGGCCATCCCATGGCCTGTCTTGCTGAGAGTCCCGGAGCTTCTCAGTAGGTCAATAAGAAAGTGATTCGTGTGGTTTATAAGGACTTCCTTGCTCTGGGCGCCGAATCGATATTGTTGAAAATCAAAAGTGACCTACTTTCCCACGGCACAAGGTTTTGAATTTGTAACGTTCTTATTCACGCTTGATTAGGTTTCATCGTCCGCTGCAACGTCAGCGTCGCGTCCTGCGGCGGTTATTGGCACTGCGGCAATTTTTTTCTTTCAAGTGCGGTGTTGATTTTTTTTTTTTCACGTGCGGTGTTGAATATTTTTTTTTTCACATGCGGTGTTGAATATTTTCTTTTTTCACGTGCGGTGTTGAATTATTATTTTTTCACGTGCAGTGTTGAATATATTTTTTTCACGTGCGGTGTTGAATTAATTTTTTTTCACGTGCGGTGTTGAATAATTTTTTTTTCACGTGCGGTGTTGAATATTTTTTTTTTCACATGCGGTGTTGAATATTTTTTTTTTCACGTGCGGTGTTGAATATTTTTTTTTTTCACGTGCGGTATTGAATGTATATTGTTTTCGCGTGCGGTGTTGAGTATTTTTTTTCACGTGCGGTGTTAAATAAAAAAAAATTCACGTGCGGTGTTGAATATTTTTTTTTTCACGTGCGGTGTTGAATATTTTTTTTTTCACATGCGGTGTTGAATATTTTTTTTTTCACGTGCGGTGTTGAATATTTTTTTTTTCACGTGCGGTGTTGAATGTATATTTTTTTCGCGTGCGGTGTTGAGTATTTTTTTTCACGTGCGGTAATTTTTTTACTTTTGCTTGCACTTCCTCGCTCGCTCGTTCTCTTGGCCGATTTCCCACTGGAATGAAAGTCTGCGCTTGCAACGCCGGAGCGAGGAAGAGAGGGCGCGTGTGTCTGATTTACAGAAAAGGCTGAATAAATTCTCGACTGCATTTAACCAGCGAATAGATAAGCTCCTCCTATGCGTGGGAGATATGGATTAATTGTTTGCCGAGTGAGATAGGGATGCCATTTCGGAGGCTAGTGTGCCATTGGCATCACCTAAAAGGGCGACAATCTATCGCAAAAAATATCATTCGGTATGAATCCTCTTAGCACCCAAGATTTTTTTAAAAAGTATAATCCTCCCATGTACTTTAATACACCTTTAATGCAATCTCTTTTTCAAAATACATTCATTGTTAGCCTTGGGCATCATTAACACTATTATAGTACTTTCCATAGATACAACAGGCAATTGATCCACCCAGTGATTCCATGAATTGTCCCAATCCAGAATCGCGATTCAATTCAAGCATGGAATGGGATTCGTTAGGTCTCGTTTTTACATTTCCCTAATTGTATAACATCACAATAATCATCCATCATCACCGTTATCATCAAGCTTCACGGTTACCCGTGTTGAATTTCCCCCCACACCTCCGATTAGCACGGTTGGCTACGTACGGTGCGAAAAAAGTTTACCATACATACACGGATCCGCACGACCCAAAATACCGCAATCTAACTCGATCCTGCGCGTGAACTGAAGTAAATTGCTCCATCTCCTCGGCAGTCTTCGTGATGGGCACAGTGCACCCCCCCTTTGGCTGCCATTCCATTACCAGTCTTGTCCATTGGCCATCATCTCTCCGAGTCGATGCATCCTGCCCAAGCCCATGAAATTGTATTCGTTATTAAGTCAATAAATGTGAAATATCACACGTAGGCTTACGTGACCAATATTTTCCATAATAGAGTTTTTTTTGGGTGAAATCCGCGTGAATATTTAGGTGATCTATCCCTGAAACTTCTATTATGGAAAATGTTAAATATTACGTTGACCATTGAAAATAGCAATAATATATAATTAGAATTGTATGTATTTTTGTATAACTAAATATTATTACTTGCAATATTCAACTCCTGCATTGTGAGTATTCGCATCGATTTGGCAATAGTACAGTGGTGCATAATCAGAATTCAAAATCCGGATGAGGGATTGCATTAGCCCTTCTTCCCTTTGGGGTAGATAAAACAAGCATCGCGTTGTTAAAAGTCAGCAGTGGGTTATTCTGCGGAGTGACTGGCTCCTGCCATAAGACTGTGGAATGGCCCAACGTCATCAACAAAGATGGGCAATGCATCAGCATTCAGTAGAACACAGAGATCATTGGATGTTTTAAACATTCCATACCACTTTGTTTTTCTTTAGTGCCGACAGTACTCAGCACAGCTTTGTCACGGTGAATGTTTGAACAAACGGCATTATGTACAGCGGTCTGTCCTGGGCAAAGGAATGTGTGGCAAAGGTTCAATGTTTTGTTAGGAGCAGCGTTGGGACCCAAGCCGAGGGCGTGGATTTCCAGAAGGAGCTTTGGGGACTCGATCCAGGGGTCTTGGAATGCCACAATAGGTTCCAGATATAGAACTGCAGTTTCATGCGTTTAGGCTTCAGGTCAAAAGGTCACGATGGTCAATTCCGTTGGATGCCACCAGCTCATTGCTGTTTTTTGCTAAATCCAACCATTTGTGCCAAGTTGACGCACGTGGCCTTCAAGGTTTGCTCTGACACGTCTCATCACCCCCACCGTCTGCTGTGAGTTGTTTTTTTTTCTCACTTTGTCACCAACCTCTCTGGGTGCCACTCCAACGCCTCTCTCTCTGCAACGCGACTTTTTGCATCCTGCACACGCGTCTCACCTATCGCCCACTTCCACACGTGCCCCACAGATCGCAACCCTCTACTATTCATGATCATATCTACTGTTATGTTTGCCACATTCTATTCTGAGCTTCTCAGCTGCTTATCCCATTCCCGTCATGTAATGCCAGGTATCTGGCGTTTCTATCTTTCCTCGGGTCACGGCATATGATGGTAATGGTGAATATGCAACTGTTTGAGGCGTTTTAGCGGTGATCACATTGTCGCCGAGGAGGAAAACGATACCAAATGAAGCTGTTTAATGTGTAATACTTGCCATGCATCACGGTGGAACGATGCATATTAAAGAACGGATATAAACAATGCATAATTTACGGGCTATGCGTTGTAATGGGATTAAGTTCCGTTTCATAGCACCCATTCTTATTCTGGGTGTGTTTGTCCATCACAATATGACACGCATTTATAGATGTTTCCACTGCGTGCTCATATATAACAGACAGGCACGTTTTTAATGTGTGCATGCGTGTGCAAGGGCATGCGTGCTTATGTGTGTGTGCATGTATCTGTGTGTGCGGAGCGGTAGTGTAGCAGTTCCCACGCAGCACTACGAAACCCAGCGACCCGAGTTCGATCCTGACTCACGGCCAACACCAGTGACAATTATATGAAGCGGTCCTGGGCCTCCCCTAGGTCGACTCGGCCTCAAATAATCGCCACGAGGGAGACGGTCGGGCGTGGTGCTGCCCACCCACCCCCTCGTGTGCCGTTCCGGTCTTCATCGGTGTTTGCAAACAGCACTTTCCCCAACAGTCTGTTAAGGCTATACAGGGGATATTTTGTTGTTGTGTACTTTGCATGTATTAAAAAGAAAACGAATTGCGTAAAAATTAAAGCCAAGGCCTTCATTAATGATATTCAATGAACAGTTTAAACCTCCTTGTTTCAGCATGATTACCTATCTCTATTTTTAATTAAAATGATATCATATAACAAAAAAACTGTACCAAGGTTATTTTTATATATATATCCAGCCAAAGCTGACAGCCAGTATAAACATTTTAGAGACGGGTTATTTAGTAAATGTTTAATTAAGTTTTTTTTTTCTTACGGGGTGTGAGCGATCATTGTGAGCTACAACCCAACGAACACATTTGGAAGATGCTGTCGATAAGCGCGCACGCTTTTTCTTCTTCACATTTCTGATCGGTGCCACTTATGTGGAAACGTGCCACTTATACGGAAACGTGTCCCAAAAAGGGATCCCATTAAAATCGTGAAACATTCAGGAGGCAACGATGCATCTTTTGACTGCCACGCATAAAACATGCATGCTTATCTGGTTTCCAGTGTTCACATTTCACCCTTGGCAAATAAAGTGCGGCTTGGCTTCTTGCATAATGGCTTTGCGTTTTACGCAGCGTAAAACTACACACAACGGCGGGCAGAGTGCCTGTGGCCAGGCGCACGATATTTATTACGCGATACCATTCTGTCGTTCGCGACGGGGAAATCGGTGCGAGAACGTGGTGGAAATCTCACTCAAGAAATTTCACGCAACCGCCCTTTGAACTTCTCGCCCGTCTTCATTTGCGACCGTCGCGTGTAGCGGTGCACTGCGTACGCGGCCAACGCGGGCAACGCCACGTGGCCGAGGTTGCACTCACATCCGCGCCCTCGAAATCCAGCGGCAGCAAACCCGAGAGCGATTGCTGCAGCGTGCATTGACCGTGACGACGCCTCCGTTGCGTGCCGTCTGGCTCACGTGCGGGGCATTGACGATTGCCCCCGACGTCGTTCGCAGGAGCGGGCCATTATGTGCTCTTGGTCAGCAGTTCAAACTTGGCAAATTTGAGAATGTGCTCGCGAATGACTCAATTGGGATTATATATAGCAATCATCGTTCCCCTACTATCAAGGCGAATGCCAGTTTTCAGGCCTGGCACCGAGTCACCTTGTATGTATGTTGAACTTCTTTGGCAACGCACGTAGCCAACCATGATAATCTGAGGTGCAGGGAAAGAACAACAAACTAAACACACGGGAAATAACCTTGTGCCCCACATGGACAGCTACCACTGGGGGTGCCCTTTCGAAATGTGTGCCAGAAGTGATGTAAAGGAAGTGATGGAATTTGACTTTTTTTTTACGTGACCTCAAATGCTGTCGCGGGCGACCCATAGCCCAGCATCTGTCTCTAAACGGAGGGCACAGTTCAAGTTGAGTGGGGGGGAGGGTGGAATTTCTGATAATTAGCAAGGGATGAGGTGCTGTGTGGGGGGGGGGGGGCAAACACCACCAGCTCTACCCCCGAATAGAATGTATGCTGTCCTTTGTTATCGTCAAGGCTGTAGGGGCAAGTGCTTTTCGAAAAAAGACATACGTATAAAATAAACGTAACACATTCGTCAGTAACACTTGCTGAAATGGAAATTTAAATATATGATGGGCGACGCTTAGGTGCCATGGCCCTTGTTCGTGGCACAGAGAGAGCTCTGGGAAGCCCCTCTGGAGGGTATTTTGGCCTAATCTTCCACGCTGGCCAGATGTTGTTGAAGAGGTTGGGGGGGGGGGCACCCACGCTTTAACCCACCACACGCGACCTGCCGATTGACTTCCCTGTGGTGTTACCCATTAACGCTGCTGGGTGGACACGTGCAGAGGGATTGAAGAAAACCTGTTTCAGCTGCCGCTCCGGGAGATCAAAACGGTCGACCTCTGGGATTGCGAGCCCAGCATGCTCGCTGCCACACCATGGCGCTACTCAAGGACGAATGTGTGAATGCACGTGCCTGCACTATGATGTATATGCACTTGAGTAAACAGGGATTTGAGTTACGGTAAGAGATTGTGTTAGTCATTTCATGCCGGAATAACATAACAGACTTTCAAGTGCGGCACATCAATATGCTACCTATTTTCAATGCTGTGATGGTTCGTAAATAAATATTCGAATTCAACATAAGCCCAGCATTAAATATTCATGCTACTTTTCGTATTTTGTCCTCAAAACTTTCTGTGACACATCCACTAATGCACATTGGCTGAATGTGTGTGTGTGTGTGTGTAGCGCCACTGGGGAGACAAAGGAGGCCGGGTGAGACGCTGGCCACCGACACCCCCCGTGTTCTATGTCGGCCTTGATAGGTGCTCGCTAACAAAACCTGCCCCAACAGTCGACGGCTACAAGGGGGATCTTTGTCTTAATGTTTAAGCTGGTAAAGGTAAAGTAGCAGGCCTGCAATGTCCTGCTCACATCACTGCTGGCAGAAGGTCACCCACTCGAGGGAGCTCTCGACAGCCTCTCCGGCAGGTATTCATATTCTTAGGTTTTTTCGGTAAAGTCACGTAGGAAAAAATTAAAATTAATAAAAGTAAAAAAAAATCACGACGTTTCGGAGACAACACAAGCTTCCGTCTTCAGGTGGAACCGTCACAGCCCGACAGCTGTATCAAGTAAATGAGAGATTACAAGAGATACCACTCCGTATATATAAAGCGATGGGTATTACCTTGTTATCTCGGAAGCTTGTGTTGCCTCCGAAACGTCGTGATTTATATTTTACTTTTATTAATTTAAATTTTAATTTTTTACCTACGTGACTTTACCGAGAAAACCTAAGGATATGAATCATTGCAGTCACGAAAGCTTCAAATCTAGAATCTCCGGAAGGTGTTTGGCCTACTCTTCCACGGTGGGCCAGACGTCTTGGAAGAGGTGGGTAGCACCCACGCTTGATCCCACGACACACGGACCTGTCGTTCATCTAACTCGCGGTGGAACCAATTTACACTTGCTGGGTGGACAGAGGCGGCGGGATTTTAGAAACTTGCCCCACTGTTCCAGCTGCCGCTGCGGGAGATCAAATCGAAGTAGTGCAGGTCAAGTGTGTGAAGCAGTACACACCACGGCAGCATCCAGCTTGTGTTGAAAAACAGCACACGTCGAGAGCGGCGGTGCAGCAGTTTGCGCATTGCGTTACAAAAGCCAGCAACCAAAATGTGTTTCTCGACCAGAGGTAAAACTGGTACAGAGCTCACTCCGATCAACTCTGCCTTAAATGCGTAAACGTCCGACACTCGGGAGGCAAAGCATTTGGGCATAGTGCCGGCAAACATCCCTATTGTGCACGAAACTGACCTCAATAGATGCTCAGTAACAGCACTTTCCCCAAGAATATACAAAGAAAAAAATAATATTCGTGTGAGTGCTTTAGGGGGCGCGGTAGTGTAGCGGTTGGCGTGCTGCAAACCCATTGACGATTATCTGTACTGGTCCTGGGCCTCCCCTAGGTCGACTCAGCCTCAAATGACTATCTCGTGTGGTGTGTAAACATCGCCACTGGGGAGACAAAGGCGGCCGGGCATGGTGCTGGCTACCCACCCCCTCGTGTGCCGTGCCGCTTTCATAAGCGCTCGCGAACAGCCATTGCCCCAATAGTCTGTCCAGGCTACACGAGCGATCTTTGTCTTTGCGTTTTGGTTTCTTGTGTGTGCGTGCGTGATAGCAAAAAAAGTCGACTCTGGAGACGTGAGTTCAATTCCTGGCCATGATGTTCGACACCAGAGGCAACTGTGGCATACACCGGGGGCTTGGGCTTCCCTTGAGTGCACCGAGCCCTAGATTGTGTACCTGTGATCTTGCGCCTCCGTCACAGCTGGAGAGGCAGAGGCAATCGGGCAGCCAGAGCTGCCGTGGCCACATCACCCTCGACGTGCTTTGAACTGCCTTTAAAAGGAGGCACTAAAAAGGAAATTGCCGGGAAATTTCGTCCCAACTCCCCATACCCCACACGGACTCATTCCCAAATGCACACGCATACAAAGAGCCCCGTGTAGCCTTTACAGACTGTTGGGGCAAGTGCTGTTAGCGAACACCTATGAAGGCCGACACGGCACACGAAATGCGGTAGGTGGCCCGGACCACGCCCGGCCACCTTTGTCTCCCGAGTTGCGATGTTTACACACCGCACCGGGTACTCTATTGAGGCTGAGTCGACCTAGGGGAGGCCCAAGACCGGTTCAGATAATCGTCAAGCCAGATAACCGAGTCAGCAGCAGCGGAGTGCACCGCCGTGATGTCTCTTCCATATTTGTGCTTCAGTGCCACCTCTACACTGAGTTAGGAAGGACTTTTCTGGACCAAGCTGCCTTTGCGTAATAACGATAATCATAACAACAATCCGTCTTATTTTACTTGTATAATGATACCCACTATTAGACATAGGGCTGTAGTGGTAGCACACTGGTTAGCATACTAAACTGGCAACCCGGCCACCTAAGTTTGATTCCTGGTCAGAGCCAACATGAGTGGAGTGTGAGATCTCACCTGGTCCCTGGGTTCCCACCCCCTTCACCAACCCCCACTGACCAGCGTGGTGAAGTATGGTCAAACAAAAAGCCACGTCTCACACAGTGCAAAGAGGCCTTCATCAAGCTGTGTGTTTACAAATGGCTGTCTAATCGAATTAATTAATTAGTATCACAATTAAATATGTCAACGTTATTTCTGGTCAAATTTGCGTCCGCTGGCACTCATTATTAGCAGCAGAAATTCCACATTCCCATGGCAGGGACGAAGAACTCGGGGACGGCCCAGGACACGCTGGCGAGACCATGTCGCTCGGCTGGCCTGGGAACACCTGAGAATTCCCCAGGAAGAGAGGAGAGTATGTGTATAGAAGTGTATAGTGTAGTGTAATTTAAAGTAGTGTATAGAGTAAAGTATAGTATAGTAGTGCTAGAGGGAGGGCTGGACCACCCTACTCAAAATGCTGCCGCCGCGACCCTCACAAGGACATGCGGACTGAGAAACGAACAGACATGGCAGGTACCAGTCTATTCGTATGACCACCAACGTTGTATTGAGCAAAAAAAAAAATATCATTAAATAAGTCAGCCCCAGATAGATTATAATACGATACGTCAAGATTACGCTTCTGCGCTGCAAATGTTGCTCATGTGATGTGCTCATTAATACGTCAAAGCCGATGTGTGTGTCCCGCTGCTCAAGTGAGAAATGGGGCATTGCTTATTTGCATTTCCAGCCTCGAGTCAGAGGTGGACATTCCACATTCCCATGCTGGGGGAGGGAGGCGGTTTTTGCATAGGATTAACCGCTGTCGATGTTCCACAAGTTCGTACCTTATTTACCCCCCCCCACCAAGGAGGGTTTATAAGTAAGTCTTTGACAGTTCACCCCACCCCCCTTTGTGTTCGATGCGAGTTGTCCATTTTCGGGGGGGTGGGGTGGGGAGTGGCGATAATTGTATTCAAGAATAAATGTAAATTGCGACAACTGTGGTGCATCGTAGCACTTCTAGTCACTGCAAGGGTCAATATAACTAATTTAGAATTTAACCTATCCATTCATTCACGCGATCTGATTAACGCATTGGGAGCGAAAGAATGGACACATTTTATAAATGTCATCTTTACACTCTGATTTTCGGCCAAGCCGCCAGCAATCGAAGTACCAAGACAAATACATGTTTTGAATAGTGATAAATGCTCTCCACATAGAGAACCTCACCTTGTTCATGAAATATGTTAATGCATGTGTGACCAAAGGCTTTGGTCTTGTGAACGTGTGAATTTCAAAGCGACCATTTCAACCATTTCCAGTCATAACTGGCTGTGATGTTTCCATTTTAGACCTGGCAGCCCTGTAATTGGTGGAAGCCCTCCACCAGGACCATCACTGCCCACTTCTACCATCACCACGAGCAGTAGCCATTTATGGTGGAAGCCCTCCACCAGTATCATCATTATCCACTACTACCATCACCTCTAGCAGCAACCTCCACCTGTCAACAGTGTGATTGTGTAAAGCGAGGTGCAATGATTACCTGGCAGCCCTTTAATTGGTGTAAACCCACCACCAGCACCACCGTTGCCCACACTACCATCACTCACATTAACATTAGCTGCCCCGCCCATGCTGATACACCTGAGCTACGCCCATGGTACTGGTAGGAACCTCCTGTTTACACCAGCCCACAGGGGATTATTGTGTCCGTCCGTCCGTCGTGAATCCAAAAATGGGAGGGGTGGGGCTGGGTGGAGAGGGGAGGGTGGGGAGGGGCTGGGTGGGGAGGGTTGGGAGCGGCTGGGTGGGGAGGGTGCGGAGGGGCTGGGTGGGGAGGGTGGGGCTGGATGCGGGGTGGGAGGGGTGGGGCTGGGTGGGGAGGAGCTGGTCACCCCGTGGTGCCCTTATAAAACTCAACGTTTAACCTACTCACGCCGGCTTGTGCCCGCCCTCACAGTCGGCTATATTTGCGGAATACACCACGCCGCCGTTGACCCTGGCCATTGACCGAGCAACCCAATGTTCCTACCAGCTCCCTCCGCAGGAATGTGTTACATTTTTATAAACAGTTTGACATTTTAGAGGCTAACCCCCCTTTTCCTGATGCCGACCGCTTGTGTTGCGATTGAAACGTCGTGGTTTTTGTTTTTATTTTTATTATTCTTTATTAATTTATTTGTATTCTATCTACGTGACTATACGGAAATAACCAAAGAATACGACAGTGCATCATCGCTGCCTTCATCTCAATCGACAGTCCTGACCTAGTAGTGTAAATTCCACATTCCTATGGCCCGATAAGCTCTCGACTGGCACTGCCACGTGGGTTATGAGCAGTGGCGTAATGACAACATTCTCAGTTCAGGGGGTGCGGCAATCTGTTAGGTGGGGCCCCAATATGTGATTTGTCTCGCACGGTCGCACCTCGAGGCTATTAAGTATCGCTGCTCCTCTTGCCGATTCACATCATTAAGAATTTTCATTAAAAAAAAAACTTAAAACCGCGTTTTCAATACTTTTCTTGTTATTTTACACTGTTGTTGAACACATATCCCGTGGTGGCTGTCAAGGGAGAGCCCCAACTCGTAACCTTAGCCACCAGGGTAGACCCAAGGCACCCCCTGCCCCCACGCTCGTTACGCGACTGAGCACGGAGGCTTCAACAGAGCAATCTGGCCAGGTGGCACAGCGGTAGGCTGAGCGAGCGGCCCCTGCAATCGGCAGATCCTGGTTTGGGGGGTGGGGGGGGGTTGACTCGTCAGTCAGTCAGCCTCAATACAATGAGTACCACTTGGCGGGGGGCGTCAACCATTGGTTGACCTATGGATGGACTCCCCTCTGACCTACGACTAATCCGCACCACTCTCTCAGGGGCGTGACGACGAGATACGCACCGCCGCCTCGATGCTCCACTTGTCACAGGAATCACTCCGAGCCTGTGCCTCGGCACTCATCCTCTCTAACCACCGCCATTCTGCGCCATTGTTTGTGTGTGCACTCAGACGGACCTTAGCCGCGCGGCGTTAACCGCGCAGCGAGGGTGTACCGTGAAGCAGCCGCGGTGCCCGCTTCGTGTTGTCGTGAGTTGCACGCCAACGCGGTGTTGTCCAGCAGACGTGCGAGCGGGCCTTAATTGTCCGCGTGTGACAACAGCGTGCATTATTTAGACGTGACAGCAGCGTATGTTGACTTTCATGTCGCCCTCAACCGCCGCTACGAGAACGCCGCTCGTCAGTTTCATAACGATAAGGCAGACGGTAAGCGTGTTTGCACGGTGTGAGGGCCACCAACCTTCACTCACTCTTCACATTCAGAGTAATGCAGGGTTCTCTACTATTCAAATTACCGGATTTTTTTAACAATTTTTTATTTTACAAGGTAAGGCACACTGAGCTACATCGTTGTTCTTTTTATAAGCTTGATAACTCAAGCTTATAATAGCGCAAGCTTATCATGAAGACATTTATAGCAGCCAAATACTCTAAAACGCATATTTCTAAACCATGGGGGGAGAAATACGCAAACAAGCGTCAGAGTCGGGATCGAACCCACAACCTCTTGCATACCAGGCGAGGTAGTTAACATCTCGGCGCAAATATAATCGTAATGTTAATAATATATTCGGCAAACAAATTGCAATGGCAATAAAATCGATAAATGTGCAGCCCTACAATTGCTTGCTCACGCCACTGCAGGCAGAAGAGCATCCACTTGAGTGAGCTCTAGAGAGCACTTCTCGGGGGTATTTGGCCTACTCTTCCACACTAGTCAGAACACCTTTGAGACCGGTGGGAGTACAAACATTTGACCCCACCCATTTATCCAGCTGCGTGGACAGAGGCAGGGGAAGATTTAAGAAACTCGAGATGGCAGATCAAACCGACTCGGCTGACCGTCACGCCTTTGGCAGCCATTCTCACCAAGAGCAAATAATAAAAACGCAAAAAAAGAGCCACACAAACGGGACGAAGTTGCCGGCACCGTTAGCGTCTTCATTAATTGTTGTGCACTTTCACAGCATGCCGCTTTTTGCTAAGCACCGTCCGTGAAAAACGTGACATTTTAATTTGTGACGGAACTGCTCCTTAGTAATTGAACGGCGTGATTGCAGCCCTAAAGCTACGGGCTTGGCATTTTATCTCGGCCGCCGATGGCACGAATTCACCCCGGGTGGCAGCAAAGTTTTCCCCGAGTTTATGTCAAAGGTCACTTCTCCAACCGTGCGGAACGCGACACGTTTACCTCTCTCGTCGTCACATCGATGAGAGGAGGGGGGACTTTCCAAATCCTGGAGGGCTTACGGGGGGAGGGGGGTGGGAGGGTCGGGCTGGGGGGAGTTTCTTCATCGTCGCCCTGCCTTTAATTTCTGCCGCGTTTGTGAAAACGGCAATCGACGTGGCGAGGCTGAGCAATGCGCGCACTGAAGAAGAACCAGGCTAGAACTAGTAAACACAAATCTTGATTTGACGTTTTCGTGACTGCAGGAATCCATACTCTTTGGTTCTTTCGGCAAAGTCACGTTAGTAGGTAATACAAAATGGCGCGGTTTTCGTGAGTGTGGGAAGGGGTGGTGAAGCGGTGACATTTGTGCTTGGCAGCGAGGAGGGCCTGGGTTCGAATCCCTTACTCTGGCATCGGTCTGAGAGGAGCTTGTCTGTTCTGCCCCTGTGCTGATTGGGTTTTACTCTGGGTCCTGTGGTTTCCTCCCACAGCTGAGAAAAAAAACCCAACGTAACTGCTATTGGCCAATACCAATGCTGAAAAATGTACCTGCGAATTACTCAATTGAGATTACACATAGCAGCAACATCGCCAATCGACTGTATATGTAGAGTCTGTCTTTGTCAATCCACTGCTGGATGAGACCCTCACGCATTGCTGGCCATGAGAGGGATATGTGACCGTACTTCACCGTGCTGGTCAGTGGCGGTTGATGAAGGTCGTGGGAGTGAAGGACAATAATGGATTGTTCTGCGTTTCCCTCTCCTGCCTACACTGTCCACAGCTCCGATTAGCACGGTAGGCTACGTACAGTAAAAAATAAGTCCAACATACATACATACTAATG
Source organism: Lampetra planeri (assembly GCF_965212315.1). Taxonomy (NCBI): domain Eukaryota; kingdom Metazoa; phylum Chordata; class Hyperoartia; order Petromyzontiformes; family Petromyzontidae; genus Lampetra; species Lampetra planeri. Next base: position 4,780,781 of record NC_136145.1, on the reverse strand, counting down.
GCGATGGTGATTGCCTATCGGGCATCTGGCAATTCACCAGCGTTGGTTTAGTCAAGCTGTGAAGCCTTGACTGATGATTTTTTTACATACTCATATGCATGTCTTTTGCACAAGGTGGTCCCCCATCAAAGCACGAACCAGTCTCAAACCTGCTTATCTTCTGAGGTCTGACATGATTGGCCAGATCCATGGGTAATGTGGTTAAAGGTCCTATGTAAATTTGAGATTTACTTTGGAACATCTGAACAAAACCCATGCCAGGGAAACGTTTTAAAACTAAACTATTTTTTATTTTACCAGGTAAGGTTTGCTGAGCTATACAGCTCTTTTTTTAGAAGCGACCTGGCCACAAATGATGGCTTGATGAAATGGCTCATCATTTGGAAATTTAAGCAACCAAATACTCTAAACGCATGTTTCTATACGTGGAGGAAAAAATAAAGAGGACCCGGAGAAAAATCCATGTGACCACGGGGAGAACATGCACATATAGAGTCGGGATAGAACCCACGACCTCCTGTATACCAGGCGAGGTAGTTAATATCTCACCACCGTGGCACTCCTCTGAAATAAAGTGTTTCTTTGTTGCCTGCTTTGCAGGGAATACGAATGTGTTTAAAAATGTATATGTATATTACAATTTTTTTCCTTCATTACATTTTATTGAAATATTTCACCTATAAAAAAATATTTATAGTTGAGGTCGAACATCTCATTTGCAACGATGTCCAGGTTTTATGACATTGCAGATAAATCATAAGGTAACTGACAATGGTCGTAGTCATTTTATCTCCCCATAAAAGGGCCGATGGGCTAAGTCGAGCCTTGACCAGGACTCAAAGTCACGATTTCATGATCGCGAGCCGAGAACTCGGCCATGGTTTCGCCTCGTCACACTTTGTGCCGCGGTATTTTTTTATTTTCTACGTCATTGCAGATACCTCTGTAGACTTGGACGGGTACTCTTTGCCGGCTGGGTGTACGATGTCCGACTTTGAAGACAAAATCCAGTCGACCTTGCCACGCGTCTGGGCTCATCTTTTCGAACGTGAGGCATTGGTTCAAGAGGTTCGTATATAAATAGTGGCGACAGGCGTTTGCTGCTTCTCGTCATGTAAAAAAAAAGTTGTTCCCCATTGGCTCTTCCCTTCAGAAATAATTTTCAAAGCATTGCACTGATTATCTCGAAAACGACAGCTCCGAAAAGAAAATAACCCCTGCCTGCATCTTCGTATTTTCCACCTTTGTGGGTCACAGTCTAAATCCCGTCAAACCCAAGCGACTCCGAGCTTAAGGAAAGCGTCTGCTGGCGAACCCTGAGCCAGCGATGGAAATTCCACATTCCTGTGGCAGGGGATTGGTATGCATCTGACAACAAGAGATAGCGCACGTCAGTTAATGCGTGTTCCCTGTTTAAATGAGTGTGGCATGGAGGTGGTCACATGGCATGGGCAAAGAGCACGGAGCTGGCACTGCTGAGATCCTGGGTTCGAATCTGGAATCCAGACACTGGTACTTTAAACTGCGTTCTCAAGTCTAGCGAGTTGATGGTAACAGCCCTATAACCAATGCTTGGTGCACACACAAAAATATTACGTTTAATTTGCAACGAAACTTTGCTTAAATACCAGTTGTGAAAATTCAAATATATATATTAGTTTGCTTGAGGACAAGCCCATGAAGGCAAAAAAAATATAAAAATGGACAGGAACAAACAGCACCAATGAAAATGTCATAGACAAGAGTTAGCAGGTATCTTCAGTGGCATGCAAACAAACACTATCCTATCAGAGCATATGGAAAAGTCTGAATCCTCCCCTGCAAAGGATAAAGAGGTCACTTGAAGGATCTTTGAGCGAAATCCTGAGAAAAAAATATCTTCCACAGCTGTTCGCTGACAAAAGCCCCCCTCCCGTCCCCCCCCCCCCAATTGCAACACGAATTTCCAAATGGAATTTGTTCATCTCACGAAATGATGTTGAGAGCACAATCGGAACAACTTGAGAAAACGCTAAAATACGATTAATCTTCAATGAGTGCCCACTACTGTGTGAATGCGGGGAGCAGGAAACCGTGGCGAGCGTCGTCTTCGGCTATGAAGTGCGTCAGGGCGAGCCACGGGGGGGGGGGGGGGGGGCTGGCTGCCCTGCACGTGCTGAAGGCCGAGGCTGCAAAGTGGCTCTGTGGCTACGTGGGCTAACATCCACCTCAAATAACATTTATCTATCTATTTATGTTGTAAATTCATCCGGTGTTTTGACTGTGGGAAGTCGCGTGAAATAGCATTAGCTAAGTAAATGAGTGTCAGGTGATTTGAAACGCCCATTCTGCAATAATGGAAATGGCCAACCATTTCACACGCAGGACGCTCCTGTAAAATGAGTTGTGAGACTCTTGCGTGAGGCGTTTGCTTTGCTTTCTTTAATTTCCGGACAAAGCACTTCAACCGGCATTTGTTTCATCGGAACTTTTTTGGGGGAGATAAACGGGGCCCCACATTCCCCCACCGAAACCGGTGTGTGTGTGTGGGGGGAATGAAATTGAACTCACAACCTTCAAAATAAACCGCGAGACGCCACGCTCACCCACGGCCACCGCGTCTCCCCAGGCGCGTCCATTTGATTGCGCCCATGATGGCGGTGGCGTGGTGCAGTGGCGATAACAAAAATGAACGCGGCTGTAGAATTTCGCGCAGAAGCAAAGCGTTAAGGGGAAGGGCGAGGAAGATGCGGGGGGCGGGGGGGGCATTTCTTTATCGTGGAACGACGCTGTCATGTCGTGTCAACGAGGGGGGAGCGATCCACGAGTGGGTGTATAATTTGGCGAAAAAACCGCGCATCAGCGTATAAGTCCACTGTGGTAAATGGGAATCGGTTTATACAAACTGAATTATTCACGGCAGCGATAAATATATAAACAAATATATATCGCCCGACGCGCACATTTCCCCCCTTTTGAGCTATTAGAATATAAAATATTAAATCAAATGGATGGATTGTGACAGCGTGAGTTTCGATGGCCTTGCTTCCCTGACACTTGGGTGGGGTGCTTTATCAATCGCGGTAATAATGGTCGTAAAAAGTGAACGCGAGGACCCCTACCTTAAAATGAGAAATAAATATGGGCCATAAATATCGCACACAATGACGGCGACATATCTGCGTGGCGATTGTAAGACCTTTGTAATGTGAAATAGGTATTTCCGAGATAAGTTTTATGTACGCCGTTGAAATAGCTTTTGGGGGTTGGTTTTTTTTGCATCCACGTATTAAAATCAGAGTTGTGTATCCGCGAATAAATTTAGCCGTGTCGTCCTGAATTAAACACAAATAATGAATGCACTCAAAAAAAATATTAGACTTTTTTTTACGCCCATATTTATGCCCTGAAGTGTAACGCTTGCGCACTAGGCTTTGAATTCGGGGAGCCGAGTTCGAATCGCATTTACGCAATACGGAGTTCGCGACGCCAGCGATCGAGAGTCATGAACCCAGTCCCGGCCTGAGTTGAGTTCCAAACCGCGGCTAATAACGGTGGGGAGCGATATTTGAAGCGGTCAGGAGCCTATCCCGCTTCAGCGGCCTGCACTGACCAGCGTGGTGAAGCGTGATCAAATCATCTACATGACAGAGAAGCTGTGGTGGTGCCTTCATGCAGAGGTTGTTCGACAAAGAGTTGCCAATTATTACATCTTCTTGGTTCTTTCGGTAAAGTCACGTAGAAGGGAAATAATGAAATAATAAAAATGAAACATAATAAAATAACTCTCACGACGTTTCGGCCACAACGCAAGCAGCCGTCCTCAGGTGAAGAACAGGTCTTCACCTGAGGATGGCTGTTTTTCCGAAGAACAGGTCTGTCGGAAAGACAGCCGTCTTTCCGACAGACCTGTTCTTCACCTGAATCCCTGCAGTCACGAAAGCTTTAAATCGAAATTATTACATCATTTTGTAATATTGCAAATCATAAGAGTCGATAAGTACTTTAATGTTAGATGTGATCATGTATATATTAACAGCGAATTATTCAGGCTTGCCTGACCTTGTACTTGTTATGTATTAATTCACACTCTATGCCTATGGTTTCAATATTTCAAATATACCATCTTGACATCAGATTGAACGAGTTACTTTAACATGTTCGTTTTTCATACGCGAATAATTGACATGCTTCACGACCAAAATTTCATTTTAGCGCAAAAAAAGAACCACTCCATCCTGCTCTCGTTCACCTCTTTACGTCATAATTTTAATCCACATTCATTTTAAGCGATTCGTAATAAATCAGTGCACATTGCAGTTACGGCACATAAGGGTCAGAAACGTGAACACACTGGCTGGGAAAACGAACGCAAACACTGAAAAGTGTTCCAAAGAAAGAATGGAGAGATGAATGGTTGTAATTACTACAAGAGACAGAAAAGGGAGCAAATGTATCAGTGAATGCATACAAATCAGAGATACCACAAATTGCCTGTTAAAAGAAATGAAGTCTCCTTTGGGCCGGACACATCACGAAAGAAAATTGTGGCTGATGTATGTACGCATGCATGTATGTTCAACTTCTCTCACACCGGATGAAGCCGACGATGCTCAGAGGAGGTGCGGGGGGGGAAAGGACAACAAACTAAACATGATGGAAGGGACCAGTGATGATGAATGGCGATCAAAGTAGAGAAGAGTTGGCCAAGAGGATGATGACCACAGTGAAACGATCAACTCGTGTGCAGGTGCCGGATTGATTGTGGCATCGTGGGACAGTGGGAGACTGATGAGAAGGACTTCATCCAGCAGCAGATAGACAATGGCTGATGATGATGATGATAACACCGTGTAAAAATTACATTATGGGACCTCCTTTGCCAGTACCAAAATATGACAATAGGTTTTCCCCTTTTTTCTGGCAACAAAACAGGTGTTTCCAGAAAAAAAGGGAAAACCCATTCTCACTGTGTAACAATGTTTTTATATATTTTTGTTCATGGGCAGTAAGTGTTATTTCCTTATTGCTTATGCTTCAAAAGTGCAAAAAATGGCTATTATACCCCACAAACTTTGCTTTTATATATTTCAGATAGATGCAGTGCTGAGTAAACTTGGAGTAACTTCTAGAACATTCTAGATCTTTGCAGTAATATAAATAGCAGTATTAAGCCCACCAGTTCAGTTTATTTCCAGCTGCCTAAGTGGATACATGTCTGCATTTTTCTGAGATGGCATGAATAGGCTGCAAGCATCTGGCAGACGCATGTTGCTATGTCTGTGGCCAATTTATCAAGACAAGAGCGAAAAAGTGCTCTGTGGAAGCATCTGCGAAGATGTGTGAGGCCTAAAAGACATATTTCGGCATGCCTGTCAGGGATCAAGACAAACCCTGGGCACCTGATTTCACCTGCGAGCAATGCAAAATAACAAAATAACTCTGTAAGGTAAGATGGACAATTGTTGCTCGGAATTTTACGTTATAAAATTTGATCAAAAATTTAAAATTTTGATTTGAAGCTTTCGTGACTGCAGGAATCCACACTCTTTGGTTCTTTCGGTAAAGTCACGTAGGTATAAAATACAATAAATCACGACGTTTCGGGCGCAACACAAGCGTCCGTCATCAATTCACCCATTAAATGTGTGGCATGATGACAGATGGCACCATCCCAGGTGTAAGCTACCTCAACCTTGCCTGCGATTTACTGACTGGTTTCAAATGGGTTGCATTGTGGCTCTTGCAGCTGCACCGGCTTGTAACATGAAATGAAGTGTGGAGCACACGCGGAATTCTTTAAGAGCCGTGCCAAATAGACTTTCAAAATCACGGGGCGCTGGAGTGTGAACAGAAGAAAAAACATGCCACCTCTTGAAGGCGAGCTTGCGAACTGTTAACTTATAAGCCACCATCAGTTACGACGAAAATAAATTGCCTATGCCTTTGAGCGAAAGGTGCATGGGGGGGGGGGGGATGCCAGGAATTCCGTAGGCAGGACGGGTTAAGCAACTAGGGAGTTTGAGATAGAGCACGGCAAGAACGTGTCGCAGACGTAATCCAAAAAAATAAGAGGTTGTGATGGGCGAGGCCCGTGTGCGGGATAGTGGATGGAAATGAGTAGGCAACGTCGAGGTCGAAATATAGCGTGGCAACGTGTTATGTGTGTGAGGTTGTGATGGGTGGGACATGAGTACACCGGCGATTTGCGCGGTTGGCTATATACGGTGCGGAAGAAGTTCAACATACACTCATACATGCAACAGATCAGCCAGAGAGGCATTGGAGCGACACACTTTGGTCAGTGACAAAGGAAAACATCGAAAGCCAGATGGCGGAAATGATGATGAAGAGTGGTGCTTGAAAGATGGATTAACTGTGAATTAAGGGGAAGCCCTGAAGCCATATGGTGGTGGTGGTGATGACGATTATTATGAAACTGTAAGAGTGGTCTTTTGTCGATCTCAAACGTTAACTTTGTCACAACTGTCGCACCCTATCAGGAGGAAGGCAGCAATGATGGGGTGCAGTGGCAACAACAGCGTTGGCCACGACAACCTCTTAGCGTTGACCTTGACTGTCAGCTATGCCACCAATTTCCAGGCACCGCGTGTAGCAGTGGAAATGCCTGAGCACATCACTGAGTGGTTTCACAGCGTGGTCAACAAACATCACTCACATCCCTGCTGAAGACACGCGAGCCTCAAGTGTGAAATGTCACAATCCGGCGTTCGCGCCCCCACCCCCTCCCCCACTCTCAACGACTCATTCCGTTCCATAAATTGATCGCCGGTCCACCTTCACAAATTGCCCTCAAATCATTCGCATGCTGCTTTGTTTTTTTCCGTTTTAGTCTCGTCGTCGCCAATTTTATTTTGTTCCGTGAAAACCTTTTCGTGCATGATTTTTCTCTCGCTCGTATTTTTTTTTCATCTTTAGCCCCACTTCTCAGCCTTCTCTGTTCACTATGAATGTTTCAGACTCTGTCTCCTCGACAGACCTGTTCTCCACCTGAGGACGCCTACTTGCGTTGTGGCCGAAACGTCGTGAGAATTATTTTATTATGTTTTATTTTTATTATTTTAGTATTTCCCTCCTACGTGACTTTACCGAAAGAACCAAGAAGATGAATCCCTGCAGTCACGAAAGCTTCAAATCGAAATATTAATTTGTTAGCTAATCCGTGTAGGTGATTTTTAAAAATGTTGCTGTTATTTATTATTTATCTTGGCTCTGTTAACCTCGGGACGTAAACAATAAAACTCCAACCATTTGCAAAGGTTGCCTTCATCTGGCTCTCCGAGCCTCTGGAATTAACGGCGAATCCTTACGAATCGTACAGGTGGCTTAGACTCTGGGTGCCTCGGGCATTAACACGGTAACCTCGTAATCTCGAAGGTTAACTTATCATGCCTCTAGCAGCCTCGGGCATTAACAGTGAGCCCAAACAATTATAAAGATGGTTTAGTTTGGTTCCCCTGAGATTTGGGAATTAAATGTAGTATCTCCACAAACAATTCTAGATATGACTTTGCCTGAACTTTGAACCTCTGGAATTAATGATTATGAATCCAATGGATATTAAAGTTGCTTTAGTCTTCTTCATAAAAAAAAAACTCTTTAAACAATAAATGCAATTAATGCATATGCATGGATTATAATAACACTTCTCAATATGCAGTTGGCTTTGGAAGTAATTGATTATCGATAATAACACTACATTCCATGCTGCACAAGGAGAAAGCATGTAACATTGCGTCACAAGATGACTGCTCATCATGACGTCATGGGAAGATGAACATGTGATATGGCGTTCGACGTCGTTATACATTTATTTCACTTATCGCCAAGTTTTTGGCAAACCCTTTCATCAATTTGGCTATTTTTCAATCGGGTATGTCCCTCATAGTAACGCAACTTTATAATGAGATATTTCTTACATTGGATCATCTTTATGAGAGTTATCATGACCCCCAGACACAGACAGACAGACGTACATAGCTCAAGAACGAACGCTATCAACCTTAGGTGCAAAGCGGTAAAAAGGATTTGGCCAAACATCTCAACGCAGGACCCTCCCGAAAGAGAGTCCTGAGGCTTGGTAGACAATTAGCATTATAATATACAAAGGGACAATATATTGAAGAACGCATGCATGGACATGGTGTGTATCAATTGTTTTCGCTTATGTGTTACAATAAATAAGTGGAACATCTCACTTACAAAGGTTTATGGGGTGTCACATGACACAAAGCAAACACATAATGACTACACTTATACAATCTCAAATACATACAATGTACGTTTAACACAATTTCAAGTATACTTCTACAGAGTCAAGAACAGGAACAAATGGCCAAGGCGTCACTCATTAAGATCACACCGCTAGTAGATTTAGAATGTTCGCGAGCTGTAAGAATTCCAACCATTATGCGAGTGAGTTTTGATTCAAGATTTGAATACGTTGAGACTGGCGGTACATTTTAATATTCATAGCCAAGGCTCATACAGCCACACAAAGCCATATTTAAGATGCAGAGGGTTCAGTGTTAGTAGCCAAGGCTCAAAAAGTGAGACTAATGTAACTTGAAGATCGTTAGGGTTTAGAGTTTAATTCCCGAAGCTCATATAGAGCCAGGCTAACTAACCCTTGAGATTTTTTTTACGGTTCAGTGTGATTGCCCAAGGCTGAGAAACACATTTTTTGGAGCAGCATATCCATGATGGACCACATAGTGTTTCACATTTCCCTATGTGTCTCAAAGAAGGTCAAACTAAAGCCAAGGGGAGATATGATGATTATATGCTATATAAAAAAGAAACATATATACATTGTATGCAATTTATACTCCTGTAAGTACACTGTTTTCTTTATACATGATGCACTTTTCAAGATAAATATAAAATGCAATGAAGTTTAGACGTTAATTAAAAAGCAGCAGCAAACACTTCCCAGTTCATTATTCAACAGAGCAAGTGTGTTGCTGCATAAAAACAGATTTATAACAATATTCAAACTCTGTCTCACATACAACTACATTCGTTTGCTTCATTCTCCAAAGCCACAAGGCAGTTCAAACGAACTACTATTTTATTCTAGTTTTGCTGCTGCTGTAGTCGAATTTGCATCGTTTCTCATTTTGGGTGCCAAAACATGATTGATCCATAGCAACGTGACAGGTTAAATAGGCTCCTGTAACTAAAAATAAAAAAGCAGCTAAACATGTTAGGTGGATGTGTGGCTCAGAAGTCAGAACGTCTAAGCCAGTAGTGCTGACAGGCTGGGTTGGAATTAGGGTTTCGGCCACGCATTGGTAAAAATGGGTTTGCCAGTGTAGCGAGTCATTTGTCTGAGTCCAGTTACCAAATGACTGCACACAATTTTAAAACCTAACCACACTGAATTTGTATCTGCATTTAAATTGGCAAAATTCCAGTTCTCAAATATATATATATATATATTTTACAGATTAGGCTGACTGTTACGTGACAAGCATAACCATTAGAGCTCGAGCAAGTGGAGATGTGCTGCTTCCCTACTATGTAGACCTGAGGTCAATTGAAGGGAACTCGGATGTAGATCTGTAATATCCACTGCCGTGGGCCATCCTCTATTACAGGGTGACGCCAAGCTCCCTATGAGTCTTCTGAATGGGCACTTCAGCTCGTGACATGAAACCAATTGCACAATTTAAATAAAACATTATGTGAGTTCAAATAAAAAAATCTCTGATATTTCGCATGAGAAACACTTTTTATAATGACTCCATGATGGTGCGACATCATCATGCATATGAATAATCCCAGCAAGCTCAGACTTCCAGGGACTTTCACATGGCTCTCTCCCATCATGCACCACGCCTAATGACATGGCTGTGGTCCGGTCTCCCAGCATGCACTGTGCATCACAATGTTGGTGTTGGCGGTAGGTAGGCATGCAATCAGTCACACAATCCAGAAAATAGATTGCCTCTTTTTGAACATCTTGCTTGTGTTGTTTAGCCCATATTCTCTCTTGTTTTTACACCCTTGCTCGCTCAGTTGACCTACATTGAAACACGATGGCATCATTCGCATGCAACTGGCTTGAACAATTAATCACCGGCGCTCATGCGATGCGTATGGATGCACGTACAATTCACAGGTACGGCAACTTTGTCAGCCCGCTGCTGGATGAGCATCTCCCGTGTGGCTCGTGGCAGGGTTATCTCACCATACCGCGGGTCACTGTGGATTTGTGAAGGCGGGTAGAGCACAGTGCATCGATCGTGAGCGTAAGAATGCAGTTTCGCGAATGAATCCAACGCCGGTGCACCCCCCGTGACGTGACGGTGCCTTTGGCGGCACTCACCGGAGTGACTTTAAACGAGAGTTGCTTTTCACTCGGGCGGCGAAAAGCTGCGCCGGAAACGAGGGCGTCGATATAAATGCGAGCCGTTTGCTGCTCCTTTGCACTGGGTCTCCCACTCCGATAAAAGACGGAAACGCGTGAACAAAAATGACACCCAATATCATCCATAACAGAGTTTCTTTTGGGGTTTATAGCGTAAAGACATGATAAAAGGGTTCTAGATTTGAAGTTTTCGTGACTGCAAGGATTCATACTCTTTGGTTGTTTCGGTAAAGTCACGTAGGTAAAGTTTTTTTTATAAATTCAATGAAATCACGACGTTTCGGAAGCAACACAAGCCTCCGTCATCAGGTGTAACCGCTCCAGTACAATTCATACGCTACAGCAATTTTATTGGAGCGGTTACACCTGATGACGGAGGCTTGTGTTGCTTCTGAAACGTCGTGATTTGATGTAATTTATTTTTAAAAAATTACCTACGTGACCTTACCGAAAAAATCAAAGAGTAAAATCAAAGGGCTCGCGTAATGCAGCATGCATAATGTGCATTTACTCAGTAATCCCCCCCTCTTTGCGCAAGAGCGCAGAAGCGTGGTCACCACATCTACGCCTCTTTATAAGGGAACGAAACAGTTAGACTTCTCCACAAATCTGGCTGTCGCCTGATGAAGCTAGTTGTAATTACTGGCGAAACGTCGTACTCAGATTGTAAATGTTGTGCTTTGGCTCTCCAACACACCGGTGTGCTGTGCTAGTGACGAATTGGCCACGTTCTGTTTACGTGACAACCCTTACTAGTTGACTGCGTCGGATGATGGCGGGTTTTGACGACACATTTATATATTTACGCGATCTAACACCCCACCGAAAAAAAACTCTCTTATGAAAAAATGACACCATATGCTACTCAAGATTTTCTGCCGTGTTCGATTGTTTTCCAGAGTCTTTCGGCAAGGATCGGGTGTGGTGGGATAACGCGCGAGGCGACGACTACCTTCTCGGTTGGCGTCGTACGGTGCGCGAAAGAAGTTCCACACGCAACATACATCTCCCGCACACGCGCAGGGGCTCCGGGCTGGCGTGCGATAGTAGGCCAAAATATCACCCCCGAGCGAAGGCACTCCGTGAGCTCCTTCCAACAGCGGTGGCGTGACAAGAAATTTCAGGGCTGCGCCTTTAACTCTGACTGTTGCATGCGTTCACCGAAGGGCATTGTACCCCGAAGTCAACTTCATTTCACGTTGAATAAATAAATAGCCTGAGGTGCCACGTGTTGTTCAGCGTGCTAGTAACTGGCTACTTTCTTTAACCTTGTGAAGTTGAACCTTCACGCACCTTTTGCTCATCTTGATATAGCCCCCATCAGCCGTGGTCAATCCACTGCTGGATGAAGGCACCTCCCTCTCCCCCCCCCCCCAAGCTGCTGCCACCTCTCACAAGCTTGCGATGTAATAACATTCGTAGTACCTGCACGTCAACTGATTTTTCGTTTCATCATAATGGCATCAATGCTATTCATATCCCTCCTGATGTGTTTCCAGTCCCCCCCTCCCCCTTGTTCGACATAATAGTAATAAGATCCCTTAACCAGGTAATGAAATTGTTTAGTCACTTTGATATACGGGCCTGTTGAGCTACATGAAACATCGCCTCTTTTGCACAGGCACCCTGGATTAAATCATTAAGAATACAACAAAATATGCATGTATATTTACAAATGTAAATGATATAACAAAAACAACTCAACACATTCATCAATAACACTGACTGATCGTGTTTTTTTTTCTGTTCGTATAGAATAATCAGAGAGGCCAAAGAGGAAATGTCTATATGTTGTGAATAAATGCCATTGCCTGCACTGGTTCTGTTCAAGGTAAGTGGAGTTGACGAATTTGTTGAGCCTTTCATTATTTGTGCTCGTGCACCACTGCCAACAGCAGCATCACCAGATGATTTGTTTAATTGCGATGACATTCTGCAGTGTCCAGTATTTTGCTCCACTTGTTGGTAGCTTCCGCAAGAAACTGAAATAAGTCGGTTCCTGAAGAAGCTCCCAGCGCGTGGAGTGAAACGTCGGACATCGTGACAAATAACAACACGGTACGACCTGCAAACGCATCGGAGAGCTGTCAAGCACAACCACGGAAACCTATGCAGGAGCGAATCTTAAAATACAAAAAGAAATAGGGCAGTGGGGTTCACAGGTCACCTCTCACTATTCTGTAAAGCAGTGAAAACAACACGCATTATGCCACTTTGTGTATATACCTATGGCAAGCGTGACTGACTGATTGACGTAAACTTTAATGAATGTATAGAAGGCCTGGATGGCTGCAATGTGGCACAAATGCAGTCAAGCCCATGCCTTTCGCTGTTACTATTCTTAAAACCGCAGTTTTTGTCCTGAAGAATGATGGCCCGGTGCTCGATGCAGTTTGACTCTAAGGGCAGGGTCATCTTTGAGTTCTAAATTGCCTTATGGATCACGTGAGACATTTCAAAACGTAAGATCCCCAACTCCCGTCATTTGCTTCCTGTGGAGGGTAACACAAGAGGTTATGGAAGGCCAGATGTAGCAAATTAATGGTTACGAGCAAAGCCTAAAATTCATGACCAGTTGTTTTCATCATAGCAAGTTAAAATCAAGGTGCCATTTAAATAGACGAGCCATTTTTCAGTGACCGTTAATTTCTAGAATGTAAAGCTAATGCGGTTATTTAATGTCATCCTTTTTTTTTGTTGTACAATGAATACATTAAAATGTATAAACTTAATATGCGTGACCTTTTCCTTCGAAGCCCAAAGTCCTTCCATTGCATGGGATCAGCTGCTGGGGTTTTGCTTTTTCCGCGAACTTCTCCGCCGTCCTTCCTTCTCACCCTCGGGTCTCGCTCCTCCCCCTCCTCCTTCTGCCTTGCACCGGTGGCATCTCAATAGCCCTTATGTGTGTAACTTTATTGCCTCTCATCAACATTCGCACCAACATTGTTGTACGAAAGTGTCCCACCCCGCTATTGCTCCGAATCATTTCGTTATTCGTTCGGCTCCTCGAAAGAGCACAACATAATGCAATGAAACCATTTCACGATTCTACTTATTTCTTTTGAAAAATATTCACCCCCCAAAATGTTCATACGCTCTCTTTCTCAGAACTGCGCATTTCCACAGATAAAGCCGCACCATTTAATCACACCACGAGCTCAGATTTCGAAGAATATCCTGTGCAGGATTAATTCTGATTTGCTGCTCACCGCACACTCTAATTCCAACATCGAATCAATTCCATCACAATCATAGGAGGGCTTTTTGAATCACAGCAGACGCCCGTGCGATTAGCAAGTTCTGTATATGTGCACACTTGCTCCTTACTTCCATGGCGTGTGCATTTGCCTATATATTTCCATCGTCTCGACAGCAACTCTTTGGAGTGTAATTACACGTCACCTCTAAAATTATTGCAAACATTTCACGACCCAATAATCCCGATGTTTACACCCCTTTGTCAGTCTGCTAACGGATGGAAGCCCTTGCCACACCGGTTCACACTCGACGGGGTTGTTTGACCATACCTCACCATGCTTGTCAGCAGAGGTGTGGACTCGAGTCATGTGACTTGGACTCGAGTCAGACTCGAGTCATGAATTTGATGACTTGCGACTCGACTTGGACTTGCATAACAATGACTTTGTCCCACCTCTGCTTGTCAGTACGGGTTGGTGAAAGGAGGGTGGCGTGGGAGCCAAGATGGGTTGAGATAACGTTCGCGACGATATAGAGCCGTGGTCGGGAATTGAATTGGGTCGCCGGGTTCGTAGCACAGTACGACAGAAAAAATCAAACTTGGATTGAACTTTAGTCGCCACTGATGTCGGTTGTGGCCTGGGATTGAACTCGGATAGCCGGGTTCATATCAGGCACCGCTGTGTGACAACCACTCCGACTAATAACGGAGCAAAATGAACAACAAACTGGACAGACGCCCAAGTTTGATAATGCGATTTTCTCCGCGTTTGGATTATTCGGCTTACCAGCTCAGATCAAACACACATCTATAGGATTGCCCAGCGTGTGAGAGGCCTGCGAATTGGGCTTCTCTCCAGAGCAGTGCTGGTCAGTTCGTATGGCACTTTCACCCAGTCGGTCACAGTTCAAGGAACAATCCAATGGTGAGTGAGAAACTAAGCTTCTTAGCGATGGAAGCCTTGAGAATGTGGGTGGTGCGAGGTGGGATCCTGGCTCATTGGCAGGGGGTGTGTATATCCCCACGCGTCACCCAACACGCCAAAAAAACTACACTAATTGCGTGATTGACACAAACCACAGCAAGTACAAAAAAAGTCCCGTAGACATACTAATGCACTTGCTAAAAAAAAAGTTCACGTTGAATAAGATGAACGGTACTTGTGGGTAATCTATAACGACGGTAAGAAAACACTTCAAAGGCACCTCTCCATTTGAAAGTGTTGTTTGCGGAACTTTTTTTCTCCCGATGCGGCCATCAATCACATCATCGTGCGACTGTTGCCTAACCCCCCCCCCCCCCAACTAGAATCGTGATTGATGCTTACGATTGCCAATCAAAACAAACGATCCTTAGCCAGCTAATTAATTGTAATCATAACAATGGAAGCCACCCGCTCCCCCCATTTTTTTGTTGGGACCCCTCTCAGCTGCTTGCCCCCCCCCTCCTCCCTTAGCGATTGCTTAGCCCAGTGATTCTTAATCTTTACTGCAGCCTTGTAACCCCCTCGGTTCGCAATCGTTAAAAAACATATGTAATATCAATCCATACATAGGGTTTGATTAAACAAAGAACTTGCACTTACGTTGATCGTGCTTAATTTGTGTTTTCGATTATTTACCTTCTAAAAACAAATCTTGCTTTCTCTCGCACCTCCCCCAGAAAGGGCATCTCGCACCCCCAGGGGGTGCAGGGAGCACCCCAGGTGAAGAGCCACTGGATTAGGCCGATTGTTTCGCACGGTACCACTGCATGGGGAAGCCGGCTTTGAAATTAGCACTCACTCGTGCACCCTTTCACAATCGCCTCGCAAAGACGCAAACCTGGGCAGTTTCTCCCTTTTGGAGCGGGGGGACAAAGATATAGATCTTCCGAATAGCCTTCGCAGAGTTGTGGGGTGAGTGCTGTTTGCGACTAGCACCTGTGAAGGCCTGTACTGTGCACAAAGGAGTGGGTGGCCAGCGCCACGCCGCCTTTGTCTCCCTAGTGGCGATGTGTACACACCGCACCAGGTACCTATTTTGACACACGCGCGCGTCTGATGAATGAAACGTGGAAGGCAGTTTGCAAACTGATGAGCTTAGCTACCAAAACACATT
Source organism: Lampetra planeri (assembly GCF_965212315.1). NCBI lineage: Eukaryota > Metazoa > Chordata > Hyperoartia > Petromyzontiformes > Petromyzontidae > Lampetra > Lampetra planeri. Next base: position 4,765,111 of record NC_136145.1, on the reverse strand, counting down.
GTGCGGTTACTCTTTGGTTCTTTCGGTAAAGTCACGTAGGTAGAAATAAAATAAAATAAAACAAATCACGACGTCTCGATTGCAACACAAGCAATCATCATCAAGTGGAACAACCACAGCAAGAAAATTATTCCTCTTGCTTGCTTGCTCCCTGTCTCTCTCTCTCCCAGGAACTCCCTTCGGGCAGTCTCTTTCTCTCACTCACCAACGCACACTCTGCCGTGTGCTAAATGCGCTGTCCTTAAATCAGAACTTAATTTTAATCCAGCGCTCGAGGGATGTGACGGGATGTGACGGGACATTTGCGCTCCAGAGGCAGCGTTTACGACACGAACACAAAGGTAGATGATGATTTTAAGCCAGAGCTGTGGCCCATTGTCACTTGTAACTTATTAAAACATTCAGCACATTTCATTCTACAAAAGGTACCCCAAGCTAAGTTGATTTAGTTTTTTTTAATACAACGCCATTTCTACATGCTCGCGAAACTGAATAGATTTTGGCATGTGAACATTTACGTCAGCCTAATTGCCACTGACCACAAATCATGAACATCAATTTAATTGTGTTTGGAGCACTTATTCAAATTGTACTTGCGTGGAATAAATTGGCGCTGAAGTGGGCAAACCTTCGGAGGACACTCCACTCGTTAAAATGTCCTCGTGTGAGCTGCTGACGAAACGTGTCCAGACGTCTGTGTGTATGTTCGCGTGTCTGGAACAGTAGTTTAGCGGTTAGTGCGCTGCGCTATAAACCAGGCGACCCGAGTTCGATTCCCGCTCACGGCCAGCATCAGTGACGATTATTATAACCGGTCCTGGGACTCTCCTAGGTCCACTCAGCCGTGGAGTGTAAACATCACCACTGGGGAGACAAAAGCGGTCGGGCGTGGTGATGGCCACCCACACCCTCGTGTGCCGTGCCAGCCTTCATAGGTGCTCGCTAACAGCACTTGCCCCAACAGTGAGTTAATGCTATATGTGGGATCTTTGTCTTTGTTTTTGTGCATAACCAATCCACATGCCTGTATACCAACACAAAATGAGTCCTTGGGCTGCTTTACAGACACGAGCTTTACTGGACTTGAATTTACATATCTATTCTACATCGATTATAGCACCGGTAGTGTCATCTCATTAGAGGACATGTCCATTATAAACTCTCTCGAGAAGCAGCGCATCACCCCATGTTGGCAAACGGCCCCCAGGCAGAGGCATCACAGAACTAGTTTTTAGATACCTTCATGGATACCGCAATTTCGCACACGCACTGCTGCAGAGATTCACAATTAGTTTATTTTGGGGTTAGATCGTGTAGGTGTAATGTATTTTTGTTAAACCAAAACCCTCCATATTATTGACATCATACCTATACGATCTAAGCCAAGATGAACCAATCATGAATCATAATATTGGTCGTGAAAGCTTATGCATTGTATTGATATTGTGATCATGTGATGTTCGTCCCATGGCAGTCAAACCCAGGTTGTGTTTTCTGTAATCCACAGAGCTGGATTGTTTTTCCACAAGAAGTGGAAAAAAAACTTGATACTATATGTGTTTTTTTACGTGTTGTAATTCATGAAAATTTGAACATCCTAGACTTGACAACCCAATATTTAATAGTCCGAAGTGGAGACTTTCCGTGGCTCCTGGAACTCTCCCCTTGCACATAATAAGTATTCCAACCCCCTCTACCTCCAGGAGTCAGAAAAAAGGCGCCGCACTTGAAACTATTAAACGATGTCTGTCTTACCAGGTAAGGCCCACCGAGCTATGTAGATATTTTTCAGAAGCGACCTGGCTACAACTGATAGCTCAACAAAATGGAGAGTAGCCAAATCCTCTGAACGCGTGTTTCTAAATGTGGAAAGAAAAACTGGAGGACCAGGAGAAAAATCCACATGAGCACAGTGAGAGACTTGCAAACTCCAAATATACAGCAGCATGCGTCAGGGATCGGGATCGAACCCACGACCTCCTGTATACTAGGCGAGGTAGTTAACATCTCAGCCACCGCAGTAGTCATGTTCAAGCTGGCACACATGGGAATCGCGAGCCTGCGCTCCGCACCTCCGAGCTCGCAATAGAATAACGAGATATCCGTTTCGTGAAATGTGTGCACGCGACAAATTGTTTCGCGAATATTGAAAATGACAGGGGGCTGCTCCAGATTTTAAACCCAGAAACTCTGTGATGGCGGTTCAATTCACTGACCATAACGCCATCTGACCACTTTAAACAGCTGCTCATGATGGACTTTGGCGTTAAAAGTATAACTATGCTCTTGATGGCTTGGAACAATTAAACTTTGAAACACGTTGGTTCTTGTGCTGACCGAATTAAACAAAAATGTAAGAACTTTTTTTTACTTAACTTCTCCTTTTGGATCGATATCAAGTTATCCCAAAAGGTAATTTGGAGACTTAACCAAACCCATCCGTAGTCTTTAAAAACTCTGTAAGCATTTGAGAGAATTTAAAATGTTACTGAAATGCAATACAGTAGCACAAACATATATTGCAAAAGAAGAGTAATACAATATTACAACAGATGTTTTCACTCGTTAGCCTCATGTTAATTGCAGGAGTGCATTTAATTGTATGAATGTAGCCGACCATGCTAGGTGAACGATTCCGTGTCTATTTAAAGCATCTTGATCAATTTAGCCAAACAGATGGAGGTGTGCCGTACAATCTTGTTGTAACAATTATTGATTTGCATTGATTCCGAAGGCTCACGACGCTTGTATTAAAACGCGTTCGTATGAATCAGCCTTTCATGTTACGGAAATGATTTGCTCCTGTTATGTTCATTGGCCGGTGGAGCGTCCGGTACGGTACAAACGAGACAGGTCATTAGGAGAAACAATGCAAACGAGATGGTACAAACGAGACACACCAAATTATCACATTGTCGTGGGCCAGTGGGGAGTGAATAGTTATTCCCCCACTGCATAATAACGACGAGCAATATCAGAAACACAAGGGCTCTTCACGGTGAGGATCGATCCTCCCCTTCGCCGACGGCAAATGTTTGAGCAGGGCTCACTTCAGGATCAGTCTCGAGCTTGTGAAGTAAACTCCACATTCCTATGGCAGTGCCCAGTCTTTCCACAAAGCACTCTCTTGACTGCTCAACAGATGTTGTTTCTCACCGTGCGGTTGCCTATTTTACTGACCCTGGAGGGATGATGGGCTGAGCTGACCTCGGCTAGGAATCGAACTTCATACAACTTGGGGGGGGTCCCTGCTGGTTCTTCTACCAAACTGGTATCACTCTGGCCACAAAAGGACGCCCGAGGGAGGGAGGGGGGGTGGGAGAGCCGCCGACAACAAAAAGTAAAAACAACAACCGCGAGTCGATGAAACCGAGAGTGAAGGACACCGGACACCACGCTACAGTGTGCCGCCCCCGATCAAGAGGCACCGCTTCACTGCCCCTGCAAAGAGGCAGCATTCGCAGAGGTCAGGGACAAGCGGAGGACTCAAGCCGCGGAGGGCAAAGGCGGAGGTCCCTCGTAACGCAGAGACCGGCAGCCTTTGCGCACCGGCCGGTTTACAGAGGGTCGAGGGAACTGCGGTTAATAGCGCGTGAACATTTTTTTTTGCAGTACCTTGTCTGAGTCTGCGGGACTTGAACGGAGGCGCTCAGAGCGTCCGACTCGGCCGCAGGTGCCTCTGACCGAGCCACGAGATCCCCCCGTTGATAACTCCTCTCGGTAAGCCTCACAATGCCTCGTTTGCCTCCTGTTCTGTCGTCTGGCCTCCTTGCCGAGCTTCAGGCCGCGCTGGTGACATGTTCGCAGGCGGAGCGCCTGCCAGCGAGGCAGAGGGGACTCTGTGGGTGCGCTGCCACGGATCTGTCCGATGTCACTTGGCTCAGCCGGGGCTGAGCTGAATAAATAAATAACACTAACGAGACAGGCTGACAAAAACCCGCGCGTGTGTGACGCAGTGTACACGACGCTTAACACCGCTCACCAATGGATCAGCCGTAGCAAAACAAAAACATGGCATCTATATCTATATATATACGCACATCCGATTAGCATGGTTGGCTACGTACGGTGCGAAAGAAGTTCAACATACATGGAAAAAACTTGTTAAAATTATCTTTACAAAAAGTAAAACACTTATCTGCCGTAGCAATCGTTATCGCCGTATAATCCTGGCGGAGTGTTGACACAGGCCATGAACCCCCCTTGGGGAGCTCGTACAATTAACACTATTTCATGGCAAGTCAACAGTGGCCACCTCCTGGAGACACTGGTGATGATGTTTTTTGCCATGGGAATGTGAAATTCAGGGTTCAGGATCACGTTCAGAAAGGACCACCACCCGCCTCCACAGCTGCCTGATCAGTGAAGCACATTTATAGTGTAACGCTCAGGAATTATTCCTTGGCAGTGATAGCAATGTGAGCTTCCAGTTGGCTTTTTGAGCACAGGTATCCGTACAGGTATCCGTACAATTAACACTATTTCATGGCAAGTCAACAGTGGCCACCTCCTGGAGACACTGGTGATGATGTTTTTTGCCATGGGAATGTGAAATTCAGGGTTCAGGATCACGTTCAGAAAGGACCACCGCCCGCCCCCACAGCTACCTGATCAGTGAAGCACATTTATAGTGTACCGCCCAGGAACTGTTCCTTGGCAGTGATAGCAATGTGAGCTTCCAATTGGCTTTTTTGAGCACAAGTATCCGCAAAGACGGATGCTAGAAATGTCATGGCACGACAAGATGAGCAAAGTCCAAAAGGAAAAGTGTCAGGTTAAAGACATGATTATTAATAAAATAAAACGGTTATGTGCTGCTGGATTGGACGGGGGCTAATGCTGAGACAGGCATATGAGTGGTCGCCATGAGCCCTAAGCCCAACGGGAAGACAGAAGAGCAGCCGGTGGGATAGTCTTAGGGAATATATTGTAGGTCGTGTCGAAAGAATTGGGGAGGGTGTGATTGCATCAACGGCTTTGGCATGTTGATTTTGAGGTCCAACTAACATACAATATATCCTTGGCACGGGATCTCTGGATAACAGAAACACTTTGTCTTCTTGGTTCTTTCGGTAAAGTACCGTAGAATGGAAATAATAAAATAATACAAATAAAATATAATAAAATAATTCTCACGACGTTTCGGCCGCAACGCAAGCAGCCGTCCTCAGGTGACCTGTTCTTCACCGCATAATTATTTTATTATGTTTTATTTTTATTATTTAATTATTTCCATTCTACGTGACTTTGCCGAAAGAACCAAGAAGATGAATCCCTGCAGTCACGAAAGCTTTAAATAGAAACACTTTGGTTAATTCAAGAGCAGGTGAGGCCCCTCTTTTGAGGCCCTGTGTGGGAGGCCATCATCCAGCAGTGGATAGACAATGGCTGATGAGTATGACCCTCTGTGATACAATTCATGTTTGTGTTGAGAAATTGGAAGGCATCGAATAAAGTCATCGTGGCATAGACGGTGCTTTAATTAATCAATTTTATTAACGATTAAGACATTGTCAAGACATCTTAGAATGTGGTTAATTTAGATACTGTACAAATTAAAGTTTGTAAATGTGGTTAATAATAATAAAATCACGTACTGTACAACCCTTTGTTAATCCACTATTGAAGCCCTCTAAAGGGCCATAAATGCCATGCCGGTCATTGGTGATGTTCAACCGGACTTCACTACGACCAGTATCGCCGGATTGGTGAAGGGAGGAGCCTGTGGCCAGGACAAGTCCAGCATTTACTCGCCACTGACATTAACCGTGGTCAGGAGGAAATTGAATTCGGGTCATTGGGTTCACGGTCAAGGAATATAACCACGGCGCAACTGTGCAACGCTAATTGCAGTCACAACTTCTAATTTCAAAACATTTGCTCATTTTGTCACGCATATCTCGAAATTCTATGCAAATTTCATTAAAGTGTCTCCAGTAGTTTTCAAAAACGTTATATTTATTGATTAATGGTCTGCTTGGCCGGAATATAAGTGGTCCGATGTCAGAAAATCTAATATAAAATCAGCGGGCCTGCAGTGTTTGAATTTACTTTATTTAAAAAAATTATGGCAGACAATCCACAACACTGAATAGTTTATGAGTATGTTATTTGCTAGCAAATATTATCTGAACAATCCTAAACGTATAACGCTAAATAGTATTTAACTCAATTTAAAAGGCTCACTAATGTCACTGGCCAAACATCCAAAATGCAGAACCATCCAGGATAAAGACGCCAGAGTCTGAGCGAGGCTATTATGTATTAAAAAAATGGAATTATTATTATTATTATCATTACGTGTTTATTACATGCCGTATGGTGAGGCTATTTCTGGTGAAGAGCATCGCTATTATTATGAATTTACATGAGAAGATCGTGACCAGAATCCACCCGGATTACGCCAGATCTCCTCAGACCTCGGCAGCTAAACAGGATTTGAGCCTGGATCCTACATCAATGGGTGACCACCGTACATGACAACAACAAGAATACAAAATATAAAAATGCACGGGAATTGTAGTTTACCATGGAGTTCAATAGGCGGTAGAGAGCGGGTGCAGGCAAATCCGCTGCTATCCTGTACTACGCTCCGATCTATGCACCCACCGCACCCTTCCTTCGCCAACCCGCACTGGCCAGCTTGAAGTGTAGCGAAATAAACCTGGGCAGTTGGGAACGTACCCGTGCCACGTCTACAAAACGGACGAGATTGTGGGAGCTAAAATTACGGTTATGGTGGAAACTCCGGGGGATAACACTCCACGTCTGCTCTGACAGGTCAATAAAACCTACTTGCTTTACCGCCTCCAATTTACAAGCACAATGATGACTCGAAATGCGAACGGCCATGTAAAAGTGCCCCCTGATTCAAATGTGCACGGCGCGGCACGCATCTCTCTTGCCAGCCTCTGAGCCCAGTGTCGTTGACTCCACGTTCCTGTGGCAGGGCCATGCCCCCCTTGAGACTACCGCTGCTTGTATACCACAGGGCGCTAGCGATGCGACACGAGTTGGATTCCGGGCCATGGCTTGACATCGGCGGTGAGTCGCGTTTCAATGCGTCTCAGGACCGTATCCTCCTCCTCCTCCCGCCCACCCTTTGCCGAGCCCACAACCGACCACTGTGGTGGAGTGCGGTGAATTAGCCCCCATGACCTATAGCGGCGAGAGGCAGTCCTTCATCCAGCAGCCTCCGATGAACACAGTCAGCTACGTACGGTGCGAAAGAAGTTCAACATACATACATGACAAAAATCCCCCGTCTAGCTTGAACATATCGCTGGAGCAAGTGCTGTTAGCGAGCACCTATGAAGGCCGGAACGGCACACGAGGGGGTGGGTTATCAGCACCACGCCCGGCCGCCTTTGTCTCCCTAGTGGCGATGTTTACACACCGCACCAGGTACTCATTTGAGGCTGAGTCATCCGAGGGGAGGCCCAGGACCGGTTCAGATAATCTTCACGGGTCGCTAGGTGCCGTCGTGCGGCGTGTTAATCACTACACTACCGCTCCCCATACATCCACACACACACGTAGTGACAGGAGGCTTACAAATGGTAAAATGGTAAATGGTACGATAGAGGAATGTAATTATACTAAAGGCGATACTCTCCTGAGAAATGCCAAGCAGAGAATGTTGTTTTTGTACACGTTTGCATTTGTTCGCTTTTATCTCTGCGTGCTTGGAAGCTGACCTTCGATATTGCCACCGTATCGCACGGCACTACGGAGAAATCGCATTGCCTGAAACACAAAGGCCAAGGATAAGAATTAAACTGTGAATCAACTGCGGTGAAAATCACCCTGCAAGACATTGGAGCTCAACCCTTTCAACAACTGCCTCTTCCTTCCCCTGGTTTTATCTCCTACCGCTCATCCCTTTGCTGTGTACGTTGCTTGGGCCACAGAGTCAGCGGAAGCTTGTGAATTCAAATATTTGTTGGGGGTTGACTGAGTCAATCATCCTTCCCAGTACCACTTTCGATTTAAAGCTTTCGTGACTGCAGGGATTCATCTTCTTGGTTCTTTCGGTAAAGTCACGTAGAAAGGAAATAATAAAATAATAAAAATTTAACATAATAAAATAAAATTATCACGGCCACAACGCAAGCAGCCGTACTCTAAGCCCTGTTTTCTACACCTGAAGATGGCTGCTTGTGTTGTGGCCGAAACGTCGTGAGAATTTAATTTTATTGTGTTTTATTTTTATTATTTTATTATTTCCATTCTACGTGACTTTACCGAAAGAACCAAGAAGAAGTACCACTTTGTGAAGCAGTCTAAAACTGAAACTATTTTTTTTTCTCGTCAAGGCCCACTGAGCTACGTGGCTCTTTTTCAAAAGCGACCTGGCTTTCACAGATGGATAGGTTATCACGTGGAACTTTATTGCTGCCGAATACTCTGAACGCGTGTTTCTAAATGTGGAGAGAAAAACTGGAGGGACCAGGAGAAAAACCCACGTGACCACAGGGAGAGAGACGCAAACTCCAAATATACAGCAGCAGGCGTCAGGGTTGGGATCGAACCCACGGCCTCCTGCATACCAGGCGAGGCAGATAACATCTCGACACCGTGTCTAAATGGATATACGTGCCCCCCCACCGCCATAGGAATGTAGAATTTCCACCACCTGCTGTGGAATGCTCTGTAAACAGTTGAAAATAACCAATGGACCAATGTTTATTTGAGCAGGAACTCTTGTTTCTGTTGTTGTTGTTGTGCTGGTTGTGGCGGCTGTCGAGTTGCCGTGGACCCTCCAAGTGCACAGATCAGCCGCACGCGATCTGGTCACTTAAGACAGATTTGTCAACGCCTTAATGGGAAGCTGCACGGAAACACGGGGGGCTTAACGACCTTCTGATTAGCCCCGCGTGGACATCTGTGAAAAAGAGCTTCATAGCCCGTCGGATTCCTCCGGTCTGCGTAAATAAATATTCCGATTCTCATTAAATTGGGCTGCAAGCCCCGCCAGGCGAGGGCAATATAGCATTGCATCCTTAACTGCATCTGTGCAGACCTTTGAGCAAAGGCGAATATAAAATAAAATGAGATCGTGTGTCGGCTCTCTCTGGAAAGCCCTACTTCCCTCCCGTGTGTGAAACATGTGCGAGTTAAACTGACTCGACAAAGCAATGCAGGAACCTCTTGACACAGAGCCTTGGGACTCAACGAGATTGTTCTGAATAAATCACGATCTAATTCCTATTTTTCATACTGACATTATTCTTTTTAAACGCACGATTGAGGCTATAACAGCACATGCATCGCTCGTGCATTGCGACCCCTTGTGTGTTCATAATTTAGAACCGAGGGTTGACTGATGCACATGTAAAAACAATTTTAATGACATTTAAAAGTGTCACTTTATTGCAATGTGTCGCGAAGCGGCATACGTACGAAAACGAACGGAAATTTCCAAAATATATAAAATTATGCCGGTTTATAAATATATGTTTTTAAACCTTGTCTTGCTCTCCTGTAAATCTACTGCTGCATGAAGTCGATCCTCCGCCCTGTGCTTGTTCGTCGGGATTGTGTTACCATACTTCGCCACAACCGGTCAAGGCGGGTTCGGTGACTGTGAAGAACCAGATATCGCACGCCACTCTCTGTTAGCCATGGCAGGGAATCGAACTCAGGTGAGAGCAGGTTCGCAGCGCACTCAGCGGTGATGCTAGGAATAAGCAAACTAAGTAAAAGTTTAATCAATGCACGTAGCTCAATGGACCAATATTAAGAACAAATAATTGTAGGTATTCATTAGAAATATCAGCTCAAACACAATATCCTTATAAAATACATTTTAAAAGCTCTTCATTCTAATGAATACCTACAATTATTTTTCATTGCAATTAGTCTATTACTTTAATTATTTAACACAACTGTGATATAATTACATTGTTGCTTGTCTGCCATCTGAACATAATCTCCACTAAGAGCCTCCTATGAGCTGGAATCCACCGCCAAGGAACGGAGTGCACTAACCACTGCACCACCACTCCTTCCAGATTGCTGTTCTCAACACAATTCTCACAGATGAAGAGCTCATAACGCATCGTTCATGACAACGCGGCAGTAAGTCCAACTCTAGCAAGATTTATTTTAGAAATGCCAGATTACTATGGGAGAGACTTGTCATTCAAAGGCATAAAAAGCTGAAATGTTGGCACATAGCTGTGTTTATCCTTCCAACCAATATTTTCGAAATTTGGACCAGAAACATTACACATATGCCTATTAATCAGTTTTTAAATCTGGACATCCGTGATGGTGCTCAATTTAAAATCCATTTTGAATGCCCCATGTATTTAGTTTAATTCATCACCTGGGCCTACGAAATTTGTATACATATGTTTTAAAGGGACCTGAATAGAAACACAACTTAATTGTGTGGACTTTAGGACACAGTGCTATTTCTAACGCCAATATAAAGCGGGCAAAGCCTCTTACCAAGTTACTATATATCTGATCACGCCCCTATGTACTTGTACAGGATATGGCACGACATTGTCCCAGCTCGTTAAAATAACATGCACCGTCTCGACACGAGCAAGGTACACATCAAAACAGTCCTCTTCTTTGACTTTGGATGTAACCTTAAATGCCGAGGAATCTTGAGAAGGTCAACAGTTGGTGGTTGTAATCACTCTGCTTAGGATTAAAATCACACCCTCCCCTCTCCAATCCTGTCTCACTCCAAACCATCCCTCAAAAACAGACGTGACAGCACAACTTAATGAAGTCTATTAAAATAGACACACGTGTATGTGCATGCTCGTGTGAATGTGTCTGTGTGTGCACGTGTGAGTCTGTGCGTGTGTGTGAGTGTGGCGCTGCGCTAAGAACCCGGCCATCCGAATTCGATTCCCGCTCACGTACAACACCGGTGACAATTATCTAAGCCGGTCCTGGGCCTCCCCTAGGTCGACTCAGCCTCAAATGAGTACCTGGAGAGACGAAGGCGGTCGGCCGTGATGTTGGCCACCCACCTCCTCGTGTGCCACGCAGGCCTTCATAGGTGCTCACTAACAGCACTTGCCCCAAACAATATGTCAAGGCTATACGGGGGATCTTTGTCTGTGCGTGTGCAATTGTGCATGAGTCTCCTTTTGCAAACATGCATTTCTTTCTCTCAAAAGGTGCAGTTCACAACAAGATATCGCCGCTGCTTTGTTTTGTCGATATAATCTCTTATTTCTCCCAGGCACATATATATAAAAAAAAATGTAACGGAGTGTTATTATCACATTCGTGTCTGGAGGGAGAGTGAGTAGTGGAAGCAAAAGCTGCATGACTCGCTATTCCATAGAAGGAGAGTCACCCTTTCATTGTACCGGAGTATCAAAGGTACAGCCACAGGCAACAGTCCATGGTTTTCAGAAGAAGAAGAACAAATAATTTCGATTTTTTTTCGGAAAATTGAAACGTTGAAAACGTAAACACAAGCTGCGGGGAGTCGCTCCGTCGTCCTTCGCTATTTTGATTGAAAAAGTAAAAAAAAAACATCTCGGCTTTAAATGGGCACACTGCTCAATTTCCACTGGCTTCCCCAAGGCAACGGTGGAAATTCCACATTCCCATGGAGCGAGTTCATCTCCCCTAAAGTCCACAACTATTCATCACTTCTTACACGCACCGGGCCGTCATTTACTTAACTGTGTTGATAAGAGCACAAGAAATCCATCAACACGATTTGTAAACTTAGAAATATGATCCTCGAGAGCAGGATTTGACCTTGCGAGATTTTATTTACGAGTCAGGAGTTCCAGACGTGCCAAGCAAACGAATGATGATGATGATGATTATAACCATCCCCACAACATGCGACCTGCCGGTCAACTGTGGTGTATACATTGATCAGAATCTTAATTTGTTTACAGCAGGAGGAATTCGATGAGCTATAAAGCTCTTTTCACAGATGTCCAGTATGGGCGGGTGAGAGGCAGGGGGTGGGGGGGATATTTATGAAACCAATTGTCTCAACTGTTGCACAGCGAAATCAAACCTGCAACCACTTGATTGCAAGTCCAGCGTGCTAACCATTAGCATCACGACATTGTCCCTATGCCGTATACATTTATGGAACTCCACGCATACATAGGAGAACGGACGTGGGATGTCCAATTGCGCGTTGCGTTTAGTGTTTAAAAATCATCATCAGAACAATAGCAAGTATTGTACGAATGGAAATAGACCTGAACACATGTTTTGATGAAATGTGAAAAAAATGCCTTTTTTAATGATTTAGGTTCACTGCTAATTATCAATCGGTTAGCCCACGTACCTTGACGGGGGGAGGGGGGGGTAATTGGCCGTCGTTCCCGGGAAACAGTCTGAGACGCTGGGTTATTAGGCGTCAAATCCTCCACGTGCCGAGGGGAGTGTTGTTGCTGCTTTTACGGTCACAGCAAGTGTTCTTCTTTCCCTCCTCTGCATCAATTGAAAGAACAAAATCGCAGGTTCTGCACGACGTGCATAGCATCAGATGAAAAGTTCACCTTTCCGAGTTCTGGGAGCAAAATAGCCACCACCGCAACCACTTATTTTGTTAACTAACTTGTTTAACAAAAAATATGATTCTCACGAGCTGACGACACTTAAATATCGTCATCGACCCTTTGACTATACAAACTACACTGGGTAACACGGGTGTACACAGAGCGTGCAACGCAGGTTCTTTTGTTGTACGCACAGTATAACGGGATTCGCCCCAACATGAGCATTTAAAAAAACGTGGGTCCCTTTTATTGTTTAACAAGGCGCGCAGGATAATATATGAACTCAATTCAAAAGCGAATTTATGGACGGGGGGCGTGGAGGGTGTTTGAAAAAAAAAATACTGAGACCTCGATAGAATCACGCGGAGCGAATGCCCTCGGGGTTGTTATGCAGTATATAAAAAATTATGTCAATAATTGGGCAAAGCAAGTAAATAATTATTTCCGTTAATTGGATTATTGTACGATCGCTTCGGCGAGTAACAAGCCCGCATTGAATGCGGCCGCTGCATTAATTTCAGCGAGACTCCGAATCGCGGGGTGAAACTAAAAAAAAAACCCAACTAAAAAAAGACGTCTATTTGTGCGCGTGCCAACATTGCGGGGAGCGGTGGCGCAACGGTTAGCACGCTACGCTACGAACCCTGCGACGGCGAGTTCGATTCGCGCTCGCGGGAAACAACAGTGAGGATTTTCTGAACCTGTTCTGGGCCTCCCCTTGGTCGACTCGGCCTCAAATGAGTACCTGGTGGGGTGGTGTAAACATCGACACTGAATAATGAGAATGAATTCAATCGGAATGGTGGGTGCATTGTCAGGGGCGTATTTATTAATCCGTGTCAAGAAGGAGCCTTCAAATAACTTGGGCAAATTATAAAAAAATGCCACATGTACGTGTAATAAACAACAATTAACGATTCAATACTTCTCCACATTTAATTATTAATAACTTGTAACAATGTTAACAACAACAATACATTTTAATAATAAATAATGTGTTTAGCCCTATGTTCACTCATGCCACGTCCGTTGTGGGTTTCGTTGCAATGGCCAGGGGTCGGCAATGAAAATAACAAGAAGAGACTTTTTTTTTTATTCCGTAAAACAAATCTATATTTCAAGAGCCGCAAAGCATATGCGAATTCGTGACGGTGGTCGTTTCATAAATAACGCGTCACCAAGCAGTTTCTTAAAGAGCCCCGAGCCTATGCAGTTCTTCACCAAGCTGCTTCAGTGCGAGTTTCTGAAGGGGGTGGCCAACACCATTTCAGATGTCACTCGCTAGCTAACGTTAGCTATGGCTACGGAATTGAACTGTGGTTTCCCGATTTGATGTTTGCAGTGAGCTAACCAGTGTGCTACCGCGTTCGCTATATATTCGGAATACTTAGTCCTCAAAGTGTGAACCATTTTGATGCCTAATTCATGATTTTTAATGCGTATATGTTTTTTTCTTAAAAGTCTCATTGTCTACACGACACGAATGAGAAATGTCTGCAATTTTTGCTAACCTTTAAGTATGCAGCTCTTGAACATTGCCATCTAATCGCATTTTGTGAACCAATTATCAGCTTGAATATAGCATCCTTGATAGAAAAATAATGCACTTGCAATTCTGTTCCTCTTTTTTAATGCCACATTTTCACGAATTCGTCACAATATCTGTCATACGCACGATTGTGTTTCATGATCACGTGCTCATGAAGGGTCACGTGCTCATCAAGGGTCACGTGCTTGCTCCTCCTGTGCCGTCCAGCCAACAACGCATCACAGCACCAATTCAAAAGTGATTCCCAAAATTGAGTTTGCAGTGTGGGGAAGTGTGAACGTACAACAATGACGCTGCGTTGGCGTCGATGTGCACTGCCTGTCACGACAGCCCCCCCTCTGGCCGCAGATCTCGCCAAGAGCAAGAAAGATCAACGTGATTCGGGTCAGCTTCGGTCCTAGATTTGAAGCTTTCGTGACTGCAAGGATTCATATTCTTAGGTTTTTTCGGTAAAGTCACGTAGGTAAAAAATTAAAATTAATAAAAGTAATATTTTAGTTTAAATTTTTTACTTACGTGACTTTACCGAAAAGTCACGTATGTAAAAAAAAGAATATCAGCTTCGGTCCTTGGATGGGCAACCACCGTACGATGTATCCACACGATGAGCTGGAGGTTGTCCATCTCGTCTGCCGCTATGTTTCCCTGACCACTGGGCAAGCAGGCTCGGCAGGTCCAGGAATGGCCCTGGGTGGTTCCAGTTTGACACAGATATTGTCCCCCCCCTCACCCCATCCACACCCTGTGAGCAATGAGGCCGTGGGCTTAGCCCACCCAGTTTATCTCCTCCACACCCTCTCCATACCCTCCATGGCCCGAGAAAATGATTGTAAAATATGTATTTTTTAGACAACCTTTGATGTAAACTCTGTGGGGTTGGCTGCCATGGTGTAACGGTTAGCGCGCTGGACTTGCAATCTCGAGGGGTTTCCCTGGTGCGACCTCCTGGCGCCGCAGTTGACACACCGCTGCAAGTGTCTCGCATCCCCACCGCTTTTGTCCACCGGCAGTGCAAGTGACGAGGTGTTAACTACCTCGCCTGGCATGCAGGAAGTCATGGGTCCGATCCAGAGCCTGATGTCTGTATATTTGGAGTGTGCATGCTCTCTCCGTGGTCGCGTAGATTTTTCTCGGGGCCATCCAGTTTTTCCCCTTGACATTTATAAAAAAAAAACGCGTTCAGAGTATTTTGGTGCTAAAATGCCCACGTGATAAGCCACTTCGTTGAGCTATAATTTGTGGCCAGGTCGCTTCTGAAAGAGCTACATAGCTCAGTGGGCCTTACCTGGTAAAAAAAAAAGTTTAGTTTCACAGTAAAGTGTGGGTACTCTCACCTGTTCAATGACGCATAGCCTGCGTGGACGAGTAGGCCAAATGCCCTCTAAAGAGGTGAGCTCCTTCTGGTTGCAACCCTTCTGCTAGAAGCGGCATGAGCAAAATATTGCATGGCTGCACCAGTATTACTCTTACCCTTGGGCAATAATCTGATATTGTTGTAATACAGTTAGGCATTTGTCATGCTGCTGGATTGGCCCAGTGGGAATCCAGGCCACACCACTATCAATTTGCCACCTTGTATTGTAACAATTAACCTGGTATCATATTTTACATTTGGATGTTAAATATCCCAAGTCTTATATCCCCTTTTATTCATCAAGTAATGATTGGATGTACAGTACCTCCATTGATAAGTCAACAGTGCTCCCACAAATGCGAACTTGATTTTAAATAATGGCCAAGATTAACGTTTTACCACCGTCATCGTTAAGATCATCTCTCTGGGGTGGCTATAATAGGTCCCATTGGCAGGGCTGCAGCACTTGCTGCAAAGCCAGCATTAGGAAAGTGGAATGTCCACCTCTGCCTCAGAATCACAAGCAGAGCTGAATACCGTTCAATATGGGTGGGACAATATACACAATTCAAAATTATAATAAATCAAGAATTTATTCCGTACTATTTTTTCTCCTCGCAATGAATGATAGCGCCTCCAGTGGCTGCAGGGGTGACCGAAAACCATTACTTATAACATATTGTGAATTTTATAAAATATTGATGCTTGCACATGTGATTTGCTTGCATATATCGTTAGCTTAGGAATATATGTATATAATTCATTCCAACGCCAACGTTCAATGTTCGCTTGAACGTGTAGACTTAGACTTTTTTTAAACATTACATTCTCTGCTCAATAAATTCTGCATTATAATCCGGGACCCACGACGTGGCTAATTAAAACAGCTCTATAAAATGTCAAGTCACGTTCCAGCCAACAGACGGAATCTTGCAGGACCATTATGCAAAAATAGGGCATGGCACGGCACTACCTTGGAAATATTCCGATTTATGGACAGAATCATTTCAAGGTTACATTGAACAACTGTTTTCTATTCACAGGCCACTGACCGTGGGGTAATGTAATTGAACGTGAACCCTCGGCCCCTCCACATCAATCGACGACATTTCTCGGTGAAAATTTGCAACGCCTGCCAAATCATCACAGCTGTCTGGGAAGGAATTCTCGCAGGGAACCAGCTCAGTTGTCTGCTGTTTCACAAGCAGCTGTGCAATTGATTTCCCTGCTCCCCACCCTTCGTCCCCCCACCCCCACCACTTCTAAAGCACACGTGCCATGTGCCATTACCGTGCTCTGCGAGATGTATCAGCGCTACGTTGTCTCCTCTCTGAAAGGGAGCCAGCCACTCGTTTTGAAAACTAATGAAAATCATTTTTTTTGTACAGATATTTCATGATTAAACAAACAGAGTCTCCGTGCACAATACCAAAGAAAGGTCTTTACTGGATTCATTGCTTTGTATGGTTTGCGGTAATCATTTTTTGGCGTTAAAGACAAAGGCTTTGGCATGCAAAGGAAAAGAAAGCTTCTCCGATTCGTGATTTTACCATGATTTCAGAATATAATTGTAAAATATGACGGACGAAACTGTGGCGTTGCCAGCCTTTCGTGAGATTTTCATTGACTGGCTTTTATCACTTGAACGTGAACAGGTTTGTTAATCTGCCGCAGGTGCATAGACCTCCAACCCATGCTGTGTCTGACCATACTTCACCACACCGGTCCTATGCACAACGGTAAAGGCGGGGGGGGGGGGGGCCGACAGGACCTGTTCAGATATCATATATCACTCGCCACCAATGTTTGCTGTGTCTGGGAATTGAAATTGGGTCTAAGGTTTCGCAACAGCATGTGCAGTACTGCACCCACACATTTACTGCACATGTGCCATTCTGGCTCCATGTACCTGTAGTACCATGCTGATCTCATCAAGGAGAATAAACCATCACGCAAACGCGAATCATCCTCGCGGCAAGCTTTTTGGCTAACCATAAAATAAAAAGACGGCCACTGCATTGCGCACTTTCAGATGTGCTTCTGCGGCCGTATGGACTACTCTTCCTCACTTCCTTTCGATACTAGGATGCAATTGGAGCTGTGCACTTATACATCTAGATAGAAAGCTAATTTCTTTGGAAATGCTTTTTGCGTTGAGTTTGTTGTCCTTCCCCCGCACCTCTGATTAGCACGGCTGAGTATGTACTGTGAAGTGCCAAATAAATCCAACATACACATACATACAGTTCTATCTCGAAGACCCTACTGCAACAAAACTATTAACAGAAAATCACATCACATGCCCTAACAGCTAATAGGAAATGGTCAAGTAATTATGCAGACAATACACATCCTTCCCCTGTCTGTTCCCTCCATAGCGACGCTCAATGATGATTTTGCATTAGGCAATCTCAGTTACACATTCTATATATATATAGCTTCAGTGATTTAAAATAAGTGAGAAGGGATGGTGACGGTGGCGGGAGTGGGGGTGGGTTGGGTGAGATGGCCCAGTGACTCCTGGGGTCACAAGTGCTGAGCCAGCACCGTTGAGAAGCCTCGATCCCAATCTGGGTCTCAGTGACATGCGAGCGCCGATAAACCCGGACTCTCGAGCACAGTAATGGTCTCGGCTCGGACCCCGATGGCTTGCACGAAAAAAAAAATATTTGTATTACATTTCAGTTCTCATTCACCCAACCACCATTAAGCAACTTCTACTTTCAACAGCTGTCCCTTCAAATACATTGAAAATGTTATTTTTCACACAATTCATCTGCCGCCACGGCCTTCTGGGAGTACGTCATTTCAGCGGCATTCATTCAGGACAAGCAAACTCTGGACCGGTTTTGACGTGCAGTGTCTCATCAGCAGTCAGGCTTGCTTGAACTAAAATGATAGCGACCTGCCAAATACTCTTTGTGACTTTACCGAAATAACCAAAGAGTATGGATCCTTGCAGTCACGAAAACTTCAACTCTAGACCTGCCAGATGTTCGTAGACAAGAGCTCTCCCTCCCTTTACGATCCGGGCCCCAGTTTGACAACATGGTGACAGAGCAATACGCAACGCTACATTATAATGTACGTTGTTGTGAAGAATATGAATAAAAGAAGCAGCCGACGTCTCCTTCGTACGTATGTCTCTCCACGTAAAAGGAAAATATATAGGCATGTCTTATGTATGTGTGTCATAGCAGAAGCTGAATACAGCCCTTGGGAGCAAGACCAGGTGGCACTCATATCAGAAACCGCGTAGCTTTTATTGGAAGTGGATCTCCACCTTTGCGAGTGTAATGCAAGGGTGAATTGTATGTATCAGAACTCTGCGTTTTTTAAGGTGGGCTGACATCCTGCTCCACTGTAATAGTGTAACAATCCTTCCAGAGAGTGTTTGCTCAGTTACCTTATCTTTGCATTTCATTATTTTCCTATTGCCTTAACCTGTTCCCTTCCATTACGGGTGCCATCATCCATCCCGTTATTGCTATTGTGAAATGTCCCCTCGGCGTGTCTCATTTAGCGGGAGTCACATTTTGCCTCCACGTTTTCCGACGGGCCATGCGGCTGGGTGACCGGTTGCCTGGCGACTGCCTGGAGACTGCCTGGAGACTGCCTGGCGACCAACTGGCTAGCTTCTTTCATTGTCCAGCTATCCGGGACTAAACAAAAACATCACGTGAGCTCGTAAAGTTGAACCGATTTACGCAACCTTTGCTCATCATCATCATCTTGGCCCCACCGGCCGTGATCAATCCATTGCTGGATTAAGGCCTCCCCCCTCCGAGCCAACGCCACCTCTCACAAGCCTGCGATGTAACAATATACATGGCACCTGCACGTCAAATTGTTTTTCTTTTGATCATTATAATGGCAGCAATGTTATTTATAGCCCTCCGTATGTGTTTCCAGTTTGCCCCCTTGTTTTCGCAGGATAACAACAATAATAAGATCCTTTAACCAAGCAATGAAATGTAGTCTCTTTCAACTATTGTCCCACTGAGACACGTGTCAACTTGTCTCTCTTGCAAAGTGTGACCTTGGTTAGGTAAAATAAAGTAGAATATAATAACATATTTTAAATAATCATAGGTACAAAAGGTTATATGCAGTAGACTATCGATTATCCACATGTGGTTTATCATATTTGCGGATTAACCTGAGATTTTGACAAATGAATAACGCATGGATTTTCCCTTAAGCCCAAATTAATCATCTAAAAACAGTTAAACATTGTTATACTTGGAAATGTGAATTACAAGTCACGTGCATAAATCCGAAAAATCTGTTCTCCGGTTAATCCGAAATCCACGTGATCGCCTCTACAGTACAGTAGTTGCGATATCTCTATAGTAGTGGGCGGAGTTTGATTGATGTTGATTGGCGTGGCCCTGCTATCCACTTAGTGGGCCCGAGTCTTCTGCACGGGAGTCAGTAAAGTGTTATAGCTGCGCCGGCGCATCGATCGGTCCATCGTTAGTATTCGTTCTGAATTGAAAGAGTAACAATCGAAATCGTCAATGGTGCTTCATGTTGAGTGATTTATGCGATCATTATTTTGTGAGTTTTAACTTACGAATCTGTCCGATGGCAAATAAATAGAAGCGTATTGTTTTATCTTTAAATCAGATTTTCTAAAACTGTTTAAGTGAGTGTGTTTTTGTATGGTCTTTTGTAATTAAACAAGATCAATACATTCTTGACTACAATTTCTTTTTGTTCATTAACAAACTCAATTGTCTTCTTGAACATAATTTATACCTCTTTTGTTGTTTTTTGGCATAGAGATCAATTGAAATTTGATATTTTTGGATTATCCGCGATTTTTTTTATCATTCCCCATCATGAGCGTGGATAATCGAGAGTCTACTGTAAAAACAATCCAAATGCTTGGCGCTTCGTTGGGAATTGAATGATCCTGGAACTGAATGCTCCTGAAGAAGCTGCTCAGCAAAAAAAACATCGAACATCGTGCCGATCAACAGGCGTATTACAACCCCACAGCACACGAGAAAGTTGTAGAGCGCAATAGCGAAAATCCTCAAGCAGTAATGCTATTGATCAAGTTGTGACAAAAATCCTTGATGCGACTATATTTTTACAATAAAAGAAAGGCTTATCCAAACATGAAGAGCCAACGGTGAGTCATCTGTGGTGTCGCCATTTCTTCTACTTAAAGGGTCGGTGTCCGATGCGTAACATTTTTTTACTCAACCCCGGAGGCACTGAAAGCCAATTTGTCTTCTCATTGCACAAGCATCCAAAAAGAGTGCAATTAATCCACATGAGACAATGTTCGCAATGCACCCAATATTTTTAGATCTCAGAAATATCACCCGGTTTGAACCTGGATAGTGTTTGGATGCTTCACCACTGTGCACAGGAGGCTACGTGGTGGAAAGCAGACAGCAAGCGCTGGCACCAACCCTCATATTGACCAGTGCGGTGAAGTATGGTCGAAAATGCCCCCACGACTCGCACCGTGTGGGGGTAGGCCTTCATTCAGCAGTGGATTGATAAAGGCTGCAACATATACACAAGTACAGATACTATTCATTTGAATGCGGTAGGCATTCACACACTCACCCTCTTTAGCCTCACCCTACCATATGAATAAAAAGTGTGCTGTAATTGGACCTTCCCCCCTCTCCAACCATTATATAAACGGAGTGGTAGCTCCTGCAATCTCTCATTTACTTGATACAGCTGTCGTGGCTGTGACGGTTCCACCTGAAGACGGAAGCTTGTGTTGCCTCCGAAACGTCGTGATTTTTATTTTATTTTACTTTTATTAATTTTAATGTTTTTACCTACGTGACTTTACCGACAAAACCTAAGACTATGAATCCTTGCAGTCACGAAAGCTTCAAATCTAGAATTCACAAACTGTTTTTCTTTATATATATATATAAAATATTGTTATTCCACATCCTCCCTCACATCATACATTGCAACATCCTGACGTTCTGGACGGCATTACCAGGGGCATCGACGGTATCAGCGTGCACGCCGGACTCATCAGAGCAGGCGGTGGGGGAGAGGAAGAGATTGCCTTTAGGGGAGGGTGGCTGGGGCGGTTGGCCAGATCATTGCAGTTCTGGGCTCAGGCATTTAAAACAGGTCGAAGGTTTAGGAATGGACCCCATGTACGTGCTGCATTCTTTTTCATAGTCTTTGAGCGTATGGCTTAGATGCCCCAGTGCTGAGATTGGGCCCTAATGAATACAGACATTATGTGTGGGGGGTTTATGATTCACCCACGTGCTCAATATTGTTTACGTGGCCGCTATATTGAAAGTCCTTCACGAAATCTGCTGTTCTCGAGTCAGTCCCACATTCACCAACGTTTTTAGTGCAGCGCTCCGGAGGCAATGGCTGGTGAATCATCTACATTTTCCAAACTCACAACCTTGCTTGGGCTGCGAGGTGATCAGAAGATGACAGCACAGCGAGTGGAATCACGAGTGTTATTCACTTCTAAGAGTGGGGAGTTTTTATTTTTGTTTCCACCAGGTTTGAACTCGGAATAGACTCCAGTCCCAAAAAAAACTGTAAGAAATACAGAGATCACATTATGAGACAAACACATCCCATGAATTAACAATTTAAAGCTGAATGACCACTCTAAGTCAGGCCTTGGAAGCGAAGCAGGGTCTGGTTTGGTTCTTAGGTGGGAGCTTGCCTGGAAACACCAGGTGTTGTGGGCTTGGGTTGTGAGGTGATGAGAAGGTGTCAGGACATCAACGGATCTTGTAAATCTTAATAACTGAAAACTTGAGTCTCATTCCCTCATCCGTGGATTTTATGTAACTACTAAAGTAGATTGATGGTGGCAGATTTTTTTTGTGTGTGTGTGATGATGAAGACATTCTGTAGTTCTTGTTGGTATTTTCATTATTTTCACACTGCTGGCCATCGAACAAAGACGGCCACTACATCGCGCGCTTTCAGATGCACCTCTGCCGCCGTCTGGAACGCTCTTCCTTCTGATATTAGGAAGCCGCTGGAGCTATGCACTTTAAATAAGCTATGTTGAATACGCATTTATTTAGAACAGCTTTGTGTGTTTAGTTTATTGTCCTTCCCCGAACGTCTGATTAGCATGGTTGGCTACATATGGCACGAAAGAAGTTCATCATACATGGACACAATTCTGTCGCATGCAGTTCCCACGGACAGAACATCTCTCTTTCACGAGATATCGCTCTTGAGCCTGACGGTGAGGCAATGGCATCCGACAGGATAAAATGAAGCTCACAACTCTAGACAATTGGGCTTCCCCAATGAATACAGAGGAAAATCGCAAGTAAGTCACACAGGATGTTACTTTGCTCTTTGGTGCCTTTGTTTTTCTTCTGGCACAAACTCACAGCTGAATAATAAATGACGAAAGGTGAGAAGCTATGGCCATTCAATAGACTGATGGCCGTCAAACTTGTGAAGCTTTTCCACCTCAAGTGCTAACCCGGGTGCCATATCTCCTTGACCCAATTGCCAGATGCTGGCCTCTTCTCTTGATTCCTCAGATACCTGGCCGCACAGAGCGGCGTGGGATTTTAGGCCGTCAGTGCAGAGAGCACAAGCCATGCGACGCCGCCTTGGCGTAGTGGTTCGAGCGCTCGACTTGTAAATCCCGAGGTACGCTGCCTTCGTTCTGCCGGGCGCAGCAGCTGAAACAAGGAGCACGCGTTATTTGTTTCCCCCACATCGCCGCACCTTCGTCTACGCGGCAGTCTATCGATCGGCAGCTCCTCACGTGGTGGTATGAAGTGCGGGAATTTCAATCTCCTGCAACAGATCTGGCCAGTGTGTTGAAAAATAGGCAACATACCGCGTAGAGCGGCTCTCTCGAGCTCTCTCTGGCGCAGGCCCTTACTGTATGCCACCAGTGACGTGAGTAATACATTTCAGGTCTTGGACCTTTACCTGTCAGTAATCCGGCTGGCAAAGTTTTAAGGTGAAATGCCCCCCGCGAGGGCTCAACTCGGCCATTCGTCATCCTTCTGAAATCGCAAACACACTCGGTTCTCCTATGGAGAAGCAGCTGGCACCCACCGTGGAATTCCCACCCTCTGGCTTCAGGGGCTGCACAAATGAGATGAGCAACAGCCTCCACCACGCTCACTTGAGCAAGAGGAAACAGCTTTGATTTGGAGTTTAGGCCAAAATCCCAAAGCGACTTGTTGCCATTCCACCCGAGGTCCCAGCAACGAGTGATCCAGCGTCAAGTGGCCACCAGCGGCGAGGCAGGTGTTGTGCATCGCAGCTAACGTGACGGGCACCAACGATGAGAGCTTCGAAGGGCAAGACCCATGCGCCCTCGTCGCTGGCCGCGAAAGGACATCATTCCCGCCCCCCGCCCCCCATATCGATTACGTTCCAGAACGTTCTATCAAACCGTCTACCCCTGCGCCTTGCCTTGAATGGCTCGCTCTCCTCCTGAGCACGTGAGCACGTCGTCTTTCTCCCCCTATGCTGGCGAAAGGTGTGACCGCGATGGAGAAGCGAATCCCAGGGGACTTCGTGGACGAATGTCACCGTGGGTGTGGGCAGCGGTCGTGATAGCACGCGCGCCAATGGGCAATCGAGCGAGGTGCCAATACTGGCGATGCATTCGCGTACATCCGAAGAGCTTGGAGATAAGAGCAAGCTGCTGCATAGACAAATGCAATCGTTTGATGTCACCGGCAAAGTGTCCATTTCCACCGCCCCTTCTCCTAACCCACCCCCCATTCAAAACTGAAATGTGCATGAAAAATAAGC
The DNA here is from genome assembly GCF_965212315.1 of Lampetra planeri. Taxonomy (NCBI): domain Eukaryota; kingdom Metazoa; phylum Chordata; class Hyperoartia; order Petromyzontiformes; family Petromyzontidae; genus Lampetra; species Lampetra planeri. Next base: position 4,740,942 of record NC_136145.1, on the reverse strand, counting down.
ATAGGTTATACCCATTTCTGGCAATGAAACAGGTGGTGTTAAGATGTTAAAACACCAAATAGAAACATTTTGCAAGGAATCTCGTCTGCATTAACCACACGCGGTATGCAAATGAAAACATGCTCCGATAATATATGGCATTGTCTTTGAAACTGATTGTTCTACACCAGAGACAGCCTTCTTTAGAGCCTAGTTTGTCCAGTGTCAGACTACAGAATAACAAAAGGCGAAAAGCACAAAGACAATACCCGTATCAGAGCATTTACAGCTCCGGTGAGCAGCTACATCGTGGCAACCTTTTTGCCAGTACCAAAGCACGAAAAATAAGAATGCGTTTTGCCTTTTCTGAAATACGGGTGCGCATGAAAACACAGACTACTGCAGCTGCAACAGTGTTATCTTCCAGACTCCCACCATCACTGCGGTGGAAAGACGTTATCTACCTCGCCTGATATACAGGAGGTCGTACGTTTATCGCAATCCTGACGCCAGTATATTTGGAGTTTGCATGTCATCTCTCCCCGTGGTCACGTAGATTTTTTTTCTCCAGGTCCTCCGGTTTTCCCTCCACATTTAGAAACTTCTGTTCAGAGCATTTATCTGATATAAGTTTCCACGGGATAAGCCACTTTGTTGAGCTATCATTTGTGGCCATGTCGCATCTGAAAAATAGCTATATAGCTCAATGGGCCTTACCTGCTAAAAAAAAAATTGGTTTATTTTTCACACACTCCCACCACACAACAGTGTTATAAACGTGAACGTGGGAAAGTGGCATTGCAGCCCTACAATGGCTTGCTCAGGCCGGTGTTAGCTGAAGGGCCTCTGCCTGAGCGAGCTCAGGAAAGGCCCTCCAGAGGGTGTTTGGCCTACTACTCTTCCACACTCGCCAGAGATCTTCGAAGATAAATCTTGATTTGAAGCTTTCGTGACAGCAGGAATCCATGCTATTTGGTTATTTCGGTAAAGTCACGTAGGTAGAAAAATAAAATGTAATATATCGCGACGTTTCGATCGCAACGCCCGCGGTCGTCCTAAAAGCAGCTCTCTCGCTGGTTCAGCAGTTCCACTGCTGGATATTTTTTTTCCGCCTGAGGTCGACCGCTTGTGTTGCGATCGAAACGTCGTGATATTTTATTTTTTTTATTTTTTACCCACGTGACTTGACCGAAAGAACTAAAGAGTATCTTCAAAGAGGTGAGGTTGCCCACACTTTACTCCACCACGTGCGACCTGAACATCGGCTAATTGTGGCGAACCAATTTATACTGCTGGTCGAACATCGGTTGGGGAAGAACGAGGTAGCTTGCTCATTGGTTGACGTTTCAATCAGAAACGCTGGGAAATCTAACGGAAGTGACAACCTCAGTATTGCAAGTTCAGTGTACTGATCATTATACCATGGCAGCATCAATAGTGGAAGACGTTCATAGATTCGTATCTCGCCGGCCCCAATACATTACAAGAGGAATAATTTAGCAAAATTCATATCTGCACTCACCAAATATTTCTGTCTCATTCGCGATGTTGGCGAAGGCTCGCTCACGGCGCCCGAATATGACGCCTTGTTATTTATTGTATTCTCATATCGGAGAGCCGTGGGGATGTCTCCATGCGCCGGGGCGAATGAATGAGAAAATTGCAAAGTGGCCCTATCTCCATTTGCACAGAAGGATGAGAACGTGCAGAGCGAGGTATCAATGGCAGGGTGTGAATGTGCAGATTACTGGCAGACTCAAAGGCAGAGGAACCTTATTGGGCCTATTACTGAACTATCATTTATTGTTGGAGGGAAGGAGATGGGGGGTTGGAGACGTTGGTTCTGGGTTTTGGGCCGGTGTTAACATTGGGAATTAATTTTCAGCGAAATGGCTCATTTCAGCACTTAATTTGATGTCTAATTGAATTCATTGTTGAAGGTGAAAGCGTTTCTTTTTATTTTGCACAAAAAATACATGCTTTGCAAGAACATCATCTCTGCGTGTGCAGCACGTGTACAAATGCCATTATATAAATTGGGCGATAGCGCCTCACAAGATATTGACATTTATAATCAAATATAAGTACATTATCGGTCTATCTCGCCACACATTTATAAAAAAAAACACGGAACTTTATTTATTTATTTTGATGCACCCAATTGGATTTTACACTTGACAATTTTTTAATGTGCGTGCATTTTTTTTTCGACTGGTTTCGTATTATCACTTCAAATATAATTTGATCCGTGAAAACGCATTTTTATTGTTTTTAAGTTGTAACTATCTTCAAACTTTAAAACAATCTGCAACGTTGAAAAAAAAAGTGTACAAGTTCCCCGCCCCCAACCTTCCCACCAAGATGCCCTCGTGAGCGCAGGGGCGTTCCCAAATTGCGCAAAGACAACAAATGTGTTGCACACTGCTAGGAAATGGAGATTGTTTCCCATGTACATTATCAGCATCTCATTATTTGATCCGCAAGCACCTGCGATACGAATATTACTAAGAATATAATTACTACCAAATTGCATTTTTGTTGGAGGCATGAACACACTACAAACTATAAAACAATCTTTTTTTTGTACTTACAAGGTAAGGAACCACTGAGCTATGTAACTCTTTTTCAGAAGCGACCAGACCACGAATCATCGCTCAACGAAGTGGCTTACAACGTGGAAATTTTTGTTGGAGGCATGAACACACTATAAACTCTTCTTGGTTCTTTCGGTAAAGTCACGTAGAAGGGAAGTAATAAAATAATAAAAATAAAACATAATAAAATAATTCTCACGACGTTTCGGCCACAACGCAAGCAGCCGAAACGTCGTGAGAATTATTTTATTATGTTTTATTTTTATTATTTTATTATTTCCCTTCTACGTGACTTTACCGAAAGAACCAAGAAGATGAATCCCTGCAGTCACGAAAGCTTTTAATCGAAATTTAACTACACTATAAACTATAAAACCATATTTATATTTTGTATTTACAAGGTAAGGAACCACTGAGCTATGTAACTCTTTTTCAGAAGCGACCAGACCACGAATCATCGCTCAACGAAGTGGCTTATCACGTGAAAATTTATAGCAGCCAAATAATCTAAATACACAACGCTACGATCGCATATTCGACCGGCACATATCCACCCTGACCAATTTAGCACCCGCACCCAGTGCAGTATCCATGCGTGGTGTAACTGGAAATGTTATGTAGCCTTCATCTCTTGTACGTGTGCTCATTTATAAAGCACAGAGAAGCATTGTCCCATGCTTAAAGCAGCTTCGTGCTTTAGTTTTGCCCAGTGACCTCTTAGTGCACGATGCTGTAAAGGTCATTCTCTACATACGTTCGCGTCATCAAACCTTTTCACATGTCCGCCTACACCCCAGTCCCAACAGTGAATCAGATCCGTGACATTGTACTGCAGCTGGGATGTAAAGAGCGAAGGGCTCAGTGACCATCACCTCACGGCCACCTGCGGATTGCAAAAGCGAAAGGCATTGAAGGAAATATCAGGGAGTGTTCAACAAAATCAACGTATGGACAAGGCGAATCGAGAGAGAGATAGAGTGGGGATTGCATACCATTCATCATCCATGCCAAAGACACCACCAAAGCAAATATAATTTTCTTTCTTTGGAAAATCACGTGACTGGGCTAATGCCTTCAACTGTGGTGGTTGAAGCCTGTATTCGAACCCAGGTGCTGTGCAGTGCCTGCTCAGTGCTCGTGTTTCACAGCGTAAGAAGTTGTCCACGTGCTTCTCGGCCACCTCGAGGCAAAAGGTACCGCTCACCGGTCGGCACAAGCGTAAGAAGCTCGTCGGAAGCTAACACACACACACACAATGAGCGTCTTGGCTCTTGCGCGGTGAAATGAAAAGCGCACGTCGTCGGTGGCCAACGGAAATGAATGCAAAGCCAACAGATTTTGAGAGAAGGCGACTGGACGATACACAATGGAGCACGATTTTTGTTCCTGGGTAGTAAGTGTTATTTCCTAATTGTTTATGCCTCAAAAGTATAGATAATGGCTCTTATTCTCCGCAAACTTTGCTTTTGTGACAAGGGACTTTACGTGAAGGAATGACACAAATGCACACGCTTTTTTCATTGAATATAGGTACATTTCAAAATATCAATGTCCTGGTCACAAAAGCAAAGTTTGTGGGGAATAATAGCCATTTTCTATACTTTTGAGGCATAAGCAATTAGAAAATAACACTTACTACCAAGGAACAAAAAAATTGTTGCACAGTGCTATCAAAGAGACAAAAAAAAACCAGCCGTGATTCATCCCACTGCTCCAGCTCTAATCGGCAGCGCTCCTCTCACTCCCGCAACACGTGTGCGAGTGGCCGCCTGCCCACTTGTGCCTGACCTCGTCCCAAAGCCCCCGCCGCAACATCACCCGTCGGAGTCCTGCGCGAAAAAAATAAAAAAACGAAGCCTCCTCTCGGCACGCGGCCACCGAACAAGTCGTCCCGGCGTCGTTCGGTCTCTCGTCGCGTTGAGTCGCCGGCATGCGAACCCCTTGTATGAGCAACACAAGGCCGTAGCCATGGAGTCAACATTGGGGGGGAACAAATCTTCCAGGGGGTGTGGGGGTCGCCCCCCCCTCCCCAGAAAAAAAAATCGAAATTTGAAAACGAATTTCCTGCTTAAAATAAAACAAAATTCACTAACACACGGGATGGACTTTTTATTTATTTTTTACAATAATGTCTAATAGTGTATTGTATTACATTGCTCTGTTTTTTTCTTTTTTACCTTTTCTTGTTTCATTGTATGTAATGGCAGAGATTTTGGATGAATAAAGTACAACCATAACCACAATCACATCAACATAAATCTATTTTATAGCGATATTTTTGAGGGGGGGGGGGACATATATTATAATTACGGCCTTGGAACAACATACACGGTCTGGTGTTTTTTTCGTGGGTGTATGCATGTATGTGTGCCGAACTTCGTTCGCACCGTACGTAGACACCCGTGCTAACCCGAGGTGCGGGAGATATTTCTCGAAATGCGTTGACACGTGGGGACACTTTGTTTGCGTACTTTGCTATCTTGTCCACTCTGCTGCAGCCCTGCTCACGCCACTGCTGGAGGAAGCGTCGCCACCAGAGGGCGCTTCACACAGCCCATCCTCCCGAGGGTATTTGGCCTACTCTTCCCACGCTGGCCAGACGTCGCTTGGAGGCATCCACACTTCGCCGCGCCGTATGCAGCCTCTTGATCAACTACGGTGCGGTGAATGCGTTGATGCTGCTGCGTGGACAGAGGCGGTTGGGGAGGGGTGGGGGGATTTTAGAAACTTGCACCGCTGTTTCATCCGATGCTTTCCCGCAAAAAATCCTTCAAATGGCCTCTTTTTTATCGTAATACACTCGGAGTTCCACATTCCCACGCGGGCTTTAGAACTCCTAACCATTCCTTTGGATGGCCCAGATGTGAGTAATTGTCATAAATTGACTGTATCAGTTTTCGTCTTATTTTTCATTCGCGTGAATTCTCGTTCGAAGCACAATTGCAACGCACAGCAAACAAATTGCACGAATGGTATTTAACCAAATCCTAGAGACGCGTGACTCTACGCACGCGTAATGAGTTTAGGCATTGATCTAAATCAACGAGTCGATTAACTGTTACAATCCTGGTATTTTGTTTGTCGCCCAGACAGCTCAGGCTAATCACTTCTGACATGAATTAACCAAGCAGCTAAGGGAATAGAACTGGCAACATGTGGGCAACCTGAATGCCCGTTCCGAAATGGAAACGTGTTTATTTGCTTTGCAATCCCATCTCCAGGCATCTGCTGTACTCAGTGCGGGGCTGTGCGGCTTACTCACTCGGCAGACTTTCAGGGCAGATGTATCCTCATTTTAACTCGCACAGCTCAGCAGCTCAGGGTCTTGTGTGCGCTGCAGCTTTGCGGTCTTAGCTGTATCAGGGCAGCCTTATCCCAAGATGCACAGCCTGGCAGGCAGTGTTGCACCGATGCAACTCCGATGACCAAAAAATGATAGCGGCACTATCTGCGCCTCTCGGTCAGTCCAACAAACGCCGCCTTCAATTCCCTACGCGCGCGACGTTACAGGGACTCTGTGCATCCGTATGTACGTGGACGCACTCGCACATTTAAAAAAAACGTGCACACCGCGCAATGCATTATCTAATCGAGAGATGGCCAGTCGGCGCTAATGACGGAAAGATCAGACGGCACCCGGCCCCGCTTTGTCCGTGGGATAATCTCCCCGAGGCAATTTCCCCCGCCACGCGTTCTGGTCGGATTTCAAATTTCAATACGAAGTTCGGCGGGCCTGACTTAAACTCCGCAGGCTGTCGCCGTGGTTGTCGTTAATCGCGGAGGGTACACACGAACACGCTCCGATTAATTATTCTCGAGCGGGCTGCGAGCAGAGCAAGCATCGCCCCACCCGCCTCCGCCTCCCGCCAACAACAACAACATAAAAGGCATCGAGCTGGAATAACTTTCCGTTGGGATTCTGGCGGAAGATTACGCAGCGTGATTTATCCAGCGGCAGCACCTTTCCATTCTGCTGCTTATTATTTCAACATTCGGCAGCCACGCAGCAGCGACGCGAGCAAGCCGGCATTCGCGGGGCACCTGGCAAAGCCACGATACCCCTAACAACACCAAACATCAACAACAACCGCCTTTCGCCACTAAGTGGCGGTGACGTCACCATGGTGGTGCTTGTGCCAGGTTAAGCGCCTTTGTTAAGGCGCTGTATAAACTACGCCAAGATAAGATGCGCACTTTAAGGCCACGTAAAATGTCGAACGCTCACTGGCAGGAGGTCACGGGACAGACCTAGGTGCCATGTGTTAACTGAAATGACTCGCAGATGGAACACCTGTTTCCCCGACTGTGCCAACGTGCTGTGTTTTATCCGTCCGGCGCTTCCCTCGTTGTTGTGAGCGTTGATCCTTTGCCCACCCAGTAGCGTCCTTCATGAGCCTCCTCCACAGATGCCGATCTTGATACCGCTGGTATCCGTCATTAGCAAGTACACTCCACTACATATCCTCGCATACGACGTAATTTAATTTCTTCATTAGCCCATGCCGCGCCTGTTTAGCCCCCTCTATCTGGCCGAACAAAAGCTATTTGGGCATGCGGTGGCTGGGCATGTGGGCTACATGACCCAGCCAACGCAGCCTTACCTGGGTATGTGTCCAGATCTTTCAAGGATTTGTGAGCCCCTCACAAAATCCAGCCTGGTTAAACCCAGGATGGCTAGCAGACAGGCAAGCCTGAATGTTTCCATTAGGGGGTTCCACGTTTCGCAAGCATAGAGAAGGGAGGGCATGATTGTGGCCGAGAAGATCCGAAGCTTCATGAGGAGCGACAGACCAGGCATCTTCCGCACAGCGTTATGCAGCCGATGATAACAAAATGCCGCTCGACTGATTTAGAGTGCTGTTAAAATGGAGTTGGTGAAATGCACACTGTCCATGTGTGTAAACCTCTCCACTCTCTCCACAGAATAGCAGTTAGCGTGCTGCACTACAACCCGGTGACCCGAGTTCGATTCCCGCTCACGGCCAATACCAGTTACGATTATTTTAACTGGTCCTGGGCCTCCCCTAGGTCGACTCAGTCTCAAATTAGTGCATCGTGTGATGTGTAAACATCGACACTGGGGAGACAAAGGCGGTCGGGCTTGGTGCTGGCTACCCACCCCCTCGTGTACCGTGCCCACCTTCATAGGTGCTTGCTGACCACACTTGCCCCAACAGTCTGTTGAGTCTATACGGGGGATCTTTGTCTTCTTTGTACTGGCCAGCAAGTAGCTCGTCTGAAGCAGAAGGGGGCTTACGATTTTGCGATGGGTCAAGAGTAACTCGACCCATCATAACAGTCATTAGCATAATCATAACCTATTGGCACAGAAGTCAGCAGCAGCAGCTGTTTTATGATTATTTTCGGCCTCGCTATAATAACGTGGAATCTCTAACAAAGGCTCAGAGAATCATCCATGAGAACGAGCACGATGAACTGGTTGTTTAATATCTCGCAATTGTTTCTTTGCACATGATATGTTAATTATATGTACTGTATATACGTATCACTTCCAGGGAGCTTCCAGACTGCAATTTCTCCATATTCACTGCACTTTCATAAACTCGTTTGCCTTTTTTTTCCTCCTCTAAAAATCACAAAAATTTAATGATGAGCCTTCCCGCTCAACCCATCCTCGATACGTTCAATAATCCAGCAAGCATGGCCTTTAAGGGATGCACTGACACGATTCAAACATTGCGTTTGATCACTTATTTAGTGCGACTCCTGAACGCTGACATTTTCCGAAGACATCAATCGTTTTCTCCCGATGAGGGTTTTTTTTTTCTGGGGGGGGGGGGGAGGCCCACAACTTAAAACAAAAAAAATCATTGTACAATTTACCCACCGCTGAAAAAAATCAGACTAAATGTGTCAAAATCTCATCAGGCCTCGGCAAGGTCGATAGCCTCGAGCCATGCTCGTGCGTGGAAGGGGCGTCTCTGCCTGGCAATGGCATGCGTGCCGATGGTGTCAAGCCATGGGGTTTGCCTCGAAATGCAGGACTGAGTGCTATTCTTAGGTTTTTTCCGGTAAAGTCACGTAGGTAAAAAAATAAAATTAATAAAAGTAAAATAAAAATAAAATAAAAATCACGACGTAATATGTTAATTATATATATTATATGTTTCGGAGGCAACACAAGCTTCCGTCTTCAGGTGGAACCGTCACAGCACGATAGCTGTATTGATACAGCTGTATTGTTGCCTCCGAAACGTCGTGATTTTTATTTTATTTTTATTTTACTTTCATAAATTTTTATTTTTTACCTACGTAACTTTACCGGAAAAAACCTAAGAATATGAATCCTTGCAGTCACGAAAGCTTCAAATCTACAAGTACTGAGTGCTGCCTATTCGTGCGTGTGCGTGGGTTTTCTCCAACCACTCCGGCTTCCTGCCACGTGAAGCCAAACACTTGAAGAACGGCAGAGGCCTAACACCCCAGTGGGGATCCCGACTGCCGATGAGTGCTGAGATTCAGCGAGCCTTTAATGGGTAAAATAATTGGCATTATTAGTACTATTAGCACCGTCAAACACATCGCCGACGAGTGCGCCATCCGTGCGCACCCTGGCGGTATCGCTGCAATCCATACAGCGTCGACTGCCGCCTTGTATTTGTTGAAAGACCTCAACATTCAACAATGCCATCTATGCAAAATGTTGCTTACATGTAACACGAAAGAAGAAAAATATTCGCAGTCGTAATGATGTCGTGGTGTGAAGTTGAGTACACAACTTACGATCCACTAGTTTCCGGTTCGATTCGATCTCCTGGCAAATTTCTCAAATCCCACCACCGCCTTTGTCGACCCAGAAGTATAAACGGGTACGGCACACCATTGGAACCTCATTTGCCAGTAAATCAACTTCAAGGACAGTGCACATTATCAGAGTTATGTTTTTTTTTGCATCATGACTGCAGGTATTGTGGTCTATGTAAACATGACTCCTTGTAAAAAAAAGGTATCAGTTTTGTTGCCAGATAGAAGGGTAAAAAAACAATTATCGGGTACTGCACAGTTAGTCGATTGGCAGTTTACATGTGGTGGGGTAAAGCATGGGTACATCCCACCTCTTCCGAGACATATGGCCAGTGTGGAAAAGTAGGCCAACACACTATTAGAGTGTCTCTCTAGATGTCCTTCTCGTGGTGGCCCTTCTACCAGCAGTGTGATACGTAATTGTGCTGCACTTATAATTATTCTTCATTAAAATGTTTTTTTTCTTTCCCATTGCGGATGTTAATCAATATTGTCGCAATTTTCGTGGCTACACCTTTAATACTTGACTATTGTTTGCTCGAAACGACAATAGCCATGTCTCAGATTCTGACATTCCACTGATATTTCAAAACTTTGAGAGGAGAGGAAAAAACAATTCCATCCCATATTTGTATTGCGTTAGATGTGATTGCATTACCTTGCAATTACATTCAGAAGAAAGCCATACATATATAAAATTGGACTCGCTGAATTGCCTACTTCTGTATTACCCTTTCATAACAAGTCTCATTTGACTGTGCCACACACGTAACCCGGTGTCGTTTTAAATGTCACAGAAACGCTGCACGAACTGAAACGTTTCCTTTTGTGCAGAGTTTTTCGCAAAAAGGGCAGAGAAGAAACCCGACTCCCGTGTCAACGTGTTTTTTTTAACAATGAATGACATTTTTTTTGCAATCAAAGCTCTGGGCTTCTACTGAACTGATATTATTGTGTCCAATGGGCCAGGGGCAAAGTCATCTTTTTTTTGGTTGTAAATGTTTTGACAATAACATTTGAATCACCGCTTCTGGCAGTCGAGCAAAAGACAACAGTGAAATCTGTCACGTGATTCGATGGGGCGATCGGTTCATTAATCAGCAGCCGCTGCCTTTCTGGCGACGTCTTTCTCCACGTATAGAAACAGTGGTTTGTCATAGGAATTTGGAATTGCCACCACTATCACCAAGAGAGATGAGCGTGATCGCAAATGCCAGAGAGGATGAGGTGAACGTCCAAAATTGCCTGTGAAGCAACAAGGAAAATCAGTTCTAGATTTGAAGCTTTCGTGACTGCAATGATTCATATTCTTAGGTTTTTTCGGTAAAGTCACGTAGGTAAAAACATTAAAAAGTTAAATAAAATAAAAATAAAATAAAAGTCACGACGTTTCGGAGGCAACACAAGCTTCCGTCTTCAGGTGGTACTTGATACAGCTGTCGTGGCTGTGACGGTACCACCTGAAGACGGAAGCTTATGTTGCCTCCGAAACGTCGTGATTTTTATTTTTATTTTATTTAACTTTTTAATGTTTTTACCTACGTGACTTTACCGAAAAAACCTAAGAATAAGGATAATCAGATATTCACATCCGATTATCCGCCATGTAGTTGTCAGAGATTACGATGGCATGAGGAGGTATTGATTCAGCAGTGGAGTGTTAATGATAAGAATTTTATTTCATAGAGCGTCATTCATCCAACTGCATTGCACAACGCTTCACATCAACTGGCTGGTCCCTTACACGGAAGATCCAAAAACAAAGCCCCACTAATTGGCAACTAAAAAACTAAAAGATGAATACATAAACAACGAGACAAAACATAGAGTTAGCGAGTGTTCTCGTGAGTGTACTGGTTAGTGTACTAGTGAGTGTACTGGTTAGTGTACTAGTTAGTGAGTTACCCACTGGTAATGAAGGCGCTGTGTCTGTCTCTATGAGTATCCCCACTAGTGGGGAGCGGTAGTGTAGTGGTTAGCGTGCTGCGCTATAAACCCGGCGTCCCGGGTTCGATTCCTGCTCACAGTCAACACCCAGTGACGATTATCTGAACTGGTCCTGGGCCTCCCCTAGGTCGAATCATCCTCAAATGAGTACCTGGTGCGGTGTGTAAACATCGCCACTGGGGAGACAAAGGCGGTCGGGCGTGGTGCTGGCCACCCACCCCCTCAAGTGCCATTCCGGCCTTCATAGGTGCTCGCAAACAACACTTGCCCCAACAGTCTGTTAAGGCTATACGGGGTATCTTTGTCTTTATCTCTACTTGTGAGTGTACTAGTTAATGATTTCATTTTTTAGAGCGTCATTCATGCAATTGCATCCCAGAACGCTGCACGTAAATTATCCATCCCCTCCCCAAAAAATAATAAGTAAATAACGAGAGGGAAAAAAACACATAACAAGAAATAATCATCGCAGAGAAAATGAATAATGATATAGCAATTGGAGGAGCAGTGTTGCAGCAATGAAAGCATTGTGCTACAAACCCAGTGACATCAGTTTGATTCCCAGCCATCGCTAATATAATTGATGAGTTGTATCAGGACAAGGCCTATGCTTCACCTGCATCAACCTGCACTGACCAGGTTAGTGAAGTATGGTCAAAAACTCCTATTGATAAACACAGCTTTGAGAGGGGCTTATCCAGCAGTGGATTGGCAAATATTTGCAATGTATATTTTTTATTTATATTTCTATATTTTTAATTTATATTTCTATTGTGCTACAAGCTTCACGTTGTAAAATGTATACGGTATATTCTGAACAATTGTTAAAGCTGTGCCCATCCTCGTATAATGATATGGTCTCTGATAGAATCATCTTTGAGTCACACTTGTGGTCCCTTCTGTTGTCTTGTATTCACATTCATGTCACACGCGACCTGTAATGAGCGACTTTGGCATGGTAATCAGGATGACATATTGTAATTCGCAGAATGGGAATGTGACGGATTAAGTGATCTGCCAAATGACATACGATAAGCCTATATTGCAAGGTGATTTGTGACTGGATAGTACCGTGGTGCTATCACATTGGAGGTGAACAACATGGGACCTTTTTTGTACTGTTCGCCTTATGGCGTTCTCTGGTTTGACACTGGTGAGACTAGGCCCTAAAGAAGCCTGTCTCTTGCGTAGACCAATCAGTTCCCAAGACACTGCATATATTATCGGGGCATGTTTTCGTTTGCATGTTCGCCACAAGTGCGTGTGGTTAATGCAGACGAGATTCCTTGCAAAAGGTTTCTATTTGGTGTTTGAAACATTTTGCCAGAAAGGGTTAAAACCTTTTTTCATTTTTCATACGTTGGACTTCATTTCCCAGAGACTGTTGGTTTTGTTGTGCACGACATGGCAATTGAAACAATGGGGCCCCTTTCTTAAAATTCCACAGCCCCCTCCACTTTCGTGCACCGTGCAATATAAATGGGTACCACCACAGTTAGCTGATAGACCTGCGGTGCAGTATCCCCTCGTTATTCGCAACGGAGATCTACCACATTCTCTCCCATCACGTTTTCTCATCATTTTCTTTTTTTCTCCGCCTCCAGATGCGATTCGTGGACATCCAAAATCGCAGATAGCAAGTTTGTGTATGACAAGAGAATACTGGACTCTAACCTATTCCAAGATGTCTGGCCAATGTGGAAGAGTAGGCCAATATACTGTATCGAGGAGCTCCCTGTAGTATTCAATTACAGGGCTGCATAGGGGGCACGAGAGTAGCGAGAGGTCAACTACCTCATCTGGTATACAGGAGGTCGTGGATTCGATCCTGACCTTTACATCTGCTGTATATTTGGAGTTTGCATGTTCTCCCTGTGGTCTCATCGATTTTTCTCAGAGTCCTCCAGTTTTTCCCTCCACATTTAGAAACATGCCTTTAGAGTATTTGGCTGCTATACATTTCAACATGATAAACCACTTAATTGGGCTTTCATTTGTGGCCAGGTCGCTACTGAACAAGAGATATATAACTCAGTAGGCCTTACCTATTAATTAAAAAAATGGTTTATATTTAACCTTTACCATGGGTGACTGGGCAGAGACCACAAAACTCTCAACATTTGAATATACACTATAATAACACGAGGCCGAAATCCAAATTCAAATACCGATGTGTTACTGTGACATAGTACAGTACTTAGCCCTGCCGGTGCGTAGCATCTGTGGAAAAAGTCGGCGCATGATCAATCAACCGTTACTTTGCTCAGGGTTTATTTTGTGAACGCAAACTTTTCTGGTGTGCATCACGGAGAAAAAACATCACACCTCCAGGAACGTGAACAAACATCACAGGTAATGACTTCCCTTTGAAATGGCTTTGATATTAAGGGTATCCCCTTCTAGGCTTTACCGTTTGATGAAAAACCTCGGAGCTCACGTCAATACTTGTGAAAAATGTAAATATCTCTTGGACGTACATTCCCTGTATCTATATTTTAGCAAGCGAGTGTGACTGTGTGTGTATAAATATGTAACGTGCGGTGGTGACGCAGTGTTTTTAGTGCACCGCATTATGAACCCAAACCCTACCCGAGTTGGATTTCCGGCCATGGCTAATATCAGTGCCGAGTGATATCCGTGTAAAGTCCTGGGGGCGCACCCCCATCCATCAAGGTGAAGAAGTATGGGTGATACATCTTCCATAACCGACATGGTGCAGGGAGGCCTCTGAACCAGACCTGGGCCTCCCCCCTAGGCTAATGCAAGCCTTCAAATGCATGCCGCAGGGCTGATGCACCCTTGAGCGTCGTGCTGAGATGAAGAGGTGCTTGCTTCTAGATTTGAAGCTTTCGTGACTGCAAGCAATCATATTCTTAGGTTTTTTCGGTAAAGTCACGTAGGTAAAACATCAAAATTAATGAAAATAAAATAAAATTAAAACAAAAATCACGACGTTTCGGAGGCAACACAAGTCTCCGTCATCAGGTGGGACCGTCACAGCCAGATTAGCTGCATCACTAGCAACACTTGGCCCAACAGACTGCGAGTATAATTGTGGGATCTTTAGCAGAGGGATACAAAGCAAGTCATCCCTACTGGGATAATAACATTAGCACGACATGAGTCACGCAATGGACAGACTCGATCCTGTCTTGGAAATGTGGAATTTCTACTGCTTGCTCCGGCGCCCAGCAAGGAAGATGAGCATCGCCCCCGTGCTCATTTGAGTTGAAACCGTTGTTGATTCACGAATCAAACGCCACATCGTGTACAATCGTAAAGACGGGGCCTTGAAATAACTCAATGTTAGTGGTGCAACTATCGTAATGTCTTGATTCGTTAACTTTATGGGAAAAGCCAGCGGAAGAAGGCATGTCTAGAACGCTGCTGTTTGACTTTCCACACACAATAACTCCCATGAGGCAACCCATCAAGACAGCATTTCTGAATTATTGCCAACGGCAATGCTGTCCCTCACCTATTGCAAAGCCTATTTAAATCATATGTGGATTTACACTCTCACCTTTAGATTCCACCCTTCCATGCACAAGAGGAGATACCATCAAAAGTTGCGAATTGTAATTTATTACACCTGTAGAATTGCACATTCCCGTCCCTTAAATATTGACATGGCTGTTAATTTGTTATTCGTCGCGAAGGTCCACATAGCGATTTCCTCCAGCGTTTCATAATATAGTCCAGCCCATTAAAACGGCGGTAATGTATTTTCTACGTTTCAATTTAAATCGCGCTCCCACTCCCGTGCTCTTTCAGTGCTCGGGCCCCGAATGTATTAAGGGGAGAAAAAAAAAGCAGTGTCTTCCAATTCCTCCCCATTTAAGCTTATCTCGCTCCACGATCTGTGCCCTACATTCGTAACCTTATTTTTTTTTCCTCATGAATTTTGAGTTTCACCGCTTTGGCCAGGAGAAAAAAAAAATATATAGCTTCTTGCCAGATATTGTGAGCATTATATATTTTTTGCGATGTCTGTTAAATTGCCGAACCTGTTAAGCAAAGCTTAGGTCACGTGCATTCGTGGGAGAGTCCATGTGAATCTATGTATGCGCTGTAGGTAATTAGGCGGTGAATTTACCCGATTGCAATGATTTCATTTGAATGCAATGGCTTCAACATTTTTTATTTGTCATTATCAAAGCATGCTTGTCAATAGTTATTATGCTGTGGTAAGATGGATTGCTACCATTTATATGTGGATTTGTTTTCTTCCAAACTGGTTTAGGGCTACCAATGAAGAGATGAGCACCATCTAATGATCGTTTGAGTAGGAAGACACTTGCGGAATTTCTATTTTCCCCTCCACTAATTATTCCGGTCATGCTTACAAGGTCACGTCAGACAAGATGGGGAATCCCACTGGAAATCTCACTAAAGTAAAAACTAAACTAATCTATTTTATTTTCAGCGCTGACCTGCCCACAAATGACAGCTAATCTAAGTGGCTTATCACGTGACCATTTAAAGTAGCAGCCATCATCACCTAAAACCGGAGGAATCCGGAGAAAAATGAATGTGACCATGGGAGAGAACATGCCGACGCTAGAGGCATCATCAGGGTCGGGGTCGAACCCACAACTTCCTGTGTACCATGCGAGAGAGATACCATCACGATCGCTGAAGATATTTGTCACTGAACTTCTCCAACAAAAATCCGTCAAATGGTCCGCTGCGTCCTTTTCATAAAATTATGGACAATGATTTCGATTTAAAGCTTTCGTGACTGCAGCGATTCATCTTCTTGGTCCTCAAACCTGTTCTACACCTGAGGACGGCTGCTTGCCTTGTGGCTGAAACGTCATGAGAATTATTTTATTATGTTTTATTTTTATTATTTTATTATTTCCATTCTACGTGACTTTACCGAAAGAACCAAGAATTATGGACAATGAACTAAACTTTTTTTTTATTTTACCAGGAAAGGCCCACGGAGCTACAATAGCTCTACTTCAGAAGCGACCTGGCCACAAATGATCGCCAAATTAAGTGGCTTATTACATGGAAATGTATCGCAACCAAATACTAGAAACGCACGTTTCTAAATCTGGAGGTAAAAGCCGGAGGACTCGGAGAATATTCCACACGACCATGGGGAGTGAGACACGCACACTCCAAATATACAGCAGGCGACAGGGTCGAGATCGAACCCATGACCTCCTGTATACCAAGCAACGGAGTTAACATCTCACCACCATGGCTTTTATTTGAATGGTAAAATATGACAGTGGGGTGGGGGAGAAATCAATTCATATCCAAAATTGTGCCTCATTACATTAAACAAATCCATAGCAAATAGCATACAATTATTGTATTGCATGCAAAGTGATAAATGCAATATTTATTGTGATAGAATCCTGGCCCAGCATGCTGCAAAATTGTGCACATCTATAACAAATGTTTGCAATAACAACTTACACACCATCAATTTTAATAGCCTTTGCTTTTATTTGACCATATTTTAGAAAGTGAAACGTGCACAAAAAGCTGGCTGAAGAAGAGGAAATAAGTCAAAACATTTAATTAAAATAACTGTAACATATCGAGGTAAATGTAATGGAAAGAGGGAACTCTTAAAACATATCAGCGTTGCATAAGTAGCATAAATACTTGAAACATTTCGAAAATAACATGCTGTTTGGACCAAACACATCTGTAGGCTAATTCAAGTGGAAGAAGCCATACTTGTTAAATAACTGCAGGGAACCGGTCAACGATCGGCCTCCTCTTGGGGTTGTGAAAAATTGTTGATTTTTTTCCAAATATTGCCCTCCCCAATGCATTTGCGCTATCAAGACGAGATCCGAGAAGGCTGGGTGGCTAAAAAGTGCAAAGCCAGCACATTTGAGATTTCGGGGGTTGAGACCATACATTTCCCAAGGGTTAAACAATGTCTCTCGAACGCAGCTGCATTCATAACTCTATCATCGAATCCGAAGAATAAGCCCGCCCTGCATGGGCATTGCAGAAAACGACATAGGCCAAGCTGAGGTTAATATTCTGGTAATAATGCTACCACTCTTTGGTGGAATGATGGCCATTACCATTGCCATCATACCTACTCGTGACGTCACTCCACATCGACCAGCCCCCTCATTAATATTCATGAGCAGGTGACGTCCTCCAAATGGACACTCCCCTCACCCCTCCTCACTAATAATCATGAGTGGGTGACGTCATTCAATATGGAGTACCCCACCATTATTATTACCTACTATAATGAGCCAAGAATGTCTGTGTGCAACGCTCGTGACGTCACTCCACATCTAACAACCCCCCTCATTAATAATCATGAGCAGGTGACGTGACTCCACATCGAACAGCCCCCCTCATTAATAATCATTATAAGGTGACGTCCTCTTAATGGACACCCCTCCCCCATTCATAATAATTAGCGGGTGACGTCACTCCACATAGGGAGCCGAGGCGCCTCCTCCCCCCTCCTCAGCGTCAACTTACAACCCTCACTACAAAGGCAGAACCCTCACGTCATCACGTGATCTCCGTAGCGCTATTGAGACATCAGAGTAAAAAGGACGTCGTGATGAACAAGGGATTATAACCTTCAAATGAAATAGGTCTGTGTCACCGCGCCCTTACAAATTGCACACGCATTAATGCGATCAATATCACATCGCAGTCTGCCCTTTCGCTTGCAAGTTTCACATTTACCGCAATACACCCGTCCTTGGACGGGCAAAAAAGGCTCGTCACTTAACATTTACACTCGCATGAAGTACATCTCGATCGGCTGTCTGCCAGTGGCAGCTGTCCCTGTGTGGTACAATTTGACCACAGCACCAGCCTACGAGTGGGTATTTGTCTTTCCGTGGAGTGCTACGTGGAGTTTCTCACTTGTGGTAATCTGTAATCGGTCGAATTTAGGAATTTTTAACTGTGCGGCTAGCACACAAACCTATGTCACCGGGTTCACAGTGCAGTTCGCTAAACACTACTGCTGCACCTCACAAACACCCACGTGGATATACGCTCATTCATACGCACATACACACATACATGCTCATCCATATAGACACGTTCATACACGCACACACATGCACAATAATTTTCCCGAGTAGTTTTAGAGACTATTTAAATGCGTCACGGGATGCTGGAGGATGGTGAAGCAGAGAGGGATAGCACTGCCTCTACCAAACTGATTTCATCTGAGTTGGATTCGCAGACTTTTGCTGTATTAAATCTCGACTTAAAGCTTTCGTGACTGCAGGAATTCATATTCTTTTGGTCTTTTGGTGAAGCCACGTAGATAGAAAAAATAACAAAAATCTTAATCACGACGTTTCGATCGCAACACAAGCAATCGTCTTCAGGTGCTGTATATTGTAAGATGCCTGGACCCAGAGACAACTGGCTGTTGATTGGCCTCACACCATGCTGATGGTAAAAAATGGGCATGATTGATAGCACAAACACTTGCCTTGCTAGGTGGTGTTCTACATAAAGAAGGTAAGTGGCAATGAATAAATGAGAAACTCGCAGGAGGCTTACGGTAGTCCTATTCTGAACCCGCATATGTCTCTGCTGTCAGCACTTCTGATGATGGAATGTAGCTCTGCCCTATAACAGATGCTGGTCGCGCAGAGGCAATAAAGTTGGGGAAATATAGACACAAAATTCACACGCACACACACGCACACCAACGCGAAGATCGCTCGCCGAGTCTTACTGACTGCCGGAGTAAGCGCTGTTAGTGAGCTTCCATTAGTATTCTTAGGTTTTTTTCGGTAAAGTCACGTAGGTAAAAAATTTAAATTAATAAAAGTAAAATAAAAATAAAATAAAAATCACGACGTTTCGGAGGCAACTCAAGCTTCCGTCTTCAGGTGGAACCGTCACAGCACGATAGCTGTTGCCTCCGAAACGTCGTGATTTTTTTTTTACTTTAATTATTTAAATTTTTTTACCTACGTGACTTTACCGAAAACACCTAAGAATATGAATCCTTGCAGTCACGAAAGCTTCAAATCTAGAAGCTCCCATTAGGGTCAGTAAAGCACACGAGGGGATAAACCCTGCCTAGCATCCCACTCAGCGGCCTTCGTGTCCCCGGTGCTGATGTGCACACAGAGCGCGGATATTTGGGGGCGCTCCCGTTGGTGGAAGCAGTCGGCGCAACTGGACTCTTGCACTCCAGAGAAATTCTGGTTCGATCACCCGACACGGCAGGTGAGACAATGGTCAAGGACTTCGTAAATATTCACCAATCCCTCCCCTCTCCCCGCAGAAAAAAAATAGTACACAACGGCTCGTCTGTTGGCAGGCTGTTTGTGGTGGGATAAAGTGTGGGCACTCCCCACCTCGTGCAAGTTGTCTGGCTACCGTGGAAGAGTAGGCCAAAATACCCTCGAGGGACTCTCCAGTGCCTCCTCTGGTCGGGCTCCTTCCACCAGCAATGGTATGAGCGAGAAATTGCAGGGTAGCACCTTTGCCTTTTTTACCGGGTGCAGGACACATCGGGCAGGTTAGAGACATGCTCCACCACTCACCACTGATGTGAGCCGTGGCCGAATAGATTTCAAGGCACCAGGTTCACGGTGCTGTTGACCACCGCATCGCCATTCCCCAAGCACACAAAGACAACGATCCCCCGTGTAACCTTTTGAGGCGGTTGGTTGCAGGTGTTTTCAGCGAGCACACATTAGGGCCGAAAAATGGCACACAAGGGGACAGATTCTCGCGCGCACCACAGCCATCAGCCTTTGTCTCTCCAGTCATGCGTTTGACACACGGCACCAGGCGCACATTTTAAGGCTGGGCTAACCTACGGTAGATCCATGACAGATTCATACGGCACTCCCCAGTGATGTTAGCCATGGCAGATAATCAAATTCAATCCACCAGATTCATAGCGCAGTGTGTTAACTACTGCATCACCACTCCCAAACCACAAATATCTCCCGTAAGGTCGTAGCAGACTTTCTGTACTCATTTGAGGCTGAGTCAACCTAGGGGAGGCCCAGGACCGGTGCAAATAATTGTCACAGGTGTTAGGCATGAGCGGAAATGGATCTCGGGTGGCTGGGTTCATAGTGCAGAGCGCCGACTACTGCGCCACCGCTCCCCAAACACACACTCTTATGCACGCACACAAAACAACAAGCAGCAATGGAGCAGTAAATATTGGATCGTTCAGCTTGTCCTCTGTTGAGCCTGACACAGGATTAGGTGCTAAAGTACAATGATCTCTCCAAGCACTGCAATGATATCGTGTTTGGCTCTGCACTTACCAAAGAGAATCCGCTGGGTGTAAGAGTTGATAACAATGTGTACGTATAATTCACACCCATAAAATGCCAGCTTTGCATCGATCCACCACTGGTGGATGAAGGCCTCTCTCCACACTGTCATTCTCGGGGGTTGTTTGATCACACTTCACCACACCACTGATCAGTGCCAGTCAGTTCGGTTATTACTCGCCAACGATGTTAACCGTGGACAAGAATCAAACTCACTTCGCCGGGTTCAGATCACAGCGCTCTAAACGCTGCGACACCACTTCATTCTCATCCTAATGAATGCTCTAGGAATCCACTTAACAGTTCTGAATGTTAATACATCGCACAGAAATGCCGGACCGTTGGAGTGATAACCACGTCGCTATGGCAGGGGGGCCACTTCATTCATAACCATAATTCTCACACAACCCCGAGGAAGCCGTTAGTTGTGCCGCACGTGGATTTGTCTGCCACTGCGCGTGCGTCACGTGACGATCACGCGTGTGACCTCCAGTTCTCTGCGACAGCAACATTCAGATTCCGGCCGTGTTAAGGTTGCAGCAATTTAAGCTCGCAATGATCAAGCTGCGGGCATGTACTTTTCGCTGCGCAATCATCGAGCTCTCTTCAGGACACGGCTGCGTTCAAGGGGGGCGAGAGATTTGATTATCCGCCATGGCTAACATCACTGCGGAGTGGCGGATGAATATGTCGTCACGGATCTACCGTGGGTCAACCCAGATGGCATAAACACTTTCCGCAGCAGCTAAGAGTCTAACAAGGCGAAGTAACGACCGGGATGGAGCAGTGGCACAGTGGTTAGCGGCACTGTGCCCGTGAGCACAGCGAACCGGAATAAGGTTCCCAAGCACGGCTTTCATCAGTGGCCGAGCAGTCTCTGAAGCAGTCCTGCGTCCTCCAAGCCCACAACTCCCACCCACCCTCACCCCCATTCACTAATCTGTACTGACCAGCGTGGTGAAGTATGGTCATACAACTCGCACGACCGACATAGCATGAGAAGGCCTTCATCCAGCGGTGGATTGGTGCTGGACTGTGACTATTATTACGTCTACCCTGATTTTAACAGCAAGTGTTTTGTATCAATCTTCTATACATTCATTATGTGCTAACGACATAGATGTGTAATTAAAGTGTGTCCTGTGTGGGTTTAAGTGGTGAGAAAACCCCATTAGCATGTTGTGGATTCTGTAATCACACGTTATACGGCTGTGGAATTTGTCAATAACGTCATCAATTTGTCGTGTTGTGAAGAGGGGGCATTAGACAAAAAAGGACGCCTATGATTTATTTTAATTTCAAATTTTTTTGAGCACGCTTATTGAATAATGTGGTAAAGGCTCATATTGTGAGGGCACCACTGCAAACAATTAGAAAAATCGTCAAGGAATGTTTTAGCCCACGTTTGAACGTAATCAAAGAAAAATCGCAATCAGCACGCAGGCAACTGCAGACATTTGTGGACTTACAATGCATTTTCAACCACAAAAGTAGTGACGCGTTGCGTGATTATAAATGTGTCGTGAACCCGCCAACACCTGACACAACCAATGAGTTAGGTTTGTCACGTAAACGAAACGTGCCAATTAGTTACGACTTCACATTTAGACTTACGCGATCGAACCCTAAAAAAATACATCTTTATTATGAATAGCATTGGTCGCAGAAGCCTACGCGTGTTTCAATTTCAGTTTAATTTATTTTGTATATCCCTGTGAGCCATGCGGCTCTTGAATCGGGTGCAACCGCAACAAAACAAAAACATAAACAAGGAAACATCTTAAAGTGACTACGCGCAAGCAGAAAAATCCAGGAAAAAACAGCAAAATCTTCCAGAAAAAGCACCGTATATCAACGCTGTGTGCAAAAATCCCAGTGGGATGCAAGTCAAACAATAACAACCATAAGACAATGTTTTATTAAAGTTATCAGTCTAACTCTGTACTACAACAAACAAATATGGCTAAACCAAAACGTTTTCGAAATCACAAAGATAAAGCTATAAAAGCAACGTAACAGTGATCATAGGAACTGTGATTGAAATTTTACAATAAACAACATAACATGTACTACCTAACTTTGCAGCCATAATCTAGATTTGAAGTTTTCGTGACTGCAGGGATCCATACTTTTTGGTGCTTTCGGTAAAGTCACGTGGGTATAAAATAAAATTAAATAAATAAATCACGACGTTTCGGGCACTTGTGTTGCGCCCGAAACGTCGTGATTTAATTTATTTTGCAGCCATAGCTGGCTGCATGAGTCACTCCATAACAGCAAGAGAATCAGTGTGAAACTGACGCTGCCTAACCCTGTCCGTCTAGTCCATCTTACTTGCGTTGGTGATGGCATATACTGCTGAGATAATGGAGACAACTAAAAGGTCCCATAGACCCTAACAACGGTCGTGACTCGTGGTTTATTGTCGAACATTTAACTCTGTTTTCTCGACCAATATTCTGCTGCACTGCCGGAATGTTAAAGGCCAGCAAAGTGTGCCTCTAATTTTATGGGCTACTTATTCCAGACCGTAATTATTGTTAAAAGCTTTTTCCCATCAGTTTTTTTTTCTTCTTTCTACCAGCGTGAAGAACCCCCTCCCCCCACCCCCTCGCACATCTCTGTCCAATTATTAATGTCGAAGCGATGCTTTCCAAAGCGATGGCGCATTGAAAGTTAATCAGCCGTTTTAATGGATTTTTATATAATTAAGGTACCAGGCAGTCAATCAGTTGCATTTTTTTGTTTTTTTGCAATAACAAAAGTTGATCATGTCGTGTCGAATGAGAAATATTAAGTGGAATGGTCACAAAAGCTGAAATATGGAGAGTGAGCTAGAAAGAGGGGCAACTTCGTGGTGCGAGACGGGACGAGAAAAACAGAGATCCGGTGAACGAGCGCAAATCAAGGGACTCGTTATTGACGTTTGGCTGGTGGGGGAGGGGGGAGAGCAAAGTAAAAATGGGCCTTGGCAGAACACACACCGCTGAGATAGGATGATAGGTGACGGACACGGGGTCTTGCATGACTGTCGGCCGAGGCAGCAGAGATGCATCGTGAAAACGGCAGGACCACGGCAGATTGCGATGGAGCGGACAGGCCTTCATACAGCAGCGGATGGAGACAATGACTGATGATTAAATGGTTGATGGTGGAGAAATCATGATTACCACGACAACGATAATGACCATATTAATCCGTCTACAAATGCTCGAAATCAGCCTGCCTCCTTTGATGTATAATTGTAGTGTCACTCAACTTCATGACAATTATTAAATGGAACAATCATTTACAAAAACCGTGATTCATTCCTTCAGCCATATCACGTCACATTTATGTGTAAATTATAATTATCTGTGCGTGTCTATATATGTATAGAGTAGTTACACACGGATAAGTTTATAAATTTAAGGGTGGCGTTGAGCAGCAGTGCGCACTGTGACGGTCCTGGGTAACATCGAGATCACCACAGTCTTTGGAGGCCGAGGTGACCTAGAGGAGGCCCAGGACTAGTTTAGATAATTACCAGGTGAGGCCCACTGAGCTGCTACACAGCTCTTTTTCAGAAGCGACCTGGATATCACAAATGATAGCTCAACGAAGTGTGGCTCATCACGTGGTACATTGATAGAAGCCAGATACTCGAATGATGTTGATTCCAAATTTGAAGGAAAAACCCGGAGGAGAAAAATCCACGTGAGCACGGGAACAACATGCAAACTCCAAATATACAGCAGCAGGCGTCAGGATCGGGATTGAACCCATGTCCTCCCGCACACCAGGCGAGGTAGTTAACATCTTTCCACCATGGTGCCCCATTTGAATATATAATTCGCACCCCATATGCATTGACTGAACATGCCACTGCCACTTTCAACACATGCTTATCATCATTTAATATAAAAAAGGTCAATGTTAATACGTATTCACTTACATATGGAAATTCTGTATATATATTCTTCCACGATTATGACTCGTACATTGACGCTACAGACCCGTAAATAAGTTTACAGTTTACCAAGAAATGTAACAATTATAATTGATCGACATATCAGTCCCGATAGTGAGTGATCTTTATTTAACGGAGTCAAAGCCCTTGAACACAGCAGGTCGCTTTTACAAGGGGGACATGGATATTAAGCACGCATATTAACAGAGCTGCAATTCAGCACAGCCGAGCAAAACACCATACGTACAATACAACAATGAAGCGTCGACACAAATGTGTGTAGTGTAAACGTTTAATCCGTGTCACCTGTCTGGATGAAGTGGCTCAGGTCCGCCCTTGCTTGCCAGAATTACCAGCCGACGAACGGGGAAACTTTCTGCGTGGATGACGGCATCGCTTCCTCCCGTCGGAGCGTACTTAGGGGTGTCACGGTCCCATTTCCGAACGCCTCCGTCGCGCGTGGATTTGTTTTTCTTGTCCCCTCTCTCTTCCTTCCGCCTGGCGAGGGGACCTTCGCAAGGCGGTTTCCGCAGCGTGTCAGAATCCCACTCTGCACCTTTCCCACCGTCTCCCTCCCTCGCTCGCTTCTCTCCGCTCTCCCCCCCGTGCGTCCCTCCTTCCCTCCACCACCACCACCACTACTACCACCGCCGCCGCCGCTAACCGCAGAGCCCCAGTGTACATAGGCGGGGGTGTGTGTGTGTGCATGTGCGCGCCACAGGGGTGGGCGAATTGGAGGGTAGAGGTGGCTGGGATGAAATTATCTTGCGCGCTGCTTTTACGAGTGACGTCCCTGTTGGTGGTGGTGGTGGTGACACATATGAATGGCACTGCACAGGAATTACATTAAACAAGCACGCCGTACGTGCATAGTGGAATTTATTTCGGAAATATTATCGTCTCGAGAGACGGGTTGCGTTCGTCACGTTTTTTTTGGTAACGGCGGCATATGCCACACTTAATCCGAATCGTGCTAATTTCAAATAATTGATAATTGAAAAAAAACACTCTTTGATGAGGAGTCATTTTTCTGTTTATTAATAGCGCAGTGTCGCGAGTTTTTGTTGTTGTCTTGCATGTAAGATGAATGCCACGTCTGGAGTTTAATCCGTATACGTATGTATACTGATCAGTTTAACCACGTCGAACGCAGATTTTGTAAATGTTGTGCCTTGGCTCTCCAACACACCGGTGTGCTGTACTGGTGACGAATTACCACGTTCTGTTTACGTAACAACCCTTACTAGTTGGCTGTGTCGGATGGTGGCGGGTTCTAACGACACATATATATATTTACGCGATCTAACCTAAAAAAAACTATATTATGGATGTATACCGATGTTTATTTGCATCGAGCAGTTGAATTGACGATGATCATGCATTATTCACACGCATTGCATATTTATAATTTATAAAACATATTTGACCACTACATTAAAGCAACATATTTACAAAACTAATAAAGTGCCCTTCATATCAAGGGAAAAGTTCAGGTAAATTCACTGGTTATATTAACTAATGCATTAATAATACTCGCACTTTAATTGTAATAAGAACGTATTACTCATAATTGGATGTATATTTTTGTTGAATATATATTTTCTACAGTTCTTATCATAAGGTGTTGCGTTTCCTCGGCTTATTTTCTATACATAAATAATATAAATAGACGTATTATTTTTGGCATCACCGTGTCACTGGTTTCACGATCGAGGCCGCTACATTCAATGTATAATTGATCCATCGTTTCTACCTCATCCCTCCAATCTATCTCTCTCTGTCTCTGGGTCATCCCAGTTTTGAAACAGCAGCGGGGACGAATGTCCGAAGATGAATTCTGCCCTTGCAGACATTTGGAGTGTGCGATTCCTGACATTAATCAAATATGTATTATTTATTTATTACAATCACGCTTGCTGAGCAGGGCCCAACAGCCCAAAATGCCAAGTGGCCAGCAACAAATAGCACGGCTGAAGGTGCCATAGAATGAAAGTATTGTGTTTCTTGTATTAAGCGAGGTTGTAAGGATGTGGGGGGGGGATGCATGGCGATGGGAAGTGTGGTGGCTGGACACGGCGGCTAGGAGATGTTAACTACCTATCCTGATATACAGGAGGTCATTGGTTCGATCACGACCCTGATGCCTGCATGTTTGGAGTTTGCGTGTCTCTCTCCCCGTGGTCGCGTGGATTTTTCTCCGGCCCTCCGGCTTTTCCCTCCACATTTTAGAAACACGCGTTTAGGGTATTTGGCTGCTATACATTTCCACGTGTTTCGCCACTTTGTTGAGACATCAGTTGTGATCAGGTAGCTTCTGAAAAAAAAGAAAAGCTATATAGCTCAATGGGCCTTACTTGGTAAGATAAAAATGGTTTAGTTTCGTGTGAGTGAGATGAAAGCCACTATGGTTAACGCGAGTCCTCAGCAATGGGTGGAGGAAGCGATGAGTGAAGTTCTTTGGAAGTGCAACCAGGGCTAGTGACAACAAAAGAGGTATAATGAGGTTACTGACCAGTGTTTACACTATGAGATCTCCTTTACCAATGGCAAAATATAGTAGTAGGGTTTTACCCTTTAAACTGGTACAAAAACTGACACCTTTATACAAGGCATCATGTTTGCAATAACCACAACACAAGCAGTCAAAATGCAAACAAAAAGAAACAATTCTGAACACCAATGGAGACTAGGCTCTAAGAAAAGCTGTCTCGGGTGTGGACCAATCAGCTTCAAGGACAGTCCAAATCATTATCAGAGTTGTTTATTTTTGTTTGCATTTTGACTGCTTGTGTTGTGGTTATTGCAAACATGATGCCTTGTATAAGGTGTCAGTTTCTGTACCAGTTTAAAGGGTAAAAACCTACTACTAGACTGACCAGTAAATAAAATAAAAACATTGAACAGTTGCACAAGAGCAACGTGAAATCAGCAGCGGGCCACTCCTGCACCTCGCGTTCAAAAGATGAATGCCCTTACAGCTGCCTGGGAGAGCCGCTCGGCAGATAATTTGGACCTCTGCAACAAGATAGACGCTTCGCTGGAAATCTGATAAGCACCCCGCGATCGGCATATCTCGGCGGCAGACAAGGCCTGTCAACCGAACATAGTCCCGGGTTTGCGCGAGTTGCTGCAGCAGCAGCATCAGCAGCTCCGGTGGTCACACGGCCTGCACGAGTGAGTTAAGGCGGCCTTACCTTGGCGGTGGGGGGGGCATCTCCACTGTGGGAGGTGTTCGACAAGTGAATGTCCCCCCACACCCTCCCCCTCCACTTTGTGAAGCTCTTCCCGACGGCTGCCACCTGCTTCTTCCAACGCAGACCAAACCCGGGGATTTCTCAAACACCGCGCGTCCGAATAGCACGGTTTGCTATGTACGTTGCGAGCGAAGCTCAACATACGTACATACGTAGAATCAGCCTCGGTCTATGAAAAATAAACCGTGCAGTTGACTGGAAAAATTAAACATCGCAAAACCCGGTACCGGATGTCGATACAAATCAATTCCCGCCACCCGAATACAGATATCAATTTCTGAACTGACCGGGTCAAACAAGTGGCAACGCTTTTATTCTTCGTCGTCATCGTAAATCAGAGGAGTTCTACTGCACTGTCCCGCAAATGCATTCATTCAACATCGCCGCTGGCTCTGTACTGAGCCGATTGTTGCGTGTGCGACTGTGGATGTGACCTGTGAACCATTTTTCTTTTTTTACCAGGTAAGGCCCACTGAGCTACTTAGCTGTTTTTCAGAAACGACCTGGCCACCACACATGATACCTTCAACAAAGTGGCTCACTGTGAGGAAAGTTACAGCAGCAAAATACGCAACATTTACGTCACCTTGTTGTAGAAGAAGATGAAAAAAAACCGCAGACTTAAAAATGGCATAATTTTGGCCGAAAATATTGGACTGTCCACAAATCTAAAAATGTTGGGATTGACCGCGTCCTCTCTGAGTGCCATCCCTGCCTTTAGTGGCACCGTGACCCTCTGCCTGAGAAGAAGACCATCGCTCTGGGGTCAACGATTATTTCAAGCCTCGAGTGTCCCCCCCCCCCCCCATTCGGCTTGCTACCTCTGAGGTACAAATAAAAAGGGACTTGAAATGGGAATGAGAATATCTCACAGTACCGGAATGGGACAACTCTCCATGCAAATCCATTGTTTTGAGTGGCGTATTGTGAGACAAACAAGGGATATTCATGTTCTGGGGAGCCTACGATGGTTTCAGCAGGACAGCTACCTCAACAAGAGGATGATCCCGGAACAAAGCAGAACAGGTTGCAACCAGCACCCGATACATAACGGCATGGACACTCATACAGCGCAGCACACAAAGACAATTTTGATCGTTGCCGAGTTTGTTTATTGTGCTACTGATACACGTTGCCGGGCGATACAATGCAAGGGACTGTCTCTTCGGCCCAATGGGTAAAACAAGGTAATTAACACCGATCATTAACACCATCCATTGGACTCGCAGAGAAGGGCCACGCTTCTCTCCTCTGCAGAAGTTCGTTGCAGGAACACAAAGATGGTCACGCTCGGCTGCTCTACCTGGACGAGCTGCGGCAAGTGCCCTTCAACAGCCACCAGCCGCCGGAATGTCATCGTAGGAGGTCCGTGACTTTCTACGTGGATAACCAGTGTCCTCTAACCCGACTCCTGACCCGTCTCTTCATCCATGTCCTGCCCGGTCTCCTGCCCCCTCTCCTGACCCGTCTCCCATTACGCAGCGGTGAACTCTTCACCGCCAGTTCACGGTTCAAGGCTCACGGTGGCAGATACAATTATTTACCGTCGAGAGTTGAGCTTTTTTTGATTTTGGCAGGTCTCGTGTGGAAAGGAGGACTCGTACAAGGCTTCCCCGGCGTTTGTCGGAAGTGCCTTGTCAGATCGCACTCCTCAATTATGTTTCCTTTACTCTCCCTTTACGTCCGATGGGTTGGAACAGCGGATAAAGGAGTCTTCCTGTTCTTCTTGGTTCTTTCGGTAAAGTCACGTAGAAGGGAAGTAATACAATAATAAAAACAAAACGTAATAAAATAATATAATTCTCACGACGTTTCGGCTACAACGTAACCAGCCGTCTTCAGGTGAAGAATGAGACACTGCCAAGCTGAAGACGGCTGCTTGCGTTGTAGCCGAAACGTCGTGAGAATTATATTATTTTATTACGTTTTGTTTTTATTATTTTATTACTTCCCTTCTACGTGACTTTACCGAAAGAACCAAGAAGATGAATCCCTGCAGTCACGAAAGCTTTAAATAGAGTCTTCCTGTATTGGGTCGTGCCAGAATGTAGCTCACTTATGTCTCTGACTTATAGGGTGTCGCGGTGGCGAGACATCAACTGCCTTGCCTGGTATGCAGGAGGTCGTGGGTTTGAATCTGACCCTTAGGCCTGCTGCATATTTTGTGTTTGCATGTTCTCCCTGTGGTCGCATGGATTTTTCTCCGGGTTCTCTTGTTTTTCTCTCCACATTTAGAAACATGCGTTTCGAGTATTTTGGCTTCTATAGATGCCTCACATGATTAGCCACTTCTTGTTGACCTATCATTTGTGATAGCCAAGTCACTCCTGAAAAAGAGCTGTGTGGACCTTACCTGGTGAAATAAAAAATGTTTTTTTTTAATTAGGCATTCATCTGTAACTGCATTGCTGCCGCGTCCTGAATGTTTCACACGGGCCCCCGTTCAATTCTCAGGTGCAGTCGAAATTGCATTGCACGCACGTTGGATTGCCCGCTCCACTAGTCAGAGCATATTCATCTCATCTCTCTTAGCGTCAACGGGGTTCGACCACCTCGCTTGCTCACGCAGATCTCGTGTCCCTTAAGGAGGGACACCCAAGGCCAATTAGCCACGCGGGTCTTGGGTGAGGCAGGGTCATCTCTTCTTCTTTGCATTTAACAGCAGGGGGGTAGCAATCCCGGTCTGTAAATGTATGGCTTTACAGCCAGTTATAATGACCGGTGACCCCGTGGGGCAATGCATCTTCTTGGAAGGATTCCTATGTGACTCAGATACTGAATAGTCAATATTGAAAACCGACGCCCCCCCCCCCCCCCAATAATTTTGACCATGTTCAAAGATGTTAACTGAAATTCTCCATTTACACCCTCTGCATAACCTCATTCAGAGGAGATTGGAACCTGGTTCTAGATCCGGCTATGGACAAGAGTCTAAGAAAGCCTCTCAATATGCTCCTGTGTAGCAGAATGTATGAACTCTCATCACGGATTCGTCAACTGGACGCCTGCCGATTGGCACATCCTGCGGAGCAAGGCCTCGCTCGTTTGTCCCGTCACGTGGCCTACGAGGCTGGCAGGAGGAATCCTGACAACGATCAACTTTGTTCGGTTCAGGACATCTGACTGCGCTGCCTCCAGGAGTTAAGAAATAAGTATTCACATTACCAAAATCACCTAATTGCTGATCTACAAATGAAGCAGACCTCTTTTCCTCCGCACCCCAAATGTTCCAGAAACCACGACCACACCCCTCCCCACGCCTCGCCCCAAAATATCTCCTCGATTGTAATTTGCTCCCGAAGTCACAACTGGCAATGCTTTAGAAATAGTAACGAGATTTTCTATCTTACACGCCTTTGGGCTCGTCGACTACAGCACATGGAATGCCTCCTTCAGAGGGATTCCATTAGCAATCTCTCAGACACTCGCAATTTAAATTTCTACATGGGAATAATTATACTAATGACTGGTGCATCAATTATTCAATTATTCTGCCCCTGCCTCCCCCCCTATCTTACACTGCATGTTGAAGATGCTTCCGAGGTGGGATGGAAAATGTAGGAAAATGCATACTGCCTATGCCCGTACGTTCAAAGTCTACATGACAATGTAATCCGTCATTTCAACCAGACGTACTGAGTTTCTTTTTTGCTTATCCCCAAAACACGTGCCTTCTTAACCTCACATCAGGAAGAACATTAACCAAAATCCCACTCTACCTTCCTGCACATGTGCTGCACAAGGGAAAACAAAAACATTGCGGCACAGCATTGGCAGTGATGGACAAGAACAAACACTCAACTCATTGGTAACACTGCCCGGATCAGGCAAAATAATAATAATAATAATATACGATTCGGGAAATGTTCTTTCGTCAGAGTCATGAAGAAAGGCCATTGTCAAAAATCCATAATAAAGGTATTTTGGGTTAGAACGCATGAATATACACGTGTCGTTAAACCCGCCACCACCCGAAACAGCCAATTAGTAAGGTTTGTCACGTAAACAAAATGTGCCAATTCGTTACTGCTTCAGCACACCAGTGTGTCGGAGAGTAACCACACAACATTTGCAATTCGCGAGACGTGACGTTCCGCTGGTGATTACTACCAACTTCAATCACCAGCAAAAACGGCGGCGAACCTTGCTGGGATTTTTGCACACAGCGTTGGTGTACGGTGTTTTTTTCTGCAATATTTTGCTGTCTTTTCTTGGATTTTCTGTTTGCACTTAGTCACATATTCACTTTAAGATGTTTTTTGTTCATGTTTTTTGTTTGTTGCGGTTGCACCCGATTCAAGAGCCGAATGGCTCACAGGGCTATACCTAATAAATTAACTTGAACTTGAACTTGAATAGGCTGTGTCGGGTGGTGGCGGGTTTAACGACACATTTATATTCAGGCGATCTAACCCCAACAAATTGTTTTCACGGATAATATTCGTCTCGGAAGGCCCACTACGTGTCAAACCATTGTCAAAAAGCTTCACCTATTCACTCATGGCGATTGTTTTTTGTAGACCCTGGGCCAGTGGTGCACAATTCCCAAGAGGAAGGGAGTAGGGAGAGAGGAATCATTGACTTAAATGTCGCCTCTTTGCTGCTGCACTACAAAAGCTCGACTCCTGTTCCTGAAACACTGCAAGGAACATGAGGCACGTAGGTTTTGTAATTTTGCCTGAATTTTTGCTCGAGTTGCCACCGCTACCAAAGCCCGTGTTTAGTTTGTTGTCCTTACGTCTACGTAAGGTACGAAAGAAGTTCAACACACTCGGATATATGTACCGCGCGGGACGACGTGGTCGGGTTTTATCCCAAACCTGGGGCCCCCCCTTGAACCCCCCACACCGATAGAGACCAATTAATCGTGGCCACGTTACGAAATAATTTCACACTCTGAGTGACATACATGAGAAAATAATACGTCGCCTCGGTTGTCTTTAATCCCTTAGATCCGGGACAACTTGCAATGTTCGCTTGTAGGAGTTCGGAACCGTTCGCCTCAACATTTGCACTGTGGATGGATTCTCGTTTTTTTTCCTTCTCTGCTGCTCTCATATCCCCCTCCTCCTCCTCCTCCCGCATCTCCCATTTCTATATGATGTGCCTCATCTCTCTTGCCTCCTGTTGGCCCTCAACAGAGTGACTCAGACTGGCCATTGATTTCATGGTTCTTTATTTGGGCATTTTATTGTTCCTGTTTTTTTATAGTTCACAGAAACATTTAATGACTCCTTCGTGTGAAGTCAGCAATGAGCAATCGGAGAACTGGCACTGTCGTGGGAGCGTGGAATTTCCACAACTGCTTCAGGGCTGCCACTAAGTATCGTCTCTATGAGTGCTGCTCAAATGGTTATTTGCCCAAAAATATGTTTAGATTTAGTTTTTGTATGTAAATGTACGGTGAGTGGTGGTGAAGTGGTGAGCGCACTGCAACTGAACTCGGCAACCTGAGTTGGATTCCAGGATAAAGTTAACAACAGTGATGAATGATGTCTGAACCGGTCATCGATCATCTCCCTTCACCTGCTATCACTGACCAAAATGGTGCAGTATTGTCAAACAAAAAATTCACAACTAACACGACATAGGGGAGGCCTTCATGCAACAATTTATTAAAAATACATCGAAATATATGTATATATACACGTTTGAATCGATTGCTGAGTTGCATTATTTTCATTTTATCCTTTTCAAGTTACCCATACCAATTGTAGAGTGAAATTTGCATTGTTTGTGTTTAATATTTGGCAACATTCATGAAGAGCAAGAGTTAAAGGGATAATAAAATGAAATGTGATTAAAAAAATTGACATAAACAACAAAATCACTCGGCAAGAGGAACATTGCTTTTATGAGTTTTAAAAACAGCAATGATAAAAAAAAAATATTAATTTGTACAAGAATGTTCGCACAATATTATCAAATGTATTTCCATGGAAACGATAATAACGAGTAATCGTAAATAATACGCAGTGCAAAACTTTTTTTCTGAAGAGGTAAAAGCAAGCGAGGAGACTTTTTATCAGGAACAGTATTTCAATATATTCCAGCACATTTCCACTCTTTAATTCTACAGGGAATGACGGAGCAAACTAAATTTGGAGGTCTATAATGTTCGTTCTAGAGTGGCGTCTTTTGTCTCCAAAGGTTATTAAATACACTTCATCAGCGGGTCCTATCAAATATACATCTTACGGCCTTAACCCTTCGCCGGCAGTCCTCAGAACGGCGACAACAGCCAATGAGAAAGTGTGGTACCCAAAAGCCTCTCAATTTTCACCTTCCGTAATTCTAGGATCTACGACGGTGACAGGAGCTGGACCGCGCCTCTTGAACCTGAAAATTGCGGCCCGCGTTCGTAGACTCTTAACCGAGACGGTGCGTATTATTTTCAAAGCGCTCCAAGAGGGCATCGGCAGCAGTCGGTCGGTCAGTCTCGGCCCGCCCGCGGGTTTTGTGTTTGCGTTTGCCTGCGCGGAGGGTTAACTTAAACTGACAAAGATAAAGATCCCCCGTATAGCCTTAACAGACTGTAGGGACAAGTGCTGTTAGCAAGCACCTATGAAGGCCAGAACGGTCCACGAGGGGGTGGGTGGGCCAGCACCACGCCCGACCGCCTTTGTCTCCCCAGTGGCGATGTTTACAACACCGCAGCGGGTACTCATTTGAGGCTGAGTCGACCTAGAGGAGGGCCGGGACCGGTTTAGATAATCGTCACTGGTGTTGGCCGTGAGCGGGAATCGAACCCGGGTCGCCGGATTCATAGCGCAACGCGCTAACCGCTACACTACCGCTCCCCACTTACACACACACTCCCCACCCCCACTCTCTGGCACGGATCACCGTGGGGGGTAGGGGAGTCGCAGTGCCCTCTTGGCCCGCTGACTTACGTGCGAGCACTGCAGATGCCGCCGGTCTTGGACCCAATCGGGTAGCTCATCGTTTCGGGCAACTAGGTGCACGATAAATTACGCACGCAATTCAGTTCGCAACAAAGACAAAGACCACTCCCTGCATAACCTGGCTAGACACAGGGGTCAAGTGCTGTTAAGTGGTCACCTGATAATGCCAGAAGCGTGCACCAGGGTGGCGTGGGTAGCAAACCACAACTGGCTGCCTTTGTCTCCCCATTGGCAATGTTCCCAAGCCACCACATGCACTCATTTAAGACTTCGTGAACCTAGAGGGAGACCCATGACAGGTTTAGATAACACTGGTCAACAGACTTTTTCTGAAATAAGGTATTCCAACGGGATTAAGGTAATTTTAGGGTGTTGATTTCAAATCTGGGATCAGTTTTTGTCTATCACATCAGGTTTTGGAGATATCAAAGATTGCATTTTCAATAAAAACTGCAGAAGAAAAATATTAAATAAATGTGGATATCTACATAAAATTATATTATAAACACAATATCCTAAAAATACAGCGCCATATTTTAACACTAAAGCAGTCACTGACTCGAAACAACTTGCAATCATAAGTGACAGAGTTAATTTCGGGTAAAATCAATGAAAATGGGGTATGCCGATAGCATAAAAATGATGTGATAGAGCAAATCTGAGATCAGATTTGAAATCAGCACCCTGAAATTAGTCTAAAACAGCTGCAAAAGTCCAGGCCAGAAAAAAATGTTTTTTTTGTTGTTGACCAGTGTAATGTTTTCTCCTTCAACATCGGAGTGCAACGCCACATTAAATACGCACTACAATGACAATAGTTTAAAGCGATTTGAAGCATGTTTTATATGTTAGGCGTGGCCGAGAATTGGGCTCAGGTAGGCGCATCCGTACAATCAGTCACCCACACATCATCGAGTCTGAAGCTATGTCTAAGTATTAGTAGACACTAAAATTACACATACATTGATGCGATTTTCTCATGGTTGGCAAAACCAATTATTCTCAGTGTTGTTTCTACATCATACCCTTTAATATTTGTATTCGTCTGTGGTATTTTCTCTGTTGTGACATTTGACCTCCTCGTATGTATGTGTCCCCCAAGTCTCCCCTGCAAAAGAGACGATCAGTCTCAATAGGCTCCCAGATTGTTTCTTATAAAGGTCATTGATGGACTGTAATTTAGATATTATATGCTGCTGGATAAAGGACTCCAAACCACACCATGTCACTCAAGGAGCGTACACCATCACGCAAACTCCAGTGACCGTCACAGCAGTGACTAACCGTCGAACAAGGACGGCCCCCGCATCGCTCGCTCTCAGACGCGCTTCTGCGGCCGTCTGGAACGTTCTTCCTTCCAATATTAGGACCCCACTGGGAGTTACGCGATTTTACGCCATATAGATTTCAAACTCGTGTCTTCAGAGACGCTTTTCGTGTCGAGTCCGTTGTCCAACCCCCGCACGGTTGGCGACGTACGGTGCCAAAGAAATTCCACACACATACATCGTGTGCATACATACTCAGGTCGCTAGGTTCATGGTGCAGTGCTCAAACCTCTGTCACCCCCCCCCCCCCCCAGCAACTGATAGCTATATTCACGATATAATACAGCACTTAATGTGTCATTTTTAAGTGGATTCCGTTGCCGTGCATATTTTAATGTTTCCAGTGCATGCATGCATTATATATCCCGCCCTTATGCATGTATATACGCACGCACGTAGATGCATACATACATTTATATAAATCACTACTACCACTCCCAAGTGAGGCAGAACCGTAAGTCTCTTTGTGTTCAGCCATGCACAATATTACGTGTCCCCGAATACCGCATCCACACTTTGGTGCCGGAACATTCCAAACTGATATCGTTTCCTAGTTTTTTTTTTCCTCCATCCTACAGTACCGTGCCACTATCTGCATCATACGATGTCTGGTTGTGCTTCCGTGCCAACGCTCCGTGTGTACAAAGAGCAACGGTTGTGCAAATACAGCGAATGGTGTCGTGTGTTGAGTGGCTCCGTTCTTCGCTCGGAGTATCGTTTGACCGCCATACATTTCCACACAATAAGCCACTTCGTTGAGCTATCATTTGTGGGCAGGTCGCGTCTGAAAAACGATCTAAAGAGTTCAGTGGGCCTTACCTGGTAAAAGTAAAATAGTAGAAACAATATCAACCTTCAGTTTTAAAAGAATTTGGAAAGCTATACCAGAGCTGCACGATACAAAATATCTCCGGACAGAAATGTAACCATCCCATTACATTACCCTACATTTTATTATTCCTCAACAGTATTCTTCTGCATAACACCAGTATTACAGAAGTCTGTGCTGTATATTTATTTAAAAAAAACACAATACGTGCCACCATGTACTGTACAACAAATATCCTGCATTAAACTTAGTTATACATCCAAAGATGAATTACAATTGCAGTGCTAATTAATTAAAAATTATTATGTATGCGTGCGTGTTAGCGCAAGGTAACCTTGCATATAATCAAAGTGATTAAGCACCCCTCAGTGGCACGAAACGGCAGAGTCTGTAGGAAATTGATGTATATTTTATTTTACTGACTTTTAAGCTAACGGAAAACACCACTCCGTTCCTGACTGCGTTTTAATTTATTGATGACCCGATGCCACAGCCAACCCCTTGCCTCCTTGCCAGATGCCTTTTGCAAAAAAAGAAGCAGCAGGCAATGCTGACTCCCCGTCAAAGTGAATCTGCAACTTAACGACTAATGCAATCTAAACGGCCGGTCTCTTGAAAAAAAAAATATATATTTTCAAAGGGCGCGTGCAGTGAAATGTGGCGTGCAAGTGAGCGGGCTGGCTATTGTAAAATCTCTGGCACGTGGCAGGTTGTACGTATGTATGATGTTGAACTTCTTTCGCACCATACGTAGTCAACCGTGCTCATCGGAGGTGCGTGGGGAAGGATACCAGCTCCAGCCTTGACTGGTGCTCACGAACTGCACTTGCCCCCAGAAGTCTATATGGTTCTTCCGGGGATCGGAGTAGACGTGTCTGTGCCGTGCGTAAGCAAATGCACTAACAAAACGATTTCACGGGTGTAATGCAGCAGGTGCATGTCGTAAAATACATATGCCAATGATTTCATGTTTGTAGAGAGGGCCGTGTGTGCGCGTCTCTGGGGAGCGGTGGTGTAGCGGTTAGCGCGCTGCACTACAAACCTGAAGCCCCGAGTTCGATTCCCGCTCACGGCCAACAATAGTGAGGTTTATTTGAACCGGTCCTGGGCCTCCTCTAGGTCGACTCAGCTTCAAATGAGTACGTGGTGTGTAAACATCGCCACTGGGGAGACAAATGTGACCGGGCCTGGTGCTGACCACCCACCCGCTCGTGCGCCGTTCAGGCCTTCGTTGGTACTCGCTAACAGCACTTGCCCCAACAGTATGTGAAGGCTATGTGGGGGATCTGTGTCTTTGTTTTATTTTTGTGTGTGTGTGCGCGCGAGTGTTGTAAAATACAGGGTGCGTGTCATGCACTCAACTATGTGAGCAGTGAAATGCCTCTTGGGAATAGGCAAACACAACACGTGTCGTGAAACTGCCCTCGCCATGGACGTCGAGTAAGCCACACCCTGGCTTGCCAGTAGAAGGCAGTGCAGCAGCAGCGGCAGGCGTGGACTTATCTCCATCTGTCCCATCTGTATGGGATCGAGTCGCCCCAACGGCCGTGCTTTAGTTTTCTCCGCGTTTGCTCCCACATGCACGAAACAAAGACATTGACGGGCAGACAGCAACGTAACCTACACGCGCCTCAGTGTTCGCGGATTGCACAGTTGCATGCATAAAAAAAACTAAATACGACATATTACTATAGTTATAAGTACGGCAAAAAATATTATGTAGGTGTGTTTGCGTTCGCTTTATTGTACATTATATTATTGTATTATTAATGACGGTTAACAACATTTAGCCCCCAATAATGCCCGCGCACACTGTTGACCACGAGTGGAGCCATGGTGCAATGGTCATGGCAATGCACTTTACGAACTCAGATCCATCCGCGGCTGACATCAGTGACGAGTAACATCTCAAATCCATAATGACCAGCGTGGTGAAGTACGGTCAAACAATGCCCAAGACCCACGATGGCATGTCTGCAACAGCATCGGCGCGAGCAACATTGCACGATTGACGAGTCTCATCGTTGCCTCTACATGCTCACCGAGAGCTCACGTGAACACCGGATTCAATACAGGCTTGGGAATTAGTAAAGACGGGGAGAGCGACAGATGGGGGTGGAATTGAGGAATGCGAGGATGGGAGTTGTGAAACTAAGGTGCACGCACCGTCACATGCCGTGCCTTCTGTAAATTCCCCTTGCCAGATGTGTCCCAGTAACCTCAAGAAAGACGCCGTGTTTGCGACAGCAGGCCCGACGTGCCACGTGTTCCACTGCTCGCTGCCTTGACGCATAAGCGACCAGGAACT
The DNA here is from genome assembly GCF_965212315.1 of Lampetra planeri. NCBI lineage: Eukaryota > Metazoa > Chordata > Hyperoartia > Petromyzontiformes > Petromyzontidae > Lampetra > Lampetra planeri. The sequence goes on along the minus strand of NC_136145.1, from coordinate 4,701,812 downwards.
CGCCATATGCACAAGGCAGGCTAAGCAATAGGTACGTCACAATTTCATCGACTCAAGTTGATGCTTGTGCTCATGATAACGTGCATAAAATCGTGCATTCCCCAAACAAAAACGATTGTTTGGGAATCTACGATAACTATTTTGTATTTTGGGACGCTGGTGTGGTACAATGGTTAAGCAGTGCTGGAATTGCTATCCAAAGGTTTACCGGTTCGATTTCCCGGCGTGGCAGTTAAAATTACGGTGCAAGTTTCTTAAATCTACCCCCCCCCCCGCCCCACCTGTGTGGAGCAAACGTCTACAAATGAAGTTTATTTGATTGAAATCCAGGAGATTGATGACAGCAAGACAGGGTCCAATTCCTAAAGGACTCCTCACGAATTCATTCTCGATTCGGAAGTGTCAATTTTTCCTCGAATATTCACAGCCATCACACTTAGCTAGAGAGTGACACTTGTGGGAACATGAAAATAACGGCAATTGCCGATGCTTGTGCACAAGTGGCACTCCAAAATTATGTTTGAGCATTCATATCAAGAGTTGCAGCATGCTAATGTGAACCCTATTCTGAAGCACTATCATTATACACCAATCAATTTTTTTATTCAAATGTATTCTCTTTATATATATATCCATGTGACAGCCCGGTATGGGGTTTTTTTTTACAAAGGACATGATAGTTACCTGCGGATATTTATTCATTATTTCACAAATTATAGTGGCCCACTTCTGCCAATGTCCTTTTTGTCCGTCTCCCGTCAATTTCTTTACAACGAATGATGGATTAAGTGATTGGGTTTTTTGGTTTAAAAAAAAATAATCACCATTATGGAGGGGGGTCAGGGTGATGCAGCAGCTGCAGCATTGAGCAGGCTAGAGTAATGAAAATGGTATTGTAGCATTGTAAAAGAAGACGGTGATTGTTGAGGTTTTGAAAAAAATAAAAAAAATCGCTTTACAATGTCATCACCGTCATTCACGTCAAAGTCAAGACGCCTTTCTGTTCGGGCAAAAAGAAACGTTGCGAGCAGCGATTACACCTGGCGATTATACCCATTGTTTGGCCCATGAAAGCAGTTGTGGAAATTATACATTGTTATGCGAGGGAGGGGGGGGGGTCACTGTGATAATTAGGGTTCGCCTCAATGCAATTTTTACATTTCTCACATAACAATTATTTGCAACGTGGGCTTGCATTTATTTTTTGCGTGTTATTATTTTTTTTTTAACTTTTTGTGCTGTGCTCTGCGTGTACATCGGGTACAAAAAAAAGTGCGTATGCAATGATTTAACGTCATTTCACACGAACCTGCCGTGTAACATCCGATTGTTGAACATTCACAGTCTGGAATACGCTTGCAGCGCACATGCATGTCAGATATTCATGACGTCATATAATTGCAGTATCAATTTTCTCTAGACATGTTTTTACAAGGCACTAATTCAATGTGTTAATCTCCATATGTGTATTTATTCCATAATTATTCATTACCGTGGTTATTGCGAATCAGGGAATCTTTTTTTCTTCTTCGTGAAATGTAATATGTAAGAAGAATGATACGAGAATCACAATGTGATGATATTTAAACAGCAAGAAACTGATAAAATTATCCTCGCAGATCTTAAACCGACGTAGGCTGTCGCAATATGACGATTCGAAATGGATGTTTGGGTTACGCCGTCCATAAATGACGTCACGCACTTAGGGGGGGGGGTCAGACATTTGTGACGATGTGTGACGAGGGGGGGGGGGGCGGTTTGAGAAATGTGACGTCACATCAAAATGCGCAACTTTAAATAAATATCGACAACACGTTCTATTTAATTAAATATACTTTTTAATACATGTTTTCTCCTTCAACATCGGAGTGCAACGCCGCATTAAATACGCACTACAATGACAATAGTTTAAAGCGATTTGAAGCATGTTTTATATTTTTTTTGGGGCGGGGCAGAGCTTTGTGACGTAATTTTTGTGACGCCGTGTGACTGGGGGGGGGGGGGGTCAAAAATCGTCCAAAATCGCGTGACGTCATTTATGGACGGCCCCTAATCCACTGGTGAGATCGTAATTGGTGCATTGATGAACGCCTGTACACCCATTGTGACGATTTCATTAATTTGTCTACTGTCGGATAGAGGAGGCTCTTAACCAGACAAATTCGTACAGATCATTTACAATGGCCGAACCCTAAATCAATTAAGGGTCGGATACTCAAACCCGACGGGAGACTCTTCATACAATCACAACCACTGCCGACTTCCCAACCCCAGGGAGATAGGAGGCTCGTCTGACTCCGCCACACAGAGTTTTGAACTGTCGCTCTCAACATTTGGAGGGCATTATAGCTGCAGCATCGCCCCAGCTGTCCACCGAATTCATTACTTGTGTCAAAAGTTGCACATGGGCGCACAGAGCTAATAGAGAGTGTGAGTGTGTGCGTACAAAGAGCAAAGGAATTTTTTTTTAATGTCTTACATTCATCGGGGAGAGGTGGCTCTAATGTAAATTGCAAAGGGAAATCATACACGGAGCACTTCATAAAAGGTCAGGGCAGTCACTGCTCAGTGTAATCATTCAGACTTTCATGTCACACGGGTTCCTGCCACAGCCATCGTTTCACCTAAGCGAGCAAGGGAGATTATTATTATGATTAGTAAAGGTTAGAAGTCAATCGTCATGCGCTGGTCGGCGACTCAGAAGGTGCACGCTCGCGCCTTGTAATGCGTGCGTGAAGCCCTGTTGGCAAACCATTATCATTAACCCTCGTCTGTATCAGGTCCGTTGAACTTCTTTCGCACCGTACATCGCAAACCGTATTGAACCGAAGATGCGGGGGGAAGGTCAAACTAAGCCTGCGCGTTAAACTAAAAAGCAAAGCATTTCATTTATTTTTTTGGAGGTTGAGTTCGGTTTGGTTATTGTGAGCTTAATCGAAGCGACTCCCGAAATATGTGCAAATGCTTTCACGCAACAGGCGCGAGACGTTGTCCATCGCGGGGTTGTCACGATGGAGGAATTACGTCGCCACGTGAAACGACTGCAGACGCTTTGCACTGCGTTGGGAAACGCCTTTTGGCGTCCTCTTATCTAACGCCATTTGAGACGAGGCTCAAAAGAAAGCTGTCTCTGGTGTGGACCAATCAGTTTCAAGCACAATGCATTCTATATTATCAGAGTATGTTTTTTTTTGTTTGCATTCTTACCACAAGCATTGTGGTTAATGCAGACATGATTCCTTGTAAAAGGTTTCAGTTTGGTGTTTTAACATCTTAACGACTGTTTTGTTGCCAGAAAAAAGGGGATAAACCTATTATCAACAAAAAAAATCGTAGCGGTCCACCTTTGGCTTGCCACCTCCTCCGGGGAACTCAGTCACAGCCTAGCTCAGGGGGTTGACAACAAACAAAAACAACAACAAGAAACTTGCGGCTCTGGAGCAATCGCATGTGGTGTCTCTTTAAGGGTGAGTGGCATCATTTTTTGAGGAGCCACCGTCTCGTATTCACCACAATGCATTGCGGCTCTCGAGATGTTGGGGGGGAGGCCATTTATTTTATTACCGAATTCGAGAACAAAATGGCTCTTTTCCTTATGTAGGTTGCAGACCCCTGGTCTATATCAATCAAAACTGTGTGCGCGTACCGTATTAAAGTTTAAAACAACACCCCCACCCACCCCCCAGATATCGATGCATCTCACAACCTCTGTTAGAATCTGAAGACTTTTCTATATATCTGTTATTTATGATTCCGTGCCCTTAAATTAAAGTTTTTGCAGGTTACTAACTTAAAAATTAATAAGTTAATGGATTCCTGCCACCTGCACACAGATGTCAATTTACCAAATATCTGGGTCAAACTGCACAGAACTGAATTATTTAATTTACGATGTAAAGCCCACGGAACTGTCAGCTCAAATGCAGAGGCGACCTGGAGACGCATACATGCTCATCCAAAGTGGTTAATATATCTTCACAAGTGGCAATTTCTAGCAGCAGCTACATAATCCAAACACATATTTCTAAAATGTGAAGGGGCAAAACTGGAAGATCTGGAGAAAAATCCAGGCGACCACCGCGGGGAGAGAGAATTTGCAAACTCCACGTGTACTATAGGAATCATCAGAGTCTGGGATCGAACACACTGACTTGTGCATAGCTGGCGAGGGAGATAACATTTCGCCACCACGGCACACAAAATCCTGACAGGTATAAAACGTGAGTCCCACCATAGTGGACATGGTGCATGATACCATGACAACTCAAACTTGCGAGCATTATCTTGGGGATGCCTTGCAGAAATACATTTGATTAACTGCTTGTTGAAATTATTGTTGGCACGGGTTCTCCAAACATCAATCTGACGATAAGCTGCAATAATCTGCTGATGATGGCTATAATGATGACGGTTATGTTTTTGAATTGTCTTGCGGGATATAATGTTGCCCAATTAAGATACTTTAGTTGAGCACTCCGAACAGAAGGCATTTCTAATTACAATAACAACCTTCTAAAAAAATAGAAATGCCGCTGTCAGAAGAAATAAAATAGGGGGGGGGAATATTACGTGATGGTAAACGTTTCTAGAGTACTTTGCTTAATTATCCCTCTCATATTTGCTATTGGAATTTGATTTAACATCGCAGCATGCAATCAGCATGATGCGACGATATAAATGCAACAATTAATTTCGAATAACTTAAGCGGATGCTGCAGACAACATGTGCGATAAAATAACTGACCTCAGTTTATCTGTCTACATTAAATAAACTAAAGCAATAAATGAATGAGCCCACAGGCTTTCCAGATCAATATAATTCAGCAGCAAAGCTTATTAAAACAAGAAAACTCTGGCCCTGATTCAACACTGTTTCATCCTCATAAACAAAATGCATTTTCAAACGATGTATCATCCTACCGTATGCACAGAGACACACACAAAACATGTCAAACAAAGATTCCCCATTTACCCTTATAGAGTGCAGGAGAAAGTGCTGTTTAGTGAACACCAATTAAGGGCAGCACAGTCCAGGACGGAGTGGTGTGGCCCTTACAACACAAAGTGCTGATGTCTACACAACATATGAGGAACTCATGTGAAGATGATTAAACCTAATGGACAAACTAATTATTATCAGTCGTGGAGATTATAAATAGCAAATTACATTAGCAGATACTTACTCTTGGCCATATATATCCCTCCAAGTGAAGAAATATAACGGTGACATTTTACACATCCCGATAGCCGCACAGCCTTGTGGGAATGCATAATTTCAGCAGCAATTGGTTCAAAGCAAGCAAACCCTGGCCCCGTGTTGACGTTTAGTGTCTCATCAGCATTGCCAGACTTGCTTGGACCAATGCTGGTGAACTGCGAGACGATTGTTTATTTACAGGAAACCTCCTACGCATTTCCCATGAATATGCTAAATTCATCTTGCTATGCACATTATTTTGTTAAGGCGCTCTTCTTACACCCCCAACTCAGCTTATATATAAGCTCCTAGCTTGGCAGTGTCTCATTCTTCACCTGAAGACGGCTGCTTGCGTTGTAGCCGAAACGTCGTGAGAATTATTTTATTATGTTTTATTTTTATTATTTTATCACTTCCCTTCTACGTGACTTTACCGAAAAAACCAAGAAGATTACAGGAAACCGTCGAGGAGAACTGGACAAAAGATCCCTTTCAACCGATGTGTTGCCCATTGCCAGCAATCGAAGACGATTTCTGACAATGCACAACAGCTGGCAAATCACCTACGTCTATGCACAAACGCACACGCATGTAACGTTTAATTGAATTATCTACAAGTGGTGGGCACGGTGGGATGATGACATGCGATCATATAGCAGGGTGGCAGGAGTGCGAGGTGCGTGGGTTGAATGAATAAATATTTGTTGTTGGAGCTGGGGGAGGAGGCCATGACGCATGTGAAGAAATTGCATGTCTTGAGCAATGAACAAGGGAGATATTGTTTGTCACGAGCTTTCAATTTCCTTCAGATGACAACTTTGTTTAATAGGGTGGCGCTGTGGTAAAACTTGTGCCTCACCACAGCAAGAAGGCCATGGCTTCGATGACCAATTCGGGCACCTTTCCGGGTGGAGTTTGAATGTTCTCCCCTTGATCTGCTGAGAGAGAGTGTGGAGTTCGAATGTTCTCCCCTTGATCTGCTGAGAGAGAGTGTGGAGTTTGAATGTTCTCCCCTTGATCTGCTGAGAGAGAGTGTGGGGTTTGTGTGTTCTCCCCTTGATCTGCTTAGAGAGAGTGTGGAGTTTGTGTGTTCTCCCCTTGATCTGCTGAGAGAGAGTGTGGAGTTTGAATGTTCTCCCCTTGATCTGCTGAGAGAGAGTGTGGAGTTCGAATGTTTTCCCCTTGATCTGCTGAGAGAGAGTGTGGAGTTGGAATGTTCTCCCCTTGATCTGCTGAGAGAGAGTGTGGAGTTCGAATGTTCTCCCCTTGATCTGCTGAGAGAGAGTGTGGAGTTCGAATGTTCTCCCCTTGATCTGCTGAGAGAGAGAGTGGAGTTTGAATGTTCTCCCCTTGATCTGCTGAGAGAGAGTGTGGAGTTCGAATGTTCTTCCCTTGATCTGCTGAGTGAGAGTGTGGAATTTGAATGTTCTCCCCTTGATCTGCTGAGAGAGAGTGTGGAGTTCGAATGTTCTCCCCTTGATCTGCTGAGTCAGAGTGTGGAGTTTGTGTGTTCTCCCCTTGATCTGCTGAGAGAAAGTGTGGAGTTTGAATGTTCTCCCCTTGATCTGCTGAGAGAGAGTGTGGAGGTTGTATGTTCTCCCCTTGATCTGCTGAGAGAGAGAGCGGAGTTTGAATGTTCTCCCCTTGATCTGCTGAGTGAGAGTGTGGAGTTTGAATGTTCTCCCCTTGATCTGCTGAGTGAGAGTGTGGAGTTCGAATGTTCTCCCCTTGATCTGCTGAGTGAGAGTGTGGAGTTTGTGTGTTCTCCCCTTGATCTGCTGAGTGAGAGTGTGGAGTTTGTGTGTTCTCCCCTTGATCTGCTGAGAGAAAGTGTGGAGTTTGAATGTTCTCCTCTTGATCTGCTGAGAGAGAGAGTGGAGTTTGAATGTTCTCCCCTTGATCTGCTGAGTGAGAGAGTGGAGTTTGAATGTTCTCCCCCTGTTGTAAATGTGTTTCCTCCCAGGGTTCTCCAATTCCCTCCCTAATAGCCAAAAGAAACGTACAATGTGGCTCACGTTCGCCAAAAAATCCCAACGTTGTAAAAAACATCACCTGCAAATTGCTCAAATTGGAATGGCACACAGTAACATTAGCTCCTATGGCAACAGCCCTCATGAACAAGAGGCTTAAGATGGGTAAACATGCCTCGTAGTAATAATAAAATGATGAAAAAAGTCGTGCATTTTCCACTTATTAATCTCAAAGGCCTTTATTCATCGGGCTGCTCGCTCCATTCTGTGTGTAAACGAGTTATTTAATTATTTGCTTTATAAAATATCGCCATGCCTAAAACAATGAATGCGTACCGAAATTGAAAAGGGCTAATTGTTTAAAGTGACGACTTATTCAATAGAAATGTTACTCTATAACATGTTGGCATTTATTCCATTATCCTGCGTCGACAGCATTGTTTACACGTTTTTTTGTAACACATTACTTTTCTAAACAACCCATGCACAAAGATTGTTCACGTGTACGAATGAATAACTTGATGTCGATCACTGAACAATGACCGCATTCTGAGCGTGCATTTATTAATTCAGCGAGTGCGCATAACCTGCTGCTCTGCATTGGCTCACTCTCAACGCGGGAGGGGAGGACTCAAGAGGTGTGAGGAGCCGCAGGCAAGCGGGACAGGGCAATCGCGTGGTGAGCCAGAGCCAACAATTATCCAAGCTCTGCAGTCCTGAACATATTGAGGCGTTATCGGCCAATTCCTGAGCGTTTGCCATGCGCGAGGAAACTGAAGCACCGAGGAGAAAGTCTACACATGCGAGGGGACAACACTCTATCTCAGTGGTTCTTCACCTTTACTACAGCCCTGCACCCCTTTGGTTCTCAATCGTAAAACAAAGTCGAATGTTCATAAATACATCGGTTTGATGAAGCAAAGTAGTTGTGCCCGTCCTTAATTTGTTTTTCTAAAGAAATCTGACCACGCCTCGCACCCCTAGAAAGGGAATCTCGCACCTACAAGGGGTTGCCGTGCACCCCAGGTTAAGAACTGCTGCTCAATCTCATACAGAGGGAACAGTTGTGAGTCAGCATTTCCTGTGCCATCTTCTGCTGGCGAGGCAGTGTGCGGGGCCTCCTCCTCGATTGGTGAGATCCACCAAGCCCTCGCCTCCACAGTGCTGGATCACAGGCATGCTGAGCCACTACTGCCCCATGGAATGTAGGGAACAAATGTCACGTGTACACGCTTTATAAAACATCACATCTGTATGCATTGATTATTTTCCAGATTGCTCAGCAAAAATGTTTTGGAAACGTCGATATTTCCACAATTCTTACGTTCATGAATAACAATACTGTAGAGTATTTCATATTTTAAATCGACGACATCAATGTTTCATTAATCGTCGTACCCCGCCCCCCCCCTAGACATTGCTTCATACATTTTCACAGCCCTTTGTCATTGCACTGCTCGTTCAAGGCCTTCCTATTCCACATCAGTTTTGTAGGTTTCAAAATACAGTACAGTATTGTACAGATTGGTTCGGATGACTTTTGACCTCCATTTAATTCTTTAAAACGTAATATGTTTTAAATAGGGCTTATTTAAAACATAAATCAATATCCAAATGGCAAACAATGTTAAGAGTCAAACCAGATGTCACAAGACATCTGGACCACCCATAACACGATGCTGGTCAATACGGGGGGGGGGGGAGTTGGAGTTGAAAGGGTGGGGGGGGACCAAGACTGGGTTCAGATCTTCAGACATCACTCTGCCACTGATGTTATCCATGGCCAGAAATCAAGCTCGGGCAAAAATATTAAATTAGTTGTTTTTAACAATTACATTTCAAAACCGACGGGAAACATTGTTCAATGATAACCGGTGTGATCATAAAATTATTCAATTACAATTTTGGCTTGGCACTCGGCCATTCATCCATCCAGCCGTTGATGAAATACACCACTTCTTGGTAAGTCATTTATTTTTTTACAAGACTCGGTGTTGCGAACATGAGATTTACACCACCCCGCGTTCATTTGAGCGTAAGGCCATATTTTACATATATACAGTGCCCTCATCTAAAATATACACCAATAATAAATAAACTGATGATGCATTTTAGGGGTTATTAAACAAGCGGTCGGCCCATAAAACACGGAAATGAGTTCATCAGCGGCTAGGTTAGAGGGTCCATATGCAGCCATTCGCTGAGCGATACATTTCTCCGTGGGCCAGATGAAGCCCTAGATATGGGCGTATTGATGCTGATGGGACACGCAGCATCTGCCGCGGTGACAACGTATTCCCTCCCAGAGGGCAATCATGCAGCCCAGTCACTCTCCCTCCCCATCTGCCGGCAGCGGCGAAGAAGAAAATAAAATAAAATTATAAAAACATTTACCGCCCGCGAACATAGCCACTGCAAGACCCTGAAACGGAATACGGCCCGCGTACTGCATCCAAATCATCGGCAACCCGAGCTTGCACCACGGTAAACAAGGACCAGCGACATTGCCCGTGCCAGCCTAGGTGCACTGTTAGATGACGTAGGATGGCAAATGCAGGCCAGACGGGAGATGAAAGGACAGGCCCAACGTGTTATCGGTTAACACACCGAGGTAACTGCCAGATTCCCCAATATTTGCTCCCGCTATGATACATTTTTTATTCATCCGATGCTCTAATCATTGTTACGAGCGTCACTTTCTTTCCAGTTGTTGCTGGAGGGCAACTGTCCGGTCGCATTGCTATTCATGAGACGCCTGTCGTTGTACACGCAACAGGGGCTGATCCTGATGCAGCTGGAACCAGCAAGCCCACTCATATCCAGCGTCCGTCTGTACGCACGCGAGCCCGTCTCTTCCTTCACCGGTGCCAATTTAATCAGTCGCATCCGTCCAAATTCTCACGCGATCCCGCAAAATAGGCGGCCGCTCTTGTCCCGCGTCTGTCGGCGTAATGGGAATGAATAGCTCGTTGTACATTTACCGCGCGAGGCTCCGAATAGCTCGTCACTCCTGACCATTTGGTCAGGACAAACGAGCTATGACCATTTGGTCACGACAAACGAACCTCATGGTGGGACCCCGGGGTCCCATTCGTCCCCGGCTCTCGCATAAACATGAAATTAGAATGTAAACAAACACTTTGTTATTTTTCACCAATGGATTTGAAGGATGGTGGCAAGTATTGTCTTGTTCAACTATGCCTTTAATACGGAAAACTACTTACCTGCAGTACCTCTATTTAAATACAGTATCGAAAAAAATATTTACACCCCCCTCTGTCAATCATCGTGTTTCTCAGCGCGGATTTGTGAACACACTTTCTAAACAGTACATAAAATAGTACGCGTTTTCAATGCGCTGTTCATATTGTAACAAGCGTTTATACCAATGTTACTCTACATAGTGGGTCGCCGCTCCTCTTATCCACATTGATACGAGCGGTATGTGGGGACTATGGCTTAACCGCAACAACAAAAAAAACTATCTGCACAGATGCATACGGACAAGAAAAGTATTATCAAACAGGAGGAATTAACGGTGCAACGCATCTCATCTGTTAAATATATCTGCAGGTAATAGGACTGTCATCGATTGATCCTGGCTGCAGACATTAGCAGGTCGCAAATAATAATGAAGATAAGAGAGCATTGCTACAACTCGGTGGGCTCTCATGAAATTGTCTTTTCCGAGACCAAGGTTCTCTGCAAACCTCCTGGCTACCATCAAAGGTTTGTACACGAAGCCATACAAATATACAAACACAGACATAATTTCAACCGTGATGACGGTCACAAACTGAGTAATCATTGGAAAGATGTGATTAACCATGCAAAAAAGATTTAACTACACTTATTTGCCAATCTTATTTGACAGACAACTATTACAGTTTTACCATGTTTAGTGGTTGTCTCCCTGTCACAGGTTGATTCACAAACCGTACCTCTCCATAACAAAGGCTCACCCTCTTAAGCCTCACCTTACCATATTAATAAAAAGTATGCGGCCCTTGCCCCAACACCTTCTCCAACCATTATATAAACGGAGTGGTAGCTCCTGCAATCTCTCATTTACTTGATACATCTGTCGTGGCTGTGACGGTTCCACCTGAAGACGGAAGCTTGTGTTGCCTCCGAAACGTCGTGATTTTTATTTTATTTTACTTTTTTAATTGTTTCACCTACGTGACTTTACCGAAAAAACCTAAGAATATAGATAAGAGAGCAGTTTCACTGCATTATGCATCCCGTGGTGACAAATAAAGTACGTAAGTCGTGCGTAGGCAGTTTGAGCAGCTTTGGATAAGACTCATGATCCTGCCCATGCCCGAGCATGGAGTGCATTCGCTTGTTCAGCTCTTCAAGCGGATTCGTCCTCGCTGCTGCGCTTGGGACACAACGTGACCACAAGAATGATCCGCGCCAGGCGGGTCGCCGGCGTTTGTGTGCGCGGTGGGACGGAGTCGCCAAACAATGAATGCATTCGTTACGATTTTGACTCCCGTTTAATTCGGGACCCCGGGGTCCCGCCATGAAGGTTCAAATATTGACAGGCTGTAAAAGGCGCTTGCGTGTTCGTTTCAGCGCGGCGGCGTTTCGTAAGGCAAGCCGGGGTAACAGCAAGGGGTTGGTTGAAGGAGAGGGGGGAGCGACTGTAATAATTAGGCTGCCATAAGAAGCAGGCAACAAGGAGGAATTAGCCAGTGCCATGCTCGGCGTAGGGGAGGGAAGGCCGGGAGTTTGGGGGGGGTGGAGTGATATCGATCGGTAGAAACAACGTCGGAGAATAGAGCAGCCTAGGCTTGTCGTAATGGGCTTCATTATACGATGGTGGGTTTAAGCTGCGTCCCAGCGGGCATTGTTACGGATGCTTCTACGGTGCCTTGTGAACCTCATGCGTGCGTGTGCCGCACGCTCGCGACCTGCACAGGGATAGTTAAACACAACTGTGGCCCCATACTTTACAATTGCAGTTTGCTACGACCAGACTGGGTTTTTGTATGTGTGTCTGTGTGTTTTACAAACAGAGCCCATCGCACTCGCAATTAAAGCTGCAACGCATTGCGGCGTGGAGCATTGCCGGCGGCCTATATGCAAAATATGTTTTTGGACCTAAAAATAAAACGCGAAGCGAATGACGCCGCAAATGAAGACGCAACGTCAACAATATGCTGCACGGAAGCACTTCGAATCGCCCCCTCTCGCGGCGCATCGAGACATAGAACGGGAATGGGACCCGTAAAACATGCAGGTGCGATCACCGAATATGATATTAGCTGCCAGTTTATCAGGGCTTCAGATGCATACCCAATGAAGCTTGAAGCAGATGTGATGGGAATATATATGTACAAAGACAAAGATCCCCCCCCCATTGGTATAGCCTTAACAGACTGCTGGGGAAAGTGCTGTTGGCAAGCACCTGTGAAGGCCCGCACGTATACACGAGGGTGTTGTTGGCCAGCACCACGCCCGACCGCCTTTGTCTCCCCAGTGGCGATCATTTCACACCGCACCGAGTTAACTAATTTGAGGCCGAGTCGACCTAGGGGAGGCCCCAGGACCGGTTCAGGTCATCGTCGCTGGTGTCGTTGGCGTGAGTTCTCTTCATAACCTGCCCACATCCGCGTGTGCTCAGCCTCACGCACCTGGATGCTTGGGGCGCGACACTTGAGCCACGCTGAGTCGTTGATTTTTTTTTATTACTACACGCTTTCTTTTAGATTTGAAGTTTTCGTGACTGCAAGTCACGTAGGTAAAAAAATAAAAAATAACGACGTTTCTGGCGCAACACAATTGTCCTTCTTAAGTTGTCCCCACCTGTTGTCCCCACCTGAGGAAGGACGCTTGTGTTGCGCCCGAAACGTCGTGATTTCATTTATTTTAATGTTTTACCTACTTGACTTTACCGAAAAAACTCACTGTCTGTTGTTGTTGTTGTCGTTGTTGTTGTATCATCAAATCTTGTAACTCATTTTTTACCCACTTCCCAATGTGCTATCGACTGCAAACTTGGTATACTTATGTCATACTGATGACAATACCATATTCTATCATTAAAAATTAAAAACACATATATTTCAAAACATTATTTTTAATGTTATGTTTCGGCTTGGGTATAATTGTCTTACACGCTTTTATTTAACTCACTATGCCTGTTGTTGTTGTTGTAGTATCCTCAAATCTTGTAACTAAATTTTTACCCACTTCCCAATGTGGTATCGACTGCAAACTTGGTATACGTATTTCATAATGGTGACAATACTATATTATATCACTAAAAAATACATATTTTTAAACGATATTTTGTATACGTTATGTTTCGGCTTGGCTCTAATTGTCCACGGTCAACTGACGTTGGCTGTAAATCACCACGGCCCCCTTACGTTATGTCAAGCTTCGGGGCCACTTCCTGGAATCGTGGATTTCTGCCTTTACTCCCACGGTACATTTCATTAAAGCGTGTTTAAAAAAAAAGTTTTTTTTAAATATTCTACTTGTTTGCAACTCGACGCGGTCGTTGGAGGAAGTCGGGGGGTGGGGGGGCGGTGGGGGGGGGCGGGAGAACGCGTCCTAGCTGTGAACTCGCCCGGCTGAGTCATTTACGCCGGGTACACAGAGGCACGGCGTGTGTCCACCCCTCGAGTCGCGCTGTCAACTCCGAGACGCCGACGCGGGGAGCCAGCGCACAACTCGAACCCTCCCTCCCTCCCACCCTCCCTCCCGCTCCTCCTCCTCCTCCTCTCTGCATGTCCAAAACAAAGATCCCCCGTGTAGCGCGTAGCAGACCGTTGTGGCGAGTGCCGTTAGCGCGTAAGGGGGGCGTCCATAAATTAGGTCACGCACCTAGGGAGGGGGGGGGGTCAGACGAGGGGGGGGGGGGGTGTTGAGAAATGTGACGTTACATCAAAATGTGCAACATGAAATGAATATAGAATGATTTTCTTGGTTCTTTCGGTAAAGTCACGTAGAAGGGAAATAATACAATAAAATAATACAAATATAAAAAAATGTAAATGATCACGACGTTTCGACTGCAAAGGTGTGACATCCACAGCAAGAACATTTTCTTGCTGTGGATTTCACACCTGATGATGATTGCTTGTGTTAATTATTTACCTTCTACGTGACTTTAGCGAAAGAACCAAGAATATGAATCCCTGCAGTCACGAAAGCTTTAAATCGGAATATAGAATTGTTATATCAATACTAATTGTTATAACAACACTCCTACAACATCAGAGTGCAGTGCCACATGAAATACGCACTACAATGACAATAGTTTAAAGCGATTTGAAGCATATTTTATTTTCAAAATAGAAATATGGTTTTGTGGGGGGGCAGAGCTTTGTGACGTCATTTTTGAGGGGGGGTCTGACTTTTTGTGACGCCATGTGACGAGGGGGGGAGGGGTAAAAATTCGTCCAAAATCGCGTGACGTCATTTATGGACGGCCCCTAGCACCTATGAAGGCCGGCATGGCACACGATGGGTTTGGGTGGCCAACACCACGCCCGGCCGCATTTGTCTCCCTAGTCGCGATGTTTACATACCGCAGCAGGTACTCATTTCAGGCTAAGTCGACCTAGGGGAGGTCCAGGACCGGTTCAGATAACCATGACTGGTGTTGGCCGTGAGCGGGAATCCAACTCGGGTGACCGGGTCCATAGCGCAGCGTATCGCTAACCACCTGTCCAAACACTTGTGGTCATTCGCTCGGCAAAACTCATCAGCGACGATGATCTGAACCGGTCCTGAGGCCCTCTCCCCCAAGGTCGACTCACCAATGTGGCGAGATGTTGACTACCTCGCCAGGTATGCAGGAGGTCGAGGGTTCGATCCCAACACCGACGTCGTATTATTTTCACTTTCCGTGTTCTCCCCCGTGCTCGCGTGGAATTTTCTCCAGGTCCTCCGGTTTTTCTCCCTTAGAGACACGCATTTAGAGTATTTGCCTGCTAGAAATTCCCACACGATGAGCCACTGAATTGAGCTGTCATTTGTTTCCAGGTCGCTTCTGAAAAAGAACTATTATATAACAGCTCTGCGGGCCTTACCTGGTAAAATAAAAGTTTTTAGTTTATACTCAAACGAGTCCCTGGTGCGGTGTGTAAACATCGCCACGAGGGAGACAAAGGCGACCAGGCGTGGTGCTGGCCACCCACCCCCTCGTGTGCCGTGCCGGCCTTTATTAAGCTGCTCGTTAAAAAGCGCTAAGGCTGTACAGGGGAGCTTTGTCTTTGGGTGCACTTTTTTTTTAGCGCTTATTAACCCTCTACTCCGTTACAAACATCACCTGAGCTCGATTCCTCGCGACGGCGAACTTAAGTGGCATCAGAACCTTCCCTGGGCACCCTCTACGTAGACTCAGCCTCAAACAAATGCCCGATTTAATGTGCAAACATCAGCAACCGGGGAGACAATCGGCAGCTGGGAGTATCACTGCCCAAACGACCAATTCATTCATTGGCGCTGGCTTTAAATAGATGCTCACTAACAGCACTCATCCCAACAGTCGTAAGCACTGCATCGGGGATCTACGTCTGAATGTGCATGACTTTTGCAGCCGCTTAGCAAACACGGACACCCACGAACGACGGCTCACGCAACCATTTCGTGTGTGCGCCCTGAAACACCCTTTGTGTGTTGAGTTGCTAATATCGATCCAGGGGGTACCTGGGCAGTGTCTGTTGTGTGCTTGCCCATGCACATTGGTTTTAGCATGTTGACTAACGCACTCGATTATGAACCTCGTAACGTTTATATTATTTGGGTCTCTTCGGTAAGGGGTCGTCCAAAAATGACGTCACGCACCTTGGGGGGGGGGGGGGGGTCAGACATTTGTGACGATGTGTGACAAGGGGGGTGGGGGGTTGAGAAATGTGACGTCACATCAAAATGCGCAAATTTAAATAGATATAGACAACACGTTCTACTTAATTAAATATACTTTTTAATAGATGCTTTCTCCTACAACATCAGAGTGCAGCGCCACATTAAATACTCACTACAATGACAATAGTTTAAACCGATTTGAAGCATGTTTTTTTTTTTGGGGGGGGGGGCAGAGCTTTGTGACGTCATATTTGAGGGGGGTCTGACTTTTTGTGACGCCGTGTGACGAGGGGTGGGGGGTCAAAAATTGTCCAAAATTGCGTGACGTCATTTATGGACGGCCCCTAACCTTTGTTTAACTCCCAGCCATTGCTAACTTTAGTGGCAAATGATTGTCAGAAAACAACCCTTCGCTGCCCCCTATACACCTGATTTAATGTGTAATGATCAGCACTGGGAAGACAAAGGTGGCAGCATCTGGTGCTGACCACGCCATCACCTGATGTGTTGTGTTGCCCTAAATAGGTGCTCGCTAACAGCACTTCCCTCAATAGCCTCTATGGCTATACAGATGAGTTTTATATTTGTACGTGTGTGTGTTTGTGTGCGGCGATATACGTATGAGTGGCGGTGTAGTGGTTAGCGCAATGCGCTACGAACCCAGCGACCCAAGTTCGATTCCCACTCAAAACCAATAGCGGTGACATATCTGAACCAGGTTCCCGGGCCTCCCCCTAGGTTGACTCGGCCTCAAATGAGCGCCTGGTATGGTGTTTAAACATCACCGCTGCATAGACAAAGGTGGCTGGAAGGGAAACTGGTCACCCACTCCCTCGTGTGCCGTGCCGGCCTTCATAGGTGCTCGCCAACAGCACTTGCCCTAACAATCTGTTTAAGGCTATACTGGGGATCTTCGCCTTTGTTTGCATTCTTCATAAACGATTTGGCACCAGAATCCTTATGTCATGGTCGCAAAATTGAAAGGCACATAAATGAGGATAATTATATACGTCTATTATATACTCCATTATGTACTTATGTAGGAGGGCACTCAGCTACACATTTCCGAGGGGCCAAAGCTGATTACTGTAAACCGTCATTTATATGGACATACAAATCGGCGATGCAGTGACCGTCTTATTGCGCGTTTATGTACGTAAGTAAATGTTCACTGTATTGGCTGTTCATTATACGTGACCAAATCACGTAACTCAGGATATATTTGGTTAACATGGAAATCGTAACTCAAGAATGGAGTATTGGAGATGTATTCAGTCTCAACCGGGATACAAAGACGAGCTATCTAGTCAAATCTGTGAAAAGTGGTTTCCACTGCACCTCACTCGCATACCAGGATATGCAATTGATTAGATGTCCTCCCTAATATTGCTGATGCATTGTGATTTTAACCCAGGCAGGCCTTACTCAGAAGTCTCAATAGCACTTTTTCAGGAGGCTCCTGCATTCGGATGTTCTCTAATTCCATCAATGCTTTGGCAAATAAGAGAATACCAGCATACGCAGAAAAAACCCAAAAATTCCCCAACAAATAGATTAATTAATCTATTGGAGTAGTGTAACTTCAGCACCACATTGCAGTCCGAATCTACAATACCTGGTATTGCCAGGTGGTTTCACATCCGGACTCACACCGGCTTAGCTTTTTTGTCATCTGTTGACTACATCCCTCACCACGGGACTGAGGAAGTACCACCACTGGTTCAGGACCATAGGCAGACTCTTTCTACCAACTCGAGGTCATTAAATCATAAATATACCCCCACCCCCCTTCTCTGACCCCTTCTTCTTCTCCCCTTCACCCCCCTCTTTTGTTGCCCCCCCCCCCCCCTCAAATTCGCCCGTTGGCTTTGTTATATTAAAACAAAAGTTTGTTAACGTTTTATTTTCTATTTCCCTTATTGCTGGTATGAACCTCCTGGTTACACCAGCCCACAGGGGATTATTGTGTCCGTCCGTCGTGCAGGGAGGGGCTGGGTGGGGAGGGTGGGGAGGGGCTGGGTGGGGAGGGTGGGGAGGGGCTGGGTGGGGAGGGGCTGGTCACCCCGTGGTGCCCTTATAAAACTCAACGTTTAACCTAATCACGTCGGCTTGTGCCCGCCCTCACAGTCGGGCATATTTGCGGAATACACCACGCCGCCGTTGACCCTGGCCATTGACCGAGCAACCCAACGTTCCTACCAGCTCCCTCAGCAGGACAATGTGTTTTATTCCGGTGCAACTCCATCCCTTCCCCTCCAACCCTCCAGCACCCCGGGATCCTCCCTCCTGTGGTACCTCACTTGACTCAGTTCCCGCTTCCCCCCCTCCCCCCTCCCCCTTGCCTTTTTACTTCTTTCCCTACTGACCTGAGAGGCGTCTGTAATGGTTAGCAAAGTTTTCTTTCCCCTCCTGGAAAAAAACAACAACAACACACAGAACGATGCATTGCTCGGCGGCTTATGCAGCATTCTCCGTCCGCAATACGGCCACTTATTCATTATCGTAAACATTTATCTTTACAAGGCTAAATTACACATAACTGCCCCGCGGCTCCATTTTAATTTCTGCACACTGCAACATTTGAAGTCAGAATCTCTGCCCGTTTGTCAACAGCCACTGGCTGCAAAGAACCAAACGCAATTGCACAGACGCAAATAAGCATCTTGGATTCGCGAGATCGACACGGAAAGGATCACCCGGAGATTTGTCATTCTGCCACATGAACTGTTATATATTTTTTTACGTTGGGGGTGGGACCCTACATTCCTAGTTAAACACAATTATTTGAAACATTCAATGGGAGGAATTTGGTTAAGAGTAAATTAGCACTCCCATTATAGATGGCGCATTAGATTAAAGCGGAGAGTTAGGTGCATTAAATCACCAAGCACCTCTCCGCCGAGGCAGTTATGACTCCGACAACGCCATCTGCGATCATCCCTCGGGTCATTTTAACCAGCAAGCAGGAGGTAAAGGCAGGGTAGTTTGGAGAAAACATGTTGGGAAGTCATGGCCACTGAACCGATCTCCAATCCATCTCAGCAGGAAGCCTACTTTACTTTCCTTAAGCGACAACGTGATGCCTATAACACTGGTCAAAAAAAAAACATTTTTTCTGGCCTGGACTTTTGCAGCTGTTTTAGATTAATTTCAGGGCACTGATTTCAAATCTGATTTGCTCAGATTTTCTCTATCACATCATTTTTATGCTATCGGCATACCCCATTTTCATTGATTTTACCCGAAATTAACTCTGTCACTTATGATTGCAAGTTGTTGCGAGTCAGTGACTGCTTTAGTGTTAAAATATGGTGCTGTATTTTTAGGATAGTGTGTTTATAATATCATTTTATGTAGATATCCACATTTATTTAAAATTATTCTTCTGCAGTTTTTATTGAAAATGCAATATTTGATATCTCAAAAAACCTGATGTGATAGACAAAAACTGATGCCAGATTTGGAATCAGCACCCCAAAATTACCTTAATACCGTTGGAATACCTTATGCCAGAAAAAAGTGTGTTGACCAGTGTAATTTGTGTTCTGTGCCAGAGTCCGCGTGTACCTCTCCCGCTCTCTCGGTGTCATTCTCCCCCCCCCCCCCCCCCCGCGTGTCGCTCTCTGCACTTTGTGGGCGCTTGGGGCGCTTGGCAAGTCATAGAGTCCACGTTCCTTATCCACATTTTATGGGAGGTAATATGCACAGATCGAAAACTTTCTTTATTGAGCGCACTGCTCGATATAAACTTTTTGTTTAATTTCATGAAATATCATTTGACAAAAGCACTTCACCCAGCTCTCCCTTGCCTACTCTTAGTTTTTTCGGTAAAGTCACATAGGTGAAAAATGAAATTAAAATTTATAAAAGTAATAATAGAAATAAAATAATAATAAAATCACGACGTTTTGGAGTCAACACAAGTCTCCGTCATCAGGTGGGACCGTCACAGCTATATTTGCTGTATCAAGTGAGGCAGGGATTCCAAGATGCAAGTTCTTAAATACAAGTTAAGGTGGAGGAGGGGGGGAGCTTATATCCCTTGCCTCTTTAGTTCATCGTTTAATCCCGGTTTAACTTCATTAATTACCATAGCTTTACTTATTTCATTGGGTTTTCCAGTTGTGTCCCTCCGACAATTATATGTTTTTTTATGTTTCGAGAACTCGTTATTACTTTAGTTTAGCTCGTATTCATCTTTGTTCTAATCTCACGCAGCCTTATTTTTTAGGTCCCTCTGCAATATCCGGAAGGTTAGTTTATACCAGTTGTTATAACGAATACCAAAATACCATTGTGCCTAGCTTTTGTAGACAATGCATTCGATTCAGTGAAAAGACATTTCGATTCAGTTGAATTCGATACACACATTCAAGTTCTTGCAAATGATTGCCTTAAAAATATATATATATAAATTTTCAAAATAACGTATTAAGAGAGAAGAGCTATACTGGGATTACATGCAGAAATTTGCACCGTACAATAAAGTCAGGCATAGAGATATGCTCTCACAAAAGCTCCTGAAAGTGACATTAGAAGATGGGGGGTTTTTTTTCTCTCCAAAAAGTGCATTGCAGAAATAAAGGAGCGAACAAAAATGACTAGAATATCAATCATCCCAGATTTCCTGACGCCATGGCCATTATAACAACCACTGTGAGCGTATTAAGTGCTTCCACGTCTCAAGTAATACTTGGACCGCAACAAGAACGTAAAATACGAAAGTGGTTATCTTGCTGCAAGATCTGAAATAGATAGTAAAACAAAAGTTAATTTGAAAAACCATCGTCTAAAATGATTGTATTTCCCTAAAGCAGCACTCGGATTGCTTTTGCGCTTAAGATTCACACATTGGCACAGGATCTGAGGTATTTAACCAAGATTAAATTACCTTCAAAATTCAAGAATACTCAGGATTACGAAAGTACATTTACCATATCGAAGGTGGTATTTTTTCCGTAATTTCACAGTTTGATTTTCTATTTTTATAATTTCACACAGCTTATGAAAAGGGAGAACAATATTTCAGATAGGTGGCATCATTGAAAGAGTACAATAGGGCCTGAGTTGGGCGAGAGTCAGCCAGAATCTGGGTGGGTGGCTCAATCTGTGAGGCTCAATCTGTGGGGCCGACCAGAGGAGATGAATGCCGACTGGCGGGACCAACAGTTTCAGCAAGGAGGGCAAGTTTTTAAATCGCCTTTGTGCAAAATTGCCCTCGTGCAAAGCTCGCCGATCACTTGTTTACACAGCTGCCTTGACAGATAAAGGGAGAGAGAGAAAGAGAGGTTAAATGCAATGACATCAAATTGAATGTAAGACGTAGCTCGGGTGGTTAGCTTTGCACGCTGTTGAATCAAGTGCCGTTAGTGAACACCTGTTAAATTAAAGGCTGCATGGTGGTGCAAGAGTAAGTGGAGAGGCCAGAAACACGTAGGCTGTGCCAGTGCTCCTATTGACCACACTAAGTGGGAATAGTTTTAGGCCGAGTTGACCTATGGCAGGCAAGGCTAGGTTCAGATATCAATTGAGCAACAACTGAGCAATCGAGCATGACTGGGAGTTGAACTCAGGCCACTTGGACTATACCGCAACAGCACCACCGCTAATCTCCCCCATGGCATATCAATCCACTGCATCGCCTGTCCATTGCCTGGAGAAAAAGTAAATAAACTTAGTCAGAAAATTTACATTCTATTGTTTGTTATTGTTTAAAAAAGTCAAGTCCCAGTGGCGCACTGCTCAAAGGAGAGTTGGCAGCAACGGTCTCTTGTGGAGGCACAGAATGACTTTATTCTTCACCGACACTCATAAAAGTGACCACATCACCCCCATTCTCACGTCCCTCCTGTGGCTTCCAATTGAATCCTGTATCAGCTACAAAGATCCTCCATGGACTTGCCGCTGTATAACTTTGCCCCCCCCCATCCCCTCTCATCTTACTCTAACAAGTCGTGTAGTGTGGTTGGCATGGGACCTCTTGCAAGGGATGAAACGGGGTCTCCCCACTGTCATCCAATTGGCCCCCTCTTTATATTATTTCTAGATTTGAAGCTTTCGTGACTGCAAGGATTCATACTCTTGGTTCTTTCGGTAAAGTCACGTAGGTAAAAAATGAAATTAAAATTAATAAAAAAAAAAAAAATCACGACGTTTCGGAGGCAACACAAGTCTCCGTCATTAATTTTAATTTCATTTTTTTTACCTACTTGACTTTACCAAAATAACTAAAAGTACCCCTCTTTATAGCCCGGCGTCTTGGTCCCCTTCTGTCTGACCCGTGGGCCCGGTGCAGTTGCACACTCGATAACTACCCCACTGCACTCCAATGTCCTCCACGTGCCCAGCAACCAATTCCATCTGTCAAGACTGCCCCTTCATTCAATAGGAGGTTGCTCCATCTCCGTTGCTGCCCCCTTTGTGAAGAATTGTCTTCCTGCAACCCATCGCACTGACGATTTTCAGATCGAGGCTCAAGACTTTCCCCTCCTCCTCTGCCTACAACTGGAAGGATTATCCCGCAATATGAATGGATTTAATTTGCATCTTTACCATCACGACTCCCTTTCTTCCCTACCCAGGAGCCTTCTGCTATTCAGTCCCCCGCCCTGCCATTAAACAAAAATGAATTGCTTCCATTAAACTCCATGCACGTCTTCCCATGAGCACAGCGTTTTGTGATGCGGTCACATTTATGCAATGCATGAATCCAAAGATAATTGTATTATAATGGCCTCGGCCAACGTATCCATAAGAAGACCACTGATAAGATCTTACGGAGTGGTACTCATTTTTGTTTACCCTGTAGAGATAATGGCATAAATAGATTTCAATGCGAGATTTCAGGTCGCAACCCTCACGATCGCAAGTTCAGTCCAGTATTTAAATCGCGATGCCACCTGGCCAGATGCGTATTGTTTCATAAACTCGGGCTCATCATCTTGACATTTTCGCTTTAAGATAAATGAGTTTAAAAAAATTTGCTATTCTTAATTGTAAGTAGATTACTCGCAGGACCGCCATCACAGGAAAGGAGTATGGGCACGAGAAGTCACGCTGCCGTCTGGTTGACAAGTGGACAGTTACTCGGTGCATACACAGAAGCCCCGGAGGTAATTGCATCTCTCACGAAGGGGTTGTGAGAGCGGAGGGCCAGCACCTCTTGGGGCTGTGGCGGCGATGGAGGCACGTGTGCCATGCTGCAAATTGTACCCCACAGCGTGTGTCGAGCGTTCGTGCCATTACGCGTCGACAAACACAGCCAATGAATAAGGATTCATACTCTTAGTTCTTTCGGTAAAGTCACGTATGTAAAAAATTGAATTAAAATTAATCACTTGATGCAGGAAATCTGGCTGTGACGGTCCCACCTGATGACGGAGACTTGTGTTGCCTCCGAAACGTCGTGATTTTTATTATTTTATTTTATTTCTATTATTACTTCTCTAAGTCACTTGAAAGTATTTTTTCCATTTGCTCATGAACAAAGAATTTCATATTTGTGCATGAAAGCCATATGAAGACAAATATAGCACGTGTGTACCGCTGCAAAATACAGACCTAGATTTCTAAATTGAATCCTGTCCATGTATTTGTTTAAAGTGAAACAAAACATTTTGTGGACTTTAACAGCCGTGAATAACATTGTCTGTTTATACTTTCCGCCCGAATGTTCATTTTAAAATGATTCCAACGTGTTGCAGGCAAATCTTTATTCTGGTTAATTATTGTTAACCACTGGGCATTTGTTTACACCGAAATCACTACGAAACTATAATTTCGTGACCCAGGAACAAAAGACTGGATCTCCGGTTTAAATAAGAATTTAACGACAACGATGATTAACTTCGGTAAAAATGTAAATCGTTAAGGTCAACCTGAACATGAAACCAAACAATGTCCAGTACTCTCAAGCTGTTTTGAATGCAAATGGGGCGCGCACACGTGGTTACGGGCCCCAACCCATTGCGTTCCCAACATTTGCCGTGCAGGCAGGCCCCAGTGGTCAAGATGATCACATGACGTAATAAACCTCATCGTTCTTGCGCAAAACAATGAATGATGCAATCTGAACCTGGTATTGCATCATACATGATATGAATTGCATCATGTTATTCCTAGAAGTCATGGATGATGCAATCATAACTCTGCTGAACAAATTGCCCTATATCAGCTGTAGAAATCATACAGTGTCGTGCTCTCTTATTTGTCAGTCTTTGATTTTACAAAGGGACACAGTTCTGTTTAGCCAACGTGAGCAGAGATGCCTCGTACTTGTGTGAACAAAGCAGAAAACTTCTGCTATGTTTGAGAAGTGACTTTTGCATCACAAAACGCAGTATAACCACTATGGTTAAGAGAGCCTATCACTTTTATGTTGGCTGCAAAATTGGAGATCAGGAAAAGATGTATATGCTACAACACTTGTTCAACAAATCCTCACCAGTGGTTGAACAGGAAAAGAAAATCTATGCCTTTTGCAGTACCAATAATTTGGAGAGAGCCAACAGATCATATCAGCAATTGTTACTTCTGCAACGTGCCTCCAGTTGGGAAAAGTGTGTCAAAAAGAAAAAGTGGACTGTGCAATATCCAAACATTCCATCAGCTATACGCCCAGTACCCCACAGATAAGGATTGCTGCTTCCTGATGCACCAGAATAATTCTCACTTGAGTCTGATGAGGAAGAGGATGAAACTAATGGTCCTGAACCCTCAAGGTCACATGACCCACAGTTTCTCCCATCCTCCTCCTCTGAACCACACCTCATCGCACAAGGTGAACTGAAAGACCTTGTCAGGGATTTGGAACTACCCAAGAGTAAGGCAGAGCTGTTGGGCTCCAGACTGCATCAGTGGAATCTCCTGGCAGGTGATGTTTCTATGTTCCGTGACCGTCAAAAGGATATTGTCCCATTCTTCTTCATGAAAGGTGATCATGTAGCTTGCAACAACATCGATGGTGTAATGACAGCCCTCAACATCGTTCATGATCCAGATGAGTGGCGACTGTTCATTTATTCATCGAAAATGAGTCTTAAAGTTGTTTTGCTGCATAATGGAAATGTTTTGCCATCAATTTAAGTTGGTCATGCAGTCCATAAAAAGAAAACGTATGACAGCATGAAATAACTTTTGAGGTGCATCAACTATAACCAACATCAGTGGCAGCTTTGTGGCAAATTGAAGGCTGTTGCTCTCTTGCTTGGTCTGCAGACCGGATACACAGAGTACTGCTGTTTTCTCTGCGAATGGGATAGTCACGCGAGAGATTCCCACTACATCAAGATAGATTGGCCACTCCGGCAGTCATTGGAGCCTGGAAGAAAAGTGTTCGGCATCCACCACTTGTTGAATCAAGGAAGATTTTGTTACCACCCTTACACATCAAGCTGGGTCTGATGAAGAACTTTGTCAAAGTCATGGACAAAAATACTCTTTGGTTCTTTCGGTAAAGTCACGTAGGTATAAAATAAAATGAATCACGACATTTCGGGCGCAAAACACAAGCGTCCGTCATCAGGTGGGACAACCACAACAAGAAACAATTGCTGAAGTGGACAAAACACAAGCAGCTTTCAAGTACATCCGTGGTAAATTTCCAAGGTTAAGTGAAGCTAAGATGACGTAAGGTGTCTTTGTTGGTCCTCAGATTCATGAACTTCTTCGAGATGTTGCATTTGAGAGTGCACTGCGTGGCAAGGAAAAAACGGCACGGAAACCTTCCAGTTCGTGGCAACAAAACAACAAGACAGACAACTACAACTACTACAGGGAGTTGGTGGAAAACGTTCTCATGGCATACAAAAGCCTTGGTTGCAACACGTCACTAAAATTAAAATTTTTGCAGTCTCATCGAGAGTTTTTTTTTCCAAACGAACTGCGGAGCAGTGAGCGACTTCGCCAGGACGTTGCAACAATGGAGAAATGGTTAAATTTAAATTTAAAGCTTTCGTGACTGCAGGGATTCATCTTCTTGGTTCTTTCTACGCATTTCACAAGTAGTACTGATCGCATATCTGCATTTGCCATAAATATGCTAAATTCCTCTTCATATGCAAATTATTTTGTCAAGGCGCTCTTCCCCCCTCCATCCCAGCTTAAATAGACACTCCAAGCCTGGGGTGTGTCATTCAGACTCTGTCTTCTCGACAGACCTGTTCTTCACCTGAGGACGGCTGCTTGCGTTGTGGCCGAAACGTCGTGAGAATTATTTGATTATGTTTTATTTTAATTATTTTATTATTTCCATTCTACGTGACTTTACCGAAAGAACCAAGAAAATGGAGAAACGCTGTCAGGGCAAATGGAGTCCATCAATGATTGCAGACTCTTGCTGGACAGTGACAAGAGATGCTCCATTTAATGAATACAAAGAGACAAGCCAAGAAGCACCCAGAAGACACTGAATAAGAACTAAACTATGTACTTATATGTAAATAATAGTTAGTTTTTACTTTTTTTTCATAATACATTTTATTTACATAACCTTTTGCTGATTTTTTAAGTGTTACATGAACAGGCCAGGTGACATGTTACCATGTAAAGCAAGCATAAACACATGAACAGACCCATGTTTACAATTTATGAGTAAAAATCTACTATTTACACAATATACATAGACGTAAAATGTAAAACACTTATCTTGGGAACAGTAGCCAAGCAGTTGTTTTTATTGTCATATTTGAATTCAGCACATCAAAATCCATAATGAACAACACATTTCATCTCTGAAGCAGACGACGTCTAAAAAATTGCAGACCAGTGTTACCCCAGCTGGCTAAGTACATACAGAGCGCTTCGCTTACAAACATATACAAAATGCAAAGTTTATAAAAGAGATTTTAAAAAATATATTTGCCTAATTTTAGAAACCACAACACCTTCATGGTTTACTCCACCTGTGTGTAAACAGAGGTGCGGGGGGAAGGACACCGAACTAAACACAAAGCAGTTTTTAAAAATTCTATTTAGATTTTAACACTCTGCACAATAGATACCCCTTACACGCAGGCGCCAGGCTGAGAATCCTGATACTCGGGACTACGAACCCACACAAACCTACCCGTGAACCTGAACTACAAACCCCAAAAACCTGGACAGGGCCTTAATAGCTGCTCACTTTTGCCCGGACAATCTATAATGCCTTGGTGGTAGTGTGTGCGCGTGTGAGTGTGTGTGCATTCCTATTGTGGGGAGCGATAGTGCAGCGGTTTGCGCGCTGCGCTATGAACCCGACGACCCGAGTTCGATTCCCGCTCACGGCCAACACCAGTGACGATTATCTGAACCGCTCCTGGGCATCCCCTAGGTCGACTCAGCCTCAAATGAGTACCTGGTGCGGTGTGTAAACATCACCACTAGGGAGACAAAGGCGGTCGGGCGTGGTGCTGGCCACCCACACCCCCTCGTGTTACCGTTGCGGCCTTCATAGGTGCTCGCTAACAGCACTTGCCCCTACAGTCTGTTAAGACTATATGGGGGATCTTTATCTTTTATGCATTCCGATACAGGGCTTTACAATGATTGACGCTTGAAAGAGATGGTCACCCCCTCCCCTCTTCGCCTGCGGGGGTAGAGAGAGGTGAGAATGGCAGCAGTAAAACCAGCTCATGGCTTCCTGCAGCTTCCGCAAGAGATTGCGTCAATTTTTTCGCTCTTCTTCTCTCGATGCCCAGATTAATGGCCTTTTAATATACTCTCCACAATTGTGCCCTTTTTCCTGGAGCGCAGAGCAAATTCTCTCACGCCGTACTGCCAGGAAATGGGCACATTTCATTTAAATCGCAACAGTCATAGCTGGGGATTTTTTTTAAATATATTATTGTTTTAGCATTTTATTCCATTTCCCGTGGCATTACATGCCAGTCCGATGGCTACTCAGAAAGCAAAATAAGATAGAGGCACCCTTCGGGAACCCATCGCAACACTTCTCCAAACACCAAACACATTTATTTTATTTATTATCCGCACTGGCTCTCACCTCAATCCCACATCAATTACACGATTGCCCTCAATGTTTTTCAAGAGCCTCCATGGACCTGTCCCCTCGCCTATCTCTCCCCTCTCATTTCATTTCCACTCCTCTCTCCGTGCCCTCTGCCCCTGCAATCAAGGCCTCCCTGTCGACACCCCTTGACACCCCCTAATCAATCAATCAATTGGGAGGTCACTCATTCTTTTCTGGTGGACCGCATTGTCTTAAAATTCCCGACCGTCTTCAAATCGGACTCACGCCCTGTTACGGATCAGACCTTCTCTCTTCTCCTCTGCTAAATGTTCTCGCTAGCTGACGCTCACTCTCTCTCCCTTGCAGTTTATTTTACCTTCTCCCCTTCACCAGCTGCAACCTTGTTCTCCGTGCTCTGAAAAAATAGGGGCTCTTGTAATTGTATGCACATGGATACATATATATACACAGCAATTTGTTAATCCACTGCTGGATGAGGGCCTCCCCATGCTTGTGTCATCCTCGCAAGGGTTTTATCTAGATTAAAAATAAATTTCGTTAGAACTGCTTTTTGTGTTTAATTTGCTGTCCTTCCCCCGCACCTCTGACGAACAAGGTTTTCTATGTACGATGCAAAAGAAGTTCAAGATACATACATACCTTAGCTTCTGAGCTCTGATGATATCGGGCACCTATCGGTCAATTTGGTCGCGGGCGTTGTGCATGTGGGAATTCCCAGCTCAAGATCGTCCATTTCCTTTTCCCCATGCTACCTCTGTACCTGACCACCTTCCCACCCCTTACTAACATTGCGTTTTTTCCAAACCCTCCTTATAAAGCATTGCAATCACACACTTCATAGATCCAAACGTTACTGTCTCAAGTAACGCGCCACAATGTTTACGAAACTGTGCGATCCTTCCCGAATTTATTAAACATTTCTGAGTTATTTTTCTAATTACTGCATGTGACTATTTGATAACATAAGGTGTGATGGGCATAAAATTAGGTTAGCCGCATAAATATGCAGAATTGAACAACCGAACCCACATGAAGCGAAGGAAACCTGCATATATACGTATGCATATAAGTCTACTATAATAAGTGACATGACAATTCATCTGTAATATGATTATTCATTGCTGAAGTTTCAACCAAATTTAGTGCGAGGATTTTTTTGGGCGATATCAGTGTTGGGGCTGAAATTGTGAAGTAGTCTGCACATTTCAAAAGCCTTTGTTCGTCTTTAAAATTCAACTGGGTTCTCGAGACGAAAGGCTTAGTGTGCTTAGATTGGCAATAGCCTTTGAAGCCACAAAGTTATCTCGACACAGCTCAGATACCAAATAACCTGGATCATCCATACAGCACAAGAACACAACACAGCCTAAGTGCATTATGGTTGTAATATGTATCGGCACCGGGGAGCAGTGGTTATGAACCCGTGACATTGAGTTTGATTCCAGATGACGACTAACATCAGAGGCGGGTGATATCTGCGCGAATTCTGGCCTCCACGTTCACCAACCTGCATGGTCCAGTGTGGTGAAGTATGGCCAACAAACCCCCAAAAATTAAAGGAACTCAAAGATCCTTAGATATGTGGGAGAAACATCACAAGCTATCCCGTACGGCTGCTGCCTTGTTATTGTTTTGTGTGACCAGGGAATGGAAGCTCGGAGTTTTCAGTTTTCTAAGGCTCTGTCCTAACCTCTCATTTCCACCATTCCCCATAAAATGCATGTGTAGTGAGGCTGACACACGTTGTCCTTTATTAGGAGCCCTTATTCAGACCCAGCACTATCGAGGCCCAGGCTTGTATCTTGGTGCTTGAACTCCATCTTCTCTACATCCGTCCCCTCCCCCGTGTGCTGTCCCCTTTCATACCCCTCGTGCCCCCTCTCTGGAAGTCGCTCGCCCCACTCCTCTCAGCCAATCCACGTCCTCCTCCACCAACGGTTGTCAACCGTCGCCTCAACCGTCGACCCCCACTTCCCACCTTTAACGTTTTTAATCTCCCCTCCAATTCCCTTTTGAACCTCGCCTCCCGACCAATCACCCTTGTAGGCCTCTCTGCACCGATCGGAGGCCTTGGACGCCTTCCTGACTGTCCGTCTTGCCCGTTAGGGTTGTCTTCGGTAAGCGGTCTGTTGCCTCGGTCATTGCACATGCAAATATGCGAGGTGTATACAAGCGGGACTTTAGAAGGACGGGGCGAAGAGTTGACGGCATGCGAATACAATGAGCGATGAAATAAGGCAGCCAAGAGAATGAACGCACTGTTTGGGATTACCTCAGGCGAGACAGAGCAATTCATGCATGGCACTCTGTGAGCTCGTCGAATAAAACTTTCACGGATGGATTTACATACAACGTGCACAATATTGACTTCGAGCTGTGAACCCAGACCCTTTTTTTTGTCACGTGGGTTGCTTATAATCTAGATTTGAAGCTTTCGTGACTGCAAGGATTCATACTCTTTGTTTTTTTCGGTAAAGTCACGTAGGTAAAACAATCAATGAAATAAAATGAATGAAAACAACCAAATTAAATCACGACGTTTCGGAGGCAACACAAGCTTCCTTCATCAGGTGTAAAAAAGGCACAGCAAAATAACCGTAGCGAGAGTTATTTGTGATGAGACATTGTGACGTAGGGTAAGAGGAGGGGGAGGAGCCAAGGAGGACCTGATGAAGAAAGCTTGTGTTGCCTCCGAAACGTCGTGATTTAATTTGGTTGTTTTCATTTATTTTATTTTATTGATTGTTTTACCTATGTGACTTTACCGAAACAAACTAAGGGTATGCTTATAATCTATTGCGTAGCACGTGAGACTGCATTCCAGAACGGTTTCACACACGCTAGCACAATGATCAAGAGCCAATTCGCGCAATTGCATGAATAAATAACACTTTTTTATGGCTATAAGGTGTCAGACATTGCACATTCATAACTCAAATGATGACACAAGGGTGAAGTTTGGTTCTGAAATGTGTAACACTTTTCTCCATAGAACCATATAAAAATATACAAAATGCTTGAAAAAGAAAGCCATAACTTTCAAATATGTGTTTCCTTCATACCTTTCCATAATTTAATCCAATTATGCAATTGGTGTCGCATTGCGAAGATCCGTTTGGATCTCCATGTGTTCGAGAAGAGTCTGCGGAAGGTGATGTCATAAAACTACTAATTAATATTTTCTCAATTGACGTTTTTAATTCACTTAGGAATCACTACAATTTCCCCATGCATTATGATGCAGAGAATTGTCCGTTTTTACGACAGTCAAACTGATATTCTAAATTCTCAAGAGTTGTGTTTTTTGTGCAAAAATGCGTGGATGTTAAAATGTCGCGACAATTTTGCTTTGGTTCGTGCAGCCATCGGTGACTGGACTGAGCCCATCAACTGACTACACGTGAGATAAAAAAAAACATACAACAAAGTCACATTTCAAATTCAACAAGAGTCTGAACATAATTACAAAGTGGACAAAAGTTTTCTAATGAAAGTACTTCCATAATCTCCTATTATTTATGACCGAACATTAGCACCCATCATTTTACAGGTAATTTAAAACATCGTCTTAAATCGAATTGAATCAGATATAGCGAGGCCAGACAGAAGGGGTAGCTGGCTATTTGGATTTGAGGCACATCTTGCCAAGTATATTTTAAGCGCTGGCATGTCACAATATACGTGCCCTTACACTCTGACATGTGCCCTTACGCCATGAAATTCGTCATTATATGCAGTTGTTGAATGAGCTGCTTGGATCTGAGACATTGTGCCAATTATCAAGATGAGCCAATGATCTTCATTAAAAAAGAAATGCGACCAATTACTGCGTGAATTGCTTGAAAATAATGGTTTTACAGCCTGCATTATTACGATGTTTTTTCTTATTATCATCATCATCATAATTTACAGATTCGACTAATTACTAGCAAGGAGATATGGAAACCCAGCTAAAGCAAGCGTAGTGGTTGGAGCATTACCAACGCAGACGTAGACCAAAGAAGTCAGGGCAGAGGCATGAGTGTTAATTATGGCTGCAGGGTGGAAGTTACAAATATTAAAAGCCTAGGGTAATCATCTCGGGTGGCTGTCCTGAATCCAGTGGTGCGAATTCTTCATTCCCATCGCAGTCCAATGACTTATGGCAAAACTGTTGAATTCCCACGGTGTGCTTTCTCATTTTATCGATCTTTGGAAGGATGCTGGGTTGAACCTATCCGACTAAACGTTTTACTCGTAACCCTTGTGATGAAAATTAAAGACAATTGCTATGTTTATGGGAAGGCCTTCATCCAAGCAGTGTATATAGTCTGGTCACTGATATCCTTACAGCCTGTGTTAAATATTACAAGCAATTACATGCCTTAGAAAATAGATGGTTTACTTCTCACCTCCATGTATACCTCCTCCTAAGCTTCAAGCCAAACTATGAATAGCACGTTTGTCTACGTACGGTGCGAAGTAAGTTCAACATACATACAAGACAAATGTAAAAGTTACTTTGTGTGCTGCTTTATTGAGCACGGTGCAGTGTTCATTTTATGTTTACAGCCCTCGGGCAGTGGTGGAAATTACACATTCCTATGACAGAGGCGAGTATTTTTGTAAGACAACCACTGATGACTTCTTAAAAAAGCGGTACTCCTATTTATCCACCCCAAAGGGATGATGATGGGACTGAATGAAACCCCCGATAAGAGGGGCTTTTGAGCTTGGAAACCTTTCGAATGCGAGCTTCACTCTCCGCAGCTGAGCCACGGGGCTGGTTAGAAAGACGGAGAGATTTCATTT
This sequence comes from Lampetra planeri, assembly GCF_965212315.1. Taxonomy (NCBI): domain Eukaryota; kingdom Metazoa; phylum Chordata; class Hyperoartia; order Petromyzontiformes; family Petromyzontidae; genus Lampetra; species Lampetra planeri. The sequence continues at coordinate 4,669,054 of NC_136145.1, read as the reverse complement.
GTTGGTAACCAGGTGAGAGACCATTGAGACGAGGGAGTCTCGTTTTCAAGAGAGATACGAGTCAATATAAAAGCACCGTCCAACAAACCAGAGAAATCGTGACAAACTTAGTGCAGTACATATTCTTGGTTCTTTCGGTAAAGTCACGTAATTAGAAAATAAAGATAATAATAATAAAATAAAATAAAAATTGTAATAATAAAAATTAGATAAAAAATTATAAATTGAAAATAATAAAAGCACCTGATGAAGACCGCTTGTGGTGCGATCGAAATGTCGTGGGTTTTTTGCTTTTATTATTTTCAATTTATTTTAATTTTTTTTTGCTTTTTAATATTTTCAAAGTGTTAGTTTTATTTTATTTTTATTATTTGAATTGTAATTTTATTATTATTATTTTTTAATTTCTAATTACGTGACTTTACCAAAATAACCAAGAATATGAATTCCTGCAGTACAATTCGAAAACATCTGAGAGGGCTACATAGCACAACTGTGAAAAGCTATATAGAACATGAAGGTCTTGAACAGTGATGTAATGATTCATCGATTAATCGTATTTCTTAAGCTCGTGAAAGCGCATAGAATCTCGTACAAATAATGAAGACGTCTTCGATTCGCACGTGTTGTACGCAATGAGTTCACGTGACCCCCTGCAGCTCACTAATGGACATCCACAGTCACCACAATGGCAACAAATACATAATTTTATCGCGACATTGCATGCGTATCGTAAGGCTAGGAAGCCGCTATAATTCCAGACGTATTCTTGAACCTGGACTTGAACACGGGGGCAGGGTGCAGGGTGCCCGCAGAACGAATATGCGACAAACACCGTTCACCTAAATCGGCCACAGCTCTAGCGGGGAATTTGAAAAAGGCGTCGTCTGTATGTGATGCCCTGCGATAAATGCTCAGCTCTGCTACGAACCACGCTGGTTGTCCCCAAAAAAGATCACTGTTGCCCCCACATGTCCCTTCCGAGTGCCGGTAAGAGCATGGCTGGTGTGAAGCCGCTAGGGCTACGTATTATGCACTTTAACATCCAGATTGAAAACTCATTTCTTTAGAGCACCTTTTTTGTGTTCGGTTTGTTGTCTATCCCCTGCAACCCTGATTACCACGGTTGGCTGGCTACGTGTGGTGCAAAAAAAGTTCAACATGCATACGCACACTCCTCTACTGAAAGGAGACACAGCAGGCGCTTGTATATAAACAACAAGGTAAAGGTGCAGTTCTGCAATTACTATCATGGCTGGCTACATATCGTGCGAAAGAAGTTCAACATACATACAAACATGCAAGCCATGCGGTGGTACAAGCACACTCATTGTAGAGTGGAGTGCAGGAACAGTGGTTAATTCTAGATTTGAAGCTTTCGTGACTGCAAGGATTCATACTCTTAGGTTTTTTCGGTAAAGTCACGTAGGTAAAAAATAAAATAAAAATGAATAAAAGTAAAATAAAAATCACGACGTATCGGGGGCAACACAAGCTTCTGTCTTCAGGTGACGGAAGCTTGTGTTGCCTCTGATACGTCGTAATTTTTATTTTACTTTTATTATTTTTAATTTTTTACCTACTTGACTTTACCGAACAGTGGTTAGCCAGGTGACCCAGAGCTCGATTACCTGGCCATGGGGAGTGATATTTGAACGTCGCCTCCAACACCAACCTGCCACTGCCCAGTGCGGTGAAGGATGGTCAAACAACCCCCAAGGCTGACACAGCATGGGGAAAACTCCACGAAGCAGTGGATTGGCAAAGGTCTGCACATATGTTGTTGTTATTATTAAAGTTTCAAATGTCTTATTCTTTCCAGGACATTAATATTCCTGCTTTTTGTCAGTTGGGTAATATTACACCACTCGGGAAAATGCATGTACATGTAGTTCTCCCAACTTCTGGTATTGTGAGATATGCTTATTCCGTTGATGTCCATGGGCCCTACCTTCTATACATGAACCATTTTTCGGATGCATTTTTGCAACCTGCAGCTGAGGAAAACAAGTTTAGGAATGGAAGTGCTGACTCCTTGACTGATATACCAACAACATGTCTTCATGACTGAACTGCAGAATCCATGCGAACGCATTGATACATTGGGCAAGCGTCAGTTGGAAATTCACATATGTGCAAACACATCACAAAAACGTATAAAAATTTGTTTTCTAATATGCTGCTCTATTTTGGAATGAGATGACAGTAACAAGGGTAAAGGTGCAGCCCTGCAATTGCACGCTCTCGCCACTGCTCGGTCAATGGCCAGGGTCAACGGCGGCGTGGTGTATTCCACAAATATGGCCGACTGTGAGGGCGGGCACAAGCCGGCGTGAGTAGGTTAAACGTTGAGTTTTATAAGGGCACCACGGGGTGACCAGCCCCTCCCCACCCAGCCCCACCCCTCCCACCCCCGACCCAGCCCCTCCCCACCCAGCCCCTCCCCACCCTCCCCTCCCCACCCAGCCCTCCCCAACCCAGCCCCACTCAGCCCCTCCCCACCCAGCCCCTTCCTGCACGACGGACGGACACAATAATCCCCTGTGGGCTGGTGTAACCAGGAGGTTCCTACCAGTAAAAATTGCAATGCGTGGCCATGGTGCAGTCACCGCGTGTGTCCACTAAGTGGCGTTTGCGTCCGCTGAAACTATGCAGACCAGGAGCCAGCCATTTCAAATTCGTGCAGCAGAGGGCACGTGGTGAACATTTACTGCAAAAGAAAAGCCTCTGCCATGGAAATAAACGTTTGCCAATTTGTTTTCATCGCCTCTCCAGCCGAGACTCACCGCCCACGTTCATGTCAAGCTCCGACCGCAGACATTTTGCATCGAGCGCGTGCGTGTGTATGGGGGTTGCCCACCTCTTGAGGAGGTACAAACAAAAACACTGAATCTTTCAGAATCGTTTTTTTTCCCTTAAAAAATCCGATGACTTATGAAAGTCGTTTTCACCGACGTCTGGTCAAACCAGGGAGATATCATGGTAAGATATCTGGCAGCACGGGAAGAGGGCATGGCTATTTGTGGATGCATTACGCGACTGATCAAAACCGTAACCAATTCATGTTCCACGGAAGACTTCATACATTTCAGCTGCCTCCTCGACAAGAGGGCGATCCTAGACAAACCCGGAGAGTTTGCAACTCGCATTTATTTGTGACTGATATTTTCTGTTTAACACGTAGGCTTTCGCGACCAATATTATTCATAATCAACGTTTTTGGGTTTAGATTGCGTTATTTATAAATGTGTCGTAATCCTCCACTACCCGACACGGCCAATCAGTAAAAAAGTGTCACGTTGACAAAAGACAAAAAGAATAGTTCACTGCTTTAGCCCACCGGTGTGTTGAAGCGTGAAACCACAACATTTACAATTTGAGTACGACGTTTCGCTGGTAATTGCATCCAGCATCATCGGGCAATTCAAATTGTAAATGTTGTGGTTTCACGCTTCAACACACCGGTGGGCTAATGCAGTGAACTATTTGTCTTTTGTCAACGTGACACTTTTTTACTGATTGACCGTGTCGGGTGGTGGAGGGTTACAACACATTTATAAATAACGCGATCTAACCCAAAAACGTTGATTATGATATTTTCTGGTTTCCTCCCGTGTGCTGAAAATGAAACAACAAAAAAGAAACGCTCATTCGTGGAATTGGCCAAACATGCCAGTGCAGGACATTCATGGAATGGACTTGAAACTCAGTGAAGCTTTCCTGGTTCAATAATTTGTATTTTTGTTGTGTTTACATTTTTTATTTGACCAACAAAAATGTCACTTTAAGATAAGAAAACCAGGTTTCAACCAAAATAACTTAATTATTTTAACTTAACATTTACGCGTTTAAAAATGTTCGTGTTATTTGGGGTCACAACAAAGCTCCCTCGAATGAAGCGTATTAAGTATTTATTTTAGTAACTGAGCGCAGGTCGAGAGAACCAAAAAAAAACACTTCAACTTGTTATGGTGCGCACGGAATTAATGAACCAAAATGTGTTTACGGTTCAACTGAATGGTGGTGAAAACTGCCAATTGCCAATCAATGTATTGTTCTTATTATTAATATTCATCTTTAATGGGGGAGTGCATGATGAACGTAAGACCTGAGCAAACATGTTTATTGTTTGAAAGGTCGCGATGGCACGGAACTAATTAATCACAATTTTGGGCTGTGTCGATAAGCCGTCGGACCTCATGAGAACAATGTCAAGACGCAAAATGGACATCCTCTCATGCCATTTAATTGCCGGAATATCGACGCATACTCGCCGCTCCGCGTATGCTTTCTCATTATGAGCGATGCGCTCTCTCAATGCTTAACACCATCGCCGAACCAACCCCTCGCAAAATTTCGATTTAAAGCTTTCGTGACTGCAGGGATTCATCTTCTTGGTTCTTTCGGTAAAGTCACGTAGACCCCTCGCACTTTGGTGCAACATCGTGACATCGGTGCATTCGTGACCCACCTGCTCTCAATTCACCGTTGAAGTAGGACAGCGTCTCCCCACACATCGTGTCGGTTGTGGTTGCCGTGTTTGACCATACTTCACCACGCTGGACGGTGCCAGGCTGGTGAAGAAATGACCGGGGTGAAGGAAGTGAGGGGGAAATAGCCTGGTTCAGATATCGCTCGCGACTGACATCGGCGTGGCTGAGAATTGAACTCGGGTCGCAAAGCTTTGTGGCACAGTAAGGAGCACACACTACGCCATTACTCACGTGTTTCGGGCACAATGATTCACTCCCCTCCTCCTCCTCACCGAGCCGCTCCCCCAACGATCAGATGCATTTCCACAATTGTGGGCCGCGATTTGATGCAAATAATTCATTTTTTTCACTCGTCATTCCGTCTCGTTTCTAACGTTTCTCATTAATTTGTTTCCTCTCATTTGTAGGTGTTTTGCATCAATGAGCGAAGATGTAACCGCCGGAATGTAATTAGCATCCCTCTAACAATCGACTACTTGATGAAGGCCTACAGATGATGATACTGTCGGCCATGGCGGGAGTAGTTTTGACTACATTTCACCAACGTGGCCAGTGGGTTAGTGAAGTGAGTTGGTAAAGTGAGTTGGTGAAGTGAGTTGGTGAAGTGATTTGGTGAAGTGAGTTGGTGAAGTGAGTTGGTGAAGTGAGTTGGTGATGTGAGTTGGTGAAGTGAGTTGGTGAAGTGGGTTGGGGAAGTGAATTAGTGAAGTGAGTTGGTGAAGTGAGTTGGTGAAGTGAGTTGGTGAAGTGAGTTGGTGAAGTGAGTTGGTGAAGTGGGTTGGGGAAGTGAATTAGTGAAGTGAGTTGGTGAAGTGAGTTGGTGAAGTGAGTTGGTGAAGTGAGTTGGTGAAGTGGGTTGGGGAAGTGAATTGTTGAAGTGAGTTGGTGAAGTGAGTTGGTGAAGTGAGTTGGTGAAGTGAGTTGGTGAAGTGAGTTGGTGAAGTGAGCTGGTGAAGTGAGTTGGTGAAGTAAGTTGGTGAAGTTGATTGGTGAAGTGAGTTGGTGAAGTGATTTGGTGAAGTGAGTTGGTGAAGTGAGTTGGTGAAGTGAGTTGGTGAAGTGAGCTGGTGAAGTGAGTTGGTGAAGTGAGTTGGTGAAGTGAGTTGGTGAAGTGAGGTGGTGAAGTGAGTTGGTGAAGTGAGTTGGTGAAGAGATTTGGTGAAGTGAGTTGGTGAAGTGAGTTGGTGAAGTGAGTTGGTGAAGTGAGCTGGTGAAGTGAGCTGGTGAAGTGAGTTGGTGAAGTAAGTTGGTGAAGTTGATTAGTGAAGTGGGTGCCCCCCCAGGATAGGTTATGATAGATGGCCAAGGAATAAAACTCACGTGACCGGGTTCAAATGATATAATTTCACAACTTGAAAAAGCATAAATCCTCACACGTGCGATTAAATCTGTCCATTGGGAGTCTGGATAATTGATAGTAATCCATAATTCAATGAATGCATTTGTACCCAAATATTTGTAAGTGAAAGTAATGTGTGCAGATTATGATTGTGCACCTTTGTGCAAAAGGCAAGTTTTTTTTCTTGAAAATGTCTTAATTAACAAGAGAGAGGGAAAAAACAGACGCATACGTGAACATATTTGCATACGAATAGCATAGATATAAAAAAAATACACATACAAATTGCGCATCTATCCAAGGCGTTAAATTGGGTGTAACGTGTTCAGAAGAAAAGAAAAAACACATTGGAAAAGACTGAGAAATGAAAAACTGTTATCCCCTACACTGCAGCAAACAACATCACCACCACCACCGCGATGCCTTGCTTGCTGTTTTCTTTCATTGTCAGCGTGTGTATGGTTGCTTTTGTGAACACATAGTTGTGGGAAATTGCTAAACCGTACGTGACATTTGGGTTACTTGGAGAAATGAATTATTAATGGCAATCCATGCATATTCTTTGAGGTTGGACACTTGTTTCTTAAAGGTCTAGTTTTCAGGTATGTGTTTGTCTCTCTATGTTGTTTCTACGCTCCACAATAATTATTCCTTGAGTTGGAGTACTGAGCCCAGCACTGCAGACAACCATGGAGTTTAAAGCCCAGTTTCAGCCGCCCATATTTCAATTCTTTCGCAAGTGTGGAGGGTCAATCGTCGCAGCCCGGCCATGCATGGATTGCATCAAATCACCTTCCAAAGTTAAGCTCGCTTTCCTCACTTAAATTTGCCTAAGATTTAACGTACGTCAGGAATCGTCCCACGGACAGAAAGTCAGAATAACAATCCAGAAAGTCATTTAAAAAACAGTGTCACGTAAACCGGCCTCTTAAATACCTACGAAGTGTTTTTGTTTTCCTGAATGATGTTTCTTCACCTCGACTGATGAATGAACAATTTGGATCTCGATTCGAGTTGTGCAACGTACTCGATTTCAGCGAGTTTTGGGCCGATCGTTTACAAAGCACTATTATTATTATTGCAGTTCGCAAGTTAATTGCTTATTCACATCCTGTACACAGCAAGTCGAGGTTTTAATGCAGAGCATATGCAGCAAAAGTTGTTATTATTATTGACAGAGAAATAGATTAAACGTGCGACAACCAATAAACCATTTGACATTGAGCCGTAATATTGTTCCAATTTACCACTGTTTTGTTTTAAAATAAATGTCTCTTTTACAGCATCCATTTCGTGATAACAGATGTTTGGCAAGTATTTAAACAAAAGGCGGGCATTAACATTTTAACATCCTGCGCTGTGCTCTTACAAACATACGCAGACACATTTCACGATATCCATAATCATGAATTTGTAGTCAAATCAAACCTTCAATGTTTACTCCGCACATCGCATGCCAAAGAACTAAAAGTTACCAGTAATTATGCAGCGTTTGCAACACCTATAAACGCTTCACTTGGACGCAATAATAATATTACAATAACAATTTGGTTAATTTTTTCAAGCCACCTATGATCGGTTCAGATATCGCTCGGCCACTGACGTCAACCCTAGCCGGGAATTGAACTTGGGTTTGCTGGGTTCAAGGCTCAGGGTTGCTCACCGTTGTGCCATTACTCCTCCCGCAAGCGCAGTTAGTGGAGCACATATTGAATCCAATACAGCACACAATAGGTGGAACTTCAACAACATTCCCTGGATCACATTTGAACCTCATGGCGAGACCCCGGGGTCCCATAAGTGCCCGGCTCTCGCATAAACATTATATTATAATGTAAACAAAAATGTTTGCTTTTTTTCAGCAATGGGTTTGAAGGATGGTGGCACGTGTCGTCTTGTTAAACTATGCCTTTAAAACTGAAAACTACTTACCTGCATTACCTCTATTTAAATACACTATCGAAAAAATAATTTACACCCCTCTATCAATCATCGTGTTCCTCAGTGTGGATTTGTGAACACACTTTGTAAACAGTATATAAAATACATTTGTATTTAAAGCTTTCGTGACTGCAGGGATTCATTATATAGTTTTTTTCGGTAAAGTCACGTAGAAGGGAAATAATAAAATAATAAAAATATAAAACAATAAAATTTTCACGACGTTTCGACTGCAACACAAGCAATCATCAGGTGTGAAATCGGCAGCAAGGAAATTTGAAAAAAGTGGCGTTTTTTTTCTTAACGTCAGCACCATGGACAGCGATTTGGCAGTTGGTCAGATGGACTTAAAAATAGTACACGTTTTCAATGCGCTGTTCATATTGTAACAGACGTTTATACCAATGTAACTCTACAAAGTAGTGGGTCGCCGCTCCTGTTATCCGCATTGATGCGAGCGGTATATGTGGGGACTATGGCTTAACCGCAACAAAAAACCTATCTGCACAGATGCATACGGACAAGAGAAGAATTATCAAACAGGAGGAATTAACGGTGCAACGCATCTCATCTTTTAAATATATCTGCAGGTAATAGGACTGTCATCGATTGATCCTGGCTGCAGACATTGGTAGATCACAAATAATAATGAAGATAAGAGAGCAGTTTCACTGTATTATGCATCAAGTTATGACATAAAGGACTTAAGTCGTGTCGCCAGTTTGAGCAGCTTTGGATAAGACTCATGGATCCTGCCAATACCCGAGCATCGAGTACATTCGCTTGTTCAGCTCTTCTGCGCATTCGTCCTCGCTGCTGCGCTTGGACATGACAACAGAATGATCCGTGCCAGGTGGGTCGCGGCGTTTCTGTGCTACTTTGACTTTCGTTTATTCGAGACCCCGGGGTCCGCCATAAGGTTCATTTGTCGGAACGGTTCAAATGTAAAGATAAAAGTGCAGTGCTAAAATCGCTTGCGCATGCGACTATTTGGTAGAAGACCCCCCCCCCCCTCCACTGGGAACTGTACAGGGTATTTGGCCTACTCTTTCATGCCGCCCAGACGTCTTGGACGAGTCGGGAGCACCCACACTTCACCCGACCACACACGACCTGCCAATGGCGCATCTGCGTGGTCCACTCATTTTAACTGCTGGGTGCACAGTGATTGACGCTGTCGTTGTTCTGTTATTTACGATCAGAGGAAACAAGAAGATGCTCGGTGTAGTCGGCACTTTGCTTCGTTCATTATTTCGTTTTTTTTAATGCTTTGCTTTATGTTATGAAAGATTTAACAAAATATGTATTGCTCTGCTCTCCTTACCTCTTTACCTCTCTCTCTACCCCCCTCTCTGCCCCCCATCTCTCTCTACCCCTCTCTTCCTACTCCATGTCGCTCTCTCTCTCTCTCTCTCGCTCCTGCTCTCGCTCTTTTTTTTAACTACTACAAGTGCTGCATCTGCACGCAGCCCTTCTCGCAGTCCAACGGCCTCAGACAGTAGCTCATATCTGCATGCAGAGCTCTCCGTCATCTGCCACCGAGCACACGGCCTCCTCCATCGCCCACTGCTCCTTGAAGGCCGGCACGGCGTGGGTCAGCCGCACATGGCGGAACTCCGGCCACACACCCTGGCTCCGACCAGGCTGCTGGCCGGACGTTTCCCCTCCAGGGCCACCTTCCTCGCCCTGTATATGGCGAGCTTGGCATAGCCGACAAGCACGTTGACCAGCCCCTGAAGATGTTGGGTCTATCGCTCTTCGGATATCCAAAGATGAGGACCGTCGGGGAGAATTGGAGACTGAACCTGAGGAGGATGCACTCCACGTATTGGTGCACCACCGTCTCAACTTTACCGCAGAACCGGCACTCCGGGGACGTGTCGGTGAAGTGCGCCAGGGAGGCGTTGGTGGTGACGGTGCCGTGGGCGATGCTCTAGCTGATGTCGCCGATGCGGTTGTACGTCGGGCTGGAGTAGAGTTACCTCCAGCGAGGCCTGTCCGGAGAGATGCAGGGCAGGGCTTTCCTCCAGGCATGGTTCTTGTGGCTCAAGGTGTCCTGTTTGTGAAACCGGACCATGTAGGAGTAGAGGTAGAGCACCTTCCTGTTCAATCACAAGCAGCGGTGGCTGCTGTCCTCTGATATCGTCGGGAAGATATCGCCACCAAGTCACTGACTCAGCGTGGTGAAGTCTTAACAACGCCGATTCTTTGACACGGCAACGGTTACACTCTTAGCAAGGTTGTTGCTGTAACCCTCGGTTGGTTTCTGTATGAAAGTTTATTATATTATTGTCCCCTGTTCTGCATGAGTGCCCTGTATAATCTACATTAAATCATACAATTTAACTGGTATGAAGAATCAATGTAACTGGTCTTGGCCAAGCATCCCGATAAATACAATTATCCTGCAAATTGTTCAATTGGGTTTTTCGCGTAACAACTCTGCCCCCTACTGTGACAACTTGGCAGGAGGTTCTTGAAAAAGAGTTGAGATTCAGTGAGGCTTTCATGGGTAAACGAGCTGAATAAAAGTAATTAAACCCCAGAAAAGCCATACAACAAACCAAATAGATAAACACATTTCAAAACCCAAAAACTGGGAGGGCGATCATCTTTGTGCGACAAGAAAGCGTGAGTTTTGTTCAACCAAGTGGGAGCTTTTCTGATAAAACTGTATCCAAAGCAAGTATAAATTTGGCCATATGAGCATTCGTGAAATAAACACAATCGATGATTGAATATTTGAAGCCTCCGCGGAGCTTATTTAATACCACGACGGAGGCCTTCCATGTAAGAGGCCAGTCTTGTTCTCGGGTTCTCCCAGGTAAGATTTTTTCCATAAAAATACCGTTTTAAGTTTCTGCCTGGGGACATATGACCCAGAAGTAGTTAGTGTGTTCCTAAGATCGTATTATTATTATTTCCCGATGGTCTGCTCAACCATTCCTCTGTGTATTTTGGAAATGTCAATCATGGCTTTTGGCTACCTTTCAATAATGACTGACTTTCTCACGTAATTTGCAGAAGCATCGTTGGATCCATAAGTGAAACTGCGATCCAATTGCCACAATCGATATGTCAAAGAATCCGCACGAGGAAAAACAAATTATAACGCAATGGGCGGTGGGGGGGTGCATGCAACTTGAAATGTTAATTGACTTCGTGGTGTCAGTCATATTTTATCAATCAGGAATAAGGCTATTTTAGACTCCATTGTGTGGGCTGGGCATGAAGTGTGTGACATCCTTCTCTCGCAGGGGTAGAGTCTTCTGCATTGATCAATCAATTGGGATGTTGTGGTGACGGTACGGGTGTCTTAAGTAAACACATGGTCACAGGTCGTTGGCTTGGAATTTTTTTTGGTTCAAATCTTGGGACACGCCCAAATTGCAGTCGCCGTCTGTGATCAAATCGTCCAAATGGTGTTGAAGGAGGAGATCGATCCATTGCAACGTCTCAGTGACAACAAGGGGTGGGTTTACACCACTGGAACCTCATTTGCCAGTAAAAAATATGATAATTGTTTTTTTACCCTTCTATCTGGCAACAAAACTAACACCTTTTTTACAATAAGTCATGTTTGCATAGACCACAATACCTGCAGCCATAATGCAAACAAAAAACATAACTCTGATAGGACAGTGCATATGTAATATAGTTGAAAACTCTTGGACGCCGGGGTTGGAGACACACGTATTTATTCCGAGATATTTGGCACAATCGCGGACATACAACACTGGAGGGGGTATCGGCCCCCTCACCCGGCTAGCTGGGGATACACTTGCTAGCTATGCCTAACCTACCTCCTAGTCCTCCACTAACGGGCTAGGGGAGGCTATCTGGCCCGACACTGGTAAGTCGGGCTCACGGTACACGGAGTCCCAGACCAGCTCTGATAAGAGCACCGGCTCTGGCTTTCGGGACCACGCCGCTGGCTCGGTCCTGTGCAGCCCTGATAAGGGCGGCGACCCAGGGAAGTCCAGGGCCCTATCTAGACGATCTTCGGTCTTCACTGGTTTAGCTTTAACATTATGCCTCGAGCTCTCCGGCTCATCCCCTTTTATACCAAAACCCCCCGCTGAGGGGTGGGGCCCCGGGGGATCACAACTCCGGGTCAGCCCCCCAGACTGCCCGGTGCGGACGTCGTTGAGAGCACCTCCCCGTGCACTCACGTCGCCACGCCCACTGTGTTTGTTTCCCGTGTGATCCCATGTATACAGCCCCTCCGTAACACCCCTACACATACATTATCAGAGTTATGTTTTTTGTTTGCATTATGACTGCAGGTATTGTGGTCTATGCAAACATGACTCCTTGTAAAAAAAGGTGTCAGTTTTGTTGCCAGATAGAAGGGTAAAAAACCAATTATCAAGGGGTGGGTTGTAAACATTCACCGAGGTGCGGCTGAAATCCACACAGGACGTCTCCCAGAATCACAACCATCCCTGAGGAACGGCAATGTACAGGGTGCTTCAAACATCTTTTTGAACACGTATATGGGATGATCGTTTTGAATGGAAAAATGACGGATAATACACTGCAATCTTCTCCAGGTGGTCTCCAGAGCCCGTCGACACATTCCTTGTGGTGTTGTTGCAAATTCTCCGAAGTGTTAACATTTTATTGAAGCGCCCTGTATGGAGTATGTTTCAATTAAAACTTGTCTATGAATTATATTTTAAACTGTTAGTGGTATGAGTCACTGTGGGCCTGATTGACCCAAGCACCCCTCTTTATTTGTGCGTGTTAAAATAGAGTCGAATGCATTTCTTGAAGAAAAGCAATATCTGACTTAATATTGTCATGGCGCGTTGCCATTTTGTTGAATGTTTCAAGCCATTAATATGCAGATAAACCAGGACATTAATTGCTGGGCTAGTGAGAGACGATGGGGGCGGGGATCACAACCCTTGTCTTTATCTGTAATCAGTTTTGGAAGCGGGGGGCGGGAGAGGTCGATATCAGGTGTCAGGGAAATAGTCACATGTCAAAATGTCAACTTGAAACGCAGCCATATGGCACAGAAACTGATTTTAAACTGCAGGAAGTTGTGGGTTCAATCCCTACCCTGATGCCTGTATAGTTTGTATTTGCACGTTCTCCCGTGGTCGCATCGATTTTTCTCCAGGTCCTCTGGTGTTTCCCTCCACGTTCAGAAACATGCGTTTACAGTATTTTGCTACTATAAATGTCCACATGATAAGCCACTTCATTGAGCGATCATTTGTGGCCAGGTCACTTATTAAAAAAACAGCAATATTGCTCAGTGGGCCTTACCTAGTAAAACAAAAACTGTTTAGTTTATTCCCTATTATTTTAGGAAAAGGATGAAGGAGGCCACTTAAAGGATTTGTTTTGGGTGAAGTTCCGTGAGATACATATTCAGCGACCATGATGTTATCTCCCTCGCCTGGTATGCAGGAGGTCGTGGGTTCGATCCCGATCCTAATGATGCAAGTATACTCTTTGTTTTTTTCGGTAAAGTCACGTAGGTAAAACAATCAATAAAATAAAATAAATGAAAACAACTCAATTAAATCACGACGTTTCGGAGGCAACACAAGCTTCCTTCATCAGGTGTAAAAAAAAGGCACAGCAAAATAACCGTAGCGAGAGTTATTTGTGACGTAGGGTAAGAGGAGGGGGAGGAGCCAAGGAGGACGTGCGCAGGATGGGGGGGGGGGGTTTGGGGTGTAGGCGGAGCCAGGCAGGTGATGGGGGAGGAGGGGGAGGAGCCAAGGAGGACGGGCGCAGGGGGGGGGGGGTGTGGGCGGAGCCAGGCAGGTGATGGGGGAGGAGGGGGAGGAGCCAAGGAGGACGGGCGCAGGATGGGGGGGGGGGGGGTTGGGGTGTAGGCGGAGCCAGGCAGGTGATGGGGGAGGAGGGGGAGGAGCCAAGGAGGACGGGCGCAGGGGGGGGGGGGGGGTGTGGGCGGAGCCAGGCAAGTGATGGGGGAGGAGGGGGAGGAGCCAAGGAGGACCTGATGAAGGAAGCTTGTGTTGCCTGCGAAACGTCGTGATTTAATTTGTTTGTTTTCATTTATTTTATTTTATTGATTGTTTTACCGACGCGACTTTACCGAAAAAACCAAAGAGTATGAATCCTTGCAGTCACGAAAGCTTGAAAACCAAGAATTGATGCAAGTATTTAGAGTCTCTGTGTGGCACATGAACTCTAATCCACGATTATTATTTTCAAGTCCCCATTTTGTAGTAGAAATAATCAGAAAGAGGGCCCTTACCATGTGCTGACGTGTGAAACAAATGGCAAGATGTTAATAGGGGGAAACAAGAACGTTCATTGCGTACATTTTAACAAGAACTGAACATTCGTTTTCCTTTGGCAATGTATCACAACTTTCCGTTGCCATTTCCATGGCACGTGTTGACACGTTAAATAAATGGCTACATGATTATAACAATAACAATAAATAAATAATGTTTGAAAAACTATTTTCTTAAACACGCTTTTATGAAATGTACTAGTAATGGCAGAACTCCACGACTCCAGGAAGTAGCCCCGAAGCTTGCCATAACGTAAGGGGCCGTGGCCAATTACAGCCAACGTCAGTTGACCATGGACAATTAGACCCAAGCCGAAACATAGCATATAAAAAAGAATATTTTAAAAAAACATATCTATTTTTTATGATAGAATATAGTATTGTCATCAGTGTGACATAAGTATACCAAGTTTCCAGTTGATACCACATTGGGAAGTGGGTTAAAATCGAGTTACAAGATTTGAGGATACAATAATGACAACAGACAGAGTGAGTTAAATGAAAGCGTGTAAAAAAAAAGAGAATAAGAAGAAAAAACAAGTGAATGTGTACATTGTGAAATATAACGGAACATTTTGTTTTTGTTTTTGCAAATTCATCCCGAGTGGTCACCACGACCTTTGAATAACCACGGGTCTGGGCGAATGAGATGACTGAGTGACAACGCCAGACGCGTCGTTTTTGTGCATCTCGCGTCTGCAGTTGCTGCTCGTCCCGCGAGCCGTGAACCGTGCGCCTTGGGTCACCCTGCCGTCGCCGCCGCCGCTGCCGCATACGCGAGCGAAAATGGAAATCCGCGGTTGATGCCGGTCAATTCTGAGCCACCGTTTCCACAGGGCTCATTTAGTCATCATCCCCGGCTCTCTCACGAGCAAAGCGGGCTGATGCTTTGAGGGATGTCGCAAATTGTGCACTCTCTGTCGTTGCCGTGTAGGCCGCTGTCACGTAGCAGCCTCCTACTGCTTGGTGCCATAGCATCATGCACCTGTTGTTATGTTTTTGCTTGCTGCAATAGCAGCGTCCCTTCACGAGCCTCCTCCACAGAGGCCGATCTTGACACCGCTGGTACCAGTCATCGGCAAGTCCACTCAGCTCCACATCCTCCCGCACCGCATCAGCTCCATCTATTCTCCAGCCCGTGCCGTGCCCGTTAAGCCCCCTCTACGCGGCCAAACAGGGCAACATGACCCAGCCAACGCAGCCGTGCCTGAATGTCAATAAACATGCATACAGTTCATAGAAAGAGCTCCTCTCTCTCGAGGGTATTTTGGATTACTCTTCCTTGCAGGCCAGACGTTTTGGAAGAGACGAGAGTATTCACACTTTACCCTGCCACACGCGACCTGCAGATCCGTCGAATGTGGTGTCCTCGTGTATCATGATGCGGTGGACAGGCACGGGAGGAGCAGGCGGGGGGAGTCTTTAAGAAACGCGCCCTTCACTTGAACAGGAGATCAAAACCAGCTGACGTCTGGACTCGCAATCCGGATGGTATTAACCAACACAGCACAGCAGCATCCGTAATGACTGCACGAGTGCGATTTAGCAATGACTTGGAGAAAGACGAGTCGGTGGACGACGTGAAAATTCGCCCACCCCCCCCCCTCCTATAATGTTTGAGTGGTATGTCCTCCCGTGGGTACACCATTATGGAATGGATTCGAGACTGCTGAGTTACCATTTCTAGGGACTATCTGCAAAATAGGGCAGATAATAGGCGGACATTGAAAACGCTTTCTGGTATATGCTGATTTTAGTAGTTACATTGGATTGTTGAGTGGAGGCAATTGGCAAAAATATTCAAGTTTATATGCAAACACGTGGTGCCAGGATGACATTCCTCGATGGAAAAAAAAGTTGCTTTTATGAACAGAGATGGCCCAGGACATCTGGCTGGGCTGGTGAATTCACCATGCCAGAGCCTGATGCATCAAATCACTATTGAGACCCAATTCACTTTGTTCAAATCATTTGAACAAATTGCCCCTGTTAGTCACTGTGCAATGAAATTATCCATTTAACGTAAACATGGCAACAATGATTTGGCAAAGCATAAATTCCAGTAAAACAAACGAATTAACACAATTTTCTGTCAATTAGGGCCCCGTTGTAAATTCGTACACATAACAGTGGTGCGCCTTATGAAACATGCTTATATTAATTTAGAAAAGGAAGATATGCAATCACTTGCACTGTGGCAATACCCCTGCTCATACGCATGGTAATGAATATTTTATTAAATCTACTCAATGCAATTTCATGAAAGTTTTAATTTGTAATGTTTAACATGGAGATTGCCGCTCTGTTGTTTACATTGCCGGTCCGTCAGAGCCAGCAAGGCCTTCACTGCTGGCCTCGAGATTGTCAGAATCATAAAATTTTATTTTGAAAAATGTAATATACATTTTCACTAATGTTATATTTATTTTACACAGTTCGTTCCCATCAGTGTATTAACGTCATTTCATTGCTACTCTCTCTCTCTCTCAGTTGCACTGCTTCCAGTGCAGTTCATCAATTAGAGCTTTGATCCAATCAGAGTTTCCACCTGTGCTGTCTCTCGGTGAACAATCTACCCTGAGGCCTTCAGAATGTCCAGTGAATCCCCTCTGCTGTTGAAGCAAATGGCGACGATGTTGTTGAGTGTCATATTCTTTAACCAATCAAATTTCGAGTTTGCCATGTTGGGCGTGTCCTTTGACACGCCGGAGCCTTCTAGCTGGCCTAGCCGCCTACGTTAGCCTTGTTCGTGTGGTGTGATCAGAGGGCCAGTTAGCTAACTGAAGTAAAACTAGCTAGCACGTAACGTAGCATCATCTAAGATTTGTTTAAACTTTTGTGACGTTTAGATTTTTAATGTAGTGATTTAGATTTTTTTTCTGTGGGGAAGCCTGTTGAATCCTGATTGTGTTATTTGTGTTTTACGGCATTTTTGCTTGCTTGGTGGTCGTATGAGTAAATGTGACTGGTTGTTGTGAGTTTGTTCTTGTTTCTTTCGTAATGACATTGATTTGGGCTACGCGATGTCTATTTGTGATGCAGCATCCTGTCATACTGCATACTAGTGGTACATCCTTTGTTGGTTTCAGTCACCATCTATTCATATCTCCGCAATTAGTGTATTGTAACTCTCGTAGGTGTTGAGCCTCGTGTTAAATCACTTTATTCCATTTCGATTTAAAGCTTTCGTGACTGCAGGGATTCATCTTCTTGGTTCTTTCGGTAAAGTCACGTAGAAGGGAAGTAACAAAATAATAAAAATAAAACATAATATTATGTTTATAGAAGGGAAGTAACAAAATAATAAAAATAAAACATAATATTATGTTTTATTTTTATTATTTTGTTACTTCCCTTCTACGTCACTTTATTCCACTCGATAAAGGTTAATCGCACTGTGAATGTGGGGTGGTTACGTCCAATGGCAATAGCCTCTCGAACTAGTTTCACGGTGAGGTTATTCAAAGGCGGTTGAATTGCGGGAGGATATCACTGAAGGCCTAGGTGTAAAATACACGGCCCGCCATTGGTTGTTAAACGGGTCACTTCGAAGCTGCGTCGTTTCCATTGTTCGAGCATTTGGTTTACTGGTACTTAGTTTGTTTTGTGAGCGACGAAGAGCTGACAATATTGAAACCATAATAGTCGAGTCTTGAGTTCAAATCTTGATTGGGGATTAATTCAGCCCATCATCCATCCTGGGTCAATAAAATATTTACCATTTATTCTTTCATTGTCCTACGGGAAATGTCCCGTGCCACGGAAACAAGGAATTTCCATCACAAGAGGGGGGGGGGGGCTATGTTCAAGAGGCATCTTTAAGCTCAGTAAGGCTTTTCCGTGTAACTATTATTATTTTTAATGCAAGAAAAATAACGAGTCGCAAAATGAGCGGTCGATTAAAATGTAGTAAAAAATATTTTACGGCTTTGCGACGGGAAAGTTCGACGTTAGTGGTTTTTAAAACGTGACTGTTTTTTTTTCCTTCAAATAGCTCAGGAGACGTCACGGTAAGCCGCGGAGGGGAAATGCCCTTCGCGCGACTTCTACAGGAGGCGGTAAATCATCCGCACTGGTTCCCGGTGCTGGATTACTAAATGATGAGAGGGGCTTTGCCTCAGTGAGCGGCGTCTTACTCTAAGCCACGCGCATAAACACCATGGTATCGCGGTTGCACACTGCTCACCTAAAACATAGGGCCCTCGCTGGTGGCGCACGGCAGATTTGTGACCTCTGAGATGCGGCGGTATGGCGAGATTTGTGACCCTCTTCCGAAACGCACAAATTTGGGGAGAAAGAATAAACATTTTCGTTTTCTCAAGCCACCAAAACGAGTGTCGTTTTCGCAGATCGAATTTCTGATAGCCGATCGCATTTTTTAAATGGTTTTCGACGATGCTACTGGGGAGGCAGCCGCAGCAGTATATTTCACAATATTAATAATGCAAGGTAGAGGTGCAGGGACTGCAATTTCTGAATCGTGTCATTGCTGGTGGAAGGACATCAAATGGAAAGAGCTCTAGAGCTCCTCCTCGTACGTGTGCATGTTTTCTAAACTTCTTTCGCACCGTACACAGCCAACCATGCTAATCGATGGCATTTGGCCTGATCTTCCACACTGATCCGAATTCTTGGAAAAGGTACGAATCACCCACACTTTCGCCCACCACGAGACATGCCGATTGATAAACCGTGGTGCACCCATGTATACTGTGGACACAGGCAGCACGGGGAGGGGAATTTGAGAAACTTGTACGTTTGTTTTAACTGCCACGCCGGGAAATCGAACTGGCGACCGTCCAGACTGTAACGCCGGACTTGCGTTGCTAATTTGAACAGGTGAAACACGTTTGCATTCGTACTTTCATAATATCCCACTTGCGTATGCTTACCATATATTGTTTTAATATTAAGGTTTTAAATATTGTTTCCTACTTAATGAAATTCGTTTCTCTTCTAAAGGCCGATCAATAAATTATGACTTCGCGACTGATGTTGTTACTGTCGCTGCTGCTGATGATGATGAGGACGACATTGATAATTCTGTTTCCGATTATGGTTCTGGGATTTGATCATGAGTGTGATGATGAAGACAGCCAATTTCATAGGTGCGCAATATGAACCATTGGATGCAACTGGAAGCATCTCATGCAAAGTTGCTTGGCAACATAATTCGACGGAGCTGAATGGAATGAAGGCTACGATCACCGCAGCGTTTGTATGTATGTTGAACGTCTTTCGTGCCGTACGTATCCAACGGTGTTAATCTGAGGTGCGGGGGGTGGGCAACAAACTGAGAGACACAGAAAGAGAGAGAAGTAAGGATACGATGATGCTGCTTTTTGTTAGTTATGATGGCAATGATGATTACGGAATAAGTCAACAATCATTGCATCGCCTCTTCTTGTTAAACGAGACTTTTGCTCCTCATTCACGCAAAAGTGGTGTGCGGGAGGTTGAGTTTCGTTGAGCGAACCACACAGCATTGAGAGTCTTAAACAAATGTCGCGGAGAATATACGAACGCGGCACGGCCGTAAAATAAAATAAAAAAAACCCCACCAAGGCTATATCGTCCTGACGGGGACATTACATCCACGCGGCCTCTCCAATGGCAAAGTCTTCCGCGATGTGCGCTGCGTTTGTTTTTGCAGCTCCCCCCCCCTCTCTCTCCCTGGCGGCGTACACGATGCATCACGCGGCAAGGCAGGCAAGCAAATAGAACACCGCTATCGGGAAAACGCAGAAGGCAGGGGAATCAAGTGTCGAGTCACTTTTATAGCAAATGATTTCGGTGGGGTTTTTTTGGGGGTTTTGCAGCGACGGCTTTAGTCGGCGTTATTATCATTCATACGGGCGCGATTTTTATCCGAGCAAATTAAAAAAAAAAGACGTGGCAGAAGCAAATCATTCGAAGGCGAGGGAAGGGGGGGTATCATTTTTTTATATTATTCGCATTTAACAAAATAAAAGAAGAAAAAACCCACAAGATACATATTTGTTTTCTACAATTCATGCCCTTAAAGTGCTTTCCGCATGTGTCTGCAGATGAGCGATAAGATAGCTTTTTCTATAAATTAGGTTGTCCTTGTGAAGTCCATTACATGGGAGAACAGAAGCGGGGGTCTTTGCATAAATCAAACGCCTCTGCCACTCCCGTGTAATTGTTTGTTCACCCGGGGCCACATTACGAGGGGGTCCAGAGGCCACGGACGAGCACGTTGCCAAGCAATGGACAAATACCCACAGTGCACCACCACACCCAACGCAGCGCTCAGCGAGAGTCAAAATGTAACAAAACTGATATTTTAAAATTGACCCGCTGTTTGAATGTGCCTACAATGTACTCCGTGGGAACATTCAAACTACAACGTTAATCATGCGACCTCCTTTGCCAGTAGCAAAATATGAGAATAGGTTTTTCCCCATTTTTCTGGCAACAAAACCTGATGATGATTGCTTGTGTTGCAGTCGAAACGTCGTGGGAATTTTATTGTTTTGTATTTTCATATTTTTATTGTTTTCCTTCTACGTGACTTTACCGAAAGAACCAAGAATAACAAAACAGATATTGAGGTGTTAAAACACCAAACTGAAACCTTTTTGCAAGGAATAATGTCTGCATTGACCACATATACTTGTGGTGAAAATACAAACAAAAAACATGCTCTGACAGTATGTGCATTGTCTTTGAAACTGATTGGTCCACACCAGAGACAGCTTTCTTTTGAGCCTAGTCTCAAAACGGTGCTATCAGAGTATGTTTTTTTTGCATTCTGACCACACTTATTGTGGTTAATGCAGACATGATTCCTTGTAAAAAGGTTTCAGTTTGGTGTTTTAACATCTCAACACCTGTTTGGTCTCATGCAACGTTAATGTGAAGGCCTGCATGTTTTCCTGTGGTTCAGTTACACAAACTTCACATTCGACAGATTCACCACCGATGATCACAAACAACACAAGGAGACCTTTGGATAAGACACCGATTGAAATGCTAACAGCCAAAGCCTACAGCACCAGCTGTTTGTTAATTTTCAGGATAGAGATGGAATAACCCCGCAATGTGGGAATGATGTGTGGGAGCATGCACTGACTCTGATGCCACTTAACCAATCGTAGCTTGCATCGACCAGGCTCGACCTTGCTTTGCCTCTGAGATGTGCTGAGATCGGGTGCACTTCACGGCGATTTGGTCAAGAGGCAAAATACTGCGCTTGCAACTCGAGTATCCAGCCAGGTGGCATTGGCTAGAGTGGAGCGCTACGGTGGCAAGATCTTAACTCCCTCGCCTGATATACAGGATGACGTATGGTCGATCCTGACGCTGACGCCGGCTGTATATTTGGAGTTTGCATGATTTCCCCGCAGGCGTGTGGATTTTTCTGCGGGTCCCCCGTTTTTTCCCCTCCACATTGAGATATATGCAATTAGAGTATTCGGCTGATATTAATTTCCACATGATAAGCCACTTCGTTGTCTTACCATTTGAGACCCGCTGAGCTATCTCCATATATATAAAAGGCAAAGTTGTGAGTATGTGTGTCTGTTCAAAATGTTTAGCGTACTTCCCAGACTGTACACCATGCAAAAAATTATAAAAATACACTTTTTTGTTTGGGGGGGGGCTCAATAATGCATATGTTTTTTGCACGGCAAGTGAGCTGTAACGTCATATCCGTCATTTGACCCGCGCATGTGGAAGCGTAACGCTTTGTAGTGTAGCGGTTAGCGCGCTGTGCTACGAACCCGGCGACCCGAGTTCGATTGCCGCTCATGGCCACCACCGGTGACGACTATTTTAACCGCTCCTGGGCCTCCCCTAGGTCGATTCAGCCTCAAACGAGTAACTGGTGTGGTGTGTGAACATCGCCACTGGGGAGACAAAGGCGGCCGGGTGTAGTGAATCCAAGTGCCGGGTAGTGCAGCTAGTGTATATATAGCTATATAGGTCAGTGGGCCTTACCTGGTAACATAAAATAGTTTGTAGTTTAATTTAAATGGAATGTGCCACGGTCATATCCTGTTTGGAAAATCGAATCAGCCCACTGTCCTTCAGCAGGTGATCAAAAGAGTATCAGTTTTAGGAAAGCTAACAGTGGTTGTTAAATGGATAGACATGTCTCTGCCATTATAATGTGGACTTTTCTAAACACTTATTCTGGATGACCAACAGAGATGAATGCTACCCAAGTGATAATATTAACGCGTACACCATTTAACTGTGAAAATTAGAAATTCAAAGTTATTATTATTAGTATTATAACGTGTTCCCGTTGTAATAATATAATTAATTCAGAAATGTATTTATTCAAAACGCAGTGAGCCTGAACGTTGTTAAGCAACTTGAGACGCAGTTGTATTTTACGCGGTGTAGAAGACACCAAACGTTTTGGATGCAGTGCACTGCACCACGAACTCGGTAACCTGCGTTAGATTTCCACCCAACAGGTCACGTGATTTCGATTTAAAGCTTTCGTGACTGCAGGGATTCATCTTCTTGGTTCTTTCGGTAAAGTCACGTAGACGGCTGCTTGCGTTGTGGCCGAAACGTCATCAGAATTATTGTATTATATTTTGTTTTTATTATTTTATTACTTCCCTTCTACGTGACTTTACCGAAAGAACCAAGAAGAGGCCACGTGATATCTGAAGTCCTGGTCTGGTTTTCCCACTTCACCAACCCCCACTGACCAGTTTGGTGAAGTTAGGTAAACAAAAAAAAAATTCCCATGATCAATAACTCCATGGAGAGGCCCTCTCACCCAGCAAGAGTACTGACAAAGCGCGTTAATCTGTAATTGTAGATATTGCTCTCCCGATGTATTTTTGGATTGCAACACGTGTTTAGCTCCGAGTACATGGAGCAGAAAACGAATCGGATACCTTGCCGAACAACACACAGAGAGCTCCACACCACACCCAGTATAAAATACATATTCTCATTCTGACATATGTGGAAACCTGGGAGGTAGTATTATTATTGTTACCATTACCATGACTTTAAGGAGGGCAGCTACTTCACCTTCGTTTCAAATGCTCTGTCTTGAAGCCACGCCATAGTCTTTCAGAGCAGCTATCGAGCCTTCTCTCCAGCTGGCCTGAGAGTAGCTTGTGTACAACAGCAAACTGCCGATTGTCACATTATCAAGTAAATTAGGAAGCACTCAAAACAAAAGGTGAATTTTACGACTCTGCCACAACTCGTGTCTCTTGCAAAGCTTTCTCCATTGGAGAGGCGCGTGCGCAGCGGCTTGAAGGAATGAAAGCATCTACCCCTACCTGATAGACCGGTCTGCTGCTTCACGATTGCATTCGTGTGTATTCACACGCGGAGATGACATCACCCCAATCCCTGCCCAATACCTCCACTGGCTCCCGGTCCAGTCCACGGCTCAAATCTAAGACCACACTCGCTGAGCCACGATTGATGACACGGCACTGGGCATTAAAACAATTGCCCCCCCCCCCCTTCACATCCCTCCCCAACCCCCCCATCCATCACCAACCCACACTCACACTGGCCATTGTGGTGAAATATGGTCAAGCAACCCTCGTGACCGACACGATATGGGGAGATGTGTATCCATCAGTTGATATGCAGTGGTTCTGTTATTGCATTTGCTATTATCGTTATTGTTGTCATTGGGAAACTTTTTTTCTAAGGTAAAGATTAATCAAATAACATGTAATGTAGGAGCAAGAGGAGACGCTGCAAACTTGTTTAAATACGCAATATGCGTGTCTATAAACACGGAAACACGTGCAACCAGTGCAGTTTCGTTTTTAACTCATTAAATCTCAAACTTCCGTGATTACAACTTTTAAATCTGCCAAGCCTATGAGTTAGGATGCACTAAAACATAATGTTTACTTGCGTTTTACTCGCATATTATGGGGTTAGCTCCGCAAAGTCGGAATTGCATTAAAAGCAAGTCAACACGATCGAATAGCGTAGTACAAATGTGAGTCTTAGAAACATCACGATAAACGGGCAAGGCCTATCTACTCCGTCGAGTTTAAGGATCCTGAGCCCTGGAATTCCTTGCTCAATGCCAGTGCTGGCGACAGGGCCCATCTAGAGCAGTGGTTTATCTTCTTGCTTCTTTCGGTAAAGTCACGTAGAAGGGAAGTAATAAAATAATAAAAATAAAACATAATAAAACAATTCTCACGACGTTTCGGCCACAACGCAAGCAGCCGTCCTCAGGTGAAAACCAGGTCTGTCGAGTGTAATGCGGGAGCAAAAGGAGACCTGGTTTTCACCTGAGGACGGCTGCTTGCGTTGTGGCCGAAACGTCGTGAGAATTGTTCTATTATGTTTTATCTTTATTATTTTATTACTTCCCTTCTACGTGACTTTACCGAAAGAACCAAGAAGATGAATCCCTGCAGTCACGAAAGCTTTAAATCGAAATTTAGGGCAGTGGTTCGTCTTAAACCGGAGTTGCACGCTCCCGCTGAGGATGCGAAACGCCCTCTCTGGGGGTGCGAGACATGGGCAGATTTGTATTTTTAGAAGGTAGAAATCATCGACAACACGAATTAAGCACGCGCACGCAAGCACAGCGACGTTGTTTCATCAAACCTACGTATTTATTAACATTGTACATATTTGACGATTGAGAACCAAAGGGATGCAGGCTGCTATGAAGGTTAAGAACCAATGAATTAGGGGAAGCTCAAGAAGGCCCCACACGACCCAGGCGTCTTGGAAGAGATCGGAGCATCCCCACGCTTTACCCCACCACGCGTGACCTTCCGATCGACTGACTGGGTGTGCCCGCTCATACTTCGTTGGGTGGACAGAGGCCGGGGTGGGAGGGAGGAGGTGGATTTAAATAAACTTGGCAACATCGTAAGATCGAATTGAACCGGCGACCTCTGGATTACGAGTCCAGCGTGCCAACCGTCACTACCACGACAGCATTAGCTCTTGCGTAGGGTCTCCACCACCCCCCCCCCCCCATAATAGCTACAACCAACCACTGGCAAAACGTTGCCGCAAGCTTCGAATTAACGATTTAATTTCGCCACCCCGCGGTTCATATTACACACAGAGTCGTGTTGAACGTAATTTTATCAGTCAGTAAAAAAAATCACGTTGTGTGATGTACGCCACCTGCCGTGGCCGATAATATGCTCGGGGGGCGCCTCACCGTCCACGTGTTTGGTTGGCCAACATGAATCTGTGCGGCCTTAACAGCGCGCTGAAGGATGTTGGTGAGCTACATTCGCGCGGATACGTCTGCAGAGCGGCGATCAAAATTAAATTACCGTAATGAATTGATTAATCAGAAAGGGCCGATAGGTCAAACCTGGCCACGGCTTTCAATATTGACATTGTGCAGGCGATTCGCATAGAGGCGCGTGGCCGAAGTCTTATCGAGGCACAAATTGGCCCATTAAGGCATTCCGCGCACACGTGTTGCCTTTCCCATCGGCTGATCGAATTGACAATGTGTCAGAGGGTTGACCGAGGATTGCGAAAGAGCACCGTCTCTCTACGCCACCACCGCCTGTCAACGCCGGCGTGAACACAAATGTGTGCGTTCACGTGCACGCGATTTATAATTAAGCGTGGCTAGCTATTAGGCGGCGCTCCTGCGTTAGCCTGAGCTCAAAGATTACGTTTAAAGAGTGCAATGTTTGTCAGCAACGTTTGGGGTTTAAACATGTGTTTTTTTTATTAAGGTTTTTAGAGAGTTGTGTAAACAATGTCTGTGATGTTTCACACCGTCTAGTCAAATTAACGGCACTATTATATACATATATTGTTTAAGTTGTGCCTATGTAATTGTTGGAAAGAGTTGCTTCATATTATCTGCGGCATTGCGAGATTTAATCTTGTTAAGAATTTTTTTACGAAAAAATAACATCTCCGTTTTTTGTACAATGCCTCCCATTAAAACCTCATCATTAGGCACACTTCCTGGCACTGGTTAATGCTAAGGTCATCTCATTTGCAAGTATCATAATCTCACATATTTGTTGCAGTGCCATTATCTTATTTACTTTGTTGAGGTCCCCAGTGTTGAGAAAATACTCCTGGGGAAACAACATCCATTTGGTGCACTGCATCCACACAATTCAATTGTTTTTTTGTATCTTGCACAGTGATGCATTGCCAGTGCGTTGCAACTCAGTATGTGCTTGTGGCTTTAGAACAACGGACTGCGTTTGCATTCCGAAGTGTGTTCTACTTTTTGATTTAAAGCTTTCGTGACTGCAAGGATTCATATTCTTGGTCCTTTCGGTAAAGTCACGTAGAAGGGAAATAATAAAATAATACAAATATAAAAAAATATAAAAAATATTTTTTATTATATCCCTTCTACGTGACTTTACCGAAAGAACCAAGAATGTGTTCTATTTGCTTCACAGACGTAAACGCAAATACAAAGGGGTGCAGCAAACACTCACACTCACTTATGGACCAGACGCACTAGGCCAGACGCTAGGCTGCAAATCGCAGTTGGGGGGGGGGCACATCTCATTAACGATAGCTCATTACTCACAACTAATTAACAAAAAATAAAGTGGTATTTTAATAAATGTGAGAAATGCAATCACGTGCCAATCGTAAGGCTGCAGGGTTACTCTCAATTACATCGGCCATAGGCCACCGCAGAATTCGGTACCACTCCTGGTGGCAACTATTTAGTGATACATTTCTGTATATGTAGAATGAAAGTATGTGATAACATACTTATCGAATAATGTTGAAATATAATTCACGACAATTGGTCATTTAAAAAAATCTGTTTTTTTTTTATATCAGGTTGTACGAACAAGCAAAATTATTGGATGGGCCTACGAACTATTTTTATATCATAGACTTGGATCTTGGAAACTGGTTTCTTGCAGCGGGGGGGGGGGGGGGCGGTGATGCCCCCCGGCCTCCCTTGAAACCCAACCCTCAAAATCGGTAGAAAACACACTGCACGTTTGTTTTATTAATATAGGGCCCTATTTAATAAATACAAAATCGGGACTGCCCTGCCCCCTCCATGGGGAAATTTCTCAATCCGCCTCTGGCTTCTGGAAAGGACAACTTCAAGGATACGAAATGTGGCTTGGAAGCCAAGGGTGAGAGGCTTGCGTGCAGGAGGGGGAAACACATTTCTGCACAAATGTGCAGCCCAATGTTCCCAAAAAAAAAACCTTGAGGCTATTTTGGCTGTGCTCATTATTTCGCCTATACACTGCCAGACCCGTGTGCCCACACTCCTTTAACCCAACTCTATTCCACTCTCATTAAGCCAGCGTGCATCGCATACGCTGCGAGTTGTTTTTCGTTGTGGAATTAGAAACAAATGGAGGGGAAGAAAAAAAAAACACTTTAAGGGACAACTATTATCACTTCGAGTTGTGGCGTCAGACGAAAAATGCGCCTTCTAATTATTTGCGAGAAAAAAAGATATGCTATTGTATTCACATAACCCGAATAGATAACGGTTAACTACACACAGATAAGGTACTGCGTTTGCATGCCTAGACGTAACGCAGAGTGAAATCCATGCAGTGTATAACATCCGCTCTTGTTTCACGCTGTATACTGGTCCGTGCCAAAAGTCCATCTGAGCATCTCACAGCACAAATCAAGCACAGGGCGGTGCCTGTTCGCCAGTGTTGCCAATCACACGTGGGCTATGACACAGGCAGGAAGCGTCGGTTTTTCGGGAGAGGGTTTAAAGAGAAGTTTTCTCATGACCTCCTTTAAACAAGGTCGTGCTACAGGGGCTGCCATGACAGGGATCACTCACACTATAGGATGACCATCGTTGACACCCGACAAAGTAGTGATCGTTATTTATTTGTTCATCGTGTTCACCTAATTTTACCCCCATTGTGCTACTGGCGTCACGTCATGGGATAAAAAAAAAAATCCATAAGATCCCTCTCACAGCAGTGTGACCCTTAGCGTTAGAGAACGGCCCTTGGAAGCAGATACCACAGAACTGCTTCAGAGATCCCTTTAAGTGACCTCTGACCCATGTAAGAGGGGTGTAGAGGTCACCTATTGACACCCTATTGCGTGGACCTCTGGTGCACGCAGTAGGGTGTCAATAGGTCATTGAAATGGACCTCTACGCACAGTAGGAGACATCACAGAGTGGTGTTCGTTGATCTAACCTCAGGAGGAATGAAAGGCCGAGTTAACCCAGAACTCGGAGCTTCAAACGTTACGATCGCAAGCCGTGCACCCTCGCCCCGTTTCGCACCCAGCCTCTCTGTGGACGCATTAAATCAAACAATTGCAGGTGTCAGCGGAGATTAATTTTCTCTTTTACAAGACAAGAGTTTATTATTCCCCTCCTCTCACCCCTAACACAGGCCCCTTCTCAACAATTCAGCAAAAGGCCCGTAGTGAAAAAATATATACGTAGCAAAGTGCCTCTACAATTTCCGTCCCGTGTAATGTGCATTACCTTTAAAATGCAACGTAAAATGAAACGTCATGTTCCTTTCCCTGCACACAAATTGTTGTGTCAGAGTGTTGACACAAGATGTAATCTAATAACATTAAAATCACGATAGCAAATACATAACCTCACATAACCACACACACACACATATATTTGCCCTCAGTTTTTTTTTATGAAAAATGTCACGAGGCTTGCGTCACATGCTGACTTTCTGTATTTAAGCAAAACAAATCAGCATTGGTCGGAATGCGTCTGCCTCTTGAACCACGGAGTGGCTGGCTCACGCTGAACTGAATACCGATTCCCGCACAGCGCTCGCTAACCTGGGGAGTGGGTGCTGCTGCCTACATGGGACGAGTCATGAACTGTCAGGTCAAATTAGTTACCGTGGCTCGCGTGCGCAAGTCTATTTAAGTCTTTTATTAATGCCTTGGCATGGACAATCACGCATGCTTCTAACGGGCACAAACGCCATTAAACAACACTCGACACTATACTGTGCGCGCGCATATGTTGCGCATGTCTGTTTAGGGCATATTCATGAAATACATATTCTTAGGTTTTTTCGGTAAAGTCACGTAGGTAAAACATCAAAATTAATGAAAATAAAATAAAATAAAACAAAAATCACGACGTTTCGGAGGCAACACAAGTCTCCGTCATCAGGTGGGACCGTCACAGCCGAATTAGCTGCATCAAGTGAAGAATTCATGAAATACCATCCATACCCACGGAATGCGCGCTGGCGGGGTGCAACGAGTTAGCGGTTCGGAGATTGCCGGTTCGTTTCCATCTCTCGGGCGGCAGCAGATGAAAGATGGGGCAACCTTATGCGATCCCCACGTTTCTGTCTACCCGGCGGTTGTAACGTGCACGCCGATGTTAATCGATCGGCAGGTCAGTTGTGGTGGGGTAGAGTGTGTGTGTGTGTGTGTCATTTCAAACGTTTTTAAAGAGTAGGCCAAATACCTGCTAGAGAAGTTCTCTAGAGCTAGATTTAGTGGAGGCTCTTCCGCCAGCAGTGCTGTGAGCAAGATCTGTGATGTATGCAACTTTACCTGTTCTAGACACATTCTGCCTATTATTGTAATCTTGTTCACGTAAAGCATCGCCAGTATCCACTTGGCCTGACAATTTCCATAATTATAATTTCGCCTCAATTTAGCCAACCATCCACTCGGTGTTGATGAACTAAGCACCGCTTTGCAGTAAGCCAACAGGTTAAAAGATTCCCTGCCATGAGAATGTGGAATTTCCACCACAAACTCAGAACGACCAGTAAGAGATGAGTGACACCAAATGTTCACTTTGAGCAATGAGACACGTGTCTTTGTTGGTGACACTTTGTCAAAGTACTGTACTGTGCAATATTTCGATATCCATTATGCAGCACTCTTATCATACCACACGCCTGTCTAGAAAGTACTGGACGTAGAAACATCACACCGCTCGCTTTTTAGGCGATTTAAAACACAGGATAAGCCAGTCCCAGGTTTAAATGTTGATGCTGTTGTCAATTTGGTATCTTTCCACTCCTGTTCTGAGTGGTTCCCGTCCAGTAGTGGCATCTGTAGGGGGGGGGGGGGGGTTCTGGCTGCCACGGTGGCGAGATGTTAACTACCTCACCTGGCATACAGGAGTTGGTGGGTTCATTCCCGAACCTGACACCTGTATATTCGGAGTTTGCATATTTTCCCCGTAGCCACGTGGGGTTTTCTCCAGCTCCTCCGGTTTTTTTTTCTTCCACATTTAGAAAACATATCGTTTGGTTGGGCTATACATGTCCACGTGACAAGCCACTTTGTTGAGCTCACATACGTGGCCAGGTCGTTTTTTTAAAAAAAAATAGCTACACAAACCAGTTGGTCCTTACCTGGTAAAACACAAAAGAGTAGCTTAGTTCGAGCATCTGAACCCGTTGATTCCGTCTTCCTCCGCTCGTTTCACCCTCCGCATCGGTCGAGACGTCGTCAATTCCCGCAATCTCGAACTTCGCCGTGCCGTTCAACTCAGCAAGAAGAGGCAATTTAGTGAATAATAGTCATCAGCTGTTGTGACCGGTGTGTACTCGATTGTGTGTCTCTGCACGAGTGTTTGTTTTTGTTGTTGTTAGGGTCGGCTAGGGGGCCGCTGGCGGTCATTTGCCTCGATGAGTTGCGAGCCAGGCGACCCGCGTTCGATCCCCGGGTCGTGGCTGACGTGCATGCACTCATTCGTCCGTCGTCCTTCCACGGCACCTCCGATTAGCACGGTTGGCCACGTGCGGTGTGAAAGAAGTTCAACATGCACGGCGAGTGATTTCGGATCCGATCGTGGGCCTTCCCGTTCAACAACTCGCAATCAGTCCAAGATTCACTTGAACAGGTGCCCCATGGCTCTGATAGAGGGGGGTCGGGGGGTTATTTGATTTTTAGATTCCTTCTCTCGGGCTGCTTTACCACCACCTGTGCCCGATGCCAAACGCTCCACTGTTATTCACTTTGGTTATCTAAATTCCCGGGTCGTGAGTGTGATGTACCGATTTTAACACGAAAAAGCATGCAATCACACCTCTGCGTTCATCCCGGCAACGTCCAGCGTGGTGAAGTATGCTCACACCGCCGCCCACAACCTTAAAGAGGCCTTTATCAAGCGGTATATCGACAAAGGGCTTTAAGTTAGTATTTGCTGTTGCCATAACCGTGGAGAATCTCGGCTTACTCGCCTTGGTTTCAAATGCTCCTGGCTTCAACCCAAGCCTCGGTGCAGTCCTTCAAAGCGGATATCGATCGTCTGCTCTTCAGCTGTCCTCAGAATAGCAAAAAGGTTCTTCTCGCGTACAGCGGCAACCTGCCGCACGTGGCATTATCCAAAATAATGGGGCGGCACTCTGACACAGGTTCCTTCTATGACTGCCCCACAAGCCGTGGGCTGCGCTCAAGGCTGTCCCTGCAGGTGCAGCTGTTTGAATGGGAGCGAGGCATATTCTTAGGTTTTTTCGGTAAAGTCACGTA
Source organism: Lampetra planeri (assembly GCF_965212315.1). NCBI lineage: Eukaryota > Metazoa > Chordata > Hyperoartia > Petromyzontiformes > Petromyzontidae > Lampetra > Lampetra planeri. The sequence continues at coordinate 4,637,577 of NC_136145.1, read as the reverse complement.
GGTAAAACATTAAAATTAATAAAATAAAAATAAAAGAAAAATCACGACGTTTCGGAGGCAACACAAGCTTCCGTCTTCAGGTGGAACCGTCACAGCCACGACAGCTGTATCAAGTAAATGAGAGATTACAAGAGCTAACACTCCGTATATATAATGGTTGGAGAGGGGGGAAGGGCCAAGTACAGCAACACTTTTTATTAATATGGTAAGGTGAGGCTTAAGAGGCTGAGCCTTTGTTATGGAGAGGTACGGTTTGTGACTAAGCCTGGCCTACATAACAATAGTGTGAAAAAAGAAACAACTAAACATGGTAAAACAAGCCTGGCTGTCTATCAATAACCTGTAATAGTTGTCTGTCAAATAAGATGGTCCAAATAAGTGTAGTTAAATCTTTTTTGCATGGTTAATCACATCTTTCCAATGATTACTCAGTTTGCAACCATCATCACGGTTGAAATTATGTCTGTGTTTGTATATTTGTCGTGATTTTTATTTTATTTTACTTTTATTATTTTTAATTTTTTTTACCTACGTGACTTTACCGAAAAAACCTAAGAATATGAATCATTGCAGTCACGAAAGCTTCAAATCTAGAATGGGAGCGAGGCAGTTAAAGCAATTTGGTCCGAGCCGATGAGAAGGGCTTTGCTACGTCGTGATTGCAGTGGTGCGTGGTTATGCGTGGAGTTGGCATCACCCCAATACCTCGATCCCTTCGCTGGCCCACCGATCCAGTCACGGATCAACTTTAAGATCACACCATATTCCAGATCCTCCATGGACTCTCAACTCTGTCCCATGATCCCACTCTCCTTCCCTGTTCCCCTTCTCATCCCACCAGATTCCCCGACACGGACATCCCAAGACTATCCGCCGCCAGTCAACCTTCACTCAGTGTGAGGTCGCTTCGTCTCCTTTGCTGCTCCCAGTGTCTTGGATTCACTTTCCCCCCCTCCAATCCATTGCTGTCGGCTCTCTTGACCCTGCTTGGGTATCCTCCCGTCACAAATGACGGTTCTGAACAATGGAAGTGATGTCCCAACAACGACACCGATGTCCAACACCTCGCAACCACGTTTGAATGAACGTGCAACGTCCACAGCAATACATTGCCCCAAATAATTGTGCTGAGCTCAAGCCATTCGCCCTTCTCTAACCGAGTAAATGATCTTATTCACCAAGGGTTTATGCAAGATGTTTGTTTGTCCCCTTTGAGTTAAAATTGCAGCTGTGTTGGTTGTGCAGCTCACTGATAATTTCCAGAACCTATTGTCTGTATTTATCCGTAAGAAATTACTGCTGTTACACTGACAATAGGGTGAATTGGCGTCCACTTACTGGTGACTCGTTATCAGTGCCTATTACCCAACGCAGACACTTTGACGAATATAATGCGCATACAGCTGTGTGACTCCTCGTATCTATGGATAAGAGTAGATAATAGGACAAATGCATTTCTAGCGGGAGATCACTTCTGGGTGACTGTTCATCATTATCATCATCAGCCCTGATCAATCCACTGCTGGATGAATGCTTCCCATGGACGTCGTGACAACGTTATCAGCCATCAGCCAGATGAGGGCCCCAATGTTTGATTAGTCGCGCAACGGTCGAACCAAGAGCCGAATGGCTCACAGGGCTATACCTAATTAATGAACTTGAACTTGAACCACCCCAGATACACACGGGATTCGAGCTTGGCTCCGGCATACGCTCGCTTTGGAGCGCTCAAAGCGGAAAACGTCCATCCCTTGGTTCACCTCGACAGCACTGACGTGGCGCGCAGTGAACGAGCGCGCACGACGTTCGAACGATGCGTGCCACCTGATACCCAACCAGGAAGAAGGTTCTCTCTTTGTTGCACCATGGGATGTGTTGGCATCAGAATCTCATGGTGGTGGTTCTCGAGTTGGTGGGTGGGGGGAGCGGGGCGGAGGGCAAGGCACCCCCCTGACTGCCACACGCGAGTTACGCTTCCTGATGCCTCCACCAAGCTGCTGCGCCCTCTCGCGATCCTGCGATGAAACAATTCACCCCCCCCCCCCCCCCCCCCCGTTGAGCATCTGCACGTGAGCTGCTTTCATCACTCCACATCCTCGGTAAAGACATCCCACTCGGATCCTTCCTCTTGGGCTGCGACTGTCACTCTTCTTGACCAACGGCAATCGTCACTTCTCAGCCACGTCCTAACCAAAGGCCACTTTTAATGGACGGTAAAAAAATATCCATTATTTAGTTGTATTTGTATTATTTCCCTTCTACGTGACTTTACCGAAAGAACCAAGAAGATGAATCCCTGAAGTCACGAAAGTTTTAAATCGAAGGTCAAAATTAGTTTTTTTTCTATATATGATTTTTAATTGACGATACATATTTTTCAATTTATGGTCAAAATATGATGCGTCTAACTTGCACATACGTTGTCACCCATGTGTCCCTCTCTATGTATTAAATAATAATGCAATGTTACTTGAAGACTCCCACGTATGGAGTGTTATACAGTGGAAGGGGGTTTGATCGCTGGTTCTCCCGCCATATTCAGCAGTGGATCCTATTTAGGACTCCAACAATTTGCCAGTACGATGGGGTTGGTGGGGAGGGGATGGGGCTTTCTCGTCGTTTACAGATTTGATCGGTGGCCCCGTTGGAGTTCCATCTGTCCCCGCGACATCACAAATGCCCCCCCCCCCCACCATCTAACGGCTTCACACACGGGGTCACTCCGCTCACAAAGTCCAACCGTGCCGGTCCTCGTGAAGTCCCAGAGCTGAGCTCAGCAAGGCGCTCTCCCAAACCTCCCTCCCCACACACACACACGGCCCACGCGTCTCGCATCCACCTCGCCAACCCCCACGGGAAAATCAGCATCGGGAGTCGGACGTGCGGCCATGAAGCAAGTGCATCAGCAGTCTCATTACAGCCGGGCGCCTCCACCGGAGTAACACTTTCGCCTTTGCAAACCAGGGCACTGACCTGTAATGGCTTGGCAGGCAGTAGATTATGTTCTGCTGCGCGCAGGACACCATTATGAGAGTGCTGACAGTCTCGGAACATTCTAAACCCCCACCCACCCACATCTACGGGACTCGTATGTCACCACAAACCCTTTGTGTGTGGGGCGGAGGTGAGATGTGGTAAAGGTGCAGGCCTGCAATGACTTGCTCATGCCACTGCTAGCGGAAAGGCTCTCCGCTACAGGCAGCTTCGACAGAAGCCCTCTGGAGGGTATCTGTGACCCGCTCTTTCACCCTGGCCAAGGCGTCTCGCAAGGCACGAGGAGTACACACACTTCACTCGCGACCACGCGCTAACCTGCCGATCAGCAATTTGCTGTGAGTTGTACCCATTTATACTGCTGGCGTTTCATAAACTCGCACCGGTGGCCAAACAGCCCGCAATGGAAAAAAATTGACTCGAACCGACGAACCTCCCGATTGCCTGTCCGGTGTGCTCACCATCATGACGCCACCGTAGCAAGCAAGCAAGCAGCAGCAGCAACATCATCATCATCAGCCCGTGTGTGGCAAAAATAATCTAGTTGTAAAGTAAACGAGGTTCGCTGCCGCCACTGCCGCCGATGACAAGTCGCTCCGCCGACGCTGTGCGCATTATTAGCCTGCGGGATTGTTCACGGCAGCCCAAATGGAAACAGGCGCCACAGAGAGCACGAGAGAGAGAGTTAGAGGGGGGTGGAGAAAGAAGGTGGTGATTAAAGCAGTCGGCCGAATACCGCAACGCTGTCCCCCTGCGCTCTCCTTGCATGGGCGAAGCTGATCACCGTTGCGGCGAGGCAATGTCCGAATCGAAATGTTACATTGAAAACGGATGCACAGGTATAACTCGATTTACGAAAGGGATGCGTTCTATCAAACACGAAATTGCGTAAATCGGAATGGCGTTTCACATTCATGTCGTACGGAAAATTGAGGGATGTATTTCGGACAGTCATTTAAACGTTGCTCCAAACCTAAAAATATACAACTGTATCACTTTCACGTTACAAAATATCAATAACAAAGAACGTGAATGTTAAAACTATTGAAAATGCAATAATAAAAAATAATTTTACCTTTTTAGGGAACCATACTCTTTGGTTCTTTCGGTAAAGTCATGTAGGTATAAAATCAAATGAAATGAATTAAATCACGACGTTTCGATTGCAACACAATCAATCATCATCATCATCATCAGGTGGGAAAACCACAGCAAATTTTTATTTTTTTATTTTATTTTATACCTACGTGACTCTACCTAAAGAACCAAAGAGTATGGATCCCTGCAGTCACGAACACTTCAAATCTCGACTTTTCAGGGAACTCACCAAAAGATCTGCTGCACGTTGGAATGACTGTCAAGATGATAAGGAGGCCTTCCTCTGTAGGGGTACCGTGACGCAGCTTCCCGCTGATGCTTCTTGTTTGATCTCATGGCGCGTGCCACGTGGCATTTCGTTCAAGCGGAAATTCGATTCCGTTTATTGAAAAAAAAAATTGTCCGTATTTAGTGAATTGCGTTCACGCGAAATCTCGTAAACCGAAGGTTCGTTAAACGAGGGATACCTGCTTCTAAATATAACCATCTAAATATGGCGATATTGACATATTTGTGCTGCTGCTGCTGCTGCTGCTGGTCGTTTTCAACGGTGACAGCTTGTAGACTTATATAAAATTAAGCCGCACTGCGTTATACAGACAGCGATGTGCTGAATACTTTAAGGTGAGTCAAATATGTATGCCCGGTGCATTTATTGAAGGAGAAACGGGGTATCATATAAAAAGGTGGATCACGGATGCGTTGTAGAAGTGGGACGAAAGTGCTTTTGGAAGAAAATAAAAAAGTGAACTTTGACAATGACACGCAGGACGCCAATGCGCCTGCCAGATCGGGAAAGTTTGCAATCAGTGCGCATTGCCGTTCCATGTCATTGGGATCATCACCGGTGCTCGACTTCCATCGGTCCTCCCGATCCCAGAGGTGGGAAATTCATCAATTTGATGGTAGGACGTCGTTCTTACGGCCGATGTTGATGTAGGGCAATAACTACAGTTTGTACGAGGTTGAGCCAGATCATACTGGTAGGAACCACCTGGTTCCACCAGCCCACAGGGGATTATTGTGTCCGTCCGTCCGTCGTGCATCCGAAAATGGGAGGGGTGGGGCTGGGTGGAGAGTGGAGGGTGGGGAGGGGCTGGGTGGGGAGGGTGGGGAGGGTGGGGAGGAGAGGGTGGGGAGGGTGGTGCTGGGTGGGGGGTCGGAGGGGTGGGGCTTGGTGGGGAGGGGAGGGGCTGGTCACCCCGTGGTGCCCTTATCAAACTCAACGTTTAACCTACTCACGCCGGCTTGTGCCCGCCCTCACAGTCGGCCATATTTGCGGAATACACCACGCCGCCGTTGACCCTGGCCATTGACCGAGCAACCCAACGTTCCTACCAGCTCCCTCCGCAGGAATGTGTTTGTGTCAGGAGTAGCGGGGTGTATCACTGTGATGCCTCCTTCCTATTCGCCACAGCCTCTGTCGACTTGCCGCGTAGCACGAATTCTATAGACCTCAAAAGTGCTGACAGACTAAGTCGATTCCCCAGATGGGAATCAACTTGCGATCTTCCATCTGAACATAGCGCTCTCGTCCAAGCCATCATCACCATCACGTCATCGTAAGCCAATCGTCTATGCGCTGCTGCATGACGGCCTCTCCATGCCACCACCGATGCCATAATCCATCTTACGCTTGCACGTGAACTCATCTCATCGCTTCATCTCCACGGTAGCGGCCCTCTCGCGTGCGTTCCCTCCTTTGGCTGTCATTCTGTCAGCCGTCTCTTCCATCGGCCTTCGTCGCTTCCTCCAGTGATGCATCCTGCCAATGCGGACAGACTCTTCTCGACACTCAAACGGATTTGTTGTCTGACATACCTTGGTTCTGTAATCCATGTGTTCTATTGTCTTCGCTGTGCGATTCCGAGCCAATGCCGCCGTTCATGCCTCTTTGCGCACCTTTCAGCGTCTGTTGCATTCGTTTTGTCATTATCCTTGTTTACGATCCGTGTGTGACAGCTTAAAGTGTTCCCCGTCGGGCACATTGCTTCACTTTGTTTCATAATTAAATTCAGTTTTACAAAAGCTCTCCATCCCGTTTTCGTTCGTCTCTTTATTTTATCATTTTGCAACCCATTCCACCGTCAGTGAATTCCCCGAGGCGGGTCGTCATTCCTACGCCTTTTTTTATAGCTTCGCTCCTTCAAACAATGACTTTACGTTGCTCAACTATTGCCCCGCCGCTAATTACGCGAAAGGAGATCATCCCGAAGAAAGTCGACTATTAACATACGTGGCGTGAGCCTTCGCGAGATTTCGATTTAAAGCTTTCGTGACTGCAGGTATTCATCTTCTTGGTTCTTTCGGTAAAGTCACGTAGAAGGGAAGTAATAAAATAATAAAAATAATAAAATAATAAAATAATTCTCACGACGTTTCGCGAGATATTGGGTTTCGTTCCCCTTTATGCCCCGCCTTCGCAGACAAAGTGGGAGCGTAAGGATTTTCTTCTTTCACATCAAAGACACCTTTGTGCCTGGCAGATTATTCCAATTCCACAGGCTCCCCGTGCATCTCTATGCAGCGACGCCTGTATTGACATTTGTCAGCTTGGTTTGTGGGGGAGCTCCCTCGAGATGGCAAAGGCTTTCATGGTTGCCAGCAATTCCCGCCCCCCCCCATCTACCTCAATGCTACAACATTCACTAACCTCTGCGACTCACGACATATATATATAAATAAGAAGGGTAGAGGAGAAGAAGAAGAATGAATAAATAAATAAGCATCGCTTGCGAGTCAACACAATTAAACAGAGCGCGTGCGAAACGTTAAAACAACAAGACGCAATATTGTTTTTCTTTCTATCTAAGCATCGCGCGTTGGCAGTAATAAACCTCATTATTGCAGAGTGCAGCTCATCAAGGAGACTCGCACTTGGCGAGCTTCATTAGAAAGCCATGCATAAGTAACTGGTGGCAGGTTCGGGCCGCCCGGCATGCATTTTAATAAGGCTGCCGAGAGCGCTAACGAGGAGCTGAGAGTGGGAACCGCTCACCGGCACAACGCGTGCCCAGAACGCGGCCATTTCATCGCAATCACCCGCCCGGGTTATTGCGCCTCTAAATTACTGCGGTTGTCTTCGGCGGGACGTAAATTACTTATTGGATTTGAGCCGGGGCGGTGGATGTGAGCCTGCGCTGGGAAGGTTTTGCGTTGGCGGTGGTGTTCCCGGGTTAAAATTTGGTTTTGTTTGTGATGCATCCATCGCTTGCCCTCGACGTCTGCCCACGCCAATTTACCCAAAGGTTTTTTTTTTTTTGCCGGCAGATGGCTGACGGCTGTTTCCGTACGAGAGGACGCGTGCAAACCGACTCGTACTGGAAGTTCTCTATCGATAATGCCCGCTTGCCGCCACGGCTGCCTCTGGCTCTGCCATCCTTTAACACAACCCCCCCCCCCCCCCCACCGCTGTGCCCTCGTGTTGCCGAGAGTTAAGTCGGACACCCCAAAAAAGGTCAAATATCGAGGTGGTCCAACGCCTCCGAGGTCACGGTTGCCGAGGTGGCACTGCTGAGATTCTTGGTTTGAATCCCAGGCAGCTGCTTACGATCGAACTGGGCTCACAGGTAGGGTGAGTTGATCGTCGCAGTCCGGTCACCAATGACTCCACACACACAAAAATTATAATCACATTCAAATTTGACCCTGCACTTAACCGGTTCTGAAATCCCGCACAGCTCGCGTTAGCTACGGTAGGGAATCGAAGCTAACCCCTGTACCACCGCTCCACCTGTTCTGCACATTTGTTTTTCTACAAAATTCCAACTCTGAGAATGAATATCAATTTGTCGTGCGATTAATCTGAACCTCAAAGGCAGAGGGGGTAGGAACGTATTGACACACTACCGTGTGGGTCAGAGGTCACTTTGAAGGGGCGTCGGATGTAGGCTTGTGATGGCCGCTTCTGTTGGCCATTCTCTATCATGGAGTGTTGCACTGCTGTGCCAGAGATCTGAATGGTTATCATGTGATGTGCTGCTGATAGCACAATGGGCAGATTATCGTGGGTAAATTGCACGCATTTACATGATGTCAAATAACTAAATTAATGCAATTTCTGATGCTCGTTCGACATGAGATGGATCAATGTGCACCCGTGGAAATCTTGGCCTTGTCTCAAGAGCATGGCAATGCTTGGCCTTCCCATATCTATGTACTTTCCGTTAAGAAATGCCGCTAGAAAGAGTTGGTCAAAGCTAAAACTTCTAAGAAGAGATTTGTCAAGGGCACAGCGGCATTGGGAAAGTTGTATGGATTTTTATAGTCGTATGGGTAGATTGTTTAGCAATGGACATGTAATTTTAGCAGAGGAGTGTTTTTTTTTTAGAAGCTACAGGAACGCAGGGAGGGCACGATTTCTCACGATAAAAAAAACATTGCATGCAACTCTCTACGTTAAGCTCATAACATCCCACGCTGATGTCAATAGATGCATCAGAGAGCTGGTCTCTAACGAATCAGCTCTCAAATACGTTGTTGGCATTTGAGCCCACGTATCTGAGACCGATGCTGGGAATTCAGTCGCGAGACAGGAGAAGCAATGAAGAGGTCCGGAAGGGACCCTAGCAAGTAGGTGGTGGAGCTACGCTTCGGCTGGCAGGGACGTGCGTGCAGGATGGGAGACGCTGGTTATTGGGACAGGATGTGGTAATGGGTCTTCGCGAGTCTGGCGATGAAGATAAAGATCTCAGAGCAGATGGTGGGCGCCGGTCTACTGTGCAGGGATCTGGAATGAGATACAAAGAGTTGGTATTTAGCCAACCGTGCTTATCGTAGGTGCGGGGGGGAAGACAACAAACCTAAAAAAACAAAACACAGTTATAAAGAAATGAGTGTTGAATCTAGATTTTAAAGTGCATCGCTAATGTCGCGTCCTAATATGGGTAGGAACAGCGTTCCAGACGGCCAGCAGAAGTGCATCTGAAGGCGCGCGATGCGGTGACCATCTTTGTTTGATGGCCAATCAAAAGCCGCTGCGAGGATGACCGGATGTCGCGTGATGGTTTATGCACCTTGACGAGATCAGCAAGGTATCGTGGTTCATTTGTGTCAAGCGCTTTGTGTGTGCAATGAGTGGCACCTCGTGACGTATTTGTTCGGCAACCGGAAGGCAATGCTGCTCGCCGAGCACCGGACGGACACGGTCGGACCTTGTAGCACCCGTCACGACACGTGCCAGAGAATTTTACACAATTTGGTGGTGTGGTGGCATTGACAGATGTGACCATGATGGCATTTTGATTTTGGCGATAAGATTGGAACTTTGACAATGTCAGCATTTTCTCTTTCACGTGATCTGCAATCTCAAATTTGTTTTAAAGGATGTCTACATATTCTTTGGGTTTTTCGGTAAAGTCACGTAGATAGATCAATAAAATAATAAAAATAAAAAATAAGCTTTAAGTCAGATGTCTACACTCACCGCTATCTTGAGGACTGTTTCCAAAGACGATTCTGCTATTTTCACCGCACAATGCAGTTGTGTTGTTGTTGTTTCTTCACCAAGGGTCACTCTACTACTCAGGTGAGAGTAAATGTGCATAATATAGGTTGTTTTGGGATTAGATAGCATAAATATAAATGTTTCGTTAAACTCGCCACCACCCGACACAGCCAATTAGTAAGGGTTGTCACGTAAACAGAACGTGCCAATTCGTTACCAGTACAGCAACACCGGTGTGTTGGAGCAAATCCACAATATTTACAATCTGAGTTCGACGTTTCGTCAGTAAATACAACCGGCATCATCAGGCGACAGCCATATTTGTGGAGAAATCCTCCCGTTTCGTTCCTTAAATAGAGGGATAGATGTGATGACGTCACTTGTGAGCCCCCTTGACGTGCAAAGATGGGAGGGGGGTTACTGAATGCATATAAATTGCAATGGGTATCCAATGCCGGTTGGGTTATTCACATGGTCATCGACGCACATTGTGCATGCACATTGCTCTTGTACCTCCTGTCGTTTGTCTGCACTAAAATAGCAGTGCCTGCTATTGTCTGCGTACAGGTAATTCCCATTGACGTACACGCTGTGCCGCAGTCGACGTAAACAATCACTACGCACTATTTTGGAGCATTCTGGATAATAAAAACAATTAAATCACCCTCCATTCCGTATTAAAAGTAAGATATATATATACATTTTTATCTATGGGACGTTTTCCCTTCCGTGTTCACGTCAATTGTCAGCATTTGTTTAAGCTTGCCAACCTCTCCACCCGCGTTGACCTCTGGATCTTGTCAGCAGAGTTCGGGCTTGTTAAACATAATTTGTAAAAGTATTGGGAAAAGGTCTGCCTGCAAATGATGGGGCCCTGTCAGCGCTAAAAACACAACATTGTACAAAAACTCAGTTGTATCGTTGCGAAGCATTCTGCGTAATAAAACAAATACATCACCTTCCAAGAGGCTCGTGAGTGTAGTCTAAGATGCTGAATAATAATACAAATAACGACATTTATCCACTAAAACCCTCGCTGAGGGACCTACATTGCGATCGTTTGGCCAATTCCATGTCTGGTTCTTCAAAGTATAACGTATTTTTTTAAATATTCGAATCTGCCTCACGACTTTTGAGAGACTATCATAACCAGTAGAATTCGCTTAATCGTGTAAACTCTGGACTGGTCACATGACCTTCTTGATTTCCTCAGAAGCCAAGTAACCCTGAAGATTTTCGGTTTTTTTTTACTTAGTCTTTGACCTGAAGCCCAGCCTGCTCACCGGCCATTTAAAAAAAAATCCTCCGTGAGGGCCTCAATTTGAACCAAGGTTACCGGAGGGGGAGGTGGTGGGCACAGTCCAGAACACGAGGTGAGCACGACGGTCCATATCATGGCCTTTGTGTCAATCAGAGACCCCTAGAAGACCCAACGCCAAGGCACCCTCTCTCCTGACCCGGCGTCAGCTTAAAATTCACAAGCGAAGGGCCCTCAACCTTGAAGCAATGCTAAGCTCCCCTCTGTCGCAGCGCCCCTTCAAATTAAGTCGTGCCTCCTCGTATTCTAAATTTACCATCCCTCGCTACTCCGCTCTAGTGTGTAAGCATATGGCATGAATTAAAGATTTAATTTAAATAAACTCGCGTAATATAAAAACCAGCCTTTGTACTGCATGTAGCAGAGCATGTTAAGGATTTGGCCGGTGGCCAGATCACCCCAAATGCCCCCGATCTCGTCAGATCACGGAAGCTAATCGCGAAGTTGTACCACTGGCGGGGGTTTCAGAATCAGAATCTCAATTTAGACTGGAGGAATCCGATGAGCGGTGAAGCTCTTCTTCACAGATGTCCGTTATGAGCTTGCCAGGTGTTGTAGGTGTGAGGCTGCAAGGTGACCAGGAGATGGTTATGGCAGTGATGACCATTGTGCTTGAGGGTATTGTCTAGTGCAGCGGTCGGGAACCTATGGCTCGCGAGCCATATATGGCTCTTCCAGTGACGGCATATGGCTCCCAGACAATTTTGAGTTGAAAACAAAAATTAAAAATAATTAAAAAATCAGTTTGGAACTGATTTAAAAATACTTGTGATATTGCTTAATAATACTGTGTCATTTTAAAGTAAACATAAATTAGTTTTGAAGATAAATTTCACGGGTCACGCCTGCATGAAGCTCAACCTCACCACGTATGAACCAGACTACAAGGCCATCAGCAAAACCATGCAGCACCAGAAGTCGCATTAAAAGCAAGACATATTTAATTTATTATACGTTAAAAATACTATATGGCTCTCAATGAAATATATTTAGAAATATTTGGCTTTTATGGCTCTCCCAGTCAAAAAGGTTCCCGACCCCTGGTCTAGTGACTCGGCTTTCCTCCCACGTTGTGAAGCCAAACATTTTATCGTGGAATTGGCCACAAACAATCCAATGCAGGGCCATCCCAAAAATTGATATTGATTCCCGCGTGAGGCATTCCTGGAAAAAGATCACTTATTATTCAGCATCTTGGGAGTTCACTCAAGAGACCCTATTTTTTCACGGGTATTTTGGTTTGTAAGGGTATCTAACAATGGGTTTAATTTGAAATGGTTGGTTAGATCGTGTAAATATATAAATGTAAATGTGTCGTTAAACCCGCCACCACCCGACACAGCTAATTAGTCAGATTTGTCACGTAAACAAAACATGCCAATTCGTTACAAGTACATAATGCCCTTTGTTTATCCAGGACAGCCTCACTGAATCTCAGCAGTCTTTTTCAAGAGGGCCCTCCTGCATTGCGAGATCCGGTCAGTTCCAAAATAGTGTTGGTTCATTCATCCAGGTATGCGCTGAAAAAATGATGTGATCAATTTAAGGACATTTCACCGATTGGTTAAAGCGAGTCGTAACTCTTTGGCCACACTCCACCACCGCCCCTCCTGTGAAGGTTTCCTGGCTTGTTTGGGAATTTGGGATTGTGGTCTGAGATGTGAAGTAGACCTCGTAAACTTATTTCACTGTTGTAAACACGTGTTTGTTGTTTGTGCTTTAAGTTTTCGTGGAATTATTTGATTGAATTATTAATTTGTATTTATTGTTTTACTTAGTAGTGGTTGTATTTGGGATATGGTCATTGTATATATATGATTAATTTACAGCGTTGTGGGATGCGTTATGGAATGCATTATGTTCTCCACCTCCGATTAGCATGGTTGGCTACCTACTCTACAGTGCGAAGTTCAACATACATACATGCTATTGGCATGAATGACGCTATACAAAATGAAAGTATGATTCTTGCGCATTTGGCATGTTGGATGAAACCAGAGTCCACTAACAAACCCCACCCACACGAGAGGATACCACTCAATGTGCCATAACATTCAAGCCGCCTGCTCGAATTGTCATCTACCGACCACGTCACAGTCCAGCAGGTGGGGGAGCTTTTCACAAATTTGCGTGAGCCACCGGACCCCTTTGCCATCCAGCATCAGAGGCATTCACCTCCACCCCCGTGATCTTCGCTTGATCGACCAGCTCCACCACAACTCCATCACAGCTCCACCACAGCTTCACCACAGCTCCACCACAGCTCCATTATAGCTCCACCACAGCTCCACCACAGCTTCACCACAACTCCACCACAACTCCATCACAGCTCCACCACAGCTCCATCACAGCTCCATTACAGCTCCACCACTGCTCCATCACAGCTCCATTACAGCTCCACCACAACTCCATCACAGCTCCACCACAGCTCCATCACAGCTCCATCACAGCTCCACCACTGCTCCATCACAGCTCCATTACAGCTCCACCACAGCTCCATCACAGCTCCATCACAGCTCCACCACAGCTCCATCACAGCTCCATCACAGCTCCATCACAGCTCCATCACAGCTCCATTATAGCTCCACCACAGCTCCATTATAGCTCCATCACAGCTCCACCACAGCTCCACCACAGCTCCACCACAGCTCCATTACAGCTCCATTACAGCTCCACCACAGCTCCATCACAGCTCCACCACAGCTCCACCACAGCTCCATCACAGCTCCACCACAGCTCCATTACAGCTCCACAACAGCTCCACCACAGCTCCACCACAGCTCCACCACAGCTCCGTCATAGCTCCTTGACATCTCCACCACAGCTCCACCACAGCTCCACCCCAGCTCCACCACAGCTCCACCACAGCTCCACCACAGCTCCATCATAGCTCCTTGACATCTCCACCACAGCTCCACCACAGCTCCACCACAGCTCCACCCCAGCTCCACCACAGCTCCACCACAGCTCCATCATAGCTCCTTGACATCTCCACCACAGCTCCACCCCAGCTCCACCCCAGCTCCACCACAGCTCCACCACAGCTCCATCATAGCTCCTTGACATCTCCACCACAGCTCCATCATAGCTCCTTGACATCTCCACCACAGCTCCATCATAGCTCCTTGACATCTCCACCACAGCTCCACCCCAGCTCCACCCCAGCTCCACCACAGCTCCATCATAGCTCCTTGACATCTCCACCACAGCTCCACCACAGCTCCACCCCAGCTCCACCACAGCTCCATCATAGCTCATTGACATCTCCACCACAGCTCTACCACAGCTCCACCACAGCTCCACCACAGCTCCATCATAGCTCCTTGACATCTCCACCACAGCTCCACCACAGCTCCATCATAGCTCCTTGACATCTCCACCACAGCTCCACCACAGCTCCACCACAGCTCCACCACAGCTCCATCATAGCTCCTTGACATCTCCACCACAGCTCCACCACAGCTCCACCACAGCTCCACCACAGCTCCATCATAGCTCCTTGACATCTCCACCACAGCTCCACCACAGCTCCACCACAGCTCCATCATAGCTCCTTGACATCTCCACCACAGCTCCACCACAGCTCCACCACAGCTCCACCACAGCTCCATCATAGCTCCTTGACATCTCCACCACAGCTCCACCACAGCTCCACCACAGCTCCACCCCAGCTCCACCACAACTCCATCACAGCTCCACCACAGCTCCATCACAGCTCCATTACAGCTCCACCACTGCTCCATCACAGCTCCATTACAGCTCCACCACAACTCCATCACAGCTCCACCACAGCTCCATCACAGCTCCATCACAGCTCCACCACTGCTCCATCACAGCTCCATCACAGCTCCATCACAGCTCCATTATAGCTCCACCACAGCTCCATTATAGCTCCATCACAGCTCCACCACAGCTCCACCACAGCTCCACCACAGCTCCATTACAGCTCCATTACAGCTCCACCACAGCTCCATCACAGCTCCACCACAGCTCCACCACAGCTCCATCACAGCTCCACCACAGCTCCATTACAGCTCCACAACAGCTCCACCACAGCTCCACCACAGCTCCACCACAGCTCCGTCATAGCTCCTTGACATCTCCACCACAGCTCCACCACAGCTCCACCCCAGCTCCACCACAGCTCCACCACAGCTCCACCACAGCTCCATCATAGCTCCTTGACATCTCCACCACAGCTCCACCACAGCTCCACCACAGCTCCACCCCAGCTCCACCACAGCTCCACCACAGCTCCATCATAGCTCCTTGACATCTCCACCACAGCTCCACCCCAGCTCCACCCCAGCTCCACCACAGCTCCACCACAGCTCCATCATAGCTCCTTGACATCTCCACCACAGCTCCATCATAGCTCCTTGACATCTCCACCACAGCTCCATCATAGCTCCTTGACATCTCCACCACAGCTCCACCCCAGCTCCACCCCAGCTCCACCACAGCTCCATCATAGCTCCTTGACATCTCCACCACAGCTCCACCACAGCTCCACCCCAGCTCCACCACAGCTCCATCATAGCTCATTGACATCTCCACCACAGCTCTACCACAGCTCCACCACAGCTCCACCACAGCTCCATCATAGCTCCTTGACATCTCCACCACAGCTCCACCACAGCTCCATCATAGCTCCTTGACATCTCCACCACAGCTCCACCACAGCTCCACCACAGCTCCACCACAGCTCCATCATAGCTCCTTAACATCTCCACCACAGCTCCACCACAGCTCCACCACAGCTCCACCACAGCTCCATCATAGCTCCTTGACATCTCCACCACAGCTCCACCACAGCTCCACCACAGCTCCATCATAGCTCCTTGACATCTCCACCACAGCTCCACCACAGCTCCACCACAGCTCCACCACAGCTCCATCATAGCTCCTTGACATCTCCACCACAGCTCCACCACAGCTCCACCACAGCTCCACCCCAGCTCCACCACAGCTCCACCACAGCTCCATCATAGCTCCTTGACATCTCCACCACAGCTCCACCACAGCTCCACCACAGCTCCACCACAGCTCCATCATAGCTCCTTGACATCTCCACCACAGCTCCACCACAGCTCCACCACAGCTCCACCACATCTCCACCACAGCTCATTGACAGCTCCACCCCAGCTCCACCACAGCTCCACCACAGCTCATTGACAGCTCCACCACAGCTCCACCACAGCTCCACCACAGCTCATTGACAGCTCCACCACAGCTCCACCACAGCTCCACCACAGCTCATTGACAGCTCCACCACAGCTCCACCACAGCTCCACCACAGCTCATTGACAGCTCCACCACAGCTCCACCACAGCTCCACCACAGCTCATTGACAGCTCCACCACAGCTCCACCACAGCTCCACCACAGCTCATTGACAGCTCCACCACAGCTCCACCACAGCTCCACCACAGCTCATTGACAGCTCCAAGCAGCAGAGCGGGACCCTCCTGAAAAAGAGCCACCAAACTCAGAAATCTTGTTTTTAAAGAATGACGTTGCTTACATGCAGCCTCTGCAATACTAATATACCTTCTGAAGCACATTGCCGGCTAAAAGGATTTTTTTAACTTTGGTTGAAAGCATGAAATGTGTTAAACGCTTTGTTTAAAACAGCTTAGATCTCTCTGTACTGTGTTGACATTCGTTGCCATTGAAAAAATTCAACTCAATCCCAGGAAAAGTACTTTTTTGAATATCATATTTAAGAGCCAGCTTATGCACTGGTGGCCACCGCAAAAATCAACATTCGTAACGTCACTTTGAAGGTAACAAATAAATACACCTTTCCACACTGCATTTGCTTCGTCGATGAGTGCTTTTTGATGCGCACCGCAGGTGTACGTGTAAGTATTAGACTCACAATTACGGTCTAGGATTGTAAAAATAATTTCCCTTTTAAGTCAAAAGCTTTCCGTGCGCTCCACTACAGAGAGAGAGATGGCGCTAACTGTGTTGCGATGGATCTGTTTAAAGTCTGCGGGATTCGCTGGATTTCTCTGCATGCCGCCTTCCTATTCAGCCTCGTGCCATTGTTTATCTACAGTTCTATTGACCGCTTTGAAGAGAAACTCTACCAAAAATAAGTAGCACATTTATGTAATTGTATTTATTTTGAAGATAAAAAAAACAATAGTGAAAAGCAAATAGCAAGTTCACAGCATTTTTTTTTTAACGATGACGACGTCGACGACGAGGAAGACCACCATCATGGTCTCGGGGGGAACATAAAAATTCGCGAGTGGCAGTCGTCTGATAGCACAGCAGTGTGAACTATTCACTCCGTTAACAGCATAACTCACGCACGCTGTACGGAAATCTCGAATGAACGAGCACTGCATTTGGGAAGGAGAGCAAATGAACCTCATGGCGGGACCCCGGGGTCCCGAATAAACGAAAGTCAAAATCGTAATTAATACAATTTATGTTTGGCGATTCCGTCCCACCGCGCACATAAACGTCGCGACCCACCTGGCGCAGACGTTCTGTTGTCGTGTCGTGTCCAAGCGCAGCAGCGAGGACGAATGCGCAGAAAAAACACAACGTTGATTAGCGCATCGTGTAGAGCTCGTCGAGAGGAATCGATTGCCGTGTCGTTCGCCTTCAACAGGCATAAAATGACGTCGCAACGCAGTTCATGCGAGAGCCGTGGGCTTATGGGACCCCGGGGTCCCGCCATAAGGTTCATTAATGAACAATTATCCATCCCTCACCTGCCGTTTTTTTTTCTCGCCCTCCCGCAACTTTTTTGCGACGTCCTTCTTCAATCATTGCATTTCACGAGGAAATAAATGGGCCACAATTGGCCGTGATTTAAATCGGTAAATAATTAATTAGCGTGCATTCACTCGCGCCTCCATTGGCAGTGCGCTCACAGCTCTCCATGTAGTCGCGGTGTGAATGTCGCCGATTGAGGTGTGAAATGCAGGAGCAGCTCTTTAGAGAGCTAGCCGCATACCTCCCACGTAGAATATCGGGATGTTGAGAGGTGTGAGCCGTTAAGCACCGTGACTCAAACTCAGAGTTGTCTCATCATTATTATTGAGTGTTTCTGCTGCCTGAGTGCAGCTTGCAAGATCCGTCCTTAATATATCTGAGGTCAACAGGCAGCAGGTGAACGGGTAGCTCAAAGGTCAAGAGTGCTGAGCTCACCGCTGGAATCCTGCATTATTAACGGGGTTGCCAAGTGTATTGAGTTTCATCAAGTTCTCCAACTCAGACATCGGTGCAATTTGGTTCTTGGTTCTGCATATAATTAGTTTTTTTTTAATCCAGCTATGAGAATTAAGAAAACAGCTTGATTTGACGATTAGGGGGAAAACTGCTCCACCTTACTCCGAGAACCAGAAGGCCCTTTAAAGTGATCTCAGAAATAGTCATGTGATATCTGCTTCTGTGGACAATTTTATAACATAAAGGGTTTGCATTGGATTATTTGGAATCGTGACCATGGCACCGATAAAACAATAATTATAACATTTCGTGAAAATCATCTATATTTATATGACTGAGAAACTTTGAGGCCAGATGAAACCAGAAAAAATAAGCTGCCCTTGCCATAAAAAAAAGAAACCATGTTTTAGATGCCTCCATAGTTTGACTTGGCTTTGATATGAGTTAAAAATCAAAGCTTTGAAGCAAACACTGCCGAACAGTACGAGTTTTCAAGGCAGCCCATCTGATGTCGATGAAAGGAAATTAAAAGTTACCCGATGTTTGTTGAAATGTTTCATGTATCACGCAAAGTACAAAGATGAGAATGGGACTCTAAAATAATAATAATAAAAAATATTCCGTGGGTGGCTTAACATGTTTAAAGTTCTTCACGACAACATACATTTCATATGATGGATGCTGCTAATGTTGAGCTCATAGCTTGCAACGCAGAGGTCACTGATTCCACCTCCTGGCAGGACAGTTGAAACAGCGAAGAGCTTGATAATTGTTTTTTGTACCCTTTTATCTGGCAACAAAACTGACACCTTTTTTACAAGGAGTCATGTTTGCATAGTCCACAATACCTGCAGTCATAATGCAAACAAAAAACATAACTCTGATAATGTATGCACTGTCCTTAAAGTTGATTGGTCCACACCTGAGACAGCTTTCCTTAGAGCCTAGTCTCACATCTGGTCCAACACCATGTGAGACTAGGCTCTAAGGAAAGCTGTCTCAGGTGTGGACCAATCAACTTCAAGGACAGTGCATACATTATCAGAGTTATGTTTTTTGTTTGCATTATGATTGCAGGTATTGTGGTCTATGCAAACATGACTCCTTGTAAAAAAAAGCTGTCAGTTTTGTTGCCAGATAAAAGGGTAAAAAAACAATTATCATATTTTTTCTTCTGGCAAATGAGGTTCCAATGTAGCGAAGAGCTTCTTAAAATCCCCTCGCCTATGTCCACCCAGCTGTGTAAATGAGGACACCATAGTAAGTCAACCGATGATAGTTTACACTAGGGGTCGGCACGGTTTGGCTCAAACCACCAAACCGCGGTTTGAACCGAACCAAATCGGTTTGGTTTGGCTCTGTTTGAACTGGTTCGGTTTGGTTTGGGGCTACGAAAACCGACTCGGTTTGGCTCGGACAGGGTGGAACCGGCTCAAACTAGTTTGGTTCAAGCCAACTTAAGAGGTTTGGTTTAGCTTAGTTTGGTTTGGTTTTGGTTTGGTTTGGTTCAGTCGTCGCTGGTTTGGTTTGGATTGCTCAATTTGAAACCAGTTTGAGTCGGTTAAAACCGTGCCGACCCCTAGTTTACACGTGGAGAGGTAAAGCGTCGTTACTCTCATTTCTCTCCAACACATCTGGCCAGTATGGACGACTAGGATAAAATACGCTGTACAGGGATTGAAAGCTCCTTCTGGTGGAGGCCCTTCCAGCAGCAGTGGCATGAGCAATGCAATTCAGCGCTGCACCTTTACCTTTGCACTGAATGTAAATCAACATTTCTCATTCTCGACATGTGAAGTGACAAGAATTTCATTCGGGAGTTCTACAATTATGTGAGAGCACAGACGTGCCACATCATTGGTGTGCGATACAATAGGCAGGAAAAGGTGCACGCGTGTAAGTATGCACACGCTTCCATTCCAAGGTTCACATTCGCCATCGATGCAGCAGGGTAGACGCACCTGGTATGGGTCTTCAACAGGTCAACTCTGTCCGAAATATACCCCCATCTTGATGTCTGACTGGAATCTACTTGGACTCTGAGTTGTGGCTTTGGCAATCCAAGCAGTTTAACAAGCGTCACAAGAAAACCAACTGAGAGTACTGTATTGTAAAAGTATTTTCAATAGAGAGGGGGGGGGGGGTGGGGGAGTGCTGGTGCGGTGGCTTGCATACACCGCTATTGACCCGGTGACCGGAGTTAAATGTGCAGCCACATTACGATCATTCGTGGCAAGTGATATCAGAACCGACCCTGTGGTCCTCCCCATTCACGCACACACGCTGACCAGGAGAGTGAAGCGCGATGATCGAACGCCCCCCCCCCCGTCTCCCGCCCGCCTCCAGAAAGCAATACGGCGTGGGATGTGCCTTCATCCAGTACAAAAGAGGCCTGTAAATTGTTATTATTTTCCAAAACAACGAAAATTTTTAGATAGAAGCCATTACTGCAACTAAAAGGGTCGGTAATTGCGTTGCGAATTATCGAACCTCCAGCAATCATCTTTTCATTTCAACAACATTTTCGAATCCAAAGAGTTTCAGCAATCTTTGCGGCTACTTTCCTAAAGTGACCGCCATTACTCGGATTGTGAATTATTCACGGCGGCATCTGCCGTATCTATCCCCGGTTACATTATGCAAATTCTGAGTCCACCTAATCGTTCAACACTACAGCAGGCAAGCCACACATCATCGCGGTGTGTAATACGCACTGCACTCTTGCCCAGCGTAAATTCTGCTGAACAACCCAAAGCCTGGGTAGTTGGTAAATATTTGAAGAGAGAAATAATGAGCCGCTGTACGGAACTATATTTTACATTCTCATTTAGGAACAGCTTACGGGCACCGAACGGTGAACAGGGTCTCATTTATCAGTCACTGTGATTTAAATCTCTCCACAAAGAACGGTATTTGTTAAAGACTCAAAAACAATATTGCGCAGAATTGAACTATACATCACCAGGGCAGTCTCGGCCCAGATACGGCACGGTTGAGATATCCGGACCGTTCGCCTGGGAATCTAAAAAAAAAAATTGCCTTCCTAATCCACACAATAAAACGCCACAAAAACACTCATAAATCTACTTTGACCTTGCCATGTCCTCTAATCTTGGAGCCTGTGCACAAACGTAATGAGTTCACTCACCGGTACGATGGCGTGTATTATTATCGTTGCTATTATTTAAAACAAAAAAAAACGTTTAATGGCACAAAATCCGTTCACTTGTGCGCGCGCGTCAGAATCGGGCAAGAGCGGTAGATCACGATTAGTGGTGATGAAGGCTCGCCAATCATTGTTTTCATCATCACCGTCGTGGCAGCCGCTGTGTAAATACGATCGATAACACTGGTCAACAAAAAAATAACATTTTTTTTCTGGCCTGGACTTTTGCAGCTGTTTTAGACTAATTTCAGGGTGCTGATTCCAAATCTGATCTCAGATTTGCTCTATCACATCTCATTTTTGTGTTATTGGCATACCTCATTTTCATTGATTTTACCCGAAATTAACTCTGTCACTTATGATTGCAAGTTGTTGCGAGTCAGTGACTGCTTTAGTGCTAAAATATGGTGTTGTATTTTTAGGATAGTGTGTTTGTAATATAATTTTATGTAGATATGCACATTTATTTAATATTTTTCTTCTGCAGTTTTTATTGAAAATGCAATATTTGATATCTTAAAAACCTGATGTGATAGGCAAAAACTGATGCCAGATTTGGAATCAGCACCCCAAAATTACCTTACGACCGTTGGAATACCTTATGCCGGAAAAAGTGTGTTGACCAGAGTAATTTATCATCAACCCCTTTGCCAAAAATAACGGGCACGCACTTGAGCAACATCACCATCGCGCCACCGCCGCCGCTGCTGTCGCCGCAATTATCGTGAATTATAATGAGAATTTAAACAATACTTCACAGGACCTTTGTCGATTCACCGCTATACGAAGGCCTTTGCAGGATGTGCCGCTCGTGGATTTTGTCGGAGGAGACCGCACCAAGTTGTTCAGCGTAGGTTGGTGAATTGACGGAGACCAGGACCCAGGTTCGGGTGTCACTTGCCTGCGATGTTAGAAGTGTCCCGGAATCGAACTGCGGTCCATGCGGGTTCGTAGTGCAGTGCGTAAACCGCTGAGCCACCGTTCGATCGCAACAATCACAATTATTTGTATGCAACATAATTGCCCGTATCATCATCATCTTCAAAGTGATAATAATGTTCATAATTACATTTTTGAAGCAATGGAAATAGCTTAAACGTTATATCCTGTCCACTCCAATCAACGTGATTGTCCCTTCATCATTACCATCGTAGTCATCGTAGACGGCTGATAGGATTAACAATGGAGCAGCGGCTTCATTGTTGACAAGGAAAGAGAACAATAACAAGATTATTCTGTAGTTACTAATTATATGTCGGCAATGTACGCAGAAAAATGCTGCAATTGTTCAAAGGAAAGGCCGAAATAATGAGGACACGGTTAAGACACTTTATATTGGACTATGAAGTATTTTATCCAACTTGAAAGCGTACAAGTATTTTTGTATTTTTTTTCCGAGCTCTTATCACCATAAATCATCATCAACATGGTCATCATTCATCCTCATCTGAAACATCAACATCATCAGTTCTCATCAGCGTTATTATTAACCTAAGTTAGCATCAATCGGTAATGATTTCACGACCACTGAAGCAAAGAATGGTCCAATATCCTCGCCATATTAAGAGTGGCAATTGCCTTCGGTTTAATTAATGTTCGAAATTAATTAAGCCGGAGTGGGCGGGGGGGGGGGGTGAATTCAATTGGGCAGACATACAACGAGGCAAGCGTTCGCTGATTTTCAAACTTTATTTTGACGACAACTCTTATAACACATTTCGAATTAGCGTGTGCTTTACAAGTGTGCGCAGTCGTAATATATTCAAAACTTCTGTTATTGTAGGAAAGTACTGCATACGGGACTGTATACAGAAGATTTGTTTTAAATACACAAAAGAGTCAATAATTTAATATTCTCTCATATATATACCGTATAATCTCGCACTACAAAGAGTCCAACAATCCGGGTTTTTTTCTTCATCACAAAAAACAGATGTCATCCGCATCCAGGGAGAGAAAAAAAATCGTCGTTGGCCAGTCCAGCGGCATCCATCCTGCACCAACCCAGCCACCCACCTCACCCCCACCCGGCATCTCTTCTAAAACATTTTCATAAAAATCCGCTGGTGCGGCTGTGCCCCGGCCTGGGGCGTGGCGCTGCCCGCCTGCCTCTTGGGCACGTACGTAATGTGGACGCTCTGTCTGTGCTTGCCCTTCCCGCGGCTCCACGTGAACACGACGAGCAGGCAGAGCAGCACCACGCCGAGGAAGGTGAGGCAGCCGATCGCGATCGCCACCAGCACCGTCTTGATGTCGCCGTGCGACATCCCGAGGCCCCACACGTCATCCTCCTCGCCCGCCGACCCGTTGTTGTTGATGTTGGCGGCGGCGGCAGCCGCGGCGGCGGCGCCGCCTCCCCCCGCGCTCGCCGCTGTCTCGTTGATGTAGAGGGGCTGCGGCGAGAATCCGCGCACCGAGAGCAGCGTGCGCGCGCTGTCGTTGCCGCCCGCGTTGCTCGCCACGCACACGTAGGGGCCCCCGTCCGACGCCTGCACGCGGCGGATCAGCAGCGTGCCGTCGTGCAGCACCGCCAGGCGGCCCGTCGACCGCCGCGCCGTCACCCGCTGCTTCCACGGCGCCAGCCACGCCACGTCGGGCGCCGGGTCGCCGTCGGCTCGGCACGTCAAGTGCACCGCCTGGCCCTCGACGGCCGTCAGCTGCTGGGTCCGGCGAGGGGAGATGCGCGGCCGCCGGCACGCCAGGTAGCCCTTGGGCAGCGGCTCGGGGAGGTCGGCGAACTCGGCGCCGCTCACGGCCTCCGGGGTGTCGCACGACGGCTCGCCGCCGTCGAAGCTCAGCCCGCCCCGCCGGTTCAGAGCCACCACCCAGAGCAGGCGGCAGTCGCACGCCAGCGGGTTGCCGTCCAGCCGCAGCACCTCCAGGAGGCCGGGCGACTCGAGCGCGCTCTCCTCCAGCGTGCGCAGGCCGTTGCCGGACAGGTTGAGCAGGCCCAGCTGCTCGATGCCCTGCAGCGCACGCGGCTCCAGGACGAGCAGCCCCGTGCGCTCCATGCGCAGCTCGCGCAGCCTCGTCAGGGTCGCGAAGGCGCCCGCCTCGACGCTGGCGATGGCGTTGAACGACAGGTCGAGCGTGCGCAGGTGCACGAGCGGCTGCAGGGCGAGGCGCGGCACCCGCGTGATGTTCGTGTTGGTGACCGAGAGCGACGTGAGGTTGAGCGACGAGAAGCTGCCGGCGCCGAGCGTCTCCAGCAGGGGCCAGTGGTCGATCTCGAGCGAGCGGAGGCGCGGCAGGCGCTGGAAGGCGTGCGGCTTGACGGCGGCGATGCCGAGGTGGCGCAGTCGCAGCGACGAGAGGCCGTGCAGCTGCGCCAGCGCCTCGGTGGGCACCGACGTCAGGTTGCAGCGCTCGAGCGCCAGCTCGCGGAGGGCCGCGAGGCCGGCGAAGGCGTGCCGCGTCACGTACACCAGCTCGTTGTCGCCGACGCGCAGCTCGAGCAGCCGCCGGAGGTCGCGGAAGGCGAAGTCCAGCAGCACCACGATCTTGTTCTCGCTCACGTCGAGACGCGTCAGGTTGCCGAGGCCCGCGAACACGCCGGGCGGGATGAGCTTGATGCGGTTGCCGCGCATGCCGAGGGCGCGCAGGTGCGGCAGCCCGCCGAAGGCGCCCGGCTCGACGCCGGCGATGACGTTCTCGTTGAGCTGCAGCTCCTCCAGCTGGCCGTGGCTCGCGAAGTCGCCGGCCGAGAGGGCGCGCAGGCGGTTCTTGCTCAGGTCGAGGAGGCGCGTCTCAGTGGGGATGCCCTCGGGGATGGACACCAGTTTGCGGCGGTGGCACACGACGGAGCGCAGAGGCGCGGAGCAGTCGCAGCGCGCGGGGCAGCCCATGGCGCTGCTCTCCAGCACGGGCAGCACCACCGTGACGAGCGCGAGCAGCACCTGCGAGCAGCCCGGCGGCACCGGCAACATGGCCGCCCGCATCGACATGTCTCGCCTCTCCTCGCCTGCGGAGCAAGCAGAGCAACTGGCGTTAATACCCCTTCCCGTTCCGAGACGTCTGCAAGTTTGCAGGGAGTGGGCCCCGTTCACCACTGAATCTAGGAACGCGCAAGCGACTCGGCAATAATTATGTTTCGAGAGGTTTTACGCCGTTGTAGCGGCACGAGCGCAATCTATAATAGCTGACGCCAAACTCGGCCACCAAGCCCTCCCGTATGGCCCTGCGGGAGCCTCGGTACCAATAAAGTTATTTTATTTTTATTTCCGGTTTCGTTTTGTTGACGTACACATACGTCATCAGAACGGGAAAAGGTTAAAGGGGCGTTCTCCAGATAGTTTGTATATATATACGCGTGTGTGTATATATTTACACCAGCAGTGTGCAACACGCAACTTGCAGGCCTTATCTGGCCTGTCATGTACTCTCACGTGGGCACATGAGGCCCTTTCTTATTCTGAGCCATGGGGGATTGCTACTTATTTGTCTCCACGTACTCCTAGTCTGTGCCCATTCTCTGGTCACACCGACTGTCCTGACATAGATATCCACAGACTTACACAAAGACCCACGGACTCGCATACACTTAGATTATATGCAGCATTGCATAGGTATCCACATACTTGTCCAGAGACCCATAGACTTACATTAACTTGCGTGACAACCCATACACGTGTTCCGAGCCCAAAGTTCCCATCATTGCATGATGTCAGCTGCGTCAATTTTCTTGCTCCACGAACTTCTTTCTCCTCTGTGCCTCTTTTCTATCCAGCCCTCAGGAAGGAGATGGTTCTCCGGCTCTGCTTTAAAATCTAAATGCAGCATGAGGCAGCGCTTGCAAGAATGGCACCTCCTGCTTCCGCAGGGCTGGTTTACGATGCGTGACAAACATCGACGCTTTTGGTTTCCCACTTCATCTCACATCAGCGTTTGTCCACACGTGTGAGTTTTAGCAGCCAAAAGGGCGATCTGGAAAATGCCCTATCAACGGTCGGTGTTGATACAACATCAAAGGGTCGTGGCAAACAGCATACGCTCAGCCACAGCTGCCCATCCCAGTTGATTTCAGAATCCGAATCTTCATTTATTCCGGAGGAAACCGATGACCTATAAAGCTCCTTTTCACAGATGTCCAGTAGGGGCAGGTCAGAAAGTTAGAACAAGCAATACAGAAATGTATGTATGTTGAACTTCTTTCACACCGTACGTAGCCAACCATGCTAATTGGAAGCGTGGAAAATACAACAGGAGTGCAAAGTATAGGAAAGGTAAGCAAATCACGATTCTTTTACTGACCTATTTTCTTATTTTTCCGAAGTTACCTGGCCACAAGCGATAGCTCAACGAAGTGGCTTATCACGTGGAATTTCCTAGCAGCCAAGCAATGGAAATAACCTGGCCCACCTCCCAGTCCCGTAATCTGAAATTGTTGCCGTGTATTTTAATTGCCATCGGTTTAAGCAAGCCGGTCTTTAATTGCTTAGTACAATTCGATAGGACCCTCCGATGTGTTTTCGCGCCGCACTGCGTGTTGTTCCGTCCGATGCTTCGCCACACGCTCTGAGAGCTGCTACGTCGGGGAAGAGAATTCGTTGCAGAGATCTATGCCAACCTACGCGGCGACACGGCATGATCGAATTCGATTTTTTGTTTCTTCAAATTGTGAAAAAATCTAAAGACTGGGGAGAAATCTAAAGCGGTTTGGAGAGATGTCTACGGAATGGAGAAGGTGGATAGAATGCTACAAAAGTGAGTGGAAATTTAAAAGACATTATGATAACAGTTACGTTTTAAGACTTTGATTGGTACTCGGTATCTGCTCATGGAGAGCTCTTCATGTGTCACGACAAAACTTGTAGACGGGTCAATTTTTCTCGTTTCATCAACGGCCCCACACGGTCATCTCCCTTTGCCATTCAAGATTTGAAGCTTTCGTGACTGCATACTCTTAGTTTTTTCGGTAAAGTCACGTAGGTAAAAAAATGAAATAAAAATTAATAAAATAAAAAGATTTTTATAATTTTATTTTATTAATTTTAATTTCATTTGTATCTCTTTGCCATCTGTTAAATCTGAAGATGTGCCGCCACCAAAAAACACATTCGTCAACATTATCGTCGTCGTCCCTCCACTGATAGATGAAGATCTTCCCCACGCCATCACCATCCCTCGTGGTCCTACGACGCCGCCACAATCCATCTCGCTCGTGCACACGAGTGGCTCCCGTCACGCCGCCATCTCCGCCACGTGTCCAGTGAAGCCCACTCGCTTTCCTGAATATGCACGCACGTAGGCTGAACTTCTTTCGCACCGTACGTGGCCAACCGTGCTAAATAGGTGACATTCTAGATTTGAAGCTTTCGTGACTGCAATGATTCATATTCTTAGGTTTTTTCGGTAAAGTCACGTAGGAAAAAAAAAAGTAAAATAAAATAAAAATAAAAATCACGACGTTTCGGAGGCAACACAAGCTTCCGTCTTCAGGTGGAACCGTCACAGCACGCTTGCTGTTTTATTTTTATTTTACTTTGATTAATTTTAATTTTATTTTTTTACCTACGTGACTTTACCGAAAAAACCTAAGAATAGGTGACATTTTGGGAAATGGTCCTTCTTCATAGGACATGTCTGCCCTTTGAAGGCAGTGTCATTGACGAATGTGTCTGAGTTTTCTTCTTGTCAATGGAGCTTCTACAGCAATTGCCAATGCAGCCCAACCAAATAATTAGTTTTCAATATATTTCCCACTGCGGGGCAGGGTTTGAGCAGTGACAAATGTGGTGTGTTATTTACATCAATAATAATAATAACCTCGCTTGCGTGATGAGATCTCACTGTTTCAGGGTCACTATGGGGAGGAGGAAGAGGGGGGGGGGCGGGACGATTTAAATCTCAAAATATAGGTGATGATCTGGCGAGGTGTCATCACGAGTCACAACGTGTCAACGTGAGCGGCAACATGCGGGGAGAGTCTGGGAAATGAATAAATAGGTCGAGACGGGTGGGAGGCAATGTCCAGCCGAGCGACAGGAATCAGCTGTTTCCCTCCCAGGCCCTGCTGCTGATGATGATAGTTACACTTCAGGAGACCTAAATGATTGCAAGAAAATGTGTGCACAGGTACAAATAAAAGTGCGGCCCTTGAATTGCCGTACTGTTTGTCTGCCCTTGCCCGCATCTCCAACGAGCACGGTTGGCTACGGTACGGTGCGAAAGAAGTTCAACAGACATACGCCACTCATGACAGAAGGGCTTCCACTTGGGGGCCGTCCATAAATGACGTCACGCGATTATGGACGATTTTTGACCCCCCCCTCCTCCTCGTCACACGGCGTCACAAAAAGTTAGACCCCCCCAAATATGACGTCAGAAAGATCTGCCCCCCCAAAAAATATATATACATAAAACATGCTTCATATCGCTTTAAACTATTGTCATTGTAGTGCGTATTTAATGTGCCGCTGCACTCTGATGTTTTAGTGGAAAACATTTATTAAAAAGTCGATTTAATTAAGTAGAACGTGTTGCCTATACTTATTTAAAGTTGCTCATTTTGATGTGACGTCACACTTCTCAAACCTCCCGCGTCACATACCGTCACAAATGTCTGAACCCCCCCCCCCCCTAGGTGCGTGACGTCATTTATGGACGATCCCCTTGGAGCACTTAAGGGCTTGGCCAACTCTCCCATGCTCGACCTACTCTTCCATGTCTTGGCAGAGGAGGGATTACCCACACGTTGCCACGCTACACGCAATCTCGCAAATAACGTTACTGGCCGAGACGAGCGAGAGAATCAAACGAAATTGAGAAGAATTCAAATAATGTCAACCGCTGTGATAGCTACAGACTCAGCGCAGCCTGGAAGCGTATTATTAAGTAATACACAACACGTTGGTATTACTTCTAGAGGAGTCACATGCTAAGCGGCTGATGACTGATCTATTACATAATTGCAATACCCCCCACCCACCTCCGCCTGTGATCTCTAAACGTGATGGGGTTCAACGATTATGACGTCATCCTGCACTATTTAACACCGGAAGCAGGTGGATGTCTTCACTATTCTGGCAAATCGCCCGAAGATGCTGGATGTAATTACCAGCGAAACGTCGTACTACTCAAATTGCAAATGTTGTGGATTCACTCTTCAACACACCGGTGGGCTGACGTAGTAAACAATGTCTTTTTGTCAACGTGACACATTTTTTTAACTGATTGGCCGTGTCGGGTGGTGGAGGGCTGCGACACATTTATAAATAACGCGATCTAACCCAAAAACCTTTTATTATGAATAATACTGGTCGCGAAAGCCTTCGTGTTAAACTGCACGCAATCTGCTGATCGACGAACCGTCAACAGAGGCAGGTGGGATTTCTTCTCGGACTTCCTGCCTATGCCTTCAACTCCTCTCCAACAGACACAACATTCCTCAGCCCATATTTTTCACCTTCCCCACAATTCCCACACTTCTGCTGCCCCTTCCCAACTCCACTGGCTCCCAGTCTACGCCCACTGCCTTTTTAAAATTCTCACTGCTGAGCCTTCAAATCCCTCCATGGTCTCGCCCCGCCATATTTTGTTTCTCTCATCTCTTACTGCTCTGTGCCACCCCATCCCTCTACGCTCCAAGTCTCTGCTGCCCCGCTCTGTGCCTCCATCGATCTGCGCCGAGTCTCGCATCCATTTCCTTCTTGCTCCCCTTCGCTGGAACCAACACCCACTGCATTTAAAATAATCATGTTCACTATAACCTGCTTCTGTTCTTCCCTTAAAACAACCCCCATTTCTTCTCCCTAGCCCATCCTGCTACTGCTACGCCCTCCGAGCTCGGACCAGGCCTAGCCCAACCTCTTATCACTTCCCCAACCCCTATCACTACCCCTACCCCTATCACTACCCCAACCCCTATCACTACCCCAACCCCTATCACTACCCCTACCCCTATCACTACCCCAACCCCTATCATTACCCAACCCCTATCACTACCCCAACCCCTATCACTACCCCAACCCCTATCACTACCCCAACCCCTATCACTACCCAACCCCTATCACTACCCCAACCCCTATCACTACCCAACCCCTATCACTACCCCAACCCCTATCACTACCCAACCCCTATCACTACCCCAACCCCTATCACTACCCCAACCCCAATCACTACCCCAACCCCTATCACTACCCCAACCCCTCCTTAACCACTACAACCTATTCTCCTCACCGTCACCATAGCTACACAACCATCCTTAAGAACCCAACTCTTTATTTTAACCACTAACATCTAATGTACAATTTCAATTTTTCTATTCTTGGTTCTTTCGGTAAAGTCACGTAGAAGGGAAAAAATAAAATAATAAAAATCTAAAACAATAAAATTCTCACGACGTTTAAATCAAAATACAATGTCATTGTTACCGAATAAGCGGCTTGGACCCAGGCGCCGTATACATCTGTAATGTGAGGACATATCCGGGTTGCTGTTGGATTACACCTCGTACGATGATTGGCTCTGCCGGTCCTGGCCCATAGCCAATGGGGAGAAGTCTAGGGGCGTGGCCCTGACGTAATGGGAAGGTGACATCTATAAGTAGAGGATTGGTTCTGCTGGCTTTAGCCACAGCCAATGGGTGGACGAGTCAGGGGCGTGGTCCTGGGAGCGTACCATGGAGTCTAGAAGATTCCATAGAGGCTAACCAGGATTGGTGGGAAAGTACCACGTGACCCAGGTATTAAAAGGGGTGGAGACGAACAACACGTGGTCAGAACTGGAACGAACGGAGGGAGAGGCCACGCGAGAGTGGGGGTCCAAGCAGCCACGTGGCTGCGTGTGTGTCTCTCGCTCTATCCCTCTCACGCTGCCTGTCAGCAACGTGAAGGAGTGTTGTAAAGAAAAACAAATAAAGACCGGATTACCGAAGTCGCTTCCACGACCTTTGTTATACATCGATGCAAGATAAGAGTCACGAGTGCCGCGACGGGAGATC
The DNA here is from genome assembly GCF_965212315.1 of Lampetra planeri. Taxonomy (NCBI): domain Eukaryota; kingdom Metazoa; phylum Chordata; class Hyperoartia; order Petromyzontiformes; family Petromyzontidae; genus Lampetra; species Lampetra planeri. The sequence goes on along the minus strand of NC_136145.1, from coordinate 4,606,425 downwards.
AAACTGACGACCTCTGGATTGCAAGTCCGGCGCGCAGACCACTACACCACGACAGCATCCAGTACGGGGCGCCATGGCGGCGAGATGTCAACTCCCTCGCCCGGTGTGCAGGAGGTCGTGGGTTATAGTCCTGGCCGTGACAGCTGCTGTATATCTTCTTGGTTCTTTCGGTAAAGTCACGTAGAATGGAAATAATAAAATAATACAAATTAAACATAAAATCATTCTCACAACATAAGCAGCCGTCCTCAGGTGAAGAACAGGTCTGTCGAGAAGACAGACAGACTCTCTGAAGAACAGGTCTGTCGAGAAGACAGACAGACTCTGTCTTCTCGACAGACCTGTTCTTCACCTGAGGACGGCTGCTTGCGTTGTGGCCGAAACGTCGTGAGAATTATTTTATTATGTTTGTTTTTATTATTTTATTATTTCCATTCTACGTGACTTTACCAAAAGAACCAAGAAGATGAATCCCTGCATTCACGAAAGCTTTCAATCGAAATTTAACCTGCTGTATACTTGGAGGTTGTATGTTTCTCCCGGTGGTTGCGTGGATTTCTCCGAGTCCCCCCGGTTATTCCCTCCACATTTAGAAACATGTGTTTAAGAGTATTTGGCTGCTATATATTACCACGTGATAATAAGCCAATTCGTTGAGCTATCATCTGTGGCCAAGTGGCTTCAAAGTGGGCATTTCCTGGTAAAATAAAAGTATTTTTTTTACATCTCGAAACAGGTATTGAGATGTATCGATTTGTTTACTGGCATGTATTCCCTATATATTCAAAGGGCTATGGAAAATAATCTATCATCTTTATCGACACTGAACAAAAAACGAAATGTTTCCTTGTAAAAAATGAATCTAACATGACAGCGTTACAATGACAGAGTGCACGATAATGTGGACCTGCCAAAATAAAAAAAAATAAACGATCAACAAAAAAACAAAGACTGACAGACAGTCTTTATTTAACTGGTGATGGCAAAGTGATTTAAAAAAAAATCAAAACGTCTTTAAACAGCCATGCTGAGACGTTACACGTTGTTGAATTATACTAAGGCGGTTCAGAAAAAAAACGGCGTACATATCGGGAGGTCCGATTCAAGATTCACCTCCGCAACAGCCCGTGAGAGTGCAGCCTGATGCTGTAATCCATTCACGACCACGCGGGGCCTTTCGCATTACACCCCACGACGCAGCACAGACGCGGAGAGGAGCTCTCTGGCCTCTCCATCTCGCGCCCTCTGCGGCCTCGCCCGCTCTGCCCTCTTCACGATTGCTCTACTTTACACCGTGATTAAAGCCAACATCGATAATAAGCATCTTAATAATCGCGTAATTACCGCAAAAACGTACATTTCCCCCAGAACCGTGAAATTATTGTTACGGAGGCGGAGCAAAAAAAAATGCAAAAATACGTAAATAACCATAATCAGATTATTGCCATGGCTTTATTAATAGTAATGGGTTATAGATTACCGTGCGCAATCTCATTTGCAGCAATGCGTCAGCACAAAACGACGAGACCCCCGAATGTGACGACCCCCACCCCACCCCGCTGCCCAGAATCTCCCAGCGCGTTGGCCGCTTCCTCGCGAGCCGAGCGTGGCAGCAGCACGTGATGATGAAGACGTTCGATGCGGACTGCACAACTGCAAAAAAAAGGGAATTCATTTTCGCGCGTGCGCCGATGTGTGTAGAAGGGGGGTGGGTGGGTGATACTACGGTGAGGATGGTCAATGCGCCGTGCGGTTACAGCAAAGTCCGCTCGTGAGAGCGAATGAAATGCAGCACGTGCCTTTTGAAGATGTCCGGAACAATATTCTTCATCGACATTGCTTAAGCAAGCACACTCTCGACCGGTTTCAGCTGTCTGGATCTCGCCAGCAGCCACCAGGCTTGTTCAACAAACGCTGCCGGGCTATCTCAGATTTCAATGGCAAGAGTAGTCCATCTAACCTATGCGGCGCTGTTTAACAAATTAAAGCGGCATTTTATGCACAAAGCCATTATGCGTTTGTCGGTGAAGCATTGTGGGCCAACGCATTTGTCTGCATAGAAGGTGCAGTGGGCTCGCTCACTGTGCTATGCATCCGATGACCTACGTTCAATTCACTGCCTTGGCGAACACCGATTTTGATGTCTTGACCGGTCCCGGATCTCACCATTCACCAACCAATGCTAACAATCCCCATGACTGCCGACAACAGCATAAAGGAGCCCTTCATCCAGCAGCGGGTTGACAAATGGGATGACTATGAGTGTGCAGGACCGTAAGCTATATTGAAAGCCAAGTTAATTTACGCGAACATATCTCCGCAAATGCATTCCGCTGTAAAATAAAACAATTGTAAGAATAATGCGCAGACCCAACAAGCATGCTAAAGCAAAGTGCCAACAATGGGTGCTATGAAATCCAAAAGCAGTCCCAATAATGGGCTTAGCATAGCAATACCCAAACTGATTGGCTGGCGAAATGACTGAAAAGCCTTAAAAATTGACAAAACGATAATGGCATGCCATTACCAACATCCATTCCGATCCCTAAATATGCCAGTGACTTTCATTACCTCTCCAATAGCCCCCAGTGACCCTTGCTTTGACAACGACTCGCCATTTCTTGAGTGTAATCACAATTGGTGCTTCAGGAGCTTTAGGGTAATAAAAGATAAAAGAAGGTAAAGGTGCAGCCCTGCAATTGCCTACTCACGTCACCCCTGGTGGGCGGAAGAGCTTCCACTAGATGGGAGCTCCAGAGTGTCCCATCCTCGAGTATGTGTTGGCCTACTCTTCCACCGCCGTTGTTTCAACTGTCGCCGCTGGCAGATCGAACCGGTGACCTCTGGATAACGAGTCCAGTGTGTTTGCACACTTGACCACGGCAGCATCCACCTGCCCCTTCTAGGACATCGCGAGGATTTACATCGCTCGAGTCACTCACGAACGGGGTACAATATGGGAATCGCTGGCTGGGAGAGATGCCGTGGTGTCGCGGAACAGCTGGTTCAATTCCATCGTCTTACGCAGTCTGGTGCAACAACGGCGCACGTTTATTTTCATCTCCCCTACCACCTCTGCTCACCCAGCAGTATGAATGGGTACGGCCACAGTTAGTCGATCGGCAGGTCAGGTGCGGTGGGTTAAAGTGTGGGGAGCTACCCACCGCTTCCAACGCGTCTGGTCAACGTGGAAGAGGAGACCAAATACACTGTAGAGCTCGCTCTAGTGGAGGCCCTTCCACCAGCGGTTGACATGGAGAAGTAACAACAGGGCTGCCACGGTGGCGAGATGTTAACTACCTCGCCTGGTATACAGGAAGGTTGTAGGTTCGATGCCGACCCTGACGCCCGCTGTATATTTGGACTTTGCATGTTCTCCCCGTGGTCGCGTGGATGTTTTTTTCGGATCCTCCGCTTTTTCTTATTCACATTTCTGCTATTAATTGACACGTGATGAGCCACTTCGGTGAGCTATAATTTGTGATTAGGTCGCTTCTGAAAACGAGCTACATAGCTCAGTGGGCATTACCTGGAAAAATAAAAAAAATGGCTCAACAGTGCTGGGAAATCAGAATTGGTCGTAGAAAGGACAAGACTGGCTCCAGCGCCAGCATGAAGACACACAAGGCGAATGAGCACCGCTGAGGACTCATTAGCGTAATGGGATCACCGTGACCTTCATCAACACCGTCTAATTACGTGTCTGTCCTGTCGGAATGCTAAAACTAAATCTCCGCCATCGCAACAATCTATTCTAAAGCAAACCCCGTACCGGTTGAATGAATAAACATTAGATAACACGTAACTCAAGTTGATGGTAGTTTAGTATTTAGGCTGCGGTGCGCAACCAAATCTCATTTTGGATGAACACTTCAGATGCCGAGTGCCAGTCAATCGCTGTGAGCAATGCAGACAATGACACTTCAGGTGACTCGTGGCCGACTGCCGGCGGTGACGCTACCAACGTGTGTGCAGTGAACCCGGCGCTCCGGCGGTAGCACGGCCAAAGCGAAAAAGTGGCTCCGCGGGCTCTCGCCCTAAGGGGCCGTCCATAAATGACGTCACGCGATTTTGGACGATTTTTTACCCCCCCCCCCATCTCGTCACACGGCGTCACAAAAAGTCAGCCCCATCCCCCCTCACATATGACGTCACAAAGCTCTGCCCCCTCCCCCCCACAAAAAAATAAAACATGCTTCAAATTGCTTTAAACTATTGTCATTGTAGTGCGTATTTAATGTGGCGCTGCGCTCTGATGTTGTAGGAAAAAGCATTTATTAAAACGTATATTTAATTAATTATAACGTAGTGTCTACATTTATTTAAAGGTGCGCATTGTGATGTGACGTCACATTTCTCAACCCCCCCCCCCCTCGTCACACATCGTCACAAATGTCTGACCCCCCCCCACCCCCCTTAGATGCGTGACGTCATTTATGGATGTGTGCGATCAAGCCACCGCGAATGCAGCAGATTTCATAGGACCTTGACAAGCCAAGCAGGTACGAACCAGCGTATCTTCTAAAGCAGGTGTGAATCTGCAGGTGTAAACTTGCTTCGCTGATAAAGCAGGTGTGTACCCGCTTAGTTTCTAAAGCAGGTGTGAATCTGCAGGTGTGTACCCGCTTAGCTTCTAAAGCACGTGTGAATCTGCAGGTGTGTACCCGCTTAGCTTCTAAAGCACGTGTGAATCTGCTTAGTTTCTAAAGCACGTGTGAACCTGCAGGTGTGAACCTGGTCAGCGCTCGGACACGAAACTGCTATGGAATACCTGGTGTTGATTATGCTTGGGCTCTGCGAGGTGGCCAGGAGATGGCCGTACAGCAATGTATTACTGAGTCAATCTCCCTGTGGAGATCAGAGTATTCAATCTAGATTTGTGACTGCAGGGATCCATACTCTTTGGTTCTTTCGGCGAAGTCACGTGGGTAGATCTGAAACACGGCAGAACTAATTCCTCCGCCGTGGCTGACAGTTGCTATAACGCTGTGGGGTCTCATCATATTGTTTTTTTCCGAGACCAAGGTGCTCTGCAAACCGTCAAAGGTTTGTTCATGAAGCTATCCAGATACTGTATATAAATTAGATATAACTTCAACCGGGAAGATGGATACAGATTGAGCAATCATTGGAAGGATTATTAACCAGGTAAAACCATAACTGCTTTTGGCCTGCCTTCATATCCGCATCTCCAGTTTCCTAACCCTCCCACGTCCAGCCCCGCCCACTTCCCCTCCCCACCCGGTATTTTTTGCCGTGCTTGAGTCTTACTTGTAGCCTCCACCCCCCCTACCCCACACCCCCTACCCCACACCCCCACCCTCCCTGTCTCTCCTCCCTGGTCCCCCCCCCCTTCTCTTGCCTATATGGACTCTTCTTGCAGCAGCTCCTTTTGCACACTTCAGCAATTGTTTCTTGCTGTGGTTGTCCCACCTGATGACGGACGCTTGTGTTGCGCCCGAAACGTCGTGATTTAATTTAATTTATTTTATACCTACGTGACTTTACCGAAAGAACCAATGAGTATGATTACAGTATTATTGCTCCCTCACGTGCGTGGATTTTATCCGGAAACTCCAGTTTTCCTCAAGCATACCAAACACTAATAAATGGAATTGCCCAAACTTCCTCAAGCATGCCAAACACTCATAAATGGAATTGCCCAAACTTCTCCAATGCGGGCGTGATTTGGGCTTAGGCTGAAACGTGGCCAGGCGATGAAAGTACGGCGGGTGCATTATCGCAGATCCGTGTTGAACTTTTATTTCGCACCGTACGTAGCCTACCCGTGCTAATCGGAGGTGCTGGGGAAGGGCAACAAACTAAACACAGCCTCTTCTTGGTTCTTTCGGTAAAGTCACGTAGAAGGGAAATAATAAAATAATAAAAATAAAACATCATAAAATAATTCTCACGACGTTTCGGCTTGCGTTGTGGCCGAAACGTCGTGAGAATTATTTTATTATGTTTTATTTTTATTATTTTATCACTTCCCTTCTACGTGACTTCACCGAAAGAACCAAGAAGATGAATCCCTGCAGTCACGAAAGCTTTAAATCGAAATTTAAACACAGCCTGTGTGTGTACAGAGCTCTGAGTGTTACCCTCGTGGTGCTCTGGTTTTCGCCACGACCACGGCCAAAAAACTCCCGAATGGAACGAGCCAAACATTAGAGTGCATGGAGTCTTCTGAAAGGTGGAGTCTCGAGACTCGGTGCGGGCACGCAACAAGGGGTCACGTTATCACTGTGTAGAGGAGTAGAGGAGAGTGGTGGCGTCGTGTGCGCTGTCCGGTGCGGTGACATCACGGGACGTGGGGTCGCGCGCGCTGGGCAGTGCACGTGACGTCACGCCTCAGAGGGTATTTAAGGGAGACCCCGTGACGTAGGCGGGGTCACTGGAGGAACGGGGATAGTAGAAGGGGTGAAGAGGGAACCAGGGATAGTGATACGTGTTAATAAACCCTGGCGGAAGCCCCTAACTCACCTCCGTCTCCGAGTACCTCCGTCTACTACTCAACAACTGTAACGCGTTCCGCGAATTTGTGGCGTTCTCTCGCAATTCGTTTCGCGATTCGCGTCACGCAGCAATCGGCCGAGCTGAGGAGGGAGGGCCTTGCGGAAGCGCAATTACGCAATTTTCAACGCGCCGAGTCATCACTAAACTGAACCGAATTCGTCAGAAGCACAACTTGCATAAGCGTCCCACCATAATGAGGCGATGCGCAGGAACTCTAAAATTGGATCCGCACAAACGTAAACCACAAAATCGGCAAGTTTTTGGAGGTTTCTTTTCATTTCATCCCCTGCCGCTGCTGATTCCGTAAATGCCTCAAGGAAGCGCGATGATTGCGTTCGCTATTTTACATCAATCCTTTGAAAATTCCGGCATTTAGGCTGAAGGGAAAGACACAACCTCGCGCCATGCAAAGGCTCCTTTGAACGCGGTAGAGCTCTGGGGAAACTCTCGCCCATGGAGTTGTAAATCCAACTGCGTTCCACCGTGCTCAGTTCACTTTATCCTTTCAGTTGCAATATCCTGAACACAGACCTGAAATTATTACATTACGCCCAATGTAATATAGGTTTAGCACCACGGCAGCTTTGAATCCTGGAGCTCTAAGACAGCACACTGCGCTTTGTGCTCGGTGCGACGACAATTACGATGCCAACATCGGCTTTCAGTCATTTCTGTCGCGTGATGGATTTTTGACTGCAGGGTTCTATTTGTAAAAAAAAAAAAGCAGTTGCAACAAAAAGTCAATCCATTAATAGAGGAGATTATTTTTGCGGAATGTATTTATTGTCAGTAATCCCAGTGAAAATTAGTTCATTTGTCACTTGAACCAAAACTTTATCTGAAAACAAAACGACCCAGTGCTTGAAAAACATCCTTTAATTCACTGAGGGAAATGATAACGTAAAATGTTCACCGCTTTGGGAGTCAACAATGGTCATCCTTTGGAGACAATGACCTCTGTCATTGGAATGTGGAATTTTCTCCACTCACCCAAAGCTGCCAAAAAAAGAATGAACACTGCCCCCTTCTGCTCAATTGAGCAGGGAGACATGTTTACTCTCTGTAATCAATCAGCAGCATATCTAATATTGTCTACGGCTAATATCAGTTGCCAGTGATATCCAAACCAGTCCTGGGCCTTCCCCCAATGCCTTCACTAACCCACATTAGCCAGTGTGGTGGGGCGCCGCGGTGGCGAGATGTTAACTACCTCGCCTGGTAGACAGGAGGTCATGGAGTTCAATCCCGACCCTGAAGCCTGCTGCATATTTGGAGTTTGCATGTCTTTCTCCCCGTGGTCGTGTTGATTTTTTCTCCTCCGGTCTTTTCCTTCACATTCAGAAACATGAAATTCGACTATTTGGCTGCTATACAGTACATTTCCACGTGATTAGCCACTTCATTGGCCTATTACTTGTAGCCAGGTCACTTCTTGTGTCCAGGTTACTTCTGAGCCCTACCTGGTAAAATAAAAATTGTTGAATAGTTTAATATGTTTTTACTAACTCAACGACTGATACGGCGTGCGAAGCTCCTCATTGAGCGTTCGATTGACAGAGAGCTGTAAATGATTGTTGTTGTGACATAATACACGGAGACAAGCTGGACTGAGTAACAGATGCAAGCTCCGATTATATTCAAGATGGGCTGGAATAGCTGATGGAAAGCCGAATGGCAGTCTAGCTGAAATTATAAGGCACAAATATAGCAGCATCTTGCTTCTAAACGAGCACAATCCAAAACCCAACATTAACATTTTTTGCCCCTAAAGAAATGACAGCCGAAAGTTGAGTTTGTTTCACTCACGCGGAGGGCACGCGGAGGGACGACCTCAATGCTTCGAGTCTCGTGCATGATTCCCATCATCAGCACACCAAGTAATTTTACCTCTGGGGGAATGTGAGAGTGCGCTGTAAATTGGGCAAAGCCTGCTTATAGTTACCGGTAAACTATTACAATTCATGGGGGGGAGGGAGGGAGGGATGGGCTTTGTTGAGAATTGAGTTTTGTCATCTGCACAGTGGAACTGCTTTCACTTATCCGAGTCCCCCCCCCCCAGGCTCTGACAGGACCGCTTCGAGGAGGAAGTGGAAGCAGGTGGCAGACTCAGCACCCCACCTGCCCTATGTGATCAACCAAGCCGGTTTCATCACCACTGCCCCCCCCCCCACCCCGAGGCCACCGTCTCGCGGTTGTACGCACTGGACGCATCCGAAGAAAATCCCGCGGCATTGATGACTCATTCTACGTTGTCGATTAATTATTCTGCTGCCAGTACGCTCACTCAGTTTAATAACCATTGCTACAGTCCACATCATAGACTGCCAATACGCTCACCAGCTTAAAAGCCAGGCTACAGTCTACATTATAGACTGCCAGTACACTCACCGAGGTTAGGAACCAGGCTACAGTCTACATTATAGGCTGCCAGTACACTCACCCAGCTTAATAACCATTGCTACAGTCTACATTATATACTGCCAGTACACTCACTCCGATTTAGAACCAGGCTATAGTCTACATTAGTATTTTTTTTGTTTTTTTATTTAATTTTTTATTAACTTTATTATCATAGTTTTCTATCTACGTGACTTTACCGAAAGAACCAAAGAATACGAGTACCTCAAATCTGTTGTTATTAAATATGATGTCATATTTGGACTCAAAACCAGATTAAAACCGTCATAGGCTTTAGTTTAATATTTTTAAAGTTCAACATTTTAGTTGCAAAATCAAACATTTTTGGGTTTTTGGATTTTAAATTGTAAGCAGAGACCCGGCTACATTTGTGCCAAATTTCTGCTTTCTCGCCCTTCTGGTTGTGCAGCCGCTCAAGAAGCCTTCTTAGGACGATGTGCAATTTTAATGGCTGCCTTTCAAAGCCACCAGTAAGCAACCCATCCATATGGGCACGGGAGAGCCGGCGAGTTAGACCCACGACGGCCGTAGCCTCGCAAAAACAGTTCAACAGAAGTATTGGGCATTTGACTGAAATTGAATCTGACTTGTCAACAGTTCACAATACGAGGCACGGATATGTCCGGGAAGCCATCTAAAAATGCAAAGCGGCGTCGTGCTCCGCGGGCATGCGGTCCTCCCGAGAGATGAATAGCAATGCATCGAAATCCACGCGAGCGCGTCCACTGGTGCTTTGAGCCCCAGCGCACGGGAAAGGAGAAATAAGGGGCATCGCAACAACAGACGCAGCCGTCGCGCAAATCCACAGTGGCGGCGGCGATGGCTGCGGCACCATCATCATCATCATCGCAAACACGCCGCGCCTTGCATTCAAATTCGTCACCCGCTCTCCGGCTGTCAATCACCCGACGATTTAAGCAGAGCAGGGTCTGTGATGAAAGCATTTTTCTTTTTCTGTCGGTGCCCCCTGCGAGCAAAAAAAAAAATCCAAGGCTTAGCAAAAAAAGCCAGCCAAGAACTGCAATTATCCAGCCATTTCAAATAATGGTTTCAGATAAAATGTACACTGCTGGCTTATTTGTAACTAGGGAATTTGTATTGTCATTCCATCACCCTTTTGTTACTGTAAGAGCTCAAGCCACCGTAGGTTCATCCCTACCCCACTACACACCGAAATTAGGGTGTAAATTGAATGTAATTCTGCATAATGACACGTCCAGCTATGCTGCAGAAACACAATGGCGTTAAAGCATTTGAGAGCCTTATCTTTGGGAACGTCTTTTTTTGTGTCGGAAATCGCCGGCGTGAGCCAACATCAATTATCAAGGAAAGTAACGGTGCCGTCACCCACGATGAAGAACTATTATGCAACGTAACAAACAGTTGTGATGGAAAAAGAGTGGCAACTGAATTATGCTATTAGTTTAATTTAATCGTTTTTTTTTTACATACAAAGGAGAGAGAGAGCACTGTGTATTTAAGAGCAGAACAACTACTTTTAGCACCACATCCCAGTAAGTGAAAATGTTCTAAGTGAACGCTACTTAGCAAAATGAGTCAGATTACGAAGACAGGCAAATTATCAAGAAAGGGTTCTTAGCACTGGTGGTAAATACTGTGTGTGTGAAATGCTAATGCTTTATCCTGCAGTTAAGCTGTTTAGCGGGCTTAGCAGTTTAGAAGCAGCGTCATCTCATAAATTAAGGTTCTCTCGGCTCAAAACCACAGCATCTGCGGCCCTAAGAGAGGTTGAGGTCACGCTGTGGAGAGAATCTTTCAGAGAAAATAATTACACAATGGACCTCGTGTGGAGAACTTCTCAGCGCGTGGCAGCGATCACGCGAAGTACCTGCTTTGTCAAATCCGGGTCCTAAAAATATCCACTTTTAAGAAATTACATGTGAACCCTTCTCGGGGGGTGCTTACGGTTCAAAAGCAGGGTCATTAACAACAACAACAACGACGACGGAAACTGAAAAAGTGCACAAAGAGGCATGGAGAGATGCACACTCGAACCCGCATTACGAGAAAGGCAGAGGGGCACGTGGATTGGAAAACACGTTTTAGGCTACTTGACATCATTAAACCTGTGAAGGCAAACGTGAGAGGGCTTGGGCGTGACATATTGCTGTAAGGGATGACGGTCAAGAATATATGTTAGAGCGGCAGACGAGGAATGAAAAGCGGTCGAGAGGGCACGTCCATCGATGGAGATGGAGCAATGAAATCAGCTCGTGCCGCAGGCACTGTGGATCATCACATCGCCGAATCGCGAGAGAGGTGGCAGCAAATTTCGGGAGGCTGTCATCCAGCAGTGGATTGCCCGTTGCCGATTTAACAGAGCGCAGTGATGTTATGGTGTCAGTGTGACAAAAGGATTTGAGGATATTTACAACAGATTTGGACTCGTGGTACTGGTTTATCATGCCCAGAACCAAGGGGATGGTGGTGATTTCCGGCGATCCAGAACTTTGGAGGCAAGGGCTGGTGGATTGCAACAACATATTCGTGAAAATATAAAACCGGGCTGCACTGTGAGATGGACGGATGATGGAAGTACCGCAAATTGCTTGAATTATTTTGTTTTGCTGCACTATCCTCTGGCATGCGTGGGGTTTTTGTTTATTTTCTTTTCTCTGGACACTCCGGTTTCTTCCGACATGCCAACCACTTATTATTGGAGTTGATAAGACCTTCCAATGCAGGGTCCTCCTACAAAAGGAATCATGGAACTTATAGATAAACGAAGGGTATTATCGTTTATTAGAGTGCGAGACAAACTACCATCAGGGATATTCGTGTGCTTGTAGGAGGCAGTACAGCAACTAGGAGCTTGACCTACACATCGGATTTAAGTGTTCTCCTTGCGTATGGATAATATAAAAAGTAGCACATTAATTCAACTTTTAGATGCCCTTTGGCTATCTATATTATGCAATGACATTTGAAAACGAGCCACTTCACGGAGAAAAAAAGGGCTTAGGGGTAAACCCGAAGAAGCTAACCAACAGCGAAAACCTTCATGAAGGAGAGCTTCACTGAGTCTTGGGGCTCACTCTCAGGAGGTTCCTGCAATTGGAAGTTTGGCCAATTCCATATTAATGTGCCTTTGTCATCTGGGAGGAACCGAAACCAACAAAAACCTCAGCTCTAAGCCACATCGCAGCCGAAGCCTAACACATGATATTTACACGCAATCCAATCGCGAACCGGGCATGAACCTGCTTAGCATCTGAGATCTGGTGAGATCGGGCACATTCAGGGTGCTCTGATCATAGAGAATGCAATACCTTGCCTGCTGTGATGTGCATTCGTGTAATAAGTCATAACATGTGAGTCTCCCATATATATATTTAAGATACACAGTAGGCGAAAATAACTTCAAATCACAGTCGTGAGGCACGGTGTCAATTATATAAGCAATCTTTTGCATTGCATAAGCAACGTTTTGCATTATATAAGCGTCATCTTTTGCATAATAACACCTCTGTAACCCTCGCTTAGCGGTGCCTCGCTCCCCGTGCAGTGGAAAGAGGCCTGCGTAAGCTACGAGGGGGCATCACAGAATTGCTTCCAAGACACCGCGTGCCACGGTGGGGACATATTAACTACCTCGCCCGGTACGCAGGAGGTCGCGTTGGGTTCGATCCCGACCCTGGCACCTGCTGCTGTATATTGGGAATTTGAATGTCTCACTTTATGCATGCGTTCGCGTGGATTTTTCTCCGGGTCCTCCGGCTTTTTCCCCTCCGCGTTTAGTACCAATGCGCGTTCTAGAATAATGTGTCTGCTCTACGTGTTCACGCCGCGATGAGCCACTTCGTTGAGCTATCATTTGTGGCAAGGTCGCTTCTGAAAAAGAGCCCTACAGCTCAGTGGGCCTTACGCAACACAAAACTAAAGTTTTGTGTTTCAAGTCGGGTCAGTGACGTGGCCCAGTGGCAGGTAGCGTGCGTTGCCGACGTTTAATAACCGTTAATAAATACACACCTTCTCCTGCACGGTGGACGTTAAAGATACCCTGACGTCATTCAAAACGAGGAGGTCACAGCGCACCGGTGTTATGCTCTCAACCGAGATTTAATTGTTCAAAATTGGGGTTGGTTACACAAAAAAATTATCCCCCCACCCCTACTAGTGCCACTCATGCCCGCTTGCAGGCCAGGTGCACAGAGACACCTTGTGCCCACGGGGGGGACAGCTTTCTCACTGGGTACGCACTTGCAGGGGGTGCCGTACAACCATTGGCGATCTTCTAGAGAACCTCTTTTCATTCCTGGTGGCTGATTACTGGATTTGGACCCAAGTTCTCAGCCGCCCTGCGCACCTCTATATGAGCACGTGGCGAGATGAAGTCCCGAATGCTCGCATCTCTTCCAAGACTTCTCTGGCCAGCGGTGAAGAGAAGACCAATACCCTCTAGAGTGTATTTACACTCTAAATGGTAAATGCCCTTCGCCACACCTCCGATTAACACAGTTGGCTACGTACGGTGTGAAAGAAGTTCAACATACATACATAAATACAGAAGGGTTCTCTAGAGCTATCCTGCCAACAATGGCGTGAGCAGGCAATTGCAGGGCTGCTCCTTTACCCTTTTAACTATTTTTTTACGGTACGGTGGTTTATGAAACCAATAATTTTCCGTGTTTCTTTTTGGCACAGACTATCATCACAATGGATATACATTAATAGATGAAATTATTGTTTAAACACGAGAAGAGGGAGTTTAGTTCTCGTCCACCAGCGGCTCGCACATTTTTGAAGTCAAACGCACAAAGCGCGTTGGTCGGAGACTTGTGGGGAAACACAGCAAAGGGGTTTGGGAATGGGGTGAATAATGGGGGGGGGGGGGGTATGTGGAGGGGCCTGCCTCCCTCCCCCTCCTCCTCGGCTTGTATCGCTGAAGCTTGATGGGCTTGACAACAAATCAAGAATAAGCGGGCCGCAGCTCAGTTGTGTCACACGTGGTGCAACACGTGGTGCTCAGGCCCTGGGGGGCAGATGCGTGACCACTGCGCCGCAGGAATTCAGCTACCGAAGTCCACCGCCGGCAATGCGCGTAACGGGCGAACATTAAAGAGGGCGAAGGGCAAATGAATGAATCAAAGTACGGGGCAAAGGTAAAAGGATGGCGTTTAAGGGAATTTACTGTACTTGTGGCTTCGCGTGCTGCTATGCCGTGGCGCTGCCGTTGAGTGTGGAAGAGCGATGCGTTAATGCAGACGCGTTGCATGTGCGTGCCGGGAGATGCACGTGCAACCCACGACGAGGGCGTGATGATATAAAGGGAGGAAATAATTAGGGCTTCGTGATAGCGTCGTCAAGAAGTTAAAGAAACATTAATTAGGAATAGAGGAAATGGCATTTGTTCTTATTCGATAATAATACTAATAATAGGTGTTGCATTTCGTTTAAAAGCTAAATTATAGACTTGTTCACACTATTAGTCAATTACACTTGCAGTTCACTTTTAACCTAAGCATATGTATGCAAGTATATTGAACTTATTTCGCAGCGTACGTAGCCCAAACGTGCTAATGTTCATTAAGCGAAAGGGAACTCATGATGAAAGCACACTTCTGATATAAGAAGAGCACTTTCCCTTACTCCCAAGGGTTAGGATTGCCGACTTTTCCACAGAGCAATCCTAGATTTCCAGTCCTGTATTTGTCAGCCACAAAAAAATATGGCCTATTATTATTATTATCAAAACTGTTGCAGTTCACTACAATAAAGTTGAGCACAATACCGGTACAAGATCTTGGTACCAATCGATTCCCACCACCCGAGCAAACATGCCAATTCCTGGACTCAACCGGGGCAATCGTACACAGGTGGCAACAAAAAAAACAAGAAAACCCCCAAGGGGTGAGCTTAGATCCAGCTACTTGCGTTTCACGCGTGGTTTTTTTCCTCCCCGATTTTCCCCACTCATTTGACGCGGCGATGATTTTTATATCCTGGTTTCGCGTAATGCAAGACACCCATCCTTGTATTTCTCAGAAACCTTTCACAGTGAGCTAAATACAGGGAGAAAAAAAATCTAAAACCTCCAAGCGCATACCGAACACCTCCGCTACTTTATTCCACAATGTAACGTGAAATCTTCACAAATTCGTAATTGCTGACAGTCAGTAATCTCTGATTACAGTTCCATAGTGAATTTGATGCATTGCATCGCAGCCCTCTGCACATTTAATTTCGCCGACGAGACATACACAATGGTAATGTGACCTTTTATTTCACAGCCCAAAGGCTCCGTAAGTAGATACGATCATCTTGCGAAGATCATATTTCTATACGCTTGAAAGAAAGCCATCAGATTAAAAATGTGATCCGTTAGCCTAATAGAAGTTGATGTAGTAATGAAACCCACAAACCGATGCACGGGTGTGCGCAGTGTTGATCCGAGGAGAGGAGGTCATCACAGCCAATGCCGTTGGTGCCACCACACCTCGAAATCGCTTCCTTCATTCCGCTAGATCCATCAGCTGTTGTGGACGGTTTTCGCCCGACTTCCGATGTCTGCGCTCACAGTCTCATTGCCACCACCGTTTGTCTAGCTTGTGGTCAACAACTTCCCACCGTTTGTCTAGCTTGTGGTCAACAATTTCTGGGTGCCAAGCCAATGCCCGACGTGATGGCAACCTGCCCTTCCTTCATCCTGCAACACGTGTGTCCCACCAATCATAACTTCCTCTTCCTGAGTACATCTGCAGAATCAGCATCTTTATTTATTTTGGACGAATCCGATGAGCTATGAAGCTCTTTTTCACAGATGGCAAGCACAATCGGCAACACATTCTTGCTATGTGCTATTCCGAATTGCCAAGTTTCTTAACGTATTATGCCATTCATTGCATGTGCTCATCCACCATACACTTGTAATCATGCACCTTCTATGCTTTTAGTTTCACAAAGCAGTGTTGGATAAACACGGAATATGTTTAATGTATTCATACAATTTCACATTTAAATTGCTTTTCTATATATATGAGTAGATGATAATAATAATAATGATGCGTTGGAAGGCTGCCAGGCAGTGACTGGCACCAACAACTCTGCAAGCTCTGCAGTCCTCTCTATATAACATTATGTTTTCAGCTCAATCAATGTCCCAATAAGAGCATACGTTTATTTTTCCAAGGCGATGTGAGTGAAAATAAATCTAATATATCGGAATAGCAAAGCAAAGGCTGTAGTGCAACACAATTAATAGGCAAGAGTTAAACATAACAACAGGGACCCCCCACCCCCAGAACCTCCCCCCACTCATGTTTCCCTTTAAGCATGTGTCAATTTTCCTCGCCTTTCCTTCCCCATATTAAATTACAAAAAAAAAAACTGGCCGCATCTCGCTCGCAAGTCCCAACGTGAAGTGGGGCAGTGAGCCCCAACCTCTTCCCCGTTGCAGAACCACCCAGGAAATCTGACTTCGGTCGGAATTTCTGTACCCCCCCTCCCCCCGCATTCCCTTATTACAGTTCGTGCCTTTTACAATGAAACAACTAAAGTAATAAATAGATAAACCATCAGAGCAGGAATCGTAAGCTTGGAAAACAAAGTTGTGGACAGCTACAAATGAAAATTAATAATTGAACATCACAAACCGTAACATCATGACAGAAAACAGAGAAGCGCAACAATAATTTTTTTTAAAACAACAACACGCATTGAAATAATTAGTCACCCCATACATGATGAAACCGCCATTACTTTTGATGACTTTTCTGTCGTATTTGTATAAACTAATAACAACAAGCATAAATCAGCTCAGACATCAAAGCAAGCAAGCTTGTGCGTCGGTATATATATATGCGGTATATATAAGAATAATAAAAACTGCTTCTACATTAGCACGATCGTAAATTAGTCTTTACTCCACGAGCATTACACTCCCAGGGAAAAAAAATATATACGCGGCAATATCGAGAGCTTGCGGAGAGATGAAACAAATTGCTGCTCACAATGCTTCCACTGGCAGCAAGTCGAATGGAAGTTGATAGCAAGGCACTGCGCCACACTCCGCCTTCCTCCGCAATTGCTCAGCCATTCGTTTGACGGCGAGCACGACCCTGGGATGTGCCGTCGCGACGAGTGGAGCTCATTCCAGGACCGAGTTGACCCCGGCGCAGCCCGTGGCCGATGCTGGTATCGCGGCGGGCAGGGTCGCGACAGTCACGCGGCCGTAACCCGCGTCGTGCCCATCGTTCTTCGCACGGACGCAATCCGCTCGCCACTGGGTTACGAGATGGGATGCGAGAGATAAGCGAGGGACGGAATGCGCCGGGCGGTAGCTTGAGACACGGGGCCAGAGTGGGAGGAGATGCTGTCTCGCCGCGAGAGAAAAGCGCTCTGCGGTGGAGATAGCGTGGACGGCGAGCGTCAGCTCCAATGCCAAGCTCCACCATGACCACAACGTCAACCGCCGCGCAAACTCCGTCGCTCCTTTTGGCGAACCGATGAATCAAAGACGGCGGTCGCCGCGTCGCGTGGTGCTTTCGGATGCGCGTCTGCGGCCGTGCTGGAATGCTCTTCCTTCCGATGTTAGGAAGCCACCGGAGCTATGTGCTTTTAAGTCATCTAGATTGGAAACTCATTTCTATAGAATTGCTTTTTTGTGTTTGGTGTGTTGTCCTTCCCCCGCATCTCCGATTAGCACGGTTGGCTACGTACGGTGCGAAAGAAGTTCAACCCACATTCACACACTGCTCTGCTTAACAGACAACACAGGTGCAATTGCCCGCTCACCCCACTGTTGACGGAAGGGCCTCGACGAGAGGAGGCTCAAGAGAGCCACTCTACAGAGTGTTTGGTCTGCTCCTCCATGGTGGCCAGACGTCTTGCAAGAGATGGGTGCTGCCCACACTTTACCCCACCGGAAGATACCTGCCGGACGACTAACTGCGGTGTGCCCATCCATGCTGCCGTGTGGACAGAGAGGGAGGGATTTAAGAAACGATCACCTCGCCTGTGGAACAGCCTGCCACGGGATCCGAGGGCTTCACAATCATTAAACATCTTCTTGGTTATTTCGGTAAAGTAGAAGGGAAATAATACAATAATAAAAATGAAACATAATAAAATACAATTGTCACGACGTTTCGGCCACAACGCAAGCAGCCGTCCTCAGGTGAAGAACAGGTCTGTCGCTGTCTTTCCGACAGACCTGTTCTTCACCTGAGGACAGCTGCTTGCGTTGTGGCCGAAATGTCGTGAGAATTGTATTTTATTATGTTTTATTTTTATTATTGTATTATTTCCCTTCTACGTGACTTTACCGAAAGAACCAAGAAGATGAATCCCTGCAGTCATGAAAGCTTGAAATCGAAATAATTAAACAGTTTTGAGTAAGATCTAAAAACGTACTTTTTTCAACTTGCTTTTACTTCAGATTGTTTTATAGTGTTATTTTAACTTTTTTAACATGCCCTTGCTAGCAATTTATTATAATGCGATTTTGTTTTGTCTGGAAATTGATTTTTATTGTTCTTGCGATTTAGTCTTTTTACAATGTTTTTATTTTACCTGTACAGCACTTTGAATTGCATCTTTTGCACGAAACAGTGCTATAAAAATAAAGACTTGATTGATTGATTGACCTCTGAATTGCAAGTCCAGTGGGCTGACCATTGCCACCAACAGGGGCTGTATCATTTAATTATATTCATGCACCGTTGGAGCGGTACGTTCTCGGAGGACATTCTAACCACGTTAATAATTAAAAGAAATAACATTAAATTCACATTTGTTAAGTATACTAGACACCCAATAGCCGAATAAATGTTAGATAATGTCTTGCATTACAAGGTAACATATGGCCTAAAAATGGTGCACATTTTCAAAAATGTGCAAAATGCAAAATTTGCATTCTAGCGCAGCCCAGACATTGCTCTTGCAAAGGCATCCCATTAGTAAGGCAAATTAGTGAGACAAATCACCTGGCCGGAGTTTGGAAGCTAAGCTCGGTTGACCTTTGTTAATGCTACGATACGTAGATTTTCATAGCCAAAAACAATAATCCACGGTTTTTTTTCCGGGCGTTAGACCACGTGGTTCTAGTTGGATGCCCAATTGTGGTCATTAACTCACCATCGGCCGACAAGACTGTCACGTTTACAAAGATATCATTAGTATTTTTATTATTTATACTTGGCCAAAGTATCGGTCAAATTGTGATAGATAAAGCTCCTCCTCCTTCTAGATTTGAAGCTTTCGTGACTGCAAGGATTCATACTCTTAGGTTTTTTCTTCGGTAAAGTCACGTAGGTAAAAATTTAAATTAATAAAAGTAAAATAAAACAAATTAAAAAAATTCACGACGTTTCGGAAGCAACACAAGCCTCCGTCTTCAGGTGGAACCGTCACAGCCACGACAGCTGTATCAAGTAAATGAGAGATCACAAGAAATACTACCCCGTATATATATGGTAAGGTGAGGCTTAAGACCTCCTCCTCCTTCTCACCAGCGGCTTGAGACTTTGCACGACGGAGTTTAACGTCAACGCACAGCAATGACGTCTCGCTCAGACCCGCTCTGAGCTTCAGCGGGTGGCGATACCCCGGGAATTGAGTTGGAAGACCGTCTGGAAAAGGGGTCAGGAGGTGACAGTACGCCGTGGCATTCTTGAGAATCATCTGCGCGGAACTATCAGTGTCGGATCCTTCGCGTGCACGGGATTCACTGTGGATGCCACCCCTAGTTTCCTCCTCCCACGTGAAGCAACAAATTTATTAATTGGCCAAACGTCGCAGTGCAGCATCCTCCTCGAAAGGAGTCTTGAGGCTCAGCGAAGCAGTGATAAATACACGAAGGGCATTGTGTTTTTATGGAGATTGTTTATTAAACAGCTAGAATTGTAATACCTGTACTGCACATTGAATTCACAAATGATTCACGATGCATGGCAATTTAAAGGATGTCAGGCCATATCATCAGTCCTCAAAATGCAAAACTATACTCGTCTATATTATGCCATCACTTGTTACAATATTATGGGTTTAGCTTTTTGACTTTCCTCAACTTTGCAGTCGTTCAGCTCGTAAATGAATAGGATACGCACCCATTACTAAACCTTCGGTAAACCAAGCTTCTAAATTCAAGCTATAAAATCTCCAAAATCGATAACGTCTGCGCAAAAAAAAATGTCTGGTAAAAAAAAACATGCGTTGCTGATCACAAATCAGTTCCCAAATCTCACTTCCTGGACCCAACTTTAGTTTTTATTCGATTCCGAGAAAAAAAAAATTGACGAGCTTTTTCGGAAACAATTTTGATGGAGTTGTCCATCAGGCACGTTGGCCACATCAACATCATTGACGACAACGTCAATCATTTATCCACGGAAGCGTCACTGAGTCTCAAGAATGGTTTGCATTTGGTTGTATATCAGCAATACCGTTAATGAACGTTTCGAAACGTCGTGATTTAATGTATTTTTATTTTATGTTTTACCTACGTCACTTTACCGAAAAAACCAAAGAGTAACAATCCATTTGCCGAGCTGGTTACTAGAAATTCCCACGTGATAAGCCACTTCGTTGAGCTCTCATTTGTGGGCAGTTTGCTTCTGAAAAATAACTAATAGCTCAGTTGGCTTTACCTGGTAAAGCAAAAATAAAAAGTTTTCGTTTTTAAAATTGATTTTAGTGATCTTCTTACCTTTCCTATGAGTTTTTTTGTATTTTTGTTGTTGCAACTTTCAGCCCCACCTTCCGGACATCTGTAAAAAAGAGCTTCATAGCTCATCAGATTTCTCCAGGATGAATAAAGACTCTGATTCTGTCACCGGCCACTGCGAATTAGGGAGCTTCATGAATCTACATGACGCACCAATCAATTTATAACATTTTTGACATGCATTTTTCTGGATTTTGTTGTTGTTATTCTGTCTCTCACTGTTCAAATAAACCTACCATCAAAATTAGAGACTGATAATTTCTTTGTCTGTGGGCAAACGTACAAAATCAGCAGGGGATCAAATACTTTTTTCCCTCACTGTATGTTCAACCCTTTTCAAGTCTCAGTGCCGAGAAGAAAAAGGCAGGAATATTTGATGGCCCTCAAATAAGAACACTCATCAGGGATCCACACTTTGTTACAACAATGACTGCGGCAGAGGCTAGAGCTTGGAATGCATTCTCTGATGTGGTGCGGAATTTCCTTGGGAACAGGAAAGCGGACAACTCTCGAGAGATTGTGGAGGAGCTGCTCTTGAGTTTCCAAGCACTTGGCTGTGGAATGAGCATCAAGGTTCACTGCTTACATAGTCACGTGGCCCAGTTTCCAGAGAATATGGGTCAAGTGAGCGAAGAGCAAGGTGAACGCCGATGGGATTCAAACATGATGGAAGATTACTGCTGGTCCTTGATGAGAGACATTCCACAAGCTGTACATCGGAGATCGTCCAAGAAGAGGTCGTTTATGCAGATGTAACATCACTATTGTGAATGACGTTTTTGTACATATTTTTCTTACCTTCACAATTCAATTCTTACACGGTAATATGCATTCACTCACTTTGATATGCAGTCACTCTCACCACTTTGTGCTACGGCTCATTAAATGTTTGTTTCATTGTTATTGTATGTTGTATCTTATCTTATTCTTGTATGGATGTCTGTTTAGCTATTCGCAAATGAGCATAAATTTGCTGTTTTTATTGAAAATGCAATATTTGATATCTCAAAAACCTGATGTGATAGACAAAAACTGATGCCAGATTTGGAATCAGCACCCAAAATTACCTTAAAACCGTTGGAATACCTTATGCCAGAAAAAGTGTGTTGACCAGTGTTATTTGAGTTCGGTTCTTCAGATTTCCTTTTTTTGCATGCACTTCTGATTGTGTACCTCTATTCTCGTCACGTTCACCACGAAAGATACAACAACAACAACAACAACAACAAAACGTGAAAAATTGCGGGTTTAATATGCAGATTAAAAGATTGACAAAGGGGATTTGATGGAAATAAATAAATCAGCAAGATAAGCGTGAGCTGTAACACTTAAGGCTGCGCGCGTATTTTTGCAAAGGCACGCTGCTCACAAAAGACACCCATGAGCCGGCTCTTGGCAAAGACGATCTCCTGTTGTGCACTATTAGGGTACCGCCATTCAGCCTCCGCCAGAAATCCTGAATTTGCACAGAATTTTCTAAAGAACTGCAAGAGAAAGGATCCTGTGGAGTTTTTTTTTTTGCAGTGAAAAAAACATCACTGGATGACACTTCTGAAGGTATAATTCACGAGCATCACCCCGTTGAAATGCAGCAAAGTTATTTCTGGCGTTCGGCGCTTTAGCACATTCAGTGCACAAGTGAAATACATCTTCGACAAAAAACAAAAATCATAATAATAGTCCACTGCATCCGAGAACAATTTACTTTTTGGCCAAACACATGTAGTTAAAAACATCTCTATTTCTCCCAAAGGATCGTACGGGTCAACTGCTCGCGAGCGCATATTTGGCTTAAACATTGCACAGGGGGATTGGAGGTGGTGTAGGTAGCAAAGCTTCTGTCTGGTGTTACTGGATTTATTTTTGGTAGATACAGCTCAAACTCCTATGCACAATGTGTCTGCCCTTGTGCTTCACCAGGGATTAAACCTAGATTAGTGAGATTGCGTGACAAAGCACTGATCGCCATGCCACCAATTTCACATTTCAACACACAAAGACAAAGATCCCCCGTATAGCCTCAACAGGCTGCCGGGGCAAGTGCTGTTAGCGAGCACCTATGAAGGCCGGCACGGGATACGAGGGTGGTGGGTGACCAACACCACGCCCGGCCGCCTTTGTCTTCCACACACCTCACAAGGTACTTATTTGAGGCTGAGTCGACCTCGGGGAGGCCCAGGACGAGTTCAGATAATGATCATTGTTGTTGGCCGCTAGTTGAAATCAAATTCGGGTTGTCGGATTCGTAGCACAGGGACACTTAGCGCTGCGCCACCGCTCCTTACCTTTAAACACACAGCCACACACTCGCAGACACAGGTCCACTCTTTAACTGCACAGACTTCAGTGCTCACATGCTCTCGTTACTCGCGGTATAACGATGCATATCAAACATACTCTAGTTTTTTGCACGTGGGAATGAGGTATGTTGCCTGAATATGTATTGAGCACATTATCGGAGTCGTGTATATATATATGTGTTAGCATGTGTGTATTTCATATATATATGATGATGATAATAAATGCTTGCGAACAAATACATTTGAGGAGAGCAACGGAAAAAAATCATCATTGCACCACACTCGGAATCGCGGCAACCTAAGATCAACTTCTGGTCACGCCTAACATCAGTGACGAGCGATATCCGAACCAGTCCTGGCTTGCAAATTCTCTCGAGGCCGCCTCGGCCTTCGACGAGTGCCTGGCACGGGTCGGTGTGAAGTCACCAGCGCTGGGGAGACCAATGCGGCGGTGTGTCTTTCTCCTGGCCTTAATAGGAGCTTGCTAACATCGTCCCCCAAACCACCCGCCCCCCCCCCAAGGCAGTAGTAGGTGAGGGAGGCAGGGGCGATCTTTTCATACAACGCGGGTATCCAATTGTGCGCGTGACAACAGCGCCAAGTCATTGATTAATTGTGCAAACCTGTGTGGTGGCATGAGAAATGTTCTGCAGCTGCATTTAAATGGATTGCACGAGTCAAACATTATATTCTCATTCGACTATAACCGTCATAATGGATCCAGCGTACACTATGTTTTCCTTCATCAAACCAATTTGATCAAACCTTTCATTGGAAAATCCTTTAATGAAATCCGTCATGCTTAGCCAGGGAGTTGGCATTCATTCGTGGCTTCCCAGCTGCCAACGTTTTTATTCCCCCCCCCCGCCACCACCCTCCGTGATCGTGATGGGAAGTGTACACATGCTCCTTTCTCGTCGTTTCATTGTAAGGTATTTCACAAATAAATCACACGCAGCTTCACGCATAGCATGATTGCCACCAATCTCTCCCCACTGCTGCCTGATGATTCCAAGCGTGGACCGCCGCACCAGGCGAGCATTCAGATCCGAACTGAAATGTCCCACGAGCAAATCACCCGCTGGACGAAATGGAAACCCCTCTGGGTTGAAAAGACGCGGCGATGGTCGGAGAGAAACGAGTTGAGAGACCACGGCAAGGAGATGTTGCCCGTGAATGACGTAAATGGCGAAAGCCCAACAAACAGGTCAACAGGTCACGGCGGAAGAAGAATCCGGTGATGGGACCGCCCTTGCCAGTATCAAAATATAGGGTGCCTCAAACAAAAAGCGTTTAACACTTCTGAGAATTTGCAACACCACAAGATATGTGCCTCCGGGCTCTGGAGACCACTTGGAAAATATTCCAGGCACGTGTTGACAATGATGGCGAACAAATGGAGACTCTTTGACTTTTTTAAGCTATTAACATACATTTTGATTTGAAGCTTTCGTGACTACAGGGAGCCATACTCTTTGGTTCTTTCGGTAAAGTCACGTAGGTAGATAAAAAATTAACCCGTAAAAACAAAGTTTTTCACTATAAATGCTTTATATGCGTGGCATCGGTTTTATTTTATTATTCATTTCTGTTTTTCTTGAGTAAGAGTTTCATTTTTATCACATTGGTATTTTAAATTAAATATGAATTTTTTTTTTCCTAAAAAGTGGAAAATGTTGTGAAAATTTTTTCACGAAAATAAATTGTCACGCACAACGAGTCTGTGTGCAAAATGTCAGCTCGATTGGATCACGGGAAGTGGGTTAAAACAACGACCGAAAGATTTGCACGGTCGTAAGCGCGCAAGCAAGCAAGCAAGTGAACTTAATATAAAGGATTTAATAATAGATGACGATGTTTCGATCGCCACACAAACTATCGTCTTCAGGTTGGAGAGAGAAACAGGCTGCTGAAACAATTCCTTATTTCTAGAGCCGCGAGGGAGTTCTATATCCGTTCTTTTTCCAATAAAAACGATAGTTCCATGTAAATGGTAACATTTTTTTTGAAGCAACCTGTATAAGAATAGGTTTTGCCATTTCTGGTTAAAACACCAGATGTTAAGATGTTAAAACACCAGAGACAGCTTTCTTGAGAGCCTAGTCTCAAACAGTGTTAGACCAAAGCCCGCCACAATTTGAACAGCCTCTGGTCTAACACTGTTTGAGACTCGGCTCTGAAGAAAGCTGTCACTGGTGTGGACTAATCAGTTTCATAGACAATGCATATATTACCAGAGCACGTGTTGTTTTCATGTTCACCACATGTATGTGTGGTTAATGCAGACATGATTCCTTGCAAAAGGTTTTTGTTTAGTGTTTTAACATCTTAACACAACTGTTTTATTGCCAGCATGGGTAAAACATATTCTTACAAGAAGCAAGTGTTGCTACAAAACGACTGCTGTTGAGCTTACCAACCCATGATGCATGATATGAGTCAAGTCACAATGCAACATTTGAATTTAACAACATTCCAATGACAAGCCGGGCTCTCTATCTATCTATCTATTCGTTGCGTAACCGTAACCAGAAGTTAAAGAGTCTTCGGGCAATTTACATTATCTGGCAATCAGCAAAACGTATGTTGTACCAAATCACCCTGAATGTGTCTGGACCTGTGGGCTATTGGACGCGAAACAGGACCTGGTTAGTGGTTGGATGGACGCGAAACAGGAGTTGAACCTCTACTCTTTGGTTCTGTCGGTAAAGTCACGTAGGTATAAAATAAAATAAAATCATGACTTTTCGGGCACAACGCAAGCGTCCGTCATCAGGTGGGACAACCACAGCAAGAAACAATTGCTGAAGTGGGCAAAAGGGCTGCTGTAATCCACCTGGCTCCTTCCCCCCTCTCTTACCTATATGGCCTCTTGTTACAGCAGCCCTTTTGCCCACTTCACCAATTGTTTCTTGCTGTGGTTGTCCCACCTGCTGACGGACGCTTGCGTTGTGCCCGAAACGTCGTGATTTAATTTAATTTTATAGCTACGTGGCTTTACCGAAAGAACCAACGAGAGGGTGGATCCCTGCAGTCACGAAAACTTCAAATCAGGAGTTGAACCTGGTTAGTGGTTGGATGGTTGACCCCTGGTGCTTTGCAGGTGTTGTCAGCGGGGCGACTGTGGGTGCTGGGTGTTATCCCTCTGGGACGCACGGCGTATGGGTAATTTGCAGCAATTGCGCAACAATCACAGGTTCACTACAATCGTAAACAACGATTCCGTGTCTTGTTTTTGGACGTCAACGGTACGTTATAATTACACTTTTAATTGTTTTCCCTTTAAAACTATTCATGGCCCGGGCGAGTCAATTAGTTTATCATTTCATTATTGGCTGCTAATTTATGCAAATTGCACATGTACGCACAAACGGAATGGACAATTTTAGAATCGTAAATTTAATTTGATCTGGCCCCATGTCAGGTTGCATTGCCCAGCCGTTGACAATAAAACAAAACCCAGACTGCTTTGAACAAAAATAAACACAGGTCCTGCAAAGGTATTGTAGATATCTTTGTTATAAATCCTTAGCTTATTCATTCACACGCTAACGTGCTCTTTTAAGAACAATTCACAGCCTTTTTTGCAAATCCACTACTGCTAATCAGATGCAGTGACATTCATGCAGCTCAATAACACACGTGGTTACACAAACCATGAAGAGCCAATAAAGACGTTACTCCGATGTAGCAGCCTATGACTAAATCACCTTGAATTTTCATGATATCACGAGTTGTCAAAAATCCTCGTTTGTACTTGCATGGGATGATCGCCAGAAAAAAAAAACATAAATTGCAGACTTGGTCTACGGAGAAGGCCAGGTGATGCATAGATGCATTCTTGAATTCATCTGTATGGGGCGCGTCGTGAGTTTTCTCTGGATATTCCAGTTTCTTCCCACCCAATTTTAATGGAAAAGTCTGAAAACTCAACGAGGGCTTCTTCCCCGTATAAATGATGGAGGAAAATCCTTAAAACACTTCACAGCTGAGTTCAAGTAATCTGCTTCGAGTAAAATAAAATGTGATACTCTGAAACTAAAAATTACTCCAATAGAAATTAATAAATGCGGTAATAAATAAATAAAACGGTTCCATGTAAAAATAGAAAGACATGGTGCTCAGCTCTTGTTTACAGGCCTTAGCTGGTGATGGAAATTCCACATTCCCATGGCATGGGTCAGTCCACAGTAAAACCAGTAAAACCACTCTTAAGTTCCCACAAGCGATTATAACAGAATGTCAACCCACAACCGAAGTTTTAACTTGCAAACTTCACGTTGCAAGCTACTTGCTGTCGCCAAAATGAGCATGAATATAAATCAGGCAGACTTTAAAGATACGTTTTATCTTTAAAGTAACGGAGAATAAAATCGACAGCTGTGATGGTCATAGGAAGTTCATTGAAAAATTGTCACACACAGAGCCAATAACGACCCTCAATAGAAAATGTTTTAGACAGATTCCTGGCACCGCTAACCTCACCAGCTGTTTCATACAAATGATTTCCGCAATCGCTATTCTTCTACCAACCTCGTAACCCTTCTGTAGGGAGACAATATAATCAATAAATAACTGTAATAGAAAGTGCATAGAAAAAGATTGAGCGATACAACCGGTGCTGTTCCAAATGGTACAGAGGCGTTGGGTACTGTTCTCATGAAGAAACGAGAGAATGCATGAAAGGGCAGACATAATAATGGTGAGATGGCTGTTGGGGACATATCAGAGGGAAAGGAGATAGAGTGAAAAAGAAGTTGAAGCCTTAGCTGGGCTTAGTAATATTCTTGAGTTCAGCGATGGGTTGGGCTTGTGGTGAGACAAAGAAGATGCACAGAAGGACTTGGAGATGTCAGAACAGGGCAGGGGGAGTAGAGGGAGACCGTGGATGTCGTGAAACAATGTGATCCATAATAGAGTGTTTTTTTTTTTTGGGGGGGGGTTAAATCGCATGCATATAAATGTGTCGTTATACCCGCCACCACCCGACACGTACACAAAACATGCCAATTAGTTACTACCCAAGCACACCGGTGTGTTGGAGAGTATACCCACGGCATTGACAATTCGAGTAGCGTGACGTTTCGCCGTTCTAATTATAAATGAGAAGAGGTACAGTATACAGGAGAAATAAAACTAAATTAAACAAATCACGACGTTTCGATCGCAACACAAGCAATCCTCATCAGGTGGAACAATCACAGCAAAAACATATGCTGAAGTAGGCTGTGGTTGTTCCACCTGATTTAGGATCGCTTGTGTTGCGATCGAAACGTCGTGATTTGTTGTATTTTGTTCTATTTCTACCCACGTGACTTTACCGAAAGAACCAAAAAGTATGGATCCCTGCAGTCACGAAAGCTTCAAATCAAGATCGTACAGTAGAAGTTGATGGGGAGAGAGAGAAAATAGAAGCAGCCGACTTCATGCAGCGATGTGACTTCTCCCTTTGAAGACGAAGACAAAGGTATAATGACTGCGGGCGACTTCCCAGACACACGCTATCACAACCTTGGCTGGCTCTGGCTGTCGGTGTCACTGGATGTTTGAATGCTTCAAAGTGACAGTGGGGGGGGGGGTCTAGTGGGAGGGGGGGCACTTAGCCCCAAGGCACGGGCTACCTTTTCGCTCACGTTGAAGGAAAATTGCGCTCGAGAAATGCCCTAAAAACCAAGACTCTCTTTTTTTTAACAAAAAACTTGTGCCGGAGTTTGTTTTCATTTTCTCAGCAGAGCTAAATCTACTCCCCCTGAAGGCTCGCTCTTATAATCAGGGGTTAAATTGCAGTGCGGGGGGGGGGGGACTGCTTTTGAGAATTGCCCGAGTCTAATTTGAATAACTCAATCTGAACGCATTAAAACAGGAGCCGGCACGAGCGAGCTTCTCCGGCACGATTCATCGCGCTTCAGGTCTGATGAATCCCAAAATGTGCCTCGATGGGACTAAACTGGCAACGTCCGGGGTATCGTGGGAAACAAAACAGGCCGTGTGCATATCGTTGCATGGCGAGGACGTACGCAGAATAATAGTGTTTGACCAGGGTGGTGTAATGTTGCGCGTATGTGCGTGTGTGGAGCAGTAGAAGTGGAGCGGGTAGCCCCGCTACGAGCCTGCGATCCGAGTTTGATTCGCCCTCACGGCAAAGAACGGTGACGATTATTTGAACCGGTCCTGGGCCTCCCCTAGGGGGCCGTCCATAAATGACGTCACGCGATTTTGGACGATTTTTTACCCCCCCCCCCCATCGTCACACGGCGTCACAAAAAGTCACAAAGCTCTGCCCCCCCCCAAAAAAAAAAACATGCTTCAAATCGCTTTAAATTATTGTCATTGTATAGCGTATTTAATCTGGCGACGGACTCTGATGTTGTTGGAGAAAACATGTATTTAAAAGTCTATTTAATTAAGTAAAACGTGTTGTCTATATTTATTTAAAGTTGCGCATTTTGATGTGACGCCACATTTCTCACCCCCCCCCCCTCGTCACACATCGTCACAAATGTCTGACCCCCCCCCCTCCCCCCGAAGTGCGTGACGTCATTTATGGACGGCCCCGAGGTCGACTCACCCTCAATTGAGCACCTGGTGCCATATGTAAAAACATTGTCACGAGGGAGACAAAGGCGGCCGGGCGTGGTGCTGGCCACCAACCACCTCATGTGCCATGCCGGCCTTCGTAGTTGCTCGCTAACAGCACTTGCCCCGACAGTGTGTGAAGGCTACACTGGTGGTGGATCTTTATTTTTATATACACACACACGGTATACGTCACGATTTTACTCTCAATTCAATGCAATGTCCTTCCATTTTCTAATCAGGTGTAGGTTCACGATGGCTCGACAGCTCATTTGGGAAGAAAAAAACACCCAGGTAAATAAACATAGATCAGCGTTGTGATTTTAATAATAATACAAAAAAGAAATAGCAGTACAGTTGTCCATCGGTTAACGTTTTTAATCCGTTCCACGAAATTTACTGTTAACCGAAATAACTGTAAATGGAATATAGGAATTACATGGTAAAATCATTACCCCGTTTCATGTTCAGCCCGCTTATGAGCACTCGAATTCGCCAAAATTGGCGCCCGAGTGCATAACGCAAACTTACCGTTAATCAAAATGTTAACGTCATTCGAAACCATGGGGTCCTACGGGAGGCGAAACGTTCACCGAAAACACATTAACAGATGTCACCGTTAACCGAGGGACTACTGCACAGCAATTAATGTCACAGCCCTACGTCAATCCACTGCTGGATGCGGCCCTTCACCGCGCCATGCCCAGTCACGGGGTCCATTTGAACATTGTTCACCGCGCTGGCAGTTTGGATGTCAGGCCCCCAGGCTCCCGATGCCAAGCCGAGTGACGGCTGGGAGCCGGCCAGGCTGAGGCGAGTGTCAAAGAGCAGCCCACGGCATGCGGCGGGGGAGCCACGTGCAAGGCGTGCAATGTCATCGCATTGGTCGGTAAAGCCGAAATCCTCGAGGCATACGGATTTAATCGTCAAGTTAAGGGGCAAACCCTTCGATGAACGTGGCCTGTTTTCTGTTGTTGTTGTGTGTGCCTTGCGGTATTTCACTGAGGGCAACGTGGTCCACTCCCCCTTACATTAACGCTTCCAGCCCCAAGTTGCACGTGATAATTTTGAAAGCCCACCGAGTGCTTGAAGTCCCCGGAGACGACGAACGCCCGGGGCTCGAGAGCCCCCGAGGGCGAGGTCAAGGGAGAATATTCTCAAGAGGGCCGTGAGCCAGATCCAATACCGCACGCTGGCCAGGCAAAGAGCCGTTGCCAGGCATCTTCATGCCCGGGTCAAGGTGCCATCCCCACATGCACCCCCTCCTCCCAATCCCATCCCGCCCACCCCTGACCCACCTACCCCCACGAAATATGTGACACAGCAGCCGCCGCTGCACCTCCGATGAGCACGGTTGGCTGCGTACGATACGGAAGAAGTTCAACGTACATGCCTACTGCACGCTTCGCTTCCATGAATCCTCAAATTGGGCTACACATTTTGGTGCCTGCCCCCCAACCCTACCCAGCCCCCCCACCCCCCGAGAGGGACGCTCGCACTGGCTTTGCTGGCCAGCGTGAGCCGGTGGAGCAGCCGAGTCGGATACGATCGCTGCTTCCACTCACAGCCGCCCCAACCCCACGCCACTCGCAGCTTAGTCCCTCGGTGTGGGGAGGATGGAAATGAAGAGCCCTCGTTGTTTTCACACCACTACATTTTACGTCTAATCACAATGTGATGCCATTACGATGGGTCCCCGGAGCCCAACTTGCCTCTGAAGAGAAAGTTTTTTTTTTTTACGAATGTTTGGAAAATTACTTTCCTGAATGCCGCAAAGTCGCTTTGCAAGTTGGGCAAGCACACACTTTTTCTTTTGTTGCGGAGCCAGCCGTTACTGTTGGTCTGGGTGTCCGTAATATTTTCCAGTGCATTGCGGTTATAATTATTATAAAAACTAGCAGCTTGCACGTCGTTTGGAGGCGACCGTCTGTCCATCCCCTTCTGCCCAGGCAGCCAGCCAGTGAGCAAATCTTTTTTCGAAAATAATACGATTATGATCACACAGCAGTTTGAGCTCGATCAGCATGTCTACACACACACCAACACATTTGGTAGTACCATTTCCCACAAACAAAGCCAAGACAAAGATCCCCCGTATAGTCGCTAACAGACTGTAGGGGCAAGTGCTTTATGCGAACCCCTGTGAAGGCAGCACGACACACGAGGTGGGGGGTAGCCAACATCACACACGGCCGCCCAGTGGTGATGTTTACACACCGCATCAAGTACTCATTTGAGGCTGAGTCGACCTAGGGGAGGCCCAGGGCCGGTTCTGATGATCGTCACAGGTGTTGGCCGTGAGCGGGAATCGAACTCGGGTCGCCGGGTTTCTGGCGCAGCGACGCTAACCACTACACTACCGCTCCCCACCATTTCCCACATACACACTCACGCACACAATTCACTGCGAAGCCCCTTTTTCCATCAATCTGCCCTTCCAAACCCTAAAACCCATCGCTCATAACACTAAAAAAATAACCGTAAAAAACTGAAATTAATTTTTATAGCTCACGTTAGACTGACAATTCGGCCATATAAAGTACTTAAATCTTTTTTTTTTAAACTTAGACATCCGAAGGCATGCTGCGGCGGTGTCATAGTCAGCACAACTGGACTTGGAATCAAAAAGCCGCCGGTTCGATCTCCCGACGAGGCAGTGCGAGCTTCTCGGTGAATGTTTCACTTCCACGTGAAAACGAGGATGTCGCTATTGATTGATGTATTTCCCGTTGCTCATTGTCACGAAGGTTATCATCAAACCAGAGGGACGGCCCAGTCGCAAACACGCAGATTGTTTCAATGCATTACATTTCCAAGCCTTTGTCAATCCATTGATCGATGTAGCCCTCTCTGTCCCTTATCGGTCATCGGGGTTGTTTGACCATACTTCACCACACTAGTCCGATGCAGTATGGTAGAGGGGGGGCAGGATCAGTTAACTACTGATGTTAGCCGCGACTGGGAATCGAACTTCAACGGCCGGGTTCGGAGCCTCGCGCGCTCACCACTGCACCACCGTTGCCAGTTTGATGTACTTACGTGAAAATAGCTCAGACATGGGGGGATGTCTTAAACCCACTCTGCGAGGTTAACTTAGGCTCTGTGGGATATTTAAAAGAAAGAAAAAAAAAACATGTTTGGCTGTCTCCCATACTCGTGCCATCGCCATCACAACCTCCAAGTCGGCAGATGGGACATTCCCTCCGAAGAATAGTGCCTTCAGTTGATGGGGTCTCCTGCCGTGCATTGGCATTGGCTGAGACTGGTTGCTGTAAATGTGGTTTCAACCTCCCCGTATCCCTGCGGGAGACATTCGCCACGGTGACAAAGATCCTTTCAGGACAAGATGCACTCTGGGAGCGGTGCCCGAACTTTTGTTCGCCGTGTAACCGCCTACCAGTCGTGCCCACTGTCGGCGTACAACGACCAACTTGCTCAGAAGTGGCTCGGTGGCTCAGAGGTTGGACATCAGAGGTCGAAAACGGGTTTTGATTCCTTACCTGCACCCGGCCATACCAGGGTCGCAAACGGGTACCCGTACCCTACCCGATACCCGGCTACCCGTACCCGGCCGGGTATCGGGTAGGGTACGGGTACGGGTACCCGATTGCGACCTCTGAGATGAAGCCATGTTGCAGGCGCGGGTGGTTTGATTCTAGGAACTTGAATTGTGAGAAGAGACAAGACGTTGGGAAATGAGTGACAAACGGTTACTCACCGGTGACTCACGGCCTACCCGTACCCGGCCGCACCAGGGTCGCAAACGGGTACCCGTACCCGTACCCGGTCGGGTACGGGTTAGCCAGGTATCGGGTAGGGTACGGGTATCGGGTACCCGGTTGAGACCTCTGTCGGACATTGAGCAAGCGACCGCTGAGATTCCTGGGTTCAAGTCACGGAAGCCACCCGCGATTAAACTGAGTGCTCAAGCGCAGTGAGTTGATGGTCACCAATCACTCTCCAAAACAAAACCGTCACGATGAATGTGGTCTTGTGCCGAATAGGGATATGTTCAGTAATGACAATCAAACCGTATTGGGGCAATGTAATGCGATAGAAGCTGAATGAAACAAAAACGGCGCTTAGCCAATCAAAGGATGGGAAAAGGGGGGCGTATTTACAGCACCGCCGTGGCGAGATGTTAACTACCTCGCCTGGTATGCAGGAGGTCGTGGCTTCCATCCCGAACCTGATGCCTGTATATTTGGAGTTTGCATGTTCTCCCCGTGGTCGCGTGGATATTTGTCCGGGTCCTCCGGTTTTTCCCTCCACGTTCAGTAACATGCGTTTAAGAATATTCGGCTGCGATAAATCTCCACGTGATAAGCCACTTCGTCGAGCGATACATTGTGGCCAGGTGGCTTCTGAAAAAGAGTAAAATTGTTCATTGGGCCTTAAAATAAAACAATAGTTTTATTTTAGTTTTAATATTAAAATACAAAAATGTCCTTAGTTTAAAGACATGTTTGGGATGACTGTATGAAAAGTAGTTGTACACTTAGGGTGTGTGAAGATTAATTTCCTCTACCACAGCGACATTGGTGCCCTTCTGATTGCTATGTCCTAGCATCACAACTGGCGTTGTCCCACACACGTCTGAGAAGAGAGACACTTCACCTTGACGTTCATAAGACAAAGGTGCAGACCTGCAATGACTCCACTTGCTCGCAACCACTCCTAGCTAGAGGGCTTCCACGAGAGAGCTCCTCTCGAGAGTGTATTTGGCCTACCCCTTCACACTGGCCAGTCTTGGAACAGGTACGAGTACTCTTACTTTACCCCACCGCGTATGACCTCTCGTTCAACCGAGTGTAATGTAACCCACTTGTACAGCCGTACGGACAGAGTTAAGTTGGAATCGAACCGGCGACCTCTGAATCGTATGTCCAGTGCGCGGAGCATTTGCATTGCGGCCGTGGCTGTGACAGTGACCTGCGTTTGGAGCGGACGATGAACAGCCGCTAATGAAAAAGAGGAAATAGCATTAGCCAGGGGTCACAGGGTCCGGTGCTACCAGCCCGGGCTGCTCGCCTCGGCGTGATTGCGTGAACAGTACCGCGCGGTGGTGGGATGCACGTGTGTACGTTGAGCTTCTTTCGTACGTGAGTCAAACCACGCTAATCGGATGTGCGGGGAGGGGGGAAGGACAACAAACCAAACGCAAGAAGCAGTTCCAAATAAACGAGTTTTCAGTTGAGATTTAAAAGTGCATGGCTCCCAGGCGGCTTCTTAACATCGGAAGGAAGAGCGTTCCAGACGGCCACGGAAGCGCATTTGAAAGCGCGCAATGCGGCGACAGCCTTCTTTGTTCGATGGCTGAGCCGGAACCCGCTGCTGCGAGGATGAACCGGAGTTCATGTGATGGTGGTTTATGCTCGCGCCTAAGCCCCACCATGCGTGCGTGCGCCCCGTGACGACGCGCCTGTGACAGTGATTGCCCCAATTGAGATGCCAAAATTGTGACGGCATTCGCATCGCGAGCAAAAACCCGGGCGGGAGCGATCGCACACACACGTGCGCGCGCGATGCGGAATTGCCCGCGCTTGCCGTGGTGGGGCTGTTGTTTAAAAAATCAGCGGCTTGAATTCGGAGTGATTGACTGAATACCGCTCCGTTTTAAAATCACGCGAAATATTCTTCACCTGCGATTCCGTTCGAAGGGCGCTGCTGTTATGCACAGCGGTAGCATTCTTTAGAACTCCATGTCGTGCCCCCGACCGTATCACCCTAAATGCACCCGGTTGTGTCGGATCTTGGAAGCTGAGAGTCAGTTGAGTCTGGTTAGCATTTGGATTGGTGACCAATACCAATGATGGCTTTGCCCGCTGTTGTTCGTTTTGATTTGCGAGGTGACCAGAGGATGGCAGTGCAGAGTATCGCCCACTCGTGTGCGTGGCTCTTTCTCTGGACGCTCCGCTTCTGTACCACAAAACAAACGCTCATTTGTGGAATTGACCAAACGTCCAAGCAGCAAGACCCCTCAGCAAAAGAAAAAAACTCATTTGGCTTAAAGAAGCTTTTCTGTTTTTTTTTAAAATAAAATATTTGTTATTCCACATCCTCTCTCATATCATACATTGCAACATCCTGAAATTCAGGACGGCATTACCAGGGGCATCAACGGTATCAGGCAAACTGGGCTCATCAAAGCGGACAGGGCAGGCGTGGAGGGGAGGTTGGCCAGGTCATTGCCCTTCTGGGCTCAGGTTCCAAAGATAGTTCTAAGGTTTAGGAATGGACCCATGTACGTGTGCATTCTTCTTCCTATAGAGGCTTTTTTTGAATAACACATTTTCGTTATAATGCAATACTGTAATATCACATTCGAGCCACTGCCATTTACTAAATTTCAATAGGAATCAAGTTTCACCATTTGTATTGCAAGGGAGACCTGAAAATGGAAATTGCAATTGAATATCCATTATTATTGTGTTGTTATCATCATCATAATCGCAAATAAATGACTTAAATAAGTCAACATTTACATATTTTAATCTTGGAATGTGTGTCCTTCATAGTATTGTACTTCTGCACGATTTCCCAGCGATGTATACGGAACATCTAATAAAGTAAGAATTTGGCCAGGTGACTCAGAGGGTATGGCACTGAACTTTCACGACTAAGATCATGGTGTTTAATCTGGGTTTGAGCCGCCCGTGATTAAACAGAGTCCTCAAGTGTGGTGAGCTAATGACCTCAGCCTGGTAACCAATCACTATAGAAACCAAACCATCATGTTAAATGTCGTTTGTTGTTTCACTTAATTTGCCTAAATTCTGGCTCTGAGAATCATAATATGGGTCTGCCTTCTGTGCAACAAACATTTCTCTTTGTAGCCGGGCATGTGCGACAAACGATACACTCCCATTGCACAGATAAACATGTTCAAAGGGACCTCAGACTCAGAAGAGGTCTTGTGAAATCTACTTCCGCAGGCTATTTCTCGAACACATGGGCCAACGCACTGCTGGGCAAGAGATCTGAATGAACAATGTGTCTAATGAAATGACGCCGATGGCACAGTTTGAATAGTATTGATAAAAGAAAAAATAGATATACAGGAGCGTATTCATCTCAGCGAAGGATATCTTCACTGCATGGTTTGGCCCGTATCTACCTGCAAAACCGCATCTCCCTGCACTCCTCAGGCGCATACAACACACTCTGTTTCACGAGGGCTTCGAGAGACTTTGCCCAGCCCACGAATGTGGCCACAAACATCTGGAACAGCCTCACCCTGCCTGCCTGCCTGCGACCGGACCGCCCAAAACACGCCGGGCGTGTCTCTCTCAATCCCGTGGCGTGTGCGAAACTCGCCTCTCCGCAGACTTTCCTTCCCGTAGCATCAAAACATCTAAATGAAGAAAAGTAAAAAAACTAAAAACGATCTCTTTACTTTTGATTTATTTGTATTTACTAGTCACCATTCTCACGCCATTCGTTGCGAATCGGTGCACTTTATTTTTTGCGCGCTGTTTGCAATTTACTCTGCTCGGTTGGTATTATCCACTGAGGTCGTGACGTGTTTATTTTTTCGTCATTCCTGTTGACTACGATGCCCCCTGTACCGCACCCGTTCTGCCGCAACTGTGCGCGCTGATGCCCACTTTATTTGAGGGCGATATTGGCACGAAAAATAAAGATCGCTTTGACAAAGCCTGCAACGGAACGCAATCGTACACCGTGGACGTATTCTTTGCTCGTTTTGCCCTGCGCTGCTACGTGCTGCGAGGAGACACCGGGGAGAGTGAGAGAGGGAGAGAGACAAAGAGAAAACGTTACCACGGGGGACACGCGTTTGTGGTCGCGTGCACCGACGAGTCTCAGCCGAATTGTCAATACCTGCACTATATTTAGCAGGCATTTGTCTTTCAGACACGGTTAATCTATCAGCTGATCGGATGGGGGGGGGGACAACCCTGTTAACACGATGTTTACAGCAAAAGTAACATTGTAAGGGCAGGTCGTTAAAACAAGTACGTCCTTTCATTACTACATTTTACGTGATTAAACAGTTAATTATGGGTGGAGCAGCAGTTGCTGGTGGTTCATGCACTGCGCGATGAACCGTTTATTAGTATTATTATTCTGCTCGTTTACCTAAAAAAGCCTCAATGAGCCTCAAGACTCTTTGCAGGAGGGTCCTGCCAATTGGCAGGGATGTTGAATCAAATACCAGTGACATTGTACGCGTTGTTGTTGTTGCTATGGGAGGAATCCGAAGAATCTGGAGGAAACGCATGCAGGGCAAGGGCAGAACACACACAAACTCCACGTGGAACGGTACCTAAGTTGGGAATGGAACCCAGGTCCTTATTGCTGTGAGGTACACCTCCGATTAGAACGGTTGGCTCCGTACGGTGCAAAAGAAGTTCAACAGACATACATGCAAGTGTGACTGCTCCACCACTCTGGTACCATTTGAGACACTGCGGCATCTCGAAGGGCATGATATAACAAGGCCACGAACCCCCGACACCTGAGTTTGATCCCCGCCACGAATAGCACAAGTGGCGCATCATATCTGATGCAGTCTGGCTGCCCGCCCCACTCGCTCAGCCCAACTTACTCACCAGACCGTGTCTGGAAATATTATCATTCAGTGTATATGCCAAGGGCTCCAGCAGCCAAACTAAAGAGACGTATCTTATCGAAGATCCTGCGAGTAACGGGAGAAACGTCCCAAGCCATCTGCGGCACGGCTTTCTTCGCCACAGCAACGGTGGAGTGAATATATTGATGGGGCACGAGCGGCATTGGAAAAATATGTCGGCTAAGCAAATGCCACCGCTTGGCTTAGAGTGACCGCCTTTCACGTTGCCCTTGCAATTGATTTAATTCCAAGATGAGACTGATTGTATTACATTGTTGGCGTTTTGAGTGGCACTTTTTGCTAATGTCCCTGAAAACGTAAAAAAAAAATATTTAACCATCATTGCCATCATCACGAGCTCAAAAGGACTGCGCAAAAAATTGCATGCTACTGAGCACGTATCCATTGGCCAGCATGAGAGGGTGGTAGAAATTCCTCATTCCTATGGAGTAGGAATGTTTATTCAAAGAACAACAAAAACAGCAATTGGCTGTGCTTGCGACAATTTGATTTACCTGGAACAATAGGCAAACAAAATCACCCACTATCACTCATTTTCACAGCGCGAAATAATACAAAAAAACATTTCGGGATGTCCCCGCAGCTGCCACCTCACAATAACGTATAGGCCTGACCTCTGAGCCCATCCGAAAAAATGAAATGATCGCTATCGTGATATTATTCTGAGTGACAAAGAGGCCTGTCCATGGCTTTGGCAATGAATGAGTTGCTACGCCCGCGCGCGGCTCTCCCCCGCCCATCGATAGCAGGACGCAGTGTTCAGTTGTGCTTTTATCTGGCATTTATTGACGTTCACATTCTCAGGGATGCTGCCGCTGCAGTGAATTCGGGTGGTCGGCGCGCTGGTTCGATTCGTTTTAAAGGGGGCGCGGCAGTCAGAACAAACGGTGCAAGTTTATTAAACCCTCCGCCTCTGTCGCCCCTCGTGAGTGCACGTGATGGGCCACTCACGGTTGGTTGACCAGCAGGTCGCGCCTCGTTGGGTTAGCATCGGCGTGTTGTGATACCGCCGCTTCCAAGACGTCCGGCCAGCGTGGAAGAGTAGGCCAATCATCCCGTAGAAGGAGTCCAATGAATACATTTCGTCATTTTTGACCTCTTACTCTCTCGAGGCTCGCTCTGTTGGAGGTCCTTCCATCAGCGGTGGCGTGAACAAGGTAATTGCAGGGCTGCGCCTTTAACTTGTTTACACGGATGTCCCTGGTCAAACCGGAGCGGGCCACAGCTTTCAACATGGCTGTGTTTCATTAGACCTCCTTTGCCAGTACCAAAATATAAGGGGAAAAACCCTATGATTATATTTTGGTACTGGCAAAGGAGGTCTAATGATGTAGATGCTTACCCCGAGCCCTCATCACTTTGATAGTGCATTGTCGTTGAGCTGTACGCCTTTTGGCGTCCTCTTATCGAGCACCAATTGAAACGAGGCTCAAAAGAAAGCTGTCTCTGGTGTGGAGCAATCAGTTTCAAGGACAATGCATTTATTATCATAGTGTGTTTTTTCTTTGCATTTTGACTGCAAGTATTGTGGTTAATGCAGACATGAATCCTCGTAAAAACGTTTCAGTTTTGTTGCCAGAAAAAATGGCTGTATTTCTCATCGCCCGGTATCCAGGGTTCGATCCCGACCCCGACGCCTGTGCGTTTGGAGTGTGCATGTCCTTCCTCTCCGTGGGCAGCGTGGATTTTTCTCCTGGAGAAAAAAAATGCCGCTTCGTCGAGCTCCCGTTTGCGACAGCCAAGGTCGCTTCTGAGAAAGAGCTGCATAGCTCAGTAGGCCCTTGCCTGGTTAAAAAAAAAACTGTTTTACTTTAATGGTAGATGGCAGCCGTACAACTGGGGACGGAGAGTGGCTCAGGGCAGCCGCTCTCCGCGGCCGTAATTGCGGTCACGCGCTTAACCGCAGCGGCAGCCCCTCGAACGGAACGCAGCATCGGACGCGGCGTGGGGGGACGGGCGGACGGGCGGGTGGGTGGGCGGGCGGCAGCCACGCGGCATCCGCAGAGGGAAAAGCCACGGGCAAAAAAACGAAGAGCGCAGCAGTAAACCCCGCAGCGGTTGACAAAAACGCCGATCCCGTCCCCGATTAATGATCCACTGCTGGACGATGAAAATCTTCCCCCCACCCCTCACCCCTCCCTCCACCCCCATGCCGTTGGAGATTGTGAGACTCGTTTGACCATACTTCACTGCGCTGGTGCAAAGAACCTTAGCGGGGCACCCAATCGATATGATTGAAT
Organism: Lampetra planeri; assembly: GCF_965212315.1. Taxonomy (NCBI): domain Eukaryota; kingdom Metazoa; phylum Chordata; class Hyperoartia; order Petromyzontiformes; family Petromyzontidae; genus Lampetra; species Lampetra planeri. Next base: position 4,566,075 of record NC_136145.1, on the reverse strand, counting down.
TATTAATTCTGTTATCGGAGAATATCTGCCGACAATACGCAACCACTGCCACAATGTATTGCTCAATACTTTATAGCCCTTCGTCAATCCACTGCTGGATAAGGCCCTCTGCCCATGTCATGTCAGTCAAGGGGGTTGAATGTCCATACTGCACCATGCTGGTCAATGCGGGTTGGTGAACTGGGGGGAGGGGGTGTGGGGGAATCAGGACTGCTTCAAATATCTCCTGCTGGTCACGATAAAGACGGCCAATATGCATGAGCAAAGGGAGACGCTACAGTAAAAAAAATGCGTGTATATTGCAAAAGCTGCGAATATTAATGATTTCAACTCTCCTCTCGCGCGCACTGTGGCCAGGAATCGAACCCCGCATCGCCACATTATTTTATAGCACAGCGACGCGAACCCACCATACAACTGCTCCACCCACCCAAAAAAAAAAACATGATAAATTACACGTAAAAAATTGCATACTCTGCAGCTAATAAATACACATATCTCCGAGTGAGCTACACGAAAAAAATCACACGTGTATAATTGTGTTTTTTGAACCCGACAACTTTACGTTATGTTGCCGAACATTAATTAAGGCCTGTCATTTTGCCAGCACAAGTTCAACGTTCAGGTCCGTGGCATCCTCGTGATTATAAATTACCTGTGCTGCTCTAAACAATAATAACGTTAATTAATCAACTCCGATGCACAAAGAGAGAAAAAGAGAGACGTGGCCGAGCAGTGCAGCACACCGCCGCTCGCATTCCACAGCAATACATTTGATTTTTTCATTGTTCTATGACAATGCTACAGCTGAAGTCTACGATCTACAACTATCAATGTTTTGTGTACACACACAAATACAAAGACCCCCCCTCCCCCCGAATAGCCTTAACAGTATGTTGGGGCAAGTGCTGTTAGCGAGCACCTATGAAGGCCCTCACGGCCCACGAGGCGATGGGTGGCCAGCACGACGCTTTTGTCTCTACAGTGGCGACATTTACACACCGCACCAGGTACTAATTTGAGGCTGAGTCGACCTAGGGGAAGGCCAAGGACTGGTTCAGATTATCGTCACTGGTGGTGTCTGTCAGCGGGAATCGAACTCAGGTCGCCGAGTTCATAGCGCAGCAAGTTAACCCGCTACACTACTGATCCCTACATATATACACACATGAACATAAACACACATGTGTTCATATGCACAGTACATATATGCATATATACATATCTCCCTCTACAACATAAAACATTGAAAAAATTACATGCTGGTATGTCTGTCCTTTGGAAGTTTCACCTTCCAGTGGTGATTTGCAAAGCTCCTAAACCAGTCACATTTGAATTGTATTTGAGCGATTTGAAATTGCTGAATCCTGAGCGAACCCGATTATTTTAGTGCCTTCCCTGTGCGATTTTGTGACACGTATTAATAGGTGTCCCTGGTTTATTTGAGCGGGGGCAGAACATCTCATGAATTACCAATCATGTGGTGATAATTATTGAGCTTCAATCAGGTGACACCGACACATTCAGATGACAGAGTTGAATATCATTCTGTTTTTTCATATATATGGATAAACGTGTCCCTGCCATAAGAACGTGGAATTTCCAAAACTGAGTGAGAGCCACGCAGCAGAGATGGACATCAGTGCCCATCTGTGCAAAGAGAAAGCGGAGACTTTGCCTTGACTAGTTTGTCTCAAGGTAATAGTATGAATCAATTCCAATCAGCATAAATCCATAAATAAAGAGGTGACATGATCCATAAGACAATAACACTATGTAGCACGATTTTTTGTTCCTGGGTCGTAAATGTTATTTGTTTGCTTGTGCCTAAAAAGTATAGAAAATGGCTATTATTCCCCACAAACTTTGCTTTTGTGACCAGGACTTTAAGTCAAGGAATTACACAAATGCACACGTTTTCTCATTGAAAATGGATACATTTCTAAATATCACTGTCCTGGTCACAAAAGCAAAGTGTGTGGGAAACAATAGCCATTTTCTGTACTTTTGAGGCATAAGCAATATGGAAATAACACTTACAACCCAGGGACAATTTTTCATTTTATTACACAGTGTTATTGGCTCGTGACACTGTTTGGCCTCGATAGATGAGTGGCAGATTGTCAAAGTGTTAAATAAATCACAAAGCAAATTAAATTAATGCGGGCACCCTATTATCCCTTGGTGCGCGTACAAGTGCCCCACATAAGTAAAGTGCGCGCGAAAATAAACCGTCAAATCATTTCAATTGCCATCATCATCGCCAACGCTCATCAAGCCCCGCACTGCGACAGAGGTTGCTCGCTATAAGTAGGGCGCTCTAGCTGTTCCATTAGGGTCTTACTTTTTGCCATTCCTATGCTGTTAACATTTGCGCTACGGCGGCGCTATGTTGCTGATGCGGCGGTACAGGGAGCCGATGGTGAGGCGATGGCTCAGCCCTGCAATTAGCTTGCTCGCGTCACACGGCTGACGCGAAGAGCCTCCCGTGGAACGTGAACTCCAGCGAAAGAGGCACGTGGTCTGCTCTTCTTTCGCTGACCGAGACGTGTTGGGAATGCGTGGGCGTACTCACGGCTAAGCCCCCCCCCCTACACCACACGTGACCTAACGCATCGCCATACCACACGTGACCTGACAAATGGCCATACCACACGTGACCTGACAAATGGCCACACCACACGTGACCTGACAAATGGCCACACCACACGTGACCTGACAAATGGCCTTCACCACACGTGACCTGACAAATGGCCTTCACCACACGTGACCTGATACATGGCCACACCATACATGACCTGACACGTGACCATCTCATCCCATTGGCATCGAGGTGCCATACCCTGCCCAGCCAGGAGAAAGCGCAAACAGCAGCGAGTGTTGAGTCCGGCTGTCCCCATCTGTATGAGATTTAGTGTTGGCCCGTCGCACCCGTGGGGCTTCTCCGGGTGCTCCAATTTCCTCCCAAATATTAATGCTCATTGACTTACCAATAACACCTTGCTATATAGAGGACCGCAGAGCTTATCTGTGGTCCCACCTCCCTCGTGCCTCCGAGTCGTTCTCTCTCCGTCTTCGAGAGTGAACGAACACCGAGCGGCGGATCGCAAGTCGAAATCATTCATGTGGGCAGATTGTTTGCAATATATATGCACACACGCATATTCATTACTGCAGCGTCTCCCTTCAGCTAATGCACATTTGGCTGCCTTTATCGTGACTAGCGGGAAGTGCGCCGTTAATGAAAGGGGCCTGAGTGGCAAAACAAACGGGGGGGACGCAGCTGTTGTACGCGGCGCATTTTCCATCCACGAAAGCGAATATCTACAAAAAAGGAATATATATATTTTTTAAAACGCCAATAACAGAGGCGGCGTGTTCAAAGAACAGCGCCACGGGGATGAGCGTTGACAAAATTATGAAAGCAATTTTTTTTTTTACATTGCCGATCTTCGCGAGATTCATTATTCTGCGGCCCTAGAAAAAAAGAGGCTTCACGCCACGCCGAACACAAAAGCACGTCGAGACACAGCGTGGGTAGAAACCAATGTTATAGTAATAATTCCATCTTGTATAGCGTCGTTCATGCGAATAGCATCCCATAACGCTGCACATTAATCATACATATATGAGGGCCAAATTCCATATAAAGCCACTATCAATAAAATGAAAGCCCTACGACTATCAAGAAAAATCTAAAATGAATAAACAAATGAAGAAATGGCACCAAAACAAAGAGCACAAACAACAATAGTCATCGCAACTCTATTGAGCGGACATGGAGTAAATGGCATTCAATATTTTTCATATCGCATGAATACGACACAAACGGCCTCATAACTAGTTCATAAAAGCCAGACCATGTGTCCTTCAAAGGGGCAAGGGACAGCCTTTGAGAGTGCAGTGTAATCAATGAGTCACCAGGATGCAATATCTTGGGCTGCAGTAGTTTGACGAAGATATTTAAACTGTTCAAGGTCATAAAGTCCCAAAAAAGTGTTAACTAGGATGACTTTAACCGCTCAATCAATTCAGTCACGTCCCATCTGTGATGTCCAACAGGACAGCACCGCTGACATCCTCCGTCTAAACAGAGGCTGGACCTACCTGCTGATTATTGACACTACAGAGCACTCCATCTTCCTTGAGCACCCTCCATAACTATGTGGATATCTCCCACTTGTCTTCCTGGTTCCACTCTTACCTCTCAAACGGCTCCTCCAATATGTCCAATAATGGAGACGCCTGTGCTATCGTTAGCCTCCACCCTTCTCAATGTGTCTTCTTTTGCTTGGCACACCCATCCAGTTTTCACGTCGATTGCTACTTCTACGCTCATGACGCCCATCTCCGGCATCGCCATAAAGCCCCGTGAAGCCAACCACCCCGTGTCAACTCTCACACCCTGCCTGCCTTCACACCGAATCGTCTTGGATTGGTTCTAACTCCCTCGAGCTAAATGTTGCCAAGACCTAAACGAAACCTAAACACTCCTCAGCGGCAAAAAAGTCCACCCTCATTAAGGCCTCCAGTCTGAGCATGCACCTCCTAAACTGGACCATTACGCTGGAAAAGTGTGTTAAACACCTCGGACCTGCTATTGATCATGAGCTCTCATTTGTCTCCCCACATATCCCGACTCTGCAGGACCTCATTGCTCCATCCCTGCACGATCCTCCACATCTGCAATTCCCTTAGCCCAGCCGCCGCTGAGACTCTCATTGACGCCATCATCAAATCCTTAGTCGACTATTGTAACTTTCTCCCCTACGGCTTCCCAACATCCCTCACCTAACAATTCCAGATGATCAAACATCCCGCTGTCAGACATTTCACGCGCACGTGCAAATGAGACCACCACACCCCAACGCTCTCAAATGCCTCCACCAGTTCCCAATTCAATCCCAGACCAATTTCAAGAACCTCTGTGGACTCGCCCCCGCCTACCTCTCCCTTCACATCTCATTCTACTCCCCTCCATTCACACTCTCCGCTCCGGCGACCAAGGCTTTCTGTCAATGCCCCCCAATGAAACTTTTGCTCAGTGGGAGGTCACTCATTCTGCTCTGCTGTCTCCATTGCCTGGAAGTGCCTTCCCCCAGCCATCCGCGCTGTCAAATCCCTGTCCCTGGTCAAATCGAGGATCAATAGCTTGACTTTGTTTTGCTCTGCCTATGAACGACTTCTGCTTTGAGTTTTTCACTCTCAGTAAAATATACGTCCACTGTTTCTTGAGACGCAGTTTTCATGATACGGCAAAACATGCAAATAACCTTTACGCATGAACCGTCAGCGAAAAATAAACAACATTTTAGAAAATAACTCACGACGCACTACGGTGGGACATTTCTGGATAATACATTTATCCTCTTCTCTCGTTTTAAACATGTACAATAGTTAAAAATCACAGACTTTTTAGGAGAAGTTGGTATAGGAAGGCCCAAGACTGGTTCAGATATCACTCAACCCCTGATTTTGGCCATGGCCAGAAATCAAATTAAGGTGTGTGAGTTCATTATTCAGTGCGACAACCACTGTGCTACCGCTCAACTCGAACAGATCGTTTTAATATGTGGATTTGATGTTTTCTCTGTACAATGTCTGTATTGGAGCGCACACTCATGTAAAATGTGCATCATTGTCATCACCAGTCTTGGTCAATCCACTGCTAGATGAAGGCCACCCCAAGCTGCATTCATCCGCCCTGCACCTATGCACGAAATGCTTTCAATGCTCCAACTTCTCGGAGGAAAAACAAAAAAGTTTTGAAGAATTACCAAATGTATTATGCATGCACAGATGCCAGCGGGAAAACAAACCCAAAACCATTCCATTAATTCATCTTTAAGTGGAACATTTTTTTTTACTTGGGAAGCATGTCGCATTATGTATGTCCAATGGCAGCTTCCCACTCAATCTGGACAAGATTGGCTTTTTCGTGCGCTCTGATTTTTATGAGGCTGCACCTATTTAATGTTTCAGCACATCTAAGAAAACGTTGGGCAGCTTAGGACTAGAATGGTCTCCTACATTTGCATTCGTTTTTATCTAAAAAAAAAAGAGTCTTACATATTCCATCTTCAGCAGCGAACGAAGGCGTCTCGCGCGTTTGGCGAGTCGATTCGGTTCGAAAAAGGTCCCAGCTCTTGCACGATGGCAGCCGCCCCTAGTCGGGTCGGTCGCCTTCCACAGACGGCGAATGGAAACGCGGCTCAACTTCCATCGCCGAGGCATCCTGGCTAATCCCGTCACCGGGAACCCATGGGTCGGACGCACCGCCCAGGGCCGACATGTGGCGAGCCAGGAAAGCAGCATGAGAACAAATTGCCTGCAGGACACGGCGGAATATGTCTGTCCATCTCTATCTCAAGTCTGCCCCATCACCCTGGTATACGGACAGGTCGTGGGTTCGATCCCGACCCTGACGCCTGTGTATGTGAAGTTTGCATGCTCTCTCTCCCCGTGGTCGCGTGGGTTTTTCTCCGGTTCCTCCAGTTTTTTTCCTTCTCCACATTTAGAATCAACGTGCGTGTCGAGCATTTGGCTGCTATAAATATCCATTAATAAGCCACTTCCTTGAGCTATCATTATGTGGCCAGGTCGCTTCCTGAAAAAGAGTTACATAGCTCAGTGGGCCTTACCTGGTAAAGTAAAATAGTAGTAGTGGAAGATTTAACCCTTTCCCATTCAGAACGGAATTGGTAGTAAAACGAAAATAAAATAAGTTTGTCACTGCCGAGGCTCCCACAAGGCCATGCGGGAGAGCGTGTGGCACAGTTTGGCGCCAGGTATCAGTGTGGTCGTGTCGCTACGGTTCTCTGCGGTGAGTACAACGTATTTGAAAGCAACTGCACTATGCCTCTCGAAATGAATTTCCCACTTCCCTGCAACTTGCAAATGTCTCAGAACGGAAAAGGGTTCAAGGGTCCGCCTCTTTGAATATAAAAACTCACGACCAGTGGTGCACGACAGTCAACGTTAAACTACATTTAAATAAACAATGCGAGTAAACAAGATGCTCTTCATTTGCCTATCGTGCATTCTGCTCTCACCCCCTCTGGGTACGTGGAAAGGCTGCCAGAAAAAAAAATCCACTAGTGTTAAACATCGGACCAACATTTTTTTTACATGACTGTAAAGAAATTATAAACAACTTGAATATGTAAGTCTCAAAGATGTTCAATGACAACGCAGCACCTTGGCGAACCGTACGGAATATGCCGCTCGCGATGGCATTAATACGCTGCGGGAATCATCCACGGCAAGCTGTGAAATGAGCTTTGGGTTTAGGGGAAGATTGCGAATGTGGCTCGGTGGCTTACAGGGTTAATGACCATGCCGTGGTGCACAGCCAGCAGCATTTTTGAGATACTCCACGAGTTGGCAAATTGATAGGACGAGCTGCCGATTGGCGGTGAAAGGGCTCGCAAATGAAATGGGCTCGATTATCTCGACCGATGCGAATCAAGACGATGCATCTAGCCGTCTGATTGGGCTATGAAACAGCAGCCCTCAGTCTGCCCCCCCCCATCCCCGATATGGAGGGGGGGCAGACTGAAAAAATTGAGTTGGCCAAACCGGGACCAGATGTGAACTCAGCTCCTCGCAGTGGGGACAAAAGATGGCGGCATCCAATCGGATTGTCGGCAGAGGTCACATGACCCACCCGAGGTTGTGTGATCTGCAGACCCAATGGCTGGGCAGAACTCTGTCACTCGACACTATTGATGGTGAAAGTTGCCATCGTTCATCATCATCAGCTATGATCAATTCACTGCTGGATGAAGACATCCCCGTATCACCCGTTCCTCGTTCTGCTCTCTCAGTGTAATTCCGAACGTGCATCTCTCCACGCCTATTGGCTCACTTTTCATACTTTTTCTCCGTGAATTATCACGAAGACTCCACAATGGCTCATTGGCAAATAACTTCGCGGCATCAACAATCGCCCTCGAATTGCCACAGGGTTGTGCCACGTCCTTTAAAAATGTCAGCGAATGTAGTGTTTGACGGCAGAGATTGTGAGCCGTGGGGGAGGGTGGGGGGGGGTAGACGGGTGAGTTGGGGGTGCGCTGACTGAACGGCAATTCGATTGATTTTTTTTATGGAGCTCTTTGAGAAAACTGGAATTTGAGCTCCATCTGATTGCGCTGACCAATGTGCCATTCTACATCATTTCTGATATGGAATGGGCGGAGGGGGGGGGGTGTCAACGGTCCATCCTCCCGGTGGCAACCTCTTGGGATCCATACATGAAACTGAGGCGCTGTCATGAAAAGACCTTTAGATAGCTGTGATATTATTGCACACACGTGGAAACTTGCAGTCCGCCAACACTTGCACATTCACTTGATAGAGTCCGCGTGCGCTACTCTGGGAATTTCTACAAAAGGTTGATTCATTTCTGCTCTATTTTTCTTTTTTTAACATCTTTGTCTTGTCTCCAGAGGCTCTCAGAGTGTTAAAAGGCTTGTTACATGTACAGAATTAAAAAGGCTGGTGAGATGGACAGTGGACGCGAACATCATTAATTTGTCGAACCAAGAAAGGCGAATCGTGTCTCGCTGCCAATGTTGGGTGGTTCTCTCTTCCCTGTTTGCGTTGCTGAGCCAAGGGTGGAAATTCCACATTTCTATGGTGGAATGCGGTACATTTTATTTCCATAGCAAAGCGATGCTCATTTACGTCCGTAAGTAATAATAACACTACAACTGTCTAGTGCCCTACGAGCCAAGCAACCTGAGTTAGATGTCTGGTGACAGTTAACGTCAGTGATAATATCTGAACCAGTCTTGGGCACCAAACTAAAATCCATTAACCGGCAATGACCAGTGTGGTGAAGTATGGTCAGGCAACCCCCATGCCTGATATAGTGCTCAGGAGGCCTTCATTCAACAGTGGGTTGACAAATGGATATTTTTGTACGACAAAGACAAAGATCCCCCATATAAGCAAAGCAGACTGTTGGGGCAAGTGCTATTAGCGAGCACCTATGTAGGCCGGCACGATACACGAGGGAGTGAGTGGCCAACACCACGCCCGGCAACCTTTGTCTCCCCAGCGGTGATGCTTTTTTACACACCGCACGAGGTACTCATTTGAGGCTGAGTGGACCTAGGGGAAGCCCAGCGCGCTAACCGCCACGCTCCCCACACTACACTACCGCTCCGCAAAGGCAACCACACAAACTCATGCACACACGAACATTTGTTAAACTCACAAACCTGCTGGGGCCATGTAGTGGTGGCCAGGAAGATGGCAGTACAGCAAACGGGATGGGATCATGAACTCCTCTGTAAATTTTGACTTTTGAGGGTTATGCTCCCATAAGCCAGGTGTGTTTCTCCAAGTATGTTTGTTTCATTCCCACACGAAATAAAAAAAAAATATATAATAGCATAAAATATCGCAACGCAGGAACCTCCTGAAAACGAGTATTGAGACTCAGCGAGACTTGCCTGCATAAAAAAACGTCATTATTATTAATAGAAAGTTGTTTTAATAACGTTAAAATGAAGATTGCTAAGGTTACAGTGATTGGCGAACACGATTAGACTTGCTCCAACAATGAATATAAATTAAATGTATTGAAGTACGGTCGTTTAAAATTACTTCAGAATTAAACAATTCAATTCTAAACGATCAAATACAGGATTAGAAAGTAATACACTTCTTAACGATTGAATAAAAAGGGTTGAAAATAAAATATTAAACTTGCATGACAAATTGTAAAATGAATACATTGATAACATTTGATATTACATTTAGACTTTAAAAATTTGTATAATGTCATCATTCAGATGCTTGAGACTCGGTTAAGTTTTTTTTTTATAAACAAATGGCATTAAAGTATTACTGTGTTTTAACCATTTTAATTCATAGGATTTCACTGGTGCACATTATTTTTACAAACTCACATAGAGGGAAATCATATAATTTAAGCAAGCTCATGTTAATGAATATCCTATATCTGCCAGATTTAACTGCTCACTAAAGGAAGAAGTCAGTTAGCGTGCAGGCGCTGTGTGGATTGTTGCATCACAGAGTCGTGAGAGGTCGCAGCGGCGTATGGGAAGCCTTCATTCAGCAGTGGATTGACCAAGTCCGATGAAAATGATGATGATGATTGAAGGAAACTGAAATATAGCCCAGGTGGCTATGATGACGATGGCGTAGGTAGCGTGTAATCAAGACGCATCGCATGAAGTGTGACAGCGCCGAACGCGAAACATAATTTTAAGATAAATGATCCATTACGAGGCGACGAATACTTTCAGGTCACTTAGGAAACATTATTAAAAAATGTGGAAACGACATGTCTTCTAATTAAGGCGGGTCTTTTTTTTTTTTAAACCATGACTCATAGGATTCCTGAGACTAAACGAGAATGCCTGAGGCAGTGAGAAGGCGAGGCGAGGCGTGTGCCTAACTAATGAGACAGAACAACATGCGCGCAATACAAGAAGCATTTGTCACCGCATGGAAATGAGACATGTGCCTGCTCTCTGTTCCAGCTAACCTTCAAGTTCGAGGGGGCCCGTTACGCGGCAGCTGGCAACGTTTGCTCAAACCCAGCCACAGTCGATGTGGGAGTAACAAATACCGAAGATGAAGATCCCCCCATACAGCTTTAGCATACTGTCGGGACAAGTGCTGTTAGCAAGCACCTAAACGTCGTACTCAAAAATTGTAAATGTTGTGGTTTCACGCTTCAACACACCGGTGGGCTAAAGCAGTGAACTATTTGTCTTTTGTCAACGTGACACTTTTTTACTGATTGGCCGTGTCGGGTGGTGGAGGGTTACGACACATTTATAAATAACGCGATCTAAACCCAAAGCGTTGATCATGAACCTATTTTTATGCCAGGACGGTACACGAGGTGGGTGTTTGGTGAGCACCACGCCCGGCCGCCTTTGTCTACCCCAGTGATGTTTGTTTACATACAGCACCAGCTGCTCATGTAAGGCTGAGTCGACTTTGGGGAAGCCCAGAACTGGTTCAAATATCCCCCACTGTTCTTGGCCGAGAGTGGGAATCGAACTCGGCTCGATGGGTGCGAAGCACGGTGCGATAACCTCTGAGTCACCACGCCTCAAAAATAAGAAAGACGAAGGACAAAAAAACCCGTATAGCCTTAACGGACTATCGGAGCAAGTGCTGTTAGCGAGCACCTATTGAAGGCCGCCACGGCACGCAAAGGGTTGGGTGGGCAGCAACACGCCCGGCCGCCTTGGAAAGAGCACCAACCATCTGTCGTGCATCGACAAAAATTCAACGTTTTTCAGGCACGTGATAGCAAAATTAAGAGTGCATCCCGAGCCGCGAAGCGCTGCACCCGTGCTCGCATGCTCGCAATAAATAAACCCGCGTTTGGCAGGGGCGAGAAAACATTTTTGTTTTATTTCGAGCCGAAGAAAATAAATAAGCGAAGGTGCATGGGGCGAACGGATGTGTCCACGTTTTTATCGTTTATTTGCTTTATCTGTGGCTGTATCACAATGAAAAAAAAACATTCATTCTTTGGTAATCCGTATTGTAGCTCGCCAATCCATCCGTCAATCCATCTGTTCGTGCGTCTTCATGTTTTAAACCACTCAAGAGCGGCCGCAAGGAGCAAACCGGCGTATTTTCTATCTTCTTTAACATGAATACAGAGAGACACCGTTCGATCCAGCGCCCACCGCGGAATACGGTCACTGACGGGAGAGCTTGTGACATTCATTGCTCTGGATTTGTGGCATTCACAGAGCCGTTGGCCATCGACGACGCAGCTCGGGCGCAATACCTCTGTGTTCACCTGCCTAGTCGGCGCATTGCATGCAGGCACACGCAGGCACGCGAACTCCAAGGGCGTTGCCGCAAGAAAGCGGCAGCTGACACTGGCGATTGCGTCTCCCGTCCCGCTTGGGCGACTTCTTGGGGAGCAGTACCCGGAGACTGCGGTGAACATTCTGTGCTGCTCTAAAAGGGGCACCGGCGACCAAGCCGCTGTGTTCACACAAATGCATTATTTTAATTCCGCACGCATTCTGTCATGGGTATTGCAAGCCGGACTTGCAATACGGAGGTCAGTCGGTTCGATTCATTCACCCCGATGCGGCAGTTGACACAACGGTCAGGGCCGGATTAAGATTGTGTAGGCCCCTGGGCTACAGGTCCTGCGAGGGCTCCCAGTAATATGTTCAAAAGGAAAACGAAGTTGAAGAAAAATAAAAAAATATTTTTACAAGGCTAACAACAAATAAAATTCAGCATTCACACATGAAATAACTTTTCACTTCATCTCTGGAGGCCCTCAAGCTGGCGGAGGCCCCTGGGCTGCAGCCACTAAAGCCCCCCGGTGCCTTGATCCGGCCCTGACAACAGCGCACGTTTCACAAATCCCTCAAGCCTGTGGCCACCCCAGCAGTATGAATGGGTGCAACCAGAGTTAGTCGTTTCAGCAGGTCGTGTGTGGTGGGATAAAAGTGTGGGCACTTCCACCGCTTCCAAAAACATCTGGTCAAATACCCTCTAGAGTCCGCTCTAGTGGAGTTCCCGTCCGCCAGCAGTAGCGTGGGCAAGCGATTGCAGGGCTGCACCTCTAACATATTCTGCGCAATGGGTCATTATGGCGAATTGCCCGATGATGCTGGATGCAATTACCAGCGAAACGTCGTACTCAAATTGTAAATGTATGTGGTTTCACGCTTCAACACACCGGTGGGCTAAAGCAGTGAACTATTTGTCTTTTGTCAACGTGACACTTTTTTACTGATTGGCCGTGTCGGGTGGTGGAGGGTTACGACACATTTATAAATAACGCCATCTAAACCCAAAAACGTTGATTATGGGTCATTTCACTTCTGCGGGTAGGTAGAGACGCTGCCGTTTTCTGCCGTGTTACAAAAATGTAAAAATTCCTGAATCACAAAATAAATCATCGATATTGCTGATGGGGAGTGAATCATGCTCGACAATCCACTCGCTCTAACAAGGCAACCGACAAATGACCTTCATTAACCAGTGGAAAGATGCTTGAATCGTCTTCAGGAGATGAATTAAATTTCTGCAGAAGCTGTCAGAGCTGTGGGTTTTGCGGGCATAATGTTACACATCATTGACTGCCAGAAACTGAAAAAAACATTATTTATTCATCAGGAATACCTCATTGAGTCCCAAGAATTATTTTCGGCAGGGTGGTAACAATTGCTATGTATTTCGCAAATAAGTTGTTGATCATGTTCATTATATTTAGAAATTTTGGCAAATGATGCCGGCACAGAAGGGGCGACTCTTCTTCGAGTGACATCACGGGATCTTGAAAGTCACCCGTGAAGCAGACGTCCCGTAGTCTTTTGCGGTTAATACACCCAGAGAGTGTTAGCAAGGATGCCCTCTCGATTCGACACCGCAAACCTCGCGCTACCGCTGGGCCACGTGGCTGCTTTGCGGTAATCTAGGTGACACTTTTATTATAGCTTTTTTTCAGAAGCAACCTGGCCACAAATGATAGTTCAACGAAGTGGCTTATCACGTGAAAATGTAGCGCAGCCAAATACCCTAAATGCATGTTTCTAAATGTGGAGGTAAAACCTGGAGGACCCGGAGAAAAATCCACGCGACCACGGCGAGAGAGAAACGCAAACTCCAAATATACATTCTAGATTTGAAGCTTTCGTGACTGCAAGGATTCATATTCTTAGGTTTTTTCGGTAAAGTCACGCAGGTAAAGTCAAGTAGGTAAAACATAAAAAATAAAAAAAAATAAAAAAATTACGACGTAATAAACAGCAGGTGTCAGGGTGGGGATCGAATCCACGACCTCCTGCATACCATGCGAGGGAGTTAACATCTCGCCACCGTTGCGCTCCCGGGGACGATATGCCGCCATTCAAGAGGGCACTGCTGCATTGCTCCAGAAGCGTTGCGACGGGCGCAATTGTGAATAAGTGCCACGGCGTAGCGCAAGACTGCGAAGGAGCGCATGCGCTTACAAGGGGGGCTAACATGATCCCGCGGCCCTGAACGTCAACCCGCTCAGCCAGTCACCCCACAGTCTCGTTACAAAACGACGTGCGACACCAGACGTGGATTCAGCGGCCGCGAGATAACGGCCCCTTGTGTGCCGAGATCACACAAAGCGCGATCGGGGAGCGAATCTATTTGCGTACGTATCGAAGCCCCAAACGCACACATGTTTTATATAGACACGCTGCACAGTGGAGTGAAAATGGATCCGCATTGGTGTGTGTAGGGGGGGGGGGGTGTGATATTTATCTACACCTGCCCAGAGAAATAATTTCCCAAATATCCGTGCAGTTGTCCACGGACGAATGCGGATAATCATATTAATTTACTGCCACTCCTTTTACCTCACCCCCCCCCCCTCCGAGTAGGTAGGACTGTTTTGCCAGGCTTCATCCTGTTTGGCTAACGAGATCTCATGATCTTCTTGGTTCTTTCGGTAAAGTCACGTAGAAGGGAAATAATAAAATAATAAAAATAAAACATAATAAAATAAAAATAATTCTCACGACGTTTCGGCCACAACGCAAGCAGCCGTCCTCAGGTGAAGACAGACCGAAACGTCGTGAGAATTACTTTATTATCATTTATTTTTATTATTTTATTATTTCCCTTCTACGTGACTCTACCGAAAGAACCAAGAAGATGAATCCCTGCAGTCACGAAAGCTTTAAATCGAGATCTCATGAGTTTGAATTCCGGGCGTCACCCGTTTGATTCCATATTCCAGCAGAGCAAATTGAAACAATCGTAGTACTTTATTAAATCCGACCTCGGTTAGTCAATCGACTGGTCGTGTGTGGCGAGGTAAAGTGTGGGTACTAGAACGAGTTTGGAGTTTATAAACAGTCGGGTAAATGCCCTCTCTAGATCGCTCCTCATAGTAAAGGCCCTTTCCACCAGATGTCGCCTGAATAAACCATAATAGGGGCGGCACCTATTAGCTTTATTCTCATTGAGATGGAAGCATGGAGGGAGATTGTAGCTCTTCAAGGATGCCACTCGTGGCTGATTTCTCTTATTCGTGTATGCAAATGTACCACGAAAATGAAATCAAAGATAACAGAAGTTCCTGTAGATCGACTAGGAGTGTGGATAACATGCATACCATATAATAGGGTTCATAATCACCGTTTTTGGGTTTAGATCGCGTTATTTATAAATGTGGCGTAACCCTCCACCACCCGACACGGCCAATCAGTAAAAAAGTGTCACGTTGACAAAAGACAAAATAATAGTTCACTGCTTTAGCCCACCGGTGTGTTGAAGCGTGAAACCACAACATTTACAATTTGAGTACGACGTTTCGCTGGTAATTGCATCCAGCATCATCGGGCAATTCGCCAGAATGGTGAATAATATTGGTCGCGAAGGCCTACGTGTTAAACTCATATAATAGGGTCACCAATAAGAAGAGTTTCACTCGGGATACATGCAAATGTACCCGTGGTATTGGAGAGCTTCACATTGTGTCATTGCCTGTACAAGCAGACAGCAGCTGACAACATGACGTTCCACCAAAGATATCTTAATCATTGATACACAGGCCTTAATGTGACTCTGTAGACTTAGCGTCGCGTCTGTCACACAGCGGCAAATGAGAACAAAGTGAGGCCATGTTCGCACTTCGTGACGTCGAAAATTTGATGTCTGTTTTTTTTCAACGAAATCGCCGATTTATTTCAAGACCCGCATTAACTCTGCGCTGAGATGTGACTTTAGCTGATAATAATAAAACGGCGCTGAGCAGTTACTTGCGCTTCAGTTGGGGAAATAAAAAAAATGACACTCGGAAAAAAAGAGCGATGAAAAATTAAAAGCTCGCGCGAAGATTCCATGTGTCCCGAGAAACCCAACATCGTTTATCAATCAATTCGTTTTGAACTATCACAACTATTGCCTTTATTAATTTAGAGCTGCCTTAGGGCGATCTACTATCAGCCTCGGCTTAATTACCAAATCTAAATTCAGCAAGACAAAATGTTGAGTCGTTTAAATTTTCAGCATCACGTTAATGATAGGCTTTTGGGGTCTCGGAAGCAGAAACCCGCGGTGGTGGCAATGCGTCCCCTATCTAGAATCTCATTTGTGCCACACAGATTTTGCTGTTACAAACGCTCAGCAAGTGTATAAGTGAAATGAGCATTGAGGCATTGCTGCTCATCTGATGTTTGTACCCCTGAGCAAGTGGTGGAAAATGTCACTATTCTGTGACGGGAACGGGGGAAACCACTTTAACACGTAGACTTTCGCGACCAATATTATCTATGACAGAGGGTTTTTTTTTGTTTTTATATCGCGCAAATATAATTATGACGGTCGCCTGATGATGCTCGTTGTAATTACCGGCGAAAAGTCGTACTCAAATTGTAAATGTTCTCCAACACACCGGTGTGCTGAACTAATATCTTATTGGCATGTTTAGTTTACGTAACAAACCTTGGCTGCATCAGGTGGTCGCGGGTTTAACGACACATGTATATTCATGCGGTCTATCCCCAAAAAAACCTGTATTTGGGATAACCACTGTTGACTTTCCCACGAAGCGATACTCATTTAATCAACCCGGAGGGGGTAAATGGCACTGTTCGAAATAGAAAACAATCGACATTTTCTTGGTTCTTTCGGTAAAGTCACGTAGAATGGAAATAATAAAATAATACAAATTAAACATAATAAAATAATTATCACGACGTTTCAGCCACAACGCAAGCAGCCGTCCTCAGGTGGAGTCTTCTCGACAGACCTGTCTTCTCGACAGACCTGTTCTCCACCTGAGGACGGCTGCTTGCGTTGTGGCCGAAACGTCGTGATAATTATTTTATTATGTTTTATTTTTTTTATTTCATTATTTCCATTCTACGTGACTTTACCGAAAGAACCAAGAAGATGAATCCCTGCAGTCACGAAAGCTTTAAATCGAAATTTAATCGACATTTTGTTAACGGCTCTTCTTCTTAATCTCTCTGCTCTGAAAAGGGTCATTGCCAGAAACGTTGTCTGTAATATATATGTTTCCTCTTCAGGAAAGTGTTATCGATACAAAAACAGTGTTCAGCGTAAGCTGTAAGACTATACGCACAATCTTGAAACACAATGTAAAATAAAACCTTCACAGATAAGCGCCACACGTTCTGTAATCCTATATAGTGCTCCAATTCAGCTAAAAGCCTCGTTGTCACTCATAAGTGAAGGCTGGGCATGGTTTCATTCGTAACAATGAGCATGATATGTGAAACTGTTATTTTTGTTCAATGACCATCTGTCCGTGAACACTGCCAACATCCGGATGCCAAGCCAAACTCACATTTCATGAGTCTGGCGAAACACAATAACTTAATCACTCCCTGGCAACAACCAATTGATGCCTGCGCTACACTCCGATTATTGTTTGCGACAATTACTGGAAGCCTTTGTACAGCAACGCATTTTTTTTTATTTTCTCGATTCCCTTTCCTTTCGGGGAGTCGGGTGGTGGTTAGCGCACCGTGCTTCGAGCCCTGGTCAACTCAGTTTGGTTTCCCGGCCACGGCCAACATCGATGGAGAATGAACGATAAGCCACAGCGGTGAGCTTGTGGCCATGCAACTGAAACTACAGACCGCAGAGCAAATCCACGGTGGTCTGCAGCACCTCAACGGAATCTCTCTGGTGAAGCCCTCTCGTCGTGGCAAACAGAAATCAACATTGGCATTCAGCTCCCGAACATACTGCCACCATATGCAAAAAAGAATAGTGGTGAGCGATATCTGAATCAGTCCTTAACCAACCTGCATTAACCAGCGTGGTGAAGTATGGATAGACAACACCTTCGACCAACACGTCATGCGAAAGCCTTCGTACAGCGGTGAATTCATGAGGCGCTGTGAAGCATAATTATTTAAATTATTTAATATTTCTCATTATTTTCTATTCATTATTTTTTTTACACTGCAGGTTTATTTTTTTATCGTCTCATTCAGAGATACAAATCGGAGCTGCTCTGCCCACTTGCCAGGTAGAAGAAAAGTGGCAATTATATTACCGTATTTCGTTTTTGTATTTCTGTAGAGTAGTATGCACAGGGATATCTCACCAATACGGCAGTCTGGCGAACTCTATTTCATGACGGAGGAAATATATAAAAATTTATTTAGTTTAACTTAAATGTACAGGGAATATGAAAGTGCCATTCTACAAGTTAAAATCAATAGAGCTATCTCTCATCCACATTTTAAACATAATCAAGATCGCATCAGAGAAAGGGACCTGAAATGGGATATGTAATGAAATAAATTATAAACTGCTATATATGTATGGAATGAACAAGGGTTTCCATTGTGAATTTCATTTTAAATTCCTTGAGGAATTTTATTGGAGTCATTTTTTTGGAGTGCACAGGCCAAATAACTGTGTATACAAAATTGATGAATGCGCATTATACTGCATTTGTTTGCATAATTCAGAATTCACTCTAGTCTCCGAAGAAGCTGTAATCTTATAGAAGCATATTATTGCACAACTAACAATGTATTGAAAAAATACGCCTTTGAAACAGAAACACTTTTCTGTTTAGCATACTTTGATATGGATAAGGTATCATGGGTCCTGTTCCTCTAAATAATTATAAACGACATCATTGCTATTACAATCCAACCCAGCAAAAATATAATAGCATGCACATAACTATCCTGTGTTTAAATACAGTATAAACCAATATTTGTCAGCCTATTGGCTTTCCAGACCATTCATATCGAGCAGCATTAGATTAAGCAAGCAACGTCTGGGCTGGTTTTACCATTTCTGGGCCTCATCCGCACAAAATGAGGCTTTGTGAAACAAAAGATGTTTAGGTGTTATTAGCAAGAGCACTCCCTATATAATAATCTATGGGAACCCCATAAAATGCAAAAAAGCAATCCAATACACCAACTTTTTATGTCATTGCCATGGCGCATTGTGGATAACTGCAAATATAACCAGAGCTCCCTTCTGCGCCTCCAGAAATAAAATGGCCATTTGTTATACATTTTTCAGAACTTGGCCAAAAGTTAATGTGTTTAAAATTAAATAACTTAGCTCTAAATCATACAGCAGACACAGTGCCAGACCCATCTACCGCACTCTCAAGGGTGAGTTCTCTTTCGTAGCTCTCAGCTTTGCTGTTTTATGCACGCTTTTAATGACTTAAATATTGATATACTTTCGGTTATGTACGTATTTAAATTCGAACCGAGGCTATTAAAGGGTGCTGACGAAGAAGCACACGTTTTTAAATATTTTCTTCTGCAACGCCCTTGACAAAAATACATTCTCGGAATAGATGTCCGTACACTTTTGTATGCACATTTAAAAGCCTTGACAGGGTTATGGGACAAGGGCTGTTAGCGAGCACCTATGATGGCCGGAACGGTACACGGGGGGGTGGAATGGCCAGCACCACACCCCACCGCTTTTGTTTACCCAGTGGCGATGTTAACACAAAGCATCATGTACTCATTTGAGGTTGTATCGACCTAAGGGAGGCCCAGAAGTGGTTCCGATGATTTCCGTCACTGACGTTGGCCGTGGGCGGGAATCAAACTCGGGTTCACTGGGGTTCGTAACGCAGCACGCCAACCACTACGCCACCGCTCCCCCATGTATGTGCATCTAACACACACACACGCGCACAACTATTACTTTGCGATGAATAATGCATTGTACATTTTTCATTAAATAAATATGTATTTGTACAAAAGCTGCCAATGTAAATATGCATCTCTACATGTTACACATTCCACATTTACACTATTAGATTGCACACTAAATACATACTGCACCATTTGAATGTTTGTGCAGGTGTGGACATACTGTAGAGCGTGGGGAGCGGTGGTGTGGCGGTTAGCGCCACGCTCCGTTAGCTCACCGGCGACACACGATCGATTCCCACTCACAACCAACACCAGTGATGATTATCTGAACCGGTCCTGGGCCTCCTCTAAGTCGACTCAGCCTCAAATGAGAACCTGGTGCGGTGTATAAACATCGCCATGAGGGAGACAAAGGCAGCCGGGCGTGGTGCTGGCCACCCACCTCCTCATGTGCCATCCCGGCCTTCATAGGAGCTCTCAAACAGCACTTGCCCCAACAGTCTGTTAAGGCTATATGGGGGACCTTTGTCTTTGTTTTCCTTTATAGCGGTAACACACATATCCCTTTGTTCCCGGATTGACTAACGAGGCAACGTATATTTGCAAGCGTCCATTAAGGCCGGTCCTGTACACGAAAGATAGCCATGCTCTGGCAGGTAAATGTCTCCACTGCCCCTACCATGAACACAAATAATCATGATAGTTTACAGCCCTCTGTAAGTACACACACTTCCGATTGAAGGCATCCTGACCCCGTGGCGGTCAATGGACTTACGCGTCCATACTCTTCAACCACACTCGCCAGCGTGGGTTGGTAAAGCGGTGGTGGGCAGGCCAGGATAAGTTGAGATGTCACTCGCCACCGATATTAGCGGTGGCCGGGAATCAAACCGAGGTTGGACGGGCTCGTAGCGCAGTGCGCGCGAACTGCCGCTGAAACCCCCCCCCCCACCCCCTTCCGCCCATATTAAATTAAAATCGAGAAGAATATCGTTGACGTTGTTCTACAATGAAACTCTCAACGCTGTTGTTTAGATCTTCCGAAACCCGACACCTCTCTCAAATGACATCAACCTGCCACGCGCAGTGTCAAGAAGAGTCACCAAATTGGCAGTGTTTCCATCATCATCAACATCGTTATTATTCCGTCATCATCCAATGGTGCGGAGAGTCCTCCCAAGACGCTTGCTTCGGTATCATCCTCCCTCCTTCAACGGGCGAGCCACGGGGCCATCATCAACGGGGGTGGGGTGGGGGCGATTTAGCCAGCCCCGGCGGTGGCGCGGCGTGACTAAAATGGGAATATAATTAACGAATGGCGAAAAGGTCCCGTGGCTACCCACCCGGGAGGACTGCAGTACCACGGGCAGGTTGGCATTGCCAAGTGTGGTCAGGCACACGGCCCGGTGGGAGCCGTGGGGTCAATCCGCCAGGCTGCCAATGTTGTCGAGCGCGCGAACCGGTGGAAACGATGAACCACGCGGTCGGCCAAGATGGCTTTGCTCCGTTATTGATTTTACCCCCCCCCTCCCCACCGGGGCAGCTGCCAAACTTTTTCGGCAAAAAAAAAATTGGTGGAAATGTGAGCTCGCGAAACCCAATTCTCTGCGAGTTTAACTAAACTGTACTCGAGATGTTATGTGTCCGATGAATTATTAATGCTGCCATTCCTGTTGCAACGCAACCCAGCAAAGCAAATGATGTGTTTGCTGTACCGTAGGCATGTTTTATAAATTTTGCAGGACTTGGTCAAACGTTAATGCCTCGCAAGTTAAGCAACTAACTTCTACATCATACGTCAGATGCCGTTGCAATCACAACTGTCTGCTAAGGGTGAGTCGCGTGTTTATGTACAATGTTGCCACTTTTTGTTTAATCATCACGGGTTGTATTTTGATATTTAGTTATATTGGATATCCGATTAGTTAAGTAATCGAGCACCCGACACATGTTCCGTTCGATTGCTCAACTCATCCTACGACATGAAAATCGCGTGTCAAAAAAAAAGCCAAATCTCTGTTCCCCACGCGTGCTACTGAACGGGACGTGACGGGCCGAACTTGTTGACATCATCAGACGCGTCACGCTGAGTGTGACTTATCGGGGGTTTCCTGCCTTCGGGATAATTTCCAGGCACCGTCCCACTCCCCCAAATTTCAATTAGTCGACCTCCCCCAACAAAATAGATTACGCTTTAGTCGACTGAACTGACTTATCGCCCCAGCGAGTGATATTTGAATGAGTCCCATGAGCCAAACTTGCAAGCAATGCTGCCCAATGGGGAGAACCCACGCAGTGTGCCCTCTGGATGGCTCTCCCATTTTGGACATCGAAATTCAAACGCTCGTTGAGACGCGGTACCGGGGTGGGGCTGAGAGACCGTACGATCATACAGCCTCAACATCTCAGAGCCAGGAGAGGGGGGGAGGAAATGACAAAATGCAGAAGTTAATGCAGCGGCGCCATAATGCATTAGAAAGTTTGGAATGTCATGGAAATTTACAAAGCACGCAAGAAGGTGCTCGCTTGCTCAGTAGTGACGAGTTGCTGTGTTGGTTTTATAATTTAAATACGTACACTGTCAAAGGCCGAGGAAATATTAAATATTTTCTAGAATGTCTAGGACAATATGAGGAACCTGTGATCTAGTTTGATCCCATTAATATATAATGTGCTCCTGTCGTAGATCACAAAGCGTGGGTCTCCAGTATCACCCACCTTTATTCTGCTCTGCTGCTCCCTGTCACTGCGTGTGTGTGCAGGTTGTGAGGCGTGCCAAGTCAGACGTGGCACGCCACCGACACCCCTGACGATTATCTCTACTGGTCCTGGGCCTCCCCTAGGTCGACTCGGCCTCAAATGAGTAGCTGGTGCGGTGTGTAAACATCGCCACTGGGGAGACAAAGGCGGTCGGACGTGGTGCTGGCCACCCACCCTCTCGTCGGTTACCGTGCTGATCTTCATAGGTGCTCGCTAACAGCACTTGCCCAAAAAGTATGTTAAGGCTGTATGGGGGATCGATGTCTTCGTGTGCCAAGTCAAGTGTGCATCATTACTTTAGTTCAAAATTCCATATATTAACATTGAACTTCAATGAAACGTTCTTTACCTGTGTAATTTTCCCAAGATTTTTAACTATTTCCTAACTCACAGTGGCTATAACCACTCATTGAACAGTGTATTAACATTTTCATCGCTGGCAAGTGATATTTGAGCCCGTCCTAAGCCACACTTGCAAATATTTTCAATACAGTAAAGCCTCAATGTATGTATTTATATAAATTATATAGCAATGTTGAGGTAAGGGTGTGCTTGTGTTAGGTTTTATGGGGAGCAAAAGTGTATAGGTTAGTGCACGACAAACCCGGTGACCCGAGTTCAATTCCCATCCACAACCAACACCAGTGACAAATATCTGAAAAAGTCCTAAGCCTTTTCTAGTTCAACCCAGCCTAAAGCGAGTATATGGTGTGATGCATAAATATTTCCACGAGGAAGACAAAGGCGGCTAGGCGTGGCGTTGGCCACCAACCCCCTCGTGCGCCATGCCGACCTTCATAGGTGCTCGCTAACAGCATTTGCCCCAACAGTCTGTAAATACTTCACAGGTTGATGTTTGCCTTTGTAACGTCTTCATCTCATCACTGCTCGATTCCATTGTAACGCCGTGCGCTTAGCCTGCACTGCAACGTCACATTTTAATGGGTGCAAGGTTACAGAGGGTGACAGAGACAAAAGGGGCGGAGGGAATGGCAAAAATATATATTATTTTACATATTAACTGTTTTCAAATCCATGCTGATGTATGCAATGCATACATTGACGCGACTGTGCGCCTCCGATAAAATATGCAGCGGCGCGATATTAAACAAAACCTGCAACTGGATTGACGTCATGCACATTGGACTGCCGCGCAAAGCGAACAAAGAATCTCCCATCATAGAGGGGGGGAGGGGTTAGGGTAAGATCGCATGAATATAAATGTGCCGTTAAACCCGCCGCCAATTAGCAAAGGTTCGTCACGTAAACAAAATGTGGCAATTCGTTGTTCGTTGAGCACACCGGTTGTGCGTTGTAAAGTAAAACCCACAACATTTACAATTCGACTTTTCGCCAGCAATTGCAACCAGCATCGTCAGGCGGACACGCAGAGTTGTGGAGAAATCCTCCTGCGTCGGTCTTAAAGAGAGCGATGAACGTGACGTCATCACTTGTGAGCCAATCACGTGCGACGGCCAGAGGGGGCGGGGCCAGTGCCGGATTTATCCCAGTAGCACAAGTAGCTACTACACATGTAGCTATGAGCCCCGCACTTTCAAGGGCCCCGCTCTAAATGCTTTCAAGCTATCAATTCCGGTAAAGTCACGTAGGTAAAAAATTAAAATTGATGAAAGTAAAATAAAAATAAAAATCACGACGTTTCGGAGGCAACACAGGCTTCCGTCTTCAGGTGGAACCGTCACAAGCACGATAGCTGTATCAGCTAGCTGTATCAGCTATCGTGATAATTTTTTACCTACGTGACTTTACCGAAACAACCTAAGAAAATGAATCCTTGCAGTCACGAAAGCTTCAAATCGAGAAATATCAATTCCGGTTCAGTGATTCTGCACTTGCTCTATTACTATAGTACTATGCTGCCTTCAAATTTTATGAACGACTGGGTGTTTAAGGGTAGAGATTTGTTGTATTATTGTTTTGCTGTATAGCAAATGAAAACATACAATAACGTTACTATGCAAGTAAAAATAATTGTGTTTTAATATTTACGTGTTTTTTTCATTATTTAGGGCCCCTTTATAACATATGTTTCAGGCTCCGCACAAGCTTAATCCGGCACTGGGCGAGGGGAGGTAATATATGCATATACATTTATATCATCTCCCATGTAGCTTATACAGACTGTTGGGGCGAAGGCCTGCTTGCGAGCACCTATTAAGGCCAACGTGATGAGCACAGCAAATGTGGAACATTAGGAATGGTGCAACACAAGTGTGTGTCGTCCACATACGCGCACACACGCACACAGTTCGTAATTGTTGGTGAATGCCCTGACAACACGTGGAGCTTTGAAATGAACAAAAATGCTGCTGCTGCAGCTGCTACTTGTTGTCCTATCACTGCTGTTGAATTCCCAGTGAACACAAGTTGGTGTTGCCATTTCAAAGCTGATCGCTGTCATCAATATCTTCGTTTTCATGAGATGAGGGCAGTGTGTATTTGTTTGTATTTGTCTTTAATAAGACATCTTCCGGCGCAAACTGCATCACATTAATACACACGTGACGCCTTTGCCTCACTGATTAAGCATTATCTCTGTTTACCCAGGAAAACCTCGAGAATATCACGCTATTCATGAGAATATCATGAGAATACCATGAGAATACCATGACTCGTTCTCAGGAGTGCCCTGCTCAGGGATGCTTGGCAAATTTCATCTGCGAGTGTTTTAGCTTCACGCAGAAAGAAACCGAGAACCAAGAGACATCCCGTGAATTTTTAATAACTCATACATCGACTCATTACAGCTACGTTTGAAACCTACCCGTGATATTATTTCATATCGGCAGCCAGTTATACATAGACATTTAGACATTTTATTTAAGCTAGAAGAAACCCGATGAGCTGTGAAGCTCTTTGTCACAGGTGTTCAGCCCAAGATGGGGGGGGGGCATTACAGAGCACGTTACATGGGTTCATAAATGTAACTATCGTGCATGAACTCGAACAACATGCCTACTGGGTTAATCATACATACACCCTGTCGGCGCGTGTGTCATGCACGTTTTCTCTTTATATAATACACCAATCCATGATTATAGTCACCGGGACTCCTCACAAATAACTGCACAAAATAAAATAAACCCCATAATATGACATGTGTGCCACAGTGGCGAGATGTTAACTCCCTCGCCTGGTATACGGGAGGTCGTGGATTCGATCCTGACCCTGACGCCTGTATATTTGGAGTTTGCATGTTCTCCCTGTGGTCGCGTGGATTTGTCTCTGGGTCCTCCCGGTTTTTCCCTCCACATTTAGAATCAACGTGCACTTAGAGTGTTTAGCTGTTTAAAATGTCAACGTGATAATCCACTTTGTTGAGCCATCATTCGTGGCCAGGTTGCTTCTGACAAAGAGCTGTATAGCAGCTCAGTGCGCCTTACCTGGTAAAATATAAAGTTTTATAGCGTTTAGTACGTTGTGTTTGTTAATTAATTTGTCGAAATGCCGCCTTCCAGACTCACAAATGTTGGTTTTATTGAGCAATCTGTTTTGGGCAAACTTTAAGAGGACGAGTCTCTAATGTGGATAAAGTGGATCAGAAATCACTTTTAAGACACGGCAAAGAAAACATGATAAAAACAGCACTGCAAGGCGTCTCGTGCAGTGGGAAACGCCGACGGGACTTGAGAAAACATGGTCACAGTTGATCTGACCATCTACTCTCACCTCTGGTCGACGTTTCCAACTGCACGAGGCGTCTTGCAGTGCTAGTTTCATCATGAAAAGATCAACGGAAGCGACTCGGGAAGTAGTGACGTGCAACATCATTGTCTGGGCAATACTCCGACACAGGGTGATGCACTGCTCGCCATAAAAAAAGTTTCCAAAGGGGAATGTTTCCCATCTCATAACGCAATGCCAATGATGCAATTTGAAGAAAGTTACGGGGAGGAAACATTTTAAAACATAACATACATATATTTAAACATTCCAAACGTAATATTAATGCTATTTGAAAATGCCATCTGTTCAAATACTGTTATAAAAGAAGCCATTACATTTCCGCTCCAAGTGTTAATATAAAAGCTGCAGCTGTTAAACGTTCAATCTTATTAAACGCTTTTGGAATGAAATGATAATCAACTTAATCGTACGGTTTTAATTCGTTTTTTTCTTTATTAAAATTAATGGTTATTAAAGATTACCCATTGATATTTATCTATGACCATGTTCTGTTTTCATTACCGTTATTATTATATTAAAAAAGAATAACAAATATTCAAAGCTATGTGTCACGTAAACCCACATGTAGTTTGCGTCAAAGTCCATATGAACACTGATAATTAAAGAACGCAAGTAGTCATAATCAGACATTTGGCAATCCACTGCTTGATGAATACCCCCCCCTCCCACCATGTCATGACCGCCTTATGCAAGGGTTGCCACTTGTCCTGGTTTTCCCAGGATCTTCCTCTTTTTGAAGAAGCAGCTGTCCTGGAAAATATGTAGTCTTCCCAGTCCTGGGAAATCTGTAGTCTTCCCAGGATAATAAAATGTTTGTATATGAATGTTCCGCTCCTAGTCACGTGTGTGTGTGTGTGATAATTCACCGCTGAAGACAATGCATTGACATTCAGTTCACTCTTCGACTGCTTATAATCGCATGCATACAAATATACTGGGTTTTGGATTGTGTATTGTATGCTGTGCTATTTAGTAAATACACATGAATTCATGTATAGGCCACTGTGCCCCAAGGCAATAATGAGAGATGAAATTACTTATAAATATGCACACTATAACATGTAAATATACACACTATTACATGTAGAAATATAAACACTATAACATTTACCCAAGAGGAAACAAACAACAAAATACAAACATGACATTGTCACTTAATAATCTGAAGTTTTCTGACCTGTGGATATAACAAAAAATGCATCTGTTTTCAAAAAAACCGAGAGGTCAAATATCGCAGAACAAGCCACCAACTGTGCAAATTATGTTCTGCAATAATAATTTGTTGCATCGAGAAAAGTTGAACAAAATGAAAATGTTAAATGAAAGGGTTCAATTACTTCGTGCGTCTGTGTGTGTGCGCACGCGTGCTGTGGCAGTCCGGCAAAAAAAAAACAACCGCCCACCTCCTCGTTGGCGCCGGACAGTAACGCTGTCGCGGCTCTGAGCAATGCCATTTGGGGAAGGCTAATTTATAATCGGCGTTTTCCCCTTCATAGCACTCGTAGCCACCACAGACGCAAATGGGGCTCTGGATGGGTGTGAGGGGCTGATGACCCCTCCACCTTCAATTAAATTCCCACAAGACTATTTAAATATCAAATTAAGCTTGTGCCGGAGGCCCCGGGGGAACAGCCATCTATGACGTCTTCTGGCCAAACCCCATATGGCAGAGCTTGGAGACTCAACCCTTGGGGTTCCTCCAGAAATGGTAAAAAGTCACTGCGAGTGACCACGTGGAATGTTGGAATGCTCACCGCGGAGGAGAGGCTGCCACTCCTCTTGTCGGTAACTGGACTGGTATCACCTAGATCTCTGCAGTATTCAGAAGGTCCAGATACAATGGGAGGCTGATCGATGCCCGAGTGTAGTCAAGGAATGGCTCCCAATTGGTTAAGAATACTATGTCATGTTGATGATCTGTTGATTGCTGGTCGCTCAGAGAAGGAGTTGGAGGCACTGCTGCTAAACCTGGAGTGTGCTACTAAGAAGTGGGGCCTTACCATCAGCGCCACCAAAACTAAGCACCTGCCTGGGTATTTTGTGTGATCAAACACTCCCTCCTCTGAACTTTCCATTGGTGATGGGTCAGTTGTGAACATAGTGGAGAGGTTACCATCCTGGGCAGCGTACTTATGACCAGCTCCAGTTTTCTACAGCAGCGGTCTCACTCCAAATCAGTCGAGCAGCATTATCTTTTCATCGGTTGCATAACACTGTGTGGAAGCTACCTGGTCTTTCGCTCCGCACGAAGCTTCGGATCTTCTCGGCCACAGCCATTCTCTGTGCTTACAAAACGTGAACCCCCCCTAATTGAACATCTTCACTGGTAAGAAACATTGAGGCTGGTCTGCCTACGATCCATCTCAAGTTTAAACAGTCTGGATTGCTCACAAATCCTTGAAAGTTCTGGACACAGTCCCATCGGAAAGCTCCTCCGGCAAGCAATTCTGAATTAGCTGGTACATGTAGCGGCCATGCCCAGCCACCGCATGCCCAAACAGCTTCTGTTTCGCTGGACAGAGAGGGCTAAATAGCCACAGCTCGGGCTAGAGAAGAGATGGACTGATGTTGTACAAGAGGATATGGAGCTGAGTGGACTTGTCAATGACTGGTATCAGCTGTGAGTTCAATTCCCGTCCATGGCAAAACACCAGTGACGATTATCTGAACAGGTCATGGGCTTCCCCTAGGTCGACTCAGCCTCAAATGAGTACCTCGTGCGATGTGTAGTCATCGCCATCAGGGAGACAAAGGCGGCCGGGCGTGGTGCTGGCCACTCACCCCTTTCTTGGTCGTACCGGCCTTCATAGGTGCTCGCTAACAGCACAGTCCACAAATTTACATTCAGGATTTAACGGGGTATCTTTGTATGAAAAAGAAGAATATATTTTACCCTTTCTGTCAATGCAACAGGTGTTAAGATGTGTCTTTGTCTCTGCGTGCATGTGGCAGAAAGGAGTCTCGCAAAGCACACGACGATGACTCAGATGGTTAAATCAAAAGACAACAACAATGGTACATTGATACATGTGCGCGTACGTCTGCGTATCTGGGAAAAACGTCGTTCACGCACTTCCACCAGTCTCACCAAGCATGGGTTTCAATTACTGACTACGCACATCAAAGCCGAAGGGCCCCGAATGACAGCTCTATCATTCTGCCCAAAAAGTGATGGATTTACAGGTATCTCCGGAAAAGATTGATATGACCAATTTTTTACATGTATAATAATAATAAACAATTTATATCAGGCGTATTTTTCGTGAATCGGGCACAATTTTCAATCGAGAAGCGTTTGAAAGAGAAATGGGTGCACTCGAAGCTCATCTTTATTAACTTGAACTCGAAGCTCATCTTTAATAACTTGAAGCGGTCTGTGGTGGCTATGCACGTGACTGCCTGCAATCCGGCACCGTGGAGGCATCGGCAAGGGTCACACCGACCCTCACCGCACAAAACGTCGTGAAATTCCCTTCCCGTGGACATCGAGGAGGTGCCACACCTTGGTTTTGCATGGAGAATGCAGTTGCAGCAAGTGGACTAATTGCCCTCTTGTTTCCATCTGTATGGGGATGGAGCGTTGCCCCCCCTCCCCCGCCCCACATGCGTGGGTTTTACTTGGGTGCTCCGGTTACCACCCACGTGAACAAACACTCATCATCGATTGTCTGTAACCGTCTTCAAATAAACAGCCAGTGCAGGACAATCCTGAAAAATACCGATGACTCGATGTGTCTCTCCGGGACAAATGAGTTTCGCAGATGATCTTACCATTTAAGTAGCAAAATAAATAAACAGATGATAACTCGCCTCCTTCACACATCTGTTCCCTCCACGCATAACAAAAAATAACAATACATTTTTATACATTCATGATTTATTTTATACATCAGACGCATGGCCTTCTGCGGGTGCATAATTTCCACATCACTGGTGTAATACAAGCAAACTCTGGGACCGTTTCAAAATTCAGTGTCT
This sequence comes from Lampetra planeri, assembly GCF_965212315.1. NCBI lineage: Eukaryota > Metazoa > Chordata > Hyperoartia > Petromyzontiformes > Petromyzontidae > Lampetra > Lampetra planeri. The sequence continues at coordinate 4,536,007 of NC_136145.1, read as the reverse complement.
CATCACTCATCAGCAGAGTCAGGCTTGCTTGAACCAATGCTAGCAGCTGCCAAATGTTTATAGGAAAGGACCCCCTCTGTTAGATATGAGCTGTGTGGCTGACGTGGGATGTGTAAAATACCTTTAATATTCACACGGCAGGACAGACATGTGAAGAAGGAGTATTGTGTAGGATGATTACTGCAACGCTCTGACCCGCCCCGACCGTACATCTGTGAAGAAGAGCTTTTCAGGTCATCCGATTCCTCCAGCGGTATAAATAAACATTCTCATTGTGACAGTGCCCCTTATTGTGTTCCTCATTCTCCGAAAACGACGCCCAGCGATGGTTTGTCGTGCTGCCGTGACATTTCAGCTTGACGCGAAGGCGCAGCCGCGTATTCTCCCAGTTAGCAGAGGTACACCGCCGGCAACATTAACGGAGGGAGGAGTGATTCATAATTTACTTTACGCAGCGTCGCGTAAAAAAGGCTTTCATCTGGAAGCTCCGAGTTCCTGGCGAATGGCCACTGTCTCCGCTCGCCCGGTAATCCGCACCTCGAAAAGAAGCCTTCGTGTTTATTTATTTCCTTTTTTCAAAGTGGAAATTGTACCGAGCTGATGTTTAATTTTTTTGCCGCTCCCTGCTTTTGGTCATGCTGTACGAATGTGCTTTATCCTTTCATAATGTACTGGCAAAGCCCTGAAATCATTTATGCGCCGAGCACAGTCGCCTCTGTGAAAACATATTCTCGCTCGCAAGGCTTATTCAATCAATGGTACAGGCATCCAAGTTTGCTAATTGCTTTCTAAGCACCACTGGATGCTCCGGTTGAGAATTGTCAATGCAAGGCCTTTGGCCCCACGTGGTGGGCTTTGACCGACATCATCACGGCATGACTGAAAAGAGCGATACTCGCTGCCTTTACTCAGTCATGCGGCCTAACGGTACGGCATGTCAAGGCTTTAAGAATCCCTCCTGCTATGCACAGGCAAGCCCATTCACAAGGCATTGGCCGCTCATAAATGTAATGACAATTATTCACTCATTACCATATTTAAAGCATTAATTCTGCATAGTTCCACTGAGATTCATGCCTCGCATTTGCACATTCTCCTCCATAGGCAATGAGTTTGTTTTCCATATCAATTGCCCTTCACCATATAATTTCCCACCCCCAATGTGAACATGCCCTATGTCATTGGAAGTCAAGAAAAGGCTGAGCCTGGTAATTACCTAGATGGGAAGATGGATCTGACAATGCCACGTGTCGTGGACTTCGGCTGTGACGTGGCCAGGAAATGGACCAGGGCAGTGGATTATTGAGTCTGTGTGGAGCTTTCGTTGTTACCCCCTCGTTCATGAGGCTGTGTTTCTCTAGCTACTCTGATTTCATTGTAAATTCTCTGATTTCCTTCCACGTGCCAATCAATCAGAAACAATATTTGGCCAAACACCTCAATGCAGGACCTTCCTGAATTACTTGTTTGATTGAGACTCAACAAGGCTGTCCTGGGTAAATAGAGGGCATTTATTACATATAATTTTTTTTTATAAAGCTATGAAAATAAAATTAAGCCATCACAGAAACCTTCATTCCAGGGTCAACTCAGGATTTTAGCCACGGGCACCTGGGCTAATGCGCACCGCTCTTATCAGAGATGAAAACAGGCGGCATCCCGTTAACGGCCACAGGCGAGACAGCAGCTCCGTTTCATCTCGTATGAAATGCAGCACCGATTATAGCACAATACCCCTCATAACCGCAATGGGACATCAGCTCATATCTCTGGGATGAAAGTGGGACCCCCCCCGCCCCCCTCCTGCTGAGCATACATCTTCATCATCTTACCGAGGCATTGCCCGCTGTGGTAAAGCCAGCTTTACTTGATGCAACTGAACAGACAGGCAGCTGAACGGCCCATTGGTTAATAGTATTGCTACTGGGCCAATAGTTTGAGTGACAAAGCGTCCAGGCCATGTCTGCTGATTTACCATAGACCATCCTTCTGCTGTGCAGTAGACATGAAGGATCGCGGTGGAATTATTTCTCATGAAGCTTGAGCAAGCGCCTTAGTTGCCAACTCACGGCTGTGTGCACGAGGGCTCAAGCTGGCGATACTTTTAGCTCTTCGGTTGAGATGACAATTTAAAAAAAAACTCCAAACAAACTTCAAACGTCGAGTGAACGTCGATACCGCATTGCCATCTACATCGGTGTGATGACGGCGTTTGAGAACTGTCCATGAGGTTCCTTCAATTGGGGCAGCACTTTTTGCTCCCCGTTTGGCATATGAGAGCAATGTTCGTCACGTGGCAGTCCTAAGCGATGCTTTTTTTACGTCTCAGAGATGGAATTTAAGTGCATTAAGTACCGACGCACATTCATTGTCATATTAATTGTAGCCTAATGTGTAGTATACTTAAATTCTCGTAAATAAATAAGTAGACATTTGAAAGCAAAGCAAAGTGACTTAACAATCAAAAAACTAGTGGGAAGGCAGATCTCATCTCTGTACATGACCCAGAGTCAATGTGCGTATTTTCCACATTTCTATGACAGTGGTCAGTCTACCGAAATACAGTCGAACGAATGCATGGTCAATTAGGTGAACAAACCGGCGACTTCACTGGCAGAGGAACAGTAGCTACGTTCGTGTATTAAAACAGGTGTGGTTTTCTTAGGTTTTTACCGAAAAAACCTAAGAAGATGATTCCTTGCAGTCACGAAAGCTTCAAATCTAGAATTAAGGTGTGGTTTTGATTCTGCTTTTTACGACGCAACAAATGTGATTGGAGAATCGCATATCCGACCCTCACAAAGCCGGCCTGAACATTTCACCGCGCAAAAGTTCGGTGCAAGCATTGTGCGTGGTTCAACCGCAATTTTTTTTTTGCTACAGACGTTTACTTATCCATTTTCTTCCCAAGCAGTAACGTGTGCTTGATCTCGCACACGAAGCAATCCTCCACCCCCCCCCACGTTTTAAGCAGCTTGCGTCTTTATTAGTAGTCCGGTGACCTATTTGTGCGCGATGCTGTGCCAACTCTCTCGTTGTCGAGAGACGGTCACGCGTCTCATATTTTCCCATATCCGTCCGTACCTCGGCAGAGCAGGGATGTGAAACGCGCTCTTGCCACAGGCATCCACGAGTGGTGGGGGTTTGCACGACCTCTGGCCCTGCTTGATGGCCACATTTTGACTTTCAGCCAGTGGTGCTGAGCTCCTCGACGAACTTTGAAAAACATAAGACGTGTCCGACCTCCCTCCCCAGCACATGATGAAAGCACAAATTTCGAATCTGTGGGGGGCTGCAAGCTTGAGTATAAAATTCGGGCGACATTTTCGACTTATTTTTGGTGGTATCCAGCTCATTTGTTGGCGTTATTTTGGCACCGTTTGAAGTGAGTCTCTGCTCAAATCAAAAGAACAATCTCACGTGCGTTTCACATAAACTCCTGAACAACAAAGAAAGGCTGTGTCAATTAAGTTGATTGTATCTGAGAAGTCCCGGGATAAACAGAAGAGTTGAATTTAGATCATTATTTTTTTTATAACGCAGCACTGTAATCTTTCTTTAGATTGGTATTAGAAATCAACTGTTTGTTTGTTTCATTCGTTTTCGTTGTCCTTCCACCCCCGCAACTTAAATTAGCACGGCTGTCTACGTACGGTGCCAAAGAAGTTCACCAAATATACGAAACAGTGCGTTGGGTCCACCAGTGATGAATTCGACGGCATGGGCTTGATGCTTAGCCGCTCATACGTCCACTGCAAGCGTATAACTTGCCGGCGGTAAGCGATGTGATGAGCAGCTTGCACTAAGCCACATTCGCAGCACGGCGAACCTTTTCACACCGCACCGGGAAAAAGCAACACGCCACGTGTGCTGTGCGACGAATGCCGCGCGCAGGAATCGCGCGGCGATTGTGTGTGTGCACTTACATTGGGGTTTCCCAAAATGTTTAGGTTCGAATACGAAAAATTCTAATAACGAGAGACAAGACTGGTGACTGAACGGCAGCCCAAGGAAGGGATCACATCCCGAGGTGACGACCAGCACGGAGATGGAACGATGAGATCGTCTCGTGCGCAGCTGCGGCGTGCACTGTACCATCGCGTTACTACCCACTCTCGCGAGAGTTATGCACGTAAGATTAACTTCTTTCGCACCATACGTACCCAACCGTGCCAATCGGATGTGCGGCGGGAGGACAACACGTGGGTAACGATGACACAACGGGAAAAGGCTTCGTCCAGCGGTGGATTGATCACGGCTGCTGATGATCACGATGCACTGCTACATTTAGGCTAATGGAGCGAATGAAACCGCAAACCATACAAATAGATATGAAAACTATTACTGCGAGAATGACGGCAAGGAGACGGGGGGCACTGAATTGCTACACCCTGCTCAGTATTCATAATATTCATAAGTATCCCTGAAAATAAATGTTTCGTTACGTAAAATATTTTGCGCAAAATCGCATAACGGCTGCACATTAAGGTGTCAGAATTGACGGCGACAATCTTGAACAAGCAACGCGGATTGCATAATCCTCACCATCGCCGGCTGATATATTTTGTTTCAATCATCTTTTCGCTTTTTTGTTGCAGACTTTGCTAAAACTCTTCCACTGCCCATGACTGCCAATGGCAAGCAGCAGCAGCAGCAGCAGCGATTTATCTGAAATCGGGGGACACTGCAATAACGGAAGGCAGATTGCACAAGAAGCGATGATAACAACCGCGTGTGCTCCTCTGTTTATAAATGCCCGGGGAATCTTCACCAATGCAAGTTGCATGCATTTATTTTCACGAGCGAGCAATGGGGAGGCTAAAAACGCGGCGCTGCGGATGCACGCGCCGCTCGCAAAAAATGTTGCGCTCGCTTCTCCGTTCAAAACCGCCCCGTGGACGCCACGCAAGGTTATCTCGCCATCATCGTTCATCACCATGAGACATCCTCATCATCGGCTCGCCATAAATCAGCGTCCCAATAGCTGCTGCTCATTGCCATTTACGACGGTGGCGCTAAACTGCGCCGTCTCTTTCTTTTTTTATTTAACGCACGCGTGCGTGCGTGCGGGCGGGCGTTCGCTTCGTCAACGCGTTCTGTTATGCGGCCAGACACAGCACATGTGTGTGTGTGTCCCCACATCCCCCCCCCATCCCTCGCTGCCTGCCCGGGGAACACAATATCTGCATTATCCCGAGTAAATACATCTGGAAAAGCACAAAGAGTACCATACATTTACGGGAATAAAAAGCAAAAAAAAAATTACCATTAAATGTCAACTACGTGGTAGACTTGCCAGGGCCGTGTGATTGTAAGCATGCCCAATGCATATGTGTGAGCTCACGGAATGTAATTTAAGCAAGCAAACGAACTACGGCACAACGCCGCATTTCCGACCATCACACACGTCCGCAGGCTTCCTGAAGAATCCACGGCCCATGACTGTCAATGGCAGGCACCAGCGATTCATCTGAAACGATGAAAATCGCATGACGGACAGAAGAAAGCGCGCGAGACTGCCGCAAAAGCCACGTGCGCTCTTGCGTGAACGCAATGACGAGAGTTTCCAAGGAAGCTGCCGGGGCCGGCACGTGGGGCGAAACGTCGGACGTTGTGCCGAGCAACGCAAGGCACAACCCCCCCCCCCCCCCCAAAAAAAAAAAACGCATCGGAGAACCTCGCTGCGTGTCGGTGGTAAAACCCTGCGCGAGCCAACGGCGCAGTCCCGAAGATCCGGCTGAAGGTTCCCGCGTCCGCTGCCAAGCCACCGATTAAATAGTCCCCATTATGGAAAACAATCGGGGGGGTAAGAGCCGAAACAATCACGCGCACATGTACAGCCGCGTTGTAAAGAGGGGCTGCATTAGGCACACGGCACCTGGGCTAAAGGTCTTTGGGGGCCCGTTAGGGACATTTGCCAGGTCCCGTGGTGCATCAGTGCGAGCTTAGCACTTTGCCGTTAAATGTACAAATGGGGCTGAATGCTTTCAGCAGCCGCGGCCCAAAAGGCACACACACTCGTGCAAACAGCGATCTCTCCCCCTCCCATTATGTCAACCAAACCACCCTGTCCTTTGTACATTAGTACGAGCGCGTGGCTTGCCACACGCGTATGTTGCACGGTTTTAGTTTTCATCATCAATCGTAATTTTCGTACGAGGAATGTGTTGTCAATGCACAACCTGCTATATAGTATCGCATTTCAGAGCAATATTTAATGGTGTAAATACATCGTCGATAAAATATGCATTCATATTTCGAGACGCTTATATAACTTTACACATTCTTAGATAAGGCATTCGGGGATTTAGATTCTAATCGTCGACATTTTGAACGTGTGTGTATATATCCTTCACAGAATACGTTTATCGAGCACAGGCTTTCATTTCTAACTTTATATTTTCAGGAACGTTGCAAGGCTCGCGAATAGGGGTTATCAGCATGAGGCACTACCACTTGATCACCAGGTAAACCTCTCTGTAAGGATCCTATATTACTGTACCCTATAACCATATGAACAGGTTGATGAAGGAAATAAGAGGACACTCTCCCGGCTCGGCAGCTGAAACAATGCTCCAAGTTTCTTAAAAAGGGGCCGTCCATAAATGACGTCACGCACCTAGGGGAGGGGGTCAGACATTTGTGATGATGTGTGACGAGGGGGGGTGGTCGGTTTGAGAAATGTGACGTCACATCAACATGCGCAACTTTAAATAAATATGGACAACACATTCTACTTAATTAAATATAATTTTGTGTTAATGTTTTCTCCAACAACATCAGAGTGCAGCGCCATATTAAATACACACTACAATGACAATAGTTTAAAGCGATTTGAAGTATGTTTTATATTTTTGGGGGCGAGGGGGCAAAGCTTTGTGACGTCATATTTGAGGGGGGGTCTGACTTTTTGTGACGCCATGTGACGAGGGGGGGGGGGTCAAAGAATCGTCCAAAATCGCGTGACGTCATTTATGGACGGCCCTTTACCCTCCGCCTATTGTCCACGTAGCAGTACAATCGGGTACACTCACAGTCAGCCAGATCGGCGGGCCTTTGTGTGGTGGGGTAAAATGTGGGTACCCCCACCTCTTCAAAGAACGTCTGGCCAACTCGGAAGAGCAGGCCTATATACCTTTCAGATGGGGGGCCTTATAGAACTGCCTCTGGTGGGGGGCCTTCTAACCAGCAGTGGCATGAACAGGCCTTCTCAGGGCTGCACCTTTACCTTTTGACACAATCAAGGGGCTCAGGTGTAAAAGTTCATTATACACGCGCGTGGCCAGGGGAGACCCGCTGCTCTGAAGGGTGATGCCCATGTCGAGAAGGAACAATCCGGCAACCTCAGCTCAAAGAATCAACGTCGTCTTCCTACAGCGGCGAGGATTTTTGGAAGAGAATTCGCGCGACGGCCTCGACAAAAAAAAATCAACAAAAAATCACCGGCGAGCGTGTGCGGAATGGCGACTCGTGTGATATTCCCAACAACAACAATGAAAACCGTGCCCTCTTGCACACTTCGGCCACAGGCAGCCGTGAGAACGCGTACGGCAGGCATGAGATGAGAATGAAGGAAGGAAGGAAGCGAAGGAAGCGAAGGAAGGAACCTCGTCGACTGCGTGCGGTTTTCACACTCTGACAGATCAGCGGACGGGGCGGCTCCGTTAATGCGATGCGCTCAATTGATGGCCCTGCCTGGTATCGAAGACTGCGAGAGTGAAAATGCCCTCTTGATAGCGGTGGCTGATTGATTGGCACTAATCAGCAAAAAATTAAGTACCCGGGGGGAGGGATGGGGTGGTGGGTGAAGAGTTAACGCTCGCAGCCACGATTTCCTCCCCGTAACGCGGAGTCAGAGGAGCGGCAGGGAGGGGAGAGAGACAGAGTTCCTTTGTTTTTCAAGCCAGGGGTTGATTGCCTCCATTGGGGTTACTGCCCATCGATCCGAAGCGGCAAGATTTTGTGATGCGCATTCACGAAATGTGGTGTGCTACTGCGTTTGGGCTGCGGGTGCGCGAGCACCAATAAAATACAATTGATGAATGAAGCTGCCCTCAATAACAATACATATGTAACAGGCATCGTTTGTGGCCATGACCCTTCTCTTCTCTGCCGTGAAGAATGGCCATCGCTCGAAATGTCGCCAATCCTCTATATTTTTGTGAGAGGATCGTATATTGTCTCGAATTTTCACAAATCCACAGATTCATCTGCGCATTTCTGTGGACGCACGCAACTTGCTCGAAGCTCAAGTTCGTCGGTTGGTACAAATCTCAACGGGCTGCCTGGTTGATTCAATTTATGTCTTGTGATCAATGCACGCACGCAGTGCATCCACATATACATCGTCAATTTATTAAGGAATCATAATTGAGACGGCAGTTTGGGATAGGGCGGTAAAACCACGCACGCGCACACACCTGGCAGTGTGCGAATTTGATGGTGCAGGTCTCATCCATCTCAACCTCACTGTTCACACACCACCTCACTTGATGTCCAATCACAACGTGATTTCATTATGGTGCCGGGCCCCTGAACATTACCAAGCTGCAGGCGTGTACACGATTCAGTGGCACGCGCCGTGACGAGTACTGCAAGATCCCACCGTGTCCGTCCAGTGTTCGCCAAGCTGCTTAACACGTCGGCTTTCGCGACCAATATTATTCATAATCAACGTTTTTGGGGTTAGATCGCGTTATTTATAAATGTGTCGTAACCCTCCACCACCCGACACGGCCAATCAGTAAAAAAGTGTCACGTTGACAAAAGACAAATTAGTTCACTGCTTTAGCCCACCGGTGTGTTGAAGCGTGAAACCACAACATTTACAATTTTGAGTTGTACGACGTCTCGCCGAGCTGCATTGGCTTCCGGTTGCCTAAGGTTGCACTGATTGCACACAAAGTGCTTGCCACGAATAAACTACAATACCTTGTTGATCTCGTCAGGCAGCATGAACCATCACGTGAACTCCGGTCTTCCTCGCAGCATAAGTAGAAATGGAATGCATTGCTAGCATTTCAGATGCACAGTGAAAACTGTGATCTGATTAGAATTCCATTTCAAACAATGATGCTCCCTTCATGGCCGGCCTGTTTATCAAGAACAAGGGCAGAAGAACCTCCAATGCGAGATATTTCGTGTTATCTATACTCATTAATAACTAATCAAGTCCCATGCCTAACGGTAACGCAGTATGAAGTGCGTCCGCGCAGTAACAGTGGGACATTCTGTTGCAAGTCGGAGGAGAGGATTTAAAATAACAAGCTCTGGTTGCCGGTTGGCTGAGCCGGCTCAACCTTGCATCAGAGAAGCCACGCTGGCAATCCTCTGAGGTTCAACATCCAAATTGAGCCCAGCGAGGTTTTGATTTAAACTGGCAGTGCCCTCGATCGTAGGCGTCGGAAAGTTCCGGTGGACTGCTCTTTGACTCACCGAGAATCGCGTGTGTTGAGCTTGCACAGCACAACAAAGAGCACGCACATCTATTACTATTTTAGTATATTATTTTTATGTTAGCAGGTAAGGCCCACTTAGCTGCGTAGTTCTTTTTCAGAAGCGACCTGGCTACAAATTATAGCTCAACGAAGTGGCTTATCACGTGGACATTTATAGCAGCCAAACACTCTAAAATGTGGAGGGAAAACCAGAGAACCGGGAGAAAATATCCATCTGAACACGTCGAAAACATGCAAAGTCAAAATATACAGATGCCAGGGTCGGGATCGAAGCCAAGGCGAGATAGTTAATATCTCATCACCGTGGCACCCCATTCGCGCAGCAACACATCGATGCCCTCTACTTGTATGTATATCAACCCATGTTTGATGGAATTGTAGGTGGCATTGTGTGTGAACCACTCTGCTACTTTCTCGCATCGATATACACGATGCTTGCGTGGTGTAATGGTTATCGCACCGGACTTGCAAAACAGATGTCACCGGTTCAATTCCATCTCCTGGTGCAGCAGTTGAAATGAAGGTGCAAGTTTTTTCAATCCCTCCCCACATACCCCTCTGTGTCTACCACGCGGTATAAATGGGTACACTTGAGGTCGCTTACGGCGGAGTGAAGTGTGGGTACTCTGCCAGGATGTCTGGCCAACGAGGAAGAGTAGGCCATGAATACCCTTTTAGAGGTCCCCGCCTAGAGCTCCCTCTAGCGCAGACCCTTCCGCCGGCAGTGGCGCGGACAGGTAATTGCAGGGCTGCACCTTCACCTCAACGTCCACGTGTTTGTTCTCATGCCACTTCAAAGCCTAATGCTGTCGGGCACCGGAAGCTTTACGCGGCTGGATTGCACGAGGAACCTCCAAGGAAATGAGCAATGGCGTCTGTAGATAGCGGCATTAAATGCAGTAAAGTTGAAATTCTGGGAGGGGGGAAAAAAATGGCTCCTTTCCTGTGGCATTTTTGCTGCTTCGGAGTTCAAAATTAAACACGGCAGATTAAAATTAACAAGGCAATTACAAAAAAAAATGGGGTGGAGGGGAAGGTTGCAACGAGACATTAATTTGGAAGCTGACGTCTCTGCTAACGAAGCTGCCGTTAATTTCCTGACCTTGCGTGACAAGTCCTCAGCTGCGACTCAAAAAGGAGGATGTAAACCGTTTGCGTGTCTCGGAGGACGCAACACAGAAATAAGGCTGCCGTGTTGTTTTTTTTTCATGAGGCCACCTCGCGACTGCCACTCCAGCCAGAGGCGTTTGGAGTCGTTGAAAACAATCCCGACAGGAATATCTTTATTCAGGGACGGCGGTGTTGCCTGTCAAATCGCCGCCCCCCCCCCCCCCGCGTCCTAAACACATTGTCATCAAATCCCGCGATCATCTTCACAATTTGTGAAATGGAAATAGTTGCCCTTGTGCAGTGAGGCCCATTGTCTCAAACCTATTTATGAAGCCACTGGAGACGTGCCCTTTTAAAAGATAGATTGAAAACTCGTTTAGTTTTTTAGAACTGCTTTTTGTGTTTAGTTTGCTGTCCTTCCAGCGCACGTCCAATAAGCAGGGTTGGCTACATATGCTGCGAACGAAGTTGAACACACATGGAGACCCCGAGACTCGCACAGAAACCCATGGACTCACACGCTGCTTCGCGCACTTTCAGATGCGCTTCTGCGGCCGTCTGAAATACTCTTCCTTGCAATATTAGGAAGCCACTGGAGCTACGCACTTTGAAACGTCGTTTGAAAACTAATTTCTTTACAATTTCGATTTAAAGCTTTCGTGACTGCAGGGATTCATCTTCTTGGTTCTTTCGGTAAAGTCACGTAGAATGGAAATAATAAAATAATAAAAATAAAACATAATAAAATAATTCTCACGACGTTTCGGCCACAACGCAAGAAGCCGTCCTCAGGTGAAGAATAGGTCTGTCGAGAAGACAGAGTCTGTCGACTGCTTGCGTTGTGGCCGAGACGTCGTGAGAATTATTTTATTATGTTTTATTTTTATTATTTTATTATTTCCATTCTACGTGACTTTACCGAAAGAACCAAGAAGATAATTTCTTTACAGCTGATTTTCACGTTTAGTTTGTTGTCCTTCCGCCACACCTCCGATTAGCACACTTGGCTACGTACGGTTCAACATACAGCACATACTGTGACCCCTGTAACCTCTGTGACCCGCCGATTTGGAGGCTAGGGTTTGCTGGTCGTGATGGGGTGAGAGAACAGTGCTGGGCTTGCGAGCAACGTGACCAGGAGACGGTGTCTCTGTAAGTAGGTTAATGGACTCCCCTGTGAGTACTTGTGAGCATTTGCCATACGAGTAAATAACAACAACATTGGCGCCCAATATCTTGCTGGATTGGTGGGTGCGAAGCTATTATCATGAGTACAAGTCTTTTTCACGACTTCAAAATAACCAATTACAGTACAACATCGCAGATCTGCCCGTCACATATCCGCAGCACCCACTAAACCATCCCGGCAGAGACAAGCGTTTTCGCGTGTTTAAAGCAGTTTTCTCGATGGACACGGTTAAGACCTACATACACGCCTTCTGCAATGTGCCCCGATGTGGCAAAATTCTACCGTGACATCGTGGATTATTTCGACTGGATCTGCAACACTGAACTAAAGCCTCTCAATTGACTCAACTCTGTGGGGCCTGAAGGCCAAGCGGGGCGTCAACGATCGACTGCAAACCTTCCACATCGTAGCAAAGAAAACCATCCTAGCCAATTGGAAACATAAAAAAAATAACACAAACCCCCTTCCTGGAGACTAATTCACAATCCTCTCCTTACTCTGGCAGGAATGGAGCACCTTGGCAGTAAACTTACAGGGAAAGAACTGGAGTATGAGGCTGGATGGTCCCGGTTTCTACGAAACCCAGTGTGAGAAGACAGGTAAATGGGGGGGGGGTGCGGGTGGAGAGGATTAACTCTTGACACGACACTTTCTCGGTAATCACGTGGTGGCCATTGTTCCAGGGGATCTGTTACGAATTTACTAACTCAAGTTGGCGCGTGTGTGTGTGTGTGTGTTGTTTGTTTGGTTCTGTTTGGTTACATTCTCTCTACGTCTCTCCTCCTCCTCCTCTCCCCCTTCCAGAAAAAAATATGTCCTGTCCCCGATCGTCGCCCCTACGGGAGTTGGGGCAGTGAGCTCCCAGCCACCTTTGGCCGGTCATTATTCCGAGGGCGCCTGGTCTCGGAATTTGTATTCTTCCCTCCCCCGATGTGCACGCTCTGTATTTGACTCGTGAATAATGAAAAAAAAGCCGTCTGAACTCTACTTTTTGCCCGGTAGTTGCAAGGGACGGTGTAACTGTCAACAATGTGATGCCCGTACAACGTCGGACATGCAACATTTTAATGTATATATTCTTAGGTTTTTTCGGTAAAGTCACGTAGGTAAAAAATTTAAATTAAAATTAATAAAAGTCAAATAAAAAATATTATTGTACTTTATTTTACTTTTATTAATTTTAAAAGTAAAATAAAAATATTATTTTACTTTTATTAATTTAATTTTAATTTTTTACCTACGTGACTTTACCGAAAAAAACTAAGAATATGAATCCTTGCAGTCACGAAAGCTTCAAATCTAGAATTTTAATGTATCTCATTTGTTACGATAAAATTTGGAGTCCATGGAAGTGTAGGTTTAGAGGAGGACTTAAACTAAATGATGAGCTCAAGCCTCCCACCCACAGTCCATCATCACTCCATGCCCACCCATCTCATTTTGCAGAGATGTTCACACATTCGACCTTTACACACATCCCGAGCGAGTAAGATATGTGACATTGTCAACTGAGCTCTTGGCTCCATTGTTTTCCAATAATGTTTTTTTTTCTTTAAGGTAAGCAAACCCTTGACTGGTTGCAACTTTCTGATTTCTCATCAGCATGGCTGTGGTCAGTCATTAAAAAAAACAATGATTGCTGCTGCGTTGCCTGACCAAAGACATCCATCGACATCACGAGGCCACCCCGGTACGCCAAAATGGTACAACATTGCGTATCCTTTCTCGCTGGGGGCTGAGGTACAGAGGTGGATATATGCAAATGTCAGATATGTGAACGTCTATAGAAAATGACGGTTTGCACAATGCACAAACACTCCACTGGTTGTGGGCAGTGAATTGGCCAGGACGGATATATGAAGGTCGGATATGCAAAGCTGTACTTCATTATTCATCATCTCAGTGGATCGCGGGTTAAAATTAACCGGGATTTGCCGCTGCCCCAGGGGTTCCATAATAACGACAAATTTACCCATCGCGTCTACGTTATTTTACTTTGCGGTTCTGTTTGAGTATACTTTCCCCCGCCCCCCCTCCTTCCCTCTGCTTCCCCTCCCCTAAAATTACCACATTCCCGACCACTACCCCCACGTGAGTAGGGGGCAGTGAGCCAAATCACTCTTTCCTCCCCTTCAGAATCAGAATATGTGTTTGTAGTGGAGGAATCAGATGAGCTGTAAAGCTCTTTGTTACGGATGTGCTTCTCCCGTAGGCACCTGGCCTCGGGCTTATCGTCCGCGAAATAATTGTACCCCTTTCCCCTATTGCTCATGCTTTGCAATGGGCTCTTGTTCAATAAAAAAACTGACAAAATATCACGGGCATTTGCCGACAAAAAGCAGTTTTTCAACCCAGTGGAGCTGGTCTGGATAACTAACTGGCACCATCATCACAACTCTATTAGAACTCATTTCAAGGAAGGAGCAGGCACTTGTGAAGGAGGCGCCGAAATTGGACACTTTAAATTATTCACGGTTGACAATAAGTCGCCCTTGATGGCAAACATTGGGGCAAACGAAATAGTTGACATGCTGGAAATTATTAAGTGATAGCACAATTATATAATTGACTGTGTCACCATATTACTTGGTTGGAAGATTGGAATAATTCTCAGGCAAATGCATACCTCTCTCCCACTGTAAAACGCGATTGTGATCACACGGAAATTACATTTTCAGCTTTACTCTGAATTCCCAACTGTAATTCTCAAAGCCATTTAAGGGATGACACATTCTGTATTTCTAAACACGAGATTCTTATTTACAAAGTGCCATTGCAAAATAATTTAATTCCAGGTTTAAATTAAAGCAGGAAATTCGTTACTCTTTAGTGTTAGGAGTCTTTATCAAATCAATAATTGATGAAAATGGGAGAAGATGCTGGAAACAAATTGTGAACAAGCTGATGTAATAAATTACATATTTTAATTACAGCAAATAAATACATTATAGGGGAGTGGTGGCGCAATGGTTAGCACATTGCACGATGAACCCACTGAAATGCATTTTATTCCTGGCCACGGCTATTATATCAGTGGCGCATAATGTCTCAATCAGTCCCGGGTGCTCGCCTCCCTTCACCAACCCACACTGAGTAGCATGGTGAAGTATGATCAAACTGGTATCCATGACCGACGTGATGTTGGCAGGCCTTCATCCAGCAGTGGATTGATGGACTGCAAAATTCTAATTTATTTACGATTAACACAAATGTCTAACAAAGCGAAAGTGGCTGCTATCTGTCGTATATAGGCAAGTAATTATTTTGAGTTATTGTGCAAGTGTAATGCCTCGTCACTTTTACAGTCGTGCATGTGCAATCATAGGCAACATCAGTTTAACGTCCTTCCAATTAAGCTCCAATTAATTGGAAACAACATTAAATAAAGTGTATTCATGCTATAAGTGCCTTCAACGAATGACCACAACATACGCACTTTTGTAAAAAAAACAAAAACGCAATATTTCAAGGTGTGCAATATAATATCGCTTTGCTATGAGCTCAGTAACCAGAGTGTGATTCCTGGTCACATCTAACATCAGTGGCAGGTGACATCTAAAGCACTGGTCCTCATCACCCCCCCCCCCCTCCCACCTTTGACCCCCTAGCAATGACCAACGTTGTGAGGTATGGCGAATCAAGTTCCACGACATATATGACTTTGGGGGGTCGGAAATGTGGGTGTCGCGGCGGCGAGATGTTAACTACCTCGCCTGGTATACAGGAAGGTCGTGGGTTCGATCCCGACCATGACGACTGCTGTATATTTATCTCTCCCCATAGTCGCGTAGGTTTTTCCCTCCACGTTTAGAATCAACGTATGTTTACAGTATATGGATGGTATATAGTCACATGACAAGCCACTTCGTTGAGCTATTAATTGTGGCCAGGTCATTTCTGAAATGGAGCTACATAGCTGAAGTGGGCCTTAACTGGTAACAAGAAAAAATTCGTTCATATATTCATGGTTATTATTTTATTTCATACAGTTAAACTATATTGCATTAAACTTTTTGCAACCCTGATTTCACTCTCTCAAGCTGATCTAGCGTTTGATTTGCAGGCACAATTTGATCAGCCTCCATAGAGAGCAAAGGAAATGGGCCTATCTCCTGCACGGAATGAGGCCACGTTGCAAGGCCTCAATGTATCGATACATGACGAAGTTACCATATAGCGGAGTGTGATACCCTCGGAACGTGACGTGTCATTTACGTGGGAGGGGGAAAAATTAGCATCTCATGTAAATGTTATGCAAGGTACACTATACACGGTTCTAACCTGCACAATGACGGCACGAGGTCATGTGCAACCACGCTATCAAAGTGGTCGTGCATTGCACGCGAGATGTTTCATCTCATGTCCACCAATTTCTCAAAGCACTCGGTTAGGCACAGATGCCCTACATGCTTAAGTGCTCCGTTAACACATCGCTGGCGCATTGCTGCCATTAACTTAGCATTAGAAAGATAATATTTATTAAATATTCATACAAGCAGCAACACAATTCGCATTTAAGTCACTCTGGAACTGATTCACATTAGGATTTGCCAACTAGACTATAACAGACATGTTCCCCAAGGCAGTCAGTCTTCTTTCCTTATGTTACATTTTTTAAGTGGACCAAGTCAGGCCTGCTTATCGTAAAAGAGACATCTATTTGTTAAGCTGGAGCCAGCCAAGTGACGTCACTGGCTGTATCCGATTGGCCCTTCCCACAGGCACGTGACTGCAGGGGTCTGTGATTGACCACCAATGTCTCAGTGCATTGAGCAGGAAACCTAAGACACCCCTCCATCCCACATGTGTCAGGTGAAAATGTCAAGCTTATATTTGTTTCATTGTTTCACTACGTGTGAGACTTTAGGAGACCCAGAGAGAGTGTCTCATTTGCATGAGCGAGCGACCTGGGTCGCCACAAACGACAAAAGCATCACAGATAAAGTACAGCCAATGAAGAAAATTGAAGTCCTGTGTACCACGGTCGCGGCAGTCACAACGTGTTAAGACTAAAACGTTGTGAGCAGTTGAGGCCGTCTGTGTATGCTCGGTATTGCAAAACAAACGCAATAAAGTTGCAGTGGTTAAATTTCGATTTAAAGCTTTCGTGACTGCAGGGATTCAGCGTCCGAATGTCTATTCGGACGCTGTCTTCACCTGAGGACGGCTGCTTGCGTTGTGGCCGAAACGTGAGAATTATATTTTATTATGTAAAATTTGTATTATTTTATTATTTCCGTTCTATGTGACTTTACCGCAAGAACCAAGGAGATGAAAATTGCAGTGCTTAGCGCATCATTTTTAGTCCACCATTCAGAAGAATGCAACCAAGTTAACGGGCAGCCAAGATTGCACCATTTAACTTGGACTTCACGCGTCGGGCTGACATGAAGCATCGAGATGCCACCTACGAGGTAAACAACACCGGGACATATCATGGGAAGAAGAATAATAACATCCCAGAAGGGAACACTACATGGAATTGCCTTGTCTCCAGTGCTCTAAAATGTCCTGGGATGACTTGCAAATTTCCCAGGGCACCTACCTGCCCAAGAGAGGAGGTCAATCTTGGAGGAAGAAAAAAAATAACCAGGACAGGTGGCAACCCCGGTGAAGTAACGAGCCCAGCAGCTTCCGGGCACACATCATGAATCCCCTTGCAATTCAGGCAGACACCTCGGCATCTATCCAAGAGCCCAGCCATAAGTACACAGGCAACGTACATAAATCCCTCCGACCCTACTTCCACCGCACCTCGAACAAACAAAGACGGAGAGACACACGCGCGCGCGCGTGCGCACGAGTGGCCCTTAATCCAAAATAATTTCTCCCAGTTTAACGGTGTTTACAAACAAGCCCCGGGCCAAAGTGGTGAGTAGGGCAGTAAGTAGCAGGACTGATAATGATGACCTTTTGGAGCTGAGGCCGTAAAGGTCAATCGCCATTAACGCAGACGAAGCTTGTTTATAAACCGCTTGCAGAAAGCCAAGCCAGGTGCATTACATTGTGAGGGGCCAGCATTATCCACTATTGGCCGTTGCATATACTTGGAAGGTAACACACTACATATTTACTTATTTAAAGTATAATTACATAAAAGAAACGGATAGTTTTTGACAATCCCGCCGCTGAAGGCTGGACCTCCCCACTCCATACTTCACCCCGCTGGTCAACGTCAATTGGAAATATAAAGTTAAGTCGCCTCTCCCAAGTAAATGTATAATAACACTAGTCAACAAAAAAAAACATTTTTTTCTGGCCTGGATTTTTGCAGCTGTTTTAGACTCATTTCAGGGTGCTGATTCCAAATCTGATCTCAGATTTGCTCTAGCATCGGCATACCCCATTTTCATTGATTTTACCCGAAATTAACTCTGTCACTTATGATTTCAAGATGTTGCGAGTCAGTGACTGCTTTAGTGTTAAAATATGGTGCTGTATTTTTAGGAAAGTGTGTTTATAATATCATTTTATGTAGATATCCACATTTATTTAATATTTTTCTTCTGTAATTTTTATTGAAAATGCAGTATTTGATATCTTAAAAAACTGATGTGATAGACAAAAACTGATGCCAGATTTGGAATACCTTATGCCAGAAAAGGTGTGTTGACCAGTGTAATAATATACTGTGTATTGGCCGCAGAAGTGGTGTAGTGGCTAGCGCACTGTGCTATGAACACAGAGATTTGCGTTTGCATTCTCTCGCAGGGCCAACTTCAGTGTCGAGCGATATCTTAACCTGTCCTGTGGGTCTCAAGTATCTGCTGTGTTGTGTGAACACCAGCACTTAGGAGATAAAGGCAGATGGTGCTGGCCACACCACTCCGTTCAGCATGCCAGCCTTAAACTGTGACTGCCAACAGCAGTTGCACCAACAGTCTGTCCAGGATACACGGGGGATCTTTGTCAATTGTGCTTGTGCATGAGCAGTGGTGGTATAATTTGTAGCACACTACGCTACGATTCCAGTGACCTAGATTATAATCCAAGCTGTAAATGGTATCTGAACCTGTGCTGGTCCTCTCCTAGGTCTACTCAGCCTCAAATGTGGTGTGTGAACATCAAGGCCGTAGCCATGGAGTCAACATTTGGGGGGAACAAATCTTCCAGGGTGTCTGTGGGTCCCAACCCAGAGAAATATCTAAATTTGAAAACGAATTTCCTGCCCTAAAATATTAAAAAATCCACTAACACATGGGATGGACTTTTTTTTACAATAATGTTTAATAGTGTCTTGTATTACATTACTCTGTTTTTACTCTTTTTTTTTACCATTTCTTGTTTCCTTGTAATGGCAGATATGAGGGATTAATAAAGTACAACCATAACCACAATCATATAAACTGAAATCTATGCATTGATGTATATGAAGACAAGTCCAGATAGCGTGGCCAAGGTTTAGCAAATTGTTATTTTTATTTACATAGCATAACAATTATTTTTTTAATAGCAATATATTGGGGGGGACATTTTGAGCATATTTGAATATTGTAGGGGGATGTGTCCCGCCCCAATATATATTATAATTACGGCCTTGGTGAACATCAGCACTTAGGAATTATAAGGCGGCACAGTGTTGTTTAACCTTACATTGAATAACAATATAGTCGATTTAATGGATGCTTTCATAGATTCATATGCTGCAGCAACCGTATGCAGCTCCTGTATTTGCGTTAGCATTAAGTTAGTAAAACTGGCACAGAAAACAATCTTAAACAACCAACAAAAGTTGTTTACTCTTGCCATCTTGGGAGCTGATGAATTTAAAAAATAATGTATTCGCTCTTGTTTCAGGCTACCAAAACGTTTCCACAGCCAGTGACTGACAAGAAGAGATTTATCTGAGATCAGTAAGGCGCATAATGGAAGGAAGATAGCGCAGGAGCGACGATAAGAACCGCGTGCGCTTTTTGTGTAAGTAAAGAAGTCCCCGCATCAGTTGTGAATACAGTTCATGAAGAAGCTCCCGGCATGCGGAGCGAAACGTTGGACATCGTTATGAACATCGCGCGGTGCGACCCCAAGACATGTTCGAGACCCATACAGCAGGAACGAAAAAATCCTTCGCAGTCGAACGAAACTGAACATCACGGGATATGTGTACAGTTGTTGCTCAGTAAACATGCAACGTTGGGTCAACGTTGACACGCGGTTGGAAACGTTGGGCCAACAGTGGCCCATATGTTGGGTGTTTGATGGGTTGTGGCCATCAACTCACTATATAGTTCTTGAGAATCCTGTTGAACCCTTTCCCATTCCGATGGGAAGGAACTGGAGGAAAAACTAAAATAAAATAATTGTATCGGTACCGAGGCTCCCACAAGGCCATGCGGAAGGGCGTCTGGCACAGTTTGATGCCAGCCATCATAGAGCGTGGTCGTGTCGCTACGGTTCTCTGCGGTGAGTACAATGTCTTTGAAAACAATGGCGCTACGCCTCTTTAAATAAATTTAACGCGAACGGGACCCAACCCTGCAACGTGCAGTCGTCTTGTAATGGGAAAAGGATTTAATCGCGTTTGGCAGAAACCCAGGTTCAAACCCAGTACCGGATCAGTGCCATAACCCAACATACTGCTTCGGCCGCAACATCTCCACTACCCCTGTTCAAAAAAACCTGGATGCATCTCACGGTCGCAGTCTGCCTCGGAGGGCACCGCTGGTCGTCCGTCCGCTCAGCGACGGCCGAGGTCAGAAGCGACGCACGGGGAGAGGGCGCGGAAAGTTTCGTGATGGAGTGTCCTCCTTTGTTGAGGCACGAGGGTGCCCTTGGCCCCCGCGAAGCAACGGAGCCGTGAAAGGAGGCCTCGTGTGTTTTTTGACAGCCCATTCCCATTCCCTCGCTGCTTGCCAGACCGGCTCGCCCCCCAGTGATTTAATTTTTATTTCCCCACCCCAGATGAACGATCATCTCGGTGAGATTTCACCTTGCCTCTGATATCACTGTCGCTGCTGCTAAGGAGGAGGAGGAGTGGCTTGGATCCCAATTAGGTGCCTCCTTTCTAGAGGGCATGGCAACAACTTTGCATGCGACGAGAGTTTGGAAGCGTGTTGAGAATTGAATGTATGCCGACACGGGCCGTTGTGCTCCGGCGTGGATATTCACGACGCGCCGTGTTTGCATCAGAAACGTGTTTAATTGACCGCCGAATAACATATCGTCACGCGCGTCTGCATTTGACAAATTGCTTTCCCTTTCATCTTCTTGGTTCTTTCGGTAAAGTCACGTAGAAGGGAAGTAATAAAATAATAAAAACAAAACGTAATAAAAAAATATAATTCTCACGATAATAAAATAATATAATTCTCACGATAATATAATTCTCACGACGTTTCGGCCACAACGCAAGCAGCCGTCCTCACCTGAGGACGGCTGCTCACCTGAGGACGGCTGCTTGCGTTGTGGCCGAAACGTCGTGAGAATTATATTATTTTATTACGTTTTGTTTTATTATTTTATTACTTCCCTTCTACGTGACTTTACCGAAAGAACCAAGAAGATGAATCCCTGCAGTCACGAAAGCTTTAAATCGAAAAATGCTTTCCCTTTGTTCCACTCCCATTAATTTGTGAACGTTATTGTTGCAGTTTTGTGAACACGTTCAACTGCTGTAGAAAGCGAACTATACACGCTTTTGTTCTCTTTTTGGCAGCAGCAATTCCCGCACTCACATTTGCATTGTTCCAAGGCGAGCACAACGGCTCATTTAAGCCATTTAACTCGCCGTGTTTCACATAATCTGTTTTTTTTTGGGATACATCCAGTTAACATAAATGTGTCGTTAAACCAGCCACCACCCGACACAGCCAATTAGTATGCGTTGTCACGGAAACAGAACGTGGCCAATTCGTCACTAGTACAGCACACCGGTGTGTTGGAGAGCCAAGCCACAACACTTACAATCTGAGTACGACGTGTCGCCAGTAATTACAACTAGCTTCATCAGGCCACAACCAGATGTGTGGAAAAATCCTCCTGTATCGTTCCTTAAATATAGTGATAGATGTGATGACGTCACTTGTGTTTATTACACAGATAAACTGCAAACATACGCATTGCATAGTCTGCGCAAAAAAAATTGGTCCGATATCAACACCAGCTTCTCTCAAAAAAAAGTTTTGCATAGAGGTTATTAAGATACCCTTAAATTTCGATTTAAAGCTTTCGTGACTGCAGGGATTCATCTTCTTGGTTCTTTCGGTAAAGTCACGTAGAAGGGAAGTAATAAAATAATAAAAATAAAACATAATAAAATGAAATAAAATAAAATATTATTTCATTTTATTATTTTATTACTTCCCTATTTTTATTATTTTATTACTTCCCTTCTACGTGACTTTACCGAAAGAACCAAGAAGAAGATACCCTTAGTTGACGATTGTAGAATTAAGCAAATAGGCCATCACATACAGCAAGCGTTCGCCAACCACGGAATTCATGTATACACGGTTTATTGACATGCATTTGTTCTAATTTTATTTTTTACGCTTGTTTAACCCAGGAAAGTGTTTCTGCAGTAAGGGGCTCGGGGTGGGGATGGTGGGGGGGGCGAAATTGCGTTTGTGTAATCCCACTTGAGTGATATGCACAAATACTTCAACATTGTGATGTTTGGGCAGTACAGATACATTTCACGAAGGTGTTTTAGTTTCTTTTAAAGCTCATGGGAGGAAACCGAAGAACTCAGAGGAAACCCATGCAGAAGAGGGAGGAGAGAGAGAGAACACACAAACTCCACACAGAAAGGAACCAAATTCGCGAATCAAACCCAGACCCTTCTTGCTGTGGGTTATAAATGTTACCAATGTACCACCCTGACACCCATTATGTATATATATGTGTGTCTACTCCATTGGTGCAAAATGTCAGCAGGTAATGGGAATAAGCAATGGATTTCTACAACAACAAACCACCACAGGGAATGATCCTCCTCTACGGGAGACTAAGATTGAGATGAGATTCAAGGGTGTGCGGGAATGTGAAGACTTCAACCACTGCAGGGTCAACCACACTCTCATCCCTGTCCTCCGAAGAATGACCTCCACTAAATTATGCATCGGCTCTATATCATCCCCATCGCTCTTTGTAGAGCAACACCATCGAATTACCTGGAATGAGCGTACGGGCAGCGTTCTTTCACTCAGAAGCCAGGAGGACGTCTGTGAATGTAAATAGCAGCATCCCTCGAAGGCAAACCTGTAATAAAACATTATAGAAGCACAATAAGGTATGTTAAAGAAGTTACGTATCTCTACTCAATAAATACATTAGTTGTGTGCACAGATTTTTCAGCCATCGATCGTTTTTATCTTTTGGGGTTCACCGCCCCCCCCCCCCCGACCTCCCTCTTTTAACAACCCTCCATTTGAAAGGCCAAAAATCAATCCATAGCAGATGAAGGTAGCAGTCGTCTCCATAGAAGTGAATCTGTCTCTCTCACACATTCTAGATTTGAAGCTTGATGCAGCAAATCTGGCTGTGACGGTCCCACCTGATGACGGAGACTTGTGTTGCCTCCGAAACGTCGTGATTTTTAATTTTTATTTTATTTTTATAAATTTTAATTTCATTTTTTACCTACGTGACTTTACCGAAAGAACTAAGAGTATCTCTCACACATTTCATCTGACTGTTGACCGTGCGCAGTGGTAGGATAAACCGCGGGTACTCCCACCTCTTCCAAGACTTCGGACTAACTCGGAAGAGTAGGCCAAATACCCTTGAGAGCTCCCTCGCGTGGAGGCCCTTCTCGCAACAGTGTCCTGAGCAAGCAACTTCAGGGCTGGGTGGAAATGGGCCGGAAGGCCCCGGAACGCAGTGGTGGGAGTGAACACTTGAATCTGAATGCGCTCCAAAAGGAATCGAGGATTCATTTTTTTTTGCATTCGTTTGACTCACAGATAGACCCATAGACGAGCAAAAAGACCAGCGGACAATTCAGAGACCCACAGACACACGTAGAGACCCATATACGAGCACAGAGGCCCACAGACACACACACAGACCCACAGACACACACATAGACCCACAGAGATACACACAGTACCACAGCCACATACAGAAACCCACAGACACACACAGAGACCCACACACGGAGTGAATCTCCCCCCCCCCCCCCCCTTAGATCGAGTGGGCGGTACAGATCCATTACCTGCCCTGACTGCACCCTTATCTGTTATGCGTGTGGAAAGCTAGGGATAACGTGGTTAATAGGAGCCATTTGCTTTCTGGCGACTCCTCGTATCCGCTAAATAGCTGCACGTAAGAGGAGTTGGCGGCAATTGAATGAGCCCTGGATAAATGCGGGTAATCAGAAAAGAAATCGCGTGCCACGACTCCTCTCATCTGCAATATGGCTGCTGATGATGAGAGCGATCTGCATTGCGTATAACAGGAATTTATGTGGATACAGCCAGGCCGAGGCTAACCGGGGATGCGGGGATAACAGAGTTGGAGGATAAGACAAACTTCTCGCCGTGGGTCCCTTTCTCAACGTATTGCGGGGCCTCTCCTATACTGCCCGTCCAACACGTTTCCCTCCTACACCCAAAGGTACAGCTTCAGCATCGGCAGCATACAAGACGACGAAGACAAACACCACTTGTAGAGGCAAGTGCTGTTAGCGAGCACCTATGAAGGCCGGCACGGAACACGAGGGGGTGGGTGGGATTGGCCAGCACCACGCCCGGGCACCTTTGTCTCCCCAGTAGCGATGTTTACACACCGCACCAGGTACTCATTTGAGGTTGAGTCGACCTCAGGGAGGCCCATGACCGGTCCACTGGTGTTGGCCGTAAGCGAAAAATCTAACTCGGGTCACTGGGTTCAACAGCTGCACTACCGCATCGGCAGCACAACACACAGACACACACACACACCTCCCTCTCTCTCACAAACGTCACCTGTGGCATGGCTTAGAGTGAATTCACAGTTCAAACTCATCGCACATGTGAAGCTTCCGAAACCTGAATAACATGTATTTCTTTCGGCTTTTCTTTTCACTTCTCCACCCACGGGGGCTTGTACTGTGAATGTCAAATGCCGTGCCTTTTAGAATCACGAGCGCGCTGACCCGTTTGTCCACCTCTGTGATAGAATCGGGATTAAGATTTGCCGGAAGAGTTGCTGTTGAATGCTATCGTTGTTTGTTCAAGCCAGGGCCGGCGGACGAGGCCAGAATATCTTGCCGACTCAAATAGACTCTAAGCCTTAAACGTTGGAGGTGGGTCAAGGATTTTAAATAGACCCCCGTGCCCTTCATGATCGGCTCATGCAAAGTAATTCCGGTGCCAATCCGATTTAAAATGCCTCTTGAAGTCACAGGTGGATCAGGTGTGCCACCACGCGCACACACGCACACACGCGCGCACACACACACACGCACACGCGCGCGCACAGACGCATGCGCACACGCACGCGCACACACGCGCACACACGCACACACACACACGTGCACGCGCGCGCGCACAGACGTACGGACGCACGCGCGGACCTTTACGGGCGACCCCCGTCACCTTTGCCTGTTCACATCCAAACCTAGAAATAATTCAGATCTGTTGCCATTCCTTAACCATGCAGCGCACATCAGTGAGGCCAAGCTGACAGCAGAAGCAGCATCCCCCCGTGGCCAGCGCAAACAGAGTGCTCCATTCCGTGTGCTCAGCGGTCGAGCGAGCGGCTCGCAATCGGGAAAGACGCGAGTTCATATTCCGGTTGGAGAACGGGGGCGGGGGAGGGAGGGAGCGGATGACTCAACCCATCATCTCGCCAGGGGGTGGGCGATAAATTAGGTACCACTTTGTGGGAAATCCGACAGTGGTTGTCCTATGGATATACTCAGATGAGCACCGCCTCAATGCTCGTTTGAGAAAAAAATTCCTTTGACTCTTCCTTGTTTTTTTTAAAAGGACACACTTTCCATTTCAGACTCAAACTTGGAAAATGCATTAAAACGCGCCTAAAACTGAACGCTCTTCCCATAGCCCCTCGACTTATTTGTGTTCTCCTTTGACTGCTTGTTAAATAAGAAACCTTTACTTTTTTGCGCGGCTGCTTTCAGCATTAAATAGACGCCGTATGAAGCTCTGGGAGTCTTTTATGTGAGGCACACCAACTTACAAGGCCACATCGTATGCGCACCCACGCGCTCGCTCAGCCACCCAAGCACTGCAATCATTAGAGTCAATACGAATCTACGAGAGCCCAAATTAGATTGACCGTGAACTAATTCATTTCCTCCAGCAATTGGCGCAACAACAAAAAAATGCGTTGCCTAGAGTGTAAACAACACAGCTCTCCGCCCCGTCCGATGTCTACTCTGGCCGCGGCGCGTGTCGTTCGGCGTACAATGTCCGACGTTTCACACCACGAGCCAGAATTTTCTTCGCGAACTCAAACCCGGGCCGCGGGAGCGACAAACGACCCGGGAATTGTTGCCGAAGCGACACCGTGGCAACGGCGCGGCGACGAATCGGAGAGCTGAACGGCACGGACCGTTTGAAAGGTCCACGCGTCCGCGATTGTTGCCGTGTTAAGCGAGAACAACAAAAAGTTCGGCCGTTGCTTTTTTTGCGAGCATCATGCAAGAGACCTCGCCGACATCATTTGGCGACCTTTTCACCTGTTCAAAAACATCGGAAGCGCGCAGCCTTCGCGCAATGTAATTAGCACGTGAACAGAGTGCGCCGTGCGAGCACCGTGCCACGTTTTGAAATTCATCATCTCAAAACGCCGCCGTTGCTCACGTGCCATTATCTCCCTGCCGCTGAATTATTCATCAACGCGACAAATTAGATTGTAAAGCCCGACTCGACGGATGCATCGCTAACTCCGAGGAGGAAATCCTGACGCGAAATGTCCATAAACTCTATACGAGGTCGGCGGAGAGAACGGACTTAGATTTATAGCGATCAATGAGGAACCCGCACCCGCACACCACAATGTGGCCATTAATGATATTAATTTACTCATTAACGCGTCAATCTGTCGCCGAGAGTCAATACTCAAGATTTTTCAATAAAGCCTCGCTTTGTATATATATATTGTATTCTCGTTCACGTACAGCCCTTTTATCAATCCACTGCTGGATGACAGCCTATCCACGCCACGTGCATCATGGCTGATATTTAACCATTGATCCCACCCTCGATCAGTGAAGTTTAGTAAAGGCGCGCAACATCGGTCTAGAATTGTAGAACTCTGTCTGGTATGAGCATGGATGTTGCTGCGAGACCTCTTATGCCAGACCCACGTAGCTCCACAGCCTACAACACCTGCCATGCATAATATCGGCCCATCCAAGCGCTATCCAGGCTCGACCCCGCTTAGCTCCCATGGATCAGACGAGATTGGTGATTTGGTCGGAGGCAATTCTTTGCTTAATTTAACAAAATATGTTGCCGTTGCTGTGTTATCGACGCCACGTCGTGAGATACAAACATTTCGATTTGGAACCAATTCGCATCACCTTTGCGCCAGAGGAAAGCTGCAGGACATATATATGAATGTATGTATGTTGAACTTCTTTCGCACCATAGGTAGCCGACCGTGCAAATCGGAGGTGTTTCAGTAGACCTATTTATCAGCCTTTTGTGCCCTAAGAATGGCACAAATGCCACTATTCTGTTCATATTTATTCGGGGGGAAATCAGAATGCCTCGAGAAACACCCACTTATACGAGGGAATAGCACTCAAAATATCACACAGATAGGGCAGCAGACCCAGTAGACCGCTTCAATTCCATCCGGTACCTTTATATCGGCGACGAACGCCATTCCCATTTATAATTCAGCATTGTGAAGCGCAGGGCCGGAAAATGACGAACATCGGCAGACAGGGCTGAAGAGAAGTGTTCCGCTTTGTTAATCATGATCAAAAACCCGGGGGCCAGGGCACCTTTGAGAAGGTGATGGGGGTAGGAAATAAAAGTGGGGCTTTACAAAAACAGCATTTATTTTGGGATTACGAAATAAAAAAAGAACAGCCTATACGGTCACGGCGGCGTGTTTTGTTGACCCATTTTATTTTTCACCTCGGAAAGTCAACAAAGATAAATTGGCGCTTTTTTGGCGGGGGTGTGGATTGTATCACCCGGCCCCTGTCCGTCTTCCCATTGCATACATTAAGTACAAAAAATGGAAGATCTTTATCGATGTGTTGTTGTCATTGCTGCCGTATGTGTGTACAGCACATGGGGCTTGCAGCTTGGAAATGGTAATGGGATGAGGTGAATATGACTGACCTGTGCAAAAAGTACATTCATGTTAAACTAGATCTGTTTATGTGTATAGATACATATAAAAATGGGAGTGGTGACACAGTGGTTCATACATTATGCTACGAACGCAGCAACCTGACTCTGATTCCTGGCCACAACTATAACATCAGTGTGAGTTGCATTGCAAAACTGCCCTGGGTCTCCCCTGGGTCGACTCAGCCTTAAATAAGCACCTGGTGCAGTGTGCAAACAGCACTACACGTGGCGCTCGCCATACCACCATCTCACGTGATGTCCTGGCGCTAATAGGTGCTCGTTAACAGCATTTGCATCAAGAGGTGCAATGGGTTTACAGTGGTGGAGGTGGATCTTTGTTATTGTGCATACAAACATAAGCGGTCGAATAATGGTTAGCAGATTGTATTATGAACCTGGCAAGCTAAGTCATTTTCCCGGCCTTCGCTAACATCTGCGACAAGTGGTATCAGAACATTTCCTGGGCGTTTCCAAGGCAGAGCCATCCCTCGGGTATGGAAAATCGGGGCGAACGCCCCGGGCCCCGCACTTTGGGGGGCCCCGCACGTCGACGTCACGGTGTCAGATTTAACACTTCCGGTTTAGTTTGAAAGCGTTGAGGGGGGCCAAATGGTGGGGTTTGCCCGGGGCCTCCAACACCCCCCCACCCCCCCCCCCCCCCAGCACTTACTACAACAGTATGTGGGGCTAAATGATGTTTGTTTGGTCTCGTAATGTTTAAAGTGGGTAGATGTATCTATGGGTTGAGCGGTGACTCGGTGGTTAGTGCGCTACGCAATGAACTCAGCAACCTGAGTTCGATTCGCAGCGGTGGATGACATCAGTGGCGAGCGATATCTAAACCCGTCCGGGGTCCACCTGCTTCACCAACCCACACTGACCAGCTTGGTGAAGTATGGTCAAACAACTCCGCAAGTGACAAGACATGGAAGGGGGCCCGTCTTCCAGCAGTTGAATGCCAAAAGGATGCACATTATTATTCTCATTATAATTATTACTAATCTGTCAGCTCGGAGTGGGAGAGTAAACCGACTGTCCTTCATATGAAAAAGCCATAGGCTTGGCCAGTGGGTTCAAAGGTCAGAGCAATGAACCGGCACTGCTGAGATGATGGGTCCAAATGTGGGCAGCAGCCGCCCGTAATTAACCTGAGTCCTCAAGTGTGGAGAGTTCATAGTCTCGACCTGGTCACTAATGACTGCGTGCACGAAAAAAAAATTGCATTCCTTCCAGTCACGAGAATGAATGAAATATCGGCTTGGCTGACGTGCGATGGACAATCTTCACCGGTTGTAGAACTCACTTGGGTCGCCCAGGATGTGAATCCAAAAAGGGCCGATTGATGTGACTTGGGAATTAATTATGTGACCTCATTTTCCGGAGCTGTTATTTGACACAGGGTGGGGATCGAAGCTGCGAATTGTGAGAACAACTCCATTATCAGAGAGAAATACAGCATTCCCTCGTTCTACACGAACTTGCTATATGCGATTTTGGCCATCCGCGAATCGCATCTGGGACTCTGCACGACTGCATCGAGAGAGAGATGAGATAAAGTGATGAGATAAAGGTACGTTCATTCATAAACTATCATTTCATACTTTCATATATTTTTGTATTTCCAATGTTATTATAAACAATGTTTTGTTGTTATTATCATATATTTGACAGCTTATTTATGTATTTATGTATGGTAATTCATAAAAAGACAGGTTTTCGTAGGCCGATGTCATTATCCGCGAAATGTTCGATTCACGAGCATCCCTGGAACGCATTCCCTTGCGAATAATGAGCGAACCCTGCTACTGCAGGGCTGGAAAACAGCAAGCTTTAAAACCACGCGCAAATAGTTGCACAACACACGAGGTCGTGCACGTGTAACTGTGCAGTTCCCGGTGGAAATGCGCTCACCTCATGGCACGGCATCAAAAGTACAATTGTAGCATAATGAAAAAGCGTAAAAACGTAAAGTAAATATAGTTTTGTTAAATCTATAAGCTTGATGCCCTTTGTCATGGCAGTCCTTTGAAATGCATATGTTTCGTTACCGTGTGTTGCTCCTGCTATTCCCATACGGAATAATGCGCAGTAGTATCGTCACATGTGAAGTCAGCAACTGCGTCGTCTGCTAACCTTTAAATCAAAGTTAAAAACATTAGCGTTTGAACTGCATTAGTCGTTGCGAAGTGTGAAATGAATCGTGCGCCCGCGGTATTTTTGTGTGTACGTGCCACGACGCTTTGAGTCACAATGTTGTGACAGTACACATCATTATTATAATAATAATGATGGTGATGATTAGAATGATGATGCTGAATGGTTATAGTGTAGTATATGATGATAAATGATCATTACAAAAGATGATGACGATGAATTATAATCCCAATAATAATGATCAACAATCATTTGATGGTGGTGATTCTGGTGTACAAAATTATGATTATGGTGATTAGTGTCAATTATGAATAATTATAACTAAATTATGATAATGACAATGACTCAAATATGATTATGATGGAAGACGATGATGAAGATTGTGTTGCATGGCATATAAATGATGGTGGTATAGTGATTGACGTCAATGATGATTATACTTAATAACAAATATGATGATAGTGGTGCCAAGATTATCAACGATACCGTGACTGCCATTGCATGGGCAGCGTGTACAACCCTGTTCTACACACGGCATGTACGTACGGAGCGCGCGTGCGTACGTGCATAAATACACGCGTGTCAGCCAGACCGCTTCTTGGCCACATACAGCAGCAGCACGCATCACGATGCCGTGCAATGGAAAGCATTCGCGAAATGCACATGGGAAGCGAGCGTGCCACGCCGAGTGAATGCAACGGCCTACGGAGTGAGGCCAAGGGAGCGAAACAAATAGTGTCGTGGCTTGCTTGAAGGACAACGAGCCGTCCCCAATTCCGTAATTAGCTTCGCGGAACAAATACAGAATAAGTTGACAGTGATTCCCCCATTGCATTTCACGCTATGAGATCCCCTTATGTGTATTTGTGTGTGTCTCTTGCTTACATGTGCATAGACATGTACGCAGCGTTTGTGTGCAGACTGTCCATCATAAGTGACATGACCACAACCTTCTGGAGCACGGGACAGGTTCTGCAGATTTCGAATGATGTCCTGGCGGTCCCCAATTAAAAAAAAATTGGGACTGTCCTGATTGCAACGACTACAGGGCGATCTCCCGCCTCAGTGTGCTGGGAAAGGTTCTGGCAAGGTTTATTCAACATCGCCTTAGCAGGCACGCTGAGCAAAGGCTTGCGGAGCCCCAATGTGAGTTTCAGGCCAGGGCGGTCCTGCAAGGATGGCATATTCTCTGTCCCGTCTGCTACAGCACAGGTGCAGAGAAATTTCGACAGGACCTAACATCTCTGCTTTACTGCCCTGGTCAAGACCTATGATATCATCAATAGGCCAGGGCCCACTTGTCCCAACAGTCTGTCAGCATTAATGTGGAAAATGCAACGAAAAGAATGACTATTGTAGGCGTTTGATGAACCCCGTGGGTAACAAACAAATGACCTTTCATCGCTATGCTGGTGAGCGCGAGTTGGCGAAGGGGTGTGGGAGGGAGGGGGCGAGGTTCGGATGCGACATCGCTTACCGCTGACAGGAATCGAACTAAGATATTCCCCAACCACTGCCAATACCCAGCGCCATTTGCCACGAAGTGACGGTGACGTCACCACGACGCATGTGCCAGGCCAGGTGCACATTGAGGCCACGTGAAGCGTCGAAGGCTTCAGGAGTGTCTCGGGACAGACTCAGGTGCCATGGGTTGGCTGACTGAGATGGCTGAGGCCGATGTCCCAGCTGTAACCCCTTCTGTGCCAACTTGCTGCTTTTTATCCGCCCGGCGCTCCGCTCGTTGTTGTGAGCGTCGCTCCTCTGCCCTCCGTTGTTGCTGGAGGGCGACTGCCTCCAACTGCCAAGTAGCAGCGTCCTTCACGAGCCTCCTCCATACCCCCCCGTCCACCTTACCCCCCTCCCCCCCCCCCCCGAGACTCCCCTTCCTCAAAAAGAACCCTCTCGATGATTTGGCAAAACAATGATCTATTGGAGCGGCCCTCCGCTACTAATGACACGACCGCTGCCCGTGCGACAGACTGCTTGCGGGCCTGACGTAAAATGACAGCGGCCAGACGCATCGCTAATCGATGAGTGGCGAGCACCAGGGGCATTTACATGCCCTGCGCACGCTGGGGCATCCACGTGCTCCGGAGGGGATGACCTTGAGGAGGTGAGGTGGCGAGCAAGAAAAGGGACTGCAGGGATTCGTCAATGCACCAGCGGCCAACCAACAAACACGGAGCAGCGTGGTCGCACTTTGCAACTTTTCCGTCGTAAGTCAGCCAATGAAGCCGACGGCAATAGGGCGTGCGATACATCATACCTGTTGCTGCTGGGTTATACATCATCACCACTTAGCATTTATACCAACAACGACAACAACAGGCGGCAGTTAATCACTAAGTGGCGGTGACGTCGGCACGGCGCTTGTGACATGCTAGGTGCACATTGATGCCGCACGTCCCGTGAGGGAGCATCTCCATGCACCCGGTGGAAGGGGCCCCCCCGAGACTCCCGGTGACAGCTGTCCCTGTGCGGCACAAGGTGAACGCAGCATCGGCCAGCATGTGGATGCGAGCGAAGTGGTCGACAAGTCGTGGGCAGCTGTGTCTGCTCGACACAGTCACCGTCTGGGCTTCGTTTCTCACTCGTTATCTTCCTGGTTGCTGCTAGACTGGAAAATTTTTTTATTTAGAATTATTTTTGTGTAGGGTTTGTTGTCCTCCCTCTGGCACCTCCGATTAGCACGGTTGGCTACGTACAGTGCGAATGAAGTTCAACATCCACACACGTGGCACCTTACTAGCCACGGCCATAGCGAGAGATGTACTCGATGTGGTGGTGCCAGGTGCATATTTTTGGGGTCGCTCTCTCAGACGCCTGAACTTGAGCCTTAAGCATGGGTACATTTTAATAAACAAGCGCAAGTCACCATGCGCACCTTACTTGTGAGTTGACCTCGCCAGGAGTGAGCTTCCCGCACCTTCGGGCAGGTAATGCGCAGGTAAGCTTGGAAGGCGTGCACAGAAAATGTGGCTTCAATTCAATCTTGCCCTATTGGGCTTAGACTGTACGCTGAGGAGCGGCGTCGTTGGGAAATGGGACATAAGCAAGGCTCGCTTTGCTTGCATGTACCGCTGGGTAAATATTGGCTCAATGGCTCACGAAAACATTGGCAGGGCCCCATATCTACCCGTCAAGATGTTTACACAAAGTCAAGCCTTAGTCGAGCGCATGTTAATTGGTACTCCGGGCTTAAAGCTATATCCTGATTTGTGGCATGTGTACACTGCAGTGCTAATGGTGGCGGTGGGATGAGTGAGGTGGGAGCTTGCACGGAAACTTTTAATCTGCCACTGCAAATAGACTTTCTCTCTGCTCCCCTGGTGGTGAGCTAACACAGAGCTATCACACATCACGGACATGAGAAAGGTACGATTCTAAAGAATAGCGCAAGGGAGTCGCGAACGGATGCTGCTCGATGCAAATTGAACTCCTGGGGCGCTCAGCTTTTAAAAGTGAATGCTGAATCACAATAGAAGTATGCGAAAAGTTGTTATTCCACTGTTGGATGCAAGGCTTTCTGCAGCATTATTGGTCACGAGGGGTTGTTTGAGCCATACTTTAGCAAGCTGGTCATACTTTCATAAGTGCAACAATTAAAGGTGATTAAACAGGTTGTGGTACTCCCCAGACAAACATGAATTTCTGTGCAACAAATTAGTGTTTTTCTCCTGCTGCTAAATATGAATCTGTTGGCTATTATTACATTGGGGTTTTCAATTTAGGACTGGGAGAAAATATTATAATTTAGTTGCAAGAAACATCTCAATTCTTTTTTTGCAGTTTTTCCACACATAACGTGACTTTTTTTTATGTAATCAACGCGCTATTAAAAATCATCCCCATTACAGTCACAGCCTCAATTCACAACTTAACGTGCGAAAAAAACAACACTCAGGCACACGAAAAAAAACTATTTTAAGATTAAACAATTTTGGTGAGAAGGCATGTCATACGATGAAGATAAAATTAGTCTGACACTAATTATAATTATCGTGGGGCGGTGCTCATCTCATACGTAGAGTTCTGAACCATTCGTGCAAATTCCACGTTACGATGACACGCTCATGATGCACAGGGCGGTCATTGTCAATATCCCCAGAGTGGTATTCATTCCACCTCAGAATATGAAAGGAGAATATCGCCTGGATGGAAGAATGCCTGGGACCACCTAGTGCTGTAAGTTTTGGATGCAATGTGAGCAGATGTAGAGTTATTGCGTATTATCTCCTCGTATGTCCTGGGTTTCTCTGGGCACGCTGGTTGCCTTTCATAACACAAATAAAGACAAAGATCCCCCGTATAGCCTCAACAGACTGTTGGGACAAGGGCTGTAAGCGAGCTTCACCTATAAAGGCCGGCACGGCGCACGAGGGGGTGG
Source organism: Lampetra planeri (assembly GCF_965212315.1). NCBI lineage: Eukaryota > Metazoa > Chordata > Hyperoartia > Petromyzontiformes > Petromyzontidae > Lampetra > Lampetra planeri. Next base: position 4,501,453 of record NC_136145.1, on the reverse strand, counting down.
GTGGCCAACACCACGCCCGGCCGCCTTTGTCTCCCCAGTGGCGATGTTTACACATCACACCAGGCATTCATTTGAGGCTGAGTCAACCTAGGGGAAGCCAGGGAACCGTTCAGATAATCGAACCCGGGTCGCCGGGTTCGTAGCGCAGCGTAGCGCTAACCGCTACACTACCGCTCCCCGCAAACACACACACACACACACTAATTGAATGGCCAAACATGCAGCGTCCTCTTGGGAAACAAATAAATAGTGAGACTCCATGAGGCTTTCCCTGGATAAACAAAGATAATTACCATATTTATTTATTTATTGCCACCAAAGGGATGAAGGTATATAGGGCTGAGTTGATCCCATAACCAAGTGGTGAACCTGCTACCTTCCCGTTGTGAGACACGTGCTCTAGCCACCGCAACACTTGGCCAGAGAATGATCTTAAAGAGCACATTTCCATATATATAATAAGGAAATATTAAACAAAGCCGAGGGATGCGGTGGCGCGGTGGTTAGCGCACAACGCTGTGAAACCAGTGGCTTGAATTAAAATCTCGCCCAAGGCTGATAATCGGCAGTGAGTGAAATCTGCACAGGACCCATGCTTCGTCAACCTCCACTGCCCAGAATGGTGACGCGTGGTCACGCAGCCCCAGCACCCAACATCGTGTGGAGGGGTAGGCCTTCGTCTAGCAGTGGATTGACAATGTGCTGTGTATGATTACCGTTATTAATCACATACGGTACATTCAACAACTAACAAATACCCAACCCGTTTGCGTGACCTGTGGCTGTGCACCACCGCCCACGCCGAATTAACCAAATAATCCATCACTATTATTATTATTTATACACAACAGCTCATAACAACGAAGAGCGCCAACATTCCGAAACGGGCAGCTCGCAGAGGTGGGACAAAGTCATTGTTATGCAAGTCCAAGTCGAGTCGCAAGTCATCAAATTCATGACTCGAGTCTGACTCGAGTCCAAGTCACATGACTCGAGTCCACACCTCTGGCAGCTCGTTTCGTCGAACATTGCATCCACGCCACGTGATTCCCTCTCTCTCTCTTTGTATTCCCATTACGTCCCGCGACGTGCGTTAAGCCACAATAATGGCAATTTGCAGAGGTATGATGCATGGACGCGTGCAGGGGTCCAAGCATTGATTTTTAAGTGAGCCACAGCGAAGAGGCCATGCAATTTAGGAGAGCGTGCGCGTCCGTGTGTGTGTGTGTGTGTACGCGCGTGTGTGCGGTTAGCGAACTGCGCTACGAACCTGGCGACCCGGGTTCGATTCCCGCAAACGGCCAACACCGGTGACGATTATCTGAACCGGTCCTGGGCATCCCCTAGGTCGACTCAGCCTCAAATGAGTACCTGGTGCAAAGTGTAAACATCGCCACTAGGGAGACAAAGGCGGCCAGGCGTGGTGTTGGCGACCCACCCCCTTGTGTGCCGTGCCGACCAACATAGGGCCTCGCTAACAGCACTTGCCCCTACAGTCTCTTACAGGCTATATGGGGGATCTTTGTCTTTGTGTGCGTATCCGCATAATATAGCGGTGAGAGCGCTGCGCTAAGAACCCGGCCATCCAAATTCGATTTCCGCTCACGCCAGCACCGGTGACAATTATCTAAGCCGGTCCTGGGCATCCCCTACGTCGACTCAGCCTTAAATAAGTACCTGGGGAGACGAAGGCGGTCGGCCGTGATGTTGGCCATCCACCTCCTCGCGTGCCGTGCCGACCTTCATAGGTGCTCGCTAACAACACTGGCCCCATCAATCTGTTAAGGCTACACGGGGGATCTTTGTCTGTTTCGTGTGTACGCGCCGACTTGGGCGTGTGTAGTTGAAACCGCCATCGCACGCACGCAATTAACACACTTCCCGGTCCCGAGACAGCCACGTCAACACACATGCCCCGAGTGCAGAGCAAAGCGCGGTACAGTGGTCATCATAAATTCACAGCCAGTCAAGAGTTTTGCTTGCTTGAAGAAGAAAAAAAAATTGTGTATACTGTAAAACATTGGAATCACGGGCCATTTCGCCGATGGCTTTGTTGACGGACCGAGTGAAGTGTTTTCCCTTACAACAAACGATATGGTGCAGGCGGATATGTGAAAGGGGTTGGATATGTGAACATCCCGCGATGCGTACACACTGCATTGGGTGTGCGCGTTTCATGAGTCAGGGGCCGTCCATAAATGACGTCACGCGATTTTGAACATTTTTTTACCCCCCCCCCTCTCTCGTCACACGGCGTCAAAAAAAGTCAGACCCCCCCCTAAAAAATGACGTCACAAAGCTCTGCCCCCCCCCCACCCCCCTAAAACCATATTTCCATTTTGAAAATAAAACATGCTTCAAATCGCTTTAAACTATTGTCATTTTAGTGCGTATTTAATGCGGCGCTGCACTCTAATGTTGTAGGAGAAAACATTTATTAACAAGTCTATTTAATTAGGTAGAACGTTTTGTCTACATTCATTTAAAGTTGCGCATTTTGATGTGACGTGACATTTCTCAAACCCCTCCCCCTCGTCACACATCGTCACAAATGTCTGACCCCCCCCTTCCCCTCCAGGTGCGTGACGTCATTTATGAACGGCCCCTCAGCGTGGAAATGCAACGGTCGGACACGCAACAATATACCGTGAGAATAAAGTAGTTATATTCACGGACTGTTTCTACACACAATAAAAATCACGATTGAAAGCCCACGAACCCATCGGCCACTTTAAACCAATCGACCGTCCAGCAGCATCTGTTTGAGCGAATTAACCGTCAACTGGTTTTGAATTCTCGGCATCTCAACAGCAGAGCGGTGTGGCCTGCGCTGCGAAAAGCTGACGGGATTATCATATTTTAGAGACAACAGCACTCCACGAACACCACCCGAGGCATTTTCAGCCGCGGCACGGTAAAATATAGATGCTGCGAGGTCACGTCCCACTGCTTAACGTACAGCTCATCTCACATTCTGACGCACGTGAAACCCGCTCTGATATTCCAAAATAAATATATATTTTTTTAATTAGACGAAGAACTAATTTTGACGAAACACGACATTGCGATCGGGGACCGCTGATGCAAATCTCTTCCGATATTCGGAAGCCACTGAAGTTGTGCCACTTTTAAATCTCGATTGAAAACACATTTTCTTGGTTCTTTCGGTAAAGTCACGTAGAATGGAAATAAAGACAACGACTTTACCGAAAGAACCAAGAAGATGAATCCCTGCAGTCACGAAAGCTTTAAATCGAAAGAAAACACATTTCTTTACAATTGCTCCTTGTGTCCAAGTTCATTGTCCTTCCCCCGCGCCTCCGATTAGCGCGTTTGGCTGCGTACGGTGCGAAAGAGGCTCGTACGAAGACATCATTTGTTTTCATCGAAGGACACCGCGCGCGTCACGGCGAGTGAACACAACGATCGGAGCGCGTAGCAACTTCCGTGTCCCGGGATGCTGAGGATTCAGCAGCAGCAGCCGCAGGAAACCCGGCGGCCGCCTTTGGCGACTCGCAAGGAAAGACCCCCCCCCACCACCCAACCATCAGCATGCACATCGATGCGGGCATTCATTACGTGCTTGTGCTTCACAAGAGATTTAAAGAGTGACCTCAACTAATCCCAAGATTGTTCAATATCGATTAACATAAAATGCACCGTGGCGCCTTAATTGCCGTTTTTTGTGTGTGTGTGTGGCCACGCCGCGCATGCGAATTCCTCCTCCGCATTCACCCTTTTCCCGATGACGACCGCCTGTGTTGCGATCGAAACGTCGTAGTTTTTTTTGTTATTTTCTTTGAACCTATCTACGTGACTTTACCGAAACACCCAAAGAATGCGCCACCGATTGTGCGGCCGGAATGACGTTGACAATTCACATCGCTGCCGCAATGATGACCGAGCGCGATTAATATTTCAGCTGCCAGTCGATAAATAATCCAACGCTGCATTTCCACGAACACAAAAGAAACCGGTGCTGGCCAAGTCCGTGAACTGGGCAACAAGCAAGTAGCTGGTTCATGGTTTTAAAAAAAATGGGGGCGGACAAACACGCCATGGTGAGCCGTTCCACAGATGACCAATTGCATCTCCGATTAGCCACGTACGGTGCGAGAAAAGTTCAACATACGAGGCACTGCTCGGGGCTCGTTGCGAATTTTCATGGGATCTTGGTGGCGAGATGTTAACTACCTCGTCTGGTATACAGGAGGGTGTAGGCTCGATCCCGACCCTAACGCCTATATCTTTGAATTTTGCATCTTCTCTTCGTGGTCGCTTGGATTTGTCTCCTGGGTCCTCCGGCTTTTCCCTCCACATTTAGAAACATGCATTTGGAATATTTGGCTGCTATAAATTTCCCCATCACGATAAGCCACTTCGTTGAGCTATCTGTTGTGGCCGGGTCGCTTCTGAAAAAGAGCTACGTAGCTCAGTGGGCCTTACCTGGTAAAAGGGGAAGCATAGAAGTCCAATAAAACAATGAATGTTGCTGCACTCACCACTACATAGTTTTATAGTTTGTAGTCATTTTTTTGTGTGGGATTGTTGCTACGGGTGGCAGGAAGGGTCGCGCTCACCTGCACAGGTGCGTCAGTGCTGAGCGGGGTGCTTCCCAAACCGTGCTCCGATGTCCTTGCACGTGCGTCGCCGATCACCTGGAGCCAAGGGATGAGACAGATCAAAGCAGATGGTCACACGGGCAACCGAATGGTTGGGTGGACGTGAGCAATGGAGGGGAACTGCCACGTGTAATTCCACGACTCATCCATCATCGCATGCGCCAATGTAGAGTTCACTGCCGGAAGAAGCCCCCTCTGCTTCGTGGAGCATTCCTGATGTACGAATTTCTTTGCTTTGCTTACTTTTTTCTGCTTGTGCTTTTTATTTTGGTGCCATTTCTTAATTTGTTTTTTGCTGATTTTCGATTTTGCATTTCGTTGTAGGGGTCTCCATTTGCTTGGTGTTGGGCTTCGTTCTTGCCACGCATAGCCAGCCGCGTATATGGGATTTGCGCCTTATATAGAATTAATGTACAGCGTTGTGGGATTCTGTTGGCATTAATGATGCCGCTATATAAAATTTAAGGAATATTATAATTCCGCATTCCTACGGTGGGGGTTTGTCTATCGGTAGGGGTCGGCTCATTAGTAGAAATGATGAGCCGACCCCTAACCAGGATTTTAACTCGCAACCTTCCGATTGCAAGCCATTCGTTCTCTCGCCGAGCCACCCCGGCCATGCATCAAAACAGTGCTCTGCTGCTGGATGAGGGCTCCCCCACCCTCATCATGTGTGGATCACGCGGGTTATTTGACCATACGTCGCCATGTGGCCTGATGCGGGTTAGTGAAAGTGGACTGCATAGAAGGGGAAGCATAGAAGTCCAATACAACAATGGATGTTGCTGCACTCACCACTACATAGTTTTATAGTCCATAACAACGTGGTATGCATGGTGACCCACTATTTCCCCAGACTGACAAGGCTCGAGCCTGCTTGGCTTCTAAGGTATGACATTTTATTTTTCCTAGAGAAATGTGCAACCGCCACTCAATCAGCTTTTGTAGGCTGCTACCGGGGCTACGTTGTCGTCAGAGGGCAGTGCGTCAAACATATTGTACCCTACTGTGCTCCAACGTCTATGCTCCCCGCGTGGTGGAGCACGGTGAAATAACTGCCGCACAAGAACTGTTCACGTACGAAAAAAATACGTGCGGCTTTTTAATCGTTTGCCTGCGCGCGATTTGCTTTTCTTTTTTATTTCCCCGTCGTTTCTTTTTTCTTCTCGGCGTTTCCATTATCAGTGCGGTGAGTGGCAGGCGCGCGCCGCAGAGAATTGCTTCCACGGGCTCCGACCTCGCTTTCGCATCCTGTATTAAACCGTTAAACAGGCTAAGAATTCGGTGTTGTGGGACTTCTCCCAGTGGCTCCATTCATGCCGGTTCAATGGCGTTCACCTTGCGTTCAGGAAGCGCTGCCCTTAAATTCCCCCCCCCCCCCGCTCTCGGCGGTGAACAACATCAACGCCCAGTTCACCGGTGTTAGTTTTATTTTTTTTGTAATTTCCAATTATACACCGATGGCGTTATTTGGCGTCAGCCGCCGAAGCAAAGCCGCACTCTATTTGTGAGTCCCTGCAGACAGCGGGGGGAGAGTTCGTTGAGAGCGAACAGCTGCCGAGCGAGACATCGGGTAGTTTCTCCCTCAATTAGCTTCGAACGCAGCAGAAACTTTGCAAAAGTGCGCGGCAGTAAAAAAATACTCAAGCGCAGGATTCTCTCCGGTGCTGGTTCAGTGTTGGGGTGAAACTGATTACCCCCTCCACGCCACCGTCCCCAGACCCTCTTAATCCTTTCAGTTATTCAGTGAATTGCCACAATTCAGGGTCACGAGCAGTAGCGCATTAACCACTTCTCGCAGACGTTTGCGGTTCGAGCAGAGCGGCTGCCCTGGTTAATACTACGGATGTATGAACCAGTGAATAAGTGAACCCCGTTTCACGTGAGACGCTAGGGAACAGATTCCAGGATGATATCCATAAGAGTAGACAATGTGGCGCACTTAACCAAATAAGTTGAACGGTCAAAATGACTAAAGTGTTCTTTGGTTCTTTCGGTAAAGTCACGTATAAAGATAAAATAATAAATTAAATAATTAATAAAACATTTTATAGCATACTTTATTCTTTATCTTTATACGTGACTTTACCGAAAGAACCAAAGAGTAATCCTGCAGTCACGAAAGCTCTAAAATTAAGATCGACTAAAGTGTTCTCAATCTGTGAAAATGTTTGGGTCTCGGTTCTCAGAGTTTGAGTTTTAGCCAATATAAAGTCAGCTACGACGTGAAAGTCACGATGTGTGTGCGAGGGGAGAGGCGATGCAGTGGTCAGCGCATTGCACTGCAAACCTCACCACTCATTACGAAGGCCGGCACGGCATGCAAGGGGGTGGTGTGACCAGCAGCACTTTGCCCGGCCGCCTTTCCCTCCCCCAGCACTGCACCAGGTACGATGGGGCGGGGAGCAAGGCAAGCTGTCGTGGCATTAGTTGTGGCCAGGAATCAAACACAGCTCACTGGGTTTTGCAGCGCGTTGCACTAACAACTACAGCGGGATGTTTGTCGTTGTCTATTTATGTGTGTGTGTATATGCACATGCAGTCGTCACTGACTAGGCTAAGACCATCAGATCGGTGCTCCATGAGATCCTCTTCCAGAGTGAGGAGGCAATGTTCATTTTTCAACTGTCGCACCCCACTGCTTAAACCCGGGATATCGGAGGCACTGGGCTGGCTCCGGCGACACGGCGCATTAGACCCCCGAGAAGCCAAGCCTCGCAATCTATCACTTTTGTGATTTATTCCGCTGTTTCTCTCGGATATTACAGCAACTGGGATGCCACATTTAATTTCCTGAGGGGTGGGGAGGGGGGGAGTTCTCTTGAGAACTGGGGGTAATTTTCTAAAAAGTTACTCCTCCTCGCGAACAACAATTCTCGATAACAAAACAATTCACTCCTGAAAATGCATAAGCTAATCTTGCTTGAACGGAGTCTAGAATCCCCTGTTGTTGTCACTTTGCTCTAAATTCCTCACTGCCCACATGTATCCCCCCGCCATGAGGACTCCACATCGCTTGGTGTGGCGGTGACTTTTGCCAAGGTTGGAGACTTCCATAGAAAGGTGAGGGATTGTGTATTTGCAGTGAAGATCATGTTGATGTATTGTTTGACAGAAATGTCCGATACCCTGGCCCTTACTTACTTGGATCGGCTCCTGTTTAGTTCACGTTGGAATCCTCCCTGCGTTGCGACTAATGCCATCTTACCAAGCATTCCAGTTAATGATCAAGTATCCCGCCAGTGTTATAATCATATGCGCCTATGTGAACATGTGTGTAATACAGTTTTAAAATGGCGTGTGAGACACAGCTAGAACACACACATATATGTCTTTCTCGGAAGAAAAAAAAATCCGATTTTCAAACTAATCTTAAAATAGGGCCTCGGTATAAAATGGCAGATAATCCAGTCAAAAAAATTGTTCCAGAGTCATCCGGGGTCATTTACATTACCGTTGGTAGGGCTATTTTAATAAACACAAGAGACAGGAAGGACAAGGTCAAAGGGCTCGCATAATGCACATGCATAATGTACGTTACCTCAGTAACCCCCCCCCCTACATTGCGCAAGAGCGCAGTAGGGTGGTCAACACATCTACGCCTCTATATAAGGAACGAAACAGTAAGACTTCTCCACAAATCTGGCTGTCGCCTGATGTAGCTAGTTGTAATTACTGGCAAAACGTTGTACTTAGATTGTAAATGTTGTGGCTTGGCTCTCCAACACACCGGTGTAGTGCTGTACTAGTGACGAATTGGCCACGTTTATGTTTACGTGACAACCCTTACTAGTTGGCTGTGTCCGGTGGTGGCGGGTTTTAACGACACATTTATATATTTACGCGATCTAACCCAAAAAAACTCGTATGGACGTCAACAACTAATTGAACTAGTAACTACTTGGCATTTTTGACCACAAACTCCGGTCGTCCTCGCATAGGCTATTGGCTAACCGTCGAACAAAGACGGTCACTGTATATGCACTTCTGTGGCCGTCTGGAACGCTCTTCTTTCCGAGATGAGGAAGCCACTGGAGCTATGCATTTTAAATATAGATTGAAAAATCACTCCCTTAGAACTGCTTTTTGAGTTTAGTTTGCTGTCTTTAGCACGGTTGGCTACGTACAGTGTGAAAGAAGAACAACATACATCAATACATCTCAACTGTCATTGTTTCAAATGCTTCCTTTTTATTTGCTTTTGAAGATCACTCACGCTTTTTACCGCAAAACAAACAATAACCTTGACCATCTACGTCAAGGTTAAGTTGCCAGCATTTCAAAGCAGGAGTTCAAACCACCGTCTTATGATGATGATGATCATTAAATTACGGAGGATACAATCATGAACACCATTGGTGTTTATTTATTTTCCGTTAGCACACTCGACTTGTAATCGAGAGGTCGCAGGTTTGTTTCGATCTGCCGGCGTGGCAGATTAATCAATTCGGCAAACTTCTTAAATCTCACCACCTCTGTCCAATGGGCAGTATAATGGGCACACCGCAATCGATTGGTAGGTCACCTGCTGTGGGGAAAAGCGTGGGTACTATCTTCCAAGACATCTGGCCAGCATGAAAGAGTGGGTTAAACGTATGTGCTTTGAAATTAGTTCGCACCGTACGTAGCCAACTGTGCTAATTGGAGTGCTCTCTAGAGCTCCCTCTATTAGAGGCCCTTCTAGCAGCAGTGGTGCGAGCGGGCAATTGCAGGGATGCACCTTTAACTTTTAACCTTGAAAAGTAATGATGACATCACCTCCAGCGGAACTTTGCATGCTCTTTCATTCACTGTAATTTATACAAATGCTTTTTTTTGCCCAATTATCCAAGAGGTTTGGTGCAAGATTGTCTTGTCAGAGTTCCATAAATTACTTGAAAGCAAACTACTTAAACTAAATTAACATGAAGAGTGGCCAAGACTTCACCAAATCATTTATCTCCAGAGGAATTTCAAATAAATGGTTTCTGGTCTCACCGATTTGCATGGATGGTTTATAATGAGTGCAAAGGAAAGTGAAAGAAATGGCTAAAGGGCATGATCCATAACAAGGCATTTGGGAAAATGAAATTATTATTTTCTGTGCAGCAAAGAGCCCCTGAAGAGAATGCGATTGAGGATTTCTAAATGACAAAAACATAGTAAATGGAATTGATGAAGTAAAGTTATTCTAATTTAATTCAACTGATTACAAAATGACAACGTGCACAAAATGGAAAAAAAAATATCAAAAGCCGGTGCCGATGTTTTATCGTGCACACATAATAGAAGGTTAATTGGAATTGGTTTTATTTTGCAAATGGTGATTCTGTATTCCATCGACTCGTTTGAATATTTAAACAGAATATGAATGTGCTTGCGTGTCAAAGCGGACCGAGGCATGGGGCTATATGTGAATGAAGGTCACACATCGATCTTCGACGATCAATCAATTAAGTCGATCAATCGACTGTCAATTATAATCAACTACATTTTGTGTTGCTCGATTATTAGGGCACCATATGAAAAAGTGTCGGCCCTTAGAAGCCACGCGATGCAGCTTGTGATGCATTGAGTTGAAAACTTGTTTTCTTTAGAGATGACTTTTGCCTTTCGTTTGTTTTCCTTCCCCGCACTTCCAATTAGCACGGTTGGCTGTGTGCGGTGCAAAAGAAGTGCAACATACACAATATACGTGACATCACTGAGTCCCACCCATCACTTCCGGTTCAAATGGATATTTCGTGTTATTCGATTAGTAGAGAAATTGAACGGATATAAATGGGAGAGTAGTTTATTGCTGGACTTAATCATTAATCCCGGTAACCCAGGTTCTATTACCATGTTTTTGTTTTACCGCAGAGAACGAAAAAGATATGCAAAGGCCAGTTGCATAATACAATGAGGCAAGATGAGCCGTGACGATTAACCCGTACATCACAATATTGCTGACGGTGAAGTCACGTAGGTAAAAAAAAAAAATTAAAAAAAGTAAAAAAAAAATCACGACGTTTCAGAGGCAACACAAGCATCCGTCTTCAGGTGTGTTGCCTCCGAAACGTCGTGATTTTTATTTTATTTTACTTTTATTAATTTAAATTTTTTACCTACGTGACTTTACCGAAAAAACCTAAGAATATGAATCCTTGCAGTCACGAAAGCTTCAAATCTAGAATTGCTGACGGTGGTCAAACGAAGGCAGCGAGGGAAGTTTTGCATACGCCCAAACGCATTTGATGACACACCTGAATAGTGGCATAACGCTACCCAATGGTGCAATGGTTACCACGCTGAACTTGCAATCTAGAGGCTTCCGGTTCGATTCCCAAACAATGAGCAAGTTTATCCTTATTACGCCCTCGTTTCTCAGATCAGCAGGGCCTAACTACCTCCATATGCACGACACCCCCCCCCCCCCCGAGCCTCATGCGTCGTCGAGATCCTAACCCAGTGTTCTTCACTCATTTTCAGGGGGGGGGAGGAGGGGGGCACTTTCTCTGATAAAACATCATCAGTGTGAGGGCCACCAAACCATTTGAAACCATTGGGGGTTTAACAGCAGCACGATGATGATGGGGGAGTGGTTTCACCATTTCTGTATAAGCTCTGCTTAATGGCAGGTCACTCCTTGTCTGCTGCTTCCCCCACAGTCATGACATCTCTCTCTATCTGGCCATCTGTGCTACTGCTTTCCAGTTACATTCCAGGTACATTCCAGGTGCAAGACTTTCAACTTCCCCTCTGCCCGTGACTGTCTCTTCTCCATGAAGTGTTTTCCATTGCAGCTTTCCTCTAAAATAGTTTTCCCATTTTATTTTCGGGCGGTCCCGTCACGCACATGCACAGCGCCTCGACATGTAGTTGCGTTTAAAAAAAAATGTATGCCGTGAGACACAGCTGATGGGAGCCGTCCACGATTTTAACAGAACGACGAAAGGAAATTCTGCGATGTCTCAATCCGCGGGCAAAGCATAACTCACTTCTGTAGGCAGCCATAAGCCAGTGGTAGGGGTTCCGCATGCCTATGGCGGGTGCCACTCTCTCCGTAGCATGACCAACGTTGAATTTCCACTAAGTGGTATTTTACGGTAAATCCCTATTACAGGGGATTTCCATGCAGCTTCCTTTTTATCTTCAACTGTTTGGTCACCGATGGCCACATAAACCTGCGCGTGCCGTTGTCTCGTCAGATCTCGGAAGTTGAGGAAAATGTGAGCCTACTCAATGAGTGCGTGGTTGGGAGAACGCCTGAGAAACACCACGTGATCTAGGATTTGGGGCTGCAAGGTGGCCAGTATATGAAAGTACAGAATTGCATCAATTGCATCTGTGCAGAGCTTTGAGCATTACCCCCTTCAAACGTATGGATTCTCTCCAGGCACCCCCCTCACCCACACTTGCCTAACCCCAATAAATGGAACTGGCCAAACAGGCTCCATAAAGGGCCCTCCTGGAGAAGGTTGACGAGCAGTTAGTGAGGCTTTCTTGCATAAACAAATTGCATTGCGCTTAAGAAGTTGCTGATTTAAGTGGTACAACTGACGCTGCTACCACAATTGCAGGAGCAAATTACGTTTTAATTGGTTTAATAACACGTTCTGAATTGCATTGCTCTCGTGCAAGAGTCTGAACAATTTCTCTGGTAGGATGGGGGATGATTTCGTTTAATTTGTATGTTTTGCTCCTGAACATCTGTGAAAAATTACTTAATAGCTCATCCAATTCCTCCGGTATAAATAAATATTCTGACTCTCATTCTGAAACGCGACAGTATTTCATTGAGCGCACTTGACGGTTAAACATTTCTGCAGAGCGAGACGTCTCTGGTTCGTGTCAATTAAAGCGTGTCCCCTGCCTTACGGTCACGAACGAGTGTCGGTGGAAGTCTTTATTTTTGTTTCTTTCTCCCGTTGATGAATATGCAATTGCAGCATAGCACATGTGCAATGAGTCATAGGTGCAAAACACAATTATTCATCCATTATCGCTTTTTTTTCTAACCAACAGAAAAGCCAACCAACGCTGCACATAATTGCATTCGTCATAATACAATCCGCATTAGCGAGCGTGCGGAGGCTTTGGGCATGTGTAAATGTATGCAGTGTTTTCATTTTTTGTTAAGTGAAGGGATTGTAACCTTTGAGAGAAAAAAAGAGCCAAAGGCCATTTTTATATATATATTATTTTATTTCTGGACACATCTGCCAATGGGCAGAATTAAGGTTCTGCACATGAATAACCTACTCAAAGAAATGCACACTAATATATATACATGCATATATTCCAGCAGAAATTTGATTTATCAATTCAGGGCAAATCTCTTGACTCGAGAATTTTTTTGTTACATTTTTTGGCACATTTTCAAACCCGCTTTATTTACATTCACGCGTCGGTCGCTTTCGCTCTCAAATGAGGCGGACGCTCATTTCCGTGCAACTGAACAGGGGTAGGCAAAGTGTAGCACAGCGCAAAACATTTTGTCCACGCTGCGTAAAGCCAATTTCTGAGCATATGCCGGACCAGTTGATTATTTAGATGAATTCAACGGTGGTGGCTGTCATCTGTCGATAGTGGACGACACCCCGGACGTTCACGTGAAATCAAGGCGTTCATGTCTACGCAGGTTCATGCGCATGCAGCTATTTTTATTGGCATCGAAATTTCTCGAAAACGGTGCACTGGCAGCTGCATTTTTATACCGAAGGCAAAATATTTTTCGATTTAAAACTTTCGTGACTGCAGGGATTCATCTTCTTGGTTCTTTCGGTAAAGTCACGTAGAAGGGAAATAATAAAATAATAAAAATAAAACATTATAAAATTCTCACGACGTTTCGGCCACAACGCAAGCAGCCGTCCTCAGGTGAAGAAACAGAGCTTAAGACGCTGTCTTTCCGACAGCTCTGTTTCTTCACTTGAGGACGGCTGCTTGCGTTGTGGCCGAAACGTTGTGAGAATTGTATTTTATTATGTTTTATTATTATTATTTTATTATTTCCTTTCTACGTGACTTTACCGAAAGAACCAATAATAAGGCAAAATATATTTCCGATCATTGCGAACTTCAAAATGCACATTGCAGTCGTGTCTCCCAAAAGACCTACCCCACCTGAATGTATTTGCCGTGTGAAATCTCGTACGGTGTTCCCTCGTTATTTGGCAACTTTCTCTCCGCGATTGTGTCTATGCGCGAATCGCATCTGGAACTCTGCACTACTGCATCAAAAGAGAGATCGAGATAGAGAAGGAAAGTGATGAGATAACGTGGTGAGAGATAAAGTGACGAGAGATTAAGTGACGAGAAATTAAGTGAGAGATAAAGTAACGGGATACTTTGCATGGTATTAATAGCGAATTTAAGTATTTATTTAAGGTAACTCATTCAAAAGATAAGGTGTTCGTAATGCCAATTTGATTATCCACGAAATGTTCTATTCGCGAGCATCTCCACAACGTATCCCTCGCAAAGAACGAGGGAATCCTGGACTCTTCTGCACACCATTGTGGTATCATACGAGCATGTGCTGTTAACCCTTTCCTGTTCCTGGGACATCTGCAAGTTGCAGGGTGGATGTCCAATTCACCTCTGAATCTCGGAACACGAGGAAGGCGTCGCGCCGTTGTTTTTAAGACATTGTACTCACCGCAGATAACTGTAGCAACACGACCGCACTCTATGACACCTGGCGCCAAACTGTGCCACACGCCCTCCCGCATGGCCTTGTGGGAGCCTCGGTACTGATAAATTTACGTTATTTTAGTTTGTCTTCTGGTACGTCATCGGAACCAGAAGGGTTACTAGTGCGCTAAGGTAACTCACTACAACAGTCTTATTCCTATTTAGAATATCTTCCAATGGGAATATCTTCCACTTGAGTTAGCGAAACGTCTCCTCGCTCTGCACCCACGGTGTGCTTCAGAACTGTCAGAGAACTAGTACTTGAGCATAATTCATTTTACTTGTTTGCTCAATAAATCTCCGTTCATTTTCAGGAGTGCCCTGCTAAGCTTTTGGGGGGAGGGGGTAACGATTGTCATGTGTGTCCCAATGAATTAACGAATACATTCGCCAGTAATGTTTCTAATTTGAACCATGACGCAGGAACGCAATGTATGCATATGTATGCATGTATGATGAACTTCTTTCACACCGTACATAGCCAACCATGCTATTCGTAGGTGCAGGGAGAGGACAACTAATTAATTAAAAACAATGGCCCACTCTACCTGACCCACTGTGGAGCAAGACGGCATATTAACCAGGGCATCCTGTTGGATCGAACCACGATCCTCTACAACATTTGGCGGCTGCACTACCACTGAGCCAGGTCACTGACCCCATTACTGATACATAAAGTGAATATCAGTAAACACACATAGCTTAACAAAGTCTTCACACTTAAATGTACTGAACCGCAGTTGAAAAACACCACATTCATCATGAAAAAAACGTACTGGGAACAGAAACTCATATAACCTGCAGACGTTCTGAGCAATGGCCCTTTTTAAAGCACAGAGAGAAGTTGAACATTGTTCTCACTTAATGCCATGTATTGACTCAGGAAAGCCTCACTGTGCGTCGCGATTATTTTATTATTATCAGCCGGGCCTTGCATTGGAAGGTTTGGCCAATGCCATTAATGAATGGGAGAGAACCAGAAAAGCACCCACTCTTGCGATGGGTGATATAGCACGGCACTGTCATCTCCTGGCCACCTTAATTCCCAAACACCTAGAAACCCTTTACCTACGTGACTTTACCGAAAAAACCTAAGAATACCTAGAAACCCCAAGCATTTACTCAACTCTGACGAGCTTCCAACATGCGGTGATATCCGACGCATTCTGGGTAAGTAAAAACTATTTTAAACTCGTAAGTGGTCTATGGATGCAAACATTATCTCGTTTTGGAAAGTGAGAATTCGAATTCATGTCATGTTTTTTTCCCAGAGCACCCAAAGGGTGAAGTGCGACCTCCAACCCCGAGATAGACAATCTCTCTTGCACTCTCTCCCAACCATAATGTTGCCACGGAAAATATGAAGCCAAAGGCAGCACGAATGATAAACACGACGCGTTTGATTCGTGCCTGTGTTCCAATGCCATTGCAGTGCCTTAATTTAGCTCTTTGCAAACGTACATGAAGAGATGTTTTAACCAATTTCAACAGCAAAACTATAAATCGTGCAAATTATTTACTGCTGATGACCATTTACGCGGGCAGTCCTTCAATACTTAATTTCAGCAATTATTCGCCAAAATGAATGCAATTTTCACAGAATCAACTTCGCGGAAGCGTGGACTGCCCACCGCCTACTCAAGTCGTTAATGGCAAATTGTCAGCAGTGCGTCGAGAATGAGATTACCCGCGACCGATTTTCCCAGAGAATTCATCAGCATTCAGCTACCACCTTCCACTCCCCTTGACATTCACGTGCAATTGAAATAATATTTCAGCTGCCGCTTGTGTTAATGCAGCACGGAAAAGCACTTTCAGGTTATGTGCTTGAGTTGGTCTGTGCAGTGTCATGCTTGCTGTTATTGACTCGTAGGGTGCTTAAACATACATATTCTTGCCTTTTCATTTCCCATTACCGGGAAAGCAGTAACTAATGGCAAACTGTGCCGCTGACGAGAGGCATAGCAGCGTGGGCAGCATGGGCCTCTGGTGCATGATATAAAATGCCCCCTCCCCCTTGAATTCCATCCATTGTCCCCCCACCTTGCCTTTCCAGGAAAGCTCCCGTCGATGTAGTTTTATGTTGAAATTGATGAGGCTTTTTTTCTCCAATTGATGAGATTTTCCTGGATAATGTGCATGATTCGTAGATAACTAAAGTTTAAAATAGTTCATATTCTTGGTTCTTTCGGTAAAGTCACGTCGAAGGGAAATAATAAAATAATGAAAATGCTAAAATAAAATGTTTTATTATTATTATGTTTTATTTGTATTACTTTATTATTTCCCTTCTACGTGACTTTACCAAAAGGACCAAGAATATGAATCCATGCAGTCACGAAAGCTTTACATCGAAATTTAAAATAGTTCTAACTCTCACGTCGTTCATATACGTATAATAAAGTTGATAATTGTTTTTTTACCCTTCTATCTGGCAACAAAACAGTTTTGTTGCCAGATAGAAGGGTAAAAAAAACAATTATCATATTTTTTACTGGCAAATGAGGTTCCAATGGTATAATAAAGTTGCTAAATGATTTCCGGCCTTTAGTCAATCCACTGCCTGTGTGAAGAAGCCGCACCCACACCACGTTGGTGCTGGGGATGCATTTTTCACACCACACTTCACCACGATGGTCAATGCGGGCTGATGAAGGAGGGGCGCACATTCAAAGTGCAGCTCGCCAACCCGCTGCACAACCGCATTCAGAGGAGCATTAATCTTCAAGGGAGTGTGCTAAAATTAGAGTATTCAAATTGCACTTCTATAGCCCATTAATAAATGAATACTGGCCAATAATTGACAGCGCGAGTATGCGTGCTACACAGGGCTGCTCTTGATCTGCAGTGAAACGCATGTGAACAGAGCACTCTGCATCGGGCTCCGCTTGTAACAATCCCCGCCCGCGTTGTCTCCGACTTATTTAACTCGTCTCACGGCTAAGACTCTGCAATCACCGACTGCAATCTCCAGATAGGAATTTGCCGTTTGAACATGTTACACTCGGGAGATAATGCCTTACGTGCCTTTAAGAAACAAATAGAATACACAACAATAGCAACAAAAACAACAACGGGTAGTATGTAAAACATTAAGCCCCCTTTGCCATAGCCGACGTTAAACAAATTAAAAGAAATAATCTGCTGCACGAAATGAAACGAGTAATTTGCACTGTCTTCAGTTGGGATGTATTACTTTGCGGTAGCGTGTCATACATTGCAACGTAATTTAATATTGGTAAAAAAAACTTGAACAGACAATCTAAGAGCTGTATGGAATTACCGAAGCCATATCGAGCAGATGTTTCAGCTAATTTGGGCTGTTAGGCCCGGAAGTCCCTTCCAATGGGACAAAAAAACACAATTACCAAAGTGGTGCAGTGCATTAACTGTTTGTGACCCCCCGAATACTCTCAGCACAATGCTAAAATCAATTACTGTACCGCCACTCAATGACCAGACATTTCGACCACCATTACTGCATATTCTGTCCGGTGCAGATCCCGCGATAGTTCCGTCGTGAACGAACTGTCGGGGGGGAGTCGACGAGTGACAGCGTTCAGTTCGCCCCGCGCACGACGCTGATGCAACTCAAAACGGCGATTCGCGCATTTTGTTTTTTGTTTTCGCTTCGAGCAACGAGCGAGGCGCGTGATTGCGTAAATGGCTAATTATGCGGGGGGGGGGGGGCAAGGAAAATTGGGGGGGGGGGGGGGGAAATACAGGCGGATTCAATCAGTCGATCGACAGACTCGAAATACAAATGCACCCTTTAGCAGGCGGTGCTGTTAAGAACATCAACGCTGCTGCAGCCTAATGCACGGTGAAATTACAGCGTTGCACTCTCCGCAAACATGTGCTTCCTATCATCTTCGCACGGCCGATGTTAAATGGAGAACAACAGCTACAGCTTCACATCGAGCTGGTTGGAGCCAGATAATTGCTTCCTATTATATAATTAAATAATGTTGAATACAGTCCTGATGGTGGCCGGTTGGCTCAGAGGGGTCAAAGCGTGCGGCCAGCACCAATGAGAGCCTACACTCGAATCGGGATTTCAGTTGGACGTGATGAAAATTGGGTTTCGAAAGTGTTGAGAGCGGACTGGTCGCATTGACTGCACACAACAAAAGAGACTGTTGCATTGTTTTGTTTTAGTTTGACTTCGTATGGCTAAATTATAGCCGTGAAAATTCAAAAAAATACATCAGTTTGACTTCCACGTGATACACATTTTTGTTTCTGTAGGAGGGCATGACAGGCAGCGCAGCGCCCCCTACCGTGGGTCAGAGGTCACTTGAAGGGTTTGCACGACATCTCCTTCCAGAGCCGACCCTAGGGTAACACAGATAATCGGGGCGACCGCCCCGGGCCCGCAACTCCAATCCCCCCCACCCATTTCCTTCCGTAGGCATTTCTCTAACACGGCGGGACTGAGCTGCTCTGCGACGGTGTCGAAGTGACACTCTAGCTCGAGTCATGATGCTCGTAGTCCAATTGTTATGAAATTTTTAAAAAAAAGTTGCATTATTACCGACTGCCCATAAACCTCTGAGGTATAAACAACCAAAAAAACTATTGGGATGCATCATATCGTGGAAAGATTCATACTATCTCACAATCGCGGAACAGGGGGGGTGACTGCGTGTAATTGCGTTGTCTTGAGTGGTGCAGCATTATTACGCAACTAAAAAAAAGGGATTCTTAATGTCCCCGGGAAGATGTGCAGCTTTACCAGGATAACAGCTGCCCCAAAATGAGGACGGCTCCCGGGAAAACCAGGACAGATGGTAACCCCAACGTGCTTCTCACCTGCACGAGACTCTGGGTTTCTGCAGATGTCACTGTGTGGATGCCACACGCGACGTGAAACGAGCCGGACTTGAAATCAATATTGATGCATTCATACGATACCATTACGTCAGGTTTTAGCGATAACAATATAAATACCTCGCTATCTTTTTTTTGTCATCGATATCGTGACTTGATTTTTGTTTGCATTATTATTATTATCATTGTGAAGCTATTCGGCTTCTTTTTGAGCACATTAACGGGATGTCACCTGAGTGATAGCTCTGGTGGCGTCATCAGTCTTAAGTTGCACAACAAACGTGGACAGCTGATCACACGTGCACAGCTGATCACACGCAAGCATGAAATACAGGAAAACCTTGCCCGAACGCGGCTTTTGTCGAACGCGTGTTTCGGCTCTCCACGGTTAACCTGACGAGGTCTGTTTTCCGGAACACGGGGGGTGACGTCTCGGCTGTTACACGGGTTTGACGCTGCTTAAGGTGCGTGTGGAGTGCCGTGAGTGCGCTTCGTCCGTTGGACGGTGTTGTGAATGGATCGACTGTCAGAACGATTTATTCAGCCGCGTATGTTCATGCGCACGCATTTTTAATTTCCGCGTGATAATTGAACACACTCAACACCGCACATCGGCGCGACGCCAAAGTTAACACATTATTGTTGACTTACAAAGCAGTGAACCGTCTTGCGCAAGCCTCCACCGTTTGTATGCTGCACCCACAAGTCCTCTCAAGGTCCCTCAGATCTGGGGATGGAGATGTTCTCTCTGAATTCCCTCGTCGAGGCTTCGGTCTTCGGGTGACCGAGCTTTGTCCCGTGTAGCCCCCAGGCTATGGAATCGCTCTTCCCCGATGATATCAGCGCAACTCTGAGTCTGTGGTCATTTTAAAAATGCGTCTTAAAACCTTACTATATTTTTAGTTAATTTAGTAAATGGATGTTCTTAAAATGGATTTATAACGTGATAATTTTTTTTAATGCTGAGTTTCTAATTCTGCAGCTGTGTCCTGTGCAGCCCTTTGAGATGCTCCGTGAAAAGCGCAATATATTTCATGGAATTAATATTATTATTTAATCACCGCATGCCTATAGCGGTCCACGCGTCGAGTAAGTCAGTCGGACGGACCGCCTCGGTGGCGAATCATCAACGTGGTCAAAGGCACAACGCAAATGTTGATGACGGTGCCGCATGCATCAAGCCGTGCACTCGGTGAGGATGTGAGACTTGGACGGCCGCTGAGATGGCGAATCGTGAACACACCATGGATATAAGCACACCGTGCCTTGCTCCCAAGTGGTGTGCTTACACACAGCTTCTACTGTAGATTAAAACTAATATAGAGTGTATTTAATCCAGTCGTGAATCTATACTTATTGGGTTTTTCGGTAAAGTGACGTTGGTAAAAAATAAAATAAATGAAAACAACTAAATTCATTTATTTTACTTTTTACCTACGTGACTTTACCGAAAAAAACAAAGAGTATGAATCCTTGCAGACACGAAAACTTCAAATCGTGAATCTATTTAAGTTGTTTAAGAACAAGAGAAACCTGATGGGTACATACAAGCTGGAAATATCACTGATGTAGCATACATTGCCAAGCATGAACTATAGTATATATAGTTAGCGCGTAATGATTTATAGACAATAATTAATTCTTATGCTCACCATGCATTTATCTAATGTCATATGATGTATGATTTATGAAAGTAATATGCTAAGTGTATGCTAATGTCACATTCAGGCGAAAAGGAGTGAATGAGAGAGTCCAAATGAGACGGAACGCGACAGTAAACGATGGCAAGGAAGCCGGCAAAAGCAAAACACATTGTTCGAGGGACATTTCATCAAATCATGGTGGGGTGGAGGGAGGGAATTAATCTATAAACTCCAAATTAATGTACTTTATTTTTTTTTCAAATCAGATTGTACATCGCATTGCGAAGTAAGAACTATACTGGTGTTGTTTTACTTCGGTATCAAGTGTAATACTTTATAATTACGAGCTCCTTAAAACAAAAACCTTCACGACAATAATTCGTAGTTTGAAGATAATGTATTAACATAATTTTAAACGTATTCCAAAGTGATTGCATCGGATAAAAAAAAATGTACAGTCCTTTGTCAAAACGCTGCTGGGTGTTCTTTCTGGGGGAGTTGGACCATGCTTTACCACCCTGACCACTACAGGTTGGTGAGGTGGGGGGGGGGCAGTGTTGATCGATTGTGTAAAGTTCACGTTGATGTTAGTTGGTGGGTGGGGAATGGTTCGTGTACTCAATTTATGCATCGCTAATTGTAAAGAGCTTCTGTGCTGGAATTTTTTTACTTAAAAAAAGGTGAAAAGTATGGTAATTTGCATAAACAATTTTCTAAATTGAAAACTAATTTCTTTAGAAGTACTTTTTAGTTTGTTGTCCTTCCCCCACACCTCCGATTAGCACGATTGGCTAGGTACAGTGCGAAAGAAGTTCAACATACATACATAATTGAAATTTCATTTGAATACAGAAAAAAGCAACACATGCATGCGAGGATATACGCACGTAAAATACAAGTTGGCTTAGGAAGGTCACGTCTCATGGAAGAGATGATGGCTGATGAAGAAGTCGCAACCAAGAATGGGAATGCATCTGATAGGTCGACTGACACGGAGATGGAGCTATGAAATCGGCTCATGTGCAGGTGCGAGTTAGATTGTTGCATCCCAAAACCGTGAGGATCGGTGATGACTTTGAGAAGCCTTCATCCACCAGTGAACTGATCACAGCTTATGATGATGACGACTATGATGGTGAAGAGTCACGTACTTATGATATCTACATTTGCTTTGGCTGCCATCTGTATCTACTTATGAGTTTGTATACCTGTGTAGTGACATCGCCGTATGTCACTGTGTAGTGCCGGCCCTAGAGAGGCACGGCGTGCGGTGTAACGACAGCCCTATAGGATAGGGTGTGGGAGTGCCGGCCGTAGGAATGAGGTTACTAAAGGCCATGGCACTCTGGTTGACACGTGACCAGTTAAGTCTACAAAGGGGCCCCAAGTTGGGAGCTAGGGGTGGTCACGTGGTCGGGGTCCAGATCCTGCTCGAGGGTTCTGGAAGGTGGGCGTGGCCAAGGGCGGAGCCGGCCACGCCGCAAAGAATATAAGCCGGGTCCCCCAGAGGGACTAGCATTGTTGTTCATCCTGAAGAAACCTCCGTCTACGCTCTACGAGTCTCCAACACGTGGACCTGGACCCGAGCTGTGGTCCCCGTCCGTAGTAGCAGTTACGTTGTAATTGGTGTAGTTAGCCTGGTGGTCGCCACCATAGGTTGTTATTCTGTTAACAGGCAGTTACCCCGTGTGTTGGTGTTAAATCATTGTGTTGCCTCCAAGTGTACGTCCGCGACTCAGTTGAAACCACTACACATGTGTACTGAGGCTCCTAATAATTTCATCCTCGGAAAATCAATGGAAATTGTATTGCAATGATCTCCGCAGATGTAAGTTTGGCATGATTAACTTTCAACCATTGGCACACGGTAATGCATTCCGTACTTGCAGAAACCTAAGGGAATATTCAAGGTTAGTATTAGAATAATAAATATGTACAGTGCTACGGGCTGAGATTACTGATCCATGTGCCAGATAATGCATGCTCTGGCCCATAAACAATTGAAAATACATTCAACGTAATTCTGTTATGATCTCAATAATTCCATTACACATTGTCTTACGAAGAGAACGTATCCATTGTAAATTGAGAAACACAAATCCTTCCACACGTTTGATTACCGAATCTCTTTTGAGTTTGGGAGTTACCTTTATTTTTACACATTCGCAGCATTACCGCGTACTTTAAAACGGCCGGCGCGGAGATTAAAAATGCATTGGAAAGCCCTCCATTTTGACCCTTCGAGGAGCTGGTGAAAGGTGCTCTCAGGTTTTTTTCGTGTTGAGCGAGTCTATACGTGCAAATTCTTCTTAGGCCTCCGTATCAGAAAGGGACTGCGAGAATGTCACCTTAAGAAGAGCGAATCATATTCAGAATATAGCTTAATACAAAGCCACGGCCATGAAATTGCACGAGAAAAAAGACAAAGATCCCCCGTATAGCCTTAACAGACTGTAGGGGCAAGTGCTGTTAGCGAACATCTATGAAAGCCGGCACGGCACACGAGAGGGTGGGTGGCCAGCACCACGCCCGGCCGCCTTTGTCTCCCCAGTGGCGATGCTTACAGATCGCACCGGGTAATCATTTGAGGCTGAGTCGACCTAGGGGAGACCCAGGACCGGTTCAGATAATCGTCACTGGTGTTGGCCGTGAGCGGGAATCGAACCCGGGTCACCATCTTCGTAGTGCAGCGTAGCGCTAACCGCTCCACCACCGCTCCCCACGTGAAATTGCACACACGCCGACACCCACACGCACCGGCAAACGCGACACGACACGCACGCCCACACGCCGCGACTGCCAGTATGTGTAAAATAAAAACTCATCCGGTATTAATAATAAAAAATATATATCAATAGACCGATTTTTTTTCGTGACGCCTAAGCACGCACGAGAGCTCTGAAGTGTGCGCTAGGCGCCAAAGGGACTCGCATCTCCCCACCACCCCCGCGAAATGTGACTGTCCGCGCCTCCTAAGGGACACGCGTGTCTGTCAATCTCTGCAGAAGATAAGCTTCCGCCCCATCAGCACCCATTAGCAGCCACCGCCCTACCGAACCCCCCCACCCACCGACCCAATCTAATTTTCTGCATTCCACATTAGGCCAGTCAGCACATATTTATCTAGCCACAGTGGATATTGGGCCGAATTAATTTTGGAATGGTGTAGAGAGCTGCACGCCAAAACGACTCGGCGAACGGAACGCCACCACGAAGTTGGCCGTTGACATCAGGGGGGGAAGCCCCAAGCGACGTTGCCCCGCCTGCACCTGCGGCCGAGCCACATTCCTCCATCACCGCGAACATCGAGGGCGACGCAAAGTGGCGTCACTATCGCGGCATCGCGATCGCATTCCGATGTCGCGAAATGAACGAGATTCCATTTTTGCCAGGCATTCCAAAGCTACTCGGAGCGTCCATACACAATCCCTGCTACCCCCCCCCCGCCCCCCTATTCTGGAGGCATTATCGCGACCGCAGCAGTGTGGCACCGCTTGGCACGCCGTTGTTTGTTGCCTGTCACGTTCGATGTGTGTGTTTTACAAGGCAAGGAACACCCAGGCGATCGATGCCCGAGCACGCGCGTGTCGCTTGGCTTTCCGTGCTGGCATCGTCTAGATTCGGGGGTAGTCGGCCACATGGGGTGGTTGCACATTAATAACCTGAGCGCTGAGTGACTGGGGGTTGGTAGATTGCCCGTGGAAGGGAGGGCCGTTACAGCTCAGCGGTTGTGCAAAGCCAAGCCTTGTGCGGCTGTGAACTATGTAGATTCGCTCTGGCCTTTGATGCTATTGGGTGTTTGAAGTGTAGCTCCAATCAAAGTCAAAGTCAATACCTCCTAGCTCGTATGACCAATGGGGTAGCACTCATCTCCCTTCGCAGCCCTCAGCCAGTGGCAGACATGTAAGATTAAGTTTTCACGTGAGGATGGATTTCGTAAGCCTTGGTAGCACCCGCAGTCACCACTGAGAGGGATATTCTCTGGGCATTCGCCAGGATGTGTAGACACAGCCTTCTTCTCTGCCCCACCGATACACGTGACCATATTACAGGGCCGGGGATATGCCTTTTCAAATGTCAGACATACACACAGTACACGCTCACGTGTGCATGAAACGGTACAAAGCACCCAACACTCTCGACTAGACAGGCAAGAGTTTGATCAGCTAGTCCGCGAGAGAGGGCACATGATGTGGCTATTTGGATGCCCCCACAGAAGGTCCCTCTATGACAAGCCACGCACCCCCCCCCCCCCAGTTTATAGAACTTAGACAGAAGCTCCCTTCACTCTGCTCTTCGGAAATGGCACTGCCTCCCTGAGCACATTGTCCACGAGATCACTGATTCCGGTCTTCAGGCCTTCAAATGCCGAGCACATGGGACGATCTCCTAACTTCACCACACGATCTTCTTGGTTATTTCGGTAAAGTCACGTAGAAGGGAAGTAATACAATAATAAAAAATAAAACATAATAAAATAATTCTCATAGTGAGAATTATTTTATTATGTTTTATAATTATCATAGTGAGAATTATTTTATTATGTTTGATTTTTATTATTTTATTACTTCCCTTCTACGTGACTTTACCGAAAGAACCAAGAAGATGAATCCCTGCAGTCACGAAAGCTTTAAATCGAAATTCACCACACGACTTGTAGGACTGAGTCTTTGAGCTGCAGTGAACCAATGATTACGCTGATTAGACGTATTAATGTCTGATATGGCTATAGTTCACAATTTGAACAAAATGAATAAAAAACGCGCGGGCAACTAAAGACGAATCCACAATCGAGGACCAAGTCCTCGGCATAACTGAGAGATGGAGGCCACGCACAACATCTAAGATTAAGGTTTCCACGTTGAATAAGCCTCCAAAGCTGCCTAGAAGCTTAACAAAATATTTCCAGAGCTCTGGTGTGTTTTCTGGTTGGACTGTGTGTTATTAGGCTCCACATGCCAGGAGCTTCTTCCGTTCCTGAATTCAGTTCCTGAAGAAGCGCTCAACATGTGGAGGGAAACGTTGGACACGTGTTTCTAGTTCAAGCTCATTTTACTTGTCACACGGACGATCCCATTTAGCCAGTTTCCTGGCTATTGCAGGAGGGTGATCTGTGGTGCGTGAGCACAGCAGCAGCAACAAAGACAAAAACACATCAATATTGCAGAGGACGAGTACAGGGTCCAACCGTGCCAAACAGCACGCAGTCACAACACGATAGGCATTCGAGAGCCACGCGGCACGACTGCGGATGCCTGTGCGGTCATAATTTTTCGAGCTCCCACGGAGAATAGCTCCGAGTGGGAGAAGATAAGAACGGTGATTCAGAGGAACTCTGGCGGTGACGCAGGAGCTCTCAATCAACCCCCACGTGCTCTGCAGGGCTCTGTCTAGAAGGCCGTGACCACATGTTAAGTAGCCAACCGTTTGCCCTGCGGTGGTGGTAACTAATGTTTTTTGTGTTAAGTTTGTTGTCCTTCCCCCGCACCTCCAATTAGCATGGTTGGCTTCGTATGGTGGGGAAGAAGTTCAACAAACATTCATGTAGCAGGTCTACGCGAGGCTGTACTCGTGGCAATCGGAGATTATTTGTTTGCTACACAGACTTGAGATGTATCAAATTAAACCATCGTCAATTTGTGCAACTGCGCAAATACAATGTGCAATAGCGCGTACAACAGCGCTAAAATCCTGCCACGCATTGGCCCGCAGATACAATTTGCATGAATTTACCTAAACTGTTTTCAAATTTTTCAAAAACGGGATGAGAGCCCAGTTGGCTTAGTTTGTTGGTCCCGAAACGATCAAAGATCCCCGCCCAGCCCCTCTCAGCTGCTAGTGACCACCTGCTAAGGACGTTACAATTCTCGCCACTGCGGTGCTCCAGCCCCTCTCAGATGGGTGGACGAGTTGGCGCAGCGGTGGTGAGATGTTAACTCCCTCGCCTGGTACGCAGGAGGTCGTGGGTTCGATCCCGACCTTGACGCCTGCTGCTGTATATTTGGAGTTTGCGTGTTTCTCTCTCATCATTGCGGTGGCTAGGAGATGTTAACTCCCTCGCCTGGTATGAAGGAGGTCGTGGGTTCGATCCTGACCTTGACGCCTGCTGCTGTATATTTGGAGTTTGCGTGTTTTTCTCTCATCATTGCGGTGGCTAGG
Organism: Lampetra planeri; assembly: GCF_965212315.1. Classification (NCBI taxonomy): domain Eukaryota; kingdom Metazoa; phylum Chordata; class Hyperoartia; order Petromyzontiformes; family Petromyzontidae; genus Lampetra; species Lampetra planeri. The sequence continues at coordinate 4,474,542 of NC_136145.1, read as the reverse complement.
AGATGTTAACTCCCTCGCCTGGTACGCAGGAGGTCGTGGGTTCGATCCCGACCTTGACGCCTGCTGCTGTATATTTGGAGTTTGCGTGTTTCTCTCTCATCATTGCGGTGGCTAGGAGATGTTAACTCCCTCGCCTGCTATGCAGGAGGTCGTGGGTTCGATCCCGACCTTGACGCCTGCTGCTGTATATTTGGAGTTTGCGTGTTTCTCTCTCATCATTGCGGTGGCTAGGAGATGTTAACTCCCTCGCCTGGTATGCAGGAGGTCGTGGGTTCGATCCCGACCCTGACGCCTGCTGCTGTATATTTGGAGTTTGCGTGTTTCTCTCTCATCATTGCGGTGGCTAGGAGATGTTAACTCCCTCGCCTGGTATGCAGGAGGTCGTGGGTTCGATCCCGACCTTGACCCTGACTCCTGTATATTTGGAGTTTAGCATGTTCTCCCCGTGGTCGTGTGGATTTTTCTCCGGTTTTTCCCTCCATATTTAAGAAGCGTGCATTTTGAGCATTTGGCTGTGATAAATGTCGACATGATAAGCCACTTAATTGAGCTATCATTAGTAGCCATGTCGCTTCTGATAAAGAGATACATAGCTCAGTGGGCTTTGCCTGATAGAATAAAAAAATGAATAGTTGTTGGGGTCATGAGGCCACCTTTGTTGCCCTCCAGAGTTGATGTGGTCCACACCGCCATTCTGACTACTATGCATGTAACGATGCATCATTTATTTGATTCAAATTGATTCTTATGTTCACGATACGTGCACATTGAATCGAGCATGTAAGATTGATCGTTGACACTTTCTATGAATCCTTTGCAAGTGACGTGTTCGTGTTACATTTAGGCTCGTGGCTTGAGTGAGCCAAACTGTCCAAATGACACGGAAAAAAACTGATACAAACGGGCTATAAAAATTAGACGAAAAATAACAACACTTTCCTGAATCGAATCATGATCCCCAAACGGTGAAAATCCCTCAACCTGCTGCGGAGCTGAACTTATTCCATTGCAACTTGAGTACTCATTTTAGTTTAAGTTGACCTCGGGGAAGCCCAGCTTCAAGTTCGGATACCACTCGTGCCCCTGCTGTTCATCAGAGCCAGGCATGGCAATATTCTTAGGTTTTTTTCGGTAAAGTCACGTAGGTAAAAAATTGAAATTAAAATTAATAAAAGTAAAATAAAAAAGTGTGCCTTTCCGGGCCCTTCCCCCCTCAACCATTATATATACGGAGTGGTAGCTCATGTAATCTCTCATTTACTTGATACAGCTGTCGTGGCTGTGACGGTTCCCCTGTAGACGGAAGCTTGTGTTGCCTCCGAAACGTCGTGATTTTTTTTTTATTTTACTTTGATTAATTTTAATTTCAATTTTTTACCTACGTGACTTTACCGAAAAAACCTAAGCATATGAATCCTTGCCAGTCACGAAAGCTTCAAATCTAGAATTAAGGCATGGCAATGTGCACATACGTTGCAGGGAGCAAATTGCGCGGCAGCGTTCATCATTAGGCGACCGTTTCTCCACGTGCACGTACTCGCACACAAACCCATCCCGCACATACACGCACACATTCTCCTGCCATATTTGCACAGCTGGAAACATACGAAACGGCCTCAAGGTAGAGGTTTGCAATAAAGAGGATGAGCAGCACATAACCCCCTATTATTTTACAGCGATATTCCCACCAGTTGCACCCCTCCCCCACTCGCAAAAATTGATCGCGCAACCATCGCAAGAGCAAAGACTGTGAATTGATAGTCGTCCAAAATGTAATAATCCACACACACACACACATATAGAGCAATGTCAGCCTCTGTGGCAGTGGCAAGTCGTGTAATATTTGGTTGCGACTTTTTATTTGTATTCGCATTTTCTTTTTTCTATTCCCGACTCTCAAAACTGTCATTATACGTGGCCACGAAATGAGCAGTGACTCGAGGCTGAGCAGTCGATAGCAGCCTTCGTTGATTTACCGCGTCATCTGTGAGCAAGCAGACAACAGAGGGGCGGGCACGCCGAATTTAGACCCATTGCCGCACGCTGTCAATGACTGGCGATGGCTATATGACTTAGGCCACGTTAATGATATCACCAAATTTGTCCCGTTAATACCCTCCACCACTCGACACAAATGATGAATCCCTTGCACAAGCGTCGTAATCATCGTTGTTTCAGCTCGCCGCTAAGTTGAAAAACTATTCTCCCAACCAAAATATAGCAATTAACGACACAATGTTGGTCAGATCATTTCGCGGCCCAAAAACCCAAAAGAGTAAATTCTGAGAGGTATTATGAGCTGCGAACGAATGTATGTAGCTATGGGGTCTGTTCAGCCCTTGTGCAATAATGGGAGCCCCATTATATTCTCAGAACAAGATGTAAGTCTATGGGTCAAACTATGTCTCTATTTAAGTCTGTGGCTCGCAATATAATTGAATGTATATAGGGGGTCTCCATGTAAGTCTGTGGTTCACTATGTTTAAACCACGAGTACTGATGTGTGGCTTGGACCCCGATCATCAACGCGACCACATTCTTAATGGGTTTATTCTGACGTCCATGGGGCAGGTAAGACCCACGTCTAATGGCCCTGCAATAGAAGAGCGCAGCCCCCTACAGCGCTGTGCCTTCTTTGAAAAATTCCAGAAGCACGGGGGGGGGGGGAGGGGAGGGAAAAGGGTAATTTGTTCTGTACGATAGCCCAGTGAAATCGGGGCCAAATAAAAATTAAAAGTTACCCTTCTGTTATTTTATTAGCCAGAACGTTCCATAACACTGTATAATGAGTTTATATATATATTGTATAAGTAAAATATCAGTCATATATACTATTATCGAGGGATTACACTATTTTTTATGATATTATACAATGTAAAAATTCTAAGATATGGTCATTATCGCAATGTCAATTTCCTTTAATGTGTTGGTAATTGTTCTTCACATTTTTACTGCAATGGCTTTTGTGCGTTGCTGTACTTTCAGGAAGTTGTCAAATGCAGTTCACCCAGCATCAGCCTGCAATTCGCCTTGTAATCATTACAACATTACAATCTGCAAATCACATATTGTCAGTTACATGATAAATAATTTCATAATATAATTAACTATGAAAATGACAATGTCATATCATTGTCATGCCCTCCATAACAAATCATAATTTAGAATATTTTATTACAATTTTTTAATGGAGCAACAGTAATCACAATCTAACAATATGTATGAACAGAGATTTTGATTATTGTGGATCTTGTAGCATATATAATATATTGTAGTATTAGCATATCACAGCAATACCTACTTCTGTCAAAGCCAAATTGCCTCCCTGCTCAAGATGAGCAAAGGTGTGGTTCTCATCTCCATCGGTGGCACTTCGCCAGTCATTGATTCCTATGACTGGCCAATTCATGCACAGATCTGACACTGAAATAATTTGTCATGAATTTATAAATAAATAAAAACTGAAATACAGTTGTCTTATGAGACAGTAATAAATCAATACCAAAGGGTATGCTGCATCGTCTAAATAAGAAGAAATAAAATAGTAAAATGAACATTGGCAAGAAAGATGAAGTGAGAAGGGCTGTTGAGATGTCACCGGTGCAGGCCACGAGGAGCAGAGGGAGACCGATGGGTGAGCCAGGAGGATGCGGTGGAGCGAGACATGAGGGCGGTGGACGTGACGAGAGAAGAGGTGCGGAATCGACCTTCACGAAAAGAGAAGAAACCAAAACGCGACCCATCCCCCCCTCCCACATGTGCAATAGTGAAGCTAATTATTTCATGACACCGCCACGGCAGCGGTGCAAACGCATAAATAACAACAACAACATCAACACGTTCGTCAATAACGCTGCCATTTGTAAAGGGCAACAGCCCTTCTTCATAGCACGCAAATAGAGAGGCCAGATAGATAGAGTGGATGATAAGAGTAGGGGGAGGCTGTACTTTACACCAAAGGGCCTGATAACGATGGTATCTTTCGCTTGACCGGTTGCATAGATTCTTCACGGTCGATCGAGAAGGCGCCATGCTAGACCACTGTCGACCACCTCTTCGGTGTACTTTGCGAGCAGTGTGGAACCTCGTCGTTTCATTGGCTTCGTTATTGAAATCCCCACGTTGCTGGACAAGCAATGACTGCGTGAAGGGCATTGCCCTCTTTCTATTTGTGCGGGCAGGTGTGGCACGATGTGTAAGAGCGGCGGGGAGTGCGACTCTCTCGGTTGGTATGACGCAGATGTGGCGGGTGGACGTTTTCCCTGCGCACTGATGGGATAAGAGACACAGAGCTTGAGCGGAAGCTATCGGCCGCACTGTGGGCAAGAGTTGCTGCCAGAGGTCGCAAACGAGTTTTGATTCCTTACCCGTACCCGTACCCGGCCGCACAAGGGTCGCAAACGGTTACCTGTACCCGTACCCGGCCCGGTACGGGTAGGGTGCGGGTATCGGGTACCTGATTGCGACCTCTGGGATGAAGCCATGTTGCAGGCGCGGGTGGGTTGATTCTAGGAACTTGAATTGTGAGAAGAGACAAGACGTTGGGAAATGAGTGACAAACAGTTACTCACCAGTGACTCACGGTCTACCCGTACCCGGCCGCACCAGGGTCGCAAACTGATACCCGTACCCATACCCGACCGGGTACGGGTAGCCAGGTATCGGGTAGGGTACGGGTATCGACCTCTGGTTGCTGCTCGTCTGCGGGATGGGAAACGTGTTGTTGTGCCGTCATGGCTGCTGGTGTTGATGCTGATGGGGTTTTTTTTCCCTTCAACCGCCTTGACCGAGTCGGCTACAGAAACTTCCCGACTGCTTGACTGACATTTCCACCGATGTGTCCACATCGATATTGGCTAGACGGGGAGCGTCTTTCAAAACAATCCTTCACCTCACCGTGAATTATTGGACATGAAGAGCATCTGCTGAGCGGCAATGCCTCCACTTCAGAGCCGCTGCAACAACAACAAAAATGCAACGCGTGAAGCCAACTTGCGTGGTCGTCAGATGTTAATGTCCTTGCCGTTTCGCGATGGATGAAGTCCCAAGTGGGATTTAATCCGCCTGCTTCGGCTTCAAACGAAGATGCTTGTTTTTTTTTTAAACGAGGAACCTGAGGCTTGAGATGGACATGGACATGCCAGCGCAAAAAAAAGTTAATTGGCAGGGCTCGTACGGTGCGGAAGTGTGACACCGTCACACTCCATGTGACATTCCATGTGAGGGTGTCACGTGGAATGTGCGAAGCATTTCTATTTCGGGGATCGGTACACTCCTTGTCCTTTGTAACGGCTTCTTTTTGTTTCTTTATTTAGTTTAGCCAAGTAAGAACTCAAGAGACCAGGATAGTCTCAATTTCCTTTCAACAGTAAACCTGGGGCTTTAGTCTTGCCAGTAGCGGGGCGATGATTGCTATGTATATTCATAGGTAAAACGTTTTTAGGTGTGATTTTAGATTTTGGCATATTTTCCCAAATTTGGAGCCTGACGCTGACATCAGGGGATGTTTAACATCCACGGTGAAGCGGACGGCACGTAGTCATATCATTATGGTTATATCACCCACAGCAATGTACGTATGTTGAACTTCTTTTGCACCGTACATAGCCAACCACGCTAGTCGGAGGTGCAAGGCAAAGACAACTAAATAATAAGGGTGACCGGCTGGATTTGAACCGTGAACCTCTGGCCCTGAAACTATCGACGCCGCGGCAATGTCCCTTCCTTCATTAGTACGAAACAGGTTTATTTATTCGAGCACCATCATCTCCAAACACCGCCTCCACTTACTTCTAGCCCCCCCCCCCCTGCCCAGCCCCCCCTCCCCTTATCCCCCTCACCGCACCTCTCTGATTTATATAAACGCCTTAACTCCGGCTTCTTTCCCATTCAGTAAACATTTTCTTGCTGTGGTTGTCACACCTGATGATGATTGCTGGCGTTGCAATCGAAACGTCGTGGTTTAATTTATTCATTTTTATTCTTATTTTATTTTGTCACCCACGTGACTTTACCGAAATAACCAAAGAGTATGGATCCTTGCAGTCACGAAAACTTCAAATCTAGAACAAATTTAGAAAGAAAGGTTTATTTACTTTGCACATTACTTCATGGTTGGAAAAATTATCAGCGCAATACACTAAAAAGCTCCGTTTCTTCCGTTAAACACAAGTGTCAAAGAACGCGTGTTCCGTTTTTTTTTTGTTTAATTTGCGCTTATGCACCCACTGCCAAAGCAGCCTCAGCAGATAATTTATATAACCGACACCATTAGCAGCCTTGCCACAGCTCACGTGTCTGACACTGTAGAACCCAAAACCAAACGTCTTGGGATTACATTCAGTCCTCTGAGCTTCCCATACTGATTCATTTATCGGATTGAATTTTAATATTTTACGCCAATAAACGTCTATTTAAGAGGGCTGCGCGGAGACATTCATAACCTGGAGCACAATGGCAATGGTGTACGACCAAATTACCCTAAATCATACTCTTCTCACCCAATATTGACACCCAAGCAGGGATATGCATGGTTAGTACTTGGATGGGAGATTCCATGAAAGTACGACACACGTTCCTTGTTTGGGCAGCGAGCAAGCCAGGAACGAATTATTGCCTCTATCTGTGTGTGCGTTGCGCCCTTCATCTGCATGGGTCAAATAGAGATACGTGGAACTGGAAGGAAAAAAACATTCCAATGTAGTTCCCGAACGAAAAAAATAGTCTTGAGACTCCGTGAGGCTGTCTTAGTTCAATAAAGGACATGAACATTATCAAACTTTTGTGTTCAGCTTGCAAAGGTAAGACACCACAATGAAAACATGAACACATCATGAGTTATGGTGCAGCGTTATGGGTAATGGTCTACGTAAGTAAACCTCCGTTTTATGTATACAGTACACACAACATCTGGCAACTCAGCAGTGGTTTTAACAAGTCTGACTTTGCTGATGGGACCCTGAAGGTCAAAACTGTCCGAGGCTTTGCTTCTTTTCAATGAATGCCGCGATAGAATGTCGATCTGGGCAGCCCAAAAGCCGATGGACGAAACAATATGTCTAGATTTTTGTTTTTAACGGAGAGATCAACAATGTTCTATTTACTCGTGCAATGACTCGTCGTGCGGCACAAGGGCACAAAGTGTTTCCGTTGACGTTGTGGCACCACAAACGGCAGCGGTAGCAGTATTTGCTTCAAAAGCCTGACTGCTGATGAGACCCAGAAGGTTGAAATCGGTCCAAGGTTTGCTTATTTCCACAAATGCCCCCGGATAACATCAAATTTGTTTATTTATACTGGAGTAATCCGAGGAGCTATGAAGCTCTTTCTCACAGATGTCCAGAATATCAGTATGGCTGAAGAACAGAAACGTGTTACATGTACAGACATACCGAGGCGTATACACTGTATAAATGTTATTGCTGAACCTAACTGGACTGCTGCCTAGGTGTAATGGCCAGCACCCTAGACTTGAATTCAATGTCCCGGCCTGTGTCCACTCAGCAGTGTAAATGAGTTCACCACAGTGGGCACATCACTGATCAGCAGGTCACGTGTGGTGGGGTCACGTGTCGTTACTCTCACATCTCCCAAAGCGTCTGGAGAGCGAGGAAGAGTAGGCCAAAACATACGCTCTATCATCATCACGATCCACGGGAAGATAGCCCGTGGGTGTTCACTGCAATTTGTTATTTGTTTGCCAATATTCTCAGGTGGTGCCACATCTTTCTTGCACCAACCTCTTGTGTCGTCAAGCCTAAAGGGGCTCCATAATTGCTCCCTCTAGTGGAGGTCTTTTGTCCAGCAGCGGCTTGAGCAAAGGATTGGAGAGCTGCACCTTTAAATTTGTTTAACTTAATCCGAGTGTCTTTGGGTTGAAGTTGTCATGGACGGTAGGAAATGTATCCACCGTGAGACGCACTTGTTAGAGGTTAAACACGCAACGCTTCATCGATATTGAACACGTGCTAATCCCATATCCGCTGCACACGAATGAAATGGAGGAACCGAAATATGAATGTGTAAATTATCGTTTCCTTTTTTTGAGGAAGAAATTCAGTTATTTTACGTTATCAGCAGTGGGCAGTTTTGAGGCCACATGCCAGTGGTTGGAAATTCCACATTTCCATGGTGGGAACAAGTCTACGTATTGGTCAACTACTGTTCAGGCTTGGTGGAATTTAGCCCTGTGGTTCTGCGTTTCATCATGTGAGCAAATATACGAGTCACGAAAACATGGCATCAAAATCAGTATTGTTTTTTTACGGCTTGGATTATACATGTTTAAAAGAAGAACAAGAAGCAGAATTTTATTAAAATATGAATAACATTTCATCACGAAGTGTCAGTGCTTCTGCAGATGTCTATGAGCATCCCATGAGAGCCAACTTAGTGACAAAACATGTGATTGCAGTATTTTCTCGAAGGAGAGCTATACTAAACTCTCATGATGCTCATAATTGCATTCATATCTCGAGAATAAAGGATGTTTGCGACGTTAAAATAAATCAATGCTTAACCAATCCCAAAATGACTACACGTTCAAAGGCTACATGATAACCGTTATCACAAATCACTGTCTATCCACTGCTGGATGATGTCCTTGCCAAGCAATCACCACCGCTCATGCCACAATCCATCTCAGCCATGCATTGATTTGATCTCATCGCTCTGACCCATTTCCCCACTGGTTGTCCTTTTGGTTGCTTTCCCACCCTTTGGCTGCTATTCCCATCCACCGGTCTTGTCCCGTGACCATCATTCTTCCTCGCCATGTGCCCTGCCCCAAGCCCGCTCGCTATTCCCGAGAGAATTTGGATATCCCACGATTCGTCTTTGATATCCTCCAGATCGACGCGGTTCATTTTTGTCTCCCGGTGCATCGTAGTGGAATAATATCGCCCCGGTTGAGAAGATTCTTCTTCAGGCACATTGGTGTGTTCGGCTTATAAATTATTTTTATCAAATTCACTTTCCCCGAAGCACTCTCCCCTCCTCTTGTTTGCCACTTTTTAATGATTTCGGTCCGTGTTACATAATTTTCCTGGGTTATATATTCCAATATAATTCAGCTGAGTTTTCCAGTTTCGTTCCTACGTACATACATGCCTCCGGGTCACCGTATGAATTGCTTGTGCGAGAATATATATATATATATGTTCCACCTTTTTTCGCACCGTACGTAGCCAACCGTCCCGATCGGCTATGCTATATAATGTTTCCACGTATAAAAATGGGGTAGAGTAGGAAAGCGGGGTGGAGCAGTGGCACACTCGGTAGCATCGCTGCACTATGAACCCGACAACCCGAGTTCGAATCCCAGACACGGCTACCATCAGTGGCGAGAATTCTCTCAACCGGTTGTGGAACATTCCTTGACAGCCCCCTAACCCCACAACGGTCAAGCATGGCGTGGTATGGCCAAACAAACGCCACGACTGTCACAGATTTGGGAGACCTTCATCCAACTGAGGCTTCACAAACAGCTGAAACATTTTGATGATATTATTATCACGATGCTGTAAAGCCTCCAGCCGAGTAGAGCAATGGATAGAGTGCACAGCTCACAATCGTTATTTCGCGAGTTCATATCCTGGCCAGGGTGGACTCGGTCGACCATCCCTCCGTGATCAGTAAAATCAGTACCACTTCATGGGAAGGCAACATTGGTTTATCGTTTTGGATAAAAACCTCACCCTCGCCATAGATATGTAGAATTCTCACCGCTGCCTTGGCGTTGCAAACACTCGGTTGAGAAGGCGATCACTTCGCCTTTGAGAAAACTGCCAACGCAAGTTAATCGTCAGTCATTGTCTCAATTGCCTTCTTGAAGGTCAATGATCCACGATTAGCATCACAGTATGTGTGTGCCCTCATTAGACAGGAATTCACGTCTACTTACGAAAGGGTAAAAGTACAGCACTGCAATATCTTGTTCAAGCCACTGCTGGCCAAGGGGCCTCCACTAAAGAGAGCTCTACAGAGGCCCTCCAAGGGGTGTTTGATGTACTCATCCACACTGGCGAGACATCTTGGCAAAAGGTACAAGTGCCCACGCTAAATCCCACTAGATAGAACCTGCCAGTAGACTGACAGCGATTAACCTCTTTATTTAAAAAAAAATACTTTAAAAAACTAAACTCTTTTTTTATATTTTACCAGGTAAAGCTCACTGAGCTATGTCGCTCTTTTTCAGAAGCGACCTGGCCACAATCGATAGCTCAACGAAGTGGCTCGTCACGTGAAAATGCATAGCAGCCAAATACTCTAAACGCACGTTGAGGACCCAGAGAAAAGTCCACGCAACCACGGGCAGAGAGACATGTAAACTCCAAATATACAACAGGCGTCAAGGGTCGGGATCGAACCCACGACTTCCTGTATACCAGGCGAGGTAGTTAACATCTCACCACTGTGTCGCTCCGCTGAGCGGAACAGATGTTGGAACAACAACAACAACAGCAAAGAAAACTTGCAAGACTGTTTTAACCGCCGTACTGAGAGATCGAAATCGACCAGGCGATCTCTGGATTGAAAGTCCAGCGTGTGAACCGTTAAACCAGGGCAGCATGCAGCATCCCTCTTCTGCTTACGCGACACTAAAGTGCCGGGCCTTCTTGCGCGAGCAGCGCTCACGGTGTGTGCAGCCGAACACTCATTTTTGAGGAGCATATTTTATTCAAGGGGAGATGTGCACTGTACGTGATTCATGGAGGTGGGCTCGATGAGCCGGGGTGCAGGCACACAGCGGCAGGTTCTTGGAAACCGCGCCGTGGAATCATTAACATTGACACGGGGGGGGGGGGGGGTTGTAGCGTTATCATGGCCCTGAAGTGGAGATCAATGGAACCTTTGCTGACACTATGGCCAGAAAATGGCTTTGCGGAAAAAGGATCAGCAATTTTTGTTTCCCTCCCCCACCGCCGGTACTATCCAAGCTTCGGATGCTCACATCCCTGTGTCACAACATTTCTGGCCTTTAATGTCGCGTTGCAGTCTGTAGGTACGACACTTCTGGTGAAACTTAAATACAAAATACAGACGCATGTCAGGGACATGGTCACATTACAAAAACCCGGAATGATAAAGAAATATCTGTAAGTAAAACAATCAAACTAGTGCCCTCTGAAAGGTCATCCATGTTGGTCACGGGGTTTGTTTCACCATACTGCAACGTATTGGTTGAAGAAGGTAAGCTGACCAGAATTGACTTAGATACGACTCGCTAACCGATGCCGGGAATCGAACTCGGGTAAACTCGGCTCCACAATTCTAGATTTGAAGCTTTCGTGACTGCAAAGATTCATATTCTTAGGTTTTTTCGGTAAAGTCACGTAGGTTAAACATTAAAATTAATAAAAGTAAAATAAAATAAAAATCACGACGTTTCGGAGGCAACACAAGCTTCCGTCTTCAGGTGGAACCGTCACAGCCACGACAGCTGTATCAAGTAAATGAGAGATTGCAGGAGCTACCACTCCGTTTATATAATGGTTGGAGAGGGGGGGGAAGCGGCAAGTACAGCACACTTTTTATTCATATGGTAAGGTGAGGCTTAAGAGGGTGAGCCTTTGTTATGGAGAGGTACGGTTTGTGACTCAACCTGTGACAAGGAGAAAACAACTGAACATGGTAAACCTGTAATATCTTCTTCTTGGTTCTTTCAGTAAAGTCACGTAGAAGGGAAGTAATAAAATAATAAAAATAAAACATAATAAAATAAAATAATTCTCACGACGTTTCGGCTACAACGCAAGCAGCCGTCTTCAGGTGAAGAATGAGACACTGCCAAGCTAGGAGCTTATATACAACCCCGGCATCCCACCACGTTCCAGGAGAAGGCGACATTTAACAACGAAGCATCAACTCCGTGCTCTCGGCGAGTTCCGTAATGTAACTCGTGTAGAATTAGCTTCACAGGCGACATGGCAGCCGAGGCAGTCCACTCCAATTACAGGCTACCTCCGCTGCGCAAAGGTGTATGTGCTAACTCTTCATTGTATTCATCGCATTGCTGCCTGGATCAAGTTTGCACGTGATAATCTCTCTAAAGTCATCTGTATTGTTACCATCCTCCCTTACCCGATCACACATTTCACACTATGAACAATGGGCTCCGCAACAAATGGGAACCACCGAATATGCATCCGTTTCTTTTGAAGAAGAAAAAAAATGATTCTCATTAGAGAGTAAGAATGAGATTGTGCAAAATCTTACTGTCGTCCTTCACATGTTCAACTCTTTCTTGTCCCTACATTTACAAGACACTGGTTCAGATCATTATCTCTCGATCAGGAGCCTTTACAAAAAAAAATCATCACTACCGCAGTGAGGCCATCTGCATTAGCTAAAGGCACAGGCTTGCAATTGCTTGCTCATGCCACTGCTGGCGGAAGAAACTCCGCAAGAGGGTGCTCCAGGGAACCCCTTTGGAAGGGTCATTTGGCCTACTCTTCCACGCTAGCCAAACGTCTTGCAGTACCCACACTTGACCCCACCACACGCGACCTGCTGATAGATTGACTCATCTGCTTTATTCAGCTGCAGAATGCATTTTAATCCCATTCAAGGACAGTCTCTACTTGCATACAAAGCACAAAACCAGCCAATTTTGGAATCCCTCTGGTCATATCTGGGGAGGAGCACCCAGATCATGCTTCACTGCATTCGGACGGAATTCCGAGCAGAGCAGTCGGTTTGACTGATGATTATCCAACACTCACCGACTCACTCGCTCACCAAGCGGTTCGTCGCCTCCTTACCACTCTTCTACCGCTGCTACTACAACCACGGCGGTTACTGTTCACGATGGACTTCCACTCATTGATCGCTCTCTCCATTTCGTCTCGTCCACACCGCGCTCAACCACCGTACCGTACCGCAGGTTCACAAACACTTCACCAACATTAATTTTCCATCAACGTGACTTTACCGAAAGAACCAAAGAGTATGGATTCATGCAGTCACGAAAGCTTCAAATCAACACTGCACAAACACTTCTCTTCCGTTTCCCTTGCACTCCTACACTTAATAATAACCCCCCCCCCCCCGCTTAATTCAATGTGTACTCTTTAACGCCTGTCTATTTTTACACCTTTCAACAGTGCTGTCACGCTACTTGACTCTTGCCCTTTTTTTTTGTTCATTTGGGGGGGGTCTGTGTTCGTCAACCGCGGAGGAAAGAAAGACGTTTTAATTTTTTTAAATCCCACGATTTGCCAACGTCCGTCGCAAAGCAAGGGCCGGGGAGCACTTCTCTGGGGTTGCATCAAGCGCTCGTTGCCGCTCGCTTTCTCCGGGTGAAATGTTGACAACGATAAATGGTGACAACGCCGCCAACAACAAATTGTACATTAATATTGGCTGATGGGGGGGGCGGGACGGGATGGGGTTTGAGTGTTGGTGGAGGGGAAGGGATGGGAAGGAAGGGTTGATGGTTGCTCAAGAGAGGGCTGGCGAGGTTAGGAAGGATGGAGGATGGCCAAAGTGTTAAGGACGCGGACAGAAAGTAGTGGAAGGGATACGCTATTGAAAAATGACGAGTCTTAATCATTAAACTGCACAATCAACAAAGGGTCAGTGGGTACCTCGAGGCGACTCAATGGAATAATTATCTGTGTGCTTGCACCCATTAGCACACACACACACCACACCGCACCTCCGTTGAGAACGGTCGGCCACGTACGGTGCAAAAGAAGTTCAACATACGTACGTGCATACATACACACGCTGGCTCTGCGAGCGTGACGCGGTGGAGGAGTGGTTACCTCGAGGTAGTGATAGGCACACAGCTCAAATATTGCCACAAGGATCTGGGATGCAGGGGTGTGTTGATATATCAAGATTTAGAAATGTGGCTCGAGCATTAGAGAAGCACTTTAAAACCATTTTGCATGCCTTTAACCTTCAGGATATATCGAGAGGGTCGTGATAAAACATTAACGCAGGTTAACCCCTCACCCATACTAAATCCAAAAGGGATTTTTTAATTTTATATTGATATTCATTCTGAAAAAAAAATCAGGTGACGAGAGACAAATGACGTGTTGTTGTTTTTTTTCAGTTGAAACAGGGAAGAAAAAAAAACAAGGGGCACTTTACCCATTCCTGACAATCACCTTTGAAAAAACCAACCATCAACAAGCCAACAGTGAACGCTACTCACGTGCCAGAATTCGCGAACGACGCCGCGTAGAGAGACGGTTTCGGACGCAAAGTTCGCTCGTCCCAAACACACGCGCGCGCGCAACCGTTGAACATCTAAAAACACACGCGCGCGTACCTACGTGAACCAATTTATCCCGAGGACGCGGTTGGAGAGAAGACGCCGGTCGCGAAGTCAAAGAGAGCGAGCGCCGCCACCGGCGTGGATCAACTCGGCGAGGAGGAGAGGAGCGCTCTGCTTGCTCCGCTTGCTCCGCTTGCTCCGTTTTCTCTGTGCCGCAGCAGCCGCAACTCGAGCAGCAGCAGCAGCAGCAGCCCCGCCGACGCGCGACTGCTCCCTAGCAGATGAGGAGGAGAGTCGCACCGTGAGCACGACAAACAGAGCGTAGGTAAAAAAAATTTATAATGGGGGTTGGGGGGGAGGTGGTGCAAGTAAGCCGCGGGGGGATGGGGGCGAACGCATGGGACGGGGGGGGGAGTGGGCTGGGCTGGGTCCTGTGACGGGCGGTGGAAGAAGAGGAGGAGGCGGTGGTGGAGAGGTGGTGGGGGTTTGAAGGTCCTGTTGAGCCGTGCGCTCTCAGCTACCCCGTGATCGCTCGCTCGCTCGCACGCGGTCTCGCGTGCTTTTTCCGGCTTCCAATGCCTCTCTGCTCGCTCGCCTGATTGTTTCTTTTTTTGCTGCTGCTGCTGCTGCTGCTTACTTGTTCATTCGGTCCAGCGCACATTTCTCTGCATAATTCGTTCGGCTGTCAGAAAAAAAAAACGAAGAAAAAACTGCGCGCGACCACTGCCACGTGGAATAAAGATTGAGATCCAGATCACGGGTTACGGAGCCATAAAATTACATTTCGGATCGCTGGATACAAAAAATAACTGAAACGACTGCCCTGAAGTGGCGGAGGGCCTTCTGAAGCTGCCCAAATGTTACCGCGCTGTCAATCCGATGTGAAACGTCATCGGTGAACTGTCAACTTGGGATGAGAACAACAATGCATTTTAACGTAAGCCATGGCACTGCGACAGAGCATTCATCTCACAATCAAAAGGTTTAATGAGAGATTTAAAAAAAAAATGTGCAGCCCTGCAATTTCTTTCTCACATCACTGCTGGGCGCAAGGAGCCTCCACGTGAGAGCTCTGGAGAGCCCCTCGAGATGGTAATTCGGGATATTTTTCGACACTGGCCATAGATTTTGCAAGAGGTGGTAGTGCCCACACTTTACCCCACCACACGTGACCTACCGATCGACGAACTGGCGGGTGAAGAGAGGTTAGGCGGCGGGGGGGGTGGTTAAAGAAACGTCCCCTGCTGTTTCAACTGCTGCGCTGGCAGATTATACAACTGCTCAAATCCTGGACGGGGCTTGGCTCGTATCATGTAGCGAGGACCACACTGCGGGAGGCCAACAACGGTTGTTCCGTACGGACCGGGCCCCGGCTAAAGGTTCATGGAATTTCCACAAATGTCTAAGGGCCACTGATGGAGACAATTGACGCGCAATACATTTTCTTAGCGCAGAGAAAATGGCATTTAGATTTGACTATCGCGCGTATGAAAATATTGTAGAAGCGTAAAAAGCGCGTGACCAAATGAGGACTATTACGGGAGATTTATTTTTTTTAACGGTGAGCGACATGCCTTAATATAATTGGGACCAATTTGTGGGCCCTGATGTAGAATTCGAAACTGCGAGGACAGCCCTGAGCCAATGAAAAGCTATTTAAATAAAGCGGGGGGGGGGGACATGGAATTGTTTGCACTTCACATTTCAGTAAAATGTAATAAACTAGAAGACACACGCTTATTTAGTTGCTTATTTGGCATTCAACGTCTGTGCAGGATCTCTGTCCCCCCCCCCCTCAATGCTTTCTCTCCCACCCTCCTCCCACCATCTTCCTCCTCTCCCTCCACCCCTCGCGCCATCACCTCCGCGCACCTCCCCCCACGCGGACGAGCAAAGGCGGCCGCGGTGTCTGGGCTTTGAGGTGCCGCCTCGCCTCAACGCCCCCCTCTCCTGACTCGCCCGGCCGCTGACCTCTCTCGCCGATCACCCGCCGAGGGAGGAGGAGGCGGGGTTATGATCGTGGCGGCGGCGCGCGTCTACAACAACGCCGCTCTCGGCTCTTGTGCACGATGGAAACTATCCCCCGAACCAAACCGACGGCCACCACCAATCACCTCCAACCCCGCTCGCCGCTTCTGCCCGCGCCCATCTCTCGCCCATCTCTCACAATCTTAAACAACCTCCGGAGAGGGTGGGTGGGTGGGCGGTGGGTTTTGCATTCGTTTGAAAAGCACCCCCAAATGACCCACGTTTTCTTTCGATGACCTTTTCACAAGAAAGACAAAAAAAAATGCGCCTACGCTTTGCAGACGGGGCCATGTGAGGCGTCACTCCCATCGTGCCTTGCATGCGTGTCACGTGATCGCCACGTGGCATGGTGCGGTGCTCCCTCAGCCTTGTCTAAGCCACTAGCTCCAAAGAGCTGAACGCGCGACCGTGTTTCTGCCGCCACCCCTCAATGTTGTGCGCAGGAGCAATGATGCGGCCCTTAATGTATCCAACATTCGTCGAACTTGTTTCGCACCGTGCGAAACCAACCGTGCCAATCCAGAGGCGCTTCAGCCGAAATCTCCTACCGAGCGGGAAAAATATGGCAGCATCCTCCCGGTGCTCTCCTATTGGAGAGATTGCTGCCAGGGTGGCAACAGCGATAGAACTGGGTGCTTCAAAAAAATGTGAACACTTCGGAGAATTTGCAACAACACCACGAGGAATGTGCCTCCGCGTTCTGGAGACCACCACAATTATGGCGAACAAGTGGAGACTCTTTGACTTTTCGAAGCTATTAACATACTTTTTTTTAATCATGTTACAGTGTATTATCCAGTATAGTAATAGGTTTTTACCCTTTCAACTGATACAAAAACTGACACCTTTATACAAGGCATCATGTTTGCCATAACCACAACACAAGCAGTCAAAATGCAAACAAAAAGAAACAACTCTGATGATGATAATGATATGCACTGTCCTTGAAGTTGATTGGTCCACACCCAAAACAGCTTTTCTTAGAGCCTAGTCTCCCATTGGTGTTGGACCAGATGACGCCAAAATGCGTACAACTCAAAAACAGCGCACCATCAGAGTATTGAGAGCTCGGGACAAGCATTTACACTATGAGACCTCCTTTACCAGTGGCAAAATATAGTAATAGGTTTTTACCCTTTCAACTGGTACAGAGTTGTTTCTTTTTGTTTGCATTTTGACTGCTTGTGTTGTGGCCATTGCAAACATGATGCCTTGCATAAGGGTCTCAGTTTTTGTACCAGTTGAAAGGGTAAAAACCTATTACTATATTTTGCCACTGGTAAAGGAGGTCTCATAGTGTAAGTGTATATTATCCGTTCTTTTTTCCATTAAAAACGAAAGTCTCATGTGAGTGTTAACATTTTTTTGAAGCACGCTGCATAAGCATCGGCGCCGTCTAATGCTCTGCCTCAAAGCGTCACCGAGTTGGAAATGCAATCGATGGTTACAGGATTGTGCACGGTAAATAAAAAAAAATGCGTTAACATTAGTTGCATGCTCCTAACGGTCGTGGATTAGGTTACGTGAGGCGCATGCCTAATGTTACTTTTGTTAAGAAGTAACTCCCTCCCGTTCGGGCAATATAAATGACCAACTCTGACTAACAATTGTACGGAACGATAATTAGTTTCGACATTGATTGGAGCGGAGGTACACACCGGATGGGATGTTTAACTGGAACAAAAGGCGAATCGACGTACAAAAAAAAGGCCACGCTGAGCAATGCAATCCCAATATGCGATCTCGCCTGCTCGTTTATTTACACAAACGAATCACGGTAGGGCGGATGTATCTTACAAAGTGCGGTGTGAACGACCACGATGTTGTCTGCGCTTATGCTTCGACAAAAGACGTGGCCCTACGTGCTTCTGTTATTTCCAATTTTAATCCAAGTGTGCCTTTTTTTGACAAGACGAAGGGTTAAGTCGGGTGAGTCTCGCGTTCGAGAATGACCCGCAGAAGCTGACATCGCAGAGCCGCTTTCGAGATTCCGTCCCCTTCTTGGTTCTTTCGGTAAAGTCACGTAGAAGGGAAATAATAAAATAATAAAAATAAAACATAAAAAAATAAGAATGAATTTATTATGTTTAAAAAATAAAACATATAAAATAAGAAATATTTTATTATGTTTTATTTTTATTATTTTATTATTTCCCTTCTACGTGACTTTACCGAAAGAACCAAGAAGATGAATCCCTACAGTCACGAAAGCTTTAAATCGAAATTCCTTCCCCTGTGAGGCCCCTGAGCCCCAGCATCAGGCGGCGCGCTTTCCACGCAAATTTTCGGCCGCAACGGACAACGGCCGTCACGTGACAGGCAAACGATCGGTGTCAATGCAATTCCGAGAGCAATAATGCAAATTTAACCAAATTGTTCCGAAACCAGGGGCAATCAACTCGCAAAACGTGAGATCCTAGTTTAGCCCCCTACATAATGAACGGATGTAATAATGCCACGCACCTGAAACACTGATTCGAACCCAGGGTCTCAGCGCTACCGGCCTCCGCACTCAGACATCCACGAGCCATTGGGTCACCTCTTGAACCTGCCAGAATTTGATGCAGTGAGAGCAGTGCGCATTATTTGTTTATAAATGACCCCGAAAGATGCACGTGACACGCGCGATGCATGGACAAGTCCGAAAACGACCGTGCGACTGAATTGCAAGTGCCGGTGGAGAACCGCCCTTCCTGCTATGACTCATGAACGGCCGTGCTGCGTGTATACGTCTGAGTAGACACCGCTGGCTAAAGGTCACTGGGTTTGTGGTGAATGCTGTCACTAATGTTTGGGTGCCTGTCTCCTACCACATCTATTCTCTGGGCCCCGGGAGATTATGTTACCTGGGGCGGGCAGGGGAGCGAGCTTTTATCACAATGCAACAGGAAAAATAAGAAAACCCACACACAAATCAAAATATTATTTGTGCAATTCACATCCGAGTATAACACCGCACGCACACGAGTATACTCACGCAGTGACGATACACCCATTTATATACATTAATGCACACAAAAATAATCCCCGTATAGCCTTTAGAGACTGTTGGGCAAGTGCTGTTAGCGAGCACCTATAAAGGCCGATACGGCACACGAGGGGGGGGGAGGGGTTGGGTGGCCAGCACCACGCCCACCCGCCTTCGTCTCCAAAGTGGAAATGTTTACAAACCACACCAGGTACTCATTTGAGGCTTAGTCGAGGTAGGAGAGGCTCAGGACCGGTCTCAAATAATAGTCCCTGGTGTTGGCCGTGAGCGGGAATTGAACTCGGGTCAGCAAGGTTCATAGCGCAGCGGGCGAACCGCTACACTACCGCTCCCCACAGTGCACACACACCCACACAAACTCACGTGTTATCATTGATATATTTCTTCTGCAGCCCATGTGTGCGATCATGTTTTTTTTTGCGGGCCGGACAGCTCACGAGGACAATGCTCGTGGCAGGGTATATCAGACGCGACTGCGGACACCTTCACAAATTATTAAATTACGCTACGTCGTCAAGATCCTTGAACTGGCATTTGTTTATTTTGTTCCTGCTCAGCTCGGAGCCATAAATACCGGCCACGAGAACCTATTTTTCGAATCACTCTCCCAAATGCATAGCACACCGCACGCGTCGAAGAGCGGTCATCGTTTCAGAGCCACTCCAACAGAGGGAGCTGTGTGCATCCTCAGGTTCAACGTTGCCGAGTGGCCACGTTCCAGCGAGATAGTCATATCTCACGGCATATCTTATCCTGAATAACGATCATCACTACATATATATATCGGTTTCCTGTACATATGGTAAATTTATTTAACATTTGTATTGTATCCTTAATGTGCTTTAGCTGTTCTTCCAGCACGGATAGATGACGTACTTTAAAATAAGCCTTCCGTGAGGCTTCTAAAGCCAAGGAAACTTGGCAATATGCAACGCTTATAACGCACGTGCTGTCAATTCACGAGAGGTAAAATATTAAAATTTGACTTTTACACGAGCACAGGCTCACCTTAAGTTGTGCTGCAGAAGAAGAAAGGAAAAAAACACAAGAATATTCAGTGGGTACTCGTGGAACTATTATATTTAAAATTCAAATTATTGTTTGTTATTTCCCAAATGCTTCGTCAGGAATCAAGATGTTTAAATCATGCATTGAGAAAAATATGTATATTTTTCGATTTAAAGCTTTCGTGACTGCAGGGATTCATCTTCTTTGTTCTTTCGGTAAAGTCACGTAGAATGGAAATAATAAAATAATAAAATAAAACATTATAAGATAATTCTCACGACGTTTCGGCCACAACGCAAGCAGCCGTCCTCAGGTGAAGACCAGGTCTGTCGGGGAGACAGCTTGCGTTGTGGCCGAAACGTCGTGAGAATTATCTTTTTGTTTTATTTTATTATTTTATTATTTCCATTCTACGTGACTTTACCGAAAGAACCAAGAATATGTATATACATAATGGGATTCTGCCAAAAGGGAAATGTGATTAGTGTGGCTTTAGTAGTGACCGACACATCGTAGTATCGCCAGTGTTGGTGTACGGTGCTTTTTTCTGCAATATTTTGCGGTCTTTTCTTGGATTTTCTGTTTGCACATAGTCACTTTAAGATGTTTTCTTGTTCATGTTTTTGTTTTTTGTTTGTTGCGGTTGCACCCGATTCAAGAGCCGAATGGCTCACAGGGCTCTATCTAATAAATGAACTTGGTAATAAATGAACTTGATGAGCGCATCAAGCCTCGTGAGTGTGAGATGGTCTTGAGCTGCCAGTTTGCCGTTTGCACAACCGCTGCTGCCTCGTCCACAGAATTAATCCACACGGCAATTCCAGCGATCATTCTAACCTTTTGTGAAACGGTAAAAATGCACTTCAGTTTGAGAACCATCTTCCTGCGAGAGCCAAGTTGAATTCCCATAATTAGGTTTGGGCCACTGCATGAGTGGCGGTGACAGTGGTTAGCACGCTGCGCTAGGAACCCGGAGATCTAGGTTTGTTTCTTGACCACGTCTAGCATCGGTGGGGATTGATATCTTAACAGGTCCTGGGCTACCTCGTTCACCGATGCACTTTGACCGATGTGGCGAAGAGCCTCAACAACATTCCTGCTGTGGAGAGGCCTTGATCCAAAGGCGGATTAACAAAGAGCTGCTCATTGTTTGTTGTGAACATCCATTGCGCGTGGAAGGCATGTGTAGTTTTTTTTTTTATCCAGGAACGCATCATTGAGCCTTGAATCGGCCTGCATTCGCCTGCATTGGGATGTTTGCCCAATTACTTTTTTTAACATATATGTAGTGTGCTAATTCAGAGACACTAGTAGGAGGCACTCTCTCATGTTTTTTTCCGGCCTTCACAGCCATCGGGGATAACTACATACCGGGTCAGGAGAGACAACACGCTTCCAGACCCACAGCTCGAAGAGGCGATGAACACGACGACAGCAGCACGACGAGTTCCACTCCGAATGGCAGCAGCCCCGATTGTGAGTCGGAGCTCGCCTTTTATCCTCCTCAGCGTGGCCAGGCTCCGCCCTCGGCCACGCCACCTTCTGGATCCCCCAGAAGGCTCCGGGCCTCGCCCGCGGGTCCAACTGGTAGAACGGGCTGCTACCCCCAATCCCATTGTCGACCAATCTTCCAGCGCCACGCGCTATAGTGACTCATTCAATGTCACTACACATATACAACATTACTTTACATGCATGTGGAAGACAACTAGAATACGCGCAGAAAACCCCGCGCATGAATGAGATCACAATGATGAACTTCAGTTCGCATTTCAAATGAAGCCGTACGATTATTAGAAAACTGGGTCAAACTCTGTGATTGCGTTGTGACTTATTGCTGCTACCGGCTTTGGGGAAATAACAAAAAGTGGCAAATAGTTTTTGTTCATTTCTTTGCTTCAGTGGAGTTAGTGCTCCTGCTGATATGACAAACGCCACGGGTTTCATTGTATTGTCAACTCAGGGCAGGCCGGCTTCAGATTCTCTCGGATGGGGAGGGGGGGCAGTTGGCGCCACGGTGGTGAGATGTTAACTCCCTCGCCTGGTATACAGGGCTTCTGGTTTCGATCCCGACCCTCTGCTGTATATTTGGAGTTTGCACGTTCTCCATAGCTCGGTGGGTCTTACCTGATAAAATAGAAATAAAACATAGTTCTCGATTTAGTTTAGTTTCAATTAATGGGCGACGTGGCTTACGTCTGGCGGTTAATTCGCAGGCATCACGGACACAATGGTTTGAGATACGGTTCCCATTCTTCTCGCTTAGTTTTGTACCGAGTAAATGTGCAGAGCGAATGGGGCTGTTATTGCACGGCATCCATATTGGCATTATTTTAAACACGGCTCGACGAAGCCAGCCATCGAAGCAATCGTATAAAGCAGCGAAAAACGCTGGCCTTTTCTCCCTGTCAATAACTGTGGGTTTATACGGTTATATATTGTAGGGGCTCACACCCCAATAGCCGCAGCTTTTTTTTTAATGGACATTTTTTTCTATTGCATCGTGATTTAAAATATGCCATTCTGTCAATTATGTACACTGTATGCGCTCCCACAAAGTAACAAATGGTCATAAACATATACTGTCATAAATATATACTGTCAGCTGCAGCCCAGTATTTTTCTGGCAACCGTTTTCATTTCTCAACCAATTCTTCCTTCAGTTATGCTCTTGGCATCGTGCCCTGAGATGACGGGTCCATTCGTAACTGTCGCAGAACAGTGCATAGCGCCGTGGGTCAGACAATGTCCTGCGGAAGGTGATAACGCTGAACTACTACAGAGATCCCATCAGGTTACATTTGTCATGTCCGCACTCGAGGTGTGGCACTTTCCTGCACAATTTCTGTTGTTGTTGTTGTTGTTGCAATGAAATGATCATCTCGTGGCAGTCAAGCCCACATTTTTCTTTCTTAAATTAATTATCAAAGCTAGAACAGAGCCAAACCAAGTGTTGACTTACTGCACTTTCAGAAACCCAGTTTAACCACAGACAGCTGAGATCCAAATTCAAATCCCAGGGTCTCAGTGGTGACAGTTCAAAATACACCACAACAGTGAGCAATGTGCCTGCATTAACTCGCACAAAGAGCCAGGCAATGCCATTGTCTGGGCAGAGCTTTGCAGTGCTTTGAACACCGGGACTGCCAGTTACAATAATACGATTTAAATTGAAGATTTGGAGAGCGTACACCATGACCACAGAAGTCATCTGGCGCAGACTCTTAAGTTCGGGTGACATTCATTTTCACGCGGGCGAAACTTGTAATTTTAAATGGCAAACACTGCGTTCTCTTCTCGCGGGAAGTGATGAGAGGTGACTGTGCCATTGTTGCATTCTCTTTTCCCCCCATGAAGTCTGCTTCATCCCAAGTACTTGAGCGCCAATTTCGACGCGATGCACCGAGAATATCAATGACTCCGAAATCGGAATCTTTACTTCGACTGCTGCAGGAGGAATCCGATGAGCTATGAAGCTCTTTTCACAGATGTCCAGTATGGGGCGGGTCATCAAGTTACGACACAGACAGCAAATGATCGGAGTACAACATAAAGATTATGGAAAGCAAGTTACAAGATAAATAATAATTATTCATTAAAGTCACATTTATAAAGATTTGGCTCGGCAGCAAAAACAGCAACAAAACAGTCCCAGTTCACACCAAGATAACAACCGCGCAGCAGCAGTCCCTCAACAAAATGCCACATTGACATTGAACTATCGACACTGCACGGGTAACGATCAAAAGTTACAAATCACAATTTGCACATCCTGCGCTAATCCGGATAATCGTTTTTTTTTAAGGAAGATTTCCGATGAAAATAGTTTTTTTACCCTGACAACAAAACTGACACCTTTTTTTTTACAAGGAGTCATGTTTACATAGACCACAATACCTGCAGCCGATGTTACGGCAGGAGAACGAGGTTGTTCCAAAATGTTGGCGCTGCAGTGTCAGTGGCTGGCCAGCGTTTGTCATGTCGGTAGTCGGTGTCGGTGGCCCACGCTCTGCCTTCGTTTTGCACAGCGAGTCCATCTGGGCCCGACTCTCTAGCGGGTCACTGTGCCATTCGACAGTTTCGCCGGTAAATCTGATAATCGTATTTAAATTACATCGCCAATGTTACCGGTGTCTCGAGATGAACGCGGGTCTTCTCAAAACAATGCAACGCAGCTGAACACGACGCCCCCCTTCTAGGACATCTCGTACATTTTTTGTTTACGACGATTTTTTTGTACACGTAAGGGCACCTTTAAGTGGCACTGTATCGTTCCACAATTGGCGTTGCTGAATTTAGCATTTTCCCAATGAAGCGATTTAGAAAACATGTACCTACCATCCGGTCTTTCTGTTGGTGCTCCTCGGGGTCAGGGCCGGCGAAAATGAGGGCTGCTTACTTGGGCCCTGCACTGCCAATTCTCCATTGGGCCAAAACCCAAGTTCACGCTGTCCTTAGCGGTAAATCACCGTGATCACGGTGGTGAATCACCGTGGTGATTCACCACCGTGGTGATTCACCGGTAAAACCCACACAGCAGCTCAACTAAACTAAACTACTAAAACATTTTTTTTTATTTTATCAGGTAAGGCCCACTGAACTGTATAGCTCTTTTTCAGAAACGATCTGACCACAAATGATAGCCCAACGAAGTGGCTTATCGCGTGGAAAATTTCGAGCAGCCAAATACTCTCATCGCACAGTTGATTCTAAATGTGCAGGGACCAACAAATGGAGCACCCAAAGAAAAACAATCCACGCGACCACGGGGAGAACATGAAAACTCGGAATATACTGTACAGACGTCCGGGTCTGGATCGAACTCTACGGCCTCATGTATACCATGCGACTTACAATGCGTGGAGCAGGCAATAATAATGCTCTTATACTGCTCGGGGCACGCTCTATGGCTTGTACTTGAATTTCTATATCATAGTTCTGTATATAGTATCTCCTCTTTTCTTGTGAAAAGGAGACCTCACGAGTTGCCGTTGAAAGGGAACTTCATTCATCCAAACAACACCAACACTTGCTACGTGGTTTTATCCAAATAAATAAGTGATTTGTGATTTTAGTTTGTTTTGGGCAACCTGCATTTTGACGCAGGGGACACGTGGCCAATTCTATTTGTGACAAAGCATCACGGCATCAATAATGTCAAGTATTAACCAGGACAGCAGCGGAGCTGGAACAACAAACAGGGACAGGGACAATAAGTGGCTAAAGTGGTTCCTGCAGAGGTTCTTTGCATGAAAATGCATGGCACAAAAATATATAATTTTACAATATCATTCATTCGGATGTATCGAGCATCTCAATGCAACAACATTAGTATAAAACAGCATTTTACGCAATTTTAAATATGATTTGAAAGCTCATTTATTAAGAACTGATTTTTGTGTTTCGTTTGTTGGGCTTGCCCCGCACTTTCAATCAGCACGGTTGGCTACGTACGGTGCGAAAGAAGTCCAACATACGTACAAAACAGCAGGGGGCATTCGTATCCTTGGGAAATCATGGATATTTTTTCAAGAGACAATCAGTCAAATGCAAACACAATAAGACCGCTGCGTATACAAAAGAAGGCTATGAGTACACATCACCTCTCATCAGTTTAATGGGCATTCAGTGAAGAAAACAACATTTTTATAACCGCAAGTGCTATTGCTGCTCTCGAAGTGCTGATGGGCTATTTGGGTGAGGCAATAAATACATATTTTTCTCTAAGAAGAGAGATTATGGAAAAATGCAATAATAAGTTACTGGTGCAATGCGCATTGTATATTTTCAATTAACTGCCTCCAGGGTGAATTCATCTTAGTTGCAGATCATTAACATTCGACCGAGTGCAGTTTAAGTTTCATAATTTAAATTTTAATTAAAACCGAATTATAAGTGTATATTTACTAAATACATTATTTTTGCTGGCCATTGGTAGCTCAGTGGTGAGTGAACCCTGAAAACTGAGTTATAATCTTAGCCATGGCTAACATCAAGCGTAAGATGACATCTGAACAGATCCTGGTGGCCTCACCCTTTGACCATCCTGTACTGACCATCAAGATGAAGTGTGGTCAATTAAACCCGATGATGATGATGATGAAGCGTTTGAGTGTCAACCGCTTGTTGGTGTAGAGGGCTCAGTTTTCCTCCCAAATGTCCAAACGTCTCAATGCAGGCAGGAGCCTCCTGAAAAAAAAGCCTTGAGACTATCCCGGGTAAATAATAATTTCCGTTATTGTCACTGTAGATTTTTTCCCGATGTGAATGACCAATGCGGTGTTTTTTTTGTGTTTTGTTATCATTAGTTGTGCCTGCTCACAACTGCCAGCCCAGTCCCTTAATCGTGTTGTTGTCTAAGCGAGTTTGCTAAGCATGCCACACATGTCCACCCGTTCATTATATTTTATTTGGGGCCCGTGTGTCCGGTTTTATTTTCACGAGGAGCACGGTCAGATTAGATTGAATTTTGCATGTCTCAAATTCCGGGAGGGCAAAATTGACTAAAAAAAAAACTTTTGGTGAAAATTTTCTGCACGCACATCCACGTGCACAGTGACAACACTTACAAATGTCACGAATGGACTGCAAACGCGGATGGATCGAAAGGGAAAACGTGTATGAACAGCGCGGACAAATGTTCTTCTAAAGGCACCAGCAGAATGAGAAATCATGTTTGAAGCAACGCGTGATGCGATGGTGCAGTGTGGCCAGTGCAACTTGGAGTTGTTTGTACTTGTGCTCAACAAAGACTCATTTCCTGGCAGCGATTTAAGCCGCACCACATCTACGTAATAATAGGCTCAGTCAACCATTCTACACAACAAAGACTCATTTCCTGGCAGCGATTTAAGCCGCACCACATCTACGTAACAATAGGCTCAGTCAACCATTCTACACAACAAAGACTAATTTCCTGGCAGCGATTTCAGCCGCATCATCTCTACATAACAAAAAGGCTCAGTCCCTTTTACACGCACCTATACATCAGCCGCACCTAGTTTACACAACAAAGGCTCATTCCTAACAGCGTGCTTCAGCCGCACCGAACCTCACAAAAACAATATTCAGGGCCTACCTTGGCTCCTCCCACCCTCAACCAGTATATATACAAGGACTGTTTCCTTGGAATTTCTCTCACTTGATACAGCAATCGTGCTGTGACGGTTCCACCTGAAGACGGAAGCTTGTGTTGCCTCCGAAACGTCGTGATTTTTATTTTATTTTTTATTTTACTTTTATTAATTTTCATTTTTTACCTACGTGACTTTACCGAAAAAAACCTAAGAATATGAATCCTTGCAGCCACGAAAGCTTCAAATCTAGAATTGTGCACCACTGCCAACGCAGTTCCTGTTCTCTTCGCTCGATTGTGATTGGATGGTCCTGCCACGGCACCACCGGGCCAGCGTACGTCGTAGACATTCGTGTAAAATAAATAACCGGGAAATAATAATAATGAGAGTAAACTTGGTTTTCTGTCGCGCAATTCAAACAAAGACTCAAATCCAAGACAGCTCCTTCCCGTGTCTATCCACGTAATTTTAAAATTTTATTTTTACACATCCCACCAACCCACACAGCCTTCTGGGAGTGCACATTTGGTCAGCAGCATTATTTTAATGCAAGAAAAGCTCTGGACCGGTTTCACCGATACGATGTAAGTGGTTTTATATGCATACGGGAAGGCGTATTGTATTATTTATGTTTCCCTACATTGCCCGCAACGACGCTCGCAATGATTTCCGTGTTATACATCTTCAAAGACAGAGACGGAGAACGCCGCTCATCTGCACGGATGAAGGAAGCAGTGTCGCGCCATTGTGAAGGCTAAGGAGCAACGAAGGGAATCCGTAGGCGGTGTCTCTCCAAAGGTCAGCGCTCAGCGTGACACAATGTTGTGCCGCGTGTCAGGGATTCTGAGACGGGTAAGCACAGCCCCTCCGTCCCTTGATGCCGATGCGGTACAATAAAAGAATAAAAAATATATAGACCCAAGAAAACTAGATTTGTCTTGAAGTCACCTTGTTAGAGAGCGCCCGAGTGACTGCCAGAGGTTTGTTTCGGATTAGACATGGCCCCAGGCCAGCAGGAAGGCGGTTGAGATTACTGTGATACTGATGCGGTGCTCGCTTTTTTTATTTTTTATAATAAATATTGTTGAATAAAATCGTGAGCGAGCACACAAGACCGAGGCGGTGCGGCTGAAACATGAATGACGTTGCATGCAGTGATTGGGGGGGGGGGGCATGCACACAGCTCGAGGTGCCGGCAGCGAATGACGGCATGTGACATCAACGCCGGTGCTCTGCAAGCCCAGGTGCTGGACCATCGTCGATGGTGGCGTCGTTTTTTGTTTGTTGTTGTTGTTATTGTTGTTATTGTTGTTATTGTTGTTATTGTTGTTATTGTTGTTGCTGTTGTGTCTAGTTTGTTGTCCTTCCCCCGCAACTCCGATTAGCACGGTTGGCTACGTACGGTGTGAAAGAATCTCAGCATGCATACTACACTATAAACTACACTATACACTACATTACACACAGTACGCTATACACTACACCACTATATTAAATTGAAAACTAATTTCTTTAAAACGGATTTTCGTGTTAAGTTTGTTGTCCTTCCAGCGCACCTCCAATTAGCACGGTTTGTCTAAGCATGGTGCGAAAGAAGTTCAAATACACATATGCACGTACATGCATGTCGTTCGACAAGGTACCACTGGCTGTAAAAATAAAAATCCTCACCGAGGAAGCTGCCAAATGGCAGGGACGCAAAGAAAGAGCAGCGGCCTGACATCAACAGACCCCCATCCCCAGAACCTCCTCCTCCTGCCGTGTGTGTGTGTGTGCACGCGATGGAGATTGCACATCTCAGAGGCCGGTCCGCGCAGAGCCCTCTCCGGACGCACCGATGATTCCGTCATCTGCGGAAGCCACCCTCGTACCGAGGAGATCGCCGAGCTGAAGCGAGCCCCCCACCCCCCCTCCTCCCACCAACTCTGGAGGGTACGTTCACTTGCTCTTCCACGTCGCTGGCTACACAACTTGGGATAGGTTGGGAAGGACCCACAACACTTCACCCCCCCCACCCACCACCACCACACGTGACCTGCCCATTTGTACTGCAACATGGGAGCGGATTTGAGAAACCTGGACCGAAGTTGAAACCGCCACGCCGAGGACGACCGAATGGGAATCCGCGACCCCCGAGCGAATAAACAACACAGCTCCTCCGAAAGGGGTCGTAGCAAAAACCGAACGCCTTAGAAATCCGTGCGAGAGCTTAATTTTGTGTCGTGTCCATCCCTCGGAGATGTATCGAAGGATGGCTGCGAGCGGGGGACATTCGCTGCTGGGAAACGGAGTTCATTGATTGAATATTGTGGCTTGCAACGCTTTGGTTTGTGGGGGGGGGAGGGCTGACCCTGGTTAGGCGGGTGTGATTGGCTCCCTGTGAGGTGAGGCTTCGAGTAATACAAATTGGGTTCCGCTTATTTAACCGTCTCAAGAACTGTGTGCTTCGTCTGCAATGGGGCTAAAAAAAACGGCGCAAAGGCGACATGCTAACACGTAAATCTAAAAGGACGACGGAGATAGGACGGGACAAAATAAATACGTCAATAAAATCTCCGCAAAATATTTTTATTTAAAAAGAAAATCCCCCCTCAGGCAGGCATGGTGCGTTTGAGATTACGTCCGGTGGGTAAAAAATAACATTTCCCGGGGTCGGTTCCGTTCCTGAAATTGCACCGACGCACGCATTCGTGCCGGCGGCGGTATTCTGAAACCGCATCGGGTGCCGCTGGGCGATAAATGGCAAAATCCAGTGGTGGGACATGGTGCCGCACAAGGACTGCACATGCTAAATTCGATGGGTTGCAGCGTGCGTGATGCGCCGTCGTGGTTTGCGTTCCTTGATAATGAAATGGATTGAGACCATTCATCAACCAGCTCTGACCGCCGTAGTGAAACGTGGTCAAAGCACCCGCCCCCCCCCACCCACATGACCAACACAGCATGGGAAGGTTGTCATTCAGTAGTGGATTGTGAATTACTGTGTAACAAAAAAAATTGGTTCCTGGGTAGTAAGTGGTTTTTTATAATTGCTTATGCCTCAAAAGTACAGCAATGGCGAGTATTCCCCACAAACTTTGCTTTTGTGACCAGGACACAAAACAAAGGTTATTATCCACTCCATTAATAACACTGTGAAACAAATGTATTCATTTTTTGTGCCTCGGTAGTAAGTTCCCCACAAACTTTGGGTTTTTTTTAGGCATAAGCAATTAGGAAATAACACTTACTACCAAGGCACAAAAAATGAATAAATTTGTTTCACAGTGTTATTAATGGAGTGGAGTATTACCTTTGTTTTGTGTCCTGGTCACAAAACCAAAGTTTGTGGGGAATAATCGCCATTTTCTATACTTTTGAGGCATAAGCAATTAGAAAATAACACTTACTACCCAGGAACAAAAATCGTGTTACATAGTGAACTTTAGTCTTTGCTATGTTAATCAGTGACCGGCACACTAGGACAAAAATCCGCCGTATAACTTTTGCAGACTGTTGGGGCAAGTGCTGTTAGCGAACATCTATGAAGGCCGGTATGGGAACACGAGGGGTTGGGTGGCCAATACCACGCCCGGCCGCCTTTGTCTCCCACGTGGCGATGTTTACACACTAGGTAATCATCTTGTTGGTTCTTTCGGTAAAGTCTGTCAGACGCTGTCTTTCTGACAGACCTGTTCTTCACCTGACAGCCCTGTTCTTCACCTGAGGACGGCTGCTTGCGTTGTGGCCGAAACGTCGTGAGAATTGTATTTTATTATGTTTTATTTTTATTATTTTATTATTTCCATTCTACGTGACTTTACCGAAAGAACCAAGAAGATGAATCCCTGCAGTCACGAAAGCTTTAAATCGAAACTAGGTAATCATTTGAAGCTGAGTTGACCTAGGGGAGGGCCCAGGACCGGTTCAAACAATCGTCACTGGGTGTTGGCCATAAGCTGGAATCGAACTCGCATGGCCGGGGTTCGTAGCGCAGCGCCAACCACATACATGCGCGCGCCACGCTGTGCGTCCACACGTGCGTTGTTCTGCTTCCTCGCCGCCTTCAGCTGTAACCTACTGACCCCCGTGCTCGTATTGGACATCTGTGGGGTGAAAAAAGCTTCACAGCTCATCGGATTCCTCCTCCTGGAGTCTACAGAAAAAAACTCAAATCTGATTCCGAGTTCAGTGACTAGGCGGACAGCACTGCCCAGTCGAAACAATGCGGTGAGTTTCTGAAATACCCCCCTCCCCCTCCCCTAAGAAGTACTTTGCGTGGGCATCTACCAGAAGCAGTAGGTTTGGGTACAGGACGGTTAGTCGATCGGCAGGTTGCGTGCGGGTGGGGTAAAGTGTGCGTACTCCCATCACATGACCCGTTCTTACCGGGCATCTGGGGGGATAAAAAAGAGCCTCATAGCTCGTCGGATGTCTCCAGGATGAATCCAAACGTCCCTTCTCTCATCTTTCACCGCACACCTCCGATTAGCACGGTTGCCTCGTGTACGGCGGGGAAGAGGTTCAACGTACGTATACACATCTTCTTCTCTCTGGCCAGCGAGGGAGAGCAGAGCCCAGCTATCATACGGAAGGGATTCCCCAGAGTTCCTTCTCGTAAAGAACCCTTCTGGGGGAAGTGGTGTGAGCAAGCAATTGCAGGGCTGAACCTTTACAGTTGGCAGGGAATGCATGCACGTCGATGGCGTGATGCACAGCCCTGCCAAGCTGCCAGTGTTGTATTCATCGCTGGTCGCAGCCCGAGGGCGCAGCACTCGAGCATGTTTACATTTTGTCATTAAACTCCAGCTATCGACTTCACATTCCCAAGTAGTGCATCTCTGGATAATTAAGGGCGCTCTTACACAAACGGATGCTCGGTGTGCATCAGTAACAAGTTCGGGGCCAGGTGTATGCCCCAGCTGACATGAACACGGTCATGCCGCTTAAAGGCCTCCCCCCCCCAGATATTCAAGCCCCATTGCCAACCAACATGATACACTTCCCCGTCTTCTCGTGTGTACGTGTGCTTAGAAGAAGACGAAGATGATGAAGAATCAAATGCAAGCTACATTTCACGACTATGTACAACCGCCTCCAAAAATGTAAGAATAGTTTATGTAATGATTTCGTTGCGATAAGGTATGATTTAAGGCACTTGAGAGATAAGGGGGGAATAATTAATAGCTAGAAGAAGAGGAAGAAGAGGAATGTAGCGAGATGTTAACTACCTCGCCGAGTATGCAGGAGGTCGTGAGTTCGATCCCGACCCTGACACTTGCTGTATATTTTGTGTTTGTGCGTCTCTCTCCTTATGGTCCTGTGGTTTTTTCTCCGGGTCCTCTGGTTTTTCCCTCAATATTTAGGAATCAACGCGCGTTTAAGAGCATTTGGCTGCAATACATTTCCACGTAATAAGCCACTTCGTTGAGCTATCATTTACAGCCAAGTCGCTTTTGAAAACTAACTATAAATAGCTCAGTGGGCCTTCTCTGGTAAAATAAAAAAAAATCTTTAGTTTTAGTTTATGCGGCGTGGGGCTATTGAGGAGTGTTCCACAACCGGTTCAGATGTAATAGTTTTAATAGGTCATTGAGGCTCGACTGAACAGAGGCAGGGGGCCAGTGGCATGAATGGATGGGGCAGAAGAATTTAGCAAACAGCCACGACGTGTCCTTTGGGCATTTCCGTAAAGTCACGTAGATAGGTTCAAAGAAAATAACCAAAAACTACGACGTTTCGATCGCAACACAAGCGGTCGTCATCAGGAAAAGGGGATTGGCTTCTAAAGCGCAAACTGTTTATAAAGGATTAAAAATGGGCGTAGCTTTAAGTCTCCCTGCCTCCACGGCAGTCTTGACTCAGGGTCTTGACGGAAGGTCTTGATTGCCCGAGTGGGAGGCAGGCAAAGGATACTCTCCAGTTACTTATTTGATGGGAGGAAACCAGTGCGCCTTGAGATAACCCACACACACACACGGAGGGGAAAGAGGGTTGCAATGGCGATGATTGGTCAGACACGTACTCTCTGTACCGCAGTGATGTATCTACTATCATATTTTTTCCATGTTTTGTTGTTGTAACGTTCTGACCTTGTGCCGCTACTGGCCATCCGTGAAAAAGAGCTTCATAGCTCAATGGATTCCTCCAGTATAAATACATATTCTGATTCTGATCTCACACATGAAACCAAAATGTAATCCGCCAACCGTACCTCCAAGTGTCTTGGAGGGTAGGATTACAAATAAATAATTCGAGGATGAAGGTGGAGCCCTGGAATTGCATGGTCACGCCACTTGCTGGCGGAAGAGCCTCTAATTATCGATGAGAGGTCTCCAGGCCCCCCCCCTTCTAGAGGCTAATTTGGCGCCGTCACAGCCAGCTGGCCAGGCACCTTGATAGAGGTGGGAATACCCCACACTTTACCCCACCGCACGCAACCTGCTGAACAGAGGTCGCAACCGGGTACCCGATACCCGTACCCTACCCGATACCCGGCTACCCGTACCCAGCTGGGTACGGGTAACCGTTTGCGACCCTGGTGCGGCAAGGTACAGGTACGGGTAGACCGTGAGTCACTGGTGAGTAACCGTTTGTCACTCATTTCCCAACGTCTTGTCTCTTCTCACAATTCAAGTTCCTAGAATCAACCCACCCGCGCCTCCAACATGGCTTCATCCCAGAGGTCGCAATCGGGTACCCAATACCCGTACGCTACCCGTACCCGGCCGGGTACGGTTAGGGTACGGGTACGGCCGGGTACGGGTACGGGTACCCGTTTGCGACCCTGGTGCGGCCGGGTACGAGTACGGGTAAGGAATCAAAACCCGTTTGCGACTTCTGCTGCTGAACGACTAACTGCGCTGTATTCATTTGTACTGCTGGATGGACGCAGTTGCAGCATTTTAAATCCACTTGCAAAGTTGTCTCAACGGTCGCACGGGGTATGGGGGGAGTAATCGACACCACGGTCCATGCATGGCAAAGTCTACCGTGCGCTAACCAATAACAACAACCACCGTAGTATTCCCTATCGACCCCTATATTTGGATTCCACAAATGCATCAACGGCAGCTCCAAACTCTTATTCTTCATTAAAGTCTAATTCACATGTGTGGCTATGTACATCCCCAGACTGAAGCAACTAAATCAAGTCAGTCGCGCAAAGAAACATCCCAAGATAAAGCAACTAAATCAAGTCAATCGCGCAAAAAAAAATGCGCAGGGCTCCGAGCTCGCAGCTCAGGATGTGGACCCATGAAAGCACCTACCACATCCCCCCCCCCCCCAGCTCCATCTTTTTCCCTTGCATCCACGGGAAAACAAAGGTGCTGTGCATAACTTGGGAAGAGAGCTAAGCCACGTACGCACGTGCGTGCAGGTCGGAGGTGCGCTGTGCGGGGGGGGGGCGGAGGAGTGAAGGACACCAAACTAAATGCAAAAAGCGGTTCCAAAGAAACGAGGCAGGAGCCTCGGCTGAGGCAGCGTGGGTGAAATAGCCGGTGACGTCGGCTGGCGCGTAGGCGACGCCGGCGCATCAAGCACGCGACTCATGCGGAGCGGGGGCAACACGAGCAAGTTAACAACGCCGCACCGCTCCGTGGAGTAAGCGGGGGGGGGGGGGTGAGATGCACGATTGGAATGTTAACAGTGAGTGAGAGACGGAATATCGCGGAGATAAGGAATACCGTGACGCAAAGAACGTCAATGGCACGTGTCGTGATGGGGTACCGTGAGATCCGGCCGTGTTCGTCCAACGCATTAGTTCGGTTGCCGAACGAATGCTTGCCACAAATGAACCACGATGCCTCGCTGATTTCGTCAATGAGCATAAACCAACATCACGCAAACTCCGGTCATTCTCGCGGCGGCGGCTTTTGGCTACCCATCGAACAGAGACGGTCACCGCATCACGCGCGCTCTCATATGCACTTCCGCGGCCGTCTGGAATGGTCTTCCTTCTGATACCAGGAAGCCACTGGGAGCTATGCACTTTTAAATCGAGATTGAAAACTCGTTTTCTTTAGAAATGCTTTTTTGTGTATAGTTTTTTGTCCTTCCCCGGTGCATCCGATTGGTTACGTATGGTGCGAAAGAGGTTGAACGTACATACATACATCATTAAAACTGTAAAGAAGAGCGAGGGTACAGGACTGTGTCACGGCTAGAAGGGGTGATGGCGTAAATAGAGACTCGCGAGGGAGCGGCAGCCAAGAGATGGAACGCATCCCGAGAGGACGTCACGACGAGGAGATGGAATGATTAAATCAGCTCGTGCACAGGCGTGAGGTGGACTGTTATGTCGTACGATTGTGAGATGTGGTGGCGGCTTGGGGAAGCGGAGGCCTTCATTCAGCAGTGGATTGACCAAGGCAGATGATGATTTGGATAAGTGGGCTGCAATTATCTGCACTGTCCATGTATACACATTTTGTAAGAGACAATATTGGTATGCGCTGGTTTTGTTATTTTTCCCTTTGGGAATTTCCACAGTTATTGTGTAAGTTTGTCGAAATATATACAGATTCCGACTTAACCTGCTCGACACGTTTTTTTAATATCAAAATGAATGGGGGGGGGGGGGAAGCAGCTGAATGTGAAATTATTTTCTAAAATTGTAAACAATTGCTTCGGTGCATTCAGCAGTTAAAATCCACAATAGTTATCCGGCAGTGAAATAGCTCGCTGCTAAACTTTTTGTTTGAAAAATCATGCAAGATTAAAGAGTCCAGAAATATTGCATTAAACAGTCAAAATAAGTTTGTATTTTTGTTCTCAAACCCAGCCACTCTTTGAGCAGACTTAAAACAAAAGAATAAGGGAAACTACCTTATCTTACACCAACCGCATACTGTTTCATAGCCGTACACAATAACAAAAAGACAAACTTTCAATTGATAATAAAAGCCAAAAACATTTACACATGGCATTTTGTAAAAAAAAAAAACACTCCGAAATTGATTCTTAAACACGAATTCGCCAAGTCATTTTTTCCATAATAGAGGTTTTTTGGGTTAGATCACCTAAATGTATAAATGTGTTGTTTAACCCGCCACCATCCGACCCAGCCAATTAGTAAGGTTTGTCACGTAAACACATGCCAATTCGGGTGGTGGTGAGTTTAATGACACATTTATATATTTACGCGATCTAACCCCAAAAATCTGTATTACGTATGATATTGGTCGCGGTAGCTTACGTGATAAACTGCATTTTTTACAGCACTTTTATAAATATTCTACTTTGTCAATCAACCAGCCCCCCCCCCCACGCTGTGTCACCAGTGGCAACACAGTTCAATGTATGTGTGTATGCATGTTGGCACGGTTGGCACAGTAGGGGGCATAGGTGGTGCATCGGCCAGTCATCTCAGTCAGTCGACCTATGGCACCTGGGTCTGTCCCGTGACCTGGCCTTAACGTGCACATAGCCTGGCACAGGCGCCGTGGTGACGTCTCCACCACTCAGTGGCGAATGGCGGTTGTTGGTGTATGCATGTAGTGTGGGGAGCGGTCGTGTAGTGGTTAGCGCACCACACTACGAATCCGGCGATCTGGGTTCAATTCCCGCTCGCGGCCACCACCAGTAACGATTATTTGAGCCGGTGCCGAGCCTCCCCTAGCTCGACTCATCCTCGAAATGAGTACCTGGTGTGGTGTGTAAACATCGCCACTGGGGAGACAAAGGCGGTCTGGCAAGGTGCTAGCAACCCACCCCCTCGTGTGCCGTGTCGGCCTTCATAGGTGCTACTCAATAACAGCACTTGCCCCAACAGTCTGTTAAGGTTATACGGGGGATCTTCGTCTTTGAGTGCGTTGTGAAGAACTTTCCAGACGGCCGCAGAAGTGCATCTGAAAGTATGCGATGCAGTCACCGTCTTTGTTCGATGGCTAGCCAAAAGACGCTGCTGCTAGGATGACCGGAGTTGACATTTTGGTTTATGCTCCTTAAACGAGATACGCAAGGCATTGCAGTTCATTTGTGGCATGCACTCTGTGTGCAATGAGTGCAACCTTGAAATGTATTAATTCGGCAACCGGAAGCCATGCAACTCGGCGAGCACTGGACGGACACGGTCAGATCTTGCAGCGTTGGGCTGTGAGCATTGGTCACGTTACTGACGAGTCCTAATTTCGGACAAAACCACCGTTTCACTGCTACCTGTTCGTCGGTCACACTTGCAAAATGCAAACCGTTGGGCTTTGTGAGCCAGAGGCATGGCAGCCAGCTGCAGTCAAGATCAAGATGTCATCGTGACCAAAGCTGTTAATGCCACCAAACCCCACCAATGCTTTCAACCCTCCGCCAGACACGGCAGCTGCTGCGCTGTAGACACGCGACCTACAACTTGGTGCCGTGGTGACGAGATGTGAATTACCTTGCCTGGTATACAGGAGGTCGTGGATTCGATCCCGACTTTGACGCCTGTATAATTGGAGTTTGTGTACTCTCACCATGGTCGCGTGGATTTTTCTCCGGGTCCTCCGGTTTCTCCCTTCACATTTAGAATCAACATCACGTGTTTAGTGTTTGGCCGCCATAAATTCCCAGATGGCAAGCCACTTCGTTGAGCTATCATTTGTGGCCAGGTCGCTTCTGAAAACGAGCTGTATAGCTCAGTGGGCCTTACCTGGTAAAATGTTCAATGATTTAGTTTCGTTTTATAATGTGCAGTGGGAGGCTGTTGAGGAGTGTTCCACAACCGGTTCAGATATAATAGTTTTCATAGGTCTTGAGGCTCGACTGAACAGAGGCAGGTGGCCAGTAGCATGGAAGGCCGGAGCAGTAGAATTCAACGCCGTTGGGTTTCAGCAAACAGAAATGACGTGACCTCCCATGCCGTCTCCTAGCCTACACGGCAGTCTTGACTCAGAGTCTTGACAGAAGGTCTTGTTTGCCCGAGTGGAAGGCACGTGAAGGAAACCGGCCTGTTTTCCTTATTCGATTGGAGGAAACCAGTTCTTCCCTGACAGTCTCTCAACAATCTGCTCTTAGATCTTCCCCCCGCCCCGCCCCCCTGTTCATCGGACTTGTGGAGAGTGATCCACGCCCACCTTTGGAACTAGCTCTCCTTCGTCCTGCACGCGTCCAGCGCAGTTAACCCTATTTTACCGAATACATGTGTAGCGACATCGCTGGATGTCAACATGCTGGGTGCAGTGCCGGCCCTAGAGGAGCTCGGCGTTTGGTATAGCGGCATTGCGGATACACAGCGGTGTGGGTGTAGTACTGACCCTAGAGGAGGAGCCTGAATGATAGCGCTAGATGGCACCACGCTTTGCGTGCAGTGACAACCCCTACAGGACAGGGTGTGTGGGTGCCGGCCGAAGGACGAGGTTACTCGAGGCCACGGCACTCTGGTTGACCCGGGAGGACACGTGACCGGTTAAGTCTACAAAGCGGCCTCAAGAGGGGGCTAGGGGTGGTCACGTGATTGGGACCCAGATCCTTCCCAAGGATTCTGGAAGGTGGACGTGGCCAAGAACGGAGCTGGCCATGGCACAGAGAATATAAGCCGGATCCCGAGAGGGACCGGGTTTGTTGTTCATCCTGGAAGAAACCCTTCATCTACGTTCTCCGTTCAACGAGTCTCCAACACGTGGACCCGGGCCGAAGCTGTTGGTCCCGGTCCGTAGTAGCAGTTATGTTGTAACTAGTGTAGTAACTAGTGTAGTTAGCCTGATGGTCACCACCTGGCTAGCTACACCAGTAACGTTGTAACTAGTGTAGTTAGCCTTAGTGGTCACCACCATAGGTTGTTATTCTGTTAAGGGGAAAGTTACCCGTGTGTTGGAACTGAATAAATGTGTTGCCTCCAAGTCTACGTCTGCGACTCAGTTGAACCCATTACACATGTTTAAAAATGCGTACCTGCCATATTCTCTTCCGACAATACATTTTAGAGCTACTGATATGTAGAGTCGAGCTCTCTGATTCATGCTGATGTAATGACAACAGAGCCTGCATGCGGTGTGAGGGGACTAATGGCTACGGGAAGTAATGCCAGGGGAGTCAGCCTGCAGTGCGAATGCACTAGTGGCCAGGGGAAGGGCAGGGGTATCAGTTGTGAGCGCGAATGGACTGGTGGCTACGGGAATGTTCGAGAAGGTAGCGTGGTCAGGCGACGGAAGAAGACGGTAAAGTCTGCCGGTGGAGCGAGCGTCCAGAGTCAGTGAGAATGGTCGAGAAGGGGGGCGTGGCCTCGTGTTGGTATACAAGGGGGAGATGCGCGGGAGATTCGAGAGCTGTCTCGGGTGTGCACCAATCAACTTCAAGGACAGTGCATATCATTACCATTATCAGAGTTGTTTCTTTTTGTTTGCATTTTGACTGCTTGTGTTGTGGTTATTGCAAACATGATGCCTTGTATAAAGGTGTCAGTTTTGTACCAGTTTAAAGGGTAAAAACCTATTAATAGATTCGAGGTTGTTGCAGTGGGATCTCCGCCTGATGTCAAGTGAACGTGTCTTCAATAAAGTGTAATTTCAAGAGAAGTGTGTCAAGTCGTCATTACACTGAGATAAAGAGAGACACTGGTGCCTTCAAATACCTTCTTTCTCACACTCAGAGCCAGCATAGGGCGTGCAACAGATCCATTGTGCAGAAGGAACCAAGGTGACATATTCATTCATCTGGTGGGAAAGCTGGGAGAGGTCGTCCCACTCTGTCAACGTTCAGGAAATATTCAATAATTGTACAAAAAGTTATCGACGAGGTTTCTGCAAGTGGAAAAAATAAATTGGGCACCTGAGCTGCACGGCCCTGGCGCGGTTCGGTTGCGCAGTGGAAAAGAGGTATAAAGTGACTCTAGGCTGGTGAGTGGAGGATGACGTTGTTGAATAAGGTAAAACCATGTTTATGCATTTAATAAGTAACTAATTATGGTTTAATTGACAATCATAATGGACGTTTTAAAATGTTGGTGTGTAAATATACTTCCACTTTTGTTGGTAATTAAAAGGGTGTTTATTGCCTCTGTGCTGTGGGATGGGAAACTGCATCTGTGTGATGATGATGATGATGATGATTGTTGTAAGTGATATAGTATAACATCCCCGAAGGACGATAGTCCAAAAATAATACTTCGTGTGCCTTTTGCATGTTCAAAACATTCACCGATCGTCTCCAAAAAGGAACTTTAAATATATATGCATACATATTCAGATAACGACTCACACTTTGAAATGAATGCTGAGAAATGAGGCTGGCAATTGCATGCTTATTGTCAGAGATTCGGGTGGCGGTTGCACGGAAAATTGTGTTTTCGTTCGGGGGAGGGAGCAATTATTTCGTGAAAAACGCTCCCAAAATTGGCCCGTGGCTCTATCTCTGAGGAGCTCATTTTATTGTTGGGGCTGGTATGAATATTTCGCCACCGCTATCTCATGAATCAGCATATAAGACGCGTAAATGAAAGAGGATGCGCGTTTGTTTTTATACACTCGTGTGCGCGCGCGCACGCACGCACACGCGCACCCAGTCGTTTGTTTATTCGGAGACTGACATGTGCTATTAAATATATTCTTATCGGCGTATATTGGTGGGGTGGGGTGGAGTGGGTGGGTGGTGTTCTGTCATTGGGAAAAGAAAAAAAACCCGTTGTAGTTTGCTGTGGGCAATCATTGTTAAACAATAGCGTTTTTTTATCACTGAATAATTAAACGATTAACTCGGGGCAACAACAAACAAAAAAATATATTAATCCTCAACGTTTATCCCAGATTGCACAGCGTTTAATCTTAATTGTGAATGAAAAATGGTTCGCCCGAGTGTTTGCGGGCACACGATTCCAGAGGTATTGCTCATTCCCTTGCCCCACGTGGGCTTAGCCAGTGCGGCCCCACGTGGGCTCAGCCAGTGCCGCCCCCCCCCCCCAGACCCCTAACCCCCTTGCCTCCTCCCCCAAACCTTCAGTGTACCCCTTGCCAAATAAACACTCACGCCCTCGTTATTTTAACACGGAGGCTTTCGCGACCAGTATCATCCATAATCGAGGGGGGGCGGATTTGGGGGGGGGGGGGTTAGATCGCGTAAATATATAAATGTGTCGTTAAACCCACCAGCCGAATTGCCATGTTCTGTTTACGTGACAAATCTAACTAAATTGGGTGGTGGAGGGTTTAACGACACATATATTTACGCG
Source organism: Lampetra planeri (assembly GCF_965212315.1). Lineage (NCBI taxonomy): Eukaryota > Metazoa > Chordata > Hyperoartia > Petromyzontiformes > Petromyzontidae > Lampetra > Lampetra planeri. Next base: position 4,433,092 of record NC_136145.1, on the reverse strand, counting down.
ATCTAACCCAAGCAAATAACCTCTATTATGAACCCTCTTTATTGTAACTCTTGACCACTGCAGCCCCCTCCCCCCACCCACAACCCACAACCTTTCTGAAGCCTCCAAAAGAACCCCCATCGCCCTCAGCGTTGGGTTGCCACGAGACTTTTGATGGCCAAACATCGGGGGAGCTCAATTTGACGCGCAAGGAAGGCGTTCGCCACCAAATGTGGTTCGAAAAAAAAGGTGTTTCGGGGGTCAGATCTGGTCAATTATAATTCTGGCAAATCGCCTGATGAAGTTGGGTGCAATCACCAACGAAACGTCGTACTCAATTGGAAATGTCGTTGTGCCGAAGTAATAGCTAATTGGCACCTTACTAATTGGCTGTGCCGGGTGGTGGAGGGTTAACGACACATTTACATTTTACACGATCTAACCGAAAAACATCTTGATTATGAATTTGGGGGAGCTCGTTCAACGATTACAATAAAAACTAATTAACTTTCTCAATTGATATCTTCACCAAACAGTGCATGCGGAGCTCGCCACGGATGCTTTCAGAACAGAAAACATCGTCACAACACCGTTACAATGCCGTAAGTTCGGTTTGTGATAGGATTTCTCGTAACTTCGAATAAGCAAGGGAGTTATATGATATTGGGCGCTCGAACAATGCTAAGGGATATATATATAACGAGAATTGTCTGCACTTTTACCCCTGGGCATTGCCTTAGTCCACAGTGGTTGAGGGGAATGTACTTAATTTGGGCCCTTCACAGAGCGAATGCATTGAAATGTGTTATATCCATAGGGTGCCTTGTACACATGCAGAGGCACGTAAAACATGTATAATTATCTAGAACACGTTATGCACATCTAAATGCTCAAGTAACAAATACTTGTATATGATCCATTCAAATCCAATGCAAATAGTATCTTTCAGATAAAGAGTATGGGCACTCATGCCCCTGCAAACACATCTGGCCAAGCGCGGAAGAGTAGCTCAAAAACAGCCTCAGTCTTGATTTAAAGCTTTCGTGACTTTACCGAAAGAACCAATAATACAAAAACACCTATCTTAGAGGGCCGCTTTTGAGCTCCCTCTCGCGGAAACCGATCCGTGACGATTCACAGAACGACAAGAGGTAGACTTTGAAGTAGGAGGATCAAATCCACGCCAGCACAAATGCCTTGACAAGGCAATGGGTTGGCCTCGGCTAAGCAAATTGGTTTCCTTCTTAACTCATTACACCACGATTGGCCGCATTATAAATGCTGATTAACTCTCTCCGCGCCTGAGTCCGATTGGCAGCCCCCTGTTCTGTTACCATGTGGTTGAGTTGGCCATTGCCTCGGGTGCGTAACCTCAATATGCCGGTTCTTGCCAGCTCGATTCTGTCCTATAGAGTTTTTTTTTTTGCCGTACGACTGCAGAGTTCCATTAATCATTTCATACGTCTCGTGAAAAAGCGTTTGGTAACTTTTAAAAACTCATAACACTAAGGCGCTGCGATTACAGTGCAGTTTATAATGCAGTGCTGGACCTTAGCAATGGCGTGTCAACATCATTCAACGTGAAAAATGAATAATACAGCACAATGGTTTATGAACAAATTTACGTGGCCGTGTGGCCTCGTGTGATTCATGAGATTCTGCCTCTACCCCTCCCCCCCATCCACCCGCCTTCTACATCAGAGCAGAGTAGAACAGCTCAAGAGGGAGGGAGGCCTGTTGCATTGTGGGACAAACTGCACTCCACTTTCTATTGTTTATGTGACTGCAGCAATGGCTGCGTATATTCTCATGACTGCCGTCCCAATTGTTAACATGAATAATTGATAAAACATGTCGAGTGGCCTCAGAGTATTCATTTTCACTGCGAGGGATTATGCCAGGCTCACTTAAGCACGCCTTGAATGTGATGTGCCTGGGCGCAGGAGTGTCATTCACAGATGCGACGAACATTTGGAGTGCCATGATGAGACAGGGGGATATAATAGGCTTAGACAAAACCACGATCATCATCATCAGCAATAGCCGTGATCATTCCACCGCTGGATGAAGGTCTTCCCTAAGCCGTCCCCATCTCCCGCTAAATCACAAATGCAAACTAACGTACCATGCTCCCAACATGCTGGACACACCGTGTGACACACACAAAAAAACGTTGTTGAAACGGCCCCTCGATAAACCATTTCGTGAAACATCAGCCGTATATAGTCGAGTGAAAACTGTCTTTGCAGTGTTTACATTGACCTCTCAACTAAAACACAAGTTTAAAATTGTCTCACTGAGCACAGGCCCAAAAGCCCAACACATAAATGCGGCCAGGAACAAACTGCACTAAGTTGTAATAGATAAGAGTGCATCACATGTTTCTTTAATTGAGCAAGTTTATTTGAAGAGCGTGGGAAAAGTGACGATGGGAGTGAACTGATTGTGAGGGGCGCAGCGCTTACCCCCGGCATACAGCCCTGAGCCAATGGTGGACATTCCACACTCCTATGACAGGGTCCAAGTTCATCCACATGACAACCACTTCCCCTACAAAGAGGCTCGACTAATATAGGCAAAACATTTACACATTTTTGCAAATGTATGTCAACTGTTTAATGTTTATAAATTCTGAGGAATGAGATTACATTTTTTCATGAGCCCAGAATTAAACCACATGGGGCATAACGTATCCAGTCTTTTTTCCCCAGAAAGCTTAAATAGCCCCGCGGTTTATTCAAAGTCTCGGCAAGGCGCGGCACTTAAGCGGACAGACGAAAAAAAGAAGACAAAAATCCATAATGTATTTTTTTGTTCACAACGGTTGGTGAAACTCATAACAGCCTAATCTGTGGACGTGGCGAAGCACGGGGAAGAAATTAATTTTCTTCGTATCACATGAAGTAGGCCTCGAGCTAAGACAGGTCTTTATTATTTAAGGAAAAGTTTGCTCAACTACTTTCAAAGAGCTAATGCTTTTTTTTTTCTTGATTTAAGCTCATTATATTTTCACAAGGAATTTGACGATACTGCGACACGTTTCCGCTGCTCAGTCTTTTCCCCATCACCCCCCCCCTTCCCTCTCCCAACTTTTCCCGTCCCTCCCGCAAAAGCAAAAAAAAAATAACAATTCCGCGAACAGTAAAAGACTAACTGTGCATGTTATACGGCCCAGACTTACGCAGTCAGGCAACGTTTAATTTAGTTACCATAATGAAACAGCTGTTTCTCGCGCGCGCTGAGCTTCGGTCCGTGCGGAGTCGTGGAACAACCGACTGTGTTCTGCGAGCGTCCGTGCCGTGCCTGTCCGTGCGCGGACGAGACTTCTTGAACGTGTGCGCTTTGTCGCTTTGTGATTCACGAAGTGCCCATTGACGAAAAAGCTCGGCTTAATCGGAATGAAGCCGCTGCGGGGGCGTTCTCGTTGGTGCCCGATTGTAATCGACGCCGAGAGAGCATTAATATTGAACACCTTATATGTTTTAATTCGCCCCGAGTCCATTAACTTGTTTAATTGTGGTGGTTTGGGGTATCTCGGTGGGAAGTCCCCCCCCCTCAATCATGTGAAGGAAGCGACCTTTTACCGATAGTGTGGGAGGCATAGTAACCCAAAGGCATGTACCCATCACAGCCAAACTCTTGCCAAATTGGCCAGTGGCCTTGATATGGTATTGGTAAACAGTATGCGTGCAGCACTACAATTTATTGCTCTCACCACTGCTGGCAGAAGAGCCTCTACTAAAGGGTGCTGAAATGAGCCGCTCGGGAGGGTATTTCGCCTACTCTTCCACGCTGGCAACACGTCTTGGAAGATGTGAGAGTACCCACAATTTACCCCACCAACCACGACCTACGGTGTATACTTCACATCCGATTAGCACGTTTGGCTACGTACGACGCCAAAGAAGTTCAACATACAATGCTGGGTGAATTTAGGTGGAGTGATTTAAGAAACGTGCCCCCCCATCATTTCAACTGTCACACCGGTTGATTAAATCGAACCGGCAATCCTCTGGATTTTAAGCCCAGTGTGCGAGACGTTATACCACGGCAGAATCCCATTGATGTGGAGTTAATGCATTTTTTTATTGCAAGGGCGCTCCTTAAAAAAAAATACATTTCTCTAAGCAACGTGTGATCAATATTTACTCTGCATTTCAACGCTGCATGATATAAAGCATAGCAGCCTGTTGACATTCACCTTCCAAGTTCAAATCCCCGGTCGGGAGTCAAATCAGTCCATCGTTCCTCAAGTTTCAATCAAATCAGTACTGCTTTATTGATGGCGAACAGTAATCCTCCTGTGGATAAACTGGCGAATATAAAATTTTTGTACAGCTTAGAAGCACCCACCGTCGTTAAAAAAAATATGTGAGATCAAAATCTACAGCTCAACATTGCAATATGCACTTAGAGGAGATGTCATTAAATGAGTGACAAATTATGGGTAGTCAATCGCGGTGATCCTATAAATAGGTATTGGACCTGCCATAGGAATGTGTAATTTCCACCACTGGCCGAGGACCCTTAGGGAGATAGCTCATGAGCAGAGCTATCTGCTGAACGTTTTTTTTTACATACCAATGGCTACATGCTAGTGTGATGCTTTCGAGATTATGAGTTTATGACTATGGACTATAGGCTAGGAATACTGGGTTAGAGGTCAAAAGATAGACATAGAGCAAAGCAAAGTGTTATGATTTAGTGTGTAATGGTAATGACTGGAGGTGGAGGTCAAGGGTTACTGTAACAGATATTAAGGGTATCTGTTGAAAGGTTAGACGCAATGGGTTAGGGCCGTTATACAGGTCACCCAATTAGCATTTTCCAGTGCAAACAGCCTCTCGAAAATTGCCACTCTGCACCAAACTTTATAAGCAGCATCTCCAATTCTAAACGGCACGCTGAGCATTAAGTAAGGCGTGTAAATTGTCTGGTCATTAAACTTGACTGGGGTTTTAAAGGCGAGTGCAGAGGACATTTGTAGGTGTGTAGAGAAGAAAGCTGAAATGCCTTTGTTCCATTTTATTTATTATTCGAGGTGGATTCTCTTTTTTCCCCAATTTTCTTTCATTCCACGGTGAAAAAAGAAACCCATCCCATATTGATATGCAGGGTGACCCCGTTGTGTCCCAGAAGGGATGTACAAGAGAGACGTCCTTCCGCTGGCCTTTACACGGTACGTTATGTTGACATTCTTTCGCACCGTACATAGCCAACCGTGCTGATCAATGGGGAGGGGGGGACTCACACTTTTCCACATATTGTGCTACTGACATTTGTATTGATTGCACGAGTCCATGGAATTTAGCCAAAACTAATCGGAAAAAACTAAATGCCTACGTGATTTTAATCTTTTTTTTTCTCTCGTACAGTTATTGGTGATCGATGCACTTGAGAGACCGGGTTTTCATCGCCGTTGGCTGCCCTGGATTCGAACCCAGCGATTTCATCGTCACTGGCTCTGCGCCCTGATCTCTGAGCCATTCGGCGATCTCCTATTTTATCTTCTGAAAAGCAATCCTTGCACTGAGATGTTGAGCTTTTAAAGAATGCCCCAGTCCACTTCATGCTCTGTGATTGCCAAAGATTATTTTTCTTTACAGAAATGTTTTACATAAAGTGCTTTCAACGTACGAGGGAGGTGGTTATTATTTTGGAAGTTTGAACTTAAACGAGATTAGCTACAATTCCGTATTCTGCGCCGCACTTAAAGAGTCCACGTGCACCATCTTGCAAAAGTTGAATTAAACTTATACCATAAGTTGATTTAAAAAAATACATTATCTGATAGCATGGGCTCTATTCATACGACGTAAGTGGTCAGCAGTTTTAAAGTCCACGGGATTTTATTTTTAAACACACTGCGTTTGCATTGGTCATTACGGGGTGGCGATGTATGTTTCCATGCACATGGCTAGTACACATAAATGTAAGTATTTATGTAAATGCATTGCAACAAGCAATTAAATTGTTGCTGCATCAGCCATGTGAATAATGGCTCAAGTGAAAAAGCATCAGCAGAATTTTATTTCGTTGCAGAGGAAAAGAAAACACTGCGATTGTTTTAATGACCAATTGTCCTCAGTTATATGCCGCAGTCCCCTTACTCATTTGGGGAGTGTTGGAGCATCACATTGTTTGAAGAGGCTGCGTAAAAAAAGAAACACCTCAATGTTAAAGTGACTTTTGAACAAATGTTCGACTCATAAGCAGAAACAAAAACGTAAATATTGCAGAGAATGAGCACCTGGTCCTTAATAATATTGCACAATTGGCTGATGGTCGTAACATAAATACACGCAGACAAACACACGAGTCAATATGAAAGGTTGGGCACAGGTGCAGTAAGCTCGATATTTCAGTCAAACAGTTACAGCGAGATACATTCCGCAAAATTCGCTCGGGAAGCGAACACTCGTTAAACGATTATCGTTTGCCCACTGACTCCCCCCATGCTAAAAGCTGAGCTAACGTTTCAGCCCCCCCCCCCCCAAAAAAAAATTTTGTACTCTCGAACAATTTTTTTTGAACGTGAGAAACACTAATTGCATTTTTTATTTTAATTAAACATCGATTGTAACACTTACCAAACATGAAGAAGCACACTGCTTGCAGGTGCCTGGCACATCAGCACTTGGGCTATCGAGGCGGCTGGGTGTAGTTGCCTCCTCATTGCTCCAATCATAAATAAAGTGCTCTAACCACCGTGCCACACAGCCACGTGTGCATGGTTATGAGAGAGAGAAAAAAATTAACCCGTAAAAACAAAGTTTTTCACTATAAATCCTTTATATGCGTGGCATCGGTTTTATTTTATTATTCATTTCTGTTTTTCTTGAGTAAGAGTTTCATTTTTATCACATTGGTATTTTAAATTAAATATGAAAAAAAAAATTCCTAAAAAGTGGAAAATTTTGGAAAAAAATTTTCACGAAAATAAATTGTCACGCACAACGAGTCTGTGTGCAAAATGTCAGCTCGATTGGATCACAGGAAGTGGGTTAAAAAACGACCGAAATATTTGCACGGTCGTAAGCGCCCAAGCAAGCAAGCAAGTGAACTTAATATAAAGGATTTTAAAACGTGCAACTGAGGCAGCAGGGATGATGTAATGACTCTGCAGTATGTGCAGGCTGAGGCGCAGTGTGCATTGCACCCACCATGCTCATCCCGTATACCCAGGAGAAATCATGAACAGGACTCCTGGATTGACTCCCTGCCACGCAAACCCACCTGCCAGCCCGCCTGTCGCTTACACAACGCTCCACGAAAAAGATCCGATGTTCGTCTTCATTAATGAGTGGATGCGTTTGTCAATTGGCCTTTCTCCATTTCCAGTTGTCCATCAGCTTTGTGAGACGAAACTGTCCACTCGATACTCTCATCGAGCAGTGCGCATCAAACCACGTTTGTAAACGGTTCCACAGAAGGCAATTTCACGGAACCACTTCTGAGTTCCCACAAAGTGAACTTTTACCCATGCGCACGGAGACGACGTACCATCCCACGTGTCCTGCCACGGTGGAAAGTTCACAGCATGACAATAAAACATGTTCTTTGATTTTTTTCGGTAAAGTCACGTAGGTTAAAAAAGAAAACACATACATTTAATCACGACGTTTCGGAGGCAACACGAGCTTCCGTCTTCAGGTGGAACCGTCACTGCAAAATTACTACAGCAAAATTACTGTGATGGTTCCACCTGAAGACGGAAGCTTGTGTTGCCTCCGAAACGTCGTGATTTAATGTATTTGTTTTCTTTTTTCACCTACGTGACTTTACCGAAAAAACCAACGAGTATGGATCCTTGCAGTCACGAAAACTTCAAATCTAGGATAAAACATGTATTCGTTCGTGTTCAGAGCTGAAATTTACCTGAATGTGAAAAACGAATTTCGGATTACTTTTTTTGTGTGCAGTCATTGGTGACTGGGCTGAGGTGATGGATTCGCTGTCATGTCATGCGCTATCGGTGTCACGAGTTGACGGGTTTCCACGTGTCACTCTCGCAGGGAGCGGTAGGTCACCATGTGGCACAGAATGTCCCCCAGACAAGTAATGTCACGAAACTATCTCTGAAGTCACTTCAATTGAGTTCATTGTCCACACTTAGAGCAGCACATCTTCACATTGCATACAAATATAATTCCTCTCATGTCAATCCAATCCCAAAAGAAATAGTGTAAGTCTCTCAGAAGGAACAACTCAAACTCAGTGAAAACACAACTTTTTTTTGGCCTTATTTTCTTTGCGCGTGCAGTCTTTGGTGACTGTGCCGAGACCATCAATTTGCTACGTGAAAGCCCGGATTAATCACACTTGGCTGAACCCCAGATTCAAACTCAGCATCGCAGCAGTGCCGGCCCAGCGTGTCTGACCCCCAGAGTTACCTGGCCACCTCCAGTTGAAAAAAATATTCCCTCTTTTGTACTCTCGGCTGCATGTACGAAGACGCCAGTGCAACTCAAACCATGAATCGTTAATCAGGCAAGCGGCTGTCCAATTTAAGGGTTCCTCCAGATGGTATTATTTACAGCAAGGCTTGGTGAACTGGCACATGTTGAAAGCACAGGTTTCTGTGCCCCATTTCGGTGTTCGGCGACGTCCCAGTTGGCTGGCGCGTGGCGCTAATTGGCACGGCTGGGTGGGGGGGCATTAAGGTGGCACAAAGTAACACTTTGTGACACTTTGCGCCACCGCTCACACGGCACGGTCTGCTGCGATTGCCTGCGCGCTTTGTGAAATGCGACGGAGGCGCTGGTTGATGCGAGAGACTGACTGCTGTAGCAGATACGGTGAAGGCGTTAAGTCGATTCTAGATTTGAAGCTTTCGTGACTGCAAGGATTCATACTCTAAGGTTTTTTCGGTAAAGTCACGTAGGTAAAAAATAAATTAATTTAAATTTTTTACCTACGTGACATTACCGAAAGAACCTAAGAGTATGCGTTAAGTCGAATTAATTGCTTGCGTTGTTCAAGTTTTGTGCACATCGGTTAACTGCGAACTGAGATGGTGTGTATCTATACGGTGTGATGCATTGTGTCTCAATCAATAAACAAGTGAAATGAGAATTTTGTATGGATTCTCTCGCATGTTCCAACATGCGTTCGTATAACTAACGACAATAACATTACCTTCCGCACGACAGAATAAGATGACATCACTGCTATCATGGAGAGGTGATGCGGGTGCATGGTGTAAGATGTCATCGCCTTGGCCAAAAAGGCTTGTGATTTGAGTGAGCGTGTTTGTTTTATTGCCAGGATTTTGCTCAACCCCTATCGATACATTTTGCCGGTTTTCTATAAGATCCCTGATAGCAATGCAACGTTTCACTAACACCTCGTGAATATCGTATACCCTTTACGGGAGGTATCACGACGCACACGTCGCAGACCGACAGATGGACAGAGAAATGCACTGACACTTTCAACCTTAGTTGAAAAGCGTTCAAATTAAAACGTCAAAAATAGTTTCCCGTTCAGTCGAGCATGGGGCAGCACGCGTCTCCTTCAAGTCCCGAGCCAGCTGTGAACATTTCACATTCCCATGGCAGGCTTAAGGGTGTCCACTGTTGGCTTCCCTCTAAAATAGTACGTATGTTATTGACCTCATAAGGGCTCGAGATCTGGAATCTGAACTCACAACCTTCCCATTTGCGAGCCACGGGCTCTAGCATTGCAAACTCCCAGCTATAGAAGTTAGAAGTGGTAGTAGGGGAAGGTTTATACTGGTAGGAACCTCCTGGTTACACCAGCCCACAGGGGATTATTGCGTCCGTCCGTCGTGCAGGGAGAGGCTGGGTGGGGAGGGAGGGGCTGGGTGGAGAGGAGAGGATGGGGAGGGGTTGGAGAGAGGAGGGTTGGGAGGGGCTGGGTGGGTGGGGAGGGTAAGTAGGGGTTGGGGCTGGGTCGGGAGGGGCTGGTCACCCCGTGGTGCCCTTATAAAACTCAAGGTTTAACCTACTCACGCCGGCTTGTGCCCGCCCTCACAGTCGGGCATATATGCGGAATACACCACGCCGCCGTTGACCCTGGCCATTGACCGAGCAGCCCAACGTTCCTACCAGCTCCCTCCGCAGGAATGTGTTAACCAGGGAGGCACCTAAAAGCATGTTTGCCTGTCTGACAAAGTAAACCTAGGTTTAAATATCCACCGTATCACTAAAAATAACTGATGCAAACAGAATAGATTTTGGTGAAAAATATAATTGGAAAAAAAATACATCAGCTCACATTTTCCATTCCTTTTTCAACCTTTTAAGTACAAATTTTCGTCAGTGTTTTCGCCACAATTTCCAAACAAATTGTTTCCACAAAGCCTACTTCCAGTATTTTTACGGCCAAGTTTCTTTTGTGAAAGAAAGCGTGGGCTCTCATCATTATCAGTATCAGCCATGTTCAATCCACTGCTGGATGAAGGCCTCCCTTAAATCCGATTCATCTCTCACGGTTCTGCGCTGTAATAATCCACCTAACGCTTACACACAAAGCCTCGCCTCGTTTAAATAACCTTTCCCTACCCACATCAGACCAATTATATGGCTGCTGCAGTTACCATTTTCTGTCACGGTTTACGGACACAAGTCCAATGGCCCAAAAATGGCAAGTGGACAGCAACAGACAGCACTATTGAAGGTATCATACAGTCGGTAAACGAATAAATAAATCGACAATGAAGGACAGCACGATGTGTAAAGTGAGAATGGATCCCGAACCATGGAACACATATTCAACCACTGCCACCCATGATCCTCCTACTGTGTAACAGGCGAGCTTTTAGATACTTCAATATGAAAGGAACTTTATAAAATAGAGGTCATTATTCATTGGACAATTACCCGAAGCCATAGAATTGATGACAAATATGGGCGTGAATCGTTCACGTTGCTTTTCAAGTTTTCACATGTATCAAAAGTGTGCTGTTTGGAGTACACCAAAACATTTGGCCATCGCGGGATTTTCCATCGGTAATTTGACCATTGAAGGCAAGCATATTGAGGCACAGTTCACCAATCGCATACTTGTGGCTCGACCTTCCGTGGTTAACCCGCACGCATCATAACCCGCACCTTCGATGAGCACAGTTGGCTACGTACGGTGCGAAATAAGTTCAACGTAATTCTAGATGTGAAGCTTTCGTGACTGCAAGGATTCATATTCTTAGGTTTTTTCGGTAAAGTCACGTGGCTGTGACGGTTCCACCTGAAGACGGAAGCTTGTGTTGCCTCCGAAACGTCGTGATTTTTATTTTTTATTTTATTTTACTTTTATTAATTTTAATGTTTTACCTACGTGACTTTACCGAAAAAACCTAAAAATATAAGTTCAACGTACATATGCACGACCAAGATTCCTGTGCGCATCGTAACTGCACTGCTCGCGATGATGAATACACGCGCTGTCTTGTCTCCATCTCATTGACTAAGGGCGTAGATATGAGTTACCATAAACCACTGAGGGCGTTAATAGGTTAAAACTGACATTATGGGTCTATGATCTGTTCGTCACCATATTGGAGGTTAGGCCCTAGGGTGAGTGGGACTAAGTGATGCCTCATCCCTGTCACGAGATCCAGATGGGTATAGCCCCCCACCCTCTCTCTAGTAGGGATGGCTGCACAAATTACGTGGGAATCAATATACATGAATAGAGCTAATTAACTCTCTAAACACACCTCCAGTTTTTTTCCACGTGATTTGTCTTGAAATTTATACTTCAAATCATCGTGTGAAAATGTCATAGATCTTTCCTCAGGTGAATACGTTATCACTTACGATCCCCTGTGTGGGGGAAGCCAGATTGCTGTGAAGTTTTAATGGGTCGCAACAACCTCTTACGTGTAGCAGGGAAATGCTCACAACACATATGTGACCGTGCACGCCATAGCGGTCGCATACATTGTTAGATCACGAGTCGTGAAGACAACGTTGTCAAAAGATTAATCGAGTCTGTTAGCCAGATGCGCGAAGGGACTGGGCCACATATGCAAAATAAAACTTGTGCGACATCAGACTCTTAACACAGACGCCCCACGGCAGTGGGAGCTTAGTGGTTTAGAGCTCTGAGATAGGAACCAAATGACCTGAGTTCAACAGGAAACACCATTGTGAGATCAGTGAATATGTGATAGTAATTTGCCCTCTGATCTGGCTTATTACAAAACGCACTGACCAATAAAAATATCAATTGAAAAACCAAATGAAAAACACGGCATGGGGAGGCATTCATCCAGCAGTGGATTGATAAAGACTGACACATTTCAGGGCCCTGCATCAGAGCCACAGCTTTAATTATCGTAATAAAATGAAGCTTATCTTGATATGATCGAGTGATAAAATAAATGTTCATTGGCTGTACAATTATGTTCTTCTAAAGTCATGCGTTTAACATTTCAAAGCGAAATTCTATTCGTGTGCATTGCCAATTATTGTGTATTAAAATTTAAATTGTGATAGTTATGGGAGAAATGAAACGGCAAGGGCTCATAGAACCAAGTAATAGCAACGTAAAACAAATATCAAATGATCTTCTTGGTTCTTTCGGTAAAGTCACGCATTTCCCATGAATATGCTCAATTCCTCTTGATATGCACATTCTTTTGTTAATGCTACCCCCCCCCCCACCCTTTGGTGCTGCTGATCCTGCATAATGCATGGGCATAATATGACTTTGAAACCCCCCCGCCCACCTCCTACGCATTTCCCATGAATATGCTAAATTCCTCTTGATATGCACATTCTTTTGTTAAGGCTCTCTTCTTCTTCCACCTCCAACTCAGCTTATATATAAGCTCCTAGCTTGGCAGTGTCTCATTCTTCACCTGAAGACGGCTGCTTGCGTTGTAGCCGAAACGTCGTGAGAATTGTTTTATTATGTTTTATTTTTATTATTTTATTACTTCCCTTCTACGTGACTTTACCGAAAGAACCAAGAAGATGAATCCCTGCAGTCACGAAAGCTTTAAATCGAAATCAAATGATCTATTCCGTAATAATTTTGGTTGGTCAAATTTAATTACATTTCTTGGGACAATTCCTCGGCATTGGGTGGCTATAGACTGACACATTTCAGGGCCCTGCATCAGAGCCACAGTCCAATCTCCAACGCTGAACATTATTTGAGCCTGTTGATAAGAGTTGGGGGTGAATGTGCTCCGAAACCACGGGACAAAATCGCATCCCACCACAACAAGAAAGACTGCACACTAACCACGCATTGTAACTTACGCGGATAAATCAAGTACACTGTAATTCCCTTTTGTCATTGATCTTGCGTTCCGTCGTTTAATTGCCGCATTTGTAGAGTGTGTTTATTTTGATGCAGGTCTTCATTTAAAATATACATTCACATACACACTGCGTTCTAACGACCTATCCTCACTCGTGACTTTGAGTGGATTTGATTTGTTAAGCGGATGGTCCCGTTTAGCCAGTCGCCAGGCTATTTTACAAGCGATATCCGTGGCACGTCAGCACAGCAACAGCAGCAACACAAACAAAAGACAAAAAGAAACGTCAATAGTGCGGGGAACGACAAACATAGTCCGAAGGAACATTGCACAACTAAACCAAACGAGATGCTGTTAACAGCCGTGACCTGCTTCTAAATATGTTTGTATGTGCACCAATGCGGCTGTGCGCATTCACACACACACACAAAAGGAAAAAAAATTGAAACTTATGATTGTGTTGTGAGTGAGCACCTATCCAGGCTGGATCAGCACTAACAGGAGCGGTGTGACCAGCTCCACACGCAACCTCGTTAGTTTCCCCGTGCTAACGTTTGCACAACGCACCGGGTATTCATTTTGAGGCTGAGCCGACCTAGCGGAGGCCCAGGAGCAATTCAGACATTACACCAGACCGAGTTTGACTCCCGGCGCACAGGAATCACAATGTAGTGAGGACTGAGATGAGCGGTTTCGTAAGGCAGTGTTCTTACCACTGCAGTACGGCTATTGCACGGTTCCAAACGTAGCCGCAAATATGAACACCGATTTACACACGCGCGCATGCGCCCACGCGCATGCGCCAAATGAAAACAAGCAAAGCACGTAACAGATGAATGTAGGAGTATCCTGCTAAATAAATGAAGGCCGTAATAAACAAACACCTAAGGTGCGCCTAATAGAGTGGGACACGTGGCGAGGCAGGCAGAGGTGGTACACTTGGAGATGAATAAATAAAGCGACGCGGCGCATTGCAATCACTGTGGAATTGGATTGGGAACACGGGATGCGGTTGTCCGCTGAAAGCCGCATACATTTGCATGGCATTCTGGAGCGCCCGCGTGTGTGCATCTCCCCCTGCACCGCCTCTGTGTGTATTAAAAAAAAAAGAAGGCTCCGCAGTGAATGCCGTTACCGGTGAGTGATAGTGACAGCGGACGAAGCGCATTGCTGGCGCGACCTCGCATCCGCAACCCACGAAGCGTCTCTACCCCCGCCTCTCTGCCACCACTCGCGACTGAAAATAAGAGCGCAAGAGCAAAACACTTTCCCTAATGCAGAATTTCGCGACTGGCTTTAATGCCTGCGAAACGGTTTGCGACCAAGTCAGCAGTTCGTTTTATTAAATGTTGGAAAAGCAACAAAGCTGGTTGTTTGGGGTTTTATGTTGTTGTTGTAAAGTTGCAATATTTTATTTGAAAAAAAAAAAGGAATCAAGATGTCTACGTGGCCAAAGCCATCGATGCGAGCAACATTTTGCCCACGCTGCCTTTCACTTCTTGCCAGGTCCCGCAGCTGGATGCATTGTAGGCACGTGGCCTCCAAGACCTACCCTGACAAAAGCTTAAGGCCGTCTTCACCTTGGTCGTAGATTTCATTGAAACCCATGCCTATGCCGGTGTTCATAACAGGCCATCTGACATCCTCCGATGAAGCACGGTTGGTTACGTACAGCGCCAAAGAAGTTTAACGTGCGCAAATCCTCCACGTTGTCCGACCGTTACACAAAACAAGATGCATAGAATCATTGCTGAAAATCGATTCTAGTCGCACGAGTAGTACAGCACAGTAATCAATGTTTTTCAACTTGTGTGTGATTTGCGGAAATGGTTCACATTCACATCACTGCAGCCACTAGAGGAGCTAACGTCCGCCACAAATGTTGTACAGTACTAATGTTCTCATTGCAATCTTATGGAAATACAATCTCATATATAGTGGATTGCTGTTAAAGAATAATGCATGCGTGTAACTATCTTCAAAATATAAAATATATACATAGAATTGTTTGTCGAATCGTATCTCAACCGAGAATCATGGGGAATCTTCAAATGACCGGAGATGCCCTGGGGAGTAAATCATCACAACTAAAATAGAATTACGGGGTACTTACATCCACAACTGAGACTCTAAATGAAGTCAATAATAATTAACCACTGCGTACCTCTCCCATTAAAAAGTAGCTTTTCAATGGCGAATATATTGACAGCTCGTTTACCCCATGCCCCCCCCCCCCCCCCAAAAAAAAAAAAACTTCCGTGTGATGTCAACATTTTTCGCCGACCACATAAATATTCATCGGTTAAAGAAATTCGAACCTCGTGAAACTTTTCGTGCGATCAAAGAGCTGAGCGGCGATAGAACACGACCGGTCAATGCGGCTGTAACTCGCCCATGTGGGTGGTAACGCGTTCGACACAAACAAATTCTGCCGTTCTTTGGGCACGAGCACGCCCAGGCCACGTGCAGTTAATAATGACTCTGGTCAACACACTTTTTCTGGCATAAGGTATTCCAACGGTTTTACGGTAATGTTGGGGTGCTGATTCCAAATCTGGCATCAGTTTTTGTCTATCACATCATGTTTTTGAGATATCAAATATTGCATTTTCAATGAAAACTGCAGAAGAAAAATATTAAATAAATGTGGATATCTACATAAAATGATATTATAAACACACTATCCTAAAAATACAGCACCATATTTTAACACTAAAGCAGTCACTGACTCGCAAAAACTTGCAATCATAAGTGACAGAGTTAATTTCGGGTAAAATCAATGAAAATGGGGTATAGCGATAGCATAAAAATGAGATGTGATAGAGCAAATCTGAGATCAGATTTGGAATCAGCACCCTGAAATTAGTCTAAAACAACTGCAAAAGTCCAGGCCAGAATTTTTTTTTGTTGACCAGTGTAATTATCAGCGAGCCTTTTTACAAGGCTTCAATCAGACGCGAATGGGAATTAACAATGGCTCGGGATGCGTAAGGGTCACGTAATCGCGTTTGAGTGCAGATTGAAAACCAGATCAAGAGTACCTGCTGCTGACATTTGAGGCTTTTGTGGGGCAGGATGTGAAAATTAACAATGTCACCGGGTAGTAACATTATTATTTTTATTTATTTCTACAAATGTAACTCCAACAATGAACAGGCATGTGCAGAGAGTATAAATTGTCAGTTTAACACGTAGGCTTTCGCGACCAATATCATCCATAATACAGGTTTTGTTGGGTTATATCGCGAAAATAATGTTCAGAAATGGTATCGGGCGTATGGTTGCCTACGTAATGTTCGAAATAGCATTTTCTAAAACGCTATATTTTAAAGTTAGGCTTCTAAAAAAAAGAAATGAATATGCAAGCGAATTAAATGTGCGTGGGAAATTAATGTTGGAGTCACAAGACATCTGTACCACCCTGTGATAGAGCTTCCAGCAGAGCATTGCAGGCAGGGCCGGATCAAGGCGTGGGGCTTCAGGGGCTGCAGCCCAGTTACCTCCGGCAGCTGGAAGCCCTCCAGAGATGAAGTGAAAAGTTATTTCATTTGTGAATGCTGAATTTTGTTTGTTGTTAGCCTTGTAAAAAAAAAAAATGTTACTTTGTTTTCCTTTTGAAAATATTACTGGGGGCCTCACAGTACCTGGAGCTCAGGGGCCTACGACATTTTAATCCGGCCCTGATTGCAGGGCAGCATCTCTCCCGCGGGTGTTGTTGCTCTGGAGACCGGGATATCGATGATCGGATGTTCTGTAACCGCGTTGATGTCATTCGTCGTGATTTATCACTTAACCAATACACTCGCATAACGACGCAATACCCCGATCCACAAATACTCAGGAGCCATCGCAGCGTTGGTCCACTCCGCTGTTTCTGACGCGGTTATCTGGCTTGACCACCCGAATGTGAAATTGCATTCGTTATTGCACTGCGTCTGCCTTGGTCACGCGAAAGAAGACCTCTACAGCATTTGCACGAGCATCGCTGCGATCAAAGTAGCAACCAACAGCACTCATTGGACAAGCGCGCTGAATTATTGGCTCAATTATTGAACGGTTCGAGAACTTAAATGGAGAAACCACTGCCCCCCCCCCCCCACACGGAAGCTCATAACGGGTGAGATAATTTCTCAGCGAATACGTCAGCCCCCATCAGATCGCGTTAAGGGCGTTAAGCAGGCACATGAGTTAATTGGACCGCGTGTGCGCTTCGATCTTTCACGCCGGCGATGTCCTGCAGCCAATAAGGGGCCTGCCTTGCTCAATTAGAGGAATGCAGAATCACTTGCAATTCCAGTCAATCGTAGCGTACCAGCTTACAGTACCGGGTGGTACTGTGACCGCCAAATTAATTGACCCCTAACATTTTATTTTCCTTTGTATATTCAGTTCCGTTTTCAGTAAACCTTACTTAAACTAGCCTTTTGCACGTCCTAGGACGGAAGCTGTATTATGTACGAAATCATTGAGCAGAGTATAATTGTATTTTGTCTAAATTTAATGGCAGTGAATCTTGCACGAAAGTATGTCATCAAACACTTCACCGCATTTCACTGAAACACTGTATTAATGGCAGTGAATCTGGCACAAAACGAAGTCATCAAACACTTCACTGCATTTCACTGAAACACTGTATTAATGGCAGTGAATCTGGCACAAAACGAAGTCATCAAACACTTCACTGCATTTCACTGTAGCACTGTATTAATGGCAGTGAATCTGGTACAAAATGAAGTCATAAAACACCTCACTTCATGTCACTGTAGCACTGTATATAACTGACCTTCAATTTGTTCAAATTCACTGCTCTGATACTTTATTATCTTCTGCTTTCGGTCGCTGGGGTTGAAATAAATTGAAATTCGATACAATATCTGGAAAATCACCGAGAAATGTATATTTTACCATAATGTAGAAGCATCAATTAGACTTACCTTTTGTCTCAAGTGCTGAAGAAAGAAATAAATACACCAAATACACTTTGTTGCTGCGTAGAATAATTTGTTAGATTCACTTTCAATAAAGAAACATCAAACTTAAAGCGAATTTGCAAAAAAAAATAATTCTGCTCGACCTTCTTCTGTGTGAGTGTAAAATCCACCCGTTTATGAATATTAATGAGGGGGGGGGGGGGTGCGGCATGTGCAGTGACGTCACACGCTCATGAATATTAATGACGGGGGGGGTGCGGCATGTGGAGTGACGTCACGAGCGTTACACACAAACAGACATTTTTTGGCTCATTATAGTAGCAATATATATATACACATTAAGTTTTAGGGAATTAAATGGGGGTCACGAAACATCTGGGCCACCCTGTGTACATTCTCAAAGCAGAGGGCACGACAGGATTGTTGTTGCGAGCGTGGGTTCCGGCTCCACGGGACACACACGTGGATAATAGATTATATCGAGACTGAGCTGCAAAAAATGCCAACTAGGCGTGTATTGATGCATCCATCCATAAACGTCTATTAAGCTCGTGAAACGTGCATTGAATTGCGTGTGTGAAACATTGATGATGCATCAATGATTTACCAGTTGTATAAGTCGTATGTAATGGGTTCATGTAATTACAATGTAACACACAATAATAAATTACAGTATTGAACCTAAATATTTACGACCCACCCAATAGGAGCAATTAATCGAATCGCAAGGGGTGTGACAGTGCGTGGTCAGATAGCAGTGGGGAGCGGTGGAGTAGCGGTTCGGGCGCTGCGCTACGAACCCAGCGACCCGAGTTCGATTTTCGCTCACGGCCAACACCAATTGACGATTATCTGAACCGGTCCTGGGCCTCCTCTAGGTCGACTCGGCCTCAAATACGTACCTGGTGCGTCAAACATCCCCACCAGGGAGAAAAAAGGCGGCCGCGCGTGGTGTTGGCTACCTTGTGTAACGTGCCGGCCTTCATAGATAGGTGCCCCTAGCAAACGGCACTTGCCCCAACAGTCTTGTCAGGCTATACGGGGGATCTTTGTCTGTGTTTGGTGTGACAACATTGCAGGCCCCCTCTAGAGAACATTCGTCCCACTCTTCCACGCGGGCAAGACGTCGTGGAAGAGGTGGGCGGCTAACTGCATTTCATTCCGCCGAAACACGACCTACCCCACCCATCGACTGCGGTGCAACCATTTATACTGCTGGGTGGACAGAGGCAGAGAGAGAGATGGAGGGATGGGGGGATGGGAGAGGGGGGCGGGGGAAGGGAGAGGGGGGCGGGGGATGGGAGAGGGGGGCGGGGGATGGGAGAGGGGGGTGGGAGAAGGGGGGGGATGGGAGAGGGGGGAGGGGGGTGGGAGATGGGGAGGATGGGAAAGGGGAGGAGGATGGGAAAGTGGGGGATGGGAGAGGGGGGGAGGATGGGAGAGGGAGGAGGGAAGATGTGGGGGGAGGGAAGGGTTAGGGGGAGGGGGGTTGGGGAATTGAATAATGTTCGTTTGAAATGCCGCACCGTGAGATCAAATCGAACTAAATTGGAGGCCTCCACTGCACTCGCCATTCAAGCGACGTTCCGAGATTAAGAACAAAAAATAAACCGGCGAGAGATTTGATTTAATCAAGGGGGGTCACGGCCGCACTTGCTCGCCTGCCTAAATAGCGGGCGGGCGGGCTAAGGAATTGAATTGAACCAAGGAGGGGTCATTAGTTTGGTTTCATCTGCTGCGATTGGCAACGCCGATTGCAGTGGACATTGAGCGCCAATGGATCCAACTGTGGAGCGGTTACCCAGTGCCGATCAATTAGACGCCTTCTTACTAAAAAAAAAGTCTAATTTCTCTCTCTTCAGCGCTTTGAAGGGCCGCACTCTCGTAATTGCCACGTCTCGCTGCTTCATATAAAGCCACCAAGGTGCACGGCCCAGATTAAATTGCGTAATACATTTTATAAAGAAAAATGTTAACCTAACGCTGCACTTCTGTGAACGGAGATGTGTGGAGGCAGGCTTAATGGCATATTAACTGGTGGCCGTAATCTATTTTCCACGGTAATAAAGCTGCTGGGAAGAAATAAAAGATAAAATGGCATGGGGGAAGAAAAAAGAACACTGGAGAGACACAATAAACATTCATTTGAGTACCGAACAGCTTGAGTGCCTTTGTGGAATTAAGTCAAACAGTAAAAAAAAAAGTTCAAAATGTTAATGTTTTTTTGTTTGTGCAAGCATTCGCAACTCAACAGGGATTTATAAAGATGGGGGAAAACAGCCTCCAATTAGAATGTTTGTTTTATATAATTCTGGAAGCTGTCGTGGTGAAATAGTTGGCATCACAATCGATGTTCACACACCTCAAGAGGGGGGCTTTCTTGAGATTCCTTTAGTGGAGGCTCTTCCGCCAACAGTGGCATCAACAAGATCTGACCGTGTCCGTCCAGTGCTCGCCAAGCTGCATTAGCCTCTGCTTGCCAAACGAATACATTGTAAGGTCCCACTTATTACACACAAAGTACTCGCCACAAATGAACCACAGTACCTCGCTGATCTCGTCAAGAAGCATAAACCATCAAGCAAACTCCGGTCATCATCGCAGCGGCTTTTGGCGAGCGATCGAACAAAGACGGTCACTGCATCACGCGCTTTCAGATGCGCTTCTGTGGCCGTCTGGAACGCTCTTCCTTCCGATATTATGAATTCACTATGCACTTTTAAATAATATAGATGGAATACTCGTTTCTTGAGAACTGTTTATTGTGTTTAGTTTGTTGTCCTTCCCCCACACCTCCGATTAGCACGGTTGGCGACATACGGTGCGAAATAAGTTCAACATACGTACATGCGGCAAAGTAAATTGCAGGGCTGCACTTTAAAAAAAAATCCTTTAAGAAATAATCGAGGGAATAGGGAAAGTGTGACGATCGGGGTTTTGCATCACGTTGGTGAAAACTTTGGCTCGCAACAATGTGCCAGTGCTGCGGGGTTGACATTTCACGCAACGCGGTCGTCAATGCGGACTCTACATCACCAGCCTCAAGCTTAATTCCGTGTGAAATTCTTTTTTTTTTGCGTGACCGTAAACATTCAATGATCTGAGAAATTACCCGACCTTTACCATCACACCAGACAACAATGCGACACTCTACTGCTATTGCTCACACGCCGATGAGCGAGCACAATGAATGGCATTAACAACAAAAAATGCACTTTTACATTTAAAAAGAGCGCATGGAAATGACGGGTGAATTTTCGTTGAAGTAACAGCGAATGCAGAATTAAATATATATTCTGTGAAAGCACGTCAAACTTTTTTTTGTAAAGTTAGTAAATACATATGTTGAAAAGTAACATAATAAACATGTAGACGTAATACCTGCTTTACAACGTAAACATGGCGTAACATTACACCATCACATAACACCATTTGTATTCGCGTAAATATATATTTACACATCCCATCAGCCATACGGCCTTCTGGGAGTGCATCTTTACAGCTGCATTGGTTTAATACAAGCAAACTGTGGACTGACGTCGACATGAAATATCTCATCAGCAAGTTTCAGGCTTGCCTAAATTAATGCTGGTCAACCGCGCAATATAGAAAATGTTCCATTTTCATTGAGAAAATGGGTCACCATCTCGGCGCAAGACTATAAAATACCTTGCTTAGTCAATTCCGTCAGAAGGATGGTTGGATGACGATGATTTTGATTTGTTCCGTAAAGAAAGTGGCTCGCGGGAATTCAAGGAGATGCTACAGAGCGGGAGATACGCAAAGCGACCGGCACTCGTAATCTGGGCGCATCTAACAAGATAAGTGGCTCTAGTATTCATTAGCGGGTGTTTAAAGCGTGTTTTATAGGCAGTCTCACTAAAACTACCTTTCATTCCAGATAGCGATGTTTTTTTTCCAACAACAAAAATACTACTTGGTAAGAATGTCACGTCCGGCTAAGCGTTTGATTTAATCCGGCCGAATATTAAAAGTGGATTAAAATGTACTGTGAAGCAGTATAATTCATCACAAGGCAATACAATTGCGCGTCACGAGAACAATGTTATACAACACGGAACATATTTTATATGGGGTGATTAACGCAAGTTTCGACAGGTTAATATGAAATGCCGTACAATAGTTTGTATAACTCTTCCTGCTAATGGCAATTCTAATGTTGCGGTAACGTCGTATTCCATTCGCAATAGGTACTTAAAAATACAGTGTGTTTGTGTAGTCTACTCATTCCTTCTAGATTTGAAGTTTTGTACTCATTCCTGTCCAACAGCAGTGTTTCTCGTTTAATTCCATTGCGGTTGCGATCAGCATTGAACTGCAATCTCCGTGTTCACGTAACAGATGTCTGCGATAGGAATTTCCAGAGTCGCCATTTAACTGTAACCGCGTGCGGAGGCATTGTGACGGGGGTCGTGGTGGCGGCGCTATTGAAGCGACCACCGCGGACGAAGTTTAAACGATGACATCAGCTTGTGAGCTACAAAATGTTCATCACTGTGCCGTACAATATCAATATCTCCAATGTAGGTCAAAAGCATCGAGGCACATATTTTATTTTAATCTTTATTTGAAGCTTTCGTGACTGCAGGAACCCAAACTCTTTGGTTCTTTCGGTAAAGTCACGTAGGTTTAAAATAAAATAAATCACGACGTTTCGGGTGCAACACAAGCGTCCATCATCAGGCGGTGACGATGGACGCTTGTGTTGCGCCCGAAACGTCGTGATTTATTTTATTTTATACCTACGTGACTTTGCCGAAAGAACCAAAGAGTATATTTTATTTTAGTTTTGCTATTAAGAGCAACACATTGCCATTGACATGTTTTTTTGGGGTATTTCGGTAAAATCACGTAGATAGGTTCAACGAAAATAACACAAAAACTACAATTTTCTTTGAACCAATCTCCGTGACTTTACCGAAAGACCCAGAGAATATGATTGCTGCAGTCAAGTCAAGATTGACATGTTTTCCAACTGTAATCAGTCCACAACCGGTTTATGTGGCATAGGATTAACGCGGTCTGAGATGAATAATACAGATAAATTTTTTATCAGCAAACTCTTCCCCTTGGAGGCGAAAACAATATAAAATACCGAGCAAATTACTTGGCAATATACATCAATGATCGGAAGCAAGGCCGTAATTATAATATTTATTGAGGGGGACACATCCCCCCCCAATATTCAAATTTTCTCAAAATGTCCCCCCCCCCCCCCAATATATTGCTATAAAATAGATTTCTGTTTATATGCTTTTGGTTGTGGTTGTACTTTATTAATCCCTAATCGCTGCCGTTGCATACAATGAAACAAGAAAAGGTAAAAAAAGAAAAAACTAGGCAATGTAATACAATCCACTATTAGACATAATTGTTAAAAAAAAAGGTCCATCCCATGTGGTAGTGAATTTGCTAATATAGGCAGGAAATGGCAGGAAATTCGCTTTCAAATTTAGATTTTTTTTTATTGGGGGGAAACCACCAGACCCTCTGGAAAATGTGGTCCCCCCCAATGTTGACTCCATGGCTACGGCCTTGATCGGAAGAAACTTGGCAGTATACATCAATGACCGGATGCGGTGGTGCAGTAGTTAGCCCACTGCATGACTAATCTGCCAGTGAGGGGTTTGATTCCAGGCCATGTCTAACATCAGTGGCGAGTGTTATCTGAATGGGCCCTCTCTGGGGTAAAGTGATTGTGCAGTGGTTTTACCCTTTCTGGCAATGAAACAGGTGTTAAAACACCAAACTGAAACCTTTTTGCAAGGAATCATGTCTGCATTAACCACATATACTTGTGGTGACCATGGAAACAAAAACATTATCTGGTATGTAGTATATGTTTTATTGCCAAAATGGGTAGAACCTATTCTCATATTTTGATACTGGCAAGGGAGATCTCATGATAACCATGGCTTAAAATAATGACAGGGTCCCCCCCCCCTCATCTCACCAGCGCTCACTCACCAACATGGTGAAGTATGGACGGGCATTCCCCATGACCGACAACGACAAGGGGAGGCCCTCGTTACAAGGTGGCACTCATCACACACAAAGTGCTCGCCACAAATAAACCACAGTACCTCGCTGATCTCGTCAAGGGAGCATCAACACATCACGCGACACTCCGCTCATCCTCGCAGCGGTGGCTTTTGGCTGCTAGCCGCAGAAGTGCACTTTCAGATGTGCTTCTGTGGCCGTCTGGAATGTTCTTCCTTCCGATATTAAAAACATCATTGGAGCTGTGCACTTTTACTTATAGATTGGAAAAAATTACAATACCATTACCATTCGAGCATCTAAATGCAACGGCATTTGTATATAAAAAAAGCCTTTCATGCACTTTTAAATCAAAATTAAAAACTAATTTCTGTATAACTGCTTTTTGTGTTTAGTGTTGTTGTCCTTCCCCCCGCACCTCCGATTAGCACAGTTGTCTACGTACGGTGCGAAAGAAGTTCAACGTGTTTACAGTACATCCACCAATAGATTTATAAAGGGCCATAACTTGTTCTTTATATTATTACATCAGCGGGTTTATTTTATCCCCCCCCCATCGCCACCATGGAATGTCAACACTTTTTGTTCAATTAATATTTAGCGAGACATCTGTTATTCACCTTCCAACTTATTTCCCCAAGGCGACCAAACAAGCATGTCTCGGCGGGGAGGTCCGGGGGGGGGGTGGTTGGGTGCCTCCTAAACGACAGAGCTACAATTAGCGGCGTCTGCGGCGGCAGCACCGAAGGAACGAGGGCGGTTCGTACAATCGCTGGCAGGCTTTCGCAACCCAATATTGGTTGCGAAAGCCTGCTACGTGTTAAACTGAAGTTGAAAGGGCACCACGATCGTGCCATTCGGCCAATTGCTGCGCGCCCATTGCACCCCGTGCAAGCCACTCCATTTGTTGTCATTCGCCGCGACCGCTTTCGCCGCGCCTTCAATGATCCGACAATTGAGGTTGAATGCCGACCATTAAGAAAAAAAAAGAGGGCCCGCGATGAATGCATCAATTCTACATAACTGGCCTGCATGTTAGCTGCCTTATGATGTAACAAATTCAATAGCCTCCAGTGTAACGTTTGCTCGGATGCTTAATCTATCAGACGAAGCAGGCATCAATAAGCCACGTGAATTGAATTCGAATGCAATTTACTTGCTAAAGGATCACCATGGTGTGCAGGAAGTTGTAGGTACGATCCCGACCCTGACGCCTGCTGTATATTTGTAGTTTGCGTGCCTCTCTCCCCGTGGTCGCGTGGATTTTTTTTTGTCCTCCGGCTCCTCCGGTTTTTCCCTCCGCATTCAGAAACATGCATTGAGATGATTTAGATTATTTTGCTGCTACAAATGTTCAAATGATGAGCCACTTTTCTGAGCTATCATTTGTGGCCTCGTCGCTTCTGAAAAATAAGTTAATACCTCAGTGGGCTTTGCCTGGTAGGATGGGGACAATTTCGTTGTATTTGTGTGTGTTTGGGTGATTTGTTTACATTTCTTGTACTTTGCGCTCATATCTTATGTTTGTATTGTTTGTTGTTGTAACGTTCTTACCCGCCCCGACTGGACATCTGTAAAAAAAAAGAGTTTAGTTGTAATTACTGGGGAAACGTCGTACTCAGATTGTAAATGTTGTGGCTTGGCTCTCCAACACACCGGTGTTGCTGTACTAGTGACGAATTGGCATCTTCTGTTTACGTGACAACCCTTACTAGTTGGCTGTGTCGGGTGGTGGCGGGTTTAACGACACATTTATATATGTACGTAACAAAAAAAAACTGTATTATGGAAAAAAAATTGCTTTTTAGCTCATCGGATTCCTCCGGTATAAATAAATATTCTGATTCTGGAAACTTGCGGCGGTGCAGAGTGACGCGCACCGCGCTATGGGACACTGAGTTACGTCCCTGCTAACGGCTCACGGAGGCGAAGTGATATCTTGAGCCCGTTTGCGGGGGCCCCTTCACCAACCCACACTGGCCAGCGTGATGAAGTCTGGTCAAGCAATCTCCGTGACCGACACGGCGCGTGGAGACCAACATCGAGCAGCGGATTGAGGAAGGGCTGCGACTTATTTTTCACGCAGGAAAAAAATATTGCCCATCGGCAAACCCGTTATCGGGCTTTCTTGGTGCCGATTTCATTAAGGTTCAATTCACCACACCTCGCAACATTCAAGAAATGGATATTCAGATGTATTTTTGATGCAATGTTGGGTGTTATCGTAGCCTGACGAATGCGTCCGAGAACGTGCAGGGATGATGAAGCGGACGGTGGCAACGCTGGGCTCGTCGTGAAGGATGGCGATAACACTGGGGCGCCTTCATCAAGCAGTGGGCAGACGATGGCTGATTATATTATTATACAGCCTGCTTCAAAGAAATGTGAACACTTCTGACAATTTGCAACAATACCACGGAAATGTGCCTCCCGGGGGGGGCTATGGAGACCACCTTGAAAAGATTCCAGGTGCGTGTTGACAATGATGGCGAACAAGTGTAGACTCTTTGACTTATATTCTTGGTTCTTTCGGTAAAGTCACGTAGAAGGGAAATAATAAAATAATATTAATATAAAACAATAAGAATTCTCTTTTTCAAATTTCCTTTCTGTGGATTTCACACCTGATGATTGCTTGTGTTGCAGTCGAAACGTCGTGAGAATTTTTATTGTTTTATGCTAATATTATTTTATTCTTTCCCTTCTACGTGACTTTACCGAAAGAACCAAGAATATGAATCCCTGCAGTCACGAAAGCTTTAAATCAAGTCTTTGACTTGTTGAAGCTATTATCATGTTCCAGTGTATTATCCGTTCTTTTTCCATTAAAAAACGATAGTGCCATGTAAGTGTTAACATTTTTTTGAAGCACCCCGTAGATTGTGTTACGTCTCACTGGCACACTTTTCATGGTGTGCACGCACGATTTGATGGCTGAATCAGTTTCACCGCAAGACGCTGCCTCCGTCAAACGCATCACAATGAGACGCGTGCGTTGCAAGTCAGCGTGCGCATTCACCCATCGCCGAGGGGAAAATTGCGGGTCTCCTGGGAATCTTCCAGCCCACCTGTTCCAGAAGGGCACAAGTGAAGCATCCTCTTGGGAAGACAAGGGGGTCATCTCGTGCTGTGGAGTGATGGCTGCATATCCATAATCTTCAGCGATGGAGCGAGTGACCCCCCTCCTCCTCCTTGTTGCGGCTAATAATCGTTGTGAGTCAGGGGTCACGATTTCATTCAAGGTGTAGTTTTACAGTGTGGTGAATGGTGGTGCCTCTGGATGCTGCAGGGGTTTATTTTGCTTTTGGGCGGCGGTGGCAGCGGAGTGAACACAGCGCTGCATTAACATTCTATGACAATTCTAGATTTGAAGCTTTCGTGACTGCAAGGATTCATATTCTTAGGTTGTTTTAGGTAAAGTCACGTAGGTAAAAAAATTAAATTAAAATTAATAAAAGTAAAACAAAAATAAAATAATACTGGTTGAGGGTAGGAGGAGCCAAGGCAGGCCCCTGGATATTATTATTGTGAGGTTCGGTGCGGTTGAAGCACGCTGCTAAGAATGAGCCTTTGTTGTGTCGACTGGTTGAAATGGAAACTCATTCCTAGCAGCGTGCTTCAGCCGCACCGAACCTCACACAAATAATATCCAGGGGCCTGCCTTGGCTCCTCCCACCCTCAACCAGTAAATATACAAGGACTGTTTTCTTGGAATTTATCTTACTTGATACAGCAAGCGTGCTGTGACGGTTCCACCTGAAGACGGAGGCTTGTGTTGCCTCCGAAACGTCGTGATTTTAATTTAATTTTACTGATGTTAATTTTAATTTTAATTTTTTACCTACGTGACTTTACCGAAAAAACCTAAGAATATAATTCTATGAAAAGGCGCTTTATAAAGTGCTTATTATTATTAATGTACGTATTTTACACTGACTTACGAAAAACCTTTAAATTTTACCAGTGAGGCCCACTGAGCTTCATAGGTCTTTTCCAGAAGCGACCTGGTCATAAATGATTGCACAACGAAGTGGCTTATCGTGTGGAAATGTATAGCAGCCAATTACTCTAAAACGCATGTTTCTAAATGTGGAGGGAAAAAGGGAGGGCCCAGAGAAAAATCCACGCGACCACGGTAAGAACATGCAAACTCCAAATATACAGCAGCAGGCGTCAGGCTCGAGATCGAATCCACGACCTCCTGTATACCAGGCGAGGATAGTGTACATCTCGCCACGGTGCTTCCCAGTGCTTACATACGAGTGCTGTCCTTACAGTTTCCAAAACGCTTTGAGTGGATGGTGTTACTGTGAAAGTATGTGACGTTAATCCACCGCCATACAAACCGTGTCAGTCGACTCCGCATGATTGACACGGCGCGGGGGAAGCTTTCAACCAGCAGTGGTTTGAGCTGTAAATGAGCATTCGTCTTTGTTAGGCACATTGGTATGTTGCTTTTGACGACTAAGTTCAGGTCATTAAAAGCACTCCATCCTGCATAAAGTCTTCTGCTCCGTGTACAGCCATATTATACACGGCCACATTTGTTATAAAATATCGGCGTTTTAATAGATCCATTACCCACGTATGTATTATGTTATAAAACACACGGAAGTGTAACAAAAATATGGATTTATTTAGCGCCATTTATTTTCTGAGTGCTGAAAACTTGAGGATCGTAACAAATATTCAGAAATGTACAACGGCGCTATTAGATTTGAGCTGCAACACACATCTATCAACGGATAACATGTTCAATATATCAGGTGTTAAATTTTTACAAGGTGCCTATAGTACCGGGAAAAAAACGTTGGTGGACATATTTATGCAGCACATAACAATTCCAGGCCTGGATTTAAAACAGGAATAATAAAACATCAGAATAAGCTACAATAAATGCTTAATTTTCTCAACGGTTTGGATTTCATGCCACATTGCTCTATATTACAAAAAATATATGTTTTACAAAGTAAGGCCCAGAGGGCTATTATGCTCTATGTCAGAAGCGACTTTACCACAAATGATCGCTCAACGAGGTAGCTTATCGTCATGCGGGAATTTATAGCAGTTAAATAAACTAACGCACGTTTCTAACTATGACCACGGGGAGAACATGCAAACGCCAAATATACAACAGGCGTCAGGGTCGGGATCGAACCCACGGACTTTCTGTATACCAGGCGATGCAGTTGGCATCTCGCCACTGTGGCGCATATACACAAACGTACTGTGCAGCATATGCATGTATGTATATATCCATTCATCTGTGTTTTGATGGAATATTGGAAGTAGTTTAACTAAATGAATAAATACACGTATTTTCTGTAATTCATTATATATACAAAACACAAATGATTGAATGATTGAAGATAAATCCATTTATGGTGGCGGGAGGAGGGAGCAGTGGTGGCGTATGTGAACAACGGTGGCGTCTATGAACGGCTAACATCAGTGAGGCGATCTGAACAGGGTCCTGGGGCCATCACCAACCCGTACTAACCGGCGTGGTGAAGTATGGTCAAATAACCCTCGTGATTGACACAGTTGTTGGGAGGCCTTCCTCCAGCAATTGATCGACAAAGGAGCTGTTAAATCACAGTAAACTTCTATAAAATAAAAAATACATATAAATCTCAAAACATTCGTCAATAACAAGACTGAAGCCTTCAAATAAAAACATAATAGGCGACGTTTCAGGTAACGGCCCTTCTTCATAACACTTGTAGGTGGAACACCTCCACATCCCCCCACTCTCTCCTCCAGTGATTCAACGAAGAGCCATCAAACGATTCCGAATTCAATTCTCTATTCAACGATGTTCTCCAATGCCATCGATACAAGTGTAGTGTGTGACTTCGGAGACACTATTTAGGAGGCAACAACGTGTATTCTACACTACATGACACCGTTAAACACGGGACTATAATACACCTAACAATTACACTCGTTACACACGGGACTATAACACGCCTATCTCTTGCGCACATGGGGTAACTATAACCGGGTCAGAACAGCCAACGTGCTGTCTGACCCACGACGTCGGAGACAAAGACGTAGCACTTGGATTCTACTTCACCCGCAGACAGCCCCGATATTCGTTCGGGGCTTCCCTTTTATCCCTCTCGGCGCGGCCTGGCTCCACCCTCGGCCCCGCCTCCCTCTGGAACATTCCCGAAAGTTACAGACTACCTGCCACCTCCCACCTGCCCGGCTCCGCCTTTAACCACGCCCCCTTCGGGAACTTTCTAGACCAGGGGTCCCCAACCCCCGGGCCAAAGACCAGTACTGGTCCGTGGCCTGTTAGGAACCGGGCCGCACAGCAGGAGGTGAGAGCGGTGAGTCCACACGTGGCCCTCCCATTGTTTTATTATTTACCACTTCCGTCCGCGCCTCTTACCCGCACTTCGTACTTGTCTCAGTCACAGTTGTGGTAAGCCCACAAGCTAACCCCTAGCCAAAATGAGTAAAAAACAAACGTCGCTGGAGAGCTTCTTTGAAAGGTGGAAAGAGCCAATGATGACCCCCCCCCCCCCCCGGTTCGTGACAAAATTGTCTTCCACTAAACCAGTCTCTGGTGCCAAATAGGTTGAGCACCGCTGCTCTAGACGATTCCTGGCAACTCTTCCCGTGTCCCCTCGGTCACCTTTCCCCCACATTCGTCACCCCGGCCCATTACGTGCTTCTGCCAATGTCGGTGTGACTCGTCCTCATATGCAGCCCGCACCACGCTCCCCAGTGACCAATTATGTGGCAATTTACACGCTGCGCTGGTGGAATGGCTGCAATCCCCTACTCTGTCGGTAGGACTCATTTGCCTCTCTCTGCTAGAACCCGGTGCCACGCCCCTAGTGACCCATTGTATGGTACTTCACGGTGTGCTCCCCTCTGCACCCATAATTATCTTGTTCTACAGCACTTAGCGCTACGCGCTGTAGTGGTCCATTTAACATCACTACACACGGCAAACGCCGTGTTTACGTTGCATCTAAAATACCATAAGGGATCTCGAGGACGCTGTGAGAGGGTAAACGACGTAGGATTTCAACGTCACGTTTATACAAAATAAAAACTCGATTTAAAAAACACACACGTGGGTCGGGCACAGGGGGTGCAACGACCTATTTCGATGGGGGGGAGGGGGGGGGACTCTGCAAGATGCCACTGTGGCCACCCCCTCTCCTTTCTCCCGACGACTCACTTGTACTGAAATAGCTACGGATGTTTTTAACCAAGTAGGCTATAACTTTATATATATATCTCATAGGACCTCACCTTGACAATATCAAAATATAAGAATAGATTTTATCATTTCTGATAATAAAAAGTTGTGTTAAGATCATTGGAAACTCATTTGCCAGTAAAAAAGTATGATAATTGTTTTTTTACCCTTCTATCTGGCAACAAAAACTGACACATTTTCAAAAAATGTGTTAAGATGTCATTAAAACACCAAACTGAAACCTTTTTGCAAAGGAATCATGTTTGCATTAATCACACATACTTGCGGTGAACATGTAAACCAAAAACATGCTCTGGTGGGATATGATTCATTGTCTTTGAAACGGATTGGTCCATACCAGAGACAGCTTTCTTTAGAGCCGAGTCTCAAACGGTGTTCGACCACAGGACGCCAAAAGGCGAACAGCACAAAGACAATGCCACTTTCAGGATATTGAGAGCTCGGGGTGAGCAGCAACATGATGGGACCTCCCTTGCCAGTATCAAAATATGAGAATTAGTTTCACCCGTTCTGGAAATAAAACAGGTGTTAAGATGTTAAAACACCAAACTGAAACCTTTGTGCAAGGAATCATGTTTTTATTACCCACATATACTTGTGGTGAACATGTAAACCAAAAACATTCTCTGGTAGTATATGATGTTGTCTTTGAGAGTGATTGGTCCACAACAGAGAGAGCTTTCTTTGAACCAATCAGTGCGTTGTCTTTGTGCTGTTCGCCTTTTGGCATCCTGGTCTAACATCGTTTGAGACTCGGCTCTAAAGAAAGCTGTCTCTGGTGTGGACCAATCAGTTTCAAAGAAAAATGCATCATATACTACAAGAGCATGTGTGTTGTTGTTTGCGTGTTCACCACGCGTATATGTGGTTAATGCCGACATGATTCCTTGAAAAAAAGTTTCATTTTGATGTTTTAACATCTTAACACAACTGTTTTATTGCCAGAACGTGTCATTCCTATTCTTATACACATACTATTTTAGTTGCTCCGTGTATAGGGTTCAGAGGAAGGCAGTCTCACAGTGACAGTGATTAATAAAAACAAGATTCAGAGGTACAATGCTCACAAGTTATCGTGCATCTTGCTTTCACAACCATGTCAGTGAGAACAAAAGACTGATGATCTTGAATCAAACACCAGTAGCGCAATTATATTTTACTCTATGTTTTTTGTCTTCTGATATAAATATATTTTTTTCATTTTTAACAATGTTTGTTTGGCATTTATGCTTAATTGTTGTATTTTTATTATTTATTTACATCCTTTTAATATTCTCTTTCTTAAAATTTGTGCTGATTTGTCTGTCTGTTGATTCGGGGGCCCCCTTTGTTGCCGACTGGGCCCCGCTTGTCGGGCAGATTCAACTGTGACTTGCAAGCGTCTCAACCGCCGCATTGCAAGAGTCGCGAGCACTCGACGAATCGGCACCTTTCGTGTGTTTGTGTTTGCTCATTCGCTGCCCTTGCCGATTCGACGACTCGAAATCGTCACGCCAAAGTGCACCCAAATTGTTTTCGATTTAAAGCTTTCGTTACTGCAAGGGATTCATCTTATTGGTTCTTTCAGGTAAAGTCACGTATAAGGGAAATAATAAAGTAATACAAGTAATACATAATGTTATTTAATTACTTAATACAATAATAAAAATGAAACATAACAAAATGTGTATGTTTGTTATTTTATTATTTCCCTTCTACGTGACTTTACCGAAAGAACCAAGAAGATGCACCCAATTCATTGCAATAATCTCTGACGAATGCATTCCTAATTTATCGAGAGCAGGGGATGGTATCAGCCACGGTAACGGCTTACACCGTGATAAACAGCTTTAGCACCTCTATAGAGAAAACGTGTTACAAACACCAGCCCCTATACGATGCTAAGACTAGAAACCGCTTTCTTATCAGAGCTTTTTTGTTCACAGCAAGCAGCTAAACTCTGAAAGAAATATATAGCACGACACACAAAGCAATTTAATACTCGCGAATGCACCTTTTCCTCCTGTATCCAGGCCGCTAATATTTTTTCCCAGTATGAGATATAAAAACCCTACGGGGAGGGGGGGGGGGGCAAAAAAAGAAGTCTTAGCGCACTTGAAAATGCGAGAAAAATTTTCAAGTCGTTTTTTTTTTTACACAATGTGCGGCAGGAGAGCTGAAAATGAAAACAAAATTGAAAACCAAATGTCGTTATTGATTAGCATGAAGTCGCACGACTTGTGAACTCCCAACGTTCAAGGAACCATCTGCGTAACTTTACCGAAAGACCCAAGGATATGAATTCCTGCAGTCACGAAAGCTTTAAGTCAAGGTCCCGACGTTATATTGCTTTTTCTGTGCGTGCGCCGTGGCTGCGTCGGCGTACACGACACTCCGTGCGGCAGGGGTGAGGAAGGTCCCACAGGGTGACGATATGGGCACTCGACTGCACTGGCAACATACTTCTGGACGCTGCCCGCGATGTAATGGTTGACGCGATGGACTTGCGATCCAGAGGGTCGGCGGTTCGATCCGATTTCACGGCGTGGCAGCTGCAACAAAGGGGACATTGCAACGTATTGGCGGTACACCGGTGGTGCCCGGTAAAAAAAAAATATATAAAACGAATATAACAATATTGTTTTATTTTCCCGCGATTTGCTACCCCGGTCAGAAAATATTGCCGGGTGGTGGTGCGTCGAAATCCGTTCCCGTGATGTCCAAGCAGTCGGAATACGAATGTTATAGGCAACTCGACACGAATCTTCGCAGCCTGTTGCTCACAGCCTGATGACGATTGGCTGCTCCGTGTTCCAAAGGCAGATCTGAATCGTGCCCTAGACTCGGGTCGGACGGTTCCTCGATTTCATTTCCAGATCCATTTGTTGGCGGACAGTGGCATCAACAGATTACGACTCACGGTGTCACACGTTCGAATGGGAAAGCGGCTGCTGAATGTAAAGTGCCACTTCTGATGGAGATTCTGCAGCTCATTTAAGGGCAACAGCGAGATTGTCCGACTATAACTTTTTTGAGGATCGGTGTGTTATGGTGCACCAGTGTACCACCAATACCACCCCTCCCCCCGCAACCCCTTCCTGCCACCTGTCGTGCGGCAACCAACGTCGATCATAACGCGATCCACAACTTGGAAACGCACGGTTCAACGCAACTGATGTGCAGGAGAATTCCATCGCCTTTATTTAAAAAGTCTCCCGCATTGGGATATTTGAGCCATCTCTACTAACGAGCAATTTTGCATTCGATGCGCGAGGAAACCAAAGGACGCGGAGAAAACCCACGCACATCGATTCAATGCACTGCTGTACCACCACCTCCTGATCACCCCGCCTCGCAAACCTACACCAGTCTTCCACACAAGCAGCAATTAGGGGTGATTTTGTCAATTAGGAGCGGGTTATTTCTGAGGTGAGGGTGGCTTCTCTCCGCCTCGTGTTAGATTCACGATCCACCGAGCAGCGTCGGAGCGAACGTGTTCTTTTCCTCCGGCTCCACCTGCCCCCTTTCAGGTTTTCGCACTTCACATTTTCCAAAACAGCCGGTAATTTCGCTCCTTTCAGAGCCGTGCCACCGGAGCCTTGAAGTGCTGTGGGCTGCTCAGTCAAGTGACGCCGTCACAATCTTCGGGCCATTTTGGTGGCACGGCTGAAAGCGAAATCCCGGCTTGGGTTTTCGTAAAAAAAAAAAACTTCGCCGCACGTGGGAAAATTAGTGGCTTCGGCATCGTGGCTAATGCACCGGGGGCACGCCGCCTCCGGTAAACTCCGACGAAAGCCCTCGTCTCGTGAAGTGACGGCCCGGTCTTATCCGACGTGACAGGCGTGCTCAATGTGCCCCGGATGAACGGGCTCAAGCCCAGCTGGCTCTGCCTGTCCGTCGCGTGACCGACGGGCGAGAAGGGAATTTGGGGGTGTTTCGCAAGGCGTGTGTCCTCGAATGCTGCCAACACAGCGGGGCCTTTTTGTTTTTTTGCTGCACGGACGTAAAGAAGTTATGAATATTCACTCATCCACATTGGCAACATTTCATCTCAGCCTCACGCGGAGGTTAAACTGACCCAGCCGCAACAGTGATTGTGGTTGGAGGAAAGCTTCAGAATCAACATCGGAAAATGTATTCATACTGGAGGAATCCGATGAGGTATTAAGCTCTTTTTCACAGGTGTCCAAGGGGCGGGTCAGAACCTTACAACAAACAATATAAAAACACGATAGGATAGCAAAGTATAGGAAAGGTAAATTTCGATTTAAAGCTTTCGTGACTGCAGGGATTCATCTTCTTGGTTCTTTCGGTAAAGTCACGTAAAAGGGAGATAATACAATAATAAAAATAAAACATAATAAAATATAAAAATTCTCACGACGTTTAGGCCACAACGCAAGCAGCCGTCCTCAGGTGAAGAACAGGTCTGTCGGAAAGACAGCGTCTGAATGAACACCACCAAGCTTGGTAGCATATATTTAAGCTGGTATAGGAAAGGTAAGAAAATCACTAAACAATTACAAGGAAAAACGTCTCACATTGACATGCTAATCTCTCACATTTACATTTACGTGCAAATTCCTTCTCTAGCCCCGCCCACTTACCCTTGGGTTGAGCCCACCAAAATCCTATATAAACTCTTGTTGCAGCAGCTCTTTCTCCTATGTCAGCAGTTCTCCTGCTGTATCTGTTCCACCTGATGACGGTGGCTTGCGTTGCGATCGAAACGTCGTGATTGAATTTATTTTAGACCTACGTGACTTTACCGAAAGAACCAAAGAGTATAATTACACGGAAAACTAAATTGTGTTTTATTTTAGCAAGTGAAGCCCACCGAGCAATTATCTTCTTTTTCAGAAGCAACCTGGCCACAAATGATAGCTCAACAAAGTGGCTCACCACGTGGACATTTAAAGTAGCCAATGAACAGAGGCGCTCCCATTTGACTGAGGTTGCTGCGATGTGGCGACAGTACCGTACATTGTAGGGTAGAAGGTTCGCGATAATCGTTTCGTCCGTTTTGAAAAACATCATCATATCATGATTACCCTGGCTGATATATTTTTTTATATATGCATGAATAATGTATGAAACAGAAAAGCACAATGCTGTAATTAAAGTTATAAATAAAATGCTATTACCCATTAAATAAGTGCTTTGCAAAATGTTTCCCGGAGTAATTGCCAGTGTGGTGATTATATGACCCCATGATTTTTGCAATAAATGCGATTATTTAATTATTTCCTGCGCTCGTGACAGCATGTCCATTAGAACAATTATAGGTTGCAAAGTTTCAATGATAAAAATGCCAGATGTATTTTAAGTAAATTGCAGTTGAGGAAACGTTTAAGTCATATTTATTTGTACTTGAGAGCACAGCAAAGCACAAAAACTACTCAATAAAAATGTGAACGGAAATTAGTAAATGAAAGGTTAAAGGTTTCATTCTAAATGCCATGTCACACCCCACTCAAGCAAGATGCCAACACATTGCACGAACAATTTCAATGATAAAATCGGAACGATAAAAATACGCTTAACGGGAAGTAGTGAGTTCAGCGAACTCTCATGAACACACAGGAGGACTCGAAGCGCATCAGACCACAGCATGAACTATAAACAAAACTTTTTTTTATTTTACCAGGTAAGGCCACACTAAGCTATATAGTTTTTTTTTCAAAAGCCACCTGACCACAAATGATAGCTCAACGAAGCGGCTTTTCCCCGTGGAAATGTATCGCAGCCAAATACTGTAAACGCACGTTGATTGTCAATGTGGAGGGGCAAATCGGAAGATGCGGAGAAAAATCCATACAACCACGGGGAGAACATGCTAGCTCCAAATATACAGCAGGAGTCAGGGTCGGGATCGAACCCACAACCTCCTGTATCCAGAATAGAGGGTTTTTTTGGGTTAAATCGCGTAAATATATAAATGTGTCGTTAAAACCCGCCACCACCCGACACAGCCAACTAGTAAGGGTTGTCACGTAAACAAAATATACCAATTCGTCACCAGTACAGCACACCGGTGTGTGGGAGAGCCAAGCCACAACATTTACAATCTGTCGCCTGATGAAGCTAGTTGTAATTACTGGCAAAGCGTCGTACTCAGATTGTAAATGTTGTGGCTTGGCTCTCCAACGCTCCTGTGTGCTGTACTAGTGACGAATTGGCACGTTCTGTTTATGTGACAACCCTTACTAGTTGGCTGTGTCAGATGGTGGCGGGTTTTAACGACACATTTATATATTTACGCGATCTAACCCAAAAATCCTCTATTATGGATGATATTGGTCGCGAAAGCCTACGTGTTAAACTAACCTCCTGTATACCATGCGAGGTAGTTAACATCTCGCCACTGAGGGACAGCGGGCAAGGCCTTGCAGGTCCTAGGAGCGGCGATCCAGAAGGCCAGGCCACCTCAAGAAGGCTAGGCCACCTCGGGTCGGGCACATGATCCGTGTCTGGGAGCGCCGGGCCCGGCACTGAAGATCGCAGGATCGTAAACCATTTTAATTTCTTTAGCAGGTAAGGCCCACTGAGCTATGTGGCTCTTTTTCAGAAGCCACCTGGCCACAAATGATAGCTGAACGAAGCAGCTTATCACGTGGAAATGTATAGCAGCCAAATCCTCTTAACGCACATTGATTCTAAATGCGGAGGGAAAAAACCCGAGGACCCGGAGAAAAATGCACTCTACTGCAAGGAGAGAGAGAGACACGCAAACTCCAAATATACAGCAGGCGTCAGGGTCGGGTTAGAACCAACGACCTCCTGTATACCAAGCAAGGTAGTTAACATCTCGCCACTGCAGCGATATGTTAACGAGATGCCTATGAGGGACCAATCGGGCCCACGGGTACGCAGGTCCAACATCGTGCAGACCTTTATCGGACAAAATGGGCAGCTTGTACTGGATACGGAAGCTCTTTACTGGAAGGCAGTGGAGGTTGCGGAGAGTGGGAGTGATGCGCTCGAAGCGGGCTACGCACCTCAGCATTCGAGCCGCCGCGTCCTGCACTCGTCGAACATGACATCGTTACAATCGTCATAATAGTCAAAATATCGTATCGTGTACAACAATACCGCGGAAACCCCTACAACTTCCCCACCAATTCAGAGGCAGCTCCTTGAGGTGGCAGGGAAGGCACTAATGGTGCAGATAGTGAGAACACCAACGCCAATGCTGTTGTCGACACCACACATCGATATTGCGTCTTTCCTTCTGTCAGATTTGGCAGCAGCTGCAATGACAACAACCGACCTCGAAAGAGGTGGCTTAGGGAAGCCTTGATCCAGCAGTCGACTATTTCTGATGTTGATGATAATTACCACTGCTGAGTGACTGTTGTGTTGTCCACATTGTGTCAACATCTTTGGCTATCATCCTGCTCGTGGGGATAGCTGCCTGTGACCTAAAAAAGGCCAGCCGACATAGACAAGCAACACATGTACACGCTGGAGAGAGAGAAATGGCAATTTTGAAATCCAGTAACCAAAGTAGGTCAAACTGATAAAAAGTCACATTTGGAAAAGGAAGTTTGTGGTTGCACATGCGTGGAGGGAGATATTCATCCATCAACGTCCCTCTGTGTCACGTTCTTGCTTGGGGGGGGGTGGGGCAAAGGGTGTAAGGGGAAGGATGGGTTTGGTGTTCTCTCTTTACAAATAAAAATTCCTATTGAAGAAGTTTCCACTGGGAAACCTCAGTAAGCGGTGCACCTCTCTTTGTCAAAGCACGGCCCGGGATGATGATGATGATGATAACATACTGTAGGCCGCTTCAGGAATATAAATGTCCTAATTATGTATTAATGATACGTCATGCCAAATATTGAGCCAGGAAATCTTCACCGATTCTAAAGATGCCGTCAGAAAGTTCCTCCTGCATCGGAATTTTTTGGCCAATACCACGATCACCTCAAATCCAAAATGCACTATGGTTATCCATGCAAACATAACCAGGTTCAAGCCTGATTAGCTGCTGAGATCCCATGATATCCATTGGGTCATATCATTCGAGTACTATATAAAAAATATCTATGAAAATCTACATTGAGACATAACTT
This sequence comes from Lampetra planeri, assembly GCF_965212315.1. NCBI lineage: Eukaryota > Metazoa > Chordata > Hyperoartia > Petromyzontiformes > Petromyzontidae > Lampetra > Lampetra planeri. Next base: position 4,393,633 of record NC_136145.1, on the reverse strand, counting down.
GTAAATTCACTGCCAAAATAACTGTTTGCTTGTCCAGTTCCACTGAACGCATTTTGATTCTCCCAAGTTTGGGCATCTCAACAATTTAAACCACAATACAAAATGTTATTCTTATTTTCTTTTTTTTACGACGCAGTCGCCGATGATCAAGCTGACACTATCACATCCCTACATTCGAGAACGTGGTTTTATCAGAGGCGGCTGAAATCCCGAATTCAGACCCCAGGATTCTCGACAATGTCAGCTCAGCGCTCTGACACGGCATGAGCCCTCTGTGCCACTGGGCCAGATCGCACCTCGCTGGGGTCCAAACGCGCGACTAATTCCGAAGCGTGGCTGTGACATTTCCGCACGGAGGGGGAGAGCTGTACCCGGTCAGGATCGAGGGGACTAAATTCCCACATGTTGTGCACGCGTGCACTCTCACCGTGAGCTGAACCTGTCAGTACTGACCGCTTTGGGGCCTTGAATTCCCTGGTGGGGTGGGGTGGGTTAGAGAGCATCCCTGCCACGGGCCAAGCGTGGAGACATACTTCGGCTGTGCACACTCAGCGGTGAGCAGACATCTATTGACGCTCACTGCTGTGCACGCAGAATCGGCCAGTGAGAACAGCAGTATCGGTTGTCACGTCACGTATTGATAATGCATCCGCAGGGTGGGGCGCAAATCGTGAGGCTGTGAGAAAGGCTGACTCGTGTACGCGCTTATTCCATCACGAACAGCCCCTGTCCACTCAGGACATCCGGGCACGGCGACCGAACAGTGTGTTACGGGAGGTTTCCTACGGGCTATTTGCCGTGTGAGGCCAGGATGGTACTGTGCTGTGCTGACCTCAGAAGACGTTTGAATCTGGCTTGGGGTCAGGTGGTGGTGCTCATGACGACGCGGCATCCTGCATCTCCAATGAGCGTGGTTGGCTACGTACGGCGCGAAAGAAATTCAACATACGTACACACGCATTCCGCATTGGAAAAACAACGTGGCAGTCCCTGGCTGGTACAGCACATGCTCAGCGCAGCAGTTCAATTGTACAGCCCAAACGAGGTATTATTATTATTATGATTATTGTCATGGTGTAGTGGTTGGAACGTATGGTTCCCAATCATAAATTCGCAAGTCTCAAACCACGGGTTGGCTCGGCCCTTCATCCCTCCAGGGTCGATCAAATTTATATTAGCTATGGGACCCTATTGCCTGGTTTGAAACATTGAATGATGAAAAAACGTAATCCTTCTCGGCATGAAAACTGTGCTGCTCGCCTTTTGGCGGCAATTTCGTCCAGCACTGATGAGACAAAGACATACATGAGTTGCAGGCCAATCAGTTCAACTCTTGCTGACGTTATCAAAGAACAATTGTGGGTTTTTTTCGCAAAAGACATGTGTGGTGCTTGCGGACGTGATGCCTTGAAATTGGTGTGTATTTGGTGTTTGCACATCTTCACACCTCCCATATTTACGAAGGAAAAGTGAAAGGGTTTTTCTGTTATCATTCAATAAAATGTAAGACCACTATTTGCCGTCTGGAACGCTCTCCCTTCCGATATTAGGACGCCACTGGAGCTATTCACTTTTAAATCTAGATTGAAAACTCATTTTCTTCAGAACTGTATTTTGTGTTTAGTTTGTTGTCCTTCCCCCGCACCTCCGATCAGCGCGGTTGGCAAGGTACGGTGTGAAAGAAGTTCCACATACGTAAACGTCAACAATGGATTTACTGTGGACTCACCCCGGGCCACAGGAATGTGGAATTTCCCCCACTGGCTCAGGGCTGTCATCGGGAGATGAATGATCCCCCATGCTCAATTGAGTGTGGAAAGCACTCGCTTAAATTTTGATTTAAAGCTTTCGTGACAGCAGGGATTCATATTCTTGGATTTTTCGGTAAAGTCACGTGACTTTACCAAAAGATCCAAGTATATGAACCACTCACTTGTTTGATTTCCACTTTGAGAGAGAGCTCAATTCCCCAGCGAGGGAATCGGCAGACCGACACAGGCAAAAGTAAACAGAGGGCGGTCACCTGGACTCTCTGAGTTGTCCTGCCATCCCGCTGTGCGAGCACGTGAAGGCACACTGCTGCCACCCCTCGCACCCATCCTTCTTATCGTAACGGGATTTCTACAGCGCCTCAACCAAGATAATTCAGGACGGTGCAACGTGTGAACGCGATGGTGGAGACGGGGCGAATGAAAGAGGTGAGAGGAAGCCAAATGGGCAAATCTGTGGCGATGATGCGGGAAATCGGTGAAAAGAGAAATTGATTACGGTCAATGATGACGAATGGATTGAATGAATGGAGAAGGAGTATTCGCCGTGTCATGAATGGGAAATGTGTTGAGAATGAATGGGGAATGAGTGATTGCCTTACATTGAGAATATGAAGAGGGAGCAGCAACGGTGGTGATTAATGAGGGGGACATTAAGGGGGGAGCGAGGGAACAAGAAGTGAGTTTTGAGTGAGGAGCGGAAACTTGTGAGCGAAGGTGACCGCTTAATGTGGATCGAACTTTGTACCAATTTTGGGGGAAAGTTTTCGATGCGCGTGAAACTGATGTCACCGTTCCATCTCCCCAGTGAACGTGATCACCGGTGAGCTCCGCTTCTTGGCACCGTTAAATTAGCTTACTAAACAAATTAATTCTGAACGTTTCATATTTTCACATGATCCTTCTTCAAATCGTTTTGAAATGGGTCATTTTGATGAGTTTGTTTAATATATACACATATATCTAATTCGCACGTCAATACTTTTAAAATACCTTTCATATTTTAAATATTATTAACAGCGCCAATGTAGTCATCGATTCGAATTGTTCTCATTCATACCATTTTTACAGTATTTTTTCAACTCTTTTATATTCAACAGTTTTAATTGTAATAGTGTTACATGAATTTTACATTCATGAAAATAACGTTGGGGGGGGGGTGGGATTTTTTTAATCCAGGAAAGCCACACTGACCCCCAAGACGTTGTTGAGAAGGGACCTTCACTGGGGAGTCTTTGATCAATTCCCTTTTAACGCTTTCCAACTGAGCTTGAAAGCATTCATGCCGAGGCTCTGTTTGTCTCTCCGCCTGTCTGTGCCTAGTGGGGAGCGGGGGGGGGGGTCGCGATAACGCACGTAAAGTCGGTCCCAACATGAACGACAAGTGAGCATGAAGTTGCCTCGCTGTTGGGGACTCGCCCTCGACAAAGCCGTTCGCGCTGATCAGAGCTTTGCCCAAAGCTCCGCGATTAGAGGTTCAAGGCCACGTCGACCACAGCAACATCATCACGCTCAGTACGCCACGCGATGTCATCTCACGACTTGGCTCACAAGATGCGGTTGTCATTGTTGTTATTATTACGATCGCTTATTTCCCAGGACGTACGCACACGGTCAAATATATGTTACGATATACATATTACGCGTATCGTTTATTGTTACATTTGAATCGCAGTTCCTATGCTCACTGTTACATTGTTTTTATAGCTTTATTTTGGTGATTTTGAAAACGTTTTGGTTTAGCCATGTTTATTTGTTGTAGTACAGAGTTAGCCTGATAACTTTAATGTAAATTGTCTTATGGTTGTTATTGTTTGACTTGCATCCCACTGGGATTTTTGCACGCAGCGTTGACATACGGTGCTTTTTCTGGAAGACTTTGCTGTTTTTTCCTGGATTTTTCTGTTGCGTGTAGTCACTTTAAGATGTTTCTTGTTCATGTATTTGTTTTGTTGCGGTTACACCCGAGCCAAGAGCCACATGGCTCAGAGGGTTATACCTAATAAATGATACTGAAACTGAAAGCGTTACAGAACACCATGCGTGTGCACGATTTTGGCTTCCTTGTTTTAAAATAAAAGTCAGTGCTTCACTTCCTGTGGGAAGAACGTGGAAGAACGCGGAGGACAACAACCCACCTTGCCTACGGTGGAATAACAACTCCAAGGGTCGACAAAAAATCTGACCTCCTGGAACAGACACCCCACTTGCTTGACCCCGATTTCCCGGCCAGTACTTCAAAGCCCAGCAGGTTTGTGAAACCTCTACGTGATCCACGGACACTTGCCTCAAAAGCACGGGATCAGAGGTCAGCTGCTTGAGTGGCTTGCAGGTTGCAACATGAAGCTCTCATACCCACATACGTACACACATGCACACAAAGCAAATAGAAAGATCCCCCATGCAGTCTTTTAGAAAGACTTTTAAAAAGACTGCTGGGGGAAGTGATGTTTTAGAGTATATATTAAGGCCAGCACAGAACATGAGGGGCTGGTGCGGGCAGCACTCTGATCCAGCCGCCTTTGTGTCTCAAGTGATGATTTTTACGCATCGCATCAGGCTGAGTCGACCCCAGGTAAGACGCAGTACCAGTATATCACTCCCACCCTCGTAGACGCATTTGCCAAAATGATGCCGCATGTATGTGTGGACGTTGAACTTATTTTGCACCGTCCGTAGCCAACCGTGCTAATTGGAAGAAATATCAAAATGCTCTTACATCACATTCGGAAAAAAAGATGTTTGGATGTTCTAAAATATAATATTAAAGTAAACTATGTTTTATTATACCAGTTCAGGCCTACATCGCTATTTTTGGTCTTTTAATATTTTTTTGGCTAATTTACAGAATTTTACAATTAATCTAAAACTCGGGAACACATTCTTATCATGATTTGTGTAACACGTAAGCTTTCGCCACCAATATCGATAATACAGGTTTTTTTGGGGGTTAGATCGCGTAAATATATAAATGTGTCGTTAAAACCGCCACCACCCGACACAGACAATTGGTAAAGTTCGTCACGTAAACAGAACATGCCAATTCATTACTAGTGTAATGACAGGGTGACACCTGCCGGCCTGTAGGGGTAATTACCGTTATAGCTGCATCACAATGCCTTAAGGGGCGTCTCTGGGGTGGTAAAGGTCAAGGGCGGAGTCAGTCGAGAAGCTCCGGGAACCAACCCGAAGGTTCTGGAAAGGGGGCGTGGCCAGGGAGACAGAACCAGAGGTTCGGGGTTGTTAGAGTGGGGTCTGGGTCCTGGTTGCGTTGCTGTTCGTTGTCATCTCTTCGTCTTCGACCACGTGGCTCTTAATCTGCAAGACCAGCTCCATCGCTGCAGCCGCTTTGCTCGTCGACCAGCCAGCGTAGCGCAGGACGGAGATGGGCTGCGTGTTTGGACAGCCTAGGTGTAGCCGCGTTACGAAGTGTATCGCCCTGTGTGCTCTTAATAAATAAGAAGCCTTCTACTAGACGTGTGTCGGAACTTCGGAAGTCGCTCACTACACTAGTACAGCAACACTGGTGTGTTGGAGAGCAAAGCCGCGACATTTACAATCTTAGCACGACGTTTCGCCAGTAATTACAACTAACTTATATAGCTTATATATTTACGTGATATAACCCAAAAAACTGTAATATGGATATTGGTCGCGAAAGCCTACGTGTTAAATTGAGTATATAACTGTTACCACTTAAAACAGTCGTCATTAACATCGACAGCAAAACAAACACAATAGTCAACACCACTGCCTTAAAATAAATGTTTATAAACGGCCACGTCGACGATAAAAAAAAATTAGCTTTTTGGGTATTGGCCGTTCATCATAGCATATGAAGAATTGTGTTTTATAATAGAGCAGGCTCTATGTAATGTATAGGCCAATGAAACTCGAGATTATACCTACGCTGCTTTTAATTATCATGCTGCTTTTAATTATCATGTCCTGTATACACATAAGAGTCTTGCGGCCTCGTTACAGTAGATTTTCAGCACTGCTATCATGGAATTGTGGACCATGAATGTGTGCATTTCCCCTTGTATAAGTAACGTAGATTTATTATCTAAAAATATGCAATTGCCTCAACAATCGCCGTAGTTTCATCGACGGTTTAACAACTCTTATTTCGCTACTGTGCATAGAAATCACGAGTAAAACCCCCATTGTAACAGAATAACTAACAGTGCAAGCTGGGAAACAGCAAACAATACAAAAGTGAGTGCTTTCTACCATATATTTGCGTGAAGTTTGAACTTTTACTAAACTGGTTGTAGTGTCTAATATGTTTTGTAGGGGTGGCTGCTGGCAGCTAAAATCTTCGTCACTCAACAAGGCCCCAGGCCAAGATGGGCTCCCCCAAGAATTTAAATAACCCCTCTTATTCCACAATATTGGCAACACACCGTTACCATCCAACTTTGGCGCTAAATGCCAAATGCTAATTATTTGCCAAGGCCCTGGCTCTGCATCCTGAAAATGTGCCACCGCAGCTATTTAATTATAATCAAACTGCTTCCATGAAATGTACGAAACCTGGCCTATATTACGAGACATATGAATTCAATTAGCATCGATCGACATCCGAACATCAAAGCGCATGCAGATTTTTTTGGATGGTGACAGGGGCCTTTGAATGGATGGGGAAAAAAAGATCATCCTCGCTACTGTCTGCATCACACGCGGTTAGGGGTTACAGATTTTCAACAGCTGACAAAGCTTGCATTGACAAGTCACCCGCGATGGCATTCGCCCATGGTTTCACCTCCCCTCATCTGCATCTATCTAAGGGGCACCCAGCCACGGCTACTCATCGCCCCAGCTCCTCTCTATTACCGCCACAGAAACCTCAGAACGTTTCGGGTTTGCCGCCTTTTCTTCTACAGATCAATCCCAGGCGTCATTTTTCGTTGGCCTAGGCCAGGGGTCGACAAATCTGCGGCGTGGGAGCTGCAGGTTTGTGGCAGCTAAACTGGAACTCCCTTGGGGGTCAGGACTTCCAAGAAACTAACCATCTCGACTCAAAACGTATCTGTTTTAAATGGCTTTTCTCTCTCGTTATTTTCAAACGTCTTTCTCTCACTTCTTCTTTCCTTCGTCGATGTTAATCTATTTCTGCCTTTTTTAACGCGTGGTGCCCTGAGAACGATTGTTTAAGGAGGGCGCTTTATGAAGTTTTATAATTATTACTTGGATACCCCCTTGCGGCTCTCTAGCTGCCCTCTTTGCGGGCAGCAGTTTTTTTTTTTAAAGAAAAAAACCCTTAAATCTTAAACATAATTTTGCCCAAAGACAATTAGGAATTTGTTAAGTACCACAGGGAATGGGTCACTATGGAATGTCTTAGAAGCGACAAAATGTACAGTATTGTTAAAAAATAATAAAAGTGAAACAAAAATTAAATCGAAGCAGTTTATTCCATCACCTATTTGTTTTATTTAAGTCGGAATTTGTTTGTCATCTGCTGTATGCCCGCTACTGTGTTTGTGTACAGGTAGCTCTGCGTGTGATACAGCTCTCGAACTATGTTGGCCAAATTCCAAAAAACTAAACAAAAATGAAAGATTGCCGATCCCTGACATAGGCCTATCAAAACTCTACAGTGTACAGTCATAACATCTATACTATGAGACCTCCTTTACCAGTGGCAAAATATAGTAGTAGGTTTTTACCATTTAAACTGGTACAAAACTGACACCTTTATACAAGGCATCATGTTTGCAATAACCACAACACAAGTAGTCAAAATGCAACACCAATGGAGACTAGGCTCTAAGGAAGCTGTCTCGGGTGTGGACGAATCAACTTCAAGGACAGTGCATATTATTATCATTATCATCTTTTTGTTTGCATTTTGACTACTTGTGTTGTGGTTATTGCAAACACGATGCCTTGTATAAAGGTGTCCGTGTTGTACCAGGTTAAAGGTTGAAAACCTACTACTTGTCATAACATCGGTACCAGATCTCGGTACGAATACATTTCTTGCCACCCTAAAGCTGATGCCAACTCCCGGATTACGCTCGTCAAAGGCAGACAGCAGGCAACCCCAGAGCACATGCTGCAATCTGGGACGTTGGAAACGTCCAGGGGGTCAGATTACATGCGATGCATTACAAAATAAGCGCGATGTGGAGGACATCCTGATAAACCATTAGGGATGAAGCGAAATAAACCCATGTCCCTGTGATCTTGATTGACCAATACAGTGTAACCTTACGGTTTAAAAGTGAATTCATGTAAATATGAAATCTTGCCTTTTTTTCCGACCATTTAATATATTCTACCTTTTGAGTATAAATGGATAGTGACCTGAATCATGTATTTATGTGTAACTCTGTTCAGACTCTCCGTGCCACCAGGACCACTGCAAATCCACGTTATTAATTCAATAAACCTTATTTGTACAATAAATCTCATGTAGATGATGATTCTGCCGAGAAAATATAGCACCTTATGCTGCTCCCCATTAGAGTTATGGACTATTTTATCAAGCAGCTACATTAAAATCATCTTTCACTTGGCAAGACAAACCAGTGCGAATTAAGCTCCACTTTCTTGACTGATCTCAAAGGCCACGAGGGATCGGTTACACTCAGATTGTTTTGAAGTATTTTCTCGCAGATCGTGCGTGGGATGTTTACTCGTGACTGGATAAATCCAACAACCATATGGGAGACGGAATGAGAAAAGCGCTGATCCTTCCATGGCCTCATATGTTCCCCTTTGTTTACCCCAAGATAAATACTCGGGATGTGCAGATTATGTTGTAATTGTTGTTGGTAGAATAAAGTTTGCGTCAAACAACATTTAAATATTTGTTTGTCCATTTAATATAGCTAAATACCAGCTTGAATAATTCATTAATCGGTTTGATAATCAATATTATCAATGTAATATCGAGTAGAGATGTAATGATGAATGCTACCCATTTTCACGATTTCGGGCTGTGATTCAATTTAACAATCTGCTATTTTTTTTTAATTGGTACCATCACAGTTGCATTGCTTTGTCCCATTTGTAAATGTTGTGCTCTAATTCACCTTAGTGGAACATTTACGCATTATTTTCACATAATTTATCATCCGTCGGGAAAATGTTTTACATTCTTAGACATGTAAATGTAACGCATGCGCTGTGAAGGAAGCTCCCTGCACGTGGATCAAAATCTTATCACGGAGGAAATCCGATGAACTATAAAGCTCTGTTTCACAGGTGTCCAGTAGGGGCGGGTCAGCGAGTTACAACAACAAACAATACATAAACACGATAGGAGTGCAAAGTATAGGAAAGCTAAGCAAATCACTAAAAATGTACAAGTTAAACTAAACGATGTTTATGTTATCAGGTTAAGTCAAAGAGGTAAGCAAGTCGCTAAAAATATGTTAAGTATATAAGTACGTTAAATGCAAGCTTGGGGCAAGGCAGCAAAACAACAACGGCCACAAGACAACGTGTCAATAAAATTGCACCTTAAAATCGAACTCTCCATACACGGGTAACTATCGACACACGGGCGAATGTGGAACATTGTGGCAAGACAACCTGCGGTACGACTAGAAAACACAAATGGAGCCGCACGTACAGTGCCACCGCGAAAACGTAACGCAATCGGTTTACAGGAGCGCCAAAATCCAAGATAGACTCCTCACTTGTGGGGAACTTGACAATCAGGGGAGTGATGCTTGTGCCCTCGCTAGAAGAGATACAATCTTGCATTCTGCAAAGGTTTTTCTAAAAAAATCTACATACCAAAAAAGTTATTGCTGCCAAAAGTAATCAAAGTGGTTTTGGAATAGGAAGCGATGATTCCAAAGGTGATTCAAAATAAGTTTTGGCCAGCCAATGAATTTATTCAAAACAATATTTCACATCTTTCTCTTCCAGTCAGTCTTGTTTGAACCAGGGAATGCCTTTGCGAATATCTTCGCCTCATGCAGCCTCAAACATCTTGCAAACTTAATCTCGTCAGTATTTAAGAGGCCCGATTTCTGCTGATAAGTTCCACAAGGGCAAAAGCAGTCTGAACAATTGTCACTGTGTGCTCAAACAATTGTCACTGGAAAACATAAATATGGAATGTCAACAGAATAGCAACCTAAATTTTAAAAAAATGCGTAAATACAGAATGGCAGGTGATTTTTTTACACCTTTCTATATTATATTGCTGAGATTAGAGGAAGCAGAAAGGACCGAAGCATTCCAAAACCCTTCTAATTAAGCTGGGCCTCATGACATTCTGCGACACATGAACCCAGTGTCAAGCTCCTAGAGAGGGAGATCTAGAGAGCCCCTCCAAATCATATGTTTGCCCTCCTCTTTTGGCACTGGCCAGATGTACTAGACGGGATGGGAGTATCCACACGTAAGAAGATGTTTGTTTGCATGTTCACCACAAGTAAGCGTGGTTAATTCAGACTTGATTCCTTGCAAAGGGTATCGATTTTTGTTATACTTTAATATTGGGGGGTGGGAAGGTGCCATGAGAGTACCCATACGTTAGTCCACAAAAGGCAACCTGCGGATCAATAACAAGTAAACCCGTAAAAACAAAGTTTTTCACTATAAATCCTTTATATGCGTGGCGGCTAGAGTCCTCTCGTCCTCTGGCTTGAGATGGCTGCCACCAATGGGTCAGATGATTGTCTGGCAGCATTAAACAATTGGTAATTAAATATTTTTAAAAAAATTCCCTAAACAGTGTAAAATTTTGGATTTTTTTTCACGAAAATGCATTGTCACGCACAACGAGTCTGTGTGCAAAATGTCAGCTCGATTGGATCACGGGAAGTGAGTTAAAAAACGACCGAAAGATTTGCACGGTCCTAAGCAAGCAAGCGAACTTAATATAAAGGATTAAAAAATTGGTGTACCCGTATATACTGGGTGGGATATTCCTACTCACTGAGTACTCCTCACGCCTAGGTCACAGGCACGAGGAGGAAGGGTCCACACCCCCTTCAGAGGCCCTCTCACACGTGGAGCACGATGAGCCGGAGGCCCAACCGGACAGCCTAAGCTGGAAAAATCAAGAGGCTGTCTGTTTACTGAAGGGGAGACACCTTAAGTGCCCGCCAGCAGAAAAAGGCTTCCACGTGCCACAATTTTTTTCTTTTGCCACGGCGGTGTCATGCGATGGTTGCTTTAGCGACTGTGGCCCCTTTGATCATGGGGGACTTGTCAGCAGATGTATTAGTGGCATCGGTAGCTGAGAGACTCTGGGATCCATTGTTAGATTGGCTCACCTACCTAACCCATACGTAAATAAATAAACGAACAGACAATACATCTCCTTTCCATATCTGTCCCTCGAAATTTAAACATACGTTTGTTTTTTTACATCCCATCGTACTGCCGTCTGGAAGTGATGTTACTCAGCAGCAATAGCCTAATACAAGATAACGCTGGATCAGTTTAGACATTGCCAATGGTAAGGTAAGAAGAGTCGCATAATGAAAGTCCACAAAGAAAGAATATCTTGTGTTGCTATTCATTCAGACGTGATGAAATGGTTATCACACTGGACGTACAGTCCAGAGTTCGCCAGTTTGATCTCCCGGCTGGAAGTTTAAACCATTGCCGACTTTATTAAATCCCACCACGTCTGTCCACCCAGCATTATATAGATAGGCACACCGTAGTTACGGTAGTTCAATCGGCGGTCCTCGTGCGGTGGGGCAACGTGTTGGTACTCGCCTCTCTTCCAAGACATCTGTCCGGCGTGGAAAAGTAAACCACGGCACCGCCTGGAGGGGCACTCTAGATATCTCTCTCTGTTGGAGGCCTTTCCGCCAGCAGTGGTGTCCACCTGCTATTGCAGGGATGCGCCTTTATCCTTTAATTCATCAAGCCACACACAGAAGCCGCACAGAGGCGGAATTGACAGCAGAGCTCGATTGGGAAGAAGACGTCCCATGCGGAGTGGAGATTGACTCGTGTTTTAAGCGCCTAATGCGACATTGATCAGTGACTCATCTCCAAAGTAAGCCATCCCCCGCGTGCTACGGAATGATAATGCCCGTGTTTCCATGCCCAATAATTATATCACAGCCCACTGTTATTATTCCAATATTATGATTCAAAAATATAATTTAGAGTAAAATGCATTAGATTCTCAGTGGAAGGAGGATTCTAGATTAATTCTGTAGTGCCTTGCTATGCATTCTCTCTCGTTCCTAAATTATCCCAGTCCCAGGGAGTAAATCCATAATGTAAGACATAGGACAGCCCCAGCGCCCGCATTCTAAATTAGATTTTTTTTCCCATGATTGTATGCAAATGTGCAATATAATACAATTAGAAGACAATGAAAGATGTATTATTCATATCCTGCAGACGTTAACTATATTAAAACGCATTATTTGATGCATAACTGTGGTTAACATGGTTTAAAGGGGCAAGGCCGTTTTTCAATGCAAATCTAAGGTCAATATGGCTCAAAGAATCCACCCCTACAAGAGAGATCCAGTCATCCTGAATTAATGATATACACTGTACCTGTGCTAAGCAATACACATATGCAGGCACACAATGGCATTCTAAACACGTTTCAAAAATAATCGCCTTCACAATGTACTCGTGAGGACTCTATGAACGTATTGAGGACGAGACAGTATATATCCTAGCAAAGCGCAATATTGTTTCCATGTTTGAGAGACAGGCTACTGATAATGATTCTCGTGATGTTGCCATGATGTAGTGGTCAGCAAAGTGGGCTTGCAATCCAGAGGCCAACCGGTTCGTTTCTCCCAGTGGTGGCGGTTTGGAAAAAAAATGGCCGCGTTTCTTAAATCCTGACCCTTAACCCCCCCCCCACCGTCTCTGTCCACCCAGCAGTTGCAAATGGGTTCAGAGCAGCGAGTCGATTGGCAGGTCAAGCGTGGCGGGGTGAAGTGTGGTAACCCAAACTCTTCCAAAAAACCTCTGTGCCAGTGTGGAGAATTAGGCCAAAACACCCTATAGAAGGAGTCTCTCTCGGTCACCCTCTCGTGGAGGTGCATCCACCGACAGTGTCGTGAACAATTACTGAAACTAATTCCACTATTGCAATACTATTATCCCCATGAGCTGAATCTGCTCGGGGAGAAAATATTGCAAGCAATGACGGCGGACCCTCAAGCAAACAACCACAAGTGAAATGCATGCTAAGCTTGGGGGATGAAACGAGTTGGTTAATCAATGTTTGAGCCAAGAGGGTTCATCAAGCTAGGTAATCACGACGTCGGTATATTGACCATGACTCTAGCATGCATGTTAGCTTCCCAGCATGAGACTAATTCGCCCTTATTTTGTTTTTGTTTCCGACCATACAACAACATCGCTTTGTGGGAGGGGGGGGGGGGAACAAATGTTATGCGTTCTAATAGCACAATGCCAATGTGTCGGAATATAAAGGTCTGCAATCGTTGGGCTTCGCCAACCGTAACAAATGCATCAGTAATGCGGTCACTGATGAAAGTAAAATCGCACAAGATTTTAAAAGAGCGTCACTAGGGGACGCGAGACGTCTACTCCGATGAGTACAAAGCGACAAAGAATGGGAACGCTCGGATTTTAGAACGTGCAAATGTCCAGCCTAGTAACAGTCATTTATCACTGAAAAGGGTGATGTTGATGATGACCATTGGACAAGACTGACGAGAGAGTGGCAGTCAAAGGAGAAAATCTGTCCGAGAGGATGACCGCTCAAGAGATGGAAGGATGAGGAGTGGTCGGGAATTTTCCATCGCAGGACCATGAGGGATGGTGACAGCATGTAGAGGCCTTCATCCAACAGTGAATAGCCACGGAATTATGATGATGATGATGATGAAATGGCTTGGTGTAAGAAGAAAAGGATGACCAATTTGCGAAATGGTTTATAGCGAGGCAGGCTCGTGGGTGGCCAGGGTCAGCTTCAGGAAGCTGCCTCATCCACGTGGTGCGTTTTGATGCAGCCGTTCTAAATCTCACCGCTCATAGTGTGGACTGCATGCCCATTCACGCACGGTGCACTCGCGAAAGCCAAATACGCCGTTTCTTTAAAAGCCGCAAACCTCAATTCGCACGTGTATCACAAAGATAATGTTACAAAATATATATATATATGGATATACTACGTATTTTTGAGTCGTGTTATCATTTTGCATTACCTAAATATATATATAGAATAAAAAGTACGTCATTAAAACTTTAACACTGCAGGGAAACCTTTGACGTGTATATAGTTCTTTGTTCGATAGACATTAAGGTATAAACGTATCTGAATCGGTCCGTCCCGCCCTGACCAAAGTGGTGAAGTATGGTCAAAGATCTTTTGTGACCGGACACATCCATCGTTTGGCAGTGAATTGACAAATTATAATAATTATGAACATTGTCAAACAGGACACTTTGGAGCCCACGATTCTTAAGCTCACATCCGCGCTGCGCCCCTGATAATTTCTGGCAAGAACATTAACGCACAAGCTGTCTGCCAATTAGCTCGGATGCTAATTATCTAATTACATTGTAGTTTTGCAAGGTCATTGAGTCCCAGTGTCATGACAAAATTGAAGAAAATTCTCGTAATTAACCAGAGTTGCTCATTCAATACCTCCTCAAGGAAAATTGCTCGTAATATGAAGTCAAAGCCCACTGCTCATTTGTCAACTTTTTGTTGTTGTTGTTAATGTCCCACTTTTCCCCAGGACCTAAATGTCCGTATAAAGTGTGATCTCAAACTATGGGCGACTCAACCTCTCTGCCCTGCGGAAAGGCCGGTGCCTCAAATATTTAGCCTACCGTAGTTACGTAAATTTGCAGGCTTGCAAATACTTGTGCATGGCACTGCTGGCAGAAGGGCCTCACACTCGAGAGAGAGAGAGACATAGATCAACAGAGAAGGCCTCGAGAAAGTCTACTCTGCCACGCTGGCCAGACATCTTAGTCGAGATAGGAGTACCCACAACTTTACCCCACCACACATGACCTGCTGATTGACTGACTGCGACTGTATCCATCTATACTGTTGGGTGGACAGAGGTGGGCGGATTTAAGGAATCTCCACCCGTTGTTTCATGCGGTGCCGGGAGATTGGACCCCGAGTTTGCAAGTGCAGTGGTGCTGCTGACCATTACAGCACAACAGTATCACCCAGCCGCGCGTAGCGCTAACGGCGGATGCGGTGAGTTATTTTCGGAATTAATTGACGATACCTATATCAATTAATAACTTACTCTGATGATGGACGCTTGTGTTGCGACCGAAACGTCGTGTTCTTTTTTATTATTTTTTCTACCCACGTGACTTTACCAAATGAACCTGAGAGTATGGATTCCTGCAGTCACGAAAGCTTCAAATCAAGAATTAATAACTTGCCATGCGCAATATTACCGATGAGTCAGAAAGAAGTAAAACAAAAATGTGCACAAGGTCCTTCGTAAGTTACTGAGAGAAGATTAAAAGTGACGTTATTTCATTAATTATTTCTGGGTACGGGGAGGGGGCGGCGCGTCCATGACATCAAGAACATTATGACTTTGCCGAAGTGCATTATGCGAAGCTCCCAGGCTTGGGGAGCTATCCTCAGCAGACGCACATCATACCCAACAATTCCCAGGCTCGGAGCCCATCTCCGTACAAGCTGTACTATGGTACCGTGCACAACGTCCAGGCGCCGTTCAGCAACTGTTGACTCATTCATTAACAATGGCGCAAAAGTTAATGAAAGGCGCAGCAGCGTGTAGGATGGAACGTTCGCTTATAGAACGCTAATTTAAAGAGTGCTTTTCCATGGCAAGGCACGAGCAGAAGTCAACGCACCGGCGGAGAAAGAGATTGCCAATGGGGGCAGAACAAAGTGACCTTCCTGGGGTCGCGTGGAGGTGGTGCGTAATTAAAATATACAAGGTGTCCCAAAAGTCAGAACACATCGAGTTATTATATTCATTATTTTTACACTGACATTACAAATGTAAATTATTTATTTTTGAAAGCGACTATTTTATCTATTATTATTATCAGTAATGTATATGTTTATTCTTCCTTTTCAGATGGCATTTAAAAATGGAAAAAACAGTGGCTGCATTGAGACAAATCATAATTGTTGATCGTTCAAATGTTACAATTGTAGTCTTAAAAACATTGTCTTAAATTAATTTCAAAACAGAATTCATACGTGCATTAATGTTAATGGAAGTCAGTTTGAGCATTGTTAAGATAATTTTAATAACCATATGCGATTTGTTAAAACAAATATATCCCTGTGTCCTGACTTTTGGGCCACCCTGTACTGAGGTATGTATATATGTGTAGTGGGTTCTAAATAGGCGCACGCCGAGTCTTGGAGGCAACCGGCTAACATAACAGATAACTACGCCACGCTCCGAGGTCAACTATGTACATCGCGGGTTAACTATGTATATTACGGGTTAACTACATCGGGTGGTGGCCACCGCTCATAACCACCTAACCACTTGAACGGGATAACTACATGGTTGGACCAGGACAGCTAACACGCTGCCTGGCCCTCGTGCGTGAAGACCGAAGAGCGAGGATCGAAGAAGGCGGCTTCATTTCCGGGTCAAAAAGCCCAGCTCCCTCTCGGGACTGGGCTAATATTCGCTGCGGCGTGACCAGGCCCGCTCCTGGTCACGCCCCCTTCTAGATCCTTCGTGGAGGCTCTCAATCCATACCACGTGGCCCCCTCACCCCCTTCTGGGGGTCCCCGTGCCCCCTCGTCCGGTCACGTGCTCTCGCGGGTTCACGCAGATGTCATGTCCTGACCAGACCTCCGTGACACCCAGACCCTGCCCTCTCGTGAGCCCCTTAATGCAGTACACACACTGGTGGCATAGAACGGCACCCCGCATACAGTACCCACTCTTCCCTTGGTATTGTCGCTACACATGTGTAGTGATGTAAAATGGATCACTATGGCGCGTAGCGCTGAGTGCAGTATAACAAGGAAATATGGGGACAAAGGTGAGCACACCATACAGTACCACAGTGGGTCACTCGCAGAAAGAGTCAATGGAGCCCTTCCGACAGAATAGGGAATAGCAGCCACTCCGCCAGCGCCACGAGTAATTGCCGCATAATTGGTCACGAGGGAACGTGGTGCGGGCTGCCAGCGGAGAGGGGATGTGAGGACGAGTCACTCCGGCTCTGGGTAAAGCGCGTGATGGGCTGGGGTGAGGGGTAGGGGGAACAGGTGACCGAGGAGACACGGGTAGTGTAGCCGAGAAGCTTCTGGAGAAGTCCTGAGGGGGGGCGTGGTTAAGGGCGGAGCCTGGCAGGTCGCATGTGCGAGGTTGTCGGGAACCTTCGGGAACATTCGAGAAGGGGGGCGAGGCCGAGGGTGGAGCCAGGTCACGCCAAGAGGGATAAAAGGGGAGCCCCGATCGCATATCGGGGTTATCCGTGGGTGAAGTGGAACCGAGGTGCTACGTCTACGTCTTCGACATCCTGAGTCAGACAGCACGTAGATGCGCTGACCCGATTGTAGTCATCTCGTATAGGAAAGAGATAGGTGTATTGTAGTCCCGTGGGTAACAAGAGTGAGAGACAGGCGTAGTAGTACCCAGTGTCACGGTGTTGTGTAAAGTGTAGAATACACGTTGTTGCCTCCTAATAGTGTCTCTGAAATGTTTCACTACACATGCATACCGTGAGATACTGTCACCCTATTACTAAACTATAAAATAAAACTCAATTATTTTTATTTTAGCAGGTAAGCCCCACTGAGCTATATATATTTATATATTTTTCACAAGCGTCCTGGCTACAAATAATAGCTCAACGAGGCGTCTTTATCACGTGGAAATGTATAGCAACTAAATATTCTAAACGCATGTTTCTAAATGTGGAGGAAAAATCCAGAGGACCCATAGAAAAATCCACGCAACCACAGGGAGAAAACATGCAAACTCCAAGTATACAGGCGAACACAGCAAAGCGTATTTATTTGACCTCTAATATCACCACCACTGAAGGAGGTATCCAAACATTTTACAATAAATAGAATGCAGGCGTCAGTGTTGGGATCGAACCCACGACCTCCTGGCTACCAGGCGAGAGAAATAACATCTCGCCACTCTCCGGAAGACTGCCAGAGCACTGAGCCACTCACCACCTCTCCTTTCATTCACCCACCGTAACGTCAGACTTTCACGAATGCACTTAGTAAAATTACAGTTATTGCCCAGTGCATGCAAGTGTGTCACGGTGACATGCTACAATTGAGCAAAAGTGGACAGAGAACCGCTTGAAGATTCTCTTTTTTTGGACTTGACCACTCGTGATACGAAGACAAGCCCATGCTTCAGAAAGTCCATCCAATCAATTGGTCCATTGGCACCCTAAACAACTCCAATGCCCAATAAAAGTCGAAGGACAGGACAATTCAAGCATATACAGAATTTGATTAACTACCGGCCCACATGGCAGCTATGAGCTCCGGATTGGAAGGGTGACAAACACCAATCTGAATTATCCAAGCACAGCTGACACACGTACAGGTGTGTTGAATTAACAATTGTAAATGTCGCAGGCAATGTTAAATGCCCAAACATTGGGCTCTCCCCAGAGCATTGTTCAAGTGGCAGCTGCATGTAATTCACGGCACCATTCGGTACAGAAAACATTGGTGCAGTCACTCCCCTTCACGTTATAAATATATATAGTTTTTAAAGCTGCAAGTTCAAGACGCCAAAAAGCGTGCGCCAACAAATCAACATTGTACATCAGCGGTGGCATGAGGCTGAAGAAAAAAATGTTTAAAAGTTTAGGATCCTAAGCAACTCAAAATTTGTGGGGAGTGCGGGGGGATAATCGGGGTGCTGAAAATATAATCTTGAACTCAGGTCCTTATAGGGATTAAGAGATCATAATTCTGAATACAACTATTTAAATAATTTTAAATCGTCTGTTAATACTCTCTGCTTATTTCGGTAAAGTCAGGTAGATAGAATAAAACTATATATATTAGTAACTTACGTATTTCCCACAATTGTGGTAAACTAAAATTACGGTGCGTGTTTCATCGCGTAATGTTTGCAATCACGCCATAATGTTTGCTTAGGGTCTTCGATGGGCTGGCAACCACGATCGTGGTGTCCGCCGTACTGTGACCGACCGCAATATTCAAGGGGTGTTGGGGGGGAACCACGCGGAATTCCCAGGACGACCTCTTTAGAAGCGGGACAATCCGGGGTAAAACTAAAAAAAGGGAAATGAAGCACGGACAGGTGGCAGGCGGCTCCAGCATGGAAACCTCCTCGAAGCTGCTCCGTGAGCTCCGAGGCTCTGGTGGTGTGGGCACGAGAGATTGAGTATTGAGTCTGCCTTCAATAGCATCATTGCCATTAAAGCCGCCGCCCCTGGCTCAGGCAGGGCAACTGCCAAGACCACGCAGCTGGCATGAGATTCACTCAGCAGGATAGGTGGAGGCTAACGGATGCCCCCCCCCCCATCTCTCGCCCGTTCCCCACCAAATGCAAGGCTTTCTGTAAGCCATTGTCTGACAGCCATTCATTGCAGAGGTGGGATTTCATTAAAAAAAAAATTCTGTCGCCCAATTAACTTATGCTGCGTAGGAAAATATGATTGCGCGGTGTTTTTGTTTTCTGGGCTGTGCCCTTCTTTGTTCAGCACGATGTGCAACGTTTCGCCCCATGTGCTCGGGAGCTTTGCGACCTGAAGGAACGTGGGGTGCGAAACGGCATCATGTACAACCTTGAAAGCGCATCGGAGAACATTTTAACTTATTTTGGCTTCCTCCCTCTATCTATCTTTGTTCTTCTCCCCTTTTCATCTGCGCTCCCCATCGTGATGCCCTTCTCTGTGCGACTCCTGGAGAGTAAGCAAAGCTATCCTTGGCCACTAACCATCCCATCGCATCCATCCCCAGAATGCAAAATTCCACCCCAACCACCGCCCCGTGCTGGGATTCCCATGGAAACTACAAGTGGATTTCCAGATCAAAGCGCAACCACGAATTGATGGAACTTTCTCAGAACTGTTTTCTTGCACGAAAAGAAAACACGCCGATATAATAAATAAAAAAAAATAAGGTGCAGCCCTGAAAATTCACTTGCTCGCACCATTTCGGGCGGAAGGGACTTCCCGTGAAAGGGAGCTGAAGAGCCCTCAACTCACGGGTGTCTTGGTCTACTCTTCCTCGCTGGCCGAACATCTTGGTAGTGGTGGGAGTCGACACGCGGATTAACGCACCACACGTGACTTGCCGATCGACTCGGTGTGGCGTGTCCATTTATGTTTTACTGCAAGACAGACAGAGGGCGGAGGGATTTGAGAAGCTCACCGTCATCGTTTCAACCGGGGGCGGTGACAAGGCTCAGCGGGAGCTTGTTCACCGCTTGCCGCAAACGTTGTTGGTTCAAATACGCCAGGCAGCCCCGGTTATTACTGCGGGTGTATTAATCACACAAATGCACGCTCTCTGCTTCGCAGTGGCTGTTAAAGACCCCCCCCCCTCCGACGTCAATTAAAAACAACGAGGCCCATTGTGTGTGTTTGTATTCGTCGTGGCCCAAATTTAACAGACGAGGAAAGACGTGCTCGCAAAGCAATCGATTGGCATTCCACGAGACAAACATGGCTCCCTACTGGCGTACCGCACCCATCTGTGAAACGCGACGCATGTCTCCGTGAACAGAATGTCGCGAATACCACAAGCGCCTTCACGTCGTTAGCACTCATTATTATCACCGTCATGCAGGGGACGATTGAACCGGCGTCCTGTGTAGCCATGAAAAACAATCTAAATCCCACGATGCCGTGTGTTAACAACAACAACAACAACAAAAATCCTCGTTCAAATCACATTCCCAACTATTTTTCTCACACTTGGCAGGGCGCCTGGGTGGCACCATGAAGAGTGACAACGCCGTGACTGCGTGGAAAGCGTGCAAATCGACGCCAGGTGTGGGCAGGCGGTTATTTTCGGTAAACAGAAAATCAGCGGGTAACGGGCAAACGCGCGCATTAATAAACACGGGGTCCCACGGACGGCGTGCGTCGGAGGTGCCGCGCGCATGATGCGAATGCACGAACGCGAGTGAGGTGTTGGCCGCCACGCGGACGGAGAGATGGAACCGGTTCGCGTGTGTGCAGTTGGCCTGGAGGGTCGTTGCGTGGCGGCATCGTGAGAGGTGGAGGTGGCTCGGCGAGACCCTCATCCGGAAAGGGGATTGACCGTGGCTGATGACTATGAATAAGAACTGGAAAATGCATTTATTTTTTGTTTATTCTGACTAGACGGAAATTTTTTATATGGGCCAGCAGCTTAAGAGGCTGAGTTTGTTGTGGATCAAGCAGGGAGTGTGAATCTTGAGTCATTGTAGCAAGAACCATCATCTTTGTAAATATAAATAGCCCTTCTGACAATGCTGAATGATGAAGGCCTGCCCACGCTTTGGATGCATTAGCTGGTGAATCAGACAGATTTGCCAAATTCATAAACCCGCCGGGAGCTGGACCGAAGATGGCAGGAAAGAAAAATGAGTTCATGAATCCATCTGTGCAAAGCTTTGTGTGTGATCGCCCCTGTGTGTGTGATGCGTTGTCTCCTGGGTACGGAATTTTCCTTCAGCATGCAAAATACTCGATTATGAAATTTCCCAAACATCCCTCCTGAAAGAGTCGTGGGACTCAATGAAGCTTTCCCAGATAAACTGCGTAAGGTCATTATCATCTTTACATTAATTAATTCACAATGTATGCAACATTTTTTTCGTCGTGAAATCTGGTGCATGCTTCTTTGGACATGATTCAGCATGTTGTATGCTCTTTGCCAATGTCTATGTTTCTCATCCATGTGTCATTGTAGAAAATAAACTCTCTTCTTCGGGCACTCTGGTAGTATTACCTTTCGTCATGATGGTTAGCCTTCCAAAAAGCACGCGATTCCGCGAGATGGATGATTGCGACCGTGAGGGGATGGCGATGGCTTGCTTATAGACCTGTATAACAGACAAATACTCTAAACACATGTTGATTCTAAATTTGGAGGGAAAAGCCGGAGTACTCGGAGAAAAATCCACGCGCCCACTGGGCGAGAGACATGCAAACTGCAAATATACAGGCGTCAGGATCGGGATCGAACTCACGACATCCTGTATACCAAGCGAGTTAGTTAACATCTCTCCCCCGCGGCGAGATGATGGACGGACAAAGGAATCGATTTGAAGAACGTGCATCGTCGTCTTACCTCCGATTAACACGGTTGGCTACGTACGGTGCGAAAAAAGTTCACCATACATACAATACCACTGCTGAGCCGGGAGATGTTCCAGTGTGCTGACCATTGCACTGCGGCAGTGTGCCTGTCTCAATGTTCGTTGACATCGCAGGTGGCAGTGAAGGCTGAAAACAAATTAACCCGTAAAAACAAAGTTTTTCACTATAAATCCTTTATATGCGTGGCATCGGTTTTATTTTATTATTCATTTCTGTTTTTCTTGAGTAAGAGTTTCATTTTTATCACATTGGTATTTTAAATTAAATATGAACATTTTTTTTTCCTAAAAAGTGGAAAATTTTGGAAAAAAAATTTTCACGAAAATAAATTGTCACGCACAACGAGTCTGTGTGCAAAATGTCAGCTCGATTGGATCACGGAAAGTGGGTTAAAAAACGACCGAAAGATTTGCACGGTCGTAAGCGCGCAAGCAAGCAAGCAAGTGAACTTAATATAAAGGATTTAAAAAAAGAGTTGGTGCATGTTTATCTTATTTGAACGTCACTGACGTAATTGTTCATAAATAGTTACCGTTCTAAGGGAAGTCTCAGCAATGCGCTCCGCTCGTTATTGTCTCGCAATTGCGGAGTCAAATAATCATTGTGAATAAAGTTACCTGCGTAATCGCAACGCTTACTTTAAGCTCGCTTTGACTCGGGTGAGTTTGAAATTGGCATTGACATTTACCTGCTGTTTAAACGCTATCTGCTTCACGAACCACGCGTGAACTTCAAACGATGCACGCGATTTGGTTGGTGAGAGTTCTTACTCCGTGCTCTGTTGTTGTCCTCACTATTATATTCAGTGTGCAATAAAATGTTTAAGCTCCCCATGAATACCACTTGGTCTTTAATTGCCTCTTCTCCTCCAACAAAAGTGTTGGCCGCATTAATTATCCAAATTAAATCCTTAATCACGACGCATACTTAAGGGCACGGACTGTATACGTGTAAACGTGCATTCAGGTATAACAATAGGTTGGTTTTACCCTTTCTGGCAATGAAACAGGTGTTGAGATGTTAAAATGCCATACAGAATCATTATTCAAGGAATCTTGTCTGCATTAACCACCACGTACTTGTGGTGAACATGCAAACAAAAAAAACATGTTCTGATAATATATGATGCGTTGTCTTTGAAACTGATTGGTCCACACCAGTAACAGCCAGAAAGGGTAAACCCTATTATTATATTGCAACACTGGCAAGAAAGGTCGCATCTTGTGCATTCACGGACTTTATCTAGTGCAGTACTATGAGCAGCTCGCTTGACAATCCACTGCTGGATGAGGGCCTCTCCACGCCATTAGGGGTCGGCACGGTTTGGCTCAAACCACCAAACCGCGGTTTGAACCGAACCAAATCGGTTTGGTTTGGCTCTGTTTGAACTGGTTCGGTTTGGTTTGGGGCTACGAAAACCGACTCGGTTTGGCTCGGACAGGGTGGAACCGGCTCAAACTAGTTTGGTTCAAGCCAACTTAAGAGGTTTGGTTTAGCTTAGTTTGGTTTTGGTTTGGTTTGGTTCAGTCGTCGCTGGTTTGGTTTGGATTGCTTAATTTGAAACCAGTTTGAGTCGGTTCAAACCGTGCCGACCCCTACACGCCATGCAGGCCATGGGGGGGGGGAGGGGGTTCATCTTCTTGGTTCTTTCGGTAAAGTCACGTAAATAGGTTCAAAGAAAATAACAAAAAATAACAAAAATAAACTACGACGTTTCGATCGCAACACAAGCGGTCGTCTTCAGGAAAAGGGGGGTTAGCTTCCAAGGCAAACTGTTTATAAGGAGTTTGAAATGGGTGTAGCCCAAATGCCAGCAGCAAATGATAATGCGAGTGGTGGGCAGCAAACCCGATGGTGGTTGGGTTTCCACCAAAGGGCTGCCAGGTGAAAATTAGCATATTTCGATGTAAAGCTTTCGTGACTGCAGGGATTCATCTTCTTGGTTCTTTCGGTAAAGTCACGTAGAAGGGAAATAATAAAATAATAAAAATAAAACATAATAAAATAATTCTCACGACGTTTCGGCCACAACGCAAGCAGCCGTCCTCAGGTGAAGAACAGGTCTGTCGAGAAGACAGAGTCTGAATGACACACCCCAGGCTTGGAGCGTCTATTTAAGCTGGGGTGGAGGGGGAAGAGCACCTTGACAAAATAATTTGCATATCAAGAGGAATTTTGCATATTTATGGGAAATGCAGACATGTGATTAGTACTACTTGTGAAATGCGTAGGAGGTGGGCGGGGGGTTTAAAGTCATATTATGCCCGTGCATTATGCAGGATTAGCAGCATCAACGGGAGGGGATAGGGGTAGCAATTAATAAAGCTTTAAATCGAAACATGGGGGGGTTGTTTGACCATATTTCGCCACGCTGGTCAGTGCGTACTGGTGACGGTGAATTGAGAGGAGTGCAGAACGATGGATGTTGCTGCAGTGCCCATAACGCCTATAACACACCTGTGTGTATCCGCATGGTTCGTATTGTATGCAAGAAACCGGTTGACATTGGTCTAATAGTGACACTTCACTTACTAGGAGATTCGGTTGATTGCCGTGAGAAGTGCTCGCAATTGGCTTTCATTAATCGAGCCTGGCTCGTCGCATGTAAATGGAGTGAGTGCACTTTCCAGATATTATGCAGTGCTTACACAATCTAGTTGTGTATTGTGAGATTTCATGAGTGCTGTTGTCATGTCCATGCGGCGTTAAAGCATCACAATAGGAGATATTCAAGAAGATCATGAGCAATTCTTTACCGCCAAGCAAAAACATCGACATCATTACTCTCACACATCCTGCCCAGGCCTCCTGGATGATGCGATTTTAAATGATGGTGTCATTTTAAACGATTATGTTATTTTAATCGATGATGCTATTTCAAACAATGCTGTTATTTTAAACGATGATTATATTATTTTAAACCATGCCGTTATTTTAAACGATGCTTTTTTAAACCAAGATATTATTTTAAACGATTATGTTATTTTAAACCATGATATTATTTGAAACCATAATGTTATTTTAAACCATAATGTTATTTTAAACGATAGCCCAATTGTTGTGATAAAAAAACATTCCAGCGAAAATATAACTTCTGTGATGACTAAAGCACAACCTTTTACAATTCTCATTGAAATGTTGCCATCTCTAACTACGACGGCCGTTGCACGTGTTGAGTCTTAACAATGGGATCACTCTGACATGGCACACTCTGCGATGCCACTTGCGGTTGTACCAATTAGTGCGTCAGCGGTAGAGATGAAAATGTTGCTACACTGTAACGCTATTCTGAGTTTGCACGCATTTTTGTTCGATTTTTGCCGTCAAAACGCCTTTAACATGAACCCTACAACGCCTTTAACATAAACCCTATGACGCCTTTAACACAAACCCTACGACACGAGAGTGCAATTCCCGGCCATGGCTAAGATCAGCAGCGAGTGACATCTGAGTGGATCTGCCTCCCCCCACCTTCACAAATCTGCACGACCAGCGTGGTGAAGTATGGTCAAACAACAGCGTGATGGGTGCCATCATCCAGCAGTACATTAACAAAAATTACCATTTAAAATTAAGCATACTCTTTAATATAAGTCGTGAACCTGACATGCGCTAAACATGATTTTAAAAAAAAATTAGTAATTTCACAGTTATCAATTAACGTCTCAATTTGTTCAGATTAACACGAGGTGCACCTTGCCTGCGGAGAGGCGAATGGTTCAAGTTCCGCTTCACAGTTACTCTAATCGGAAGTCCCCGCGCAGTGACAAGTCGACGTCTTTGAGAGGGGGGGCATTTAAATTTAAACAAGCTTGCACCCACGACAATGTGCAGTGATGCTTGATTCAGCCACTTTGCCGATCGTGATGTCGATTACGCGGAGGCGGCGTCGTGGGGGGAGGGGGTGAGACAAACACAAATCTATATAAATAGAGACCCTAATCTGTATGTGTGTGTGTCTTTAAAAAAACATCCACGGTACTTCTCGACAAGGTTGAAAGCTGAAATTCTGTACATATGTAGTAACGCTCACGACTCGTTCACACCGGAGTTGGAGGCACACTTGTTTATTTAACACCAACGTTGTGACATACACATTTGAGGGGGTATCGGCCCCCTCACCCGTCTATCTGAGGACACACCTCTCTAGCTAACCCTAGCCTGCCTCTGAGTCCTCCACTAATGGGCTAGGGGAGGCTATCTTGGCCCGACACTGGTCAGTCGGGCCCGGTACCCAGAGTCCAGACCAGCACTGGCTCTGGCTCTGGTACCACGCCACTGGCTCGAGCCTGCGCGGTCCTGATAAGGACGGCGTACCAGGGGGAGTCCAGGGCTCTATCTCAGACGTCTTCCGCCTCCTCTTCTTTAGCTAAACATCACTCCCGAGCCCTTCGATACAATCCCCTTTTATACCCAACCCCTCCCTGAGGGGTGGGGCCCCGGGGGATCATAACGACCGAATCGACCCCCCAGGGTGTCTGGCGCGGACGTCGCAGAGGGCACCTGCTTGTGCACACATGTAGCCCCGCCTACTGTGTTTGTTTACCATAGGCTGCCATGCATAACGGGCTCTCTCTCTAACACCCCTACATCACTCCCCCCCGCATAGCATGCAGCCGTCCCGGCTGCCAACATACAAAAATTTGACAATAAAGGTGCCTTCACCCCCTGACCGCGCGTGTGCCTCACTATTTTTGAACAATAACAGGAACCAGAACAAGAACGCAACAACAAGATGAGAAACAACCCGACGCACCCCCCCGAATAAATACGAATTCCGTAAAAAAACAGCTTATATACAACCAGCAGGGAACCCACCCCGCACACACAACAAACGGTGAACCCAGCATATGTACATCCGAGGAGCGGGAAACACACCATCCACACAACACCCAATAAACACAACAGCTATGTACACATTTTCCGGCCTCACAACAGTTTGCGCATTTTAGCGCGCGTCCTTGCAGCGGGCCCCTCACACGGGGTAACCCCGCGTGGCGGACAATCAGGTGGCGACTGTCCGCCTTGAGGTGAGCATTCCTCTGACTCCGCGTGACCCTCGGCATCCGCAGGAGGGGTGATCGGGCGTGAGCCCGTCACTCCTGATGCTCCTGAAGGTGGCACAGCCGGCAAGGCATTAGGTGAGAGCGACGGAGACGGACCCAGCAAGTCGGCCGGCCCCCCACATGTTTGGCCACGCGCGTGTGAAGTGGGGTTGTGAACCGCAGCGAAGGGTTTTAATCTGGAGGGGTGCACGAACCATCGCCGCTTCCCCCACTTGATGCGCACGCACTGCGGACGTAACACCTCCACCACTTCCACAGGGCCCCGCCACGGCCGCACAAGTTTAGAGGAGGTTGCCAGTGGCACCTGGGGGCAGTGCAACCATGCCTTGTCCCCCGGCTTCCACTGCAGCATGTGCGCTCGACTCAATCTGAGGCGCTCATTTGCCTTCTGACGGAGGTCAGAGTTTTGCATTGCAGCATCCCGTGCCTCGGTCAATTTGTCCAGATTAAATTTAACGTGGTCAGCCAGATTAGTTTTTCCCTGCGGCACGGGGATCCGCAACTGGGCACGAACAGGCGGGTCTGGTTCTCGGCCGTACATAAGGTAAAAGGGAGAAAACCCCGTAGCCGCATGGGGTGCCATCCGGTACGCCGCCAAGACCCCCTGAATTTGTAGGTCCCAATCCGTTTGCGAGTCCGAAACTTGTTGTGATAACATGGACGAGATGGTGCGATGCAAACGTTCGACCATCCCGTCAGTTTGTGGGTGATATGGGGAGGTCCGAATTTTCTTTGTGCCCAGGAGATCGCAGACTTGTCTGAGTAGTTTACCGGAAAAATTTCTGCCCTGGTCGGTCAGCAGCCTCTCCGGAGCACCTTTGTCCAGGACATAACCCTGAACAAAGGCCTCCACGATGGCTGCTGCCGACTGGTTGGCCAAAGGCCAGGCCATAGGCCAGCGTGTAAAATACTCGACACCCGTCAACAAATATCTATTCCCTCTGGGGGTGGCGGGGAATGGTCCCAAAATGTCCAGAGCGACCAGCTCGTTTATCCTGGACACTTTGATCGATTGCAAGGGCGGGTTAGACTCCCGTGCCGGCGGTTTGCGTTGTGCACATTGAGGGCACGATCCCAACAAATCCCCCACATCCCTCGTCATGCCAGGCCAGTAAAAATCAAGTTGCAGCAAGGCGAGAGTCTTTTGGGTCCCCAGGTGTAGGAGGCGCTCATGAGCGGCCCATACCACCCTACCCCGCAACCCAGTAGGGACAACCAGCCGATGTCGACGTGACTTCCCGTCCCAATGCATTAGCAGACCTTGGCACATTTCCCATGCGTCGGAACCACCACTTTTTCCCCCCGCCGCACCGCCAACGCGACGTCGCCACCCGAGGAGGGAGACATCCTCCATCTGGAGGCGCCCCCATTCAATGACGGGCAACCCCAACAGGGAATCTTTGCCCTGCTGTTCGATCGAATTAGGAACCATTGCATCGTCGTCGTTGGCGGCCGCCAAGACAGGTACCGATGTGTCCCCTGGAGGCCTGCAACGTCCAGACCCCAGGAGGCATGCACACTCGGAGGTGGTTGGCAAGCGTGACAGAGCGTCCGCGTTGGTGTGGCGAACGCCCTTACGGTTTGTGGTTTGGAAATCGTAATCCTGGAGGACCTCCAACCATCGGGACAATTGTCCCGATGGCTGTTGAACCCTCAGGGCGTACTGCAGTGCCGCATGATCTGTGCGGACGGTGAAATGCCGACCGTACAGATATGGGCGATACTGTTGGACGAAATGGACAATTGCCAACAGTTCCCTACGGGTGACACAATACCGTTGCTCCGCTGGAGACAACACCCGACTGCCGTACGCAACCACATGTTCCACGCCGTCAACCACCTGGGAGAGCACGCCCCCAATACCCGTGTTGCTCGCATCGGTGTCGAGCAAGAACGGTTTTGAAAAATCAGGGTAAATCAGGGGAGGAGCGTTTACCAAAGCATCCCGAAGGGAGCAAAAAGCAGCCTCCTCCTCCTGACCCCAGCAAAACCGAACCCCTTTAGATGTTAAAGCATGTAGGGGTTTGGCGATAGTCGCAAAATTAGCGACGAAGCGTCTATAATACGACGCAAACCCAATAAAACTCCTAACCTCTCCCACTGAGGTGGGAGTCGGCCAGGAGCTTACACACTGCGTTTTGGCGGGATCGGTAGAAATACCTGAGCGCCCCACGATGTGCCCCAAATAACGCACCGACTCGCGTAACAAATGGCATTTTTGGGGCTTAAATTTCAAATTAGCAGCCCGCATCTTTAGGAAAACCGCCCGCAACCTCTGGAGATGTTCCTCAAAAGTTTTGCCAAAGACAATGACGTCATCCAAATAAATCAGGCACGACTCCCATTGCAATCCAGCCAAAACCAATTCCATCAACCGCTGGAAAGTTGCCGGCGCTGAGTGTAAGCCCATCGGCAACCGGTTGAATTGAAACAGGCCGTGCGGAGTACGGAAAGCAGTTTTAGGCTTTGAAT
This sequence comes from Lampetra planeri, assembly GCF_965212315.1. Lineage (NCBI taxonomy): Eukaryota > Metazoa > Chordata > Hyperoartia > Petromyzontiformes > Petromyzontidae > Lampetra > Lampetra planeri. The sequence continues at coordinate 4,364,106 of NC_136145.1, read as the reverse complement.
CATCGTCCAGAGGAAGCTGCCAGAATCCCGAAAGTAAGTCCAATGTGGAGAAGAATCGCGCTCCCGCCAAGGCGTCAAGCGATTCGTCCATCCGTGGGAGCGGGTATGCGTCGGCAACCGTAATTTTATTAAGGCGCCGAAAGTCAACGCAAAACCGCAACGAACCGTCCTGCTTCTTAACCAGGACGATCGGCGCTCCCCAAGGGCTGTTGGAGGGAGAAATTATGTCGGCGGCTAGCATGTCATCAACAGCCGATTTGACATGGTCCTTTTCGGCGGGACTCAACCGAAAAGGATTTTGGCGTATTGGCGCGCTGTCACCCGTATCAATATGGTGACGCAGCAGATGAGTGCAGCCCAAATCGTATTTATCCCGACTGAAAACGTCGGAAAATTCCCTCAGTAGTGTCTTAAGACGTTGGCGCTCTAAATTTGACAGGTCCGTCGATCCCGCGCAAAGCGCCTCGAGCCACCCTTCATCGCTGTCTGAATGTGGTCGCGGTGCAGGGGCAGCGCCGACATGACTCGCGACGGGTTCCTCACAGGGCACCGGCGTTGCGTGAGCAAGCACGGTCCCCTGTGGGACCACCACCGTCTGCGAGCCCACATTGAGGACCGCGATGAAGGGTTCTCCATCCCCTCTCACTATGGTCTGGGCCGGGAGTAAATTAGGTCCACTGACCCCGGCCCTAGACGGTCCCAGCAAAACCCCTTGAGCCCCAATGCCCTTAGCGAAGGGCCGCCGAAGTCTCAAAGGAATTAACATTTGCGCCCCCGGAGGAACGCGCACCGTTCTATCTACGAACGCCGGCACCGTCGCGAACGCCGTCCGGCTCGTAGCGGGGGATGGCAAAAACGCCATGCGTCGGCCCGATGGGAGCTCAATGCATCCCTGGTCGATTAATATCCTAATCGGCATTTTGGCCAGGAAATCCGTCCCCAGCAGGCACGGAACCGCCAGCGAGGAGGAAACAAAAATCGGCCCAGATAATTTAATATCCCCGACACAAATTTGGGCTCGAATTTGTCCGATGATGCCAAGTGAACCCCCGTTAGCAGCAAAGAATGGCACATTAACAGGCATCAAAGGACGGCTCTGGGCAGGGAGAATGTTATAAATCAACTCCGAAATAATGGTCGCCGATGCTCCTGTATCGACCAGGATGCGCACCTCGACCCCATCGATGTGACCCACAACGGCCGACGACCCCGATGACGCGGCTACAACCCGATGGGCCAACACGGACCACTGGCTGGGTTCAATGTGAGTACCCAGAGCGGTGCGTGTTGGTGCCATGGTACGCGATATTTGCCCCCCCTTCGCTGCGGTGTTCGAGTGTGTGACGGGCGTGTGCGTGGGCCAAACATGAGGGGTGCCGCGACTCGCCGGATTATGATGGTGGAGCTTGTGACGAGGGCCGGCGTCCCGTTGAGGTGTCGTTCCGCGCTGCCGAGGAGAGCGGCACCCCGAGGCGACGTGGCCCCGGATGCCGCAGTTATAACAGCGTGGAAGCGCTGGTGGCGACGATGGACGTTGTAGACGGCTTGAACCGGCCCGGTCCTCCCGCGCTCCCGCTCCGTGCTGCCGTCGATGGTTGATGGCGCAAACCTCTTCCGCCGGGAGGGTGGCCGCAGCGACGGCGCGCCCGCTCGCCGCCTTGCTGGCCTTCCGTCGTTGAGAGGACAGGTTTGCGTGGAGGAGACGGGCCGCTTGGAGGGAGCACATCTCTGCATCGTCCTGTGCGACAATGACGATGTCTAAGTCGTCCGCCAGCAAAAGTATCTTCTCTGTCACCATGGCGTCGACACCCTCGTCATCCATTCGTGGAAAGGCCTCCTTCGCCAGCGCCAGGAGGCTTGTGCGGTACGCCAGGGGCGACTCCTTCGTCCCCCGCTGGCGATCGTAAAAGAGTTGGCGACAGTCCGATGGTGGACCATATACCGCCGACAGCACCTGCATCGCCTTCCGCAGCGTGGAGCGCCTCTCCTTCGAAGCCGATGTTAGAGTGGCGAGGGCGTCGCTGTCGAGAAGTGCTGGCAGCGCGCGGAGAGCCTCGGCGTCTGTCCACTGTGCCATCTCCTGGTGAGCGAGGAAGCGCCGCTGGAAGCCGCCCCAGTCGCCATCCTCGCCCACAAATTCCTTGAGTGGAGGTAGCCGCTGATGTAAGGCAGCGGCTGCAGAGGAAGAACGCACTCCCTCGTCCGCCTCACTCAACTCAGCGTCGGCACGAACCAGCGATGGCATCGCCGGTCGCACCCGTGGTGACGCGGCAGGCACTGTACTCCCGCCGTTGGACGCGATGCTTAGAGCGGCCACGCCCTCAACAGCAGCTGCGGCGATGGCGGGAGTTTCAAAATGTTGCTCCGTTGAAATGGCGGGAAGGCGCTGTGGTCGTTGGCTGCTGTCGCCTCGTGGCGGTCCCGCAGCCCCCAGCCGCGTGATGTTGTCGAGCATGGCGGCTGCGGCGTACAGCAGCTCGGCCAGCTTCGCGTGCGCCTGCCTCAGCCCCTCCGTCGACGGCTCCCCTTCCTCCAGCTGCTGTGGCGTGGATGCACCCAGCCCCGGCTGCTCGATGGCATCTTCAGCCATCTCGGGCCCTCCGACTGCAGCGGTGTCCTCCGCCCCTGGTACTCCGACTCGAGTCGTCCGGCGTGTATCCATGTTCGTACTTTGTTTCACTTCTGACGCCAGATGTAGTAACGCTCACGACTCGTTCACACCGGAGTTGGAGGCACACTTGTTTATTTAACACCAACGTTGTGACATACACATTTGAGGGGGTATCGGCCCCCTCACCCGTCTATCTGAGGACACACCTCTCTAGCTAACCCTAGCCTGCCTCTGAGTCCTCCACTAATGGGCTAGGGGAGGCTATCTTGGCCCGACACTGGTCAGTCGGGCCCGGTACCCAGAGTCCAGACCAGCACTGGCTCTGGCTCTGGTACCACGCCACTGGCTCGAGCCTGCGCGGTCCTGATAAGGACGGCGTACCAGGGGGAGTCCAGGGCTCTATCTCAGACGTCTTCCGCCTCCTCTTCTTTAGCTAAACATCACTCCCGAGCCCTTCGATACAATCCCCTTTTATACCCAACCCCTCCCTGAGGGGTGGGGCCCCGGGGGATCATAACGACCGAATCGACCCCCCAGGGTGTCTGGCGCGGACGTCGCAGAGGGCACCTGCTTGTGCACACATGTAGCCCCGCCTACTGTGTTTGTTTACCATAGGCTGCCATGCATAACGGGCTCTCTCTCTAACACCCCTACACATAGGTAGCTTTTAGGACACAAACAACAACAGGAAAAATCAGAAAATCCGAGATTTTTATTTTAAGGCCCCCAAATCTGGAGTTTTAGTGCCTCGTTAACAAGTTTGTGCGTGTCATTCAAAAAAGGTAAAAAATATAAGATTGCAGGTTTTTTCATTTGATAGAGCCTTAAATAGCAAACACAATTTAATCGAGAACCATTGGGGTTCTGTTTTAATTGTTTTTGAGCTAGTTCAGATTCAAGCGAGTTTGAACGAAAAAAATACGCATTTTATGATGTTCAAATCTGAATAATTCGAAAACGGTAAAAGATAGGAGCTCCCCCTCAGAGCGTATTAATTTGATAAATTTTTATTCTTTCTAATAAAGCAGAATGGAATCTTTAAATTGAGCAGTTTCCGATGGATACGTCTTTAAATATAAGAAGTTGAATCAAGCCGTCAACAATTTTTTTTTTGTTTGCGGAAAAGTACTAATTTGTGAAGTAGTTGTTAATATCTGACCGTAGAAGAAAAGTTGAAAAAATCATATCAGGTTAATTCTTATATTTATTGAAAACGATTGCCTGGCGAAGACAGGCTTCATAAACGAATACATATATATATACATATTAGATAGATAAATAAATAACGAACAAACAATGGGCGTTAAGGACTGAAGAATTCTATTGGCTTCCGATAAGGGGAGACCCGGATAGCATCAGGAGCGGGTGAGCGCTCTGCGGAATTTATGGCGCCTTGTGCCACATCGCGCAGAGAATTCAATTTCAGCGGTGCGCAGGGCTCTGCCCGATGATTCGAATCTCCCCCCGGACGAGCGAGTGCATTCACCCTCACCTGAAGTATGCTGGGAGAATAATGACGTTCAGGTGCTCCGCGATACATTTAAAGGGCTCTACGGCACACTCGAGTCGCGACATCGCCAGCACGGTGGCGTGTAAGCGCAACTCACTACTCTACGGGTCGTCTGACAACTAAACAAAAAACACATTGCCAAGCTGCAGGCGTGTTTACAAAATCCTCTGGCGCGTGTCGTGACGGGTACTGCAAGATCTCCACCGTGTCCGTCCGGTGCTGCATTGGCTTCCGGTTGGAATGCGTTATAAGGTGGCACTAATTACACTAACAAACACTAATTACACACACAAAGCGCTTGCCAGAAATGAACCACAAATACTTTGCTGCTGATCTCATCAAGGAGCATAAACCATCGCGCAACCTCCGGTCATCCTCGCAGCGGATTTTGGCTGCTAGCCATCAAACAAAGAAGGTCACCGCATCGCGCGCTTTCAGATGCTCTTCTGTGGCCGTCTGGAACGCTCTTCCTTCTGATATTAGGAAGCCACTGGAGCAATGCACTTTTGTATCATCTAGGTTGAAAACTAATTTCTTTCCAACTGCCTTCTGCGTTCGGTTTGTTGTTCCTCCCCCGCACGTTTGGCTACGTACGGTGTGAGAGAAGATCAACATGCACACATATACATACACTCGGATTCCTATGAGTCACCTTTTCCCCCACGCCCCCCCCCTCACCCCCCTCCGCCCCCCACCTCGATTGCCGATGAATCGTTATTTGTCATTCGTGGTCACGATCCATTCTCGTTTGTACATGGTGATCCATTTATAGATACCCTACCGATTTCTGACTCCCTTTCCTCTTCTCAACGGACGATTGAATGTTGCGAAAGCGATGGCTACGATTGGACAAAGGATTATCGGGAGAACGTTCAAATAGTTAAAATCGTGAATTGAGCTTGGTGGGAGACATTTCGAGGCTTTGAATTAAAATTATCTTTTCACTCGAGTGGCGCCTCTCGTATTTCAGTGGGGTGTCTAAAAATGGATCACCTTGTGTTGTATCTCATAGCTGCCTCATTTGCAATTTTGTTTGCTCCATGAACCTAAACGTCCATCGTGAAAGAGACGACGATCGTAAGGGGACTACAATTATTTTAACCGACACACCTGTGCATTGTTGTTACATTTCTAACCACCACAGCAATTGGAAAACGAGCGTGGAATGGCCACACATGAAAATTACCCAAATATTGTTTTTTTATCTTATTTGTTTTCTTGTCATATTGAGACGTGCACATTATTCTGAGATAGAGATGCAGCTCGTCCATTATATTGTAGGCCACGGCTAGCCATTTAAGTTCAAGGGCTGTCCAACACGAGCTAGAAATACCCTTAATGAGAAAAAGAGACCTTTAACTTCCTGTCAAGTGTATCATTTTGGCACTCGAGTGATATCATTCTGAGGTTATTCCCAGAGGTATCTTTATATTTTTGGGTCTTGTTACCAATGTATTCGAGCGTCAAGACATGAGATCATGAATCCACTCGGATATCTCACAGAGCAGTGTGTCCCGTGCGCCAGAGAACGCCTGCGTAAGAGATCTTTCAGAGGATTCTCCCCACATAAAAAAAACAACTTCAAGTGTCATTGTTCTCATTTTGTACAGCAGGGATAGCACAAATCCCTTCATGGTCTTGCCCCACAATATCTTGCCACGCTTGCATCTTTCTACGCGCCTTCTCGCCCTCTACGCTCTCAATATTTTCTGTCGCTCTCTCTCTCTCCCTCCTCTCCCTTGTGCTCAATCCACGCGTTTCTCTCTTCTCACCCCCTTCACCGGAACAAAATTCCCCTCCACATTCAGCGGTCACCTTCGTTCACTACCTTACGCTGGCTGCTCACTCACGAACTGACTCACTTGTGTTTTTCCTTAGCTCACTCCACCACCCCTTACTCTCCCCCTTATAACCACCACCGTTACTGCTCCCTCTTCATATTCTCATTATATGGCTATCACTCATTCCCCATTCCATTCAATCCATTCATCATCGTTTATTGTCATCAATTTCGCTTTCACAGAATTCACGCATCACAGATTCGCCCCCATTGCTTCTTCTGATCTATTTCATTCACCTCATCTCGATCATTACATTCATATGTACCATTGTTAATTCCTTGTAAAGCACCGTAGTCAAGACGCTCTCTAAGTTAATTTAAGATAAGAAGATAAGATAGCACTTTCCCATACCACTGTGTGTTACGTGACAGCCAAACTGATCATATCAATTTCGTAGAGCTGACATTTATACAAATTAAATGCGAAACCATATTTCGTACGATTGTTTGTGCCTGGCTGAGATAATCATCTCACAACATGGATTTGAACCCAGGTTCAGCGGTTTTTGTCTCCGAGTGCTTTGATCTATGAATAGTGACATCGCCATAACACTTCAACAGAGCGTCATACCATGATTTAATTTTTTTTCATTCCATCTTTTCCAAAAAAATTGTATCGATAAACTACACCTGAGAACCCTGGCTTTGAAGTCGGTCGTAGTGGCTCAGCGCTTTTTGGGACACCCAGCCACATCCAGAGCGTGATTTTAAATACGTTTTTCTCTCATTGACTAAGCTTCAAACGCATTAAAGGCTGCATGGGACACCCCGCTGAAGTAATGTTTATACCATATTCTAGTAGGGGGCTTTGTAAATGCAGTGGAATTTTTTTTTTTTGTAAAAATTGCCAACTTTTATCGTCTCAAGTTTGACGTCCTGGTTACTGAAACAATTTCCACGGAGTGTGAAGTTCAAGTCCCAATGTCTCTTGGTTATTTCTGTACTTAATTGCCAAAGTGTGGTGGATTGTTCAAAAAGATATGGTAAACATTGCTTCTGGTTTCATCTTTTTGTATTTAATTTGGATTGCTGAGCACAGGCCAAAAGCCCCAACACCTTATGCGGTCTGCAAGAAACGGCACTATCACATGTGTAAGAGATGATTTTTGAGTGAGCCAAGTTATACGAACTTGGGGAATAAGACATCGGGAGAAAATTCCAACGTTGTGCATTGTTAGGAAAGTGTTGTGACCCGCAGTGTGGAGGTTGATCCACAGTGTGGGTGAGTGGGTGCGTTGGTGTCACCCGCAGTGTGGAGGTTGATCCACAGTGTGGGTGAGTGGCTGCGTTGGTGTCACCCGCATTGTGGAGGTTGAACCACAGTGTGGGTGAGTGGGTGCGTTGGTGTCACCCGCAGTGTGGAGGTTGATCCACAGTGTGGATGAGTGAGTGCGTTGGTGTCACCCGCATTGTGGAGGTTGAACCACAGTGTGGGTGAGTGAGTGCGTTGGTGTCACCCGCATTGTGGAGGTTGAACCACAGTGTGGGTGAGTGAGTGCGTTGGTGTCACCCGCAGTGTGGAGGTTGATCCACAGTGTGGGTGAGTGGATGCGTTGGTGTCACCCGCAGTGTGGAGGTTGATCCACAGTGTGGGTGAGTGGCTGCGTTGGTGTCACCCGCAGTGTGGAGGTTGATCCACAGTGTGGGTGAGTGGCTGCGTTGGTGTCACCCGCAGTGTGGAGGTTGATCCACAGTGTGGGTGAGTGGGTGCGTTGGTGTCACCCGCAGTGCGGAGGTTGATCCACAGTGTGGGTGAGTGGGTGCGTTGGTGTCACCCGCAGTGTGGAGGTTGATCCACAGTGTGGGTGAGTGAGTGCGTTGGTGTCACCCGCAGTGCGGAGGTTGAACCACAGTGTGGGTGAGTGAGTGCGTTGGTGTCACCCGCAGTGCGGAGGTTGAACCACAGTGTGGGTGAGTGAGTGCGTTGGTGTCACCCGCAGTGCGGAGGTTGATCCACAGTGTGGGTGAGTGGGTGCGTTGGTGTCACCCGCAGTGTGGAGGTTGATCCACAGTGTGGGTGAGTGGCTGGGTTGGTGTCACCCGCAGTGTGGAGGTTGATCCACAGTGTGGGTGAGTGGCTGCCTTGGTGTCACCCGCATTGTGGAGGTTGAACCACAGTGTGGGTGAGTGGCTGCGTTGGTGTCACCCGCAGTGTGGAGGTTGATCCACAGTGTGGGTGAGTGGGTGCGTTGATGTCACCTTCCGTGCGGTGGTTGAGCCACAGCGTGGGGGGTGAGACGGAACAGCCAGTGTCTCGTAGACGGAGTCCTCGACACGGGTGGAGGACTCAACGAGAGAAGTCCATGGGCACAGTAACCCTGGTAGTAGTGAGAGTTGCGTGATCAGGACAGGACTGAACACGGGTGAGCGAGGGACTGGACTGAATCAGCGAGTGTTGGATCGTCAATAAACCCGACAGCTTGACTTTAATATTCATCAAGTGAGTCAGTGAGGTAGGATCTGGTTGTTTTAAGCCCAGAATATAAAAAATGGCCAGCATGTGTTTGTGATACGGACAAAGTTGGAAAACTAAGTAACAACAACATATAAGAAATCAACATCGTCACATATTAATAAAAACATTTTGAGATAAACACACTTGCTCACACTTCACTTGCAAGAAAAGATGAATTTCTGTTGATTCTTCCGCGGCGATACAATCATTATTTCCATGCGTACAAACAAAATGCAAATGCATTCGTGAGCGGCTCCCTTTTGAAAAATGGCATTTCAAACTCACCCCCCACTTCCTCCTCCGCGCTCGTTCCAAACGAAAACTTTTTTCGCGTCCAACGTCTTCCTTTTAATAAAACGCCAGGGGTCTGTTTTGTTCGAGCGACGTTATTAAACTGCGACGCTTCCACAGTGTCACGTGACAGCACACTGGCCTTCCACAGGGATGCTGGGTTCCAACTCTCAACAACGGGCAGTTGGAACAGAGGTGCAGCAGCAACTCTCTGCAATACCCACCACCACCTATGTCCACCCAGCAAATATAGATGGGGCGCACCACAGTTTATCAATTGGCATGTCACGTGTGGTGGGGTAAAGTGTGGATGCTCACACCTCTTCCAGGACATCCGTCTGTCGTGAAAGAGTCCCTCCGGCGCGACTCTCTGTCGCTCCCTTTATGTGGAAGCTCTTCCGCTGGCAGCGCCACGGATACGTAATTGCAGGGCCGCACCTTTACCTTGAGCCATTCGGTAAAGAGCGAGCCGAGGGTACAGCACGCTGGCGATTAGTCACGGAGGGGCGCACCCGAATGCCAAACCATCGTGAATGCGAACACTCGTCAACGCTTCCTCCCATTGACATTTGAAATCCATTTGAAATCTCTCTCTTTCTCTCACCTGAAGACGATTGCTTGTGTTGCGATCGAAACGTCGTGATGTATTTTTTTTAATTTACGTGACTTAACAGAATGCTCCCATGAGTATATATTTGAAATCCAGTGAGGGCCAAGCCTCCAACCCCCGTCAAAGTCATTCCCGCCCGTGGCGGCGTAACGCTTCTCGCAACTTTAAGCCGTGATTGAGCTAACTTCATAAAGGGCTTTAATGTAATAATACCTCTGTCGCAAAAACATATCAAAGGGATGAAAATAGCAAAGGAGTGGTGAAACGATAACAGTGGTGGCAGCGCTGGCGGGTGTTTTTCTTCAGTTTTTGGCGATAAAAAAAACCGCATAACTCTGCCGTGACCGCGATAGAAGTTGCGGGCGGGAGGGGGTTTGACAAAAAAATTAACCCGTAAAAACAAAGTTTTTCACTATAAATCCTTTATATGCGTGGTGGCTAGAGTCCTCTCGTCCTCTGGCTTGAGATGGCTGCCACCTATGGGTCAGATGATTGCTAGCAGCATTAAGCAATTGGTAATTACATTTTTTTTTCCCTAAACAGTGTAAAATTTAGGAAAAAAAATTTCACGAAAATTAATTGTCACGCTCAACGAGTCTGTGTGCAAAATGTCAGCTCGATTGGATCACGGGAAGTGGGTTAAAAAACGACCGAAAGACTTGCACGGTCGTAAGCAAGCAAGCAAGCACGCAAGCAAGCACGCAAGCAAGCAAGCGAACTTAATATAAAGGATTTAAAAAGGAAACCAACCTCCATATTTTGTATGCGTTACGCCCGTGCCTCGATTGCATTAAGGTGAGCGGAACCCACAGGATTTCCGCGGTAGAATTTAGAATCGGAATACAGCAGAGCAGACGAGCCAGGCGTGATTTTACAGAACCAGGGGTGATAATAAGTGGCAATTATTCTAATTATTATCGTACGCTCTTTGCCAAGCCACTTCATCAGCAGCACGGAGGGCCCTGAGACCGCAACGAAGTCGAGTCATGGGGCTCTCGGCAATTATAATGCGAAATAATAATGCCCTTGATTTGCGCAGGGGCTTTCAAGGCTTTTCACGATCATTCTGCGTCGTGATGTTTGGCCAGTTGCGTTAATGAGTGTTCGGCACATGGGAAGAAATCAAAATATCTGTTAAATGCCCATGCATATAATGAAATAACACTCAGAAAGGTCCAAATAAATGCAAGAATCCCTTGCGGCACTGCCATCAAGCCTACAACAACTATTATTCACAAAGGGGTCTCCCATCAATTGCCTTCCAGTAACCGGCTGGATTATCATCAGGTGTATGATGTTGCAGGGCACACTCGGGGTGAAATCGGGCACGATGGATGTGCTGCAATTAATGTGCAAGAGAATCAAAGGGGGGCATGTCAGTCATTCTCAGTCTCTGCGTTGTTCAAATTCCCGTACAAAGTCGCAATTGCTTTATGCATGTGGTGAAGGCACACGAGGCGCAACCTCCATTAACAAAACATTGGTATGACGCCAAAATGAAACGCGTTTCATTTGATATCCTTACGTGATTCACAGCTCTAATTCTTAGCCCCGGGTAGGGTGAAGATTATCTCGTACCATTATACGTTGGAGGGGGAAAAGGCAATTTTTGTCATTTGCTGGGCTGCGGTTCGGTTTTTTTTGTTGTTACATGAAAACCCAAATTGAGAGATGGAACTGTCTCTATCCCGCACGCTGCTACCGCAGCTGTCTTCATAATGGAGAGGCGACGCACGGAAGCAGAGGGGGGGGGGTCTTCGTTCGGGCAGATGGGAAATCACGAAAAAATAAATGACTTTTCTGCAGACGGAGACTGCATGCTTCACTATGCCTAAATGCCGGCCTTAACTCAAGCGCCATTTACCGCGCGCCCACAATGCAATTCTTTACACGAAGTTTATGAAGACGTTGTTTCGTCAACGTGGAATAAGATTGTGATTGACGATTGTGCGACGCTGGAGGACGGGGGTGTGGTGTGGTTCTGTCTCCTCCACCCACCCGCCTTTTTCAACAACGTTCATTTTCTAGCCTTGAGAACGGTATAATGGCATGCTTCGAGCACCGCGAAATGAGAACGCGTTGTGGCCCTTCTGAAGGATGCGCGCGGCACTGGGATGGGAAGAGAGAAAAAAATTAAGACGCTGCCTGAAGGATAACAATTCTCGCCACCACCACCACATCCCCATGCAAACGCCGCGTTGCATGAAACGAGCGCGCACGCTGTCGCGTTACGCAGTGAAGAACCACTGAAAGATGTGACCGCCTGTGCTTTGTCCATTTTTTGCCTGCACCTAACACACAGACGGAGTTTGACTTCTATATTGGGGGTGGGGGAGGAGGGGCAGTTGTTTGCTTCATCCCTCACATTAAGAATCGCGGGTGCATGTAATAATTTTAGGCCCGAACCGTGAATCTAAACATTTTTTTTTTACCAGGTAAGGCCCACTGAGCTATATAGCTCTTTTTTCAGACGCCACCTGGCTATCACAAATGATAGCTCAACGAAGTGGCTTATCGCGTGGAAATGTGTAGCCGCCAAATACTCTGGACGCGTGATGTTGATTCTAAATGTGGAGGGAAAAACCGGAGGACCTGGAGAAAAATCAACGCGACCACGGGGAGAGGAGAGAATATGCAAACTCCAAATATACAGGTTTTTTGGGTTAGATCAAGCAAATATATAAATGTGTCGTTAAACCCACCACCACCCGACACAGCCAACTAGTAAGGTTTGTCACGTAAACAGAAGATGCCAATTCGTCACTAATGCAGCACACCGGTGTGTTAGAAAGCGAAGCCACACCATTTACAATCTGAGTACCACGTTTCGCCAGTCATTACAACTAGCTTCATCAGGCGACAGCCAGCTTTGTGTTGGGTGGTGACCGGGTTTTAACGACACAGTCATATATTTACACGATCTAACCCAAAACAACCAGCATTTATGGATGATATTGGTCACGTGAGCCGACGTGTCAAACTCCAAATATCCAGCAGGCGTCAGGGTTGGGATCGAACCCGTGACCTCCTGCACACCAGGCGAGACAGTTAACATCTCGCCACCGCTACCGCTCGGCCACGTCACAGCCAAGCAATGTGCCGACTAAGAAGCGACACTCATCCACCGTCCCATAATCCATGTCTACTGCTGTCTGTCCTCAACACAGGCTCACTTGCGGCCGAGAGAAATATCGCTTCATTCCAACAATCGCCCGGACGTCGGGAAAGTGGTCATATTTGAAGCTACAATTTCCAATTACACCGTGGAAATTCAATTACGACTTCAGACTAATTCCACGGACGCTCGTGTTTATATCGACCGCATGGATCGCTGGACATTCGCTAACCAGGAGCGGATATATTCTGCCCGATGCAATTGGGTAATTCTGGCGCCGTCTCCGAGTTCAAATGTACTCCGCCTCCCCAGGGGGAACTCATAAATACTGGGATCCGGAAACGCGTAACACACCGACGCAGCCAGATCACAGGGTACCCCTCTTGAACACAGCTTGTCATGTTGGGTTGGTGGTCAAGCGATATGGCTTGGCACAAAGCTTTAAGCCGTTTTCTTCTCGACAATTTACACAGCCTTACATTTTACCAATAACAGGGAGACACGCAAATGATGGGTGACTCAGCCACGAGATTACCGGCTTGCCATTTTTGGTCAAACTTTGTGGACAAAGTGTCGCCGTACGAAATTCACGTGGAATGTTAGTTTTTAAGTTATTGTAGACTTAATCATGAGGGCTACATGGCAAGGTACCGTGAGCTGTCACAGTTATACAGTTCATCCTGTTTTTTGCTGAAATATATATATAAGCACTGCACACGTGCCGCATCAGGGCATATTTTAGGCAACAGCATTCCAACATACTGCTTAGTCTGTAAATCTGCATGCAAACGGGCTTTGCACTGAAACATTTGCGCTAAATGAACTGGGACGAGCCACTCACTAGAATTTAGCGCACACATAACACTGCCAAATAAGTTACCCATGCGTGGGGCGGTATGTGCACACGCGCACAAAGATCCCCCGTATAGCCTGTAACAGACTGTTGGGGCAAGTACTGTTAGCGAGCACCTATGGGAGCCGGCACGGCACACGTGGGGGTGGGTGGCTCAATACCACACCCGACCGTCTTTGTCTCCCCAGTGGCGATGTTTACACACCGCACCAATTGCTCATTTGAGGCAGAGTCGACCTAGAGGAGACCCATAACTGGTTCATATAATCGTGACCGGTGTTGGCCATGAGCGGGAATTGAACTCGGTTCGCCGGGTTCGTGGTGCGGTGCGCTAAGAACTACACTACCGCTCCCCACACGCACAGACACACGCACAAGCACACACGCACACATCGGCACTGGTGAAACACGCACGCTGACTGGCACACGTGGGCACAGGGGGGGGGGGGCATATAATGACTTCCTTTATTTCATTAAACATTAACAAAATGAGCACAATTTGCACTTGTTCCAAACAAAAATCCCCGACGGCAATCAAATCTGTCAAGAGGAGCGTGTGGGATGTTGCCCGTTGCACTAATTCCTGGGCCGATTTTGCAAGGCTGTCGACGGCAGTCGAGAGGCAAAGACAGCGCGATCATGCAACCGTGATGGCTGGGCATGACCAACGCTCTCCTCCCCCCCCCCATGTCACAACACAGCCCCTGTCGTGGGCAGACCCCCAAAAGGGCAGCCCGTCGCGGGGTGATTAACTCAGTAGCCTTCAGCGTTTGCTCGTTCCTGTTTCCCCTTTCGCTGCTCCCGCGATGAGACGCTTCGTGAACATTTCTCATCGGGATTAATTTCGGAGCTTCGAGTTTTCTGTTCATGCCGTGCAGGGGTGGTGTGCGGCAGAATGTCTGGGTGGTGGTGGGGGGGGGCTGACGAAGATTCACAACTTTTTCGGGAAGAAAATGAAAAGAGAAATTTTTCTGTAGCAGATTTAAAATATATATTTAGGGTTAATTATCTGTGTTACCTTAAGCGTGGCTAAAATATGAATTTAACGGTCTCACAGATTATGTATGGGAGTGCAAAATGTAAATCTTGCTTGAAGACATGCTAGCCAAGTCTTCATATCGCAGAGTGTAACCCAGCCTCTGTACTGTGACTGATGTGATTATGCCGAGTGATGAATTTGCTGATAGACTGATGTTAGACATTGTCGTCACGGTAAAGTCTGCAGTAGATACAGTGTAGCTGCTTGGCCCAAGTGTATCCTGTTCACCTGCATTTCTGCTCCTTCCACGTGATAAATCATCACGAGCCATTATCTATCCACTGCTGGGCGAAGGTCTCCCCATGCTGCGACTACCCATCATGCCACAATCTATCTCCCACCTGCTCGCGAACTGATCTCATCAATCCGTCACCACAGCCGCTTGTCCGCTCGAACGGATTCTCTCCTTTGGCTGCAATTACATCATCGGTCTCGTTCGTATTCAATTAAAATCCTCAACCAATTTGGTATTTCGCAGCACTCGGGATCAACAATTTCCATTACCATCCGATGAACACCTCGGTGAGAGGGCACACCGCAGTGAAGCGTGGATTAGGGGGTGAATAAAGGGAGCCGAGAAGTAGTTATGTGATGCCATCTTCCAAAGGCCGTCCTTCTGGCATCCGGTGACGTGTTCCGCTGCCCTGCGTTCAGAATTCCGAAAAGAAATTTCGGCCGTCTCGTATCGTGTATCATGAAGGCGACACCGACCACACAACCGCTAATATAATTACGGGACGATGACCTCTCACCGCCGCCATCAGAATCAATTGCGTTGGGTGGTATTGGCGAGCTTAGTGCACGTTCATCTGGAAGACGGCTCTAATCAGAGCAGCTTTGAGTATTCGTGTGATGTGTCTTCCGTTGCCCACTGAGCATATTCATTGCAAAAAGCTGCTCCCAACGCCAAATTAATAGATGCACAATGCTGACATAACCAATAAGATCCGTAACCTCTCCCATGTATTCCTTCACACATTGAGTAGACGTCTGCTAATCGCAATGTTACGGGTTTAACCCAAGTTCATTATCGCAAGGGAAGCGTGACCGAAGAAAAGGCAACGGGGGGAGGATGTCGAAGAGATGGGAAGAGGATCAGACAGAGCATTGCGAGTGGATGTAGCAGCTGTGAAGGACGACTTTCCGACACATACACACAAAGACAAAGACCCCCCCCCCCATATAGCCAAACACAGACTGCCGGGGCAAGTGCTGTTAGCGAGCACTTATGAAGGCCGGCACGGCACACGAGGGGGTGGGTGGCCAGCAACCACGCCTGGTCGCCTTTGTCTCCCCAGTGGCGATGTTAGACATTGTCGTCACGGTAAAGTCTGCAGTAGATACAGTGTAGCTGCTTGGCCCAAGTGTATCCTGTTCACCTGCATTTCTGCTCCTTCCACGTGATAAATCATCACGAGCCATTATCTATCCACTGCTGGGCGAAGGTCTCCCCATGCTGCGACTACCCATCATGCCACAATCTATCTCCCACCTGCTCGCGAACTGATCTCATCAATCCGTCACCACAGCCGCTTGTCCGCTCGAACGGATTCTCTCCTTTGGCTGCAATTACATCATCGGTCTCGTTCGTATTCAATTAAAATCCTCAACCAATTTGGTATTTCGCAGCACTCGGGATCAACAATTTCCATTACCATCCGATGAACACCTCGGTGAGAGGGCACACCGCAGTGAAGCGTGGATTAGGGGGTGAATAAAGGGAGCCGAGAAGTAGTTATGTGATGCCATCTTCCAAAGGCCGTCCTTCTGGCATCCGGTGACGTGTTCCGCTGCCCTGCGTTCAGAATTCCGAAAAGAAATTTCGGCCGTCTCGTATCGTGTATCATGAAGGCGACACCGACCACACAACCGCTAATATAATTACGGGACGATGACCTCTCACCGCCGCCATCAGAATCAATTGCGTTGGGTGGTATTGGCGAGCTTAGTGCACGTTCATCTGGAAGACGGCTCTAATCAGAGCAGCTTTGAGTATTCGTGTGATGTGTCTTCCGTTGCCCACTGAGCATATTCATTGCAAAAAGCTGCTCCCAACGCCAAATTAATAGATGCACAATGCTGACATAACCAATAAGATCCGTAACCTCTCCCATGTATTCCTTCACACATTGAGTAGACGTCTGCTAATCGCAATGTTACGGGTTTAACCCAAGTTCATTATCGCAAGGGAAGCGTGACCGAAGAAAAGGCAACGGGGGGAGGATGTCGAAGAGATGGGAAGAGGATCAGACAGAGCATTGCGAGTGGATGTAGCAGCTGTGAAGGACGACTTTCCGACACATACACACAAAGACAAAGACCCCCCCCCCCCCATATAGCCAAACACAGACTGCCGGGGCAAGTGCTGTTAGCGAGCACTTATGAAGGCCGGCACGGCACACGAGGGGGTGGGTGGCCAGCAACCACGCCTGGTCGCCTTTGTCTCCCCAGTGGCGATGTTAGACATTGTCGTCACGGTAAAGTCTGCAGTAGATACAGTGTAGCTGCTTGGCCCAAGTGTATCCTGTTCACCTGCATTTCTGCTCCTTCCACGTGATAAATCATCACGAGCCATTATCTATCCACTGCTGGGCGAAGGTCTCCCCATGCTGCGACTACCCATCATGCCACAATCTATCTCCCACCTGCTCGCGAACTGATCTCATCAATCCGTCACCACAGCCGCTTGTCCGCTCGAACGGATTCTCTCCTTTGGCTGCAATTACATCATCGGTCTCGTTCGTATTCAATTAAAATCCTCAACCAATTTGGTATTTCGCAGCACTCGGGATCAACAATTTCCATTACCATCCGATGAACACCTCGGTGAGAGGGCACACCGCAGTGAAGCGTGGATTAGGGGGTGAATAAAGGGAGCCGAGAAGTAGTTATGTGATGCCATCTTCCAAAGGCCGTCCTTCTGGCATCCGGTGACGTGTTCCGCTGCCCTGCGTTCAGAATTCCGAAAAGAAATTTCGGCCGTCTCGTATCGTGTATCATGAAGGCGACACCGACCACACAACCGCTAATATAATTACGGGACGATGACCTCTCACCGCCGCCATCAGAATCAATTGCGTTGGGTGGTATTGGCGAGCTTAGTGCACGTTCATCTGGAAGACGGCTCTAATCAGAGCAGCTTTGAGTATTCGTGTGATGTGTCTTCCGTTGCCCACTGAGCATATTCATTGCAAAAAGCTGCTCCCAACGCCAAATTAATAGATGCACAATGCTGACATAACCAATAAGATCCGTAACCTCTCCCATGTATTCCTTCACACATTGAGTAGACGTCTGCTAATCGCAATGTTACGGGTTTAACCCAAGTTCATTATCGCAAGGGAAGCGTGACCGAAGAAAAGGCAACGGGGGGAGGATGTCGAAGAGATGGGAAGAGGATCAGACAGAGCATTGCGAGTGGATGTAGCAGCTGTGAAGGACGACTTTCCGACACATACACACAAAGACAAAGACCCCCCCCCCCCCATATAGCCAAACACAGACTGCCGGGGCAAGTGCTGTTAGCGAGCACTTATGAAGGCCGGCACGGCACACGAGGGGGTGGGTGGCCAGCAACCACGCCTGGTCGCCTTTGTCTCCCCAGTGGCGATGTTTACACGTACACCAGGTACCTATTTGAGGCTGAGTCAAGGGTGTTGGTCGTGAACGGGAATCAAACCCGGGACGCCAGGGTTCGCAACACAGCGAACAAACCATTCCACGACTGCTCCACACCAACACCATTAACCCACATTCGCCACTAAGTGGCGGTGACGTCACCACGACGCTTGTGCCAGGCTAGGTGCACCTTGAGGCTACGCGAAGTGTCGAACGCCTGCTGGCAGGAGGTCACGGCGCAGACCCAGGTGCCACGGGTCGACTGACTGAGATAACTGCCCGATGCACCACCTGTGCCCCCCTACTGTGCCAACTTGCTGTGCTTTATCCACCCGGCGCTCCGCTTGTTGTTGTGAGCGTCGCTCCTCCGCCCTCCATTGTTGCTGGAGGGCGACTGCCTCCAACTGCCCAGTAGCAGCAGCGTCCTTTACGAGCCTCCTCCACTGAGGCCGATCTTGACACCGCTGGTATCAGTCATCGGCAAGTCCACTCAGCTCCACGTCCTCCTGTACCACATCACTTCATCTCTTCTCGAGCCCGTGGCGCGCCCGTCCAGCCACCCTCTACCACCCGGCTCGAGAAGGCAGGACGACAGGGGAGAGGTCTTGGCCACCAAGATGTCCAAGAAGAGTTTTTTTTTCTTGAACGGCCTCAGGCTCCCCTTTTATCCCCCTGACTTCAAAAGCCCTGGAGTTGCGTTGTACCGCGCTGCTAATTGTGCGCCTACCAGTGATTACAGCCCGTTTATTTATTTATTACTCGCCCTTGTTAATTCGGAATGACGCCCGACTACCGAATACATACCCTGCGAGTACCGAATACATACCCTGCGAGTGTGTATTCTGTGTGGGATTCGGGGGAGGTCGTGGCGCTGTGATCCCCTGATCTCATGGTCTGCCCTTCTCGCTTAATATTCCAGCTTCTCCCGATGTCGTGAATGGATCATTGCGGCTGGCCCGGTACATGTTTGTGCGCCATACAATATGAAGCCAACTCAGGGTCACCGCAATGTGACCTGTCCTGCGAGGGTCGCCCAATCTGCTGGCGCCGGGAAACCGTGGGACTTCCCTCCTAGGGACCCTTCGGATTAAAACCCGTCGTGCCAGGCGATCCCCCCGCCAGGACACTACTCTGTGTGTGCGCTGCGCTGCGTGTGTGTGCTGCGTGTGTGTGGGCGCTGCGTGTGTGTGTGTGCACTGCGTGTGTGTGTGCTGCGTGTGTGTGGGCGCTGCGTGTGTGTGTGTGCACTGCGTGTGTGTGTGTGTGCGCTGCGTGTCTGTGCTCATTGTGTGTGTGTTCGCTGCGTGTGTGCGTTGCGTGTGTGTGTGCGCGCTGCGTGTGTGTGTGCGCTGCGTGTGTGTGTGCGCTGCGTGTGTGTGTTCGCTGCGTGTGTGTGTGTGTGCGCTGCGTGTGTGTGTGTGTGCGCTGCGTGTGTTTGTGTTCGCTGCGTGTGTGCAAGCCTGTGCGGACATTGATGTGCGTCGTCAAAGCAGCAGCCAACTTCCGAAAAACGATCCACAACTTTCGAGTTCCTGCAGTGAAGCTCGGAGGCGTTACTCAGGCAGCGTTACGCAGACATCGTTGACCAGACAGCTATGCACGGTTCAATGGCGCCACTGTGAAGGGAAAATAACAGTGGCATGCGAAAGCAAGAACTGTTAGGGGAAAGTTCGTTATCCATAACAGGGAGTTTGTTTTGTTGGGTTAGATCGCGTTAATGTAAACGTGTCGTTAAACCCGCCACCACCCGACACAGCCAATTAGTAATTTGTATCACGTAAACAAAATGTGCCAAATAGCTAGGGCGGCCGTTAGGACCGAACCGCGAATCTAAACTATTTTTATTTTACCAGGTAAAGCCCAATGAGCTGTGGAGCTCTATTTCAGACGCGACCTGGTTATCACAAATGATAGCTCGACGAGGTGGTTTATCACGTGGCAATGTATAGCCACCAAATACTCTAAAGCACGGGTGGGGAACGTCCTGCTCGCGGGCCGTGTAAGGCCCTTGAAATCATTTGGTGTGGCCCTGCCAAGGCAACCGCAGGCGGGACTCGAAATTCAATAAATCCAGGAGCAAACCTGGAAAAGCAGTTGCGAGTAGCAGCAACATCATCAATACCAGCTAACATCACACGCCTCACCAAAGAGAAGCAGTTCCAGCCATCACATTAGGGGTGAGTTAATTAAATGTTTGACCAAATATAGCAGGGTAATTTTAAAGTTGATAATGATGTTATAAATATCCAAACGGCCCTTGGCAGAAAAAAGGTTCCCCACCCCTGGTCTGAAGGCGTGTTGTTGATTCTAAATGTGGAGGGGGAAACCAGAGGACCCGGAGAAAAATCAACATGACCACAGGGAGAGGAGAGAACATGCAAACTCCAAATATACAGGTTGTTTTTTGGGTTACATCGCCTAAATATATAAATGTGTCGTTAAACCCACCACCACCCAATTGAGTAAGATTTGACACGTTAACAGAACATGCTAATGAGTTACCTGTTCAGCACACCGATGTCTTGGACAGTAACCCCACAACAACATTTACAACGGTGTGCGGAACTCGTAACTAATTGGCATGTTTTATTTACGTGACAACCCTTACGAATTGGCCGCGTCGGGTGCTGGCGGGTTCAATGAAATAACCCCCAAAAAAAACCTCTGTTACGGATAATATCGGTCGCGAACGCCTGCGACTAAAGCGTTAAACAGAAAGCTCGCTACTCCACGAGGAGGTTTACGCTGTTTGTTATTTGCCAACAATCCCATCAGACGCCTCCGCGTGTACAGCGAGCAAACCGTGTTTGAGCGTCACACGCGCCGCTCGGCTCAAGTGAAGCGAGCGACCGCGGTGACAGGAATATTCAAATGGATTTGCGATTACGCTTCCATTAGCAGGGCCGGGAGGCCGACCGGCATTCACCACGATCGCTTCAATTAACCGATGTGCGCGGCGAGGTTGCATCTCGCCCCGAGATGATGATGCCAAGGAGATGGTGGTACCACAACGTTACATAACGGGGGGGGGGGGGGCACGTGCAGCATGTTCTAGGATTATGATGCAGTTTTATAACGCCTCGATTCGACCGTACAACCGAGCTGCACCGGGGCCACGACTGGGCTGGCCCAGCGTGATGCTCAGGGAGACTCCAAGCTGTTTCTTCACTGCAGAGCCCAGGCCATGCTGCTTGACAACAGTGAAAACTGTGTATCAAACACATTCCTGCGGAGGGAGCTGGTAGGAACGTTGGGTTGCTCGGTCAATGGCCAGGGTCAACGGCGGCGTGGTGTATTCCGCAAATATAGTCGACTGTGAGGGCGGGCACAAGCCGGCGTGAGTAGGTTAAACGTTGAGTTTTATCAGGGCACCACGGGGTGACCAGCCCCTCACCACCCAGCCCCACCCCTCCCACCCCCTACCCAGACCCACCCTCCCCACCCAGCCCTTCCCCACCCTCCCCACCCAGCCCCTTCCCACCCTCCCCTCTCCACCCAGCCCCACCCCTCCCATTTTTGGATGCACGACAGACGGACGGATGGACACAATAATCCCCTGTGGGCTGGTGTAACCAGGAGGTTCCTACCAGTAAAAATATTTTTTTCCTTGATAGTAAGTGTCATTTTCCGAATTTCTTATGCCTTAAAAGTACAGAAAATGGCTATTATTCCTCGCAAACTTTGCTTTTGTGACCAAGACAGTGATATTTTTAAATGTTCCTATTTTCAATGAGAAAACGTGTGTATTTGTGTCATTCCTTCGCATCAAGTCCTGGTTACAAAAGCAACGTTAGTGGGGAATAATAGCCATTTTCTGTACGTTTGAGGCATAAGCAATTAGAAAAGAACACTTACTACCCAGGAACAAAAATCATGCTACACAGTGAAATCATCTAACCCTGTCGCTGGCCCTGCTTGGCTCTAAGCCACCTTTCGATCTCGCGAGGCCAAAGTTTGGAAAAACCACCACGAGGGTCCGTCCCGCTCGGATGTGCCAGTGGGTTAGGGCTGGAAGATGTGACTCGGGTGGGTCAGTGGGCTAATACGAGGCGTGTAACGGTGCAAGCGATTCGTCACTGATCTCGTGATAGGTGTTGCGTGTGTGTAATTATTAATGCTTGTGTGCAACGGATCGTAATCACACGCCAATGGTGTACTAATGTTGCATTGAGGCTCACGAAACTGGGATTGCGCACGGCAATTAACGGCGCTTACCAACAGAACTGTAAGCGTGTGCATGCCAGGCTCTGTGCCACCTTGTGCCACGCAGAGGCAGCTGTCACTGGGTGGTAGCCTCTCCGATGCGACAGGAGATGTGATGTGGGTCGATTAAACTAAACAATGTTTGTATTTTGCCAGGTAAGGCCCACTTGAGCTACGTAGATATTTTCTTCCCAGAAGTGTTCTGGCCACAAATGATAGCTCAACGAAGTGGGCTTATCACGTGGACATTTGTAGCAGCCAAATACTCTAAACGCGCGTTGATTCTAAATGTAGAGGTAAAAACCGGAGAACACGGAGAAAAATCCAAGCGACCACAGGGATAACACGCAAGCTCCAAATATACAGGCGTCAGTGTCGGCATCGAACTCACAACCTCCTTGTATACCAGGCGAGGCAGTTAACATTTCGCCACAATGATACTTTGCATGATTATCGCATCCAAATTACTCTGAGATTCCACGGCATAATGAGCGCTCTATAAAAAACAAATGACATATTACTAGTTTAATCTTCTTGGTTCTTTCGGTAAAGTCACGTAGAAGGGAAATAATACAATTATAAAAATAAAACATAATACAATAATTCTCACTATTTGATTATGTTTTATTTTTATTACTTTATTATTTCCCTTCTACGTGACTTTACCAAAAGAACCAAGAAGATTAAAATGATAAAAATGAAACATAATAAAATTATTCTCACTATTTTACTATGTTTTATTTTTATTATTTTATTATTTCCCTTCTACGTGACTTTACCGAAAGAACCAAGAAGATGAATCCCTGCAGTCACGAAAGCTTTAAATAGAAAATTACTAGTTTAAGTTATCCAGAAGAGAAGGCAGCTTCACAGGATGGCTTGGAATGTTTTCTCTCACCAATGTTCGATCCATATGTTGAGTTTCATTCATTCTGTGCAATGTTGGCACCTACGCTACCATGCCCCGTAGCGAACGCTATTTGCAAGAGCAAATTTTTTTTAAAAACGAGCGCGGTCGAGCAAGGGGACATGAGCCTTATTGAAGTGTCATGTAAATCCATACACCCTGTCGTCTTCCTTGTCACGAGTCGAAGTTAATGCAGCTCGGAATATCATTGAGAGAACGAAAGAGAGGGGTAATTATGGCATTCAACTTCGGGGATCTGCCTTTGCCTGTGGTCACCGCGCTGGCGAGCGCAAACTCAATTGTTGGAAACACTTTAATTTCACGATTAAATAACGTTACGTTCCCCCCGATGTGGACTTTGTTTCATTTGCCGTTGATGCGAGGGCTCTGTGTGACCTTTGCTGCCTTACCCACAATATACGAAGCTCACTAAACATTTTAGTTGTATCAGGCAAGCCCCAGTGAGCTAGAAACTATTTTTGTTCAAAAGCGACCTGGGCTACACGAATGATAGCTCAACGAAGTTGCTGATGGTGCGGATTTTATTTTTTAACCGACCAAATAGCCTTGACGCGTTTTTTTCTCTAAATTGTGCCCACGTGCAGCTGTTCGATGCAGGATTTTCGACGCCAGGTTTTCGTTTTCGCCACACAGCCAGCGCGAGCTGCAGTGCCCGCACCGCTGTACGAAGCCACTGCGACACACAACAACAACAACAACCGCCGCCATTTGCCACTAAGTGGCGGTGACGTCACAACGACGCTTGTGCCAGGCCAAGTGCACCTTGAGGCCACGTGAAGTGTCGAACGCCCGCCGGCAGGAGGTCACGGGGCAGACCCAGGTGCCACGGGTCGACTGACCGAGATGACCGAGATGACTGGCTGATGCACCACCTGTGCCCCCTACTGTACCAACTTGCTGTAAATGGAATATACCTTTTAAAATTTAGAACAGTAACCAACAATGACCATGAGCTGAATTTCAAACTCAGCGCCCGGGCCCCCGCTAATAAGACAACATTACAGTAACCGTGGTACAAGCAACGGTAGCATTACGTTACAATGGCAATGAATCAGGAGCTATTTTTTTCGTTGATTCTGTCGGTCGTTTCATTTTGCATTAAATATTTTTTTACAGGGGGCGGCCAAGTGGCTCAGAAGGTCCAGAAACGCAAAACTGGCACCGCTAAGAATTTGAGTTCAAATCCAAATCAGAAGTAGTTCTGTGAAGTCATCTTCTGAGGCCAATTCCTCGTCTGATGACGTGCTGCCCATCGTTACAATCGTGGTGTATAATTGGCTGGGCGAATACAACATTTACGTAACGCAGAGCAATTTAAAGGTCGATATCCAAAGTCTTAAAAGCCACGTGACGACTTCGGACGCGGTTCGACGAATCGCTGCTGCTGCCTCCTCCGTTGACCACGCGAAGTTTGGCCCGCGGCTTGCTCAGAGCGTACCGCAAGAAAGTCGCAAGTCGCAAATTCGGAGGCTTACTCTTTTTTTTCTTTTGCTTTCCCGCTCGCGAAGGGGGCTCCCTTTTTGCCACCGCAACACCCAACGTGCCGTTCGCGGGCATAATAAAACAAAGCAAGCGGGTCACGAGCGAACATGCCGTTTCAGCCATTTCAAGCACCATTACGCGAAACCGAGCGCACGCATTAATAGGCGCGCAAATTCCAAATGGAGCGCCGGTTTTTTTTTGTTCTTGGCAAAGATCCCACGTATAGCCTTAACAGACTGTAGGAGCAAGTGCTGTTGGCGAGTAACGCCCATGAAGGCTGGCACGACACACGAGTGGGTGGGTGGCCGGCACCACGCCCGGCCGCCTTTATCTCCTTAATTTGAGGCTGAGTCGACCTAGGGGAGGAGCCCCAGGACCGGTTCGGATAATCGTCACTGGCGTTGGCCGTGACCGGGAATCGAATTCGGGTCGCCGGGTTCATAGAGCCACACTACCCGGTCCCCTTTAAAAAAACACACAAATGCACAGACACACGCGTGCGTGCGCGTAGATATGGTGCCGTGCAACGGCAGCTGCACACGAACGCGTGAAGCATACATTACTAGAAAATTGCCACGGAGGTACAGACCGCGAGAGGCATTTCTGATACGCCCCACCACTACCACCACCACCCTCCACACAACATCAACAACAACACACATTAGCGTGTCCCTTTTGGAAGCAATCGCCATTTACCGCTTCACGCTAGCCGCAATAATGGCCGGGAAAGTCCGTTTTGTACTTGGGGTGATTGGTGCTGGCAATGTACGTGTCGACGTGCGGTCACTTTGCCGGGCGAAATGAGCGCGCGGACATTGACTTACTCTGCACTCTCTCCAGGGCAGCGGGAAAATTCTAGATTTGAAGTTTTCGTGACTGCAAGGATCCATACTCTTTGGTTCTTTCCGTAAAGTCACGTCGGTGAAAAATAATAAAATAAAAATAATAAAATAAAATAATAAAATGTAGTAAATCACAGTGCTTAAATTTATTTCTTCTTTCGGTAAAGCCACGTAGGTGAAAAAGTAATAAAATAAAAATAAAAAGCCACGTAGGCGAAAAAGTAATACAATAAGAATAATAAAATAATAAATAAATCTATTAAATCACAGTGATTTAATTAATATATTTATATTTTTTATTTTAATTTTATTATTTTTATTTTATTTTTCTTTCACCTAAAGTCACGTAGAATTGAAATAATAAAATAAGAAAAATAAAACATAATAAAATTATTCTCAGAATTATATAAAATGATATAAAACATAATTATATAAAACATAATAAAATAATTCTCAGAATTATTTTATTATGTTTTATTTTTATTATTTTTATTATTTTATTACTTCAATTCTACGTGACTTTACCGAAAGAACCAAGAATATGAATCCCTGCAGTCACGAAAGCTTTAAATCGAAATTTAACCAAAGAGCAGTAGGAAAATATGCGTCTGTCAGAATGGCAAAACATGCAGCTCGGTGTCCGAGCCACATGGCACGGACGGGGCTGCTCATGATGTCGTGAACCGCGGTGGCGGACGTGGTTTGCGCACTGCGCTACAAACCCGACGGGCCGAGTTCGTGATTCCCAGCTACGACTAACATCAGTGGCCAGTGGTACCTGACATCGGTCCTGGTCCTCTGGGCCCTCCACACCCCTCCACCAACACCCCCCTCCCCCACCCCCCTGACCAGCGTGGCGAGGTATGGACAGACAGCCCACATGACCAAGGACGCATCGAAAGGCTTTTATCCGGAATTGGATTGACAGAGGGCTGTACATTATTATTACAGTTGCTATGAATAATTAATGTTCACTGGAGTTACTCTGAACAGCAATAAGAATAATAATTAGCTGCTCTCCTGCTCTATTACGTGACGGTTGCACACAGTGGTAATTTGACAATGGGGGTCAGGATGGAACACATCCGCAGGCACGCATAGACGGATTGTCACAATTTTGGGGTCGGCGATTCGACTCAAGAATCAATGATTTCTCGTCTCGTTTTCACCACTCCCCTTCGTATTGTTTGTCTCGCACGCTCAGTCTTGTTCCCCAATTGATCGATCCTCCTGTGAGACTGAAGGTGAATTCGGTACAACATTTGCACGAACATTAAAAAAACACTTATATTTCCGCACCGTTGTCGTTCCACTGCTGGATGAAGGCCTCCCCCACACTTTGTCAATCGTGTGCGATGCCTGACAATTCGTCACCGCACTGGTCATTGTGGGTTGGTGAATGGGGGGGGGGGCTAGAAATGGTTCAGGCTCGCCACTTTTTTTCAGATGCACATCTGCGGCCGTCTGAAACGCTCTTCTTTCCGATATTAGGAAGCCACTAGAACACTGCAATTTTAAATCATCTAGATTTAAATCTCATTTCTGTAAAACTGATTTTTTTGTTTAGTTTATTGTCCTACCCCCACACATCAAATTAGTACGGTTGGCTACATACGGTGCGAAAAAAGTTCAACATACATACAGTACATACAAACATACATGATGTAATCCACGGCTGGGAATCGAAGTCGGGTCGCCGGGTTTGTAGGGCAGTGCACAAATCCCTGCACCACAGCTCCAGTCTCTCTTCCAAACAGAATTCGCAAATAAATTGGACTTCGTTCAACAGCGACAACAGCCACAGCTGTCAATACAACTCCGGTTCCAAAGTCACCGTGACGTTTTGTCCAAAACGTCGCCTGTATAATATTCATAGAACTTTCCCTCTTTAGGACAGTGCATATAGACATTTCCGCTGGGTTTTTATATGCTGTGCTGGTGCTGCACTGCTGATGCATTATCCTCAATTATTATCATTATTTCTCGATTTAAAGCTTTCGTGACTGCAGGGATTCATCTTCTTGGTTCTTTCAGTAAAGTCACGTGACTCTACCGAAAGAACCAAGAAGAAATGATCATTATTATTATTAGTTAGGAAAGAAATACGAAGCCACGGTGGCTGTAGCCCAAAGTCACCGTGACCTTTTCCTCACCTTTGAATTCTACCAAAAATTCCGGCGCGCACAATTATCTGCAGGCATCGAGACGATGAGGGGGGGGGGGTCGATTTGAATTGACGAATCGACGCACCGCCACACGCCTCACGTGCGGGGACTTCGACTGATTCGCGGGCTGGGCCTGCGGAGGTTCGATTTGCTTCCCGTTCCTAAGGTCGGGGCCGCGCACCTCCGATGAGCGTGGTTGGCGACGCGCGGTGCGAAGGACATTCGACATACATGCACACACACACGCGCGCGCGCGCGTGGTACAATTCAGCTCATTTCCTCTCCCTTTCATGGTCGTGTCCATTCCTTCCACTTGTGGCCCATCAACAAAGCATTCCATCTTGCCTCATCAATATGAGGCCAAACCATCTGCTCCACCAAATTATTATTTTTTTGGTCATATTTTGCTTTGATGATAGAAAATGTTGTTGGCCTTTTCTCTCTTTTTTTTTACTTTTACATAAAACATGTTTACAGTCGGCAACATAAACCTGTCCACAATTTAAAGCCGGCCCAATTTTCCAACCGTATGTTTTCTCCTTTTGAACACATGCGCTTTCATTATTGAGGAATTATTGCATTTTTCGGGGGGGGGGGGATGAATGGGTGGGTGGGTGAGGGGGGCGAATTGGGGAATTATTACTCGCACGACGGCTGGGAGACGGCTTCCGGCGGGAACATGGGAGATGTGCAGCTCAGCCGGGAGACGGGGTGGGGGGGGGACAAAAAAATCACGGCCACCAACTGAAAGTGGGACGGCGAGGTTACGACACGGTGTTGGATTTATTTTCGTAGAGAGGAATCCTGGCGGTGCTACTGGAGGGATTTAGCGTGCGCCTCCGAGCGCCGTATCAGAGTAGTGTACGGGGGTGGTGGGCAAAGCAGCCAGATATACTCCATAGTTGAAAGGTGTCACTGATGGGTGGGTCAAACTGCCCCTGCAGGAATTAAGGAAATTAATTAGGAAACATAACCAACAACTTCAACGGATCTCATTAATTCCTTAACTTTTGACTTATATGCCATGGTGATTTTAATATTTGACTTGTAAGGAAGATCAGACTAAGATAATTATATGGATATTCGGAAAATGCAACGGTTATTATTATTAATATTATGAGGGCATTTCTGTTGAACATCCGCAATGTCTCCAGGTCATTAATAGTGTGCGCAATAAAATATTTTCGCAGCGGCATGGGGTAATGGTCAGGATTTCTGCAAAAAATCAGCCGTGATGCGGTTTGAAATGAGATGCGACAACAACATCAATGTTTTAAGGCCCCGAATCACTATTCACAAAGCTGCATGCAAATTGCATCTTTGTAAACTTAGATTAGATTTTTTTCACTTTCAAACTAAGGTTGATAGCCTTACCGAGAAAAACAGCCAAATGAATCAATGCATTGCCCAACACTTGCCAGTGAAAACCCTGCGCTGTAAGGAAATTTCCTTGGAGGCCAAGGTGATGATGCCTTGATGTATGACGTCACCTCGCGCCATCGCATACCGAGTGATGCAGAGTGTCACGTGTCGCTTGGAATGTGTCGTCCTTACTGTTGACTGGAAAGCATTAAACAGAATCCATGCGCGCGCGCGATATTTTCTTCCTTGTTTTCAGTGGCATTAACTTTCAACGTCTCACTTTGGAGCTCGAAATTGCACGATCAACGGATTCTCTGCCACATTTGAAGAGGTTTTTTTTTTTTAATACTGGGAATGTTTCTGTAAACGCTAACAGGCAGAAGCAGCATCACCAGAGGTTTTTTATATATATATACAAGCTGCACTTAAAGTAAGTGCGGTACTTCTCCCGAACCAGGTGTCTAATAATGAAAATGTAGACTTCCAGAGAATACGTAGCCGAGAAAGCAACTCGTTTGAATGTACTTTCACTGACGGAAAGCGGTCCTCTCCCTCTCTCTCTCAGGGATGAAAATCTACTCCGAGACGAACCTTCTTGCCGTATTCGAGCTTAATTTCTGAGCAGTATACACAGAAAAATGCAGTGTACGCCTCGTCTCACCATGTCTGACAACAGCTCAGAATTTCACAAGCAGCTTTAAACAAAAACAAACAAAACCAATTTAAATGTAATTTGCAAAAAGATATATATAATGCACACAACAGTGCCAGATGAAAAGCATTAAATGTCAGTGAATCCAGATTGTCTTCTGAGCACGTGCAAGCAGAGATAATGAATCAGAGTTTTTAAAAATGCATTTAAATTATAAGGTACGATTCGATCAAGATGCTTGGCAGGTTTTTTGCTTTAGCTACAGGCTCAGTGTTGCCTTAAAATGTTACTTAGAAAACCGTTAATATTCACGGCGCCGAGTGAAAAGGTGCGGTGGATGTTCCGCTCTTGAAAGTGGCAAACATATGCTTGTTAGAATAGATTAAAATTGCAGTTCCCTGGGGATGGAAAACAAATACGAGCAAAGAACTTTTGTAGACAATGAGATAAAATAAATAGCAGCCGCCACCTGCAGTCTTTGGGTTTTTTTTGTGACTGACATCAAAAATATAGATTGCAATATTTCACCTGCAATAAAATTGTCACTCGGCACGGTAAACACACGCCATTTTTCTTTTTTGGGGGCTGCAATTTCAAATGTCAGAGTAACGTAGATCACTAATGATGGTCACCAGATATTGCACGACCACTGTTGAGTTCCAGGTTAATTAGAGGTAGGATTATGTTATTAGTGGAAATGGAGTCACAATGATACGAGGTGTATGTGAATGATGATTAGCAGCCGATCTAATTAATCCGGCGGTGGTTGGATATGTGTACACACGCACGTATACAAAAATTGTATACAGCTCTGCACACTCGACTGCAATCTATGCGTATCGACAATGCACGGCATTTAATAGCAGCCGGAATGGTCCACAATGCTGTTCCAGGTTTTATTTTGGCATGCCACATCCATCTCGCCTCATGTTGTCCTGAAGCCGTTCATTGGATTATATGAAAATATAATACAGGATTAAAATGTAATCCTATATTAATAATAACACTTGCTAAAAATAAAATATATATTTATAATGGGGGATATTTAGAGAAATGGCTCTTCCTCATAGCACAAGCATAGAGAAGCCACAGAGATGGAGTTTATAATAGTTGGAAATGTTTCCCCTATACACCGTGGGGGCACTGATAAAATCTCTAATGTTATCATTTTTCCAGAAGAACAATCTTAAATTGGCATATGAGCGGTTAGCTGTTTACAGATTTAGTAAGAGGACAAACCTTTACAACATCTAAAATTAATTATGTATTATGCATACACTCATTTGTATTAGAAGTATACATTTAAAATGTTGCTGATACATTGCCTTATGGGTAACCATTCTGCAGTGTGGTATCTTATTGAAGAGAGACCCATTGTCCACTGAGCGACTCTATTAAATAATTGAAACAAAAGCTCCAAAGTAAACAAATACTTACATGCATGCTTGGAACTCTATTAAGATAAAAAAGGGTGTGTGTGGATCACGTGACAAGCAAATGAGAGACATCAAATTGACTTAGGGAAAGCAAATGGGCTTGGGCAGCACACCCAACTACAAGTGATGATGGATGTGAGAATTATGACGGACTGGCAGGCAGAGGGGTCAACACGGATGAAAGGACAACGTGGAGATGGAGTGATGAGATGAGTTCATGGGCAGGAGTGAGATGGATCGTGGCATCGCAAGAGAATGAGGGATGGTGCCAATAGGAGGGGCCTTCATCCAGCAGTGGCTAGACAATGGCCAATGACGATGGCAGTGGTCTAAAAAATATTATCAAACGCAGGATTTTAATTCAGGTTTGGATTGTGGAGCTCAGCGCGCCAACCACAACAGCAGACAACAGAATATAGATGAATATGGAAGCATGGTGGCTCAGCGGTTACACAACAAGAAGGCCCTGGGTTCAATTCCGGACTTGGACACCTTTCTACGTGGAGTTTTTTTATGTCATGCTCCTGTTCTGCATGATTTTCCTCTGAGTTCCCTGGTTTCCCTCCAAATACAAATTGCTAAAATTAATTACTAGCAATTTACACAATTAGGAGTACACATAGCAACATCGCCCCCTGATGTGAAAACTTGGAGAGGACCATCGGAAAATCAGTGAGACTTTACTGGGCAAACAAGAATAATAATATTCCATTGAATTGCATAAAACTCAATAGAACCACTTAGTGCAGTAAAACATCTGCCTACCCTTGGACACAGTCCAATAAATAGCTGGCAATATGTCCCGACTCAACGCTGCCAAGCCAATGCCAGACTTTACATGACATCGGTGTGTGGTTTGCGTGCAGGTGCACTCGCAGTTGCAATTTCACTGCTGAGCGTACTTCAAATGCAATGATCGTAATTCGACATGGGCACATGCTGCACGCACGCACACACACACACCAGTCACCGTACGTCAGTGTTTGGAGGGGGGCATGGTTCGCGGGGCCATCCAGCTGGCAATGAGGGACAGGTGCGCGAGCAGCCATAGCGGTGGTGGTGTCAGCCCATCGCGGGCCCTAAACAGAAATGATTGCTGGTTGTGTGTCATGCGACAAACAAAGAGGTGCAAACGACTGGACGAGCTGCCTAACTGGACATCCGTGAACAAGAGTTTCGTTTACACCATTGGAACCTCATTTGCCAGTAAAAAATATGATGATTGTTTTTTTTACCCTTCTATCTGGCAACAAAACTGACA
Source organism: Lampetra planeri (assembly GCF_965212315.1). Lineage (NCBI taxonomy): Eukaryota > Metazoa > Chordata > Hyperoartia > Petromyzontiformes > Petromyzontidae > Lampetra > Lampetra planeri. The sequence continues at coordinate 4,331,833 of NC_136145.1, read as the reverse complement.
CCTTTTTTTACAAGGAGTCATGTTTGCATAGACCACAATACCTGCAGCCATGATGCGAACAAAAAACAGAACTTTTGGCGTCATCTGGTCCAACCCATGTGAGACTAGGCTCTAAGGAAAGCTGTCTCGGGTGTGGACCAATCAACTTCAAGGACAGTGCATATATTATCAAAGTTATGTTTTTGTTTGCATTATGGCTGCAGGTATTGTGGTCTATGCAAACATGACTCCTTGTAAAAAAAGGGTGTCAGTTTTGTTGCCAGAGAGAAGGGTAAAAAAACAATTATCAAGAGCTTCGTTGCTCATCGGATTCCTCCAGATTATAAAAAAAAGATTCGAACTTAAGTATATTACAGTTGTGTGAAATAACGAAACTAATAGACTGATTGCAATGTTATAATAATAATTCATTTTAGTTTTTTGTTGTATTTCTATGACAGAGGTCCAGTTGGTGCTTACAGCACCCCTATTCTTTTATGAATTCGAGGCACCTGAAGCTACGCTTGGGGGGTGGGGCCTGGGCTTTTTGGGATTTTTAGTCAATGGGACCAGGGCAGAAGTTGGTACCGCGTAAGGTCGCGCAACTTTAGTCGTGCCATTTATTTTATACGCCTAATAATCATTAATTATTTGACAACCCACTAATTTAATACGCTCATCGCATAACTCACTGTTAATGGCCACATAAAGAAATGGGAGCCGCTAATGCTATGCCACCTTGGACGGTTGCAACAAAGTTACGGGTTTTTTTTTTATCTGGGCTTACGCACGATTTTCTTGCATTTTTATTAACTCCTCGTCCCGCCACCGACCGACCGGGATATTTCCTTCCACCCACAAATCCGAGGTTCCCTGCGCAGAAACATTCGGCTCGTCGAGATGGTGCCGCGGTGGCGAGATGTTAACTACCTCGCCTGGTATACAGTAGGTCGTGGGGTTCGATCTCAATCCTGATGCCTGTCTTTTTGGAGTTTGCATGTTCTCTCTCCCCGTAATCACGTGGTTTTTACTCCGGGTATTCCGGTTTTTCCCTCCACATTTAGAATCAACATCGCGCGTTTGAAGCGTTTGGCCGCTGTACATTTCCACACAACCATCAGCCACTTCGTTCATTTGTGGCCAGGTCACTTCTGAAAAAGAGCTATATAGCTCAGTGGACCTAACTTTAGTTAAGGAGCAGTCGGCCCGCCCTAGCGGTCAGTGGTGGTGCTGTTGGCCCATCATGGGGGGGGTGGGAGGAGGGGTCCCAACTAGAAATATATTTTAGAGGAGCCTCCCTTCCATTCGCTGCACACGCTCCCGAGTGAAATGACAGCAAAGATAAGGGACAAGAGACGGAGGAATTAGTGATAGGGGAGAAGGTCATATACAGATGGGACAGATATGCACTGAAACGGGGGAGACGTAGGGCAAGAGACAGAGATGGAATTAAATGAGAGCAGAGAGAGATATTTATCTGAGATAAGGATGAGAGAGATTAATTAGCTCGGTATGTTAATTGGCTTTACTATGTACATTTGTATTTGAACTGGCAGAGAAGTTACCGCCCACCCCCCTTATTTATTTCATGTGACCGGGGGGGCGGGGCCTTTGAGAACCTTGGGATCTTTAGTTTTTGCTTAGTTTGCGTTTGACTTGGCGCCCGCTGCTGCCAGAGGCCAAGTGAATGTTCGTTCTGCAAATGAGCGCGTCGGCCGTGAAATTTCAACAGCGGCTAACGCCGCTTCGCTCCCGACTGCCGTGCGCGCAAAGTAACGGCAACATCCAACGGCTGTTTGACTTCATTATTTTGTACAGGCAGGTGTTCTCCGGGGCACCTTGTTAATCTTAAATAAGGAGCCAGGCTTGTACTCACGGGACCGTGTATTCATTACGGCCAGGTGGTCACTCCACGCGCGGGGTGGATTCGTCGAGATGTGGTGGGGGAGGTGGGGAGGTATTCTTGGGTTTTTTCGGTAAAGTCACGTAGGTAAAACATTAAAATTAATAAAAGTAAAATAAAATAAAAATCACGACGTTTCGGAGGCAACACAAGCTTCCGGCTTCAGGTGGAACCGTCACAGCCACGACAGCTGTATCAAGCTTGTGTTGCCTCCGAAACGTCGTGATTTTTATTTTATTTTACTTTTATTAATTTTAATGTTTTACCTCCGTGACTTTACCGAAAAAACCTAAGAATATGAATCCTTGCAGTCACGAAACTTCAAATCTAGAGGTGGGGAGGCTTTGTGTGTGGCACCGTGTAATCAGAGGGGCGGACTATCCCTGCATTGGGCTGATTGTCCTCACGTCCACCCACATCCACCCACGCCCCCCTCCATGCCCCCCTCACCCCCTCCACCACCCCAGCCCCCTTCCCCCCCCTCCTGGTGTAGCTCAAGAGTTCAATTGTGGCCCATTTCGCTCTGACAAAGCTTCACGGGTCAGTAACGCAATGTGGCTGTAACAACAGACCGTGCAATAATAACAGGCGCTGTGTGCCTTCGGTTCTGCACGGATGCAAAAAAAAATAACAACACGTGCTATATTCGTTGTAAATTTCACGAGTGAATTTGTAAACCCACACGTGGTGAGTTACAGTGACCCACTTTAGTGTCCATGCGATTGTGTAACGATTCGCACCACTGGCAGAGCCAGTGGGGGGGGGGGGGGGGTCGCACGTGGCCCCCCAATGATCCGATCTAAATCCCTCGTTTCAATCGAATCATTGGGGTTTATTAGTAATAAATCGGCATTTTGCGACCCCCACTGCCACTGTGTAGCATATTATTATGTGCCAGGGACTCTATGAGATGATAGGATAATAGTCTGTGTCCATAATTGACAATAAGTAACGGCAAAGCGGTTATAAGTGACTCAGAATTGTGCGCAGTTGCGTATACAGTACACGATTTCCCTGAAGGCAAACACCTTCAGCGAGCGCGATGCCGATCACACAGCGCGGTTCGAATTCGACCCTCGATCGATGGCTGCGCCATCGCCACACATGCGTCGAATAAAAATCAAGAGTTCAATTTTGGCCCATTTCGCTCTTACTAACAACTCCTTTCATTTTTTATTGCTGAAGGGTTTGCCCCCCCCCCCACTACCGGAAAATCCTGGCACCACCATTGATTCGCACACCAGGCTTGCAATCCAAGAGGTCACCGGTTAAATTCAGTCTCCCGGTGTGACAGTTGAAACATTGGGCAAACGCTTCTTAAATACTCTCGACTTTGTCCACCCAGCAATATAAATTGGGGACACCACAGTTAATCGATTGGTAGATCGCCTGTGGTCGGGATAAAATAGAGGAATTCCCATCTCTTCCGAGATATCTGGCCAGCATCGAGGAGAATGCCAACTACCTTCGAAAGGGGATCTCTAAATCTCCCTCGGGTAGATCTTCCGCCGGCAAGTAATGTGAGCAAACTATTTCATGGCTGCAGCTGTACCTCGTTTTACTTTAGAGGCCGGCGCATTTTAATCCACAGCACGAAGCCTGCGCGGAGAAATACGATTCGGACTGCACCGTTCACTCTGAGAGACACTGAATGACAGCCCACGGTAAATTTCGCACGAGTTTTGTCCATTCTGCTGGGGTTCTGTAGCGCATCTGTTCAGAGGCATCTAGCCCCAGTTGCATTTAAATTCGAATCCTTCCGCTTGCACGCAGTCCAGCGGCGTTGGCGGTCTCTGCCTGCGTGCGCTGGTGATGTTGACGCCGATTTCATATTCACATCGAGATTCAAGAGCAACGTGTTTGTTTTATTTTCTCCATTTTCAACCACGAACGTTTCTTTTTTGTATTCCAATTGGTGCGGTCGGTTTCACGTGGCAAGATGAAGTGCCCGATTCGGGACACTCGTCATTGTAGCGTGGCATCACCCAGTGAGGAGATATTACAGAATAACCTTTCGAGTAAAACCTCCTTTAGCCACATCGAGAGACGGTGCACTTTTCCACGTGGCCCCAATGATGGAGAAATGTTCCCCTAACATATCATGGCGGTCGCAGCGATATATATTTAATTTTGAAATGTTACATTTTGTTAGAAATGAAGTGAAACAAATAGATGATGGCAGGGAATTGGGAAGGAGGTCGCTTTGCTCACAATGCTCCCGGTTACATCACGGGCGCCTGTAACCTGGATTTGAACCCAGCCACTCAGTGTCGCTGGCTCGGTGATCTGACCTCTGGCAAGGAATGTTCACGGAGTGCGACTCTCTCTCTCCCATTTCGACCTTCGTTTGGGCATTAGCAGTGCGCGCTGATGGAGCAGCATTGGCGATATTCCCCGTGGCCTCCTCGTCTTTCTCAGGTGCAATAGGGGAATACCCCTCAACGCTTCACATCCATGCCTTCGCGCACCACGTGTTGCTTAGCTGGTGTGTGTGGGGGTTTTTTTTTTCTCTATTTACCATGGCGATCAACAAGCCTCTCAACGTGATTGAGCTTTTATCTTGGCGATCCAAGTCACACAGCACTACACACAAGCCAGTTCTCGGCTCCGCCGGGTTCAAGAACGTGCATCCAGGATGCGTCGTTCAAAGCGTGATGCGTCAGTCACCGGCCCGAGTCACGTATCACTCCGGTTCGATATTGTTTTGAAAAGGAGCTCCTTCTTCAAAAGAAAACTGTCACAAACGTGTGAAGGGCACCGCGGATCCAATGAGGCCACATTCATCAGGTATGTGTGTTGAACATCTTTCGTACCGAATGCAGCCAACCGTGATCAGATGTGCCACCGCTGCTGCTGCTGCTGCCCATTGTGAGCTGCGTCCTCTCTCTTTACATATTACATTCCACAAGTTTTACCTCGTAAATATGTTTTTTTAAATAAATCAACCCATGGGCCACGAGGACACAACGTGAAACCCTCTCCAATCCTATCCTGTTATATCACCACGTGCTCTTAATGTACTGCCAATGTTCCTCGTCAGCCACCCATCACTACAGCGCTGCAAATTTGAGCGTCCGACCGTAAATGGAAATGCTTTTTTCGCTCATCAACGATGCTTCGTTACTCGAGACGGGGAGCGGTGCTGCACTGGTGCAAGTGGTTAGCGCACTCGACCTGTTTGCAATCCAAGGGGTCGCCGGGTTCAACTCCACCTCCCTGTACGGACGACAGTTGGAACAATGGGCACATTTTATTCAATCCCCGCCCAGTGCATCGCCGGCTTGTGTGTGGTGTGGTCAAGCAAGAATCCTAGTGTCGTTTGCCCTTCTGCCATCAGTGGCGGGAGCAAGCAATTGCAGGGCTGCACCTTTTCCTTCATCGCCGTCACGGCAAACAGCCCGGGACACACACAGAGCTTAGTTGTGTGCGTGTTTTGGACGTGGAGTTGCTGGCACTATCCTCTGAAGTCTGAGCCATCCAGCCTCATCCCGAGGCCCATAATTTATACTTTGCAAACAGTTAACCGTGACATCTCCCTTATGCCAACACTGCATGTGGGCACGTGATTAATGTGCATACGTAGCGCACTTTTTTCTGCGTTAAAGAACTCCGTGGGTTTTAATGAACTCGCAATTCTCGCGTACGCAATCCTTGGCCTCTGGCCTCGCTGTGCAACGTCCTCAGTTGACCTCTGGCGTGGTCGCCGCACAATCCCGGGATGTGTTATATTGCGAGAACACATTGCATCTTTTTAAAAATCCATAAAGTGACGCAAAAAACGACAGCCGGCCCCGCGTTCAGCGACATTGCAATGGAACAGTCAATTGCAGCCGTGCAGCCCTACCTCTCGGCCAAAAAAAAAATCTAACACACGACTGTTTTTTTACGATTTCTTGCATTGCTTTCAACACAAAACATTGTTATCGTCTACAAATATCTTCTTGGTTCTTTCGGTAAAGTCACGTAGAAGAAAAATAATAATATAATAAAAAATAAAACATAATAAAATAATTCTCACGACGTTTCGGCCACAACGCAAGCAGGCGTCCTCATGTGAAGAATGAGGACGGCTGCTTGCGTTGTGGCCGAAACGTCGTGAGAATCATTTTATTATGTTTTATTTTTATTATTTTATTATTTTCCTTCTACGTGACTTTACCAAAAGAACCAAGAAGATGAATCCCTGCAGTCACGAAAGCTTTAAAAATAAGTCTACAAATATGATCACAGTACAGGGTGGGGGGGGGGGGTAGGAGCGGTGGTGCAGTGGTTCACGCACAACACTATGAACCCGACGACGCAAGTTCGATTCTCAGACACGTCTAACATCGGTTGTGCGAACGATATCCAAATCGGTTTGCTGCTATGGGGCCAGGCCCTGTCACATGCTGCATATTTGTCCTCTCTCTCTCTCTCACGACAGGATGGGAAGGTAACAGCTATTAAACGCGTCCTAGCTGAACGCTAAGTTTGTGTTCAACAAAATCCAAGGGGACAGCAGAAGCCGCCGTGTGTATTCGTAACTTTTGTCGCACCACGCGTAGACTAAACGTGCTAATCGGAGTCGCGGTGTGCTGTGTGGATCGCCAGGATGTTGCACGGATGACGCGTTCGTCGGTGATGCGTCTGATGGTTTGGACTTCACCACGGTGGCAGTGCGAAGCGATTACTTTGCAGTCCTCGCTGAACGCAGGGGGGTTACGTTCCTATACAAGGTCGTGTTGGGCAAAACTGCGTACGACAAATCGTAGAGCTGATGGAGAAAATAGGGTTGCGTTCCCGGGTCCGAAAATATCACCCCGTACGTCTGTGTTGAACTCATCTTAGGTGATGCTCGCCCTTGTGATTGTACTATAGTGAGAACACCGACCTGCATCCCCCGCCTCCTGTGTCATCCTGTGGCATCCCCTGGTACTTAAATACGATACACACTGCCCGCTAGCTCCCCCCTCTTATTCACCCCCCCCCCACTACCCAAAACCGAGAGGCTCCGGTGCCCCCACTTTTATTCATGTATCTACGTTTAACTTCTTTCGCGCCGTACGTTGCCAACCGTGATAATCGGAGATGTGGGGGAATCGGAGGACAAGAGCCCCCCCCCCCCCGTTTCCCCCCCCCCCCAACCTCCATTTCATTCCTTGTACCCAGCGGTGTCCATGCCAGCCACGCTGCGCCACCAACTGGCAACTGTTCTTTTTTATAATATTTTATAATTTTTTTTATATTATAATCTTTTATAATTATATTGTATTTTTATATTTTATTTAATTATTCTATTTTATTGTTATATTTCATTATTATTTTTTATTGTTATATTTTAGTATTATATTTTATTATATTTCATTATTATATTTTATTATTTTAATATTTTGCAGCGAGTGGGTGGAGCCAATCTAGACCACGATTTTGGTTCGCTCCGGCAACACAGCAAATTAAAACGTGGGAACAAAACTACGCGGAGAGAAAGAAAAAAAAACACAATTAAAAAAAACACAATTGAAGACTTAAATATAACCAATTATCGTGGCCAATAACAGGCTGCCAATCGGAACAGAGAGATAGCCCTGCACAAATGACTCCTACCTCCCTCCAACCCCCAGCACCTCTCATCAACTAACCTCACTACCAACCCCACCTCCTCAACAGCCCACAGCCACCACGTTGCCAGCCATGCATCACCAAGACCGTGCCCCGCAAGGTCACGTGGAGCTTAGTTGCTTCACCAGGGGGTGAGAACTCTAAGGGCCTGGACGAGTCTCATTTGCGAGAGTGACCTGCGGTCAGCAACATGACAAAGGCAACAACAAAAATGCATCGCAAGGGAAATCAAAATGATTGCACGAACATAAAACCCAACGTTTAATAATACACTCCCCGTAGCGTAAGTGGGCTCGGGCAGATTATTATTATGAGGCTCATCATAGTAGAATTGCAATTAAATTCCAGAGACAATACATAGATATTGGTTGACTATTATTGTACGAATATGTACACAGACAGGAATATAATGTATGCGCCTCGCCGCCAATGATGTAGCAGTCACGAAAAGCCTTGCCGGTTTCTCCACGCATGAGATGCCCCCCCCCCCCCCCCCCAAACTTTAGTTACAGTTGCTGACAAGTTGCAACGTCTCAAACCAATGGGACGGCCTCTGAGTCGGGTCGTGTGACGCTCAAACAAGGCAGCCCGAAACGGAGGCAGTCTCGAGTCTCAGCAGCGTGAGCCGAGCATCTGTGAGAGGAGTATGCTTGCAGCGTTGCTCGGCGGCACGGCGTGTGACCTAATAATACTCATGTAGCCGGCGCGTTATGCAATGTATGAAATAATAGCGCGGGGCTACGGAACAAAATAGCCAAATTTGTGGTCACCGTTTGCTTCAGCGTAGCCTTTGCCGGCTGCACTGTGGAGGTAAGGATTGGTGGGTCGCACAAAATGTTGAAACGGGGTGTTAATTAACCGTCTCCTGGCTTGTCAAGGGTATGGGGGCAGTACGGCAAGAAGATGTTCCGTACTGTGTTACAGCCACCTTGAATTCAACTGTATTTATCCAGGAAGAGCCTCGTTTTAGACTTTTTTTTTCTAAAGAGCATCCTTAATCGACGTGTCGTTTCAAGTATAGTTTTGCGAGTGGAAGGAACGACGTCAGCTGGAGAGAGAGAGAGAGAGGGGGGAGAATAACACGTGCATACAAGTTGATTATACGCCAGGCCGAATCAAACCTTCACATTCCATCCTCACTAATGCAGTTTTACTGAGCGCTTTGAGCAGATTGTAGCAAGGCGATTTATACATGCTATTTTTTTTTATGATTATCATTAATTATTATTGCTCGTGCCGTTTGTATGTGCGTCTATAGGTGCACACAGCATGGAGAGAAAGAGGCGAGTTAGGCCGTCAATTTAAGTAAACACGACGCTTCGAATTCTCACTTCATTATAAGCTCCGCTCAAGTGGACGGAACGATCCGAAATCAATGGTTGGGCCTGTATTCGCATCACGGCCCAAAAGAAGGTGGCAAATTGCATTGGAAATCCTTCATTGGACGAGTATTTACAGCTTGTATTAACAGTAGAGGCTGCGTATGAGCACACCCCTTGAGAGAAAGGCCACGTGTGCTTATATCCATGGTCGTAATAACAAAATTATTCGCATTTTTTAAAGGTGCCTTTCACAAAAAAGTGTCGAATATCGGAGCATGCCCTGACCTACTCCTCAACCGCTGCAATCATGTAAGCATGAGTTGCTTATATCAGAACTGTGCTTATGTAATAAGGTGTGCGTTACGTCCAGCTTCGACTATAACGACGATAAGGGGGGGGGGGGGGTTGGCGAACGGCCACTGTGAAAGCCGGAAACCTCAGTTGGATTTTGGTTACGGCGAATATCAGCGACGAGCGATATATGGAACATCACCTGGGCCACCACGACACTCTATAAACCTCCAGGGGGCAGCTCAGACAAGGCCCATGACCACGAAGATCTGGATCGCCCTTTCGTCCAGCAACGGGTTAACAGAGGGGTTGTAAATTAATATGATTATTATTTTTCGTGTAAATTATAACTGAGCATTCGTTTTCTTAGGTTTTTTCGGTAAAGTCACGTAGAAAGTAAAATAAAATAAAAACAAAAATCACGACGTTTCGGAGGCAACACAAGTCTCCGTCATCAGGTGGGACCGTCACAGCCAGATTAGCTGTATCAAGTAAAATAAAAACATTCGTTTTTATTTTACTTACATGAAGCGGTTTCTTGCTCTAACGAAGCAATACATTTGTTTGCTGTCAACTGACTGTGGGTTAGTGGTAGGCACGATGGACTGATTCGTCAATTCAAAATCACTTCTTATGCAATAAATATGGGTTCATTTCTCATCGCATATTTTTTTTGCTGGGGCTCCCCAAACATTGAGACTGGAGTGTGGGGGATAGGGGGGTGGGGTTGGAGTACAATATTTTCTCGAGCTCATCCCCAAACATCTCCGGTCAAAATTCAACCCAGCTTGCGATCACGTGCACTGAAGCTTGCGCGTCTTGAGAATCGATCGTTTCCAATTCACGCGAAATTGCCTTCAAATTAATGCGATTAATGTTGCGTTTCGGCCAAAGGAGCAAAGGAAACCCATAAGAACGAAACAGAGAAGGGGTGCGAGGGTTGGGGTGGTGGTAAATCGTTACACGCCTCGTCGGCACAATCACCCACTGACGGCTATGCAACACGCGCATGTTGTGAATGCAAATCCACACTAACCTGGCGGTAACTAACGCAGACAGACGACGCGACTGCAGCCCGAGCCGTCAAACCGGTGCGAGAGAGAGAGAAAAACTAAAAACTGGAATTAATATTCTTAGGTTTTTTCGGTAAAGTCACGTAGGTAAAAAATTTTAATTAATAAAAGTAAAATGAAAATAAAATAAAAATCACGACGTTTCGGACGCAACACAAGCTTCCGTCTTCAGGTGGAACCGTCACGGAAGCTTGTGTTGCCTCCGAAACGTCGTGATTTTTATTTTATTTTTATTTAACTTTTATTAATTTTAATTTTTAACCTACGTTACTTTACCGAAAAAACCTAAGAATTTGAATCCTTGCAGTCACGAAAGCTTCAAATCTAGAACTGGAATTAATTATCCATTTCCCTTGGCACATTTCGCCGTTGATTTTGTTGTTTTTGTTTACAGAAAACGCGAGCGCGCCTCGATCGCAGCCGGACGCTTTGCCACGAGGCCGACTGATGTGGCGAATGTCACCAGCGACGGTTTCACATCGCGGGGACAGACGCAGCAGCATCTCGACGCAACAGACGCAAGAGGCACAATCACACTTTTATTTGAAACACGAAAAAACACTTCACTTTTTTGCCGATGTTGTTCTGTGTTATACAACCCGCGTGCGATGTAACCTCCAAAATGCTTTATCTGCGTACATTTAAAATATATATATATATTTCTCCACGTGTACAAAAGTACATCAACTTCCATGGACGGATTTAAATTTCGATTTCAAACTTTCGTGACTTCAGGGATTCATATTCTTGGATCTTTCGGTAAAGTCACGTAGAAGGGAAATCATAAAATTATAAAAAATAAAACATAATAAAATTCTCACGACGTTTCGGCCACAACACAAGCAGCCGTCCTCAGGTGAAGAACAGAGCTGTCGGAAAGACGGTGTCCATATAAGTTCCCCGATGGCAGGTAGGGTTAATAGGGTTAATGTTCATATATTGGCACGCCTCCAACCGTCCAATTAACTCTGCTGACAGCAGCTGACAGGCTGGGTATTTAAAATACACGTACCTTTACCTCTTTAATAGTTTTTTTTTGTTAACCTGTGCCAGCCCCTCTTGATGTACTCATCTGAAGCCAAGGCAAAACTCATTCGGTTTTAATCTTGATTTGAAGCTTTCGTGACTGCAGGAATCCATACTCTTTGGTTCTTTCGGTAAAGTCACGTAGGTATAAAATGAAATAAATCATCACTATGAGACCTCCTTTACCAGTGGAAAAATATAGTAATAGTTTTTTACCCTTTCAACTGGTACAAAAACTGACACCTTTATACAAGGCATCATGTTTGCAATAATCACAACACAAGCAGTCAAAATGCAAACAAAAAAAACAACTCTGATAATGATAATGATTTGCACTGTCCTTGAAGTTGATTGGTCCACACCCGAGACAGCTTTTCTTAGAGCCTAGTTTCCATTGGTGTTGGACCAGATGACGCCAAAAGGCGTACAACACAGTATGCATTTTGACTGCTTGTGTTGTGGTTATTGCAAACATGATGCCTTGTATAAAGGTGTCAGTTTTTGTACCAGTTGAAAGGGTAAAAACCTATTACTATGAAATAAATCATCACCTGATGACGGACGCTTGTGTTGCGCCCGAAACGTCGTGATTGATTTCATCAGGTTTTCCTGACGGAGACACTTTCCACTTCCCACCAGAGTGCAACATTAAGTACGGACACACATCTGTATTTACAATGAGACCATAGCCGTCTGCGATAGGATCCTGCCTTTAGAAGTCAGGTGGAGGGTGTGCGTGTGGGGTGCAGGGTGACGCAGGTCACGTGATGAGATTGCAACTTCAGATTTCCCACATCCACACACCTCTCGTAGCGTGGGTAAGCAATATAACGAGAAGAGACATTTTTGGACGAATTCGGGAGAAAGGGGGGAAAAAAGCTCAATATTTAAAGAGCTGCAATGCCACGCGAATGCGAGACGGTGGTGGTCTTTAATAAACGACGTCACGAAGAAACGGTTCCGGAACCGAAGGTTGCCGACCTCTGACCTTGGCCATAGGCGTTGCACATTTATGTACACACTAACTTACTAGTTGTTTAAATGTGGAGGGGGGTGGGGGTGCATGCAACAACCTAGGGGTGTGTGAGTGGGCACTTCGCCAATCGACGTTAAACAACTTCTAAACGGTTTAACACGTAGTAGGCTCTCGCGACCAATGTTATCAATAAGAGGTTTTTTTGGGGGGTGAGATCGCATGAATATGAATGTGTCGTTAAACCCGCCACCACCCGACACAGCCAATTAGTAAGGTTTGTCAGGTTAACTCGTTAGTAGTACAGCACACCGGTGTGTTGGAGAGCAAGTCCACCGGTATTCAAATTTTAAATGTTTGTGGATTTACTCTCCAACACAGCGGTGTGCTGTACGAGTAACGCATTGGCCACGTTCTGTTTACGTGACAAACCTTACTAAATGGCTGTGTCGGGTGGTGGCGGGTTTAACGACACAACATTTATATATTTACGCGATCTCACCCCAAAAAAAACGCCTCTATTATGGACAACATTTAAACGACCGTTCATCGCAAAGCAGCACTGCGATGTGCCGTGCATCCTACCCTGTTAGCTGGCTCCTGTCACATGTGGACGCATACGAGGAAGCAATCCGGCACCGACGTTAAAGTATTGGAGCCGCAATTTTTTTGGGAGGTTTTTATTGCAGAATCAGAATATTTATTTCTACTGGAGGAGGAATCCGATGAGCTATTAAGCTTTTTTCCACAGATGTCCGGTAGGAGCGGGTCAGAACGTTACAACAATAAACAATCGCTACAAAAAATACAAAGAAAACCAAACTATTTTTGTTTTACCAGGTAAAGCCCCATTGATCTATTAGTTTATTTTTCAGAAGCGACCTGGTCACAAATAACAGCTCAGCGAAGTGGCCTATCACGTGGACATTTATAGCAGCCAGATTTTCACAGATGTTCAGATTTTACATAACGATCACAACTTAGGGTGGGGGTGTGGGCTAAGCCTTCATCAGGGGTAGGGGGTGGGTGCTGAAGCCCCCTTCAATTACTCCCCTTACCCCGACGCAACGGCACCGCCCTTCTCGACAAGTGTTCATCAGCCGAGGCGCCATCATTATCATCATCGTTCCACTCCCACCGGCGATGAAGCGAGAAGCCGCCGCCGCCTCCTCCTCCTCCGTGCGGACGCGGTCGCCCCTACAAGGACCGGCGGTGTCACGCGAGCGCCACTGCCAATTTGCTCCGGCGAGCAACGGCCGTGCAAGACCAAGGCCCCCCCCCCCCCCGCGCGCCCCTCCCCCCGTGCGCGCCTCCCCCCCCCGCGCGCCCCCCCCCCCCGCGCGCGCCTCCCCCCCGCGCACCCCCTCCCCCCCCGCGCGCGCCTCCCCCCCCGCGCGCGCCTCCCCCCCGCGCCCCTCCCCCCGCGCCCCCCCCCCCCCACGCGTAATGACGCTGTGAGCGAAAGCACGTTGATTGGCACCCATTGAAAGAGGAACGCGCCGCAACGGGAGGTGGTGGTGGTGGGGGGCCGGGGCGGGGTGAGTGGGGGGGGGGCATGAATTACTCAGCAGGGAAGACGGTCGACAGTGTCCGGATTTGAGCACTCCGATGCGTCGTCTCTCGTGGGAGCTCGTCTGTGTTCTTAGAAAATGCATGAAGGTAAAAAAAGGGGTAATACAAAAAAAATCTGCGCGCACACAAACGATTGAATCAACGAGTGGAAATTGACCCCGGATGACGAGTATCTTTTCAACGTGTGAATTGGCTGGATTTTATTTCTTTGCGTGGCCTAACAAAGCAATTTGTCAAACGGATATAAATAAATAACCGATGTACGTGTGTCAAATATCCACTTGTGCTTGCGAGAGACACTACTTGGCAAGTGGCAGCTGAAGATGAAAGCTCATCAGAAGGCGTGCCTAACCCGTTCTCAAACAGGTGTTTCGTTTTATCGCGTTACAATTGCCTGATTGCACAGCTCCCGAATGGGGATATGAAGATGAACACGGTGACCTTGATACGGTACGAATAACAACGCGCGCGTGACACGGAGGCGCGCGCAGAAAGCAGCCACCCAACGTGACCAATTTTATTCTCAAAACGACCCCCACGGTTGCCAAATCGCTCACGCGACACAGACACCGCCGACGTCCTCCCGCGGAACAGCTGTTGCTGCATTTTGAGAGAGAGAGAGTGAAAAAGACGAGCGGATACATCGTTGCCCGTGGACATCGAGTGACCACACGACTGCACGCTGTGGCGCATAGCGGCGGAAGAAAGGGGGGGGGGGCGAGTGCAACCACGGCAAACGCAACCAGAGTGCAGCCCTTGGAAGCTCTAAGAAAGTCATTTGTTTCTTCTCTTTAATCCCAGAGCTCCTTGGAATGTTGGCGACGGGGTAAAAAATGCGCCGAGTCTGCGAGGGTGCCCGCACGGTGGCGGCCAAACACGTCGGTGGCAGGCAGGATTCACGAAGAGAGCAGCAGATTTTGCGTCAAAGCAGGAAATGTGATAATGGGGTCACACCGTGAAATGGCGGAGGCGTTGATTTCCATGCAGGCGGCGGCCTCCGCAAAGCTTTTGAGTGCCATTCACGATGATTAACTCTCTCGCCTGTCCGGCTTTGCTTCTCTCAATATATTGTTTGGATTCGCTACGTTACGCCGGGGCCTCGAGCGCCTAGGAGCTGTGTGGGAGAGCGGTCTCCGGCGAAGCGATTCGTCCTGGCGCACGAGCCCACAGCTGATGTGCGCACGCCGTATTCCGTCGGGTCCGAAGTTGTCGTCACGACGGCAGGGAAGGCCGCGGTGCGGAAAAGCTGCCCCCTTTTTAGGTCTTGCGCGCTCCGATTCGCCGAGCCTCAAGTGGTTAATGCTCCACCTTGCGAGTGGAGTCGTCGGTGTTCTGCCATCTGCTGTGCGGCGCACGCAAGCCAGCAACAATACTAATGTGCTCGTCGATGGGCACGCCATTATTTTTTGCCGGAGCGTTAAAATTGTCGCGGAATATCTATTTATTTTGTCGCATCGGAGGTTCACACTGGAAGCTACTACATCGAAGCATCGAATTGCACAGTTCAACGTACCCAAGTAAAACCTCTTACGGTTGTTGAAATATTAATTATTATTTTTACTGAAATTAATGTACAGTATTTCCAATTATTTCCTCCATATAAACACTACGTTGTGTTATTATGCGTCTGCTATATTTTTTTATAGTTTTTTTGCCGTTTGATTCCGAGACAGACCGCTGTTGAGCTGTGCAACAGCTCAAGTTGTGAAGCTGCATCCAGAAATCAACATTATCTCCCTTCCAGCATTCACCAAGAGGAAACCGAGATCCAAGACTCGCATGAAATGAAGTACACTTCAAAGCATGGCGAGGGATATATGAAGAGAATATATTGTATGTGATATCATTTAAGTGCACAAAACAAATATGAAAGAGTAATTAATTAATCAATTACGTAAACAAACGTTCATTCATCTCTCCACATAAAATAAGTACATCAGGATTGACATTTTTCAGCAGAATTTATTTTAAAAAAGAAAACTCCGGACCGGTTTCGACCTTCGTGAGACTCATCAGAAGAGTCAGACTGGACGAAGGCCTCCCCACGGCGAGGATTATTTGACCATACTTCACCACGCTGGTCAGTGCGGGCTCGGGAAGGTGGGGGTAGGAATTAGCAATGGGCATGCCAGGTGTCATTGGCAAGAGCACTCCATTCACACGGTTGGACACTGTTAGTGAGCCAAACGCTGATAGGGCCCTCTCGGCAAAAAAATGCACTTCTATGTATTAATTGCATTACCTATAATGCTCCAAAACGGTACATGTTGGGTTTGGATACATATCAAAAGGGGTATAGTGGGATTTTTGCAATGAAACGTGGACACTGCAGAAGGATGAGATGAAAATATTGAATGCGTTTGAGATGCGGTGCTACGGGAGAATGGAAATAGTTGAGCCGGTGTGACAAAAGAAAGAGTGAAAGATGTGCTGAGAAAGAGTGAGTGGATACACGCAGGAATTACTATTCTATCTTGCGCATGAAGGCGATATGTTCAGAAGCTAAAGTGCTAATGTCAGGAGAGGGCTTCAGGAGAAAGTTTGTCTAGTTTTGGTCTTCCTCCTCCGTTGAATGAGTGCAGACTACAGCTGTTCACTGCACGGTCCACAGTTCAGGTTGCATGTCTTGTCTTTAATTTTACATTCGTGGAGGAGATGTGCGCATTGACTTGTTAATGTTCTGATGCATTTGGTGGTTGCCCCGGCAGTGTTTTCACCGAGGAGTATAAACGCCCAGGAGGAGATGCGATGTTTGGGTCTCGAATGAGGTGTTTGTTCTGGACGTCCGCGTCGTTCCACATTGTTCGCCAGCGTTGTTCTGGATCTCGGTGAGATTCGAGGATGGTGACAGCGTGAAGCCAGAAGGGAGATCGGGACTTGAGTCGGTGGCGAGGTGAGATCGTCGAGGGAAGGGAGGTGGCATGTGCAGGACATATCCTGAGAGGGTCAACAGCTAGGTGCCCGGGCGGCTGGATGTTCACTACCTCATGGGTTCGATTTCTTTGCCTTCAAATCTGTAGTTTGCACGTCTCTCCCCCCCGTGGTCGCATGGATTTTTCTCCAGGTCCTCCGTTTTTTCCCTCCACATTTAGAAACGTGAGTTTAGAGTATTTGGCTGCGATAAATATCCACACGATAAGCCACTTCGTTGAGCTATCATTTGTGGCCAGGTCGCTACTAAAAATCAGCAATAGAGCTCAGTTGGCCTTACTTGGTAAAATAAAAATGAAAAGTTTTTTTAAAAGACCAGGATGATTTTCCAAGGGAGAAAGACGTAATTGAAGAGGAAGGAATTTGACCAGTTTGTAGGCCAAATTGAGACAGTTTCTGGGATAGTGTGAGACAGTTGGACGGAAATATCCATAAAAGATCGCAAAAGAGATGGATATCACCTGTCATGGAAATGAACCTTCTCTTACGAGGATGACAACAGACAGATAGAAGTGTAAACATAAGTACTGAGCGATGGGATACTGGAATTGCACAGGCGTTGAGGCCTGTGTAACCCTACAGAAGTGGCCGCTGGGTCTGTGCCCATGAACTCACGTACAGAGAAGACTCTCATGAGAATGCCGCCAAGGGTCTGTCTATTAACCGCATGAACATGTGCTGCATAGGAAGTTCACAGACTCCAAAATTTAGCCACGACTGACTGAGTCGCTCAATATGGGGACATGACAGTCATATCAAATACGTGGATAGTAAATTTTCTGTGAGAGCGTCACTCTGCTTAAAATGTTCTCTTTCCTTGTCCAGGTCCACGAAAATAATACAGTCTAAAAAAGGAAAAATGTCGTAAACAATTCATTTAGAAAAAAAAAAATTCGCGTTAAGTAATAGCTAACTTTATTTGGAATCTATAGAGAAAGACACGGATTAGATTAAATTCACAGGTTAATGACATTATTCAAACTGTTAGGAGACATAAGTGGGCTCGGGCAGGATGCGTCGCAAGAAGCGATGGCGGTCGAGACTAATGACAGAGTGGAAGCCAAGGAATGGAACGCATTCTCGAGTACGCCCGCCGAGGAGATGGAGCAATTAAATCAGCTCCGTGTGCACGTGCTAGGTGGCTCATTACACCGCAGGATCGTGAAAGTGGGCAACAGCTTTCAGAGACATTCATCCAGCAGTGGATTGACCATGGCTGATGGTGATGACGAACGTGGGACAATTCAGCAGTAAACATTTTTTCAAAAATATTACTTTTTAAAGGTCAAGGAATGTACAATTATATACATTTGGTATGGTTTTAAAGCACTTGACTTAATGATGAAAAATAAGAAGAGGTTTGAGCGTTTTCGGTAATAGAAGAGGAGGTGCTAAGATGTTCGAACACCAAAGCAAATCATTAAGTCTGCATTAACCACACATGGCAAAACATGCAAACAAACATGCTCTGATAACGTATAAAGAGAAAAAAATATAAATTAAATACTAGCATACGACGTTTCGACTGCAACGCAAGCAATCATCATCAGGTATAAATGAAATAAAAACACAAATCTAGCATACTTAGAAATGTAATGTTTTATGCTCTGATAAGTTATGTATTGTCTCTGAAACGTATTCTTACCAGAAATGGTAAAACCTATTCTTATTTTTCAATTTAAAGCTTTCGTGACTGCAGGGATTCATCTTCTTGGTTCTTTCGGTAAAGTCACGTAGAAGGGAAGTAATAAAATAATAAAAATAAAACATAATAAAATAATTCTCACGACGTTTCGGCTACAACGCAAGCAGCCGTCTTCACCTGTAGACGGCTGCTTGCGTTGAATTATTTTATTATGTTTTATTTTTATTATTTTATTACTTCCCTTCTACGTGACTTTACCGAAAGAACCAAGAAGACTATTCTTATTTTTCAACATTTTTGATACTGACAAAAATGTCCCATAGAGTTAACTTTACGTTGTCCAAGGGCCCAAATGTCCCATTAAAAATTCATACAGGAATAGCTTTTAAAACAAATTCACGTATAAGTAACTATTTGAGCGTGAAATATTTACTCTTGGGACATTTTGCGGCACATCCCCAAATAGAAAAGGTTTCAATGTGGAATTAATAAATCAGATGGAGGTGGTGGTCACATCTTAGTAAATGCCATGAAATACAAATATTTACAAATGGATGCCATGGCAAATCTCGCTGTGTTGAGAGAAGGATTTCAAGCCAGTATTTTGCACAACGAGAGCTCAGCTACCCGCCCTATGCACCCAGCTAAACGCATCGATACATATCAATAATTCGTTCGCAGCGACATTAATTAATTGTTAAATACTTACACTGCAAGTTGATTAATTATTAAAATGCGAAATGAACACGCGCAAAAACCAGCACTTGACCTGAATATGGCCTCAATCTATTTCTCAACGGATTTAGCACCGGCAGGATGTTATTGCAAATATTAATGGATTTTTTTATCCCGTGACAATTCAAACTGTGGATCGCCATGATACGCCTAAGGCTTACGGGGCCATACAAGGTGACAAGACGTCATTTCGGTAAAAGGACGTCTTAAAAATACGCCACCCATTGCTGACGACGGGTGGTCCATGCTGATGAACCCCGACCGAAAAAAGGAATAACTCATGCTGCTTCGATAACGCCGCGCATTAATTTCGACGAAAATCAATATTCCTGCGGTGCCCCTTTTCCTCTTTGAAAAAATCCCCAATTAACGCACCATTCTTATATTCCCATTACATTACGGCGAATAAATGGATGTCCCCGTTGCGTTAAGCCCCGCTGAAAACATTCATCCAAATCGCCGCCAATTTCTCAAACACATCGCGAAAGTAAACAATGTGCAAAGTAGCTGCAGGGCGTACAACTCGTCTCCAGAGATTCACAGCAATAACAACAACAACAACAGATAACAACAACACCACGCCGCTTATTGCATTTTAACTCCATGTACTCAATTTCAGGTTAAAATATTCAGCCATTAAATAAATAACAATGCACGGCACTTCATTGATCCACTGCTGGATTGAGGCCTCTCCACGGCCCGCGTCGGCCACGGGAAGTGTTTCGCCATACTTCACCACGTAGGTCAGCATGGGTTGGCAATGGTTGGGGTGGCCAGGCCCGGTCCAGATATGAGGTTACGACTGTTGTTAGCCTTGTCCCAGAATCAAACTCAGGTCGGTGGGTTTATCGTGGACTGAGCCACCACTCCCCGACACTGTGACTATAAGTGACGGAGAATAATGATTTTAAGAACTATGTTACATTCAGGGAAGGTGAAGGAAGAAATTTGAATGTCCTTGACTTCAGTTCTTACTTTTAAAATCATGAACGTTTTGATTTTAAAACTGAATTTTAGAGTTTCGACATCAAATATGAAAATATAAATTTATCATGTTTAATACGTAGGCTTTCGCGACCAATATCATCCATTATATAGTTTTTTTCGTTAGATTTTCATCACATCTAACCCTCTATTTTAAGAACGAAACGGGAGGATTTCTTCACAAATCTGACTGTCTGCCTGATAATGCTAGTTGTAATTACTGGCAAAACGTCATTCTCCGATTGTAAATGCTGTGGATTTGCTGTCCAACACACCGGTGTTGCTGTACTAGTAACGATTCGGCATGTTCTGTTTACGTTATAACCCTTACGAATTGGCTGTGTCGGGTGGTATCGGGTTTAATGACACATTTATATTGACGCGATCTAACCTAAAAAAAACTATATTATGCAATATCTCTACAACCACGAACCGCCCATGAATGAAACTCTTACCACTTGAAAGGGCGGGGCATAGAGAGGGCGGGGCATAGAGAAGGCGGGGCATAGAGAAGGGGCGGGGCATAGAGTTTAAAATGTTTACCGGGAGATGCCTCTCCCAGCGCACAAACAGCCCCTAGCCTCAGTCACTCGCAAGACGGCGACCCCGCAAAACAAGGCGTTTTGCGTTCTGCAGTTCAGCAAGACTGAATCCGTAATTGCGGTGCGGCGTGCGTTTCAACGGCGTTTTGGCATTGATCCGCCAATGTCAAAGAGCATTCGCCGTTGGTACCGACAATTTGAGGAAACAGGCTGTTTATGTGCGGGGAAGAGCACAGGGCGACCACGCACCTCAGAGGAAAACGTGAGAAGAGAGGCGTTTGGGACGAAATTCAACTATCGTCTCGATGTTGTCCGTACAGCAGGTGGAGGGCACATAGAGCATTTATAAAATGGTTAGTAAAACTTGATAACTCATTAAACCGTTTGTAACTTTTTGTGTAATTGTAATATGTTTCCATCGTGAAATATACTGCTTTGAAATTGGGTCAATTTAAAAAAAAAACATATACAGGCACACTTTAAAATATAACAATCTGGCAAGAACTATGAGCAAGAAGGGAGGGACAGTTGGGGAAAGTAGGCACACTCACATTATCTGTCAAAGGCCTGTGTTAGGCTCTTCCTAGATAATCCGACTCTCGATGGACCACGTCGGCCTGTCGCTTAATCAAGTGTGGTGCCTCCTTTTGGGGTAAAAACTACACATTTACCATCAACATCCAAGAAAAATCATTCCCTTATACCACTCCCCTCACCTCCTGCAGAGAGAGCATCAGCTTCACTTCTGTCGTGGTCCTTGATAATAACCACCCTTAAACTTTAAGATGCTGAAAATGGTGCATGAAGCTGATCATTATTTTTCGATTTAAAGCTTTCGTGACTGCAGGGATTCATCTTCTTGGTTCTTTCGGTAAAGTCACGTAGAAGGGAAGTAATAAAATAATAAAAATAAAACATAACAAAATAATGCTCACGACGTTTCGGCCACAACGCAAGCAGCCGTCCTCAGGTGAAGACCAGGTCTGTCGGGGAGACAGCGTCTGAATGAATGACTGATCATTATTATTATTATTGTCCCAAAACTAAAAGCTGCAGTCATATGAGGCTTATCATCATCAGCCATGGTCAATCCAAACAACGTACGTCCCTCACGACCCTGCAGTGTGCACCCGCACGCGTCCCACATTCGTCGCTCCGTCTCCTCAGTAAATGTCATCTCGTAACGAGTTCCATCCAACATTCTAGCCATGACGTGTTCTGCACAAGCCCACGTATTGTTCTGCCCAGTACGAACGGTACCATTCACTTGTGCACTACTCTAATACATGCGTTCCTCGTTTCGTCTTCTATTACAATTCTAAAGAGTGCATCTCCCCAAGCTTATTTGGGCACTTTTCATTTCTTATTTAATTTGTTTTTGTTTTATCGACCGTGTTTCTAAGGCACACGTAATATGAGGTAGTACGCACTGATGAAAACCAATTTAATGTTTACTTTTCATTATGGAGCCTCAGTATTTCCAAAAGCACTCCTCCAAACCGACTTCTCGTCTGCCTCTTTACTTGTGACCGGTGTGGTTAAAAGGAAGCGAAGTTTATTTTAAACCCAGTGTGGTCACACATCACTCCGCTCGACAGTGAACTCGCGCACTGCTTTCACCGTGAAGGGCATTGGTCAAAACTCCAGCCACGGGCGATCAAGGCATTAACCCTCTCCCTCGCAGTGCTCCAAGCGGAGCCACAGTAGCTCACCTCCCAACAGATAGACTTAAAATCAAGGGACCAGCACCGACATGGAATGTTGGTCCCCAGGATTTGAGGAAAGATGAACCTGACAAAATGTTAATAAAAACGATTCCTGGACAAAAACTCACTTCCAGTTCAGAAATTCATATCGTTCTCACATGTACGCACACCCACTGTTATTTCATTCTTTGAAACAAAAATTGCCTACGGCACACACACAAAAACAGCATCGCCTGTGTGATTAATATCGCCGCAGATTTTCACGCGCTTTTAATGAATTCACGCACTTCCCGATTTATTTACGCCGGCATCTGCCGGCTTGCCAGCCACCACCACCGCCGCCGCGCAGGGAAAACCGGCTCGCCATCGAGAGCCAACGCCAAAATTGTTGAGCGGGCAAGACGATGGCAACTTGCCCGCTCTCGAGCGGACCGTGCGACGGGGGGGAGGTGGGCAGGGTGGTGGGTGACATCCGAGCGGGTTAAAAGATGCGCTCGCCCCACCTTCATTTTTTTATACACCCACCTGCCAAGAAAAATAATCCGCTGTAAGTCAACCTGCGAGCAGGCAAATCTGGCAAGAGAGCGGCCGAAGCTTTCAGGAGCGGCACCGTCGTCACTGCCACAGCGGCGGCATCGGGGGCGGTGCGGGATGAGTGATTAGCCGCCCAAGTGACATCGCCTCCCACCGTGCAATTTCCCAAAGAAATGAGGACATCTGTCTTGTCAAAGGGAACGGTGCACAACTTATTTATTTATTCATCTCACTTGCCTGGTTATTTATTTACGGTCACTCACTTTTATGAAGTGCGCCCAATGGAATGCTTTTGCAGCCAGCTTGATGTTTCTCGGTTTGTTCCTCCCGATTCTGCATTTGAATTTATTTATTTCTGTGACTTTGAGCTGTCAGTTAACTTGTTTTTTTGTTGTTGTCCTAGCCCACCGCAGAGCTAGCGAAAGATCACCCCGTGTGTGTGGCCAGGGATTGAACCGACTTCTGTGTCAATTCGGCGTGGTGTGCACCACCATTACCCCTCGGAATATGACTCACAAAACAAAGATGAAGATGATTTGAAGCATCTACATCATTAGACCTTTTTTTGCATTTTGATCACAAGTATTGTGGTTAATGCATTACACATGATTCCTTGTAAAAAGGTTTCAGTTTTGTTGCCAGAAAAAAGAGGGGAAAAAGTATTATATTTGGCAAAGGAGGTCTAATGATGTAGATGCTTGACCCCGAGCCCTCATTACTTTGATAGTGCATTGTCTTTGAGCTGTGCACGCCTTTTGGCGTCCTCTGGTCTAGCACCAATTGAGACGAGGCTAAAAAGAAAGCCGTCTCTGGTGTGGACAAATCAGTTTCAAGGACAATGCATATATTATCAGAGTGTGTGTTTTTATTTGCAGTTTGACCACAAGTATTGTGGTCATAATGCACACATGATTCCTTGTAAAAAAGGTTTCGGTTTTGTTGCCAGATAAAAGGGGAAAAAACCCTATTATTATGATTTAAAGCTTTCGTGACTGCAGGAATTACTCTTTGGTTCGTACGGTAAAGTCACGTAGAACGAAAATAAATTAAATACATAATTATTATACATAATTATTATTAAATACATAACTATTATTTAATTGATTTTCTTTCTACGTGACTTTACCGAAAGAACCAAATAGTAAAGACAAAGACATAGGCTGCACGTGCTGTTGGGGCAAGTGCTGTGAGCGAGCTGTGCACGAGGGGGTGGCATGGCGAGCACTACGCCCGGCCGCCTTTGTCTTCCCAGTGCTGAAGTTCATTACACACCGCACGTGGTAGTCGCGCAAAGGTGGAGTCGACGTAGAGAAAGGCGAGAAACAGTTGATAAATTTGCCATTGACGTTGGCCGTGAGTGAAGATTGAATAGAGGTCGCTGGGTTCGTAGCGCAGCATGCTTAGCCACTGCGCGCCACTGCTCTGAGACACGCCACATATTTGGTGACTCTACCCGGTCACAATCAAACCTCTGCCGCAGGTGCGCTGTCATGATGTTTTAAAATAGAAGCATAACTCGAGCAATCGGTACGACAATCTGCATTCCTCCATGGACCCATTTTCATATTTTACAGCACAAAGAAGCGTCCCTTTGATACACAAAGAGTCCACTGAGGAGGTCGAGGAGGTGGAGGAGGTGGAGGAGCTGAGAAGGCTTGGTCAACTCCAGGTCATCTTAACCTGAAACCAGTACTTAGCGACGGTCTGCTCAGGGTCACCTTGGTCTGAAATGAGAAGTAAATTATCCTGCAGAAGGAATAAATGCTGCTTTACGGGCTGCGAGCCATGCCATCTTACAGTGCTCGTGCCCACGGTTCTTTATGATCATCAGTGCGCCGACTATTACCGATGGGGCTGCCATGGAAAAAAGAAAGGAACAATTGAATGTTCCTGTGAAATGACGGCACGTTCGGCATTTTTGGATTGTGCTTTCGAACAGGGCGATCCAGAGGTCACGGTTTCATCCACGAATCAATTCTTCTTCGTCTTGTTTTTACTGTCTCGTTCCAGTTGTTTCCCCATTTGGTTCCGTGTCATGTTTTTGTATAGTTACGTCCACTCCCTGATCCTAAAATGTAACATCGGCATTCATTGTAAATAATTGATTTTCATTCGTACAATTAAATGCAGACATAGTGAGCGTAGTAATCAATCTTAATTGATTTATTGGTGCATTATTACGTCCAGTATTATGATTCCAAGTAGTTCACTTTGGTTACATTAGCACATTACATGGTGTCATGTGCTATACATGTCTTTATATGCGTTTACATTAACTTAACATGAATTAAAATGCAATTTACATACATAGGGTGGGTGACAGTGGTGAGCACACAGCACTACGAGCCTTACGAGCCGAGTTCAATTCCGCACCTTGGCTAACTGCAGTGCCGGATTATCCTAGTAGCAAAAGTACCTACATATGCTACGGGCCCCGCATTTTAAAGGGCCCCGCGCTGAATGCTTTCAAGCTATCAATTCCGGTTCAGTGATTCTGCACTTGCTCTATTACTATATAACTATACTGCCTTCAACTTTTATGAACGACTGGGTGTTTAAGGTTATCGTTTTGCCGTATTATCTGGCTGTATAGCAAATGGAAAAAAAAAACTATAATTTTACTATGCAAGTAAAAAAATGTATGTTTTAATATGTATGTGTTTTTTTATTTAGGGCCCCTTTATAACATTTGCTACAGGCCTCGCACGAGCTTAATGCGGCACTGGATAACTGGCGGTGTTGTTTGAATCTCAACCAGTCCAGGGCACCCCTTGGCCAGTCTGCACTGACCAGCGTGGTGAAGTATGGTTAAAAAAACACACACACACACACATCCGTGAGCAGCATGGCCTTCATCCACAAATAGATTAACAGAAAGGGCTGTAAGTTGTTATTTTTATTTATTTATATACAGAGAGAGCTTGTTTTGTGGCTCGAGGGGATGAGGCCTGTGTTAGGGCACAGGGCCCATTACCTCTGAGGTCATGGGTTCAAGCTTAGGGGCAGATGGGTGAAAAATGAAGCTTGCCTCATAACCTCGGATACAGAGTCCGATATCAACTGCATGGCATCACGTTGATACATTTACTCCGAATACGTAAGTTGTTCAGTTGCACTGCACAGATCTCTGATGGGGTTTTTGTTTGTTTTTCCTGAAGAAGCTTCCAGGGCGTGGAGTGCAAACGTCGGACATCGCGCCAAAACAACACGCGGTAGAACCCGAAAACACGGCGGAGAGCTCAGATTCACGAAAGACAACAACGCAGGTTGTCAGCCACGATGATTATAACCAAAGACAAAGATCCCCCGTATACCCTGAATAGACTGTTGGGGCAAGTTCTATTAGCGAGTACCTATGAACGCCGGCACGACAAACGAGGGGGTGGGTGGCCAGTGGCCAGTGGTGATGTTTACACACTCAACCAGTTACTCATTTGAAGCTGAGTCGACCTAGGGGAGGCCCAGGACTAGTTCAGATATACATCGCTGGTGTTGGCCATGAGCGGGAATCGAACTCGCGTCGCCGGGTTCGTTTCGTAGCACAGCGCGCAAACCCCTGCACTATAGCACCCTACTCTCCGTCTTTATGATGAGAACCACGACCAAACCCACATTCAGACCACAACCGTAAAGCAAGATTTCGTGAAATTTGTTAGCGATATTCGCAGGCCTTTTATACAATTTTCCAGCAGTGTCCTCGGCAACAGAGAACTGTTTTGGCCCTCCACGTGTCTTTCCCTCCCACATACCGATGGAGAGATCCAGGGCATGAAGGACAGACGGACACATGCAAATTATATAGTTGTTAAGAATGGAACGCAGTGGGAGGTCAAATTGACAGTCACCAATGCCAATCGTGACTAATCCCTTTTGCTATTGTTGTACTTATTTATACTTCGGGGAGTTATGACAACAACGGTGAAAAAATGTCTAATCGGTAAGGCCTCTACACCTCCGAAACATTAATTTTTATTTTGTGTGTTAAGTGGCTCTGTATGATGAATGTATGTGGCATGAGGCTGTGAATTAGGGTTGTCCCAAAATGACGACACGAAGATATATTGTATGACATGTATGCTGAACTTCTTTCGCACCGTACGTAGCCAACCGTTCCAATCGGAAATACAAGACCTACGAACAGTCCCTGTTGTCCGTTTGTCTGAATAATTCGTGATTGCTCCTGTATCCGTGCTCTTTTATAGATCTCGAACGCACGCGCGCTGCTCTGCAAGGGACCCAAATTGATTCATGGTCTCATCTCGCGCCACCATTAGCACAACGCGAATGCAACTGGGGATGCAGGCAAAACGAACGAAATGGAAATAGATCACAGAGTGTGGCTTTGTGGTGAACATTAATAGAAGCCGATAATTTAACAATCCACATCAAATACGTGGAGCGACCCGCACTTTAAAGGCTACGGACAACTGATGTTAACAAAAGGCAATGTTGATCGTGGTAAACCGTTACTTTGTCGTGTGACTGTTTAAACGCAACCCATCAAGAACAAAAGTAGGAAAACTTTTTTTTTATTAAATTATATTTTCTGTCGCCTAATGTTAAGGCTGTTCCTAAACACCCCACACCAGCAACAGTAAAATGTTGTCGCCATGAAAAAAGATAAATTCAAATCGTAGCGGTATCAATTATTAACGTAAAAATATACACTCGCTTCCATTATATATATATTTTGTTTCTGACAGCCGAGAAACAAATTTTAAACTTTTTATTACCCTCAAGCTATGCTACGGATAACATTACATTTACCCTTTCCTATCTTATGTTTACATAATCCCTGAATCAGATTTGTGCGTGGGTATTTTGGTGCGGTGTGAATGTGTGTGCACGTAATATTGTGGAGGCGGGGGGGGGTGGGACGTTTGTATTAATGGTGAGCGCACTGTGCTACGAACCTCGTGGAATTTAATTCCCGCTCACGGGCAACATCAGTGATGAATATCTGAATTGGGTATGCGCTTCTCCTTAGGTCAAATCAACCTTATACGAGTTCCTGCTATGATTAATCACCATCAACACGGGTGGGACAATGGTAGCCGGCGTGGTGCTGGCAACACCCACCCGCTCGTTCGCCGTGCCGGCCTTCATAGGTGCTCGCTAACAGCACTTGGCCCAACAGCCTGTGCAGTCTTCTTGGTTCTTTCGGTAAAGTCACGTAGAAGGGAAGTAATAAAATAATAAAAATAAAACATAATAAAATAATTCTCACGACGTTTCGGCCACAACGCAAGCAGCCGTCCTCAGGTGAAAACCAGGTCTGCAGTCTACACTGGCGATCTTTGTCTTTGTTTCATGGGTAATATTCAAAGGGGAAACGGGTGGTGCAGTAGATAGCACACTGCGCCGAGAAGACGGTTACCAAGGTTCAATTCCTGGCACACAACACCGTCCGTCTTAGCTCATTCTGGAATTCCTCCAATAACAAGTGGTTGAATTGACCACAACACCAGCAAGGGAATGTCCCATTCGAGTGAACAGCGCTTGCGGATATTTTTGTATTGCCCTTGCGCTGATCAAGTGAACGCTTTATTGTGGCATTGAAGCTGAAAGCCATATTTTGGAGAGAAAAGACAGCTCTGTTCAGATCAGCACCGTAGGAATCAATTAAGACTTCACATATCGCGCAGCTTTGGAGCAGGAGACAATCTTCCCACCGCTGACACACTTAACCCCCCTGAATCTAAAACAGCTTCGTTAAACTTAAGTGTTCAGTTGATTGGGAGCATCATCAACTCAGCGCAAATAAAGGCACACTTGGAAAAACACAATCGCTGTAAGATAAAAATAAACACAAAGGCTTTAGATTTTTAAAAAATGTATGCAGCTCTGCACTGCATTTATTTTATTGGGAATGTAGCGCCACTTTCTGCAGACATCTTAAATTAACAATTAATCTGAGTTGCTTTGATGTAGGGAGTATATCGATTAATTAAACAGCGCCGGTCACGCTTGATGTCTAATTAATAACACTCGAAATAATTTTAAGTAGCTTTGTCAACCCACTGGCGGATGAAAACCTTGCGATGCTGTGTCGCCCGTGGTGGTGGTAGTCATTGTGGATTGGTGAAGGGGGTTTCTCAGGGCCGGTTCAGATATCACTCACCACTTTATGCTATAACTGTGGCCAGCAGTCGAACTCATCTTCTTGGTTCTTTCGGTAAAGTCACGTAGAATGGAAAAAATAAAAATTATAAAATAAAACATAATAAAATATTTTATTATTTTTATTGTTTCCATTCTACGTGACTTTACCGAAAGAACCAAGAAGATGAATCCCTGCAGTCACGAAAGCTTTAAATCGAAAGTCGAACTCATGTTTCTGGGTTCCGAACACAGTGCGTTAACCACTCTGCCACCGATCCCATCAACATTAAATTACAGTGTATTATTAATCAGACTACCACACATTTATTTTTGCCTTGCCCTGTAGCACTGAGAGAATGCACGAGGCCGATAAGTACAATTTAACTTTTTTTTATTTTTACCATCAATCATATATCAAGTGCACCATTAGCATGTTGACAGGGAATCCCACTCTGGAACGGACCTCTAACCCATAAAACGTATTCCGCGCGCCGTGCCTGTCTGTAAAATTAACAGCAGTGGATAGAAAATGTCTCAAGACGGAGAGTCACAAGATGACCATGATTCAAAAGCAGGACTTGGGCGGTGCTGGCTCGGTGCCGTGAAGGGAGACAGCCTCGATTTCCCTGGCCACCGAGTCACCTTGAATACATATTTGAAAGGTCACCTGTCTGCCATGATACTATCAGCCGTTCTATACAAAGCACACGTGTCACAATATATGGACGATAACAATCTGTCGGGGGTTTTAATGTCATCCAATCTACCTGCAGACCAAAAACTATATTTGTACGAGTTAACAGCTCAGAGTTTGCATTCCATTTACGCCGCGCATCACACTTTGGATTATTGAATCCTGGAACTGTTTGTGTTTCGTGGTGCCCTGGGTAAGCACACTGACCTTGCCACGCGACACGGGTCAACCCACGCGTTTGAAGGTCGTTCACATCTGTACCCGCGTCACCTTGCGATGAGTAATGGCTTCGCGCGTCCGGGAACGCTGACGGAAAGTCGGCGTGCCAAACATCACAATGTGCGTCGTCAATGTTTTCTGATTGAGGGTAATTATACAACGCCTGGAGCAATCCGTGTACATATTAAATCTTCCCAGCCTTGGGAAGGAAAAAAAATCAATGAAGTCACAAGGGCAATGCAGTTTTGGAGTAGAAAGAAAATGCATATTCTACAGAAGTAAACAGCGGTTTTTGCCACCTGAATCCACAGGGAGCGAGCGAGTGTCATTGCCATCAAAGGCGACAAATGCCAACACCACGGGACAAGGCGTGCCTGGGATCGCACAGCAGGACTCCGAGCTCTCCGTGGTGTTTTCGGGTCGTCACCGTCTGTTGTTTGTCCCGTTGTCCGACGTTTCATTTCACGCGCCGGGAGACTGCCACTTAGTGGCGAATGGCGGTTGTTGTTAGTGGTGTGTTGATTGTTATCCCCTCATATACAATACTTGGTGGGTTTTCTCCACGTTTCTCCAATTTTCTTCCCAAATGCCAAACTATCATTTATGATATTAGCCAAATATCCCATGCAGGACCGTCCAGAAATAAGAGTCTTGGAATGTAGCCGCGTTTCCCCAAAGTAAATATTTGCCATTATTGTGAAATGTCTGATTTCCAATTAACTTCTATTTATTTTTGGTCCGCATTGGTGTCATTTCGAATTTTTTTTTTAGAAAAAATGTCTGAGGAAAATATGGTCGAGACTGATTACAACGTCCATTTAGTAGTAGGGTTTTACCCTTTAAACTGGTACAAAAACTGACACCTTTATACAAGGCATCATGTTTACAATAACCACAACACAAGCAGTCAAAATGCAAACAAAAAGAAAACTGATAATGATATGCACTGTCCTTGAAGTTGATTGGTCCACACCAGAGACAGCTTTCCTTAGAGCCTAGTCTCCATTGGTGTTGGACCAGATGACGCCATTTTGACTGCTTGTATTGCGGTTATTATAAACATGATGCCTTGTATAAAGGTGTCAGTTTTTGTACCAGTTTAAAGGGTAAAAACCTACTACTACATTTTGCCACTGGTAAAGGAGGTCTCATAGTGTAAACGTACATTTACTTACAAAAACACTGATCCTACTCAGAACAGAGAGAGATAGAGTGGTGAACACATGGATGAGGAAACAAATAAAACATTTGAGGTGTCACGTTTACTCTCAGGGCGGCCTTCATCCAGCAGTGAACAGGCCATGGCTGATGTTGAAGATGATGGCAAATGCGTCAGTGGAAGCAGAATGACCGACGAAAGCAAAGAGGTCAGTGACTTTCATGGTTATCATTACCATCACCCATGATCTCAAAGTACGACAGATCGTTCAAATATATTCTCCAGCGGTGAACCGTGACGTAAATAAAATGCATGACCATGGATTTAGAGAAATATAAATGGGAACGCATTGGGGTTAAATAACTCTCCATTTCCGAGCTCCGAATTGTAATGCAATCGGCCGATTGGCGTTTCACTTTCACATCAACCACTTGGCTTACATCATCACAGTCTGTCAAGGCTGCAGCTAACGTTTTAAAAGCGGCGGAGCTCTGGGGCAACATCTAAGGGTGCAGCGGTGCATCGATCCAACAATCAACAGAGACGCAAATGTTTTATGAATGAATTGCCACCATTCATGGAATCGCCGTTGAAGTGCTAAATGGGGGGCTTAAATCGTTTCACCTCATGATAATTTATTTTACAAAAATTGTGGGTGAGGTGGGGAGGATGTAGCAGAGGGTAGGAGCTATAAGAAAGCTGCATTCATACAAAATGTTTTATTTTATCAGGTAAGGCCCATCTGGCCACAAATTATATCGTGTGGAAATGTATAGCAGCCAAATACTCTAAACGCCGCGTGATGTTGATTCTAAATGTGGAGGGGAAAATCGGTGGACCCGGAAAAAAATCCACACGACCACGGGGAGAGAGACACGTCACACTCCAAATACACAGGCGTCAGCATCGGGATCGAACCCTCGACCTCCTGCATACCACGTGAGGTAGTTAACATCTCCTCCACCACGGTGCCCCCAAGAAAAAGCAGCAGTTACACGGTCATCGAGCCGTAGCCGAGGGGATGGGACAAGAGGTGGCTTAGTTTAATCCACAAAGGAAACAGGTCTGAATCTCTACCCCCCGCCCAGATTACACAGGTACTTTTACTTAATCCACCCATTCAGCCGCAAATGTCTCTTCCTTGAACGACATGGGCGGTTATTCATGTAAGTAAAAAACATTTGAACATTAAAATTGCATGTGAATAATAACATATAATTTTCTGTAAACAACATGAAGGTTAATCGACTCCAAATGTACCGTCCATACTATTATCCATGAGGATGTTTTTATAGGGAGGGTGGGCATTAGAATATATTATTTCCCAACCCAAGTCAAGTCTGTCAAGTCGGGTGGGTGTCAGAGTGGCGACGATTGCATGCCGGGGGCATTTTTTCCTGCCAATAATAACAGTAATAAAAAAAAAATACTCATGCAGTAACTAGAGTTCCTGAAGAAGCTCCCAGAATGTGGAGTGAAACGTCGGACATAACGCCGGAGCGAGCGACATCCCCCGGGCGCAAGCCGACAACGCATCAGAGCACAAAGCGCTGACAACTGCCGCAGTGCCAGGAGTCGTAGCGATTGTAATCGTAGGCGATGCCTTCCTAATTCGACAAGGCTCGCAAGCAGGTACTCTGCACTCGGCATAGGGATACCGGGCACAGCCTCCTCCGACTGGCAAACCGCCCCGTCCCTCCGCAGCACTCCCGTCCTCCCCACAGCCCGCACAGATCCGTCAACAAATTGCGGTGGGATGAAACGCAAAAGCTTATCCGCCGCACGGTACGTGTCGGCGGAGGTCACTTTGCAAAGCAGCTGATTTTAACCGGAGGCCAAATTGAGACAGGCGCGTCAGCCGGTAACAAAAATTGCGGCCGTTTTATTTATATATTTGCTCGGACGTCTGCTTGTTTATTTATTTATTTGCTTGCTCGCTTGCTTGCCGGCAGTGAAATAAATTGACTCAACTGCTCGCTCTCAAATTAGGGTTTCCAGCGTGGGAAGGAAAAGACAATATGAGCCGGATGCTTTGAAGGAAGGGTTTTCCAGCGTTGCCTCCTCACTCCACAAGGCGATTTAACCCTATCTGTGCATTCAGCAGAAATACTTCTTCGTCTTTTTTCGAGTTTCATCGCAACCGTGTGCTTTCGGCCTCAGGTCGTGATGCAAAGTAAAGGATGAAAGTGCAGGCCTGCAAATTACTATCTCGCTCTACTGCCGGCGTCAGGGCCACTTGCTTGGAGAACGAATCCACAGGGTATCTTCGCCGACTATTCCACACTGCCGGCCAGGCAGACGGAAGCTTGTGTTGCCTCCGAAACGTCGTGATTTTTATTTTATTTTACTTTTATCAATTTTTATGTTTTACCTACGTGACTTTACCGAAAAAACCTAAGAATATGAATCCTTGCAGTCACGAAAGCTTCAAATCTATAATATTTAAAACATGCGGGAGGGGGAGACCCACGTGTTTCCTCGAAGTATCGGTTTGGAACTCTTACAGAGCGGTGCATCGCATTGAAGTGTGAGGATAAGGGTCTGTGGAAGGAGATCTCTTCAAGTGAGATTTGATCGACACTGTGAACAATTGGAATATTAAGGGAAATACCAAACTTGACCTCATGGAGTTTTTTTTTAATGCAGCAATTGATGCATGGGTTTCAACAATCAACTCTACACCAAACTAAAAAAATGTTTATGTTACCAGGTAAGGCCCACTGAGCTATATCGCTCTTTTTCAGAAGTGACCTGGCCACAAATGACAGCTTAACGAAGTGGCTCATCGTGTGGAAATGTGTTGCAGCCAAATACTCAAGAGGCGTAATGTTGATTCTAAATGTGGACGGTAAAAACCTAAGCACCCGGAGAGAAATCCACACGCCCACGGGGAGAGAGACACGCAAACTCAAAATATACAGGGGTTAGGATCGAGGTCGAGACCCACAACCTCCTGTATACAAGGCGAGGTAGTTAACATCTCGCCACTGTGATGATGATGATGATAATGTGAGGAAACATGCAAACTCCAAATATATAGCAGGCGTTAGGGTCGGGATGAAAACCCACGACCTTCTGTATACCAGGTGAGGTAGTTGACATCTCGCCACTGTGATGATGATCATTTGAGGAAACACGCAAACTCCAAATATAACACAGGCGTCAGGATCGAGATCGAGACCCACAACCTCCTGTATACAAAGCGAGGTAGTTAACATCTCGCCACTGTGATGATGATGATGATGATAATGTGAGGAAACACGCAAACTCCAAATATATAGCAGGCGTCAGGGTCGAGATGAAAACCCACGACCTCCCGTATACCAGGCGAGGTAGTTGACATCTCGCCACCGTGACGCCTCAACAATCAGCTCACTGCACTTGAGGAACCCGCTCTCAATACGGGCAGACCAGAGCCAGATGTGATCCCTTGGCTCTCAGCAGCTCATTTATTAATCTGAGCCCCTGCACCACCCGGCCACCTCCTCCTAAAATATCATCTCATTTTTCTACCGCTGTTTACTTGACTTCATGTACAACAATTACAAATTATTCTTTGCGGTTTTTCTCCCCGCAAATCTCTCTCTCAAACGCGTTTTCGCAACACGAAACGTCTCTCAGGATCACCCGGGAACCACGATGCCACGTCTGAGCAGCCCGTGTCCGGAGTCTGCCCATCACTCTCACGTGACTGTATCCGCCCACGCGCCTTCTCGAAACACACCCACGTGTTAAACTGCTCTGGGAGCAGCTGTCAAAAGGGTCCTGAACGCAATATGTGCAAAGGACCAGAGTGATGTGCCCCCCCTCCCCCTGCTCGGATGATCTCAGCCATGCTATTTTTATACATATAAGATATTTACCAAGAGACGAAGAACCCTTAAGCATGACAACAACAACAGCGAGCGAGCGATGCGGCTGCGGCTGTTGCTGTGGCTTGAACCTATCGACTGCCGATCGAGGAAAGAGCGCGGTGTGCCAGTAATGTCGATTCTCCAATTACCGAGGCAGACGTAGAATGTCCTGGAGCAGGGAGCAGACATCGCAAGCAAGCGGCCGTGTGCCTATATATATAATGAATAAATAAACGCCAGATGGGGCGGCGTGAACACGAATGCAAGTACGTGAGCTATACAACTGCGTGGATTTCATTCATCTGATAGAAAGAGATGTTTAAGAGAGAGCAACAATGGAAGAGTACAAACTTACTGAAGTTATTGCACGAACAATAATTATTTTGTGCATTCGTCCAGCAAAGCAAATGCCGAGTATATGCTTGGTTCTTTCGGTAAAGTCACGTAGAAGGGAAATAATAAAATAATAAAAATATAAAAGAATACAAATTCTCACGACGTTTCGACTGCAACACAGCAATATTTTTTTTCTTTTATTTCCCTTCTACGTGACTTTACCGAAAGAACCAAGAATATGAATCCCTGCAGTCACGAAAGCTTTAAATCAAAATTAAAATGCCGAGTCTCAAGATTGGAGTGGTTTTTTTTGCCCGCTTCTCTTTTAAGGAGTGTACGGCTGCAAGCGGGAGAAAAACCGGAGTCGCCTAAGAAAGACAAACATCCCCCATATAACCTTACACGTTCCGCTGGAGCAAGTGTGTTGTTACAGTATAACTGTATGACACATGTGAAAAAGAGCTTCATAGCTCATCGGATTTCTCCGGAACATGTGAAGGTTCTGATGCTGAAGTTCCGTCAGCGAGCACCTATCAAAGCCGACACGGCGCAAGATGGGGTGGGTGGGCAGCACCACGCCCGGCCACCTATGTCTCCCCAGTGCTGATGTTTATACACCGCACCAGGTACTCAGTTAACGATTTGAGTCGACCTCCAAGAGGCCCAGGATCGGTTCAGATATTCGCTACTGACATTGGCATGAGTGGGTAAAAGAAACTCGGGTCGTCGGATTCGTAGCACAGTGCGCTAACGACAACTAATAGAATCCCCCCCCCCCCCCCCACAACGAGGCAAAGAGAAAAATACGAAAAGAAAACGTTAAAAGATCCACACAGATGGGTTCAACAGACACTTGCTGCAACTGCAATTGTCCGGTCATCTCGCAGGCCGGTTGGACTGGCAGTTTCACAAATCGGCACAATTCAACAAACCTTTTCCTCCAACATTTTCTGCGTCAAATCACCAGGAATGGTATGTGAACTTCAATTCACCCATCGCTTGTCGGTTGGCACATGGTAGAGAAATTGACGCGTAATAAATATGCCTCTCAAGTGGAGAACATCACTTTCAGATAAGGAGACCTTGCTACAGTGCTGACGCACGCTTGCCATTTCACAATCTGCGTCAATACGCAATGTACAGCTACACAACGCAAGGAGTACGCAGGTGAATTCGCAATGTAGCAGGGATGGAACGATGCGCAGAATCAACGATCAATATTGATTCTTGAGCTCATCCAAAGCATCGAGTCGCATCGCGCTACCATCCTCTGTAATTTTAATCAAGTCAAAGGGTGAATTTGCATGGATTCTGTAACGATTTTCAACACGCGCTTGTCCTCGTAAGTGTGTTGTTGTTGTTGTCGTTGTTGTTGTTTTTTTTAAGCAGCACAGAAGTCGACGGTGCTGCTGTCGGGTCAAGACACGTTTGCGTGTGAAGACGGTCCACCCCGTCCCCTCTCCTCCCATCGTGAATCCTTTCGAGGGGAGGGGGGAGCCAGGGGGCACGGACAGTTGGCTAAATAAGACGACGACAATAAAAAAAAATATATAATAAAGTTCTGAGACGATGAGTAGTGACTCTACGTTGCGTTCTGTCCTCCGGAGAAGTAGGGGGGCGATTCGACAACGTCAATCGTTTATTTTCAAAAAATCATCTTCAAAAGGGAACAATTTCTGTGTCTGCAATAGCGATCAGGGGCATCCCTCCACGTCACAACACTGCTGAAGATTGCCCCCAAATCTCAATTTGGGGCATGCTATGCACGTGGGGGCTCTGGGGTCCAATCTCTGATCACCATTTGCCTGATCTTAAATAATAATAATAATAAAGACGCACCTGGCTCTCCACAGCTATGCAAAATGGTCTCTTAGGTTCCCAAATGCTACAGAGTGCACAATTATACACGGCGTGATGAATCACCGACTACGCACACTTACAAAAATAGTCTTCTTAACGCCGCTTTATAATGCTTAGATGAATGTTGGCGATTATTTTTTTTCTTTACCGGATAAGTTGGCATTGGCACGACATTAAACAAAAACTCCATTTATGATGGAAGCATCTCTACGAGAATTATCGTGACTCCACGTTATACAGACAGACTACAAACCAATTATCGTGACTCCACGTTATACAGACAGACTACAAACCAATAATCGTGACTCCACGTTATACAGACAGACTACAAACCAAACGCATGAGCCACTTTCAACCTCAGCGGAGAAAAAAGCCTTTGGAAAATATCTATATACCTTGATGGTTCAATTTATGAATCAAACTATGACTCATGACAATCGATTGCCTAGGGGGAGGGGATGGGGGCTAAATTGTCAAACCTTTAGTAGATAGCTTGACAGGTAGCAAGGTATTTAAAGGCGCTTCAATCTCACTGAGACGTCTTCTTATTTTTGTTAATGCTTTCACTTTTTTTCCCAACGAAGACCTTTCACGAGGGCTTCGCTGCATCTAATGAAAAATGCCTTCAAATACGGATCCATAAATGCCCTCGTATAAAATAAGATAACTGAATAAATGTTAACCATTTATCAATTCCCTGCTGCATTAAGGCTTCCCCGGGTGCTGAGTTGGGGGTTGTTTTTGCCAAACCTAACCACGTCGGTCATCGCGGGCTTGTGGAGGTATCTATGACTAGGTTGGATATCACTCACAGGGGATGTTAGCCATGGCGAAGAATTGAACTCGCACAGCGAGGTTCACAGTGCAGTGTGCTAACCAATGCACCACCACTCCATACTGCAATAGCCATAACTGGAATTGAATGAAACTAGATTCGAAGCTTTCGTGACTGCAGGAATTACTCTTCGGTTCTTTCCGTAAAGTCACGTAGGAAGAAAAGAAAATACGTAATAATATAATACGACGTTTCGGTTGCAACACAAGCAACCATCGTCAGGTAAGAATGAATGAGAAAACAAACATTAGCAAACTTAGAAATATAATGCAATACAACCCAGAGAGTCGACTAACACAACAGTCAACATCCTACCTGGTTGATTCACGTT
Source organism: Lampetra planeri (assembly GCF_965212315.1). Classification (NCBI taxonomy): domain Eukaryota; kingdom Metazoa; phylum Chordata; class Hyperoartia; order Petromyzontiformes; family Petromyzontidae; genus Lampetra; species Lampetra planeri. Next base: position 4,293,629 of record NC_136145.1, on the reverse strand, counting down.
CTTCGAAATAACGCTTAATTTGAGAGAGAGACAAAACACAGACACGGAGACACAGACAGACACACCAGCAGACTTTTGACTTTTAAACAACTTTTATTGCCGCCAGCAGCAACAGCACTGGAGGCGATTTCGATATGAAATACAAAGTCACCAGCAACACAAATGAAATAAAACGCTCCAAATCCACGCGCTGTGGCGCAAAAAGCACCGCACACAACACGAAAAAAAATTTCGATTTAAAGCTTTCGTGACTGCAGGGATTCATCATCTTGGTTCTTTCGGTAAAATCACGTAGAAAAGAACTAATAAAATAATAAACATAAAACATAATAAAATAATTCTTATTTTTATTATTATCACCACAACCACGTGACATTTTCTTTCGTCTTCTTAGTTCTTTCGGTAAAGTCACGTAGAAGGGAAATAATAAAATAATAAAAATTAAACAATAAAAAATTATTTTTATTATTTTCTTTCGTCTTCTTGGTTCTTTCGGCAAAGTCACGTAGAAGAGAAATAATAAAATAATAAAAATTAAACAATAAAAATTTATTTTTTATTTTAAAGTCACGTAGAAGGGAAATAATAAAATAATAAAAAATTTACATAATAAAATTTGTTTTTATTATTTTATTATTTCCCTTCTACGTGACTTTACCGAAAGAACCAAGAAGAAGACAGAAAATGTCACGTGGTTGTGGTGGTCATCGCGCACGCCACGGTGACGAGCGAGCGCTTCAGAAGATGAACACGAGGGTGCCGTCCACGCTGGTACAGAGAGCTTTTCCGGCTCCCCAGCGTTCGAAGAAGGCGTGCACATCACCGACATGTGTGTGGTACGCGTGCTCCAGCGCCTTAAGCAGGCCTCTGAACACTGGAAGCACAGAGCAGCCGTCAGTGTCCCCTTCCAGCATCTTTTTTCTCGTTCTGTACACCGCCAGACACACAAAAAGGGACACACACATAGACACACAGAAAGACAACCCCCCTCTGTGTCGCGGCCTTTCGCCACAAGTATGTGTGGTCAATGCAGAGATGCTTCCTTGCAAAAGGTTTCAGATTGATGTTTTTAACATTTCTAACGCCTCTTTTTTATATACTTATATATACCAAAAATGGTCAAACCAATTCTTATATTTGTATTGTTGTTTGTGTTGTCTATTTAGCCAACCTCTGCCCCCCCCCTTCGAAAGGATTCACGACGGAAGGAGACGGGACATGGCGCACAGGCTACACGAGCATTCTGCGGCTATTGATGAGATATTGCTCGCGTTGAGCTGGTCATTTCGCGTGCAGTGATCTTCAATGACGTTGAATTTAAATTTCGATTTCAAGCTTTCGTGACTGCAGGGATTCATCTTCTTGGTTCTTTCGGTAAAGTCACGTAGAAGGGAAATAATAAAATAATAAAAATAAAACATAATAAAATACAATTCTCACGACGTTTCGGCCACAACGCAAGCAGCCGTCCTCAGGTGAAGAGCAGGGCTTCTACGTGACTTTACCGAAAGAACCAATAAGACGTTGAATTTAATTCGAGCCAACGGAACACGTACCGCTCACGATTTGAAGCATGACGAAAACTTGTTCTTGTGGATGTGAAGGTCAATTATAATTGCTTAAAGAGGCAAGTCACGATAGGTATACGAATAAAAGCGGGTGAGTTCTTGGTAGTTTATCGCTTTCTAAGAATGTATGCATCTCACCCGGGCTATCTGCACCTCGCCAGCCCCCCGCCTCATCAAGCACGACGACGCATCGGGTACATGGGTCCTGGTTGATTAATCGCGTGCGGTTGTTTCTCTCTCGTTGCCCGACGTTCTGCGACGGGTCCTTTGTGTTCCTGTGCGCGGCAATAATCTAATAACAAAATAAATATTTCACGAAGAACAAAGATCGTACGTGTCCGAGAGGACCGCACGCACTCGTGCAAAGCACAGACACACGCGCGTTGGACAGCCTTCACGAACTAAGCCACATTTCACGGGAAAATAACCAAACATCGGTGTCTCTTTCAACACAGTTGGCCTATCAGCTGGCTACCAGGCCAGTTAAAAATCAGTCAGCTGAAAATCATTACAGTATGTATATATATATTTTTACTGGTAGGAACCTCCTGGTTACACCAGCCCACAGGGGATTGTTGTGTCTGTCCGTCCGTCGTGCAGAGAGGGGCTGGGTGGGGAGGTAGGGGCTGGGTGGGGAGGATGGGGAGGGGCTGGATGGGGAGGTGAGGGTGGGGAGGGGCTGGGAGGGGCTGCGTGGGAAGGGTGGGGCTGGGTGGGGAGGGGCTGGTCACCCCGTGGTGCCCTTATAAAACTCAACGTTTAACCTACTCACGCCGGCTTGTGCCCGCCCTCACATTCGGGCATATTTGCGGAATAGACCACGCCGCCGTTGACCCTGGCCATTGACCGAGCAACCCAACGTTCCTACCAGCTCCTTCCGCAGGAATGTGTTTAAAATGTTTCATTTCCGCCAGGAACTTCGCGTGATTAAACGCAAGGGAAACACGTGCGATACTTCCGGACGCAACCACACACACACACGCGCGCGCGCGCGCGCGACTAGATTGAATTAGTTTAAATGAACGACGTTACGTAACTTAATTGCCAATGCACAGAATTAGTTCCGTGCAGGGCAATGCGGTAATGATTGTGTGTACAATTAGCTGATGCGAAATTGCAGCACTTGATCATAATGAGCGTCCATCCCATTTGCTTCCACTCAGCAGCGCACAAAGGAACGGTTATGACTCACATTTTATTTGGGAAGACCCACAAAAGGCTCCGTTATTCCACGCATGGAGCCAATGTGTTGAGAAATGGGTTCTCATAGAGCAACCATTTCTCGCTACTCAAACACAGCATTCTCTTCTCATTTCCTCTTGTTGTTTCAAATATCCTTCACTTCTTTTTTTGAAGAAAGAGAAGGTAAAAGGAATTACCAACGTCAATCATTTTCCAAGGGCAATTGCAAGATGATTTCCAGAATGAATGTGCAATGCACTTTCCCAAAGTGTATGCCTGCAGGCATGCAATCATTTTTTCAGTATATCTGATCCCTTATGGCACAAACTCATTTGTAAATTACAAAAAAAATCACGCTTGAAATATGAATTGGTCCCTATCTAATATACACCCTTATTCTGCTTGCCGTTCGAATCTAGATGCATACATCACGCGTGCAAATGTACACTCGTATCATCAGGTTCCTCTTATGAGACATTCTCTGTCCACTGTTGGATTTATTTAAGGCCTCCACTATGTTGACACCATCGCCTCTGGTTCCGGCAAATGAAATCCATGTCTCCACGTCCGTGATTTCACAGCTCCATTTCCCCTTTACAATATGGAATCTAATAACAGTCAAATTCAAGCAATCCATCACAATTCAACACAATTTGCTACAAAACCAAAGGCTACATATTGATTTTCTACCGTGGCACTTTCGTTAAGAGCCCTCTGCCCCGAACCTGGAGACCTGAGTTTGATTTCCAAACACTAAGGATGGGGCGGAAAAGCCTCCATCCAGCAGTGGATTGACAAAAGAGGATGAAATTAAACTTGTATTACTACGACGCGTGGTTTGTTTTGGTGTGTGTGTGACACGCAATGTCATTTTCCACTTGTTTACATGTTTGCAGACTCTAATTAAAAATAATTGAATCTACACCTAATTATTTTTTTTCTAGCAATAATTGCCTCGGCAATATTTAATTTAATTCCCCCCCCCTCCTCACCCCATGTGACCCAAGTTGGAGCAGCGACATCTGAACCGGTCGTGACACGGGGCCCTCCTGTCCCGCTCTCACCAACCCCGCACTCACTAATGTGGTCAAACCATCTCCATGGCCGAAACGTCATACTCAGATTGTAAATGCTGTGGCTTTGCTCTCCAACACACCGGTTAGTGCTGTACTAGTAAGGAATTGGCACATTCTGTTTACGTGACAAACCTTACTAATTGGCCGTTTCGGGTGGTGGCGGGTTTAACGGCACAATTATATATTTAAGCAATCTAACCCCAAAAAAAACAGTAGTTTTAGGGAGACGTAAGTGTTCAGAATTAATCACTGTCATTTATGTTTCTGACTATCATTGTTTATTGTTTTATAATTGCGTGTGGTGTCCCAGATTATTGTTTGCACTATAACCTGTACCCCTCCACTTGTTTATTGGACTAATTAAAACTCCATCCCCCCCCCCCCCCCCCCAATGTTCCTCTCTGCGGCCTTGTCATATTTTCCCAAGACTTTTAATTTGTGACACTTTTTAATGACATTGTTTCTGATTCAAATATCACAGCTGGCAGCATTGCATTGTCAAGATCCTTGCTCTTAAAATGCAGTGACACTTGAGAATTCAGCTTTCCAGAATAACTCAAAAACTGCTGGTGTAGAGAATGACACATAAATATATATATACAAACACACAGACATAGATTTTAAAACATAGGCCACGTGTAGCCTTATACACAGTTGGAGGAAGTGCTATTAGTGAGTACCTATAAAGGCTGGTTTTGCACACAAATCTGCAGAGGTGGGACAAAGTCATTGTTATGCAAGTCCAAGTCGAGTCGCAAGTCATCAAATTCATGACTCGAGTCTGACTCGAGTCCAAGTCACATGACTCGAGTCCACATCTCATAGGTGGGACAAAGTCATTGTTATGCAAGTCCAAGTCGAGTCGCAAGTCATCAAATTCATGACTCGAGTCTGACTCGAGTCCAAGTCACATGACTCGAGTCCACACCTCTGCCAATCTGCAACCAAATAGCAGCCCGGGGCTTATAACGTCATCATTTGATGTATATCGTTTATTGTTAAATTTGAATCACAGTTCCGATGATCACTGTTACATTATTTTTATAGCTTTATTTTGGTGATTTTGAAAACGTTTTCGTTAAGCCATGTTTGTTTGTTGTAGTACAGAGTTAGCCTGATAACTTTAATCTACATTGTCTTATGGTTGTTATTGTTTGACTTGCATCCCACTGGGATTTTTGCACACAGCGTTGAAATGCGGTGTTTTTTTCTTTGCTGTTTTTTCCCGGATTTTTCTGTTGCGTTGTCACGTTAAGATGTTTCTTGTTCATGTTTTTGTTTGTTGCGGTTGCACCCGAGTCAAGAGCCGCATGGTTCACAGGGTTATGCCTAATAAATGAAACTGAAACTGAAATGAACTCTGAAATTTTAATCCGAGCTTTCTTTCAACAATTGCCACAAGGTGCACGTGCCCTGCTGTTCCTTCCAGTTTTGTTGTTCCAAGAATGATTAGGTGTGGTTTTGGCAAATTTATCACACGAAACTTTCGCTTTGATTGCTATTATCTTGAGTCCATATTTGAGCATCTTATATTTGTTGAATAAATATTTTAAAAAATTACTTCATACATACATATTCCGTGTTTGTCTCCCCAGTGCGTAATATATTTACACACTGCACCAGGTAGTCATTTGAGGCCCATTCAAACATTCGGTAGGCCCAAGACCAGCTAAGATATCACTTACCACTGATGTTTTGCCATGGGTGAAACATGTAACTCAGGAAAGCGTGTACTTAGGGCAGTGCACCGACCGCTGTTTGACCACTCCTCATTGTATACACAACAACATCAACAACAGTAAACATTTGTGAATAATCAAGCAGCGCATGTGCCAGGCTAGGTACACTTTGATATACTGTACACATATACACAGATACACTCAAACACACATATACACAAACGTGGAGACGCACAAAATATACGATGCTCGGGATACATCTGTACACGTACATACAGAAATAAAACAACATCCACACCGGGACAATAACAGAGCCTTCTCTTGTAAAAAAAGTCATATTTACGATTGAAAATAAAACGGGCACTTCAGCAGCAGCCACTTGCTGCTCGGGATTATTGAGCAAGTGGCCACGTTTGATTGAAAAGGATAAATTGGTCAAAACAGCGGAGTAAAAACGAATAAACACAAGTTATGAGCGGGCACCGGACCCTGATCCACTTGCCAAGTACCCTCTAGAGTCTAGAGCAACGGTCCCCAACATTTTTGGCACCAGGGACGGGTTTCGTGGAAGACAATTTTTTCACGGACCGGGGGGGGGGGTGGTCATTGGGTCTTTCCCCCTTTTCAAAGAAGCTCTCCAGCGACGTTTGTTTTTTACTCATTGTGGCTACCAGGGGTTAGAGCTCGTGGGCTCACCAAAACTGTGACAAGTGCGCAGTGCGAGAATGAGGCGCGGATGGAAGTGGTAAATAATAAAATAATGGGGGCGGGTCACATGCGGACTCACCGCTCACACCTCCTGCTGCTGTGCGGCCCGGTTCCTAACAGCCCACGGACCGGTACCCCTTGGTGACTGCTCCAACCCAAAAATAAAGTCATTGATAATACAAAAAAATAAGTATGCTTGCTTATTTAATTTTTATTCCCACAGAAGACATCGCTGTGGAATAGATGGCGGAGCTTGCTCGTGACACCAGAGTTACCACCTGTCCTGGTCTTTCCCAGGATGTCCTCTCTGATGTATCTGCCTTACAAAATCTCCACGTCTTCCCCAGGACATCAAACGTCCCAGTTTATTTGCTATTCGCGTAATAATCCACGGCGCGAGACAAACGCATCGACACGCACCTCTCCCCTTGTTCACGGTATTGTGAGATGATCTTACTTCCCATGGAATGTCACTGAGTTTCGCACACGCCCGAGACGTCAGTTTCAGGAATAAGAAAAAACGGCCGTGGTCTCACTCCGCAGCCAGTGTGCGAGCTATTGCCGGCCCGAGGTGACGGTAGTTGTAATTCGTGTCACTGCGTGACCTTTTCTGTGGGGTAATGGCGATTGTATTGGTAATAAACAGAAGTGGCCCGGTGCAGTAATTGGGCAGGCACGAGGCATTAGCGAGTTCGCTTGCCTGCCTGTGGCGTGGGCGTGCTTGCTGGGCTTGTGCTAGCACACAGGGGGCCACGGTGGCGAGATGTTAACTCCCTCGCCTGGCATACAGGAGGTCGTGGGTTCGATCGCGACCCTGACGCTTCCTGTATATTCGACGTTTGCATGTTCTTTCGTCACGTGGCTGCCTGCGTTGATTTTTCTCCGGGTCGTCCGGGTTTTCCCTCCACATTTATAAACAACATGCCTTTAGAGTACTTGGCTGCTATACATTTCCACGTAATGAGCCACTTCGTTGAGCTATAATTTGTGAGCCAAGTCGCTTCTGAAAAAGAGCTATACAGCCCAATAGACCTTACCTTGCAAAACAAAACTTATTTTGTTTAAATAGTACGCCTTTTGGCGTCTTCTGGTCTAACACCATTTGAGACGAGGCTCCAAAGAAAGCCGTCTCTGGTGTGGACCAATCAGTTTCAAAGACAATGCATATATTATCAGAGAATGTTTTTTTGTTTGTATTCTGACCACAAGTATTGTGGTTAATGCAGACATGATTCCTTGTTAAAGGTTTCAGTTTGGTGTTCTAACATCTTGACACGCCTGTTTTATTGCCAGAAAAAAAGGGGAAACCTATTCTCCTATTTTGGTACTGGCAAAGGAGGTACCCAGATGTAGTTTAGTTAGATTTTTTTTTAAGCTACAGAGAGAGCCCGAGGACAAACAGGAAACAGCCGGTGGGCCACACTGCTCGAGGGACATCTGTGATGGGCGGCGTACGCACAGAGGCTGGAGTGACGAGCCAGAACTCGCATCACAGCCACCGTGGCTTCGTATCTTTTTCCTAACTAATAATAATAATGATCATTTCTTCTTGGTTCTTTCGGTAAAGTCACGTGACTTTACTGAAAGAACCAAGAAGATGAATCCCTGCAGTCACGAAAGCTTTAAATCGAGAAATAATGATAATAATTGAGGATAATGCATCAGCAGTGCAGCACCAGCACAGCATATAAAAACCCAGCGGAAATGTCTATATGCACTGTCCTAAAGAGGGAAAGTTCTATGAATATTATACAGCCGACGTTTTGGACAAAACGTTTTGGGAATGAAAATTCTTCATGTAAGGCTCATTGCTCAAAACTTTACCTTTGATTGTTTTTTATGTCCTCTATAGGGCAGTATTTCTTGCCGTGTCGAGTTTTTGTTCATCTTTATCCTACGTCATCTTCTGTCCTTCCACCCCCACCTTGAACTCATCTTTCTCTCTCCTGGATTTAATTGTATTCCATGCCAGGCTTCAATTGCCACACTCGCCGTAAACACGTCATGACGGTATTCCTCTAAAATGCATCTCCCCGGTATACAAAGGATGTTTTGCTCACATTTTAAATGCACCCAAAAACATATTTAAGGACATTCGGGGCTGTGCATAATTGGCAATTATGCATTCCATACACTTGGCAGGAATTGGAAAAATGCAGTGGTTGTAAAGGAAAATAAAAACAGAGGAATGGTTACGGTCTGTCAGGCCAAGTCAACTGCATTTGGCCAGGATTGTAAATAATTCATGCCGAAATGGTGTCGAGCTCTGATGCGAATTACTTTTTTTTTCTTCGAAAAGCAGAGGCTCAGAAGAAAACCAAGCGTCCGAAAAAAAAAATCATAAAGAATGAGCTATCTCCTTCGCCGGATTCTGAAGCTACTTGAGATTTACAACCGCTCTGCATGTCTCCGCGAGATGATTTGATTTGTGGGATCGGGTTTAGCAAATCATACTTAGATCTAATCCCATTTAACAGCGCGGAAACTCGCGGCGTTCAACGCAGCAACTTATATGCCGGCCTGATTAATGTTACACGTGCACTGACCGCATGCAGCGATGACGCAGGAGTGATGGCGACGGCGTTACGAATCCGACGACATGAATTCGATTTGTTGGCCACGGCTGACATCAGTGGCAAGTGGTATCTGAACCGGTCGTGGATCTGCACCTCCCTTTAGTAACCCGCGCTGACATGCGCGGTGAAGCGTTGGGCAAAGACAGCCAAGATGATCGTAAGGTTCGTAATAAAGTGTTCTTAGGTAAGCGTAAATGTGTCGTTAACCCGCCACCGCCCGACACAGCCAACCAGGAGGGTTTGTCACGTCAAAATGATCGAAAGGCTTTGGGAGGCCTTCATTGAACAGTGTGCATTATAATTATAAACAAACTAACAGGTCTGTAAGCGCCCATTCAAAAGCTGAATCGCAACTACATTTTATAGAATCTGAATCTTTATTTATCGTGGAGGAAATCCGATTAGCTACAACTCCAGCGGGGCATTCGGTCTACTCTTCCAATCCCTCAAGGTTACCTTGAAAGTAGGTGGGAGCACGCACGCTTTGCTCCACACAAGCGAAATGCCAACCGACCCCACTGGGCGATTGGACAGAAGGTTGCTACAGAGAACTCTCGCGCCACTGTTTTCGATTGTCACACCGGGGAGGTCGAACGGGAGACGCCTGGATCGCAAGTTCACGTGAGTCAACCATGACACCACAGCAGCATCCCCACATGTAAACCCATGCAGCGTCGTTGCCATTTAAAAAATATCAGCGATGGCAAAACAATTGCCGTGCCGCTCTCGGGAAATCGGGCGGGGCGGGGGTGGAGACTAAATGGTTAAACAGTCTCGTGGCGTTCACATCTTCTACTTGCAGTTTGTGCGGTATTTTCATGACCTCGGCAGTGACCTGTGATTGGAAAACTTCAATGCGAAATGAGAATTATATGAAATATAGACGACACGGGGCTAATCAGCATGTGACCCGTAAAGTGCTGAAATAATGTCAAGATCAAAACTGCTAATTTGTGTTAATTCGAATCTTTTTTTTGTATACCCGACTAGAAAAAAAGCAATGGCATTTGCATGCAAAATGTAACATTTGACCAGCCCAGCAAACGATATGATGTTTTTTGTTTTTCTTGTCAGCGCGTTGCTGACTTACATTTTCAAGGGCCATCGTGGGACGGCTGCACCATGCACCATGTGCATCCACTTTAAATGCGTGGGTTCAATTCCAGCCTCTGTTCAATGTTACAGTAAAGAGCCATGCGATGAGTGCCTGACAGTTTCTCCACGCCTATGCTGACTCATCCCGAATGATTACCCTTGGTGCGATCTTCCTCCAGATTATAATGCAGCAGCCCTGCAATCCCTGTGCTCACACCACCGCAGGCAAGCAGATCCTCTGCCACGGGGAGCTCTAGAAAACTACTCCGCAGGATATTTTGGTCTACTCTTCCACAGAAGGCCAAACGTCTCGGAGGAGGTAGGAGTACCCCCACTTTACCCCTACCACTTGCGATCTGCCGATCGATTCACTTGCAGCTTTGTGTCAACTGCTGAGCCGGGAGATGGAATTGAACCAACTACCGCTGGATTACGAGTGAAACGCCCCAACCATGACACCACAGGTTAACAGCAATCAGTACATGAAGCTGGAATAACAACCCAGGTCCTGTCTGCACAATGAAGAACCGCGTAAATCTGCATTGGTCTTTGATTCTATAAAGTGTTTAAATGAAAGCCAGGTGTTATGTTATTCCATTGTGTCGCAAATAACCCATTGTTTTTTTTTCGATATTTTGCCGCAATTATCCTTTTCATTGCAAACGTATCATGAAGATGTTAATTTCTGCAGCACCTCTCCAACACACACTGACAGATTTGGCCCCCATAGACTTCCCCCGCGATGATCGCTGTTATGATGCAGGATCCGTACGTATTAATCACATTCCCAACTTAGCAGTGGCGTTGCATTCCTTAAATTAATTTTAATGGGGAGCTTTCACAAAAAAAAAGATTTCTGGACAAATCCGAAGTGCAATTGCCGCCCACAATAATGTCTGGCTTTACCTTCAAGTTGTGCCTACAACGTGAGCCGGATTTGAAAGACAACTTGTTTTGCCCTCCATCTTACACCACCCACACCATCATTCCTCACTTATTATTTCCCCAGGAAAGTTTCATTCAGTCTCAGGAACGTGTTCACGAGGATTTTGTTCCAATAAACTGCACGGAGATGAACACGGGGGAACGTGAACGTGCGTGTGTTGAACTTCTTTCGCACCGTACGTAGGCCAACCGCGCGAATCGGAGGTGCAAACGATGCCCCCATACTCGGGACCTCTTCAAATCCTCCAGATGGGCACCTTTCCCCCTCCCTGTTTTATCCGGCGTCTTGGAATGCGGGTCACATTTCGGAGGCTTTATAAATCCAAGCACTACTTTTCTGCGTGCTGTAAACCGCCTGGGCTGCTCGTGAAATGCAACCCCCCCCCCCGCACCCCCCATGCCACCTCCCGTGCCCCCCCCCCCACCCCCGTGCCCTCTACCCCATGCATGTGGATTTGGGAGCCCGGTAAAGATGATCGTAGCGCGGGACACGACGGCAACCCCGTTTGGCATGGAATAAAATTGGAAACAGTGCGACGGGTGAAAGGGATAAAAGCGCAGCCCTTCAATTGCTTGCTCGTTCAACTGCTGTTGGAAGAGCCTCTGCCAAAGGGATCTCTATAAGAGACCCCCCCCCAACCCCTCAAATGGAGGATATCTATGCCTACCGCTCTTGCATGCTGGCCAGATTTCGTCAAGGAGTGTGAACCATCACGCGAACTCCGGTCACGCGGGGGAGGCTTTTCGACTCGCCATCAAGCAAAGGCGGCCACCGCACCGCGCGCCTGCAGATGGGCTTTTGCGGCCGTCTGGAACGTTCTACCTTCCGATATTAGGAAGCCGCTGGAGCTATGCACTTTCAAATCTCTACTGAAAACTCGTTTTTTTTTATTTTTGGACTGATTTATTTCGTGTTTAGTTTGTTGTCCCCCCACACCGCACATCCGATTTAGCACGCTTGGCTACGTACGGTGCGAAAGAAGTTAAACACACGTACACGAGACCTGTCGATCAATAGACTGTGGTTAACTCATTTGCATCGCTGGTTTGACAGAGGAGGGAAGGTGGGTAGGTGGGTGGGGGGTTAATAAACCCCCCCCATTGTTTAAACTGTCGCCACGTGGGGGGGGGGGGGGGCGGCGGGGAGAGAGATGAACTGGTGACCTCTGGATCGCAAGTCGAGTGTGCTCCCATGTCACCACGGCAAGACAAGATATTACGAGCGAATTATCCCTAAGCGATCGCATTAATGGGAGCAGCAGCCACCTCCGCTGCTCTCGCTTGACCTCCGGATCGAGCCCAAGCCAAACTCACAGCCAGGGCGACAACGGTAAATCTTTATTCTCGGGGGGGGGGCATCATTGGCCCCGGACCGGTGGTGGGGGTTAAACGCGTTGACAGCCACCTTCGTTAAACAGCCGTGGCACAATGGCCGTGCCCTGCCACGACTCCGCGGGCTACGAGCAAGCCAGGGAGCTTTAATTCGCGTTGTGCCCCTCAGCTGAAGCGTAAGCCCCCCCCCCCCCCACCTTGCCGACCCACGTCTCCTTCAGGAATTATGAATGCCTCTTGTCGCGCGTTAATTATTTACAGGAAATAATTAAAGCCTGACGAGCCAGCCTGGCTGTCTGAACACAAAAGGCTCCGAAAGTGGCCATGCGATGGATTTCAGGCTTACTTTTATTTCTCTTTCATGAAATTAAAAAGGTAATAAGGTCCCCTGGCCAGCGTTGCCACCGCCGTTATAAAGCGTGACGTTTCGTAGCCGCACAGGGCACTGGTTTATTTAAGGGTGACAGTGAAGTTCAATTAGGGTGAAGCAGTCGCCCAATGTTTATCACGCTGTACTATGCACCCAGAGAGCCTGCAATCGAATCCCAACCGCGCCTTCACATCGGTGGCGAGCGACATCTCCTCCCCACCATTCACACAAACCCTCCCCGACCAGCGTGGTGAAGTATGCTCAAACAACTCCCCATGGCCGACATGGCGCGGGGAAGTAAGACTGCCACCTGTCCAGGTTTGACCCGGGTTTGACCCGGACAGTCCTGGAATTGGCATCTGTGTTCGGGTGCCAGGAATTGATTCGTACCAAGATCTGGTGACTGGTATTGCATTGAACTGTATAACGGTAAACTGCACAGTTTTCATAGACTAAACCTATTTAAAATGTTTTTTTTTATTTCACCAGGTAAGGCCCACTGAGCTATATAGATCTTTTTCAGAAGCGACGTGGCCACAAATGAAAGCTCAACGTAGTGGCTTATCAAGTGGAAAAACCGGAGGACCCGGATAAAAATCCACGCAACCACGGGGAGAGAGACACGCAAACTCCAAATATGCAGCAGCAGGCGTCAGGCTCGGGATCGAACCCACAACCTCCTGTCTACCTGGCGAGGTAGTTAACATCCCACCACCGTGGCGCCACACGGAGAAGTGTGTTTGGGTTTGCTCTGTTGAAAAAAGGTGACAACCCTAGTCGGAAGGCCTTCATTCAGCGGTGAATTGACAAAAGGGCCGCAAACACTACCTATTGTTGTAACCGTCAAGCTCAATGTGAACCATAATGAATACACAGCGGTAAGTGACAGCGGAGAGCCAGAAGCTATTTTTTTGTGGTGGGCGACCATGCTGTCCGCTACATGCTTAAAACAGTTTAACACGCAGGCTGTCGCGACCAATATCATCCTTAATAAAGGTTTTTTTTGGGTTATATCGCGTAAATTTAAAAATGTGTCATTAAACCCGCCACCACCCGACACAACCAACTAGTAAGGTTTGTCACGTTCACAGAACGTGGCCAATTCGTCACTAGTACAGCAACACCGGTGCGTTATGAGAGCCAAGCCACAACATTTACAATCTGAGAACGACGTTTCACCAGTAATTACAACTAGCTTCATCAGGCGGTGGCGGGTTTAACGACACATTTATATATTTACGCCATCTAACCCCAAAAATAGACCTATATTACGGACGCTTGAATACATTCTCTGCATCCCCGGTGGAGAGTGCCAAGCGCAGAGTGACAAAGAACAATCGCAAACATTGCCCCAAACTCAATAGTGTAAATTCCCAGGCGGTGTTGTTTTTGACAAAAAAAAAATGACGGTGGACGGACAGCGCTATCTTTCCACGCCGGGCTCGCAGATTGCCCGCGGGGGCCCGCGACGATCGAACGTTCGCCGCGGTTTGCATCGCGATGCAAACGCCCCCCCCCACCACCCCCTCTTCGGCCGCTGCCTCGAGATAGCGGCCTATCTTTCGGGCATCGTGAAACTCATCCCCTCCCCCATCCTCCCACCACCACTCTGCCTCTCTTCTCTGCATGCGCTGCGTGGAGGCTATCTGTGAGATTAGCGAGGGCGTAATTTGGGAACAAGTTCAACCTGCAATGAGTGACAAGCGCTTTGCCCGAAGCGCCAAAACAAACGAGGGCATAAGTTCTGGCAAAAAACAATTGTGGCAACAACAACAACAACAATAAAAAAGATAACACTCCAAGAGAAAATAAAATCTTTGGGCACATCAACTTTCAACGTCAACACAAGTCCGAAGCCATTATAACGAAGCTTACAGGGAGAGAATGCTGACAACGGACTTCCAGAAACACATACAGCATGAGCAACCACATCATTTCCAGTCTGTATGTCACTCCAATGTCTACATCTTTCAATGGCCAGCCAGGCGGCGGCGGTGGCTATGCATGCCTCTAATCCAGCACTGTGGAGGCGAGGGTTGATGGATCTCACAAATGACAAATGTGGTAAACTCCCTTCCCTTGGCAATCGAAGTTGCTATATCCTGGCTCGCCAGCAGAATGCAACACAGCAGAGTGTGGATTATATCATCTGTCTCTTCTGTATGGGGTAGAGTGTTGCCCCCTCGGATGCGTAGATTTTCTCGCGGTGCTCTGGTTTCCTCCCCCCATGTATACACACTCACTAATTGTCTTAAAACATCTTACTACATAGAGAACTGCAGAGCAATTGTTGGTGCCTGCTCACCGCCCGGCAGCCCTCCAAGCTCATCTGTGGTTCCTCAGCAATTGTGAGATGCAATTTTCATGAATGAAGCTAGAAAATGTATTTTTATTTTATTTGCAAGGTCATGTGATTATCAACTCAAGAGCTCTGCAGCACATCCGGTGATGGCTTTCCACCACCGTAACCAACACCCTCCCCCGCTGTGTCCTGGGTTTCCCGACTCGGGCATCAGCGAAAGCAAGACAATACGTCTTCTTGGTTATTTCGGTAAAGTCACGTAGAAGGGAAATAATAAAATAATAAAAATAAAACATAATCAAATCATTCTCACGACGTTTCGGCCACAACGCAAGCAGCCGTCATCAGGTGAAGAACAGGTATGTCGGAAAGACAGCGTTGAATCCCTGCAGTCACGAAAGCTTTAAATCAAGACAATATAATTAGACATGAGACCGCAAAGTCATCCGTCAAGCGCTGCCTCGGGTACAGTGCCCGCAAACGTACGGGACTCCTGCCCCGCGTAGGAAACTCTTCACTTTGTGCCGGCCTTTCTTCCCACCTCCAGTTTCTACGTTGCCCCTCTTCTCTCACCGAGTCGCTTTACCCGAGGTCTGCAGTCACAGCGCGCATCACCACGGACTCTTTCCCCGGAGCGATTTACGCATCGCGGCTCGTCTGTCCGTCCGTTTGTCGCGAAAATCAACGTCCGTGACCGCCAACCCGACGCTACCTCGCCGCCTGGAACTCCACTAACCCCTTGGCGCACCCAGCAGCGTGCGGTCTTCATTCACTTTCACAAGAGGATGCAAACTCGCTCCGACTCCGGTTCCAGCGAGTGCTTGCAGCCAACCCCTGGCTCCGAGTCCGCGAGTCACGCTCAAAGTTTTTGTTTTTTCCCATCAGTTCGCGAAATCGTGAGCGTGATAAATATAGCCTCTTGTCGTTGCTGTTATTTTATATTATTATTGATGCCGCCCGCAGTGTAATGGTTGTTCGCACTCGACTCGCAAGGCCCTCCTTTAAACGTTCTGGAGAATCAAAGACCAAGGCAGGTTATATGGGTCCTCATTTCTCGTGAAGCAGCGTAAACCATCACGCAAACTCCGGTCATCCTCGCAGCGTTTTTGGATGCTCGCCATCAAATAACGACAGTCCCTACATCGAGCGCTTTCAGATGCGCTTATTTTAAGTCTAGATTGAAAACTCATTTCTTGAGAACTCCTTTTTGTGTGACGTTTGTTGTCCTTCCCCCGCACCTCAAATAAGCACCGTTGGCTATGTACGGTGAGAAAAAAGTTCAACATTAATACATGCTTTGCGTATACAGGACCTGGATTGTTCTTCCAGCTTCGTGTTTTCATTGCTGACCGAGTCAACCGGCGGTGTAATGGTTGTGGCATTGCATGCGCTTGCAATCCAGAGGTCCTCGGCTGTTAAAAACAACGCGGCAAGTTTCTTCAACTCCCTTGTCTCGAGCCACCGCAGCGGTTAAAAGCGTGCACACCGCGCTCACGCGTGGTGCCGGGTCGTCATGTCCGCATCAACGTGAATGTGGATGTACAGCAGGGGAATATCCTTGCAAGGTAGGGTCGGTGTCACGCACTTCCCCTCACTTATAACAGTGGACGGTTAACCTTGAAGCACCCTTCCATTTTGCCAAAGCATTAGGAAATGCTGAGGGGTGACTGACAAATGCCGTTTAATAAACGGCGTGAAATTTCCATGGCTCAGATAAAGGAATATTTTAAAAAGCTCCGGCGTGCGAATGTTTCCAATTTGCTTGACACTCTGAGGGTATGAATATCTCGATTTTAAGCTTTCGTGACTGCAGGGATTCATCTTCTTGGTTCTTTCGGTAAAGTCACGTAGAAGGGAAGTAATAAAATAATAAAAATAAAACATAATAAAATAATTCTCACTATTATTTTATTATGTTTTATTATGTTTTATTTGTATTATTATTTTTATTATTTTATTACTTCCCTTCTACGTGACTTTACCGAAAGAACCAAGAAGGTATGAATATCATCACAATACGTTTCTCGGGGTGTAGCGGAGGTGCCGCGGGTGGCACAATGCGCGATGAACCCAGCGGCACCGAGTTTGAATCCCGGCCAAGGGGGCATTCGAACCGGCCCTGTGCAGTCTTCTTCACCACACCAATGCTGACCGACATGGTGAGTTATGGTGAAATAGCCCGCACTACCGACATGGCATACATGTAACTTGCCCGAGAGTTGGTACGCCGAGGAGATGGAGCGATAAATTAGGCCTCGCCGAGGTGGATCGCAACACCGCAGGATCATGAGAGGAGACGGCTAGGGGAGGTCTTCATCCAGCAGTGGATTGATCGTGGCAGATGACGATGATTGACAAGACATGGCGAGGTCTTTGTCCGGCAGTAGATTCACAAAGCATTGTACGTTATTATTATTCTGTTTTTACAAAGGTGTATTCTCATTTGTAACCAAGTACTAGTTTGTTTCAATGACATTATTCTTAATAAACAACAACGTTGTTGTTGTTGTTTGATTCTGAATATTTTTTTTTATTGTGCAAGATTAACTGAACCGAACTATTCGCTCTTCAATCCAGATGCGACCTGGCCACATCTCGGCACATCGCCGTCGCTAATATCATCGCATGCGGGAATGTATCGTTGCAGCAAAGACATAATCAAACCACATCATGTTGTTTCTAGATGTGGAGGGAGGGTGGGGGAGGGGGACGGGCAAAACCAGAGCAACCGGCACTTGGTCGGCACGGCACGGCACGGTTGTGCCTAGTGGAAAAAGAGGCGCGGTTGTAATGGTCTCTAGGTGATCGTTGTGTCGTTGTCCTTCCCCCCGCACCTCCAATTAGTACGGTTGGCTACGTACGGCGCGATAGAAGTTCAACGTACGTACGTACATACGTTGGCTGTTGAACATGAGGCTCGTGACGTGGAGGTTTTGACGCGACGGGCGGCCACGCGGGGGACAGCGTTGACTCATAACGCAGCTACAAAAATCCGTCTCGCCATCTAAAACAACCGATCTCTACAACGTGATGTTTGGCACCGAAATACTACCTAGCATTGAATCCTCCCTCCTGGGCCTTAAACCCCAAGGTATCACCAGGCACCAACACACACCCCTCCAAGCATGTTACATTTCCGTTAGAAAGCCCATCAAGAACTCCTGGAAGAATCACGGTACGGGGGGGGGGGTCTCATTCACCCTCTGTCATACCTCCATATTCGCCCTAGCAGCTTCAGAACACCTGAGTCTGAAACTGAGGAACAGGGCAGGGGAGTTCACCCAGATCTGGGCCCCCCTCGTCAATACCACTCCAGAGATCCCTGAGTCGACTTGACTGAACTTGAAATGAGACTGACTCCCCCCTCCCCTCTTTCCCACTTACTTCCTCGAAGACAGGGGATCTGACGCACCACGTACCATGTAAGGGGCCGTCCATAAATGACGTCACGCACCTAGGGTAGGGGGTCAGATATTTGTGACGATGTGTGACGATGGGGGGGGGGGGGTTAAGAAATGTAACGTCACATCAAAATGTGCAACTTTAAATAAATATAGACAACACGTTCTACTTAATTAAATATACTTTTAAATAAATGTTTTCTCCAACATCAGAGTGCAGCGACACATTAAACACGCACTACAATGACAATAGTTTAAAGCGATTTGAAGCTTTTTTCATTTGGGGGGGGGGGGGGTGCAGAGCTTTGTGACGCCATATTTGAGGGGGGGGTCTGACTTTTGTGACGCCGTGTGACGAAAGGGGGGGGGGGTAAAAAATCGTCCAAAATCGCGTGACGTCATTTATGGACGGCCCCTAACACCACGGTCCTACACGTCCACGTTCGCTGTCTGTCCGAGCCGCCTATCCCTCTATGGGTGATTTCGAGGTCAGAGCGCTTCGGCTGGCAATGCTAAGATTCTGTGCCCAAATGCATGGCATTATGGGTTTTCTCTGGGTTACCAGACTTTCCCCTTACACGGCACGGAACAGACCTGTGGTCGAAATCAGACAGCTGCCCGTGATTAACCTGCATTCACAAGCTAGCTCATGGTCTTAGCCAGGCCACCAATCACTGCACACACACACACAAAACCATCGCATTTAAGTTGTTTTTTTCTCTTTAATTTGGCTCCATTCAAGCACTCGGAATGAAAATAGAACTTCGACTGTCATGCAGCGAACATTATTATACGTCATCGGCAGAGTGGCTGTGGAGAAGCGCCGCCCTCTAAGGTGTGGACCAGAGGTCACTTGTGGAGAACTCAAGAGGAAGCTCTGTGATATCCACTTCCGCGGGTCGTTCCTCGAACAGGAAAGCTTGCACGAGAGGTCCGAATGCGTCCGAACGTCTTGTGACGTGGGCGGCGATAGCACAAGGAGGATAACATTCGGGGGGATTGTGGGGTGGGTGAACGACAAACGTTTAATTTTTTTCCAAAAAAAATATCACGTTCATTGTTTATGACGCGTACAACAACTGCACAGGAGTGGCGAAGCCCCTTTCTTCCCAAAAGCAATTACACGCTCACACGTTGACGGCGCCAATAATAAGGCAACCGAGCTCCAACATCGATTTTTTTTGGGGGGGAAATTTGGTTTAATTGCTGCAAAATTAAGTGACAGGGGAAATGTAAAGGGTTCATAATTGCTAACATTAACCTGCACAGGCTCACACATCGCAGGTTTTTGTAGCATATGTACCAGTCGCTTAAAACGTGTTTGTTTGGTTTTTTTTACTAATGATAATACAATTGAAACATTAAATATGTGGACTTGATTAGAGAGTTTATGAGCAAAAAGTGAAACTAATTCTGCGACAGGCTTACGGAGACGACCGTCCAACCCTCGGTATAGGATTGGTAAAGTTTCAGCCAATGGTGGAGCCAGGATTTTCAGGTAAGGGGGGCAACCCCTCCAGCAATGAGAAATGATAGAGGAGTTGTTAGTAAGTAAGGACTTGTCCCTTGCTTTTTATTCGATGCGTGTACGGCGATGGCGCAGCCATCGATCGAGGGTCGAATTCGAACCGCGCTGTGTGATCGGCATCGCGCTCGCTGAAGGTGTTTGCCTTCAGGGAAGTCGTGTTCTGTATACGCAACTGCGCACAATTCTGAGTCACTTATAACTGCTTTGCCGTTACTAATTGCCAATTATGGACACAGACTAATGTCATATCATCTCATAGAGTCCCAGCACGTAATAATATGCTACACAGTGGCAGTGGGGGTCGCAAAATGCCGATTTACTACTAATAAACATGCCCCCCCAATGATCCGATCGAAATCCCTAATTTTGATCGGATCATTGGGGGGGCATGTGCCCCCCCCCTCCCCCACTGGTTCCGCCAGTGGTTACAGGTGTGTTGGACTTCATTCGCATCCGTACGGAGCCAACCGTGATAAGCGGAGGTGCAGATGTGCATGCTGGGATTTACATTGAGAGACGGAGTGTGGAAAAAAAATCATAGATTCGAGGATAACAACACAAATAACACTATGAGACCTCATTTACCAGTGGAAAAATATAGTAATAGGTTTTAACCCTTTCAACTGGTACAAAACTACGCCTTTTGGCGTCATCTGGTCCAACACCAATGGAGACTAGGCTCTAAGAAAAGCTGTCTCGGGTGTGGACCAATCAACTTCAAGGACAGTGCATATCATTATCAGAGTTGTTTCTTTGTTTGAATTTTGACTGCTTGTGTTGTGGTTATTGCAAACATGATGCCTTGTCCTAGATTTGAAGCTTTCGTGACTGCAAGGATTCATATTCTTATGTTTTTTCGGTAAAGTCACGTAGGTTAAACATCAAAATTAATAAAAAATAAAATAAAATAAAGATCACGACGTTTCGGAGGCAACACATCTTGAATCATTGCCTCACTTGATGCAGCTAATCTGGCTGTGACGGTCCCACCTGATGACGGAGACTTGTGTTGCCTCCGAAACGTCGTGATCTTTATTTTATTTTTATAAATTTTGATGTTTTACCTACGTGACTTTACCGAAAAAACCTAAGAATATGATGCCTTGTATAAAGGTGTCAGTTTTGTACCAGTTGAAAGGGTAAAAACTTATTACAACACAAATAACAAGTGTTAATAAAAGGGGTCTTTGGCAGGACCTCTCATCCCCCCCCCACACACTGGCTCCGACAGTGGTTTCAGCCCTGCAATTTCGTGCTGATGCTGCTACCGGTGGGTAGGAAGGGCTTCTTTCGCACCTCCGATTACCACGGTTAACTTTGTATGGTTCGAAATAAGTTCAACATACATGCACTAGAGGGAGCACGAGAGCCCTGCTCGAGGCTGTTTTTGGCCTACTCTTCCAAGCTGGCCAGTCGTCTTGGAAGAGGTTGGCGCGCCCACACTTTACCCCACCACAATACTTGTGGTCAGAATGCAAACAATAAACATACTCTGATAATTCATTAAAAAAAAAGGTTTTTGGGTTAGATCGCGTTATTTATAAATGCGACACATTTATAATATTAGTCGCGAAAGCCTACGTGTTAAACATACTCTGATTATATATGCATTGTCTTTGAAACTGATTGGTCCACACCAGAGGCAGCTTTCTTTCGAGCCTCTGGCTCCAAAGAAAACTGTCTCTGGTGTGGACTAATCAGTTTCAAAGACAATGCATATACTGTCAGTGTTTTTTGTTTGCATTCTGACCACATGTATTGTGGTTAATCCAGACATAATTCCTTGTAAAAAGATTTTATTTTGGTGTTTTAACATCGAAACACCTGTTTTGTTGCTAGAAAAAGGGAGAAAACTTATTCTCAACCTCTGTACTGTAAGTCCTCTGTTCTAACCTTTGCGTAGCCCACGGAACAGCCCGGTAACATCTCAGAGACCCATAGCGGTTTGAGTTAAATGGTCGTAAGTTATGCAGCTGCAAGAGTGAAGATACGTGCTTAAATACCGCGTTCACATAATCTCTCTTTGGAAGGCAATTACTGGCGAACTTACCCAAAAAGAACATTTAAAGGCTACAGAATTATCCAAAATAGACAGTTTCTTTCGTAAGTTCACTCAATAGTGCAATTATAAAAGCGCGCGAAATCCCTGTGACGTTATTTTTCGAAAAGAAAAATAAGAGAACAAAGTTTATTATGAGTATTTTTTTCAAACCATAAGAACCCTGAATTGCAATTCAGATCAATATTGATACAATTACTTTGACAGGCAGGAATTTTATCACGAAAATGAATGACCAAGAAATAGATTTTTAAAGGCCCATACGTTAAGATGACATGATATATATATCAAAGAGAATATATATTTATCACAAATACAACAACACGTGATTAAAACACTAATTGCAAATAATGAATACATTTGCGCATACCAACACATGGGATACCAAGGCGATAAATGTCCAAGTAAATAATATCGAACGCAACATTCCCATGAAGCTGCGACGCAACATTGTGAAGTGGAGGGTTTAACGGGAGCAGAACGGATTTGTTTTCGGGGGAAATGAAAGTTGATCATGACGGAGCGGCGTGCCATCGTGCCTCAAGAGGGTCGTTCCTACAACGGGTGGACACTGCCAAGGGCGAGATTCAAGTTAAAGTTCATTCATTAGGTATAGCCTTGTGAGCCATTCGGCTCTTGAATCGGGTGCAACCGCAACAAACAAAAAACAAAAACATGAACAAAAAAACATCTTAAAGTGAATATGTGACTGAGTGCAAACAGAAAATCCAAGAAAAGACAGCAAAATATTGCAGAAAAACACACCGTACACCAACGCTGTGTGCAAAAATCCCAGAACAACCAACAACAACCACGAGACAACTTAGATTAAGGCCATCAGTCTAACTCTGTACTACAACAAACAAACATGGCTAAACCAATACACTTTTCGAAATCACCAAAATAAAGCCATGAAAGCAATGAAACAGTGATCATAGGAACTGTGACGGAATTTTCACAATAAATGGCATAAACAACATGTACTACCAAAACCCTGCAGCCATAGCTGGCTGCATAAGTCACTCCACAACAGCAGGAGCATCAATCTGAGTATTATCGGAGATGCGAACTTAAATCACGGGGCACGGACCGAGATTCGGGAACGAACTCTCAAAGGTGCACAAAGGAGAAGCGTGATAGAACTTCAATCAATGAATCTTTATTGGCACGTGCCGATATCGCCCTCAATGATATCATTACAGCGGAACGAGAGCGGTACGGGGGTGGGGAGGGTCACGGAGCAACAGGAATGAACAAAAAAAATTAACCCGTAAAAACAATTTTTTTCACTATAAATCCTTTATATGCGTGGCGGCTAGAGTCCTCTCGTCCTCTGGCTTGAGATGGCTGCCACCTATGTGTCAGATGATTGTCTGGCAGCATTAAGCAATTGGTAATTAAATATATATTTTTTCCCTAAACAGTGTAACATTTTGGAGAAAAAAAATTAACGAAAATTAATTGTCACGCACAACGAGTCTGTGTGCAAAATGTCAGCTCGATTGGATCACGGGAAGTGGGCTAAAAAACGACCGAAAGACTTGCACGGCCGTAAGCAAGCAAGCAAACACGCAAGCACGCAAGCAAGCAAGCAAGCGAACTTAATATAAGGATTTAAAAAGAACCCCGTCACGACCCCCAGTGGCTAACACCGACACATTATGCTGAGATACAGAGGGCGGAGGAACAATCTCTCAAAAGTGGACAAAAATAAGCACGGTGTATGTTGCGCTTTCTTTCGCACCGTACGTAGCCAACCGTGCAAATCGGAGGTGCGGGGAAATATGAATTAGCGCCGAGAGACAGATACGGGTAGGGGAACACGCGGATCGGAGAGCGTACACAAGTGAAGATAAATCGTTTCGACTGTGAATAACAAGTTAAGGGAAATAGCATCGACTGTGAATGCAAAGTACGTGGGGTTGTTGCAGGGCGGGTCGCGTGGAGGGACGGCTGTGGCCTACGTGGCGAGGTGGGTGGCAAAGAGTGGCAACGGCCAAAACAAAAAAAACGGAATGCGCTGCAGAGGTGGAGCTGTGGTGGAGCTGTGGTGGAGCTGTGGTGGAGCTGTGGTGGAGCTGTGGTGGAGCTGTGGTGGAGCTGTGGTGGAGCTGTGGTGGAGCTGTGGTGGAGCTATTGAGAGATCGGCGCGCGTGTCGGAGACACGAGTGATTCAGGCGCCACGGGAGCACGTGGGCCAAAGCCGTAATTATAATATATATTGGGGGAGGGACACATCCCCCCCCTCCCATATTCAAATATGCTAAAAATATCCCCCCCAATATATTGCTATAAAATAGATTCATGTTTATATGATTGTTGTTATGTTTGTACTTTATTAATCCCTAATCTCTGCCATTACATACAATGAGGTAAAAAAGAAAAAACAGAGCATTGTAATACAATAGACTATTAGACATTATTGTAAAAAAAAAGTCCATCCTATGTGTCAGTGAATTTTTGTTATATTTTAGGCAGAAAATGGCAGGAAATGAGTTTTCAAATTTAGGAGAAAAAAATTTTGGGGGGGACTCCCAGACCCCCTGGAAGATTTGGTCCCCCCCAATGTTGACTCCATGGCTACGGCATTGGCGTGGGCTGATGATGATGATGACGATGAGAAACAACAAACCGAGCCATCGAACAAAGACGGTTTTCGCCGCATCGCGCGCTTTCAGCCGCGCTTTTGCGGCCGTCTGGAATGTTCTTCCTTCCGATATTAGGACGCCACCTGAGCTGTACACTTTTAAGTCGAGATTGAAAATAATTTCTTTAGAACTGCTTTTTTTGTTTAGTTTGTCCTTCCCCCCACCTCCGATTAGCGCGGTCGGCTACGGACGGTGCAAAATAAGCTCAACATGAATATGCATACAAAGAAGGATTGAGGCGGCACAGGAGCTTTGTGGGCTGGTGATGATGATGACGATGGCGTGAAGAGACCAAGGAGGGCGCACCTATGCCGGCAGGGCCAGAATGCCGGCTCCTTGACGTCACCAAACATTTGGGCAACGCTTTGAGAATTTGAACCGATTTTGTTCAGGGTGAGTCCCAAATAGCAACGCAACTTTAGTACGAAGCTGTTTACATTTGGATCATCTTTTTGTGGGTCATCGTGCCCTCTGCTCCACGGACCTCTCGACAGACACACAGACGGACGAGCCAGATGGAGCGAATGCAATAACGCTTTCAATCTTGGTTGGAAAGCGCAAAAAAATGCGATCGATTTTTCGCTTCGAATCATTCGAGCACTGAATCATGAATCGCTACACCCCAACTGGACAATCACGGCATTACGGCGGGAAAACGCTTTCAGACGATGCCACCCACCCCAACCACCGACGCCGAGAGAAGGCAGCCGGCCCCGGGCTCTACAGCATCAGTAGGTGGCCGTCCATAAATGACGTCACTCACCTGGGGGGGGGGGGGGGTCAGATATTTGTGACGATGTGTGACGAGGGGGGAGGGGGTGTTTGAGAAAGGTGACGTCACATCAAAATGCGCAACTTTAAATAATTATAGAATTATTATAACAACACTAATTGTTATAACAACACTCCTACAACATCAGAGTGCAGCGCCACATTAAATACGCACTACAATGACAATAGTTTGAAGCGATTTTAAGCATGTTTTATTTTCAAAATGGGGGGGGGGGGGGCAGAGCTTTGTGGCGTCACATTTGAAGGGGGGTCTGACTTTTTGTGACGCCGTGTGACGAGGGGGGGGGTCAAAAATCGTTCAAAATCGCGTGACGTCATTTATGGACGGTCCCTAGGACCCCGGGCCGTTGTGCAAACAACAACAACAACTCATCTTCTTGGTTCTATCGGTGAAGTCACGTAGAACGCAAGCAGCCGTCTTCAGGTGAAGCTTCACCTGAAGACGGCTGCTTGCGTTGTAGCCGAAACGTCGTGAGAATTATTTTATTATTTTATTACTTCCCTTCTACGTGACTTTACCGAAAGAACCAAGAAGATGAATCCCTGCAGTCACGAAAGCTTTAAATCGAAACAACAACAACAAAAACGCAATCTTGCTGCAGCGATGCGAATTGTTCGTAAGGGCTGGCGCGTGGTGGGTGCCACATTTTTTGAAGTGCTGCCATTCGCGCTCCTACCGCCCCCCCTCCCCGCTAGAGGCGTTAGCGAAGGCGAGAAAACTCGGAGGGAGTCTCATCACGGTCGCACGTGGCACCTGCGATTCGGCGCAAATGGCCGGCCGAGTTGAACTCCCAGCGGCCGCTCCCGCAATGGACGCATCGATCGACGGCGCTCGGAACGCCGCCCTCTGCGGTGAGACGCGGGGCTATAAACGTCCCTCCCGCATCGGCAGCAAGGAGTCAGTCGGTGGGCTTGCTGCCCACACGCGTGGCTCTGTCCGTCTCTGGGGAGCTCGCATCGGCGACTCGCCCGGGAATCCGGAGTGACGCGGGGCACGGAATTCACCGCTCCTGTGTTTGCAGACTCCCAATCCCAGGCGCGGCCAATTAGCGCACAAATGTACGGGCGACTTTGGCTTCGTGTGCCGGTGGCATGTGCTGCGCTAGAGGAGAGTTGCTCCTGTTTTTGTTTCGCATGTTCAGTGGCAGCTACGGGCGAGGCCACGAAAACAAGCGTGGGTCTTCTTCGCGCGGCTCAAGCTGATGCAGAGCAGCAGCCATCATTTCACACCGAGATGGCTGAGTCCACGTACTCAGCCATCATCAGGAGTAGCGGAGTGTATCGCTGTGACGATGCCTGCTTCGTACGCGTGAATCAGCCATCGAGTCGCCGCGTGTTCCGTCGTCCGTTCTGGGTGACATCAAGAAACGCGCATCTGCTGTAGTTTGCGTGGACGCCGTTTGGGGGGTCTGTTCCACGAGCGTGTGTCGGGTCTTTCACGAGGTGTTTGTGACCTTCAGTCGGGATGTAACCGGTGCGTCGATTCACCGGTGATAATTAACGACGCTCACGGCACGCGCATCGACTTGCGTTCGACTCGTGCGACCTTGCAGGTTACCCCAACAGCGTGAAGAGATAGGCCACAGATCGAAGATCTTCGAGCTGCGTGTGGTGGGGTGAAGCGCGGGTACTTCCACCTCTTTCAAGATGGAAGAGTAGGCCAAACACCCTCTAACAGGGAGCTCTCTCGTGGAGGCCTCTGCACCAGCAGTGGATCGAGCAAGACACAGCAGTGCTGCACCTCCACCTCGTTCTGTGTTTTCTTTTTTGTCACATTTAAGCGATCAGAGCGGGACGATGCGGGAACAAACAAGACCGAACAAAATGAGTCAGGATGACAATCTGTCGAATCACCGGGGAGTTTAATCATTGCAAGGGCTCAGTAGCAATTGGGTTGGATGGGGGGGGGGGTGACGGCGCAATGGTTAGCGCACAGGACTACGAAACTGGCCATCTGAATTCCATTGCTGGCCATGACCAACACCGAGTGGCGAGTGATCTGTGAATCGATCCTAGGAACCACCTCCCGCTCCTCCCCTCACCATCACCCCTCCCTGGCCTTCCCCAACGGGCAAAGACAAACGTGAACTATGGACGTATGATCAAGTAACCCCCCACCCACCATCCCTCCGACTGACAAAGCATGGAATGGCCCTCATCCAGCAGTGGATTGAGAAATCGTCAAAGACGGGTCCCTGCATTGCGCGCGTACGAGATGCGCTTCTGCGGCCGTCTGGAACGCTCTTCCTTCCGATATTTGTAAGTCACTGGGAGCAATACACTTTGAAATCACCTCGATTTAAAACTCAATTCTCTATAACTGCTTTTTGTGTTCGGTTTGTTGTCCTTCCCCCACACCTCTGACTAACACGGTTGGCTACATACGATGCGAAGTTCAACATACATACATACACATGGCTCCAAAACAAAGCATTCATAATGGCTATGTGGTGCTTATATTTACATGAATACAGTCTTCACGACTTGGCGTACAACAAAAAAACACAGCAACTATACACTACCACAGCCGTGGTCTCAAGCATATAATGAATGTGGTCTGCTAAGTAATCAGCATTTCCATAGTGACACCAATGCAACGCACAAAGGTCATCTCCCACCCATGGAGCATTAATTGGCCACTCGCCGGATGAACAATTGGCATCATTTGCATGCGGACGCCCGCTTCCTTTCTCACGACAAGCAATGCAGCCACAGCACAGGGGACGCGGCGATGGGAGGGAGCCACTCGTAGTGAGCGCTTACCAGGGGTGGAACGATGTATCTGTTACTTAAGATGAATCCTCAAGCTCACGACACACGCAGGGGATTGCACGTGCAAGGATCCGCAACCTCCGATTAGCACGTTTGGCTACGTACGGTGCGAAAGAATTTCAACATGCGTACATACAATCGGTGGTTTTTAATTCGTTTTTATGTGTTGTGGTTATTCGGGGTGGTGTGTTAGCACGAAGGTTCATGCACGCGTGATGTCAACCCGGGCCACCTACATTCGATTCTGGGCCATTGCTAACATCAATGGCGAGTGAGATGCCTCTGTGCGGGGGCTGCTCTGCACACCCAGCATAGTTAGCCAACCCACCAGCACAGCTAGCCAACCCACCGGCACAGCTAGCCAACCCACCAGCACAGCTAGCCAACCCACCGGCACAGCTAGCCAACCCACCGGCACAGCTAGCCAACCCACCGGCACAGCTAGCCAACCCACCAGCACAGCTAGCCAACCCACCAGCACAGCTAGCCAACCCACCAGCACAGCTAGCCAACCCACCGGCACAGCTAGCCAACCCACCGGCACAGCTAGCCAACCCACCGGCACAGCTAGCCAACCCACCGGCACAGCTAGCCAACCCACCGGCACAGCTAGCCAACCCACCGGCACAGCTAGCCAACCCACCGGCACAGCTAGCCAACCCACCAGCACAGCTAGCCAACCCACCGGCACAGCTAGCCAACACACCAGCACAGCTAGCCAACCCACCAGCACAGCTAGCCAACCCACCAGCACAGCTAGCCAACCCACCGGCACAGCTAGCCAACCCACCGGCACAGCTAGCCAACCCACCGGCACAGCTAGCCAACCCACCAGCACAGCTAGCCAACCCACCAGCACAGCTAGCCAACCCACCAGCACAGCTAGCCAACCCACCGGCACAGCTAGCCAACCCACCGGCACAGCTAGCCAACCCACCGGCACAGCTAGCCAACCCACCAGCACAGCT
Source organism: Lampetra planeri (assembly GCF_965212315.1). Lineage (NCBI taxonomy): Eukaryota > Metazoa > Chordata > Hyperoartia > Petromyzontiformes > Petromyzontidae > Lampetra > Lampetra planeri. The sequence goes on along the minus strand of NC_136145.1, from coordinate 4,264,628 downwards.
AGCCAACCCACCGGCACAGCTAGCCAACCCACCAGCACAGCTAGCCAACCCACCGGCACAGCTAGCCAACACACCAGCACAGCTAGCCAACCCACCGGCACAGCTAGCCAACCCACCAGCACAGCTAGCCAACCCACCAGCACAGCTAGCCAACCCACCAGCACAGCTAGCCAACCCACCGGCACAGCTAGCCAACCCACCAGCACAGCTAGCCAACACACCACCACAGCTAGCCAACCCACCAGCACGGCTAGCCAACCCACCGGCACAGCTAGCCAACCCACCAGCACAGCTAGCCAACCCACCAGCACAGCTAGCCAACACACCAGCACAGCTAGCCAACCCACCGGCACAGCTAGCCAACCCACCGGCACAGCTAGCCAACCCACCGGCACAGCTAGCCAACCCACCAGCACAGCTAGCCAACCCACCGGCACAGCTAGCCAACACACCAGCACAGCTAGCCAACCCACCAGCACAGCTAGCCAACCCACCGGCACAGCTAGCCAACCCACCAGCACAGCTAGCCAACCCACCAGCACAGCTAGCCAACCCACCGGCACAGCTAGCCAACCCACCAGCACAGCTAGCCAACACACCAGCACAGCTAGCCAACCCACCAGCACGGCTAGCCAACCCACCGGCACAGCTAGCCAACCCACCAGCACAGCTAGCCAACCCACCAGCACAGCTAGCCAACACACCAGCACAGCTAGCCAACCCACCGGCACAGCTAGCCAACCCACGGCACAGCTAGCCAACCCACCAGCACAGCTAGCCAACCCACCAGCACAGCTAGCCAACCCACCGGCACAGCTAGCCAACACACCAGCACAGCTAGCCAACCCACCAGCACAGCTAGCCAACCCACCGGCACAGCTAGCCAACCCACCAGCACAGCTAGCCAACCCACCAGCACAGCTAGCCAACCCACCAGCACAGCTAGCCAACCCACCAGCACAGCTAGCCAACACACCAGCACAGCTAGCCAACCCACCAGCACGGCTAGCCAACCCACCGGCACAGCTAGCCAACCCACCAGCACAGCTAGCCAACCCACCAGCACAGCTAGCCAACACACCAGCACAGCTAGCCAACCCACCCACACACTTTGTGATGGATGATTGCGGGAAAAAAAATTGTAAAATATGTAAGCCTGACACGCTTGGGGTGGACAGGGGCAGGCTTAACCAAGGCCGGATAACAGCCACAGTGGCTGTTGCATAGCCATTTACGTTGACCACAATGCATTGCAACAACGTGTTGAAGCTTCCTGTAAATGTGCAGTGTTCCCTCGTTATTCGCGAGAGAATGTTACCAAGATGCTCGTGAATTGCACATTTTGGGGATAATGATATTGGCCTGCTGAAACCTATATTTTAATTGAATTACCTGAAGTAAATACATAAGTAAGTTATTAAATACGTGGAAATTATCCCATCACTTTATCTCTCGTTACTCTGTCTCATCACTTTCTCTCTCTCTCGATGCTGTAGTCGTGTACAATTCCAGATGCGACTCGCGGATAGCCAAAATCGCGGATAGTAAGTTCATGAATAACGAGGGAATTCCTGTACAGAGCTGAATGCAAATTGACTCAGAACCGCACACTCAAACGTTTTTCAACAAGCACTCTTATTACACTTCCATAAAAAAAAACACATACCTATGCCTTGACCTATAATTATCTCGCATTCCAATGCCTGTTCAGCTACGCGGGTATTGAAATATATTTCGGTTGTGCATTGAAGGGTGGCCCTGACAATATGAATTCAATTACATTTCTCCATAATACGGGTTGTTATTTTTTAATACGAGGAAATTAAATTTCCTTTTGGTGCAAGTGTTATTTGTTTAACCATACAAGAACTCAACAGACCAGGATGGGGCCGCATTTGCGCGAGTCAACTGGCAACTTCGTATATTTCGAGAGAAAGCAGAAAGTTTCCTGTTCAATGGAAACCTGCGGAACAATCAACTTTACAACAGCCAAACATTATCCAGCAGCGACTTAAAACACAGAGCGAAACTTCATACCGCTAGGGACGTTTTATCCAATAGGCACAGTAGGCACTTTGCCGAGGGCTTACGAAAAGTAAAGGGCTTACGAAAACAAATGTTGACCATGTTTGTTGTTTGTATGATTACATTTTTTTTTACCAAGATATCGTCTTGAGTTAATATGTTTATATAGCAAGGACAGTCGCGGTGTTTATACAAAAAGGCAGAGTCACGTGATTGGCAATCGGTTTTTTTTTTTCATAAGGTGAGCGAAATGAAACGCTGGAGATGGACTTTTCGAGATTTTTCCATCACAAAAAAAACCAAGAACATCTTCGAATTGTGTGTTTTCGCACAATCAAGCGAGTGACGGCCGCGGGAGTAATATTGGGCAGCAGCAGCAGCAGTACCTCCTGTCAAAAGTTATCACTGAAGGCCTACAAGAACCTTGATCCGGCCTTGCAAACCGGCACGCGGGTTCTAGAGTTAGAAATGTAACCACGTAGTAAAACATCAGAACGGTAAAGTTCACAGTATGTAAAAAGGGGGTCGAGAAAACAGAGTTAAACATCGTGAAACAATTCATACATGGCATGTGTTTTAAAAGTGCGCCCAAGTGTATTGAAAAAAGCCGTTACTTGTGTACACTTTCCAAAGTCATCGCGTATAATAAGCGCAAACAGGCTCTAAGAAAACCGCCCGGAGCAAATTAAAATAGAAGGCTTGGACAAAATGAGGACGAGCATCACACGTTCAATTCCACCGTACTGAGTGTAAATAATGAATCCTAGGGTAGGCAAACAAAGAACAGCGCAGAAACTAAAGCTTTAAATGAAATACAAAGAACTCAAGTCGAACTGCAATTCGAAATCTGGACGAGATGGAGAAATTAGGATTACATTGCTTGTAATGATGAGAAAACACGAGTCTTCAAAGACGTATTGTATTTGGTGATACTGTGTCAGTATCACCAAAGCACAGATGACGAAAAAAAATACATTTACATTTTTATTGTCTGCAGAGTGAATGCCTTGTATAATGAGCAGGCAATGGCTGCAACAAATGCTTGGCCAATATCATCAGCAGCAGCCATGGTCGATCCACTGCTGGATGAGAGGTCCTGCTCAAGACCCCTTTTATTAACGAATCCATGTTTTTTTGTTTCCACTCTCCGTCTCTCAATGTAAATCCCCAGCATGCACCTCTGCACTTATCACGGTTGGCTACGTACGGTTGCGAATGAAGTCCAACACACCTGTAACCACTGGCGGAACCAGTGGGGGGGGGGGTGGCACATGCCCCCCCCCCCAATGATCCGATCGAAACCCCTAATTTCGATCGGATCATTGGGGTTTATTAGTAATAAATCGGCATTTTGCAACCCCCACTGCCACTGTGCAGCATATTATTACGTGCCAGGGCCTCTATGAGATGATAGCACAATAGTCTGAGTCCATAATTAGCAATAAGTAACGGCAAAGCAGTTATAAGTGACTCAGAATTGTGCGCAGTTGCGTATACAGTCCACGATTTCCCTGAAGGCAAACACCTTCAGCGAGCGCGATGCCGATCACACAGCGCGGTTCGAATTCGACCCTCGATCGATGGCTGCGCCATCGCCACACACGTGTCGAATAAAAAGCAAGGGACAAGTCCTTACTTACTAACAACTCCTATCATTTTTCATTGCTGGAGGGGTTGCCCCCCCCCCCTACCTGAAAATCCTGGCTCCGCCATTGCCTGCAACGACTCCGATGACAAAGTAATACGAAGAGCCACTTTTATTAAAAGACCTCCACAATAAGGAACCCTACTCGAGACTTCCACAATCAGGGACCCTCCGCTTCCTTCTTGTCTTCCTGCTTGTATCTTCCTCCGAGCGTCCCCACTCCTCGTGCTCTCCCCGAAAATATCGCTCAGCCCCTTTTCTCGAAGCTTCTTGTCCTTGCGTGTCTTTACCTCTAAGCCAATTTCCCTGTCCGTTCCCTCTAACGGATCCTTTCTGTTTCCCCGTTTTCTCGCTCTACCCCCTTATTCTACAATAACTTTAAAAGTCTGCCTCCCGACCCATCACCGTGGAGGCCTCGTTCTTCCAATCGGAGACCGTTGTTGATTTTTAAATAGCCGTCAGGCTGCAGATGGCTTGGGGGTAATTTATTTTTTGGTCATTACTCACGTGCATACAGTACATCTGCGTCCCTTTATTGGGGGAAATTTTCAATGTTAGTTCCACGCTCTTCAGAACGACTCCGTCTCTCAACTACGTCTCATCACAGGTAATAAAGCAAACAATTTTAAAAATAACTCTTCTTCAGCCACATTGGTTTGTGGCCAATATAATAACAATAATGTTATTGATTTGAAGCTTTCGTGACTGCAGGAATCCATACTCTTTGGTTCTTTCGGTAAGGTCGCGTAGGTATAAAATAGAAAAATAAAATTGTATTTTATTTTATACCAACGTGACTTTACCGAAAGAACCGAAGAGTAATACGTAATGCCCTTCGAAGCTTTACACAAATGGATGCAATAATACATTGCCATGCTTCTGTATCCTGGCCTCCTTACAGCCTAAATCTATAAAACCTGATATCTCCAGACAGTCTCCCATCAAAGCACGAATCTGACCCAACTCTGCCTAGCTTCTCAGATCAAATGAGCACGAGTACATTCAGGGCACATCAAATACTTTGATTGAAAGGGCCTTGCTTATAATTTTGTTACCTTGGCTTTGTTGGTAAATTTTAATTCTCTTTCATTTGTAAGTTTTGTTGTTGTTGTTCTTCTTACATTAACGTGTTCAATCCAAGTGCCAATCAGGCTTGAACCTGCTTAGCTTCCGAGATCCCGAGGAGATCGGCTACACTCGGGGGGTGATGATGACCGCATTCAAAACGCACGCCCTCATTTATCTGCCTCGTCCCCTTGCAAGGCAGATCCGTAAAACCAATTACGCATCAGCTCGGCGCGTATTTAGTGGAGGGGGAAAAATAGACACGGGGTCTATTTTTGCAAGGATGAGGTTGTTTTTTTTTTATTTGCGTGCATCCGTGTGTCCCACGTAAGTGCTCAGGAGTGCACTGTAACGCATGCGTAAGTAATTCACATGTGCTGCGCGCGTGGACATTAATGTTAAGTACGGACAGTGTAACTTTCTTCCTTGAGAAGCTCCGATTCATAAATAACGCATTGCTCCGAGGAGGCAGCGATGCGCACAGATTTTCGTCTCGGAGAAAATAATTCAGCATTAATACGGTAACATTCCATTTGCCGGCACGCAAATGGAGCGAGGCAATATTTATGTATTAATATTGCGCCGGATATGAATAATGCATACGCGTGTGCGCGTGGGTGAGGGAGCGGCGGTGCAACGGTGGGCGCACTGAACGCGGTGTGAATTCGACGATCCTGCGTTTGGATTGCCGGCGGTGGCTGCCATCGGCGGCGGGTGAATATCTGAACCGCTGCTGAAAGGTCTTGCTTTGAACAGAGTGAAGTATGCTTTAAAACCGCCACCACAATGTGAAATGATCGTTGTTGTTGCTGTTGTTCTACATCAACATAAGCCGTGTGAATAAGAATCCTACTTTTGACATGGCCCACTAAAGCTGACGCTGAACGGACTAAACAATAGCAATTCCGCATGCTCACAATACATTTCACTTTTATACGCAGTCAAAATAACAAAGACGTGTGTTCGCCGAATGGGTATTTGGTCAATTCCTCCGCACAGGTCAGACGTCTTTGAACAAGTGGTAGTGCCCAAACATGCGTTGAGATTATTTAGATTATTTGGCTGAAATAAATATCCACATGATAAGCCACTTCGTTGAGCTAGCATTTGTGACCAGCTCGCTTCTGAAAAAGAAGCTATTAGCTCAGTGGGCTTTACCTGGTAAAGTAAAAATGTAATAATTTTTTTGGTGATTTTCTTTTCTTTCCTATGCTTTGCACTCCTATTGTGTTTTTTGCATTGCTGTAACTTTCTGACCCGCCTCGACTGGACATCTGTGAAAAAGTCCTTTGTAGCTCATCGGATTTCTCCAGTGTAAATAAAGATTCTGATTCTGAAGCCAGGCCGATTGCACAACTCCTTCCCGCATCGTCCACACTCCTCACGGCTCCACAACCTCCTTCTTCCCCTTCGCCAGCCGTGCCCCCTCTATGTGCCCCACCGTTAGAATTATTGCATGTTGCGAAGAGTCTAAGCCCTCTTTCGCTCCCGTCTCTAATCCCATCAGCCAATATCTCTTCTCATCAATCTCCAAGGTCGCCACGGTTTCCCAGGCTCGGTGTGGGTGTGTGAGTACGCGGGGGGAGGGAGGGAGGGGGGGGCAGCCGGGTTATCCGATGTACCTCCGATCCTGCGCATCATATCTCCGAATCCAGCCGGCTGCCCGGTCTGCAACCTCGACCCTTCCTCCTGGACGCTCAAGCGAACTTCTCCTCCAGCTGTTATCCTCCTGGGTTCCCCACGTGTCCGAGACGCGAGAGAGAGAGAGAGAGACAGAAACTTAACAAAACATTTGGATAAAATGTTTTACTTTTTTTTTTACCAGGTAAGGTCCAATAACCTAGTAAAATAAAATAAAAAAATGCAATTTTTTTTTTTCACCAGGTAAGGTCCAATAACCTGGTCAAAAATGAAAGTTCAACGAAGTGGCTTATCACGTGGAAATTTACGGCAGCCAAAGACTCTTAACGCGTGTCGTCGATTCCAAATGTGGGAGGGAAAAACCGGAGGACCCGGTGAAAAATCCACGCGACCACGGGGAGAGAGACACCGCAAACTCCAATTATAAAACAGGCGTCAGGGTGGGGATCGAACCCACGAACTTCCTGTATACCAGGCGAGGTAGCTAACATATCCGAGATGCACGGTCTCTGGGACTGCGTTACGCAGATTTTCTGCACCCCCCCCCTCCTTTGTACTATGTTCCGGGCTCCTATTGAAATACAATAACAAAAAAATTTACACATGTCAAAAAAAAGTGGGATTTTATATGGACCAATAAATAAATCCACAATCGTTTTACGACGCGCCAGCTTATTAACACTTGCGCCGCGGTTCTCATTTTCACAAGGGAACGGACATTGGCGGCTCGGTGAGATATTGATCCTCGGTCCATCCCCTTCCTTGCCACACCGGGGGTTGAACCTGTAGCATGACAATCTGACACTTGCCAACGCTGTTATCAATGCAGTGACCTGTGGAAGTTGTTAAGTTACGGCAAAAGGTGTTTTATTTGTTTTCAAGGTTTGGAGTACGTCTCTAAATTCGCCCTCACCGTTGGTGAGCGTGGGCGGAGTGGTGGCGCCGTGGTTAGCGCACTGCGCGATTATGAACCGAGGGAGCTGGGGTTAGTTTGAGTCCTGGCCTCGGCTAGTGCTACGTGGTATCTGAACGAGTCCTGCCCCCCCCCCCCCACCTTCCTTCACCACACACTGACCAGCTTGGCAAAGTATCATCAAATAACCCCCAAGCCTTCATCCAACAGTGGATTGACAAGGGGCTGTAAGTTATTCTTATTTTTTGTTCATTTATTTCATACTGCGGAGGGTTCAGCCACCGTGACATGCTAACACCACCATCTCAATAAAACACCACTAAAAGCAGACGGTATTGGTAATATTAGTATGCTTATTCTTGGTTCTTTCGGTAAAGTCACGTAGAAGGGAAATAAAAAATAATATAAATATCAAATTGTTTTATATTTTCGGTAAAGTTACGTAGAAGGAAAATAATAAAATAATATAAATATAAAATTGTTTTATATTTTCGGTAAAGTCACGTAGAAGGGAAATAATAAAATAATATAAATATTTAATTTTTTATATTTTCGGTAAAGTCACGGAGAAGGGAAATAATAAAATAATATTAATATATTTTTAAAAACTACTTTCGGCAAAGTCACGTAGAAGGAAAATAATACAATAATATAAATGTAATTTTTTTATATTTATATTATTTTATATTTTATATTTATATGATTTTATTATTTCCCTTCTACGTGACTTTACCGAAAGAACCAAGAATATGAATCCCTGCAGTCACGAAAGCTTTAAAGCAAAATGAGTATGCTTGTTCACCCACCTTTCTTTGGATGGTCCTGGCAAGTTTTCGCAGTTCGGGGCAATGATGCTGCGCGTGGTCCTAATGACGTCATTTGCAGGCAACTTTTCAGTACGAGGATGCTTTGGCCAATACGTGATACCGTTGATATTGTATGGGGTTAAATTTCGATTTAAAGCTTTCGTGACTGCAGGGATTCATCTTCTTGGTTCTTTCGGTAAAGTCTCGTAGAATGGAAATTATTAAACAATAAAAATAAAACGTAATAAAATATTTTATTACGTTTTATTTTTATTATTTTATTACAAAATATTTTATGATATTTTATTTTTATTATTTATTATTTCCATTCTACGTGACTTTACCGAAAGAACCAAGAAGATTGTATGTGGTTGTTTTGTTTAGCTATGGGAGGAAACCAGAAAACCCCTAGACGGAAACCCATGCAGCACACGGGAAGAACACACAAACTCCACACGTAAATGTAGTTTGTGTGTTGAAATTCTTTCGCAGCGTACGTAGCCGACCGTGCTGATTGGAGGTGCGGGGGGCAATGGGCCCAAGTCGGGAATTGAACCTAAATGTAGGCCCTCGTTGCTGCGAGGCCACGAGTGTTTACACCGCTGTGCCACACTCCGCCACCTACGTGGACTCTGCAATCTGAGCGAAAGTGAAGATCTGGCCCTCCTTAAATCGGGAGATGTGGACAATTAACGAGAGTCGAGCTTGTGACTGTGGTGGTGGTGCGACATATCCGACCGTGCAACACATCGCTAACGACTGCCCCAATCGGATCGGTCAACGGCGATCTGAAACGACTCCACGCGGCCACTCCTGTAGCGGTCCAATGGACATCAAATCTGGGCGTCAATTTGTAATCTGTAGCAATCCCCAAGAATGCCATGCGAGAGGAGGGGAGGGGGGGAGAGGAGGGGGGGGGGAAGAAGGAGGGGAGAGGGGAGGAGGAGGGGAGAGGGGAGGGGGAGAGAGGAGGGTGGGGAGAGGAGGATGGAGGATGAGGACGAGGGAGGAGGGGGAGGGGAGAGGAGGGGGAGGGAGGGAGGAGGGGGAGAGCGTAGGAGGGGAGAGGGAAGAAGGAGGGGAGAGAGGAGGAGATAGGAGGGGAGGGGGAGAGCGGAGGAGGAAAAGGAGGGAGGAAGGTGAGAAGGAGGCGGAGGAAGAAAAAAAAACGAATTAATTGGTGGAAGTAACCAGAGATTATTCAACCCACCCATTCCTAACCCTCGTTGGCTGTGGCCACCTCTCTGTAATCGCGCCGCGGGGGGCGATGAGCCCTGGGGGATTGGTCTCTGGGAATCTTTCGGGCCGAGCGGCACGGTCCGGACTCCTCCCGCCTAAAGGAGGATACCACGCGTGGGATTGTCCCTTGTGGGGAAAACCTCTTCATTCAGGGGCCCCTGGGCTGGGGGGGAAGGGACCTCCCACCAATTAAAAAAAACAATCTCATTAATAACGAGCGAACGCTTATCTGCACGTTGTACCGTTTAGGAAAAAGCAGAAGTGGGTTTTGTGTTTAGTTTGCCGTCTCTCTCCCGCAGCTCCTGATTAGCACGGTTAGGCTACGTATGGTGCGAAAGAAGTTCAACGGACGTATCTTTTGATATGTTTTCCACAAATTAAAAGTACGCTAGGATCTCGCACGGGGCTCGTGACTGGAACCGTTATGGCAACTAAAATCGCTGGCATCTTGTAAAGCAAACACGCGTGACTGCTCAATATTGATGCTAGCGGCCCGGTCCATACCCCGTTATGGGGGGTGAGCCACGGTGGCGAGCTGTTAACTACCTCTCCTGATGTGCAGGAGGTCGTGGGTTCGATCCCTACCCTGGCGCCTGCTGCTGTGTATTTGGAGTGTGCATGTCTCTCTCCCCGTGGTCGCGTGGATTTTTCTCCAGGTCCTCCTGTTTTTCCCTCCACATTTAGAATCGCCATCACGCGTTCAGAGTGCTTGGCTTGTGTAAATGTCAACACGATGATTAGCCACTTCGTTGAGCTGTCATTTGTGATAGCCAGATCGCTTCTGAAGAAGAGCTGCGTGGCTGAGTGAGTCTAACCTGGTAAAAAAATAGAACATCATTTCCGTGAAGCGACTAAGCTGGGTTCTACACCAGACAGCCACTAGGAGGCGCTGGTGACCACGCGTTCGTGGTTCTGGACTGGCCGAATCTGTATGTTGAACTTCTTTCGCACCGTACGTAGCAGCCACCTGTGCTAATCGGAGATCTGAGCGATTGAAGGGGGGCTGCAATGCTGGGGCCCCCTGCATGCTGCGTCTCTCTCCGCACACTCTGGTCAGTTGTTCTACTCGGATAATCATTTTAACGCGTCGGCTTTCTCGACCAATATTATTCATTAAAAAAAGGTTCACAATTGTAAATGCCGTGGAGTTACTCTCCAACGCACCGGTGTGCTGAAGTAGTTAACTAATTAGCGCGTTGTTTACGTGACAAACCTTACTGTATGCATCGGGTGGCGGAGGGTTACGACACATTTATACCTCAATCTTGATTTATCCCTATGCGCTCTCATCCAAAAACCTTTATTATGCATCAGATAATCATATTGAAGCATGATTTGAAGCTTTCTTGACTGCAGGAATTACTCTTTGGTGCTTTCGCTAAAGTCACGTAGAGAGAAAATAAATTAAATAATAGACTACGAGAAAGACAAAACACAGACACGGAGACACACAGATAGACACACAAGCAGAGAGAGACAACACAGACACAGAGAGAGACACACAACATAGACACACAGAGACCCAATACCTCTGTGTCGAGGCTTTAAATAGAGAGAGAGAGAGGGGGGGCAGAGAGAGAGAGGTGGGTCTGCTGGGGCAATTGCTGGAGCAGAGAAATTAGCATGTCAATGAAATGACATTAACTCGTGACGCGTCACACAATGTTCAATTCACTGTCGTAGAGTCGCGACGGGCAGCAGCAGTCACGCGGCGAGCTGGCGACAACAGTGGCCCCGAGCTCTGCCGTCCTCTATTACTAAGGTGTTATTGGCCAATTAATGAGACTTTAACATATGTGGGAGGAAACCGGAGCACCCAGAAAAAAATCCGCGTGCGTGGAGGGAAAGCTCTATGCCAGAAAGATGGAACAGGTAGGAGTCCACATTGTTGCTATACTGCCTTCTCCTGAGAAGCCATGGTATTATTCCTCCTCAACGCCCTAAAGCTTCCATTCCCTCCCAATATGTTTTTAGACAAAGGGAACAGCATCAGGGATCACTGCTTGCGACTCTACCTCCATGTATGAGTGCTGGTGAATAGTCTCAAATAATCGCACACGTCGTTTGGTGCAATGATGCAAAGCTGAAATCACACCCCTCAAACATCAAATCTACAACATGATTCTCAAGAGGATTTTTTCTCTCCCCTCTTTACAAAAAAAAAAAGGTTGCAAACAATCCAAAGCACCCCCGTAGATGGTTAATCCCCGTCGATTCCAGTGTTTTAAGCCATTTTACGCGCCAGACCGCGATCCGTTTGTGTGCGTCAGGAGAAGCGCTCGCACGGCTGACAATTAGAAATCAGAATGTATCTCATCGTCTAGCGTGAAGAGGGGTGGGGTAGGAAGCGCACCGTGATTGATGAGTATTCTCCCCGTTCCGCAGAAGAAAAATAAAAAAAAAGGTGGAATCATCGTCGTCGTGAATAAGGCGACACATTCACGGCGGGCGAGCATCCTCGTGCTTGGATTGCTGGCGAGTGAGGTTCAAGACGCGAAAGGAAAGCCCAGTACGTGATGTATTTATTTCATATCCTTAGGTTTTTTCGGTAAAGTCACGCAGGTAAAAAATTAAAATTAACATTAATAAAAGTAAAATAAAATAAAAAATAAAATAAAAATCACGACGTTTCGGAGGCAACACAAGCTTCCGTCTTCAGGTGGAACCGCAACAGCACGCTTGCTGTACTTAATTTTCATTGTACTTGATACAGCAAGCGTGCTGTGACGGTTCCACCTGAAGACGGAAGCTTGTGATGCCTCCGAAACGTCGTGCTTTTTATTTTATTTTACTTTTATTAATTTAAATGTTTTACCTACGTGACTTTACCGAAAAACCTAAGAATATGAATCCTTGCAGTCACGAAAGCTTCAAATCTAGTATTTATTTCAGTTTAACACGTAGCAGGCTTTCGCGACCAATATTATTCATAATCAACGTTTTTGGGTTTAGATCGCGTTATTTATAAATGTGTCGTAACCCTCCACCACCCGACACGGCCAATCAGTAAAAAAGTGTCACGTTGACAAAAGACACCGGTGGGCTAAAGCAGGGAACTATTTATCTTTTGTCAACGTGACACTTTTTTTACTGATTGGCCGTGTCGGGTGGTGGAGGGTTACGACACTTTTATAAATAACGCGATCTAACCCAAAAACGTTTATTATGAATTTATTTTAGCTCCCAGTTCAGCTGGTGTGGTTGTTTATTTTGTTTTCTTTCACGTATGCGTCCGCGTTGGGTTGCCACGTGCGAACGCAAGATGACGGGCGGGAACAATCTTGCGAGGGAGTCCATCGCAGCGAACGAACCGACACTGAATCAAATAAAATAAAAACTGTATTCATTCGCAAGTAGAAAATTAAGTGCTCTATTGGCGGATTTACAAAAAGGGTCGGATACGAGAGTATCGATAAAGATGGCAGTTAGACCAAATCAATAAATATTTGAGTCTCTTTTTCGTTTCGTTTGTTATCATCGTCGCCGCCACCACCACCAAAATTACTGGGATAGAATCGATATCATTCAAGCATGTGCTCTGACAGCAAGCCATGACGATGAAGAAGTAGACCGAATGGATGAAGAAATCCCCTAACTCCAAAATTAGGTGTTGCGCCATGGTGGAGAGATGTTAACTACCTCGCTTGGTATACAGGAGGAGGTGGGTTCGATCCCGACCTCATTGACGCCTGCTGTATATTTGGAGTTTTGAATGTCCTTCCCTGTAGTCGTGTGGATTTCTCTCCGGATTCAAGTTCAAGTTCATTTATTAAGTATAGCCCTGTGAGCCATTCTGCTCTTGAATCGGGTGCAACCGCAACAAACACAAACAAAAACATGAACAAAAAGATCTTCAAGTGAATATGTGACTGAGTGCAAACAGAAAATCCAAGAAAAGACAGCAAAATATTGCAGAAACACACCTTACGCCACCGGGTTTTCCCTCCACATTTATAATCAACGTCCGTTTTCAGTATTTGGCTGATATAAATGTCCACGTGATGATAAGCCACTTCGTTGAGCTATCATTTGTGATAACCAGGTCGCTTCTGAAAAGGAGCTATATAACTCAGTGGGCCTTACCTGGCAAAAAAACAAAGATTAGTTTAATAAAATATTCGTGATACTGCTGAATTTGGTAGTGGTGCACAAATGCTTGGAGCAATGTCCACCCCCAAGAGAGGTAGACCCCGTTTCTCCGGCTTCTCTGTGGGCTGTAGATGGGGGGGGGGGCATTTCCCAAAACGTTGCTTTCCTGTACTTTGATTTATTTATTTTGTCGCAGTGTTGTTGACAAATGTGTCGACGAATGTGTGATTACATCTCGCCGCCGCCAGTGGCACGATGTTATCTCGCTCACCTGATATGTAGGGGGCCGTGGGTTCGATCTCAAGCCTGTCGCCTGCTGCTGCATATTTGGAGTTTGCGTGTTCTCGCTCTCCCCGTGGTCGTGTGGAATTGTCTGCGGGTATTCCGGTTTTTTAGAAACACGCGTTTAAAAAATTTGGCGGCCGTCTCTGGTGTGGACCAATCAGTTCCTGGTATGTAAATTTTTTTTTTTTCAAAAGTAGATCAAAGGTGCACTCCCTGAGCCAAAAAAAATCACACTTGCTTATAATTTGTATGCACATTTTATTCTCATCGACACGATTCAATGTGCTTATTGCGAACATAAGAATATAGTTTCAGAAATTGGTAATTGCATAGCTAATCAAGGGGCATGCCACTCACGTGCCAATTTGATGAATCGTAACGATCTATGGCAGCGATTTGATTGAAGAATAAAATTAGTTTTTCACGTCTTGTTGTCATCTCATTTGCATTGCTTCTCATGTATTGCTTGTCTCTTGGTACAGTTGTGTTTGCTTCATTGGCATCTATAGGGGTTATATGAAGATATAAATCAGCATATCGTTTGCATTAATCATGACTAAAGTGAATAATCAATGGAAATTCAATTTAATTTCTACGCTATTATAATCCCACATTGTACTGTGTTGTTAAACTGTATCGTACTGTGAGAGCAAAAATACATTGTACTTGCCAAATCAATATATATCTAATTAAGGCAGTATTGTGAAACGTATTTTTTTTACATTTCAAAGCCTCCTTCTCACCATGACCGTCTATTCTCATCATGGCCAGTATCCCATGTTCGACCATTCACCTGCATCAGATCCTAATATTTTGGCCCAGATTGGTCCAAGGCTGATTAAAACAACGCGTATGCATGTTATACCTTGACGAAGATTAATATTTCCGCATTATTCAATCTCTGCCAAGGTCTTGTCATTTCGTGCGGAGGTACACTTTTCTACTTGTTGTTAACCAGGTAGGGCCCACTGAACTAAACAGCTATTTTTCAGAAATGACCTGGCCACAACTGATTGCTCAACGAAGTGGCTTATCACGTGGACATTTATAGCAGCCGAATACTTTAAACGCATGGAGACAAATCAACGCGACCACGGGGAGAACATACAAACTCCAAATGTATAGGTGTTGGGGTCGGGATCAAACCCACGACTTTTTGCACACAAGGCGAGGTAGTAAACATCTTGCCACCACGTAAGAATATTGTGTTCACCCCTCGGGCAGAAAATAAAAACAAACGCGTCTTGATGCCTTGCAGGAAGAGGGGTGGAGGGGGAGGTGTGGCGTGAAAGCAAGTGAGCTCAAGATCAGACAGCATGGGAGGGAATTTGGGCCAAGCATCTGTCCCTTGGGCAGAGGGCATTGAGAAAAGACGAATTAATTTCAACACTTGGGCGGTGGTCTTGGCAGCATGTGAAGAATGGCGAAGCCGCCTGAAGGTGGCCAAGAAGCTTGGAGTTCAGGCCACTGAACAGTCACCGCTGATATAATATCTTGGAATCCAAGCACGTTGCAGAAGCGGTGCCCGTCTTGCAGATGACGGCGCCGGATCTTTAGAAATGCACTGTGCAATCGCTTCTCGGCCTTTTGGCTGAGATAAAATGTAGAAATGCACTCTGCACACAAGTTAGACGGGTGCACAAAAGGTCAAGAGGTCAGAGAGGTGAGTCGGCAATGCTGAGATCCCGGGTTTGGAACCAGGCAGCTGTCTGTGATTAAGACCTGGGTTCTCAAGTGTAATGAGTTGATGGTCTCGGCCTGGTCACCAGTGAATGCCAAAACAACGAGAAAATTCCCCCGTAATTATATTTGAGTGTTTCACTTAATATGGTCAAATTCAAAGCGCTGGAATAAAAAAATATCGCTTTGTCTTCCATGCAACAAACATTTATCCGTGCCAGACATGTAGGAAAAGTTCCGTGCCCCTCTTGTGGAAAAGAGGGATTTGAAATTATCTCAGAAGTTATCTGACACTGCGTCATCATGCACTGCTGCTCCGCTCGAGTTCTGAAATGTAATTTCGTCGGATGACACGCCAATAGCGCAACAAGCTCAACAACAACAAGCTCAACAAAGACAAAATAAATACACGTTGACGCCTGCATAACCTCAGCCCATCGTGAAGCCAACAGGTAACCATACACGTAGACGAGCAACTTAAGCCTTTATACAAGTATATTTTCAAATGTGTAAATATATATGCTAGCCTATGCCCAAGTCCCTTGGAATGCAAGTGACCTCATCAGACATCAGAAGCTAAGTAGAGGTTGAGCCTGGGTAGTGCTTGGAAGGCCGATCATGATGCATGAAACAGATGGTGTAGGCCAATGCGGGGATACGTTAATAGCAGCGACACGGCAGCAAAATCCCTCGTTGGACTGTACTCTGCTTCAACATCTATGCTGCCGACTTTCATAAACCCGCGCAGACCAGCACGGTGAAGTAGGGTCAAATAAGGCCCTCGTGTGGAATTGGATTGCTAAAAGGCCTGTGCACGTACACATATATATCTTGAGGAAACCAGTCAAATTGTGTGTGTACGTACAAGCACGAAAGATTGTGAACGAAAATAATGGCAGCCATAGGTGAAATTAATTCAAGCAGCAGCTTTCACGTGTCAGTGTTTTAAAAATGAGTTGGGCTGTCCCGAGAAATAATGGCACTCTGCCAGAGCGCGGTAATCATCGTTCATAATCATTAGTGTCCAATGCGCGCTGCCGAACCTCAGCATAACGAGCCAACAAATGTTTTAACAAAGATCGACTCGTGCTTTGCTTAAAGGTGAGCGATGTTGGATTGCGTGGCTTTGGATTTTTTTCTTTTTCCAGAAGCCAACGCTTTCCCCGCTCGGGCAGCCTCGATGCGCCAAGACCGATCGGTGCGGGATACGAGAGGCTAAGCCTTCGGCAGAACGTTTCCACGGAAATTTTCATTTCGAGGCCTTGAAAGCGCGGTATGATTTGGTCGTACAACAAGAACGTTAGGATATTCTCAACGGGAGTGGGATCTATTTTTTGTTCGTTTCCGTGCATAACAAAAAAGATTACCTGGGTTGTTTTGGACGGTGCTGATGCGGCCGTTGGCATCACGGTTAGCGCACTCAACTTGCAATCCACACGCCGCACGTTTTAAACGATCTCCCTGCGTGGGAATTTTAAATGAGCGGCACGTCACTTAAATCCGTCAACCCTCTGTCCAATCCAGCCTTCTAAATAGAGGGTGAATAGTGGATATTTCCACGTCTCTCCAAGACTTCTGGCCAGCGTGGAAGAGTAGGCCAAGTACCCTCTAGAGCAGCGGTCTCCAACCTTTTTGGCACCAGGGACCGGTTTCATGGAAGACATTTTTTTCACGGACCGGGGGGGAGGGGGGGGGGGGTGAGGGGGGGGGGGGTCATCATTGGGTCTTTCCCCCTTTTCAAAGAAGCTCTCCAGCGACGTTTGTTCTTTACTCATGTGGGCCAGAGGTTAGCAGCTCGTGGGCTCACCAACACTGTGACTGAGACAAGTGCGCGGTGCGGGAAAGAGGCGCGGACGGAAGTGGTAAATAAATAAAACAATGGGGACGGGACACGCGCGGACTCACCGCTCACCTCCTGCTGCTGTGCGGCCCGGTTCCTAACAGGCCACGGACCGGTCCGCGGCCCGGGGTTGGGGACCCCTACTCTCGAGGGGTACCCTTTAGAGTTCCCGCTAGTGGAGGATCTTCCACCAGCGGCAGTATGAGCACGCAATTGCAGGGCTGCTGCTTTACCTTCTTATAACATTGACTTTGCGCGCCTAGAAAATCGTGATTTTCGTGAGCACTTTTTTTTTCACGCACAGAATATCGGTACCAGGTCAGGCAGTACGGCCACCGAACATGCAAACTTGGCACGTTCCAATGTGTTTATTAATCGATTAAAATGTATCCGTAAGCTCACGACGCAATGCAACAATTTGTTTGTTTGAGAAGCAAGATAACAAAAACATTTTTGTTAAAGTGCAAATGAGAGTAAAGTCGAGACAAGATTTATTTTTTAACAATTCCACTAAATCGTGACCCCGAAATCATGACAAAATCGTCTCTATCATCATCATCATCGGGGCGTTGAATGGCTCCAGACCTTTGCCCCCCCCCTCTTCCTTGTGACGTAAAACCTACACAGCCATGACGAGCAATCACGAGGTACACGACTGTGCGAGCAAGTCACGGCGGCTGAGTGTGAACGTGAACTCGCGATTGATTCGACGGACGGAAAGACCGAGGGGACTTCCCATTACGTGGCGGTGTGAGCCAAACGCGTTCCGTGCAAGCCCCATTGTGCCGCAGCACTTAAAATGATAAACTATTTTTAAATCCTTTATATTAAGTTCGCTTGCTTGCTTAGGACCGTGCAAATCTTTCGGTCGTTTTTTAACCCACTTCCCGTGATCCAATTGAGCTGACATTTTCCACACAAACTTGTTGTGCGTGACAATTAATGTTCGTGAAAATTTTTTTCTAAAATTTTACACTTTTTTGGGAAAAAAATATTATATGTAATTACCAATTGCTTAATGGTGCAATGCAATCATCTGACCCATAGGTGACAGCCATCTCAAGCCAGAGGACGAGAGGAATCTAGCCGCCACGCATATAAAGGATTTATAGTGAAAAACTTTGTTTTTACGGGTTAATTTTTTTAAAGCATCTGAAGGAAGGTGAACGTAGCAAGCGGAACAAATACAAAATGCCTCCCATTTTTTTTGGTTTTCTTTTTTACAGTGAAGGGCAATTTGCGACCTGCCTCACTCACAACCAGCAACAGTAGGGACTGAAATTTGCATCTTGATTTGAAGCTTTCGTGACTGCAGGAATCCACACTCTTTGGTTATTTCGGTAAAGTCACGTGGGTAGAAAAAATTAAACAAAAAATAACATGTCACGACGTTTCGATCGCAACACAAGCGGTCGTCCTCAGGCGGACAATATATAATTTTTTTGTTTTATTTTTATACCTACGTGACTTTACCGAAAGAACCAAAGAGTTTGAAATTTGCATGTTCAGAACACCGGACTTGCAACCCAGAGGTCGCCAGTTCCATGTCCTGGTGCGGCAGTGGAAACGAGGGTGCAAGTTCCTTAAATCTACCCTCCCCCCCGATCGCAGCACAATTAACGGATACAGCAAAGTTAGTCGGTCAGCAAGTTCACGGGCGGTGATATAAATTGTGGCTAAATTCATATTCTTGGCTCTTTCGGTAAAGTCACGTATAAGGGAAACAATGAAATGATAAAAATATAGATATTGCTGCAGATGAGATTTATATTTGTATTATTTTATTGTTTCCCTTCTACGTGACTTTACCGAAAGAACCAATAATATGAATCCCTGCAGTCACGAAATCTTTAAATCAAATTGTCGCTAGATTGTTTAACGCGTAGGTTTCCGCGACCAATATCCATAATACAGGTGTTTTTGGGTTAAATCGCGTACATTCGTAAATGTGTCGTTAAACCCGCCACCACCCGCCTGATGTCGCCTGATGAAGCTATGTGTAATTCCTGGCGAAACGTCGTACTCCGATTGTAAATGTTGTGGCTTTGCTCTCCAACACACCGGTGTGCTGTACTAGTGACGAATTGGCACGTTCTGTTTACGTGACAACCCTTACTAGTTGGCTGTGTCGGGTGGTGTGGGTAGATTCATCCCTTCAAAGACGATTGGCCAGCATGGAAGAGTAGGCCAAGTATGCTCTACAAGGGCCCCACTGGAGCGCCCTCTAGTGGAGGCCCAGCAGTGGCCTGAGCACGCAAGTGCAGATTCTCTGCACCCATACCACCTTTACGATTTGCATCCTTTAATTCTGCACGCTCAGAGGTGCTCTGGAACGAATTGCAATGTGCCTCTTTGCCCGCTGCTCGATCTAACGCTTTGTGGTAACACGCACTGTGAAATGTAATGCGCGCGCCGCCGCGTGCGGTGATTTCAAACTGTGGAATTTAAATATTGAGGCGGCACTACGTTTATAACGGTCGTGGGTTGGGGGTGAAATCTCATCTGCAGCGATACTTATGGAAAAAGGGAAAAAATTCATGAACTGTTTCCAGTGCAAGGGAGTACAATAATATTTCTTCTCTCGTCATTGTACCGCAAGGTCTTTAGCATGAGGTCACATTCCCGTGTGCTTATTTTAAAAAGGTACAACCCTTGGATTTTCTTCCTCATGCCCCCCCCCCCCCCCCCCCCCACTTGTGGAAGGACCTCGAGCAGAGTCATCTCGAGATAGCGCCCCGATCGGAGGATATTTGGCCTACTTTTCCACGCTGGCGAAGATGTCGTCTTGGATGAGCTGGGAGTGGCCGCACTTTTACCCCACCACACAACCACCTGCCGATCAACCGACGTTGGGTGGATACAGACGAGGGGCAATTTAACAAAACAAAAACGTGACGATTATTTCAACTGCCTTGGCCGGGGTAGATGTGTTGCAAGCCCGGTGTGCTGACCGTTACGGTGCGGCAGCGTCAACTGCTGCTTAGAGAGTTCCAAATGGCTTCTTCGTCACGTGACACGGCGCGCGTTAGCACGATTGGGATAGAGTTGTAGGAAAATAACCAACATTTTCTCTCTTAAAAAAAAAACACCTTGATTCTTTGCGACGTGTGCAACAACAGCGCACAAGAGTGGCAAAGCCCCTGTTTCCCCAAAGCAATTACGCGCCCACACATTAAGTGTTAATAATACGACCAAAACCCCAACATCTCAATTTTAGGAATTGGTTTAATTGCCGCAAAATTTAGTCACGAAAAAATAGAAAAATGTCCATAATTACAAACACGCACTCAGCGAGGCACTGGCATCACAAGTTTCTTTAGCGTGCTTGCCAGTCTCATGAAAAAAAGTGAAATTAATTACAATTTCTTCATTAAATACGTGGATTTAATTAAAGAAAAGTTGTCGACCAAAAAGCGATGCTAATTTTGTAAAAGGTTACGCATATTGACCTGTGTGGTATAAACATTGTTTTCTTGTTCATGTTTTTGTTTTTTGTTTGTTGCGGTTGCACCCGATTCAAGAGCCGAATGGCTCACAGGGCTATACCTAATAAATAAACTTTGAACATTGACTTTGAAACATCGATAAAAAGTCAAGGGTCGGCCCTGCAATTGCTGGATCATGCTGTCACTGGCAGAGACCCTCCACTAGAGGGAAACTCCTTCCACGCTGTTCAGGCGTCTTGAAAGAGGTTGCAGTACCCACATTCTACCCCACCACACGCGGTCTGCCAATGGAATACCTATGGGCCTACTAATTCATACTAATGGGTGAGCACGTAGTGGGGGGATTTAATAAACTCGCCGATTGTTTCAGCTGCCACGCCAAGAGATCGAATCGAACCGGTGACCTGTGGGGTGAAAGTGCAGTATACTAACTACTACACCATGGCGGCATCCGCTAATCCGCCAGACGTTTTTTTTTTAGAGTGTGAATGACGCCTCAGTTTTATCATTATTGCGTGTGCGGAGCTAACATTACGGTTATGATTTTTAAATGTTGGCATCAAGATGTCAAATACATAATCCTTCACCACCACACTTACCAAAACTCCATTCACTTACAATGCATTCAAACATTATATTAGGATTGCCAGCGTGGGCAATGCCCCATTTCTGCATCTGCCATCATCGGCCGTGTCCCTACACAAGGTGTGCAACGAAAAATCGTTGCACAGTTATGAGGCTGCCGGGCGACCCAGCAAACGGTGCAGTGAGATGGCGCTGGGTTCAACTCTGGGTGTCAGCCGCCTCTGATTAAACCAGGTTTTCGAGTGTGAGGTGAGTTGATGACCTCAGACTGGTCACCATTAACCGGCAAAAAATTGCCATCATGTAGTACAACATCGCATGTCCGACTCAGCCCGAGACTGAGGTGGAAAATGCGAAAAATGTACAATGGAAAATGACAGCTAAACCACGCACAAATACTGCACTGCTTGTGCTTGGTCGTTTAAGCAGGGCAGATGTGTGATGGTCGGATATGCAATATTGACTGTATTTGGTTATTTTTTCACATCGCGTCGCTGAATTTAAGCTCGACGATTTAAACATCCGTGGTGCTGACGTTATGAAACACCGCCACTTTTTTTCAAATTTTCTTGCTGTGGATTTCACACCTGATGATGATTGCTTGTGTTGCAGTCGAAACGTCGCGATAATTTTTATTGTTTTATATATTTTTTATTTTATTATTTCCCTTCTACGTGACTTTACCGAAAGAACCAAGAATATCCATAAAGCAGTTGTGATACAACCTTCCGTTGGTCTTCTCGAACATTTCCAAACGGGCTTGTTTACATCTCATATCGTGACAACCGATATCGTAAGTGGAACAACATTTGCGACCAGAGTTACGATTTTTTTTGCTTAGTTAAAACGTTCAAAAAGCAGCTAACGGAAAAACATCTCAACAATTCTGTGCCCTCACTCCACATTGTACGGGTCTGAAATCAATTGTAGCTGCTGTAATCCTGCCGGCAATATTCTGATGTTTATTATTATTATAATAAACGTTTGAGCACACGCAATTACCAGCGGTTCACGGATAATGGCATTCTGTCACGGCTTGACAGCAAGACGTGAGCGGCAGTTTAACCCCCCTTTACGTAAACCACAATCCCACAATTGCAAATCCGCCCTTGGTAATGCCGCCCTTGATTTTTTTTTCCCCGCCTGCTCTCATAACGCGCGGTCGCAAAAAAAAAAAGTGTCATAACCATTTATCGTAACGCAACCCCTGTGGAAAATTTATCGTGCACGTACGAAAAAGAAATGCTCACGTCTGGTCAAAGAAAATATAATAACCTTCAACAATGCTCCCCCCAGAGGTAATTTCCAGGCGTTAAATAATGCCCCGGGTTAAAGGGTTAGAGTTCACATAAAGGATTCGTATGTAAAATGACTCCCGAGTGACATTTTGAAACTAATAAAAGTCAGATTGCTTTCCCATTATTACAGACACCCAGTGACACTTGAAATCAAATCTCTCGAGTCGTACCGTGCAAATAGCCGGGGTCAGGTTAAGTGTCCTTTTACTCCGTACTCTACCGAACGCATTAACGAGGGAGGGGGGAGGCGCGACAACACGGGCGGTGAGATGCCGCACGCATGCATGCACTCTCGCTACAAAGCGCTTTTCGATGTTTAAACGATCAAGGCGTCAATGGGGTCTCCCCTTCGTCCCATCACGCGAGCAAGTTGAACGCGCGGCGATGTTACGCCGTCTCCCATCGCCGCGCTGAGCCGCCTTCCGTCAAATTTTGTCTTCGGTGCCAGGTCATCAATGCAGGTCAATGTCAATAATACGACAGTTTAGCAAATGCGTGAGTAACGACTGCACGCGTTTGCTGTTTCTCTGGTGTTTTGCGCCAAAAAAAAACGGATGGAAAATATCAATCGGATATGAAAACTTCCCGGAGGGGGTGGCAGTGGGGCAGGGGTGGTGGTGGGGGGGGGCAGAGGTCACGAAATTTCAAGCTCTTGATTGGAGC
The DNA here is from genome assembly GCF_965212315.1 of Lampetra planeri. NCBI lineage: Eukaryota > Metazoa > Chordata > Hyperoartia > Petromyzontiformes > Petromyzontidae > Lampetra > Lampetra planeri. The sequence continues at coordinate 4,241,408 of NC_136145.1, read as the reverse complement.
CCTCTGGTAAATGTCAATAAACTAGCACTTCTTGGGGTCTCCAGGGATGGGGGGGGAGATGGGGGTGATTCCCCCCCCACCTTGGATCTGACACTGGCCAATATGGACATAGTTTACACTTTTTTGCTCTTTTTTTACCCCAGGTTTTTTTTATTCCCCGTTCTTTATCTCCCTCATCTTCGTCGTGTCTCCTGTCCAACCTTCTATGGTGTTTTCTCAATTGAGGAGTGGCATTGTGGTACTACAGGGCAGAATCTCAGGAGATGATCCACGTGGTTTGCTTCTCCTGCCCAAGCACATTGTCGGTTCTGTAGAGGTGCATCTGAAATCAAATCTGTTGCGTGTAGTCACTTTAAGATGCTTCTTGTTCATGTTTATGTTTGTTGCGGTTGCACCCGATTCAAGAGCCGAACTGCTCACAGGGCTATACCTAATAAATGAACTGAACTGAACTGCCGAAACCCACTCTCAGTCTGACAAGTCTCCGCCATATGAGCCATTTGTAATTGGAGCCAGACGCGAGCTCCTCACCGGGGTAGGGCGATTCCTCACCGACTCGTTAACAACATCAAGACGAAGAAGCCCCCCCCCACCACCACGCATCCCCCCCCCCCAATCCCACCATGCGTATCCGTGAGGTTTCCACGTTCACTTTCCACAGAACTCACAAATGCTGATAGTGGCCTCTTCAAACTTTTGCACAATCGGGAGGTGCACTCTCACAGTTTCACCGGATTGTCACCGAGGGCTGAGTCGACAACAGGGGCTATTATCCAGGCCACATTCAGACACAAAGATCCGCTGGTGGGCGTGGGCAGGAATTGAACACGATTGGTGGTCTCGGGGAAAATTGATGACGTGTCACGATTTCTGATGAGGAATTGATTCAAGAATAAGATGTTCGTCTTGTTTTGCATTGCGGTCAACGATAGCACCTTCGGTGGCTGCAACAACGGCGTGAACCGATGACATACACAATCTAAAAACTGAAAAAATATGCATCCTTTACACACGATTGGATGCATGTATCGTGAGCGTGATCACCAATAAGAAGCAATTAATTCTAGATTTGAAGCTTTCGTGACTGCAAGGATTCATACTGTTAGTTTTTTCGGTAAAATCACGTAGGTAAAAATTAAATAAAATTGTAAAAAAGTATAAATAAATAAATAGCTATTCAACAATTATATAATAATAAATAATTAATGCAAATACAAAATTTTTTTTATTAACTTTATTAATTTTATTTTTTACCTACGTGACTTTACCGAAAAAACTAAGAGTAAGAAGCAATTAATTGAATTGATGTGTCGCTCCTTCCCGAGACGCCCTGAGATTGTTACAGAGTGTTCTCAATAACCACTCTGCGATAATTGCTATTCCCATTCTCCCTGCCCCAAGAAGACAAAATATTTCAGTGGCGAGTGCCATGAGCAGGCCCCTATTTAAGGCCGGCACAGCATACAAAGGCGGTGATTAGGGCGAGTCCGATGCCCGCGCTCAGTCGCTTTCGTCTCTGCAGTGCCGATGTTTCAACACCGCACCAGTCACTAATTTAAGGCGCACAAATTTCTATACATACAAATATGCACCTCCGATTCGCACGGTTGGCTACGTACGGTACGACAGAAGTTCAACATACAAGTGCATAATCCTCTTCTACTTCACGTATGTTTGGGATATTTTTTTTTCATTAATTTCAATTGTGCTATCCATGTTAAGTCTTGAGAAAATGAGTCAGCAGTATTTTCAAATTTTGCCTGCAAGGCAGTGCCTCGATCCATGCATTAGAGAACAGGTACAGAAGAGACGTTTCACAAGACTCCTCCGACCGGTCTATGCCGTGAGATGATCACGCAGACGTGTTTTAAATTTCCCAGAAACTGGAATTGAGCCCAAGTTAATTACCACATTTTGTTTCTGCACAGTCATTACTGAGTCCATCAACTTTGCTACACTTGAGAACTTGGGTTTAATCACAGATGGCTGGCACCCAGAATTGAACCCATGATCTCAGCGGTGCCAGTTTAGCTCTGTGACCTCTGCGCCACCCTGCCACTTTAGTACGCGAAGTTTCTGCAGTGGTGGTAATAAAGTCTAATTTCGTGCAGGCACGTACGCTAGGTATTTAATTCATACGCCAGACACGGGGTGTTTTCGCTTAATTGCAACAAGATAGCGCTGTATAATTTACGGTACTTTGTAAAATATTTTATATCGCATTGTAAAAGCTCGCAAGTCAAGAACAGCTTCGTGCAGTTTTCATAATGACCTTGCTGAAATACGACGAAAATGTCTAATTCATTCCATTCCGCCGCTTAGCTCCGACGAAAAAACCCGCACAATATTTGTCGTAAACTCATTCACATTTGTTTTCGCGTATAAACAAACGTCAAGCATGCAAGGACAACCGAAGCAACAGAGACAAAACAATAAAAACTCCGCCGGGATGGGGGCACAAACCTGGAATTGTCGGAAGTAAAAAAAAAATGATTCACTTACCTAACGACTCGCCCACACGTTACGCACTCGCATATGAGATGTTCGCCGACACGAAAGGCCAAGGAAGATTGAGAGAGGCAATATACGACACTTCCAGATGCCACCGGCGATGCAGTTGGCAAAGGGAGTTAAGAAGAGATGAGTGGGTCGCACCGCGCAGATGGCATAAAGGGGGCAGTCGTTCAAATTTACGAGCCGGCAGGGTGTGCGACTGGTGCCCAGGGAAGGCGGCCGCTGACGAAAAGACCGCTCGAACATATGGCCTGCTTACAAAAATATTTTGTCGGCGCGCGGGCTTCTCGCTGGCCAAACATCGAGGCACTTTTTTACACAAGGGCACGTGTCGGGGAAATCGAAGGGCACTTGGCAGACGGACGGGCACGTGGGCGTGCGGGCACGTGGGCGTGCGATTGAGGACTCTGTGGCCAAACTCGCGCAACGATGGCTCGTCCCAGTTTTGCTGCGCAGGGGATGATGGAAAAGTGAACGTAGAGCGGCGGGATTTTTCGTCTGCACGCGTGGCACTTTCCCCGTCCACAGTCGGCCTGCCTGCCTGCCTGCCTGCCGCCTTGCTCGGTGCACGGGCAATTGAATGGATATCGCTCGAGAAAGTGATGAAATTCTTGGAGGGCGCTCTCGTGCAAACGGGGATTTGATGGGCAGAGCAGTGGGACGGCGCGTAGCCCCGTGTCACTTTCACGGTAGCGGGACCGGGACGGGAAGAGCCGGCGATGGAAAGAGAAGAGAGCGGAGTAACGCCGACTCGGCAGGCGAGGGCTTTGCTTTGAATCTGGCCAGCCGGTCCCGAGTTTCTCCAAGGCCAGTCGATTCAAGCGAAAAATGTGACACTTGACGAGGCCTTATGTTGCTCTGAAGTGCCACCAACTGTGCCCGTTTGTTCCCTGCGGTGGAGATGCCACACAGCTGAATTGTTCAACTCCCCTCTCAGTATTACCGATACGCATTGTAAGTGACACGTTTACGCTCCTGCGACACTCTTCACGTGAGCAGGCCGCTGCCTGGCTCTTGTCACGGTATCAATATTTCGCATTTAAAAAATGACCTGTTATTAAATCAGAAATGAAAACGCTTCCCTCACGGGTTGCTGAACGTCTATCTGCATGAGATGCAATGTTTCATTGGATCTGTCAAGTGCAAATAAATTCCAATTTGAATTGAAAATGAAATCATCAACATTGTGAGCAAATGTTAACATAGCCGGCAACCCTTAAAAAATGTAACACGGAGCAATTTTAAATACAGAATACCATTATTTTGAAAGATTTCAGACAAAGGAGAAATTACATGCATATACTTCTCAACTTAATATTTGCTCGTGAAAAGAATATTAGATTCGTAAGCGTTTAAATTTCTCAAAATTGAATCATTACTGGTGACCTCGGTACATGCCATAGGAACGACTGACGTTCACGGCAAGGAGATAATACACATTCCAGCGCAGTGACGTCGTCACATGCCTTCAACAAAAGTTATTTTCATCGTTGGCAGACCTTCATCGAATAAACCTGCACGAAGTAGCCAACTGTGCACGTAATGATTACTGATCTGTACGTTTCAGTGCGTCACCCGCCTGCCATGAGCAAATAGACAGTACAACGATCATAACTTTCTTAACCAAAACGCAACCCAGCAAAAGAATGTACAAATGTTCTATACTTAAACTCTGCTTTAAAAAAAAATACCGGAGGTGGAGCAGTGGTGCAGTGGATAGTGCATCGCTGTGCGGTGAACCCACCGACCCGTGTTAGACGATAGATGCACAATCGTTTGGTGAACACTTTGACAACAGTGCGAACAAAAAAAACCCACATTTGTTTTGTGGCACCGAGTACATTGGCGCGGTGCGGCACAAGGACACACAAACATCACACCCACACACAACACACACTCGTCAATAACACTGTCGCCTTAGGAAAAAAAAGGAAAAGTGGAAAAGTTCAAGAGGTCGCTTCGCTGGCGAGTGGCATCTGAACTGAACCTTCCATCACGAACTTGTATTGGCCAGCGAGGTGAAGCATGGCCCGACAACCCAACACGATCGACGCGGCACGGGGTAGGTCTATGTTCAGCGTTAGTTTGACAAATATTTGTAGCGTACGTGTGCATTTATTTATCAGAACTAGTCACAGGACACAATGTCTCATGTTTAGAGCTCGTCTTGAAACTTTTTTGTATATTTCCAATTATTGTCCTTTTAGCGGCATCAGAAAATGGCTTTTAGCTGACATTTTTTGCCGGTTTTTTTGTTTCAAGGGTTGGCGTTGTGTCTTGTGTCTGCTGCCACGTCTCGTACGGCACTTTGAGATCCCCAATAAAATGCACTTTATACATACACTCATTATTATTATAACGGAGAGACTTAAGTGAGTGCTTTAAACACAAAGAGTAAAAAAAAATATCTTCAGATAAATATTTCCGAGTGATTTTTTTTCAATGCAGGATTTGTAAAAAAACAAATGCCCGTTGGTAAAATACTCGGAAGCAATGTCACGGTTTTTTTTTCTTTCCAATGTCAATTGTGTTCATCCAGAGCATCTGCTTCCCCGATGGCAAGTGGCAGCAGCATAAGAGCCGTTGAACCCCAGCAAATCCATCTCAAGTGGCGAGCTAAATGCCGGAGTAATAGCAAAGGGTTTTACACTTAAAAAAAAGATAGACCTCACCGACAGCAGCAGGAGCCAACTGTACGGAGTGCGGTGCCGATCTTGCTGATAAAGGTGCCCCGATCTTTTAGAAATGCACTCCGCACAGGAGGTCAAGAGGTCAGAGAGCAGGAACCGGAAATGCTGATATGCCCGGTTTGGAACGAGCCTGTGAGTTAATGGTCTCAGCCCGGTTACCAATGACTGCATCAATAACAACAATACCAACAACAACAACACCAAAACCCCTCATCACATTTAAATTTGCACTTTATAACGCATAAATAAAATCTGCGGGGATTAAAAGATCGCTCTCAGTGTCATTCTGGCGGAAGAGCGTCTGGAAAAGTGCGACCACCGACTGTGCAAGGGATAGAAAGGGCGACCAGGAGGATTTTTCAGAATTCCTTTTTGAAGGACCTCTTCTGCAGCCATTCCTCTGTACACACACACATGCGGCGTGCCCACTGCTCGGCGAGATTTCAGAATGGATTCTTCATTTCACGCCGATCGCAACGATTGAAATGTCGTGTGTCCATTTGTCTCTGCGTTGCCTCGTTCCTTTTCCTTGCTCCTCCGATGCCGATGATCACTTTGAGTCAGCAGATGTCAAGGCGCTCTTCCCCCTCCAACCCAGCTTAAATATACGCTCCAAGCCTGGGGTGTTTCATTCAGACGCTGTCTTCCCGACAGACCTGTTCTTCACCCGAGGACGGCTGCTTGCGTTGTGGCCGAAACGTCGTGAGAATTATTTTATTATGTTTAATTTTTATTATTTTATTATTTCCCTTCTACGCGACTTTACCGAAAGAGCCAAGAAGATGAATCCCTGCAGTCACGAAAGCTTTAAATCGAAATTCAGATGTAAGGCGTTAAACACCGGGCCGGGCCTAACTTGGCTCGTCTGATGAATGCTGAGATAAGAGACTTTGGTAGAATTGACGTGCGCACGCACCTTTTCGTGTTCACCAAATGCCAGGGCTTCATAGGAGGCATTCCTGTCGTGCGAACGTGCCACCCAGGGGGAGCGCACTGCCCCACGAACCCGACGACCTCGGGTCGATTTCCACTCTCGACCAAGCACAGCGGTGAATATTAATGATGGTTGTGGGCCACCCCAAGGTCAACTCAGCCTAAAATGTGTGCCTGGTAGAGGCGCCTCGACTAAAGGAAGCTTGAGGTAGCCCCTCTAGTGGGGGGTATTTGGCCTACCCTTCTATGCTAGGTGGAAGTACCCACACTTTGCCCCATCGCACACGAACTACCAACCGATCAACAACGATGTATCCATTTCGATTCAAAGCTTTCGTGACTGCAGGGATTCATCTTCTTGGTTCTTTTGGTACAACGCAAGCAGCCGTCTTCACCTGAAGACGGCTGCTTGCGTTGTAGCCGAAACGTCGTGAGAATTATTTTATTTTATTATGTTTTATTTTTATTACTTTATTACTTCCCTTCTACGTGACTTTACCGAAAGAACCAAGAAGAACGGTGTATCCATTCACACTGCTGAGTAGACAGAGGTGGTGGTGGTGGTGGTGGGGGCGGGTTTAAGAAAGCATGCACCGTTATCTCCACTGCTGCGCACGGAAATTAAATTAAACCGGCGACCTCTGAGTTGAAAGTCCAGCGTGTGAACCATTAAAATAAAAATGCAATTTAATAATAGTAACAATGAATCACGATTGTAAGGCGCATTTCATCCGTATATCCCAATGTGCCGTGTATGAAAAGCAGGGCATAATCAGAACGAGGGTAAAAGGGCCAGAACATATGTAGTGATGGCCCATTTAAATAGGGGAGTTGTCAAGAAAGACTTCAATATCTCGAAACTCTCCGATTGCCTTAATCTTGATTTGAAGCTTTCGTGACTGCAGGAATCCAAACTCTTTACTTCTTTCGGTAAAGTCACGTAGGTAGAAAATCAAATTAATCACGACGTTTCGGGCGCAACACACAAGCGTCCATCATCAGCTGGGAAAGCATGGTCTGCTGGTGAAGCAGACTGTTTGCCTGCAGTCACGACCATGCTTTCCCACCTGATGACGGACGCTTGTGTTGCGCCCGAAACGTCGTGATTTATTTTATTTTATACCTACGTGACTTTACCGAAAGAACCAAAGAGTTCCGATTGTCTTATTACCGGAGGCAAAATGTTCCCTAGTCTGGGAGCTGCAGTCAGATCACCACTGCAGGAACCGAGCCTTGACCTCTGAATACTCCGAAGAAGGCGATCCGAGGGTGCCAGCCACCTCGTTGGGGAGTAAACACGGGATCAGTTCCTGCAAATGATGTGGAGGATAACGCCCACGATATTCACGGACATAAATGACCCTATATTCTTGGTTATTTCGGTAAAGTCACACCTGATGATGATTGCTTGTGTTGCAGTCGAAACGTCGTGAGAATTTTATTGTTTTATATTTATACATTTTTTTTATTTTATTGTTTCGCTTCTACGTGACTTTATCGAAAGAACCAAGAATATGAATCCCTGTAGTCACGAAAGCTTTAAATAAAAAATAAATGACCCTGTTAAACACGAAAGCTTTCGCGACCAGTATTATTCATAACAAAGGTTTTTGGGTTAGATCGCGTTATTATTTATAAATGTGTCGCAACCCTCCACCACCCGACACGGCCAATCAGTAAAAAAATGTGTCACGTTGACAAAAAGACAAATTGTTTACTACTTCAGCCCACCGGTGTGTTGAAGAGTGAATCCACAACATTTGACAATTTGAGTAGTACGACGTTTCGCTGGTAATTACATCTAGCATCATCGGATGATTTGCCAGAATAGTGAAGCCATCCACCTGCTTTCGGTGTTAAATCGTGCAGGATAACGTCATCATCGTTGAACCCCATCACGTTTCGAGATCTGAGGCAGAGGTGGGGGTGTATTGCAATTATGTAATAGATCAGTAATCAGTAATACACAACACATATTGCAATTTCTTACAGGTGAGTCACATGCTAAGTGGCTGATTACTGATCAATTACATAATTGCACATTTATAAACAACGCGATCTAAGCCAAAAACCTTCACCTCGTAACGACGCGCCTGAACGAGGGGACAGTCCTCAACCAGTCCCCCCACATGGTGTGCCAGCCGTGACGCGTGCATCGGAAGCACGGCCAAATGACGGAGAAAACGGGGTGGGGGGAAGAAAAAGCCGAAACGTTTGCAAAGAACCACGTGCCGAAAAATGAATTGTACGCAGCGAGAGAGGGAGATGAGCGGCATCGTCAGCAAAGCACAAATCAGACACACCGCTGATTGTGAAGATATGTCCCTGGTGTCGAGGCAGGAGACGTCACCAAGGACGCAGGAAGGCCCAACAAATAAACTGGCAGTGCACTGGCTTCCTGGTTGCCGAACGGAATACATTGTAAGGTCGCACTCGGCGAACACAAAGCACTTGTCACAAATGAACCACGATGCCTCACTGATCTCGTCAAGGAGCATAAACCATCGCGCGAACTCCGGTCATCCTCGCAGCGACGGCTGTTGGCTAACCGTCCAACAAAGACGGTCACTGTGTCGCGCGCTTTCAGATGCGCTTCTGTGGCCGTCTGGAACGCTCCTCCTTCCGATATTAGGACGCCACTCGAGCTATGCTCTTTTACATCCCGATTGAAAACTCATTTATTTAGAAACTTCGTTTTGTGTTTAGTTTGTTGTCCTTCCCCCTCACCTCCGATTACCAAGGTCGGCTATGTACGGTGCGAAAGAAGTTCAACATGCATTACATAGGAGACGCGACCGAGAAGTCACCACGGAGGTGGAGCGGTGAGATCGGCTCGTGCGCCAGGGAGTAGACAGAATGTGGCATGGCAAGGACCGTGAGGGATGGTGATGCATAGGGACGCCTTCATCCAGCAGTGAGCAGACCAAGGCTGGTGATAATGGTAAAACAATGGGCTCTTACGGGCCAATTTTTGTACCAAATATATATTGAGCAAACCCATCCCTCAAGCATGCATGCATATGTAATGACAGGGTGACACCTGCTGGCCTGGGAAGGGATTCACGGGTACGGGCACAGAAGTAACAACCAATCAGAGAAGGAGGTGTATCTGGGGCAAAGGTCACAGGTGGGGCTAGCCGAGATACTCTGGGAACCTGCTCGAAGGTTCCACGAGAGGGCGTGGCTGGAGGCGGGGCCTAGCCACGCCTGGGGGGATATAAGGGTGAGCGGACCTGGAGCTCGGGGCTCGTGTGTGGGGTCCTGGGTCCTGGCGTGTCGCTGTTCACCGACATATTTCTCCATCGTCCTGCCACGTGGAAGATCTCCTGCGTGGGTTCCATCTCCGTCGTCGTCTGGCCGCCAGCCAGCAGCGGAGACGAGCGAGGGCGAGGCGACCACGCCAAGTGCGGCTGTGCGTGTAGCCCGTAGAGGTGTTATTGCCTAGAGTTATAGTCGGTGTGAAGAAGAACCAGTGTTGGCCTGTGTTGTGCCCAGTGTGAGTTATAAAGAAGAAGTAACCTCTATACGACGTGTCGTGGAAGTCGCTCATTACACATATCCACACACACATAAAGGCAGAATGAATAGCAGAGAATGACATCAATAAACCTTCCACTTCCCTTTAATTATGGTTTCTGTAACTACTCTATGCTCCAGAGGGCATGTTTAATTAGGGTGCTGTGTGATTCAGACTACAAATACCTGCATAGGTCCAGACACAAAGAGCACAGGCACGCGCGCGCACTGCAAATATGATAGCTTGAAGCCACATGTATTGATTCAAACTCTCCGGATCACAAATACAAACGTTTTAGGACTGCAAGCGAGTTTGAGTTTGCGACGTGACTTTCGCTGGCATTGAATCTGATTGTTTAGTTGGCAGCTGTCCGCTGTGTCTTCGGTTTTGACCGCGTCTTGGTTTTTGGCGCGCTGTCCAGCGTTTCATTCCATGTGCGGGGAAGCATCTTCGGGAAAGTGGAGCTTTTTGTGGAAGCTCTAAGCACCTGAAGCGAAACCTCGGACATCGTGCCCGGAAAAAAACGCGCAGCACAGCTCACAGACACGTCAGAGAGCTTTACAGCACAACCACAAAAACAATTGTTTGGTTCATCATTCCATCATTACATTCCCTGGCTAAAACTAAATTATAATTTTTTTATTTTACCAGAAGTAAGGCCCACTGAGCTATGTAGCTCATTTTCAGAAGCGACCTGGCCACAAATGATAGCTCAACGAAGTGGCTAATCACGTGAAAGTTTATAGCAGCCAAATAATCGAAGTAATATAAACGCATGTTTGGGTGCTACCACTTGTTCAAAGACGTCTGGACTGTGTGAAAAAATTGGTCAAATACTCATTTAGCGTATAAAAGTGAAATGCGTGCGGAACTGCTATTGCCTTTGTTTTGTCTGTTCAGTGTCAGCTTTAGTGGGCAATGCTAAAAGTAATAATCGTATTCGTATGGCTTATGTTGATGTAGAACAACTCGTGATGTTGAGTCCAAATGTGAAGGGAAAAACCGGTGGACCCGGAGAAAAATCCACACGACCACGGGGAGAGAGACACCGCAAACTCCAAATTGACGGCAGGCGTCAGGGTCGGGATAGAACCCACGCGCTTGTGCATAACAGGCGAGGGAGTTAACATCTGGCCACCACGACACCCAAAGTGGGAGAATGATTTTGCGACTCTGTGACGAACACAGTGTACTCTGCACGAGCTGACACGCGGACTAAACAAATAACACATTTGCATTGTGAGCTGGGAAACATTTTAATTTGCTCCCCGAGCTAATTAGAGTTTTCCAATTGAGTTGCTGCCAGCGAATGTTTTATATTCTTGAACGCAAATCAATGCCCCGCCCCCCCCCCCCCCTCTTTTCTTTGCACTAAATTACAATGCGGGTCTGCATTTGCGGATGAATTAAACACTCTGCTGCCCCCTTCAAAACGTTTTCGTTGGGAAAACATTGAAAAAAAAAGCATGGGTTTGTAATGATAACGAGGAGGGTGGTGGGGGGGGGATACTGCCACTGCTATTAAATTCAATTCCTACCGCGGTGGACGAATGACGCGCGCTCACATTTTTGCTGGCTTCTGCTGCCACCTACTGGAGTCGGCCGGGCCTAGACAACGGAATTTATTTTAACCGAAAAAAATGTCCTAAAAAAATAACGCCAAACACGTTCATCAATAAATAACACTGCGGCCAATACAATGGCATCTATTTTAAGTGAAAAGAGTAACAAAATAAATAGAAAGCAACACGTTCGTCACAAATACCGTGGCATTTAAATAATGAAGTGTGTAATAGGCAATCTTTCTGACAGGAGACCTTCCTCATAGCACATTAGAGAAAGGTCGGGCGTAGAGAGAAATGGCCATTGATACCGATACGCATTGAAGCTATTAAACTCTTAAGCAATTTTTTATTTTACCAAGTAAGGCCCACTGAGCTGTATAGCTCTTTTTCAGAAGCAACCTGGCCACAAATGATAGCTGAACGAAGTGGCTTATCATCACGTGGAAATTTATATCAGCAAAATACTCTCCACGCATGTTTCTAAGTGTAGAGGATAAGAACCCGGGGAACAAATCCACGCGAACACGGGGAGAACACGCAAACTCCAAATATACAGGCGTCGGGGACGAGATCGAACCCACGACCTCCTGCATATCAGGTGAAGGAAGTAACATTTCACTGCATCGCACCCTTTCAGATGCACTTACGCGGCCGTCTGGAACGTTCTTCCTTCCGATATTAGGAATCCACTGGAGCTATGCACTTTTACATCATCTAGATTGACAAACTCATTTCTTGAAAACTGCTTTTTTGCGTTTAGTTTGTTGTCCTTCCCCCCACACCTCCGATTAACGCGGTTGGCTACGTGCGGTGCGAAAGAAGTTCAACACACATACATCTCGCCACCGCCAGATGTATGTGTGTTGAATTATTAAATAAAGAAGTGAACGAGCAGGGGGTTTGAAGTCTTCTTCTCGTCACTTCTTGGCCTTCGTGGACATCTCCTTGCGGCAGAGGGCGCAAACGGGTTTTGATTCCTTACCCGTACCCGTACCACGGTCGCAAATGGGTACCCGTACCCGTACCCGGCCGGGTACGAGTACCCGTTTACTACCCGTACCCGTACCCTACCCGAAATGAGTGACAAACGGTTACTCACCAGTGACTCACGGCCTGCCCGTACCCGTACCCGGCCACACCAGGGTCGCAAACGGCTACCCGTACCCGTACCCGGCCGGGTACGGGTAGCCGGGTATCGGGTAGGGTACGGGTATTGGGTACCCGGTTGCGATCTCTGTCTTGCTGTAGTCTCTCTCCACTTATCTCCGCCCACCGCTGCGTCGTCGAACACAGACAGAGTCCATCCCTGTCCAGTGGCTTTGACATTTGACGCACGGCGAGAGTTCGTGGATCTTTTTCTCTTCCTCGAGCCTCTTGCGGGGGTGCCCCCCCCCAATCACCGTCCCTTTGCAGCCCACCAGGGTTCCTTGCTTGTCACCTGGCCGAACGACTGAAGCCTCCTGTACGTGACCCGAATCAATACTTCTAGATTTGAAGCTTTCGTGACTGCAAGGATTCATATTCTTAGGTTTTTTCGGTAAAGTCACGTAGGTAAAACATTAAAATTAATAAAAGTAAAATAAAATAAAAATCACGACGTTTCGGAAGCAACACAAGCTTCCGTCTTCAGGTGGAACCGTCACAGCCACGACAGCTGTATCAAGTAAATCAATACCCTTGATTATTTGCGTTTACAACTCTGCACGACTTGCGTTCTTGTTTGATGCATTGTCATTTCTTCGTTCAAATCATTCTGCTGAAGGGTTTCGTTTAGAAGGAAGTGGTGCTCGTGAACGCGTTCCCCTTTTTATTTCATCTTCTTTCAAAATCACCTCCAATTCTCCGCTTAAATTATGCCGGGGCTGTTTGAACGTCCCAAGGTGCGAAGTGTTTGTTGTTCCGTGCTTCGAAGACAATTGCGGTGTCCAAACCCCACCTCAAGAAGCGAACCATGTTCCCTTGCTTTCCGTTCTCTCAAATAGCATCGACGCGTCGTCTTCGTTTCTTCTTTTCCCTCCACCTGATAGTTGTTAGTTCTGCTGTGCAGCAGCTCGAGTACCTTGCCAAAAGCCGCTTTTAGAAATGCCATGCATCATCACGTCACGATGAACACCCAATACATCGCTGCTGAACACGTGTCCAAGCGACTGATGCTTCCTTGTACGTGACCCAACTCAATATCCTCGATTTCTTGTTTGCTGCATTGCTATTTCTCAGCTACTTAAATAAACAAATCCCACCCTCTTTCAATATCACCTCAAATGCTCCTTTTAAAGAAATAAATGTACATTTAGACCCCGGCGCATTGAGCAACTTTCGACAAAATCTAGAATCGTCCAGTTATTTCGAAGATCTTGGTAACGTGCCGTTGCAATACATCACGTGACCTCTCCCGCTTCGAAAAACATGGGATTTTGGAGCCCCTTTAGGCCGAGTTCACGGGCCCGCGTGTCGTTGTACGGAGACCAGAGGTCGCAAACGGGTTTTGATTCCTTACCCGTACCCGTACCCGGCCGCACCAGGGTCGCAATTGGGTACCCGTACCCGTACCCGGCCGGGTACGGATAGCCATTCTCTACCCGTACCCGTACCCTACCCGAAATGAGTGACAAACGGCTACTCACCAGTGACTCACGGCCTACCCGTACCCATACCCGGCCGCACCAGGATCGCAAACGGCTACCCGTACCCGTACCCGGCCGGGTACGGGTAGCCGGGTATCGGGCAGGGTACGGGTATCGGGTACCCGGTTGCGACCTCTGACGGAGACTTGCCCTGGTCGAGTTCACGGACGGTTCCGCTCGTGGGCCAAGGCTGACCCTGATGCGCTTGGTCCACACTCGCTCGTCCTCGTTGGCCTGCGCCGCCACCTTCGAGTCCGCCGCCGGACCGACCGACGTGGCACTTCTGTGGCTTTGGTCGCGTTGGGCAGGACGGATAACGCTTTGCGACCAACCTTTTGGCACCATCTTCTTGGTTCTTTCGGTAAAGTCACGTAGAATGGAAATAATAAAATAATAAAAATAAAACTTAATAAAATAATTCTCACGACGTTTCGGCGATAACGCAAGAAACCGTCCTCAGGTGAAGAACAGGTCTGTCGAGAAGACAGAGTCTGAATGTCTGTATTCTCGACAGACCTGTTCTTCACCTGAGGACGGTTGCTTGCGTTGTGGCCGAAACGTCGTGAGAATGATTTTATTATGTTTTATTTTTATTATTGTATTATTTCCATTCTACGTGACTTTACCGAAAGAACCAAGAAGATGAATCCCTGCAGTCACGAAAGCTTTAAATCGAAACTTTTGGCACCAATTACATTCTGATGCTGGGCGCCCTCGTCGCGTCCAGGGTCAGTGCTTGGTCGGTCCGCACTTGTTTTACCTCTGAATGAAGCCGGCGTTATGGTATTCAATAGCAGTTCCACGCCGCATGTCGTCAAAATTTGATATCTCCCTAGCTCTTTCATCTGTGACGTCGCACTTGGTATGATATATTTTTTTAATTGGTTGCAGCCGCTAATTTCCGACAGTTAAACGGCGCAAAAAAACAAGGTTGCTGCTTTACTTCAATCTACTTCAATCTGCTGGTCGTGCCAATGTTCGCGCTTCTATCGATGGCCACTTCATTTCCCGACGTCCGGTTCTTAAAAATCTCTGCGGTTGGGTTTTGATTTTTTTTCCAGACCGGGCCTTTCGTCATTCGAGGCTCGTGTTAAAAACGTCACTCGAGCAGCTAGTCTCAGCAGCAACCTTCGAAACGCCGCACGCTTGAGACCTTGGCTCGTCGCGGAGAGGCTGATCGCATGCCCCTTGTTGCTTTCAAGGCTCAACTATTGCAATGCTACTCGGTGCGGTGCCTGTGCGTACGTCCTGGACAAATCGAGCAGAACTCGACTGCCAGAGTCCCACCAAGAATCCCGGCGTGTGCGAACATATTAGTCCAGATTTGAAGTTTTCGTGACTGCAGGGATCCATACTCTTTGGTTCTTTCGGTAAAGTCACGTAGGTATAAAATAAATAAAATTACGACGTTTTAGGCGCAACACAAGCGTCCATCATCAGGTGGGACAACCACGGCAAGAAACAATTGCTGAAGTGGGCAAAAGGGCTGCTGTAACAGGAGGCTACATAGGTAAGAGAGGGGGGAGGAGCAAGTTTATTGCTGTGGTTGTCCCACCTGATGACGGACGCTTGTGTTGTGCCCGAAACATCGTGATTTAATTTATTTTATTTTATACCTACCTGACTTTACCGAAAGAACCAAAGAGTATATTAGTCCAGTCCTAGCGTCTCTCCACTGGCTCTCTGTAAAGTTCAGAGTGGCATTTAATATTCTCTGTCTGACCCATGAAGGCTCTCAAAAGTGAACACACCCAAGCTATATGTCAGAGTTTGACCGACTCCACGTGAGCGTGCGTGGTCATCCCGAAGGCTTTGGTACCCCATGAGCTACTCCTCGGAAAGACGCGAGCTCCTTCACACACAATGGGTGTCTCCCCCCCGTGCCCCCCTTCTGCACCGCCCCCCCCCTGCTGCACCGCCCCCCCCCCCCCCCCCGCTGCACCCCCCCCCCTCCTGCTGCGCTAACTCCCAACGCTGTGGGATTCCGCAAGGCGCAGAGCCTCGGTGTTCCGTGATTCGAAGGCATTAATTCTAGATTTGAAGCTTTCGTGACTGCAAGTATTCGTATTCTTAGGTTTTTTTCGGTAAAGTCACGTACTTTTATTTTACTTTTATTAATTTTAATTTAAAATTTTTACCTACGTGACTTTACCGAAAAAAACCTAAGAATATGAATTCGAAGGCAATTGCGGTTTTCTTAAACGCCACCACAAGCTGCGAGCTATTTTTCCGTGGTTTCTGTTCCCTGAATTCGCGTCTACGTTGCCCTCTTCGTTTTTCTTCCCCTCGGCCTGATATTTTTTTGTGTTCCGACGCGCAGCGGCTTGAGTACCTTGTTGAAAGGCGCTTTAAATGTGCAATAGTATCGTCACGGTATTTATGAACGCCCATGCATCGTTGCTGAATACAAGGAGCCGAAACGTTTATTCTTGCATGGGAGGGAAGTTTTTGTTACTTTTTCAGATATTATCCAGTTTCTCTAAGGCCACTGCTGCAGAGCCTCGTACTTTTTTGACAACGCAAAATGGCAAAGTGGCAACAGAATCACGTGTTTTTTATCAGTGCATATTGCCGACACTGTCAAATAGAGATTTCGGTAGGATATCTACACATATATACTTCTGATTTCACCATTGCTATTGCTATATAGAAACACAAACACCGTCAGACGAGGAAAATCTCCTTGAAATGGAGATTGGCAGCCAGAGGAGAGAACGCACCAAAGCCTAACAAACTATAAACCATATTTAGATTAGCAGGTAAGGCCCACAGAGACCTGTCCACAAATTATAGGTCAACAAAGTGGCTTATCGTCAAAAAACTGGAGGACTCGGAGAAGAATCCATGTGACCACGAGGAGAATATGCAAACTCAAAATATACAGCAGGCGTCAGGGTCAAGATCGAACCCACGACCTCCTGTATATCAGGTGAGGTAGTTAACATCTCTCCACCGTGGCGCCCCATCTCTTTATCTCTCCGATCTATGTTTGGATTAAGCCGCGTGTTATTCTGCACGATGTCAATATATATTTTATTTGCTCTTGTGACTTCCCAAAATGTCACCGCTCGACTTTTTAACCCAGTTCCTGCGAGGAACATTTCCAATTGCTTGCTACCCGTCTTTGAATCAAGGATATCGTTGTAATCGTGACAATTATCTTATTTATAAAGTGATAACTCCGAGGAGTGGCTTATCACGTGGACATTTAGAGCAGGCAATTAACTCCAGACGTACGTTGATTCTAAATATGGAGGGGAAAACCGGCGGACCCGGAGAAAAATCCACGCGACCACGGGGATCGAGGCGGTTAACAACTTCGCATCACATTTCAGAACTGAATGACAAGAAGCAGACTCGTGACCGCGAGTTTTAAAGCAATTTAGGTCTGAGCGTTTAAAAAGCACGCACACATGCCGAGCAATTTAGCGATTTAATATAAAATGGAGATGTTGGACGGGAAGTAGCTTTTAAAATAACCACGGCGCGTACAGGTAATGGGCCGGTGACATTTCCCAATAATCAAATTGTGAAAAAGTAAACGCCGTGACTAACACGAGCACTCCGCAATACACACACACATAGGCAAAGCCCAACAAACACATCCTCGGGCCAAATTGCTAAATAGAGCACTGCTGGTAGTGCCGACTTAATAATAAACCATGAGGCAACTGCCCTGAATGCAAAGTAGGAGAAATCGGGGAAAATAAAAACCGACGGGTAAACTTGAAATAAATTCATGGTTACACATGTGATCACGTGGTAGTGTTGCGGCTGACCATACTACCAGGTAGGCATGAGGGTAATGTTGAGAATGTCTGTGGACGTTCAAGAATGTCTCCTGGTGACCTTGCAGGGAAATTCCACGCACAATGAATCAGTGTCTTGGCTCAACGGCGCTCAGGCTGATGGAATGAGCCTGAAGCTAGCCATCTTTGTAAATGATAGTGTATGGTTTCACGTTTAAAGGCCACAATTGTAGGCGGTTTTCTTTCTAATATTGCAATAAAACGTGGAATAAGAAAGAGAAGAAGGAAGAGAAACCTTACTGCACTAGGTTTTCACAATATTATTACTAAATAATCGAGTTGTGGGAACGGTAAACGTCGCATCTAATATCGGCTGTGAGAATTGTTCAACAAGTTACCGCTGAGCCTAAACGCCAACGACTGGGCGCATTGAGGACTTGCTCGTACACGCGGCACTCTTACAAAACGTGTTCGGGTGTGTCGGGCGGTGGAGGGTTTTCACGACGAGAAAAAAAAACTCGACGCCGAGATCCTTTATTTGATCTTGTCCAAAATTTTTTTTTTACGAAGCTTCTAAAAAAAAACGATCATCGGGGCTCACGGACAATCCGACTCCTTAATTGAAAATTGAACAAGTAAACCCGTAAAAACAAAGTTTTTCACTATAAATCTATTATATGCGTGGCATCGGGGCGGCTAGAGTCCTCTCGTCCTCTGGCTTGAGATGGCTGCCACCTATGGGTCAGATGATTGTCTGCCACCATTAAGCAATTGGTAATTAAATATTTAATTTGTTTTCCCTAAACAGTGTAAAATTTTGGAATTTTTTTTCTCACAAAATTAATTGTCACACACAACGAGTCTGTGTGGAAACTGTCAGCTAGATTGGATCACAGGAAGTGGGTTAATAATTAACCCGTAAAAACAAAGTTTTTCACTATAAATCCTTTATATGCGTGGCGGCTAGAGTCCTCTCGTCCTCTGGCTTGAGATGGCTGCCACTTATGGGTCAGATGATTGTCTGGCAGCATTAAGCAATTGGTAATTAAATATTTTTAAAAAAATTCCCTAAACAGTGTAAAATTTTGGAAAAAAATGTTCACGAAAATTAATTGTCAGGTACAACGGGTCTGTGTGCAAAATGTCAGTTCGATTGGATCACAGGAAGTGGGTTAAAAAACGACCGAAAGATTTGCACGGTCGTAAGCAAGCACGCAAGCACGCAAGCACGCGAACTTAATATAAAGGATTTTTAAAAAACTCGACGTCGAGATCCTTTATTTGTTCTGCCCAAAAGAGAAAAAAAATTACGAAGCTTCCAAACAAAAAAAAACTATCATCGGGGCCCACGGACAAAACGGAAGGCGAGCTCAATCCGACTCCTAAATTGAAAATGAATAAGTATAACCCGTAAAAACAAAGTTTTTCACTATAAATCCTTTATATGCGTGGCAGCGAACTTAATATGAAGGATTTAAAAATATATTCGCCTGTGGAGGACGCGGGGATCGATCCCGCGACCTTTGGCATGGGAAGCGAGGGCGCTACCAACTGCGCTACTCCGCCACGGCCTGTGGAGGGGTTACGCTCTGGGCTCTTACACTGTGACGTTCAGCCAAAGCCATGAATGAGTTCTATTTGAATATATGTCAAATACATTTTTTTTTGCCTAAAAAGTGTACAATTTTGGGAATTTTTTTCACGAACATTAATTGTCTCGCACAACGAGTCTGTGTGGAAAATGTCAGCTCGATGGGATCACGGGAAGTGGGTTAAAAAACGACCGAAAGATTTGCACGGTCGTAAGCAAGCAAGCAAGCACGCAAGCAAGCAAGCACGCAAGCAAGCAAGCACGCAAGCAAGCAAGCACGCAAGCAAGCAAGCACGCAAGCAAGCAAGCACGCAAGCAAGCAAGCAAGCACGCAAGCAAGCAAGCACGCAAGCAAGCAAGCGAACTTAATATAAAGGATTTAAAAAAGACACAAAACTGGAGGTAACTCAATGTGCTAACACCGTGTCCCGAACACTTGAGCTGGCACCACTCAGACGCTCGATTTAAAAATCAGGATTTCATCCACCCGTGATTAAACCGGGTTCTCTCAAGTGCAGTGAGTTAATGACTAAAACAAAATCATATTAAGTTCGTTTTATTCAATAAATTCAGCTTCTTCCAACTCTGCGATGTTAACATTTTGGTTTGATCAGCGTGCAAAGAGCACTTATTGTATAATAAGTGTGGACGAAGAAGCTCATTTAAGTGATTTCAGAAGATGTTCTGCGCTGTTAATTTCCAGTGTCGGACTTTGACACGTGCTGGTATCATGCTTGCTGTGAGAGTTCCAAGGCAGGCGTGTCGCGTCGCTTAACGAACGAGATACATTCTTCAAAAAATTGCTCGGTAAGTGTACACTGATTAAACGATCATCGTTTTCCCATTGACTCCCCCATGTTAAAAGCTGAGCGAGCGTTTCAGCCCCCAAAACGTTCCTCTCTTGAGCAGATTTTTTTTCCATGAGAAATACAAAGTATTGTATAATTTTTAAATGAAGTAATAAAGTATCCTCTCTCTCCACTCAATCACACAGCGCGCTCTCTCTCTCTCTATCGCTCTCTCCACGTCTCTCATAAATGAACACAAACCTCCAACGCCAGGCTGTTGGGGCAGGTGCTGTTAGCGAACACCTATGGAGGATCCGCATGGCACACGACGGGATGGATGGCCAACACGGCACACGGCCGCGTTTATCTCCCTAGGGGCAATGTTTACACACCGCACCAGCTAATCATTTGAGGCCAAGTCATCCTAAGAAGAGACACCCAGGACCGATGTCAGATAATCGTCACTGGTGTTGGCCGTGAGCGGGAACGGAACTTGGGTCCGCCGAGTTCGTAGCGACATGCGCTAACCGTTACACCACCGCTCCCCACACACACCCCTCTCGTCACCCAACCAAAGCACACACTACACAGCACAACTTGCTAAGCAAACGGCTGCGGCCACCATGGGACGCATTCTATGGTTCGGCCTCCGCTCGCTAAGCTAACAATTTGCTCGTTTTGCGAACAATTTGGGATAAATTCTAATTGCTAGGGGTTCGTGAATTATTGTAAAAAAAAATTACGCTCGTTAAGCGAGACACGCCTGTACATAAATGTGTATATTTGAATCGCGTCACATGCCGGTTGAAGTACAATTTGAATATAAGTGGCAACCACTCCCACGTTTGGGTTTTTCCGGCCAATCTTGATTCCTGTCACGTGAAAATAAATTAATAAATTAATAGAACCAAATTTACATTAATTGATAATCAATGACAGGCACGACCCTCCTAGCATCAATCCCGAGACTGATCTCAGGCTTTCTTGAGTAGAAACAGAAGCAGTATACTTCGAGTGTTGCTCTTTGGCATATTTCCCCTTAAATAAAATACATTACACATATGGAGCACGAGACAACACCTGAATTCCGTGCGTGAAGAGCATCGTTGTTTTTATTAAAATATTAGAAGGTAAAGGTGCAGCCCTGAAATTGCTTGCTCTTCGTCACTGTTGTTGGAAGGATCTCCCACCAAACAGGGCTCTGGAGAGCCACTCCAGAGCATATTTGGTCTTCTCTTCCACGTTAGCCAGACGTCTTGGGAAAAATAAAAATCTGACTCAGAATGTTTATACTGGAGGAATCCGATTAGCTATAAAGCTATTTTTATTATTACACGCTTTTATTTAACTCACTTCGTCTGTTGTATCCTCAAAAAAGAAATCTTGTAACTAAATTTTTACACACTTACCAATGTGCTATCGACTGCAAACTTCGTATAGGTATGTCATACTGATGACAACACGCTGTTCTATCATAAAAATCCAAAACATATATTTTTAAACATTTTACACGCTTTTATTTAACTTACCCTGTGTGTTGTCGTATCCAATATTGTAACTCATTTTCAACCCTATTCCCAATGTCGTATCGACTGAAAACTTGGTATAGGTGTGTCATACTGATGACAATACTATATTCTATCATAAAAAAATTTAAATAGATATTTTTAAACGATATTTTTTACGACTCTAATTGTCGACGCTCAACTCACGTTGGCTGTAAATCACCACGTGGTCCCTGACGTCACGGCAAGCCTCGGGGAGGCACGCCGAGGGGTGGGGGATGTGGAAGGAGGGGAGGGGAGATGTGGGAAGGGGGCAGGGGGAGGGGCAGCTCGGACAGTACATTTCATTAAAGCGTGTTTTTTTTTAAGTATTCTTAAATATTTTTTTTCACAGATGTTCAGCAGGGGCAGGTGAGAACATCACAACAACAAACAGTACAATAACACGATTGGGGTGGAACAATGTGCGAGT
The DNA here is from genome assembly GCF_965212315.1 of Lampetra planeri. Classification (NCBI taxonomy): domain Eukaryota; kingdom Metazoa; phylum Chordata; class Hyperoartia; order Petromyzontiformes; family Petromyzontidae; genus Lampetra; species Lampetra planeri. Next base: position 4,219,460 of record NC_136145.1, on the reverse strand, counting down.
ATTCGTTGGGTCTTTCGGTAAAGTCACGTAGATTTGGTTCAAATAAAAGAACCTATCTACGTGACTTTACCGAAAGACCCAAAGAATATTAATTCCTGCAGTCAATGTGCGAGTACCCCCCCCCCCAACTTTACCCCACCGCACACAACTTTCCGATGGCGTGTCTGTAGTGCGCCCATCTATACAGCTGGGTGGACAGTAATTGACGCTGCAGTTGTAACATCATCGGCAGTGATTGGAGGCCACCTGGCAAAGGAGATATTGGCAAGGTATCTTCGCCAGCTCGCACTAAACCAGCGTGTAGAAGTGCGGTCACGTGTTTTTCCTTCATAGTGAATGCAGCCTGCCCCATAACTATTTAATGACTTGCAACTAAACCTCGTGGTTTGACCAAACACGAGTCGGCAGGGAACATGGAGCGAGAAGAAGGTGTTGAAATTCACTGGGTCATGAACGGCACCTCCGATTAGCACGGTTTGGCTACGTACGGTGCGAAAGAAGTTCAACGCACGTACGACGGGACGTCCGATTGATTTGATCAGCGCTACCCAACAACGCGCGGCGATTCGAAACCTCGTCAACCTTGAGGCGGTATTGAGATAAATAAATTGGAAAACACCGATTCAGCGAGGAGGGGGGGGGGGGGCGGGGAGAAGCTCCCCACACTTCTGAATAGTGGCACTCGTTTCTGTCATAGGGGTGAGAGTGGACAGGATACGATGGAGGAGTGGGAGGATTCTTAGTCTCTCTAGGAATCAGGCGACGGAGTCTTAGGGATCAAACGTTCCTGGGGTGACGGTTGCCCAGCTCGCAAGTTAAAGATTCATGGTTCTTAAACGACCCGTGAATATGTAGGAACAGGCTCTAAATGCATAACGAAATTGGTCGACATCAAAGGGAGGGTGGTGAAAATCACATTACAGCGGCGCAATGGGCCACTTAAATGCAAAAGCGAGTCACGGGTGCGAAGACGAGAGGACGATTGGTGAGTTTGGTATTGGGCTACGCGTCGGGAGAGAGAGAGGATGAACATGGTGGTCCAATTCTCTAAAACTTAGGACAAACTCTTTGGTTCTTTCGGTAAAGTCACGTAGGTATAAAATTAAATAGATCACGACGTTTCGGGCGCAACACAAGCGTCCGTCATCAGGTGGGAAAGCATGGTCTGCTGCTGATGCAGACATATTTTTTTAAGTAAAGGCTTATTTAAAACAGAAATGAAAATGCCAAAGAATACAAATGTTAGGGGTCAATTTATTGGGAGAGGGGGGGGGTCACAAGATATCTGAACCACCCTTGCACGTTCAGAGTTTGCATCCAGAAGGGACTTTTAAGAAAATGAAGCTCAATTTATACAAAAATGCATCTCGAAAACGAACGTGCAGGAGCCCAGGTGGAGAGACTGCAGATGAATTCTAGATTTGAAGCTTTCGTGACTGCAAGGATTCATATTCTTAGGTTTTTTTCGGTAAAGTCACGTAGGTAAAACATTTAAATTAATAAAAGTAAAATAAAATAAAAATCACGACGTTTCGGAGGCAACACAAGCTTCCGTCTTCAGGTGGAACCGTCACAGCCATTATATAAACGGAGTGGTAGCTCCTGCAATCTCTCATTTACTTGATACAGCTGTCGTGGCTGTGACGGTTCCACCTGAAGACGGAAGCTTGTGTTGCCTCCGAAACGTCGTGATTTTTATTTTATTTTACTTTTATTAATTTTAATGTTTTACCTACGTGACTTTACCGAAAAAAAATCTAAGAATATGACTGCAGATGAAGTCCACGTGATCCTCACTGATCATGGTCGTGTAACATTTTAGCTTTCGCCGTCTTCTCGCGTGTCCCAAATCGCAACATCTGGAGCCAGATGAAGGTCTCTTCGGTTGTCGCCTTTCATCATAATCTTTGTCTCCGTTTCTCTTTAATTGATTCTCGCCCGTGCCTCTCGATGTCCTTTTAAAGTTCAATGTGTACGCATTTTTACAAAAGAAAAAGCATTTTTTTATTAACGAATAAATTAATGTAGAAAAAAACTCAACTTTCTTCTGTCCTTGTGAGATTCAACTCACGAGGTTGAGATGCAAATTACACTTCGCCAATACCACAGGGAGGGACGAAGTTAATTACAAGTCGAGAACAAGGCAGTAGACATCAGATGCAGGCAAGCGAATTTGTAATGCATTCAAATCAAAAAAATAAGTAGAAACTGATTACATTGAAAACTAATTTCTCACTTTAAAACTCAGTTCTTTAGAACTGTTTCAAATTGTTTTTATGTTTAGTTTGTTATCCTCGCTCCGCACCGCCGATTAGCACAGCAGGCCACGTACGGTGCGAAAAAAAATGTCAACGTGCATACATAAAAACACACACAAACGGAATTCACCAATTTAATAAAGCAGAATGACTACAACTTTAATGGACTGTGCATTGAAAGTGGATGGACATTTAAACAAAGCAGAGCGAGGAGAGGCAATGCAAATCGGCGACAAGCACACGCATTGAAGACGAATGAGCTTGAGGCATCAGAATGGAAGCTGAAAGCCAGAATACACAGAAACTTCACCTTGTCACAAGCAAAGCTGGTGGACGTACGTGCAGGTGAACGTCGCGTATCCGACCGCCACGTATAGACCTACACACACACACGCAGCACGGCAGTGCGTGTGTTCGAGGTGAAGATTATTTTCTACAGATGTTCACAAACCTCACATTTTCCCACATCCGTCTAGACCCAAGTCCCCAGGTGAGTCGGATATGCGACGTTGTAATGTATGTTGAACTTTCTTTCGCACCGTACGTAGCCAACCGCGCTCATCAAAGGTGTGGGGGGTTGGGGGCGAAGGGCAACAAAGATAATGAAATGTTTGTTGTAATGAAATGTTTGTAGTAATATTTCAAAGTAAATGAACAACCGGATCGATGAAAAGGAGCGCGAAATAAGTACGCCAGTCGAAGAAATCCGGTCACGAGGAGCAAAGCAATGAAGACGAGCAGAGAGGTCACACCGATGCGGTTTGTTAAAGCAAAATAAAAGGGTGATCGAGATGGTCAAAACGCATCGTGAGGACAGAACTACACTTGGAGCGGGAACCACGAGAAGGCCGGGGAAGCGTTGGAATGCAGCAGAAGATTTGGCGAGACAAAGTAATTCTAGATTTGAAGCTTTCGTGACTGCAAGGATTCATATTCTAAGGTTTTCGGTAAAGTCACGTAGGTAAAAAAATTAAAATGTATTTAAATTTTTTGCCTACGTGACTAAGGTTTTCTGTAAATTAATTTTATTTTTTTACCTACGTCACTTTACCGAAAACCTTAGAATATGAGACAAAGTAAAACAAAAGTTCCGAGGCCACCACTGGGACGGAAACAACTGCAAGAAAGTAATAGATGAAAGGTGAAAATGGGGCAGAAATATGTAAATGGGACAGACATTTTCCCAGGAGTGGCAATGCAAATGTTAACAACAACAACAACAGCCACCAATGAATACAGATCACCTGCTTAATGGCTCACGTGTTGCATAAGTCCCTTGCTTGCACGCCTCCAATGAGCCACGGTTGGCTACGTACGGTGCGAAAGAAGTTCAACATACATACTTGCTGGCGGACTAAACTATACGACAAAAAAAAACGGAAATATTCAAACACTCACGTTTAAGAATTCAGCATGCCTCATTTGTCACGCCACATGCCTTGGAGGCGCTGACACTTTCTCAGCCAAGTTGCCGTGTTTAGCAGGGACATCTTGAATACCCGGTTTAGCAAACGCGCCGATGAGGTTTCAAGGAGTGGTCCCGGCTAAACCGGTGCGGCGAGTAATCAAGAATGAACAGGGAAAAGCTCTGAACATTTCCCGATTAAATTTAGTTCGGGGGGAGGGGGGAATGTATAAAAATTAGTTAATTTGTTCTGCCATGTATTAAATTATATGAATGAATAGATATAATAGTGGTGACTCACCACGGTAATTGTCGCGTCATTTGAAACCAAAAACCATGAGTTTGAATCCCATAAAACGTCAAACATCGTTGGTGAGTGATATCTGAACCGGTCCTGGGCTGCACCCACTCCAGGCAAACCCACACTGACCTGCGTGGTGAAGTATGGTCAAACAACCCCCACCACCCACACAGGGTAGGGAGGGCCTTAATTCTATATTTTAAGTTTTCGTGACTGCAAGGATTTATACTCTTTGGTTTTTTCGGTAAAGTCACGTAGGTAAAAAAATAAAATAAATCACGACGTTTCGGGCGCAACACAAGCGTCCTTCTTCAGGTGGGGACAACGTAGCGAAAACACAACCGCTTAAGGGAGGGCCTCTTCCAGAGGCAGAGTGACAAGAACTATACATTATTTTATATCCTTACAGGGGTCCATTTCTTGCACTTAACATAGAATACATTTCAGTCCATCAGCCTACTAGCTATCTGCGTCTATGCTTTGTAGCCGTATTTGTTTCAACAGATGTCGAAGGTAAGAGCTGTCTGCAAATACACTGGGACCTGTTCAGCACAGTACATAAAAATTGTAAACTTCAATAAGTGATCGTTTTGGTGGAAGGTGTTCAATAAAATTACTACTGTAATGAACCAAGAATGTCTGTCTGTGTGTAACGCGCGTGACGTCACTCAACATGCCACACCCCCGTCATTAATATTCATGAGCGGATAGAGTTTTACGCTCACGCAGAAGGTCAAGCGGAAAGACATTTTTTTCGCAAATTTGCTCAAAGTTTGACGTTTCTTTATTGAAAGTCAATCTAACAAATAATTCTACGCAGCAACAAAGTGGATTTGGTGTCTTTATTTATTTCTTCAGCACTTGAGACAAAAGGTAAGTCTCATTTATGCTTCTACATTGTGGTAAAATAGACATTTCACGGTGATTTTCAAGATATTGTATCGAATTCCAATTTATTTCAACCCCAGCGACCGGAGGCAGAAGAGAATAAAGTATCAGAGCAGTGAATTTGAACAAATTGAAGGTCAGTTATATACAGTGCTACAGTGACATGAAGTGAGGTGTTTTATGACTTCATTTTGTGCCAGATTCACTGACATTAATACTGTGCTACAGTGAAATGCAGTGAAGCGTTTGATGACATGCTTTCGTGAAAGATTCACTGCCATAAAATTTACACAAGATACAATTATACTCTGCTCAATTTTCTCGTAAATATCACAGCTTCCGTCCTAGGACGAGCAAACAAGCTAGCAATAAACATATGGACCGCTCGTAGTTTGCTTTTCCACTTAAAATTAAATTAAAATTTGACCCCAAAATTGTGCTGATGACACCAGATAACTCCCCATACTATTATTTATCAGTATATTCTCTGCTCATATCCACAGAAACTAAAACTTGTTGAAGGTTTAATGGAAAAGTTCGTTTAGAAGGCTCACACGCGAAGAAAGAAACGTGTCACTTTGTGTATGGTTTTACGTGGTGAAACAGACACTTCAACACATAGGCTTTCACAAACGAATTATTCATATTCTGTCTTTCAGACAGCTGTCTTCACCTGAGGACGGCTGCTTGTGTTGTGGCCGAAACATCGTGAGAATTTGATTCTATTATGTTTTATTTTTATTATTTTATTATTTCCCTTCTACGTGACTTTACCGAAAGAACCAAGAAGATGAATCCCTGCAGTCACGAAAGCTTTAAATCGAAATTGAATAATTCATAATAAAGGTTTTTGGGTTAGATTGCGTAAGTATAAATGTGTCGCAACCCTCCACCATGGCCAGTAAGGGATTTGTCACGTAAAGGAACCCGGCAATTCATTACTTCAGCCCACCCGTGTGTTGGGGAGTAAAACCACAACATTTACAATTTGGCAAATCGCCCGATGATGCTGAATGTAATTACCAGCGAAACATCGTACTCATTTATACTGGCGCGATCTAACCCAAAAACCTTTATTATGAATCATAAACAGACACTTTCTGTGGATATCAACAGAGACACTTGCGGGCCGTCCATAAATTACGTCACGCGATTTTGGACGATTTTGACCCCCCCCCTCTTCGTCACACGGCGTCACAAAAAGTCAGACCCCCCCTCAAATATGACGTCACAAATCTCTGTGCCCCCCCAAAAAAAATATAAAGCATGATTCAAATCGATTTAAACTATTGTCATTGTAGTGCGTATTTAATGTGGCGCTGCACTCTGATGTTGTAGGAGAAAACATTTATTAAAACGTCTATTTAATTAAGCAGAACGTGTTGTCGATATTTATTTAAAGTTGCGCATTTTGATGTGATGTCACATTTCTAAACCCCCTCCCCCCATCGTCACACATCGTCACAAATGTCTGACCCCCCCCCCCCTAGGTGCGTGACGTCATTTATGGACGGCCCCTTGTCTGTTTATCCACTATTATTATATTTTATGACTCACAGTCATATACCAGACACCACTTAGTCATTGCCTGCAGACCGGTGTTGACGCAAGAGGCCACGGAATATCTCACGGCGACAAGAGCGGGTCAACGTGGGCTCGGGCGAGGATTGAACGACTGCCCGACGGACAGCACACACTGTGTGACGGAATGGCAACCAAATGAGAGGGGGGAGACGTGGCCACAGAGAAAGCGGAGCTGGAGCGACGAGAGAAGTCAGTTAATGCGCGGGAGTGAAATGGACGATGGCAGCCGGAAAAATGGATGTTTAAAAACAACAACAACAAAAACCACACCTGTGTTCCAACATGCCGTTCGCACGAGACGATAACCGGCCGGGTAAATCTCCATCAAAGTTGCCAAGGCGACTGTGGGAATCCACAACCCGAGGTTCTATGCCCCCCGCGCCGTCCTTTAATGAACTGATGCCACACGGCAAAGCAGCTGTTTTACATCTCAATGGCAATGAATGGCAGCAGGAAATGGCTGCGACGAAATGTGGCGGGACGTGAGACCCAGGGTTTTTTTTGGGGGGGTGGCGGGGGCACCGGGGAGGGGTGATAATCGTTGGTCGCTGATAGCCGCTACATTGGCACCACTACCATTGTCATTATAATGCAATGTACACAGGGTGGTCGAGATGTCTTGTGACCCCAAGTTTCAATTCTCTAAATCTTAATATCTATTTTTTTTAAAGTAAAGTTTATTTAAAACAGAGATGAATATGCAAATGGGTAAACAAAAATGTTAGGGGTTTAATTAAATGGGGAGATCACAAGACATCCGGACCACCCCGTGCTTTACGCAGCTGGGGCTGGCGCAGTGGTTAGTGCACTGCGCTAGAAACCCCAGTGGATAACATCAGTGGCGAGCGATATCGATAAGTGTTCTGGCCTCCCACACTCGCTAATCACCAGCTCGTTCTCACTGTCGTTGGCGAAATTTGGTCAAACAAACCCCCGTGACCGACATGGCATGGGAAGGCCATCATCCACGAGTGGACTGACAATGTATCCCACTTAACAAATCAACACAAATCTGCCCAAAGTGGTCATTCTAGATTTGAAGCTTTCGTGACTGCAAGGATTCATACTCTTAGGTTTTTTCGGTAAAGTCAGGTAGGTAAAATCATAAAATAATAAAATTACTTAAAGTAATAATAGAAATAAAATAATGTAATACAAAAATACTGAAAGTAATAATAGACTTTACCGAAAGAACCAAGAAGATAAAATGTTGTTTATTATTTTATTTTATTTCTATTATTACTTTTGGTATTTATTTTATTATATTTTTTTACCTACGTGACTTTACCGAAAAAACCTAAGAGTAATAATGTGGTCATATTTCACGATGGGTGACCACCAGGGCCTGCCATGCGTTGTTGGCATGGGGACGATTGGTGGCTAGAAGATGGTCGTGGTGAGTGTCGCCCCCCTTCATGCGGGTGGGTTTACTCCTGCGTCCCGTGATTCCTCCCGCACGTAAGCCATTTATAGCAGTGTCCCCAACCCCAGGGCCGCGGACCGCCAACGGTCCGCATGGCCTGTTAGGAACCGGGCCGCACAGCAGGATGTGAGCGGTGAGTCTGCTCGTGACCCGCCCCCATTATTTTATTGTTTACCACTTCCATCCGCGCCTCAGTCACGGTTGTGGTAAGCCCACAAGCTAACCCCTAGCCAAAATGAGTAAAAAATAAACGTCGCTGGAGAGCTTCTTTGAAAAGGGGGAAAGAGCCAATTATGAATCCCCCCCTCACCCCCGGTCCGTGAAAAAAAATGTCTTCCACGAAACCGGTCCTTGGTGCCAAAAAGGTTGGGGACCGCCAATTTATAGAACTGGCCAAACGTCCAAATGTAGGTCCCATCCTGAAGAAAGAGTGCGACTTTTATAGGTTAGATAATGGGCACTATTCAAATGATATCTTTGATTCAGAGCCAGGTAGCAAGCAATTCCTCAATGTTCCTCGGAGGAACTGGTTTAAAAAGTGCACCAGTGACATTTTGGAAAGCCACAGGAGCATATCAAATAAATTGGCATCTTGCAAAATAACACGCGGCTTAATCCAAACACAGATCGGAGAGATAAGGGGATGGGGCGCCACGATGGATAGATGTTAACTGCCTCACCTGATTCACAGGAGGTCGTGGTTTCAATCTTGACCCTGACGCCCGCTGTATATTTTGAGTTTGCATGTTCTCCCCGTGGTCACGTGGATTTTTCTCCGAGTCCTCCGGTTTTCTCCTCCACATTTACAAACGTGCGTTTAAAGTATTTGTCTGCAATACATTTCCACATGCTAAGCCACTTCGTGGAGCTATCATTTGTGGCCAGGTCGCTTCTGAAAAACAGCTACATAGCTCAGTAGGCCTTACCTGGTCAAAAAGAAAAAACATAAAATTGGTAGGTTTTTTAACAACACATCCACGAAAATATACAGTCCAATTTTTTTTAATGTGTGACATTTTCTGTTGTCACCCGTACTTTTTGAAGATCTCACATTAAATAATTAAAATAGACACGTTTATTTTTAAACACTGGGGCGTGCTGCTACTCGATCACAGCACATTCCATTCTCAATGTGACCTGGCTACATTTTGTACAGACATACATCCCCGGAATCATCTCGCGGAGATTTTTTTTTCTTTCTGAAAACCACTCGAGTTGCGTGCTCACTGTCAAGCCCGTGGCCAGTTTTGTAAGTGGCTGCTTAAGTCGCCTCGTCTGGACCGACAGGATTTTATTTTTGACGGTATTCACACCGCTGTTGTCCACACCCAAGAGAGGAGCAATTATGCTGCAGGCCAGCCGAGAAATAAGAACCATCCAAGGTAGCACAAATGTTCTCGTATCAACGTACAGTAACACCTTGGAAATGCGAGCATAATTCGTTCCGGAAATGTGTTTGTAATCCAAAGCACTCGTATATCAGTTGTGATCACGTGGCGCTCGGCAGACAAAGCGTATACACGTGCTACTCGTATTGCAAGACCTCGCTCGTTTATCAAATTTATATTTATTTAAAAAATTTGCTCGTCTTGCATAACACTCGCAGACGAAGTTACTCGCAATCCAAGGTTTTACTGTATTTCTACAGTAGCTAAAATTGAGTTGTTTTTTCTTCTTGGTTCTTTCGGTAAAGTCACGTAGAAGGGAAGTAATAAAATAATAAAAATAAAACATAATAAAATAATTATCACGACGTTTCGGCCACAACACAAGCAGCCGTCCTCAGGTGAAGACCAGGTCTGTCGAGGCGACAGCGTCTAAATGAAACACCACCACGCTTGGAGCGTCTATTTAAGCTGGGTTGGAAGGGGGGGAAATGCGCCTTGACAAAATAATCTGCATATCAAGAGGAATTTAGCATATTTATGGGAAATGCAGGAATGCGACTAGTGCTACGTGTGTTGTTTTTCTTTACAACCCACGCATTTCACACGGTTATCGCATTACTCACTGCCGCTCTTGGCAAACTTAAAATAAAAAGACTGAATTTTTTTGCCACCCCCATTGGTACCGAAATATCCTATCTGGGCTCATGAGATATGAGACGAGGGACAATATTGTTTGTACTGTGTGCGCTACTCAACAGGCAGCTGTGTCCCTGTGCGATGTCACTTTTTTTTGGAACTCATCTATCGTACCGCGTAGAAGCGAGGAAAACCCTACAGAGTAAGTGGTCTTGGGCCAGGCACGTCATAGCTACAATGAGGATAACCACGGCACAGATGGCACGATGAGCTCAGTTGATGTGTAGCAGTGAGATGGATTGTACCGTTCCATAAGCAAGGCCGTTGAGGAAAGCCTTCATCCAGCAGTTGATAGTCAATGGCTAAGTATGTATGTTGAACTTCTTTCGCGACGTACCTAGCCAACCGTCCTAATCGGAGGTACGAGGGAAGGACAACAAACTAAACACAGAAAAAGTTCTACAGAAATGTGTTTACAATCCAGATGTAAGAGTGTACACAGCTCTAGTGGCTTCCTAAAATCGGAAGGAAGAACGTTCCAGACGGCCGAAGAAGCGCATCTGAGTGCACGCGATGCAGTGGCCGTCTTTTTTAAATCCTTTATATTAAGTTCACTTGCTTGCTTAGGACCGTGCAAATCTTTCGGTCGTTTTTTAACCCACTTCCCGTGATCCAATCGAGCTGACATTTTCCACACAGACTCGTTGTGCGTGACAATTAATGTTCGTGAAAATGTGTTTCCAAAATTTTACACTTTTTAGGACAAAAATATCATATTTAATTACCAATTGCTTAATGGTGCAATGCAATCATCTGACCCATAGGTGGCAGCCATCTCAAGCCAGAGGACGAGATGACTCGAGCCGCCACGCATATAAAGGATTTATAGTGAAAAACTTTTTTTACGGGTTATACTTCTGCTGCAAAGATGTTCGCGTGATGTCTTTATGCTACTTGACGAAATCAGCAAGGTACTGTGTGGTTCGTTTGTAGCAAGCACTCTTGTGCGTGACGAGAGCGACCTTATGATATATTCATCAGGCAACGGCGATAATCAAGACGATGATGAATATTGGCTTCCAATACAAAAGTTATAACTTTCTGCTCCAGTAACCAAAGCCTCCTGTCAAAGTCCCCGCAGTCAGCTGCCCCTGTTCAAGTCCAGGCTCGAGGCCTTACGGTATCCATGTGCGGCCGTCTCTTTCTCTTGATGCAGTCAATAAACAACCGTGCATTTTATTACATTGTGCCCTTACCCCCCATTATTATACCCATGTCCCACTGTTGTTGTTGTTGTTTAACATAGGTGTGGTTGCATCTAGCTGCGACTCAACTCCCAATTGAGCTCTTTCCCAAGCAAAACAACAAGACAAATCACGTGGTAAAACGTTTAATAGCATCGGCAATGTTTGATCAGACTGTTCTTCAAAACAAAAAGCTGGTTCACCTCAGAAATGCGTTTAAGTTTGACACAAATTAAGCAACAATGTGTCCATACAGTGCAAACCAGCGCGCACTCGTTTGCGTTCACGCAAATAGCGAATGGATGTCGCGAATTGTCTGAAAGTCACTCCCCCGCCGTAGGGGCCGTCCATAAATGACGTCACGCACCTAGGGGGGGGAGGTCAGACATTTGTGACGATGTGTGACGAGGGGGGGGGGTGAGAAATGTGACGTCACATCAAAATGCGCAACTTTAAATAAATATAAACACGTTCTACTTAATTAAATAGACTTTTTGATAAACGTGTTCCCCTACAACATCAAAGTGCAGCGCCACATTAAATAAGCACTATAATGACAATAGTTTAAAGCGATTTGAAGCATGTTTTACTTATTTTTTTTGGGGGGGGATAGAACTTTGTGACGTCATATTTGAGGGGGGGGAGTCAAAAATCGTCCAAAATCGCGTGACGTCATTTATGGACGGCCCCTAACCCACCCACCCACCCCGCTCCTGCTGCGTCCGCTGGACAGGATTCTCCTGACACGAGTATCTGTTGAATCCCCATGAAGTTGTCTTGGGTCAACACGCTTCGTAATAATAATCTTTAAATAGAGGAGGGGGGGCACACATCACATCAACAACAACACAATTCACACGCGTCACGCTCCTTCACGGAACGCGCATCACATCCTGCCAGCGCTGCCACCAAATCATACAACCCTCACACCCGCCACCCCCACCCTGTTCTGGCGAGGGTGCACAACACGCGTGATCGAACCGAACCACCTCCAGGCGACTTTGTTTTGCCCGCGTGTTTGTCTTCGCGCATAATTGCAAGCGTGTGTCAACGTTCGAATGATCAACAACGACGAACGAACCAAAACAATTCACGGACAAATCGGGGCCCTTGTGCAACGTGGGTCGACCAGACGGTGACGTTCGTACGGCTCAATCAGAGTCGATGTATTCTTTTAATTTAACTAAGATAGTCTACCCAGCCGCCTACTAATATGAGACATTAGTAAATCATATGCCTGAAAATTAATAATCATTATCAGCCAGTGCCCGCACACTCTCGCCTATAACTCATGGTTCTGCGATGCCACAATCCATCTCACGCCTGCACTTGAATTAAGCGCACTGCAGCCCTCTCTCGAACAGCGGCCACTCTCAGTGACGTCACCGTCAGTGGCCTCACCGTCAGTGGCCTCACTCTCAGTGACCTCACTGACAGTGACGTCACTCTCAGTGGCCTCACTGACAGTGACGTCACTCTCAGTGGCCTCACTGACAGTGACGTCACTGTCAGTGGCCTCATGTGTCAGTGACATCACCCTCAGTGGCCTCTCTCTCAGTGGCCTCACTGTCAGTGGCCTCACTGTCAGTGACGTCACTGTCAGTGGCCTCACTCTCAGTGGCCTCACTCTCAGTGACCTCACTGACATTGACGTCACTGTCAGTGGCCTCACTGACAGTGACGTCACTGTCAGTGGCCTCACTGACAGTGACGTCACCGTCAGTGGCCTCACCGTCAGTGGCCTCACTCTCAGTGACCTCACTGACAGTGACGTCACTCTCAGTGGCCTCACTGACAGTGACGTCACTGTCAGTGGCCTCACCGTCAGTGACGTCACTGTCAGTGGCCTCACCCTCAGTGACGTCACTGTCAGTGGCCTCACCCTCAGTGGCCTCACTCTCAGTGGCCTCACTGACAGTGACGTCACTGTCAGTGGCCTCACTCTCAGTGGCCTCACTGTCAGTGACGTCACTCTCAGTGGCCTAACCGTCAGTGACATCACTGTCAGTGGCCTCACTCTCAGTGGCCTCACTGTCAGTGACGTCACTCTCAGTGGCCTAACCGTCAGTGACGTCACTGTCAGTGGCCTCACTCTCAGTGGCCTCACTGTCAGTGACGTCACTCTCAGTGGCCTAACCGTCAGTGACATCACTGTCAGTGGCCTCACTGACAGTGACGTCACTGTCAGTGGCCTCACTGACAGTGACGTCACCGTCAGTGGCCTCACCGTGAGTGGCCTCACTCTCAGTGACCTCACTGACAGTGACGTCACTGTCAGTGGCCACACTGACAGTGGCCTCACTGTCAGTGGCCTCACCGTCAGTGGCCTCACCGTCAGTGACGTCACTGTCAGTGGCCTCACTGTCAGTGACGTCACTGTCAGTGGCCTCACTCTCAGTGGCCTCACCGTCAGTGACGTCACTGTCAGTAGCCTCACCCTCAGTGGCCGCGTTGTCAGTGGCCACACTCTCAGTGGCCTCACTGACAATGACGTCACTGTCAGTGGCCTCATTGTCAGTGGCCTCACTGTCAGTGGCCTCACTGTCAGTGACGTCAGTGTCAGTGGCCTCACTGTCAATGGCTTCACTCTCAGTGGCCTCACTGTCAGTGACGTCACTGTCAGTGGCCTCACTCTCAGTGGCCTCACCGTCAGTGACGTCACTGTCAGTAGCCTCACCCTCAGTGGCCGCGTTGTCAGTGGCCACACTCTCAGTGGCCTCACTGACAATGACGTCACTGTCAGTGGCCTCATTGTCAGTGGCCTCACTGTCAGTGGCCTCACTGTCAGTGACGTCAGTGTCAGTGGCCTCACTGTCAATGGCTTCACTCTCAGTGGCCTCACTGTCAGTGACGTCACTGTCAGTGGCCTCACTCTCAGTGTAATGGTATTTTATCGTCGATAATCTGGATGATGAGAGATGCGCCCTTTTAAATGTACTCACGACGGGGTACATCGGAACAATAGAAGACTACGGCTAAAATAAAATATAAATGACCACAAAAAATGAATAAATTGTTGGCACAAAAATCGTGAACTATTTCTGCTTTGAAACCCAGCCCCGACAAACAATGCACATGCCAACGTCTGGAGGGGTGCTCAATGAGAAAAAGACGTCATATATTTTTTAACCAAATACATATATTTCTGGTCACTTTTCAGGAAGAGTGTGGATGCTAAAGCTGTTAGAAGGCAGGTGAAGTCCCACTGCTAACGACTCGTGAAACAGCCTGGTAACACTCGTGCCCACGCGTTCTAACGCACTCCTACTAACGACGTCCCGGTCATTTACACCCACGACACACTCTGTACGGTATCGCATTGCCTCTATATCTGCGTGCAATTGTCAATCCTACCTGCCAAACAACATGGATCTGCCCCACTGACGCTGTTTAGCGGTGCGGTAAATCCTGCAGATGCCTGGGTATAGCGGCTGTACAGTTGTTGTTGTGAAAATTACGTGAAAGTATCTTTGGACGGACGCGGCTATTCCCCAGGTATAGCGCGATTTAACCCAAAAACGTTTATTATGAATAATATTGGTCTCGAAAGCCTACGTGTTAAACTGACTAACATTCATGTATTGCATGCAAATGATAGGTGACGGCGGTAATACATAACGACTTGTGACAGTAATCCATTTTCAAAGTTGCTATTCTTGGCGTTTGAAAGCTTAGAATTATCCACACCTGCAAAATGTCAGAAAGGCAAATAGGAGGTTCGCACATGCAATTAGGTTTGCATGAGTGCGTGTATTTTTAGACACATGCTGCTTCACTGACTTATCGATGACAATTTTACAAAAATCACCACGTTTTATTACCAGAAAACAATTGGAGAAAAAAAACCCTACGTGTAATTTCATCAGCCCACGTTCATTCTGGACCAATGCTTGTTTTGTTCATCAGAAACTTTGGTTAAGCAAAGGCTGCAAACTGCCGAGCCGGCCTCGACCTGACCGAGTCTCATCAGCACGCGCGCCTGCTGCCAGTAAGATTGTCTTACATCGCGTGAGTGGAATCTTGAGCCGTCTGGCGAACGATCGCGAGCGAAATATCCGGCGGCCGCTATGGCAAGAACTGCGAGCAGCGGAAACTCTTCCATCGGAGGGGATCAGGAGAACCATGGGAAATCTGCAGGTAATTAAAACTTACGATTCTAAACTAAACTATTTTTTGCTATTAGCCAGGCAAGGCCCACTGAGTTATATAGATATTTTGCAGAAGCGACATGGCCCCAACTAATGATAGCTCAACGAAGTGGCTTATCGCGTGGAAAATTTTGAGCAGAAAAAAACTCAGGGCGCACTTTGATTCTAAATGTTGACGGAGAAAAACAGAAGACCCGGAGAAAAAGCCACGCGACCACGGGAAGAGCGAGAGACACGCAGACTCCAAATATATAGCAGGCGTCAAGGTCAGGATCGAACCCACGATCTCCTGCATACCATTTTATGAACAGTTAATGAGTTCTCCGACCATATCGTGTTCTCTCACCCTCCCTTGTGCTCCTCTTCCCATCTCTCCATGTAATCCCAACCTTGCGCATCTCCATGCTTCATCAGAAACACGGACGTTAGCAGCAACAACAACAACAACAAAATTTAACCAAAGACGAACAGTGTTTCGTCAATGTAGACGCGGGAAATTCACGTCTCGCAGAAGTAGTGTTTAAACGAGGAAAACCTTGGGCTCGTTTTGACTCAAGCGAGTTTCATCAGCGATGTGTGGTCTAGCATGCAAATGACACTGGGTGGAGCCGATGTTCAGGACAAGGTATAGCCACGAATAACCAAGTGTAGGTCAAACATGTGGATGATACTAATGTTGGAAATGGTAATAATAGTAATGACAATAGTAATGGCATATGGAAATAATGGCACAATTGAATCGATTCTTACGCGCGCAATGCACATAAACGCGTTGCGCAACCGAGAATCGGAACATTTGCGATTTATTCCAAATACGTGAGAATTGCACACGCTAATGTACCCTTTTGGATAACAGAAAAAGCGACACATTAACATGCGACAAAACAGATGCGACAATACAAATTAGCCTAAGAGAAGACAGAAAAACAAGACAACAACAACAACAAGAACACACCTACTTTTATCCTGGATTGACAATGCGTTCATTGATGGCCTGGGGAGAAAGGGAGGCGAGTCTTAAGAATATTTTCCAGGAGGGTCCTGCATTGGGATCTTTGGCCAAATCTATCCTAAGGTTGTTTTTCTTGCACGTGGCAGCCGACCGAAGTACTCTGTGAACATGGACCCACACACGAAGCGGTTCGGTGGGGGGGTGACGGTGATAATCAGCGCTGCCATACCCTAACCAACTTACAGCCCCCCAAGCCTACAACACCTGGCAAGCCTTGGTGATCATCCATCCAAGTACGAAGCGGGGTTGGCTTTGATGTGACGACATCATGAGCGCCGATGGCGATTTTAATCGTACGCAAGAGAACGCGCGTGCGCACGCGGGCAAAGTGCGTAGGCAACAGGCGAGGTGAAACATTTCACAAGCGCGTGGTCGTAATAATACAAATAAAAATTTACGTTCGGCTACATTTAAAGCGCAAACATGTATTGCACTGCTTCATTTTTAGAATTCCGCAGCCCCCCTTTTGCTCTTACGGTTAAAATATGTCACGAGTGCAGCTCCCTCCCACTGGCTCACGGCCACCCCACAAGAGAGAGGGAGTCAGTTCGCAACCCCACTCTTGCCAAAAACAAAAAAACCCAAAAATGTCCACGACAGATCGCGTGAAATCGCAACGCGCCGCGCGGTGGTTGCGCAACACGCGACCGAGCTTGCGAATGAAACAACAGGGACCGGCTTCGCCTCAACGTCACCTCCTCCTATGACGAAGTTCCCACCACCCCCACCACCACCACCACGCGCACATCATCCACCCAAATTACCTCCTCGCATCCCGCCGAGGCCTCGAATGCCCGGGCCCCATGCAAATTTTCTCAACTTTTTTCTTTTTCGACGTTGACCGGCACGCCCCACCTGCGTGTATGCGTTTTAAAAAAAAACATCATCCAAAAAAACCTAAGCTAATATTAAGAAACGGTAGTGGGTAGAGGCCTCGGATTTGATCATTGTTGGGAAAAGGTTTTTCAGACAAGGTCTGTCCAGCTGAATGATGGTCTACCCGCCGCCCTCCCCCCATGTAGCTACCATCCCTCCCATTCCCGCGATGCTACGGTCAATTTACCTCCTGAGCACGTGGCCTCGACCTCATTCCATTGGTACAAATAGACGTGTATTTGAACAAGCTGCGTTGTGTTCCGCTACCTCTTATATCGGCATTGGGTGGCAACGAACTCCACCGGACTACATCAAACGCTCGAGCAAGTGGGTCCCATGTCAGTCCGTGACCTGAAACAACCGGGCGATGCCTCGGTATGACCATGGCGCAACGTACAGGTTCGCGCATTTAAAAAAAAAGTAATAATATGATCTTCTTGGTTCTTTCGGTAAAGTCACGTAGAAGGTAAATAATAAAATAATAAAAATAAAACGTCAAAAAAACTATTATGTTATTATATTATTATGTTTTATTTTTGTTTATTTTTATTATTTTATTATTTCCCTTCTACGTGACTTTACCGAAAGAACCAAGAAGATGAATCCCTGCAGTCACGAAAGCTTTAAATCGAAATAATAATATGATCACGACGTTTCGGGCGCAACACAAGCGTCCGTCATCAGGTGGGACAACCACAGCAAGAAACAATTGCTGAAGTGGGCCAAAGGGCTGCTGTAGCAAAAGGCCATATAGGTAAGAGAGGGGGGAGGAGCAAGGAGTATGGATCCCTGCAGTCACGAAAACTTCAAATCTAGAGTAGTAATATGAATCAATGAGTGCGTTTGGCATCACCAAAGAGATGTGTTTTACAAACAAGCATAGTCTCTGCCTGTAGGAGGTGATGTTGATATGTGGCGTTACCTACTTAAAATAACTTGCGAGTTCATTCTTACAATTCGATCAAGTTTGGACAGTGACGGCCAGCACACATGGCCTGCTCTTCTTTTCGAAGAACATCACGGAATCTTAAAAATCAACTGCCAAGCGGACGGCGCGCATTCTACGATTAATACACCGGCAGTCATCAACCATGTCGGTATGGATCTGCAAAGCGTCGACAACGGCTGGCGAACACGCTACCGCACAACCTCATTCCACGGCACCTAAGAACAGCGAACCAAGAGCAGTTATGCCCAAAAAGAGAGCGTGATGTATTATTGCAAACCCAGTAAATAGCAAACGAACTCGACTTGACCACGCCTGAAGTAATCGCCCGATCGTCAACGCTAGGGAGTTTGTTTGCTGCTTGAGAACAAAACCGGCTCTGTTCCGTTGGCGGGGTAAACAAGCGAAGCCTGCCACATCCTGGACTAACAATTCAAGAGAGATGTCTTGCGATGCTTCATTGTTGGTCAAAGCGAACCGCATCACAATGTCAGGTGCTTTGGGTGTGGCTTTTTTTGACATTTAAGAATTTTCTTACTTAACCAGGAATGAATATATTAGACATTGTAGTTTTTTTTTAAGCAGCAACAGCAGCAGAACGTCTGGATGTGGAAACAAGAATATATAAATCTATACATTTCTAAAATACATACATTTATACATTCAATAGATGATGCCGCAGACATCATCTATTGTACAACAGCGGTTCTCTTCAAAACAGCGTTATTGACGAACGTGTCCAGTTCTTGTTATTTGGTTTGTTCCTGTACCCACAACTTGCACAACGCGCACGCGCACTATCACAAAACCAACGTTGGATGCTGCACCATCGTCTTCAGAGTGGCCGGGTGGCATCAACATCATAGCCCTGAGCCGGGCACTGCCACACTGCTGCGGTTTCTGGATTTGAATCCGGTTTCTGCCGCCTGTGATTAAACAGAGTTTAATAACGACTTGGTGTTGATAGAGCGCCCCTTTACGCTGGGGTCTGGGTGCACCTCGGGTGCTTTACACGCGATAGAGAGATTTGTATTTGACAGGGCCCAACCCCAGTGGCAGCCGTCTCTTTGCGACACAAAGGTGAGCCTAGCACTTGGCCTGCAAGCGGAGAATTCGTCTGCCAGTAGCGAGCGATGACTGCGATGTGCAATCCCAATGTGTTCTCAAGTTGTCGATTTTAACCAGTTTGATAGACTGTATAAAAAAATTACTCTATTTAACACGTAGGTTTGGGCCACCAATATTATCCATAAGCGGTGTTTTTGTGCTAGATCGCGTCAATACAAATGTGTCGTTAACCCATCATCACCCAACAGCCAATTATCAAGGTTTACGTAAACAAAACAAGCAAATTTGTCACAACTTGAACACACCGGAGAGAATCTTCGCACCTGATTGGCTCACAGGTGATGACATCATATCTATCCCTCTATATAAGACCGAAAGAAAAAGATTTCTCCACAATTCTGACTGTCGCCCGATGAGGCTGGTTTCAATTTTCGGCGAAACGTCGTACTCATTGGCTGTGTCGGGTGGTGGTGGGTAAACGACACATGTATCTTTACGTGATCTAACCCAAAAAACATAGATTCGGGATATTTAAAAATTATAAACCATTTTCTTTATAGAAATGTAATATGTTCATTTCACATCCTCCGTCACATCATACATTGCAACATCCTGACATTCTGGACGGCATTAGGGGCCGTCCATAAATGACGTCATGCACCTGGGGGGGGGGGTCAGACATTTGTGACGGGTATGTGACGGGGGGGGGGGGTGAGAAATGTGACGTCACATCAAAATGCGCAACTTTAAATAAATATAGACAGCACGTCCTCTGCGGTACTAAACTCATACTGACCTGGTATCGACAATCAAGGGAATTTCCCTGTCCCCAGATGACCTGCTTGTCAGTTTTGATGTGGTTTCCTTATTCACCAAAGTTCCTGTACCTGACACCATCGCAATCATTGAAGACTTGGTTCATCAAGGACTGAATACTGGGGTACCGCCCCCCCCCCCCCCCCCCCCCCCGGTGAGGCACTGCTTAACCAATACATACTTCACCTGGAATGGAACTTTCTACAAACAAACTGAGGGCACCCCAATGGGCTCCCCCCTATCTCCGGTTGTAGCCAACGTTTTCATGGAGAAATTTGAGACTGACGCCATCCAGACTGCCACTCTCCGCCCGACCTTATGGAAGAGGTACGTAGATGACACTTTTGTCATCTGGCCACATGGCCGACCTGCTCTAGACCAATTCCTCGACCACATCAATTCCATACACCCAGCCATCAGATTCACCATGGAAGTCGAAAAAGATGGCAAGCTACCCTTTTTGGATGTCCTAATTAAAAGGAGACATGATGGTTCAATGAGCCACTCTGTCTACAGGAAAGCCACCCATACGGATGCTTACCTAAAACCGGATTCCAACCACTATCCATCCCAGAAGAATTCCCTCATCAAGACACTACACCATAGAGCCCAATGCATCTCCGACCAGGAACACATTTCCAGTGAACTCAAGCACGTACGACAAGCTCTTAAGGCTAATGGTTACTCCGACTACACAATCCGCAAAGCCATCACTCCAACCATCAAGAAGGATCCTGTTGAGGAGCCTTTCAAAACCATCACCTTACCCTACATTGCTGGGGTCACAAAAAAGATCTCCAAAATCCTGATTAAACACAAGATCCAGGTCCGATTCAACACAGTACATAAAATCCGTGATCTGGTCCCGTCTGTAAAAGATGTGGTTCCAGACATACAGTACCCTGGCGTCTACAAACTAAGTTGCCTCTGTGGTAGCAGTTACATTGGAGAAACCAAACGACATGTCTCGGACCGCATCCGTGAACATAAAGCAGACCTGAAACACGGTAGGACAAACACCTCAGCCGTGGCAGATCACTGTTACAATTCAGTGGGCTCACAAGACAGAGGTTCTCTGCAAGCCATCTGGCTACCATGAGAGATTCGTTCATGAGGCGATCCACATATACAAACACAGAAACAATTTCAACCGAGAAGATGGATTCTGGCTCAGCAATCATTGGAAGGACGTAATAAACCATTTCGGATCTTAACTGATTGTGTTCACGTTTACGGTGACTTTCAGACCGCAGTCCACTCACTGGCATTGACTATATATCTTTTATTCTCCGCAGGGAATGGATTCTTTGCTCTGCTGCAAGTCTCCTACCACCACTCTCCCATTGACATATTTCGTTGCTTCCTCTTAGTACCTTACACGCGAGGGTCAATGGTATAGTGTATAGCAGATTGTATAATAATAAATAGTATAAAAGTGTAATGTTTAATACAATGTATAAGATAATATATAGTATCGTAATTGTATAGTGAATATACAGCAGTGTGGTATACAGTAGGGTGGGTAGAATAATACATAGTGCAATATTACAATGTATAGTCTAAGGTATAGGGTGGTGTATAGTAAAACAGTATATAATTTAATGTTGGGTTTGTCTATGGCAGTATATAGTACGGGGTAGACCCGTGTGATGTAAGAGAAAAAAGTTTAGCTGGAAGCATATTATATTTTTTTCGACATAGAATTGTAATGTATTACTTACTGTTAGTAGCTCAGCTTATTGGAGCGTGTATTTAGTATTCTGATGATACTGATGTTTATACTTTAGTTTTTTTTTACGTGGTGCTTTAGTTTCTGCAGCTCCATACTATTGTAGTAGAGTTAACTACTCGATGTTCACAAACTGGGAAAGCAAATCGTTAACAAGGTTTTCCCGCTCAAACTAACGGTCAGGGTCTCACAAGCTGTGAGAGCTGACCGTAAACAAGGTTTTCCCGCGCGACCTAACGGTCAGGGTCAGATAGGGTGAATTGGGATCCTAAAGCAGATTGGGAACGACCAATCACAGGGTTCCACAAGGTGGCCGGGGATTGGACAACCCGGCCACGAACAAGTATAAAGCCAGAGTGCTCAGAGCTCTGGGGGAGTTCGACTACACGAAGACCCAAGACGGCGGAAGAAGCCTAGGACCCTGGACCAAGCCCTCCAGCCCTTATAAGGGCTAGGGTTCAGTGTAACCAGTGGTCGGGAAGACATCCCCTAGGTCCAGTCAGAGGACACTGAAAGAGCGGGATATTAAGTAGCCTGTAGGGTGCGGAGGCTTGTACGTTCTGAGTGTAATGGGTGAGGGGACCGTATACCCCTCAGTGCATAGAGACTGTGTTCATAAGACGAATAAATGTGTGTGCTACAAAAGACGTTGAAGAGTCCGTCTGTACAACACTACACTATTAACATTCCTTCCCTTTATTAATGCTAACCATACTCCCTCCCTTTGATGCTGCTAATCCTGCATAATGCACAGGCATATTATGACTTTGAAACCCCCCGCCCACCTTCTACGCATTCCACAAGTAATGACTAATCCCATATCTGCATTTACCATAAATATGCTAAATTTCTCTTGATATGCAAATTCTTTTGTCAAGGCACTCTTCTCCCTCCAACCCAGCTTAAATATACGATCCAAGCCGAATGGTGTTTCATTCAGACGCTGTCTTTCCGACAGACCTGTTCTTCACCTGAGGACGGCTGCTTGCGTTGTGGCCGAAACATCGTGAGAATTATTTTATTATGATTTATTTTTATTATTTATTATTTCCCTTCTACGTGACTACCAAAAGAACCAAGAAGATGACACGTTCCACTTAATTAAATAGGCTTTTTAATAAATGTTTCTCCTACAACATCAGAGTGCAGCGGTACAATGGCAATAGTTTAAAGCGATTTGAAGCATGTTTTTTTTTTGGGGGGGGGGGGCAGAGCTTTGTGACGTAATATTTGAGGGGGGGTCTGACTTTTTGTGACGCCGTGTGACGATGGGGGAGGGGGGGGGGTCAAAAATCGTCCAAAATCGTGTGACGTCATTTATGGACGGCCCCTTACCAGTTGTATTGACGGTATCAGGCACACTGGACTCATCAAAGCAGGTGGGGGGGATTATTTTCTTTGGGGGTGGTGGGGGGTGGCGGGGGGGGGGTGGCCAGGTTATTGCCATTCTGGGCTCAGGAATGTAAGATTCTTCTAAGGTTTAGGAATGGGCCCCATGCACGTGCTGTATTCTTCTTCCTTGTCTCTGAGCTTATAGCTCAGATCCTCCAGTGCTGAGATTGGGCCTAATCTATAAACCGTTTTTAATTCACCAGGTAAGGCCCACTGAACTGTATATCTCTTTTATAAGAAGCGACCTGGCCACAAACGATAACTCAACAAGGTGGCTTATCATGTGGAAATGTATAGCAGCCAAATAATCCTAACGCACGTTTCTAAATGTGAAGTGAAAAATCGGAGGACCCAGAGAAAAATCCACACGAACCAGAGGTTAAATATGCAAACTCCAAATATACAAGTGTCAGGGTCGGGATTTAACCCACGATTGTCATGAATACCAGCAAGGGAGATACCATCTCGCCACCATGATAGTATCAGCCTGCTCACAGATGACTGGCCACACCAAAACATTGCGTGTTACATTTGGTTTCCACTTAATATGGCTAATTTACAGCGGTGGTTATTAACAAAAAAAATTGCCACAAGACCAATAGTTTCATAGCAGAGTGAGTGGTGGGAAAGTGCGCCCCTTACTGTGTGTATGACACAGGAATTCTCCGTGGAGATCCTGGAAGAAAGGACATAAAACTTCCACGGCCTTCCTCTGACATACACTATTCCGTGAGATATCCAAACGGATTCATCGTCTCACGTACGTGATGCCAAACGCACACGAAGAAATTGGGGGGGGGGGGGGCAGTGGGAAAGTACCAAAAATCACCAACCATTAAAAAAATGCGTCTGTTTTTTTCATATAAATACCCTCGAATGGCAATGGACTGCAGCAAGAGAGAATAATTTCTGCGTTTTTTTTACATGGGGGAGAGAGGGGGCAGTGGTAGGTACGCAAGCACCTCAATCATTTTAAGAAGTGAGTTCTAAGTTAAGCCCATTTGCGTCACGTTCAGCTTGACGTTGCATTATATCGAGTCTAATTTTAGTTTCACCTTTTGTCTGTGACTAAGCCGATTGCTTTTTTTACATTTCTAGAAGAACGATAAATGATCTTCGCCATACCTTTCGTGCCAAGATGCTGCAAATGCGAAAACAATAGGAAGAAATCAACCGAATCAGGACCGGGCCTGGCCGATGCGGCCACCTGATGCTACAAATGACGCGTCGAAGATTCGGCGGCGTGCGAGTGCGTGGCCACCATTCCAAAATCATCGACCCGCGTCGTAAACACTCCGCCGCCGCTGTGTTCACTGCCTTAAAGGAGGAATGGACGAGATCCACTCTGCGTCTGAACAGACACATTGAGTGGATAGAAATTTGAAAACGACATATTGAATCTGCTGCTATGAATCCATACGAAAGAAGGAACAAATGACTGAGCGTAAAACGTGATTTATAATTAAGACAGGTAAACTTGTTTTGCCTAAACAAAATAAGACAGCAACGTAATTAATTCACGATAGGATGAATTAGAGCGGTGGACAAGAATAGGATGGACTTTTTATAAACACCACCCTCGCCGCAATGGCGAGATGTTGACTACCTCGCCTGGTATACAGGAGGTCGTGGGTTCAATCTCAATCCTGACACCTGTATATTTGGAGTTTGCATATTCTCCCCGTGGTTATGTGGATTTTTCTCCGAGTCCTCCGGGTTTTCCCTCCACATTTATAAACATGCGTTTAGCGTATTTGCCTTATCTACATTTCTGCATGATAAGTCACTTCTGAAAAGGATCCATATAACACAGTAAGGCCTTATCTGGTAAAATAAAAATATATAACGATGTGCCTTAGAAGAGAGTTTTCAATCAGTGAGTATTGCCCACTCTGACAATACGGATCGGAAACATGGATACTAACACAGTAGTCGAACAAATAAAAAGCTAATAAGGAGATTTGCATCATTAGGTTTGAGAGATAAGAAAGAGGAACACATGGATAATCAAACAAACACAAATCAGAGATGTCATCTTGACTATTGAGAACAGAAATCGAATCTGTAAATGACGATCCAACCATTATATAAACGGAGTGGTAGCTCCTGAAATCTCTCATTTACTTGATACAGCTGTCGTGGCTGTGACGGTTCCACCTGAAGACGGAAGCTTGTGTTGCCTCCGAAACGTCGTGATTTTTATTTGATTTTACTTTTATTAATTTTAATGTTTTACCTACGTGACTTTACCGAAAAAAACGAAGAATATGAATCCCTGCAGTCACGAAAGCTTCAAATCTAGAATTCAAATCTAGGATTTAAAAAATCCTATCATAACAGAAAAATGGTGCACACTGAAAAACTACAAGTTTTAAACAACCCACAGAAACGTGTACAAAGGGCACTCGGCCTTTGGGCACTATGCAAAAAAATCGTCAGTTCCTATCAATGTGCTTGCACCTCTTCGGAAACTGCTAAATGGTGCTTTCATGCTGCATGAAAGGCACGCGCGTGTGCGTTGTTTGAAGCACTTGGAGGTATACCTTGGGCTTTGGCAGGAACACATCTCCAGGGGAGATGGAGGCCCCAAGGATGAGGCTGGTGATGAAATTCTAGATTTGAAGCTTTCGTGACTGCAAGGATTCATATTCTTAGTTTTTTTCGGTAAAGTCACGTAGGTAAAAAATTATAATTTATAAAAGTTAAAGTATTTTATTTTTATTTTACTTTCATGAATTTTTTTTTACCTACGTGACTTTACCGAAAAAACCTAAGAATATGGTGATGAAATCGCAGCAGAATGAATGAACGACCCCGAGTGGATTGATGCGCCCTGGAGATGCGGCAATGACTTAAATTCAGTTTCTATGCAGCATGAGATGAATGGCAGCAGTCGCAGGATCATTAGAAAAAGGCGACTTCATGAGAGAGATTATCAGCGAGCAGTGGATAGAACGCCTACAACAGTTTAATTCCACCCTGGGAGTGACCGTGCCCACTATAAGGACTTCCCCTGACCATCATTCATTTTTATTGATGGGGCTTTAAGCAGGCACGAGGGTGGTTCGGTGGGAATGGGGTTCTTGACGAATTACTTATCACAAAGGGAGTAAGATGGATCGTAGTATTGCAGAACCGTGATAAATGTGCATTGCATACAACAACCTTCATCCAACAGGGGATAGACAATGGCTGAAAATCTCTCCGATGCATTATTGGGTTGTGCCGCAGATTTGCCGGTGTGACGTCCAACGTTTCACCCTATGTGCTGGGAGCTTGTTCAATACATGAACACGAACGGACAATCATCATCATCATGATGAGTTCAATCCAGACCCTCGCGCCCACTGCTGTATATTTGGAGTTTGCATGTTCTCCCCGTGGTTGTGTGGATTTTCTCCGGGTCCTTCGGGTTTTCCCTTCACATTTATAAGCATGCTTTAGAGTATTTGGCTGCTATAAACTTCCATACGATAAGCCACTTCGTTGAGCTATCTTTTGTGGCCAGGTCGCTTCTGAAAAAAAGAGATATACAATTCAGTCGGCCTTACCTGGTAACATTTACAAAAACTAGTTTAGTTTATTTTTTTTTGATTGTCCGTTAGAATTGCGATCTTCTTTTTCTCAGCAGGAGAGTGTTCCTGTTACACGGTTCCGTAGCCGCGTAACAGGAATGTTTGTATATATATACGCGCACGTCACTGATACACTGCAACAACAAACAGCACACAAACGTCACACCTGGATGGCTTTGGACAAGAAATGACAACCGTGCGCTGTGACGGATGAAGGGTGGGCGGGGGATATGTTGTAAGACAAGACAAACGTTACCCATCCCCATCCGAGAGCGTCACAAAGTTCAGACCCATTTTTGTGATGATAAACTTCGTAATCTCTTACCCATCTAAAAGAAGAAAAACGCGTTTCTTCACAGTGAAGGGTAGTCGGTAGGCAGATCGGTCGGTAAAGAATGCGTGCGCAAAAGCCCCCCAGGGATGAGTTGAAAAACACGTCGTCCGTGCGTAGGGGCTTCGCGTTTACGAACCACACCCACGAATACCACCCACCCCTTCCCCAGCACCGCCGCCCCTACCCCAGCCAAACCCATCTCCACCCCACCACTACCGGTGGCGAACCTTTTGTGTCTTCTCCTGTGTACTCCATTTCACTGGCAGAGGCCACGCGGTGATGCACTCCAACAGCCCCCCTCCCCTTCCAATAAAGTCTAGCTTTTATTTGTTTTGTTGGTGGTTACCATGGGGGGGGAGGGGGTTTAACATTTCAAGAACCTGTCCAGATTTATTTTCGTGTCTATTATTCTTTTGTCTGGTAGCGCATCTCAAGATACGCAGCTGGTTAAATAAAAAAAGACAGATTATAATCTATTTATAAATGCTGTGGCAGATATGGTGTTCTTCGTGCGTGCGGCGCAGAGCAACTTGGTACGAATCCAAGGTTCGCCTCGATTTATGCGGGTTCGGTCTGTGCGATTTGTCGTAAATGCGGCAAATATATTTCTACCCAAAATTCGCTGTTATATGCGGTTCCAATGCACTCGGCTATGCGATGGGATGCCGGACAACATTGTTAGTGTATCGTATGCTCTCCTTGTGCAGGCAGCCGTATCCCCCTGCGATTTCGCTTCGAGAGCCCTTGTTTTTCGAAACGGATCTGCCGCATAAAACGAGGGAAACGTCTATGAATTGGTAAAGTGGCGGGTGACACCTTTCACAAAACAGTATTTGCCGATAATGTATACAGCATTTAAATCAATTGCCATTCGGCCCTTTGTCAAGCTACTGCTGGATGAAGGGCACCTTGAACCGTGTCGGGCAAAGGGGTTGTTTAACATATTCTTAGTTATTTCGGTCAAGTCACGTAGGTAAAAAAGTGAAATTAAAATTAATAAAAATAAAATAATAAAATAATTGTATTAATTTTAATTTCATTTTTTACCTACATGACTTTACCGAAAAAACTAAGAGTATGAATCCTTGCAGTCACGAAAGCTTCAAATCTCAGGTTGTTTAACCATATTTCACCACTGATCAGTGCTGGTTGGTGAATAACAGACTCGTCACCGATGATAGTTTAGGTCGCTAGTTTTATAGCAGTGCGCTAACCACTGTGCCACTGCTCCAGGCTTGAATTAGTCCACGCTTAAGTCCATCTTCTACAGTCACTGTTAAGATTTACATGATGAATCGCTGTCACGTGTACGTTATTACAGTGCCGTATATAAATACACACACAAAACACAACCTTTATGTGTCAACATTCTTTTTTTAATACTCTGTAAATATGTACATCACATACTTGTGGACCATGCATTTCTTTATTTGTATACCTGCTTTACGATTATTTATTCCGTGATGAACCGGCATGTGTTTGCCACCGCATCGAGAGAAAATTCCGAGACATCACTTTGCTCCAAATCGAGCATCCAAACCAAACAGAGCACTCCCACCTCGGGGCCTTTCGCGGTTGTAAACGCGCGCGGCCATGCTCGGGGTATTTGACCATCTCTTCTTTCTCAGGAATTTCTTTTGTGTGGGGTAGATCACCGGGATTTCCCAGGGAAGGTTTCAAACCGGAACGATCCAAAAAAACGCTCACAAGACGAGACGAGACGGCTCACCCACAACCCGATTACGTTCAGTGCATTCGCATCCGGACGCCACCTTTTTTTCCCCAGTGAGTGTCTGACATGAAGCGAGTTTTTATGTATTACATAGATGCAAACAAAATAGCGGCACATGCTACTACTAGGACCATTGCCCGAGACGTTTATCATATACATTTTTATGTTACTGTGTTGTTTTTTACGAGTGTGTTTAGGGTTGCTATTTGTGCTTGTGCATCAACGCAGCAACAGCGGCAGCAGCACAAACATAACTCGTCTAAATAAATCAAACAACAGTATCCAATAAACACATGCAACGTTGGCTCAACATTGGCCCATAGGTTCCAACCACATAGAACGTTGCATGATTGCTGGGCAGTTTGGAAGTAGACAAATTATTTGGCCAAAAATTAATTGCCACTTTAGAATTTACAGACCTGCGCTCAAACCGCTGCTTGACGAAGATCTCACCACCAGACGCCGTGTTAGTCGTGATGGGTTGTCTGACCATACTTCACCACGCTGGTCGGTGAAGGTTGGGGATGTGGCGTTGGTGCGGAGGGAATGGATGGGTAGGCCCAGAACCGGTTCAGATATCACTCCCTACTGATGTTTGTTATACTTGGACGGCAATCTAACTATACAGGACTGACACAGTCAACCATCACAACGGCGTGAATGCAAAGGGGCTTCTCCACATGTTTGACGCTGTGAGCACGTGCACGAACTCATGTTGACTCAGCCTCAAATGAGTACCAGGCGGGATGTGTAAACATCGCCACGAGAGACAAAAGCGGCCGGGCGTTGATGCTGGTCACCCACTTCGTGTGCAGTTCCGGCCCTCATCAGTGTTCTCTTACACCAACTTGCCCCCACAGGTATGTTAAGGCTATACGGGAGCACCTTTGTCCTTTGACGAACTCATGACTTACAACGCGCTGTCCAAACATATCGCCACAAACTACGTATGGCGTTCCATCCTCTTTGCCATGGGCGCTCCGAATGAAATTAGGGTTTATATTTGTGGAATGCAGGCAAACAGGTTGGTCTTACAATTAGCCACCGATGGCGCATGTGATAGTTGTTGGCGATGCACATTGTCTAACACCCCCCCCCCCCCATCTGACGTACAAGGCAGGGTGCGGTGACTTGTTCTGGGTGAGGGTGGGGGTGAAATGGCTACAAAAGCAACAGCGGGCACAGGCTTGCTGTTGATATCTCGCTGACTAGCTACCCGCAAAAAGGATCTCCAGCATCCGTTTTGTTTTCGTGGGGAAGAGACGTTGTTCGATTTAATATTTCTCTGCCCATCATCGCTCACGTCTCCAAGCGCCCGGTGTTTCAAGTCGAGAAACTGCAGCAACGTCTGTTGCCCTGTAAGTTGAAGTTCCTACTTGATTAGGACGGTCAGAGTTTCTGAGAAATGCATATATATTTGGTAATGATTGTATAAGCTTATAGATCGAGTGTTTTTATTTGAATTTGTTATTTTACTTGCAGGTTCATTGCTGGTTGGTGTTCCTAGAACTTTTACAATATTCAGTTTGCTTTTAAATGGTTTAAATGCCTCTTGTAAAAGCCGTCCGTCGTTTAAAATATATATGAATTGTTTCGCCTGTCTAACCACTTTTTTATATACAGGCACTAATTTGTAAGTTGACTGCGTTTTTGAAGCTTGTAATTCATTGCGTTAGATTTTCTATTTGCTAGCCGAGCTTGTTATAAGGCCTGGGTTTGCTCAAGTAATTTTTTCATTACAAACTGTAAAGTTGCTTATCAGATTTGACAAGTTTAATGTTGAATTTGGGGTGTCCGCATACAGCAGTTGTAGAAAGTGAAAAGGTACACTATAAAATGTATATAAACGTAAAAACTACTGCTATTTTTATCTCGAGTGATTGTTATTTGATTTTGTTACACGGATAAGATTCGGCCTTGGGCTGATTTTTACAAGCATGACTTGAGGAAGACCGAGGTTGAATAAATTTAAGTTGCAGGAGCTTATAAATCATAACATTGCAGACGCCGAGTAGCAAATACAGTTTTAGGAAAATAGCATTCAAGTCGCGCAACATTTAAGTAATACTGGCAGGCAACGCAGAAATATAATCTACTAAACTCGCGTGGTGGGGTTCATTAACTATGCGCAAGGAAAGGGGCATTCTAAATCAAGGAAGGAATTTTAAAAGGTATTTTAATGACTATAACAAATTGACTTTATGTCAAGTGAAAAATTACTCCTTATGGATTGCAATTTTTTTGGTGTTTAAACAGCGCGGCGGAATTTGCGTGGTTCACTCTTTGTGTTTTATCAATCACGCTCATGCGTGTTTGGAAAATTAAATAAAAGGTGTTACTTCAAATGCGCATGTGTGGGTAATTGAGCGATAATGTGGCGGTTAGCGCGCTGTGCTACGAACCCGGCGGTCCGAGTTCGATTCCCGCTCAGTGACGATTATCTCAACCGGTACTTGGCCTCTCCCCTAGATCTACTCGGCCGCAAATAAGTACCTGGTGCGGTGTGTAAACATCGCCATTGGGGAGACGAGGAGAGCCGGGTGTGGTGCAGGCCACCCACCCAGCCACCCTCTCGTGTGCCGTGCTCTCTGTTTGAGGCTATATGGGGGGATTTTTGTCTTTGTAATTTACATTAAACAGTTACTTGTACACTACTGTGTAACCATTCCTATCTGGACAACTTGGTGTTTATATATTTTTCGAAAACATGAGACCACATTGCCATTGTGGGAATGATGCCCATGGTGTTTCTTGTTTAAATATATTAAGCACGCTTTGCTGTACACGGTGTTCAAACGCTTATTATAAAATCGCGAACGTAAATGTGTGCAAACGATGGACATGCATCGCAGTTTGGAATTATTTTGTGGAAAAGAAAATCTGCATCGGGGATCTACATACAACCTGCGGCTCCAAAGCCGCATGCAGCTCTTTAAGGACCGTTTTGTAAGGTTGTTTATCTATTAAGGACCGTCCGAGATTCGCGTACATTATGTACAACTTTTCCTGGGGTCTTTCGGTAAAGTCGCGTAGATGGGGTCTTTGAACCTATCTACGTGAAAGACCCAAAGAATATGAATCCCTGCAGTCACGAAAGCTTTAAGTCAAGATATAGACACGCCGTACATACACTATATTGAAGGGGGTTTATTTTACACGCTTTTATTTAACTCACTGTGTCTGTCGTTGTCGTATCCTCAAATCTTGTAATTCAATTATTACCCACTTTCCAATGTGGTATCGACTGCAAACTTGGTACACTTATGTCATACTGATGACAATACTATATTCTATCATAAAAAATGAAAAACATATTTTAAAACATTCTTTTTTTCCCCGAAAAAAAAATTGGTTGCCGAACCATGATCCGGTCCGATCGTGCCGACTAATGGCAGTGTACGTAGATTCAGAGTAAGCGAGATAAATGTAACGTGTGCAATGCAGTTGGTGTAGTATATTGGCGTGTCCCCTTGGTGTAAACGATTTAAATGCGTCCCCCTAGCCAATTCTGTTGTAGCCCAGCGCTTTCGGCTTGTAGGTCGCGGTGCATTTGTTACCACCTGCACACGCTATGGTTGTACACCAATGGTACAATGATTTTAGAAAATGAATCGTCGACAGAAAGTCTGTTACGGAGAGCAGATGTAGATTCCTCTTGAACAAACATGCACATTGGGCTTTAAGATCTTTTAATAGTTCTGTGGTGCCTATGCAAACTTGTATGCAAATCCTTAATTGTGGGGCGTCTCTTAACACTGACCATTTGCATTGCACATAATAAAGGTGTGGCGTTTGCCTCTCTCAATGGCCTTTGGTTGAGGGTAAATGTTACTTTGCGTTGTGTGCATCTATTCAGACCTACTGATCCCGCCTGAGATTAAACCCTTTGTTTAAGAGGGGGTAATGCTCGGAGAATAACAGGTCCGGGCAGTTTAGATCACTTTTGTGGGAATACTTATTGTGCGTTCCAAGGTGTGATATTTTAAACTATAGTGCACGTGTTTAATTGTTGCTCGCTTATAAGAGCACTTGCCCCCCTAACGGTTTGTATAGTTTTAGGGGAAATAGCTGTCCCTGATTACGAGGCAGTTTGGTTTTTTTTTATGAGCCTGGGATATTGTGCTTGTTTCTCCTGCGAAAGTGTTGACTTAAACAATCTAATCCGTTACATATCCGGTCTACAAGAACAAGAGACTTGATAACACGGATTAACATTCATCCTGAAATATAAAAGTAACTACTGCTTTTAATCGACCATCAAAATGGACAAGTCAAGTTATATATATTTTACAAGCATCGGGGAGGACTAAACTAATGGAACAATTCTAAGTCGCAAAGGGACAAAAGTGAAAACTGGTGAGAGAAATAAAAACAACTGCAAATCTTTTTTTACGTCTAAACAAATGTTATAATTTCCCAAAATGTTTCATTGAAATATGAAGCTTATTTAGATAAATATGAACAATGGTTTTATTCCTTAATGATACCAGACACCAAAAAAAAGACCTGGTTTTAAATAAGTTGAGCAAACATTTCCAAGGTCATCTAGATTGTTTTTTGCCAGATTACAAGGTCGTACCAAGGTTACTCGGCATTGCTATTAAACATTGAGCGTTGAATGTACGTATTGTTGTTAAATGTTTATCGTATTAATAATATTCAACCCTTGTGCC
This sequence comes from Lampetra planeri, assembly GCF_965212315.1. Classification (NCBI taxonomy): domain Eukaryota; kingdom Metazoa; phylum Chordata; class Hyperoartia; order Petromyzontiformes; family Petromyzontidae; genus Lampetra; species Lampetra planeri. Next base: position 4,186,032 of record NC_136145.1, on the reverse strand, counting down.
GTGTTATCGATGCTGTTTGACAATAGGGGACATCCATTTAGTAGGTACGCAAAAATCTGTCAACTTGACCCCTCTCTGTACGCACGCGGACTTTTTACACCCCCCCCCCACCCCGAATCCTATAAAACGGCCGATATTTAATCCACGCAGAAACGATCAAGGATTAATAATATTAACGTGTTTTAAGCAAACAGTCCACCGCCGGCTGCATTAAAGAATTAAGTTGCGTACCCTGGCCACTTATTTTGCCGAGCTGCGTGATAGCTGCAGTCAGGGGCACGGTGGCACTCGAAGTGACGCCTCTCCCACAGTCCCACTTCTCCCGGCAGTACTTGTTGTCTCACAGCTGAAGGAACTGAACTGTGGCTCATTCGAAGGCCAATGTAGACGAATTATTATCGAGGCTTCACCCCCCCCCCCCACCCGTTTCTTTTGCGTACGTACATTGTCCCCACACGGGTCGGTGTGAGTTGGTGAATATGTGGTTGAGGTTGGTGGGGAGTGGCGGCACGGTAGGGCACAAGACCAGGTTGAGTACCAGCCACCGATGTTTGCCATGGCCAGGAATCGGTCATGTTTGCTACGTAATTGTGAAGTGTGCTAACCACCACTCCGCTCCATCATCACGACTGTGTCCTGAAACGGTTTATTTTGTTCGTGTCAGGGAAACGACTAACAATGTCCGTTTCACAAATACAAAGGAGGCATCCAATAAATTCCACATACGGTAACGTTTGTACACTTGGCTACTTCTGACGCAGTCATCTGGCTCCTTAACCACCTCAATTTAACATTCAGTTGCTCTACTTTCTACAACAGCCATACAAAGTAGACCGATGGAATGCCCTATGTAGTAGGCCTGCTTGAGATTGATTCGGCAGCCAGAAAGCTTGCTAAACCAAATGTCCATTATTGGTCTGAGCCCACCAATTTCCAGCTGTCTTTACCACCTTGCAGGTGGCATATAAACTTCAGTGGTTACAATTTATTTACGTGGACCAATATTATGATGTTAACCACGTGAGATGATGAGTAACTTTTAAAATATCTCGCACATTTCGCCGTATAAATTGATAACTACGAGTGAGAGACGCGTTATCTAAGTGGGTTACGAATTGTCTTCTCTGGCTCACCGGTAACTATTGTGCAGTGCAACAAACATGACAACAGAGGGCGCATGCCTCCCATTGTTTAGAGACCATTTGCCACCGGTGTTTTAGTCAAGTCTTGAACGAATCGGCGACGACCAACCCAGAGGATTTTTGGTCAAGTGTCAGCCTGTGGACTTAATGGTACCCATTCCCCTTAGTTTATCCGTAATACAAAAAAAACCTGTTTTGGATATTGGTCGTGAAAGGGCCTACGTGTTAAACGTCAGTTTAGTTGACTAAAGCGGTAAAACATCGAGTTCACGCTCGGTTATAAAATTATTGGGGCGAATAGCGCACCATTTTACCCCCTCACTACTACCAATATCACGACGGCCATAAATTGAACACAATCTTTTGGCCACATCGTACGATTGTACATTTGAAAAACAAAGGTTTTTCGTTGCCGCGACTTTTAACAATTCCTTGGATTCCTGTCTGCCTGGCCGGCGCGCGAACGCGCGTGCGCAGGAAGTGACGCCACCGCGCACGTTTGCGTGATGACGTCACCACCATCTCACGTGCTGCGTCCGTGCGTGGTGACGTCATGCCCCCCCCCCCCTATAATTCCACCCTCAACTCCTGCATTGAATTTACGCGCGTAAATTGGCGGGAAAGACTCTCCTCATACATTATACTATGATTGCACTCCGTAAAATTTTGACTTGCAACTTTCGTGACTGCAGGAATTCGTATTCTATGGTTCTTTCGGTAAAGTCACGTAGATATAAGAGAAAATAATAACAAAAAAATTATAAAAATCAAGTGAATAAAAATATCACGACGTTTCTATCGCTTGTGTTGCGATCGAAACGTCGTGATATTTGTATCCACTTTATTATTATATTGTTATTTATATCGACGTGACTTTACCGAAATAACCATAGAATGTGCACTACGTTAGACAAAAGTTTTGCTCGCTGGAGAGATGGGGAGGGGAGTGGCAGTCTCGTCCAATGGACTGTGACGAGACGTTGACTACTTCACGTTGTCTACAGGAGAAGGGCCTCAGTTCGAACCCGACCCTGACGCCTGCTGCTGCTGCTGTATATTTGGAGTTTGTGGTGTCTCTTTCTCCCCGTGGTCGTGTGGGATGCATCTCCGGGTCCTCTGGGGTTTTTTTGTTTTCCCTCCACATTTAGAATGAACGCACGTTTAGATTATGTGGGTGCTATACATTTCCATACGATAAGCCATTTCGTTGAGATGTCATTTGTGGCCAGGTCGCTTCTGAAAAAAAATAGATTTTTATAGCTCGGTGGGCATTGCCTGTTAAAAGAAAAGGAAACATTTGTTTTAGTTTTAAAAAGGGAAATAATAAAATAAAAGTATAAAATTCTCACGACGTTTAGATTGCAACACAAGCAATCGTCATCAGGTGTGAAAAACGTGAGAATTTTATTGTTTTATTTTATTACTTCCCTTCTACGTGACTTTACCGAAAGAACAAAAAATACGAATCCCTGCAATCACGAAAGCTTTAAATCGAAATTTAGTTTAAAAAGTTTTAGTTTTTTATCATTATAATCGTTGACTTACCTCAGAGTTCCGTCTGCTGTGTAAAGGCCGACTGCCAAAGAACTCTAGCGTGCTTTTGGCCTACTCGTCCACGTTGACTCCATGTGTGATGTGCGATTTGGTCCTTGTCACATCTAGTTAATGTGCAGCGTTGTCGGATGCTGTCGGCGTGAATATAAAATGAAAGTGTTACGTGTTTTTGGAAGAGGTGGGCTTTACCCACACTTAACCCCACCACACGACCTGCCGATCGATTGTAACAGGCGTTGGCTGTCGACTTCGCTGCTGAGTGGGGATGGGCATTTTAACTTTTCCCCAATTTGTTTTAACTGCCGCGCCGGGAGATGGAATGGAACCTGGGCGCGATCTCTGGTTTTTCAAGGCAAATATTTCGGTGGTTAGGGTCATCAAGTGATCTTTGCTGATATTGCCTTTGCCAGTGATGTTAGCCGTGACCAGGAATCCCTATTCTGGTCACAAAAGTTACAAGTACTATGCATTTTTTTTTTTTACACGGTGTCCTTGTTCAAAAAAAAGCAAAGCTCATGAGGCAAATGTGTGGGGTTTTTATATGGTAAACACGGGGCACTCATTGCATATCCCATAGTCCAGATTTTGATGGCCAGAGCTTAGCCATTTGCGAAGCTAAGTGGATGGGATCTTCAAACATTTTCTTGCGCACTCCTTGCCCTCATTTAATTTGCACTTTTTTTTTATTTGCGAGCGTTTCGTTTTACAACTGTTAAATACCCTGCGAAATATTCCTTAAGGGCACCCTGTTACACCTCGGCAATATTGATGTTTGTTATGCTGCGCGCCACGGATCTCCCTTGTATAGTAGCCAAGCAACTGCCAAAAATACATTTTAAATTTTTTTGCAAGAAAAAAGGGGAAAACCTATTCTCATATTTTGGTACTGGCAAACGAGGTCCCATGATGTAGCTGCTCACCCCGAGCTCTCATTGTCTTTGTGCTGTCCGACTTTTGGCGTCCTCTGGTCTAACACCGTTTGAGACTACGCTCTAAAGAAGGCTGTCTCTGGTGTGGACCAATCGGTTTCAAAGACGATGCATATATTATCGGTGTTTTTTGTTTGCATTCTGACCAACAAGCATTGTGGTTAATGCAGTGACATGATTCCTTGTAAAAGGATTCAGTTTGGTGTTTTAACATCTTAACACAGCTGTTTTGTTTCCAGAAAAAAGGGGAAAACCTATTCTCATCCTTTAAAGTTGGTCACGAATTGGAATGTTCTGTTTACGTGACAAACCTGGCGGTGGCAGGTTTAACGACGCATGTATATTTACACGCTCAAACCCAACAAAAAAAACTTGTATTATCAACATTTAAGCTTCACTGCCTCGACTGGAATATCCCAGGTTTGCAGAGGTAGCCCTGCAGCGGGTCCGGTCAGCATCTTCGGCCCATGTGCTCACCCCTCCCGGGATTTTTGATAACCGCCAAAATAGCAACGGTGACATTAAATGAAGCCTTATTCTCTCCCCAGTGTGTGGCATTGCAGATTCATCTGGTGTTGCTGCACAACGCGAATAAAGAAATATGAAGGCGATCGAAGTATTCGGGCTCTACATCGTGTTCATTATTTTGCCTCTTGGACACTGTAAGTACCTTGTACATGAAGGAGGGTGGGTCTTTCGATTGACCATTTTTGTTCAATTTGACAAGATTTTCTCTTCCTTCAAATTAGCTTTCACTGCACCAACCCCATAATGACCAGTAAAAGTCCTGTTAACTCCTATGACAATGTTGGCTTTGGGAGGAAAGGGCACAGATGCCTTTGCCACTAGAGCCTATTACCGTACGTTCACTAAACAAAACCATAATCTGTTTTTCCATTGAAACCGTGACAATTCTTCACTGTGGGGGAGGGGTGATGTTTATTGCCCCAGGTAGTAAAATGTATTTAACCTTTTTTTTAAGCGAAGTGCTTGCGTTGTAAATTGCTCTTGTGACCATTTTCATTTGATTGAACCATCTTTATTATTTTTTTTGTCATGCTTTTGAGGGTTTTCTTCACCTCAAACTATTCGGTTTTATTGCAATCCTAAGCTTTGATAAAAAGATAATTTAAACTAAATTTTCAACATTGTACCAATTACATTAACATTCTCCCCTGATACACAATGTTCTCTAACCACGTTGAAATAAAGTAAATATAGGGTGTTTGTGCCAGCATCATTAAAATTTGTCTCTAACATACAATTCTTCCACATTGAACGACAGACTGCAGAAAAAGAAACAAGTATTTGAGAACAAACACAGAGCTGATATGATAAACTAAACTATAAACTAATTTTATTTTGCCAGGTAAGGCCCGCAGCTATATAGCTCGTTTTTCAGGAGCAACCTGGCCACAAAATGATAGCTCAATGAAGTAGCTTATGTGGAAATTTATAGCAGCCAACTACTCTAAAAGCATGTTTCTGAATGTAGAGGGAGAAACCGTGGCGCACCCAGCGAAAATGTATACGATTACAGGGAGAACGTGCAAACTCCAAATATACAACAGCCGTCGGGGTTGGATTCAAGTGACTAGGCAATGGATAATGATGTACAATTCGAGCATGTCCGCGTGTGTTTTACTTGTAGTTTTTAGCAAATGCTTCAGAAAAGGGCATGTAACAATTGCTTCAGAATTTTTATAAATAACAAAAATGTGACTATTTCCAATTCAATGTTTATTCTAAGGCTCACAATGTGTTTCTTCTTTCTTATTTGTGGTGTGAGCGATTGTCACAACAACAACGTGTAAAAAAAAATTGTACTGTTCCTGATTTTGTGACGGATTGTCTCGTCACTTAGGCAAGTTATCACACCCCAAGTATTTAGCATATAGCATTTAGCACAGTATTTTGTTGAGTAATGCCTTTTTTGATCAATGTTTTCTAAATTCAATTGCCATTTTCCATTTTTTGTTCCAGTGCAAAACACAACAATTTCTCCATCTGCAAATATAACTAATAGCAACTCCACCGAAGCATCAACACAGTTCAATACATCCGTATCATTTCTTCCAAACAATGAAACTTTGAATGCTACATCTGCCGCACCTGTAAATGGTTCAGCAGTAGCCATCACAACGTCGCCAGCGACATCTTTACAACCCAACGGAACGGTGACATCAAATATTTCAGCTGTGAACAGTTCTATAGAAACATCCACATCATTAAATGCAACTTCTGCACCATCAAGCCTGTCTCCCAATGGAACGGTGAACGAGACCTCCCCTGCCCCTCCATCAGCACCAGCTCCCAATGGAACAATGAACGAGACCTCCCCTGCTCCTCCATCAGCACCGGCTCCCAATGGAACAGTGAACGAGACCTCCCCTGCCCCTCCATCAGCACCAGCTCCCAATGGAACAATGAACGAGACCTCCCCTGCTCCTCCATCAGCACCGGCTCCCAATGGAACAATGAACGAGACCTCCCCTGCTCCTCCATCAGCACCAGCTCCCAATGGAACAATGAACGAGACCTCCCCTGCCCCTCCATCAGCACCAGCTCCCAATGGAACAATGAACGAGACCTCCCCTGCCCCTCCATCAGCACCAGCTCCCAATGGAACAATGAACGAGACCTCCCCTGCCCCTCCATCAGCACCAGCTCCCAATGGAACAATGAACGAGACCTCTCCTGCTCCTCCATCAGCACCAGCTCCCAATGGAACAATGAACGAGACCTCCCCTGCTCCTCCATCAGCACCAGCTCCCAATGGAACAATGAACGAGACCTCCCCTGCTCCTCCATCAGCACCAGCTCCCAATGGAACAATGAACGAGACCTCCCCTGCTCCTCCATCAGCACCAGCTCCCAATGGAACAATGAACGAGACCTCCCCTGCTCCTCCATCAGCACCAGCTCCCAATGGAACAGTGAACGAGACCTCCCCTGCTCCTCCATCAGCACCAGCTCCCAATGGAACAGTGAACGAGACCTCCCCTGCCCCTCCATCAGCACCAGCTCCCAATGGAACAATGAACGAGACCTCCCCTGCCCCTCCATCAGCACCAGCTCCCAATGGAACAATGAACGAGACCTCCCCTGCCCCTCCATCAGCACCAGCTCCCAATGGAACAATGAACGAGACCTCCCCTGCTCCTCCATCAGCACCAGCTCCCAATGGAACAATGAACGAGACCTCCCCTGCTCCTCCATCAGCACCAACTCCCAATGGAACAATGAACGAGACCTCCCCTGCTCCTCCATCAGCACCAGCTCCCAATGGAACAGTGAACGAGACCTCCCCTGCCCCTCCATCAGCACCAGATCCCAATGGAACAATGAACGAGACCTCCCCTGCTCCTCCATCAGCACCAGCTCCCAATGGAACAATGAACGAGACCTCCCCTGCCCCTCCATCAGCACCAGCTCCCAATGGAACAATGAACGAGACCTCCCCTGCTCCTCCATCAGCACCAGCTCCCAATGGAACAATGAACGAGACCTCCCCTGCCCCTCCATCAGCACCAGCTCCCAATGGAACAATGAACGAGACCTCCCCTGCTCCTCCATCAGCACCAGCTCCCAATGGAACAATGAACGAGACCTCCCCTGCTCCTCCATCAGCACCGGCTCCCAATGGAACAGTGAACGAGACCTCCCCTGCCCCTCCATCAGCACCGGCTCCCAATGGAACAATGAACGAGACCTCCCCTGCCCCTCCATCAGCACCGGCTCCCAATGGAACAATGAACGAGACCTCCCCTGCCCCTCCATCAGCACCGGCTCCCAATGGAACAATGAACGAGACCTCCCCTGCTCCTCCATCAGCACCGGCTCCCAATGGAACAATGAACGAGACCTCCCCTGCTCCTCCATCAGCACCGGCTCCCAATGGAACAATGAACGAGACCTCCCCTGCCCCTCCATCAGCACCAGCTCCCAATGGAACAATGAACGAGACCTCCCCTGCTCCTCCATCAGCACCAGCTCCCAATGGAACAATGAACGAGACCTCCCCTACTCCTCCATCAGCACCGGCTCCTAATGGAACGGTGAATGGTACATCCCCTGCCCCTCCATCAGCACCAGCTCCCAATGGAACGGTGAATGGTACCTCCCCTGCCCCTCCATCAGCACCAGCTCCCAATGGAACGGTGAATGGTACCTCCCCTGCCCCTCCATCAGCACCAGCTCCCAATGGAACGGTGAATGGTACCTCCCCTGCCCCTCCATCAGCACCAGCTCCCAATGGAACAATGAACGAGACCTCCCCTGCCCCTCCATCAGCACCGGCTCCCAATGGAACGGTGAATGGTACATCCCCTGCCCCTCCATCAGCACCACCAAGCCTGGCTCCCAATGCAACCGTGAACGGTACCTCGGCACCTGCAATATCTGCATCAACGGTGCCAGTCTCAAACAGCACATCTACACCAATGGTGTCCAGCACGACCACCACGACCACCACAGCTACCCCTGCTGTACCAATCAAAGAGTACCCTATTTTCTTTAAAATTGTCAATCAAAAATTTGACACTGCTCTGAATGACAAAACAAGTCCTGCTTACAACGATCTTGTGAACATTATCGTACCACAGGTAAGCGGCACAACTTCACACGGGATTGCGACCATGTTTGCATCACCTTATTTGCTGGGGGCTTAATATCTATATATTAATTGACCCCTGACATTCATGTAGTAGAACACCTCTAGTCTATGGCCTTAGACTCCGCCATTCATTATCCATTAACTCCTATCCCATGTTGTGGAAGGGGTTGCTGCTTGTCTGCAAATTATTCACGGAGAAGAAAACATTTTTGGAAATTCATGCGATTTAAAATTAATTTGGAGATGAGCAGATTAACTTCGCAGGTAACATTGTGGATAATAGAATCTACAAAATTCGTCGCCGATATCACTGCAGATAAGGTGAATTCTACAGTTTTTTGCAATTTACTTGCTTCGCCACCCAACAGAAACCCACGTTGGTGTATTATTCGTATATGTTATCACTTTCTGCTCATGTATCATATCCACTGATAGATTACTTTGATATGACCGCAATGAAAGTAAATGAAACACTTTCAACACCTGGGGATTGTGGGGTCATTTGCCTCATTTTGCTATCTTTCATTCGTTAATTAGTGTTTTTGTTATTTAAAATATCTGTTAAGATTACACTTGTATCTCCCACATTTTGCATCATTGATCACTTTGAAGGCCCACGGCCTGTTTTATACATAACCAAATGTAAACTCGTGGATTTGACAAATTACAATTATTTTGTTTTCTATACAGTATACTGGATGAAGTAACCAATAACTGCATTGACATGTTAATCCTTTCCTGCGTTTGCCTTTCCCTTAGCTTGATGTGGTGTTCAGGAAAGCCTATGGAAAAAAATTCTCCAGAACCCGAGTTAATCATTTCAGGTATGAATTGCTTATTTTACGCTATATAACTAATGTAAATCTGGTATTGTTGCAAAGGTACAATGACTGTCACGTTAAAGGTTCAATCCACTGCATGTTCGATGTTTTTTAATTAATGCTGACATTTAATTGGTCTCTTCTCCTATGTAAAATGGGTTTCTACACTGGTTTTGAAACAAATACATTAGCGACACTGTCATTTAAATTTGAGAATTATTTTTCTTTTACCCAACTTAATTTCTGGTTGCACTTTTGATATCCATGAGACAAATAATACGAAATCTCAAGAGCAACGTGATGCCATGTGTCCATAAACCACTGCAAGAAGTTTCACCATTCCCATATGCTGCTATGTGATTGCCACCATGGGAGTCAACCTGATATTTTTTTTTTTTAGAGCTGCAATTTAAAGTAGAAAAAAATTATGGATTTTTTTTACTGCATTTATTGGTGACTTTGCTGATATCAGCAAGCTCTACACTTGAACCTACCTTGATTATGGATAGTTGAAACCTAAATTTGGACCCAGGTTCTCTCTGCAGTGCTAACGTGGTACTTTAACCTCTAAGCCACCTGGCCACCTCCATGAAACACAATTCCGAATGGTTAATCTGCGTGTGCGTGTACTGTATTGTGTTTGATTTTTAAAATGTTTTTAAAACTGGGCGGTTTGCGTATGTGATCAAAATTAATCTCAAACTGTATTTTGTTCCTGCAGTAATGGTTCGGTTAACGTGGATGCTGTAGCAGAGTTTACCAATCAAAGCGCACCAAACCAGGACAATATACTGAGGACACTTGTGACTTCCTTGGAAAACTCTTCAATTCCAAATTCAACACTGCAGCTGGAACCCACATCTATAAATGTGTCAGGTAACAAATCAACACTGATAATGATACACGTGTAAAAAGATATATTATGCAGCAAAACATAACAGGATAACTGCTTTCATCCTTGTTAAGACGTCCTTGTCTTATCCTGACATTTGTGAATTTTTCTGACAATTTTATTATTGGCAAAAGAAAGTGCTATAATGCGCAGTGTTGCTCCATTGCCCAAAGTATTTTTTTATAGATCTGGTTGTGGGCAATATGTAATAATACAATATTTAACGCTAACATTGATATATCAAATACATGTGTAAAAAAAAAATCTAAATTAACCTAGGCACTTGCCAAAGTGAGCACACATAAGTGAAAATGAAATGAAAAAATATGGTAAAAATGTTATTCTAAGATTTGAAACCAAATTGCAACATCCGGCGCATGAAGTCGTGGACAAGGGTGTCATTAGACATCAAAATGTGAAATTATTATAGTATGGGCCCAAAAGACTAATTGGGCCTTTTGGACAAATGTTCTCCAAATATTTGAGGTAGCAAAGTCAACTTCAACCTTGTCAGTCTCATCAGTCGTGGTAAATTTGTTTAATTAAATCACAGGGATAAATTGTGCAAATGAAGTGAACGTGGCTAAATATAAAATGGCTGAAAAACATTCTGAATATATTTTCAGACGAAATAATGTAGATCCTTGAAATAATTTCAACGCTTTGTTATAATTAATGGTACAAAGCATATTTCCTGCTTCACTGCTGGATATGGGGCTCCCCATGACGTGGGCTGTCAGGGTTATTTTCCCATACTTCACCATGCTGGTCAGTCCAAATTTGTGAAGAGTGCATTGAAGGTATAAAATGGAGTTGTGCAAGTGCATTTTTTTGTCATTGCACAATGCCAATAGGTTGTGGTGTTTTTTGCCAAAGGCTAATTTTAAAATTTGCCTTCCAGATGTCACGCTCGCCACTCTGCCGCTGCTCAAAGTAAACATTGCCTTCCTCGCATTGAACAAGGTCTACAGCAGTGCCATGAACGACACCACCTCGGCTGAATACACTGCCCTCAGCCCTCCGATCACACTAGAGGTGAAAGCACCCACAAACGCACTATACTAAAACTTACTCAAGTGCTTTCTTGAGGCAACCAGTGTGCTTTGTTCCATGCAGAACAATAAGCCTTTTTTGGCCTTCCCCAAAAATTCGAGTGTCCACCAACAGGCCTGCCCCCCCCCCCCCCCCCATGTCTGCAAACCATACGACATTGGCCCGAATCCATAATTTGGCTCCCAATTCAGTTGCACACAAGTGACTCAAGATCAGTGGCCTGTTTCGAGATACATTGAGCTTGTCCCAGCCACCATTCCCCACTCGTCTCAATTTCCATCTCCCCTGTCAAAATAACATGTGTCATTGTGGAGAATATAAGTAACAAAATAAATCATTGTACTACCTGCTTTTATATTTGTCTGTCCACAAAATATTACATTCTTCTTTGTACAGCCCAGCCTTCTGGGAATGCATAATTACATTCCCTCATCTCACGCTTCTCATTCGCGTACTCTCTGCTGCAATAATTGAGGCCTATATACAAATTTTCCGAGTCAACTTTCACTCGATGGGAAGACTCTGCCTCTGGCCATCTGCACCTTTTGGGCACCTCCCCCAATTCTAGTCCTGAATCAAGACGGTCTTCTCCTCTCTCTCTACGAAACTTCTTCATTCTTTCACCACAATGTCATCTTCCATTCTCTTTCTGGCTTTGTGCTATTTTACCCTTTCCCTGGTATGTGAAAATACCTCTCTTACGCTTTCGAGATGGGCATGTTTCCAATGTTTTGTAAATCGTTTTGAGATGTGGTTACATTTTATGTTTTGTAAATCCAGAATGTATTGCAAGAAATGGAGATGACGACTGAAATTCTCTCTCAGTTTCTTAATCTAAATGCCTTTTCCCCAACAGGTGCAGAATATGTTCATCGGTTATTCAAAGCAACCAGTTTCAGTGGTAACCACATTGTCGTGAGTTTTTTTTATATTCCTTGATTTGAAATGTAACTTGGTAAATAATAATAAAAAGTGCATTTTAAGCATTTGTATATATTCACAGGCAGACCTCTCTTAACGTTTAAGATGCATTCCTGGAGAAGTGCGCAAATCGAATTGTCGCTTAAAGGGGTCCGCGTACCATTTGTGTAATATATCAGGATGAGTTTTCGACGGCATTTTTTGTTATTTTGTCTGAGCAATACGAGGGCCTCATTGGGATGTCTTGAATAGAGCTCCTAATAATACGCATGGCAAGCATTTTATAACTAAAGAGATTAATTTATTTTAATAACAACAGTTATGTACTATACTAAGGAGTACATTCTACTGTACTACAATATATAATGGAGGGAAACCAAGGTTTGAGCTTCTGCAATCCCAATCTGGGTTTTAGTGATGCCCTCAGTCGAACATTTCAGTGGTGAGGTTTCTTTGTAAGTGGAGCTTGAGACTATCCTGGTCTCATGAGCTTCACCTGGCTAAACATGCTGTAAATAACATTGAGAATAAAAGTAGTAAAGTTATCGTAACCATGAATTGTGATAGTTTCATCACGGTGGGTGGGGTTCTGTTTGGCTCTGCGTATGTCGCCCATATTGGCTGAGCGAATGATGGGGTGGGGTGCCTTTCCTCGGCCGGCGCTGCTATGTTCCCACTCCTAAGCACTTTTAACAAAAACATTTTAAAGTACATTTTCTCTCGGGACAAAGAGCACTATAATGAAGCTGCATTCTTGCAGGGTCACGCTAAGGTCTGCCTGTATAGAGATACATTAACAAATCCATTCTTTAAATGTTTAAATTGCTGTGGCCATCGATTGTGAATATGAAACGGATTTCTCTTGCAGGAATTCTTCCGGTGTGGTCGGCGTGACCTCCATAGCATCATTCAACACCACGAGCGTCATCCCGCCTGTAGACGTCTTCGACCTTCTGCGCGCCAAGATTAGCAACAACTCTCAGTTGGCGAGCACTGGTGTCTACGTTAAAGAGTCGTCCATAGCCATCGATGGTAAATACTTTCATTCTCCAGCAGTAGAACACACAGCCAGTCGCATGGCTACATAGTGCCAGAATTGTTTTGCCTGCGGTTGTGCAAATGCATTTGTGGAGGGGATTGGACACCAAAAACCAAACCTAATAAAATGTATTTGGCAACTCAAGCTGCTGTGGATGATAGCATGTAGATCCACGAGGATAACGCTCCACCTCGCATATCTGTAGGATCTTGCTTTAATTGAATCGCAAATAGGATTGATTAGCAGAAAACTCGTGCTCAAAGTAGATATAATAATAATAATCTGTGTCTTCTCCCCGTATCTCTTCTTCAGGTACCAAGCCCTACAATGTGGTCCCATTGGTGATGAAGATCAACACCCCGTTTGTGGCCAATTTGGCTACCAGATCAACCGCTGAATACAGCACCCTGAATAGCAAATATGCAGGAGAGGTTAGTGATTTACTGAACATTTTATGATGCATTTCTTTATTTGTCTGCGTGCCTCCACTCAATGATCCTTTTTAGATAAGGGTCCTGTATTATGTTTGGCCAACTCCAGAACAACCTACCATGTGCGGTGGTGGGGGAGTGCTAATGCTCAAGCTCTACATGAATTTGAGTTGTACAGGTATCCCTTGATTTTTCAAACGTTCACTTTATGGCATTTTGCGTTTGTGCCATTTTTAATTATGGATACTTTTCAATGAACGAAATCGAATTTTCACATGGCATGCGCCATTTTAAATTTTACAAGCACCTGGGAGGCACCGTTATCCGTCGTCGGAGGCTGGTGTAACGGTATCCCGACAGTGCAACAGTAATTCCTCCATCAATTTTCCATTCATTCTAATGTGCAAATCTTCTGAGTATACTGAAAAGGTTATTTTTTTAATTAATTGTTATTCGATCGTGTTATTATTTATGTTCTTTATATTTTTGTATTGTGAAAGTAATCGGTGTTGTTTTAGGTTAGGAATATGAATTACTGTCCGGAACACATCCATAATTAGAAGTTTTAAATGAATGGGAAAAGTCATTCCGACAAAATCCTGTTTTATGCATATTTTTTTTGTGACTGGATCACTTTTATAAATCTACGGATACCTGTACCGCCATCCGCTAGTCCCCTTGCAGCATAATCCTACACCTGATAATCTCATGCAGTCTCCCATCAAGTACTAATCAGATTCAAGGCTTTGTTAGTGTCTGAGATTTGAGAAGAAAAATAAGTATGAAACCTGTCCAAGGAGTTGCGAAGCAAGGATATACTGTAAGATTCGTAAAGTTAATTTGTCTTCATTATTTAAAAGGGTTGTTAAAAAAAATTATATTCTTAAATATTTTTGAAGACAATGATAAGCCCAATGATATGAGGTTTCAGAATGATTTCCCAGACAGAATCAATTAGGTTGAGTCGCTTTGCACCTAAAACGTGCATTGTGAACTTGAGAGTGTAGTATACATTGCTGTGTCCATTTCAGCAACCGGAGTTTGTACTGTGGAGTGTAAAATGCCCACTAATTTGTATTTTTTGTTGCAGCTGAAAAATGTTCTTCTTAAGAAGTATGGGCCCAACAACCCACTGTTACTGGACACAACATTCAGGTTGGCTTGTGTGATGTGCTTTAATGCCTACTGGGTAGTTAGCTGCTTGTACTCGTAGAGATGGTTCTACTACATTGTAGATAAATTAAGTAACTAATTGTCAACACCTGTGGGTGGGGCTTCTAGTATACCAGAGTGGGTGGCCCAACTGGGGTTTACACAATGCCATACATCTCAAACGAACCATTACAATTTTGTTTTTATACAGCTTATAATTGTGAACTTATGCTGTAAAATAAAACTAGCACATCTGGAGAAAATGAAATGGTGGGGGAGCAGGGGTGGTTTGCTGATAGTTATTTTTAGAGCAGGAATTACTACAATGGTGTAATGGTTAAAACACTGAACTTGCAGTCCAGACGTCACCGATTCATTCTCTCAGAACGGCAGTTGAAATTATGGTGCAAATTTTAAAAGTTCCCCCCCCCCCACCTCCACTTCTGTCCACCCCACAGTATAAATGGGTGCAACGATCTTTTACCACTCCCACTGCTTGCAAGACCATCTGGCCAGTCTGCAAGAGTAGGCCAAAATACCCTCCTAGATGGTATTGCTCCCATTTCTTCAGCTAGCAGTGGTGTGACCAAGCACTTGTAGGGCCACACATTCAGCATAGAAAGAGACATTTGGTCCTATACTGAATAGAAAAATGTTTTTAACCTGGATTGTATGAGACCATGATCTCAGCAGTGTGGATGGCCAGGAAAATAAATTCCAGACTCTGCATATCAGTAAAAAATGTGTGACATCCCAAAACACTGAGCTGTTGAAATATAACTTAACTTTTTGTCTTTCCAGTGACACCCCACCATCAGTGCAGTCTTTGACCAACATTATCTTCAGTTCTGACATCGTCGCTAACGCCACAGAACTTCGCTCCCTCGTTGAAAGTGAAATCGCATTCCCAATGCAGACCTTTGGAGGGTCTGGTCTTGCAGTGGATGCACAGACACTCTCTGTCGACGGTGAGCAGCTGCACTTTTCAAGTTCTCCTTTATTTTTTTTGCCTTTGTCGCCAGCATCACCGTCATCGTCAGCCATATCTGCCCATTGCTGGATGAATGCCTCCTCCATGCCATCGCCATGCCTTGTGGGCCTACGACGCGACAATGTATCTGACCTTTTGCATAGAAGCTGATCTCATTGACAAAATAATCCATCTCTTCAGTGGTTGTCTCTCCTCTCTGTTGCGCTGATTCCTTTTTGGCTGCAATTTCCTTCAACAGTCTTGTCCATCTGCCACCTTTTCTGACTGTCTACCCAGGCCCACTTGCTTATCTTATGTCGGTCACGTCTTCAGTTTGTCTTCCTTAAGCCTTCTGTTCTTTCTGTGTCTTCAATTCCATTCCAAGCTGCTTTTGTTTACTTTTCCAGGTTTTCAATATTGTCATTGCCCATGTGTCTGATCCATATATCATAGCTGGCAATGTGCATTGATTGAAAACCACATGTTTTAGGTATGCTGCTTTTCATCATAGAATTTAGCTTTACAGCATACTCTATTCTGCTGCCATTCATATCTTTATTTCATCGCATTTAATTGACCTAAGATATACATATTGCACTGTTTCCTAGTTGTGTATAATTGGTATATAAGATATGTAATAAGTGGCATACAATGCTGGATGAATGGCATAATATGCAAAACACCTAGATAACCTGTGCATATTTTTTTGCAATTTCAGGTCTTGTGTCCTCCTACGTCTCCCAGGCAATTCATCTCCGCATCACCAACAGGCAATTTGTCAGTGACTTAAATGATGCCAACACCACCGCATACAAAAACCTCGCCAGTGAAGTTCAGCAAGGGGTGAGCAGAGTTAAAGCGCCATTGCCACATCCAGTTAATGCAGTATTGAGGTGCCCTGTTACAGAAACAGATCCACCTCCGTGTTGTGGGTGTCTACTGTGAAGAGACGTTCACGACATGTGCGACCAAAAAATAATTTGAGTCTACGATTTCTTTTGCTTCAGTAATGTAACTGATTTACACTGACAACGAAATCTTTATTAACAAATAGCACAGAAAAATGGTAGGCTCGGCACTGAGGCTAGCCCAAAAGTTGCGGCAATGAAATATATATTCTTGGTAGAAGGGAAACAATATTGTTTCCCTTCTACGTGACTTGACCAAAAGAACCAAGAATATGAATCCCTGCAGTCATGAAAGCTTTAAATCAAAAGATTAAATATAGTTGGAGTACAGTAGGGCTCCTCATATCTGTGATGAATTTGGTGGTAAACTTCTTCATGGATCCTATCTATAAATAACCAATAATAACCTTGAGCCATTTGCAAAAAAAGACTCCTCTCCAGCTTTCCAAGTGTTCCTCCTGGCTCTTGCCAAAACCCAAGTGTTTGCTATTTGTAATTGTAGAATGAACAATCCAATACGTTGCATTGTTCAGCACCAAATGGAGGGCTGCCTGGCATGTGTTTCCATTAAACATTTTATGACTTGTTTTTCAAAAAAATCAAGAAAATCCACGAACCCAGGTAAGTTAAAGCAGCGATCAGTTGCCAAGAACAATACTGATACATCAATGACTTTGTTTCGCAGATGTATGCTTTAATCCATGGATTGCACAGCAACCTTCGATTGGTCACGATCAACAGTTTCAGGTACGTTGACCTTAAGTTGTCATCCTGCTCTTAGTGGCACAACATTGAAATAAATTTGTTTTTGGAGTATTCCAATGGTATATTTTAACCAATAATTGGAAAGTTTGCTAGTCTTTCACATGAAGTTATTTTCAAAGTAAGTAATTCACAATCATTAAAACATGAACACATTGCAAACATACAAAATCTTCAACATCGTATTGCTTCCATGTATTAATTTGCCCATGACTAGTCAAATGATGCGGTCGTTCGGGCATATCTCTCCACCTTGCTGCCCTTACCAAAAACCAGCACATATCGTGGGAAGCATCTTTAGTGGTACATTATTACACAACTGGTAAAACCTAGGACTTCTAATATTCTGGGAGGACTTAAAGATGTCCTGGGATGGCTAGGACGGAGGTTATATTTGTCAGATCGATTTTTATAACCCATAATTGCATATGCAGATTCTGTGAAGCAGAGCGAGGGAGGCTACCATTTTTGAGTTTTCACATTTTTGTTGTTCCCCGTTCTAGCTCTGGCTCTGTGCTAGTCGAGTCGACGGCCACGTTTGCGGATGCCGCACCACTCGCACAGACGGTTCTGAACGACCTGATCGCCGCCGCAACCTTTCCCAATGGCTTGCAGCTCGATGCCACAAACATCAGTGTCAACAGCGCCACACGTAAGTCCCTCGCCAAGCATTGCAGCTCCCACTGGTTGCGAATGCCCGCGTTTCGGGGTCTTTGATTGTTATTCAGGGTGTGCTGATTATACTCTGGGTTTCTCATCACTCTTACATCGCTACTAACATAGTTTTCCGTTCCCGTGGATTTCCCTCGCCGTTTCCTTCACACGTCGAGGAAATCTTGCTCTACCAAACTTTTTGCCTCCATATTGTGTTCGACCACCATGTTGCAGGTCAAAACACTAAACCACTTCTTCCTGCTCACTGCTTGACCTTTGGAATTGGCTCCCATTTGTCTTGCTTGCCAAGTTTTTGCAACCTTGTCCAATAAACAAAAAAAAATGCATGGACTCTGATTGTAATTTTAATCGTGCTGTCACTGCATTAATGTACTCCTGCAAACTGTCCAAAAAGTAATCTACTTCCAAGAGTTATAATACTGTAATACAAAGTGCGCGTGGTATAAATATATACATACACACGTATATATAAATTATTTGGCATGTTAAAATGTAAATGTGTTTTTTTTATAATTAATATTTCGTGTTGTGTTCTTTTTCCAGCAACAACTGCGCCTACCACTGTTGCAATGGTAAATGCAACGACGAACGCCACGGCCGATCCCCTGGTGAACGCCACGGTGAACGCCACGGCCGTTCCGCCAACAAACACCACGGTGAACGGCACGGCCGCTCCGCCAACAAACGCCACGGTGAACGGCACGGCCGCTCCGCCAACAAACGCCACGGTGAACGGCACGGCCGCTCCGCCAACAAACGCCACGGTGAACGGCACGGCCGTGCCACCAACAAACGCCACGGTGAACAGCACGGCAGTTCTTCCAACAAACGCCACGGTGAACGGCACGGCAGTTCCGCCAACAAACGCCACGCTGAACGGCACGGCAGTTCCGCCAACAAACGCCACGCTGAACGGCACGGCAGTTCCTCCAACAAACGCCACGCTGAACGGCACGGCAGTTCCGCCAACAAACGCCACGGTGAACGGCACGGCAGTTCCGCCAACAAACGCCACG
The DNA here is from genome assembly GCF_965212315.1 of Lampetra planeri. Taxonomy (NCBI): domain Eukaryota; kingdom Metazoa; phylum Chordata; class Hyperoartia; order Petromyzontiformes; family Petromyzontidae; genus Lampetra; species Lampetra planeri. The sequence goes on along the minus strand of NC_136145.1, from coordinate 4,167,152 downwards.
GTGAACGGCACGGCAGTTCCGCCAACAAACGCCACGGTGAACGGCACGGCAGTTCCGCCAACAAACGCCACGGTGAACGGCACGGCAGTTCCGCCAACAAACGCCACGGTGAACGGCACGGCAGTTCCGCCAACAAACGCCACGGTGAACGGCACGGCAGTTCCGCCAGCAAACGCCACGGTGAACGGCACGGCAGTTCCGCCAGCAAACGCCACGGTGAACGGCACGGCAGTTCCGCCAGCAAACGCCACGGTGAACGGCACGGCAGTTCCGCCAACAAACGCCACGGTGAACGGCACGGCAGTTCCGCCAACAAACGCCACGGTGAACGGCACGGCAGTTCCGCCAACAAACGCCACGGTGAACGGCACGGCAGTTCCGCCAACAAACGCCACGGTGAACGGCACGGCAGTTCCGCCAACAAACGCCACGGTGAACGGCACGGCAGTTCCGCCAACAAACGCCACGGTGAACGGCACGGCAGTTCCGCCAACAAACGCCACGGTGAACGGCACGGCAGTTCCGCCAGCAAACGCCACGGTGAACGGCACGGCAGTTCCGCCAGCAAACGCCACGGTGAACGGCACGGCAGTTCCGCCAGCAAACGCCACGGTGAACGGCACGGCAGTTCCGCCAGCAAACGCCACGGTGAACGGCACGGCAGTTCCGCCAGCAAACGCCACGGTGAACGGCACGGCAGTTCCGCCAGCAAACGCCACGGTGAACGGCACGGCAGTTCCGCCAGCAAACGCCACGGTGAACGGCACGGCAGTTCCGCCAGCAAACGCCACGGTGAACGGCACGGCAGTTCCGCCAGCAAACGCCACGGTGAACGGCACGGCAGTTCCGCCAGCAAACGCCACGGTGAACGGCACGGCAGTTCCGCCAGCAAACGCCACGGTGAACGGCACGGCAGTTCCGCCAGCAAACGCCACGGTGAACGGCACGGCAGTTCCGCCAGCAAACGCCACGGTGAACGGCACGGCAGTTCCGCCAGCAAACGCCACGGTGAACGGCACGGCAGTTCCGCCAGCAAACGCCACGGTGAACGGCACGGCAGTTCCGCCAGCAAACGCCACGGTGAACGGCACGGCAGTTCCGCCAGCAAACGCCACGGTGAACGGCACGGCAGTTCCGCCAGCAAACGCCACGGTGAACGGCACGGCAGTTCCGCCAGCAAACGCCACGGTGAACGGCACGGCAGTTCCGCCAGCAAACGCCACGGTGAACGGCACGGCAGTTCCGCCAGCAAACGCCACGGTGAACGGCACGGCAGTTCCGCCAGCAAACGCCACGGTGAACGGCACGGCAGTTCCGCCAGCAAACGCCACGGTGAACGGCACGGCAGTTCCGCCAGCAAACGCCACGGTGAACGGCACGGCAGTTCCGCCAGCAAACGCCACGGTGAACGGCACGGCAGTTCCGCCAGCAAACGCCACGGTGAACGGCACGGCAGTTCCGCCAGCAAACGCCACGGTGAACGGCACGGCAGTTCCGCCAGCAAACGCCACGGTGAACGGCACGGCAGTTCCGCCAGCAAACGCCACGGTGAACGGCACGGCAGTTCCGCCAGCAAACGCCACGGTGAACGGCACGGCAGTTCCGCCAGCAAACGCCACGGTGAACGGCACGGCAGTTCCGCCAGCAAACGCCACGGTGAACGGCACGGCAGTTCCGCCAGCAAACGCCACGGTGAACGGCACGGCAGTTCCGCCAGCAAACGCCACGGTGAACGGCACGGCAGTTCCGCCAGCAAACGCCACGGTGAACGGCACGGCAGTTCCGCCAGCAAACGCCACGGTGAACGGCACGGCAGTTCCGCCAGCAAACGCCACGGTGAACGGCACGGCAGTTCCGCCAGCAAACGCCACGGTGAACGGCACGGCAGTTCCGCCAGCAAACGCCACGGTGAACGGCACGGCAGTTCCGCCAGCAAACGCCACGGTGAACGGCACGGCAGTTCCGCCAGCAAACGCCACGGTGAACGGCACGGCAGTTCCGCCAGCAAACGCCACGGTGAACGGCACGGCAGTTCCGCCAGCAAACGCCACGGTGAACGGCACGGCAGTTCCGCCAGCAAACGCCACGGTGAACGGCACGGCAGTTCCGCCAGCAAACGCCACGGTGAACGGCACGGCAGTTCCGCCAGCAAACGCCACGGTGAACGGCACGGCAGTTCCGCCAGCAAACGCCACGGTGAACGGCACGGCAGTTCCGCCAGCAAACGCCACGGTGAACGGCACGGCAGTTCCGCCAGCAAACGCCACGGTGAACGGCACGGCAGTTCCGCCAGCAAACGCCACGGTGAACGGCACGGCAGTTCCGCCAGCAAACGCCACGGTGAACGGCACGGCAGTTCCGCCAGCAAACGCCACGGTGAACGGCACGGCAGTTCCGCCAGCAAACGCCACGGTGAACGGCACGGCAGTTCCGCCAGCAAACGCCACGGTGAACGGCACGGCAGTTCCGCCAGCAAACGCCACGGTGAACGGCACGGCAGTTCCGCCAGCAAACGCCACGGTGAACGGCACGGCAGTTCCGCCAGCAAACGCCACGGTGAACGGCACGGCAGTTCCGCCAGCAAACGCCACGGTGAACGGCACGGCAGTTCCGCCAGCAAACGCCACGGTGAACGGCACGGCAGTTCCGCCAGCAAACGCCACGGTGAACGGCACGGCAGTTCCGCCAGCAAACGCCACGGTGAACGGCACGGCAGTTCCGCCAGCAAACGCCACGGTGAACGGCACGGCAGTTCCGCCAGCAAACGCCACGGTGAACGGCACGGCAGTTCCGCCAGCAAACGCCACGGTGAACGGCACGGCAGTTCCGCCAGCAAACGCCACGGTGAACGGCACGGCAGTTCCGCCAGCAAACGCCACGGTGAACGGCACGGCAGTTCCGCCAGCAAACGCCACGGTGAACGGCACGGCAGTTCCGCCAGCAAACGCCACGGTGAACGGCACGGCAGTTCCGCCAGCAAACGCCACGGTGAACGGCACGGCAGTTCCGCCAGCAAACGCCACGGTGAACGGCACGGCAGTTCCGCCAGCAAACGCCACGGTGAACGGCACGGCAGTTCCGCCAGCAAACGCCACGGTGAACGGCACGGCAGTTCCGCCAGCAAACGCCACTGCGAACGCCACGGTCGTTCCGCCAACAAACAGTACAAGCACGGCGATCACAGTAAAAACATCAACTCCAACCGCCGGGCCAAACGTAGCATACTCTGTATTTTTTAAGATTGTCAATGAAGGCTTTACAGCCGAGCTGGCCAACAACACAAGTCCAGCTTACAAAAGCCTTGAAGACAACATTGTGCTACAGGTAAACGAAAAGAAAAACTTTTGACCGTTTATACTACGTAGCTTTTCACTCGTGTGCCATAGCTCCCTGTTTTGTGGTTATACCACATGTTCAAGATGTCAGAAGTTGTCTGCTCCACTTGCTTGGAAATTGGTGGAACCGAATTCGGTTGAACTAAATTGGGTTTAGTTCCTGAAGCTCCCAGCACGTGGTCTAAAACAATGCACATCATGCCGAACACACCGGTACTTACATTTTATTTATGATAAAGATTTTTGGGCTGGGTTGCATGAATCTGTCATACAGCCACTTCCGCCTAATGCAGCTAATAAGTTTTCTTCACGCGAACAAAATGTGCCAATTAGTTACTACTTCAGCACACTGGTGCGTTAGAGACCAAACCCACAACATTTGCAATTGAGTGGTGTTTTGCTGTAAATTACAACCATCATCAGACAAATGTTGAAGTCGATGGACAGCCTTACTTAACTGGCTGTCGGGTGAAGGTGGATGTGCGACACATTTACATGATCAAACCCAAAAAACTTGTTTTTTGAATGATTTAATTTTACCTGAACTTGTTTAGACTACTGTCAGATAATTAGAAAATTATAACCATGACACTGTCATTTTGTCTTTTTGTGTATGTTTAGCTTGATCAAATTTTCAGAAAAAAGTACGGATCAAAGTTCAGCAAGACCCATGTCTTGCGCTTCTGGTAAGATTTTTGTTTTGTAGACTTGTTGCAATTTATTTTTCACTTATGTTGTCCATGCAAAGTTGAGCCATATTTAAGAAAACAAAAAATGTCCAGAGGCTTTCCAGGCCAAATATTATCAGAAACATCTGTTTAACCAAAGCAACCAGTAGGCCAATTTTGCCCCACAGTCTCATCAGCAGACTCGAGCTTGTTTTTTAAGTACGGCTGGGTTGCCAGGTGTTTATTAGCAAGAGCATTCCATATAAACTACGGCCTTAGTCAACGCATGAAGAATAATGGATAACTTCTGCTGATGAGCCACCGAAGGTCAAATATGTTACGCGCTTATGCAAGCAAGTTTTGTTGGATAATACTTTTGTCTGGAAAGGTCATAGGCTAGTGTACAGTCTTATTTTATTGCTGTGGAGAGATGCATTTAGGGTTGGGGTTCATATTTAATTAACCATGATGCCCAACTATATAATGGGATTTTTTTTATTTTGTACTGAAGCCTTTTAGGGACTATTCTCATTTGTAATATATCAGAATCGGTTATCCGATTTTTTTTTTTTTTAAAGAAAATCTCTTTTCGAAAGCTTCACAACATCAGATTTCACTGAAACAGTTGTTCATCGGCAATAATTGCCTAAGGGTCCGCACCCTGTCTGCCAACCAAGATTTCGACTGAACTTGCCAATGGCGAGAGCCACTCTGTCTGCCATGGAGCTACCGTGGGTTTTAATGTAAGCAACACATCAAACCTCAACCTGCTTGATTTTGCTTTCTCCACAGGAGTGGTTCAGTCAACGTTGATGCCGAAGCAATATTTGTGAACGACAGCCCACCAGTGAAGGAAAATGTGCTGAGGGCCTTTGTGAGCGGCTTGGATCCAAATGCTACAATTCCAAATACATTACTGCAGCTGGCAACTAGCTCTATTAACGTGTCTGGTAAATACTCAACTTCTCTTTTGTCATACAAACATTTCTCCATCCCAAATATTCCACCATTTCTGTTTTGAAAAATGGCCTATCCAAATGATCTCTCTCAAGCTATGGTCCTTTCTTTTCGGTGGTTAATCATGTTGTTTATGTTTTGGATCCATGTGTAAAATTACTGCGCCGTTGCTGGTCCACCTGTAGTAGAGCCAGCCATGAAATTCCAAAAGGCCATTTTTCCATAAGTTTCTTGGTGGTGACTTTCCTTTACGTACATTTTTAAAATGCGTGGAACCTGAAAGCGGATTGAGTTAATAATATATGAAGGCGAGGGTAATGTACACTTTTATACATAGGAATTAAACCTATAATTGTTCCACCCAGTTGAGTTTGAACCACATTTAAAAGAAGCGCAAAGGGCAATAGTGAAGCCCAATTTTAAGAGTCTGCGTAAATATGTAAAAATGCAAGTGCCAGAGGGGACATTTCAGATTGGAACGTGCCTTGTTGGTAGACATTTAGAAAATTCCCCAACTGGCCCCAATCCCTCCCCCCCCCCACTTTTTAAATCCTTTATATTAAGTTTGCTTGCGTGCTTGCTTGCTTGCTTACGACCGTGCAAATCTTTCGGTCGTTTTTTAACCCACTTCCCGTGATCCAATCGAGCTGACATTTTGCACACAGACTCGTTGTGCGAGACAATTAATGTTCGTGAAAAAAAAATTAAAATTTTTTACACTTTTTAGGCAAACATTTTTTATTTTACATTTATTCAAATAGAACTCATTCATGGCTTTGGCTGAACGTCACAGTGTAGGATCCCAGAGCGTAACCCCTCCATAGGTCGTGGCGGAGTAGCGCAGTTGGTAGCGCCCTCGCTTCCCATGCCAAAGGTCGCGGGATCGATCCCCGCGTCCTCCACAGGCGAATATATTTTTAAATCCTTTATATTAAGTTCGCTTGCTTGCTTAGGACCGTGCAAATCTTTCGGTCGTTTTTTAACCCACTTCCCGTGATCCAATCGAGCTGACATTTTCCACACAGACTCGTTGTGCGTGCCAATTAATTTGCGTGAAATTTTTTCCCCAAAATTTTACACTGTTTAGGGAAAAAAAATTAAGTATTTAATTACCAATTGCTTAATGGTGGCAGACAATCATCTGACCCATAGGTGGCAGCCATCTCAAGCCAGAGGACGAGAGGACTAGCCGCCACGCATATAAAGGATTTATAGTGAAAAACTTTGTTTTTACGGGTTAATTTTTTCCACCTTGAACCATCATCCTGACCCATGAGACCACACCCATCGCAAGCTTTCTCAATTTTGGCTATCCACCGTGTCATGTAAGACATTGCTGTAGAATCTTTGTCCGAAATAATTTCTGCAAAAGTAAGGCAGACATGCATTTTTTAAAGCACTTTTGAATCGAGCACTTTGTGCAGCTAAAGTTGAAACCCGTGATATGTTGGCCACATTTTGTTTGCGTTCAGTTTTTTCATTGCTCGCTCAAATTGACTGCCGCATGTGTGGAACATTGGTGATATCATCTTGGCATGCAATTTATGTTGCATATATTGTTTAGGTTTTTTTGCAATTGGGGGGGGGGGGGGGGTAAATGCTGCAAATTTTTTGTTTCACATTCCTTAGAAATATTTCCCCTTTTGTACATTGTCATCAGCTATTGTCTATCCTCACTGAACAAACCCTCCCTGAAATCCCACATGTTTATGCAATTACTGCACATGCGCTGATCTCATCACCGCAAAGGGTCCTCCTCCCCTTATCAATGAGCCATCATCCCTTCTTGCCATGGCCTGCTCAAGCCCATTTTCTGGCTACGTCGGGCACATGTCTACTATAATGTGCTGTCAATTTTTAAAAATAATGATTTGTACAGCTGTTTTAAAAATGAGCTCCTTTTGAAGATTTCAATATTAATTAAATATATCATGTGCATAACTTTCAGAAATTATCATTCTTGTAACTTTTATTTTAATCAACAGCATTAAGTAAACTCCAAGCTGAAAAATGATTCTGTATAGAATTGTATAATTGAATCTTGCACGTAATTATTCAGAACGCATTTACACTTGGATTTTAACACTTTGAAATTTTCTTGCAGATGCCACGCTTGCCACTCTGCCACTACTCAACGTAAACACTACCTTCCTCGCGATAAACAAGGTCTACACCAATGCCATGAATGACACCACCTCGCCTGAATACCTTGACCTCAGCAATCGGATCAACCAAGAGGTAAAGGCGCACCCACAAACAAGCTTGCGCTAAAACACACTCCAGTGCTTTTTCTTTGGACGCGCAGTGTGCTTTGTTGCCCGCAGAACAGTAGGCCTTTTTGGGCCATTGTAAAATATCCATAATTCCCGCACGGTAAATGTGACTATATCGCCCCAGATATATTCACTTGCTCACAAACAAAAATATTGCAGTGGCCTTTTTTTAAGATTCTGCATGGGCTTGCCCCCAGCAACCTTTCCTCTCCCTTGCTCTACTCTGACGCACATTCCGCCAATATAATCAAGGTCTTCGCTGAACAAATTTACTTGTCAACATTCCCCCGATGGAAGGACTCTACCTTGAGCCATTTTGTACTCTGTGACCTTCCCCAGTTCAAGTCCATTTCTTGAGACTTTCCTCATCTGCACATGACTGTCGCTGTCTATTGCAGCATCTTCATCCTAATGTCTACCACCACAACATCGTCTCCATTCTCCTTTCTGCCTTGTAGCTTTTCAACTCCTCTTCCTCTGGTCTGTTAAAAAATACCTCAACCTTCTAGGTGCGTGTGTGTGTCCTCTATATATTTTGTCAAATACAAAATTATATTGTAAATAATGACGACGATGACTAAAATGCACCCCATCTCGTTTTGTTGTGAACGTCAATCCCTTTCCCAACAGGTGCAGAGTATGTTCAGCAGTTATTCGGTGCAACCAGTGTCGGTGATGACAACCTTCTCGTGAGTTTTATATTCTTTGACTAAAACGTAAATTTTAGTGAAAGAGAAAAAAAACTAAATGCTGTTTAAAGTATTTTACTTATGTGTGAGTGTTTATAGATTAAGAGAGAAATTAACAAATCCATTTAAACATAAGAGTTGCTGGAGCCATCGTTCTGAAATGTGAAACGGATTTCTCCTGCAGGAACGTTTCCGGTGTGGTCAGCGTGACCTCCATAGCGTCATTCAACACCACGAGCCTCATCCCACCTGTAGACGTCTTCAACCTTCTGCGCGCCAAGATTGACAACAACTCTCAGTTGGCGAGCACTGGTGTCTACGTTAAAGAGTCGTCCATAGCCATCGATGGTAAAGACTTTCATTCTCCAGTAGTAGATCACACGGGCAGTCACGCGGCTACATAGTGCCAGAATTGTTTTGCCAACGGTGTGCAAAGGCATTGTGGAGGCGATTGGACCCCCAAAAACCAAACCTAATAAAATGTATTTAGCATCTCCAAGCTGCTGTAGATATCATGTAGATGCACAAGGATAACGCTCAACCTCGCGTATCTGCAGGATCTTGCTTTAATTGAATTCAGCAAACTCTTGCTCCAAAGCAGATGTCATAATGATTTGTGTCTTCCCGTGTCTCTTCTCCAGGTACCAAGCCCTACAATGTTGTCCCATTGGCGATGAATATCAACACCCCGTTCAATGCCGCTCTGGCCGACCGATCCAGCGCCGACTACAGCGCCCTGAACAGCAAATATGCAGGAGAGGTTGGTCGCTCGCTCCATAGTGCACCCCTAAAATTGATTGGTATAGTTAATAAAATTTGCCAAGTTATTGGCATGCTGCTGCAGTGTAATGGTGTGAGCATACTGGATTTGTAATCTCGGCATGGCAGTTGATATAACGGGTAAGTTTCCAAAATCCCCACGCCTGTCGTCCACCGAAAAATATAAATGCCAGTTGATCAGCAGGTGATTTGTATTGTGGAGTAAAGTGTGGGTATCCCCCACCTTCTTTTCCACGCTGTTCATAGGTCTTGAGAGTAGGCCAAATGCACTCTCGACTGAATCTGAGGAGCAATTTTGTCTTTAGGCCAACAGTGGTGTGAGGTCGGAAAATGAATGCTATGTCAATTATAAGATAACTAATTTATCAAATAATACATTTGCTGCCATTTATCAAGCTGCTGCGACATAAAGGCCTCCATACACGTTATTGGTCATGGAGGTTGTTTGGCCATACTTCACCATGCTGGTCAATGCAGAAGGTGGTGAGATGAGGTTCATTTATTGCTCGTCACCAATTATGACACTGCTGCAGAGTGTGACCATGAGTTGTCTTTTTCATTGTCTTGTTTCAGTTGAAAAATATTCTGCAATCAAAGTATGGACCCAACGTGCTCTTACTGGACACAACATTCAGGTAGGTTCCTGTTGTCAATGCTACCAATGTAAATAATGTGAGCGGGTAGATGTTATTACAGCATAGGAATATGGTATCGTATACCTTTTAATCATGTACGGAGGTGTGAGCAGAAGACAGGAAAGCTAAATACATCCAAGTAGTTTGGGGGGGGGGGGGGACTCGGCCCCTTTGCTTGGGCTCTGCCCATTTTCTCACTTCTCCTAATCAATTCCAAGTTCTTGGTAAGGCCTTTCCCTTCTATATATGGCGTGGGAACTATAACGGATGCATGACAAAGCAGATACTCATTCCGTTTTAGGGTTTATATTGATCGTGTAGCTGTTTTTTAAATCAAATCTTATACTTTTGATATATTTTTTTGAATTATGCTTGTAAACAAGGATTGTTGATTTATGCATAATCACAGTTGGGTTCATGGCATGAGACCATAGACAAAACCAGTAAAAGATGGTAGAAACCTAGATGTTAAAAAATATATAACATCTTTGAATAGTTCATGATGACGAGGGCTAATCATTAATGCCTACTTTAAATGAAATGTGGGAAAAAAAAATTTGTCCCAAATTATAAAGTTGCTGCTTTTTTTTGTTTCTCCAGTGACAGCCCACCGGGGGTGCTGTCTTCGACTGATGTGATCTTCAGTTCAGACACCATCGTGAACAATACAGAACTTCGTTCCCTCATTGAAAACGCCACCACCTTCCCAGAACAGACCTTTGGAGGGTCTGGTCTCACAGTCGATGTAACGACGCTCTCTGTTGCCGGTGAGCAGCTATGCTTTTCATAGTTGTTGTTTTCTTCCTCTTCACAATTTTATTTACGAGTTGCTGCCATAGTGTTTGATTTGTTGACTTGCGATCCAGAGGCCACCGGTTTGAATTTCTGGTGCGAAAGTTAAAATAATTGACACGTTTTTTTAAAACCTGCCCCCAATCTGCCGCTGTTCACCCAGCAATATGATTGGATGTTCCACAGTTCATCGCACAGTGCGCAAACTGCTTCTCCTTAAATAAGAGTACATTTAAGTCTTAACACTGGGGTGAACGTGCATCCTTGTAATTTGTTGCCTGCACCACTGCTGGTGAGAAGGGATTTCATGAGAGGCCTTTTATAAGAAAAGGGTATTTTTGGCCTACTCTTCCACAATGGCCAGACCTTTGTAAAAGGTGAATACGCACACTTGACCCAGCTCATCGACTAACTGGGGTTTTTGCCTTAACTGCCCTGTCAGATGATGAAATCGAACTGGTGGTCTCTGGATTACAAATCCCAGTGTGCGAACAATTGCACCACAGTAGCATTCCTTCACCACTGTTCCCTTTTTTAAATCCATTGATACTCAGTAAATGCTGCATATAAATATATATAATGTAAAATGCTGAGACCATAATTAATTTACATTTTAAAGACAAGCATTTTGTATGTGTACGGATTTCCACCAACCTTTCCCTAACACGTGCTGTTTTTATTCCCTTGCTGTTTTCAGGCAACCCATCCAACTATATCACACAGTTTATTACACTCCGCATCCTTAACAGGGATTTCACTTCCGACCTAACCAACGTCAACAGCGATGCCTACAAAAACCTCACCAAAGACGTTTGGAAAGGGGTGAGCAGATTCAAAAATGCATACTGGTACTTTTTTTCTTTCAAATAATAACAGGCCTTCAGAAATGCCTTGCCAAGATTTAAGTGTCGGGGAGGTGTCCTGCATTGGAAAACGATGAATACTTTTCTTAAACCTCCCCAGCAGTACAACTCCACAGTTGGTTGCTTGTAGTGGGGCAAAGTGCGAGTATCCAAACCTCGTCTAAGAGGTCTGGCCAGAGTGGAAGAGTAGGCTAAAATTCATTCAAAAGGGGGGTCATAGTTTCTACTAGTTGAAAGTCTGCCTGTAGTGGTAAGCAAAGCAGTTAAAAATCGGAGGCAAATATTTCCTCCAAGCATCAGGATGTTGATACTCTGTATTGTAGAGGAAACTACAGTAATGTAATGAGCCTGGAAGGTTCATGATAGTTTAAAATAGTAAGTACCCTGTACTCGATTTGTGTAATTTTTGTTAACCAATCGGATCTTTGTGAAGCCCTTGGTACTAAAACACTGGTATTCAACCTTAAGCAGCCATCTCAAACGTAGGCGATGGGAGTAGTTGGAAGCCACAAACTGCTATTGAACCTAATGGCGGGACCCCGGGGTTCCATAAGCCCCCGGCTCTCGCATAAACTGCGTTGCAACATCATTTTAGGTCCGTTGAAGGCGTACGATACGGCAATCCATTCCTCGCGACAAGCTCTACATGATGCACTAATCAAAGTTTTGTTCATGACTACGGCAATTTTGGTAACGACGGGTGCTTGGTGAAGAACGATAGGATTGGTTTCTGGTGGGTCGCGGCGTTTGTGTGCGCGATGGGACGGAGTCGCCAAAAATACATTGATTAATTACGCCTTTTACTTCCGTTTATTCGGGGCCCCAGGGTCCTGCCATGAGATTCAATTGCTGACCCATCCGTTCTTGATGTTTTGCAGATTAATGATGTGCTGAAACCAAAGCACAAGAACCTGCAGTACATCCTCATCAAAAAATTCAGGTATGTTGAAATAACCTATTAGACCCTTGGAGGAGGGGCACAACCATAACATTTATTTACGGCACATGTCCCATTCGCTGGAGACTGATGTGAATGGATGTGAAAAGACCAGGTTTTTAAACAGCGGTTGCATTATCCATGAACAGGCGACCTGTGGTTTACAATGTAAGACGAATCCTTTTCCAAACAACTGGTTAAAATAAATCAAACAAAGGCTACTAAATGGACAGTACAATGTTATGCCTTCATTGAGATTAGTTCTGCATTTTAAATTTCTACAAGGGGGTGCCACGGTGGCGAGATGCCAACTACTTTGCCTTGTAAACAGGAAGTTGTGGGTTCGATGCCAACCCTGACACCTATATATTTTGAGTTTGCATGTTCTCCCTGTTGTGACGTAGATTTTTTTCCAGGGGCCTCCGTAATTTTTCCCATCCACATTTTAGAAGCATCTAATTAGATTATTTGGCTGCTATTAATTTCCACATGATTAGCCACTTATTTGAGCTATCATTTGTGGCCAGGTCGCTTTTGAAAAAACCTATATAGTTCAGTGGGCCTTGCCTGGTAAAATTAAAAAAACATTTGAGTTATTTTTTAAGAGTGCACTTCACCAATGGATGCCGAGCACAACGTTAATAAATTGCAATATGGTCATCTCCATAAGTGATGTACACAGTGGACAAAGGGCACAATGGTTAGCCACTTGCAATGGGACCCGAGTTTTTCTCATCCACGGATGGCATCCGTGACGAAGTGGCATATCAACCGTTCTTGGGGCCTCACCTTTATAAAATCAACTTGCGCAAATATGTTTAAGCAACCTCCATGTCACATGTCTTACCAATTAACTGGCCACACCCAGCATAGCATTTGATGTACTTTATATTTCAATGCATGTTCACATCAGCTTAGGACTTGGCCCTTAGCCACTGGGGATATGTAACGTACTGTGTACTGAATCTCCTGAAGCAAAGAGGCTGCCGTTCTTGATTTTTCACGCTCGTGTGTTCCCTGTTGCAGGCCTGGCTCCGTGATAGTCGAGTCAACAGCTGCGTATGCAAACACGGCACCCGACGCAACGATTGCTCTGTCCGAGCTGACCTCCAACACATTTTTGCCTGGTGGTATCCTGCAGCTCGACCCTGCAGCAAGCAGCGTGGATGGCGTTGCACGTGAGTCCTCGCCGAGCCCCATCTCTCGCTACCCCCCCCCCCCCCCCCCCGGTCCAGGCCCCTTCTTTATGAAGGTTGCTGGGCCTTCACCGCGTATGGGTGCATCCGTCTTTTCATTTCACGGCCTCTTCCTCTGTTACCTTCAACTGACGTTGCCAAGGCTTTACTGGAATTCCCGGTTTTTACTTTTCTCAAGTTTTTAGTTTGCAGGTTTGAGCCGAGCCACCCAGTGACTTTGCACATGAAAATACCCTTCCCGTTTAAAAAAAAATATCTGGACCTTGTTCAAATTCCAGGTCTGAGTATGAATCGAGGTCGGACTTTCATGTGACAAACATTACTTTAATTTGTGAAGCGGATACGTTTCTGCCATCCTACTTTGGGACTAGAAGTCAATTGTAGGGCTTTTGGAGAGCCTACGATATCAGCTTCTGATATCAATCTCCTAAATTGATAGCACAGTTGAGATTCTAAATTTAGAAATGGCAAAAAAAATGTAAGTGCATATAATGAATTGCATGACACAAAACAAACGGTAACAATGAGCAGGGTTTTTTTCCGAGTCAAGTGTAACTTGAAAGAGATGCTTGTGCGTGCATTATTCGAGTTAAAGCTGGCGGAGAGGTAAACACAGTGCTTGGCATGCTGCTCTACGAGCCTGGTGGACCCACCTTCAATTCGCAGCCACGCCTAACATCATTGGAAAGTGATATCGGATCCAGGCCTCCCCTTCTCTGCCCTATTCTTCACCAACATTCACTGATCAGTCTTAAGTGTTAGCAACAAGAAAAGCTGCACAGAACCACCCACATGGTGTGTCGAGCATGGTTGAAATGTTTTATGTATGTGTGCATGTGCCGTTTGTTTTTTCTTCAGCAACGCCCACCACAACAGCCACCACAACGGCCACCACAACGGCCATCTCAACGGCCACAGCCATCAGCAAGCCGTCTGCCTCCCCAACCACCGCACAGTCGTGCAACCCCCAACTCCAGCGTTGCCAGTCTGTACCGGCGTGGGGAATCGCCATCATCATCCTCGGCATCGTCGGCATTCCGGCTCTCATCCTGCTGAGCGTTCTGGTGAGAGCCACATGTTGATCCAGCACTCGATCAAATTTGCTTCAGTGAATTGGCTCACCGGCAATCTGTTGCCTCCTCCTCACATTCTCACCGACTTCCACCGAGGTTGCTGTTCCCATGGTTCTTAACTCGTTGATTTCTCCACCTACAGACTAATTTAAAGGAGATCCACATATCTTCTTGAGGCACTTTGTCCGGCAACTCCGCTCTCTGCCGCACGTGCTTTTTCCCATGCCCGCCACACATTTCATCAGTTATCTACACAAAAGCCCCATGTTTGCGTCACGCCCCCTTTTTTATATCCTTTGCCCTCCCTCTCAAACCTTCCCAAACTCCACCCCAGTTCTCTATATACACCCTGCTGCCTTTTCTCCCTTTCTCCAATCTTCTTCGGTCTCCTCCACCTCTTTCCCTCACTCCATTTTTTTCATCAATTTATCTCTTCGCATCTTTTTTTTTTATCCCCGGCACTTGCCGAGTGGCTGATTTGGGGGGCTTCTGGCTTTGCATGCTGCTGGAACAGCCCCCCACCTGGTCCACTATCCACCGACGGCTCCATTGGTCGTCCTCTCTGACCCATTTTAGACTATAATTCGTGAGGACCGCCTCCTAAGCGTCCCTTTTACTTTATGGTCTACCACCATCACCGCAAGTCACATGCGAGCCATGGGTTCTTGCACACACACGAGAATGTGGCCATGCAGTAGTTTTAACCCCGCCGCCCGAGTTTGATTCCCAGCCACGGCTAATCGATGGCGGGTAATATCGATATTGGTGCGCTCTGCCTTGTTTCACCCAACCCGCACTGACCACCGTGGTGAAGTATGGTCAAACTACCCCCTCCGATGATACGGCATGGGAGAGCCTTTAATCCAGCAGTTGGATTTCCCAGGTCTACAACGGGCCAGGAAAGCAGTCGGTTCCCATGTTTTTTTTATCAAGAGAACTCCCTTCTAAGGACTTTGTCATATACCAGCTTCTGAGAGACCATAATAAGATCTCAAGAGCTTACAAAGCCAGGCATGTGTGCATGCATTCACCATGCCATTCAGACTAGACTTGGGGCTTAGTGGTTCTTGCTGATTCGTTAGCCATTACGTGTGATGTGCAAGTGCGGGACAGAACAATGAATGTGTTCTGCCATAACCTTGCAGTGACGGTGTCCTCCAGTGTTGCCGTAATCTCACAGATTTGCGAACTGCATGCATGAACTGTACACACATAATGCACTCCCAACCCATCGAGCTGTAGTTCAGCTGTGGGCGTTCGTCCCAACGTGTGCTTTATTTTTTTAGTCACGAGGTATTAGAGGAAATGAAATGTAGAAACCCGGTGTTTGTACAGAGCTCGGAGTGAACTTCAATGTTTGCTATCAATACACCAGGAGTGAGTGGCCGTTGGTCAGCTTTAAGCTTTTATGTCGGGAGTCGGGCATTAAATGATTATTGCTGCTGAGATAATAACTGTTGTTGACATGGCCTCGAATCTGATAATTGCTGAAAAAATAAGAGCCACCACTTGGTTAAGTGGGGTATAATAAATAAATGAATCCCATTCTCGATCCACAGTGGATGAAAGCAAACCCCCCCCCCCCCCCCACCATGTTGCTCATGGAGTTGACCATACTTCACCATCCTGGTCAATGCAGTTTGATGTAGAGGGTAGGACCAGTTCTGATGTAATTTGCGACAGATTTGGAAAGTGCTTGCCAGCAGTGGAATGAGCAAGCAATTGCAGAACTGAAAACTTTACTTATTAATCTTGCGTGCTGTGTGGATTGTCCTAACTTATTACGATCTTGTGTTTTTTTTCTCAGGGTGCAAAAGGTCACCTAAAATTTCCAAAGTTAACTTCCTACGACTTCAAGCCAAACCAATTTAAATTCGGGGAAGGATATGATGTAAGTGGTTGACCACACAAGAACACATGCTCATGTGCCGTCACATCAAAATACTCTACATGCTTATGCAATAGTATAAGTCACCTGTCCAGATATGAAAAGTTGGCTATCAAAAATGCTACTACAGTCTGGCCCAGAGGGATCTGTGGTGGCTTAACACGAGGAGTGTAATCGTGCATCAATTCGTTGTCATGATATATAGTTTTACACTCTCAATACATGTATTGAAAATGTCCCTGTGTGGATCTATTTGCAATTTATGTGCAGACGTGTGAGCTACTATATTTAGGCTAATGGTGCAAACGACTGTACAAATGTGGGAGAAAAATTAAACGATACAAATACAACTGAAAACAATACTAAAATGATTTGCCTAATGGAGTGAATTGTCACATGCCTACTAATAACACGGGCATTTATCCTTGGAAAAGGTTCTGAATGATATTTTTTAAAAATATGCTTAAACTAAAATATGGATGTTGTGAAATATCACTTTTTATGGATTGTTTAAATTTGCGCTAATTTTGTGCGCCCTGCTGCTCCATGCTGCTGTTTTGACAGGCTGTAGGAACGCGCTATAACTACCAAGGCGGGCCTTGAAGATAATGGGCCCCTTTTCAGACACGAGGAACCATCGCGTGTGGACAATGAATGCAATATGTATTTAAGGGGCATGTTTGTAAAAAAAAAATATCTTTTCGTTTTTAAGTTATAATGGCATCGAGCGGTGTGCAACATGAACAGCCATGAGTTGTCAGAATGAAAAGTTAGCAAAGTCTGGCTTGGACTGAATAGATGTAAATTTGAAATACAGTTAACCTTTCAAGCAAGAGGCATTTTGGAAATGGAGAAACGGTCGAGAATTATTGTAACGTTGTACTGTTCTTAATGAAGGAACTTGATTTTATTAAATTGTCACCAGGGTGTGTATGCTATTAAAAATAAGCGCTGCAGCAACTGCCCATAAACGTTTGTTTTTAATTATTGGGAATTCCACGTTGCAAAATAGTTTAATAGATGTACAATGTGTGGTTTTGAAATTTTTCATCGCTTTCAAGGTAAAGTTTTAACCAGATGATGAGGTTTTTTTTAATTTTAAGTTATAACAGCTGACAATTTTAGAGTGCGCAAAAATGTATTTTTTGTAATGCATCCAAAAGAAATGCCATGCCAGAAAAGCATTAGTATTATTCATTCGCTGAAAAAAAAAGTTCACCTAACGTGTGGATAAAACCCAATGTGCGTTTTTAAATATTCTATAAATTGTACAACATTTCCCTTCCCCTCACATGCAGAGCAGTCGCTCTATGTAATATAGCCTCTAAAACGAAACAGCCTAAGACTTGGACGACCAAGCAACTGGAGTCCAATGAGGCATATGGATAAGTCGACAGGCACAATATTGCCATCATCTTATTCCACCTAACGACAGACCCATTCGGTACATCTAAATCCGCTCAAGCCTCCTGTGAATCACCCGACTTCTCTGTGTGGCTACCCTTCCATTTAGAATCTCTCCCCCCTTTTCCATCCCCTGTGGAAACACACTGCTCCGTGCAACATTGAGTTCTTCTATCCTGTATGCATGTTGAGCCTCGTTTGCACCGTACGTAGCCAACCGTGCTCATCGGAGGTGTAAGGGAAGGACTACAAACTAAACACCAAGCAGTTGTAAAATAAATGCGGTTTTTTCAATCTAGATTTAAAAGTGCATAGCTCTAATGGCTTACTAATAATATAATTTCTTGGCCTATTGGTCCCATTTGAATATGTTATCCCTTCTCTTATTTCCCATGGCCTCTCTTCTCCCATTCATGTTCCTTTTTTATTTAACCATATATTACATCGCTTGGATCTACTTCCCTTTTCAGTAGTGAGCCACAGGTAAAAAGTTGCAAGTCAACCACAACCAGCTTTCACGTCACTTATGAAAAACCGGTAGCCTAAAAGAATAGTCGTGCCGCATCGACGAGCATTTAAGAAAAAGTCGAATGACAACACAGGAGAGGTGACTTGAACGAATTGCGCAAATGGATCATCTCTACCCGGTCAGGAGCCAGTAGATATTTAAATTGACATAATTGTTGAACCGTACAGCTCTTACCCTTGACATAGTGGGGGGGGGGGGGAAACTTGGCAGAGCTTGCCTGTAGTCTAAACATCTGGAACCATTCGCTGTCAAGACATGCCTAACTTCCACAATGTATGCCATTTGGTGTTGAATTGTTTGGATGTGTGGTTTTTGTTGTTGCTGCCACGCCATTTGACAGAACAGCGTGGGTAAAACGCCATTTTGGGATGCCTTTTTTCTGCCTTTGGCCATTCACATTTAGATTCTCTTTCCTAAATGAATAATTGTTAATTTTAACGAGCTTCAAAAATTCAAGCAACCGATGTTAATCTCTTCATGTTCAATTATGTATTAATATAAGAATATTATAGTGTGCAGTATTAAAATAATTGTGGGTAATGAGAGTTGATGAAAACATTTATTTTTATATAATGGCGATCTGTGGCGACTTCTTTGGGTAGATATACTGTGGTATGTATAAACATGTTTTAAAACTCATGCATTTTTTTATTGGTGTATTTCACAATGGTATCAATACATTGTTATAACTGATATTTAAATTGCTTAGTTCAACTTATTAAATGTACCTGAAGTGTTTTGGGATGAAAGCATGTATGGATTGAGACGAAAACAATACTTCTGTGTATACTGCATTGTACAAATAAAGATATTTTTAATTGTCGGTCGTTTCATTGTGTTTTTTATTATTCTAATTCTTGAAAACTATACATTTTTTATTCGCAGCCACTATACATTGTTATAGCTGGATAAAGGCCTCCCCCACTGCCCGTCATGCTATCTGTTTTGATCATACTTCACCATCCTGGTCAGTGAATGCATGTAAAGGGAGGCCCATGACTGATTTGGATCTCACACTACTGATATTATCCATGGCTGGTTGCCGGGTTGAGAACAGTGCTGGCCACTGTTACCGCTCCATCCCTATATTTACCGTTTACTCAAACTATCTCATTGGAATCAAACCTAGGTTCCTCACCCTTCACCAACCTGCCCTGTCCAGCGGGGTGATGATGGATGCTCGTCAAACTCCTGACGTACATAATGTGGGGAGGGACGTCGTCGGTGGGGCGATTTAAAGGGTCCTAAATTAATTAAACGGATTGTACCAGATTCCAAACTTGGTAAAATAAAATGGATTAAGATTTACCCTGCTGTTGGCAATGGAAACGTGGCACATTTTCGCCGTAATATGCCAAACTTATCATCAGAATGGATCCATCAGGTGTTTATAATTTAGGCATAATTTAGAAGCCCTGTTTTAGCAGACCTGGGTAAACGCAAGACAGACTTGTCTCCATGCTCTCGCCTGTTATCACTCGGCCCACTGGTGTCTGCCATGTAAAAAAAAGCAGCAGTGAATAGAAGTGTCACAGTGAAACGTGTCTTCAAAGCCAAGTGCTTTAACCCTCGTGGAAGGGTTTCCTAGGTTTAAAAAAAAATGTAAATGCCACAGCTGTTGAGAAACGCAGAACATTTCTGAAGTTTGGTAAAAAAAAAATGTAAACTGAACCTAGCAGGGCTATTTTTTTGTCATCCAAATTATTTTTTTTGACTGTGTATTGTATTAGAGATACCTGTTAGTGAGCTGCAAAAACCAACAGCTTCAGTAAATTGTTCGAAGCAAGTCTGTCTTGTTATTTAGTGGCGCGCAACCCGAGGCAAACATTATTTTGGGCTGAATGGCGTGCGATGTTGATTCGCATCGCCATAGCAGCCTGCCCTTGTTTCGGTGTTGGATATACATTGGGTAGCAACGATAACTCAAGATCGAGGGTTGTTGGTTTCCGGGCACGAGGTAATCCCACTCCTGCCCTTGGAGAATGCCCGGAGCGGACATCGGTTCACACACACTGCCCCATAGGGTCACGCAGAGGCCCACAGGCTCCCGATGTGTTCCCACTGCCTGTTCGGGCAATTGTTTTATTTTCAGATTCGCGGAGGTGGTGATTGCAACCTGGTAATTGCCAGTTTGGGATACAATGTAAGGCAACTTCATTGCTTGCAGGGCAGTGAGCTGCCTTGTGGCTTGGCTTGACCACATCACTGATGAGGCGATGTCAGCTCGCCCTATAACAGAAAGAAAACCCGAGCCCCAAACAGCTAAAGTGGCTCTAAATTATGAGATCTCCTTTAACAGTGGCAAAATATAGTAATAGGTTTTTACCCTTTTTTGGCGTCATCTGGTCCAACGCCAATGGAGACTAGGCTCTAAAGAAAGCTGTCTCGAGTGTGGACCAATCAACTTCAAGGACAGTGCATATCATTATCATCATCAGAGTTGTTTCTTTTTGTTTGCATTTTGACTTCTTGTGTTGAAGTTATTGCAAACATGATGCCTTGTATAAAGGTGTCAGATTTTGTACCGGTTAAAAGGGTAAAAACCTATTACTACCACTGGCTCTAAATTCATTAAAAAAAAGTGCACCAACTATCAACTCGAATTCAAATCCTAATATATGTATGTATGTTGAACTTATTTCGCACCGTACGGAGCCAACCGTGCTAATCGGAGGTGTGGGAGGTAGGACAAACCAAACACACACAAAAGCAGTTCTAAACAAATTAGTTTTTAATCTTGATCTAATCAACATAACGAGGTAATCAACATTAAACAGCCAATTAACCTAATCTTGTCTGCATCTCTCCGTGCTGTCATTTCAGAACATGAAAGGGGATAGGGTGGAATGGTGGGGGGGGGCATCCCTCAAATATAATTTCTACTCAGGGCCCCCACACTACGGCCCACCAGGGCCACGAAACACCCGTCAAGTTAAATTTCGATTTAAAGCTTTCGTGACTGCAGGGATTCATCTTCTTGGTTCTTTCGGTAAAGTCACGTAGAATGGAAACAATAAAAATAATAAAATAAAACATTAAATAATTCTCACGACGTTTCGGCCACAACGCAAGCAGCCGTCATCAGGTGAAGACCAGGTCTGTCGGGGAGAATTATTTTATTGTTTTATTTTATTATTTTTATTGTTTCCATTCTACGTGACTTTACCGAAAGAACCAAGAAGATGCACCCGTCATGTTATTGAACGCTGTTCGAAAATGCGTCGCTCAAAAAGGTGCCACGTGTTTGCTCTTTGACGCGCGCGCCCGCTGTACGGCATTAGCTGCGTCGTCAGTGGTGGGCATCGCGTGGAATTTTATTCACGTGGATTTTTTGCGTGGACAGCTCTTGCTGGTGGTGACACGCCTTGGCAGGGGTGGGGATGGGAGGGGAGCGATGGCTCGAGAGCCACGGAGTAACTGCGGAGGGGGGGTGCACGCGGGGCACAACCACGGAACGGTCTCGAGTAGCTGCGGCTGTCGTCACGCGAACGACGGACTCGTAAGTGCGCCCTCTTGCGCAACGCGTCCATTGGTGTCGCTAAGGTTACCGAAAGTGTTGACGGGTGCGTTGGTGTGGATGCACGACACCGATTTTGTTGTTTGTTGTTGCGAGGACGTTTTCTGTCGTTGCGCCGTTGGAATGAAAAAAAGAACAGGTGACGGCGGTCGAGACGTCCAACACGCGGGCCCAATGCTGCTTCATTTCCACCGCTCTTCGACATCGCTTCATTTCAAACCTTTTAAAACAGTCTGCCTCAGCAGCAGACCATGCTTTCCCACCTGATGACGGACGCTTGTGTTGCACCCGAAACGTCGTGATTTATTTTATTTTATACCTACGTGACTTTACCGAAAGAACTAAAGAGTATACATCCCAATATGTTGCAAGGAGGCAACATCTGACCTTCCAACGGTGGCGAGATGTTATCGCGCTCGCCTGGCATGCACGAAGGGTCGTGAGTTCGAGCCCGACCCCGACGCCTCTACATTTGAAGTGTGTCTCTCTCTTCGTGAGCGCGTGAATTTCTCTCCGGGTCCTCCTGTTTTGTTCCCTCCACATTCAGAATCAACCTCTCGTTTAGATATTCTTGGGTTTTGTCGGTAAAGTCACGTAGGTAAAAAAAGTTAAAATTAATAAAAGTAAAATAAAAATAAAATTAAAATCACGACGTTTCGGAGGCAACACAAGCTTCCGTCTTCAGGTGGAACTGTCACAGCACGATAGCAGTATCAAGTGAGAGAAATTCCAAGAACACAGTATTTGTATATACAGGGTGACCCAAAAAAACGGGCCCCAACTCTAATTAGGCCCCGTTTCTTAGTGTTTTGTCCGAATGAAATGAAACTTTGGTCATAACTAGTTTATTATATTCAAAACATCAAATCAAAACACTAGGGTCTTTGGCCTTTTTTTCTCCGTTCTACAGCATGTGCTCTAGATGGCCTCCATTTAGCTCCGTGCATTTCTTGAGGCGCAGCACGAAGTTGTCCATGACGTTCTTACAGACTGAATTGGTAATGGCTCTCATCTCCTCCCTGATGGTTTCCTTGAGTTCCGTGATGGTTCTGGGTTTCCCTGCGTAGACTCTGTCCTTAAGATAGCCCCAAAGAAAAAAATCTGGGGGGCTTAGGTCCGGGCTATGGGGTGCCCACTCAAAATCAGTCTTGAGACTGATCACTCGGCCTCCGAAGTTCTCTTTCAGCCAATCTCGGGACAGGTTTGAGGTGTGAGAACTTGCTCCGTCTTGCTGGAACCAGAACTTGCTCATGAGCGACGGGTAGAGGGTCTGGAGCTCACTTTTGAAGGTTTTGAGGACCTCCACATACCGCTCCTTGGTGACTGTCACTGCTGCGCCAGATTCTTCGATGAAGATTGGTCCGATGATGCCTCTGGCCGAGATTGCAGCCCACACCGTGCACTTAGGAGAGTGCAAGGGCTTGGTGGCTACTTCATTGGGTCTGGAGGACCCCCAGAAGACATTTGTCTTGGAGTTCGCCTTTCCGTCAAGATGGAAGTGGGCTTCATCTGAGGTCCAAAGGAGGTTAAGGAAACTTGGTGTCTCCTCGATCTTCTCGAGCATCTTGACTGCCATAGCGCTCCTCTGCTTCTTGTCTGAGGCTGTAAGGGTCTGCAGCGTCTGTATTTTGTATGGGTAAGCCCTGATATCGTTCACCAGCACTCTCCTGCAAGTCTCACGGGACATACCGAGGGACTGACTTCGCTTACGCACAGAGCGTTTCGGACTCTGCTGGAGAGACTCTCTCACACTTTCGACCAGCTCGGCTGTTCGCTTCTTGGGACGTCCCGAGTGGCTTGGACGGTTCTCACTGGCAGCGTTGAGGTTCTCCACGGTCCCATACTTCTCGAAGTGGGCCACCCAGTTCTGAATTCTGCTTTTGGATGGAGCCTTTTCACATTCGAACTGACGCATGAAACTGTCCTGGGTTTTCTTAAACGAGCCTGTCTTGTAGTAAAATTTAACACAGTGTATTCTTTGTCCCAGCTCCCACTGGGGTCTTGGTGTACTCACGGTCGTTGATTCTGCCATGTCCTGTAAAATAAGGGCAATCGGTGAATAAATAAAGGAGATATCACATAAAGTGTACACGGGGCCCGTTTTTTTTTGGGTCACCCTGTATACTGGTTGAGGGTGGGAGGAGCCAAGGTAGGCCCTGAATATTATTTTTGTGAGGTTCGGTGCGGCTGAAGCACGCTGTCGTTTAGAGTTATGTGGCTGCCATGCATTGCCACGTGATCCGCCACTTCGTTGAGCTCACATTTGTGGCCAGGTCGCTTCTGAAAAGAGAGCTTCATAGCTCAGTGGGCCTTACTTAGCTTAAATATACGCTCCAAGCCTGGTGGTGTTTCATTCAGACGCTGTCTTTCCGACAGACCTGTTCTTCACCTGAGGACGGCTGCTTGCGTTGTGGCCGAAACGTCGTGAGAATTATTTTATTATGTTTAATTTTTATTATTTTATTATTTCCCTTCTACGTGACTTTACCGAAAGAACCAAGAAGATGAATCCCTGCAGTCACGAAAGCTTTAAATCGAAAAATAAAAAAAATAGCTTCGTTTTTTAACCTATGCCCTTGCCTCCTCATCGCCACCACCGCCTTGGGCCTTTAGGCTCATCCCCTTCGGTCGACGGCGCCGAAGTGCCACTCCCAAAGGTGTTTTAGTGACCTACTCTCTCCTCCGACCGCCAAAGACAAAGACCACCCGTGTAGCCTCTAACAGACTTTTTGGGTCAAGTGCTGGTGAGCGAACACCGATGAAGAAGGCCGCCAAGTCACGTGATGGGGTGGGTGTGGCAAACCCCACGCCCGGCCACCTTTGTCTCCCGAGTGCTGATGTTTTGCACACAGCACAACATGAACTCATTTCAGGTTGAGTAGACCTAGGGGAGGCCCAGGACCAATTCAGATATTCGCTGCAACTGTTGTTGGCGGTGAGCGGGAATCGAGCTCGGATGGCCGGGTTCGTAGTGCGGCGCGCTAACCACTGCGCCACCGCTCCCCAAAACGGGGTGACCACCCCCAAGTCAAGCGCCTCTTCGTGGAGACATCGGCAAGGTTTCCTTGCCATTTTCCAAACTACTAAGTTTCTTCCCCGACACTTCCATTGCATCCCTATTGTGGCCCTGAACGAATCAGTGTTCACACGCCAGGAGGCTTTTATTTCGTGTCTCCAGTTGTTTTGTCAAAGTCACTGACCCGCACAATAACAAACATTGATCTTAACGAAACACCTATTTTTGACACTAAAGCGGGCGTCTCGTCTTCCAAATGTTGTGAAGTTTTGAAGATCGAGCGGTCGCGCGCGCCGTCCAGTGAAGGTTAAGTGGCCCTTCCCTGCTTCACTACACTCACTTTGTCCCCAAATGACTGACAACTGTGATTAAAGTGCCCATGACTGCCCCCCCCCACCCTCCACTATCCGAGGCGTAACCACTCACTGCCTTCGTGCAACCTGGCGTTTGGGAAGCAAAGCAGATCTCAACGGGTCGTCGATCGCACCCCCCCACCACTCCCCAAACGCAGGTTTCGCAAACCCCCCCACAACGAGTAGTGGTTTCGTAATTAATAAATTATAAAAATCGTCATCTGAATCGTCAGCGGTGACAAGTTCAAGTTGATTTATTAGGTATAGTCCTGTGAGCCATTCGGCTCTTGAATCGGGTGCAACCGCAATAAACAAAAAACAAAAACATGAACAAAAAACATCTTAAAGTGAACATGTGACTGAGTGCAAACAGAAAATCCAAAAAAAGATGACAATTCCATCTCTCGCAGTCCTGCGATGTTGATAATCCCATCGGAGAGCCCCCCAGCCGAGCCAATTTCATTGCTCCATCTCCACCGTCTAGACGTCCTCACAGACGCGTTCCTTTACGTGTCTGGCAAACAAAGACAAAGATCCCTCTATAGCCTTAACAGACTGTTGGGGGCAAGTGCTGTTAGCGAAGCATCTACGAAGGCTGGCACGGCACACGATGGGGTGGGTGACCAGCACCAAGCCCGGCCAGCCTTTGTCCCCCCAGTGGCGATGTTTACACACCGCACCAGGTACTAATTTGAGGCTGAGTCGACCTAGGGGAGGACCCAGGACCAGTTCAGATAATCGTAGCGCAGTGCGCTAACCACTACACCACCGCTCCCCACACACACGCGCACGTCCTTATATTTGTAACCGTAGCCCATCATCATCATCCCTTCTGTTGATGCCAGAATCAGAATCTTGATATTGTCCTGGAGGAATCCGATGAGCTATAAAGCTCTTTTCCCCCCCCACGAGATGTCCCCCCCAAGTGCACCACGCGTCCTGCCCAAGGGCCCGCTTTCAATGATCCGTCGCAGAGTCGCGGCATCCGTGCTGCGGCCGCCGGAAAGCGATCCGTGTGACTTGAGGACTTCGCGTCGAGAACTTTGCCACGGGGTAAACAAAACGTTTAAAATGAACAAACGTTTAAACAACAACAACAAAAATCCATGGAAACCACGGAGAGTCAGTTTCATTTGTGCCTCGACCAGGCAATGTTCTTGACCTCGGCGACCGCAAACGAGTCGCTACAAACCCCGTGAGAGAAAAGCGACGCTGGAATATTGTGTGTTTGAACGACTGTCAAGAAACCAACCGACAGAAAAATAACGAGCTCGGTCAGTTTTTGAAGTCTTACATAAACTAAGCTGCATACGCTCGCAGGCACGGTCTTGCAGTGTGACGCCTGTTATAATTCATCGTGTCTCTGCGCTATGTGCGCAAGGAGGTTTATTTGAACATCATCTCTTCAGGAGAAAAGAGGCGGAGAGCTGCTGAATGGAGACTGTTTTTAATAGGGTGTAGGGCTACACCCGAGGACTACACCCTCTAAAAAACAGTCTGCATTTCAGCAGCTTTCCTCCTCTTTCCTACGGATGACGACCGCTTGTGTTGTGATCGAAACGTCGTAGTTATTTTTGTCATCTTCTGTGAACCCATCTCCGTGACTTTACCGAAAGACCCAACGAATACGGCTACACTTCTATATCCTTATTAAAAAAAAGAAATATTCCATTATGTATCATTGTCAATATTTAATGAGACAAAGAATCCGTTTGGAAATCTCACGGAACATACTCTTTGGTTCTTTCGGAAAAAGTCACGTGGGTATCATATCAAATAAATAGTGATTTCTTTAAATTAAATAAATAGTGATTCGTTTTATTTTCTACCTACGTGACTTTACCGAAAGAACCAACGAGTATGGATTCTGCAGTCACGAAAGCTTCAAATCAAGATCTCACAGAACAGTTTTTTCCCACGTGTCTACGAAAGAGTTTTTTGCACAAAATGTCCCTCTATCGATTCTTAATGACCCACGTCTGGGTAGAAATGCACATGTATATACGAATGAGAAAGTATATTAAATAACGCCACCATTACCCTGATGTGCGACATTGGATACATTATCCCAGCAGCCGCCCAGGAAAAGATAACAAAAAACAGCGGTAGTTTGTTCCCCCATTCTGTTTATTGTTGCATGTCAAGAGAATAAACAGGCCAATAGGTAAGAGCTTCTTGCTGAAATACAAACAAAAAAACTCTCCCAACACGTGCAACAAAACACCGTACATCATGCTTGAACAACATGAATAAGAGCTGTCAAACGCAGTGTCCAAATGTCTAGCTGTGTACACAGATGCATTGGGCCCGGCATTATTCGCTGAGCTAAGTACTTGTAAATTGAGTACAAACACCGGCTCTTTCGGCGCAGTGAATGGGGTCCACTTTACTGCCACGGGTCGGGTTCTGGCTGAGGATTATCAGGCAGGAAATGTTTTTCCCGAGTATTACAAAAAATAAATACTCGGAGATGACACCGCCACGTATAGCCACTTAAGCTCTGTAGATACCTACAAATGTTGCGCTTGTTTGCCTAAGTTATATAGACCCGCGCACACACACACGCTCCCTTTGTAACATTACACATTACATTATTTAACGACGCTTTTTTTGTGCATAGGTCAAAGCGCTCAACAAATACCAGGGCACCGCGATGTACCCCACCACCACCCCCCACACCGCTTCGTCGTAGATTCGAGAGTAAATAAAAGGGTGGTGCTGACGCAAACTCCCCAAATCGCGTGACGACTCTTTGCAAAACCGCCGCTACGTGTCCGCGAACAGCGTCGCATCTGGAGCGAGGCGTCCCTTCGTGACCCGCTTGGGTGTAAGTCGCGAAATCCGACAGGTGAGCATGACCTTCGTCGTGTCGAGCGGCACAGGTTCGAAGGTGATTAATCCGTTGAAATAGAATCGCGTAGCTGTCAATCCGTTACTAGCGCCCTACCTTGTCACAGAACAATTCAGACCCTATTGGTCACCCCGTGCCCTTATAAATCTCAACGTTCATCATACAAAGTCACATCACGAGGGAGAACACACAAACAAATAGACACTCACCACTAATACACTCACCACGAGTACACTCACCACTACATGCCTGTCAACCCCTCATCAGTGCCCTACCTTATTACATACGAATTCAGACCTTAGTGGTCAACCCGTGCCCTTATAAATCTCAACGTTCATCATACAAAGTCCCATCACGAGGGAGAACACACAAACAAATAGACACTCACCACTAATACACTCACCACGAGTACACTCACCACTACATGCCTGTCCACCCCTTATCAGTGCCCTACCTTATAACAGACCAATTCAGACCTTAGTGGTCACCCCGTGCCCTTATAAATCTCAACGTTCATCATACAAAGTCCCATCACAAGGGAGAAAACACAAGCAAATAGGCAAAAACATGTTTATATATATTGCCCGTATTGAAACGGCTGTACGCTGTATACACCTGAAAACTCAATTTCCCTGTATACAAGAATACGGGGCAAATCGTATGGGTTGACAGCTATGGAATCATGTAGGTCAGGGTCATTCGGCTGCAGTGTTTTCTTTAATATTAATATATTTATATCATTCTCACGTCCTCCAATTGTTTCCCCCATTGTGCCATCCGCGTCGCATCCATTTGGAAACTCTCGCCGAGGCAGCGGCGATCCTCCGTGTGAGAGAACGACCCACGGAAGGGAATATCACAGAGCCACTTCTGAGCGCCCTTCAAGATAGGCCTCTGATCCACACGGTAGGGGGGGGGGCTCTCGTCCCCCGCTCTGCCACACGAGAGCAATGTTCATCACGCGACATTTCAATGTTTGTAGTGCTCCGGAGGAAACGCCTGATATTTTAAGAGAACCCACGTGGGAAAATGTTTCCTTCATCCACACGTCCGATGTTGGAAGCTTATTCAGCCTACTGCTAACCCATTTCTTAAATAGACTATACAATAAATACTAAACTATTTTGTTATACTGGTAGGAACCACCTGGTTCCACCAGCCCACAGGGGATTATTGTGTCCGTCCGTCCGTCGTGCATCCAAAAATGGTAGGGGTGGGGCTAAGTGGAAAGGGGAGGGTGGGGAGGGGCTGGGTGGGGAGGGGCTGGGTGGGGAGGGTGTGGCTGGGTGGGGGGTGGGAGGTGTGGGGCTGGGTGGGGAGGGGCTGGTCACCCCGTGGTGCCCTTATAAAACTCAACGTTTAACCTACTCACGCCGGCTTGTGCCCGCCTTCACAGTCGGCCATATTTGCAGAATACACCACGCCGCCGTTGACCCTGGCCATTGACCGAGCAACCCAACGTTCCTACCAGCTCCCTCCGCAGGAATGTGTGTAACCAGGAGGTTCCTACCAGTATTTACCATGCTGGTGAGTGCGGGTTGGTGAAGGAAGCCCCTGGCATGCAAAGTGAAATGTCGGACATGATGCCAACAACCAGCACGCGGTAACAAACCCGAAAACACACGGAGAGCGACCGGGGATGAGGATGAGGAATCACGCTCATTGGGTGCTTAAATCATCACATCACATCTCAACTAAATCAATTCCAATTCCTAGCTGGAGTGTCCTTTTCATTTTTTTTTTGGCGGAGGGGATGATGAATCGAAACTCCCATGACTGTGGACGATGGCACGCAAGTGTTGTTTTTTCATCTGCGAACTCAGTGCTGCTTTTTGTGTTCAGTTTGTTGTCCTTCCCCCGCACCTCCGATTAGCGCGGCTGGCTATGTACGGTGCGAAAGAAGTCCATCATATTGCACCCGCAGAGTTAAGGAACAATGCATCCACGGATACAGATTCTTACGCTCAAGACGCGTGCATCCAGCCGCACGTGTACGGACTGACGCGTCTCACTTTGTTTGGGTTTAAGGCGCAGCCCTTCAATTTATATCTCGCGACACTGCTGGCGGAAGGGAATTCCGTGGGAAGGAACTTCAGAGAGCCCCCTCCAAAGGGTATTTGGCCTACTCTTCCACACTGGCAATACGTCTTGGCAGAGGTATGGGGTACCCGCGCTTTACCCCACCACTACCGATCGACTTTTTGGGTGGATGCAGGTTGGGGGGGGAGGAGATTGACAACACTGGCCCCATTGCTTCGTCGAGAGGTCGGGAAATCGAATTGGTGACGTTTCGATTTGCAAGGTCCACACATGGATTCGTCTCACCGCTACCAGACATCACAGTCGACTTACGCTCCGTCCACCGCTCATTAAACGCGGCCGACAAACGCGCGCAGTCGACCGCGGCGCAAAGGCCGCAGGGTGGTGCATCGTCTGGTCTTAGGTTTTGGAGAGAATCTGAAAAATGACGACCAAATTGTGCAGGCCACTGTTTGCCTGCCTCAACGAGCCGAGCCTTTCGACGCGCGCGTCAAATTACGGCACTAACGGGGAATGTTGTCGTAATAGCGCTGAAGAAATCGACTGACGCCGCCGTGGCATGCCACTTGCAACAACAAATATGAAAAAATAAAAAAAATAGTAACCCACGTTATTGCCATTGTCCGTGGCAGTGGTGACGCAGAGGTGAACGCCTTGCGCTCAGACGCACCTGCCAAATCTGCGTGAGATTATCAGCAGGAGATTGATTGTTTTACTTCGGCTACGACTTTTGGATGGACAGTGTTGATTGTGTTGTCTTTCGCCCGCACCTCAGATTTAGCACGGACGGCTACGTACGGTGCGAAAGAAGTTCAACGTGCAATACATGGGTGCCATGATAACTATTTCAGCAGAACTTCGCTCACCGATTCCGCCACCCGTGTCTACCAGACACTTACTGCTCCATCTCATGCACCACACTGTGATCAACTACCCTCCACACTGCAGGTCACATCAACACACTCACCAACTCACTCACTCAACCACTCACTCACCAACTCACCCACTCGATCACCACTCAACCACATACTCACCAACTAACTCACTCATTCACCAACTCACTCACCCACTCAACCACATACTCACCCACTCACCAAGTCACTCACTCACCCACTCACTCACCAACTCACTCACTCACCACTGAACCACATACTCACCAACCAACTCACTCACTCACCCACTCACCAACTCACTCACCCACTCATCAACTCACTCACCCACTCAACCACATACTCACCCACTCATCAACTCACTCACCCATCAACTCACTCACCCACTCACCCAGTCACTCATTCACCCACATACCCACCTCACCACACTACAGGTCACACCACTTCTCTGTCCTCTTCTCCCCTCGCATTATTCCACTTTCGAACTGCATCTCATCAACGCATCTCTTCCCAACAACCTTGTACAATTCAAGTACACTGCAATTCTTGCCTCTATTACAACTTCAAAAGTGCTGTCACTACACCAATGTAGCCATGGAGACTGTCAAAACATCACTCTACTCGCAAACTATTACAATACTACAGAGCATACATGTTCAACTATAAATGAGTATATTTTGATGATAATTTACGTTTCCTTTTGTGGTCTACTCCCCCCCCCCCCCCCCGTAACAGCTGGAGCTACACCAGCATAGCTTATTTATCCACATTATTATTGATCAGCATGATGCCTTTGCATCGAGCCAGGCAGCAGCTGCGTCGTCTGAAGCAACAGATGCACGCTGGGCTACCTCCTGATCCTCCACGTTGATGAGTTCTAGAACGCCGAGTTCGGGCGACCTTTTTAGGCGTGGAACCCGGAGGAGTTCCCGACGCCAAAGCTACTGCGGTAGCTGGCGGTGAGACCGAGGGAAGGGATTCCGAGCAGAGTTGCAGCTGGCAGTAATCGGCCCCCATCCGTTGGATCGTGAGCTTCACCGGGACAGGGGGGCACCGGGTGCTGAACCAGGATGGTGCGATGGGATATGCTGATCAATTGCGACCAAACCCCTGCCCGGAACGATACTAATGCACCCGCAATCAAATGTGTCGGTGGTACGGCGAGGTTTCCGTGCTGAGCTATGAAGTTAGCAGCGATCTGAGTTTGATCAACCACGACACAGCGTTACATCGGTGGTGAGAGACTTTTGCACGGGCTCCCAGTGTCTCCCCCCCCCTCCCTCCCACAATTCCGTAGGATCTACGTTCACAAATGTAAAAAATATATGTATATATATTGCCCCGAATTTTGAAGGTTCTCATATCGAAACGTTTCGATTTTAGTTGTAGTCATGAACTGAACTACATTTGTGCCAAACCTCAGTTTTATCTAAACACTTCTAGAACGCCGTTAGATTCGACATGTTATAATGCATATCGAGTTATGTGCATGAGCAAGGTGGGGTGGTGGTGTCGTGGTTAGAGCACTGCACCATGAACTCGGCAATCTGTGTTCGATTCCCAGCCATAGCAAGCATCAGCGGAGAGCGATGTTTGAATCTTTTTCACCAACCCGCACTGATTATTATAAAACTCTTTAACACGTCGTAGTAGTCGACTTTCGCGACCAATATTATCCATAATAGAGAATTTTTGGGTTAGATCACGTAATATGTGTCGTTGAACCCACCACCACCCGACACAACCAATTAGGAAGGTTTGTCACGTAAAGAGAACATGCCAATTAGTTATTAGTACAGCACACCGGTGTGTTGGAGAGCAAATCCACAACATTTACAATCACTGGCAGAGCCAGTGGGGGGGTAGCACGTGCCCCCCACCCCCCCCCCCCATGATCCGATCGATATCCCTAATTTCTATCGGATCATTGGGGTTTATTAGTAATAAATCGGCATTTTGCGACCCCCACTGCCACTGTGTAGCATATTATTATAGGTCAGGGACTCTATGAGATGATAGAACAATAGTCTGAGTCCATAATTGGCAATAAGTAACGGTAAAGCAGTTGTAAGTGACTCACAGAATTGTGCGCAGTTGCGTGTATACAGCACACGACTTCCCTGAAGGCATTCACCTTCAGCGAGCGCGATGCCGATCACACGCAGGTCGAATTCGACCCTCGATCGATGGCTGCGCCATCGCCGCACACGCGTCGAATAAAAAGCAAGGGACAAGTCCTTACTTACTAACAACTCCTATCATTTTTCATTGCTGGAGGGGTTGCCCCCCTACCTGAAAATCCTGGCTCCGCCATTGTTTACAATTTGAGTACGACGTTTCGCCAGTAATTACAACCAGCATCATCAGGCGGACAGCCAGATTTGTGGAGAAATCCTCCCGTTTACTTCTTAAATCGAGCGAGAGATGTGATGACGTCCCTTGTGAGTCCCTCAGGTGCAAAAGTCAGAGGTGGGGGCACTGGCGGCTGGTGACGTCCCCTCGAGGGGGAGCTGTTGTGAGTGACCTCTGAAAATCTGGTGTTCTAATTAAGAAAAATCTGGTGTTGTAATTAAGAAAAATCTGGTGTTCTAATTGAGAAAAATCTGGTGTTCTAATTGAGAAAAATCTGGTGTTTTAATGAAGAAAAATCTGGTGTTCTAATTTAGAAAAATCTGGTGTTCTAATTAAGAAAAATACGGTCTTCTAATGTAAAAAATACGGTCTTCTACTTAAGAAAAATCTGGTGTTATAATTAGGAAAAATACGGTGTTCTAATTAAGAAAATCCGGTCTTCTAATTAAGAAAAATCCGGTATTCTAATTAAGAAAAATACGGTGTTCTAACTCTGAAAATACGGTGTTTTAATTAAGAAAAATACGGTGTTCTAATTAACAAAAATCCGGTGTTTTCATTAAGAAAATATGGTGTTTAAATTAAGAAAAAACTGGTGTTCTAATTAAGAAAAATACGGTGTCCTAATGAAGAAAAATATGGTGTTCTAATAAAGAAAAATCTGTTGTTTTAATTAAGAATAATCTGGTGTTCTAATTGAGAAAAAATACGGTGTTCTAATTTAAAAAAAAACCTCGACCTGTTATTGGCCTTCCCGTGAAAGCGATGTCTACCAACGGTAGGCATTTACAATACGACAACAACACAACAATGCACTCAAATGCCGTCCCCATGAAATGAAATATGTAGGAGTAATTGCACAGTGTTCGTTGGTAATTCTTCGTTCGCTGCGCCTGCTGCCATCGCCTTTGCTGTAGTTTCCTCCTCCAGTCAGTGCCGGATTATCATCGTAGCAAAAGTAGCTACACATGTAGTAGCTACACATGTAGTAGTAGCTACACATGTAGTAGTAGCTACTTATGTAGTAGCTACACATGTAGTAGTAGCTACTTATGTAGTAGTAGCTACACATGTAGTAGTAGCTACACATGTAGTAGTAGCTACACATGTAGTAGTAGCTACACATGTAGTAGTAGCTACACATGTAGTAGTAGCTACACATGTAGTAGTAGCTACATATGTAGCAACTGGCCCCGCACTTTCAAGGGCCACGCGGTAAATGCTTTCAAGCTATCAACTCCGGTTCAGTGATTCTGCACTTGCTCTATTACTATAGTACTATACTGCATTCAACAACGTTTATGAACGACTGGGTGTTTAAGGTGAGATATTTCTCGTATTATCTGGCTGTATAGCAAGTGAAAAAATACAATTACTTTACTGTGCAAGTAAAAAATGTGTGTTTAAAAAAAAGATTTTTTTAGAATATGCTAAAGGCCCCGCAAGAGCTTCGAGCGTGTATCGGCCGTGACCTGCTGCTATATTTGCTCAGCGCAACCTCGCGTTGTGACATCGTCTCGTTACAGCCACGGACGCCTTTGTCACCGCCCTGAATGGGTCTCAAACGTCGCGGCTACGATGCTCGAAGCTGATCGCGATGACTGAAGAAGGGGAAATCTCATTCTTGGTTCTTTCGGTAAAGTCACGTTGAAGGGAAATAAATAAATCCTTATACAAATTCTCACGACTTTTCGGCCACAACGCAAGTAGCCGTCCTCAGGTGAATAACAGAGCGTCCTAATGAACACTGCTAAGCTTCTTCTTGGTTCTTTCGGTAAAGTCACGTAGAAGGGAAGTAATAAAATAATAAAAAGTAAAACATAATAAAATACTTCTCACGACGTTTCGGCTACAACGCAAGCAGCCGTCCTCAGGGAGACAGCGTCTGCTAAGCTTGGCAGCAAAATACGCTGCCAAGCTTAGCAGTGTTCATTAGGACGCTGTCTTTCCGACAGACCTGTTCTTCACCTGAGAACGGCTGCTTGCGTTGTGGCCGAAACGTCGTGAGAATTTTTATTATGTTTTATTATTTCCCTTCTACGTGACTTTACCGAAAGAACCAAGAATATGAATCGCTGCAGTCACGAAAGCTTTAAATCGAAATTTAAGGGGAAATCTCTCACTCGGAGGACGCGTTCACAGCCGCCCCGAGACCTCCCCGAGGAACAAATAAGACTGCGGCGTTGCTGCGGTTTCTAATACGAACAACTTGAAATGTTATCTTCACTTTGAAAGAGTCATTACACTTTTGAACACATTTAAACACGGCAAAACAATTGATAGAAAAGGTTTTTTTGAGAAAAATCATTTCTCATCTCCAGCTGCTTGGTGGAGCGGCGCCCCAACGCCCCTAGTAGACGAACCGCCACTGGGGAGGTGGTCCATGAATGCAAATAAATCACAATGAGTTACTCATTACCGTTTTGGGACATTCCTACGGTAATCAACACACATTATGCATGCACGTTGTGTTTGTACATCCTGTCGTTTGCGTGCACGAAAATCGCAGTCCCTGTTATTGTAGGCTCACAGTTAATCACCATCGACGTATGGTATAGGCATGCAGTTAAACAATGTATTGTTTGACGATTCGCTTCCAAGCAGCACAAAGTCTGTCGCTAACCGA
Source organism: Lampetra planeri (assembly GCF_965212315.1). Lineage (NCBI taxonomy): Eukaryota > Metazoa > Chordata > Hyperoartia > Petromyzontiformes > Petromyzontidae > Lampetra > Lampetra planeri. The sequence continues at coordinate 4,131,488 of NC_136145.1, read as the reverse complement.
ACGGTTAAAATTATTTGTATTTCTGTCAATTTCGATAGATTCCCTAATTGCTATTAAACTATGAACTATATATATATATTTTTTTTATTTTACCATGTAAAGCCCACCGCGCTGTGTAGCTCTTTTTCAGAAGCGACCTGACCACAAATGATAGCTCAACGAAGTGGCTTTTCACGTGGAAATTTATAGCAGCCAAATACTCTAAACGCGTGTTTCTAAATGTGGAGGGAAAACCCAGAGGATTCGTATGCAAATCCACGCGACAACGGGAAGAACAAGCAAACGTTCACGATACAGGCGTCAGAGTCGAGATCGAACCCACAATCTCCTGTATACCAGGCGAGGTAGTTAACATCTCGTGGCGCACAGCCAAGCGAAGCAAAAATAAAACAAAAGCGTTGTACAGGGTAGTCCAGATGTTTTGTGACTGCCAATTTAATTATTCAAGACTTCATATATTATATTTCAAAGTAAGGTTTATTTTAAACAGAAATGTGCATGTAAATGGTAAAAAAAAAAATTGGGTCACAAGATATCTGGACCACCATGTACGAGAAGCATTGGCAGCCCTTCTGTCGGCAGTAGATTGAAAGGAGCTGTGGATTTGTATTATTATTGTTTTTGTTGTTGTTCTTCAGAAGCAAGGGCAATATTTTGAAGGCCACGATTGAGGCTCGCTGATATACGGCTTTGTGAAAGGTACAAAGAGGCACACGATTCAAACTTGACTTAAAGCTTTCGTGACTGCAGGAATTCATATTTATTGCGTCTTTCGGTAAAGTCACGTAGAGAGGTTCAAAGAAAATAACAAAAAATAATACAATTTGTTTTATTTCTTTAAACCTATCTACGTGACTTTACCGAAATACCCAAATGAATAGGCACACGATTCCTTAAGTTCTGGTCAAACGAAAGTTTAGTCTGAGCAAACAACTCCTATTGAAAAAGATAGGGTGGGGAGGCCTTCATCCAGCAGTGGACTCACAAAGGGCTGTGAACTCTCAGATATAATCAGCCGCCATTCAGCAGCATTTGCTGCTGCTACAATAAGATGCAGAGCGTGTCCAGATCACTTCGCCTCGGACACTTCTAAAATAAAATGTGAACGTAGTAGACATTGTTAAGGACACGTTGCCAAATCGTAATTTTTTTTACAAAGTTGGCATGTTTAAGCTGAAAACGAATTTAAACAAGAAAAAATTGTTGCCACGCTCTCAATATTGATGTTTAGGACCAAAATTGCCAAAACTAACAAAATGGCGACCATGCAAAACAAAATGGCGACCATGCAAAACAAAATGGCCACCATGCACAATTTCAAAGGAAGACTTTGCAAAAGTAAGCACTGGTGACTATTGTGTACTGACAAGTACAAAAGGGGTCTACGGCATCACCGCTGCCTCTCAGGCCAGTCACAGTTGACGACTGTGTTTTAACGGTGTCCTAAGGGAAGGGAACCACAATGTGCTTTATTCTGAAATCGGTGATTATTTTTGCATAATGCACCAAAAGGCCGAGTGCCTTTCGTGCACGTTTCATCGTGTTATTTTGCCTCCAAGTGGGGCAAAGGCATTGGTAAACGAGGCAGCAGAACCCGTTTATATAATAGACGATTGTACACACAAACTTAGCCTTTCAAGACACCCCGACACCCTCGACATTGTAAATCTAGCTGGCGGAAGCTCTTCAATCACAGCACCGACAGGCAGCTGGCATTCTTCAAATAGTTTGTTTTTTCCCTTGGGCTACAATTTGCATTTCTAAAAATATTCTCGGTATATAAGAACCCGAAGCACTGAGTGAATGGGGAGCAGTTGCGCGATGTGCGCCGTGCTGTGCTGTAAACGTGAGCTAATTTTCCAACTCAACGGATGATATCATTGGCGAGTGATATACATTTACACAAATGGGATATGGAACCCACACCTCCTCACCTCCCTTTCTCCTTCACCAATCTGCACTGACCAGCGCGGTGAAGTATAGTCAACTCCTAGGACTTAAACGGCACGGGGGTTGGATATCATCCACGCGCGGAGAATGGAAAGTGAGGGAAGCACTTAAAAGAACGTCGCTGCTCGGTCCAGAGAAAACCATCGACACCAATCGACGATATCACGGTGTGGAAGTTGGTAACATCTCAGAGTTGGGACCTTTTTGCCGGTTATCAAAGTATGAAAAAATATAACAATAGATTTTAAGATGTTGCAAGGAATCAAGTGTGCATTAACCACACTACATGTGGTGAACATGCAAAAAACATGCTCTGATAATAATATTGTCTTTGAAACTGATTAGTCTACACCACATACAGCCTTCTTTATGGCCTAGTCTCACCAGTGTCAGACCAGAGAACGCCAAAATGCAAACAGTACAAAGACAATGCGCTATGAGGGCCTTTATAGCTCGGGTTGAGGAGCTACACAATGGGATAGAATGTATGTACGATAAGAAGCTTTTCTTATTTTTTCATCGCTAAAGTGTTAAATGATAGGGTTATTTTTACAGTGTGAGCATGACAAATTATCCAGTAGGGGCAGTTGCAATCATGTGTCCAGTTTTTAAAGTTGTGCAAATGAAATGAAACTTATGTCCTTCATTTACCCCGGTCATGCGATGCTCTGACCATCGTTGTTATTTTGGCTAACCATCGAATGAAGACGGTCACCACATCGCGCGCTTTCAGATGCGCTTCTGCGGCCGTCTGGAACGCTCTTCCCGCCAATATTAGGAAACCACTGGAGCTATGCACTTTTAAGTCATCATCTAGATAGACAAACTCATTTCTTTAGAACTGCTTTTTGTGTTGTCTTTGGTTATTTCGGTAAAGTCACGTCGGCAGAAATAAAATCAAATAAAACAAATCACGACATTTCGATCGCAACACAAGCAATCATCAGGTGGGACAACCACAGCAAGAAAATGTTCCACCTGATGATGAATGCTTGTGTTGCGATCGAAACGTCGTGATTTGTTTTCTTTTATTTCTACCTACGTGACTTTACCGAAACAACCAAAGAGTATGGATTCCTGCAGTCACGAAAGCTTAAAATCAAGATTGCTTTTTGTGCTATTGGACTTTCCCCACACCTCCGATTAGCACGGTTGGCTACGTAGGGCGCGAAATAAGTTCAACATACAGAACAGTAATGGGCGCGCTTTAACACACACTCTGCCATGAGATTGTTGAAGTTGGTCAATTACACGCCCGTTTGAATCTGAAAGCACTTTGGGTTTTTTTTTATTGCAGTGTCCTCAGATGTAATCGGATGTGTTCGTCAATTCGAGTTAACTCCATAAAAAACGCAAGAAACTTATTCTAGCAAGCATCGTCAAAATGCATTTTTAAGTCTGCCAGCCGCTGGCGCGCATGGCAGATATCGTGGTGCCACATTGCTTGTGAACGCACAACATCACCCCGAAGCCCCCGAATGCCCTTTTCATCAAATAAACTAAAACTGTATATTCTTAGGTTTTTTCGGTAAAATCACGTAGGTAAAAAATTAAAATTTATAAAAGTAAAATAAAAATAAAAAATAAATCACGACGTTTCGGAGGCAACACAAGCTTCCGTCTTCAGGTGGAACCGTCACAGCACAATAGCTGTATCAAGTGAGAGCTAACGTGCTGTGACGGTTCCACCTGAAGACGGAAGCTTGTGTTGCCTCCGAAACGTCGTGATTATTAATGTATTTTTATTTTACTTTTATTTATTTTAATTTTTTACCTACGTGACTTTACCGAAAAAACCTAAGAATATGAATCATTGCAGTCACGAAAGCTTCAAATCTAGAATTAAAACTATATTTTTTTATTTTAACAAGTAAGGCCCACGTAGCTATATAGCTCTTTTTCAGAAGTGACCTGGCCACTGGTGATAGCTCAACGAAGTGGCTTATCACATGGAAATTTTGAGCAGCAGGCAAATACTCTAAGCGTGCGTTGATTATAAATGTGGAGGGGAAAAAAACAGAGGTCCCAGAGAAACATCCACGCGGCCACGGGGAGAGAGACATGGAAACTCCAAATATATAGCAGGCGTCAGGGTTGGAGATCGAACACTACGACCTCCTGTATACCAGGCGAGGTAGTTAACATCTCGCCACCGTGGCACCAAGTTAAATTGATGGCGCCTTTAAAAATACATCAATTAGCGATTTAATTATGAATCATTGAGCAACGTATCCTTAAAAACGGCAAATCACCAAAATGTTTGAACTTTCCAAATAAATACCACTTAGGGATTTTTTCCCCCTTTAAACGATGTTCATACGTCTCGTCTTGTGATAACAACGCGACACATTGAATGGATGGTAAAGTAAAGTTGCGTGCATGATTAATACAGAACAGAACAAAGACGCAGTGTTTGTTACCTAGCCGTGACATCAAGTCTGGCGTCATTTCTGCGATGTGCAAGATAAATAATACGAGTTCGCTTTTCTAATTAAAAAAAAATTGTTACAATTTTTCATTCGTAATTCTGACATTTACACTGTCAACATTAAACGAAGACGTAATGCGTAATTTTGAGTATCAAACATTCTTCCGTACAATACTTCAGAGGCTTTTGGCTGTGCTTTATAGCGAGTATCACATTTCCCATAAGAGTATCATCATCACCATCCATTATTTATCCACCGCTGGACAAAGGCCTTCCCGAATCGTCACCATCTCTCTGGCGACTGCGCATGGGCCGATAAATCATCGCTGCCATCTCCACCGTTTGGCGTTCTCTCGTCCATCAGCGATCATCTCGACGAGAGTTGGGTTCTGACCCAAGCCCGCTTTTATGTTTCCTAACTGCCCGACAAGACACCTCCAATTCGTGTCCTCTGATCTGTGTGTTTTCCTTGTCAGCACAGTATTTCCCAGCGTGCATCTCTCCGTGCGTATTTCACACTTTGTTGTATGTACGGTAAACTTCTGTCGCACCGTACGTAGCCGACCGTGCTCATCGGAGGTGCAGGCGAAGGGCAACAAACTAAACACAAAGAGGAGTTCTAAAGAAATTAGTTTTCAATCTAAACTATTAGAAAGTGAAAAGCTCCCAGTTGCTTCCCAATATCAGAGGGAAGAGCGCTCCAGACGGCCGCAGAAAACGCATCTGAAAGGCCGCGATGCGGCAACCGGCCAACCAAGAGCCGCTGCGATGTTATGCTCTTTGCAAGAGTCCCTCTCTCACGATCCGTGTCATTGCAATTTAAATGCACTGCCTCTTCAATTATTGCGATTTGGAACGTCTCCACCACCACCCACTATGTTCACTCGCACTTGAAGAGAGACGGAGAATAACTCGGAGACCCGAGGAGGAACCTCCGTCAACAAGCGGGAAAGGCAGCAACAAGCCGGCGACAAATTCCACACCCCCCTCTCCAAGCTTTGCGGTCCTCTACATATGAATGTATTATCGGCCAGTCTATTAGTGTTCGCAGTGCTACGTCCCTTTTCGTTACATATATATTTCGCTGTTGTCTTGTACAGCGCTGTGGGAAGCAATGTTGTATGAACGATGTTATATAAAATGTAACAATAATTTTCATTATAATTCTGAAGCTCATTTCCTAAAATCTCTCTATTATACTCTCACTCACCTCTTTAATTCTTCGTTTGATATGTATGAACTGTATATGCATACATACATACCAACATACTTAAATATGTACAGTATACGTAATAATAAGAAAATCATTGAAAGTGGACATTTAAACAATTGTTAAAATTAATCTCTGCGTATACAATTAAGGGACAGGTCCGTTGGCAGCTACGTATGGGTCAGACTACCTGGACACTGACCAAGACAAAGGGAAAAAAAGCTGAAAAGTGCTCAACGAGAAGCATGGGGAGGGAGGGGGAGGAGGGCATGCTGGGAATTACAGTCAGTGAGAGACAGAACGTGCAACCCCGTGGGCCAGGGAACCAAACGCGCATCGGAGACTCCCACAGCGACTCAATTCTGGCAATCGCCTGATGAAGCTGGTTGTAATCACCAGCGAAACGTCGTTGGCTCAAGTTGTAAATGTTTTGGGTTTACTCTCAAACGCACAAACGGTGTGCTGAAGTCGTAACTGATTGGCGCGTTTTGCTCACGTCTTGCTGATTGGACGTGTCGAGTGGAGTTGGGTTTACGACGCATTAACATTTACGCGATATAACCCATAAACCACTTTATTATGAATTATTATGGTATGTAGGAGGTGGTGGGTTCGATTCTTATTCCTGACGCCTGCTGTACATTTTGGAGTTTGCATGTTTCTCTCTCCTCGTGGTGGTGTTGATGTTTCTCCGGGTCCTCCGGTTTTCCCCTCCACGTTTAGAAACGTGCGGTTAGAGCATTTGGCGGCTGTTATAAATATCCACGCGATAAGCCACGTCGTTGAGCTCATGATCTGCGATAGCCAGGTCGTATCTGAAAAAACATATCTATGTAGCTCAGTGGGCCTTACCTGGTAAAAAAATAAAATTGAAATAGTTGTCAAAATAATTTAAATCGCTCTAAGGCTCTAGGGACGATGGGCTATATTCTTGGATCTTTCGGTAATACAAATATTTTGATTATTATTTTATTATTTCCCTTCTACGTGACTTTACCGAAAGAACCAAGAATATGAATCCCTGCAGTCACGAAAGCTTTAGATCGAAACGATGGGCTAGACTGATGAAGGAATGCATGGAGTGAGTTCTGTTCGTGGCATCGCAAAACCAAGAGGTCCAGCAGTGGATAGATAATGGCAGATAATAATGATGATGATGATGATCGTGATATCCACCTATTCATAAACAGGATGTATTAATAAATCGGTGTAATTTATATGCCCCTGTATACTGCGTTCAAAAACCCGCGAGCAGAACGCAGAGCTCACCGTGTAGATTATATTACATAATCTACCTCTTGAGTTGATCTTTTAAAAAGACAACTGGCATCTATTTTGCAATGCTTAAAGATATACAATGGATATGTTGACGTAGTTATTTTTAAAATAAACAAAAATGTGGCCCTTGAGGGCACAGGAATTAATAAGGTAATTAAATTGAAAACTCGTTTCTTGAGAACTGCATTTTGTGTTTCGTTTGTTGTCCTTCCCCCGCCCGTACGCACCTCTGATTAACACGGTTGGCTACGTACGGTGCGAAAGAAGTTCAACGTACACACACACGCGTAATAACATTGTGGTGGTTATTCGGGTGATAATAATGCAATCGGGTAGTTGTGATTCTGGCTGTTAAGCGATGGTGCCGTAGCTAACGCACGGACACTCCGATCTTTATTCGATTTAAAGCTTTCGTGACTGTTGATTCGATTTGTTTTCACGGATGATGATCCCGTTCACCCCGTTTTCCCGGCTGTGTTACACGGGAGATGCGTGGTGCGCGAGCCCAGCAACAGTAACAAAAATATGAAAAAAATACACGAAAAAAAAATCTCGCAGAGAACGAATTACAGGGCCCTCAGGTATACTGCAAAAAGAAGACGGAGGCTTGTGTTGCCTCCGAAACGTCATGATTTTTTTTTTCACCTACGTGACTTTACCGAAAAAACGCAAGAATATGAATATACTGCAAAACTTTGCTCCTGAGATGACCAAGTTCGATTGCTCGCCATGGCTAAGAACACCAACAGCGTTGACGAGCCACGTATCGACACCGTGAAGCTCTGTGCTTGCAAGAGCGTCTCACTCTCACCGAAAATGAGCCATGCAACGAAACGTCGGACATGGTGCCGAACAACACGTGGCACAACCCCGAACCACACCCCCGTGAGTCGTTTCGCAGCCCAACCGCATTTTTTACAATTTTGTTTAAAAACCTGCACGGTTGTCAGATTCCTTTCACTGATCTAAACCATTACCAATCCGCATTGACCGGCGTGGTGAAGTATGGTCAAAACAACCACGATTACCAACAACGTTGCCGGGAGACCTTCATCCAGCTGTGGATTGGCAGGGCCACGAGTGGGTGAGTTCCGAGTGGAGTGCGCTGCGCTTTGAGTGCCGCTTCGCGTGCCAACAGCCCTCGGGGTGAAATCGGGTGTGGGTGTGACGACTTTTCTAATAATGCCATTGAGCAGGTTTCCCAGATCGGCACGGATAACTGAGCAACCGCACCCTGCCATTCTCCACGAGAGACACGTCACCCCCCTGGCACGTGCAAAATCTCGTGCGCGCCTACTAAGCAAGAACATTGTGGTCCTTACAATATCCCGTGCCAAATGATGACGATGATGATAGTACGCAATAATGTACTTTATCCAGAGTCTCAAGACTCTATCCAGAGTCTCAAGACTATTGTCCAGGGAGGGGGGTTGGGGGGAACTCCATTCATGATGAGTGCGGTTGGCTACGTACGGTGTGAAAGAAGTTCAACATATGTTGACACATACGTTCAGCATACGTACGTCGTGTGGGAGAACCCCGAGGGACCTGGGGAGTGTCCACCGCACGAAAACAAAAACGAGACTGTCTTGTTATTTCACCACGAAAAGCCCCACTGAGCTGTCCAGCTCTTTTCAGAAGCGGCCTGGCCACCGACGACAGCTCAACGAAGTGGCTTATCATCATCATCATCATCATCACGTGGACATGCATGGCAGCCAAATAACTCTAAGCGCGTGATGTTGCATCTAAATGTGGAGGGGAAAACCGGAGGACCCAATGAAAAATCCACGCGACCACGGGGAGATCGAGATCGAGAAAAAACACGCAGACTCCAAATGTACAACAGGCATCGTCAGGATCAGGATCAAACCCACGGCCTCCTGCACACCAGGCGAGGGAGATCACATCTCCTATAGCCACCGCGAGCTCAGATAACGTCACGAAAGGTGGGCGACACGCCGCGCGCGGTGCAGGCCAGCTACTGTTGGGATGAAGGCTTCCCCACAAATCCACTCACGGTCCCGTCATCCACTGGCCCACTTCTGTATCCCAAAGCCTGCGACGTCGAACATTTGCACGCAGCTCTCCCATCCGAGCACTCACCTAATCCGACCGCTCATTGTTCAGATGAAACGGGGTTATTCGGTCACGGGTAAATCCTGGTTGTGCGTGTCGAATGCAACGTGTTGAATCGTCGACTTGTCTTCAAGGAGCTGGTATGCACTTTGTTTTTTTTTATTTGTGTGAATAACGACAATGTTAGTCATTATCTTATTGCCCCTTGGACAGGCCAAGCTAGATTTTTTTTGAACGAATTTCTTTTGAACTGATTTTTTTTGTGTGTTTCGTTTGTTGTCCTTCCCCCGCACCTCCGAATAGCACGGTTGGCTACGTACGGTGCGAAAGAAGTTCAACTTGCATCCAATCTGCCCCGTGGTGTGAGCGCCACTGGGACTTACGATCTCGAGATCGGCGGTTCCATGCCCTCTCCTGGCGCAGCGGTTGAAATAACGGTGAAAAGGTTTCTCATATTTCCTCTGCCTCTGTCCACTCAATAGTAAACATTGGTCCACTACAGAGTATATCGGCAGGTGGCGTGTGGTGAAGTAAAAGGTGGGTACGACCACCTCTTATCGACGTGGAAGAGTAGACCAAGTACCGTCAACGATTGGCTCCGGAAGAGGTCCTCACGCGAGCAGTAACCCTCAGCGAGAAATTGCAGAGCATTTACCTTTTAAAGACGCGCCTATAATATTGAATCAGCGATAGACCAATTAAGTTTGTAAAGGATCATGGATGAAAACATCTCAAGTAAAGAACATAAGTTTGCAGTAAATCTGGCTGTGACGGTCCCACCTGATGACGGAGACTTGTGTTGCCTCCGAAACGTCGTGATTTTTATTGTTTTATTTTTTTAAATTTTTATTTCATTTTTTATCTACGTGACTTTACCGAAAGAACTAAGAGTATGAATCCTTGCAGTCACGAAAGCTTCAAATCTAGAATTTGCAGTATCTGTGACCAAAAAAAACATGGAAATTGCTCATTGACTCATCTTCTTGGCCAAGAGGGCACAACAATAACCATCGGCAAGGATGAATTATTAATGAAGCTCACCGCCCCCCTCTTGCTAAATTTAGAACATCGAGTCGAGAAGAAAATGTTGCTCCAGGAGTGATTAAGATGAAGCTGTGGGCGCCTCGACGTTTCCTCGTACGCGCTCAGGGGCTCGAGGGCGGATTGAATTGTCGACAACGGCAGGGGGAATCGTATCGTTTACTCATTCTGGTCAGCGTATAACGTCCGTTTAAAGTTTGTTTAACGTCCTTTAAAAGTGTATTTAACACCCCCCTCCATCTCCCTCCGTGCCCCGTTTAAACAAGGTTACACAACACGCGGCCGTTTCCGTCTGCACCGTTCCACAGTTGGAACTGTGGGTGGCCTCCTCCCATGTGGGCTCGTTGGCTGAGCAATGAGACTCAGTGCAAGTGAATGCAAAGAGTAACGGTGTTCACGTGGACATCGGGGGCGGGCGGGGGGGGGGCGCTGTGTTTAACTGTTGGGGAGGATGAGGAATTTCCATTCTTGAGAACACCCGAATTCATCTTCTTGGTTCTTTCGGTAAAGTCACGTAGAAGGGAAATTATAAAATAATAAAAATAAAACTTGATAAAATTAATTCCCACCTGATGATGATTGCTTGTGTTGCAATCGAAACGTCGTGATTTAATTGATTTTATATTATATCTACGTGACTTTACCGAAAGAACCAAAGAGTATGGATCCCTGCAGCCACGAAAACTTCAAATCTAGATAGAAACATCCGCTTAGAGTATTTGACTGCTGCTACAAATTTCCACGTGATAAGACACTTCGTTGAGCTATCATCTGTGTGCAGATCACTTCTGAAATATAGCTATATAGCTCAGTGGGCCTTACCTGGTAAAATAAAAAATATATATAAATCGTTTTTTTTTTAGTTTATTGAAGTGAAGCGATTCGTCGTGCAAGATTATTGAGGTGAAGCGATCAGTCGTGCAAGATTCGCTGGGCGCAGCTTTTGGGTGGGATTACAGAGGTGGAATAGCTCGGGGCAATTGAGAAACTGAAGATGGATAATTGAGTGTGGTGGGTTGCCACCTGCCCAGGTTTCCCAGGACCGTCCTGTTATTTACGTAGCTATCCTGGGGAAACGTGTAAGTCTACCCAGGACATTCAATCTCCTTGATTTTTTTCCAGCTGCATAATGTACCACTCAAGACAATGCACTTCAAAACACATATGTAGTTCTCCTTTCTTCTTGAACAAAATCAATTCCTCTACTGCGGAATCAGAATATAGGCAACCCTATAGTTGAGGAGTGGGTGTTCACAGCGGGTTTTAGGCGGCCTTGGGCAATGGCTCTAGGTGGTTATCCCTTTGATCTCACCGGGCCCTGCATGGCCAGGAGCCGCCTTGTAGTCCTGTAGAATGTTTTTTTTTCTTTCTTGCTCTCAATCCCACCCAATCGGTGAAAAATCGATCCTAAACTAAACCATTTATTTTACTTTACCAGGTAAGGCTCGCTGAGCTATATAGCTCTTTTTCAGAAGCGACCTGGCCACACGTGATAGCCCTGTGGAGTGGCTTAACACGTGGAAATGTATAGCAGCAAAAAAAATACTCTAAAGGCATGTTTCTAAACGTGAATGGAAAACCCAGAGTGACCTGGAGACAAATCCATGCGTACCAAAGGGAGAACATGCACACTCCAAATATACAACAGGCGTCAGAATCAGGATCGAACCCACGACCTCCTGTACACAAGGCGAGGTAGTTCACATCTCGAAAACCGTGGCACGTACCCATTCTGAGACCTGCAATACAGAGGTCGCCGGTTTAATTCGATCTTCCACCGCGGCAGTTGAAAGAGTGTGGGCAAGTTTCTCTAAGCCTCTGTTCACCCGGCAGTACACCAAAGTTACTCGATCGGTAGGTCGCACGTGGTGGTATAAAGTGTGGGTAACGCCCACCTTTTCCAACGCGTCTGGTCAGCGTGGAAGAGTAGGCCAAATACCATCTCTAAGTTAGCTCGAGTGGAGGCCCTTGCAGACAGCAGCAGTAGTGTGAGCAATTGAAGTGCTTTTACTTTTAATATTTTTTTTAGACAGGGGCCTACATGTGTGTCCTTATCGGCATTGAAACAAGGCTTATAAAGTTTGAAGGGTAATAATAATGAAACAACAAATAAAGAACATAAGTTGCAGTTACTGTGACTATAAATTGCATATTTACACATGGGAACACAAAGGACCATCGGCATGTAATGAGTGATTCATGAACGCCCTAAAGGGAAGTTACGTGCACTGCATCAAGTACTTTTCTGTTTCTATTTATTACCATAGGTGTGGCTAAGGAATTTAAACTTTCATCCACCTAGATCTGTAGACTTTACAAAAACAAATTGCACGAATTTTTTTTTTCTCTCTCTCTCTCTACGTTTATCCGTGCAAGTCTTCGTCATCGTGGCAGTGCAGGGCACCCCTGAAACTCGAGTCCTGTTGAGACTCAGCGATGCACCATTGCCTGTCCATGGTTTTCACCGCGTTGCCACCACGCGGTGGAGCAACCCACGACCCGACACAAAGCCCAGCAGAACCTCGGTGGGGTTTCCTTGCAGCTGCCAAATGCTTCACTCCAAAGCGTCGGCTGCGCTCCATGAGTCCGAACATGCAGCGGTAAACATTCGGTTCTGTTTCTCCGTTCCAGCGGCTGGAGTCTCGAATAAACACGTACAGGGAATCACGTGAACGCATCTGCTTACTAAGCGCTCCTTGTGTAACAAGGTATTAAATGTCGCGGATAAAGTCACGCAAGAGCCACGTCAACCCGTATGCCAAACGCGCCAGCCAGGGCTGGGTTAGGCACCCTTGGGCACAGGGCTGCATGTGCACGCTCGGGGTTGGTTTGAACTTTGAAAGCCTCGCGGAGATGTAGGGCCGCCACCTCGTGGTCGCTGCGTGGCACTTTCACATTTTATGGCAGCGGCGAATGCACCGGTCCCTTTGGCCCGAGGGGCTGAAGAAGACCTTTCAAAGATACGTACGCGCATGGGACGGCGGGGGGAAGGGTCGCATGAACGCGCAGCTCAGTCAATCCTCTTTGCCACCCCTTTGAGCGACAGAAGTTTCTAGTGCGCGCAGCAAATCGAGCCGCGGTCGTGTAAGTTCGAAAATGTCCCCGATCAGGTCTAAATATAGTGCGGCGACGATGCCAGTCAGCCAGCCGGTGAGAAATAATCTGGGAAATTTCACGTTGGGGACCATATTCGAAGGGGTCGTCGGCCTCATGCTGCTGCGGCCCGTAGGACATGAAGCTGTAGGTCCCCCTTAGTCTTGAGCGGTGTTTCTCTAATTTTGTTTTTTATCCCATGGACCACTCGGCCGATGCAAACATTTCCGCGGAGCACACAGCCTCCCTTTCCCCTGGTGGCTAAACGCATTCGCTTCTCTCTCTAAATACAAAATGATTCATCAAGAGATTTTTTTTAATGCAGCTATACAGTTTCTTTGTTGGGGGGCTGGGGGGACATTTAGATTTTAGGGCTATTTTAATCAGAGTAGTTTACCTAACTTAATTTTTTTTTTATTAAATATGAATGAAATTGTAATTAATGTCCGAAATAAAAAGGTATTAATAGTCATTATTGTCCCGATCAAGCTGTTTGTGCATCACAACCCCCACGAACCATCTGGAGGATCGTCACGGACCACTCACCACCAGTCTGGGTGACACTCACCACCAGTCTGGGTGACACTCACCACCAGTCTGGGTGACACTCACCACCAGTCTGGGTGACTCACCACCAGTCTGGGTGACACTCACCAGTAGTCTGGGTGACACTCACCACCAGTCTGGGTGACACTCACCACCAGTCTGGGTGACACTCACCACCAGCCTGAGTGACACTCACCACCAGTCTGGGTGACACTCACCACCAGTCTGGGTGACACTCACCAGCAGTCTGGGTGACACTCACCACCAGTCTGGGTGACACTCACCAGCAGCCTGAGTGACACTCACCACCAGTCTGAGTGACACTCACCACCAGTCTGGGTGACACTCACCACCAGTCTGGGTGACACTCACCACCAGTCTGAGTGACACTCACCACCAGTCTGGGTGACACTCACCACCAGTCTGGGTGACACTCACCACCAGTCTGGGTGACACTCACCAGCAGTCTGGGTGACACTCACCACCAGTCTGGGTGACACTCACCACCAGTCTGGGTGACACTCACCACCAGTCTGGGTGACACTCACCACCAGTCTGGGTGACACTCACCACCAGTCTGGGTGACACTCACCACCAGTCTGGGTGACACTCACCAGCAGTCTGAGTGACACTCACCATCAGTCTGGGTGACACTCACCACCAGTCTGGGTGACACTCACCACCAGCCTGAGTGACACTCACCACCAGTCTGGGTGACACTCACCACCAGTCTGAGTGACACTCACCACCAGTCTGGGTGACACTCACCAGCAGTCTGGGTGACACTCACCACCAGTCTGGGTGACACTCACCACCAGTCTGGGTGACACTCACCAGCAGTCTGGGTGACACTCACCACCAGTCTGAGTGACACTCACCACCAGTCTGGGTGACACTCACCACCAGTCTGGGTGACACTCACCACCAGTCTGGGTGACACTCACCACCAGTCTGGGTGACACTCACCATCAGTCTGGGTGACACTCACCACCAGCCTGAGTGACACTCACCACCAGTCTGGGTGACACTCACCACCAGTCTGGGTGACACTCACCACCAGTCTGAGTGACACTCACCACCAGTCTGGGTGACACTCACCACCAGTCTGGGTGACACTCACCACCAGTCTGAGTGACACTCACCACCAGTCTGGGTGACACTCACCACCAGTCTGGGTGACACTCACCATCAGTCTGGGTGACACTCACCACCAGCCTGAGTGACACTCACCACCAGTCTGGGTGACACTCACCACCAGTCTGAGTGACACTCACCACCAGTCTGAGTGACACTCACCGTGATCGGGGGATCACGCTCTGGGAAGCACTGCCCACTACGAACAGTAAAACACCGACTCGACACGTTAGTCGATAACACTACCCTGGATGAAAAGTAAACAATTTAAAATAGGTGACATTTTGGTCAATAATGGGCCCTTCTTTAGAGCACATTGCACACATCTTCACCTGTTATATAATATGTATGTTACTGACGAATGTGTTGAATTCGCGTTGTTATTTTTGTCCGCGCACCACTGCAAACGCGACAGCGGCGGCAAGCAATCGCCGAAGAATTCATGGTGGCGAGCGATGAGGCCAAGTGTGGGGAAGCATTGAGCCACAGTCGAACTGTCGACCTCGTGGAGCAAAATGATGAATCTGTGGACGAGGAATCCTCTACCTACGAACATTCGATTTACGAACTTTCAGAGATACGAACAAACCTGTCCGTATGTCATGTAGATGCCACATGTAGAACCAGTGGCATCTACATCTGTAGAACATGAAGAGACCAGTAGCATCTACATCTGGAGAACATGAAGAACCAGTGGCATCTACATCTGCAGAACATGAAGAACCAGTGGCATCTACATCTGCAAAACATGAAGAACCAGTGGCATCTACATCTGGAGAACATGAAGAACCAGTGGCATCTACATCTGCAAAACATGAAGAACCAGTGGCATCTACATCTGGAGAACATGAAGAACCAGTGGCATCTACATCTGCAAAACATGAAGAACCAGTGGCATCTACATCTGGAGAACATGAAGAACCAGTGGCATCTACATCTGCAAAACATGAAGAACCAGTGGCATCTACATCTGCAGAACATGAAGAACCAGTGGCATCTACATCTGCAAAACATGAAGAACCAGTGGCATCTACATCTGGAGAACATGAAGAACCAGTGGCATCTACATCTGCAAAACATGAAGAACCAGTGGCATCTACATCTGGAGAACATGAAGAACCAGTGGCATCTACATCTGGAGAACATGAAGAACCAGTATCATCTACATCTGCTGGACATGAAGAACCAGTGGCAGCTACATCTGTAAAAACATGAAGAACCAGTAGCATCTAAATCTGCTGGACATGAAGAACCAGTAGCATCTACATCTGCAGAACATGAAGAACCAGTGGCATCTACATCTGCAGAACATGAAGAACCAGTGGCATCTACATCTGCAGCAGATTATACAACTTTTAGTGTACATGCCATACAACACTGTAATCGGCAGGAGTAAAACATCGACTTGGGAACAGACCTCTGGAACCGAATTCGTTCGTAAGAGTCGTTGTACTCATCCGGAAGGCGTGCACCAGGCGTGGAAATGTAAAATCGTAATTTCGGCGAATGGAAGTCAAGCCACTGGGTTTTAAACATAGCACGAACCGCTCTCCACAACGTTTAACAATACAATAGAATGTGTATTAGTAGTTTAGCAATATAATACAATGTTTATTCGTAGATTAATAATACAATAGTGTATTAGCACAGTTTAACAATACGAATGCCTCCCCACGCTGCCTCCTCAGTCACGGATGTCGTTTCAGAATCTTCATTTATACTGGAGGAATCCGATGAGCTAAACAGGTCTTTTCCCACAGATGTTCAGTTTACGATACTTCACCACAATGGTTGTGGTTTGGATATCACTCGCCACCGATGCTCGATAACCATGGCTGTCAATCGAACTCAGATGATCTGGTTCACGGTGCACTCCGGTAATCACTGCGCCACCGCTCCCACCTCTTATCAAATACCAAAAACACTAATAGTGCAACTTTAATCTGATGTGAGAACTAGTATTTCAGGTTAGGATAGGTAATCTCCTTTAAGAATGCATCTCACAGGTATTTTAGGAATGTCATGCTATTGTATTTTAAAATACCATCTACAGTCTAAAACAGCCTTTAGTTGAGTGTTGTTGGTTATGAAATAACATTAAATGTTAACGTTACCCAAGTTTCGAATGTCAAAACCTGGTGTCGTACGTGCCAACGCACTCGGAAGTCGAGTGTTCACGCAACACTTGGGGTCTCAATCCCATCGAAATATCTCAGGGGGCCACCTCCACGCCCCACGGCGCAGGGAGCTTCCAAACGTCTCTGTGACCCACCAACTCCTCGCCTCCAGTGGTGGGGATCACAGTCCGTGTGCGGAGCCACCGCCGACCCGGTGGGCATGGAAGGACGATTAAGGGGCCGTCCATAAATGACGTCACGCGATTTTGGACGATTTTTCACCCCCCCCCTCGTCACAGAGTCAGCCCCCCCCCTCAAACATAACGTCACAAAGCTCTGCCTCCCCCCCCCAAACTTTTTTTAAACATGCTTCAAATCGCTTTAAACTATTGTCATTGTAGTGCGTATTTAATGTGGCGCTGCACTCTGATGTTGGAGAAAACATTTATTTAAAACGTCTATTTAATTAAGTAGAACGTGTTGTCTCTATTTAAAGTTGCACATTTTGACGTGACGTCACATTTCTCAAACCGCCCCCCCGTCACCCATCGTCACAAATTTCAGACCCCCCCCCCCCGTCAGGTGCGTGACGTCATTTATGGACGGCCCCGAAGCCGACGACGAAGGGCGAGGAGAAAACGGACCACACAGATCGCGTTAAAGATTTGAGGTTTTTTTATTTCACATTTTCATTACTTGTATTGACGTCTCTGTGTTTCACTTGTAAAATCCATGATGCGGCGTCGAGTCATTATGCCATTACGCTGTCGATTGTACAGTCCCGCACGGTAATGCCCTGTGCTTTTGCGATGCTGAATCCGCAGCGCATCAACGCTGCTGACTGCGGTAAGAAAAAATAAACAAACGCAAAACAAGGTTCCCGACCCTACCTCTTGCAAATTACAGGACAGAATAAGTGCATTAGTCAAATTTAATAGTGATTCAGTATTACCATAATTACCAGTACTCACCCTATGACATAATTATCGTTACACGATTTCATGCATCACCATCCGTCTTTTTTTTTTATAGATTTTGTAAAATAAAAGCACAATTGTAACGCTAAAATAAATTCCGTCAAAAAATCGTTTGTGCGCTGCCAAACTTTCTTATCAATCCCACTGCTGAGTGAAGGCCTCCCCACTTTCTCACTGCCGTTCTTCGACCACAACTCACCACGCTTGTCAGCGTGGGTTGGTGAAAGGGGGGGTGACAGGGACCCCTTCAGACATAATTCTCGGCTAGTGTTGGCCATGGCCAGTTGGTTGATAGTGCAGAGCGCGCTAAACCACTTCGGCGCCATCGCAACAACTTCACTGTTGGCACCGTACGGTGCGAAAAAGGTTCAACGTACGTCCATAAAAACGTGTTGTGTCGCTGAGATGGCTTTGGTTCATTGGCGTTGCCTCACCAAAGACGAGCCTCATTCTCTTGACCGCTGCTGGGATTCACATTGTTGAACCAGCAGAAGCACATGTAAAACCATACGCATCTGCCACGGGTATCGGCACATGGGAATGATTTTTAAGTTGTGGGGAACACATAGCCATGGAGCCACATATCAACAATTGAACAGGCAAATAAACAATTACATTAAATCGAGTTACAGAGTTTCTTACGTGCACGCAAAAATAGACTACGAATATAAATCATATGCAAATTTTACCTTTAGGTTAAGTGAACAAACAAGAGAACACAAGGGCGAAAACGAGACAAGGAAACTAAAAAAAATATTGATTCTCGAACCAAATCATAATAACGAATCGTGACACACACAAACATCGCAGGGGGAGGAGAGTGAATCATAGCAACCCTACTTGTGAGAGAACACGGCATATGGCTTGCTGCTCTTTGGTGTACACCTGGGCCCTCCCAAACCTCATGTTCCCATGCCCATCAATTCCAGAACCATGGACAGCGCTGATACAGCAGCAGCCGTGGCTGTACCTGGAAGTGAAGCTTTACGAGCCATGTGGGAACATGCGGCCCTCTGTGTTGGCTCACCAAAACTAAACTTTTTATTTGACCGGATAAGGCCCACTGAGCAATTTTTCAGGAGCGACCTGGTTACCGATGACAGCTCAACGAAGTGGCTTATTTGGAAATTTAGAGCAGCCAAATACCCAAAATGCACGTTTTGTAAATGTGGAGGGAAAATCTGGAGGACCCGGAGAAAAATCCACGTGACCACGGAGAGAACATGCAAACTCCAAATATACAGCAGCAGGCATGAGGATCACAATCGAACCCACGACCTCCTGCACACCAGGCGAGGGAGTTAACAATTCGCCACCGTGGGGGTCAATTCCTTTACTCGCCACCAGAGGTCGCAAACGGGTTTTGATTCCTTACCCTGGTGCGGCCAGGTACGGGTCGCAAACAGGTACCCGTACCCTACCCGATACCCGGCCGGGTATGGGTAGGGTATGGGTATCGGGTACTCGATTGTAACCTCTGTGATGAAGCCATGTTGCAGGCGCGGGTGGGTTGATTCTAGGAACTTGAATTGTGAGAAGAGACAAGACGTTGAGAAATGAGTGACAAACGGTTACTCACCAGTGACTCACGGCCTACCCGTACCCATACCCGGCAGCACCAGGTTCGCAAACGGGTACCCGTACCCGGCCGGGTACGGGTAGTCGGGTATCGGGTAGGGTACGGGTATCGCGTACCCGATTGCCATCTCTGCTCGCCACTCTCCTACGCACGTGCGCAAGGGTCTGTCATTATGTGCTCGCAATGCAAGCGTGGCCGTTTTAACTTCAGTGCGACAGCTGCCAGGGCCACCGTGACACCATTGCACGTGGGTACAATTGATCGTTGAATGCCCTCCTGTAACGGCTTGTCGTTACATCGTTTTGACAAACAAAAAAAAACACCATCAATGTACATCTGCGGAAAACCTTCTGAGCACAATTACAGTAATATAACTACATGATTTACTCAAAGCTCTTTCCGTAGGCATAACGTGCCCACAGGCTTTCGGCGTATTCTATGCTGAGCCCTGCAGTGCCTGTGTGCGCGAGGGGTTTTACTTTGTAAGGCGCTGCAAGTGCAGCGCCAAGAAAAGTCTGAAACATTCACTCGTCGTCATCGTCAGTGGACCTGGAGGGCGATTGGAGAAGTCTCGGGAAGGCGCTGCCCTGTGCTGGAAACTGCCGCGGGAAGGCGGCACCATGACAAACACCGCTCCATCATCCCATCGATCACGTTACCTGCTCTCCGGACCACCGTTACTCGCCCTATGGGACTGTACACAATCCTACGCAGGAAACGTTCTGCTCGACGCCTCTTCGCTCCGACCTGCGCATAAACCCTTCCCCTTTCCGATGACCGACGTGGACATCGTCAAAATAAAACTGGAAGGAAAACGAAGATAAAATAACTCACAAGGCCATGCGGGAGGGCGAGTGGCAGAGTTTGGCGCCAGCGATCACAGATTGCGGTTGTGTCGCCACAGTTCTCTGCGGTGAGCACAATGTCTTTCAAAACCACGGCGCTATGCCTCTATAAAATTAACACCGAGCCTCTTGCACGTTCCGAGATTCAGAGGTGAACGGGACCCACCCTGCAAACTTGCAGGCGTCTCGGAATGGGAAAGGGTTAATGAACTCCACCCTACGCTAGCCAGTTTAACTCCGACTCTACCACCCTGCATTACACTAACACGGAGTGCCATTACCTTACCGCACAACACCTTGCCATAGTAATCAAAGAGGCTATCTTGCATTACATCTGTAATGCAGAACTTTAGAGACAAGCGTAGGTGAATCGCATAGGATTCGTGAAATTCCAAAACCTCCAGGGCAGTTTAACCAACAAGTGACAGTACAGCAATTGGGCTTCATGAACTCCTGAACGTGGGGAGATCTTAGGGTGTTATTCTTTCATATGCATGGATGTTTTTTTTCCTTTCTTAAACCGCCCCCCCCCCCCCAGATTTCCTATCATAAGGAAATAAACATAACAAAAAAATTTAACTGGCCAAAGCATCCCAATGTCGGATTCTCCTGACACTCGGTAAGACTTTCCGTAATATTACTTCACATTACTCTAGCATCTTACACTACCTTTCGCAGGTTCAAATAGCTTACCCTAAACTTCCCCTACCGGGCCTTACTCTAACCCTACCCTAACTTATCTAACTCCAACCTCACCCTACCTTATTCTACCTTATTAATAACCCATGATACCTGACCTTAATCCTACACAACACTGGCCTATACATGTCCCTACTTAACCCTATCCAACTCCACCACGCCCTGCCCCACTCCACACTGCGGTAACGCCATCCTGGCAGAGATTCGTATCTGGCCGTTTTCCACCAACGCCACCGCGATCATCGCCCTCATCACGATCGTCACCACCACCACCACAACCACTAGCGGCGGGCATCCGTCGTTCCGTCTCCGCATTGCCACGTGCATTCCTTCCGGGCGACCGCACGGACCCCTCGGCTGGGTCCTCCTCCCTGTGGCCCTGCGGCAGCCTCAGCAGGTGCAGCAGGGCGGTGGGATCATGCGCGGGCACCAAGGGAGGCGACGCGGACGCCTCGAGGGGGTCCTCGGTGTGCCCCGTCGACTCGCCGGTAGCGGCCGCCTCCTGCTGCTGCAGTGAGCTGACCATGTCGCGATAGGCAGAGCGAGCCTCCTCCGTCAGCGCCACCAGCCGCTGAAAGTGCGTCTGTGTGCCCGGGCAGCAACGCGGTGGGGGGGGTGGGGAAGGAAAGTGAAGGGTGGCGTAAATACAAGCTCGATCGACACCGTCATCGGCCTATGCACCACCACCGGTATCGCTACCTGAGTCATAGCAGTCACCACCGCCAACAGCACCCCCCCTCCCGTCACTGATGCCGTCAACGTCACGTACCAATCATCTCCGTCATCGCGATCACTGCCGCATTCACGTCCGCGATCAATAATAGCACCACCATCATCACGATCAACACCAAAAACACGACCACTGTCACCATGATCACTTACTGAAACAGTCAACACGATTACCATTATTTACACCGCCACCAGGATTGAAATGACTATACAATCATCACAGTCACCTTTAACAAAACCACCACCCTTAATATTACTACCAGAATCCACAACAAGAATATTATGATCACCATTATCACACCGATTCGCGCCCAATTCAGAGTGAATTTGGTCATAAGCCGAAGGCATCATTCCAGCTCAAGAGACGTCGTGGCATAGTATACTTTATCATCACTATCTGGGATTAATCCTATTTTGGGGTTGATTCCCTGGAACAAACAAAGCCACTGCGTCGCGTGCTTTCAGGTGTGCTTCCGCGGATGTCCGAAATGCTTTTCCTTCCAATATTAGGAAGCCACTGGAGCTATGCACTTTTAAATCGAGATTGAAAACTAATTTCTTTACAATTTATAAATTAGTTTTGTGTTGTTTGTTTTTTGTCTTCCCCCACACCTCCGATTAGCACGGTTGGCTACGTACGGTGCGAAAGAAGTTCAACATACATACACGCACACTTTATTTTCCAAGAGCTTCCAATAGGCTTTGGGTGGGAGTGGAGTGAGGGGTGCATTTTGGGCGACACACGGTTGTGCCGGGCGCGCGAGCGCGAGGTCACCTCGGCGCCGCCGTAGTGGAACACCCCCACCACGCTCACGGGGACCTTCTTGTTGAGGCAGTGGCCCAGCGCCTTGCGGTTGAGCGCGAACACAAAGGGGACGCTTTGCTCGCTGGCGAGCGCAATCACCGTCTGCAGGGCCTCGTCCAGTCCGCCTGCCGCCACCGCCGCCACCGCCATCACCGCGCGCCAGCACACACGTTCAAACGGTTTGTTTCGTGTAACCGGGTGAGAAATTCGAGAGAGCAAGGATGAGTCTCGAAGTAAGAGTGACCAAAGTCACCAGATTGACAAAATCAAAATGCAATGACCGCTATATACCTACACACACACACAATACACCGTGGACGTACAGAAAAGTGTGCTAAATGCAGCTGCATCTGTACATAAAGCAAGGCATGGGCATCGCGAGAAATTGTCAAACAGGGCGATGTGCATTGACATATTTCGAGTGTTGTAAATTGTCTAGCCTATATTGTTTAACAAGGTAAGCTCTCAAGAAATCAAGATAGTCTTATTTGCAAGAGTGACCTGGGTACAGTGTTTTGCATCATTCCTTATATTTCCCTAAATATGTAATTGGCATAAAATGTAAACAGCATTTACAAAATAATATTTTATCAGCGACAACGAGCACGATTCCAGGCATTTATCTGTGAGCATACCAATCAATTTTAATTCACGGATCGATAAGATTGCTGCGTCCCCAAACGTACACACGCAGGCGCTTTGCCAATCCATGTGGGCTCAACCCTACTTGGGTTCCAGATCTGACGGGGAACGGTTGCGTCCAGGTGACTTGGTCATGGGCACATGCCAATTACTTACCACTATAATTCAAACATGTGGCCTGCCTGCCTACTGACCCCTGACCCCTAACCCACACCGTGCCACGGTGGCGAGATGCTAACCAGCTCGCCGGGTATACAGGAGGTTGTGGGGTTCGATCCTGACCAAGACTGCTGCTATCCCCGTGGTTGTGTGGATTTCTCTCCGGGTCCTCTGGTTTTTCCTTCCACATTTAGAAACGTGTGTTGCGATTATTTGACTGCTATACGTTTTCACGTGATAAGCCACTTTGTTGAGCTATCATTCGTGACGAAAAAGTCGCTTCTGCAAAAAGAGCTACGAAGCTCAGTGGGCCTTACCTAGTAAAATTAAAAAAAGTTTAGTTTTAGTTCAGACCCCCGCTACCGTCCTATCCCGCGCGCATCTTCCCTTGCCGACCTTTGGCCTGGATCTTCTCGCAGTTGGGCGAGATGATGAGCGCACGCAGCTTGCGCAGGCGCAGGTGCTTGGTGACCTCCCGGAGGCCCATGACGAGGCGGCGCTTGCGGCGAGCGCGCTCGGGGTCTCGCTCGAACAGGCGCTCCTGGAAGCGCACGAGCTCCAGCAGCATCGCGCTGGCGCACTGGTCTATCTCACGGCTCAGCACCTGGTTGCAGTAGCTGGTGGAGGAAACGCCGGTTCGACGGTCAGGGTTGTATACACCATTGGAACCTCATTTGCCAGTAAAAAAATATTATTGTTTTTTTACACTTTTATCTGGCAACAAAACTGACACCTTTTTTTACAAGGAGTCACGTTTGCATAGACCACAATACCTGCAGTCGTAATGCAAACAAAAAACATAACTCTGATAATGTATGCACTGTCCTTGAAGTTGATTGGTCCACACCCGAGACAGCTTTCCTTAGAGCCTAGTCTCACATGGTGTTGCACCAGATGACGCCAAAAGGCGCACAACTCAAAGACAATGCACCATCAGAGTATGAGAGCTCGGGGTAAGCATTTACACCATTGGAACCTCATTTGCCAGTAAAAAATATGATAATTGTTTTTTTACCCTTTTATCTGGCAACAAAACTGACACCTCTTTTACAAGGAGTCATGTTTGCATAGACCACAATACCTGCAGGTATTGTGTGCCAGATAAAAGGATAAAAAAACAATTATCGGTCAGGGTTGTGTTTTTATTTTTTCCCACCGCTGTAGGTTAGGGGCGTGGGACATAGCGGTCCACGCGCCACGTCTGACCACGCGACTTCCCAAGCGAATGGCATGCGGCGGGGGGTGGCGGGGGACACGAAAGTGCCACCACTTCGAAACGGCATTCAAGCGATATTTGGCCGTCGCTGCGAGCATCTTCGCCGCACTAATCTGGTGCTGGACGGGGGGGAATGTCAGCATCAACAGGTTGCCGAGGGGCAAGCAAAGCGCAGCCCATCATGTTAGTGCGGGAAAGGTGTGAGCCATAATGAATTAGAGCAGAGAAGGTATCATGGTGAACCTGATGAACGGTTGGGGTTGTGACTCAACCCACCCCTCCTTCTGGTGTCAATATAGGAGCACGAGTGTGTGGTTATCCTGTGTGGGGGAAGGAGAGAATCGTCTGCCCCCCACCCCGCATGCCGCATGCCCCCACCCCGTGCCTCCACCCCCGCGCCCCTCCCCCACCCCGCGCCCCTCCCCCCACCCCGTGCTCACCCCCCCCCCCACCCCGTGCCCACCCCCCCCACCCCGTGCCCACCCCCCCCACCCCGTGCCCACCCCCCCACCCCGTGCCCACCCCCCCACCCCAGTGCCCACCCCCCCACCCCAGTGCCCACCCCCCCCACCCCCGTGCCCCCCCCCCTCCCTTTAAAACACGCTTACTCGCGGAAGCGGCGGCTGTGAATCTTGGGGCCTGGCGGCGGGAGCTCTGCTCTGACGACGGGAGACGGGGACTCGCGCCCATCGTCATCCACGTCCGTGGCTAAAACACCGGAGCAGCAGCACCAGCAACGTACAGAGACGGGCGTTAGAACAACACGGGGGCCTCGCAAGAGAGAAGGGGGAAAGAAAGCAGTTCGTGGCAACATCTAGGCAGGCCAATCAGTTACGGGAAGTTCATCTTTCATTAATTGAAAAGGAAACCTGTAAATTCATACCATTAATGGGAGGGGCTCCATTTACATCTGTATACAACACGTGTATAAATACAAAGATCCCCCCCGAATAGCCTTTTCTAGCTGTTATGGCAAGGGGCTGTTAGTGACCACCTCTAATGGTTGGCACGGCGCACAAGGGGGTGGGGGGGGGGTGTGGCCGGACCCATGCTTGGCATCCTTTGCCTTCCCAGCGCTGGCCTCCGAGGGGAGGCCCAGGAACGGTTCACGCAATCGTCACCGACGTTTACAGTGGCTGGGAATCGAACCCAGGAAGTCGGAATTAAAGTGTAGTACACACTAGCTCTAAAATCACCACTCCCCTTATACATACAAAAAACTTTTAATAAATAATACATGACAAAAATACTACCCCGTGTCAGTCCACTGCTGGATGACGGCCTCTCTACTGTATAACCAATCAATATACAGAACCGAACTGCATAATCCTCTATTGCCCGGCAATAGCACATTCATGCAGCAGTGGATAGAGCACCACATCACCCCGCAATCCGCAATGCCATCATCAGCACCTTGACCTCACAACTTGGGGGTCACGATTCCAGAATAGCTTTTTTTTGGGTCTATTTTGTATCGTTCCTCATACGTTCTGGGCGCTTGTTACAGTTGTTCACTCCACGAAACCGAATGAAACACTGGCAAAAACATTTACGCAGAATTGGCATCGGCCACAAGAGACTCCTGCGTGCGCAATTGCACGCATCATCCACGATCGTTAAGAATCGATTTCAAACGACAAACCGATGCCCCGTGTCACGTCGCTCATCGACCACGGTACCTTGATTCCCGTTGGGATCGGCGGAGCTGTCTTGGGGGGTGTCCGGAGGCTCCACGTCCACGGGGGAGCCCCCCATCGGTCGCTCCGCATCCGACTCCGCCTCCGTCTCCTGCTCCGTCTCCAGCTCCGATTCCGTTTCGGCTTCCGTCTCGTCGTCGTTGTCGGCGTCCACTGGCTCCGTGCCTTCTTCAGCCTTGCCCTCGTCCTTGCCCTCGTTCTTGCCCTCGTCCTTGACCTCGTCCTTGACCTCGTCCTTGACCTCGTCCTTGACCTCGTCCTTGACCTCGCCACCCTCATCCTTGCGCGCGTCGGCATCGCTAGCCGGCGAGTCGCCTCCGGGCACGTACACGAGGCCTCGCTCCTCGCACAAACGCCGCCTCTTCCTCTCCTCGCGCTCCTTCAGGATCACCTTGGGGCGCACGGAGGGTACGGCACAGAGGCAACGGTACGGCACGGCAGCAAGGGGGCAGCGTCGCCCGCGATTTCCCCCACACCGTCACCACCACCAGGATCGGGGGCCAAACTGCCCCAGGGCAGCGGCTGGCGAAGGGGACGACCCTAAAGGAGCCCCCCATTACGAGGTCAGATCCTCACCTTCTTTAAAAGCTGACGGAAGAATGCATGTCGACGCTTCCTTTATAACAACGTGCAAGTCTTTGGGTGTCTACGTAAGTCTGCGTGTCTCTATGGGGAGCCCACGGGTCTCTCTACATAATACATTGATAGCTCGGCTGCGACCATCAAATCGCGAGACTTGAAAACCCAATTTAATCACGATTGGGATAACGAATTTTGAGGATACAAACCGAGAAGCTATGACGCTCTTTTCACAGATGTCCAGTACGGGCGGGTTAGCAGGTAAAAATAGCAGCAAACAATACAAAAAACGATACGAGTCCGAAATAGATAAAATGGTAAGTAAATCACTAAATATAAATTATACATGTCCGGAGCCATGCGTCGGCGGCGGCCTCTGACCCCTGACCCTCACCTTCTTCAGCGTTGTGGGTTTCTTGGCGCGCGGTGTCTCGCGCTCCTTGCCGCGCTTCACGGCCGGAGCGCTCGAGTCCAGCGGGTTGTGTGGCGCAGGACCCCCCCCGCCCACTCTTCTTGGAAGAGCCCAGCAGGGTCTCTTTCTTAGGCAGCGGGGCTGAGGCCGTGCCAACTGTGCACCCCCCACCGCGGAGAAGGCGAGTTGTGGGACAGAAGTGGACAGTTACGAGCAAGGCTTAACTTGAGTCGGTGAACTGCTAAATATTTCCGCACACCGCATCCAGTATACCACTCGCTATGACTGTGGATACTAGCCACGTGCTTATGCCAGTCTACCCGCGGCAGGAAAATAGCTCTGCACTTGGCACAACACATCCAGTACATCTCTTGCTTTGGCTGTGGATACTGATTATGTGCCGGACTACCTAGAAGATATTCAGTGTGACATGAAGACTATGAGTGTAACAATTCATGCCCTTGGTGAATAGATACATGGTCACGATTCAGGGTCGCAAGCCGATTATAGGACAGATTCTTTTGGGTTACAATTTTCCCTTCTCATTTGTGTACTTTCATTTGAAAGAAGGGTTAGGTAGGAGATTAACATCAGGATGCTCTGCAGTGAAATGAAGAAGAATGCTCGAGGTCGGACACAATGGAGGGGGAGTTTGAGCCAAGGACCTGGCTTTGGGCAGAGGACTAACGGACACCGTGGTTTCTGACGACAGTGAATCGCACTCACCAGAGATGATGGGTTTGGCGGGCCTGGACGTGGCGAGGTGCGTGGAACCATGCGAGGTCGGCAGCGCAGAGCTAGAGGTGGCGGCGGTGGCGGCGGCGGCAGCGTTCGCCTCGGCGATCTCCTGCTGCTCGTGCTGCTGCCGCTCGAAGGTGGCCAGGACGTCCCCCAGATCCAGCGTGACTGGGGCCTTGCTCTTCTTGCCAGAGCCCTTCTGCAGGGCAGAAAACGGCGTCCCGTACCCTTCGCCTCCTTTGGTGGCTACTAGCGGAAGTGAGCAACTAGCGGTATCCATCAAGCGGCCAGCCACCGGTTGTCCACGTGGGCTGCCCACAGCGATCAATAGTTGATGATGTCCTTTCACATAGCCAGGAAAGCCTCATTCTCAAGGCTCCTTTTAAGTAGGGTTTGCACTGCAATGTTTTGACTATTCGATTGACGAGTATTGAACGTGTGGGATGAAACAGGAGTATCCAAAAAAATACTCGAGCAAACTCAAATTCATACAGATAAATTCCACAATCCATTACTGTACTCCCATCTCCTGCCCCCCACCCCACATCGCTCAAGCCTACTCAACCCTGCTTACGCTCCAGGCCCAACAGAAAACTTACAAGTGAAGCATAAGGTGGCTCCATGGCTCAGGTGACCTATACTGCTGAAAGCGAAGTGAGTCAGCACCACTGTGAACATTGATTTCGAATTCAGGTTAAATTCGTGTATGACAAGCTGGGTTCTCAAGTGTGGGGACTTAATTGGTCTCGGTCTGGCCACTAATGACCCGATACACACAAAAAGAGAAAACTTAATTCAATTTGGGTTTGCAATTAATTTGCCAAAAATTCCAGCTGGGAGAATTAAGTATTCACATTTTGGTTTGACTACCATGTGATGAACATCTCTATAGCAGGGCACTTGGAAAAGTGCAGCGCTCCAAGTGTGGATAAGTAGGTCCTTTGAAGGGACCTCTCAGAAGTAGCTCTGTGGAATCAGCTTCCACGGGCCGTTTCTGAACAGTACCCTGTGCGGAACTGCTCTGCGAAGCGCTGCGCCGTGAGGGCACCTCGGATGGACATTCCTTCATCTCGTAACACGAAGCCGACAGCACAATTGGAATAACATTTCAACAAAACAAAAATATCCGAACTGGCAAAGCAATGCCCATTTCTGCCACCCCCTTGACCCCTTACCTTAGGGACAGAGGTTTGAGGCTGCTGAGCGGTCCCCGCTGCCGGGAGCCCTGGCCGGGCCATCGGGAGTCGACGAGGTCCCAACGAGGCCGAGAGCCCAGGGAACTCCTCATCGTCCTGATCCCAAGAAGAGGTGATGGTGTGGGTGAGCGCAGTTGTTAGGGACAGGGAACAGGAGGGCGTGGGGAGTGAAAGCATTGTTTGTTGGTTATTTAAAGCCTCAGTCGAAGCGTCATGCGCTCGTTTAGTTCACGTCTTGATTGTACTATGTTGTTCAATGTATGTTGAACTTCCGTGCTAATCGTAGGTGCGAAATGCCTCTTGTAATGTCCTGCTACTCGGAGTCCGGAGTAACCTCCTTGGTAGTCCACAGTCCGCCAAATATGTGGCCGTCAGTATGCTCACTCGCACTCCTCTTCGAGACCACATCTCGCCTGTGCTCTGTATTGGCTTCCAGTTCAAACCCACATTGAAGGCTTTCAATGCCCTTGCTCCACCACACATCCAGGAGTTGATTCAGCCACACACACCACTCCACTCCACTGATCGTGCCCTACTCAGAATAAACGTGCGCTCCAAGGATTTGAACCTGCGGTGACGGCCGGACTTTTTGTCTGCACGGCGCCCAGGCTCTGAGATTCCCTGCCCTTCGAGGCGAGGAGCTCGCAGCCAATGGAGACCTAAGTCCCGGCTGAAGACCAACACCTGTTTAACAAGGCCTACTCTCTCTCTCCCTCTCTAGTTCTCTATCGTGTCCATTTCATCTCTCTCTGCACAGTTACTTCTCACTTATTTCTGTCTTCACATTCGTGGCGCTCTGAGATCCATTGTTTAAGGGTGCCTTATACATCTAAATAATTATCAGCAGCGAATGACAACACCTTAAACTGAATTAGCCGACAGATTTTTGTCATATGTATGCTGAACTGCTTTCACATCGTACATAGCCAACCGTGCTAATCGGGGGACATATGATAGGAACAAACCATGTCCCCAATGCAAGGGTGACCTGTGAGAAAATTTTATAATGATGCTCATATATCCAGGAAAGCCCCATGGGTTCTCAGAACTTATTAAGGAGTCTCCTACATTGTGAAGTTTGAGAAGACAAAACAACACCGCGGTACAGCCCGGTAACAATCAACCAGGGCCCAGCACCAACGATGAGTCCAACAATGGCACAACTGAGGCCGCCAGCAGAGCGCCAGTGAGATTTGACCAATCCTATAACTTACTATAATAAATAAATAAGCAGACAATGTCTCCTTCACTTATCTGTCTCTGCACATAGAAAATAAAGGATCTGTAAAGAACCATCAAATGTGCTTCTACGGCAGTCTGGAACGCTCTTCCATCCGATATTAGGAAGCCACTGGAGCTATGCACTTTTAAATCTGGAATGATAACTCACTTCTTTAGAACTGCTTTACGTGTTTAGTTTGTTGCCCTTCCCCCGCACCTCTGATTAGCGCGTTGGCTACGTACTGTGCGAAAAATTTAAATATGCATACATCAATATTATTGTTGTTGTTGTTACAAAGGGAATGTTAACACTCATACACGCTGCTGTCTGCCCGATCACAAACGCTAAACCTCTGAGTGCTCTCCGTGCCGGCTAGGCCGTTGCGAGCCAGTGGCTCCACTACTCCCCCGACCGCGCCATCACCTGAAATCTGAGCGGCTCGACATGCGGAGGGGGGGTCTCGGCCACGGTGGTATTGGGCGCCTTCTTCTTGCTTTTTTTCCTCTTCCTCTGCGTCTTCTTTTTGCTGCTGCCACCGCCGTCATCTTCATCCGAGCTCTCGGCCTGGCAGGAGCCACACGCCGACGGAGAAGAATTAGCCGCCTTTTAAAAGAGCACGCAAATTAACACTTTCCCGTTCCGATGACGTTAAAACAACACAAGAGTAAATAAAAATTTGAACTTTATCGGTGCCGAGGCTCCCACAAGGCCATGCGGGAGGGTGTGTGGCACAGTTTTGCGCCAACTATCATAGAGTGCGGTCGTGTCGCTACGGTTCTCTGCGGTGAGTACGATGTTTTTAAAAGCAACGGCGCTATGCCTATAAATAAAATTTGTTGACCTTCCCCCGCACCTCCGATTTGCACGGTTGGCTGTGTATGGTGCGAAAGAAGTTCAACATACATACACGCACACTTTATTTTCCAAGAGCTTCCAATAGGCTTTGGGTGGGGTGGAGTACAATTCACTGCACATCCTGGTTAACGAATCTGGACATAAACCAATAGGTTTACAATTCATCCAACCGTACACAGGAAGAAGATCAAACCATTACAAGCCTCCTAATAAGCCACACAAAATGTACATGTACCACCTCTACTCGGTGATCCGGGTCCCAAACTGCCGCCCACCTGCTGCCCACGACCGCTGGTGGATGTCGACGTCCATGCCGCCTGTGAAACAGGGGGCCCACGGGGCGCTGGAAGCGGGGGTGGCCGCGATGCCACCTTCGCCCACGTCATCACGGCTGGAGGAGGCGGAGGAGGGGGCGTGAGAGATGAGAGGAGAAGAGCGAGGGGGGAGTGTGTGCAGCGTACACAGATGCAGGTGGGAGCAACCAGCTACCATCAATCCAGCGCACGTGCGTTCTATACTACGCACGCTTTTTTGGGTCGGATTCAAATCTTGACAAATATTGACTGCATGGGCAAGTAACATTAGATAAACGCTCTTAATTTGCCCAGCGAGTCTCAGGGATATTTTTCTAAGGGAATCTGCCTTTGGATGTTTGGCCGATTCCATTAAATACAGATAAATGGGGATAACAGTCAAAAGTGCCACGGTGATAGAATAAATAAATACCTTGCTGTGCAGTGATCTCCCTACCACCTGGCAACCAAAGCCGATAACACCTCATATTTTTGGGCAGTCTACAAACAAAGTACTCCCCAAGAATAATCCTGCTTAGCGTATGAGATCAGATGCAAGAGATTGAGCAACATTTTAGTGTAATTTAAAAAGTGCACCTCAGGTCTTATTTCTCATGCGTTGGAACAAGGCCTGTTCACGCATGGCAAACGTTGATGACATTCGTGTGTACAGCCAGGAAATCGAGCCTAAATTAAAGGGGAGCATTGTTATCGCTTGCGATGCACACCAAAGTATCTGAGTGCGGTTTTCCGGGTTATGCCGCATGTTCAGGATTTCTTATCTCATTCATTGGCCACGCACTACTGCGGGCAACTTCAGGAGATGACTTTCACAAATTCCCGGAGATACCCGCAGTAGTATGTGCGTGGTGAAAGCTTTAGAGAAGACTTGCTCAACCTGCAACCTAACCATGTCGATCACACTTGCATTGCGAGTCGCTGCGATGACCTACGTGCTATACCCAAATATCTCACTGAGCATTTTCTTTTAAAAAATCAAGCCCCCCGCCCCGCCCCGCTGTCTCACTCGGGGTGGGAGGGGTGGGCAGCGTCCGGTCCCCAGGCAGAGCTCCGTGCTGAGGGCGAGGTCCATTCACTGCGGCGCCACCGTCCTTGCCCAGGGACCACGACCGGTCTCCTCGCGCAGCTCCGAGTTCAGGCCACGAGATGCGGTCGGGCGCCGCGAGGGCACCGCCTTCATCGCTGGGCTCGGAGGAGCGGGCGACAGCATAGTCTCGAGTTGGTGTCCTGGCACCAGGCCACCCACTATCTCCACCATGAGACTCTTTTAAGGCTGCAACAGGCAGCCCTTTACTCACCTCATCTGTGAGTGCTTTATCATCACCTTGGGGCCATTTAGCAGCTCTGTCACCGGATCCCTTACTAGCTCCATCAGGGAGCACTTTGCTTGCACCATCTATTGATCCTTTATTAACTCCGCTGTGAGGCCCTCTGCCAGCTCCGCCATTAGAACCTCTAACAGCTCTGCCGTGGAACCCTCTGTCAGCTCCGTCACATGGACTTCTGCCGGCCCCTCCACGGGACCTTTTGCTTCCTCTATCAGCCCTGTCTTGCACGTCTCTCCCACGTGGAACTCCGTCCCTGGGCTCTGGCTCCACCCTAGGAGCCGGAGGACCCCGGGTGGAACTGTGAGCTCCAGCTTCAGCTCGGGCGTCGCTCCTCCGTGGGTCTCCCCTCCCGGGGAGCGCGCCTCTGCTCCTCCTCTCGTCGGCGTTCCGGGGCCGCCGTTCCGACGGGTGCGACGAGGGCGAGGAGGTGGAAGAGGGCGTTCCATTGGGAGTGGAGCCGATACCGGAGTCCGGGGATTCACCGGCCTTCACGCGACAGGAAAGACACGCACACGTCAGGCCCATAAACCGTGTACGGCTAGGCCGCATGGCTCAATAGCATTTGACTGGATTTGTCATTAGGCTTGTAATAAACTGCCAATCCTCGTGGGATGATGCATTCTTGAGATTTTAATTCACGAGCCGATTCAAGAAACAATTTTGCACTGGTGAACGAGGTGTCCCCAAGGCTGCAGGGTTTACGTGAAACAATTAAATGACAAATACTTGTGAAAATAAATTGCCAAACACACCAATGCAGGACCAGCCTGTTAAAGTATTGAGACTCACTGAAGATTTCCTTGGTAAAGAGGGCATTGTCATTACTTTTATTATATACAACACATTGCAAACTGGAAATAATTGACTCTCACACATGTGAATTAATGCTAGTATCCTGTGTTTAAAGATTGATGCTAATCCATGAAAAGTTGCATGCCTCGTGGCGACAGACACTGTTTAATGGGCCTCCATAATGAACATAATAACGTAGTTCACCCAATTATACAGGGTTTGTGAGCCATTTTC
This sequence comes from Lampetra planeri, assembly GCF_965212315.1. Taxonomy (NCBI): domain Eukaryota; kingdom Metazoa; phylum Chordata; class Hyperoartia; order Petromyzontiformes; family Petromyzontidae; genus Lampetra; species Lampetra planeri. The sequence continues at coordinate 4,097,594 of NC_136145.1, read as the reverse complement.
ATATATTACGTACAGTTTGAAAATCCCTTACTGTCATTGTTAAACAAAACTTGCTAAATGGCACAAAGTGGCCAAGATGGCACAGTTCCATGCTTAGCATGTACCATCACATTCACCATTGTATTCACCATCGCATTCACCAGCGTATTCACCATCATCGTCGTACCTTGGACAACACGCGAGCCGGGGCACGCCAACACTCCCGCTCGCTCCCCAGCGACGTCCGCCCTTGCTGCATCCACGTAACTCCTGTACCGCCGCCGCCGCCGCCACCGCCACCGCCGCCGCCACCGCCACCGCCACGGCCACGGCTGCTCTTCCCACCACGGGCCGCTACAGGACCACCACTGCCACGCGCCGCCACCTCCCCCTGCTCCTCTGAGCGATTCCACAGAGTCGGTGGTGCCCGACTGCCAGCGGCCTCTGGAGAAGTGGTGGCGCTAGCTGCTTTGGCGGTAACTGCTTTGGCGGTGGCTGCGTTGGTGGTTGCGTCGCGGGGTGATCTTCGATTGGACGGTGCTTGTGGGGGGGTGAGGACGGTGGCCGATTGGCCATGAGAGGCTGTGGGGGTGGAGCTGGGATTGTGTGCAACGTCGGGGTTGATTCCAGACATCTTGTGTGGCTCCTGGGGTTCAGTAGTCGATCTGGAGCCCTAGGGACAGAAACGAGCAGACAGGGGCAGGAGATCACATGGGAGCGAGTGCATGAGCGGACGTAAAGTTTTGTTAGCCTCGTTATTCAAAGGGATTTCGTATCGACCAAGGTCTCTCTGCCTTCATGAATCATTACTGACCAGCAGGGTAAAGTATGAAAAAACAACCTCCATGAGCCACACGGTATGGTAATGGAAAAGGGCTGTACATTGTTTGTGTTTCGTTTGTTGGCCTCCCCTGCACCTGGTGCAAAAAAAATTCAACATACGTACATGTCCAATTTAACAGACACATGTGTCGTTGACACAAGGGGATGATTACATGTAAGCTACCGACTGGGAATGCGAGGTCATAGCAAGAGGCTGGGCTACGCTTGCCGTTAATTTAACGAGCAAAATATGTAAACTCCAACAATGTGATCGTAATCACCACCAGTCCTTAATTTCAGAAGAAACAACAGTTGGATTATAGTTCCAAAAGGTTAGATAACAAGAGAGATATGCAGAAATCGCAGAGAGACAGAAACAATAGTGACAAAACAAGGAGCAATTCATCCACCAGAGGACAGAGTAAGCTGCATGTGAGCAGTAAGAGATCCACAAACAGAAGCTCACTGAGGTGTGCTATGGCAAACCTCGGGCAGAGAGGCTGGCATCGTCCCATTCTGATCAAGAATGCCTTGTCCCTCCGCGGACCTCTCCTTGCCCTCCGCCTTCGACCCCTGACTGCCAGATTTTCTTCCCCGTGACCTCTCGGCCTTCGGCGTCCTCAAGGCGGTCTTGTCGGGTGTCAGGATGCTCGGCGCCTGACAGGCCAATGCCGCTGGTGCTCGAACGGTGCTGCTCCCGCAGCCCAGGGCGTTCGTCTCTGGCCCAGTGGTCGGCGTAGCCGCGTAGACGCCCTTGTTGGGGTCCTTGTGATCGTAGCGCACGGCGTATGTGGTGTAGCCATATCGGCCGTAGTCCGAGTACGGTTGCTGCGGCGGGTGCCAGTCATAGCCGGCATCGTACGTCACGCACAAGCTGAGGGTACAGCGAGGGGGCGGTGCAGATGTAAATAATTGTTCGTGCACAGAGAGAAATGTTATTTCACGATGCTTCGATTCATTAATTGAAATGTATGATTGTGTCTTTGAAATAAGCACATCTGGTTTAGTACCTAATTTGAATATTTATCTCTCAATGGTCTTTCGGGAGGAGCTCGCTTAGTGTAGTGGTTAGCGCACTGGACGCCCGATTCAGAGGTTGACAGTTTTGATTCGATAAGATCTCCTGGTATAACAGTTCAAACAAGAGCGCAAGTTTCTTAAATTCTCCCACCTCTATCCATGCAGCAGTATAAATAGCAGGTCACGTATGGTGGGGTAAAGTCTGGGTACGCCACCTCTACTAACACATCTGGTCAGCATGGAAGAGTAAACCAAATACCATCTCGAGCTCCCTCTAGTGGAGGCAGCTCTGGCGTGAGTCAGCAAGTAAGCAAATGCAGGGCTGCTTATTTACATTTATGTTTTGGACATTTGGAAATTTGGCATCACGATAACAATATTAAGAGTAATATTTAAGAGATAAACGTATTCAATGAGGTTATTTTCTACGTTGCGTGTATGTCAACTGCTGCAAAAAAATATGTGAAAGGTTAAATGTGAATGCATATGACTAAAGCACCCATAATACAGCCAATCTAATCATATCTTAGAAGCTAAGCAGGATTGGGTGACAACCATGCACATTAAAGGTTGTTATAGGCTTCTGTGGGAATGTGGTAGGCAGCAGATGGCAGTGCACCAAAATGCATTGTTCTTCTGTACTTCTATACCCAAGCATCTATGTTGATCACGGTCCTTCCCTAAGCCACATTAGCCAGTGTGGTGAAGTATGGTCAAATTACCCCATGACCCACAAGGCACAGAGGCCCTTATCAAGCAGCAGATTGACACAGGGCTGTACATGCCCATGCAAACAATAACAATGATGATTCATACACATTCAAGTATGACACAGCGTATTTTAAGTGCACAATGACACAGCAGAATCCCATAGAAGCACACAGCTCTACTCAAATGTCAAAGTGGTTAACAGCTCAAAGGGGCAAAGAACGGTGCTCATAAGAGTAAGTGGTGAAATTCCACGTTTTTATGGCAAGGGGAAAGTATTTCAACAAGACAACTGCTGGTCACTTTCCACAAAGCGGTAATCTTAGTTTTGCCTTTTTACCCAATTTTATTTTTTAAATGTGTCGTCCCATGAGAAATACTAGGGGCACAACTTTCAAAGCTCTTGTTGTCAGCTGTCAATCAAACCAACTATTTTAATTTGCAGGGCTGCAATTTAGCTCAAGTGAAAACCAAACGTGCATAATGTTGTGAAGCCATTGAAGATCAGGCTGATACAACTGCTAAGTTTAATTAAATCACGGATGGCTGAAACCCAGATTGTAACCCAGTATCTCAGCAGTGCAAGCTCAAAACTCCGACTCCTGAGCCACCGGGCCAGAGTCCCTCCTTGGACTGACCAACGGCCGAATCGACCCCCCTCCCGGCATTAGAACTTGCAATCCATCTGACCTGCGGGGTTGTGCAAAAAAAAAAACCTGCGAGCTCTATTCTCCTACCGTACCCGTCGGCAGGTGAGGAAGGGTGGTGCTGCACGTAGGGGTAGTAGTCAGGCTGGTAGCTGGGCAGCATTCTGTGCTGCGGCCTTTCCATCCCGGCAGCGAGACTGACGGCCTCCACGCCACCGTGAACATCCCCCAGCCGTGGTGGCAACACCACCAACCCCGCCGGCACGAAAGGCTCCACCTCGGCCGAGAGGCGGCTATCCTGGGGGCAACAGAGGCAAGGCTGTTTCGTGAGGCACCATCACGATCTCGCGCAAGAACAACTCTATGACGAGTACAAATACCGCGTTTGATTTTCACACTTGTGCTGCACCAGCTCTCGAATGAGTGTTTTTGGTTGAAACCTCGTTTTTTTCCCGCCATGATGAACAATGTTTTATTGTAGGGCTGGGTTCGAAAACGTCAGACATTATGCCAAACAACACGTGGTACAACCCGAAAACACAATGGAAAGCTGTAAGTAATTAACTCTGGGTTATCCGTGGGTAGATAGCATGGGTCGCGGATTGAACGTCATCCTCTGCATCTGCCTTTCACGTAAGCGCTGGTTTAATAATCATTAGCTGCTCTTCACTCGTCGATGTCACTAACTTAGAGCCCCCAAGTGCCACATCATGAAGTAAACCGATTACTTTGATTAACAATAAAAATGGTAAAATTTTGCTTCTTCGCGCCCAATCTACACTGGTAGGCAATACATACATTTGTATAGCTTAATACGTTAAATATGTTTTGCAATATAAATGTTTTTTTTTATTCGGGTTACCCCTCGCACACCCACATCCCCCTGTATAATCAAGCGATGACTGTATCTGAACCAGTAAACAGTCAATGTTGTCGAGCAACAAATGTTTAAGAAAATGGTGCATGCTTGATAATGATTAAAGTCAATACGTGTCAGTGAAAACACTTCCCATCATCAGTGGCAAGTGACATCTACAACATTCCTGGCCCTCCCCCTTTCACCAACCTACACTGACCAGGATGGTGAAGTATGGTCGAATAACTCCCATGACTGACAGAACATGAGGGGTCGTTCACTCAGAACAGGACAGATGTTTTTTATAGTTATAAATCACTACTATGAGTCCACAGAGAGCAAGAGCCTTTTTTAAAGAGAGGTTTTACTTCTGAATTAAAACTATTTATTATGCATTTTACCACGTAAGGTCCACTGAGCAACATCGCGCTTTTTCAGAAGCGGCCTGGCCACCAACGATAGCTTAACGAAGTGGCTTATCATGTGGAAATGTATAAAACAAATACTCCAAACGCATGATGATTATAAATATGGGGGGGGGGGGGAACTAGAGGACCCGGAGAAAAATCCACGCGACCACGTGGAGAGAAACACCGCAAACTCCAAATGTACAGCAGGCGTCTGGGTCGGGATCGAACCCACGACCTCATGAATACCAGGCGAGGTAGTTAACATCTCGCCACCATGGCGCCCCAATTAAGGCGATAAAAGACTTGGCACAAACGTATCTTTCAGAACTGATTGTTCTCTACATTCTAGTGATCTCGTCAAACATTGGATTACCACTTTTCCCTCTGGGGACATCACGGGCGACACAGTGACTGTGTTTCTAGATCTGAATTCTGGAACTCACTGTTCAAGCCAATCTAAAAGTCAGACCCAAACAATGTTTTAAAGTCAAATCATGAGGCTTGTTCTTTTTTCTAACAGTTTCTTAATTGCTATGTGTTGTGCATTTAAAAATCACAGTTTTACAGATAACGTTTTGGTTTCAATGTGAATTCAAATAGTTGTTCACACATTGTAACTGTTATAGGTTCTAAATTACATTGCAATAATGTATTGTGGAAGGTGCTAGCTGTCTTTTTACTGTTATGATTATTATTCGGGGGTCAAAATTAGATGACAGAGTTCTTATAGTTTTGACATTAACATGTACGGTTTCCAGAATTATATTTCAGCTTACAGACTGACCCAAATACACATCTCCATACACCACTCAGACAAAGATCCCCCGTATAGCTTTAACAGACTGGGGAAATTGATGTTAGCGAGCACCTATGAAGGCCGGCACGGCAAACGAGGGGGTGGGTGGCCAGCACCACACCCGGCCGTCTTTGTCTCCCCAGTGGCGATGTTTACACGCCGTACGAGGTAGTCATTTGAGGCTAAGTCTACCTACGGGAGGCCCAGGACCGATTCAGATAATCGTCACTGGTTGTGGTCCCGTGAGCGTGAATCGAACTCGGGTCACAGGATTCACAGCGCAGCGCGCTCACCGCCACACCACCGCTCCCCACAAACACGCCACCCCTACACATTGACTATCACAGTACACACACACACCCCTTGAGTTACTACACCATGCTACACACACCACCCCTACACACCACACTACATCGCTACACACACACACCTTGAGTTACTACACCATGCTAACACACACCACCCCTACACACCACGCTCCATCGCTACACACACCACCCCTACACATTGACTATCCCAGTACACACACCTTGAGTTACTACACCATGCTAACACACAACACCCCTACACACTCACAACACTCTCCATCGCTACACACACCACCCCTACACATAGACAATCACAGTATACACACACACCTTGAGTTACTACACCATGCTAACACACCCCACCCCTCCACACTCACAACACCCTACATCGCTACACACACCACCCCTACACATTGACTATCCCAGTACACACACACACCTTGAGTTACTACACCATGCTAACACACACGCACCCAACACGCTCCATCGCTACACACGCCACCCCGAAAGAGAAGACCTCCATTGCTACCTGTGCCCTTCACCCCCAACACAACAACGCTTCACTTCCCGTACATTTTAATCATCTCGCTCTACGAAACAGCCATCCTACGTACGCACGAACATTTCGTACAACGCCACAACACCGTACTTGTCTCCACGCATTACCTGCGTTAGCGACACACGACTTCTTTAACCCGCTCACGACCCCCCCCCATTACCGTACCAGGCCCGCCGATCGCGAGCACTAAAACTCCGCAGCGAATTCAGGCAACGCCGTAAAAAGCCTGCGGGCCCGCACCTCAACTCGTTCCCGGGCGTCAAATGCAGCCTCCCGCATACCTTGATCTTGTCGGCGAGTCGCAGCGACATGGCTCTTTGTCGCTGGGGCTCGGCTCGGCGATGCTGCTGCTGCTCCTGCCGATTAAAAGCCGCCTCCTCAAGCCTTCGCGGTAGCGGCGCTCAACCAAAGACCGTGGCGACCGCCATGATGCGCAGGGAGAGCCGCTGTGGTCGTTTTAGACATCGCGACGAGCGGCCATCTTACTAAGGGGAAGCGTCATCCCCCCCCGTGACGTCATAAAGATTTCGACTCCTCCACGCCGTTTTAATGGAAATCTTCCCTGAGCAAGATGGACGCCAGGTCGACTATTTCGACGTATTTACCCCTTTCACGAGTTGAACTCGGAAGTGATTAGGATACTCTCATTTACAAACTATTTTATTTTACCATGTAAGGCTACATAGCTCTCTTTTCAAAAGTGGCCTGGCCACAAATGATAGTTCAACGAAGTGGCTTGTCACGTGGACATTTCTGGTAGCCAAATGGTCTTTAAGCGAAAGTTGATCCGAAATGTGGAGGGGGGAAAACCCGAGAACCCGGAGAAAAATCCACACTCCAAATATACAACAGACGTCAAGGGTTGAGATGAAATCCACGACTTCCTGCATACACGGCGAGGTCGTTAACATCTCGCCACCGTGTGTGGTGAGGTGGCCAGGAGAAGAAATATTACATGCGTGTATCCTTGAACTTAAGAATCGATATTAATAATAAAAAAATGTGATCCAACAGAATCCTGCTCGTTAACAAATGTGATTTATTGGGTAACAAAGTCTGCATTCAGGTCAGGGCTATGGTTTCTGCCTCAATTAAATAATCTTTGCCAGGACTCCCCCCACAGTAAAATATCTGCACCTCAGTGGGCTCCCGCCTGGCATTAAGTAACAAATGTCCAAGTCCAACATTGACCTACGTACAAGTACATTCTGCTGCAAACGCAACAACCTGCAGCCAATCCCTTACCAGGCCTTTAGTCTCACATGGACCACTTCTAGTTTTCCACCAATCAGGACACGGTGTTAAGGCGGCCGTCACGTGCTCACCAGATATTGCACGCTGATTTAGGGTTACCACCTTCGAGGTATACAAAACAAATTGAGATGTGCCATTGGAACAATATCTTACAATACTCAGAGGAAAGAACGACATGTATTGCTTTGAGTATTATTAGCCAACTGACAAAAGCCAAGACTTTTATTAACCCAGAAAGACGTAGATATTCCCAGGATATCTATCTAAAGAAAATGTTATCCTGGGTACACCGGGCCAGGTGGGAACCCTAATCAAACGTGACGAAATGTGTTGTCAAGAACCACACCACTAACACGCCGACCCCACCATCCAACTTGTGAAAACATAAACAAGGCGACCGCAAACTTTACAAAACACTTTTATCTACAACAGCGGTAAGAGGGGTATGCATGCCCAACAAAATGATCCAACTTCTCAAGAATCCTGACATGAGCCACCCATATACATTTTGGTAATTCCAACACGGCGTTTGATGCAATGCCACCACTCTACTCACAGTTTACAAGTCAATGGTCATTATAAATTACTGCCGTACTTTGCTAAATGTTTTGTTACATATGTGGACACCGACATGTTATACATTTCATACCATAGGTGTATCGCCATGAGTTCCCGCACAATAATGCGATCATATGCGTGGAAAACGAATTAAAGCAATTATGTGGCTTGGACACATCACCTCAATACCGCTGAAAATCATTAAAATAATTATATTTGCCACCTTTACTTTGACGTGCCAAATTATTAATGCAACCAGGGTAGAAGCATTGTTAGAGACACTGGAGTTTAAAGATATGTTGAATCTTCAGTAATTTGCAACGCATGGTCATACCCCGTCTCTTAGAAGTTGGCAAGTACTCAGTGTCTCCCAGCATGAGCCTTTTCTCTGTATCAATATTGACACCAAGGCGTACCCACGTCTCAGCTTTCCACATCTACCAATCAACAGACATCCAGCCAGCTCATCGCGGCATCTCACACCATCAGCAACTCCACAAGCACGCATCAATTTGTCCCAGAGTCAATTGGTGGATGCGAAAGACAAAACCGTGGGCAAGGAGAGTAACAGGGGCCCCCCCAATAGTGGCACCTGTTCTCTTTTGATGTCTTTCCAAGTTCATGCGTCAGGCACGGGACATGAAAACAAGGCATTGCGACGAGGCTGGGCGAGGAAAGCGATGCAACTTGTCGCTCCAAGCAGGGGCCATTAATCTCAGGACCAACTTGCAGGGGAAATAGGTCCAGTAGACATATGGGCAAGCGGGTGGGCAGGCAGTCATGCCAACTTGCTGGCGATAGCCTGGTGCAGCGAGCTGAGCTGGTTGGTCCACTTGTCCAGCGCAGCGTAGCGAGCGCCGCCGCGCTTCTGGTGGTCAAGCTCCAGCAGCTGGTTCACCTGATCAATCCGGCCATTGATGGTGCTGAGGGTGGAAGAGGCGCAACGCAGTCGTGCACATATGGGTGTAGATACACTAACACACATAAACCATCAACATCGCGCGCACATTCGTACACGCGCGCTCGGCGCGTAGAATTAGAATTAAGCGTCTTAATGTGGCCACGTGTCAAGATGCTGTACAAGTGCTTGCCTCCAATTCACACGAGGTCCTGATGGCTCGCAGCAGCAGGAGGTTTTGACTAGCTCTAGGAGCTAGCCTTGGAGGAGAAATTTGGACGGCGGCGATCAGGGATAGAACTACGTGGGTGAGAGAGCAACACTCACTTGTCAAGGATGCACTGCACCAGGAGGCTCTCCACGTCACTCACGTCAATATTCAGTTCCTGCAAGTCCAAGCGGAGAGACAACATCGTTCAGAATCTATCACTCGTGATGTATTTGTTCTTAACCAAGCCATCAGCTTTAATGGGTTCCGTTGGATTACATTCTCCCACTGTTAATGTTACAGAAGATGTGATTTTTTTAAGTACAGTAAATAATAATAATGTATCATTTACAGCCCTTTTTAAAACCACTGGTCAATGAAGGCCTTCCACACCGTGTTGGTTATTGGGGTTTGTTTGAGCATGTCAATACTCTGATCAGAGCAGGTTGGTGAAGGGGGTGGCCCAGAACTGGTTCAGATATTACTTGATATGTCATAAATGTCTGGAGGTGATCTTTATTTAACCAATAACCCACCTAAAGTAAGCATTTAGACGAGGCTTTAAGACAAGAGTGGGAAATCATTTCCTTACTGAATTACTGAGGACCAAATAAGATTTTCAAATTCATTTGACTGGCAACACAATCACGCACACTTCAACATTATCCACGAGTAGTATGAATCCAATCAGTGCTCAAGTGTTTCTAAATGTAAACAGTGTTGCTAGCTTGGTTTTTCAAATATCGTTTGCGTGCGAGCCACATGAAATAAAGTCACGAACCATAGGTTCCCTACCCCTGCTTTATGATCAGTCGCTTGCTTACCTTGGATATGAAGGGGATATGGATGCGCGTGTACGGCATGATGAGCTTAATGAGCACCTGCGTGCGGATGTTCCTCAGCAGCTCTGTGTGACGAAAACGAAAGCACATCCACACGTGAGCCCCACTGAGAAAGTACAGGGAGGGTTCGCTCAGCAGTTGTCCACTAGGGCTGCCAACAACTCCTGGTTTTTGTCATGTGCGTAATAATGCACCGCTCAATTACAATGGATTTACGTGTAGTTCTTCCCTCGTCTGGCACCGAGATATTATTCTTGCCATAGATACGTCCCAGTTCTGTGCACTTCAGCGGTAGCAACTGTAGCATCCGCTTAGGCTGGCACGGCACAAGGGAGAGTGGTGGTGAGACCAGCACCGCACATGCTTGCGCAACATTTTAAGGCCACTGAACCGATGCCCTGTCATGTTCGTGATTTCCCCCCCCCCCCTAAAATAGTGCCGCTTTAAATTACAAACTATGGGAAAGTTCCAATTGAGGTGGGTTTTTGTTTATTTTCTAAACTGATAGAAGCTAGGAAAGGGCCAGCGAGGTTCAGTTAACAATGGCCAAAGATGTTGAACATTGTGAGAGTCCAACCTAATGAATTGCTTTGGTCCTAACTCAGTGCTTTATAGTAGCCTCATCCAGTGTATGTACAGTCTCATCCAGTCCAGAGCATTGTTAATCTAGTCTTGTAACATTTTCTTGGTTCTTTCGGTAAAGTCACGTAGAATGGAAATAATAAAACAATAAAAATAAAACATAATATAAAAATAAAACACGAGTTATTTTATGTTTAATTTTTTATTATTTTATTATTTCCATTCTATGTGACTTTACCGAAAGAACCAAGAAGATGAATCCCAGCAGTCACGAAAGCTTTAAATCGAAATCTTGTAACATTGTTGTAGTCAACTGACGTACGTGAATCAAGTCTATTGCATGGGTGTCATCAATCCAGTGACTTGTTATAGCCCAATCAAGTGCACTGGTTGACATCTATTGAATAGAATACAAAAGGTTTAATCTGGTCAAGTACAATGTTTACAGCATGCATGCCTGGCACTTCCAAGTCCAGCACTTAACACCCCCAGGGTAGTCCCGTACCCTCAATGTGCTCGCGTATGAAAGGGTCGTCCATGATGTTGCTACGGTTCGTTTTGAGGATCTTCTCAAACTCGTTGATGTCGTTGTTTTGGTACGCACTGAGGAAGAGATGGCGCAGCCCACACAACATCGCGCTCAGTGTTGAGCCACCCACCGCCACACCTCCGCAGGGATAATGTGTCCCGCCTGCTTCACTCTCGGCGTTTTATCACGTCGCTTCAGGGTTACAACTAACAATAACTAAGCAGCAGAATGGGCCAAGAGTTAACTTAACCACCATAACGTTCCGTACGGGATGAGAAATGTGCTTGCAATCAGATGAGGTGAGGGTTTTGTAATGAGACAAAGGTTCTGTATCGTATGAAGGTCCTGTAGGGTGAAACAACGGTTCTGTATTAGATGGGATAAGGGCTCTATAATTGTTTCTTTTAAAGATGAGATGAGGCTTCATTATCAGGTGATGGTTCTAAATATAATTAAATTAGCATTCTGTCCATTAAGAAATGAGGGTAATTTATCATCATTGCTTAACTTAATCGATTTTTAGTTTTACCCAACTGGCATCGATACGTAAAATGCACTTGAGTTTGTGAATGAAATGGACAATTTGGCAAGGCCATAGGACCGGTCCCCACCTCTTTCCACTCACCTCACAAGGTTGGTCATGGCCAGAATCTCGGGGTCATTCTTGTACGGCTTTGCCTGCGAGACAAGAGTAACACGTGTGAACACTCATGGCCCGTGGTCTTCGTAGTTGACATGTAAACGCGGAGGTGCACGTGCAACTGCCGCAGGCACGAGAGGGCTTACCTCTTGCGAGTCGAAGGGGTTTATGCCTGACTTCATGAGCATGTTGGCGAGCACCAGGTACTTCAGGCAGGTGGTTCGACGTGGGCTGCCAGACTCGTCGTAGTTCTAGGGGGGTGTAAAAAAGGAACAAGTGTTGCAGGTCGAGGAACTGAAAGCACTCGTTGAAAAATAAACATTGGCGATTCCATGGCGAGAGCAATGTAGGCACATTTCATTGTATTTGACACAGTGCAAAAGTCCTAATGATGCTTGTTCTTCTTTTCATGAACAGATTCTGTACCCCACACTGAAATGCCATGACTGTGGAATTTGCAAACATGAATGCCAAGTTACTTTTGAAGAATTTAACCTTCAATTATATTTTGCGTCAATTATAATTAAGAGTGTAGTGCCATGTAATGTAAAAAAAAAATACACTGAAACATGGTCAGTTAGGCAACTGTTGACTTTGATAAACTAAAAAGCAAAAAAAAACATCCTTGATGCCATTAAGTCAGTACCAGGTTTTTTATTTTTTCTAGTGAAACACCACACACTCTCAAGGACCTGCCATCAAATCTATCGCCTCTCTATAAAAAAAATCAATCGAAGTGCAGCGCATTTTCCTATGGATGAATTTTTCATGACAGGTGGCCAAGTGGCATGGGGGGGGGGATAAAGTGGCACCTTGAAGGCTTCAAAGAAGTCCGTATGCGCTTTCTCAAACTCGCCCTCACGTAGGTGCATCTTCCCTCCACACTCTGCACTCCACACAACATTGGGCACAGCACAACCACCACCACCACCACAAGCGACATCATTAACATCATCTTCATTATAATACCATAAGTGACTGTTTCACCCCGATGGTAGTTCAGAGTAAATGTAACCATTCTTCGATTAAAATAAATTATTACGCTCGTGACGTATACATTGCGTCGTGCGTGTGAGAATCGATTATTTACGACTTGTGCAAATTATATGAAAATGTTACATTTAGGTTAATGGTTAAATTAATTGAGACAGACAATACATACAAGACAACAAATCAGACAAGAAAGCATTGACTCCTTGAATTAACTTGTAGGGAGGAGAGAATCATTCTATGCCTGAGTGGCAGCATGGATTTATAAATGCACTACCAGTCAGACCAATAACACCTAGAGCAGCACATAACGATTGCCGCGCAAAACCACGACAACAATATAACTAAAGAGCTTACCTGAGATGTATTATTTTTTAACAGATAGGCTACTCCAGATATGTCTTAATGTGACACATCAATCCTACTTACGAACTATGTTAATGTAGCTTTTAATGATATTCTGAATTGTGCTGTGGTCCACAGAACAAACCGCTAAACTCCGTTATTGCGACAGGGCACCTCGGCAACATGTCTCTTAACGTGAGAAATACAGCCCAAATTTCGATTTAAAGCTTTTGTGACTGCAGGGATTCATCTTCTTGGTTCTTTCGGTAAAGTCACGTAGAAGGGAAATAATAAAATAATAAAAATAAAACAATAAAATAATTCTCACGACGTTTCGGCCACAACGCAAGCAGCCGTCCTCAAGTCTTTCCGACAAACCTGTTCTTCACCTGAAGACGGCTGCTTGCGTTGTGGCCGAAACGTCGTGAGAATTATTTTATTATGTGTTATTTGTATTATTTTATTATTTCCCTTCTACGTGACTTTACCGAAAGAACCAAGAAGATAAATACAGCCCACTTCGGAACCGTGCGTTAATGTGGCCTGCAGAGACCACCTCTGAACTGTGCCACCATGGCCGCGAGTGGCCCAGGGGAGGGGGCGGTCGCTCACCGCGAATGACACCCATGATGAGCGGGTGTGGGATGGCTGACTTGATGTGCAGCGACTGCTCGTACAACGCCTTCAGCTTCTTGTTGTTCTTCTGCGCCGTGTACATCTGGATCTCTAGCGCGTAGATCTCCAGCAACTGCGTACCCTTCTTGAGGTCATCCTCACCCTCGTCAGTCTGAACACAGGCACACAACATCGACCGCCGATCACCATCAGCTCAGCTGAGTCTCAAGACTTTCCTGCACAACCGTGTTCAGCTAATTCCTTTTTTTTCACTTTTCAACTCAGGTTGACAGCATTAATGCGTCAGTTCTGCCCATCTGTATCTAGTGGAAGGTCACAATAGTTCTCGTAAAAAATATCCAATATGAAATATTTTATGGTAACAAGTTGTGTTGCTATTAGGGATTTACCCCGATTAAAAAAAATGGTCAAATTAATCGAAGCATTGCACAAAAGCTGTGATAAAAATATACAGCGTTAAATAGAAAAGCATGTTCGGCCAATGCAATGAAGTGACATGCCATGCGTACACACCTCCTGTGATCTCCTACTGGCCAACGCAGAGCTCTGCATGTGGGTGTTTGGCACACAGGGCAATCCAACCTACATCATAGTGTTCTTTACTGGTCCTTGCATTGATGCTGTATTGACATTTTGAGCGATGTTGACCCAACAATTCTTAAGACTCTCGAATGATGCACCAGACCGAAACTTTAAAATTTTTTTTTTATCCTAAATGAGAGCCAGACACATCCTTGGTACTAAGAAAGTCTCAAATTATCTCCCCGGTAAATTGTCAGGCTACCGAGTCATTATTCAATTTCAGAATCAATTGTTGCTCTCCAGCTCATACTGCCTAGTTGACACTCTGTATAGAGTCCATCTTCTTTGTTGTCCGTCTTAATTGTGCGCTATTGTGTTCCGTCTACACTGTCCAGTTTATAACGTCTCATCTGTACTACCTGCTATGTTATGTCCACCCTATATGTCTCATCTGTATTGTCTCATTTATAAAATCTGTGTTTGTCTCATCGGTTCTGACCATTAGCATAAAGAATACATTTGCACGATTTGAAAATAACCGATTCTTGCATGTACGATTCAATGCGTGTATCACGGACTTAAAATACACTGATGAATCATTACATTCTGTATAGGTTAATATCAATAAGATAACATCTATTTGTGTTTTGGGTTGTAAATATTAATGCAGGGGCAAAAGCGCGCCTTGCTGTGCTGTGTTGGTGTACCTGGCAGGACTGGTGCAGCTGCCGCAGGATCTTCTGCAGCTTTCCGTACTCCTCTCGGTCAAAGTACAGCTTTCCCAGCTGCGAGAGACAAGAGGGGAGACAGCCGTGGCTTTAATTTCACTGATAAATGACGACACAGCTGAACAATCAGCCACGTACCAGGGCTGTAGCGAGCTGTACACTATTTAATAGCGCATCATAATAGCTGTAAATGAACAGCCATTTTCCAATCCATTGCTGGATGATGGCTTCCTTTATAGCATGCGGTTCATTTTAACAAACTTCACGCTGGTCAGTGGGGGTTGCTAAAGGTTGGGAGCACAGGCGTGGAAGCATAGAAGTAAAGAACAGCAACGGATTTTTCTGCACTGCAGCCCTGTGACAGCCTGTTTGTCTATGGCAGTCACCAATCAAAGTTCTATCCAAGCTCACATCTGCTTAGCCTCATAGATATGCCAAGATTGGGCACATTGTTGGTGATTTTGCTACAGGATGAATCCATTACACGGACGTAACAGGAGTGACAGCTTGCTGGTTCCATTCATTAGAGGAGCCTCGTGACTGTAGTCACCTTTGTATTGGTCTTGAACCAGAGGCGGTCATTCTTGGCATCCTTTAGTGCCTCCAGTGTCGTCTCATAAAAATCCTGGAGCAGCTCCATCTGCAGAGGCGATGAGTTTCTCTTCATCAAGCAAATCAAATCATTAGTACAATTGGATTTCAGACCATTCTTATATCACAAGGTTATCACGAAGGTGATGTGTTTCAAAGACAAGTATCATCAGCAATAGTGTCACAATACGGGGTTGAGATTGCTACGTAGTTTTCAATTTGGTAAT
Source organism: Lampetra planeri (assembly GCF_965212315.1). NCBI lineage: Eukaryota > Metazoa > Chordata > Hyperoartia > Petromyzontiformes > Petromyzontidae > Lampetra > Lampetra planeri. The sequence goes on along the minus strand of NC_136145.1, from coordinate 4,081,939 downwards.
TTGAATCATTTTAAACGTGATACATTTTGACCATGAACAGAAAGAAAATGGTTCCTTCCTATTCGTAAAATGTCACGAGATTTTCAACAACCACTTTCAAGCAGACTGTGTGGTGCATCTTAAGGTAAATAACAAAATACACCCGCAGTATTACCCATGGCAGCCGCTGTGCTCGAACCGAGAGCCTATGCACGCGAATGCTTCGCCAAATCACGAGAAGTTGATCAACCAACCACTCAAGCTCATTAACAGTCAGGGTTGTATGTGGAAAAAAAATTGCAATAGTGATGCACTACAACCTGGAATCTCTCACCTGCTTGGAAGTTGAGATGTAGTCCAGGATGGAGTTAATAGACTTCTCTGAGTAGTTGCGCGTTACGGCGCTCTTGATGTAGGTGAGCAGCTGCTTGTATCTGTTCATCATCTCAGCGTAGTTTCCCTGATGGTGGGGGGTAGCCGTGCCGAAGAGAACGCGTTGATTTTTAAAATGAAACGTACTTTAAAAAAAAAAGGGCTTAATCTTTCAACCAAATGTTATTCCCTATGGTGATATCAGCATCATGTCACGAGACAAAATAACCATTCCAATCTATCACGGAGCAGTGCAACCCTTCGTGTTGAGAGTGGCCCACAGAAGCAAATATCAGAGAGCTACCTCTGAGATGCCTTCAAGTGACCTCTGATCCACACAGTAGGGGGCAGCACCTTCCCACCAGCCCTGCCACCAACAGCAATGTCCGTCGCGTGACGACCAAATTAAGTGCAAAACCTCCTTTAGTGTGGCGTTTTTTGTGTAGTCATTGGTGACTGGGCTGAGCCCAGGTCAGCATGCTAGGGCTTGAGTACAGAAAATGCTCCTAAGATAAGTCATTTGTCCAGCAGGCTACAAATGTAGTATATCCTACATAGCAGGAGGAAAAACGGATCATAAGTTGTTACCTCACACAACGTAAGAGCGGTTGCGACAGATTATATCATAATTACAACTTCGCCAATGAATCAACCGTCAGGAAGACAACCCCCATGCAAAATGGTCACCATAAAATCCACCTATGCAACATGTCCAGCATGACATCATAACTCTGTGATGATCAATGATTCCATCTGTGCACCTCAGCCAGTCTGTGGCTGAGGCAAATATGTTTATGTTCATATTAATTATTGGTATTAGCATAATTACGTAATTATGTTATGAAGGTAATTCTGTACTCTAGCCCCTAATCTCCAAGCCACCCAGCCACCTGACAAGTGTATGTTTTAAATATTGTCAAGACTCACCAGCTTGAAATTTATCTTGATCATTTGTTTGAGAGCCTTGAATCCCCACTCTCCCTTCTCTCCCTCCAGGTCCAACACCTAAGCAAGCACAACGACACGTATAATAAAAGTTACTTGTTTCCCATGAAAGACGTGTTTACACTGCTAGACCACGTGCTGTTAGCGGACACTTAAGGCTAACATTAAGAAGTGATGTTGAGGAGAGCATACCACATGCCCTACTACATCATGACTGGCACACCACAAGGGGATCTAATTTTTTTCTGAAATGCAGAAAAGATCCAGGGTGAATATTCTACAAATGGAACCTGGCTTAGCCAAGACTCTACACATGGTACCGCATGCACCAGCTGCCCAAGTCTCTTTTTTTGCCTTTTTCTTAAATATATTCCAATTGTGGTATCGACAGCACGTTGTTATGAGACGAAGACATGTGAGAATCAGAATCGTTATTTAGACTGGAGGAATCCAGTCTATCATGGAACTTTCGTACTATAATTGAGATCCCTTAAAATGCCATCTTATCACATGCACTGCTATAGCGGTGTTCACTGTATGGCAAACTGAACATTTTTAATTGCTCATAGTTGAAAATACACGAAATTAAGTTAAAACCAAATGCAAAGTTACTTCATTCTTGCATGTGATTGTGTTGATGCTATCAATGTACAACACTTGAGAAACCGGTTTAAATCACAGGCGGGAAAAACCCTGAATTCAACCGGAATATCATTGGTGCCAAATCACTGCTCCCCAAAGCCACCTCAATAAACTGAAGTCTGGATTGGAGCAAGGCTGGAACCAAAAAGTACATTCCGACTGAAATGACAGACAGCCAGGAACCAGATATTTTCCTGTGACTGCAGAATGATCATTATCTGTGGTCACACTTTAGACGTATACATAAAATTGTCGTACCTTCTGGAAGCTGGCGAGTGCCGCATGGGGATCATCCTCCTTGAGAGCCTTGGAGTTGTAGTACTGGTTCTCTAGGTCAACGTTTGGTTCCGAGTTGCTGTCCTCCGAATACTCCTAGTGGGATACACATCATAACAGTGTGGCCAACTTAGCGATTTTGTCACCAAAGCCAGCAACCTTTTGGGCATTACTAGTGAAATCATTTTGTTTTAGCGACAAATTTAGAGACTTTCTGGGATGATGACGTTATGCAAATGTACGATAAATTCCAGATATGGTTCTAGATTTTAAGTCACACACTTAAGCAGTGTGCTTTCACTAAGTTGTCCCCACCTGAAGAAGGATGCTTGTGTTGCACCCGAAACGTCGTGATTTAATTTATTTTAAAAAAATTACCAACGTGACTTTACCGAAAAAAACAAAGAGTATGAATACAGATATGGTTTAAGTATCATATATAAGTTTACTCTGTCTAATACTTGGTAAATTGTGCACTGACATTATTCCAGATATGGATTAGGAATTCTGTATCAGCTTGTTATGTTTAACACATGTTAAATTGTGGATTGCCAAAAAAAATTAAACTTTAAGTCTATATAGTGGCATAGCATTTAGTGATCTTTTGAGGTTAGTTTTGGCAACTTTCAACTTCAAGGAATTTGCAACACCGCATCAGTCTCGAGTGTGGTGCTTCCATGTGCTCTGACCAAGCATGCCGTGAAATTAGCCAACCATGCCATTGCAAGTCCTGACACTCAATTTAGCTTTACCTGTTAAATTGCACATAAATTGTATTGCCATGACTTGCATCTGTAAATAAAATTATGATCCTTGGGGATGTGGAGAGCTGTGACACTTGGTGCAATACAGCAATACGAAAGTGTCCCCATGCTTACGATTACTGGAATGTCATATTCATCAAGAAAAGCCTCACAAAGTATCGAGACTTTTCATTAGAGTTCAGCGTTTGGATGTATTTTCAGTTGTAATGTGTGTTTCGGAAGGAACTTTCGTTTTCCTCTCAGTCTCTCACATACATTAGGAAGCCACTGGAGCGATCCACTTTCAAATCTAGATTGAAAACTCATGTCTTTATAACTGCTTTTTGTGTTTAGTTCGTTGTCCTTCCACCGCACCTCCGATTAGCGCGGATGACTACGTACGGTGCGAAATAAAAAGTTCAACATACATACACACAAAATACGTATTTAATAATGCAACAGTGAGGTTTTGCGATCGTCATTGTCATTATCATCCACAGGTTCAGAGCCTTTTGTCAATCCACTGCTGGATGAGGGCCTCCTCTGCACACCGTGTCTTGCCGTGGGAGTTATCTGACCATACTTGGCCATGCTCTTCAAGTGCGGCTAAGGGGCCGTCCATAAATGACGTCACGCGATTTCGGACGATTTTTGACCCCCCCCTCGTCACACAGCGTCACAAAAAGTCAGACCCCCCTCAAATATGACGTCACAAAAATCTGCCCCCCCCCCCCCCAAAACCATATTTCCATTTTGAAAATAAAACATGCTTCAAATCGATTTAAACTATTGTCATTGCAGTGCGTATTTAATGTGGTGCTGCACTCTGATGTTGTAGGAGTGTTGTTATAACATTTCTATATTTATTTAAAGTTGTGCATTTTGATGTAACGTCACATTTCTCCCCCCCCCTCGTCACACATCGTCACAAATGTCTGACCCCCCCAGGTACGTGACGTCATTTATGGACGGCCCCCCAAGCACTATCCAGGCTCAATATCTGCTTAGCTTTCGAGATACTAACAGCACTGCGAGTCAAGCTCTCTCTCCGTCACCCAATTAGATGACGGTATTACACTATTATTATTTATAAAAGCATTGAAAAGTAATCGATTATCGATTACGAATCGGGACAAACGGCGCAACCCGCATTGCCACCGCCAAAAAAAACTCAACCACTAAACGTCTAAACCTAACTAAACAATTCCACAAACGCGACTTTAATTGATCTCAAACAACTGCCCGAATCGTGTCATTAATTATATTTAATTGGGCCAACTAAGCGCACATTCGAAACGCTCCCCCACCTCCCATCATACCAAGTGACAACCTCCTCCATCCACGAGTTTTTTTGCGTCAATATATTAATGTGTCGTTAAACCCACCACCACCACCCGACACAGCCAATTAGTGAGAGGGTTGTCACGTAAACAGAACGTGGCCAATTCGTTACCAATACAGCAACGACACCGCCTGTGTGTTAGAGAGCAAATCCACAAACATGTTACAATATTGAGTACGAACATTTGCCAGTAATAACATCGTGACAAAACAACTCTATGAAGGATATTAGTTGCGAAAATCTCCAACTACTTACTACTACTGCTGCTGCTGCTAACGCGTTAAACTAAGAACATTCATTAATAATAATAAAAATTATAGCAATAATAATAGAAATAAAATAAGAAATCACCGATTTATTATTTTATTTCTATTATTATTCCTATTCTTTTGATTATTATTTATTTTTAGTATTTATTTTTTACCTACGTAACTTTACCGAAAAAAAACTAAGAGTATGAATCATTGCAGTCACGAAAGCTTCAGAAATAAGAACATTCATGCCTATGGCCTAGGCCGCACTAGGCCAGGCCCCTGTCGCCCTCCACGCGATGAGATTAAATCGTTACAATTCGCTCGCTTTGAAGAACACAGACCCTCGAGATCGTTAGTCGCTTCGGCTAACTAGTTAGTCGCATGCGTCTTAGCCGTGTTCGCCCCCAGCTCGCGTGCCACGACTCACCAAGTCGTAATCTTCCTCGTCGTCACACATGAAGTCGTCCTCTACGTCCGACATGACGGCGGTCGGGTGACGTTACATTTCCCAGCGCGCTTAGGGCATTGCCCAGTTATATTTCATAGCGCGGATTGGTACGCGAGATTGTATTTGCTGTTTCGGAAAAGGAAGAAGTTTTCCCCCCAATTAAAAAAAAGAGAGATGATATCGTCATTCTCTCAGCCGATTAAGGGCAATGACACAGTCATCGTGGACAAAAGCACATGCAGTAACAAAATTCAGGACCTACTTAATGATGGTAGTTATACAAAACTAAAAGAGATCCCACCAACAGCCTCGTTACGAAAACCAACAATATCATCACCGATTCGACAACTTTAATCGAACCAACCAAGCGGTTTTCCTTAAAACCCTCTGCTGCTAGACCACCCAGATTGTATGGCTTACCAAAATCCATCAAGAGGGTACACCCCTTCGTCCGATCGTCTCCACCATTGACTCACCCACCTACAAACTGGCCCGATTTCTGTCTGAGACCTTACAACCATTTTTAACTCAGCTCACTTGGTTTCGTTAATTAAGGACATCTCACTATCTCCAGGTGATTTGCTCGTTAATTTCGATGTAGTCTCTTTGTTTACCAAAGTTCCTGTGCCTGACACCATTGCAATCATTGAAGACTTGGTCTAACAATAAGTGAATGCTGATGTACCGGCCCTGGTTAGACACTGCCTCACCAACACTTACTTGGAACTTTCTACAAACAAGTTGAAGATACCCCAATGGGTTCTCCCTTATCTCCAGTTGTAGTCAATGTTTTCATGGAAAATTTTGAGACAGATGCCATCCAGGCATCCACTCTACGTCTATCCTTGTGGAAAAGATACGTAGATGACACGTTCGTCATCTGGCCACATGGCTGACCAGCTCTGAACCAATTCCTCAATCACATCAATTCCATACACCCAGCCATCAAATTCACCATGGAGGTAGAAAAGGATGGCAAGCTACCATTTTTGGATGTTTTAATCGAAAGGAGACCAGATGACTCAATGGGACACTGTCTCCACAGGAAAGCCACCCATACAGATGCATTTCTAAAACCTGATTCCCACCACCATCCTTCCCAGAAGAATTCCCTCATCAAAACTCTACACCATAGAGCTCGATGCATTTTCGACTGTCACCACCTAGCCAGTGAACTGGAACATGTACACCAAGCTCTCAAGATGAATGGATATTCAAACTACACAATCCGTAAAGCTATCACCCCAACCGTTGGGAAAGAACCATCTGAGGACCGAATCAAAACCATCACCTTGTCATACATAGCAGGGGTCACCCAACATATTTCCAAAATCATGAGCAAACACAAGATCCAGGTTCGATTTAACACAATACATAAAATTCGTGATCTGATGTCATCTGTGAAGGATGTGATCCCTGACATGCAATACCCCGGCGTCTACAAAATAAGCTGTGTCTGCAGCAGCAGTTACATTGGGGAAACTAAGCGACATGTCTTGGACCGTGTTCGTGAACATAAGGCAGATCTAATACACGGTAGGACCAATACCTCGGCGGTGGCTGATCATTGTTTTAACGCGTGGGCTCACACGAAATTGATTTCTCTAAGACGAAGGTACTTTGCAAACCCACTGGCAATCAACAAAGATTCGTTCATGAAGCCATCCACATTTACTGACACAGACACAGCTTCAATCGAGAAGATGGATATAAACTGAGCAATCATTGGAAGGACGTTATCAACCAGTTTAAGTCATAACTGGCTGTGATGTTCCCATGCTATGTTAAATTTCCCACACTAACACAGCCACCTCACTCGCCGAGCTTGACGTTGCTGCTCTGCGATCTCCCATCAACATGCTAATCTCTCACATTAACATAGCCACCTCCGCGCCCTCGTGAAGGCCGCTCTCTGATCTCCCATCAACATGCTAATCTCTCACATTTACATAGCCACCTCCGCGCCCACGTGAAGGCCGCTCTCCGATCTTACATTCACATTCTAATCTCTCACATTTACATAGCCACCTCCACGCCCTCGTGAAGGCTGCTCTCTGATCTTACATTCACATGCTAATTTATCACATTTAGATCGCTAGCCCCGCCCACTTCGTTTATGACCCTTGGGCTCCACCCACTTTAAACCTTTAAAACAGTCTGCCTCAGCGGCTTTCACCACCTCTTTTTTCAACGGTTTTATTTTTCCTCCTGATGACTATCGCTTGTGTTTGATCGAAATGTCGTAGTTTTTTTTTGTTATTTTCTTTGAACCTATCGACGTGACTTTCCTGAAAGACCCAAAGAATATGAAGACGAAGGTCTTATTTACTAGTACGGAACGGCATTAAGGTTTGATTTGCTCTCACTGATTGATATATATAGGTAAGATATTTACTAATACGTATAGGTATAAAGGTTTGATTTGCTCTCACTGATTGGTATATAGGGTTATATTTACTAATACGCATAGGTACAAAGGTTTGATTTGCTCTCACTGATTGGTAGGCCTCGGCAAGGTAAGGTAAATTACCTTTATTACCGGGTAAAAGGGTAAAGGTAAAGGGTAAAGGTTTCGACATGCCAAGGGTTATGGTAAAGAGTAGGGTAAAGGTAGCTCAGAAGAATTACCCGGTAGGGTAAGGGTAGGGCGAATAATTACCCGGTAAATACAGTACCTTGTTTACCGCTAAAAGTTCCGTGGCGCAGTGACGCAGTCCGTGGCCTCCATTTTAAAGTGATGGCGGAGCACATGGAGACGGTCCACGTTCTTGAGGTCGAGGTACTAGAGGACGAGGATGCCAGCAACGGCTTTTTTGGGGTTGCTGCGAACAGCAATCGAAAGAGGCAGCGGTATGCGTTCCCGTGGGAGCACACACACGATTGGATGGAGGGTGATCCGCATGCACAGCACGCACTGCCGCAAGTGGTTTTCCACCCACACGAACACGTCGGGGTGGAAAGCCCACCTCAAGAAACACAATGTGCTCACCCCAGGCAGCGAGGTCGGGTCGTCGGCGTCGGCGAGCCGCCTAATACAGCAAACGCTGAGCCGGCCAGCAATCCCGGATCGCCTCCTGGTAAAGTTTGAGAACGCAGTGGTGGATTTTGTTATCCAAGGTGCAATCTCTTTGCGAACCGCCGGCAGCAACAAGTTCAAGACCTTGGTCAACACATTGACGCAGGGATACGAGGGCCCATCGACCCGCACCATCATTCGCAGGATTGTCGAGCATCACGCCATCATGCTGCCCATCGCCGGGGCGTTCTTCTCCAACCTGGACGTCGCCATCTCGCTCACCATCGACGGGTGGTCGAACCGCAACCTGAAGGGATTTTGGATGGTCACGGTGCACTGGATCGACAGCAAATCTGGTGCGTCAAAATCCATTCTGCTGACAATCCTCGATGTGCAGTCCGGAAGGGGTGTCAGCAAGCGCATTGGGGCCGCTCTGTTTGAGCACCTCCAAAGCCTCGGGCACAATATCTCGACCAAGCTGCTCGCTGTCACCAGCGACAATGGCTCCGATGCGAACAGTGCTGTCAAGACGTTGCTCGCCCTGGTCAACGTGGACGCCGGATATGAGCAGTTGCGGGCTTGCCACCATATTCGATGTGCGGATCATTCCGTCCAGATCGGTGTCGTCCAAGTTCTAAAACTGATCAAGTCAACAAATGCCGAACTGCGCAAGGCGCTCGTCAATATCAGGTGCAGCAAGGTCGTCCGTCAGTCGTACCGCCGTGAGGCTGAGATCGCCAAGCTCGCCAGCAAGGAGCCGACGCACCAGGACTCGCCGACCAGGTGGCATTCGACATTTGACATGGGCGACGACGCCATCAAGAAGTGTGTCCCATTGGACATCATCATGGCGCGCTTCCAGGATGTGATTGGTGTCGGTGCTTTATCTGAACTGCAGTGGGCAAACATCGAGGGCGTGACAGCATTCCTGCGAATGCCGCGCCAGGTCATGGCCTCGTTGTCGGCGGACCACAATTCGACATTGGATCTCGTGCCGGTGACGATGGAGCACCTCGTCCGTCATTGCGATCACGGTGAAGCCTCCCTTAGAGCGATCGATGAGCCCTTGACTGCGACAGGGATGAAGGCCGAACTGGTGCGGTACCGCCACCTACTGGTTCAGGAACCCGCCATTGTGGCATTTTACTTGAATCCACAGCTGCCGAAAACGACAGACCAAGACGAGCTTGCTACACTGAAGGCCACAATCCATTCTGTCCTGCAGCATCGCTACTCGGACGTGCTCACGATCTCGCCGACGGCAGTTGCTGCCCATATGGAGGAGCGGTCGCTGTTCAGCACCCTGTTCCCCAACGTCGGCAACTCCATAGACGACGGCGATGAAGTCGATCGTTTTCTGAGCATGGGCGTCACGACCGCCAGCGCCTTCATTGACGTAATGCAGTGGTGGTTTCTCCGCAAAGAGCTGCTCCCCGCCCACTACAAGATGGCCTGCGACTACTTGGGAGCGCCGGCTACGTCAACTCCCTGTGAACGTGCGAATAGCGGAGCCGGACGGGAGTTCACATGCGTTCACCAGTCGCTGTCAACGACGCTCTTCATAAAGTCCATGTGCTTGCACTCATGGATCACGGCCGGCTGCCTGAAGGTTACGTCTAACTGGGCTGGAGCGGCGCAGGATCTTATTGCCTGTCGTCCGTCCAAGGATGATGGCAATGACGAACTTGATCAGGTTGTTGATGAGATCGCCATCGACCAAGACGACTGGGACGAGGAGGTTATGGAGGACGGTGTCGTCGACAGCCTAAACGCCCGATTTGAGAGTATTCTATATGAATAAAGCGTCTTCTTGGTTCTTTAGGTAAAGTCACGTAGAATGGAAATAATAAAATATAACATTAAATAATTCTCACGACGTTTCGGCCACAACGCGAGCAGCCGTCCTCAGGTGAAGACCAGGTCTGTCGGGGAGACAGCGTCTGAATGAAACAGCACCATGCTTGGAGCGTATATTTAATCTGGGTTGGAAGGGGGGGAAAGGGGGCCTTGACAAAAGAATTTGCATATCAAGAGGAATTGAGCATATTTATGGGAAATGCAGGTATGTGATTAGTACTACTTATGCCCGTGCATTATGCAGGATTAGCAGCATCAAAGGGAGGGGATATGGGAAATGCAGGTATGTGATTAGTACTACTTATGCCCGTGCATTATGCAGGATTAGCAGCATCAAAGGGAGGGGATATGGGAAATGCAGGAATGTGATTAGTACTACTTATGCCCGTGCATTATGCAGGATTAGCAGCATCCAAATGAGGGGATAGGGGTAGCATTAATAAAGGGAAGGAGTGTTAATAGTATGTAGCTGCAGTAACTAAAACCACCACGTAAACAACTAAAGTATAAACTACATAGTATCATCAGTATACTAAATATACTCTACAATAAGCTGAGTTACTAACAGTAAGTAATACATTACAATTCTACATCGTAAAAAATATAATATGCTTCCATCTAAACTTTATTCTCTTACATCACACGAGTCTACACCGTACTATATACTGCCATAGACAAACCCACCATTACATTATATACTGTATTGCTATAAACCACACAAACTCCACTCAACATCCTGGCACCAGACAAACTCCACTCTACATCCTGGCACCAGACAAACTCCACTCTACATCCTGGCACCAGACAAACTCCACACTACATCCTGGCACCAGACAAACTCCACTCTACATCCTGGCACCAGACAAACTCCACTCTACATCCTGGCACCAGACAAACTCCACTCTACATCCTGGCACCAGACAAACTCCACTCTACATCCTGGCACCAGACAAACTCCACTCTACATCCTGGCACCAGACAAACTCCACTCTACATCCTGGCACCAGACAAACTCCACTCTACATCCTGGCACCAGACAAACTCCACTCTACATCCTGGCACCAGACAAACTCCACTCTACATCCTGGCACCAGACAAACTCCACTCTACATCCTGGCACCAGACAAACTCCACTCTACATCCTGGCACCAGACAAACTCCACTCTACATCCTGGCACCAGACAAACTCCACTCTACATCCTGGCACCAGACAAACTCCACTCTACATCCTGGCACCAGACAAACTCCACTCTACATCCTGGCACCAGACAAACTCCACTCTACATCCTGGCACCAGACAAACTCCACTCTACATCCTGGCACCAGACAAACTCCACTCTACATCCTGGCACCAGACAAACTCCACTCTACATCCTGGCACCAGACAAACTCCACTCTACATCCTGGCACCAGACAAACTCCACTCTACATCCTGGCACCAGACAAACTCCACTCTACATCCTGGCACCAGGCAAACTCCACTCTACATCCTGGCACCAGGCAAACTCCACTCTACATCCTGGCACCAGGCAAACTCCACTCTACATTAATTCTAGATTTGAAGCTTTCGTGACTGCAAGGAATCATATTCTTAGGTTTTTTCGGTAAAGTCACGTAGGTAAAACATCAAAATTAATGAAAATAAAATAAAAAGAAAAATCACGACGTTTCGGAGGCAACACAAGTCTCCGTCATCAGGTGGGACCGTCTACAAATTGAGTTGCATTTGTGGTGATTGCTACATTGGAGAAACGAAACGTCATGTTTCTGATCGTGTCCGCGAGCACAAGTCAGATCTGAAACACGGCAGAACTGATTCTTCTGCCGTTGCCGATCATTGCTACAACTCGGTGGGCTCTCATGAAATTGTCTTTTCCGAGACCAAGGTTCTCTGCAAACCTCGCGGCTACCATCAAAGGTTTGTACACGAAGCCATACAAATATACAAACACAGACATAATTTCAACCGTGATGATGTGTACAAACTTAGTAATCATTGGAAAGATGTTATCAACCACGCAAAAAAGACTTAATTACACTTTTTTGGACCATCTTATCTGACAGGCACTATTTTACTTTACTTTACCGAGTGTTAACATCCCCAGTTATTTCTTGGCAGTGCTCTCTTCATTGTTCAGCCAGCATTGGTATAAACATGGCCATTTTCGTTCTTTTGTCTATCATGTGTATCAGACCTCCCCTCCCCCCTCTCTGTCCATTGTGTTGGCGTGTGCAGCAGCAACCGCGTCCAAGCCGTCGTCCATTGTTTTGGCCCCGCCCCCCTCCCCCTCCCGATGCGTTGTGCTTAGCACTCCGTGCTGTCTTTGAGCCCCCCCTCCCTCCCGATACGTTCCATTCATTGGCTACCACATTCTGATGAGCCCCCCCCCTCTCCTCCCCCCTTCAACTTGCTTATAAGGGATTACTTCTTAAATCATTGCCTCACTTGATGCAGCTAATTCGGCTGTGACGGTCCCACCTGATGACGGAGACTTGTGTTGCCTCCGAAACGTCGTGATTTTTCTTTTTCTTTTATTTTATTTTCATTAATTTTGATGTTTTACCTACGTGACTCCACTCTACATCCTGGCACCAGGCAAACTCCACTCTACATCCTGGCACCAGGCAAACTCCACTCTACATCCTGGCACCAGGCAAACTCCACTCTACATCCCGGCACCAGGCAAACTCCACTCTACATCCTGGCACCAGGCAAACTCCACTCTACATCCGGGCACCAGGCAAACTCCACTCTACATCCTGGCACCAGGCAAACTCCACTCTACATCCTGGCACCAGACAAACTCCACTCTACATCCTGGCACCAGGCAAACTCCACTCTACATCCTGCACCAGACAAACTCCACTCAACATCCTGGCACCAGACAAACTCCACTCTACATCCTGCACCAGACAAACTCCACTCAACATCCTGGCACCAGACAAACTCCACTCTACATCCTGGCACCAGACAAACTCCACTCTACATCCTGGCACCAGACAAACTCCTCAAGATCCTTTTTGTTGCTGCTCTGCTCACGCACAAAGGATCTCCCTTGGAAAAGCCGGACAACTGAATAAACGGGATAATCCGTGGAACAGGCATGTCGCTCAACGAGCAAGAAACGTATTGCAAAAAACTCAAATACTCAGAAAAATCAATCAGACAAAAGAATGGCAATTACAACATAGTGTATCTTTTATTTAAATCACTATTACACTTGCGTATCACAAAATACAACAGGACAATGACGTCATTACAATCTGGGAAATGTGCAGTGAAATTAAGTTATATGCATCATGCCGAAACACAGTCTCTGGCCCTCAGCACATGTCGGCAGAGGCCACAGCCTCCAGACAGCACACTTTACACTTTTCTTGTAGCCCTCGCTGGTAGGTTGTGGTCTTATGAAAAACAAAAACACTTCCAGCGACGCAGGAAGTCAGGAGAGCAGGTTTACAAAGAGCGAGTTTACACCAGGCAGGGTAATGCTTTTCAACGCCGTTTGTAAATCAAAAATAAAATTTTAAATATAAAGGCTCTTTGGCAAGGGTGTGAGCCACCCCAAAAGAGCATCTGTCGGACTCCTTAAACCAAAAATTTAAAAATATATATAATTATAAATTCTAGTAACACTTGACAAGCCATACCAAACTGTACCACTAAACACGTAGGATATGACAATGTTACTTAAAAAAATGGTGATGAAATAACAGCAAACCTAAGTCTGTGCCAAGACTGGACCTCACTTGGTACTACCCAGTCAAACCTTTCCGTACAAAATGTATTGTAATGGCCAATAACAGTGAAGTGAAAACCCTTTAAAAAAATGTGTGGGTTATCAAAATAAACTTTTAAATGGCCATCCAAGAAATTCAGGTGGTTCAAATTCTACATTGGCTCATCGAGTTGGGGTTAAACTTAAGGGCAACTATATTTATTATCGGTCACAATTAGTGATGTGCTGGCCGGCTGTGCGATTATAGCCATGGCGAATTTTCTTAAGATCCACCGTTTTTTTTTAAGTGCTTAGGCTTGAGGGGGGAAAATGGACAGCTTTGAGCTCTTTAGGGACATGTGAAGGATACAGGTGCAACTCCCTGGCTTTAAGTGCACACTTTTCTGTAAAAGATAAAAACGACTTCCACAATATCCATTGGGTATTGAGTAAAGTACAAAAATGTTTAGATGTTTAAAAACACCTAAACTGTTATACGAACCTTTATCCTTCACATGTCAAGATTTTCCCCCCTCGGCCGAGGTGGTGGGACATAGCATCTGATTAACTCAGGTAATCTACAGTAACTTATATTTAATTACTATAGGGTTTGTTTTAAAGAGTAAAAAGGACACATTAAGAACAGCACATTTTTATTCTTAATATTACGTTGATTACCTCCTGCCTCGGATTGTGTGGGGCAGGTCGGGGGGGCGAGTCCTCAAACACCCCCTCTTCCACCTAATAATCCACTGTGCCCGTCACCTATTTCTCAATGTCAGAGAGACTTGGTTTGGACAAAGGCTCAGCTTAGCCGACCACTGGGGTCAGAGTACGGACCTCACGGGAAAATCTGTATGCCACCTCAGGTCAGCATTCTACCCTGGGATGAGATTCAAATCCATCCCTTCGATGTTCTGCATGAAACACAGAACCATGCGGTGAAACCACCATGACAACTTGTGCATCACGAACCAAACGTCAAATTGTTATTTTGGCTCCAATTATGTAGGATACAAAAGCACGAATGAATTCTGTATTTTTAAATGAAAATACAATTAAGGTCTAACAGTCACCGAAAACATGGTTTTGTAATACAGATGTAACTTTTAGCAAAAATGGGATTTCTACATCTGTTGTACATATTACTTTAAAATACAGTACCTCACTAATCGAGCAGTATAAAAATGATGAAACAAAAAACCCAAATATGTAGCACAGTCTGCATGCTTTTTATTAAAGTTACCTATGAATCCAAACTATACTCAAAGCACAAACCGAAAAAGTTGAATACATCGGTCATTAACGCTGCCTTACTATAAAACATAAGAGTATAAAGTACACTGAAGGCCGCTGCCCAAAAGTTAAGCATATCATCCCAGGAACCCATTAAATATCCCTTACGTATATTTATGTTGTAAGGCAGTGTTAACGATGAACGTGGGAAGTTGGGGTTTTTGATTTGTGATTGTACACCACTGCAAATGCAGTCCCTTAATATTCTATAATACTAAAGCAATAGCCTGACTTGGGCAACTTGAACAACGTCTGTACTCGAGATCGACACCTTTTCCACTGCAAAGACAAAGATCCCCCTTATAGCCTTAACAGACTGTTGGTGCAAGTGCTGTCAGCAAGCACCTTTGACCACTGCTCTGACCCATCCAACAAATCTTACAGTTCAACCACACGTGGATTTAAAATGCATCTGACCATACAACCCCCGTAAGGACAGGTCCAGATTGGCACGCGGTAATCATGTGTGACGTGCGCTGTACACTTTCAAGACTATGGAACAATACCCAAGCAGGAAAAGAGAAACCTAAAATTTACATTTTCATGGGCAAACCTGTCCAACATTTCTGTGTACAATGACAGTTCCACTGAATACTCGTTGTCTAGCAAGTAAAGCAAATCGGCTCAGCCAGATATAAATGCCTGAGTGAGGCCCTCCCCTAGATAAAACTAGGCCTAAAAAAATTAGCAACAGGGGCAAGGACCTCCCTCAAGTAGCCTCTAACTGACATGGAGCACCTGGCAAGGGCACTGAATTAAGTCCATTCCAAAGAAGAGACCCACCCGGCTTCAGCCAGGTTTCGGGCTACGTTTTAAAAAGCCAGAGCTACCTTTGAATGCAGGACGAGTCGCTGCTAAGGTTTGTGCCGGTGCTGTGACCCGACATTTCATGGTCATGCAGTAGATGCCATTGAGCCTACTCTGCCGGCTTGTCGGTGACGGCATCCTTGATGGGCTTGACACGGTATTTGTTGAGCGGCATGTGGTGAACGATCTCGAGCTGCCGTGTGGTGGTGCACGGCTTCATGTCCTCCAGGCCCTGGCCAAGCAGCCACGAGTTGGTGGCGTCATCCATCTCCGAGGTCACGTGCACCTTGCTCCACTCGTCCCACCAGCTGTGGAAGCGCCGGTGCAGGCGCCGCGAGACGCGCTGGTGCGACTGTGGACAGGAACAAACCGCGCGCGTGACGGTGAGCGAAATAGCTCCGTGGAGTGGCATCCCACACGCAAGTCCACAATGGCGATTGTTAGCCGTAATGAATTACAACAAGAGAGAAAGATACGCATCACTTTTAAATGACATAAAAAATATATATATATATGCTTATAATAATAATTGCAGCGAAGGCTTCACACAAAAAGAAAATCTAATAAGCTTGTTTAATAACCTACGGAATTTCTGGGACCGATTTACCTATCCAAATTCCATCAGTTTGTTGTGGACAACTGAAATGTTGCTGGGTTGGTTAGAGTTAAGTTAAACAGACCCATGAATCTTAAAATATTATTTTCCACAAATAGAAATGTATACAATTATCCTGCACTGTGCAAAATTGGCCCAGGTGATAGGACAACTATCACCTGTAACACCTGGCAAAACAGAATTTGTTTTGCAGCCCACAACCCTGATGAGTCACCTCCGTTAAAGGGGGTCCAAATGGTTTTCCTACTTATAGGGTTCATGAGCTTGTGCAGATATTTTGACAATTATCCCATCAAAAACACATTTTTTTTTCCAGATACATCCTAGTTTCCTTTCCCATAAAGTTAAGCACTCAATAAATAACCAAGTATTGCACTTTGGATAAATATAATTCTTTAAAAACATTGAACTCCAAAATAACCCAACTATACGAATAAAAACAACCCTCACCACATATACCATTAACACCTTCATATATAGTGTGCTTGCTCGAGCACCAGTGGCGAGATGTTAACTACCTCACCTGATATATGTATATACAGGATGTCGTGGGTTCGATCCAGACCATGATGCCTGTATATCTTTGGAGTTTGCATGTCTCCCCCTTTGGTTGCAAGGATTTTTCTCCAGGTCCTCCGGTTTTCCCCTCCACATTTAGAACCATGCATTTAGATTATTTGCCTCCTATTTATTCCACACAAGCCACTTCGTTGAGCTACCATATGTGGGCCAGGTTGCTTCTACAAGAACTATACAGATCAGTGGGCCTTACATGGTAAAATAAAAATAGTTTTAGTTTACCAGTTTCATTAGGGAGTGTGCCTGTGCACCACTGGCAATCTGTGCATCACACTTCCGTTAATCTGAACCCCGCGGGAAGTAGTCACGGAGGAAGAGCGGCAGTATGGCGAAGGGGCGGTTGTTACCTGCTGGGCACGCTGCAGGGCGGTGCGTCGGTAAAGGTAGTCCTCCGAATTGAACACGTAGACCATCTTGTACGAGTTGAGTTTGAAGTTGCACTCGATCTTGTTGAAGGTCTCCGGCTCCCCAGGTTTGGGGGTCGTGGCACCAGTGGTGCTGCCGGCGCCGCTTGATCCGCTCGCCGCCTCGCGGCTCTCCTTCTCCTGGCAGTCGAGCTCCCGCTGCCACTTGCGCACTCGACGCAGGTTCCTGCAGGGCAAGAGTTGCCAATTAAATTCGCCACTGCCACTTCATGCAGAACTTGTTGCCCCAAGCCACTAAGTAGTACTGTCGTGTATGGATGTTTTTGGTGAGGAGGGAAAAAAGAGTTTGGGCAAGGTTTCACTGTTATGTTAAAAAATGAGATACTGCAATGCAAGATTGTGTTTTAATTGAATGTTTGTTTTCTTGAGACAGCCCTTGCCTTACTTTCATACAATCAAGCTGCATCTTATGATGAATCAAATTAGTAAAACAAATTCTGGACTCAATAAATGTATATTCCCATTCCTCTTAAGTTCTACATAATTTATATAAAAAAATAAACCTTTTGCTTTACACAAGTACAACTAATTAATCTGATCCATAGGACGAGTTAAATTAGCTTATGGAAAACAATGCTTGGTTGACCAGACCAGCAAATGGAACAAAGCAATGTGGATTTTATGGCACTCTAGACGGCTTACCTGGGCAGGAAGACAGGCTTGCGAGCCAGGTGTTCCCTTAGCTCAGGCGATGAGAAGTCTGGGCTCACGTAGCGGTCCACGTAGTCCGACCAACGCTGCCCACGCCCACCACAAATAAAAACACGTTAATGCTACCGCTGCAATAATCTGCGTGCTATTCAACAATGATCCTTGTAGCAGCATAATAAAAATCTATTTATTAAAATCTGCTAGAAAAGGAGAGCCTACTGTAAAACTAATCGTACACATCTGCCAAATTTGATTGCTCACAAATAAATTGGTAAATTCTACATGACAAAATCACTCCCTGCCGGCAGGCCGGTGCTGCGACCATCTTGTGATGTGCAGGAACAGCTGGCACTGGGTGTCCCTTTAACTAGAATGATGCTGTGCAATGGAATGGTTGAAGGTGAGATGGAACTGGCATTTCCATTATATATATATCTTTTTGATATTTCACATTGCCATACAAAATGGCCCTTATAAAATCGGAATAACGGATACAATAATTGTCAACAAAAACTAATTGTGCCATCGTGGATTGAATATATCAGAATAAGAAAAATAGACTAAATGTTTTACTTCATCAGCTTACAGGCCCATTCTGGACCAGTGTTTCCAACTTTTTGTTTAAGAAAACTTGTTTAAAATACTTGACGATGCGATTCAGAAAAGCATCTGGCGGTATAGATTAACACTAGGCACAAATCGACAAGATGCAATGCCGTTGATTTACACGGAGGTGGTAGCCACAGCAACAGGATGAAAGGTGTCGTGACAACAAGAGCAGTGACTGTACCTCTACTTCAACGGGGCCGTCCGAGTGGTCCTCATCTGTGTCCAGCAGTTCCACCATGAGCTTCACACGACCCTCGCTCTGTATGAACATCACCTGCAGAGGGGAAAAAATGCCCCAAACCAATGTAAAATTGTGCTTTAGTCCAGCCGATGGGTCTTCAACAATAACACCTTTCCAGAAGCATTTAAAAGCAGGCAGACGTCTCATCACAAGACACCATTACAAAAATACATCTTATCGACAGTACTTTTTCTTATCACACGCCCTTGCAATTAATGTCATGACAAAACTAAATGTTTGACTATCAATGCTGGAAAAAAGCTAAGAGGTCAAAAAGGAGATCAATGGTTTCTGATTTCTAGGAATTGTGACCGAGTTGAAGCCATTCACTCACTACGCTTGAGAAGCCAGTTTCATTACACGTGGCTAAAACCCATATTCACTGGGCATTTCAGAGGTAGCTGCTCAACTCTTGAGACAGTATTTGTCCGCTTAACCATCTGACCAAACAATTACTTATTGTTAATACGCTGGCAACCGACAAGCAACTGGATGGTTTGTACGATCGGCGAGGAATTGGGGGTGGGTGGGCAGTGCCATACCTTGAAGCAGTTCTCATCGGACATGTGCTGTTCCACTTTTTTCTGGTAGGCGGCCTCATGAGACGAGCGGCTGCTTTGAGTGGCCAAGCTGCCGCCGGTAGCGGCCGGCGACTCGCCCAGGTACAGCTCCATGACCCGCACGCACACCTCGTCCGTCACGATGTGCTGCAGCTGTTGGCAAATGTGTGGTTAGAAATGAAGCAATGAAGACTGGGGGATGAGGGCATGATTAGCACTGATCATCGCAATGGCAGCAGCTAAACGTCACAATGCCTTGCTTTTGTGGAATTGTATGTGCTGAAATACAAGTGTATTCTACCGAACTATATGCTTTGGTACAGGAAATGCAATGATTTACAATTTTTTTTCCCTCTGTAGTGCAAGTACAATAAAGTGCCTGCGGGCTTAACATGCAAAAAACAAGTGCAATTTTCATAAATAGGAATAGGGGTTCTTGCACGCATGCTTTAACCAATGCACCCATGCGAGCAAGTGAACGCACCGTTAAAGCGACAACATTAACAGCACTTGCAATAAAGCGCATTGTACTGCATAAACCACTTGAATTATGCCACTTGCAATAGTAATGCAATGGGTGGCAAGGTGGCTGTGTGTGGCGAAGGTGGCAGCAGACCTGGCGGACAATGTTCTGGATGAGCTTGTCCATGGTGAAGCCGATGTAGGCGTGGATGGTGAACATCTCGCGCAGAGTATCCTCATAGTGGGATGACTCCATGTTGCCATCCAGCAAATTTTTCACCATGTCCAGGAAGGCCGGGTAATAGTCATCTACTTCCAGCTCACCTGCAGTCCACAGGGAAACGAGGTAAGCGGCAGTCAGATCCATTCTTCATCAACTAGCTCGTTTGCCTGTCCAAGGACAGGTGTATATTGCAGTAAATCTGAAATCGAAGATTGTTCAGCTCATGATTATTAATGAGGGGGGGTTGCCCCATGTGGAGTGACGTCACCCGCAAATGGTTATTGTGGAGGGGAGCAGCATGTGGAGTGACATCACGCGCGGGAGAAACACATACTTGGCTTATTATATTAGTAATAGCTACAGCCAGCCAATCACCACTCAATTTTCACCAACAAAGTAAGCCGGTAAGGCTGACCAGTCAACTAGTCGACCATGGTAAATCAACTACCGTAAAGTTACCAGGCAGCCTACAAAGTAAACCTCAATCAAATGTTAACCGCTATCGCCAATAAAGGCAAATCAGAGATGGTTACATTTATTATGTTTTTGCCTTATTTCTTAGCTTCAAAAGTCAAATAGCCTTGGTGAGAGCATAGCTTGTTTCTTAATGTATTTTCCATGACAAAGGAACCCTATCTGTTTCTCACCCTGTGCCCACCTGAACAGAGATCACAAGTTGTGCCAATGCAAGTAATAAAATGTTGGGGAGCCACTTTGGCGTGCCACTCCAAGAGCTGGCCGCCATGTATAATAACGCTGTACGAACACCAATCCCAACTACCCGCTTTTTCTCTCATACATGGTTATGGCACGCTGAGAAAAACTATGATCATGCCCAGCGGGCCACAAAAACGAAATTTATTGACTGCAGCAGTATTTTTTCAGAGCACTTGTATATTCTTGAGTAATCTCGTGTGTTAAGTCTGCCGGGGCGACACGCACTGGGCTGCTTGAGTCGCAGTTGGTAGGCAGGGCTTTCCTTCTTGTCCTTCTTGGCTGCGGGCTCCGATCCCATGCGCTCCTCCTCCATCTGCCGCTCCGCCTGGATGTAGATCCGCAGGAGCCGCGAGCACAGCAGCTGGTGCAGCCGCAGGAAGATGTACCAGTTGTTGTTGACGAACATCAGGTTGTACACATGCTCCAGCCCCTTCAGCTTATGCGCGTGCGTCGTGGCGAACAGCAGCTTGCTCTTGCCCGTCACGCTGCCCCCTCCGCTGCCCTCAGACTTATTGCCCTTCCCGGGACTGCTGCCATCTGCTGGCCCATTGGCCTTGCCCTCGGCCGAATCCGTGGAGGAGGCCACGGTCGGGGCAGCATCTTCGTCTCCCGCAGCCGACTCCTCCATGTCGCTGAGCTCACCGCGCGAGCCGAAGAACAGGTCTGGCACGAGGTGGTAGATTAGCTGCTTGATCTTGTGCTTGTCCTCGGTCTGGATACCAGTCTGCCGCTTGACGTGGTGGATGATGAGCGAGGCGGCGTCCTCCAGGATCTGCTTGTCCTCGTACTCGTACTCGAGGTGTGGGCCCGACGCCGGTGACACGTTTCCCTCCGCCGCCTGCTCCTGGTGCTGAGCAGCGCACGGCGCCAGGGTTGGGAAAAGCAGCACAGGAGGTTAGGCACAATTTTGGACAACCTTGGTCTATGCTGTGCATTTAAAACTACAAATTTATATGAAGCAAGTACTGTGCCTTACTATGTAAAAGAGGTACCCCACAGGCACGCATACTTTTAAATTAATAGAAATAAAATTCAGTTCAAGATACATGCTACCAATCATGCATTTAAAATGTATATTTAGTTTATGACAATCATCCTGCAGATGTTACCAGTAGCTTAATGGAATGAGACAGAACAAATATGACAACATACGAGACAAAAATACAAATATTAGTGTAAAAAAGACAAAGAAACGGAATTGGTGAATTGCATCATGGCACCGAATAGTAACATTGAATTGCATAGAGTAGGTTGGCGAAACATTATATGCACATTGACAAGACATTTAACCTCAATCTCCACCACCACCATCCATGATCAAGCAACTAAAAAAAAACACTAGGCAAGTCTCCCCAGCTTCCCTTACCTCGTCATAGATCGTTTCAATCTCATTGAGGAGGCTCTTAGAGCGCAGGGCCTTGGTGTCGTTCTGCTTGAAATTGATGCCCTGGTGGTCGAGTGATTTGAGGTAGTACTTCTCATTCTGCTCTCGCCAGATCTTGTTGAAGCCGCGCTGCGCCTCGCGCCACTCCTCATCCTTTGCCTTGAGCCTGTTGGCAACAGCATGAGAGATTTGCAAGAATTATTTTTTTTATTCCTCTCACTTATACATCACAGCAGTGGCATCACTTAAGTCTCACTTTTAAAGTTATGGCTTTTTTATTATGAATAACGATTCAAACTTGTGCCGCATAGTGCACAAAATAATTTTCGTTAATAACTGCTGAACTGAAATATGGCAATCCATCAAATCACCAGGGGGGGGGGGGGCAGGCAAGTCATTACATTCCTACTAAGAATGCATCAACAAGATAACTGATTTTGCCATATTCTGAGTGCAGTTTAGTCCACTACACTGGCTGAAAATTGTACCTCTTGAGGACTACGGGCACGGCGACAGCGGGGTTCTTCTTGAGGCCGTCGATGATCTCATTGGCTTTGTCACCATAGATGCGCTGTACAGCCTTGCGGTGCACGACCTCTGAGGTGCCGCCCAGGCAGCTGTCGAGGTGGAAGCGCGCCTTGTCCTCCTCCGACATGCGCGACAGCTTCTTGTGAACGCTCTCCAGCACGCGGATCGTCGCCAGGTTTGTCTCTAGCACGTAGTCCAGCTGACGGCAGAGGCAGTGGGGGAAGCAAACGATGAGACGTGGTGTAATGTGGGGGATAGGGGGGGGGAAGGATGGTCAGCCAGTGAAAGATAAAAGGAGGCTATAATTGATGCAAATATTGCAGATAACAGGAACACAAAGCAACAGCAACCTAGTAACAAAATAGGGGACAAGAAAAAAAAATGGAACATCCACATGCTGTTGCGGCAAGCCTAAGATGCCAAAGTTCAGGAACAAGCATTTGTTAAAACGGTTCTAAAAACATACGAACACACCTAATAGGAGGGGCAGTAGGAGAGTGAAGTAGCCAGGTCAGAGACCGGTACCTCAAATCGTTCATCCTCGCAGCGGTAAATGTGCTCTTCGTACTGAGTCTTCTTGGAGCTCACAAACGTGGAATCCTCCGACCACGATGGGAAAGACACCCAGGTGTCGTTCAACACCTGTACCACAAAACATCAAAAGCTTAACATTAGCTTTAACTTCGATACCATAGAGCAACTCCAATAAAGCTATGCTAGACTCGTCATTACAATTATTATAATTTAAATGAATGCTTTTAAGAGTTAGATTTAATAATGCAAATATAACTATAGTCTTTCCTTTCCATTTGTTTTAAGATTAAGAGTATTGTTTCATGTCACGCTATCTTTTTCAGCCTCATATTCTAAGTTGCAGTTTTAAATGTAAACAAGTATTTTTCGTGCCCTATATATAACATTACACTTTTCCATGCTTAGAATTTGCAAACGTCTTCCTTTGTATCATTTCCCAAATTTCTTAGCCGTTGGATTATGATTGGTGTGGAACACATAATTATTTTCTGAATGGGGCTTACTGGCTATAAATTATATTAACTAATCACAGGGGGTCTTGGTTTTTAACCAGTCAAATTGTGCAGGCAGTGAGGGCTCCAGTAATTGAGGGAATGTATTTGTCATATTTACCCCAGGAAATCCTAAGAAGAATCGGGATTAATTTTGCAGCCCTGTAATGAGAGGTTTCCATTTTTAAAGGAACCTTGTGCACGTAGGAGAAAGCTGGAATACCCCAAGAGAACCCAACCATACGAGTTGATAACTTAAGAAAAATAAATCCATTTCCTGTATTATCATGGCCCTAGCCACCGCAAACTATGGCTGACCGTCTTTATTTAGACCGAATGAAACAATGGTAAATTCCCAAGAGGTAAAACCCAGCCTTCTCTAGTCTCTCTGGAGTAAAAATATCCAAGAAAAACACAGTAAGAGTCCTGGCAAGAAATCCCACCCCCCGTCTCACATCCAAGTCCCCACTGCTTCACTCACCTCGCGGCACAGCGGCGTGCGCCCACTGCACTTGGGCTGCTGATAACTCTTGGGCAGAGCACGGTAGCTCGGGCCCAGACGCTTGCAGGAGGCGTAGTCGATCTCCATGGCAATGCCCTCAGCCGAGCGGTCCTTGGGCAACGCCTCGGGGTGGGAAAACTCCTTGTAGCCAACAAATGTCTTGAACCAGCTGAAGAGCTCTGGGAACTTGCTGTTGGGGGGGGGGGGGGGGGGGGTTGTGTGCAGACACGTGGTATTGCATGGTTCACATTATGGTTGTTATTATCAACTCAGCCGATCATCACATCACTCTGGGGTAAGTAAAATGAGTACTTGTTCAGAAGTAAAATTGTCTACGTGCGAATACTTTTCCCTGCCATAGGAATGTAGAACATCCACCAGTCCCAGGACTGGCAATCCAATTGGGATTTATGCAACATCTAAAATGTAACCACATTTCAAGACGTTGCACAGAACAATGGGCATATTTATTGAACAGGAGTTCTAAATAACATTCCATATACCAATAAACTTAATTTTTATTGAACAAGTCTCAAATATCTTCACACATGAAGAAGAATTGGGGAGCGCTCATCATGACTGGCAATGCTGAGACAGTAGTGGGAATTCCTTTTCCTACTTTGTAGGATAACCAATGCCATGAATAAATATCACGAACATATTTAGCGATTACTGCCTACCATGGTAATCTTAACCTCAAAAGAAAGCTAGGCACCGCTTTATTTTAAGTTTCAAAAGCAACCCATTGGTAATGAGCCCTGTCCAATTCCCAGACAAAAGGCTTGCTCATGACAGTGTTAACAGCAGAAAGGGGCATCTCCTTACTCCTAATTATAATGTAACAATGGTACGAGATGCAGATCAAAGGTGAAGACTCATCTCACTCTCCATGTTTCAATTAATTATCTCAATTCAGACCCACGATTAAAATTAAGAATCCATTCTTGTGTCCTAAAAAGTATCCATATTGCTTGCATGGTTTCTCATGTTCTCCTCTAATAATTTCTGGTTCTCCATTGGTCTATGTAAATTTCTATTTAAAGCTTTCGTGACTGCAGGGATTCATATTTTTGGTTCTTTCGGTAAAGTCACATAGAAGGGAAATAATAAAATAATTAAAATAAAACATAAGAGAGAATTTTATTGTTTTATTTTTATTATTTTACTATTTCCCTTCTACGTGACTTTACCGAAAGAACCAAGAATATGGTCTATGTAACATTCGTATAGTCTGCATACACTGGAAACCATCAATCCTCAAACCATTTGAGGAATGCATCGTGAGCCTTACCAATCTACATTCAGCAATTAATGCGTCCATACAGTCCTAGCATATGCGTACCCCAGGAAGGGAAACACCAGCTGCACCAGCTCCGAGCGCGACACCACCTCCTGGTTGAAGAGCACAAGGCACCGCAGAAAATTCTCGTATACCTCGTGGCTCTTCAGTGCTTTCCGCACCTACACAATAGGCACACACACACACACACGACACAGGTAAAGTTAAATACAAATATTAAACGAGCGGCATTTGGATTTCCATAGCAATAAAATACAGCTGCATCTAAAGATGTTGTAAAACTGGGGGGGGGAGGGGGGCATGCTTATTTTTTGGGAGCAAGAGAAAGGCTTCTCTTAGGTTATTAAGGTGAAAGGTGGAGAAAAGGGTAAGAGGCTCTTCAAGAGTAGACAGAAAGGCACCTCAGCGAGTCATGGCTTGAAAAGGGCAATGGTCTAGCAGTGCAGAGAGCTCGAGGGAGATTGTTCCAGACATCGGTAGAGTAGGAGTGACCGACCACCCATTGAGCAGAGGTTAACTTGGGTTTTGAAAGAAGCCTTGGTTGCTAGAGAGGAAAGGCAAATTAAATGAAGATGAGATGAGAATAGACAGACAGGCAAGGGCGAGTCCATGGAGGCTCTTGATGACAGCAAGGGCAATCTTGCTGATGCAGGATTGAAACGGGAGGGAACCTGAGAATTGGGTTATGGTAACATTCACTGTTATGTTTGTGGTACATTTTTTTAATGCATAAAAGTTGGTGTGATCTTATAATTATATTAACCTGTCCATTGAATTACATAAATATGGAAGCTGGTGTTGTGATACTCAAGTTAAATTTATCTGCCATGATTTTATGGCAGATGAGCAGGAAGTAACCGGCATTGCCCGGGGGAAAAATATATTTCAAAACTTGTCTTCTCTTAAAAACATAACATATACATACACAAATACTAAGCTATTGTGAAAGCCCAGCATGCCGTTTGTCTGTCCATTTGTCCGTCAACAAAATTATAAGTCCAAAAGGTAAGAGAGTAGGGGGTAAATGGTTGATCTAAAAAGGTTTCCGAAAATTGTCGACACACACCCCCCCTCTCCCCTTCAAAAATGTTTTTTTGCCCACCACGTAGGCATATATACCTACAGACCATACATACAATAGAGGAAGTATTTATTTAGTCTATCGTAGTATCTGCTGACTCTGTAGTTGTATCTACTGACTGTACAGTAGTATCTACTGAGCGCAGTAGTATCTACTGACTGTCGTAGTAATTACTGACCGTAGTAGTACCTACTGACTCTAAGTCGTATCTACCGACTCAACGGTAGTATCTATAGACTTTAGCAGTAACCACTGGCAGAGCCAGTGGGGGGGGGGGGTGGCATATGCCCCCCCATGATCCGATCATTGGGGTTTATTAGTAATAAATCGGCATTTTGCGACCCCCACTGCCACTGTGTAGCATATTATTACGTGCCAGGGACTCTATGAGATGATAGCACAATAGTCTGAATCCATAATTGGCAATAAGGAACGGCAAAGCAGTTATAAGTGACTCACAAAATTGTGCGCAGTTGCGTATACAGTACACGACTTCCCTGAAGGCATCAACACCTTCAGCGAGCGCGATGCTGATCACACGCAGTTCGAATTCGACCCTCGATCGATGGCTGCGCCATCACCGCACACACGTCGAATAAAAATCAAGGGACAAGTCCTTACTTACTAACAACTCCTATAATTTCTCATTGCTGGAGGGGTTGCCCCCCTACCTGAAAATACTGGCTCTGCCATTAGCAGTAGCACAGACTCTGTAGTAGTATCTACTGACTATAGTAGTACCTACTGAATCTATAGTAGTACATATTGACTCAATAGTAGTATCTGCTGACTATAGTAGTAACTACTGACTCCATAGTAGTGTAGAGGAGAGATATACGCTGTGCGCTGTTAAGCGGGTGCAACTGAGGTCAAACAGATGTGTGCATTGCAACATGGAGTTTGCACCCAAACCGCCAGTAATTAACGGGAAAAGCGGGTGCAACCGAGGTCGAACAGGTGGTTACACTGTGACCGGAGGTTGGCGTCGAAGAGACGGAAGATGGGGGGTGAGAAGGGATTAATGGGCCAACTGGCGCCAGGCTGGCGGCAGCAGGGGAGCACGTGAGGACTCGGAATGAGGAGGGGTATATAAGGGGAGTGTGCGTAAGTGGAGGGAGTTGTTGTTGCCCGGGAACCAAGAGTGAAGACATCTCGCCGCTGCCGCTCCAGCCGTCAACGGGACCTCAACCCTCACGCCGTCGCCTGGCGGGTGTTGGCTGAACCCTCCCGCCCGGGACAGACGAGTGAGTGGGTATGAGGGAGCATAGGTGAGGGCAGCGGTTGAGATACAGTGTCGCTGAGTACGAAGCTGCTGTGTGCAGAGTCGCTGAGTGCGGAGCTACTGTGTGCAGGATAAGTGAGGTGCAGAATAGATCAGAGCGAGCAGAAGTCCAGTGTATGTGACCGTACAGATAGTTATAGGAGTGCCTACCACTGGCGCGAGAACAGGTGAAATAAAATGTAAGCAGGCGACTTGTTACAACATGTGGGTGCGAGTAATTTTTGAAGACACGACAGTAGTATATGTTGACTATAGTCATATCTACAGACTCCGTAGCAGTATACTGACTATAGTGGCATCTACCGACTCTATAGCAGGTAACTACTAGCTTTACAGAGTGCTGTGGGTGAGGCCTAGTCCCGTGCAGAGCCCCCGGCCTCACTTAGATTGCCCAGCCGGCCGAGGTGGCACCTTGGCAGGCTGGGCCATTACCGCCCCCCACGATCCCCCCGCCCACTCTAGTAGTTCTACGGACTATAGGAGTAGCATCTACCGACTCTATAGTAGTAACTGCACACATTGGGGTGGGGGATAAGAGGACATCACACTGAAGAATTTACCTCAGCATTGTGTATTTTTTTGCATTTGTAGCACAAATGAGAATTCCCCCCACCGATTGCGTGTCTGCGTTGCTAGGGGCAACCACGGCTCAGCATTTCGCGCATGAGCAAATGCGTGGTTTGGTGCGCGCTCAACGTGGTAATATAATAAGAGTACTAAATTGTTAATTTAACTACTTTAAAGTTGACGGATGGGAAATACGAATAGCGCTGGCTCACCCCCGGGCTTATCGCCTGTATCTGGGTACTTTTTTTTTTTACGTATACCCCACAGTTTGCGAGTTAAATCCGTCGCAAGTTGCGTACACAGATGGAGACAGACAAAAAATGACTTGTATAGGTAAGACAACAGCACAACTGATTAAAAGATTGCAAGCTTTGATAAAGACATATACAAAGTATCACACAATTAAGCCACATGACACTAATCATTTCACTTTGAAAAATCATATAAAATTAAGGGAAATATAAAAATGTAAACCCTGCCTGCCTTTAAACACCTGGCAAGAAAATGTACGCATATTGCACGGCGCTACCTTATCGAAGAAAGCGAACTCCCCAAGGCTGCCGTGTTTGCTCGAGTCAGCGCTGGACGTGTCTTTAAAGCTGCTGGGCTTCAGTTTCTTCTGCAATGTAAAACGTGGCGAGGGGCTTGTTTTTGAGGCCTTGAGTGGACAGAAAAAAACAAAAAATTAAAATTATCAAGCAGCAAACAAATAAATCGCACAGGTTTTCTTTTATTAGATGGTGTAAAAATGTGTCGTTAAACCCATCATCACCCGACAGCCAATTAGTAAGGTGTGTCGCGTAAACAGAACGTGGCAATTACTAATACAGCACACCGGTGTGTTAGTGTAAATGGACAACATTTAACGGACATTTCTATTTTTGCACGATCTAACCCAAAAACCTCCGTTATGAATAATATTGGTCGCGAAAGCCTAGGGGGTTAAATAAATCGCAGTATGAAAACAGAATAAATCGCAGCATCAGATTTTTTTCAAGAGCTTGCATATTCAATATTGCAGATACGATTCCAACGACCGACAGCCCAATCCTTAACTATCAACAATATCCAGATGTAAGTCCAAACACCAATTCTAACCCCTCCAGCAAACACAACCCTAACCACACTATCCATCTAGACCTCGGCCTATCCCCAACGTTACTCACATTCAGACCGTAGTCTGACGCATATACCCAAGCCAAAACAATAACTACCCCTAACAAAAAACCCCACAAATCAGGCGTGGAAAACCTTCTTACATTTTTTCACGTGCATAATTTCGCTCAAGGCTCGTAGACTGGATATGCACAAAAACAACATCGATCACCGAACAGACCCAAAGCTGACATGGGTGGGAAACAATGTCAGAGTGCATGGCCAGTGGCCGGTGTCCTCCACCTACTCACCTTGGCGGGCGGCGTGGTGCCAGGCCCACTTAGCCGCCGGATCTGGCTGCCGTTCTGGCTCAGCCGCTTGGTGCTGCTGCCCATGCTGAGCAGCGGCTTCTTGACCGTGGCGCCGTGGTCATTGTGCACCGAGTCCACCTTCTCGCAGGTCTTCGTTAGCAGCTGTGAATGTGGATGCACATGCACCATTGACACACAATCCTGTGGCAGCCCACACGAAAGTTCAGGATAAAGAGGTATATATATTTGGTGCGGTTTCCTATGGCTACGCTTCTGTTGACACTGGCTTTAAGTTTCAAGCATCAATATTCCGTAGATTTATGATTTTAATCAATTCCAATGCTCCTAGATTATATTAGATGTATATGGCGTAATGGGTTGGTGACCCACACCCACCTCAAGTCACTACCTTCACCAGCGTCGTTAAAACAAAACCTTGAATTGATTCATGATCAGATCGACAATTTATTGAATTGTGGGTAGGGTAAATCATTACATGTCTGATTAACAATTAAGCCGAAAAATTACAAAATCACCTTTTAGTCTGGCTCAGCATCAGGAAACAACAGTGAACCCACAGAAACGTTAATTTGCTTTGACCCTCTGTACATTATTGCCTCAGGCCTCTCATAGCCTTGGCTGTATTAATACAATGGGTCACGAGCAATTCAAACCGTGATGCAAACCCACGATTTAACATGGCACTTTGCTAAATTTAACGCCAACTTAAATCAATAACCAACAACAGCCTCACACCTGCATGGCCAGACCCCAGCATACAAATAAACCACTACAATAAAACAACAGATGTACTCGTGAGCAAAACAAGTTGGCATGTACAGGTAGTCCCCGACTTACGATGGAGATGCGTTACGACGACCCCATCGTAAGTCGAAAATGGCCTAGCCTACCCAGGAGTCTTAAAGAATGGTGATAATTTAGCAAAACAGAGCAATTTACAGTACCGTACTGTATAAACTATATACTGTATGTATTTATTAATTACAATACTGTATTGCACAGTGAAATTTAAAGTAAAAAACAAGGTAAATTCTTAGCCTACCTATATGAACTGCAATTTCATAGAAAGTTTTTTCAGGAAACATTCCTATCTGCTATAAAAGCTTTTAACATGCATTGAACACCGAGACAACTTAACTCCGCCGACCGCTGGTGAGAGTGAGGCATCACACAAGGCGGGAGATGCGTACAGTACATCCCGGCAGCGTCCCAACGTACAGTATCGTACCTCATACGCTGCTGAGTTTGGCTGCCGCGCGAAATGTAAAAAAATGTAACAATTTTGTCATATCGCTATCGCCATCGTAAGATCGAAATATCATAATTTGGACCATCGTAAGTTGGGGACTACCTGTATGTAGGTGGTCAGGACAGGGGAACAAATGCATTTGGTTCGTAGCGACCACTAAAGGGCTTACGTGAGAGCCGTTGGCATCTGGGAGGAACTGGCCGAACTCAGCCAGCAGGTCCTCCTGATTCTTGAAGAGCCGCGCAACCTCCGCATACACCTCCTGCTCCGTCAGCTTCGGCAGGTAATTCCCGCCAGACTCCTTCATATTACGCTGCTCCTTCTGCAATGGGCAGGGTGTGTCAAGCAGGAGTTATGGAGTGCAGCAGTGGAATGATCATTGCTGATGATGAAATAGGAATTTCCTGCACGTACAAATACAAATTGTAATTCTACAAATTACCAAAGGTTTTCACGGTTGTGCTCTATAGCTCCCCAATGTGTTTTTTGGTTCAGTTCCCGAAGGAGGTTCCAGCATGAGCAGCGACATGTCAGTGCCAAAGAAAATGCAATACAACCCAAAAACACATCAGGGCTAAAAATACATTGTTTTGCAACAGTAACACATTGCTAAGCCATTAAACTCAAAGCCCTTGCTTTCATCATTGATAAAGTAGGTGCTGGGAGGCACAATCCCCACTCACTCCCCTATTGCAAAAGCAGACCAACCCAGAAAACCCTGAAGGGGATTTACACACAGAACTACGAAAAATGTTAAGTGTATGAAAAAAAAACTAAGGAAACCCGAATTTGACTGAGTAAATTAGCCTTCTTATTAATATTTCCATACCATCAAGCACATACTAAATGTGCGAGTTAGCACGTATGGTCAGCTCCAAAGTCATCCGCTGCCACTGCCAAACACCTGATACGTGTGCAGGATCTCCAGGAAGGCCTTGTAGATGTCGGGTTGGCCCTGGAAGCGATTCTTGATCTTGTTTACGTAGTTGATGGCATGGTTGAACTCCACGGGTTGCGTGCTGTGAAGCTGCGGCTGCGGCGTCCCGTGCAGTCCTCCAGCGGCACCACCACCTCCGCCACCTCCACCTCCGCTACCACCTCCGCCGCCGCTGCCACCACTACCACCACCAGTACCAGGACCAGAGCCCTGGCTTGCTTGGCTCGTGGCTGCATGCTGCGTAGGGAAGCTGACCAGCGCAGCAGCTGCGGGGCCTGACGGCGTAACTGGTGAGCTGGGCACGGCCTGGTGAGAGAGAATGTGCACATGGGGAAAAATCTGGATGTTAAACTGTATGGGGGTGATGGTGTCACAAAGGAAGTTGTTTTATAATAAAACAAAGATGGAACAGTAAATTGGAAAATTCTTCAGAATATAATGTGGCCCGCCAAAAGATATTTGAATATCCTACACAGCCCTCGGTAACAAACACGTTCCATACCACTGCCCCACTTCAAAGAAAATTGAAACAAACATTATGGGACATTGGTTGACCCCCTATTCGCCAAATGTGTTAACACACAGCGATGTGATCTTACCTAAATGTGGACACCCATCCAAGAACAAACTGGGCCCAAAACCTTTTGCTTAAAATCCCTAAGTCAACCAGACAATACAGCTGCAGAATTACCTTGCCAAGTTTTGGTGTGGGTGGTTGAGTTGGCGAGAGCTGCGGGTGAGGGATGCTGCTCAGTGGGTGAGGCTGCACGTTGCTGTGTTGCTGTTGCTGCTGTTGTGGTGGAGGTGGCGGCTGCTGCACAGGCTGGGCAGACTGCGTGGGCGTCGTCACACTGATGAGGTCGTTCGTCTGCACCTCAATCTTGTAGCCCGGTGGCAAGAAGGTGTTGAAGCCCATGATGAGATCCGGGTGGCCCTTGAAGAGGTTGGAGACCCGGCTGATGACGCCAGGTGTGTCGATGCTGTGTGTAAATAACAAAAATGTGATACATGCATAAGCACACAATGCACAGATAACCCATTTGTTAATAAGCTCAAAATAGGAAGGAGGTAAATGCTAGACTTAAGGAATCACCCTTTGTGGTGATATGGTCATCTATTACGATTCAATCTACAAATTAAATATTTTTTACTATTAGTTTTAATTTATGCACACTAATTTATTCCATGAGCTTAAAGGTGGCATTTTCATGAAATTCATAAATCATTAATAATCCATTGTCCCTGAAATATTCGATGCACGCACCATGAGCATTAGAAGTTATTTTCAATGTTATTACTGTTGTGCCAAATAAAAAGTGGGTTTGCAATAAGATGCCATAATTCTGAAATACTATTTTCTAAAACCGGGTATGCGGAATCTAGTGTTGCGAAAACACAGTTGGGTTAATATCAACTAACACCACATTAAGTAATCAGAAATAATTTAAAATAATGCATAAGAATATATTAGGATCAACACATCATTACATCTCTACCAAAGTCTTGGATATTCAACAGAAAACAATCCATCAGAGTGAATCCAGGTTTCCTATGCGATTGTGGATCTGGGTGTGCAGCATCTTTCGCTTAAGAGTCTGCGAGAGACACTCATGAGTGAAAACTCACCTCTGGGACTTGAACTCTTTCATGATGTCCAGGAAGTCGTTGTACACTTGGGGCTGGTTCCCAAACTGTAGCTTCACCTGGTCCAGGTAGGACAAAGCATCCTCCACCTGGCAGTAACAAGATGTTGATTTAAAAAAAAGGTATGCATGCATTCATATAATGCAGCTGAGAAGTACATATACATTGCACTAAGTGTATAGAATTAATTTGTAGTCAATAAAATAACAATCGGTATGCACATTATATAAATCTGGTGTTTAACAAGGAGACTATACAGGAATTACATAAGAGTGCACTAAATATCCAATACGTGTTTATTTAGTGCACCCTTATTAAGCAGGATTAGATTAAATGTCACAACTCCATTCATGAATATTTGCATTATTTGACACAGTTTAATTATTTTTTCTAAAATAAGACATTTACATAAAATGCTTCATCCTTTAAATCACAATGACACGTTGAGATACAGAACTCAATTTCAAGAAGGAAAAGTGAAATGTGAAGTAGATTTTTAGCCCCGCTAATAGGTTTGCCAATTTAAGCTATAGTGCACCGTTCACACACAACTAATCACATTGGACGACTTCAACCCACCAACACAATAGCAGCTCTAATTAAGTGGCTCAGTGGTGCATCTACCTTGAGTCGCTGGAATTGCTGCCCTTGTGGCTGTGGCTGCGTGTGGGGATGAGAGGTGTGCGGGATGGGCTGGGGGTGAGCGGTGGGTAGCGAGGTGGAGTGATGATGTGTCCCGTGGACACCCGGGGATTGCCCGAGTGAACCCTGCGGCACAGTTGGAACCTGTTGGCAGTCAAAAAATAGCATTAACATCATGGCGTATTGCTGCTCAACACCACCAGCGATATTAGGAACAAAGCATGAATATATTACCGTAATAATATTTACTCCACAACCAGACTGCATGCAGATAATAAGCATAGAAATATGAAAAGTTACAATAAACAAAAAAAGTAGGGCGTAAACAATGCAATTTTTTTTTACATAAGCCTTATTTAGCTTCCACGGTTTGACTCCAATAAGCACACTTCGGATCTCAGAGGGTAAAGAGCACTGAATTGTGACCAGGAGATGGCAGTACAGCAATACTCTTGAATCTATTTGTGTGGAGCTTTGAGTGCAGTGCAATCCGATTACGTTCTCAGGGTACTCCAGTTTCTCCCCACATGCCAACACTGATTCATGAAAATGGCCAAACATAGCAACGTAGTGTGCTCCGGGAACAGGTTTGACGCTCAGCTTTTGTAGGTGCATAAAGAGCATTATTAAACCTAACATAGAAATGTAGTTTTAATATTGCTCTTATCTAATAATAAAGGCTGGCAGTGATTACTGCACTTTGCCATGAACATGGGGCAACCAGTTTGGTTCCTGCCCATAGCTAACACGAGTGGCAACACACCATTCCTGGGCTCCTTACCAGTCTGCACTGACCAGCATGGTGAATAAGTTAAAGTACCGCCAGGACAAAAATTACATGGGGAGGCCTTCATACAGCAGTGGATTGACAAACAGCTATAAATTACGTAGATAAATATATTTTACAGGCCTGAGCATTGACACTGACTTTTACTTCACGTGATATTGTTTTCTGTTATGATGTAGCCATTTCAATACTTGACGTTTTAAAACAAACATACAGTAAACCTTGGATGGCAAGTAACTTGGTCTGTGAGTGTTTTGCAAGACGAGCATTTTTTTTTTATAAATATTAATTTGATAAACGAGCGAGGTCTTGCAATACGAGTAGTACGTATACGCTTTGTCTGCCAAGCGTCACGTGATCGCAACTGATATACGAGTGCTTTGGATTACAAACACGATTCCGGAACGAATTATGCTCGCAATCCAAGGTTTTACTGTATGACCATGACAGAATGTCTTTTTTTTACATCTCAAAAACTTTTGACAGACCAAATATGCCATAAAACTGTGTTCTTAGGCTCAAGGCGAGAAAATGTCATTTTACCATAAACATATTATTATAAATTTTTTTAATTCTCAAACTTGAGCCAGTTAATAAAATTTAAAATACTCCCAAATATGAAGTGAATTAATACTTTTGGGTATGGCATGTTCAGTGTAACAATGTGAAGGTTGAAAAGGCAAACTAACGGTCAAAGCCAGTGGCCATTCCACTTGCTTTAATATTAAACCTTTAGACAAGACTGAGTCTTAAGACCCTTACAGACTGGGACCTGTGTGGGATATATGGACTATTCATTTAGTCCATACATGGGATAGATTCAATAAAAGATAACATTCAAACTTCACACAAATCAGCAACCTGCTTGCTGTACTGCCTCATATTAGGCACGACCTCAAACAGTCATCAGGCAACAACGCAGTTGAGTACTGCCTATTTGGCAGTGGTCATTTGGGATACCTATTAATTTCAAGGATCTATTATTTTTGCCCCCTTAATGCAACCCTATTTTCACGGATTCTCATGTGTAATTTGTAGTTTTATTTAAACCATTAAGCCCAACATAACAGGAGCACATTTACATGAATGATCATGAGCACAGTAGCGATCTTAAATTGCCACATCGTTAAATGCTTAATGCCCTGTGTGCCCAGTATGGGGACAATGACATTTAACTCAATAATCGTACCCAAGCAGTTGGCATCAGCATCTAAGGCATAACAGTGCGCACGTGTGGGTACCTGGTATGTCGGTGTCGTTGAATAGTGGATGTTGCTTGCTGGTGGGATGTTCTCCGAAATCTGATCGTACACAGACGGGGCGGGCGCTAGCGCCCGGTGCTGAGGGCGAGGGTAGACACCCTCTCCCCCAGCTCCAATGCGTGGTGTCAGCGGTCCCTGCTGCTGCTGTGGCTGCTGCTGATGCTGGTGCTGCTGCTGCTGCCCACCACCACCACCACCACCTGGCACATTCTCTTGTTCATCCAAGCGCCGCTTCATTCTACCAACCTGGAAGCAGATGAGCACGCATCAGCTATGCCTAAGCCCAAGACCAATCCGCTGCAAAGGACACTGCTGATTGGCTCATAAGGCTAATGGTGTGAGAGCACCGAGCCGACACCGCTGAGAGATCCTCCTGGGTTCTAACCTGGTTTTCACTTTCCCCTGATTAAAACCAGGTTCAAGTGTAGAGAAATGATGTCATCACGAGCCATCAAGTTCAGTTTCTCACTTAAAATGTGGCACATCCCAGCTACGAGGATTTCCATGCAAGGGATATCTCTAAAACGGAGCACGTGAAAAGTGCACCAGTGTGGACGGAGAGGAAATTTAAACGATCCATTACATCACCCTGCAAGGAAGGCCCCTTCTCTAACACAGAATAACACTGCTTTAAGCTCTCATGGAGTCAAAGAAAAATTGGAAAACGCATGAGAAAAAAAAACACAAACATTCAGTAAAAACTGGAACAATAACCCAAAATTTTGGGATGCATTTCTAGTTCAAAAAAAGATGCTCTTAAATTTAATTCCAGTGCATCAAGAAATCACTTCCAGGTTTAACAGAATTCTGCTGCAGATGTTATATTATCATTGTAGAAATTCATGGTCCTATGCCACTTAATGAAAAATGTAATAATTAAATTATCATCAAGTATATTAACACATGTAAGATCACCAGCATAGAAATATATCAACAGGAATTCATATTATTTGGGTCTTTCGGTAAAGCCACGTAGATAGAAAATTAAAAAATAATAACAATATCACGACGTTTCGATCGCAACAAGCAATCCTCATCATTGTGTTGCGATAGAAACGTCGTGATAGTTATTTTTTTATTATTTTTTATATCTACGTGGCTTTACCAAAAGACCCAAAGAATAAAAATGTGTCTAACGACAATCTTAAAAACCTTCGAAGCTTAAGGTACCTCTTGAAGTTTGTTAAAAGACCTTTTAAAGTATGCAATGATGGAGAAATTATCACGGCACTATATTGTAAATAAATGGTTGGATATATCTGTCACTTAAAAATGTTGAGAACTAGAATTTACATATAAGCTATCACCATGGCAAGAACTCACATTCCCCTGGCAAATGCCACTCAGGCTAAGAAAATAACACTGATGCTATTCATTAATTCGGCTTCCTGGTGAACTTTCCAAGGACAGCCGAATATAAGTGGACAGTTTACGGTTCTATTACACATCACCAATGCATAGCAAGACATCAATATTATTATACGGTACACTAATGATTTGAAATGTGTTTTTTGCCAAGAATTCAAATGCCACAATGAGTAGTACAGATTATTATACAACTATAACATAGCTTCACCCAAAAGAGAATACAAAATGGCAGAGAGCATGCTTCATTCTATCGTTAGATAGTTAAATAATGTCTTCATAATCACAATAAATGTTACACTGGGAAATATTATTTTTCCCCCCC
The DNA here is from genome assembly GCF_965212315.1 of Lampetra planeri. Taxonomy (NCBI): domain Eukaryota; kingdom Metazoa; phylum Chordata; class Hyperoartia; order Petromyzontiformes; family Petromyzontidae; genus Lampetra; species Lampetra planeri. The sequence continues at coordinate 4,043,853 of NC_136145.1, read as the reverse complement.
GAATGGAATTTCTGAAATGAGATTTTAAATTCAAAGCCATGTTTGAGAAATCAGACTGTTATCATCCCGATCTCCACCAGCTATCAGCATGGAATCACCCAAGGGAGTAAAAAAATATGTATAGATGGGGAGCTGGCAGGAGCAATCTAATTATTCACGTCGAAAAGCATGCCCTTTCCACAGGCAGAAGAAGCTTAGCCAGGGATCACCGTGCCGTCATTGTTTGAATGGACGTGTGCGGCCATGTGAGGTGTCTTTACTCCAATTCAATCGAGCACTCGCCTGCACCGAACCATGTTCAGCCGCCCTGCAGGCGAATGAATGACCATCCCACTGTGTGGTCTCAAGCTGCGTTTTACTCCTTGCAACCGTGCCGGCAATTTGCAGACTTGGAAAGATGCATAATACACAAGTACAGAGAGGGGAGGTGAATGGTTAGTGTAAAAAATAACGGAATAAAAAATTTCAGGACTAGAAGGACGATAATCAGAAATAATAATTATTGAATTATATTTTTTTTAATGAAAAGCACAACTTTTGGCAAGGCAAATCAAAACCTCTATTTTACTGCACTCAAGTGAAGGATAACCTTGACATAAAATAAAAACATCAGCTCCAACATCACCTGCTCATGAGCCGAGTTCAGTATTCGCACTTTTCACTCACTGCATCATAATCCCTTGAGAAGTTCTAACGAGGGTTACACTACGCCAAACCCTTACCCATCGTGGTTACGTTCTTGAAAACAGCCGCAACCGACAAATCCGCCATCCGTAAACTGAAATGCAAATGAACATAGAGTTTGGTTCACGGTTTGTAACACGACACCCCCTCCTTGGTTACCCTACATTAAGCCAAACATAAAACAAGCATTTTACACGTAAAATATTAATATTTACTAAGTTGGTTAAATACAGTAGAACTTTTAAAATAAAATGTATAGAATGGGAGAAATATATATAATGTAAAAAAGAAAAATCGCGGACCACCTAACATCACTGGACTCTGGGAACAACACGTGACCTGGGACACGCGATGGGGCGAGTGTGAGACGATGGAGAAAAGCCGGCCTGTGCACTCTTCCATGGCTGCATCATCGCGAGCAGTGCAGTTATACGACCTCTACAATACTTTCTTTACGATGCATACTCGTGGTCAATCTTAAACGGTTGAGCCACAGGGGCGTAATCGGCTAACTGTATCTCAATAAATTTGGCGCTAATGGTCAAACCCATGATGGACGAGGTTTTGGTGTACCTATATTGAAATACATTATTGCTGGGCCACTTTTAACAGGTACTTAGAGACAAATTCGTATACTGTGGAATGTAATGTTGTTGCAATGTTGACCTTGCCCCACACCTCCGATTAGCACGTTTGGCTACGGAGTGCGACAGAAGTTCAACATATACACACACACATCTTTCTCTGCAAAAAGACATGAGAGCAATAAGGGTAAGAGAGCAAAGTTTGAGGACATTCGTCATTTTCACGACAACTTGCTTCCAAGCAAGCGCCTAGATATCTAACCTGCATGACATGAAATCATAATGCAATAAAATACACTAAACAGCAGCTTCAATTCTACACTGCAAAACAACACCTTTTGCAGTAAATTAAGAGCGATAGCCCAAATGTTGGTCGATGGACAAAAAAGGTTCACCCTATCGATACAATAGTGCAAGCAGCAACTCCTAACAGTCGGACATCGCATTAACAGAGAATATAAAATGACGAGATTCATTACTGCCCATCAAGCATTCCTTAGTAGGAACGGGGGCATTCATCTTTACAGCAATGACTATAATTCTGCGATAAATAGCTTGCTAAATGCAAACAAACTTAATTGGTGAACCCTTTCCCCGTTAATACCTACATGCAAACCTCTATATTTGTACATTTATAGATGTGGTCTTACTTAGCCTATAAATTCAGACTTGATGGACGTGTGTATATTATTTGTGTTTAGTTTAGTGTCCTTCCCACGCTCCTCCGATTATCACGGTTGGCTACGTACGGTGAGAAAGAAGTTCAACATACATATTTCTCAAACGCTCACGTATACATAGAACAATGTCAGCTATTAATTTCAGCGCAATGTATAAACTCTAGAAAATAATTAAATATAGCAGTGTTAGACCGATGTGCAGATTGGTGTTAATTTTAAATTAATAATTTAAATGTGCATTGTTATATTCTTGGTTCTTTCGGTAAAGTCACGTAGAAGGGAAATAAGAAAATAATACAAATATAAAACAATAAAATTCTCACGACGTTTCGACTGCTCTCTCACCCGATGAGGATTGCTTGTGTTGCAGTCGAAACGTGATAATTTCATTGTTTAACATTTTTATTATTTTATTATTTCCCTTCTACGTGACTTACCGAAAGAACCAATAATATGAATCCCTGCAGTCACGAAAGCTTTAAATAAAAAAATACATTAATGTTATTCAAAAGTATGCCGATGCCCCAAACGAGTTCGCCTTTAGATGTTTTACAAACTGTAAACTTGCTTATGTTAGGCACAAGTATAACACCCTGCGTTAGTCTTCTGTCCTATTTATAGTCGGTCCTCAACGGAGCACTTGGGAAAGTGTAACTGTAGGGGTGGGGGTGTACTACAAGAAAACGTATACAGAATGCCTTACCAAGAAATTGTAAAAACAGACGGAAAGGCAAGCCATGAAATGTCTTGGAACCGGTCTGTTTGGAGGTTTATACGTCTTTGGCGAGATGTAAGTAGTATACAGTGGTGTATTTTTAATCAGTCACAGCTGCAGCTATTAATCATGCGTACCAATTGCGCAGTTTAACGCGGAAAGTGGATGCATTAAATTAACTCGGCACGTTGGCCACACAAGTCGAGGTTTCGGGGGTAATGGCAATGCAAAGTAGATGGTCAGAATGACTGGCTTATAGATGGAAGAGCCAACCTTTTAAAACCAAAACCAATCAAAAGTGCCGTGTCCCGACGAAAGCAATGGGAAATTACCAGCCGACAATGACGTTTGGAAATGCACGACTAGTGTCCCCGCAAATAGGCAGAAATAAGCCGATGTAGTCTGGCAACTACTGTCCATGCAGATTTGTATCCAAATAAGCACATTTCAATACCACATACATTCATGAGCTTTTTAAAAAAAATACTCAAGCCGCTTTTATTTTTCGTGCAAGGTTATGTTTAGGGGTCAGGTATAGGAAGCGAACCTAAACCAGCCTTTCTTGCCCCGTAGCTAAGAATCCAGACAAAATGGCTATACTGCACCTATACATGGCACTCAATAATCAGTCAAATATCGCAATGCAGGATCCTGCTGAAAAGTCGATTTCATGAACAAATACTAAATTAACGTCACCGTTTCATAAAAATAAACTGCCCTCGTACGTACATGTACTCGTGCCTGAAATAAGTTCGGAACATCTATAAAGGCTCTTTGCCATTTAGTTTGTTGTCCTTCCCCGCACCTCCGATTAGCACGGTTGGCTACGTACCGTGCGAAAGAAGTTCTACATACATACATCCCTTTGTCAATGCACTGCTGGACGAAGGCCCTCTCCGCACGCCGTTCGGTTTTACAACTTCTCCACACTGGTCGGTGTAGTTTGCTTAACCCCGGAGAGACGCATAGACGCGAAAGAAATTTACCCGAACTACAGCCAAAGTGAATTGTAACCACCCCCGTGCATTGCAGGCAAATAAACTCGTCTATTCCGCCCCCTCCACCCCTTTAAAGGAGACTGCGATCATACAGCAAAGCCTAACTCCCCCTGGAAGGCAAGGCGGCTGTAAACAGCAAGTTACAGAACGAGAGATCGAATCCTGAAACCCAGTCCTTTTATTTAATTTACATAAATTTTCTAACTTAAAACGACAACGCTCCCGTCGACGGAACTGACCTTTTTAGGTAGCGAACATCGATGTAAAGCTCGCTCACATTTGCCGTGCTCGACAGCACATAGGTTGACGCGTTTAGTAAACGTGACCATTAGATTAGTCGGCAAGACGAGAAGGTGAACAAAGTCGGGTTTAAGTACAAACCGCAGCAGCTTCCGTGCTCCCACGGCTCGCTCTTGGGTACACAACTACTCACCACTCGCTGCATCACGACGCTCACGTACGAGTCTCCCCCCCTTGCTACCAGGACGCCGAAGCGGACCAAACCCGACGTCGGATATAAAATTAAACTTTAAACAGCGATCTAGGTAACGACGTGGAATGAATAAGAAGCCGCGGAGGAGGAGCGCGGCCTACGCGGACAGGCTTTATCATGGCGAACCCAAAACAAGAGAGCCGCTTCGCCACACTCAACACTACGCTCACCCGCGCCAGACGGGCGCCGCGTCCCTCGCCTTCGGCAGCCCGCAGGATAAACTCGCTCTTCTCTTCGCAGAAGCGGCGCACGGTTTATAGAAAAAAAAAATACCAAAATAACAAAAATGTTTACACAATTTCTTGTGTGTGTGGTTGAAGCTCCGAACACCGTTTGCCACTGCTGGAAACGAAGAGGGGCGTGTCGAATAAAACCCCGCGGTGACGTCACGGCACCAGCCAATCAGGACGAAGCGCAGTTTTGGCGCTAAATTAAAGACACGCCCCGTTTTCAAGCTCAAGCCACGCCCCCAACCACCCTCAGCCTTAAATAACCATTTTCTTAATTTAACGAATTACCATTTATTACCCAGGATTTACTTCAGAATTACAATCTTTACATGGCGATGCTTCTGCTGCGTTGGGTGTGGTGCACGAGCGCAAACAAAATAAATAACTTAAACCACGTAGGCTTTCGCAACCAATATAATCGTTTTTTTTTGGGTCAGATCGCGTAAATGTGTCGTTAAACCAGCCACCACCCGACACAGCCAATTAGTAAGATTTGTCACGCAAACAGAACTCGTTACCAGTACAGCACACTGCTAAATGTTGTGGCCAAATGTCGTGGCCAAGCCACAACATTTACAATCAGAGTACGACGTTTCGCCAGTAATTACAACCAGCTTCATCAGGCGAAAGCCAGATTTGTGGAGAAGCCCTCTTGTTTGGTGGTGGCGGGTTTAACGACACATTTATATATTTACGCGATCTAACCCAACAAAAATCACCCGTATTGTGGAAAACAAATCAACTGAGAATGGACCTTAAAAAGGCTTTATTCTGGAAATAATAGGCGAAGTTTTGAGCAATGGTCCTTAATCATAACAAATGAATTTAGGCTTAGTTCTCCAATGTCAGAGTATTTGGATCCATTAAATTTCCACTTCGTTGAGCTGTCATTTGCAGCCAGGTCGCTTCTGAAAAAAACAGCTATATTGCTCAAGTGGGCTTACCTGGTAAACGTTAAAGTTTAATAGTTTTAAGTTTAATTTATCTCTGCTCAATTTATGAATTATATAACCACTCTCGCTTGGCCAACCAAGCAAGCTTTAGTCAAGCCCCTTGCTGGCAGCTTCATCTCGGCCCCTTCTTCCATGTTCAGCAACAATGGTTGAATATACATTCAGTAAGTTATCTAACAACTGAAAGGGGTCATCAGTATTTCATGGCTTTTTAAAATACCTTCTCCAATGCTACCTTGCAAATATAATCTAACAAAACGCGCTATTCTTACCACAGCGTTGCCTCATCTTGTTCTCTCCGAGCCCGAGACATTATTTAATGAAGACGTAGGTCTTTAACGATTAACAAACAATCATTGAAATAACAAAATACCAGCCCACCCCCATTCTTCGACGCGGCCTCGGTGCCTCCCTTTTATACCTGACCCCCCCCTAACCCCGCCCCCTAACCTCTACCCCCCCCAACCCCTCCCTTCATCTCAACCCCACCCACCACCATCCCCCCCCCCAAGCCCACCCCCCATCTCAACTCCCCCCCCAACCCCACCCCTCACCCCAACCCCACCCTCCCACTCCGCCCCACCCCTCCCCATTGAGACCGCTCGTCACACCCACAAGGCATAGCGACGTTATAAACTGCACCGAAAGCTTCAGAACATCTTCTTATTCAACATACTTTCTCAAAGATAAACCCGTAATATAATTTTTAAAATCATAAACAATATCAATGTATAACATTCCCGTATGCAATCGTCAAGCAAATCATCGTCATATGAAAGTGATCAGTTTTTACTTCACCCCATAGTGAAGAGTGCATCAGCTACAGGGTATCATAAATACTCGGCAGTTTTTTTGTGCTGTATGCCATGTTCAATCTACCGTTTGATGAATGCCACTCCATGCCGTTAGTGTGCGATCCAGCGACCCATTACAGCAGCTTGCACATGACATCTGGTGGATGTAAGTACTCTCGTGCAGGATTGTTCTAATCTCGTGTCCGTGGTAGATGTTACAATACTGCTGTGTTCTTTCAATTGTCAAAAAGTGTTTCTTGGATCATCGGATTCCTCCAGCCTAAATAAAAATTACGGTTCTCATAATTCTTGACTTAAAGCTTTCGTGACTGCAGGAATTCATATTCGTTGGGTCTATCGGTCAAGTCACGTAGATAGGTTCAAAGGAAATAACAAAGAACTACGACGTTTCGATCGCAACACAAGCGGTCGTCATCATTTTTTTTTCCTGATAACGACCGCTCTGTGTCGCGATCGAAATGTCGTAGTTTATTTTGTTATATTTTTTTATATCTAGGTGACTTTACCGAAAGACCCAAAGAATATTCCCATATTTCTCGGGCCTCCCTCCCGGGAACACCATCCATTTTTGTGACGTGCCCTGCGCTACTTCTGGCGTGCATTGTTCTCAAGTACTCTTGGGTTTTTTTGGTAAAGTCACGTAGGTCAAAATAAATAATACAAACAATTAAAAAATAAATATATTTTAAAAATATTATTTATTTTTATTTTTACCAACGTGACTTTACCGAAAAAACCTAAGAGTATGAATCCTTGCAGTCACGAAAGCTTCAAATCTAGAATGTTCTCAAATGTTATACTGGTAGGAACCTCCTGGTTACACCAGCCCACAGGGGATTATTGTGTCCGTCGTGCAGGGAGGGGCTAGGTGGGGAGGGTGGGGAGGGGCTGGGTGGGGAGGTGGGGAGGGGCTGGGTGGGGTGGGGCTGGGTGGGGAGTGGCTGGTCACCCCGTGGTGCCCTTATAAAACGCAACGTTTAACCTACTCACGCCGGCTTGTGCCCGCCCTTGCAGTCGGGCATATTTGCGGAATACACCACGCCGCCGTTGACCCTGGCCATTGACCGAGCAACCCAACGTTCCTACCAGCTCCCTCCGCAGAAATGTGTTTATTGTCTCGGTGCAATTCCAAAATGCCTTGCTTCCCAGTCAACATGCAACATCGGGTTCTTTGCGGACTGTAAGTACACTCTTCCGAGTGTTACTTTCGTTATAGCTGCCAAACCGAATTGATTGAAAACGCCGTTCTTTAAGCGCGCTGGTTGCGATTATGTGCTACCTCCCATTAATTATTGATCATTCTCGGTTGTCTAAAACCACTCCTCTTCCAGACACCACTCTCGCCGCCACCATAGATCATGCTCCCTGCACGTCTATGATGGCGAGATGTTAACTACCTCGCCTGGTATGCAGGAGGTCGTGGGTTCGATCGTGACCCTGACGCCTGTTGTATAATTTAATGTGCGGTGTCTCTCCCCATGGTGAGATGTTAACTACCTCGCCTGGTATGCAGGTCGTGGGTTCGATCGTGACCCTGACGCCTGCTGTATAATTTAATGTGCGGTGTCTCTCCCCATGGTGAGATGTTAACTACCTCGCCTGGTATGCAGGAGGTCGTGGGTTCGATCGTGACCCTGACGCCTGCTGTATAATTTAATGTGCGGTGTTTCTCCCCATGGTGAGATGTTAACTACCTCGCCTGGTATGCAGGAGGTCGTGGGTTCGATCGTGACCCTGACGCCTGCTGTATAATTTAATGTGCGGTATTTCTCCCCATGGTGAGATGTTAACTACCTCGCCTGGCATGCAGGAGGTCGTGGGTTCGATCTCGACACTCACGCCTGTATAATTGGAGTGTCTCGTGTCTCTCTCCCCGTGATAGCATGGATTTTTCTGCACATCCTCCGATATTCCCTCCACATTCAGAATCAAAATCACGCGTTTCGAGTATTTGCTATAAATTCCCACGTGATAAGCCACTTCGTTGAGCTATCATTTGTGGCCAGGTCGCTTCTGAGAAAGAGCAACGTAGCTCAGTGGGCCTTACCTGGTAAAATTAAAGATTGTAACAAAAAATTGTTCCATGTCATAATTTTGATGCTGGTGACCAAAATTGTAACAGTTTAAGATTAACATGGTAAGAAAGTGTTCATGAGAGCAAGTGAAACTATGAAATAGGGGAGGTGGGGGCTAAGAGGGGACACGTTTTACCTTTCCAATCAATAGTTTGCTTTTGGTTGAATGTTATGGGAAAATGTGTAAAATATTTGTCGATAAATGTGCTGTATTTCCCCCCTCAATAAATTTGTATGTGTCTGATCACGGAGCCACTGTCTCTGGGAAAACGTCCATGAGTGCAATTTATTAGTAACCTTGTCTGCTATGTAAATATTAAATTTGTTGTTTCACATGAGTGTATATTTTCTAAATATATGTCAATAGTTTGTCGGGTAATGTCGTGTGTTATTCTTATTCATGGGATTCATTTTCAACGTGATTTTTGGCGATGAAGAGTTAACGTAATTCCACCAAATACAGGTTAAAACACCGTTTAACTTTGCGTTCATACAAACGGTATAACCTATGAAAATATACTGCAGTACAAAGCCATAAATTGAAGCAAAACATTTATTGAACTGTAGTTGTAAAGTGCTGTACATACATTTTTTTAAACAGTATCCAAGATGTTGCAACAAGGCAATACAAGATAAGCTACTGCGATGGCTTGCGTGCATGCAAAATCATAAAAATATACATTTCACGAATATAACAAATGGAAGTCTAAAGATATTCATTTTCTTAGTTTATTTCGGTAAGTCACGTAAGAAAAAATTAAAATTAATAAAAGTAAAATAAAAATATTTTAAATTAATAAAAGTAAAATAAAAATATTTTATTTTTATTTTACTTTTATTAATTTTAATTTCTTTACCTACGTGACTTTACCGAAACAAAACTAAGAATATGAATCCTTGCAGTCACGAAAGCTTCAAATATAGAATCTAACGATATTGTTAATTTCTCCAACGTGGCCCAGTTTCCGTCAGCCTGCAGTGTCCTGGGCTTAACCAACTATTCTGCTGCCCTGGAATCTTGGGAGTGTATCTCTTCGTCCCCGAAACTAAGTGTGTGTGTGTTTGTTTGAAGCCATGGGCAGGTTACATAAGCAGCAGGCATATTACTGGAAGAGGCAGATCTAAAAAATTCCTAAGCGGGGTGGAAGGGCACACAATTTCAAGCATTTAAATATGGCCCCTACATTATTGACATTCTTGACAATAAAATAGCGTTTTTATTTTCTCTGGCAATGATCCATCACTGATTTCTGGCTAGAATCCACCACTGATTTCTGCATGGTCATATTTTATTTTAAATTCTCGATTCATCCCTCTTCTCTAGTTCTGCACGGTGTCATTCTTGATATGTTGGTAGATAAAATGGCTCTCTGTGACGTTAATAAACACCGACTTTTCAACTGTATTTGCTTTGACACTTCCATTCGATCAATTGAGGGCGAGCTGGTACGGGTCTAATGACTGGCACTTACGAAGGTTTAAAAAGCAACGAGAGCGTTTTGTTATGATTACACAGGTTTACCCAGGAAAGCCCCGCTGGGTCTCATGGCTCTTTTTCAGGAGGGTCCTGCTGAGTTTCAGAGTAGTGAGCAAATAATTATTATGTATACATACTCCCAATTGAGTAATTTGCCGGGTAACCTTGACAATTTTTGAAAGTTGCGCCATAGCAGCCAAGCAAATAAAAAGCATACAAAAACATCGGGAAATAAAATACAGGATATCAACGTAGCAAATGTAGGTGTTGTGCAAATGAAGTATACGTCTCGAGTAATGCCAGCTCAGCTCCACCTCGGGAGTTCACAATCCAGTGGATACCTGAGCCAGTTCCACAACTGGATCTAAAGGAGGAGGGTTGAGCAAAATGGTGCCGATACTTCGGCCGTGGAGAAAAAAGACGAAAGGAATCCAATGCAAAATGTGTTGCTCTAGATGTATACTGCATCTAAACTGGACCCAAAGGGCAGAGGTCGCAACCGGGTACCCGATACCCTACCCGGCTACCCATACCCGGCCGGGTACGGGTACCCGTTTGCGACCCTGGTGCGGCCGGGTACGGGTAGGCCGTGAGTCACTGGTGAGTAACCGTTTGTCACTCATTTCCCAACGTCTTGTCTCTTCTCACAATTCAAGTTCCTAGAATCAACCCACCCGCGCCTGCAACATGGCTTCATCCCAGAGGTCACAATCGGGTACCCGTACCCTACCCGATACCCGGCCGGGTACGGGTAGCCGGGTATCGGGTAGGGTACGGGTGTTTGTTTGCGACCCTGGTGCGGCCAGGTACGGGTAAGGAATCATAACCCGTTTGCGACCTCTGCCAAAGGGTGACCAATGTAGAAGTAAGAAAACGGTTGCTCAGAAGAATACCTGATGCAGGCAGTGATAAGAAGGGAACTGCCACTATTTGGACACGTGTAGGATGGACAACAGGAAGATTGAAAGTGTGTTGTTCGGAAAAATGGAAGGAACCGGAAAGAGAGGAAAACCTAACAGAGAACGGCTTGATGAAAACAAGAAATACGTGCACCACTTGAGCAGATTGGCACAAGACGAAGAGGAAAGTGGAAACAAATGGACACCTATGGGGCTATCTGCCCATGGATCGTGATGATGATGATGAATGCCTGGTCAGATGGCCTGCAGGTAGGAAGCGGGAACGTGCCCTCTTTGGCCGCACTTCTCCGCCATCACCCACCCGGCATCGGCGTCACCGCTCAGCACCAGGACCTGATCGCCCTCCACCACACTCAATGTCCCTGGTTCCTGCATTCAAGAGGGAGGGCGTGGGCATGTCTACGTTATTACTCTGGGGCCATGGTCCCCAGTAGGAAACAAACACAGACCATGGAACAGTGTTGCCCCTTTGGTCAATAAGAATGGGTGGTGTAGTCCATTTGGCCATTGTTTTGCCATTTTTTTCCCCCCAGTATTATCTCGATTGTGTGTTCAGCATCATGAGACAGAGTGTCCATTAAGATTTCACGCACAGCAGTGCAGCTCTCGCTGTTGGAGAATGGCCCACTGAAGCAGATATCACAGACCTACCTCTGAGCTGCGAGGTGACCCGTGGATTGCAGACATGGTGATAATTGTGTAGATTAATCAATTAGATTATGACAATTATTATTAAACTTCGTATTTAGCAGAGATCGTCGTTAACTACGCAATGATGTCCTTTTCAAGACCAGGGCTTGAAAACCTTTCAAAGAAGAGGAGCCATTTTTGGGGGTTTCTGCCTTTGACCAAAATAGTTCGAGAGCCGCATCACATGCAGAGCTACTCGTACACAAACACAGCAGCAGGTATACAGCAGATGACACATTCTGACTTAAATAAACAAAATAGGTGATGAAATAAATTGTGTCTATTTAGTATTTTGTCCCCCTTAGTTCTCCTTTAACAATACCGTACATTTTGTTGTCACAAAGACATACCATACTGACCCGTTCCGTCTCATATTTAATAAATTGCTTATTATCTTTGCGTTAAATTATGTTTAACATTGAAGTTTTTGGTATTATTATTTTTTTCTTCCAAAAACGGTTGCCCGTAAGAGGGCAGCCAAAGAGCCACAAAGAGGAAGCCCTTGCAGCCCTTGCAGGTTGCCCACAATGCCCAGAATACCCTTTTTTCCCGAAATATTCTGCACAAGTGTTCACCACCATCGACTCCTCGTGCGAGTAGATCACGAGCGCATTCACCTGCCCCGCGAATGTGTAGAGAACACGGTGGACTTGGGCATCCGGCTTGCATCTCCCGGCTATGTCAGTTATGGAGCTGTACACCACGTGCTCTGTGTGTGAAGTCACAAAAACCGGCGTCACTTCCATTACCGATCGGTCACGTGGTGGGAGAAGTACTGCTCTCCACTATCACGGGACACGGTAAAAGCTGGCTCGATTTAAGTACACCCTCAGAGGCAAGGGCAGGCGATGCTTATATATATCACGATGTACAGCCTGAAGAACACAGCCAAGGTCTGCACAATTGGGCCCATATCTTAGTCACGACTCGGCTCAGGCTTAGCTCTGACTCAAGTTAGCCGGCTCAAAGCCGCGCTTAAATGTCAGCCGGATCTGAGCATGGTCCCAGCCATGTTTGATGATTTCCATCAGCTGAGCCTCAACCAAGCCGTGGCTGAGCAGCTCACACGTCTTTGGAATAAACTGAGCGACGCAAGCCAGAGCCGAGCCTTCAAACTCGGCGTGACAATAAAATTTGGCTAAATTCCTGCTTGGAAAATTAAGGCGTCGTGTTTGATTGTCATGTGCCAGTCACGGATCTGAGTTCATAAATGCATTACAATATCACAATGATAATTAATTACATTTTAATATTGTTACGACACTTTTGACGGATAGTGTTGAAATGCAAACCCATCTAAATCATGTATGTGTAATATACGACTCTGGACCACGATCTCTGGCTCAGTGTCCTTTATTATTCGGTTCGTACTGTATTACCCACACGGCTGTCTCTTCTTTGCTCAGTCCCCACAGTGCCGACTCCGATGTCTCTCTCTTCTCTTCCAGCAGCCCCTCTGTTGGCCTCGGTCGCTCTCGTAGCCCCCACAGCAGCTCCGCTGCTGTTACTCACTCTCAGCCCCCTTGGCTGTAATCGCTGCTGCTCACTCCGCAGCGCTGACAGCCTCGTGCCGTCTCTCTCTCTTCGTCGCTCCTGCGACTCTCTGCAGCCACACTGCTGCCTCTAACACACAGCCTTCCTGGCTGTACTCTCCTCTCTCTTCGTCGCTCCTGCGACTCTCTGCAGCCACACCGCTGCCTCTAACACACAGCCTTCCTGGCTGTACTCTGGGGTCGGCTCCCGCTCGCCAGCGGTGCCCCCCTCCTCTCATTCGCCCTCGTGGCCTCTCCACACTCGCCCCCGTGGCCTCACTCTTTTCCGCTCACACCCCGACTGCCTTCCCCTTCCGGTTTACCCGCTTAAAGCCCCGAACCTTCCCCCCACGTCACATGACTCCACCCCCCGTGACGTCACCTCCGGAAGGTCGCTTACGCCCGCATTACACCACCCTCCCCCATAGAAAAAACCCAGCCGACCTCGGCTGAACAATACCAAAGCGTAATGCGGTGAACCGACCTTCCCCCTTAAAGGACACTAAGCATGTAATATAACAACAAGAACAACAACAGCACAAAGCACAACAACGCGCATCCGCATGTCGTACACGACTGCCCCCCGGCCCCAGGATAGAGATGATGTAATTCCGGGCCGCTTAAGAAAACCCCAATAATTACCCAAATAACCGCGATGGACGCCCCAGTATTTACATTTTAACAACAATATTATTTACACGTGAAAACAACAACAACAACAAAATTTCTGCTCTTACCCACCAGCAGTCCTCCCTTGAGGACCAGCACAGACCTCAGACGTACACAGCATGTACCCACCGTCACTCTCAACAAACCAACAAAACCCCTAATCGCACACCCTCGCGTGGAGAGCCACGCTCCCCAGCGGTAACGTTTAACTCGCCGTAACCCTCACCGTGGTCGTCAACCCACGGCAACATCCATTTACCATACTCTCGGCTAGTGCCATTTCGGGGATGAGCAGCACTCGGCCATGCTCCTCCCTTACTATCCCATCAGCGATGGACACACACCAGCCTCTTATAGTCTGACGCTTTATAGCCAAGGGAAGATCAATCCCTCGGCAAGGCCAGATATCAACAACCCCCCCCATGGGGTAATGTTCTCTTATAGAGACAATAACGCCCTAACCCAAAACCCGTGAGCCCCCGGCACACCAGGTTCAGTCTGCCACCGCACAACTGAACCATGACTCCCCGAGCCATATGAGCACACGGCCCATTAGTTTAAGACATACCACGGAGGTTTCGCCTCCGGGCTGTCAGGTCAGCCATCAGCCATAGGCCAACGTGACCACCACTCTTGCATCACCCAATCAACAATGGCAGGCATAACAGATGGAATATTTGCCCCACCGAGGTTTTTCCCGCGCGCTCACAATGGCGGCCCCCTTCGCCCAGCGCGTTCGCGCAATATCTCGCGCGCACTCAAAATGGCGGCCCTTTCCGCAAAGCGCATCGACGCCATACCCCGCGTGTGCGCAAAATGGCGGCCCAACGTGCGAACACGTGGCCAGTTTTCTCCATTCGTGCACCCCAGCTTCCCTTTGCTGGGGGTCACAAATTGCATCCCCCGTCTTATTGTAACAATCCCAACAACGATAGACGCACAGCCCCAGTTTGCTGCGCGCAGCAGTCATATCGGGGAATTTTTAACCAATATTTTACCAACCACATTGGTTACACAACCCAACTCGCAAAGCAACTCGTGGCTGCATGCGATCAACCGAATACGCGACGCAACTTGGCGCCAATTTACGGTCCCATTAGCATTAACCTTTGAGACACCCACAACGGCGTCATCACGCACCCTCAAAGCGCGCTCTCTCTCTCACAAAGCGCCGTTACCCATAATATACACAAAATCGCGTGTACATAACATCCATACGACCAAATAATAGGGTCCCCCTCGAATTTGTTACCAATTTCCAAACAGGTACGCACAATTAATAACATCCCAATCCCAATAGTCAATCAATGCATCGCACCCCATAACCGTACAGAACGGTGTAACAGCACATACAGTCAACATATCGCGATCACACGCGCACATTTAAGCACAATAGCAAACCGATCTGCAGGTAACCAACACACCATTAATCCAGTCGTAACATTGCAGCAACAACACCAATATTCTCTCTCTTGCAACAACCACATCGCACCTAGCACCTCGCAGCACAATACACCAAAAAATATATATATATTTTCCAATTAAGCCCATCGCACAAGGTAACCCACGAGATGATACAGCGCAAGATACCCGACGCTCCCGAGTTAATAATTAACTTCGACATCAATATAACAACTCCACACCGCAGCGCACACACACAATTTAACACTCAGCAAGCACAGCATACTCTCCGTCCATTCTCAACACACGTACACACTTTAATTGACACCGAGCAACAAGCAGATAGCGCGTTCATCGTTATTACACACACATACACACTTTCCGAACCGCGCTCCGCACAATCGAGTCATGAGAGAACAAAATCGCCCCCACCCGGCCCTCGAAAGATGGGTGAGGTGTGTGTAAAGGCCGGTTGCGTATCGTTACGACCCGCCCGGGGCTGCAGCAAGAAGAGGATGGCAGGGCGGCAACTTGAGTCGTCTCGCAGAACTCGTTCGGCGACTTGACTGCTCCGTTGTCACGCACCCGAGCCAGGACGGGAGAGCTCCCGCCCCAGCAGCTGTAGCGTCGTCGTCCTCTCCTCGCAGCTCCCCCTCGCAACACAGCAGCTCACAGCAGGCTGCTCTCCCCGCGGCACCTCCAGATGGCAGCGCCAGGCTGCCTCTCCGCCGCGATGTTGAAGATGGCGGCGTCTCCCCGCCGCGGTGAAGACAAGATGGCGGCTTCCCGCCGTTTCTCCCCTGCCACGGCCAAGATGGCGTCTTCGTGCCACGTGGCAGATGGCGCTGGCTGCGCAGGCAAGGCGTCGGCCTGCAGACCACCATCGGCTTTCCCCTCTGCCGTCGTCGGCGTGGTGAGCTCACACGGTTTCGCCAGCACGATTTTCCAGGTCTCCAGCTGCGCCATCTGTCTCAATCGTAAGTCGGATGATGTAGCAGATGATGGCACAGGAATATTCTTTCTTCCGAGCCGTCTTGACAAGCCGTTTCACTTCTGACACCAGTGTAATATACGACTCTGGACCACGATCTCTGGCTCAGTGTCCTTTATTATTCGGTTCGTACTGTATTACCCACACGGCTGTCTCTTCTTTGCTCAGTCCCCACAGTGCCGACTCCGATGTCTCTCTCTTCTCTTCCAGCAGCCCCTCTGTTGGCCTCGGTCGCTCTCGTAGCCCCCACAGCAGCTCCGCTGCTGTTACTCACTCTCAGCCCCCTTGGCTGTAATCGCTGCTGCTCACTCCGCAGCGCTGACAGCCTCGTGCCGTCTCTCTCTCTTCGTCGCTCCTGCGACTCTCTGCAGCCACACTGCTGCCTCTAACACACAGCCTTCCTGGCTGTACTCTCCTCTCTCTTCGTCGCTCCTGCGACTCTCTGCAGCCACACCGCTGCCTCTAACACACAGCCTTCCTGGCTGTACTCTGGGGTCGGCTCCCGCTCGCCAGCGGTGCCCCCCTCCTCTCATTCGCCCTCGTGGCCTCTCCACACTCGCCCCCGTGGCCTCACTCTTTTCCGCTCACACCCCGACTGCCTTCCCCTTCCGGTTTACCCGCTTAAAGCCCCGAACCTTCCCCCCACGTCACATGACTCCACCCCCCGTGACGTCACCTCCGGAAGGTCGCTTACGCCCGCATTACATATGTATGTAGAACTTCTCTCGCACCGTACGTAGCCGGCAGCACTGATCGGTGGTGCGGGGGAAGGAACATGCGCCCATAGAGCCCATTTGTCAATAGAGTGCTGAACGAGGGCCTCCCAATGCTGTGTGTGAGAAAGGCCACCCTCGGATGTATTACACTTTTTGAAATGCCACTCGGGGGGTTTTTCAGAAGGTCCTCTCACAGCTGTACTCGGGCACACAGGATTGCACTGCTCGGCGGGAACTCGGAATGGCTTCTATGTCTCATGACGTGATGATGTCGATGGCACACTCAATGGGAAAAAAGATCAAGAGTATATTATATGCAGGAAGTTAATGAATAGCCACGAACAGTTTCTCCACCTAAAAAAAGAATGTGTCTGCCAATGGGCCTTCAAGCAATGTTTTCTAGCAACATTTGTTGAATCAGGAAAACATTGCGTCAATTCACAGGTTTTTTTTGTCATTATCCACCAAGCTGGTATAAATAATTTG
The DNA here is from genome assembly GCF_965212315.1 of Lampetra planeri. Classification (NCBI taxonomy): domain Eukaryota; kingdom Metazoa; phylum Chordata; class Hyperoartia; order Petromyzontiformes; family Petromyzontidae; genus Lampetra; species Lampetra planeri. Next base: position 4,026,744 of record NC_136145.1, on the reverse strand, counting down.
TGCGAAATTTGCACTACAGTGCAACGTCACCTATTCAACTAAATGGCGCCCAGAGGTAAAGCCGGATATGTGAAAAGTTCGAATACGTGAATGTCTATAGGAAATGCCAGTTACAATCATCATATGTCACTGAACAACACCAGAGTGCAAGCTCCTTTAAACATAGGACGGTGCGTTACTGCCCTTTAGAAGTAAATGAATGTACGCAAGATTAATATACATTGCGTGACAACGTCATCATTGTGAACACGTGTATAAAACAAAAGTTACTCCATGCACAAATACTGCACTTGGTGTAGGCGGTTAATTGGTTATGGCGGATAGGTGATTAGATATTCGAAGTTGTACTTCATTTCCTGTTTGGGCTTCATCGTTTCAAAGTGAAGGGAGAGAGAGGGGAGCTCAGTCGCTACCTTTATGGAGCGTACTCTCGTGTTTTTCTTTCGGAGAGTTCATGGCAATAGGAGAGTTCCTGGCAAATCCGTCAAACAGTGGCGGAAACATAGCAGCACACAAACACATCAGCGTCAATCGGCAGTAGCACTCACTGGGATAATGTAACAATAACGATATTATCCTTTATTTACCCAAGAAAGCCCGAGTCTCAGAATTCACTTCAGCCAAAAATTTTTTTTATTCTTGCTGGGGTGAGAAATGTGACGTCACGTAAAAATGCGCCACTTTAAATAAATATATCATTGTTATAACAACACTAATTGTTATAACAACACTCCCACATGATGATTGCTTGTGTTGCGCCCGAAACGTCGTGATTTATTTTAGTTTCTACCTACGTGACTTTACCGAAAGAACCAAAGAGTATGGATTCCTGCAGTCACGAAAGCTTCAAATCTAGATTGTACCGCAGGGTGTTCGGCATGATGTCCTTAGTTTAGCGCGTGCTGGGGAGCCTCTTCAGAAGAAGCCTCTCAAGAAGTTGAAATGAGCTCAGTTCAGAAGGGTGACTACTAACGGGAAACACAACGGGGAGCTATGCAACAGAACTTACACAGCATTTCTCAGAACCATTTTCAGCAGGGTCCTGCATAGCGAAGTTGGACTGATGACATTGCTGAGTGTTTCGAATCTAGGAGGAAACCACAGTGACCAGAGAAACCCCAAGCGTAGGATGGAGTCGCACCCAAAGCCACGCAAATATCGTTTCATGGATTCGAACGAAGGTCACCTGACCACTTTGGAGCCTAAGCTTCCAACGCCTGGTATTCCAACGCCCACCCTTTTGGCCTCGCCCCCCCCCCGCCCCCCCCCTCCCTCCCGATACGTTCCATTCATTGGCTACCATAGTCTGATGAGCTCCCCCTAAGTTTGTACCCATCATCATTTCGTTCTTTTGTCTATCATGTGTATTAGACCTCCCCTCCTCCTCTTTGCCCATTGTGTTGGCGGGTGCAGTGGCTGGCCGCTTGCGCACAATCGCTCCATTGTGTTGGCGTGTGCAGTAATTGGCCGCTTGCGCACAAGCGCTTCCACGTCCATCGCCCACCCTTTTGGCCTCGCCCCCCCTCCCTCCCGATACGTTCCTTTCATTGGCTACCATAGTCGGATGAGCTCCCCCCCTCCCTCTCCCTCCCCCCTCAACTCGCTTTTAAGGGATTACATCTTGAATCATTGCCTCACTTGATACAGCTAATCTGGCTGTGACGGTCCCACCTGATGACGGAGACTTGTGTTGCCTCCGAAACGTCGTGATTTTTGTTTTTATTTTATTTTACTTTCTACGTGACTTTACCGAAAAAAAACCTAAGAAGATGATTCCTTGCAGTCACGAAAGCTTCAAATCTAGAATCCTGGGCAGTCTCCCATCGAAGTGCCAACAGGGCTTCAATTCTGCTTAGCTTCTAAGGGGTCGTTCATAAAGGACGTCACGCGATTTTGGACGATTTTTGACCCCCCCCCCCTCGTCGTCACACGGCGTCACAAAAAGTCAGACCCCCCCCCTCAAATATGACGTCAGAAAACTCTGCCCCCCCCCCAAAAACCATATTTCCATTTTGAAAATAAAACATGCTTCATATCGCTTTAAACTATTGTCATTGTAGTGCGTATTTAATGTGGCGCTGCACTCTGATGTTGTAGGAGTGTTGTTATAACAATTAGTGTTGTTATAACAATGATATATTTATTTAAAGTGGCGCATTTTTACGTGACGTCACATTTCTCACCCCCCCCCCCTCGTCGCACATCGTCACAAATGTCTGACCCCCCCCAGGTGCGTGACGTCATTTATGGACGGCCCCTAAGGTCCGTCACCGGGCACGGTGAATTGGTCACATGCCGTACTGGCCCACGTCCACAGTGCAGGCGTAGTTCCCAATCTGTTCACTCCGTGTCACTCGTGCAAATGTCACAATGACACTGAGTGCTCATATTACAAAAGGTCAGTCAGTGCCTCTGTCGCATTATTCCAATAACTACACGCCATACGTGGATTGAAGCGATCACTCTGTGAAGCCAGGATAACACTTTTGGCATGAGAGTAGAGAGGCAGCAGAGTGCGTGGACGGGAGTAGAATAAGAACTGATTTGAAGCTTTCGTGACTGCAGGAATCCATACTCTTTGGTTCTTTCGGTAAAGTCACGTGGGTATAAAATAAAATAAATCACGACGTTTTGGGCACAACACACACCTGATGACAGACGCTTGTGTTGCGCCCGAAACGTCGTGATTTATTTTATTTTATACCTACGTGACTTTACCGAAAGAACCACAAAGTATAGAATAAGAACTACTAGACATCTGTGAGAAAGAGCTTCATAGCTCATAAGATTTCTCCAGGATAAATAAAGATTCTGAAGATGAGAAGGGAGCGGTAGGCGAGCGCGTGGCAGGGGGGCAGAGTGAGGAGAGAAGGCAGGGTTAGACAAGGACGAGTTGAGTCTTTGTAATAATTAGTATTAAAAAAACTTTTTTTTAAACACGCTTTTATGAAATGTACTAGTAATGGAAGAACTCCACGACTCCAGGAGGTGGCCCCGAAGCTTGCCATAACTTAGGGGACCGTGGCCAATTACAGCCAACGTCAGTTGACCGTGAACAATTAGACCCAAGACGAAACATAACATATAAAAAAAATGTTTAATAATATATATATTTTTATTTTATGATAGAATATAGTATTGTCATCAGTATGACATAAGTATACCAAGTTTGCAGTCGATACCACATTGGGAAGTGGGTTAAAATTGAGTTGCAAGATTTGAGGATACAACGACAACAACGACAACAGCAGACAGAGTGAGTTAAATGAAAGCGTGTAAAAACAGCTGATCCATACTCCTGATGACGGACGCTTGTGTTGCGCCCGAAACGTCGTGATTTAAGTTTAGTTATTTTCATTTTAATTCTAAATTTTATTATTTTTATTTAAAAACATATATTTTCACCTACGTGACTTTACCGAAAGAACCAAAGAGTATGGATCCTTGCAGTCACGAAAACTTCAAATCTAGAACAACTAATCGGTGGACGCGCACAAAACACAAACAAACGGCCGGCGATTGCCTGCGACGCGAACGCCGGCGGTGAAGCTTACCTGCGTTTGGCGTTGGGGGTGCCTTGACTGCACGTGTCCAGAGCGAACATGCTGCTATCCCTGATCTTCGTGTAATAGTTCTCATACACGATGGGAGCTGCGCACACACAAAGACAAAGATACCCCCGTATAGCCTTGACAGACTTTGGGGGCAAGTGCTGTTAGCGAGCACCTATGGAAGCAAGCACGGCACACGAGGGGGTGGGTGGGTGGCCAGCACTACGCCCGGCCGTCTTTGTCTCCCCTGTGGCAATGCTTACACACCGCACCAAGTACTGATTTGAGGCTGAGTAGACCTAGGGGAGGCCCAGGACCGGTTCAGATAATAGTCACTGGGGTTGGCCGTCAACTGAAATCGAACTGGGGTCCCTGGATTCGTAGCGCAGTGCGCTAACTGCTAAGCTACCGGTCCCCACACACACATATACGCGCACACTCATACAGCACGGTCCACTCAGGGATGTGCCACCCCTGTACTACCACACACTCTGCCTGAATAATAATACAATTCATAACGCGCGCAATGTTGCGGACCGAAGACGCATTGCTGAGGCATGGAACGGATCTCAGCGTCAGGGAGACTCGGTGATTAAATGTCGAGTTGAAGAGATGCGCCTCTTCGATGGTTTGTGAACGGAGAAAACGATTGATCGTTACCGACGTGAAGGGGGATGACGTTCCAGATGACGGGGGGGGGGGGGGCTGCGACGGAGTAAACGAAAGTCCTTGTCCTGGGAGCTTCAAGGAGGTTCTGCGACGCACTTCGAATGTGTCTACAGTCAACTGAAGGCGTCAGCAGGGAACTTCGCTACGGTGGGTAGCCGGATTTTAGGGGGCGGTAGCAGAGGCAAGCGATCTTGAAGGTAATTCTGGTCGAAATGGGCAGCCAAGGAAGGGCACATTGATGTATATACCTCTAGGAGTCTAGGGTCAATGCATTGTTCAAGACCTCGAGGGTTGAAACCTTTCGGGGCTTGGCCTGGAGGGTGCGGGAATTGGCATCCGTGCTCTTAGTTCTTTCGGTAAAGTCACGTAGGTAAAAAATGTAATTAAAATTAATAATAATAAAACAATAAAATCAGCAAATCTGGCTGTGACGGTCCCACCTGATGACGGAGACTTGTGTTGCCTCCGAAACGTCGTGATTTTATTGTTTTATTTTTTACCTACGTAACTTTACCGAAAGAACTAAGAGTATGAATCCTTGCAGTCACGAAAGCTTCAAATCTAGAATTGGCATCCGTGGTTGGGGGTTGGCAGGAATTGATTTTCGTACGGTATCGTGTTGAACTTTATTGCACTGCACAGTTTTGATGGACCCAGCGCTAACTGAGAAATGCGTCCGAGTTTGGTTTTCAGTGGGAAAAGATTGGCGAGCCGACGCATCTCCGTTGCAGTGTCTTAACATGTGTTTGCCATGAGACACTCTTTCAATCCAATTGTACACGGAGAAAAATGCGAGCATAAAAGTGAATGATTCAGTCCGTATATGACCATTTATAGAGCACAAAGAACTTATACTGGTAGGAACCTCCTGGTTACACCAGCCCATAGGGGATTATTGTGTCCATCCGTCGTTCAGGGAGGGGCTGGGTGGTTAGGGAGGGGCTGCGTGGGTAGGGAGGGGCTGGGTGGGGAGGGGAGGGTGGAGAGGAGCTGGGTGGGAAGGGTGGGGCTGGGTGGAGAGGGGAGGGTGGGGAGGGGCTGGGTGGGGAGGGTGGGGAGGAGCTGGGTGGGGAGGGTGGGGAGGGTGCGGCTGGGTGGGGGGTGGGAGGGGTGGGGCTGGGTGGGGAGGGGCTGGTCACCCCGTGGTGCCCTTATAAAACTCAACGTTTAACCTACTCACGCCGGCTTGTGCCCGCCCTCACAGTCGGGCATATTTGCGGAATACACCACGCCGCCGTTGACCCTGGCCATTGACCGAGAAACCCAACGTTCCTACCAGCTCCCTCCGCAGGAATGTGTTTATCATTGAACTTATTGCGCACCGTATGTGGCCAATCGTGCTAATCGGAGGTGAGAGTTTAAAAACCTCTTTCAACGCATGTACACGTGGCCTTTTTGAGAGAAACCAGTGGGGGTCGCTATAATTATTCGCAGCAGCATGTCTGAACTTTGTCGAGATCCAAACTGCAGTAACTGTACCAAGTTATATTTGAGTCCCAATTTTATTTTTAGTTTCTATTCTATTTTGGTTTTCTGACGTCTTATTAATACGCACTCGTGCTGTTAAAGTATACACACAGCGGTGTTTTAAACATGTTTCATAGTGTACACTGTTAGAGCTGGAGCCAAGGAGCTGGGACACTCGGGATAATTTGTAACTTTTTATCTACTATTTTAAACTATCAATATTTATTCTTCATTTACTATTTTTATATTTAAAATGTTTACTCTTTATTTCCTATTTTTTACTTTCAATGTTTAATCTTCATTTACTATTTTTATTTTTAAATGTTGACTTTTTTTTTTCAATGTTTACTCTCCATTGATTGTTTTTTTTTACTTTCAAAACCAGGGGACTGAAGAAATATAAGAACCGTGGTCACTGCAAGGGACAGACATCGCACCGGACCACGTTTTAAGAGCCTCACTATTCAGTGTCAACACCAAAGGCTCCAACAGCCGAGAAAAAGGAACTCATCGATGATCCCTAAGAGTAGAGGGAGAAATATTCTGTGGTTCTTTCGGTAAAGTGAGGTCGATAGAAAATAATAATAAAAAATAAAGTCAATAAAAATAAAAAAAAACACGAATGTAGACTGTAGCCTGTTTCTTAATCGGAGTGAGTGTACTGGCTACCTCAAATGAGTGCAATGTGTAAACATCGCCACTGGGGAGACAAAGGCGGTCGGGCGTGGTGTTGGCCACTCACCCCCTCGTGTGCCGTGCTGGCCTTTATAGGTGCTCGCTAACAGCAGTGCTCGCGTGTGTGCGTGTGTGTGCGTGTACGTGTGCGTGTGTGTGCGTGTGCGTGTACGTGTGCGTGTGTGTGTGTGCGTGTGTACGTGCGTGCGTGTGCGTGTACGTGTGCGTGTGTGTGTGTGTGCGTGCGTGTGTGCGTGCGTGTGTGCGTGCGTGTGTGTGTGCGTATGTGAGCATGGTGGGGCTACCCGGGCGATCGGAGCCCGTCTGCTTGAGCTGGACAAAGTAGTCGATCTCAGCCTGGAGGTCACACTGCTCCAGGATTTTTCTCACGCCTTCGTAAATCTGCGAGAGAAAGAGAGAAACAACTATTTGAGAGCTATTGCCACTGCAATAATTAGTCAGACACGAGACGATCCACCTCTCTTCTGCCTGCACGATTCAGGTTAGCAATTGGGTAACTAGCGTGGGGGCAGTGGGTGCCTTAAGCCCCCCCCCCACACCCCCTGTGACCAAAGCTACGAGTTGGGGCCCCCTTGACAACCACCGTGAGGGCTGCAGTGGCTGCATTTTGCGTAGACGGAGCGCCCCCGACAGCGTTAAATGTTCGAGACCGTGAGCATAACGACGATGTGATTGGACAAGAAGATACAGTGAGGGAAAAAATTATTTGATCCTCTGCTGATTTTCTACGTTTGCCCACTGACAAAGAAATGATCAGTCTATAATTTTAATGGTAGGTTTATTTGAGAGACAGAATAACAACAAAAAAATCCAGAAAAACGCAGTCACTACGCCACTGATAATGTAGTTACTATACCACTGATAATGTAGCTACTACGTCACTGATGACGCAGCTACTACGTCACTGATAATGTAGTTACTATACCACTGATAATGTAGCTACTACGTCACTGATGACGCAGCTACTACGCCACTGATAATGTAGTTACTATACCACTGATAATGTAGCTACTACGTCACTGATGACGCAGTCACTACGCCACTGATAATGTAGTTACTATACCACTGATAATGTAGCTACTACGTCACTGATGACGCAGCTACTACGTCACTGATAATGTAGTTACTATACCACTGATAATGTAGCTACTACGTCACTGATGACGCAGCTACTACGCCACTGATAATGTAGTTACTATACCACTGATAATGTAGCTACTACGTCACTGATGACGCAGTCACTACGCCACTGATAATGTAGTTACTATACCACTGATAATGTAGCTACTACGTCACTGACGACGCAGCTACTACGTCACTGACGAGGGCTCACGCCAACCGCGCTGCGCCACTAACCTCGTCGTCATGCACGCACTGCTGGGACAGCTGGTTGGTGTGGATCCACAGGGAGTTGCGCAGGACATTGACCCTCTGAAACTCCTGCTGCTCAAAGCCCTGCGGATGCAGCAGCAGCAGCGGCAGCGGCAGCAGCAGTAGTAGTGTCGGCATTAGAGAGCTGCTGGTGTGAGTGGCTGTGTTGCGCAACTGTAAACGACAGCAGTGAGTGACTGCAATGACTGTGAATTGGCTGGAGTGACTGTGTGAGTGAATGGAGTGAATGGCTGGAGAGGCGGAATTGTTCTTGAGAGTGAGTGGCGCGAGAGACGGGAGTTCCCGTGCGAGTGGTTACAGTGAGCGATTGGTCTAAATTGACCGTCGATCGGTGTTCTTCACTCTTTTTCAGAGGCGGGGCGAGGGAGGGGCAGAGGTCGCAACCGGGTACCCGATACCCGTACCCTACCCATTACCCGGATACCCATACCCGGCTGGGTACGGGTACCCGTTTGCGACCCTGGTGCGGCCGGGTACGGGTAAGGAATCAAAACCCGTTTGCGACCTCTGGGGAGGGGACACTTTTGCCGATAAGACATCGTCGGTGTGAGGGCTGCCACACCATTTGAAACCAATGGGGGTTTGACAGCAGCACGATGGTGATGATGATGGGGGAGTGTTTTCACATCTGCTGTGTATTGTCGGGGGCCGCACTAACGACCACCAAGGGGCCGTTAGTGGCCCGCGGGCCTTGCAATGAAGATCACTGCCACACAGAGGCTGCGGTGAACGAGGTGTGCCCCATGAGTGAGGACCCTGCCTGCCCATTCACCTCGCATGCGTTCACGTGCTCACTCTCCCAGTCTCTCCGCAAGGCCTCCAGGCTGTCCACAAGCTGCTGGTACTGCCTGTCTGTGGTACAACATTAGCATTGTTATCTACAAACGCAATCGGATGCGATGAGGGTTCTGCATCGGACGGGTCAAGGATCCTGTAATATAATAATAATCATACATTATTTACCCGTGCGAGTCAAACTCCAAAGGCTCTCTGTCAGGTGGGTCCTGGATATTTGGGCCAACACCAATTACCCATGAAGCAAGCAGTGCCAGATTAAGCTATAGTGCGGGGCCTGTAGCATCTGTTATAAAGGGGCCCTAAATTGAATAAAAACATAAATATAAAAACACACATTTTTTACATGCATAGAAAAGTAATTGTATTTTTTCATTTGCTATACAACCAAATAATACGACAAATCGCTCACCTTAAACACCCAGTCGTTCATAAAAGTTGAAGGCAGTAGAGTACTATCGTAATAGAGCAAGTGCAAGAATCACTGAACCAGAATTGATAGTTTGAAAGCATTTAGCGCGGGTCCCTTGAAAGTGCGGGGCCTGTAGCTACATATGTAGCTACTTTTGCTACGAGGATAATCCGGCACTGGAAGCACGGCTTCTGTAATGGATAAGACGAGAGTTCTGGTTTGGATCAAACAAAGAAAGTTTTTTTTCTTCCACATGAGACAAGGGTTCCGTATTAGATGAGATTAAAATTCTGCATCGGATGAGATCAGTGATGGGACAAGATGAGGGCTCTGTGTCAGAAGAGTCAAGGGTCACCTCTGGAATTCGACAAGCGCTGTGTATTGGATGAGACAAAGAGTTCTGTATATCGGATTAGGGGAAAGTTCTGTGTCAGGTGAGACTCGCTGCTGCTACATGCAGCACTAGGCATTCGTTTTGGTGGATGCCAACTGATTGGGGTGAAGTCGAAAGGGTACGGCTCGCGGATTATACAACTTGGGCGCCATCTCTGGGCATTACCAGCCTCGTGTGCTGCCTCCCGCGTCTGAAGACCCTTCGCCTTCACCTGAAACCACAAATCCCACGCAGAGTCACAAAGGCACTTGGCATAAACACACAACCGTGAAGATCAACGTTGACACTCATTGGCCGACACAACATCTTAATCCAGTGGTTCTTGACCTTTACTGCAGCCTCGCCAATTATCTACTACTGAAGTAGTAGATAATTGGCGCGTTTTGATCAAGTGTCGGCTGGTGGTGGGTTAGCGACACGTTAATATTATTTACGTGATATAACCTAACAAGAAAATGGTATACATTTGGCGACGTTTCGGGGCTGACCCTCACAGCTTCAATGTGCAATTGAAAGGACGGGGGGATGAGCGGGGGTTGCCAAAACATGACATTCTTCACAAAGGGCCCCCAAAGAGCCACCGTCACCACCACGGGTCACCCAATACCGCCGGATACCGTGACACTGGGAATTCCGGCTGTCCTGGTGTCCCCAGAACCATCCTCTTATAGTGTGAGTGTCTGAGTATGTGTGAGAGTGAGAGAGTGTGTGAGTATCTGAGTGTGTGTGTTAGAGTGTCTGAGTGAGAGTGTGAGAGAGTGAGAGTGTGTGTGAAAGTGTGAGTGTCTGAGTGTGAGTCTGAGTGAGTGTGTGAGAGTGTCTGTGTGAGTGAGTGTGAGAGTGAGAGTGTGTGTGAGAGTGTGAGTGTCTGAGTGTGTGTGTGAGAGTGTCTGTCTGAGTGAGTGTGAGAGTGTCTGAGTGTGTGAGAGTGTCTGAGTGAGTGTGAGAGTGTGTGAGTGTGAGTGAGTGAGAGTGTCTGAGTGAGTGAGTGTGAGTGAGAGTGTCTGAGTGAGTGTGTGAGTGTGAAAGTGTCTGAGTGAGTGTGAGTGTGTGAGAGTGTCTGAGTGTGTGTGTGAGAGTGTCTGAGTGAGTGTGTGTGTGAGTGAGTGTGAGTGAGAGTGTCTGTCTGAGTGAGTGTGTGAGTGTGAGTGAGAGTGTCTGAGTGAGTGTGTGTGAGTGAGAGTGTCTGAGTGAGTGTGAGTGTCTGAGTGAGTGTGTGAGAGTGTCTGAGTGAGTGAGTGTGTGTGAGTGAGTGTGAGTGAGAGTGCCTTAGTGAGTGAGTGTGAGAGTGTCTGTGTGAGTGTGTGTGAGTGAGAGTGTCTGACTGAGTGAGTGTGAGTGTGTGAGTGAGTGTGAGTGTGTGTGAGTGTGTGTGAGTGAGAGTGTCTGAGTGAGTGTGTGTGTGAGTGAGTGTCTGAGTGAGTGTTAGAGTGAGTGTGAGTGTCTGAGTGAGTGAGTGTGTGTGTGTGTGTGAGAGAGTGTCTGAGTGAGTCTCAGTGTGTGTGAGCGAGAGTGTCTGAGTGAGTGAGTGTGTGTCTGAGTGAGTGTGTGTGAGAATGTATGTGTGTCTGTCTGAGTGAGTGAGAGTGTGAGTGAGTGTGAGTGAGTGTGTGTGAGAGTGTCTGTGTGTCTGTCTGAGTGAGTGTGAGTGAGTGTGAGTGAGTGTGTGTGAGTGAGAGTGTCTGACTGAGTGAGTGTGTGAGTGAGTCTAGTGTGAGTGAGTGTGAGTGAGAGTGTCTGACTGAGTGTGAGAGTGTGAGTGTCTGAGTGAGTGAGTGTCTAAGTGAGTGTGAGTGTGAGAGTGTCTGAGTGAGTGTGTGTGTGTGAGTGTCTGAGTGAGTGTGTGTGTGAGTGAGAGTGTCTGAGTGAGTCTCAGTGTGTGTGAGTGAGAGTGTCTGAGTGAGTGTGTGTGTGAGAGTGTGTGTATGAGAGTGCCTGAGTGAGTGAGTGTGTGAGTGAGTGTCTGAGTGAGTCTCAGTGTGTGTGAGTGTGTGTGAGTGAGAGTGTCTGAGTGAGTGTGTGTGTGAGAGTGTGTGTATGAGAGTGCCTGAGTGAGTGAGTGTGTGAGTGAGTGTCTGAGTGAGTCTCAGTGTGTGTGAGTGTGTGTGAGTGAGAGTGTCTGAGTGAGTGTGTGTGTGAGAGTGTGTGTATAAGAGTGCCTGAGTGAGTGTGTGTGTGAGTGAGTGTCTGAGTGAGTCTCAGTGTGTGTGAGTGTGTGTGAGTGACAGTGTCTGACTGAGTGAGTGAGTGTGTGGGGGTCACCTTCTCCTGCTGCCGCGGGGTCGCGCAGGCGGCGTTCTTGTTGTGCACGGCGCTCTCCGCCTCGTCCGCTTCGCGGCACCGCTGCTCGTAGCCGCGCTTCGCCTGCGGGGTCCGCGCGGGACACGGCGACGGTCAATCACCGCGACTTCCAACTGTTGTTCGGTTAAATTTCGATGTAAAGCTTTCGTGACCGCAGGGATTCATCTTCTTGGTTCTTTCGGTAAAGTCACGTAGAATGGAAATAATAAAATAATTCTCACAACGTTTCGGCCACAACGCAAGCAGCCGTCCTCAGGTGGAGAACAGGTCTGTCGAGGAGACAGAGTCTGAATGACAAGCCCCAGGCTTGGAGCGACTATTTAAGCTGGGATGGAGGGGGCGAAGAGCGCCTTGACAAAACAATTTGCATATCAAGAGGAATTTAGCATTTCCCATAAATATGCTAAATTCCTCTTGATATGCAAATTATTTGGTCAAGGCGCTCTTCGCCCCCTTCATCCCAGCTTAAATAGTCGCTCCAAGCCTGGGGCTTGTCATTCAGACTCTGTCTCCTCGACAGACCTGTTCTCCACCTGAGGACGGCTGCTTGTGTTGTGGCCGAAACGTCGTGCGAATTATTTTATTATGTTTTATTTTATTATTTCCATTCTACGTGACTTTACCGAAAGAACCAATAAGATGTTGTTCGGTTGTGCCGTGATGTGCCGTGATGTGCTGTGATCAGTGCCGGATTAAGCTCGCGTGGGGCCTCTAGAATATGTTATAAAGGGGCCCTAAATAAATAAATGAAACTAAAATATTGAAACACAAATTTTTAACTGGCAAAGTAAAGTAATTGTATATTTTTTATTTGCTATACAGCCATATAATACGAAAAATCGCTAACCTTAAACACCCAGTCGGTCATAAAAGTTGAAGGCGGTATAGTATTATAGTAATAGAGCAAGTGCAGAATCACTGAACCGGAATTGATAGCTTGAAAGTATTCAGCGCGGGCCCCTTGAAAGTGCGGGGCCCGTAGCTACATGTGCAGCTACTTGTGTAGCTACATGTGTAGCTACACGTGTAGCTACACGTTTGTGTGTGCGTGGGTCGGAACGTGTGGGGAGCGGTAGTGTAGTGGTTAGCGCGACGCTGCGCTACGAACCCGGCGACCCGATTTCGATGCCCGCTCACGGCCAAAACCGATGACGATTATCTGAACCGGTCCTGGGCCTCCCCTAGGTCGACTCAGCCTCAAATGAGTACCTGGTGCGGTGCGTAAACATCGCCACTGGGGAGACAAGGGCGGTCGGGCGTGGTGCTGGCCACCCACTCCCTCGTGTGCCGTGCCGGCCTTCATAGGTGTTCGCTAACAGCACTTGCCCCGACAGTCTGTTAAGGCTACACGGGGGATCTTTGTCTTTGTGGGTCCGAACGAGGGCCCGTCTCTCACATCGTCGATAATCGTCAGGCGGTTCGCCAGCATTGGTTTGAGGAAGCCTTAAACTTCTTCAGAACTTGAGCAACCTGTTTACATGAATGTTGTCAACTTAAATTCGGATTAATTTGCATTGGGTAGCAAGTCCGGTTGCCGAACGAAAACATCGTGAGGTCGCACTCATCACACACAAAGTGCTCGCCACAAATGAGCCACAGTACCTCGCTGATCTTGTCAAGGAGCATCAACCCATCACGCTGGCTGCGAGTCATCGAACAAAGACCGAGGTCACCGCATCGCCCGGCGCTTTCAGATCCACTTCTGCAGCCGTCTGGAACGCTCATTTTATCCGATATTCGGAAGCCACTGGAGCTATGCACGATGAGATTTAGATTCAAAACCCATTTATTTAGAAGTGCTTCTTACGTCTAGTTCGTTGTCCTTCTCCCGCACCTCCCATTCGCACAGTTGGCTACGTGCGAAAGACGTTCAGCATACGTACATACAACTGTGCTGATGATACACTGAACGTCAAAGCCGGTGTTAAACCAATGCTGATTGAAATGATGCGCTCCCAGAACGCCGTGGTGGTTGTTGGCATGTAAAACAATGACGATGTTCTATGCGGAGGGACAGATTATGGGGAGGGAAGGCGTATTGCCTGCTTCGTCATTTCGAGAATTTCAATATCGGTGCGACCGCCCCTTGTGACGAACGCTATCCACGTGCCTCGGGCCGTTGTTAAACCACGGAGAGTTCCGCAGTTGAGCCCTGGGCCCCCGAATGGATGATTCGTCTCGTGAGGTGACGCCGGTAGCACAACCGGGATGGCAATTTGGAGAAGTAGAAACAATAACATCTGCTAAAAAATATATATATATATATTTTGGGGTTCGTCTGCGTGGTTTTATTATCGGCGCTCCTTACATCCAGGGTCTTCTTGTGCAGCATGGCCCGCTGCTTGTGCAGTTTGTCCATCGCAGACTCCACCTGCAGGAGAACCGTCAGGTCGGAATGGGAGCACAGATCGTCAGTGCCGACAAAGGGGTTGGACCAGATGACGCCAAAAGGCGCACGTCATTTGGTCCAACACCATGTGAGACTAGGCTCTAAAGAAAGCTGTCTCGGGTGAGGACCAATCAACTTCAAGGACAGTGCATACATTATCAGAGTTATGTTTTTTGTTTGCATTATGACTGCAGGTATTGTGGTTTATGCAAACATGACTCCTTGTAAAAAAATAAGGTGTCAGTTTTGTTGCCAGATAAAAGGGTAAAAAACCAATTATCATATTTTTCTACTGGCAAATGAGGTTCCCTCGGTGACTTTGTGTGGCCAAGTTTTCTGTACAGGACAGACAGACCCAGGTGTTATGGGTGGACTGAGACGACTGGCAGATGCCACTACCTGTGCTTCCCACTGCGCCGACGTGCTGCATTTTAGCCACCCGGTGCACCGCTCGTTGTTGTGAGCTTCGCTCCTCCGACCTCTTTTGTCGTTGGAAGGCCACAACAATGATGGCACCAGTTATCCGCTCCACATCCTCCTGTACCACGTTGACCCGTTTCCTCTTTAGCGCCCGTTTAGCCCCCTCTATCTAGCCAAACAGAAGCTGCTTGGACATGTGGTGACTGGGCATGCGGTCTACGTGACCCAGCCAACAGAGCCTCACTCTCACTCCAACACACACACACCCAGATACTCTCTCTCCAACACACACACTCAGATACAAATACAAGATCCCCCGTATAGCCTTGACAGACAATTGGGGCAAGTGCTGTTAGCGAGCACCTATGAATACCGGCACGGCACACGAAGAGGTGGGTGGCCAGCACCACGCCCGGCCGCCTTTGTCTCCCCAGTGGCGATGTTTACACACACCGCACCAGGTACTCATTTGAGGCTGAGTCGACCTAGAGGAGGCCCAGCACCGGTTCAGCTAATCGTCACTGGGTGTTCGCCGTGAGCGGGAATCGAACTCGGGTCGCCGGGTTCGTAGCGCGGCGTAGCGCCAACCACTACGCTACCGCTCCACTACACCCACACGCGCGCGCCACCTGTGCCCAGGTGCGCCACCTGTGCCCAGGTGCGCTACCTTCTTGCGCTGCTCGCGTTGCTTCTCGCGGAACTCCTCCAGCTTGCGCGCCTCGTCGCGCAGGCTAATCGCCAGCTGCATGTGCGCCGAGCCCAGCCACTCCAGCTCTGCCAAACACGTGGTGGGGAGGGTGGTGGTGGGGAGGGTGGAGGTGGGGAGGGTGGTGGTGGAGGTGGTGGGGAGGGTGGTGGTGGGGAGGGTGGTGGTGGGGAGGGTGGTGGTGGGCAGGGTGGTGGTGGTGGTGGGGAGGGTGGTGGTGGGGAGGGTGGTGGAGGTGGGGAGGGTGGTGGTGGGGAGGGTGGTGGTGGGGAGGGTGGTGGTGGGGAGGGTGGAGGTGGGAAGGGTGGTGGTGGGGAGGGTGGTGGTGGGGAGGGTGGAGGTGGGGAGGGTGGAGGTGGGAAGGAGGGTGGAGGTGGGAAGGAGAGTGGAGGTCATGGTGAGGGTGACAGATTTTGGCAAGAAGGGGGCAGGAGGGAAAGTTGATATTTATTTATTTATTTAACACTTTTGCTGAGCAGCACAAGCATAGTAAAGTAATTGTATTTTTTCATTTGCTATACAGCCAGATAATACGACAAATCGCTAACCTTAAACACCCAGTCGTTCATAAAAGTTGAAGGCAGTATAGCACTATAGTAATAGAGCAAGTGCAGAATCACTGCACCTGAATTGATAGCTTGAAAGCATTCAGCGCGGGGCCCTTGAAAGTGCGGGGCCCGTAGCTACACATGTAGCTACACACGTGTAGCTACTTTTGCTACTGGGATAAATCCGGCACTGCAACCTCCTCATCCCGATAACGTGTGCTGCGCGTTCCTGACATATTCTACGACGAACTCCCGAGTTCCCTTGCCCTCTCCTTCCACAAAACTCCGACCATCATCTGCGCACGCGACCGGCAGTCTAAGTGCTGACGACTTCATTCTAGCGTAGTTCCTTTTCATTTTTTTTTGGACGAAAGCCTCAACTCTTTGCCCCGTTACAGTGTGGCACGAACGCTTGCTGCTGCATTGTCTCAAACGCAACTTTGCAGGGCGACCACTTCCCGAAAGTGTGCACACCACCGCATTGGCAACACACACACACACGGGAGGAGCAAATGTGCCGTGCTGCAGAGGACCACAGCGTCTCGATTTAAAGCTTTCGTGACTGCAGGGATTCATCTTCGTGGTTCTTTCGGTAAAGTCACGTAGAAGGGAAGTAATAAAATAATAAAAATAAAACATAATAAAATAATTCTCACGACGTTTGAGAAACGTTTGAGAAACGTCGTGAGAATTATTTTATTATGTTTTATTTTTATTATTTTATTACTTCCCTTCTACGTGACTTTACCGACCAGGTCTGTCGGGGAGACAGCGTCTGAAACATTCAGACGCTGTCTCCCCGACAGACCTGGTCTTCACCTGAGGACGGCTGCTTGCGTTGTGGCCGAAACGTCGTGAGAATTATTTTATTATGTTTTATTTTTATTATTTTATTACTTCCCTTCTACGTGATGACTTTACCGAAAGAACCAAGAAGATGAACCACAGCGTCTGTTCAGCGGATAGTGGCCGGAGAGCGCACGCGCTTTTGCAACGCAATCTCCCTCCCCCGCCGCCCTCTACCCCTTCCAGGAACTTGATTTCGCCAAACAACGTGGGCGCAAGCGGCCCTCTCGGGTTCCTCAACAGGAAAAGGGTCACTTCTGCAAATCCTCGTCGGGGCTGTCGTGTTTGACCGGCTCTTATTTTTATTTTCTGTTCACAAGAAGCGGCGGCAGGCCACAAGGTTTGCTGACTCAAGACTGCCGGCATTTCATTGGCAAGGACACTGACCAATAAAATTAACCCGTAAAAACAAAGTTTTTCACTATAAATCCTTTATATGCGTGGCAGCTAGAGTCCTCTCGTCCTCTGGCTTGAGATGGCTGCCACCTATGGGTCAGATGATTGCCTGCCACCATTAAGCAATTGGTAATAAAATAAAAATAAAAATTCCTAAAAAGTGTAAAGTTATGGAAAACATTTTTCACGAAAATAAATTGTCACGCACAACGAGTCTGTGCAAAATGTCAGCTCGATTGGATCACGGGAAGTGGGTTAAAAACGACCGAAAGATTTGCACGGTCGTAAGCGCGCAAGCACGCGCGCAAGCGAACTTAATATAAAGGACTTCAAAAGGGTGACGTTTGCTCAATTCGACTCGCTAAACGCGCTTGTATGTATGCTGAACTTCTTTCGCACCGTACGTAATCAACCGTGATTATCGGAGGTGCGGGTGGAAGGACAACAAACTCAACGCAGCAAGCAGCTCTAAAGAAACGAGTTTTTGATCCAGATTTAAAAGTGCAAAGCTCAATTGCCGTCCTGATATCGGCACTTGCTCACTCGCCGCTCACTCACTCAATCACTCAGCCACTCACTTGCTGTTCACTCACTAACTTACTTACCCACTCACACTTAACCATTTGCTCACTCACTAACAGAGGTCGCAACCGGGTACCCGATACCCGTACCCTACCCGATACCCGGCTACCCGTACCCGGCCGGGTACGGGTACGGGTACCCGTTTGCGACCCTGGTGCGGCCGGGTACGGGTACGGGTAGGCCGTGAGTCACTGGTGAGTAACCGTTTGTCACTCATTTTCCAACGTCTTGTCTCTTCTAACAATTCAAGTTCCTAGAATCAACCCACCCGCGCCTGCAACATGGCTTCATCCCAGAGGTCGCAATCGGGTACCGTACCCGTACCCTACCCGATACCCGGCCGGGTACGGGTAGCCGGGTATTGGGTAGGGTACGGGTAAAGAATCAAAACCCGTTTGCGACCTCTGCTCACTAACCCACTGACTCAACGATTTACTCATTCACTCACTCGATCACACTCATCTACGCACTCACTCTGCCAACTATTCTCACACTGACCTGCTCACTCACTCGCTCATTCACTCATGCACTCACCTGCATAATCACTCACTTGATGAACCACTTCATCAACAGCCTGTTCGCTTGATCACTCAACCACATGCTCAGTCAAGGCGCTCTCACACTCATTCACTCACTTGCTCATTCACATACTCACCCAACACTACACTCATACTCACGTTGTTTCATGGTGTCAAAGGACTTTCGCAGAGCACTGTGATACGGAAAATATATGGCAAACACAAAACAAAATCAGCATTAACTCACCCTAGCATTTCCATAGCATCGCCGACCTACTAAATTTCCCACCAAATCCATTGCTGCTGCAATAACTACGCACACATACACACAGCAGTCTACTAAATGAGTATATAAAACCCGCATTAAATGGCTGAAAACATCTTAATGTACAGAGGGCCGCAGAACTTGGGCAAACGTTGACACACGGCTCGCCGCCTGGCTGCTTTCCGGCGAGTCTGCTGTTTCTCGGCGATTCTGAGATGCAATTTACGTGCACGACGCTCTGATGAAAACGAAAAGAGTCAAACGGCACGCAACTTGGGTATTGGGTCCCGGAGGTCACTCACTTAAGCTCTGTGTGCCCACCAGCTTTCCGGGCCAGATGAATGAGATCCTTTCCGTAGCGATCCTCCAGGTTTGCTCTGGCGGGCAGTCGATGGGCGCACACACAAGGGAGACAACTAATCAGCCGGCGTCTTAACGAGGCCTCCTTCCCGGTGTACAGAGAGGTTCTTGTTTTCCACCAGAAGTTATTCTTAGGTAAATGCATTTGGATAAAAAAAAAACGGCTGCAAGCAAGCCTAATGGAGAAAGGGGTAATTTGCGTACGTTTTGCTGTTGTGAAAATCTCACAAATATGATAGGACTAAAGAATATTTGAGAATTATTGACTTGTAAGAATGTAATTGAACTTCTTTCGCACCGTACGTAGCCAACCGCGCTAATCGTAGGTGTGGGGGAAGGACAACAAACGAAACACAAAAAGCGGTTCTAAAGAAATGAGTTTTCAATCTAGATTAAAAAGTGCGTAGCTTCAGTGGCTTCTTAATGTAGAAAGGAAAAGCGTTCCAGACGGCCGCAGAAGCGGATCTGAAAGCGCGCGATGCGGTAACCACCGTCTTTGTTCGATGGCGAGCCAAAATCCGCTGCGAGGATGATCGAAGTCCGCGTGAGATGGTTTATGTTCCTTGGAGATGAACAAGGTGTTGTGGTTCATTTGTGGCAAGCACTTTGTGTGATGAGTTCGACCTTATATATTCTGTCGGCAACCGGATTTGCGACCGAATGCAAATTAATTGGAATTTAAGTTTACAAAATTGATGGAAACGGGTTTCCCAACGTAAGCAACCACAAGTTTTGATGGCTACATGTGCATAACGGTTAATTTACTGCCATATTTTTGTACTTTTATTCGCGACATTAATTCGATTTGTGCTGCTGACATCACGTCATGCGATGAAGATTTCCTTTCGGAATGCGGAATGCTCGCAGAGCTGCGCATTGCCCTGGGCGCGAGAACGGCCCGTGAGAAAGACATCACAGAACTACTACTGAGATCCCTTTAAATAACTTCTTTAAAACACCAAGAAAATGCTGCACTCTCCCTCATTTTGATGATCAAACATTCTGGGCTGAGGACCGTTAGCTCACTATACCTGAGCAGTTGAATCACGGGAGGCTAAAACCCACATTCCACTCAGCGACGTGGCCATCGAGTGTGCAGGCGGTACAACTGCATCAGCATTCAGAGAGCACAAAGGCGCAGCTTGGCTCTGGTCTATGACATACGGGGAAATTGGACAGGAGGCCACATTTATTTTGAGAATCCGAATCTTTATTAACCGTGGAGAAATCCGATGAGCTGTGAAGCTCTTTCTCACAGGGTTCCAGTCGGGGTGGGTAAGAACGTGACAACAACTTTGCTCACAACAATACAACAAAACGATAGGGAGTGCAAGGTACAGGAAAGGTATGCAAATCACTACAATTAAATAGTCAACTTTTGTTTTATTTTACCGGACAAAGCCCACTGCGCTATTCTATTTCAGAAGCGACCTGGCCACAAGTGATAGCTCAACGAAGTGGCTCATCGTGTGGAAATTCATAGCAGCCAAATACTCTGAACTCATGTCGATTAAAAATGTAGAGGGAAAAGCCGGAGGACCCGGAACAAAATCCACGCCACCACGTTGAGAGAGACATGCACACTTTAAATATGCAGGCGATGTGGGCTAACATCTCGCCATTCACAGCAGCCAAATAATTGAATTTTTTGCACGAGTGCCCACACTTCCCACCACCGATTCGAACCGTGGCACTCGGTAGCCCACCCGATTCAAGAGCCGAATGGCTCACAGGGCTATACCTAATAAATAAACGGAAGCCCTGGACCAGCACTGTGCATCCCGCTGAACCCAGATGACCACCTCTCTGCGTCACCTGCTTTTGATGAGATCCTCCACGTCTTTGCACATTTTGCGTCCATCCGTGAGTCGGGCGACGAGGACATCGTAACCCACGGTGCTCGTGAAGTCTGCGCACTGCGTCAGGCACCATCAGCAGGAGCAGCACAGGTAGCGATAGTGTCATGACAGGAGAGTCAAACCTATGGTGCGAGTGGACTAGTGGCCACGGGAGGTAATGACAGGGGAGTCAGCCTACGGTGTGAGTGGACTAGTGGCCATGGGAGGTAATGACAGGGGGAGTCAACCTACGGTGTGAGTGGACTAGTGGCCATGGGAGGTAATGACAGGGGGAGTCAGCCTACGGTGTGAGTGGACTAGTGGCCACGGGAGGTAATGACAGGGGGAGTTAGCCTGCAGTGTGGGTGGACTAGTGGCCACGGGAGGTAATGACAGGGGAGTCAGCCTACGGTGTGAATGGACTAGTGGCCACGGGAGGTAATGACAGGGGAGTCAGCCTACTGTGTGAGTGGACTAGTGGCCACGGGAGGTAATGACAAGGGGAGTCAACCTACGGTGTGAGTGGACTAGTGGCCACGGGAAGTAATGACCGGGGAGTCAGCCTACGGTGTGAGTGGACTAGTGGCCACGGGAGGTAATGACAGGGGAGTCAGCCTGCAGTACGAATGGACTGGTGGTTACGGGAATGGTCGAGAATAGGAGCGTGGCCAGGTGACGGAAGAGGATGGTGGAGTCTGCCGGTGGAGCAAGCGTCTAGAACCAGCGAGAAGGTTTCGGGAATGGGGGCATGGCCTCTGCATTTAAGGGAAATGCGCGGGAGACTCGGGGCTGTTGCAATGGGGCTCTCCGCCTGTTCAAGTGAACGTGTCTTCAATAAAATAAACCATCTCAAGAAAGTGTGTCAAGTCGTCATTACAATAGTATGAGTACTGCTAGCAACAGCGGAACCAAGTTTACGACCTCAAGTACAACCAGCACTACGGATGCCAGCACCAAGCATTGCAACCACCCAAAATACAAAGATCCCCCGTATAGCCTGAACAGACTGCTGGGGCAAGTGCTGTTAGCGAGCACCTATGAAGGCCGGCACGGCACACGAGGGGGTGGCTGGCCAACACCACGCCCGGCCGCCTTTGTTTCCCCAGTGGCGATGTGTACACATCGCACCAGGTACTCATTCGCAGCTGAGTCGACCTAGGGGAGGCCCAGGACCAATTTAGATAATCGTCACTGGTGTTAGCCATGAGCGGTAATCGAACTCGGGTCGCCGGGTTCGTAGCGCAGCATGCGAACCACTACCCTGCCATCGCCACCAGCACCAATATTATAACCAGTGCAGTCCTGCATATATTTTCTCTAAGGCTGCTCTAATATGCGTATGTTCGTAGCGGTGAGTGCAGCAAATGTGGCAATTACACTGCCACACGTCAGTATTTTAGTAACACGAGTTAAGTGTATACGCGAAGTTCCTCTTGTGTTTATATTATATATCTGTAAATACTGGGGTCTCACTTGAAGCAGGTATATAAAGTGGACTGTCATTACTAATGAAGACTTGGACAGCATAAAATTGCAGTATTTAATCTGCAATACACTTGAACAAAGTTCCTAAAAACACAAAACAATATAAAAACGGAGATTAAAAACGATGTAGCTATAAATGCAGGTCGGAGCTTCATCTAGCAGGGGATTGACAACTGTAAATTATAGCAGTACTGTAACTCCATACGTTCTGCTATAAGGAAGGTGATTGAAATATATGAAGCAAGCCATGAGGGATTGATGCAAATGATAAATGTTCGCAAGAGAGTTGAAAGTATCTGCATATGTAGCCAAGTCTAGGTTTACAAAACTGGTAATGAAAAAACATTTAGAGGGCCTGATGTGGGTCAAACCATTGTAAATCAACGTCTAGGAAAAGTTTGAAGCACGCTGAATCCCAACGTGACATCTGTGGAAATACTGAACATCTGTGAAAAAGAGCTTCAGAGCTCATCGGATTCCTCCAGTATAAACACATATTCTGATTCTGTCATTTCAACAACCCATTTTTTTCTGGAACTTTTTGGAAATGTCCGTCACTAAAACCAATATTTAACACGTAGCATTAGGAGTTAGCTTTCGCGACCAATATTATCCATAAGAGGATTGTTTTGGGTTACATCGCGTAAATATAAGACCGAAAATATGAGGACGTCTCCACAATTCTGGCTGCCGCCTGATGATGCTGGTTGTCGTAATTACCGGTGAAACGTCACGGAAACTCGAATTGTAAATGTTGTGGGTTTAATCTCCAACACTGCAGTGTGCTGATCTAGTAACTAATTGGCACGTTTTGGTTACGCGACAAACCTTACTAATTGGCTGTGTCAGGTGGTGGCGGGTTTTACGACACATTTATAGTTACGCGATCTAACCCAAAAAAACCCTCTTATGGATAAAACCAAAAATGATGCTGGCAAAACCCACAAACAGCAACAGCCATGATCGATCCACTGCTGAATGAAAAGCTTCCCAAGCCGTCGCCATCTCTCACGGTCCTACGATGTCACAATCCGCCAAGCAATTGCGGCGATGGGCACGGGGAGGCCTTCATCCAGCAGTGGACAGGACACGGCTGATGATGATACTAATGTTGAAACATAAGATAAGGGTTTAATGTAGGCCAACTGTTTATGACAAATTTTTAATGCCCGATAATTTTTTTTTTGCTCTTTGACAAACTGATGGCAAGTGTCAGTGAAGGGGGTCTGTGTCGACACTCACCCAGAAAGAGTCCTTGAACCTCATTGGCAGCATGCTGGCAGCACGAGAGGACACCCGGGAACTGAGAAAGCCTTGGTCACCACGAGGGGTTATTGTTTTTTTGCATTGCAAGTAGGCGGTGACAAAGGGGAAGTAACGAATCGTTGCGCTGGGATAGGCTGCCGTTCCCGTTTCAATGAATCGACAGCCGTGACACGTTGGCAATTCCTAAATATGATTATGTTTTATATAACATACTTTATTATGTAATTAATAACGTAGTTGCGACGTGCAGAGGGTGATGATTTTATATTCCTTGCCAAGGCAAAGATCAGCTGACAGCGATGTCTGCACCAGTCCTGGGGATTGCCCCTTCAACAACTTGCACCAGTGTGGTGAAGTATAGTCGAGCAGCACCCCCACATCTATCACTGACAAGGCTTGGAGATGCCTCCATCCAGTGGTGGCTTGGCAGAGGCCTCTAAAATATTCATATCGACCAAGGCTGAAATACATTTGGAAAACCGTACCCAGGCGGAGGATGCAGTTTATGAACCTCTTCGCCGTACCCAATAGGACAGGAAGGTGGATGCAACACGTAGGGAGCGAGGAGTTGATGAGACGTAAATTATTTACTTCTCCATGATATGTTTTGTTGGGTTGGATCGCGTGAATGTGTCGTTAAACTCGCCACCAACAAATTAGTAGGGGTTGTCACGTAAACAAAAATATGGCAATTCGTTATTAGTTCAGCACACCGGTGTGTTGGAGAATAAACCCACAACAATTACATTTTGAGCACGACGTTTCGCCGGCAAATACAACCAGCCTCACCAAGCGACGGCCAGAATTGGTCGCGAAAGCCGACGTGTTACACGATTTACTTCGATAAAACCCCAAGCGGTCTGTCTCCCCATGACTTTCCCCATCTGGAGGCATTTGTTATCTTGGCCGTCACCGATTGTCACTCGGTTGTTCCACAATGCTGCAGAATGTCTCACCCAGCTCCCTCATCTTTTCGGGATGTGCAACGCAACGAAATGCCCCCCCCCCCCACACCACCCCGAGTGTCTTGGCTCGCTTGGTAATTCGCTTCTCGCGTCTCCCAGCGGTCCCAGGTTCCCCTTGGCCCACGTTTCCGTCTTCGCTGTTGTAACTTGACCCAAGACTGAAAATACTGTCAACACTAAATAATCAACGGCGGTATAATCCATCTACTGCAGCATGAAGGTCTTCCGTCATTCCCAACATGGGCTGTGTGGTCTTGATGTGAAGCTTGTGACTGCAGGAATCCATACTCTCTGGCTCTACGTGACTTTACCGAAAGAACCAGAGTATGGGCTGTGTGATCATACTCTTAGTTTTTTCGGTAAAGTCACGTAGGTAAAAAATGAAATTAATAAAAATAAAATAATAAAAATCACGACGTTTCGGAGGCAACACAAGTCTCCGTCATCAGGTGGGACCGTCACAGCCAGATTTGCTGTATCAAGTGAGGCAGGGATTCCAAGATACAAGTTCTTAAATACATGTTAAGGGGGTGTGATGATACTTTATCACGCTGGCCAGTGTGTGTGTTGATGGCCCAAAACTGGTTCAGATATCACTTGCCGGTAATGTCATGCGTAGCCAAGGATTATAGTAGTTCGCTAACCACACCACCCCACCCAGTGTAATGATTATTATTGTCACGCCACTGCTACCCTTTATCCTTTTCTTAAAATACGCACGAGGGCCCTTTGAGGCTGAAGTGGCCTCAGTGTAAGAGATGAGTGTGCATTGAACGCGGCCAAGTGTTTTTTTTAAATGTGCGCCACGAGCTGGCTCGATGCGCAGGGGAGGACGGATACCGCCGTCGTCAAGAGCGTTGGGGGTTATGCAAACTGTGGGGCCCGTTGGCAGATGAACGGCAAAACTGTAAACTCCTCGTGCTGCGGTGGAGCACGATCCTGTGGATGAGGTGGAGACGGACAGACCGGCCCCGATTGGCGGCGCGAGTTGACAAAAGGAACTGGGCAGGAGACACGAACGAAGAAACAGAAACGAGCATCACGTGCAGCACACGCAGCCATCGGATCAATCATTTTATGCTTTAATCCAATGACGTCGCCCACTTTTGCAAAACATCACAGTACAGGACATCACCTCCAGTGAGACATTTAAAGAGTGCATTCTTGAACACGCAGCCTTTTAAAATTCCACGGGGAGGAAGTTGGGAGGCGAACAAAATCAAAAGGTTATTTTGCACGCGTACGAGTGAAAACTATATGGTGGGAGGTGGGGGGGCTAATCTGGCATCTAGGTTGGAACGCGTAGGGAAAGGCAGTGGTGAGAATGGGCCACCCGAATCCACCCCCCTCCCCCCAAATCGAGCCTTTGGCCACGTCAGGATGCTTTAGCGATGCTAAATTGTCGCTCAATTTGCATGCGGACAACTCCACCCCCGTGCGTACACAGCAAGTGGGCCCATGCAAAACAGCACCAAGTTAGGCCTTCAAAAACCAATTCCCTTGGTCCTGGGCCACAAGGCGTGCGCAGTGGACGCTGTATCCCACCCGAGTGTCGGAACGTGCACGCGCTTGTTCCGCCAAATGGTTGTGCACGTGCTTTGTTGAAATTTAAGATTTGCACTCACTTCGATCGCTGCCGAGATTTTTGCAAAGTTGCGACATTCATGGCTACAAGTCGCCCATGCATTATAACGGTCCACCGTGTAACTCTATCTAGTGCCTCACGCAATGTAAACGACCATGGACCTAATGGGGGGGAAAAAGACAAAAAAGAAAAACACACCTAATGATAGAGTTGCAACCCATTTACATCCCACTCGACAATTTGGAAAATAACTTAGGCATTCTAAAATTGCTTTCCCCCACCGGCAGTGAGTCCGACGGAAACACATCGGGCAAAAACTCTCAAGCAGAAACCAAGAGCACAGTGGACCGGCAGCATTAACAGCACGGGAGATGAAACACGGAGCATGCCGTCCAAAGACGTACGCACGCCATAAGCCTCGTGTCCACAAGACCACCTTCTCTGGAATGGCTTCCCATGTGCAGGATTCACTTGTGAACAGAGGAGGAAGTGACATCATCCTGGGGGGGGGGGGGCCCACCTCCCACTCTACTCTCTGGAAAAACCACGAAGCCAAGGAGGGCCAAAATATTACACCGACGGCAAGAAGTCATTTGACAACCGGGCAACATTTTATTCTTGACGCAGAACAATCGGTCCGCCTGTCACGACACGGCTGTTGGGGACGTGGCTTGGCGACGCGATGACATGTTTCGGCGTGAGCCGTGCCCTGCAAGGTGGCTTCATGCTACCGCGATGTTTAAAGCGCACAGGAGGCAGCGGTGTCGTGTCCAGAGACCCGGCAGCGCAATGCACCCCCCCCCCCCCAACCACTGCACTAACACGAGAGAGCCCCTGTCCCTGGTATCAATGGAATTGGGCGACTTTCGTAGCACGGGCTGGGTGAAATATAAATTCACTAAAGTACAATAGTAATTTTTACTCTCTTACCGACATATTTAATAACCTTAAACACGTATATGTGTGTGTGCCTATACATACATAAAATCAATTACTTGACTTTAACACTATTTACTTTCGTGGATCGGTTGTGGTTCAGATACGAGTGAGCAGCTCTACATTTAAATTGGTTGTATTGGGTCCTGTCCTTTAAAAAAAAAAGGGCTTCCCTTGTTTCGGTTTTGCACGAGACTCGTTAATACCGCTACGGTTCATCTGAAACAAGGCAGGAATGACATCGTTCATGAGTTCTTGCTTCTTTTCTCGTCTCCGTGCCTTCATCACGAATGGCTCTGAGTTTGGGACGCCATGAATTCCTACAGCCACATCAACCTTAGTGTGTTTACAGTTTGTAGTAGCTTCAAAACAGTATAAATAATTGCAATAAGGAACAAACTACCGCTGTAATCATACCAACAAGCGTGGACAGTGCACTGCGAGATGGGTACAGGTAGCCAGAGGTCAAGAGAGTACATTTTAAATTGTAAATCCATTACAGAATGCTAATAACACCAAAACCAGTTAACGATGACTAAATACACTGGAGACTAGGGCGTCGATCACCAATCATTAATCGTGTTGCAACCAGAGTAATCTGCTACGCAATCCATTAGCACTGCTGCTGATAAGCAAGGTAGTGAATTGCAGTACGCAAATTATATTCTCAGGTTTTTTCGGTAAAGTCACGTAGGTAAAACATTAAAAGTAATGAAAGTAAAATAAAACAAAACAAAAATAAAATTCACGACGTTTCGGAGGCAACACAAGTCTCCGTCATCAGGTGGGACCGTCACAGCCAGATTAGCTGCATCAAGTGAAGCAATGATTCAAAATGTAATCCCTTATAAGCAAGTTGAAGGGGGGGAGGAGAGGGGGGGGGAGTTCATCAGAATGTGGTAGCCAATGAATGGAACGTATCGGGAGGGAGGGGGGTGGGAAGGGGAGGGAGCCAACAAAACATTTGGCGACGGCTTGGACGCGGCTGCTGCGCACGCCAACACAATGGGCAGAAAGGAGGGAGGGGAGGTCTGATACACATGATAGAACAAAGGAACGAAAATGCCCATGTTTATACCAATGCAGGCTGAAAAATGAAGAGAGTACTGTTAAAAATAACTGGGGATGTTAACACTCGGTGAAGTAAATTAAAATAGTACTCTCTTCATTTTTCAGCCTGCATTGGTATAAACATGGGCATTTTCGTTCCTTTGTTCTATCATGTGTATCAGACCTCCCCTCCCTCCTTTCTGCCCATTGTGTTGGCGTGCGCAGCAGCCGCGTCCAAGCCGTCGCCAAATGTTTTGTTGGCTCCCTCCCCTTCCCACCCCCCTCCCTCCCGATACGTTCCATTCATTGGCTACCACATTCTGATGAACTCCCCCCCCCCTCTCCTCCCCCCCTTCAACTTGCTTATAAGGGATTACATTTTGAATCATTGCTTCACTTGATGCAGCTAATCTGGCTGTGACGGTCCCACCTGATGACGGAGACTTGTGTTGCCTCCGAAACGTCGTGAATTTTATTTTTATTTTTGTTTTGTTTTATTTTACTTTCATTACTTTTAATGTTTTACCTACGTGACTTTACCGAAAAAACCTGAGAATATGAATCATTGCAGTCACGAAAGCTTCAAATCTAGAAGTACGCAAATTACATTCCGGGTTACATTCTATGACTTCGCGAACGTCATCGTTTCCTCTCCCACCCCCCCTCCCAATTGCTGATCACTCGCACCGCCGCTCTGGCCGGGGTGACCACGCGAAACAAACTCTTCGGGACACACGCGTCCCGTACACAAGAGAATGTTAAAAACAACCTCTAAAATACGCGTACATATTTACGTAATCAAAACAGGAGAGAGAAACAAACAAACAAACAAAAACACTTCGAATAGTGAGAAAGCAATCACAGAATAATTCCCTAAAATACGTAAGCAGCTTCTAATCAGAAGGCCGGGGCTGTGACTCGGAGTTTTACGGAGAACCGAGAGGGCTTGAGGTTGCCGGCCTCCATGCGACGGCGGCTCCGCCAATGCAGCGGGCGCTGTGTATGGATCACGCTACGCACGCACGGACGCAGGCACTCGCACTCCATTGCACGTGTTTACAGATCGACACAAAACATTAAAACGCAGAATCGGTTGCTACTGCTGCTGCGGCCAACTTCGCGGGGGGAATTGGTGTAATAGGAAGACGACGACAAGAAGAAAAACAAAAACAACACAACATGCAGAAAACAAAAATCGCATTGCCACGTCTTGTTCACTCAACCCCAAGTCTGGACGCAGTTTGCACAACAACCGTACGCTTGCCCTCATGTTCCCTTTGTCGAAAAACAAGAGAATTTTTTTTACCTCAGCAGACTTTAGAAGACCTGGCTGCCACCTGCTGACAGGCCACCCACACTGCTTTCTTGAGCTGTTAAGTGATGCACAGCTGAGCGATGCAAGGAATCCCACAGTCACTAAAAGCTGACAATTTTTGGAATGTGGGCGACCTGACGGTCTAACCTTGCTCAGGATTAACTCTTTCCCATTCAGAGACATCTGCACCACTGAATCTCGGAACGTGCAAGCGGTCAGCGTTCATTTCAATTAGAGAGGCGTAGCGCCGCTGTTTTTAAAGACAATATAACTCACCGCAGAGAACTGTAGCGGCACAACCGCACTGACAGCTGGCGTCAAACTGTGCCACACGCCCTCCCGCGTTGGCCTTTTACTTCCGATTCCGCTCCGATGGCGTGCTCGTCGCCAACGTCATCGGAACGGAGTCGGCAAAAAAACTGATGTCGTACATGCACGTCATCGGAATGGGAAAGGGTTAGGAAGAGACAATGACAAAAACAAGAATTGGGAGTGACCACCGTAAATGTAAATTTACACCAATATTCATCGTACCTGGTTCCGTCCATGTGTTACAAATGCTGCTCGACAGCATTTGCTTTGTGGTCTGGTAACACTCAAAAGCGTATTCATTTTCCCAGAAGTGCTTGCAACATTGTGTACTTATTTGAGGCTGAACAGACATAGGAGGGGTCCAAACTGATAATTTCAAGTCCTATCAATGTGGGATAGGATTCAAGTTGGGATTTCCGGGATAAAAAGGCGCAATAAGTGCCATGCCACCCCTGCATCGAATTTACGGGGATTTTAAAGGGCTTCAATGTGGCTGCAGGTTGTTAGCAAGAGGCAATGAAGGCATTCAAACCAAGATATTATGCCAAAGAAAGACGCTATACAGGGGGCATCGGCAAAGAATGTGCAGGGAATCGTGCACCAAGTATCGGAAATCACGTGGCATTTGTGCATCGCCGGTATCCTCCCACAATCCCCTGCATGACCACGTTCGGGAAATAACTGGGTGGTATTTACACCCGCGCTCTAAAACCGCACGACGCAGCATTATAAACCGGTGAAAAACTTGTCCACCGCGAAGCGTCGGAAGAGAGGGGGGGTAGTTGTAAAGGAGTACAGCGCGGGGCAGGCGGGGGGGGGGGGGCGGCGGTGGCATGGGCTGCATGGCTGTGTGATGGGTGGACTGACGAACGTACAGATAGACGGACAGGCATTGAGAGGCGCCTGCAAGGTGCCCGTTCAGTTAGGGGTGAACGTGTTCCTTGCCGCGCTGGTAGCCGCCGTCGCGGCCGCGTTCTGCACCGTTCGGTTGGACATGACGCCCGTAGCGAATTCCTGCTGCGCCTTCTCGAAGCTGGCGCCCGTCTGTCGGTACAGCGAGTGCACCTGCGGCACGGGCGACAGGGGCGGGGGCAGGGCACACAGACACCGTCAGAGGGCAAAATGCCAAAGCCGAAAGAAGAAAAAATTATGCGTGGACTATTCGCGACAATAACGGTAATGCTCGCGGGCAATTGTGCAGCGTGCGTGTAATATCGCTTGTTTGCTACGCATGTGTCAATCGACACCACGAACACCTTGGCAAACGAGATGTTCCATCTCGGGGGATTAAAGAGCAGCCCATGGTAGAGACGTCGGGAATTGGACAGCAGCTCTGCCGAGGTCAACACATTTTGGCCAGCCAGGCTCGGGACAACAAGGTAGGGGGTCCCTAAGACCACGGATTTGGTTTTATAAGTTTTGGGTCCCAATTACCAATACCACTTTTTATCCTAAAGTTTTGTTTCCCAGATCATCTTTTCAAGAGTCATCATGCACCCCCCTCCCCCCGCTCCTAATACAGACAGGCAGCCAGAGCTAAAGCATAAATGCATTCGATCATAGTGGAAAAGAGTTCAACAAAGAGTAGTAAAGGCTGGGGGACATGCATGGCGAGTCATGGTCCGGGGTAAGGCTCGTGCCAGATGGATAGTTGATAAGCAGAGGAGTTGGGCACTCACAACAGCTTTCCCCTTTACCACTTCATGCTCAATTTCACGTTTGGCTTTTACAGCAGATCCCATCCATATGACCGCTCAAGACATGGGCTAAATCTCAGCCAATTCATGCCTTTCGCAACTGGGGCCAGGACCTGGGCCAAGATCATAATCTTGTCCTGCGGTGAACTAAACGTTTAGCTTAGATTGCCAAAGTGCTCATTTAAATCAAGAGAATAATTTGGTTAATATTCACAAAACGTAATCCGTTTTCAGGACTATATTCTCGCCAAATATTTTAGGGGAGCTCATCGCCACTGCCTTCAGCTTTTTTGGACACTGCAGACAGTAACGTGTGACAATCAATTAAAGCCAATCGCAAGCCACCAGATGGACAGGCTGGTAGACCAAACATCAAATATGTATATTAAGTTATAATATGAGCCTGAAATTAAATCACCCTGACAGCCTGACAATTATAGATGCCCACTATGTCTGTACCATCGTCTTAAGATGCAGATGAAATGAGCCGACACATAAATACACGTTGTACCATATTGTCAAGGAATTGGTCAAATATCCAAATGTATGACTCTCCTGAAAGTCTTCTGACTGGGTGAAGCTTTCATCTAGAAATATAGGGAATATTTATGATAATTTATGATTATCCCTACAAGCCATAGGGCTGTCTGCACGGGCGCCCACCTTCTTGAGCATGACCACGGAGAGCACAGCCGACCCGGTGAAGAACGCGGCCAGCAACATGAGGATGATGCCGACGCCGATGCTGTGGTTCAGCGCCTCCAGAGACGCGATCCAACCGCTGTGAATGACACGGCGACGCGCAACAGTGTGTGGGCGTGAGCCCAACGGTGTGTGCGTGGTACCCTCTAAGTTCCAACCACAGCACGGGTTAACACAGCAGTCGCATATAAACCACATGGGCCATATGAGAGACGCGTCACAAGTGCGTCATATGGAAAATCATGATGACCACGTTGAAGTATTTTATCATTTTTACAGCTCCTGTCAATCCACTGGTGTATGAAGGCCACCCAATGCCACCATCGGGAGTTGCTTGACCATACTTCACCATGCTGGTCAGCGTGGGTTGGTAAAAGGGGTTCAGCTCAGGGATGGATTCATATATAATTCGCTACTGATGTTCGTAGCGGCCAGGAATCTAATTTAGGTTACTGGGTTCATCACATCGCGTACTCACCGCTGCACCAAACAATCCATGTTTAAAGATAACACGCGCGGGTTGGTTAAGGTGGTCACCTGGCCCAGGACCGGTTCTGATATTCACTCACCACTGATGTTAGGTGTGGCCAGAGATTGAGCTCAGGTCGTTGAGTTCACAGTGCAGTGAGCAAACAACTGCATTACCGCTCAACCGTTCTTTGTCATTAATTAAGATGAAAGCCTGTGTCAGTCAATGTGGGAAACTGAGCCTTACATTGCAATAGCAAAATAGGAGCAATTTTTTTTAAATGTACGCCCTCCTTTCATATTAATTTTAACAGCAGACGCTGAACTTTGGGATTCACCAGGAAGTTCAATCATCCGGCGTAAGGCGGCGCAACACCACAATTTGCCAGGCGCTGGGAACAGGGAGAAAGCCACACAGGCACGTACCAGTTTCCCCAGCCCGGGATGCCAATGGACTGCATCACGTGCACCACAAACTGGCAGAAGAAGATGAAGAAGAAGAGGAAGAAATTGAAGGAGCTGTCACTCCTGGAAGGGGAGGAAAAAACAAACAAAACATTAAATATTGATTTAAAGCTTTCGTGACTGCAGCGATTCATATTCTTGGTTCTTTCGGTAAAGTCATGTAGAAGGGAAATAATAAAATAATATAAAACAATAAAAATTCTCACGACGTTTCGACTGCAACACAAACAATCATCATCAGGTGTGAAATCCACAGATGATTGCTTGTGTTGCAGTCGAAACGTCGTGAGAATTGTAATTGTTTTATATTATTTTATTATTTCCCTTCTACGTGACTATACCGAAAGAACCAAGAATATGAAACAAAACATTGTTAAAATCGTTGACTGGACCCACTTCTCAGCACGTACAATGTGTTCCTTATTTATCATGAAGCATAAGCCAAATCATTTGCCAGGTGACTTGTCAAGACTCGAATAAATGTGTTCACAAAGGAACAAATGCCCAGCAGCAAGAATGAGAGTTAGGTTCATGTAACTCGTAGGCTTGTCGTAGCTATTATGATTTGCTGACTTTCTTAACTTTCTGCTCAAGTGGCTTGGCATAATTTCAAGCAAACCCAAGATATTGGTTGATAAAATGGTTGTGATTATTATTCAACATACGGTGAGCTGAACAAAAATTGGTAATTGGCGTGTTTAAACACTTGTACACGTGACAATTTCATTTATTTCGTTATATCAGGTGATAGAGAGTCTTGAGACGCTAATTAGGTCAGATAATCACATTTAGAAACATCACTGAAACAACCACTTTTATAAACATGCGTTTACAGTTTTTGGCTGCAATAAAGTTACACTTGATAAGCCACTTCGTTGAGCTACCATTTGTGGACAGGTCACTTCTGAAAAAGAGCTGTAAGTAGCTCAGTGAGCCTTACCTAGTAAAATAATAAGTTACGTGACCTCACTAAAAAAATATATTCTGAATTAAACGAAACAAATATTAAAAATAAAAACTGGGAATCTGGAGACCCTTAAGGAAGGCTTACCACCCCCCAAAAACGTGGTGCGGGTACCGACCTGAATGCCTTGTAGACCGGCCGGAACCAGCACACAAAGGAGCACGGCGTGAAGAGCAGGAACCAAAGGATGGCCATGCCAAAGTCGATGCCACGCGCCGTGTTCACGCAGAACCACGCCAAGCAGCCCAGCAGGTTCAGGAACAGCGTGACTGCGTGGACTTCAGAACCAGAATCACAATATGTATTCAAACTGCAGGAATCCAATGAGCTAATAAAGATATTTTTCGTAGATGTCCCGCAGGGGCGGGTAAGAACCACACAACAACTTTGCCCACGATATGCAAGCTCAAGCACAGTACGTTTGCGTTGTTTGTGGGTTCTTTAATGAGTAGCCCAAATAACTCATTAGCGAGCGATGATAATCGCACTGCAGCGAGCGTATTCGCCACGTAATAATGTGCCTCCCCGCAGCAATTTCATGAATTGTCACCCTTCAGGGCAGTGATTATTTGCAAGAATCATTTCTTTTTTGTCTCAAATTGACCATCTCCGATGGAATTGCTTCTCGTTTATAAATTTAAGAAAATATCACTGAAAATAAATGTTCATGAATTGTAAACACCTAATTTCAAACAGACAGAAATCAATTTGCGGATTGAGAGCACGAATAAATTATATAATTGGTAACCTGACATGTCGTTACATGCATAGTCCAACTGTCCTCAAATAACAATGATCTCAATTGTAAGTATGAACCACGAGTGATTATTCAACATTTCTATGATGGGGAACACTCTCTATATAAAGACAATCAATCTTAATGATACCAATGAGCAGTGCAGCTTCACAAAGTGGCAATCATTTTAAGCAACTCCAGAGTAATGATGACGATAACTATGAATGGATTGAAAAATTTCGTATATATTTTAATAGTTTGTAGCTTAAATTTCGATTTAAAGC
The DNA here is from genome assembly GCF_965212315.1 of Lampetra planeri. Lineage (NCBI taxonomy): Eukaryota > Metazoa > Chordata > Hyperoartia > Petromyzontiformes > Petromyzontidae > Lampetra > Lampetra planeri. The sequence continues at coordinate 3,991,969 of NC_136145.1, read as the reverse complement.
TTTCGTGACTGCAGGGATTCATATTCTTGGTTCTTTCGGTAAAGTCACGTAGAAGGGAAATAATAAAATAATAAAAATATAAAACTACAAAAATTCTCACGACGTTTCGACTGCAACACAAGCAATCATCATCAGGTGTGAAATCCACAGCAAGAAAATGTTCTTGCTGTGGATTTCACACAGAATTATTGTTTAATATTTTTATTATTTTATTATTTCCCTTCTACGAGACTTTACCGAAAGAACCAAGAATAGTTTGTAGCTTAGTTTAATTTATAAGCCTTTTGCATATTCACTGGTGAAGGATTCCTTTCTTATGGGGGTTGTTTGACCATACTTCACCACAATGACCAGTACGTGTCAAAGAAGAGGGAATATCCAGGATAAATTCAGATATCACTTGCAACCAGTGACAGCTGTGGTAGGGAATCAAACTCGGGTCAATGGATTCATCGCACAGTGCACCAACAACTGCGCCTCCACTTCACCCCAATTTGTTAATGACCAACCACTACTTACACGGCAGCTTAAATATTCAATTACTAAAAAAATAAAACGGGACTTTGGGTAAACTGTCACTGATTACTTACGACAATGGTGCTCAGGCAGCTGAATACTGGCAGCCAATTACTTTAAGAATACAGAAATCCCTGAAATGGAGTTTATTTGCTCCACTTCACTGATTAATATTGACCGCAGGTAGGATTTGGTTCTCCCTTGCAGGGAGATGGACTCAAAAAGAAAACTGCCGTGTGTCCAATGACCATGTCGTTCACAAAACGCCTATCCACGCACTGCTGTGGTCGAAACATGCTGACATTTCGAATTCAAACAAAAGATTTGGTGATACTGCATTGGCAATAGTGCACAAGCACAAATAAAAAAAAAACCCTCACATTCGTCCATAACACTGCCTTAAAAAGACAAAAAATACATAATCGGTTATGTATAATAGGTGACGTTTCAGGCAACAGCCCTTCTTCACGAACCTATGTGCCAGAAATGTCACCTATTATATACCTTTATCCTTTTAATGCCAAAGTGTTACAGACGAATGTCTTGTTTGAATAAATGTAAAATGTGTAGCTTTTGGGGCTTTCGGTCCAAGTGATCCACAATACAAGTTTTTAGGGTTAAATCGCGTATATATAAATGTGTCGTGAAACCCACCACCACCCGACACAGTCAATTAGTGTGGTTTGTCACGTTCTGTTTACGTGACAAACGTTTAGATGACAACCTTAATAATTGGCTGTGTCCAGTGGTGGTGGGTTTAACGACACATTTACGCGATTTAACCCAACAAAAAAACCTTTATTATGGATAATATTGCTCGTGAAAGTCTACGTATTAAACGGTCCCAGTGACGCCAAAGGCTGCAGGTTTGACATTTCCCCATGCATCGTAATCTCCTTTGGATTCATATTAGAAGCGTAACAATTCACCTCTCACCCCAACCCACAATTTAATTAATTGTCAGGATGGGGGGGGGGGGGCTTCGGGCTACCGATTCAAGAATCAATTATATTTTTTTACAATTCGCCTGTTGTGCCTGCTGGGTTCATGTGAACTAACCAATAATTATTGATTCTTACATGCAGAATTCAGGTTATCGTAAGAATCACTTTTTTATTGCGGAATCGACGCGTTGTTAAATGAAAAATAGAGCTGGTAAGTAAGCATGTCATGATTCATCCCTCCCTACCTTGTCAAGATTTGATTTTAAAATGTATAATTTTTTCATCATTTGTCCTGAATCAATGGTATTGTTAGTCACGTTTGACCTATTTGTGTAAAAAAAAATTCACATTTTCATTAAGCTTTAGGATCAAGTCAGACTACGTAGGCATGGAATGAATAGAAATGCATTAACATATCGATTGAAATGTATTCTTTCACTCACAAGACAATCTTTGACTCGTGCATGTCGGAATACATTATTTATGATACAAATGATATACTAATGCTACTTTCGGTTAATAGACAGAATGTGATAAAAAAAAATAAGACAATACCAAGGACACAGTACAAACTAAACAAATTATTGTTACCTGAATCCATCTTGAGACCCTAAAACTCACATTCATCAATAACACTGTGGCCTTAAAAGGAAAGATATATAATAACCAATGTTCCAGGCATTGGCCCTTCTTCATAGCACACAGAGTGTCCCGAGAGGTAGGAGACCCTAAATCTGGACAAATCACTTAATTTCTAGAGAGTAAAACAATACATAGCTGTGCACGTCACTATAAAATAACACCCCGTGTTCTTTGGGTCACATCTTCCTTCAAGGAGGGTGTGCGAGCGAGTGAATGCCGGTGCGGAAACCTACACATCCACATGTAGTAGAGCATCCGCACGGTCTTCTGGAACTCCACCGGGATCTCGACGGGAATGTCCTGGTAGAAGCATGGCCCCACAGGACACTGCGTCGGCAGCGGGGGCCAGTTGTTCTTCTTTACTGTGGAACACGGCACAGAGCGGGGCAGCCAGCTCACAACGCTTCAAGGGTCACGGGCAGGCTGAGGCACTCGGGTTATTGCCAGAGGCGAGCGGGGAGGTGTCAATACCAGGAGATGCTACTGTTGCGTTATCCCAGGGGGTTGGCAACCAAAATAAGAAGAGCGATCCATCTTCTTGGTTCTTTCGGTAAAGTCACGTAGAAGGGAAGTAATAAAATAATAAAAATAAAACATAATAAAATAATTCTCACGACGTTTCGGCCACAACGCAAGCAGCCGTCCTCAGGTGAAAACCAGGTCTGTCGCCGCGTTGTGGCCGAAACGTCATGAGAATTATTTAATTGTGTTTTCTTTTTATTATTTTATTACTTCCCTTCTACGTGACTTTACCGAAACAACCAAGAAGATGAATCCCTGCAGTCACGAAAGTTTTAAATCGAAATTTAAGAAGAACGATCGTTTAAGAATTCGGTGGAAAAAAACCCCCCTCTAAATTTCAATAGCCGCAATGCACGTGGGTACGAGACGGTGGTGGTCCTGAATCAAAAGGGTCACGAACCAGTTCCTTAAAGAGCGGCATGAAGCTCCAGAACCGCAGGTTGCCGACTCGTGTGTTATCCCCTCGTACGTGTGACTCTCACCGGGTCCTCTAGTTTCTTTCAACACAGCAAACATCCCAATGCAGGACCCTCCTACAATGGTGTATATATACGCACACATGCACATCTGAATTTGACTCAGTGTTGTCTACATCACGAGGGACGTTTAGAAGTCATTAAGTGTATGGAGTACATAATGATTTTTAGTTGAGGACTAGTAAACATGTGGACTGTAGCGGATTGCATGGACGGGAGTTTGAGAAACCTTGGGATAGAACGTGTTTGGTGAGGGGTATATGGGTGAATGCATTTGGTTCCAAGATCAGAGGGTTAAGATTGGTGTCAAAGTAATGGGATCTGGATTCCTGTGTATCCACACAGGAGTGTGAGTGTGTGTGTCAGGGGAACTCGTTTTCAGTGACTGTGTCACTGCATGCCAATGTATCAGTACGACTGCATCCGTGCAATAGCGAAAGCACAGCTGTGTGCCAGTGCAGTTATATTTAAACTAAACTATTTAAATTTCGATTTAAAGCTTTCATGACTGCAGGGATTCATATTCTTGGTTCTTTCGGTAAAGTCACGTAGAAGGGAAATAATAAAATAAGAAAAAATAAAACAATTATTATAAATTAATGGGATCTGGATACCTGCAGAAAAGACAGTGCTGTGTTAATATGGGAGTGTGAAAGTGCGTGTCAGTGGAACTCTTTTAAAAAAAAAAAAAAACAATGATTATTGTTTTATTTTGATTATTCTATTATTTCCTTTCTACGTGACTTTACCGAAAGAACCAAGAATATAAACGATTTTAACTATTTTTTATTTACCAGGTAAGGCCCACTGAGCTATAACAGCTCTTTTACAGAAGCGACCTGGCCGCAAATGATATCTCAATAAAAGTGGATTATCATGTGAAAATGTATAGCAGCCAAATACTCTAAATGCATGTTTCTAAATGTGGAGGGAAAAATCGGAAGACCCGGAGAAAAATCCACCCCACCACGAGGAGAACATGGCAAGCTCAAAATATACAGCAGACGTCAGGGTCGGGATCGAACCCACGACCTCCTATATACCAAGCGAGGTAGTAAACATCTCGCCACCGTGGCGCCCCTTAGGTGTGGCTGCACTAGCTGCCAGGAAGGGGGCTGCTGGGACGGGCAGCTCACCGGCTCCTGGCTGTGTCTGCATCTCACGCTCGCGTCGATCCAACTCCGCCGCCTTCTTCTCCAGCTCCTCCTGCCTCCGCAGCAGATCCGCCTGTGCCGCCGCCGATGCCGAAGGTCCCTGTGGCATCAAAGTACCGGCACAGTCACCGCACCGTACCACTACCGACACTCTCTCCTCTAAATCATGAATCAGTCATTACAAGTCGACTGATGCAGAAGCTGAACAAACTTCTTCCACTCCTTGCTTTCTGTGGCCACGGCGATCGCTTCCTGTAAGTGTACCACCACTACACAGGGCACTAATGTTTACGCAGGGCAGCTGAGTAACGTTAACGATGACAGCGGCCAGCTCTTGCCTTGACTGCAACTCTTGATTATTATTTTTCATTAAAGCAGCCTCAATTGTTCGTCAGATACGAACTCACGACCACCTTACATAATAGGTAAATGCTAACCCCGTCGAATAAATAAAAGCATTGGAACAATGTGGCTACAATACTGCCTCTTTTGAGTTGGTGGCCTAAAACAAGGCTGTGTGCATTATAGGTGCACTACGATTAAGTGATGTCCAAGGCACCATGGGAGGACCAATCGACAAATTCAAGGAGAAACACATGCCTGAAACAGTTACAGAATCAACGAATAGACAAGATTTCCCTTCCTTGTTACATTTCACATCCAGGTCATAGTGTTGTCACATCTTTTTTCATTCAGACGCTGTCTCCCCGACAGACCTGGTCTTCACCTGAGGACGGCTGCTTGCTTTGTGGCCGAAACGTCGTGAGAATTATTTTATAATGTTTTATTTTGTTATTTTATTATTTCCATTCTACGTGACTTTACCGAAAGAACCAAGATGTTGTCACACCTGTGTGCCATAACCTCCAGAGCCCTGGGCTGTATAGGGGGGCGGCTCCTCCGTGGGCTGCATGACGGCCGGTTGGGAGGTGGGCAGCACCGCAGGCGTGGCTCCAACCAAGGCGCCCTGCAAATGGACCGTGCCACAATCACGTTTCCAACAGGTGGTGGCGCAGCAAACACTGCTCAAACGGACAGCTTGTGCGAGGTTATTTTGTCGTTGTTGATTAATGAATTAGTGAAGCATGCAGTCTGTTTAAAGTGAAGTTAAAGACCCTGTTGAGTACAATCACAGTGACTGGCCTTTTTGTACTGGCATGCAAATATATGCATTTTTAGTTCATTATTGACATAAAATATTAATATTACAGCATAAAAGTAATAACAATAACACAACCATAAAAATGCAGTCTAATAGTATAATAATAAACCGAATACAGTGATTATGAGAACATTCTAAGAATTTATAAAAGTGCTGCAAAATGCATACATTAAATTACATATATAACCAAGATTGTAATAAACACAAAATATTGTTTGATAAATAAGAGTTTTACAATATGCATACCCAGGCAGTAAAGTCATAACGCAAAAAGCATTACAATATCAATGAACAATAACATCCTCACCTGCTCTTTCGCATCCTCATACATCACTCTTAACACTGCCTGCTTACCCATCTAAACAATGCCTAAACTCTCAAACATTGAACAGAGCTCCCAATCCACTTCTACTACCACCGCCATCATCAGCTTCATTAACATTGCATTGGTATTGGATTTCTCAGCAGGCTGGTGATCTCAAAGGGTGTCAAGAACTCACGCACCGGCTTCGAGCCATCGCCAAACGGGTTGTAGTCGTTGAGGGCAGGCTGGGTCTGCCTCGTCACCTGTGTCACGGCGGGGTCCTGGGGTAAAATGACACACGTACACATATTTAAGGGGTGGATGCATGCGATAGGTGGATCTTATTAGCCGGGTTTTTCCAAAAGAAATAACTCTGCTTGGTCACCAGCAGATGAACGCTATTGAAAGGATGTTGCTACCACTTTCAGGGATCCCCTCAGATAAGAGGATATTTTTTGTGCCTGCAGAGACTACTTTAGATTGTGGAAAATGGGAACAGGTTGAATATGTCACGCAACTCCACGGATTGGCAAAACTAAATGTGACCAATATAATCGACTTAGCACCAGTGGTGACCTCTTCTGGATGCATCTCCTTCCACGAATAGGATAACTCCACTGATTTGTGAAAACACTGCTAATAAGAGGTTCGGCAATTTTATTAATAAAACTAAATAATGTTAAGAATCATTTTAGGTTTCAAAGAGTTTTTTTTAAAGATTGTATTGTTTTCTTCCACTGAAATGTTTGTCCAAAATATTATTAATTTTGGTAATTAAGTTATTATATTCATGTATGTACGTACATACTTTTAAGTTCCAAAAGATAACGATTTTATCAGTCTGATTAGCATGCCTCAATGCACGAAAGTATTATTAACAATTGGCTCATCTGGTACGCATTGTAAAGATGCTGTCAGCAGATAAACAATTATACCTCTGCAGTCTCCACAATTCCTACAGCATTCAACTACTGTACATAGTCCGTTACTCTTTAGTTATTTCGGTAAAGTCACGTAGAAAGAGACAATAATAAATAAAATAATAGCATACGACGTTTCGATTGCAACACGAGCAATCATCAGGTACAAATGAAAGAGAAAACAAATCTAGTAAACTTAGAAATATAATGCAATACAACACAGATAATCGGCTACCATAAGTCAACACCCTACCCTACCCAACACCCTACCTAGTGTTGACTGCTATGTTAGCCGACTCTCTGTGTTGTATTGCATTATATTTCTAAGTTTACTAGGTTTGTTTTTTCTCTTTCATTTGTACCTGATGATGATTGCTTGTGTTACAATCGAAACGTCGTATGCTACTATTTAATTTATTATTTTCTCTTTCTACGTGACTTTACCGAAAGAACCAAAGAGTAATTCCTGCAGTCACGAAAGCACCAAATCATGTTTTTTTACATAGTCAGTTCACTGATGTTGGTATGATAATAAATGTAAGGTTGCCAGATTAAATGTCAGCTGGGGAGTCGACATTATCGTAATAATCATTCATACCTTTGGGGGACGACAAAACGGACACCACTAGTGGGAAGCCAAAAGTGGTCAGTTTATTAAGAGGCTGCCTCAAACTTCGAGGAAGGGTAATTTCCACCACTGGCTCATCAGAGCTGCCAACATCGATGGCAACCATCCATCCCATTGCTTGTTTGAGTGCCAACACAGTGGTGAAAATGAAAGTATTTATATTCATAAAGCAGTTGAGTTTTATAGTTTAGTTTTTCATGAGGTTATGCAATGGGACTTTTGGCAAATTCTGTTGATAAGCAATTGTTATGTGGGAGTAAACTGTAGTCCCCACGCATGTGGCTAACACACCAGACTCCGCACAGAAAGATTAAAACAAACTAGAGCCAGTCCTACAGCAACTGGAACTGAAAAAGACCCCCGTATAGCCTTAACAGACTGTTGGGGAAATTGCTGTTAGTCAGTACCTATGAAGGTCCGAACGGCACACGAGGAGTGGGTGGCCAGCAGCACGCCCGAGCGCCTTTGTCTCCCGAGTGGCGATGTTTTTACGCACCGCATCAGGTACTCATTTGAGGCTTAGTCGACATAGGGAAGGTCCAGGACCAGTTCAGATAATCGTCACTGTTGGCCGTGAGAGGGAATCGTGCTCGGGTTGTCAGGTTCGTAGTGCAGCGCTAACTGCTACACTACCTCTCCCCCACAACTAGTACACACGGAGGGTTACACGCACTAACCAGGCTAAATACCGCTTAGCTTCCAAAATCTGGTGAGATCAAATGCATTCCCGGTGATTCAATCAGCAATTAAAACAATACACATACAGGAATTATCATCCATGATCTAACTACTGCTTGATGATAGCCTCTCGAAAGTCATCAGTATCTCTAAAATAAAACGGTTAACGTTATACTTTAGATTTACTACCCGGCTTCGCCCGGGACTTGGATTCTTGTCTTGGGATTAATTTCACATTCCCTTATATTTCACTGAAAAACCCTGAAAAAAAATTCATGCTTGCAAGAAAGAACAAAGCCGAAACAAATCAATTGAACTAAATCGGATGTTTTTCACCGAAGGAAATTCAAGCTTAACCCACTTATACGCAAAAGGTCGATTTAGGCAACTCGGGAAGGGAATGACGTGGCGAGCTGGAAATAGTAGCGTTCCATTAGAAATCCCAGACAACATCAGCTGTGCAAATTTCATGACGTCAGAGCTCAGCGTTCGAGAGTTTTTGCTGCTTCACACAAACAGATATATTTTCGGCTTTATATTTAAGAGCGAGCTGAAAATAGTCGCGTTGACTTCGAAAATCGTGACAGCTGTGCCGCGCATTTGTGCGGAATACACGGCCTACGCTGAGGGTGGGGGGGGGGGATGCGTGACGTCAGCAGGAACACTGCGTAACGCTGCCGCATGCGGGTGACATCACAGATGTGACGTCACCGCTCACTTGCCGTGCAATATATTATATGCATTATTGTACCCCCCCCCCCCCCAAAACACAAAAGTATATTTATATACTTTTTGCATTGTGTACAGTCTGGAAGCTATCCACATGCCAAATTTCAAGCGTGTTGCATATCGGTAAGTATGCTAAACATTTCTAACAGACACACATTCACAAATTTCCCTTTTATATATATAGAAAGAAAACAGCAACACTGAGTGCTACTGGGCCAGTTTAATTGAGCGCTTGAGTTCGACTGCCAGTGACTGCGCTATTCAGCACACATCCTGTAATCTGAAGACCCAGATTGCTATCAATGTATAATTCCCAGGCCGCCCATGACTTCCGTGACACAATTCAGAAGAACTGAGCACTGTGCATCTATGTCAGTACTAATCCAAGGTGAAGAAAGAATCAATATTATCAAAGTGCTTCACCTGTTCTAAAGTTGATGTTAATGAGTCACGAGAGTAAACATGTCAGTGTGTGCCAGGGTCAGGGTAATCCCCAATCGTCAGCTGCATAATAGAGTACACCTTAAGGAAGTAATTTTATAAAGGAATGCAAGTTAACATATCAATGACCAAAAGGTTGCAAGGTGAACTCAAACCGTACCAGCGAGTAAAATACAAGAATACAAGGCGTTCATCCGGTCCTATTGTCACTCTTGAGCTGACGGGGAAGGAAAATAATGTAAACATTTTATGCAAGCGGCCACAGGAGAGCATCGATGCCTCTGTGATGTTAGTCCACAAAAGAGGACATGGCTCTCTGCAAGTGCCACTACAGATTCCCAGATATTTTGCAGCTAAATTTCGATTTAAAGCTTTCGTGACTGCAGGGATTCATCTTCTTGGTTCTTTCGGTAGTCACGTAGAAGAGAAAAAATAAAATAAAAACATAATAAAATTCTCCAAATCAGTGAGAATTTTATTTTATTATGTTTAATTTTTCTCAAAATTACTGAGAATTTTATTTTATTATGTTTAATTTTTATTATTTTATTATTTCCCTTCTACGTGACTTTACCGAAAGAACCAAGAAGATTTTGCAGCTACTGTTACCTGCAGGCCGCGTCACCCTTAAAACAGAACTGTAGAGCTCAATGGGCTTGACTCAGTTTATACGCTGTCAAACTGACATCTGTCAAACATCAATGACTTTGACACCATTCACAAGAGAAGATCAGACAATTGTGTACCTGTCAATACGATTCTACATAGACATCGATGACTCAATGGCATTGTGCACAGCAGCAGATCGTTCTGCTAACGTGAGCACGAATCGAGATGAACATCACTTCCTGCATTCCACGGTTCTAAGATATAACAACCAGTCGTTCACCTGCATCCCTTTAAATCCCAGGTTTCAGTAAATAACGCCGCTGAAATCATTCGCAAGAGGAGACCACAGACTGTACATAGCTTAAACTAAACTCCAAAAGCTCGGTTTACACGAGGTTATTATATATGTGCCGGTGCGACAACTCGCATCAAATGTCAACTAGTTCACAAGAGACTTCAGTACGTGCATGTGTCGGTATATCTACTATATAAACACCACTTATTCCGTGGCACAGCAGTTCACAGTATGAATCCAACGCGAACATCATTGGTATCGTGACCGTTAACGACAAGCCACTGTGTTAGTTGTGGACCCGTGATGGCCGTGGGATTTAAACATTCACAGGCTCCACGCCACACAGCTTGAAAGAGACCGCTTTAGCATCCGTATCAGTATACAGCGCGTAAGCCACACTTGATGTATAAACACCATGACTATTAGCGAAGCACAGCAACGCGTACCGGCATAAATCCCAAATAAACACCGACTGCGTGACACAGAACCCAAGCACACACACACCTCTATCACTACGCGTACCGAATTTCACGATCCTCGCAGCTCAACTAAAACCACTCAAGGTAGTTACCCATGTACTGTAATCACCTCTAGCGCACCTAATAAGTTCAATAATTAAGTCATTAAGCGTCATCTCGCTCGCCGCCCGTTGTGTAACTACCCCGGGCAAACGGGCCCTCTGGCCTGGTTGTCCATGCCGGCTGAGAAGTCTCAAACCCGGTAGGGCTACTAGGCGAGACCGTTGACCCCCCCTCCACCACCCCCGCCGTAGCCTCCGGTCAACCACGAACAAAACTGCGCGTGAACGCACCCGAAACGGACTGTTGACCTCTGGGTCGGCGAAGGGGTTACTGTCGAAGTCCGACATGGTTCGTGTCCTCGCGAGCCGCCGACGGGGAAGAAGAAGAGGCCAAAGCGACGGGACGGATCGCAACTCCCCCGTCCAGGAGCCGTCGCTGAGAAGATGTCGGACGCGCCGTGACGTCACCACGGGTGACGTCGCCGCTGGGGGGCGACGTCACGTGAGGGGGGGGGGCTCGTGAAGTGGCGCGGGGGGAGGGGGGGGGGCTAGCTTAGGATTCTTGGGTTTCAATGGGCATGTGGGTTCTTAGGTTTCAACTGGCATGTGGGTTCTTAGGTTTCAACTGGCGTGTGGGTTCTTAGGTTTCAATGGGCATGTGGGTTCTTAGGTTTCAATGGGCATGTGGGTTCTTAGGTTTCAATGGGTATGCGGGTTCTTAGGTTTAAATGGGCATGTGGGTTCTTAGGTTTCAATGGGCCTGTGGGTTCTTAGGTTTCAATGGGCATGTGGGTTCTTAGGTTTAAATGGGCATGTGGGTTCTTATGGTTCAACTGGCATGTGGTTCTTAGGTTTCAACTGGCTTGTGGGTTCTTAGGTTTCAATGGGCATGTGGGTTCTTATGTTTCAATGGGCATGTGGGTTCTTAGGTTTCAATGGGCAAGTGGGTTCTTAGGTTTCAACTGGCATGTGGGTTCTTAGGTTTCAATGGGCATGTGGGTTCTTAGGTTTCAATGGCCATGTGGGTTATTAGGTTTCAATGGGCATGTGGGTTCCTAGGTTTCAATGGGCATGTGGGTTCTTAGGTTTCAATGGCCATGTGGGTTCTTAGGTTTCAATGGGCATGTGGGTTCTTAAGTTTGAATGGGCATGTGGGTTCTTAGGTTTCAATGGGCACGTGGGTTCGTAGGTTTCAATGGACATGTGGGTTCTTAGGTTTAAATGGGCATGTGGGTTATTAGGTTTCAATGGGCATGTGGGTTCTTAGGTTTCAATGGGCATGTGGGTTCTTAGGTTTCAATGGGCATGTGGGTTCTTAGGTTTCAATGGGCATGTGGGTTCTTAGGTTTCAATGGGCATGTGGGTACTTAGGCTTCAATGGGCTTGTGGGTTCTTAGGTTTTAATGGCCATGTGGGTTATTAGGCTTCAATGGGCTTGTGGGTTCTTAGGTTTCAATGGGCATGTGGGTTCTTAGGTTTCAATGGGCATGTGGGTACTTAGGTTAATTGGCTTGTGGGTTCTTAGGCTTCAATGGGCTTGTGGGTTGTTAGGTTTCAATGGGCATGTGAGTTCTTGGCTTCAATGGGCATGTGGGTTCTTAGGTTTCAATGTGCATGTGGGTTATTGGGGTTCAATGGGCATGTGCTGTCAATCCCAATGGAGAAATTACCTGGGAATCGCTCAATAGGGATTATGCTCAGCAACATCGCCACCTACTGTGAACGCTTGGTGGGGCGCTCCTAAAAAAAGGCTCGGGACTCAACGAGGCTCTCCCGGATAAGCACACACCCGTTCTTCGTTTTCAATTCGGAACTGTCACATTTTCCCGTGACACATACGGCCGAAGCAGTGCATTGATGACAAACTGTAAAGATAACCCTAAACCCTTAGCTGTACATAAAATTAATTTAGAAGCAGTTGCCCTTAATATTGAGTCAACTAAAGCCCAGGGAAGGTATATGATTGGGTGAAAATCTGGTCTATGATTGGATTGACACTATGTGCACAATAGAGTCGGAGAGATGTATTTTCATACATGTGGGGGACAGCAGTCACTTTGACTTTCATTTAGACCTTGGCTTACGCATGCGGTCAAACTAAGGCAGGCAGACAAACCCAGCCATGTATCAAGGGGAAGCCCAGAAAATATGGAACGTTGGACCAAAGCTGTGCTAACGTTGATCCAAAAATTTCAGCCACGTACTAACGTCCACTCAACGTTGGCATGTTTACTGGGAGGGTGATGGGGGTAATCACCTCCCTTTGAGACCACCAACCCGCACCACCCCTTCGATGCGTGAAGATCCATTACCGGAGAAACCTGTAACTTGGGTCCTGGGCCAAGCAAAGTATATCCAATTCTATGAATCATGAAAATGTTTGTACAAAAACAGAAACCAAAAACATATTGCATGACTTCCCTCTAACTCTTGCTCGTTAATTTCCCAAAACTTAGCAAAGCCACTCAATTATCCCATGAGGTTTCTGACCGAGTTTTCAGTGAAGCGTGCAATGCTGCTGCTGGGTAGTAACAGGAAGTAACCCCCATTTAAGTATTTCACTTCATCATCAACCGTTTTCTATCCACTGTTGAACGCCTCTCCACATCATCGTCATGCATCAAGGACGTGTAAAGAAACCAGCCTGCCTTATCATCACCAGCCATGGGCAATCCACTGCTGGATGAATGCATTTCAAATCCACTGCCATGTCACAATCTTGTGATATAATAACCCATCTACCACCTGCACGATTTCATAACTCCATCTCCTCGGAAGACGTTGTTCTTGTATGCGTTCCATTCCTTTACTGCCATTCCTATCATATAATTCCAGAGCCAACTTACTCTTTCTTAACGGGTTCAATATCATTATCCAGTGTGTGTGTATTTGTCTCGATGTAATTCCAAGCAAGTCTCTCCATGCTTTTTGTGAACTTTTCAGTTCCAATCCATTTCGTTCACCATATTCATACTTCTCCTTATTGCCAATCACAAAGGTTATCCAATGTATAATCACTGTTTTAAATAGAAAATTCTGCTCCCAGTTGGCATTTATTCAGTTTATGTAATGTTGAAGGTGGAGGTGCCCCAGTTCTGGTTCAGATATCACTCACCACTGATGGTAGCTGTGGCCAGGAATCAAACTCGGGTCGTTGGGTTCATTGTGCAGTGTGTGAACTATTGTTACCGCTCCAACCAAGGGTGCCCTTTGTTAAACACCTGTGATGAGATCTATAGCTCCAATCACAACCAGGGGAGGGGTATCTCCTTCACCACCACATCATCATCTCAAGGGTGTGTAAACTGGTATCCACCTGAAGCTGCACCACTTTGTAGCGAATTAGAAGTCGTTCTTCAACCAAAATCACCCTGAATGAGCCCAATCTCGTTGGATCTTGGAGGCTAGAGGATCGAGCCGGGTAAGTGCTTGGAAGGGTGACCACCAGTGCATACCAGGTGTTGTAGGCATTCCATGTTGAGGTCTGCGAGGTGTCAGGAGATAGACAGCCGTACAGCACAGATATATTGGGTTCAATACCCGATTTAAAATGCTATTTGAATTGTATATACACTGTTAGTATTTGGATGGAAAACTACCTCGAAATATCAGGTATTATAGTTGGGGCTGTGAGGTGGCCAGGAGATGTGTATAACGAGGGATTCTTAAATATATCTGTGCAAAGCTTTCAGTGTTACCCATTGGTATGTGTGGGTTGTTTTCAGGTACTCCAGTTCCTCCCTTCATGCCAAACGCTCTTTCGTGGAATTGGTCAAACAAAGCAAGAATGTGGGATCCTGCTGAAAAAGTCCAAGACTCAGTGAGGCTCTCTCCAGGTTAAGTTGACATTATTCTATTATTGACTTCAAACTTTCGTGACCGCAGCAATTCATATTCTTGGTTCTTTTGGTAAAGTCAAGTAGATAGAAAATAAAAATAATGAAATTAAAATTAATAAATTGAAAATAATAAAAGCTAAAAAACCCACGACGTTTCGATCGCAACACAAGCGGTCTTCATCAGGCGGATGATGAAGACCGATTTGTGTTGCGATCGAAACGTCGTGGTTTTTTTGCTTTAATTATATTCAATGTTTTATTTTTAATTTATTTTCTATCTAAGTGACTTTACCGAAAGAACCAAGAATATTATTATATTATTAAACTGGAACTTGTCATAGGAATGTGGAACTTCCAGAGCCAACTAACACTGTTCACACCAAAACATTGAAAACAAATCATAGGACAGGACTACTGTAATGTGTTCACTTTATTTTAAAAATAGAATCAGTTACGCAATGCATGCTTATCTAATATTGTACATAGCTCTAAGTCATTGGTCAACGCAAACTGATGATTGCAAGTGCAATTCTGCATAAGTTTAAGAACACATGATATAGACCACACATGACTTGTACCGTTCCAGTTTAGGCCATCTTCATTCAAAAATGGTAAAGCAATCAGTGTAAGACAACTCTGTGCACATTTTACACATATCCTTGGACATATACATAAAGTAACCCGGTAAACATGGAACGTTAGGCCAACGTTGCATGAACGTTGGTCCAATGGTTCTAACCGCATGCGAACGTTGGCCCAACGTTGCCCATGGTATACTTCGGGTATATCCACAGAAAAATTGTTAACTCCAACTACACCCATCCAGGTCACCTTTGGAAAAAAAAACTAAATCTTAAATTCTAGATTTGAAGTTTTCGTGACTGCAAGGATCCATACTCATGGTTCTTTCGGTAAAGTATCGTAGGTAAAGAAAATAATAAATGAAAATTAAAAATAAATAAAATTAAATCACGACGCTTCGATTGCAACACAATCAATCGTCATCAGGTGTGAACACCACAGCAAGAAAATTTATACTAAAGTGGGAGTGATTTTTATTGATTATTTCTTTACCTATGTGACTTTACAGAAAGAACCAAGAGTATATAAAATAAAATGTATTATCAGCTGGTTAAAGGACCCAATGTATAATAACCCCATTCAAGTTCGGGGAACACTGCTTTACCCCCAGCTTCATGGTGAAAATGTAGAAATGTAACATTTCCATGCCCAATAACAGTGTGAAAATCACTAGGGCCATGTGTTTTGGCCATTATATCGAGATGTGAATATGACCTTACGCATATACATGGTTAATATTTTTTTAGAATGACATCTGCAATGTGTTTAATATGAAATAGAAGAGAATAATTATGCCAGGGATTATTACGTAGATTAGTTTCGTTTTAGTTAATCGTGTGACCGCCACAGTGGTTATCGCCCTGCAATATGAAGTTGGAGACTGCATCAGATGCCCAGCCTGATCTAAGCCGAGTGGCAAGTAATATCTGAACTGGTCCTGGGCTTCCCTTTTCATAAACCCGCAATGACCGGCATGGTGAAGTAAACTCAAACAACCCCATGACTGACATGGGGAGGCCTTCATCCAGCAGCAGATTAACAAATAGCATGTAAATTATTACCTGCATGAGTCTATGGTACATTTAATATTCTCAACACATCCGGAACACCGCAAACACATGCATAAACATAGTGAAAAAAAATACACACTTTGTAAATTGTCCAGCATGTGCTAAATGAGACGCAAACAACCAAACGTACACTGCAGTACCTACATTATAAATGCATATGCCAATCCAAAAAAAACGATTAAAAGTGGACACAAATAAACTAAGAATACCTATTCTACATACGTACAATTCATAAAATAAAAAAAAACTGTAAAACGCAACCCAGCAGTAAGTGAGCCCATGTGGTTCCACAACTATGACTTGGTCCTTACAGCTGCTGGTAGGACAACAGCAACCATGAATGACGCACCTGCAAATATAAGCAATGGGGCGACATGAGCAGCCGCTCAAATACCTGCCCAAGTGTTCAGGTGCAGCCCTGAAATTGCTTGCTCAGGCCACCATTGGCGGAGGGGTTCACTCCACTCGGGCGAACGCGAGAGGGCATTTTGGTCTGCTTTTCTACACTGACCAGATGGATTGAAAAGAGGTGGGCGTACCCACACTTTATCTCACTGCACGCGACTTGCCGATCTTCTCATTGTCGTGGGTGGACAGAGGCAGGGAAATTTGATGGAAAAAAAACCTGCCCGTGCGGCTAGACGCCGCCATCTTGGACAGTAAGGCGATGGGCGGGTTCGGAGCCGGCCATTTCCGACGGGCCGCGTGCTGTGGAGGGTGCGGCAGCTGCTGCTGCTGCCGTACTGGGCAGTGCCGATCGCAGCCATCGACTTCCTCATGTTAAAGACTTAATTGCGGCTGGTGGCGACTAGAGCGCCTTCACCTGGCGTTTCGAGGCGGCGTTCCAATCAGTCCACTGGACGGAAGAGGAGGAGGCGCTGGTCGCTCTACCGACCGTGTTAGATAACGACGCTCTGGCGGTCTTCAGGTCTATTCCTCCGGAAAAGAGAGCAACGTTGCAAAGTGCGTATGCCGAGATGGCGGAAGTCTATGAGCCACCATCAGACACACGGAGGAAGTTTATGCAGCGTAAGCGAGGTAGTTCAGAAACTCCCCTGGCCTACCATAGTGCTTTGATGGCGTTGGCCATGGCTGCCTACCCCGCTGTGACACAAGAGGCCCTCGACCTGCTTGTAATGGACCGTATGCTAGCGCTGGCAAGGGACATGGGAGTAGTTCTATCTGCGTGCAGCCACGAGATGCAATCGTCCCGATGGGCTGCTAAATGCCTTCATGCACACGAGAATCTGCAGTGGTGGTCGCAGATGGCGGCGTGTACGGGTGACCCTAGTCATGACGGGGAACCACAGGACTGGTCACCGGCCAAGGTTGTCGGCATTCCGCCTGGGGACGAGTCTCCCGACGGCGATCTAGCAGCTGCGGCTTATCGATGGGATCGGAAACGGGGTGATGCTGCTCGTCGCCGGGGGTCCGTAGGACCACGTCCCCGTGATGATCGGGGGTCACAAAGGCCGGCCGTCACCTGCTACCGATGCGGCCGGCTGGGTCACTTCGCGAGGGAATGCCGGAGTCGTCCTCGTTCTCCATCTTCAGCTGCGGCTCCTGCTGCCCCTCTGATGGCTCATCCTCCAAACCCGCAAGCGAGTCGGTACACATCAGACACACGGCCCATTTTGCAACCTCATACATCTCAGGTCATGGTGCCGTTCGCTCACAGCTAGATTCGATTGTTAATTCCGGCCATTCGGGTTCGGTTACACGGAATTGGCCCAATTCGCTCGATGGTACTCGGTTCGATACAGGGAGCATCTTGGTGGACACGGATGTAATTTTTCAATTGTTGTCAATTCCCGTTACTGAAATCGTTGATGCTTGTGTTGCGGCTAATGGGGGCAGCATGGGCATCATTGGCCAGTTGGATGCCCTCATTGTTATTGGTGATGTTGCCGTATCAGGACCGGTTTTGATCTCTAGGTTGTTATCTGTGCCCTGTTTGTTGGGTACTGATTTCCTTCGACATATGCCCGTTAAGATCCTGGTCGATCAGGGTTGCTTGGAGATGCCTTCGGGTCGCAAATTGTTTTTTTGCCGTCCCCATTGCTGCGTTCGCCACCGGGCGCTGCAGTTCAGGCCCTCGTTGATATCAAGGTAGAGATTCCGCTGGGTTCCCAGATGCTTGTGCCATTGTGCTATCGTAAGGGGATTTGGGTGTGTTGATCCGAAGGCTGGGATCCTTTTGACCCCGTCTAATACCGCAACTCGAGGTCTGGCGCTTTCTGGCGCACAGACAATAATTCGCTCCGAGCAGGTCCCGTTCTTGCAGGTACTCAACGGGGGGCCGGACGTTGTGATAGTTCCCGCTGGTACGGTGTTGGCTCATGCCACCACCGTGTTTTCGGACCATGACGAGGTTGAGCCACGGCGGTTGGTGGGAGCGGCTCAGCCCTGCCATGTGCCGGATGAGCGATTGGTTGCCGTGTTGTGTGGAGAGAATGCGTCCTTGTCCTCTGACCAACGGGGTAGATTGTGTGCCCGATTATGCGAATTTTCGGACGTTTTTAGTAGGGATGAAATATTGATATGGGTTACGTCCAACCCTATTCGACAAAACTCACACTGGTTGAGCCCGGTGGAGAAGGAACGCGTGCAACGGGCGGTCAACGACATGCTGGCCGCCGATATTATTTCCCCGTCTAATAGCCCTTGGGGCGTGCCCGTTGTGCTTGTCCAAA
Source organism: Lampetra planeri (assembly GCF_965212315.1). Classification (NCBI taxonomy): domain Eukaryota; kingdom Metazoa; phylum Chordata; class Hyperoartia; order Petromyzontiformes; family Petromyzontidae; genus Lampetra; species Lampetra planeri. Next base: position 3,973,245 of record NC_136145.1, on the reverse strand, counting down.
AAAATGGTAGGCTCAGATTTTGCGTCGATTTCCGCAAGCTGAATAAAGTTTCGGTAGCCGACGCATATCCACTTCCGCGTATGGATGACTCTCTAAATGCCTTGTCCGGCGCACGGTATTTTTCCACTCTTGATCTGTCTTCGGGGTTTTGGCAGCTACCCCTGGACGACTCATCAAAACCCAAAACTGCATTTAGCACACCTCAAGGTCTCTTCCAGTTCAACTGCCTTCTGATCGGCTTGAATTCGGCCCCGGCCACCTTTCAGCGGTTAATGGAGCTAGTTTTGACCGGCTTACAGTTGGACGTTATTGTGTTTAGTCGCACTTTCGACTAACATCTGCGGCAATTGCGCTCCATTTTCGATAGAATGCGCTCTGCTAACTTGAAATTTAAGCTGGCCAAATGTCACTTGCTGCAGAATTCGGTACGCTATTTGGGTCATATCGTTAGTTCTGAGGGCATCACCACGGACCCTGAAAAGACTGCCTGTGTCCGCGATTGGCCGGCCCCCACGGGTTTGGGGGATGTGCGCAGCTTCGTGGGATTTGCGTCATACTACCGTAGATTCGTGCCGCACTTTGCTACGGTCGCTAGACCATTGCACGCGTTGACTGCTAAAAATCAGAAGTTTAAATAGGGTCCGGAGGAAGAGGCTGCGTTTTCTGCCCTCCGGGAACAGCTGACTAACGTGCCCGCGCTCGGGTATCCTGATCTTTCGCTGCCATTTCTCCTTGACACCGACGCTAGCGATACGGGCATCGGCGCTGTCCTGTCTCAAATTAAGAATGGTGTGGAAAAAGTGGTCGCGTACGGCAGCCGTGTCCTTTCGCCTGCGGAACGTCGTTATTGTGTTACCCGGAGGGAACTTTTGGCCATTGTTTATTTCGTCTGCAAATACAGGCCTTACCTTTATGGCAGGGAGTTTGTTGTCTGCACCGATTATGCGGCTCTACAATACTCCTTGAAAATCGAGCAGCCAGCTGGCCAACTCTCTCGTTGGCTAGAAATTTTGCAGGAATTCTCTTTCAGCGTTGTTTACCGTAAAGGCTCTCGCCATTCCAACGCGGATGCTTTATTGCGACTGCCACAACTGCCTCGCTGCCCGTGTTTGTTTGGGACGAGTCGTTGTGTACCCCTTGCCTTACAAGCGTGTACGGCAATGTCTGCTGTCGCCGCTTATAAGCCTCTACACGGGTGTGCCGGATGACAGCGTGTTGCAGCTTCCTCACGCCGTATGGATGCGCGAGCAACTGCTTGACGACTCTCTAGGGGATCTTCGGCGTCGGGCAGGGCGCGCGCAGGTGACTTTCCCTGCTGGCGAAGGTGGTCGGTTGACTTTTCACGATGGCCTTTTGATGTGGAGGGAGGATACATTGGATCGTTGGCGGGTTGGTTCATGCGCTGCATGGGGAGAAATTGTTACACCTTGGAGTTCAGAAGTCGCTGTTGACATTGCAACGGGATTACTATTGGCCGGGAATGACGGCCGATGTCTCCAAATGGATCCAATCTTGTACGGCTTGTGCTCAGAGGAAACCGCCGCAGCAGAAAGTCACCCGCCGCGTATCAACGATTTGGTGGCACTCGATGTCTTAGGGCCCTTTCTGGTCACATCTAGAGGGAACAAATTCCTTTTGGTGGGTGTCGAATATTTTTCTCGCTGGCTGATGGCTTGGCCGCTACCAGACCAGTCGGCGGCCGCCATTGCCGACGCGTTTTTGAACGGGTATGTTATGGATAAGGGTGCTCCCAAACAGCTGCTTACGGACCAGGGTCGGAACTTCTCCTCTAAATTGTTGCGCGAGCGAGATCTGCGATGCTTTGGGCACTAAGAAAATCAGAACGTCGCCGTACCACCCGCGTGGCTAGAGGAGAGGGAGGGGGCGTGGCTAGAGGACAGGGAGGGGAGGACTCGTGGTCGGTGTGGGAAGCCTGGGTTCCGGACCGCATCGCTGCTCATCCTCGCCACGGACCACGTGGCGGATCCTCCAACGGAGCTCTCCCCTCCTTCCGGCACGCCGTCAGTCAGCGGCGAGGCCGGGAGAGTGAAGTGAGCCGTGGGGGTAACTCGGAGAGGGACGCCTCATCTACGGTGTTGAGAAGAGGGAAATCACCCGGAGGGGGAGGGAGCAGAGCTGTGCCGTACTACCGTTAATTAAAGAAGCACAAGCATCGTCGTGGAAGTATTTTATTACGTATGTAAAAATATAATTTAAAAAATTACTTACGTGGAATAGCGACTAAATATAAATGACCGACCCCACTGGTGAACTGGTAGGATCTGTTTGTGTACGCAAAGTGGCATGTCACGTAACACAACGTTCTGTTTAGCCAGTGTATGTTTCAAACACGACCCTCCTGAAAGGGAGCCTTTAAAGACTCAGTAAGGCCCTCCTGGGTAAAAATTGTAAATGATTTAATATACATAGTGCTGCAAATGTAATAAGCTAAATTGCCGCTTTTGAAATGGTACACACAGGTTTGTTGGTTTTAGAAAAAATCCCATATCATCATCATCATTATTATACGTATTTGACATATGCATAATATCTTAATAGGCTCTCACCTATGCATATACAGATAGGCATGCAGTACTGATATGTATGATGCTCAGTACAGTAGATCACTGATTACAACATGAATTTTGTTCAAGAATAACTCTGAAAGCGATTATTTGAATTTATATTCAATGTTATGTGGTAAGGGCATGCAACTGTAGCCTATAGGAATGTGAAAATATGCTGTAATGGTCATCTCGGTAGTCTCACTAAATTCTCATCAATGGTAGCAGTGGGATATTTGTAAAAAAATACCTCTAAGAGTGATATCAATTTGGAGAGAGCAGTTATCAAATTCCCTAGAGCTGAATTTCTCCCTGCCCCCCAAAAAAGAGATTTCTGATGCCAGTGGGCTGTTATAAATGTCATCTATGTACAGCGCTCGAGTCAAACCACAACTCTGTATAATGAAAGCACCGCGTGACACTGAATCTCCATCCGATATAGCATCTTCAGCTGTTGAGAAGTCAATTACTGCTTTGTTGGCAAGGAACGATGAACCCAAGGAATTCTATGGATCGTCATGATTCTGGGTGCCTATACGATTAAAAAAACTTCATCATGTTCTTACCATCTTGTCTGAATTATTTCTTGGTTGTTCCATCTTTTTTGCACCATTTCCTTTGCTCCATTAGCCTCAATATAACAACGTATTACTCTCCTATGTGTTTGTGGGTTGTTCTGCGTGTTGCTCGGCACCGATGTCTGAAGTTTCGCAGAACTGAAGTCAGTTCCCGAAAAATTCACTTCCGTAAAAAAAAGTTCCCAGCATGTGAAGTGAAACGTCGGGATATCGTGCCGAACAAAACGCGGGTAACGTGAAAACACATTGGAGAACTTCACAGCACAACCTCGAAGATCGATTGCATTGTTACAGCACATCGCATGCGATTGGAAGTAATCCATTCTTGAATTAACAAAAAATCAATAGACGTATTGTAAGTGTAAAAATAGATTACAACCAACGAATCCATTCATCGTTACAAGCCGACTTCCTGCCTGCTTCTGATGCATGTTAATCCCAATGGCCCAATCAAAATAAGGATTTGCAACTTGCGACAACAACAAAAATATTTTTCTTGTATTCACCGTGAGCATTTACAGAGCCCTTCTTTATATTCTTAAATTTAGCAGTTGTACCAAAGCTTCCAACCCAAGAAAATGAAGAGGCCTCACCTTATACGGCTACTCACAGAAACCATCCTCACAAAAGAAAGAGACATCCTAAGATGCCGGGGGTATCCCAGTCAGTAGTGTCCCTATGGAGGCTGCAGCCCTCGCTGGATCTTGCTCGGCTGAGGGATTGTGGGTAGGTGGGCTAGAACAGCTAGATGAGGGGGGGGGGGGGCACTTGGTGCCCGCCTTACAACTCTCTCTGCACATGTTCGTGGGCCCGACAGGAATTTCTAAATGTAAGACTTTAAAGAAGACTCCTTGTGGATGCTGACATAGAACAATTTAATGCCTCAGTGCTGCCACCTCTACTTATGTTGAACTACTTTCACACCGCATGTAACCAACAGTGGCAATCAGAGGTACATCACAGCATTGCTTCTGAACCAGACACCATTTAAACTAAATATAATAACGCATTATTTTTGTGGTAGCCCTCATATTTAAATTAAACTCCTCGTATATATATGACCCTCTTACCTGAAATTGGCTTATTCATAACACATTCCACACATATTAACGTCTCTAGGTTAAAATGTAGTACTAAATTATGCGATATTTCTCTGAGACGACAATGGCCAAAATGGCAAACGATCCGGAATGTTTAACCAGCGACAAAATCTTGCCATAGAATATTCAAACTTTGCTCTTTACTATGGGTCTCCAGACACTGAGCTGACAAGACTGCCAGACCACATGCTATTGCGACATCACCCACTAGTACTAAATAAGTGCTTGGCCTCAATTCCACTTTGTCCATCACCGAGTCTCTAAATGGTGAAACTATGTAATCGGCTAAATGTTAAAACTGCTCGTCGCTTCAAAGCCACAGATTTGTTTAGCAAAGTCTCACTATGCTGATGAGACCCAGAAATTCCAAAACGGTCCCGAGTTTTTTGCTCCTCAACAAAAGCTGCTGCTTAATATTGAATTGGAAAGCCAATAGGCTGATGACTAAAATGCATGTTATTCGTATGCAAAAATAGAAAACAGTTATGTTTATATTCTGTGTTTAATCGTCACTGACATAGTTTGAGAAGTACCTATTGTAGATATGTAATATTTTCCCTCACTCAACGATTTGATAAACCGTCAAGAATGAAGGCTTGCTCTTAAATTCCTAAGTCAATTAAATTTTTGTCCACTGTATTGCATGTAAAATCTACAGTGACAAAAAATCACACGCTGCTGAATCAATGCATGTGTAGTGACGTAAATGGAGTCACTATGGCGTATAGCGCCAGCTACTGTCACAAGAGTGGAACGGTGCATCTTGGGCCTCGCTCTGGCACCAAATTGGGGATGGCATAGAAGCGGCCCTGGAGGGTAGGGTTCTGGTGACAGTCAGAGAGAGGGCAAGTAAGGACGTGACAGTCTGGGTGAACCCGAGAGGGCACGTGACCGGGACAGGGTAGCGAGGGGGCCCAAATGGTGGCTTGAGGGACACGTGATGCTCGGTCGAGAACCTTCTGGTAAGAACCAGAAGGGTTGTGGCCGAAGGCGGGGCGAGGCCACGCTCCGGAGCATAAAAGGGAAGTCCCGAGAGCAATCGCGGCTGTCTTCTGGAATCAACCCGTCGGTGCTACGTCTCTTTGATCCTCGGTCCTCGGTCTTAAGGCTCCGGTTTTTAAACTCGCCATCGTGGGTCAGGCAGTGTATTACTGACTGACCCGGTTATGTAGTTACCCCGTTGTGGTCTAGTTAACCAGTCTACGTTTATGTAAAAACCCTGTTGGGGTGTTATAATAAACGTGTTGCCTCCAAGTTAAAGTGTGTGCCTTTGTGGAAACCACTACACATGTATTGTAAGCGTAAATAGTGATTCCCAGAGCTTTCCAGGATGTTTTCGTGTTATACTGCGTGTTGTTGTTTGAATTTCAGAATTACATTTCCTAACAATGCTCTAAGCAACATGGGAGCAAAACGTCGGGCACCGTAGAAAATGGTACGCCGTACAATGCAGCGCAACTGTGAGAAACTACGGCAGTCGAACCGATCTCAATGACCTCCCGACACATTCTTTAACGACAAATAAGCGACTCGTGAAATTGTTACATTCCTGGCCTAGAGATAGCAGCCGACATCATTGTGGGCAGCAATCGAGCGCTTAACTCTAATAAGCTTTTACTTGTGCAGAAAAAAAATGACACTCAAATTAAAAAGCACGCTATGTCTGACACACACACACCAAGGCAGGGAATCTTGGACCACTTTATCTGGCCCCTTTATGAACGTGGCCCCACAGCTATTATTGCAACCATTAGATACACAGTGACCATCATTGTCCACTCACCTTCCAGGCACTCGATGAGAAAAACCAAAGCAATTGTGCGATGACAACATCACGACGCCATCAGCTAAAATTAGAGAAATTTAAAAGTAATTTATACTTCAGAGCATGCAGCTCGTAAAGCTGAAAGTTGTTGGTTCAAATCCTCATCGGGGGTTGACTGGGCTAGTCATTCCTCTATTGTGGAATAAAGAAGTCAACAGTTGTTTTCTTATGGATTAACTCACCCCCATCATAAAAATGTGCAATTTCCACCACTGGCCTAGAGCTAGAGTGTAATGCCACCCCATGCTTATACGAGTGGGCAACCACTACAACTCGTGGCCACAACGGAATAAACAAATATGACCAGATATTGAGACAACATATTAAGTGGTGGTTTCTGGCATACGCCTTCTTTTAAACAGCTTTTTTTACCCAGTCTTTAGTGCAATCACGACGGGATCTAGCAGAAGGTGGTGGAAGTGATGGCAATGGATGATGGCAGCACCAACCGCGTTAGCGGTGGACGGCCTCTTGACTTGCGTGGAATAAACGATGATGGCACCTTCAGCTCCGCTGTCACTCCTTAATAGAGAACTGCTCCTCCTCCTGCGGTTTGGGGATCCACTCTCCGTAGCCGAGCCGCTCCAGGCTCTCCCACAACCGCTGCTTGGCCATCTGGAAGTCGCCCGCAGCAATCTTGGCCTCGGCATAACTGCCGCCCCCTGGCGGCTCCCGGTGATTGAACTTGTGCCACGTGAGGGTGAAGGCCTTCGATAGCGCCCGCTTGGATAGGCGGGACACCACCAACGCGCCGGTCCTGGGAAAAGTAGGTCCCCACGATACGTTCACGGCGAATTACATTTTTAAATAAATAATATCCGCAACATTGGAGGTGATCGGGTGACTGTAGAGGTCAGAGCGCTGAGCTGGCATGACTGGGATCCCGAGTTTCAATCCAGGCTGGTGTCCGTGATTAACCTGGTTCTCAAAGTGTCGTGAGTTGTCACCACTGATTGCACAAAAAACCGTGACACTAAATTTCGTTCTGCACTTAATTCGGCAGAATTGTGGCTCAAAAAATAAGAATATCAGTTTGATTGTAATGCGATGGACATGACTCTTGTGTGCAGAATGGGTGGGAAAGTGCTGCCCTCAATTGTGTGGACCAGAGGTCACTTCAAGGGATCACAGAAGTAGCTCTGTGAAGTCAACTTCCGTGGGCCATTTTACTTCCCCTGCACCTCCAATTAGCACGGTTGGGTACGTACGGTGCGGAAGAAGTTCAACATACATACATAATAGCTACGCAGAACTGAGCCTGTCTAGTGCCTGGATGGGCGAATACCATCCACAAATAGGTTATCATAGGCGGCTGCGGGGCTACGTGGCAGGCAAGAGGGTGGTGCAGCAAAATCCATTGCTGTACTGCAATTCTATGCTCCCCACCTTCACAAACCCACACTGATGGGCACGGTGAAGTATGGCCAAACAACCCCCACGACTCAAACGATGTGGGAAGGTCCTCGTTCAGGGGTGCATTTGAAAAACGGCTGCACATGCATCGAGCACCAGATCAATCGGTGGGATAAATCCAATTGGTACATTCCATGTTCGTGCCATTCTAATACCGCAAGGCTATCAGAGAGGCTCTATGAACACATTTACATAGTCTTGCAGGAAGGGGAAATGCTCCTACATAGTTTTACCCAATTAGGTAATTCGGTATTTTGACAATTTGGACCGTGATCCTGGCACACACAAACGGCTTACTCTCTTTCGAATAACGTCACGGAATCTTTATCGGCCGCTGTGAAACAGACGCCAGGGGTGGCATTCGGTCGGTGGGTCTCGCGATTCCCAACTCTGCTCCTGATGGGCGGTCGGATGACCCGACGATGACAACCGACGACCGACACACGACGCGACACCTTACTGGTCCAGAGCCTTGCCCTTGGTGCCATCCAGGATTTCCGGCCGCTCGTCCCCGAGGCTCCAGTTGGCGCTCGTCTCCTTCGTCTTGCCCACCTGCCTGGCCGAGTCGTACACGCTCACCCGCCCCACCTGCCGGTACACGCACGCGCGCACGCACAGATGCGTGCAGCCATGCACGTCGTATGCATGCAGGTGTCTCGCACAGTGTCCATCTCATTGATTCCACGCAAGTCAAGAGGCCGTCCACCGCTAACGCGGTTGGTGCTGCAATTATCCATTGCCATCACTTCTACCACCTTCTGCTAGATCCCGTCGTGATATTTGTTCATTCCGTTGTTGCCACGAGTTGTCATGGTTGCCCACTCGTATAAGCATGGGGCGGCATTACACTCATGTTCACAGCTCTAGGCCAGTGGTGGAAATTGCACATTTTTATGATGGGGGTGAGTTAATCCAAAAGAAAACAACTGTTGACTTCTTTATTCCACCAGAGGAATGACTAGCTCAGTCAACCCCTGTGCACGCATGGCTGGTTGGCAATTGGGCAGTCCTTTACGCCAGCAGTTCCCAACCTTTGTTTGGCCACTCTAACCCCTTGTTGAATATTGTTTCTACCAAGTACCCTCCTTGCCTGACCCCAACATGGTTCTGAGAAATAAATGTATGAATAATGAACGTAAACATTTAGACCTATTGTACATTTTGTGAGGTATCCTAACTAGCTAGTAACTGCAAGCGAATACAAACAAATTCAATAGAACATCTGGATGCATGACATAATTTGTTCATGCTTGGTCGTTACTCTTGGAAACCACATTACGATCAATGAGTTGAGAACGGTCTTTAACATCATTCTAGGTTACCATATGGAGAAAAATGTTAACGTAATTATTTAATATTGGCAGATTCATACATTGTTATTCACCAATGACTCTCATGTATGAAATAATTTCACACATTGATTAATCGTCTCACGTACCCCCCGGGGACATTGCCGCGTACCCCCGGTTGAAAACCACCGCTTTACGACTTCGAGTGGTGCGAGTAGGGAGATGTTCTTTATACGGGCACGGCAATGGATTCTGACGTCTATCCGTATAGCGCTTTGAGTGTATTGTCAACACATAATGGGCGATTCAGCTTGAATTTTACTCTGGCCTCTCTGTGTGTGCTGGGGAGAAGGGCCATTGCCCGAAATATCGTCTGTGATGTGATGAGTGTGCTAAGTTTTGCCGTTCTTCCTGAAAAGGTCTTAAGAATCAATGAGACTTTCCTGGATGAATGAAGGGCATCATCGCTACGTTCATATCCAAGTCTCACTGAATCTCAATAACTATTTGCAGGAGTCTTGTGCTGGGATGTTGAGCCAATTACATTTTTAAAGAAGCGTTTTGCATGCGGGTAGGAAGCTGATACACAAAGCTGCACACAGACTGGTCACTGTGTTGTCAGCACCTGGCCACGTCACAGTCCAGGGCATTTGGGATCCTCTTGGCACACAATGTAAATCTGCATGATCCACCTACCCACCCCCCCCTGCAAAGCTCTGGAATAAAGAGAGAATTATCTTGACGTGTTTTTGTTCTCGGGTTTCTTTCTCGCTAAAGGTGCTTCCTGTGCGCATTGTTTTTCGTTCCAGGGTGTGCCCTTTGTTCTCTCGTTGGGGAAATCCCAATTATTTGGACGCTTGTCAAAACAACGAACATCTGACAAAAAAGCAAGTGTCATCAAAATCCATAACGCTAAAGGAGTGGGTGGGGGAACACAAGTTTTGTAAAGGGATGAACAAAAGGATGGCAAGAGAGATATGAGATAAAGATGATGCGAGGGTTTACAGAATGTAACTGGGAAGTAGCCAATCATAAGCAACAGCAATGAGGTTGGTCTTGAGCAACAACTTAAACAGAGGGATAGATTAAGATTTAATTCATTAGTAGCAGGTCACTCCAAATCCGCAGCCCAGGGTAGTGGGAGGGATGGGCAGCGGGAAGGATGGGCAGCGGGAGGGATGGGCTGTGGCGGGTGTGACGCGTTACCCGCGGGTGGTGCAGGGAGAAGCCTGCGGGTGCCACGCTGTTGAAGGTGGCAGCTTCCTTCTCCATGCGGCAGCACACGGCACGGGCCAGGTGTCCGTGGCTGTACAGGTAGCCTGCGTGACACACAACGGCGACCGCCCATCCGTGACCGTCAACCGATGAGAATTGGCGAGCATGTCCAACGGTGATTGGACGTACTTTTAACCCTGCCAGATGTAACCGGTCGACTGTCAAATTATAAACTCTTATGCCGAGCACAGATGTACGTATGTTGAACTTCTTTCGCACCATACGTAGCCAACCGTGCTAATCGAAGATGCGATATTGTAAGTTAATCATGACTCTTAATTTACATGCACCGATTCTCCCTATTATCCATGATTTTCTGCCTATTGTTCCATCCCACATTGCAGAAGAGCTTCCTATTATCCGTAAATCGTTTGTGGATGTTGAGTGATGTGGAAAATGTTCATTTATCATCCGCGGGGTAAAACGTTATTTTTTAAATACATCTGCAGATGTGGGTAGATGCCTTGGCATCCTCATTAGCATTGGAATGGGCATTTGAACAGGCGCTGCTTGAACCATGCATGAAGCTGTGTCCATTCATGGACAAAGCTGTGTCCTTTTGATTGTCCATTCAAACACCCAATTGAAATGCTAATGAAACATTCCAGTAATTGACTTTTGTGTTGGAAAGCGAAATCTATCGCACTTCTCCCTGAAGGAGTCCGAAACTGCCTATTGATTTATCGAATACAGTGGTGGGGAGATGTTATCTTTCTCGCCTGGTACGCAGGAGGGCGTGGGTTCAATCCCGACTCTAACGACACCTGTATATATGGAGTTTGCATGTTTTCTCCGTGGTAGTCATGTGGATTATTCTCTTAGAAACATGCGCTTAGATTATTTGGCTGCTACTATAAATTCCTACATGTGATGATATCAGCCACTTCGATGAGCTGGCATCACGTGTGGCCAGGTCACCTCTGAAAAAAAAGCTCCGTGGGCTTGACCAGGTAAAATAAAAATTTGTCATTTAGTAGTAGAGTCCGAAAACTCGTCAATAACACTGTGACGACGTTTCACGCAAAGGCCCTTCTTTACAGCAGAGCCTCCCTGCCTCACCCAGAGTGACGGAGGAGAGGTAGATTGGGTGCAGGAAGTGGGAGAGCAGCGCTCCCTGCAGGCCCAGCGTGTTCCAGCGCAGAACCTTGTCGCTGCACGACATCGTGCGCAGACGCTCGCCGCGCTGCACCCCGTCCCATGTGGGCACGATGTCGCTCGACTCCACTGGGATGGTGCCCTCGCCTGTGCCAACAATGTTACCGCCGAACGTCGTTTTAATCATAACCACCATCAACACCACGATTGTCATCGCTGCCACGATCATCAACATCATCGCCACCATTATTACCAATTCTCCATTTCATTCCAATGATAATACAAACCCCAATTAGAATGTTACAATAAGCCCCAAAGTAAATGCTACTGCTTATAGGCCCTGTTTATTCCACTGCCAGCCATCCTCACTGCTCAGCTAGCCCTGCGGTTTTGTCCATCCCACGGGTCGGGCATGGGACCCGAAAACTTTAACAGAGGACAAAATCACAAGATGCACAAATGTTGCAGGGCACCAGACCAACCTTTCCGTTCTGGCCAAGCCAGAACTTTTGTTGGCTTCATCTTCAGGGCAAGATGTTAAGTGACTCAAGCAAGAGGTCACGACACTACAGGTTTAGTCGCTCACCGTTCTCGACCTTGGTCCGCAGCTTGCCCTGCTTGTTGTTGTCGAAGATGGGCGCGTGTGTGTGCGGGTCCCCGGCCGCCCCATCGCTGCACGTCTTGTCAAATATCGCGCCGTCCCCGCAAGGTGCAGTGCTGGAACATGAAGGGATGGGTGGGGAGACGGTGGGGGAGGAGAGGGGGGGGATGTTAGAGTCGCACATAGCCAGCCGGCCAACTCTAAACTATTTTTTATTTTACAGGGTAAGGCCCACTGAGATATTTAGCTCTTTTTCAGAAGCGACCTAGCCACAAGTGAAAGCTCAACGAAGTGGCTTATCACGTGGAAATTTTAAAGCAGCCAAATATTAAACGCGTGTTGATTCTAAATGTTGAAGGAAAAAAACGGGAAGATCCAGAGAAAAATGCACGTGACCATGGGGAGACCATGCCCACTCCAAATATACAACAGGTGTCATGGTTGGCATCGAACTCACAACCTCCTGTATACCGGGTGAGATAGTTAACATCTTGCCACCGTGGCGACCTGATAGGTTCCATCCCTTCAAGCCTGTTCTATTCTCTGCCACCGCAAAAGCTTAAATACACAATGCTATGAAACTTACATGTCAATCCACTGCTGGATGACAAGTTATTATTGTTATTTGGAACTTGGGAAAAAAGATGATGTGTCAGCAATACAAAGGGCAGAACAAGGAGACAAGGTGGAAGTGAAACACCATGTCCTGCAACATGGTACGGAATAGTGTAAGCAGTCAAACTGCCAGACCGCGTTCGTGCTACGTTATGGATAAAGCGAGCACGGTTTCCGAGCCACGCACTGTGCCCTGTGGATTGTTAGTTTGTTCAAAACACACACATACACACCTACAGAAGGGCAATGTTAAAATGTTCATGTTTTAATTGTCGCTCATCCGCTGGCGTGCTCTGCACCCATGCCGCCGTGGTGCGTGGCAGCCGGGCCCCACCTGATGTATAGGTGGAAGCTAACGTCCGCCCGCACGCGCAGTTTCCCGTCTTCGCCCGGGACCAACACGCTGGGCTGCGCCCCCACGGGGTCGTAGCTCAGCAGCTGGTGATACAGGAACCTTCCAGAGACAGGAAGGGGAAGAGGAGGAAGTGACGCGGTGCGTCGTGCGTCAAGATACAAAAAGGAACCAGGTCGCATCTTGTCGGTACGTATTTAACTTGTAGCTATGCTGCTCGGCACGATTATGAAGCTTTGTTGAATTCAATAATTGCGTGAACAGCAATAATTAGGATAAAATTAGAGGCTATGTACCCCCTTCGAACAATATTTTGGTCGAAGAAATGTTTTGACTTGGATCCATAGAATACCGTAGCTACATAGTGAGGCATGAATTGTCGACTTTCTGCATGTGGCTCACGAGCCACGGTCTGGCCACCGCTTATGGACAAAAGGTCACGCGGTGGCTTTGTTTTCCTGCAGTTCTGGACCAACTGCTCGTGCACGGAAGCAGGGCCCCAGACAGGAGGGTGGGGATGATGGGGCAGTTTATCACGAACCTTCAATCCAGGGGTGGGGGCATCGGAAAAGGTCGAGAGAGGGGGGGGGGGGGGGAGAGCCTCAGAGGGGGCCACATACAGGGACCACGCAAGGGGACCCACAGATCGGGCCACGTGCGGCATTTTGCCCTGGCTCTGCCAACACAAAAAAAAAAACTCTTGGCAGCGCAGCGCGATGGAAGTCTCACCGCATAAATCCGCGGCGCGTGATGACCTCGGCGTGGCTGTCGTTCACCGTCTCCCCGCTCAGGCTCAGCTCCTCGCCCTTCACGCAGCGGTTCCCTGGGGCGGTGGGGGGGGGGGAGCAGTGGGAGTGGAGGGGGTGGTGCCACAGCAGAGGGGCGGTCAGAGTGATGGCGGCGCCGACGCTTCTGCTCGGCTTTACCGCGCCGGCGCCCGTTGCACTCGCGAGTCGCGAACCTCACCGCCGCTGGTGAGGGTTATGAGATTGATTGCATGGGAGGCATGGAATGAATAGTAAATGATAACGATGATGATTAGCGTTAGCTAAATTATTCTTATTGTTTTACAATGAGAGATTATGCGGAGATTATGCGGAGTAAGAATGTAGTGGTTCACCTCCCCCCCCCCCGTTCTTGAATAAAATTTAAGCCCTGAATCTCAATAAGCCATACAATCACATTAACCACCAATAGCCCTGGTGGTTAATGTGAGGGTTAACATTCACCCCCAGGGCTATGAATAGTGTGAGCGTGAAGGTTAGCATTACAGTTGGAATTAGGATAAACAGATTAAGACACCCTAGAAGTCGATAAAGCCAACAATGGCCGAGCATTATCTATCCATCTCGTGTCATCGTTATAACGGAGGCTTGACGTACACGACAAACGATTCCCACCTTTTGTGATCTTTGGCATCTGTCACTGAGAAAGCCATATGTCTAACTCACACTGGCCCACGAAATGATCCTGTTTTCCTTCCCTATCTCCTTCGCTACGCGTCACGCTGTTGAACTTCTTTCGCGCCGTACGTAGCCAACCATGCTGATCGGAGGTGCGGGGAACAGACAACAAACTAAACACGAAAAAAAATCTCTAGGAATTAGTTTTCAAACTAGATTTCAATGTGCAAAGTTCGCAATAAATAGGTTATTTATCTAGATTTAAAAGTACATAGCGCCAATGGCTTCTTAACATCAGAAGAGCTGAAGCGCATCTGAAAGCACAGCGATGCTAGCCAAAAAGCCGGTGTTCGCGTGATGGTCTATGCTCCTTGATGAGATCAGCAAGATAGTGTGGTTCATTTGTGGCAAGAACTTGATACGATGACAATTTAACTCTCCGCGTGCTTCCTCAGCACAGCAAATCCCTGTTCAACGTGAAGCAGTTTGTCGCTCAACGCGTACCGCGCCCGCTATAACACGAGGAGGTCAGCGCGTGACCGACTACTCTTCTGAGCGGCGTGGGCGTTGGCGGTGTTGTTCGGTGATGCTGGTAGGCTGGTACCGTAGTAAATTTGGTAACGATACTGTCGTAGTGGTACTGTAGTGCTGATGCGTGCTGTGATACACGGCGTGCCTCCCTCTTCCCCATTCTTTGTTTCGGCATCTTTGTTGGCGTGGTGTCATTTCACTCCCTTGTGTTTTTTCACTCGCCACATCTCTCCCGCTCGCGCACTTTATATTGAAATAAATGGTTCGTCACGCAGAGCATATTTATAAAAATACTGTAGAAATACCAAAAAATGTAAAACAGTGTACTGTACCGTCAAATAAAAACAATGAGAAAATTACGGGCTGGAACGGCACCCCCACATTTACCATTATTCCTTATGGGAAAATTACTCTTCATGCTGAATGCGAATTTGCTATGTGTGGCAATTTTTCAGGAATGCACACCCCTGCGTTAAGTGACCAATCTCTGTATATCACGGTGGCGAGATGCTAATTGACTCGCATGATATACAGGAGTCCGTGGGTTCGATCCCAACCCTGACGCCCGCACATTTGGAGTTTGCATGTTCACCCTCCCCGTGGTTATGTGGATTTTTCTCCGGGTCATCCCTGTTTTTCCCTCCCACATTTCAAATCAACATCACGCATTTAGAGTATTTGGCTGCTAGAAATTCCCACGCAATAAGCCACTTCGTTAGGCTATCACTTGTGGCCAGGTCGCTTCTGAAAAAAGAGCTGTATAGCTCAGAGGGCCTGACCTGGTAAAAAAAAAAAATGATAAAAAAAAATTCAGTCAAAAAATTTTTGTAAAAAAACATTTTGTAACAAAAAATTTGTAAAAAATTACATTTGTAAAAAAATAAATCAGTGGGGTCCACCTGTGCCGAAACTGACGACTCTGCCGTGATCGTCGTTGCCTTCCTTCATCACAATCGCCGCCAAGATCTTGCGACCCGTGAGGAGGTGCTGGCATGCGCTTGTCATGCTGTTGAACGCCTGGTGGCTCAGCAGCGCGATTTCGTCTTCGAAGGTGCGCTTGCCGGAGTAGTTCTGCCATTCGTGCACACGTCGATGACAGGGTCACGCGATAAATTGCATCTTAATTTTAGAACTTTCGTGACTGCAGGAATTATTATTTGGTTCTTTCGGTTAAGTCACGTCTAAAGATAAAATAATAAATTAAATTAAATCGAAACGTCGTATTCTATTATTTAATTTAATTTATTATTTTATCTTTAGACGTGACTTAACCGAAAGAACCAAATAATGATAAATTGCATCTTTCCCACAATGACAAAACAATAACAAGCTATCTCGGGATATGAATAGGCACGTAAACAATGAGTTATTTTGATTAATCCCTTAAAATGTATTCGAATGCTGATGATACACGCATTCAATCATGCGTGTAGAAACTGATTATTTGAACTTGGTTAAGACCACATAACAAATGTAACATCAGGCGAACGGAGGACAAATGAGACTGAACAAACAGGGCAAATAACGCAATGTAACTGGCGCGATCCGCGCGTGGGGACAGACCAGTGCGGACGCCATTGGGTCAGAGAGGCCCAGGGAGGCCCCGTCGGTCAGCAGAGACCTCAGCACCGCCTCGGCGACGTCCGTCTTCGCTTGTTTTTTGCTGTTGCTCGTCACGGGCGGGAAAACGCAGCCTCCAACTTTAGCCTGCATCACGAACCTGCGGCGCACGAAGACAAAGATTCCCCGTATAGCCTTAACAGACTGTTGGGGCAAGTGCTGTTAGCGAGTAAGCACCTATGAAGGCCGGCATGGCACAGGAGGGGGTGGGTGGGTAACACCACGCCCGGCCGCCTTTGTCTCCCGAGTGGCGATTTTTACACACCTCACCAGGTACTCATTTGTTGGCTGTGAGCGGGATACAAACCCGGGTCGCCGGGTTCGTAGTTCCGGATTATTATTTTTACGGCACATCGCAGGAGGAGATGGTCTGGCCAGCACCAACGCCCGGCCGCATTTATATCCCCTGTGATGCCGTTAACACATCGCACCAGGTGTTCATTAAAAACCGAGTTTGCATAGACGAGGCCCAGGGCGGGTTCTGATATCGTCACTGATATTAGCCGTGGCTGAGAATTGAACTCGGTCACCGGGTTTGTAATACAGTGAGCTGACCACTACACCATCCCTCGCCACACACTAACCCATGCAAACGTATACACCGCCATTAGAGATTAAATAACTCATTATGGACAAGCAAGGTGTTGTCATATTCTTGGTTCTTTCGGTAAAGTCACGTAGATAGAAAATATAATGAAGACCGCTTGTGTTTTGTGATCGAAACATTGTGGGTTTTTTGCTTTTATTTGTAGTTATACATTTATTTTATTATTTCCATGTTTTATCTACGTGACTTTACCGAAATAACCAAAAATATGAATTCCTGCAGTCACGAAAGGTTTAAGTCAAAATTTAAGGTGTTGTCAATTGCACAATTAGACTGTAAGTCCAGCTCAATCAGAAATGTTATTTATTTTAGCCTCTGTGTAGAGGATAGAGAAGTGTGACAGTCAAACGATTACAAGAGGATTAAGAAGATACTAATACAAAGATACTAATAAAAACATTTTACGTCCAATTTAATCATTATAAAAACACACGCGTGTGTGATTATACTTGTAAGGTACATGTAAACAAAAGCATCGTTAAAGTTTGCTTGTAAAATTCTGTCCGTTACCATGCCACCGAGATGAGATGGAACACGGCGTAGCGCAAAGCATTTTCCAATGACGCATGAATTCTCTTTTTACGAAAGCCAAAAAAATAACATTGAAGGAAAACAAAGCCAACGACAAAGCCGTTAAATAAACAGGCCCTGTCTGCCTTCACAGGTGACGCTGCCAAATCTCTACCTCAGTAATCCATGATCCTTGTCCGACCTCAACGCATTTAGAAAAGCCAGCTGTGATTGCGCGATGGATTGGCTGGTGCCAGTCACGCACATGGACATGTGCAGCCCTTTTGTCACACCGATGCTGGCCGTGGGTATCCCCCAATGCCGTGCGGTTCGTGATGGTTATTTGACAAGTTGGGCAAGCCCCCCTCCCTGACTTACGAATGGGTTTCTTTACTGAAACCCGTTCGCAAGTCGATTTGTTCGTATCTCGGAACTCACGAATGCACTGCATGTAATTGTACATAACGGTCAATGTTATCAAATGTGTCACGGTTCAACAAAAAAGGGAGGCATTGTTAAACTCTCAAACAAGACGAAATATTGTACATTTGCATGTCATACTGTAATACTGCACAGTAAATAAAATAAAATAGTAACACGAAAAAAACCCAAAAAAAAATCAGTTTTAATTTCCCTTGAGTCCTGATGCTGGATCAGCATAAGGCTAAGTGGCACAATACACCGATCCTGGTCCTCAAGCCATGCAATCAAACTTTACAATTTCATTGATCACACCACTCCTTTGCAGTGTAATTATGGTCGACTTCATAGGCCCTTCGCATGTTCGACAATTCGAGCCTTGTCTTTTATTATCGTTTTTACGGTCGACCGTGTAAGGCCTAATGCACGTCCGATGCTCGTGGGAGTTTCGCCTTTCTCAGACCGCTTTATTACGTTCAGTTTCATCCCCACAGGAGCTTGGGGACTGCCTGTGGTTCATCACGTTAGTAGTCGTGGGTTGGTGAAGGCGGAGAGCACAGACGTGTCAGGTGGGTAAGCAGTAGATCAAACAGCTCGCAAGCGGAAAGGTTTTGCGTTCAATCCTGGTTGGGGGGTTGACTCAGCCCATCATTCATTTGGGGTCGATAAAATTGGTACCACTTTGTGGGGAGGTCAACAATAGTTTCCCTATGGATAGACTTATCCCTGCCAGCGGTAGACAAGTGTAGGGGTGTTAGAGAGAGAGCTGTTATGCATGGCAGCTTATGGGAAACAAACACAGTGGGCGGGGCTACGTGAGTGCACGGGGGGGGGTGCTCTCAACGACGTCCGCACCAGGCAGCCCGGGGCCCCACCCCTCAGCGGGGGTGGAGTATAAAGGGGGATGTGTCAGAGGGCTCGGGGCAGAATGTTAAAGCTAAACGAGTGAAGAGCGAAGATCGTCTAGCTAGAGCCCTGGACTCCCCTGGGACGCCGCCCTTGTCAGGGCCGCGCAGGACCGAGCCAGCGGCGTGGTCCCGAGAACCAGAGCTAGTGCTCTGGGACTCCGGGTACCGTAGCCCGACTTACCAGTGTCGGGCCAGACAGCCTCCCCTAGCCCGTTAGTGGAGGACTAGGAGGTAGGTCAGAGATAGCTAGCAGTGTATTCCCAGCTAGCCGGGTGAGGGGGCCGATACCCCCTCTAGTATTGTATGTCCACAGTTGTGACTACTTGTACGGAATAAATACGTGTGCCTCACCAACGGTGTCCAAGAGTCATCAACGGTACTTCACAAGCACCAACCAGAAATGCTCATTTGACAGACCAGGTGGCACAAAAGTCGAATTCAGCATTGGATCTTTTTTTGTTACACGGCCCAGCGCCGAAAACAACCACAGCACAACCGCCCCAACCGCCGCCGCTGAACGCTACCACCCCGCATTGCAAACAGCACCTGGGGTCGTGCGGAGGTCCATACTGCGCCACCATGGTGAAGTCGCAGGCGAAGCCCTTGGCTTGGGCCAGCTCGAGGAGGGTGCTCACGGGGTTCTTGTTGGTCATGAGGAGGATGTCCCTCACCGATGAGCCCCCCGCCGCGTCGCTCGCGAACATGGAGGAAGCGGCGTCGCCGGCAGGCAACGTGCACGCGGCATCATCGCTCACAGGGTATCGCAGCGTCGCCTCGGCCCCGCCGCACAAGTGGCGCTGCAAAAAAACACGCACGCAGACGCACATGGCATGCACGCACGCACAGGAGGGCAGAGACGCACACATGACACCGCGAGGGGCACTTGGGGGGGGTGGGGGGGGCGCGCGCAGATGCGCGTAGTACGTAAAGAAGGCCGCAGAGAAGTACAGGTGCACACAGGGGTGCACGCAAAGGTGCAAACTGGCACACAGGTACGCATAGGTACAGTGATTCATAAGGACACACGGATGAGTCCAGAGATGCATGCGGACACTTATATGAATAAAAGGACATGTACTAAGAGACGAACAGAGGAGCACAAGGATGCGCGCAGACACACAGGCATATACACAGTTACACAGACACACACGGATGCACACGGATACATGTGGACACATAGAGGTGCACATATACGCACGGACAAACAGGTAACCACAGATACAGACATGCGCAAGACCCACCGACGTGTGCAAAGACAGACATACGAGAACCAGCAGTGGCATAATCACACCGGTAATGTAACGATTCACCTCCAACCTCGAAATCAGCGACCATGTCTACAGCTCTACATTTTCATAACTTCAAAGTGTTTTGCAATACTAATTATTACTGGCCAAGACTAATTAGAGAATCACTCGAAATTGAGAAAAATACAAATAATTTTAACCGCTCTAATAGCTACAGACTTAGCACAGCCTTGAAGCGTATTATTAAGGAATGCACAATACATATTGCAATTCCTTATAGAGGAGTCACATGCTAATTGGCTGATTACTGATCTATTACATAATTGCAATACCGCCCCCCCACCTCCGCCTCTGATTTCGAAACCTGATGGGGTTGAACAATGATGACATCATCCTGCACTATTTAAGACCGGAAGCAGGTGGATGGCTTCACTATTCGGGCAAATCGCCCGAAGATGCTGGATGTAATTACCAGCGAAACGTCGTACTACTCAAATTCTAAATGTTGTGGATTCACTCTTCAAACACACCGGTGGGCTGAAAAAGTAACTAATTGGCATTTTGTTAACGTGACACATTTTTTACTGATTGGCCGTGTCGGGTGGTAGTGGGTTGCGACACATTTATAATAACGCTATCTAACCCAAAAACCTTTATTATGAATAATACTGGTCGTGAAAGCCTACGTGTTAAACTGATCTCTCCGTGTGTTTCACTCTCTGTGTCTCTAGAGGGGCCACGAGTGAAGAGGCTGCTGTCTCGATTGAGCCTCCTCTTTCTGTCTCCTCCCTAAAAATCTATATATAAAAGTCAAAAATTGTCTGTGGGTTTGTGTGTGGGTTTGTGTGTGTTTGCGCGCTTGCAAAGGATTTGGCTCTCCAACGGTGGGGTTTACGTGAAATAAGAAATAGCCAGGTACCAGGCCGTAAGCCCCGCCGTGAGCAAGCGCTATTCCTTTTTCACATCCGTCAACTTTCAATTAGTTTAATTAGCGATTTAGTGTGAATTTTGCGTGCTATCTCTTTATTTATTTATTTATGACACGTGCACAGCCATATCAACTCATGCGCCTCTGGTGGAGGGGATGGCCCATGCCAAGTCACACGCCTTCAGAGTGAGGGGGACATTTTCTTTCGCGTTAAAAATGCTATAAAAATACACTAAACGCAGAGCTTTAATCTTGACTGTATGATGTCCCTCCCCACCTCGATGCGTGCAGTTACTACTATATACAGTCGCTAGATGCTACCACTATAGGCTGTAGATATTACTGCAGAGCGGCCAGGGAGATCGTGGATGGGGGGGGGGGGGGGAGTCAGGGGTAGCAGCCCAGCCTGCCAAGGTGCCACCTAGGCCGGCTGGACAATCTAGGCGAAGCCGGAGGCTCTGCACAGGACTAGGCCTCACCACACCACTCTGTCAGGTGAGTACTTTGTGCTATAGAGTCGAAAAATACTGCTACAGAGTCAGCATGTACTACTGAAGTGATAGCAGGTACCACCACAGTCGGTATGCACTGCTGTAATCATAGCAGGTACCACCACAGTCAGTATGCACTGCTGTAATCATAGCAGGTACCACCACAGTCGGTATGCACTGCTACAATCATAGCAGGTACCACCACAGTCAGTACGCACTACTGTTAGATTTTTAAGAGTAGTTTTGGAATATTTTTAAGACCCGGGCAAAGCCGGGTACCTCCCGCTAGTATATGATATGTCTTGCCACTCACCTCTAAACGGCAATACACTGGGTTAAACGGGCTGCGGTCGAACAGAAAAGGGGTGGGTGGGGGGGGTGCCGTGCAATCACCCCGGCCCTCACCTTGTCCTTGTGTAGGGCCTGCAGGGCGTTCAGGGCGGCAATCTGCTTCGCCTGTTTCTTGCTGGAGGCCTCAGCGGCACCGTACGAAACGTCTCCCAGCACCGCCTGCATGCGGAACCTGCGCCACAGAGAGACAAGCAGGCCCTCCTGTTGTCTGTCCACGAGCCCGCACGCACGTGAGCACGAACACACGGGCGCACGGATGCCAGCGGGTACGCGAGTACATACGGAGTGAAGCCGGGCTGCAGGAGATGGGACTCTTGCCCGGGCTAGCCACTGAATTGGATGATGGAGGGCGAGAAAGAGACGGACAGGGAGAGAGATCAAGGAGGACGGCCGAGATAGACAGGAACAGGGAGTGACGGAGTCAGGGCAGAGACAAAACTGTAAAAGTAGAAGACACGGACTGAGACTAGGGTGACGGATAGAGATAGAAGGAATACTTACTGAGAGGGGAAGGCAGTTAAATGAAAGACAGAGATGGAGATGGAGAGACATGCCGGAAAACAAAGAGACAGGACTGTCAAGGACAGGGATTGAAGTATTGGGAGAGAGGACAGTGACAGACAGTTATCCTGACAGAGACAACTACTGGGAGATTGATAAACAAGGCAGCAACGACAGACTCAAAAGACTGGGTAGATTACAGAATGCACGACCGAGAGATGAGGCAGAGATACTGAGAGAAGGCAAAGAGTTATAGAGTGACAAGACAGTGAGTCTGAGAGACGAAGCTGTAAAAGACAGCTGCAGGGAAACATCAGGGACAGGACGGATATATACCACGGCATGCACGTGAGACTGGGAAACCAGGCAGAGAACTGGAGAGAAGAAAGAGCTAATTAGAAAGGGCAGACCCAGAAAAGGGAGTCAAAATCACAGAAATGAGTTGAGAGACAGGACAGTCAAACTGACACATGCAGACTTGGAAAAAAGGCATTCAAAGAGAGCGACAAATATACTCAAAGACAGAATGGAAATTCTAGCAGGGAATTTAGGTAACAAAAGGCTGATCGATAGGCGGTGCAATACAAAATAGGTCTACTGAGATTAGGTCCCCACATAGCGTACAGAGGCTGTTGTGGCAAGTGCTGTTTGCGAGCATTCATTAAGGCCGCGATTGGCACACGAGCGGGGTGGGTGGCCAGCACCACGTCCTGCCACCTTTGTCTCCCCAGCGCTAAAATTCACGCACTGCACCAGCTACTCGTATTAAGGCCGAGACGACTGAGAGGAGGCCTAGGAATAATTTAAATATTCACCGCTCTTCTTGGTCGTGAGCAGCAATCGACCTCGGGTCACCAGATTTATAGCACAGCGCATTGAACACAAGTGAGACGCAACAAAAGACAAAGGTCCCCCGTATCGCCTTAACAGCCTGTTGGGGCAAGTGCTGTTAGCGAGCACTTATGAAGGCCGGCATAGCACACGAGGTGGGTAGCCAGCACCACTACCGGTCCACACAAACAGAAACCCCGGGCGGTACCGTGGGTCGTGCGCCGGCCCCGAGCTGCTCAGCAGTTTGAATGTGCACAGCTGGCCCGTGGCGCTCGCCAGCTCCATGAGCTCGCTCACGGGCGTCTTCTCCGTCACCACAGAGTTCAGCGGGACCAAGGCTCCCAATGGGGGGCCCGCCGGCACGGGCTGAGTCCCCACGCCCTGCACGCGACGCATACACACAGCCCCGTGTGTTCGCTTGCGCGTAAGCTCCACCTCCCAATTGGCCGCAGCTCACGGCGTTGAAAGCTACATATGCATTAGCGACACATCCCCCCGTGTACTCACAGTCACAAAATGCGTAAAACCCTCCCGAGGTTGTGGCTGCTGACATACTGCCTCCCAGGTCTTTCTGTCTGTCCCACCGTGCTCATAGATATTATATTCCAGAGCCATATAGCTCCAAGTGTTCACACTTACTTACGCATTATGCGCTCCTCACTATTGGCTGTGGCTAAATGCACAGCTACATATTCACTAGCCGCACAGTCCCCGTGTACTCGCGATCGCTTAAATACATGAGCCCCTTCTCACTATTGGTCCACCGCCCTGTGTTCACAGCTACATATTCATTAGCCGCACGGTCCCCGTGTACTTCTCGCTCGTGTATCATATTTCTTTCCACCCACCTCTAAACGGCCGTACAATGGGTTTAACAGGGCTGCGGCCGAACAGAAAAGGGGTGGGTGGGGGGGTGCCGTGCAATCACCCCGGCCCTCACCTTGTCCTTGTGTAGGGCCTGCAGGGCGTTCAGCGCGGCCATCTGCTTCACCTGCTTTTTGCTTGAGGCCTCAGCGACACCGTACGAAACGTCTCCCAGCACCGCCTGCATGCGGAACCTGCGCCACAGAGAGACGAGCAGGCCCTCCTGTTGTCCGTCCACGAGGCCGCACGCACACACGCGAGCACGAACACACGGGCGCACGGATGCCAGCGGGTACGCGAGCACATACGGAGTGAAGCCGGGCTGCAGGAGATGGGACTCTTGCCCGGGCTAGCCACTGAATTGGATGATGGAGGGCGAGAAAGAGACGGACAGGGAGAGAGATCAAGGAGGACGGCCGAGATAGACAGGAACAGGGAGTGACAGAGTCAGGGCAGAGACAAAACTGTAAGAGTAGAAGACACGGACTGAGACTAGGGTGAAGGATAGAGATAGAATGAATACTTACCGAGAGGGGAAGGCAGTTAAATGAAAGACAGCGATGGAGATGGAGAGAAATGCAAAAAACAAAAAGGCGGGACAGTCAAGGACAGGGATTGAAGTATTGGGAGAGAGGACAGTGACAGACAGTTATCCTGGCAGAAACAACTACTGAGAGATTGATAAACAAGACAGCAACGCCAGACTCAAGAGACTGGATAGATTATAGAATGCACGACCGAGAGATGAGGCAGAGATACTGAGCGAAGACAAAGAGTTACTGAATGACAAAACAGTGAGTCTGAGAGACAAAGCTGTAAAAGACAGCTGCAGGGAAACATCAGGGGACAGGACGGATATATACTACGGCATGCACGTGAGACTGGGAAACCAGGCAGAGAACCGGAGAGAAGAGAGAGCTAATTAGAAAGGGCACACACACAAAAGGGAGTCAAAATCACAGAAAGGAGTTGAGAGACAGGACAGTCAAACTGACACATGCAGACTTCAAAAAAGGCATTCAAAGAGAGGGACAAAGATACTCAAAGACAGCATGAAAATTCTAGCAGGGAATTTAGGTAACAAAAGGCTGATCGACAGGCGGTGCAATACAAAATAGGTCTACTGAGATTAGGTCCCCACATAGCGTACAGAGGCTGTTGTGGCAAGTGCTGTTTGCGAGCATCTATTAAGGCCGCTATTTGCACACGAAAGGGGTGGGTGGCCAGCACCACGTCCTGCTACCTTTGTGTCCCCAGCGCTGAATTTCACGCACTGCACCAGCTACTCGTATTAAGGCTGAGTCGACTGAGAGGAGGCCCAGGAATAATTTAAATATTCGCCGCTCTTCTTGGTCGTGAGCAGCAATCGACCTCGGGTCACCAGATTTATAGCACAGCGCATTGAACACAAGTGAAACGCAACAAAAGACAAAGGTCCCCCGTATAGCATTAATAGCCCGTTGGGGCAAGTGCTGTTAGCGAGCACTGATGAAGGCCGGCATGGCACACGAGGTGGGTAGCCAGCACTACTACCGCTCCACACAAACACGGTACCGTGGGTCGTGTGGCGGCCCCGAGCTGCTCAGCAGGTTGAAGCTGCATATCTGGCTCGTGGTGCTCGCCAGCTCCATGAGCTCGCTCACGGGCGTCTTCTCCGTCACCACGGAGCTCAGCGGGGTCCAGGCTCCCCATGGGGGGCCCACCGGCACGGGCTGAGTACCCACGCCCTGCACGCGATGCATCCACACAGCGCCGTGTGTTGGCTTGCGCGTAAAGCTCCACCTCCCTATTGGCCGCAGCTTACGGCGTTGACAGCTACATATGCATTAGCCACACATCCCCCCGTGTACTCACAGTCACAAAATGCGTAAAACCCTCCGGAGGTTGTGGCTGCTGACATACTGCCTCCCCAGTCTTTCTGTCTGTCCCATCGTGCTCATAGATATTATATTTCTTAGCCATATAGCTCCAAGTGTTCACACTTACTTAGGCATTATGCGCTCCTCACTATTGGCTCTAGCTAAATTCACAGCTACATATTCATTAGCCGCACAGTCCCCGTGTACTCGCGGTCGCTTAAATACACGAGCCCCTTCTCACTATTGGTCCACAGCCCTGTGTTCACAGCAATATATTTATCAGCCGCACAGTCCCCGTGTGTTCAGACTCGCTTAAATACACGAGCCCCTTCTCACTATTGATCCACAGCCCTGTGTTCACAGCAACATATTCATCAGCCGCACAGTCCCCGTGTGTTCAGACTCGCTTAAATACACGAGCCACTTCTCACTATTGGTCCACAGTCCTGTGTTCACAGCAACATATTCATCAGCCGCACAGTCCCTGTGTATTCAGACTCGCTTAAATACACGAGCCACTTCTCACTATTGGTCCACAGCCCTGTGTTCACAGCAACATATTCATTAGCCGCACAGCCCCGGTGTGCTCACACTCGGTTATGCGTTAAGCTTTCCTCGGGGCCCACAGTGTGTACAGTCGCACACTCATTAGCATATCTATTAGCTAAGGGGCCATCCATTTAATACGTACGCACGGCGTACGCTTGCGTATGGGGGGTCTACTGACAATGTACGTACGCATAGGAAACTGGGGGGGGGGGGGGGTGAAGCCTCGAAATTTGTCTACTTAGCCTTAAAAGGAGCCACAGTTCGGTTTCTTCAGCTGTGAGACATGTACTGCCGGGAGAGGTAGGACTGTGGGAGAGGTGTCACTTGTGTGCCACCGTACCCCTGACTGCAGCTATCACGCAGCTCAGCAAACATCAGTGGCCAAGGTACGCAAATTAATTATTTAATGCAGCCGGTGGTGGACTATCTGTTTGCTTAAACACGTGAATATTATTAATCCTTGATCGTTTCTGCGTGGATTCAATATCGGCCGTTCTATATGATTGGGGAGGGGGGGTGCGTCAAGCGTACGTACGCAGGGGGGGGGGGGGTGTAAAAAGTACGCGTGCGTACAGGGAGGGGGAGGGGTCAAGTTTTGACAGATTTTTGCATACTTACTAAATGGATGGCCCCTAAGTATTTCCGCTCACTCGTAGCGGCGACAATCTGGGGAATCGTTGCAGCCAAAATCATGACCCAAAAGTGACTCGAGCGTTCAGATCCTGGCACGGAGTGGTGCATTCAAGGCATCTCGTGCATAAAGTCTGTAAAATTGTCCTAATTTTGAACCATACTATCGAGCTTGTGCACTGTGCATCCGATCTCTGCACTGTATCCACTGTGTACTTTGTCGTATGCAGGGTTTATAGTTTGCTCAGTAGTTTCGATTGCTCCATTACCCCAAATGTAACCTTAACCTTTTCCCATTCCGATGACACACGTGCGTGTACATCATCAGTTTTTATTCCGATTCTGTTCGGATGACGTACACGTGTAGTGACTGTGCTTGTCACTGTATGGTGCGGGGGCTTGTGAAGCCATGGCCGTTAATGTGTTGTCATTACAGGCAGCCCGGGTTACGGGATGCAGTACCGACCCTAGTGGGGTTGGGGTGAGCGCTGGTTAGCGCCGAGGCACCCCAAGCAGTGTGCGGTGCGGGCTCCCGGTGAGGGAGCGAGAGGGAGCGTCATCCAGCCAGGAATACCTTGGGGCATGATACTCTGGTTGACCTGCTGTCACGTGACCGGACGATACTGGAGGGGGGCCACTGGTGGACGGGGGCCGTGGGGCGGTCACGTGGTCCAAAGGAGCTCTCGGGAATCTTCGAGAAGGAGCTCAAGAGGCCTGGAAGGTGGGCGGGGTGGAGGGCGGAGCCAGCCCCAGCCCGGGAGCATATAACGAGAGCTTCGTGAGGAGCTCGGGGTTCTTCGTGTGCTGGTGTAACGAAGATCTACGTCGGGGAGAAGAAGCCTCTAGCCAAGCGGTCCGGGACCTCGTTTGTGGTCCGGGCCGGGATAGCGAACAGTGTCTAGTTCTGCCGTAGCGTGGTTAGATGGACATTCGAGACCCAAGTGTAGATGGTGTTGTGTTACGTGTTCATCGGAATAGTGTTGCTCCTAAGATAACGTCTGCGACTCAGTTGGACTCACTACAACTGGTGTCGGAAGTGGCCAACTTTCTAAGCTGTAGCTAGCGGTGGACAAGTTATGTCTACACGTCGCAGAGTTCGTGTGCGGGCGTCGGACGACGAAGATGACGAGGACCTGATTCTGCCCACGGCCGCCGAGGACGGAGCGGAGACGCGTCCCGCGGAGCAGGTCACAGTCGGGGCGCCTCGCTTTCTGTTGAAATGCTCGTCAGGGACACGCATGGCCGTCTCGCCGACCTTCTCTAAGCGGCGTCCTCCATCCTCGTTGAGATGCGGTCCCTACCCTCAACGGCGAAGGAGGGGGGCGGGCAGAGCCGTCCGGACGAGGCGACTCGGCCGCCATTTCGCAAAGGGCGGGAACACGGGCACCATTTTGCCGCCGACGGGAAGCAAGGAGCCCACCAAGCTTGAAGTGGGGACGTTCTCGTCATTCGACGTCCAGTCGCTTCGCCGTCGGCTGCCCTTTATTCAAGAATTTGTTGCCGCCAGCGGCGATTTGGTGGCATTTAAGAAACAATTCCTCACGAATGCCGACGTGGCAGGGTGGTCGGAGGCGGACGCGTTGAAGGCGATGATGCTTTAGCGGTGTTCCTCACCATCCCGCTGTCCGAGAGGTCCACCCTCACGCAGGCGTTTGACCACTTTTGAGCCTCCGCTGAACACCCGTCAGAAGTTCGCTGTGAGGCGGAGAGGGGATGGTGAATCGGCCATCACTTATAGGAGTGTGCTCCTGTAAGTGATGGCATGGTCGAGTGCCCCGGCCTACTGCTCTTTGTGAGGAGCCGGCTTCATCGGGTCGATATATTGCCCACCCCCGGCCCTCCAAAGGTGGACGAGCCTAACCCGTTTGGAGGACCGGCGTCACTGACTCGTTCAAAGACTCAATTTGCGTGATCCCGCGCATTGCACCCTCCCACACCGTCATGGGCTGTCGCACTCGTGTGAGTCGTGGCGAGTATTTGGCCGATCCTGCTCCCCATCGAGCTCACGGGCGTTGTCACACGTTGTGGGAGGGAGATCTTGATTGTGGGGATCTTGTGCGCCGGAGTTTTTGGTTCGATCGGTCGTTTTTTTTGTGTCTTGGTGTATATATTGTACAGTTGGGTTTGGTAATTTATTGCTTTATGTTGTTGGAGCACACTTGATGTTTGTTCTGTTATTTATATGTCGGTTGCTTGCTTTGGGGGGAGTTGGCAGCAGGGACGGTTGGAAGCTACGAAGGGGGGGGGAGGTGATGTAGCGACTGTGCTTATCACTGTATGGTGCCGGGGCTTGTGAAGCCATGGCCGGTAATGTGTTGTCATTATGGGCAGCCCGGGTTACGGGACGCAGTACCGACTCTAGCGGGATTGGGGTAAGCGCTGGTTCGCGCCGAGGCACCGCGAGCAGTGTTGACCTGCTGTCACGTGACCGGAAAATACTGGAGGGGGGCCACCGGTGGACGGGGGCCGTGGGGCGGTCACGTGGTCCAAAGGAGGTCTCGGGAATCTTCAAGAAGGAGCTCGAGAGGCCTGGAAGGTGGGCGGGGCAAAGGGCGGAGCCAGCCCTAGCCCGGGAGCATATAACGTGGGCTCCGTGAGGAACTTGGGGTTCTTCGTGTGCTGGTGTTACAAAGATCCACATCGGGGAGAAGAAGCCTCTAGCCACGCGGTCCGGGACCCCGTTTGTGGTCCGGGCCGGGATGTCTAGTTCTGCCGTAGCGTGGTTAGATGGGCATTGGAGACACGAGTGTAGATCTTGTTGTGTTACGTGTTAATCAGAATAAATAGTGTTGCTCCCAAAATAATGTCTGCGACTCAGTTGGACTCACAACACACGTGTACAGGAGGATTTATTCGGATCGGAAGAAAAACTGAAAAAATTTACTTTATCAGTACGGAGGCTCCCACAATTGCCATGTGGGAGGGGCTTCTGGCACAGATTGGCAACAGTTATCATAGAGTGGGGTCGTGTCGCTATGGTTCTGTGCGGTGAGTACAATGTCTTTAAAAACAGCGGCGCCGCGTCCCTCTAAAGAAAATTAACGCTGAAACGCTTCCGCGTTCTGAGATTCGGAGGTGAAGGAGACACCCACCCTGCAACTTGCAGGCATCTCGGAACGGGAAAAGGGTTAAAATACCACCCATAAGTATCGTCTGGGGTTGGACGGTGAACAGCACGCGGTGGGTTGTGACGTCACAGATATCACCATGCTTACCTTTGTATGACCGATTTGTATTTAGATTCTATACATAAGTGAGTAGGCGTATGCCAGCAGTCACCAATAACAACCGCCATTCGCCACGAAGTGGCAGTGAAGTCACCACAGTGCTTGTGCTAGGCTCGGTGCACTTTGAGGCCATGTCAAGTGTTGAAGATTCGCTGCTGGCAGGAGGTCACGGCATAGACCCAGGTGCCATGAGGCATGGCCACGGGAAAATAAAGCTAGTTTGCAAATTAATCACATGAATAATCGATTCTCACACACACGGTTCAATACGTGCATAGGAAGCAAAAATAACCAATTTGAAATCGACAAAGGAAGGCATCATTATACGCCTAGTGGCAATGGACACACATCTGTAACGTTCCGCACCGCTCCAACAACTACGCGACGGCGACTCGACAACTACAAACGGTAGCAATGTAGACAGAACCCATTCGGGCGCTCACCTCCGTTCTCCCTTGAGGCTGCTGCACCGACGCCGACCTTCCTGCCACAATCATCGCTGCGAGGAACCGGGGTAGAGGTTTCCGGGCACCGCCGTCGTAGCGAGGTGCAGCCACCGGGGCGGGCCACGCGCAGTTTGCGTGGAGGACATCGGATGCCGTTCGGACGTAGCGCACGGCACCATCGACCGACGACACGTTGGCGCTGCAGTCAGGCTCGTCCGTTTTTGGCAGCGGCTGCGCTGGCCTGCTGCCACCGGAGGTGGCCACCGTTCCTATGGGTGGAATGCGTGACTCTTCTTCCCGAAGACCTGCGGCGCCCTCCTGCGAGAAGAGTCCATCTCGAAGGAAAACGGCCCCACACTCTGGGGGGGCTTCTTCGTCGTGTTCCATTTTAATTGTGCCCAGCCGGCTTTTCCAATCTGATTCGTAACCACGCAGAGGCTCGTGTGGTCGCGCATGGGTTGCACTGGCGGGGGCTAGACAAGAAGAGGCCGGCGGGGAGAAGGCTCCAATGGCTATCGAGTTTGGGAGGTCGTGCTCACGCAAGTTGGTGGTGGCCAGCGACCACAGTGGAGCCGTCGAGTCCTCACCGTTCTCCCGTAGTAGAAACCCTTCGTTTTCCATCGTGTAGAGGGCCTTGTTCACCTCCTTCTTTGGCAGTTTCAGACGTATTCGGAGTTGCGTGACGTTTACTTTTTGATCGTCTCTCAGGCACGCTATTATATTCCTTTGGAGGGAGTCGCTCGGAATGCTCTTGTGTTGCAAGCTGCTCTTGTCTTGCATGCTGTCCGAGCAGTCCCTTGCATAAGGCTTCGTTGTTTTCAGTCTCTCCCCGTGTCCCCTTGTCTTTCCCCGTCCCCCCCTGTCTCTCCCCGTGTCTCTCCCCGTGTCCCCGTCTCTCCCCGTGTCCCCCGTGTCTCTCCCCGTGTCCCCTTGTCTCTCCCCGTGCCCCCCCTGTTTCTCCCCGTGTCCCCCTATCTCTCCCTGTGTCTCCGTGTCTCTCCCCTTGTCTCTCCCGTGTCCACCTGTCTCTCCCCGTGTTTCTTCCCGTGTCCACCTGTCTCTCCCCGTGTCTCTCCCCGTGTCCCCCTGTCTCTCCCCTGTCTCTCCCCGTGTCTCACCGTGTCTCTCCCCCTGTCTCTCCCCGTGTCTCACCGTGTCTCACCGTGTCCCCCTCTCTCTCCCCGTGTCCCTCTGTCTCTCCCCGTGTCTCTCCCCGTGTCTCTCCCCCTGTCTCTCACCGTGTCTCTCACCGTGTCTCTCACCGTGTCTCTCACCGTGTCTCTCCCCGTGTCTCACCGTGTCCCTCTGTCTCTCCCCGTGTCTCTCCCCGTCTCTCCCCGTGTCCACCTGTCTCTCCCCGTGTCTCTCCCCGTGTCCACCTGTCTCTCCCCGTGTCTCTCCCCGTGTCTCTCCCCGTGTCTCTCCCCCCGTCTCTCACCGTGTCTCTCACCGTGTCCCCGTGTCTCTCCCCCTGTCCCCCTGTCTCTCACCGTGTCTCACCGTGTCCCCCCCGTCTCTCCCCGTGTCTCACCGCAGGCTGTGGCCACGGCCGCGCGTTCGCACGCCGCCCTGACGCGCGGGGGGGGGAGGCGAAGTCTCCTCGCAGCGTCCTCGTGTTCGCGTCCTCGTCTCGCGCCTTCGCTCGTATCCGTTCGGCCCCCACGTCGTGTGCCGTCGTTGCTAATTATCGCGCGTACAAGTAAATGAGGGTCGTTGTCGTTGTTGTTTTGAGTTTTGAGTTTTTAAACGGAGCGGCCGGAGAGTGACGACAACGAAACGGGAAGTCCGCGGGCTTCACTTCCCGGCGGTCACGTGACCACCGGGAAGTGAAGCATCACGGGAAGTGAAGCGTCACGGGGGGCCGCGTCACGGCCGTTGCCAGGCGCGCCGTTGCTAAGGGGACCCTTTAGGATTCTTGGGGTTCTCCTTCTCATTCTTCTAATTTTTCTTCTCCTTTTCTCCTTCTCTTCCTTCTCGGTCTCATTCTGCTCCTCCTCATTCTTATCATTCCTTCCTTTTCTCCTTCTCCTCCTTCTTTCGTACGGCTCACAGGGGTCTCGGGCAATCAAACTAACAAGAAAATACATTTCTGTTGTGTTCTTAGGTTTTTTCGGTAAAGTCACGTAGATAAAAAAATTTAAATTAATAAAAGTAAAATAAAAAATAAATTTTTATTTTATTTTTATTTATAATAAAAGTAAAATAAAAATACATTTTTATTTTATTTTTATTTTACTTTTATTAATTTAAATTTTTACCTACGTGACTTTACCGAAAAAACCTAAGAATATGAATCCTTGCAGTCACGAAAGCTTCAAATCTAGAATTTCTGTTGTGGCCCCTCGTCTCCTTGTTCGGCAGAAACAAAAACCAAAAACACCTCGATATTTCAAGAGCAGCGAAGCACTGTGCGGTGAATACGAGACGGCGTGGATCTTTAATAAATAAGCGTCACGAAGCAGCCCATTACAGAGCCGCATGCGGCTATGAAGCTTCAGGTTTTGCACGACCCCCTGGGTACGGCTGCATCTACATCACATACCTGTGAACCCCTTATCAGTGCCGACCTGATTACAGACCAATTCATACCGTATTGGTCACCCCGTGTCGTGATAAATCTCAACGTTCATCCGACAAAGTCCCATCACAAGGGAGAAACACAAACAGATAGACAAAATTTGTTTTACCCCTATTGAAACGTCTCTTCGCCGTATGGACCTGAAAATTTAATTTACTTACACAAGAATACGGGGTAAACCGCATGGGTTGACAGGTATGAACATCAGCAGCGTAGGGGCACAAGATTTCTGTATTACCGTCACAACAAAAGTCACCACTAGGTGGTGCTCGAATTTTACTGATCCTGGAGAGGCGATGATGATTTGTAAAACCAAGGCCGGTTCTTTGGCAATTGCTTAACATATTCTTCGTAACCGAACACATAACGCCCCAGATGCATACATCGAATCGTGTGTGATGAGAATTGACGATGATGCCAATTACACACGAAGATACAACTGGCAATCAAAATGAGACAGAGATTGATAACGTTGCTGGAAACGGTGATATCACCATCTGAAGGGTTACACCGGTCTTCAAGAGCGTTGTGGTTGTGTGATTGTGTGTGATTGTCTTTGTGATGTGCGTGTGTGCGAGGCACCGGATAGTGTAGCGGTGAGCGCCACGCTGCGCTACGAACCCGGCGACCCGAGTTGGATTCCCGCTCACGGCCAACACCAGTGACGATAATTATCTGAACTGGTCCTGGGCCTACTGCTCTAGGTCGACTCAACCTCAAATGAGTACCTGGTGCGGTGTGTAAACATCGCCACTGGGGAGACAAAGGCGGCCGGGCGTGGTGCTGTCTGCCCGCCCCCTCGTGTGCCGTGCCGGCCTTCATAGGTGCTCGCTAACAGCACTGGGCCCAACAGTCTGGTCATTGCTATATGGGGGATCTTTGTCTTTGTTTTTGTGTGTGAGGAGCTGATAACCCCTGCGCTTGGCACTTTTACTACAAAATGCCACTGTGGAAATACTCAACTAAGCTCGTTCTGGAGGCCCCAAGGGGGTAGGCGTTTATGGCACCTTCTGACCAAATTGCATTTGGCGGCGCCAGACTGAACTCGCCACCACCACCAACCTCTTCGCAGAGGTGGGACAAAGTCATTGTTATGCAAGTCCAAGTCGAGTCGCAAGTCATCAAATTCATGACTCGAGTCTGACTCGAGTCCAAGTCACATGACTCGAGTCCACATCTCATAGGTGGGACAAAGTCATTGTTATGCAAGTCCAAGTCGAGTCGCAAGTCATCAAATTCATGACTCGAGTCTGACTCGAGTCCAAGTCACATGACTCGAGTCCACACCTCTGCCTCTTCGGGTTCCTCCAGGAACAGGAGACTACTGCGGTTGGCCACATGGAATGTCCGAAATCTCGCTCCAGAGGAGAGGCTGCCATTCCTCTGTCGGGAGATGGACCGGTACCGCCCTGGACCTCTGTTGGAATGCAGGAGGTCCGGTTGACTGGTTCTGGCTCCAGTCACCTTGGCGGGTGAATAGTCCTCCACTCGGAGCAGGAAACTGACAAACAACAGGGAGTGGGCATTGCTTCTAAACAAAAGAATGTGGGGCGGGATGTGGGAGCGTGGAGGCGAGGTGTTGGAAGCTGAGTCTCCCAGCTGCTGTGGGCTCACCTCATCAACAAGCGGTGAGGAACAGCTTAATAATAAAGGTGGGAGTCTGCTAGACTTATGTGCACACCATGGGCTTGTAATTACCAACACATTGTTCCTGCATCGGTGCATCCACACATCATGAATGCACGTCGATTCCAAGAAAACACATATGCTGGACTATATTGTGACAGAAGAGCGGATGCGGGCCTATGTCCTTCACACCAGGACCTATCATGGAACTGTCGGGGCAAGTGCTGTTAGCGAGCACCTATGAAGGCAGGCACGGTACACGAGGGGGTGGGTGGCCAGCACCACCCCCGACAGCCTTCGTCTACCCAGTGGGGATGTTGTTACACACTGTGCCAGGTACTCATTTGAGTTTGAGTCGACCTAGGGGAAGTCCAGGACTGGTGCAGATATTCGTCACCGATGTTGGCCGTGATCGGGATACGAACTCGGGTTGCCAGGTTCGTAGCGCAGTAAGATAACGGTTAAACGAACGTGGGCACACACACACGCGTGAAAATACAGTAAATGCAACACTCTCATAAATCGTCACCCTCTCCCCTCCCAAAAATGACACACTCACCAACTCCACTAACATTTGGCCAAACTCTACATTTTATTAAATCTTGAACAAATAAAACATCAGTGCTTGTATACTTCGTCAGCAATAAACTTCCACGTTCGTTTTTTTATTTACTTTTTTTTTAAACCTCTCATTTAATTCGCTTAAATTATCGTGCTAATTTAAAAACAAGCTTCAGAGAAAAAGGCATGATGCTTTTGCGGGGTGAACAGTTTACCGCAAGAGTCCATATTATTTGTAATAATTATCACTTTTATATTAGGTATTTTGTTTGTTTCTTATAGCTCTGTACACTTTCTGACTCATTTCAATCTCTCGCCGTCAAATCCCAAGTTGGTTTCAAGATATTTGTGGTACAAGTCCAGCTTGTATCGCAATTGATTAGGGATAAGTGGGGCCTCAAAGGTGTGCGAGGGAAGAATGCATGGCAGGTTTGTTACAGAAATGGAAGCAATTCACTTCATTGGTGAAACTCACACCTTCAATGCTGATGTTTGTCAACAACAGTTCCAACTTGGCATAGAAAGTGTTTGCATCATCATTATTACCGTGTCTGTTATCATTACTGTCACCATCACCATCAAGTCACATCCATAAACACCTTCATCTTATATCATGAGCACTACCTCTATCACCTCTGACATTATCACCATCATCACCTTCAATGCCCTTATCATCATCAATCACCATCCATTTTGCCACCATCGGTATTACCATTACCATGATCTCTCCGGTAACCACTATCATCATCACTTTACTTTATTCAGTGACCCCTCCATCATCACCATCTATGCTGCATTCCGCTGGACCATCGTCACCATCACAACGTTCGCCGTAATCCACTCTCTCCAACGTCACCAGATTCCACATTATCACCTTCACCATCGACATTGCTGTGCTCTTCAAAAAGGACCGTCACAAACATCCCCATCACCAACATCATCATCATCGTCATCGTCAACCTACATTGGCTCTCTGTGGCGTAATTCAGCTAAAGCTGGCTAAAGGCAAACATCTATCACGCCGCACGCGCCCAACCAACGATACAGCCAGGCGCCGCGCGCGCACACACCACTACTCCGCCTTGCCAAGCCCCACGTTCTCAAAATGCCTGTGCCGGGGCCAACGCACAGGGTGGGCCACTTGGTTCCAATCACCGCGTCGTTACGCGAGCCAATAAGCGCCTCAAAGCACAGCCGCCGGCAAAAAAAAAAGTTTAAGGTAAATGAGACCGACGTGAATTAAAAAAAAAATTCCTCTCCCGTTGGCAATGCTGTTAAAATCGACGATCAACTCGTACGATCGAGAGAGCGGTGAGCCGCGGCCCAAGCCAGGACAATGGGTAATCATCTTCTTGGTTCTTTCGGTAAAGTCACGTAGAAGGGAAATAATGAAATAATAAAAATTAAACATAAATAAAACATAATAAAATACATTTTATTATGTTTTATTTGTATTATTTTATTATTTCCCTTCTACGTGACTTTACCGAAAGAACCAAGAAGATAAATCCCTGGAGTCACGAAAGCTTCAAATCCAAATTTAATGGGTAATCAATCGCGCCAATAGCGGCGCTTGGGGACGTTCGACAGATTCTGGAGCACAGAAATGCAGTTTACTATCGGGCCAGAGTCTGCCGCCAATTAGCGGTGCCTCGAAATTGTGCCTCAATAGACAATCACGGCGTGGACATGCACATCATTAAATATGGCCACAGAATAGTTCTCTGGCCTCAAAATATTCCACGATTCAAGCTCCTTTAATACGCTAACTGTAAAAGTGGCCAAGAGTAAGCTGTGCTTCGAGTATTCGATTATTTCCCTTTTCATAAACCAAGGTTATCTCTTAGCTGTCACCCAAATGAGCACCCTGTGCATACAACGCTCGGAGGCCCATTCGTTCCTGCAGGGTGTGGATGGTAGCAGCAGCAGCGTGGGGTGGCCGCAGTTGGGACGCAGCAGAAAAAGAGCAAGAATTCAAGATCAGGGGTTGTTGAGCGGCGGGGGGGGGGAGTGAGAGAGGACGAGGTGACAGCAGGGAAAAACGGGGGTGGCGGCAGCTGAATTCCGTCATGTGATCCACCGTTGCTCGCCGAGCCGTAGGCGCTTGGCCGAGGTAGGAGAGAGGGAACCCTGAGAGGCCCCGTGCGATGCGTGGCCCAGGGAACGGACGCTTGAGTTGGCGACGTCGTCCCGGTCGCTCGTGCCGTCGTCGTACGAGCTAGCGGAGCTGCTCAGGCTGTCGGCGGGAGAGTGGTCTGACTGCGTGCCTCCCTGTACTCTGTGCAGCTGGTGTTGTTGTGGCGGCTGCTGCTGCTGGTGCTGCTGCTGCTGGTGTTGCTGCTGCTGCTGATGCTGCTGCTGCTGATGCGGGTGAGGCAGGTAGGAGCTTCCGATGCCCGAAGCCCGGTCCCTGGAATAGAGAGAAGTCGCATGAGGAGAAGCGGTTATTGGCTATTCATTCTTGATTTGAAGCTTTCGTGACTGCAGGAATCCATACTCTTTTTGTTCTTTCGGTAAAGTCACATAGGTAGAAAAAGAATCCACTGCTGAAAAATAATCCAGCAGTGGATTAATATTATTTCTTATTATTTTTTCCACCTGAGGACGACCGCAATGTGTTGCGATCGAAACGTCGTGATACATTATTTTATTTTTCTACCTCCGTGACTTTACCGAAAGAACAAAAAGAGTATGGCTCTTCATCACTAATAATGATTATCATTGCCCTTTGTTTGGCAAATACTACCGTTGTGCACTGGTTATCACACCGGAGCTGTTGGTTCGCTCTCCCAGCATGGCAGCTGAAACGACGGTACGCGTTTCTTAAATCCACACCGCCTCTGTCCACGGAGATGTCCATCCAGACTAGCAGGTACTCCACAGTCAACCAATCAGCCGGTCACATGTGGTGGGGGTCATGTGTGGGTACCCCAAACTCTTTCAAGATGTTTGGCCAGCGTGGAAGAGTAGGCCAAAATTCCACTGTAGAAGAGGCTCTCGAGAGCTTCCACGAGTGGAGTTCCGACTGCCAGGATTGGCGTGGGTAAACAATTGCAAGCCTATATTTTGATTTAAAGCTTTCTTGACTGCAGGGATTCATATTCTCGGTTCTTTCGGTAAAGTCACGTAGAATGGAAATAATAAAATAATATTAATATAAAACAATAAAAATTCTCACGACGTTTCGACTGCAACACAAGCAATCATCATCAGGTGTGAAATCCACAGCAAATTAAAAAAAAAAAATTTCAAGAAAATGTTCTTGCTGTGGATTGCTTGTGTTGCAGTCGAAACGTCGTGAGAATTTGTATTGTTTTATATTAATATTATTTTATTATTTCCATTCTACGTGACTTTACCGAAAGAACCAAGAATATAATTGCAAGCCTGCACCTTTATATTTAGTTTAGTTCATCAGAAAAGCCTCGCCGAGTCTTTAGACTCACCGCTAGCAAGATAAAGGGGGCCAGGCGTGCTGCTGGCAAGCCCCTCTCCTCACTTGCAGTTCCGGCCTTCATAAGCCTTCGCAAACAGCACTTGCCCCAACAGTCAGTAAAAGGCTATACGGGGGATCTTTGTCTCTGTTTTTTTTTGTCGTGTGGCCCCCTCTCCCATGCCTGCGTAGTCAAGGAACTCACGCGAGTGCTCCGAGCGTGGGCCCAAGAGGTGCTCCCTGTCGTTGCCAGGGCGACATGGGGCCAAAGCTGGACAGGGTGGCCAGCTCAGCACCAGTCAATCCCAAATCTGTCCAGATGAAC
The DNA here is from genome assembly GCF_965212315.1 of Lampetra planeri. Lineage (NCBI taxonomy): Eukaryota > Metazoa > Chordata > Hyperoartia > Petromyzontiformes > Petromyzontidae > Lampetra > Lampetra planeri. The sequence goes on along the minus strand of NC_136145.1, from coordinate 3,934,092 downwards.
ACAAACACACGCGGACGCACGTTTACTTATATTATTACGATCCTCATTTAATATTAATTTGGCCAGTTGTGGCACAACCCCGCCGACGATAACCAGGAGAATGAAACCAGTCCAGAGTTTGGTTGCTTAAACAAATTCTGCCGGACAACATACATCCAGAAGACCCATAGGCTGATGAACTTAAATATATATTTTTTATGAGAAGGTATAGACATAAATGTATTTATATATTATGCACTTGTCCACAATAGTGCTATATACATGGTTAAAAAAGTGGGTGTTTTTCATTCATGCATGAACGTCGTGTGTAATTACTTCACATGACTCACGAATGTTAAACAACAACAACAACAACAAAATATAGATTTTTCAATTCTATCCCAACACTGGATGGTGACTATCGAGTTAGAATGGGGAAGAGCATCATTACAGTCCTATGTATAATTACAAAACAAATAAGCAGGCAATTCACCTCCTTGGCATATCTGTCATAAAAATATATAAAAGTATTTTTCTCACATCCCACCAGCCACACGGCCTTCTTGGAGTGCATACTATCAGCAGGTTTGGTTCAACGCAAGAAAAATTCTTGATCAATTTTTACATTCAGTACATCATCAGGCTCACTTAAAATAAATTCTGGGGAACTTATTTAGATATGCATTTTGTTACTTATATTCTCCACAACGACAGTAATGACGATTTTGTGTTCATTATAATTAACGATTGATTCATTCATCAACATTCGACCGAAACCCACGAATAACACATAAACTGTTCATAATCAAATTAAGATGGACATCATCATCTTTCGTATGACCGTGTTAAAACAGTGCCAATTTTAACATGAAGTTTGCATGTGGCTTCTGGTGATGCTAAAATTGACATGCAATTGACTCGTGACATTTGAACACAAATGTAACCCCGAACATAACTGGCGACTCGTACAGTGGGGCCACCTTGATGAAGTGAGCGCAATGGCCGGTAATTCGTTTTTTTGTTTTGCAGACGTAGAAAAATCAACCCCCGTGGTACTTTTCTCTCACAAGGGGCAGACCACATGCAGGGGGTGGTGTGTGGCTGCCATGGCAGCTCATCCGTCCGTCCGTCCGCAGTGAATGCATCACTGGGTTGTGCGCGTGTGCGTGTGTGTGTCTCATGGTCAGACGTCAGTGCTGAGCTTGGGACCAATTCCTCTGGGCACAAAACGGCTGCATGGCAACAGCTGATGCTGACTAAAATGATGATTGTGATGGTGGTGACTATGATGAAGCTGCAGCTTATGATTAAGAATGCTGCTGCTTATGTTGCTGCTGCTGCTGATGGTTAGCTTCAGCTGCTGATACTGGTAGGACCGACTGGTTCCACCAGCCCACAGGGGATTATTGTGTCCGTCCGTCGTGCAGGGAGGGGCTGGGTGGGGAGGGGCTGTAGGGGAGGGTGGGGAGGGGCTGGTCACCCCGTGGTGCCCTTATAAAACTCAACGTTTAACCTACTCATGCCGGCTTGTGCCCGCCCTCACAGTCGTCCATATTTACGGAATACACCACGCCGCCGTTGACCCTGGCCATTGACCGAGCAACCCAACGTTCCTACCAGCTCCCTCCGCAGGAATGTGTTAATGGTGAAACTGAAAATGCTGCTGCAAGTGCGGCGGATGCTGATGACGATAACAATAGTACGATGATGACAATGACGATACCTATTGACGGTGCTGCTACTGCTGCCACTGATTGTGATGATAATGATGCCCATCCTAATTATTGACGATAACGATGATAACGATGACAGTGACGCTGCTCATCATGATGATAATGGCTATAACCATAACGATAATTCTCGTAATGTTGCTCGTGCACGTGTGTGTCCCACACCGTAAGAAGATGGCATCACACAGTGGAACCCAGGCGATGAACTGGCCTGGGCAACGCCAAGTCTCCGAGTCTGCACACACACAAAGACAAAGATCCCCCGTATAGCCATAACCGACGGCTGATACAAGTGCTGTTAGCGAGCACTTATGAAGCCAGGCACGGCACACGAGCAGGTGAGTGACCAGCACCATGCCCTGCCACCTGTCTCCCGATGAGGTATGTTTACACATCACACCCGCTACTCAATTGAGGCTGAGTCAAATTAGGGGAGACCTAGAACTGCTTCAGATCACCCATGGCACTTCGTCTTTGCTGGAATCAAACTCGGATACTTATTTTAAAAAAACCCAGGTCACGGGATTTGTAGCACAAGTCATACACCACTCTGCTTCTGCTCCACACACACACACACTGCGTGCTTGCCAACCCTACTGAGTGAACCGGTAGTCCGCTGATTTTTTTAAAACCCTTTTACCGCATAAACCGTTTTACAGCATACCGATTAAGTGAAGCAAAACGTTGCGTCAAGACCTTTATTTTCTCTCACAAACTCGTTGAGACGCAATCCCGATTAGCTCCAAAAATCGGTATTCGGTAAACATTTATAAAAAACGACCAGTACATGACATATACAGAGACAAAGATTCCCCGATAGACATACGGACGACTTGGGCAAGTGCTTGAAGTGAACACCTATGCAGCACATATCGACACACCCACATAAACATGCACGGCAGATCTATACCAAACCATGACAATCGTGTTTGTTAAACTGGATGAGGTTATGAACCTCATCGCACACGAGGCCCCAGCTGCACCCCCCCCCATCCCCCCAAGGACCTCACAGCCAATGTACGCGTTGTTCACGTGGGAACAGAACCCGGGAGAGGAGAGGTGCCGGCTCAGCTTCCTGACCGTGGGCACTGAATCAGCCACCTATTACCCAGAGTGCAATTAAGAAAGGCACAGTGAAATCCCCGCTTCCGTAGGGCACAAAGACCCCCCCCCCAGCCTTAACAGACTGTTGGGACAAGTGCTGTTAGCGAGTAGCACCTTTGAAGGCCGGCACGCCAAATGAGGGGGGGGGGGGGGGTTGCCAGCATGAAGCCAGGCCGGCCGCCTTTGTCTCCCCATTGCAAGTCGCTTGTTAGACATCAGCTTAGTGCACATGTTTTCATCTAGAATGTATCATCGTATGTGTTAAAGGGGCACCACGGTGGCGAGATGTTAACTCCCTCGCCTGGTGTGCAGGAGGTCGTGGGTTCGGTCCCGACCCTAACGCCTGCTGTATATTTGGAGATTGCGGTGTCTCTCTCCCCGTGGTCACGTGGATTTTTCTCAAGGTCCTCCGGTTTTTCCCTCCACATTTAAAAGCATGCGTGTGGAGTATTTGTCTGCTATGAATTTACATATGGCAAGAGAGTATTCCGCTTGTTATAAATGTCTATACGATAAGCCACATCGTTGAGCTATCATTTGTGGCCACGTTGCTTCTGAAAAAGAGTTACACAGCTCAGTGGAGATTATCTGGTAAAAAAAAAATTGTTTAGTTTTAGTTTTCAGCCTTTGTTTACACTACACACCCCTTCTAATGCATTCGTTTTAGTTTCACAGAAGTCCAACCCATGCAGAAACAGATCCACGCAAAAGGTCCAAGCACGGATTAAGTTGTATGTGGCACACGAAGCGATGTTGAGCTGAGGACCAAACCAAACAGCGGGAACCATTCCACTCACCAGATCCAAATCTTGCTCCTCGAGCTGTAAGTATGAACACCGACCACACGCATCCGGTGAGTGTGGCGCGTACACCCACACACACTTGCACACTTTTTCGTACGGGTGAAATTGCTCTAGGGCAGTGGTTCCTCACCTTTACTGCAACCTTGCACCCCGTTGGTTCTCAATCGTAAAACAACGTTCAACGCTAATAAATACATAGAGGGTTTGACGGAACAAAGTAGTCGCAGTTACGTGCCCGTGCTTCGTTTGTGTTTTCGATTACACTGGTCAACACACTTTTTCTGGCATAAGGTATTCCAACGGTATTAAGGTAATTTTGGGGTGCTGATTCCAAATCTGGCATCAGTTTTTGTCTATCACATCAGCTTTTTGAGATAGATATCAAATATTGCATTTTCAATAAAAACTGCAGAAGAAAAATATTAAATTAATGTGGATATCTACATAAAATGATATTATAAACACACTATCCTAAAAATACAGCACCATATGTTAACACTAAAGCAGTCACTGACTCGCAACAACTTGCAATCATAAGTGACAGAGTTATTTTCGGGTAAAATCAATGAAAATTGGGTATGCCGATAGCATAAAAATGAGATGTGATAGAGCAAATCTGAGATCAGATTTGGAATCAGCGCCCTGACATTAGTCTAAAACAGCTGCAAAAGTCCAGGCCGGAAAAAAATGTTTTTTTTTGTTGTTGACCAGTGTTATATACCTTCTAAAAGAAATCTGGCCACGTCACGCACCCCCAGAAAGGGCATCTCGCCACACCCCCAGGGGGTGCAGCGTGCACCCCAGGTTAAGAACCACTGCTGTCGAGCAACACCTGTGATTTTACACTCAGGTGGTTGAGGCAGACGATTGCGTCAGGAGTCGCGGAGTGGTGCAGCATCGCTGCGACGACGCCTCCGACAACATTATTGAATCGGGCATTGAGTCGTTACGTGTCACGTGGCTTTCCCTTCTGGGTGGTGACCACAGTCGCACACCGGGGAGTTTTAGAAATGTTCCATTTGTGCGTCAAGCGTCCGCAACTGCTCCTGCCACGGTTTGATGCGGACGAATCCCACGGCGACAGTGAAAGCTCATCCGCCACTGTGCTTACAATGAGAAGTCGGAAAAATGACTCGGTGCATGCCACGCACAATCGGCCCCACGCGTGTACGCACGTTGAACGTCTTTCGGCACCTTACGTAGCCAACGGTGCCAGCTAGCTTCCGAATGTGAGTTCGGGCGGTACCGCACGTCGCTATGGGATGATATCCAACGTTTCGCTCCACTGCTGGGAGCTTTGTAATGGCCACGACAGGCGCCGTGTGCGTTGTCGTTATCGTTGCGCACTGATCGGAACTGCCATCGGACGAAATCCATCACGCGTAGCTTACGTCGTCTTAGAACGCATTCACCGCTCGCTAACAGCAACGCAACTTTGCGAAAAGTTTTAATTTCGTATTGGATCATGTGCTTTTATTTAATCAGGGTTATTGTGCTGCTCCACTCCTTCCCCCCCATTAGGGACGGACGACTTACAGACAGAAGCTAACACGTCAACTTTTCAACCCTTCGTCAAGAAGCACGACAACAGGGAGTTGGAATCTCTTCCTGCACGCACGAGCAGGAAAGGGGATTAGTCTATGCATCGTGTTGCTAGCCACCACCACCAAAGACAAAGATACCCCGTATAGCCTGAACAGACTTTTGGGACAAGTGCTGTTAGCGAGCACCTCTGAAGTCAGGCACGGCACACGAGGGCGTGGATGGCCAACACCACGCCTGGGCGCCTTTGTCTCCCCAGTGGCGATGTTTACTACACACCGCACCAGGTACTCATTTGAGGTTGAGTCGACCGAGGAGAGGCCCAGGACCGATTCAGATAATCCTCACTGGGTGTTGGCCGTGAGCAGGAATCGAACTCGGGTTCGTAGCGCAGGTCGCTAACCACTACACCCACCGCTCCCCACACCACCACAAGCACCTCCACGGCCATCACAGCCACTGCGGTCCTCACCAGCGCCGTTGGGATGAGGCCGCCCTTGTTCCCGGCCTGAGCGAGCGATCGCCCCGCCGAGTTGGACAGCCCCACTCCGAGTCCCGGCGACGAGCTGTCCGCCCCGAGCGCGCCCGGCGAGGACGGGGAGCGCCCGGGGGGAGCGCGGCCCAGCACCCCCGCACCGGAGCCCCCCCCCACCAGCAGGCCCTGCACCCCCGTGCTGCTGCCCCCCAGACTGCCCCCTCCCGGTGAGCCCAGGTGGCTGGGTGACACTTGGGCTGGGCTGCAGTAGCCGTTGACTGCGGGGAGGGGAGGGGAGGAAAGACGGGACAGGGATTCATTTCGGCCTGTCTGGGCCAGAGACCAGGAAAATATTTCCTAGCTGGCACACCACATCCAGTATACCCTCTGGCTTTGGTTCTGGCAACGAGCAACGTGATTGCTTCCGTCTACCAGTGCCATGGAAAATATTCAGTGAGACACCACCATCGAGCCCGGCAGCATGTAGTACGTCATCATGCAATTATGACCATATTGTCCTGAATGCAGCCGAAATTGTCAGATATTGGAAACTGAGCAGGTTCCAGTCTGATTATTACTGGGGTGGGAATACCAGGATGGGAGTACGAAGATGGGAGTACCAGGAGCTTTTGGCTTTGGGTGTGAGGTGGTCAGGAGATTACAGCACAATCGATCTGTGTGGAACGTGGAGTATTACCACCTCGTAAGTGTCGATTTTCTCCGGATAATTTACTCGCCGGGAGCAAAATGCCTCATTAAATGGAATTGGCCAAACATCTGAAAAATAGTGTTGAGACTCAGCGAGGCTTTTGGGTGTAAATAAAAGGCATTATTAGTATTACGTGCGTGCCACGTACAAGCCACCCTTAATGATGACCTCGGCACGTCTTGGCAGCTAAGCTGGGTTGACTCTGACCAGCACCTGGATGGGAGAACAGCTAGGGAATATAAGATCGATTTGTGTGGTTAGTGTCAATTCACTCAGCAGAGGAACTCCATTATTGTCTTTTCTCTCTGAGCTCAAATTTATGAGTGTTCTCGCTGGCCACGGCAGTTTCCTCACAGAGGTAAAACAGAAAATATTCAAAAGAGGAAGCAACCAAATGTCCCATTGTAAGACTCTTTAGATGGAGTCCTGAGGCTCAGTGAGGCATTCCTTGGTAATCAACATCGGTGTTCAATGGTAACAACAAAATAAGCAGGCAGTAAGTCTCCTTCATATCCATCTCACCACGTAAGAATGTTAAGATTTTTTTTACACAACCCATGAGCCGCCCGGTCTTCTGGGAGTGGATGATTTCAGGAACAGAGAGACGGACTTATGAAGGAGACATTATCTGCGGATTTATATAATATATACATTCTCCACAATCACGCTCGTGTTTTCTTTCAGGTGCGTAGTGATTTTTTTTTTATTATCGACCAGTAAGTGTTCACGAGGGGCAAAATGAGAAGCTAACATTTGGGAGTTGAAATTCGGAAAACATGAAATTAACAAATTGAAAATAAATAAATAAATGAATGGAGTTGGGCAGGACACCGAATAGCAGAGGGCAGAGATTAGCGACGGAACGGGTTGCCGATGGAGGGAAGGAGAAAGAGAGAAAGGCAGAACATGAGATGGTGAGACGAGGTGAGAAGATTTAGAAAAGCGCACTGGATGAAGGTGGTCGAACATTGTGAAGAGTGGAAGACATTGGGGCAGGAGGCCTTTGCCCAACTGTGGGACGTCCAGCAGATGTTGGCACCAAAGTTGTGGAACAGGCTTCCAGATGACCTTGAAATATTATGCCACTCGCAATTAATTAATTTGAGAATAAATAAGAGAGAGATGAATTTCAGATGGTGTATAAATAACTCAAATGAAGTGAACAAAAAAAACACATTTTAGCTTTTTAATGTTACTTATCTTGTCTTTACCACTCCTGTATATAGATTTTTATGAACTTTGTATTTGGTCTGCAATCCCTGAAGGACTCAAGTACCGCCCATGGTCCGATACATCAGGATGCACTGCGTGGGAGGTGCGGTTGAAATAATAAAGGATGCAGCCTACTCCGATGATGATGATGATGACGATGTTTATGCTTCCGGCTAAGAAAGAGTTTAAGGAAGTGTTCAGTGAGGGTCGTTCGTGCCTTACCCTGGGCCTGGGGAGCTGGCGAGCCCCCCGTGAGACGTAGAAGCGCCCCCTGCATTTGGGGATGGAGGGGAGGGGGCGGAGGGGGTAGCATCCCGCAGGGGCTCGAGTCCACCACTGAGGGCCCCCCCACGGAGAAGGACGGCAGCGAGACCCCCGAGGGGTCGCCCATCGACAGAGACATCGGCAGGTGGAAGCCAGAGGCCGGCTGGGAGAGGGGGAGAGAGGCACGGGGGGGGAGGGGGAGAGAGAAGGGGAGAGAGGCACGGTGAGAGGGGCACGGGGTGAGAGGCACGGGGGGACAGGCACGGGGGGGGGGGGAAGGCACGGGTTTGAGAGGCACGGGGGGAGAAGCACGGGGGAGAGGCACGGGGGGGAGAGGCACGGTGAGAGGGGCACGGGGGGACAGGCACGGGGGGGGAGGCACGGGGGTAGAGGCACGGGAGAGAGGCACGGGGGAGAGGCACGGGGAGAGGGGCACGGGGGGAGAGGGGGAGAGAGGCACGAGGAACGAGAAGAGGAGAGAGAGGGTCAGACTAAACAGTGTGATTGACGTGACGAAAAATGTCACATGTCCGTCTGTCAGCCTGACTGTCAAGTCACTGTTACTCGTCCAAGTAATGTTCACCACACAGAGTCGACCTGAGGATCATTCCGACCGAAAGAAACCGGGGACCTGTGGTTTTGATGAAGAGTTGTGCTAAATCTGTGACCTTTGACCTATTTTAAAAAAAGGAACCTAAATTCAAGCAAAGCATTTTTTTTAAATACTGCAGTCTAGAAAAGACTCACGAATACACATGGAGAGATGAGAAGACGAAAGAAATGACAAATATAGACGCACCAAAACACAAAGCGTGATAGTGAGAGGGCAGATCAGATACACTGGCAGGCATCGGCAGAGATAGAGGCAATGATCGAAGCTTTAACATGCAGCAGCGCAAAAAGCTAAAGTTTCGATACACTCAGAGACAGAAAAAAACATTAAATATGGACACAGAGACTGAGAGATCGAGAGAAAGAGACACAACGACAAGTCTGTCAATCAATTCATTCATATTGGGTCAGATTGCCACGTGAGTAAAACGCCGATGTGTGCTGTGCACCCTCCTCCACCCGGCACAGCAAAACAAGTAACTTTGTCACGTGAACAATCGTGACAATCTTTAGTATTTCTTCAGCGCACACGGAAATGCTGCACAGCGATCAAAAATCAATTAACGGAATCACAAAACGTAACTAAGCATTGTCTTTCAAACTGATTGGACCAATCAGTTTCAAAGATAAAGCTTCATATATTACCAGGGCATGTTTTTTTGTTTGCATGCTCACCACAAGTATGCGTGTGGTTAATGCAGACAGGACTCCTTGAATACAGGATTCTGTTTGGTGTTGTAACATCTTGACACCAGTTTTATTGCCAGAAAGGGTAAAACCTATTGTTCTATTGTTACACGTATGTATGTGGAACTTCTTTTGCACTGTACGTAGCCAACCGTGCTATTTGAAGGTACGGGGGAAGGACAACAAACTAAACACAAAGAGTAGTTGTAAGGAAATGAGTTTTCAATTTGGATTTAAAAGTGCTAAGCTCCAGTAGCTTCCTACTATCGTAAGGAAGAGCGTTCCAGACGGACACAGAAGCGCATCTGAAAGTGCGTGATGCGGTGACCGTCTTTGTTCGATGGCTATCCATAAAGTCGCCGCTGCTGCAGCGAGGGTGAGCGGAGTTCACGTGGTGGTTTATGCTCCTTCACGAGATCAGATAAACCATCACGCAAACTCCGGTCATCCTCGAAACGGCTTTTGGCTGGCCATCGAACAAAGACGGTCACTGCATCGCACGCTTTCAGATGCGCTTCTGCGGCCGTCTGGAATGCTCTTCCTTCCTATATCAGGACGCCACTGGAGCTATGCACTTTAAATTTAGATTGAAAACTCATCCCTTTAGAACTGAATTTTGTGTTTAGTCTGTTGTCCTTCCCCCCGCACAGCACGGTTGGCTATCGTACGGTGCAAAAGAAGTTCAACATACATACACACGCGCAGAAAGGTTACTCCACATATGGTCGCCATCGTCGTCGTCGTCCTCCTACTCAACGACGCCGAAACCTCGGACTGTCCGAGCGACCCGCGGATCGCGCTCACCACGAGCTTCTGGCTGCGCATCATGCTGTCAAACTCCTCGTTGATGCGCCGGTATTTATCCTGGGTCCCCGGCGCGAGCAGGAATCCGCCGTCGAGGCCGTCGCCATCCTGTCCCTCGCCGCCGCTCTCACCTCCCTTGTGTTCCTTCTTGCTCAGCACCTGAGGCAGCCGGGAAGGGAGAGGGGCAAGAGCGTTTGGTGACAACGGTGGACACGCGGACTCTGGCTGGGAGCGGGCGATGAGCGTGAAAGGCTGTGGGCTGTTGCGTCAGGGGCAGCTATTTGGACAAGTTCAGTTCATTTATTAGGTATGGCTCTGTGAGCCATTCGGCTCTTGAATCGGGTGTAACCGCAACAAACAAAAACATGAACAAGGAACGTCTTAAAGTGACTACGCGCAAACAGAAAAATCCAGGAAAAAACAGCAAAGTCTTCCTGAAAAAGCATCGTATATCAATGCTGTATGCAAAAATCTCAGTGGGATGCAAGTCAAACAATAACAACCATAATACAATTTAGATAAAAGTTATCAGTCTAACTCTGTACAACAACAAACAAATATGGCTAATCCAAGACGTTTTCGAAATCACCAAAATAAAGCTATAAAAACAACGTAACGGTGATCATAGGAACTGTGATTCAAATTTAACAATAAACAATATACATAACATGTACGACCAAACTTTGCAGCCATAGCTGGCAGTTTGAGTCACTCCATAACAGCAGGAGTATCAGTAGGAGTATCAGCATTTTTCAATGCACCTTTAAAGTTCAGACACGTGCGTAGGATGGATAACAACAACAACAACAACATGTAAAAGTGTGTTGTTGGGAAAAATAGAAGGAACCGGAAAGAGAAGAAGACCGAACAAAGGATGGCTTGACGACGATATAAGACGTCGGTGCCAGAAAGATGCGCGCCACTGCTTGAGCGTATTGACGCAAGACGGACAGCGAAGTGGAAACAACTGGCGAAGGGTGCAGTGACCACCTACGGGGCTATCTACCCATGGACCGCGATGACGACGATGACGATGATGATGATGTGTGTCAGGGGCAGCTATTCCCATAATTCACCATGTTGGACTGCGTTTCTTACAGTTAGCCCCCCCCCCCCACCAGAATTATTCTTAAAAACCTCAAATCTGTCACCTGTATTTGACTCTCTCCGTTCATGTTTCTGATCTGTGTTGGTCAGTATCGGCCTCCACCCAAGCGTCCACATAGATTTGTAGTGGGGGACTTAGGTCTGTTGTTTGCCCCCCAATGCACTAAATGGGGGAGGGGGGGTAATAGCCCCCAGGATGCACTCCACCCCCGCCCCCTCCACCACCCCCACTTTCACTCACACTCCCGCTCACAAAGCCAAAAACTCACTCACTCAACCAAACAAACATCCTCTGTCGAGCCATAAGAAAATGTTGGGGCAAGTTCTGTTAGCGAGCACCTATGAAGGACGGCACGGCACACGAGAGGTTGGATGGCCAACACCCCTCCCGACCGCCTTTGTCTTCCTTGTGGCGTTAATTACACACCGCACCAGGTACTAATTTAAGGCTATGTCGACATAGGAGAGGCCCAGGACCGGTTCAGATAATCGCCACCGGTGTTGGACGTGAGAGGGAATCGAACTCGGGTCGCTGGGGTCGTAGCGCACCGCGCGAACTGATGCGCCACCGCTCCCCACTCACGCAACCACTCACTCGTTCACACACACGCACACCACACTCACTTCTTATCACCGTCTCACTCAGACTCTCAGCCCACTCACTCACCGACTCAACCACTCACCCTCTCACTCACGCTCTCACTCAATCTCTCAAAGCTCTCACTCCCTGCCTCCCCAGTCAGCACATCGCTGGGATAGACACCTGTTGCTCCACCCACACCTGTTGCGGCTCTGACAGCCAGCCGCATGACATCACTCATAGCCCTTGCCTTAGATGGGATCGTGTGGGCACGCGCGCGAGGGGCAGGACACACCAACACACACACGGGCACCCACATGGGGACACACACTCACACGCACGCACGCGCAGAGAAAGACACATCTCTCCCTCTGAGTCTGCTTTATCAATCATCATTGATTGACCCAGGTCACCTGTACTGTGTCTACAAATACGGTGCGAAAGAAGTTCAACAAACATACGTTAAAATAAAAAAAACATGTTCGAGTCCATTGGCTTTCCACGCGGACATTATCCCGCGGCGTTTTTTTAAAGCAAGCAAACGCTGGAACAGTTTTTATTAGATATTTTTTATTCTCTGGGTCTCTTCGGCAGAGTCGGGTTTATTAAACGTATTCGGCTGGGGTTGTCAAATGTCATTAGCCAAAGCACCCAGTCTCAACGATTGGGCTCTGTCCAATGCAACAAAACAAACCAACGTTGCATAAAAACTCATTGTGCGTTATGGGTAAAAGTGTGCACTGGCTTAGCAGAACTGTCATGCACTTCACGTCTCGAGATATTTGTTTCGCAATTCCCACAACAGAGTTATTCTGACTTTTATGAACGCAGCTTTTTGTTTCTCCTGCAGTCCACTGCTGCATGGTAGTTGTAGCGTCGCCCTGTATTTAACGGTGACAAACACATTGATTTAGCAATGTTTTTTTCATTATAATTACGATTTGATGGAATTCTTCGTGTGTCGCTCATTGTGCATTACAACCTATTGACTTAGTCACAAATGCTTTATCTAATCAGAATTTAAAGGACGCGTATTAATTTCATCCTGGTGCCGAGCGAGGTGCAATTTTGTTAGGAAGGACGTTTAAATTCGCATCCAACGATTTTCCCAGTAACTTTCAATGGCATAGACGACCGCTCTACAGCCTTATGTCGATCCACTTTCTGGATGAAGGCCTCTCCATGCTCTGTCGGTCATGGGGGCAGCTTGACCACGCTTCACCACGATGGTCAGTGCCCGTTGATGAAGGGGGAAGCCCAGGTCTGGTTCGGATCTCACTCGCCACACGCCCAGCATGAAAACAACTCCTTCTCCACCGCTCCCAACAAGCGCCACTTGAATTGACAACAAAAACTTGAGGACGGGGAAATATACATTTTATTCGGCACTTATGCTAGCCTTCCCCCGGCAATGAGGGCTTACTCGTCACGGGAAAGGGCGGTCCACTCACCTGCACCCAACAGCTTAAGAGTGCGGCCGAGAAGCTGAAAGGACAACTGGGTCACCCAGTCTCGTTCTAATTACAACGGCAACGGTCAGTCCAATCAACGTCGCGACTTTTGTTGAGGGGCCAGTCCAAGGTGCCTTCCAAACGTCGTCAGATGACGAGAATTGCCCGCAAACTACTCAGTTGGGATTACGCATCGCGTCCGTCGCCCCCCTACTGGCAGACGAATGGTCAAGGCCATTCTCTTTCAAATGTGACTCCGATTAGTGTGGTTGGCTACGTGCGGTGCGAACGAAATTCAATATACACACATACAAAGACAAAGATCCCCCGTATAGCCTGTAACAGACTGTTAGGGCAAGTGCTGTTAGTGAGCACGTAAGAAGGCTGGCACGGCACACGAGGGGGTGGGTGGCCAACACTGCTCCCTGCCGCCTTTGTCTCCCCAGCGGTGATGTTCATACGCCGCACCAGCTCCTCAATTGAGGCTGGGTCGACCTGCGGGAGGCCCAAGACCGGTTCAGATAATAGTCACGGGTGAAGGTCGTCAGTGGAAATCAAAATCTGGTCGCCGGGTTCGTAGCACAGCGCGATAACCGCCACGCCACCACTCCCAACTAACACATACACATACATACACACATACACATACCCTGTCAACCCATACGGTTTACCCCGTATTCGTGTGCAGGGAAATTGAGTTTTCAGGTCCATACGGCGTACAGCCGTTTCAATAGGGGTAAAAAAAAATGTTTGTCAATTTGTTTGTGTTTCTCCCTTGTGATGGGACTTTGCAGGATGAACGTTGAGATGTATAAGGGGCACGGGGTGACCAATAAGGTCTGAATCGGTCTGTAATAAGGTAGGGCACTGATGGAGCGGTTGACAGGTATGCGTACATACGTACACACAGACACATAGAACACACGCCGTCCGCTTCACAGTGGACGATAAAGATCCCGTTTGCAAAATTTGACAAAATTTATCGTGCCAAAAAAATGCTTCGCGAGCAACAGTTGCCCCCTGCTGCGAAAACTTGACACGACCCTCCTGCAAAAAAAGAGTGTATTGAGGCTATCCCGGGCAATCAGGAGTAACAATGATAATAAAATAGCAGACTCTGAAATGGCAACTCCGTGCGCGAAAATTTTGAGGAGTTAGGTGGCAGTGGTTGGGTTGACCCCATGAACTCACTACGTGCAGGTGGATAAAAACCTGGATTTGAACCCAGGATTTCAAAGGTGCCGGGCAGAGTGCACTGATGAACCCAGCACAAGAGCATCCAACGGTTCCAACTACGTGCCAACGTTGCCCTAACGTACTTTCAGAGAAACGAACAAATCTGTCCGTATGTCCAGTTGGCTGTTCGGATCGAGAGTCGTAAGTTCAACCGCAGCGCAATAGATGGCGGTGGTGGTGGTATCTACATCTACAGAATGTGAAGAGCCAGTGGCATCTATATCTACAGGAGATTACACAACTTTTAAAGCCGTTCCCCGAATATAGGGTGCATGCCCTACAACATGTTTGAAATCGACAGGAGTAAAGTTGGACTTACGAACAGACTTCTGGAACCTAACCCTTTCGTAAGTAGAGGAGTCTCTGTGTGTGTGTTCCCGTTTCTGCGAAGTAAAGCATTCGTTGAATGAACACAAGAAATGTTCGTTTCTTGTCTGTATGCATATGCTCATGTATGGATTTTATAAGCCGATTGGTCATGTGGCTGTGCATGTTACCACTACTTTCTTGTTGAAAAATCGCCAGGAATTGATATACATTCACAATTTGTACTTACATACTGTACTTTATAATATAGGTTTTTTTTGGTTGAGATCGCGTAAATATAAATGTGTCATTAAACCTGCCACCACCCGACACAGCTAATTAGTAAGGTTTGTCACGTAAACAGAACATGCCAATTCGTTACTAGTGTAGTGACATAGAATGGGTCACTACGGCGCCTAGCGCCAGTTACTGATAGAGACGGGAACTGGGAGTGTAGTAGCCCTCTCTGCCAGTAGGGCAAGCAATGTCATGGAACGGGCTCTAGGGGGCGTAATGCTGGTGGCCGGCAGAGAGGGGGCATCTGAGGACGTAGCAGCCCGATTGGCTGGCAAGGGCACGTGATAGGCCAGGGTAAGGATGTGGGCCAAAGGTGACAGAAGGGACACGTGGGGTATGGCCCAGAACCTTCTGGTAAGTTCCAGAAGGCGGTGTGGCCAAGGGCGGAGCCAGGCCACGCTGGGGGGCATACAAGGGAGGTCCCGAGGCTGGATCAGGGCTGTCTGCTGGAATGGAGTACCCCGTGCTACATCTTCCAATGGGTCTTCAGGCTTCGTACTCGGCATAGTGGGTCAGGCAGTGTGCTGACTGTCCTGACCTGGTTTATATAGTTATCCCATTGTGGTTCATAGAATAAACATGTTGCCTCCTGAGTTAGTGTGTGTCTCTCAGTCAATCCACTATATCTGGTGTCAGAAGTGCTTAAAATAATTAGAAGAAACTTCTAGTGGTGTGCGATGCTCACGAGAAAAGAAGAAAGCGGGGAAGTGATTCCCCAGACAGCCCCAGAGACTGCGACCCCAGATAATTTTCCTGAGGCGGCTCTCCCGGCGGAACAGCAGGAGGAAACCGACGTCTCCGCGCTACCGTCGTCGGGACGAGCACGCCGGATGCGCAGCGCCCGCCTCGCGGACCTGTTGTCCGCAGCAGTGTTGGTGACAGAGTTAGACATGAAGGACCCGGAGGAAGACGCCAGAGTGCAAGAGCCACGTCCAGACAGCCCCGCCACTGTTTACTGCTGAGCGGGCAAAACGGGGTAGCTCCAGCCTGCGCGGGCGGTCGCCATCTTGCCGGCTGGGCACAGAATGACTCCCGCCAAATTGGATCTCCCACAAAACTCGCGCAGGGAAGTGCCATACCTTAAGAAGCGGCTGTGATTTGTGAGAAAATGTACTGCCACAGGGGGTGATTGGGCGGCATTTCAGCGGCGTTTTACCGCCACCTGCGAACTGGCCGGATGGACCGATGTGGAGGTGCTACAGGCGCTCCCGGCCACCTTGGATGACAACGCCTTGGTGGCATTTTTTTACGCCATCCCACCGAAAGACAGAGTGACGCTGCCACACGCCTTCACCCAGATAGCGGCTATCTTCAAAACGCCATCCAATGTGCGGCAAAAGTATAGCTACGCGAAGATGCTCCCTCGCCCCTCGCCTTCCGCAGTGCGTTGATTTTGCTGGCGCAAGCCGCCAACCCCAAAACGGAGAAAGCAGGGTTGGACTCTTTGGTGCTGGAGCGCATGTTGACACTGGCCCAAGAATTGAATGTTTTCATGCCCGCCACGGAAGAGGACGACTTATCTTTGCTCAAGGTTGCGCAATGCATTCAAGCACGCTTTAACTTGTGGCGGCGAGTTGGGCTGGCTGCTTCCAGAGGACTTTTGGGGAATACGGAGGTGCCTGAAGGCACAGAGTCCTCCCAGGTCTGTGCATCGGTCAACGTTGATTCTCGCGGGAAAGGCGATGCAGATCGGCGAGAGGAGCGAGAACAACGGGGTGGGACTCTTCTTCGTCCAAGGAGTGCTCCCGGCGTCTGTTTCAATTGCGGCCTGCCAGGTCACATCTCTAGGGGATGCCACGCCGACCAGGGGAAATTCTCCACGACAGCGTCATCTTCCACCCTACCGACCTCCGCTCCTCAGAGTCCACAGGATCCTGGCACATAACACCCGCGAAACCACCGGTTGAACCGACCGGAAGCTAGCCGAGGAGAGCAGAGCGGCCAGCATCCATTCCTTCTCCTCCTGCTTTTCCTTCTTCCCTGGAGGGGCTGCGCCCAATGGGCCATCTTCAAGTCTTCCCCGGGATCCCCGGGGGAACCGTTCCTGCCCCACCTAGGGGTCCGGCGATGAGGACCCGTTTGAAATCCGTCTATTTTAAATAAACCACCTTCAACGTCCTATTTATCCCAATGTCGTCTGTCGGGGGTCGCATATACGAGTCAGATTGTGTTACCGGTTGAACTGGGTCCTTCCTGTGCTCGTGGGTTGTTGACACACTGATGGGTGTTGGGTGGTGTACATTATCTGGGCGTTGGGTTGGTTATTGTATGTTCGCCGAAATTTTTGTAATTGTTTTTCAAATCTTATTCTGTAAGTGTACGTATGGTTCTCGTCGATGGTTGTTATTGTTTTTATCGTTATTATTGCCATTTGTTGTTGGAGGTAGATCATCCTGTTATTTGAGGTATGGAGGTCAGCCGGAACGGTTGAGTTTTATAAGGGGGGGGGGGGGGTGATGTAGTGATGTAGAATGCGTTACTACGGCGCCTAGCGTCAGTTACTGATAGATAGGGGAACTGGGAGTATAGTAGCCCTTTCTCCCAGTAGGGCATGTAATGTCATGGAACGGGTCCCTAGGGGACGTAGTGCTGGTGGCTGGCAGAGACGGGGCATCTGAGAATGTAGCAGCCCGGTTGGCTGGCAAGGGCATGTGATAGGCCAGGGTAAGGATGTGGGCCAAAGGTGACAGAAGGGACACGTGGGGTATGGCCCAGAACCTTCTGGTAGGTTCTAGAAGGGGGCGTGGCCGAGGGCGGAGCCAGGCCACGCTGGGGGCATAGAAGGGAGGTCCCGAGGCTGGGTCAGGGCTGTCTGCTGGAATGGAGTCCTCCGTGCTGCGTCTTCTCTTGGGTCTTCGGTCTTCGTGCTCGCCATAGAGGGTCAGGCAGTGTGACGACTGCCCTGACCCAGTTTATGTCGTTATGCCGTTGTCGTCCATAGAATAAATGTGTTCCCTCCTGAGTTAGTGTGTGTCTCTCAGTGAACCCACTACACTAGTACAGCACAATATCCACAATATTTACAATCTCGGTGGCAGCTTTAATGACACATTTACATGTAGGCGATCTAACCCAAAAAAACCTATATTATGGATGATATTGGTCGCGAAAGCTGACGTGTACATACTGTACTTTGATTTATATTTATTTTTAGTGACTTGCTTACCTTTTTCCCCTAAACTTTGCATTCCTATCGTGGGTTTTGTATTGTTTGTTGTTGTAACGTTCTGACCCGCCCGAACTAGACATCTGTGATAAAAAAGAGAGCTTCACAGCTCATCGGATTTCTCCTGCAGTCTAAATAAAGATTCCGATTGTGAATGTGTCTGCACGCACGTGCGTATGAGTGTTATGTGTGCGCGTGGGCGAGCGAGCGAGCGTGCATGTGTGTGTGTGCCAAGCACGTTCCTAATAAGGGGCTCGTTTTCCCGACAGCTGTGGGAACAACCTGGCAGGGACATTCCAACTACACACAACTCACACACGTACGCACGCATGCACGCATGCACACACACATATATACGTATGTAGACATATGTATAAACGCACAGACTGGCACAAACGTATACAATATCCATTACACTACACACAACTCACACAAAGATAAAAAAAAAAACAGATACCCCATATAGACTGTTGGGGAAAGTGCTGTTACCGAGCACCTATGAAGGCCGGTACGTTACACATCGCACCAGGTACTCATTTGAGGCTGAGCCAACCTAGAGGAGGCCCATGACCAGTTCAGCTAATACGTCACCGGTGTTGGCGGTGAGCGGGAATCGAACTGGGGACGCCGGGTTCATAGCGCAGTGCGCTAACCGCTACACTACCGCTCCCCACACACGCACGCATGCGCACACACACACACACATATATGTATATACGCACAAACTGCCACAAACCTATACAATATCCACACACATTGTTGTCCTTCCCCTCCCCCGCACCTCCGATCAGCACGGTTGGCTACGTACGGTGCGAAAGAAGTTCAACGTACATATATTCATACACGCATATATGAAGGGCCCCCCACCCAGGACAATCTTGGGGCGGCAAATTGGCCCATTTGCCCCCCCCCCCCCCCCCCCCATTTTGTGTGGCGCTGTATATATATGCCCTCTGACACACATACATGTACACGCGTGCACACACATAAGATAACAAAAAGACAAAGATCCTCCGAATAGCCTTAACCAGACCGTTGGGGCAAGTGCTCTTAGCAAGTAGCACCTATGAAGGCCGGCACGGAACACGAGCGGGCGGATGGCCAGCACCACGCCCGGCCGAAATTGTTTCCCAAGTTGCGATGTTTACACACCGCACTAGGTACTCATTTGAGGCTGAGTCGACCTAGGTGATGACCATGACCGGTTCAGATAATCATCACTGGGTGTTAGCCCGTGAGCAGGAATCGAACTACACACGCATGCACATGCATGCACAAAGACAAATATCCCCCATCCTTATAGCCTGTACAGGCTGTTGGGGCAAGTGCTGTTAGGGAACACCTATGAAGGCCCAACAGAGTGCACACGGGGATGGGTGGCCACCACCACCTTTGACTCCGTAGGTGCCGACGATTTTTCTTGCCACAGCGCCAGGTGCTCAATCGAAGACTGAGTCAACCTATGAGAAGGGCCAAGAACCGATTCAAATATTCGTCGCCATTATTGGTGGTGAACGGACATCGAACTCGGCGGGCCAGGTTCGTAGTACAGTGTGCGCTAACCACTACACTGCTGCTGCCCCCCCCACACACACACACTCGGGTTGATAAATGATAATCGATAAACCGGTTATCGATCTAAGCGAAAACATTAAAACGGCACGGCACACGCGATTCTGATCGGTTAAAATATTTCCCCACCCAGCACACCACATCCAGTATGCCTGTGGCTGTGGGAGGCTACTAGCCACGTGTAACCCCCTCCAGTCTCGATCACCATTACTCCGCTGTTATTTTTATTTTACCACGTAAGGCCCGCTAAATCATGCAGCTCTTTGTCAGAAGCGACCTGGCCACAAGCGGTAGCTCAACAAAGTGGCTTATAACGTGGGCATTTAGCGCAGCCATATACTCGAAGCGCATGTTTCTAAATGTGGAGGGAAAAACCAGTGGACCCGAAGAAAAATCCACGCGACCACGGGGATAGAGAAATATGCAAACTCCAAATATACATCAGGCGTCAGGGTCGGGATCGAACCCACGATCCCCTGTATACCAGGCAAGGTAGTTAACATCTCCTAGCCACCATGGAGCCCTCGTGCGGCTCGCTGTATCAGCGGACCAACACCACAAACACAACCCGCACACATAATAGAGTTTTTTTTGGGTTAGCTACATAAATATAAATGTGTCGTTAAACTCGTTACCACCGGACACAGCCAATTAGTAACGAATTGGTGAAACATGCCAATTAGTTACCAGTTCAGCACGCCGGTGTGTTGGGGAGTAAAATCGACAACATTTACAATTCGACGGCCGGGCAGGGTCGGCCGGGTGGGACCGGGCGGGCAGGCCGCCACGTACCTCCACGATGTCGGAGTTGGTGCGGCTCTCGTGCGGCTCGCTGTACTCGGTGTACTTGAGCAGCACCTTGTCCATGTCGGTGCTCGCGTACTGGAAGAGCTTGCTCGAGCTGTTGAAGATGATGAGCGCGATCTCGCAGTCGCACAGCACGCTCAGCTCGTACGCCTTCTTCATCAGCCCGAACTTGCGCTTCGTGAACGTCACCTGCGGCGCAGCAGCAACAGCAGCAGCGGAGAGAGAATGGGCGGCTGCGGCCGCTGCCAAAGGCGGTGCTGGCCACCACTATCCCCTTGTGCAACGTGTTGGCCTTCATAGGTGCTCGCTAACAGCATTTGCCCCAACAACCTGTATTGGCTCTGTGGAGGATATTTGTCTTTGTATGTGTGTAGTGACATAGAATCGGTCACGTAGCAGCATAGCGCTGGCTGCTGGCAGGGAAGGGGATCTGTAGCCACAGCAGCCTTGACTGTCAGCAGGCCACGTGAGAGGGATGTAGGGGGAAGGTCACGGAAGGGTCACATCGAGAACCCGCGAATAGGTTCCAGAAGGGCGGCGTGGCCGGGGGCGGAGCCAGGCCACGCTGACAGTATAAGAGGGACCCCGGGAGGGGAGCTCGGGGCTGTCGTGTGGAGTGGGATCCCCGTTGTGCTGCTGCTGGAGTCTTCACCATCTCGGCATCGTCAGTCAGGCAGTCTACCAGCTGCCCTGACTGGGAACCGTAGTTACTAAAGCGTGAACTGTTAAGGCTGGTAATAAACAGTGCCCGCCTACTCTTAGTGTCTCTGAGAGTCAGTCACTACACGTGTATGAGTGTGCGATTCGATTCACTCCTTTATTTATTTTGTGCCGATCCGTGGTACAGCAGTGGAGAGATAATGGAATGCTGCTGCAGCTGCGGGTGCGCGTTAATTCGTTCAATTAACTCCGTGCCCGTAATTAGCAGCTTAGTCGGATCGATGACGACAAATTTGTGGGGGGGGCACAGCCCCTCCCCTCCCCAATGCACGGGCAGCATTGCAGCTTGAGTCATCACCGCCACCATCATCAGCCGTGCACGAAGTGACGTGAAATTGAAGTTGTTGATCTGCATCTACATTAGGAGCCATGCAAAAGAAGAAGCTGTGCACGGCTCCTCTCGCAGACGACACCGGAGCCGCGGAGAGACACATCGCCTGCCCGTTCTGGGCCCTCGTCGAGATGGATTGTCATTTGTTGCTGCTGATTATTATTATTTGTTATGATTATTACTCTTCTGCTTGTTTACCCCGGAAAGTTTCACTGCATCTCCGGCCTCTCTCTCTTTTTTTCCAGAAGGGTCCTGCCAAGTGTTTTGTACTTGGGGGCGATGTTGCTGCTGTGCGTCGTCCCATTAGAGACATTTGCAGGATAAATTTTATTTTTTGCGTTGGGGATGTTTGGCCAATGCCAGTTAGATTTTTGTGGGTTTTTAAAAAAAATGTTTTAGCTGTGGGAGGAAACCGGAGGATCCCGGAGGAAACTCATGCAGAACAACCTCCACACAGACATGAAATCGAGTCAGGCAAATTCGTGCTGTAAGGCACAAGTGTTGCAACAACAACGCCCACCCACAGGCTTCTATGACTTGCCAGTCAAAAGATGAGTTCTGCTGATACACTGTAATTGAAGCTGATGATGAAGTTGCAGCTGATGCTGCTGCTGCTGCTGTTGATCATGATGCTAACATTTACGATGATGTGAAAACGAGCGATTATGTTGATAAATCTTCAACGGCTGTTGTTGATGAGTTCTTATGCACCTCATGATATTGATAATGATGCTGCAGCTGATGATATCGAGGGAGCTGCAAATTCTGGCAATGATCGTGGTGTTGGTGCCAACGATAACGGAAAAGTTACAGATGACGATAACGATGAAGACGCAACTGATGATGATGATGATGACTGCAATGGTAAGAGCCTGTTGTGAAGTTCTACACATATACAATGATGACACCGTCTCAGATGCTGCTAATAGCGATGCTATTGATGATCATAGTGACTACAGTTATCATCGCTTACAACTAAGTGATAGATGGCAATGCAATTGACAAGAGCGGCAATTATTGTTGATTTCTCTCATCGTGAATTTCGTAGCTTTGCTTTATCTTGGCTTCATTGCTCTACCAACTTAATTTATGTTTGGATTTTGTCATCTGGGTGACCCTGGTCGCTCTTGTAAACGAGACTCAGCCTGGTCTCCCGAGGTCTCAGCTGGTTAAACAAAACAACATTCGTGGCTAACAAGAAGACGGCACAACCAATGACATCTGATAAACCGGTATCACCGTCACAAGTTATCGATGATAAGAATACATTGTTTTGAACCATCAATTATTATCATTATTATAATCATCAGATCGGTTCAAGTGTCGGCACTTGGTGGGATTGCATCTTAGCGGGGATATCGAGGGGTGGTGACAGCGGTCTGGGCGAAGCTTTCATCCAGCAGTGGATGTTCAAGTTCAACAACTTATTTATGCATTTATTTGACCACGTGAGACGTCAAGAGACCACAATGGGTCTCGTGCGCAACGGCGACCTGGACTGGCCGACGTCCAACGACTTCGCATCGAAACGGACGGGAGAGAGTCGCGGGCAGCAACGGGGCCGTAAACATGGCAAGAGGCCGCCACTGTACATCTCGCGGGAGCGAGGCTGCCTGAGCGATGCCGGGAATGGAGTTAAGAGAAGAGGGGGTGGTGGTGGGTGGGTGGATGCTGTGGGAGGGTGAAATAGTGCTGGGCACGGGAGACCGAGGCAGTGGCGGCGTTGGCACGGGCCATGGTGCACGAAATTTCAGGGAGGGAGAAGGGCCCCCCCCCACCCAAGTCCAATCCATCGTTGCGGGCTGTGCGGAGAGGGAGAGATGATACAGAAAGCGGGCCGAGATCTCAGTGAATCAAACTGACACTCGCTCGGGCCGCCGAGTTCATAGCGCCGTGCTCCATCCATTGCAGCGTTACTCGGCCACGCTCTTCACGCCGGCACTCGCTACCACTACGGTGTTTGATTTGGCCAAACATCCCCCCAATGGAGGACACCCTCCTGTAAACAACAAAAAAATGTGTGCTTTGGCTTCAGTGAGACTTTCCTGGATACTTAACGGCATTGTTATTTATTATGTAATTTAGAGTGGACATTTTTTTTGTCACTTAAATTTGTTATTTAAGCTCCGAGATTGAACATTTTTAGTCCGTCCGGCATGCGACGAACGCGCTTTGTAGGGCATATATAGGCGCAGTGCCCCGAGTGTGGATAAGGTGGGCGACTGAAGTGACTTCAGATGCAGTGACGTGCGGTAAAGTCAATGGCTGGGTGATGCACTGCTCGCTACGGGAGTGCACTAGGGGGCCATCCATTTAGTAGGTACGCAAAAATCTGTCAAAACTTGACCCCTCTGTACGCACCCGTACTTTTTACACCCCCCCCCCGAATCCGATAGAACGGCCGATATTTAATCCACGCAGAAACGATCAAGGATTAATACTATGAACGTGTCTAAGCGAACAGATAGTCCACCGCCGGCTGCATTAAATAATTAAGTCGCGTACCTTTAACAAGTTTGTCTAAGTGTCCACGAGGTTCAAACGCCAGGCCGAGCTTTACACACAGCTTTGTACAAACAGTTATACTTGACCGTGTTATCCAATCCTGACTGGTTATTCAAAAACACGTCTATTATGATCTTAAAACACAAGTAAAAATCGGTGAAGGAGTCTCTATATAAAGTGCGTCGATTGAACATCTGCTGTGACAGTAGCCCGATGTGCAGAGCAGTGTTAGTACTGAAGTCAGCAGCTAAAACCTTGAGCCAGCGGCAGTCTGCAGTGAGGCCAGATGGCAGGACGTGGAATCATCATCCATGGGGCAGGCCGCCAGACGATGTCAAACTCACTGCCGAGCTGCGTGATAGCTGCAGTCAGGGGCACGGTGACACACGAGTGACAACCTCTCCCACAGTCCCACTTCTCCCGGCAGGACTTGTTGTCTGACAGCTGAAGAAACTGAACTGTGGCTCATTTGAAGGTCAATGTAGACAAATTATTATCGAGGCTTCACCTCCCCCCCGTTTCCTATGCGTACAATGTCAGTAGACCCCCCCCCCCACCCCCATACGCAACCGTACGCATTTGGGTTACCCCCCCCCTCCTCCCTCCATGCGTACGTACTAAATGGATGGACCCTAGCTGTAGTATCACGCTGCAGGGCTGTTCTCTCACACAGGGTGATCCACTGCTCGCTGCGAAAGTTCCAAGTGGGAATTCTTCATTCATTACTCGACGCCGAAAGTACAACTGGGATATACTTGGGTAAAACAAAACGTTTCTTTCATAATAATTTATAAAGGATTATTTTAAATCGTTTGTGCCATTTCTCCACAAAGACACGATCAGTGTGTCTGTGTTACCCTCTTGGTACACGCATATCACCGTATTGTCCGGATTATAAGACGCGTCGAAAAAGACGCACTGCAAACTTGTACCAAGGTGGCAATAAAGTTTTTTGCAAATCTGGTCTCACACAAAGACAAAAATCCCCCGTATAGTCTTCAACAGACTGTTGGGGCAAGTGCTGTTAGCGAGTGGCAGGCGGTGGGCAGCATCACGGGCACACCACGAAACTACCAGCGCTACAAACACGCACACCCCCCCCCCCCCCAACGTTAAATTACAGAGCGGGTGTCGGTGGTTGAAGTGCA
Source organism: Lampetra planeri (assembly GCF_965212315.1). Lineage (NCBI taxonomy): Eukaryota > Metazoa > Chordata > Hyperoartia > Petromyzontiformes > Petromyzontidae > Lampetra > Lampetra planeri. The sequence continues at coordinate 3,908,945 of NC_136145.1, read as the reverse complement.
TCGTATCGTTCAGAGAACACGGTAACTACTTCCCCACGAAGCGCGCGTGCGTGTGCGTGCGTGTGAATTGGCTACGGAGAACTTGCCGGTGAACGCGCGCGCGTAACAATCGCCGTGCGTAACGTGGGGCGCGGCAGTTTGTATCGGTCCTGGGCATCCCCAAAGTCGACTCAGCCTCAAACGAGTACCTGGATCGGTGTGTCAACATCGCCATTGGGGAGACAAAGGCGGCCGGGGGCGTGGTGCTGGCCACCCACCCACTCGTGTGCCGCGTCGGCCTTCGTAGGTGCTCGCCAACAGCACTTGCCCCAACAGTCTGTTGAGGCTATCCGGGGGGGGGATCTTTGTCTTTGTAACAATTGCCGTATGTAAACGTGCGCGCACGTGCGTGCGTGTGTGTGTGGAACGTACCTGTCTGTTCCTCTCGTCCACTATCCGCATGATTTGGATCTTCTTACGCCCCATCGTCTCGCTCACTCAGATGTTCCACCAGGGCGGCCTCAAACTCTTCCTCCCTCCTGCACCCTCCCTGGCACCCCCAGCCCAACCCACCGGACCCCCCCCCACCCACCCCAACTTCTCGCTTGCACGCTCCAATTTTCTTCTCCCGCTCGTGTTGGTATCTCTCGCGCTCTCTGTCTCTGCGGCGGTGTTGTCACTCTTCCTCCTCGCCCTCAAGGTTCTGTGTAACGACATCACCACCAACCCGACGAGCATACAGGAACTGTTCAGCCGCGTCTCATTATAAACGAAACTATTTTTTTTTATTTTACCAGGTAAGGCTCACTGAGCTATGCAGCGCCTTTTCAGAAGCGACAAATTATAGCTCAACCATGTGGCTTATCACGTGAAACTTTACAGCGGCCACATTCTCTAAACGCGTGATGTTGATTCGAAATGTGTGGGGGGGGGGGGGGGGGAACCGGAGGTTCCTGAGAAAAATCGACGCGAACACGGGCAGAGAAATGCGCAAACTTCAAATATACAGCAGGCGTCGTCAGGGTCGGGATCGTGCCCACGACGTCCTGTAAACCAGACGAGGTAGTTAACACCGCGGCGCCCGTTACAAAGAAAACAAGGACACGGCCAATTTACGGACGAACGCACAACGAAACGCGCACTACGTTTTACTAGAACCCCTTTTTAAAAAAATGTTTACTGATGTTCATTTCATAAAAAAATTGTTTCGCAAGATCAATAAGATGGATAGATATTTGAAAGCATTCTTGTTTAGAAACATATCTCGCTCCAGATGTTTGTTTACGTGCATATAGGGATGTACTCGATGGGAAACTAATTTCTTGAGAACTGCTTTTTGGGTTTAGTTTGTTGTGCTTTCCCCGCACCTCCCATTAACACGGTTGACTACGTACGGTGCAAAAGAAGTTCAACATACACACATTAATAATGCATTCAGGACCCCAATAACTAAAATTAATGCGTTACAAAAATATAATTCATGCAAGTTGAGTACATTTTACCCATTGGAATTGTAAACAACCGAGGAGTGATCTTTGACCCAAAACTCCAAAGGTGACTTGAACTCTAGTTCAAGCGAAATCTCAAAACAAGACCCATCGTGCTCACTACAAGGCCAAAACAAAGTGCCCTACGCACTCAATTTCAAAATTCTCATTTGCCACGTGTGAGCTCTCTTTGCGTACGTACATCACTTCCCTTCAAAACAGAAGATCCCCTTATCGTTTTAACATCATTTTTGGGGCAAGTGCTGTTAGCGAGCAGCACCTATGAAGTTTCTCTCTCTCCATCGAGGGGGTTCGGTGGCCAGCCCCACGCTCGGCCGCATTTGTCTAATTTAAGGCTGAGTTGACCTTGGGGAGTCCCAGCACTGGTTCAGATATTCGTCACCGGTGTTGGCCTGAAATGAACCGGGTTCGTAACGCAGCACGCTAACCACTGCACCACCGCTCCCCATAACAAAGCTAAAGATACCCCGTATAGCCTTAACAGACTTGTTGGGGCAAGTGCTGCCCTCCCGCCTGCCCGCCCCCAACAACAACAGGAAGGCAGCACTGTTGTGCATTTGACATTTGAACCCGAGCCGCGGTGCCACTTCCTGTGCGCCGCAAGGCCTGCGGCTGGAAGCCACTTGGCCCGGTTGTATCCAGGACACGAGGACAACCCTGCTCACACGAGCTTCCTTCCTAAGCCCTGTCTGAGGATGGGGATATGGGAGGGTGGTTGGGGGGTGGAGTGCTCGAGAGAGTGGAAGACATGGGAGTGGATCCAGCCCAGTAGCATCAGGAGGACTGGAGAGGGCCAAGCATCCCACCTAAATGTAAACTACCAAACTATTACTCTCTGGTTCTTTCGGTAAAGTCACGTAGGTAAAAAAAATGAAATTAAAATTAATAAAAATAAAATAATAAAGTCACGACGTTTCAGGTGGGACCGTCACAGCCAGATTTGCTGCATCAAATCTGGCTGTGATGGTCCCACCTGATTGACGGAGACATGTGTTGCCTCCGAAACGTCGTGATTTTATTATTTTATTTTTATTAATTTTAATTTCATTTTTTTACCTACGTGACTTTACCGAAAGAACTAAGAGTATGAATCATTGCAGTCACGAAAGCTTCAAATCTAGAATTACCAAACTATTACTCTCTGGTTCTTTCGGTAAAGTCGCGTAGATAGAAAAAATAACGAAAGAAAATTAAATAAAACACAATCTATCTATGTGACTTTACCGAAAGAACCAAATCAATGCTAAACTATTTTAAAAAAATGTTACCATGTAATGTCCACTGAGCTGTGAATCTCTTTTTCAGAAGCGACCTGGCTATCACAAATGACAGCTCAACGAAGTGGGCTTATCACGTGGAATTTTCTAGCAGCGAAAGAGACGCATGCTCCAATTATGCAACGAGGTTAGGATCGAACCCACGCCCTCCTGCATACCAGACGAGTGAGTTAACATCTCGCCAAGTCAGATAATTCTTTCTACAATATTAAACATACGTTGTCATAACCGATCACACCCACAGACATGCGGAGGTGTCCTCATAATTTGCAAGTTTCTTCTGATTTATATACGAACCGTCTGCAGTAGTTGGAGGCTTTACAAAACGCGAGCGTTTGTGCAACTTATCGATGGGGCATCGCAGCCTTTACATCGTGGTGGTGATAATGATAACAATTACACATTTGTCCAGGAAAGGGGAGCGAGAGCTAGAGCAGATTACACTGTAGACAAACGCAGACTGTATCATTACTCATTCTGTGTAAGTGTCTGGAATTTGTTTTAAAGTTTGTTTAGCATTGACCGGGTCATCACCCGCCTCCTCCCCTTTCTGAGTGTCTGTATGGCCCCCATCTATTTAAAACAAAATTTTATTTTTTATTTTACCATGTATGGCCCACTGAACTATATAGCTCGTTTTCCGAAGCGACCTGGCCACAAATGATAGCTCAACGAAGTGGCTTATCATGTGGACATTTATAGCAGCCAGATACTCTAAACGTGTGTTTCTTAATGTGGAAAGGAAAAAGTCGGAGGACCAAAGAAAAATCAACGCTGCCACGGGGAGAGAGACACGCAAACTCCCAATATACAGGCGTTGGGATCGGGATCGAATCCATGACCTCCTGTATACCAGACGAGGTAGTTAACGCCTCGCCACTGTCCAGTGTTCTTCACTCATTTTCAGAGGGGAGGGGGGGCACTTACGCCGATAAGACATCGTCAGTGTGAGGGCTGTCACACATCTAAAACCATTGCTGGGTTTGACAGCAGCACGATGATGATGATGATGTGGGGGTGTTTTCACATCTCTTGTGTATTGTCGGCTGCCTGCAAGCCAGCGGCCGCACTAAAGGCCATCAGGGCCCGTCAGTAGCCCACGGTGGCCTTGCCATGAAGAACGCCGCTCGAAGCTGATGGTAGTGGCAGTGTGGGCAGATTGGCGACTGAGTTAAGGTGACGTTCAGATCGACACAGCTTCACACCGACAGCTGGTTCATATCGGATCGTGGAGAGGTGTCGTGACGTCAGGTCACAGACGGACCGGGCTAATGCATTAACGCTTTCAAGTTTAGTCAGAAAGTGATCCATAAAAAATGCTGAACATGTCATTGTCAACATCGGCCGTGGTTAATCCACTGCTGGATGAAGGCCTCCGTAAGCCACGATTTACTCGCGATCCTGCGATGGATTGACAAAGGGCTAGATGGACCCAATTTCGAAGCAGTATATTTCACGATGGCAACATGTTACATGTTACAATTACACAAGAAGTTGTATAAATGCTCTATGTGCCCTCCACCTGCTGTACGGACAACATCTAGACGATAGTTGAATTTGTCCCAAACGCCTCTCAAAGTGTCGTCTTCTGCCACTGAAGTCACCGCTGCCGTGATTCTGTTTATGAGGTCATCCAGATTAGTCGCTAATGGTGGCACAAAAACACGTTCTTTGACGTATCCCCACAATAAAAAGTCGCAGGGTGTGGTGATGTCTGGGGATCTTGGGGGCCAAGAGTGTAGCGCCAAGTCTTGGGGTTCTGTGCGACCTATCCAACGTTGAGGAAGTGTGTCTTGCGAATGACTGAGGCTAGGGGCTGTTTGTGCGCTGGGAGAGGCATCTAGCGGTTATCATTTGAAACTCTATGCCCCGCCCTTTCAAGTGGTAAGAGTTTTATTCATGGGCGGTTCGTGGTTGCAGAGATATAGCGATTTCTAATCGGGTCCATCTTTTTTAAACACCCTGTAATATTAAATTAATATCTTGTATAATAATATGTATTGTTTCGGATATTTAATCGAGGTGTAAATCGTCACGCCCTTCTCCCACCCCCACGCCACGCCACGTGCTCCAACGTTATTCGCCGCGTGCGCGGTCACGATTCCAGCCAAGAAATCCACTCCTCTATTGTGTTTACGATGTGGTGAACGATAGTTGACCTTGAGCACGGAGGGTCACGGGAACCCAAACGGACGACGTATACGGACCTACAACCACGTGACTCTTCAGCGATGGATTCAACGCGTTCATTGTGAGCTTAAGAGCCGAGTTTAATCGACGAATCGTTGCACCTGGCTATCGTCAACGGCACAAGCATGGCACAGCAAATGTATTTATTCTTCACGGCAGTATATAACAATATCACTCCACCGTGACACGAACTATGTCCATGGAAGTTAATATTTCCTATTCAATACCGAGCCTCTCTCTCATGTTGGTAAGGCAAAGCAGTAACAAAACTCAAACTTTAAATGTGAGTCTTGTTTTAATATTCATTATGGATTGGTTTGAAAAAGGCTCAAATGTTGACGCCACAACACAGAGGCCTTCCATTGAGAATGAATTCACGGTGTGTGTGGATGTTGGCCACTACTATTATACGTCAGTAAGATCTACATCATTATACCTCCTTTGCCAGTACCAAAATATAACAAAGTACTGGCAAAGGAGGTCTAATGATGAAGATGCTTACCACGAGCCCTCATCACTTTGATAGTGCATTGTCTTTGAGCTGTACGCCTTTTGGCGTCATCTGGTCGAGCACCAATTGAGACGAGGCTAAAAAAAAGAAAGCTGTCTCTGGTGTGGACCAATCAGTTTCAAGGACAATGCATCTAGAATTAGAGTGTGTTTTTTGTTTGCATTTTGACTACAATTATTGTGGTTAATGCAGACATGAATCCTTGTAAAAGGGTTTCAGTTTTGTTTCCAGAAAAAAGGGGGGGGGGGGGAAACCCTATTACTACGTCAGTAAGATGTTTAATTATACATTTAAACGATTCGCCACCCCGGCGATTGAGCTGTCGCGATTCAGGGGTGGGGGTCACTATGCCATTCACGATTCATTTTTCGTCTCATTTTTGTTACCGTTTCATTTATGCATTGTGTGTCTTTTCTTTGTATGTATTTTGAACTTCTTTCGCACCCTACGTAGCCAAGCGCTAATCAGAGGTGCGGTGGGGGGGGGGGAGTATAACAAACTAAACACACAAAAAGTTCTAAAGCAATGAGTTTTCAATCTAGATTTTAAAGTGCATAGCCTCCAGTGGCTTCCTAACATCGGAAGGAAGAGCGTTCCAGACGGCCGCAGAAGCGCATCTGAAAGCGCCGCGCGATGCGGTGACCGCCGACTTTGTTCGATGGCCAGCCAAAAGAAATATGTGTGTTGAACTTCTTTCGCACCGTACGTAGCCAACCGTGCTATTCATAGTTGCGGTGAAGGAGGGGGGTGGGATAACAAACTAAACACGCAAAAAACTGTTCTAAAGAAATGAGTTTTCAATCAAGATTTTAAAATGGCCTTGTACAGCCGTGCTCGCCCTATTCATCTAAAAGTAATGTGGCCCCATTATCACCTTCAAGTAACTTTGTGGGCGTCACAAATGATCGTTTCTCGCGCTGCCACTTATGAAGGGGGCACCGTGCCGCGAGCATCGAAGTCAATCTCGACCGGAGCACCGTTGACACCGCATCGGTTTTGTTGCAAACACGAACGGATTGGCGAGCGTCTATATAGGCGTAGATGATAAAGGGGGTGTTTTTCTTCTTCATTTATACTGAGAAAAACATTACCGTGACCTATCAGGAAGCCACCGAAGCTATGCGCTTTTAAAATCTAGATTGGAAACTCATTTCTTTATAACAGATTTTTGGGTATGTTTAGTTTTGTGGTCCTTTTCCCCGCACCTCCAATTAGCGCGGTTGGCTACGTACGGTGCGAAAAAAGTTCGACATACATACGGCTTCTAGCTCAGCCATCGAACAAAGCCAGCCACTGCATCGCGCGCTTTCAGATGCGCGTCTGCGGCCGTCTGGAATGCTCTTCTTTCCGATATTAGGAAGCCACTGGGCTATGCACTTAAATTGAAAGCTCATTTTCTTTCGAACTCCTTTTGTGTTTAGTTTCATGTCCTTGCCCCGCACCTCCGATTAGCACGTACGGTGCGAAAGAAGTTCAACGTGCGTACGTACATCACCGTCGCACTGGCAGAGCGCACTTACAAGTGGGCAAGGGGAAAACAGAGACGCAGAGAGACACACGGAGACACAATGTCACCGAGGGGAGCATTCCCAGGCCTCTTCCTAAAACCCCTACACAATAGCAGGAACCCCCGTGAGCAAACACATCCTACACTCACAGATAGAGACAAAGCTCCCCCCACACCCCACCCTGCAGCCTGGAGTAGCTGCCGGAGCAAGTGCTGTCAGCGAGCGCCTATTAAGGCCGGCGCGGCGCACAAAGAAAGGAGGAGGAGGCGGACGCAGCACCACGCCCGGCCACCTTTGTTTCTCCAGTAAACACACTTTTGTGTTTCCACGTGGCCACTGTTGCGCCAGCACACATGGCAAATACTGAACGCGTCCGTCAGTGACACTACCCTAAAGAGAAAGACATTATATATATATATAATTATATATTATAACAGATATGAAATTGGTGACATTTCGGTCAGTAGCCCTTTGTGTCATAGATGATGTTCACACTAAAGACTAAGGCTTAGTCATTGAAGGCTAAGTCAACCTAGAGCTGACCCAGGGCAGGTTCAGATACCACTTGCCACTGGTGTTATCCGTGGCTGAGAATCGATCCTAGGAAACCCGTGGCTGTGGGCGTCACTCTGCAATTGCCAAATGCTGATCGCAATGACAATACTTGCCCAGGAATTGAATCTCGGTGGGTGGAATTAAAGTTTCTGAGCTTTAGCCAACAACACAAAATCTTGCATACACAACACAACGCACCGTACCAACCTGCGTTGCGTGCCATTTACTCAAAACTCCTTCCACACGCTCAGCCACGCAAGCACAAACTAGTGGTGTCACACACACAGAGGCAGGAGACATCCACATAGCCGAATAGACTGTTGGGGCAAATGCTAACAACTTACATTTGTTCATAATAAAGTTTTTGGGTTAGATCGCGTGATTTATAAATGTGTCGTAACCCTCCACCACCCGACACGGCCAATCAGCAAAAAAAGTGTCACGTTGACAAAAGACAAATAGTTCACTGCTTTAGCCCACCGTTGTGTTGAAGAGTGAATCCACAACATTTACAGTTGTTGAGTAGTACGACGTGTCGCTGGTAATTACATCCAGCATCATCGGGCAATTCATCCAGCCTACGTGTTTAACTTGCATTTGTCTCGCCAATGCCGATGGTAACAAACCCACGGCGCCACCAAACGAAAATCAACGTGGGTCACAACTCGCAAGGGGCGTCCATAAATGACGTCACACCTAGGGGGGGGGGGGTCAGACATTTGTGACGATGTGTGACGAGGGGAGGGGGGTTTGCGAAATGTGACGTCACATCAAAATGCTCAACTTTAAATAAATATATAATTGTTATAACAACACTGCTACAACATCAGAGTGCAGCGCCACATTAAATACGCACTACGATGACAATAGTTTAAAGCGATTTGAAGCATGTTTTATTTACAAAATGGAAATATGGTTTTGAGGGGGGGGGGGGGGGGGCAGAGCTTTGTGACGTCATATTTGAGGGGGGGTCTGACTTTTTGTGACGCCGTGTGACGAGGGGGAGGGGGGTCAAAAATCGTCCAAAATCGCGTGACGTCATTTATGGACGGCCCCAAATGACCGATGAGACTGCGTCGTGTTTCGCCGTTGTGGTGCACGGCTTCACTGATGTCTGTTCGGGTCCTGCCGCGTTGCCGTTCGCGAGGAATCTCCGACGCGAACGCCCCACGTGACGGGGAGCTTCGTTCGGAACTCGACATTCAGTTCGCATCGGGCTGACATCGTGGCGAACGAACACGCGGTGCAATGCGGAACAAAAACAAAACCTCCGCTGAAAACTCGTGAACAAATGGGCTGAGCATCCTAAACAGCACCAAACTGACAAAGTCCTGGGACTCGGTGAAGCTTTGCTTCTCATGTCAAAGATCACCGTCATCATCGCAATGACAACCGCCTTCATGGGCAGCGTGTCGAAGGGTGCAGCGAACTGGATGCGGCATCGCGAATTAGTTTAGTTTTTTCATTTGTTTTAGCAACAGGCGCAGCGTTAACACAACCGACGGCCATCCAGTTCCCGACGACGCTGCCAGCGCGTGCAACGAAACGTCGGACATCGTGCGCCAACACAGCCAACGCAGGAGGAGGAGGACGCGCATTGGGAGAACAACAACAATAAAAACAACAACAACAAGAACAACAACAAGAACAACAACAAAACTTTGGAACCTCATTTGCCAGTAAAAACAAAACTGACACCTTATTTTTCCTTGTAAAAAAAAAAGGTGTCAGTTTTGGTGCCAGATAGAAGGGTAAAAAAACAATTGTCATATTTTTTTACTGCCAAATGAGATTCCAATGGTGTAAATGCTTGCCCTGAGCTCTCATACTCTGATGGTGCATTGTCTTTGAGTTGTGCGCCTTTTGGCGTCATCTGGTCCAACACCATGTGAGACTAGGCTCTAAGCAAAGCTGTCTCGGGTGTGGACCAATCAACTTCAAGGACAGTGCATACATTATCAGAGTTGTGTTTGTTTGTTTGCATTATGACTGCAGGTATTGTGGTCTATGCAAACATGACTCCTTGTAAAAAAAAAGGTGACAGTTTTGTTGCCAAATAGAAGGGTAAAAAAACAATTATCAACAACAAAACTTTTTAATTGTCGCTAGCGAGCCACCCGCCCGCGCCCGCCGGAGCGGAAACGGCGGCGAACGCGAATGCGCGCACGAACGCGCACACGAGCACCACCACTTCACCACCACCGCAAATGTTGTCTTTGGGTGGAGGCGGCAGTGGGGAGGAGGTGGTGGTTGTGGTGGTGGTGGTCGTGGTGGTGGTGGGGGGGGGGAATTCTCCTTTTCAAAGAGGTAAAAAATATATATTTCTCCAACCCCCCCCCCCCCCGCCCAAAAAATGACTTCACGAATGTTTGCCAGGGCCTCTAAATGTCCCCGTGCTCTCCGAAGGCGCGCTGGGATCAAAGTGGCACAGCCTCGTGATGAATCCCATTCCCGTTTCACGATAACGACTGCGACGGTTAGCACCCCGACACACGTGCGCGTGTGATGTGCGTGTGTGATGTGCGCGCGTGTGATGTGTGTGTGTGATGTGTATGTGATGTGTGCGTGATGTGTGTGTGATGTGTGCGTGTGATGTGTGTGGTGTGTGTGTGATGTGTGTGTGTGTGATGTGTGTGGTGTGTGTGTGTGATGTGTGTGTGATGTGTGTGCGTGATGTGTGTGGTGTGTGTGATGTGTGTGTGATGTGTGTGATGTGTGTGTGTGAGTGTGATGTGTGTGTGTGATGTGTGTGATGTGTGTGTGATGTGTGTGTGATATGCGTGTGTGTTGTGTGTGTGATGCGTATGTGATGTGTGTGTGCGATGTGTGTGATGCACTCGTGTACACGTAATGAATTGGCCATTGTTCAGTGGCGCGTGATCATTCAATTCCCAACCACACCACCACCACCAACAACGACTTGACGAATCACGGCATCTTAATCCGGCGTCGCCTATCAATTTGAGCATGAATTTGTCTAGTCTTCTCATTGGCATCGGTGTCTAACGTCGCGGTTTGCTTCCGGTGTCTACATCGCGACGTCAAATGTCTATAACTTTAAGTGTAATTTTCTTGGTTCTTTCGGTAAAGTCACGTAGGATGGAAATAATAAAATAATAAAAAATAAAACATAACAAAAAAATAATTCTCACGACGTTTCGGCCGCAACGCAAGCAGCCGTCCTCAGGTGGAGAACAGGTCTGTCGAGAAGACAGAAAGAACCAAGAATATGAATCCCTGCAGTCAAGAAAGCTTTAAATCGAAATTTTAAGTGTCATTGTCAGCCCTTTGTCAATCCACTGCCGCACGAGGGGCCCTCCCCTTGACGTGCCGGTCTAACAAGTTGGATGGACCATACTTCATACTTCACCGCACGAGTCAGGGAGTGGGCTGGTGAAGGCGATAGGAGGGACAATTCGCCACTTATGTGAACTGTGGCCAGCGCTCGAACTCGACTCCTCGACTCTGCAGGCAACTGTTCCACGGGCATTTTCGTTCAACGTATATATTCTTACGCACACTATTCTGTGCCTGTATCGTTGGGGGTATAGGTAATGAATTTTAACCAATGAACGGATGCATCGTTCCATGTCTTATGTTCAGCAGGATCCGTCCTGGCTGAGTGGGGTCCAAGCATCATCATGCACCTTCAAGCAGCAGCTCAAGACACTCAATTGTCCAGGCTCTCACCTATCCAGATTAGCACCTTGATTTGAAGCTTTCGTGACTGCAGGAATCCATACTCTTTGGTTTCTTCGGTAAAGTCACGTAGGTATAAAATAAAATAAATCACGACGTTTCGGGCGCAACACAAGCAGCAGACCGTGCTTTCCCACCTGATGATGGACGCTTGTGTTGCGCCCGAAACGTCGTGATTTTTTTTATTTTATACCTACGTGACTTTACTGAAAGAACCAAAGAGTACAGATGATCACCTGTTTAGGCTCTCACCTGTTCAGTCTGTCACCTATCCAGGATCTCAACTGTTTAGGGAATCAGTCGTTTAGGCTCTCACCTAACCAGACTCTCACCTGCCCCGGTTCTCACCTATCCAGACGCTCACCTGCCCCGGCTCTCACCTATCCAGACTCTCACCTGCCCCGGTTCTCACCTATACAGACTCTCACCTGCCCCGGCACTCACCTATCCAGACTCTCACCTGCCCCAGCTCTCACCTATCCAGACTCTCACCTGCCCCGGCTCACACCTATCCAGACTCTCACCTGCCCCGGCACTCACCTATCCAGACTCTCACCTGCCCCAGCTCTCACCTATCCAGACTCTCACCTGCCCCGGCTCACACCTATCCAGACTCTCACCTGCCCCGGCTCACACCTATCCAGACTCTCACCTGCCCCGGCTCTCACCTATCCAGACTCTCACCTCTTTAGTCTTTCATCTGTTGACGCTGCGCTTACGAGGAGCTTTGAGCTCTGGCTTCACACCTCCGAGTTCTGATTCGTGAAACGTGCACGCGTTATTAATCGTATGTATTACCTAGATAATTATAATTGTCAGCGAACTGACAGATCGTTCAGCGTCACCCGCTCGTGTGTGTGCGCTGGGGTTTCATCTGGCTACTCCGGCTCCCACCTTGCGCATCAAGCCAAACACTCATTCATGGAATTAAGAATATTTATACCGGATGAATCCTATGAGCTATAAAGCTATTTTTTTCCCACAGACGCGCAGCCGGGGTGGTTCGGCAAGTCGCAACAACAATTGGCCGAACGTCTCTCTCCCATTCGTCCACTCGCGCACCACCAACGCGGATTTGCCAGAACGCGCACGATCGCGGTGAGATCGCAGCGAATACAGACTCCACGCCACTCCCACGCCACCGCCCCACGTGCTCCAACGCTCACATCACAGGGTTTGTGATCAATCCACTACTGACCTTCATCCAGCAGTGGATGAATCATGACTTATAACGATCAGCAGCGTCATCTAACAATTTCACGACGTCTCCCCCTCCTCTTGTCCTCCCCCCACTCCCCCAACTCTGTACCCCCCTCTCCGCCCTCACTCCTAAGAGACACAATTAGAAGTGGCTGCAACCCCCCTCCCCCCCCCCAGCACTCTCAACGGGTGGGTGATCATGGCAACAGAGTGGTGCCCCCCCCCCCCCACAAGCTCACGCTGCCTGTGGGAGTGTGGGTGATGATGGTTCTTGGTGTCCTCTAGGGGAGCTAAGTCCCCCCACCACCACCCACCTACCCCACCCACAAGCCCCATGGGGCTCATTGAGCCACACTAATGCCCACGGAGGGTGCCCCGCGTGGGACAGCGAGGCGGGGCAATGGCTGCGGCGTGCGATGGCACCCCAAAAGCTGACATATTTCCATCATTTGTGCATAAATTATGGACGTGTGTGTGTGTGTGTGTACAGTATGTATATTATTGGTTCTTTCGGTAAAGTCACGTAGAAGGGAAATAATAATATTTTTTATTGTTTTATATTTGTATTATTTTATTGTTTCCCTTCTACGTGACTTTACCGAAAGAACCAAGAATATGAATCCCTGCAGTCACGAAAGCTTTAAATCAAAATGTATACAGTATGTGTTGTTGAATTAATGGATGCTAGTGTAATATTATCCACGACAATTATTTATCCCGAAGAGCCCTCAATGAGCTGTGACCATATTTGTCAAGAGGATTCCCGCATCGGGGATGTTTGACCAATTTCCGTAAATCGCCGTTTGGCTTTCATGCGGGAGGAAATTAGAATATACGTAGAGCACCCGTACAAGGCATTCAAGAATGCGCTGTTGTTCTGTCACCTCTTGACCACCTCAGGTCTCAAGCCGACAGCAGCTGCTATCGCCAGGCAGTGTCCCGTATAAAGCAGTGAACAGTCTCAAGCCGACACGTGTAGGCTGCTGCGAACAATATTATGATTATGGAAACTGCCTGATGATGCCGGTTGCAACTATCAGCGACACGTCCGGAAGTACCCACTTGTGGAATGTGTGCGAATCGATGTCCAACACAGCGGCGCTGCCGCGACTTCACTAATACAATTTGCCACGTTTGTCCGTCACGTGACAACTTTTTTAGTCGCCTGTGTCGGGTGGAGAAGGGTATACGAGGAAGTCACGTAGGTGAAAATAATAATAAAATAAAATAAAAAAAAATTTTATTTCATAAAATATATATATTTTTTTATAATTATTTTAACATTTCTTATTATTCTTTTATTATTCTTTTCACCTACGTGACTTTACCGAAAGAACCAAAAAGGCTGAGCTCACGGGGTCCGGCGAGATTGAGTCTGTTCAGGGTGATTGGGTCACATGGTCCGTTGTCCTTCCCCCGCACCTCCGATGAGCACGGTTGGCTTCTCACGGTGCGAAAGAAGTTCAACATGTTGCTTGATCGTGCACGGATTTTTTTACATGAAGATAAATCAAAGTATCCTGCGTTCTCCAATGTGCGTCTGGCGGTATTAAATTTCCACCGGTGTTGCTGAGCCAGTGCTGAAACGTCCACATTCCTGCGACGGACACGATTAAATATTTAAAGTGCAATTGAGTTCCTCACGAAGTGTGGACTTACACGATGGCACTCATTTTACCAACCCCAGAGGGACCATGATGATGATAGTGATGATAGTGATGATGACGATGGCAATGCTGATGTTGGCAATGATGATGATGATGGCAGTGACGTTGGTAACTATGATACTGACAGTGATGATGATGATGATGTTGAGGATGATAAATCTGGAGCTGAAGACCTCACGACTTCACAGCTCGGAGCCCAGTTGATCTCCCAACTAAGTTGTTCTGCATCGTACGTAAATATTACATTTCATACGTGCTGTATTTACAAACACAGATAAATATACGCACAGCGAAAAGTCACCCACATACGTCCGCAGTAAGCTATTATTACTTCCACAACTCGCCTTACTCAAATGCATTTCAAAACCATTTACTTGCATTTGTGGAGGTTTTTTTTGGCGTGCGTGCGTGCGTGCATATGCACACAATAAACTGTATGCACACATAAATGATGCATATACGTGTACATTAGTTTACATAATAAATGCAGTAGGAAATGGCAGGGGATTACTCGGGGGGGGAGGGGGGGGGGAAATCACTGCCACCTGCAAGCCTGCAAGTATGCCGTGACATTACTGTGAGACGTCACCAGGAATGATCAATCCATTGCTGGATGATGGCCTCAACCTCCCACGATGCACTTCGTGGCACCTACACTCGAGCTGAGAGTAGCTTTCGTGTGCTGTGCGACATGACAAATGTAATTTTAACTCAACTATTTTATTTTACCACTGAGTTATTCGTTTTTTTGTAGAGGCGACCGGGCCACACATCATAGCTAATCGAAGTAGATTATTATCATCACCATCATCAAGTGTGTGAATTTATATTCCCAGCCAAATAATCTGAATGCACGCGTCGATTCTAAGTGTGCAGGGCAAAATACAAACCGGAGGACCACGGGAAAAAAATCCACGCGATCACGTGGAGAGAGAACACCCCAACTCCAACTATATAAGCAGGCATCGTCAGGGTCCGGGTTTGAACCCACGACCTCCTGGGAGGAAGATAACATCTCGCCAAAGTTGCGCCCCCGCAATATGGATTCGTTATATGGGGGGGGGGAGGGGGGCAAATAGGGGGCACGTTCAACCCCCCCCCCCCCCACCGTCAAACCCACGAGACCATGACGTCACCATCGTCTCATCCTGCCGTCCCTTCAATTATTCAGCTCTCACAGCACTTGCGAACGAACCCACTCGGATACAGGCAGACACACCGCACGCCACCCACGCATAGCTGCAAAGAGACAGACAAAGATACCCCGTCTAGCCTCAACAGGCTGTTGGGGCAAGTGCTGTTAGCGAGCACCCATGAAGACCAAAACGGCACACGAGGAGGTGGGTGGCCAGCACCACGCCCGGCCGCCTTTGTCTGCCTAGAGGCGATGTTTATATACCGCAACAGGTAGTAATTTGAGGCTGAGTCGACCTAGCGGAGACCCAGCACCGGCTCAAATAATCGTCACTGGTATTGGCCATGGGCGGGAATCGAACCTGGGCCGCCGGGTTCGTAACGCAGCGTGCTAACCGCTACACTGCCGCTCCAGCATACAAATAGCTGCACACTCACACACACTCACACACACACGCACACACACGTGGCCTTGCTTGGCCTGCCGATGATCACGGTAAAGGTACAGCCCTGCAATTGCTCGCTCGCGTCACTGCTGGCGAAAGGGTCTCCACTTGGAGGGAGCTCCAGAGAGCCTGCCCGAGAGGTAATGTTGGTGTAGTTATTGATATTCTTATTACCAGCTTTCGATTTCGCCTGGATTTTATCTCTACTTCGTGAGTGTAGCTGCATTTTTACGTGCAGCGCTTTGAGATACTTCAATATGAAAGGCGCTTTAGGAAATAGAGGTTATTGTGATGATTAGAGATTACTTTGACATGGTTTTGGACTGCAGAAATCGATTGGCAGAAATCAATGAGCAAACATCGGGCAACAACAACAACATAAAACGCACACCGATAGGCGAATTTCATACGAAAAGAGACGTCTTTGCCAAGTGTGCCGCTCGCAAGACTCCGTTGGTGAGAGGCGGGCGCGAGGAGAGAGACACATTTTTTTGTTACCGGGAGAGAGGCACAAACGCCTCTCCCCGGACTGAGCAGCGGCAACCTCATTTCGCCAGCGAAAACCTCAGAGCCCGTGACCCCACATTGGCACGTTCATGAAATTAGACCCCGTAGCCCCTCAAAAGGATAGACTGTGATCCATCCACATGAATCACCCTGTACCTCCGATTAACACGGTTGGCTACGTACGGCGCGAAAGAAGTTCAACGTGCATATACATACGCCACTGATGTCTTCTTTCTGTCATAAGTAGGTGATGTAATACTGTACGGTGGAAGCGATGGTCTGTGTATCTTAGGCGGCAACAGGGAGGTCGAATGAATGCAACTGGTGTGTTGAGTGAGATTGTTGAGTGACACAAAAAGGGAAGGATTTGAAATTTAAGTGATATTTTTTTCAGATCCATGAATGTGTCCCTATTATTTCAGAGGTGGGTATACCAGTACTGCACGTGAATCACGTAAAAAATAAGCTGTGGTACGGGACATATCGGGTAAATGCCACCAAATAGGTAAATGCCACCACAGAAGTAAATACTCTTTGGTTGTTTCGGTGAAGTCACGTAGATATCGATGTGACTTTACCGAAAGAACCAAAGAGTATGGATTCCTGCAGTCACGAGAGCTTCAAATCAAAAGAGGTAAATGCCACCAAAGAGGAATCCAGATAAAAGCAATAGCAACGTCTGTGGAAGGTAACAGAGGACCGCCAAGGAAAAACGGAATGGGCTGATGTAGTGGAGGAGGATGAGGTGAGGGTAGAAGAATGACGAGAAACATCAGACACAGACGGGATGATATATAAACTAATCGCATTTTATTGTTATTTTAGCAGGTAAGGCCCACTGAGCTATATAGCTTTTTTTCAGAAGCGACCTGGCCACAAATGATAGCTCAACGAAGTGGCTTATCGCGTGGAAATTTAAAGTAACCAAATACTCTAAACGCAATTTTTTCTAAATGTGGAGTGAAAAACCGCAGGACCCAAAGAAAAATCCACACGATCCCAGGGATCAAACCCACGACCATCCTGTATACTAGACGAGGTAGTTAACATCTCGCCACCGTGGCGCCCTCATCATCATCAAATCATCATCTAATTATGATCATATAATGATGTTCTCAAAAAGCGGAGGGCTACTGCTGCTACTGCTGCCTGAAGTTCATGGTTCCAGCGTCCTCTGTAAAAGTGGCAGGACGGGAGAAGAAGAGATCTATAAATGGATCACCTTGTCCATGGGATAGAAGGCGGGCGAATTCCTTCCCACCCGTGCCTCGACGGGTGGGTGGGTGGGAATGTCGCTTCACTTTCTCACGAAAAACCCAAGAGAACCGGACAGTTTGGCGATGAGCTGCTTGTCAGATGAGACTCCGGTCAGAGCGAGCAGTGTCTTGTGCCGAAGTCTCACGCACGTCGGACGCACTGGCTAAATATAGGTCCTGAGACTCACGTGCAAAGAACCTCCCGCAAGACGAGGCCAGTGAGGCCCGTAGCCCGACACCGAACCCATTACCCACGCCCCTTATGAGTGAGCGCAACGCGGTTGGCATGGGCCCTGGGGTCACCATAGCCTGACACCGAACCCGGTACCCACGTCCCTTATGAGTGAACTCAACGTGGTTGGCATAGGCCCTGGGGTCACCATAGCCTGACACCGAACCCGGTACCCACGTCCCTTATGAGTGAACTCAACGTGGTTGGCATAGGCCCTGGGGTCACCGTAGCCTGACACCGAACCCGGTACCCACGTCCCTTATGAGTGAACTCAACGCGGTTGGCATGGTCCCTGGGGTCACCGTAGACCGGCACCACCCGCAGACTTTCTCGATAGATCGCCCCGCCATGGAGCGAACCCGGACGAGCCGTGAGGTGCGGCTCTACGGGACCATCCCCGAATTGACAACTGAACCTTTTTGGCCGCCTTATTCTCGGCTTGTCGGAGCCACAGCGATGAACAAGATAAGCCAGGCGCATAGCTTGCTTGCCGCGCTGCTCGTGGTGCAGCTGTGCCACTTGTCCCCCGATTACGAGCCTCTCATTGAAGCCGCTGGCGATAACCCGGGAGGAAGTTACGGCATCTGTGAAAACCAGACCCCCAGGATATCAGGATTTTTGAAGAATACTTTTGTGTGTGCGCGAAAAAAAAAACCCGAAAAAATTTAAAGTGACAAGTTTAGTTTCTACATCAGCGATGGCCAACTGGCGTCTCTCCCGAGCCGCGCACGGCTCTTGAATCCGCCCACACGCGGCTCCATCGAAGGGGCATAACGAACAACGCAGCACTATCACCGTCGTAGAAAAGAGATACTGAATTAAAGTGGCACGATAAGTTGTTTGATATAATAATATGATATATATACATACACTTGGATGTTTGTAGACCATGTGGGTGCTTTGTGGCTCTGAGTCTGGAGCAGGTCGGCCACCCCCCCCCCCCTTGCTCTACATAAACGCGCAGCTGCTTTGGTCATCTTGTTTACGATGCGTGAAGGCGAATCGCCGAGTTGTTAGATGGCTACGGTGACGTCAATCTCCAACACGCGCCGACTCAGTTGTTGGGCCCCTGTGTGGCCCGTCACGTTACCACGCCAGTTAGCGAAGGGTTCGTGGTGAACGCTGGTGGTTGGGGATCTTATTGAATCGGAATCGATGCGATGAACACTGAGCAGTCAACACTGATCGGTGTTCACCTCCGATGAGCACGGTTGGCTACGTGCGGTGCGAAAGAAGTTCAACATACATACAGTGAACACTGATCAAAGGTACTTAAACCGGCTTCGGGTTTGCCTCTGCTCTCCAAACACCCACGAAAATACCACGACGATCCCCTCTATAACCGTAACTGTTGGGAAAAGGCGCTGTTAGCGAGCACCTATTAAGGGCCGAAAGCACAAAGCACGCGGGCATCAGCGTGGCCAGAACACCACGCCCGGACTATCCACCTACAGCGTGTCTTACCCAGTGCTGGTATTCACACACACAGCACCAGATTCTAATCTATGGCCGAATCCACCTAGCGGAGGCCCGGAACCCTGGCTCAGAGAATACGACCCGTATTTTTTTAATCACGACGTTTCTGAGGCAACACAAGCCTCCCTCATCAGGTGTAAAAAGGCACAGCAAAATTATTTAGTTGTTTTCATTTATTTAATTGTATTGTTTTACCTACGTGACTTTACCGAAAAAACCAAAGAGTATGAATCCTTGCAGTCACGAAAGCTTCAAATCTAGAATGAATACGGCCCGTAACCAATTGTTGGCCTCGGTGGGGGAATCAAACTCGGGCGGGCTCCGGTTTTTAGTCGCAGTGCGCCGAAGCATCTTTCCCGCAACCTCCGATTACATAGCACTGTCGGCTACGTACGGTGGGAAAGACGTTCAACGGAGCGAAGGCAAAGGTCCCCCGTGTAGGCTCTCACAGGCGGTTGGCTAAGGGCGGTGCGTTCGTGAGCTAATAACATGCACACGCACACGAACGCACGCGCGCCCCCTGAACTTACAGACAACTCTTGCCCCCCTACAAAAAAAGCTCCCCCCCCCCCTCTGCCACCCCCACGGGAGTGACGCACACGCAATGACTCATTCCCATGTGTCGGCCTTTGCGAGACACTGACCTCCCTCTCCCTACCTCCACCCCCCCCCCCTGCACGCTGCTTGTTTATCTCACTCACTCACTCGCTCTCACGCACAGACGCACGCGCAAATTCATGGGGGTCCAATGCTAGACGTTGTTGTTGTTGTTTACCAGGTAAAGCCCACTGAGAGCCGTTAGCTGTTTTTGTTTTGTTTTATCAGAGGCGACCTGGCCGCGCATGATAGCTGATTGAAGTAAAACAAACCCGAACTATTAAACTTTTTTTTATTTTCCAGACGCGACCTGGATATCACACATTTGAGCCCAACGAAGTGGCTTATCGCGTGGAAATTTATAGCAGCCAAAAACTCTAAACGCGTGTTGTTGATTCTAAACGTGGAGTGAAAGACCGGAGGACTAGGAAAAAAATCAACGCGACCACGGGAAGAGAGACACCGCGCACTCTAAATATACAGGGTCTGGATCGACCCCTCGGGTTCCTGCATACCAGGCGAGGTAGTTAACATCTCGCCACAGTGGAGTGACTGATATCATCATCATCACCACGTGTGGGAATGTATCATCGCAGCCGAATCATCTAAAAGGCATGTTTGTAACTGTGAAGGGAGGGGAGAAAACCCCGAAGGGACCAGGTGAAAAGTTCACTCGATTACCACGGGGAGAGAGAACACGCAAAACCCCAAATATACAACAGGCGTCATCACCAGGGTCAGGAATCGAACCTATATTCTCTTGCATAGGGGTTCGCTGTGCATTTAAAAAAAAACATCGTGCAGTTCCTGCAAAACTGCATTGTAAGACCATCGCTGTCTTAGGTCACCAGCAAAAAAAATTTGAGCAAATGTGGATGGGCTGAACAATGTTGGGGCATCTGGTAGGTAGATAGATATTGGTCCTGAGCCAGCGATGACAATGCCATATAGACAGTGCCGGATTAAGCTAGTGCGGGTCCTGTAGCATGATGTTATAAAGGGGCCCTAAACAAAACAAAACACGTAAATATTAAATCACATATATTTTTTACTTGCATAGTAAAGTAATTGTATTTTTTCATTTGCTATACAGCCAGATATGACAAATGGCTAACCTTAAATGTTGAAGGCAGTATAGTGATAGGATAATCTGGCACTGCATATTGACATCACAGGGTCGAGTACTGCTGCAGATGGAAGGGTCTGTCCGTGCCGTGGTGCGCTCCGCTAGTAGCTGGTGGTCAGTCCGCCGGCTTGGTGAAGAGGCCAGGTTCACTATTTTTTTCAAATTTACGGGCACGGGAGCATAGAAGTACAGTACAACAGTGGAGTCTGCTGCACTGCTCCACCTGGCGAAGACACTGACGCTCGCTTTGTACCAATGGTCTGCATGTCAACAGCGGCGGGAGGGTGGCCTGTGTCCCATACGTCACGGCACACGAGAGGGGGGTGGGTGGCCAGCACCACGTCCTTGCCACCTTTGTCTCCCCGGTGCTGAAGTTCACACACGGCACCAGCTACCCGTATTAAGGCTGAGATCAAATATTCGCCGATCTTCTTGGTAGTGAGCAGCAATGGAACTCGGGTCGCACAGCGCATTGAACACAAGCGAGACACAACAAAAGGCAAAGGTGACCCGTATAGCCTTAACAACATGTTGGGGCAAGTGCCGTTAGCGAGCACCTATGAAGGCCGGTACAGCACACGAGGGGTGGGTATCCAGCATAGGTGGGACAAAGTCATTGTTATGCAAGTCCAAGTCGAGTCGCAAGTCATCAAATTCATGACTCGAGTCTGACTCGAGTCCAAGTCACATGACTCGAGTCCACATCTCATAGGTGGGACAAAGTCATTGTTATGCAAGTCCAAGTCGAGTCGCAAGTCATCAAATTCATGACTCGAGTCTGACTCGAGTCCAAGTCACATGACTCGAGTCCACATCTCATAGGTGGGACAAAGTCATTGTTATGCAAGTCCAAGTCGAGTCGCAAGTCATCAAATTCATGACTCGAGTCTGACTCGAGTCCAAGTCACATGACTCGAGTCCACACCTCTGGTATCCAGCATCACTCCTTGTCGCCTTTCCTCAACAGGTGTTAACCAGAGAGTCCACACGAATGTGTATATAAAAGTAAACGATTACATTAGACATCTACATTCATAAAAAAAAAAATCTAATCACACGTTGCGCATAGTGATGCCTTGCGGCAGTTTGGCCCAAATGTATTGCTCAAAGCACCTCTCGCAATTCCCATCATCGCAGACTCGCGCTGCACTCAATGAGCGTCACACGAAGGATGAGTCGAGACATTGACGAGGAATGACCAAACAGAAACAAAGCAATACCTGTCCACACATTCCACAGGTCAAATAACTTGACATCCTGCGTGTGCACAACCGGGCGAATTAGATATTGAATTTATTTATCTGACTGGAGATGACAGCAGGTCCCCCCCCCCCCCCGTCACGATGGCGTTTTCTCGTCAATTACAGATTGATGGCAAAATTTTGACTGAAAACTTTCGTGACTGCAGGAATTCATATTCTTGATTATTTCGGTAAAGTCACGTAGATACAAAAATATATAATAATTTTTTAAATAAATTGAAAATAATATAAAAAATAATAAAACATTTTTTTTTAATAAAAATTATTAATTGAAAAGAATATAAAAGATAATGAAATACAATTTTTAATAAAAATAATACATTGAAAATAATAATATTTTTTTGATCTTCTTGTGGCGGCTGCTGATGATGTTGATGTAGGTTCTAGAGCAACAGCTCAACTTGTACAACGAGGTGGTTAATGAGCCACGTGCTTGCGTCCGTAGTGGTGCATCGCTGCTCTGTCACAATTCCTCCCTCCAACCTCGTGTCTGTGAATCGGACCTCGAGTTGATCGTTCCACGTGTCACGGTTTCTGTTCTGGATGATCACAACCGCCATGGCGAAACGTTAATCCCTTCGCCTGTTCATCTTCTTGGTTCGTTCGGTAAAGTCACGTAGAAGGGAAATAATAAAAGAATAAAAATAAAACATAATAAAATCATTCTCACGACGTTTCGGCCACAACGCAAGCAGCCGTCCTCAGGTGAAGAACAGGTCTGTCGGAAAGACAGCGTCTGTCTACCTTCGCCTGGCATACAGGATGGTAGTGGGTTCGCAAACCAGATTTTGACGGGATCGAACCCATATTTGGAGTTTGCATGTTCTCCCCGTGGTCGCGTGGACTTTTTCCCTCCGGGTTTTCCCCTCCACATGCTTTTTAATCGCATCAGATTTCCCACGGGATTAATCCACCTCGCTTAGCTATCATTTGTGGCCAAGTCGCCTCTGAAACAGAACTACATAACTCAGTGGGCCTTACCTGGTACAATAAAATAAAAAAAGTCTAGTTAGAAAAACGTGTCTGACTGCACGGTGACACAGGTGAGAGAGTGTTGAGATGCCGTTGTGTTGAGACTTGATCCACTGCCGTGTGATAAGCATGCCCCCGTGTCAAAGTTAATACCGATCAAAGCCTACAGCAAAACATGTAACGTACACGTGTAAGACGACAATAATCTCTACAGCCCCTTTGTTAATCTACTGCTGGGTGAAAGCCTCCGCATTTTATGCCGGTCACGTGATGGGGGGACTGTCTGGCCATACTTCACCACGCTGGTCGGTGAAGGCTGATGGAACGTGGGGTCTGGGTGGGGGGTTGAGAGAGAGAGGGGGAGGGGGTCGGTGCAGACTCGGTTGAGATCCCACCGACCACTGTGATGCTATCCGGGAATTGAATTCAGGTGGCCTAGCGCGATAGGCACCGACAACAGATGTCACGGTACCGCACGCTTCCTCGCCAGCATTGTTAAACTTCAGTGCCTCTGTGCACTGAAGTTTGACGGCTGCGATTGTGTCACAACAATGTCACACGGGGAGACGAACAGACCACTTCGGGGGGCTTTTTCTCTCTCCATACATTCTGATGCAATTAAAAACGCATTATTTGTCAAAATCCCGACAATTTTGGGTCAGGATTCAGATGTTTTTTTTATTTCGGCATTACCCGTAGAATACTTTCCACAGCTAGTGACCCGCGAGATGATTTTGGGCCACCTCCAGCACAAGTATTTGTTTTTGTACGGACTCTCCGAACACACTGTTACATGTTGTGTATGTACGTGTGTGTATGTATGTTGAACTTCTTTCGCATCGTACGTAGCCAGCCGCGCTAATCGGAGGTGCGGGGGAAGGACAACAAACTAAACACAAAAAGCATTTCTAAAGAAACGAGCTTTCAATCTAGATTTTAAAGTCAATCGCTCCAGTCGCTTCCTAATATCGGATAAGAAGAGCGTTCCAGACGGCCGCAGAAGCGCATCTGACAGCGCGCGATGCAGTGGCCGTGTTTGTTCGGTGACTCGCCAAAAGCCGCTGCAAACCCAACTGAAAACTAAACATCTCCCAGGCGAATGATTCAGAACCGTCCGACAAAAAAGAAAAGAGAACGCAACACAGTTTTGACATCCGTAGCGCGTGTGCGTGTAACACAGATAAGACGCGAGCATGTGCCAGTCAAGGAGCCATTGAACCCACAGATTGATAAAGAAACGGAAATCGTGTCCGTCAACCCACATTCGATCCGACACTACGCACGTGCACGTCGCTTTATTGCTCGCTTACCACTGCACATTCCCCCGACAGCCTGTGTAGGCTACACGAGGGATGTTTGTCGTGTGTGTGTGCGGGGAGCGGTAGTGTAGCAGGTAGCGCGCTGCGCTACGAACCCGGCGACCCGAGTTTGATTCCCGCTCACGGCCAATACCAGTGACGATTGTCTGAACCGGTCCTGGGCCTCCCCTAGGTCGACTCAACCAATTGTAAAAAAAAAAACATCGCCACTCGGGAAACAAAGGCGGTCGAGCGTGGTTCTGGCCACCCACCCCCTCGTGTGCCGTGCCGACCTTCATAGGTGCTCGCTAACAGCACTTGCCCCAACAGCCTGTTACAGCTATACGGGGGTATTTGTGCCTGTGTGTGTGCCTGTGTGTGCGTCTGTGTGCCTGTGTGTGTGCCTGTGTGTGTGCCTGCGTTTGTGTGCCTGTGTGTTTGTGCCTGTGTGTGCCTGTGTGTGTGCCTGTGTGTGCCTGTCTGTGTGTGTGCCTGTCTGTGTGTGTGCCTGTGTGTGTGTGCCTGTGTGTGGCTGTGTGTGTGTGCCTGTGTGTGCCTGTCTGTGTGTGTGCCTGTTTGTGTGTGCCTGTGTGTGCCTGTGTGTGCCTGTGTGTGTGCCTGTCTGTGTGTGCCTGTGTGTGTGCCTGTCTGTGTGTGCCTGTGTGTGTGCCTGTGTGTGTGCCTGCGTTTGTGCCTGTGTATGTGCCTGTGTGTGTGCCTGTGTCTGTGTGCCTGTGTGTGTGCCTGTGTGTGTGCCTGTGTGTGCCTGTGTGTGTGTGTCTGCGTTTGTGCCTGTGTGCGTGCCTGCGTGTGTGCCTGCGTCTGTGTGCCTGTGTGCGTGCCTGCGTGTGTGCCTGTGTGTGTGCCTGCGTGTGTGTGCCTGTGTGTGTGTGCCTGTGTCTGTGTGTGTGCCTGCGTATGTGTGCCTGTGTGTGCGTCTGTGCTTGTGTGCCTGTGTGTGCCTGTGTGCGTGCTCACACTCTCCGCTCGCACTCGACTCACCTCCCCTCCCGTGTGCCGCAAGCTCAAGTTCACGGTCCCCCCCCACTCCGATTTTGCCGCTCCTCCCTCCTCCCACACTTTAATCAGCCGCAGCCTCCCCTCCCTCCAGCCCTGATGCCGGACACAAGGGGGGCAATTCCGCCGAGCCGAGGTAGCTTCTGTGTGCTGCGTTCACCTTGTGTCACCGCCGCCCCACGCCAGAGCAGAATCCAAGCCAGACCAGCTGGCTTCACGAGCGAACCCTCTCTTACTATCTCTCTCTCCCTCTCTCCCCCTCTCTCTCAGATCCTGGCCCCGGTTGGTGGGTGGAGAGATAAGGGTGCTAAGAGTGGGCGGGAAGGGGGTTGCGAGGAGGGAGTGGGGATGGAGCGATGGGGTGGGGTGAGCGAGGGAGTAAGTGGGTGGGTGGTGGCGATGGGAAAAGGTTGCTGTGAACCAGTTGTGTTGGGAGATGTGAGATGGGATGTGAAAAAATTGTGAAGCCGTGGAGCAGCAGCGATGAGGTGTTTGCGCGCGTGTGTTATGGAAGTCGTTTCGGAAGCGGCAGTTGTCGCGGTTAGCGGCCGCGCTGCGCTACGAAATCCTGGCCACCCGAGTTCCATTCGCGCTCACGGCCAACACCAGCGACGAATATGTGAACCAGTCCTGGATCTCCCCTAGGTCGACTCAGCCTCATCAGTCTCGAATGAGCACCTGGTGCGGTGTGCAAAATCGCAACTGGGGATAAAAAGTTGGCCGGGTGTCGTGCTGGCCACCAGTACTCCTTCGTGTGCCATACTAGGCCATCGTAGGCGCTCACTAATAGCACTTGCCCCAAAAGCTATGTTAAGGCTATACGGGTGGTCTCTGTCTTTGTTATGGAAGTCGTAGAGTCTGCCGAGAATTAAGTTCTCAACCAGTGGCTCTTCTTAAGATGGGGTGCGAGACGTGGAACAGATCATTGTATAAAGTAAATCATTAAGTACGGGCACGTAAGTACAACTACTTTGCTTCATCAAGCCCTCTATGTATTAATTAACATTATAAAAACATTTTACGATTGAGAACCAAAGGGGTTGCAAGGCTGCAGTAGAGGTTAAGAACCATTGTTCTGAAGCTTTCATTGTTAATACATTTGACTCGTTCACTGGCGCACGTTATTTCTTTATTTAGGCACTTGAGATGACGTGCATATTCATAAACTATTTTTCGAGGAATACCTGAACACCGAATTTGCATAATGGCTGCAATATGTTTCGGTGTCAATTAATTCAATGGCCGGAAATTTCTCAAATGTTGGCCTGCGGTTCATGACATCGCCAACAATGCAGAGGTCTTAATAATCTCACAAGTGATGTAGCGGGGAATATCACATCCGCTTTCAGACAGCACGCTTGGAAAAAAAAGGCCTACGATTAATAGCAGAATTTAGCGACACCGTGACATTGTGAGTACGTGCCTTCACTGACACGTGATGTTGGTTGATAATTTGCAGGAACGCCACTGCCCACAGTGTGGAAACTCATTCTGGCCTCCCAGCACTTCAATTTTCAAATGTAAACTATTTAAAACAACTACAACTATTTTTTATTTTAACAGTTAAGGCCCACTGAGCTATATGACATTTTTTTTAGAAGCGACCTGGCCACACATGATAGCTTAACGAAGTGGCTTATCGTGTGGAAATGTATTGCAGACAAATTCTCGAGGCGCGTGATGTTGAATCTAAATGTGGAGGGAAAAACCGGAGGACACAGAGAAAAATCCACGCGACCACGGGGAGAGGGAGACACACATGCTCAGAATATACAGCAGGCATCAGGGTCGGGATCGAACCCACGACCTCCTGTATACCAGGCGAGGTAGTTAACATCTCCTAGCCACAGTGGTGGTGATGATGAGAAGGAGACACGCATACTCCAAATATACAGCAGGCATCAGGGTCGGGATCGAACCCACGACCTCCTGTATACCAGGCGAGGTAGTTAACATCTCCTAGCCACAGTGGTGGTGATGATGAGAAGGAGACACGCATACTCCAAATATACAGCAGGCATCAGGGTCGGGATCGAACCCACGACCTCCTGTATACCAGGCGAGGTAGTTAACATCTCCTAGCCACAGTGGTGGTGATGATGAGAAGGAGACACGCATACTCCAAATATACAGCAGGCATCAGGGTCGGGATCGAACCCACGACCTCCTGTATACCAGGCGAGGTAGTTAACATCTCCTAGCCACCGTGGCGCGCCCACTTAAACCACGCTAACCCTATGAAACAATCGCATCTGGGCCACGCCACAAACCTCGAGTGCCCACGCTCGCTAACAACAATGATGCCATCGGCATGAATCTCATAGATATATTAAAAAAGCCCCCACAACTATGCAGCCATCAGTTATTTGGCAAGCGGCGGGCGGAGGATGTGAGACGCCAAGCCCCTTGCAATGTCCCCGCCATCCCATGCCGAGCCAGGTTCATCAACTCGTCAAGCAAATCGACGCACACAAAGACAAATATTCCCCACCCCCCGTATAGCCTTAACAGACTGTTGGGGCAAGTGCTGTTGGCGAGCAGCTGTGAAGGCCGGAGCGGTACACGAGGGGGTGGATGGGTGGCCAGCACCACGCCCGGCCGCCTTTGTCTCCCCAGTGGCGATGTTTGCACACGGCACTCAGGTACTAATTTGAGGCCGAGTCGACCTAGGGGAGGCCTCGAACGGGTTCAGATAATCGTCACTGGGTTGTTGGCCGTGAGCGGGAATCAAACTCGGGTGGCCGGGTTCGTTACGCAGCGCGCTAAACGCTTTACGACCGCTCAGCGTGCATACACACAGACACAAATACCCCGTGTAGCCTTCACAGGCTGTCGGGGCAAGTTCTGTTTGCGAGGACCTATGAAGGCCGGAAAGGCACGCTCGAAGTTGAGTGACCAGCACCACGCCAGGCCGCCTTTGTCTTCCTAGTGGCGATGACGCACAGACACACACACGCGCACGTCACGCCACGTACGTGTGTGTGTGTCTATGCGAGACTCACTGCCTGCTCGCAAGCCTCGAGCTCAACAGCACCCGCACCATCGTGCCCCCTCCCCCTCACCATGCCCCCCCCCCTCACCATGCTGCCCCCACCGTGCCCCCCCTTACCATGCCCCCCCCCCACACCATGCCCCCCCCCTCACCATGCCCTACCCCTCACCATGCCCCCCCCCCCTCACCATGCCCCCCCCTCACCATGCCCTCCTCACCGTGCCCCCCCCTCACCATGCCCCCCCCCCCTCACCATGCCCCCCCTCACCATGCCCCCCCTCACCATGCCCCCCCCTCACCATGCCCCCCCCCCACACCATGCCCCCCCTCACCATGCCCCCCCCCCTCACCATGCCCCCCCCTCACCATGCCCCCCCCCCCCTCACCATGCCCCCCCCTCACCATGCCCCCCCCACACCATGCCCCCCCTCACCATGCCCCCCCCCCTCACCATGCCCCCCCCCTCACCGTGCCCCCCCCACCATGCCCCCCCCCACCATGCCCCCCCACCGTGCCCCCCCCTCACCATGCTCCCCCCACCGTGCCCTCCCCCACCATGCCCCACCAACCCAACCGTGCCGTCCCCCACCACTCCATGTCCACCCTCCGCTCACGTCGCCCCTCGAATCCCCGCTGCCTCTGTCCGTCAGGGCCGCAGTATTTTTATCCGAACAGGTGTCGCTTGGACGACACTCGATCCGGCAGGGCAGCAGCGCTCGGCCAGGTCTTGCGGGCTCTGCTGTGGTTTACAATTCTACTGATCTGTGGCATAGCTGCCCATGAGCCAACCCCATCCGCCCACACCTACCCACTCGCGCACCCTCTCTCAAAGACAAAGGTCCCCCGTATAGTGCTGTGGACGGTTCGGGCAAGTTGCTGTGAGTGAGCACGCAGGCAAGAGAGTGGCAAAGATACCACATGCGGTTAGTTCACTCATTCATTAAATTAATGTTTTTGTTTAGCAAAAAGCTCGCGCCGCCGCACTAAAGAGGCCATCGATATACTTTTAGAGTATAAATTAAACGAAGGAAGTCGTAGCGATAAAATCAAGACAGCGGGTGATGTTAGCGAGCACACACAGACACGGACACGCAAAGGCACATGTCTCTCCCCGTATAGTCTACATAGACTGTTGGGGCAAGTGATGTTAGCGAGCACCGATATGGTGGCTGGAATGTTTGGAATGGCGCACGATGGAATTTTAGCCGTGGACGGGAATCGAACCCACGAGGCCAGAGTTTCGCAAGCGCTGTGTGCTAACCAACGCACCACCGCTCCCTCACACACGCATCGCCGCCCTGGTCAGAGGCCGGCCAACAGAACACAGCTGAGAACTAGTTCAAGGACAACGCTACTTGATATGCTATGGTTCTTTTGGTAAAGTCACGTAGATAGAAAATAAAATATTAAATAAAATAATACAAATATAAAAAATATTTAAAAAAACAAAAAACTCACGACGTTTCAATCGCAACACAAACGTCCTCTGGTTTAACACCGTTTTTGAGACGAGGCTCAAAAGAAAGCTGTCTCTGGTGTGAACCAATCAGTTTCAAAGACAATGCATATATTTTCAGAGTATGTTTTTTGTTTGCATTCTGCCCACAAGTATTGTGGTTAATGCAGACATGATTCCTTATAAAAGGTTTCAGTTTGGTGTTTTAACACCTTAACACCTGTTTTGTTGCCAGAAAAAAAGGGAAAACTGATTCTCATATTTTGGTACTGGCCCACGATGTAGCTATTTGGCTGTTGCGTAGCTGGCCGCGACTCGCTGATGAGCGCTAAAAGGGAAGGCGACGTGAGCTCAGCTGGGTTGAGTCGCGCAAAAGTCTTCCAAGTGCCGCAGAAGAAACACTCACCGTCGCGCGTTACGTAAGCGCCCCCTACTTTGCGCGAAAAATGCTCAATTTCTTTCCCCCATTAATATTTTGACTCCGCAAGAAATTTTAAACACTTTGCTGACGCGGTAATTTCTCGAACGTTCGCTTCTTCCCCCCCCCCACCCCCTTTCTCCCAAAAATTTCTATCCCGATTGCTATATCAGCGTCGCGAGATCCATTCGGATATCTTGTGGAGAGCCGCCGAAGAGAACAGTCGCAACGCTTCTGCCACGTTGTGCACTTCTACGGACGGAAGAGCAATGTTCACTGCGTCGCGGGAAACATACCGACAAATTAAGCGCGGGGAAGCAAA
This sequence comes from Lampetra planeri, assembly GCF_965212315.1. NCBI lineage: Eukaryota > Metazoa > Chordata > Hyperoartia > Petromyzontiformes > Petromyzontidae > Lampetra > Lampetra planeri. Next base: position 3,878,340 of record NC_136145.1, on the reverse strand, counting down.
TTTAAAGCGACGCGGTTTCTGCGTAGCCACTGCCGATGGGAGTCTGAGATCATCAAGCCCACGGCTCAATCAACGACAGCTGCCTGGACTCGAACCAGGGATTTCAGTGCCAGCTCAGTGGACTGACACCCGATCCAGCGAGCCGCCTCTCTCCTCGTAATTCTCAACGTTCGTACAGAATGTATGCTCCTCGACATAAATTATGGAGTTATTTGTTTGTGTGTGTGTGTATATGTGAGTTAAGGCCAGAGAAGGCTGGGACATTCTGCAGTAAGGATACAACTGGAGGAAGATTTGCACAAGCACATGCAGTGTAAATGAAATATCCATTAATTTCCACCCCGCAGTGGAAATGGCCAATATTTGTGATTATCTGGTCATCATCGTCGTCATCATCATTATTCATGTTCAATGCACTGCTGGATAAAGGCATCCCCGGGGTTCCAAATAAAACAAAATGGCCGAGGCAATTAAATATTTTATTTCTGGGACACTTTTCTCCAGGCGTGTACTTAACTCCGCGACTGGGGTATCAATCAATCTGAAATCAGTGCCACACTCCGCGATGTCGAAACGCAGCGAGGACGATTACGCCGAAACCCTGAACGCTCGCGGTACGCACCGTGGCGGTGCATCGTGTACAGCTCGTCGAGATGAGTCGATTGCCGCATTGCCGACCATCAACAGACTAAAAATGACTGCATCACGGACATTATGCGAGAGCCGGGGTACTATGGTACCGCCATGAAGTTAAATTATAGTATCTGGCCAACCTAATCATGAACACATCTCCAGGAAGGATCATAAAATACCTATAAATAATTACCATGCGTTCAATGATCTCCTATATATGCAAATAAATAAGTGAATATTTGAAGAGTCAATTGCAGGTAGGAGGAATCATGTCAATGTCTGTATTGTGTTAGTCACGTTCTCCACAACGACGCTGTTGGGTTATGTTGTGTTATATTCCTACTGGACGTAAAATTTGACATCAACTAATTCTCTTCTAATTCTCAAGATGCAAACATCGAACCGTACGTGCGTGAGAATTGATGATCTTGCAAATAACATGCCAGGCTAATGGAGCAAACGACCATACAAACAAGACATAATCGGCATGGGAGAATACAACTGACTGAAAAATGAAGACAGAAATTTAAACCGTGCTATCCCTATCGAAAAGGTTGCACTGCTCTGCAAGGGCATGGTGACTGTGTGATTGCGTGGGGAGCGGTGGCTCAGTGGTTAGCGCTACGCTGTGCGGCGAACCCGGCGACCTGAGTTCGAATTCCGCTCACGGCCAACACCTGTGACGATAATCTGAGCCGATGCTGGGCCTTCCCTAGGTCGACTCAACCTCAAATGCGTACCTGGTGCGGTGTGTAAACAAGGCCACTAGGGAGACAAAGGCGGTCGGGCGTGGTGCTGGTCAACCACCCCCTCGTGCGTCGTGCTGGCCTTTATAGATGCTCGCGAACAGCACTTGCCCCAACAGTTAGTTAGGGCTATACGGGGGATCTTTGTCTTTCCTTTTTGTGTGATCGTGTGTGATTGTGTGCAATTGTGTGATTTTATGATTGTGTGTGTGATTGTGTGCGATTGTGATTTTATGATTGTGTGTGTGATTGTGTGCGATTGTGATTTTATGATTGTGTGTGTGATTGTGTGCGATTGTGATTTTATGATTGTGTGTGTGATTGTGTGCGATTGTGATTTTATGATTGTGTGTGTGATTGTGTGCAATTGTGTGATTTTATGATTGTGTGTGTGATTGTGTGCGATTGTGATTTTATGATTGTGTGTGTGATTGTGTGCGATTGTGATTTTATGATTGTGTGTGTGATTGTGTGCGATTGTGATTTTATGATTGTGTGTGTGATTGTGTGCAATTGTGTGATTTTATGATTGTGTGTGTGATTGTGTGCAATTGTGTGATTTTATGATTGTGTGTGTGATTGTGTGCGATTGTGATTTTATGATTGTGTGTGTGATTGTGTGCGATTGTGTGATTTTATGATTGTGTGTGTGATTGTGTGCGATTGTGATTTTATGATTGTGTGTGTGATTGTGTGCAATTGTGTGATTTTATGATTGTGTGTGTGATTGTGTGCGATTGTGATTTTATGATTGTGTGTGTGATTGTGTGCGATTGTGATTTTATGATTGTGTGTGTGATTGTGTGCGATTGTGATTTTATGATTGTGTGTGTGATTGTGTGCGATTGTGATTTTATGATTGTGTGTGTGATTGTGTGCGATTGTGATTTTATGATTGTGTGTGTGATTGTGTGCGATTGTGATTTTATGATTGTGCGTGATCGGGGAGGTGCGGGCAGCCAGCGCAGGTCGTGAACCGGGGTTGGATTGGAGGATTGAATTAGGGAATCGAGGTTACACAGGGGTCAGCAGGAGTGGAGGTCAGCGTCCATCTGTCGGGATCTGCACATGCGGAGGATGCCTCGATAGGAACGGAGACCTGGGTTCACCTCCATCTGCAGGAATCTGCAAGTGCGGAGGACGATTCAGCAGGATGGGAGACCTGGGCTCACCTCCATATTCAGGAATCTGCAAGTGCGGAGGATCCATCGATAGGAACGGAGACGTGGACTCACCTCCAACTGCAGGAATCTGCAGATGCTGACTGTGTGTGCTTGCTGGTTCCTGTTCTTTTTCTTCTGATCTTTTTCCTTTGCTGACGCTTGCAATGTTCCTCTCCCTCTATGTCTGATTTATTTTCCTTTGGTCGTCTCTGTAGATTTTTCAAATTGCTCATGTAATTTAATCTCTTGCACTGCTTACTCGCGTGAGCGTGCATATTTAAGACAAATACCACCGATTTAAAGCTCGCTTCTTGATTGAGTTGTCGTCTGTGAATAATAATAATAATAATGTCATATTTTCATGAAATTAACCTAAACTCTACGTGACAGAATATCTCAAAATAAAGTTAAATAAATTATTGAACAAATTGATATCTTACTTTTCATTTCCCGATGACACTCGGTGGCCTTACTTTCAATCAACATCAATGATTGTATCAGCAACACCAACAACAATTTGACGCATTACCAACAATTACATCAACAACAATGACATATCAACATCCGCAACAATTAAGAGTATTGTTCATATCAACAAACATAAACAAAAATATATCCCAATCGACATGACATGTCAACAAGAATGTAAATGTTAACATCATCAACACCACGTGTACAATAAATATTAGCAACAGCCGTAGAACTATTTTACAACCACAATTGAAGCTGCAATACTGTATAACTCGACCATTATAATGACAACGACAACCACATTATCACCACAACCACCACATTATAACCATAACAACCACGTTATAACCACACTATAATAACAGCCGTAATACAACCATAACAACATCATAATCACATCCATGACCACATTATGAAGTGCAATATAACCACAATCACCACATTAAAACCACAACCATCACCCTATTATAACCACAACCATGCCCACATTAAAGCAACGTTACGTATATTCGTTCTGCGTGTTTTCAACAGACCGTATAGGACAGTGTACTTCACTAATTTTCAGAAGACCGAGGGGTACTTTCGCCGACAAGACATCATCAGTGTGAGGAAAGCCGCCACACATTTAAAACCATTGCTGAGTTTGACAGCAGCACGATGATGATGATGATGATGTGGGGGTGTTTTCACATCTGTTGTGTAGTGTCGGCTGCCTGCAAGCCAGGGGCCGCACTAAAGGCCATCGGGGCCCGTCAGTAGCCCACGGTGGCCTTGCCATGAAGAACGCCGCTCGAAGCTGATGGTAGTGGCAGTGTGGGCAAATTGGCGACTGAGTTAAGGTGACGTTCAGATCGACACAGCTTCACACCGACAGCTGGTTCATATCGGATCGTGGAGAGGTGTCGTGACGTCAGGTCACAGACGGACCGGACGAATGCATTAACGCTTTCAAGTTTAGTCGGAAAGTGATCCATAAAAATATGATGAAAATGTCGTTAAGATTTAAAGCTTTCGTGACTGCAGGGATTCATCTTCTTGGTTCTTTCGGTAAAGTCACGTAGAATGGAAATAATAAAATAATAAAAATAAAACATTATAAAATAAATTCTCACGACGTTTCGGCCACAACGCAAGCAGCCGTCCGTGAAGCCGAAACGTCGTGTGAATGTATTTTATTATGTTTTATTTTTATTATTTTATTATTTCCATTCTACGTGACTTTACCGAAAGAACCAAGAAAATGAACATGTCGTTGTCAACATCGGCCGTGGTCAATCCACTGCTGGATGAAGGCGTCCCTAAGCCACAATTTATTCGCGATCCTGCGATGGATTGACAAAGGGGCTGCCAATCATTATTACTTGTTATATAATTTTTAATCTTGTAATAATACGTTCTGCGATTCATTGACGCGCCATCTGTGGGACGGGAGCCGCGTCTCTGCCACCCACTCATGACCCCTGGCTACCGTGCACCAAGGCGTCTCCGGTCCTCTATGTCTGATGCTGCCTTCTTCTTCATCTTCTTCGTGTCGCACAGGCTGCTGATGTCGATGCAGAGAAACGACTACGATTTTCACATTAAGGTGGTCAAGCCACAGATAACCGCGCCAGGAGCGGTTAGCGGAGCGTTGTCGGCTGCGATGGGCTTTGCATCGTTATACGCTGTACGGTCTGTTCTGGATAACCCACAGTCGCACCACCACCACTGCTGGAGAAAGGCACAGCAAAATAACTGTAGGGACAGTTATTCGCTACAGTTATTTTGCTGTGCCTTTTTACACCTGATGAAGAAAGCTTGTGTTGCCTCCGAAACGTCGTGATTTAATTGATTTATTTTAATTTATTATTATTTTTTACCTACGTTACTTTTCCTAAAAAACCTAAGAGTATGAATCCTTGCAGTCACGAAAGCTTCAAATCTAGAATTACTGCTGGAGATTTCGATTTAAAGCTTTCGTGACTGCAGGGATTCATCTTCTTGGTTCTTTCGGTAAAGTCACGTAGAAGGGAAATAATAAAATAATAAAAATAAAACATAATAAAATACAATTCTCACGACGTTTCGGCCACAACGCAAGCAGCCGTCCTCACGTGAAGAACATGTCTGTCGGAAAGACAGCGTCTGAATGAATATTTCATGAATGTTTCATTCAGACGCTGTCTTTCCAACAGACATGTTCTTCACCTGAGGACGGCTGCTTGCGTTGTGGCCGAAACGTCGTGAGAATTATTTTATTATGTTTTATTTTTATTATTTTATTATTTCCCTTCTCCGTGACTTTACCGAAAGAACCAAGAAGATACTGCTGGAGAGTTTTTAACTTTCCATTTGTACATCCGAAACCGCATCCCACTGCCACGGTTTGTGCAGTGGGTGCTGTTCAGGGTGGACCACGAGCCTCGTGGGAGGTCACAAAACCCCCCAGGGGAATCTTCTGCGTTGGGTCTTTCACAAAGGTGTGTGTGAGTTGATTTGAAGCTTTCGTGACTGCAGGAATCCATGCTCTTTGGTTCTTTCGGTAAAGTCACGTGGGTATAAAATAAAATAAATCACGACGTTTCGGGCGCAACACAAGCGTTCATCATCAAGTGGGAAAGCTTGGTCTGCTGCTGAGGCAGACTGTTTGCCTGCGGCAATGAAAGCGGTGTTGTGTTTTACACACCGAACCAGGTACTCATTGGAGGCCTCATCAGCAGACCAAGCTTTCCCACCTGATGACGGACGCTTGTGTTGCGCCCGAAACGTCGTGATTTATTTTATAGCTACGTGACTTTACCGAAAGAACCAAAGAGTATAGTGTGTGTGAGTTCTTTTGAACTCCACTCAGCTCTCGAAGCTGCATCGGTGTTGAGCTCGCATTGCTGAAGTTTGAGCGCATCGCTACAAATGAGTTAAGCGCGGCCAAGAGTCTCGTTATACCGTGACCGTCAGCCGTCGAATCCGTTTTGTATGGGTGCGCCAGTTTGTAGGAAACCCACCCTCACCGTTGCTTCTCGCCTTAGCCATGGTGCAAAATACCAGAGCCGACTCTTTCGTCCCATCCACGCTCTGTTCAACCACCAACTCAGCAGGCCACAAAAAAACCAAGACAATCACCCCCCGTATAGCCTGAACAGACTGTTGGGGCAAGTGCTGTTAGCGAGTAGCACCTATGAAGGCCGGCACGGCACACGAGGGGGTGGGTGGCCAGCACCACGCCCAGCATCAACACATTCACTCACTCACTCACCACACCGCAGGTCACCTCACTTTTCTTTCTGCTTCTTCCCTCCTCACACCGCTCCGTTTTGAGATTCACTCTCCCATCATCTATTCTCCTCAGCTTACCATAACAATGTTCAATTTAAGTAACGCGTTTAGCCGGTGTCTGTTTGTTGCTTGAGGGCTGATATGTTTTGGGCCTTTGTGCCTGATCATGGCAAGTGTAAAAACACACACACACACAAACAACCCATAGTTTATTATGGAAAGGGCACATCTGTGTATGAAAATTAGCAAATGTGGAAAGTTTGTTTTTCAACTGTGGTTTGGTTTTAGAGATTTCAGCGTCGTAGATTAAAAATATTGGATCGATCATTTGGTTAAAAACAATGTATTGGACGGAAGAAAAATGAAGAATTTTGCATGCTAAATCTACTGCACATATTTTTATCTTGGTAAATAAAAACTAAAATACGACATAAACATTTACGGAAGTGTACCTTTATGGGTTGAAGAGCCGGATATAGTTGCGCTTTCACTCAAGATCTGAGCTCCTTCTTAAAGCTTTCGTGACTGCTGGGATTCATATTCTTGGTTCTTTCCGTAAAGTCACGTAGAAGGGAAATAATGATTGCTTGTGTTGCAATGGAAACGTCGTGAGAATTTTGTTGTTTTATATTTGTATTATATTATTATGTCCCTTCTACGTGACTTCACCGAAAGAAGCAAGAATATCTGAGCTCCTGTTAACAAACCCACGATACTGAATGCGATCCCCAACGAAACGTCGTTAAATTAGGTTACTCTCCAACAACAACAACGGCGGTGGTGCAGCTGAAGCAGTGACAACATTTGGCCACGTACGATTCACGCGAAACGTTTATTGATTGGCTGTGTCGGGTGGAGGAGGGTTCTACGACACACATTTTGACGCGAACTAACGCAGAAGAAACCAACTGTGGATCAAAGAGATCGCGTTTGCAAAATGTAAAAATAAGGTAAGGTGTTTCACCACCACTCTTACAAGTAAAAAAATCTAATTATTTGGTGATACTGCATTGGCAGTGGTGCTAAAGGAAACGTAACTAATAACTCAACACGTTCATTAATAATACGACTGTGGCTTTAACGGGACAATTACAACAATGTCTAAAATAAGAATAAGTGACATCTTGTCAAATTATTCTTCCTCTTCAGAACACATAGAGAGGCCAGAGAAATAAGAGTTGCGGATTGAACTTTACCCCATGGGACCTAATAAGAATAATATTTTTAAAATGTTTACTGATCAAAAGGTTTTGTTTATTGTGATATGAATAATCTTAATTTTGGAGCTTTCGTGACTGCAGGAATTATTCTTTGGTTCTTTCGGTTATTATTTAATTTATTATTTTATCTTTAGACGTGACTTAACCGAAAGAACCAAAGAATGTGATATGAATAGTTACCTATTACTTGATATTAAGTAACACACAGCCCCTTAAATAAGTATCACTAAACTCATTTGTATGAAAAGGAAAATTATAAAGTGTTGCTGGTACATTGCATTTATGGGTGGACCCGTTGGAGCGAGGTGAATTTGAACCGTGGTTAGCATAATCCATACTCTTTGGTTATTTCGTTAAAGTCATGTAGATAGAAAAAAATACTAATAAATCACGACGTTTCGATAGCAACACAAGCATAATCCACTTAGTGATGATCCATGTCTGGGCCCAACTATCATTGCAGGAGGATTAGTTAATCTCTCAAGAAGCTTGTTTTTGTTTTCCTTTTCAGGCCACGATGTTATTGACGAACACGTCGAGTTTAACCTCTCACTAATTACGCGACATTAACTACGACCATTATCATCTTACCGCCACCATCAACACAATCGGCCATCATCTATCCACTGCTGGATGAAGAACTCCCCAAACCTTGAAGAATTATGATGACTACATGTAATCCCCGACCTACGAACACCCGACTTACGAACATCCACACTTATCAAGGAGCTTCCTTCCACAAGGGATTAATTTGTAACCATCCGACTTGCGAACGTGAACTCACACTTGGGAACAGAATCGTGGAGCGATTTTGCTTTGCAAATCTAAACATGTGCAATATGTCTTCTTATTTTTGAGTTTAACAATGCTTCCCATTTTTGTTGCACCGTAACACTGACCGTGTGTGCATTTAAAGACAGTACATTCTTGTGTTCCGACTTACGAACCGTTTGACCTAAGAACGAGTCACGGTAACGGAACCCGTTCGTAAGTCGGGGACCGCCCGAAATTATATCTCGCCGTCTCGACCTCTCTCCCTCTCGGGTGTCTTTCCCTCCTTTAGCTGCCACTCATCATTAGTCGCGACCACCGCTCACAATTATTGCGAGTCACGTGTTCTGTCTAAGGCCAATTCATTTTCTTAACAGTCAAAAATGTCTAGAAACTTGCATATGCTCTCCTAATCCACGTGTTCTTCTGAGTTATAGTTATAAACATGGACCTCCCTAACAATAAACAACGTTTCAGCTTGTGGTTCCTTTCCTTTGCCAATGTCCATGTGCACGATACATACGTCACAGTAGGTAACAGACACGAGGTTCATTTTTTGTATTCAGGCCTTAAACAACTGCCATAGGTACACACATTATCTTCTGTTTTCCAGTTGTGCGCATCCCATGAACACCTTACATTGTTTAGCAAACATATTGCAGATGTTACTGGTAGGAACCCACTGGTTCCACCAGCCCACAGGGGATTATTGTGTCCGTCCGTCCGTCGTGCAGGGAGGGGCTGGGTGGGGAGGGCGGGGCTGGGTGGGGAGGGGAGGGTGGGGAGGGGCTGGGTGGGGAGGGTGGGGAGGGGCTGGGTGGAGAGGGTGGGGAGGGGCTGGGTGGGGAGGGTGGGTTGCTGGGTGGGGATGGGCTGGTCACCCCGTGGTGCCCTTATAAAACTCAACGTTCAACCTACTCACGCCGGCTTGTGCCCGCCCTCACAGTCGGGAACATTTGCGGAATACACCACGCCGCCGTTGACCCTGGCCATTGACCGAACCCAACGTTCCTACCAGCTCCCTCCGCAGGAATGTGTTATCAAGCAGTAGTTGACAAGAACACACCAAAGACCACGTCGACTGCGGAGACGGAGCGACGAAATCAGCTGGGTGGATTGTTCCGTCGCGTGACCTTGAGTGATGACAACGACCTTGGGAAGGCCTTCATCCAGCAGTGGATAGACCGTGGTTGTGGGTGCTAAAGACGATGGTTACATGTACGCCAATGGAGTTGGGCGCTTCGGTTTCCATCCACATACGAACACTCACGATTGGCCCGATGGCACCTTCACGTATATAGAGGACCGCAGAACTTGGGCAAGTGCAGGCTCCCCGCGTGGCTGCTGCCTTCTGACCATTCATCGCGTCGCCTGTGGGCGGGGCGAGGGGTGGGTTTGGGGGGGGCGGTGCTGGGGAGATAGGGGGGCGGTGGGCTGGGGGTGCCGGAGTGGGGATGGAGGGGTGGGGCTTGGGGGGATCGTGAGCGGCGCCCGTGGGGGTGGTGTAGGAGGGGGCGGGGGTGTAGGAGGGGGTGGGGGTGGAGGGGGGCGGGCGGTGGGCTGGTGGGGGTGGGAGGGAGGGGGGTGCAGGAGAGGAGCACGCGGCCGTGCGGGACACGGGGGTGGGGGACGGTGGCACGTGACCTTTACACGCGCGCGCGGTCACCCGATATCCTCACAAGTGTCACAAGTGTACCGGCAACCTGACACGTGGGGCAATTCCCCTGTCACTCGCTGCCTGCTCCCCTAAACCCCCCCTTCCACCCACCGCCACCAGCAGCATCAGCACCACCACCACCACCACGATCTCTCCCTGCTCCCCCAACCCCCACCACCACCACGTTCTCTTCCTGCTTCTGATGATTGAAGGGCCGTTGCCCGAAACGTCGCCTTTTATATACGTTTTTTAAGGGCAAACGCACAGTGCTATTGATGAATGCGTTAAGGTGTTTTGTTCAAATTAAGATCCTCCATTACACCGCGAGCATACATTTAGATTCTAGATTTGGCCGATATACATTTAGATTCTATATTTAGCCGCTATACATTTAGATTCTTTATTTAGCCGCTATACATTTAGATTCTTTATTTAGCCGCTATACATTTCCACACAATCAACCACTTCGTTGGGCTATCATTTGTGGCCAGGTCACTTCTGAAAAAGAGCTATATATAGCTCAGTGAGCCTAAGCTGGTAAAAAAAACAAATAGTTGAGTATAGTTGACAGTTTAAAATACAGGTGGTGATGGTTAATGCCCTGTGCTTTGAGCGCCCCCATTCTTCCACACACAGCAGTGTTCGTCACTCACTTTGAGTGCGAGGCCACCTTCACCGACAACAAGACATCGTCGGTGTGAAGGCAGCGCCGCACATTTGAAACCATTGGGGGGTTGACAGCAGCAGCACGATGATTATGATGATGGGGGGGAGTGTTTTCACATCTTTTGTGTAGTGTCAGGGGCTCCACTAAAGGCCATCAGGGGCCGACAGTGTCCCGCGGGACTTGCTACGAAGAACACCGATTTAATACGGAGACTCGCGCGTCGATCACTCGCTACATGGCACCAAATTTGAAAAGTTACCCGCAAAGTACTCTGCTGGAATATACGAAGCAATCGTCGTGCGTGCCGTCACCCCCTACCGCGAACACTTGGCAGGTCCCTCTTGAATAACTAGTCTCTTTAGGGGCCGTTCATAAATGACGTCACGCACCTGGGGGGAGGGGGGGTCAGACATTTGTGACGATGGGGGGTGGGGGTTGAGAAATGTGACGTCACATCAAAATGCGCAACTTTAATTAAATATAGACAACACATTCTACTTTTTGGGGGGGGGGGGGGCAGAGCTTTGTGACGTCATATTTGAGGGAGGTCTGACTTTTTGTGACGCCGTGTGACGAAGGGTGCGGGGGGGGTCAAAATCGTCCAAAATCGCGTGACGTCATTTATAGACGGCCCCTTACACTCAGCGAGGCATTTTTTTATTTAACAAGCATCACGATAGAACATTAATGACGACGGTACAGCGACAACTCATTCTGGCGATGTGGAGTGTTGGTTAGCCGCAAGCAGGCTCTGTACGCTTTCTGTTGGCTTCAGCATCACACTCCGTGAGAGGCCAAATATTTGGAAGTGTGAAAGCACAACATAGGAATACATGTTGACTTCTAGGCTGACCCTGGCCCTAAGAGTGAAACCTCTGGGGATGTAATCTTTGGAGGAAACTAATTTCGAACATCTTCTTCTACATGACTTTACCGAAAGAACCAAGAAGATGAATCCCTGCAGTCACGAAAGCTTTAAATCGAAATAATTTAGAACACTTTCGTTTTTAGTATTTTTCCTAGAATCGATATTTGTGCCAAACTTCAGCTGTCTGGCCCTTCTAGAACAACATCAGAATACACGTCAGCCACCCGCTCACGCTCACAATCGTCTGTATCACATGTACGGGGGGACGACGCGGCTATGCCAAGTACCTGGCGACTTGAGTTCGATTCCCAGACTGGCTGATATCATTGGTGAACGGACACCTCTGTAATGACCGATTATTAACAAGCAATCTTGATTTGAAGCTTTCGTGACTGCAGGAATCATACACTTTGGTTCTTTCGGTCGCAACACAAGCAATCGTCATCAGGTGGGACAACCACTGACGACGATTGCTTGTGTTACGATCGAAACGTCGTGATCTATTATTTTTCTACCTACGTGACTTAACCGAAATACCATTAGAACCTCATTTGCCAGTAAAAAATATGATATGTTTTTTACCCTTTTATCTGGCAACAAAACTGACACCTTTTTTTTTACCGAAATAACCAAAGAGTATTAACAAGCACTCACCCCGAGGCAATGTGCAGCCAAACGGTTATTTAAAAGTAGGCCAAGGTCTCAGATTGACGGAAAGAGGCCTCCACTGTGATTGGTCGGGAGGCGGGGCTTTCAAAGTGATTGGAGGAAAAGGTTTTGAACGAGAATAGGCGGGGCCCAGAGACGAGACGGCGGTTGGGAACCGTTAGAGGAGAAGGGCAGGGATTGGCTGGGGGGAAAAGAGTGAGGGAAGATTCGAGAAAGGGGGCTCGAGAGAGATATAAATGGGGAGAGCACGAGGGGGGGCGTACGTTCGAGGGAAGGGACGAACGCTAGGCCCGAGCACGAAGCTCGGGCCGAGCGTTGTTCCTGTGTCTGAATAAAAGAAGCTCCGAGTGGTTCGCCAATCGAGTCATTTCACCTCGACCACTCCTGGGCCTCCTTTCACCAAACCACACTCACTGGCGTGGCGAATGGCGGTAAAAACTAGACTGAGATGGCATGGGGGGAGACTTTCATCTAGCAGCTGATTGATCAAGGCTGTGAGAATTTAGCTTTGGATATATCGACAGTCAAAACTGTGATCTTCTGTCGGCTCTCCGAGGGACTCGCGGGTTCAAGAGATCTCTTGCGACAACCGGCGTAGCGTTGCAGGAGGCCTTCTGCAACGCAGTGGTACGTGGACAACTCTGGTTGGCACAATCGGCCTTCATCATCGTGATCGCCATGTTCCAATGGGCCTTCATCGTTGTGTTACAATGGGCCTTGATCATCGTGTTAGTAATTTCCAATGGGCCTTCGTCGTGTTCCAATCGGCCTTCATCGCTGTGTCCCTGATGATGATATCCCTCAGAACGTCTCTCAGCACTATTCCGAGTACGTATCTTTGCTCACTTTTCAAATTTTGTTTAATTTTTTCATTTGTATCCACCAAGGAGAAGCAGCGATGGGGGCACCGCTCCGTGCACAGCGGTGAGATGAGGGATTGTGGCATCGCAGGCCACAAGTGAGGAGGCCTTCATCCAGCAGTAGATACAAATTGGCCCATGATGCCGATGGCAGTGTAATTATAGATTCAGGTATGTATGCGTGTTCACCCGTAAGTATATACTCTGTGTACACTATATAATCCACGTAGAGACAATGCACGATCGTGTGCTATACACAGATATATTTTATTTTTCACTTAACATGCAGCATTATAAGAGCTATAGTGTTTGAAGCATGGCGCATTCAACACAACAAATGGTACACATATATATTACATTTTAATGCTTATGCTGCATATGCTGTATAAGTGTATGTATATGTAGAACATGCATATAGACACACATTATAAAAGTATAAATCAAATTAATTATTATAAACATATCTAACGCGCTTTTGTGCTGGTCTGGTGAAACATCACAAGTCACTTAGGACCCCCAACTTCGAGCAACAACAACAACCACAATTCAAGGAACCGCCAGTCCCACACTTGTAACGCGTGCAGATGCTGCAACTGGCAAAACAGAAATAACAAAACTCAACGAAGCAAACTTTACAACGCGTAAACGTGCGCGACAAGACGGTGGATCGCGCGGAGCATCGGATTCGGACCATCTCCGCATGGCGTCATCTCGGGAGGAGGTGGTGGCGATTCGTATCGCGGGAGACCTTGCACAATCGATTTAAGGAAACCCAGCAAATACGACCACAACAACCGTCCGGCATCGACCACCCCACCCCCACGTACGCGAGCGAGACCTTACAGACTTCGAAAAAAAAGTGCCCCCCCTCTAGTCCACGAAAGGCACGGAGCCGCCGTCCATGCCATATTTGGCGCCCGCGCCCCACGCGCTCGTCTCCCCCCACCCCCAAACCTTAACGAACAAATTGCGAGGAATGAGAGAAGATGGAAAATCGACAAAGCAGCTGAGCGAGCGAGATCAAGGTGGGGGGTGGGGGGGCATGGGGGAGGAGGGGGGGCTGCCGCCAACTCACGCCGCAAAGTGTCCCCGCGATCGCGCTTCCTTCTCCTCCGTGGGCCTCGCCCTGCCCCGCCTCTCCTCCTCCTCCCGCATGAACGAGCGGAGCAGAGCGGTGCTCGGGTGGGGGTGCCGGCGGGAGAGTGTATCGCCGCCCTCCGTCCCCGGCCCTGCTCCCGCGGCCTTGCCCCCGGCCCTGCCTGCGGGGGTGGCAGTCGGCGTCTCGGCCGGGCAAGGATTGGCCCCGCCAGCGGTTGAGGATACCGGCCCCGACCAGGCGGCGCTGCTGGGACTTCTCGTCGCTCGCCTCCTCCTGCTGCTGCTGCCCCGACGTCGCCGCTGCCCTAACCGGGGCCGGCCCCGCACCTAATCCAATCCCGGCGACCGCGGATGACGAGCGGGAGGACAGCGAGGAGGTGGAGGATGACGAGGAGGAGAGGGATGAGGAGGACGTCGTGCCGAGGCTGCCCCGCCTGCCCAGGCCTCTGGATTTCCACCACGTGGTGCCTGGGCCCTCGGCGGGGTCGGAGGTCGTCGAGGGATGCCCGCCGGCTGCCCGCGTGCGCCCCCACTCGGCCTCTGAGAGAAGGAAAGTGTTGATGGAACAAAAATAATAATTAATTATCGTACATTCAGACAAGGTCCTGCAAAGTTTACCATTCACGGCATCTTCACGGTGAGTCGATTTGTCGCATGAGAGCAACTGTTACGTTTCTGATACACGCTTTAAATAATGAGCGTGTGAATCAATTGTGTTATGCACAGTATATACATGTATATGGTAATCGAGGGCTTGTCGAGATACATTTGGGGCCTCGGTACATAATGATGATTTGGGACGCCCACAATCCTATTCCAAGCAAAAGTAAAAAAAAACACCTAATCTTGTAATGTTTGGAGTCCACTCTAAGCTTGGACCCCGAGTGGTGGTCCCGAATTTCCCCTCCTCTCATCATCTGCAAGAGAAGAGAAGCCTGAGTGTAAAGAAAGAAAGGGGCATTTGAGTTGAGAGTACTGTCTCTATTACTGTATGGATCACAGAGCTGAATACAAAGCAGCTTAACTCTTTCGCATTCCAAGATGTCGACAAGTTTGCAGGGTGGGTTGTCCCGTTCACCACTGAATCTCAGAAGGCACAAGTGGTTCAGCGTTAATTTTATTTAGAGAGGCATAGTGCCGTTGTTTTTAAAGACATTCCACTCAACGCAGAGAACTGTAGCAACACGACCACACGTTATGCTAGCTGGCCCCAAACTGTGCCACACGCCCTCCCGCATGGCCATGTGGAAGCCTTGGTACCGACAAAGTTATTTTATTTTAGTTTTTCTTCTGGTTCCGTTCCAATAACATACACGTACATCATCAGAATGGAATCGGAAGAAAAACTGATGATGTACACGAACGTCATCGGAACGGGAATGGCTTAAAAATACGTTGTTGGCATTTGAGCCCAGGTGTCTGAGACGAATCCTCGGAATTTCGTGGCGAGACAGGAGAAACAATGCAGGTCGGTGTTGTAGCTACGCTTAGGCTGGCAGGGACGAGCATGCAGGATGGGGGATGCCGGTTCGACTGGACATCAGTAAAAAAGAGCTTTATAGCTCATCGGATTCCTCCAGTATAAATACATATTCTTGGTTCTTTCGGTAAAGTCACGTAGAAGGGAAGTAATAAAATAATAAAAATAAAACATAATAAAACAATTCTCACGACGTTTCGGCCACAACGCAAGCAGCCGTCCTCAGGCGAAGAATGAGAACATTATCAAGCTAGGAGCTTATGTAGGTGTAGCGAGGAGGAGCGCCTTAACAAAAGAATGTGCATATGAAGAGGAATTTAGCATACCAATGGGCAATGAGTAGGAGGTGGGCGGAGGGGTTTCAAAGTCCCATTATGCCCATGCATTATGCAGGATAAACAGCACCACGGGGGGGCGCAAGGAACAACGTTAATAAAGGAAAGGAATGTTAATGATATGTAGCTGCATTTACCCAACAACCACGTAGAAAACCAAAGTAAAAACTACATAAAAAACTAAAATATAAACTGATACTTACTATACTCTACAATAAGCTGAGTTGCTAACAACAAATAATAACTTACAATTCTACGTCGTAAGAAGTATATAATATACTTCCATCTAAACTTTATTCTCTTAGCATATACAGTACTATATACTGCCATAGATAAACCCAACATTAAATTATGTACTGTATTGCTGTAAACCACCCTATACTTTATACATTTTAATATAACACTATGTATTATTCAACTCACCCTAATGTGTATCGAAATGGTTTATTACGTCCTTCCAATGATTGCTAAGCCTGAATCCATCTTCTCGGTTAAAATTGTCTCTGTGTTTGTATATGTGGATCGCCTCATGAACGAATCTCTCATGATAGCCAGATGGCTTGCAGAGAACCTCCGTCTTGGAGAAGTCAATGTCATGTGAGCCCACTGAGTTGTAACAGTGGTCTGCCACGGCTGAGGTGTTTGTCCTACCGTGTTTTAGATCAGCTTTATGTTCACGAATGCGGTCTGAGACGTGTCGTTTGGTTTCCCCAATGTAGCTGCTACCACAGAGGCAACTTAGTTTGTAGACGCCAGGGTACTGTATGTCTGGAATCACATCTTTTACAGACGGTACCAGATCACGGATTTTATGTACTGTGTTGAATCGGACCTGGATCTTGTGTTTAATCAGGATTTTGGAGATCTTTTTTGTGACCCCAGCAATGTAGGGTAAGGTGATGGTCTTGAAAGGCTCCTCAACAGGATCTTTCTTGATGGTTGGAGTGATGGCTTTGCGGATTGTGTAGTCGGAGTAACCATTAGCCTTAAGAGCTTGGCGTACGTGTTTGAGTTCACTGGAAATGTGTTCATGGTCGGAGATGCATTGGGCTCTATGATATAGAGTCTTGATGAGGGAATTCTTCTGGGATGGATGGTGGTGGGAATCCGGTTTTAGATAAGCATCCGTGTGGGTGGCTTTCCTGTAGACAGAGTGGCTCATTGAACCATCAGGTCTCCTTTTGATTAGGACATCCAAAAAGGGTAGCTTGCCATCATTTTCGACTTCCATGGTGAATCTGATGGCTGGGTGTATGGAATTGATGTGGTCGAGAAATTGGTCTAGAGCAGGCCGGCCATGTGGCCAGATGACAAAAGTGTCGTCTACGTACCTCTTCCATAAGGTCGGGCGTAGAGTGGCAGTCTGGATGGCGTCCGTCTCAAATTTCTCCATGAAGATGTTGGCTACAACCGGAGATAGGGGGGAGCCCATTGGGGTGCCCTCAATTTGCTTGTAGAAGGTTCCATTCCAGGTGAAGTATGTATTGGTTAAGCAGTGTCTCACCAGGGGGGGTACCCCAGCATTTAGTCCTTGATGAACCAAGTCTTCAATGATTGCGATGGTGTCAGGCACAGGCACCTTGGTGAACAAGGAAACCACATCAAAACTGACAAGCAGGTCGTCTGGGGACAGGGCAATCCCCTTGATTGTCGATACCAGGTCAGTAGAGTTTAGTACTGCAGAGGTGGTTTTTCCAGTGAAAGGCCGTAGGATTTCGGACAAAAAACGAGCCAGTTTGTAAGTGGGGGAGTTGATAGTAGAGACAATGGGACGAAGATGTGTATCTTCTTTATGTATCTTTGGCAAGCCGTACAATCTTGGTGGCCTAGCTGCAGAAGGTTTCAACGAGAACTGTTTGGTCTGATCAATTAATGCGGTTGAAGCAGAAATGATGTTGTTGGTTTTGGAGACGAGGCTGTTGGTGGGGTCTCTTTTTATTTTTGTATAGCTGCCATCGTTGAGTAGTTCTTGA
The DNA here is from genome assembly GCF_965212315.1 of Lampetra planeri. Lineage (NCBI taxonomy): Eukaryota > Metazoa > Chordata > Hyperoartia > Petromyzontiformes > Petromyzontidae > Lampetra > Lampetra planeri. Next base: position 3,860,477 of record NC_136145.1, on the reverse strand, counting down.
ATTTTGTTGTTGTATTCTATTTCTGCTTCAACCGCATTAATTGATCAGACCAAACAGTTCTCGTTGAAACCTTCTGCAGCTAGGCCACCAAGATTGTACGGCTTGCCAAAGATACATAAAGAAGATACACCTCTTCGTCCCATTGTCTCTACTATCAACTCCCCCACTTACAAACTGGCTCGTTTTTTGTCCGAAATCCTACGGCCTTTCACTGGAAAAACCACCTCTGCAGTACTAAACTCTACTGACCTGGTATCGACAATCAAGGGGATTGCCCTGTCCCCAGACGACCTGCTTGTCAGTTTTGATGTGGTTTCCTTGTTCACCAAGGTGCCTGTGCCTGACACCATCGCAATCATTGAAGACTTGGTTCATCAAGGACTAAATGCTGGGGTACCCCCCCTGGTGAGACACTGCTTAACCAATACATACTTCACCTGGAATGGAACCTTCTACAAGCAAATTGAGGGCACCCCAATGGGCTCCCCCCTATCTCCGGTTGTAGCCAACATCTTCATGGAGAAATTTGAGACGGACGCCATCCAGACTGCCACTCTACGCCCGACCTTATGGAAGAGGTACGTAGACGACACTTTTGTCATCTGGCCACATGGCCGGCCTGCTCTAGACCAATTTCTCGACCACATCAATTCCATACACCCAGCCATCAGATTCACCATGGAAGTCGAAAATGATGGCAAGCTACCCTTTTTGGATGTCCTAATCAAAAGGAGACCTGATGGTTCAATGAGCCACTCTGTCTACAGGAAAGCCACCCACACGGATGCTTATCTAAAACCGGATTCCCACCACCATCCATCCCAGAAGAATTCCCTCATCAAGACTCTATATCATAGAGCCCAATGCATCTCCGACCATGAACACATTTCCAGTGAACTCAAACACGTACGCCAAGCTCTTAAGGCTAATGGTTACTCCGACTACACAATCCGCAAAGCCATCACTCCAACCATCAAGAAAGATCCTGTTGAGGAGCCTTTCAAGACCATCACCTTACCCTACATTGCTGGGGTCACAAAAAAGATCTCCAAAATCCTGATTAAACACAAGATCCAGGTCCGATTCAACACAGTACATAAAATCCGTGATCTGGTACCGTCTGTAAAAGATGTGATTCCAGACATACAGTACCCTGGCGTCTACAAACTAAGTTGCCTCTGTGGTAGCAGCTACATTGGGGAAACCAAACGACACGTCTCAGACCGCATTCGTGAACATAAAGCTGATCTAAAACACGGTAGGACAAACACCTCAGCCGTGGCAGACCACTGTTACAACTCAGTGGGCTCACATGACATTGACTTCTCCAAGACGGAGGTTCTCTGCAAGCCATCTGGCTATCATGAGAGATTCGTTCATGAGGCGATCCACATATACAAACACAGAGACAATTTTAACCGAGAAGATGGATTCAGGCTTAGCAATCATTGGAAGGACGTAATCAACCATTTCGATACACATTAGGGTGAGTTGAATAATACATAGTGTTATATTAAAATGTATAAAGTATAGGGTGGTTTACAGCAATACAGTACATAATTTAATGTTGGGTTTATCTATGGCAGTATATAGTACTGTATATGCTAAGAGAATAAAGTTTAGATGGAAGTATATTATATACTTCTTACGACGTAGAATTGTAAGTTATTATTTGTTGTTAGCAACTCAGCTTATTGTAGAGTATAGTAAGTATCAGTTTATATTTTAGTTTTTTATGTAGTTTTTACTTTGGTTTTCTACGTGGTTGTTGGGTAAATGCAGCTACATATCATTAACATTCCTTTCCTTTATTAACGTTGTTCCTTGCGCCCCCCCGTGGTGCTGTTTATCCTGCATAATGCATGGGCATAATGGGACTTTGAAACCCCTCCGCCCACCTCCTACTCATTGCCCATTGGTATGCTAAATTCCTCTTCATATGCACATTCTTTTGTTAAGGCGCTCCTCCTCGCTACACCTACATAAGCTCCTAGCTTGATAATGTTCTCATTCTTCGCCTGAGGACGGCTGCTTGCGTTGTGGCCGAAACGTCGTGAGAATTGTTTTATTATGTTTTATTTTTATTATTTTATTACTTCCCTTCTACGTGACTTTACCGAAAGAACCAAGAAGATGAATCCCTGCAGTCACGAAAGCTTTAAATCGAAATATAAATACATATTCTGATTCTGATACCGAGAACAGGCATTGGTAGACGGTCTCCACGAGTCTGGCGATCAAGTCGAAGACCTAAGAGCAGATGGTGGGATACTGATCGGGCAGAACCTGGGAGGTTTTGTGTCTACTGTGCAGCAGCTGCGAGATCTGGAAGAGGGTACAAAGTGTTAGCAAGGCGAGGTGGTGGCACCAACGGCTTTGGGCACAATGGCGTCCGGCTCGATCGTCGGAGGTCTCGACACCGCACGCCCACGGCAAACGCACCGGCGAGCGCCGAGGTGTGGATCAGCGGTTGCTCTGCGTCGGGCGTCATGGCGGTTCCTGCCGCGGAGGAGGAGGAGTCGCTGACAACGCTCGTCCCCAGCGCGGAGCTCGACTCCGAGCGATTGGTCCCCACGGTAGAGCTGGACTCTGTGACGGAGGAGCGGCTCGAGGATGTGGAATCGGGTCCCTCCGATGGCGACGAGTTCGGGGGGAAGAGTGCCGACTGAGCGATGGGCGGGCACGGGCGGGAATGCATTTGCAGACACGCACACAAAAAGACAAAGATTACCCCATATAGCCTTTGAACAGACTGGTGGAGCAAGTGCTGTTAGCGAGCAGCGCCTATGAAGGCTGGCACGGCACACGAGGGTGTGGGTGGCCAACACCATGCCCGGCTGCCTTTGTCTCCCCAGTGGTGATGTTTACACTCCGCACCAGGTATTCATTTAAGGCCGAGTCAACCTGGGGGAGGCCCAGGACTGGTTCACATCATCGTCACGGGTGTTGGTCGTGAGCAGGAATTGAAATCGGGTCGCCAGGTTTCTAGTGCATTGCACTCACGGCTGCGCCCCCGCTCCAAAACACACAAAACAAAGATCCCCCGTATAGCTTTAACAGACTGTTGGAGCAAGTGCTGTTAGCGAGCACCTATGAAGGTCGGCACAGCACACGAGAGGGTGGGTGGCCGCCTTTGTCGCCGTGGCGATGTTGACACAATCGCACACAAGCAAGCGCACACAATGAAGCAAAGATCCCCGATTAGCCTGCAAAGACTGTTCGAGTGAGTGCTATTGGGCAAGCAGCTATTAAGTTTAACACGTAGGCTTTGCCCGCTGTTACCTGCCTTGCCAGCTATTAAGGTTGGCAAGGCACGCAAAGGCATGCACCTGCTGATGAGCCCGTGAATGTTGAAGCCGGTTCACTGTTTGCTTGTTGAAACAAATGCCGCCGCCGGTTTAATCATATGGTCTCCAACGCCCACTGGGCTAACGGAACTAGACAACGTTTTTGCATTGTGTGCGCCGACGTACAGAACGGGATCCGAGCCACTTATTTATTAATTTAAACCCGCAAATAGTGGAAGGAGCCACGTTTTTTTCGTCTTCTTACAAACGAGGGTGCTAATTAACAGGTGAGTGCACAGAACACAATCAGCACATAGCTTCACACCTTGATGCTGCAGAGCAGACGTGTCAGATTCTGTGCCTTCCCAACCACCTGGAACACAGTGACACGCAAAGACAAAGGAAAAGATCCCCCGTGTAGCCTTAGCAGACTGTTGGGGTAAGTGCAGTTGGCAAGTAGCACCGATGAAGGCCCGCACGGCACAGGACGGGGTGGTTGGCCAGCACCACGCCCGACCGTCTTTGTCTCCCCGGTGGCAAAGTTTTTGCACACCGCACCAGGTACTTATTTGAGGCTGAGTCGGCCAAGGGGAGGCCCAAGACGCACACACGCACGCACACACGCGCACACGCGCGCACACACACGCGCAAGCGTTCTGCTGCAGGCGAGTGCAAATGTACCTCATCACTTCTATCATCATTATTATTATCCTGAAGGCAGAACCAATTATATATATTTTTGAAAATCTATTGGTTACTATCTTTTTTTTCATTAACAAAGTGACGGTGGGAATTGCAACTCGCTGAAATGGGGTCGTGAGCCTTTGGGAAGTCGCGTTCTGCCAATACCGTTTACAACACTCCTACACATCACGCACAAAGCGCTCGACACGAACCACAACACCTTACTGATCTTGCCAAGGCGCATAAAACACTTTCAAGCGAACTCCAGTCAACCTCACAGCAGCTGCTTTTGGCTAACCATCGAACGAAGACGATCACCGCATCGCGCACTTTCAGATGCGCTTCTGCGGCCGTCTGGAACGCTCTTCCTTCCAACATGTGGAAGCCGCTGGAGCTTTTCACTTTTAAATCCAGATTGAAAACTCATTTCTCGAGAAATTATTTTTAGTGTTTAGTTTGTTGTCCTTCCCCCGCACCTCCGATGAGCATGGTTGGCTACGTACGGTGCGAAAGACGTTCAACATACACACACACATTCTGCTTGGCGTGAAAGCCACTCAATCTGTTCTGCTCTCGCCATCGTCTGAAAACCTCTGCGCAGTTGGCTCCCTGCCTCTGTTTAAGTCCAGGCTCAGGTTTAAGGCCTTCCTTTCCTTGTTTCGCCTTCTTCCAAGCCTAATGCCCGATTCTCTCGTCAAAATAATTACGCTCACCGTTTCTGTGCAGCGGTTTGCGATGTGGTTGCATCTTAAGATGCCAAATTAATCTCATCAGATCTTGAAAGCCGAGCCAGTTAATTTGCGACCTGGCCACAAACGAAGTGGCTTATCGTGTGGCAATTTATAGCAGCCAAATACTCTCAATGCACGCTGATTCTAAAAGTGGAGGGAAAAATTGCAGGGCCCAGAGAAAATTTCACGCAACCACGGGGAGAGAGAGACATGCAAACTCCAAATATACAGCCGTCAGGGTCAGGATCGAACCCACGACCTCCTGCATACCAAGCGAGGTAGTTAACATCTCGCCACTGGGTGTTGTAGGTTTCGGCTGCGAGGTGACCGGGAAATGCCAATACGGCAATGGATTCTCGAATCCTGTCCATGCAAATGTTTTAGGCGTCACCCTCTCGTGCGTGCGGGTTTTCCCTGGGGTTCTTCCGTTTCCTCCCCCAAACCATTAAACGAACCTGGCCAAACATCCCCAGCGCACGACCCTCCAGAAAAAAAAATCATATATTTCTTGAAGCTCAGTGAGACTTTCCTGGACAAATAAATAACCTGTCTCCACCATTCTCTCGAATAAAGACGGATGAGTGGGGAAATTAGCGTCGAGGAAGCCATTGTTTAGGCACCGGATGAGAGAGAACAAGGGAGATCGGCAGTAAAACGCCGCATGCTTGGAACCGATTCAGCGGGCGAGGAGGGCACAGCGGGCGGGGAGGGCACAGCGTGAGTCCACGACGTGAGAGCGAGCGATTTTGTTTGGCTCCGGTATTGCCGCTTCACGCCGCCTCCATCTGGCTCCACGAGCCTCGATCACATCTCAAGTTTTGTGTGACTCAGACCAGGTGAGAATTCGAGGGACAAGGATGAGCCTCAATTGCAAGAGTGACCTGCGTCACCTAAATGACAAAATGCGATAACATGAAAGCAAGTACAGCAATGAATAACAAAATGCTTTTTTGGTCACGTGAACAAAACGGTGTGTCGGAGAGTAAATCCACAACATTTACGCGATCTAACGGAAAACAACAAAAAAACCTTGACTATCAATAGGATTGGTCGCGAAAGCCGACGTGTTACATTTACAACAAAGAAGCAAACAGAAATGACAGTGGAAAATAAAACTTCGTCAAATAATAAAAAAACATTGCACGAACCGCTCCTTGGGTTTTCCCGAACGACGTGATTGTGATTGGACGCCCCGTGCTGGCCGGACACGAAGCGCACTGGAGAAGAGGGGTAATCAAGGGCGCAGAGGGGCAGAGAGAAAGGACCCACCCTCAGATATGGCTGAGTCAACCTAGGGGAGGTACATGTACGGTACCGATTTCGCGCTGGTGATGTGAGTGGGAAATAATAGGATTTGGGCCATGGGCCATGTGCACCTCAAATTTCCAGGCCACAGCTGCCAATCCCACCAACACACTCACACAGATACAACACACGCACACACACACACACGCACTGATACAACACGCAAACACACACGCACAGAAAGACAAAGAACCCCCATATAGACATACAGACTGTTAAAGCAAGTGCTGCTAGTGAGCCCCTGTTAAGGCCAGATTGAGAGAGTGTTGTGGCCAGTACTCCACCCAACTGCCTTTGTCTCTCCAGTGCGGATGCTTAGGTACTAATTTACGGCTGAGGCAACCTTGGGGAGGCCCAGGATAGCTTTTAGAAAGCACTTGACACAGATGTAAGCTGTGGCTGAGAATAAAACTCGGCAGGTTCCTTGCGCAGTGCCCACAAGACATGCTGTCCGATCATGCAAAGACAAAGATCCCCCCTATAGCCTTAACAGACTGTTGGGGCAAGTGCTGTTAGCGAGCACCTAATGAAGGCCGGCATGGCACCCAAGGGACTGGGTGGCCAGGACCACGCCCGGCCGCGTATGCCTGTCTTACTCCTCGCGATGATTTGTTTCAACATCGCACTGAGTACTCATTTGCATCTGAGTCGACCTAGGGGAAGGCTCAAGACCGGTTCAGATAATCGTCACTGATGGGGTGTGAGTGACGAACGCAGAAGGGTGACGCGGTTCATTTAAATTGCTCTTAACTGTTACATTTGTGCTCTTATTAAAGCCATTCTTTTGGCAGAATATTCTTGAAATCCTACAAAATTAAAATGAAAACCATTCCAATACAAAATATCTTGGGTATTTTATTATTCCAGATGATGATTAAACAAGACAGCTATTTCTTCTTTTCCAACTGCAGAGCAACGGGTTCACTTACTCGTGATAATAATAATAACACTAACTATTACGCGTCTGTTGCACGCACGCTGCCAGTTCCTCTCCCATGCACGGCGAGACCCGGTACCTTCTGCATGTCTGGCAGATGCCTCCACTCCTTGCTGAAGTGCGACAGCAGCGAGGAATCTGAACGCGTCAGAATCCCTTTGGTCTCCAAGCCTGATGGCACACACAAAACCAAGATCACCACCTGTACACGTATAGCCTTCTATGTACGTATATACAAAATAAAAATAGTTTTGTTTAGTTTCCCCGAGTCTCCCATCCAAATATTAACTCGGCTCAAAACCCGCTCGGCTTTCGAGATTTCACGAGAATCATTTGGTATCTGAAGACACCACCGCAAACCGCTGCGCGGAAACGGTGGGCATATTTGTGTTGACGACAAAATCGGTCATTAGGCTGGGAGGAAGGAAACAAATGAAAGGAAGGCGTTGAGCCTGAGCCTGGACTTGAACAGGGGCAGGGAGCTGACTGCGCAGAGGTTTTCAGACAATGGCGACAGCAGAAGAGAATGAGTGGCGTTCATGCCGATCGACTCGTCAAAACAGAATGCACGTGTGCACGTTGAACTTCTTTCGCACCGTACGTAGCTAACCGCGCTAATCGGAGGAGCGGGGGGAAGGACAACAAACTAAACACAAACAGCAGTTGTAGTCAATGCTCCACTCCTCCCCATCATCATAATCATCAACATTAACCAGCCATGATTGATCCACTGCTGGATGAAGGCCTCCCCCCCAAACCACTACCGAACCTCACGATCGTACGATGTGACACTCCACCCAGAACCTGCACACCAACTGACTTAATCCCGTCTCTGCAAGTTATCTTGAACCCATTCCATTCCTTGGCTGCCACTCCATTGTAATCATTTACCAAAGGCCATTAACCTCGTCCGGCAAAGTGTCTTGCCTAAGCCCAATTTACTTTTCCCAACAGTTTGATAGATGCCATCAAACCAGCGCGTGTTGTCGAATCCACGTGTTCCTCTTTCTGTTTTTCAATGTTATTCCAAAATTTAACTAAAACGAAACTAAAGTAGTTTTATTTCACCAAGTAAGGCCCACTGAACTATATAGCTCTTTTTCAGAAGCGACCTGGCCACAAATGATAGCTCAAGGAAGTGGCTTATTGTGTGGAAATGTGTTGCAGCCAGATACTCTAAACACGTGATGTTGATTTTCAATGTAGAGGGCAAACCGGAGGACGTGGAGAACATCCACGTGGCCACAGAGAGAACACGCAAACTCCAAATATACAGGCATCAAGTTCAGGATTGAACCCACGACCTCCTGTATACCAAGCGAGGTATTTAACATCTCGCCAAGCTCCGCACATTACCGTTAATTTCAATCACATTACCTTCCATGTCACGGTCACTGCCGATGGTATCGTTGTCGACGTTCGATCGCACGCCACTCACATGCTGCTCGCAATGTGCGGAATAACGGCCACGCCATGACCACCCTGTGCCGAGTACACCCCCGGCGCGCCCAGCCGCCGTGTCGTGCGTTCCCTACCCCTGCCAAACCCGCATCTCCCCTCCCCCGTCGCTCACCGGCGGTGGTGAGCAGGCCGCCGCTCTCCAGCGCCGCCAGCGAGTTGGCACGGTGCGGCGCCGCGTGCGTCTCCGAGCCGTCGCGCCCCACGCCGTCGTGGCTGCGGCCGATGATGCCGGCGGCAGCCGCCGCCCCCTTGCAGGTTCGTCCCGGCGCGGCGCAACAGCTGACCGTGCTGCCCTGCCGCGCAACCGCTCCCCCGGAGCACAGGCCCATCGCCTGGTATGCCGACACGAGGCCCTCCAGAGATTCGGCTGTGCACAGCACGGCGGGGGATGGGGGGGGGGATGCAGGAGAGAAGGTCGGGGTGGGGGGGAGGTCATTGGCGGCGGCGAGGCTGTGGAAGGTCTGGCAGGGCCACCTTGTGGACACGGACCGCCATTTTGTTGTGAATCTACTGCTGGATGCGTACCCCCCCCCCCCCACTCACATTATCAGAGGAAGCTCCTCGTGGTGCCTGTGGGAGGCGCCGCTCACTCATGGCGCATCAAGCCGTTGGTGCTGGCTCACCTTGCCGTCGCTTCCTGCCCTCTGCCAGGCCCAGTCGCAGTTGCATAGCCAGGCGCCCGTCATTCTCACACGACTATTGATGCGTTCAGTATGTTCGTTCGTCATTAGGGTTTTAGAATCCAGAGTAGAAACTTGATTTGGAGCTTTCGTGACTGCGTCACGTATAAAGAAAATAAATTAAAGTCACGTAGAAAGAAAATAAGTTAATTTAGTTTATTTTCTTTCTACGTGACTTTACCGAAAGAAACAAAGAGTAATCCAGAGTAGGTCAAGGGTGAGCATTTCAGCGTGAACCCGCAGGTCGAGCAGTCATGCCCCAGTGCCGCCGGTAGAGGTCACCGGGCACTGTCGTCGCATTCAGAAACGTCCCGTGGCCGTGATTTTTCTCAATTCTTTGGCGCAGCTTCAAACTTGTGAAGGACACACGACGGAGGCGATACGCAAATGGCACCAGGGCTGTGTTTGAGAGATTCATTATTCTGCCTTCGTAGGATTTCGGGAAGATTAAAATGCGGATTTGGAGGAGAGTAGAAAAGAGATGTGATTGAGCAAGAGGAAGAATATCTGGATTGGGCAAGTGGTGGTTGTGGGAGGAAATGAGCTTAAGGATGTGATTGGGCAGGTGGTGGTGATGAGAGGGAATGAGTTAAATGAGGTGATTGGGGAGGTGGTGGTGGTGAGAGGGAATGAGTTAAAGGAAGTGATTGGGCAGGCGGTAGTGAGGGGGAATGAGCTGAACATTCTTTTTGAAAAGACCAAGAGGAAGGAAACAAACGGCGACGCTAGGCGACGTTCAACAAGGAAGGACGTATGGACAGGCTACGGCGCTCTATAAATATAAAATATGAGATCTGTGTACGGACAGAGCGCCTAACAAGTGAAGCGTGGGATGCCGCGCTCGCTGTACCGTGCCGAATGGCTTCGTCGATCATGGCCCTGATGCGAGTCGGGACCTGGGGCTCCGCGCAGGCTTCGGCCCAGTCATCCTGGCCACCCACTTGCTCAGCTGCACGCGGCACAAATACAATCAGGTGAAGCTCTTTTTCACAGATGTCCACTATGGGCGGGTCAGCGAGTCACAACACCAAACAATACAAAAGACCAAAATAGAGAAAAGGGAATAAAGCTGCTAAATAAATAATACATTCTTGATTTGAAGCTTTCGTGACTGCAGGAATCCATACTCTTTGGTTCTTTCGGTAAAGTCACGTAGGGAAAAAAAAAAGTATTTATTTATTTTATTTTTATAATAAAATAAAATTCTATTGCTTAATTATTAAGTCTGATTGATCAAGCTTGGGCAAGGCAGCAAAATAACACCACACAGCAGTAGTCCCTCAACAAAATGGCACGTTAATTGAACTATTGACACCGCACAGATAACGATCAAAGTTACAAATCACGTTTGCAAATGTGACCGCTCTGTATCCAGCAGGAGGCCAGAATGTCACCGCCCGGTGCCGTGGACAGTCTGGGCAGGAGCTTGCAGTGACGCGAGTGGCTAAACGTGAGAGACACGCGGCTTGCCAGGACAAAGGTATTCCCCGATTAGTGCAGCAAAGATGACGTTGCCGGCTGTAGGTTTTCACTGCTACAAGACAAAGATCCCCCGTATCGCCTTCAACAGACTTGGGGCAAGTGCAGTAAACCAAGTAGCAGTGCCTATGAAGGCCCATCATGGCACACGAGGGGGTGGGTGGCCAGCACCACGCCCGGCCGCCTTTGTCTCCCCAGTGGGGATGTTTACACACCGCACCAGGTACTCATTAAAGGCTGAGTTGACCTCTGGGGAGGCACAGAACCGGTTTAGACAATCGTGGGTTCGCCGGTTTCGCAGCGCAGCGTAACGCTAACCGCAGCGCCACCGCTCCCGTCGAACGCTCGCACGACGGTTCACACCTCTTTCTGGAGCCGCCTGCCTGGAAGGAGCTGACGTCTCCTTGACGCTCGCTCTGTGCATCCTCGGCTCCTGGCACCTGGGGACGCACAAGCGCGAGAAGCCACACGCGTGGGCACACTCCCGTTACGCGCTCACATGTTCGATAGGACGATGGAACGAACAAATACGCAACCAGCGAGACGGAACAGATGAGACGGGACGATACAGGCTATAGAGCACAAGGAGGATCATGAGAACTGAGTGTTGAAGCAAATCGTGGCAATTGGATCGAATCCTTCCCGACACTTCCCCCCTACTCACACAGACAAAGATCCCCCATGTAGCATTGCACAGGCCGTTTGGGACAAGGTGCTCTGAGTGTGCGCACACAGGTGCACAAGACATGAACAAAGATCCCTCTGTATCCTTATCAGGCTGTTTGGGGCAAGTGCTGTTCGTGATGAAGGCCGGCATGGCACACGAGGGGGTAGGTGGCCAACACCAAAACCCACTGCCTTTGTCTTCCCAGTGGTGATGTTGACACACTCTACCAGGTGCTCATTTAAGGCCGAGTCGACCAATGGGAGACCCAGGACCGGTTTAGATAATGGTAAAAATATTTGGGCCGTGATCAGAAATCGAACTCGGGTCCTAAGGTTCGTAGTGCAGCGCCGCGCTAACCGCTACACTACAGCCCCCTACACCCCCCCCCCCCCCACACTACCACACACACACACGTGTGCAGACACGGACGAGCACACTCACGTGCCGCTCACGGACGCACACGCGCACGTACCGCTCGGCGGCAGCTTGGCGGATGCGCTCCCTCCAGGAGTCGCGTGCGTCGCGCGATGCCAGGCGCACCTCGTACATGTGAGGGCCCTGCTCCGAGTCGTAGAGGAGGAAGAGGCCGCGCTCGTCGTTGGCGATCTCGCGCACGAACAAACCCCGCAGGGGGACCTCCGCCGGCTTGCGGTCCTGCGCGCGTTTACGTTGTGAGAGGTACGTGCCGAGCGTTACTCGACGCGTGTTGCTTGTGTACCTCACGTACGTGCGTTACGTGCGGTCCGTGCGCGCGTGTCTTAAGTGTGTTGCTTGCGTACGTTACGCACGTGTGTTACTTGTGTTATACTTTTATAATTTAACTAGCTTTTTGCCCGTCCAAGGATGGATGTATATTGCAGTAAATCTGAAATATTCAATAGAAAAATTGTTCAGCTCATGATTATTAATGAGGGGAGGGTTGCCCCATGTGGAGTGACGTTACCCGCTAATGGTTATTGGGGCGGGGTGCGGCATGTGGAGTGACATCACCCGCTCAGGATTATTAATGAGGGGAGGGGTGCGGCATGTGGAGTGCGCAACCTTCTTGTGCGTCAGTGTAAATTTCCACGCGGGCAAGAATATTAAAGAAGGGGGGAGGAGCCTCTTTTGCAGTGACGTCACGCACGGATGCTGCACTGTGCTGCGTAGATTTATTTTTTTACCGTCACTTTCTGTAAAGAAACGTCGTATTTGAAGTGACTTTGCGTAATAAATAATTTAATTCAGCTCGACCTTCCTCTGCGTTAGTGTAAACATCCACCCACTCATGAATATTAATGAGGGGGGATGGGCCTCATGTGGAGTGACGTCACGTGCGGGACGGACAGACATTTCTGGGTGAGTATAGTAGGTAATTTACAGGGGTGGGGGCTAAGAGCCCGACTGGAACAAAACTGGAAAAAGGAAAAGGTGAACAGGAAGCAAGGTAGGGGGGGGGGCAGCCATCGTGTTCTGCTGAGGGGGCAAAGGCAGAGGTGGGGAGCGCGTGCGTGCGTCTGTGCGTACCAGCGAGGCGAACGTGTATTTGTTGTCTCTCTCCTGCAGGAAGACCAGCGAGTCCGAGAGAAGCAGCAGCAGCGTGTCTGCGTGAAAACACACGGACGCGAGAAGCGACACACGGAAGGAGGTCAGCATACATACACGAAGACGACGACGACGCTGGCGAGTGCGCGTCAGGCTCGCTGAAACCGATCCTAGCGCACTGCCAGAAGTTCACGGGCAAGGTCCCTCTCTCTAACGACGACACCGACGACCATAACGACGATCGGCTGTTGGCTAGGGCGGGCGCGCTCGTGCTCACCCTTCATGCGCCCGCCGCCGCTCTTGAGCGCCACGACGCCCTCGTGCAGGAGCCGCCCCCAGCTCCTGGGCCCCAGCTCCCCGGCGCCGCTCGCCGCCGCATCGTCGCCCGCCAGCGGTCGCGACGATCCCCCAGAGACAGAGGGCGACGCCTGCTGCTGCTGCTGCGAGGGGGAATGTTGCAGAGGCGGAGCGGCGGCGGACACGGAGACGCGGGCCCCGTCGCAGAGGCGTGCGACGATGTGAGCCAGGCGGGCGTCGAGGGAGCGCTCGCACACGCGAGCGTCCACCGCCGAGACGGCCTCGCGCACGCGCCGCAGCGCCCGCGTCACGTCCTCGTGCTCCTTCGTGTGCGCTGCGGGGGGCGGGGGAAGGCACGCGGGGGGACGCAAGGCGACGAGTCGGAACGTGCAGCGGACGCACAGGGGATGGCGACGACAATCGAGGGCAAAAAGGCGACCGGTGGGAACGCGCGAAAGTTGCGCGGGGATGCGCAGGGACGCGAGCGGACGCAAGAGGAGGTGAGGGAACCAATGAGTACACGCAGAGATGCACGGGCACACGTGGGGGTGCACAAGGGGACACGGAGGAAGCGATGATCTCACACGGCGACGCACGGCGACGAGCGGAGACGCAAGGAGACACGGAGGGACACGAAGTGTGCAGGGGGGTGATAGACCTGAGGGATGACTTCAGCCCTGACTGGGAATCTGCCGATTTTGTAATAGCGAGCCGTAAGCGTTAACCTCTCTTCCAAGTGAGTGAATCAGTATATGAATGAGTGAGTGGAAACGTGCGCGAGTGATCGAGTGAGTGAATGAATAATTTTAGTAGATTACTTGAGAGTGTGTGTGAGTGATTAAGTGCACAAACAAATGAGCGAATCGAGTAAATGAAATAACGTGTGAGTGGGTGAATGAATAAGTGAATGATCAAGTAAATCAGTAAGTGAGTGAGTTAAGTTGGTGAATGAGCGAGGAAATGAATGAAGGAACTGATGAATCGTTCCGCTCCCTGGCGTGGCGCACACTCACCCTCTGTGTGCTGCAGGATCCTCTCTATGAGCACGGGGTACTTGGTGATTCTCTGCGTCACCAGAAGGATGCATTCGGGAATCCCCATGCGGTAAACCTCCGGGCTCCGACTCTGCTTCTACAGGGAGTCAACAAAGTCGAGTATGTATGTGTGTATGCACGCAGACGCCTTTTGGCGTCATCGGGTCCAACACCATGTGAGACTGGGCTCTAAGAATAGCTGTCTCGGATGTGGACCAATCAATTTCAAGGACAGTGCATACATTATCAGAGTTGTATTTTTTGTTTGCATTTTGACTGCAAGTGTTGCGGTTAATGCAAACATGATCCCTTGTATAAAGGTGTCAGTTTTGTTGCCAGATAAAAGGGTAAAAAACTATTACTATGTGTGTATGCATGTTGAACTTCTTTCGCACCGTACGTAGGCAACCGAGGTAATCAGAGGTCGGGGGGTGCGAGTGGAGCCCATGGATGTAGGCCGGTAGAGCCCACTGCCAGCTGCCACTGGGGGGTCCCCTATGCTAGACTGCAGAGCGACCATCGCCCCTTACTGACACTACTCATGCCAGGCTTGCAGGCCACGCACCGAGTCACATTGCGCCATCACCCCCAACCCCTCTCCAACTTGGGTCTTGCATCCATAATCCTCATCAGTGGTATTGATATCTTCAGCATCATCGTCAGCATCGTCATAACCACCACCATCATTGTCAGTGGCATTGTCACAGTAATCGTCTGTAATCGGCCCAGCTCCATCCCTAACCGTGGCGCCACCACTCCCCCCCACCTCCCCCTCTCCCCCCAGCCCCCCCGCGGCAGGCACCTGTATGAACGCCTGGAACTTGCGGTCGCGCGCCAGCAGCTCCTTGTGCAGGGCAAGCGCCTCGCGGTGGCGCGAGCAGAACTCGGCGTAGGTCGACACGAGCCGCTCGCCGCACGCCCCGGAGAACTGCCGAGAGGGAGAGAGGGGAAACCACGGTCACCCTCGCAGCGGCAGCAGTGGCGGTGACGGTTATCAGCAGGCCATCAAACAAAGCCACAAGGGCACCGTGCCGCGTGCTTTTGGATGCGCTTCTGCGGAACGTCTGGAACGCTCGTCCCCCTTCCGATATTAAGAAGCCACTGGAGCTCTGCGCTTTTAAATCACCCAGAGTGAGAACTCATTTCTTGACAACTGCTTTTTGTGTTTAGATTTGTTGTCCTTCCCCCGCACGTCCGACTAGCGCGGTTGGCTACGTACGGTGCGAAAGAAGTTCAACGTACGCACACGCACAGGGCGTCACGCGTGGCGGCTTCTCCTCCTTCGTGTGGCTGATGTCGACGTAGACCAAGCGAGGTGGTTGACGAGCCGGGCTAATTAACTATTTGAAACTAGTTTATTTTTTTTCCAGGTAATGCCCCACTGAGCTCTTTTTCAGAAGCGACCTGGCCACAAGTGACAGCTCAAAGTGGCTTATCACGTAGGAATTAACAGCAGCCAAATACTCTAAGTGCGAAAATCTACAGGTGCCAGGGTCTGAATCGAACCCACGAACTCCGACATACGAGGTGAGGCAGATGCCATCTCGCCACCGCGGCGACCGCAATTGCGTCAGGAGTAGCGCGGTGCGTCACTGTGATAATGCCTGCTTCGTATTTGTGAATTGGGCATTGAGTGCACATAGACTAACATTGCCCATAGACTAGCGTTGCCCATGGACTAACATTGCCCATATACTTACATTTCCCATAGACTTAAATTGCCCATAGGTTAACATTGCCTAAAATTTACATCGCCCCTAGACTCACATTTCCCATAGACTCACATTGCCCATAGACTCACATTGCCCATAGACTTAGATTGCCCATAGACTAACATTGCCTATAGACTCACATTGCCCATAGACTAACATTGCCCACAGACTAACATTGCCCATAGACTTAGATTGCCCATAGACTAACATTGCCTATAGACTAACATTGCCCAGAAACTAACATTGCCCACAGACTAACATTGCCCATAGACTAACATTGCCCATAGACTAACACTGCCCACAGACTAACATTGCCCATAGACTAACATTTCCCATAGACTAACATTGCCTATAGACTCACATTGTCCACAGACTAACATCGCCCATAGACCAACACTGCCCATAGACTAACATCGCCCATAGACCAACACTGCCCATAGACTAACATCGCCCATAGACCAACACTGCCCATAGACCAACAATGCCCCTAGACTAACATTGCACCACCACCACCACAGCGTCACCGCGCTCGCCAACCGACAACAACGACAGCGGCCGCGTCACCTGCTGCAGCAGCACGTCTCCGAGGCGCGTGACGAGGAAGTCTCCCGAGCCACCGGATCCCAGCGCCTGGCGGCGGCGCGCGAGCATGGCGCGCAGGAAGGCGGCGTGCACGCGCGCCAGCACCGGGGCGCACGGCACGAGGCGGCGCACCGCCTCCGGCGCCAGCCCGGCGTGCCGGCGCAGGCCGCGCGCGTACACCCGCAGCACCACTCGCAGCGTGCGCAGCACGTGCGCCTCCGTCTGCATGAGCTCTGGCGGGAGGAGGCGGGAAAGGTCGGAGATTTTGATGGAACGTCGGCGGCGAGCGCCCGTCAAGGCCCGGAGCGGCACGCGAGCGGACGGCGAGGCGCCGGTGGACGGCGTTCTGTTCCCAAGGAAGGTGACCGCGTCCGCGCGGCGCTTTCGCACGCGCCGTCTGGAACGCTCTTCCTTTCGATGTTATGAAGCCGCTGGGAGCGACGCCACTTTTAAATCGTCGAGATTGAAGACGCATTTCTTTAGAGCTGCTTTTTGCGTTTAGTTTGTTGTGCCCCCCCCCCCGCACCACCTCCGATTAGCACGGTTGGCTATGTAGAGTGCGAAAGAAGCTCAATGTACCCATAATATAGGGTTTTTGGGTTAGATAGCGTAAATATATAAATGTGTTGTTAAACCCGCACCACCTGACACAGCCAACTAGTAAGGGTTGTCACAATCAACGATTTTTGGGTTTAGATCGCGTTATTTATAAATGTGTCGTAACCCTCCACCACCCGACACGGCCAATCAGTAAAAAAAGTGTCACGTTGACAAAAGACAAATAGTTCACTGCTTTAGCCCACCGGTGTGTTGAAGCGTGAAACCACAACATTTACAATTTGAGTATGACGTTTCGCTGGTAATTGCATCCAGCATCATCGGGCAATTCAGAATGGTTCTGGCGAATTGCCCGATGATGCTGGATGCAATTACCAGCGAAACGTCGTACTCAAATTGTAAATGTTGTGGTTTCACGCTTCAACACACCGGTGGGCTAAAGCAGTGAACTATTTGTCTTTTGTCAACGTGACACTTTTTTTACTGATTGGCCGTGTCGGGTGGTGGAGGGTTACGACACATTTATAAATAACGCGATCTAAACCCAAAAATCGTTGATTATGAACAATATTGGTCGCGAAAGCCTACGTGTTAAACTGAAGGGTTGTCACGTATACAGAACGTGCCAATTCGTCACCAGTACAGCAACACGGGGTGTTCTGTTTACCTGACATACCTTACTAGTTGGCTGTGTCAGGTGGCAGCGGGTTTAACGACACATTTATATATTCACGCAATCTAACCCAAAAACCCTGCATCATGGACGATATTTGTCGCGAAAGCCTGCGTGTTAAGCTCAATGTGTCTGCACGTCATCACCATCGTCATCATCGCATCGCGACGAGAACAATCCGAGACAGTCCCGTCCCTGCGCGACACCGTCCGTCGACGCCATTGCCCACGGCGCGGGTCGGCCGCCCACTCACCGTAGATCACCTCCTGGCGCTGGGAGACGGCGCGCGGCTGGCGCCTCGCGAAATCTGGCTCCACGGTGGCGCCCCACGAGCCCGCGGCCAGCACGCTGGCGCCCTCGTGGAGCACGCGCTCGGCCTCGGCGTCCCAGTCGTCGTCCTCCTCCACCTCCTCCTCCTCCTCCTCGTGCTCCGGCTCCTCGTGCTCCCACGTGACCTCGCCGCCGGCGCTCGGCCACGAGCCGTCGGGGGGCGCCGCGGCCGATCCCGTGGGGCTGCACGGGACGCTGCTCCCTGTCGGGGCGATCGGCGGAGGAGCCGTCGTTATCAGGGTCATCGTCGGCGGTACCGGCAGCAACAGCGGCAATGGTACGTACGTACGTGTGTGTATGTATATATGTTGAGCTTCTTTTGCACCATACGTAGCCAACCGTGCTGAATGGAGGTGCGGCTTTTGGCTGGCCATCGAACAAAGACGGTGGTCACCGCATCGCGCACTTTCATATGCGCTGCTGCGGCCGTCTGGAACGCTCTTCCTTCCGATATAAGGAAGCCACTGGAGTTTTTTTTGTTTTACCTACGTGACTTTACCGAAAAAAAATCTAAGAATATGGAGTTATACACTTTTAAATCATCTAGATTGAAAATTCATTTCTTTAGAACTGCTTTTTGTGTTTCGTTTGTTGTCCCTCCCCCGCACCTTCGATTAGAATGGGAGGCTACGTATGGTGTGAAAGAAGTTCAACATACATACGTACGTATGGTGCGAGGATGTCCAGAGTTTGCATGGTGGTTTATGCTCCTTAATGAGCTCAGCGTTTCAGCAAACTGGACGCACGGCCTAGCGGCAGCGCACACTCGCCGATCTTTACAGGGGTTTGTGGTCCGAATCCCAGCGGCCGCCCTGGTTATTACCGCGGTGTGTGTGATAGCCGTAATGCGACTTTGCGCCACTATGCTTGGCAGTGGACGTTAAAGGTTCCATAACGTAATTCGCAAGAGGAGGCCGTTATGTACCGGCGTCATGTCATACTCAACATTATAATCACCAAGACTATAACCACCACCATCATCATCATCATTACCACTAACATCATCATGTTATCACCATCACCACTATAATCACCAATCAATGTCACCAACAGCACCATCATTAACACCACACGATAACCAAAACCACCATCATCATTCTTGCCACAATAATCATCATCATCATGTCACCATCAACAGAACCATCATCAGCAGAAGCAGCACAAGAATCATGCTATTTATTTATACTGGAGAAATTCGATGAGCTATAAAGCTCTTTTTCACAGATGCGTCCACGAGCCTTGATCGTACCGTGCTGGGACTGGGCGGCCGACCCGTGGTGTGGCCGGCTCAGCGACAGCGTCGAGTCGGTGGAGAGGGCTCGCGGCCTCATGGTGGTGGGGCCCGACACCTCGCTCGCCTGCTCCGACGTCGGGCTGCGCGGTGAGGGGGAGGGGGCGGGTGGTGCACAGCAAAGACAAAGATCCCCCATGTAGCCTGTAACAGACTGTTGGGGCAAGTGCTGTTTGCGAGCAGCAACTATGAAGGCGGGCACAGCACACGAGGAGGTGGGTGGTCAGCACCACGCCCGGCCGCCTTTGTCTCCCCAGTGGCGATGTTTAAATGTCGCACCAGGTACTCGTTTGAGGCCGAGTCGACCTAGGGGAGGCCCGGGACCGGTTCAGATAATCGTCACCAGCGGTGGCCCTGAGCAGGAATCGAACTCGTGTTGCCAGATTTGAAGCGCATCATGCGAACCGCTACAACACCACTCCACAGCGCAACCCTCAACACCTCCATGCTTCGGCTTGGCTCTGTGAGCAAACGGAAGGACATCACTCGGAATGTAAGAGCTTCACCTCCGCGCTGGTGGTGTTGTCGGGTGCATTCCTCTTGTGTGCGTTTCCTTCTTTGGCTGCCATTCTGTCACCAGTCTCATCCGTCGGCCATTATCCCTTCTGGTGACGAGATGTTAACTACCTCGCCTGATATACAGGAGGTCGTGGGTTCTGATCCTGACACTGACACCTGTATATATGAAGTTTGCACGTTCTCCCCGTGGTCATGTGGATTTCTCTGAGGTCCTCAGGTTTTTCCCTCCACATTTAGAATCAACATGCGTTTAGAGTGTTTGGCTGCTATAAATGTCCACACGATAAGCCACTTCATTGAGCTTTCATTTGTGGTCAGGTCGCTTCTGAAAGAAAGCTACATAGTTCAGTGGGGCCTTACCTGGTGAAAATTAGTTTTTGAAAAAAATAAAATCGATTTTTTTTCTTTCTCTCCAGCCAAAGCATCAAAAACATTTCTCTTGAGAGCAAGAGAGAGAGAAAGAGAGAGAGATCGCACCTGACCAGGTCACAGAAGCTGGCGCTGCGGGCGAGTGGAGAGGGGGAGATGCGCGCGTCCACCGACGCGGGGAGTTCCCGGGCGAAGCTCGGAGAAGTCCGTCTCGGGGAGGGCAGGGCGCTCGCCACAGGGCGACTTTGTCTCAGCGGCACCGCGCACAGCGACAGCGCCACGGACATCGACCCACCCAGCGGCCGCTCTCGCAACGCCGACACTGTTGGGTGGGGGGGGGTCGAGACGGGGGGGGGGGGGCAGAGGGTTTGGAGAGCGGGGCTGGCATCACGTTGCATGGTTAGGTGGTAGGGGGGGTCTACGGTCAGGGGTGAGGAGTGGTGGCAGGGATATGTGTATTAAGGGCAGGGGCAGAAAGGGAGGGGTATGGAAAGAGATTCGGGGGGAGGGGTTCACGTTCGGAGTAAAGTTAGAGGGTCGGAGTCGGGGTAAGGTTATGGACTTAAGAGTAGGGTTCAGAATAGCTATGGAGGTGGGGATCGTCAGGTTACAAAGTGTTTATGGTATGGTTAGTGGTAGAGAAAGGGTTGGAGTTACGAGTAGAGTAATTAGGGGTAGGGTTGAGATCAGATTAGGGTTAGTAGGGTTACGAATAGGTACGAGGCAGGGAGAGTCGTCCGGTTATGAATAGTGATGGGGTATGGTGATGGGTAAGAGATAGGGTTAGAGAGGCATGAATAGAGGTTCTGGGTAGGGTTAGGGGTAGAACTGGAAGTAGGTTTATGGGTCTAGCTGGGGGTAGGCTTAGTGGTAAGGGTAGGAGCAGGCACGGACAAGAGAGGCTACATCACAGCGGTGGCGACAATCGACAGCGAGCGAGATAACCGCACGGCTTAACAAAGTGTTCTCGGTGTTGCTGTTGCCGTGGAGACCGCTGCACAGGGAACTCTTCCAAGACCCCCACAATTACCGCCACCACCACCACCACTGCTGCTGCTCACCTCCCCAACTCATATAAACCGCCTCCATCACTGACACCAGTAACACCGTGACCACCACCGCCGGTGACACCCAAGACGATTCCACCACCACCACCACACTCTCCACCACCACCACAACCACACTCTCCACCACCACCACACTCTCCACCACCACCACACCCTCCACCACCACCACACTCTCCACCACCACCACACTCTCCACCACCACCACTACCCTCTCTACCACCACCACCACCCTCTCCACCACCACCACCACCACCCTCTCTACCACCACCACCCTCTCTACCACCACCACCACCACCACCCTCTCCACCACCACCACCACCCTCTCTACCACCACCACCACCACCACCCTCTCCACCACCACCACCACCCTCTCCATCGCGGGTACACGACAGGCGCTGCGACACCCCAGGGCCTCGCACCCCCTTTGCAGAGGGCCGCGAGCACCTCCGTGGTGACCCTCCTCCTGCCCGCACGCGCCCGGCGCTCCGCGCGACACGACGCGGAGCCCGTGGTGAGGCCGAAGCGGGCGATGCCGCGGTGAGGGCTCGGGGAGCCGGCCAGGTGGGGTGGCGGGGAGGGGGCGGCCGCCCCGGCCCTGCCACCCCTGGGGGTCGCGCTCCCCGCTAAGCGCGAGAGGGCCGCCTCGAAGTGCATGGCTCTTGAGCGAGTTGGCCGGGTGCAGGCGGGATGAACACCGGATGAACACCACCCGATGATGAACACCTGACGCCGCTTGCTTCTAGTGAGTGCGTGTTTTGCGTGCTGTGCGCGTGTTGGTGTGAATGTGTGTGTTTTGGTGTGTTTGTGCTCGCTAACAGCATTTGCCCCAACGGTATGTTTAGGCTATACGGGGGATCTTTGTCTCTTGTTGTGTGAGTGTCTGTGTATATATCTGTGGGTGTGGTGTGTGTGTCTGTATGCACGTGTGCGTATCTTTGCTTAAGTGTGTCTGTATACCAATATGTGTGTATTAACTCTTGTGTATTTATGTACAAATATGTGCCGGTGTGACTGTGTCTTCGTACGCGTCTGTAGGGTTCTTAGTTTAAACAAGCGTCTCGTTAGCTACATGCGTGTCCCTCTCCTGTCCGTCAATAAGACTGTCTGGGAGTGTGTTCATCTGAATTCCCACTCGTTTGTCGATCTCTCTGGCTACCTGGTCACCTGCCTGCCTGCGTCTGTGTATCTGTTTACTCCCAGTCTACCTTCCGTCTCTCCGTGTGTGTGTCTACCTGCTTATCGATCTGCCTGTCTGTCCTACCTCCCTAACCGCACGTCTATCTGTCTACTCGTCCGTCTGCCTTCGTTCTGCCTGTCCCCGTCGGTCCGTCCGTGCGCCCTGTGTGTGTCTCTCTCCGCCTAGTCGTCTTCTATGTTTCCTTGTCTGTGGCGTGGCTGCCTTCAAGTGCGGTCGGGTGCCCCTTAATCTCGCCGAAGGAGATGAAGTCTTGAGCCCTAAGCTGTGATCCCAAACCCGTGAACAAGCTGATTTATATATACACGCACATACGCGTGGCGCGAGCACACACACACGCACAAAGGCACATTCATCTCCACTCGACGGCTTCCAATCCCTCCGGTCACCTCCCACTCATGAATATGGATCGGCCTGAGAAACGGTGGGGCGCAAGCGTCGTGGTGCGGGAGGGAGGGCGGGAGGCGGCGGTGGCAGGGAACTGAAGGAAGAGGAGGCTGAAGGAGGATTTATGTCACCACGGTCATGCTCGGAGCAGTGGTTCTTCGCTCAGCCCATCGGACAAAGACGGCGGTCGCCGCATTGCGCGGCTATTTCAGATGCGTTTCCGCGGCCGTCTGGAAGGCTCTTCCTTCCCACATTAAGAAGCCACTGGAGGCAATGCGCTTTTAAATAATCTGGATTGAAAACTCATTTCTTTAGAACTGATTTTTGTGTTTAGTTTGTTGTGCTTCACTCCCCGCACCTGCGATTAGCACGGTTGGCAACGTACGGTGTGAAAGAAGTTCAACATACATACATACAAAATAAAGATGCCCCTTAGAGCCTTAACAGACTGTTGTGGCAAGTGCTATTAGGTAGCATCTATGAAGGCTGTCACAGCACACGAGGGGGTGGGTGGTCAGCACCACACCTGGCCGCCTTTGTCCCCTGAGTGGCGATGTTTACACACCGCACCATGTACTCACATGAAGCTGAGTTGACCCAGGACTGGTTCAGATAATCATCACTGGTGTTGGCCGTGAGTGGGAATCGAACTCGGGCCACCGGGTTCGTAGTGCAGCGCGATAACCACGACGTTACCGCTCCCCCCACATAGATACAAACAGAAGGAGGAGACAGGAGGAGGAGAAGGCCAAGCCGTGGCTTCAATGGTCAAGAGCGAGCAAACAAGCGAGAGGAAGAGAGAGAGGGCGAGATTTGGAGTGGATGCAAAAAAAAAAACATGTGTGAGAAATTGCTAGAAACAGAGACTCATACGATCACACGTTCGCGACGCGTGGACACGCGGCGTCGACAATGCCGGGCGCATTAATGAGTCCCCCCCCCACCCTCCACCGCACCCTCAATTAGTGGGTTCAAGGCGAGGAATAAAGGCAGGCAATCTAGCTGACGATCCGCTATCTCGATTCACAGCCTTCCCCGCCCAACCTC
Source organism: Lampetra planeri (assembly GCF_965212315.1). Taxonomy (NCBI): domain Eukaryota; kingdom Metazoa; phylum Chordata; class Hyperoartia; order Petromyzontiformes; family Petromyzontidae; genus Lampetra; species Lampetra planeri. The sequence goes on along the minus strand of NC_136145.1, from coordinate 3,836,661 downwards.
GCTCAAGCTCAATTATAACCCCTTCCTTGCCCAATGTGCCGTGGCCGCGCGGCAATGGTTGCCAACTACGTACGTACGCACGCGTGCGTCAAACTTCTTTCACGCCGTGCGTAGCCAACGGTGCTCATCGGAGGCGCGGAAACTGTAACGGACGACAGTAATAGTAACTATTTTTTTAGCTTTAGAGCCAGGTTTGGTGGGCCAGTCAAGGATGAACTCTCGTGTTGAACGACCTAAGTGTGGCTTTGATGGACGATGGTCAAGTAAAAGTGTTGGCGTGGCGATTGACCTATGGAAAACGTCCGAGGGAAGACGTCTATTGGGGAGACGGAGCGTGCAGCGCCCTGCATTGGCAGGACCGCGATAATTTGGCTGTGGTGGCGGCTTCCATCCGGCAGTGGATTGACCACGGCCGATGAGGTGGCATAATTGGAGGGAAAGACTGCCGTTTTACGAGAAGCAATTCACCCGAATCACCATGTCAGTCGATGGCTCTGCAAAAGCAATTTAGCCGCATGGGTCGAGAAGACAATGGATTGGCTATATCATTAAAGTCCCTTTGACAGAAATTAGATTCGGGCCAGCATAAGCAAAATATCCCCCGTTTCGCCTTTAACAGACTGTTGGGGCAAGTTCTGTTTGCTTGCACCTTTGAAAGCCGGGACAGCACACGGAGGGAGGATGGCCAGGTCCACACCCTCCCACCTTTGTCTCCCCAGTGACGATGTTTACACATCACACTGGGCACTCATTTGAGGCCGAGTCAACCTAGGGGAGGCCCAGGAGCGGTTAAGATAATCGTCACTGGTGTTGGCCGTGAGCGGGAATCGAACTCAGGTTGCTGGGGGTCGTAGCACAATGCGCTAACCGTTATGTATGCTACTGCTCCCTTCACATAAAAACAAAGACAAAGATCCCCCATATAGCCTTAACAAACTAGGAGCAAGTGCTGTTAGCGAGCACCAATGAAGGCCGGCACAGCATACGAAGGGGTGTGTGGCCAGTGCCATGCTCAGCCGCCTTTGTCTCTCTAGTGGCGATGTTTACTACACACCGCACCAGGTACACACGAACACACACACAGATTTACACTCGGGCAACTATCCGTTTACAAGCCAGGACAGATTATTTTTGAGCTTATCTCAATTAGTGAACACCTCTCAAAGGCACACACCACATACACCCGGCCACCTTTGTCTCCCTAGGATATGGTGCCAGCATGCATACATACAAAAGTGCCCCACCAAAATATTCAACCATTTTCTCAATTCGAGAAATGCGTCGATTCATCGTCTATTACAACTTCTAACTGTTACGTATCTGGTCACAAGAGGCTTCATGGGGTATCTGGCCCTGTGCTCAGTATCGGTGATGATTTAAAACAAACCCAGTATTTAAAATTTTGTGTGAACAATCAGCTCATAACCACACGATGAAGGCTATATATATATCAGATATTGCTCATTAAAATCGGACCACTGCAGTTCAGCCTCAGTCGGATTAGAAGCAATTTAACAGCGGGCTAAAGAAAACAGCACCACGCATGCTCGGTTTTAGGTTTGGCGGATCACATAAAGATGGAGCTATCATCGTGCGCGTGTGTGCGGTGAGGAGCGGTAGAGTAATGGCAGTGTAGCGGTTAGTTACCCGAGTTCGCTTCCCGCTCACGGCCACCAACACAGTGACGATTATCTGACCCGGATCTGGGCCTCCCCTAGGTCAACTCAGCCTTAAATGCGTATCTAGTGCAGTGTATAAACAACGCCACTAGGGAGACAAAGGCGGCTGGGCGTGATGCTGGCCACCCACACCCTCTTGTGCCGTGCCGGCCTCCATAGGTGGCTGCTAACAGCACTCGCCTCAACATTCTGTTCAGGCTATGCGGGGGATCTTTGTCTTTCGTGCACGATACCCGCCTGTAGAATTGGGCTGCACAGCAAGCAACGGTGGAGTCGTGACGCCGTGGTCAATGCAGCCAAAGCTAGCAGCAGTTATGAGCGATATTTGAACTGGTCCTGGGCCATAGACTCTCACAGAGACCCCAAAGATTTACTCGGAGACTGGTAGACTCAGCGAAGACATAAACACCTGAAACCCCATCGCTTCCAAGTCCTTGGCGACTCTCCCATCTAAATCACAATTTTGATGCAAAGCTGTTGATTCTTTATGATAACTGTATTTGCAGTTGCGTTTGACTTGTCTGTTCCCATATTAGTAGTCTGTCACCCTATATCTATTTAATATGCCTTTGATCGGTCTAAAAGTAAGTTGCCAAAGCGGACTGACACTGTAGGGAAATAAAAAATGAAGTTTTGATTTAACGTTGAATTAAATTTGCGCAGAACTTTCGATTTCTCAGGTGATACAGGTGATTTCTGAGGCGATAAGGTGATTTCTGAGGTGATACGGTGATTTCTGAGATGACACAGGTGATTTCTGAGGTGACACAGGTGATTTCTGAGGTGATACGGTGATTTCTGAGGTGATACAGGTGATTTCTGTGGTGATAAAGGTGTTTTCTGAGGCGATACAGGTGATTCCTGAGGTGATAAAGGTGATTTCTGAGGCAATACAGATGATTTCTGAGGTGATACAGGTGATTGTTGAGGTGATAAGGTGATTTCTGAGGCGATACAGGTTCTTTTTTGAGTAGATACAGGTGATTTCTGAGGCGATAAGGTAATTTCTGATGCAATAAGGTGATTTCTGAGGCAATAAGGTGATTTCTGAGATGATAAGGTAATTTCTGAGGTGACTCAGGTGATTTCTGAGGCGATAAGGTGATTTCTGAGGTGAACAGGTGATTTCTGAGGTGATACAGATGATTTCTGAGGTGATACAGGTGATTTCTGAGGGGATACAGGTGATTTATGAGGCGATAAGGTGATTTCTGAGGCGATACAGGTGATTTCTGAGGTGATACGGTGATTTCTCAGGTGATACAGGTGATTTCTGAGGCGATACATGTGATGTATGAGGTGATAAGGTTATTTCTGAGGTGATACAGGTGATTTCTGAGATGATACAGGTGATTTCTGAGGCGATACAGTTGAGTGTGTGTGTTTATGTTCTGACTTAAAACGTTCGTGACTGCAGGAATTCATATTCTTGGTTCTTTCGGTAAAGTCACAATGTGTGACTTTACCGAAAGAACCAAGAATATGTTTATGTTCTGATTGCTTTTTGCCTCATTTCTGCACTGCACTTTGTTTTATTTCATTTTATTTTTGTCACTTTTGGTGACCCGGGGTCGCACCTTACAAACGAGACTCTACGCTCGTCTCTATTGAGTTCTCACCCTGGTTTAAACAAAATAAACGTGAAACTTGCCGACACGCAGGCTGATGCACCGCTAGCTTCAGAGTCCCAAAATGGAGACAACGCCATCTCCTCGCACGTTGCGGACAGCACTAAAATTGGCGTGTAATTTCCCAAAGCGCACTGACCAAGCACGGTGAATTAAATTCGACGTGAGGCGCACAGCGGCACACTTATGGCCTTCAGGTCATCATCCAACATTATAAACTATCATCGCTAAATACATTATTGTATATATTCTTCCGGCTGCCGCTTGGGGGCACAATGCCTGACGGAGAGGCTGAAGAATTTGTCAGCTGCCGACACAACCTTGGATTTGATAACCGCGCTGCTCGACAAAAGGGCTTGAGGCGACACGCGGAGTGGTGGTGCTAAGGATAAGCAAACCAAACAAAACCTCAGGGCCCCCAAGGGGCTCAATTGGTCCTGCAATCCTTCATGCAGGTATGTACGTTGAACTTATTTCACACCGTACGTTGCCAAACCTTGCATAAAATATGCGATCGAATTTAAAAAAATCCTGGTGAAAAGGAATAATAATGATTTTAAAAAAACACCCTGATGAATCGCTCTCACCCCCTATCTATCGGTGCCGTTACTGGGCCGTGTGCAACAGGATGCCGAACCTGTCAAGGCTAATGATGATGTGAATTATTACATGGTCATAATGATGATTACTATTACTTTGTGATGATTAGAATGGTGAGCGATGATTTCATTGTTATTATGATGATGATTATTGGTTAGTTATGATGAAGATAATTATACGGTCATGATGATAATTACAGGAGTATGATGATAATGGCGATGATGGGATTTTGACTGCATTGTCATTATGATGATTATCACGTAGTGATGCTGATTGTGGAAATTATGACCATGGTTGCAAGGTGATGATTATAATGATGATATCGTGATGATGATGAGATTTAATAAACTCCAACAGAGATTATTACTCATAACCGTTCGATCTAATTGATTGATATAGTGAGTGAGTGATATTTTGACGAAAACAACAACAGTAATTTTTAAAGCATTAACTCTTTTTATACGCGCAGAAAATCATCGCAAGTTGCCTTTGTATAAAGGAGAATCCTACGTTGGGACGACTGGCCAATTTTGTGAAGATAATATTATTGTAGTGTATGTAATATCATCACAATCGCCATCCTATTTATATATATTTAATCCGAATATATATCAGTGAAAACATAGGCAGCATGTAGCACTTTCTCGATCTTTCCTGCACGCCAATATGCGACACCTGCTATGCTATGAGAAAAGTCTAGATGCCTTGTGCTGCACTTTCAACAGGTGAATGTGCTAATGGAATTCTTGAAAAAATATATATATCTGCTTTACGTGTTATTACCGTATTCTCTGTATTATAGGATGCACCTCAAACTTTTGCCATTAAATACAGGGAGGAGGGGGGGGGTGCATAAAAATCAGGATAATACGGTAGTTTGTTATTGCATTCGTCATCATGAGCCCAATGATCTATCCACTGCTGGATGAAGGCCTCCCTCCCTAAGCTGACGCCATCTCCCATGATGTTGCTGATGTCAAAGTTGTGTGCGGGGGCAAATGTTGTTGATGCTGTCAATGTTGCTGGACTTTGTTCGTGTTGACGACGGCAACGACGATGATGATGATGGCATCACAGACGATGGTGATTGTAACTTAGGCCGTTTATGCTCACGATTTGGTCGATGCTGACATTGCCGACTGTGTTATAATCCAAAACTCCAGGCATCCTCGCAGCAGCTGCTTTTGGCTAATCATCAAATGAAAAGGTGGTCACCGCATAGCGTGTTTTCAGATGCGCTTCTGCAGCCATCTGGAATGCTCTTCCTTCCGATATTAGGAAGCCACTGGAGCTTTGCACTTTTAAATCAGAATTGAAAACTAAGAATTAGCTTTTTGTGTTTAGTTTGTTGTTCTTCCCCTGCACCTCCAATAAGCACGAATGGCTACGAACGGTGCGATGGAAGTTCAACATGACATACCCACTTCGTTGCGGACGGCGCCAATGTTAATTTCATAGATTCACACATTACGCACATTGGATGGCGTGTGTTAAAATTACATGTTTTCATTCATGTTGTTTGTAATGGGTTCACATCACCCCACAGCCATGTAAAATAAAATTGCAACGCGGGGGGGGGGGGGGGACGTAGGGGGTGGTGGTTGCAGGGGTTGGAGATGGTTCGATGGAGAATTTGCATTTACAGGGCACTGAACTTAAATTCCTCAGCAACTCAAAGCGCCTCCGTCACATCTCGCCTCAACCTTTGCAATTCCCCGTTGTCATCTAGCCTAGAGGACCCTCCTCTCCCCCAGCGACAAGCCTCCCTGCAAAGTACAGGGAGAAGGCAGCACCAGCCTGCCAGTGGGTACACTCTGCCAGAAGGGAGAATTAATTTGGCTTTGTGGTGTGTGGGGGTGGGTGGGATTCTTTTCTTTCTCCATTTAAGAAATGTTTTTTTTTGGTCAAATTTCTACCGTGATACCGGTGCGCGTGGCCTAACGCCCACTGTGAAGCAGAGGGCATGCACTTACGGTGTTTATGCTTTGAAGCTTAAAAAAAACTATTCAAACTAAACTTGGTTTTTTTCAGATAAGGCCCACTGAGCTTTAGAGCTGTTTTTAAGAAGCGACCTGGCCACAAATGATAGCCCAACGAAGTGGCTAATCACGTGGAAATTTACAGCAGCCAAATGCTCTAAACGCATGTTGATTCCAAATTTGGAGGGAAAAACTGAAAAATCCACGCGACCACGGGGAGAGAGACACACAAACTCCAAATATAGAGCAGGCGTCAGGGTCGGAATCGAACTCACAACCTCCCATACACCAGGCGAGGCAGTTAGCGTCTTACGCTCGCAGTATTATTCAGGGCGACCTATGGGCTCGTGCCTCGCGACAAGTGGCAAAAAAACACGCATCTGCTGGGCCAAGTCAGTGATGTCGCCGTCGTTGTTGGCACTCACCTCCACCGGGGAGGCCGTCATCGCTGAAAGGCTGAGTGGTTGTTTCTCCAAACAGGACTCCATTCACGGCCTGCGACACAAAAGAGACAGAGATGGGCCACGGCCGCGACGCGCGAACATCCACTCGACGCCTCCCGTCGCCACGGCCGCAGGCAGTGCCGACCAATCGCCTCCGCGATTGCGAGTGCTGCAGAAATTTCTCTCTTGTTCCCGAATCGTTTCTTTGTTGCCATAAAATGTATGGGGCCGGTAATTTTGTGGCCACCAACATTAAAAATTCCCCTTTAGAATTTTGTGCTTCAAGGTTTTTTTTAGAGCTGGATGCAAGGCCGTCCAATTTCACCAGTGCTAGCAGAAGTGCCTCTAGTCGAAGGTGCTCCAAACAGCCACTCTAGTGGAAGCTATTTTGGCATCCTCTTCCACCCTGGCTAGACGTCTTGGGAGAAGCATCATTATCCTCAATTTACCAGAGCACTTACGCAACCTGCTGATCAACTTACTATGACGAACCCATTTATTCTGCTGGGTGTACAGAGGCAGGAGGATTTAAGAAACGTGCACTATCGTGTAAGTCAGGGTTTATTCTGCCAGAAAAGGAGTCAGGGAGTGATTAGAAGCTATGCACACATCATGACCTATGACCTGGGTCCGAACAAACTGCGATAACAATTTTGAAAGAAAACTAATCTCGTGGGATTTTAGAAATTATTAATTATCTCCGCATTCCTCTGAAGAGAAATTTAATTGAGAGTTTGGGAATAGTATTTGTGAAAGTAATGAAAACAAAAATCTGGGAGATTTAACTTTCATAAGTGTTGTATTGCACACGCATATACCAATTGTTTCGGGGTTGATCCAAAAATGTGATGTTACAAGAAGTGTGCATCACTTCAATGGTGTCACGTGTGGAATCTTCTCACCAAAGTGATGTCGAGTTGGCATTGGATAATGTTACTTGTGTTGGCAGAAAGAGACGCTAAATTATTAAATGATGCCAATCATCTTAAAATCTGAAAACATATCCCAAATTGTCCTTCAAGTTACGAAAAATCTAATTCATTTCCATCGGACATCCATCCCTCATGTTTATTATTTATGAGAGCACCCTTCACAATAGAATTGTCACAGAGAGGTTCACAAGTAAAGAAAGAGAGAGGGTGCGTGCACGTATGTGTATGTGAATGTTTTTGGGGAGCGGTAGTATCGCGGTAGTGGAACAGTTAGCGTGCTGCGCAACGAACCTGGCAACCCGAGTTTGAATCCCGCTCACAACCAATAACTAGAATATCTGAACCGGTGCTGGTCAATTTAGCCATAAACGTGTGTGAACATCGACACGAGGGAGACATAGGCGGCCGGGCGTGGTGTTGGCCTCCTCCATATGTGCTCACCAACAGCACTTGCCTCAACAGTCCACTGAGGCCACACAGGGGACCTGTGCCTTGTGGCAGTTTTATGTTGTCGCTGTTGTGGACATTTACCAGGCCGAGGGCGTCCCCTGCGTTGTGCACGATTGGCCGGATGCTTCTCTGTGTGCGGGGAGGCGGAGTCTGGGGTCGGGGCCGACTCTTGAGGCCAAGCCCAGCGGCCCGAAGGTCGGGCGCCGGGTCGCCTCGAGCCTGCACGCGGAACGGGACGGGACGGGACGGGGGGGGGGGGGGCGTCACGATGGCGGTGATCGTTTTTTGAGCCGAAAGCTCGACGGTCGGTTTAAAAGGAGGGCGCCGAGGTGGGGGGCCCCGGCGGGACTTTTCAATTCCCGAGCGCCGCTCGCCGTCAGTCGGACAGCTGCAGAGGGGGATCCGTTGAATTCAGGGCAGCCAGGAAGCAACGTCGTCTGACGGGGACTGAGGACAGTGGCGGCAGATTCGATTGGCCTTTTTCCGGCAAGTGAAAATGAAAAAATACATGTAAAAGCGTGTACTTTTCTTTTCCCCTCCTCGAGTTTTAGCCCAATTGTGCTGCGGAAGAGTCACGGGATCAAGACTCCATTTGTATCTCTCGCACAGCGGTGCAGCCCTTCATGTTAGAGGCAGGCTCAAGGAAGGCAGCGCCAGCTGCAAACCTCTGAGATCGTTACACGTGGCCTCTGTTCCACACAATATAGAGCAGCACTCTGAACTAAACTATTTTGTACTTTATCAGGTAAGGCCCGCTGAGCTGTACAGCTCTTTTTCAGAAGCGACCTGGTCACAAATGATAGCTCAACGAAGTGGCTTATCGTGTGGACATTTAGAACAAGCCGAATACTCTCAACGCACGTTGACCCGGAGAAAAATCCATGCGACCACGGGCAGAGAGAACATGCAAACTCCAAATATACAGACGTCTGACTCGGGATCGAACCCACGAACTCCTGCATACTAAGCGAGGTAGTTAACATCTCTCCACCACTCTCCCCATGGCAGGCAAACCTAAAAATATATAGCAATCTCAGAGCTGGAATTTTTCCAAATAAAGTAAGGGACCAAATTCAATGTGATCAAATGTGTGCAGTCATTCGTGACTGGGCTGAGATCATCGGCTCACTCCACGCGAGAACTCGGTTTAATCAAAGGCAAATCGAAACCTGTATTTGAACCGAGGCTCTCAGCTGTGCCGGCTCCACGCTGTGACCTCTTGAGACACAAAAGTTGTCTTATCCAGATAATAAGGTGATCATGGAGGTGCACTTTTTTTTCCCACTCATATATTTTACCAAAAGTCAGGGGTTGCATCTTGTAGTCCAGTGAGTGTGTGTGTGACCAACGCGGTAGTGTAGCAGTTAGCATACTGCGCTATAAACCCGGCGACCCGAGTTCAATTCCCGCTCACGGCCAACACCAGTGACGATTATCTGAACCGGTGTGTAGGTCGACTCAGCCTCAAATAAGGACCTGGTGCGGTGTGTAGTAAACATCGCCACTGGGGAGGCGCGGTGCTGGCCACCCACCCCCTAATGTGTCGTGCCGGCTTTCAAAGGTGCTCGCTGACAGCACTTGCACCCAACAGTCTGTTAAGGCTATACTTTCCGGCAGTGTGTCATAATTCAGAGGAATAAGGTAGCACGCAGACGGCACTATAATAATCCACCCAGCAGGCGTTCAAAAATATGTCGAGGGAAATAATTTCCGCAGATGCGCATAAATTGCGGAGAACAGGGTCAACAGCACGGACGGTGGCCAGAAAAAAATCCAAACTTGTAATGCGCGGAGTGCGTGACGGTTAACTTGTGAGCACACATTGGCTCGCCAAGCCACTGGCGAATAGCGCAGCAGGGGACCGAATGAATTCCTCATGAGGGATGCGCTGTCTGAAATTGCTGACTCCAAGACTCGTGCACGTGCACAACAGCGACAACAACAGGAGATTGAATTAATTAATCTAGAAAAGCATCAACGAGTTTCTACAGTCTTCCACGTTGAGACGAATCGCGAAATCGCCGCCGACGTTACGATCCATCGTTTATGTTTTTTTGGGTTAAGCCACATAACTGTCTGAGCGGATTTCACGTCGTTAAGAACCCCCCACCCACCAACCAACATGGACAAACCTAACCGCCGTGCGACGTACGAGAAGCGTTACAACGACGAGCGCTTCGGACTCGCTGGCCGGCGAGCCGAAGGCTGGTTCTCACAACCAAATCTAGCGGCTGTCGTAAGTGTGTACGCTGAAACTCCTTTCGCACCGTACGCAGCCAACCGTGCTAATCGGAGGCGCGTTAGATACGCGACGGTTCGTTTGAAACTGCGTCAAACATCATCAGGGCACGTAACAGGAAGTCAGAATAACTGCATTGTGGGAATTGCAAGAAAATATCTTGAGAAGTGAAGGGCATGATTATTATTTCAATTCAAAGCTTTTGTGACTGCAGAGATTCATATTCTTGGTTCGTTCGGTAAACCACAGCAAGAACATTTTCTTGCTGTGGTTTTCACACCTAATGATGATTGCTTGTGTTGCAATCGAAACGTCGTGAAAATTTAATTGTTTTATTTTGATTATTTTATTATTTCCTTTCTACGTGACTTGACCGAAAAAACCAAGAATATGATTATTATTGTTCGTAGGGACGCTACCGTGGTGTAACGATCGGCACATTGGGCTTGCAATTCAGAAGTTGGCCGACACGGCAGTTGAAACAATGGTGTGAATTTCTCAAGTCCCTGCCCTCTGTCTCTGTCCACCGAGCATCAGCACACACGGGTTCACCACAGTCAGTGGCAGGTCACATGTGTTGGGGTAAAAGTGTGGATACTCCCACCTCTTCCAGGCTGTCTGGCCAGCATGAAAGAGTAGGCCAAATACCATCTATAGGGGCTCTACAGAGCTCCTTATAGTGGTGGGCTCTTTTGTCAGCAGTGGCGTGGTTGCGAGATGTTAACTACCTCGCCTGGTACGCAGGAGGTCGTAGTTTCGATCCCAACCCAGAAGCTTGTATATATGGAGGTTGCCTATCTGTCTCCCCATGGCCACGTGGATTTTTCTCCGGGTCCTCCGGTTTTTCCATACACATTTAGAATCAGCGAGCGTTTAGAGTGTTTAGCTGCTATAAATGTCCACACGATCAGCCACTTTGATGAGCTTTAATTTGTGGCCAGATCGCTTCAGAAAAACAGCTACACAGCTCAGTGGGCCTTACCTGGTGAAATAAAAATAGTTAAATGCAAAAATAGTTTCATTATTATTAAATCAGGGCAAAGTGTCAATCATACTTTCTTTCAGCAACTGACCCTGAGTGTAACCTCCTAACCTTCACCCTAAACTTGACCCTGAGCTTTACCTTGCTGATTCCCGTCACACGCCGGTTGCGGAAGAGGCCAAAGGAGCGAGCGGGCTTCTCAAGACCTGGAGCGGCGTCTCCCCTGCCCGGACCGGACTCTTCACTCCCTGGCCTGGTCTCTGGCAAACCTGGACCGGATTCCCTGTCGATCCTGTAGCAGTAGGAATGCACAGACGCTCAGTTAAGGCATCGTCAATTCCACGCTTCGTGCTTCTAGAACCCAGCCACAAATTCGTATGGTACAAAAATCCCAGATGTTTAATCCTATACCGTTGTGTAAATGTGTCGGTATCCAAACCCACTGGTCCTACGTATATAAAATGTTACGTATATATTTAATCCTGTCCGAAATTCTAAAGTTGCATCCCTGTAACATGACAGGTAGCACTGGCTTTCCTGAGGTCTGTATCCAGCAGATAATTAATCATGGCCAATAATGATGGCGATCATGATGATGCTGTCTTTTTCAATTGCGTTTTTACACCCTAACCGCTTGGCAGATGTGCTCGCTAAAATTCCCCACAGGGGCCCCCTACGGTATAGTTGTCATGGATTCAGGGTTTCCATTCGAGAATTATGTTTTTGTTATCGGCGGTGTTCATACACTTGTGGGGTTTTTGTTGGCTGGCAATGTACAGGCTGAGTGGGAGCAGGCAGCGAACGACGAGGCTTAGCCGGCTATGGAACGAGGATGGAGAAGATCGAGAGGTTGGACATCTGTGAAGAAGAGCTTAATAGCTCATCGGATACCCCCAGTATGAATACATCTTCTGATCCTGATTCTGCAGCGATGTTGTACAGAGTGGTAGGTCGACTCAGCCTCAAATGAGTAAACATCGGCACAGAAAGGTAACCGGGCATGGGTGTTGGCCATCCGCCCCCTCGTGTGCCGTGTCAGCCTTCATAGGTGCTGCTCGCTAACAGCACTTGCCCCAGCGGCCTGTTAAAAGCTACACGGGGGGATCGTTGTCATTGTGTGGCTGCACACACACACACGCACAACAATAACAACCGCCATTCACCACTAAGTGGTGGTGACGTCACCACGATGCCTGTGCCAGGCCAGGTGCACCTTGAGGCCACGTGAAGCATCGAACGCCCACTGGCAGGAGGTCACGGGGCAGACCCAGGTGCCACGGGTCGACTGACTGAGATGACCGAGATGACTGGCTGATGCACCACCTGTGCCCCCCTACTGTGCCAACTTGCTGTGCTTTAGCCACCCGCATACACATACACGCACACACGTGCGTGCGTGCGTGGCCCCGATAGGTGCACTCACTCGCGGAGGAAGTCGTAGATGGAGAGGCCGCTGTGATTAGGCCTCGTGTCTGAGCCGGAGCGACCCTGTATGCCCGCACTGCACACCGTCACACCACCACAGCACCACATCATCAGCAGCAGCAGAAACAACAGCAGCAGCAGTACCATCTGTAGCAGCAGTAATGGCAACACCATGAGCATTATTTTGACCGGCATCGGTCGAAGTCAGCAGTGGCATCATGATCACCATTGGCATCACCAACAACATGATGATGATCATCAGCAGCTCTAATATCATCATCACCATCACCATTGGCATGCGCATTACCGTTGTGCTCATAATAGTCGTCAGCCACAGCATAAACTTCATCAGCAGCATAATTATCATTAGCATCTTCACTATCACCATGATTGTCATCACAATTATCATCGTCATCGCCAACGGCAGAAATCATCGTCGGCATCATTAGCGTCATCAGGATCATCAACATTATAATAAGTCATCAGCAGCAGCAATGTTACCAACAGCAGTATCATGACCATCATCATCATCATCAGCAATGTCACCAACAGCACGACCATGACCATCATCACTATCATCATCAGCCACACCAATGTCACCAACAGCAGCATCATGACCATCATCACTATCATCATCAGCAGCAGCAGCAGTGTCACCAACAGCAGCATCATCATCAGCAGCAGCAGCACCCTGTAGCTAAGCAGGTGAGAATCCACAGACGTGTTGTCTTGTAATTTCAGGAGAGGCAATGGGGTCACAGCAGCGGTGCTGAAGTGTTTTCAATCCGCTGCGGGTAACCATGTAAATCTTGCCAGCATTTGTTTTTTTTTGTAGCAGGTAATTTTCAGATTATGGTCCTGACAACCGTGCTCAATTGGACTCTTATTTCACACGTTGGTTGCTGGCTAATTCCCAACAGATATGAATAAACTTTTTAAAAAAACTCAACGATTAAAAAACAACTCAAGTAAACAAAAAAACTATTCAAAACTAAACTATATTTTTTATTTTACCAGGTAAGGCCCACCGAGCTATATACACCTTTTTCAGAAGTGACCCGGCCACAAATGATAGCACAACGAAGCGGCCTATCGTGTGGAATTTTATTACAGCCAACTACTCTAAACGCGTCGTGTTGATTCTAAATGTGGAGGGAAACACCGGAGGACCCGGAGAAAAATCTACACGACCACGGGGAGAGAGAGACATACAAACTCCAAATATACAGCAGTCATCAGGTATCGGGATCGAACCCACGACCTCATTCAGACGCTGTCTTTCCGACAGACCTGTTCTTCACCTGAGGACGGCTGCTTGCGTTGTGGCCGAAACGTCGTCAGAATTATTTTATTAAGTTTTATTTTTATTATTTTATTATTTCCCTTCTACGTGACTTTACCGAAAGAACCAAGAAGACCACGACCTCCTGTACACCAGGCGAGGTAGTTAACAGCACTGGACTTACTCGTGCTTCCGGATCAGCTCCTGCAGCTGCTGAAGAGACGACCTGTAGGCACACACACAAAGACAAAGATCCCCCACATTAGCCTTTCATAGACTGTAGGGTCAAGTGCTGTTATCGAACACCTGTGAATGGCCGGCACGGCAAACGAGGGGGTGGGTGGCCAGCACAGCGCTCGGCCGCCTTTGTCTCCCCAGTAGCGATGTTTACTCATCGCACCGGCTACTCATTTGAGGCCAATTCGACCCAGGGGAGGCCCATAACCAGTTCAGACAATCGTCACTGGTGTTTGGCCGCGAGCGGGAATCTAACCCGCTTCACCGGGTTCGTAGCGCAGTGTGCTAAACGCTACACTTCCACTCCCCCAGTGCGTACATGGACGCACAGGTCAAACACGAAGTAAAATCTCTGCTCCTTCAGCATCGATAGACTGCTGGGCCAAGTGCTGCCAGCAAGGGCTGATTGCGGTCGGCATGACACATGGAGTGGCGGCAGTAGTGGCAGTGGTGGTGGGGGGGGGCTGATGCCAAACACTCATCTCTCTCTCCCCTACAGCGGTCGTTATTATCTAACTTTTGAGACGTTAGACCTATTAGTATAAACGAGTCGTAACTTTTTGGCCGCTCCACCACCGCCCCCTCCTGCGAAGGTTTCCTGCTTTGGTTGGGAAGTTTGGATTGTGCTCTGGGATGTGTAGCAGACTCCGTGAACTCATTTCTCTGTTATTGTGGTCACTTGTTTGTTGTTTGGGCTTTTAGTTTCTGTGCCAGTGCTTAATTAGTTTGTTCATTTTTGATATTGCATGGTGGTTAGGGTGTTCATTTGTTTGGTAGTGGCTGTATATGGGATTTGGTCCTCATATATAATTAATGTACATCGTTATGGGATGCAATTAGCATTAATAGTATTATCATTAAGTACCAATGTTTAGGCTGAACTCCATTCTATGTCTGCACGTTGTATATACGCTTATCGTTTAGTCGACCAGCCTACTGGCTTTCAAGAGCCAATCCAATTCATAAGCAGTTTCGATCTTTGGGGTCTCATCAGCCGTCAGGTTTTTTTTTTCAGATGCACTACTGCGGCAATCTGGAATGCGGTTCCTTCCGATATTAGGCAGCTTGCTGGAGCTATGCACTTTTAAATCTCAATTAAAAACTCATTTCTTCAGAATTACTTTATGTGTCCTTCCCCCGCATCTCCGATTAGCGTGGATGGCTACGTACGGTGCGAAAGAAGCTGAGTTGCTTACTAATATAAATGTTGCCGGATAATATTGGTTTGGAAAGGCAATTATGCCAGTGGACTTGATGAGCTTGCATACACGTTTTTAGGCTGAGTTGACCTAAGGGAAGGCCACGCCAGGTTCATGATGATTAAGGCGCATGAGCAGGAATGGAACTCCAGTCACTGGAGGTTGTCGGGTAGCATCAACGAGCATGCACCACGCAAGAGAACATTAGGTGGGAAAATTGTATTCTTTTTACACGCTTTCTATTAACTCACCCTGTCTGTTGTTGTTGTCGTTGTATCCTGAAAACCTTGTAACTCAATTTTAACCCACTTCCCAATGTGGTATCGACTGCAAACTTGGTATACATATGTCATACTGATGACAATAGTATATTCTATCATAAAAAATAAATATTTTTAAACAATCTTTTTAATATGTTATATTTCGGCTTGGGTCTAATTGTCCACGGTAAACTGACGTTGGCTGTAAATCACCACGGTCCATTACGTTATGGCAAGCTTCGGGGCCACTTCCTGGAGTCGTGGAGTTCTGCCATTTCTAATAGGGTACATTTAATTAAAGCGTGTTTTTTAAAAGTTTTTTTTTTATATAACTTATAAGCACAGAGTTGGCCATGATCGGAGGTGGCTGAGTGGCTCAGGGGTCAGAGTTTATAGGTTCAAGAGGGGTGCCACGGTGGCTAGGAGATGTCATCTACCTCGCCAGCTATACAGGAGGTCGTGGGTTCGATCCCGACCCGGACGGCCGTATATTTGGAGCTTGCGTGTTCTCCCTGTGGTTGTTTCGTATTTTCTCCGGGTCCTCTGGTTTTTCCCTCCGCATTTAGAACCAACGATAAGCCGCTTCGTTGAGCTATCATACGTGGACAAGTCGCTTCTGAAAAAGAGCTCTACAGCTCAGTGGGTCCTAACTGGCAAAAATAAAAAAAGTTGTTCAGTTTAGTTTAACAGTGAATGCGATCTCTCGAACCGGCAATTTCGGATCGTGCAATTAATGATACCCGACGGCCGCGTGCCAAAGGATCGTTCGTTTACCGTTTGGACTGCCCATCTTCGGTTTCACCGAGGGGCTCGCTGGTGCCTGCGCAAAGGACAATTGGTAAGAAGGACGACACAGAACACCGTTAGTCAGCACGTGCAGCGGATGAAGCACAGCGTACGTAATATATATCGGCATCGCAACGATTTCCTGCGTACACCGTATACACCACGGGGGGGCAACTGCTCTCGAGCGAGCAGCATCTATAGAGGCGAGCACGGAGGTGGTATGGCCAGCTGCCAAGCACCACGCCTGGCTGACTTTGTCTCCCCAGGGCTCATGTTAACAGACCGCACCAACCGGGACTCGTTTCTCGACCAAAAGGCCCGAATGAAGGCCCCAGAGCTGGTTAATTCGCCGCTGACGTTAGCCGTGGCACAGGACTTCAACTCTGGTGGCCGGGTTTCGTATTGCAGTGCATAAACCACTGTGCCATTACGCTGCTGGTTGCGGAGAGACAGGAGATGAAATGGAACCGATCACCTCTGGATTTAGAATCAGAATCTTTACTTAGGCTGCAGGAGGAACCCGATGAGCTAAGAAGCTCTTTTTCACGGAAGTTCAGCAAAATCACGACAACACTTTTACTAAAACACGATAGGGGGTGCAAAGCATAGGTAAGGTAAGTCACTACAAATAAATATTTTAACAAAATAAAGTACACAGGTACAAATGACAAAAGTCTACCAATTCCTGCCGGTTTTTTCTCTCACAATAAATGCACGCTCGGGCAAGGCAGCAAAACAAAAGCAACAGCAACAACAAACAACAGCCCCAGACCACGCCGAAAGACAACAACGCACAGTAGCCCCTCTAAAACAATGGCCCTAAAAGATTGAACTTTCGATACGCGGGCAAGGATCAAAGTCACCAATCGCATTTTGGCAGCAAAACATTAGGTGGGAAAATTGTATTCTTTTTACACGCTTTCTATTAACTCACTCTGTCTGTTGTTGTTGTCGTTGTATCCTCAAATCTTGTAACTCAATTTTAACCCACTTCCCAATGTGGTATCGACTGCAAACTTGGTATACTTATGTTATACTGATGACAATACTATATTCTATCATAAAAAAAAATATTTTTAAACAATCTTTTTAATATTTTACGTTACGGCTTGGGTCTAACGTGGCAGCAAAATGCGATTTGCCGCCACGTTAGTTACAAGCCACGGCGCACTGCTGACCATTACGCGACCACGGCAGCTCCCTGCGCTGCTCAGTCGCAGAGCGGAGCACGCCGTCGCGTGTGCCGCTCTGGAGTTTTCTCCTGCGCGCGGTAAACCGGCAAAGAGCTTCGTCTCCACTCGGCTATCGCCGGTTGGTGTCGTGACCGATAACGGTACGGAGTAATGACGCCGATATGACAGGTGCGTCAATCGATACGAGGTGGGGGGTAGGCCTGATGGAAAGAGAAGACCGTCAAGCTGAGAGTTAATTAAGGAGAATATAGCAAAGACACGGAAAGAGAACAGCATTGATTCAGTCTGGCAGACAGTGATAAGTGTGGCACAGAGTGATAGTTGTGGCTCAGAGTGAGAGAAACGAGGCTCCACGACGCTCACTGTGCTTCTCCGTGGTCTCTTACAGCCCGTAACGGGGGGGGGGGGGGGGGGGAAGAAAAACATAAAACAAAAACACACGGATACACACTCAAAAGTCGCTCACGCAGCCTTCGCAGACTGGCGGGGCAAGTGCTGTCAGCGAGTGGCACCTATACAGACACGTGCACAACGGAAGGTCAAAGCGTTGAGTTAGCCGGAATTGAACTTTCACCTGTGCTGCCGTCACCATGGAAACCCTCAGCCTGGTGGGAACACGAGGGAGCCTCCTCGGTTGACCCCATCTCCTGAAACACCTCGTCACGTGGCCTGGCAAGACAAAGATACGTGTCCTGTGAGCGAGCAGCACCTATGAACGCTGGCACGGCACACGACGGGGTGGGTGGCCAGCACCATCCCCGGCTGCATTTGTCTCCCAGCGCTGGTGTTTACACACCACACCAGGTACTCATTTGAGGCCCAGAACCGGCTCAGATAAATCGTCGCCGGTGTGGGCCGTGAGCGGGAATCGAACTCGTAGCGCGGCGTGCTAACCGCTACACCACCGCTCCCCACACACACACACTCAGCTCCATACGTACGGAAAGCTACGCTACGTCCCAAGTTTGTGCGGCACGGTCTCGGTTTCAGTCAATGCCGTCCCGCTGTTCTGAAGCAATTTTGGTGAACATTTTGGATTTTTGTCCTCCGGTTTGAAATGTTGTGGGCGCACGTTCGACTGACGACACAGGGCGAAGCGACGGGGCTACCCAAGTAGTGGGCGCCGTTGGCAGAGGAGTGGGCAGGCCCTATGTGAGCAAAGCCTGGGCTCGGTCAAGGTTATGAGTAGCCTAAGGTGAATAGGAAGAAAGCGCCCACGTATGTATGACATATTTTTAAAAAAGTATAAAGTCATCAAACATATTTATTTATTTACCCATGTAAAATTAACAAATCCATTCGACTGGGAAGCAGTAGTGTATCGGTTAGCACACTGCACTATGAACCACTCCTGGGCCTTCCCTAGGCCAGCTCAGCCTCAAATGAGTACCTGTTGCAGTGTGTAAACATCGCCACTGGGGAGACAAAGGCGGCCAGGCATGGTGCTGGCCACCCACTCCTTCGTGTTCCGTGCCGGCCTTCATAAGTGCTCGCTAACAGCACTTGCCCCTATAGTCTGTTAAGGCTATACGGGGGATCTTTGTCTTGTGCGTGGGTGTGTGCGTGTGTGCATGTGTGTGTGCCGTGTGTGTGCGTGGGCATGTGCGCGCGCACGTGTGTGTGTGCGTGTGTGTGCGTGTGTGTGTGAGTGCGAGCGCGTGTGTGCGTGTGTGTGTGCGTGTGGTCCTCACTGGCAGGGCAGGCTCGAGGGCCTCCGTGCCGCCGTCATGGGGGCCGGCTTCCCCGTGGCGGGTTGGGGGAGCTCCCAGCTGTGCCGCCTGCTCGCCATGGGGGGGGCCTCGGGAGGACACCGCCTGGGGGGACCTGGTTCCCCCATCAGGCCTGGCACTGCACACGCGTCACAACGCACCAACGATGACGCGGAAAGAGGCGGTGACGCGCGCGACACGGCACGTGGAACGCAAATCGTGCGACGTGCGACATTAAAACGCGCGTATGTTGAACTCCTTTTGCACCGTACGTAGCCAACCGCGCTAATCGGAGACTGCAAGGGAGGGACAACAAACTAAACACACAAAAAAACTGTTCTAAAGAAATGAGTTTCAAGTCTCAATTTAAAAGTCCAAAGCTCCAGTGGCTTCCAAATATCGGTCAGGAAGAGCGTTCCAGACGGCCGCAGAAGCACGTCAATGATTAGCCAGAAGCTGCCGCTGCGAGGATGACCGGAGTTCGCGTGATGGTTTATGCTCCTCGACGAGGTCACCAAGGTATTGTGGTCCATTTGTGACAAGCACTTTGTGCGTTTCGCGGCCAGACACCGTAATGCGGACGGCCATGGATTGGAGCGTGGCAATGGCAAAGGGGGACAGCGATCATGAACTCCGCGATGCGCAGTGGGCAAGATACATCACCCTCCCCCCCGCCCCCACACCTCCACAGGCTGTCCACTCAGCACTATTAATGGACACACCATACAAGTTATGATATGGTGGGGTATAGTGTGGGCACTATCACCTCTGACAATGTCTGGCCAGTGTTTGGATCTGAGTTGATTTGTTACAGCGTGGAAGAGTAGGCCAAAAACGTAGCTCAAGAGGGGGGCTCTTTTGAGCTCAGTCTAATGAGAATTTAGTCCAGAATCGGAATCTTTATTTAGACTGGAGGAATCCGGTGAGCTAAGAAGCTCTTTTTCTCAGATGTCCAGTCGGGGCATGGGGCCAGAACGAAACAACAAACAATACAAAAACAGGATAGGAGTGCAAAGTATAGGAAAGGAAAGAAAAATCACAACAATAATACTAATAAAAAGAAACAATTTTTAAAAAATTTCCAGGTAAAGCCCACTGAGCTATTAGCTTCCTTTTCAGAAGCGACCAGGCCACAAATTTTCGCTCAACCAAGTGGCTTATAATGTGGAAATTCATAGCATCCAAATCATCTAAATAATCTAAACGCGTGTTTATAAATGTGGGCGAGTGTGTGGGGGGGGAGCCAGAGTGAGGGTTTGAGCGTGGCCGGGTGGCTTTTTTTTTTGGTGAGACCTTGACTTCCCTCCAGGACTGCGCCCACAACTAAACAAGGGGCAATGCGGCTGCCGTGTACGACACGTCACGGGCATTTCGTGTCGATAAACAACTTCGTGCACGTGCTCGCCTCTCTGCGCGTACACAAACTCGCCACGCACAAACGGACTCCACCACACACACGAGGCTTGCCCCTCTTTTCTCTCCGCCTGATGACGACCGCTTGTGTTGCGATCGAAACGTCGTGAGTTTTTGTTTTTTTTATTAAAATTTTGTGTATTTTTATTTATCTTTTTTTTTTTCTATCGGCGTGACTTTACCGAAGGAACCAAAGAATACAACTCTCTGTGTCAGGGGAAAAACTCAATGAAATCGACAGCTCTAGACAGAAGCCTCCGCGGGATTTGTGTGCTGAGCACTGTGCCCGGGTTAAGCTTTTCGCTGCGTGAGGGAAATGTCGCCTCGGCTCGAATGGTGTTGAGCGTTCATTCAGTCAGCACATTTTTTTACTTATTGTAGTGTTGAGTAAAAGTCTAAGCCTGGTTGACTAAAGCAGCGACACATTGAGTCCGCTTCTTGGCTGTCGGATGTTGACACGGCATGAGCGGGATTGCGTCCCTGCAATGTTTATCTGGTCGATCAATCGGCGAACTCTGTAAAATATATATTTTTCTATAGATATAAACACACACAACACTGTACATGTATAGTCAAGTTCCTTTGTCGGGCCTCCTCAGCGCAGTGCCAGTAAACGATGTTTACGGCTGTGAATAACCGTAGTCTGTGTCTTCAGTCAGACTACGGTGACAGATTTCATTTCTTCACAGCCAGTCACACTTTGGCCATCAAGTGGCCGTTGTAGACACCGTCACAGTTTACACGACTCTTCATCCGCTTATAATCACGTGCTTGACGGTAGGAAAATAAAAATAAACACCAACCCACTTCACTGGCAGAAAGGAACGAAGTTCAACAAAATTCTTGAACAAAATCTGACAGTGACCATGGTGTGGCTAAAACGCAACGCCTTCGTCGGCTTACAAAAACCCGAGCGAAAAACGGCCCGACCACCACGCTTGCTGCAAAGATGCAGCAGCCACGTGAGCAGAGGTCGCAAACGGGTTTTGATTCCTTACCCGTACCCATACCCGGCCGCACCAGGGTCACAATCGGGTACCTGTACCCGTACCCGGCCGTACCCGTACCCTACCCGTACCCGGCCGGGTACGGCCGGGTACGGGTAGGGTACGGGTATCGGGTACCTGATTGCAATCTCTGGGATGAAGCCATGTTGCAGGCGCGGGTGGGTTGATTCTAGGAACTTGAATTGTGAGAAGAGACAAGACGTTGGGAAATGAGTGACAAACGGTTACTCACCAGTGACTCACGGCCTACCCGTACCCGGCCGCACCAGGGTTGCAAACGGGTACCCGTACCCGTACCCGGCCGGGTACGGGTAGCCGGGTATCGGGTGAGGTACGGGTATCGGGTACTTGGTTGCGACCTCTGCACGTGAGCCGCTGCTGCCCGTCACAGTTACGGGGCATATGAATGGCCCTCAAAAGGACTGGGGTGAGGCCCTCATGCTAAATAACAATAATAATACTACAAATTTTAAAGCACATTCGGTATTCATTCGCGCCGTTCTCATCGTGCAAAAGCTTTCACGAAGACACGATGCTTCCGAGACATAGTTAAGCAGTCAGAATCAGAATGTTTCATGATTCAGGTGCAATGTTCGCCGCAGTGAGCAGCGGTATCCCAAATGAGTAGTTTTGCGGTGGGATTTTTTTTTCTAATTTTGACGCCAGCACAAGCGGTCTACTCATTTAGAATAACGTCGCGAGATCTTTAACATCAAATTTCGATTTAAAGCCTTCGTGACTGCAGGGATTCATCTTCTTGGTTCTTTTACGTGACTTTACCGTTCTTTTACGTGACTTTACCGAAAGAACCAAGAAGATCATTAACGTCCACTGTGAAGCACATTTTTGTTACGGTTAATACGCCTGCCAATATTAACCAGGATGGCCTACCGGATACAGAATCAGAACCTGATGGAGCTATGAAGGTAAATTTCACAGATGTCCAGTAGGGGTTAGGGGTCAACCAGTGACATCGACAAAAATTTGAAAAAACGATGGCGTGCCACGGTGGCGAGATGTTAACTACCTCGCCAGGTATACAGGACGTCATGGGTTCGATCCCGACCCTGACTGATGCCTGTTGTATATTTGGAGTTTGAATGTCTCTCATCCGTGGTCGCGTGGAATCTTCTTTGGGTCCTCCGATTTTTCCCTCCACGGCGTTTAGAGTGTTTGAATGTTATATATTTCTACGTGATAAGCCAAGTTGTTGAACGATCATTTGTGGCCAGGTCGCTTCTGAAAAAGAGCTGTGGAGCTCAGTGGGGCCCTACCTGGTAACTGTAATGAAATAATTAAATAAGTCGCTCAGGTACAAATCACTGTACACAAGTAGCAAGCCTCTGAAAATCAGCGGCGATCACGCAAAACTTGCACAAACAGAGATGACATTCTCTGTTCATCCAAGAGCGCATTCAGTGGATTGAACACATATTCACTTTAAGATGTTTTTTGTTCATGTTTTTGTATTTGACTAATATTGATTAATATGGCCCATGATAAATGCATAGAAATTGCATGCGTAAGAATATTTTTCATTTTTTTCAATTTCTGCAAACGACATGCTTGTGTTACATGCAGGCCTCCAGAGTGAGCAAAATTGTAACAACGAGACGGGAAAAGTATGAGCAGGAACAATACAATCGAGACGATAAAAAAAATTGTTTCATTTCCTGCCCTGGCTAGTCATCGAACCACGACGGTGACCACATCGCGCTCCTGCGACCGTCTGGAACGCTCTCCCTTCCTATATTAGGGAGCCACTGGAGCTGTACGCTTTTAAGTCATCGATTGAAAACGAATTTCTTTAGAATTATATATTTTTCGTTTAGTTTTTTGTCCAACACCCCCCCACGCACCTCCGATTTCACACGGTTGGCTACGTACGGTGCGAAAAAAGTTCAAAGTACATAATTACAGCAAAGTGGAAAGTAACATCGTCATCAGCTGGGTCCTGGACACCCCCCTCCTCCCCACGTGCACCAAGCCGCGCTGGGCAGCGTGGTGAAGTACGGTCAAACAACCCCTATGACCGATACGACATGAGGCCAGACCTGAATGTAGCAGTGAATTGAGAAGAAGCTGTAAATTATCGTTAATATCAAAGTATACGTATGCGCGCATGTTGAACTTCTTTCGCACCGTACGTGGTCAACCGTGCCCTTCGGAGGTGCGGGAACAGTCGCTAATTTCTCATAAGCAAAACATCGGGAACCATGTTTCAACAAATTGTCAAAGCTTATTGGGATCTTACGAACGTAAAAATACCGTGAAGCCAGTATTATATAAACATCTCCAATAGATATAGATGATAACCCAGCGGGCGACTGATGTCAACCCAATTCATATTCTAGAACAATCTATACAGCTGACATTTAGCAAAATATATAGTACAGCTGAGTCTACTTTATACCACCGAGAGGTTGATTGGTTTCACCGAATAAACCGGATAGGCTAAACTTCTACGTCGCTGCGTAAGTCTTCTGCCAAACACTGCCATTGATTCTAGATTTGAAGCTTTCGTGACTGCAAGGATTCATATTCTTAGGTTATTTCGGTAAAGTCACGTAGGTAAAACATTAAAATTAATAAAAGTAAAATAAAATAAAAAAAAATAAAAATAAAAATCACGACGTTTCGGAGGCAACACAAGCTTCTGTCTTCAGGTGGAACCGTCACAGCCACGACAGCTGTATCAAGTAAATGAGAGATTGCACGAGCTACCCCTCCGTTTATATAATGGTTGGAGAGGGGGGGAAGGGCCAAGTACAGCACACTTTTTATTCATATGGTAAGGTGAGGCTTAAGAGGGTGAGCCTTTGTTATGCCATTGATGCCATCGGCATCCGTCAGTGATCCACGTAACTTGGCTCCTATGGAGTGTGGCGCTAAAGACGATGGAAACGAGTTGAAGTCTCTACCAATTAGGAGCGTTTGTAAAAACGTACAAACAATATTTTGACGTGATGGTCAATGAATACCGACATACTTCATGTGCGATAGCAATTAGAAAAGACACATGTACCATAAATACAATGTAGATACTGTAAACTGTATGTACATTTCCTAATTCATTTTAGAATTATTATATGTACATATACTATTTTATATACGTGCATACACTAATTCTAACTCATTATTGAAATAGTATATGTAGATCTGGCTGTTGCCTGATGATGCTAGTTGCAATTACTGGTGAAACGTCGTACTCAGATTGTAAATGCTGTGTATTTACTCTCCAACACACCGGTGTGCTGTACTCGGAACGAATTGGTACGTTCTG
This sequence comes from Lampetra planeri, assembly GCF_965212315.1. Taxonomy (NCBI): domain Eukaryota; kingdom Metazoa; phylum Chordata; class Hyperoartia; order Petromyzontiformes; family Petromyzontidae; genus Lampetra; species Lampetra planeri. The sequence goes on along the minus strand of NC_136145.1, from coordinate 3,811,935 downwards.
TTTACGTGACAAACCCCTTACTAATTGGCTGTGTCGGGTGGTGGAGGGTTTAACGGCACATTTATATTTACGCGATCTAACCAAAAAAATACCTCTCTTATGGATCAATATTGATGTTTCACCCGCACGTAAGTAGACACATGCGTCCATATGTAGACGTAAAACAAACCATACATACGCATATCCACACATTCTTGGAAAACAAAGATAACCTCTCTTCACCGTCGAAAGGACTGTTGAGGCAAGTGCTGTTAGCGAGCACCTATTAAAGCAACCACGGTGCACAAGGGGGGACGGTATGGCCAGTAGCATGCCTGACCACCTCTGTCTCCCCTAGTGAGGGTGTTTACACGCCGCGCCAGGTACTCATCGACCTATGAGAGGTGCACAGGACCCAACAAGATATTTGCCAGTGAAATTATCCGTGGCCGGGAATTGAACTCCAGTCTCAAAGAATATTGCTTTACACGCTGTGCCATAACTCCCAACCTTACAAAGACAAATATTCCCCCTATAGCCTCAACAGACTTTTGGGGCAAGTGCTGTTAGCGAGCACCTATGAAGGCGGGCACAGCACACGAGGGGGTGGGAGGCCAGCACCACGTCTCCCCAGTGGCGATGTTTACACACCGCACCAGATACGCATTTGAGGCTGAGTCGCCCTAGGGGAGGCCCAAGACCGGTTCAGATAATCGTCACTGGTGTTGGCCGCGAGCGGGAATGGAACTCGGGTCGCCGGATTCGTAGCGCATGCACGACGCACACTCATACTCAAGTTTCACTTACCTTTTCCAAAAGCAGCCCCCCACCGAAAGAAAATAAATAAACGTTCAACTCAATCGCAAGGCTGCTAGACGACGCCGGAACTGCCCCGGCGAATAAAGGAACACGAATCTACTTTCCATGTCATGTGCTTGTAAGTAAAAAAAACAACAACACGAAGACACACACTACTTGATAGGAGAGCCTCCCCACTTTGTCTTCAGCCCCCCCCCTCTCTCTCACTGTCTCGCTGTCCCAGCAACGCTCATATGCAGAAGTTTCTGTTGCAACAAAGAACCCTGATGGGGAACAAAACCCCCACAATATCCAGACCGAAGTGGAGACCCCACCGCCCACCCCACCACCACCCTCCCCCCCCCCCCCCAGGGCCTTGCGGTTTTCAGACGTTTATCAGAAACGGCACATGCAGCAAGACTCTTGCACACTGCTATTGGCACATCCGTGTGCTCCTGTATAATTAAATATTATTGTCATAACAATAATATTTTGTGGATTTTTGATGGACGAACGCTCCCCCCTCCGCCGTGTAGGTCCCCGGATGGTGGTCAGTACCGGTTCACTTACTCGCCACTGAGGTGGGAATTAGTCGAGCTATGGAACCGATAACCGGTGGAGTAAATCGATTGTGTCGGTAATTGGCCGGCCCGGCTCTATAGAATTAATCGTATCGACGACTGCTGACGCCATGGCGGTGAGATGTTAATGACCTCGCCAGCTATACAGGAGCTGTGGGTTCGATCCAAACCCTGATGCCTATATATATGGAGTTTGCATGTCTCTCTCATGTCTTTCTCCCCTAGGTCCCATAGATTTTTTCTCCGGGTCCTCCAGTTTTTCCCTCTACATTTAGAATCAACGTGTGTTTAGAGTGTTCGGCTGCTAAAAATGTCCACACGATGAGCCACTTCCTTGAGCTTTCATTCCGAGAAAGAGCTGTATCGCTTGGTAAAATACAAACTAATTTAGTAGTAGTTCACTAAAACGGCATCTCAAATTGCTTCACGACACAAACGAGAAATCCAAATGGCAGAGGAGGGTTAAAGGGAAGGCTCGGAAATTGATTACAAAGCAGAAAGGGTGAAGCTCAAGGTGTAAATCTGTTTTTCTTATTTGTTTATCTCACCAAGACAAACTTGCGCTGCAAAACGCGTGGCCGATAGTTTGTTTAAAATGTTTGCAATTTTAGTAAACAGCCATCTTGTTGCTACACATTATACAAATTGCTGTCTGTCACACTGCGATGACCATCTCCCTGCTGATCTGTGTGTGCATGTGGTTAACCACACACACGCACGCATGCACATTATTAGCCAAAGCCATGCATGTGTGTGTGTATTCGTGTTTGTGGACGGGCATGGTGTTGGCCACCCACCCCATTGTGTGCCGTGCCAGCCTTCATAGGTGCTCACTAACAGCACTTGCCCCAAAGGTCTGTTTATGCTATACGGGGGGATCTTTGTCTTTGTTTGTGTGTGTTAGCCAGCTGTTAGCGCGCGGCGAGACGAACCCGACGACACTAGTTCGATTCCCGCTCACGGCCAACATCGCCGGCGAATATTTGAATCGGGCCTGGGCATCCCATAGGTCGACTCGGCCCCCATGATCGACGCACAATGTGGCGAGGCCGTCGCCCGACAATTTACAGGGAGACGTAAATAACTTGGCCATTCTGCCTTCCGCTCAGCCCAAAAGTCCCACGAGCGCGTAGATATGAGCTGGGTTTGATCCCTGCCCATGATTGCATACCGTCATCGGTGCTGTTCAAACCTGGTCTGCACCTCCCCCGAGTCAACTCAGCCACAGTACGCGTACAGCCACCCGGTACGGTGCACCCATTGGCAACGGCAGACGAGAACAGTCGGGCACATGCCGTGCTGACCTCAATAGGCGCTCGCTAACGGCGCTCGCTTGACCCGTGCGTGCGTGCGTGCGTGCGCGCGCGGTCGTGCGTTACTCACCCGACAGGTGGGTTGGGGTCAGCGGGCGTCCTTCCACAGCACCGGTTAATGGGTCAGAGTCAGAGCCGGAATCCTGCATCTGACCTTCCCTGTGCATCTGCAACGGTAAGCGCGCGCACAGGCGAACAATGGCGTTGTTTGGCCGTTATGAGCCCTCGGGTTATAACCCCAAGAATCCTAGTATTTCTTCGTGGACATATTCATTATTAACCCACCAATGCAGTACATTATACATGCCTGTATGCATTATAGATATGCGAAAGTACGACAGCTGAATGCACACTCACGCGCGTGCATATGGCACACAATGTGCATTGTTGAGTACGTACGTTAGCAAACACGTATGTATGTACGTTGAACTTCTTTCACACCGCGCGTAGCCAACGATGTTGATCGATGCAGGGGAAGGACAACAAACTAAACGCAAAAAGCAGTTCTGAAGAAATGAGTTTTCAATCGAGATTATTTAAAAGTGCATAGCGCCAGTGGCTTCCTAATATCGGGAGAATGAGCGTTTCAGACGACCGCAAAAGGTCACCTGCCCGCTCATGATGGTGTGTTGCCCTTTAATCAGGGAAAGCCTCGGGGGAGTCATCTTCTTGGTTCTTTCGGTAAAGTCACGTAGAAGGGAAATAACAAAATAATAAAAATAAAACATAATAAAATACAATTCTCACGACGTTTCGGCCACAACGCAAGCAGCCGTCCTCAGGTGAAGAACAGGCCTGTCGGAAAGACAGCGTCTTAATGAAAGAACCTCGGGGGAGTGTTGAGACTCGCCTCTGGGAGGCTGCTACCACATTGGGATGTTTTGACAATTCCATCCGCGAATCTTCCCACTGCGTTTCCAGCTTTCGCCGAGTGCTGCTCAGCTCAATGGCCCCCGGCCACGTGGAGCGAAACGTCGGACGTCACGCCCGTGCAAGTCGAGAGAACTATTCTAAAAACTAAACGATGAACAATTGTATTTTTGTTTACCTGGTATGGCCCACTGAGCTGTAGAGCTCTTTTTCAGAAGTGACCTGGCCACAAGTGATAGCTCAACGAAGTGGCTTATCACGTGGAAATTTATAGCAGCCAAATACAAACTCAAAATAGACAGCAAGCGCCAGGGTCAGGATCGAACCCACGACCTCCTGTATACTAGGCAAGGTAGTTAACATCTCACCACCGTGGCACCCGTAAAACAGGTACGGCACGGCCGCGAAAACCCCAGCAGAGTCGCAAAAACATTACAGATTGTTCGTAGTGTGTTGTCCTTCCCCAGCACCTACGATTCACATCGTTGGCTATGTACGGTGCAAAATAAGTTCAACATACACACAAATCAGAGAACCTGAAGACAAAAAACACCTTTCATACGACAAGATAACACTCCCATTTCCGACCAGATATATTCAAGAATCCATTGTTGTTTTCTTATCTCTCCCAGCCACCTCGCAGCCCAAGCCGGCAATACCTGCTACCCCCCAGGGAAGTCTCCCGTCCACGTACGAAGCAGCCTCAAAACCTGCTTAGCTTCCGAAACCGGACGAGAATCGGGCACGTTCACGACGGACACTTCATCACGACGCCAACCACGGCGTTTGAAGCCTGAGTCTACCTCCGCGTGACAAGGGACAGATTTAAATGCCATAATTGCCACTCGTGATGTTTACGGCCAGTCGCGTGGTGTTGCAGAGCTGCAATTATGCACTTCTCATAAACACGGCTATTATTATCATCCATATTCTTTGGGTCTTTCGGTAAAGTCACGTAGACTTGTTATTTTTATTATTTTCTTTCAACCTATCTACGTGACTTTTCCGAAAGCGGCAAAGAATATGGATTCCTGCAGTCGCGAAAGCTTTAAGGCAATATGTATTGTTACCATCATTATCGTTCCGGCTGCCGCGCGTGGCTGATGTTGGTGCAGAGCAACAACTGTGATTTCACACCGAGGTGGTTGAGCCAGACGACTGCGTCAGGAGTAGTGGATTGGTGCAGAATCGCTTGCGACAGCGCCTCCTCTTACTTCTTCGTATTTGTGAACCAGGCGTTTGAGCCCAGGTTATGCGTTCCGCGGTTCTGTTCTGGGTGGTGCCCACAGTAGTCGCAGCACACCGCTGGAGAGGTTTTTTTACTTTCCGTTTGAGCATCATCGGCAAGTGTTCGCACCTACCGCCACGATTTATTGTCACCGTCATGGACAGGCCACACGATCACAGACACAAAAGCTCCCAGGCTGTCGGTCACACGCGTAAAACTACCGCACGGAATGTAACGTAGGTTTGCGCCTCTGACATATGCCTGTATGTACATCTGTAATGGTCAGGTATGTTCAGAGGGAGCTACCAGCGTGTTGAAGTATGGTAAAAGAACCCCCCAAGACCCGCATGGCATAAGGGTAGCAACTCTTTTTCAGCAGCGGATTGACAAAGGGGCTGTACATGCATGTTATATGTGCATGTGTCTCTCTCTCTCTGTTTATGGATGTGTGTGTTTATGTTTGTAGTGGGGAGCGGTGGTGTCGCGATTAGTGCGCTCCGCTACGGACCCGGCGACCTGAGTTCGATTCCCGCTCACGGCCAACACCCAGTGAAAATTGTCTGAACTGGTCCTGGGCCTCCCCTAGGTCGACTCAGCCTCAAATAAGTACCTGGTGCGGTGTGTAAACATCGTCACTGAGGACACAATGGAGGCCGGGTGTGGTGCTGGCCACCCCCTCGTGTGCCGTGCTGGCCTTCATAGGTGCTCGCTAACAGCACTGACCCCAACAGTCTGTTAAGGCTATACGGGGGATCTTTGTCTTTCTAGATTTGAAGTTTTCGTGACTGCAAGGATCCATACTCTTGATTATTTCGCACCTACAGCCCCGCCCACTTACCCCCCCCCCCCCCCCAACATGCCCAGTATAAACCCCTTGACTCCGGCTTCTCTCCCACTTCAGTAAAATTTCTTGCTGTGATTGTCGCACCTGATGATGATTGCTTGTGTTGCAATGGAAACGTCGTGATTAAATTAATTTTTATATTGTATCTTTTATTTTTTATTTTCTTTACCTACGTGACTTTACCGAAAGAACCAAGAGTATATTTGTCTTTGTTGTTTATGTCTGTACGTCTTCCTCTTTGTGTGGTTGCGTCTGCATGTGCGTACACAATGCATATTTGAAAATGTGTGTTTGTGATGTTTGTGCGCGCGTACAGCATTACGCATGGTTTTGTATGTACGTACGCGTACGATGAGAATGTACTTGTGCGTATACGTGTATAATCGCTTGATGTATCAGTTCCACTGTTGAATGAGGGGCTCCCTCCATGCCCTGCGGGTCCGTGGGGTTATCTTTAACCATGTTTCAGCACGCCACGTGCGACCATCGACCGCGTGGAAACATCAACAGACGGATGTGCACATCTGTTTTGTGAATGGAGAATTTAAAGACAAGCCACAGCGTCGTGCGACTGTGGCTATGCAACCACAACTATAGACCATAGACTAAACCCTTATCGCAGCGGTGCTTAAACTTTAGTGCCGCCTTGCAACCCTTTGATTCCCCGTGCCTCATTTCTGTTTCGATGATTTACCTTCTAAACAAATCTGGCCACGTCTCGCACCCCCCCAGAAAGGGCATCTGGCACAACCCAAGGAGGTGCAGCTTTGCACCCCAGGTTAAGAACCACTGCCATATAGACGCACACTCATAGATAAATAGGCAGACCCACAGAGATACAGACAGACCCACAGAGATACATATGGCCCCACAGAGATTAATAGAGAATTCTAGAGACCCACAGAGATACACAGAGACCCGTGGAGACACGTTAAAGACAAGCCACAGCAGTGCGAAAGTGGCCGTGCAACCAAAACTATGGACCGTGAGAGTAAACCCACTGAGCTTTGCGCTCATTCAACGGAGGAAGAACAGAAAATCGACGCGAACTCTCTCTCCTTTTTTTGAATAAAATTTTATTTAGTTTTTATTATTTATTTTGTTATTCATTTTTTTTTTTAATTAATTAAAAAAAAGTAAAATGTTACTTATTATTATTTTATTTATTTACCTATTTTTTATGTTTTATTTCATTTATTTTATTATTATTATTTTCCTCTCCTGAAGCCCTCTCGTCGTGACCAACAGTCCTCGACATTGGCACCTTGACTCCTGAACACACTGCGGTAATACGCAAGAACAAGCGCACGCTGACGAGCGCGGCTTGGTTTAATCACGAGGTTTTTAAATTAGACACTTACATATTAAATAACGCGCCCACTAACTGGGCAAAATGCTCGCTTACCCGTTCACCCTTATATACGCCGACCACGCAATGCAGCAACACACACACGCACACACACACGCACACACCCCTCCAGACTCATACACAGAGTGGCCTTGGTAATTGCCGGTGCTGTCACATGTGGCAACCATTAGTGTTGGGTGGATGTGGGGGGGGGGCGGTGGTGGTGGTGAGGAGGAGGAGGAGGGGGGTACACAAGCAGGGTGGGAGGAAGGGGGGGGGGTCTTGAATCCGGGCCACAATTACTCACTCATACTTCCCTTAAGCGGTCCCCCCCCCCCTCCTATTTTCATATGCCCACTCGCCCCTGCACCCCCCCCCCCCACTGAAGATATAATAAAATACAGTATCGTACTGTAATATTTATCCAGCAAGGCCACGCTGGAGTCCTCAATGCCCTCCTTCATGGGTCTCCCAGTGAGCAGTCTGGCCAATCCTGTTGACGAGTCTTTAGACTATTTATTCAGGAGGGTCCTGCACGTTTGGCCACATTTGGCCAATTCAATTCATACACACACCCCACACGTGCACACGTTTACAAGCAGCATTCGTCTTCTTGGTTCTTTCGGGTAAAGTCACGTAGAATGGAAATAATAAAATAATAAAAATAAAACATCATAATATAATTCTCACGACGTTTCGGCCACAATGCAAGCAGCCGTGGGTTGTGGCCGAAACGTCGTGAGAATTATTTTATGATGTTTTATTTTTATTATTTTATTATTTCCATTCTACGTGACTTTACCGAAAGAACCAATAAGATGAATCCCTGCAGTCACGAAAGCTTTAAATCGAAATTTAAGCAGCATTCGCTCATATGTATTGGCTTCAGGTCATATGAACGTTTCGCCTAGCCATATATACAGGGTGGTCCAGATGTCTCTTTACCCCCATTTGTTTTTCTAAAGCTGAATATATATATTTTTTGTATACCAATGGGGTTGTGAAAACGGAAATTAATAAGGCAAGGAAAAAACATTTTATGAGTCAATTAATTTGGGGTGGCGGGTGGTGGTCACAAGACATTTGGATCACTCTGTACATCCCGTGATGTAGGAGGAAAGCGGTGGCTTAGTGGTTAGCGCACTGCGCTACGAGCTCGGAGGACCCGGAGAAAAATCCACGTGACCACGGGGAGAGGGAGACACACAAATTCAAAATATACAGCAGGCATCAGGGTCGCGACCTCCTGTATACCAGGCGAGGTAGTTAACATCTCCTAGCCACAGTGGTGGTGATGATGAGAGAAAGACACGCATACTCCAATATACAGCAGGCATCAGGGTCGGGATCAAACCCACGACCTCCTGTATACTAGGCGAGGTAGTTAACATCTCCTAGCCACAGTGGTGGTGATGATGAGAGAAAGACACGCATACTCCAATATACAGCAGGCATCAGGGTCGGGATCGAACCCACGACCTCCTGTATACCAGGCGAGGTAGTTAACATCTCCTAGCCACAGTGGTGGTGAATATGAGAGAAAGACACTCATACTCCAATATACAGCAGGCATTAGGGTCGAGATCAAACCCACGACCTCTTGTATACTAGGCGAGGTAGTTAACATCTCCTAGCCACAGTGGTGGTGATGATGAGAGAAAGACACTCATACTCCAATATACAGCAGGCATCAGGGTCGGGATCAAACCCACGACCTCCTGTATACTAGGCGAGGTAGTTAACATCTCCTAGCCACAGTGGTGGTGAATATGAGAGAAAGACACTCATACTCCAAATATACAGCAGGCATTAGGGTCGAGATCGAACCCACGACCTCCTGTATACCAGGCGAGGTAGTTAACATATCTTAGCCACAGTAGTGGTGATGATGAGAGAAAGACACTCATACTCCAATATACAGCAGGCATCAGGGTCGGGATCGAACCCACGACCTCCTGTATACCAGGCGAGCGAGCAATCATGGCGCCTTAGCCCTAACTGCCCACCGTGGTGAAATATGGTCAAACAATGGACGGCAAGGAGTGGGGAGGCCTTCATCCAGCAATGGCGTGACAGCCGGCTGTAGATTACTATTAATAGTATAATTTGAAGATTAATTTTTAAGAATTGTGTATACAGTAATACAATATTATGGTACACGCACAGAATAATATATTGTTTAAGTGATTTTTCAAAAAATTATATTAGTCTAAACAGTATCTTGCTGGAAAAAATATAAATTTTATTTAAACTTTACTTCCATGTAGTATCAGTACATTTTACACAAACAGAACATCTTGACTAAGCAAATGATTTACATTCTAACGATGCTCTAGAGGGGCTAGAAAGCCGACATTTGGCACAAACATTATTGAGTCTATGCCTGGGAAAATCACGCGCAAAAAAAAATCTGAAAACCAACAATCATTCTCAAATTTGGCCTCCTACAAGATGACTATCTGCAGATTGATAAATAAAATTCACAGGGCAGGATCGGCATAAATTGCGACAATGCTTAAAACACTTCCAGAAAATATACGAACACCTTTGCGCGCACCAAGTCACAATCTTTATTTAGACTGCCAGGATGAATCCGACGAGCTCTAAAGCTCTTTAAATTTTTCACAGATGCGAGTCGGTAAAAATCGCCTTTTCGTGGAGTGCAGCACTCAAGCCGAGAGAAAGGCGATCACGGATATCAGCATCCTCCGCATCGTGGTCGTGCACGTGCACGACAGGGCACACAAGCGAGGCAAGAAAGGTCCAGAAACAAAGCGAATACGAGAAACAAAAAAAAGTTAAATCATTATTATTGTTGAGTGGCACCCTGCTGGCTTTCATCGTGAAATCCCTGTGGCGGGCACGGTCACGGATATCAGCATCCTCCGCATCGTGGTCGTGCACGTGCACGACAGGGCACACAAGCTAGGCAAGAAAGGTCCAGAAACAAAGCGAATACGAGAAACAAAAAAAGTTAAATCATTATTATTGTTGAGTGGCACCCTGCTGGCTTTCATCGCGAAATCCCTGTGGCGGGCACGGTCACGGATATCAGCATCCTCCGCATCGTGGTCGTGCACGTGCACGACAGGGCACACAAGCTAGGCAAGAAAGGTCCAGAAACAAAGCGAATACGAGAAACAAAAAAAAGTTAAATCATTATTATTGTTGAGTGGCACCCTGCTGGCTTTCATCGTGAAATCCCTGTGGCGGGCACGGTCACGGATATCAGCATCCTCCGCATTGTGGTCGTGCACGTGCACGACAGGGCACACAAGCTAGGCAAGAAAGGTCCAGAAACAAAGCGAATACGAGAAACAAAAAAAGTTAAATCATTATTATTGTTGAGTGGCACCCTGCTGGCTTTCATCGCGAAATCCCTGTGGCACGTGCGGTCATGTGTTCTGCGGTTTCGTGAGCACGTTCGACGCGCCGCACGCCTTGCAAACAAATGTCAGAGCCTGACAAAATGCTGTTGACGAGCATAGAATGAGGCTGGTATCCGGCAACACGTGAGGGAGGTGTGGGTGCTATGTATAGCCTTTCTTGTGCTCTGCACGTGTTGCTGTTTGTTGGTGTAACGTTCTTACTCGCCCCCTACTGGACATATGTGGGAAAAGGGCTTCATAGCTCATCGGATTTCTCCTGCACTATAATATAAATCTTCTGATTCTGATTCAATCCCGCCACACCAGCTATACTCGGTTGAGGTTCGCTCGACCTCGGTTAGCTCCCCGGGAATCGTTCGGAAAAATGTGACGTTGACCGTGACCTGGAATCATAACTCAGATTCCACCATGTTCGTCGCCAAAGTGCGGTTGTCCGCTACGCCACAGTGCCAACACACGCTTGCACACACACACACGCACGCACAAACTCACAATCACAGCACTGTAGAAAAGAAACCGTTCCCTTCACCTCCCCTTCTCTATTTCCGTTCGGCTGCCTTTCCTTTCCTCTCCACACCCAGCCCCCTGGCCTCACTCACTCACTCTCTCCTCTCACGCACAGTCACAACGACACACGTTGCAAAAAAACGAATCACCCCTACCCCACCAACAACCAATTAAGTTCAATTACAGCCGTCCCCCGTCGGTGTGGCCTGCCCACACACCAGCAATATTGATTTCACGCGGGCAACAATCGTGAAAGAAGCGTGCCCCAAACGCGTGGTTCGCAAAGTAAGGCCGCGGTTGGGGGGGGGGGTGGCGGGGAAGTGGTCCGTGGAACTGTCGCCCATGCTACTATTTTGGAGGAGCTGCCGGTACAAATAAAATGTAAAAGTTACCGATGCATTGGTGGTCTGTCAAAGATGTTTCGAGGGTTTGCGGTGCGGTCTGTCGGTCTGTGATGTTTGGGAATTGCTGGCATTAAATAGTCTCCCTTGTTAATATGCTCTCATAAAAAAAAAGGTTTTCGCTTGTTTACCCAGGAAAGCCTGAGTCTCATGACCCTTCCTTATTATTAGGGAGAGTCCTGCCCAAGTTTTCACAGTAGGGGGCGATGCTGCTGCTGCTAAGTGTGATCCCAAATAAGTCATTTTCAGGTAATTTTTCAGCATTGGGATGTTTGGCCAATAACACCATATACAGTTTATGGGAGTTTTTTTTAGCTATGGGAGAAAACTGGAGAACACGGAGGTAAACCCACGCAGAAGAGGGAGGATAACATACAAACTCCACACACAGCGGCACCAGGCTCAGGAAACGAACCCATGTGCTCCTTGCTATTTACTGTATATATGTTGAACTTCTTTCGCACCGTACGTGGCCAAAGTGCCAATCGGAGGTGGCCGGTGAAAGGACAACAAACTAAGGCACGGCCGTTAACCGCTGTGCCACCCTGCAGCCAACATTATTAGAAGAACACACGCGGGTTAATAAACGGCATCGTTCAAACTGTTAGGGAAAAAAAAACTGTTAGGAAAATAAAGTGGGCCCTGGCTAAATAAATGCATCACGGCCAGGATGGCCGATGGTCAAAAACATTCCGTAACGACGAAGCCGTGGCCGTGGAAGAGAACGCGTCCGAGGGGCTCGTCGCGCCGTGGAGATGGAGTGATGAAATCAGGTGGATTGTTATACATCGCAGGATCGTGAGTGTTGGCAGCGGTTTTCATTTGGAGGCAAGGCCTTCATTCAGCAGTGGATCAGCAAAAGGACTTGTGGCCATTACGTGCTCTTTTAACCTCTTTTAACCCCAAAAAAACACAGGACGTGGCCACCGCTGATTTGCGCGTGAGCCCTCTTGCGCTTATGATATTACTACAAGGCAGAGAGAGTGGACCTACCAAATTGGCATAGTGTCAATACCAACATTGCATGCGTGTGTGGGTGCGTGCATGCTATTTCGTGTTATTTTCATAATAAATCCAGAAATACATCATCTCCCTTTCCCCATGAGTCCCATCATTCCCCAGAGTTTCTGTTCAGCGTCTTTTACGTGAAGCTCGATGTTAATCCTACGCGAGACGCAGATTTCGCCGTCATTTTAAGTTTGCCATTAATCGATAAACGGGCGCAACAGACGGCTAATCTTCCAGCCAAACTCAGGGAAGGAACTCGCCAAGAAGTGGAAATCCACGCAGTTTCGCCTGCTCGCTAGCAAAACGTCGTACAATGCCCAAAAGTATGAAATGAAAACAAATAAAATGCCTTGACAATTCGGCTTTGGATCTCTTCCCCTCTCGCCTCTCTATATGGCAGCGGACACATGCGTTCGTTTGAAATCCTAAACGCCAAAAGGAACACCCATCAGCAATGTAACTTCATTGCTCAAGCCACTGTTGGCAGGTGCCATATATACACACCACCAGAGGGAGTTCTAGAGACAAGGGTAGAAAGTACCCACGCTTTGCCCCACCACACGCACTGTGGGTCGATTAACCCCATCCATGCTGCTGGGCGGACAGAGGCGGGGAGGCTTTGGCAATGCCATCGTGCAGTGGCAAACCTCTGGTTGTGCTCGTTTTGAACCCCAGGTCTCTTGTTGTTGAATCCTTCACGTTGTTTGAACGTGTTGTGGAGATGACAAGGTGCCGGCGGCACCTCCACGCTGTGCTAATCGCTTGTTGTTTTAAGGACATATACAAGCACAATTTGTCCCGAGTTTCCGCCTAACTTAATAAATGTATGAAAGCTGCATTTTCTCCAAGCGGAAGGGGACATACCAAGTGACCAATGGAAAAGGGGGGGGGGGGGGGAAGGCGCGGCGTGAGGTTGCATAAACACAGCCAAACCCACCCCTCTAACGCAACATGGGATACTCCAAAAGTCAACATTGCAAGCTCTGCTCACTCACGTCTTCACAAAATGTGTTGTGTCTGGAATGGGGGTTGTGTTTTTTTTGTGAACACAATGACCGGTCAGCCACCAAATGAGGAATCTGTTGTTCCGCAGAGGTGGAAGTTGTCTGAAATGAAAATAGAGCGATGGGAGTGACACAGACTGACACGGATTATGGGTAAGTGATGGCATCATGGGTAGCAGACATTTGTGCAGCTCATGACATCATTTATGAGATGACTTGGCCTCTTGAATTTCCCTACATATAATTTTCATGCGGAAATAAATATCCACGATTGCGCTATTTGCGCCATGTCATGGACATGAAGGGTCCGTTTGGATCTCTCACAATGCGGCGCAAACCCCTTCGTGTTTGATCTTATTTTGGAGCTTTCGTGACTGCAGGAATTACTCTTTGGTTCTTTCGGTAAAGTCACGTATAAAGATAAAATAATAAATTAAATAATAGCATACGACGTTTCGATTGCAACACAAGCAATCATCATCAGGTATAAATGAAATAGCAACAAAAATCTAACCAGAAAACTATAGACAGACATATAAGCAGACAGATATCACCAAGATACATAGAGAGAGAGCAACACATGGTGATATCTGTCTGCTTATATGTCTGTCTATAGTTTTCTGGTTAGATTTTTGTTGCTATTTCATTTATACCTGATGATGATTGCTTGTGTTGCAATCGAAACGTCGTATGCTATGATTGAATTTTTTATTTTATCTTTATACGTGACTTTACCGAAAGAACCAAAGAGCCCATCGTGTTTGACAACGGCCCGCGGAAGTGGACACCGTAGAGCCACCTCTGATATACCCTCACGTGACCTCTCCATGGTCCACTCAGTACTCTGGCAACACATTCCCACCCGCTTTGCCACTGAGTCGCATCAAACGGAGATAGTGATCCCTCGTTTATCGCGGTTAATGGGGACCGGAACCCCGTCGCGATAGGTGAAAATCCGCGAAGTAGGATTGGCCCCCTAGGAATTTCCGTATATGTGTGTGTGTGGGTACCAGAATGTTTAAAATATGTATATTTATACTTTATATATATATATTTTACTTAAATCTATTTAATTATAAAACCTTAATATTATACATTCTCTCTCTCTCTCATACGATACGTATCATGGTGTTCTACACTCACCAATGACAGTAGTATCTTGAGACTTGACTCCAGTAATGACGACGACGACGATGACAATGACGATGACAATGACGACGATGACAGACCTGTGCAGGTCGATGAATGTGATGATGAATGATGATGATGATGGTGTTACTGCACAGGTATAATGAGGCCTTTAAATCAGTTAGAAAAATCCGCGATGCACTGAGGCCGCGAAACTTGAACCGCGAAGTGGCGAGGGATTACTGTATATTGTTTTCAACTCTCACAGCTTGAACTCTAGCCAGATGAAATGCAGAAGCAAATTTTACGCGACGGGTTCATGGTGCAGTCGCTGGTGACCCACAACTCTGTTCACGACGAGACGACTGAGAGTCCCGGTATCATCACCAGGCCGCTCTTTTGGATTCGACCCAGCAACTCAGGAATCTGACCTCTGAGTCACCCGGCGGCCACTTCCCCTGGAGATAACTTATCTCTTAATGATGCGATGCCAAAGGACATCATTCGGAGATGGGAATGATTAAATGGACTGTATTGAAAGCCTTATTTCAAGTGGACATCGTGCAATGGAGAGATTCATGGACTCAACTGGGAGCGCAGGTGTTTGCGTGTTTCTTTGTTCTCATAAACTGGGGAGCGGTTCGTGCACTGCACTGCAAACCTGACGTCCCGGGTTCGATTCCCACTCACGGCCAACACCAGTGACGATTATCTGAACCGGTCCTGGGCTTCCCCTAGGTCGACTCAGCCTCAATTGAGCACCTGGTGCGGTGTATAAATATTGCCACTAGGGAGACAAAGGCGGCCGGGCGTGGTGCTGGCTACCCATACCTTCATGTGCCGTGCCGGTATTCATAGGTGCTCGCGAACAGCACTTGCCCCGACAGTCTGTTCAGGCTATACGTGGGTATCTTTGTCTTTGTCTTATAATCGTGGGCAATGAGGCATTGAGGCAGTGCCCATCCTGTGTATAGCCCTGCAGAGCCAGTGGTGCAAATTCCATAGTGCTATGGCGGGGGACGAGGCTATCCATAGCACAGCCACTGTTGACTTTGCCCAAAATTTTTTTGAAACAGTGGATTGACACATGGCTGGAAACAAATATACGTAACATGTGTATACAGTAGGGAACATTTATATACAGTAGGTAACGTGTCGAATTCAGTGAAACTATTTTCCGTCCATGAGTAACCTGGGTTAAATTTAGAATATTACCAGAGAGCCAACATATTCCTGGTTACTATAATAAAAGCATTCATATTTAGGTTTTACAATATATTTAATTTTTTTTTTACTGGTCGTTCCCAAGACTAACTTTTGACAGAGGGGAGTTTCTACGAAGACAACTTTTGACGGAGAGGAAGTTTCTGTTAATGCCTTCAACTTACAACCAAACCAAAATTAACAATTTTCTCCCATTCCCAACATTGTTTTTCTCTCCCAAAACTCTTCACCATTATCTAGGGCCACGGTGAGGCTCAGCAGAACTCTGATATACCAACCAGCCTCAAACAAAAAGCAAAAGGTGCCCCGTGTAGCCCCCACGGGCCGCTGGGGCAAGTGCTGCGAGCGAGCACCTGCGAAGGCCGGAACGCGTTGGTGCGGCGAACACAACGCCCAGTGCGAATTATTACACACCGCACCAGGCGCTCTGCTCATTTAAGGCTGAGTCAACTTAAGTGAGGCCCACGACCAGTTCACATATTTATCAGCGATGTTGGTCGTGAGCGGGATTTTCATTCGGCTCGCCGGGTTCGTAGCGCAGTGCGCTGACCACTACGCTACCGCTCCCCACAAAGACAAAGATCCCCCGTATAGCCTTAACAGAATGTTTGGGCAAGTGCTGTTAGCGAGCACCTATGAAGGCCGGAACGGCACACGAGGGGGTGGGTGCCCAGCACCACGCCCAGCCGCCTTTGTCTCCCCAGTAGCGATGTTTACACACCGCACCAGGTACTCATTTGAGGCTGAGTGGACCTAGGGGAGGCCAAGGCCCGGTTCAGATAATCGTCACTGATGTTGGTCGTGAACGGGAATCGAACTCGGGTCGCCAGGTTCGTAGTGCAGCGTAGCGCTACCGCACCCCACACACGAACCTATACAGAGTAGACCTGACTTAGGACTGCCAGTACACTCACCAAACTTAATAACCAGGCTACAGTCTACATAATAGACTGCCAGTACACTCACCCAGCTTAATAACCAGGCTACAGTCTACATTATAGACTGCCAGTACACTCACCCAGCTTAATAACCAGGCTACAGTTTACATTATAGACTGCCAGTACACTCACCCAGCTTAATAACCAGGCTACAGTCTACATTATAGACTGCCAGTACACTAACCCAGCTTAATAACCAGGCTACATTCTACATTATAGACTGCCAGTACACTCACAAAAACTTAATAACCAGGCTACAGTCTACATTATAGACTGCCAGTACACTCACCAAACTTAAGAACCAGGCTACATCCTACATTCGTATTTTTTGGTTTTTAATTATAAATTTTCATTTAATTTTTTTGTATTTTTATTCACTTTCTTTTTTATTAAAATGTTTCTATCAACGTGGCTTTACCGATCAATGCGGGTTGGCACGCGAGGCAATGCCGTCGGAGTTGCTACCACACCAGCAGCTGTCCGTCCCACCTTTGTGTCTCCCGCGCGTGGGATCTCTGTGGACACGCGCGGCACGTGACAACTTTGGGCTGAGTATGAGCCGTGCACTGAGCACGTGGCCACAGCCGCGGATGCAACCGGGTGACCCTTTGGGGTTGTTGAGCGGTGACGCAGTGGCTCGCGCGCTGTGCTATGAATGCTGGCACCTAAGTTCGATTCCCAATCAGGGCATCTGCAAAGGTCCTGGATTTTCCCATGACCAACACGGCATGGGCAGGATTGAAAATTATTATTTTCAGATGTTTTTTATTGTTTGTTAGTGCGCTTTCTGTATTGGTTTGTGAACAAAAATACACTTTTGGACTCAATGTTATATCATCTGGTTTAAATCACCAATATACATACGTATCTAAAGTAGTGCAATCCATATCTCACACACACACGTGCATATGTATAAGGATACACATATAATAATACCTAATAATGTCTCAAGCATCGTTTTCAGGAGGGTCTTGCATCGGGACGTTTGGACAAAATCTACAAATGTTTGGTTTATATGCACTATGTTGAACTTCTTCCTTGCTGAAAGTAACCAAAGCAACTCGAGAAATCCGATGCATATGCGGCACTCAAACACACACATCTCCGCAACGATAGATTCAAGAATCCATCGCTGTACTTCTGCACCTCCGAATAGCGCAGTTGGCTACGTACGGTGCGAAAGAAGTTCAATATACAGTGCATACATACATACATACACCTGACCACATACACACACATATGCAAACCGCTCAAGCGTACAGAGTTCACAGCTCAATCCAAAACTGTTCACGTTAACTTCCACCACCACCACCCGCGCCAGAAAAAAGCGTGCAGTGTAAAAGCACGAGAGATCCACAGCTCTCAATCAAATCCCTTTGCTCCGCTCTAAATCAAAGGGCGTCGTAGGCAGTGGCAGACCGTGGATGTGTTTTTGTCCTCCTCCTGCTTCGTGGCACTGTTTACGAACGAGTTCAGTTTTGATGAATTAAAAATGTTGGCAAACGCACAAACGAGAGAGGTGGTGGTTTGTTTGGCGGTGGGGTGGGGTGTTGTTTGTGTTGGTGTTGTTGCAGCATTGAGTTCCACGTGTGCACAGGCCACGGAACAGACGATGCTCTTCACTCGGAAGCCGCGACCGGGAGACCCCTGAGCTTTGGACGGCAGTGATCGGGGCCGTGGGCCGCGTAGTAAAAACCAGACGACACCAAACCGCTTCACCGCACACACACCACACACCACCACCACACACACACACGCCTATAATTCAGATCAGTTATACACTGGAAGCCCTCACTGAGGCCGACCCGGCATCGACAAAGCCACGCACTGTGTTGCAGTTTGCTTACAAAGCGGAACGCGCGTTCCAGGGCTAAATAGTCTCCCATGGCGTGCCTCTCTCTCTCTGAATTCTGTTTGCCCAGCCTCCTTCGCTCAGACCGAGGCTCTCTCTCTCTTCCCCTCCCTCGCGATCGCGACCACCGTTTGTCAACATTCGCCGGCTACCCGCTGGGTCGTCTAATTAAGCGGCCGACGCACACGGCCGCTCTTTGTAATTATCCCGGCACCGTTGGTGCACGCAACGCTGCGTAGAGAGCCGCTACGTTGCGATTCGTGGAGGCAGCAATTTGCGCGGTGCTTCTCACGGGAGTTTGTTGGACTGCGATATGAACAGTGGGAGTGTAAAATGGGGTCGCCAGCCGACTCCCACCCCCCCCCCCCCAACGTCGGGCAAAAAGAGCTTAATAGCTCATCTGATTCATCCAGTGTAAATTAACGTTCTGATTCGACGCCTGCGCCGATGCAGTGGTACCCGCACGCACAGAATCGATAGCAGCTGTGCGAGCCACTTCGCCAGCTATGAATCTGACCAATTGCAGCCACAAGCGAATCACAGTGGCGAGTGATATCCAAATCGGTTCTGGGGCCCCTATCCCCCACCCCCACTCACCAAATTCACCAACGCACACCGACCATAATTGGTGAAGTATGATCAAACAACCTCCCCACCCCTCGTTTGACCGACATGGCATAGGGGGAAAAGGAGGCCTTCATCCAGCAGTGAATTTACGAAACGTCATTTCTTTTTGACTATTGTTTCTTTTTGTACATGTTGGTTAAATGTGCGGGATGTTACCTGTACAGATATTGTTACGTTTATTAAATCCTACCACCCCATCTGTCCACGGGTTCACTTCGCCAGTCGATCGGCAGATCGCGCGTGGTGGGGTAAATTGTGAGTACCGCCACCTCTGCCAAGACCTCTGGCCAGGCGTGAAATAAGGCCACAAGTCCCCTCTACAGCGCTCCCGAGGTCAGGGGGATATCTCGATGCAATGATACCTGGACAACCCCTTGAGATGGAGACATTTCGTTTGCAAGGGGGTTTGGTAAGTCAGAACCGGCAGGCCGCGCTGGTTAATACTGCGAGTGGTGTAGTATTATTATAATTATTAACCATTGAAACACGCGACCGTCTGTCTCACGGTGGACGTTAAAGATCCCGTGACGCAATCCAAACATGAGTAGACTATTGTTTTGCCGGCGTCCTCTGGTCCAAATAATGGCATTTTTGCTCAAGTTTATTCGCAATTTACTTAAGTTTATTCGCGGCTTCGCTGGGTAAACAAGTAGACGACGCACAACATTAGCCACACACACAAACGAACACGAAAACGTGAAAGTCAATCCACCAGCAGCGGGCGTGAGCCAACGACTTTCCGGGGGGCAGGCTGCCTTAATCCACAATTATTTCACGGGGCAGCCGGGCGTGGTGGTGGTGGTGGTGACATTCGAAGGGAGGGTTCCATCCTTCACCCTCCGCCCGAATTTCTCACCTTGGTGAGGGTGACGCCGTCCTGAGCTGCGATGTCATCTTCGCAGGGACACACGCGGTAACTCCTTCTCCCTCCTCGCTCGTACATCGTTACCCCGGCTCCGAGCGCCAGACACGGGGCAAAGCAGGGACGCGGGGTCTCCACGGTGGGGGGTTGGTGTCGAGACGGTCGCAATGAAGAAGAAAAATTATAACAATGAGGTCTTGCGACTGGGTTGCGTGGAAATATACCACCACCCACCTCCACCTTTCTCTCTCTCTCTCTGTCTCTTTTCTTTCGCAGGTAGAGCGTAGCACGGGCACGCCCGGGCAAGTCGGACCACACAGGAGCGCGTCAGAGGCTTGTGGTGCCGTAATTGTGAAGAGTCCGCGGCACGTGAAAAAGTTGCGCACGTGACCGTGATGATTTGTGCAATTAATAAAAATGCAAACGGGGGAGGGTGGGGGGTGAAACGAGAAAACAGTAACTTGCTTCCTGCAAGCGGCGGCGATGAGTTAAAGGCAAGGGCAGAAAAGAGGAAGGTCTGGGGGTGGAGGAACAGACGAGGTCACGGGTGGGGGAGTTTTTTTTTACTAGAAGCGAGTGGAAAGATGATGACGCTCGGCTAGCATCTGTGGTCAAAGAGCTTGAGAGAGCGTGATATCAGAATCACTGCCAAAAGACACCTACGCCAGGCTCACACCACCTACGCTATTCTCCCACCACCTCGCTCTGCCCATGAATCATAGCGTACACGTAGTCGACGAGTTAGCTGAGCAGTAACCTGCGGAAAAGTTGGACATCTTCAGCTCGAGTTCATGGCGAGGGAATCCAAGGTTTGCGGGTGTTTGAAGCAGACTGCTATCCCCGAGGTTTGCAGCTCCATCCGTGTGGCTGGCCGCCGCCTCCTCCTCCTCCACGTAGCCGCCGCTGCGTCGACCAAAAAGCCCCGAGCGAGAATAGAGAAGCAAAGTAAAAAAAAGAAGCAAGAATCTCGGAAAATTTCCCGAAAAGAAAATACAGCCCACGCGCGGAACAAACACCACACCCTTTAACACCTACCCCGCACCGCCGAGCGTTACCCCACGCTTCCCCCCTTACATCCACCCACCCGTCCGAGCACCACAAACAGACCAGACGGTCTGGTCCAGCCCCGAACCTCCCCCTACAACCCCCCCTCCCTTGCGAGCCGCGTGTCCTCCCTCCCTCCCTCCTCCCTCTCGCGAAAATCCCCCTGGACCCCCACGAGCCCAAAACTTTAGTGCCACGCGGAGGGGAGAATTGAAAATGCCCTCCCCGCTACAGCCCTGGGTCGGTCCCTACCCAACCCACCCACCCCACCTCATCCCACCCAACCCACCCACCCCACCCACTCCACCTCATCCCAGCAGCAGCAGGAGGGGGCGGCATCACGCACCACGATTTTCCATCGGGGAGTCTCATTCCGTTTGCCACAAAAAAAAAACCGAGGTTTTTTTTTCCGAGACGCGGCCGGAGCAAACCACTCGCCTCGTTTATTGCGGCGTTCCATCGCTCGTCCGAAACGAGCGATATGTAGAACTGAATAATGGTGTTTGGCCATTCCTCCTGGGCGCGAAGCGAGGCTAAATCTGTTTTATGGTGTCACGTAAACAATAATAACACTGGTGGGGCAGGCATCCGAGCAGCGGCAGTGTGGTTGGTGACCACATGGCCTGGAGAGAGAGAGCGAGCTTTAACCGGTGGAACTTTTTGCCTTTGGGGTGGATAACCCAAAGGACCGAGATAGCGTTTCGATTTAAAGCTTTCGTGACTGCAGGGATTCATCTTCTTGGTTCTTTCGGTAAAGTCACGTAGAAGGGAAATAATAAAATAATAAAAATAAAACAATTATTTTATTAAAATAATAAAAACAAAACATAATTATTTTATTAAAATAATAAAAATAAACATAATTATTTTATTATGTTTTATTTTTATTATTTTCGTTCTACGTGACTTTACCGAAAGAACCAAGAAGACCGAGATGGCGTTTAAACGGGCATCGCGATGAAGGAGGGTCATTGGAGGAAAATGAGTTCATCTCAAAAACAGGAACGCATTAAAAGGAAGCGCGTGCTACGATAATACACGAGATAACCACACAAGGCGTACACGCACACATGCCCAATGTTACAAGGAGAATGATACCCCGCCCATATAGCTTGAACGGACTGTTGGGGCAAGTGCTGTAAGCGAGCGTATATCTATGAAAGGCCGGCACGGTACACGAGGGGGGTTGGGTGTGGTGGGGTCAAGTGTGGGGGTACACCCACATCCTCCATGGTGTTAGGCCAGAGTGGAAGAGTAGGCCAAATACCATCTTGCTGGGGGGGCTCTTTATAGAGCACCGTATCGTGGAATCTCTGTTCACCAGCAGTGGCGTGAGAAAGCAATTTCAGGGACGGACCCTTCACTTTTTAAATAATTTCTAGTGCTCGACGGTGGGGTAGAGAGTGGGCATTCCCAGCGGGGTACACCGAATGCCCTCCAGTGAAAGGCCGTTCCGCCCAGCACAGCCGTGGGGCATGCAACTGGCACGCTCGGCTTGCCTGCCGTGTATATATAGACACGCAGTGCGTATTCTACACGAGTTATTTAAACTTTTTGCCAGGTCTTCTTCTTAGTGAATGAAGGCCGCAGAGCTGCGTGGTTTTGTATACGCACCGTGTACACAACAACTGTGTGTGTGTGTGTAACACACACACACACACAAGTGCTGTTAGCGAGCACCTATGAAGGCCGGAACGGCACACGAGGGGGTGGGTGGCCAGCACCACGCCCCGGCTATCTTTGTCTCCCCAGTGGCAAGCACCGGTGACGATTATCTGAACCGGTCCTGGGCCTTCCCTAGGTCGACTCAGCCTCAAATGAATACCCGGTGCGATGTGTAAACATCGCCACTAGGGAGACAAAGGCGGCCGGGCGTGGTGTTGGCCACCCACCCCCTCGTGTGCCCTGCCGGCCTTCATAGGTGCTCGCTAACAGCGCTTGCCCCTACACAGTCTGTTAAGCCTATAAGGGGGATCTTTGTCTTTGTAAACACACAAACGTACGAAACACATCACAGGACGAACACACACACATGTACGCACGATACGCATGCGTGCAACCGGCACCCCCCCCCCCTTGCCGGGAAATGGAACAGGCCACTGACAATCTTGGGAGTGGGGGAATCAGGCGGTCGGGATTTGGGTTGGGTAGCTGAGGTGGTGGTCGCGCTAACGTTGCATAGGGCTAGCCCACCACTCCCATCACACACACACAAGACAAAGATACCCCCGTGTAGCCTGTAACAAGACTGTTGGGGCAAGTGCTGTTAGCGAGCACCTATGAAGGCCGGCACGGCACACGAGGGGGTGCGTGGCCAACACCACGCCCGGCCAACTTTGTCTCCCCAGTGGCGATGTTTACTACACACCGCACCAGGTACCGTACTCATTTGAGGCTGAGTCGACCTAGGGGAGGCCCAGGACCGGTTCAGATAATAGTTACTGTTGTTGGCCGCGAGCGGGAATCGAACTCGCTACCCCACCGCTCCCATACTCTCATCACCCAACGCCCTTACACAAACACGCGAAACGGAACTTGTGCATCTCACACAGACGACTGCCTACGCTCCCGTTCGCCCACCATGCGTATTCTACTATGAGGTCACTGGCGCTCGACAGACTGGAGACCCCACGTGGCATCTCCGCTCTCGGGCCGAGCATATCCAATTACGTTCAGTGACCGATCAACCCCACAGATTATATTATCAGTTCCTTTGCTCGAGAAATCGGACCGAGTGAAAATTGTTGGCCGGAGTGGGGGGGGGGGGGGTTAAAGTTGTGTGCCGCTGGACGGGAGGTGATGGGCGGGGATTGGTGACATCATCGGTGCCGTCAGCCACGCCCCGATGGGCGCGGCTTGTGGGAGGTTTCCCGCATTCGGCAGGAGGATTTTGGGCGGTCGCTGTTTTTTAAAAGGAGCCTCAAGTAATCGACCACAACAACAAGTCAGTTATAACTTGTCGATTGATCGGGTTGACAAATTGTCGCAACCATCGGCCGTGGTCCGAACCTCGATGACAACCGTCTCAGCTCGTGAGCGTGATGGCGTACACGCCTGTGGTCTCGCGTGCTTTGGAGGCGAGGGCTTGTGGCGGATCACGAAGCTCTGTGAAACGTCCAAACCCGCTGGGCTGCACGGTGGCCGGGAGATGGCAGCAGCATCTGCACCAAACATTTGCCAACACGCCAAACGTTACCGAATGGATTTAGCGAAACATTCCAATGCAGGAGCCTCCTGTAAACGATCTTCATACTCGGTAAGGCTTTCCTGGATAAACAAAGGGAATTATTGTTATTATAATAAGTGGGGGAGGGGATAATTGGCTCATTAGCAGAAGGGTAGTGGGTGGGTCGGGGGAGAGTGGGATACCGGGCTTAGCCGACACTGCATTCGTCAGCGACTGCAAGCGCAAGCACTATGTGTACCCGACCACAATTAAAACGCAGAACCACACCAAACGTTCGCCAACGTTCTAAACTTTATTTTAAAACCGCGGAGCAACGCAACGCACGACAGAACGGTTCCGAAACGGTGGTCACGGCGTTGGGGGCCCCACGCACCGCTACCTCCCAATTCCAGCGTTCGGGAGGATTTCACAAGCGAAGCGAGAGTGGCCAACCCACCAAAAGACCCTGCCCCCGCCTCTACAACAACAAAAAACGCTCGCCTAAACTCCGCGTGTATCCCTTGCGGAATGTCCGGGGGGAGAGTAGGGGGGTGTCAAAACTGCGGCGAGTCAACGGCCAACACACACGGACACAGCCGGTGGCGGTGGGAAGATGCGGCCGTGAAATTTCCACGATCGAAAACGGTGTCCCCCCCACCCACCCACCGAGGTTCGCCGATGTAACTGGTGCGATGTTTGCACACCGCACCGGATATTCGTTTGAGGCCGAGTCGAGCTCGGGGAGGGAGAGCCCACGACCGGTTCAGATATTCGTCACCGATTTGAAAGGTGCGCAAGTGACCGATAGCCATCGACGTCACCGCCGCTGCTTCCTATGGCGGCGCACGACGATGTCAAGGCGTGGCACCGAACGCCGTCGTGAGATTTCTGACAAAAGTACAAAATATATATATTTTCTAAAAATTATAATGTAGAACTATTACGGTTCGGATTAGGCAACACGATTCGCCCTCGCTCGCCACTCGACGTGGAGTTGTCCCGATTCAATAGCCGGACGTCTTGACGCTACCGGGGTTAATGCGGCGCATCTCGTGGCTGCTGGGCTCGTGGAAGCGACGATTTCTCAATCTGCAGGTCCAGTGTCAAACGCCGTTCTCCGTTGACCAATCTTGTCTGTTCAACCACGATGCAAGTCGTTAACACCCTGCACGCACCTGACGATTACTAAATACGTCCCACGCGATGCGGATAACGCAGATCAAAATCATGACAGAGGATGATGCTAATATGGATCAGGGTACACCTTTGTCACTTTAAGAGACTGCATTAGGATTCTATATTCGATATGGAGCATCGTCGTTTAGAGGATCTTCATCTGTATTTGATCAAATACAGATCTCCCCCTTTTGACATCAGGACGTGTGCCGTATTGTCGAAAAATATGTTAAAAGGTCCAAGTTTACAGCCCTGAAGCAGTGATGGAAACTACACATTGCTAGGGCATGGGCAAGGCTATGCGTAACACCACCACTGTGGAACTACCCCACAAAGCTGGCGGGCCCGCTCGCTCAACCTACCAAGCCGCGTGGCATTAAATAAATAATAACACACGCATCATATCCCGACGTAAAAGAGGATACTCTTTGGTTCTTTCGGTAAAGTCACAAAAGTAGAAAAAAAATATTTGTTTTATTTTAAAATTTTCCACCTACATGACTTTACGGAAAGAACCAAAGGGTACGGATTCCTGCAGTCACGAAAGCTTCAAATCAAGGGTAAAAGAGGATCTTTCATTTCGAGCATCTTACTCAGAGGGCACGGGACACGTATGCAAAACCACGCGGCTCACGCGGCGTGCGTGTGCAAAATGAAGTCATTTGTAAATCAAAGAAACAAGAATGGCGAACCATGGACATGCCGCAGCGTGGTGGGGATCATGAGCGCCTCGGTCTGGGAAACCCCCCCCCCCATCCGACGGACACCGATGGTACACAACACGCGCACACCGGTGACTGACGCTCGCGCGCGACAACGCCACGGACGAACCGATGCGTACAGGGCCCTTCAATCCTCACCGAATCTTTTCGGGCCCCGCTGCTCGACCGGAGATGGCGCGCGACTTAAAAGGATTTGCGTTAATTGGACGCTTGATTCTGAGCACCGGCTCAGGTCGGCTTGTGTCACGCAGGGTAGTGGGGGGGGGGCGATTTTGCAACGTGGTTTTACCGAATTAAAGATTCTGCGAGAATTTTTTTTAAAAGTTGGCTAATTTGGACCGCAACACGCTCGCAACGCAACACGTGTCCCAACCCAAATGACATCAGGGGATCTTGAACGTCCACTGCACAGCAGACGGCGCCGTAGCTACGGCTCGTACACTCGCAGTGTATGAACCGGGGCCGCCGTTGGGTTCCGAACCACTGCAACCAGCGGTGAACAACGCTGCCGGCTGCCGCCCCCCCGGCCACTTCGAGACCGCGCAGCGCGAGGAAAATGCGACACGTAAACTGCTGAGGCTCGCAAGCAGTTACCGGGGCCGCTGAACCAGAGCGCAGACCCAGCTGAAGTAAATCCCTGGGAGTGTCGCCGCATGTCTAACGGAGGTGACGGGCCGCGACGGGGGCGGCGGGGGGGGCGGGGGGGGGGAGGAGACCGTTGGGCTATGATGTCGCGACCGCGGGAGTCGCCGGCGCCGGCACGGCCGGGGTCGGGGCGAGCGCCGGCAATGCGTCGCCCTGCGCGTGCTTGCGCTCGGCGTTGGCCGCGAAGAGGGCGTCCATCATGCCCATGGCGGCGAGCAGCTCCTGCTGGAAGGAGACCTCGCGCTCGATGAGCTCCGCCAGCTTCTCGAAGCGCTGCGCCACGACCCGCGACTTGTGCAGCGTCGAGCCGTAGATGTCTGCGGGCGGCGCGGGAGGACAATCTCTGTTTGATTTCGATTTAAAGCTTTCGTGACTGCAGGGATTCATCTTCTTGGTTCTTTCGGTAAAGTAAAATAATAAAAATAAAACATAATAAAATAATTCTCACGACGTTTCGGCCACAACGCAAGCAGCCGTCCTCAGGTGGAGAATAGGTCTGTCGAGAAGACATTCTACGTGACTTTACCGAAAGAACCAAGAAGATGAATTTCTGTTTGCTTTACTCGTATTCATCACCGCGAGCGCAACCTTGCATTCTTGTTTGTTAAAGTCTTCTAAACATTTCCTGCAGTTCACCCGTAAACATAAGGAACATCATAATGACTTTGTAAGGAGGGTAAACGAGCATAGCGACAACAACCAACAAAAATAATCAAAGTGGGCTTCAGCGGGACACATTGTTTGAAGGGATTATGGCCGAGACGACGTCACTGCGGAGATGGAGTAATGAAATCGGCTGTTATATCGCAGGACTGCGAGAGATGGAGGGTGGGGGGGGGGATGGCATAGGGAGGCCTTCATCCAGCAGTAGATTTATCACGGCCGACGACGATGACAATCAAGGCTTTCATTTCCACATTTGTACGACAGAGTTCTTCTAGACATGTGGCCGATTTCGCGGATTCAAAAAACGGTGTCTGCCCGCACGCCCAGCGAAGCAAGGGTTAACGGGCGCAGGTCGTCTCATTTCGCCGCAGACCAAACACTTGACGGATACCGAAGCCGGGGGCGAGGCGAGCTGTGGCGCGAAACCGCGAGTCGGTGCTACGTCTCACACGTCATTACAACCACAGGGAACACGCTGCAGAAAACGCACGGGGGGATTCACCAGTACCAGACAATGCCGCCCAGACCAATCGAACCGAGGTCGGCGCGGCTGGCACGTGCGGCGCGCTTCCCACGAGGTACGCGGAGGCACAAGAGCACAAACGAGATGCTTGACACACGCACGACGCACGCACGACGCACGCACGACGCACGCACGACGCACGCACGACGCACGCACGACGCACGACGCAAACACGACGCACACATGACGCACGCAAGTGCACGGCCCCTTTGTCAATCCACTGCTCGACGGGGGCGGGGGGACGACGACGACGTCTCCCTGCCTGCCTTGTGGGTCCTACGAGCTATGAGATCGCACAATGTTGATTTATCAAAGAACTCGCAATCGTCAATAACACTGCGGCCTTAAATGTAAAAAAATATCGATATGATCGGTGGCGTTTCAGGCTATGGCTCTTCTTCACAGCGTGTGTCAATTGTGCCTCTGCACCGCTGCCAGCGTGGCATCGCTAACCGTTGCCTTTAATATTGATTTATGTTCGCTGTGTTTTTACTTCTTCTGTACAACGGCTGTTTTTGCTTTTGATTTCTCTTTGCCTGTGTTTGTATCCGATATCTTGTTTGCTTCGTGGCAGCATATTGGTTTTTCATCACCGCTCTTTGTAATTTTTGTGGCTCGGGTCACTGTTGCAAATGAGACTCATCCCGTGGCCTCCAGAGTTCTCACCTGCTTAAACAATGAGATCAACTTGAAACTCTAGTTTTTAACACACCGGTTAATAATGATGATGTTAATTAACGTGCCAAATTTTGCAGACAATTCAACAACTCAGAGGTGCGGAGCCAAGCTCAGGGCTGCTCGAAATCCTGACCGAACAGACAGAGGCCTTTAGACGTTTCTTCAAAGTCAGGAGTGCATTCGATGTTGCGGATGTGCAAAGGGATACAGAGAGTTCCACACAAAGGGGGAGGCAGCAGAGAACCGCCGTGAGGCCGTGACACTTCGAGACCTTCGGTGTCCGAAGCTGATTCTGAGTGATGCTGCGTAGGGTTCTACCACGAGTTTCAGTGCAAGGCGAGAGTAGTGAGGCGAGGTACGGCGGTGGAGGCGGGGAGGGTAGGAGACGGACTCACCGATGAGGGCATCAGCAACCGTGGTGAGGACGGAGGAGAATCGTGGGTCCAGCATGTTCCTGCACGCGCATCAGAAGCACCGGCGACGCAAGCGAGCGGTCGTCGACACATTGGTGAAATTTCCACAATGATAGAAAATGAAACAACCCTGAAGTACCCACTTGTACCCCCTAACACTCCGCTACGAGACTTCTGTGGGCAACGGTCAAACCGAAACCGTGTTTTTTTTTTTAAGTCACAGGACGAGGGGGGAATGTAGCCCATTTACGTGAAAAACTACATTTCCTAGAATTTAATGGATTTGGTAATTGGTAACTGTGCCGAGAAGTTGAACTTGTTTCGCGACAGAACCCGGTTCCTATCTCAATCTAGTGAATTTACCGTCGAGAAATGCGCGTAAACTCATGCTTGATGTCAAATGGCAGCGATTTGACGACAGAAAATTTGCAAGTGTAGTTCATCCTATCTTCGTAAACCATTTTTCTATTCTCGTTATTTTGTTCTATATTATTCTCTTGTTTTGTTCGGGCTTACGTGCGATTGGGCTTGCACGCGATCGAGTTTCCACGCGATCGAGTTTTACGTACGGTCGACCTTACGTGCGATTGTTTAAATCATCGAGCTGTGTAACTCTCTCTGTCATTTTGCCGTCACTGCCGACCAGCTTGGGCCGGACACCAATGTCCATAGACCAGGTATCTGATTACACAGACGGGCGTCTATTAACTTAAGACACTTGGGAGTTT
The DNA here is from genome assembly GCF_965212315.1 of Lampetra planeri. NCBI lineage: Eukaryota > Metazoa > Chordata > Hyperoartia > Petromyzontiformes > Petromyzontidae > Lampetra > Lampetra planeri. The sequence continues at coordinate 3,782,273 of NC_136145.1, read as the reverse complement.
GCGCGCTCTCCCCCGGGGGTCGCGCGGATTAATTAACATCGACAGGTGCCTATGAACATAAGACGCTTAGGCACCTGTAAACGGTAAGCAGGAGAGGGCAACATTCAAATTCAAACCGGGGAACTTAATGGTAACCAGCTGGCGCCCTGACCTCCGAGCCAGCTGGCCGCTGAGTCTTGTTTCTTCCACGCACGCATGTATGGAAAGAACACGCAGACGCTTCGACCCCCCCCCACCCCCCAACCGGAAGGACAAAGCCAACGTCGCAGTCACGTGGGCTGCACTGCCCCCTATAGGCGCCAGCCCCAGCAGCCCCCTATTAGAGTAGAAGCCGGATGTTATTGTTACCGTCACCCCGCTTGTTTACCCCCAGGAAAGCATCACGAGTCACGTGACCCAACTCAAGTAGGGTCGTGTCATTTGTTTAGCAGTGTGGGGGAGGAGGGGCGATGATTGCTACGTAAATTTTTTGCAAGTTGGCAAATTTGAGGCATAATGGCAGCGATTAGCACAGTAGGACTTGCTCCGTAAAGTTGTTATTCTTTTATCTGTGCGTGTTTGTATGTATGTGCGTGTGAATTGAAGGAGGCTACTGAGCAGTTGGAAGCAGTCGTCCTCCAGCAACAACGGAGAGTAGAGAAGAGGAGCGACACTCACAACAACAAGCGGAGCACTGGGCGGATAAAATGCAGCAAGCTGGCACAACGCGGGGTACAGCTGGTGAAACGATGAGTCATCTCAGTCAGCCAACCCATGGCACCTGGGTCTGTCCCGAGACCTCGTCAGCGAGCCTTCGACACTTCACGTGGCCTGGCACAGGCGCCGTGGTGACTTCACCGTCACTTAGTGGTGAATGGCGGGTATTGGTGTATTGCCCCAACACTCTGTTAAGGCTACACGGGGGAACTTTGTCTTTGTATTGTTGAAAGTGAGTATGTTTGACTGTGTGTGTACACTCATAGTTGGCACAGTGGGGAGCACAGGTGGTGCATCTCTCAGTCGTATCAGGCAGGTAACCCACAACACCCGGGTCTGTCCCGTGACCTCTTTGTCAGCGAGCCTTCGGCACGTCACGCCGTCTCAAAGTGCACCTAACCCGGCACAAACTGTCCAGTGACATCACCACCAGTTAGTGGCGAGTGGTGACTGTTGTTGTTGTACACTTAAACGTGTATGTGTGTGTGTAGAATGTGTGGGGAGCGATAGGGTAGTGGTTAGCGTGCTATGCTGTGAACCTGGTTACCCAAGTTCGATTCTCGCTCACGGCCAACACCAGTGATAATCATCTGAACCGGTCCTGGGCCTCCCCTAGATCGACTCAGCCTCAAATGAGTACCTGGTGCGGTGTGTAAACATCGCCACAAAGGCGGTCGGGCGTGGTGTTGGAGACCCACCCCCTTCGTGTGCTATGCCGGCCTTCATCGGTGCTCGCTAATAGCACTTTCCCAAACAGTCCGTTAAGGCTATGCGGGGGATCTTTGCCCTTGTTAGTAGCACGTCCGTGTGTGCGTGCCCGAGCGTGTGCGTGCGCCCTCACCGCAAGAGGAACGCGAGCAGAACCAGCAGCTGCTGCTCGTCGCGCCCGGCGATGGCGCTCTCCAACGCCTGCCTGCGCGCCAGCTCCGCCATCACGCTCACCGTCACCTCCGGGTGTCGCGACGCCACCTGGGCCTGGCGGTGGCGGCGGAGCAGAAAGACACAAACGGGGGGGGGGGGGGGGGCGTGAGCGTATGGGATCGACGCGGGGGAGCCGCGGCTTGCCATCTGCCGCCTCGGGAGGCAAGGGTCGATCATCATAATATTATCTCCAGTCACATTTTCTTCAGCCTAGGGAACCCCCCCACTCCACCGCTCCGATGGTAGTTGGTCCAAGTGCGGCACAAGGTGCGACTCTGCGCCAGCCTGAAAAGTGCGCATCAGTTTGCCAGTGATGGGCAAATGTTGATATTGATTATTCCAATTAAGCAACCTGAGAATATTCGTGTACAAATTTTCGGACAACTATGCCTGTATCTATTTCCAACAGTGCGTTGGAAGACGTTTGTGAAGTTCCGAAAGCAACTGGCCTGCGAGGTGGCCAGAAAATGTAAGTAGAGCACACGGGGGGAGGGGGTTTGTGAACCCATCTGTGTGGCCCCCTTCTCCCCTCCCCTTGCGCCTGAAGCCCTGGCTTAGTTGTTACCCTGTCCAGGACTCTTGCCTTGCCTGGTGGTGGTGCGGAGGGGGGGGCTGGGGGGTGTGCACGCAGGTGTAGAGGTTTGTGCGTGCAAGGGCACAGGTGTGTGTGCAGGTGTAGAGGTTTGTGCGTGTAGGTGTACACTGGTACCTCGAGAACGGCGTCCAGTGCGTGCGAGTGCTGGAAGGTCCTGAGCAGCTTGTCGTACTTCTGCTGGTGAACCCGCGCCTGGAAGCTCACCTTGACATCGCCCTGCAGGGAAAACCGGGAGGACGCACGGCACTCTGGCTCGCTAAACGCGCGCACTTCTAGTTTACGTTCGATATGCTTTTGACCAGGCGAGAGAGACCTCAAAGAGACCAGGGCAGAGCCTCTTGTCGGCAAGAGTTAGCCGAGGTCACCGAAACGACAAAAGAAAACGACACATCAAGTGACAGCAGCAACGATGTCAATAAAAAAAATATATAAAAAAATATTCTACCCTTCCCACCCGGGCCCCGTCACACGCACACACGTGAACAGCAGGGCACGTGCGTACGTGCGTGCGTACGCGTGTTGTGCGCGCGGAAGTGGGAGCGCATAGCGCCACGGACCCGGCAGCCAGAGTTCGATTCCCCGTTCGCGGCCATCATTGGTGACGAAGGACTTAACCGATCCTGGCATTCTGAGCCTCCCTCCCCAAGTTGATTCAATGTGAGCACCTCGCACGGCGTGTAAGACATCAGCACTGGGGACACAAATGCCGCCGGGCGTGGAAATAGCCAATCCACCCCCTCGTGTGCTGTGTCGGCATAAATTACGTGCTCACGAGCGGTGCTATCCTCAACAGGGTAGGGTTCTTCAACTGATAACCCCACGGCCAGGTGTAGCTCGCAAAGACTCCTGGGGTCTGGTCATGTGCAAGGGAAAAAAATTGTAATAAACAAGTTTTTTTCAATGCACACGCTTTTTTATTTGCATTCAAAAGTAGAAAATACATTCTCGTGACCCCCAGAATTAATCAAATTTGATGCGCTGAATAAAAGTGAGTGGGGTGGCTTGCATAAAGCAAATGAAACATAGAAAAGAAACCACCAACTTTTATTCACCACATCAAATTGTATTAATTCTGGGGTTAAAATAATTTATTTTCTACTTGAGTGAAAATAAAAGTGTGTGCATTGAAATGCATTTGTTTTTACTGTGAAAAATAAGCGTAACTTAAAGGCCTTGGTTGCTGAAGCAGAGTGCTTGCAGTGAGGTGGGGGTGGGTGGAACTTGACATTAATCTGGGATTGGACTGGGAGCTGGTGAAGGGAATTGGAGTAGCGGGATGACGTGGTCTCATTTATGGAGACGGGTCAGAAGTATGGAAGCGGTATTTTGGTTCATCCAGACTTTGGAGACGAGCAATTTCGGTGGTGCCAGACATGCAATACGTCATCTGACCGACCCCCTGCCCGAGCGACCTTCACCACTTGTGACCAAAGTGTACCTATACTCTTAGTTCTTTCGGTAAAGTCACGTAGGTAAAAAATGAAATTAAAATTATTAATAAATTAAAAAAACACGACGTTTCGGAGGCAACACAAGTCTCCGTCATCAGGTGGGACCGTCACAGCCAGATTTGCTGCATCAAGTGAGGCAGGGATTCAAGATGCAAGCCGTACCTTCTTGGGCAGGTAGTCCTTTCCGCGGACGTAGTAACGGTAGGAGGCGCTGCGACGGCGGCGAGGCTCCGGCTTTTGGCGCTCCTCCGTCTTGCGGTTCCGAACGCTCAAAAGCCCATTGGTCATCCCAGCCACCAGCGTCTGGTCATCCGGCTGGGGTGAGCAAGGAAACCCAAAAAGACAAAGACACACACACATTCGAACAACAGCAGCCACCTTTTGACACTGAAGGGATAGCAACATCACCACAGGCTGGGTTCAAACACGTACACTCAGCCACGGTTGGCTACTACTGTGCAAAAGAAGATCAACATACGTACATACACTCAAGTATACAAAGAACCCCCGTATAGCCCTCAAAGACTATTGGGGCAAGTGTCTGTGTATGTATACTCAAGCAGAGCGCTATCCATTACACTACCACTCCATACATAAAGACAAAGACCCCCTGTATAACCTTAACAGACTGTAGGGGCAAGTGCTGCTAGCGAGCACCTATGAAGGCCAGACGGTACACGAGGGGGTGGGTGGCCAGCACCATGCCTGACCGCCTTTGTCTCCCCAGTGGCGATGTCTACACACCGCACAGGGTACTCATTTGAGGCTGAGTCGACCCAGGGGAGGCCCGGGACCGGTTCAGATAATCGTCACTGGTGTTGGCCGTGAGCGGGAATCGAACCCGGGTCGCCAGGTTCATAGCGCAGCGCGCTAACCGCTACACTACCGCTCCCACAGGCACGCACACATAAAGACTCGCATCAACGAGTCAATGTTTTGTTGCACTTGAGTGTTGTTAGCGAGTGTCTATTGAGTCCCATGCGGTATGGGGGCACTCACAGAGATGCCGAGGCTGAGGATGGCAGCCGGGTAGTCGAAGCTGTGCACCGGCTTGAACGTGGTCGTGCTCAACACCTTCACGTGCCTGCTCGCCACAAAGACAAAGGTCCCCGTATAGCTTTCACAGCGAGTAGGGGGGGCAAGTGCTGTTAGCAAGCACACAGTAAGGCCTGCACGGCACACGAGGTGGGTGGTGTGGTTAACACAATGCCCGGGCCGGCCTTTGTCTCCCAAGTGGTCAACGTATTGAAGGCCGAACGGCATGGATGCGTCATCGCCGTGTGGCTCAGCGCGAGGGGTCGCGGGGTCGCGGGTTTACGGGTTCACGGGCAGAGGGGCGACCTGTCAAGCGAGGCGGTGAGCAGCCGGTCGCCGGCGCCGTTGAGGGTGAGCGCCGTCACCGTCTTGTGGTGGTGCCGTAGGCAGGCGAGGAGGTGCCCTCCACGCATGGCGTCCCACACCTTCACCAGCCGCCCGCCTGCGCCCACGGACAGCCCCACGCAACGATACGGTCAAGCGCCGTTACACGCGACGTTCGTGCGCTGTCATGCGACACACGGAGGCACGGGAATTATAACAATGACTGCAGGCTTGAGGGCATATTACTCCGGACTTTTACGCGATCGTGACCCGTGTTTGCCTCTTGGATGTCTGCGTTGTGTATTTGCGTTCTTGAACGAATCAGAATAATGACGTGCAAGTACGACGATGATAATAACAATGATGTGTGTGGGGGTACAATGCTGATGACGATGAAAATGCTGAGCGGGTGCTACTATCACGACGATTAATGTGCGCGTGGTCTGTGACGACGATCACGATGATGTACGTTGGTGTTGGCGGGGGGGGGGATACGACAATGACGGCGATTATATAACGACAATGACGATGGTGCGATGTGCGCGGAAGCACTTGCCGGCCGACACGTAGAGCCCCTCGGAGGGGAAGGCGAGCACACTCTCGACAGGGAAGCCGTGGTCCAGCGTCAGCACCGCGTCCGGCTGCCGCACGTCGAACACCCGCACCATGTGATCGTACGAGCCTACCGGAGCGAGCAACACCGGGACATCAAGGTTGGGTTCACAATCTGAGCAACAGCCCTTGGTGCACCGCTGTATTCTGGTCTGCTCGCAGCCTAACTGGTTTGGGAGTCTCACAAATAAAATAAATACTTAGGTTAATTAGGAATCGCCGGTCAAGCAACTGGGTCGCAGGCATGGGTAACCACACGTGGCCCAAATGTGACTCCAATTACGAAAATATTGTCGAATCACCGACAAAGTACACATTTATATTAATGTAAGTGTAGGAGGTGGGTGGATAGGTGGGTAGCTCAGGGGGATAAAGCTGTTGGAAAGAGCACTGCTCCAGCAACACTGCGATCCAGGGGTGAACATCAGGTTTCAGCCACCCGTGATGAAACCAGGTTGTGTCCAGTGTCGTGAGTCGCTCGTCTTGGCCCGGTCACATTCAATTTAGCTCTCCACTCCATTGGCTAAAATCCAGCTCCGAGAATTAATTATACCATTTTGACTTTCAAGTGACGGCCATGGCTCTCATATGGTAGGGTGGGTGGGAAAGCGCTGGCCCCTACTGACCCAAGGTCACTTGCAACGATACCTGAAATAGTTCTGTGATATCCGCTTTTGGGGGTCATTACCTGAAATACAGGACGTTTGTACTGCTCTGCGAGAAGTCCTAATGGGTATTTAATTTCATATGATGCACGTTAGGACAATCAGGATGAAACTGGGAAAGAAAATGACGGATTTTTGTTTAAGGCATTAAGGGGAAAAATATTTTAAAATCACCGATGCATTTTCGGCACGATATCAGACATTTCGTTCCACGTGCTGCTGAGAGCTTCTTCAGGAACAGAAGGTTATTTAGGAACTTAACGATCTCCCAAGGACGTACATTGTAACATCAGGCATCATGCCGGAAGGCTACACACGGCACGGACGCGAACACTTAAAGCCGGGCAAATCGTCGCGTCCGTGCGAGGAGCTGTTGCACGCACCGGTGATGAAGAGGTTGGGGTTGAGGGTGCACGGGTGCGCCGACCGCACGTAGTCTCCGTGGCTAGCGAAGGACAAAAGCTGCGCGCCGGTCGCCACGTCCCAGAGCCGCGCTGTGCAGTCGTCCGATCCCGAGAGCACGCGCAGCCCGTCGCTCATGAAGCACGACACACGCACCGCACTGCTCGCACAGCAGGGTGGGGGGGGGGCAGAGGTCAGAGCACCGCGAAGCATTGCGCGCTTCCCACAGCCGTCTCAAACGCTCCCCCTTCCGATACTAGGAAGCCACTGGAGCAATGCACTGCTATATCTAGATTGAAAACTCCTTTCCTTAGAACTGCTTTTTTTATTTTGTTGTCCTTCCCCCGCACCCCTGATTAGCACGGTTGGCTATATACAGTGTGAAAGTTCAACATACAAACTACTACTCTATACTACACTACTGTACACTACACCACTATACTACATTGAGAACTAATTTCTTTAGAACCGCTTGTCGCGTGTTAGTTTGTTGGCCTTCCCGCACACCTCCGATTAACAAGGTCCGCTATGCCACGGCGTGAAAGAAGCTCAACATATAAAACAAATATGGTACGCAACGAGACTCCGCCGCGCCGAAGCCACGAGACTCACGCACCGCTTGTGCCCGTCAAAGCTACGCAGCGGCACCCGTCCCTGCGCCTCGAACACTCGCACCACCCCCTCTTCGCTGCCGGCCACCAGCAGGCGCCCGTCGGTGCGGAACGTTGCGCCGAAGGCCACGTCGCGGAACCGCGTGAACGTGCGCTGAGGCTCGGCGGAGTGGGCCGCGTACACGTGCACCTGGAGGCCGAGCAGGCCACGCAGAATCAAACAGTCAATCGGTAATCCTTCACAAAAGGCAGGTGAGACGGTGTTGTACATGAAAAAATAAGAATAGGTTTTACCCTTTGTGGCAATAAAACCGGTGTTAAGATGTTAGAACAACAAATAGAAACCTTTTGCAAGGAATCAAGTTCACGTTAACTACACGTACTTGTGGAGGACATGCAAGCAAACATGCTCTGATAATGTTATACACACACACACACACACGTGTACCTGCCTTGTGCGCGAAACACAAATCTGTCGATCAATGAATTTAAAATCCTTTTATTTCATCTAAGTAAGGCCGAGCTGTACACGTGCACAACATCAATTAATTCTTCATTTTAGTCAAGCGAGAGAGTGCCGAGACTAAAAGCCTCTTTTTTTAAGGAAGACCTGGGCCACAAAAGTACACTGGCGTTATCAAGTAAATGGTATACAGAGACAGAATATGAAGCAAACACAAATATCAGGACATTAGGCAATCAACCAACGATAAATAATGTAACCAGATGATCCTAGGAGAGAGAGCTTGTGACAGTATGTGTTGTGGGGAGGGAGGTCGCGTACCCTGGTAGAGGCGGACACGGCGAAATGGTGCGGAGCAGTCGGGGAGAAGTGCACGTGCGTGACGGCGCCATACTCGTTGATCTGAACCGGACTCTGTACGAGGACGACATGGCGGCGGCAGCGGCGGTGAGGTGCGCCATTATGAATGAGGCACGGGTGTCGCAGAGATACACAACAAGGATTCGCACGGTGAATCTGTATCAACGCGAGGGTAAACAGGGTGGCCGGCGCTTTGCGAGCGAGGTGGCAGACCGCGACAATTCAGATCTTCTCTGGACGTCTCATTGCATTCCATCAGTATAAATACAAATTCTGATTCTAAAAAAGATTAAGGTACGGCCCTACAATTGAGATACAGCAATGAAATCAGCTGGTGTGCAGGAACTCGGTGGAGTTCTCCGTCGCAAAACTGAGAGATGGAGACAGAATATGGAGGTCTTCATTCAGCAGTGGATTCATTCTGGCTGATGATGATCATGATGATCATGATGATCATGATGAATGGTAACTCACCCGATAAGCCTTCCAGTAGAGGGTCTCGCTGCTTATTTTCTCACCAAGTTGGGGGATGTTCTGAATGCGAGTTGGACGAAAAGAACCCATGGCGGCTATTCTGAACACGAAACAAACACAAAACAAATATGAACCGGTAACATTCTGAGCAAGCTTCGCATTTGCAACATTCATAAACAACCACGGCAGTCATCTGTGAGCAGACCTGGGGTCAATTATTATTAGAATTACAAAGGCAATGTAAATTACATGTACACTCACACTTGGATTGCGCAATTCATTACGAATTGCAATTCATTATGAATTGCACAATTTCATTTGACCTCAGGCCTAACCTGGGCATCTGCCCTGTATCATTGATAGCAGCAGGCACTCTCGATCACCTGCTTGATGATGCCAGTGGAGCCACACAGTTTGTTTTAAACTTCAAACCTAACACGAGATGGATGTGCACATAACCTGCCCCACTTTGTCAGGCCGCTGCTGTATGAGGACCTTCTCATAGCCGCGCAGGTCTTTTGGGGTTATTTGGCCTTACTTCACCTCGCCGGTCAATGCGAGATTGTGAAGGCGGGGAGCATAAACGTGGTGTTCCCAATTGTACATTGCAGCTTAACTAAATTGGCTAAGTACTGCAACTATCACGTATTCCGGGATGTACTGGTCACCGCCATGAGAATGTGGAACTTCCACCGTTGGCTCAAAATCGCTCTACCTTCTTGGACTCCTATTGGACATGGAAATGTTTGACTTTTTGATTTGCCGTCTAAAACAACGGCTTAGTTAAAAGTGTTAAATACAGTACAGTACGAGAGTACAGTGGCACTATCGATACAACCACTTGCACAAGGCAAATGTATTGATTTTCTCTCAAATTTAAGGCTCGATTACGCAAAATTATCTTTTCTCAGGTTTGAAGCTGGTTACAAACGTTTTATTAAAGTTAAACGACGAGACGAGTTCATTCAGCGAGAGATACCCTATTCTGCTTAAAGCCGGTGTACTGTACAACCTCACGTGGCCTCCTGTTTCGCGTTACATTTACCCGTTATTTTATTTCCGAAACACAAAGACACACAACGCATACAAACGTGTCCTTTTCTTGCACCACGTACACATTCCCACTCGAAAACAAACAAAAGACGCGATGCTGTGTATAAAGTGACCACGCGAGACCGAACAGTGGAGCCTCGGTCTTACCTAGCGACCCTGCCGCATTCGGTGAGAGGTCCCCGGCAGAGCTTGGTAAGATTCGCCGCCCCTCACAAGGCCGGGGTCCGGGCTCCGCTACTCCACGTGTGATCGGCGCGTGGAACGCCGCGTAATGACGTCACTCCCCGTGCGCGGTTGCGTCACGGCACCGACTTACTCGTGCGTCGTGACGTCATCGCGCTCGGTGTGATTGTTTTGCATATCGGTCACTGCTGGTTTCAACAAGCACGTGCTCGACGGGATAAAGCATCGCTTTAGTCGTTAATGTTTTTATTAGCATGTATATGTTTAAGTTGATTTGCTGACCTTTGCTATACTTTGCACTCATACCGTCTTTTTATTATCCTGACCCCGTGTCCCCACTGGACATCTGTGAAAAGGAGCTTTATAACTAATCGGATTCCTCCGGTATAAATACTAATTCTGATTCCAATTCTTGGGCGTATTCTCATTCGACTTAGCTCAAGAGCCCACCCCCCTTCATGAGCTACGCTTTTGGCCTACACTTCCACACTGTAACAAAGTTAACTCAACACACTGGCAGGACATCCGCAGAGGTGGTAGTCCCCACAGTTTTCCCCACCATATGATAACGTGCTTGGTGTTATCCATTGATAGTGCCGAGTGGACAGCCTGTGGAGGCGTGGCGGGGCTGATTTTGATTGCCGCGCCTGGAGATGGGATCGACCCGGTGAGCTCTGGCAATGCCTGTTCAGTTAGCTCATATTGGTAGGAACCTCCTGGTTACACCAGCCCACAGGGGATTATTGTGTCCGTCCGTCCGTCGTGCATCCAAAAATGGGAGGGGTGGGGCTGGGTGGGGAGGGGAGGGTGGGGAGAGTGGGGCTGGGTGGGGGAGGGTGGGGAGGGGCTGGGTGGGGGAGGGGTGGGGAGGGGCTGGTCACCCCGTGGTGCCCTTATAAAACTCAACGTTTAACCTACTCACGCCGGCTTGTGCCCGCCCTCACAGTCGGGCATATTTGCGGAATACACCACGCCGCCGTTGACCCTGGCCATTGACCGAGCAACCCAACGTTCCTACCAGCTCCCTCCGCAGGAATGTGTTTATACCACGGCGGCTCCCTATAGCAAACTGTGCAGAAAATAATATATACACATAGCTGCTAGTTAGTTGACTATTCATACGCCTAATTGAAACACGGTCAGCAGCAAACATGTAAAATTGTAATTATCGCCACGGCCCCATGGTGGAAAGTGCAGTCGACAACTCTTGTAAAATCTTTCTCTCTGGCCGCTCTGCTCACGTGCTATGAAACATAACCTATTAAATAGACTGGATATATTTCGTTCTCCTTCAAAGGCCACAAAGTGCAATTTAAAATCAAGTAGAGTTGTTTAGAAAACACGACGTACAACAAAGTAGGCAGAAAAAAAAGTCATGTTTGGCACCAAAGGAAATCAAAAACAAATATATATTTTAAAAGCCATGCAGGCAAATGAACATCAAATAAACTAAACTCAATTACCATCATGTCACTAGACACACACACACTTAAAACAAAAATGCTCGTGGACATCTTCCAAGACACACCATTCGTACAATCCATTGGCAGTGTGCGGTTTTCGCGAGTGTGCAAAATTGGTGGAAATCGCTCAATCAGTAACAAGCAATCTCGGCCGAACACAAACACCGACAAACGCCTTCGATTCTTTAACGGCGCCACCTAAAAATCGTCACTCCACGTTACCGCGCCGAGGGAACACAGGCAGGAAAATGTCGACACCACGCCAAAAAGTGTATCTTGCCCGCAAAACATCGCAGAAAAAAGGCACGACTCCCAAATCACGCCTTGTGTACGTGCCACGTCACCGCCACAGTTTGGTTGTACAACGCTCTCAGCCTTGTCAAGACCACCAACTCAAGAGAGAGAGAGATGGAAAGGTCCGCCGAATGTTTGCGAACATTTTTGCTTTCTTTGACGGGGGTCCCCCCCCCCCCACCCTTTACAGAAAGTGTTTGACGCAGGGTGGTGTCTGGCACAATTCAAGTGCGACCCGTCACACGAAAATTCTCACACAGCGTTGGGAAATCTTACAAGTGGCCGTCCCAAACCCCACGGCTCCCGCGCGGGTACAGCGAATGGTTTTTCGAGCATTGGCAGGAACTCACCTCGCACACAACTTCCTTGCTCTCGGTCACATCGAGACATTAGTGTACAGTAAAAGAGGGGTGGAATTATTCACCCCCCAACCCTGGCGAGTCGATGAGCATGCACCGCGATTCAATTCAAGAGGAGTCTTTTTTTACATTGTGGCGAATTCAGTGCTTCGAGTGGATGATGAGGATGACAGTCAACCCCATTAGCCGATATACAAATAGCAAAAAAAAACACGTAAGATTCGTACGCACGCAATAAAATGCAACGTGTTGAGGTTAGGAATCGATAATAATCGATTAATGATACATGTTTACACCACGAGTGCAAAGCCTGCTCGACATGGTAACATTGATCTCTTGACTATTGTGATACCAGGCAGGAAATAGGACGGTGTCTGATCGTACAAAGTCCTTTGAATACACCTTCACCTCTGCTATAGCAAAAAGGACAATAAAACAAATGAAATAATGATCTTGATTCAAACGCACACAACACTGGCCATGCATAGACTTGATATTGCTTCATTAATTATGAACACAGTGCGAGCACTCAAAGTTCAGAAGGAACACACGCTCATGCATCAGACCAGGGAAGGGATGGAAAACTTATAAGTGTCCCCACTCACTGGCACATGACGAACTCACCAGGTCGGCCGATCAAAAGACACGGGCACAGTTCCTTCATCCAATGTATCAAGCGAGTGGTTGACGTGAAAATGTTCGTGGATGCAGCGTTCACAGGCAAGTAGAATGTCTGTTGAAATGTAAGACTCATCTTGAGTTACGCTTAATATTGGTAGACATGCAGCACTGCAGTGTGTCGAAGCATGAAGGTAGTGTTGTCAAAATAATTTTTCTAGTTTTCTTAAAGTCCAAAATCAATAGTATTGAAAAGTGTGTTCACAGAAACAAAGCAACGTATGAAGAGAGAACGTGCCTAGGTATCAGACCGCGAGTCGAAAGTAAGGTTGAAAGTGTGAAACCAGAAATGTAAGCAAGAATAAATAAAACATTTAATCACCACTGCCCCATTGATTTTAGCGACACAGCCTTGCACGTGAAAGTGAAACACTCGGGTATAGGCGTGAACTGATAAACACACGTACTCGCGCAAAAGGAGGGATGTTTCTTTAAGTTAGTCACTGTGAATATGCAACTCAAATCTTGCCCTTTCAGCTGCAGAAATGAACAAAAACACGTTTTCCCCCCAAATTCACAGCATTCCACATTTGACAACTGTGTGTAGGAGAGGACTATACGGGAGAATGGGGACGGTGTATCAGTCCTTCCGTCCTCTCATCCAATAGCGGCAGTAAAACCTGCAGTGTCGGGCACGTCCAAGGTTTCGAGTCCGTATGATCATTGATGGGAGGGGGCTACATGACCGCACGCGTTTGCAATCTGAAAAATCTGCAAGCGCGTTATCATCGTTCTCAGCATCGGCAAGCGCATGTTCATCTTCACGTGCCGCGCTTGTGCCGATCGATACCAGGCATATCGCTGCCATCTTCATCACCACCACCACCGCTGCAGTTCACACTTACGGAACACTTTCCGGGGTGATAAAGCGAGTCTCAAATCACACGACGGGGGACCGCGCGCGTGACATTCCCATCTTGGCTCTTCATTAGTCCGTTACGTGTTAAGCATCAGCAGGAAACACAGCGGGGGGGCAACAAGCCGCGGTGGAGGGGCGACGACACAAAAAATAAAATCACGTAGAACCGAGCGATAATATTGTGGCCGACCCATTTTACAACAACGCAAGGCTTCTGCGACAGCTGACAACCGGCAGAACGAGACATTACGAGCAGACAGAAGACTTCAACAATGACGAGCTCGATGTCCACCACAGGCAGCCGGTCCGGACAGTCGAGGCTGTCGAGACTGTGCACGCTGATACGGACGCCACCGCCCCGGCGGTGGCAAAAGATGGTTGGAGGTGTGGGGGTGGGGGGGGGAACGGTTGGGGCCGGTCACGCGGTCACCAGATACTGGTGGTACATGAGTCCAAAGAGGCTGGTGGTGAACCAGCAGGCGCACGTCCACCACGTGAGGAAGGAGAGGATGCCCCGGTAGAGCGGAGCTGCGAACACGGCGCGCAAGCTCTGCATCGTCACCGCCACCTGGGTGACTGCCGCACCGGCATCGTCCACCAAACCCTCCGATGACGGGGCCTCCGCCGATGACGACGCGGATATGGGAGGTGGCGGCGAGGTCGTTGCAGCCACAGGTACGGAGGAGGGGCCCACGGGGATGGCAGCAGTGAAGGATTCCGGGAGAATTACCCAGGAGTGACCACCTGTGCACGAGGAAAGTTTGAGGCCAATGTTGAATTCAAAGTGCTATTCAATTGTCCAGCCCATGTTACCTGTCGTGATGATGGGGATGATCATAGCGCATCATGTGCTCCGAAAAGGGTGTTAAAGACCCAAGGATATCGTGTATATCACCCCACACGAACTGAATTATTTCAACAACAACAACAACAAAATAACAAGTCTTATTATTATGATAATAGCCTCTATTTACCCATGAAAGTATCACTGAGATTCAAGACTTCATTGAGGACGGTCCTGTATTGGGATGTTTGGTCAGTGTGGGAGGAAACTGGAATACCAGGACAAGACCCAGACATACCATGCGGTCACACACCCTTAAGCGCCACACGTACAGCCGAACAAACCCCTTGCTATACCGCCATCTCCTGACCAATTTGAAACTCAAGTTATCCACGTTTCCCTTTTAAATAATCCATGAATCTCAATGCGGCATTGCTTGGCTAAATCAACGACAATGGTTCAATCAAACTTAAATGTGCAAGACACACTGACATGAACTGCACGAGTCTAGAACCAGACTATTAAAAGCATGCCTGAAGCTGGGTTGGTGGATCGCACACAGATGGAAGAGGTCACGTGCACAAGATACTTAACTGAAGAGCTGGGCGGTGGTAACTATAAAAGGCAGCACAGCAAGTAGAGTAGTAGGTCTATATACGCTGTGTGTGCTCACACGTACCAAGGGTCTTGAGCAGAAAGACAAGATTCAGCAAGAGGACGAGTGGCGCCAGGTACTGCAGGGCGATCACGCACAGGTAGTAGAACACGCGCGCCACCTGCGTTCACAAACAGGACAAAAGCAACCCCCGCCCCCCCGTGTAGTCCTTATTTCATTTCTTTCCACTCTTATCCAACTCTTGTCGTCAAGTGCGGATTTTAAGGGATGGGTATGGGGGGGGGGGGTTTAAGAACTGGTTGAGATATCACTCGCCGCCGATATTAGCCATGGCCGGGTATTGAACTCTGGTGGCAAGGTTCATAGTGGAGAGGAAGAACAACTGCTCCGCTGCTCCACCTGTCTTTTAAGAAGGGGCTGATTCCCCAACCGGGCAGCTGTTGGTTAACGGAGTTGCACACGCCTCGACACTCCCTATAAATAGGCGGTCTGTTTATGGTCATGGCAGTAGTATTGGCTGACCAGCCAGTACTCAAACCTAGGATCTGTCACAGGCTTATTGTCAATGGGTGACGAACTAGTTACTAAAACAACAGATTCATCCAGGCCGAAACAATCCACGATATCCGTCAAATAAAAATTATAATTGTGGTAGTGCAATTGGCGGCGGTGCATGAGCACCACTAACAAAAACTCGCATTCGTCAATGGCACCTCCAATTAGCACGGTTAGCTACGTACTGTGCAAAAGAAGTTAATGATACTTTGGCACTGCCCTAAAAGGAACACAAATATATCACAGGTGATGTGTTGGCCAGTGACCCTTTTTTTATGCCGAGGATTCGGCAATGGCATCGCCGGCTGCAGAGACGTCATCTACTCCACGTTTTCCCTTATAGCCCCGAGTCACTGACAAGCGTGTTGCATCGTGCCTGTTAATGGATTACAATGAATAGCTTTATTTATCTTCTTGGTTCTTTCCGTAAAGTCACGTAGAAGGAAAGTAATAAAATAATAAAAGTAAAACATAATAAAATAATTATCACGACGTTTCGGCCACAACGCAAGCAGCCGTCCTCAGGTGAAAACCAGGTCTGTCAGGGAGACAGCGTCATTCAGACGTCATTCAGACGCTGTCTCCCCGACAGACCTGGTCTTCACCTGAGGACGGCTGCTTGCGTTGTGGCCAAAACGTCGTGAGAATTATTTTATGTTTTATTTTTATTATTTTATTACTTCCCTTCTACGTGACTTTACCGAAAGAACCAAGAAGATGAATCCCTGCAGTCACGAAAGCTTTAAATCAAAAAAGAGCTTTATTTATACTCTGTGCAAAACAGTCAAATGCCTGGCAAATATCATAGCTTGGAAAGTACAAAGTCTCATCAGCAGATTGAAGCAAATGACACTTCACGACTTCATGATCAGGGCTCCTCTCCCAAGCTGCCCCCGCCCCCCGCCTCCCCCGCCCCACTCCACCACCCCCTAATCAGGGGGTCGAAGCACCCTAACGCACCATCTTCTGCAGGTCACGCGTCCCGATGCGGCCAGCCTCGCGCTTCATCCGGTCCACTCTCTCCCGCGCCAGGTCAAGGTAAGCCTGCACACAGCCACCACAACCAGTGTCAGCCTGAATCCACTGCTGCGTACGAAAAGCCGCTCAAGTGCTGAAATTCCATCACTCTGGCATGCGATCGCATTTTGTCCCCTTGTGTTTCTATCTATATTGCCACTCCACTGCAAGTTTTGTTAATCAGTGCCCTTATTGTTGTATTTGTTCTTCAAGACGTTTCCATTAAAGTTTTAAGTGATAATCAAATATGCCTAGTGTGAGATGAGTCTCAGCAAATGAAAACATAAAATGCTTTCAACATCAGCCCTTTGACAATAAAATTATGGATGAAGGCCTCTACACACCGGGCTGTTTGACCATATTGGTTGTTCACCATCAAGCGAACGACACATTATCGTGGTATATCCATGTCCATAATTAAAAAACATATTTTCACGAGGACAAAATCAAGCACATTTACAGCTTACGTTATTTAAAGATTTTAAAAAAATATTTCCGATAGGAATTTTTAAAATCCCACTTAATCCACAAAATCACAAGCCAATTGTATAAAAACAATGCAATGCTTACGGTACTGTTGTACCGTGCGTTATTCGGCATGCCCAATAATACATTTTTTACTAATTTATTTTACTAGATAAGGCCCACTGACCAATATAGTTATTTTTCAGAAGCGACCTAGCCACAGATGATAGCTCAACGACGTAGCTTACCATGCAGAAATTGATAGCAGCCAAATACTCTAAATGCATGTCGATTCTAAATGTGAGGGGAAAAACCGGAGAACCCGAAGAAAAATCCACAAGAACACGGGTAGAGAGACACGCAAACTCCAGATATACAGGCGTCAGGGTCGGGATTGAAAACCACGCCCTCCTGTATACCAGGCGAGGTAGTTATTATCTCGCCACTGTGGCGGACAAAATCGGGGAGGAAGCGCTCAATTGGCCACGTGATCTCGAAGACGCTCCAAAGCTGGGCTTCACTCACGGTACCTGCAGGTGTGACCGCGTGAGCAGCAACCGCAGGACACACAGCAGCACGACGGCCCAGAGACGCACGGAGTCAAAGCCCTCGGGCGTCAACCTGGTGGAATTAAGAGATGGGCGATGTGAAACGATAAAAAAAAACGCACTGCGACGGAATCGCCTATCATGCAAATATTAGCCAATTCAAAAAAAGGGGCATGTCACAACCAGTGGGGATTACTCGATCCATGGATCGATTCGCAATGAATCAACACGGTGGTTAACCCACAAATTACACTCGACTTTGAGCTGGCTTCCAGATCGACTGGGTAGAATGAATACAATTAACCTCGATTCATGATCCACAATACCAAATACGGGCAAAGCCATGCCCCTTCGGGCCACATCACGCCAACTTTCAGAGCTCTGAGTGGCGATTTCGTCGGGTGTCCGATTTTATTGTACTGCACGACAGCGCCAGCTCACTCACACGGGCCCGGCTCCTCGCGCTGCAGCCCGGCTCACGATGGCCGTCCGCCACGAAAGAGACGGATGGAATTCGCCGTGACGGTTTTCGTTGGCCCGATCGTCATTTGTTTCGCAGTGAAATTGTTTAGAGCGGCGAGAGTTCGACGAATTGATGGGTGGCGAGCGTTAGGCAAAGGGGGTGAACGTCCGAAAAGGTTCAGTTGAGCGTCACGCGAGTGTCAAGTCACCGGGTCCACGGCACGTGCCGCCTACGAAGAATTATGACCGCGCTACCGTTGTATTGACAGCGTGAGTGGCGAGGGTACCCACAGGTGCAGTCTCTGTCCACGGCCCATGGGCATATTCATGAGGTAGTCTCGCGCTATGGGCTTCACCCACAGCAATGCCACAAGCAGCGGCGCCAGGAAGTTCAGGTGCAGCATGGCCCTATGTGCACACACGCAGGCGGCAATACATAAGGCAGGGCTCGTCAACAGGTGGCCCACAATCCAGATGTGGCCTGCAAAGATTCTTGAAGTGAACCGCCACAATACGGTCCAGCAAGACGTACAGCTCCACATTAGTGAGATGAAAAGAGAGAAACGAGACGGATGTAGACGCAACCAACGTTATTGAGATGAAAGAGAGATAAACAAGAGACAGATGAGAGACCTGGAGACAGAGTTAACTGTGGGGACAGGAATCTCACCCAGATGTCCCAGTTTGTAGCACAATGCACTCACCAATACAACATTGCTCCCCCTCCACACATGCACACACACACAAACATGCACACGTGCTTTCAAACGACTTCACTCCACAATATTCCCCCCGGACTCCAGACCCTTACTGCATGAACGGCTTATGGGCGTAGAGGGTGAGCGCGTCCAGGTGCATCTTGGCCAATCGGAGTCCGGGGAAGGTGAGAAACGCTCCAATCACAGCGCAGAACACGGCCAGCACCGCCTTGAAGGTCAGCTTGGAAATGGGTCCACTGAGCAGCAGGATGGGAGGGGCGGGGGTGGAGAGCGGTTTGGATTGAAGGGCAGTACCCAGGAGGGCAAGGCTGAGGTTCAGACTGAAAGCCTTTCAAGTAGAAGCCAGTGCCAAGGCCAGTCGTGGCCTCGGTGCTCTCGGCCGGGCCGATTAACGACAGCGAGCAGAGTTCACGTTGCAGTACAGAACTACGAAACCTCCCCACAATAAAGTTCTTAGAAAGCAATATTTTTTTTCGCAGATAAATTGAGCAATCCCATCAACGTTGAGAAGTTTGTATGGCGGGTTGTTATTTTGGCAAATTACACCCGACGAGTTCGAATCACGGCCCGAGTCTTCAAAGTCCCTGGACCGAAGACCTCTTGAAGCCAAGGTCAAGAACGAGAACTGAATTTTTTTTTCTTTCGAGGGCCCAAGGCCAGAAGGGCAGACGAGACAAGGGGAGACTGATTAATGAGTTTTGGCCCAGACCATTACACAAACTCCGGTTTTCTTCGCAGAAGATTTGTCTCGCCATAGAACAAGGAAGTTCACTGCATCGCCCACTTTCAGATGCGCTTCGCTTCTGCGGCCGTCTGGAATGCTCTTCCTTCTGATACTAGGAAGCCACTGGAGCTACACACTTTTACATTTAGATTAAACTCATTTCTTTAGAATTGCTTTTTGTGTTTAGTTTGGTGTCCTTCCCCCGCATCTCCGATTAGCACGGTTGGCTACGAATGGTACGAAAGAGGTTCAACATGCAGATATACAAGTCACAAGTCCCTTTTTTGCACTCACGCTGACTCCAGGCCCTGCTGATGCAGAAATCCAATGGCATTTTCCGAGAAGTTTGTGAAACCTGCAAGGAGTAGAAGACGTCACTCACAGAGGCCTCTTGCAAAGTGGAACAGACTAAACAAGGATTGGGTGTGGAAACGATAGCCATAATGTCCGCGTTAATTATCCGTGTGGAAAGTCTCAAGACTTTTTAAAGAGGGTCTTGAATCAGGATAATTGGCCAATTTCAACATCAGCCTGTCGATGGAGCTCGTGCAAGACGTTGAAGCAGTGTTGGCGGCAGCTGTTCTCCAACAATGGGAGGTGAAGGAGCAATACTCGAAATGAGCAGAGTGCCAGGGGGCTAAAATACAGCAAGTTGGTAGTGGACATAACACCTGCGCCTCTTCCGTTAACACTTTAGGTGGCCTCCGAGTTTTACCTAAACGAGCACGAACCCCGTGGTAACCTCACCACCACGTGTCAAAGTTGTTGTTGTGAATGCGTGTGTATGTGTGCGTGTGTATGTGTGCGTGTGTGCGTGTGTACCTTCGTCCAGCCCAAACTCCAGGAAGCGCTCGCTGACGATCAGCGTGCCCATGGCCTTGACGAAGAAGAAGAAGCCGAAGGTGACGCACAGTGATCGCTCGCCACCGCCCTCCGCCCCGAAGTACTGCCCCGTCAGCGAGAAGAGCACCTTCCTGCCGCCCCCACCGTCAAGGAAGACGCAAGAACTACAACTCAACTATTAAATACATTTTCATTTTACCAGGTGAGGCCCACTGAGCCGTACAGCTCTTTTTCAGAAGTGATCTGGCAACAAGTGATAGCTCAACGAAGTGGCTTAGCGTGTGGAAATTTATAGCAGCCAAATACTCGAAACGTGCGTTGAATCTAAATGTGGAGGGAAAACTGGAGGACCCGGGGAAAAATCCACGAACCACAAGCAGAACATGCAAACTCCAAATGTACAGGCGTTAGGATCGGGATCGAACCCACGGCTTCCTGTATACCAGGCGAGGTAGTTAACATCTCACCACCGTGGCGCCAACTGCGACCCCGCGATCCCCACGACACAAGACCAAAACATCTATAATCGCCCGACCTCCTGCACTCGACATCTTTCTACCCTGCTAACACCACGAGATCCGTCTCCCTCCCCACTACTCTCTTGCTGCAGATTATTTTCTGGTGCTGTCCATCGTTTTCATAAAGTATCCAAGCCTGTGAACTCCTCGATTCCAAATTCTCATCCCGGTCGTAAAGACTCCACCGCAGTGCAGAGGCCGTCGGCCATAGGTGGGGATACAGGCAGAACGCGAGGCTGAGCAGACACCAGACCAGGCCCAGGTTGAGCTCGCCGGCCGGTGCGGCGACTGTGTAGTAGGCCTCGGTGAGCACGTAGACGAGGGTCGCGTGCACCGCAAAGTCCAGCAGCCACTGGTACTCGGAGTAGTAGTGCAGCACTGAACGGGGGAACAGAGTGGCAGGCGGCGGGGGGAGACAGAGTGTTTAGTTAGATGCACTCTTCTTTCTCCACTCACACTGGGTCAGTTGGTGCGAGTACGTGTGGGTGTGTGAGTACACGTGTGTGAGTATGTGTGGGTGTGTGAATACGTGTGGGTGTGCGAGTACGTGTGGCTGTGTGAGTACATGTGTGTGAGTATGTGTGGGTGTGTGAGTACGTGTGGGTGTGTGAGTACGTGTGTGTGAGTACGTGTGTGAGTATGTGTGGGTGTGCGAGTACGTGTGGGTGTGTGAGTACGTGTGGCTGTGTGAGTACATGTGTGTGAGTATGTGTGGGTGTGTGAATACGTGTGGGTGTGCGAGTACGTGTGGGTATGTGAGTACGTGTGGGTGTGTTAGTACATGTGCATGTGCAAGTACGTGCACAGCCAGGAATGTTGCTAGCACCGTGCCAGATTCAATAGATACTCACAAAAAAAACAGCTCTTGCTCCACCAGCCTGTTAAATGGCTAATGAACAATAATTTGTATAATGTGTGTGTATGGGGACCAGTGGTTAGAACACGGTGGTGAGCACACCCATTACAATCTCGGTCATGACTAACGTCAGCTGAGAGCGATATCTGCCTGCGTGTGCGCGTGTGTGCAATAATCATGGCAACCCGCGTTAAAACGTCTGGCGGTGCACAGCACGAGCGACAAGGGGGTAGCTTTAACTTGGCCCGGGCAACCGAGCCTCAACAATGAGCACCTGGTGCAGTGCGCGAGTTGGCCAGATGTGAACCTGGCCACACACACACGCTCCCCTTACGGTTGACTTTAACAGGTGCTTGCTCACAGCACGTGTCCCTTGAGTCTGCATGGCTGCACGGAGAACATTTGTGTTTATTTGGTCTCACCCAGTGCGTCCATAGGAGACACGGGTTTCGTTTCCAGCTGCAGCTCAATGTCCTTGGGCACCGTTGCTGGCTTCCCGGCAGTCCCATTCTCCTTCCTGCACGTGTGTAAACACACACAGCAACACGCGGCATACACACACACAAGACAAACATCTCCTGTTTACACTGACGGGGGTGTTGTGGAAAATGCACAACATCAACAGCCACGATTCGTCATTGTGGCTGTGAGGTGTAAACATACACACACACTTTTCGATTTAAAGCTTTCGTGACTGCAGAGATTCATCTTCTTGGTTCTTTCGGTAAAGTCACGTAGAAGGGAAGTAATAAAATAATAAAAATAAAACATAATAAAATAATTCTCATGACGTTTCGGCCACAACGCAAGCAGCCGTCCTCAGGTGAAGACCAGGTCTGTCGGGGAGACAGCGTCTGAATGATGAATCTGAGGACGGCTGCTTGCGTTGTGGCCGAAACGTTGTGAGAATTCTTTTTATTATGTTTTATTTTTATTATTTTATTACTTCCCTTCTACGTGACTTTACCGAAAGAACCAAGAAGATACACACACACATATATACAGACAAGCACACACTAAACAAATGTCCCACGTTTAGCCTCATGGCAGAGGTGGGGAACCTATGAGATTTCATTTCAGATGGTCAGTGACCACATAAGGCTTACCACCTCTGAACGTTTGCATCTTATCTGCACTAATTGGGTACTAGTGGGATATATTTTTCTCCTTCCAATGAAACCGGGGTTTTAAGTGAAGCACGCTCAGTCTCTTCCGTCGCTGCAAGGGACTCTTTATACTCCGTCGACAGAGACGTTACTATTCGTGCCGTTATCGGATCATCTGAAAGTCCCATTGAGCCTACCATAAGGAAAGAGGTTCTCTGGCCCCAATCCGAATTTGAGAGCATCACAAGATGCCGAACACACCATTGTGCACCACAGGGAGTGAGGATGCACACAAACGAGATATATATATGGGGAAAAAAGACATTTAAAAAAACGGGGCATTGTCTTGACCTGGCACAGAAGCACAAGATCCGAAGCCACCAGAGGTATATTGGATAGAAGAATCCATCCAATGGGTTGCAGTAACAAATTCACAAAGATAACGATTTCCCCCCCCCCCATCCCGCTAATAGCATGAACAGACTGTTGGGGCAAGTGCTGTTAACGATTAGCACCTACGAAGGGCAGCACGGCACACGAGGGGATGGGTGGCCAGCACCACGCCCAGCTGCCCTTGTCCACCCAGTGGCGATGCTTACACACCGCATCAGGTACTAAGTCGACCTAGGGGAGGGCCCAGGACCGGTTCAGATAATCGTCACTGGGGGAATGGAACCCGGGTCGCCGGGTTCGTAGCGCAGAGCGCTGAACACTACACTGCCGCTTCCCACAAACCCACACAAAAACCCACGCGCGCACACACACTCTCTCCGTACCTGTCCTTCTTGAACTTTCCCTTGGGCACTTGCTTCCCGGCCAAATTCATCAGCTCCTCGTCTGAAGGGTGTCGGTAACGCACCAGGCTGCACGTGTGTGCACATGTGTGTGTGTGCAAGAAGGAATGGAACAGTTGTAATAGCAGGACACCCACAGCACGTACAAACAATACATGTACACGTGCGCATGTCCAATTTGTCACTCCACTGTTGGCGGAGGGCCTACCCACACCATGCAAGCTGTGCGGGTCGTTTGACCATACTTCACCATGCTGGTGAATGCGAGTTAGCAAGGGAGGAAGCATAGAAAGTTCAGTGCAACAACAGATGTTGTGGCACTGCTCTCTGCTGCCCACCATGTTAGCCCTGCAGCAGCCTACATCAAATTGCTGCACGGGGTGGTCACTCATCCAAGCACAACATCCAGGCTTAATCCCTCTTGGTTTCTGAGATCCTGATTATATTGATCACGTTCAGCTTGATTTGGCCACGGGTGCGCACAGAGTAATAACATTACTTTTAAACAAGCTACCGACGAGGGTGCCACTCGAATTTCAAGTTTGCTATTAGTCAAGGTTACGCCTCCTGGATTTAGCACTGGGAGTTTAAATGCAATATCTAAATATTTCTACTCTTTGGTTTTTTCGGTAAAGTCACGTAAGGTAAAAAATAATAAAAAATGAAAACGAAATTAAATGACAAGTTAAATAAATTAAATTAAAAATCAAAACAACTAAATTAAATCACGACGTTTCGGAAGCAACACAAGCCTCCGTCTTCAGGTGGAACCGCCACAGCACAATTACTGTAATGAATAAAGAGAGCTGTTTAGAGAACAGTGATTATATAGGGTAAGAGGGGGGGGGAGCCAAGGAGTGGGGGGGGATTAGCTGATTAATAGTTAAGATAAGGGTAAGTGTAAGACAAAATATTTGCTGCACACTCAAAAGAGTTTGAACATGAATTCCAGTCAATACGTAGTGATGGTATAGGCATAGATGCAGATAAGATGTGGAGGGGATCCCTGAGCAAACCTGTAAATATTATCAAATTTGAATGACATTTTCAAGCGTAGCAGCAAACGTAACAAATTGCAAGGGTGCAATTCCACGAAAACTGAAATTGAGTGGCACCCTACCACTACTCGCTACTCTTCTATTACAGTTGATGATGAGCACGTGAGAAGCTAGAGATCGTGTACCAGGCCAAACATGAGCCGGGTGTGATTCTGTACGCACCGTATAGGGTTTGCTACTTTTTGTGGATCTCTCACATTGAATGCGTGTGTGCACGAGAACAGGAGTTCGATGGACGACAAATCGAAGTTCATTACACGCCAGCACAAAACAACAAAAAATACGCGACGGCCAACACCGACACACACCCCCCCCCCCCATCCAAAACGATGTTTAATATTCAGCAAAGCAACTACGAAGACGCACACACAAGCGCTGCTGCAGATTACATAGCCGCGTTAACGACCGTGACGAAAATGGACGGACAATTTATTTTTCCTTTCAAAAACGAGCAGCCACCGCAAGAACTTCCGAGGATTTTTACGGGGTCCCCCTCATGAGCGCTGCATAACCAGCACCTGGTGACATGCGTCTGCTGACAGTTTGTGCCGCTCACCACAGCTGCCAACTTCTTGCCTGGAATCTGCAAGCGTGAGCAAAGCGAACATCGGGGGGGCCACATTTGCCCAGCACCCATCGAGTATCTTCACCTCTTGTAGCCATTCTCAATCCACTGCTGGCCTGGCTCGAGGAGCTTCTCAATGCCCTCTGGTCTCGTGCGGCAACGCCAATGCATCTCGCTTCACGAGCATTGCAAAATGTGTGGATGCCGCCCCTCGGTTTATTTTCCTGCCGGGTGCATCCTGCTTGAGTCCGCTCCAACTTTCCTCGCGGTAAAAGCGTTGCCTACGTGTGTCGCTTTGACATCGGAGGTGGGCGGTTCTCTCATTACTGCGGCAAGAGTTGGGGAAGCGAAGAGGATGGGCCACGGGGGGGTGGGAAGGGAGGATGGGGAAGGCGGTCGGCGATTCTCACCTGCCATTGCAGAGCAACCATCGGGCGAATGAGAAGTGGGGGGAGAACTTTTGCAGGAGGCTTGCCACCACCATGCTCAACACGAGCTGCACACCTATCACACCCTGCACCACACACACGCACGCGCACAGATTCCTTGGTTTAGCCATACCGATTGGCTCGGGCAAGCGCTGTTTTGAGGAGCACTTGTTAAGGTCTGCGCACAGCACACGAGGAGATAGTGTGTCTAGCACCATGTCCCACCAACATTGTCTCCCCACGTGCTGATGTTAATACACAGCACAGGCACTCATTTGAGGCTCAGTTGACCTAGGGTAGGCTCAGGATAGGTTCAGATACCAATCGTCACTGGTGCCATCCATGGCCAGGAACCGAACTCGGTTTGCCGTAGCACCCGATTCATTGTGCCCCCACTACCTGTAGATGATCTCCTCACTAACGCTGTACTATTATGTCACAAAAAACAAGAAAATCCCACTCCCCTCTGAGACCAGCGTGAACCAGTTCAACTCACCCTGCCACACGATCCCGCCCGCACCTTACAAACCCAGAAACACATATAACAACGGTGGCTTTTACCTTCGCCCTTCCAAAAACACAACTATGGAAACAAACCCTTATACGGGCTTCCAGGGGCGTGATTACAATCTGCAGTTTCAGCAAAATGTTAGGAGATTCAGCGAGGGTGTTTCTTAACCTTCTCCCTCTTGACGTTTACGAAGTTTCTGTGAAGACTTCACCGCCTACTCTTTGACAGGCAAATTGGGGACAAATTTTTTTGTATCAATAATAAACGAGAAGGAATAGTTTCGATCAATTACACGTGACTGCTGAAAGTGTGAAAGTTACATCACAACGTTACGCTTTGGTCAACCAGGCACGTGTACAATGCGATCAGCATCGTCACGTGATACTGGCCTACGTATCAGAGTAAGTGTTTGTTAGTGAGAACCTATTGAAAGCACCCCAACCACACACGATCGAAGGGGACAGCGCAGCAAAAGACACCACGTGATTTTGCAAAGCAGACGTGGAATTTTAAACAGGAGCTCTTTGGAACCAGGATCAATAAAGACAATATTTTTCACCGATTACATATTACTATAAAACTTTTGTGAACACATATATAAATGTTCCTCCAATATTATTCTTAAATGAGAATAATTATAGGCAATTACCCTTCTGCAGAGAAACATTGCCCAAAATCCTATCCACATTGATATATTTGGTTATAAGGCCGTGTTAAATCGCATAAACGGCAAAACGTGGTCAGTTTTAGTTCGACGCGTTTGTACACCACTAACAATGCGGTCGCCTAAAAATGTTCAGAGTAAAATAAATTGTCTCCATTTCCAATCCACAAAATGGTTGAAGAAGGCCTCGCTATGCCATGTCGGCCGTGGAGGCTTATTGACTCTTTACTTCACCATGCGGGCCGGTGAAGAGGGGGGGGACTGGACCGGCTCCGACATCACTCACCACCAATGTTACATGTGTGTGTATGCATTCATGTTGAACTTCTTTCGCAGCGTGCACAGCCAACCGTGCTCATCGGAGGTGCGGAAAGTGTAAGATGGGAATCGAACCTGGGTCACCGGATTCATAGCCAAGTGCACCAATGACTGTGCGACCAATCCACCCCATTTCAAGAGTATAACTCTGTTGTTTTTAAACTGGGAACAGCTAAATCTATTTTCAAGCAATGAGATTTTGCATCCCACCCAAAGGAGTGTTTTGTATTTGGGTGTTGGCACCTGTACACAAGGATATTAAGATAGAAAGTTCAGCGCAACATAAATCAACGTTGCAGTCATCACGCACACGCTGGCACACGCTGGCACCGTCACTCAAGGTGCACACAGCGAGTCGAATGACACTGCACAACCACGCGGACGTGCAGTGGCCACTAAGTTAAACACAGGAGCTGAACACGGGCAATACCACTCATATAATACATATATACATTCATGTACAGAACAGGCATTACATGTATATATAAAGAGCTAAACATAGAAATAAACTTCCAGGCAGCCAATGACTTACATATATTTACACACACCCACACACACCCTTGCACCTAAAACACACACCCCCACTCACACATGATGTTGGGCCAAGTGCTGATGGCAGGGATCTATTCAGGCCGGAACTTCCAACACCCCCCCCCCCGCATTGCACGCCTAATGCACGTGGACCTACATACACATCCCCATTTACTTGTCGAATTACACAGCTACACCTCTGCATAGCTACACACATACATGCCCAAAGAATTACTTAAACACACTCCTATTTTGCTGCAGACAAACCTCGTGCAATAACACACACATCCGTAACACTGACCTACGCAAATCACGCATTCCCCCATACTTACACATTTCACACACACCCCAATCACTTTCACCCATACACACCCCCAAACCCCCCCTTCACAATACCACCCTCATACATTGACTCCGACTCGGCTACACACATTGACGTCCCCCCATACATTGACCGACACATATCCACACACACCCCTACACAGATGCCCGTACCCCGACACACACATACACCGACACACACAAAGACACACCCATACATTGACCTCCACTGTCAAACATTGCCCCCTACTTTCACCTTCACACAACATCTCCCATTCATCGTCACATCGACAGTCCCACGGAAACCGACTCCGCTACGCCACACAACTTCACATCGCCCAGACATTCACCTACACGCACCCCAACACATCCATACACCTCAACATATCTCGATTATCACCATACATCGGCACACGCCACACACGGCCATTCATTGACCTACGCTATCCCCCCACCCCAATACATTCACCGCTGCACCTACACACACACGCACCCCGACACTCACAAGGAGGGAGACAGCTGCCAGTCTAACCCTGCTGCTGCTGCTACTGCTGCAGCTACTGACTGACTGCTCTCACCATGATCTCTTTGCAAGCGTTCCCGTGCCCAGCGCCGATCTCCCCGTGCCCAGCGTCGATCTCCACGTGCCCAGCGTCGATCTCCACGTGCCCAGTGTCGATCTCCCCGTGTCGCTCTCCCCGTGCCACTCTCCCCGTGCCGATCTCCCCGTGCCCAGCGCCGCTCTCCCCGCGTCCTCCCTCCTCCTCCTCCACCTGTCCCTTGGGGCTTCAACACTGAACCACAATTCCCACCACGCATAGGCGCGGAGCGGCCCGGTTCCCCGGCGCCATTGGTCCGCCGGTCACCGCGTGCCGTCCGCCCGCGCCAATGGGAGAGCCGCATTTGCTGATACGTGTTGGGAATTGTAAGTTGGAGGTCGCGCGGGGGGCGTAGGACCCCCGGTTCACGCTTCTCTCGCCCCACCCCCCCCCAGCCACTGCCGCGGGGCTGTTCGCAAAGCTGGCTGAAGTGCCTGATTAAAATATATACTTCTCGTACAGAAATTATACTGATTACAATTTTTTTAAGTTAAACACCATCATCATTGTAGTTTCCATTGAGCATATTAGTTAATGTTATTTCAATATTTTATTTTAATATTATTGTCTCAAGTATTGGGATCACGTTGAAATTTACATTTATCTGCTGCATGTCATCCACCTGCTGCAGTATATATATCTCAGTTTGTTATACTGTATTACATTAATATATTTAATCCTACAGTAAATGAACATCATGTTAATTTCATCAACATGTTAATTTCCACAAGGTATATCGTACAGTAGTAGTGTACAGTGCTATAATTTAGTGGGCGTGGTTATGAAAAAGTAGGCGGGGATTGCGCGAGTGGGCGGAGCTGACGTGGCTGACATTGGCACATCACTGGCACATCATTGGAAAATCGCTGAAATATCACTTAGCACATCGATATCAGGTCACTGGCATATAATTGGCACATCACTGGCACATCATTGGCACATGACTAGCACATCGCTGGCAGATCATTAGCAGCTCAGGAGCCTATTACTGGCACATCACTGGTACATCATTATAAAATTACTGGAATATCACCAGCACATCACTGGCACATAATTTACCCATCACAGACACATTGCAGACACATCACTGGCATGTCACTGAACAATCGCTGGCACATCAAAGACATCACAGACACACGTATCTCTGGAGCCCCCTACTGCCCACGTGGCGGTGAATGTACAATGTCACTTTACAGCGTCACTACTGACAGTGTTACTATGCACAGGCTCACTGCAGTGTGCCACTATTCCCAGTGTAAGTATTAACACATTCCTGCGGAGGGAGCTGGTAGGAACGTCGGGTTGCTCGGTCAATGGCCAGGGTCAACGGCGGCGTGGTGTATTCCACAAAGATGCCCGACTGTGAGGGCGGGCACAAGCCGGCGTGAGTAGGTTAAACGTTGAGTTTTATCAGGGCACCACGGGGTGACCAGCCCCTCCCCACCCAGCCCCACCCCTCCCACCCCCCACCCAGCCCCACCCTCCCTACCCAGCCCCTCCCCACCCTCCCCTCTCCACCCAGCCCCACCCCTTCCATTTTTGGATGCACGATAGACGGACGGACACAATAATCCCCTGTAGGCTGGTGGAACCAGGTGGTTCCTACCAGTCGCTTCAGTGTGCCACTATTCACAGCGTAACTATTAACAAGGTCACTAGAGTGTGTCACTATTAGCGTCACTATTCACAGCGAAAGTATTTCTATTTTGTCAATAGTGTCAATTGAGCGTGCCACCATTCACGATGGCACTATTCACAAGGGTGACTATTAACATTGGCAATAGGGTCAACATCAACCGTGTCACTTGTTCACAACGCCATTCACAACGTAAATAGCTATAGCTGCAGTGTCACGCGTGTAAATTGTTCACAACGCCACTAATCGCTGTACCACTATTTATCTTGAGCCAGGTCTCCAACCTGCTGAAGAGAAACATTTTAACAATGGGTTCGCACCATTTAATATATTTTTTTAATGCCATGCGATGTGCTTCTGCGTTGGAGCGAGCGACTTTTAATTGGAGGGTTGCGAGTTCAAGTCCTGCTTGTTGTTGTTGATTAACTCAAGGCCATCCAATGTCGACGAG
This sequence comes from Lampetra planeri, assembly GCF_965212315.1. Taxonomy (NCBI): domain Eukaryota; kingdom Metazoa; phylum Chordata; class Hyperoartia; order Petromyzontiformes; family Petromyzontidae; genus Lampetra; species Lampetra planeri. The sequence continues at coordinate 3,751,686 of NC_136145.1, read as the reverse complement.
ATTGAGTTTCCACGAACGAGTGGTCAGCAGTGGTCGTCTTATCCACGGACTCCACAACATTCCACAAATCTGGTTGTCCGCCTGATGAAGCTAGCTGTAATTACTGGAAAAACGTCGTACTCAAATTGTAAACGTTGTGGCTTGGCTCTCTAACACACCGGTGTTGCTATACTGGTAACGAATTGGCATATTCTGTTTGCGTGACAAACCTTACTAATTGGCTGTGTCGGGTGGTGTCGGGTTTAACGACACATTTCACCCAAAAAACCCTCTATTATGGGAGATAAGAAGCCAAATGCCTCGACGCGTATTTGAGCAAGGACGTCGTGTTTGTGACCTCGTCCATGAGCTCGCCGTGGACTCGACGGCGAGTTTTGTGCACCACTTTAACTGCAGGAGCAATACTCTTTGTTTTTTTCGGCAAAAAGTCACGTAGGTACATTTTTTTTTAAATAAATGAAAAACAACTAAATTCAATCACGACGTTTCGGGCGCAACACAAGCGTCCTTCTTCAGGTGGGGACAACGTAGCGAAAGCACAACCACTTAAGTGTGTCACATGAAGAAGGACGCTTGTGGTTGTTGTTGTTGTTGTTGTTTGACTTGCATCCCACTGGGATTTTTGCACACAGTGTTGGTGTACGGTGTTTTTTCTGCAACATTTTGCTGTCTTTTCTTGGATTTTCTGTTTGCACTTAGTCACATAGTCACTTTAAGATGTTTTCTTGTTCATGTTTTTGTTTTTTGTTAGTTGCGGTTGCAACCGATTCAAGAGCCGAATGGCTCACAGGGCTATACCTAATAAATGAACTTGAACTTGCGTTGTGCCCGAAACGTCGTGATTTAATTTAATTGTTTTTCATTTATTTTATTAAATGTTTTACCTACGTGACTTTACCGAAAAAAAACAAAGAGTATGCATCCTTGCAGTCACGAATGCTTCAACTCTAGAATGCAGTAGCGATGTTCACACGCGTGGTGGCAATGTGAGAGAGGCGAGACGCAGCCGACGCAGGCAAGGGCGTTCATCACGAATCACAACACATAACAATAAAGGCAGCACATATCTTCCACAGGCCTGAGTAGCAGCCTTCTAGACCAATTACTACTTCCATAGCCATTTGTTTTGAAGCCGGCTTACTACTCTTGGACCGAGCTGTAATTGATTTTGGGTTTGGCCACGTGGTAGTTTCATGCCACGATTATTGTCATTAAACCGATACAGCAAGGCTGAATGTCAGGCCAGGCCCAATGCTTGACAATTGTCATTGCGAATGAGCTGACATGTTTTTTTTGATACTGCAAAAATGGTAAAAAAAAATAGAAAGAGATCAACTTATTAACAAACATAACATTAATATTAAATTATATCAAATCAAAGGATTATTCTTAACCTTTCTGCTCACGATTATGGTGAAACATGTAGATCCATTTATAGACACCCCACTCCATACTGTGCAGAATTTGAAGCGAAAACTTCGTTTTATCCCGAAGCCTCTACCCGTCTCGCACCAATCTCAATGCACTCCTTAAATCTATCAACAGTCTCCCCTGTGAGAGTCAGAGCCGTCTCCGTCACAACACTCAATCACCTGTTGAGAAGAAACAAATGAAGAGTCATGATAAACCAGTGTGGTATCTATAAATGGATCAACCCTGTGTTCCATTTATATGTACACTATTAAACTAAACTACATTTTTTTATTTTACCAGGTAAGGCCCACTGAGCTACGTAGCTCTTTTTCAGAAGCGACCTGGCCACAAATGATAGCTCAACGAAGTGGCTTATCATGTGGACATTGATAGCAGCCAAACACTCTAAACGTGTGTTTCTAAATGTGGAGGGTCTATGATAACGCATAGACCTGGAGAATAATCCATGCGACCACGGGGAGAGACACGAAAACTCCAGATATACAGGTGTCAGAGTCGGGATCGAACCCACGACCTCCTGTAAACCAGGCGAGGTAGTTCACATCTCGCCACCGTGGTGCATTTGAGAAACATGACAGACTTGGACCAGATTTGAATAATTGACACTCATAAGTTGATCATAGCCTATTGGTGGACAACTGCCGTTTTGCGGCGTCTGGATGCGATCGAAAGCCAACATTTTTCATCAGCTGGCCAAACATCCCAATAATATTCAACCATCCTGAAAACAAATATTTTTAAGACTCCATGAGGCTTCCGTGGGTGAATCAGTGGCAGTATCGTAATTAGTAGGTCAAACATACCGATTAAATGCATGGTTTTGACGGTTAAAACAGTTTGTGGGTTTGGACAGGGCATTTAGCTAGAGAAGGGTCGAGAGTGAAACGCGTCCCCAGAGGATGTCAGCTGTGGAGATGGAGCGATTAAATCAGTTTGCGTGCAGGCGCTAGTTGGATTATTACATCGCAGGCTCATGAGAGATAGCCTTGGCTTGGCAAGGCGCTTATCTAGCAGCGGACTGATCATCGCCGATAACGATGATGATGATAACGCATAGCACAATGTTCTTAAATTGCTTGCGATGAGTGTTCTCAAATTGCTTGCGATGAACACAACCACACGCAGCACATGCGTGGGCCACCCGACCCACGGGAGATATAGCAGCGTCCTGGGAGACCGTCAAATTGGGAGATACAGCCACGGTGGAGACACACGTGGTAAAGCTGGCGAAAAAGCAAGCAAGCAAGATACGAAACGAAGCCAAACACGAATTCCATCTTCACCTGAATTCCATTGGTCACGGCGGGGCCAGCTATTGTGCTGCCTGTCTAGCCACAGTGCGGCTGCCATCTCCACCCCTGGGCCAATGCCCCCACCAGTCTGACCCCTGTCCCCCCCCACCCCACCAACACGTCCCCTCCTCGCACAAAGGTTACGTTGGGATGAGAGGCTCCGGCACTGGCACGCTCAGCCTTCCCACGCCACCACGATGCCCCCCTCAATCCCTGGAGCTTAACCCGGCCACCCCCCTCCCACCAACTCCACCCCTCCCCACCATCACCCCCCACCACCCGCCCCATCCTTTACCCCCATGCCTCCTTTTTCTCAACGGCCTTGACAATATTCGCCACCTCCTTGCATAATACAGACGACGCGCACACACACACACACGCACGGGCGTGTTTGTGTGTGCGCGCGTGTGTGGTTGTGTGTGCATGAATAATAGACGGACGCATTGCTCGAGTCTGCATTCTGTAATGGGGAGGTGCCACCACCAGCAAAACGACCGTCGGCTGCATAACTCTCTGTCGCCGAATTGGCGAGCGTGTGAATGGTGAACGTTTGAGAATCAGTGGCCCCCAAACCTTCGTTGCGTGGACCAGTGGTGGTCCCCGCAAAGACCACTCGCGAATGATGGTCAGAGATGCAACGGTTGTGTATGTGCCCCGCTCCTCCGCCACAATTAAACCATATTTCTGAATGCACATTGCACACCTAATTAGGTTAGTCAGTGGAAATCAAGGTGATTGTTTTGATGGATTTTTTTTCATAATTACTGTGCAGCGCTTACTCTAGAGTAGTTTTCAGCTATGAAAAAAGTATGTTATTCGTGCGTGATGATTGGTGAAAATAATTTGAGGGTTGATGGTGCTTCAGCGGCTTTCAGAATGGTTGGGGACTGCTGTTTTAGATGTTCATCATGTCAGGAAAGAATAACTGAACTATTTTTTATTTTATGTTACCAGGTAAGGCCCGGCTTAGCTATATGGCTGGCCACAACTGATAGCTCAACGAAGTGCCTTATCACGTGTAAATGTATATCAGCCAAATACTCTAAACATATGGAAAGCCATTCAAATATGTATACACGTGTTATTTTAATTGTCAATTTTCAATGACAGATGGTACTTTTGTTTGCATATTTTTTAACATATGTTTTTACTAGATGGGGCACGTTCAGGGTGACATGGTCATTGGCACGAGGGACAACATTTACAACGGAGTGGAGACCGAGTGGAGGTAAGCAGAGCAGAGGAACGCTCTTCCTTACGATATTCGGAAGGCACTTTTAAATCTCGATTGACAAACTCATCTTTTTAGAGCTTCTTTTTCATGTTTAGTTTATTGAATCTTCCCCCGCACCTCCGATTAGCGTGGTTGGTCACGCACGGTGCGAAAGAAGTTCAACATACACACGGCGGAAAGGAACGGCAGCAGCGAGATGACATCGCAGAGTTCGGAGGGCACGACTGGACAGGAGAAACTAAGGAAAGGAGATACGGATATGAGAATGAAGGAGAGTATCTACTCATTTATTGTGTTACAACATTAAACAAAAACTGAACTTTTTTTTTTACCAGGTAAGACCCCACTGAGCTTTATAGATCTCTTTCAGATGCGACCTGGCCACAAATGATAACTCAACGAAGTGGCTTATCACGTAGAAAATAAATAGCAGCCAAATACTTTAAACGCGTGATGTTGATTCTAAATGTGGGAGGGGAAAACCGGAGAACCCGGAGAAAAATTCACGAGACCACAGGGAGAACATTCAAACTCCAAATATTCAGGCATCAGGGTCAGGATCGAGCCCACGACCTCCTGTATACCAGGCGAGGTAGTTAACATCTCGCGGCCGTGACGCCCACTGCTGTTTGCTCATAAGTCAATTTTTCAAATGCAACTGTAAATGTTCCCATGGATTTCTATTCTAGTTGTGCACATGCATTCGTCTGAAAGCACACGTGAAGAGAGAACAAACACTTTGCCGCATTTTGTCAATGACACTTCTATTTCATTCTATTTGGCAATTTGGGAGTGACCTCATCCCCAATCGCCACCTCACCTAAATGTCAAATTGCTTTCCAAGTTAAGTGATTGCATTACATTTATATATAGACTGTACTGTTTCTAGATTTGAAGCTTTCGTGACAGCAAGGATTCATACTCTTTGGTTTTTTCGGTAAAGTCACGTAGGTAAAAGAATAAATAAAATAAAATAAATGAAAACAACTAAATTGAATCACGACATTTCGGAGGCAACACAAGCTTCCTTCATCAGGTGTACTGTGTTTGTTTTTGGTATCATATGTATTTTAGTTTAGTTTGAATTTAAGGTTGCTATCATTTAAATACCTTTTGCACATGCAAAAAATCGATATGAAATGCTCAAATCGATTTAACTTTGCCGTGTGTATCCCTATTCACTTTCTACCACCCTCCTTGAATGTCAACTTTTCCCTTCAACGTATTGCATTTTAGAACCTGCACGTTCGCCACGGTTATGTTTTCCGTTGATGATGTTTGACCTGGCATTGTAACTTGTCGAACTTAAAGCTGTTTGCTGCTGCGATGAACGATCCTGAGAAAATCACGCCCGACGTGGAGATGGAGCGATGAAATCAGCTCGTGTGCAAGGTGCCGGGTGGATTGTGACATCGCTGGATCGTGAGAGATGGCCATGGCATGGTGGAGACCGTCATCCAGCAGTGGATTGATCATGGCTGATGATGATGATGAGTAAAGCAATATCTATGTTCATGGGTTGCATCTGTCGCCTGAACGGCAATCGCATGGGGGACGCAATAACATCACAAAGCACAGCAGACATCTTTCACAGAGTTCCATTTTAATGGTCGTTTCATATTTACAGTTGATATCTATACGAGTGAGTGACATGCATAGCAGCCGGGAATACTGTGTATATCAAGTAATGCACAATGACCCAGACATATTAATAAATATCATTCATTTATCTCAGAACACCTCATTGAGTCTCATGACTTTTCATCAGGAGAGTCCAACACTGGCATCATTGACCAAGTTCGTTGAAGATGAGTTTTAACTAAGGGCAACTCAAGATATTTCCATGATACTTGTTATTATTTTCTCATGCTCTTGGCTCAAAAAACCGGACTAAGTCACTTTTAGGATTGTTAGGGTTCATCGTTCATGCTTATTAACTGACAGAGCCAGACTAAGAGAAATGTCGGGTTCCTAAAATTCAGTGTTAATGGGTGAAGCTCATGGAACCAGACTCACGAAGATAGCTTAGAAAGCAATGTGTGGTGTATGTTTTCAGGTTGTCAGAGCAAAAGAGTGTCAAGACGTCTTAAACGCGTGTTTAGACAGTGATGAATATCCATATTGTGGTCTACGCATGCACGTAGCACAAACACAATTACACGCCATATTTGCATCAGTGAGACCACGTGCCTGCAAAACTAACTTTAATCACTCTCTCAAGTAACTTTTTTTTAAAAGCGTATAATATTGAAATGCACCAGTACACATGATTTAACAACAATCGGAATTTTTTTGTTTGTAGTGAAAGGCGGTGTCTCGTCAGTTGACCAGGCCTCATTAATTCAGAGGGGCCGTTCACAAAAGTGTGAGCGTGACAATTCTAGAGAGTCAGAAAATGTCATCACAAGCTCGGGTACAATGGGCTTCTCCGAGATGACCAGTGGTCAGTTGGCGTTTATTGGAATTCATGAGACCAAAAAGCATGCGTGCGTGCGTGCGTGCATGCACAACTTATTTGTTTTAAACGTTAAGATTTTACATTTTAAGTAACGTTTCTTATAATTTTCCCAATAAAAAAGGATATCATCTGGAGATTCTTCTCGTGGGTTTTTTTTTCACCACAAAAATCTGGAGATTCGAATATCAACCCGATTAAATTTCGATTTAAAGCTTTCGTGACTGCAGGGATTCATCTTCTTGGTTCTTTCGGTAAAGTCACGTAGAAAGGAAATAATAAAATAATAAAAATAAAACATAATAAAATAATTCTCACGACGTTTCAGACGCTGTCTCCCCGACAGACCTGGTCTTCACCTGAGGACGGCTGCTTGCGTTGTCGCCGAAACGTCGTGAGAATTATTTTATTATGTTTTATTTTTTTTATTTTATTATTTCCCTTCTACGTGACTTTACCGAAAGAACCAAGAAGTTCAACCCGATTGTTTTGGTGGTCCGTCATCGTAAAACCATGGATCTGCATTGCCCAATAATCTCACGTGACCTGTCATGGAACGGCTGGATTACTAATCCGTTGCAGGACCCACTTCATTCCTTCCCTTAGCATCTCAGGAAGCCACTGAGCGGATCGCCAAACGAGACGTCCCATTGCAAGCTTCTCCCGTCATACGAAATAAGAAGACTAATCTGTCTCAGGAGGCATCTACGAAGTTGGGGTTTACTTTACCGTGCCAAAGCCTTTGTCTTTAACCCCCAACAACGATTACACAATCTACGGAGCAGAGTTGCGACTGCTGCTATACCAGGGATTGGCAACCAAAATAAAAAAAATTGGCATTTTTTTTTTCAAACTTGGTGCAAAACTCTATATTTCAAGAGCTGCAATGCACGGTGACTACATTACATACACAAAGATATATTACGTCACGAAAAAGTCCGTTAAAAAGCCGCATGCGTCTCCGAATCCGCAGGCTTTCCGACCCCCTTGTGCTATACAAAGCGCAAATTCGGATGCGGTTGGAACCTCTGTTCCATATCTGGAGCGGGGCACCCAGCTCCTACCTCACTGCAGTTTATAGATTCCAACGTAAAGCGGCAGTCAGGGTGATTGATGATCCAGCACTCACCGATTCACTACAGTCACTCTGTGCCACCGCCTCGATTTTGAGAATTCCCTCCCATCGTCGTCTCTTTTCCCAAGTTCGCATAATGACCGTGCTCGATTCAAGAATCGTGACCAATGCGCCGTATCTATTACAGATTTGATTGAGTGCTGTTTGTTTCCGGCCGCGTGATGTTGCACGGGGGCCTTTGGGGACAAAGCTGTGCTCAGCAACTGCGTTAATATAAAGAAGAAAGATCCGGCCTCATTGATTCACGGTGTTCATCTACAAAAGTGTGAGCGTGACAATTCGGGAGAGCCAGAAAATGTCATCACCGGAGCGGAGACAATGGGCCCTCTCCGAGATGACCAGGAGTCAGCTGGGTTTGTGTTCCAACCAACGCATTACATTCCTGTGAATACGTAAAAAAAAATCTACTATAAATTTTCTGATTTACAATTTTTTTTTTTGTAATTATTTTCTTCTGACTTTTTTTTTAGCCCAGAAAGACTCAATACATTTTAGTGCAGTACACCAGATTTCATCTCCCCCTCCCCATCCCCTCCCAAAATTAAATAAAATGAGGTGACGCGTCAAAGAGATGGGGCCTCATTAATGCAGCAAGGGGTGAGGTCCTTCCACAGGCTGGGAGCGTGACAATAGGGCAGAGCCAGAAAATGTCATCACGAGCGCGGAGACAATGCCCTCTCCGAGATGACCAATGGACAAGGCGCAGACACTGCCGGCAGCAAGCAGCAACGGCGACAAAGCGGGCATTGATACCTGCGAAGGCGGCCCGCGTGAGGGATCAGCATGGGGGTCAGGAGTGCACCGCGTGGGTTACGGGGCGGCTGCGTCTCCCGCATTGTGCCGGTCGGGGTGGGTGGGTGAGGGGGGGGGCCTTGGCGCTCACACAGTCTCTTGCTTATTAATGCCGGGGGTGCTGTACGTGGTGTGGATGGTGCAGTGGGGGGGGGGAGGGGGGGGAGGCCACACGGAGACCGATGGAAAACATCTGACTAGGCAAATAAAAAAATGTAAGGGGCTGACATTGGAACTCTGAAAAGTGTGGACTTCAGAGGTGGACTTGAGTGGGATTCAAGATCACGGATAGTGTCGGACTGGGACTACGTCTAAGTGCAATCGGAATAAGGATATGGATTTATACTGGAGGAATCCGATGCGCTATGAAGCTCATTTTACACAGATGTCCAGTAGTTTCACAGATGTCCGGCAATGTCTGTGATTACCAGAGGTGTGGACTCGAGTCATGCGACTTGGACTCGAGTCAGACTCGAGTCATGATTTTGATGACTTCAGACTCGACTTGGACTTGCCTCATCTTTGACTCGACTTGACTCGGGACTCGAGAGCAAAGACTTGAGACTTACTTGTGACTTGCACAACAATGACTTTGTCCCACCAGTCAGAGGTGTGGACTCGAGTCATGCGACTTGGACTCGAGTCAGACTCGAGTCATGATTTTGATGACTTCAGACTCGACTTGGACTTGCCTCATCTTTGACTCGACTTGACTCGGGACTCGAGAGCAAAGACTTGAGACTTACTTGTGACTTGCATAACAATGACTTTGTCCCACCTCTGGCACTGATTACATCGCCCAGAATGTCACTGGTGGAAAGCTAAGCATGTGTTGAACCTGTATAGCTCTTGGATTGGTCAACAGCACGCTCACATCAGGTGTGTAGGCGTTGTGGGCGGTTCGAACGCGGCGCAGCAAAATCTATTCCTTCTTGATTTGAAGCTTTCGTGACTGCAGCAATCCATACTCTTTGGTTCTTTCGGTAAAGTCACGTAGGTAGAAAATATTATTTTATATTATTTTATAGAAAATATTATTTTATTTTATTTTCTACCTACGTGACTTTACCGAAAGAACCGAAGAGTATAAAATCTATTCCTGTTTCGTATTTCTCCTTCACCGACCCGCACAGACCAGCGTGGTGAACTATGGTCAAAACAGGACCCTGCGGGGTGGGCTGGTAGGAACGAATAACCAAATAATATAAACATAATGTATTATTACACTTGTTAAGCCAGGAAAGCCCCACTGAGTCAAAAGGTTTTTGTAGGGTCCTGCCAAGTGTTTGCAGTAGGGGTCGATGTTGATATACGGACGGACGGACGGACGATATAATCTATTGGTGGTCTGGTCCACTTCGTTCCTACCAGTATTAACCACTCAGTGTCTGCACAGCACGAAGAGGCCCTCGTCCGGCAGTTGAATCACAAACGACATGTGCACATGTGCAGACGTGTAATATGGTGGAGCGGTGGTGCAGCGATTAGCGCAGTGCGCTATCATGAATGTGGCATCGTGAATTAAATTTCCGGTCACGGCTAACATCATTGGCGAGTGACATTTGGACCGATTGAAAACTCGTTTCTCCAGAAATGCTTTTTGTCTTTCGTTTGTTTGTCCGTCTCCGCACCTCCGATTAGCACGGTTGGCTGCGTACGGTGTAGAAGAAGTTTAACATACATACAACCCATACTGACCAGCGTGGTGAAGTATGGTCAAACAACCTCATCATGACCGAAATGGCGTAGGGGAGGCCTTCACACACAGCAGTGGATTGACAAAGGGCTGAAAAGTGTTCAAATGTATTTCACTGCCCGTAATAATCTTCATCACGTGACAATCCAGGCATTCATGATAATGCACGATTACATTAATAGTGAACCGCTGGCAATGAATTAACTACCGTAATTAGTGTTCAGTCGGTGATACGAAATAAGAACAAAATGCCTCACATTCGGTAAAAAAAAACTTTTTTGGTTTTGCTTAAGAAGCAAAGAAACTACGGACGAACACTTGCTATTCTAAAAAAAAAATCATAACAATAAACCGAATCTATAGAGTGACACTTGCCATTATAATGAATGATAATGGCAAGCGTCAGTCCAAAGTTGTCACTCCTTCTGGTGGGCAGCCTCCTACTGGGTTTGGCACTCGATGAATTACAATTTATTTGGCACTCTTCCCCTCTCGGCATGATGAAGACCCCAGACACACGGCTTCCACACCCCCCCCCTACTGCTCTCACTCTCGCCCTCCCATCTCTCACTCTCTCGCCCGCCCTTGCCCGCCTAAACGTGGCGTTATTAATGGTCCCTCCGCATCCACCACGCACTCTGCCAAGTTTTAGCCGGCGACGTTTTTTCTCTCTCTCTCTCTTTCTTTCTTCACTCCCCCCCCCCCACTTTTTCGCAGCGACAACGAAAACATTTGACCCGCCTCTCAAACAACCCTTTGTGGAGACAGCTTCACCCCGTCTCTGGCAGCCACCACCCCCGGCCCTCACCCCCCCCCCTCAATACCCACCCCCTACCCCCCTCCACCTCCTCACCCAATTCACCAACTCTCTGGCCACGACGCTTGCATTTCCCCACCCGGCTCTCTCTATACCCCCCCCCCACACACACACGTCGCTTGCCCGGTGTCTGAAGGAGCCGTCACCGCCCGTGAGAGTTCGCGTGGCCAGACGGGATTGTTCTAGGGCGCCCGTGTCGTCCAATTCTTTATAAGAATACTTGCATTCATATCACGGCGTCATTCATGCCAACAGCCTCCCGCAACGCTGTACAATCATTGTGAATATTAGAACCAAATCCCCATATGCGCGGATGGCCACGTACGGCGTGAAGGAAGCCCGGCACACACACATACGTGTGCTCTTTTTGGTGATCGGGCTTTTGTTAGCGTGGCACCACAACTATGGAACGCCTTGCCACATGAAATCAGGAAATCAAAGTCTGTAGATATATTGTAAACCCATCTCTTTAAAAGTGGCCTCCCCTCTTCAGTTTGGTCGGTCGCCCCTCACTCTGTTTGTTTGTTTCACTGCTTTTCACGTATTGCGCATTGGGATCCTAGGATGGAAAGCCACATTATACATTTGAGTTATTATCATTAAAATTACTACCAAGCAAAGTAAAAAAAGATTAACTAGCAAAAAAAGATTAAAAGCGCAAACAACAAACACCTTATCAACCTGATTTGACCACGTGAGACTGGAACCCGGATTCAAACCTTGGATAGCTCAAAGCTCCACCACTCAGCATGCAAGCTAATACGTGTATTTGTAATCCAGCAGTGGATTGACCATGGCTGATGATTATTATGATCTCCGATTAACACGATTGGCGCACCTACGGTGCGAAAGAAGTTCAAGATAAAGACGTTATCATCATGTACGAATAAAGTAATGTGCTTTAGCTGAGTACAATTTCAGAGAACTGCTACCCACCAGTGTTGATCCAGAAGATGTCTCACCGAGGCCCATGGCTTTTTTTCTGGAGGGCCTTGCATCGAGATCAATGGCCAATTCCTTGTTCTAATCAGTGGCTGTACCGCGTGTTGTTCGGCACGATGTCCGACGTTTCGCTCCACGTCCCTGCTGGCAGCTTCTTCGGGAAGGTGTTCACGTTGCGACCAACATACTGAACAACACGCGCTATATATTTTTTTTTAAACGGAGAGATAATGACTGGAACTAAACTAAGATAATGACTGCTTTCCTTCTACGCGGGGAAGAAACTCCGGGAGTGCCCGGAGAAAATTCCGCCACGCATGCGAGGGGACACCACTCAAACGCTCCGCACAGCCCGACCTCGCGTAAGGTGCGGGATAAAGCTCATACAAAATGGGTTTATTGCAGCGACGAGGGATCTGTGTGCGTGCGCGAGAGTGTGCCACCGGGCCACGTTTGGCATTGCATTCGGTTCACGAGCGCTTAGTTCCACGCGGGAGACAACCAGAGCATCTGGCAGATATCTTCACGTGATCCGCCAACCCTTGCCTCCAAAGGGTCTGGACCGCAGGAGGCCCGAAAAGGCCACCGCGCGCGTCGACCGACGGCAGCTGCAGCTTCTGCTCTGCTGGGATGAACGGCGTGCGCACTGTGCCCTCGCGTGTGTCGCGACGAGTGGAGTCGATCCGTTGACGCAAGAGACAAGCGAAACTTTACATAGACGGCGGAGAGGATCGATGCTCCTACCGGGTGGTGTGACGAAGAGGAGCGGGGGTTTCACTTTTACGCCGAACGGTCACCATCGCTGTACGGAGCAACACATTTCGTCCGAATTCTCAATCTTGTTGTCGTAATCTCGGGTGGGGCGACACAGCGCCGACCATCTGCCGATATTAGGAAGCCGCTGGAAATTTTTAATCTAGATTTTAAAACTTCATTTCTTTAGAACTGCTCATAAAGGTCAAAGCGATTTTCTGTTCAAGTGAGCATCAGGCCTGAGCCATTCGTGGAAAATCCTCATTCCTATGGCAGAGGCGAGTCTATCCACAGGAAAACCACTGTTGACTGCCCCACACTGGCTTGTTGTCCTTCCTTGACACCTCCGATTAGCACGTTTGGCTACGTCAGGTGCGAAAGAAGTTCAACATACATACACACAACACGTTCCTTGCATTGAGCACGGTTCAGACAAAGATCCCCCGTGTAGCTTTAACAGACTGGCATTGGCCGTGGGGCAAGTGCTGTTAGCGAGCACCTATGAAGGCCGGCACGGCACACGAGGAGGTAGGTGGCCAGCACCTCTTTTTGTCTCCCTAGTGGCGGTGTTTATACACCGCACCAGGTACTCATTTGGGGCTGAGTTGACCTAGGGGAGGCCCAGGACCGGTTCAGATAATAATCGTCACTGGTGTTGGCCGTGAGCGGGATTCGAACTCGGGTCGTCGGGTTCGTAGCGCAGCACTACACAACCGCTTCTCACACACGTGCTCACAAAGACAAATATTCCCCGTATAGCGTCAACAGACTGTTGGGGCAAGTGCTGTTAGCGAGTACCTATGAAGGCACACGAGGGGGTGGGTTGCCAGCACCACACCCGGCCTCACAGGCGCACACACAGACACGCACAGACGCAGACACGCACAGACGCAGACACACAGGCGCATTGACCCACGGACACGCACAGGCACAGACAGACACACGGGCAGACATATAGTGTGGCTTGCCCGCCCTTCGTGACAACCTCCTGTCTTGTGGGCCGTGGGAAAGCTCCACCCACAGAGTTCACATCCACCACCCCCCTTCCCTCCCTTCATCCCCCCCCCCCCCCCCCGTTAACCCCTATCCCTCCCCACACCCCGTCCCAGCCTCCACCACCCCCTCCATCTCTCTCTCTCTATCTCTCTCTCTCCTCCAAGTCCCCCACGGTGCGTAATTAGTGAGCGGGCGAGAGAGAGAGAGGGGAATATGGAGTGAGCATTCATTGGTGTTGGCGTCAGATTTGTTAATCTCTGAGGACAAAGCCACGGTCTTATGCAATACCCTTCCACGTCCACGGCATTCCACGTCCCCCGCCATGACCCCCCCCCCCTCCTCCTCCTCTACCCCCTGCATACAAACATCACAACGAGATGGCTCTCCATCACCGCCACCACCACCATCATCAACCGCCGCCATCAGCAAGAACAACATCAACATTGCCAGGGACAACCAGGACAATTATTGCGACCATTATGGGCGCCACAGAATTACGTTGATCGTCATCATCATCAGCGGCAGTGGCCGCTATCAGCAGTAGCTCCATCATAAGCATCAAACACCACACAGATCAACACTGCCGGCATCGACAGAAGCATCATCATGATGCTGATGATCATCATCACCAGCAGCGCCACCACCAACATCACTGTCACCAGCACCGACAGACAAATAATGATTATACTTTATCATCAGCAGCAACAGCACCACCAACACCACGTTGGAACACCCGGAACATCACTGGGTTTCAGAGGCTAAGCAGGGTTAAACCTGGCTATTAAATGTCGTACAAACACTGCCTGGAAATTGTCAGGTGGTCAGGGGATGGCAGGCAGGCAATGGAGCTCCAAATCTGCCTGCGTTGAGGCTGCGAGTGTGGGGAGCGGTGGCGCTGCAGTTGAGCGCTATGAACCCTGCGAGCCGAGTTCGATTCCCGCTCACGGCCAATGCCAGTGACGATTACCTGGACCATTCCTGGGCTTCCCCTATGTCGACTCAGCCTCAAATGAGTACGTGGTGTGTAAACCAGACGGCCTGGCATGTTGCTGGCCACCCACCCCCTTCGTGCGCCATGCCGGCCTTCATAGGTGCTCGCTAACAGCACTTGCCTCAACAGTCCGTGAAGGCTATACGGGGGGTCGTTGACTTTGTTTGGTATCCCCTCGTATGCACGGCAGCGATTCTCTGGGCTCTTTGATTTCCATCCACGAATCAAACCCTCGTCAATGCTAATGCCCAAGCATGGCCAAATTGGACCCCTCTTGAATAAAGAGTCTTGAGACTCAGTGAGGCTTTCGTGAGTAAATAAAAACGCATTATTATCCACACCCCCAATCGAAGAAGGAAAAAACACACGGACATCATTTTGGCCAAAAGACGCATCATTAAAGACAACGATTCCCCCGTATAGCCTCGTTAGACTTTTAGGGCAAGTGCTGTTAGCGAGCACCTATGAAGGCCGGCACGGTACACGAGGGGATGGGAGGACAGCATCAGGCCGTTGTCTCCCTAGTGACGAGGTTTACACACAGCACCAGGTACTCATATGAGACTGAATCGATCTATCGGAGGCCCAGGACTGGTTCAATTAATAGTCTCGAGTTGTGGACGTGAGCGGGAATCAAACTCGGGTCGCCGGGTTTGTAGCGCAGTGCGCTATCCGCTACACGACCTCTTCCAGTATCATCAACATCACCACCACCACCACCATCATCACACCCACACAAAACATATAATCATCATCATCATCCCCACCACCAACAGCAGTAGTAGGAGCAGTAACAACACCCCATACTTGCCAATCATTACCGACATAAGGAATATGACTGGCAGATTGCTAACCCCTTCACCACAATCCGATTATCGACCAAAGCTAATTGTGCTAATTTATATATATATATTTTTCGCAAATTGCTGGTGGAAAGATTTTTCCTTCGCATTTAAAATCGGAATGCGATGAAAGGGCTTTGAAAATCGGCAGCCTCTCGCTAACATCGGTAGGGGGAATCCATGCGGGTCTAAGGATGGGTAAGCAGCAGTAGCAGCAGCGCCACCATCATCACCACACCGCCATCATCATCATCATCATCGCCAACACAGTCAACCATCATCATCAGCAGCGCCATGATCAACAGCGCCAACAACGTCAAGCAACAGCAGTGGCAGTAGCGGCTCCGGCTCCAACCGTGCCTCGTGGTTGAACTCAGGCCGCTTCGTGGCGCCTCTGAAGGATTCTTTGCCCTCTTCTTGGTTCTTTCGGTAAAGTCACGTAGAAGGGAAGTAAAAAATAATAAAAATAAAACATAATAAAATAAAATAATTCTCATGACGTTTCGGCTACAACGCAAGCAGCCGTCTTCTTCACCTGAAGACGGCTGCTTGCGTTGTAGCCGAAACGTCATGAGAATTATTTTATTTTATTATGTTTTATTTTTATTATTTTATTGCTTCCCTTCTACGTGACTTTACCGAAAGAACCAAGAAGATGAATCCCTGCAGTCACGAAAGATTTAAATCGAGATTATTTCCCCTGTTCAAGCTAAACGCGTCTCTTTCCTGCCCACAAAAGGTGCGAGTGCCAATGGAAACAAAACGTGGCAGCGTTGAAACCATTAGAATGCAAATGTATTTTTTTTATTTTTCATGAGAGAAGAGCTTCACAGAGGAGCCCAGAGGCCTTACAAAGATCCCAGAGGAGATTGAGGAGGAACCAGATGAATAGAACCACGTGGAGCAGCCACATTGAGGAGGAACCAGATGAATAGAACCACGTGGACCAGCCACATTGAGGAGGAACCAGATGAATAGAACCACGTGGAGCAGCCACATTGAGGAGGAACCAGATGAATAGAACCACGTGGAGCAGCCATATTGAGCAGGAACCAGATGAATAGAACCACGTGGAACAGATACATTGAGGAGGAACCAGATGAATAGAACCACGTGGAGCAGCCACATTGAGGAGGAACCAGATGAATAGAACCACGTGGAACAGCCACATTGAGGAGGAACCAGATGAATAGAACCACGTGGAGCAGCCACATTGAGGAGGAACCAGATGAATAGAACCACGTGGAGCAGCCACATTGAGGAGGAACCAGATGAATAGAACCACGTGGAACAGACACATTGAGGAGGAACCAGATGAATAGAACCACGTGGACCAGCCACATTGAGGAGGAACCAGATGAATAGAACCACGTGGAACAGACACATTGAGGAAGAACCAGATGAATAGAACCACGTGGAACAGACACATTGAGGAGGAACCAGATGAATAGAACCACGTGGAGCAGCCACATTGAGGAGGAACCAGATGAATAGAACCACGTGGAACAGCCACATTGAGGAGGAACCAGATGAATAGAACCACGTGGAGCAGCCACATTGAGGAGGAACCAGATGAATAGAACCACGTGGAGCAGCCACATTGAGGAGGAACCAGATGAATAGAACCACGTGGAACAGACACATTGAGGAGGAACCAGATGAATAGAACCACGTGGAGCAGCCACATTGAGGAGGAACCAGATGAATAGAACCACGTGGACCAGCCACATTGAGGAGGAACCAGATGAATAGAACCACGTGGAACAGCCACATTGAGAAGGAACCAGATGAATAGAACCACGTGGAAACAGCCACATTGAGGAGGAATCTGAATGAGCAGATTCGTGGAGGAGCCTCAATAAGGAGAATGGATGGAGGAGCATTATAGAGGAGCCTCACTGAGGACCAAGGATGGAGGGACATCATGAAGGACCAAGGATGGAGGAGCATCATGAAGGACCAAGGATGGAGGAGCATCATGGAGGAGCATCATGGAGGACCAAGGATGGAGGAGCATCATGGAGGACCAAGGATGGAGGAGCCTCACTGAGGACCAAGGATGGATGGGGCATCACAGAGGAGCATCGTGGAGGAATCTCATTGACGAGGCTTTCGCACGTCCGACGAGCACGGTCGGCTACGTGCGGTACAAACGAAGTTCCACCTACATAGACACCTATATAATGGAGGAGCCTCCTAGAGGG
This sequence comes from Lampetra planeri, assembly GCF_965212315.1. Taxonomy (NCBI): domain Eukaryota; kingdom Metazoa; phylum Chordata; class Hyperoartia; order Petromyzontiformes; family Petromyzontidae; genus Lampetra; species Lampetra planeri. The sequence goes on along the minus strand of NC_136145.1, from coordinate 3,734,103 downwards.
CCCTGATTGAGAACCGCTCGTAGAGGAGCCTTGCAAAGTCACGGGAGAGAGGCGCGTGGAACAGGCGCCGTCGAGGAGCGGCGTGCGGTAAGACCCCCCTCGTCGTGTCACATGGTCTCAATGATCCACACCCAAACCCCAGGGGTTTGATCGCCATTCCCGCAGCGCTCGGGGGCCTACTCGCTTTGTCGGTGCGTCTTCGTGAGCGTCCCTCCGGCTTTCCGCTCGGTGTTCCGTTGAGCGATGCGCGCGGAACGGAGCCCTGCTTTTGGTTAAGTAGCTTTATGGCGGGATTCTGACACTCATACAGCTAGATAACCAAAGACAGGGGTCGTCCCTTTGGCCCGGTCACATCACCGTCATCATCGTCGTCCTCGCCACCATCGTCATCATCATCATCACCATCGGCAGTACCGTAAAAAGCTGTGTCTTCGGCGTCGTCAGTAGCAATGACAAAATCCACAATTCTTCTTCAGCTACAACATCGTCATCGTCATCGCGAGCAGTAGCAACATCATTATCATTCCTAACAAACACACAATCATGACCAGTAGCAACGGCGTCATTAGCAATCGTCATTATCAATACAATCATCACCAACACCGTGAGAAGCAAGGACATCGTCAGTATCAGCAGCAGCAACAATCTCCTGCAGCTGCTGCGGCGGCATCTTCAAACGCCACCACGATGATCATGGATGACGGTTGCTCATCCTTCTCCACACCGATCCTGATGGCCATTGACCAAGCGCATCTCACTCCCACACGTGGTCTCTTGCAGTTGTAGCCCCTCCATCTCCGCTTTGGTCGTTCTCTCTGCTTCCCGTCGCTCTCTCGCTCTTGCCTTGGACAACATCGTGCGCGAGTTCAATCCCCGGCTCTGTGCACGTCTATCCGCGGTCACTGTGGGACAATGACACGGCGCATTAGCATTGCGTGGCAACGACGCGTTTGACATACGATCCTGCTTATAAATATATTATTTTAAATGCGTTTATTAAATGTTGTTTATTCTGCAAGTGGGGGGGGGGGCAACGTTAAGGGTATACTGTGATAAGTAATACAAAAAAGCCACACCGTTAAATGGGCATGTATGTATGTTGAACTTCTTTCGCATCGTACATAGCCAACCGTCTTCTTGGTTCTTTCGGTAAAGTCACGTAGTAGGGAAATAATAAAATAATAAAAATAAAACATAATAAAATAATTCTCACGACGTTTCGGCCACAACGCAAGCAGCCGTCCTGGTCTTCACCTGAGGACGGCTGCTTGCGTTGTGGCCGAAACGTCGTGAGATTTATTTTATCATGTTTTATTTTTATTATTTTATTACTTCCCTACTACGTGACTTTACCGAAAGAACCAAGAAGATGAATCCCTGCAGTCACGAAAGCTTTAAATCGAAATATAGCCAACCGTTTTAATCGGAGGTGCAAATTTAACGGGCGATGCTGCTCCCCCCCTCCCCTCCCCTCCCACCGACAACCTCGGCAAGAAATCCCAGGGTTGTTGGTCTTTAAAATCTTCATTATCACCACCACCACCGCGATCATCAGCATTTCTAAAATCTCAGCAAAAATAGAACCAGTTTAGTACTCATTATCAACAGGTGTTGGTGGATTTTTCCTGATTAAAATTGATTGGATTTAACTCAACTGAGTGTAATCATTATTAATGGTTTTAATCGTAGAATGGCTGCAGTCTATCTGTATGTCGAGTGTAGTTGCCATTATTGTTCTTATTTGCGTTTCCTGTCGTTCCATTGCTATTTATTTACACTCTATTTTTTTACGTACACAACTTTGAGATATTTCGAGATGAAATACGCTTTATAGAATAAAGATAATAATTGTGAGAAAAAAACGTTATTTGTATGTTTAAGAACAAGTATATGTGGTCAATGCAGAATTGATGCCTTGTAATAGATACATATTTGGTGTTTGAACACCTCAACACCTTTGTTTATGATGCTGGCATTTTAAAAATCCCAGCGATAATTATTAAATTCGTTTAATACAAAAAATCTCAAATAATGTGCAGCAACAAAAAAAAAATCGTAATTTTAATTACGTTACATTTGCTCATTGCATCTCCCACCCAATTGGTTCGTGTTTTTGTTTTTTGCTCGCGCACGTGCGGCTCGCGACCGCTCACGAGACGAGAGGCTCGCGATGCCGGAAATCCTCGCAGAGCCGCACGACCCCCACCCACGTGGGCGAGGGGTTGGTTTTTCTCGCAGAACCTTGTAAATCAGTTCGCACAGTAGGGGGCGCACTTTCACACACGCCCTGCAATTAGATTTAGATTTTTTTTTTTACTCTCAAAGCTGAGAATTAGCCGGCTTGAAGCGCAACAGCAAACGGTATTTAAATGTGGATGGCGATTTGTGTGTGTGGGTGTGTAGTCACTGCGAACCCAGTTGTTCGGTTTTTACCGGCTCAGTGCTCTCTGCCTTCAGAGCCACATTGCCACCTCTAAGTAGTAAAACGCAATGGAACTCTTTAATAACACTGGTCAACAACAAAAAAATCTGGCCTGGACTTTTGCAGCTGTTTTAGACTAATTTCAGGGTGCTGATTCCAAATCTGTTCTCAGATTTGCTCTATCACATCTCATTTTTATGCTATCGGCATACCCCATTTTCATTGATTTTACCCGAAATTAACTCTGTCACTTATGATTGCAAGTTGTTGCGAGTCAGTGACTGCTTTAGTGTTAAAATATGGTGCTGTATTTTTAGGATAGTATGTTTATAATATAAATTTATGTAGATATCCACATTTATTTAATATTTTTCTTCTGCAGTTTTTATTGAAAATGCAATATTTGATATCTCAAAAACCTGATGCGATAGACAAAAACTGATGCCAGATTTGGAATCAGCACCCCAAAATTACCTTAAAACCGTTGGAATATCTTATGCCAGAAAAAGTGTGTTGACCAGTGTTATCTAAAGCATTAATTGTTCACTGGAACATAGAAAAAAATCGGAATCAGAAAAAAAATTTGCGTAGCGTATTTTAAACATGCCACACACATACACAGATGATAAAAATTACAATGCAGAATCATTATCAGCCATGATCTATCCACTGATGGATGTAGGCCTCCCCATGCCGTCGTCATATCTTACGGTGTGACAACGATATATTCGACTGAAAATTACAGAAAAATCTACATTGCAGTACGTGTGTACAACGATACAATTAACGTCATGTGCATCTCATTAGATGATTATATGATGGCGTTTCTAGAGCGGTGGGACAGTGGTTTGTGCAAGGCGCTCCTAACTAGAAAGCACGAGTGGGTTCCCAAACACAGCGATGGGTGTCTGAGCTGGTCATTATGAAGAGTAGCCCCCTTTTCACCAACTTGTGTGGCGAAGTGTGGTCAAACCAGGGGGTCCGGGGGTCCCCCCCCCAGAAAAAAAAATCTAAATTTGAAAACTCATTTCCTGCCTAAAATATTCAAAAATTCTCTAACACATGGGATTTACTTTTTATTTATTTTTAACAATAATGTCTAATAGTGTATTGTATGACATTACTCTGTTTTTTTTCTTTTTTACCTTTTCTTGTTTCATTGTAATGGCAGAGATTAGGGATTTATAAAGTACAACCATAACCACAATCATATAAACATAAATCTATTTTTTAGCAATATATTGGGGGGGGGGCATTTTGAGTGAGGCCTTCATCCAGTAGTAATACAGTACATTATAATCAATGTTGTTCACGTTTAATGGTAGGTTTTTACCCTTTTAACTGGTACAAAACGTTATTTTACAACCGATGATCCATACATATTGCAAACTCACACGGTTTGACACTGACTGTTTACAGTATTACAGTAAATAATGTGATCGGTATAACGCGGAAATATCCAATTCTTTAAGGAGTATAACTACTTTTAGGTCATAACTTCTCACAAATTCTAAATACTGTATATATTTTTTAACTTTGGAGATGTTTGACTCAGTCATCTAAATAAATCGATGACGAAAATGCGTGCATTTATATGCGCATCGTTGCACGGATCGTGTGCATTTATGCAAATGATGTTGACGTTCTACGTGTGATTTGTATATGCGGCATATATCGTCACTACACGTGTGTACGTTACCCTATGTTGAACTTCTTTCGCACCGTACCTAGCAGAGGTGTGGACTCGAGTCATGTGACTTGGACTCGAGTCAGACTCGAGTCATGAATTTGATGACTTGCGACTCGACTTGGACTTGCATAACAATGACTTTGTCCCACCTATGAGATGTGGACTCGAGTCATGTGACTTGGACTCGAGTCAGACTCGAGTCATGAATTTGATGACTTGCGACTCGACTTGGACTTGCATAACAATGACTTTGTCCCACCTCTGGTACCTAGCCAACCGCGCTAACATAATGTGCGGAGAAACGACAACAAACGAACACACAGCAAGGCAATTCTAGATTTGAAGCTTTCGTGACTGCAAGGATTCATACTCCTAGCCTTTTTCGATAAAGTCACGTAGGTAAAAAATTAAAATAAAATTAATAAAAGTAATTCTTTTATTTCTATTATTAATTCTATTAATTTAATTTTTTACCTACGTGACTTTACCGAAAAAGCCTAAGAGTACACAAAAAGGCAGTTTCTCAAGAAGTGAGTTTTCAATCCATGTGCCGTACGCGAGACGTGTGTGTTGTGATCTTCACTGTGTACCCATCATCATCACCACCACCACCACCACCATCGTCTACCGTGATCACCGAAGCAGGAGTACTTCGTCACCATTCTGGCAAATCGCCTGATGAAGCCGGTGGCTTTTGTAATCACCAGCGAAACGTCGCGGTACACTGCAATTGTACATGTTTGTGGGTTTACTCTCCAACACACCGATGTGCTGAAGCGGTGACGAATTGGCACGTTTCATCTACGTCACGAAACCTTACCGGTTGGCTGTGTCGGGTGGGTGGCGATTCTAACGATGCATTTTATATATTTTACGCGTTCTAACCCCCCCAAAAAAACCTCATTATGTACGTTTCAATGTAAGCCTGGGGTTGTCATTCAGACTCTGTCTTCTCGACATACCTGTTCTTCACCTGAGGACGGCTGCTTGCGTTGTGGCCGAAACGTCGTGAGAATTATTTTATTATGTTTTATTTTTATTATTTTATTACTTCCCTTCTACGTGACTTTACCGAAAGAATCAAGAAGACTCATTATGTACGGTTTCAACATTGTCCTACACCGATGGTCCTTAACCTGGGGTGCATGCTCGCCGTGGTGGTGCATGATGCCCTTTCTGGGGCGTGGGGAGGGGTGGGTGGCGGCGAGACGTGGCCGAATTGTTTTCGGATGTAAATAATCGAAACACAAATTAATCACGGTCACGTGAGCGCAACTTACTTTGTTTCACCAAACCCCTCTGTGCGTTTATTAACATCGTAAAAAAAATGAATGGCGATCGACAACCAAATGGGTGCAAGGCCGCAGCGGAGATGAAGAACCGTCGCTCCTACGCGTATTCGAGTGTACGTGACTCTCATCGGCACGTGTTCTGAGCCAACCTCTCTCGCTCGCTCGCTCGATCTGAGCCACCCTCCCCGTCTCGAAGGCGTTGATGGTAGCGGCCGCTTTCCGTCCACTCAGAGTCACAATGTTGATGTTGAGACTTCGATGTAAAGCTTTCGTGACCGCAGGGATTCATCTTCTTGGTTCTTTCGGTAAAGTCACGTTGAATGGAAATTATAAAATAATAAAAATAAAACATAATAAAATAGTTCTTCACCTGAAGACGGCTGCTTGCGTTGTGGCCGAAACGTCGTGAGAATTATTTTATTATGTTTTATTTTTATTATTTTATTATTTCCATTCTACGTGACTTTACCGAAAGAACCAAGAAGTTGATGTTTAGAGTTCAGGAGAAATCTGATGAGATGTGAAGCTCTTGTTGACAGATGTCCAGTGTGTGGCCATCCATTTAGTACGCACGCATGGAGGGGGGGGTGGGGGGTTAACCCAAACGCGTATGCTTGCATATGGGGGGTCTACTGACAATGTACGGACGCATAGGAAACGGGGGGGGGGGGGTGAAGCCTCGATAATAATTTGTCTACATTGGCCTTCAAATTAGTTAGATAGTCCGGCGGTGAACTATCTATTTGCTTAAACAAGTTAATAGTATTAATCCTTGATCGTTTCTGCGTGGATTAAATATCGGCCGTTCTATAGGATTCGGGGGGGGGGAGGTAGTCAAGTTTTGACAGATGTTTGCGTACCTACTAAATGGATGGGCCCTATCGGCGCGGGTGAGCAAGTTACATCAGCAAAACAATCCACAAAACAAGGATAGGAATGCAAAAAAAAAGAGAAAATGGTAAGCAAGTCACTAAATATGAAGAAATAATGAGTAATTAAATGAACACATTTTTAATTTATATTAGTTCCGATTGATCAAGCTTCGGCAAGCCAGCAACAACAACAACCACACCAAGATAACAACACAAAGTAGCCCTTCAATAGAATGTCACATTAACATCGAACCATCGACACTGCACAAGTAACGATCAAATATGACCGCTGTATCCATTCAGCACCAATCTTGTGTTTCATTCAGCTCTATCCGTGATGATCAACCCAAGCACTTTGCATTGGGTGCTCCACCCCGGTCGTATCCAAGTTGTTCAACCCAATACGTTGTTCTGATGTGCATATGCACGCGCCTATTATATATCGATATAAACAGCGACATTTTAAGCGTATAAACATACTCCTATACCCTCTATAAAGAAGAGTCTTACTTGTCATTATTCGATCTAAAATAACTGTTACGTCTTTATTTCATGGTATTCGTACAGTTGCTAATAATATTAATGTTAACACACAAGTCTACATAACACTTTCAGTACTATACATATATGACTGCACCCAAAGATAGACTCTGTATGCCGTAATTACGTCCTGTGTTATAATACGCATATATTTTATATCATTTCTTTAATTTAAATGCAACTACACTAATGTCCACGGTTCAGTGTCGACTGCATCTGCTTGGACGAGAAGTCACGAAACTGCTCTCATGGACGTAATGGGTCTTCTAATCGGTAAAGGGGTATCGGGACTTCTCGCCCACCATATAAGCTAATTAACTAAAAATAACTCGACACAAACGTCAATAACACTGCCTTATAAGTAAATATAAAACCAAAAATATAAAACAGGTGATATGAATATGGGTTAATTCTAGAAACGTCGCCTATTAGAGCATAGGGAGGTCCATTGTCCGAAACGTCGCCTATTATGTATATATTTTATCTTAAGACCACAGTGTGATTGATAAATGTGTTGAGTTTTGTTTTTATTAATTGTGCTTGTGCACCACCTGTGAACACGGGAGTAGGAGCAGCATCACCAAATACTGGGTGTGATGCTGTCGGATAATTAGTGTTTGACAGCACATTGACACTGTACCCCCATGTACACGTATTGAGCATCGCCCACACGATAGGGAGTTCAAACACAAGCCAAATACTATACCCAGATAATTAAATGTTACAAATATTGTATAAAAAATACAAAGATCCCCCGGATAGCCCTTAACAGACTGTTGGGGCAAGTGCTGTTAGCGAGCACCTATGAAGGCCGGCACGGCACACGAAGGGGGTGGGTGGCCAGCGCCACACCCGGCCGCCTTTGTCTCCCAGGTTCCGATGTTCACACATCGCACCAGGTACTCATTTGATGCTGAGTCGACCTAGGGGAGTCCCGGGACCCATTCAGATAATCGTCACTGGTGTTGGCCGTGAGCGGGAATCGAACTCGGGTCGCCAGGTTGGTAGCACAGACGGCTAATTATTGCGTACACACACAAATCGATGACGCTGTCGTTCACACGCTGTATCTGAACACGGATAAAGCCACGTTCGATTCCCGACCACGGCTAACATCAGTGGTCCTGAGGCCCCACCCCCTCCTTCACAACCCCGCACTGACCAGCGTGGTGAAGTATGGTCAAACAACTCCCACGGAGGTCTTCATCCAGCAGCGGATCGAGAATGCGCTGTAAATAATGACGACAATCATCATCACTATTGTTCGAGTACCATTAAATGCACGTGCTCATCATGACGAACGGATCGCCGTAGCAAACCACGTGGTGAAGGGGATTTGACGCGACGCATTCACCACGTGAGTGCGAGATGCCAGCACACGTGCATGGCGTCGCCGAAAAGGCGATTCTCACGCGAGTTTAAAATTGATATAATTATAAATAATCAATACTCTTTGGTTCTTTTGGTAAAGTCACTTAGGTAGAAATACCTACGTGACTTTACCGAAAGAACCAATGGATTTCTGCAGTCACGAAAGCTTCAAATCATCATTTAATCAGCGGGAAATGTTGAAAATTTGGACGAATTTCGGCATTTTGAACGCGCGTCTGTGTATTTGCTAGGGAACCCAGAGTATCCAGGGAAATCCCACCACGCCTACGACAACACTCTCAAGGTCCGCACCGATGGGCTAACGGACCGACGTTCTGCACTGCAATCTCCTGGTCACCTTGCAACGGGGCCTGTGCTCATTACGTGCGCTACGTATGTGCACGCGTGTTAATTAAATTCACCCAAATCGCAAAATCGTCATTTGTCGTACCCACGACTGGACTGTCGGTCACGAGGGTTTGTTTATTTGACCATACTTCACCAGCCTGGTCACTTCGGTGCAGGCTGGTGAATCGACGGAGGCATACGGCCATTTCAGATACTGTATCTGTCACGCGCTACTCATCGTTAGCCATGGCCGGGAATCGAACTTGGGCGGACGGCTTCCACATCATCACCTTTACTAATTACATCAAAGATCCCCCGTACAGCATTAACAGACTGTTGGGGCAAGTGCTGTTAGCGAGCACCTATGAAGGTGCGAACGGCACACGAGGGGGTGGGTGGCCAGCACCACGGTGGTGATGTTTTACGCACCGCACCAAGGAACTCATTTGAGGCTGAGTCGGCCTAGGGGAGGCACAGAACCGGCTCAGATAATCGTCACTGGTGGGAATCGAACCCGGGTCGCCAGTTTCGTAGCGCAGCGCGCTAACCGCTACACTACCGCTCCCCACAACTAATTACATCACACACACACACATACACACATTTCCTGAACAAGACCAGATGGCTGAAACGTCCAGAGCTTCCTTTCCTCTCTGTGACGGCATAGAAAACCACACGCTTGTGTTATTGTTTTTTAGTTCACTTGTCATTTTAGTCAAATGTTCACTCGAATCGTTGACGTGACCAACTGTGGAGAGGGATCGACGCCGCGCTGTTCAAGTACACTGAGATGTGGGGTAACATCTTGCGGAGACCTTCATCCAAGCAGTAGACAGATCGTTGCTGATGCTGATGATAAGCCAAGTGGCGCTCGATACGCGGTTAATAATAATAATAAGGACATTAAGCATGGAAACGCATGGTCAACAACGCCTATATACCACACGAACCCAGCGAAGTGAGTTCCATTCCCGGTCCGCCCCCCCCCCACTCTCCTCTCCTCCCACCGCCTTCACCGACCCGCACTGACCAGTGTGGTGAAGTATGGTCAAACCCCCCAGACCCCCACCCCGCCTCCCCACCTATTAACCAAACACGGCAGAGTGGGGGGATGTGTGTATGTTGAAGCAGAAGACACTGACTGTGTGTCGTCTACAGCCACCGCGCTCTGCTTAACCACCTCCACACGCGTACGCGTGTACGTTGAACTTCTTTCGCACCGTACGTAGCCAACCGTGCTAATCGGAGGTGCGGCGGTAGGACAACAACGATGTGGATTGGCTGCATGTCCAAGAGTCGATGCTACAAAGCGACGGGTCGACCTTTTCTTTCAACAACGTATTAAAAATGTGTTTTTAGGGGAGGATACATTTTCTTATAAAAAAAAAAAACGGGGCTAATCGACTCTTCATTTTTTAAAGGAATTTTATTTTAAGGAATTTTTTTAAAGGAATTTTTTTAAAATTCAAAACCCCAGCCTCTGGATATTACCGAGTTAGGAGGCGTGGCATCATCTCGTGCACAACGCGAGCCCTGGAGAATGACGTCACTTCTAATGATGTCCAAGAAGGGCTGGGGAGCTGAGATTTGGCACACGCACGCACACATTGTGTGTCGATATTCACAATTACATGAAGCCACACATTTTTTGCGGGGGGGTGGGAGTGGAGGGGGGTTAATTGGAGCCCTCCAAAACAATGACGGTGTCCAGGTCGCCTGGATTCACTCGCGACGGCGGTGCCAGGCACGCACGGTCAGCGTAAAGTTCCACCTTGATGCGCAAAAGTCTCACGCTACGAAACACTTTGACACACGGACCCCCCCCACGCCCCACCGCCACCACCCTCCCCACCTATACCGCCGTCGGTGAACCGAGTAATTCGCCTGGCGTGGATTGTGACGTTAGCGCCGATAGAAAGTCACCGTAGCTGAAGCCACCACCGCTTCCATACCGTTGCTTATCAACACACACACACACAAGCGCGCGCGCAGGCAGGCAGACACGCAGCCCATATATTACAAAGATGTGTTTTTGATGTATATAAAATAAACAACGGTGCTTGACGCGACTGACCACCTGACTGGGTTACGATGGATATCAGTCGGCTCGCACTCACCTGGACATAAATAAATGACACCTGCTACCTTATATACCCTTAGCGCGCAACCATCACACTCGCCCGACGCTAGCGCTTGACATACATAGGGGGAGTGAAACGATAGAGCCACAGTGACACAGTCGGACTCTCTACAGCACACAAACACACACACTCGTATTAGATAGTCGCGCAGCATAAACCCGACAGTGCGCAGAGACGGCGCGTGAATATTGTTGCACACTTACCGATGCGACGGACATGGTGACCGGCCCTGCATTACGCTCGTCAGCAGGCCTCCTGCGTTACGCGCATATCGCTGCATGTGTAGCGTTGCATACGCCTACACGCAGCCTGCTATGCATATACGGCACACACACACACAGAGACGCGCGCGCGTGTGCACGATGCAATTCCGCGTGTGTAAGGTGACTCATTGAGCGAGATCGCGCAGAGCGGCTCACCTACGGCTATTACCTGCGTGGCGCGAGCAACGCACGCGCGTTCACGCTCGCGCACAGCACCCTCCCCCCCCTCACGCCCTCCACACCACCACCACCACCCCCCTCTCTCTCGCTCGCTCGCTCGTCCGCGGTCTGCGTCGCGCAGTGACGATGGGTGTCGGGGTCAAGGTGCTGTGGTGTTGGGTGCTGGGTGTTGGGTGTTGGGTGATGGGTGATAGGAGCTGGATGTTGGGTGATGAATGTTGGGTGATGGGTGCTGGGTGTTGGTGTCAAGGTGCTGGGTGTTGGTGTCAAGGTGCTGGGTGATAGGTGCTGGGTGATGGGTGCTGGGGGTTGGGTGATGGGTGTTGGGTCATGGGTGATGGGTGTTGGGTGATGGGTGCTGGGGGTTGGTGTCAAGGTGCTGTGTTGTTGGGTGTTGGGTGATGGGTGTTGGGTGATGGGTGTTGGGGTCAAGGTGCTGTGTTGTTGGGTGATGTGTGTTGGGTGTTGGGTGATGGGTGCTGGGGGTTGGTGTCAAGGTGCTGTGTTGTTGGGTGTTGGGTGATGGGTGTTGGGTGATGGGTGTTGGGGTCAAGGTGCTGTGTTGTTGGGTGATGGGTGTTGGGTGATGGGTGATGGGTGTTGGGGTCAAGGTGCTGTGTTGTTGGGTGATGGGTGTTGGGTGATGGGTGCTGGGGGTTGGTGTCAAGGTGCTGTGTTGTTGGGTGTTGGGTGATGGGTGATGGGTGTTGAGGGTTGGTGTCAAGGTGCTGTGTTGTTGGGTGATGGGTGTTGGGTGATGGGTGCTGGGGGTTGGTGTCAAGGTGCTGTGTTGTTGGGTGATGGGTGTTGGGTGATGGGTGCTGGGGGTTGGTGTCAAGGTGCTGTGTTGTTGGGTGATGGGTGTTGGGTGATGGGTGCTGGGGGTTGGTGTCAAGGTGCTGTGTTGTTGGGTGATAGGTGATGGGTGATGGGTGATGGGTGTTGAGGGTTGGTGTCAAGGTGCTGTGTTGTTGGGTGATGGGTGTTGGGTGATGGGTGCTGAGTGTCGGAGTCAAGGTGCTGTGTTGTTGGGTGATGGGTGTTGGTTGATGGGGTCAAGGTGCTGTGTTGTTGGGTGATGGGTGATGGGTGTTGGGTGTTGGGTGATGGGTGTTGGGGTCAAGGTGCTGTGTTGTTGGGTGATGGGTGATGGGTGTTGGGTGATGGGTGTTGGGGTCAAGGTGCTGTGTTGTTGGGTGATGGGTGATGGGTGTCGGAGTCAAGGTGCTGTGTTGTTGGGTGATGGGTGATGGGTGTTGGGTGATGGGTGTTGGAGGTCAAGGTGCTGTGTTGTTGGGTGATGGGTGATGGGTGTTGGGTGTTGGGTGATGGGTGATGGGTGTTGGGGTCAAGGTGCTGTGTTGTTGGGTGATGGGTGATGGGTGTTGGGTGATGGGTGCTGATTCTGGGCACTGGGTACTAGGATGACGTTCTAGGTGCTCTGTGCTGGGGACAAGGTCATGGCCACTGGTATTCCATGATGGGTCCAGGGTGCTCGGGTCAAGGCATTGGGTTCTGGGTGATAGGTGAGGGCTGCGAGTTGATGGATGATAGGTGCTTAGCTCATGGGTGATGATTGACATGTGCTGGTTGATAGTGCTTTGTGAAAGGTGCCGGGTGATAGGCCCTTGGTGTTGTGTGTTTGGTTATAGGTGATATGTGTTGAGTAATGGGTGATAGGTATTAGGTCACCGATGCTCAGTGTAAAGTGATTTGTGCTGGGCTAGATGGTGCATGATGCTTGCCGGGTTCGCTGGAGTCAAGGTGCTGATGGTAGAGACGGGGTTCTGGGTGCGAGGGTACTGGGTCGTGAGTGGTAGGTGATGGGTGGTAGGTGCTGAGTGGTAGGAGATAGTTGCTAGGAGATAGTTGCTAGGTGATAGTTGCTAGGTGCTGGATGGTAGGTGATAGTTGCTAAGTGATGGGTGATAGGTGATAGGTGCTGAGTAGTAGGAGATGGTTGCTAGGTGATGGGTGATAGTTGCTGAGTGGTAGAAGATGGTTGCTAGGTTATAGTTGCTAGGCGATAGTTGCTAGGTGATAGGTGCTGAGTGGTAGGAGATAGTTTGCTAGGTGATAGTTGCTAGGTGATAGTTGCTAGGTGATAGGTGCTGTGTGGTAGGTAATAGTCGCTAGGTGATAGTTTCTAGGCGATAGTTGCTAGGTGATAGGTGCTGAGTGGTAGGAGATGGTTGCTAGGTGATAGTTGCTAGGCGATAGTTGCTAGGTGATGGGGGCTGAGTGGTAGGAGATGGTTGCTAGGCGATAGATACCAGAGGTGTGGACTCGAGTCATGTGACTTGGACTCGAGTCAGACTCGAGTCATGAATTTGATGACTTGCGACTCGACTTGGACTTGCATAACAATGACTTTGTCCCACCTATGAGATGTGGACTCGAGTCATGTGACTTGGACTCGAGTCAGACTCGAGTCATGAATTTGATGACTTGCGACTCGACTTGGACTTGCATAACAATGACTTTGTCCCACCTCTGATAGATACTGGGTGCTGGATGAGAAGTGATATTTGATGGATGGATGGTGCTGGGTAATAGGTACTGGATGAGTTGTGCTGGGTGATATGTACTAGCTGGTGGGTGCTGGTGATAGGTGATCAATTCAAGGTGCTGGTGATAGGTACATTGTGTAATTGGTTCAAGCTTCGTGTGCTCGTGATAGCTGCTGGCTCTGGGTGATAGGTACTGGTGATAGGGCATCAATTAAAGGTGCTGGTGATAGGTGCGCGGGGTAATAGGTGCTGGATTCTGAGTGATAGGTACTTGTCATAGGTGCTGGGTGCTGAGGCAAAGGTCTTGGTGCAGGGTGATAGGTGCTTGTTTATTGGTTCAATGCACAGAAGTTGGTTGCTCCGTCAAGCTGAGTTCAAGATGCTGGTTGCTGGTTAGCTCGGCGTGTTTGCTGGGTGCTCGGTTCAGCGTGCTGGATGCTTGTGTTGGGTAATTGGTTTAAGCTTGGTGGTTATTGCGCTCAATGAGCTGGGAGCTAAGTTACACGGTTCATGAACTATGTCTGCTGGGTTAAACTACACTAAAACTAAACTACACTTTTAATTTTACTGGGTAAGGCCAACTGAGCTATGTAGCTCTTTTTCAGAAGCGACTTGGCCACAAATGATAGCTCAGCGAAGTGGCTTATCACGTGGACATTTATAGCAGCCAAATACTCTAAACGCGCGATGTTGATTCTAAATGTGGAGGGGGAAAAAATCGGAGGACCCGGAGAAAAATCCACGCGACCACGGGGAGTTAGACACGCAAACTCCAAATATCCAGCAAACGTCAGAGTCGGGATCGAACCCACGACCTCCTGCACCCCAGGCGAGGTAGTTAACATCTCGCCAACGCGGCTTAGATGTTAAAGGTGTTGGATGATGTGTGCGGGCCGTTGGGTGCTAAGAATTGGTACAATTCAAGTGAATTTGGTTCGACCAGGTGAGAGCGAATTCAATAGAGCAAGATCAAGTCTCATTGGCACGGATGATCCGCGCTCATCAAAATGAAAAAAGCTAAATAAACGAAATAAAAAGAAAGTATTTACAGCAACGAAGCAAATAGAAAAGCGAATATGCAAGATGTTAACTTCCTCGCCTGGTGTACAGGAAGTCGTGGGTTCGATCCCGACTCTGACGCCTGCTGCTGCTGTATATTTAGAGTTTATGTGTCTCCCTCTCCCCGTAGTCGCGTGGATTTTTCTCCGGGCCCTCGACATTTAGAATCAACATCACGCGTCTAGAGTATTTAGCTGCAATACATGTCCACGTGATAAGCCACTTCGTTAAGCTATCATTTGTAGCCAGGTCGTTTCTGAGAAACATCTATATAGCTCTGTTGGCCTTACCTGGTAAAATACAAAAAATAGTTTCTAGTTTTATAGTTTACAAAAATCAGATCAAAACAACTTGTGTCACATGAGAAAGCTAAAACAATGCATAAACGCATATCAGAGCACAATTACAACATTACACACCAATAAATTCTTGGAAGCATAGCTGTCATTAATTACCTGATGATGATGATGATGGTGGTGGCGGTAATCACTAGCGAAACGTCGTACATAACTGTCAAAATGTTGCTTATTTTTCAACATTCTGATAAAACCAAATAAATAAATCGTCATATATTCGCCCATGACTTAACAACTTGATAAGATTGGCTATGTCGGGTGGCAGAGGGTTGTAGCGAATAAGTACAAATGTAAATACATTCTACGTTTCACGATGTAACCCAAAAATAAAGCTCATCATAAATCAGATGTAGCTGCTCATGGGCGCTGTCTATTTACATCGGTGTGTGTGTCCGTGTATGTTGAATTTCTTTCGCATCGTACGTGGCCAACCGAACACACGCACACACTAAAAAACATGGGTTACCAGCTTCAATGTGCTGGGTGCTGGGGGCACGTGACACAGCCACGCTGCTTGGGCTGCCCGTACGTCACACACGCCGCTGTTGACTCGAGCGAGTCCATAGCCACACAACAGCAATAATATATGCAGTCTCTGCACGCGACGGGGAGCGGTGGTGCGGCGGTTAGCGCGCTGGGCTACGAAACCCGGCGACCCGAGTTCGATTCAAGCTCACGGTCAACGCCAGTGACGCTTGTCTGAACGCGTCCTGGGCCTCCCCGATATTGACTCAGCCTCAAATGAGTACCTGGTGCGGTGTCTAAACATAGCCACGAGGGAGACAAAGGCGGTCGGGCGTGGTTTTGGCCACCCCCCCCCCCCCCCCCCCCCCCCGTGTGTCGTGCCGGACATCATAGGTGCTCTTTAACAGCACGTGCCCCAAAAGTCGGTTGTGGTTACACGGGGGATCTTTATAAATGCGGTCCTATACAGGTGAATAATAACCATACGCGTGCATTGTATATAGCATATGTCCGTGTCATACAATGCAACACCCATACTGTGCGTAACCTCGACATAGCCCAACACACTACAGGGTGCGGGATATACCCAGCAGCAGCAGCGGCAGCACACGCGAGGATTTAACATGCCGCGTAATTTAGAATCTGTTAGTTTGCAATGATATAGATATAGTCATTTAAAGACGGATATATGGTTTTAGAGTCGGCTGTAACGCTTAATGATATATAGGCCTAACTCTCCATCGATATGCGTTTGATAAAGGTTACAAATGTGGTTGCATCTCCATAAACCCATACACATGTACGAATACTAAACAAATAAATTATATTCACTCAATTGAAATAAAATAGTCTGCGTTTCAACAGACGATATTTTGCGATGGTGAATGTGTCGAGATAATTAATTGGCACGTGCCATGCATGGCGCTTGGCGATTATCCGTGAGCCACTGGCACAGAGGTCGCAAACGGGTTTTGATTCCTTACCCGTACCCGTACCCGGCCGCACCAGGGTCGCAAACGGGTACCCGTACCAGTACCCTACCCGATACCCGGCTACCCGTACCCGGCTGGGTACGGGTAGGGGATGAAGCCATGTTGCAGGCGCGGGTGGGTTGATTCTAGGAACTTGAATTGTGAGAAGAGACAAGACGTTGGGAAATGAGTGACAAACGGTGACTCACCAGTGACTCACGGTCTACCCATACCCGTACCCGGCCGCACCAGGGTCGCAAACGGGTACCCGTACCCGGCCGGGTACAGGTAGCCGGGTATCGGGTAGGGTACGGGTATCGGGTACCCGGTTGCGACCTCTGGCCACTGCCACCTTGCACTGTCGGCCAAGTCTAAGGGCATGGGTTTATGCAAAATTAAAGAGAATTTTTTTTGACGCGTTTAAATGTAAGATGGAGTTGATGCCAAATGTGCATCAGAGGTTCTAGATTTGAAGTTTTCGTGACTGCAAGGATTCATACTCTTTGTTTTTTTCGGTAAAGTCACAGTAATTTTGCTGTGACGGTTCCACCTGCAGACGGAAGCTTGTGTTGCCTCCGAAACGTCGTGATTTAATTCATTTTACTTTTTTACCTACGTGACTTTACCGAAAAAAACTAAGAGTATGCATCAGAGGTATAACGACGTAATGTTGCGCCGCTGCTGCTGCGTTGGAAGTGGTCCACAAAGCACAATAAACAAACGCAACACATTCGCCTAAAATGGACAACGTTTCAGGCAATTGTCCTTCTGGCTATTGCCTAGAACGTCACCTATTATATACAGTATGTTGCTGTGAATAAGGGTCATTGCCCGAAACGTCGCCGGGTATATGTATATTTTGTTTCTTTTGAAGGCCGCAGTCTTATTTGACGAATGTGTCAATCACAAATATATGTGTGTGATATTTACTGCCCATTACAGAGGGTAAGATGAAAGGGAACGGCTGCAGGTCCAGATCGTGCGACTTTGGACATCATCGTAGAAGCGGGACCAGTTGTTGGAGCAGAATTAACGGACATACATTATTACATATAAATGTTTTCACTGAACTGGAAATAGACTATTCTTATTGTACGGTATTACAACAACGGTGACAAACACAGTAATCGTGAATGAGCAAAAGGTCATTAGCGTTTTACCGCACGTAGGTAAATCGCCCAACAAAATTCTGTACAGAATAACTGAAAGGTTCAAATACCAGCCAACCACAGGAGCAAAGCTGGTTTTAAGAAAGGTTTCTCTACCGTCGAACCCGGCACGCGTGTCCGTTCATCTGGGTCAGAAAAAAAGACCAATCGACGATCTACAATTACTATTGTGTCTGTGGCCACTGTCGAGTGCGAGAGTGCAGTAGAATCTGAACGCAGTCATCCAAGCTGGCGCGGTCACTTAGGAGCAAAGCAGGAAGACTTCTTCACGATTGTGGCTGTCGCCTGATGATGCCGGTTGTTGTCATCACCGGCGAAACGTCGCGGTACTCAAATCGTCAACGTTCTGGGTCTACGCTGCAACACAACCGGTGTGCTGAAGTAGCAACACATTGGCCACGTTTTGTTTACGTGACAAACCTTACCAATAGGCTGTGTCGGGTGGTGGCGGGTTGAACGACACATTTATATATTTACGTGATCTAACCCCCCCACCCCCAAAAAACACCTCTTTATTATCGAGTTATCCAAGCTCTTAACCGACCACCAACCAAGGCCTGAGTAACAAATATTAACAAACAATGAGATCAACTTACACCATGCGTGAAGGACGGTCGCACGAGGGGACACGCACTGCTTTCGCCAGGGTTATTCACAGCGACACTCCAAGGCGATTTCAGAAAGAAGAAAGAAAGAATCCGGGTTCAACCAACAGAGGCACAGGAGGTAGCAAGGTATTCAAGCATCAAGCATCTGAGATTTGCCGATGATGACACCGCCACCACCATCATCATCATCAGAACAATGGCCGGCGTACATGGGTTGAAGGACAGGAAATGGTTAAAATAACTGATAAATGAAGAAAGTTGCGAAAGTTGGGGTTCAGCATAAATTTTAGCAAAAACAAAAGTCACGCACAACAAACCCGGTAAACGTTCGGCCCAACGTTGGCGCAACGTTGGTGCAACGGTTCCTACCACACGCCAACGTTCGACCGACGTTGGTTCAACGGTTCCTACCACGTGCCAACGTTCGACTGACGTTGGTTCAACGGTTCCTACAGCATGCCAACGTTCGACTGACGTTGGTTCAACGGTTCCTACAGCATGCCAACGTTCGACCAACGTTGGTTCAACGGTTCCTACAGCATGCCAACGTTCGACTGACGTTCGTCCAACGGTTCCGACCACGTGCCAACGTTCGCCCGACGTTGGCTTGTTTACGGGGAAAGTTTGCTGAAGCAACTTAGAATGTCAGTGTGTAAGGGACACAACCGGAAAAGACAATCAGACTAGGGATACTTGCGACAATCGTGACTCAAAATAAATAAGCGGACGAGGAGAGCAGGTCGGAGTGGGCGCTATCGAAAACCGCAGTTTAAGTACCGAAAAGCAACATCACAATGTGTGTCAGTGAGAAAGTTTAAGTGAAGTGTATCGGCTGCTATGATTCGTCTTGGATCAGAAGCAAGAGGAGGGGGGGGGGGAGACGTTTGACAAGTGACAGAGAAAAGGAAACGCAATCTGAAGAATGAGCAGAGAGCCGCGGGCACGCTTTGGGATTTTAGAATCAGATTATTTATACGACGCCAAGGGCCGTCGGCGGGGGAGGGGGGGGGCACGTGGACTTACAGAGGACGTGCCCCCCCCACGTTACCGCAACATCGTACTGTTGACAACAACTCCCCTCCCAGATTTGAAGCTTTCGTGACTGCAAGGATTCATATTCTTAGGTTTTTTTCGGTAAAGTCACGTAGGTGAAAAATTAAAATTAATAAAAGTAAAATAAATATAAAATAAAAATCACGACGTTTCGGAGGCAACACAAGCTTCCGTCTTCAGGTGGAACCGTTAATTTTAATTTTTCACCTACGTGACTTTACCGAAAAAACCTAAGAATATGAACTCCCCTCCCCACACACACACCACACACACACCACACACACATTTAATAAGCCGGCTCAGGCGGGACCGGTCTCGACAACTAACGGCGAAGTTGTCACAAACGAAGAGGGAACCACACGGCTCAAGACGTGTGGTGTAGAGGGGGGGGGGTGTGACGAGCTCACACAACAAGGAGACGGAGCTGCGAAATCAGCTCGGGGGGGGGAGAGTTCTTTTTGTTTTGCTCGACGGATTGATTCGTTTTTCGAGAGCGAGACGAATTGCCGCGGCGTGGGGAAGGCCTTCAAGCCAATTGCGGATTCATCATGGCCCGTGATGATGATGATGGTGGTGATGATGGTGATGAATCGTACGCACACGGCTTCATGATCGAGAGCGGTTTTTTTTGTCATCTTTGTCCGGGCCTTCATTTTGTAGGCCCGATTCCGACTATATTTGTGCCAAATTCCAGCGTTCTAGCCCTTCTAGAACATTATCACAATTTTCACGAATCACTCAGCTGTCTGGCCCTTCGAGAACATCAATATAATGCACGTAATTCATTCGGTTCACCAACACGTCGACACGAATATGATGCACACAATCCATTCAGCTTTCTATCCCTTCTAGAAACAATAACATTGACACAACTCAGCACTGCGGCCCATCTAGAACATAGCTCTGATTTATATCAGTCACTTTTTTCTCTCTCTCTCCCTTCTAGAACACAGTTATAACTTATATCAGTCGCCTATCTCTCTAGCCCTTCGAGAGCATCGTCGGCATTTACATTGGCGACTCGGCTCTCTATCCCTTCTAGAACATAGCTATAACTTACATCATTCACTTAGTCTCTCTATCCGTTCTACAACATCATTAGAATGTACATGGCTCCCTAAATTCTCTCGCCCTTCCAGAGCACAACAGGAATTTACAATCCGTTGTTCAGCTCTCTAGCCCTTCTAGAGCATCATTAGAATTGACATCAGTCACTCAGCTCTGTCGCCCTCCTGGAACACGGTATAAACACCAACGACTCACGGCTCTCCAGCGCATTTTAAAACATTATAATCGGCACGAGTTCGGCCACAAGTCGTCGATGCGATGTCACACACTGGGGTCTAGATACACGACTGATGTGACTGCGCGTTCGTTGTGAGTGTACACATCTCCGTATCAAGTTGTGCAAATACGCATGCAGCGAAATGCTGCTGCTACGTCGCTGAACAGTCTATACGCGGGGCGATCATTACCTTGCAACGCCGGTGAAGTCTTGTGCAGGGTTTGACCGCAGAGGAGACATCCTTTGAAGGTGGACTTTAGATAGACACTTCTGGTTTATATACTATATACTGTATCGGAGCCTACTGCGACTGATTGAATCCTCCGCATTGGAACTGCGCATGGGTTGAGTGCGTGCGAGTGTTTACGCATTATCGTATACAAATATCGATATCTTAGAAACGATATAAGTTGCAGTGTAACAATGCATACATGTGCGCGTAAATTAACGTATATGCCCTGAGTTAAGTTATATATGATCATATGTATGCGTCTTAAGTTAAGTGATCGATACTCCCGAAGTATGCGTGTAAGTTTAGCAATATCAGTTCGCTGGGTGTGTCCGTACATGCTCAATAACGCGTGTGCAGCCTATTGCATATCAAAGTTAGTATGTATACTTATTTAGTGTGTGTATATATGTGTTATTTAATGTGTCTGTGTAATTGTGGATGTGTGTGCTTGTGTGCTCACATATTCATTGAGAGAAAGTATATGTGTGTATATGGCCCTGTGTGTATTTTACCAATGCGTACGTGTACAGTAATGTTTAGGGTTTGCGCGAACGTGACTTGAGCATATGTGTAAGTATGTGAGTGTGTATACACTTGTCAATGTAGTTTAAAGTGTATGCGTTTTTTAGTATATACGTTAAGTATGTGTGTGTGTGTGGTTTATCAGTGTTGTATGTGCTATAAGCGCGTGTTAATGTTATTTAGTGTGCGCATACGGTAAAGTTACGATGTGTCCATATATGTGATTTAAGTGCATATGTGAATTTCGAGTATTTCGTAGCAAGAATGCGTGTTTCGCGTTGATGTGTATCTGATATCGCGTATGTATTTGCGAATTCAGTTTATGTAAGCGACTTAAGTCTATATATCACAATTTTAGTATGTGGTTGTGATCAGTGTTCACCTAATTTTACAAGTGTAAATTCACACTTGCGGTGTAAATTCACACGAAGAGATATTTTAAGTGCATCTTTAGTACGGGTCTGTATGCGATAATGGAGCGAGTGTCTGTGCGACCATATATGTGGTTCAGTGTGTATATGTATGTGTATGTGTGTTCTCCGTGTAATGCTATTTTACAATGTGTCATTTAGCATGTGCATGTCAATTAAAGTGCATTTGTTTGCTAAGTATTGTGTGTACGTGTTATTTAATTGTGTGTACTTAAAATATTTGTATGATTTTAGCAAACGTACAGGAGGTGTTATATGTGTAGATGCGATTTTAGTATGTGTATATGTGTCCTAAGTGTCTATGTAGTTTTGGTACGTGTATTTTAGTATGTGTGTAAAACTCAAGTACGGTATGCATCTGATTTAGCATGTGTATGTGCGGATTAAGTGTCTGCTTGAGATTAAGGATGTGTCCGTGAATTAAGCGTGCGTACGCTCTTTAAGTATACGTGTATTAAGTATGTGCTGTATGTAATGAACGCATGTTGTTACGTGTGTATCTAATCTTAGCATGAGTAAATTACGTGCTGTAAGTGTGTGTGTGTGTCTATGTATCTGCTACATCTGATCTTAGTTGGCCTATGTGTTTCAGTACGCAGACATGTGCGTGATTTAGTATGTCGACACGTGCTCTAAGCATGTCCCTCTCCCTGTGTGTGTGTGTATGCACACGGTGTGTGCCTTAAACCTACCCACCATGTACTGCGCTCCATCTGTGTGTACGCACAGCACGCAAACCCGACGTGGCTTACCCAGCGACAACAATCACCAGGACGCTGCGTAACTGACTTTGAAGCTGCTGCTGCTGCCTCTGCTGCCGATATCAATGATCGTGCCCTTCCGTGTGTCCGTGGAAATGACCGCATTAGCTATCGAGTCACCACCACGAGCAGCGGCAGCAGCAGCAGCATCAGAAGCAGCAGCAGCAGCAGGCAAAGCAGCAACAGCAGTAGCAGTAAGAATCAAGTTCAAAGCGGCTGTTCCGGCGCGCTGGTACCCAGATTTGCATGAGAATCACCCGGCACAGACGCCTCTGGTCTGTGTCAGCGGAGAGGGGACCGTGGGGGGTTGGGATAGGGGTCTGGGTGGTGGGGGTCTGGGTGGTGGGAGTCTGGGTGGTGGGGGTGTGGGTGGAGGGGGTCTGGGTGGAGGAGGTCTGGGTGGAGGAGGTCTGGGTGGGGGTCTGGGTGGTGGGGGTCTGGGTGGTGGGGGTCTGGGTGGAGGAGGTCTGGGTGGGGGTCTGGGTGGTGGGAGTCTGGGTGGTGGGGGTCTGGGTGGAGGAGGTCTGGGTGGGGGTCTGGGTGGTGGGAGTCTGGGTGGTGGGGGTCTGGGTGGAGGGGTCTGGGTGGTGGGGGTGGAGGGGGTCTGGGTGGAGGGTCTGGGTGGTGGGAGTCTGGGTGGGGGGGGGTCTGGGTGGTGGAGGGGTATGGGTGGTGGGGGATATGGGTGGGGGTCTGGGTGGAGGGGTCTGGGTGGTGGGGGTCTGGGTGGTGGGGGTCTGGGTGGAGGGGGTCTGGGTGGAGGGGTTTGGGTGGGTGGGGGATTTGAGTGGTGGTGGTCTGGGTGGAGGGGTCTGGGTGGGGGTCTGGGTGGATGTGGTCTGGGTGGTGGGGTCTGGGTGGTGGGGGTCTGGGTGGAGGGGGTTTGGGTGGATGGGGACTGGCCTCGAGTTGGATGGACGGTCTAAAATAATTCAATGGGACCGCCGTGGTGTCCGTACCCCTAAGTGTTTGTGTGTGCAGGGGAGCGGTGGTGCAGTGGTTAGCGCATTGCGCTACGAACCCGGCGACCTGGTGGAATGTGTAGTTAATATCGCCACTGGGGAGACAAAGGCGGTCGGGCGTGGTGCTGGCCCCCCACCCCCTCGTGTGCCGTGCCGGCCTTCATAGGTGCTCGCTAACAGCACTTGCCCCAACAGTCTGTTAAGGCTATCCGGGGGATATTTGTCTTTGCGTCCTAATATACGTGGATGTTGTGTATGTGATTTCTATGCATGCGTGTTATGTGATGGTAGTTTGTGTATATAGTTTGTGTAGTTTGTGTAGTTTGTGTATGTGCTTTAAAACGTATGCTGTTTGTCTGGATTACGGTATGTGTGTAATGTGATGTTAATGTGTGTATATGTTAATTAATGTGTATGTGTGTATCTGACCAACATGTGTATTACGTGATGTCCGTGTGCGTACTATGTTATTTAATGTGAGTGTGTCATTCAATGTGTGTGTTTGAATATAAAATGTGTATTGTGAAGTTAGTGTATATATATGTGCGAGTTAGTATATGTGTATGTGATTTATATTGTGTATATATGTGTTCTAAGTTGTTGTGATATAGTTTGTATATCTGATGTGTTTATGTGTTATGAGTACTGTAAGTGTATATGTGATGTATTCGCGTCTTTGTTGATGCCATGTGAGTACTGTGTATGTTATGTTCGAATGTGTGTATGTGATGTTAGTGTGTGTATATGTTAACTTAGTGTGATGATATGTGTATATATGCTTGAGCATGTGCATGTATGTCTAACGTAAGCAATGCGTGCATGATGTTGTATTATTTGCATTGTGTGGTTTAAGCGTATTTATTGTGTGTGTATGTAGTGTGTAGGATACATGTGATTAAAGCACGTGCAAAATCTATTTTGGTTTGTACGCGTGTCTGTATGTACATATCCGAATCACTGGCATCGGAGCTCTCGGCGGATTTGTGACAGAAAAAGTCAAATTTGCGAACATCTATGAGAGTAACACCACCTATGACGAATACGGCACGAGATGCGCGCAGTTGATTGGTCAGGGCGGATGTACGCTGAACTTCTTTCGCACCGTACGTAGCCAACCGTGATCATCGGAGGTGTGGGATACTTTTGACGGTCGGATATGCGACATTGTTTCTGCGGTAACGTACAAAGTCACGAGTTCGCGTGCAGATTCGTAAACAGATGCGGATTATGACGACAGCCACCGACTCATCAGCCAAGGCCTCAGCGAATGTTTCTCGCCGCCGACTCGACTCCCGATCCCATCCCTTGTGCAGAGATCGCTGCTGCTGCTGCTGCTGATGTCACCTTCCTAGCATCTCACCAAGACCGAGAAGAATGCTGCTGCTGATGTCACCATCCTAGCATCTCACCCTGATCCAGAAGAGCGCTGCTGCTGCTGATGTCACCATTCTAGCATCTCACACATATCCAGAAGAACGCTGCTACTGCTGCCACCATTCTAGCATCTCACCAAGACCGAGAAGAATGCTGCTGCTGCTGCTGATGTCACCATCCTGGCATCTCACCCAGATCCAGAAGAACGCTGCTGCTGCTGCTGATGTCACCATTCTAGCATCTCACACAAACCCAGAAGAAAGCTGCTGCTGATGTCACCATCCTAGAATCTCACACAGACCCAGAAGAACGCTGCTGCTGATGTCACCATCCTAGCATCTCACACAAACCCAGAAGATCTCTGCTGCTGCTGATGTCACCATCCTAGCATCTCACACAGAGCCGGAAGAACGCTGCTGCTGCTGAGTGCAACAGCGTAGACCTCCAGAAAATAAATAAAAAATACCTAATTCGAGATGTAAACCTCGCACCTCCTAACTTTGACCTTCCTCGACGACACTGGTGGTGGAACCATCAATCCGCATGAGAAAATCGACGCCAGGCCGATGCGCACATCTCCTTCGCGAACCGAAAATTGAAGGCACACGCCACATGAGTGCAATTGAGGCCATGCGACCCAAAATATGGACCCATATAGTAAACCCATAGATAAACCGAGACTCATAGGGGCACAAAGAAACCCAAATAGACAAAGAGATAGATTACAGACAGACCACGGTGGTGCGCTTGTGGCCATGCAACCAAAACTATGGGCCACATCGTAAACCCACAGAGAGATAGAGACCTATGGAGATGTGTGTGTTGTCCTCCCCCCGCACCTTCGATTCGCACGGTTGGCTACGTATGGTGCGAAAGAAGTTCAACATACATAGCTACAAAGACAGGCCACGGGAGCGCGATTGTGGCCATGCGACTCAAACTATGGGCCATATCGTAAACCAACTTTAGTCTGTGCTCCTTCGATGGAGGAGGAATAGCAACGTTACACGAACTCTCTCTCTCCCGAAGCCCTCTTGTCGCGGTGACAGACCTTGACATTGGCACCTTGGCTCCTGAACATGCTGCCGTCATAGGCGAGGAATGGAATCACATCGCAGGATCGCGAGAGATTGCGACGGATTTCGTGGAGACCTTCACCCAGCAGTGGAGCGGCCATGGCTGATGATAACGAAGATGCAGACTTACCTACTGCCCGTGACAAACATCGCCTTGCAGCAGAATGTATGGAATTGACGTTTCGGGCAACAACCCTTTTTCAAAGAACACGTGCGCGTGTTGGGTCTTTGTAAGTGCGTGCATTTTTACGTCTGTATTAGTGGCAGTTCGTATGAATATTAACTGTGTGTGTGTGTACATATGCGCACAGACACAGTTAATAGTGTAGCGGTTTTTTACCCGGCGACCCGGGTTCGATTCCCGCTCACGGCCAAAAATCTGTGTCGATTATCTGAATGGGTCCTGGGCCTCCCCTAGGTCGACTCAGCCTCAAATGATGAGTACCTGGTGCGGTGTGTAAACATCGCCACTGGGGAGACAAAGGCGGTCGGGCGTGGTGCTGGCCACCCACACCCCCTCATGTACCGTTCCGGCCTTCATATGTGCTCGCTAGCAGCACTTACCCCTACAGTCTGTTAAGACTATACGGGGGATCTTTGTTTTACTTATATAATTAGTATACACAGGTATGTGTGTATATATAAATAACTATTGCGCCATAGTCTTCACCGAAGCTCGCGCTGACCAGCGTGGTGAAGTATGGTCAAATACCATTCCACGAACTGTCGAGCGCAGTGAGTGAGGTCCTCATTCAACAATGTAGTGACAAAGTCGCCGTTGTACATTGACACGTGCGTGCTTGTGTTGGTACTACTGGGTTTGTTTGTGTTGTTTGGCGTCGGATCGAACTAAAGCGCATTGCCCTCGACATGAATGGTTTCCCAATGACAGCCGCTGGTCTACTTGAAATCATCTACAACAACAATAACAATATGACAACATACCAACAACGAGTTGCATTATAACAACATCCACGACTTGCAGTATGAACATCACAACAATACTTACATTACTGTTCATATCAACAGCATAAATAACAATAATATATCAACAACAATATGACATTAAAAACATCAACAATATAACATATTGACAACATCAACAACAACATGACATCAACATTAACAGCAATATGATATATGAACAACAATAATATATCAACAACAATATGACATTAAAAACATCAACAATATAACATATTGACAACATCAACAACAACATGACATCAACATTAACAACAATATGATATATCAACAACAATAATATATCAACAACAATATAACATATTGACAACATCAACAACAACATGACATTAACATTAACAACAATAAGATATCAACAACAATATGACAGTAGCAACAACAGCAATGTTCATATCACCTTCAACACCACGTGTATCAGTATTTTCGCGACCTCCATTGTGCAGCCACAACCGCAGTACATTTTTAAGCACCACAAGTCCTAACCACAAACTGCAATCACATTTTCTTGGTTATTTCGGTAAAGTCACGTAGAATGGAAGTAATAAAATATAAAAATAAAACATAATAAATATAAAAAATAAAACATAATATTTTATTATGTTTCATTTTTATATTTTATTACTTCCATTCTACGTGACTTTACCGAAAGAACCAAGAAGATTAATCCCTGCAGTCACGAAAGCTTTAAATCAAAATGCAATCACATTCTTACATCCTGCATACGGGCACCTATCCAAGTTATCGTTCGCTTCATTTTGGTGATAATATAAACAACACCGATTAGGCAGACACAGGTATTCTTTGCACATCGCAGAGGAAGCCAGTCGATGTGGTTCGGGCACCCGGTAAGGATGCCCCCCTCCCCCCCCGGGAGACTTCCCCTGTAAATCCACTGGGCAGCAAGCGACGTGATCCCACGTGGCGAACGTCTCGGAGCCGGCGCAGGACCACGCTGGCGGGGCGAGAGTGTGTATAGTCGTGTATAATGTAGTGTATAGTAGTGTATAGTGTAGTGTAGTGTATAGTGTAGTGTATAGTAGTGTATAATAGTGTAGTGTATAGTAGTGTAGTAGTGTATAGTGTAGTGTATAGTGTAGTGTATAGTGTAGTGTATTGTAGTGTATAGTAGTGTAGTAGTGTATAGTGTATAGTAGTGTAGTAGTGTATAGTGTATAGTAGTGTATAGTGTAGTGTATAGTAGTGTAGTGTATAGTAGTGTATAGTAGTGTATAGTGTATAGTAGTGTATAGTAGTGTAGTGTATAGTAGTGTATAGTGTATAGTAGTGTATAGTGTATAGTAGTGTATGGTGTATAGTGGTGTATAGTGTATAGTAGTGTAGTGTATAGTAGTGTATAGTAGTGTAGTGTATAGTAGTGTATAGTGTATAGTAGTGTAGTGTATAGTCGTGTATAGTAGTGTAGTGTATAGTAGTGATTAGTAGTGTATAGTGTATAGTAGTGTATAGCAGTGTATAGTAGTCTATAGTAGTGTATAGTGTATCGTAGTGTATAGTAGTGTAGTGTATAGTAGTGTATAACAGTGTATAGTCTTGTAGTGTATGGTGTATAATAGTGTATAATCGTGTAGTGTATGGTGTATAGTAGTGTATAGTTGTGTAGTGTATAGTAGTGTATAGTCTTGTAGTGTATGGTGTATAATAGTGTATAATCGTGTAGTGTATTGTGTAGAGTAGTCTATAGTGTAGTTTATAGTCGTGTAGTGTATAATAGTGTAAAGTAGTGTAGTGTATAGTAGTGTAGTTCATAGAAGTGTATAGTGTAGTATATAGTGTAGTAGTGTATAGTGTAGTATATAGTGTAGTAGTGTAGAGTGTAGTGGTATATAGTGTAGTAGTGTATAGTGTAGTATATAGTGTAGTAGTGTATAATGTAGTAGTGTATAGTGTAGTAGTGTATAGTGTAGTAGTGTATAGTGTAGTAGTGTATAGTGTATAGTAGTGTATAGTGTAGTTTATATTCGTGTAGTGTATAATAGTGTATAGTAGTGTATAGTAGTTTAGTGTATAGTGTATAGTAGTGTAGTTATAGAAGTGTATTGTAGTGTAGTGTAGTTCATAGAAGTGTATAGTAGTGTATAGTGTAGTATATAGTGTAGTAGTGTATAGTGTAGTAGTATATAGTGTATAGTAGTATGTAGTGTAGTAGTGTATAGTGTATAGTAGTGTATAGTGTAGTATATAGTGTATAGTGTAGTATATAGTGTATAGTAGTGTATAGTGTAGTATATATTGTAGTAGTGTATAGTGTAGTATATAGTGTAGTAGTGTATAGTGTAGTAGTGTAGTATATAGTGTATAGTAGTATATAGTGTAGTAGTGTATAGTGTAGTATATAGTGTATAGTAGTGTATAGTGTAGTATATAGTGTAGTAGTATATAGTGTAGTATATAGTGTAGTAGAGTATATAGTGTATAGTAGTATATAGTGTAGTATATAGTGTAGTAGTATATAGTGTAGTAGTGCTAGAGCCCCGTCGCCAGGGAGAGCGAGGTCTGGACCGCCACGACTCAACATGCTGCCCCCGCGACTCTCACCAGCACAAGCGGATTGAGGAACGACCGAACGAACGGACAAGGCAGGGAGCAGCCTCTTCGTGTGACCACCAACCTCTTGAGCACAAAACAGCATTCAATTAAATTTCGATTTAAAGCTTTCGTGACTGCAGGGATTCATCTTCTTGGTTCTTTCGGTAAAGTCACGTAGAATGGAAATAATAAAATAATAAAAAATAAAACATAATAAAATAATTCTCACGACGTTTCGGCCACAACGCAAGCAGCCGTCCTCAGGTGAAGAACAGGTCTGTCGAGAAGACAGAGTCTGAATGACACACCCCAGGCTTGGAGCGTCTATTTAAGCTGCAGCTTAAATAGAAGGAGCATTCAATTAGTCAGCGGCCAGATAGATAGTTATCATAGCCGTCTCTCCGTATCATAACTACGACAGGATTACAAATTATCTACGTCTCAAGTTTCCTGGCTGGCTGCTGGCAGGGCTCTTTCCCTCCTGCCCGACAGT
This sequence comes from Lampetra planeri, assembly GCF_965212315.1. Classification (NCBI taxonomy): domain Eukaryota; kingdom Metazoa; phylum Chordata; class Hyperoartia; order Petromyzontiformes; family Petromyzontidae; genus Lampetra; species Lampetra planeri. Next base: position 3,704,126 of record NC_136145.1, on the reverse strand, counting down.
AGCTCGGATGTTCGTGGCTGCTGCGGGCTGTTGCCACCAAATCTAACCGGGTAACTGGCTACACGGGGATTTCGCGTGTTAACAAATGAACACTGAGTCGAATTGGGAGGCTCGGAAGACGTTTCGTAGCAGGCAGAAATGCCAAACAGGTGGCAGTAACAAATACAGAAGACTGTCCTTGCGGTTAATTTAAAAAATATGTTCAATGTGTGCTCCCTATAATTAATGTAATTCTTTCGTCGCAAAATTATTTAAATCCCAGAGAATATATATATTTTTTAAACCCTAACCTCACACATCACATCATCTTGCAATTTTATTTTAGTGCTCCGAGTACAGAAGGTTCGTGAGAAGAGCGTGAAATTACGCACAGTTTGCTGAACTTCTTTCGCACCGTACGTCGTAGCGGGGGAAGGACAACAAACGAAACACAAAAAGCAGTTCTGAAGAAACGAGTTCGTCACCATACGTGCCGTATGCGAGACGTGTTTGTTCTAACATTCACTCTACTCATCATCATCGTCACCAACCATGGCCGGCCATTGTTTTACTACAGCCGTCTCCTATTGCCCGTTGAAGAGGATTTCCTAGTCGTAAAATACAAACAAAAAACTATATTTTTCGATTTAAAGCTTTCGTGACTGCAGGGAGTCATCTTCTTGGTTCTTTAGGTAAAGTCACGTAGAATGGAAATAATAAAATAATAAAAAAATTTACATAATAAAATCATATAATATATTATTTTTATTATTTCCATTCTACGTTACTTTACCGAAAGAATCAAGAAGAAAAAAACGATATTCTTTACGCATCCCATCAGCCTATTCGGCGCGCCTCGTTTCGTTCTTGATTCAAGGACGACGCCCTGCCGATAAGACACTTGAGTCAATCCGAACACGTGGGAGAATTTCGCGACCAATATTATCCATAATAAGAGGGTTTTTGTTTGTTATATCGCTTAAAATATAAACGTGTCGTTAAACCCGCCACCACCCGACACAGCCAACTAGTAAGGGATTTGCCGCGTCAACAGAACGTGCTAATTCGTTACCAGTACAACAACACACCGGTGTGTTGGAGAGCAAATCCATAAACATTTACAATGTGAGCACGACGTTTCGCTAGTTATTACAGCCGGCATCGTCAAGCGGACAACCAGATTTGTGGAGAACTCAGATTATAAATGTTGTGGATTTACTCTCCAACACACCGGTGTTGCTGTACTAGTAACGAATTGTCATATTCTGTTTACGTGACAAACCCTTTACTAATTGGCTGTGTCGGGTGGTGGCGGGTTTAACGACACATTTATATATTTACGCGATCTAACCCCCCCAAAACAAGACACTTGAGTGTCGAAACCTCTCCATAGTTTTTGGTCGTCTTGAACCGATGCCGCTGAAATGAGGCACTCCCAGAAGGCCGGGCAGCTGATGGGATGTGTCAAAACTCCTTTTTATTTGGCTATGCATAGAGAGACGGATAGGTGAAGAAAATATTGAATCTGGTTTTATTAAATATATTGTTATACCGATATATGTACGATTCTACAGCTTTATGAGGCATTCAGACAGAAGTAGATTGATCATGACGAATGTTGATGACGAGATCACCGGTGACGATTATCTGAATCGGTCTTGGGCCTCCCCTAGGTCGACTCAGCCTCAAACGAGTACCTGGTGTGGTGTGTAAACATCGCCACTGTGGAGACAAAGGTGGCCGGGTGTGGTGTTGGCCACCCGCCCCCTCGTGTGCCGTGCCGGCCTTCATAGGTGCTCGCTAACAGCACTTGCCCCTACAGCCTGTTGCAGGCTACACGGGGGATCTTTGTTTCTATAGTGGGGAGAAAAAAGTTCAGAACCCGTGCCACTCGGGTTCGATTCCCGCTCACGGTCAAGGGCAGTGACGATTATCTGAACCGGTCCTGGGGCTCCCCTAGGACGACTCAGCCTCAAACGAGTACCCGGTGCAGTGTGTGAACTTCGCCACTGGGGAGACAAAGGCGGCCAGGCGTGGTGCTGGCCACCCACCCCCTCGCGTGCCGTGCTGGCGTGGATAAGGTGCTCGCTAACAGCACGTGCTCCTGCAGTATGTTGAAGGCTATACAGGGGGTCTTTGTCTTTAGAGTTATGCACCATTATTTACAATACACATGTAAATAAGAAACTATATTCATGATTTTATGTTTGTGCATGTACGTACTGAGTTCGATTCCTGCTTACGGCCAATAACAGTGGCCAATTTCTGATCAGGTTATAGGTCTCCCCTAGATCGACTCAGCCTGAAACGAGTACCTGGTGCAGTGTGTAAAATATAAGCACTGGGGAGACAAAGGCGGCCGGGCGTGGTGCTGGCCACCCACCCCCTCTTGTGCCGTGCCGGCCTTCATAGGTGCTCGCTCACAGCACTTGCCCCAACAGTCTGTAAAGGCTATACGGGGGATCTTTGTACTATATATATAAATACTTGATTTTTTTTAAGTGTAGAGGACATTATATAAAGGATAATTGTCTGCTGAAATATAATGTTATTGATATTCTCCGCAAGGATGGCAAACGATTATTTTTTTGCGCTGTGACTTGTACAATTTAGCGAGCCGTATGATGATGGGTCCTTCCCTATAAACATCTGACAGTTCACCAGCATTGACTCGACGCCAGTCTGACTCTGCTGATGAGACGCTTCAATAAGTATTTAAACAAAACATCGGTTCATTGTTGCTTGGACTGATGCAATGCTGCTGATATTGTTCGCTTCCACCAGACCGTGAGGCAGTTGGAATGTGGACAAACGTCCTGTCATTTTGTTTTTATGTGGAGACACGGACATATGCAGGAGACATATGATCTAACGCATCTATGTTGTGCGTGTGTGTGTATATATATGAATAGATGTGTATATGCGTTTATACAATTATAATTTACAACGCCTTTGTATGTGTGTATGTATGTTGAGCTTCTTTCGCACCGTACGTTGCCAACCGTGCTAGTCGGAGGTGCGTTGGAAGGACAACAAACTAAACAAGGTATTTTGTTGAACTTTTTTCGCACCGGACGTTGCTAATTGGAGGTGCGGTGGGGGGGGGACAACAACAAACGAAACACAAAAAGCAGCACGTACATAAAGCCTATACAGCACCGTAGATAATATATATATTAGATACGTGTGTGTGTGTGCTTGCATGTACGTGCCAGCAATCCGCCCGTGTTCCAGGCGTTACCCAGTGGATCGTTGGATCGCAAGACCCCGTTTTGATGAGACGGTTTGGTTACGTACGGTGCGAAAGAAGTTCAACATACCAACACCCAGCGCCATTCGCCACGAAGTGACGGCGACGTCACCAGGCCGCCTGTGCTAGGCTAGGTGCACTTTGAAGCCACGTGAAGTGTCAAAGGATAGCTGATGGGAGTGTTTCGGGACAGGCCCAGGTGGCATGGGTTGGCTGACTGAGATGACTGGTAGATACACCAGCTGTATCCCCTACTGTGCCAACTAGTTGTATTTTAGCTGCTCCGCTCGTTGTTGTGAACGTCGCTCCTCTGCCCCCCGTTGTTGCGGGAGGGCGACTGCCTCCAACTGCCCAGTAGCAGCGTCCTTCACGAGCCTCCTCCACAAAGGCCGATCTTGACACCGCTGGTACCAGTCATCGGTAAGTCCACTCAGCTCCACATCCTCCCGTACCGCATCAGTTCATCCCTTCTCCAGCCCGTGCCGTGCCCGTTTAGCCCCCTCTATGCGGCCAAACAGAAGCTGCATGGGCATGCGGTGGCTGGGCATGCGGGCTACATGACCCAGCCGACGCAGCCTTGCCTGCCGGAGGAGCTCACTGATGGGAATGTGTCCAGATCTTTCAATGATTTGTGAGCTCCTCACACAATCCAGCCTGGTTAAACCCAGGGTGGATCGTAGGCATGACAGCCTGAATGTTTCTAACCCGCGCAGATGTTCCATTAGAGGGGTCCACGTTTCACAAGCATAGATAATGGAGGGCATGACTGTAGGCGAGAAGACCCGAAGCTTCGTGCGGAGCGACATACCAGGTAGCTTCCACACGGCGTTGCGCAGCCGATGAAAAGATAATTCCGCCCGACTGATTCGGAGTGAGACCTCTGCTGTCAAACCGTTCAACAGACACAGAGAGAGACAAGCCACCAGGAGTGCCCCTGTGGCCATACAACAAACATACATCCAGCAGTGGATAGATTACGGCTGCTGATAATGATGAATAATGGCGATGATAATGATCACATCATCGAGGCAATCGTGACTCATATAAAATTATGATCATGTTCTATACAAGGGCTAGACGGTTGCAACTTGGCATGAGTACAGTCGATTATTTGCCTATAGCTGAAATATTCAAGCGCACATATGTGAAATGTTTCCTTTCAAGGAACCTAACACTGGCGAGGGATTGCTCTACGTCTCTGGGAGCATTCCAAAACAAACATTGTATTCATCTTCTTGGTTCTTTCGGTAAAGTCACGTAGAATGGAAATAATAAAATAATAAAAATAAAACATAATAAAATAATTCTCACGACGTTTCGGCCACAACGCAAGCAGCCGTCCTCAGGTGGAGAAGACTCTGTCTTCTCGACAGACCTGTTCTTCACCTGAGGACGGCTGCTTGCGTTGTGGCCGAAACGTCGTGAGAATTATTTTATTATGTTTTATTTTTATTATTTTATTATTTCCCTTCTACGTGACTTTACCGAAAGAACCAAGAAGATGAATCCCTGCAGTCACGAAAGCTTTAAATCAAAATTTAACTATACAGGTTTTATCGGTTTAGATCGCGTAAATATATAAATGTGTCGTTAAACCCGCCACCACCCGACACAGCCAACTAGTAAGGTTTGTGACGTAAACAGAACGTGAAAATTATTTACTAGTACAGCACTAACCGGTTGTGTGCTGTAGAGCAAAGCCACAACATTTACAATCGTAGTACGACGTTTCGCCAGTAATTATAACTGGCTTATATAGCTTTTATATTTACGCGATCTAACCCAACAGTATTGTGGATATTGGTCGCGAAAGCCTATACGTGTTAAACTGAGTATACAACTGTTAACGCTTAAAACAGTCGTCATTAACATCGACAGTAAAACAAACATCAAAATTAATGAAAATAAAATAAAACAAAAATCACGACGTTTCGGATGTTTTAATGTTGATGTTTTACCTACGTGACTTTACCGAAAAAACCTAAGAATATGATTCCTTGCAGTCACGAAAGCTTCAAATCTAGAAGTAAAACAAACATCAACACAATAGTCAACACCACTGCCTTAAAATAAATAAATAAATATATTCGCCCATGTATTTAATAAAAAAAATCTAATTTGCGACGTTTTGGTCAATGGCCCTTCATCATCGCATATTAACATTTGTGTTTTATAATAGAGCAGGCTCTATCTAATATATAGGCCAATGAAACTCGAGATTATACCTACGCTGCTTTTAATAAAGATTTTTCTACCATGGAGCACGTACAGACCACCAATCAGATTCCAGGAAAATATAACTAATTAATATTAAATTGCCTAATTATTGATTCAGTGGAAACCGATGCAGTGGAAACTAAACATTTGCAAACCGGGGACTTAAATAATTTAATTCGAAAAATATATATATAATACTAAAATCAGATACAGTATAAGGATTCAACTGAGATTCTAAAGTGGCAGCATCTCAGATCAAACGCGGAGTGAAGAAAGGAGACAACTTTCCCATCAAGGCGAATGCCTTGCGACACGAGAAGATATTTCCCGACAACTGCATTTGAGAAGTTACAAACGTAAAGATAATTGTAGGAAAGAGTAAGCGTCTCATATTTGAATGACGACGCAGACGTTATAACCAACTCGCACCTCCGATTAACACCATTGGCTACGTACGGTGCGAAAGAAGTTCAACATATGTACACACACATCGAAACGGACTCGAGCAAATTATAGAAACACCGACTAAAGACGGCTACAAAGTGGGGCTAAACATATACTCAATGTGAGCAAACAAAATACATGCATCACTAAATTACCGGACCAAGAGGGAATGATGGTTAAATTGTCGCAACGTGTTGGTGGTCGTGGGAACGAATCGAACTTGGGGCGCCGGGTTCATAGCGCAGCGCGCTAACCACTCCACCACCGCTCCTCCACCACACACATTTCAAAAAAAGACTAATATCCCCCGTATAGACTTAACAGACTGTTGGGGCAAGTGCTGTTAGCAAGCACGGCACACGAGGGGGTGGGTGGCAGCACCACGCCCGGCCGCCTTTGTCTCCCCAGTGGCGATGTTTACACACCGCACCAGGTACTCATTTGAGGCTGAGTTGACCTAGGGGAGGCCCAGGACCGATTTAGATAGTCGTCACTGGTGTTTAGCCTTGGGAGGGATTCGAACCCGGGTCGCCAGGTTCGTAGCGCAGCGCGCTAACCGCTACACTACCGCTCCCCCATATGTATAAAATTCACACACATATATAGATAGATCTCTCTCTAGGGCAATGATTGAAGACACACCGGAATCAAAATGAACTAAGCAGACGAGACGAGATCACGTGTGAGTGCGTTTGACACAATTGTTTTTGTTAAAACTCAGAATTTAAAAGCCGCCTAAAGCGACGTGGGCAGAGCGTGATCCGCGCGTTCGGTGCCGATTAACCCGCCAGCGTGACACGTGGGATGGGACGCGCTGACTGACAAAGAAGACGTAGCCATTGCCTGAGACAAGCAGCAGGGACGTGCGGTGCAAGGGTGGGAATTACACGAAGAGTAAAGGAGAGAGAGAGAGATCAAGAAGAACGCATGGATCAGACAAGACAAAGTCCTCCCTGTATAGCCTTAACAGACTGTTGGGGCAAGTGTTGTTAGCGAGCATCTATGAAGGTAGGCACGGAACACGAGAGGGTGGGTGGCCAGCACCACGTCCGCTCGCCTTAGTCTCTCCAGTGGCGATGTTTGCACACACCTCACCAGGTAATAATTTGAGGCTGAGTCTACCTAGGAGCAGCACAGAACCGGTTCAGATTATCGTCACCGATGTTGGTGGCCGTGAGCGCGAATCAAACTCGGGTCGCCGGATTCGTAGTGCTGCGCGCTAACCGCTACACTACAGCTCCCCCACTACACTACACGCATCAGGCAAAGATCACCCGTATAGCCTGTAACAGACTATTGGGGAAAGTGCTGTTAGCGAGCAGCACCTATGAAAGCCGGCACGGCACACGAGGGGGTGGGTGGCCAACACCACGCCCGGCCGCCTTTGTCTCATAAGTGCCGATGTTTATACTCCGCACCAGGTACTAATTTCAGGCTGAGTCGACCTAGGGGAGGCCCAGGACCGGTTCAGATAATTTCACTGGGTGTTGGCCGTGAGCGGGAATACGAACTCGGGGCGCCGGGTTCGTAACGCAGTGCGCTCACCGCTACACCACCGCTCCCCACTCACACACATAGACACACACACAAATAAGCATTACTTTGCCCGTTAATAAAAGTACGTTGGCTCGGGCAGAAGAAATCATGGCCATAGGAGCAAGGGTGGAAGACGTTACGAGACTGGCGACGGAGCGGCAGTCGAAGGAGGGAACGCGTCCCCGTTCACGACGGGAGAGATCCGGCGATGAGATCGGCCCACGTGCATCCTCTGGTCTTCTTGTTGTTGTTGTTGTCGTACGGCTGCTGATGTCGATGCAGAGTAACGACGACAATTTCACATCCAGTTAGTCAAGCCGCAGATAACCCGCGTCATCAGCAGCCGGAGTGTAATCCCTGCGATGTCGCCTTCGTGTATGTGGATCGGGGCGTTGCGTCGTTACACGCTGTACGCTCTGTATAGACTTAACAGACCGTGCTGTTAGCGAGCACGGCACACGAGGGGGTGGGTGGCCAGCACCACGCCCGACCGCCTTTGTCTCCCACAGTTGCACCGCGACTGCTGGAGAGTTTGTAACTTGACATTTGTGCGTCGGGAATCCGCATCCACTGCACGAACCGTGGCAGTGGATGCGGTTTAGGGTGGCCCACGAGTTTCGTGGAAGATCAAAACCCCCAGGGGATCTTCTGCGTTGAGCGACATCGCAAGACCAACAAGGATTGGAAGATGCCTTCATCCAGCAGTGGATGGACCACGGCTGGCGCAGTCTATGCGTTATGTTTTTTATCCACATTTAGACTTTATTTCGCATGTATGTATACGCATTGAGACCCAGCGCGCGTTAATTATACGACGAATGATGTATGGTAATTTTATTCATTAATGATAATGTATGTGTAATTATCTGAAGACATCTGTTATTGTGCATTAATGCAACCCTTATAAATTGGTATTCGCATACGTGCGCGCATGTGCATTGGGGGGGTCACGTGGCATTATTCCCCCTACAGTTTCGATGTTGATTGTAAGCGACGTACTGTCCGCATTATAAGGCGCTCGGGAAAGTAAGACGCACCCGGTGTCTAAAGACCCATACAAAGCTGGCCTCACACACACCCACACACAAGACACACATCCAGCGTATAGCCTTTGACAGACCGCTGGGACAAGTGCTGTTAGCCAGCACCTAATGAAGGCCACCACGGCACACGAGGGGGCTGGTGTGGTCGGCACCACGCGCGGCCTCCAGGTGCTCGTGTTAAGGCTAAGTCGACCCTGGGGGGAGACACACGGCTACGTCGACCTCAGGGGAGGTCCAGGACCGGTTCAAATATTCGCCAGCGATGTGGGCCGTGAGAGAGAATCGAACTCGGGTTCCATTCCTGTCAACATATAATCACTCTTTGGTTCATTCGGTAAAGTCACGTATAAAGAGGAGAAAACAATAAATTAATTTATTATTATACATTAATATATTATTTTCTCTTTATAGGAGAAAATAATAAATTAATGTATTATTATACATTAATATATTATTTTCTCTTTATAGGAGAAAATAATAAATTAATGTATTATTATACATTAATATATTATTTTCTCTTCATAGGAGAAAATAATAAATTAATGTATTATTATACATTCATATATTATTTTCTCTTCATAGGAGAAAATAATAAATTAATGTATTATTATACATTCATATATTATTTTCTCTTTATAGGAGAAAATAATAATTTAATTTATTATTATACATTCATATATTATTTTCTCTTTATAGGAGAAAATAATAATTTAATTTATTATTATACATTCATATATTATTTTCTCTTTATAGGAGAAAATAATAAATTAATTTATTATTATACATTAATATATAATTTTATCTTTATAGGAGAAGATAATAAATTGATTTATTATTAATTTACTTCTAATTTTCTATTTATACGTGACTGCTGGAATTACTCTTTGGTTCTTTCGGTAAAGTCACGTATAAAGAGAAAATAATAAATTAATTTAAGCTCCAAATTAAGTATGAACCCATAATCAATTCCCGACCTTATTGCAGACCAATTCGGACCTTATCGGTCACCCCGTGCTCCTTATACATCTCAACGTTCAGCGTGGCTGTGGCCATGCAATCCGAACCTATGGGGCGAAATGAGAGCGTTGAGCGTCAGTCTCTCGTATGGGGTGGTGGTGGTGTCTCCAAATAAACGTACAACGTTGGGCCAACGTTGGAAATGTGCGCCGTATGGAACTGAAAACGCAAATGTCCCTGTACAAGAATACGGGGTGAACCGTGTGGGTTGACAGCTCTGGGGTTCTATAGCGCAGGGTGATCACCTCCACACCACCACCACCACCACCACACCACACGGACGACACACACCGAGGTTCCATGGCAAGCACCAACGGGTTTACGAGACCCACAGCCTCGCGTCGACGGCGTTGTGATTCAACCGTGAATCTCGACGGTCTAAGGGGCCGGGGTCAGCAGATGGGGCTGCACAAAAAAACGCAGCGCATTCAAATGAGTGCCGATCTCGATTTTTGCACAAAACAACAACAACGACAAAAAAAATGCATCTTTTGAGAGTTAAACAATCCCGGGTTGTTCACTCCCGCGCGACGAACTCACGGTAGGATGTGTGGCGAAGTGCGGCCCACATTGACTTGACTCAAGAGAAGTGGCAATTTCGGAAGAAATCCTTGTGAAATATATCTCTTCGATCACAAAGCAGTACACGTTTTAGCGACCCCGTCACGAACACACACGCACACAGACACACGGGAAATGCGTTGATTAACGATTATACAGCGCACACCAAATACTGTCGCCAACCTACTGCTGAATGAAGGCATCGCACCATGCCATGTCAGTTATGAGAATTGTTTAGCCAGGGGTCTGTCCGGTTCGGTGACTCTGAAAATATATCCGCGCCCGGCACACCACGTCCATAATACGTCTCGCTGCGGCTGTGGGCTGCAGCTACTCGCCACGTTTCCTACTACCTGCCAGGATTGAATCCCTGCGTGCAACCATACTTCACCACGCTGGTCAGTGCAGGTTGGTGAATGGGATAGTGTGGGGACTAGCGGAGGGGGGGAGGGAATCGGGGTTGGGATCAGAATCGGTTCAGACATCACTCGCCACTCATATCAGCCGTGGACGGGAATCGAACTAAGGTCGCTTGGTTAATCATACAGCGTGCAAACCAATTGGCGCCACTGCTCAACCTGCCCAAGGCTGAGACATATATATAGTACCTTTATACCAGTGATAAACATATAAACATCATCATCATCAGTTATGATATATTCACTGCTGGATGAAGGTTTCCAAAGGCCGTCGCCCTCCCTTGCGATTGCCATGATGCAACAAAACCGTGGGTTCGTTCCCGACCCTGATGCCTGCTGCTGGTACATTTGGAGTTTGCGTGTCTCTCTCTTTTTTACGATCAGTGGAAACAAGAAGATGCTCGGTGTAGTCGGCACTTTGCTTCGTTCATCATTTCGTAATTTTTTTTTTACATTTTTAAACTTTACTTTATGTAAACCCCCAACTCTGGCTCACTCTCTCGCTCACTCTCTCGCTCTCTCTCTCGCTCTCTCTCGTTCTGCACGCAGCCCTTCTCGCAGTCCGACGGCCTCCGACGGGTAGCTCATAATTGCATGCAGAGCTCCCCGTCATCTGCCACCGAGCACACGGCATCCTCCATCGCCCACTGCTCCTTGAAGGCCGGCACGTCTCTCTCTCTCTCCGTGGCCGCGTGGATTTTTCTCCGGGTCCTCCGGATTTTCTCTCCACATTTACAATCAACGCCACGAGTTTGGAGTAATGGGACGCTGTAGATTTACACGTGACGACAAGCCACTTGGTTGAGCTATCATTCGCGGCCAGGTCGCTTCTGAGAAAAAAAGTTCTATAGCTCAGTGGGCCTTACTTGGTTGAACAAATAAAGACATAATATCGAAGACAATACCGGTGTAACAGGCTAAAATAAGCCCTGCCCCGATTAAACCCGGGTATAGTTTGGCCCAGGCCAGAGTATACCCGGGGGGATAAAGTGTCCTAGGCTAAACTCTACCCCCCGGGGGTTTAAACTAGACTGGGCCAGACCATACCCCTCCAGGCCAGAAGATGCCCCATGTGAAAGTTCAAACGAACTTCAATCGATATCTTAAAAGCGTATAAATGTAAGTAAGAATCTCAATTTGATCAATTTAAGCATTTTAGGGTTAGGGATAGGGTTAGGGTTAGGATAGGGTTAGGATAGGGTTAGGAATAGGGTTAAGGTTAGGGATAGGGTTAGGATAGGGTTAGGATAGGGTTAGGATAGGGTTAGGGTTAGGGTTGTTATTATAACGTTTTTCTGATTGAAGCAATAAAAGTCTATGTGTTTACAATTTTAAATAAAATGTTGGAATTTTTTTGTAATTCATGTGCATATCGCTCAACACTATTACTATCATGGGGGTATAATCTCGCCTAGGCCGTTTTAACCCCGGGTATACTACGGCCTTGGGGTATACTACGGCCTGTTACACCGGGCTTGGGCTAAAACGCATCGCCACGAGGAATGATGCCCCGTGGTCGAGACCGCTGCTGGAATGGCAGCCAAACGGAGGGAAACGGAAGACGGAGAGATGAGATCAGATCGTGCTCGACAAGAGTGAGATATGGACGGGGGCATCGCGAGAACGTGCCGAGTGGTGATACCTTCAGCCAGCAGTGGATAGATAATAGACGACGGTGAAGTACACTTGTAAAATATATAATATTGAAGTGAGCAAATGTTGTACCCGCTTTAGCAATTGTTTCTTGCTGTGGTTGTCCCACCTGATGACGGACGCTTGTGTTGCGCCCGAAACGTCGTGATTTAATTTATTTTATTTTATACCTACGTGACTTTACCGAAATAACCAAAGAGTATGGATCCTTCCAGTCGCGGAAACTTCAAATCTAGATTATATATAATACTGCCAGAGTAGTGATATACGGTAACAATATGTACATGAAACACATTGATATCATCATCAACCAAGGGTCTATACACTGCTGGATGAAGGGTTCCCCAAGAGACGCCGTTGCCAACCCACGCGAGCCGATTTCCCCGCAGCATCTACGAGGTGGACACCCTCTCGAGAGCGCTCCATCCCTTGGCTGCCAATCCGTCCTTCGTCTCGACCACCCGTTCGCCATTAGCGTCGCCGTCCCTCATAGCCGCCACGTGTTCTGCTACCCGATCCCAATGCCCCTATTGTTGTTGTAACTTTCCGAGCCGCCCATACGTGGACGTCTTGCGGGGGAAAGGGCTTTGTGGCTCATCTGATTTCTCCAGGATAAATAAAGATTCGGATTTCCGCTTCTGAAGTGAGAAATTGCAGGGCTGCACCTTTATCGAAAGTGGCTACACTTTGATGGTGCACGTGGACTGTAATTCTTGCACTGAGTCGCGCTATAAAACACAATATACTGTGTATACACACTATATACAGTATATATTGTATACTGCATATGTATAATATATATAACACTGTATGACAGTGTCTATTTACTATATCTGGATACTATAGTGGTAGAGCGAGAGGTTCATATTCGGAAGGTTGCGAGTTCTTGGCCGGGTTGACTGAGCTCATCGCCCCTTCCTCCAGGGGTCGATAAAGTGCCTACCACTTAGTGGGTAAGTCGACAGCGGGTGTCCTTTGTATAGACTCGCCCCCGCCATAATAATATGGAATGTCCCACCACTGGCTCAGGGTTGGAAGCAGCAGCAGCGGCAGGAATTCACGGCGTTTTGAGTGAGACTCAGGACGGAGCCTTCTCCGTTGCGATTGATGACAATCCCAAGCGAAATTCAGAATCAGAATCTTTATTCATGCTGGGGAAATCCGATTAACTATAAAGCTCTTTTTCACTGATGTCCAGTAGGGGCAGGTCAGAACGTTGCATAAACAAACAATACAAAAACATGATAGGAGTCCAAAGTATAAAAAAATGTAAACAAATCATATATATATACATATATACACATATAAAAGCTAAACTGTAATTTCATATGACTAGGCAAATGCCACTGAGCTATTAGCTTTTTTTCAGAAGCGACCCGGCCACAAATGACAGCTCAACGAAGTGGCTCATGATCACGTGGACATTTCTTACCAGCAAAATAATCTAAATGATCTTACCTCGAGCTTACGCGTTCATGAGTTAAGCTCGGAATCACGTTGGGACGCCCACTCGCCCTTCAATACGATACGAGCGAGGGAGCAACAGGAGAGAAGTTCGCGATACTTTTAATGCATGGCAATGCTCGTGCAGGGCTCGCCAACTGAAACAACAAGAAGAGCCGTTTTTTTATTTCGAATGCGGCAAAACAAATCTCAAATTTTCGAGAGCCGCAATGCACTGTGTGGTGAATGCGAGTCGGTGGTGGTGGTCCTTGATAAATACGCGCCATGAAGCAGTCCATAAAAAGCTGCATGCGGTTCTGGAGTGGCAGGTCCATGGTAAACTGGACTTCCATGGTAAACTGGACTTCCATGGTAAACTGGACTACCATGGTAAACTTGGCTTCCATGGTGAACTGGACTTCCATGGTAAACTTGGCTTCCACGGTGAACTGGACTTCCATGGTAAACTTGGCTTCCATGGTAAACTGGACTTCCATGGTAAACTTGGCTTCCATGGTGAACTGGACTTCCATGGTAAACTTGGCTTTCATGGTGAACTGGACTTCCATGGTAAACTTGGCTTCCATGGTGAACTGGACTTCCGTGGTGAACTGGCCTTCCATAGTAAACTGGACTTCCATGGTAAACTGGACTTTCATGGTAAACTTGGCTTCCATGGTAAACTTGGCTTCCATGGTGAACTGGACTTCCGTGGTGAACTTTACTTCCATGGTAAACTTGGCTTCCATGGTGAACTTGACTTCCATGGTCAGGGGTCGGCAAAACAAAATAACAAAAAGAGACATTTTCTTTGGTTCTTTCGGTAAAGTCACGTGGATGTAAAAATAAGAATACTAAACGAAGTGAATAAACATGAGAAAAATAAAAACAAAAACCACGACGTTTCGATCGCAAAACATGAGGACCGCTTTGTGTTACGATCGAAACGTCGTGGTTTTCATTTTATTTTTATTATTTTTGTTAACTTAATTTGTATCATTCTTTTTATTTTTCTATCTACGTGACTTTACCTAAAGAACCAAAGAATATCAATGCCTGCAGTCACGAAGGTTTTAAGTCAAAATAAGAGACATTATTTTCGAATCTCAAGAGCCGCACTGCAGTTCCTTAAAGAGCCACCCGCAATTCGGCTTCGGAACCGCCGGTTTGCCGACATCTGAGCTGTCGCGTTTTTAACAAAGTCCACGGGCAAGACATCAGCGTGAAGATGATTCAACTCCTCCACCTCGTGTGAACGCGTGGGTACTGCACCGTGCATTTATTACCAACCATGGATAAATAAAAGTCGATTCGAAGCTTTCGTGAATGCAGGAATTACTCTTTGGTTCTTTCGGTACAGTTACGTGGAAAATAAAATAAAATTATAATATTTTCTACGTGGCTTTACCGAAAGAACCAAAGATAAAATAAAACAATAATATTTTCTACGTTACTTTACCGAAAGAATTGTTATAACAACACTCATACAACATCAGAGTGCAGCGCCACATTAAATACGCACTACAATGACAATAGTTTAAAGCGATTTGAAGCATGTTTTATTTTCAAAATGGCAATATGGTTTTGGGGGGGGCAGAGCTTTGTGACGTCATATTTGAGGGGGGGGGCTCTGACTTTTTGTGACGCCGTGTGACGAGGGGGGTGGGTCAAAAATCGTCCAAAATCGCGTGACGTCATTTATGGACGGCCCCTATAAAACCGCATGGGCTGACGAGCAACGCGGTCGCAATAATGGAATTAAAATCGTGGCAGGTCGCACGGCCCGCTGGTTTAGCGTTACGCCGTCTCGCGGCGTAATTGTGGTACTGCATCACGCAGTCACTGCCACGATACGGACATGCGTTTGCTGCTTTTTTAAATCCTTTATATTAAGTTCACTTGCTTGCTTGCTTGCGTGTTTGCTTGCTTGCTTACGACCGTGCAAATCGTTCGGTCGTTTTTTAACCCACTTCCCGTGATCCAATCGAGCTGACATTTTCCACACAGACTCGTTGTGCGTGACAATTAATGTTCGTGAAATTTTTTTCCCAAAATTTTACACTTTTTAGGACAAAAATATATTTAATTACCAATTGCTTAATGGTGCAATGCAATCATCTGACCCATAGGTGGCAGCCATCTCAAGCCAGAGGACGAGAGGACTCTAGCCGCCACGCATATAAAGGATTTATAGTGAAAAACTTTGTTTTTACGGGTTATACTTGTTTACCTTTAATGATAACAACGCAACTGGCGTGGGAGATGGCAGTCATCACTGTTGTTAAGTGAGTAGTCTCCAGAACAACAACAACAACCGCCATTCGCCACTAAGTGGCGGTGACGTCACCACGACGCTTGTGCCAGGCTATGTGCACCTTGAGGCCACGTGAAGTGTCGAACCCTCGCTGGCAGGAGGTCACGGGGCAGACCCAGATGCCACAGGTCGACTGACTGAGACGACTGGCTGATGCACCACCAACAACAGCACACACTCCCACCACCATCACTACCACCACGACTTACTAACAACATCGATCCCCCGTTCTCCAGAGCAACAGCAACACACACTACTACCACTTCCACCATCACCACGATCAACATCGATCATCCATCTCCCGGTCGACACAACAACAACAACCGCCATTCGCCACTAAGTGGCGGTGACGTCACCACGACGCTTGTGCCAGGCCATGTGCACCTTGAGGCCACGTGAAGTGTCGAACGCCCGCTGGCAGGAGGTCACGGGGCAGACCCAGCAGGTGCCACGGGTCGACTGACTGAGATGATGAGATGAGTGGTTGATGCACCACCTGTGCCCCCTATTGTGCCAACTTGCTGTGCTTTAGCCACCCGGCACTCCGCTCGTTGTTGTGAGCGTCGCTTCTCCGCCCTCTGTTGTTGTTGAAGGGCGACTGCCTCCAACTGTCCAGTAGCAGCGTCCTTCAGGAGCCTCCTCCACAGAGGCCGATCTTGACACCGCTGGTACCAGTCATCGGCAAGTCCACTCAGCAACTACACACACACACTACCACGAACAGCACCATCACCAATACCAACATCCATCATCCATCTCCCCGCTCAACAACAACACGAGCCACATCCAAGGTCCCATGTTCAGTTTCAATTTTCAGTATCATTTATTTGGTATAGCCCTGTGACCCATTCGGCTCTTGAATCAGGGGGCGACCCTGGGACAAGGGACCCTTGCAAACTGCGACATCGAGAGATGATCTCACGGGCGAAAGGCGACGATCTCGCCACGGTCATTTCAAACCCACGACGTCGATTGCCCCGACGCTTCAAGAAACCCACCCGTTGGATGCCTGCCCCCCACCGCACTCAGCTACGTGCCAGTCGCTACCACGTCCGTGGATAACAAACCTCGCGGCTGAGCCATGAACCACCCGATACCACAAACTGGAATAGAGCAGCGCAGAGACGAGAGTAACGTAGAGCAGACGTGATAAGAGAAATGCATTTCTTGCGATTGCACCGAGACGCGAAGGGGGACGCATGGATTAGAGGACGCATGGAGACCCGGTGTAACAGGCTAAAATAACCCCTGCCCCGATTAAACCCGGGTATAGTTTGGCCCAGGCAAGAGTGTAATGGGTTCCGGAGACACTTGTAGAGGTAACTTCTTTATTACAATCCAACACTCCAACAGTCCTGATACTCTGTTACAGCCTAGGTACACAGCCTAGGTACACAGCCTAGATACACTACTCTGGCTTCCTCGGAACTCGCCCTCACAAGGACGTAGAGCCGGGAGTTCCAGAGTCCCACCACTGGCCCTCACAGCGTCCCAGGGTCCTGAGATGGCTGGTCTTGGGTCTTGAGCTACAACTGGCCTCGATCGGCCAGGGAGCTGCCCTTTTATGCCTCGTCCCCAACGAGGGGTGGGGTTGTGTGCGCCCCCAGATATCCCACAGAGCACACACAGCCCCCCCCCCCCCCCGTTGGTGGCGCCAAGGGGCTTAACTGGCTGGGGTGCCTGGGAGTATACCCGGGGGGATAAAGTGTCCTCGGCTAAACTATACCCGAGGGGTTAAACTAGACTGGGCCAGACCATAGCCCTCCAGACCAGAATATGCCCCATGTGAAAGTTCAAAGTCAATTATCCATACAGAGAACAGCCGACAACGAACTTCAATCGATATCTAAAAAGCGCATTAATGGAAGTAAGAATCTCAATTTGATCAATCGAAGCATTTTTAGAAGCAGTCGAAGCCAGTGAAGTGGAATACGCGTGCAGTTCCATTGAAGTATTGTCGGAAGTCACGGAATAGGGTTAGGGTTAGGAACTAAGAACTACAGGACTACTTGGACCAAGATGTCAATGAATATGTAAACACCTCTGGAATCTCTCGTGATAGAGTCTGGGCAACAGATGCCGAGATCATGGCCACAGCGAATTCATGTGTATATCGCTCTACACGATTACTATCACTATGATTTCTCCTTTACCAGTGGCAAAATATAGTAATAGGTTTTTACCCTTTTTTGGCGTCATCTGGTCCAACACCAATGGAGACTAGGCTCTAAAGAAAGCTGTCTCGGGTGTGGACCAATCAACTTCAAGGACAGTGCATATCATTATCATCATCAGAGTTGTTTCTTTTTGTTTGCATTTTGACTTCTTGTGTTGAGGTTATTGCAAACATGATGCCTTGTATAAAGGTGTCAGATTTTGTACCAGTTAAAAGGGTAAAAACCTATTACGATTACTATCATTGGGGTATGATTTGGCCTACAGGGGTATAATTTGGCCTAGGCCATAATATACCCGGGTATAATCTAGCCTAGGCCGTTTTAGCCCCGGGTATACTACGGCCTGTGGATATACTACGGCCTGTTACACCGGTAAACGTGGAACGTTGGGGCCAACGTTCGTGGAACGTTTCCGAGCACATTTCCAACGTTGGCCCAACGTTGCACGTTTATTTGGGGACACCACCACCACCACCCGATACGAGGGACTGACGCTAAACGCTCTAATTTCGCCCCATAAGTTTGGATTGCGTAGCCACAGCCACGCTGCCTGTGGCTCGACTCTTAATTCTCTATTGAAGATGTGTGATGTATGTGAACTTCTTTCGCACCGTACACAACCCATACCTGTCAACCCATACGGCTTACCCCGTATTCTTGTACAGGGACATTTCATGTTCAGGTCCGTACGGCGTGTACAGCCGTTTCAATACGGGCAAAAAAAAGTGTCTTATTTGTTTGTGTTTCTCCCTTCAGCGTGGACCTCTTTAGACTGGTTTAACTCAATGGCCTTCACTCTCTGATACCTGTCAACCTATACAGTTTACCCGTATTCTTGTACGAAGAAATTTAGTTTTCAGGTCAATACGGCGTACAGCCGTTTCAGTACGGGCACATTAATTTTTTTTGTCTATTTGTTTGTGTTTCTCCCTTGTGATGGGACTTTGTAGGATGAACGTTGGGATTCATAAGGGGGCACGGGGTGACCAATAATGTCTGAATTGGCCTGTAATAAGGTAGGGCAACTGATAAGGGGTTGACAGCTTTGATAGCCAACCGTGCTAATTGGAGGTGCGATAGACCTCTCGTGGTGCCACTCCGTTACCTCGTGGTCAGTGCCGGACTGGGACTAGAAATCGGCCCAGGCATTTTTGTTTTAACACAGCGGGACCCAAATTGCCGTGCGAACTCATGGGCCCATATTTAGGGGCTGGGTCCGAACAACAAATGGGCCGCTGAGGAAAAATATTTGGGGCTACCGATTACGGAGGGCTTAATGCCAACCGAGAGCGTAAATAAGCAATGAAGCGTACAAAAAAGGCATTTATTACACGCTTTCATTAAACTCGGTCTGTTGTTGTATCCTCAAATATTGTAACTCAATTTTAACCCACTTCCCAAATGTGGTATCGACTGCAAACTTGATATACTTATGCCATACTGATGACAATACTATATTCTATCATAACAGATAAACAACATATATTTTAAACACTTTTTTATGTTATGTTTAGGCTTGAGTCTAATTGTCCACGGTCAACTGACGTTGGCTGTAATTGGCCACGGTCCCTTACGTTATGACAAGCTTCGGGGCCACCTCCTGGAGTCGTGGAGTTCTTCCATTACTAGTACATTTCATAAAAGCGTGTTTTAAAACAATTTTTTTTTAAATATTACTTGTTTTTTACATTGGTCACATTTGCAATTTCCCCACACAGACCAGGGCCAGCAGCACGACGGGGCGGATGCCCGACGGCCAGTTTGAGCCCGTCTCGTGGTCAGTGTGGTTCGGTGGCACGCATGTGCCACTGCCTGGGACAATGCATTGACACTCGGCACGTGTCACCGTGTTGTCTTTGTGCAGTTTCATCCGAGACATTGGCCAAAATGTGACGCGTTTGAATATTATTTGCATAAATCGTATCGCTAATTGCGCAATCGAATGTATGCGATCAAGTACAAGCGTAACAAGAAGAAAGTCTGTTTATTCGTTTTTATTTCATAAAAAAATCATATTTACAAATAAGATATTGCAATTGCCGGTGATGCACATCAACAGTCAAATGTAAATTCGTAATAAAGTTTTTGGGTGAGATCGCGTTCAGATGATGACGTCATGCTGCTCGATTTAAGACCGGAAGCAGGTGGATGGCTTCACTATTCTGGCAAATCACCCGATGATGCTGGATGTAATTACCAGAGGTGTGGACTCGAGTCATGTGACTTGGACTCGAGTCAGACTCGAGTCAGACTCGAGTCATGATTTTGATGACTTGCGACTCGACTTGGACTTGCATAACAATGACTTTGTCCCACCTATGAGATGTGGACTCGAGTCATGTGACTTGGACTCGAGTCAGACTCGAGTCATGAATTTGATGACTTGCGACTCGACTTGGACTTGCATAACAATGACTTTGTCCCACCTCTGGTAATTACCAGCGAAAAGTCGTATTCAAATTGTAAATCGTGGATTTACTCTCCAACACAACGGTGGGCTGAAGTAGTAACTAATTGGCGTTTTTGTTGGAGGGTTTCGATACATTCATACTGATTTCGTACATCAAGATGGAATTTTGTAGGCCTCGGCAACAACCAGCCACGACTGAGAGATATAACTTCCGGCTGATGATGCAGTCTTCTGTGCACGATGTGCTACGAGAGAGGGGCAGGGCATTCGTTACCTTCCCTCGCTTCACAGAAAAAGTTAGAAGGGCATCATCACAAGCCTGCCGTTGGAGACTATCGGGTTACCACCGTCCAGGTAAAACCCGCGTGGGTGGAAAACCCAGATGGATGACAACCCTACGACGAAACACCGGCCGCGCAAGATGCCCGTCGTAGGCGATCTGGCTTTGACCCGAGCAGCCCAGGAACTGGCACGTTTTTTCAGGTGGCAGAAATCGTTTTGAAGCGAGATCCGATTCCGATATTTGCAATGGGCTGTACGTGTATGTACATGTACGTTGAACTTCTTTCGCAGCGTACGTAGCCAACCGTAACAATCGGAGGTGCGGGGGAAGGACAACAAACAAAACACAGTTTTGATAAAGCGCTAAGAAATATGTCCGGGTTTGGCCGAGTGGATAAGGTGTCAAAACGCAGTTTATTCTGGCAAAGAACCACATCTCCCGATACCCAGGAGTCCAACCTCTGACCATGCAGGTCTCTACGGGGTCTCTCTCCGCACTGCCCCCCCACCTCAATTACCACCCTCTTCCCGGGCGCACGCCGGGGTGCGTAAAGCAATCCCACCCCAAGCTTCAGAAATGGGGATAAGGGAAGGGTCCCTGTTGCTAATGCCAGGGGTTCCAAATCTCTACGCGCACAAAATAACTTAATGTTCAGTACGGCCTGGCAGCACCCAGCCATCACTCACAGGTTCTATTCTACGCTCGGCGTATGGAGGCAATGTGGTTCCGGAGCCGAGAGCCAACGTCGAGGTCTCCTTGCCACGAACGAGGGCCTCAGGAGAGCATTCGTCTGTGTTGAACTTCTTTTGCACCGTACGTAGCCAACCGTGCTAATGGGAGTTTTGCTGCTACTCCCCCATTGAAGGAGAGCGGGTTACGAGTGGTTGAGCCAATTTACGGGCGGGAGCATCGTCCCGCCGCACAAACGAGGAGAGCGCCGCTCGACCAAGAGCCAACATCATGAGAAGCAGCCAGAACGTCAGGCCGATGGAGCCCGACACCTGTAGGAGGCACCTGAAAGATGATCCTTTCGGAGGCACCTTCGGCACGAGCCCACGATGATCCTCTGGGTCAGATGACGTCCAGCCTATTCGGAGCATCACGCACAGAGGCGTTTGTGGCGGTACTAGTTTTAGAAAAGTCTTAAAACGAGATTTATTTTGACGGTGGTGGTAGTGTTAGAACTATCCTTCATTTTTGGAGGAGACACCCGTAGAGTCTGTGGGGATCCTCTTTTAGGAACGGCCTGCATTGGTATGTTTGGCTAAATCCTATATGAGGACTATTCTACATATTAGGAATTAGTAACTGGAGAAAACACAAGCATACAGGAACGATAACACTGAAGACACACTATCAGAACGGACATGCAGTCAGGAATCCACTTGCTGTACTGCCAGCTCTTGACCACTTAGGCTCCGCAGAGTCGGGAGTTTCACAAATCTTCTTCATCCACCAACCCTCGCCTCCAAAAGAGCCGTATTACAGCTGTCCACCACCCCATACCCGGTCCCATCCAGGTTCAGGCATCCGCACCAAAACGCTTACGTAGGCCGTGAACGATAAAATTGCACGCAAAGCGGCCAGCGCAGTCTCTGTCGATGATCCTCACACCGCTGGCACCGGCGTTCGACGGTTCAACGAGTGAGAGCGACGACGGGGGGACGTGGCGATTTGTTCGGGCAGCAGGTGTCGATCCTAGGGGTCTTGCAGCATCTGCAGCAGGTATTTCTCAATGGCGGTCTGGGCTGGAAAGAGGCATTACAATCAAGGCATCAATACAATACATACACATATATTTATATATATACACACATATATATAACTCATCCACTTAAGAGACAGAAGATTTGGGAATGCGCTCGCCGCTGTGCTACCGCCCGCACAGACACAAAGACAAAGATCACACGTATAGCCTAAACAGCCTATTGGGACAAGTGCTGTTAGCACGCAGCACCTATCAAGGCCGGCATAGCACACAAGGGGATGGGTGACCAGCGCCACGCCCAACCGATTGTCTCCCCAGCGGTGATGGTTACACAGCGCACTAGGTACTCATTTGAGGCTGAGTCGACTTAGGGGAGGCCCAGGACTGGTTCAGATAATCGTCACTGGTTGGCCGTGAGCAAGAAATGAACTCGCTTTCCCGGGTTCGTAGTGCAACACGCTAACCGCTACACTGCCGCTCCCCAAAGACACACGCACAAAAGATAAAGATCCCTCGTATAGTCTGAACAGACTGTTGGGGCTAGTGCTGTTAGCGAGCACCTATGAAGGGGCCGGCACGGCACACGAGGGGGTGGGGTGGCCAACACCACGCCCGGTCACCTTTGTCTCCCCAGTGGTTATGTTTACACACCACACCAAGTACTCATTTGAGGCTCAGTCGACCTAAGGGAGGCCCAGGACAGGTTCAGCTAATCGTCACTGGTGTTGACCGTGAGCAGGAATCTAACTCGGGTCTCCGGGTTCGTAGTGCAGCTCGCGAACACCTACACTACCGCTCCCCACACATACTCAGTCACACAGGCACAAACATACAATGGCAACGACACACAATTAACAGTTTTCAAATTCTTGAGCGTGAAGCCGCAAGACAAGACAAACCAGTGCGGTGGCCCAGTGCAGCTGCGAGCTCCAGTGCGTTTAGTCCCGCTTCCGTCTCCGACATCACGTCCGCTCCACTGTCTGCGACACACGTGCACGCAAGGAGTTATACAACGCAAGGCAAGCAGCGTGCCATATGTTGGTTCCAATCCAAGCCATCGACAAAACTGGTACTACTTCGCCTCTCAGTCACAAAGGTCAAAGCAATTTTCTGCTCAAGTGAGCATCAAGGTGGTGCTCAGCTCAGATTTCCAGGCCTGAGCCATTGGTGGAAAATCCTCATTCCTATGGCAGAGGCGAGTCTATCCACAGGAGAACCCCTGTTGACTTCCCCACATTGGCTTGTTGTCCTTCCCTCGCACCTCCGATTAGCACGGTTGGCGCGAAAGAAGTTCAACGTACACACACACAAGGTGGAATTAATTTTATTCACCCCCAGGAGGGATGATGGGCTGAGTCAGCCCCAAACCAGAATTTCAACTCACAACTTTACGATTGCGAGCCGCTCACAAATCGATTGCCAGCCTCTCGCCGAGCCGCAGTAATGAATGTACAATTTAGAATAAAAGTTGCTTGGTATTTTAACCCTTTCCCGTTCAAATAACGTACGTGTATATCATTAGTTTTACTTCCGATTCAATTCCGATGACGTACATGGAATGGAACCAGAAGAAAAACTAAAATAAAATAACTTTATCGAAAACGAGGCTCCCACAACACCATGCGGGAAGGCGTTTGGCACAGTTTGGCACCAGCTATTGTAGAGTGCGGTCGTGTCGCTACGGTTATCTGCGGTGAATAAAACGTCTTTCAAATCAACGGCGCTACACCCCTCTAAATATAAATTAACGCTGAACCGCTTGTACGTTCTGAGATTCAGCAGTGAACGGGTCCCACCCTGAGTGAGAAGTGTAAATGGGTATGACGGGAGACCTTGAAAAAGTTTTCGAGGTATTGGCGACTTCAATGTCGACACTAGTGCCATGAGGTTGTTGCATGAAACGAACGGGTCCATATCTTACTCAGTAGAAGCTCCACACAGCGCACGTGGTTCCCGTGCACAGCATACAGAAGGGGTGTCCCACCGTTCTGTAAGCACAGAGAAAACACATCATGTCGCTTGGAGCACGTGCCGTAAGCGAACACCCATTCAGGCTGGCAACGGCGCGCAGGAGGTAGAGGTGTGCTCAGAAGCAAGTGGTATTTAGAGCCTACCCTAGGCCTATAAAAATTGTAAACTATTAACTATTATATATTTTACCTAGGCGAGGCCCACTGAGCTATATAGCTCATCAGAAGCGACCAATGATAGCTCAGGGAAGTGGCTTATCATGCGGATATTTATGGTCCCAAAATACTCCAAACGCATGTTTCTAAATATAGAGGCAAAAACCGGTGGATCCGGAGAAAAATCTACGCGGCCACGGGGTGGACATGCAAACTCCAAATATACACCCGCGACCTCCTGTATACCAGGCGAGGTAGTTAACATCTCGCCACCTTGGCGCCCATGGTGTGGTCAACTTATTTAAAGTAAAGTCAACTCGGCATTCATTAAGTTCCAAGTGTGTTGTGCGAACATCAGCGCTGGACAGGGTTCTGGCCACACCACCACTTTGTGCGAGCCATTACCAGCCGTTACTGCCCTCTGCTGACAACATGCGTGCCTGCTTAGACGCGCACACACTGAGTGGAGCCACATTGCACAACAGTGGAAGTGGGGGACGAGGCCAGGGTGGCGAGCGACGGTACGCCGTGCGGGCGGGCGGGCGAGCGAGTTGGCGGGGGGGACGGGTGAGCGAGTTGGCGAGGGCGCGAGGGCACTCACCCAGTCGTAGACGTTCACGTCGGCACCGCGCAGCAGCAGCATGTGTGCGATGTCCGCGTGCCCACTCGTGCAGGCAAGGGACAGCGCGTTCTCCCGCTCGCGCGCCACCGCAAACGCACACGCACCCTGCACACACACACAAAGTATAGCCAAAGTATAGCCTTACAGACTACTGGGGCAAGTGCTATTAACGAGCTCCTATGAAGGCCAGCACGGCGTACAAGGGAAAGGGTTGCCAGCACCACGCCTGGCCGCCTTGTCTCCCTAGTGGCGGTGTTTATACACCGCACAAGGTACTCATTTGAGGCTGAGTCGACCTAGGGGAGGCCTAGGACCCATTCAGATAATCGACTCTGGTGTTGGCCGTAAGCGGGAATCGAACTCTGGCCCATCGGGGTTCATAGCGACGCACCCTGGAGACACACACACAAACCAAAGAATAGCGTAACATACTACTTGGACAAGTGCTGTTAGCAGGCAGCTATGAAGGCCGACACGGTGCACGAGCCAGCGGTGTGGGCAGCACCACGCCCGGCCCCGAGGTTGCTGGGGTAAAGGAGCGACGCGACCATCGCTGCTGCGTTCCCACAATCGCCGCTACCTTCTTGAGCAGGAGCTCCACCACGGCGATCTGTCCGTGCGCGGCCGCCCACATGAGCGGGGTGAGTCCACGCTCGTCCATCACGTCCACCATGCCATCTGTGGAGGGGTTAGATCACGGCGGCGGGAGGGACAACACAGAGAATAGCGGAAGTTGAATGGACAGAAAAAAAGGGGCAAACTAAATGAGAAAATCCATCAGCGTGATTATCCTAATTAATTACCTACGTGACTTTATCGAAAAACCTAAGAGTATGAATCCTTGCAGTCACGAAAGCTTCAAATCTAGAATTAATTAACACCGCATTATAAGCACAGAATACATTCCGCCGTGCTATAACGGCTATCAAACTGGACTGGCAATCCGGTGGTTGCAAAGTGAAATTTTCCGGAGCGCGGCAGTTGAAACATCGGGCAGATTTCTTAAAACCTCCTGGCCTCCATCCACACCCAGCTGTAGAACTCGGTCGAACGGCAGGTGGCATGCGGTGGGGTAATGTGTTGGCGCTCCTCCCACCTCTAATGAAATATTTTTTTATTTACCAGATAAGGCTCACTGAGCTATACAGCTTTTTTTCAGATGTGACCTGGCCACAAATGATAGCTCAAGGAAGTGGCTTATCGTGTGGAAGTTTATTGCAGCCAAAATACTCTAAATGCATGTTGATTCTAAATGTGGAGAGGAAAACCGGAGGACCCGGAGAAAATCCACACGACCTCGGGGAATGAGATATACAAACTCCAAATATACAGGGGTCAGGGTCGGAATCAAACCCACGACCTCCTGTATACCAGGTGAGGTAGTTAACATCTTGCCACCGAGGCACCCATTGTTCTACATCAAATACTAGACCAAGTACCCGTACAGCACCTATCTCTAGAGCTGCCTGCATCGGAGGCCTTTCTACCAGCAACGGCATGAGCAAGAAATTACAGAGATGCACCTGAACCATCTTTACAATATGATATATAGCTGGCTGATGTTTCAGAAAAGAAGGGCCAATACCTGAAACGTCAGCGTCTTATAAAACCACGTGAAAAGCGATAGCACATGTTGTAGATGCATAAGCAATTAAGAATTTCGGCCAGCAGTGGAATAATCACTGCTGATTATTATGAAAAGGATAACGGTGACAGGAGACGGCCGTGTTCTCACCTTGATCCAGTCTTAACGTCAGATTCTGAAGCTCCCCCTGAGCAGCCAGCTGATGGAGCGAGAGTTCTGTGGGTCAAGGGAATGGGGCATGCGGGTGACAGGTCAGAGAGCAAGCGGGCGGCCACGGTGCCGAGATGTTAACTACCTCGCCTGGTATGCAGGAGGTCGCGGGTTCGATCCCGACCCTGACGCCTGCTGCTGTACATTTGTAGTTTGCGGTGTCTCTCTCCCCGTGGTCGTGTGGATTTTTCTCCGGGTCCTCCGTCTTTTTTTTTTTCTCCTCCACATTCAGACTCAACGTGTGTTCGGAGTATTTGGCCGACATACATTTTCCACGCCGACAAGCCACTTCGTCGAGCTGTCATTTGCGGGGGGGGGGGGGGGTTAGTTCGCTTCTGAAAAAGTGCGCTTACACAGCTTAGGGCGAGTGAGCCGCGTTGGATGACGATTGACTCACTGGCGAGCAGGCCCGGCGTGTTGGACACCTCGTTTCCCCGCTGCTTGTTGGTGAGCGCCGTGGACTGCTTGACGGGCGAGAAGTGCTTGGCAGCCGACGGCGTGTAGTTCAGACGCGTCGGGGGACCCGGCTCCCCCAACGGGGACACGGGAACACCGCTCTCCGCTGCATCCCGTGACCACAAGATGGGCAAGGTGAGAAGGGGCGGGGGGTTTGGCAAAGGTATCCTCCAGCGTCACGATCTGAAAATATCACGTCCCCTACCGCTACCATCTCACACCTCGACTCCTATCACCATGTCTACCACCAGCCCTATGCGTGTTACTACTGTATGTTGAACTTATTACCCACCGTACACGTCCTCTCCGATTAGCACGGTCGGCTAAGTGTGTGGTGATGATGGGTGTGGCGGGGGAAGGTGGTTGTAGGGGTTTATGGTGGTAGCTGTAGTGATGGTGTGGTGGTAGTGATCACCTTTGATCACCACAACCATCATCACAACCATCATCAATACGACCATACCAGAAACGTGTCAAAGCACCACAACCATTAAAACAATCAACAGCAATCCCCTACCATCACGTCTATCCAAGATCATACCACCATGAACCCCGTCACCACCAAATTCAACACCACAATCACCACACCAGTATCACCAAAACAACCGCCACCACGTCTTTATCAAGGTGCATTGAAAAATGTTGATACTCCGACTGACGCTCCTACTGTTGTGGAGTGACTCATGCAGCCAGCTATGGCTGCAGAGTTTGGTAGTACATGTTGTTGACGTCGTTTATTGTGAAAATTCGGTCACAGTTCCTATGACCACTGTTTCATTGCTTTTATGGCTTTATTTTGGTGATTTTCGAAAAGTTTTTTGGTTTGGCCATGTTTGTTATAGTACAGAGTTAGACTGATGGCCTTAATCTAAGTTGTTTTGTGGTTGTTGTTTGACTTGCATCCCACTGGGATTTTTGCACACAGCGTTGGTGTACGGTGCTTTTTCTGCAACATTTTGCCGTCTTTTTTTGGATTTTCTGTTTGCACTCAGTCACATAGTCACTTTAAGATGTTTTTTGTTCACTCATTTGAGGCTGAGTCGACCTAGGGGAGGCTCAGAACAGATTCAGATAACCATTACTGGTGTTGGCAGTGAGCGCGAATCGAACTCGGGCAGCCGGGTTCGTAGCGCAGCGCGCTAACCGCTCCACCACCGCTCCCCTTCACCAAGACAAAGGTCCCCCGTGTAGCCTTAACAGACTGCTGGGGCAAGTGCTGTTAGCGAGCGCCTATGAAGGCCGGCACTGCACACGAGGGGATGGGTGGCCCCGGCAAACCCCCTCGCCACCACAAAACATTCGAATCCACCTCCAACATTCCCATTCATCACCCCCCAAGACGACCACAACAACCAAACGTGTCCCACCACGACCCCTCCCTCGACCCCTTCTCTCCCGGCCACCGGCTCCGTGTCTGGACCTTTGAGGAGGACGGAGGCGACCTCGAGGTCCGAGTTGACCTGGTCCTGGAGGTTGAGGCTGTTCTGGGCGTTCAGCGAGTTGACGAAACGCGAGCAGCCCTTGAGATCGATGCGCCCTGCCGAGGCCAGCTCCGTCTCCACGCCGCCCGCGGGCGCCTGGCCCGCCCGGGGAGGAGGAGGGGGAGCCCCCAGTGCCGGGGACGTGCTCTTGTCCTCCATCATCGCGCTGGGTGGGGGGCCCCGGTGGCGAGAGGGGGGCCCTCGATTTTGGGGGGGGGGGGGCAGGCGAAGTTGTCACGACGGCCTGGCCGGTCGGGACACGGGCGCGACCATTCTTGGTGAGGGGGGGATTTGGGGGGATGGTGGGAGGAGTTATCACGACAGCCACGGACGCGACCATTCTTGGTGAGGGGGAGATTTGGGGGGGTGGAGGGGTGGAGGGCAGGCGAAGTTATCTTGACAGCCACGGACGCGACCATTCTTGGTGAGGGGGAGATTTGGGGGGGTGGGGGGCAGGCGAAGTTATCTTGACAGCCACGGACGCGACCATTCTTGGTGAGGGGGAGATTTGGGGGGGTGGGGGGCAGGCGAAGTTATCTTGACAGCCACTGACGCGACCATTCTTGGTGGGGGGGAGATTTGGGGGGGTGGGGGGCAGGCGAAGTTATCTTGACAGCCACGGACGCGACCATTCTTGGTGAGGGGGAGATTTGGGGGGGTGGGGGGCAGGCGAAGTTATCTTGACAGCCACTGACGCGACCATTCTTGGTGAGGGGGAGATTTGGGGGGGTGGGGGGCAGGCGAAGTTATCTTGACAGCCACGGACGCGACCATTCTTGGTGAGGGGGAGATTTGGGGGGGTGGGGGGCAGGCGAAGTTATCTTGACAGCCACGGACGCGACCATTCTTGGTGAGGGGGAGATTTGGGGGGGTGGGGGGGCAGGCGAAGTTATCTTGACAGCCACGGACGCGACCATTCTTGGTGGGGGGGAGATTTGGGGGGGTGGGGGGCAGGCGAAGTTATCTTGACAGCCACGGACGCGACCATTCTTGGTGGGGGGGAGATTTGGGGGGGGTGGGGGGCAGGCGAAGTTATCTTGACAGCCACGGACGCGACCATTCTTGGTGAGGGGGAGATTTGGGGGGGTGGGGGGCAGGCGAAGTTATCTTGACAGCCACTGACGCGACCATTCTTGGTGAGGGGGAGATTTGGGGGGGTGGGGGGCAGGCGAAGTTATCTTGACAGCCACGGACGCGACCATTCTTGGTGAGGGGGAGATTTGGGGGGGTGGGGGGCAGGCGAAGTTATCTTGACAGCCACGGACGCGACCATTCTTGGTGGGGGGGAGATTTGGGGGGGTGGGGGGCAGGCGAAGTTATCTTGACAGCCACGGACGCGACCATTCTTGGTGGGGGGGAGATTTGGGGGGGTGGGGGGCAGGCGAAGTTATCTTGACAGCCACGGACGCGACCATTCTTGGTGAGGGGGAGATTGTGCGTGCCAGACCAGAGTGGAGGATAACGGAGTCATCGATTCGGACCTGCGATGTAGGTGGGTGGGGGTAAGAGGGAAATCGTGCGTACGACGATCGATTATTCGCGACTGATGTGTTCCTTGATGTGTAAGAAATTCGATGCGCGTGTGTTACTGATTCACGTGATTGATCCACTGCTGGATGACTGCCTCCGTTGTCAGAATGTTAAGGACAATGACACGGTGGGTAGAACGAGGTGGACAAATGCAAATGGGACGGGACGAATGGACATTCGAGAGAAGTGCTGGAAGCAATCGGGGGGCGATAATGTGCGTGCGAAATCAATACGAACGAGAAAGATGAAATGCAAAACAGAACAATTGAACATGCCCGGAACGTCGCCTTAGTATGGAGGTTTGTTTATTTTAAAGGCCACAAACACAGTGCGACTGAGTTTTTTTTAAAAATATATATGATTTCTTCTTTCGCACCACTGCCTACAGATCGGCAGTATCGCCTGCATTAATAATAATAAAAAAAACAATATTAACAACTGCAGATGTTACAGTTATTATTTTATTATTTCTATTCTACGTGACTTTACCGAAAGAACCAAGAAGATGAATCCCTGCAGTCACGAAAGCTTTAAATCGAAATTTTACTATTGATCTTTTATGGATAATATTGGTCGCGAAACCTTGCTACGTGTTATACTGATCAGAAATAACACTCGGAGGTGGGGGGCGTGGCTTTGTCTGGGGAGGCGTGGCTTTGCCTGGGGGGCGTGGCTTTGCCTGGAGGGGCGTGGCTTTGCCTGGAGGGCGTGGCTTTGCCTGGAGGGGCGTGGCTTTGCCTGGAGGGCGTGGCTTTGCCTGGGGAAGGGCGTGGCTTTGCCTGGGGGGTGTGGTTTTGCCTGGGGAGGGGCGTGGCTTTGCCTGGAGGTGCGTGGCTTTGCCTGGGGAGGGGCGTGGCTTTGCCTGGAGGAGCGTGGCTTTGCCTGGAGGGGCGTGGCTTTGTCTGGAGGGGCGTGGCTTTGCCTGGAGGGGCGTGGCTTTGCCTGGAGGGGCGTGGCTTTGCCTGGGGAGGGGCGTGGCTTTTGCTTGGGGGGCGTGGCTTTGCCTGGAGGGGCGTGGCTTTGCCTGGAGGGGCGTGGCTTTGCCTTGGGGAGGGGCGTGGCTTTGCTTGGGGGCGTGGCTTTGCCTGGAGGGGCGTGGCTTTGCCTGGAGGGGCGTGGCTTTGTCTGGGGGCGTGGCTTTGCCTGGAGGGGCGTGGCTTTGTCTGGGGAGGGGCGTGGCTTTGTCTGGAGGGGCGTGGCTTTGTCTGGAGGGGCGTGGCTTTGCCTGGGGAGGGGCGTGGCTTTGTCTGGGGGCGTGGCTTTGCCTGGGGAGGGGCGTGGCTTTGCCTGGAGGAGCGTGGCTTTGCCTGGAGGGGCGTGGCTTTGTCTGGAGGGGCGTGGCTTTGCCTGGAGGGGCGTGGCTTTGCCTGGAGGGGCGTGGCTTTGCCTGGGGAGGGGCGTGGCTTTTGCTTGGGGGGCGTGGCTTTGCCTGGAGGGGCGTGGCTTTGCCTGGAGGGGCGTGGCTTTGCCTGGGGAGGGGCGTGGCTTTTGCTTGGGGGGCGTGGCTTTGCTTGGGGGCGTGGCTTTGCCTGGAGGGGCGTGGCTTTGCCTGGAGGGGCGTGGCTTTGCCTGGGGGCGTGGCTTTGCCTGGAGGGGCGTGGCTTTGTCTGGGGAGGGGCGTGGCTTTGTCTGGAGGGGCGTGGCTTTGCCTGGAGGGGCGTGGCTTTGCCTGGGGAGGGGCGTGGCTTTGTCTGGGGGCGTGGCTTTGCCTGGGGAGGGGCGTGGCTTTGCCGGTGGGGGCGTGGCTTTGCCTGAGGAGGGGCGTGGCTACTCCGCCCCCAACGGCGCATGCGCGGGCCGCGACGTCCCCACGGTAACCGGGCCGGGTTCGTGATGGCGGCGCGCTGAGCGCGGCTCCCCCCCCCCCGCCGCTGCCTCAGCGCTCATGGCTTCCTCGGTACGTGTTACAACGATCACAACAACAACAAACAACAACAGCAGCAGCAGCAGCGACATACACGACAACAGCATCAGTACTAACACACGCGTGTGCACCGCGAGGCGAAGAGAACGACGCCGTTGAGCCATCCCCGTGTGTCGCTCCACACTGCACCGTCGTTGTCGTTTCGCCTTCATTGCCGTGCGTTTGTTTCGCGGCATCTTTGCTGCCCCCCCCCTCCACCGAGTAACGCCTCTCGATCAAAAGCAGCTCCCCCCCCCCACCTCCTCCTCCATCTCGCAAGCCGAGCCTGGATAGAGAAGTGGTCTCTGGGTGGGTGACAAGCGTGTGGGTGCGTCGCGAGGTGTATTGAGGTAGTGGTGGCTTGCTAAAAACAGCGTTTGTTGTACTGCACTATGCTCCTAAATGGTCTATGGCCTCGTCTATTGCCTCTGGCCAAGACGCCGCTACTGCTGCCCACGATGTAGCCCCCTTTGCGCCATGGCACCTCGGTTTTCGTGGTGGTGTCACTTTGTATCTGGGGTTCAAATCCGACCGTGGAAGCGGACAGTAGTGGAATTAATCAACAAACCGGGGGCACTTGAGGTTTTGTACAGGTTTGTGACCATTGTTCGATTCACTTTGGGTGCGTGGAGTATCGTAACGCAACCACGTCTCGAGCCGCTTTTTATAGTTTAAACGCGTGACTTATTTTGCGTAGATACGGGCAGTCGTAGAGGGCATGAAGAATGGATTGACGCTGGACTTGGGACGACGCGGGCGGGGATTCGTCAGCACGGATGGCTGGGGCGGGGGGGGTAGCAGAGGAGATTGAGTGACCTCACATTGAGTGAAGGTTGACTGGGGTCTTCAATAGCCTTGGCTGCTGGAGCAGAGAGTGCATGAGCGAGTTGGGGAAAGGCCACATTGGCACAGACAAAATATTTTCATTTGCTGTTACCACCAGAGATTTTTTTTTTTACTTGAGTCGTACCAACATTTTTAAATCGCCCAAAAGTTAGAACAAGCAGCAATTATGTCGTCCAGTTCTATTTTATTAGCCAGACATAAACTTGCGGCGAGATGTTGTCTCTCTCGCCTGGTATGCAGGAGGTCGTGGGTTCGAACCCTAACCTGACGCCTGTATATTTGGGTTTTGCGTGTCCCTCTCCCCGTGGTCGTGTTGATTTTTCTCCTGGTCCCTCCGGTTCTTCTCTAAACATTTCGAAACATGCGTGTGTCGTGTATTTGGCTGCCACTTCGTTGTGTGTATTTGTGGCCAGATAACTTGTGAAAAAAAGCTAATAGCTAACTGCTTTACCTTGTAGAAGAAAATTAAAATGTTTTTGTTTATTGGCCTGCACACGTGGCACTGATTTGACTAGTTGTAGAGTAAGATGAGAAGGGAAAAATGTACGTATACATGGGCGAGTCCTTGGTGGGTCTTGACGATGGCGAGTGAGATTTTGCAATTGATCCAGGCTTGGAACAAGAGCAAGCAGAAGGCATTGGAGCATTGAGATGATGTGGTCATGTTTTCAGCCGTTAAGGATCACCTGGACTCTGGAGATTAGAGGAGGCGCGAAAGAAGAGTCAGGTCGTGACGAAGGCATAGATGAGGAAGGATCTGCAGTATTATGACAGAGTTTGTAATAAGGTGTGCACGATTTAAAGCTTTCGTGACTGCAGGGATTCATCTTGGTTCTTTCGGTAAAGTCACGTAGAAGGGAAATAATAGAATAATAAAAATACAACATTAAATAATTCTCACGACGTTTCGGCCACAACGCAAGCAGCCGTCCTCAGGTGAAGAACAGGTCTTTATTTTATTATGTTTTATTTTTATTATTTTATTATTTCCCTTATACGTGACTTTACCGAAAGAACCATTAAGAAGGTGTGCACGGTCAAAGTGGAGACATTGCAAAGTGTCAACTTTTTGTCTAAGAGGAGTGTGCTTAAATGTTTTTGGAACATGTGGCTAACTGCAAATTATCGCCCATTGTGTACCAGTGGCTTGGCAGAATTTGCACATTGAACACCTGGACAAGGAGTCTGGGTGGGGAGGGGGTATGATATTATTTGGGGGAAAGCTGCAACAACACAATAGCTGGTGGCAGTTTGGTGATGATGGTGGTGAAAATATCGGTGATGTGTCCCATCACATGAGTGATATCTACCCCTATGGTATTTTTTTTTTCCCAATTAGTTGTCCACTTTTAAATTGAATGGTGGTTGGCAAGCCAGGCAACTGTTTTACTTAATTTTGGTTGATGTTCTTTAAACACGTAGGCACACTTATAGACACATATACTCGTACAACAACGACAAAAGATTATCCGTTTAGCTTCATGACAAGTGTTGTTACTGAGTGCCTATGAAGGTGGTCACGACATAAGTGGTGGTGTTTTTAGAATCACTCCGGCTGTATTTGTCTCCCCAGTGCTGATGTTTACACATTGCAGGACCTACATATTTCAAGACTTAGGGGGGGACCCCAAGAAAGGTTTATACAGTACATCAGGTACCACTGATGTACATATGTTCACATTAAAATGTTCCTGACACACCTAAGCATAACTAACCGCTCACTCGTATATATAAATGCAACGACCCCCCCTGGCTAACCATATACACACATATGCACGTATTTACACACGCATGGTTATACATGTGTAGTGTACCAAGTGAAGAGTGGTACTGTATGTGCGGAGCCTCTCTCTAGCGCCAGAGTGAGTGTGCCATGGAAGGGCTCTCTAGGGGGCATAGCCCTGGTGACGGTGAGAGAGAGGTCGGGCGAGGACATGGTGCTCTTGAGTGAACCCGAGAGGGCACGTGACCGGACGAGGTGGAAAGGGGGGCCAATAAGGGGGTGAGAGGGACACGTGATGTAGGGGCCAGAGTCTTCAAGAAGGATCTGGAAGCCCCTGGCCACGCCGCGGCCCATAAAAGCCAAGCCCGATCGTGGCTGTCTCTGGGAATGGAACTCTTTGCTCTTCGGTCTTGGGTCTTCGTGCATGACATCGTGGACCAGACAAGATGTTAATTAGCCGGGTCCAATTGAATAGTTACCCCGTGGTGGTTCCCACTATATGGAGTATCCCGTCAAGTGGTTTAGTAGTTAGCAGTGTGGTCACCACCCTATGTCGTTACCCTGTGAGTGGTTATATAGTCACCCCGTTGGGTGGTGAATAAACGTGTTGCCTCTAAGTTCGAGTGTGCGCCTCAGCTGAATTTACTACACATGTATAAATGTATTACATTTAGATACTCGCAAACCCATATGCACACGAAGTTATAATACTTATTATGCTTTTTACAATTCTATTGTACAGCCATGCAGACTGCAGGAAAGTACTGTTATTGAATACTTGTTAAAGCTCTACTTCTACGCACTTGCTTATACTGTATACACGTAATTTCTAACCACACATGTACACTCACCTACAAGGAGAAAGTTCCCCTATATAGTCTACATAAGCTGATGGGGCAAGTGCTGCTGTTTGCGATCATCTATTAAGGCTGACACAAGGGGTTTGTGTGGTCAGCACCTCACATGGCTACCTTTGCCTTTTCAGTGCTGATGTTTATGTACTCATTTGAGGCTGAGTCGACCCAGGACAGGCTGAGGACCAGTTCGGATGTTACTCACCACTGATGTCAGCTCTGGCCAGGGTATTAAACCGAGGGTGCAGAGTTCGAAGCGCTGTCCTCTAACCACTGCGCCACCATTCTCCACTCACACTCCAAAAAGCAACCAAGCCATTGCCCCGAATCCAGCCCAGTGCGGCTCAGGAGGCACCAGTTAGTTTTTTTTCTTTTGCATAAGCAGAGCCATGCCACATACGTCACTTGAAATTAATGAGTTGAGACACATGTCCGAAGTTGTGGTGACGCTGCGTCCTCACAATGTCCTCACTGGCATCGCATACAATGAATGCATCATGAGCGCTTCGCCTGACCTTTTCAGATATGTTGTGAAGCCTGTGTGTCACAGTTTGGTTTCCAGCTCGGAAAAGCAAATTGCCAGTGGAAAACCACCCATACTGTGAGAACCCTGCTCTCTAGCACTGTTCGGATGTGCCAGTGGAAAAAGGGGAGTGGTGGTGATGTCACCCGACGAGGCACACTTTTAAAAGTACAAAGACAAATATGTCCTATATCGCCTTAACATACTGTTGGAGCAAGTGCTGTTAGCAAGTACCAATGAAGGCTAGCATTGGCACACGAGGGAGTGGGTAGCCAGCACCACACCCGGGGCGGCTTTGTCTCCCGAGTAGCGATGTTTACAGATCGCACCAGGTACTAATTTCTGAGTCGACCTAGGGGAGGCTCAGGACCGGTTCACATAATCCTCATTCGTTTTGGCCATGAGTGGGATTCGAACTCGAGTCGCCGGGTTCGTAGCGCAGTGTGCTAACCACTGCGCTACCGCTCCCCATATACACACACGCAACTAAATACACATGCGTACACGCGCAAACAGATCCGTTTCGTCTGTACTGCGAGTGAATGATGCTCTCTGTGTGGTGGTGCAGGTGGGCCCCGTGCAGGTGAAGCTGGAGCTGGGCCACCGCGCGACGGCACGGCGCCGGCCCACGCCCGAAGGCTTCACGCACGACTGGTGCGTGTCCGTGCGCGGGCCCGACGGCGCCGCCATCAACCACTTCGTGGAGAAGGTTGTGTTCCACCTGCACGAGAGCTTCGCCAAACCCAAGCGAGGTGAGGAGCCTCCCGAGCCCGGCCACCTGAGAAGTGGACTCCCTCAGTCAGTCCGAACTCTCTAAGCCTTTACTAACTTGCCTGCACTCACTAAACCTGGACTAATTTGGTTTAAATTCTAGAAATCTAAAGCTGTTTTGACTTGTCCTAGGCCAGGCAAAAAAAAAATGCTACATTTATGAAATTAAATCCAGGGCTGTAACCAGGCTCCCCTATCCCTTCCATACTCGCTAAAGCTGCACGAGATGAGAGACTGTTCTATACATTTCAGCCTCGCCAATTCCGTGTTAGTCGGGTTCTATAAGCCGAAACTATCTCTGACTGGGCTAACTTTGCCTGGATTCTTAAAACTTGGACTGACTAAGCCTCGACTATGAAGGTGGTGTTTTCTGGGTTGGGATGCACACGTTGGGCATTTACTGCTTCAACATTTTACCACGCACCGCTGCAGGCATTTTCGGGTGTTGTAGATGTTCCTGGAGACGTCCACAACAGTGCTGGGCGAAAACGTTCTAAGAGACTAAATGTACTCAACATGTGTCCCAACAAAGAAAGCCTCGTGTGTTAAACGAGGCTGCGATGTGTTGAAAAGGCTAGACCATATTCGGCTGGGAAACATTCAGCGTGGACCTCTTTGGACTGGTTTAACTCAATGGCCTTCACTCTCTTATACCTGTCAACCTATACAGTTTACCCGTATTCTTGTACAAGGAAATTGAGTTTCCAGGTCAATACGACGTACAGCCGTTTCAATACGGGCACATACATTTTTTTGTCTACTTGTTTGTTTTTCTCCCTTGTGATGGGACTTTGTCGGATGAACGTTGAGATTTATAAGGGGGCACGGGGTGACCAATAAGGTCTCACTTGGTCTGTAATAAGATGGGCACTGATAAGGGTTTGACAGCTATGCTCTCGTAACCTAGAGCAAGGGTTGGGTACCTGTGGCTCCAAAGCCGCATGCGGCTCTTTCAAAGACTGCGCCGTGACTTTATTAATGAAGGTCCACGTCTCGCATTCACATGCATTGCGGCGCTTGAAATTTTTTTACCGAATTCGAAAAAATCGCTTGTTACTTTGGTTGTCGAGCCCTAACCTAGACGAGCTCAGTCTCTATATTCTAGATTTGAAGCTTTCGTGACTGCAATGATTCATATTCTCAGGTTTTTTCGGTAAAGTCACGTAGGTAAAACATTAAAAGTAATGAAAGTAAAATAAAACAAAACAAAAATAAAATTCACGACGTTTCGGAGGCAACACAAGTCTCCGTCATCAGGTGGGACCGTCACAGCCAGATTAGCTGCATCAAGTGAAGCAATGATTCAAGGGATTACATCTTGAATCATTGCTTCACTTGATGCAGCTAATCTGGCTGTGACGGTCCCACCTGATGACGGAGACTTGTGTTGCCTCCGAAACGTCGTGAATTTTATTTTTGTTTTGTTTTATTTTACTTTCATTACTTTTAATGTTTTACCTACGTGACTTTACCGAAAAAACCTGAGAATAAGTCTCTATATTCTCAAATTTTTGCACTGACTTAGCTTCGACTATCTTTTTGTCTGGGATAACTTCGGCCTGAACTCTCTAAGCCTTGATTTGGAAAAAATACTGGATTAGTTTAGTCTGAACGAGCCTAGGCTCTATTAGCTCAGCCTTCAATGCCGAAGTCTGCACTGACTTTAGCTTGGTTACCGCAGCCCTCTTTGCAAACCTACCCCAGAATATCAGCTGGCTCAGCTGAGCGAGTAACAATCAGAAGGTTGCACATTAAAATTGTGGTTGAGCGGTTGGCCCAGCCCATCATACCCCCTGGGTTGATGAAAAAATTAGTTCTGCTTCATTGTGGAAGTCAGCAGTGGTCGTTTAATGGATAGACTCAACCCTTTCCCAGAAATGTTAAATTTCTAAATCTGACTCGGTTGCAATGCGCAGAAGATGAGCGCACCGCCTCATTGCTCATTTCAGTAGGAAATCACTTTTACTTTAGACTTTTAGGCTATCGCAAGCTGGACTAGCTAATTCTATGCGCTCAGCCTGGCTTTCCCTGGTCCAGATTTCACAGTTTTAGCTTAGTCTCACCTGCATTCCCTATGAGGTATAGTTTATGATTAACTAGCGAACGCTGGATCGATCCAGCGTGGAGTAGTTTTGAGCGGATAGTTGAGCCCTGGTCTTCTTGGGCTCCGCTAGCTTGATGCATTATACAGCCTTTTGTCAATCCACTGCTGGATGAGGGCCTGCTGAAGCCATTTCAGTCATGGGCATCGTTTGACCATACTTCATCATGTTGGTCAGAGCAGGTTGGTGTGCATGTTCAAGGGCGGAAAAAGTATTTCTCACACTGATGTTCGCCATGGCTGGGAATCGAACTTGTGTTGTGCCGGGTTCATAGAGCAGCATGCAAACCACTACATCTTCACTCCACACACATTTTATTTGAATCACAACTCTCTTTGAATCCAATCGGGTGGTCACATGCACGAGTATGTCTTGAACCACCTTGGCCTGGGCTATGCTATGTTATGACTTCCACAAATAGCACAGATAGCCCTGAGTATCTGCTGGTCTGAGGTAGTTATTGTGATTTATTATGACGCTTGTTTTCCGAAGAAAGCATCACTCAATATTTTTTTTTAGAGGGTCCTGTCACAAGTTTCACAAGATGCCAATGTTGCAACGTGTAATCCCAA
Organism: Lampetra planeri; assembly: GCF_965212315.1. Classification (NCBI taxonomy): domain Eukaryota; kingdom Metazoa; phylum Chordata; class Hyperoartia; order Petromyzontiformes; family Petromyzontidae; genus Lampetra; species Lampetra planeri. Next base: position 3,664,368 of record NC_136145.1, on the reverse strand, counting down.
CTGAGCTATTTGCAGATCATTTTTCAGCATTGGAACGTTTGTCCTTACCGGTTAAATAGTATGTTTCTTTAGCTATGGGAAAGAAAAAAAAATTGCGAACCAGGAGAAAAGCCTTGCAGAACATGGGAAGAACATACACACTTCACCACAGAAGGCACCCGAGTCGGCAATCAAACCCAGGATCTCCTTGCCACTGTGCCAACCTACTACCGATATACATTTGTATCTCTTTGCTAGGCCCTGTGCTTGTGGGCAAACAACAAGTAAGGCTGAAGATTTTGATTTAAAGCTTTCGTGACTGCAGGGATTCATATTCTTGGTTCTTTCGGTAAAGTCACGTAGAAGGGAAATAATAAAATAATAAAAATATAAACCAATAAAATTCTCACGACGTTTCGACTGCAACACAAGCAATCATCATCAGGTGTGAAATCCACAGCAAATTTTCTTGCTGTGGATTTCACAAATTTTCTTGCTGTGGATTTCACACCTGATGATGATTGTTTGTGTTGCAGTCGAAACGTCGAGAATTTTTCTTTTTATTATTTTTTTTCTTTTATTGTTTCCCTTCTACGTGACTTTACCGAAAGAACCAAGAATAAGGCTGAAGATGATAGATATAGAATAGTGGAATCTGATGAATGGGTGTGTGGTCATATTTGATAGGTAGATGTGATGAGTGTGCATGATGTCATTCAAGTCTCCTCAGCAGATAGCTAGTCATGGCTACATGCATAGTTTACAGTGAGGAATGACACAAGAAGTATGACTTAGAAATATTTAAATATTAATATTCTCACCGGCTCATTATATTGGACTCGCTTATTTCGTGTGTACGCTGTCACTTTGTGTTTCCCGTTAAAAGGTTACCTCTCGCAGCCAGCCCCCGCGTCCATGCATCAACGTCAATCTGATAAATGCCTCGCTGCGTTTGAGAGAAAAAAGAAAAAACCTCCAGCCCCGTTCATTTCCGCTCACCGCTGTTATTAACAGCGCCTCGGCTGCCAAGCTGTGCGCTGCTCTCTCGGCCCCACAAAGCCTGTTACTCGTAAAACTTTACACTAAACTATTTTTATTTTACCAGGTAAGGCCCACTGAGCTACGTAGCTCTTTTTCAGAGGGTGTGATGAGTGTGCATGATGTCACAAAAGATAGCTCAACGAAGTGGCTTATCATGTGGAAATTTATAGCATGTTTCTAAATGCGGAGGGAAAAACCGGAGGGCCCAGAGAAAAATCGAAATGGACATTTATAGGAACCAATTACTCTAAATGCATGTTGAGTCTTAATTTGGAGGGAAAAAACCACACGACCACGGGGAGAACATGCAAACTCCAAATATACAGGCGTCAGGGTCAGGACCGGATCCACAACCTCCGGGAAACCAGGCAAGGTAGTTAACTTCTCGCCACCGTGTGTCGCCCCTGATCCTTAAAAACCACAGCGATGGCCTGTTTGGCTCACAGGCCGCTGATGTCTTCGCGGTGAATGTTAAATGTTGACATCTGTGAAAAAAGAGTTTCACCTTATCGGATTCCTCCAGTCTAAATAAATATTATTTATTCTGAAATGTTGAAGTCCGTCTTGGTTCCTTCCCATTTACTCAGTGCGGAAGGACGCAGAGGTATGATTGCTCAAGAGGGCTCAATGGATTTTTTTTTTATTGTTGCTGTCGTTGATTAGGATGGGGAGGGTATTTTGTGTCGAGTAGTTTTTTTTTCTTGCACATGTGGTTGCTGGTAGAACTTTGTCTTGAAGTTCTGTCCTGTCACAACAATCATTTGCGAGTGGGCAGTCCACTCGTTGCTAGGCCACTCAGCAGTATCTAATCGATGGTTTGATGCTCTGTATGTCATAATTCATCAACTCATTTAAATTGATTATTATGCTCAGTATGAATGCACCAAGTTGTACGAGTGAGAATTATTTAGGATTTATGCAAATTATACGCCCATATTACTTTTAGGCTATAAGAGCAAAAAAAATATACAAACAAGAAAGAGGAACAACACAAATGAGATGGTGAATATGTGACAAAAATAATAAATTAATGAATTTTATTTCAACCCTTAAAATTGTAGCAATTCATTACGTTTTCCAGCAGGGTATATTATTACATACCTATTATGAGCCGTAGTCTCCTGGTTATTTATGCAACGAGTTATTACCAAAGCACTGTCTGATGTGAAATTTGATGTTAAAGACCCTGCAATATAACATTAATTAGTCGGACTTATTATTTTTCATTTTAATTGTATTTTCTTTACCTACGTGACTTTACCGAAAGAACCAAGAGTATGAGTATAGTCGGACTTAGTGTCTGAATGGCCTATGACCAAATCACCTTCATATCTCAGGGGCAGGCCTGAGCATGGATAGTGCTTCTATGGGTGACCACTATGAATAACAGGTGCTGTAGGCGGGCAATGATGTGCTGTACTTCTATGCGTACAGGTTTATGTTTGTCAACTTCACTAACCTGCACTGATCAGCGTGGTGAAGTATGGTCAAATCAAGGTAAACTTAAGTTTATTTTTTTAACCAGGTGAGAACTCGAAAGACACAGGATCATGTATTTGCAATAGTGACCTGGGGCATTAGTCTGCCCATAGGGGGCCATGGGATTCCCCAATCCTGCAGTAGATTAATAAAAGGGTTGTAAATGTATATGGGAAAGTCACAAATCAAGAGTAAAAAAAATACCCATTAATTTAACAAACTATCCCCTATATAAACGTGGGTAAAGTGTCCCTGAGCCTCCATTGCGCAAGAGATAATTAACCTAAATTGCGGTCTCGGTTAAATCAAAGCCATCGATTGATTGTCATTCATTCGCTTACCTGCCATTGCTAACCTTGTTGAGCTGTGTTGACTGCATTGAGTGCATTTAGCAAGTTTAGGATGTGCCTTTCTCAGTTATCATCATTGACTTGGCCGAGGCAATCATCCTCACTGCTCTGGTTTCATTCAGGATGACTCGGTTTATTTAAAATTAAAATGTATTGATATCTGTTGAGTCACTTAACATTTTACAAGAATCTAGTTGTTTCTCTTTAACAGCCACACCTTGCATCCTGTAGCATTTAGCGCACTGAACTCGACCCGACTCGTAATCCCATGGGTCGCCGATTCAGTTCGGGCCTTCCGGCGCGGCAGGTGATTTAATGGGGCAAGTTTCTTGAATCCTCCTGCCACTTACTCTTGGGTTTTTTCGGTAAAGTCACGTAGGTAATTTTTTTTTTATAAATTAAATAACGACGTTTCGGAGGCAACACAAGCTTCCGTCTTCAGGTGGAACCGTCACAGCAAAATTACTGTGATGGTTCCACCTGAAGACGAAGCTTGTTGTGTTGCCTCCGAAACGTCGTGATTTAATTTATAAAAAAAAAAAATTACCTGCGTGACTTTACCGAAAAAACCAAAGAGTATGAATCCTTGCAGTCACGGAAACTTCTAATCTAGAACCTCCTGCCTCTGTCAACCCGAACATGAGATGTGGGCACACCGAAGTTAGTCGATTAGCAGGTTCGTGTGGTGGGTACTTCCACCTCTTCCAAGATGTCTGGCAAGCATGGAAGAGTAGACTAAACACCTTGTAGAGGGCCTGTTGTGGTGCTATTTTCAAAATATTATATTTTTGGAAGGATGTATGTAAATTTTTACCCATGCTGTTGATTTCCAAACATTTTTTTTTCATAAACCACAATTATTCAAAGAAGAATGTGAACTGAAAAACATTAACTTTACCTGGAAATAAATTTTACCTTGAATGGGTACCAGTGGTTACATTTCAGATATCCGAGGGGCTGGGTGAGTGCCAATAAAACATTGGTTCTCTACTTCACAAAAAGCAACCTATTTAGCCAACCATTATTAAAGCGGTTACTCATAAGTTACTTGCTTGCAAGTGTGTGCCTTGGAAATTCCACAGTATGGATGGCGAGTTTGTGTGCAGTGGCAGTCTGTTAAAAACGCTAAAGTGGAAATTCTATTTTTTTTTAGGAACTAATTGTGCAAGAAGTGCTGGCTCTGTGCCCTTGTGATCGCCCGGCATGCACTTCCTTCCAGTCTTGCGTTTGCCACTTAAATTCCAACCTCGGCACCTTTTTCTTCTCATTCTGTACGGCTGCTGATGTAGATGCAGAGCGACAGCTACAATTTTACGTTCAGGCGGTCAAGCCCCAGAGAACTGCGTTAGGAGCAGCGAGAGTTTATCACTGTGATGTCTCCTTCGTATTTGTGGATCGGGCATTGCATCGTGAAATCTTGTGTGGTCTGTTCTGGCACCCCAGATAGTGGTATTCTCTTGGTACATCAAATGACCAATAACTGTTTGATATGTTCGGGTTAAAGAGTCGTGTCACAGTGGTTAGCACACGGTGTGTTGAATCTGGCCAACTGAGATTGATTCCTGGCAGTGGCTAACACCGGTGTTGGGGGATATCTTTACTGATCCTGGGCACCCTTTCACCAACCTGGACTGACTAACTTTGTGAGGTGTAGGCAAACGACTCCCATTACCATCTCCCACAGAGAGGAGCCCTTCATCCAGCAGTGGTTTCTTAAAAGAAACCAGCAGTCGTTTCTTAAAGAGCTATTATAATATTCGGAATGATTATTTTCAGGACCGCAAGCAAAGATCCAGTGGCAGTTTTATAAGAATTGTGGGTTGTTGTATGCCCATACGGCACCCAAATTGAAATATTTACCCATAATTACTGTGCTCCATTTCCATATATTCCAGTGTGGAGCTCGGTCGGATCCTTTTGTCTCGAATCCCAAGGTGCCATGTGTGAAGTGACTGCCCTTCCGCTATGTTTACTTTGACCTTCAGTTCATTAACCCCAGGTGAAAAGTCTTGCGAAGAATTAAACACCGCTGAAAATGTCATCGCCGGCAGAGATTCATGTTGTCCCTTCTGCTTGATCACCAAGCTTCCTCTGCATCTGTACGTCTCCTGTGTTCTCACTTATCATCTCTCGCTCCATTTCATAGCGAGGAGGGCGCATGAGAAATACTCGTACTTTGGTGCGGCGTTCACAAACCGTGTCTGTGCACAGCGAGAAAGGGAGCACAGTTTTAGAAAAATTGGCGCTTTTAACACAAAGGCGTTTTAAGCCACCGCAGAGAAAGAAGCACACAACGGGAGATGCACAAAGTGGGGCTCTGCTGCTATGAAAATAAACGGTCGCATTAGCAAAGCAAATAGGACCAGTAAGTAAACATGCAATTAAATTACATGAATGGCTTTTTATTTTTTCTGAGCCGGAGATGGTTGGATTGCGTCGGCGTGTTGCCGTGGCTACGGACGTGCATCGGTGCTGTTTTTGCCGTCCGTCTTGACTGTTCTACGGCTGGATGCGTCGTTGCCTGATGCATTTAAATTCTCGGGTGTTCAAAATAATTAGCTGGCCGTGAATGACGGCTAAATGAATGAGACACAAGCACACGGTTGTGGCTTTGTCTCCAGGGAAACGGCACTCCCCAAAAAATCCCCTTCCCATTACAAAAAATAATTGTAACCTTTAAAGAAAAATATGTAAGATAGTGGCCATCGCTAATGCATTTTGGCTTGGCGTATTTTGCCTGCTTTTGCGCAACTGTGTTCTGAGTGGACGTGCGTCAGTAAACACGTGTTTGCGTGGGTGCACTTGTGCGTTCTGTATCCGTCTGTCAATCTCACGACAGTGTGCCGGGAACCCCCTTACAAGGTGGAAGAATCGGGCTACGCTGGCTTCATACTTCCCATCGAAGTCTACTTCAAGAACAAGGTATGACACAGATGGAAATACTAATAATATCTTCCAACGAGCAACCACGTCTCCGCTCGTATTCCCAAGTGAAATCGGCACACATTTTTCACGCGTGGGATGGTTACCTCCCAGCAACGCGAGCCAGGGAAGTTATGCCAGTTGTCGTGAATCTGGACAAACGTACGCCTTCTGTGATCAGAAGAAGCGCTTCTGCACCCGCTGATCGACGAGAGTGCTTCTTGCTTTCACCTCAGAAGCGCTTCCCGGTGAACAAGGGCTGCGGCTCCAAGTGCTCGTGAAGCAAGCAACGCCACTGTGTGGATAAGCGACTGCAGCACTGTCTGCGTTCAGCTCACGTTCTTGTGTAATTTGCACTCGCCGGGTAATTGCTGGTTTTGCCTTGCGGAATGCATGCGTGGTTTAGCCACGGTCTTATGCAGCCTCGTTGCGGTGTGTGAGCCCTAGTGCATCGTGATTTCAAATTAACAGCCGCAACGTCTTGAGGGTTGTGTTTGCGATCGTGCCTTAGATCTGTCGCTCGAGCCCCAGGTATTTTGTCGCGTGCTTCGGCCAATAATTGGCCCATTCATTATTCCCCTTGAATCAATCCACAGCCTTGTCGTTGATCAAACCCTCATCCGTAGCGGTCCATCCATCAAGCTCGGGCAGCCCGTTCTTTCATCACTCACATCCATCCGTGTGCAATCATCCGTCCGTCGCGTGTACGGCAAATTCCTCCTTTAATTAATCTATCAGGCGTCCATCTGTGTGACAATGCTTCCACCCTATGTGCATCCATCTTCTGGCTCCAGTCGTCCATAGCGCATCATTTGGCTGCCCTTATAAATCAGCCCTTGAACGTGTCACGTATTTCCCTGTCCTCTGTCTGTATGTCTCTTGGTGTGATCGACCGCCAGTTAGAAGTGCCATTCATTCATTATTTTATATCAAGTCAGGTGAGAGAGCCCATTGAAAATAATCCTCTCTTTCAGTGGAGTCCTATGTATGGGCAATAACACAGGTATACCCTTTGCTTAAATACGCTCAAATATTGTAAGCATGAATAACAAGTAAAATGAAGCAAGTGATTATTTCAGTAAAATATATTTTGTACATGAGGTGTAGGACATTATTCAAAGCACTGAAATTCATATTGATCAAGCAACAAGTACATTGCCCATTAAAGTCTGACGACCAAAGGAGAGTTTTTAATCATAGAAGGGTTGCAATATTCCATTTACAAAAAAACATTTTGGTAGAAATAACTTTTGACGTAGAACATAGCACCCTGATGGAGTCATGTGTTACACATAAATGGTTTAAATGTGTAAGTGATAAACTCGATAAAACAATAATAATTTGCAGCCTGTTGTAAATTCACTGCTGGATGAGGGTCTCCCCACACTGTCAGTCATGGAGCTTGTCTAACCATACTTCATATTCTTAGGTTTTTTCGGTAAAGTCACGTAGGTAAAACATCAAAATTAATGAAAATAAAATAAAATAAAACAAAAATCACGACGTTTCGGAGGCAACACAAGTCTCCGTCATCAGGTGGGACCGTCACACCCGAATTAGCTGCATCAAGTGGGTTGTGTTTGCGATCGTGCTTGATGCAGCTAATTCGGCTGTGACGGTCCCACCTGATGACGGAGACTTGTGTTGCCTCCGAAACGTCGTGATTTTTGTTTTATTTTATTTTCATTAATTTTGATGTTTTACCTACGTGACTTTACCGAAAAAACCTAAGAATATGAATCATTGCAGTCACGAAAGCTTCAAATCTAGAATTAACCATACTTCACCACGCTGATCAATTCAAGTTAGTGAAGCCATAGCCTGGCATCAAGCTCGGGGTCACTAGGTTTATATCGCATAGCACTATCCACTGCGCCACCACCCAAAATTTGACAAACTCTGCTGTGATGTCGAAGACAAACTTAGGCTTGTGCATTCGAAACTACGAAAGAATATCCTTAGGCCTGTGCAAATGTTCATCGGTCCGTCACTTAATTCGTCCGTTGTCCATTCGTCCTGACCCTTGCGCGAGAATGCGTCGGTGTTGAGCGCACCCTGACCCTTAACCGCATGATTTACCAACAGGAGGAACCGCGAAAGGTCAAGTTTGACTATGACCTCTTCCTGCACCTGGAGGGGCAGCCACCCGTGAATCACCTGCGCTGCGAGAAGCTCACGTTCAGCAACCCGCCCAGTGACTTCCGCAGGCGACTGCTCAAGGCTGGCGGGGTGAGTGAGCGGAGCGGCTTGTCGTGTCTGACCGGTGTTGATTTAATCAGCTGTGTGTTAATTCCAGAATCGAAATCTTTTTTTTTATCCTGGAGAAAGCCGACGAGCTAAGAAGCTCTGTTTTTTTTACAGATGTCCAGTCGAATTGAGTCACAGGCTTCGTCTGGTTGTTGACACCCTGTGGAGTTTAAGTCATGTGTGTATGCACGTATGTTGAACTTCTTTCGCAACCTACGTAGCCAACCGTGCTAATCGGAGGTGTAGGGGATGGACAACAAACTAAACTCTTAGGTTTTTTCGGTAAAGTCACGTAGGTAAAAATGAAAATAATGATAATAGAAATAAAATAATAAATCACGACGTTTCGGAGGCAACACAAGTCTCCGTCATCAGGTGGGACTGTCACGAGTATGATTCCTTGCAGTCACGAAAGCTTCAAATCTAGAAACAAACTAAACACAAAAAGCAGTTTTTAGTCCGTGGATTTAATTGAGTCAATCAATCAAGGCAGTCGATCATTTGTCCACTCTTGGCATGAGGGCACCCCAATATCAGGTCAGCCAACCAGTCGGCTCTTTTAAAATCTGTATATATACAATAAATTACCAAATTTAGGTATTCCTCAATGCACCTCTGATTCGCACGTTTGGCTACGTACGGTGCGATAGAAGTTAAGCATACGTACAAATATAATACTACTAAACTATCTTCGTCTTTGTCTTCAATCAAACCCATTAATTTCGTCTCATCACAGCAGTCGTAGCCATCGTCATTCGTGACGATTTTCATCCGCTACTCGTCACATCGTTCACTAAACCAAAACATCAGTTTGGTGACGAATATTTTCAAAACTAATTTCGCCCACGAAATTAACACTGCCTACGGGGGGGTGCGGGGGGGGGTTACCCCCTTGCATGCCGACGACCGATGATGGGTCTTTCAGCTCTTTTTGGGAGGCAAATGTGGCCTAAGGAAATCTCACAGCCTCGCACTTGATCAATATCTTCTGCTTACAGTATTATTATTGGGTGCTCTAAATTTAGAAGTAATCAAATAATCACGTTAATTTTCAGTGCTGTAATGAATTATTGGACCGCTCGTGCATTCATCATTGCCCTGCCATTACTAAATCACTCCGTTGAATCTGTGTTCTAAGAATTTTAAATTGTGCACACGAACGCACGCTGTGTACACACACAACAACAACAAATATTTACCCATCCGACCTCGTTCGAGACTATTGGGGCAAGTGCTGTTTGTAAGAACCTTGTAAAGCCCTGCCACCTTTGTGTCCCCAGTGCTCATGTTTATACACCGCTTCAGGTTTCTCATTTATGACAGAAATTCACCCAGGGGGAGATTCGGAAAAGACACCATGTGCCACGGATTTTTACCATGGCCAGCAATTTATCTCGGTTTTCTGCATTTGTAGCCACCACTTCCAATAAAAAAACACACACACATGTAGTAGGTTCAATTGAGGCGCACACTCAACTTGGTGGCAACACTATATATTAACGCATAACAACCAACGTGAACACTATATACAGGGTGGTGACCACCATTCCTAATCTCACTAACAATCGGGGAGTACTACACAGCGGGGCCAGGGCAGGTGACGGGCTGCCTGGTCACAGACAACGATCCTAGACTCGAGGACCGCTGATGGCATCTTCATCCCAGGGTTGAACAGCCCGGCGCTCTGTTCACACCCCGCTTATAACTCCCGTGGCGTGGCCGGCCACGCCCCAGGCCACGCCCCCCTTCTCGATTCTTCGGGAAGGTCCGGGCCCCCAATCACGTGACCCCCAAACTCCCTCCTGGGGCCCCTTAGCCCCTCTTTGTCCGATCACGTGTCCTGTTGGGTTCACGGCCTGACATGACCTCCGTGACACCCGCCTATAGCACCCATACGGAGCCAACACAGTCGTGACGTCATATGTCCCTACGCTCCTACAATCCCGACACAGCAGTGATGTCGTATGTCACTCCACAAACACACATGGACCCTGAATTAGTTTAGTGCCAGTTGTTCTCTCGTGGCAGTTTGGCCAAGGGTGAGCCAACAAATAAAGTGACACTTCAGAATGCATTTTCACATTTTTTGTAGTTGTAGATGAAACTGAAATCCATCAAATGTATATGATTTAGTACCTTGCACATGACATCAGAGGCGTTAACATCACCTTGTGTCTTTTTGTTGACTTTGTGTTAATCTTGTAGTGCATAGAACATAAACTAATTAAATATGTTCATTCTTATTCACCTAAATCGACGTAGGCATCGTGAGCTTAAGAATCCATGCATCGTTATTGACTGAACATGCATTTGTACTGCAGACAGCGTGCTTGGATATTTCCCCCGATATTACGTGGCGTTTAATTATTAAAATAATTCCAGTTGCACGGAATAAGTGTAAGCTGGTCCAGCTAACCCTTGTTATTTGAGGGCCAAGTGATACATGAAGATGACAGGACATTCCAGTCACCTACCAAACCTTACAGCCCATGTTATTTAAATTAAAATGTGTTTGTGGCGGTCTCATAGCGCAAGGCTAATGTGGAGGCGCTGTACTCCACAGACGTAGTCTGCAGTCGCTTTGCAATGGAGGGCAATGTTGCTATGCGTTTTCGTCGTCGGGATTTTCTCGTAATTTTACAATGTGGCCCATGATGCCGGCACTAGAATGGCATTCAGTATGCATATGGAAAATTTTAATTGTGAGTTTTCTTTGATCACACCCTCCTCTAAATTTGTTACTCTTGCTGTAAAATTCAACTGCTGAAAATATTCTGATTTGTTAATATTTACATGTTGCTCAGGATCCCCACTTATTTGCGTATACAGGCAGTCCACAGGCAGTCCCCGAGATATCAACGTCCGACTTACGAACGTCTGCACTTACGAACGAACCAATTTAAGATGTTATTATTTTATTGGAATTTCTCTTACTTGATACAGCAATAGTGCTGTGACGGTTCCACCTGAAGACGGAAGCTTGTGTTGCCTCCGAAACGTCGTGATTTTAATTTTCTTTTTTATTTTACTTTTATTAATTGTAATTTTTTACCTACGTGACTTTACCGAAAAAACCTAAGAATATGAATCCTTGCAGTCACGAAAGCTTCAAATCTAGAATTATTTTAAACTGTCCAACTTGCGAACGTTCGGTCGTACTGACGAACCAAACCGCGGAACTATTTTGTTTGGCGGAGCAATCCTCCGCGAGATGTGATTAGTCCCAGCATCCCGCGCCATGCATGCACGCCCCTTGCTTCAAGCAAGCCAGCATCAGGACTCAAGGTTCGTGAAATAAAACGGAATTTTTTTTTGTACTTTTCATGCAACTTTATTTTATGTTTTACTAGCTATACTACCTGGCTTCGCCTGAGACGTGGATCCACCATGCCCGGCCGCTTTTGTCTCCCCAGTGGCGATGTTCACACACCACGGCAGTTACTCGTTTGAGGCTAAGTCGATCTAGGGGAGGCCCAGGACCAGTTCAAATAATCGACACCGGTGGTGGTGGTGGCCGTGAGCGGGAATCGAACTCGGGTCGCCGGGTTCGTAGCGCAGCGCACGAATCGCTACGCAGTCCCCCCCCACACACAGGATGAAGACAAAATCCCCTGTGTAGCCCATAGGGGGCAAGTGCTGTTAGCGAGCACCTATGAAGGCCGCCACGGCACACGAGGGGGTGGGTGACAGCAGCACGCCCGGCCGCCTTTGTCTCCCCATTGACAATGTTCACACACCACAGCAGTTACTCGTTTGAGGCTGAGTCGACCTAGGGGAGGCCCCGGAGCGGTAGAAATAATCGTCACCGGTAGTGGCCGTGAGCGGGAATCGAACTCGGATCGCCGGGTTCGTAGCACGGTGCGCTAACCACTACACTACAATGCGTTATGCTTCCACATGCGCGGGTCACGTGACAGATTTGACGTCACAGCTCTATTGCCGTTCAAAGAATATATGCTTTATTGAGCTCCCCCCCCCCCCCCCCAAAAGTGTATTTTTATAATTTTTGTATGGTGTACAGTCTGGAAAGTACCCACATGGCAAATTTGCAGCTTGTTGCATGTCAGGAAGTACGCTAAACATTTTGAACAGACACACATATTCACAACTTTACCTTATATGTGGAGATTTACTATACAGTATTTATAGTTTTGCCAAGTAATTTTAAAATCTTTATTATTATTCGAGAAAATATTTTTTATGTATATAGCATCTCAGTGCATGATGCTGTGTGGGACAGTAGGCATACTTATTTTATAGAGAGAAAGAGACAGTCATAAGCAGAAGAAATAAGGAAGATCTTGAACCTGGACTTGAACAAGGACAGGGAGTCAATAGCACAGATGCTTGGGGGAAGGAAATTCCAGACTATACGGGCAGCAGAGGATACTAGGCACGTATCAGGCACGAGTCTTGAAATAAAAAATATTCATGTATGAAATGAATGTTGACAGCCCTAGTCGGGAGTGGGGAATTTCACACGCTTGATTCATTGGCATGCATCCCGAGCATAATAATCTGTTTTCATCCATAAATCAAGTCGACGTTACATCCCTCAGTTTTTGTCATCGGTAACCCGAACGAGACCATCCACTCGCTGGGCTTGATGACCCAATCTTATACACGGGATGGCTGAAACCCGGATTCAAACCCGGAATACTGGCAATTCCCTCTCGGTGGCTTTGACAGTCTTCGAAACTACCCGACCAGTTATATCCGAGTTATTTTAATATGTGCGCACTAAGTTTCCTTTCGGGGTTAGACAGTGGTGTGGGAACCTGGCGGGATTTTCCCCACCGACATTTGTGGCGACGGCGGCGCGTGGTCATGCAGTGCGTGTACACGCGCGTCTTTTTTTTTTTCCACGTTGTTTTCGGCCAACGAGCGCTTTGCTCCGTACCCTTTTACTTTTCCCCCCGAGTTCCACGTGGACGTACCCGCACCACGTGGCACAGGGAGCTCAGCCAGCGCGCGCACACATGCGCGCAGTCGCACGCATCTGCTCGACCGTTAATCATTCACGGGTTATGTTGACGGTCCGCACGGCTGGCAGTACTCGGTGCAGATGATAGACACATTCGATGTAATGTAAGTACGCCGTACACACTAAACCTTTTAGTTTTTGTTGATTGACGTGTTTTCAAAAGTGCGCCGAGTTTATATTTGCTTCATATGCAGATTGAGACGTATTTGTATGTGTGTGCGTGTGTATCTATTTTTTTCCAACACACTTACTGTTATTGCTTTGTAGACTCACCGAGGCTTATTGTGTTGAAAGCTTAAGGCCTAGCGTGAAACTCTTTTAAGTCGCTGAGTATTCAATAAGGGATATGCTGTCGTGTGAATGTCATTTCTCGTATCATTTTACAGTAATATGGTGTATGCATATATAGTCTGATTAGAAAACTGTATACAGCTGTGTTTTAAAGCGTGATTAATTTACTTATCGCACAATATGTTAATGCTGGTAAGCCCTTCTCGTAACTCTTGTACTACACGTAGTGGTATTCTCACCTGTTAAATGTATGAACTTAAATATATATCATGTTCTGTTTTTAAAGCCCAGCCGAAAATATTAAACTGTCAGTAAAACACATTCGTTTTTCAATACACGAGTGTGCTATGTCTATATTGTATATACATCACTTCGGCCCAATCAGTGTGTGTCTGCGTATGCTATTCATTTTAGTTGTGTTGGATGCCTGCTACCCTGACAGACAAGCGTATGGTGACATTTATTGTGAGACTTGCCGTCAAAAGAGTGGTATTCTAGAACTGTTCCACTCATTGTCACAAAGGACTTTTGAGATGTGGGCAAAGTTGCTTTGCTCAATCGAGTGACAGCTCACATTGTAGTCCTTTAGAAAATGACTCCTCTGTCAAAAGATCAGTCTGTGCTACAATATTAAATCGTTGCAAAGTGGAACATACGGAGGTTACAGAAAAGTAAAAGTGGGCCGGTGCAGGACACGCCATTATAAAAGATGACGGTTGATGGTTAATGATAATGACGGATTGGCAGCCAGGGGATTTGGAATTAGTCCAAATGAAGAGATGGAGTGATGAAATAGACTTGTGTGTATGTGCCAGGTGGATTGTTGCATCCGGAAAGTGGGAGATTGCAATGGGTTGGGCAGTTTTTCGTGCAGCAGTGGATTAATTATTCATAGCCGACGATGATAAACTCTTCAGTGTGGTTGTGCTTTATTTGGCTTTCGCACCCAGACTTGACATGGCTAATTAACTTAATTGAAATGCTATTTATTTATCCCACAAAAGCCTCACTTGGTGTCAAGACTCTTTGCTGGCGTGCCCCGCTTTGGAACGTATGACCAGTTCCTTTTTTTTAAGGAGTGCTTTTGCACGAGGGAATAATCCGGAGTACCCTGAGAAAAGCCCCACCATGTGTGCAACGGTAGCAAACCTTCGAAGGTTCACACAAACCTATTCACGAACCAACTTGCTGTACTGCCATATGCCGGCTACCTCGCAGCTCATTTTGGGGTTCTTTAGATGCACAAAGATCTCTGTGTGAGCCACCAACCCTGGCTCCAAAACGCTGTATTACAGCCCTGATATGCGCTACTGTTTTCCAGTGGTCACATCTGGGAGACCCATACAGCCAATAATGTGTTTGCTCCAAAAAAAGATGAATTATTGATCCCTTTATCTAATAAGATGTTCGATGTATTGTATAAGGTCATGCAAGAGTCTTGTGACGTGTAAACCAAAGACATCATGCTGGATATCTTGGACCCAGGGCAGCATCCTAGAGCTAAGAATGTACAGTATAATGAAAATAATACTTCATTCTATGAGGAATCGTTACCAAGTGTCTAAGACTCTATTTCAGCAGGGCACTGCTCGAGATGTTTGAACTATATTTTAAGTGTTTTTTTTTGCTTGGGAGAGTGTTTCAAAGATCAAGGAAAAAACCCATACTCTACGGCAGTGGTTTTCAACCCTTCAGAACCCACGGGCTATTGCCAACCCACAAAAAACATTTCGCAGACCGCCGTACAGTTAATGACGTTGGTGTTTTATAAAAAAAATAATCGTGTTTGCAACGGCTCCGCGAACCATTTCGCACAGCCTTGCGGAACCACAAGGTTGGGAACCACTGCTGTGGCCAGGTCGCTTCTGAAAAATAACTAATAGCTCAGTGGGCTTTACCTGGTAAAATGAAAATAGTTTTAGTTTATTTAGAGTTATTTGCTTACATTTCCCACACTTTGCACTCCGATCGTTTTTTTGTATCATTTGCTGTTGTAAATTTCTGACCCGCCCCTACTGGATATTTGTAAAAAATAGCTTCATTGCTCATCGGATTTCTGCAGGATGAATAAAGATTCAAGATTCTGATTCTGCGTTATACCCACGCGGGTTATGGTAGTGAAAACCGGGCCAGGTGGCTTAGCGGGTAGAGCGAGCAGCTCGTGATTTGGAATGATGCGAGTTCACATCCTGTTTTGGGGGTTGACTTGGCCCATCCATCCCTCTTGGGTCAGTAAGATAAGTAATTATCTGTGGTGAAGTCAACAGAGTGTTATCTGGATAAACACTCGTACCTGCCATAGCAATGTGGAACTTCCAGCACCGTCTCAGA
Source organism: Lampetra planeri (assembly GCF_965212315.1). Lineage (NCBI taxonomy): Eukaryota > Metazoa > Chordata > Hyperoartia > Petromyzontiformes > Petromyzontidae > Lampetra > Lampetra planeri. The sequence goes on along the minus strand of NC_136145.1, from coordinate 3,648,744 downwards.
GCTCTATATCAGGAGATAAATACAGCCTCTGCTCATTTGATATTATTTTGATGGTAGTGAATGTTAATGTTTTTACAGAAACCAAAAGTAGTGGCAATATTTTTCGAGGTTGTCTAGGCATCTCAACACTACAGTGGCATACTCAGGCTTTTTCGGTAAAGTCACTTTACCGAAAAAACCTAAGAGTATGAATCCTTGCAGTCACGAAAGCTTCAAATCTAGAACTACAGTGGCACTGCTGAGAACCTACGCTTGAATATGTGCAGCCATCCGTTATTAAAAACAGGTCACAGGTGCAGTGATTTGATGGGCTCAGCCTGGTCAACAATGACTGCACCAAAAACCATCGCATTACAATTTGGTATTAAACTTAATTGATCTAAATTCGATCGCTGAGAATTAAAAATATTGACCATTTTTCTCTGGCAGGATGGATGAAAAAGTTCTGCACCCACCCCCAGTGTGGATATGAATCACAAGATGCGATCTCAGAAGCAGTTCTGTAATATTTCCTTCTGCGGGCCGTTGCCCAACATCGGGCGATGCACTGCTTTGATTCTCCCTCTCACGGCATAATGCCGTTAACACAGCCAGAATGAAAATGGGGACAATAATACGAGCAAAAAAAATCCCCAAGTGTTTACATTATGAGACCTCATTTACCAGTTGCAAAATAGAGTTATAGGTTTTTACCCTTTCAACTGGTACAAAAACTGACACCTTTATACAAGGGATCATGTTTGCAATAACCACAACACAATCAACTTCAAGGACAGTGCATATCATTTATCAGAGTTGTTTCTTTTTGTATGCATTTTGACTGCTTGTGTTGTGGTTATTGCAAACATGATCCCTTGTATAAAGGTGTCAGTTTTTGTACCAGTTGAAAGGGTTAAAACCTATTACTATATTTTGCAACTGGTAAATGAGGTCTCATAATGTAAATGCTTACCCCGAGCTCTCAATACTCTGATAGTTTGCTGTTTTTGAGTTGTACGCCTTTTGGCGTCATCTGGTCCAACACCAATGGAGACTAGGCTCTAAGAAAAGCTGTCTCGGGTGTAGACCAATCAACTTCAAAGACAGTGCATATCATTATCAGAGTTGTTTCTTTTTGTATGCATTTTGACTGCTTGTGTTGTGGTTATTGCAAACATGATCCCTTGTATAAAGGTGTCAGTTTTTGTACCAGTTGAAAGGGTAAAACCCTATTACTAAATCCCCAAGTGATTGAATCGGATCGATGACCCCAGATGTGAAAAGACTGTCCCACTGGTATTTCCTGCAGATGATGGTGTCACCTGACGGCATGGCAGTGCTCTCTGCACCTCCCGAGGTGCCGTCATCCAGCCACCTGGAACACAGGAAGCCTCCCACCTCGCTGCATGTCAAGGTACCAATCGTGGTTTCCTGGTCAAGGTTCGGGCCAAGTTGAGGGTTAGAGTTAGCGAGAGGTGAGCACTGTTGGACAGTTGAGTCAGCGACTTCGAGCTGGTATGTAATTATTCTTCTGATTGGAGACTAGCGATGAATGAGTTTCATGGCCTGGAACTGAACCCATGTGTCACGTTCGTCATAATGCAGTGCATGCACCCAGCGCATGCCATAGCTGCTGGGCATATAATGACTTGTCCTACGCTAATCAATGACTTGTCAGATTTAGGGCCACGGTTGAATTGAATCATTGATCTCTTTTGTTTGAACTGTCTGTCGCCCCTCTGTACTGTATGTCTACTGTATCCCTTCTCCTGTCTCTCTGCTGCCCTGTCTCCTCTGTACTGCGTCGTCTTTTCTCTCTTGATGCTTGTGCAGCAGTTGTGTCCCGTCTGCCTTTAAGAGTTGGCCATGCATGTCGATGTAGGACCCCCAGTGCTTGGGCAATTGTCGGTGCCGGTTGTGGCTGCGTTCCCGCTAGTCTGTGGTTTTCCGTGCTTTTGAATCGTTCTCTCACTAAGCAAGTAGAAAGGATACTGTGCTTGCTACAAATATATATTTATTATTTTTGTTTACACTGCTTGCCTTGTTTGTACAGTCTCGTTTCTTCTGTTCTCAATTCCATGGTCTATTTAGTTTGTGCTGTCTCGTTTGTGCCGGTTGCTGTTCATGCTTGTTATCTCTCAAGCTGTTTCTGTACTGTCCCGTTTGTATAATTTGTACTATGTGTATTGTTTCTCTATTTCGATTTAAAGCTTTCGTGACAGCAGGGATTCATCTTCTTGGTTCTTTCGGTAAAGTCACGTAGAAGGGAAATAATAAAATAAAATAAAATTTTATATTTTATTATGTTTAAATTAAACATTTTATTATGTTTTATTTTTTTTATTTCCCTTCTACGTGACTTTACCGAAAAAACCAAGAAGATGTTTCTCTATTGTCTGTCTCATTTGTTGTGTGCTCATTGTTTTGCTTTAGCTCGTACCTCCTACTGCCTTGTTTCTTCCACCATTACTCTAAAGGATAGATGTGCGTAGATTAAAACATAATATATATGCTTGCTCACACGATTCGATCCGTTAGCGTGAGTGCAAGGATTTATTTGGTTTACAATTCATTGGTTAATTGTTATACTGTAACTTCCAGAATATATCTTTGATTTACTTGTGGTTATCCTGTTAATTGTTGAGAAAAAGGATTGTTCATGTGGTCACAACATGATTACCGTGGTTATCCACTAATCTCCCTCTCTCCCAATTACTGCAAGTATTTGCCCTTCATTTGGTGGTGATAATGTATGTAATTACATAACGAATTGTGTCATTAAATAACCCATCAAGCAAACCCATTATTAGCTGCAGTTGTAACGTTTAATTGAAGGTTCTCAGTTATGTTATATGTTTACGTGGCGTCAAGAAAGTTTTCTGATGTTATAATATCTGGAGTTGAGTTTGTATATTAGGAGTTTGGATTTGTGTAATTATTCAAGAGTAATTAGTGATGTTGTTGATGTTATTTGAAAATAGGCAAGCAAGTGTCATTGGCAAATCACAAGATATCGATATTGCTTGTAATTCACTCAAGTTATATCCCACGCAAATGTGTTGGCAGTGCTAGTTTAAAATAATACATATCGAATTGCAAAGATCATTAAATTCTGAATACATAGGAGCAGTTCTGTTATGGGCTGTATTATACCGTACTTTTTAGTACCTTGCAGAATCAGATCACGAATCTCACTGGGCTGTCGTGCGGTTAAACCAAGTTGCTAATACGCACGTCTATCCGTCTTCTCTCTCGCTCTTGAAGGATTTCAGCAAGCCGATCGCTTCCCTGAAACCGCCCAAGCCCTTCAAGGGCCACAAGGAGAAGCCGTCGGAGAGCAAGGATTACAAAGCGCCAGCCCCCAGCGATGGCCCCTCCAGGGAAAGCGCCAAGAAGGCGGCAACCGCCAGGCTGCACAAGCCCCGGGACGAGCCGCAGCCGCCACCCCCGGCCACTCCGCTGCCCAAGGCCCCCTCCAAGGAGCCCAAGGCCTTGTCGAAGAGGGACCGGTCAGACGCCGGCGAAGTGGCGGAACCGGCGCCCGTCGCCGCGGAGAGCCGCGAGCCAAAGCCGGCGCCAAAGCGCTCGCGCACGACCCTCGACGACAAACTGGACGCGAAGAGAGCGAAGAAGCCGCCCTCGGACGTGTCGTCCAGGCAGTGGGCATCAGTCTCGTCCTCGTCCTCTTCTTCCTCGTCGTCGTCATCTTCTTCCGCTTCGTCTGCCTCCGCTGTTACTGTCCCAGCTGCTACCGCCGCCGCCGCTGCGGAGAAGGCGGTGCCCAAGGAGAGGCCCTCGAAGGGTGGAGACGTGGATGGCGTGCGGGCGAAGGGTAAGATGACGGCGGCGGCACCGGCAGCACCGGCGGCAGCGCCGGCGGCAGTCCCGGTGGCAGTACCGGCGGCGGTAGCGCCGGTTCCCGCCGAGGAGCGAGCGCGGGACAAGACGTGGCGCAAGAAACACGAGGATGTGGGCCCGGCCAGCAAACCGCACGGAAAATCGCACAGCAGGCTCAGAGACAAGACGGTGCCGGCAGACAGGGAGCCGCCCGCGGAGCGGATATCCAAGGCCAAGGACAAATTGAATTCCACCGCCACCTCCACCGCCGCCGCCGCCACCACCACGACCACCGCCGCAGCCATCTCTGACCGACAGCAACCAGACAGAGGCGTTCCCAAGGACAGAGATGGCAGGGTGGAGGTGACGCCAAACACCAAGGCTCATAGGAAGGCGGACAAGGAGGTGGTGGTGACGGAGAGGAAGGTGGCGCCGCCGGTGGTGCCGCCGGCACTGTCGCCGCCGTGCGACGTGCTGGACCCAGGAGACTCGGACGACGAGCTGTCGCTAGCGACCGACGTGAGTGGCTGAATGCGCTGGACGCTTACCGGTTCACTTGCTTGGGCCCCCAGGTGGCTGCCAGGAGATGGTCCGTAGTGCAGTGGGTGTATTTTTTATTACGTCTGTGTGCGCAGCTCTTGAGTGTTACCCCCTCACGTGGCTGGGTGTTCTTCAGTTATTCGTGTTTCCTCCCGCAAGCCATGCTCATTGATGGACCTCGCCAAACAGCCCTATGAAAGACCTTTCTTAAAATTAGATGAACGATGCAATTTAAATGAATTGTAGCTATTATTGTTTAGGAGCTCATTAATGTGTCATTGTTGGGTTTCTAATGGGAATTGAACGGTGCCTTAAATAATGATACTCATTTAGATAACTTTGTAACAATGGGTTGAATTGGCTGATTAGAAACAGATATGAAATGACAGATTGGCTTCGGTGTTTTCCGGTAAGCTAAAGCAATCTGCCTCTGCATTACACAGGTAGCCTACGTTACTAAATATGCAATTAGTCTTGAGATGTATTACAGTACGGAGTAGTCAGGAATGCGACAGTGAAATAAATGTTTATTACCCAGCAAATGTTGATCTTGATTACGTAGAGTGCACCGACAATTGCCATGAAACAACACATCATTTCACTGAAGCCCAAGTGACATAATATCTCTCGGTCCGTCTTCAAAACACCTTGTGCTCCTCACAATTCTATTGACAGAGCCAAACATGTTGATTGATATTGCACACCTCGCTTTGATCCAGACAAACGTTTAAATTAAGAGGCCAGGGGGGCGGGTCTGAAGCAGGTCGAGAGGTCATGGGGTGGTGTGCGTACGTGGCAGAGTGAAAATAATGATACTCCCACATTCATTTTTTGTATAAAAGCGTTTAAAAAAAAAACGTAATGAAAAGTGGCCCCCTAAATTTTGACTGAATTTATATCTCAGGTGCTGGAGTATGAGTATCTGTCATCCATCTGTGACATGCAAAGTGAAGTGGCTTCCAAGTCTGGGTCATGCTGCCCTGGTGGTGGAAAGGAAATACTGGCTCTCTCGATTGGTCGTAAGCGCAGCTTTGATAACCGTTTAAAGTCTACAAAGTTTGTGGGAAAGAGTAAATCCCACGTCCCTCACTGCGCTGTGCAGCCTCGAGTTTTGAGAATTCAAAGGGGAGCAGAAAAAACTCGTCGAAAGGACCGAAAGGAATAGCCTGCTCGAAATGAGTTTCGTTTGAATATTTATTTACTTGTTGTCATTTATATATTTCATGTCTGGTGTGCGTGAATTGGTATATGTATGTATGTTTCACTTGTTTTGCACCGTATGTAGCCAACCATGCCAATCATATGCTGAACAGTTAAAAAAAAAATTAAGAGTTGGAGTCATTGCTACAATGTCTGCTCATCTGTGTTTTATCATACGATAGGTAACACAAAAATACGCCGTAATATTTCATTGCTTCTACATACTATTAACATGCCCTCCCTTTGTTAATGCTACCCCCCCCCCCCTCCCTTTGGTGCTGCTGATCCTGCATAATGCATGGGCATAATATGACTTTGAAACCCCCCCGCCCACCTCCTACGCATTTCCCATGAATATGCTAAATTCCTCTTGATATGCACATTCTTTTGTCAAGGCTCTCTTCTTCTTCCACCTCCAACTCAGCTTATATATAAGCTCCTAGCTTGGCAGTGTTTCATTCTTCACCTGAAGACGGCTGCTTGCGTTGTAGCCGAAACGTCGTGAGAATTGTTTTATTATGTTTTATTTTTATTATTTTATTACTTCCCTTCTACGTGACTTTACCGAAAGAACCAAGAAGATTGGCAATGAGTTTGGATAACTTATTTGCGAGAGCATCAAGCTTCAGGCCGCCAACTGCTCCGGAATTTTCCAGGATCGTCCTCTTTTCAAGATAGCTGGCCTGAGAAATCTGCAAGTCTTCCCGGGGACGTTTAAGATTAGAAGTTCCAGTCTTTGTCCCGTACGTGTTCATGCATCTTATATCCATGATATGTCCCAGTTAGTTTGTACGTAATCACACTGCCGACGTTAAAGGCATTCATTCAAATATTGTTTGTGGTCGACTCATCCCACCATCAACAATCCACCAGGGTGGATAAATTAGGTACCATCCGGTCATCGTCTTTCATATGGCTGGACGAATAGGATGGTTGACCTGGCCAAAGGGAAGCACTTTCACCACTCGTTGCAGAAGTTTGTGGTTCTATTCCGACAGGCTGCCCTGGTTAATTCCGATGGTGTATTAAGCATAAAATACACACTGCCTGCTTCACAGTGTCGCAGCTGATCACAGCGATTAGGTACTACGCGCACGTATGACGGTATTACTGAGAGCGTGAAGGTAATGCTGAGAGTGCTGTACCGTCATGCCGAGTGAGTGTCGTGTTGAAGCGGGCGTGATGTGGTAATGCTAACCCGCGTCTTGTGTAGTAATACAGAGTGTTGTAGTAACAGAGTGAGCGTTGTGTAGCAACAGAGTCTTGTGTAGTAACACAGAGTCTTGTGTAGTAACACAGAGTGAGTGTTGTGTAGTAACAGAGTGAGTGTTGTGTAGTAACACAGAGTCTTGTGTAGTAACACAGAGTGAGTGTTGTGTAGTAACACAGAGTGAGTGTTGTGTAGTAACACAGAGTGAGTGTTGTGTAGTAACACAGAGTGAGTGTTGTGTAGTAACACAGAGTGAGTATTGTATAGTAACACAGAGTGAGTGTTGTGTAGTAACACAGAGTGAGTGTTGTGTAGTAACACAGAGTGAGTGTTGTGTAGTAACGCAGAGTGAGTGCTGTGTAGTAACACAGAGTGAGTGTTGTGTAGTAACGCAGAGTGGATTTGACACCTGATGACGATTGCTTGTGTTGCAGTCGAAACGTCGTGAGAATTTTTATTGTTTTATATTTATATTATTTTATATTTATATTATTTTATTATTTCCCTTCTACGTGACTTTACCGAAAGAACCAAGAATATAGAGTGAGTGTTGTGTAGTAACACAGAGTGAGTGCTGTGTAGTAACACAGAGCGAGTGCTGTGGTGTAATTCTCACCGTTGTGTTGTAGGAAAGGCCTGCGAGCGTAGCGAGTGGGGCGTCCTCCATTTCGCATGGAGCTGCTCCTGAACCAGGTAAAACCGCACCTTGTTTGCTACCCTACTTGGATCAACGGAGACATCATCTTCCCTAGCCAACTTGCGCTGGGAATGTTTTGTTGAACATCGATTTTCGTTTGCGCAATGTTTTATATTGCTCATGTTGGCGCAGTTGTGTTTGCCACGTTTGCTATTTGTTTATTTTAGTGTTTGTCGTTGCGGTAACCCACGTCACTTTTCTCGTACCTTGAGTTCTCACCTGCTTAAACAAAATTAACTTCATGCGTACGTCTGCATACACCTACGTATATCTGTATACACTTGCAAATACGTATGTATATGTTTAATACGTATGAATATACCCTCGTCATCTACATATATCTGTCTGCAGCGGAATATCCCCGCATATACCTAAATATTCCTACACGCATCAAAATACACTTAGATGCACCTACCTCCGTCTATGTAGATCTCACACTGCACCTTACCACATACCTGCAATGTACGCACACATACATGCCGCCTGCATACACCGCACCTTACTCCCCGCACACAAAAATCACAATATACCTACCCACACGCGACCGTGCCTTCATATGGGTGCCGGTGGAGGCGAGATGTTAACAACCTCGCTTGGTATACAGGAGGTCATGGGTTCGATCCTGACCCTGACGACTGTATATTTCGAGTTTGCATGTTCTCCCCGTGGTCGCGTGGATTTTTCTCTGGGCCCTCCGGTTTTTCCCTCCGCATTTAAAACATGCTCTAAATTTCCACATGATAAGCCACTTGTTTGAGCAATCTTTTGTGGCCAGGCTGCTCAGTGGGCCTTACGTGGTAAAATCTATATACTCGCATGCACTTTACATTTCATATCCATACTTGTTCATACACCGACCTGCACATACAATGTTGAAATCGGTAAACGCTCGTCTTTAATAACTGTAGCTCAATGGACAAATGTAATTTCCTTTCTGGCGATAAACGCCTCAATTTCCTTTCAGCCCTTTTATATTGTTGTTATCACGAAACGTACAAGTTGGATTTCTTAAATTGCCTCCTCCCACTGCGTTCACATGACTCTCTCTTGCCTCAGTTCACCGTCCACTGCCCACAGTCACCCTCGGATATCCTGCTTGTATATGTATGTACGTTGAACTTCTTTCGCACCGAATGTAACCAACCGCGATAATCGGAGGTGTGGGGGAAGGACAACAAAACTAAACACAAAAATCAGTTCTAAGGAAATTAGTTTTCAATCTAGATGATGATTTAAAAGTGCATATAACTCAAGTGGCTTCCTAATATCGGAAGGAAGAGCGTTCCAGACGGCCGCAGAAGTGCATCTGAAAGTGCGCGAGGCAGTGACCGTCTTTGTTCGATGGTTTGCCAAAAACCGCTGCCCTATCATCCTCCCCCCCCCCCCTCACGTATTGCCCTCCGTCCACCCCAATTTCAGCCCAGTCAGAGCGTTCGTTTCCGGAGCCACTCAGCGTCAGCCCCAGCGAGGACGAACAGGAGCCGCCCTCCGCGCCTAAAAGTTCCAGGTGCCACTGCCCACGACCATCGCAATCCATCCACTCTGTGCGTTCCAGAGAAACCCGTGCCAGGCAAGCTGTTGGGCAAGTGAAATGGCCAAGCAGGAGCACGTTTTGCCGTTTGTTGCAGAAGTTTGTGGCTCGAATTCCGGCAGGCCACCCTGGTTAACACTACGGGTGTATCAAGCATAAATACATGCAGTCCGCTTCACGGTGCAAGCCAAAGATCCCGTGACATTATTTGTAAGCGGTTAGTCTGTGTGCCGGAACCACGTCTAGAATGTACACATTTGAAATATACTCCCAAGTTACGTAATTGAAATTACTATCTTGAAAACAACACAGCAGAATTTTCCCCGATGGGCAAACTGTACCCATCTGTGAAACGTAGCACTTTCATGATATTCTTGCACTAAAACAATGCGGCACATTCGAAGCATGCTGATCATTTGATCGTGATGGTTTGATTTAACAGGGGTGCATGGATTGGTTTTATTAAGAGACCGGGTTGACCTGATGCAACGCTCGATGGAGTCAATTTGACAGCCTGATGTAAATCTCACGCAAGAGCCTGGGATGCAAAGCCAGAATTTTGACACGGTTGGCTCAGTTTGCTAACATGTGCACGGCACTAGCGATCCGGCCTCCGGTACAGACCATAGGCAATAAAAAAACTTTTGAGGGTGTGCATAGCGGCGTGATAGGGGAGCTGCTGTCACGGGAATGTGATCAGAGGTAGTAAGGCCGAGGAAACTAGCCATTTACTCCCTCCCCCACATGATGATTCAGTTAATCGTCACTCTTCCCAGTTCAATTCAAGAATGAAACATTTATTGTTCAGTTTTCACTGCCGAGTCTGTACCCTTTCGCCTTCCGTAGCTTTTGATTGCGCCATTAGACCAAATAGAACGCTTGCATACAATTTACATATGATTCGCATATATTGAAATGATATGCATATGCTTAGCCCATTTGTCGATCCGCTGCTGGATGAGGGCTTCCCTACATCGATGCGGGTCACAGGGCTGATTTCACCGGACCAGTCGGGTCGCATTTGGTAAAGTTCTGAAGGATTTTACAGCACGTCCCTCTGCTGTCCACCACTTAGCCATGCAGCAGTCTATGACAACTTAGCATGCGCAGTGCTCACCCACTCTCCAGGCTCAAACCTGCTTAGCTTCGGAGATCTGACGAGATCTGGCACAATTCTGCTGGTGATTTAGTGAAAATGCGATCGTCCGTAAAGGCGAAAGAGCTTTACGCGATTGCGTGAGCAAGCGAGAGCCCGGTCGCTTGAGCCCGGGTCTCAGAGTGTAGACGGCATTGAAGCACTCGCTGATCTCGAGTGCGTAACGGGTGGCCGTGCGGACGTTCTGCAGGTCCAGCGAGCTCAGCGACAGCGAGCACAGCTCAGACGCGTCGCCCGCACCGCCCATCCTCCGCCACGCCAACAAGGTACCGTCCCCTCCTCCTCTCCCCACGCAGACCCCTCCGCTCAGCTCACCTTCCACCTCCGCTCAGCTCACTTTCCCCTTCCTCTCAGCTCACCGATGAATCCTCGCCGAGACAAAGCCCAGGTTTTTTCCGTGCTCATCATACGGCGGGCTTTTTTTCATCGCTGCCAAGCTCGTACGTGTACAACCCCGTTGTCAGTCCACTGCTGGATAGGGATGATGTATACAAGTTGGGATCTAAAATTACAATTACGCGGTGTAATTAGAAATGAAAAATACCAATCTCACAGCCACTGTGCGTCCTCTAAATCACTGTTGCGGGTTTATTTTTTATTAACCAAATGCATGCAAGGTGCTTCTTCTTTCATAGCTGCACGCAATTATTTGCGCGCACTCTGCACAGTTCCACTAACGTGCGCTCGTCAATCCACCGCTGGATGGAGGGCCCCCCCCCCCCCCCATGCCAGGCAGGCCAAGGGGCTTATATGAGGATATTTCACCTCGCTGGTCAGCACCACCGGTTGGTGAAGGGATCATAGATGTACAGTACAACAAGATTTTTGGCTGCACTCCCCTCTGCTGCCTACAACGTAGTTCTGCGGAAAAGCTCCAACACCCGATGTCCACACGCTAGCAAGACTTATCCGTGCTTACATGGGGCTTCTGTGTTGACAACAGATGAGATGTGGCTGATGAGGTATTCTGCCAGTCATCTCAGTCAGGCAACCCATGGCACCTGGGTCTGTCCCGTGACCTCCTGGCAGCGGAGGCGTTCGACACTTCACGTGGCCTTACAGTGCACATTGCCTGGCACAAGCACCATGCTGACTTCACCGCCACTTAGTGGCGAATGGCGGTTGTTGTTTTTCGTGGTTCCGACCGGTGTCTACACAAAAACCTTTAGAGATGGCCGGATGGCTTGGACTACTCCCGTCGCATAAATATATAATTATGAATATCCCGTGGAAAAAAATTGTCCCTACAAATTGGAACATGGAATTTCGACTTCTGGGTCAGGATTTCATCCCCTCCTTCATTCCTGGTTGCATAACCTGTTTCCTCACTCGTGACAGATTAAATTAAAGTCTCGCTGGGGTCACGTGGTTGAAACTGCTTTACACAGGGCCCACTGCTCAATCCACCCAAGCCCATGTGTTTATTTGGATTTAGTAAGATTTTTTTCTTCTGAATGAGCTGCTTACGTTTACAGTCAACTTTTGTTTATACGGGGTGGGGGGGAGGGGTAATTGGAAAGAGTGGGTGGTGGCCCAGATAAAATGACCGTGGATAAGACAAAGCACATGTAAATCAGGCTATACAAATGTCTGTATTACTCACCCACAAAGACTGTGTGCGAATAGATAGATTGTGCCATATGTTTTCATGGCTTTTGAAAGTAATCAAGTTTTACTTGCCGATGTGTTTGCTGTCACGTGTGCACTCAGTCATGGACCCTCTACGAGTGAGGAGCAGCTCATATTCAAAACAGCATGTGTACAAAAATCCTTCTTTTGTATTTTGTGTAAGCTCTGTTAATCCATAACACAGATTATAATCTGTGGGCAGATTATAATCTGAATCTATCTGTTGGGTTTCCTACCATCTGTGATTATAATCTGATTATAATCTGCCCACAGATAATCTAGAGTTAACTGTACATGGCTGTCTTGTACAACATAATTACATGCTATAATGTTAGCGGCTATATTAAATTCAAATTATTATTGTAGGAACGAGTAACCTTTTTTTAATTATGACTCTTTTGTGTGATTTGCTTGCATTTCCTTTACTTTGCACTACTATCGTGTTTTCGTATTTTTGTTGTTGTAACTTTCTGACCCGCCCCGACTGGACATCTGTGAAAAAAAGCTTCATAGCTCATCAGATTCCTATAAGTAAAGATTCCTGATTTAAGATTTTTTTTTTTTTTACAATTTTGGGGTTTTAGTAGCATCAACATGCATAAGTATTGCTATTTGATGTGCCGATATTATAGGGGTATATAAACAATGCCCTAAATTTACACAGGAAATCCTTACCACGTCTCAAGGCGTTTTCCATTGCCGTGGTTTCTTCCGTTAATGTTTGGCACATGGTAGGAAACCCAACACAGATAGATTCAAGAATCCAATGCTGTGTTGTTTATCTTGTTCATTTTGCAGCCCAAACCTACCACACCTGGCATGCACAGGCAGTCTCCCATGCAAGTACTAACCAAGCTCAACCCTGTGTAGCTTCTGAGATCTGACAAGACTGGGGTGCATTCATGCGGATTTGTGATCGTGGGCAGGAATTTTTGGACTCTGATAGTCCATTGAGATATTAAATAAAAACTCAACACCTTCAACACCTCCAACACCGATTAGCTCGGTTGGCTACGTAGACGTTCAACATACATACATTAAAAACTTGGCCGTAAAAGGCAAAACTATATAATAGGTGACGTTTCAGGCCAATGACCCTTATTTATTGAGATATGTCATTGGCAAAGTGAGCCCTGACCAAAAATATATAGACTATAAAAAAAGCACACATTTACACGTGCTCCCTTCCTGTGTGCCGCCACCCATCTAAGAACACACCGGTTGATGCGAATGATTGACGATTTGTACGGTTCTATTCACCGCGTCTGTTCAGCGTGAGGTTTGACCTAACCACGGCTCGCGGAGGTGGACTAGTCCTGACTGCACTGTGACTCACAATGGAAGGATGGAGCATGGGTCTGGCCCTAGGGACTTGGGGGAAGAGTGAATTAAACAAGAGCGGGGAGGGAATTCGTATTGATCCCTGGGTCGATTCCTCATCATGCGTCTCTAATTGTGTTTATCTGTTGCTTGTGTCTTTTCTAGCGCTTGACGGAGAGTTTGGGTGCGCTACGCACAATGTGTACAGCATTACTACGGGGATGTTACAAGCTCTGTTGTGTAAACTTGCATAACAATGGTGGATATTGTCAGCGGTTTTTTTCCATTGTTTACTTATCTAAAGTAAGGAAAATGTTTTTCAATCTGGCCCGGGTTACTGTGGAGGTCAGATCACTCACTGAGCTGGCTGTACTAAGAGAGAGAGAGCCTGTGTTCTAATCTGTGGAGCCACCCATAATTAAACCATGTGTCTTGAGTTTTATGGTCTCGGCCTGCTGGCTGATGATTGCATGAAAACAACATCATTGGTTTTTATTTTTTCACAGTTCAATCTAGTAAAAAAAAATTGCAACTGTGAGAATTACAAAAAATTGTCATGCACTGAGCATCACTTGGAGAGCAGGGCTGCATTGAAAAGTACAGTGACCCGAGATTGAATAAGAGATCACTTTGACGGGATCTCAGAAGGAATGCCGGAATTGTCTCCTTTCACATGCTGTTCTCTTCTTGGTTCTTTCGGTAAAGTCACGTAGAATGGAAATAATAAAAATAAAACATTATAAAATAATTCTCACGACGTTTCGGCCACAACGCAAGTAGCCGTCCTCAGGTGGAGAACAGGTCTGTCGAGGAGACAGAGTCTGAATGACAGAGAATTAAAAAAAAAATTATTTTATTATTTCCATTCTACGTGACTTTACCAAAAGAACCAAGAAGATGAATCCCTGCAGTCACGAAAGCTTAAATCGACAAATAAAATAATTCTCACGACGTTTCGGCTACTCGGCTACTTGCGTTGTGGCCGAAACGTCGTGAGAATAATTTTATTATGTTTTATTTTTATTATTTTATTGTTTCCATTCTACGAGACTTGACCGAAAGAACCAAGAAGATGAATCCCTGCAGTCACGAAAGCTTTAAATTGAAATTTATGCTGTTCTCTGTTAAGGGGGGTGGGGCACGACTCCGCCAGAGTTTCAAATGGACATTGTAGGTCCCATCACACGATGCCAATAGCACAATCGTGAATAACACTGGGAGAGACGATAATTTAATATAAAAAGTGAATTTGAGAATTTAAAATGTGGATCAGATATGCAAGGCACCCAAAGTGCCGTACATTGGCATTTATACCATCAACTGACCTGCGTAGTTTGCAACGTGGTACCCAATGTGTCGTCTATTTTGATGATAGATGCACCACGTATTTATATGAATAACACTACATTTCGATTTAAAGCTTTCGTGACTGCAGGGATTCATCTTCTTGGTTCTTTCGGTAAAGTCACGTAGAATGTAAATAATAAAATAATAAAAATAAAACATAATAAAATAATTCTCAGACTGTCTTCTCGACAGACCTGTTCTCCACCTGAGGACGGCTGCTTGCGTTGTGGCCGAAACGTCGTGAGAAATATTTTATTATGTTTTATTATTTCCATTCTACGTGACTTTACCGAAAGAACCAAGAAGATGAATAACACTGTCCACCTTTACTACGACAGCTGATCCAAAGCCGTGGTCATGTACACAGGTAGAGTAATAGCGCATGTGACCCGCAGTCCCAGGGAAAATTAATATAGCGTAAGACAACGATGAATTAAATTAAATTACTTCAAATGCCATGCCATGACCCGGTGAATAACATGCTGTGCACAATCGATAGTTATTGCATATATGGGATATTTGAAGGTATTACAACCCTGTTGGTCAGACATTTCCAGTTATTTTTGAGCAGTGAATTAATCTGTTCAACTGTCCTTTTTTCCCAAGTTTATTCAAATTGATCTATATTTGCCATTCCTTGAAACGATGTATCCTTTCAGAACTCTCGCCCACCAGAGCAATGACTCACTCCCCCCCCCCCCCCGCATATTAGAGAACAGCCCATATAAGGAGATATGAGAGAACTACTTCTGGTATCCCTTCAAGTGACCTTTTTCATCAACACATACGGGGGACCGTTTTATAACACTCCCTGCCACAAAATAAATCTTCATCAAATGAACGTGAAAACCAAATTTTTATTTAATTGTATGGGGTTATTTGGTTACTGGGCTGAAACCAATCAACTCGCTGCACTTGAAAGCCCGGTCTAAACCAATTTAAAATCCAGGGATCTCAGTGGTGACCTCTTTTAAAATATATTCCCATTCAGGCCTCCCGCAGCGGGGCCATCAGAGGATTAGTGCCTAAGGTGACATCACAGAACTCGCATAAAGTCACTTCCTCTGGCCTAGATTATCCATTTCAGCAATAGACATGGTAGGTGCCTAGCAGTAAAGTCACGTAGAAGGGAAATAATAAAATACAATTCTCACGACGTTTCGGCAACAACGCAAGCAGCCGTCCTCAGGTGAAGAACAGGTCTGTCGGAAAGAGGATGGCTGCTTGCGTTGTGGCCGAAACGTCGTGAGAATTGTATTTTATTATGTTTTATTTTTATTATTTTATTATTTCCCTTCTACGTGACTTTACCGAAAGAACCAAGAAGATGAATCCCTGCAGTCACGAAAGCTTTAAATCGAAATTTAGGTGCCTAGCAATCAAATATTTTCATTTGTTCATTCTCAGAGCCAGATAAGCTAATTAAATGAAAACTTACATCTGATATAATCCGATGTTTTTTGTGTGCGTGTGAAGTCAGTATCTTCGTGTTTTCTTGCCATTGATCATTAGATTGTTATTCTGAACCACTTTTGTACATTATTAAAATATCTATGGATTTCGACGGTCAGTTAAGTAACTGCTTTCACGCTATAGTAGAGGATTGTATCATTAGCATACTGATTAATATTGAAATATATGCATGTTTTCGGTGTGTGGTGAGAATTGAGACCAACAGGGGCCCAAGTATAGAGCCCTGGGGAAGCCCCATTTGTGATTTCAGAACTAATTTGAAGTCACTTCCTCTGGCCTAGATTATCCATAAGAGGAACACACATTCTAGATGCCTGGCAATCTTCTTTTTTGTTAATTTATGGAAACAAATAACCGCCTGCCAGTGAGGTCGGACTTTAACCTTCACTAAATGCATCGGGACCTAGTCCGGAGGATTCTAGTTGTGTAGTGCCGCGGCATTCGATCCGCATTATCACAAGTCTTACTGGCATCTATAAAGATTTCTCCGCTAATCTGACCTTGGTCCATAGCACACTATATATATATCATACGTAACTTTCAGCAGGGTGGTTATTGCAGATTGCTTTGGGCGATAGCCGGACCTAAACTGATTTAGAAAGGAACACTTGAGTGTAGAAGTCCATTCTATTGTAATTTACAAACATCTTGAAGACTTTAGACAACACAGTGATATTGGCCGATAGTTAAACATTGTAAATTTCTCTCCAAATTTAAAACTGAGAATCACCTTTGCCAGTTTCCAGGCAGCTGTAAATATGTGTGAATTTAACAATTGATTCAGTAAATCAGGCAGTGGATAAGAGATTTGGAGCCGTGACATATTCCAGTTCAAGGTTATGTTTGATAGATTTAAATTCAAGGCTACTAGCAGCATAAGAGTAATATTTGTCTGGTGATGGCACGCAGTTTATGAAATAACCATTGAAACATTGTGAAATGGTTATTTGAATTACTAGGAGTAATTTACTGTTTTGTTTTGGCAAACTATTTCTAAGATATTAGTGTTCTGCACAGGATAAAGTGTATACTTTTTTGTTTTCAAACAATTTCCGGCAGTCAGTTAAGTTGGTTTCTAAATTTTACTCACAGTACGTGCCAAATGCTTCATGAATGGAATTGGCCCAACATCCAAAAGCTTTTTGTCTGAATCTGAGATTTGAACCCAAGATCTTTGTTTTGCCGGCTCGGTGCTCTCACTGAGCGGTGGTGCCACCACGATGTTAACTACCTTGCCTGGTCTACACGAGGTCGTGGGCTCGATCCCGACCCTGACGCCTGTATATTTGGAGTTTGCATGTATCTCTCCCCACGGTCGTGTGGTTTTTCTCCGAGTCCCCCAGTTTTTCCTTCCACGTGTAGAATCGGCATTGCTTTTAGAGTATTTGGCAGCTTTATATTTCCACGTGATAAGCTACTTCATTGAGCTATCATTTGTGGCCAAGTCGCTTTGGAAAAAGAGCCAAGTAGCTCAGTGGGCCTTACCTGGTAAAATTTAAAATAGTTTATAGTACATCATATCAGCCCTGAGCCACCAGGGTAGCTTGACTTTGTCATTCATGAAGTCTCAAACTCGTGTTGGACAGACAAACCCGAACTACAAGATGAGCGACGTTAATTGTTCGTGTTGCTGTCTTCTTGTAAGGTTTGAGCTTCTTTCGCACCGCACGTAGCCAAACCTGCTAATCGGAGGTGCGGGGCGGGGGGGGAATCGGAGGTGCGTGGGGAAAGAAGAAGAAAATAGAGATGATGAGCGACTGAGAACAACATCGCAGCAGCCACAAAGTGTCATTTAGCTTAGGCCTGTGGCGCTTGATGAGCAAATCGCGAAATGTATTCGCGTTACAGATTTTCTTGCTGTGCATTTCACACCTGATGACGATTGCTTGTGTTGCAGTCGAAACGTCGTGAGAATTTTTATTGTTTTATATTCATATTGTTTTATTGTTTCCCTTCTACGTGACTTTACCGAAAGAACCACGAATATGAATCCCTGCAGTCACAAAGCTTTAAATCAAAACGTCACAGATTGTTTTATTTGTATTATTGTACGAGCGTGTCGTGCACGAGCCGATCGTCACGTCCGCCGCCGTCTGTCCTCCCTGACCGCCGTCGCGGCTGCTTGCAGGCCTACATGGAGGAGCTGGTACGGCTGCACCGCAGGCTCATGATGCTGCGTGAGAGGAGCACCCTACAGCAGGTAAATCCTCCGCTCGGTCCCCTCGTTCGTCGGCAATTAACCTGCAGATGCGGCGCCTTCAAGAGCTGCCGTCGTAATGGTCAGCACACTGGATGTGCGCCATGGTGGCTATGAGATGTTAACTACCTCGCCTGGTATTCAGGAGGATGTGGGTTCGATCCCGACCCTGACTCCTCTATATTTTTGTAGTTTGCATGTTTTCTCCGTGGTTGCGTGGATTATTTTCCGGGTCCTCCGGTTTATCCCTCAACATTTAGAATCGACATGCATTTAGGGTATTTGGCTGCTATGAATTTCCACGTGATAATTGAGCTATCTTTTGTGGCCAGGTCGCTTCTGAAAAAGAGCCGTATAGCTCAGTGTGGTGCGTGGTATAATAAACAATAGTTGAATAGTTTGAAATAGTTGAACGATCCGTGGGGTGACTTTCTGAAATCCCCCCCGACCCCGCCCAACTCTGCCCAGTATGAATGAGTTCACCACAGTTAGTCGATTGGCAAGCCACGTGCGGCGAGGTAAAGTGTGGGTTCGTCCACCTATCACGCCTGGTCAACGCAGAAGAGTAGACCAAATACCAGCGAGTTTGCTCGAGTGTGAGCACCCGCACGGCTAGACCTTAACGCTTTATGCAGCATCTTCGGTGTTTGTCGTTGGCCTCGACCCATCGGCTGTCGTCACTTGGAGTGGCGTGGCCTGCTTGGACACACTTTTCTTAACGGTCAATACGATGCCCATAGCCTGTTTGTTCTCAGCTCCGCGTGGTCGTCCGTCTGTCTAGCAGATGCCGACCCGAGTACAGAATTAGTGACAAAACTTATATAACAAAACCGGCAGTGGCAGTGTTAATGATGAAAGTGGGCGGATATTTTGTTTTGTGCTTGTATACAACCGCCAATACTCATTTGTTTGATACATTATGCGAAATCAGAATCATTAAACTGCAGGAATCCGATGAGCAATGAATCTCTTTTTCACGGATGTGAAGTAGTTTTAAACAGTCCGATCACTGCGGAGATTGAGCGGCGAGATCACCTGGAGCTAGATGGATTGTTGCATTGCGAGATTGTGAGAGACACCGATGACTTGGGGAAGTGTTCATCCACTAGTTGACAGAGCACGGCTGATGATGATGTTGACTGTGGGGAGTGTGAGGGTCGCGGTTAACGTGCGGCACTATGAACCCGGCAACCCGAGTTCGATTCCCGCTCACGGCCAACACCAATGACGATTATTTAAACCGATCACGGGCCTCCCCTAGGTCAACTCGGCCTCAAATGTGTTCCTGGTGTATGGTGTGTAAACATCACCACTGGGGAGACAAAGGTGGCCGGGCATGGTGTTGGCCACCCATCTCCTCGTGTGCTGTGCCAGCCTTCATAAGTGCTCGCTAACAGAACTTTCCCCAACAGTCTGATGAGGCTATACCGGCGATCTTTGTCTTTGCGTGGGGCGCCACAGGTGGTGAATCTCATCGAAGAGACGGGACACTTCCAGGTGACGAGCACCACCTTCGACTTCGACCTCTTCTCCCTCGACCAGGCCATCGTGCGCAAGCTGCAGAGCTACTTGGGTCCCACCGAGGCCGTGTGACCCTCGACCCCCCCACTCTGACCCCTCCCGCTCCCTCGCCCGCGTGAGGCCGCCCCGCGAGGTCACCGTTGCCTCTGTTCCACTGGGCAACCGAGCCAGCCCTGTCCGTGGCTCACGAGGCACCAGGTCATTTTTCCACTGCAGAATCCGAGCCGCGCATCTTGCGTCGCGTACAAGACACGCTTTGTAAATGCCGCCGTGACCTCGCAGCGTGTACCGGCTCACCTAACGCTGAACCTGGCCCCGCTTGGCCACCCCCCGAGCCTGATCCAGATGTCCCGAGGCTAGCGTGTCGCAGTTCGCTCATGGCTCGGTGCGCCAAATTGCCGGTGGAAAGCCTTCCCGTGCCGTGAGGGCCCCCCCCCCCCCCCGCGCGCTGGCTCGGCTCGGATGTGCCGCTGGAAATTGGGGTACAAATTACCACTCTTGGTTCCGGTTTTAGAAACGAATACAATTCTGCCTTTGGCTCTTGGGGTCTCAAACGGTGCGCGCAGGCGGTTTAATAGAACACTTGCAATGCTGGCGGGAGTTACTTCGTAGAAGCTGCTGCCACCAGATGGCAGCATGGGAGAGAGAGCGAGCGTTAGGATGTTAAGAATGCTACGAATAAGCAAGGGTGGAGCTGTGCACACGATACACTTCCACCGATGACCAAATCGATGTCGGGTTGAGCCTGGATCGTCGTGCTTGGGCGGGTGACCACCATGCACAACGGGTTGTTGTAGGCGTCTGCGTGGCTGCCCGACAGCGGTCTAAAAAGGGCAGTGCGGCAAAATGCGTCGAACTGTACTTTCGTGCTCTCGCCTCTACGCGCCGCCCGCCTTCTGCAAACGACGCTGGATCAGCGTCGTGAAGTATGACCAAATTGCCCCCAAGATCCGCACAATAACCGGCTGTTACACGCTGCTTCTCATGCTACCATCTGGTAGCAGAAGCTCTGGTGAAGTGACTTCTGCCAGCAGTATGTTGGTAATCGTGTGGATTTTTCTCTTGGTCTCCTCTCCAG
Organism: Lampetra planeri; assembly: GCF_965212315.1. NCBI lineage: Eukaryota > Metazoa > Chordata > Hyperoartia > Petromyzontiformes > Petromyzontidae > Lampetra > Lampetra planeri. The sequence continues at coordinate 3,628,029 of NC_136145.1, read as the reverse complement.
TTTTTCCCTACAGATTTGCGAACGTGAGTTTAGAATATTTGGCTGCTATAAATTCCCACGTGATGACAAGCCACTTGGTTGAGCCATCATTTGTGGCCAGGTCGCTTCTGAACAATAGCTACACAGCTCAGTGGGCCTTGCCTGGTAACATAAGAGTATGTTTAGGTGAGTTAATAGCGGTCGCCTTCCAAATTGCCGGGTAGCCCGCAACGCGTCACCTGCGTGCGGGACGAGGTGAGGCGAAGAGTTTAATTTGCCATGTTGGCAGAAGCTCCTGCGAAGTAACTACCACCAGCATTGCAATGTTCACAGCGATCGCCCCCCCCTCCGTTTTTCCAGTCGCCCGGTCGCCTGCAACGCGTCACCTCCGTGCGGACAAGGTGATGGGGTGAAAAGTTTTTTTTTTATTTCCTCTTCAAAACCGGAGCCGGGCGGTGAGATGAGCCCCCTACGGGCTGGGGAGCTCTTATTTATTTAGTTTCGTTTTTTTTTTTGTCAACGATGTTTGTAGCCGTGTGTGTGCGTGCGTGCGTGCGGTTTGCACAGCCCGTGTCTGCATGCGGGGGCGAGGGGGGCGACATGTTCGTCAGCTATACCCTCGATCCCCCCCCACCTACCCCCCCCCCACCCCCCCCGGGTAAAAGTAAAGCGGGCCGCATTTATTTTCTGACGCGCGTGTCGAGCGGTCGGGTTCTTTTGATTTCAGCTGTAGCCGTGTTGTGTTTTCGCCGTTCAAAGAGAAAACTGAATCGTGTAGACTTATTTAAAGGGCTCTGTGCCAACGCTGCGGGCATGTGTTCCGAAAGGCACCCCCCCCACCACAACCCCCCCCCCCCGCACTGCCCTTGCCGCGGGGGGTACCGGTGAACGCCCAGTGAGTGGAGCACTGCACGCGCGCCCTTGTCCTGTGCAATACGGAGCAGACCTGTGTGCGAGACGGAGAGAGGCGCGCCGCCAGCCCCTTCCAAATCGAGCCCCAGAAACGAATCGCCGTCGCCCGTCCGCGTCTCCCGCAAAGTGCCCGAGTTGGCACTTTCGGCTGCGAACGAGGCTGCAGCGCATTTGACTCGCTTAGTTTCGGGAGGTGGTGGGTTTCAACGTAAATGCAGGGCGTGCCGCGCGTTCCGCTGATCGGAAAGCCCTCGCCGGCGCCCCGCGCGCCAAATTGAAAACGAAGCGAGCGCTCGCATGCATGGGCGGTGGAATTGGGTGGCAGTTACGTGTACTCCTGTGTGGGCTTTTGACGGTTGTGCCGTCGCAGCTCTGCGATGTGTTTCTTAGGCGAGTTCGACCAAGTGTTGTTCGTCGCGGTGTTCCGACTCTTTTTTTGGAACTGAAATGAAGAAGCTCTCCCGGCCGGTGAAGCAAAATGTCGGAAGTTTCGCGCGGTACAAACCGAAAACGCATCCGAGAGCTTAACGGCACGCCGGCGAAAGTCTACGCAGTTGTTTGTGAACTCAGATCTGTCCGTCGTGCTTGCAGCAGGGGGCGTTGCGCCGTTACAATGTCGTCCCCATCCACGCCATCCCCGCCGTGGGCAGGGATGGCCACAGGTAGGAAGCATAGTCGAGGCTGATCCTACAAAAGGTGTACATAGTTTAATTTATATCTGCTGAAGACGATGTTAAACAAAAACAAAACCCGAGGCACGCGTACGGCTGGGCGGTCCAGCTTGTCCGCGTAGCCGCGGGCTAAGCGTGGCCTCGCTGAGCTTTGCTGTCTGTTGCCGCAAGCGCATTGTGTTTTTGGGCAAACGGATCTGTTGTGCAGACGAGTTTATTTTTTTTGGTGTTTGGGAATTCTGGGGTTCCTGAGCGATTCTTGGCGGGGAATTCTAAGTTTCCCACAGAATGATGCGTTTTGTTATTTTGCTTTTCCACGTTTTTTTTGTTGTCTTCTCTTGGTTCGTTATTTTTACAACGTCTCAAAGTGAAACTTGTGTCACAGCTGAGAGTTACTAATGTTTGGTGTCGCGTATAAAGGTATCATTTCTGGGTTCAACGCTGTGTGCACGGGAGAAACCCTGACAACCCTCCTCGTGTTACGCCCTTACTGCAGACAATTAGGTGACTGGCTCATGTGAATTACTTTTAACTTAACTATGACAAATGGAAACTGCTCCACGCGTACCACGACAAAATAAGCAGAAAATCTCCATGAACAAATAGCCAATGGGCGGTGCGTCGTCTCCATTGGCTGCTGTGAATCCATGCCGCAACAAAGTCCACGTTCCTTTCACAAGGACCAGTCTCAAATTTGGCTATGATGGAATTACAATAGGGGCATCCCACTGTGTTATGATGCTCATAGGAGTGAGATCTAATGACGTCTTCTTCATCTTACTCATTAAGGATGTTTAATAATCACGCACACTTATCTACTCATCTGCTGTGATAAGCCGGGGGTCGAGTGGTGGTGCCGGGGGTCGAGTGGTGGTGCCGTGGCTCGCGTGCTACGCGATGGACCTGGCTACCTGCCACGGCTCTCATCAGTGGCATGACATTCTGGACCCCCACGTCACACTCGTCAATAACACTGTGGCCTTAAAAAAAAATAAAAAATATATAAAACTGCCAACGTTTCGGTAACGAGACGTGGCAGTGTTGAAATATTAAAAAATCTTAACTATTTTTATTTTTACCATGAGGCCAACTTTTTCATAAGCGACCTCGCCACAAACGAAGTGGCTTATGTCCAAATTTGGAGCAGCCAAATGCTCTTCAGCGCGTGTTTCTAAACGTGGAGGGGGAAACCCGGAGGACAAATCCACCCGACCACGGGGAGAACATGCAAACTCTTAAATATACAGCAGGCGTCAAACTCGCATGACATCAGGGCGAGGGAGTTAACATCTCGCCACTGCGGCCAGTCGCAGTGTTGTTGACGAGCGCGTCGAGATGATGTGTTGGTTGTGCGCCACTGCGTAGTTATACAAACCCCACGGACAGACACCATGTGAGGCTTCACCCAGCGGTGGACAAAGGACTCAACGTTTTACGATTAAGGAACACTTATCCGGACCGTGTGATTAAAAACAAAATTGCAATAAAAGTTTTGTTGCATTAAACAAGCCGGTCTCACAGCGGGGAAAACCGGGATAAAGGTTTATTATAGCCTCAAGGTATGCCTGAACAACTCTGAACTTAGTTTAAACGAGCTCAAATTATTCCGAAATTATTATTATCATAGCGGATTATGCCCAAAACGAAGAGCGTCACGAGGTACACACAACTTGGAAAACGAACGCAAATCCGGGGACAGGTCTGGCCCATAATGCAGTGGAGTTGCCCCAGCGCCGTTCATCCCGGTTGGCTACGCACAGTGCGAAAGAAGTTTCGGCGGACGTGTACGCCCTTCCATCCATCACCAGCACGGTGACACGTTGACAATGAAGGGGAGCACGAGAGGAAAACGTTGCGTTTCGTCCGGGTTGGCCGGAAAACGCGCGCGGGCGCTGCCGTGTTTGCGCGCGCCTGGCACGCGTCTCGCTGTTAGTGCCACACTTGACTTCCAGAGCGAAGTTGCATTATTTATATCCCCCCCCTCCCTCCCCCTGCCACTTACGGCTGTCAAGCAAAGAGAATTTCGCAAATAGATTGCCGCGATGAATCAACGTGGTATTGTAACGTCTCAACGGTTTTGCTTTTATTCCCACCCCTCTTTAATTTGATGCGCCCTTTGGCAACGCGGCAGGAGGTAAATCTCTTCATTACTTTATTCCATTTCACCTGTGCGTGGGTGCTACCGCTGTTCGCTGTACATTTTTTTTAATATCCCCTAAGAGGACGTACAGTAGATGTGCATGCGCCCAGGTGTTTTTTGCCGTCAATGCCACCATCAGTGTCGTGGCAAAAAAAAAAAATAGTGATTCCGTGTGCCATGACTCCTGCTAGGTACGTCTGCGCGTCCCTGTCACGATGGCACTTTATTTAACACCGGTTTTGCGTCTCTCCCTTAACCCCACGATGCCCACCACTGCCATCACCGCCGCCATCACATCATCGTCGCTGCCACCACCACCACCACCTCTCCTCCTCAGCCAAGACGCACGGTCTCTGCAGAGCATTCCAATCGTGTCCGTGCCGATCGGTCCATTTAAAACGCCGGTCAATTTCAGTTCTCGATTTGATCGTGTGAAATACGGAAAAGTTTAAAATAATGTAAAAGTGCAATTCTTTGACAATCCTTTGCGGTCGTTATTCCTACAGTTGTACAACCATTCGATTTAATTTTTTAAACAAAGTATATCTATATACACTAATGTATGTATGGAACATGCAGCGTCGTGTTGTTTATAAATGGTGGTATCACAGCATCCCCTTCCTGCGTTGTCTGCCTTGTTTGTGTTTTTGCCTGTTTGTCAATGGTGCCGCGTCGGTGTCACGATTCGAGACGAAAGATTTTCTATTCATGATTCTAAGAAAGTGGTCCAAAACAGCCTCTGTGTGGTGAGATTGTGAACAAGTGTGAATGGTGCACCTGGCAAAATGAGCTTCCATGATAAACTGGACTCCGATGATAAAATGGACTTCCATGGTACAGCTGACGTGGTCTTACCAGTGAATGGTTGTAGGGTCGAAGACAGAAATCGGGCCAGTTTGTAGGTGGGTGAGTCAATGGTGGAGAAGATGGGACGAAGGGGTGTACCCTCTTTATGAATTTTGGTAAGTCATACAATCTGGGTGGTCTAGCAGCAGAGGGTTTAAAGGATAGCCGCTTGGTTGGTTCGATTAAAGATGTCGAATCAGTTATGATATGACTCTTTAGTTCTTTCGGTAAAGTCACGTAGGTTGAAAAATAATAGATCACCATGTTTCGATCGCAACACAAGCAATCGTCATCAGGTGAGACAACCACAGCAAGAAAAAACTGCTGTTTTTTTGCTGTGGTTGTGTTGCGATCGAAACGTCGTGATCTATTATTTTTCTACCTACGTGACTTTACCGAAAGAACCAAAGAGTATGGATTCCTGCAGTCACGAAAGCTTAAAATCAAGACTGATGATATTGTTGCTTTTCGTAACCAGGCGGTTGGTAGGATCTCTATTGATTTTGGTATAGCTGCCATCATTAAGTAGGTCCTGAATTTTGTTATTGTATGTGGTTTTGTTTATGATGACAGTGGCATTGCCCTTATCGGCTTAGAGGATGACTTCGTCATCTCTCTTTTTTTAGTTGAGAAAGCTCAAAGCGCTCATCCTTGCTGATGTTGCTAATAGGTGTCTTAGCGTTTTTGAGGACTGCAGCGATTTCCGATCTTGCCACGTCTGCAGGTATGTGTCCCAACCCCTTTAGGGCGACGTCGACCTGGGCAATGATATCATCAACTGGGATGTGTTTATGGGTGACTGCGAAATTCAACCCTTTAGCTAGAACTGATTTTAAGCTGTCGGAAATGTGGCTGTTACTCTGATTGATAACATTCTTGTCACCGTCTAACTTTTTAACGTGTGGATCTGACTTCTGGTTGAACTTGGAAATCAGGTTATCTTTGCATTTAGCTGACATTGATGCGGCTGAAGAGGCTGTCATGTTATCTACATGTTCCCAATCAGATACAGGCATTTTTTCTGTCACTGTTAAGTGTGATTGCAAGAGAGTATTGTCTAAATTGTCTAGTTCAAATCGGAGCATTCTTATTCTCTCTGAGATCAGGGCTAAGTCGGCCCTGAACAGGATCCGCAGCAGATGTGAGTGTCAAGGCGATCGGTACAACCTTGGTGTTCCGGCATCTCTTCAGAAAAGTGAGCGACTCGATCAGATGAGCCTTCTTGTCTCGAAGTCTGTTAAAAGATCTAATAGTTGTGTGGAACCCCTCCCCGTAGAGGCGGTTAAATCTTGACGTTTCTTTACAGAAAGTGACGGTAAAAAATACATCTAAGCAGCACAGTGCTACATCCGTGCGTGACGTCACTGCAAAAGAGCCCCCCCCCCCATCATTAATATTCATGCCGGCATAGAAATTAACACGAACGCACAAGGTCATGCACTCCACATGCCGCACCCCTCCCCTCATTAATAATCATGAGCGGGTGACGTCACTCCATATGCCGCACCCCTCCACAATAACCATGAGGGGTGACGTCACTCCACATGCCGCACCCCTCCACAATAACCATGAGCGGGTGACGTCACTCCACATGGAACACCCCCCCCCCCCCCTCATTAATAATCATGAGCTGAACAATTTTTCTATTGAAAATGTCACATTTACCGCAATATACACCCGTCCTTGGACGGGCAAACAAGCTAGTAATTATTCTACGCATACCTGGAACGTATCCAGTGTGCGAAAGCAAATTTTACTGAATGAGGTTATGCAGTCATTAGCGACCAGACTGAGACCAGCAACTCCATTGCACTTGAGAACCCAGCTTAATTTCGAGTGGCTGAGAAACCTGGATTTGAACCCATGAAATCAGCTGTGCTGATTCGTCGCCCTTGGCGGCATGAGTTCGCTGAGACACGTGCCCACCTCGTGCCATGTCTTCTCTTATTACCTTTTTTTAGCGACATAGAATTGTAATTTATTAAGTAAGTAATACATTGTTAGTAGCTCAGCTTACTTACTGTTAGTAGCTCAGCTTATTGGAGAGTATATTTAGTATACTGATGATACTATGTAGTTTATCCTTTAGTTTTTCAACGTGGTGGTTTCGTAACTGCAGCTACATACTATTAACATTCCTTCCCTTTGTTAATGCTACCCCCTATCCCCTCCCTTTGATGCTGCTAATCCTGCATAATGCACGGGCATAATATGACTTTGAAACCCCCGCCCACCTCCTACGCATTTCCCATAAACATGCTAAATTCCTTTTGATATGTAAATTATTTTGTCAAGGCGCTCTTCTTCTCCCTCCAACCCAGCTTAAATATACGCTCCAAGCTTGGTGGTGTTTCATTCTTCACCTGAGGACGGCTGCTTGCGTTGTAGCCGAAACGTCGTGATAATTATTTTATTATGTTTTATTTTTATTATTTTATTATTTCCCTTCTACGTGACGACTTTGCCGAAAAAACCAAGATGACTCTCACCCTTTGTGGCTTTAACCCACGATTGGCCACGTTTCACTCCTGACGCCTGCACTTCCAGCCACTCACTGTAGTCCACAGCAAACGTGGCCAACCCGTACTGACCAGATTAAGCTCGTAGCATATGTTGTCATGAAGATGCCCTAAATAAATAAATAAAATACCTCAATATTTAAACACAAATTTTGTACTTGCACAGTAAAGCAATTGTATATTTTCATTTGCTATACAGCCACAGATAATACGACAAATCGCTAACCTTAAACACCCAGTCGTTCATAACAGTTGAAGGCGGTATAGTACTATAGTAATAGAGCAAGTGCAGAATCACTGAACCGGAATAGATAGCTTGAAAGCATTCAGCGTGGGACCCTTGACAGTGCGGTGCCCGTAGCTACACGTGTAGCTACATGTGCAAACTTTTGCTACGAGGATAATCCGGCACCGAATTCAGCCTTATTTACCAGTCCACTTCTCATAGAGGGCCTCCCCCAGGCTGCGAAGGTTGTCGCGCCTGTTTGACCATACTTCACCACGCTGGTCAGTACGAGTTGGCGATTGCGTGGGGGCATAGGTGTACGATAGTACTGTACAACGATGGGTCTTGTGCTGTTGTTGAGCTCTGCTGCCCCACCACTTAGCCCCAGAGTTTGACAACTCGTGTGTGCGTTGTGATTGCTCATCCGAAAACTGTCGGTCGGTCGGTCAGAGGCTGCAGTCAGCTGAGTGGTGGTGGTGGTAATTAATCGGTGTCCGGTTGAAGTGCTGTAAACGGTCTTCAGAGAGCGTGTGATTGGAGCGAGGTTTGGGGTGAGCAGATTGAAAGACGGCTCACAATTATTGTACCTTGTGAAGTTGCAATTGTGAAAGGCAAAAATAAAGATTCCGCTCCCGTAGTGGTAATAAATTAGAATATGTAAATTGATTTGTGTTAAATTGGCACCTTGAGGGATTAGTATTCAAGTGATGAAAGCCTTTCCGAAATAACACGAGTTATCCAACGTTCTCACGATTATTTTATCTCGCTTGTTTTCCTTAGTTAAAGTTTGTGGTTTTGTATTTTAAAAATAAATAATTGGCGCTAAATGCAGTCTTTTTTCGCGTGTTATGGGGCATTTGACCAAAAAAATAGTACTGTAATTTTATTTAAACATTTCATAAATGTTATATCCACAATTTAGGCAAAAATCGCGTGACACGCGTGACATTGTATTAGGCATGTACCGCGGACCGCATTTCATGAAGCCACGGGGCAATTTCTTGAGTAGGGAATGATGTAAAGTCACCTTCAACGTGAGTCATTTTTCTAAGTGAGTGATTTGAAGGCTCCACAAATTATAAGAACAACCCCGCGAGTGTGTGCACGCGTGTTGATGCGCGTACGCGAGTGTGTGTGCTCGTGTGTGTGCTGGTGTGTGTGTGTGCTGGTGTGTGTGCTGGTGTGTGTGTGTGCTGGTGTGTGTGTGTGTGTGCTCGTGTGTGCTGGTGTGTGAGTGTGTGTACTCGTGTTGATGCGCGTACGCGAGTGTGTGTGCGAGTGTGTGTGTGTGCGAGTGTGTGTGTGCTAGTGTGTTTGTGTGCTGGTGTGTGTGTGTGCTCGTGTGTGTGCTGGTGTGTGAGTGTGTACTCGTGTATGTGTGTGTGTGCGAGTGTGTGTGTGCGAGTGTGTGTGTGCGAGTGTGTGTGTGCGAGTGTGTGTGTGCGAGTGTGTGTGTGCGAGTGTGTGTGTGCGAGTGTGTGTGTGCGGAGTGGTGGTGTAGCGGTTAGCGCGCTGCGCTATGAACCCGGCGACCCGGGTTCTATTCCCGCTCACCCAACACCAGTGATAATTATTATCTGAACCGGTCCTGGGCCTCCCCTAGGTCGACTCAGCCTCAAATGAGTACCTGGTGCGGTGTGTAAACATCGTCACTGGGGAGACAAAGGCGGCCGGGCGTAGTGCTGGCCACCCCACCTCATCGTGTGCCGTACCAGCCTTCCGAGGTGCTGCTACTCGCCAACAGCACTTGCCCCGAGAGTCTGCCGAGGCTATATGGGGGATCTTTGTCTGGTGGTGGAGGCGGGGGTGCATTGCGGGCGATTCGGATGCAGGCGTTACGCAGGGAACGGAATAGACGTGGGGGGGGGGGTGGGTCTTAACAAAGGGGGAATAAACAAAGTCAACGCAGGGCAAAGGTCAGGGGAACGTGGGCAGAAGATGCGAGGGCACTTTCACGTTGGGGTGTTGGTGTGAGAATGGCCACGCGGAATGTAATTCAACTGCAGCGCCTTTAATGACGCTCATGGTTGTGATCAAGAAGCTCATGAGCCATGGGGCACGGGAGATTGCAATGGGTGGTGGGTGGGGGTCGGTAAGAGACATCCACAGACGCGCTCGTGTGCTCCGGAGCCGCTAAACACAACCAATATTTCCGTGGGGGTGTTTTTATTCATTATAGCATTATAAAGATCGCAACGCAAACCAAAGAAGCGAGTGGGAAAACGACAGCGTGGATATTTTGCCGGAGATAAGTGAAAACACTTTATTTTTTTATCAAATCTGTTCGCGACTCTGGGAGGGGGGGGTGGGATAAAAATTTCGGAGGTTTTGTTTTAATTAGACGGCGACCTCTCTAGAGTATTTCTCTCGCCGCTTCCGATGAGAAACGACGTGAAGGCCTGGAGGCGTTCGTGTTATTACAGTAATTTTATGGGAGGTTTTTCTTCCACATTTGTCGCTGCCATGCTGTCTGGTTTTTCTTGCATTCCCCCCGTTGAGCTTTGTCGCATTTTCTTGTTTTTTTTTTTCCTTCTGATGGCGGCGTGCGGCCATTCACGAGCAAGAGGTTTGTGATCCCACGACACAGAGCCCCACGACACAGAGCCCCAAGTGTCCACATTCATCCACGATGAATCATCACATTGAGTCCTCTTCTTCTTGGTTCTTTCGGTAAAGTCACGTAGAAGGGAAATAATAAAAATAAAACTTAATAAAATAATTCTCACGACGTTTCGGCCACAACGCAAGCAGCCGTCCTCAGGTGAAGAACAGGTCTGTCGGAAAGACGCTGTTCTTCAGGTGAAGAACAGGTCTGTCGGAAAGACAGCGTCATTGAGTCCTCTCTCTGTGGTACTCGAAGTGGCGTTGCCCGCACGACCGGTGGTCCGCTAAGGCCCTCCCGGTGAGCCGAGGGCTGTGATGCAAATGCAGGTCGATTCAGAAGGAAATAAGTTGATGGCATTTTGTTTCGGGCATTTATACATATTTTACTTTTTTTATATTTCATTTTAATAAAAGTTGGCAAACCAGTGGGAGTGCGTACGTACGCGTAGAGCGGTGTTGTTCATTGCAAGGCCTGCGGGCGACTGGCGGCCCCTGGTGGCCTTTAGTGGGGCCCCCGACAATAGAAAACAGATGAGAAAACACTCCCCCCCCCCCCCATTATCATCATGATCATCGTGCTGCTGTGAAACCCCCAATGGTTTCAAATGTGTGGCGGCCCACACACTGATGATGTGTTGTCGGCAAAAGTGTCCCTCTCCCCCCTCCCCCCTCTGAAGCGTAATGAAGAACACTGCTCTCGACGGGCTGTTTGTAGTTTGCTCAAGTCGAGACCCTACTGCCAGCAGCGGTGTGAGCAAGAAATTGCAGGGCTGCACCTTTACCCTATAATGCAATTTTTTTTTTTTTACTTTAAACTAATTTTTTATTTTACCAGGTAAGGCCTACTGAGCTATTATATATCTCTTTTTCAAAAGCGACCCGGCCACAAATCATAGCTCAACGAAGTGGCTTATCAAGTGGAAATTTATAGCAGCCAAATACTCTAAACGCGTGTTTCTAAATGTAGAGGGGGAAAACCCAGAGGATCCGAAGCAAAAATCCACGCCACCACGGGGAGAGAGACATGCAAATTTGAAATATACAACAGGCGTCAGGCACGGGATTGAACCGAAAACCTCCTGAATACCAGGCGAGGTAATTAACATCCCGCCACCATGGCGCCCCAACTCGACATTCCTCAGCCCTTTTCACACGAACTGCGAACGGTTTGCTGACTTTCAGAGGTTAGGCTCCTTCACCCCTATTGCAATGACAATCATTGTCATCATCAATCCACTGCTGGATGGATGTCGATCACGTGGATTTTGTTTCGTGACCTCGCTTTGGACATAGCTCGCCGCTGAAGCCAGCCGTGGCCGGGAATCGAACTGGGGTCGCTGGGTTTAAGAGCGAAAGTCCTGTTACCACTTCATCGCCACACCATAACATAGCACGTCCATAACATGAGGTAGACTTTCCGACCTGTGTGCGTATGGGTTGATATGGGTACTGGTTCGGCTCGTGACATAAACACACACTTACGCTCCGATCGCAATGTCCCTGGTTCACCCCGCAGCTGACTCAGCATAGACCCAATAAAGTTCGCGCACTGCAGTTTGCATGTGGCGTGACAAATGTGGCTCAGAGTTCCTTGTGCTGACCACGTGACGCCGGACACCGTTACAGCCTTAATTGGTGCTCCCTAACAGCCGCTGGGCCCGTGATCTGTGCGGCTGTACAGGTAAGAATTTTTCATAACCATGCGCAAATTAAACCGTTACTATAAATATATCCTTTCTGCTTCGGCGGATATGTAGCACGATTGAGGAGGAGTTTTCTTTTTTTTTGCTAGATGAGATTGTTCGTTAATGGCATCAGTTTTTAATTGGTAAAACAAAATTGGAAAAAAAAATCCATTGAAATGTCGTAAAATGTGACGACAGCGACGTCTATGAAGTTAATTGGCGACGGCACCGATTGTTACATTTCTAGATTGGGAGATAGATGATAGAATGTCTCCACCTCGAATTGAACTGCGGAGCTCAGCCCTGCGTGTGCGTGACGGGCATTGTTTTAGTGTCACCGCGCGCGTGCACGTGGCGCGCGCGTGCACGTGGCGCACGCGTGCACGATGCGCGCGCGTGCACGAGACGCGCGCGTGCACGAGACGCGCGCGTGCACGAGACGCGCGCGTGTACGAGGCGCGCGCGTGCCAAATGTTGTGCGTGCGGCAATGACACAAACGCTTTATCGCGATAAATAATGTTATCGAATTCTTTTTTGCACAACAACAACAACAGCAGCAGCGGCAGCAACAACAGATCTGGGTAATTGTGAAACAATCATGCAACCGCAACGGTGCATTCTCGTGCCTTTCTTGTTAGTATTTCATTAAATATACACACACATATATAAACAGAGGGTTTTTATAAAAAAAAATCTCGGAATGACAGCTACACAGAAGTGGCGTGTTTAAATATCTAGAGCGTGAGAGCGTGTCAATGTTTAAATGAGTGCCCTTTTGTCTTTCATATTGCAGGGATTGGTTTTGACGCGTGCCTTATTCACTCGACGAACAATCCAGGGCGGTTTGAATGGGGACAAGGAAGCTGCTCTTCGAGTATAAGAAAAAATTAACCCGTAAAAACAAAGTTTTTCACTCTAAATCCTTTATATGCGTGGCGGCTAGAGTCCTCTCGTCCTCTAGCTTGAGATGGCTGCCACCTATGGGTCAGATGATTGTCTGCCAGCATTAAGCAATTGGTAATTAAATATTTTTTAAAAATTCCCTAAACAGTGTCAAATTTTGGAGAAAAAAATTTCACGAAAATTAATTGTCACGCACAACGAGTCTGCGTGGAAAATGTCAGCTCGATTGGATCACGGGAAGTGTGTTAAAAAACGACCGAAAGATTTGCACGGTCATAAGCGCGCAAGCAAGCACGCAAGCAAGCAAGCACGCAAGCAAGCAAGCAAGCGAACTTAATATAAAGGATTTAAAAATATTCATCATCGTCATCATCATTTTGTTTTGCACTGCTGGGCGACGGTCTCCCCAAGCCGCTGCCGCATCTCGCGATCCCTGCCGTGTAAATGACTCAATCGAGCTTCTCGGCACGCGAGCCGATTCCATCGCTCCGTCTCCTCGGTGCCCGCAGTCTTCCTGGGACTCGTTCCATCCCCTAGCTGCCACTCTCTCGTTACTCTTCGCCGTTCGGATATCGTCCCATCTGGATGAGTTGGTGCGCTGCCTTAGGCCCGTTTGCTTCTGTGAGCGCTTCGAGTGGCGCCCTGAACCGGGGTATCTTCCCCGGTCCACGCACTCCCCTTGCCCTCCACGTGGTGCGTGGAGCGAAACGTCGGACATCATTCTGAGCAACACGCGGTCACAACCCCAAACTATGCCAGAGCTATTTAAGCACATCGTGCCCTACATGTCAACGTGCACGCCTCTATCCGTAGTCATGCACAGCGCCACGACATTTCATTGGTAAACTCCAGTTGAACATGTGCTGTATATGTACATACACCCAACATATGTGTGGGGGAGAGTGGTGGCACATCGGTTAGCACGCGGCGTTGAACATGACAACCTGATTGTCGTTCCCAGCCACGACTAACATATCAGAGGCGAGTGATGTCTGTATGTGTGTGTGTGTTGAACTTCTTTCGCACCATACGTAAACAACCGTACTGATCGCAGGTGCGGAAAACCACTTTTGCATGGAACCCCGCCACCCTTCACCAACACGCAATGACCAGAATGGCGAAGTATGGTCAAACAACCCCCTCTCCCAATTAGCAACACAGCATGGGGCCGTCTTTACACAGCAATTGAGTGACAGAGGGCTGTACATGAAAATTATTCTTTGGGGTTTTCGGTAAAGTCACGGAGGTGGGGGAGGAGCTCCCCCCCCCCTTAGTACACGATATAAACACGTGTCTCTAAATTGCTCTCTTCATACGCTACAGTAATTTTGCTGGAGCAGTCACACCTGATAAAGGATGCTTGTGTTGCTTCCGAAACGTCGTGATTTAATTTAGTTGTTTTATTTTTATTTTGTATGGATCCTTGCAGTCACGAAAACTTCAAATCTAGAAATAATCATTATTGTTCTATTAATTAACACATTTGTGGACAGCTTTTTTCGTGTTTCCCCCGGATTTAAAAAACCCCCTCTTATTAAAGGGTCGTGGAACAAGCGCTCAGAAATAGTTTTAATCAAGAGTTAATTGGCGTCGCAAAGAATGTGTTTCATTTTTTTACATCGTAAATTAATGAGTCATCGCCGGCATAGTTTTCATCCAAAATTAATTAATAATCTTCGTCGTAATTCTGATTTCCCACCCACCCCTCCCCCCCGTTATCATGAAAGTGAGTTTTCTTCTACGCAATAAACTATATAGTAATTAAATTGGCGTTGGCATGAGTAGGTTGTGAGCGAGCAATAGGCTAGTCATCAATGACTGCTTTGGAACGCAATCATCTCTCGGCCACCGTGGACTTGATCTGTGCGGCTAGTCCAGGGAGTCGGCAGGTTCAATAAGAAAAAAATGAACCCGTAAAAACAAAGTTTTTCACTATAAATCCTTTATATGCGTGGCATCGGTTTTATTTTATTATTCATTTGTTTTTCTTGAGTAAGAGTTTCATTTTTATCACATTGGTATTTTAAATTAAATATGAATTTATTTATTTTTCCTAAAAAGTGGAAAATTTTGGAATTTTTCTTCCACGAAAATAAATTTTCACGCACAACGAGTCTGTGTGCAAAATGTCAGCTCGATTGGATCACGGGAAGTGGGTTAAAAAACGACCGAAAGATTTGCACGGTCGTAAGCGCGCAAGCAAGCAAGCAAGTGAACTTAATATAAAGGATTTAAAAACACCGAAAACCAAAAAACCACCCCTCAACATTTCAAGAGACGCAATGCGCCCGGTGAATACGGGACGGTGGTAGTCCCCTTAAATAAACAACTTCACGAACAAGACGTCCTTCAAGAGCTGCGTGTGGCCTCTGAAACTGCAGGTTGACAACTCCTGAGATAAGCAGCATAAGCAACGAGTGAGCAGGATAATAGTTATATTATTTTTTTCCAATAATTATGATAATAGTGATACATACTCTTTGGTTCTTTCGGTAAAGTCACGTAGGTGAAAGATAAAAATAAGAAGTGGCGTGTTATTAATTTGTTTGTTTCACCCACGTGACTTTACCGAAAGGACTAAAGAGTATGGGATCATTGCAGTCACGAAAACTTCAAATCTAGAATAGTGATATAAACTATACGCAATTATGATAATAGTTATTATTTACATTACGCAGATAATTATTCATAATTATGATAATTATGTGAATATAATCAACGATTTTTGGGTTTAGATCGCGTTATTTATAAATGTGTCGTAACCCTCCACCACCCGACACGGCCAATCAGTAAAAAAAGTGTCACGTTGACAAAAGACAAATAGTTCACTGCTTTAGCCCACCGGTGTGTTGAAGCGTGGAACCACAACATTTACAATTTGAGTACGACGTTTCGCTGGTAATTGCATCCAGCATCATCGGGCAATTCGCCAGAATGGTGAGGCTCTGCTGTGTCTCCCGTTCTTATATAGAGCAGCAGCAGGGTGACGTCATCATTAACTCATTAACTCATCAGGTGCAAAGATTTGAGGGGGGGGTTATTGTAATTATATACTTGATTAGTAATAAGGCTATTGTTACGATGCGAGTTGTAGATTAGTAATCATTTGGAATGTGTTCTATTGTGATTATGCTACATTAATAATCAGTTAGTGCTTGTCTCCCTTATAAGGAATTGTAATGCATCTTATTTAATAATACGCTTCCAGGCCGCACTAAGCCTGTAGCTGTCTGAGCGATTAAAGTTATTTCTGTTTCTCTTAATCTCAATGGATTCTCTAATTAGTCTTTGCCAGTAGTAACTAGTTTTACACAACACTTCAACGTTGTCAAAATCAATTGAGTGTCCCTGTTGGCAAGCATGTTCTGCCACTGCCGACAGTTGTGTTTGCGATAGTTTAATATTTCTCTGGTGTTCTTTTAGTCTTACACTAACGTTACGCCCTGTGTAAGACTAAAAGAACACCAGAGAAATATTAAACTATCGCAAACACAACTGTCGGCAGTGGCAGAACATGCTTGCCAACAGGGACACTCAATTGATTTTGACAACGTTGAAGTGTTGTGTAAAACTAGTTACTACTGGCAAAGACTAATTAGAGAATCCATTGAGATTGAGAGAAACAGAAATAACTTTAATCGCTCAGACAGCTACAGGCTTAGTGCGGCCTGGAAGCGTATTATTAAATAAGATGCATTACAATTCCTTATAAGGGAGACAAGCACTAACTGATTATTAATGTAGCATAATCACAATAGAACACATTCCAAATGATTACTAATCTACAACTCGCATCGTAACAATAGCCTTATTACTAATCAAGTATATAATTACAATAACCCCCCCCTCAAATCTTTGCACCTGATGAGTTAATGAGTTAATGATGACGTCACCCTGCTGCTGCTCTATATAAGAACGGGAGACACAGCAGAGCCTCACCATTCTGGCGAATTGCCCGATGATGCTGGATGCAATTACCAGCGAAACGTCGTACTCAAATTGTAAATGTTGTGGTTCCACGCTTCAACACACCGGTGGGCTAAAGCAGTGAACTATTTGTCTTTTGTCAACGTGACACTTTTTTTTTTTACTGATTGGCCGTGTCGGGTGGTGGAGGGTTACGACACATTTATAAATAACGCGATCTAAACCCAAAAATCGTTGATTATGAACAATATTGGTCGCGAAAGCCTACGTGTTAAACTAATTATGTGAATAAATACTATAACATTAATTTATCATAATACTTATTATCTTCTTATTTATCATAATTATTATTACCATGACTATTATACAAAATGTATAACTATGATGATTCTAATTTACATTATGCAGCTTTGTGCCAGTGTGTACCAAGACATTCCGTTAACACTGCGTCACTTCCGTCGAACGTGACGTCACGAGGCATCGGGCGACGTCACGAAGGGACACTTCACAATGAGACGAGCTTCTTCACTACCCGGCTTCGCCCGAGACTTGGATGCGTGACGTCAGCAGGCACACTGCGTGACGTCAGCTGGCACACTGCGTGACGCTGCCGCATGCGGGTGACATCACAGATGTGACGTCACCGCTCACTTGCCGTGCAAAATATATCCATTATTGCGCCCCCCCTCCCTCCCCCCCCAAAATATAAAAGTATATTTTTATACTTTTTGCATTGTGTATAGTCTGGAAGCTACCCACATGCCAAATTTCAAGTTTGTTGCATGTCGGGAAGTACGCTAAACATTTCGAACAGACACACATAATCACAAATTTCCGTTTTATATTTTTAATTGACGTAAACCGCCTGAAAATAGCCATGCGGAATTGTCCTTAAAGTTCTGAAAATGGGATCATATTGTTTTGTTTTTAAACCTGAAGGTCATCCCGCGTGTACACGCATTCGGGATGAGTTTTGAATTCGATGTTGAAGATTTCGAAGGACATTTCCGATTATCTAATTCTCATATCGATTACAATCCGTGGTCGCTATTAAAAAAAAAACGTCGTCGTGATCACGGCCGTGACGTCACGTCTTGCCACCTGACACCAAATTACAAAAGTACTCGAATTGTAAATGTTGTGGATTTGGTCTCCAACACAACCGGTGTGTTGCTGTACTGGTAACGAATTGACCACGTTCTGTTTACGTGACAAACCTTACTAATTGGCTGTGTCGGGTGGTGGCGGGTTTAACGACACATTTATATATTTACGCGATCTAAACCTCCCCAAAACCCCCCTCTATCATGCACCCGCTTTGACGCCAACAGCAGAGCAGTGACGCGATGCGTGATGTATTTAGCTGTGACATCATACTTTGACCCCAATGGATCAATAATGTTTGGATTTTGGGCCCGCAAAAGCGATAGCCGCAGAGGTCGATTAGTTCCACGCGCAGGGCAGAGTCAGCCCTAAATGTCTATATTGCTTTAATAATAAAAACGATCATTATAATTCAAATCTATAATGCGCCATTCCATCCGAGGATCTCAATGCACAAATGCGTGAAAAGCAGAAAACAACAAAAAAACAAGTTAAAGTTCAAATTCATTTATTAGGTATAGCCCTGTGAGCCATTCGGCTCTTGAATCGGGTGCAACCGCAAAAAACAAAAAACAAAAACATGAACAAGAAAACATCTTAAAGTGAATATGTGACTAAGTGCAAACAGAAAATCCAAGAAAAGACAGCAAAATATTGCAGAAAAAAACACCGTACACCAACACTGTGTGCAAAATTCCCAGTGGGATGCAAGTCAAACAACAACAGAACCATGGGGCAACCGACCCAACTAAAGAGGGGAAGGCTACTTTAAAAGAGATGAGGTTTTCAAAGCAGACTTTAAAATATATACAATCCCAAACCCTCTATTATAGTTAAATACATCTACTGATTCTAGATTTGAAGCTTTCGTGACTGCAAGGATTCATTCTCTTAGCTTTTTTCGGTAAAGTCACGTAGGTAAAAAATAAAATAATAAATTAAAATTAATAAAAGTAAAATAAAAATCACGACGTTTCGTATCAGCAAGCGTGCTGTGACGGTTCCACCTGAAGACGGAAGCTTGTGTTGCCTCCGAAACGTCGTGATTTTTATTTTACTTTTATTAATTGTTTTTTTTTTACCTACGTGACTTTACCGAAAAAACCTAAGAGTATAAATCTACCGGCTCCGATTGCCCTGATTTCAAGTGGCTCGCCGTCCCATAGTTTGTGGCGGCGCCACGCTGAGAAAAGTACGGATCACCAAAAAGAGCGCAATCCTAGGCCCAGGCGTGCTGAGCAGTTGGGGGATCAGAAGCTTCTTCTTCACCTGAAGACGGCTGCTTGCGTTGTAGCCGAAACGACGTGAGAATTATTTTATTATGTTTTATTTTTATTATTTTATTACTTCCCTTCTACGTGACTTTACCGAAAGAACCAAGAAGATGGATCAGAAGCTCTGAAGGACCCTTGGTGGAATATATAAATGTATTCGTTCCCGACGAGATTAACGTGGGGTGGTTTAGTCCTTTTAAGGTCGTATAGATCGAGGACTTGTGCTAGCTATCACGCACGAGGCCTCTCTGTGGTTCTTTGCGCAAATCTGCAGTGTCCACGCGTTTCGTCCGCGTGTCGCGGTAAAAACTAAATCAATATACGCGTACGTCCGAGAAAACCAAAATTAAAAAAACTAAAAAATAAAATAAAAACGCATCCGCGCGTGTGTACGATTTTTCTCCCTTTGTTTGCGGTAATAAGGGAATAGGGCCGACACCAGCTGAGACGTGGGTTTCGCACCTCGATAAAAAAAAATACGAATTTCTTTAGAACGGCTTGTTGTTGTATTTAGTTTGCTGTCCTTCCCCTGCACCTCCGATTCGCACGTTTGGCTACGTACGGTGCGAAAGAAGTTCGCACGTGCGTGCGTGCATACACACACACGCGAAAAAAAGTCACCGATCGACCACAGCGATCGAACAGCGAGGGACAGGGCAAGGCCCTGCGTATTGGCTGTGGACTTGAGCGGTGAGGTACGGAGGAGCAGGAGGAGAAGGGGAGGGCAGGAGGAGAGGGAGGAGGAGGGAGGAGGAGGAGGAGAGGGGGAGGAGGAGAGGGAGGAGGAGGGGGAGAGGGGGAGACGCGCCGATTTGACCCTGCGTCCCGCTCAAGGTCGCCTCGGTGCTTATGCGCGCCTCGTGAGCCATTGACGCATAATGAGACGGCCACTGAGCTCCTCCTTGCTATTAGCATATCAGTGCCTGCGTGTGTGCCAGGCCGCGTGTGTGTGTGTGTGCGTGACGACGGGGGTGCAGAGGTTAGCGCATCGCGCTACGAGTTCGATTCCCGGCCACGGCTAACACCATTGGTCGATAACACTGCCCCGAAATAACACACACACACAGAATGAAGAGTCGGACTAATTTCGAGAAACGGCCACACACGCACACACAAGTACTCTGCCAGAAAGGTCACCCAGCACTGTACACATCGTTCAGGGCAGTAGTATCGCAAACCCGTTTAGGGTTGTTGCTGTTGTTGTTGTTGTTTGTGCTTTATATACGCCACTGCCAACGCAGTATCGCAATTTTGTGTTTATTTAGCATTGCCGGTGAATGTCTGAACCAGTTCCTGGGCTCTCCCCTCGGTAGACTCAGCCTTAAATGGCGAGTTGGTGTGCTTGCGAAAAAACATCAGCGTTGGGGAGACAAAGGCGGACGGGCGATGGCTGGCCACACCACCCACTTGCCGTGCGCCATGTCGGCATTAATAGGTGCTCGCTGACACCCCCCCCCCCTCCCAAAAGAAAATCATTCTGGTTCAGCTATTGCTCAGCGGTTCAGCTGTTGCTTCGTGGTGTTCATGCGCTGTTCTGTTATAGCCGTGACCCAGGGTTCAAATCTTAGCCATGACACCACATTAGAGGCGTCATTATTCCCCCCTTCCCCCCCCCCCCTATCCTAAGCCCCCACCCCTCCCCGATCGCTTGAATTGATTTTCGTCTTTTTATACATTCCGGTAAGTGATAGCGCCTCTAGCGGCTGCAAGGGTGACAATGAAAACACCGCCAGCGAACGCATCAGCGGTATTCACAGCGTGCGTTATACGAATAGGCGAGAGAGAGAGAGATTTAAAAAAAATCGCAATTTATTACCCAGGTGAGAATAAGAATTCAAATGCAGCAACCGTGAAATGTATTACCACTTCCGAAATGACGGCCATTTAAGGAACTGGAGAAATGAAATCAGCTCGCGCGCGCATGTGCCGAGTGGATTGTTCCATCGTAGGATCGTGAGAGGTGACAATCGGCTCGTGGAGGAGGCCTTCGTCCAGTAATGAATTGTCCGACACCGATAACGAGGATTCATCCCGATAATGATACATTTTCACATTTGGGACAATGACACCGGCAATGACTTTGTCTTTTTTTGGGGAACATCGTCACGGGGTCTTTAATGGCCACTGTGCAGCATTCTGAACACCGCAGGGTGTTTGCCGTAGAAATTGACCAAATTAGCAGACAGCTGCGGAGGGAATTGAACCGTAACTCTGATGCAAACCGTTCTAGGTGATGAGTGCGCTGACTGCCAGGGACATCTCACTTTACAACAATCATACCGAATAGAGTACCACCACCCCGGGGTGGTACTACGTCGGGGATTCGCTCCGGAAAGATGCGTCGACGAATATCGAAACGGCGTAAGATCAAAGCGATTTACGGGGAGGGGAGGGGGAGGCGATGGATAACGATAAAAGACGGACGATGTTGGCGGAGAAGATGATAACCTGCTCGCGGTCTTGCCTGCTACGTGCGAAAAGCACAACGGATGTCGGCAAATTGGCGGCCGAATGCCCCACAAAAGGCATATTGGCTTGCGAAGCAACAGCAGCAGAGGTCCATCTCAGGGCCGAAGGAATGTGAATGTCGGCTCGGATTGGTTGAAGAATAAGAATTTTTTATATTGGAGACATCTGATGAACTATGAAGCTATTTTTAATAGATGTCCAGCATCTTCTTGGTTCTTTCGGTAAAGTCACGTAGAAAGGAAATAATACAAAATTAACCCGTAAAAACAAAGTTTTTCACTATAAATCCTTTATATGCGTGGCGGCTAGAGTCCTCTCGTCCTCTGGCTTGAGATGACTGCCACCTATGGGTCAGATGATTGCCTGCCACCATTAAGCAATTGGTAATTAAATATAATTTATTTTTTCCTAAAAAGTGTAAAATTTTGGAACCAAAATTTTCACGAAAATAAATTGTCACGCACAACAAGTCTGTGTGCAAAATGTCAGCTCGATTGGATCACGCGAAGTGGGTTAAAAAACGACCCAAAGATTTGCACGGTCGTAAGCGCGCAAGCAAGCAAGCGAACTTAATATAAAGGATTTAAAAAGAAAACATAATTTAAAAAAATATTATTTTATTATTTCCCTTCTACGTGACTTTACCGAAAGAACCAAGAAGATGAATCCCTGCAGTCACGAAAGCTTTCAATCGAATAATGTCCAGCAGTTTAACGATTCTCATTACACGGGTCATCCTCGACTTACAAACACACATATTTCCTGGGGCACGTTCGTAGGTCGAACTGCTCGTAAGTCGGAACACAGTAATATACCGTATATTTAAATGCCCACACACACAAACACTCACTCCCAGCACGAGGCTGACCCATTTACATCTCGCGGGAGATCGCTCAGCTGAACAAAAATAGCGCCGCCGTTCAATTTGCAAGTGAGAGAGTTTAATGGAAGCTGGTTCGTAAGTGCGGGTGTTCGTTAGTCGGGTGTTCGTAACTCGAGGACAGTCTGTATATTTGCCCAGAGTACAACGAAACGAGTGCAGAGATCATCTCTGAGCAATGAAATATTCTCGCGCGCAGGTGCCGGGTGAATAATTGATTCCGTCGCAGGGATCGTGAGAGGTGACAATGGCTTGCAGAGTCCATCATCCAGCGGTGGATTGACGAAAAGCTGAAAATAATCGCAATTATTATTATTACGATTATTATTGAGAAGGTTAGCCACCTAAACTTGTTCAGAAATGATTTGCTTTTCCCCATGAATGCGGTCAGTTATAAGCTAAAACATAAAATACTTGATCTTATCTTCCAGATGGACAAATCCCTACTCTTAGGTTTTGTCGGTAAAGTCACGTAGGTAAAATATAAATAAATAATAGAAATAATAATAGAAATAAAATAATGTGATTTTAATTTTTTTTACCTACGTGACTTTACCGAAAAAAACCTAAGAGTATGAATCCTTGCAGTCACGAAAGCTTCAAATCTAGGACAAATCCCTGTCTTTAGAGCTTGCAAACTAAGTTTGAGAGCATTAATGCCATTAGCTCTGGGGGTCAAGATAGCTCTCGGAGCGATGACGCAATATGAACGAAACTTGAGCGTCCGCTAGCGCTGCTATTGGGGACTCGACCGATTGAAAGTTGAAACGCAGCCACACTGATTAAAAGGGGTTGCCCAAAACTTGGAGACACAAACCAGAGCATATGCGCGTACTGCGAATTCATTCAACAGGACGATTAACTATTTGTTGTTTGATGTTGTAAGGCCCACTGAGCTGTATAACTCTTATTCAGAAGCGACCTGGCCACAAATGATGGCTCGACGCAGTGGCTTATAATATGGAAATTTATAGCAGCCAAATACTCGAAACGCGTGTTGATTAAAAATTTGGACGGGAAAACCCCGGAGGACCTGGAGAAAAATCCACGTCACCATGGAGAGAAAGAGAGACACACACACAAACTACAAATATACAGCAGGCCTCAGGGTCGGGATCGAACCCACTACCTCCTGCATACCAGGCGAGGTAGTTAACATCTACTAGCCACCGTGGTGGTGATGATGAGAGAGAGACACGCAAACTCCAAATATACAGCAAGCGTCAGGGTCGGGATCGAACCCACGACCTCCTCCATACCAGGCGAAGTAGTTAACATCTACTAGCCACCGTGGTGGTGATAATGAGAGAGAGAGAGAGACGCAAACTCAAAATATACAGCAAGCGTCAGGGTCAGGATCGAACCCACGACCGCCTGTATACCAGGCGAGGTAGTTAACATCCCCTAGCCACCGTGGTGGTGATAATGAGAGAGAGAGACCCGCAAACTCCAAATATACAGCAAGCGTCAGGGTCGGGATCGAACCCACTACCTCCTGCATACCAGGCGAGGTAGTTAACATCTACTCGCCACCGTGGTCGTGATGATGAGAGAGAGACACGCAAACTCCAAATATACAGCAAGCGTCAGGGTCAGGATCGAACCCACGACCGCCTGTATACCAGGTGAGGTAGTTAACATCCCCTAACCACCGTGGTGGTGATAACGAGAGAGAGAGACACGCAAACTCCAAATATACAGCAATCGTCAGGGTCGGAATCGAACCCACGACCTCCTGTATACCAGGCGAGGTCACACTAAACCCCCGTGCCCGGAATGCGTCTTGGCCACGTACGGTGAAAGTGTCGCACGGCCAGGGTCATCGATCGTTTAATTAATCGCGGAATCAGCAACTGTTGACCCCTCCCCCCATGTACGTCCTCGGCAAAAAGAAGCCCTCCCAGTGCCCCCAATCATCGCGAGGTGTATTCGGACGCACTCGCTTTGTTTACAATACGGTGCAAGTGTTTCCGCATGTGCGTCCGTGCGATTATTGATGACTTTTCTCGATGCACTCAAAACGCTCATGTTTTGGATGACGAGATATTCTCCTTTCGTCTGGGCGTCTCAGTAGCGGAACTGTGTAGCAGAGTGCTTCCTAATAATTGCGTAGAAGCCACAAATAACTAAACAAGTACTCTGCATGCATTTGATTCGGAGGCCTGAGGGGTGGGGGGATGATGGGTAGCAAACAATTTGAACTTTGAGGACGTGAAAATACAGTGGCTGTACGCACGGTGGCATTTTAAAATATATTCATCATAACCGCCGGCGAAAATACATTTTTTGTTTTGCTGTCCCGACTTTCGTAAATCACCGAGAGACACGCAAAGCCCAGATATACAATCTAGATTTGAAGCTTTCGTGACTGAAAGGATTCATATTCTTGGGTTTTTTCGGTAAAGTCACGTAGGTAAAAAAATTAAATTTAAATTAATAAAAGTAAAATAAAAATAAAATAAAATAAAAATCACGACGTTTCGGAGGCAACACAAGCCTCCGTCTTCAGGTGGTAGATATACAGCGGGCATCGTCAGGGTCGGGATCGCACCCACGACCTCCTGCATACCAGGCGAGGGAGTTGACAGTTTGTTTTTGTTTTGTTCACCGCTGAAGCAGCAGCAGCAGCAGGAGCAGCAGCAGCAGGAGCTGACCAATCGGGGCAGTTTCGTTTCGTGGTCCACGCTGAGTGCGGGCTGCGGGCTCAGCCGCAGCGATAAAGCCATCATCACCATCACTCAGCGCCGGTAATGAAGTACCATCCCTACGTCGCGGGCCTCGGAGACAATTGCCGCCGCGCAACGCGAAGCAGCCGCTAATGATGCCGTGGACGCAGTAACGGGCGTGCAGCGAGCAGGGGAAAGCGTCGAGGTGCCGGGATGGTGAAACACGTGCAAACGGTGGGGGGGGGGGGGAGCGTTGTGTCTCCGCCGAACTGCTGCTGCTGCTGCCCGAGCCGTCTGTCACGTTTACAGAAATATTCCCACAAGCGCGCCCTCTCCTCCACCCTCCGTGCGGTGCGAGCGGGTATTTATTGTACGGTGCATCGATGATGATGATGGTGGTGGTGGTGGGGATGCTGGGACCGGTTGTTGTTGTTGTTGTTCTAGTGCAGCTGGGCTCCCGAGTGGCGAGATCGTAGATTGGATTCCACAGTTGAGATGGCATCGTCGGCATTGTCTTAATTATCACCATCATCATTGTCATCATACTTGTCGTTAGCGTCAATGTTATTGTTGTCGCCACACTTCATTGTGATTGAAGTGTGACGGAAACAATAGCATTGACGATGACAATGATGATGTCATCATCATCATTGTCGTTGTCATCACGGTCACTGTGTTTGCCATCAACACATTCCTGCGGAGGGAGCTGGTAGGAACGTTGGGTTGCTCGGTCAATAGCCAGGGTCAACGGCGGCGTGGTGTATTCCGCAAATATGCCCGACTGTGAGGGCGGGCACAAGCCGGCGTGAGTAGGTTAAACGTTGATAAGGGCACCACGGGGTGACCAGCCCTCCCCACCCAGCCCCACCCCAGCCCCTCCCCACCCTCCCCACCCAGCCCCTCCCCACCCTTCCCTCCCCACCCAGCCCCTCCCTCCCCACCCAGCCCCTCCCTGCACGACGGACACAATAATCCCCTGTGGGCTGGTGTAACCAGGAGGTTCCTACCAGTATTATCGTAATCATTATCACCATCATCATTATCATGGAAACACTCGAAAATTGGCCGATAACTCCTGACTATTTCGGGGACCGCAGTGCTTTGGCCATTTGTTTTGTGTTACTTGTAAGTGTGTAAGTGTGTGTGTGTAAGTGTGTGTAAGTGTGTGTGTGTAAGTGTGTGTGTGTAAGTGTGTGTGTGTAAGTGTGTGTAAGTGTGTGTGTGTAAGTGTGTGTTGAACTTCTTTAGCGCCGTGCCTAGCCAACCGTGCTCTTAAGCCAAGTCGGCTTGGGCAGGACGCGGCGCTCGAAGGGACGGTGACCGACGGTCAAGAACCATCACGGAATAGCAGCCGAGGGATGGAACGCGTCCGAGGGGACGGACGCGCGTCGAGGAGATGGAGCGGTGGGATCGCTCCGTGTGGATGTATTGTCGGGTCGCAAGATCGACGGTTTGGTTACGGTTTTATCCAGCGGTGGATTGATAATAGGGGGCCGTCCATAAATGACGTCACGCACCTGGGGGGGTGGGGTCTGACATTTGTGACGATGTGTGACGAGGGGGGTGGGGTTTGAGAAATGTGGAGTCACATCAAAACGCACAACTTTAAATAAATATAGACAACACGTTCTACTTAATTAAATAGACTTCTTAATAAATGTTTTCTCCTACAACATCAGAATGCAGCGTCACATTAAATACGCACTACAATGACAATAGTTTAAAGCGATTTGAAGCATGTTTTATTTTGAGGGGGGGGCAGAGCTTTGTGACGTCATATTTGAGGGGGGGTCTGACTTTTTATGACGACGTGTGACGACGGGGGGGGGGGGTCAAACATCGTCCAAAATCGCGTGACGTCATTTATGGACGGCCCCTAGCTGACAACGATGATTTTTATGATATATTCCTCACCGGAGGAACGGGGATTGTTTTTTTTCCCGCTGCCGGAACGAGAGGCGGCCATCGGTGCTTGCACTCAAAAGGAGTAGTGCGTTTGCGCCCTCATCTCGAAATGCCAACAGCCTTGGCGGAATGAATGGGGGGCGGAGGGTAGAGCGAAGGGAGGGGGGGGGCTGTCCCGAAGACAAATGGTAAACTCTTCCTCCTGCTGCTGCTGCTATTGCCGCTCGCAATGACGCGGCCGCGTGCTGCTGCTGCTTCTCGCTGGAGGGAAATCCCCGTCACGTGCCGCGCGTGACGCGCCCCACCCCCACCCACCCCCCTTGCACCCCCAAACATCGCCATCACCTCTAAACTCCTCCATCTCCCTCGCTCCTCCTCCTCCTGCCTCCCTCCCTCCCTCCTCGCTCTTGGCCCTACCCCGAGACTCCTCCAGCAGCGCCACCACTGTTTGTTTGATCCTAACACCCGGCAAGCCCACCCCACCGCCGCCACCACCTCCTCCCCCCCATCTCTCTTCTCTCTCATCCTCCCCATCTTCCTCGTACACAGACGCATCACCCCGCCTCTCCAGCACCACCACCCCCCACCCACCCACCCCTGTGCGCATAGCCGCTGCCGCCGCGTGGTGGATCCGCGCGCGTGCCTAGCTTAGTAACCACAACCACCACCACCACTAACAGCAGCAGCGGCATCAGCGACATCAGCAAATGGCTTCGGAAGCTCGCGGGCTCCCTTGATCGTCGTTCACGTCCCACGTCTGCGTAGGTGCAGAGACGGGAGCTCGTCCCGTGTCGCGGATTCCGCTTGTCCAGCAGCACCGAGCGTATAGGATTTGATGTTTTTTTTTGTTGTTGTTCCACGAGCAGAGTTATTCGATAATTGGTTCGCATCGTCGTAATTAATTTCTAAAATATATCATCGTCCGTGGGTCGGCTTCGTCCTCGTAACTTATGAAAAGAATCGCGGGACGGCATCGGCTGGCTCGGTCGGCGCAGGTGCTAATTGTCACACGATGTCAAACAGAGCGACGTTGGGTTTTTTTTCACGCGAAATGTTAGTTAATAAATAATAATAATAATGTAACAACAACAAAAAATCGCACACCTACCCCACAGCAAATGTAAAATCGCGACGTTAATTTTTTTTTTATCGGATCGAGTAAAAGCAATCAGAGTTTCGCGTGTAAATGACGTTCAGTTTTCACAGCAGCTCCACTGACGAACCCGCAAAGAAGTGCTCTGGGCACAGAAGACATTCACTTTGGGGGGTAATAGTTGGGTGCAAGGCTTGAGCAGGACGTTTTCTGTGCTCTGCTGTATTCGCGTGGAGGGTGAACCTTGAGGCGGCGATCATTGAGAGGTAAGCAGCGTTGATCGTGAATTCATGGCATCGCACACTCATCATCATCGCCGCCGCCGCCGCCGTCATCACTGCGGGAGTGTGAAGGACAGCTAAGATCGCCGCCACCACCGCTGCTGCTTGCAGTGCAGGAGACGGGGAGTCGTGGACAACACACGGCTTCGAGGTAGACAGCAGAGAGGAGGGAGGAGGGAGGGGGGGAGAGACAGAGGCGTGCAGAGTGTAGGGGACGTGGACACGGACAGACGAGGAGAGTGAGAGACACGGCGACACGAGAGCGAGACGCACACGCAGAGACAGAGAGATACCGACACGAGCAGGCAGCGGGCAGAGGCGGACACGGGGTGTCAGGGACAGCACACACGAAGGCAAGGTGACGGCAAGGTGAAGGCAGCCAGGCGGAGACTGAAGCTCAGACGGGACACAGGCTGCGCGACTCGACCAGCAAGAGGGACACCAGCAGCACCACCAACAGCACCAGCAGCACTACCAGCACCACCAGCACCAGCACCACCACCACCACCAGCACCAGCACCACCACCACCAGCACCACCAGCACCACCACCAGCAGCACCACCACCAGCACCACCAGCACCACCACCACCAGCACCACCACCAGCAGCACCACCACCAGCACCAGCAGCACCACCACCAGCACCACCACCAGCACCATCAGCACCACCAGCACCACCACCAGCACCACCACCACCAGCACCACCAGCACCACCACCAGCACCACCACCAGCACCACCAGCACCACCAGCACCACCACCAGCACCACCACCAGCACCACCAGCACCACCACCACCAGCACCACCACCAGCAGCACCACCACCAGCACCAGCAGCACCACCACCAGCACCACCAGCACCACCACCAGCACCACCAACAGCACCACCAGCACCACCACCACCAGCACCACCACCACCAGCACCACCACCACCAGCACCACCAGCACCACCACCACCAGCACCACCAGCACCACCACCAGCACCACCACCAGCACCACCAGCACCACCAGCACCACCACCAGCACCACCACCAGCACCACCAGCACCACCACCACCAGCACCACCACCAGCAGCACCAGCACCAGCACCAGCAGCACCACCACCAGCACCACCAGCACCACCAGCACCACCACCACCAGCAGCACCACCACCAGCACCACCACCACCAGCAGCAGCAGCGCTCAATCAACCCGGCGGAGGAGACAGAAAGAGAGTGGAGTGGGGGGGTGGTGCTTGCAGAGTCCTGGGCCCTCTGTGATCGCGATCCCTCGACCTCACGCGGGGAGAGAGGAGAGAGAGGAGAGAGAGGGAGAGGGGGGAGAGGAACAGGGGGGAGAGGAAGAGGGGGGGAGAGATCAGGAGGTGAGAGCGCCGTGGTTGCAGTGGCTCCCGTCCCGTGCTGTCCTGCCCCGTACATCATCATCATACCACCATCAGCGTCGTCATCATCGTCCCTCTCGTTTGCCTTGACGTAGTTATTACCCTCCCATCCCACCGGTCATCCCTCCCTCCCTCCACATCGACACGGTCATCGGGGGAAGAAAAAGGGAGAACTCCCCCTCGCTACCAAAAGGGACTCTGCGAATCCGCTTGCCTCATGCGTCCAACGTGAGAGAGGAGACGCGTGGCACCTGACGAGGAGGGAGTTGCCCTGACCCCCTGGACACCCCCCCCCACCTCCCACTCCCCACTCCCTCTGCCCTTGAAGTCTGCTGCGACGGCGTCTGCTATCCCCGCTGTGAGCCCGCCACGCACCTTTGCTCCAGGTACACAAATCGCGCGTTTGCGATTTCCGCGTCTCCGTCTCCACCACCTCCTCCTCTCTCCTCCTCCTCTCTCTCGCGTTGAGAACCTCACGCCAAGATGTAAGGGGGGGTGGGGGTTAGAGATCCACGCGCGCGCGCACGTACACACGAGCTACGCGCGTGCGAATTTGCCGTACAGTGATGTGTATACTGCACGTGCGCGTGTGGGGAGCGGTGGTGCAGCGGTTAGCGCTACGCCGCGCGACGAAACCGGCGACCCGGGTTCGATTCCCGCTCACGGCAAACACCCAGTGACGATTATTTGAACCGGTCCTGGGGGCCTCCGCTAGATCGACTCGGCCTCAAATGAGTGCCTGGTGCGGTGTGTAGTAAAGAATCGCCACTGGGGAGACAAAGGCGGCCGGGCGTGGTGCTGGCCACCCACCCCCTCGTTCGCCGTGCCGGCCTTCATAGGTGCTCGATAACAGCGCTTGCCCCAACAGTCTGTTCAGGCTATACGGGGGATCTTTGCCTTTTATGTACGCTCTCGACTCAGCCTCAAATGAGTATCTGGTGCAGTGTGTAGTAAACATCGCCACTGGGGAGACAAAGGCGGCCGGGCGTGGTGCTGGCCACCCACCCCCTCGTGTGCCGTGCCGGCCTTCAAAGGTGCTCGCGAACAGCACTTGCCCCAACAGTCTGTTCAGGCTATACGGGGGATCTTTGTATTTGTACGCCCTTGCACACAACCACGTGTAATCTGAGCCCCTTCGTAAATCCACTGCTGGATGAGGGCACCCATCACCCCCCGCCCGCGCGGTGCGCTGCGTCGGTGTCTTTCCCACGCACCTCCGATGTGCACGGCTTGTCTACGTACGGTGCGAAAGAAGTTCAACGCGCGTACACATTCACGCGTACATCGGCGGCGCCAAATTTTGACCGTAGATTCGCTACGCTGCGATACTCACATCGAACTTAAAGCACGATCGCAGCGATGCCCTTTAATTGAGCAGGGAAAGCCGGACTGAGCATCTCACGTAGGAGAGAGAGGTGGGGGTCCCCTTCCTGCATTGGGATGCTTGACGATGTCCATCCGTCAGTGCGCGCGTGCGCGTGGCTTATGTCGGTGTGTGAACATCGCCACTCGGGGAAGACAAAGGCGGCCGGGCGTGGTGGTTCCTGGCCACCCGTCCCACCTCGTGCGCCGTGCCGGCCCTCGTAGGCGTGTGCTGCTTCGCTGACAGCACTTGCCCCAACAGTCTGTGAAGAGGCTACACGGGTGACCTTTGTCTTTGCCTCGTGGCATGCGCCGCGCATGCGAATACACGCGGCGCAGCGCGGACGTGCCACGTGACCGCGAGGTGGTTCTCACGATGATTGCTGAAGAGGTGATTTTAGCGAGGTGATTTTAACGAGGTGATTTTATCGAGGTGATTTTAGCGAGGTGATTTTAACGAGGTGATTTTATCGAGGTGATTTTAACGAGGTGATTTTAACGAGGAGATTTTAACGAGGTGATTTTATCGAGGTGATTTTAGCGAGGTGATTTTAACGAGGTGATTTTATCGAGGTGATTTTAGCGAGGTGATTTTAGCGAGGTGATTTTATCGAGGTGATTTTAACGAGGAGATTTTAACGAGGTGATTTTATCGAGGTGATTTTAACGAGGAGATTTTATCGAGGTGATTTTAGCGAGGTGATTTTATCGAGGTGATTTTAACGAGGAGATTTTAACGAGGTGATTTTATCGAGGTGATTTTAGCGAGGTGATTTTAACGAGGTGATTTTATCGAGGTGATTTTAACGAGGTGATTTTAACGAGGAGATTTTAACGAGGTGATTTTATCGAGGTGATTTTAGCGAGGTGATTTTAACGAGGTGATTTTATCGAGGTGATTTTAGCGAGGTGATTTTAGCGAGGTGATTTTATCGAGGTGATTTTAACGAGGAGATTTTAACGAGGTGATTTTATCGAGGTGATTTTAACGAGGAGATTTTATCGAGGTGATTTTAGCGAGGTGATTTTATCGAGGTGATTTTAACGAGGAGATTTTAACGAGGTGATTTTATCGAGGTGATTTTAACGAGGTGATTTTAACGAGGTGATTTTATCGAGGTGATTTTAGCGAGGTGATTTTAACGAGGTGATTTTATCGAGGTGATTTTAACGAGGTGATTCTAACGAGGAGATTTTAACGAGGTGATTTTATCGAGGTGATTTTAACGAGGTGATTTTAACGAGGTGATTTTAGCGAGGTGATTTTAACGAGGTGATTTTACCGAGGTGATTTTAACGAGGTGATTTTATCGAGGTGATTTTAGCGAGGTGATTTTAGCGAGGTGATTTTAACGAGGTGATTTTACCGAGGTGATTTTACCGAGGTGATTTTACCGAGGTGATTTTAGCGAGGTGATTTTACTGAGGTGATTTTAACGAGGTGATTTTAGCGAGGTGATTTTAGCGAGGTGATTTTAACGAGGTGATTTTACTTAGGTGATTTTAGCGAGGTGATTTTAGCGAGGTGATTTTAACGAGGTGATTTTAGCGAGGTGATTTTAGCGAGGTGATTTTAACGAGGTGATTTTACTGAGGTGATTTTAACGAGGTGATTTTAGCGAGGTGATTTTAGCGAGGTGATTTTAACGAGGTGATTTTAGCGAGGTGATTTTAACGAGGTGATTTTAACGAGGTGATTTTAGCGAGGTGATTTTAACGAGGTGATTTTAGCGAGGTGATTTTAGCGAGGTGATTTTAGCGAGGTGATTTTAACGAGGTGATTTTACCGAGGTGATTTTAACGAGGTGATTTTAGCGAGGTGATTTTAGCGAGGTGATTTTAACGAGGTGATTTTAGCGAGGTGATTTTAACGAGGTGATTTTAACGAGGTGATTTTAGCAAGGTGATTTTACCGAGGTGATTTTATCGAGGTGATTTTAACGAGGTGATCTTAACGAGGTGATTTTAACTAGGTGATTTTAGCGAGGTGATTTTAACGAGGTGATTTTGGCGAGCTGATTTTAACGAGGTGATTTTAACGAGGTGATTTTAACGAGGTGATTTCAACGAGGTTGAGGCTCAAGTGGCTGGGTGGCTGCAGAGACCTCTGCGAGCCGCCACCGATGTAACAAAAACAAAGAAAAACCCCGAGTTCGAATCCAGGCAGCTGCCCAGGATTCGACCGGGTTCTCCATTGCCGTGAGTGACTTCACGTCGCATCTCTCTAATCGCTTAACAATGTTCGGGGGGGCAGGGGGGGGGGTTTGACCGCCGTGCGAACGTCACTCTCAAGTGGCAGAGCGTGGGGGGTTGACAAAGCGCTGCGTGCCCCCCACTGTGTAAAGGCAGAGGCCCCGTGGCGACACATTCGGTGGTGGCTCTGCGACAGCCACTTCTGCCGCGGGCTCTCCGCTCTCCGGACGCGGCACCGATAACGGGGGTCCCCCTTCCAGCGATCGCGACACGATCTGGGGACGTGAGCGCGACGGTAAATCTCATCGTCGTGGCGCTCTGGTTCACGACTTACCACGCCACCTCTGGTCGGCGTGTGGCTGCTGCTGCTGTAGGCTACACCGTCACGCTCAGGTGGGTCAGCAGCGGCCCCGGGTGTAAATCCCCGTGACGATGTCTCCTTCGTATTGTGTGGATCTCGGGGAATTGCGTCGGCACGCGGTTGCGCTCCGGGTCTGTTCTGGACCACCGCAGTCGCACCACTCCCACTGAAGAGTGGTGAATTTGTCATTTGTGCAAGAAAATGTGTTGCGTGCACAAAAATGCTCACGGCGCCCCCCCCCCCCCCAAAAAAAAAGAGAGCGAGAGAGAGGCGGTCGCGGCTTAACATCTTTAACATACCATTGGTACCTCATTTGCCAGTAAAAAATATGATAATTGGTTTTTTACCCTTTTATCTGGCAACAAAACTGACACCTTTTTTACGAGGAGTCATGTTTGCATAGACCACAATACCTGCAGTCATAATGCAAACAAAAAACACAACTCTGATAATGTATGCACTGTCCTTGAAGTTGATTGGTCCACACCCGAGACAGCTTTCCTTTTGGCGTCATCTGGTCCAACACCATGTGAGACTAGGGTCTAAGGAAAGCTGTCTCGGGTGTGGACCAATCAATTTCAAGGACAGTGCATACATTATCAGAGTTGTGTTTTTTGTTTGCATTATGACTGCAGGTATTGTGGTCTATGCAAACATGACTCCTCGTAAAAAAAAGGTGTCAGTTTTGTTGTCAGATAAAAGGGTAAAAAAACAATTAACATCTTTAACATATTCAATACGGAGGACATTCTCCCTTCGACGGGTAATTTCTCGCGTCGTTACGGCACCTGCCGCGTTCGTTACGCGTCAAGAGACGCGACACGTTGGGGAATCATCTGCCGCGGTGCAGGTGTCACTCGCGCACATCTCCACTTGTGAATTGAGCTCATCGATTGCTGGCCACACTATGGCGAGACCTTCACAATTCGCTACACATGCACGTGTCCACGTGTGCGTGTGTGGTGTGGAGAGCGGTGGTGCAGCGGTTAGCGCGCTGCGCTACGAACCCGGCGACCCGAGTTCGATTCCCGCTCACGGCCAACACCCAGTGACGATTATCTGAACCGGTCCTGGGCCTCCTCTAGGTCGACTCAGCCTCAAATTAGTACCTGGTGCGGTGTGTAAACATCGCCACTGGGGAGACAAAGGCGGTCGGGCGTGGTGCTGGCCACCCACCCCCTCGTGTACCGTTCCGGTCTTCATAGGTGCTCGCTAACAGCACTTGTCCCTGCAGTCTGTTAATAGATGCCCAGGACTGGTTTCAGATAATCGTCACTGGGTGTTGGCCGTGAGCGGGAATCGAATTCGGGTCGCCAGGTTCGTAGCGCTACCCGCTACCCCCCCCCCCCCCCCCGAATAACACACACAACGACAAATATAAAGATCCCCCGTATAGCCTGAACAGACTGTTGGGGGCAAGTGCCACGACATACGAGGGGGTGGGTGGCCAGCACCACGCCCGGCCGCCTTTATCTCCCCACACACACACACCCCTTAGCGTATGTACAGGGTGGTCCAGATGTCTCGTGACCCCCATCCCACCCCCAATGAATTGACCCCTAAAATGTTTTTCCTTTCCGTATAAATTTGTCTTTTTAAAAACACCTTACTTCAAAAAAATCTATAAGTTTTATTAAATTAAATGGGGGGGGGGGGGGGGTGTCACAAGACATCTGGACCGGACCACCCTTGTACAGGACAGTATATCCGAGTACTGCAGCAGCAGTCAACAAAACACAACCTCCTGGCTTCTCAGCACGAGCCACCTGGATTCGTTCGCCGGTCGTAGCGTTTTTGAAGGCGGAGTTCGGTACAAAAAAACAACAACAAAAAATCGAAAACCGGGGGGGGGGGGGGCACCACCCATCCCGACGCATCGTCTCCTCCACGGGGGCGAACTGCGCGACTGCATGCGGTTATTTAGGAATAGTCAAAACGACGACGGCTATAATCCTAATGTCTACTTCGCTCGCTCTCAAAAGCGAGAGAATGCCTCGCAAGCTCTGCGGCCCTCGATATGGCAAGATGGTTTCAGGCAATTGATGAGTTGTTTATACATGCGGGAGGCAACCAGCGCCACCCGGAGGAACCCCCTACGTGTGCGAGGGGGAAACGCTCTATCCCGTACAGACAGAATGGGTGGGAGATCAGTCGACGTCTTCTGCACCGCCTTCTCCTGGCGAGCCAGGCAGGGCACGGCTGCTCCCCATTGCCCACGGGAAGGGAGTTTCACAAAGTCTGTGCGATCCACCCACCCTCGCTGCTGCCACACCAGTGCTGGATTGCAGGCGTGCGTAACCACCACCGGGCGGCTGATAACTTAGGCGTGGGTACGTTTGATGAGTTGAGATCGGTTTCGGGGAGAGCAGTGGTGCGGCGGTTCTCACGCTGAGCAATGAGCCTGGGGCCCGAAGTTCGATTTCCCAGGACGGTCGCCACGTGTCTGGATTTAGCTCAGTCCGAAAATTTGGCATCTCTGTTCGGGTGGCAGGAGTTCGTTGGACAGAGATCTAGTAACCGGTGTTGTGTTGAACTTTAATACGGGACACCGCGCATGTAGTGGTGATTGCTAATAGGCCTGGGCCAGTGTCCTTCATTGCAAGGCCCCGCAGGCCACAGGCGGGCCCCTGGTGGCCTTTAGTGCGAACCCCTGGCGTGTGGCCACACGACAAAACACAACGAGTTAAATCACCCCCCGTCATCATCGTCGTGCTGCCGTCAAAGCCAACAGTGGTTTAAAATTTGTGGCGGTCCTCACACTGATGATGTCTTGTCAGCGAAAGTGGCCCCCACTATGAGAATTAGTGACGAACACTGAGCTAGGCAGACTGAGAGACATGGCTGGGTTTGGTCTGTATGTATGTATGTTGAACGTCTTTCGCACCGTGCGTAGCCAAACGTACTAATCAGAGGTCTACAGTGGAAACGAAGGAGGCCGTAATTGCCAACTACGGCTAACATCAGCGGCGAGTGATACCACTGATCGGTGAGATGAGCTTTGATCCAACAATCCTCATCGTCAACAATGTGTGTGGAGGGTTTCATCCAGCAGTGAATTTCCCTGTAACATTTAAGACACGGTGTTTTGGGCCAAATTAAGTTGTTGCACACTGCAGGGACAGGGCGACAAGAGCAATTGGTGGCTGGGAGAAGCGAGTTCCAGACTACAGCACCTGAGAACCCAGTTTAGTCGCTGGCGGTTGCCCGGATTGGTCAAACTATAACCTCTGGTCCACTCGGCGACTTCTATATCACAGGTTTTTGTAAATCCTCACTTTGGTCTTTCCATGTAAAAATGTCAAGGTATCTGGGTCAGGAATGGAACCCTAACTGCAATGCTTGCTGGCCCAGTAGGGATGAGAAAATATATCACAGGTTTTTGTAAATCCTCGCTTTGGTCATATCCATGTAAAAATGTCAAGGTATCTGGGTCAGGAATGGAACCCTAACTGCAATGCTTGCTGGCCCAGTAGGGATGAGAAAATAAATCACAGATTTTTGTAAATCCTCGCTTTGGTCATTTCCATGTAAAAATGTCAAGGTATCTGGGTCAGGAATGGAACCCTAACTTCAATGCTTGCTGGCCCAGTAGGGATAAGAAAATAAATCACAGGTTTTTGTAAATCCTCGCTTTGGTCATTTCCATGTAAAAATGTCAAGGTATCTGGGTCAGGAATGGAACCCTAACTTCAATGATTGCTGGTCCAGTGGGCCGGAGCAAATGCTTGGACTTAGCTGCCCCACATTATCGCAATGTTTTACAACCGCTGTAACATTAATCCTGGAGCAAGATGTTTTTTGTTACTTTGCCGTAAATTCCGTAAACATGTGCTTTGTTTTCCTTCCCTGCCGCGTGGCAATGCTTTGGCGTTCTTGTCGAGGGCGAGGCATGGCTCGTAAATATGGCCTTAACCCGGGGGAAGGCGGGGTGGGGGGGGCTTTGTGGCGACGAGACGGTGATTTACGAAAGTAGGGGAAACAAAACTATAATGCATTTTCACCGGCGGCTGTGATTATAAATTTCAAAATGCCACCGTGCGTACAACCACTGTATTGGTACGTCCTCAAAGTTCAGGTTGCTTACCCACCCGCTCCCCCACCCGGTCCCCCACCCCCCCGAATCAAATGCATGCAGAGTACGTGTTTATTTATTTGTGGTTTATACGTAATTGTTGGGAAGCACTCTGCTACACAGTTCCGCTACCGAGACACCCAGACGAAAGGAGAATATTTCATAATCCAAAACATCAGCGTTTTGAGTGCATCGAGTAAAGTCATCAATAATCGCACAGACGCACACGCGGGAACACTTGCACCGTATTGTAAACAAAGCGAGCGCGTCCGAATACACCTCGCGATGATTGGGCTACTGGGAGGACTTCTTTTTACCGAGGGCGTACGGGAGGGGGGTCAACAGTTGCTGATTCCGCGATTAGTTGAACGATCGATGTCCCTGGCCTTGCGTCGCATTCACTGCATGGTATGTAGGAGCTCATGGGTTCGATCCCGACCCTGACGCCTGTTGTATATTTGGAGTTTGCGTGTCTCTCTCCCCCGTGGTCGCGTGGGTTTTTTTTGCCGAATCCTCCGGGTTTTCCCTCCACATTCAGAATCAACGTCACGCGTTTAGAGCATTTGGCTGCAATGAATGTCCACGTGATGATAAGTCACTTCGTGGAGCTATCATTTGTCAGGGCCAGGTCGCTTCTTAAAGGGATCTACGTGGCTCAGTGGGGCCTTGCCTGGTAGAATAAAAACATTTTCATGGGACCTCCTTTAACATGTTTACACCTGTTTTGTTGCCAGATAAAAGGGGAAAGCCGTATTAACATAAAAAAATTGTTTAGTTTAAAAAAAAACCTCCAACACCCGTTCATCGGACGCTTGCTGCAACTGGACCGGCGGAGTTTAATGAGGTGTGATTGGTGGACTGTTTCTATTATTTTAGAAAATGCACTTATTGTTGTTGTTGTTGGTGGGGAGGGGGGCAAACAATCTTCGCCGTGGGGGGAAACCGATGGCTCCGATTGTGTGCTGCCACTTTCACTCGGTGTTTAAAGTCGTCTGAAAAAAATATCTTCATGCACTGGAACGTTATTGTTCTACACAACGGTGTTATAGAGCATTTAACATACATTATATACTACGCAATTTAGTCTCGTGCATTTAATATACATTATATACCATGCAATATAGTCTCGTGCATTTAACATACATTATATACTACACAATGGATTCTAGTGCATTTGATATACATTATATACTACACAATGTATTTGCGTGCATTTAACATACATTGTATACCACGCAATATAGTCTCGTGCATTTAATATACATTATATATGACACAACGTATTCTAGTGCATTTCATATAAGCACTATGAATGTGTAGTGACATTGAATGAGTCACTGTAGCGTGTGACGCTGGGAGATTGCTAGCCAATGGGATTTGGGGTAGCAGCTCGTTCTACCAGTTGGACCCGCGGGCGAGGCCCGGAGCCTTCTGGGGGATCCAGAAGGGGGCGTGGCCGAGGGCGGAGCCTGGCCACGCTGGGGAGGATAAAAGGCGAGCTCCGACTCACAGTCGGGGCTGCTGCCATCTGGAGTGGAATTCGTCGTGCTGCCGTCGTCGTGGTCTTCACCTCTTCGAGCTGTGGGTCTGGAAGCATGTTGGCTGTCCTGACCCGGTATGTAGTTCTCCCCTATGGCTGTGAAGGCCGAAATAAACAAGAGAGAGTGCCTCCTACTCGTGTCTCTGAATTAGCACACTACAAATGTACGATACAATATAATTTCGCGCATTCAATTTGCATTCTATGCGACACGATGTAATCTCGTGTATTTAAACTGCATTATATAGTGGACGACATTCCATCGTATTTGATGGACATTATACACCAGCTTGCCTTCCTCGTGCATGTACCACACACTCTCTGAAGGATGTAATGGAGCCCAATAGTCAACTGCGAATGCGCATTAAACAAAAAGTGCCTTCCCTTCATGGCCATTCAGAATCATCAGAATATTTATTTAGACTGGAGGAACCCGAGGAGCTGTGAAGCTCTTTTGCACAGACGTCCTGGCGATGCGCTGCACTTGGGCGGCATCTCACATGCCGCCGTGATCACGATGCGTATCCCGCCCCCCCCCCCCCCAACACTTTTTTGAGCCACCTCTCTCTGCTCACCACTCTTTCTCTCGAGCGTATGGCAAGTCTGTGCAAATCGCACGTGCAAGCTGAAGTCTGTGAGCCATGCGATAGCTTCAGGAGTGGCGCGTTTAATACTGCTCAGTCTCTCCGGAGAGCGGGCATAGAGTGCGGTTGTTTGTGATGTGGTCCATTGTCTGGTTTGGGTGCCCGCAGTCGCACCGTGGGTTGTCTTTAATTCTCCGCTTGTGGAGGAGGTGTGCGCAGCGACCTATTGCTGTTCTGAAGCGGTTGACGGAGCACCACAGTTTTCTTGGCAGATCAACGCCGTGCATAGCAATCACCGCTGGGGCCTCCGTACGTTGTTGCTATTTGTTTTCCTCCCGGCTTTTGCGCACTTTGAAACATTTCCGAAGCGGTCTCTCTCTCTCTTTCTCTTGGAGGAATTATTTTTTTTTTACCGGGGCGTTAATCTGCATTTTACGGCGTCGTCCGCTTGCCAGCACATCATCACCGCATTCCTCGTCCGAGCAGCGGGAGTGAACATCTCAATCAGGCGCGACTTATTTACCGAGAGCCAAGTTGTGCTCGTCAATGAATGCGCCCATCCCCGTCCATTAACTGATTTGCTCCTTTAGCGAGAGAGGCAAGCGAGCGAGCGCTTGCCGGGGGCGCGAGGCCTCGACCACGAAGATTGCTCCGGCCGTGAAGGGAGAAGCCGTTACTTCACCCTCGCGTGCGAGGAGTATCTTCCGGGTTCTCCGGTTTCCCTCCCACGTGCAAATTGCTCCTTTGATGGAATTGGGCCAAGCATCCTAAATGCAGGACCCTCCTGAAAAAGGGTTCTGGGACTCAGTGAGGCTTTCCTGCGTAACTGAATGGAATAATCACGATTTTTTTATCGCTGTCTTGATACATCTATAATAGAGGTGTTTTTGGGATATATCGCGTAAATATATAAATGTGTCGTTAAACCCGCCACCAACTGACACAGCCAATTAGTAAGGTTTGTCACGTGAACAAAACATGCCAATTCGTTACATACCAAAACGAATTACGTGACAAACATTACTAATTGGCGGGTTTAATGACACGTTTATATTTATGCGATCTTACCCAAAAGCCTCTATGGATAATATTGGTCACGAAAGCCTACGTATTTGAACTTTTGCACTGTACGTAGCCAACCGTGCTAATTGGAAGTGCGGAGAAGAACGAGAGTGGCACAGGGGTTTTGCACGCTTCGCTGTGAACCTGGCGGACCTGAGTTCAATTCCTGGCCACAGCTAACGTCAGCGACGAGTGATATCTGAGGCGGTCCTGGTTCGCGCCCATGCCCAAGTGGTGAAGTTTGCTCAAATAACCATCATGGCCGACACGGCATGGGGAGGCCTCCATCCAGCAATGGAGCTGACAAAGAGCTTTACATTTTTAAAAAATCATCATTACTGTCACCATCAACGTATTTGTAGACAACCGATTAAAATTTCCATCCCTCCTACAATAAATGGTTAATGGAACACAAGCGCATTGAAAAAGGAATAAATAAATACCGGCACATATTAAACGGTCGTGTTTTGTTACGTGTGTAAGGACAGTACGGGGCGATGTAGGGACAGTACGGCTCCCTGTGGCCATGGTTACTAATTAACGTAACGGGAACTAAGTGGTCGCTAATTTTGATTCATGCGACAAGCTTTGCCAGGGTAGCATGAGGGGAAGCACGGGACCTAACGGGCGTAAATTGTTATAAGGGCAGAGACATACAGGGCCAGGCGCGGTGAGAGAGGGTTCGGGAATAGGGGCGTGGCCGGGTCGTGAGTGGGATAAAAGCCGGCGTGAACCGGGGCTCTGGGCTGCTGTTATTGGGGAACTGCCGTCGCCGTCGTCACCTTGGAGCGGGTCGTCTTCATCGTCCTGCAGTGGGCACCTTGTAGTCTTGGATAGCTAGAGTTATGTTGTCTCAGAATAGAGCTTTCTAAGTTACCCAAGTGTATATAGTCACTCGTTAATTTATCATTGAGTCGGCGGACTTTATTCATAATAAATATACATATGACTGAACAAGACGGTGTCTCTGAGAGCTACATTGCACGTGGAAAAAAATAAATCCAATTTCATTGCCCTCACTCCAAATCACATTTAAAGTTCTCTGTGTGATGTGACCGACTTGAGCATCATCGAAAACCGCCCAGAAGCAGCAGTAGCTGACGGAGTTGTGAGCTTTTTAGCGATATCCGTACGAGGTGACAGAGCCACACTTCCTCCCACCAGCGGAATGACCTCAAGTCGACGGGAATTTTGTTTCCCCCATCTGTCATGCAACTGTGAGACCGTTAACTTGTGTTCCAGCCCCTGATAAATTTCTGGGGGGGTGGGGGGGCTGGAGGGAAGGGGTGAAGGTGGGGGGAGTGGGGGGGTGGATGGGGGCCTCATACTCCCCTGCTAGCATGGTTGACTTCGTACGGTGCGAAAGAGGTTCATGCTAGATTCTTACAGTCTAGACAAATCGAGCGCAACGACGCGATGGGCGGTGGGGGGGGGTGCGGACAGCCAGAGCGGAGTACATGGTGGACAAAAGCAGACCAACCGTGCCGTCGCGAATTCTGTTAAAAGTTTCGCGTTGTGTTTAAAGTTTGTTTAACATTCACTGTGCCGTGCCCACCCTCCCCCTCCCCCGCTTTAAGCGAGGTCACGCCACGAGCTCATTGTTCCGAGCTGGTGCCGGTCCCGCCGCTACCAGCGGCGGTGGTGATCGGCGCGCGCCCTCGCGTGCCGCGCTCGCAGTGCCGCCCCCCGCGCCGGTCGCCCCCATGGCGGCGCGCGGCTGCCACCGCAGCCTCCGCCGGCGTCTCCAGTTCCGCCTGCGCCGGCTCCTCTTCCTGGCGGTCGCTATCGCGGGCGCCTCCGCGCTCTCG
Source organism: Lampetra planeri (assembly GCF_965212315.1). NCBI lineage: Eukaryota > Metazoa > Chordata > Hyperoartia > Petromyzontiformes > Petromyzontidae > Lampetra > Lampetra planeri. Next base: position 3,585,586 of record NC_136145.1, on the reverse strand, counting down.
CTGGCGCTCGCCTCCCGCTCGGACGTCGCTGGCGCCCCCCGTCGACCGGCGTCCCCGCCGACCGACGGTCACCCCGGCGGCTCGTCTCCGGATCCGGAGGGCGAGCGGCGGGACGCGGAGTCTGCGCCGCGCCGGAGGGTCCTGTCCGTGGAGTGGGAGCACGGCTCGCGCGCGAATTCGTCGCGGGGAGAGGGCGGGCACGGAGGCGGCGTCGGCAATGGCAGCGACGGCGAACACCAGCAGGGCGAGTACCCGCAAGACATCTTCTCGCTGGAGGAGCGGCGGCGCGGCGCCGTGGCGCTCCACATGCTCGGCATGATGTACATGTTCATGGCGCTCGCCATCGTGTGCGACGAGTTCTTCGTGCCCGCGCTCGGCGTCATCACCGACAAGCTGGCCATCTCGGACGACGTCGCCGGCGCCACCTTCATGGCGGCGGGCGGCTCGGCGCCGGAGCTCTTTACGTCGATGATCGGCGTCTTCATCTCGCACAGCAACGTGGGCATCGGCACCATCGTGGGCTCGGCCGTCTTCAACATCCTCTTCGTCATCGGCATGTGCGCCGTGTTCTCGCGCGAGCTGCTCACGCTCACCTGGTGGCCAATCTTCCGCGACGTCTCCTTCTACGTGCTCGACCTGCTCATGCTCATCATCTTCTTCCTCGACAACACCATCGCGTGGTGGGAGAGCACGCTGCTGTTGGGCGGGTACGCCTCCTACGTCATCTTCATGAAGTACAACGCGCACATCGAGGCCTGGGTGAAGTCGAGGCTGCCCCGCAGCAAGGCGACGCGGAGCAACGCCAACGGCGACAAGGCAAGGCGCGCCGCCACCGCCACTAGCACCGCCAACACTGCCACTACTAACACTGCTACCAACGCTACCACCACCACCACTACCACCACCGCTACTGCTACCGCCATCGCCACCACCACTGCTACCACCACCACCCCCAACAATGACACCGCTAACGCTGCTACCAACGCTACCACCACCACTGCTACCACCACCACCACCACCCCCAACAATGACACCGCTACCGCCACCACCTCCACCACCACTACCACCACTAGCACCACCACCACTGCCACCACCACCCCCAACACTGCCACTGCTAACACTGCTACCAACGCTACCACCACCACCACTACCACCACCACCACCGCTACTGCTACCGCCACCGCCATCGCTGTCATCACCACCACCACCACTGCTACCACTACCCCCAATACTGCCATTGCTGCCACCGCTACCACCATCGCTACCACCACCGCCACCATCGCAATCCTCGAATTTAAATACTGAAGTGGTTTCTTTTAAGAAATACATTTTTTATATTAATAGTAAAAGTTTAGCGGAAACGGGTGGCGCACGTGTCACAATACAGTAGGAACTTTTTTGAACGATGATGGAATCAACTTGAAGAAGTTAAATGATGTTCCGTTGAAAAGTAAATGTCTGTGTGTGTGTTTGTCGTAAATCATTGTCGACGTGACTACCAAACATCGCGGTGAGTGTCCACCGTGTGGACAGAGTCAGTGATTTGTAAAAGTGACGTCAATCCGCTCATCCTCGCTGAGGCTTCTGGCTGGCCATCGAACAAAGACGGTCACCACATCGCACGGCGCTTTCAGATGCGCCTCGGCTGCCGTCTGGAAAGCTCTTCCTTCCAATCATAAGGAAGCCACTGGAGCTTTGCACTTTAAAAATCATCTATATTGACAAACTCATTTCTTTAGAACTGATTTTTTTGCGTTTAGTTTGTTGTCCATCCCCCGCACCTCCGACTAGCACGGTTGGCTACGTACGGTGCGAAAGAAGTTCAACGTACGCACACGCACAAGGCCATCGCCGGGTCGCGTGAGGGACCCGCCCTCCTGAGGGTATGGGTTTGCACCCGGGAGAAGTCAGCGGCCGAGCGGAGGGTCAGAAGCAGCGAGCTGCAAACTGCCCGGCGAGCTGCAGGGGACACGGGTCGACATCCCATCCCGTGGAGCTTGCCCTGGGGTCTAATAAACATGTGACCTCGGCTTAGTCTGGCAGCAGGGAACATCGCTTAACGGGATCGGGGGATGGGGAATGCACACAACCAGTGTGTGTGTGTGGCACGGCGCAGTCGGTGGTGTTGAAGAGGCGTTAAAGAGATGTTATAGAGACGTTGACGAGACGCCATGGTGCTCATTTTGACTGCAAGGATTCCGAAGGGTGGGGCCTAAACAAGCGGGGGGGGGGTCTACCCCTCAGCCCCCCCCCCCCAGCCCCCCCCCCCAGCCCCCCCCCCCCCCCCCAGCCCCCCCACATACCACTACGAGGCCACCAGAAATTGCTGAGGCAGAGGATACGGGACGCTACCCGGATTATACCAAAACAAAGGAAAGCCACACTCACGTTCATTTTTTTTGATGTCGCTGCGCGGGCTGAGAGCCAGCAGCAATGATGTCACCCTCGCTGCCGAGGGGATTTAAACTCCCGTTACGGAGCAGACAAAAGAGGGGGATTTGGGGCGTAGATTTGCATGGAAGTTTCGTCATTGTTGTTGTTGGTGGTGGTGGTGATACAGCGGAATATCGGATTGTGCTCCAGAGGCCGGTCATTAATTTTCCTCCTTGCTGCCACTTGCACGCGTGTGTCCATTCATCGTGGTCACGTGGGGGAGGGGGGGGGCAGCATTTGCGAGCGATCACACGAAGCGGTCTGAACCGCCTCGTTCGTGCCAAACGTCGAGAACGATCGGTGGCTTCGGCGGGGGGGTGGGGCGAGGGGGTCAGAGCAATGAGCTGCAACCACTGAAATCCCCGGGTTCGAATCCGAATTTCAGCCGTTCAGTAATGAGTCGGCGTTCTCAAGCGCTGTTCGGGGGGGGGGGGGGTCCGATGGTCTTGGCTCGGTCACCATTTCACTCGTGTGGAGTCCCGTAGATTTGCGCGCGGAGATCGAGTTGCCATTAACGCGGGTTCTCAAGTTGTAGTGAATTGGTGCTCTGAGCCCGGTCGTCAATGAGTGCAAGGAAAACAAGCCGTCGCATTTGCATTTGCTTCTGCGTTTAATTTGGCCAAATTCCAGATCTGAGAATTTTTTTACATTTGTTCGGTTTGACCGTCATGCGACGAGCGGGTGGGAGAGCGCTGCCCTCCAGTGCCCGGATTTTCGAGGTCGTTCTCCAACACACGGAGTGTTGCGCCGCTCGGTTTAGCATCGAAAACCAGAGAAACCGGAGAGAATCCAACACCCAAAGGTCCGCACAGATGGATTCAATAATCCATTCGTTCGATGATATCTCGAGGCCCACGCCACGAGCACGCACATTGTATGGGGGAACGTCGTGCGGTACGTTTCTGGGTCGCGCGTTGACCCGGGTAGGTGGAAGATCACTCATAGCCACTGCCATGGCGAGAGAGCTTTACTGGACGTGGTGTGCCGGGCGCGGTTATTTTGTCGTGCTCGCTGGTAGAGGCTGGACGAGGTGTAAAATGATCTACGGGTCCCCGACTCGGCTGCAATGGAAGTCCCCGCGTGGCACCCGCAACAGCGAACTTCATTGCCCCGCCGCCACCACCGAGACTGGCGCTGCTCTGCAGCAACAGACGCTGGGGGGGGCTGGGGGGGTGTTGGAGCCCTGGGCCCCCACGTAGCGCCACGCAATTCCACACGATTCACGTCGAGATTGTGGGGCGGCGTTCAATGCGATGCCATCACGCGGGGTGTCGCGGCGGTCACGTGGGGTGTTCGTGGCGGTCACGCTGTGTTGTGTTGGTCACGTGGGTGTCGTGTTGGTCACGTGGGTGTCGTGGCGGTCACATGGGTGTCGTGGCGGTCACGTGGGGTGTTCGCGGCGGTCACATGGGTGTCGTGGCGGTCACACTGTGTCGTGGCGGTCACGTGGGTGTCGTGTTGGTCACGTGGGGTGTTCGTGTTGGTCACGTGCGTGTCGTGGCGGTCACGTGGGTGTGGTGGCGGTCACGTGGGTGTGGTGGCGGTCACGTGGGGTGTTCGTGAATGACCGTCTCCCTTCTCATTCTCGAGATCTCTTCGGGGCAATAACCGATCGTGTTGACGATTCCTCACACTCAGCATCCACGTGAACGTGATCATTACGGTAATGGTCCGTGATAATGACATGCAATTGATAATAATAATTAGAAAAATAGCCGACATAAACAAAAACAAAAATCACCCGTATAGCCTTAACAGACTGTTGGGGTAAGTGCACCTATGAAGGCCGACACGGTACACAAGGGGGTGGGTGGCCAGCACCACGCCAGACCGCCTTTGTCTCCCCAGTGGCGATGCTTTTCTTTTTTTACGCACCGCAACAGTTTCTCGTTTGATGCTGAGTCGATCTGGGGGAGACCCAGCACCTGTTCCGATAATCGTCACTGGCGTTGACCGTGAGCGGGAATCGAACTCGGCTCACCCACCCACACACAGCCACATGCTCGCACCGATTTATCAAATAATTCACGCACAACCAAAGGCACCTTCAGGAACTTGAAGGGGCTCATTGCTGTTGTACATTTCAAGTTTATTTTGTGTAACGAGGTGGGAACTCCCGAGACCAGGATAGAGTCTCATCTACAACAGTGACCCGGGGCATTTCTCTGCCAGTCAGCAGCGATGTTCTCTCCTGTGTGTGTGTGATCTCAATTTAGTAGCTTGTTGTGGAGAGCGGTGGGGCAGCGATTAGCGCGCTGCGCTACGAACCCCGGCGATCCGAGTTCGATTCCCGCTCACGGCCAACACCCAGTGACGATTATCTGAACCGGTCCTAGGCCTCACCTAGGTCGACTCAGCCTCAAATGAGTACCTGGTGTGGTTTCTTAAACATCGCCACTGGGGAGACAAAGGCGGCCGGGTGTTGTGCTGGCCCACCCACCCATATGCCGTGTCGGCCTTCATAGGTGCTTGCTAACAGTCTATGAAGGCTATATGGGGGATCTTTGTCTTTGATTTAAATTGAGTACCGTAATTTGCCGTGTCATTTTCGAATTAGCCAACATTTGATCTCTGGCGCTGGTGGCACACAAATGGCCTCCTCTTCCAAATGATGTCAGGGGATCTGCACCGTTTGCTGTGAAGCAGACAGCTCGTAGAGTATCATCATTATCATCATCATCATGGCACTGTAATTCGAGCCGCAGTGATAATCAGGGCGGCCGCTTGATTCAAACCACGAACCCCTTCCAACAACGAGCGGAGAGGCCGTGTCACCTTGTAAGGAGGAAGCCAGACTAAAACCCAAAGTAAACTCTTCTCTTTTACACGATTTCTTTTAACTCACTCTCTCTGTTGTTGTCGTTGTTGTTGTATCCTCAAATCTTGTAACTCAATTTTAAGCCACTTCCCAATGTGGTATCGACTAAAAAGTTGGTATACTTATGTCATACTGATGACAATACTATACTCTATCATAAAAAAATATATTTTTAAACATTATATTTTTTATATGTTATGTTTCGGCTTGGGTCTAATTGCCCACGCTCAACTGACGTTGGCTGTAATTGGCCACGGCCCCTTACGTTATGGCAAGCTTCGGGGCCACGTGTTTAAAAAAAATGTTTTTTTTAAATATTACTTATATTGTACAAGGTAAGACCCCACTGAGCCGCCACGTAGCTCTGTCTTTCAGAAGCCACCGTGGGCGATCACAAATGACGGCTCGGCTCGTGGCTAATCACCACGTGGACATTTGCGCCAGCCCAACGCTCCGAACGCACGTGTCGAAGTCACCTTTCGGGATTGTTCAATGTCGATTCTGGAGGCTCAGAGGGCCAAACGACAGCACCCCTCGGCCTCTTAAGGTTCAATCAGCTCGCAGAGCCAGACGAAGGCACCATCTGTGATTGGCATTGTAAACGTGGACAGTGTGTGTTGCATTATCGCCGTGTCAGTCAAAGAGTGTGGGTCGGTCATCACGACGCTGAGTCGCTCCGTCGGCACTGAGTGTGCGGTGCAAAGTGAGTGGTGAGTGTCTTAGTGGTGAGTGTCTGGTGGGTGGTGAGTGTCTGGTGAGTGGTGAGTGTTGGGTGGTGAGTGGTGAGTGGGTGGTGAGTGGTGAGTGTTGGGTGGTGAGTGGTGAGTGTTGATTGGTGGGTGGTGAGTGTTGGGTGGTGAGTGGTGAGTGTTGGGTGGTGAGTGGTGAGTGTCTGGTGAGTGGTGAGTGAGTGGTGAGTGTTGAGTGGTGAGTGTTGGGTGGTGAGTGGTGAGTGTTGGGTGGTGAGTGTCTGGTGAGTGGTGAGTGGTGAGTGTTGGGTGGTGAGTGGTGAGTGTCTGGTGAGTGGTGAGTGGTGAGTGTTGGGTGGTGAGTGTCTGGTGAGTGGTGAGTGTTGGGTGGTGAGTAGTGAGTGTTGGGTGGTGAGTGTCTGGTGAGTGTTGGGTGGTGAGTGTCTGGTAAGTGGTGAGTGGTGAGTGTCTGGTGAGTGGTGAGTGTCAGGTGAGTGGTGAGTGTCAGGTGAGTGGTGAGTACCCACAAAACAAACGCCCTCGGTGTGAGTACACGTGGCGTGAGTACACGTGGCGTGAGCACACGACGAGGCTATAGCCGGGGGGGAGTGGGGGGGGTCGTCGTTTGTGTTGATGGCTCGGAGCGAGCCGGGCGACGCGTGGCTGTGACGCTGGTCCCGCGATGGAGGCTCAAGGTCACCCGCAGCCTCCTCCACTCCGCTGCACCGCCGCCTCGGACTCCTTCGCCGCCGTGATGATGCAAATGAGGGCTGCGGTGTTCCTAACGAGCGGCGCGGCGAGCTCATCCTGCGAATGCACGCACGCGTGTGCGTCGACGTGTGCGCACACGCGTGTATGTGTGTATACACATACACGCGTGTGTGTGTGTGTGCATACGAACACGTGTGTGTGTGCATACGAACACGTGTATGCACACACACCCGTGTGTGTATACGAACACGTGTATACACACACACACGTGTGTGTGCATACGAACACGTATACACACACCCATGTGTGCAAACGAACACGTGTATACACACACACACACGTGTGTGCATACGAACACGTGTATATACACACACACACACACGTGTGTGCATACGAACACGTATACACACACCCATGTGTGTATACGAACACGTATACACACACCCATGTGTGCAAACGGACACGTGTATACACACACACACACACACGTGTGTGCATACGAACACGTGTATATACACACACACACACACGTGTGTGCATACGAACACGTATACACACACCCATGTGTGTATACGAACACGTATACACACACCCATGTGTGCAAACGGACACGTGTATACACACACACACACACACGTGTGTGCATACGAACACGTATACACCAGAGGTGTGGACTCGAGTCATGTGACTTGGACTCGAGTCAGACTCGAGTCATGAATTTGATGACTTGCGACTCGACTTGGACTTGCATAACAATGACTTTGTCCCACCTCTGGTATACACACACACATCCACACATGGGTGTGTGTGTGTATACGAAGGGGGAGCAGTGGTGTAGCGGTTAGCGCGCTGCGCTACGAACCCGGCCACCCGAGTTCGATTCCCGCTCACGGCCAACACCCAGTGACGATTATCTGAACCGGTCTTGGACCTCCCCTAGGTCGACTCATCCTCAAATTAGTACCTGGTGCGGTGTGTAAACATCGCAACTTGGGATACAAAGGCGGCCGAGCGTGGTTTCTGGCCAACCAATCCTTCGTGTGCCGTGCCGGCCTTCATAGGTGCTCGCTAACAGCACTTGACCCCAACAGTCTGTTAAGGCTATACGGGGGATCTTTGTCTTTGGGGGCAGCGTGCGTATTATGGTAATGTGAGCTAACATCTCTCAAGTTACGTAAACACGCTACGGATGGGAAAGATTCGGCCTCTCTTCCTTTCCATGAATTGCCAAAACTTGAAGCCATGAATTGTTGGAAAACGTACAATTTGTGCTGTGCAATGGATCGAGTCTGTGGAATGTATAGCCGTGTGGATCTGTGGATTCTATTGCCATGTGAATCTCTGGACTCTATAGCGGTGTGGAATTGTTAGAATATATAGCGGTGTGAATATGTTGAATGCGTTGCATTGTGAATGAGTGGAACTTGTCTAACTAAAACAGAAGCAGAATTTCCATCAGCATCTGCACATATTTATCCAAGTGTGGTTCAGCCCATCAGTCTCCCGGCTTCTTCATCCGGGGAGCAAACTGTGGGCCGCTTTCCACCTTTTGGGTCTTGTCAGCAGAGCCCGGCTCGTTTTTATCGATGCCGCTGGGCCACCGGATGAATGGAGCGGAAGAAGCCGAACGTTTACGTGAGCCACGTGGCCACAGCACGACCCGCTCTCCGGCAATTAGTGGAAATTGTTCGAAACACGAAATGAATGAATTTCTAACAATAAAAAAAAACTCAACCATTTTTTTATTTTACCAGGTAAAACCCACTGAGCTTTATAAAAAATAAAAATTTATTTTCAGAAACGACCTGGTCACAAATGATAGCTCAATGAAGTAGTTTATCATAAAGTGGAAATGTATTGCAGCCACATACTCTAAACGCGTGATGTTGATTCTGAGTGTGGAGGGAAAAACCGGTGAACCCGGAAAACAACACGCGGACACGGGGTGAACATGCAAACTCCAAATATACAGGAATCGTCAGGGTCGGGATCGAACCCACGATCTCCTCTATACCAGGCGAGGTCGTGAACATTTCACCACCGCGACGACAACTTAGTCAAACGCAACCCTACATTTAGCACTGTTAAAACATTATCGTTACGTTTTTACAATTGATGTCCTTCAACTACAGAGGGCCCGTTGAGCTGCATGGCTCAGAGAGTCTGGGAACAAGATCTGAGCCGTGTTGGGCTTGGCCCGGGACCGTTCCCGGGCCGCCCAAGCACGCTTGGCAGTGGTTGTGGAAATGTAGCATTTAAGTAAACTTTCATTAGGCTCACTTTCACACGCCCGACCGCCTGCGTGCCTGTAAGCCTTCAGATGATACAAAATACCGCTGGCAGACTTCCACACCCACAGCCCGTAAACGAAACCACGTCACCGCACTCAACCAAATCACTCCACTGGTCCCCAGTCCAATCTCGAACCAATTTCAAAATTCTCCATAGACTAGCTCCTGCCTACTCCCCCCCACGCACTCTCCTACCTCTTCCCTCTCATCTCACTCTACTCCCCTACACGCGCTCACCTATCCCCCCCCATCATCTCACTCTACTCCCCTCCACGCACTCTCCTACCTCTCCCCTCTCATCTCACTCTACTCCACGCACTCTCCTGCCTCTCCCCTCTCATCTCACTCTACTCCCCTCCAAGTACTCTCCTGCCTCTCCCCTCTCATCTCACTCTACTCCCCTCCACGCAATCACCTACCTCTCCCCTCTCATCTCACTCTACTCCCCTCCAAGTACTCTCCTGCCTCTCCTCTCCCCTCTCATATCACTCCACTCCCCTCCACGCACTCACCTACCTCTCCCTCTCATCTCACTCTACTCCCCTCCACGCACTCACCTACCTCTCCCCCCTCATCTCACTCTACTTACCTCTACGCAATCTCCTACCTCTCATCTCACTCCATTGCCCTCCGGGCAATCTCCACCACAGTAACCGAGGTTCACTATCGCCCCCGCTCAACCTTCTCTCAGCGTGAGGTCACGTCTCCTCCCTCCACTGCTGCCCCCACACCGTCTGGAAATCCGTGCAGCCCCCCCCCCAACCATCCGTGCAGTCGGCTCCCTGTCCCTTCCTCAAAGTCCAGGCTCAAGAACCTCCCTCTCTCTCCGCCTGTGACCGCCCGCCTCTCTCTCTCTCTCTGCACACAAAATAAAACAAACACAAACGCCTCCACCGTTTCCCACGCAGGGCCCTCCCCCCTCCCTTGAGACGCGGCCGCATTTAGCCGCAATATAAATCAAAAATTGCATCGTAACGCGATTCCCTGCCAGCGAGCTGAGTCGAGCGCCTTTTCAGCGATGTCCACAGCTGCTGGCTCAGCGGAGGCGCCGGCGAGCGGGGGGTCTCGATCCTCCGGGGCGCCGCTAACCCTCGTTTGCGACGCCCGTCGGGCACTCGTCGTTTCGCCGCGTTAGAAAGCAGCGCCGATCTGCTCGAACGCGCGCGGGTCGATTGGGAGAGGTAGCGGGGGGGGTGGGGGTGTCCCCCGCGGGACAGTGATGTTATCGGTGAGGTTGCTACCTCTTGAGGGGGTGAAACACCTGGGATATACCGTGGGAGCAGGAATATCCCACAGAGCGGCGCGTCATCATGATCATCATTATTATTATTGCACAGCTCACAAAAACGTGTAATCAGAATCTTTGTTTTTTGACTTGTAGATTTCTCAGGACAGTTTGGGCAAAAAGAGAGGGTGGAACTGGGAAAAGAAACACAGAACAGGACAGGTGGTAAGCCTGTCTACGGGACTGCTATCCGCGGGGATGATTGCGTGGGCATCCACCCCCTGGTGTGAGACGATTGCTCCGTTGGCTCTCGGGGTGCATTGGCCCATCGATCGGGCTTGATGCGACCACGTCTGTGGCACGTTGAGTTTCCGTGAAGAGTCCAGAGCCATGGCGACACGCGGCCACAGTTTTTAGTGACAGAAGAAGAAGAATGAGAAGGAGGAGAAGAAATGTATTTATTTTGGAGAAATCCGATGAGCTATTAAGGTTATTTTTCACAGATGTTCGGTAATTGTTTTTTTTTACCCTTTTATCTGGCAACAAAACTGACACCTTTTTTTTACAAGGAGTCATGATTGCATAGACCACAATACCTGCGGTCGGAATGCAAACAAAAAAAACACAACTCTGATAATGTATGCACTGTCCTTGAAATTGATTGGTCCACCCCCGAGCCAGCTTTTCTTAGAGCCTAGTCTCACATGGTGTTGGACCAGATGACGCCAAAAGGCGCACAACTCAAAGACAATGAACCATCAGAGTATGAGAGCTCGGAGTAAGCATTTACACCATTGGAACCTCCTTTGCCAGTATGAAAATATGAGAATTTTTTTTTTACCCTTTTATCTGGCAACAAAACTGACACCTTTTTTTTACAAGGAGTCATGTTTGCATTGACCACAATACCTGCGGTCGGAATGCAAACAAAAAAACCACAACTCTGATAATGTATGCACTGTCCTTGAAATTGATTGGTCCACACCCGAGCCAGCTTTTCTTAGAGCCTAGTCTCACATGGTGTTGGACCAGATGACGCCAAAAGGCGCACAACTCAAAGACAATGCACCATCAGAGTATGAGAGCTCGGGGTAAGAATTTACACCATTGGAACCTCCTTTGCCAGTAGCAAAATATGATAATTGTTTTTTTTACCCTTTTATCTGGCAACAAAACTAACACCTTTTTGTGTTTTTTGTTTGCATTCCGACCGCAGGTATTGTGGTCAATGCAAACATGACTCCTTGTAAAAAAAGGTGTCAGTTTTGTTGCCAGATAAAAGGGTAAAAAAAACAATTATCATATTTTGTTACTGAAGATGTTCAGTAGGCCTGCAAGCCAGCACCCGTAGAGGCAGCAGCAGCAGCATCGAGGGTTGGTGGAATCACACATCGATGTTGTTGTGAAACTCCCTTCCCGCGTGAGCGGCGTTGAGTCAGAGCCGTACCCTGGGCTCGCCAGGAGAAGGCGGTGCAGCAAGTGTGGACTCTACCTAGATTTGAAGCTTTCGTGACTACAAGGATTCCTATTCTTAGGTTTTTTCGGTAAAGTCACGTAGGTAAAAAATTAAAATTAATAAAAGTAAAATAAAAAATAAAATAAAAATCACGACGTTTCTCTCACTTGATACAGCTATCGTGCTGTGACTGTTCCACCTGAAGACGGAAGCTTGTGTTGCTTCCGAAAGGTTCGTGATTTTTATTTTATTTTTTATTTTACTTTTATAAATTTTAATTTTTTACCTACGTGACTTTACCGAAAAAACCTAAGAATATGGACTCTACCTGTTCCGTCTTTGCGGGATCGAGTGTTTTACCTTCGCGCGCGTTGGTTTTCTCCGCGCGTCACCGGTTTCCTCCCACGTGTGTAACACACAACGCTCATTCGTTGAGCCGACCACACCTTCAGATATAGAGGACCGCAGAGCTTGGGAAATTGTTGGCCTGGCAGTAGCCAGGGTGGAGGTGTCACACGCCTGTTATCCAGCATTTTGGAGGGTTGGTAGATCGCACAAATCTGTTGTGAAATTTGCCAAAAAATGTGAACTCCGTCTGAATGGGATAGAGTGTTTTCCCCTCGCATGCGTGGCTTTTCTCCAGGTGCGATGGGTTCCTTCCATATGTAAACACGCATTAATTGACCAATAACACCTTAATACGTAGAGGACCGCAGAACTGAGGCAATTGTTGGCACCGGCTCATTGCGTGGCTGCCTTCTTGCTTCTCTGTGTGTGTATGTTGTACTTCTTTCACACCGTACGTAAACCAACTGTACGTAGCCAACCGTGATCACCGGGGGTTCCTCGTGCTCTGAGTTATTCCTTGTCTACGTGCGAGCGAATGCTGTTATTATTATTGTTGTGACAAATTCCCCGCAACAGATTCGACCCGAAACTCCAGCGGTCAGTTACATTAAAACATCTTCAGTGATATTTTCCCCTGAGTGTGCAGTGTCAACTGAGGCGCTGGGGGAGGGGGGGTGGATATATTTGACCACAGGAATTGTATGCAACTGGCTACGGAACCTGCTGCAAGATCAAGACGGAGTGTCGAGCGAGGAGGAAACCTCGGGTGGAAATGCTTGTCCTGAGTGAGCTAGCTAGGGGCAAGTGTGCAGGCAGGTGATCGAGTGGGCGAGCGGGCAGGCGAGTGGGCGAGCGGGTGGGTAAGCAGGTGGGTGAGCGGGTGGGCGAGCGGGTGGGTGAGCGGGCAGGCGAGTGGGCGAGCGGGTGGGCGAGCAGGTGGGTAAGCGGGTGGGTGAGCGTGCGGGTAAGCGGGCAGGCGAGTGGGCGAGCGGGTGGGTGAGCGGGTGGGTGAGCGGGTGGGCGAGCGAGTGGTTGAGCAGGTGGGTGAGCGTGTGGGTAAGCGGGCAGGCGAGTGGGCGAGCGGGTGGGTGAGCGGGTGGGTAAGCGGGTGGGCGAGCAGGTGGGTGAGCGGGTGGGTGAGCGAGTGGGCGAGCGGGCGGGTGGGTGAGCGGGTGGGTGAGCGTGCGGGTAAGAGGGCAGGCGAGTGGGCGAGCGGGAGGGCGAGCGGGTGGGCGAGCGGGTGCGTGAGCGTGTGGGTAAGCGGGCGAGCGGGTGGGCGAGCGAGTGGGCGAGCGGGCGGGTGCGTGAGCGGGTGGGTGAGCGTGCGGGTAAGAGGGCAGGCGAGTGGGCGAGCGAGCGGGCGGGGCACGCGTGGAGGCGCGGGGGTGGTGGGGGGCTGCGTTGAGTTGCGCTGTCCGTGGTGCTGAATTTCAATGCGGAGGCGCAGAGGTCTGGCCGTGAATTATAATAACGGCGCTCGGCCTGGCAGCTCCCAAATAAGAAAACGCCCGTTTGTCCGGCTCACGCGCCGCAGAGATGCGTAAGTCACCGGGGCGGCGGTGGCGGCGGGGGGCTGGCCGGCCGCGGGGAGTGAATCCGGCTGCGATTTCGCGTTGGAATTTGTCAGTCGGCGCTGAACCGAAAAAAGCGGCCGAATCTCTTCGTCACCGCCGTCGTCGTGAGCGTCGCCCTACCCATTGCCGCGATGATCGTTGTGCGGCGAGAGCGATGCTCGTCAGGTTGTTATTGCGGAGTTAAATAATGTTACGGGCTTGTTGCGCAGTTAAAGTCCACTGAGACAATGTGTCTGTGCGCGTGCGTACGTTTTACTTTAGAGCTGGTGATTACACGGCTATCACATCGCGTTGCGCTTGTTTTCTTTCGGGAATTGTTTTCTCACGTGCAACGACACCTAAGGGACTGGCCTCACATATTCCGAGCAGGATACTCGTGAGAAAGTCATGAGACTCAATCAGGTTTATTTGTTTGTGTGCGGTTCTGCTTATATGCCGTTCAGAGCCCTGAGCCAGTGCTGTAAATTCCACATTCCTATGGCAGGGTCAGGTCCTTCCACAAGACAAGCCACTGTTGACACCCATACGAACTGCTATCAATTTTATCGACCCTCGGAGAATGATGGGCTGTGTTGAATCGTAACCAGGACTTGAACTCACGCAAGCCACACTCTGTCCCACCGTGCCATTGTTTTGAGATAAATAAGTCGCAATATGTTGCAATGTTAGTGTACATACGGTTAACTTATGCACCTATTTTTTACAATTATTTGCAACATTATTATTGTGTGATAGTAATGTGTCGTTCAAGCTAATGTTCCCATAGCTCTTCATGCGGGCCTTAAACTTCCCCATCAAAGGGACCCAAGTTAATATTCATCATCGTTGGTAATTGTTTAGGTAGATTTAGACTACGGCGATGGAACATAATGGCCACATCTTGAGAATGAGCTCACATTGTCCCAGAGGTTGCAAACGGGTTTTGATTCCTTACCCGTACCCGTACCCGGCCGCACCAGGGTCGCAAACGGGTACCCGTACCCGTACCCTACCCGATACCCGGCTACCCGTACCCGGCCGGGTATCGGGTAGGGTACGGGTACGGGTACCCGATTGCGACCTCTGGGATGAAGCCATGTTGCAGGCGCGGGTGGGTTGATTCCAGGAACTTGAATTGTGAGAAGAGACAAGACGTTGGGAAATGAGTGACAAACGGTTACTCACCAGTGACTCACGGTCTACCCGTACCCGTACCCGGCCGCACCAGGGTCACAAACGGGTACCCGGCCGGGTACGGGTAGCCGGGCATCGGGTAGGGTACGGGTATCAGGTACCCGATTGCGACCTCTGCATTGTCCTCAACGTCGCATTTGTATGGCAGACCCTTTTGGCCATACCTCGGGCAATGACAATCGATAGCGACGGCCGGGGAAGACCTTAATCCAGCAGTGGATAGATCACGGCTAGCAGCGATCGTGACGATTAATTAATTTACTTAGCGAATGCAGAATCCCGAAGCCAAGCGGTGACTTCCCATGCTGCCGTGTTGAGGGTGAGTCGCCCTCCGCTGAGTCTGTGGATTGGGCAGTCTGCTAGGATGTGGTGCACGGTTTGCTACATCTCCACAGGCACATGGGGGGGGGGGGGGGGGGCTTGCGCTTATGCCTCATTGGTGAATGTTTGCCGAGGCATGGACCGTGACCAGTCCTGAACCTTTTGAAGGTAGACCACGTTTCACTACATGACCCCCTCTCCCGCGCGCACCGGGAGTTGGATGGACTATCGCGATTCAGAGCCCTACGAGTCGTTTTAACAATCCACAAAATTGCGTCTTGTTTTAACCATCCCCTTTGTCTTGTTTCTCGTTGTGGTTTTTTTTATGTCAGTGTATCATTGTCACGGCTGTATTCGCTCTTTTAGCCCGAATGCGACGTTCGCATCTCGTTTGCACGTACTTTTGTCCAAAAATCGGTGAAGAAAAAAAATCGATTATTCCACGCACGACTGGACGTTTGTACCACGTACCGTAAAAATCTTAATTAATCGATGCATAAACGCTTGCGTGTGCTACCGGTATTGGCGATTTTCAGCCAATTAATTAGCCATTATCATCAGGAGGGTCCCCAGTATTGAGATGTTTGACCAATACCATGTGGGAGGAAACTGCAGGACTTGGAGAATCCCCACGCGTTTTAGGGGCGTGGGTGACAAATCCTGGGTGGTCACCAGGCTCGAAACAGCTCAGCTTCTGAGATGTGGCGAAATCGGAAACATTGAGAGGTGGCTCGACCGTAGGGGCATTAGAGTCTTGGCGACCACCCGGCTTACCTGGCAGAAACCTTCATAAATATAACCGCAAGAAATACAAACTGACCGTGGCTGCACAGATGGGTATACAATCTCTGCATTTAAAACTCTAAATTGCTGGGGGTTTTCTTTTTTTATGATCTATTGCCCAGAAAGAAAAAAAATCTTGGAATCTTTATTTTCCATTCTAAATCTTTGCAATTGCAATTTCTGGGAGTAGCGCGGACATAAACGATTTCTGTGACTTCCTAAGCCCTGTCGGTGATGTCTGTGCGGAATCCAGCGTTGTCAAGATCCCAGCAGAATATATTTAATTTTTTTTGGCGAGAGGTGTCAAGAACAACTTTTCAGGATGTGCTAAAAAGTAATCATTTTGAACCCGCGTGGGTATCAGCTGACATCTCCGCCGGTTTATCGAGGTGAATCAGGAGCGGCGGGAGCAAAGTGTGCGCCTTGTTTAGACGGACAGGCAAGATTCCCCGGCGGGTTTGACTTCACCCGCGAAATTGTCCGCTCATTCTCGCAGCGGCAGCGGCTTTTGGCGAACCATTGAACAAAGACGCCGACCACCACATCACGCGCTTCTAGATGTGCTTCTGATTATTAGGAAGCCACTGGAGCTATGCAATTGGTTTTTTACCCTTCTAGCTGGCAACAAAACTGACACCTTTTTACAAGGAGTCATGTTTGCATAGACCGCAATACCTGCAGTCATAATACAAACAAAAGACATAACTCTGATAATGTGCACTATCCCTGAAGTTGATTGGTCCACACCCGAGACAGCTTTCCTTAGAGCCTAGTCTCACATGGGTTGGACCAGATGACGCCAAAGGCGCACAACTCAAAGACAATGCACCATCAGAGTATGAGAGCTCGGGGCAAGCATCTACACTATGGGAACCTCATTTGCCAGTAAAAATATGAGGGTAAAAAACTAATTATCATATTTTTACTGGCAAATGAGCTTCCCATAGTGGAGCTATGCACTTCACATTCATCTCGATTGAAAACTCATTTCTTCAGAACTGCTTGTTGTGTTTAGTTTGTTGTCCTTCCCCCGCACGTTGCGAAAGAAGTCCAACGTACAGTACATGCATACGAAATGGGGGGGGGGGGGGTGGTGGTGGTGGAACGACGACCCATCACTCGAAACGTCGTTTCGTTGATTCGCGGTTCCCTTTTGGAACATAACGGGATCGTGCCTTCCCTGCAACAACGAGAGGCACAGCCATCATCGTCATCATCATCATCATCGTCGTCATCGTCGTCATCGTCTTCATCGTCATCGTCATCGTCGTCGTCGTCATCGTCGTCGTCATCGTCGTCGTCATCGTCGTCGTCGTCGTCGTCTTCATCGTCATCGTCATCATCGTCATCATCATCGTCATCATCGTCGTCGTCATCATCATCGTCATCATCGTCGTCTTCATCAGCAGCAGCAACAGCCGTGGTCAATCCGCTGCTGGATGAAGGTCGGCGGTGATCATGCGATGCAATCTAGCCAGCGTCCGCGCAAGAGCTGATTAAATTGCTCCATCTCCGCTGCGGACGTATATCTTGGGCGCTACAAATCAGCACAATTTGAAAACGAAACATCTACAAGTTTGGAATCAAATTGTAAAATCGGCGCCCTGAATTGCGAGAATATCACAAAATCACCCTGAAGTGGGCGGCTAGGAGGTGGGAGGTAGTGAGTCATTACCCCCCAACCCCACGTCTAATTCTTACTGCCTCGTTTGTGTTATTGCTGCGTTTTTTCTCAGTCTCGTTTGCACAGTTTTGTTTAACCCGTTAGTCTAACGACGCATTGGCATATCATTAGCGTGTCACTTACACACACCGCAGACGTTGACATTCACGTGGTGTGATGTGCGTGATTCGCTGTGCGTATCGTGGGGCTATTCCCATGATGCAGTCCGTGTTGTCACATTTCATAATTTGAATGCCAAAGTCATCGTCGTCGTCATCACTATCATTAGCCACGTGCTTCTGTATGATCCCATGTGGACAGCAGCGCGCAAGCAACACGTCGTCATTTTGTAAGACTCAACGCATTCGCCAATCTTCACTCCCTTTAATTTTAAATATATATAATAGGCAACGTTTCAAGCAGTGGCCCTTCTGCATTGCAAATTGATATATACGCTGTGAAGAAGGCCGATTGCCCAAACCAACACCTATTATTATATATTTATATTTATTGCTTTAAGGGTCACAGTGTTGACGAATGCGTTGCGCATTTCTGTTATTTCCTAAACAAATTGTTCGTGAAATAGCGAACAGCAGCAATTAAAGTTCGAAATAAATATCTGCTCCGAAATTAAACATTATTGTGTTATGCCGTACCCGAAGTCAAAGTATACGCCTGGACCATTGCAGAAAGGCAAGTCATGTTTGTTGGACATGCAGTGAAAAAAAACCAAGAGAATGCATTTTCATTTGTGATGACCGGGAAAATGATCGGTGCAAGAAACCGGGGAAGACCGTGAATCATGCACACAAGCAATCTGAACAATTGTAGGCAACCAGGAGTATGTAACGAGGAAGTCCTTGAGTAAGTATCATGGAAAGAGCTAGATGGAAAGCCATGATCGGCAGCGTCTTTGAGGAAGGACACGGCACACGGGGAGAGAGAGAGAGAGGCGGAGACACGCGTGTCACGTCCGTGTCGCGAGCGTGTCGCAGATCGTACAGTCGCGGTGATTGGGAGATTCGCGGCGGGCTTGTGAGCTGCGGTCGAAGAGGGGCACAGCAGGGGAAAAAAATTCACGGGAAGAAAAAAGAAACGAGAAAAATGTGAATCGGATGTATTTTTACTGGAGGAATCCGATGAGCTATATAAAGCTCTTTTTCAAAGATGTCCAGGAGGGGCACGGGGTAAGAACGTTACGACAACTAACGACAGAAACACGTGGTATTAGTGCAAAGTAAAGGAAAGGCAAACACATCACTTAAACATAGAGACAAATCAAATTAAACCGTCCCCATACCACCAGGCAAAGCTCACAGAGGCGTTGACTTCTTTTTCCCGAAGCGAACCGGCCGCAAACGATCGCTCGACAAAGCGGCCCATCGTGTGCCGATTAAGAGCGGCGAAATCATCTCGGCGATCCGAACGTGTTGTTTTGCAAAAACGCACTTTGGATAGCTGTGCGGGACCTGGACATCGCGATAGTCGTCCACAATTGCCAACAACCGGCACCGCGTCGTTTCGTGGCAGGAGGAGGAAGAGGAGGAGAAGTAGAATAACAATAAAAAGAAGAATGAAAAGAATAAGCATAAATCATAAAAAGAAGAATAAAAAGAGGATAAAAATTTTAAGAAGAATAAATCGTAAAAAGAAGGATACAAATTTAAAGAAGAATAAAAAGAAGAATAAATCATAAAAAGAATAATAAAAAGAAGGATAAAAATAAGAAGAATGAAAATTAAAATAAAAAGAAGAATAAAAATAAAACTAAACCTCACCACAAACCGCAACGGTCCTGTCTGCTACTCCGTCGTCCACGATTGAAAACTCGTTCACGCGTCAAGTCAAATCTGTTCGTTTGGCAGCAAATCCCTTCGCTCTCTGCTCTGCTCTGGAGAAGAGCCATTGGCCAACACGTGAACCCACTGCGTATAAAGATTAACGCGTGTGTCTGTGTGTGTCTGTGTGTGTGTCTGTGTGTGTGTCTGTGTGTGTGTCTGTGTGTGTGTCTGTGTGTGTGTCTGTGTGTGTGTCTGTGTGTAATGGGGAGCGGTAGTGTAGCGGTTAGCGCGCTGCGCTATGAACCCGGCGACCCGGGTTCGATTCCCGCTCACGGCCAACACCAGTGACGATTATTTGAACCGGTTCTGGGCCTCCCCTAGGTTGACTCAGCCTCAAATGAGTACCCGGTGCGGTGTGTAAACATCGCCACTGGGGAGACAAAGGCGATCGGGCGTGGTGCTGGCCCACCCACCCCCTCGTGTACCATTCTGGCCTTCATAGGTGCTCGCTAACAGCACTTGGCCCTTCAGTCTGTTAAGGCTATACGGGGGATCTTTGTCTTTGTGTTGCCATTACAGTGGTAGTGTTGCGGTTGGCTTCACTACCGCGAGAACGGCAACGACCCAAGTCGACAAACACCAGTGACGATTACATTATCTGAACCGTTTTTGGGCCTCCCGTAGGTCAACTGCAGCGGTGTGTAAACATTACCACTGGGGAGACAAAGGCGGCCGGGCGTGGTTTTGGCCACCTACCCCCTCGTGTGCCGTGCCTGCCTTCAAAGGTGCTCGCTAACAGCACTTGCCGCAACAATGTGTTCAGGCTATACGGGGGATCTTTCTCTTTGTTTTTGTTTGTGTGCCTCGATAGGGCATCTCTCCGTGTTTAATGTGGCGTCTTTTTGCCGCGCCTGTACACCCTAGCTAACGCGGTCCCCGTATTGATATATTTATTTTAGTTTAACCTACCGCTTGCCCCCCCCCCCTGTCCTTTTGATTGACACGTGTTTCATTCACCGGCTCCGTGTTCGTGTGCTCCGTGTGGCAGGTGAAATTCATCGTTTCGCATTTACCCAAACCTCGCCATCCACGGGTAGGTCTAGCGCCGTGCCGGCATTGGTAGGAAGTAAATCCAGGTTTTTCAGCCGCCGATTAAACCGCAAGTAAAGCTAGGCGATGCTCTTAGCCCAATCGCCAATAGCTGCACACAGACACACAGACAAACAAAAAATTCTGATGTATTTTGGTTTTTCATTTCATTCGTGTAATGTCCAGCAGCTGTGAGCATAATAAAATATTGAAACTGTTCTGTGATTAACTTCTCAGTAGGTGTGCGGGCTACAGAGCACACAGACTTTAATGTGGATGAGAGGTCACGTGAACGGATCTCAGAGGTAGTTCTGCGGTATCTCCTTCCGCGGGACACTTGGCGATGTGATGCCGAATGCATAATCGGCATGTATATGTATGTATGTTGACATTTTTCCCACTATACGTAGCCAACCGTGCTCATCAGATGCGCGGGGGAAGGACAACAAACTAAACACAAAAAGCACTTTTCATGAAATGCATTTTCAATTTTGATGTAAACGTGCACAGCTCCAGTGGCTTCCTAATATCGAAAGGAAGAGCGTTCCAGACGGCCACAGAAGCGCATCTGAAAGTGCGCGATGCAGTGACCGTCTTTGTTTGATGGCCAGCCAAAAGCCGCTGCTGCTACTGCTGCTGCGAGGATTCCCTGGCTTGACGTCGCTTTTCCAAATCATTGACTCTGTCCCCACGACGACAAGCAGGACACTCACGTGGACGTGGGGATGTTTGGTAGTCACGTCGGCAATGATTTACGACAAAAACGCGAACACACACACACACGGAGACATTAAAATTTCAACGTAAACATCGCTACACTTTTTTCAAGTCCACTTCCACTCCCGGAAGGGAGAGCGTTCCAGACGGCCGTGGAATCGCGACACGGCACCGCGGCCGCGCTCACCGGCTCGGCTTCCGCGAGCTTCATTCGCCGTCGTTGATGTTTTCGCCGCAGGCGAGCGGGAGCTCGTCGGACCCCCTGGACGTGATGAAGACGATGGAGACTCAGCTGGAGGTGGGGCTCGCATCGCGAATGACGCGCCGGGCTGCCGCGCGGCACGGAGCCGGCTCTCAGAGCGCCTGGGTTTCGACTCCCAGGGCCTCTCGCCGAGATAAAGCGCCAAGTTCGCGTGCGTTAGCCGCATCGACGGTCGTGCAACCAGCGGCTGCACAGAAAAACTAATTCCAGCGGTTTATTTTTACTATGAATAGCACAGCTCATTATGGTGGATTGAGAGTGTTGATGCTTTGAAGTGTTATTAATTCATGAGTGGAAGAAAACCCCTCGCAGCATACCGAGCTTGGGATAAATGTGGACCAGGGAAATTTCAAGTTCCTCTATGTGATATTTTTAAGCAACTTCCAGGTTTTTTTCCACGTCAGAGGCATCACGTTGTTCAGACAATGAACCCTTTCCCAGTCCAAGACGTCTGCAAGTTGCAGGGTGGGTCCCCTTCGCTGCTGAATCGTAGAACGTGCAAGCGTTTCAGCATTCATTTTATTCAGAGGCATAGTGCCATTGTATTTAAATACATTGTACTCACCGCAGTGAACTGTAGTGACACAACCGCATTCTATGATGCCCTCCTGCATGACCTTGTGGGAGCCTCGGTACCGATAAAGATATTTTATTTTTACTCTTTGGTTCTTTCGGTAAAGTCACTAAGGTATAAAATAAAAGAAATTAAATCAGGACGTTTCGGGCGCAACACAACCTTCCGTCATCAGGTGGGACAACCACGGCAAGAAACAATTGCTGAAGCGGGCAAAACTTCAAATCTAGATAGATATTATTTTTTTCCGTCCGGTTCCGACGACGTACACGTACATAATCGGAATAGACTCGGAAGATAAACTGATGACGTATGTCATCGGAACGAGAAAGGGGTTAAGCGTGCTTGGGATTAACGTGCTGGGTTTGTTTATTTAATAGTTTATTTCGTCGCTGCGTAGGCTATTTGCAGCCATGCCGCCACACAGCTCTCCGACGTGCCCAGGTCGTTAGCGCGCAGTTTTATTTATTTTTTGCTGCCACATGACATCCGACGTTTCCGTCCAGAGGAGACCGAATAATCACCTGGAATTGAATTCCTCAAGAAGCTCCCAGCAACAGCGGAGTTAATCGTGGTAAATGATGGCGGAGAAAGGAAAACAACAAACAACCCACGCAGCTCGAGCCCCAGAACGCACGGGGATCGCTGTGCATGGGCCCTGTTGTAACTCTCGGAGCCGCCCCTACTGGACATCCGGGACAATGAGCTTCATAGCTCATCAGATTTCTCCAGGATAAATAAAAAAAACTATTTCTGAGTCGGGTAGGGGGGGGGAGCCTTGAACCTTCCGCTGTCATGCCGTGTGCTCGTAAACCCAGAGTTTAAAATTCAGACGCGGTAAATCCGCAATTGCACGCCCTCTGCGTGCCAGCTCCGCGCAGGCGAAATGCGTTTGGAACGGACCTCCGCTGGCCCAGGTCCACGCGAGTGACGACTATTATGGTAATTGTTGTAATTACGCCGCTTTGTTTGCGCAGGGAAGCATCGCCCAACTCTCAATATTTCATTTTTATCAGGGTCCTGTCACAATCGTCCTGCCACCATTCACTTTTGCGTCTTTCGAGCCGCGATGCCGTAAGGACATGTTGACACTGATCATCGGGGCCCTGCTATGTACGGCGCAGTAAAACCTCACAGAGCCGGAATTCCTGGGCAAGAAAGGATTACCGCAACAAACGTACAAGTCACCACTTTACAAACGACCAAAACAAAAACGGTGTCCACGTGTAAATTAAGCCACACACGCTCACACGCTCACACACGGTGGAAGACGGCTCACATCAGCCGGCCGCAGGAGGTGTCACGTGACCAGTCGTGGCCACAGCCATAGGGACAGCTATACATGACGTGGTGCCCCGGGTGTGGAAATATTTCCCCGGCTCGCCGATTGAAACGGACTCCACCCGTTTGCGTGTCTCTCTCTGTCTCTCTTACTGTCTCTCTGTCTCTCTGTCTCTCTGTCGTCCTCTCCCAATCTGTCATCTCTCTCTGTCTCTGTCTCTCTGTCTTTGTCTCTCTCCCTCTGTCTCTCTCCCTCTGTCTCTCTGTCTCTGTCTCTCTCCCTCTGTCTCTCTGTCTCTGTCTCTCTCCCTCTGTCTCTCTGTCTCTGTCTCTCTCCCTCTGTCTCTCTGTCTCTGTCTCTCTCCATCTGTCTCTCTGTTTCTGTATCTCTCCCAATATGTCGTCTCCTCCCTCTGTCTCTGTGTCTCTCCCCCGTCTCTGTCTCTCTCCCTCTGACTCTCTCCCCCGTCTCTGTCTCTCTCCCTTTGACTCTGTCTCTCTGTGTCTCTCCCTCTGTCTCTGTCTCTCTGTCGTCTCTCTCCCCCGTCTCTGTCTCTCTCCCTCTGACTCTGTCTCTCTGTGTCTTTCCCTCTGACTCTGTCTCTCTGTCGTCTCTCTCCCCCGTCTCTGTCTCCCCCTGACTCTGTCTCTCTATCTCTCTCCCTCTGTCTCTGTCTCTCTGTCTTCGTCTCTCCTCCCTCCGCCGTCGTCCCTGTCCCTGCGTGGTGTCCGCCCGCGTGCCCAGGTCGCGGGCTCCGACCGGGCCACTAAGGCGGCGCGCGGCGTGGGGGAGCGGGCGCCGCCGACTCGCGCAAGCAAGATCATGAGGAACAGCCTCTTCCAGCTCATGATCTACTCGCTGGAGCCGCTGGGCGAAGGTGAGCCACGATGCCACGACGAGCCGGTCCTGTTGGCATCTCCCCTCGGTGGCTCGGGGATGTTAACTGCCTCGCCTGGTACACAGGAGGTCGTGGGTTTAATCGCAACCCTGATGCCTGCTGCTGTATATTCAGGCGCCACGATGGCGAGATGTTAACTGCCTCGCCTGGTATACAGGATGTCGTGCGTTCGATCCCAACCCTGACGCCTGATGCTGTATGTTTGGGCGCCACGGTGGCGAGATGTTAACTGCCTCGCCTGGTATACGGGAGGTCGTGGGTTTGATTGCAACACTGACATCTGTATATTTCTAATTTGTGTGTTCTCTCTCTCTCTCTCCCCGTGGTCACGTGGCTTTTTATCCGGATCCATCCGGTTTTCCCCTCCACATTTAGAATCAATGTGCATTTTAGAGTATTTGGCTACTATATATTACCACGTGATAAGCTACTTCGGTTGAGCTATCATTTATGATGGCCAGGTCGCTTCTGAAAAAGAGCTGCATAGGTCAGTGAGCCTTACCTAGTAAAATAGAAACCGTTGAGTGTTTAAATCTTGATTTAAACCTTTCGTGACTGCAGGAATTCATACTCTTTGGTTATTCGGTCAAGTCTCTCTCACCTGAAGACGATTGCTTGTGTTGCGATCGAAACGTCGTGATCTATTATTTTTTATTTACGTAACTTAACCAAAAGACCCAAGAGGACAAGGTGTTTCAAACAGATGGACCCAATTTCAAAGACATAGCGATTTCAAATCGGGTCCATCTCTTTGAAACACCCTGTATATATACCATTGGAACCTCATTTGCCAGTAACAAAATATGATAATTGGTTTTTTACCCTCTTATCTGGCAACAAAACTGACACCTTTTTTACAAGGAGTTATGTTTGCATTGACCACAATACCTGCAGTCGGAATGCAAACAAAAAACACAACTCTGATAATGTATGCACTGTGAGACATGTGAGACTAGGCTCTAAAGAAAGCTGTCTCGGGTGTGGACCAATCAATTTCAAGGACAGTGCACACATTATCAGAGTTGTGTTTTTTGTTTGTATTATGCCTGCAGGTATTGTGGTCAATGCAAACATGACTCCTCGTAAAAAAAGGTGTCAGTTTTGTTGCCAGATAAAATGGTAAAAAACCAATTATCACCCTGTATATATAGTTGATATTTTTTTACTTCATTATGGCTCCCCTGTTGTTGCGGCCGCGCACAGGCACAAAGCTCGCCCCGAGAGGAGGGCCTGAAAATTTCGTAAGCGTGCAGAAGTTTAGAATTTTTCCCTCGATGTTACTCGATGTCAGGAGTCAGAGTTATTTCCTGCGCGAGTGAGCACTGGGGGCCCTGTCCGTGTACCGTCGACTGCCCTGCCGAGCCAGCGGTTTCTCATTGCTATGTGACTTCCCTACAAAGTGGTACCTTTTTAATTTTATCGACCCCGGAGGGATGATGGGCTGAATCAACTTCAGGCCCCCCAACCCACCCGACCCCAACCAGGATTTGAACTCGCAACCTTCAACTCACGAGCTGTTCCCTTCCACCGGCTGAGCCACCTTGACAATTTTACGAATTTGCAACAAACATCAATAGAGACGCACACTGGGAATTATCTTGAGAGACAGAACGAGGAACTCGTGGATTAGAGGATATACGCAGCTTAGAGAGCTCACATTTGACTGTTATTAAAAGTACAGCAAAATCGAATGTTGTACTGTACGTCTATGCCCCCAGCATCCGTTCTCCCTCGCACTCTGTCAACCCAGACTGCCTAACGTGATGAAGTATGGTCAAATATCCATCAATGACCCACGTGGCCTGGGAATTCCCTCATCCAGCGGTGAATCGTTCTCTGATCCACGTCTTTCTCTCCGTGCCGCTCGTTGTATCTTCCAAGCGTGCACCTCCTCTCTGCTTCTTAGCACGCTGATCAGATTTGCCTCCGTTTTCTGACCCAGTGTCCACGTTTTCTGGGCTTGAGAGTGTTGGTTTGTGGTTGATGCTTTCGTGTGTTAAGTAATGACCGCAAGATAGACCCCCTGAGTGATACCGAGTTGTGGCTAAATATGGAATTAAGTGATCCGTGTGCCCATGTGACCTGTACAAGGCCGGTCCTTCAGCCGACAAGGATTCTCAGCGGGATGATTGGAAACTCCGGTGCGTGCTTTTCAGAGATTCACGGAGTCGGATCCAACCAGAAGTTCTACGAAACGATCACAAAAGAAGGTAAGAACGACCGTGAGATGCGGCCACATGCACCGGGCATTGACACTCACCCGGTATGGCAATTACACGGCTGCCCTTTCTGCCCAGCAGTGGATTGACATATCGTTTGGGTCTTTCGGTAAAGTCACGTGGATGGTTCAAAGAATCGTCCTGATGACGATCGCTTGTGTTGTGATCGAAACGTCGTAGTTTTTTTTATATTTTCATCAGGATGACGATCGCTTGTGTTGTGATCGAAACGTCGTAGTTTTTTTATATTTTCATCAGGATGACGATCGCTTGTGTTGTGATCGAAACGTCCTAGTTTTTTTGTTTTTTTCTTTGAACCTATCTACGCGACTTTACCGAAAGACCCAAAGAATATGAATTCCTGCAGTCACGAAAGCTTTAAGTCAAGACTCGCCGTTTGCATGTGTGTTGAGCCTCTTTCGCAGCGTACGTGGGCATAGGGATGATAACTGCGCAGTGCTGGGTTTACGATGTTTGGCTGACGACGAAACTAAAAAGGCAATTCACATTCGGCCACGCGCCCCCCCCCAGAGTGTAAAGAACGTCTCCTGAGCGCAGGGTCGCGTGGTGAGCCTGGGGGAGCCTGGGGGAGCCGGAGGGAACGGGAGGGAGCGAGCAAAGGGGAAGGCGAGGAAAGGAAGCAGTGAATGGGGAAATCCGAAGGCACGAAGTTGTGACGTAGTAACGACATTGGCAGCTGCGGTGGTGGCACCAGTCGTCAATGTGGGGCCCCAATGTTTGATTTGCGCAATTTGCGGAAGCCAAACGTGACCGCTCTGATTTACAATTAAAATAAAACGCGGCACGTAAATGAAAGCATTTTCATTATAAAACAAATTTAACGGCGTTTTCAATCATTTTTTTTGTTTCTTTGACGCTGTTGTTGAAAACAAATCTCATGCTGGTTGTCAACGGGGTCCCATCTCGGAACTTTGGCCACCGAGGGGGTGGGGGGGGGGGGGACAAGGCACCCCCCTGCCCCCCCCCCCCCCCACGCCCGTTGCGCCACTGGGCACGAGGGATAAGAAGGAAGTTTTGTGGAGAGATTTAAAAGCGCAGAGAAAGGGGCCGTGGCAGAGTGAACTGGCGGAGCGAGCTCAGAAGCCGCCGCTCTCTGTTCACCCCGAGCTTCGCGGTCGTGTTTGCAGAAGTCTGCTCAACTATTAAAAAAAAAATTCGTTTATCCGCCGCGTCGATCTCAAAATCCTCACCGACTTTTAGAAATAGTTTTAGAAATAGCAGCAGTGGCGTCTTAGCCATGAACCTGGTGATCGTGCGTCTCCTTGACAGCGCACCTGCAGGAGCAGCTCTACCAGACATCCGAAGCGGCGTTCTCCCCCGCGCAGACCTGCGTGGCCACGGCCGGTACGACGAGGCACTCTCCTTTCTCCGCGTGTGCTCGCTTTCTCCTCTCTCTCCTCTCTCTCCTCCTCCTCTCTCTCCCCTCTCTTCCTCCTCCTCTCTCTCCTCTCATCCTTTCTCTCTCTCTCCTCTCCCCCTCCTCTCTCTCCTTCTCCTCCTCTCTCTCCCCTCTCCTCCTCCCCACTCCTCCACCTCCTCCTCTCTCTCTCTCATCCTTTCTCTCTCTCTCTCTCCTCTTCCTCTCTCTCTCTCACCTCTCCTTTTTTTTACGATCAGTTGAAACAAGAAGATGCTCGGTGTATTCGGCACTTTGCTTCGTTCATCATTTCTTAATTTAAAACATTTTAAATTTTAAATTTAAAAACTTGGCTTTATATAAACCCCCCCCCCCCTCTAGCTCACTCTCTCACTCGCTCTCTCGCACTCTCGCTCGCTCTCTCGCTCGCTCTCTCGCTCGCTCTCTCTCTCGCTCTCTCTCTCGCTCTCTCTCTCTCGTTCTGCACGCAGCCCTCCTCTCTCTCCCCTCTCCTCTTCTCTCTCTCCTCTTATCCTCTCTCTCCTCATCCCCTCTCTCCTCTCCTCATCCTCTCTCTCCTCTCCCAGCGTTCTTCTCTGTCTTGTAAAGTTGTAAATGTTGTGAGTTTACTCTCCAACATAACGGTGTGCTGAAGCAATCACTAATTGGCCCTTTTTGTTTACTTAACAACACTTAATCATTGTCTGCGTCGGGTGGTGGTGAGTTCACGACACATTTATATTTGCGCGATCTAACCCCAATAAAAACCTTGATTGATTTTTTTAGTTGCTTTTTTGTGGTGGCTCCTTGCTCCACTTCTAGGGGCCTGCGAAAATCCACTTCTGGTCTTTTAACGCTCTTCACTTAAATGTCTTGAGGTTACTCTCCAAGACAACAACAGTATCAAGATGGTGAATTATTATTCTCGAAAATAATAACAAAACTTGGCTCTACCCTTACCGGTACGAGAACGGTGTTCAGATGTTCAAACATCAAATAGACACGACCGCTCAACCCAAGCTGCTGTTCATGTTTTGATGTCAGCACTGCCTTTGTGCAAGTTCACCTTTTGGCGTTCTCTGGTCTAACACCGGTGAGACAGGGCCATATAAAGGAGTATGTCTCTGGTGTAGGACAATGGGTTTCAAGGACAATGCATTCATTATAATTATAATCAGAGCCATGTTTGTTTGAAAGTTTTATCACAAGCACGTGCAGTTGATGCAGACTTTATATGTCTTGCTATAGGTGTCTATTTGGTGTTTGAACATCTTGAAGGGTAAAAAGCCTGGTCTTTGTTCAACAACAGCGGGGGGGGGGGGGACGAGGTGCTGTGATACAATTGCTCACGTTTGATTCCCGTGACACTTTTTATAAAATCGGCTGTCGGGTAGCGGAGGGTTTTACGGCGCACTGATTTTGATGACCTCACCCAGGCAGGAACCAATGAACGAATCGCTTTTGGTGTTCTTTAAACGTGAGACTGGAATGCAATCGCGGCGGCGGCGGTGGCATCATCGGTCATTTTATTTTTCATGAACAAGACGACCTCTCGTGGGATCTACGCAGCGTTTCCCACGAGGCCAGGTCTGGCGTTGCCCCGTCATCGCTGGCTGCGTGCAGCACATTCGGTGTTGCTTCTGCAGTGCACTTCATTCGAGAGAGGCGGTGGTGCCCACTTACTCGAGTGCGGTGTCAGAGAACCTGAGCCGGCACTGCTGAGGTTCCGGCTTGTGAACTGGGGGCAGCCGGCCCATTGTCAAAATTTCGGTGGGGTCTCAAGTGCGGTGAATTGTGTGGTCTCAGCCAGGATCACCAAACGATTGCAACTGCCACCCGTTTTTAAAATGTAGTTTTGCACTTATTTTCGCCAAAATTCCAGCTTTGATGAACCTAAATGTTCGTTCCATTGTCACGTGGCAAAACGATTCTCTGTAGCAGTGCACGTGTCCAGCAAGCTGTGCTCAATTCTCAGCCACGGGTATTGTTTAGTCGGGTGACTGTCAGGTCCACGCTTCGCGAATTCGCTTTGTTGCGCCCATTCTTTTTGGACCGCATCCTCCACCGCGCAAAGCGAGGGACACCTGCAATGTAATCGTCCCTCACTTGTAAGCGGCAACTAAATCACACACCTCAAAGTAGAGTCTGTTCTCCTACAACGCCACGTGTTTTCATAACGCGAATTGGCTATAACGCGATGATGAATGTATTAGGGAACGCATTTTTTTTACGCGGAATACGAATTGGATATAACGCAATCGAGCGTACGGCCGCCTCGGCGTAGCGTCGCACGAGACAGTGGGATGCTGCTGGATGCTTCCCGGCCTTTATCCGGCGTGCGTGCGCTTCTCACGCCTTATCGAGGACTGAGCCCTCACCCCATATTGCATGCTATGTCGCGATGTTTCCGTTATGCGGTGTCCTTCAGGAACGCAACTCCTGCCGCGTTGAAGGAGAACAGACTGCGGCTGGTAATCCGTATTACGGTCCGATGCTCCGGCGATTTGTAATCTGGCTTGCGCTCTGCCCAAAACTTCGGCTGCCAGACGGCTGCAGCGGAGCCCCGGAGGCGACGGCCAAGGTGCTGAAGGACGGGGAGTTGAACGCCGCCGCCGATGACAAGACCAACGGGGGCACCGTCCTCGCCGCTGACGGGCAGGTGCGATGCTCTTCCTCCTCCTCGGAGAGAGAGTGAGAGAGAGTGAGAGAGAGTGGGGGTGAGAGAGTGAGAGAGAGGGGGTGAGAGAGAGAGAGTGGGGGTGAGAGAATGAGAGAGAGGGGGTGAGAGAGAGAGTGAGAGAGAGGGGGTGAGAGAGTGAGAGAGGCGGTGAGAGAGGGAGAGAGTGAGAGAGAGTGGGGGTGAGAGAGAGTGGGGGTGAGAGAGTGAGAGAGAGGGGGTGAGAGAGTGAGAGAGAGAGTAGGGGTGAGAGAGTGAGAGAGGCGGTGAGAGAGGGAGAGAGATAGCGTGTGATAGAGGCACACTTTTTAAACAACTTTTTAGTGCAGCCAGCAGCAACATCACTGGAGGCGATTCTGATACGAAATACCAGCAAACAAATAACAAACACGAAGCATCCACGCGCTGTGGCGCTAAGCTGTGAGTCGCCCGTAAATGGTGATCGCAACTCCGATGGGAAGCGCGCAAGTACACGTGGCGCGACTGCTGTTGATGATAACAAATGTTCTGGTCCTGCTGTTGCTGATGATGATACCATGGATGATGATGATGCTGCTGCCGATGAAGATACCGGTGCCGATGATAATGGTTCTGCTTACTGTAGCTCATGCTGCTGTTGATACTGTGTCCACTACTGATGATGACTATGGCTATCCTGATGATGATGATGATGTGTTGATCATTAATGATGACGATGACTGCGACAACGTCGTGATGATGTTTGATAATTGGCCGATGATTGCGCTGCTGCCGCTGCTGCCGCTGCCGCTGCTGCCGCTGCCGCTGCTGCCGCTGCCGCTGCTGCCGCCTCTGCTGCCGCCGCTGCTGCTGATGACTTCGTCGATGACGCCAGTGACAATCACAGTGGCCGTGTCCCAGCAGCCGGCGGCGGCTTCGGAGGTGGGCACCCTGAGTCGCCGCAAGGCGGACGGGGCGCTGGGCGCAGAGGAGGAGGAGGACTCCGAGATTCCCATGAGCCTCAAGTGGCCGACCACGTGGAGGAAGCGTCTCTCCTATCTCCTGCTGCTGCCCATCGTGCTGCCCCTCTGGGCCACGCTGCCCGACGTCCGCAAGCCGGTGGGGGGAGCGCGTGCGGTGCGGGGGAGCGGCGGTGGAGCGGTTAGCGGCGTGCTGCGCTACGAACCCGGCGGGCCGGGTTCGATTCCTCGCTCACGGCCAACGCCGGCGACGATTATCTCAAACGGTCCCGGGCCTCCCCTAGGTCGACTCAGCCTCTAATGAGTACCTGGTGCGGTGTGCAAACATCGCCACTGGGGAGACAAAGGCGGTCGGGCGTGGTGTTGGCCACCCACTTCCTCGTGTACCGTTCCGGGCCTTCATAGGTGCTCGCTTACAGCACTTGCCCCTCTAGTCTGTTAAGGCTATACGGAGGATCTTTGTCTTTGTTGCCGTTATAGCGGTAGTGTTGCGGTCAGCTACGATTATCTGAACCGGTCATGGGCCTCCCCTAGGTCGACTCAGCCTTAAATTAGTACCTGCTGTGGCGTCTAAACATCAGCACTGCGGATACAAAGGCGGCCGGGCATGGTGCTGGCCACCCACCCCTCTCGTGTGCCGTGTCGGCCTTCATAGGTGCTCGCTAACAGCCCTTGCCCCAACAGTCTGTTCAGGCTATAGGGGGGAGTCGGTAGCGTAACGAGTGTGGGGGTAGTGGTTGGCTTCCTTGCCCGCCCCTCCGAGTTGGAGCCCCCTTAACAAACACCATGGGATTTCGATTTAAAGCTTTCGTGACTGCAGGAATTCATATTCTTGGTTCTTTCGGTAAAGTCACGTAGAATGGAAATAATAAAATAATGATAATAAAATAATTAAATTATCACGACGTTTCGATTGCAACAGAAGCAATCATCATCAGGTGTGAAAACCACAGCAAGAAAATTGGAAAAAAGTGGCGGTTTTTAAAAAAAATCTTGCTGTGGTTTTCACACTTGATGATGATTGCTTGTGTTGCAATCGAAACGTCGTGATAATTTAATTGGTTTATATTTTTTTATTTTATTATTTCCCTTCTACGTGACTTTACCGAAAGAACCAAGAATATAAACACCATGAGATTTGTTTAAGTGTAAAGGAACATAGACTTGTGTAGCGATGTTATTAGGAAAATAGGAGCCGCGATATACAGAGTGCTTAAAAAAAAATGTGAACACTTCCGAGAATTTGCAAAAAAAACGCAATAAATGTGCCTCCGAGCTCTGGAGATCACCTGGAGATGATTCCAGGCAATGTGTTGACAATGATGGCGAACAAGTGGAGGCTCTTTAACTTTTTGAAGCTATTAACATTACATTTGCTATAATGCTACAACAGTGTATTATCCGTTCTTTTCCCATTAAAAACGATAGTCCCACGTAAGTGCTAACATGTTTTTGAAGCACCCTGCAAAATAGCCTCGATGCGAGACAAATCGAATATTGAGGCCCCACCTGACCGATTGCCGCACCGCCTGAGCTGATAACACTGGTCAACAACAAAAACACATTTTTTTCTGGCCTGGACTTTTGCAGCTGTTTTAGACTAATTTCAGGGTGCTGATTCCAAATCTGATCTCAGATTTGCTCTATCACATCATTTGTATGCTATCGGCATACCCCATTTTCATTGATTTTACCCGAAGTTAACTCTGTCACTTATGATTGCAAGTTGTTGCGAGTCAGTGACTGCTTTAGTGTTAAAATATGGTGCTGTATTTTTAGGATACTGTGTTTATAATATAATTTTATGTAGATATCCACATTTATTTAATATTTTTCTTCTGCAGTTTTTATTGAAAATGCAATATTTGATATCTCAAAAACCTGATGTGATAGACAAAAACTGATGCCAGATTTGGAATCAGCACCCCAAAATTACCTTAAAACCGTTGGAATACCTTATTCGAGAAAAAGTGTGACCAGTGTAATTTCGTCGCTAGACCACTGAGAGGAGTGGGCTGGTCGTGGCGGTGGTGGTGGTGTTGTTGTTGCTGCGTAGTGTTTATTATCCCGCGTGGACAGCGAGCTGTGGCAACCGCGGCGTCTCCCCCCCGTGTGCGATTCAGGAGGCCAAAAAGTTCTTCATCATCGCCTTCTTCGGGTCCATCCTCTGGATCGCCATGTTCTCCTACCTGATGGTGTGGTGGGCCCACCAGGTGAGCAACACGTGACATCGCAGGCAGCGTGACGCACTGTGCAACACTCTGCTGACGGACGTGCAGTCGTGCGTCTATTCATTTAACTTATCCCCCCTCCCTGTGCTCGTTCGCGTTTCCGCTCCTTCTCCCTCGCGGTTCCCCCTCCATTGGAATAAACTGCCGCTCCACATCAAACACGCAACTTCACCATCTTTAGTGCCTCCCTTAAGACTCGTTTTGTCAATAGCGTATCCCTCT
Source organism: Lampetra planeri (assembly GCF_965212315.1). Classification (NCBI taxonomy): domain Eukaryota; kingdom Metazoa; phylum Chordata; class Hyperoartia; order Petromyzontiformes; family Petromyzontidae; genus Lampetra; species Lampetra planeri. Next base: position 3,551,833 of record NC_136145.1, on the reverse strand, counting down.
ACTACTTCCTGTTCTCGTCCTTAAAACCGTCACCATACTTCCCCCTTCCTAACCTCATCCCCCTTCCTGCCCACACGTTCCTGTCCCCAACACTCAAACGCCTCCCTTTCCCCCACAATCAGCCAATAACCAACGTACATTTTTTAATACAGTGATCCCTCGTTTATCGCGGTTAATGGGGACCGGAACCCCTCGCGATAGGTGAAAATCCGCGAAGTAGGATTGGCCCCCTAGGAATTTCCGTATATGTGTGTGTGTGGGTACCAGAATGTTTAAAATATGAATATTTATACTTTATATATATATATATATTTTACGTAAATCTATTTAATTATAAAACCTTAATATTATACATTCACTCTCTCTCTCTCTCTCATACGATACGTATTATGGTGTTCTACACTCACCAATGACAGTAGTATCTTGAAACTTGACTCCAGTAATGACGACGATGACAATGACGACGATGACAGACCTGTGCAGTTCGATGAACGTGATGATGAATGATGATGATGATGGTGTTACTGCACAGGTATAATGAGGCCTTTAAATCAGTTCGAAAAATCCACGATGCACTGAGGCCGCGAAACTTGAACCGCGAAGTGGCGAGGGATTACTGTACTTTTAGTTTTTTCAGTAATATCACGTAGGTAAAAAAATGAAATTAAAATTAATAAAAATAAAATAATACAAATCACGACGTTTCGGAGGCAACACAAGTCTCCGTCATCAGGTTGGACCGTCACAGCCAGATTTGCTGTATCAAGTGATAGCGCTTTTGTCAAAATCCTCGATAAGATGAGATTTATTTTGTTTCTCTCTCCGTGCATTCTTCACTTCGCTCCGTTGCATTACATTTTACCTTACGGAGTGGAGGCGTAGCTCAAGTGTCCGCGACACGCAAGTGGAACTGCTGAGGTCCTCAGGTTAAATCCGGACTTCAGCCAGCTGCGATTTAACCGAGTTCTCAAGTGTAGTTGAGTATGAATGTTAGACTTCTTTGGCACCGTACGTTGCCAAACCCCTGCTAATTGGAGGTGTGCGGATGGCCACGCTGCTGCATGAAATGATCTTCACCCAGCCATCCGTGCTGTCGACAACCCTGCCCCCTGTTGAATTTCAAGCTGAAGAGTTTAGATTTGTCCCTGCCTCTGACTGACTCCCCCCCCTCCCCCCTGGGTTTTTTTCTCTCCATACATTAAATATGCCCACTCTTTCTCTACAGTGGGCACTTAGTCTTGAGATGAAGTCGGATTTCATCATCATCACGGTCCATGGGCAGATAGCCCCTTAGGTGTCCCCTGCACATTTCGTCATCTGTTTCCACTTTCCTCTCTGCCTTGTGCCAATACGCTCAGGCAAGCCATTCTCGATGAGGCCTTTCTTCTATTTCTGGTGAACGTAGTTGGCCTCTGTTGTCCATCCTCCATGTGTCCAAATAGTGACAGGTCTAATTTGAGAAGCTGTGTTAAACCCACATCGTATTGTTTTGCCCTGGTGCTGCGCTGCTTTAGCCAGGGCTGTCTAGGTCAGCGACCCGGCACACCACATCCAGTATATACCTCGCGCTATCGATGTGGTGGATACTGGTCACATGCCGCCTGCTCCAGTCTGTACCAGTGACCAGGCAAATATTCAGTGAGAAATTAATTCCTGGATAGATGTAAATTATTCGCGTAAGGAATCGATATTAAAAAAAAAATGATATATATAAATTGTATTAAATTGGTTCACGTGACCGCTTCAGCCACTAGAGGCCGCTACATTCACCAGAATGACATTTTTTTGTATATTTTCGAATCACGTACGAGACCCTGAATGGTAACAATTTATCACATCATCAGGGAAGCCATTCCTTCGAGACTTAGCCCGTTGGGTTCGTTCATTGATTAATGATCTGTGCCAAATGTAATGCAAATGGAGTGGAGGTGTCAGGTACTTTATTTATGATTAATTGCTCGTTTTAAAGGGGCTAAATATTAATTTAGGCACCTTTTATATATAAAAAAACTAAATAAATTAGATGTAGGTTTTCTAGCCGTTGTGAATTTTGAGGTGTTCTGAATTCACAAATGTCTGATTCGCACAAACCCACGACAATTACTTCCACGGTATTAATTTATATAATGTATATATAATAAAAATGAATCTTATGGCAGGACCCCGAGGTCCCAAATAAACTACATTTTGGCGACTCCGTCCCACCGCGCACATTAACGCCGGGACCCACCTGGCGCGGATCATTCTGTTGTCATGTTGTCCTCGCTGCGCTTGAACGAATGCGCAGAAGAAACAAAACTTTTAAACTTTCATTAGCACATCGTGTAGAGCTCGTCGAGAGGAATAGATTGCCGTATCGTTCGCCTTCAACAGACATAAAATGACATCGCAATGCAGTTCATGCAAGAGCTGGGGACTTCTGGGACCCTGGGGTCCCACCATGAGGTTCATTTGCAGTTTGGCTTAGAGGTCAGGGGTCAGAACCCAGCACTGCTGAGATCGTGGGTTTGAATCTGAGTTTCCACTGCTATTGCGTGTGTCTCTAACCTTCTGTCTCCCCATGTCTCCCCGTGTATCCCCATGCCTCCCGGTTTCTCTCTGCATCTTTCCATGTCTCCCTGTGTCTCCCCATGTCTCTCCCTGTCACCCCATGTCTCTCCCTCCTTGTGTATCACCGTGTCTCTACACACGTCTCCCCACGTTTCTGCACTCCGCATGTCTCATGTCCCCAAATATCTTCCCACGTCTCCCCCCCCACCCCCACCCATGTCTCGTTGTGTCTACCCACGTCGCCACTCCCACCCCCTTGCTGCTGTGACCAGGTCGGTGAGACAATTGGCATCACGGAGGAGATCATGGGGCTCACGATCCTGGCTGCCGGGACGTCCATCCCTGACCTCATCACCAGCGTGATCGTCGCTCGCAAGGGCCTGGGGGACATGGCAGTGTCCAGCTCGGTCGGCAGCAACATCTTCGACATCACCGTCGGGTGAGGCCAATCACCATCATCATCCTCGTCATCATCGTCATTACCATCATCATCATCATCGTCGTCATCGTCGTCGTCACCACCATCATCATCATTACCATCATCATCATCGTCGTCGTCGTCACCACCATCATCGTCATCGTCATTACCATCATCATCATCGTCATCGTTGTCGTCACCATCATCATCATCATCGTCATTACCATCATTACTATCATCATCATCATCGTCGTCGTCATTACCATCATCATCGTCGTCGTTGTACTACTTCACAACATAATCGCTCACCATAATTCACGTGGTAAGATACCGATTTTTTTAGTACTATTTTACTACACATTGATTTTCAAAGTCGATCACTGCCGCTTTGTCAAGTTTATAAAAACTAAAATTGCGCGCGATAAAAAAGTGTTTGCACATCGCCAACCCTCCCGCTACCGTTTCATGGACAGACGTCTTTGTTTCTCAGTCATTCCGCTTATAACTCGAGAACAGAAAGTCACGCGGCGACGAGCAAACACAATCAAAATTAGCAACAACAACATCAAAACACATTTTTCCTTTTACAAAACATGCACGCGCGTGCGTGTCTGCGTGCACAAACCCACGCTCCCCCCCCCCCCCCCCCCCCCCACAGCCTTCCCCTGCCGTGGCTCCTCTTTTCGCTGATCAATGGGCTGGCGCCCGTCACCGTCAGCAGCAACGGCCTCTTCTGCGCCATCCTGCTGCTCTTCATGATGCTGGTGCTGGTCATCGGCACCATCGCCGCGTGCCGCTGGCGCATGAGCAAGCTGCTCGGCCTCTCCATGTTCCTGCTCTACTTCGTCTTCCTGGTGCTCAGTGTCCTGCTCGAGTTGCAGGTCCTGTCCTGCCCCATCACCATTTGACGACGTCCCCACCTCCACCCCGCCCCCCCCCCCAACTCACGCCGCCGCCGCCACCGCTACCTCCGGTGGAATCGGTCGTGGATCGGATTCACCGCTGCGCCCTCGCGGAGACGGTGGTGGCAGCTGCGGACTGACACCCACGCAGGGACCACCAACCTCCCCCCCCCCCCCTCCCTGATGATGTCGCGCGTAACTGCGGCGGCGTCGTGGGGAGCGATGTCATTGCTTTGGCCGAGAAGGGTTATCCATCTAGGTGATGTGACGATGTCAGCGCGGGGCGCCCCCCCCCCCCCCCCTCGGTTGTTGCGCAAGGTGGCCCCCATGGCCGGAGCGTCCATGGGTGGTGTCGTCACTGGTTCTGAGCGTGACAGCGGAGTGGGCCAGGCTGGGTTAAAGGCCGTCGCGGTGGCGAGATGTTAACTACCTCGCCTGGTATGCAGAAGGTTCGTAGGTTCGATCCTGACCCTGACGTCTGCTGTATATTTGGAGTTTGAATGTCCTCCCCGTGGTCGTGCGGATTTTCCCTCCAAATTCTTCATGAACATCACGCATTTAGAGTATTTGGCTGCTATAAATTTCCACGTGATAAGCTACTTCATTTGTGAATCATTTGTGACCAGGTGGCTTCTGAATAAAGAGCAATATAGCTGAGTGGGCCTTACCTGGTAAGATAAATAGTTTAGTAAAGATGCGGTGTCAATTGTAATGAACGATAACAATCTTAGGGGTTATTTTGTGGGGGGGGGGGGGGAGCTGGGGTATTCCATTATTGAAGTAATCGATGAGTCTGCCGATTACCATTTGGGTTACTCGACTTAATCACGGAGATGCACTGCTCTGCGCGAGATCTGAATACGCACTCTGTCTCGCTGATGCCGATAGCTCGATCGGGGATTGAACGGGATAAAGAAGATGAAAATCATCCCGGGAACCCAATTCGAATCGATCTGACAGAGGCTGCCAGTGACAGCTACACACCTGACCATGGGAGTTTCCCCCGTTCCAGTCCTCGCGAAACCCCGTCACCACAGTCTGGCGTCCGTATTTGCAAACACTTTCCAACCGTTCAAGTACACAAATGAAGCCACTGCATGCTGCACGGACCTGACGATTGGTGGACAGGTCTCGCACGGTGGAACAGAGCGCTCCTCCAAATTAAGATCAGGATCTCCATTTATTTTGGGTCGGCAAAAATCATGAATCTGTTCGGTGCCTGAAGGAGCCTTTTGTTAAACGTGTCCCGTAGAACTGTGGAGAGTGCTAACATTCGCTTGGGCATAAAAAATACGTCCAGGGGAGTAGCAAGAATGTTAATGGCATGCGGGGAAGAGGCTACGATAGCATGAGGGCCTCATTGTTAACCCTATGGCCTACGTGGCCACGGCAAAGCCTGGACCGACATTCAGGCCACTCCAGGACTCGGTGGTGACTTGGTGCATAGTCGGGGTGTGTGCACGTTGTTGTGTATGCAGTATATAACAGAGACACGGTGGTTATAGGCTGTAAACGCTAGGCGTGAAAAGATTAACCCAATGCCGCCAACTCCGCCCAGCGATCCCCCCTGAATTATCACGAATCAGCGTCGCGAATTCATTCGAGAATTGATTTCTTGTTCGCCTCATTTTGGAAAACTCGTGAGGGTTAATTACCGTTTATTTTGTCTTTTATGTGCAGTTCTGTGCGCTCCATTTTCTAATTGCGAATCATTCTTATTTGCAAATAATTAGAATCCAACTTTCAATGAACGGTGAACCCATTTAATAGGTTCTTACACACGTATCGTGGGCGTAAGAATTAATTGCGGTCAATTAATTATGGCATGCATGCCTGATGTAGACACATTGTGCAGATTTATTGGAAAAAAAAAAGTTAATTACAAGAGTTTTGTTTTTACCGTGGCATCTCAGTGTCTCACACAGCCGCAAACTCACCGAGACGATCTTCCACCGTCATTATCTCCTGGTTTTACCTTTGGAATTGTTCAACCTCTGAGGTCTCATTGGCCCCTCGGTGAGACTGACCTCATCTATTCGAGTCGACTTTGAGAGCAACCCAAAGCCGAACTCGAGTTTTGAGTGGAGCGACTTAGGCACGGCTTTTTGTGCTTTCCGTGATTTCCCAGGAGACACGTAGCTGCTATCGCGCGAGCCGGGGCCGCTGCTTTCTTCGAGAAGCGAGGCTTCGTCGAACGTGGCGAATGGTTTTAGTTTTGATTTTTGTTCTTCTCAAGAAAAAAAGGCTCGCGAGAGCCAACGGTCGCGGACGCGTCGCTGATACAGCAGAAGGCCTCCTCCTCCTCTTAACGACGGTAATCGGTTCCACGAAACCGCTCGTTAAGTGATTTGGTCGTTAAGCGAGTATAGGAAATACACGTTAAAGGCTTAATTCGTTCTGACAGCATCGAAAGTTGCCCTTTTTCAGCCAAAAAAACCTACTTCATATATTTCAAAAATGCATATTAATACGTAAAGATACCGACAACATCATGAACACATAACATTAAAAGAAACGTGGTTAATCAATACATTAATTCGAATTTGCTGTACCTACAGCAGCTCGTCCTTAAAAGGGGGATGGTCGGTAAGCGAACACATTGGCCTTTGTGGAGGCCCGTCGGTCAGCAATTAGTCGTTAACAGGGGTCATTGTTAAGAGGGGTTCTACTGTATAATTAACATTTCGACGGGAAATCGACATATTTCTGCCACGTACAAGCTACCGATCGTCACGACGTATTTCTGCAATGCATTTCCACTGGGCCTGAATTCTGAGGTGAAGGATGCAGGCCAACAACCCCTGAAGTGAAATTCGGTCCGAGGGATTCGGTCCTTCAGCCAGATACGGCGACCGACTTGCGTCGTGCGACTCCTGGAGGCGCGGTATAAGACACCGTCACTTTAAAACCTCAGTACGTCCTGAAGAAGGCCAGTTGCCTGAAACATTGAGATACTACTGTCATCCCAGCGACAGCGAGTAAAACCATCCCCATAATTTGTATTCGTCCGGTATGCATTGCATAAGTTCACCAAAGCGGCTCATATATATACACGCGCACCTGCACACATAATCAGTATTTATGTATAAAACGAGATTTAGCGCTTTAGCCGAGTGATAATTAATAAATGAAGCCAGAAATAAATAATGAACCCGTATTTATACTGTTAATGCAGCGCGTGTGCACATGTGCGGCGTAAATACAATATTTATACGATTTCGTTTAGCGTTGAAAAATGTCAACACTTTTAATAAAATATCCCCATCCACAGAGGCGAGGGCCCCTAAACCCTACCCCCTCTGCTCTATTGGACACGGGGCAGCGGCCTGTCCGGTGTTTATCAGCTGATTTATTCGTGCAAAAATATACATTAATATATATACACATACATTATATAAAAGTAATTTATTGGATGAAAACGTTGTAAAAAGTATTTAATGATTCAGTAGGGTCAATAACCAATGACTTTAAATTAGTCTTCCATTTTAAAAGTGTACTTGATGTGTGTCGTCGACAGAATAGCTGCTGAGGAAACGTTACGGTACAGCGTCACACATCCGACCCTCGGCTAAGCGCAGACATGTGAACATGTACAGGAGTTACGATGGTCCGACTTACGATATTTCGATCTTACGATGGCGATAGCGATACGACAAAATTGCCATCAACAACCTAACATCGTTCAAGTATGCAGACGACGGACAGAATCTTGGTGAGTACAATACAATATGATACGTTACGATACGTTCAATGCATGTATGATACGTAGCTTTAGCGATTTCATTTTAAGGTCACCACGATACGATACGTTCAATGCATGTTAAAAGTTTTTATAGCAGATAGGATTGTTTCCTGAAAAAACTTTTTATGAAATCGCAGTACATATAGGTAGGCTAAGAATTTACCTTGTTTTCTTACTTTACATTTTACTGTGCAATACAGTATTGTAAGTAATAAATACATACAGTATATAGTTTATACAGTACGGTACTGTAAATTGCTAAATTATCACCATTCTTTAAGACTCCTGGGTAGGCTAGGCCATCTTCGACTTACGATATTTTCGACTTACGATGGGGTCGTCGTAACGCATCTCCATCGTAAGTCGGGGACTACCTGTATATACGATGACAGTTACACCACCGCGCTCAAATCAGTTGGTGAACAAAGAGTAAGTAAACATGGCTTGACCGTGCTTTTAGAAGTGAGCGAATGTGCGGGAGGTTACGAACGCATGGCCGCGGATTTTGTTTGCGCAAAGTGGGATTTGTGAACGTCTACAGGAAATGGCGGTTAAAATTGGTCGGGGCGGATATGTTGATGGTCGGATATGCGACGTTATACCGCGTATACAGCTTATACAATTTTGTAAAAAAAAAAAAAAGACTGTATATGAAAGCATATTTACATTTGCAAGAATATTTTTTGGGGGGGGTTTATTTTCTAGCATTCTTCTGAGCCAGTAAACCATAGGAGGGTTATAGGCACGATTGCCACATTAGTTAAAGTTGCGTTTGGAGAATTTTCAAAGTGCATGCCCCGTTGGCCCGTTTGTTTGGGCCGTCTCGTGGGCTGATTGGTGCATGCCCATTGGCCCGTTTGTTGTGGCGTCTCGTGGGCTGATTGGTGCATGCCCATTGGCCCGTTTGTTGTGACGTTTAGGTGGCTGATTGGCTACCAGTGGGGTGCAGTTTGAATTTCTAACGACAGTTGGCAGTCAATCAGCTTCCTGTTATACTCTTAGGTTTTTTCGGTAAAGTCACGTAGGTAAAAAAATCATAATAGAATAAAAATAAATTAAAATAACTCAATTAAAGAATGTGGAGGTTCTTCACTTGTACCTTCCCTTCTAGCCCCCCCCACCCTCCTAGTCTCTGACTGCCACATTTAGATACGCTCCTCCTCCCTCCCCTTAACCAGTATTTAAGATCTTGTCTCTTGGATTTCTCTTCACTTGATACATTAAATTTAGCTGTGACGGTCCCACCTGAAGACGGAGACTTGTGTTGCCTCCGAAACGTCGTGATTTAATTGAGTTATTTTCATGTATTATTTTTTTTTTTACCTACATGACTTTACCAAAAAAACCTAAGAGTATGAATCCTTGCAGTCACGAAAGCTTCAAATCTAGCTTCCTGTTACTCAACGGAAATTTCATAAATGAGCCAATGGCAGCAGTCCGCAGATGCAGCCAAATGATCTGTAGGGAATAGGAGAGTGATATTTGTGTGGGTGTACGTTATTATTTGAATCAAATCCCAGAAATAAGACGTATTACTATTTGATTTGTACGAGTGAAGAAGATGCAATATAATGCACTAAACTGTTTAATGTTTTACTAATTACCAGTATTGCAGAGGCCAGTTTTTATCAACATATGTTTGTGATTGGTTATACCGTACCACTGTATTTGCATTGCCATTGTTGTGGGCTGGGTGGGGGAGTATCTGTTTTTTTTTAATGCAACTTTTTTGCCAAATAGTAACATAAGTAATACGATGTCTGCCGTGGTGTGATAGCAATCACACACTGGGACTCGCAATTGAAAGGTCGTCGGTTCGATCTCCTGGCGCGGCGGTTGAAACGATGTCCCCCCCCCCTCTCCTCCTCCGCACCCCCCCCCCATCTCCCCCCCCCCCGCACCTATATCCACCCAGTGGTACAGAACCACTGGGTTCGTCACAAAGTGAATACCATCGGCAGGTCGAGCGTGTGGTTTCGGTTGTGGGGGGGGGGGTTAAGTGTGGCATGAGCGAGCATCCACCAGGGCCGCACCTATTCCCCTCTGAATATGACATGTCATTTGAAAGATGGGTTCTGTTGGGAATTATAATTATGCAAGGCAAGAGTTACTGGGGGGGGGGGGGTGGGTATTTTATTTATCTCCACCACCACCATGGTTTGTGAGTGCACTACACAACTCTGGGCGAAGGAGTCAGTCACCCTCGCTGTCTCTTTCTCTCTCTCACTTCGTTGCAATCGTAACTGTACCGGTCTCTACATTTTTTTGACCAAAGACTCTTTTTTCTTAAATATTTTCTCTCGTCGTTGTGAACGGAGACGTTGCACGTGACAGCGACGGCGGTGCGTCGATGTCCACGCGTCCCATTCCTGGAATGCTCAACCGCGACTCTCACGTGACTCTCTTTTGGAAAATCCAATTTGCGAGATGCTCTGTTGTGTCATGTGTGTGTGTGGTAGGGGTGGGGGGGTGGAGAAAATCCACCAGGAGCATTGACACTCAATTACAGGTGGCCCCCCTGTCGCACCAGTAGGTGTTTCAACATCCGCATTTTCATCTGACGGTGACTTGGCAACAGTAGCGTAACTAGCGTGGGTTGCAGGGGGTACCTTGCCCCCACCCCCGTGGCCAAAGCTATGAGTTGGGAGAGGCCTCCCTTGACAACCACCATGACATATGTTTGTCAACAACAGTGTAAAATAACACAGCCTCATTCAAATCGCGGTTTCATTCGTTTTTGTTTTCATGAAAATGTGGCCATTTTTCCGTTCCACGTTTTCGTTTTCATTTAATTAGAGCGGCATCGGGGGCCTCCGCCTGGCCGATTGCCGCACCCCCTGAGCTGATGATGTCGTTGCTACGCCACTGCTTCGCAGCCAAGGCCAAGTTTGTCAAAACTCACAAAGCTTTTTGATCCACCAACCCTTGCCTCTCAAGAGTGCTGGATTACAGGAATACGAGCCACCAATGCCGATAGCTAAAACAACAAAACAAAACAATGCTTGATTCTAAATCCTCCTGCAGGACCTTCCCAACATTCAAAACCCGTTACGGTCATTCTTCCCACGTCCGCGCACGGCTCCTCTGTCAGTCCAGTGCTGGAGGAGGAGGAGGGCCTCGCCAGTGCCGGTAGTGCAGAGGTCGCAAACGGGTTTTGATTTATTATTTGGTTCTTTCGGTTAAGTCACGTCTAAAATAATACTAATTCCTGCAGTCACGAGGGTTTTGATTTCTTACCCGTACCCGTACCCGGCCGCACCAGGGTCGCAAACGGCTACCCGTACCCGGCTGGGTAAGGGTAGCTGGGTATCGGGTAGGGTACGGGTATCGGGTACCCGATTGCGACCTCTGCGGTAGTGGGAGTTATTTGATCATGCTTCACCACGCTGGTCAGTGTGGTTTTGGCGAAGGCGTTGCGCATAGACTTTGGAGCATAGTACGGTACAACACATCGTCCTGCAGCGGTCTGCAACATCTGTTTAATGCGTGGTGTTTGTACGCAGCTGTACACGGTGGTTGCCCATCCAAACACTGTCCAGGCTCCAGCCTGCTTAGCTTCAGAGATCTGACGATATTGGGAGAATTCTGGGTGATTTTGTCATCGGCCATCATTCACGTGGCAAGCGTTGCCCGGTGGCAGTTTTGTCCACGGATATTCCTCCTAATATGACATAAATAATTTTGTGATACTGCATGCATTCGCAACGGTGCACAAATAACAAAAGCCCCACACTTTCGTCAATTACACCGTGCTGTACTACCCACAATGCAATGGGCCAACAAAATTATATAATTAAACTTTGAATAAAAATGAGTTTATTTAGTTGTTACATATTTGATTATCGAAGAGTGTGTCTCTTACTCATAGCTAACTATTCACTTGCCAATTTAAAAGGCTTGTTCATCTGGCAACCATTGAAACATCTGAATTCTCACCAGGTCCCCATGGCGTTAAAGTCAGTCTCCGACTCTTATTGTTCACTCCGTCTCTCCTGGCCTCTCGATTATCTTTACAAGTGACGAAGCTTATTGGAGAGTATATTTAGTATACTGATGATACTATGTAGTTTATACTTTAGTTTTTTACGTGGTGGTTTAGTAACTGCAGCTACATACTATTAACATTCCTTCCCTTTGTTAATGCTACCCCCATCCCCTCCCTTTGATGCTGCTAATCCTGCATAATTCACGGGCATAATATGACTTTGAAACCCCCCGCCCACCTTCTACGCATTTTCCATAAACATGCTAAATTCCTCTTCATATGCAAATTCTTTTGTCAAGGCGCTCTTCTTCCCCCCTCCAACCCAGCTTAAATATACGCTCCAATCTTGGTGGTGTTTAATTCTTCACCTGAGGACGGCTGCTTGCGTTGTGGCCGAAACGTCGTGAGAATTATTTTATTATGTTTTATTTTTATTATTTTATTATTTCCCTTCTACGTGACTTTGCCGAAAGAACCAAGAAGATGGCGAAGTGCCGTTGGCCGCGTCACCTATCACATCCTTTTATCCCTTTAAAGGCCGTGGTGCTAAATCGACTGAATGTTTTTTGTTGTTGTTGTTGCTTACATGACAACAGGAGAGCGCGCGTGCGCATATTTTTGGCAACGCATTTTGGCAGGGACAACCAAATCATTCGCGAAAAAAGAAACCCGAACAGAGAGAGAGAGAGCGAGCGAGCGCGCGCGCACCACCGGCATGCGAAACCAGTGACCTACTTTGTGCGGCGCCCTTCGGGTCTGAACATTTCATTCGGCTCTATTGCCCGTTTCATAATTACAAAGTCCCTCCGGCACGCATGCTCTTTTATCAGCGGGGTTTGGGGACGAGGTGGGGGGGGGGGTCCGAGCCTACGAGCGTGACGAGAGCAACACAGCGGGGTGGTTAGGGGGCCCCCCCGCCTCTCCCCACGAGTAAAGAGGGAGAGGAGGAAAAGGTCTCCTGTCAAGAGAACAAAAAAATGTGCGATTCCGAAACAGTTACGGTTGGTTCTGTGAAGAAGAAGGAGTAGTAGCCGCACGTGGCGCGCGTCGCCGTGTCAGAGTTGACTGCTGCCCGACTCGTCGTCGTATAATGCTGCGCGCAATTTTGTTTTTGAGTTTTTTGCCGTGTGACGTGTGACCGTCGGGGAAGAAAAAAAACAACAATCGTAATCTGCTATGCCTCGCGTAAAGAAACGGATATAAATATATACGAAAAAAAGCGAATGCTATTCACGATGTATCTTAGCCGGTAGTCGTAGGATTTGTAAATAGGTTTGCCTGTTCATGCTGCATTCTGGTCAACGCATTTGGGTTATTGAGCATTACATTGTCTCTGTTTTAGTTCGTGTCGCTGACACTCCGATGTTGCCCCCGAAGCTTTGCTAGAGAGTCCACGATATCCCTGGGCCTCGATGTGGTTCTTTCGACGTCTGCGGCTCATCGAGTGACGCGTTGTGTATGTTCCACAGCATCAAAACGCATTCCCCGCTGTATACAACTTGTCGTCACCACATCAGCAAACAGCAGTGACCTCCGTTTGAAGGCTTTGATTTCCGTCTGATACAGGTTTTCTTTATTCAACCGGACGGTCGTGCGTTTATTTTTTTCATTTCTGTGTCCGTGTTTTTGTTGTTGTTGTTCACTTTATTCCGTTGCATTACATCTTGCCTCACAAGGTGCACGCGTGGCCCAGGAGTCCCGAAACGCTTGAGCAGCACTGCTAGGATCATCGGTTTAAATCCGCCGGCGATTTAACCGAGTTCTCAAGTGTAGTTGTGTATGTATGTTGAACTTCTCTCGCACCGTACGTATGCGGAGGTGCAAGGGAAGGACAACAAACTAAACACAAAAAGCAGTTCTAATGAAATTAGCTTTCAAATCGAGATGAGTTAAAAGTGCACAGCTCCAGTGGCTTTTCTAATAGGGGAAGGAAGAGCGTTCCAGACGGCCGTAGAAACGCATCTGAAAGCGCGCAATGCTGTGGCCGTCTTGAGTTAGTTGATGGTCACAGCCTGATCGACAATGACTGCTCAATAACCATCGTATTCAATTTGGGTTTGCACTTAATGTGGCATCTTTCAGATCTTTGATTTCAGTTTGGTTGACTTGCAACACGCATTCTTTAGCAGGTCACATACAACGTGTCCCCCTAGATGGGTTAACAGACCAATCGAAATTCCTGGACCACAGTGTTGGTGCCCTGCACACTTGAATAAGAATTATGTCTTTTGTTAAAAAAAAAAGTTTATCTCAAAATGTCTCATTGACCAACGGAGTATCCATTAAACGAGCGTTCGACTCCGCTTAGTGGTTCTAAGCGAGTCATTTTTCACATTTCTTTGACAGAGACCATGTCATCCATAGAACAGCTACTGTTGATATCCCACCAAGTGGCACAGCCTCACCAGCTGGTACTCATTAAACTAATCCCAGTGGGATGATGATGATGATGATAATGACAATGTTGAGAACGTTAAGCGGATACTGCGTGGGATTTGAATGCACCATCGGAAGTTTTGCTGATTTACAAAACTAAATAAATGCGCCAGGAGGTTGGTTACATAAGACCATCTTTCTTAATTGAAACATGTTCCTTTGCTTCCCATTATAAATGTAAACTTAGAGAAATGTCCGCCCACTGTTGTTTTTGCGTCACCACACATTTCATGGATGAACAGAGCTCATAAATCATTCACGCTCTTGCTCGGTTAATCAACCAACGTTCCTAGTTAATTTGTGTCTCTCTCGCTCAACTCGAGTAACGCAAGTCCTGAGTATTAGTAATTTAGTACATTGCGTGTTGGTTGTTTGTTTGTTTGTTTTAATGTCTCTGCCTGTTTACGCTTTCTTACTTGAAATAATGTATCGTGTCGTGTGCACCGTGCCCTAGATGTGAACTCTGTCATTGTTATTTCAGCGGCTCGGTGTCGAGGCCGGCGGTTGAGGGAGACAGTTCTGTCCGCTCCGATTCATGTTGGCGCCCACGCTCCGATCGTCGCGAGGTTAAAAGCTAAACAAATTCAGCAAAGTGTCGTTGAGTTATTGAGAAGGGCCCATCACACGGACTCTCCCGAGATGCTCTTTCACACAAGGAGGGGAGCCCCTTGCATTGCGATATTTGGTCAATATCTGTCCGTCGGATATTTGGCATTGCGGGATTGAAACCGGAGCACCCCGAGAAAAACCCCACCATTTTTGAAAACTTGATGAGCAACATCGAAGCTCCCCGCCCTGTTTTCACGAACGCACCAGCGGGTCTGTGCAACACATCTTTAATGCGCGGCGCTGTTGTCAGCTGTGCACGGTGATCGCCCGTCCGAGCACCGTGTGAGCCTGAACGCTGCCTTAACTTCCTAGATCCGACGAGATCGGGCGCATTGTGGGCGATTCGGTCAAAAGGCCATCATTCACGTGGCAACAATCGCCCGTTGGCGATTTTCTCCGGGGAGATTCCTCCCGAATGTGACCGTAGGAGGTGGTGCAATCTCGGGGAAAAGAATTCTGTCAGAGAGGACCGAGTCCAGGAGTCCAGCCGAGGCGAACTGATCCTTCATCACGGCATCGCGGAGCGGATCGAACTGCTGCCTCCCAAGATTGGTCTCGCCCTTGCCTCTGCATGCACGTTCCAGTGTCTCCCATTCGTCGGTTTTGCGTGCTCTGCCTGCACAGTGATGAATAATCGGTGCGCGCGTGCCCGTGAGTGCGTGCGAGCACGCGCGTCGTGTGGCATGCTTTATTCCTTGAGCACGAGGACCGTTGCGCATCCTGCAAGGCACCGGTGTCTCGCCACGTGCGTGTTGTGTGTGTGTGTGCGCGCGTTGTGCACCAAGCGTTCGTTCGTTACGCGTCGCGTGGCTCGCGTCATGATTGATCGCTTTAATATGAAATCTGAAATCGCCGGAAAGCACGTGTTTGTTAGAGCATGTCTCCAGCCAGCCCTCCACCACCACCCCCCCCCCCCCAGCCCCCCATCGCGCTGCGGGCGCAGCAGCTCAGGATCGCCCCCCTTGATCACTGCACTCACCTTGGCGAAAACAAGGTCAGGGCAGCTGCGAACGTAAACTACCTGTTTATGTTGTACCATTATCATCGTCGTCAGCATCGTTTCCTCTCCCCCATATTTTTTTTTTGCAAACGTGTCTTCTCGCGTTACGTCGGATCGATGCGGCGGTGCCCGGTTGTGACGTGACGACGCAGCGCCGTGACCACCGCGGGACGTTTGCGGGTTCGACAGACGTGGCATGACAGACGTGACATGACGGACGTCACGTGACAGACGTGACGCATCCGACGAGGCTGCCCCCGCGCGCGGCACCGCACGCTCGTGGCCACGTGTTTGATTTGGTTTTGGCCTTCCGGCTGCTCCGTGTTGTTCCCGTGCGTTTGCTTTTCATCCGTAAAACTCACAATTTGCTTCCTGTCGATGCCAGGAACGCGCTCGGACAGCGGTGTATATGTATATCGACGCATGTTATCACAACATTCAGGATGGGCTCTCACTTTGTGGCAAAGGTAGAGTTAATGTGCTGCGACACAGGCGATTACCCAGACGTGGCTGGCTTAATTATTAATGTAAAACGCATATAAATTGTAGAAAATTAAGGAGTTGATCAATTCAATTGGGACAAATCCATGAGGCAATGGGGGGGGGGAGGGAGTCTGAAAACATTGTTTAATTTAACTCTTGTGTGACGCTGTGATGTGGCTCTACCGATATGGGGTAGGTGGACTTCAGGAGGATGGGCACAAAAAGACTTGCAGGGTCCTTCCGGAGGAGCCATTCTGCAATAATAAGCTTTGTACATGCAACCTGTGTTATATTCTTGCATTTCAGCAGTACAAACCAAACTATGTAAAAGACAAAATCCAGCATTTCTATATGCTCAGCGAGCACCTGTCAAATTCAACTCGGCACTCCGAGGCTAATGTGGGCCTGCACCATGCACTCCCGGCTGCCTTTGTCTCCCCAGTGACAGCCTCCGATTGAGGAGGCTGCGGGCAAAATGCAGTCACCGGTTGCTACTTTGTGACGCGCGTGGACGGCAATTGAATGCGGGGTTACCAAGATCGCGGTGCGGCAAGGCATCCACCACCGACTCCGCTCGTATATTTCAGAATGTTACGACAACAACAACAACAACATAAAACAATAACGCGAAATTGCACTCAGCCTGAAGTTGCGTGCGTGCGTGCGTTGCGTGCGTCACGTGTCCCTCGGTGCTTTTCGGGAATCGCGTGCCACGAAGGGAAGGCGAGGCGATGTCGCCGTTGAATATTGACGGACAGATCGATGATTGTAATCCCGCGTGCAGTTTGAACATCCCCCCCCCATCCCCGCCTCCCCCCGAAAAATAAAAAAAAACATTGTCGACCTTCTTCCGCAAGCGGCAGGTTGTGCCACGGATCAATTAATAGACGGCTTGATTTTTTTTTTTAAAAGTTGTAATTTTACAATCAATTTCCTTCGCAATCCATCAAATGCGGTCCACCGCGGGTTTTGGCGGTCAGAGAGGGCAGCTGCTTCCATTCCGATCGGGTTCCTCGCGACCTCGTTCAGTATCTATTGGCCCGATTGGCCGATATTGATGGAAAGTCTCAAGGCTGTGCTGGGTTAGCGCAATATTTCGCCCAGCGATTGATTTCTGAGACCAAGGGCACGGGGTTCAAAGCTTCGGTGTTCAAAAAGCTGTCAGTCCCCTCCCTCCCTCTCTGCGCAAGCGCGCGCGTGTGTGCGCGCTCCAACGAACGACGTCGCCCATGTGCTGCCAAAGAGGTCAATGCTTCTGCTTGGCTTGAATTCCGAATGCGAAAAGAGAATAGAGGCCCCCATTGGCAGCATTGCCAGCGTGAACTCTCGGTCCTATCGTATAAAACCCAGCGTACATTAAAAAAAATCTTCGTGGTATCCATAATAGAGTTTTGTTTGGGGTTAGATCGTGTATAAAAATATAAAAGTGTCGTTAAAACCCGCCACCACCCGAAACGGCCAACTAGTAGGGGTTGTCACGTTAACAGAACATGCCAATGCGTGGTATGCTAGAATATTTTGCTGGATGTAGCCCGTCCCACGCACGCACACGCTCACACCACGCTGTTTGTGGAGGTGATTTTACATGCCCACACACACCGGTCTGCAGAAGTGCTATGATTGGTGCGTGGGAATGAGCAGCAAGTGCAGCAGTTAGCGCGCTGCGCTACGGAGCAGACGAGCCGAGTTCGATTGCCGCTCACGGCCACCAACACCAGCGACGATTGTCCGAACGCCGCTGCTGGGCCTCCCTTAGGTCGACTCAGTCTTAAATTGAGTCACTGCTGTGGCGTGCGTGGCGCTGGCCACCCACCCCTTCGTGTTCAGTGCCGGCCTTCGTAGGTGCTCGTTAACAGCACTCGTCCCAAAAGCCCTGCCTACCCACAGGCCATGCCACGTTTCTCTGTTCTCATTGAGGCCATCATTTTGTGACATTATGTTCGCGCGCTTTTTTATGCAAATTTACACAAATATATTGAAAACGTGATTGTATTTAGGGGCCGTCCATAAATGACGTCACGCACCTAGGGGGGGAGGGGGTCAGACATTTGTGACGATGTGACGAGTAATGTGACGTCACGTAAAAATGTGCAACTTTAAATAAATATAGACAACACGTTCTACTTAATTAAATAGATTTTTTAATAATTGTTTTCTCCTACAACATCACAGTGTAGCGCCACCGTAAATACGCGCTACAATGACAATATTTAAAAGCGATTTGAAGCATGTTCTTTTTTGGGGGGGGGGGGGGGGCAGAGCTTTGTGACGTCATATTTGAGGGGGGGTCTGACGTTTTTGTGACGCCGTGTGACGATAGGGGGGGGGTCAAAAATCGTCCAAAATCGTGTGACGTCATTTATGAACGGCCCCTTTGACATTTTCCCCGCTGCGTTGTTAAAGTTTTGCACCCTTACTGATACAATAATAATAGGTGCGATGTGCTTTTCGAGACGGTTGCAATACGAAGCACGTTGTGAAATTTTACGACGTGGAAATCATTGTCCTTGTCTCCCCACCCCCTCTCCCCACACCTTGTAAAATGTATCCACCTTCGTTTGACTACTCTGGGTGGGAAAATGGCACTGTTTTGTTGTGGAACGAAGACGTGACACGTGTGTATGTGACATTTATTTTCACCCCAGAGTAAGGGAGAACAGCAGCTGTGAAATCTCCAAGAGAACGGCGAGTTTTTATAATTTATTGCTGCGTTATCAAATAATGACGTTACTTTTCGATTTAATGCTTTCGTGACTGCAGGGATTCATCTTCTTGGTTCTTTCGGTAAAGTCACGTAGAAGGGAAATAATAAAATAATAAAAATTAAACATATAATTTTATTATTCACGTAGAAGGGAAATAATAAAATAATAAAAATTAAGCATATAATTTTATTATGTTTTATTTTTATTATTTTATTATTTCCCTTCTACGTGACTTTACCGAAAGAACCAAGAAAATGACGTCACTGTTGTTATATATTTTTTTATTTACAACTTTTTTTTCCCCTCTCCTAAACGTCTCCGGGAATGATTCCCCACCCTCACCACTGCTTAAGTTTTTGTTTTTTCACTGATGGGACGCATGGACCTCTCCGAGGTGTGTGTATTTTTTTTTCTTCCCGGGTTGTACCGCGTGCTGTTCGAGGTTAGTGCCCAGCGTTCAGTTGCTTTGAGTTGTTCAGTTGCTGAACGCTGGACAGTTCCCTCTGGGAGTGCGTGGATGCGACACGCTGGACATGATGTCCAACAAGCTGCGGTACAATCGAGAGAGAAAGAGAGAGAGAGAGAGCGCTATTCTTCTTCTCCGCCTTACAAACCCATTCACAATACATCTGCTGTACATTTGTGAGCTCTGCGCGGTCCAGCGCTTGAGTGATTACCAGTCTCACGGGCCAGGCTCGTCTCGTCTCCAGTCGCCAGCCACTCAACTGATGATGTGCAAGGAGGACAAAGGGGAGATGGGGAAATGGCGCTGCCTGTGAGATTTGAGAGCTTCCTGCCTCTCCTCACTGGCCGAAGGTTAATAAATACGTGTCGGCGTGCGAATGCTCACTTCATCGCGAAATGTTGTTGGGTTTCTGTTTGTTATTGTTGTCGTTTGTTTTTTTTATGCCGCGGTCAACATACGGATGACGACACGTAAAAAATCACTACGGAGATGCAACAGCAGTTTTGAGAGAAGCGTGCATTTATACGACATACTTGTTATACTGTAGTTGCATGCGATGAAATGAAACGCGTACGTTGCCGAGTAAACAAATAAACGAGACATTACCTATTGCATCAAATCGCTTGCGTGGAGATTTACTCGGAAAAGTGTGAGCGGAGTGGCGTCGTCATTAATTCATTGCGCGCGCGCGCGTGTGCTCGCATTTACACCGAGGCTGGGAGACTTTCCCAGGATTATTACGTGAACTGGATGTGCCTGCCACCTGCTCAGGGAGAACCTTGGGCGCATACATATTTCACACTCCAGCATGGGAAAGTGCCAACCAACGGCACTCCGCCGTCAACCCACATAGTGTGGGCGGCGTCTCGAATTGTCGACACTGTGAAACACAGTGGAATGATATCATCCGCAGATAATACTAAGGGCGCAGGCTATCTCGCCTCTGTGGTACGGCATGGGTGACAGCATGTGTTCATTCCAGGTACTGCGTCCATAATATTTTCAACAGACAGAACTCAAGAGGGTGGCTGGGTTTTCCAAATACAAGGGCGATCACAACACTCTATCCCAGCAATGCGATGCCATTGCAACGATTTAAGCTCACAATTGAATTAAATCATTCAATAATATTCATTGCTATCATTTGTCCTGTTTTGCTGGCTTTTATATCTATAGTTTGTATGATTTGATTTGCATTAGTCTAAAGGTAAAATTAGCCTTATGATTCGCTTACAATTTTAATGACCTCTGAATTTATTACAGCCCAGGTTTTGATAGTTGGTGCTGAGCGCCTCTCCAGTGTGTTTTCGGGTCGTTCCGCTATACGTTGCTCGGTACCATGTCCGACGTTTCGCACCACGCGTTGCGATCGAGCTTCAGGAACTGAATCTCAGGGAACAAACAGCAGAAGCTCTCCCCAGCACGTGCAGTAAAACGTCGGACATCGTGTCGAACAACACACAGCGGTACAACCCGAAACCGCATCGAGTACCCATTGCAAATTTTATATTTCGAACACGACATTTTACGCTTGTATTTTGAGAGAAAGAATCGATTTTAATTGCTTAATCAATGCGCCATTACTGCGTCCTATTTCGAGCCAAAACCATCATTTGTAAACCAAAAGGATGCCCCTTTATTACAGACACACTGCAGCCACGGTGGGCTCGTATAAAGTAATTGGCAGCAGTAAAGAGAGAGAGAGAGAGACGGGATTCTGGGCCGTGTGTCTCAATAAATAAAACACACGGGGCAGAAGCAGAATTACTTGTGAAAAACTAAAATGTTTCTTAAGCTAAATTGGTCACGGTTCAGTGCTTGACACGTGGAAAATGCCGGTGGAACGCCGAACACGTTTTGCGCCAACAATTGGCGTGTTTAATGGGACGTTCACTGGATTTAAAGTCAGGACATCAACGCCAATGGAGTCCTCAATCAGGCATTTGTGTCCTCTTAAATCAAGGTTTGTTGTTGTTCGGATGGTTTCGACTCAACCCATTATGCCTCTAGTGTAGGTAAAATATCACTTTGGGGGGTAAATCAACAGTGGTTGTCCTCTAGATAGACCTGTCCTCGTCATAGCAACGTGGAATTTCCACCACTGCCTCTGGGATGTGAAACAAGAGATGAGAGCCGCTGCAATGCTCGACTGAGCGAGACATTGCCATTAATATTTATTCTACAATATTTAACTATGAAATAGGAATCTGTATAAATAAAGACCTTAATCTGTATATATGTCTCAAACACCTCTAAGGTACTTTTCCGACGAGGTAGAAAGCTGACTCTTAGGTTTCTTTGGTAAAGTAACGTAGGTAAAAAATGATAATACGTTACTTTACCGAAAAAACCTAAGAGTATGAATCCTTGCAGTCACGAAAGCTTCAAATCCAGAATTAGAAAGCTGACATTTGCTACATAGGTAGCTTTTAGGACACAAACAACAGTGAGAAATCTGAAATTCCGATTTTATTTTCATATTAAGACCTCCAAATCTCGATTTTAAGTTCCCTATCAATATGTTTGTGTGTCTCATTCAGAAACCGTTAAAAATTGAAGATTGCGTTTTTTTCCATTTAATAGAGCGTCAAACGGCAAATACAATTCGATCGAGAACCATTGTATTTTTTTCATAGTTTTTGACGTGTTTCAAATTAAAGCAATTTTGAACGAAACATTACGCATTTTATGATGTTCAAATCTGAATAATTCGAAAACGGTAAAGTATAAGTGTTTCCCTTCGTACAGTATTAAGTTCATTTAGTTTAGTTCTTTCTAATAAAAAGGAACGGAATCTTTAAATCGAGCGGTTTCCGATGGGTACGTCTTTAAATATAAGATGTCGAACCAAGTGGTCAACTATGTTTGCGTCTATAATACAGGTTTCTTGGATTAGATCGCGTAAATATGTGTCGTTAACCCCGCCACCACCCGACACAGCCGATTAGTAAGGGGTCTGTCACGTAAATAGAACATGACAATTAGTTACTAGTACAGCAACACCGGTGTGTTGGAGAGCCAAGCCACAACATTTACAATCTGAGTACTACGTTTCGCCAGTAATCACAACCGGCATCATCAGGCGGCAGCCAGATTTGTGGAGAAATCTCCGCCGTTTCGTTCCTTGCATAGGGGGATAGATGTGATGACGTCACTTGTGAGCCCTTCACGTCCATAAATGACGTCACGCACCTGGGGGGGGTTTGAAAAATGTGACGTCACATCAAAATGCGCAACTTAAAATAAATATGGACAACACGTTCTACTTAATTCAATATACTTTTTAATAAATGCTTTCTCCTACAACATCAGAGTGCAGCGCCACATTAAATACGCACTACAATGACAATAGTTTAAAGCGATTTGAAGCATCTTTTATTTTTTTTGGGGGGGGCAGAGCTTTGTGACGTCATATTTGAGGGGGGGGTCCGACTTTTTGTGACGCCGTGTGACGAAGGGGGGGGTAAAAAATCGTCCAAAATCGCGTGACGTCATTTATGGACGGCCCTCTTTGTGAACAAGTAGTTATATACTGTAATCCTCCATAATACAGGGGGTTGGTTATCCTGTAATCCTAACAAAAATAACGTTGAGCGCTCTCCTATTGCTAGATTTGCAGTTACGCGCGCACCCGCGACTTCTCGCGATAACACCGCGATCGTCCGGCGCAAGCTATCGCGAGATTTCCATGCTCCTCCCACTAACCCCTTTGACTCCGCCCCCTTTCACCCGCCCCCTTCTCCCACCACCTTACCCCGCGCATGCGCAGAACGCCTCTCCCTCTCTCTCTCCACAGGCCCTCCGGGTTGGTGCGGCCTTACCATGAAGGTAAAGTTATATTTCTCTAATTTCGCCCAAGCAGGATGATGGGGCGCAAATAGCGCTACGGGCGGGTACTTGGGAAGCTCGACTACGAACCGAGTTGCGTTGCGCGTCGCCGCGATGAGGCGATGGGTGCCGATGGTGGTGGATTTTGTTTGCGATCGGCTCGGGTGGGTTTTGGTGGTTGGTGTAACATGGCGGTGTGTGGGCATGGTAGCCTCGCTCGTGGGCCTCTGCTGCACTCGAATCGCCGCTTAAGAGACTTTAAAACACGTGTCTTTCTGAACGCTCGCATTAATTCACGCGTTTTTTGCTACATTTGCAGACGGTAAATTGTGTTATTAATATTGCGGCCGTACAGTGATCGTACAGTGGTTTCATTGAGGCCTTCATTGGAAAGTTAGTGTGAATTTTCTAGTCGAGTCCTGTAATGGGTATAATGTATATTTCAAAGTCTAACCTTATACCACCACAGGGAATTTGTTTTATGTATCTGGAAACTAATTATGTTTCCTGAGAGACGAACCGCTTTGTAGGTATACTGGCCCATATCATTGGAATGTTGAATTCCCACCACTATCTCAAGATACCATCGCCACGTTTAACTTGATTTTTTTAAAATCGTGATTATTGTAGTCCCGACAATTCCTGTGCTTAGAACAACAAGCACTGCTGCACTGTGCTGGGAAACTGAAATGCAGTCATGTACGCTACAACTTTGATTCATTATTCGGCTTGTTAAAGCTCTGTTGCTCAATTCGATTTGAAAGTTGCTTGGATGAGCGACCACCGTGCATAACCGGTGTTCTAGGCTGCTGATGGAGGCTACTTTGTGCGCAGCATAGGGTAGGGCAAAAAAATCCATTGTGTTGTACGGTACTCCCACGTCGCCATGCTCTGCGCCTTCAAGAAGTTTGGTCGAAGAGCCAATGTGGTGTGTACTGGGGGGGGGGCTTCATTGGAAAGTTCGTGTGAATTTGTGGCGCGGTGGTTTATGCACTGCCATGATAATCGAACCGTTCTTTCCCTTGCCTCTCCCTTCACCGCCCACATTTCAATGCGTGGTGAAGTATGGTCAAACAACCCACATGGCAGAGGTTTTTATCCCATAGTGGACTGGACAAATGTTTGCACATTATATATATTGCTATGAGGATTATACAGTATACATTAATGTTGGCTGCACTAGATTAGCACCCAGCACCAGGGCTTGAACCATGGACCTTCGTGGTACTGGTTCAGAATGAGAACCCAATATTGATCCTTTAGAGCTATCCAGTTACCTGTTGACGCCTGTTGACATGCGAAGGCTTACGCTGCTTTAAACACATTCTCCCTGTCCTGTGCGAGCAGCTCAACATCTCATTCCCAGCCACGGGCTGCCAGAAGCTCATCGAGGTGGACGATGAACGAAAGCTTCGCAGCTTCTACGAGAAGCGCATGGCCACGGAGGTGTCCGCTGACTGCCTGGGCGACGAGTGGAAGGTGAGAGGGGGGGTGGGTTCGCAAGGCCCTTGTGTTCGTGCTACTATAACCAGCGGAGAAATATGCCGGCACAGGGCTGGGTCAAATAGCCTGGGTTCACACAGCACTTCGGTCTGGCCAAACTTATTAGATTATTGCGGTTCCAGAATCTCTGGGACACTGTTCTTAATTGCAAGGCCCGTGGGCCACTGGCGGTCTTTAGTTTGTTGCCCATGACGTGTGGCCCCTGACAATACACAAATGTGAAAGTGGGCCCTCTGAAAATTCGTGAAGTCTGGGATCAGACTCTTTTTAACCTGAACCACATGCTTAGCGCAGGGTCAATCCCAGAACCAGCAACCGATGTCATAAAGCTGCAAGACATGGTTTTAGTGCAGTGCTTCTCAAGATTTGGATGTATTTGGCCGAGGGCAGTGGTGGCAGAGTGGTTGGCTCGCTGCGCTGTGAACATGGTGACCTCATTTAGAACTGGCAGAACCGTCCAATCCTGTGTGTTGGAGAACCAACAGCCTGTGTTTTACAGAAGTGCTTTGAAATCCCTTGGAAGTGACTTTTATCCACACGAAGTGGTGCCCTTCTTAGCACGCCTTGTTACAGATAAATGGTGCATGCAAGTCAAATTGTAATTTTTAGTTCACATCGCTTTAATTCGCCCAATTGAAGTGAAAACTAATTATGATGGTTTTAGTACAGTCATCAGTGATTGGGTAGACATCTATTGGCTATAATTGAGTCCGCTGTTTAATATTTGGCTTGATTTGAACAGTGTCAGTAGTGTCTGTTTGATGCTCTGCCCAGGTGATATCAGTGTGTGCACGTTTATTAATGTGTGCATGCATTTCTATGGGTTTTTACTTGCGTTTCCTACCACCTGAAATTTACCAAAACTCACAATGCAGAATTTTCCTGAAAAAGTTAAAAAGACCGATCCTTTCCTGGTTAGATAAAGGGAACTAGTTTTATATTTTGGCTTTTAGCTGGATATATGTTGGATATCTAATTTCTCAAGACAACACCTTCCTGCAAAGTCTTGAGATATGAGCTGCCATTTTTGGGTAAATGCTTGATATTATTTGCCCTCGTGTAGCGTTTATTCTCTTTTCCTTCCCCCACGGGAGATCGTCTGTTCGCCTCTGACGTTTGGCGATTGCCACACTCACGTTATGGCGGGTCTCGCCCCCTCTTGCTGCTGCCACCCCCAGGGCTACGTTGTGCGCATCAGTGGAGGCAACGACAAGCAGGGCTTCCCCATGAAGCAGGGCGTGCTCACCAACGGGCGCGTGCGCCTGCTGCTTAGCAAGGGCCACTCGTGCTACCGCCCGCGTCGCACGGGCGAGCGCAAGCGCAAATCGGTGCGCGGTTGCATCGTCGACGCCAACCTGAGCGTGCTCAACTTGGTGATCGTCAAGAAGGGTGAGTCCTCAAGCCCACCTTCCCCATTTTCCCCTGCCCTGTCAGCACCGCGCCTTGGGTTTTTGTCCGCGGAATTTATGTGCCCCCATCCATTTTTATCTCCTTGTGGTTGCGTGGATTTTTCTCCAGGTCCTCCGGTTTTTCGCTCCACATTTAGAAACGTGCTTTGAGAGCATTTGGTTGCTATACATTCCCACATTATAAGCCACTTTGTTGAGCTATCATTTGTGGCCAGTTCGCTTCTGACAAAGAGCGATATAGCTCAGCGGGTCTTACCTGGTAAAATAGATAGTTTTCTCGCTCGTGCTCTGTACTGGGATCTTGTAAATAAAACGGATGAGTCCCTTACTCGTGTCATCACTGACCTCGAGAGCATGGCTGGAGTGCCATGGGAATTGCGTTGCAGTGGTTAGGGCGATGTGCTGTGAACCTGGCGGCCTCGGTTTAAATTCCAGGCCTTGGCTAACATTGGTGGCATCAGAATTTCACCACCATGTGTATTTGCATTGCGATTGACCCATCGGCTTGAAGGTTGAGTGTGTGGCTCATGCAGAGGTTGAGGTGTAACTTTTGTTTATTTTGGTGTTGCGAAGGCGAGAAGGACATCCCCGGCCTGACCGACACCACCATCCCTCGCCGCCTGGGACCCAAGCGTGCCAGCAAGATCCGCAAGCTCTTCAACCTCTCCAAGGAGGACGACGTGAGGAAATACGTGGTCAGGAGACCACTCACCAAGGAAGGTGCGTGGTTTGGTGCTTGGGAGCGGTGAATGGTATTAGACATGCATATAATGCAGGACAAATTGGGTCAATATAGCATCTAAATGTGACTGCACCTCAAGGTCCTGTACAGATGTCGTGGATATTTATATTGTACATGGAAGCAGTTGGTCATATCGAGAGCAAAAAAGGAAGGTCTTTATCCTGCACTTGGACAGGGAGTTAACGACACAGATGGCTGTGGGGAATTTCAGAATGGGGGCAGCAGAGGAGAAACGGTGACTTTCCACAGCCTAGGTTCAATGGGGGCTTCAATTAAGCAGGGGCGAGTTAATGGAGGATTGTGAAGACATTGAATGTGATTTTAATTGTTACATTCATTATACAATCATTGTCGATGACACCTGTCATGTATTGGACTGTTTAAGTATGAATTATTTTTTTGTATAATTGTTTGTGTAATTGGTACCACGTGGTCCCTGTATCCACGAGTGGTAACCCCGAATTGTGACACTGCATCGAATCGTGATGTGCCGAACCACAATGGCATGGAGCCAACACTGCACTGTGATGGGTCAGAATGCTATAGAAGTACCTCGGGTGAAATATGTCGTGGGTTCAATAGCCACAGCTGATAACATATAGGTTCGCCATGGTATTGGGGCTTGTAAAAATATTATCTGAGTGGTTTGATAAATTGCTGAATCAATACGCTGGAGAGGCATCGTTTTAGTAAATAAAATTGTAAAAATCCCAGTTGGTTGGACATGTAAAATGTGCCGCTATATTTTGGTAGTTTTTTGTATATAAAATGCGTTTTCATCTATTTACCAAACGCTCATGTTTTAACAATAGCATGCAGCGTTTTTCAATGGCACGCTTTTAAATGAACACGTCTCTTAGAGATAAACATCCACTCTCTTGACAAGGGCAAAAAAAACCAGCGTCCATTTGGTACGATTAAACAGGCGGGCTCGATAACTCAAAAAACATCCAGAGAATTGTTGGTGGGAAGCCCTGCTGAATGCTTAATGATTCACAAGTGGTTGCAGTGCCTTTGGAATGCATTCGCTTGGATTTGTTTTGTTTCCTTCGAGTGAGGCAGCTTCCAGTGGCAAGGTCACTAGGGGTCTGCTTTTATGAGCTTCTGAATGAATTGCTCCAATATCATTTGTGCAGTAAATTTGCTCTCAGTGCGTATTTTTCTGTGCAGGCTCTATAGGTTTTTGTTTGTATTGAACTGGCCCCGCGCATTAATTGATTGGTACGAGCATGTCATTTGTAAATGTTTGAAATGGCATTGCTGTGACCAAACTCATGTAATCCTTAGGCTAAAGTGAGAATTTGATATTTTATCTCACAAGATTTCAATGTCGGTCTAATAGAGCCATTGTGCACTCATATCAGCCACCATCCAAAAATTGATTACCTGCGACTAAATAAAATATTGACTGCCTGCTGTGTGTCTCATGCAAGACTACTAAATGCATCTATAAGTGCATGCATGCATTGGGTGAAGAAAGATTAAATAAAAATAGTAGCTGTTTGCTTTAGATGTGTGACAATGGTGTGTCCCCTCAGCAGTACCCCCCCCCCCCCTTTGCCCTTTCACCAATCATCAAACAACCCCTGTCATTACACAGCATGGCCCTTGGCCAGGCAGTGGTTTAACAAAAGGGCGGTCTTCTTCATTTTCCGTTTACAAAACTTCACACATCGAACAGTCTTGTCTCTCACGGGCCACATGAGTTTCGATTTAACGCTTTCGTGACTGCAGGGATTCATCTTGGTTCTTTCGGTAAAGTCACATAGAAGGGAAATAATCAAATAATAAAACATAATATAATAATTCTCACGACGTTTCGGCCACAACGCAAGCAGCCGTCCTCAGGTGAAGAACAGGTGTGTCGGAAAGACAGCGTTCAGACAGCGTTCAGACGCTGTCTTTCCGACGGACCTGTTCTTCACCTGAGGAAGGCTGCTTGCGTTGTGGCCGAAACGTCGTGAGAATTATTTTATTATGTTTTAATTTTATTATTTCCCTTCTACGTGACTTTACCGAAAGAACCAAGAAGATGGGCCACATAAGCTTATACAGCAACGAGTGGCGGCCAGCTCGTTAAAATAAATCTCGGGCGTGCATTTATGGACCGGGGCTGTTTGCGATCGTTGACCACGCAGGCAAGAAGCCGCGCTCCAAGGCGCCCAAGATCCAGCGGCTGGTGACGCCGCGCGTACTGCAGCACAAGCGCCGCCGCATCGCCCTCAAGAAGCGACGCACGCTCAAGAACAAGGAGCAGGCGGCTGACTACGCACGCCTGCTCGCCAAGAGGCTCAAGGTGAGAAGGGCCCGGGCCGGCCGCATCGCGCCCCCACCGTGTGTGCTGGGTGCTCCATACGGAGGGGCCAGGTGGTTTAGTTTGCCGAGGGTCAGTCGTGCTCGCTTCTTTTTCAAGCCTTTCGAGCAATTCGCCCGGAATGTGCCCCCGATCTCGTCGGTTTCTTAAGCAACAAAGCAGTCGAGCCTCGATTGTGCTTGGGTGTGGGCGACAAGCATGCGTACAACACGTATCGCGGGCTGCTACAGGAGAGCTCTGTTGCAGGCAGCAGGGGGCAGTGCAGCAGTCAATTTGCTGTACTGTACTTGAGTATTTGGCTGCTGTAAATTTCCACGTGATAAGCCACTAAGTTGAGCTATCATTTGTGGCCAGGTCGCTTCTGAAAAAGAGCTCTATAGCTCTGGGCTTTATCTGGAAAAATAGTGAAATAGTTTAGTTCAATAGTTTCCTGTGTTCAACCCTAACTAGCGTGGTGAAGTTTAGTCGACTTCCACGATCCACAGCATGGGAAAACCCCTTTTCTAATAGTGTATTGACAACTGGGCTGTCTATACATGTGCAATGCTTGATGTTGGGCCAATCACAGTTTCATTATAGCTTTTATAGTCTACTATAGGCATGTAAATATGCATGGATTCATCTTTAAATTAGAGTATTACTATATAATGCATACAAAATCCACCCTGTGATGTCAATAACATTTGTGATTCGTATATGTGGTATGTAATGGATTAATTTGTCCCCTAAGCTACTTGAGGGGTTACATTTCACCATAGTTAACCCAATTTTGTTATCGAATCACGACCCTGAATGATGAATTACAATTCAAAAATTGCGAGCGAGGAGACTTTTAACACCGCAATCTTTCTTTGAATTCTATTCAATTGGCATTCGTGTTTCAATCCCTCTTTTATCTAAAGGGCTCTGTAATGATTGGTCATGGCAGAAATGTCTAATGAAGAGCCAGGTTTTATGTACGAACTCTAAGATTGCTTTTCTACATTGACAGTAGATACTCGTATGAGGGAATAATGTGCCAGTCTAGATTATGGGAGTTCTGCACATTTTTTCCAGTCAATTTTTTTCACTCTTGATGGCTCAAAGAATGTAGGACTTTTACTTGTTAGCATAAAGCCACGACACTGCCATTTCGTGAACAAGAGCACCACTTTTCAGTTATTGGGTGGCAAAATAAGCACACGGATTTTAATACGGAGAGTGAAATGGCTTGTGCGAACCAAACACACCGTTTCCAAACAGTTCGGCATTACGTAATCACTTCTGTGTAATTGTACTATCTCCGCATGGTTCATATTTAAACTAAAACATTTGAGTGGAGCGGGCAGATCATAGCATGGTGAAGCAGCTCAGCCAATTGACCATGGCACTCAATACGATTTCCGTCTGGAGCTGTCATGTTTTCGTGATCAGAGGCTACCGTCACTTTAAGCATTTTTGTTCTATGCCTCTAGTTAAAAGCCTCCATCCTGTATCATGCCAGAGTATTTACTGGGTTACTGTGCCTTGGATTCCGTGGCTTATGCTTTGTTTGCTCGACTCTGCCTTAACTGTGTGACCTTGGCTTTGCACTGGTTGTGTGCATCTCGTGAGTGGTGATACTTTGGTCATGCTCTTGCACAGGTCACGGTGTAGATGGGTTTTGCTCGGCTATGCATGACGTGTTAGAGAGCAATAAACTATAAATTTTGTGCCAAACAATAACCCCTACATAACCACAAGGGGTCACCGCAGTACTCCCATTGCATTCTCAACGTCTCCCATAATGAGAAATGTTAGAAGCTTTTAAATGCTATTGACATAGTGCAGGGGGTATTCAACGGCAGTAATGACACATTTTTACACCTGGCCTGTCGCCTAACTTTTACACGAGAACACCATCTCCCTCGCTCCCTCTAGATTGCAATAAATATTCATGGCAGTAGAGTGCTTTTGATGTCGATGTATCAAACGTATTCGACTTAAAAAGTTAGTGTGCACAGTAAATGATGAAGGCCCTGTAATTGTGCTATAATGCTTTAACAAACTCGAGTCCTGGAAAAGGTGGGAAACTGAAGTAATTTTTTTTGCTCGCGATGGAGAAATGTACAATCAGTCTCACTCAAAGTGCCTTCCGCAATCTGCATCCCGCCCGTGTCCTGTGCTCTCGTGAAACGGGAAAATAGTTGGAACTGATACAAAAAAATACGAACTTTGTGAAAACCAAAAATCAAATTGAACCCAGCACTGCAAGCAGTTGCAAGTTTTGTTTCAAGGAGAGGCACAGCAAGCGATAGGAAATTGGGTTTGACACTCCAAGCGTGTGGCTTGGTTGGGTCATATGGAGTCATTGCACCATTTTTGGCATCATAAATCCAAGCCGTTGGTATTAATTTCTCCCAACGAACATGTATATTTTTAAAACCTAGTAAACATCGTTTTCGTAAGAAAATTATATGCGAAAATATGTTAGAGTTTTTTTCCCGTATCTGAATTTGACACCATTGCAAAATCAAAACGGTTATTTGAGCAGTGGTCATTTGTGTTCCAGGCCTTGAGCCAGTGATAGAAATGACCTCTTCCTGTGCTCAGAACCGTTGAGTTAATAGAACAGCCACTGTTCCAACAAGTGATGTTGAGATTTTGGTCCTTATTTTATCGACCCTCGAGTGATGAATGTCTGGAATTTAAACAAATTATCCCCTATGCCTAAGTTTCAACTGTTGTCTAATAACTCACATATGTGTTTTCCAGTTGAGCTGTGTGTTGTGCAATTGAACAAGATGCTGTACAATCTTAAAACACCGAAACGATCTCTTGATTGGAAGCCTAACTGTGCTTGCAGCTGAGCTCTTCAAAGTACATGTTCATGGCACCCGTGCATTACTGTTCTTGATTCCCCTCTGCCGAGCTGGTCACAGGGATCCCTCTGTACCAGTTGCCCTGACAAGTCGATACTCATATTCTTAGGTTTTTTTCGGTAAAGTCACGTAGGTAAAACATTAAAATTAATAAAAGTAAAATAAAAATCACGACGTTTCGGAGGCAACACAAGCTTTCGTCTTCAGGTGGAACCGTCACAGCCACGACAGCTGTATCAAGTAAATACCGAAAAAAACCTAAGAATATTAATCCTTGCAGTCACGAAAGCTTCAAATCTAGAAGTCGATACGCCACTCGTCGCACTGGATGACGTGCGATTGCTGCAACAGCGGTTTAATCACCCCTCCCCCTCATTCACTGTTCATCTGCAGGAGGCGAAGGAGAAACGGCAGGAGCAAATCGCCAAGCGCCGTCGCATCTCCTCGCTGCGTGCCTCCACCTCCAAGTCCGAGTCGAGCCAGAAGTGAAGCGCTCCCCATGCTCCCTTGTCGGCGCGAGGCTTGGCTGCGGAGCTGCGGTCATGTCAGCACCCGCGCAGCTCTGTAACATGTCGTTTGCCACAATAAATCGACGTCGGAAAATTGAGCACCGCCTGTGCGTCTTGTGCTTAATTTTGTTGTTACTCGATGCGCGTAAAAATGTGTTGCGGCTTTAAAGGATTGGGGTTGTAATTGAACGAAGCCTTTGCAGTTTTATACTGTCGTTTAGTTTTGATATTAATTGTGCATGGTGATGCATCCCTGTCAGCCCATCACGCTTTGGAGATGAGGAGGTGGTAGGGGTGGATTGATACATCTCTCTAAATTTCGATTCTTAAGCACACAATGTATGAACACATCTAAAAAAACAAGGTTTTCAAGTAGTCTTCGCATGATTTGAAGCTTTCGTGATTGCGTTCTTTCGGTAAAGTCACGTAGGTATAAAATCACGACGTTTCACGTGCAACACAAGCGTCCGTCATCAGGTGTGTTGCGCCCGAAACGTGATTTTATTTTATACCTACGTGACTATACCGAAAGAACCAAAGAGTATAGTCTTCGCATCATACAGCCTCTACAGGTGCAACTGTTTATCACATTCTCATGAATGAATCCTGATTCACAGCAGTGGAACGGTGGTTCGCATACTGCACTGAACCTGGTGCCTTGAGTGTTTTCCCTGTTGGGGCTTACATTAGTAAGTGATCTGAACCTGACCAGTGGTAAAGTATGGTCAAACAATTCCCATGATTGACATGGCATGGGGAAGTCTTCATGCAGCAGTGATGAATATCTCAACATTTTAATCCATTTGTAACATTGAATCAGGATTCATCAAGTCACCCACTTAAAAAACGCTGGGCTGTGACAGCCAATAAATGGCAGTACGCCAAGTTGGTTTGGGAACTAAGCGATCTTTAGCTTATTTTCTCGAGGTATTCCACCCACGCATTTTTGTGAAGACTTAGCCGGACATTAGAATGCAGGATTTTCCTTGGAAAGCTGAAAGCTTGGGATTTATGTTTGCGCACTGTGGCTTCCTGGCATCCAGAACACTCCTTACCATGTAATTTACAAAAAAAATATCCCAATGCAGTATTCTCGTTGAAAATATAATCTTATGACTCGGGGGTTAACCACGTCAGAAGAGGGAGATGTGGAGTTGTGCCAGAGCCAATTACGCATGGCTCGGACGAGTTGCATCGTTTTTTAAAGTGAGAAGTAATGCGTGAGCAAGGCAGTATCAGTTGCAATGCATTGATGAGTTTGATCGGGTTGTTGGGTTGGGTGTGTTGTCGGGCATAAGGGATAAGCTTATGCGGGTCTATGATTTGTATGTACAGTATATGGGCAAACGCACTTGATGTACATGTTTGCATGCAAGAACAGCTGCGTTTCTGTTAAGTGCACTACGACGTGAACAATGCATATCTTCTCACTGACACTTTAAACGTCAACGCAGTACAAGCAAAAAGGAGAATTGCGCAATGTCTGCGCTTAAAATGATCAACAGGGTACTTAAGGGGAGGACCAAAACTATATATCCGTAATGCAAGCTGGGTTTCCTTAATGGGGGTCTGCCTAATTATACAGCACAACTACAGGCCACGCATGTGCGTACACCCGTATTGTATGAGGGCCTCCAGAACAGACCCAACATCACGGTGCAATGCCCCACAAATAAACACATTCCTGCGGAGGGAGCTGGTAGGAACGTTGGGTTGCTCGGTCACTGGCCAGGGTCAACGGCGGCGTGGTGTATTCCGCAAATATGCCCGACTGAGGGCGGGCACAAGCCGGCGTGAGTAGGTTAAACGTTGAGTTTTATAAGGGCACCACAGGGTGACCAGCCCCTCCCCACCCTCCCAGCCCCTCCCTGCACGACGGACACAATAATCCCCTGTGGGCTGGTGTAACCAGGAGGTTTCTACCAGTATAATATTTGATATAGCGTCATGCAATTGCATCCCCACAACGCTACACGGAGACATAGGTGGTGGCCTGACCACCTGAATGTGACATTATCGTCGTTGCCCTGCATCTACATCAGCAGCCATACGAAAGAACAAAAGCCCCCACGTTCTAGAGTGAGTCAGTCATTTCTCACCCTCAAGAATAAGCCCCCTGTTACTGTGTGAAGTGT
The DNA here is from genome assembly GCF_965212315.1 of Lampetra planeri. Taxonomy (NCBI): domain Eukaryota; kingdom Metazoa; phylum Chordata; class Hyperoartia; order Petromyzontiformes; family Petromyzontidae; genus Lampetra; species Lampetra planeri. The sequence continues at coordinate 3,517,257 of NC_136145.1, read as the reverse complement.
CTGTATATTAGGTACGTTATGTACTGTTACTAAGTGGTGTTGCAATGTGCTGAAAGAAACCCGACTACCTACTGAAGCATGGTCGTTAACGAAAACGGAACAATTGTAAAGTGCAACGAAGCGTTGGGGAGATGCATGCCAGGGCATTACACTTGACACACAAAGGGAACGTGGATTAGAGGTTCATGACGATTCTAAATCAGGGAAAGTAACCCACAGTATTTCGTGACTGCAGGGATTCATCTTCTTGGTTCTTTCGGTAAAGTCACGTAGAAGGAAAATAATAATAATATTCAGACTCTGCCTTCTCGACAGACTTGTTCTCCACCTGAAGACGGCTGCTTGCGTTGTGGCTGAAACGTCGTGAGAATTATTTTATTATGTTTTATTTTTATTATTTTCCTTCTACGTGACTTTACCGAAAGAACCAAGAAGATAACCCACAGTAATTAAGCTTCGTTACAGAGAATGTCAAGATAACGCCTACCTTCCCAGATCTGTCTCCTGGAAGGTGTGACCGATGAGTTGTCAAACTATGGTTATGTGCAGAGACCACTGGTATGGAATCGTTGCGTTACGTTAAAAGCAAGTGGGCATCGACTAGACACGTTGCTAGAAGGGGAGGGGGGGTGTTATAATACACAATGATGGGAGTGGCAGCCAAGGAATTGAACTCATCTGAGCAGACGGATCGTGTGCACCCGCTGGGTGAATTGTATCGTAGGATGGTTTAAAGTTGGTGGCTTCGGCGACCTTCATTCAGCGGCGGATTAACCATGCGCGTCCTGTTACATTGTAGAGTGTATGTATGTTGTTGTATATTATGACGACACGATGAATATAGTAATAGGTTTTTACCCTTTGAACTGGTACAAAACTGACACCTTTATACAAGGGCTCATGTTTGCAATAACCACAACACAAGCAGTCAAAATGCAAACAAAAATAAACAACTCTGATAAGTCATTACCTTGCATATCATTATCAGAGTTGTTTCTTTTTGTTTGCATTTGACTGCTTGTGTTGTGGTTATTGCAAACATGATCCCCGAAAAAAATCTAAGAATATGAATCCTTGCAGTCACGAAAGCTTCAAATCTAGAATGTCCCAGTAAACACGTGCCCGCACGTGCGGGAAGACGCACATTGATTTTGTGGGCGTGGCCTCTTTATACGCCGGCGGAAGTGACGTCCGGGCCGTAACCCTTGCCTTGTGATAGGTCGATTCCGGGAGTGGGCGTGGCGCGTGGGTCGTGGGGGGTTGGGCTGTTGGCGGAGTGATACGTTCCCCATAGGCCCCTCCGAGCGAACAAAGTAAAGCGGCACCCCCCCACCCCCACCTCATGGCGCCGCTTCACAGTCGCGCGCTTACTTCTGTGTCGCTGCGCCGCGTGCGCACTTGATTCGCATGGGGGGGTGGGGGTCTCCTTGTAAACGCAACATTTGCGATTAAACATTAAAGAACGAGAAAAGTTTCGTGGGGAGGGTTTTTTTATTTATTTGACGCTTCGTTCAAACACCGAGCGAGTGAGGACGAGCTTCCAGCTTCACGACTGTCGGTGAGTGCGTGGATTTTTGTGTGTTTTGTTTGTATCTGCTCTAGTGGAGCTGTGGGTGTTGTTGTTATAAGGCTGATGATGTTCCCTTACTACTTTACTTACTTACGTGTTGTGCTGCTTTGGCGTTCGTCGCGTTCAGCGTGGCGACGCATTGTTCATCGTTAGCGTGTCGCATTGTGCGTACACGGTGAAAAGGGAAAACACAAGCAAAGTTGTTGCAAGAGAGCGGTGAAAGCGACACATTGATTGCTTGGAGGTCTATGGGGGGCTCTTACAGCCTTCAACAAGCACGCACTAATGACCGGCGTGGTGAAGTATGGTCAAATTACCGCCCTCACCTGGGCCCTCACGGCGTGATGTGACCCCCCCTCCCCACCACCTCACCCGTCATCTTATAGCAGCGTGTGTCTTAATAGGTTAATACTCTTAGTTTTTTTCGGTAAAGTCACGTAGGTAAAAATAGAATATTTTATTTATATTATTTATAAAAAATATAGAAATAATACTATTTTATTTCTATTATTATTTCTATAAATTGTATTTTTTTTTACCTACCTGACTTTACCGAAAAAAAACCTCAGAGTATGAATCCTTGCAGTCACGAAAGCTTCAAATCTAGAAGTAATAGGTTAAGTTTAACACGTTATAATGATCAAACTTGTCAACCCATACGGTTCACCCAGTATTATTGTGCTGGGGCATTGAGTCCACACGGCGTTTCAGCCCTTTCAATGCGTGCTAAACATTCAATGCGTGCTAAATATTGGTGGTTTTTTGGGTCTATTTGTGTTTCTACCTCGTGATGGGATTTTGTAGGATGAACGTTGATATTTACAAGGGCCACTGGGTGACCATTAAGGTCTGAATCTGTCCGTAATAAGGCAGGGGGCATTGATAAGGGATTGTACATTATGTTATTAAAATGCCTTTGTGCGGCATGGCACTTGTGCGTGTAGCAGCGGCACTTTAACGTGTTGCAATGTACAGGCGTCGCGAAATATACAACAACCTTAGTGGCGGTGACGTCACCACGACGCTTGTGCCAGGCCACGTGCACCTTGAGGCCACGTGAAGTGTCGAAAGCCCGCTGGCAGGAGGTCACGGGGCAGACCCAGCAGGTGTCACAGGTCGGCTGACTGAGATGACCGAGATGAGTGGCTGATGCACCACCTGTGCCCCCCTACTGTGCCATCTTGCTGTGCTTTATCTACCCGGCGCTCCGCTCGTTGTTGTGAGCGTCGCTCCCCCGCCCTCCGTTGTTGTTGGACGGCGACTGCCTCCAACTGCCCAGTAGCGTCCTTCACGAGCCTCCTCCTCCACAGAGGCCGATCTTGACACCGCTGGTACCAGTCATCGGCAAGTCCACTCAGCTCCACGTCCTTCTGTACCACATCACTCCATCTCTTCTCTAGCCCGTGCCGCGCCCGTTTAGCCCCCTCGAAATATACGAACCCTGATCGATGTGCACACGCACTGCGTGTACACAGCAGCGGTGGTTGTCCTTTGGATGTACCTACCAGGTATGTTGCGAGATGGACTGAACCCGGTCATGGCAATGTGGAATGTGTCTGATTGGGCAGGCAGACTTGACTTTATACCAAGCGGGCGTTGGGGGGCGCTCATCCAGCAGTGGATGAAGACGGATATTTATTTGTGTGCAACATGGAATTAGTGGCTCTTTGTGCCACCGTTCTCTCTCCCATTACCTCTCATTGCTCAGTACAATGCTGCCATGTATATACTCCCCGCCGCACTGACCAGTATGGTGAAGTAAGGTCAAATAAACCTATGACATCACCCCCAGGGTCGTTAGCATACACCTTTCATCAGGTGGCACGGTTCGATATTGCTACGTAGAAATTTACTCGGCAGCTGCAGCAAGAATCTTAACTGATCCTCTGCAAATCACGGACCACTCTATCCCGGTTTTCCTTTCACATCATCCCAGCACTTACTACGGTAGTATACTGCCTTTTGAAAATGACTAAATTGCTCCTCAATTATTAAACAAATTATCCTGAGCGTGGGTTATTATTCAGTGTGAGCTATTGCGCGTGTAATCGGTCATCTGATAATTCATGTGTGTGGTTATATTTAATTGTTAATGCTTAATGTTGTGTGTCAGTGTTCCTGGTGATAATTGTTGCTATGTCTCACTCCACCACCACCACCACCAAAAAACAATGACAAAGATCCCCCGTATAGCCTGAACAGACTTGGGGCAAGTGCTGTTAGCAAGCACCTATGAAGGCCGACACGACACAAGGGGGTGGGGTGGCCAGCACCACGCCCGGCCGCCTTTGTCTCTGCAGTGGTGATGATTTTACACACCGCACCAGGTACCAATTTTAGGCCAAGTCGACCTAGGGGAGGCCCAGGACCGGTTCAGATAATCTTCGCTTGTGTTGGCTGTGAGCGGGAATCGAATTCGGGTCACCGGATCCGTAGCGGAGCATGCTTACCACTACACTACCGCTCCCCAACCACCACCACCGCACGCGCCATGTGCTGGTTGCGCGATGTTGGCTTTTCATGCGCGGAAATTCATGCGGAGAAGCGAATTTATTGTTACAAAAGGAAAGCGGCGTTGGTGGACGGCATCACTCCGGGGGTCGGGGGGGCGGGGGGGCGGCTGCGTGCAAACCACATCCCAAGGACCCCTAAATAAATTAAACCCGTTTTTTATTTCCACCCGAGAGCCCCGTTGGGAGATGGTTTCTGTTTAACGAGAGAGACCTGCATCCAGTAAATGCCAGCCTTTTGTTTACGACAAGCTGAAAAAGCCCATTATTAACAGTCAGGACCACTCGGCTTGCCAGAATTCTGTGGGATGATGACGCACTGGTAATGAGTTCAAGTCCCGGTCAATGTCAGCTTGGCCCCATGAATTGTTTTATTGAGATCCAGCAGTGGATTAATCAATCGTAAGTTATCAAGTTGCTTGTTTTAAGGAATCTGCACTAAAATAACTGGTTACGTAAAAATAATAACTGGTTTTCTTTCACTTGTCACTTGGGAGGAAAGAAAGATGTTGACATTTTGACTCCCTGGCTTTCTTCAGGAAGTATTAAGGGTTGGGGAGTGAGTCAAACAGTCCTTGCTTGGTATGTGGCTTTAGATAGTATGTGAATACACTTTTTATCTGGCCGAAGTATAATTATAGAATGCATGTCGTGGAGCGAGGAAGCCTATCAGAGTCGTAACTTGTATCAGGAGGGTCTTGTATTCGGACATTTGCCAAATTCCATTGTGGGAGGAAACCGCTTTTCCCAGAGAAAACCAACACTTTTTTCACGATGGGATAACTCTCTTAAACTGCACAGTGATAGATTTAAGAATCCATTGCTGGTCAACCATTTAATGACCACCTCACAGCTCAAGCGTACAACACCTGCTATGCACAGGCATTATCAAATGTAAGTACTCACCAGATTAATCCTTATTCTTGCGAGACCCAATGATATTTGGCGCATTCGTTGTGATTTGGTTGTAGGATGGCGAATGTCTGGTTGTGTGCGTGTGTGTTAAAATTGATCTTTAGTCTGGATGGATGTAGACAACAACGATGGATAATGGGATACCTTTTATTGCCAGTATCCGATACTGGCAAAACATGTATCCCATGATATAGCTGGCTCACACTAAGCTATAAATGCTCTGATACGCGCATTGGCTTTCTACTGTTCACTTTTTGGCCTTCTCTGGTCTGGCACTGGTGAGACTAGGCCATAAAGAAGGCTGTCTCCGGTATAGACCAATCCGTTTCAAAGATAATATGTATTTATATTATCTGAGCATGTTGTGTTTGCATGTTCACCACAGGTACGTGTGGTTAATGCAGACTTGATTTCTTGCAAAAGGTTTCTATTTGGTGTTTGAATATCTTAACACCTGTTTTATTGCCAGAAAGGGTAAAACCTAGTCTTATTTATTTTGCAACAACAATAGACTTGGCAGGAGAGGGGTGGGTTTGGCCCTGTGGTTAAGAGGTGGGCTCCACGGTCTGGCTTCGATTTGACAAACTACAGAAGTGAGTAAGGTGTTTTTCTCAATGTTACACTGAACGTGTTGCGTGACTTCCGCCTTCTAGGGGGTTGTAAATGCCCTCCCCCTCCCTGCCGAATGTGCGCTTCTTTGAAGAATCCTTCGCTCACCTTTTCGGTCTCACACACCACCCTCCCTCCCTCCCTCCCCATCTTCTCGTTGCTGCTCATAGTCGACCGAGCGATGAGGACCTCCACGCGTGGAGAGCGCCACGTGGAGCAAAACGGTTGCCGGAGCAGATATTTTGTACGAAACTTTCCTCGCTCGCTTTATTTTTTTACGCAACCAAACCGGCAATTGAACTTTGTTCTCCCAGAAACTCGGTTGTAGTAGCACAGCCACCACGAGTCGACCTACGTGGGATTTTAAGTGAATTCTGAATTTACAGTGTAAGAGTCGAGTGATACACCACTTGCAGCCAGACAAAATTCTCAACATATCAAAGCCACCAGAGCAATGCACGTTTAAATCTGGATTGAAAACTCATTTCTTTGCAACTGCTTTTCGTGCTTCATGTGTTGTCCTTCCCCCCCCCCCACACCTACGTACGGGGCGAAAGAAGTTCAACATACATACCCTAATAGTTGCGGGGGGGAATCGTCCAAAACTATTCTGAATTGCTCCCTTGTTGACAACTTTCGGAGTACGTCACAGAACAGTCTGTACGCGTGGCCTGGAAATGTTTTTTTAAATATTGACCACACAGGGCAATTGTTTTGCAGACGCTTTCTGTAAACACCGCGCGTCTCTTTCAAAGGCACAATCGCGTCCTTGGTAAGATATCTCGCTACGTACCCTCCAGATCTGCTGCCAAACACGTGAATGTGCAGTAACATGACAAAATCCATGTAGATTTGAACCAAAAAAACTGCAACACGCACCGGCAAAGTGTGTCCGTCCAGGTGCTCGGGAGGTTAAGTCTCTGCCACTGACGTGTCATTCACAATGGATGAATTCCCGAAAGCGAAGATACTTTCGCCCCACGCTCTGTCAGCCTAGGGCGCGTAATGCCAAACCGCGGGTGCACATCAGGAGTGTTGAGAGAGACCGCAAAGACAGGTTTTTGCGTGGAAGAACGGCTAGCCAGCACGCCGAATTACGTCCTGTTTCTATACTTACACCAGGCAAGTGCATTGTAATGCAAACCAGAGCGCTGCCTTGTCACCATTTTTTTTAATTCACCAACCCCGTGCTTTTATTTTATTTTATTTAAAGACACAGAGGGCTCTCTTATACGCAGCCTGGTTGGTACTGTCCAGGGCAAGTGTTGTTTACGAGCTCCGACTGATAGTGGCAGGAGGACCACTCACGTGATGAAGTGGTGGGGTCAAGCATCGCGCATCGTACAAAGCAAAGTTTAGTCCTTCCAATTGTTTGGGGCAAGCGCTGTCAGCGAGCACCTGTTAAGGACTGGGGTGGCATTTCATGGGGTGCAAGGGGGGGGACCCACATGCTTGGACCGCCTTTGTTGATGTTTTTCATCACGGCCAAGAATTTGTTTGAGGCCGAGTTGACCTAGACGAGGGCCATGATGAGTTTAGATACAACTTGCCACTTAAATTATCCATGGATAGATTATTGAACCCAGGTCTACCATTTTCTACATGTACTCACAGACCCAGACACCTGGGTCTTTCCAGCACCAGTATGATTTTACAGTTAAGGTTAGTCTGCATCTTTCGTGTTGCAGCGATGCATCGACTCGTATTGAACGTTTCGCTCACGGTACATTTATCGGTTCGTTTGTGGCCTGTAAGCATCGCTGATTTTCGATTCACGTATGTTCTGCTCGGTGCATTCACGTAACCCTCTACGGCAACGAGCGTCTGCTCAATTCCACCACGATGTAAAAAAAAAACATCGATTCCGAATTATGACAATTCATTGAATTGCCAATTTTTGTCGTTTGGCTATGGGTGGAAATTGTTCGACCTCATGAATCATTAACAGCTCTTTGTCACTCCACTGCTGGATGCAAGTGTCCCCACACCGAAGTGGTAATGGGGCTTGATTAAGTATACCACGCTGGTCAGTGTGGGGTTCGGTGACAAGGGGATGGATGTGCGGTGCGAGATTCAAGACCCGGAGGACCAGTACAGTACGGTACTGGCATCACTCGCCACCGATAGCTTCGGAAGAATTGGACTCCGGTGGCCCGGTTTGCAGTGCTGTACTTATCGCAGTGTGATGACTAACCTGTGCACCAACCCTCGTTAGACCGCTCGTGACTGAGACGATTAGAGAACATTCGCGGGCATTCCGGTGAGAGAGAGAGAAAAAAACCAACATATGGACGCGTCGAGAGCAGAGGAAAAAACCAGCACACAACGCATCTCAAGCAGTGAGCCCCCCACCCACCCACCACACCATTGCGTTGGCGTTGTCCGGGGTGACAAGCGAAGCAGCTCATTTTACATCCCTCCCCTCCATTCACTTCCTGCTGGTTGGGTCAGTGGGTGGGGTGCCCACCACCATCATCTCTTCCCCCACACCTCGGCGATCTGCCCGCCTCGTGCCCTCTTTAACATCGCAGGTGTGCTCAGCGCCAGCAGCCTTTGACCAGCCGCTATGGCGTGTGAGATTGCGTGACAATTCAACAGTCCCCCGTGTGCCAGCCACGGCGGCAAGGTCGGCGAGTGAGGTTTCTTGCACGGAGCCGCCGTCTGTCCGCCCGTCTGATGAAGTGCACGATGATTATTAAAGCTCTCTGCCTTGTTCTTCTGATTCTTGTCGTACGGCTGCTTATGTAGATACAGAGCAACGTTGACAATTTCACATTTAGGTGGGTCAAGTCGGATAACCGCAGTGGGAGTGGAATCGCGCTGAGATGTTTCCTTGGTATTTGTGGATCGAGGCGCATTGCGTCGTTCCATGTTGCACGGTCTCTTCTGGATGACCACAGTCTCACACGCCTGGAGAGTTTTTTTAATTTTCCATTTGTGCATCAGGTGTCCGCCATCTACTGCCAATGTTTGTGCAGTGGATACGATTTAGGGTGGACCATGTGGGATATCAAACCAAGGGGTCTTCTGCGTTGGGTCTCCACTCTACCACCTCGTACATTCTGACCCATGAAAGCTCTCTATGCTGCTCTTATGTTGTATACATATGCCATTGTTATGTTCATGTAATTGTTTGTTATAGTATTGAATACTGTGTGCTGTTCAGTGCTTTGAGCGTGGGAAGCATTCTCTTACAACCTTGCTCAATGAAAGAAACACATTGACTCTCAACTGCGACGCCTTCCACGGTGCCGTTTGGTACTGGCTGCCTTGACGTTTTTTGGGGCGTTTGGGCCTTGCGTTCAGCAACCGTGATTTACTAAAATAACAGTAGTACAAAAAATTATGTTAATAAGAAATGTCCACGATTCTCAGTCAACCAAATGGATGAAGGCCTCCCCCAAGCATTTGTGTGGGGGTTTTATGACCAAATTTCACCACTTGTGCAATTTGACGAAGGCGTGGGAGGGAGAGCGGAACTTGGCCCAGTATCACTTTCCATGGATATCAGCCGTGGCCAGGAATCAAACTCGGGTGGCCAGGTTCATAGCGCAGCATACGATAACCCGCGGCCAACATCAGCGACGAGTGATATCTTACCTAGTTCTGGACTGCCTCCCGGCCAACGTGGTGAAGTGCGGTGACTGGCGCGGCACCGGGGAGGCGTTCATCCAGCAGTGGATTGATGAGAGGCATGAAGGTTTCAATGGATGTTGGAAACCGAGCCCAATTTTTTGCGTACGTTCAATTGAAAAATGTGGTGCAATAATGTCTGTCTTTGGGAATATTTTTGTTAATATGTAAATTAAAGTGGGCGTTTGCTGGCTGTTTTTAGAAAGTCTGCTCGTTGCAGATTGGTTAATCTGCCTTGGTGGCCCGAGTTCTAAGCGTGTGACTCTGTAAATATTTCGTCAAAGGCTCTAACAGAGCCAGGGATATTTTTTTCTTTCATTTACAGAATTGTGTGTTTTTGCTGCATGGCACACTGTGGTTTTGCAGTTGTTTTAATTGTCCAGGGCAGACTGGACATGAGTCCTGGATTCACTGGGGGCCGTTTAATATACGATGCTACTTTTCCCACATCAATCAAGCCCTTATCTTTAATAGTCGGGACAAATATGCTATCCCCGAAACGTAGCGTATGTCATATTTTGCGTAGTCAATAAGGGTTGTTTTAACACGTTGCATAATTGAACCCGTTAAGATCGTTTCTTTAAATCGGCGGTTCCCGTGCCTTTTGGGCCCGTAGACTCACTGTTTTAACTCTCTAAACATGTTGAAGGATCACCATCGCAGTAATAGAATCCAGTGCGTTGTGGAAATAATGGCATCTGCGACAGTTCCACGGAACATTTCTTACAGCCTTGCAGAGAACGTAGGTTGGAAACGACTGCTTGAGATAATGAGATAATGATACACACACGCCTGCGAATTTAGGTGCGAGAATCGATTATTTTCGATTTGTATATGCGACGTGATGTGTTGACATCACCATGGAATCACTGTAAATGTTGCCATCGCATTTAAACAAAAATCTATTATTTATCGATTCGCCAACAGGGCTGCACGGTTTTAACCGTGAAATATCGAGACCTCCACGGTAAGTAATGGCCAGGTGGGAGGAGGGTGGGGGGGTTTGTTGAGCAACAGGCGGCTTTGACCTAAAGTGGATGAGTTCAAACCGTGGTCATGGTCCAACCAGACACATCGTCATCAGAGCCATGAGCATCTTCCCATCAGCGAGGTCAGTACATCGAGTACCAGCTAATGTGAGGTTGCGTCAGAAAGGTTCAGACGTGTGCTGTTGCGTCACGTTCTTGAGAGAATGTTACCTGTCACTCTGTAGACGGTACCCACCACTTTAAAGTTCATTAATTCTGCCAGCTCTTGATACTGTATGTGGATGCTATATATATATGCGCTAGTTGGAAACTCGTCCTTATTCAAGATATTAAATGGTAATAAATGTTTTTTTGCTGTTGATTTCACACCTGATGATAATTGCTTGTGTTGCAGTCGAAACGTGAGAATTTTTATTGTTTTATATTTATATTATTTTATTATTTCCCTTCTACGTGACTTCACCGAAAGAACCAAGAATATGAATCCCTGCAGTCACGAAAGCTTTAAATCCAAATTTAAACTTTATTTGTCAAAGAAGGAGTGCGTGCTTACGGGAATTTCCTTACCGCATAACCCCTCGACTCGTGAGAAGAGGGGGGGGGGGTCAGCACCCCCCTCATGTAACACCTTCACACGCGCTGATGTCATTCTTCTTCCATCTACTCTGTCGATCTCCTCTCTGAGACGTTCCGGTTTTTAAATCCTTTATATTAAGTTCACTTGCTTGCTTGCGTGCTTACGACCGTGCAAATCTTTCGGTCGTTTTTTAACCAACTTCCCGTGATCCAATCGAGCTGACATTTTGCACACAGACTCGTTGTGCGTGACAATTTATTTTCGTGAAAATGTTTTTCCAAAATTTTCCACTTTTTAGGGAAAAAAAAATTTCACTAACACAATCATATTTTTCCTAAACACAGAAAATTATTCTGGATGTGTGTCAACACACTATAGAAATGAAACTCTTACTCAAGAAAAACAGAAATTAATAAAAAAAATAAAGCCGATGCCACGCATATAAAGGATTTATAGTGAAAACAAAGACGGTCGACTGCATCGCGCGCGCGCTTTCAGATCCGCTTCTGCGGCCGTCTGGAACGCTCTTGAGTTTTCAATCTCGATTGAAAACTAATTTCTTTAGAAGTGCTTTTTGTCTTTAGTTTGTTGTCCTTCCCCCATACCTCCGATTATCACGGTTGGGCCACGTATGGTGCAAAAGAAGTTCGGCTTACATACGTCCTTGGCTGCTACTCCATCAATATTCTTGACCATCATCCCTACTCGCCCATATGCACAAATATAATCCTGCCCATTCGCACGAACTGCATGTTAACAGTTCTAATTGTGTATTTTAAGCTACATGTGTGTTTCTTACTCCATGTGTTCCTCTTTTTGTCTCGCAACGTAGATCCCAAACATGCACGTGTCTGCACTCTTTTTAGACAATTGTATCTAAATTTCGTTCCTCTTTCTCGTTAATGATCACGTTTCTGATGCGCGTGTTACAAGCCAGCCCTCGGGGACGCACTGCAAAGCTGAACCGATGCCCCCAAAGCCAGTTTTTTTTCAACAGCACTCTAAAGTTCAGGACAGCTCAAGGTATCATCGCTTAGCAGCGCAAAGGGTGGCCAGTTTTTTCTGCCCCCCACCCCCCCTTCGCCTCAGTTTGCTTTGATGGCGACACCGTATCTTCCCTCTCCATTGGGACACGGCAATAGGCCAGCACCGAAAATAGACTCGGGCGGCAGTAGTAGTAGTAGATGGTGGCGGTGTTGGTGGCTACGCTTGCCTGTTGCGGCAAAGAGTGACCGAGTGCCAGCCCGTGCTGCTGCTGCTTCTTCTTTCGTATGGGCTGCTGATGTGGATGCAGAGCAACGAATTCAATTTCGCATCCAAGTGGTCAAGCCACAGATAACCACGTTGCGGGGGAAGCGGAGTGTAAACGCTGCGATTTCTCATCGTATTTGTGGATCGGGGGGCGTTGCGTCGTTTATACGTTGTGCGGTCCGTTCTGGACGAACACAGGTGCACACTGCTGCAACGTTTTTATTCTCCGTTCGTGCATCAGGAATCCGCATGGACTGCTCGTGGTTTGCGCAGTGGATGCGGTGCCGCTAAAAGGGCAGGCACAAAGGTGCAGCCAAGCAGTGAAAAGGGCCGATGCAGAAGGGCAGGGAGGGTGGGCTACAGGAGAGGAGTTTGCTGTTCGTGGTGCCTGCAATTCAAGGAAGGGGGGTGGTGGTGGTGCTGAAACCGTGATGAGTGCTCTTCGCTGCGAACCTGCCCGCCTGAGTTCGATTCCCGGCCACTGTTCACGTCGGATGCAAATGATCATCTGAAAAGGTTCCCGGGCCCACTTCCCTCCCCAGACTTCGCAAGCCCAAAAAGTATTGTCAATACTCCCAATGACATACATGGTGTGTGTGTGTGGGGGGGTGAGGGATTCTTCATCCAGCAGGGGATTGACAAAAAAGCTGTGAATCACGAATGATTAAATCTGTAACCCAAACACAGGAACTCTCTCGTCTTGCAGTTTACCCATCTAGGCCACGTTTTCTCGAGCTCGTTAATGAGAATACAATGTTGAGGCTACGTCACGCGCTTCGCAGCGGCACACTATGGCGATGTCACGGTGAGCTCCATCTCATCAGAAGGCTGTGGTGGCACCCGTTGCGCAAAACGCGCGCCGTGACATTTTTACGCAGCCGTATTTGCTCACATGCTGGGAGACTGGTGTGTGTGCTTTCGACGCAGGTGAACGCAGCTTCGTTTGCCATCCAGGTGTTCTCGGAGGCATTAATTCATAACAACTTGAGACCGCTCTGGCATTGCGACCTTTGACCCTCCCCCACACCCCCCCCTTCCAGAGTTGTGTGCACTGGTGAAATACAGTAGAGTAATCGCTTACATTTACTTTGCATTTTCAAGGCCCGTCTTCTGCAATTCAAATATTAGACCTTGTTGCAAAGGTTGCCCGCAGCGTTTACAAGCTGTGTACACAACCGTGGGGGGGTGTGAGAGAGGGTTTATTCTATGCGTACAGTATTTTATTTTTCGTTTGATGTTGTCACTCTTATGGAGCACAACACTGTACTCCAGTTTGGGATTCGCGTGTGTACATGCGTGTGCACGTGTATGTTGTGTGTGGATCCAGCCCCATGTGCCTTGGCTTCTGAATATATCCGTCTTGTAAGCCTTTATAATCGGCAAGTTTTAACACGTAATATTGATAACTAACTTTTGTTTTAATCCACGAAAGCCACGGCCGAGTCATCGGACTCTGTTCAGGAGGGCCCTGTTTTGAGTTTCTTATTTTAAGCCATCTTCGGCCAAATTAACACATTCCTGCGGAGGGAGCTGGTAGGAACGTTGGGTTGCTCGGTCAATGGCCAGGGTCAACGGCGGCGTGGTGTATTCCGCAAATATGCCCGACTGTGAGGGCGGGCACAAGCCGGCGTGAGTAGGTTAAACGTTGAGTTTTATAAGGGCACCACGGGGTGACCAGCCCCTCCCCACCCAGCCCCACCCCTCTCTCCCCCCACCCCTCCCATTTTTGGATGCACGATGGACGGACACAATAATCCCCTGTGGGCTGGTGGAACCAGGAGGTTCCTACCAGTATTATTGTCATGTACACGTGGGAGAAAACCGGAGCGCCCGATGGAAACCCACGCGCGCGAGGGGGCAACGCTCGATCCCACGTCAAGATCGAAAAGGGATGACGGCTAGTCCACTTTCCGCCCACCCGCCCACTCGCCTTCTGGCGAGCCACGGTTATGGAAACCTCGACGCTCGCATGGGAAGGGAGTTCCCACAATATGTGTGCGCGATCCACAGTGCTGGCTGACAGACGACCGCCGCCGCCACCACCCGGCAGTCTCGGAAGTTCCTTGCTCGGAGAGAGATGCAATTGTCTTGGTCTCCAGACGGAAGCTTTACTGTTGGGACTCCTGGATTCCTTGTTAAAAAATTAGATGCCAACCTCTTTTTGCCGGTCCACCGCTGGATGAAGGCCTCTCCATCCCGTGAGGTTTGTTTGACCATATTTCACCATGCCGTTGAGTACAGGTTGGTGAGGATAGGGCCCGTGACTGGTTTAGGTGTCAATTGCCACTGATGTTAACGGTGGTCCAGGAATCGAACTCCACTCTGTTCCTTGACACGTATGTAATGCTGGATTTGAAGTTTTCGTGACTGCAAGGATTCATACTCTTTCGTTTTTTCGGTCAAGTCACGTAGGTAAAAATAAATAAATGAGAAAATAACTAAATTAAATCATTTATTTCTTTTTACCTACGTGCCTTTACCGAAAAAAACAAAGAGTTTGTATGTAATGATAATGGGCCTTTGAAAATTCGCCTGCATGCATTTAAGATTCGAGGAATCGTCACAATCTGGATCAGTGTTTCTATGAAAGAATCGTTTAAGTTTTTAACTTTGTTGTGACATTGTAGCGCCCCCAGTAGCTACAGGGATAATGTTAGCCTATTACATACAACACATAGAAATCGGAAAACATTTACTCTTACGCCCTCGATTTGAAGCATATATCACCCATGTAACCATCGATTTTAAGTGACGAAATGATGCATCATTCCACCTCTAAGTAATTATTTATTTTTCCCCCGTGGAAAACTTTTGAGTTTCTGACCAAAAAAAAAAGTTCTGTTTGAGACGTTTGACCCTTCAACATTGTGGGTTTTAATGCGTCTCAAGAAATCGGAGAGCTGGGAGAATACCCACCCACCCACCCTCGGGGAAAACACTCCAACTCTGCAAAGATCAGCCTTGTTTTCCTACCTCTTCCAGATGCTTTTGCGCATCGATTGGCGTGGTCCACCAACCCCCGCGCCTATTAAAGCACCAGTTTGAACCTGCCCTAAAAATTTAAATGTCTTTCGGTTGCGTTGTTTGAGAAGTCGGTCCGCAAACTTTGTTTTGAACCACGCGAACGGTTAAGTCGTATACCAAACGCTTTTATTACATAGCCACATATTTGTCAAGAGTCACGATCGTACATTCAGGAATGGCCAAAAATAACACGCTCGTGCTGTGTGATTTCACTGCGGTTCTGTGAAACAGTAATGGGATTACACGCACAAACCATGAATATCCAAATCTTTATACAAATATTTGCATTATGCCCCATAGTAATTTTTCTTATTGCATTCTGAATACCTTTATAAAATTATTTTTTTATTATTATTATTACGTATATTAATTCACAGATATGTCATGAATGTCATGAATATTTTATTATTATTAATAATAATAATCTTTGTTTAACATTTGTCAAATGGTAATAAGCCCTCTTCCAATATTAGAATGTTAAAATACACACGAGCCTGAAACGTGAGAAGCCGTTGTGTGCGTTCGCGGTGGAAATGCTGCCCCATCCACCACGACAGCCCAGATCTGGTACCCTCACATTTTTTATCTGACTGCCAATCCACACATTACAGCTTTGGTGTACTGTGCTATTAAATACATAGCAGAGGTCGCAACCGGGTACCCGATACCCGTACCCTACCCGATACCCAGCTACCCGTACCCAGCCGGGTACAGGTACGGGTATCCGTTTGCGACCATGGTGCGGCCGGGTACAGGTAAGCCGTGAGTCACTGGTGAGTCACCGTTTGTCACTCATTTCAGGTAGGGTACGGGTAGGGAACGGGTACCCGTATCCGGCCGGGTACGGGTACCCATTTGCGACCCTGGTGCGGCCGGGTACGGGTAAGGAATCAAAACCCGTTTGCGACCTCTGATACATAGTACAGCCCAGATGAGTATGTACGTATGATGAACGTATTAGGCACCGTACGTTGCCAACCAGGCTAATTTCGGGGGTGCGGGACGATCAGATCTGGCACGGTCAGATTTTTGTGCGTTCGAACCCAGTGAAGGATTGCCAAAATTTAGGGAATGACGCTGCTGCACATGATCGCAGGTGGTTATACGATGCTGGTGAATCCTTTCACAGTGATGAATGCTGGCCCTCGTTCTACTTCTGTGCAAGTGTAGAAGAGGATAGAGACTGCATTGAAAAAGAGCCGAATGTTGCATGCACGTTGAGCTTCTTTCGCACCGTACATAGCCAACCGTGCTAATCGGAGGTGTGGGACATTCCCACAAATTAATATCTCAAATCTGGTGTAAATTAAATACAAATTATATACTTTGTTTTGACTTAAAACTTTCGTGACTGCAGGAATTCATATTCTTTGGTTCTTTCGGTAAAGTCATGTAGATAGAAGAAAAATAATAATAAATTAAGTGAATATTAATAATAAACATTAAAATAAAATAATAAACAACAAAAAACCACTAATGTAGACTGTAGCCTGGTTATCAAGTTTGGTGAGTGTACTGAGTGTACTGGCAGTCTATAATGTAGACTGTAGCCTGGTTATTAAGTTTGGTGAGTGTACTGGCAGTCTATAATGTAGACTGTAGCCTGGTTATTAAGTTTGGTGAGTGTACTGGCAGTCTATAATGTAGACTGTAGCCTGGTTTTTAACCTCGGTGAGCGTACTGGCAGTCTATAATGTAGACTGTAGACTGCCAGTACACTCGGTACACTCGCCAAACTTAATAACCAGGCTACAGTCTACATTAGTGGTTTTTTTAATTATTTTTTATTCACTTTATTTTTTATTATTACTTTTCTATCTATGTTACTTTACCAAAAGAACCACAGAATATTTATATACTTTGTGTATTTCAGAACAAAAAAAGGGGGCATTACGTTTGGGTCAGCCCTCGTACAGCTGCTCACTAACGTGTTAGCACATTCAGACTGTATAACTCCAAACAATACAGAGGTTGAAATGTGTGATTATTAAGTTATTTGTCTTGTGCAGTTATTTTTTTACGATAGAATTAACTTTTCGGTTATTGAACAATAGCAACCGTTGATTGATGTGATTGATTTCACCAGAAGAGAGAGAGAGTGAATGTTGAGATGCATTGTGTTTTTTGCAAGGGAGTCCTGAGTTGAATTTGTAAATCCCATTAATTTATCTAGAGATGTTTCCATCTCTCTCGTCCATAGAATCCCCCATTTGTTTATTTCAACGGCTCTCCGTTCAAATAACGGGATCGCCGATAGCCCTGCACACTTTGGTAATTTACATCGAATCGGATTGGAGAGGTGGATCAGTGGCTCAGACAGAGGTCACACAGAGGTCAGTGGCTCAGACAGGTCAGCACTGCTGCGATTCTGTTAGCCACGTGTGATTAAACCAAATTCTCAAGTGTAGTAAGTTGAGGGTCTCGGCTTGGTCAACATTGACTACGCACATTTTTTGTTGGCCAAATTTCAGTTCTGAGCAGTGTAAAATATAGCTTTGACCGTGATGCAACAAACAATGTTATAGCAGGCTTTTGGAAAAGTGTGACCACTGCAGTGTGAACAATAAAAATGTGACTTGTCAGATCATTCGGGAGCAGTCAAGGTGGACCAAATGTCGCACGGCCATTCCAACATGCAAAGTGCACTGATCTGTCGAGATTCGAGGATGGAGTCTCCACTTCGTGACTTAACACCGTGCGCACATTTGCAGTAAATTGGGGAAATAAAGTAAGAATAAAATCACATTCGACTGGCATTACGTTTCTGGGCTAGGAACTGCAGGAATTGCGCGAATTGCTCTGCGTTCGGGCAACCGACAGTTTGCTTCACTACGAGAAGAAGATGAAAATAACTCGCTACGTGGCACATCGCTCACGAGTTGCGCCAAGTCGGCTTGACGTGGCGTGTATTGTGGTAATCATTGCCTTGTTGCTACACGGCTGACATTCATGCCTGCAGTGTGCCCTGTCGGTCCGCTCAAGAAAGGCCACATTAATTCAGAGTGCCCTCGGTTGTCGTGTCGGTCTTCGGCCGCTACGGAAAAATGCGTGGTTTTTTTGACGGACAGAGGGGGTGTGGGGTCAAAAGCCCGTGTTGTGGAAAGCTCAGGCTGGCTTGCGCGCGCTGCCTTCGGAGGCAATCGTTTCCGAAACACGGTCCCTTTGTTCTGCCCCTTCTTAATCCGGTAACGCAATGACAGTTGTAGAGATAAATCCTGTTCAATATTGATCGGCTATCAGCTTGCACAGGTGTTGATTAATAAGCGCGCAGCGCGATTGTTCAATGGATTATTTTCCGGGTCCGCGAGTGGACTGGAGTGGGCGCTCCACCAGCTCGCTCTGGAGCCGCGTGTGGCTCTTTAAGGACTTCTAGATTTGAAGCTTTCGTGACTGCAAGGATTCATATTCTTAGGTTTTTTCGGTAAAGTCACGGAGATTTAAAAAATGTAATTAATAAAAGTAAAATAAAAATAAAATAAAAATCACGACGTTTCGGAGGCAACACAAGCTTCCATCTTCAGGTGGAACCGTCACAGCACGCTTGCTGTATCAAGTAAGAGAAATTCCAAGAAAACAGTCCTTGTATATATACTGGTTGAGGGTGGGAGGAGCCGCACCTAGTTTACACAACAAAGGCTCATTCCTAACAGCGTGCTTCAGCCGCACCGAACCTCACAAAAATAATATTCAGGGCCCACCTTGGCTCCTCCCACCCTCAACCAGTATATATACAAGGACTGTTTTCTTGGAATTCCTCTTACTTGATACAGCTATCGTGCTGTGACGGTTCCACCTGAAGACGGAAGCTTGTGTTGCCTCCGTAACGTCGTGATTTTTATTTTTATTTTACTTTTATTCATTTTAATTTCTTTAAGGACTGCTGCTTCGTGACGTCACTTATTAATGACCGCCCCCTGGCATTCACATTGCATTGCGGCTCTTCAAATGTTGAGGTTTTATTTTTGCTGAATTTGAAAAAAAAATTCTCGTCTTGTTACTTTGATTACCGACCCCTGAGCGAGCCACGGTGAGATGTATTCTGGATTTGGCATGCCAGCTGTGGAATTTTTTCTTGGGGACCCCGAACAGAACAGACCCATCATAGAGGTTTTTGGGGGTTAGATCGCGTAGATATAAATGTGTCGTTAAACCCAGTTAAACCCGCCGCCACCCGGTGCAGCCAAATTAGTAAGGTCTGTCACGTAAACGGAACGTGTCATTTCGTTACTAGTACAGCACACCGGTGTGTTGGAGAGAAAATCTACAACTGAGGGCCAAATAGGACTTTCAAATACTTTATGATGAGACAGACATTAGCATACAATGATTTCTGTGCCTGCAAGAGGCCCTTGCAGTTACATAAGTGACTGAGGGACAGTGCTTAAACTATAAACACAACATTGTTGACTGGTAGATAATATTCCCTTCTACTACCCAATTAATGTAGCTGCAGTCCCATGTGGATATTGCTTGTGGGCCGTTTCGAAATGTTACGCCTCGTGTGGAAATGGGCCGTGTGATTATATGAAGTTGTGGGCCGAGGGTTCATCATCTCTTGCCTAAACTCAGTGGTGAATCACGTTAAGATAATTGTTTTTTTGTTACCCTTTTATCTGGCAACAAAACTGACACTTTTTTTTTGCAAGGAGTCATGTTTGCATTGACCACAATACCTGCGGTCGGAATGCAAACAAAGAACACAACTCATCTCGAACAGTCGTTAACTTAACGCAAACTAAATTATAACTATTTCAACTTTGTTTTATTTTGCCAGGTGTAAGGCCCACTGAGTTGTGTAGCTCTTGTTCAGAAACGACCTGGCCACAAATTACATCTCAAGGAAGTGGCTTATCGTGTGGAAATTTACAGCAGCCAAATCCTCTAAACGCACGTTGATTGTAAATGTGGAGGAAAAATCAAGAGGACCCGGAGAAAAATCCACATGACCACGTGGAGGAAACATGCAAACTCCAAATACGCAAGTGTCAGGGACAGGATAAAACCCACGACTTCCTGTATACCAAGCGAGGTAGTTAACATCTCGCCACCGTGGCACCTATCTTTATAGCTAATTAGAATCATAACCTAGCCACTCGCACTGTGATAATCCCTAACTATTGCTTGGCCTTAATATGGCGTGACCTTAATATCTTAATTACAGCCCCAGTTATAGCCACGCTTTACACTGTCTAAATGAACATGAAATGAATATGAGCTTAACCACTCAATATGAAGGCATACTGACCCATCTGAACAATACTATTAGCCATACCTAATCCTAAACCACCCCCATCAACCGTGACCCCAAAGTATTAATTGTAAATCTAACCCGAAGGCAGCGACGCCCCCTATTCCGCAAGCGAAAGAGTCTTGTGGTCTCACCGGGAGCCGATGTTAAGATTGACAGACCCCATTAGCCTTTGCCCCACGTATATCATCTGTTCACGGAGATCGTAAAACACCGAATAAATGGTTGATTTAGAGACCGACCAATCACGGAGGCTGCACTGGTTTTAGCAAAGAGTGGCTCCACTCCTATGAATCATATCCTAGAATGGAAATGAATATTAAGTACCATTGTGCCTGACTTTATGTAGACAATCAAAGGGGCATTTGAGAGTGTAAACTGATGAAATCCTCCAAGCTCTTACAAACCAAGGTCTAAATACAAAGAAAGAAACACGTTAATTATGATTATCAAAGCCATTTAAAAACAACGCACAGTTAACACAGAAGGTAACGTAGACCTGTTCTTCACCTGAGGACGGCTTCTTGCGTTGTGGCCGAAACGTCGTGAGAATTGTATTTTATTATGTTTTATTTTTATTATTTTATTATTTCCCTTCTACGTGACTTTACCGAAAGAACCAAGAAGGAAACTGTCTTAAGCGGTGATGATTATTATGTGCAGCGGATAATTCACGATGCAACACAATTTTTGTTCCTGGGTACTAAATGTTATTTTTTTTATTGCTTATGCCTACAAAGTATAGAAAATGGCTATTATTCCTCACAAACTTTGCTTTTGTGACCAGGACTTTACGTGAAAGAAATACACATGCACACCACGTTTTTTCATTGAAAATAGGTACATTTAAAAATATCACTGTCCTGGTCACAAGCAAAGTTTGTGGGGAATAATCGCCATTTTCTGTACTTTTGAGGCATAAGCAATTAGGAAATGACACTTACTACCCAGGAACACATTTTTTTTGTTACAGTGTATAATTTATGTTTTACATCCAGGACAGCGTCATCGAGTCTCAAGTCTATTTTTTACGGGTCCTGCTTTGAGATGTGTGGTCATTTGCGTTGGTTAATGAGTGTTTGGCACGTAGGAGGATACGGGGAGAATATCCAGAAAACGCACACGGACCAGGGGATAACATCCGGGAAGCTCTGTACAGATGGCTTCAAGAATCTGTTGTGCTGCCAGCTTCCATCCGACCACCTCGCAGCACAAGCCTAGAACGCCTGGTTTGAACCGGCAGTATGCCATCAGAGTACTATAGCAGGCACAGGCGGCCATACATGTTGCATAAACTATATCAACTAATTCGATTCGTAGACGCAGTGTTTGCGACGTTTGTATCGCGAGTGTGAGAATCGATTTCACTCGGTGGAGTCGTTCTACGCCCCAATCGTTCAACCGAAACCCACAAACTCAAGCCACATTTGGCCAGTGGTAAATGTGACCTCGTGGCAAAACCCACAGACCCTAAGATTGCCATATCAAAGATGACTCTTGAGCAATTCCACATGTATTCATGCACCCCCCCTCCCTCATCCCTCCACCCCTGCTCCACCAGCCTTGAAACGAGATGTATATTCCCCACTCGGTCCGTGCCTTTATAGATCTACGGGCTGAGTTATGGCCCTGGAGGGATGAGCCTTTGAGGATGTGACCAGTGAGCGGGAAGTGAGAGGGAGGACTTTTAAATGAATGCATTAAGGAAAATGTGAATGTTCGTGCCAAATGTCAAGACACACTCGGCGCAATTCTGAGCACAATTTGTTTGATCTACGCTGTGTTGTAACAGCCGAGGCGGAGGTTCTGCGCACTGCGCTGACTCCCAAAATTGCTTGCATCTTCCTTCGCCTGCCGAGTTTCTTCAACATGCAATGATTCATCCCTCCCTCCCTCCCTCCGCCTCCCAGGGATATCGATGGCTTGTCACGAATTTGGGGTCGTGAATTAATTACACGGCCAATTAATTTTTACATTTCATTTTTGCCGCCTTCGTTGCGTTGTTTCTGAGTTCATACATTCGTGTTGGAATTGTTTTTTTCTTGTTCAAATGTAACATGAGAATATAATTAGCGTATGTTTTGCACGAAATGTAAACGCACGATTTTCACATGCACGGTTTTGGAAGCGTGTAACACGAAGGCAGGAATCTAAACTAGATGTTAAAATCGACTTATCGCGGCAATCCCGGGAATTACCCATTCCCGGCCACGGCTAAAATATCAATGGCGAGTTATTATCTGAGCCAGTCCTGGGAAACCCACCACCACCACCACGATCTTCAACTTGTACTGACCAACGAGTTGCAGTCACAGTTTTGTCAAATAGCCCATGAATGAGGTGGAGAAGGCCAGCCCAGCCGCCAGGCTATATTGGAGGGCAGGTAGGGGAGGGGGGTTGGAGGTAGAGGAAATTGGAAAGGTGCATGGTCCCACGTAAACGAAATGTGCCAATTCGTTGCTAGTAACGCAACTCCGGTTGTGTTGGAGAGTAAACCCACGACGTTTACAATTCGAGTACTGTGGTAGTGTCTGCGTTCGTTCACTTTCCGCACTCCCTCCTGGGGCGAGAGGGGGCTTTGGCTAATGATCCTGGGTGTGTTGCCACGTCCCGGCGGACAGAACGACGGGGCAGGGTTTGTAGCGCTCGTAAGTGAGCGGTGCAGGCGCTGTCACGAGCTGCACCTTTTTCTTCTTCTTGTTATTCTGTGTGGGGCGATGAGACAATGCTGCAGGAGGGGGGCAGTTTCGCTTCCTGTCATATTCACCGTGCGTGACGAACCGGGAGAAAAACCTCTGTGAACGTTCGGTGGAGAGGTGGGGTGGTGGGGTGGTTTGAGAGCAGGTGAGTAAACACTGTCGTTTCCTGTGGTGCAAGTGGAGGCGATAAGAGGGGCTCGGCACAGAAATGCCGATGCGGGCCATTCCCAGCACGTGGAACGTGCGGTTTGTTTCGCTTAATTGATGTTCACACCCCAAGGCATTGGGCAATCTATGTGGTAAGAGCTGAGATGTTGGTGTGGGCTGTGATTCAACGAATTTTTGACACTGGGTATGTAAGAATTTGTCAATCCATCCGAAGGTTATATTATCAATGCTTAAGCTCAGGATGCATGCGCCCGTTGAATTTAGCTCGCGGAAGAGTCGATGCTTTTTCATTCGGAGCACATCCATCGTAGAGATGGAGCAATGAAATCCGCTCGTGTGCAGGTGCGAGGTAGATTTTGACATTGCAGGGCCGTGAGACGTGGCGACGACTGGGGGGGGGGGGGGGCAGGCCTTCATCCATCAGTGTATTCATCATTGTTGATAATTAAAATAAAAGATTACATGTATGTCGAGCTCCTTTCGCGCACCGTACGTGCCAACCGTGATTATCGGGAGGTGCAGATGGTTTCGATTTAAAGCTTTCGTGACTGCAGGGATTCATCTTCTTGGTTCTTTCGGTAAAGTCACGTAGAAGGGAAAAAAAAACCCATAAAAAACAATATAATTATTTTATATTATTTTATTATGAACGAAGAAGGTGCAGATGGATTCACATGAACCCTACAGCCACTAGTCGCCACTAAATTCACCGCAATGTTAAAACAATAATGCATGAAAAACCTGTTGTGCAACATTTCACTATCTTCACAGTTTCCCCTCCGAGTTGGACCACAGTGCAATTGGATTGGCTGTCGAGGGCAGGGCAGACGGGGAGTCCTTGGAAGGCGTCACAATTTGTTAAATGAGCGCTTGGGGTTTGTTAGGACACGGGATGTGTGAGCACATTCACGGTACCGTACAACTTGTCAAACGTTAAATTGCAACTGCAATTATTATGAAGCATAAATTGTCAGTGACCATCATCATCGGCAGCCAGTCATGGTCTATGCACTGCTGGAGGGAAGGCTTCTCCAGGCCTTTGTGATCCCTCACGGTGCTACGATATAATGATGAATACAACTGGCACCTGCCTATGAGCTGAGCTCATCAAGGTAATCTTCAACCATCGCCAATCCACTACCTTCTTCAGTACATACTTTACCACACTGGTCAGTGCAGGTTGATAATGGTGGTGATGGTGGGGGTGGAATGGTGGGGGGCGGGGGGCAGGACTGATTCCGATATCACCTGCCGTATGTGTGGTAGCTGTGATCAGAATCGAACTCTGGTCGCTGGGTTCAAAGCAGTGCACTGACCAATGCACCACTGCTCCACTCATTTCTATCTTGTAGCCCATTCTCAATCTACAGCTGGATGAAGGCCTCCCCATGCCACGTAGGAGGGTTGCTTGACCATATTTCACCACACTAGTCAGGTCAGTAGATGGACGGGGTGCACATTACCGGTTCAGATGTCACTGCCGCTGACGTTAGCTGTCGTTGGTTATCGTACTCGGGTCGCCAGGTCCACAGTGTGTCGTACTAAACACGGCACCGCCGCGTCCCCGGTTCTAGATCGTATTTTTCCGTAAGTTATCCCGCAACCGAAGATGTTCATTGTTAATGTTCTCAAGCAAACGGCCGAGCGGGGGCGGTGCGGGGGGGTGGGATTCGAATTGCGCAAGAGGTTTCCAGCTTCGGGAAACCCAAAACCACCGTCCACTCGTCGTCGCCGCTGTGGGCTCTGGTGAGCACAGCTTGTTCACTCGCAAGGGATCAATGCGCGTGCGGTGGTGCGCTGCTTGTTCACGCTGCTGCAGTAGGCGCCAGGTTTACATTTGTTAGCCAGGTGACCGGGCGTCCACTTGCACATACAGCTCTGTTGTCAACGCATTGTTGGACGAGGAACTAACTTCCCAGGCTGTACAGGTCGTGGTGTGGGGGGGAGGGTGAGGGGTTATATTTGGCCATATTTCACCACGCCGCATTGGCGCACGGTTTGCTCGTGTCGGGGATTTTACATTGCGGTCATCGGAGAGGACCCGGACCCTCACACCAACAACTCGGATGACTTCAAAAGCCGATTCTGATCGTCAAGTGTCCGGTGCCCGCGTCGTATTCAAAGCAGGTGGCGCCTTCCCTTGACGCTGTCCAGCCATCTCCGATCTCGTCACGTGCCGCCAAAACACGGGACTTGAGGCCAAGATCTGAGCGGTGCCTGTCTCTGTGACCCTCGCCCCTCGTTCGCCCAGGCCCCATGCTTCTATATTGGCTGCATGTTTTGGAAGTTTTTTTTTTAATGCCATTTCCCTTGTGCGGATTGTTTTTCCACGGTTCCCGTTTACATCTTAGAATTTTTTTTTTCATACGAGCGGGAGGTTTTCCCCGCGGGGCCTTGTTTGTTTTTAACTCTCAGCAGAAGCCAACGGCCTGTGATGGACGTGGTTTATTTTGAGACCTGGCATGGGGTCACTCGACCAAAGACACCGCGGCGCTGCGGTAATTCACCCCCCCCCCGCCGCCGCTCGTGACGGCAAAAGCTTGGGAGAGTAGAACTGATGATGCCGCGCATGTTTTTCTGTTTCGGGAAACCCGTGTCGATCCACTGCTGGATGAATGAAGAACTCTCCGTGCAGTGTCAGTCTTGGGGAGTTGTTTGACCATACTTCGTCACCCTGGTTGGGGTAAGCGGGAAGGGTTAGCGGGGGGTGGGCCCAGGACCTGTTCCTGATATCACTCGCCACTGATGTTTAGCTGTGGCCGGGAATCGAATTCAGTTCGTCGGATTCATGGTGCGTTGTGCTAACCATTGCACCATTACTGCACCTCTGATCCCTGTCGATACGGTGTATTCGTGCAGTATGTGTGCACGTGTGCTTTTGTTCTCAAGACACGTTCCCTAATTATTTACATTGACCATTTATGCCTCAATTGTGAACCCTTAAGCCAAAGAATATTGACTTTGCACATTTGAGATACTTTAAAGATGTGTGTAATCAGTTGTAGATTTACAAAGTAGTTTTTTTACTTCGGCGGAGTATCAACTCCATTGGGACTGTAATTAAGAGATGGAAATAATTTTCCACCTTAATGTATCGTTAAAATCTTGTGACCTAACCCATCTGTATGACGCAGCGTTGGGTGTGATGGCCCTGGCATTGAGACCCTGATGAACATTGTTAATGTGTTGGTATTCATTAGAGAAAATACATTGATTGAGTCTCTTTTTTATTGATGTCGGGATCTCGATTTAGAAATCTTGAAATATCAGGCCAGCTCCCTCCCTACCCCCCTTGGGAGGTTTCTAGATCCGCCTCCACTATATTATAGAAATCTACCTCTCACTTTCAATATATTCACCCAACCATTAGTCTTATCAGTTTGACACGTCGTAGGCTTTTGCGACGCTTATTATGTATAATAAAGGTTTTTTTGGGGGGTTTGATCGCAATTCCGGCAATATCGCAACGATGGTGCTGGATGCGATCACCAGCGAAACTCCACGGTACTAAAATTGATCATGTTGTAGCTTGACTCTCCAACACACCGTCGGCTGAATTAGTAACGAATTGACACGTATTATTTACGTGACAAACCTTAATAATTGGCTGTGTCGGGTGGTGGCGGGTTAACGACACATTTATACTCACGTGATATAACCCCCCCAAAAAAAACCTTCGTTGTGAACATCAGTCTATCAGTTTAACTGTCCATCTCTCAGTCTTTTCAATCTGCTGACCCATCAATCAAACCCCACCCTATCTATCCGACAGTGGTCGCAGACATCCTTACCTCTTACCCTCTTCATGCGGCGCGTGGTGTAACCCCCCCCCCTCCGTCACCCCCACTATAAGACACGGCTCATAAAACAACAGCTAGCAGAGCAGTGTGTATTACTGTGGCCGCGACATTCGTGGCATTCCTGAGTAGATGGTGTGAGACAGCACACACACACACACCACTCTCTCTCATAATAACTGTAGACTCCTCCGAGAAGGGGGTGATGTGTTGTCGGTGGGGGCTGTGAATGAACGCGTCCCAGCAAACGCGTGCTCTTGACGAACGAATGCCGCTCGATTTTAATGTATGAACACAAAGGCGTTCCGCTACGTTTAATAGGCTCGTTCGGGTCATTCTGGCGTTAGGGTCACTAGATAAGGGCTCATTAGGTTGACTCGACTCATTGCGGTCAATTCAGGTGCTAGGGGTCACAAGACAACGTGTCATTGACCTTATTACACTCATTAGGGGCAATTCCTGTGCTAGGGTCACGGAATGAATGGGTGACCAAGCCGCAACCATACCTCATACCCACTGGGGGTGGAACGCTGCATCGATGCATATATAATTAATATTTATACAGTATTGATTCTTAAGCTAATGATACATGATGTGCATCGCGCGAGAAGGAATTGGTGTTTTTCATTTTGTATATGCTGCTTGTAATGAGCTCGCATCCTCCGGGAATAGGTGATGGTGCCACATTCACCCCGAGTCACGAGAATTAATCTCAATCGCCTATTGGGATGAGTTTTGTTCCATCACCGTCAGCCAAAATCACACGTGCCCCACCCCACGGCTCACGAGAGCAAGGGAACGATTGCTTTTACTTTTATGGCACAACACCGGTAGGCATTTGCCCCTGCTATTGCAACCGCTGTATGTATCATCACAAGCGCTCTTAATTTCCTGACTAAGCCGCCAATATGTATTACGTATGTGTAGTGACTGACTCGGAGACACAAAGAGTAGGAGGCACTGTTTATTAACACGGCCTGAGAGTTAACATTTAGTAACTACGGTTCCCAGTCAGGGCAGCTGGCAGACTGCCTGACTGACGACGCCGAGGTGGTGAAGACCCCAGCAGCAGCACGACGGGGGCCCCACTCCACACGACAGCACCGAGCTCCCCTCCCGGGGGGCCCCTTTTATACCGTCAGCGTGGCCTGGCCCCGCCCCCGACCACGCCCCCTTCTGGAACCTACGAGCGGCTTCTCGATGTGACCCTTCCGTGACCTTTCCCCTACATCCCTCTATCTGGTCTATCACGTGGCCTGCTGTCAGTCAGGCCTGCTGTGGCTGCACATCCCCTGCCAGCAGCCAGCGCTGTGCTGTTAAGTGACCGATTCTATGTCACTACATATGTCTGGGGAATTTTATTTGGACCTCTCCACACATTTCAATGAGTAAGGTGTCCTTTGGAAGCTTATGACGGGTAGTTTTATGCGAACCAGGTTAAATCCTGGCCACGAATGGCACGGGTGGCGAGGGATATCTGATCCCGCCCTGGTACCCCTCGCACTGACGGGAGTGGTGAAGTATGGTCAAACAACCCCCGTAACTGACGCACTATGGCAAAGCCTTCATCCAGCAGTGGATGTACATCGATGAACTTATAGTTATATGCAAGGCATGAGCTAATGGGGTAAAACAAAACGTCACGAACCAGACAATTTAAAATCGTAAATAATACAAAGGTTACGGTCAAAACGAAACCATTTTTAAAATAATCGATTACAGTATTGAGTCAAATCACGAACCGCGATCGTGACGCTGTCATCTGCCGTAGGGCGGGCGTCATGGTTAGTACGCTTTCATCCAGCAGTGGATTGAAGAGACGAGAGGGGGTCAAGTACATTAAACACGTGTACTCGCGAGAACACGCGTGTGTGCCTACACGCGCAACGCTAGCAGCGACCGCCGCGGTGAGCACACGCAGAAGTCGTCGGGAATAGCAATGAGGTCTCGGCCGGCTAAGTAAGACGAAGGTGAAGGGAGGAGGAGGAGGGAGCCGTGGGGATTGATCTCAGGGAGTGCGATAACAGGGGGGGCGGGGGCGGGGTGGGATGGTTGGAGGGCTGGTGGTGGGGGCTGGTTGCGGGGAGGGGGTGGTGGTTGGGGGCTTGTGGGGGAGCTGGTTGGGGGGGGCTGGTGGGGGCTGATTGGGGGGTCTGGTTGGGGGAGGCTGGTTGGGGGTGGGGGTGGTGATTGGGGGCTTGTGGGGGGGGCTGGTTGGGGGGGGTTGGGGGGCTGGTGGTGGGGGCTGGTGGGGAGGTTGGTTGGGGGGGAGCTGGTGGGGGCTGGTGGTGGGGGCTGGTGGTGGGGGCTAGTGGTGGGGGCTGGTTGGGGAGGGGGCTGGTGGGGGCTGGTTGGGGGGAGCTAGTG
Source organism: Lampetra planeri (assembly GCF_965212315.1). Lineage (NCBI taxonomy): Eukaryota > Metazoa > Chordata > Hyperoartia > Petromyzontiformes > Petromyzontidae > Lampetra > Lampetra planeri. The sequence goes on along the minus strand of NC_136145.1, from coordinate 3,487,900 downwards.
GGGGGGGGGGGTGCGACATCCGTGGCTGTGGATGCTCGCGAGGTGAGGTCAGTCGGACGGCGAAAGAGAGACGTGGGGGGGGGGCTCAGAGGGTTGGGGCGAGGTGAAAATGAGACGCAACTCGACTCCGTAACGCACGCACACACCACCACCGCAGCAGCAGCAGCAGCGCGGGGCGTTTGACGCAAGCCCCCGATGCGGTCCGACCGGTTCTGCGTTTGTACCCCCAGCAGTGTTCGCCTGGGCACACAAAGCTCGCAGTTTAACACAGCAGCGGTGGGGGTAGGTGGGTGGGTGGCGTTGGAAGGGGAGTCTTACAGTAGTTTTCAAGCAGTGGCAATGATTCATCGCCACATGAACATCGATGACTGGTCACGATTTGGGGTGGGGTGGTTGGATGAACTTTTTTTTTCTTATTCAAGAGTCTAGTTGCGTGTGTTTGCCTTGCTTGGAGTGTTTATCGTGTTTTGCTCCGTCTTGTTTTCTCCCAGTTGCCTCCAGGTGCCATCCGCCACGTGATGTGTCGGCATGTGGCAACTCCACCACGCCCAGTGAGCGATTTTGATGAGTTGTCAAGATTTCGTGACCGTCATTTCATTCCAGAATCGTATCTCGTTTGGTGCCGTCTGCAGTTTATCGGCTGTTATTGTTGTCTGTCCACCAGTCATGTCTGGTTCTGTTCCCAGTTGCCTAAACATACTTTAGCAGCTCGTTTTCAGGGGTTTGGCAAAGTCGCTCCACCACAGCGATTCGATGATTCGTCACGATTTGGTCCTCATTATTTGATCCCCAAAATTTTATGTTTTTGTGTTTTTACTATCGCCTTTGGATTGGCTATCGTATGCGTTTTGTCCTCCTTTATTCTGCCCTGTGGCAAGGTAAATTAGCATCGGAATGATTCATACGGTGGTCAAACACACGCTATGTAAGCATTGAACATCATCCCGTGCAGGCCACTACATGAACTTTATAATGAACGATACATTTAATTCTTACGCAGAGCAGGGGAAAGGGTTTGGTAGTGGGGGGATGGGACGTGGGGAGCGCGAAAGCCCCCCTGTCTTCATGTAAATTAGCGTCCCATTTGTTTTAGGCGATTCAAGGAATTGTCATGATTCACTTCACCCACCGATTACCTCTGTGTCATCTCTGTGACAACTTCATTCATCTTGCCGTTCCGTAGTTTGCCGTCTTCGTTACAGTTTTTGTCAGCTCATTAGCCTGCGTGTAACGCGTGTATATAATTAGCATATTAAGCATGAATACATTCCCCAACTGGAATTCAATCAACGTTTCATGAGCCATGTTACTGCTACATGCATAATAATAATTAGAATGTAATTCGCATTAATAATAAATCATCGGTTACCAGACAATGCGTTGCCCGGCTCGCGGGCAACAGCAGAGATACTCTTAGTTCTTTCGGTAAAGTCACGTAGGTAAAAATTAAATTAAAATTAATAAAAAATAAAATCAAGACGTTTCGGAGGCATTTTATTTTTTATTCATTTTAATTTAATTTTTTACCTACGTGACTTTACCGAAAGAACTAAAAGTATGAATCCTTGCAGTCACGAAAGCTTCAAATCTAGAATAGCAGAGATGTTAATCTCGCCGAAATGTTGCAGCGTGTCATTGACTTGACCAAGAGTTTCCTACTTATTTCCACCATTTGATTGCGAAATGACTGTGTACGTAATACATTCGTTAGTTTGCATGCAAATCGTAAATTGAACGTTTCAGACTTAAGCTCGTGGAGCGAACAGAACTTTACAGAGCCCCCCATACAGATCAAGATGATGAACGAGACGGTGCAAAACTGCGTGGATATCGCAGGGCTCTGGATTGCGACATTTCATTCAAATGGCCCGGAGCTAGCTGACTCATTCGGCGCTTCTGCTTGCTGTGTGTGCAGCTTCGGGTCGACAGCAACCGAGCCGTCCCTCCACGCTTTCTTTCTCCCCCCTGTAGCTCTTTACGCACAGCCCACAAGGCGCCACCCCCCTCGGCATAAATCGCCATCCGCTTGAGCAGCTCCTTAGTCCACGTGCATGGCACTGGTGAGAGAGAGAAAGAGAGGTCCCTTTTCAAGTCTTTGACTCGAACAAAGCCTCCGCCAGCTCTCCCTGAGCAGATTGTTGCGCAAATTACATTTTCACAATCTGTGGGACCCCCCCCCCCCGTGACCCCCCCCCCCCCCCGAGCCGTGCCGTTGTTTCTTTGACCCGGCGTTTCATTTCGTCGCTGTCACGGTCAACATTCCCGCTTGGTTGCTTTGAACACCCGTCGGACGATAGTTGTTCATTTCTCCAGTTGGAGCTTCATCGGTAATCGCGCGCGGAAACGAAGAATACAACGGTGAAGAGGTCTGTTTATCGGTTATGCGCCGATTTCGACATTTCTCACGATCAATATATCTAACTGCCCCCCCCATGCGTGAGTGTGCGTGATGGGACGTGCCATGCGGTGACATATCAGCTCTGCAAGCCTGGTGCCCTAGACCTGCTCCTGCTGTACATCTGTGAAAAAGAGCTTTATAGCTGATCGGATTCCTCCAGTATGAATAAATATTCGGATTGCGATGATGGCCACTGCTGACCGATCGCATTTGGGTGCGAAGTGGGGGGGGGGCTTCCTCCAAGATGTCCGGTTTTCTACGAAATCTAAAAAAAACGTACAATAATGCTTGGTATTGGCCAAACATCCCTTGGCTGAAAAATGACGTGTTTAATCACTCCTTTGGGATTACACATACAGCAGCAGCAATATCACCACCTACTGAGAACTGGGCAGGACATTCCTGAAAAGGAGTATTTTGACTGAACGAGGCTTTCCCGAGTAAACACGTGTAAATAAAAAAATAATACATAATGGAGAGGTCACTCATCGAAAACAACGCGTACGAATTGAAATGTTTTTTTTATTCTTACACACACGATTCAATGCGTTTTATGACGCGCATTAGTATCGATCTTAATGAATTGGCACGGCACACGTTTACATCCGTAATCTGGTCAGGTAGCTCAGCGGTTAGCGAGTTAAAAATCCTAATAGGGTTTTTCCCCTTTTTTCTGGCAGCAAAACTGACACCTTTTGCAAGGAATCATGTTTACATTAAGCACAATACTTGCAGTCAAATGCAAACACAAAACAATACTCTGATAATTTATGCATTGTCCTTGAAACTGATTGGTCCACACCAGAGACAGCTTTCTTTAGAGCCTAGTCTCATATGGTGTTCGACCAGATGACGCCGGTAGGGGATTGATACGGCTCATCATCCCTCCCGGGGTTAATAACAATAGAAACGAGCACCACTTCGTGGGAAAATTCAGCAGTGCCGTAGGTATGTGGGATTTCCATCACTGGCTCCAGAGGCTGTAAACAGAAGATGGAGCGCGACCACCCCCATCCATTGCTTATCCGGGCAGAAAATCGCTTTTTGAGTTTTGGAGCCAGATTTCAATTGTACAGCCTTCCCCTGGAGTGTGTTTTTTTTTTTGGTAACACGGAGGATGTCGCGAAGTCTCACGTGCCGTGACTTCGTACAGATGTCAGCTCCCGCTCGGGAGGTGGGGCAAAGTAGCTTTATCAGCAGTGCTTTGTCCTATGGATACACTCGTCCCGTCCCCGCGCGCCATAGGAATGTGGAATTTCCATCACTGGCTCCAGAGGCTGTAAACAAAAGATGGTGCGCGACCACCCCCATCCATTGCTTATCCGGGCCGGAATTCGCTTTTTGAGTTTTCACCCAGATAAAAATTTTACAGCCTTCCCCTGGAGTGTTTTTTTTATTTGTTGGTAACACGGAGGAAGTCACGGAGTGTCACGTGCCGTGACTTCATACAGGTGTCATCTACCGCCCGTGCTGTGGGACGCGGAAGCTTTACGTGCGCGTCGTGAAGAGGCATATGGGGGCTTGAAAACAGCTGCTGCCATCTCCTCCCACACCACCCACCCCGCGCCTCCCTCCATGCTCCAGTGCAACCCATCTCATGCAATGAGCGCTCGAGAGAATTTTTCTAACCGTGTGCGACATCGTGAAGTGAGTTTGTGTGCGCCCGATGGGGTTTTTCGCGAGTTGGCAATAATCGCCGTGTCATTTCGTGAGTTCTCTCGTGCCGCGAAGGGCTTTCGGCAAACGTCTTGGGAAACCCGCGGAAGCCACGGCCGCCGGGTTCGCGTGCAGCACAGAGGAGTTTTATTTTTTATACTCTTAGGTTTTTTCGGTAAAGTCACGCAGGTAAAAAATAAATAATAAAAATAATAAATAGTAGAAATAAAATAATAAAAGGATTTATGATTTATTTCTATCATTTTTTCTATTATTTTTATTATTTATTATTTATAAATAATAAAATTAATAGAAATAAAATAATAAATGGAATTATTGTTTCATTTCTATTATTTTTATTACTTATTTTTTACCTACGTGACTTTACCGAAAAAACCTAAGAGTATGAATCCTTGCAGTCACGAAAGCTTCAAATCTAGAATTTTTTTTACTTTCCCGAATATTTTGTCGTGGTCGTTGCTGCTTCTGCTGCACATTCTCGGTGCAACGGACTTCCATGCACAGTGTACGCGCTTCGAATGAAATGAATGTGTGAAATTGAAAGACTTACATTTTTAAAAAAACTCACCGCTCCAGTTCTGCTCGGTGGTTTGCAAAGGAATGATGTCATTGACTGCAAAGTTCACGGCTGCTGAAATCTCGACGCACCATCGTGATGACAATGGATGGCACGCCTCTGCTTTGAAGTACTGTGAGCAAACCGGATTTGGCTTATGTGGGTTTTTGTCAAGAGCTTGTGACTTGCCACCAGATAAATATTTCAGTGTTAGCTTGGTAGTTAAGATGGTACAGTCATATTTGTTACATGCCTTTTGTATTAAAGGTGTGTATTTGCATTCTACACGTGTGTATGTGTGTGCTGTTGCCAGAATAATAATTAATTTCCGTTTAAACACTTCTGTTTTTAAAATATTATTTCCATTTTATTTAATTCACTTTCTGATATGCGTGTAACGATGCATCAAGCCGTGACAACCCTTTTTTTACTTTCACAGTACAGTACATGCATCAACCTCTGTGTGTTGACTGTCAATTATTAATGCAAATGATATGCTGGTGGAGGAACCAAACAAGCAACTGAAATAAATATAAACATTGCGGTTGAGACGAGACACAAGCTAAATAAATGTTTGGTTAGAATCGTGACCCCTTCCCCCAGAAGCGGATGTTCACAGAATCAGTCACAGGGTGAATCGATACATTTACTGTATGTCGAACTTCTTTCGCACCATACCGCGCTAATCGGAGGTGCGGGGAAGGACCACAAACTAAACGCAAAAAGTGAGTTTTCAATCTCGATTTAATAGTTCGTAGCGCCAGTGGCTTCCAATACAATGCATTCTTACGAACATAACATACATCGTGTACGAGTCTTTTCATATATACGTTGCATAGCAATTGATATCGTGGGTGAGAAAATTATCACATGAATGGCCATTTCACAAAGCCATAATGCTTCTTTTGTAATGGAGACATGGACACGCGCGCGCACACCCGCACACCATAATAGCAAGTTGTATAATAAACACAAAAAATACCATCTGCCACTAATGTCATTGGCATGGTCATGTTCATTGCGCTGGGTGTTGCGGCTGCTGCCTGCAGTCCCATCACTTTGCAGGCAGTGGTTTGGTGGCTCAGGCAAAAATATATCCGTGAAATAATTCGACATCTTTTGAGCTGCATAAAATAATGTGCCACGGTTTTGACTCTTTGGAGATGGCGGTCTTAAGCAAGTCTGCGTGCGTTACACGCGCAGCGCGATGATGTCACACGGCGTGCAAGGCACGATAGGAAGATCAATCCTATGATCGCAATCGCACATTTTGCTGTCTAGAAATCACCTCTTGCGTGTATTAACTACGATACTCTTAATGGATCTCAATGTGCGTTAACTACTTGGCTGTTGGTTGGTTACCTGGTCAGGAGGTGGCAGTACAGAAAGTCGGCTGCTCACCTTGTCTGCATGGACATCTAATTATTCTCCTCCTTATATGTGCAGGTTTATGCATGATTAGTGAGAGTAAAATAATCAATTTTAATCTATAAAAACCCATGTGTACTCTTCTATACCCACTCAGTATCTTGGAACATAACAAGTATACACAGCTGTACCGTACTGATAATGTCTTGCCTGGCATTGAGGCCTTTCTGGATAAATCCACTCAAGATTATTATTTATTGCACGCTAGGGGCATTGAGAGATATTCAGTACTGGTTGTGATGATATTTGGAATGGCCATTTTTGGGCCAATCTCTCCATAAGATCCACCATCAGCGTCTCACAACGTGGTCATTAATTTATCGACCTTGGAGGGATCATGGCCTTCCAACCCAACTCAGGCGTGGAAGTGTGGCAGCCTTTCCTCTTCTCTTTCTAAAAGTTTTTTTTGGCATTTTCCATTGGAGTTTTCTTCAAACCGTGCTGCCCACGTCATGCGTCCGTTTCGCGACACGCAGGGGCCCATTTTATAAACTTTTTACAGAACAGGTCTGTGTCTTTATACTGGGCTTTTGTTTTGTTGCAAAAAATGTTTTTTTAAAAACTGTTACAGAGCAGTGATTCACCCTCACTTCTGAAGCCCCCACTTCAAGTGACCTCTCATCCACATGAGGAGTGCTGGCGGCACTTAACCTCGTGTCCTGCTGTAGAGACGGTTAGTCGCTTGGATGTCAAGACAATACAGTTAAAAAACAAACCTTCATTCGCGGATTTTTCTTTCGTGAAATTAGATTATTCGCGATTTTATATTTGTCCATGGTTTACGTTTCGCGCCTTTTTCTCCTCCAGCTGTTCACGATTTGGCAACATTGTGTCATGGAGAAAGGTTCCTTGTGCAGTTCAGTCATAACAATTCCATTTATTTAGCGGCTTTTCATCAAGGATCCCAACGCGCGCCGTGCAGGACGCAGCAGCAGACACTCGGGAAAAAATAATTATATTACAAATGTATTTTAAGAATCCACTCACTAAGTGGTGCTTTTTGGATTTCGATCGTGGGGTGCAAGCGTCGAGCGAGGAAGTAAGAGTGAGAGTTAAAGACAGAAATAAGTTATGAGTTCAGCTGAAAAAGGAGAGTTGTTGATAGACTAGCTTGTGATAGTGCATCTGCTGACCATCATCATCATCACACCCCCATCATAATCCGAGGTAAATAAAGCTTCCAAATGTACAGTATAATGTATTGGACATCTGTAAAACTACTGGACATCTGTGAAAAATTGCTTCATAGCTCATCGGATTTTCTCCAGGATAAATAAAGACTCCGATTCTGAAGATTCGGGTGTATTTGATTGTCTTCTATTTTTGTTGTATTATTGTACATATTACTAAATAATGTGGATGACATTTTTGCGTACAGGATTAATATTATGAAACATTTTCATTTTCTCCCATATGTCCAAGCGGACACGGGAGCCTATAACCCCATTTTCCCCAGATAAACATTGTCTATTAAATTCGCGAATTCTACTTTCACGCAGATTTTCAAAGAACAGAAACCCTCACGGATTTCGAGGCCTTTCCGTACTTGTCATTCTGAGCTGGAATTTGTGTGACAGGTGAAATACCCAAATTAGGTGTGAAATTAGGTGAAACACCTAACTTTATATGATAGGGCTTTTTTTGTGCAGTCATTAGTGACCGAGCTAAGACCACCAACTCGCTACATTTGAGAGCTCGGTTTAATCCCAGTTGGCTGAAACCCAGATTTAATCCATGGTCTCGGTGGCTTCCAGATCAGTGCTTTGATCCCTGAGCAAACCTGGCTGGATTTTAATAATCATCCGCATCATTAGCCATGATTCGTCCACTGCTGGATAAAGGTCTGCCAAAGCCGTCGTGCGATGCAGCAGTCCACAGAATATAGGGATCCGCACAAAGGGCTTTATTAACAGTTTCCGTGTTTATCTTCTTGGTTCTTTCGGTAAAGTCCCGTAGAAGGGAAATATTAAAATAATAAAAATCAAACATAATAAAATAATTCTCACGACGTTTCGGCCACAACGCAAGCAGCCGTCCTCAGGTGAAGAACAGGTCTGTCGGAAAGACAACGTCTGAATGGCCCATCTGTCGGAAAGACCTGTTCTTCACCTGAGGACGGCTGCTTTAAATCGAAAGTTTCCGTGTTGTTCGCGTTTACCTTGTACGTAATCTGAACTTCTTTCGCACCGTACGTAGCCAACCGTTCCGCCGTCTCTCCCGTTGTCTCTCCCGTACGCTTTCTGTCGCGCAGAGCGAGCAGGAGCAGGCGCGCCCAGCCATGGAGGAGAAAGGCCCACGCGTGGCCGACTACTTCGTGGTGGCCGGCCTGACGGAGGAGTCCAAGCCCCTGGAAGAGGACATGGCGTTCGCCGAGGGGCGGCAGAAGGCGGTGCGGCGGCGCGACCCCATCACGGACGTGGCGGTGGTGTGCCGCTCGCAGGGCGAGGAGCCGCCACAGGGCTACACGTGCATCGAAGTGACCCCGACGAACCTGGATGCCGACCTCAACCACGGCAGCCTCAGCAGCCCCCAGCTCTACCTGTGCTATCGGCGTGGCCGTGACAAGCCGCCGCTCACTGATCTGGGGTAAGGGCACGTGCTCGATCACTCGATTGCTCGTTCGCTCGCTCGCTCGATCACTCGATCGCTCGCTCGCTCGCTCGATCACTCGATTGCTCGTTCGCTCGCTCAGTCAGTACGTCCGTTCGTCTAAGTCCGGCCGGCCGTCGGTTGGTCAGTCGGCCCTGTAGCCAGGGCTGCATTGAAAAGTTAAAGTGGTACTGGTCAAACATCCCAAAGCGGGACCCTGATGAAAAAGCACCTTGAGATTCGGTGAGTCTTACGTGGATAAATAATATACATGTTACATTTTAATATGTTGCTGTGCATTTAAGGGAAGGTGAGCGAGTTGGATGCGTACTAATAGACATCTTGACTCGTCTGGCTCTGTTATTGTTTTGGTGACAGCCTGACAACTGTTGCAATTGTAAGTGAAAACTTCTGCAAACTTGCCAAGTGATAAATAATGAGGGCAATGACATTTATAAGCGGCATTATTTTCAGACTTTTGTATTATGATTAAATGTTCTTGCTGTTGTTGCCGCTACTGCTGCTTCTATTACTGCAACTGCTACTCCTATTACTGCTGCTGCTGGTGCTGGTCAGGGTTCTATACGAGTGGAAGGAGCGCCTGATGCAGGGCTGCGAGACAATCCGCACTACGCCGTACGGCCGCCCGGCCAACGTGAACAACAGCGCGCAGCACATCTTCGTGACGTACCGGCGCGCGCACGAGTCCGCGAGCCAGAACGCACTCGCCGTCACCGACATCTGCATCATCGTCGCCAGCAAGGGCGAGACGCCGCCGCACACCTTCTGCAAGGTCAACAAGAACCTCAACTCCGGCATGGTGAGCGTCAAGGAGCGTGTGAACCAATCGCGCGCCAAACTCCGGGTCATCCTCGCGGCGGCGATTTCTGGCTGGCTGTCGAAGAAAGGAGGTCGCCGCATCGCACGCGCTTTCAGATGCGCTTCTGCGGCCGTCTGGAACGCTCTTCCTTCCGATGTTAGAAAGCCACTGGAGCTATGCACTTTTAAATAATTTCCTTGGAACTGATTTTTGTGTTTAGTTGTTTCGTCCTCACTCAGCTCCTCCGATTCACACGGATGGCTACCTACGGTGCGATAAAAGTTCAACATACACACATCCAGGGCGATCTGTGTATGGATACCACCCACTGGTTCCATACTTTACCAGCCAGGGTGGCACAGCGGTGGAGCGAGTTGCCCGCCATCGGAAGGTGTTGCGAGTTCAAATCCAGGATTGATGAATTATTAAGCAAACTCTGGACCGCTCTGACTTTCTGGGCCTTTGGCAGCTGAGTGAGGCTCGTTAAACTAAACTCCCGGATTTCCACATTTTATTGGCAACAGCACTCTGCAAAAAAATCTGGGAAACCCCTGTTTGACGTGAAAATCAATACCGTACACAGAGACACCTTCTGCGTTGCTGTTGAACATTAAATACTAGGCTGTAACAAGACTCATTCGCCTTTTAAATATGCCCCCACTGTTCCTTTACAGCACCCTGAGGTGCCGTTGCATTTGGGCGCCCTGTAAATCCGCATTGTAATTGTAAATAAGATTAAGAGCCATTGCTCACTGTTATACGGTCAGAAAATCGTTGTCATCTCCTTTGGGATGCTGTTTAAGAGCACCACAACCCCCCCATTGGTGAACAAACCTGGTGGCGAGATGGTAAGTACCTCGCTGGGTATGCAGGAGGTCGTGGGTTCAATCCCAACCCTCAAGCCTTTGGATATTTGGAGTTTGGATCTTCTCAACCGTGGTCATGTGGATTTCTCTCCAGGACCTCCGGTTTTTCCCTGCACATTTGTGTTTAGAGTATTTGGCTGCTATAAATTTCTACACGATAAGCCACTTGGTTGAGCTATCGTCTGCGGCCAGGTAGCTTAAAGAGCCGTATAGCTCAGTGAGCCTTTACCTGGTCAAATAAAAACTAAAATAATAAAAACTCGGACTTTGAGATGCGCGCATATTACTCTTGGCTCTGAAATCGTAACAGCGCTCACCAGTTCATGGATTCTGTTGCTGTTTTGCTGCGGAATGCCTAAAAATTCCGTTGTCGTGATGACGCTTGACGCAGTTTCAAGCGAAACGCCGCATCCAACTCCTAAATTCGGTCGTGAGAATTCTTCAACTTAACCGGCCAATTTAAACAATAATACTTGGCTCCTCAAACACTCATTCACCTGATAATTTGATGTTGTTTGGCTGTGTCGGGTGGTCAAAGGATACTCGGAACATAAATTCGGCTGAATTGTTCCTTGACCAAACCCAAAATGTAATTTTGAATCGTACCTGTTGACTGTGAAAACCTGCTATGTGTTAAGTTAAATCCATGGTCGTTGTTTTTGTTTGCTCAGTGGGGTGCCTCTGTGTTCCTGTGCTACAAGAAGTCTGTGGTTCGAGCCAACTCCATCGCGTACAAAGCCGGTGAGAACTCGATCACCTAAACCAGGGGTGGAGATCCTTTTCCATACATGGTGCTGAACAGGGCTTTCAAACACCTTTGGCATGGGCCACACATGAACATGCAGCTCAACCACTTCTCTGACTGCAAGAGGCCCTCGCAGGGTTGAAAGTGACTAAGCATGCGAACATTAGGAACATGGTTTTGCTGCCAGTACAAAAATATTACCCTCTAGAATCCCATTCTTTGCGGCTAAGACGTTTGTAGTAACAGATAAATATCGTTTGTGGGTCATTTCTAAGTGGTGGGTTCTCATGTGGCCATGAGTCGTATGAACTTGAAACAGCGGGCCATGTTTGGCCGACCCTCGGGACCGTAACTTTCCCACCGCTGATTTATACACTTGGATATAGTTTTCTACGGAGCCCATGTATTGCAAGTGGCACCGCAGAAATCCGCGCATTGTGCTATAAACCTCTCTACCTGCGTTTGCTTCCCACCCATGGCTAGGATCGGTGGAAAATGGGTATGAGAACTGGTCCTGGGTCTCCCCTAGGTCAGCTCAACCTTATATGAGCACTTGGAACAGATGACATTCGTTACTCTTTCACGCGTCACATGGAAGACCGCGCGAAGGTTGTCACCTTCTTTCACCTCCTCCTCTCGTCACGCTCTTTGCTCGGCCACTCATTCGCGTCACGCCGATGATGCCACTCGCCGGCGCTGGCAGTGCGGGAGTCGGCTGTCGTCGTTGCGCGTGACCGCGTGGGCGTGTGCCAGCCGCGGTTCGCGCGTGCTCGCGCACTCACTTCTCGGCAGTGTTTTTCCACACGCGCGCGGGTGGGACTTACTGCCGTGCGCCGATTATGCAACCGGTTCAATGTCGCCGGCTGGTTAATGAGTAAACCGCGGTGGAGGTGGCGGAAGAGAGGTTGTCGCGCTTAGGGTCCCGTGCCTGGGTTTGTCGATGCTCGGCCGCACGTGTTCATAACGCGTGCACGGAGGGATCGTGTGAATGTTATCCGTTTAGATTATGCCTTGTGAGAAAACCCATCCACGCCACGCCGGTCATGGGAGTTATTTGACCATTCGTTTGGCTGGTGTGTGTAGGTTTTCAAGCGGAGGGTAGTTAATGTCAGGACTAGGCATTACACTCCACTTGATGGCTGGGAGTCAAAATCATCAGGTCGCTGGGTTCATAGCGCGGTGCAATTTACCACCATTGCCACTGCTCGTTTTGCTTGATGCAGTCCGTATTCGCTGATGTTCTGACGTTAACTTGTGTTCGTATTGACCCTCCGCCAGAGGTCGCAACCGAGTACCCGATACCCGTACCCTACCCGATACCCGGCTACGCGTACCCGGCCGGGTACGGGTACCCGGTACCCATTTGCGACCCTGGTGCGGCCGGGTACGGGTACGGGTAAGGAATCAAAACCCGTTTGCGACCTCTGCCCTCCGCTCTCGGCGGCCTCTCAACCACTTCAAGTAAAGCACATCGAAAGGGTGGATTAAACTTATCACGAGCAAAGCCGCCACTCCACTGTTGCAACACGCACATCGGGCCTGCGGGCGTGCCGTTGGCAGTTTTAAAATAGCTGCCGGTGACCGAGTCGAAAGTGTGCGCCCATTGTACAGTCGCCCGCTATTTACAGCAGCGCCTGGCACTCACCTTGGCCGTCTGCTCGGTGATGGTGGGGGCTGGGCGGGGGTCGTCGGGTGGAGGGGCACCATTACTAAAAGCCCTCGTAAAACAGGCCGGGGAGTTTTTTTAGTTTTTTTGTTCATGCGAGCAGTCACCCCTTCGGTGGCAGTGGTCAGGCGTTGGCAGAATGTTGTGATCGTCACGCCCGCACATCTGTTTCGTTGGCCTAAGGAAATTGTACAAAAGTATGTGTATGTATGTATTCTTTTGTATGTATGCTATTTTTATGTATCTATGTGTGTATGTATCTATGCTGTTGTATGCACCTATGTGTGTTTGTATGTATGTATGCATGGAGGCCACTGCTCAGGATGACTGATTATTTTTGCTTTCGTAACAACGTCACGCTTGGCAAATAAGATGCTGCTGTGCCCATTCCTGTTGTCAGGATTAGCACGATCGGCTACGTACGGTGCGAAAGAAGGTCAACATACATACAAATAATGTCAGGAGCACCCGCAGCCTTCAGTTGTGTGTCTGCACTCGTTTCAAGTGTGGAAAACTTTCAACCGCAATGCATCCAACCACCACTGCCACATCACCCCGGCTTGTCCATCTCGCCGTGCGCCGGCACCCTGCTCGTTTGATCACACGCGTGCGTGTGATCTTGCGCAGGCCAGCTGAGCCGCTACCCGAACGAGGACTACGAAACGTTCCCTCTGCCCGAGGCCGTTCCCATGTTCTGCCTGCCCATGGGCGCCGTCATCGAGTGCTGGCCGCCCAAGACCAAGTGCCCAGCACCCATCTTCTCCACGTTCATCCTCACCAGCGTCTCCGGGGACAAGGTGCCCCCCCTCCTCCTACACCCTGCGGCGCTCGTCCGTTTGGCCGGAGGGCATGGCGTGCGGCACCAATGGCAAACCCTTGCCGTTGTTGGGGTGGTGGCAGAGGTCGCAGTCGGGTACCCGATACCCGTACCCTACCCGATACCCGGCTACCCGTACCCGGCTGGGTACGGGTACCCATTTGCGACCCTGGTGCGGCCAGGTACGGGTAAGGAATCAAAACCCGTTTGCGACCTCTGGGTGGTGGTCTTGTTGCTCTGGGTGGACTCTGTTTAAGACACCCATAGCCTAATTCTCATGGTACATTCCCCCCTCCACCCTGCCCCCCTTCCCGCCCAACAATTCCAATTTTATAATCGCTATCATTTAAACGATGAAAGTGTCCTTTCGGAACAATGTCAGTCGACCTTCCCTCTCAATGACACAGAAAATACGTAATGATTTTTTTTAATTCACCTGATATTTATTGTACGAGTTCACTGAAGCAAAGCTTTTCTTCTTCTTAGGTTTTTTCGGTAAAGTCACGTAGAAAGTAAAATAAAATAAAAACAAAAATCACGACGTTTCGGAGGCAACACAAGTCTCCGTCATCAGGTGGGACCGTCACAGCCAGATTAGCTGTATCACTTGCCAGATTAGCTGTATCAAGTGATACAGCTAATCTGGCTGTGACGGTCCCACCTGATGACGGAGACTTGTGTTGCCTCCGAAACGTCGTGATTTTTGTTTTTATTTTATTTTACTTTCTACGTGACTTTACCGAAAAAACCTAAGAAGATGATTCCTTGCAGTCACGAAAGCTTCAAATCTAGAAAGCTTTTCTTGGCAAATTAACAGTTCTATTCTCTGCTGTCCCTGTAGTTTTAAATTCTAATAAAACGGTTCTGAACGGAATTCGTAAAATTAGGCGACGCCATTGCTGCACGTTTACGATCGCTCTCAACACTCGGCGAGCGTTTCCTTTGACGTTGGCGTCACTTTATTATTATCATGATCATCAACATTGTTCCTCCATCCCAGGTGTACGGGGCGGCGGTGCAGTTCTACGAGCCCTATCCCGCGGAGCGGCTCAGCGAGAAGCAGGCCGTGCAGCTGGGCCTGCGCAGCAAAGTCGACCGACGGCCGCTGCCTGGCCCGCCGTTCTCTGTCAACACCAACAAGTGCATCTGCCTGCTGTCGCGTTGGCCGTTCTTCGACGCCTTCCGCAAGTTCCTGCTCTTCGTCTACCGGCTGTCGTTCTCCGGGCCGCACGTGCTGCCCATTGAGAAGTGAGCGGCGGCCGCGTGAGTGGTCGGTCGTTGTGGCCGCAGGTCATTGCGAGCAGGGCTCAATCCGATTTGGCTTCGTAGAGCGTTTGTCGTGTGGTGCTTGTGTAGGTGTATGTGGCGGTAGTGTAGTGGTTAGCGTGCTGTGCTACGAACCTAGCCAACACCGGTGACGATTATCTGAACCGGTTCTGGGCCTCCCTTAGGTCGACTCTGCTTCAAATGTTAGTACCTGGTGCAGTGTCTAAACATCGCCACTGGGGAGACAAAGGCGGTCGGGCGTGGTGTTGGCCACCCACCCCCTTGTGTGCCGTGCCGGCCTTTATAGGTGCTCACGAACAGCACTTGCCCCAACAGCCTGTTACAGACTATATGGGGGATCTTTGTCTTGTGTGGCGGTGGGGTTGAGTGTGGATGGATAGCTATTTTGTGTATATAGTTGCGTGTGATTGTGTGTGTGCGAGTGAGTGAGTGAGTGGATGGTACTTGGGCACGTGTGCCTTTTGTGGGAGCAGTAGTACAGTGGTTATCGCACTGCTTCGAACCCGGTGCCCTGAGTTTGACTTCCTGGTCACGGCTTACATTAGCGGCGAGGTGATGTCTGAATCGGTCGTAAGTCTCCCCAAGGTCGACGCAGCCTTAAATGAGTACCTTGGTATATTGTGTAAATATCAGCACTGGGAAGACAAAGGCGGGTGTGGTGCATACCATACCAGCCTTAATAGGTGCTCACAAATATATTTTTACTCTTAAGAGTCTGCAAGGCTAAACGGGGCGATTTTGTACGTATCTTTCAAGCAGCAGCATAAACGTCTGCATTGCGCTAACATTCCTGGCCTACGCACAAGACTGGTCATGTTTAGCCGATGATGAAAATGGCATTGCCCTTCCCTCGGGACAACTTAACCCCTAAATGAGCAATGTGCCTAGTATGGTCAGCATCGCACTACGGAGATGGACAGCTTGGCTCGCGTAATGCCAGCCTCACCACTCCCACGTGTGTTGGTCTCTGCCTTAATGAGCTCTCATTAATTTTCATCGTACGTGTATACGTGGCCATATGCCTATTCACTTTCACCCGTGGTAATTGTGCTGTTTGCGCTTTAAGACGTGAGCAAATAACGCGATTAGATATTTGTTTAGTTTTTCGGGTGTTTGTGCGATTGCGTTCGCTCCGGTAATGTTGACCCGTTTTGTCGCGTGTGTGTTTGGCCTCGTGGTGTTTGCTTGAAGGCACATCTCCCATTTCATGTTCCACGTGCCCTTCCCTTCTTCCCAACGGCCACGCATCCTTGTCCAGGTGAGGCTCTTTAACCTAAACCTCGTTTAATAATAGGGGTTTTTCCCCCTTTTTCTGGCAACAAAACTGAAACCTTTTTACAAGGATTCATGTCTGCATTAACCACAATACTTGCAGTCAAAATGCAAACAAAAAACACACTGATAATATGTGCATTGTCCTTGAAACTGATTGCTCCACACCAAGGGACGGCTTTCTTTTGAGCCTCGACCCAATTGGTGCTCGACCAGAGGACGCCAAAAGGCGTACAGCTCAAAGACAATGCACTATCAAAGTAACAGCGTTTGTTCGTTCACTCGTTGATTCGATCGTCACCTGCGAGACGGGTTCGTGGAGAAACACAGAACGTCCTCTGCAACTGGCAAAGCGAACTTTGTATGAGCGATCCTGCCAACCCATTGTAACATTCCTCGAGAATCATAAACCGGGGGAGATTGCGCGACAAGATTTGGGCATCTCAATGTGCGAGAGCGAAAATGAGCGTGGTATTCCTGGGCCATGATGGATGGCAACAGCGTGGTGAGGCCTTCATCCAGCAGTGGATAGAACATAGCTGATGTCGATTATCATGGGAATCATAAACTGTCAGTATTGTTAACTAGCATTTGGTTTCATCGCACCCCAAATGGCCATTTGGGCTGGCTCCTGTTGTAATGTGCCTCTAGTTCACGTGGTTTTTGTTTTGTTACATCCTGGGATCGATGCAATTACCTGGGTTTGTTGGGAGCAAACCAGGTTCGGGTCACATGCCAGAACATGTGACAGCCTCTCAGAGAATGGAGCAATGTGTGCAGACACTTTTCACATTGTGGTCTCTGTTCAGGAGTGGGATAATTGCCAGAAAATCACTCCCTTGATTGCCACGTCCCGAAAGGGGCCTGTCATTTTGAGAATATACTGCAGATACGTGTGCATGGTGCTTACCAGGTTGAGATCGAAAGGCGCATTGGTTAACCCACTGCGCTGCATAACCAGCCGCACTAGTTGACTACTGGACATCTGTGAAGGAGAGCTTCACAGCTCATCGAATTCCTCCGGTATAAATAAATATTCTGATTTGAATTCTCCGCCACAGCTAAGATCAGTGATCAATTCTATCGGTACTAGGTATCGGCCTCTCGATTTAATTGACCCATAACTCAATGCCTGATGTTTTCTTGTTCATGTTTTTGTTTGTTGCGGTTGCACCCGATTCAAGAGCCGAATGGCTCACAGGGCTATACCTAATAAATTAACTTTGAAATGAACTTTGAAAATGAACTTTGATGTGGTGTGAAACGTCAGCGCTTGGGGCCAGGCATGCTCGCAAAACAGCATTTGTCCCAAATAGTCTATCGCACTCAGTGGGGGGGATCTTTGCTTTTGTTGCGTACTAACAGCAGCTGCTGCTGCTATGGTATTTGTGTTTTGTGCTACAGCTGTCTATGCAGGACTCCCTGGTGCTGTCCCAGCCCATCGCCTCACCTCTACCTCTCAGGTAGCCCCCCCCCCACGCTCCTTTGGCCCGAGGCTCCCCGCGGAGCATGTTGGCAACGTGTGTAACTGAGCTGAGAGCAGTGATTCCCAATCTTTCTGGACCTGCGGACCACCACTCAACACCCCCCCCCCCCACCCCAAGATTAATTTGCAGACACACCCTGCACGTATAACTTTTCAAGATTTAAACTGCTGTAACTCTTAGTATCCACAAGACCGCTTCCAATGCCCTTGTAGGCACCATCGGTTGGTCTGTGGGCCACAGGTTGGGAATCACCGACTTGGAGAGAACCAGGCGACCGTTCTCGGTTGGCAAATGCAGTCACACCTCGGTATACGACCGCTTTGGAATACGTCGAATTTGGTACACGTCGTGTTTTGACGAGCAAAAAATGTCTTGGGATACGACGTCTTGCTTGGGATATGGCGCGCTTGCTAGAACGTGTATGGGTCGGGATGAAAATTCACAGAGTTAGAGCCCCGTTCACGATTGAAACAAAGCGCGGCACCTCAGTCTGCCTGTAGATCTCGGTCAGTGCACAACCCTTGCTCTAACTCTCTGTGAATTCATCTTGGTTCTTTCGGTAAAGTCACGTAGAAGGGAAATAATAAAATAATAAAAATAAAACATAAAATTATTCTCACGACGTTTTGGCCACAACGCAAGCAGCCGTCCTTAGGTGAAGAACAGGTCTGTCGGAAAGACAGCGTCTGAATGGCCCATTCAGACGCTTCTACGTGACTTTACCAAAAGAACCAAGAAGATAAATCCCTGCAGTCACGATTTTTTTGCGAACTTATGTATGCACTTCAGTAATAAGTAGTGTCTAAATTATTTTACACAACCCCATTGATGTATAATTTGCCATATAAAATATAATTTCTTATACTCTGGAACGGATTATTTCCTTTCCCTTTATATCTTATGGGAAAAATTCTTTGGTATACGTCATTTTCGGTATCAGTCCTACCTTCTGGAACGAATTAGCGACGTATACCGAGGTACCACTGTATTTGTGGTACCGTCGTAATTATTCGGAGACGTATTTGTGGTACCGTCGTAATAATTCGGAGACGAAGGACATTTTTTTCTCTAAATCATTGAGCGGTCCAAAATAAGCATTGTGCTTGTATTGTAGACTGATGGACCCGGCCCGTCCTAGGGATGGCGTCACATAAGACGTGACGCTCACCTGACCCTCGTCATTTATTCAGCGCTCACCTGACACTCCCACTCGCCAGCTTTACACCGTAGTCGTAGGAGGCCCATTGAGATGAATCTTTAACCTCCACCCTACCATCCAACGCGCACACCCTGTTGTCAAGCAGCACACACCTATCTGTCGTATGATATTTAAACGGAGATGTGGGGCTCGTTTCACCTGCCAGGCTATTTATTATATTGCATGATAGAGTAGATAGGCAGCGTGAGGGCCGATAAGATCAATTATTGGGTTGAAGATAAATTGTTAAATTGGAATGTTGTCCTTCATAGCATACACAACATTTCACAGGCTTCCAAGATGTCCCACATCTCCGGTTAGCACGGTTGACTACGTACGGTGCTAAAGAAGTTCTGTTTAACACGTCGGCTTTCGAAACTAATATCATCCATAGTATAGGTTTTTTGGGTTAGATTGCGTAAATATATTAATGTGTCATTAAACCCGCCACCAACGAACACAGCCAATTAGGTAGTTTTGTCACGTAAACAAAACATGCCGATTCGTTACGAGTACAGCACACAGGTGTGTTGGGAGAGCCAAGCAACAACATTTACAATCTTGAGTACGACGTTTCTTTCGCCAGTAATTACAACCAGCTTCATCAAGCGACAGCCAGATTTGTGTAGAAATCCTTCAGTTTTTTTCCTTGGAGGGAAAGCAGTTCTACGTACATACCTCTTTCATTGAAATTGGTGGAGCTAGCTAGCAGGAGTTCTCTCTGGACAAAGACACATACATTCTTAAATAACTTGCAGATTACATTTTGATTTAATGCTTTCGCGACTGCAAGGATTCATATTCTTGTTTTTTTTGGTAAAGTCACGTAGAAGGGAAATAATGAAATAAAAAAATATAAAACAATAAAATTCTCACGACGTTTCGACTGCAACACAAGCAATCGTCATCAGGTGTGAAATGTCCTTACTGTGGATTTCACAGCTGATGATGATTGCTTGTGTTGCAGTCGAAACGTCGTCAGAATTTTATTGTTTAATATTTTTATTATTTTATTATTTCCCTTCTACGTGACTTAACTTGCAGATTAGCCACTTATTGTATAGACACATACCTAGGCTGTGTTTCCGGGCTATCTGACGTGAGTTTGAAGCTTTGTGAACGAGAAAAAGATTCAAAAATCATTGCCAGACACCCCATCAATACGCTCGCAGTGATGTCACCGCAATCACGCGTTCAAACAAATCGGAGCGTTGGCATAATAACGTCACTGGAATGTGATAACGGCGTGTCTGGCGCAACTCTTTGTGGGTTTTTTTCTTCATCATTTACCAAAGCTTCAAATTCTTGAAAAATATCCTGGGATACACACAGCCTGTGTGTGTGGTGTGTGTGTTTGCAAGATACATTCCAATTGGCATGTTTGGCTATGGCGTTGTGCCCAGTTCAATGCAAGCTTAGATTTGTGCTACAATACCAGAGTTATTTCAGGCACGTTACAATACAGTGAATGTTTTTAATACTTCTCTGAAGATAAAAAAAGTAAATGGCTTCTTGCCTCAGATGAGCAGTGTTGTGATCTTCTCTTATCGGCATCTTCAGCCCTGATAACACTTTGAACTTTTCTAAAAGGAGCAAAATGAATTGCTAGATATGGGTACACGTGAAAATAAAACATGTTTTGCAGCATTTGGGCCAAGCGTCGGCATTTAATTTTACAAACCTTATGACTGGTTTCGCATCTCTTTGGTAACATCGGCACAGTGCGGTTTCTTGAATGAATGATGCCCTGCTGACGGAATGTTATTGACAAGAGCACTCCGCTTAAACTATGGAACCCATTCAGAACAAAACTGCGATATTGTACGCTGTTAATATTACAAGTGGAATTATTTATCGATCCTTGGTTGCGATTCAAATCGAAATCTTTATTTTTTACGTTGTCGTCAAGGATAGCAGCTCTAGTCCCCTACAGAGGTCAAGTAAACCCATTATTTACGTCATATGAATAAAAAATAGAAACATTCTATCACATCTGAGTCAATGCTTCTACTATGCGCTTGCATGGAATTATACTCGGAGAACATT
Organism: Lampetra planeri; assembly: GCF_965212315.1. NCBI lineage: Eukaryota > Metazoa > Chordata > Hyperoartia > Petromyzontiformes > Petromyzontidae > Lampetra > Lampetra planeri. The sequence goes on along the minus strand of NC_136145.1, from coordinate 3,467,048 downwards.
CATAAGTTACATAAACCATATTGACCCTCATTGAAGATTAGGTTTATTTTGGGCAGGACACTTCGCTAGAAGGGACGGTAGCCGATAGTTTAGTAGAAGCTCAATGTATTGTTGCTTCATCCAGCAGTGGATAGATCATAGCTCCTGATGATGGTGACGTGATCGTAAGGCTATAATAAGACCCCTTATCAATTAATGAAGGGACGCAGCGATCCACGCAGTAGTGAATGCACCGCAAAACACAACGAGCTCAAGGTTGCCTTCTGTCATGCCCCGTGCAGTGGCGCGTCGTTTTGCACGCTGCTCCAGAACCTGGGGCCCGAGAACGCGGCCACGCTGCTCCTGTTCGCCCTCACGGAGAACAAGATCCTCATCCATTCGCTGCGACCTGCCGTGCTCACCAGCGCTGCCGAGGCCCTCAACGCGGTGAGCGGGACACCTTCTCCCCCCCCCGCCCCCTCCCGTGACCTTCCTCCGCGACCCCACGGGGTCGCCACAACAAACTCTGGTCCTTCTACAACCCTCGGCTCAGCAGCAGCCCCCCCTTGGGAGGTTTAAACACCGCCGCCCTATGGCCTTTTGTGGGAAAAGTCTGCACAAGCTGGGGATAGGCGCACGCCTTATACAGAGTGCTTCAAAAAAATGTTAACTTCGGAGAAATTGTAACAATACCACAAGAAATGTGCCTTCGGGCTCTGGAGACCACCTGGAGAGATTCCAGGCACGCGTTGATAATGATGGCAAACAAGTGGAGACGTTGACTTTTTGAAGCTATTAACATACATTTTTTTTTTTATCATGTTACAGTGAATTATCCGTTATTTTTTCCATTTAAAAACGATAGTCCCATATAAGTGTTAACATTTTTTTTGAAGCAGCCTGTATACTAAGCGAGCATTGTACGAAGAGCAGTATCTTCACAGTGAGGATCCTTACCCATAAACATCTAGCAGTTCAAGAGCATTCGTTTAAGCAAGACTTACTCGGCTGACGAGACGCTGAATATTGCGTGTATTTCAATGCACCTCCAATTAGAATGGTTGCCTATGTACGGTGCTAAAGAAGTTCAGCATAAATATATAAGCCATCCTGCTAATATAAAAAAAAAACACTTCCCACAATCCCATGTAGCTGATGGGATGTGTTAAAAACAATACAATTATTATATTTTTTTTAGCTGTGAATCCTAGATAGAATCTTATAAAATCGAATGTTAGTAAACAATGCTACGCCTTTTGGCGTCATCTGGTCCAACACCACGTGAGACTCGGCTCTAAGAAAAGCTGTCTCGGGTGTGGACCAATCAAATTCAAGGACAGTGCATATCATTATCATCATCAGAGTTGTTTCTTTTTGTTTGCATTTTGACTGCTTGTGTTGTGGTTATTGCAAACATGATCCCTTGTATAAAGGTGTCAGTTTTTGTACCAGTTGAAAGGGTAAAGACCTATTACTAATGCTACTTAACTTGCTTGTGGGTTTAACATATTGGACGGAATCCTTGTAAATTCTATCGAGAACATCTAAAAGACAAACGTACGCCAGTGCTCGTCTCTCCACGGGGTCAACATCACCGTGACCTCCTCCTCGTTACCACCCCCTCCTCCTTGCCCCCGCAGATGATCTTCCCGTTCCACTGGCAGTGCCCCTACATCCCGCTGTGCCCACTGTCACTCGCCGACATACTGAGCGCGCCATGCCCCTTCATCGTGGGCCTCGACTCGCGATACTTTGACCTCTACGAGCCCCCGCCCGACGTCGTGAGCGTCGACCTCGACACCAACACAATCTCGCAGTGAGTGGGCCCCTCCCCCCCCCCCGCGCGTGTGTGTCTGTGTGGAATTGCCGCGGAGGAGGCTCGTGAAGGACCCTACTGGGCAGTTGGAGGCAGTCACCCTCCAACATCATCTGAGGGCAGAGCAGCGACGCTAACAAACGGAGCGCCGGGCGGCTAAAAGGCAGCAAGTTGGCGCAGTAGGGGGATACAGCTGGTGCATCTACCGGTCATCTCAGTCGGCAAACCTATCGCGTCTGCGTCTGTCCCGTGACCTGTCAGCGAGCCTTCGACACTTCACGTGACCTCAGTGCACCTGGTCTAACAAAGACACCGTGGTGACGTCACCGTCAATGGCGGGTATTGGTATGAGAATCGCGGCGGCCTCCGCTCGACTGGTTTTGACCCGGCACAGGGTGTCACCCAATGTGCCCAACACCATCCCAACTGTGTCATGGGACGGACGCCTCTTTTGCCGCTGTGCAACTGAGCCATGCCGGGGCTGTGCTGCAGCAGCAGCTTGGGGAAACTGCCATGGTTGTTTTTCCACTGCAGAACACCTCGGAGCCATGCTTCTGATGACGCACTGCAGTGAACGAGTCGATTTGCAAGTGACGCAACACTAGATTGAAAAGTAATTTCTGGCAAATGAGGTTCCAATGGTGTAAATGCTTACCCCGAGCTCTCATACTCTGATGGTGCATTGTCTTTGAGTTGTGCGCCTTTTGGCGTCATCTGGTCCAACCCATGTGAGACTAGGCTCTAAGGAAAGCTGTCTCGAGTGTGGACCAATCAACTTCAAGGAAAGTGCATACATTATCAGAGTTATGTTTTTTGTTTGCATTATGGCTGCAGGTATTGTGGTCTATGCAAACATGACTCCTTGTAAAAAAAGGTGTCAGTTTTGTTGCCAGATAGAAGGGTAAAAAACCAATTATCAAGTAATTTCTTTATCACTGCTTTTTGTGTTTTAGTTTGTTGTCCTTTCCCCGCACCTCCGAAAAACGTGGTTGGCTACGCACGGTGCAAAAGATGTTCAGCATACATACAACATATTAGTGACGCGACATGAGACGAAATATTATTTGTTTCTTTCGGTTAAGTCACGTCTAAAGATAAAATAATACATTTAATTAAATAATAGAATACGACGTTTCGATTGCAACACAAGCAATCATCATCAAACTATAGACAGACATATTAGCAGACAGATATCACCAAGATACATAGCGAAATAGTCATTAACATCGCACTTGGCCCTGCTTGGCCCCAAACCGCGTTGACTTGTCTTGTGCGGCCAGCGTTTCACAGTTTGGTTCTTCTGAGGCTCCGCAATAGCCAATGGAAAAACCACCTGTATGGTGAGAGCCCCGCTGAACGTTAGGGAACTGTTCACGGAAGCGGATATCACAGAGCTAGTTTTGAGATGTGACCTCTCCCTCAATACTAGTTTTGTGGATATTATTCTTTGGTTCTTTCGGTAAAGTCACGTATAAAGATAAAATAATAAATTAAATTAAATACTAGCATACGACGTTTCGATTGCAACACAAGCAATCATCATCAGGTACAAATTAAATAGAAACACAAATCTTGTATACTTAGAAATGTAATGTAATACAACAGAGAGTCAGATAACATAACAGTCAACACCCTACCTGGTTAATTACGTTCTTCCTGAGAATGCTAAATTTGAGAGAGAGATAAAACACAGAACCAGAGACATATAGACAGACATATAAGCAGACAGATATCACAGAGATACATAGAGAGAAAACAAACATAGGCACACAATTTATTATTTTATCTTTATATGTGACTTTACCGAAAGAACCAAAGAATAATTCCTGCAGTCACGAAAGCTCCAAATTAAGTTTGTGGATATTGTCATAGCAGGGTGTGAATGAAAAAGTGCAATCTTGTTTATCGCATGAAGGATTAAAAAAAGGCCACTATAATGTTTTTTGTTTTAATGGGAAGGTCCTTTGAAAAATATTTACCGCAGTAATTTCTGACACGGGGAGAAGGGGGGTGTCGTGGGGGTGGTGGGGGCGCACTGGTCGATGGGGTTTCCAAGACATTATACACTTGGTATAATTGGAATAGGTTGCAGGGAACAGAGACTGTATTAAAAAGTAGCCCATCAACCATTTCCTTTCAGAAATATAAACTGGTATAAAAAAAAAGTTTCTAATTTTATATGAAAATTTAATTGGGAAAAAAACCCCCCCAGGCTGTGTCCCGGTTGTATGCCAGCTGCCAATTTGCAGCTGGGTATTAATGGTAATGAAACGGCATCATGTGTAACCGTGCACGTTGAATATTTTTAATTAAAAAGTGTGCCATTAAAATCGCGTTCCCGAAATAACAATGCTCGGAAGTTCTAAGTAAATCTCATAAGTGCATTCTAGATTTGAAGCTTTCGTGACTGCAAGGATTCATATTCTTAGGTTTTTTCGGTAAAGTCACGTAGGTAAAAAATTAAAATCAATAAAAGTAAAATAAAAATTACGACGTTTCGGAGGCAACAGAAGCTTCCGTCTTCAGGTGGAACAGTCACAGCACGATAGCGATACAGCTATCAATAGCGATACAGCTATCGTGCTGTGACTGTTCCACCAGAAGACGGAAGCTTGTGTTGCCTCCGAAACGTCGTGATTTTTATTTTACTTTTATTAATTTTAATTTTTTACCTACGTTACTTTACCGAAAAAACCTCTAAGTGCACTCTACCACATCCTCGGTATTTGCGTTTGCTTTGGCAGTGACTGGAGAGCTCTCATATCCACAGTCTGATGGGTTTGTGGTTGTGACCGATTGCCAGGACGGAGGAGAGGAAGTCTCTGAACTGGCGGCTGTTGCCCAAGAAACCGTGCAAGAACCTGATGAGCACGCTCACCAACCTCCACCAGCAGATCGTGGCGAGTAAGTGGAGATGCAGTGGACAACCGTCGCTTGCTGTGTCCCTTCAGATGATGTTGTTGTCCTCCTCCAGGTCCATTAACTGCGTTCTCGAAACGTATTTCAATTATACCATTGGAACCTCATTTGCCAGTAAACAATATGATAATTGTTTTTTTAGCCTTCTATTTGGCAACAAAACTGACACCTTTTTTACAAGGAGTCATGTTTGCATAGACCACAATACCTGCAGTCATAATGCAAACAAAAAACATAACTCTGATAATGTATGCACTGTCCTTGAAGTTGATTGGTCCACACCTGAGACAGCTTTCCTTAGAGCCTAGTCTCACATGGGTTGGACCAGATGACGCCAAAAGGCGCACAACTCAAAGACAATGCACCATCAGAGTATCAGAGTATGATGGTGCATTGTCTTTGAGTTGTGCGCCTTTTGGCATCATCTGGTCCAACCCATGTGAGACTAGGCTCTAAGGAAAGCTGTCTTGGGTGTGGACCAATCAACTTCAAGGACAGTGCATACATTATCAGAGTTATGTTTTTTGTTTGCATTATGACTGCAGGTATTGTGGTCTATGCAAACATGACTCCTTGTAAAAAAAGGTGTCAGTTTTGTTGCCAGATAGAAGGGTAAAAAAACAATTATCATAATTTGAATTATGTCTCTGCTTTGTCTGCTTTCAAACCCCATCCCTTTAAAGTGGCCCCCTCCCCTCTGCAGTTGGGTCGGTTGCCCCTGGTTCTGTTTTTGTTTCCTGCTGTTCATGCATTGCGCATTGGGATACTAGGATGGAAAGCGCATTATACATTTGAATGATAATTAATCATTATTTCAGATGAATGATGCATGCAATCTAAATGTGACTTCCAAATGATTGAGATATTTAAATCTTATCTGTTTAAATGAAATGTGTATTCTATATGAATATAATAGCAAGATGAATGAAATATTGATGTGACCCGCAGAGAAATGAGATGTTGATTTTTTTTTTCAAGCAAATTACATCATTACTTTTCCTCTCAACAAACATTTTCTCCAGTTGCGTGCGATTTCCACGTATCCCTTGGATAGATGATAGGCATCACCTATTCACTAATGCGGTGTCCTTCATAAGAATGAGATTAGAAAATCATCTTTTAGATGTCTTTCAGATGAATATGATGTTCACCTAGGCCAGGGCGTCCAACCTGTAACGGACCAAGAGCAAACAGATACCCATGAGTTCTGCAAAGAGCCAAGTATTATATACGTGTATATATAATTGACAGTTTTCAGCACAGCATGGGAGACATTCATGATTTTTTGCTACTTTGCTAGTACGTTCAACGTTATGACCCTTAGATAGCTCCGCATGTGGTTCATTAAAGAGTCCCATGCAACTCGGGAGACTCCAGTTGGCCACCGCTGACCTAGATGGCTAAGATGCCGCGTAAGGTGCACACGGACGTGTAACCTCCTCTGCTCCGATCGCTCCGGTTTCAACATCGGCGAGTCCCAGACCTCACCGCCAATGCCACCATCGCCGCCTGCTGCCCCCCCTCCTCCACCGCCGTGTGACCCCGCGCAGTGAACCACCGCAGCATGGAGGACCCCGTGCTCGAGTCCGGCATCTTCGACCTGGACTTCAAGCGCCGCGCCCGACAGCAGCAGCTGGAGATGGAGATCCAGGAGGCGTTCCTGCGCTTCATGGCCTCCATCCTCAAGGGCTACCGCACGTACCTGCGCCCCATCACGCAGGCGCCCTCCGAGAAGGCCACGGATGCGCGCTCGCTCTTCGACCTGCAAGGTGGGAGCTGATTGGGGGGGGTGGGGGAGGGGTGTGGCGTAAGTTTTGGATGCCTCCGTGGATGTGATGATGCATTGGAAGAAAAAATATATAAACTAAACTATTTTTATGTTACCAGGTAAGGCTCACTGAATTATAGAGCTCTTTTTTCATAAGTGACCGGGCCACAAATGATAGGGTCGGATCGCAGCCACGACCTCCTGTATACCAGGCGAGGTAGTTAACATCTCGACCACTGTGTTCGTTGTGCTATCAAGAAGGGCCGTTGCCCAAAACCTCGCCAATTTTATTTGTTTTTCTTTTAAAGCGGCTTGGTTGACGAGTGTGAGTGTCGCCAATGCTGCATCGCCAGTCAGATTAATAATGATGAAATCGTTAATCGAAATAAGGTTTTGGATGTTAAATGTCAATGTTGGCGCCTGCAGGTTTCTTGTTATTCATGACATTGGCCAATCCGCACGGGCATGGGAACCGTAGTGCAGTGAGAAAGCCTCGAGACGGGCACCAAGTCTCATGTTGACCATGCGATCGTTACTCGCAGGCTTCCTGAAGAGCCGCGACCGAGCGTACAACAAGTTCTACTCGCAGATGATGCGCACGCAGATGTTCATCCGCTTCATCGAGGAGTGCTCCTTCGTGACGGACAAGGACGCCAGCCTCGCCTTCTTCGACGACTGCGTGGAGAAGGTGGAGTCCCCACGCCCACCCACGCCTCCCCCTCCGTCTGTCACTCGGCATATGTCTCGTGGAACCAACGAAACATGAGTTGTTCGAGACGGTGAAAATAAGGCAAAAGTATAGTGTGAAAAATAAGAATAGGCTTTACCCTTTCTGCCAATAAAAAAGATGTTAAGATGTTCAAATACCAAATAGATACCTTTTGCAAGGAACGAAGTCTCCGTTAACCACACGTATTCGTGATGAACATGTTCTGATAATATACGTGTCGTCTTTGAAACTGATTGGCCTACTCCAGAGACAGCCTTCTTTATGGCCTAGTCTCACCAGTGTCAGACCAGAGAATGCCAAAAGGCGAAAAAAAATGCACATATCAAGAGTATTTATAGCTCGGGCTGAGCAGCGATATCTTGGGACCGTTTTGCCAGTAAAAAGGTCCCAAATATATGTATATACAGGTTTCCTTGCTTTATGCGGTAGATGCGGTTCAAATAAGTAATATTTAAAACACTTTTTTTAAAACACGCTTTAATGAAATGTACCGTACGAGTAATGGAAGAACTCCACGACTCCAGGAAGTGGCCTCGAAGCTTGCCATAACGTAAGGGACCACGTAGTTTAATGTTCTTCTTAAACACTTATTTTGATTGAATCTTAAAGATAATTTAGAGCTCTTTCTCAATCCGCTGGTGGATGAAGGCCTCCCCACTCCATGTCAGTCGGGGGGGTGGGGGTTGCGGTGGGTGTTGACCATACTTCACCACGCTGGTCAGCGCACGTTTTGTGAAGGGAAGAGGAGCCCCGGGACAGGTTGGGTGTTTTCGCTCGCCACCAATGTTGGCCATGGCCAAAAATCCGACTCCGCGCGAAATCAATTAGGCCCAGCCGAGCGCGGACGGCACCTCCTGGACGTCTACGAAAAAGATATTCATAGTTCATCGGGCTCCTCCTCCCGTATGAAATAAACACTCCGATTCTGATTCGCTCCCGTGACGAGCTTGCCGACCCCGTCCCTGTTTCTCTTCGTGCCGTCGTGTCCATCCAGGTGGACGTGGAGAAGGCCGACGATGTGCGACTCATCGAGCTGGACGAGTCGTATCGCAGCGAGCACACCGTGTTCATCACTCCTCCCGAGCCGCCCGCAGGCCCGGGGCCCGACGCGCTTAAGCCCGCGTACAAGTGAGGCCCAGCAACTCGAGCAGACACGCGTGCGCGCGGACGCTCGGACCCCTTCACGCGGTTATAGGGCTCTCGCCAACCTTGCCCCTTGGGAGTTGTTAAGTCGGGTAAAAAAATTAAAATAAATAAAAGTAAAATAAAATAAAAATAAAAATCACGACGTTTCGGAGGCAACACAAGCTGCCGTCTTCAGGTGGAACCGTCACAGCACGATTGCTGTATCAAGATACACTGATTTAGGCTGTATCAAGTGAGATACAGCTATCGTGCTGTGACGGTTCCACCTGAAGACGGAAGCTTGTGTTGCCTCCGAAACGTCGTGATTTTTATTTTATTTTACTTTTATTAATTTTAATTTTAATTTTTTTTACCTACGTGACTTTACCGAAAAAACCTAAGAATATGAATCCTTGCAGTCACGAAAGCTTCAAATCTAGAGTTAAGTCAGGGTTTCACCACCAGGGTCGTTACGCACTGCACTTTGCACGCTGGCTACATGCGGTGCGAAAGAAGTTCAACATACGTACGTACGTGATTGTTAAACGTGTGTGATGCAAGAGGCCCTGTGCATGTGCTTCGTGTTTGTCACGTGGAGGGGAGCGGTGGCGTAATGCTTGGCGTGGTTCACTATGAACCTGGCTACTCGAGTTCAAATCTCGGCCATTGCTAATATCAGTGGTGATTGATATCTGAACGGTTCCTGGGCCTCCCTTAGGTTGACTCGGCCTTAAATAACAACCTTGCACGGGCATGATGCTGACCACACCTCTCTATTGTGTGCCGAGCCAGCCTTAATAGGCGCTTGCTCACAGCACTTGCCCCAACAGTCTGTTCAGGCTATACGGGGGGTCTTTGTTTGGTGTGGGCACACGACAGGTTCAGGTATCACTCTCCGCCGATGTTAGCCAAACCCAAAAATCAAAACCACCTCGCTTGTTTCGGAGCAAAAAATAATCACGTTAACGTGCGTTTTTTGTCGCGTCCTCGTTTAAACTGCGGTGGCTTCGTTGTCCCAGGTACTCGGGTTTCCCGGTGCTGAATCACTCGCTGTTCGAGATGCCCCTGGGGCTTTTGAAGGTCCCTCAGGGCTGCGCCAAGAAGAACAGCTGCCCCAACAGCCCCGCCCCAGCGCTCGCTCGCCGTACCAAGCAGGTACACACGCCTCGGAGTGGCACGACTTTTCCACACATATACACACACACACACCTATTCTTAGGTTTTTTCATTACTTGATACAGCTGTCGTGGCTGTGACGGTTCCACCTGAAGACGGAGGCTTGTGTTGCCTCCGAAACGTCGTGATTTTTATTTTATTTTACTTTTATTAATTTTTATGTTTTACCTACGTGACTTTACCGAAAATACCTAAGAATATGAATCCTTGCAGTCACGAAAGCTTCAAATCTCGGACACACACACCTGTGAACGGAACTACCCAGCCGTGTGTTCACACGCGTTTTGGTGGTTAGTGACGTATCCAACGTATGCAACTTTCTATTAATAGCACTTGTCGCCTGTGTCCGCACAATCCTCGAAAGTGTCTTAACGGGCAATGAAATGAAATTGCTTGCACTGACGAGGGAGGTGGCCGAGTCGGCTCGGGGTCGGAGCACTGGGCTAGCACCGCTGGGATTTTGGGTTCGTATCGGAGTTTCAGCCTCCTGTAATGAAGTCGGTGGCTCAAACGTAGTGAGTTGGTGGTCTCAATTCGGTCACCGATCACAGCACGCGGAATAAATTCCAGTTCTACGAATGGTTAAAATCCCACCTTTGGTGGCTACGTACGGTGCGAAAGAAGTTCAACGTACATACTACAGACACTGGAGGGTCGTTACACTGTCAGCGGGAGTCCTTGCAGAGTCTGCGAGAGAGGCCTTGCCTCGCCACCGACCCCTAAAAGTTCCATCGCAGGCGCGGAGTCTTGTCACACGCAAACAAACCCCTCGCGAAAATGTTTTGCGTCGCCCTCCGGCAGGAGATCAAGTCGGCGCAGAAGCAGGCGCGCAAGTGCTCGGCGATGCCGCAGATGTGGGCCAAGTGCCTCCTGGGCCACTGCTACAGCCTGTGGTTCATCTGCCTGCCGTCGTACGTGCGCGTCACGCACCCCAAGAGCCGCGCCCTGCGCACCGCCTACGATGTGCTGCTGCGCATGCAGGCGCACAAGCTGGAGCCGCCCGACGAGGTGACGCGAGCTTCGTCTATGCGCGCGTGTGTGTGTGTACGTGGCCGCGTGTGTGTGTGTGTGTACGTGGCTGTGTGTGAATGTGTGTGTGCACGTAGCCGTGTGTGTGTGTGTGTGCACGTGTGTGTATGTGTGCACGTGGCCGTGTGCGTGTGTGTACGTGGCCGTGTTGAGTCTCTGCTGTGTGCATGTGTCCGTGTTGAGTCTGCGGTGTGTGTGTGTGGCTATGTGTGTGTGTGTGTGTGCACTGTGTGTCTGTGTGTGTGTGTGTCCATGTTGAGTCTGCGGCGTGGGTGCGCGGCGTCTGTCCGTTTGTGTTGTTTTGTCCGTGGTTCCTCATTTGTTCTCTCTCGCTCGTTTTGTTTGCTTAGCCGTATAATAACATACATTTTGAGTGCTTGCCATGACTTAATCAGTTTCCACCGAGTCAAATGGCTTTTCATAGGTTTTCAAATGCTCAGACATGAAGGTATTCAATATTATGTCGTCGATTCCAGAATCTGGTTGGTAGACAAAGCTAATAGCATGACAACAAGTTGTGGCACATCAGCCTTTACAAGTACAGGTAATCCTCGACTTACGATGGAGATGCGTTACGACGACCCCATCGTAAATCAAAAATATCATAAGTCGAAGATGGCCTAGCCTACCCAGGAGTCTTAAAGAATGGTGATAATTTAGCAAAATAGAGCAATTGACAGTACCGTACTGTATAAACTATATACTGTATGTGTTTATTAATTACAATACTGCATTGCACAGTAAAATGTAAAGTAAAAAAAAATGTAAATTATTAGCCCACCTATATGAACTGCAATTTAATAGAAAGTTTTTTCGGGAAACAATCCCGGCAGCGTCCCAACATACAGTATCGTACCTCGTACGCTGCTGCGTTTTCCTGCCGCGCGAAATTTATGATATTTCACAATTTTGTCGTATCGCTATCGCCATCGTACGATCGAGATATCGTAAGTCGGACCATCGTAACTCGGGGGACTATCTGTATATAACAAGGATCCTCCCGTGTAGCGTTAACATTCTTTTGGGGAAAGTGCTGTTAGCGAGCACCTACGAAGGCTGGCACGGCACACGACGACGGTGTAGGTGGCCAGCACCACACCTGGCCGCCTTTGCCTCCATAGTGGCGACGTTTGCACACCACACCAGGTACTCATTTGAGGCTGAGTTGACCTAGGGGAGGCCCAGGACCTGTTTAGATAATCGTCACTGGTGTTGGCCGTGAGCGGGAATCGAACTATATACACACACACACAAACATAGTAATAATAGAAACACGTTGGTTGTTCTCATGCCGTGTGTCCGCTCTGCACGCTGTAGGTGTGCTATCGCGTGCTGATGCAGCTGTGTGGCCTGTACGGACACCCAGTACTCGCCGTCAAGGTGCTCTTTGAGATGAAGAAGATGGGCGTGCAGCCCAACGCCATCACGTACGGCTTCTACAACAAGGTGGGCGGCCGAGGCTTAGAAATCTGCGGAAGCAGAGTCTCGGCTACCAGTGATATAATAGAGTGTAGTGCGAGTTGATAGTCTTAGCCCGGTCGCCAGTAACTTAAGTGGAAGATCCATTGTCCTACATGGAGACCCACAGACTCAAAAGGAGAATCCAGTCTGATTGCTGTGTGACAGACATTTCTCTCGATTGCAAAGCTTATGGGAAAATGTAGCACTCCGCTGTGGACAAAAATAAATCGCGTAAAGGGGATCTTGGAGGTAGTTCTGTGATGTCTCATTCCGCAGGGTGTCCCATTACACGTGTTTAATTCACCGCTGCGGGAGATTTTCAGTGACGTGTCTTAAGACGCGCCCCGTATGTTTCCCCCTTCCTCGTGTGGCGTCCGCAGGCCGTCCTTGAGAGCACTTGGCCCTCCGGAAACCGGGGCGGCTACTTCCTGTGGACGAAGGTCCGGAATGTGGTGCACGGCGTGGTGCAGTTCCGGCAGACGCTGCGCAAACGCCTCCCGTCGGCCGGTGATTCACCCACACTGTCAGGTGGCATGATGGACCGTCTGGGTGGTGTCTAGCAGTCAGATCATCCGGCCATCTGGTAGTTAAACCTTCTAGCAGTCAGGTCATCAGTTCATCTGGCCATCTGGTTGTTAAACCTTCCCGCAGGCAGATCATCCGGCCATCTGGCCATCTGGTTGTTAAATCTTCCAGCATGCAGATCATCTGCCCATCTGGCTATCTGGTTGTTAAACCTTCCAGCATGCAGATCATCTGGCCATCTGGTAGTTAAACCTTCCAGCAAGCAGGTCATCAGGCCATCCGGCCATCTGGTTGTTAAATCTTCCAGCATGCAGATCATCCGGCCATCTGGTAGTTAAACCTTCTAGCATGCAGATCATCTGGTCATCTGACTATCTGGTAGTTAAACCTTCTAGCAAGCAGGTCATCAGGCCACTGTCTGACTTTCTGGTATCCAGGCCTGCTGGCAGCCATGTGATCTGGCCGCTTGATGGTTGCACCTTCTGGCAGTCGTGTCATCTGAATGGCTGCCTCTTGGGTGCATATCTGGTCACCTAGAATAACTGTAACACAGACGTTTTCGCGGCATCTTGTAATCCAAGTGCGGTCTTCCGCGTTGGGCATTGTGTTGAGCATCACTCCTCTCAAGCTTTCAGCTGTGCACAACTGCGTGGGCATCTTCAGTAGTTGTAAACTTGAGAGAGTGAAAAAGCCCAAAATGCAGTTCGAAAAAGCAACCCAACCCGGGATGCCATACTCGGATCGGTCATGTCGTTGTTTAGCCGTCTGGCTCTCTAGTCATCAGACCGTCTAGGAGTCTGTCTTTTTGCCCTGGCTGTCATGTGACCATCATGAAATGGACGATCAGTAATATTACGATCAGCTGAATAATACCTTTGGACAAATTTGCTGCAAATGCAACATTATTTGCCCCATTGTTGCAGTCCACACCAAACTGTACAACCAAGACTTTCTCCCAAGCAGCATTGTCACCGATTAACTTGAGCTTAGCGGAAGCCGCAATTATCCAAAACACCCAAAGCTCTTAGTGATACTCACCTAGAACAGTCCCGGACACACTACCTTCCCTTGCTACGGAGGCCGAAGACAAAGATCTCCCGTTTATCCTTGAAACAGACTGTTGGAACAAGTATGAAAAATAAGAATGGGTTTTACCCTTTCTGGAAATAAAACAGGAGGTGCTCAGATGTTCAAACGCCAAATATAAATATTTTGCAAGGAATCAAGTCTGCATTAACCACGCGTACTTGTGGTGAACATGCAAACAAACATGCTCTGATAATATATGCATTGTCTTGGTTCTTTCGGTAAAGTCACGTAGAAGGGAAATAATAAAAATAAAACATAATATTATTTTATTATTTCCCTTCTACGTGACTTTACCGAAAGACCCAAGAAGATGAATCCCTGCAGTCACGAAAGCTTCAAATCGAAATTTATGCATTTTCTTTGAAACTGATTGGCCTACTCCAGAGACAGCCTTCTTTATGGCCTCATCTCTCACCAGTGTCAGACCAGAGAACGCCAAAAGGCAAAACGTAACAAGGAACTCCTTTCGCACTGTACTTAGCCAACCATGGTCTCTAATCGGAGGTGTGGGGGAAGGACAACAACCTAAACACAAAGCAGTTCTCAAGAAATTAGTTTTCAGTTTAAATTTAAAAGTGCATAGCTCCTAATGTCAGTAGGAAGAGTGTTCCAGACGGGCGCAGAAGTGCATCTGGTGCGGCTGCCATCTTTGTTCGATGGCGAGCCCAAAGCCGCGAGGATGACCGGAGTTTGCGTGATGGTTTATGCTCTTTGATGAAATCGGCTAAGCATTGTGGCACATTTGTGGCAAGCACTTTGTGACCTTGTAGTGCCGTTTGGCAGGACCACAAGGGGGTAGTGTTGCCAGCATTTTTGTCTCTCCCGTGCTCATGTTTACATGCAGCACCACTTTCTAATTTTTGAGGCCGAGTCAAACTAGCAGAAGCCCAGGACCAGTTCATATTATCATCACTGATGTTAGCCATCGCTAGGAATCGAACTCTGGTCGCCAGGTTCGGATGGCAGTACCGCGCGAACACTATGCCACCATAATAGAGGGTTTTTTTAGGTTACGGGTGGATGATATTGGTCCTGAAAGCCTACAAATTAAACTGACTTCCACCACTCCCCATCATGAAACACACAATTTCAATCACCACTTGCTATATCACATGGGACGTGGACACACATACGCACACACACGAAATCCGTTAACTCTGAGGCACCTGCACACTTTGAATCGGTGCTCTCTCATTCACATGGGACATGTTTACCAATCATTAGGCTTGTGCAGTGTGTCGTGGGTTGTGACGCGTGCCCTTCGACCCTCCGCGTGCAGCAGACGGCAGCGACGCGGGCAGCCACGGGAGCCTGGAGAGCGGCGCGGACGCGCACGGCTCTGAGCACGTGCCCTCCACCAGCGAGCTCACGCACGTGGGCTCAGCCGAGGATGTGAGCAGCACAGGTATGGTTGGGGAGGGGGGGCGTGCATAGAGACCCACAGACTTGCATAGAGATGCGTCAACTTGCATAGAGATTCGTCAACTTGCATAGAAATCCACAGACTTGAGGTGAGACCCATAGACATGCGTAGAGAGCCCCGTAGACTTACAGAGACGAATAAACTCGAGTGCAGAGATGTACGAACTCGCATGGAAACCCACAGAATTACATCGAGACCCATGGACTCGCAGAGACCCATAGACTTGCGTAGAGACCCATGGAGTTACATAGGCCCCATCGACCCAAAGTCCAGTCCTCCGGTATACCCCCGGAGATTTTAACAGGGGACGTTCGATGGCCGGCTTGGCATTGCAGGAGGCCATTCGGACCAGGGCTACAACTCGCTGTCCAAGGAGGACGCACAGAAGAGCGAGGCGCTGCTCTCCATGGCGAGCCGCCTCTCGGGCGTGGCGCCGGGCGGCCTGCGACCGGGCGAAGCCCTCCGCGAGAGTGACAGTAGCTCAAGTAAGAGGCGACGACGCGTTCTCGGCGGGATTCCCTGGTTGTGGGGGGGGGGTGGTTCGTTGGGAATTGGAGAGCGATGTTCTATGTACATATCTATGTGTGGGGGAGCGGTGGTGTAGCGGTTAGCGCGCTGCGCTGCGAACCCGGCGGTCCGAGTTTGATTCTCGCTCATGGCCAATACCAGTGACGATTATCTGAACCAGTCCTGGGCCTCCCCTCGGTTGACTCGGCCTCAAATGGGTACCTGGTGCGATGTGTAAACATCGCCACTGGGGAGACAAAGGCGGCCGAGTCTGGTGTTGGCCACTTACCCCCTCCTGTGCCATGCCGGCCTTCATCGGTGCTCGCGAATAGCACTTGTTCCTACAGTCTGGTCCGGCTATACAAGAGGATCCTCGTTTTTGTTTGTATATGTGCAGGAGGAAACCTGCCTGAGAGGCCTTCACCTACCAGTGGATTGACCTTTGCTGAATGTGGTGGCAGGCGATGTCAACACATGTACCTCTGAGTGAGGGTAGAAATGCAATTGAATGAATCTCAGAAGCAGTTCCGCCGGGTTGTCGTGTGAGAGAGAGGCAGCTCTCAGACGCACGTAGCATTTCTCCCTTCTTTCGCACCATACGTAGCCTACCGTGGTGAACGGAAGTGTGGGGGGACGACAAACTAATCACAAAAAGCAGTTCTAAAGAAATTAGTTTTTAATCTAGATGATTTAAAAGTGCACAGCTCCAGTGGCTTCTTGATATCGGAAGGAAGAGCGTTCCAGACGGCCGCAGAAGCGCATCTGAAAGCGCCGTGCGATGCGGCGACTGTCTTTGTTCGATGGCCAGCCAAAAGCCGCTGCTGCTGCGAGGATGACCGGAGTTCGCTTGATGGTTTATGCTCCATGACGAGATCGGCGAGGTACTGTGGTTCAATTGTGGCAAGCACTTTGTGTGTAATAAGTTCGAACTTCGAATGTATTCGTTCGGCAACCGGAAGCCGATGCATCTCAGCTCGGCAAGCGCTGGACACAGACACGGTCCGATCTTGCAGTACGATGGACTTCTTCTCGTGGGATTCCCACCGGAATGGGAACGAACTTTAAAAAACGAATGGCGCGGAACGGGTGGCAACGGAGACGACATTCACGGATTCATAATTTCAAAAAGCTCGTCGTAGGATGGCACGGAATGGGCACGTTTCAATTGGTGGGCTAGGTCTTACAGTTTTTTTTTCCCATGAAACCTCGGCTGGAGGATGAGTAAGTAGGAGCACTCTGGCAGGCATCGTATTCCAAGCCCACGAGCCTCCGTAAATAAACTCTTGCGTTCTCACCGTTCGCTAAGCGGCCTGAGAAATGTCACCCCGACTGAGTGATGTCATGTCAACTTTGTGAGTCATGACCCTCCTGTCAAGTCTCCCACACACACAACACAGCTGGGATTTGATTACGGAGAATTTTATTAACAAGCATGAGCTCATCGGACGATGCTTGTTTTTTCAGAAGAACATCTGAATGCGTTTAATTCACAGTAAAGTTGCTCAAATTGATTCTTATGCTCACGATGCATGCGGTGACCCAACGCCTGTCACGCACAGTAGCAGAGGTGGAGCGGATGGGCAAATTGCTACATCGGTAAATTCCTCGAAGCAGCATGCGCAACCCTGCTATTGTGTACATTACAAAATAATAATTCGTTGTTGATAGAGTACCTTTTATTCCTTTGCCATCTTGGAGGGCTTTACGCGTGATAAAGCGACTTACATCACACAGCATCTCATCCAAGGATGTGGCTTATCACTTGGTCTGGGAGCAGGAGGCAATGATAGCTATGTGTAATCCCAGTTGACTAATTTGGCTCTGCCGTATGTATGCCTGTGTGTGTGTATGTGTACACGGTGGGGGGAGCGGTAGTGTTGCGGTTAGCGCACCGCGCTACCAACCTGGCGACTTGAGTTCGATTCCCGCTCAAGGCCAACACCAGTGACGATTATCTGAACCGGTCATGGCTTCAACCTCAAACGAGTACCCGGTGCGATGTGTCAACATCGCCACTTGGGAGACAAAGGCGGCCGGGCGTGGTGCTGGCCACACACCCCCTTCGTGTGCCATGCCGGCCTTCATAGGCGCTGCTCACTAACAGCACTTTCCCCTACAGTCTGTTAAGGCTACACGGGTGGGGGTTCTTTGTCTTCCTACACAGTGTCGGACGGAGACAGCCGGCAAGGCAGCCGGGACCAGCTGCCACAGGCGGACGCGAGCGATGCCACGGATGCTGCCGGCGACCACGCCGACCTCGAGCACAAGCGGCCCAGCTTCCACTCGGTGCGAAGCATCGTCAAGATGTCGTGCGGCAGCTTCGACAACTCGGGCAGCATGGGTGACGTGATGGGGGGCGCCGGTAAGAACTGGGATGTGATCCCCCGTGAGCCTCTAGCGCGGGCCGCCAACGTGGGACCGACAAGGCCGTCTTTCTTTGCCGTAGCCATAAACCCACGGAACGCTGTCGGCCAAGAGCTCTCCCAGTACCGTCGTGCTCTTCGTCTTCCTGATGTGTTGACGTGTATGATTACACGTTGTCTTGTATGATATTGCATTGCGTACACGATACCGTGCTTTTCAGAAGGCGGGCGTTGTCGCAGGGAATTCTCTATAATAAAGGCTTTTTTGGGTTAGATGACTTCAATATAAATGTGTCGTTAAACCCACCACCACCCGACACAGCCATTTTTTGTAAGGTTTGTCGCGTAAAGAAAACGTGCCAGTTAGTTACTACTTCAGCACACCGGAGTGTTTGAGAGTAAACCCACACAATTGACAATTTCAGTGACTTTTCGTTGGTGATTACAACCAGCTTCATCAGGCAATAGCCAGAATTCGAATTCTCTACCCGAAAAACTAAAGGATAGAAACCGTGAGATCAACCACTTGAAGAGAGATCTTAAACATTTTTTTATTTAGAAATGTTATTTGCGTGATTTTGCGTTTCTTAAATTGGCTTTACATTAAATGACATAACTGTAAGTTAATTTCAAAAGAATCTCCCTGGTCACGGAAAAGAATGATTGATAAACAAGTTAACTTGTACTTCTCCGAGAGGTTTTTAATGCAAATCTATAGACACTAATAACTTGGATTGTCAGGATTTCTCATTTAACAACGATATATATTTTCACAATACATGCACGAATTAACTATTTGCCATTTACATATGATCGCTGACGCCTTTGAGAACGTACATGGCACTTAGGGAAACGGATAGGATGATTCTGATTGGTTGATGCAAATCCTGTGGTTACGATGGATTTGTCGAAGTTACTAATAATGATGAACCGATACATGGAGTAATTTCAAACTAATTAATGATCAGTTCAACTCCCTTTTCTCCAAAACATCTGTGGGGAATTCATTTTTATTCTGGTGGGTACACTTAACTCTTTCTCGCTCCAAGACGTCTGCAAGTCGCAAACGGCTCAGCGTTAATTTATTTAGAGAGGCGTAGCGCCGTTGTTTTTAAAGACCTTGAACTCACCGCAGAGAACCATAGCGCCACGACCAAACTCTATGATAGCTGGCACCAAACTGTGCCACACGCCCTCCTGCATGGCCTTGTGGAACGCCTCGGCTCCGATCAAGTTATTTTAGTTTTTACTCCGGTTTCATTTTGGTGATGTACACGTACATCATCGGAACAGAACGGGAAGAACGGCTTAATCCTTTTATCGTTCACAGTCGCGGCGATGTACCTCGTGCGTGTCTCCGCAGGCAGCACGGCCGGGCTGCTGTTCACGAGCCAGGGCTCGTACGACGAGCCCTCCTTCCTGGACGGCGCGCTGCCCGCCAGCGCGGGAAGCGGCGGGGGCGGAAGCGGCGGCGGCGGGAAGGGCTCGGCAGGCCGGCGGCGCCAACGAAGCGTCCACGACGGGACGGCGCCGCCCCCCCTCCAGCGGCAGCGGACGCTCGCCGAGCGGAGCTGCGTGCTGGGCGGGCGGCCCGGCCTGGACGATGCGATGCCTACGGGCTTCATGGGCGCCGACGAGAGGATCCTCACGGCCGCGATGCGAGCCGAAGGCCGAGTCGACGGCGGAGGCGCCGGGGTGGAGGCGAACGCCGGTAGGGGGTCACGCTCGGTGTGATTTTTAATAGGCGATGTTTTGTGTCGATGGCGCTTCTTCATACCACATGAGAAGAGGGGCCAGAGATATGGTGGATGAGAGTTGGATATCTGCATGAGGGTCACACCTGTAGATGCGCTCTGTATAGTTTTCATCGCTTTTAAATCAAACCAAGTTTGTTTTATTCTGCGTCGCTTAACAAAGTTAAAAGAGATACAAAATGTTTAGCCAGGTCGAGGCCAATCAACTCGCCTGCACAGGTGGCTGAAACTCAGATTTAACCTGATTATATTTTTTTTACTTGATAATACTTGAGAACTGTTTTTCACTAACCGGATTGTCTTTTTACACTCACCACCCACCCCACCCTCCACCCTAGCAGCCAGCACGGACAACCTGGGCTCACAGCACTTCGCCACCGAGAAACAACCAAGGCCCCACTTGGAGAAGTCCGACTCTGCTGACATATTCAGCCTTGACGACCTGGACTCGGAGCCCGTGAATCTCGTCGGCGCCTCCAAGTCACAACAGGGCACGAAGACATCCCCCCCGCCGCCTCCTCTACCCCAGGCGCGTTCTCCGCAGAAGCCACAAGCCAGGGTCAGCTCCGCTCCGCTGTTGTTGACCAAGGGTGGCGGCAGCGGCGACGCCGGCGACTGCGTCGACGACCCGGAAGCGAAACCGGGGTCGTCGCTACCGGTTAGCACTCGGCCGGCCGAACGCAAGAGCGTGGTGGCGGGCTTCGACCCGCTGTCCCTGCTGGTGGCCGAGACGGAGGACGTGAAGTCCCTGGACAGCTCCAGCTCCGTGCAGTCGCTCGTCCCGTCGGTCCCGCGCAACCTCGCGGAGGAGATCGAGACGTACATGACGTCGACGGCCGAGGTCGGCCGCTCGCCCAGCATGGAGCCGAAGCGCGGCGTGAGGGCGACGCGTCTGGAGCGCCGCTTGAGTCTCCCGTCGCGATCCCCGCAGCGTGGCGTGCCGCGGTCGCTCACCTTCCCCAACCCGCAGCCCGACGCGGAGGCCAACACAGGTGTGCGCCGGCTGGCGATGTTGGTGCGCCGGCGAGCGCTGCTATCGGGTTGGCTGACTGTGCTGCCGGCTATGGGTGGCTGCGCGTCTCTGTAGACTTCTTCTTTGCTCTCGTGAGCTCGAGCTGAATGAGCTGCCAGCTGATAAAGGTGCTGCTGGTGATTCTGGTGCTGCTGTTTTGTGTTGCTCTGTCTATTGCTGCTGCTCCTGCTGC
This sequence comes from Lampetra planeri, assembly GCF_965212315.1. NCBI lineage: Eukaryota > Metazoa > Chordata > Hyperoartia > Petromyzontiformes > Petromyzontidae > Lampetra > Lampetra planeri. The sequence goes on along the minus strand of NC_136145.1, from coordinate 3,446,179 downwards.
TGCTCCTGCTGCTGCTGCTGCTGCTGCTTTGACTGTGCTGGCAGCGGGTGTCCGTGTTTCTCCAGACCGGGTGTCCTTGTAGCTGGGAGGTTCGCCCAGCTGCTGGTTCTGCTGGTAGTGATGCTGATTTGTCTCGTGCTCTCCGCTCGTCTAGCTGCCACTGTTTAGTAAAATTTATTTTGGCTGCTCGTGGCAATTTAGCTGTTGGTGCTGCTGATAATGCTAATTACCCTGCGAGTCCAGACAGTGATGCTCACGCTGCTGCTGCTGCCGCCGGTCTGGCTGACGTCGCTGGCTGCGTGTCGCCGTGCGTGTCCGCAGACCGGGCGCTCGTGAGCCAGAGCTGGGCGAGCTCCCAGCTGCTGACGGGGCCGCGTCTGGACGTGCTCAAGAGCAGCGTGAAGCTGGCGGCCACGGGCGTGGTGGGCGTCGCCAGCAAGTGGTACAACAAGCTGGCGTCCAGCTACAGCGAGCACGGCGTGGTGAGGCCGGCTTTTGTGTTTTTTTTACCCCTCTTTTGTATCCTGAATCGTGCTCGCCGTCGACTTACGGCAAGGTGAAGAAGATTCTGTTTGATACTCCAGCAGTGCTTGCCACAAATGAACCACAGTGCCTTGCTGATCTCGTCAAGAAGCATAAACAACGCATGCTCGACGTGTAAATCATTTTGTCTCATGAAAACGTGGTGGTGGTGACAATGCTAGTACAATTAAAATTAAATAAATAAACACACGACAAATTGAGGCCAAACCGGCGGCTTTTTTTTCCGTGTCCTCTCGTCCAGGATCCGACGACGGGTCTGCCTCACTCGGAGGCGAGCCCAAGTGACTACGGGGCAGCAGAGAACGAGCGCAGGGTGGACGTTGGCTTCGGGATGGCGGCAGCCCCACGCCCGTGGGGGACCCCTGGCCTGGCGACGACACTCGCTGGGGGGGAGGAGCACGGCTCTCCCGACGAGATGCCCGGAGCCGTCGCTGCCTCCGGCTTCCACATCGGCAAGTGGTGACGCCGCCGTGACGGGGAAGTCTCCGTGTTAACGAGCCAGACTGCAAACGCAATGGGGCGCCATGGTGGCGAGATTCTCTGTGAAAGAAAAACGCATTTCGACGTACTAATTTTACCGACACAGAATTGCCACGGTGGCGAGATGTTAACTGCCTCGCCCGGTATGCAGGAGGTCGTGGGTTCGATCCCAACCCTGACGCCTGCTGCTGTATATTTGGACCTTTGCATGTTCTCCCCGTGGTCGCGTCGATTTTCTCCCGGGTCTTCTGGTTTTTGCCTCCACATTTAAAATGTGCATTTACAGTATTTGGCTGGGATATATTTCTGCATAATAAGCCACTTAGTTTGTGCAATCATTTGTGGCCAGGTCACTTCTGAAAAAAAGCTAAATAGCTCAGTGGGCCTTTACCTGTTTAAATAAAAAATAGTTTATTTTAATTTTTGAATCATTGATGTAAACCCATTGTAAGCCATCGCCCCATCCTCTCCACCGCCACCGTCTTTGTACAGACAGCTTACCGGTGGCCGGCACGGGCGGTGCGGCACAGAGGCGAGCCGAATCGCCTTCCGCACGCTACAACAACAACAGCAGCAGCAGCAGCATCTTCCAAAACTTCGCCATGGAGGTGAGCGGTTCCATCCTCTAGCCGCAATGAAACCAGACTTAAGTCACAGTGTGCGTGCGTGTGTATGTTGAACATCTTTCTCGCCGTACGTAGCCAACCACGCTAATCGGAGGTGCGGGGTAAGGACAACAAACTAAACACAAAAAGTAGTTCTAAAAGATTTTTTATTTAAATCTAGATTTAAAAGTGCATAACTCCAGTATCCATGAGTCCTCGCCCCTTCTGGCTATGTGACAATTGTTTTTTTAATGTAGGGTCGTGACTCAAATACAATTTAAGGCTTTTTTTGGCCTTGTTTGTACCGCCATCTGCGTTGTCTTGCTTGCTTGCTTGCTCTCTTTCGCTTGTTACTCTGAAGCCAGGGAGGGAGGGGGGGGAACCATTTCGTGAATGAAGGGGAATAACAGGATGTTCACCACCTTTGGCGGGCCACACATGAACGCAGACACCTCGGCCACGTCTGCCACTGAAAGAGGCCCTCATTAGAAACGCATTGTTCGACGGATAAATATAATCTGCGGGTCGTTTCGAACTCGTCAGCCTCGTGACGACTGCGGGCATTGGGTATCCCATCCTTGGTATGAAAGCCCACGGGGATACAATTTGCATACATTGTAAGTAATACATTTTCAGCCGCAAGATTTAGCTTATTTGTCATTAGTTTTAACACCGATGCATCGATTAACTGTCACGTGCCTTCCAATTTCTCTAAAACTTTAATTGTTTTAACCGGAGGCGTACAGCTTTCCGTGATGTAAACCGCACAAATCTTGACTAGCCCAAGGTGTGTGACGTCTGCTGTTTTCACGGCCCCATCATCGCGCTGCGTGGTTCTGTCGTTCTCCCCGCTCCTCACGCCCCCCCCCCCCCCCCCCAGGTCCTCATCTCGAGCTGTTCGCGCTGCCGGGCATGTGAGTCGCTCGTCTACGACGAGGAGGTGATGGCCGGTTGGATGGCCGACGACTCGAACCTCAATACCACGTGTCCGTTCTGCGGCTCCACGTTCGTGCCCTTCCTCAACATCGAGATCCGGGACATGCGCGGGCCCGGCAGGTAATGCCGCCACACACACACTCTGCCGGCGAGGGAGACGGATACAAAAACCAACAAATAATAATTCTGAGTCAACTGTGGGCCCCGCCGGTGTTGGGATGAGCTTTCAGAGGGAGAGAATCATCAATTGCACAGCAACTTAGCAGGAACTTTAACCCTGGCTCTTATGGAATAGTGACGCAGATTAAACTGGGATGAGGACCTTAGACCGCTACAGAATTAGCTTACGACTGCAGTTAGTACGGGATCTGGATTACAATCGGCAGGGATGTAGCGATTGCCGCTTTCACGATCGCGCCAGGGACGCATCGTTAACGCCACGTTGCCCCCTCCCCCCGTGGTCACCGCAGGAATTTTCTGAAGCCGTCGTCGTCGATGGAGAGCGTGCAGGGCGTCGGCGCGGCAGGCTTCCACGCGGCGGCGCCACTCTCGCACGGGAGGCCTACCCCCCGTGCCGCCGTGGCCACGGCGATCGATCCGCTCATCACGCTCACCGTGACGCCCTCGCAGGACAGCAGGTGAACCCACACTGTCGTCGTACCGCCAGAGAGGTTCCATGCCGTGCGTTTACCATGGGGAAACTACATAGGCCAGCAGGTGACCTATTGACCTTGTCATTCGGGAATATTTGGGTTACCATTTCACGATGTGAGTCGAACGTCGGAAAGCCAGTGACCTATTGACCTTGTAATTAGGAGTTGATATTTGGCGCGCATTTAAGGTGGTGACACAAAGGCTGGTGGTTATTTATGTTGTCGGGTCGCTTATAGGAGATGGAGCGATTGGGGATGGATCGCAAATAGGAAAGGTGGTGGATTGTGAATGCGCAGTGTTTTAATGACCAAGGATTTATTTCAGCATGGGATTGACAAACGACTGACATTGTTGATGGATGATGATTGGTCCACGAAGACCTTATACGTAGATCAAATAGACTTATAAAGAACACATTCTTGTAAAGCATTAATACACTTGAATAGGTGCCTTTACTTTTATAAAACTGATACAACTTTTATATTGTGCATGTAGACCTACTTGGGACTATTAGCTACCATTGCACCCATATATTTATATAAGCCCAATAGACTTACAATAGACCCATATATTTATATAGACACACAGACTAATATGAATTGTGGTGGTGATAATGATCGCCATTCACCGAACCCCAATCGAAGGGCATTCAACTCATTCCATCAGCGTTTGACGCGCGTGTACACCAGCCCTGCCCCCGAGCACGGCAAGGCGCCGGCAAGGAGGGTGGAGTCGGTGCCGCTGAGCGTCCCCATCCCGCGCAGCGCCAGCGCCCGCAGTCCGCTCGCCGACATCGCGGGGCCCGGCTTGCGGGCGCCGCTCGGAACCTCCACCATGACGGGCAGCCTGCCCAACAACCTCAACGGCTCGCTGGTACCGCACCCCCCCGCCCCCCGCTCCCCCCTCTCCCCCGCTCCGTGTCCGCCGGCCCCCCACCCCGTCAACGCGGTGCCATGTTCTGCATGCGTGGGGAGTGGTGGCGCAGTGGTTGGCGCGCCATACGAATTCCCGCTCACGGCCGATGGCTGTGACGAGTAGCCGAAGCCGGTCTTGCGCCTCCCTGAAGTCGACAGAGGCGGTCGGTCGGTTCTGGTGTGGCCACCCACCCCCCCCCCATGTGCCGTGCCAGCCTTCATAGGTGCTTCTCGCTAACTGTACCTGCCTCAACAATCTGCTAAGGCTATGGGGGGGGGGGTGGGGGGGGATCTTCATCTCGATCTCAATTTACCTCTGCGGCGCTGTTTTACTCGTACACCATACAAGCTCTTGAAGAAAGTTCTGTTTGAGAGCACCGAATTCAGGCCAGCAGGCACGCACGAGCGGATGATTGTGCGGCCAGCTCTCGCGCACGCACTCACGCACTCACTGCCCCCCCTCCATGTCGTCGCGTGTGACCTCCCAGGAGTGCCTGAGCCTAGAGGGTCGCGCCAGCAGCCCCGAGCCCGTGTCGGTGCCCTACCTGAGCCCGCTGGTGCTGCGCAAGGAGCTGGAGTCGCTGCTGGAGAACGAGGGCGAGCAGGTGGTGAGCTCGCCACCCTTCGTCGACCAGCACCCCATCCTCTTCTGGAACCTCGTGTGGTATTTCCGCCGCCTGGGCCTGCCCAGCAGCCTGCCCGGCCTTGTGCTCGCGTCGGAGCACTGCAACCGGGGCACGCAGGTACACGCGCGCGAGGTGACTGGCCGTACGTACGTGTGTGTGTGTATGTGCCGAGTGGCTGGGTCATGTAGCCCACATGCCCAGCCACCGCATGCCTAAACAGCTTTTGTTCGGCCGGATCGAGGGGGCAAAACGGGCGCGGCACGGGCTAGAGAAGATGGAGTGATGTGGTACAGGAGGACGTGGAGCTGAGTGGACTTGCCGATGACTGGTACCAGCGGTGTCAAGATCGGCCTCTGTGGAGGAGGCTCGTGAAGGACGCTACTGAGCAGTTGGAGGCAGTCGCCCTCCAACAACAACGGAGGGCGGAGGAGCGACGCTCACAACAACGAGCGGAGTGCCGGGTGGCTAACGCACAGCAAGTTGATACAGTAGGGGGCACAGGTGGTGCATCAGCCAGTCATCTCGGTCATCTCAGTCAGTCGACCCGTGGCATCTGGGTCTGCCCCGTGATCTCCTGCCAGCGGGCGTTCGACACTTCACGTGGCCTCAAGGTGCACATGGCCTGGCACAAGCGTCGTGGTGACTTCACCGCCACTTAGTGACGAATGGCGGTTGTTGTGCCGAGTGTTGGGAGCGGTGGCGTAACGGTTTAGCGCGTTGCGCTACGAACTTGGTGACCGAGTTCGATTCTCGCTCGTGGTCAACGCCAGTGACGATTATCTGAACCGGTCATGGGCCTCCCCTAGGTCGACTCGGCCTCAAATGAGTAGCTGGTGCGGTGTGTAAACATCACCACTGGGGAGACAAAGGCGGCCGGGCGTGGTGCTGGCTACCCACCCCCTCTTGTGCCGTGCCAGCCTTCATCGGTGCTACTCGCTAACAGCACTTGCCCCAACAGTCTGTTGAGGCTATGCGGGGGATCTTTATTTTTGGGCACCCTGTTTGCGTGCTTGTGTCTGTGTAGGTGCCCCGCAAGCTGCTTTCTCAGGACAGCAAGCTGGTGCTGGTGCAGATGCTGTGGGACAACCTGAAGCTGCACCAGGATCCCGGGCAGCCCATGTACATCCACTGGAACGCGCAGAGTGAGTTCCGCAGGCACGAGACGACCCCCGTCACCATCGTTACCTCCATTATATCGTAGATAATCGTCTATGGAGGGCGGGTTGTCAAATCGTCAGATGTTTCAATGAAGTCGGGGGATGCGTTTTCAAAAAAATGGAGATGTTGGTTGACGAGCGTTTTTTTTATGCCACGGCACAGTTCAGGTCTAGACGCTCATCATCACACCCGTTGTTAACACCGTTGTTAACAACGCCATTAACACCATTATTAACACTACCGTTCAACAGACAAATACCGAATAAAGTAACGTTCTCAGACGACGAACCTTGTTCATCTTCTGTCGTCAATAAACGGCTCCACTGCTCACTACGCATTTAGTGTAAACGTCCCAAGTCTCTCGTCACAAAATCCGCGTACGGACATTCGTTTCTCAGCAATAGGATGACTGACCCAAGGCTAACGCTGTCCCTAATTGTATCCCTAAACATCGCCCTTCGTATTTTATTTTGGCTTCCATTTCTCCAGCGCTTCCGAAACACTGCTACCTGTGGCACCCACCACATTGTCGTCTTCCGTTTTTTCTTCACCACCCACGCTTTGCGGCGTCGTGGTTTGCTTTCGAACAGGGAAGAGATGGCCAAATGTGAAACGACAGCCCGGGAGACCCTTGCATCACTGGGTCCGTTTCTTTCGACGGCTAATGCGCACCGCACAATTGTTCATCGCACATGCTTAAGCGTCGACGGGTGCCTGGGTCCCCCCCCCCCCCCGTTACCACCCTACCCCCCTGGTGAGGTTGACCGAGTCCCCTCGGCTCTGCCGTATACATGTACGTATGTTGAACTTCTTTCGCACCGTACGTAGCCAGCCGTGTTAATCAGAGGTGCGTACACGTGGGTGGTGCCTCTGTGTCGTTGCAGGTCTAAACTGTACGCTAATGTCTGAACGTGAGTTCCTTTTGATGTCTAAAGGCTCCCTCCCCCCCCCCCCCCGCGTCTGTGCCGTGTCGTCACGCGTCTCTTCGTGCGACTCCGTGTCAACGTTGTCTGTGTCGCTGGCTCCCATTTACTCCTCGTCACCGTTTCTAGACTCGGCATTGAGGGTAGAGTGGATTATGCCCCCCCCCCCACGACCCTCTCCCTCCGGCGATGCAATTCGATTCATCGATACTTTTTAAAATCACATTGCCATGAATGGTGGCTGCGGGGTTGACTTGAACCCATTATATACGTTGCAACATCTCGGTTTCAAAAACACGCCGATTATTATAAGTTTATAATTCCATTTTGCGTACTATGAGCTTGTAACTATTGTGATTACGTGATGAATCGAGGCATCATCGGTCCACTCCTGCCGCAACTGCATTTGATGGGTGGTCAGAAAGTTGCGACAAGTGGATGTCAAAACACGAGCACAAGTGTGAATACATTCGATTTAAATATAGCCGCCAATATCAATATGCAACACCCTCGAAATATGTATCAATTCCTACATTGACAGGCGAGCCCTCTATATAATCAAGTCAACACCTTAATTTGTTTCGGGAAGCCTTCATCCAGCAGTGGATAGATCATTCCTGACGATGACGATGATGATGAAGAGCCCATTGAGATGAGGAGTCTCTTTTTTAATAATGACACGAATATGAAAGTGGGGTTTACAAATAAGGCTCGTATCAAGTAGAAGCAACTAGATGTGTTCTTGGCCTTGTTACTCATTAAGCTTTCTGGCTGCCCATCGCAGGTAGGGTGTACACAGTCGCAGGTAGATACTGTATCCATCCATGCTTCCTCTTGAGTAGACATCTTCACGTTTCATTGTTTTAAGCATCGTGTTCCTCTTTCTCTTTTGTTTTATTCTGCAATTAAAGGCTGAATGCAGTTCTCCCCTCCGTGCGTCACGAACGCCAGAGTTTGGGAGACTGCCTTAAGCCTTAGGCTGTGCACCCCGTGTGTGTGTGCCGTGTGCGTGTGCCGTGTGTGTGCGCCGTGTGTGTGCGCCGTGCGTGTGTTAAATGACTGCTGGTTTAGCAGTTGAACACAGGCCAGTTAAGTGTGTGTAATAAATAAAACGGGAATTATTTTACTTTCTTGTCGAGTGATGCTAGAAATATCATCGTTATTCGACTGGCACACGTAAACAGGGCACACGTAAACAGATAACAGATTCAATCATTAAAAATGGGTAAAATCTTCGCCATTGTCGAAATACTATTTAAGTGCATCAAACCAATAGGCCATCCAGACCAATGTATTCCAACAGAATGAATTTCAGCAGGCGAACTTGTTTTGGTTTTAACTCCTCTGAGCCACATTGGAAAGTTCACTGCCTGTTAAACAAATGCTGCTTGGTTACTTGATGTCACTGGGGTCTGTTTCGCTCCTGAAGGTGGTTCCACGCTGGCTCCTCCGTGCGATTTAAGCGACATGCACCTCTGACGGTCAGCGTCCGTGTCTGCGTTTCCTCCCAGGTGAACAGTCGTCGCTGGTGCACGCGCTGGTGACGGACGAGCAGCAGCTGCCGCGCGGCACCCTGCAGAGCATCGTGACGAGCATCCAGCACAACGACCTGTACCGCCCGCTCTCGCACGTGCTCGAGATGCAAGCCAAGCACCCCGCTCACCGCCGCCATCGCCACCGGTAGGCGATCGCCGGCTCGCTCGCTCGCTCGTTCGCTCGTCCTCCCGCTAACGCAACTGCCCACTCATCCAGCTGCCAGGCTGCTCAATCGCTCGCTCGCTCGCTCACCGACTCGCCCAACTAAATATTTGCTCGGGTGTCCATTTATTGAACCGCTAAAGCGCAAGCCCAACTATTCACCCGCCCATTGATTTCTGTGTCTCTGTTGGAAAGTGCACCCTCGAATTTGCAGATGAACATCACTTGAAGGAATCTCAGAAGAAGTTCTTTTTTACGAGGAGTCATGTTTGCATAGTGGTCTATGCAAACATGACTCCTCGTAAAAAAGGTGTCAGTTTTGTTGCCAGATAAAGGGTAAAAAACCAATTATCATATTTTTTACTGGCAAATGAGGTACCAATGGTGTAAGTTCTATTAAGTCTGGTTTCTCAAGACTTTCTTTAATACGCATGGCAGTGTACTGCTGTGCTGTGAGAGTTCCAGATGGGTGCGTAGTCTCATGACAGGATGCCGACGACGCGATGAAAATAACGCCGAGGAAAAATACGAAGCATTTCAATGAACATTTTGATCATTGGAAGACATGTGGTGGAAGTGCGACAAATGTTCCTCCCCCTGTCTTGTTGCAGGAGCCTCTACCGGGAAATCCTGTTCCTGTCCATGGTGTCACTGGGCAGAGATAACGTAGACATTGGTGAGTCGTTTTGTACGGTCGGTCAGCGAACGGTGGCATAAGCAGCCAGCTGTTATAATACCAGAACACCTGCTGTTTTTAGCTGATGTTAGAGCACTTCACTTACAATTAGATGGTTATAAACATTTTTTTTATTTTACCAGGTAAGGCCCACTGAGCATTATAGATTTTTTTCAGAAGCAATCTGGCCACAAATGATAGCTCAACAAAGTGGCTTATCGTCACGTGCAAATTTATAGCAACCAAATTCTTTAAACGCGTGTTGATTCTAAATATTGAGGGATACATCGGAAGACCCGGGGAAAAATTGACACGACCACGGGGAGAACATGCAAATGACAAAATATACAGCAGGCATCAGGGTCGGGATCGAACCCACAACCTCCTGCATAGCGCGCGAGGCAGTTAACATCTCGCCATCGTGGCAATTCTGTGTTGGTAAAATTAGTACGTTGAAATGCGGTTTTCTTTCACAGAGAATGTCCCCCCGCCATGCTTACAATTCACTCGATTCGTAGGTAATCGACCCTCGCATGTACATTTCGTCGATGCACGAGTGTAAGAATCCACTTGAATCGATAAATCGACGCTTTGTCGCGCACCGAATTGTCACATGGTGACATTCCACTCGGAGGGCCTGAATGCTCGTGTCCAACATCCGAGCTCATTGCGTTACCCCGACTTGTCGGATGACGCAAAAAAAATTGTGGAAAAAAAGTCTTACCGCTGTTTACACGGAATCCGTCAGCAACCATATTTCAAGGGACCCGAGTAATCATCCACAACAAAATTGGTACATTACCATTTGTTTTGTCGATTCCACGACACGATTGACTAATCGTCCCAGCTGTATCCTCGCATTGCTCACATTTCTCCAACACCCCCCCCCCCACACAATCCGTCACGCACTGTTCCGCCCCGCCAGACGCATTTGACCGCGAGTACAAGCGCGCCTACGACCGCCTGGAGCCGCACCAGGTGAAGCTGACGCACAACTGCGACCGGCCGCCCAGCGCCCGCGTCTCCATGTGCCGCAGGACCATCGGGGAGCCGCACCTGTGAGGAGCTCGGCAGAGACGGCGTCGACAGCACAGCACCGACGGCACGCACCGTGGGGAAAAAGGGAGCGTTTTTTTTTGGCTGTGGAAGAGGAGTTGCATTTTTAAACGCCGCATTTTCACTCTCATTCGGCGAGCGTCACGAAACGCCGAGCCAAGGCGGGGGGGGGGGCCCCCCCCGCTCGCCGGTTTGGCCACGATCCGGGCGACGGAGAAACTTCGACGGTGCCAACCGCCACGGAGAATCGATCACCGACGACCTCGATTTGGGGGTTTTCTTGCCGTCACCTGTTTGAGCAATAGAAGAGAAGAGAAGACTGCGGGCGCAGGACAGTGGAGCGGCTGACGCGCCTGTTCGGCGATTTTGTTTTCGAGGTTTAGTTATTTTTTTTCCGGTCGAGTTTTCAGGCACTGATCAATGGCCGCCCGTGTGAAGAGTTGCGCTCTCGGCACCTGCGCGTGGAATGAAACGACGACTCCGACGGAAGCCCTCTTGACGACACCTCGCAGCGGGAATTAGTGGTGAATAAAACACACAGAGCGCTGAGAAAACGACCTTCCCTCGAAGAAGTTCGTCTGGATCACTGATCTGTAAAAGACTCGCTCGGCGCGTCGGGGCGGGAGGGGGGGTGAGGAAATATTTACGGCGTCTCGGTTATCGCCATGTCCAGCACCATGGCAGGATAATGAATGCGGGTGTGCGACTTTAATTTTTGTTTGTAAATCTCCCTTCACTGCATATCTGTCGGCGGTCGCACACGGCCGCCATGCACTTGTGACGGCAAGTGGAGGCCCTGTGGAGTTGTAGGGGGGTCACCAAGAGACCCCACCGATACCTCGGGACTCCCATGAAGGTCACGCGGCCCTCTATTCAAACGAAGGAAATTCGCGGACCGTCAGAACCCCCCCCCCTCATCCCACCCTCCTCCACCTGCCTGTTGAACACGGCTGTACCTTGTTACACACTGTGATGGACATGCCAAGGACTTTCAGTCGTCGGCGTGTCAGACGTTTGGGGGCGGCGAGGGCGCTTGGGGTGCTTGTACTAATTAGTTGTATCGTGAACGGTACTCTTAGAGAATGTATCTACGGCATTATGCACACATTACACTGGAGGTGTGGTGAGCGTCGTTCCGGCGAGCGCGTCCGCATTGCCATCGGTCCCCATTTCTTTGCGGTACGTTCCACGGGGGCGGCGATTTGTGCGAAACCGTGGTCCCTAACCCCGAACCCCCCCCCCCCCGGCACTCGCTACAGAGCCCGGTCGCTCCGCACGACAAGCTCGTCACTTGCCCAACCGTCCGTGAACAACACCTCCTGCTTCAGAAAATTTGGGTTGGGGGCGGAGTTGGGTTGAAGGACCGCACGGTGATGTGAAGGAACGCTCGATCGGACGCACGCGAGTTGTCGTACGCGAGACGACACCTCGCGTGTGCTTTCCCACCCCGCTCACCTTGCGATGACCGTCCCTGCCTTCGACCCATCCTGGGCTCTAAGCCAGGACTTCTGTCATGAGGGGGGGGGGGGAGGCCTCTCCTTCCCTGGTTATTATTGGTCACGTGCTGATGGATGGCACACATGGGGTGTAGGATCCAGCCCTGGCCAGAACTGTTTCCGCCGCTTGCCACTGCTGTTGATCTCACGAAGAGCTTGAACGTCTTGGCCATTGTGAACTTGATATCGGAGGTAACCCTGTGTCATGCTGCTCGAGAAGGGGGTCTGGTAATTCTCAACCCACTCGCGATTCATGGTCACAATCGGATCGAAAGAAAACGAATCTTTTTTTAAACAAACATTGTGGTGAATGTAGCAGCCTGCGTTGGGGGGGGGGGGAACACGTGAAGCCATTGCAACGTACGCACATCGGAGAACACCGAGTCTAGGCGATTCATCGCGCGTCTTGAAAACCGATATCAACCCCCGCGAATGGTTCCACCCCGACTGCTCGCAGTCCAGCCGGTGTCGTGAACGAAAAGCGTTTATAAGCATTTTCAGAAATAAAACTACGTGTAATGAGCTCGTTCGCTTAGGCTTCATCGATTTGGACTGTAGCTGAGCCGCGGTCATCGGCTGCCTGTTTCTCGCCAAATACGAATAACGGTGCATTTTTTGTTTAGCAATTGAGCGAGTCGCGGGCGTTCATCCGCTCTGTGCGTGTTGTGATATGATGCTCGCATCGGGTCTTTTTTTTCTTTCTCTTGGGGTTGTCTTTTCATCGTCGCCCCAAACCTCGTAATATTATCGACGCGTCCGCTTTGCTTTTCGTCAACTGGAAGTTGAAGAAACTTGACGTGGGTCTGTTACCGATTCGAGAGAAGTGCGTCGGGTCGATGTTGTTGTTGCCGTCAAGGTAAATATAGCTGGATCGGAAGACGAGTTCGTCATACTCTTGAGAAGAACACATTGGCTCCCCACCCCCCACACACAGCTGTAGTTGAACATTCCATGATTTGCTGTTAAATGAGCCCCGTGCTGTTCACTTTATAATTTTCGCTGTTTTATAAACAAGCCGCATTACACTGTCGTGATAACAAAAAATAAACCCATGTTTTTAATATAGATTACAGTTCCTTCCCCACTGTTTCGCTTTAAACGTACGAATGTATATTTCAGAGCCTTTTTTGGGGTTTTTTTTGTCTCTGGTCACTTAAATTTCAAGCTGTTTTGGATGATATTAGATGTTTACAAGATTTGAAATGTACCCTAACTCGCTGCAATAATGGTTTGTGGGCTCTTCTTGCCGACGACGCATCACAGAGCACTTGTAACGTTTGTATCGATGAGAATAATTTCCTCTTCGAGAGCATTAACAAACCAAGCAATGTTGACCGCTTCGTTCCGACGTGTTCCATATCGATGCGTTTTGTTATCGAATCCGCTTAGAAACAAAACTATTGATCTGTTGTGTACAGAATCCTTGAGTGAGGTACGATTGTATTATGATGCTGTATAAGTCCAAAGTGTATTTTATTGTATACTGAAGGTGAATTGCCCATTTGTAGTCCAAAACTTAACCACTGTATTTAGTTTTTTTTTATTAGAGTTTGCATCGTAGCTGAAGGGTTGACGCACCCCATTGCAGCACTACCAGCTCCTCACTGCTGTGTTGTTGGAGGGATGTGAAATTCTAAAGGGGGGGGGGTGGTTGTCCCACGTTATAGTTTAACCTCCCAGAGAATGCCTTAAGCACCTCAAATAATCTGGTATCTGTCGAAACTGCTCTCTGAGAGAACCTCGCCATCCACAAAGTGGCACCCACAGATTTGAAATGCACGTAACCTTGGACACGCGAGCCGTAGAGACAGCGGCTGCCGGTAAGACACCTCGGCTGCATATCCCGCGTTTTCCTGATACCAGTCGTAGGGAGTGGCAGTGTAGCAGTTGGCGCGCTGCGAACCATGCTACCTGGGTTCAATTCCCAGCCACGGTTGACCTTAGTGGCGGACGATACCTGAATCTGTCCTGGGCCTCCCCAAAGTTTACTAGGCCTTAAATTAGTACCTGGCTCTGTATTTCTATCAGCGCTGGTGTTTTGGAGGTGGTGTGTGGTGCTGGTCTTCGTAGGTGCTCGCTAACATCACGTGACCCAACAGTCTTTGTGGGCCACTTGGGAGATATTTGTCTGTGATACGAGTTTGAAGTTGCATGAATGAGAGGAAAAAACACGTTACACTTATGGACAGGAACTCGGTCATAGGCACGAGTGTTGCTACTCCATTGATGTTGTTAAAACACGTGGGAAGTGATATCACCAGTTGGTCAATGTGCCCCAACGATTGAAGCGATATTATTTTGGGAAATTTTTTGGAAATGTCTTCATTTGCGCACCATGATGGCAGTCATCTCATGCCTCCCATACAATCTTAATCGGCGCACTAATATCGGTCCACAGGGCGTTGGTGATGTACTTGACTACAACTTTCAAGTATTTTTTCCACTCGTTGACGAAGCTTTAAACTCTATCGAACAGCCTGGAACGGAGCCTAGGGACACATCATAAAAAAGCTTCGTGTTTTTTTTTTATGGCATCTTGAAGACACCACAATGCCACGAATATCGGCTGCCCGTTGCCGTTTTTTTGCCCATTTGAACTGGGACATCTACGGCCAGCGAGAAGCCGCTTTTGTAAACCGACGAGGCATCTGTCCCCGCAGCAGACATCGCGTCCCTGTCATGTGACACAGTTTCTCTGTTGTCAATTCGTGGCGAGGGGGGAGGCGTATATGCAGTTCGCTCCCCTCGACTGAGAATCGAACTGATGTTTTAAATTTATTATGCAGATACTCGATCTTGTCGAGCTTACCCCTCCGATGATGATGATGGTGGTTTGTGTCAGGTGATGGGAGCGTGAGTTTAATAATGCTCCTATGGACTCAAAATGTGTGCGACTGGTTTTTAATATTATTACTGGAGGGGATTATGGAAGCCAGGCGCACAGAATGACCATTTGCTGCTGCAGCTGTTGCTGCTGCCCACTCGCGTTGGCGTGGGTGCAAGTTGGAATGTTCACTTTTGCCCGGGGCGGTTTTTGTGTTGCACGCGTAGTAACGTTTGTAAACTTTTCGGCATATCAAGTGCGTGGGCGCACCGATGATGCATATGCAAATAAAATTAAACGTGAATTGAATGTGGCTTCCCCTTGTAGTGGTGGTTATGTCGTTGATGTTTTTTACACATTTAAACTGCATTCATTAAACATTATTTCCACATTCTTTGGTTCTTTCGGTAAAGTCACGTTAATATAAAAATTATAATACAAATAAAGAAACACACTGATGTAGACTGACTGTAGCCTGGTTCTTAATCGGAGTGAGTGTGCTGGCAGTCTATAATGTAGACTGTAGCCTGGTTATTAAGTTTGGTGAGTGTACTTCCAGTCTATAATGTAGACTAGCAATGGTTATTATTTCCATTCAGAACTCTCATAGGGAGCAGCCCCCACCGCCTTGTATCAGTGAACAAACCTTCTGTAAAACTCTCATCACCACACATCAGCTCATCCAAAATGCTGCCGCTTGAATTGCCCCGCACCCATAAATGTGACCTCGCCCCGATCCTCCAATCGTTCCACTGGCTCCCAATCTCATCCCAGATCAATTTTAAAACGGCACTCGGCAAATGATGCAAATTATCCATCGGGGAGCAATAAACACGTTTTTCACACACTTTGGTTGTTTCGGTAAAGTCACGAAGGTAAAAAAATAAATGAAAACAACTAAATTAATCTTCTTGGTTCTTTCGGTAAAGTCACGTAGAAGGGAAATAATAAAATAAAAATAAAAACATTTTATCATATTCTTTTATTATGTTTTATTTTTATTATTTTATTATTTCCCTTCTACGTGACTTTACCGAAAGAACCAAGAAGATGAATCCCTGCAGTCACGAAAGCTTTAAATCGAAACTAAATTAGATCACGACGTTTCGGGCGCAACACAAGCGTCCGTCATCAGGTGGGAAAGCACAACCTCATTTACACATCGTTCGCAATCGCCTCTACTTTTGTGTCGGCGGAGGCAACCTCTTTCCCCGCATTAACCCCGGTAATCGAGAGTTGACTCCGAGTTCAAAACAATAAATCACTTCCCCTAAAAATACCACGTTCCTGACCATTGCACCTATGTGAGTAGCGTGGTGAGCCCAGCCACCTTTCCCGGTACCTTTAACTAAACTTTTTATTTGACCACGTACATAGACAGCTATGTTACCAAAGCGACCTGGTTACAAATAGCTCAACGAAGTGGCTTATGTGGAAACTTACAGTAGCCTAATACTCCAAACGCATGTTTCTAAACGTGGAGGGGAAAAACCGGAGAACCCGGAGAAAAATCCACGCGACCACAACGGGAGGCACCGCAAACTCCAAATATTGCTATTCTTAGGTTTTTTCAGTAAAGTCACGTAGGTAAAAAAATAAAATTAATAAAAGTAAAATAAAAATAAAATAAAAATCACGACGTTTCGGAGGCAACACATGAATTATATTTTTTTACCTAAGTGGCTTTACCGAAAAAACCTAAGAATATGAACCCTTGCAGTCACGAAAGCTTCAAATCTAGAATCCCAAATATTGCGTCAGGGTCAGGGATCGAACCACCGACCTCCTGTACGCCAGGCGAAGTAGTTAACATCTCACCAGCGTGGCGCTCGGGCCCAGCATATGCATTACCCCTTTCCAACCTCTCATCTCATTCCACTCCAGTCCGTGCAAGCAGCCTCCGCTCCAGCAACGGCGCAGGTCGACATCTCGCTTCGTGGTCGCGTGGATTCTTCTCTGGGTCCACCGGTTTTTTTTCCCCCCTCCACATTTAAAATCAACATCACCCGTTTCGAGTGTTTGCCTGCTATTTATTTCCACACGATAAAGCTTACTTCGTTCAGCCATCATGTATGGCCAGGTCGCTTCTGAAAAAGGTCTATATATTTTTCGATTTAAAGCTTTCGTGACTGCAGGGATTCATCTTTTTGGTTCTTTCTGTAAAGTCACGTAGAAGGGAAGTAATAAAATCATACAAATAAAATATAATCAAATAATTCTCACGACGTTTCGGCCACAACGCAAGCAGGCGTTGTGGCTGAGGACGGCTGCTTGCGTTGTGGCCGAAACGTCGTGAGAATTATTTTATTATGTTTTACCTGAGGACGGCTGCTTGCGTTGTGGCCGAAACGTCGTGATAATTATTTTATTATGTTTTATCTTTATTATTTTATTACTTCCCTTCTACGTGACTTTACCGAAAGAACCAAGAAGATGAAGGTCTATATAGTTCAGTGGGCGGTAACATTGTAAAATAAAACGTAGTTTAGTTTAAGTTTCTAGCGACCCCCCCCCCCTTCCCCAAGCTCACTGAGCAGTCCCCAAACTGAAACTAGGCATCTGTTAAAAAGAGCTTCATAGCTCATCGGATTTTTCCAGGAAAAAAGATAAGACTCTGACTGTGTCATCTCGTCGTCTCCACCTGGCTGCCTGTCTCAGTTTACGTGGCAGCCAGCAGATGGCAGTGCAGCGAGATTAATTCATCCATAAGGGGCCGTCCATAAATGACGTCACGCACCTGGGGGGTCAGACATTTGTGACGATTTGTGACGAGGGGGGGTGTTGAGAAATGTGACGTCACATCAAAATGCGCAACTTTAAATAAATGTAGACAAGACGTTCTACTTAATAAAATAGACTTTTAAAGACATTTTTCTCCAACAACATCAGAGTGCAGCGCCACATTAAATACGCACTACAATGACAATAGTTTAAAGCGATTTGAAGCATGTTTTATTGTTTGGGGGGGGAGGGGGCAGAGCTTTGTGACGTCATATTTGAGGGGGGTCTGACTTTTTGTGACGCCGTGTGACGAGGGGGGGGCGCTCAAAAATCGTCCAAAATCGCGTGACGTCATTTATGGACGGCCCCCTACGGGAGGCCCAGGACCGGTTCAGATAATCGCCACTGGTGTTGGCCTTGAGCGGGAATCGCAGCGCGCAAACCGCTGCACCACCGCTCCCCACACACAAAGACACAAACACACGTGTTTCGCGTTTTAAAAATACGTCTCGCGTGGCTTGACTCGC
This sequence comes from Lampetra planeri, assembly GCF_965212315.1. Lineage (NCBI taxonomy): Eukaryota > Metazoa > Chordata > Hyperoartia > Petromyzontiformes > Petromyzontidae > Lampetra > Lampetra planeri. The sequence goes on along the minus strand of NC_136145.1, from coordinate 3,428,342 downwards.
AGAGCCACCGTAGGGTGCTTCGGCGCCAATGGCAGCGCGCAGCGGAGCACGTGGGCACGCGCAGTCGCCGCTGTTGCTGCTTCCTCGTTGCCAGTAGCGGCTCAACCAGGGGCGGGCAACAACAACAACAACAGCAGCAACAACAGCAGCAGCAGCAACAACAGCAGCAACAACAGCAGCAGCAACAGCAGCAGCAACAACAGCAGCAGCAACAGCAGCAGCAGCAACAGCAGCAGCAGCAACAGCAGCAGCAGCAACAGCAGCAGCAGCAACAGCAGCAGCAGCAACAGCAGCAACAGCAGCAGCAGCAACAACAACAACAACAGCAGCAACAACAGCAGCAGCGGCCTCTGGTCATGGCCAGCTCACGCGGGGAGGTGGTCACCCTGCAGTTGGGTCACTACGCAGGCTTTGTGGGCGCGCACTGGTGGAACGGCCAGGTACTTTGCACCGCGAGACATCGTGACCACCACCACCCACCACTACGAGACGTTGTCTATCCACTGCTGGATGCAGCCCAGTCCTCGCCCCGCACGCCGTGAGGTCGGCCACGCAAGGCGCTCTCTCTTTGACCATACTTCATCACGCTGGTCGTTGCGGGCGGGGGTGAAGCGGTGGAAGGGCACAGGAATGGTTCGAACGTCGATCGCCACCCGTTCGATATTTTCCCCGCATCTCCGATTAGCGCGGTTGGCTTTGCACGGTGCGAAAGAAGTTCAACATTCAGTGTGTGTATATATACACACGGCTAACATCAATGTGTGTATATATACACACGGCTAACATCAATGTGTGTGTATGTATATATACACACACTGATTTTAGCCGTGTGTGTACGTTTACACACACACTGATGTGTGTATAATCAGTGTGTGTATATATATCATACATAGACACTGATTTTAGCCGTGTGTGTACGTTTACACACACACTGATGTGTGTATAATCAGTGTGTGTGTACGTATCCACACACACTGATGTGTATATAATGTGTGTGTATATAATCAGTGTGTATGGATATATACATACATACACACTGATTTTAGCCGTGTGTGTATATAATATATACACACACTGATTTTAGCCGTGGGCCCGCTATCGCACGGTGTCTGAGTGCGTGACGCAGCAATCCTAACCGCAGCACCACCGCTCCCCTGCCTCGCTGCAGTTACTGTTGTTGACTCGTCATTGGTGACAGCAGCAGCAGTAGCAGCATCATCACAATAAAGGTGGCTTCTTGGGGGGGTTAAATCGCGTAAATACATAAATGTGTCGTTGCCTGTGGTGGGTTTTAACGACACATTTATATATTTACGCGATCTAACCCCCAAAAAAACTCTATTAGGGATGATATTGGGTCGCGAAAGCCTGCCACGTTTCAAACTGAGCAGCAGCAACAGCGTTGAGCTCAACACAACAGTCCCCCCCCCATTCATTATAAAGTTTTTGGGTCAGATCGCGTTATTTATAAATGTGTCGTAACCCTCCACCACCCGACACGGCCAAACAGTAAAAAATGTTTACACTATGAGACCTCCTTTACCAGTGGCAAAATATAGTAGTAGGTTTTTATCCTTTAAACTGGTACAAAACTGACACCTTTATACAAGGCATCATGTTTGCAATAACCGCAACACAAGCAGTCAAAATGCAAACAAAAATAAACAACTCTGATAATGGTAATGATATGCACTGTCCTTGAAGTTGATTGGTCCACACCCGAGACAGCTTTCCTTAGAGCCCTAGTCTCCATTGGTGTTGGACCAGATAACCGGTGTGTTGAAGAGAATCAACAGCATTTTAAACTTTGAGTAGTACGACGTTTCGCTGATAATTACAATCAGCTTCATCGGGCAAGAATGGTGAAGCTCTCCTGTTGTTCCTGGTCTTAAATACATCAGCATGAGCAGGGTGACGTCTTCATTTAATTCAATCTGGTGCAGTGATTCTAGGCAAAGAGAGTGATGGTATTGTAATTATATCGATTGGTAATCATTCAATTGTTATTCATTGGTATGTGTTTCCCTTATAAGGAATTGTAAGTGTATTGTATTTAATAATACGCTTCCAGGCCGCACTAAGGCTGTAGCTGTCAGAGCGATTGAAGTTATTTCTGTTTCTCTCAATTTCAATGGATTCTCTAATTAGTCTTGGCCACCATTGGAACCTCATTTGCCAGTACAAATATGATAATTGTTTTTTTTACCCTTCTATCTGGCAACAAAACTGACACATTTTTTTACAAGGAGTCGTGTTTGCATAGACCACAATACCTGCAGTCATAATGCAAACAAAAAACATAACTCTGATAATGTATGCACTGTCCTTGAAGTTGATTGGTCCACACCCGAGACAGCTTTCCTTAGAGCCTAGTCTCACATGGGTTGGACCAGATGGCGCCTTTTGGCGTCATATATTATCAGAGTTATGTTTTTTGTTTGCTTTATGACTGCAGGTATTGTGGTCTATGCAAACATGACTCCTTGTCAAAAAGGTGTCAGTTTTGTTGCCAGATAGAAGGGTAAAAAACCAATTATCATAGTCTTGGCCAGTAATAATTAGTTTTACACAACACTTCAACGTTATCAAAATCAATTGAGTGTCTACACGACGAGGCGAGCTCCAGTGAGCGAGTTAATCAGAATCTTCACTTACGACTGGAGCAATCTGATGAGATATGAAGCTTTTTTTTCCGCAGATGCCCAGCATGGACGAGTCTCGGGCCGTCGGTGGAAATGGCACGTTGCTATGACGGGGGAATCGGATGTCACCACTGCATAATACGCAGCGATCTGTAGACCCACGCCCGCCAAACGCGGTGCTGTCGTTTTATGTTTTATCTTCGCAGAATGATCACGGTTGACTCGACGCAAAGCAGTAGGAATTTTATCAACCGCCGAGCGATGGATTCGATGATGTGTCGCGTCGAACCTCCCAACGGATGGTTCACTCAGTTTCAGTTTTTCAGTTTCATTTATTTGGTTTTTCCCTGTGAGCCATTCGGCTCTTGAATCGGGTGCAACCGCAACAAACAAAAACGTGAACAAGAAAACATCTTAAAGTGACTATGCGCAAACAGAAAAATCCAGGAAAAACTGATAATTCTTCCAGAAAAAAGCACCGTACACCAACGCTGTGCAAAAGTCCCAGTGGGATGCAATTCAAACAACAACAACAAACACAAGACAACTTAGATTAAAGCCATCATTCTATCTTCGTACTACAATAAACAAACATGGCCAAACCAAAAAACTTTTCGAAATCACCAAAATAAAGCCATAAGCAATGTAACAGTGATCACTCGCAGCTACCCTCCACGCAGAGACTGTTATACATATCAACATGGGACTACGAGTTTGTTTTTAAAGACTAAATAATGAGTAGAGTGAGATGAGCGGGGAGAGGTAGAGTGCGTGGAGGGGAGTAGAATGAGATGGGAGAGGTAGGAGAGCGCGTGGAGGGGAGTAGAGTGAGATGATGGGGGGAGAGATAGGAGAGCACGTGGAGGGGAGTAGAGTGAGATGGGAGAAATAGGAGAGTGCGTAGAGGGGAGTAGAGTGAGATGAGAGGGGATAAGTAGGAGAGTGCGTGGACGGTAGTAGAGTGAGATGAGAGGGGAGAGGTAGGAGAGTGCGTGGAGGGGAGTAGAGTGAGATGAGAGGGGAGAGATAGGAGAGCGTGTGGAGGGGAGTAGAGTGAGATGGGAGAGATAGGAGAGCGCGTGGAGGGGAGTAGAGTGAGATGAGAGGGGATAAGTAGGAGAGTGCGTGGAGGGGAGTAGAGTGGGATGAGAGGGGAGAGGTAGAAGCGTGTTAGAGTGAGGTGTTCCCTCGTACGGGAGGGAGGTTGTGTGTGGGCGAGGATTGTGGCAGTGACATTGTGGATCACCTGGAGTTTGGAGGTGAGGGATTGAAGGATGTTGTCGAGGAAAGAGAGTTACAGGCTATCGAATGAACTTCAGAATGTCTATTAAACTGCTATTAAACTATTTTGTATTTTACCAGGCGAGGCCCACTGCGCTATACAGCTCTTTTTCAGAAGCGCCCTATCCACAAATGATTGCTCAGCGAAGTGGCTTGTCACGTTGAAATTTATAACAGCCAAATGCTTTAAATGCATGTTTCTAAATGTGGAGGGAAAAACCGGAGGACCCGGAGAAAAATCCACGCGACCACAAGGAGAGAGACACCGCGATCTCCAAATATACAGCAGGCGTCAGGGTTGGGATCGAACCCACGACCTTGTGCACACCGGGCGAGGGAGTTCACATCTAGTCACCGTTGGGAGTTTGCTTCTGCCGAGTGTCACCCAGTCAGGGGCCGTTCCCTGTCGTGCGCCGCTAACGCAAGGCCTCTCTTCCTAACGCAAGGCTTCTCTTCCTCCAGTCGGCCGCGTTCAACTCCGACCCTCGGCTGTCGATTGCCGCCCAGGAGGTGAACTCGGATGTTCTGTTCCGGGAGGGCGTCACGCTCCAGGGCGAGCCGACCTACACGCCCCGGCTCGTCCTCATGGACCTCAAAGGTAGCGCCACTCGCTCGCTCACTCGCTCGCTCGGTTGCTCGCTCGCTTCGATGAGAGAGAGAGAGACGGAGAGAGAGAAATGTAAACAGAGAGAGAGAGACATGGAAAGAGAGAGAGACGGACGGAGAGAGAGAAACGGATGGAGAGAGAGATGGAGAGAGAGAGAGACGGATGGAGAGAAAGACGGATGGAGAGAGAGACACAGAGAGAGAGACGGATGGAGAGAGAGACGGATGGAGAGAGAGACACGGAGAGAGAGACACGGACAGAGAGAGGGACGGAGATGCAGAGAGAGAGCCGGCGGGCAGAAACAGCCGGGCCGCCGGCACAAGGAGCAGCTGTCATGACAGCCGCGTGCCACTTTTGTCAGTCCACTGCTGGATGAATGCCTCCCCAACGCCATGTGGGTCACGGGGGTTGTTTGAAAGTGTAGGGGTAATCGTCACTCGCCACTCTGTGGGCTGGTAGCTTCCCCTTATCGTCAATAGGGGGCGTAAGCGCCATCACGCCAGGGCTCATGTCCATGGCCCAAAAAGGGGCCAACGACAAACTCGAGCAAACAGATCCTGGGACACATTCCCCGGGGCCTCGGGAGGGGGGGGGAACCGGGGGATGATGTCACCTTCCAGAAAGTTCTTATAGGATCTCAGAAACAGGCTTAATCCTGGTGAGTGCCGAGGCTGCGTGATAGCCCTGAGGTCCGAGCATTTCCCCCCCTTCTCCCCTCCCTCCGTTTGTGTGGAGTGAACTTTCTCCAGTTGCTCTCCAAAAAAGCCAAACTCCCATCCGTGAAGACTCGATTTGGCCGAATATCCCAATGCAGGAGCCTTCCTGCCGAAGAGCGTTGAGACTCGGCGAGAGCTGCGTGGATAAATAAAGCGCGCGTGATGATGATTAATGTTATTCATCGCGAACGGCGTGTTGTTACTGGCTCCAGTTCGCGAGGTCGTTATTCAACGCTGCTCGCGTCTGTTCAATGTGCTTCCTCTTCAAGCATTCTGCCATGAAAGGCGGCAAACACAATATTTTTGTAAGGTAGCGCGGTTCTCTAAAACGTGTTGAGGGTGAATTAACATGATAATTGTTTTTTTACCCTTCTATCTGGCAACAAAACTGACACCTTTTTTACAAGGAGTCATGTTTGCATAGACCACAATACCTGCAGTCATAATGCAAACAAAAAACATAACTCTGATAATGTGCACTGTCCTTTTTTTTTTTGCCAGATAGAAGGGTAAAAAAACAATTATCATATTTTTTACTGGCAAATGAGGTTCCAGGGGTTGAATTAACATGTTGAGCTCGACACTGCGCTCGAGTGAATGAGGTTGCCGGTGACTCATCTCATTAATCAGACTTATTATTAATTTACGCTGGAGGAATCCGATGAGCTGCAAAGCTCTTTTTCACAGATGTCCGTTCGGGGCACGGGCTCAAGAGGTTACAGCGACAAACAATAGAAAAACATGGTAGGAGTTAAAAGTATAGGAAAGGTAAGAAAATCGCAAAAATAACTAAAAAAATTTTATCTTCTCAGTTAAAGCCCACTGAGCTTATTACCTTCTTTTTCAGAAGCGACCTGGCCACAATTGATAGCTCAACAAAGTGGCTATTGTGTGAATCAATCGAAATATTTATTTATACTGGAGGAGGAATCCGATGAGCTTTAATGCTCTTTTCCACAAGTGTCCGGTCATCGCCACCACCACGATTGGGACCGCGCGTGAACCTGTTGTATACATTGTCTTTCAATTTTGTAAGTATTCAGACTTATTGAGACTTTATATTATTGGTTCTTTCGGTAAAGTCACGTAGAAGGGAAATAATAAAATAATAAAAATTAAACAATACAATTCTCACGACGTTTCGACTGCAACACAAGCAATCATTATCAGGTGAGAAATCCACAGCAAGAATTTTTTTTCTTCAAATTTTCTTGCTGTGGATTTCACACCTGATGATGATTGCTTGTGTTGCAGTCGAAACGTCGTGATAATTTTTGTTGTTTGTAATTGATATTATTTTATTATTTCCCTTTTACGTGACTTTACCGAAAGAACCAAGAATATGAATCCCTGCAGTCACGAAAGCTTTAAATAAACATTTATTGAGACTTTGTTTGATAATTAATTATAATGAATTACATTATTAAATGTTGTGTATGTGTTGTTGTTGTTGTCTAGGCAACTTAAGCTCCTTGAGGCAACAGGGCGTGCTGTACGAGCAGCCAGAGCAGGACACCTCCACGTGGTGAGAGCGGCATTCTGTGTTTGGAGGTCACCTAAACTTCGACCGAAACGTTTATTTTTAATTTTACCAGGTAAGAAGGCCCACTGAGCTATGACAGCTCTTTTTGAGAAGCTCAATAGAGCTCAATGAAGTCGCTTATCGCGTGCAAATTTATAGCAGCCAAATACTCTTAGGTTTTTTTCGGTAAAGTCACGTAGGTAAAAATAAATAATACAAATAAAAGAAATAATAATAGAAATACAATTTATAAATCACGTCGTTTCGGAGGCAACACATGTCTCCGTCATCAGGTGGGACCGTCACAGCTAAATTTACTGTAACCAGTGAGCTTCTAATTTTTATTTCCATTATTTCTATCATTTTTATTATTTATTTTTACCTACGTGACTTTACCGAAAAAACCTAAGAGTATGAATCCTTGCAGTCACGAAAGCTTCAAATCTAGCAGCCAAATACTTTAAACGCGCGATGTTGATTCTAAATGGGGAGTCAACAACCCGGGGGACCCGGAGAAAATCCACGCGACCGCAGAGAGAGAGACACGCAAACCCTAAATATACAGGCGTCGGGTTCGGGAGCGAACCCATAGCTGGCGCCAAACTCTGCCATGCGCCCTCCCGCATGGCCTTGTGGGAGCCTCGGTACATCTTCCAACCTGAAGATGTAGCGATAAAGTTATTTTCTTTGAGGTATTTTTTCGATGATGTAGTGCACACATATACATAACATATGGACCCATTTCTCAAGTGTGCAACATTTTGTACAAAATAAAAAAAACTGATGACGTACACGGACGTCATCGGAATGGGAAGGGGTTAAAAGAAAGTTTGATTGATTGAGCGCGCGCTCTCCCCCGCGCCTCGCCACGTTTGCTGACAATGGAGAGCGAATGAATGATAGAGTAAATTTAGCTGTGACGGTCCTACCTGAAGACGGAGACTTGTGTTGCCTCCGAAACGTCGTGATTTATTATTTTATTTCTATTCTATTTTTTATTTATTTGTATTTTTTTACCTTCGTGACTTTACCGAAAAAAACCTAAGAGTAGCGAATGAATGAGCGGCGACACACTCGATCGCGTTTGTTATCGTTCACTCACGGAACTAACCGTTGTGGCACACGGAAGCAGTGTGTTCGAATGTGGGTTTCGGTCGCCCCCTGACTAAACCACGTTCCCGCTCGCAGCGAGTTTATGGTCACAGCACCGTCACCGATCGATGGCTAAACGCGTGAAGTTCGTTTTGTTTTTTTAATTAATTTGGCAAAATTCCTGCTCTGAAAAATTGAAACGTTTCGGTTTGATAGACGTGCGACTGATGCGCTTAGCACGGCGTATAAAACACGCGTCGCACGCCGTGGACACAGAGGTCGCGACGAAGTCACCGGGACTGAAGTTTTAACCGTCCTTAGACCGTCTCGCTCGGACTGACGTCTCTGCCGTGTGTCGCGTGCAGGGGCGGCAAGGTCTCGGTGCACCGGACGGATCCCGCTAGCAAGAACACGTTCCTGCAGGACCTTGATGTCATCGAGGTACTCAACTATTTTATATTTTACCAGGCAAGGCCCACTGAGCTATGCGACCTGCCCGCAAGCGATCGCTCAACAAATGCGGCTTATCGTGGTGTGGAAATCGATGGAAGCCAAATGCTCTGTAAACGCACGTCGATTATAAATGTGGAGGGGAAAAACCGGAGGACCCGGAGAAAAATCCAAGCGGCGCGATGCGTTCTAAAACTCCACGTGTACGCATGTCTGGTGAACTTCTTTCACACCGTACGTAGCCAACCGAGGCGAGTGCCAAGATCAGTCTGGCCGCCGCCAATCAGCGTCACCGCTGGCACGGCATGCTTTAGCTTTTTTATTTTTTTCACTTTATTTTTTTTACTTGACGGTTACTGAGCTGAGCGCAGGCCCAAAGGCCCCAAAACTTCAAGCGACTAGCAGCAACCGGCGCCGTCGCAGCCGCGATTGGACTGGGTTCACGTGTTTCTAGAATCGAGCGACGTTACTCTAAGAACTTGGGATGCAATTAGAATGAAATGAAACAACAAAACCAAACGCTGTGCTCGCTGTGCGGCGCAGGAGGAGTGGGAGAAGCGGACGAGAACGAGCCGCTGTCCGGCGCCGAAACCGGAGACTAAAAGTACGCGACACCCTGTCTCTCTCCCTCTCTGCGTGATGCGCACGCACTCTCCCAGTGTGGTGATACACGTCTACGTGCGTGACACAGATAGTGTGTCCGTCTGCGGTAGGACGCATGTGCGTGATTTCCGTCTGAATATTCGATACCGCCCATGCAGTATAGGACCTTGAAATTGATTAATATCCTCCCCCCGACCTCTAAAATAAACTATTTTAAATCTTGATTTAAAGCTTTCATGACTGCAGGGATTCATATTCTTGGTTCTTTCGGTAAAGTCACGTAGAAGGGAAATAATAAAATAAATATAAAACACTTTTTTTTTTTATTCTTGCTGTGGATTTCACACCTGATGATGATTGCTTGTGTTGCAGTCGAAACGTCGTGATAATTTGTATTGTTTTATATTTATATTATTTTATTATTTCCCTTCTACGTGACTTTACCGAAAGAACCAAGAATATATATTTTAAATCTGTTACCTATTTTTATTTTACCAGGCAAGGCCCACTGAGCTACGTAGATCATTTTCAGAAGCGACCTGGCCACAAGTGATAGCCTCACGAAGCGGCTTATTGTGTGGAAATTTAAAGCAGCAGCCGAAATTCTCTAGACGCGTGATGTCGATTCTAAATGTGGAGGGAAAACCAGAGGACCCGGAGATAAATCCACCCGACCACGGGGAGAACACGCAAACTCCAAATATACAGGTATCGGGGTCGGGGTCGAACCCACGAGCTCCTGGAAACCATTCCCCTCCCCCTCATAAATCTTCACCTCCCCCCCGCCTTACGCATAGTCCCCACTCGGTTGGGTCCAACTCCCCCTCCCGTCGCGCCGAATTTGAACTTATTCAGAGTTTCTGATCCCCCCCCCCCCTCCACCTCCAATGTCGATCTGCGTATTGTAGCGTGCTCGCGTTTTGTCGCAATAAAAAAATAATGTAATGTCCACAGCACGACGGGACGGCAAATGCAAATCAAAGATGCTTTTTGGCGGGATTTTATATTTCTTAAAATGCCTATGTACATTACGTATTCGTCCAATACGCGCGCAAGCACGTGCGTTAGCTTCTAACTCGTCCCTGACTGCGGCGGCGGCTGTTCCTCCGTTTCCCAGATGCCCCGGCGGTTAGCGCAGAGCCGCCCACGCAGAAGGTGTACCACCTGGAGGAGAGCGTCGAGGTCTGGTCCGACTTCCTGCGACTGCGTCTCCACCCGCGCTCCGTCTCGCTCATCAATGACCACACCAGCGACGGGTATGGGCGCACGTTCCTTGGCTCGCAGACAATTCCGCTGCTCGCAAACCGTTCTATGGCTGGGACACTACTAAACCTTGTCGAACTGGAAGCAGAATTTGACTCTATCCGTGCTAAATTGGAGGTGCGGGGGAAGGAAAACAAACTAAACAAAAAAAATCTGTTTGAAAAAAATTAGTTTTCAATCTAGATTTATTGTTTGAATGATCATATCTGTGTTTGGGTTAGGCCACGTGATAGTTTTATGCCAACATTAGCGTCACTAACCCTTCATCCAGCAGTGGATTGACCTTGGCTGAAGATGACGGTGACGACAATAACGACGATCGAATTGTCGGTCTCTCGCCCCCCCCCTCCCCCCCCCGCGTGCCGTCCCTCCAGGGACGTGGACCGCTTTGACGTGTTCGGCCTGGGCGACTCGCTGCTGCTGCGCTCGCCCCCCGTGGCGGACGACCTGGAGGACCGGCTGCACTTTTTCACGGAGGAGTGCGACTCGCTGCAGGGCTTCCAGCTGCTGTGCGACCTCCACGACGGGTTCTCGGGGCTCGGAGCTCGCGCCGTCGAGCGTCTGCGCGACGAGTACGGCGCCAAGAGCGTCCTCGTCTGGGGGCTCGTGCCGCCGGCCCCGCCCGCGCTGGTGAGCGAGCGGGACGGCGCCCTCACCCCGCCACCGGCGGACGAGCCGGCGTCGGTCGGGGCGGGGAAATAGAGAATTCTGGGGGATAATCCACCGTCGTACTGCTGGCTCGCCTCGGGAGGGGGGAAGGTTAGGGCGCTGTGCAGAGGTCGCAACCGGGTACCCGATACCCGGCCGGGTACGGGTAGCCGTTTGCGACCCTGGTGCGGCCGGGTACGGGTACGGGTAGGCCGTGAGTCACTGGTGAGTAACCGTTTGTCACTCATTTCAGGTAGGGTACGGGTAGGGAACGGGTACCCGTATCCGGCCGGGTACGGGTACGGGTACCCATTTGCGACCCTGGTGCGGCCGGGTACGGGTAAGGAATCAAAACCCGTTCGCGACCTCTGGCGCTGTGGTTCCCAGTGTATGTACTTTTGTGGAACTTCTTTCGCACCGTACGTAGCCAACCGCGCTAAGCGGAGGGACAACAAAACTCAACGCAAAAAGCGGTTCTGAAGAGCGTCGGACCTCGGTGACTCGATCCCAGACATCACTGTCACCCCCCCCCCCCTCGCTGTGCCCCCCTCTCTCTTTCCCCTCGTGCCCGCCGGGCAGAGCCCGCTGAGGAGCGTCTACCGGCTGGTGAACTACGCGCTGGGCATGGCTCGCCTCGCGGACACCGCCTCCGTGCTGCTCCCGCTGTCCGTGAGCTCGGTGCTGAGCCGTCGGCCTTCGCCGCCCGTCGTCTTCCCCAACCTGCACTACAACGTGAGCCGCGGGGTCCCTGCGGCCGTCGTTCCGCTGCGGGGCGGCGTTTAACGCGCCGCCCCGCACGGGGCGGGCCGACGTCGGTGACAATTATCCGAACCGATCCCGGGCCTTCCCGAAGTTGACGCGGCCCGAAATGAGCGCCTGGTGCCGTGCGTAAACACCAGCACTGGGGAGACAAAGGTGGCCGGGAGTGGCGTTGGCCACGCCACCCTCTCGTGCGCCGTGCCGGCCTTCACTGGTGCTACTCTTTCACGGTACTTGCCCCAACGGTCTGTGTCTTTGTCCGGCAGGCGGAGCTGCACTACCACAGCAGCGCGGTGCTAGCGGCGGCGGTGGGCACGAGCAGCCTGCCCTACCGCACGCACTCTCGCCTCGCGTCACTCTCCGAGTTCGCCGACTCGCTCAGCGGCGGCGGCCGCAAGGCAGGAGGAGCACCCGCCAACCCCCCCTCCCCTCAACCCCTCTTCCCCCCTCCCCCCAACCCCACCTCACCCCCAAAACCCCCCTCAGCCCCCTACCCCCCCTCCCCCCAACCCCCCCTCCCCCAACCCCCCCTCTCCCAACCCCCCCTACCCCCCCTCTCCCCAACCACCCCCCAACCCCCCTTCACCCCCCAACCCTCCCTCCCCCCAACCCCCCCTCCCGCCAATCCCCCTCCCCCCCCACACAGCACCCCCACCCCCACAACGCTGCCCGTGCCTAACCGGGCCCACAGCGCTTGACCCGTCCGTAGCAGGCCTACGCGGCAGCAGCTGCCCACCACACCAACTCGCCACACCGCCCCGCCACACCGTCTCGCCACACCGCCCCACCGCGCCGCTCCACCGCACCGCGTCACCATAATTGGTCCGCCACGCAACATCGCCACACCGCTCCCAGCACACCATCTTGCCACACTGCCCCACCACACCTGTCCCCGCCCGCACCCGCACCTGCACCCGCCACGGCTACTCGACGCGGCGCCCGCGTCTCTCGAGGCCGCCGCTAACGGGTGGCGCGCGGTGCCGACGTGCGCAGGTGGCGATGACGTCGCTGGCGCTGCCGTTCCCGCTGCACGCCGACGGGACCCTCCCCGACGCCCTGCGGGCGCTGGGCGCCGCTCCGCCCTGGCGCTCGCTCACGCCGGGCACGGCGCCGCCGGCGGCCTCGGCCTCGGGGCCCGCGCCGTGCTGCTTCGGCCAGTCCGTGGTGCTGCGTGGGGTGCCCGCCGCGCGGCACACCGCCGGGTAGGAGGAGCGGCGCCCGGAACCTGCGTGTGCTACGTGTGCTGCGTGTGCTGCGTGTGCTGCGTGTGCCGCGTGTCCTACGTGTCCTACGTGTGCTACGTGTGCTGCGTGTGCCGCGTGTGCTGTGTGTGCTGCGTGTGCTACGTGTGCTGCGTGTGCTGCGTGTGCCACGTGTGCTACGTGTGCTGCGTGTGCCACGTGTGCTACGTGTGCTGCGTGTGCTGCGTGTGCCACGTGTGCTACGTGTGCTGCGTGTGCCACGTGTGCTACGTGTGCTACGTGTGCTACGTGTGCTACGTGGGTCCTGGGTTTAGCCATGAGTTTCTGACTTCAGCAGTAGGTCTAGCTGTGCATGGATGTGCCTATGCTTGGGTCTGTGTGACTGGATCTCTGCTGTGCATGGGTCCGCTTTTTCATTTATCTTGAGTTTGCCTGCATCTGGGTTGAACTGCGCATGCCCGTACGTGGCCGGGCCTGTCTGTACGCGCCGGCAGCCGCACGCCGTGCGTACCGATCGCGCCGACGCTTCTCTTCCCGGCAGCTCGCAGCGAGGGAGCACAAAGGACTCGCCGCTGTACAGGTGCTCCACGGGGCAAGACGTGATGTCCGCGTACCTGCACGGGCTGTACCCCCACGCGCCCAGGTAATGCCGCCAGCACCCCACCGCCCCCTCCCCCCCGGCTCCACTGGCCCCGGCACCTGAGTTGGCGAGTCTAAACTAAACTAATTTTTTTCTTTCTAGCAAGGCCCACTGAGCTCTTTTTCGCCACGAATGATAGCCCAACGAAGTGGCTTATTACGTGGACATTTATAGCGGCCACATACTCTAAACGCAGGTTGATTCTCAATGCGGAGGGGAAAAACCTGAAAGAACCGGAAAAAAAAACTATCTACGGGATCGAAGCCACGACCTTCCTGTGTATACCAGGCGAGGTAGTTAACGTCTCGCCACCCTGTGCGCCCGGTCCTGATAATCGCGGCTGATCGATGGAATGACGCCGATTCTCTCCCCAGCGCTGTGCAGCTGCTGCAGGCTCCGATGAGCGCCGCCGCTCCGTTCCCCGACATCTTCGCTCCGACTGTGGACAGGAGCGGCTACCTCACCGACACCAGGAGGAAGAAGGAGGAAGGTGAGCGGGTGAGGGGGCGAGTGGACAGGCACAGCACAGGCGTGCGTGCGTGCCTAAGTGCGCGTGTGTGTAAAGTGCGGTATTGCAGCTCTTAACTTACGAGCCCGGCGACTCGAGTTCGATTCCTGGCCACGGCCGACATTGGTGGCGAATATCTGAGCCGGTCATGGGCCCTCCCCTAGGTCCACTAAAATGAGCAGGAATCGAACTCAGGTCGCCGGGTTTGTAGCGCAGCGCGCTAATCACTGCACCACTGCTCCACACGAAAAAAAACACGCACAAAGGCGGCCCAGGTGTGGTTCTGGCCACCCACCCCCTCGTGTGTCGTTCCAGCCTACATAGGTGCTACTCGCTAACAGAACTCGCCCCAACAGCCTGCTAAGGCTAGACGAGGGATCCTTGTCTTTGTGTAAAGTGCTCACGAATAGCACTTGCCCCAACAGGCTGTGTAGGCTATATGGGAGTGGGGGGATCTTTGGCTTTGTGTGTAGGGTAGGGTGAACCGGTGGCGTAGTGTTTAGAGCACCGCGCTACGAACCCGGCGACCCTCACTTCTGTTCCCGGCCACGACCAACATCAGCGGTGATCATCTGAACCAATCCCAGGCCTCGCCGAGGTTAACTCGAAATGAGTACCCGGCGCACGGTGTAAACATCGGCACCGGGGAGACAAAGGCAGCCGGAACGTGGCGCAGGCCACACCGCCCCCTGCATTCGCCACGCCGATCTGAATAGGCGCTCGCTAACGGCACTCCTCCCTCCCTGCCTCCCTCGCTGCCCGTGCCCAGCCGTGGCGAGCTACCCCGTGCTCACCGCCACGCAGTCGGGGACCGCGCTGCGCACGTCGCTGCTGGCGCTGTGCCGGGAGTTGTCCCTCGTGGACGAGCGCCGCCTGCCGGGGCTGCTGGCGGCCGGCACGGAGCCCGGCGAGCTGCCCGAGGCGCTGCACGGCCTCCGCTCGCTCGCCGACGCCTTCCACTCGGGGTGCGGCCACGAGCCGAACAGCAGCGACGACGACGACAGTTGAGGACGGCGGCTCCGGCGGCGGCGGCGGGCAGCGCCGATTCGTTCGTCCGGTGGAATTCCTCTCATCCGCTGTGCACTTAACCGTGGTTTTGGCGTGTGGTGGGGGGGGGTTAGAGGACTCTGGGCAGAGGTCGCAATTGGGTACCCGATACCTGTACCCTACCCGATACTCGGCTACCCGTACCCGGCTGGGTACGGGTAGCCGTTTGCGACCCTGGTGCGGCCGGGTACGGGTAGGCCGTGAGTCACTGGTGAGTAACCGTTTGTCACTCATTTCCCAACGTCTTGTCTCTCACAATTCAAGTTCCTAGAATCAACCCACCCACGCCTGCAACATGGCTTCATCCCAGAGGTCGCAATCGGGTACCCGATATCCGTACCCTACACGATACCCGGCTAACCGTACCCGGCCGGGTATCGGGTAGGGTACGGGTACGGGTACCCATTTGCGACCCTGGTGCGGCCAGGTACGGGTAAGGAATCAAAACCCGTTTGCGACCTCTGACTCTGGGTCTCTATCCGCCGGCGTGCGCGTTGTGTCTCCTGCGAGGCGGGCGATGTCAACGTTTATGCAGGGAAGCCTGGCTGAATGCGGCGCAGAATCGTTTGTTTGCTTATATACATACTCGTATCTGTCATAGAAACGTGGAATTGCCACCAATGTCTCTGGACAATTAGGTTCACGGCCGCTTAATCTATTCTATTGTCAATAATAGAGGTTTTTTGGGTTAGAGCGCGTAAATATATAAATGTGTCGTTAAAACCCGCCACCACCCGACACGGCCAACTAGTAAGGGTTGTCACGTAAACAGAACGTGGCCAATTCGTTACCAGTACAGCAACACACCGGTGTGTTGGAGAGCCAAGCCACAACATTTACAATCTGCGCTCTTGCGCAACCAGAGGAATTCTGGTTCTCCCCAAGAAGCCTCACCCCAACTACCCCCGCCCACCCCTATCATGGCCCCGCCCACTTCTTCCCTGGCCCCGCCCACTCCTTCCCTGGCCCCGCCCACTTCTTCCATGGCCCCGCCCACTCTTACCATAGCCCCGCCCACTCTTACTCTAGCCCCGTCCAATCCTTCCCTGGCCCCGCCCACTCCTACCCTAGCCCCGCCCACTCTTACTCTAGCCCCGCCCACTTCTTCCCTAGCCTCGCCCACCCATAACTTGCCCCATCCCCAGCTGCGACTGCTCACACTCCCCTCTCCACCCCCTCCCTCCACAACCCCCACCGCTACCCAAACAAGCCGTGCCCTGAGCAAGGGGTGTGGCCTAAACAGGAGGCGGGGCCTGAATGAGAATGGGCGGGGCCTACAGAGGTTGATCTTTCCCAGGTGAATCAAGGTGATAAAAGCACGGAATCAAATATGTGCAGCACGAACCTTTAGTGCCAAAGATGCGCCCAGAGACCAACTCCAGTGGATTTAATCTGGCTAAGTGGGTGCAGCGGTAGAGTGCCTGGCTCACGATAGGAAGGATGTGAGTTTGAATCCGGTTGCTGGGTCAGTTCAGCCCAATATCGCTCCACAGACAATAAAGTGAGTACTTTACCACATTGGGGTGCAGTCAGCAGTGTTTGTACAATGTCCTTTACTGGCACCCGTCACAATAATGTGGAATTTCAACCACTGTATCATTCATGTACTATCGCGTTTACATTGTCAATGTCGGTTGCATCTTCTGTCTCGTTTGTTCCATAAGCCTCGATGTACGCGAGCAATATAATTTAAAAAGATACATTGTTTTGTTCTATTTATATCAATTATGGATAGGTAGCTCATTCTTGCGTGCGTATCGGGAGCAAAAATAATCGGTCTTGAGTCGACGAATCGGTGCGTGGCGTTAAATACCCAGCAGTTGGTGGCAGCCCAAGATAGCAGCCGATGGTCACATGACTGGGTAAAAGACGATCTATTATAGGTCTCGGCGTTTTGCGCACAAGCCCCAGGTCAGGCACTTGGGTTCCCCGCGTGGCGGCAGAGGTGTGAAGGTGAATGTTTGAACACGGTTGTGTTGGCACGGTTGTCCTTTAAAACGCGGCTCTACGTCGCGCGGGACACGCGCACACACACGTACACAAGGTGGCGTGTGTGGAGGTGGTGGCAGTGGTGGTGATGCCAGGGGTGGTGGTGGGGATGGTGGTGATGACTGTGGATGGTGGTCGTGGTGGTGGTGGTGACGGTGATCGTGGTGGTGGTGGTGGTGATGGTGGTGGTGGTTGTGGTGGGGATGGTGGTGATGGCAGTGATGGTAGTGATGGTGGTGGTGATGCCAGGGGTGGTTGTGGTGGGGATGGTGGTGATGGCAGTGATGGTGGTGGTGGGGATGGTGGTCGTGGTGGTGACAGTGATGGCGATGGTGGTGGTGGAGATGCCAGGGGTGGTGATGGCAGTGATGGTTGTGGTGGGGATGGTGGTGGGGATGGTGGTGATGGTGATGGCAGTGATGGCAGTGACGGTGGTGGTGGGGATGGTGGTGATGGCAGTGATGGTGATGGCAGTGATGATGATGGTGGTGGTAATGGCAGTGATGATGATGGCAGTGATGGTGATGGCGGTGATGGCGATGGTCGTGGTGGTGGTGGCGACGTGGCACACCAGGCTGGACAGCCGAGAGTCCTTCACGTTCCGGCTCTGAATCGTCGATCCGTGGAACATCGCGGGAACATTTCAAGAACAAAAAAAGTGTTTTATTCAAAGCCAGTTTTGCACGTATACTGTATATTTACTGTATATTTACTTCACAACGCATCAATGTCCCTGCTTTTTGCTGTGTGTTAACCCGGAGTAATACAGTTTTTATTGCAGTGAACATGCTTGCCTGCTGCGTCTTTTCGGGACGTTCCTGGGAATGATGTTGGGGCGCTGACTGCAGCCGCCCTCTTCTGAATTCGAATCTTTATTTATCCTGGAGAAATCCGATGAGCTTATGAGGCTCTTTTTGATACATGCCCAGTACAATACGAGGTTCGGACGACAGGTTCGCGGGATTAATTAATTACATCCTCCCTAGAAGTTCGGGTGTGAATATCCCATGTGTCCCAATTGCTAAATGGGCCCGTAGTTTCTGGAAGCCGTCCTGGAAATATTCGGCTTGAAAGTCGTCGAAGTTGCCTCGTCACAATTTGCTGCTGTACGGACAGCTGCAGTGGAAACGTAATTCTGGATCTGGGTGAGACTCTAGGATGGGTGGCAGCTGCAGCAGCAGCAATTTCGCTGCAGCAGCTGCAGCAAAATTCGAATGGAGATTGCGACAACAACTGCGTTCTTCTGGATCTGGGTGAGATTCTCGGATGGGTGACACCACCAGCATCGAGATCACACGGAGGGGATTGGGGCAGCAGCGGCAGTGGCAGCAAAGCGACGAAGAGGGTGGATGATGACGATGATGATGATTTAACACGAAGCAGGCTTTCGCGACCAATATCCATAATACAGAGTTTTTGGGTTAGATCGCGTAAATATTAAAATGTGTCGTTAAACCCGCCACCACCCGACACAGCCAATTAGTAATGTTTGTCACGTGAACAGAACGTGCCTCATTTATATTTACGCGATCCAACCGCGAAAAAAAAATCAATATTATGGATGATGATGATGTGGGTTGCGTGGCGTTCGCTCTTAATTACAGCGACACAAAAGATCACACGGCGGCGCGCTAATGAAGGGCGCTCGCCCCCGCAACGCAGGGTCGGTAAACACGGGCGTCCCGACGACGAGTCTCCTCCGCAAATTAAATTCGCTCGCGAATGTCTCGCGGCGAGTGATGTTTTACGTTTCTCAAGCCTTCGCCGTCAAAGCAACGAGCGATCGTCAGTCAACGCAGCAATGATAATGACGCGGGCTCTGGGGGCCATATACACAGCAGCTTGGCACAGACCGCGCGTTATAATCATGATAATAAAGAAAACAATTACGATGATAATTTACAGCCATTGGCTACTGTTGGATGAAAGGTCTTCTTCTTCCCACGCCGTGGTCGGTCGTGGGAGATTGTTTGACCATACTTCACCATGAGAATCGGTTTTCCCCTCTTTTTCTGGAAACATAACAGCTGTGTTAAGATGTTTAAACACCAAGCTGAAACCTTTTACAAGGAATCATGTCTGCATTAACCACTGATTGTGATCAGGATGCAAACAAAAACATACTCTGATAATATAAGCATTGTCCTTGAAACTGATTGGTCCACACCAGAGACCGCTTTCTTTCGAGCCTCTGGTCTAACACCGTTTGAGACGAGGCTCAAAAGAAAGCTGTCTCTGGTGTGTACCAATCAGTTTCAAGGACAATGCATATATTGTCAGAGTATGTTTTTGTGTTTGCATTCTGACCACAAGTATTGTGGTTAATGCAGACATGATTCCTTGTAAAAGATTTCAGTTTGGTGTTTTAACATCTTAACACAGCTGTTTTGTTGCCAGAATAAAGGTGAAAACCTATTCTCATATGTTGGTACTGGCAAAGGAGGTCCCATGACATACTTCACTATGCCGGTCATTGCGAGTCATGTTTATGGTGGGGTGGGGATGACTACTTGGTTCGGATATTATTCACCGCTGACATTATCCCTGGCCCGATATTCTGAAATTCAACTCAGACTGGCTGGATTAGTATTGTCAGTGCGCTAACCGCTGTCCCACCGCTCCCTCCCGTAAGATGTTAATTGTATTTTACTCTACAATACACCTTGCAGAATCCGATCTCAGAGTTCAGACAACAATTCAAGACTCGATTCTTAATGGTCTCGTTTGCGTGGGATAATTGGTGCTATCGCTCGTTCAATCGGGTTCAATGTACACACGCATTATAATATGCGTGTCATGTCATTATAATTGGCATATCATTAAAATCGAATTAGCATATTATTTTATTATTTCCCTTCTACGTGACTTTACCGAAAGAACCAAGACGATGAATCCCTGCAGTCACGAAAGCTTTAAATCGAAAGATACGTATGGGTTGTTTTCTATTGATAATAATGAAATGTATAACACCCAGGAAAGCCTCATTGATTCTCAAGACTGCTTCAGCAGGCTCCTATAGTCTGATGCTTTGACCAATCCAATTAACGAGCTTTTTGGCATGCGGGAGGTCACTGGACCGAAACGAACTGTGGACCAAAACCCCAATTGCTGCACCGGCAATCTCCTGCACTGCCTGCTGGTGGTTACCCATCTGTAATGATTGTGGTATCATTACATTACCCATCCAAGCACCAACCAGTTTCAACCCTCCTTCACTCCAGAGATCCTTCAGCCGTGCACATCGTGTAAGCCACCACGTGCCGACTTTGAAACAAAGGTCTGATGAACACGCTATATCCCCAACATAAAAAATATATATAAAACATTCCGTGCGATATTCTTTGAGTATTCAGAATAGCAATGCTACACCGGGTTAATTGTGGGTCACCTGCTGGCTGTGTGGAGGGGGCTTAGTCTTGTGTTCCATAGTCAAGTGTTTTTTTTTCCTTTCAATAAACCTAACCTTGTACCCCATCTCCCGGCACAGCCATTGCCGGAAGGGTTTGTTTAAATGGGTAAACAACATTTCCCGCGCTGTTAAATATAATCATGGGGTGTTGACACACGTTCGCTAAACATTGCCGGCAAGACGAAGGTGGCCGGGTGGCTCAGAGGTCAGAAGGTCGGTTCAGATGAAGGTAAGCCGTCTATGATTACACTGGCTAGATTCCCTTGACGACTCTGTATATCACATGAGACTAAAGCAAATGCAGGCCGTTAGGGCAAAGTGATTTTGCGAGGACCGATTTCGGGGCAGCACAGCAAGTGTAGCGAGTTGTTGTTTTCGACCGGACCACAACAAAAACAAACATCAGATCAAATTCGGTTCCGCATTTCATTTGAGTTCCAATATCGGTTTGACTGTCACGTGACGCACATCACGCTCGTATTTCAGAGCGGGTGGGAAAGTGCCCCCCCCCGACTGTGCGGACCTGAGGGCCCTTAAAGGAGATCTCAGACGTAACTCCGTGATAGCCATTTCCGTGGGCCGTTTTCTTAAACGAAAGGGTTGCAGTGTCCTGCGAGAGATGCGAAAGGGCTCTCCCCGTCTCGTGATGCGATTCCAAGAGCGCAATCGACATCAGATTTGGGGGGGGGGAAATGGATCAATTTTTTTTAAAATTCTTTATATTAAGTTCGCTTGCTTGCTTAGGACCGTGCAAATCTTTCGGTCGTTTTTTAACCCACTTCCCGTGATCCAATCGAGCTGACATTTTGCACACATACTCGTTGTGCGTGACAATGCATTTTCGTGAAAAATGTTTTCCAAAATTTTACACTGTTTAGGGAAATTTTTGTAAATATTTAATTACCAATTGTTTAATGCTGCCAGACAATCATCTGACCCATAGGTGGCAGCCATCTCAAGCCAGAGGACGAGAGGACTCTAGCCGCCCCGATGCCACGCATATAAAGGATTTATAGTGAAAAACTTTGTTTTTACGGGTTTACTTGTTTAATATTATCTCCAACCCACGATACACCCGCGGGCAAAAGATCTAAGGTGGGAGACGTTCTGGGGCGAACTGAATGTACGGAGAATAACAATAATATGCCTGGTTGGCAATTGAAATGTTGAAACAACAGCCAATTTGCGTCTCATGCGGCACACATAATTCTCGGAATGTCATGGATACGTTTCAATAATTGTATTTTGTGCGGAGTGGTTTGCACGCAACGCACTGCGGTGTGAACCGCGTGACCCGAGTTCAATTCCCAGTCACGGCCACCATCAGTGGCGAGCAATACCGAGCCGTTCTGACACTCCCTTCACCAGCGTGGTGAAGTATGGTCAAACAACCCCCATGACTGACTGCCGTGGGGAGACCTTGATCCAGCAGTAGATTAACACAGTGGCTGTACATTATTATAATAATTATTATATTCTGTGCATCGCATTAATATCATATTTTCAGACTGTTGTGACATACTGAATGTACGTGATGATTCGCCTACCCAGCGATATTATGGATCGCCACAATTCAGTATCGTGATTCGATTCAAGAATCAATTGTTTTTTTTTCTTTACATTGTGGTAAATGTAGCGGCCACAAGTGGCTGCAGGGTTAACGTGAACCAATTACAGACATCAACGAATATATACAAACAAAAACATCGATTCGGACGTGTTTAGATGCATGTAATTATGAGCTTAAGAATCAATATTTAACCACCTCTAGCAAAAGGCTAAATATCATTTGAAGACAATTTTAACCTGTACTCGAGTCTGCCAACATATTGATCCGGGCCAACATTACCCGGCAGGATTTATTTCAGCAAGCAAAACCCTGGGCCAGTTTCAATCTTTCTGGGTCTCATCAGCAGAAGTCGGGCTTGTTGAAACAGGCTTTGTTGAAACAAGCCTGACTCTCAGACTTTCTCTGTTTAAACAAATGCAGCCGCACAATATTGCAATGGAAAGCCATATCCTGTACTTGTAGGGCGATAGACTATAACATATTTAATTTGCACGTGGAGAGACAGGACGGAGTTGTCCTTACATTTGCTTTAACACGCAATGCTTACCACCCGCGCATGTAATGAGTGTGCATCCGAGCCCGCGTTTACATTTGAAATCGTCGTTGACAAAGAAAACACCGCGCAAGCTACGGTAGTTTACTGTCAATAAAACGCCTTTAGTCACTCGAACTGATCGATTATTGACGAATCAATAAGCAGCCATCGCAGCGGCAGTCGTTACAATAGAACCACCTTCTTTATTGCACGTCGACTGCTCACGCCAGATGCTGGGATGACACTCTCGGGGCAGATGTCCTTTGTCCTGGAGCAGCGGAAGGCCCAACGCGGTTGACGATGAGATGCGGTGGTGGCAATTGGTGGTGGTGCTGGTGGTGGCGGCAGAAACGCCTTTGGCCACGATGACTTATTCGACATCCACCGACGCGGCATCCACGTTCACGCGTCACCGGTGGCGGAGCGCGACGCCTTGAACGAGTCCGGCGATCTGGAGAGCCTCAGCCCGGGGATGTGCCTGCGGATGATTCCCCGCAGGTGGATCTTCCCAGCGCCTTTCTTAGCCCCGGGCCCCGCCACTTGGGGGCCTCCGTCCGGCCGGGACACGGTGATCAGTGGCATGGCGCCGGCGCCACCGGCAGAGGAGTCGAAATGAAGCCCGCAGGAGTCGGCGTGCAGAACCTCGCACGACATCGCGCGCACGCTCAGCAACGACGCCGGCTCCTCTCGGAGGTGACCGCAATCGTCGTCGTCGCCGGCTGCTGCTGCTGCTGCTCGGCCCGTACCGGGAGCGCGTCTCGAGGCGGACGGGCGAGGGCTCGTGGAACGGCTGCGCACGCGGGAGCCATCGGCACGCAGCAGCGTCATGGACTGCAGGAGGAGGACTGCGTCCGCTGCAACGGGAGAGCCACCGCCACCACCACCGCCCGGCTCGAAAAACAACGACTCCTTGCGCCGCGTGTTGGGGCTGTGCGCCAGCGTCTGGAAGCCGTAGGGAGTGGTGATGCGGGGCAGGTGCGGGAGCGGGGACGTGCCCTCTGTGATGTTGGTGAGACGGGTGCCCTGGAGGTCGTGGGTGGAGGAGGAGGAGAGGGCGATGGCTCTTCTGGTGCGGTCGGGGTTGGGGTGTTCGCGCGGATTCTCGGACCGCTGCTCGGTTGCTGCTGCTGGGCTCGCTGCTGGGCTCGCTGCGTGCGGGATGAAGAACTGTGGGATGCTGTTGGGAGTCACCACCATGGTGGACGCAGGGGCAGTCCTCGCGTGCATCGCGGTCGACGTTGATTGCCGGTTGTAAGAAAAAAAATAAGAAAAATTGCCGTAGGTTCGCAAAGTTTAAATAACAATAATAATTTGCGTTTGTTAATTTTTTTTTAAACAATTATATTAATAATTGCCGGTGGTAAAATTATTAAAAAAACAATGATAATAATTGCCGTTGGTAAAACAAAAAAAATTCAACAATAATAATAATTCTAATAATTAGCAAATGTGCTAAGCGCGTAACGGACGCGGTGCTGACAGCGCGTCTCCGTCGACTTCTCGCGACGTGCAAAGTTTTCACCCCGGGGCCGTCTCGCTCGCTCGCTCGCTCCTCCTGACCGCCGTGCGTCCCGCGCTGCAGCGAGGCGCGCCTCTCGAAACGTCGGACAAACGGAACGACGACGACGGCGAACGTCGTCGAGTCGACGAGCGCGTCGCTTTTTTCCGAGTTTTTTTGTGTTTGTTTTGACCGCACGGCTCGCTGCCTTCGATCCACGCGTCCGACTCTTCCTGGCAAACGCGTGGCAATGATCGCCCTCCCGTTGCCTCTTATAGTGGGGGGTGTGGGGGGGGGGTGTGGAGGGGTGTGGGAGGGTGTGGGGGGGAGTGTGGGGGGGGGGGTGTGGGGGGGTGTGGAGGGGTGTGGGAGGGTGTGGGGGGGGAGTGTGGGGGGGGGTGTGGGGGGGAGTGTGGGGGTGTGTGTGTGTGGGGGAGAAGCACCCTTGGTGACCGGCGGCTGCGCGTGGCTTCTACATGAAAGGCGCGTTTCATCCAATTGAGCATCATTGTTTGAGCTCAAAGGTTGGGGGGGGGGGGTGGAAACGTCTCGCGTCGGTCCATCCGCCCGTCCGTGTGGGATATTGAGCCTTCGAACGCCCACAGCACGCGGAGGTGATCTTCAAAGGGGTCCCTCCTTCAGTCTCCGCGTGGCTTTGATTGCTTGTTTTCTTCTTTCTGTAGCGATGTCTTTGTAGCGGTGCCATGTCTGTCGCGAGTTGAACTTCTTTCGCGCCGTACCTCGCCGACCGTGCCAATGGGAGGTGCGCTGGAAGGACAGCCAATGAAACGCGAACAGCAGTTCTGAAGAAATGAGTTTTCAATCGAGGTTTTCAAAGTGCATAGCTCCAGTGGCGAAGTGACTACATCAACTCAGAGGGTGCGGACATCATCGGTCAGCTGGGGCCTCGATATTCCATTTGTCTCGCACGGTGGCACCAAGGCGCGATTCCACATCGCGCCTCCTCTCGCCTAACATCATCATTACATGCGTCTGCGTTCTTTCTTTGACACTGTTGTTGAAAACATATCACATGGCGGTTGTCAAGGGGGGCCCCGTCTCGTAGCCACCGAGGGGAGGGGGAGAGGGGGGTGGAGCGGGGAAGGGGGGGGCAAGGCACCCCCTGCCCCCCCCCAGCGCTAGTTACGCACCTGCTAATATCGGGCAAGAAGAACGTTCCAGACGTCCGTTGAGTCGATGCAATGGGCTGCAGCATCGGCGCTGGCAGAAAAGCAGCGGATGACCCGCCGTTTACTCTGGCAGCCGATTAATTCAGCTGTGTGTCCACGAAGGTGCCGTTCATTATTAAAGAATCACGTTTCTTAAAGCAAAGTTATCATTTCGATTTAAAGCTTTCGTGACTGCAGGGATTCATCTTCTTGGTTCTTTCGGTAAAGTCACGTAGAAGGGAAGTGATAAAATAATAAAAATAAAACATAATAATATTATTATATTATTATATAATTTTTATTGTTTTATTTTTTTTATTTTAATAAAACATAAAAATATTATTATATTATTATATAATTTTTATTATGTTTTATTTTTTTTATTTTATTACTTCCCTTCTACGTGACTTTACCGAAAGAACCAAGAAGATAAAGTTATCATCCTGAACATTCATTGGACATGACCGTCCGTCGCTCCTCCCCCCCGCACCCCAGGCACCCAGCCAGCGAGTAAAACTTTGCATTTCCCATCTCGTATGATCATAGTTTATATCCGGGTGTCAATCCACTGCTGGATGAAGAGCTTCCTCCCACCGCGATTAGCGCTACGCTGCGCTACGAACCCAGCGACCCGAGTTTGATTCCCGCTCACGGCCAACACTTGTGACGATTATCTGTACCGGTCCTGGGCCTCCCCTAGGTCGACTCGGCTTCAAATGAGTGGCTGGTGCTGTGTGTAAACATCGCCGCTGGGGAGACGAAGGCGGCCGGGCGTGGTGCTGGTCACCCACCTCCTCGTGTGCAGTTCTCGCCTTTATAAGTGGCTACTCGATAACAGCACTTGCCCCAACACTCTGTAAAGGCTATACGGGGGATCTTTGTCTTTTTTTCACATTGGGTCCCTCCGACGACGATTTCCTTAATTTGAGCGAACTTGTTGTGCAACAACTTTTGTGTTACTCGTGGATTTGTTTTTGTATCTTGAGCCCAACCTGACAGCTCCCGCGTCGTTGACTTCTTCAATAATTTCCTGTCGTTCGTCAGCATCGCGCGGTTGCCACGACGACTGGGGGTGTAAACCAACCACTCTAAAACGGGCAAATCGCTCCTTCCCCCTTCATATTTTATGCCTTTATTTGTTTAATGACAGGGGCGTCAGCCTACGGTGTGAGTGGTCTAGTGGCCACAGGAGGTAATGACAGGGGCGTCAGCCTACGGTGTGAGTGGACTAGTGGCCACGGGAGGTAATGACAGGGGAGTCAGCCTACGGTGTGAGTGGACTAGTGGCCACGGGAGGTAATGACAGGGAAGTCAGCCTACGGTGTGAGTGGACTAGTGGACACGGGAGATAACGACAGGGGAGTCAACCTATGGTGCGAGCGGACTGGTGGCCACGGGAGGTAATGACAAGAGAGTCAGCCTGCGGTGTGAGTGGACTAGTGGCCACGGGAGGTAATGACAGGGGAGTCAGCCTGCAGTACGAATGGACTGGTGGCTACGGAAATGATCGAGAATAGGAGTGTTGGCAGGTGACGGAAGAGGACGGTGGAGTCTGCTGGTGGAGCGAGCGGTCTAGAAACAAAGAGAAAGTTCGGGAATGGGGGCGTGGCCTCGGACCGTATATAAAAGGGAGATGCGCGGGAGACTCGGGGCTGTTGCAGTGGGGGTCTCCGTCTGTCCCGAGTGTGGGCACGTGGCTCCTTAATAAAGAAACCATCTCAAGACAAGTGCGTCCAAGTCGTCATTACATTTTCTCCAATCCTAATTTGGAGAAATATATTCTCACGTCGCTGGGAATAACCTTGGCGAGAGCAGAATATTCTCGCGTGGCTCTCTGCTCATTCTATTCGAACATTTCATGCAATCTGAAGTGGAGCTGTTCTGTCGATACAAATTATTTTTTTCAATTATAAAATAATTATAATAAAAATCGAGAAGTGAGCAAACAATTATCAACCCCTCACTTGAGGAGAGCTGGGACGCCTGCATCGGATTACACCCGTTCAAGTGGCCCCCTTTCGTGAGCATACGAAGGCCAGACACAATGGTAATTGACATTCATTTGCGTTTTCAAGAATCTTAACAAATTATCTTGGCGATGCTGCTGTTGCTGCGTTGGCATTGGTGCAAGTAGACAAATAACGAAACACGAACGCAACACATTCGTGGATAACGAACGCTGTGGCCTTAAAAGGAAACGTGAGAGACCCTAAATAATGTACATGACAAAAAAAACTATAATCTATTTTTTATCTAGCTTTTTTTCAGAAGCGACCGGGCCACAAACGATAGCCCAGTTGAAGTGCCTTATATCATGTGGAAATGTATAGCAGCCAAATACTCGAAATGCACGTTTCTAAACGTGGAGGGAAAAAACCGGAGCACCCGGAGAAAAGTCCACGCGACCACGGAAAGAACATAAAACAGGCGTCAGGATTCAACATACCACTTCTTGCATACCGGGCGAGGTAGTTAGCATCTCGGTACCGCGGCACCCGTAGTCTTGAATCATGGGCGGTCAAAACCTGGAGTCAAATGAAATCAAATGATGCAGCAAATCTGGCTGTGACGGTCCCAACTGATGACGGAGACTTGTGTTGCCTCCGAAACGTCGTGATTTTTATTTTATTTTTATTAATTTTAATTTCATTTTTTACCTACGTGACTTTACCGAAAGAACTAAGAGTATCAAACCCAGGTCTCAGCAGTGGCGGCTCAGTTATCCGTAATCTCCGAGTCGCCCAGTCACCTGCTCTGGCTCTCATTAAATGTCACCTGGGTATTTGCAGAATCGGCAGTGGCACATATTAAAAAAAAACAACCTTTGCAAATAAAACGCTGAGAATGTGTGTAAGCTGAGCTCATCTCCCTCTAATAGATGCCCGGCTTTACATAAGCGTCTCTAAACGTGAGTTGTCGACTCATAAATACACAGAGCACACAGCTGTACAACGCCAATTGTGTACGTGCACCGCACGGAGCTCCTGATTGCACATCACGGCTGTTTGTTTTGGGGGGCCCTCCAACCAGAGGTCGCAAACGGGTTTTGATTCCTTACCCGTACCCGTACCCGGCCGCACCAGGGTCGCAAACGGGTACCCGTACCCGGCCGGGTACGGCCGGGTACGGGTAGCCGGGTATCGGATAGGGTACGGGTATCGGGTACCCGGTTGCGACCTCTGCCTCCAACCTCTCTGCCGTTGGGGCCTCGACTTATGCTGCGGTGATTGATCGCGCAGCGGCGTTGTCGCGACCCGCGCTGTTGGTTCGAGGGATTGGCTTCGAGAACGAATCGGCTTGCCACGTGCGTGCGCGCAGTCCGACACGACGAATGTCGGAATCAGAATATTTATTCTGGAGGAATCCGATGAGCTATGAAGCTCTTTTTGCCATACATCTCCTGTAGGGGTGGGGGGTGAGAAGGTAACAACAAGAAGCAATGCACAAACAAATCACTGACCAAAAATATATACAAATGAAACTAAACTAAACAACCAGGTCGGGTGTTGACTGTTGTGTTAGCTGACTCTCTGTGTTGTATTGCATTGTATTTCTAAGTTTACTAGCTTTGTTTTCTCTTTCATTTGTACCTGATGATGATTGCTTGTGTTGATCGAAACGTCGTATGCTATTATTTAATTTATTTTTTCTTTATGCGTGACTTTACCGAAACAACCAAAGAGTAAAATTAAATTCTAGATTTTAAGCTTTCGTGACTGCTGTAAATTTTAGCTGTGACGGTCCCACCTGATGACGGAGACTTGTGTTGCCTCCGAAACTTCGTGATTTATTATTTTATTTCTATTATTATTTCTATTTTTATTATTTATTTTTGTTATTTACTTTTAACTACGTGACTTTACCGAAAAAAACCCAAGAGTAAAATTAAACTATTTTATTTTCGCCGGTAAGGCCCCACTGACCTATTAGCTTCTTTTTCAGAAGCAACCTGGCCACAAATGACAGCTCAATGAAGTGGCTTATCACGTGGAAAATGTATTGCAGCCAAATACTCTCAATGCGTGTTGATTCTAAATGTGGAGGGCAAGATCGGAGGACCCGGAGAAAAATCCTCGCGACCATGGGAAGAACATGCGAATTCTAAATATACAGCAGGCGTCAGGGTTGGGATCGAAGCCACGACCTCCTGTAATCCAGGCGAGGTAGTTAACATCTCGGCACCGTTGTGCGCTTTTGGTGCAAATTTATAGCAGCCAAAGGATCTAAATAATCTAAACGCGTCTTTCTAAATGCATACTGTGTCAACCCAAACGGTTTACCCGAAATTCTTGTAAACGGAA
Organism: Lampetra planeri; assembly: GCF_965212315.1. Classification (NCBI taxonomy): domain Eukaryota; kingdom Metazoa; phylum Chordata; class Hyperoartia; order Petromyzontiformes; family Petromyzontidae; genus Lampetra; species Lampetra planeri. The sequence goes on along the minus strand of NC_136145.1, from coordinate 3,398,891 downwards.
ATTGAGTTTTCAGGTCCACATGGCGTACAGCTGTTTCAATACGGGCAACATTTTTTTTATATTTGTTTGCGTTTCTCCCTTGTGATGGGACTTTGTAGGATGAACGTTGAGATTTATAAGAGGGCACGGGGTGACCAATAAAGTCTGCATTGGTCTGCAATAAGGTAGGGCACTGATAAGGGGTTGACAGCTTTGGCGTGGTGAGCGTGGGGGCAGTCGTCTACCCCACCGCCCCCGTAGAGCCCCTGCCGACCAGTGTAGTGGTGAGTGTAGTGGTGAGTGTAGTGGTGAGTGTGCTAGTGGTGAGTTTAGTGGTGAGTGTACTAGTGGTGAGTGTAGTGGTGAGTGTAGTGGTGAGTGTGCTAGTGGTGAGTTTAGTGGTGAGTGTACTAGTGGTGAGTGTACCAGTGGTGAGTGTAGTGGTGAGTGTGCTAGTGGTGAGTGTAGTGGTGAGTGTAGTGGTGAGTGTACTAGTGGTGAGTGTACTAGTGGTGAGTGTAGTGGTGAGTGTAGTGGTGAGTGTACTAGTGGTGAGTGTAGTGGTGAGTGTAGTGGTGAGTGTACTAGTGGTGAGTGTACCAGTGCGGAGTGTAGTGGTGGTGAGTGTACTAATGGTGAGTGTAGTGGTGAGTGTACTAGTGGTGAGTGTAGTGGTGAGTGTACTAGTGGTGAGTGTAGTGGTGGTGAGTGTAGTGGTGAGTGTACTAGTGGTGAGTGTAGTGGTGGTGAGTGTACTAATGGTGAGTGTACTAGTGGTGAGTGTAGGGGTGGTGAGTGTAGTGGTGAGTGTACTAGTGGTGAGTGTACTAGTGGTGAGTGTAGTGGTGAGTGTACTAGTGGTGAGTGTACTAGTGGTAAGTGTACTAGTGGTGAGTGTAGTGGTGGTGAGTGTACTAGTGGTGAGTGTAGTGGTGAGTGTACTAGTGGTGAGTGTAGTGGTGCTGAGTGTACTAGTGGTGAGTGTGCTAGTGGTGAGTGTAGTGGTGGTGAGTGTACTAATGGTGAGTGTACTAGTGGTGAGTGTGCTAGTGGTGAGTGTGCTAGTGGTGAGTGTACTAGTGGTGAGTGTGCTGATGAGTGTGCTAGTGGTGAGTGTGCTAGTGGTGAGTGTAGTGGTGAGTGTGCTGGTGGTGAGTGTGCTAGTGGTGAGTGTACTGGTGGTGAGTGTACTAGTGAGTGTACTAGTGGTGAGTGTAGTGGTGAGTGTGCTAGTGGTGAGTGTAGTGGTGGTGAGTGTGCTAGTGGTGAGTGTGCTGGTGGTGAGTGTGCTAGTGGTGAGTGTACTAGTGGTGAGTGTGCTGATGAGTGTGCTAGTGGTGAGTGTGCTAGTGGTGAGTGTAGTGGTGAGTGTGCTGGTGGTGAGTGTGCTAGTGGTGAGTGTAGTGGTGAGTGTACTAGTGGTGAGTGTACTAGTGGTGAGTGTAGTGGTGAGTGTAGTGGTGAGTGTACTAGTGGTGAGTGTAGTGGTGAGTGTAGTGGTGAGTGTACTAGTGGTGAGTGTACCAGTGCGGAGTGTAGTGGTGGTGAGTGTACTAATGGTGAGTGTAGTGGTGAGTGTACTAGTGGTGAGTGTAGTGGTGAGTGTACTAGTGGTGAGTGTAGTGGTGGTGAGTGTAGTGGTGAGTGTACTAGTAGTGAGTGTAGTGGTGGTGAGTGTACTAATGGTGAGTGTACTAGTGGTGAGTGTAGGGGTGGTGAGTGTAGTGGTGAGTGTACTAGTGGTGAGTGTACTAGTGGTGAGTGTAGTGGTGAGTGTACTAGTGGTGAGTGTACTAGTGGTAAGTGTACTAGTGGTGAGTGTAGTGGTGGTGAGTGTACTAGTGGTGAGTGTAGTGGTGAGTGTACTAGTGGTGAGTGTGCTAGTGGTGAGTGTAGTGGTGGTGAGTGTACTAATGGTGAGTGTACTAGTGGTGAGTGTGCTAGTGGTGAGTGTGCTAGTGGTGAGTGTGCTGATGAGTGTGCTAGTGGTGAGTGTGCTAGTGGTGAGTGTAGTGGTGAGTGTGCTGGTGGTGAGTGTGCTAGTGATGAGTGTACTGGTGGTGAGTGTACTAGTGAGTGTACTAGTGGTGAGTGTAGTGGTGAGTGTACTAGTGGTGAGTGTAGTGGTGCTGAGTGTACTAGTGGTGAGTGTGCTAGTGGTGAGTGTGCTGGTGGTGAGTGTGCTAGTGGTGAGTGTAGTGGTGAGTGTAGTGGTGAGTGTAGTGGTGAGTGTACTAGTGGTGAGTGTGCTAGTGGTGAGTGTGCTAGTGGTGAGTGTGCTAGTGGTGAGTGTGCTAGTGGTGAGTGTACTAGTGGTGAGTGTGCTGATGAGTGTGCTAGTGGTGAGTGTGCTAGTGGTGAGTGTACTGGTGAGTGTGCTGGTGGTGAGTGTGCTAGTGGTGAGTGTACTGGTGGTGAGTGTACTAGTGAGTGTACTAGTGGTGAGTGTGCTAGTGGTGAGTGTGCTAGTGGTGAGTGTGCTAGTGGTGAGTGTGCTCGTGGTGAGTGTGCTAGTGGTGAGTGTGCTAGTGGTGAGTGTGCTGGTGGTGAGTGTACTAGTGGTGAGTGTGCTAGTGGTGAGTGTGCTAGTGGTGAGTGTGCTAGTGGTGAGTGTGCTAGTGGTGAGTGTACTAGTGGTGAGTGTACTAGTGGCGAGTGTGCTGATGAGTGTGCTAGTGGTGAGTGTACTAGTGGTGAGTGTGCTAGTGGTGAGTGTACTAGTGGCGAGTGTGCTAGTGGTGAGTGTAGTGGTGGTGAGTGTACTAGTGGTGAGTGTGCTGATGAGTGTGCTAGTGGTGAGTGTACTAGTGGTGAGTGTGCTAGTGGTGAGTGTACTAGTGGTGAGTGTGCTAGTGGTGAGTGTACTAGTGGTGAGTGTGCTAGTGGTGAGTGTACTAGTGGTGAGTGTGCTAGTGGTGAGTGTACTAGTGGTGAGTGTACTAGTGGCGAGTGTGCTGATGAGTGTGCTAGTGGTGAGTGTACTAGTGATGAGTGTGCTAGTGGTGAGTGTGCTAGTGGTGAGTGTGCTAGTGGTGAGTGTAGTGGTGGTGAGTGTACTAGTGGTGAGTGTAGTGGTGAGTGTGCTAGTGGTGAGTGTGCTAGTGGTGAGTGTAGTGGTGGTGAGTGTACTAGTGGTGAGTGTAGTGGTGAGTGTGCTAGTGGTGAGTGTGCTAGTGGTGAGTGTAGTGGTGGTGAGTGTGCTAGTGGTGAGTGTGCTAGTGGTGAGTGTAGTGGTGGTGAGTGTGCTAGTGGTGAGTGTAGTGGTGAGTGTGCTAGTGGTGAGTGTGCTAGTGGTGAGTGTAGTGGTGGTGAGTGTGCTAGTGGTGAGTGTGCTAGTGGTGAGTGTAGTGGTGGTGAGTGTGCTAGTGGTGAGTGTGCTAGTGGTGAGTGTAGTGGTGGTGAGTGTGCTAGTGGTGAGTGTGCTAGTGGTGAGTGTAGTGGTGGTGAGTGTGCTAGTGGTGAGTGTGCTAGTGGTGAGTGTAGTGGTGGTGAGTGTACTAGTGGTGAGTGTAGTGGTGCGTGTGCTAGTGGTGAGTGTACTAGTGGTGAGTGTGCTAGTGGTGAGTGTCTATTTGTGTTTCTCCCTTGCGATGAGACTTTGAAAGATGAACGTTGTGAGCACTGATGTGAATGTTTTATAAACATCCTTTGGATCAACACCGGACGCAATTCCCAACCGCGAATCATTCATCCGGAATTCAACCCCCACCCACAGTGCCGGATTATCCTCGTAGCAAAAATTAGCTACATATGTAGTAGTAGTAGCTACTACATATGTAGCAGTAGTAGCTACTACATATGTAGCAGTAGTAGCTACTACATATGTAGCAGTAGTAGCTACTACATATGTAGCAGTGGTGGCTACTACATATGTAGCAGGAGTAGCTCATACATATGTAGCAGTAGTAGCTACTACATATGTAGCAGTAGTAGCTTCTACATATGTAGTAGTAGTAGCTACTACCAGAGGTGGGACAAAGTCATTGTTATGCAAGTCCAAGTCGAGTCGCAAGTCATCAAATTCATGACTCGAGTCTGACTCGAGTCCAAGTCACATGACTCGAGTCCACATCTCATAGGTGGGACAAAGTCATTGTTATGCAAGTCCAAGTCGAGTCGCAAGTCATCAAATTCATGACTCGAGTCTGACTCGAGTCCAAGTCACATGACTCGAGTCCACACCTCTGGCTACTACATATGTAGTAGCAGTAGTAGCTACTACATATGTAGTGGCAGTAGTAGCTACTACATATGTAGTAGCAGTAGTAGCTACTACATATGTAGTAGCAGTAGTAGCTACTACATATGTAGTAGCAGTAGTAGCTACTACATATGTAGTAGCAGTAGTAGCTACTACATATGAAGCTACGGGCCCCGCACTTTCAAGGGTTCCGCGCTGAATGCTTTCAAGATTTCAATTCCGGTGCAGTGATTCTGCACTTGCTCTATTACTATAGTACTATACTGCCTTAAACTTTTATGAACGACTGCGTGTTTAAGGTGAGCGATTTGTCGTATTATCTGGGCGTATAGCAAATGAAAAAAATACAATTACTTTACTATGCAAGTAAAAAAAAAATGTGTTTTAATATTAATGTGTTTTTTATATTCATGGCCCCTTTATAACAACATGTGCTATAGGCCTCGCACGAGCTTAGTCCGGCACTGCCCCCACCCACCTAGCAACTCTCCGACCTTTGACCTCCTCCACCCAGGCAAAGGCAGCCAGCGCCTTTCCGGCGGAACCGCTCTCTCTCTCTCGCCGTCTCTCTCTCTCGCGGAACATCATCTCTTGAACAACAAACAGACACACGCACACACAAACAAAAACCCATCTCGACAGGTAAAGGATGAACGATGCTTGTGTTGGGTGCAGCAGAATGCGTTGTAATCGTTGTTGAGTCCACATTGTTCGAGCCCTCCGCTGACGTACCGTACCCCTGGCTGCCCTTATTTGTTAACGTACGGCGAAAAGGGCTGCGTGCAGAACAAGAGTGAGCGAGAGAGTGACCGAGAGAGAGAGTGAGCGAGAGGTGGGGGTTTACATAAAGCAAAGTAAAAAAAAATTACGAAATGATGAACGAAGCAAAGTGCCGACTACACCGAGCAATCTTCTTGTTTCCACTGATCGTAAAAAAACAGAGAGCCAGGGATCGTGGCCCAGGCAAGCCTCGGCTGCAGCCATGAAATAACACGACGCGACTCCACACAATTCAGCTTCATACTCTTAGGTTGTTTCGGTAAAGTCACGTAGGTAAAAAATTCAATTAAAAGTTAATGAACGTAATGATGGAAATAAAATAAAATAATAAATCACGACGTTTCGGAGGCAACACAAGTCTTCGTCATCAGGTGGGACCGTCACAGCCAGATTTTCTGCATCCGAAACGTCGTGATTTTATTACTTTTATTAATTTTAATTTAATTTTTTACCTACGTGACTTTACCGAAAAAACCTAAGAGTATGAATCCTTGCAGTCACGAAAGCTTCAGATCTAGAATGCATGGAAGTTGTGGTCTCGAGCGGTCCGTGCTGAAATCTGTCCCCTGCTGCTGCTGCTGCCCCTTGCCCCCTCCTGCTGCTGCCCCTGTCTTCTCCTGCTGCAGCATCGTGGGCAAGAGGGGCAGGCGAACACCATGAGCTCCACAGCGGAGCTCGCCAAGCCGAGGCTGGACGAGGGGCAGGCGACGGAGCTGATCGCGCGCCTCTACGGCCTCGGCGTGGAGCGCCTGGCGCCCCTGGACAGCTACGACGACCAGAACTTCCGCGCCGCTACGAGCGACGGCGTCGAGTGGGTCCTCAAGGTCACCAACAGCAGGGAGAGCCGCAATCAGGTGGGGCGGAGGTGGTGGGGGGGTCGCTCTCCACCACCACCACCACCACCGCAGCGCAGTTGGCTACGTATGGCGCGAAAGAAGTTCAACATTAATATAAATAGTCGCTCCAAGCCTGGGGCGTGTCATTCAGACGCTGTCTTCTCGACAGACCTGTTCTCCGCCTGAGAACGGCTGCTTGCGTTGTGGCCGAAACGTCGTGAGAATTGTATTTTATTATGTTTTATTTTTATTATTTTATTATTTCCATTCTACGTGACTTTACCGAAAGAACCAAGAAGACAAATCTAGTATACTTAGAAATGTAATGTAATACAACAGAGAGTCGGATAACATAACAGTCAACACCCTACCTGGTTGATTACGTTCTTCCTGAGAATGCTAAATTTGAGAGAGAGAGATCAAACACAGAACCAGAGACATATAGGCAGACACACAAGCAGAGACAGATATCACAGAGATACATAGAGAGAGAGACACGTACATCGGCACACAGAGAAACCACGTCTCTGTGTCGAGGCCTTAAATAGAGAGAGGGGGGCGGGGGCGGAGAGAGAGGGAGGGGTACGCTTGTCAAGCTCAAGTTCATTGATTAGGTATAGCCCTGTGAGCCATTCGGCTCTTGAATCGGGTGCAACCGCAACAAACAAAAACATGAACAAAAAACATCTTAAAGTGAATATGTGACTGAGTGCAAACTGAAAATCCAAGAAAAGACAACAAAATATTGCAGAAAAAAATCACCGTACACCAACGCTGTGTGCAAAAATCCCAGTGGGATGGAAGTCAAACAACAACAACCACAAGACAACTTAGATTAAGGCCATCAGTCTAACTCTGTACTACAACAAACAAACATGGCCAAACCATCTACACTATAGGAACCTCATTTGCCAGTAAAAATATGATAATTGTTTTTTTACCCTTCTATCTGGCAACAAAACTGACACCTTTTTACAAGGAGTCATGTTTGCATAGACCGCAATACCTGCAGTCATAATACAAACAAAAGACATAACTCTGATAACGCCAAAAGGCGTCATCTGGTCCAACCCATGTGAGACTAGGCTCTAAGGAAAGCTGTCTCGGGTGTGGACCAATCAACTTCAAGGACAGTGCATACATTATCAGAGTTATGTCTTTTGTTTGCATTATGACTGCAGGTATTGCGGTCTATGCAAACATGACTCCTTGTAAAAAGGTGTCAGTTTTGTTGCCAGATAGAAGGGTAAAAAAAAACAATTATCATGGCTAAACCAATACACTTTTCGAAATCACCAAAATAAAGCCATGAAACCAATGAAAGCAATTAACGACGCAGGACCACAAGGGGGAGACTCTCTCTCGCTGCTTCGCTCTTACAGCGAAGCGTCGCGCAACGTGGCTGGACGCAACTGAATTGTTTTGGACACGTGGACGTCCCCGCCTGGTGTGCCGGAGGTCGTGGGTTCGATCCCTCTAGCGGCCAGGGGTCGGCAGCCTACGGCTCCGGAGCCGCATGCGGCTCTTTGCGGGCTGCTTCTTGACGATATGTACGTATGTACATAGATGCATTGCGGCTCTTGAAATACTGAATTTTGTACCGAATTGGAAATGAATGGCTCTTCTTGTTATTTTGGTTGCCGACCCCTGCTCTCGCCTGACCCCTGAAGATTTGCATGTTCTAACACACCTTTAGAGTCTTAATTTTGGAGCTTTCGTGACTGCAGGAATTATTTTTTGGTTCTTTCGGTTAAGTCACGTCTAAAGATAAAATAATAATTTAAATAATAGCATATTACGACGTTTCGATTGCAACACAAGCAATTAGCATTGATATGCTAATTTTTTATCTGCCCCCTCCCTCTCTCTATATTTAAGGCCCCGTCACAGAAACGACCTCTCTCTTTGTGCCGATGTGTTCTCTCTCTGTGTGTCCTTGTGATGTCTGTCTGGTTGTATGTCTGTCTATAGTTTTCTAGTTAGATTTTTGTTGCTATTTCTTGTATGCCTGATGACGATTGCTTGTGTTGCAATCGAAACGTCGTAATATGCTATTATTTAATTGATTATTTTATCTTTAGACGTGACTTAACCGAAAGAACCAAAGAATAACACCTTTAGAGTATTTTGGCTGCTACACATTTCCACTGAGTTGAGCTATCATTTGTTGGCAAATATCTTCTGCGGAAAGAGCTGTACAGATTAAGTGAGGCCTTACCTGGTAAAATAACAATGAGTTTAGGGGCCGTCCATAAATGACGTCACGCACCTAGGGGGCGGGGGCGGGTCAGACATTTGTGACGATGTGTGACGAGGGGGGGGGGCTTTCGTGACTGCAGGGATTCATCTTCTTGGTTCTTTCGTAGAAGGAAAATAATAAAAAAAATAAAACATAATAAAATAATTCTCACCTGAAGACGGCTGCTTGCGTTGTGGCCGAAACGTCGTGAGAATTATTTAATGATGTTTTATTTTTATTATTTTATTATTTCCCTTCTACGTGACTTTACCGAAAGAACCAAGAAGATGAATCCCTGCAGTCACGAAAGCTTTAAATCGAAACATTTGAGGGGGGGGGGGGGGTTGAGAAATATGACGTCACATCAAAATGCGCAGCTTTAAATAAATATAGACAACACGTTCTACTCAATTAAATAGACTTTTTAATAAATGTTTTCTCCTACAACATCAGAGTGCAGCGCCACATTAAATACGCACTACAATGACAATAGTTTAAAGCGATTTGAAGCATGTTTTTTTTTTGGGAGGGGGGGCAGAGCTTTGTGACGTCATATTTGAAGGGGGTCTGACTTTTTGTGACGCCGTGTGACGAGGGGGGGGTCAAAAATCGTCCAAAATCGCGTGACGTCATTTATGGCCGGCCCCTTAGCTTCAGTTTAGTTTCATATCAAATAACTTCGTTGGTGGACTCTACATCTCTGGCCGATTTGCTGTGAAGGTTGATTGCCCGAAACGTCGCCTATAACAGGACCCTGTTGTTGTTTAAAGGAGTCTTGAGACTCGGTGAGGCTTTCTTGCGTAAACACGCGTAGCAGTAATCGGAATGATTAGACATCAGCCTACCGTGTGCGTTATTATATTGTTTTGTTTCCGGTCTTGACGAGTCTGTTATCACAGGGTTGGAATGCGTTGTACGTGTCGTACGTATGCTGTTATGTTTATGGAGTATGTTGAACTTCTTTCGCACCGTACGTAGCCAACCGTGCTGACGTTTCACCTTCACCATCCGGCGGCTCGCCACCCTCAATGTCCGCAGGAGGTGCTGGAGGTGCATACGCGGGTGATGATGTTCCTGAGGGACGGGGGCTTCCCCACGCAGACGGTTCGACTCACCGTACACGGAGACCTCATGTCCCTGCAGCGCATCGGTGAGATGCAACGACCCGGCCCACGTGTGGATGCTATCCTCAAGCGCACGCAAACTGTTTTTTATCATCACATAGGTGACCATTGATTATCCCGCTGTTTCCAACATTATCCGGGCCGGTCCTGGGGTCGATCCGGCAAAACCGCTCGAAAGGCTGTTAGCAGGTCCGGCGATCGGCACCACGATTGGTTTCAGTGTTAAATATATACAGTACGTTATACACTACATACAGCTCAAACAATGAAAATGGTGCACGTATATACATCACCCCATGCAGAGTCTTCTCGATTGGAGTCGTAAGTACGGCACAGTAAATACAGTCACTTTTAAAAGTAGGATGCTTCTTTGTCTATTTGCTTGTTTATTCATGCCGATTTCATATCGTAAACAAATTTAAAAGACAAATAAAAACAGAAAACACCTAAAAAAATTACGTCATGCAATAAAATGCAAAAAGAAGTTTTTTTTTAAAATAATGATCAGCGATTATCCGGAGTTTTTGATCATCCGGCGCCCCCCCCCCCCCCCCCCCCCCCCCCGAAGGCGCCAGATAATCGATGACCTCCTACTGTGTGCGTTTCGTCCCGTTTACGTTCTCGGCAATTTTTTTGGCCGTTCAGAAACTCTCGCCGAGTGGCGCGATGCGCCCCGCGCTAGACAACGGGAGCAGACGTCCGCAGATCTACTTGTGCAATCCCTTCCAGTGACATCGAGTCCGCACACGAGGTGGGGAAGGGTGGGGGGGGGCGGTAGCTCATTCCGAACTCACCCTCCACGGAAAAATGTTTCTCACCTAACAATCAAACTGACAGGAATAGAATTTAGCCAACTTAAGTGAATACTCGAATAGAATGCGATGGGTTTTAGTCGTGGGTGACCGGGACGAGACCATCGACTCACTTCGCTTGAGAGCCCCGTTTAATCGCGGGCGGCCGAATCCTGAACTCCAAACAAGGATCTCAGTGGCCCAAGCGCCCTGAGTCATCCGGAAGTGGCACCCATCGGTCAGCAACCACGGAGAAGATCTAAAGCCAGATGGTAGTGGTGGTGATGAGTGAGATTGTAAGGACCGGTCATCTTCGTGGCAAGAAAAATATCTCAATCCAGATAAGAAACTTGGGCCAGACCTCGGAGGGTCAGATCTGAGCTTCCAAACAGCTGTAGGATCCAGAGAAAGGAAGCAACGATGAGATTGCACTAACCGTGGTGACCTCTTGACCTCTCGACCTCGGTGGCGACTGCTTATTGTGAATTCTCAGACTCATCTTCTTGGTTCTTTCGGTAAAGTCACGTAGAAGGGAAATGATAAAATAATAAAAATTTAACATAATAAAATAATTCTCACGACGTTTCGGCCACAACGCAAGCAGCCGTCCTCAGGTGAAGACCAGGTCTGTCGGGGAGACAGCGTCTGAATGAAACACCACCACGCTTGGAGCGTATATTTAAGCTGGGTTGGAAGGGGGGAAGGGCGCCTTGACAAAATAATTTGCATATCAAGAGGAATTTAGCATATTTATGGGAAATGCAGGTATGTGATTAGTACTACTTGTGAAATGCGTAGGAGGTGGTGACCTCTTGACCCATCGACCTCGGTGGCGACGGCTTATTGTGAATTCTCAGACTGCGGCGAAGGTGAGAAGGAGTTCAACGTGCGGCTGCTCACGTACCTGCCCGGCGTGCCGCTGTCTACGGTGCTGGCTGACGGCAGCCTGTACTACCAGGTGGGCAAGCTGGCAGCAAGCATCCACCAAGCCCTGCAGCAGGTACGAGCCCACGAGCACTGAGGGGGTGCGTCACGACGCGTCTCTTGACACGTGACGTGAGAATATTCACCAAAGTAAAAAGGCAAAAAAAAGACTCGCAAGTTACCTGAATGTACGTACGTACGTTGAATTTCTTTCGCATCGTACGTAGCCAACGGCGCTAATCGGAGGTGGGAAACGCGTAGCGATCGTCGCCCCCCATACTGCGACAATCTTAGCAGGAGCCACGTACAATAAGTTATATCCCAGTTGTGTGTTTACTGGTGTCACGTCATCATATGAAGACGTGTTTATTCGTAACTCTCACAGAAAAGAATAGCCCGTGGAAGGCGATATCATATAACTAAATTTTTATTTAAAGCTTTCGTGACTGCAGGGATTCATCTTCTTGGTTCTTTTGGTAAAGTCACGTAGAAGGGAAACAATAAAATAATAAAAATATAAAACAACATTTTTCTTATTTTCTTATTTCCCTTCTACGTGACTTTACCGAAAGAACCAAGAATATCATCGAACTAGTTCTAAAGTCACTTGGATTGCGTCTCATCCACGTGCCCTGAAATAAGAGGCGTTCATCCCGTGGCGTTGAACAGGGGTAGGAAGCCAACAGCACGCAGGAGACAGTAAGAAGAATAGAAGTTACGAATTAAGGCAGTACAAACGAAACGCGCAGAACAGACGGCACGGTGGCAGTACAAATGAGAGAGTATGAGTGGGATAAACACTACACACGTACGAGAGTACAACTGAGGCAGACACAACGTACAACACAGGTAAGACAAATGAGACCCCCGGTATAAACGAGGTGAAACAAACGAGACTCGGAACGGGACAGTGCGTCCAAGGCAGGTAAAAAAAAGCATAGAAACACAGCGAACACGAGACGGTACAAATGAGACGAAGTATAATCTATTGAGTCGTGTATCGTGACAATTCATCGAACCGACGGTTGTTAGCACGGTTAAATTGGTACACACTAACCCATCGATCAATGCAGCTTCAGCCACGAGCGTTGTCGTTGTCGCTGTTGATGTTGTTTCCATTAAACTCTTAGTTTTTTCGGTAAAGTCACGTAGGTAAAAATTAAATTAAAATTAATAAAAATAAAATAATAAAAAATTAACCCGTAAAAACTAAGTTTTTCACTATAAATCCTTTATATGCGTGGCGGCTAGAGTCCTCTCGTCCTTTGGCTTGAGATGGCTGCCACCTATGGGTCAGATGATTGCCTGCCACCATTAAGCAATTGGTAATTAAATATAAAAACAATTTCCTAAAAAGTGTAAAAATTTGGAAAAAAATTTTCACGAAAATTAATTGTCACGCACAACGAGTCTGTGTGCAAAATGTCAGTTCGATTGGATCACGGGAAATGGGTTAAAAAACGACCGAAAGATTTGCACGGTCGTAAGCGCGCAAGCAAGCAAGCAAGTGAACTTAATATAAAGGATTTAAAAAATCACGACGTTTCGGAGGCAACACAAGTCTCCGTCATCAGGTGGGACCGTCACAGCCAGATTAATTTTAATTACATTTTTACCTACGTGACTTTACCGAAAAACCTAAGAGTATGAATCCTTGCAGTCACGAAAGCTTCAAATCTAGAATTGTTTCAATTAATTTTGGCGTCTTCGTCTTTTAAACGTGTGCGCAGTTTGAGCACCCGTTCCTGCGCTTCCTGCAAAGAGACGATTTCATCTGGAACCTGTCCAACACCCACCTGCTCGAGGCCTACCTGTTCGTTCTGGATGGCGACCCCAACCAGGGTCTGGTCAGGGAGGTCATCGCCAAGTTCCGCGAGGAGATCCAGCCCAACCTGCACAAGTTCACCAGATGTACGCTTGCCTCGCAGCTTCACCCGGGACGTAGCCCCATCGCTTAGGGGGCGAGGGGCGGTTCAGGCCACCTTGAAACCCGATTGGTCGTCACGTATGTTGAACTTCTTTCGCACTGTACGTAGCCAACCATGCTCACCGGAGGTGTGGATATCACGGAGCTCCTTCTCAGAGCCCTGAGTGGTGACCCGGTTTGCGTAGTAGTATGGGGCAGCACTTGCCCACTCAGTCTACCGTATGAGAGTAATGTTCGTCGCATGATAGTCCAACTGATATTTTAATTCTCCGAGTTAGGGTTTAGCCAATTTGAGTGTGGAATTCCTCTTTGGTTCTTTCGGTAAAGTCACGTGGAAAGAAATTAAATTAAATAATAGAATACGACGTTTCGATTGTAACACATGCAACCATCATCAGGTACAAATGAATGAGAAAACAAACATAGTAAACTTGGAAATATAATGCAATACAACACAGAGAGTCGGCCAACACAACAGACAACACCCCACCTGGTTGATTACGTTCCTCCAAAGATTGCTAAATTTGAGTTGGCCGACTGTGTTGTATTACATTATATTTTAAAGTTTACTATGTTTGTTTTCTCATTCATTTTTGCCTGATGATGGTTGCTTGTGTTGCAATCGAAACGTTGTGTTGCAATCGAAATGTCGTATTCTATTATTATTTCATTAAATTTCTTTCCACGTGACTTTACCGAAAATACCAAAGAATCATTCCTGCAGTCACGAAAGCTTCGAATCTAGTTTAAGTGTAGAACCCAATTTACTTTGATGTTTTTTGTTTGCGTGCAACCATTGATGGTGAGCAAGTTGAGACCACCAACTCGCCACACTTGAGAAGGCCGTTCAATCGCGGGCGGCTGGTACCCCGATTCGTACCCAGGCTCTCAGCGGTGCCGGCTCCGTGTCTCTGACCTGAAAAGCAAGTGGCCTAAACCATCACGCGAACTTCGGTCATCCTCACAGCAGAGGCTGTTGGCTAGCCATCGGACAAAGACGGTCACCGCATCGCACGCTTTCAGATGCGCTTGTGCGGCCGTCTGGAACGCTCTTCCTTCCGATATGAGGAAGCCACTGGAGCTTTGCACTTTTAAATCTAGATTGAAAACTCATTTCTTGAGAACCGCTGTGTTTAGTTTGTTGTCCTTCCCCCCTACGCCTCCGGTTAGCACAGTTGGCTACGTACAGTGCAAAAGAAGTTCAACAGGCATACACACATACACCGCTGTCTGTAAATGTTTAGACAGATGTGGCGATGTTCCATGTACAACAAACATCAGCGGCAGAGAGGACCAGTTTCAAAAGTCGGTATTTTGACTCTTGCGAGATAAAAAAAAAAGAATCAAGAATTCTGGGGCACGTCTTAAGCCATGGGGCCTAACTCACATAGCGCCTGCCCGCCTCCAGGTATCGTTCACGGAGACCTCAACGACCACAACATCCTGGTGGAAGAAACGGGGCCGACCCCCGCAGTCCAGTCGTCGGAGACGGGCGAGCATGTCGCTGGGGCCCAGTACAAGCTGTCGGGCGTCTTGGACTTCAACGACATGATGCAGGGCTACTGCGTGTACGACATCGCCATGGCCGTCATGTACATGATGATCGAGAGCTCGCGGCCCATGGACGTGGGCGGGCACATAATGGCCGGCTACGAGAGCGTGCGGCCGCTGACGGAGGACGAGAGGGGAGCTGTCTACTGGCTGGTGGCGTCCAGGTTTGGCACGCGTGCACATACATACACAGACACAATGACCCCCCGCGTAGCCTACACAGGCTGTTGGAGCTAGTATGTGTGCATGTATGTATATCATGGGACCTCCTTTGCCAGTACCAAAATACGATAATAGGTTTTTCTCCTTTTTTCTGGCAACAAAACAGGCGTTAAGATGCCTGCACTTTTCCAGTGCTGCAGTATGTATGTATGTTGACCTTAGTAATAGGTTTTTACCCTTTCAACTGGTACAAAAACTGACACCTTGTATAAAGGTGTCACCTTGTTTCAACTGGTACAAAAACTGACACCTTGTATAAAGGTGTCACCTTGTATAAAGGTGTCAGTTTTTGTACCAGTTGAAAGGGTAAAAACCTATTACTATATTTTGCCACTGGTAAAGGAGGTCTCATAGTGTAAATGCTTACCCCGAGCTCTCAATACTCTGATGGTGCGCTGTTTTTGAGTTGTACGCCTTTTGGCGTCATCTGGTCCAACACCAATGGAGACTAGGCTCTAAGAAAAGCTGTCTCGGGTGTTGACCAATCAACTTCAAGGACAGTGCATATCATTATCATCATCAGAGTTGTTTCTTTTTGTTTGCATTTTGACTGCTTGTGTTGTGGTTATTGCAAACATGATGCCTTGTATAAAGGTGTCAGTTTTTGTACCAGTTGAAAGGGTAAAAACCTACTACTATATTTTGCCACTGGTAAAGGAGGTCTCATAGTGTATATGTTGACCTTCTTTCACACCGTACGTAGCTACTCGTGCTAATCGGAAGTGCAGAGTTCTGTTAGCGAGCGCCTATTAAGGCTGGCATGGCGCACGAGGGGGTGGGGTGGCCAGCACCACAAAAGTGCTGACATTTACATGCCGTATGAGGTACTCATTTAATGCTGAATCGACCTAGGTGAGGCCCAGGACTGGTTCAGATATTCGACACTGATGTTGGCCGTGAGTGGGAATCGAACCTGGGTCACCAGGTTCCTAGTGGAGTACGCGAATCATTCCTAACCACCGCGTAAGATACGCGCACGCACACACATGCATACATTTACACACACATACATGAATCAACACTGCCATTTGCCACTCAGTGGCAGTGACGTGACCGTGCAATTATGCCAGGCTAGGTGCACAGCGAGGCCACGTGAAGTGTCTTTAAAGTCTCGCTGGTGGGAGGTCATGAGAAAGACCCAGGTGTTATGTTTTGACCGACCAAGATGATTGGCTGAGACTCAGCCGCTCGACATTGGGAGCGTAACTCAACGGCCTTCTGTTGTTGCTGAAAGGTGGCTACCTGCACTTTCCCAGTGCAGCAGTATTTGGTATTTCACAATCCTTGAAGGTGCTTGTCACACGGTGGCTGAGAATGCGAGCTACATACCACGGCCAATGCTTCCTTGTTGATCATTTGCATCGGACCCCCTCCCCACTCCCCACAAAACTATTGGTGCCTGTAGGTTCTGCCAGTAACTGGTGCTGGCTTGGGATGCTGCTAAAGTGTGTGGGGGGGGGGGGGTGTAATGGTTCGCACATTTGAATTACAGTCCAGTGATCGCTGGGTTTGTTCGATATGCCGGCGTTGCAGTAGAAGCAACGCTGTGAGCTTCTTAAATCCTCCCTACCGCCTCTGTCCAGCCAGCAAGCAGTATTACGGTGTGTGTGAGTGCACCACGGGTTAGTCGATCGTGGTGGGGTAAAGTGTGGCTTCATACTCTTAGTTCTTTCGGTAAAATCACGTAAATAAAAAAAATGAAATAAAAATTAATAAAAAAATGAAAATAAAAAATAAAAAAATCACGACGTTTCGGAGGCAACACAAGCTTCCGTCTTCAGGTGAAACTGTCACAGCAAAAAATCTGTATCAATGCTGTGACAATTTCACCTGAAGACGGAAGCTTGTGTTGTCTCTGAAACGTCGTGATTTTTTTATTAATTTTAATTTCATTTTTTTAAGTACGTGACTTTACCGAAAGAACTAAGAGTATGAATCCTTGCAGTCACGAAAGCTTCAAATCTAGAATTAAAGTGTGGCTGACACCCACCTCTTCCTAAGTCCGTCTGGTCAGCATGCAGGTATGTCGGTCAAAATGTCAAAACACCCTCCCTAGAGGAGGGCTCCTCCAGGGCTCTGTGTAGCGGAGGCCCCTTGCGGCCAGCAGCGACGCCAAGAGAGCACTTGCAGGGCTGCACCTTTACATTCGACCCCCCCCCCCCCCGCCCGCCGCCCACCGCAGGTTCTGCCAGTCGCTGGTGCTCGCTCGCTACACCATCCTGCAGCACCCGGAGAACGACGACTACCTGCTGACGACGGCGCGCACCGGCTGGGAGAGGCTGCGCCGGCTGTGGTCCACGGGGCGGGAGGCCACGCAGCGGCTGTGGTCAGACGTGGCCGCACGCCACGAAAACACCGACTCTCTCGCCCCGACAAATTAACTTCACGCTGCCGGGAGGTGTGGGCGGGGTGGGGGGGCGGGCGGTGGGCGAGGGGCCCCCCAGTCTCTCGTGAAGTGTGGTTGGTCACTGCACATCCTATGGTCGAGAAGCTTGTCGCTCCGATTCTGGACGAAGGCTGCCAACGTTCTGGGAGGCTCAACCGGCGCACGCGGTGAGCCCCGCCGACTCAATCACTAGCCCCGCCCACTCAATCACTAGCCCCGCCCACTCTCTCACTAGCCCCACCCACTCTCTCACTAGCCCCACCCACTCACTAGCCCCGCCCACTCTCTCACTAGCCCCGCCCACTCACTTACTAGCCCCACTCACTCTCTCACTAGCCCCACCCACTCACTAGCCCCACCCACTCTCTCACTAGCTCCACCCACTCACTAGCCCCACCCACTCTCTCACTAGCCCCACCCATTCTCTCACTAGCCCCTCCCACTCTCTCACTAACCCCACCCACTCTCTCACTAGCCCCTCCCACTCTCTCACTAGCCCCACTCACTCACTAGCCCCACCCACTCTCTCGCTAGCCCCACCCACTCTCTCACTAGCCCCTCCCACTCTCTCACTAGCCCCACCCACTCACTCACTAGCCCCACCCACTCTCTCACTAGCCCTGCCCACTCACTCACTAGCCCCTCCTACCCTCTCACTAGCCACACTCACTAACTAGCCCCGCCCACTCTCACTAGCCCCACCCACTCACTCACTAGCCCCACCCACTCTCTCACTAGCCCCGCCCACTCACTCACTAGCCCTGCCCACTCACTCACTAGCCCCGCCCACTCACTCACTAGCCCCTCCTATTGCTCGGGTTGCTCCGCCCTTTGCCCCACGTGAAGCCAGAAGGTGATTTCGTGGGTTCAAAATCGTTGGGAGGACAACCTGGGGACTGTCCAAGACAGA
Organism: Lampetra planeri; assembly: GCF_965212315.1. Taxonomy (NCBI): domain Eukaryota; kingdom Metazoa; phylum Chordata; class Hyperoartia; order Petromyzontiformes; family Petromyzontidae; genus Lampetra; species Lampetra planeri. The sequence goes on along the minus strand of NC_136145.1, from coordinate 3,381,021 downwards.
CCAGGATTTCGATTTAAATCTTTCGTGACTGCAGGGATTCATCTTCTTGGTTCTTTCGGTAAAGTCACGTAGAATGGAAATAATAAAATAAAAGAATTATTTTATTATGTTTTATTTTTATTACTTTATTATTTCCATTCTACGTGACTTTACCGAAAGAACCAAGAAGATGAAGACAGACCAGGATGTTTGGTTGACTTATCTGATACGCCGTCCTTGTTGCAAACGAACAAAGCATTTTGGATTTATTTCCAAAGCTCGGCTGATGTTGTAAATTGAAAACGAATTTATTTAGAAGTGCGAAAAGAAGTTCAATATGTAGGTATTTGAACTTCTTTCGCACCGTACGTAGCCAACCGTGCTAATCGGAGGTGGGGGGGGCATACATACGAAGCTGTCAGTCAGTGTGCAGTGTGATGACGATTGTTGTGAGTTTTTTTTACGATATATGTAGTGTGCGCGCATATGGTGTACGCTAAATGGTTTTCCGCATTTATGTACGTTCTGTAAAAATGTGTTTTTTTCTCCCGTGGCAAAGATATTTGAGTAGTTTGAGTAATTGTGCAATAATGCTTGCCTTAGAGCACCGCGAAATAAGTTCACGAAACTGCGCGCACAAGCGTGGCTTTTCATCGCTATAACCTCGCTAGCGAAGCCTGCTCAATGCGGAATTCACGTTGTAATTGGGTAAATGAGGAATGTGGTTTTGTAAGCTCATGAATAAAATGTGTTGCTCACGAGAAGAAAGTTAAAAAAACCACAACTACGGTAATCCTGCCAAGATTTCACTCACTCGCTTTCTAATTCGCTAAATCTGGTTGCTTGGCCGTTCACGAGCATTTTGGTTCAAGCGAAGCCCGACTCTTGCCGATGAGATGCCTGAAATGTTAACAGCGGCCGCCAATGGGTTTTTTTTTCTGCTCGCCTCTTCCAACCATTCTTGATTTGAAGTTTTCGTGACTGCAGGAATCCATACTCTGTTTCTCTCGGTAAAGTCACGTTTTAAAACAGTCTGCCTCAACAGCAGACCACGCTTTCCCACCTGATGACGGATGCTTGTGTTGCGCCCGAAACGTCGTGATTTATTTTATTTTATACCTACGTGACTTTACCAAAAAGAACCAAATAGTATGTTCCAACCAATGCTGCTGAGATTAGATGCGACGTGGAGAGACGTCGGAATCGAGGCAGCGGATTGCCCGCTACAAAAGCCAGACGCGTTCTGGATTCTGTAAAACACAATAACGGTGTATCGTCAGTGCCGGATGAAGCTAGTGCGGGGACTGTAGCATATGTTATAAAGGGGCCCTAAATAAGGAAAAAACACGTAAATATTAAAACACAAATGTTTTACTTGCACAGTAAAGTAATTGTATTTTTTCATTTGCTATACAGCCACAGATAATTAATACGACAAATCGATAACCTTAAACGCCCAGTCGTTCATTAAAGTTGAAGGCAGTTATAGTACTATTCTTTGGGTCTTTCGGTAAAGTCACGTAGATAGGTTCAAAGAAAACTAAATAACATCAGGATGACGACCGCTTGTGTTGCGATCGAAATGTCGTAGCTTTTTGTTATTTTGTTCTTTTCTTTGAACCGATCTCCGTGACTTTACAGAAAGACCCAAAGAATATGAACCACGTAGGTATGTTCAAAGAAAATAACCAAAAACTACGTTTCCTCTTCTGATGACGAACGCTCCTGTTGCGATCGAAACTTCGTAGTTTTTTGTTATTTTCTTTTAACCTATCTACGTGACTTTACAGAAAGACCCAAACAATATGAATTCCTGCAGTCACGAAAGCTTTAAGGCAGTATAGTGCTATAGTAATAGAGCAAGTGCAAAATCACTGAACCGGAATTGAAACCTGGAAAGCATTCAGCGCGGGGCCCTTGAAAGTGTGGCGCCCGTAGCTACATGTGTAGCTACATATGTGTAGCTAGTACTATACTGCCTTAACGCTTTCGTGACTGCAGGAATTCATATTGTTTGGGTCTTTCTGTAAAGTCACGTAGATAAGTTCAATGAAAAGAACAAAAAACTACAGAGTTTCGATCGCAACACAGGCGTTCGTCATCAGAAGAGGAAACGTAGTTTTTGGTTATTTTCTTTGAACATATCTACGTGGTTCATATTGTTTGGGTCTTTATGTAAAGTCGCGTAGATAGGTTCAAAGAAAAGAACAAAATAACAAAAATCTACGACATTTCGATCGCAACACAAGCGGTCGTCATCCTGATGTTATTTAGTTTTCTTTGAACCTATCTACGTGAATTTTTCAAAAGACCCAAATAATAGTACTATAACTGCCTTCAACTTTTATGAACGACTGGGCGTTTAAGGTTATCGATTTGTCGTATTAATTATCTGTGGCTGTATAGCAAATGTGCAAGTAAAAAATGTGTGTTTTAATATTTACGTAGCTACACATGTGTAGCTACACTTGTGCTACTGGGATAAATCCGGCACTTTATATCTTGACATCAATCGCTGGACAGAGGCCTGACTGACAATACAAAGGACAAAGATCCCCCGTGTGTAGCCTTCACAGACTGTTGGGGCAAGTGCTGTTAGTGAGTAGCACCTATGAAGGCCGGCATGGCACACGAGGGGGCTGGGTGGCCAACACCACGCCCGGCCGCCTTTGTCTCCCCAGTGACGACGTTTCCACACCGCAGCGGGTACTCATTTGAGGCTGAGTCGACCTAGGGGGGGAACGAGGCCCAGGACCGGTTCAGATCAGGCGATCAAACCCGCAGAAGCTCGCAACGCTTCCAACCTTTAGTTGACAGCCTTTAAACAACAACAACAAAACCCCACGACACAGAAAGAATAAACGTGGCCACGCCTGCGAGTGAGAGAGGATGACTGAGTGAATGAGAGGCACCCCCACACACACACAGCCCCCCAGTGTGGCAGGGCTCTCTCTCTCTGGCGGTACAGTCACTCACCACCATCCCCCTCCCCATCATCCTCATCATCCTCCTTCTCCTCCCCCATGCCCCGTGGCACATGACGGCGCGTCCCCTTGAACGTGATGGGGGTGGGAGCATGTGGGTGTGTGCAGCAGCGTGTCTCTCTATCATGGTGGTGGGTCGATTCAAGTGGTGTGTCTATTGTCACAGTGGCAGACACACACCACCACTACAATAGACACACACACACCACCATAATACACACACCACTCAGTCCCAGATAAATTCCTGGTGCGATGTGTAAACATCGCCACTGGGGAGACAAAGGCGGCCGGGAGTGATGATGGCCACCCACCCAACTCGTGTGCCGTGCCGGCTTTCACAGGTGCTCGCTTACAGCACTTGCCCCTACAGTCTGTTACAGGCTACACGGGGGATCTTTGTCTTTGTGTGCGTGGGTGGGGTGGGGCTCAGCGGAGCGTGAAGGACCTCCCCCCACCTCCGCTCCCCACACCGCCCACAGCCACCACCCCCCCCCCCACCACCGCCCCCCCCACCACCGCACCCCCCCCCCACACCGCCCCCACCACCGCCCCCCCCCCACCACCGCCCCCCACACCCCCCCCCACCACCGCCCCCCCCACCGCCCCCCCCACCCCCACCGCTGCCACCCCCCCACCCCCATCACCCCCCCCCACCACCCCCCCACCGCCACCCCCCTCCACATCGCCCCCCCACCATCACCACCGCCCCCACCACCGCCCCCCCACCGCCCCCCCACCCCCACCGCTGACACCCCCCCACCGCCACCCCCCTCCACCATCGCCCCCCCACATCACCGCCCCCACCACCGCCCCCCCCCCACCACTCGGCCACCACTCGGCGTAGTCGCGGAGTTTTCCCCGCCGCTGTCGCTGCCCCGCAGGTGGAGAGAGAGTGGAGCCCGCGGAGACCTGGACGGTACAGTGCACCTGTGTCTCCCTCACTCTCTCTGTGTGTCTCCCTCACTCGCTCTGTCTCTGTGTGTCTCCCTCACTCTCTCTCTGTGTGTCTCCCTCACTCTCTCTGTCTCTGTGTGTCTCCCTCACTCTCTCTGTGTGTGTCTCCCTCACTCTCTGTGTGTGTGTCTCTGTGTCTGTCTCCTTCTGTGTCTGTCTCCCTCTCTGTCTCCCTCACTCTCTGTCTCTCTGTCTCATCTCTGTGTGTCTCCCTCTCTCTGTGTATGTCTCTGTGTGTCTCCCTCTCTGTCTCCTCTCTGTCTCCCCTCCCTCTGTGTCTGTCTCTCCTCTCTGTCTCCCTCCCTCTGTGTGTCTCTTTCTGTGTGTCTCATCTCTGTGTCTCCCTCTCTGTGTGTCTCCCTCTGTGTGTCTCCCTCTGTGTGTCTCCCTCCCTCTGTGTCTGTCTCCCTCTGTGTGTCTCCCTCTCGTGAGTGTCTCTCCTGTGTGTGTCTCCCTCTCTCTGTCTCTCATCTCTCTGTCTCTCTGTGTCTCCCTCTCTGTGTGTCTCCCTCCCTCTGTGTCTGTCTCTCCTCTCTGTCTCCCTCTGTGTGTCTCTCTCTGTGTGTCTCATCTCTGTGTCTCCCTCTCTCTGTGTCTCCCTCTCTGCGTCTCTCCTCTCTGTCTCCCTCTGTGTGTCTCTCTCTGTGTCTCTGTCTCCCTCTGTGTGTCTCCCTCTGTGTGTCTCCCTCTCTGTGTCTCGTCTTGTCTTCTGTCTCTGTCTTCTGTATCGCCTCCAGTGCACCCGTGTCCTCTCTGTCTCGTCCCTTGTCTTAGCCTCCGCTCTTGTGCCTGTTGAATGTTGTTCTGTGGGAGCGGCGTTTTGTGTCGATGTCGGGCTCGCGTCGAGTAACACTCGAGCAAAGGGCCGTTTTTCAGTCGACGTGGACTGCATGGCGCACACGTGTATCAGCACTAGGGAGACAAAGGCGGCCGGGCGTGGTATACTGGCCACACACCGCACCCCCCTCTCTCGCTGTGCGTTTCCCAGCCTCTATAATAGGTGCTCGCTAACATACACGTGCCCCCCAACACAGCCTGCCAAGGCTCTGCAACAGGGTGGTGGGGGGGTGTCTTTGAATCGGGATGACGTTTCGGGTAATTGCCCTGCCTCAAGGGGGGAGCGGAGACGGAGGCGAGGGCGTTGATGATGGTTTAAACCGGGAGGGGTGGTGGTGGGGGTGGTGGCGTTTCACATTGCGGTGCCTTAATCATTACGATTATAATCTGGGCAATTATATCACGTCACGGTAAATGCGTGGGATTGCAGGGCGAGAGATAATGCCACTCTGGCTTCGTGTTAAGGACACATTTGCAGGATACGTGGCGTCTTTTAATAAGCAACTTTTGTCCGCAAACTTCGCTGCGACACACATCGTGTCTTGAATTAAAACTTCCCGTCCCGGGCTCTGCTAGGATTATTGTTTTTTTTGCAAGGGCTGTCACATTTTCCAGGTGCTTGATCAATGAACTTACACGGCCACCTTGCACCATGAACTTATATTATTTTTTTATTTTATTTTACTTTTATTAACTTTAATTAAAATGTTTTACCTACGTGACTTTACCGAAAAAAACCTAAGAATATAGTTATATTATTGCATGGGATCGGCCGCTCAGATTTTATTTCTCCATGTACCTCGATTCTGTGCCTATTCTTTCATCACGTTCTGTTATCTCATTCCACCTCATCCTTTTCACATCCTTCCATCTCACCCTCCGTCTCCTTCTGCCCTGCACAGGTGTCCCCACAGACTTCTTTATCTCTTGGCAACACGTGCCAAAACCATCGAAGTCTATCCTCTGTTACATTTTCTGGGCATTCTCATCTCTGCCCGCTTCTCACAGGGACTCTTCTTCGTTCGTGGCCACGTCTCTGCACCACATAACACGGGTCTGTGTATGTGTCGTGCTGTACATGAGGATGGCTCTGCTAGGATTATTGTTTTTGCAAGGGCCGTCACATTTCCAGGGCTTGATCAATGAACAATGCACTTACACGGCCCCCGTAGGTTTATCACTGAGAGTGGCCGTCCTCTCTCTCTCTCTGGACGTTTCACAGTACAGCGCCCAGGGGGCATGTTCCATAACATCAAACATTCATGAATCACCGAGATGTTACTGCTGCTTGTGGCTTCTTTTTCTCCCCCTTACAATGAGGGCCTCTTCACGGCACGGAGAAGCCCTCATCCGGCAGTTGATTGGCAAAGGGTTGTACATTTTTAAATTCTTTATATTAAGTTTGCTTGCTTGCGCGCTTACGACCGTGCAAATCTTTCGGTCGTTTTTTAACCCACTTCCCGTGATCCAATCGAACTGACATTTTGCACACAGACTCGTTGTGCGTGACAATTTATTTTCGTGAAATTTTTTTTCCATAACTTTACACTTTTTAGGAAGAAAAAAAATTATATTTAATTACCAATTGCTTAATGGTGGCAGGCAATCATCTGACCCATAGGTGGCAGCCATCTCAAGCCAGAGGACGAGAGGACTCTAGCCGCCACGCATATAAAGGATTTATAGTGAAAAACTTTGTTTTTACGGGTTAATTTTTTTTACATATATCTTTATATTAGTTTATTTATCATGCCCTTCAAAATATGTCCCCATGGCGTTGCGGTAAAGATCGCTCGACCTTTTCTGACCAGAAGGGCACGAATTAAAATTCCGCTCAGGGAATTAATAATGACCGTCGTTCCCTGCCCGCTCGCTACGTTTGTGTGTTATGTTTAACTTATTTCGTCGCCTCTTACACGCGCCAACCGTACGGAGGGAAGGACAACAACAAACGAAACACAAACAGAGTGGTCGGTAGCCACAGAGGGCCACTGATTGCCTGCGAACAATAGTGTTGTGGAATTTACCACCAGTAGCTCAGAGGAATCGACAAATATGTGTGCCGTCCCATATTAACTTTGTCCGAAACCTCACCAAACATGTCTCACATTTTTTTTACAAGGAGTCATGTTTGCATAGACCACAATACCTGCAGTCATAATGCAAAAAAACACAACTCTGATAATGTATGCACTGTCCTTGAAGATGATTGGTCCACACCCGAGACCGCTTTCCTTAGAGCCTAGTCTCACATGGTGTTGGACCAGATGACGCCAAAAGGCGCACAACTCAAAGACACCAAGCACAACTTGTTGCCAGATAAAAGGGTAAAAAAAACAATCATATGTTTTCTTCTGGCAAATGAGATTCCAATGGTGTCAATGCTTACCCCGAGCTCTCATACTCTGATGGTGCATTGAGTTATGTTTTTTGTTTGCATTATGACTGCAGGTATTGTGGTCTATGCAAACATGACTCCTTGTAAAAAAGGTGTTAGTTTTGTTGCCAGATAAAAGGGTAAAAAACCAATTATCATGTCTCACATTATCCGGGGCTCTGTATCACTGTCACGTGCCTCGCAATATATATTTTAAATAAACACAGACATACCCTCCGATGTCACATTCATCTTGTGCTCAAATGCCAAACTGCAAACAAACCCTGCTGATGCATTCAACAGTGACACACTCCCGACATTGCGAAACCATACACAAGGTAAAAGTACTGTAATGTTTTTTTTTTAAAGTGGCGTTTTAAGGACATTTTAAACATGTGGTTCTTAACCTGGGGTGCACACACACATCCCTCGGGTGCGAGATGCCCTTTCTGGGGTTGCGAGACGTGGCCAGATTTATTTGACAAGCTAAATAATCGAAAGACAAATTAAGCGGGGTCACGTAAGTACAACTACAGTAGTTTGTTTCTTTAAACCTATTTATTTGTTAACATTTTACCTTTTTTTCGATTGAGAATCAAACGGGGGTGTGCAAGGCTGCAGTAAAGGTTGTAATAACCACTGCTGTAAACCATCAGGAAAGTGCCCATGAGAAAAAGTTGCCTAGGTAGAATGTTGCATGCTAACCCTGGCGATGTATTCTGCACAGTGACACACTGATATTGAGAAACCATACACAACGTAAAAGTATTTTTGTAAGTGGAGTTTCAAGGGCATTCGTTAAACCACAAGGAAATGCCCATGAGGAAAAGTTTCCTCGGTAGAATGTTGCATGCTAACCCTGGTGATGCATTCCGCACAGTGACACACTGATATTGAGAAACAATACACAAAGGAAAAGTATTTTTTAGTGGCGTTTCAAGGGCATACGTTAAACCACAAGGAAGTGTCCATGAGAAAAAGTGTATTGGTCAACTATTACATGACTGTTAAATTACATGTATTACTTACTTACTGGTGGGAGGTACCCGGCGTTGCCTGGGGGAAAAATCTCTTTCAAAACTTCTCTTAAAAACATAACCTCTACAAACACAAACACTAAGCTATTGTGAAAGCCCGCCGTGCCGTTTGTCTGCCCGTTTATCCATAAACAAAATTATAAGAGGCTTGCAGAAGTCCAAGAAGTTATTGAAAGTGGGGGGCGGGGTGGGGGGGTGAATGGTTGATCTAAAAGGTTTTCGAAAATTGTCGACCCCCCCCTTCAAAAATATGTTTACCCCCACGTAGGAATATATACCTACAGACCCTACATATAATAGTGAGTCGTATCTAGTGACTCTATAGTAGTACCTGACTACAGTAGTATCTACTGACTCTATAGACGTGTCTATTGACTATACACTATGTAGCACAATTTTTGTTCCTGGGTAGTAAGTGTTGTGTCCTAATTGCTGTTGCCTAAAAAGTATAGAAAATGGATATTATTCCACCACAAACTTTGCTTTTGTGACCAGGACAGTGATATCTTGAAATGTACCTATTTTCAATGAAAAAAGGGGGCGAATTTGTGTCTTTTTGTTCACATAAAGTCATAAAAAACAACGTATTTATACTAAAGTAATACAAAAATTACTACTAAAGATTTAGAAGTGAGTAGATGGAAACATGACAGCCAGTTATGACTTAAACTCAAAAAGCCACGCACCACGTGTAGTATTTGTTTTTTTCCAGGGCTATGAGCATAGTTGTGTGATTGTTCACATGCAAATTCAATGCACCGCAAACTTGAATGTTAAGTCGTACAGGTCAGGCGTGTTGTGTTGAATGAGGTATTGGTATCTTGCAACATGAACAGGACATTCAACTGGAATTCACTCACAATGTAAAGAACTGTAACTTCCTCTTCTTAGCCAGAAGTTCTATTACACTGGTCAACACACTTTTTCTGGCATAAGGTATTCCAACGGGTTTAAGGTAATTTTGGGGTGCTGATTCCAGATCTGGCATCGGTTTTTGTCTATCACAGGTTTTTGAGATATCAAATATTGCATTTTCAATAAAAACTGCAGAAGAAAGATATTAAATAAATGTGGATATCTACATAAAATGATATTATAAACACACTATCCTAAAAATACAGCACCATATTTTAACACTAAAGCAGTCACTGACTCGCAACAACTTGCAATCATTAGTGACAGAGTTAATTTCGGGTAAAATCAATGAAAATGGGGTATGCCGATAGCATAAAAATGATGTGATAGAGCAAATCTGAGATCAGATTTGGAATCAGCACCCTGAAATTAGTCTAAAACAGCTGCAAAAGTCCAGGCCAGAAAAAAATGTTTTTTTTTTGACCAGTGTTATTGCACATCGTCGGCCACTCAGATTTTATTTCTCCATGTACCTCGATTCTGTGCCTCTTCTTTCGTCACGTATGTTATCTCATTCCACCTCATCCTTTTCACATCCTTCCATCTCACCCTCCGTCTCCTTCTGCCCTGCACAGGTGTCCCCACAGACGTATTTATCTCTTGGCAACACGTGCCAAAACCATCGAAGTCTATCCTCTGTTACCTTTTCTGAGCATTCTCATCTCTGCCCGCTTCTCACAGCGACTCTTCTTCGTTCGTGGCCACGTCTTTGCGCCACATAACACCACCCAGTTGTAACACGGGTCTGTGTGTGTAAAGTGCTGTACATGAGGAGTAGAAGAGGCAGTTGGTGAGGAGTCAGGTGTGGGTCCAGTGCTCTAGAGGTGAGGGTTCATCACGGAGTTTTGTGAAACTTCTAAACCCGCTGGGCTGCAAGGTGGCCAGCCAATGACCATACAGCAATGAATTCTGGACACTCACTATCTGTACGGAGCTTTGCAGGTTATCTCTTTACATTTCGATTTAAAGCTTTCGTGACTGCAGGGATTCATCTTCTTGGTTCTTTCGGTAAAGTCACGTAGAAGGGAAGTAATAAAATAATAAAAATAAAACATAAAAATAATTACATGCAAGAGTTTTCTCAGCTTAGATGGCGTAAACACTCGTGAATGCAATTTGGCCAAACGTCCCCATGGCAGGACCCTCCCGAAAAAAAGTCTTGAGGCTCATTTTAGGCTTTCCTGGATACACAATGACATTATTACATGAAGCGTTTTTAAAGATCCGGAATATAACCCTGTCTTAAAACTTGTCAAACATCGCCGAATGGAACTTCATGCACATGTGGATGGCAAACCGTGTTGCTTAATGGCCTGGTGAATGTAGATGATAGTCATCTCAGCATTTGTAAACAGACATCAGTAGAGGTGGAATTATTCTTCACCCACCACCACCACCCCGGGCAATTTGACGAATTGTCATGCAGGGCTGCAATTCGATTCAAAGATATATTCACTTTTGTCTTCTGTGTTTTTTACCGCGTGGGCAGTTTTTCCGTCTCGTTCATGCAGTTTGGGTCACTTCATGAGCATAAAAGTTACATCGCTCTAGCGGGATGTTAACTTCCTTGCCTGATATTCAGGAGGTCATGGGTCGGGTCCCGACCCTGAGTTTGCATGCTCTCCCCGTGATCGTGTGGATTTTTCTCCGGGTCCTCTGGTTTTTCCTGTCCACATTTAGAAACATGCGTTTAGAGTATTTGGATGCGATACATTTCCACGTGATAAGACACTGCTTAGAGCTATCATTTGTGGCCATGTCACTTCTGAAAAAGAGCTGTATAGCTCAGTCGACGTTAAATGGTCAAATAAAAATTGTTCGTACATGCAAGAGTCGGCCATCGTGTGATTGCGTCAGAGTCCAAATTTGCCAAAGTTGAGAATTTCTCGGATGGGCATTATCCATAGTGAGCATTGCCTCCTACTGGCTGCTTAATGCCGCAGGTTACTCTTGCAAATGAGTTTCATTAGTATTCTTGGTTCTTTCGGTAAAGTCAAATAGAAGGGAAACAATAAAAATAAAACAGAATTTTAAAAAATTTTCCCTTCTACGTGACTTTACCGAAGGAACCAAGAATATGAATCCCTGCAGTCACGAAAGCTTTAAATCGAAAAGAGTTTTATTAGCTTAAACAATATAATCTTGAATTGTGTAACATTTCCATATAATTTACATTCTATTTGAATACATGAAAACATGTTATTATACGTCCACACTGTGTTGCACACATTATTTTTGTATTGTTACACCTTTAGAGGTGACTGGGTGACTCAGAGGAATGTGGCGAATTAACCACCGAGATCCATCGTGTTTAAACTGGGTTCCCAAGTGTAGTGAGCTGTGATAGGCATAGCCCGTTCACCAATGCCCGCACGAAATAATCGCATCAAATTTGCTTTTGCTGTTAATTTAGCTAAAATCCAGCTCTCAGGATGAAATGCATAAATGAAATGCATTCGTTTGACAGTCATGTGACAAACATTACTCCGTAACAGATTAATGTGTGAACGTGATGCCCCGTAACGTGGATAAAAAGGGTTCTTAGAAGTAGTTCTTTACATCTGTTTTCACAGAGCATTCTCAAATAAGTGGTCATTGCACTGCTCTGCAAAAGTTCCGAATCGAACCTTCATCTCATGGCGTGAGGCTCGTAAAATGCACGATGATAACATTTTAAAGAATATTTAATAAATGTATCCATGAATCGATTAATTGTTTGCACTGGTATGAATCATGCCCTTCTGTAACCCGCAGCCAATGCATAGTAACCATCACAACAATGCTCCCACTGACTCTTGTCACTGCCCCTTTTGTCCAGTGGTAATTGGCCATGCGGCTAAATGATTATGTTCTTACAGTACGAGCGACCAATCAGCATCTACAGATATAAGCCGGGAGGAAATGCAGAGGGGCTCCCTCACGAACAGAGGGAGTGATGAACGGAGATTGCGAAGGAGAGATGCATGGGGAAAGGTGCCGGAGGGCTTTTCCTTCATCTGCTCCTGCCGCAGAGGTCGCAACCGGGTACCCGATACCCGTACCCTACCCGATACCCGGCTACCCGTACCCGGCCGGGTACGGGTACCCGTTTGCGAACCTGGTGCGGCCGGGTACGGGTATGGGTAGACCGTGAGTCACTGGTGAGTAACCGTTTGTCACTCATTTCCCAACGTCTTGTCTCTTCTCACAATTCAAGTTCCTAGAATCAACCCACCCGCGCCTGCAACATGGCTTCATCCGAGAGGTCGCAATCAGGTACCCGATACCCGTACCCTACCCGTACCCGGTTGGGTACGAGTACGGCCGGGTATGGGTACCCGTTTGCGACCCTGGTGCGGCCGGGTACGGGTAAGGAATCAAAACCCGTTTGCGACCTCTGTTCTGCCGTTGTCAGATTTTACGGAGAGATGCCACCACGCCGCGCTTTGCCGTGTAACGGTTTGGTTCGCTTCACTGGGTTTTTATTTTATTTTGAGAGTTCCCAACTCTGACGGATGAGATGTCTAACTCGCAGAGGAAATATGCCACAGAATCGACATTGCATTCCGGGCGTTTGTAAAATAGTCTGTGACCAAAGAACAACGGAAGATAAGCAGGCGTTGAGCCTGGTGAATGCTCCGACCGATGGACAGAGGTTTAATAAATGCTGCGCGACTGGTACCGCAGTGTTGTTTAGCAGAGGGGATTGCTGCCAATGAATTGTTGCACTCTGTGTCTTTGCCCCCGCGTCTGTGCTCCCTGTCTTTGCCAAGCCACACTTGCCAGCATCGTGAAGTACGATAAACTAATAAGCATGATACCCGCCCCAATACCCGCACGGTGTGCAGAGACCCTCTGCCAGCAGTGAATGTGTTTTTGTTTTGGTTCCGATTGCTTTACTGTACTTCCTCGCGGTACAGAAATACTTTTGAAATCGCAAAAGGGCCATACACAGGCTTGTATATATAGTTTAATATACACGACAATAGGCTTCCGTTTGGCTCTACAATTTAGTAACAACATTTGGTTAAGCAAACTCGGGGCTGGTTGTGACCTTCCCTGGTCTCATCGAGTGTCAGGCGTGTTAAACAAACGGCGAGGCCAATTCGCTTGTAGACAAAACCAATATTTTACCTTCATGTGAAGAGACAAATGGACATCTCTTTTCCTTACGTGTGGCATGGATCATGCCATTTCGCCATGCCAATGGCAGAGCCAGGATTTTCAGGTCAACCCCTCCAGCAATGAAAAATGATAGAGGAGTTGTTAGTAAGTGAGGACCTGTCCCTTGATTTTTATTCGACGCGTGTGCGGCGATGGCGCAGCCATCGATCGAGGGTCGAATTCGAACCGCGTTGTGTGATCGGCATCGCACTCGCTGAAGGTGTCGATGCCTTCAGGGAAGTCGTGGACTGTATACGCAACTGCGCGCAATTCTGAGTCACTTATAACTGCTTTGCCGCTACTTATTGCCAATTATGGACTCGGACTATTGCCCTATCATCTCATAGAGTCCCTGGCATATAATAATATGCTACACAGTGGCAGTGGGGGTCGCAAAATGCCGATTTATTACTAATAAACCCCAATGATCCGATCGAAATCAGGGATTTCGATCGAATCATTGGGGGGGGGGCACGTTCCACCTCCCCCCCCCACTGGCTCCGCCAATGTCTCCATCGAGTGGGATGATTTTTGTACCTAATGCACCGCAGCAGCTTCTTATAAGAGCAGTCGTTAGCCGGGCTGCCAATGACAAATCTGGTTTTATCAGAACAGAAAGATGATGGCACAGTCTGCGTTGTGTTACCCCCTTTTTGAGACCACCCACGCAACTGCGCAGAGGAGACTGAAGTACGTGACTGAAATAATGTTGAGGTCATGCGAGAAAGGCTGCTTCACACACACGCAGAGAAAGAGAAGAGTTCGTGTTCCACGGCTGGCACAATCACACAAAGATCCCCCATATTGTCTTCACAGACTGTTGGGGCAAATGTTGTTTTGCGAGTTACACATGTGAAGGCCAGAAGGGCACACGAGGGGGTGGGTGGCCAGCAACCACGCCCGGCCGCCTTTGTCTCCCCAGTGGCGATGTCTACACATCGCACCAGGAACCCATTTGAGACTGAGTCGACCTAGTGGAGGCCCAGGGCCGGGTCAGCTAATCGTCACTGGGTGTCGGGTTCGTAGTGCGGCGCGCTAACCGCTACACTACCGCTCCCCACCACCACACAACATCCAGCCTTTCAGCAATAATAAAACTAAACACCAACAAACATCAGTAAACGTTATATTTAAAAAAAAATACTTAATATGTTTATATTAGGAGAAGAAGAAAATAACATCACTTGTGCAAATTCAGCAATATTTTTTTTTATTAATTCCAGTTTATACAATGTTAAAATATAGCAGCAGGACGTTAATGATTACATTTTATGAATTTTACATCTTATCAAGACGGGACTGAACAGTAAACACACGTAGTTGAGCACGTGGTCGGAGGCTTTCGCGACCAATATTATCCACAACTGAGGTTTTTGGGTTAGCGCAAATATAAATGTGTCGTTAAACCCGCCACCACCCGACACAGCCAAATAGTAAAAGGTTTGTCACGTAAACAGAACGTGCCAATTTGTTATTCGTACAGCAACACCGGTTATGTTGGAGAGTAAAACTCACAGCGTGTGAATTTAACGACACAATTATATTTACGAGATCTAACCCAAAAACCTCTATCGTGGATGAACACGGCTAACAGGTTACAAACCATGCCGCCGGATCTTAACGAGGTTTGTTGATGGAGTGGGATGCATCCACACACCATCACTGTATCCTACATGTGAATACTTACAACCCTGGACGAGAACACAGCTAGCTAACATACTGGCATTGACCAGCGAGTGTAAATAAATTACGCACGCAAGCTGTCACGGCTTAATATGCAGGTCTTCATAACGCAGGGGATGATAGAACAATGGACGGTTGTGTTGTATAACGCAGCTTGTTTGGAGGTAAGTGTTGATGGGTGTGTTACGGCAGTGTAGCGGTCAGTGCTATGAACCCGGCGACCCGAGTTCGATTCCCATTCACGGCCAATACCAGTGGCGATTATCTGAACCGGTCATGCCCCCCCCCCCTAAGTTGATTCGGTCTCGAATGAGTACCTGGTGCGGTGTGTAAATGAGAGAGCGAATGGATATTCTGAGGACACAATCCGCAAAGCCATCACCCCAACTGTGAGGAAGGAGCCATCTGAGGATCCAATCAAAAACCATCACCTTGCCTTACATAGCAGGGAAAACCAAAAAGATTTCCAAAATCATGAACAAACAAGATCCAGGTCCGATTTAACACAGTACATAAAATTCGTGATCTGATCCCATTTGTGAAGGACAAGATTCCTGACATGCAATATCCCGGCATCTACAAACTAAGCAGTATCTGTGGCAGCAGTAACATTGGGGAAACTAAGCGACATGTCTCGGACCGTGTTCGTGAACATAAGGTAGATTTGAAACACGATAGGACCAATACTTCTGCCGTGGCTGATCATTGTTTTAATGCGGCTGGCTCACACGAAATTGATTTCTCTAAGACGATGGGACTTTGCAAGCCTACTGGCTATCAACAAAGATTTGTTCATGAAGCCATCCATATATACAGACACAGAGACAATGTCTACCGAGAGGAAGGTTATAGACTCGGCAATCATTACAAATATGTCTTCTATCTCCGTGACTTTACCGAAAGAACCAACGAATATGAATTCCTGCAGTCACGAAAGTTTTAAGTCAAAAGTGCCTCCTACCTGATTACAGACCAATTCAGACCTTATCGGTCACCCCGTGCCACTTATAAATCTCAACGTTCATCCTACAAAGTCCCATCACGTAGGGAGAAACACAGACAAACAAAAGTTGTTGCCCTTATTGAAACGGCTGTACCTGAAAACTTCCCCCGTACAAGAATACGGGGTAAACCGCATGGGTCAACAGCTATGCACCCGCTAACAGCACTTGCCCCAACAGTCTGTGCAGGCTATACGGGGGGGGGGGTTCTTTGTCTTTGTTACGATCCAGTAGTGATGACGGCGCCGGTAGCATAAACGTACGCTACAACAATGGATTTTTTGCTGTAACTGCTATTGATAACCAATCAACAACCTGCTATTCGTGTACGGTGGTGGCCACACCGTTTTCCCAAACACCTGTCAATGATTGCGGCCCCTATAAAATAATATATGGCATTGTGGGGTCAAATACTGGCCAGTTGTAGGGTCACGAGAAAGTTACGAAACCTGCACTACTGTACATAAGGACATCATGTGAATTGCTACCTTTCATATATATACACGGTATACAAAGATAACCGTGGCAACTTGTATGGATCGTTGTTTTTTTGTTCGTCGGTTTAAATACGAAAACTTTCCGTAACTGCGCAAGAAATCACACCGTGTTTCTCCTTTTGTAAGGATGGATAATATGATGATATCTGTTACCTATTCAGCTGCAATCTCGTGATTCGGAGACTCCTCAAACTTTTGACCAGGCCGACTGGTTAAGCCGGGTTTTGAGTGAGCGAGGCACAAAGACAAAGATCCCCCGTACAGCCTGTAACACACTGTTGGGGCAAGTGCTGTTAGCGAGCACCTATAAAGGCCGGCACGGCACACGAGGGGGTCCGTGGCCAGCACCACGCCCGGCCGCCTTTGTCTCCCCAGTGGCGATGTTTACTACACACCGCACCAGGTACTCATTTTAGGCTGAGTCGACCTAGTGGAGGCCCAGGACCGGTTCAGATAATCGTCACTGGGTGTTGGCCGTGAGCGGGAATCGAACTCGGGTAGCCAGGTTCGTAACGCAGCGCGCTAACCGCTCCACCACCGCTCCCCCCACAGGGCAAAGACAAAGACAAAGCTCCCCCGTATAGCCTGGGCAGGCTTGTTGGGGCAAGTGCTGTTAGCGAGCACCTATCAAGGCGGGCACGGCACACGAGGGGGTGGGTGGCCAGCACCACGGTCGTGTTCACAGGGGGTGGTGGTGGTGGGCTCGTCTCTAGCAAGCCCCGCGGGGTTGGTGATGATGACGATGATCGTCTCTTTGTTAATCACCGCGGATGGGTGGGTGGGTGGATGGGGAAGGAGAGTTTATCTTTGGGCGTCGGTGATGATGATGGTGGTGGTGGTGGGAAGGGAGTGAATTTGACGAACAAGAGCCGAGGAGAGTTGTCGGAGTCGGGCAGCATCAGCAGCAGGCGTAGTAGTAAGTCGTGTTGTTTCGCAGTCTAAATTTGGGGTGAAAATACTGCAATATGCTCGCAACGATTAAGGATCGAACGGGGCGTGATTCTTGTTGAAGCGTGTTGTTTGAATTGTTTGCGTTACACTTTGAGTGCGGGTCTGTCTCAAGGTCATTCGTGGTAAGTTACTGCACCTCCGATTAGCATGGTTGGCTACGTACGGTGCGAATGAAGTTCAACACACAGGTGATAGGTGTTTGCCGTGTTTTTTTTATCTTTGTGTGTAACTCTTATTACGTTATTGTGGGGAGCGGTGGCGCAGTGGTTAGCGCACTACGCTACCCAACCCCACGTTTGATTCCCGCTCACGGCCAACACCGGTGACGATTAATCTGAACCGGTGCCGGGCCCTCCCCTAGGTCGACTCGGCCTCAAACTAACACAGTAGCTTGTGCGATGTGTAAAACATCGCCACGAGGGAGACGAAGGCGACTGTGTGTGGTGCAGGCCACCCAGCCTCTCGCGTGTGCTACTAGCCAACAGCACTTGCCCCAAGAGTCTGTTATAGGCTGTTCGGGGTTAGGGGAACCTTTGTCTTTGTACTCTATTGTTACATTATTGTGGGGAGCGGTGGCGCAGTGGTTAGCGCACTGCGCTACGAACCGCGGCTAATCCGCGGTTCGATTCCAGCCGGTCCTGGGCCGCCCCTAGGTCGACTCAGCCTTGAAAAAAGTATCCGATGCGGTGTGTAAATATCAGCGCTTGGCGAGAGACAAAGACGGCCGTGCCTTTAGCCCCTAACATCCTGTTAAAAGCTGTAAACAAGAGATGTTACTGTGTGTACCCCGTGTCTGTGCAAAATGTACGATAAGAACGCTGTTATTATTGTTATATTAATAGTCTTAATCTACTTTGCATTGCCATTATACGGGGTGATTCGTTCGTGAATTCCCCGCTGTACCATTTACAGATACTCCACTGAATCCAGAGCAGTTTCCTTGTACAGTTACCCCAGCCAGGTAATTATATGGAAAATAAACTTTTAGGGGCCATCCATTTAGTACGTACGCATGGTGGAGGAAGGGGGGGTTAACACAAATGCGTTGCTTGCGTATGGGAGGTCTACTGACAATGTACTGGGGGGGGGGTAAAGCCTCGATAATAATTTGTCTACATTGGCCTTAAATTTCGATGTAAAGCTTTCGTGACTGCAGGGATTCATCTTCTTGGTTCTTTCGGTAAAGTCACGTAGAAGGGAAATAATAAAATAATAAAAATAAAACAATAAAATATTAGATTTTTTATTTTGATTATTTTAAGGGAAATAATAAAAATAAACCAATAAAATATTTATTATGTTTTCTTTTTATTATTTTATTATAATAAAATATTTTGTTATGTTATATTTTTTAATTTCCCTAGAATTATTTCCCTATAATAAAAATAATAACAATAAAACATAATAACATATTTTATAATAAAAAGAAAACATAATAAAATATTTTATTATGTTTTATTTTTGTTATTTTATTATAATAAAATATTTTATAATGTTTTATTTTTATTATTTTATTATTTCCCTTCTACGTCACTTTACCATTGGCCTTTCAAATGAGCCACAATTCAGCTTGTTCAGCTGTGAGGCAACAAGTCCTGCAGGTAGAAGTGGGACTGTGGGAGAGGCGTCACTTCGTGTGCCACGTGGCCCTGACTGCAGCTATCACGCAGCTCGGCAAAATAAGTGGCCAAGGTACGCAACTTAATTCTTTAATGCAGCTTGCTGTGGGCGGTCTGTTTGCTTAAACACCTTAATAGTATTAATCCTTGATCGTTTCTGCGTGTATTAAATATCGGCCGTTCTATAGGATTCGGAGGGGGGGGGGGGTAGTCAAGTTTTTGACAAAGTTTTGCGTAGCTACTAAATGGATGGGCCCTTAACTTTTTACACGTTTTCATTTAACTCTGTTGTTATTGTATCATCAATTCTTGTAACTCAATTTTAACCCACTTCCCAATGTGGTATCGACTGCAAACTTGACATACTTATGTCATACTGATGACAATACTATATTCTATTATTAAAAATAAAAAAAAATTAACTTAATATTAATTTGTATATGTTATGTTTCGGTTTGGGTCTAATTGCCCACGCTCAACTGACGTTGGCTGTAATTGGCCACGGCCCCTTACTTTGTGGCAAGCTTCGGGGCCACTTCCTGGAGTCGTGGAGTTCTTCCATTACTGGTGCGGTACATTTCATAAACGTGTTTTTTAAAAAGTTTTTTGAATATTACTTATTTACACTCGCTTCTGTCAGGTATGGGGGGATGTGAAACTGTGGCTTGCACGGTAGTCAATCATCAGCTGTTGAGAAGACAAGGTGGTGGGGTTGGCGATCATTTGGGCATCGATAAATGGATCGCCTTGTATCATGCCCCGTGCAATTAGTGATTGCAATTGTGCCTTTTTAGAAGACGCCACACTGCTGAAGAATTAACTGGGAATTTTCACAGCTGTGTTGCGCTCTAGCTGCAGTGTTTTTAGAAGCTGCATCAGTCTATTAAATGTCTCCATTGCATCGCATGTTAACGACATTATCTTTCATTAAATACGTTAATGATCTTCTTGGTTCTTTCGGTAAAGTCGCGTAGAAGGGAAATAATAAAATAATAAAAACAAAACATAATACAATTTTTTATTATGTTTTATTTTAATAATAAAATATTTTATTATGTTTTATTTTCTTATTTCCCTTCTACGTGACTTTACCGAAAGAACCAAGCAGATGAATCCCTGCAGTCACGAAAGCTTTAAATCGAAATTTACGTTAATGGTGTACATTTAAATAAAGTTAATGAAACAGATTAACATCGATTTTAAATATATGCGAGATTAATGATGACAGCTTTCGGCCCCTGACGTGTTAATTCTTATAGTGAAGTGGTTAACACCGGTGGTTTGCGTATTCTCACTTTGCTACTTTGGTGAAGTTCTACGCACATTAATCATGTCTGGTCGTGCATCTCCGCCTCCGTTCAGTGACGTTCAAGACATTCCATTCATTCAACGTTTTCCTTTGCTTTTCAACGTAACCGGTTTTGTTGAAGAAGAATAATAATAAGAAGAAAAACAACCTACATCGAGTGGCACGTTGGCTCACGTTGACAAACCTTGATTTGAAGCTATTTTTCACAGATAACCAATTGAACATACTTTTATCCTACACTATCTAACCCCAAATAAAGCAGTTGTGAAGCGTAATGTTTCGTCGTGGAAAGCCCACGTATGAATTTAAACGTGCGGGTCATGCGCGCCTACCGCTCCTACATTTAAATCAAGTTAGCCGACAAGAGTTGCAAGAGTAGTGTACGATTCAAAAGTGATTGCAATTACAACGACGATAGACTACTAACGGTGTGGTTCACTTGTCCGTAATGAAGTTGATGAAAATTGTTTTTCTACCCTTTTATCTGGTAACAAAACTGACACCTTTTTTTACAAGGAGTCATGTTTGCATTGACCACAATACCTGCAGTCATAATGCAAACAAAAAACATAACTCTGATAATGTATGCACTGTCCTTGAAGTTGATTGGTTCACACCCAAAAAGGTGTCAGTTTTGTTGCCAGATAAAAGGGTAAAAAACCAATTATCATATTTTTTACTGGCAAATGAGGTTCCAATGGTGAAGTTGATGAAGTTATTCCGTCATTTTAACACGTGGGCTTTCGCGACCAATATCCAAAATCGTTTTTTTTTGGGTTAGATCGCGTATTTACGCCTATGTATTTACGCGATCTAACCCGAAAAAACCTCTATCATGGATTATTTCGTCATTCCTTGAGATTTGTTTTGGGAGCCTGCGATGTTATTTTGTCTGTGGTTTGGAGTTCGTAGCCAGTCTTTTCAACCATAAACAAACATTCCTTGAAGTTATAAAGTTATACAATGAATGTCACAACTTGAACTAATGTGTTAGCTAGCATAGTAATGGATAGTGTATTGAAGGTGGAGGGAACGGGCTGGAATGCAAACGATATCATTTTGTCGAATACAATTGTAGCCAGATTTTAATTACCTCTCCTGGTATGAAGGAGGTTGTGGGTTCAATCCCAAACCTGACTCCTATGTATTTGGAGTTTGCACTTTCTCTCCGTGGTCGCGTGGATTTTTCTCCAGGTCCTCCGGTTTTTCGCTCCAACATTTAGAAACACAAGTTGAGAGTACTTTGCTGCAATACATTTTCCACTTGATAACCCACTTTGTTGAGCTATCTTTTGTGGCCAGGTTGCTTCTGAAAAATATCTATATAGCTCAGTGGGCCTTACCAGGTAAAATACATAGTTTAATTTACACGTTTTAGATGAATGACAGCGATTTATAGACGGTGATGCGAAGCAAAAGATTCAATCCACAAAAATGTCAAACAATTCGTAAAATTATAACAATAGAAATCGCGGGACACGAGCAGAAATTATTGCAGGTGTCAAGCGATGAATGAAGAAGCATGAGCGCGCTGGAGGGGTCACAGGAGTTTACTAGCTGCGTGATGACCCTGGCTGCCGTGGCTATCTGAACTGGTCCTGAGCACCTCACTCCGCCAACGCACATTGACCAGCTTGGTAAAGTTTCGATTTAAAGCTTTCGTGACTGCAGGGATTCATCTTATTGGTTCTTTCGGTAAAGTCACGTAGAATTGAAATAATAAAATAAAAAAAATAAAACATAATAAAGTAATTCTCACGACGTTTCGGCCACAACGCAAGCAGCCGTCCTCAGGTGGAGAGCAGGTCTGTCGGAAAGACAGCGTCTGAATGAGTCTTAATGAGACTTTCCGACAGCCCTGTTCTTCACCTGAGGACGGCTGCTTGCGTTGTGGCCGAAATGTCGTGAGAATGACTTTATTATGTTTTATTTGTATTTTATTATTTCCATTCTACGTGACTTTACCGAAAGAACCAAGAAGACAGCTTGGTAAAGTTTGGTCAAAGAAACTGCCGTGATTAACATGGCATGGGGGGGGGGGGGCCTCCGTGTAGCAGTTGGTTCACATAGGGCTGTGAATTATTTGAGGTTTATTCTATAAGGGACTAGCTTGACTACCCGGCTTGGCCTGAGACTTGGATTCTTGTCTTGAATTAACACACGGCATACGCGGAGGGTTGTGGGTGGGGGATGCGTGACGTCAGCAGACACACTGCGTGACGCTGCCGCATGCGGGTGACATCGCAGATGTGACGTCACCGCTCACCTGCCGTGCAAAATATATCCATTAATGCGCCCCCCCCCCCCCCCAAATACAAAAGTCTATTTTTATACTTTTTGCATTGTGTACAGTCTGGAAGCTACCCACATGGCAAATTTCAAGTTTGTTGCATGTCGGGAAGTACGCTAAACATTTCGAACAGACACACACATTCACAAATTTCCATTTTATATATACAGATAATTTCGGCCAGGGCTGCCCTGTGTCAGTGACTCTGAAAACTATGTTCACACCCGGCACACCACGTCCTCCGTGTACCTTTCGCTAGAGCTGTGGCTACCGGGGCTGTGCCGCCTACTCCACTCCGCACCAGCGACCCGGAAAATATTCGGTGACAGATTAAGCCCTGATTATTATTCACACAATTACACATGCGATGGAATTTGAACACGTGATTTTGTGCTTACGGGACACGGTGTTTACTCGGTGGGCCATAGCTGCAGCTCCGCAATGCTGCATAAACCCACGGTTCTTGTTATAACTCCAGTTACAGTAATGCTACTTTAACAGGCACTGGCTGTATTGCCACTGAAATACACAAGGACAATTCTCTGTTATTACGAATCTTATATCTGACATGTTTTAAGCGGTGCCTTTCTATTTTTAGTTCTTTGGGTAAAGTCACGTAGAAGGGAATGATCATCAGGTGATGATGATTGCTTGTGTCGCAGTCACGCAGAAGGGAAATAATAAAAATATGAAACAATAAAAATTCTCACGACGTTTCAACTGCAACACAAGCAATCATCGTCAGGTGATGATGATTGCTTGTGTTGCAGTCACGCAGAAGGGAAATAATAAAAATATGAAACAATAAAAATTCTCACGACGTTTCAACTGCAACACAAGCAATCATCGTCAGGTGATGATGATTGCTTGTGTTGCAGTCGATGATGATTGCTTGTGTTGCAGTTGAAACGTCGTGAGAATTTTTGTTTAATATTGTTATTATTTTATTATTTCCCTTCTACGTGACCTTACCGAAAGAACCAAGAATATGAATCCCTGCAGTCACGAAAGCTTTAAATCAAAATTTGGTGCCTTTCTGTTCAGAGAAATGTGTTGCTACTAAATGTGATGCGAGCAAAGGGACGTGTTTATTGATCGCTGAGCACAGTTATCGATCGATTGACTTCATGGCCGAGCGATAGCGCGTTGCAAATGTTTGTGGTACGAGCCCCACGACCACCCCGGTGAATACTGTGGGTGTATGAACTGTTAATATTGCGCACTGTCTGCTTCACAGTCGGATGTTAAAGATCTCGGAGATGTCATTTGAATAAGTAGCGTGCCACGTGTGTCGGCACAACTGTGTAAATGCGAAAACTTCTGTGGACTGTCCGTGAAGCTTATCGCCTCCAGGATGTAGCCTTGTATGTATGCTGACTTTGTTTCGCACCGTACGTAGCCAACCGTGCTGATCGGAGGTGCCTTGCGCTGTACGAATGGAGCGAATGCCAACGTGCACTTGCAAATCCAAAGCTTTTTGTTGTTCTTCTTGGTTCTTTCGGTAAAGTCACGTAGAATGGAAATAATAAAATAATACAAATAAAACATAATAAAATAATTCTCACGACGTTTCGGCCACAACGCAAGCAGGACGGCTGCTTGCGTTGTGGCCGAAACGTCGTGAGAATTATTTGATTATGTTTTATCGTTATTATTTTATTACTCCCATTCTACGTGACTTTACCGGAAGAACCAAGAAGATGAATCCCTGCAGTCACGAAAGCTTTAAATCGAAACTTTTTGTTGTTCTCGTTTTGTTCGTTAAAGACGATGCAAACCGTGCCGCAGGACAACGGCCACGACCACGAGAAGCCGTGCCTCAGCGAGTCCCACGCGGAGAAGCTGGTGGAGCGCCTCTATGGGGTGAGCGTGGCGGGGGTGAGCCCTCTGGCGAGCTACATCGACCAGAACTACCGCGTGCTGGCGCGTGACGGCCGCCAATTCGTGCTCAAGGTCACCAACACGCGGGACAGCCAGCGGCCGCAGCTGCTCGAGGTGCAGATGGCCATGATGAGGTTCCTGCAGCAGAGGGGCTTCCCCATGCAGGAAGTGGTGGACAACGTCAGCGGGAAGATCATGTCGCTCGAGAGCATCGGTGAGCTGCGTCCGCGGGGCCCCGGGGGTTCATCGACATCGGAGCGTAGATGTACCTCTTCTTGGTTTTTTCGGTAAAGTCACGTAGAAGGGAAATAATACAATAATACTAATAAAACATAGTAAAATAATTCTCGCGACGTTTTGGCCACAACGCAAGCAGCCGTCCTCAGGTGAAGAACAGGGCTGTCGGAAAGACAGCGGTCTGAATGGGCACCACCAGGCTTGGCAGCGTATATTTAAGCTGGGTTGGAGGGGGGAAGGGGCGCCTTGACAAATGAATTTGCATATCAAGAGGAATTTAGCATATTTCTCCTATCTCTCTTCCAAATAAATATCCTGTTTCTGATTAAATCTCTCTCATATCCCTACAATTGATTTGATTTCGCTGCACTGAACTCTGGCTCCCACAACGTAGCACCACGCAGCAGCCTATGATACCTGTTTAATGCACGGTTGTCACCCATAGAAGCCCTAATCCAGGCTCAATCTGCTTAGCTTTCAGATCTTATGATAGGGCACATTCCAGGTGATTTAGTCATAGGCTGATAGTAATCATGATACGAATACAGCATTGGTTTATACTTGCAAAGACAACAATCCTCAATATCAGAGCATGAGACGGTGGTGTTATACTGGGTTGCACTCCACTGACGATAAGTGACCTTTAGTTTTTTGTGAGGTTGGTGGATGTAACGCGCTGCTTGTTGGTACTGGCCCAAAGGTCCACATTGGGATCTTTGTTTGGCGTGTGGGATAAAACTGGAATGACTGCTCATGGACAACCCACACGCACGAGACGATAACATCTGTGGTGAGAGATCAGAAGCACACTCGCTGCATCTCATCCACTGACCACCTGATTGGCCTGCAGGTTGGTGGATATCATGTTTGTACAGTTCACCGACCCCGCCATTCGCCAACTGCACAGTGTGTTCCACCTCCCCGCACCTCCGATGAGCACGGTTGGCTACGCACGGTGCGAAAGAATTTCAACATACATACAAAACCTAAATCGTTAGTTTCGTTTTTACTTATCTAGCCAGGAGACCCTGAGAGATGTTTTAATGGCACAGAGAAGCAGACGTCAAACTCTTTGCATCGAGTTCCGGATTGATTGACAAGGGGAACACGTCAAACCAAAACCATTTAATACATTAATAAGCATAGATGGGAGAGAGATGTCACAAGCGATATATTGTAGGGATACGAGAGGAATTTATTCAGAAATAGGATTAAATTTTCGATTTAAATCTTTCGTGACTGCAGGGATTAATCTTCTTGGTTCTTTCGGTAAAGTCACGTAGAAGGGAAATAATAAAAGAATAAAAATATTATATTTTTTTATTATGTTTTATTTTTATTATTTTATTATTTCCCTTCTACGTGACTTTACCCAAAGAACCAAGAAGACAGAAATAGGATATTTATTTGGAAGAGAGATGGGAGAAAGATCTATCTGCAAGAGGAGAGATTTAGAGTAATACAAACATGTCGATACAGAGCTTAGCTTTCCCCCACACTTACTCCGACCTCCTGCATCGCATCACTGCTACTATTATTATTATTGTAATCATCATCGTTACACTTGTTTTCACAGCAGAGACTCGCCAAGTATCGGGAGGGTCTTATCAAATGTTGCAGTTGGGGGGGGGGGGGGGCGCGGGGGCGACGGTTGTCGTGTGTAGTTTCAATTGAGCATTGCTGACCGAGACATGCACTTAATTAGTTCATATAAGGCATGGCGGGACAGTTGTTCTGTAGACCAGAATTAATTAAATTTCGATTTAAAGCTTTCGTGACTGCAGGGATTCATCTTCTTGGTTCTTTCGTGACTTTACCGAAAGAACCAAGACAGAATGAATAAATTTTGGTGGTTTGGGCTTGGCCCAACACTGGGCTGCTGAACACTTGTAAAATAAAGAGCTTCGTAGCTCATCGGATTCCTCCAGTATAAGCACATATTCTGATTATAATGCCTGGGCTAGCAGCGCTCCTCTAAACCCAGGCTCGGGGTTCATCGCGTGAGCTGACATCGACGCCCAACGCCGTGTATGGAATGCGAAGATCACGGAATGCCGCTGACCCTCATATTTATGCGATGGAGCGAGCGATAAAAGTCGCCTCCTGATGCAGATGGGGCCCCCATTCACCCTCCTCCTAAGTATATTGCTCAAGGTGAACCCGGGGAATTCAGCTAGACTCGTGTGCTGACGTGTCCGTTCTGGCCCGAACCTGGGCGAATTGCCCCCGGTTCCGGCCAGCGTGCGCTGGGGCGCGACTGTTGCGTGCCACGTTGCAACTTTGGCGGATGTCTTACGCATGGGTGTGGCGAGGTATTATTCCTCTCGACTGCTTTATTTATCTACAGCGGTTTAGACAACAAGGCCCATATTGGAATGCGAATTTCGGAATGCGTTCGTGTTATTCATTTCTGCGTTAATAGTAACCGTGAAAGAAAGTCATGAGAAAAAAAATCGCTCCAACTTGCTATTGTGGGTGGGGGGGAAAAAGAGATACTCTATTCAAGTTACAAGAGAGATTGGCGTTTTAGAGACTACACCAATTTTGTGTGCGTTATAAATCGGACTTGGCATGTTCATTATTGTTATTAACCATTTAATATTGAGCAGCAAATTGTCATTTAATTTCCTAAAAAAACTGTAGCCTTGGCTATCAGTTGAGCAATACATAAGAGACCCTGTGTAGTATAGCGCGTGGGTAATGTGGTGAGTCGACACTTTGGCCTGACCTTGGAGGTTCCGATAACAGCTTCCGAACAGCTTTTTATGTTCCAGAAAAAGGAAGCGACGGGTGAGACTGCACTAACCGTGGTGACCTTTCGACCTCGCTGGCGACTGCTTATTGTGAATTCTCAGACTGCGGCGAAGGTGAGAAGGAGTTCAACGTGCGGCTGCTCACGTACCTGCCCGGCGTGCCGCTGTCCAGGGTGCTGGCTGACGGCAGCCTGTACTACCAGGTGGGCAAGCTGGCAGCAAGCTTCCACCAAGCCCTGCAGCAGGTACGAGCCCACGGGCACTGAGGGGGTGCGTCACGACGCGTCTCTTGACACGTGACGTGAGAATATTCGGCAAAGTGAAAAGGCAAAAAATAAATTTCTCGCAAATTACTTATAGATTTGAAGCTTTCGTGACTGCAAGGATTCATATTCTTAGGTTTTTTCGTTAAAGTCACGTAGGTAAAAAATTAAAATTAAAATTAATAAAAGTAAAATAAAATAAAAAATCACGACGTTTCGGAGGCAACACAAGCTTCCGTCTTCAGGTGAAACCGTCACAGCACGCTTGCTGTATCAAGTAAATGCTTTTTTACCTATGTGACTTTACCAAAAAAACCTAAGAATACGCAAATTACTTCATTGGGAAATGCATAGCGATGGTTTCCCCAACGCCTTACTGCGACAATCTTTAAAAAAAGTCTTGAGTCTCGGCGAGGCTTTTCTCTCGGTAAGCAAGTGTGATGTGACGTAGCGAGCCCACTCGCTCGGAACGTGAGCAGCTGTTCATAATTGGCAACATGAGACTCCTTCCAAGAGATGGAATGGCTGGTTTTCAAGAAACGTATTTTTGTTGTTGTTTTTTTTTCCCCCCTCCCCCGATTTTATTCCAAGCGTCGGGGTGGAGCGGTGGCGCAGTTGTGCGCACACTGCGCTACGAACCCGGCCACCTGAGTTTGATTTCCGGCCACGGCTAACATTCGTGGCAAGTGATATCTGAACCAGTCCTGCCCCCCCCCCCCCCTTTCCCTTGTCCTCTATCCTTCACCAACCTACACTGACCAGTTTGGCGAAGTATGGTCAAACACCCGACATGACCAACACTGAATACGGCAGAGCCTTGATAAGGGCTGCATGAGTTGTGGTGCTAATTGGTGTCATGTCTTGAGATGGGGAAAAAAATCTCATTCTGTGCATCACCTCTGGTTAGAGAATGGCCCGCAGAAGGTGATCTCGCAAAACTACTTCTCAGATCCATTCAAGTGTCCTGTTATTCGCAAATAACAATCGTACATTTGCCATATAATAAGTCAAGGATGAGACCAGAACATTGTCAACTGGGACACAATTCTGATGTTTTTCAAATGCTACGGGACACTGGAATCAGCCTTTCTGCAACGCAGACTGTAGTTTGCTAGCTTGACGTTTGTTGTCTTTATCTTACATGTGTACTCACTGGCCAATGCGATTTTAATCTCGTATTGCATTTTATTTTATTTTGAGACCAGAACATTTTAAACTGGGGGCACAATTTTGATGTTTATCAAATGCTACGGGACACCGGAGAACAGCCTTTCTGAAACGCAGACTATCCTTTGCTGGCTTTACATTTGCTGTCTTTATCTTACGTCTGTACTCAACTGGCCTATGCAATGTTAATCTCGTATTGCATTTATTTTTTTCATCTTACCGCCTTCGTTTTTAAACGTGTGCGCAGTTTGAGCACCCGTTCCTGCACTACCTGCAACGAGACGATTTCATCTGGAACCTGTCCAACACCCACCTGCTCGAGGCCTACCTGTTCGCTCTGGACGGCGACCCCAACCAGGGTCTGGTCAGGGAGGTCATCGCCAAGTTCCGCGAGGAGATCCAGCCCAACCTGCACAAGTTCACCAGATGTACGCTTGCCTCGCAGCTTCACCCGGGACGTAGCCCCATGCCTCAGGGGGCGAGGGGCGGTTCAGGCCACCGACGAGGCCTTGAAGCCACGACGGGTGCCACGTATGTGTGTATGTTGAACTTCTTTCGCACCGTACGTAGCCAACCGTGCTAATCGGAGGTGTGGGGGAAGGACAACACACTAAGCACACAAATCAGTTCTAAAGAAATTAGTGTTCAATCTGGGTTTAAAAGTGTCTAGCTCCAGTGACTTCCTAATATCGGAAAGAAGAGCTTTCCAGACGGCCGCAGAAGTGCATCTGAAAGCGCGCGATGCGGTGACCGTCTTTGTTTGTTGGATGGTTAGCCAAAAGCCGCTGCGAGGATGACCCGAGTTTGCGTGATGGTTTACGCTGCTTAACGAGATCAGCAAGGTAATGTGATTCATTTGTGCCAAGCATTTGATTTGCAATGCGCTTTACGTGATTACTTTTACCCAGTATACACAGATGCATTACAAGGCATTGCATGTAATGGGGAACACTCGCGCACACACACACTCATCATCGGTGAAATCAAATGACAGGGTTATTACATTCAGACCCGACTGTGTATAAGTCATAATTGTAATTTCTACCAAATCATTTTTCACTGGATGCTAAATTGTGTTCAACAGTTTTTTGTTAAAGCTGGGGCCTTGCTTCACACACATACTTATAGTAATAATGATGTACAGCCCTTTTTGTCAATGCACTATCTGGACGATGGCATTCCCAGGCTGTGTAGGGGGGCATGGCGGTTGTTTTGCCACCTTCACCACGCTGGTAGATAGGATCCCAGGACTGGTTCGGATATCAGTGATGCTCTCCAAGGCCGGGAATCGAGGGCTCGTGATGCAGCGTGCAAACCACTCCACACCGCTCCATATGTCGCCCCCGTACAGGGTTGTACGATGCTGGTGGATTATTGTAATTCAGCGCCTTTGGAGGCAGGAGGAGTTGGTGAATCACTGAGACTCTGCGGTGCCTTTCTTTGACTCGCACACGCGAGAGAGGGGAGGGGTTGGAATGCGCGGCTCTGCGTATACGACGCTGGTGGATTGTTGTAATTCTGTGCCTTTGGAGGCAGGAGAAGTTGTTGAATCACTGAGACTCTGCGGGGCCGTTCTTAGACTCGCACACGCGGGCAATGCGCAACACCAATCGTGCGGCTGGAATAAAAACGGCACGGGCACGAACTACGACGACGACAAAGGGGAGGACGGTCGACGATAAAAGACAACGGGCGAAATAAAATTCGACGACGAGAGCCGTAACGCGTTTGCGCACGCCGCGCGTGCCGTCCCCCCCTCGCCGCAGGCATCATCCACGGTGACTTCAACGACGACAACATCCTGGTGCAGGAGGTGGCCGCGGGGAGCGAGCGGCAGCCGGGGCCCAAGTCGGCGTCGGGCGACACGGCGAACGGAGCGCCGCGGCACTGCGTCTCCGGCATCGTGGACCTCAACTCGATGATGTTCGGCTACCACGTGTACGACCTGGCCATGGCCATCATGTACATGATGGTGGAGAGCGGAGAGGCGATGGAGGCCGGGGGTCACGTCCTGGCCGGCTACGAGAGCGTGCAGCCCCTCAGCGAGGACGAGAGGAGGGCCGTCTACTTCCTGGTGGCGTGCAGGTGAGAGCGGAGGGGGGGGAGGGGGGCCGGGCCGGTCCGGGGCAGGTCAGAACAGGTCGGGTCGGGTCTGCCCGGTTCGTCGTTGGCCGCATCGGGGAAAACGTTGGCTTCAAAAACCTGTGGCGGTTGCGTAACGAGAATTTAATCCAGATCTGGCGAGAATCCGATAAACTCGATGATCGTGCGGCAAACCACGGGGTGATTGACCATACTTCACCACGCTGGTTAATGTGTATTGGTGAACGGGGGGGTCAGTAGCAGTTTAGACATAATAATGCTGATTATCATGGTGTTGCTAATAGCACTTCGACGGATGCTTCTGATGACGATGATGATGATTATAGAAAAGACACTTCTAGCGATGTTGTTTACGATCATGTTGCTGATCACGCTGATGCTGCTGCTGCTGGAGACGAGGAAGATGAAGACTGCGACTTTCCTTCCGCTGGCACTTCTGCTGCTGACCACGAGACTTGATCCAACTATGGCTGCGATTCCTGGTCGCTGAAATCCCAGCCGATAAACAAGCCGGCAGCAAAAAACTTCTTGAATAACAAACGAATTTTAACCGTCACAACAGCAACGGCAACAACAACAACATGGTCTACTCTTCCCCGCAGGTTCTGCCAGTCGCTGGTCATGGCCCGCTACACGATCCTGCGCTACCCGCAGAACGCCGACTACCTGCTGATAACGGCACGCACCGGCTGGGTGAAGCTACGCGAGCTCTGGACCAGGGGCCTGGAGGACATACAGAGGCTGTGGTCCGATGTGGCGGCACGGTATAGAAACTAGAACGGCAGTGGAGTTCGAGCGGACGGCGAGGAGAGAGAAGGGGGAGTTGGTTGGTTGGGGGGGGCCCAACGTGAGACGCGTCCTTCCACTCGCCCCACCGGTACCTCCCGAGGCTTCGCAAGGAACCGGTTTCAACTTGAACGTGGCGCCGTTGGTTTTGGACAGGTGCGATCTTTAAATACGGAATCTGAAAAATGTGAATTGCTCGTGCCAGGCACTTAATGCATAGAGGAGGTTTTTCGTGGCTTCAGGTTGAGGAGGCCACAAGCGCCACCTCAGGTTTTCCATTCTCGGGCGATGGCGCGCGCGTCTGGTGGATTCGTTGAGTAACTGGAATGCGACGGAATTGGCTTCATCGGCAATACGATACAAGTGCATTGAGAGACCGTCTAAATCCGCGTCGCTGGGAATCGCCCAAAACAGGAAAGTATTTACTCATTTTCTTCTTTGAAACTTTTCGGAGATAGGAGACGATCGTAGACAAGAAGGACGAGGAAAGTTTTGGGCCTGGACTTGAACAGGGGGCAGTAAGATGGGAGATCTTAGTTGCTGGCGTGCAGAGAATGTTGAAGGCGATTAGAGGGGGGCGGGAGAGGTAGGAGCGTTGAGAGTCCATGGAAGATCTTGAAGACATTGAAGGCGTCTTCAAGATCCTCCATCTTGCAGTTGAGTCGGAATTAGGTTGAGAGCACAGTGGAGGGATCGGAGTACCGGGTTGATGCGTTCGCATTGATGGGTGCAAGTTAGAAGGCTGGACGATCACGTGCACTTAGGAAGGTGGGGGATTTGTGGAGTCCACAGAGAGGAGGACTCCCTCCATGATTAATCAAGGGGCATGATGAGGGCACGAATAAGATTCTTGAGCAGCAGTTACATCGGCGCTTTCTCCACCGGACAGGTCAGAGGTCGCAAACGGGTTTTGATTCCGTACCCGTACCCGGCCGCACCAGGGTCGCAAACGGCTACCCGTACCCGTACCCGGCCGGGTAGCCGGGTATCGGGTAGGGTACGGGTATCGGGTACCCGGTTGCGACCTCTGGGACAGGTGCACATATCTTCCCAGGAGAAACCGGTCCATAATTGGTCCCTCGCAATGGAGCTTCATCATCATCATCATCACACTTTTCTTTCACGTTCCAGTTCTCAACGAATCCACCTGTGCGCACCGAGTGACGGGCGGGGGCAGCACAGGACCGTCGCAGACAAAACCCATTGTTGTATTGTGCTTCTATGCTCCCGTGTCCATTCTTGTCCGCCTTTAACCCGCACTGACCGGCACGGTGAATTGTGGTCGCGTAACCCCCAACGGACCAGCACGACGTGGGGTGGTCGGTCTCGTGCAGCGGTGGATTGACACGAGGCCTGTACGCGTGACTCTCAATCTCACGTCACCGGAGGTTGAACAAACCTGAAGTGGAAGCTGTTGTTTTCTCAACCTGGAGGCACTGGTCACCCACTGCCTTGTTGCATATGTACATACACGGATTTATACAGATTTCCACACACATGTACATTTGCTTTCCTTAGGTCACGTGTGTATGCATGTATGTATACACGCATGTGTACATTCATACCTACACGCATGCATTCATATGTACAGATATAAATATATAAGTCCACTAATAATTTACATAGGGACATGTTGGCAAATATATACATCTGTAAATACATGTACAAACATATACCCATGTATGTGTACGCAACACATGCATGGGTATATGTTTGTTTGGGGCGTACCTTGACATTGCTTACTTAGGCCTATATAATTATATTCGTGTGTATAGCACATTGACCTGTACAGGGTGTC
Organism: Lampetra planeri; assembly: GCF_965212315.1. Lineage (NCBI taxonomy): Eukaryota > Metazoa > Chordata > Hyperoartia > Petromyzontiformes > Petromyzontidae > Lampetra > Lampetra planeri. Next base: position 3,347,457 of record NC_136145.1, on the reverse strand, counting down.
CTTGAATGTACCCATAATTAAATAATCGTAATTATACATCTAATTGAACTGTGCGGTTCAAGTTTCTAGTTTGTTATGTTCGTGCAGGATGGTCTCATGTGCAAGACTGACCTGGGGCATTCGGATGGCATTAGGGAGAGTGATGAATGCCATGTTGCGAACTACGTCAAGGGATCTTTAACGTGTCCTCCTGGCTGAAATATTGGCAGCAAAAACTCCTTACCGTGCTTGCATTTGCCGATCGCGAAAACCTTGAGCGAATCCGTGTAGGCAGGACGCACAAAAGGCGTGCACCGAGTGTACAAAATAGCTGCATCCGTTGGTCATCCATCTTTCTAGAGTGGTTGTCGACAGTAGCACACGACAAACGCATGTGAAACGATCGCAGGTGGGATGTTGGCAAACGCCTGGGACTTTTAACTCTCGATATGATGCGTGTCAACGCCGATGGTCGACACGACATGGCGGTTGAGAGGGGGGGCATGAGACCCGGATGATGGAATCTTCACATCACCAAGTGTGATTGGGTATGTGATTTGATAAACCTAGCTCGGACGGCAGTCCACTGTAATTAATGTTCTTCAGTGATGGGTGGACACCCTGTAACAGGTACACTCACAATCTTATACAGTAAACGTGTACATTGAGATATGTTAAATGCATGCTGTTAGAATTATGGTGTATATGTGTTACTGTTAGGGATGTTCCAGATTTTCGGACGAATCTTAAAAAATCTGACAATCAGGCCGAGACGTAAAATTTGGGGCAAAATAAATAATCGTTTTATTGATCTGAAAAAGTGATGTCACCTTTTTGTGACATCACTTTCACGCCAAGAGTGGTGTCACGTGACATGAGGTAATTGCCACGTGACACATCACTTGTTAAAACGCATCAAAATTAGTACATCGTGTAAGTGGTAAAAAAAATCCATGAAAAGATCCATAATTGTTGTTACAAATGCAAACAAATATTTTTTCTAAATCAGAAAATCACCCATATTATTTGACATGCATATGCGTATCTGTACACGTAAGTATGGGTGTGCATACACAAATACTAGGCGTGTCGCTATGCATAGATAATAAACAGACGACTCCTACACCCGCAAACGTTAGCATCTAATCGTGCATTTGGGAATTGATTATTTACAAGCGATGCAAACGACGTCTGAGCGACACGATATGCATTGCAGTCGTGCAAAGTCGAGTGAACGAAAACTGTAGAGACGAGAACGAAAAAAAAGCGTGAAACAATGCAAAATGCGAGTTTAATCACCGATGGTGACCCATTTTGCAGGACCGGTGTTTGTGTCGGTCGTGTAACGACGCAAGCGGATCGAATCCTCGACCGACGGTGATTCCGTATGCTCACAACACATGGTAAAGTGTGAGCGTTAGAATCGCCCAGTAAACCGTTTGGCCAACGTTGGTCGAACGTTCATCCTTGCGCTGGCCCAGAAGTTCCACGTTTACTGGGAAGCCACTTGCATTCCATCCGTGCAATCCACCTCGTTGATTCGGTCAACTAATCCCTGCAGCCACCAGATGTGCCGCGTTCACCACATTTGGTCATTAAAACCAAATTGTTTAATCTTGAATCCATCGCAGCGCCCGAATCGTGACGATACGTCGAACTGCTGGATGGTGGGGGTAGTTTGATTCGTACATGCCTAGTATTTACCTACATGCATAACCTGCGCACAGGATAGTACTGGCATAACGCGTGTAGCCAGTTTTACGCCTTCCAAAGTGCCTTTTTTTAACAAAACAGGAGAGACGCGAGTGGTCCAGTTACAGAGAGCTATCCTCCAGAAACGATGCTTGCGTTCCTCTGCACGGCTACGTCCTGGTGCGACAACCTGTGGTTAATCCCAACCTTGCTCATCGCTCCCTGCCGTAGCTGCTCGTGCATTAGGAACGTACTTTTGCTGCATCCAGCGCTGTCGACAAAATAGCGTTCACATGTAGTTCACGCAGATTTTCAGTGCAGCGTGCAACGAGTGCCTAGCTTTGAACTGTTGTGTCGCGTTGTTTTAGTTTCCCGCTCCGCCCCCACCTCCCCGAATATATTTCACGTTAAGTGTATTTGTCTTGGCGCAGGTGAGAAGTAAAATAAAAATCGGCGCAAAAACAACTTTCGCCACGTAAAATATAAAAATCGAAAAAATAACAAAAATATAAAAGAATGTTAAAGAATATATTCCCGATGGCGCTTGTTGATGTGTTTTCCAATTATGCTGTCAATATCGTGCCTTTGTGCAAAGTAACCATTTGAAAATCCTGAAAAGCAGTGCACCACCCTGTGTGCCTCGCGCTTCCAAAAATAAGTCTCCTGAAAATTCAGTTATTGAAAAACGACGTGTTTTGAATGGCCAAACCCTCTTCAAAGAACCGTCTATACGTACACACGCAAACCCCTGAACAGGCTTAGGCTGAAATAAAGCAACAATGCGGATGCCGAATTTTTTTAAATTCCGATGTCATGTTTGGATTTGACATCCTTCAACGCTTCCAGACAATACTTTCACAGGACCAAGCTTACAAACGACAGAAGAACACACGCTAGTTTTAGCCCACGGAGTTTTTAAGAGGGCAAATCGCAGTTTTCGGATTTTTAAATCTGATGTCATGTTTGGAATTTGTCACCCTTCAGCATCTCCAGATGCAAACTTGATTAGCTCTGAGTTTGTGGGGGAAAAAAAAACACCCAAGTCTAAAATGTTTTGGTCCTACATTTGAGGGGCCTGTAATGAAAATGCCGGTTTTTCAATTTTTCCAAGTCGTAAATGTCGAGACTAGGCTCTCGTCGTTTCAATTTTAATCTCTCCAAACGCTTTAGAACATCATTGTAATTGACATCGCTCGCTCGGTGAACTTATATTGGGGAGACATGAATGGTTATGTTAAGTGGCTTATTATTACTGGAATCTTTAGATGTTAATAATCATTATTTAGTTGCGGTTGATGATCAAATGTGACGGTGCTATCGTTAGGGTCTTTAGCAATTGCACCACAATCGAGGGGTGGTGTCCCAGAATAACCTGGTAACCCACACGTGTTATTGTTCTCTCTAACCCCACGTGTGACTTCTTTGAAGCACTTGACAATACAATCATCCCATCAACTTTCCCCGTACAGATGTTCCGCACAGTGGCCTTAAAACATTCGCTCCCATCATCTCCTCCATCCCCTTACTCTCTTTTACAAAGCCCTACCTCTCACGAAGGTGAGCTGCTTGTTGTGTGGGTTATCAAGTTTCCTAACACGCCCGCCAGTTGCAGTAGAATCTGGCTATGAGCACACCCTTTACAGAGCAAGGCCGCCAGTGTAACGTAAGAATGTGTTGCCATATAAGAACTGTGCTTATAGCAGGTGTGCTTATATCCAGCTCCTACTTCATCTGTTTTTATTTGCCAATGATTATTGCCCAGGGTCCACAGCATGGCGGCTCGTCGCTCGTGACGCCCACATGCGGTGTTGTGTCAACGCAAACCACAATGCAATGCGATTTGTGTTATAGAAGTGTCCGAATGCGACCCCTAATGGCCTGCGGCCTAACCGCGTGCCCATCTCGTCTTGAGCAGGTTTTGAGCCTGGATACTGCTCGGATGGGCGACCACCTTGCACAAAACACAGGTGCAGTCATAGTGGGCGATCCGGGCAGTAGAGGGCAGTGCAGCGAAATCGATGTTGTGTCTGTACTCCCCCTGACCTTTACCAAAACACGCTGACGTGTGGTCAGATAACCCCTCGCCACCCACTGCTGTGCTGGGTGGCGTGATCCCTTATCCAGCAGTGGATTGACAAACGGGAGATGTACACACACGCACACAACACACGTATGGCCGTGTAGCCAAGACGAAAGATAATCCGTTGGATCTCTTTGACACAATGGAATTGTATCGAACAAATTGTTCAGTCATTTTCACAAGTGAGGGGGAGAGAAGGGGTGGTGGGGGGGGTGGACCTTTTGCAACTCTGACCTCTTTTTAACTCGCTGGTTGCCCCCCCCCCAGTGATCCGGCAGAAGCCGTGGTTTCATTCAGGGGGTTTGTGTAGTGCGCGGAATTTATAGCGGTCCGCATCCAGTTTGGCCAACCATCACCACACCCCCCACCCCCCCGTACATTTCACGTACAACCAAAGGACCAAAGCGCACCCCGCAGTTAATTCAGACTTCACGCGTGGCGCGCCCGCACGCAAAGGAGGCCTTACATTTCTCATGGAATATTTTCCGGGTCGCCGGTAGACTGGAGAAGGCACACGTGATTTTTGTTTTTGTGTAGTCACGGCCGTGGTGTGATTAGTGAATACTGGATGTGGTGTGCCGGGTTGCGGGACGTGGTTGAAATTAAGGCCCGCTCACATGCGCATCCGTGGGTGATGATAATACTGTCAGAATCTTTTTTTCCCCATTCATTTACCCAGGAAATCCTGACTGGTTATGAGATTTTGTATTCATGATGTTCCAGCGTTTAGATGTTTGACCAATTCCTTTGTAGCTTGTTTGGCTCGTGAGAGGAAACCGGAGAAACTCGGGGAGAACCTGGGCATATGAAGGGGGGGGGGGGGGGATAACACTCGACAACTGCACAGATGGATTCAAGAAAGCCACCGTATACTGACATCTGTTGGCCCACTTGCAGCGCAAGGCCTAAAACGGTCTGCTTTTCCCAGACAGTCTTCAAGTTAAGCACTAAACCCAGGCTCTTCTCCGGCTGAGTTTCAAAGATCTGACGAGATTTGATGCATTCTAGGTTAATTTTGTTATTTCGTGAGTTGCAGTTGCATTCAGATATTTTTAAAATCTAAACTACAGTTGACCTTAGAACCCTCAGACACGGGCGTGGGAAGTCCTGGCCTCGTGAAAGATCAGTCGACTTTATTGCGTTGCCATGACCTTCCACTCGGCGGGAACTGTAGTGGGGCGGTGGTGGTGGGTGTTTGATGGTTCTGCTGTAAAGGTTTCCTCTACAAAAGTGGGACACTCCGGGTCGGCACGGTCAAGAGTGTTGCGCAGCCGGTGTGTTGATGTGTTGTCCAGACTTCTCCATTCGTATGTGAATATCATAATGCGTGTTGCACTCCTGTGTATATTGTACCCTTTTTTTTTTGCTAAATGTGAAATAAAGTGAGCTCATGAGGATACATGTGGCGTGAATGAGTGTGTGTGTGCTTGTGTGTGATGGCTGAGTCATGTAGCCCGCATGCCCAGCGACCGCATGCCTAAACATCTTTTGTTTGGCCGAATAGAAGGGGCTAAATGGATGCGACACGGGCTGTAGAAGAGATGGAGTGAAGTGGTACAGGATGACGTGGAGCTGAGTGGACTTGCCGATGACTGGTACCAGCGGTGCCAAGATCGGTCTCTGGAGAAGGTTCATGAAGGACGCTCCTGCGCAACTTGAGGCAGTCGCCCTCCAGCAACAACAGAGGGCAGAGGAGCAACGTTCACAACAACGAGCGGAACGCCGGGTGGCTGAAACGCAGCAAGTTGGCACAGTAAGGGAGCACAGGTGGTGCATCGGCCAGTCCTATCAGTCAGCCGACCCATGGCACCTGGGTCTGCCCCGTGACCTGCCAGCGGGCGTTCGACACTTCACGTGGCCACAACGTGCACATTCAAGTTCATGTATTAGGTATAGCCCTGTGAGCCATTTGGCTCTTGAATCGGGTGCAACCGCAACAAACAAAAAACAAAAACATGAACAAGAAAACATCTTAAAGTGAATGTAAGACTAAGTGCAAACAGAAAATCCAAGAAAACACAGCAAAATGTTGCAGAAAAACACCGTACACCAACGCTGTGTGCAAAAATCCCAGTGGGATGCAAGTCACCAGGCTGCTTGAGAAAAGCGCTGACGATGAAGCCAGTGTTGGCGAATTTCAGATTCTCAGTGGAGTCTCCATGTGAGGCTGTGGGCCTGGTTTCTTACGTGAGTCTGTGGGTACCCTGTGAGAGTCTGGGTCTCGATGTGAGAAAGCGTTGAGATGAAGCCACTGCCAGCGCATTGCAGTTTCTCATTGGGACTGTGAATGTGCGGGTCCTCTGTGTTGAGTCTATGGGTCTCAAGTGTCAGTGTGTGGGTTTCTATGCAAGTCGATTGACCTTCATGTGAGTCTGTGGGTCTCTGTGTGAGTCATTGACGACAACTCTACGCACTTGAAGTAATCGTTTTTTTATTAACGGCACCGGATGAGATGCAATGTGCGTGTGTGTGTGCGTGCGCGCCATTTGAATTGGGACCTTCAAGAGGAACGGCGACTCGCCTGTGATTTGTGTTGTGTTTACAGGAGCGTGGTGGAAATGATTGTCCGATTTCGCGCGCGTCTTTGTTGCTGTACATTACGCCCGATGCAAGACATCGCGTATTACGCACGAATGAAGTATGCTGTATATTAAAATCAGTTTTACCAAAAATAAAACGACATTCTTAAAAATGTAAACCAAGCAAAGCGAATCGTAGACAATAAATGACGTCACAAAAAGTCAGACCCCCCCCCCTCAAACATGACGTCACAAAGCTCTGCCCCCCCCCCTCCCCCAAAATAAAACATGCTTCAGATCGCTTTAAACTATTGTCATTGTAGTGCGTATTTAATGTGGCGCTGCACTCTGATGTTGTAGGAGAAAACATGTATTAAAAACGTCTATTTAATTAAGTAGAACGTGTTGTCTATATTTATTTAAATTTGCGCATTTTGATGTGACGTCATATTTCTAACCCCCCCCCCCCCCCCTTGTCACACAAATGTCTGACCCACCCCCCTAGGTGCGTGACGTCATTTATGGACGACTGAAGGTCATCGCATTTCGCGATGACCTTCAGTCATCACCAAAGTAAAAGCAGCAGATCACTGACAGCCAACGTTGATTTTTTTGTAATAAATTGTCAAAAAATGTAATTTACATCGGTGCGTTAAGACATTTATATATTCACCCGATTCACTCAATCAGCGGTGTCTGTTAATATTGCAATCGCGGTGTGAAGACTCACAATGCACGGCAGTGAGGGTTCTTATGCGTATAACATTTGTTGAGAATGCTCATACTTTTCATATATTTCATGAATTATCATAGTACACTCACCACGAGTACACTCACCACTACATATCTGCCAATTCCTTATCAAGTGCCTACCTGATTACAGACCAATTCAGACCTTATTGGTCACCCCGTGCCCTTATAAATCTCAACGTTCATCCTGCAAAGTGCCATCGCAAGGAAGAAACACAAACAAATAAGACACTTTTTTTTGCCCGCCTTGAAACGGCTGTACGCCGTATGGACCTGAAAACTCAATTTCCCTGCACAAGAATACGGGGTAAATCGTATGGGTTGACAGATATGAATTATATTTTGATTTAAAGCTTTCGTGACTAGGGATTCATATTCTTGGTTCTTTCGGTAAAGTCACGTAGAAGGAAAATAATACAATAATATAAAACAATAAAAATTCTCACGACGTTTCGACTGCAACACAAGCAATCATCATCAGGTGTGAAATCCACAGCAATAACATTTTTAAAAAGTGTCGTGAGAATTTTTATTTTATTCTTTTTTTATTTCCCTTCTACGTGACTTTACCGAAAGAACCAAGAATATAGATATGAATTATATTTAATCGTAAATGTGCCTGTTGTATGGGGGAGCGGTGGTGTAGCGGTTAGCGCGCTGGGCGATGAACCCAGCGTTCCAAGTTCGATTCCTGTTCATGGGCCAACACCAGTGACGATTATCTGAACCGGTCCTGGGCCTCCCCCTAGGTCGACTCAGCCTCAAATTAGTACCTGATGCAATGTGTAAAACACTGCGACGAGGGAGACAAAGGTGGTCGGGTTTGGTACGTGTTTGATTGTTGGGCATCTTTCGCGCCGTGCGTAGCAAAACTGCATTATATATGGGATTTGGTCCTCATATATAATCAGCATTGTGGGATGCTGTTGGTGTGAATGACGCCACGATATAAAATGAAAGTATTATTGCTTTAAATCGAAGGCGCGATTCGCGCGGTTTATGTCATATCGGAAAGAAAATAACTGTTTTAGAGAAAATCCCCCCCCTCTCCCTATCTCCTTTATTTTTCAACCGATGATGTAAAAACTTGAAATTATTTTTTTCGAATTTAGAGACCCCCCCCCCCCTTCATTATGTGAGGGCCTCAGCTGTAGCTTAATTTTGCTTAGGCCTCAATCAGGCCCGGTGTGCCACACGAGGCCAACCGCTGCGGGTGTGGCAGCGTTCTGCTTTCGTCAGGTCCGCGTGGCTTTAATCGCTGACCTACCCCGTGCTGGACATCTGTCAAGAACAAAACAAAAAATTAACCCGTAAAAACAAAGTTTTTCACTATGCGTGGCGGCTAGAGTCCTCTCGTCCTCTGGCTTGAGATGGCTGCCACCTATGGGTCAGATGATTGCCTGCCACCATTAAGCAATTGGTAATTAAATATATATATATTTTCCTAACAAGTGTAAAGTTATGGAAACATTTTTTCACGAAAATAAATTGTCACGCACAACGAGTCTGTGTGCAAAATGTCAGCTCGATTGGATCACGGGAAGTGGGTTAAAAAACGACCGAAAGATTTGCACGGTCGTAATCGCGCAAGCAAGTGAACTTAATATAAAGGATTTCAAAATAGAGCTCTCCATAGCTCATCGGATCCCTCCTACAGCCGTCAAGATTCCGATTCCGTCGACGAATTGGCGACGGAGCGCTTGCGCAACCGTTGAGCCGTGCGCGCCCAATTCTCCTGCACCACCCGTGGCCCCAGGTCCCAGAGGTGGCAGAGCAGCACCAGAGCTTTGGGGGCTGACACCATGAGGTAGCGCTCGTTCTGCGGGTGCAGCGCCACGTTGTGCCACGCGTTGAGTGCCGACTGGCTCAGCCTGCGCCACAGACACGGAAGTTTTAACATTTCGCGAAAAAATGTAAAAAAGTGAATGTTACACGCACTTAGTAGTGGTGGTTTTGGGTTTGATTTGTATGCTGAACTTCTTTCGCGCCGTACGTAGCCAACCGCGCTAATCGGCGGCGCGGGGGGAAGGACAACAAACTAAACACCAAAAAGCGGTTCTAAAGAAAGTGAGTTTTCAATCTAGATTTAAAAGTGCATAAAGCTCCAGTGGCTTCCTAAACCAGGGTTAGAACTCGAAAGACCGGGATGGAGTCTCGCTTTGCAACGGTGGCCCTTGCTCGACACCAAAGTGGCAAAGGAAAAATAAATAAAAATGAGGTACAGCAATGATGCCGATAGAAATTTGAGTGGTGTCACTTTTTATCAAGAGGACCCTGGCCAAGCGGAGTTTCCACCATTGGCTCAAGGCTGTAAACGGGTGACTGAGCGCCGCCCCAATGCTCATTTGAGTACGAAGTCAATTAAAACAAAATACAAAAACGATCGGTTTGTAATGGAATTGCGGCCTAGAATTGCGACAATTCATCGAACGTTTGGTGAATAGTTCACAGCAGTCCAGCGATGGAGCAGCATTTAAATGGTAACAAAAGCAACCGTGTAAAATAATACATGGAAAATATTTCACGAACATAAATAATTGTTAAATAAGATATTAGTCAGTTCGGGCAGACTAATTAAAGCTACCAACATTTTCGGAGGCTCAACTGGGACACAGAGTAGTGATGTGGCAGCCTCGCTTGCCAGATGAGCTGGCTGATGGGAATGTGTCCAGATCTTGCAAGGATCTGTGAGCTCGTCACACATAATCCAGCTCACCAATACCCATCGCCATTCACCACTATGTGACGGTGACGTCACCACGGTGCCTGTGCCAGGCCAGGTGCACTTTGAGGTCACGTGAAGTGTCGAAGGCCCGCTGACAGGTCACGGGACAGACCTAGGTGCCTGTAGTTGACTGAGATGACTGGCAAATGCACCAGCTGTGCCCCCTTACTGTGCCAACTTGTTGTATTTTATCCACCCGGCGCTCCGCTCGATGTTGTGAGCGTCACTCCTCTGCCCTCCGTTGTTGTTGGAGGGCGACTGCCTCCAACTGACACAGTAGCAGCGTCCTTCACGAGCCTCCTCCACCACCTCCAACAGCACCAGCACCTGAACCAGCACCCACCTTGCGAGCACCACCAGGAAGACGACCGCCCTCTCCTCGTCGGACAGGGGCAGCATGCTCTCGTAGCCCGCCATCACGTGGCCGCCGACGTCGACGGGATCTGGCGCGTCGATCATCGCGTAGGCGATGGCGATGGCGAGCTCGAACACCAGGTAGCCGAGGGTCATGTCGCCAAAGTCCAGCAGGCCGCTGACGCGCCACGGGGATGCTGCACCGGGCCGCGGTGACCCGGCCGGCACGGCGAGGATGTTGTTGTCGTTGAAGTCTCCGTGGATGAGGCCTGCCGTCGGGTTCGACGCGGTGCACGTTAGGGGTCGAGGCCAGGTCATGCCGCTCCACAGTGCGAGTTTCTCATCACAAGTCCGCCTGGCTGCACCACGGTGGCCCGGTGCCATGATAGTTTGTGGAGTTGGGGTGGGGAGGCCCTCTTTTTTAAATCCTTTATATTAAGTTCACTTGCTTGCTTGCTTGCGCGCTTACGACCGTGCAAATCTATCGGTCGTTTTTAACCCACTTCCCGTGATCCAATTGAGCTGACATTTTGCACACAGACTCGTTGTGCGTGACAATGCATTTTCGTGAAAAAATTTTTCCAAAATTTTACACTTTTTAGGGAAAAATAAATTACATTTAATTACCAATTGCTTAATGGTGGCAGGCAATCATCTGACCCATAGGTGGCAGCCATCTCAAGCCAGAGGACGAGAGGACTCTAGCCGCCCGTTTCAAAGACCAATGTGGGCTGGGTTGTGGCCCATTGAACACGCATATAAAGGATTTATAGTGAAAAACTTTGTTTTTACGGGTTAGTTTTTTAGACCATTCGCTTCCTTCCCGCCACCACCGATATGCCCGGTGATGCCGAATACTCAATTGTTAGCTACCTGTGGTTATTTCTGATCTAGTTTCCTTCAAAATCGTGCTGCAGTATTGCATTTCAACGATTCTTTTTCTTTGCCCTGTGCCGTTAATACGGGGTCGGCGGCTCTGCTCCTCATTCTCCACTTTTCCCTGCTCGCAGCATCCTCCTGGCTGAGACCAACGCTCGACACATCCTCATTGGTTCCGTCGCTCCGTCGCAAATTTGCGCTGCGTCTCGGTCTCTAGCCCAGCATGTTAATCTGCAGAACTCTTCGTCCCACATTTTGGGATCTGTCCACCAATGTGCGTCTCCACCACCTCATCGTTTGCGCGGTGGCGAGGGTCCCACGGTGGCGAGATGTTAACTACCCCGCCTGGTATTTTCTACCCAAATATACGCCTGTATATTTGGAGTTTGCATGTTCTACCCCGTGGTCGCGTGGATTTTTCTCCGGGTCCTCCGGTTTTTTTCCCTCCAAATTTAGACTCAACACGTGTTTAGGGCATTTGGCTGCTTTAAATATCTACATGATAAGCCACTTCGTTGAGCTATGATTTGTGGCCAGGTCGCTTCTGATAAGGAGCTATATAGCTCTCTGTGGGCCTTACTTGGTAAAAAAAAAAAAGTTTAGTTTTCGTAAATAGTTTTGGTTTAGTTTCACCCATCAAATTGCAAGGTCCCCAAGCTGCAGTCCCTAAAGCCCCTGGCCTTTATCCATCCCTACATATGTAGTAGGTTCAAAGAGACTTGGACGACGTAGTCGGAGGCACACTTATTTATTAACCGTTCCACTCTATACACCAGAGCGTATCCGCCGAACCTGCCACCCCCATGGAACCCACCGGAGCGTGTCCACCGAATCTGCCACCCCCATGGAACCCATCGGAGCGTGTCCGCCGAATCTGCCACCCCCATGGAACCCATCGGAGCGTGTCCGCCGAACCTGCCACCCCCATGGAATCCACCGGAGCGTGTCCACCGAACCTGCCACCCCCATGGAACCCACTGGAGCATGTCCGCCGAACCTGCCACCCACATGGAACCCACCGGAGCGTGTCCACCGAACCTGCCACCCACGTGGAACCCACCAGAGCGTGTCCACCGAACCTGCCACCCACGTGGAACCCATCGGAGCGTGTCCACCGAACCTGCCACCCCCATGGAACCCACCGGAGCGTGTCCACCGAACCTGCCACCCACGTGGAACCCACCAGAGCGTGTCCACCGAACCTGCCACCCCCATGGAACCCACCGGAGCGTATCCACCGAACCTGCCACCCACGTGGAACCCACCGGAGCGTGTCCGCCGAACCTGCCACCCACGTGGAACCCACCGGTGCGTGTCCACCGAACCTGCCACCCACGTGGAACCCACCAGAGCGTGTCCACCGAACCTGTCACCCACGTGGAACCCACCGGTGCGTGTCCTCCGAACCTGCCACCCACGTGGAACCCACCGGAGCATGTCCACCGAACCTGCCACCCACGTGGAACCCACCAGAGCGTGTCCACCGAACCTGCCACCCACGTGGAACCCACCAGAGCGTGTCCACCGAACCTGCCACCCCCATGGAACCCACCGGAGCGTGTCCACCGAACCTGCCACCCACGTGGAACCCACCAGAGCGTGTCCACCGAACCTGCCACCCACGTGGAACCCACCAGAGCGTGTCCACCGAACCTGCCACCCACGTGGAACCCACCGGTACGTGTCCACCGAACCTGCCACCCACGTGGAACCCACCAGAGCGTGTCCACCGAACCTGTCACCCACGTGGAACCCACCGGTGCGTGTCCTCCGAACCTGCCACCCACGTGGAACCCACCAGAGCGTGTCCACCGAACCTGCCACCCCCATGGAACCCACCGGAGCGTGTCCACCAAACCTGCCACCCACGTGGAACCCACCAGAGCGTGTCCACCGAACCTGCCACCCACGTGGAACCCACCAGAGCGTGTCCACCGAACCTGCCACCCACGTGGAACCCACCGGTGCATGTCCTCCGAACCTGCCACCCACGTGGAACCCACCGGAGCGTGTCCGCCGAACCTGCCACCCCCGTGAAACCCACCAGAGCATGTCTGCCGAACCTGCCACCCCACATTGAAACCCACCGGAGCGTGTCCTCCGAACCTGCCACCCACGTGGAACCCACCGGAGCATGTCCACCGAACCTGCCACCCACGTGGAACCCACCAGAGCGTGTCCACCGAACCTGCCACCCACGTGGAACCCACCAGAGCGTGTCCACCGAACCTGCCACCCCCATGGAACCCACCGGAGCGTGTCCACCGAACCTGCCACCCACGTGGAACCCACCAGAGCGTGTCCACCGAACCTGCCACCCACGTGGAACCCACCAGAGCGTGTCCACCGAACCTGCCACCCACGTGGAACCCACTGGTACGTGTCCACCGAACCTGCCACCCACGTGGAACCCACCAGAGCGTGTCCACCGAACCTGTCACCCACGTGGAACCCACCGGTGCGTGTCCTCCGAACCTGCCACCCACGTGGAACCCACCGGAGCGTGTCCGCCGAACCTGCCACCCCCGTGAAACCCACCAGAGCATGTCTGCCGAACCTGCCACCCCACATTGAAACCCACCGGAGCGTGTCCTCCGAACCTGCCACCCACGTGGAACCCACCGGAGCATGTCCACCGAACCTGCCACCCACGTGGAACCCACCAGAGCGTGTCCACCGAACCTGCCACCCACGTGGAACCCACCAGAGCGTGTCCACCGAACCTGCCACCCCCATGGAACCCACCGGAGCGTGTCCACCGAACCTGCCACCCACGTGGAACCCACCAGAGCGTGTCCACCGAACCTGCCACCCACGTGGAACCCACCAGAGCGTGTCCACCGAACCTGCCACCCACGTGGAACCCACCGGTACGTGTCCACCGAACCTGCCACCCACGTGGAACCCACCAGAGCGTGTCCACCGAACCTGTCACCCACGTGGAACCCACCGGTGCGTGTCCTCCGAACCTGCCACCCACGTGGAACCCACCGGAGCATGTCCACCGAACCTGCCACCCACGTGGAACCCACCAGAGCGTGTCCACCGAACCTGCCACCCACGTGGAACCCACCAGAGCGTGTCCACCGAACCTGCCACCCCCATGGAACCCACCGGAGCGTGTCCACCAAACCTGCCACCCACGTGGAACCCACCAGAGCGTGTCCACCGAACCTGCCACCCACGTGGAACCCACCAGAGCGTGTCCACCGAACCTGCCACCCACGTGGAACCCACCGGTGCATGTCCTCCGAACCTGCCACCCACGTGGAACCCACCGGAGCGTGTCCGCCGAACCTGCCACCCCCGTGAAACCCACCAGAGCATGTCTGCCGAACCTGCCACCCCACATTGAAACCCACCGGAGCGTGTCCGCCGAACCTGCCACCCACATGGAACCCACCAGAGCATGTCTGCCGAACCTGCCACCCCACATTGAAACCCACCGGAGCGTGTCCGCCGAACCTGCCACCCACGTGGAACCCACCAGAGCTTGTCCGCACAACCTGCCACCCTCGTGAAACCCACCGGAGCGTGTCCACCGAACCTGCCACTCCCATGGAACCCACCGGAGCGTGTCCGCCGAACCTGCCACCCCCACGTGGAACCCACCGGTGCGTGTCCACCGAACCTGCCACCCACGTGGAACCCACCGGAGCGTGTCCGCCGAACCTGCCACCCCCATGGAACACACCGGAGCGTGTCCGCCGAACCTGCCACCCCACATTGAAACCCACCGGAGCGTGTCCCCCGAACCTGCCACCCACGTGGAACCCACCAGAGCTTGTCCGCACAACCTGCCACCCCCGTGAAACCCACCGGAGCGTGTCCACCGAACCTGCCACCCCCATGGAACCCACCGGAGCGTGTCCGCCGAACCTGCCACTCCCACGTGGAACCCACCGGTGCGTGTCCACCGAACCTGCCACCCACGTGGAACCCACCGGAGCGTGTCCGCCGAACCTGCCACCCCCATGGAACACACCGGAGCATGTCCGCCGAACCTGCCACCCCACGTGGAACCCACCGGTGCGGAACTCGCGTCTCCGAGCCAGGAAACTTTGGCGGAACTCAGCGATGACCTCTCGCACGATGCTCCTCGCCCGCTCGCCGGGCAGCAGCGACGCGCGCGCCTCCAGGCTGGGCAGAGCGCACAGGTCCCACTCCCCCCCGCAGACACCGCCCGCTCCTCCGCGACGCTCCAGGCACGACATCAGCGGGCTGCGGAACTGACACGGAGAGACGCGTGCAGGCGACGACGATTACGAACTGATGTTTGCGGCGAAACGCCTCTCGTAGCATGCTGCTCTTATCGCTCGCGCGCTTGATGATAATACGTCGCTGCAATGACATCACCAGAGTGCTCCTGAAAGTCATTTTAAAATGGGGAGGGGAGCGAGTTCCACTGCTAGATTATTTTTTCTGCTTGCGGATGACCGCTTGTGTTGAGATCGAAACGTCGTGATATATTATTTTTTGTTTTATTTTATTTTTCTACCTACGTGACTTTACCGAAAGAACCAAAGAGTATGGATTCCTGCAGTCATGAAAGCTTCAAATCACTATAATTCCACTAATCGTCTATATAGTTTACAACTTAAGAAATGGGCTCTCTCCTCTCTCCCGGGATTTTCCAGCCCTGACCCCCATCCTCTACACCCCCCCTTTCCCCCCCAAGGTAATTTATTGTTCATTTTTTGTAAAGCGTCTTGACATGTCTTTTGCGTTGAGACTAGTCCAGGATACAAATTGAAATGATTGTTGTGAGTGTTTTTGTGGGGTTTTTTTTAAACTATCCATTTATTATTATTTATTTTACCAGGTAAGGCCCCACTGAGCTAAATAGCTCTCTTTCAGAAGCGACCTGGCCACAAATGATAGCCCAACGAAGTGACTTATCATCACGTGGAAATGTATAGCAGCCCAATCCTATAAATGCATGTCGATGTGGAGGGAAAAACCGGAGGACCCGGAGAAAAATCCACACAACCACAGGGAGAGAGACACCACAAACTCCAAATATATAGGCGTCAGGGTGGTGATCGAACCAACGACCTCCTGTATATCCGGTGAGGTAGTCAACATCTCAACCACCGTGGCGCCCCTCCACTAGAGGGGCTCTCTAGTGCTCCCTCTAGTGGAGACCCCTTCTGCCAGCAGTGGCACGAGTGAGCAATTGCAGTGGGGGTGGGGTGGAGAGGGGGGTCGAATCTCCTTTTGCTCAGACAGAAGACGAACCTCCATCAGCGCCTGGTCGAGGCCTGCGGCGAGCCGTCCCACTTGGAAGCAGAGGGCCGCGTCCCTCGGGATGGCGGAGAGGAGCTGTCCCTCCAGCAGGGTGAGCAGCCACACCGCGTGCGTGCGCCCCACCGCCCCGTGGACTGCACGCGAAGCCAACCGCCGACATCCCGACAGCGCTGCCCTTTACTCAGAGGTCGCGTTCATCACCAGCATCGTCAAATGAACCACGACACGTCGCTGACCTCGTCAAGGAGCATAAACCGCCACGCGAACTCCGGTCATCCTCGAAGCAGCGGCGTTTGGCTGGCCATCGAACAAAGACGGTCTCTGCATCGCGCGCTTTCAGATGCGCTTCTGCGGCCGTCTGGAGCGCTCTTCCTTCCGATATTAGGAAGCCACTGGAGCTGTGCACTTTTCAATCGAGATTGAAAACTAATTTCTATCAAACTGATGTTTGTGTTTAGTTTGTTGTCCTTCCCCCGCACCTCCGATTTGCACGGTTGGCTACGTACGGTGCGAAAGAAGTTCAACATACACACATACATGTGTCATCATAGTCATTGTGACACCAGCGGCAGGTAGCACGTTTGGGCCGCCTGCTGTCACAGAGGTTGGTTCGTGAATCTGGCGACCGTCCCGGTTAATGCTGCGGGTGTATCAACCGAAAATACTTGACGCCATTCGCTTCACCTTGGACGTTAAAGATCTCGTGACGTCATTTGCCAATAGGGGGCCATTGCGTGCCGCAGGAAATATGGTAAAAATTTGAAAAATTACCCGCGAGTTACTCGATTGGAATATACATCGCTATCATCGCCCGCTGCTGCAAAAAAAAAAACTTGGCAGGGCCCTGCCTGAAAAGAATATTTCCTCGAAAAACAAGCACAATAATACATTATAATCATCAGTCATGAACTATCCACTGCTGGATGAAGGCTCCCCCCATGTGCAAGCAAACGGCCATCGTCAAAATATCATGATAACCACAGCTGCTGCTGCAGTGCAGCAAAATAATGTTGTACTGTGCTTCTATGCTCCCCACCTTCACCATCCATCGTGAAGTATGGTGGCCCTCATCCAGCAGTGGATGGATAAGAGAAGGGCTGTACATACACTGTGATGGCATCTCAGTTTAACCAAAAAACATTTGCCTGATATAGAATTATCAGAGGTGCCCGAGCACAAATCGTCAACTATCAACACCTGAACACACCTGAACACACCTTCTGATAACACTACGTCCCTAAAGTGGAAATCATATTGAGCAGGCTATGGCCTTGTAACACAAATGAACCCGAAAGCGATCACTCTACGATGTGATCTTTTTTTCGTGAATCTCATGGCCCTTTTTCAAGAGGGTCTTGCCAATCTTTCGCAACAGTGGGGCGATGATTGTTAGATGCACTCCATTGAGTAATGCGCGGGCAATTTTTCTCATGTCGTGGCAATGATCATACCTTCCTAGCAGTGATCACATTGGGTTGCTTTAAACACAATGGCCGTTAACCTTTGCCCAATCTCGTGTTCTCGTTTCCCCACTTTATTTTCATTCATTCCCCGACATGTTTTCTGGCAAATGCAGCCCAGCCGCCGTCTGGGCCAATGACACTGGGTTAATACAACACGTTAAAAACAACATCGACAAAATACATCTAGAGCGGTTGAAGCTAATTATACACAGGATTGTGGCAGGGCTTAAGGGCTGACATTCTCGCCAGACATTTTTTAAGTCACTGGTAAACTGGAGGAGGTGTCACTGTGACCAATAGCCGCAGCCATAGCAAGCGGTTTACTCCATGTGGTGTGCCATGATGCTCTACAGATTGCAGTTATCACATTGCTGTCGTCATTGTTATTCCTAAGAATTTTCCAATTATCCGTTAGTATCATGATTAGACGAATATTTTTTTGTTCGGCACGCCAAAAGCTGGTAGTGTACCAGAAATGATTGTATATTCCAATAATTTCTTACCTATAAATGTACATTTTTGTCTGTCTGTCCGTCTGTCTGTCTGGGTGTCTGTCTGTGTGTGGACGAAACTTGCGAAGGATTTGGCTCGCAAACCGTGGGGTTGACGTCTACAAAAAGTAGCCAGGTATCACGCCATAAGCCCCGTGGTGAGCCAGCACTCTTCCATTTTACCATCCGTCAACTTTAAAGTAGTTAAATTAACAATTGAGTGCTATTTAATAATATTTATTTATTTACTTACGCCGCTCGGCGCGCGCCAAAGCACACATTTGCGCATGCCCCTAGCAACGCACATGCGCGATCGGTGGAGGGGGGGGGAATTCTCATTCGCGTTTAAAATGCAATAAAAATACACAAAACGCTGAGGTCAATTCTTCACAGTGTCATGTCCTCCCCCCCCCCCACCCCAATTTGTGCAGTTACTACTATAGAGTCGGTAGATGCTACTACTATAGGCCATAGATACTACGGCAGAGCGGGAGGGGGGATTGTGGGTTGGGGGGGGGTAGCAGCCCAGCCCCAGCCTGCTAAGTTGCCACCTCGGCTGGCTGAGCAATCTAGGCGAGGCCGGGGGCTCTGCACGGGACTAGGTCTCACCACGGCACTGTTACGCACTATTTTCTTGCTTCTTTCGCTAAACTCACGTAGACAGAAACCTAAAATGAAAAAATTCAGTTAGGAAATATTAAAATAATAATGTGTGTCTAAGTCCATGTGTGTGTGTGAGTCGATATGTGTGTGTAAGTCAATGTGTGTGTGTGAGTCTATGTATGTATGTGTGTGAGTCGATGTGTGTGTGTAAGTCAATGTGTCTGTGTGTGTAAGTCGATGTGTGTGTAAGTCGATGTGCGTGTGTGCGTCGATGTGTGTGTGTGTGTGTGTAAGTCGATGTGTCTGTGTGAGTCGATGTGTGGGCATCGATGTGCGTGTGTGCGTCGATATGTGTGTGTGAGTCGATATGTGTGTGTAAGTCAATGTGTGTGTGAGTCTATGTATGTGTGTGAGTCTATGTATGTGTGTGAGTCGATGTGTGTGTGTAAGTCGATGTGTCTGTGTGTGTAAGTCGATGTGTGTGTGAGTCTATGTATGTGTGTGAGTCTATGTATGTGTGCGAGTCGATGTGTGTGTGTAAGTCGATGTGTCTGTGTGAGTCTATGTATGTATGTGTGTGTGAGTCGATGTGTGTGTGTAAGTCGATGTGGGTCTGTGTAAGTCGATGTGTTTGTGTGTGTGGGTCGATGTCTGTGTGTGTGTAAGTCGATGTGTGTGTGTGTCTTTTTCTCCCGGGCAACGCCGGGTACTTCCCGCTAGTAGACAAATAAATGTCCATTTTGAACCCTCTCAGCTAGCGGTGTACCACCTTGTTTCCGAGAATGACCCCAGAAGATGGCATCACATAACTCTCTCATGACCTCACTCAGTGGGCCTCTTCATTCAACAATAGGGACACACCTTTCATATTTCCTGCAATGTTCATCACACGTCAATTGAAAGAAATATCTTTCATTCCGAGAGATATAAGAAGATTTTTTGTTTAAATCGTATTTATGCGGTCATTGCTGACCAGGATGAGAATATCAACTCGTCACAACACTTGTAAAACTCGTTCTAATCACCAGCGGCTGAGGCCTGGTTTCAAACCCAGCGTCTCTCAAACGGTGGCGGCTCAATCCACCGTGGCAATATCAGCGCCCTCGGCCACTTGGGCACCTCCACGGCTGCCACATCTCCGGCGCGCGTGTGCCCGTTATACGTTCGTTCCTGCCATCAGCGGAGCGCGGCTCTCACCCACGATCTCCATGGACACAACCTCCCCTCTCAGCGTGGGCACCTGCTCCGGCACTGGAAATCCTCGCTTGAGGAGGAACGCGATCACCTCGGACTGCAGGAGCACAAACTCGTGACTCTTTCTCTCATCCAAGCTGAACACCTTCAGGACGTAGCCACCACCATCGCCGCCGCCGCCGCCATCGGCCCCGTCGGGCAGAACGCAAAAGTTCTGGTCTTCGTAGCTCTCCAGCGGCGTGACGCCGGCGTGGCGACTGACCCGCAGGCCGTAGACTCGGTGCAGCAACGCGGAGGCATCGTGAGCCGAGAGGTCGGGCTTGGCGAGGCCGTTTTCGCCGGCGAACGGCGACGGCGGCGGGGTGGCCTCCTGCACGCTTTTCGCACGGGGAAGTCGCAGGGTCGGGAAGGGCCACGTTGCCAATGCCTAAATGACCAAACCTCGCGCCCTGGGACCACTCCACCCTCTCTCCCTCCTAGGACGGCTCGAGGACATCTCAAATCTCGGGTTGCCCTTGGTCCGAGGACTTGGTCGTATTTCTAAACTAAACATTAAAAAAATAAAATTTACCAGGCAAGGACCTCATTGAAGCGACATAGCTCAGAAGCGACCTGGCCACAAATGATAGCTCAACAAAGTGGCTCATCGTGTGGAAATGTATAGCAGCCAAATACTCTAAACGCGTCATGTTGATTCTAAATGTGGAGGGAAAACCGGTGGATTGGGAGACAAATCCACACGACCACGGGGAGAACACACAACCTCCTTCATACCAGGCCAGGTAGTTAATATTTCGCCACCGTGGCACACATTTTCCAGTTTGAAATTGGTCGCATGTAAATGTTTAAAATGGCAATTTTCATTAAATGTCTAAACGCTGACTGATAGCGAATTCCAATTGTAAATTTAAATTTGTTTATCCACGAAAAAAAAGCTGTGACACTGGCATCAACCCTCGGCCCCGTAGGCCCCAGTCTTGAATCCAAGACGGCGTGTGGCCAAATCACCCCTAAATGTGCCCGGTCTCGTCAGATCGAGCAAGCCATTCATTTGTACCTGATGATGGTTGCTTGTGTTGTAATCGAAACTTCGTATTCTATTATCATTTAATTTAATTTCTTTCTACGTGACTTTACCGAAAGAACCAAAGAGTATTTGTCCACAGTTGATAAATAGCATTATTATGAGCCTGTGCTGGGCACTCATGATATAATGCAAGCCCAGACGTCTACGTGGTTCTGCATTTGCACGCAAGAGCCTCTATGCAATCCCGCAGGGAAACATGCTGCATGCTGCAATTGCTGCATACATGTTCCCAGGCACAAACGTACGTATGGACCCGTTCAGCCCATTTGTCAATCTACTGCCTTACGACGCCTTGCGGGTCACGGAGTAAATTTGACCATACTTCACCGTGCCGTTTATTGCGGGTTGAAGCATAGAAGTACAGTACAGCAATGGACGTTTCTGCATTGCCCCCTTGTCTGTCTCCACGTAACACAGCCCGCAGGAGCAAACGAGAGTCTGGCGTGGAATTGTGGTCGCCCATCCAAGCGCTATCCAGGCCCAAACTGCTTGGCTTCTAAGACATCATGATGATAATCAACGTTTTTGAGTGTTAGATCGCGTTATTTATAAATCTGTCGTAACCCTCCACTACCCGACACGGCCAATCAGTAAAAAAGTGTCACGTTGACAAAAGACAAATAGTTCACTGCTTTAGCCCACCGGTGTGTTGAAGCGTGAAACCACAACATTGACAATTTTTGAGTAGTACGACGTTTCGCTGGTAATTGCATCCAGCATCATCGGGCAATTCGCCAGAATGGTGAGGCTCTGCTCTGTCTCCCGTTACGACACATTTATAAATAACGCGATCTAAACCCAAAAACGTTGATTATTAATAATATTGGTCGCGAAAGCCTACGTGTTAAACTGACATCATGATGAGATTACATGTACATTTTAAGGTAATTTGGTCGTAGGGTTTTACGTTTTGTTTATTTTGTTTAACCAGGGTGGCATCTCAAGAGACCAAGAATAGACTCACTTGCAAGAATGCACAGACGTAGTCGTTCGAGCATTGGGGGCGATGTAGCCAGACGCAGTGTAACTGGGTCATAGGCCTAGATATAGTCGATTTAATGCACCAAGTTTTTGACCTTGCAGTCTCTGGAATGGGTTTTGTTTGGATATTGATCCACAGTACACCGTGCCAAAGTGCGTTGTGCAATTCCGTTTGCAAATGCGCCCGTCATACTATGCAGACGCGTTTTATATGTATAGTATGTTGAACTTCTTTCGCATCGTACGTAGCCAACCGTGCGAATAGGAAGTGCGGGGAAGGACAAAAAACAAACCACAAAAAGCAGTTCTTCGGAAATGAGTTTTCAATCTAGATTTATAAGTGCATAGATCCAGTTGTTTCCGAAGAGCATTCCAGACGGCCGCAGAAGTGCGGTTTTACGTCGAACCTAACGAGGCTCTCCCCTGACACATCCCTGTTTCTCCTTCCCCCTTTCTCTACCCATGCCTCGACTCTATTAATACCTGTAACCCCAAACCTCATTGGCTCCACTCGCAGTGACCCACTTACAGCGCTGCCAGTTGTCTTATAATAGTAACAATAATGCCCTTTATTTACCAAGGATAAAGCCTCACTGAGTCTCAAGACTTCTTTTTTTCCCCGGAGGGATGTGCATTGTGGGATGTTTGGCCAATTATATTTTTAAGTATATTCTTAGGTTTGTTCGGTAAAGTCACGTAGGTAAAACATCAAAATTAATGAAAATGAAATAAAATAAAAACAAAAATCACGACGTTTCGGAGGCAACACAAGTCTCCGTCATCAGGTGGGACCGTCACAACCGAAAAAAACCTAAGAATATGATTCCTTGCAGTCACGAAAGCTTCAAATCTAGAATTTATTTTTAAGTCTTTTGGCTTCTTGCGGGAGGAAATCGGAGAACCCGGAGGAAAGCCACCACGCATTTGAGAGAGCCTAACGCTCAAAGCTCCACGCAATGGATTGAAAGATCCGGTCACCTGTACTACTTAGCTCCTTCGCCACTCTATGCCTACAAAACCTGGTGGTCATTCAAATATGAGCCAGGCTCAGTTGCATCGATTCCAACATCTGACAAGACCAGGCACGTAATATTGTCATTGTTGTTTGATTAAATGTTTTCGAACAAAAATGATACCGTGCATGATTTCTAACACAATTATGTGCTGTAAAGTGTTCACTGCTATTACTCTATGTGTCAGCATATTTTCTATGCACTGCTAGCAACGGTGCGAAAGACATTCAACATACGTACACGTACAGCAAAGTGGAATTTGAGAGATGAATTATCGGGAAGGCAGCGGACTGCGGACCGAATACACGACATTAAAAACAAATACCTGTACAGCATGGGCAGTGTACACAGCAACCTCCGATTAGCACGGTGGGCTACGTACGGTGCTAAACAAGTTCAACACACACAACAACCAATTGTAGATAATTTATAAAAACACATGAACAAGTAAACCCGTAAAAACAAAGTTTTTCACTATAAATCCTTTATATGCGTGGCGGCTAGAGTCTTCTCGTCCTCTGGCTTGAGATGGCTGCCACCTATGGGTCAGATGATTGTCTGCCAGTAGTAAGCAATTTGTAATTAAATATTTAATTTGTTTTCCCTAAACAGTGTAACATTTTGGGAATTTTTTTTCACGAACATTAATTGTCTCGCACAACGAGTCTGTGTGGAAAATGTCAGCTCGATTGGATCACGGGAAGTGGGTTAAAAAACGACCGAAAGATTTGCACGGTCGTAAGCAAGCAAGCAAGCACACAAGCAAGCAAGCACGCAAGCAAGTGTAGTAACGCTTATGACTCGTTCACACCGGAGTTGGAGGCACACTTGTTTATTTAACACCATACGTTGTGACATACACACTGAGGGGGTATCGGCCCCCTCACCCGTCTATCTGAGGACACACCTCTAGGCTAACCCTAGCCTGCCTCTGAGTCCTCCTCTAATGGGCTAGGGGAGGCTATCTTGGCCCGACACTGGTCAGTCGGGCCCGGTACCCAGAGTCCAGACCAGCACTGGCTCTGGCTCTGGTACCACGCCACTGGCTCGAGCCTGCGCGGTCCTGATAAGGACGGCGTGCCAGGGGGAGACCAGGGCTCTATCTAGGACGTCTTCCTCTTCTCTTCTTAGCTAACACAACACTCCCGAGCCCTTCGATACATTCCCCTTTTATACCCAACCCCTCCCTGAGGGGTGGGGCCCCGGGGGATCATAATGACCGAATCGACCCCCCAGGGTGTCTGGCGCGGACGTCGCAGAGGGCACCTGCTCGTGCACACATGTAGCCCCGCCTACTGTGTTTGTTTACCATAGGCTGCCATGCATAACGGGCTCTCTCTCTAACACCCCTACATCACTCCCCCCCGCATAGCATGCAGCCGTCCCGGCTGCCAACATACAAAAATTTGACAATAAAGGTGCCTTCACCCCCTGACCGCGCGTGTGCCTCACTATTTTTGAACAATAACAGGAACCAGAACAAGAACGCAACAGCAAGATGAGAAAACAACCCGTCGCACCCCCCCCGAATAAATACGAATTCCGTAAAAAAAACAGCCTATATACAATCAGCAGGGAACCCACCACGCACACACAACACACGGTGAAGCCAACATATGTACATCCGAGGAGTGGGGAACACACCACCCACACAACATCCAATGAACACAACAGCTATGTACACATTTTCCGGCCTCACAACAGTTTGCGCATTTTAGCGCGCGTCCTTGCAGCGGGCCCCTCACACGGGGTAACCGCGTGTGGCGGACCATCAGGTGGCAATTTTCCGTCTTGGGGTGAGCATTCATCCGACTCCCCGTGACCCTCGGTATCCGCAGGAGGGGTGATTGGGCGTGAGCCCGTCACTCCTGATGCACCTGAAGGTGGCACAGCCGGCAAGGCATTAGGTGAGAGCGACGGAGACGGACCCAGCGAGTCGGCCGACCCCCCACATGCTTGGCCACGCGCGTGTGAAGTGTGATTGTGTACCGCAGAGAAGGGTTTTAACCTAGAGGGGTGCACGAACCATCGCCGCTTCCCCCACTTGATGCGCACGCACTGCGGTCGTAACACCTCCACCACTTCCACAGGGCCCCGCCACGGCCGCACCAGTTTAGAGGAGGTTGCCAGTGGCACCTGGGGGCAGTGCAGCCATGCCTTGTCCCCCGGCTTCCACTGCAGCATGTGCGCTCGACTCAATCTGAGGCGCTCATTCGCCTTCTGACGGAGGTCAGAGTTTTGCATTGCAGCATCCCGTGCCTCGGTCAATTTGTCCAGATTAAATTTAACGTGGTCAGCCAGATTAGTTTTTCCCTGCGGCACGGGGATCTGCAACTGGGCACGAACAGGCGGGTCTGGTTCTCGGCCGTACATGAGGTAAAAGGGAGAAAACCCCGTAGCTGCATGGGGTGCCATCCGGTACGCCGCCAAGACCCCCTGAATTTGTAGGTCCCAATCCGTTTGCGAGTCCGAAACTTGTTGTGATAACATGGACGTGATGGTGCGATGCAACCGTTCGACCATCCCGTCAGTTTGTGGGTGATATGGGGAGGTCCGAATTTTCTTTGTGCCCAGGAGATCACAGACTTGTCTGAGTAGTTTACCGGAAAAATTTCTGCCCTGGTCGGTCAGCAGCCTCTCCGGAGCACCTTTGTCCAGGACATAACCCTGAACAAAGGCCTCCACGATGGCTGCTGCCGACTGGTTGGCCAGAGGCCAGGCCATAGGCCAGCGTGTAAAATACTCGACACCAGTCAACAAATATCTATTCCCCCTGGGGGTGGCGGGGAATGGTCCCAAAATGTCCAGAGCGACCAGCTCGTTTATCCTGGACACTTTGATCGATTGCAAGGGCGGGTTAGACTCCCGTGCCGGCGGTTTGCGTTGTGCACATCGAGGGCATGATCCCAACAAATCCCCAACATCCCTCGTCATGCCAGGCCAATAAAAATCAAGTTGCAGCAAGGCGAGAGTCTTTTGGGTCCCCAGGTGTAGGAGGCGCTCATGAGCGGCCCATACCACCCTGCCCCGCAACCCAGTAGGGACCACCAGCCGATGTCGACGCGACTTCCCGTCCCAATGCATCAGCAGGCCTTGGCACATTTCCCATGCGTCGGAACCACCTCTTTTTCCCCCCGCCGCACCGCCAACGCGACGTCGCCACCCGAGGAGGGACACATCCTCCATCTGGAGGCGCCCCCAGTCAATGACGGGCAACCCCAACAGGGAATCTTTGCCCTGTTGTTCGATCGAATTAGTAACTACTGTATCGTCGTCGTTGGCGGCCGCCAAGACAGGAACCGATGTGTCCCCTGGAGGTCTGCAACGTCCAGACCCCAGGAGGCATGCACACTCGGAGGTGGTTGGCAAGCGCGACAGAGCGTCCGCGTTGGTGTGGCGAACGCCCTTACGGTATGTGGTTTGGAAATCGTAGTCCTGGAGGACCTCCAACCATCGGGACAATTGTCCCGATGGCTGTTGAACCCTCAGGGCGTACTGCAGTGCCGCATGATCTGTGCGGACGGTGAAATGCCGACCGTACAGATATGGGCGATACTGTTGGATGAAATGGACAATTGCCAACAGTTCCCTACGGGTGACACAATATCGTTGCTCCGCTGGAGACAACACCCGACTGCCGTACGCAACCACACGTTCCACGCCGTCAACCACCTGGGAGAGCACGCCCCCAATACCCGTGTTGCTCGCATCGGTGTCGAGCAAGAATGGTTTTGAAAAATCAGGGTAAATCAGGGGAGGAGCGTTTACCAAAGCGTCCCGAAGGGAGCAAAAAGCAGCTTCCTCCTCCCGACCCCAGCAGAACCGAACCCCTTTTGATGTTAAAGCGTGTAGGGGTTTTGCTATAGTCGCAAAATTAGCGACGAAGCGTCTATAATACGACGCAAACCCAATAAAACTCCTAACCTCTCCCACTGAGGTGGGAGTCGGCCAGGAGCTTACACACTGCGTTTTGGCGGGATCGGTAGAAATACCTGAGCGTCCCACGATGTGCCCCAAATAACGCACCGACTCGCGTAACAAATGGCATTTTTGGGGCTTAAATTTCAAATTAGCAGCCCGCATCTTTAGGAAAACCGCCCGCAACCTCTGGAGATGTTCATCAAAAGTTTTGCCAAAGACAATAACGTCATCCAAATAAATCAGGCACGACTCCCATTGCAATCCAGCCAAAACCAATTCCATCAACCGCTGGAAAGTTGCCGGCGCTGAGTGTAAGCCCATCGGCAACCGGTTGAATTGAAACAGGCCGTGCGGAGTACGGAAAGCAGTTTTAGGCTTTGAATCATCGTCCAGAGGAAGCTGCCAGAATCCCGAAAGTAAGTCCAATGTGGAGAAGAATCGCGCTCCCGCCAAGGCGTCAAGCGATTCGTCCATCCGTGGGAGCGGGTATGCATCGGCAACCGTAATTTTGTTAAGGCGCCGAAAGTCAACGCAAAACCGCAACGAACCGTCCTGCTTCTTAACCAGGACGATCGGCGCTCCCCAAGGGCTGTTGGAGGGAGAAATGATGTCGGCGGCTAGCATGTCATCAACAGCCGATTTGACATGGTCCTTTTCGGCGGGACTCAACCGAAAAGGATTCTGGCGTATTGGCGCGCTGTCACCCGTATCAATATGGTGACGCAGCAGATTAGTGCAGCCCAAATCGTATTTATCTCGACTGAAAACGTCGGAAAATTCCCTTAGTAGTGTCTTAAGACGTTGACGCTCTAAATTTGACAGGTCCGTCGATCCCGCACAAAGCGCCTCGAGCCACCCTTCATCGCTGTCCGAATGTGGTCGCGGTGCAGGGACAGCGCCGACATGACTCGCGACGGGTTCCTCACAGGGCACCGGCGTTGCGTGAGCAAGCACGGTCCCCTGTGGGACCACCACCGTCTGCGAGCCCACATTGAGGACCGCGATGAAGGGTTCTCCTTCCCCTCTCACTATGGTCTGGGCCGGGAGTAAATCAGGTCCACTGACCCCGGCCCTAGACGGTCCCAACAGAACCCCTTGAGCCCCAATGCCCTTAGCGAAGGGCCGCCGAAGTT
Organism: Lampetra planeri; assembly: GCF_965212315.1. Taxonomy (NCBI): domain Eukaryota; kingdom Metazoa; phylum Chordata; class Hyperoartia; order Petromyzontiformes; family Petromyzontidae; genus Lampetra; species Lampetra planeri. Next base: position 3,319,346 of record NC_136145.1, on the reverse strand, counting down.
TCAAAGGAATCAACATTTGCGCCCCCGGAGGAACGCGCACCGTTCTATCTACGAACGCCGGCACCGTCGCGAACGCCGTCCGGCTCGTAGCGGGGGATGGCAGAAACGCCATGCGTCGGCCCGATGGGAGCTCAATGCATCCCTGGTCGATTAATATCCTAATCGGCATTTTGGCCAGGAAGTCCGTCCCCAGCAGGCACGGAACCGCCAGCGAGGAGGAAACAAAAATCGGCCCAGACAATTTAATATCCCCGACACAAATTTGGGCACGAATTTGTCCGATGATGCCAAGTGAACCCCCGTTAGCAGCAAAGAATGGCACGTTAACAGGCATCAAAGGACGGCTTTGGGCAGGGAGAATGTTATAAATCAACTCCGAAATAATGGTCGCCGATGCTCCTGTATCGACCAGGATGCGCACCTCGACCCCATCGATGTGGCCCACAACGGCCGACGACCCTGACGACGCGGCTACAACCCGATGGGCCAACACGGACCACTGGCTGGGTTCAATCTGAGTACCCAGAGCGGTGCGTGTTGGTGCCATGGTACGCGATATTGGCCCCCCCTTCGCTGCGGTGTTTGAGTGTGTGACGGGCGTGTGCGTGGGCCAAGCATGAGGGGTGCCGCGACTCGCCGGATTATGATGGTGGAGCTTGTGACGAGGGCCGGCGTCCCGTTGAGGTGTCGTCCTGCGCTGCCCAGGAGAGTGGCACCCCGAGGCGACGTGGCCCCGGAAGCCGCAGTTGTAACAGCGTGGAAGCGCTGGTGACGACGATGGATGTTGTAGACGGCTTGAACCGGCCCGGTCCTCCCGTACTCCCGCTCCATGCTGCCGTTGATGGTCGATGGCGCAAACCTCTTCCGCCGGGAGGGTGGCTGCAGCGACGGCACGCCCGCTCGCCGCCTTGCTGGCCTTCCGTCGTTGAGAGGACAGGTTTGCGTGGAGAAGACGGGCCGCTTGGAGGGAGCACATCTCTGCATCGTCCTGTGCGACAATGACGATGTCTAAGTCGTCCGCCAGCAAAAGTATCTTCTCTGTCACCATGGCGTCGACACCCTCGTCATCCATTCGTGGAAAGGCCTCCTTCGCCAGTGCCAGGAGGCTTGTGCGGTACGCCAGGGGCGACTCCTTCGTCCCCCGCTGGCGATCGTAAAAGAGTTGGCGACAGTCCGATGGTGGACCATATACCGCCGACAGCACCTGCATCGCCTTCCGCAGCGTGGAGCGCCTCTCCTTCGAAGCCGATGTTAGAGTGGCGAGGGCGTCGCTGTCGAGAAGTGCTGGCAGCGCGCGGAGAGCCTCGGCGTCTGTCCACTGTGCCATCTCCTGGTGAGCGAGGAAGCGCCGCTGGAAGCCGCCCCAGTCACCATCCTCGCCCACAAATTCCTTGAGTGGAGGTAGCCGCTGATGTAAGGCAGCGGCTGCAGAGGAAGAACGCACTCCCTCGTCCGCCTCACTCAAGTCAGCGTCGGCACGAACCAGCGATGGCATCGCCGGTCGCACCCGTGGTGACGTTCCGCCCGTTGGTGGTGACGCGGCAGGTACTGTACTCCCGCCGTTGGACGCGATGCTTAGAGCGGCCACGCCCTCAACAGCAGCTGCGGCGATGGCGGGAGTTTCAAAATGTTGCTCCGTGGAAATGGCGGGAAGGCGCTGTGATCGTCGGCTGCCGTTGCCCCGTGGCGGTCCCGCAGCCCCCAGCTGCGTGATGGTGTCGAGCATGGCGGCTGCGGCGTACAGCAGCTCGGTCAGCTTCGCGTGCGCCTCCCTCAGCCCCTCCATCGACGGCTCCCCTTCCTCCAGCTGCTGTGGCGTGGATGCGCCCAGCCCCGGCTGGTCGATGGCATCTTCAGCCGTCTCGGGCCCTCCGACTGCAGTGGTGTCTTCTGCCTCTGGTACCCCGACTCGAGTCGTCCGGCGTGTATCCATGTTCGTACTTTGTTTCACTTCTGACGCCAGATGTAGTAACGCTTATGACTCGTTCACACCGGAGTTGGAGGCACACTTGTTTATTTAACACCATACGTTGTGACATACACACTGAGGGGGTATCGGCCCCCTCACCCGTCTATCTGAGGACACACCTCTAGGCTAACCCTAGCCTGCCTCTGAGTCCTCCTCTAATGGGCTAGGGGAGGCTATCTTGGCCCGACACTGGTCAGTCGGGCCCGGTACCCAGAGTCCAGACCAGCACTGGCTCTGGCTCTGGTACCACGCCACTGGCTCGAGCCTGCGCGGTCCTGATAAGGACGGCGTGCCAGGGGGAGACCAGGGCTCTATCTAGGACGTCTTCCTCTTCTCTTCTTAGCTAACACAACACTCCCGAGCCCTTCGATACATTCCCCTTTTATACCCAACCCCTCCCTGAGGGGTGGGGCCCCGGGGGATCATAATGACCGAATCGACCCCCCAGGGTGTCTGGCGCGGACGTCGCAGAGGGCACCTGCTCGTGCACACATGTAGCCCCGCCTACTGTGTTTGTTTACCATAGGCTGCCATGCATAACGGGCTCTCTCTCTAACACCCCTACACAAGCAAGCGAACTTAATATAAAGGATTTTAAAAGGCAATATCGCGCGTATACATTAGCCCATTGCCGAAAATATTTCATTTTTAAAAGTTCACTGATATTTTTTTCGGCTTTATATGACGTTAAATCATACCTGTCAACCCCTGATCAGTTCCTAACTTATTACAGACCAATGCAGACATTATTGGTAACCTCGTGACCTTATAAATATCAACGTTCATCCTACAAAGTCTCCCATCATAAGGGAGAAACACAAACAATTAGACAACAAAAATATGTTTTGCCCGTAATGAAACGGCTTCATGCCATATGGACCTGAAATGCTCAATTACCCTGGACAAGAATACGGGAACCCGAATGGGTTGCCAGGTATGTTAAAGCAACATCATCTCAACTGAATATGACGTTTTTTGCCGCGTCTATGCCTCGATTAAAACGATCAAATAAACGACGGTACACTGAAGGGCGACGCTGGGCTTGACACCACCACTCTCCCGAATATTATCGTCCCCTTAACTTGAGCTATATTTGTACACTGCCTGAAAATAAATGCCTTGAGTTTGGGCTGTGATTTATGAATATCGGTCGCATTCAACATGTAAGCTGTTGTAGCAACTTTGGTGGCAAAACATCAAATGCCCCTTCAGGATGTATTGATGTGTTCCTGCTGTTCTTGGCATAAATCAGCTGTTGCCAGAGCGTAATTAACGGTCTGGGAATATATCCCTGGCAGGTAGATTATATGTACGAATTGTGTGGAGCAGTTTAAAAGTCGTCATCAAAATCTTAAGGTCACCTTTACCCTTGCCTCGGGCTTTGTTTTTGTGCTACTTTAACTATTTCGTTTATTTTTTTCAATTCCCCTGGATATTTTCTCCAGATGGAACGTCTCACTCGCACGGGTGTCCAGGCTGTCAAGCGGAACATGCTTGGCACACACGTGATGGCACCTGCACGCGCGCTGTTAAGTAGACGCCTCTCACAGCAGCGAACCTGGATGCGGTGTCACAAACATTTAGATAGCCTCAAGAACAGACACAAGACAGCGCAAGGCAGTGCGCTTGATCATCAATTACACAGCAGTCGTAGATCACCGGTGCCAACACAGCTTCTCATACAAGCAACACATGTTATCACACGCATCGCGTCGAGAATTACGTACACACGTTGCAATGCATTACCCGTCTGGTGCGTCCTGGCCATTTGAACTCATTTTGTCCGGTCACAGTTGCCGATGGCTTTGGCGAGTCCTGACCGGCGCAGATATCAACCCCTGTTGCCCTGCCCCCCCATCCCACATTCTAGGGCTGTGTGACCCACCCAATGTCCTCCCTCCGCCTCGTCCGTATATCCAATCTCACACGCACGCTCACCGCCACCAACCCTCGCATCGCAGTCCTTCTTGGGAAAGCACATGGTCGCGTCCGTCACTGCGCTTGCTACTCATCCACTTGGATTGTTCAACGGCGCACACGCTTGAATCAGTACTCGTGTACGAGTACACCCCCCCCCCCTGCCCTCTGCGGGGTGGATGGCGAATGGTCTACAACTGGTCAGAACTGGCGCTGGGCGACGCGTGGCTAGCCAGGCAGGCAGACAGACAGCCAACCAGCCAGCAAAACTTTAAAAAAAAAAATTGTTGTATGCCATTGGAACCTCATTTGCCAGTAAAAATATGATAATTGGTTTTTTTACCCTTCTATCTGGCAACAAAACTGACACTTTTTTTTTTACAAGGAGTCATGTTTGCATAGACCACAATACCTGCAGTCATAATGCAAACAAAAAACACAACTCTGATAATGTATGCGCCTTTTGGCGTCATCTGGTCCAACACCATGTGAGACTAGGCTCTAAGGAAAGCTGTCTCGGGTGTGGACCAATCAACTTCAAGGACGGTGCATACATGATCAGAGTTGTGTTTTTTTTTGCATTATGACTGCAGGTATTGTGGTCTATGTAAACATGACTCCTTGTAAAAAAAAAGGTGTCAGCTTTGTTGCCAGATAGAAGGGTAAAACAACCAATTATCAATTGTTGTATAATGTTGTCGTTGACGAATTGTATTCCCATTGTGCTAGTGGAAGCAATATCATGCAATCGTTTACACGCCAACTCTCACGCGGACACACGGCATCGCCTTGTGTGCTTGAGAAAGACATCACAGATCTACTTTCGAGATCCCTTTCTTTGCCACAGTGGAGGTGGACTGCGCTTTTCCACACGCCCTGCTGCAGAAAAATGTTCATCATTCAGTGGTTTCAATAATATTCGTAATTCCTAAGAGTTTTATTTTTTCCAAATTAAGTAAAACATTTTTATCGAATGGGGTTTTTCATGCAGTTATTGGTAACCGGACTCAGATCAGGATGAACTCGTTATAATCATCAGGACCCATGTGCCTCACGCCCGTAGGTGTGCACTGCACATTTCGTCATTTGTCCATAATAGATGTTTTTTGGGGGGTTAGATCGCGTAAATATATAAATGTGTCGTTAAAACCCGCCACCACCCGACACAGCCAACTAGTAAGGGTTGTCACGTAAACAGAACGTGGCCAATTCGTCACGAGTACAGCACTAGTAGTGTATAGTGTAGTGTATAGTAGTGTAGTGTATAGTGTAGTGTATAGTGTAGTAGTGTATAGTGTAGTGTATAGTGTAGTATACTAGTACAGCACTACACCGGTGTGTTGGAGAGCCAAGCCACAACATTTACATTGTAACGACACATTTATATATTTACGCGATCTAACACAAAATAAACTATTGTGGATGATATTGGTCGCGAAAGCCTACGTGTTAAACACTCGTCATTTGTTTGAACTTTCCTCTGTCTTGTGCCAATATGCTCAAGTGGTGCACATTCATTTGACACCAATCTCTTATTATGATGTCGGTCAAGTCATTCTCTGTTAGGTCTTCCTCTCTCTTTCCGCTTCCATCAACAACAACAAAGCACTTTTAATTTTCCTCTTGTTGTCCATTTCGTTATGATACCGTACTCACAGGACTCTCAGCTCGGGTGCTCTAACTCCTGCCAGGCACCTGGCCACCTTCCAACAACTATAGCTCAAACCAAAACACGTCTCCGTGCAACGGTGACTTGTTTTGCGGGATCCCGTGTGGCTAATGAAGGACACCCGTTGAAGCAACGTTTCGTACAGAAGGTAATGTTTAACCCCCCGTGTGGAGTTCTTGCGAAACACACCGCTTTGCCCGTGTTCCTTTCTAGGTCATTTGACTCGGTGTTCCAGGTCATGTTAGATAAGACGACGAAACGAAATGAGCGCGTCACTGAAATGTAACACGGTCGGTGTCGTTGTGGGGGATATCGGTGACAATAAATAAGCAGGCGATTCACCTCCTCCCCATGTCTGTCCCTCCACTTAAAAAATAAAATGTATATCCCGTCAGCCACACGGCCTTCAGGGAAGGCGACATTTCATCAAAATTGGTTCAACAAAAGTAAACTGTCTGAAAACAGCTGGCAGCTCACCAGCATTGGCTCAAGTAAGCCCTGACTCTGCTGATGAGATGATAAATGTTGAAATCGGCACACAGTTGACTTTGTGTTAAACCAATGCTGCTAAAATTATGCGCTCCCAGAATGCCGCGGCGCAGATGGGATGTGTAAAACACGTTATTTTATTTAAAGCTTTCGCGACTGCAGGGATTCATATTCTTGGATCTTTCGGTAAAGTCACGTAGAAGGGAAATAATAAAATAATAAAAATAAACATAAAATTCTCACGACGTTTCGGCCACAACACAAGCAGCCGTCCTCAGGTGAAGAACAGGATAGATATGGGAAAGAGTTGTACTGAAATGAGTAATCAAACCTCCGTTTTGTTTATGCAATGAAAAATAAAACGTATGTTTTTTTTTTATCTTCAAGCCTGTTGCTTATTCAGCAAAATATTTGTTTCCGCAATTTATCTCTGGACTTGGTTTCGACCTTATTGATCTCAGCAAGAGAGCCAGGCTTACTCTTTGGTTCTTTCGGTAAAGTCACGTAGGTTTAAAAAATCAAATAAATCACGACGTTTCGATCGCAACACAAACGGTCGTCCTCAGATGGAAAAAAAATTAATCCAGCAGTAAGGACGACCGCTTGTATTGCGATCGAAACGTCGTGATTGTTTTATTTTTATACCCACGTGACTTTTCCGAAAGAACCAAAGAGTATGGATTTCTGCAGTCACGAAAGCTTCAAATCAAGATAGAGCCAGGCTTGATATAAAATAAAAACTACTGGTTTGTCAAACGTTACTGGCAAGTGCACTCTGTACACCGTAGGCCATCAGCTTAAAAAAAACACAATATTGTACAAAACTTCACCGGCTACTGTCGTAGGGCATATTGGGTAAAACATTTGCAAAATGACCTTCCGTTTCATATCTTCATCAGCCCATGTGGTGTACCGGGCCGAATTAGGTGGCTCGCGAACGGCAATTTCCCAAATGGTCTGTAACCAACGGAGGTCGAATATTTACTTGACGAATGTTTTCCGCTCACAACGGGCACAAGAACACGGTGACCAGCTCGCAATGCGATGGGGTCATCTAGCCGTTTCATGCGTTGCCACAAATACAAATACAGCCACGGGATTGGTACACGGTGATATTCTACCCCAGAAAGCACGCTTCGTTGTGTTTTTGTCAGGTCAATGTTTCACTAAATGAGAAACCATGAGCGCAAAATATGTTCAATCTAAATATTTAATACCGAATTTTTTTTTTTGCGATGTATCCATCGTTATCTTGCGGGGAGCGGTGGTGCAGTGAGCTTGCACTCTGCGCTATGCAACCGGTGACCAGAGTTTGCCTCCCGGCCAAGTTTTTAATGCAATGAACACGACTGCGACTCTTACACAACTGAAACTGCTTACTCTTACAATGAAAAATCAGGGGGAAAATCGGCCTCACTCGTTTCTGATTTAAATGAACTCTTTTGACATCGTATCTGATAAGGGCATGCCATTTTATATAACTTGTCTCGGATTCAGAGATATTGCAAAAGTTGATCCTTTCCCTAACTCCGGCTGCCGTTGTTGTTGTGGCATGTTGGCACGCGGTGGTTAGCACACTGCGCTACGTACCCGGTAACTCGAGTTGGATTCCCAACCGTGGCTCACAGCGGTGATTGAGCGATATCTGAGCTGGACCCCAGCACCCCACTTCACCTGACCAGTACGGTCAAACAACCTAATGACGAGGCCTTCATCGAGCGATGGAATAACAAAGCTTGCACATTATAGTGTTATATTATTAGCATAACCATGACTTATTTAATAATTATTTACAAAATTTTATTTGCTTCGGAATTATGTTGCCGATATAACCTTTTATGTCTTTTATAATATTTATTGTTTCTAGATTTGAAGTTTTCGTGACTGCAGGGATCCATACTCTTTGGTTCTTTCGGTAAAGTCACGTAGGTAGAAAATAAAATACATTTAATCACGACGTTTCGATTGCAACACAAGCAATCATCATCAGGTGGGAAAAACACAGCAAAAAAAAATCGTCGTGATTTAATTACTTTTATTTTATAGCTACGTGACTTTACTGAAAGAACCAAAGGGTATTGATTGTTTCTTCATTTGTCACTCTGAATGCAGTAATATAATAATAATACTAATGGCAATACTACAGTACAGCATATTATCATTGTGGAATGGCCAATGGAGTCCACATTCGTCAGCGGTTCGTGCAGTGGCCAGAGCCGATTTCGTGGAATCAAAAGGTCATGAGTTCACATTTGTCGGCTGGAAGTGAATTCTTGACCTTCAATCAGCCAGGGCAAACATCATGAGTACCACTCTCTGGGAATTCAAGTTTTTTTTAATTTTTACTTTTGGAATTACTCACCCTTGCCATAGGAATGTGGATTCTCTGACACTGGCACAAAGCTGTTAACGGGAGATGAGTTACCACCTTCCCAAAGCTTGTTTTATAACGAAACACTTTTTATTGTATATGCTTTCCAACTCGGGCTGAAGGCGTTCATGCCCTTGCTCTGCCCATCCTGGGGCGAAGGGGGGCACTATAATCTCTCGTAAACATGATCCAATCATACGAACCAAACGGTAGTGCGACACTGTGTTGCGATTGGGGACTTATTGTTGTGAAAGCCGGCCAAATTGATTTGAAAGATTGCCAAACAAAAACCACCAGAGGAGACAAACGCGGAATGGAAAGCGTCGCACAATCCATGCGTGGCGCGTTATTTTTTCCTAGCTCGTGTTTTAAATCCCTTATGTTGTTCCCCTATCTTCTGCGGTATTGAATGACACGAATGCGTTTTGAAGCAATAAATAACAACTCGTTCGAAAACTATTGTTTTGCGCGCGTCGACCGAGTGCATATTTGCACGATTTTCACGATCACCGCGGAATTGATTAAGGAACAAAGTTAAGCCTTGGAAGGAGTTTGGGTGCCAACATTTTCTTTTAATTCTCATTGGAAATTATATTTCTATTGCACAGCCAGTGTCATGTCGTGAGAGGAATATATTTACATTTGAAACTCTCACAGCAAGCAGTGCACCACCTAGCAGAGGTGTGGACTCGAGTCATGTGACTTGGACTCGAGTCAGACTCGAGTCATGAATTTGATGACTTGCGACTCGACTTGGACTTGCATAACAATGACTTTGTCCCACCTATGAGATGTGGACTCGAGTCATGTGACTGGGACTCGAGTCAGACTCGAGTCATGAATTTGATGACTTGCGACTCGACTTGGACTTGCATAACAATGACTTTGTCCCACCTATGAGGTGTGGACTCGAGTCATGTGACTGGGACTCGAGTCAGACTCGAGTCATGAATTTGATGACTTGCGACTCGACTTGGACTTGCATAACAATGACTTTGTCCCACCTATGAGATGTGGACTCGAGTCATGTGACTTGGACTCGAGTCAGACTCGAGTCATGAATTTGATGACTTGCGACTCGACTTGGACTTGCATAACAATGACTTTGTCCCACCTATGAGGTGTGGACTCGAGTCATGTGACTTGGACTCGAGTCAGACTCGAGTCATGAATTTGATGACTTGCGACTCGACTTGGACTTGCATAACAATGACTTTGTCCCACCTATGAGATGTGGACTCGAGTCATGTGACTTGGACTCGAGTCAGACTCGAGTCATGAATTTGATGACTTGCGACTCGACTTGGACTTGCATAACAATGACTTTGTCCCACCTATGAGGTGTGAACTCGAGTCATGTGACTTGGACTCGAGTCAGACTCGAGTCATGAATTTGATGACTTGCGACTCGACTTGGACTTGCATAACAATGACTTTGTCCCACCTATGAGATGTGGACTCGAGTCATGTGACTTGGACTCGAGTCAGACTCGAGTCATGAATTTGATGACTTGCGACTCGACTTGGACTTGCATAACAATGACTTTGTCCCACCTATGAGATGTGGACTCGAGTCATGTGACTTGGACTCGAGTCAGACTCGAGTCATGAATTTGATGACTTGCGACTCGACTTGGACTTGCATAACAATGACTTTGTCCCACCTATGAGGTGTGAACTCGAGTCATGTGACTTGGACTCGAGTCAGACTCGAGTCATGAATTTGATGACTTGCGACTCGACTTGGACTTGCATAACAATGACTTTGTCCCACCTATGAGATGTGGACTCGAGTCATGTGACTTGGACTCGAGTCAGACTCGAGTCATGAATTTGATGACTTGCGACTCGACTTGGACTTGCATAACAATGACTTTGTCCCACCTCTGCCACCTAGTGTGAGAGAATGGCAGCTACTTCTCAAGTTCCTTCAATGGGGGTCTTTTTTTTTACACGCTTTCTTTTTTAACTCACTCTCTCTGTTGTCGTTGTTGTTGTATCCTCAAATCTTGTAACCCACTTCCCAATTTGGTATCGACTGCAAACTTGGTATACTTATGTCATACTGAAAAAATACAAAATCTATATTTTTAAACATTATTTTTTATATGTTATGTTTTGGCTTGGGTCTAATTGTCCACAGTCAACTGACGGCTGTAATTGGCCACGGTCCCTTACGTTATGGCAAGCTTCGGGGCCACTTCCTGCATTTCAGTACATTTCATAAAAGCGTGTTTAAAAAAAGTTTTTTAAAATATTACTTATTTGTATCCATCCACACTTAGAATTGCTCTTCACATGTCGATCGGACCAAAAACATTGAATTCCCGCAGCTGGAATATGTCAAACTAAGCGGCAAACCAAATTTAACACTGGAATATGTTGTTGTTGTTGTTGCAGTTACATCAGCTCACTGCACTTGACAAGCCAGATTTTGATTGCGGGTGGGCCGACCCCGCTACGTCTTTTCCATCCTACAGCTGAGCCTCGCCAGGGTCGTGCCGAGAGGCGCTGGGTTTGTTCTCCCACTGCAGAAGCCGAGCCTTGCCCGCTGACGTCACACACTCAGAACGACAACAGCGATTACCTCTCCTCCTGGCCCTGCTTGGCCCCGAGTTGCACTCAGATGTCTCGTGAGGCCAGTGCAACGCGATTTGGCTCTGGCTTGGCTCGGCAAATAGCCCCGTGGAAAACCACCCATACCGTGACGGTTCCACACGCTGGAAAAAGAGGTACTGCATTCGAACCGAGGATGTCAACAAAGCTGGCTCAGTGCTGCGATAAGGCATCTACCCCCGTGCTATCCTCGAAAATGCGCGATCTTGAAACACCAATCAAATAAAAACACTCCTATTGTTGCTAAGATTTGCAGTATGAGCCGATGGCGTCAGCGTGGTTCGTTTCTCCCTCGAAGGCGTCGTCACAGCGCCGTCTCTTGCGTCCTCACGAACACACGAGAGCACGACACGTTCTTGAAGGTCAGATTCTGCGGCACAGGGCAGGAGGCGGGGATTGCGGAGGCGCTGTTCATTCGTAAAAGCGTGTAGCGGCATGCCCTCCCCGCGTCGACCATCGTGTTTCAAATCAACAGTCGTTTTCATTGTGGAGCAACCGGCCTTGGCAGGGGTCATGTTAACCTATTACATACAAGGTATCGGAATTGAAAATACATGCACCAACTCGAATCAATTCGGGTTGGTGCATGTATCACGGGCATAGATAATGGATGGGTCACTGCATGCATGCTGAATAGATTGATAGAGGAGTCGCTGGCAGTGAGATAACGCTGAACCACTGAAACATCCAGAAAAATGTTTTAGGTCGACGTGCCATTTCCCCTTAATGATGTTTTCCACCATCGAAAAGTGTTTGTGTTGCTATTACTGTGTTGATTTTGCCGTATATTTCACTTGCCTGTGACCAAAATCAACCCGAACATGCCCCACCTCATCAATTCTGAGAATCAAACCGGCGTCAAGGCTGGATAGTGCTTGAATGAGTGACGAACACGCATCAAGACATGTTCCTATTGGCTGCTGAGGGCAGTGCAGTAAATCAGTTGTACCATACTATGCTACAGTGTCTATGCTTCACCACACCACGCTGATCAGCATGGAGAGGTATGGTCAAACAACCCCCGTGACCTGCGTCGCGTGGGGTGGCCCTCATCCAGCAGATTTCACGGTGCAGCGGCACTTACAAGCACGAGGTCTCCGTTGACGATCTCTCTGGTCCAGAAGATGGGTTGACCTTCACCAGAAACCGGCTTCTGGACGCACGATAACTTCCCCGGCTCGGCCCATTCCACCAGGCTCTGACGGCGGTGCATTTGTACGTCAACACGCAGGGAAAACATGCAGCGTTGACGGGACTGAGATAGAGTAATGAATACAGAAGAACAATAATAATAAAGTAAGTGGGCTTGAGCAGGACATGTCGCCAGAAGGGAGAGAATAACGATGGAAAGGCGGCTAAGGGAGGGTACAAGCCCAAGAGGACATCCAGCGCAGAGACGGGGTGATGGAATGAGCTGCTGCATTGCCGAATCGGAAGTCCCTGATGATGATCATCATCACCCATCACAGGCGGTGATCAATAATAATAATGAGTGAGTGAAGTGTTAGTGGAGTATGAACCCCGCAACGTGAGTTTGATTCCTGGCCACAGCTAATATCAGTAGCGAGCGATATCTGAACTTGTCCTGAGACACCGACTTCATCACCCAGTACAGTGAGGTAGAGTTAAACAGCCCCCCCATGATCGACACAGAGTGGGGAGATGTTGATCCACCAGTGGACTGACAATGGGCTGTAAATGCTTATTATTTATTAATAAGGTTCTGCATGGGGGACATGTTGTCAATTCCTTTGGCATGTGTTTGCCATCTAGGAGGAAAATGGCCTAAGTGTGGAGAAATTAGAGTAACCGGAGAAAATTGGTCCAGAGTTTGCCTACTTAACTAAGAATTGTTGCAAAAGAACAATATCAAAGGCCCATAAGATAATGAACAAGCATATTTGTTATCTTACGTTGAGGAATGGATGTACCTCCTGTTTGTTCGTTATATATTGTCAACTCTCGATCATCAAATGTAATAGGGGGGTAATGGCTCATATTCTGTAATATTGTTTGATTTGTTTTTGCTACGATGTCTGTTCGGTCCTTTTCGTTCCGATTTCGTAATGGCTTTTTGCCCTTGTGGTGACCGAGGTGACCCTTGAAAATCACACGACCACCCTGGCGTCTACGAGGTATCACTCGGTTAAACAAAATAAACTTGAAAACAGATCACGCTAATTATATGCAAATGAGGTTACCCATGCCTCCTCGCCAGAGGTCGCAAACGGGTTTTGATTCCTTACCCGTACCCGGCCGCACCAGGGTCGCAAATGGGTACCCGTACCCGTACCCGGCCGGGTACGGGTTACCCGTTCCCTACCCGTACCCGTACCCTACCCGAAATGAGTGACAAACGGTTACTCACCAGTGACTCACGGCCTACCCGTACCCGGCCGCACCAGGGTCGCGCAAACGGCTACCCGTACCCGGCTGGGTACGGGTAGCTGGGTATCGGGTAGGGTACGGGTATCGGGTACCCGGTTGCGACCTCTGCTCCTCGCCACCCACTTTCCTCACCCGGAGCCGCAGGCCCTGCCATGGCCCATCCTCCTCAAACTCCTGGCCGACGGTGAAGGTGCTCTCCGCGGTGCGGAACGAGGCTGCACGGATGTGGAAGTTGTCTCCGTCCTGGCTGATGTGGACTGTGGGTCTCGAGCAGGTGGAGATCTTCTTGGTGACGGGGCTGACCCCTGAAACAAAGACAAAGATCCCCCCCCCCCCCCCCATTTAGCCTTAACAGACTGTTTGGGGCAAGTGCTGTTAGCCAGTAGCACCGATGCAAGCCGAAATGGCACGCCTAGCCGCCCTTGTCGCCCTGGTGGCGATGTTAATAGACCGCACTAGGTACTCATTTTGAAGCTGAGTCGACCTAGGGGTAGACCCAGGACCGGTACAGATAATCGTCACTGGTGTCAGCCGTAAGCGAGAATCGAACTCGGGTCGTCGGATTCGTAGCACAGCGCGCTAATCGCTGCACTGCCGCTCCCCACAAACAACAGACACACAAAAACACAAAGACCTCTTCCACCCTCCGTGTTGGCTGTTGAGGTGATTTCTCGGGTTACAATCTTATATTATTTGTATCATGCCTGTTTAGAATCTGAATTCTTATTTAGACGGAGGAATCTGATGAGCGGTGAAGCTCTTTTATTCACAGCTGTCCAGTAGGGGTGGGTCAGCAAGTTGCAAAAAATGAAAGACACAAGCCACTGTGTTGAGATTGTGGCCATGCAAGCCAAACTATGGACCACATAGTAAACCCATCGAGATACATACAGACTCAAAGAGATACACGGAGACCAAGAAGGGACACACAGTTTCCCATAAAGAAACCATCAAGACCCATATATATACACATAGCTATACATTAAAGACAAACCAGGAAGGTTTTGCTGGCCACAAAACTCGTGTTTGAGAAGCGTACTGGGCCATGATAATTATTCCCAATTCAGTAAATAAAAATTGTCAAAAAAATGTGCCTCTTTGGGGTCAAGACGCCGAGCCACACCATGACCACCCTACTCTTCTTCGAATGCAGTCCATCCAAGCGCTGCTCCACAAGCTGCACCGCCACTTCACTCAACTGCGTCCTAGCCTGACTTGCGCCCAATATGGATCGTAGTTTTGAGTGTCGAGTTTGGAAGGTCGTCTTACCCAGGATGTGCAAGTACTCTTCAAAATTCTCGCTTGTTTTAAGCTTCCACGTGCCCGAGAAGTTCGTCATGGTCAGTCAGAGAGAGAGAGACTGACACCCCTGTTTGTGTGATGAACTTATTTCGCACCGTACGTAGCCAACCGCGCTAATCAGAGGTGTGCTTGTGTGTGTGCGCGCGCCACTCTCAGAAGCAACCGATATCCACTGGTGCAGGCGGAAAGACGAAAAGCGGGAAATGTCCTTTTGGTCCAAATTGCCGGTCCATTTTATAGGACTAGCCGGGCCCCCTTCTCTGAAGGGGTGGATGGGGGGCGTCGAGTGGACATTTATCGTGGCCAAACAGACGGCGTGTTTGCCTTGGCCTCTGTTGTCGTCCACAATGTTTGCCGAGTCATCTAAACACGGGTGGGTTTCTCTGTTGACCGATGCTCCCCGCGGTGGCGTGGACCCTACATGTGTGTGTGTGTGTGCGTGTGCCCTACGGTGCAGGACGCCACCAGCATGGCGCAGAGATTCAAATTCGCCTACCCAAGCGCGTTTGTGACAACCTGGGTGATCGGACGCATGGTTGCGGCTCAAACACAGGCTCGTCGAGATGAGATGGCATCAATTTGACCTTTTGACCGCGGCGTTTCAATTCTACACTCCGTATGGATAGATAGATAGATACGTTTAAATTCGTAACATTATCTCTCATTATATGCTGGTGTTGCGGTGAGAAAAAATATAACTTCAAACTCGTAACACGCGCAGTATTGACTCACTCGGAGAGAAAGTCCTGTATACAATAATACAGAAATTAATCCAATTTAAGACCACAGATAGTAATAACTTTTTAAATGCTTAAGCTGCAATGTAGAAGGCCAGAGCCGATCTAAGGCAACATTGGGAGTCACATGCTTCAGTGTTAAAGCCCAAAGCTCAGAGGTTAAACAAAGGCACGTATATAATTCATTAGACTTGGAATTACGGAATCAATGCCCCAAGCTCATAGAGCCAAAATGAGGCCTATTTTGGATTCCCATAGTTCAATAAAACAATATAACTGGTGTTGGCCAAAACATCCCGATGCTTAAAAGCTACCTGCACATTACTCAACAGGCGTCAGGGTCGGGATCGAACTCACGACCTCCTGTATACCAGGCGAGGTAGTGAACATCTCCTAGTCACCGTGGCGGCGTTTGAGGACCCTCATAAATATCCACGCGACCACGGGGAGAGAGACACGCAAACTTCAAATATACAGCAGGCGTCAAGGGTCGGGGTCAAACCCACGACCTCCTGCATACCAGGCCACCACCACGGCACCCCTTTGCTGGGTAAACAAGTGTAATAACACATCGGCATTGAAACTAAACAATTGTTTTTATTTTCCCAGATAAGGCCCACTGAGGTATATATATATTCCAGAAGCGACCTCGTCACAATTGATAGCCTCAATGAAGTGGCCTATCACGTGGAGGGAAACCCCGGAGAAAAATCCACGCGTCCACGGGGTGAGAGAGACACCGCAAACTCCAAATGTACAGCAAGCGTGAGGGTTGGGATTGAACCCACGACCTCCTGTATACCAGGCGAGGTAGTTAACATCTCCAAGCCACGTTGAGGAGAGACACGCAAATTACAAATATTCAGCAGGCGGCAGAGTCGGGATCGAACAGGCGAGGTGATTAACATCTCCACGCCACGGTGATGATGAGAGACACGCAAACTCCAAATGTATAGCAGGCGTCAGGGTCGAGATCAAAGCCACGATCTCCTGCATACCAGGCGAGGTAGTTAACATCTCCTAGCCACCGTGACGCCACTGACGTTCAGAGCCAGATCGAAGGCACTAAATCTTCAGGATTCTTCGGTTTGAATTTTTAATGCACAGATGCTCATTGGAGCCTCTGGGCATTCAAAAGTATCTTCCGGATATAATGAGAGGGGTTTTCCCCTTTTTTCTGGCAACAAAACTGAAACCTTTCTACAAGGATTCATGTCTGCATTAACCACAATACTTGCAGTCAAAATGCAAACAAAAAACACACTGATAATATGTGCATTGTCCTTGAAACTGATTGGTCCACACCAGAGACAGCTTTCTTTTGAGCCTCGTCTCAATTGGTGCTGGACCAAATGACGCCAAAAGGCGTACAGCTCAAAAACATGCACTATCAAAGTAATGAGGGCTCGGGGTAAGCATCTAACATCATTAGAAAGCTGTCTCTGATGTGGACCAATCAGTTTCAAGGACAATGCATATATTATCAGTGTGTTTTTTTGTTTGCATTTTGACTGCAAGTATTGTGGTTAATGCAGACATGAATCCTCGTAAGAAGGTTTCAGTTTTGTTGTCAGAAAAAAGGGGAAAACCCTATTATTATATTTTGGTACTGTCTTTAAAACTGAAAACTACTTACCTGCAGAACCTCTATTTAAATACACTATCGAAAAAATAATTTACACCCCTCTGTCAATCATAGTGTTTCTCAGTGCGGATTTGTGAACACACTTTGTAAACAGTACCTAAAATAGTACGCGTTTTCAATGCGCTGTTCATATTGTAACAAGCGTTTACACCAATGTTACTCTACAGAGTAGTGGGTCGCCGTTCCTCTTATCTGCATTGATACGAGCGGTATGTGGGGACTATGGCTTAACCGCAAAAAAAAAAACTCTGCACAGATGCATACGGACAAGAGAAGTATTTCATTCAGACTCTGTCTCCCCGACAGACCGGGTCTTCACCTGAGGACGGCTGCTTGCGTTGTGGCCGAAACGTCGTGAGAATTATTTTATTATGTTTTATTTTTACTATGTTATTATTTCCATTCTACGCGACTTTACCGAAAGAACCAAGAAGATGAATCCCTGCAGTCACGAAAGCTTTAAATCGAAAAAAAAGAAGTATTATCAAACAGGGGGAATTAACGGTGCAACGCATCGCATCTGTTAAATATCTGCAGGTAAGGGGCCGTCCATATATGACGTCACGCACCTAGGGGGGGGGGGGTCAGACATTTGTGACGATGTGTGACGAGGGGGGGGGGGTGAGAAGTGTGACGTCACATCAAAATGCGCAACTTTAAATAAATATAGACAACACGTTTTACATAATTAGACTTTTTAATAAATGTTTTCTCCTACGACATCAGAGTGCAGCGCCACATTAAATACGCACTACAATGACAATAGTTTAAAGCGATTTGAAGCATGTTTTATTTTGGGGGGGGGGGGCAGAGCTTTGTGACGTCATATTTAAGGGGGGGGGGGTCTGACTTTTGGTGACGCCGTGTGACGAGGGGTGGGGGGGGTCAAAAATCGTCCAAAATCGCGTGACGTCATTTATGGACGGCCCCTTGGACATGACAACACAATGGTCCGCGCCAGGTGTGTCGCGGCGTTTATGTGCGCGGTGGGACGGAGTCGCCAACAATGAACACTACATTCATGACGAGTTACAACTCCGTTATTCGGCACCCCGGGGTCAAGCCACGAGGTTCAGAGACGACAACCACGAAATCCACTCTGGAGACGTCACGCGGCTTGTCAGCCAATGGCTGAGCGAGGAATTTTTTTTCGCGGGAAACTGCCCCCACCCCCACCCCACCCGCCCACCCCCCCCACCAACACCCCCCTAGACCCCCACCCGCCCCACACACCCCCACCCCACACACCCACCCCCACCCCCAACCAACACTCCCCTAGACCCCCACCCGCCCCACACTCTCCCACCCCCACCCCACCCACCCACCCCTACTCCCTACCCCCACCCCCAACCAACACTCCCCTACACCCCCCACCCGCCCCACACAGCCCCACCCCACCCACCCGCCCACCCCCTACCCCACCCACCCGCCCCCTACCAACACTCCCCGAGACCCCCACCCGCCCCACACAGCCCCACCCCACCCCCATCAGCTCCCCCCCCCACCAACTCCCCCCCCTCCACCAGCTGCAGCCAGAGCGTTCTGATGACGTCACGCGGCTTGTCAGCCAATGGCTGAGCGAGGAATTTTTTTTCGCGGGAAACTGCCCCCACCCCCACCCCACCCGCCCACCCCCCACCAACAGCCCCCTAGACCCCCACCCGCCCCACACACCCCCACCCCACCCCACACACCCACCCCCTACCCCACCCCCAACCAACACTCCCCGAGACTCCCACCCGCCCCACACAGCCCCACCCCACCCCCATCAGCTCCCCCCCCCCCACCAACTCCCCCCCCCCTCCACCAGCTGCAGCCAGAGCGTTCTGATGACGTCACGCGGCTTGTCAGCCAATGGCTGAGCGAGGGATTTTTTTTTTCCCGGGAAACTGCCCCCCACCCACCAACACTCCCCCACACCCCCCACCAAAGACAAAGATTCCCCGTGTAGCCTCAACAAACTGCTGGGGCAAGTGCTCTTAACGAGTAGCACCTACGAAGGCCAGAACAGACCCCCCCACCACCACCCCCCATACCCCCCCACCAACCCCCCACCACCCCCCACCACCACCCCCCCATCAACACCCCCACCCACCAACAACCACCACCCCCCACCACCCCCACCCACCACCACCCACGTGCTTCTCGCTGCGACTCCGCGGCCGTGGTGGGAGTGGTGCTGCTGCTGCTGGTGGTGGTGGTGAGATGTGGTGGTGATGATGATGAGGATGATGATGATGAGGATGATGATGAGAGTGAGATCCGTGTGCGTGCGGCCCCCTGCCACTGATGTCACGGGCCCCGCCGCGCAAAACCGCGTACCATTAAAAGTGACGGATTTGTGTGTTTCACGATATAATTTCTGTCCGCGGCAGGGTTTTGCCCCCCCCCTCCCAACTCGCGAGGAAAAGGGTTTCCTCTCGAGCTTTATAAACGTTTCTTAATCGATTGTCGACAGCCAGGTACAGTGCTTGTTACTGTAAGCGCGTCTCCGGGTCCACCATTGACGTGGTAGTGGCTGGGGGCCCCACAGCCTCGCTCCGTATTGTTAGATTATCTATCTCTCTCCGTGCGTTAGTTTATTTTATTACGAGTTCGTCTTTTGCTTGGGAGTTGTTCGCTAGCACGCGGTATTTTTAAAAATCGCAATTGATAATGCCAAACGTATTATTTGTTGTTGACACGCTCGGCTTGTGGGTGGCTTGCATCTCGAATTGTAAACACTGATCCATGTACAGATGCACTACACTAACAATGCTGCATTCGCTATAAATTTTAATTAAAATATGTTATTTCAAAGCTTATGCATATTTCCCCCTCCCTTTCTACCAATCTCAATGCATTGATTACATATTTTACCCGCTGTAAGATATGAAGCCATCGCTTTCACAATCGCAGTGAACGCGGAACGCTGTTGGGGCAGTTGTCCAACGTTTCGAACGCACGGCCAACGAAGGTTGTTGGCTCAACGTTGGCGATGCTCGTGCAGAGATTCGTGCAACATCGGTGCGGTGTCTGTACATGGGTCTCACCCTTACATTGCAGTAGTGAAGGCGACGTTGAGACTCGTGTAACTTTCAGTTTAACACGGTGGCTTTCGCGACCAATATCAATCCATAATATAGTTTGTGTGAATCCATAATATAGTTTGTGTGTGTGTGGTGTGGCTGTACTAGTAACGAATTTGCATGTTCTGTTTACGTGACAAACCTTAACAATTGTCTGTGTCGGGTGGTGGCGGGTTTAACGACACATTTACGCAAGCCTAACCCAACCCCCCCTATATTATCGTGCAATTGTGTTTAGCCTTCAAGTCCCTTACCAAAGCACGGAGCGCTGGTCAAGGTGTCGGGTTGAACGATGGTGGAGCCCCAATCCACAACGATTAGATAAAGCGAGGAGGTCTTGAGTGTGAGCCGCGTGAACGTCTTTATCTATGCCAAGAACGGTGCAATTCGGTCAAATAATGTTCATAATGACTTGCTCTGGAGGGAAGCACACTGATGTTTGATGACAGTGTCCAAGGTACTCCTACAACTTACTGAAGCCTCCTCGCGCTATGGTCGGCATGTCCACCCGTCAGTCAAATCCATTGCAATTCTCTTTGGTTCTTTCGGTAAAGTCACGTAGGTATCAAATAAATCACGACGTTTCGGGCGCAACACAAGCGTCCATCATCAGGTGAAAAAGCATGGTTTGCTGCTGAGGCAGACTTTTAAATTGCAGTTCGTTGAGGTTCCAGGTTTACTGTACAGCCATACCAGCCTGCATGCCCGGTAGGAGCGAGTATCGTTAGCGAGTACCGATTAGTGCCGCCACTAAGATACTTACAGCCTCTCTCCACCTTCGATTCTGTCACGGGCGATACAGCGATTCTATTGCAGGGTTGCGCCTATGGCAAGATTACGCGATTCATTTGGGCGATGATGTCAAATGTCATTGGTGATGTGCCTGCCTGGGTTACCGTTGCTCATGACGAGCCCAGGAAACATGCAACGTGTACCACCACGTTTACTGGGAAACTGCTGCTGCTGCTGCTCATGAGATTTTTCCATTCAATCTCACGAGATCGTGCACATCATTTTCTAAATCCTTTATATTAAGTTCACTTGCTTGCTTGCGCGCTTACGACCGTGCAAATCTTTCGGTCGTTTTTTAACCTACTTCCCGTGATCCCGTCGAGCTGACATTTTGCACACAGACTCGTTGTGCGTGACAATTTATTTTCGTGAAAATTTTTTTCCTAAATTTTCCACTTTTTAGGAAAAAATAAATTTCATATTTAATTTAAAATACCAATGTGATAACAAGTAAACCCGTAAAAACTAAGTTTTTCACTATAAATCCTTTATATGCGTGGCGGCTAGAGTCCTCTCGTCCTCTGGCTTGAGATGGCTGCCACCTATGGGTCAGATGATTGCATTGCATCATTAAGCAATTGGTAATTAAATATAATATTTTTGTCCTAAAAAGTGTAAAATTTAGGAACATTTTTTTCACGAACATTAATTGTCACGCACAAACGAGTCTGTGTGGAAAATGTCAGCTCGATTGGATCACGGGAAGCGGGTTAAAAAACGACCGAAAGATTTGCACGGTCCTAAGCAAGCAAGCAAACTTAATATAAAGGATTTAAAAATTGAACTCTTACTCAAGAAAAACAGAAATGAATAATACAATAAAACCGATGCCACGCATATAAAGGATTTATAGTGAAAAACTTTGTTTTTACGGGATAATTTTTTCGGAATCTAAGCAGGCACGAGCCTCGGACGTTCAATGAGTATCCATCCATATTGCAGTGTGCTTTTTTGTGTGCGCCTGTGTGATGGTCAGGTGCGCCATGCAGTCCTGCTGGCTGGTGAGTGGCGACTCGCGGCATGAACCCATTTCCCTTCCCGATGGGACCACGGTGGTCGTGGGCAGATGTCGACTCACCAGGATCAACGACACGAGATGCTCGCGGCAGCAGAGTGGGTCTAACAGACGTTGACGAGACAGACAATTCTCGCGTTTTGTTCGCGCGTGCTATGGCGTAATGCAGTGTGCGGTCCCTGATCTTCAGAGGGAGGCCCACTTTCGCCGATGAAACATCATCAGTGTGAGGGCCGTCCACACCGCCTGCAAGTGGTAATAATAATAATAGTTAAATTTATCACGCGCGCAAATTTGCGGACGTAATGGCCGCAACTCGGAGGCGCGGAGCCGAGCTCAGAGTCGCTCGAAAGCACGTGG
This sequence comes from Lampetra planeri, assembly GCF_965212315.1. Taxonomy (NCBI): domain Eukaryota; kingdom Metazoa; phylum Chordata; class Hyperoartia; order Petromyzontiformes; family Petromyzontidae; genus Lampetra; species Lampetra planeri. The sequence continues at coordinate 3,297,008 of NC_136145.1, read as the reverse complement.
TTATAGAGGTGAGTTTTTAAGTGTCTCTTGAAGGAGGCGATTGAGGTGATGCCGCGAATGTGCAGAGGGATAGCGTTCCAGACTGTTGGGGCTGCCACCGAGAAGCGGCGCATAGACACGACCATCCTGGATCTTGGTATCAAGAGGAGGTCGTGAGTCGCGCTGCGCAGGCATCTGCCGTGTGCTGCGCTGCAAGTTGTCAATAATGAAGAAAGGTACGGCTGCATGTCAGGGGCCACACAAATTGTCACCAGGGACCGCCAGTGTTGTGTGGGCCTTACAACGAAGAACAACACTGGCTTGATGTATGTGTGTTGAACTTCTTTCGCACTGTACGTCGCCAACCGTGCTTATCGGAGTTGCGGGATGTGTGTGTGTAATGCGAAATGCTGTGGTCACCCGCCCTCTCTGTAAAGTGTAATGTTTGTGGTCACTTTGGGTCAGAGGCCTCTGGCCAAGTCAGCCGGAACACCCCAAATATCAAGAGCTAAGCAGGCTTAAGCTGACCTTGCGTTTTTGATGGGCAACCACCACGCATACCAAGTGTCATACACAGCGATGCAGACAGCGGTGCAGCAACATCCATTGTTGTACTTTACTATAATCACACATCTATCCTGCATGCCTGCACCCACCTGCAGTGTTCGGCGTGGTGAATAGTCAAATAAGCCTCACCAGCCACATGGCATGGGGAGAACTTGATCCAGCAGTGCGTTAACAAAAGGGCTGTACGGATCGGAGAGAGGACAGTGTTGATTCTTTTCATGATTTAAGGACCACAGATTGTTGACGATGTCCATGATTGCAGCATTTTGATCGTTGCTTCCGTCATTCTGACTTGTGTATTGTTAAGACCTAATTATCCCGCAGGTTAATTGACCATACTTCACCATGCTGGTCAATGAAGGTTGGTGATGTTCTGACCGACAGCATTGGGGAGGCCTTCATCCAGCAGTGGATTGACAAACAGCTCTAGTAAATGCATCGATGATGATTATTATAATTGATACTTTTGTAATGGTTATATACAGTATGATTCCATCAGTCCATTGTCACTACCTTTTGTCAATATTACGTACATTTAATTGCAATGTTATGCGTTTATCGTAATGTTTTTAACATTTTCCCTTTGTTCATTCTGTAGTTTCAGTGCAGGCAATTTACTCCAAAAGAGTGGTGCTTATTAAACAGGTACGTGTTCTCCCCATATCAGAAATATAAAGGTGCAGCCCTGCAACTGCTAGCTCATGCCACTGCTGGCAGAAGCGGCTTCCACTAGAGGGAGCTCTAGAGAACCCCTCTAGCGGAGGGGCGCCACGGTGGCGAGATGTTAACTACCTCTCCTGGTACACATGAGGTCGTGGGTTCGATCCCAACCCTGACGCCTGCTGTATATTTGGGAGTTTGCGTGTTCTCCCCATGGTCGCGTGGATTTTTTTCCGGGTCCTCTGGTTTTTCCCTCCACATTTAGAAACATGTGTTTAGAGTATTTGGCTGCTATACATTTCCACATAATAAGCCACTTCATTGGACTATCATTTGTGATAGCAAGGTCGCTTCTGAAAAATAGCTATAGAGCTCCGTGGGCCTTACCTGGTACAATAAAAAAATAGTTCATGGAGGGAATTTAGTCTGTCTTTCACGACTGGCCAAATGTGTTGGCAGAAGTGAGAGTAGCCACGTTTTACCCCACCTCGCTCGACCTTTCGATCGACTATTGTGCACCCATTAATACTGCTCGGGCGAACAGAGGCGAGGTGATTTCATAAACTTGCCCCATGATTAACTAAAAAAACATGATTGACAGACAAGTTTCTCATTCACTACTTTGCTTCATCTGAATGACACTAATCTACCGCGAAGCAACCGTGCATAGCGTGTGAACTCCTGACTTGGCCAGGCATGTGATCCAGTGCTCTGGAGGCAAGGGCCGGTGGGTCACGCGTATTTTTCCGAAAATGATGGGCTGCAAAGTTTCTTCGACATTGAAGTAAAGCAAGAAGGGCTTCTGCGTGCTGGGGAGACGAAGACACGTGGGGCATATTGCTGTTCACACGACCCTCGTGGTTTTTTCTCGTTTCATCTCATCTCATAATCCACACACTCTTCAGCAACTAAGACCCACTGTCAAAGCCTTCAGTAAACCTTTCAACGTGGGAAATAGAGCCTCAAAGATCTGGTGACGTCATTTTAAAAAGTGTTGGCCGTTGTGTGCTGGCATTCTTTGCGACATTTTAAAACTTATTCGCAAATGACTGCATTGATAAACGTAGCAATCATCGCCCCATTACTGAGAAAACTTGGCAGGATCCTCTTAAAAAAGAGTTGACACTCGGCGAGGCTTTCCTGGGCAAGCAGGTGTTATAAATAACGTTAGCAAATGGAAGCTGCTGCTGTTGTTGCGTACGTGCATATGGGCCCTTGAGTGTGTTCGTGCGTCTGTATTGTGCTCGTGTGTTCACACGGTGCGTGTGCCGCTGCGTTTTGACCGCCAAGCTGGGCGTGAATCCAACGAGCATCGAGACGGTCGAGCTGGGCAACCACGGCGAGGCCGAACTTCGGCCCGGGCAGACGCTGCACGTCGTCAACGCCTCCTACCCGATGCATGTCGAGTTCCGCGGTCCGGCCTCCCCCCCGCCCTCCACCCTGGCCTCCACTTCGGCCTCCGCCTCAGCCCCGTCCCCGACCACGTCGCCATCAGGGCGACCGTCCCATGTTCCCAAGCGCGCCTGGCACTCCGCGTCGGGGTCCGACAGCCAGGCGGGATCCATCAGGAAGTTCCTGAAATTCGTCGGCGGGAAGGACCACGCGAAGGACAACTCCCCGAGCGTGTCGCCAACCAAGGGGAACGCGCAGAAGAGTCCGACTGGCCAGCGGGTGCGTTACCCGCGAGAGCGTGTCACACGAGCGGCCCCCGGAGTGCGTTACCCGCGAGAGCGTGTCACACGACCGGCCAGCGGAGTGCGTTACCCGCGAGAGCGTGTCACACGACCGGCCAGCGGGTGCGTTACCCGCGAGAGCGTGTCACACGAGCGGCCCCCGGAGTGCGTTACCCGCGAGAGCGTGTCACACGACCGGCCAGCGGGTGCGTTACCCGCGAGAGCGTGTCACACGAGCGGCCTCCAGAGTGCGTTACCCGCGAGAGCGTGTCACACGTGCGGCCCCCGGAGTGCGTTACCCGCGAGAGCGTGTCACACGAGCGGCCCCCGGAGTGCGTTACCCGCGAGAGCGTGTCACACGAGCGGCCAGCGGAGTGCGTTACCCGCGAGAGCGCCCCAGGCGGGCGGCACGGAGTCAACGGAGCCGTGGTCGTGTGCTCTGATGAACGGCCGCTAAAGGGCTGCCACCCGGAACATCGCGATTGTATACTTTTAAGGCAGTGTTCGTGATGAACATGTCTTTTAGTTGTTCCTGATTTTGCACCGCTGCCAACGCAGTATAACTAAATAAATAGGTTATGAATGGATCGATGCATCGTTACACACCCCTGTACAAATGCCTAAATTTATTTTCTAGTTGCTCCTTAAAGTAACCCCCATCTGACCCACAGAGTTGTTGCGAACATTACGCCTTACAATGACAGTGTTGAGCATAACTGGTACATGTACAGCCCCTTTGTCAGTCCACTGCTGGATGAAGGCCTCCCCTCGCCCTGCGAGCCGTGGAGCACATTTGACCGTACTTCACCACGTTGGTCGGAGCGTAGACGTGGGACCACACAAGTACGCAGAGGGCAACGATGGATTCCACTGAGCCGCCTTCTGCCATTCACCTCGTAGCTCCACATCAGCCCCGAAACTCTTGTGTGTACACGGTGTGCACCCATTCCGAGCAACTAAAACCCGCGCAGCTTCCTAGATCTGATGAGGTCGGGCTTGCTCCGGGGGTGCCACGGTGGCGAGATGTTAACGACCTCGCCTGGTATACAGGAGGTCGTGGATTCGATCCCGACCCTGTGACGCCTGCTGTATATTTGGGGGTTTGCATGTTCTCCCCGTGGTCGCGTGGATTTTTCTCCGGGTCCTCTGGTTTTTCCCTTCACGTTTAGAATCAACGTGCATTTAGAGTAATTGGCCGCTGCTATTAATGTCCACGTAATAAGAAGCCACTTCGTTGAGCTATCGGTTGTCGCCAGGTCGCTTAGTGGGCCTTACCTGGTAAAGTAATTCTTTATTATATTTTATGTTGCTGCACACACCCATATTAAACACGAGACACTTAACATATCCATCAGGCTGTCGATGGCCGCGCTTGAAAGTTATTGAAATCGTCATTCTACAGCTGTTGTGCAACAAACGAACTCTGCTGTGCCGCCGTGCAGGGTCAGCCGGCCCACTGGAGTCAGAGCCTGAGGGACGCCATGGATGACCCGAGCGTGCAGGTGTGTGGCTCATGTTACGCCAGACCCAAGTCGGATTGACACCGTCACTGCGTAGGAACCCATTGACAAGATTACATCCGATAGACGACAACGGTCCGTCCATCGGTGTATGGATGTTGAACTTCTTTCGTGCCGTACCTAGCTAAAAGCGCCAATCGGAAGTGCGTGTACAATGTACGTGCACACTCGGATTTAATTGGTTAAAGCTAGCTGCACCGAGCCTCGTACAGTCCACGTGTCGATGTTTATCGACGGACATGAACACGAGTCAAAGATCCATGCCGTATAGCCATGCAGGCTTTTGGGGCGAGTGCTATTCGTAGCGTTGTTTACATACTGCGCCAGGTACTCATTCTAGGCTGAGTCGACCTAGGGGAGAGCGCAGGACCGGTTCAGATAATCGTCAGTGGTGTCGACCGCAAGTGGGAATTGAGCTCTCGGGTCACCGGGTTCGTAGCTACAGCGCGTTAACCGCTACGCCACCGCTCCCCGCTATATCCACACACAGCCAGCGTCATTAATGCAAGTTGCATCTCAAAACGCTGTAGAATTTATAGTCCTCAAACTTTTATCGCGCAGATACGCAGGGCAAACCAGAAAACACAGACGAGCGGTGGCGGGGGTGGGGGTGGGGGTTCGCAGGGCGCAGGCGAAGGCAGCTGTAACCGGCGCCAGCAATTGCCCAAGTTCTGCGTTGCTATAAATCGGGAACGCTCGGTAAACTCCCGAGTTCCTCACCTCCGCCGCGCGTGCCACACAGATCTTCCGCGATGAGCAGGTGGTGGTGATCCTCGACAAGTTCCCCAAGGCGCGCCACCACTGGCTCGTTCTGCCCTGGCGGTTCGTGGCGAACGTGAGCGTGCTGCGCGCCGACCACCTGCCGCTGCTGCGCCACATGCACGACGTGGCCGAGCGGCTGTCCCGCCAGGTGCAGCCGTTGGGCGCGGCGACGGCGCCGCCAACGTTCCGCCTGGGGTACCACGCCATCCCCAGCATGAGGTGAGCCGGCGCCGCCAACGGTTGGGAAAGGTGACGACGGACAATTCGAAAGCGGTTTAATGCTTTCGTGACTGCAGGGATTCATCTTCTTGGTTCTTTCGGTAAAGTCACGTAGAAGGGAAATAATAAAATAATAAAAATTAAACATAATAAAATCATTCTCATGACGTTTCGGTGAAAACCAGGTCTGTCGGGGAGACAGCGTCTGAATGATGGTGGTGTTTCATTCAGACGCTGTCTCCTCGATAGACCTGTTCTCCACCTAAGGACGGCTGCTTGCGTTGTGGCCGAAACGTGAGAATTATTAGATTATTTTTATTATTTTATTATTTCCATTCTACGTGACTTTACCGAAAGAACCAAGAAGATGAATCCCTGCAGTCACGAAAGCTTTAAATCGATACATATGTATGGTGAACTTCTTTTTCACCGTACGTAGCCAACCGTGCTAATCGGACGTGCGGGACTGAGTGGCCGTCACCGGCGCTTAAAATCCGTACGTCCCCGTAACGTCGGCCAACTACGTTTCTGTTACAAAGCAAAATGCATTGTTTTTTATCGTTATATGCGCCTGTGTCCCGTTACCGCCGCTGCAGCCCCTTGTGTTTTGTGCGTGTGGATTTGTCTCGTTCCTTCATCCCAAACCAGCCGCATTCACATGCACGTCATCAGCCAGGACTTCGACTCGCCGAGGTTGAAAACTAAGAAGCACTGGAACTCTTTCACCACAGGGTACTTCATCGACTCGGAGGGTGAGTTACCCCCTGCAGTGAGCGCTGGCACGTGTGTGTGTGTGTAGCATACTGTGTGTGTGGGAGTGGTAGTGTAGCGGTTAGCGCGCTGCGCTGCAAACCTGGCGACCTGAGTACGATTCCTGCTCACGGCCAACATCAGTGACGATTATTTGAACCGGTCTTGGGCCCTCCTGTAGGTCGACTCAGCCTCAAATGAGTACCGGGTGCGGTGCGTAAATACATCGCCACTGGGGAGACGAAGGCGGCTGGGCGTGGTGCTGGCCACCCACCCCTTTCATGAGCCGTTTTGGCCTTCATAGGTGCTCGCTAACAGCACTTGCCCCAACAGTCTGTTAAGACTATTGGGATCTTTTGTGTGTGTGGTATACACTGGCTATATGGCGGCCGATAGCCGGGTTGTGTGCACAGTTGCCCAGATGACCGTTTTCACGATGCATTGCGGTATTCATCTTCATGATACGACAATGATTAGGATATCATTTTAGTTTTTTGTGCTTTTCAATGCTTCTGTACAAATAAAATGCAACGAATAGTTAAACTGTAGTTCACTGAAAATCATAAGCCTGCCATGAGTCTCCTGATCATTGCAGCTTTACACTCTATAATACCCATTATGTACGTGCTGTTAATTACGCAGGAAGTAATTGAATGACTGGGGTTAAAAATTATTGTGATATTGTACAACCGCCATGCCTGCCATCGACTACTCTGTTTTCTAAGCCGCGGGGTGACAGTTCGGAATTGACACTTCGTCTTAGTACATGGCGCGGATAACGTGATTGGCAGAAAACAAGGAAGGACGAAATAAAAATACAAGTTAGGAGAAATAATGCATGCACATGGGTTACGTGACGCTTTCCAACATGCATTTAGCTTCGAAAGTATTTAAGTAATGCAGCTCTCAGGCAATAGGGCATTTGCATACAGACAATCGTTTTCTGGTGTTCATGTCTCCACGTTTTGAGGAAACCTGCTTGGGTCAATTTGGCCGAATTTCCCTTACGGCCTGTCCCGAAAAGCAACGCAACTTCATGCAACAGTTTTGTTCAAATCTCATCACTGTTGCGAGCATTTTCAAGCCTGTCCCCCACTCTCACGCTGCCTCCACCGTAATGGACGGACGAACAGACAGAGCTGCTGTTACTCGTAAACAATTCTAACTGTAGTTGAAAAACGCAAAATAAAAAAAACACAGACTTTAATTGCTCCCTTTCGTTTGCCCCCCGCTCTACCCCCCTACCCCCCTTAGTCGTGATGCGCATGGTGGAGGAGGACGGGCGTGTGGTGATACCCGAAGACACGGCGGAGCTGCTGAAGAAGCCCCTACAGTGCCACATGTGCCACCGTGACATCTCCACCATCCCCAAACTCAAGGAGCACCTGGGCACACACAAGCTGTAAGCGCCGTTGGTCGTCGACAGCCAACGGACGCGTCACCGGGCGGGACCGGTTCTCGGGAGGAGTAGGCTTTGCCGGTGCTAAAGAAACGGTCGTGAGATGCCTATCGCTGACGAGAATCGCTCGTACGATCCGAATCGTGATGAGGATCGATAAAACCTCTTAAGTGAAGTTAGGTGAATAGGTTTGCGCTGCCCATGGTGTGATGGATCACAAGGCAGTGGAAACTACGACCGAGTTGTCTAAAATCGCCTTCTGTCCACACGGCGGTTAGTCGATCGTCGGGTCAACTAACTGCGCTGGTTGCGTGTGGTGGTGGGGTAAAGTGTGGGGGCTACCACCCCTTCCAAGTTGTCTGGCCAGCGTGGAAAAGTAGGCCAAATACCCTCTAGAGGGGTTCTCTAGAGGGTCCTCTGGTGGAGATTCACCCACCAGCAGTGGAATCAGCAAGCTATTGCAGGGCTGCACTTTTACCTTTTTAAGATGCATAGTTAATAATGTACAACCCCATGTCAAACCAGTGATGATGGAAAGCGTCTGAATGCTGTGTCAGTCATGGGGATTGTTTGACCATACTTCACCATGCTGGTCAGCGTACATTGGTGAAACGAGGGGGTCCAGGACCAATAAAGATAAAGCCATGGCTGGAAATCGAAGTCAGGTTCTCACCCGGTTGTTGATCGTGCAGTCCTCGAATCACTGCGCCACCCATCGAACCCTAGATGGAACGGTAAGGTGACCTTTATTTAATCCAGGTGAGGGCCTATTGAGACAATGATCCACAGAGACCTGGATCCTAAAAGTACAACAAAACGTGTGAAAAAGACGTGTGTATGTTTGTTGAACTTATTTCGCACCCGTATGTAGCCAACTGTGCTAATGGGAGGTGCGGTGGAAGGGTAACAAACTAAACGAAAAAAACAGATAATGTGAATGTAGCAGTGAAACAAATGTGAAATAGTTTATAATATTTCAATGAAGTCCAAATGAAGATGGAATCTACTCCATGAAACAGCCCTCATTTGAAATCGATGTGTTTCAGGCCGTCTGGCACCAGCTTAAAATCTTTTGCTCGAAGAGGAATTCTGGTCTTAGTGAATCCGAATCGTTATTTAGACAGAGGAGGAATCCGATGAGCTATGAATATATTTTCCGGTAGGGGGCAGGTAGTGAAGACACCCCAACCCCTAACGCAACCGTCGCAACCCACGCACGACCACCTTCTGCGCATACTCCCCGTTTCCACAACCCACGCCAAGACAGAGAGACGAGACAAAGGTCTCCCATATAGCTTTAACAGGCTGTAGGAGCAAGTGCTGTTTTCGAGCACGTATGAAGGCCGGAACAGCACAGGCACAGAAAGAGGCGGGGCCTAGTCAGGAAGGGGGCGGGGCCTAGTCAGGAAAAGGGCGGGGCCTAGTCAGAAAGGGGGCGTGGCCTAGACAGGAAGGGGGCGGGGCCTGGCCAGGAAGGGCCCGTGGCCTGGACAGGAAAAGGCGGGTCTAGTCACGAAGGGGGTGGGGCTTAGTCAGGAAGGGGTGGGGCCTAGTCAGGAAGTGGGCGGGGCCTAGTCGGGAAGGGGGTGTGGCCTAGTCAGGAAGGGGGCAGCCCCTAATGAGTATGGGGGCGGGGCATAAAGAGGAAGCATATTCATCTTGGTTCTTTCGGTAAAGTCACGTAGAAGAAAAATAATAAAATAATAAAAATAAAATAATAGGGGCTCTCTAGAGGGTCCTCTTTATTTTATGTTTTATTTTTTTATTATTTTTCTTCTACGTGACTTTACCGAAAGAACCAAGAAGATGAATCCCTGCAGTCACGAAAGCTTTAAATCGAAAAAGGAAGCATATTCTTAGGTTATTTTCGTTAAAGTCACGTAGGTAAAAAAATTAAATTAATAAAAGTAAAATATAAATTTTTATTTTTTACCTACGTGACTTTACCGCAAAAAACCTAAGAATATGAATCCTTGCAGTCACGAAAGCTTCAAATCTAGAAATAAAGCGAAAGGGCTGGGTTCTAAAAGAGCAAGCGACATGACCCACAGAAGTTGAACTTCCCCCTTGGTTTAAGGTCATAGAAGCGTGACTTTCGTGCGCCGAGGCTAACTAGTAATAGTTTACGAGCCTTTTGTCAATGCCCTGTTGGATGAATGCTTCTCCATGATGTGTCGTCGAAGGGTTGTTTGACTGTACTTCACCACACTGGTGAAGGTGGTGGGGGGAGGTGTGGGGGCCAGATCTCTCCAGCAGAGCATGTGGAAGAATGCAGCATCCCGAGTGTGACTAAATCCCTTGAAGGAGCGGTTCATGTGTCATTCACACACTGATGGTCTGCATGTGGAGTACTCTTGAGAAAGTACGAGAAATGAAAACATTCAAAATTCCACACGGATGGGTTTTTACGAACCCACGAGCCGCGCTGTCATCTCGTGGTCACCTCACGGTGGTGGTTGGGGAGTTTCGCGGTTGTGAGCCGTGTTCGATTTTGTTGCCCAATCTGCCGCAGCCGCTTGGGAGTTCGACCGGTTTGCGTTCACGGTGTTGCAGTGTCGTCTCGAGTTGTGTCGTGTTGTGCTTCAAAAGAAGTGGGAGCCAAGCCCCATTTAAATAGTGAACAGATATACATATTCTTAAGTTTTTTCGGTAAAGTCACGTAGGTAAAAAATTTTAATTAATAAAAGTAAAATAAAAATAAAATAAAAATCACGACGTTTCGGAGGCAACACAAGCTTCCGTCTTCAGATGGAACCGTCACAGCACGATAGCTGTATCAAGTGATAGCTGTATCAAGTGATAGCTGTATCAAGTGATATCAAGTGATACAGCTATCGTGCTGTGACGGTTCCACCTGAAGACGGAAGCTTGTGTTGCCTCCGAAACGTCGTGATTTTTATTTTATTTTTTATTTTACTTTTATTAATTTTACATTTTTACCTACGCGACTTTACCGAAAAAACCTAAGAATATGAATCCTTGCAGTCACGAAAGCTTCTTTCTTTCTAAGGATGGAGTGTGGACGATGATACTCGCGGAGCTCCTTTGAGTGCGTCGCATGATCGGTATTCCAGAGTACTCCTGCGCAGATTTGCGCACGTGTGCTGCTGTACCAGCTCTCCGATGTGTCTTTGGGTTGTGTGTTTGCGCGTTGTTCGGCTCCCAGGAGCGAAACGTCGGTCACCAATACCGAACAACACGATGTACAACCCGAGAACACCATTCAAGAGCTATCCGGCCATCCAGTGGATGGATGACGATTTATATTATATCGGATGAAGTTTGACTATCCATAATCGGATACGCACACTTTAATATGCACGCACAGTCCCGGTAAATGTGGAACGTTTGGCCGACGTTGAGCAGACGTCAGCCCAACAGTGTCAACCACGTGCCAACCTTGGGCTAACGTTGCACTTTTACTGGGATTCTAATTGACGATTGCAAGACTGCGTTGGCATTGGTGCTTAAGCACAAATCAAAATCTCACCACGTGTCTTTAACACTGCTTCATAATCGCAGAAGAATATTCGAAACAGGCTTCAAACTCTAGAGAGAGCATAAATAATGACTTGTAGTTGGACGTGGTCCGTTTACACTTGGTGCCTTAAAACAAGTACGTTGACGTGAATTTTGACTTGATTCCCAATCAATGAAATGACTTCAGATACCATACTCTTAGTTATTTTAGGTAAAGTCACGTAGGTAAAAAATGCAATTAAAATTAATAAAAATAAAATAAAAATCACGACGTTTCGGAGGCAACACAAGTCTCCGTCATCAGGTGTGGACCGTCACAGCCAGATATGCTGCATCAAGTGAGGCAGGGATTCAAGATGCAAGCTCTTAAATACAAGTTGAAGGGGGGAGGAGAGGGGGGGGGAGCTTATCAGAATGTGGTAGCCAATGAATGGAACGTATCGGGAGGGGGGGGGCGGGGCTAAAAGAGGTCACGACGTGCTCGGAGGCCAGCGGTCGGGAACCTATGGCTCGCGAGCCATATATGGCTCTTCTGGTGACGGCATATGGCTCCCAGACAATTTTGAGTTGAAAAAAAAAATCAGTTTGGAACTGATTTTAAAATACTTGTGTTATTGCTTAATAATACTGTGTCATTTTAAAGTAAACAGAAATTAGTTTTGAAGATAAATTTCACGGGTCACGGGGCCTCAATGCCTGCACGAAGCTCAACCTCACCACGTACGAACCAGACTACAAGGCCATCAGCAAAACCATGCAGCACCAGAAGTCGCATTAAAAGTAAGACATTTAATTTATTATACGTTAAAAATACTATATGGCTCTCAATGCAATATATTTAGAAATATTTGGCTTTTATGGCTCTCCCAGTCAAAAAGGTTCCCGACCCCTGTCGTAGGCGATGACGACGTGGACGTGTTTGTGCGCAAGTCCCTGTTGTTGCACATGATAACGTATTGGAAGGGAGGGGGGGTTATTTTTACGGAAACACATGATCTATCTGTACACAATTATTCTTGTCGGCTTCGTGCAACGTTATTGAGGCACCAGTGTAAAGTGAACTAAAAAAAATGCGCCGTGTCATCTCTCGCCACACTGCCTGAAATGTTGAACTGTTATCTACTTAGTATCTCACGGGACAGTGTTAACGATGATTGTGGTGAGTCTCTTCTTTTTAGATTCGTGCATCGTACATTATATATTTTTTGAAACACACACTCATTCGTGATGTTGTATTGTTAGGAACACTATTACAAGTGTAGCCGAAACGTAGAGTTTATTATTCTTGAAGAGCTTAAATAGTAAACAATATGGTATCTGTTAACATTTGTGTAAGAGACGGCGCATCTGCCAAGTGTAATTGACGGTCATAATTATATCTGCGTTTTGTAAGAAAAGTAGCACATTTGCTTTCTTTCACTGTTGTTAAACAAAAATAACGATCTTAATATTATCTTCAGTTTTTATCCGAATATGAATGTTCCTATTTGACCAATTTACACATTATACATACAGCACATTATTATTCTGTTCAAAAGTAATTTCACTTAAGCTATTTTTACTTACACCTACATACAAACCAATCATTGTGGATTTTTGGTAAAAAAAATACTTGCCTTAGAAATATATTTTTTCATGCATTCATACGATTCAGTAGCAATATCATCAGCGTCGCTTTGTTTTTTTTTTCGAGTTGCATTGTTTTTTACTCCCAAGTTTTGCGAACGCATTCGGAAATTAGTTGAACGTTTGTAAATACATTGCAAGTGTACACGTGGTCTGTTGCTTCTCGCCGCACACAGCGTTAGATTTGCTCTCCTCGTCGCGTTAAGTGTTTACTTTGTTACTGAACTCTAGTAAAAAATATATAAAGTACTAGAAAACAGTGCACTGCGTTTGTCACTCCCCCTAAAAATGCCCCCCCCCCCCCGCCTTTACATTTTTACTTCCCAGCCAGGAATGTGTGATGACAATAGATCCTGCGTGCAGTGTGAGGGGACTAGTGGCCACGGGAGGTAATGACAGGGGAGTCAGCCTGCAGTGCAAATGGACTAGTGGCCAGGGGAGGTAATGACAGGGGAGTCAGCCTATGGTGTGAGTGGACTGGTGGCCACGGGAGGTAATGACAGGGGAGTCAGCCTATGGTGTGAGTGGACTAGTGGCCACGGGAGGTAATGACAGGGGAGTCAGCCTGTCGTGCAAATGCACTAGTGGCCAGGGGAGGTAATGACAGGGGAGTCAGCCTAAAGTACGAGTGCACCAGTGGCCAGGGAAGGTAATGCCAGGGGAGTCAGTTGTGAGCACGTCGGAACTGGTGGCTACGGGAATGTTCGAGAAGGGAGCCGTGGTCAGGTGAAGGAAGAGGACGGTGGAGTCTGCCGGTGGAGCGAGCATCCAGAGTCAGCGAGAAGGTTCTAGAAAGGGGGCGTGGCCTCGTGTCGGTATATAAAAGGGAGATGCGCGGGAGACTCGGGGCTGTTGCAGTGGGGATCTCCGCCTGATGTCAAGTGAACGTGTCTTCAATGAAGTGCCATCTCAAGAGAAGTGTGTCATGTCGTCATTACACATGTACAGAGACCCACAAATATAATCGGCTGAGCCAGCGGACCCAAACAGCCGAGGGGGCAAAACCACGGCACGTGAACCAAAGCTATCGACACGAAGAGGAGTTTCAGGAGAGAGAGTTCATTGTAGTGTTGCTGTTCCTCCGTTGAAGGTCCAGACTACAGTGTGGGTGGGGGGGGTTATGGGTCCACAATTTATGGGCCCTCTTCAGTTTTCCATTCAGGAAGGGAGACGTGCCCATCGACCCGCTTGGTGATGTTCCCATGCGGTTGATGGTTACACCCCAAGTGCCATCGGAAGAGGGACTTCAAAAGAGCCAAGGAGGTGCGACGTGAATTCATCCACGTGGCTGTTTGCCAAATCCCTTGGAGCAACACGTTCTTACATTTAGTTCGCATTGGATCACATACCTGTCAACCCCTTATCGGTGCCGACCTTATTACACACCAATTCGTTTTTTTTGTTTAGGTTAATTAAGAGCAAATTAAAAAATACCGTGCTACCACTAGGGGCGCTATTTTCTCACCCCCCCCCCCACTCCTTTTAATTAGTAAAAGTGGGCTCAACACCGCACTTCGAGGCAAATCCGAGCTTAAATTTTGCTCCCACAAGCGGAAAATTCCGCCTTAAATGCCGCTGCAAAGCCACCAGGGGCGCTCTTGATCACAACACCAAACTTTAAACCTAAAATTTCACAGAAATCACCCCCTCCCCGACTGCATGTCTTCGTAGAGGTAAGCTTTGTAACCGGGGTGAGACTCAAACCCCCCACGCTTAAGTATGCCCCTCGGGGCCGTCCATAAATGACGTCACGCACCTAGGAGTGGGGGGGGGGGTCATACATTTGTGACGAGGTCTTTTTGGTTGGGGTAGTATGGGTTTCTCTCCTCAGCTCCACCTCTGAAATTGTCATCTGGATCTACAACGTCTTCCTCGCTCTCTGACTTGCTGCTCTCTTCTAAAGACGACTGCTCTCTCTCTGGAGGAGTGGGTAGGGGAGCTCATGGCAGTGTGGCACCGGGGTGATGGATGAAGGAAGGTGCAGATACGTGATAGGAGGTGCATTCTTGCCAGTCCGACGTTTGGAAGGGTCCACCATGCAGAAGTAGCAGTTGCTTGAGCGGTCAGTGGGTTCCCGACAAATTCTTGGGATAGTGAACTTCATGGCTCTCGTTTCCCCTCTGTACCATCCTACAAAAATACACTTATTTCACCCATGACTTATGTGTAAGAGATTATCGCAACATTTTTCATATTTGATATATATATTTTCAATAACATTTAAAAGTGTAAACAATATATAAAATTAAAAACTTTCACTATTTTTTTTAACAAATTCTATAACATAAATTTCCAAGCAACAATTGTCCATTTTACCTTCCAGAGTTTTTTTGCATTGCTCGCAGGTGAAATGAGGTGCCCAAGGGTTCGTCTTTATCCCTGACAGGCATGCTGAAATATGCCTTGTAGGCCTCACACATCTTAGCAGATGCGTCCACAGAGTACTTTTTCGCTCTTATCTTGATAAATTGGCCGCAGACATCGCAAAATGCGTCTGCCGGATGCTTGCAGCCTCTTGATGCCCTCTCAGAAAAATGCAGATTTGTATCCACTTAGGCAGCTGGAACTAAACTGAACTGGTGGGCTTAAGGCCCCTGTATTTATACTACTATTTATATTACTGGAAAGTTCTAGAATGTTCTAGAAGTTACTCCAAGTTTACTCAGCACTGAACATATCTGGAATGTCCTGGTCACAAAAGCAAAGTTTGTGGGGAATAATAGCAATTTTCTGTACTTTTGAGGCATAGGCAATTAGGAAATAACACTTACTACCCAGGAACAAACATAAATAAATGTTCCACAGTGTCATATATGCATTGTCTTTGAAACGGACTGGTCTACACCAGAGATGGCCTTCTTTATAGCTAGTCTCACCAGTGACAGACCAGAGAACGCCAAAAGACGACCAGTGGATATGAGAACATTTATACTGATAGGAACCTCCTGGTTACACCAGCCCACAGGGTATTGTGTCCGTCCGTCCGTCGTGCATCCAAAAATGGGAGGGGAGGGGCTGGGTGGAGAGGGGAGAGTGGGGAGGGGCTGGTCACCCCGTGGTGCCCTTATAAAACTCAACGTTTAACCTACTCACGCCGGCTTGTGCCCGCCCTCACAGTCGGCCATATTTGCGGAATACAGCACGCCGCCGTTGACCCTGGCCATTGACCAAGCAACCCAACGTTCCTACCAGTTCCCTCCGCAGGAATGTGTTCTCGGGGTCACCCTGCAGCACAGCTCCTGTCAATATTTAAGTTTTTCCAGTGTGATGAATGTAGCGGCCACTAGTGGCTGCAAGGGAGTACATAAATACATAGACCAGTGGAACCCAACTCCTCTGGACCTTGCGGATCGCTGTAAACCCTCAATATTACCCTCCTGTAAATCGTGGCGTCTGCTTCTACCACAGATTTGAAACCACTGACAAAAAGTATCTCAAAGGGGAGCGCGGTGGCAAAGTGGTTAGCGCACTGCACTCTGAATCGTACGCAGACATACCGTAGAGACTGTTTTTACAACAACAAAAAACATAAAGGGAGCGGGAATGATATTTGTGTTTATTTATAAGAACGGATGACAGATACATTCTCTATACTGCACATACACCGCTAAATTGGCAACTGCAAGGAGCCTGTAACTGTGGCAGACAGTTTTGAAAGCGAGACAGGACGCAGCTTATAGCCCCTCTGTGAATTCCAATATCTTCCACGGTTAAAATCAGTTGTCAATAAGCTTAACTCGGAGTTAAACACTACACAAAGTACATTCACTGCTCAATCCAGCAGATGCAGCAGCTAACTCGGAATCGAGCGGACTTGGACCTTGCCGACTTTCTATCAGCCTCAAAAGCCACGGGAGACGTATTACTCGATTCACCAATGTTTGGTGGAAATCGTAAATTATTTTTAAATACTTTATATTAAGTTCACTTGCTTGCTTGCGTGCGCGCTTACGACCGTGCAAATCTTTCGGTCGTTTTTTAACCCACTTCCCGTGATCCAATCGAGCTGACATTTTGCACACAGACTCGTTGTGCGTGACAATTTATTCTCGTGAAAATGTTTTTCCAAAATTTTACACTTTTTAGGAAAAAATAATTATATTTAATTACCAATTGCTTAATGGTGGCAGGCAATCATCTGACCCATAGGTGGCAGCCATCTCAAGCCAGAGGACGAGAGGACTCTAGCCGCCACGCATATAAAGGATTTATAGTGAAAAACTTTGTTTTTACGGGTTAATTTTTTGCGATCGTTGAGCACGAGATACGCAAGCGAGCTTCAGGCTGGCCTTGTCCTCCGTGGTGAAACCCGTCCACCTCCTCCAATCCACGCGAGTTTGTGGGGGCAGAATTCTAAAAGTTGGTTTTCAGATCGTTGCGGTCTTAAGCAGAGACTCAACAACGGTTGTGCCAACATTTAGCCTCCTAGCCCCTTTTAGAACACCATTTCAACTTAACCTCAATCTGTTACAATTCATTTGCAATGTGTGGCCACGTACGACGCGAAATAAGTTTTACATACATAACGGTCACTGGGTTTCTGATAAATAGGACAAATGACATGGCACTTATATATGCGTACATTCAGCCCTTTATCAATCCACCACTGGACAAGGCCTCCCAACGGTGTTCTCGGTCATCGGGGTTATTTGACCATATTTCACCACGCCAGTGGTGCTGGTGAAGACGGTGACCCAGGGCCGGTTCAGACGTCACTCGCCAACTGGTGTTAGCCCTGGCCCACAATCAAACTTTGATCGCCGGGTTTACAGCGGAGTGCGCTAACCACTGCACCACTGGTCTCAACCCCTAACGGCACTTATTTTGGGTGAAAAGGTGAATTGTATAATCGATATTTTCTGTAATTGTGATGTTTGATGGTGTTGCTGCAATGTTTTTATTTTGTGTACACAGTAAAAAATGTGTTCAGATCATGAACTAAGCCCTCTTTTTCAACGTACATTGATTATATATTTTACTAGGCTGGGACATCTTCATGCATTTCATGAGGTACAGTATTTTAAGGAGAGTAATGCCATTATTAGCCCAAGAAATCCTCACGGAGTCTCTCAAGACTTGTATTCAGGAGAGTCCTGCTACATTGGGCGCCACCAGTGGCGAGATGTTGCGTCCCTCGCCTGGTACGCAGGTGGTCGTGGGTTTGATCCCAACCCTGATGATGCCTGTTGTAATATTTGGAGTCCACGTGATCTCTCTCTCTCTCTCTTCGTGATGGTCGCATGGATTTTTCATGGGTCTTCTGGTTGTGCCCTCTACATTTAGAAGCATGTGTTTAGATGATTTGGCTACGATACATTCCCACGTTTGATGATGATAAGCCACTTCTATGAGCTCGCACGTGTGATCAGGTCACCTCAGTGGGCCTTACCTGGTCAAATAAAACAGTTTATCTTCTTGGTTCTTTCGGTAAAGTCACGTAGAAGGGAAATAATAAAATAATAAAAATAAAACATAATAAAATACAATTCTCACGACGTTTCGGCCACAACGCAAGCAGCCGTCCTCAGGTGAAGAACAGGTCTGTCGGAAAGACAGCATCTGAATGAACACCACCAAGCTTGGCAGCATATATTTAAGCTAAATTCCTCTGTTGATTTAAGCTAAATTCCTCTGTTGATATGCAGATTCCTTTGTCAAGGCGCCCTTCCTCCTCTAACTCAGCTTAAATATACGCTGCCAAGCTTGGTGGTGTTCATTCAGATGCTGTCTTTCCGACAGACCTGTTCTTCACCTGAGGACGGCTGCTTGCGTTGTGGCCGAAACGTCGTGAGAATTGTATTTTATTATGTTTTATTCGTATTATTTCCCTTCTACGTTAGTTTACCGAAAGAACCAAGAAGATGAATCCCTGCAGTCACGAAAGCTTTAAATCGAAATTAAACAGTTTAGTTTAGAGTGTCTGGTTTGTGGGAGGCATTCGGGAGTACCCAGCGAAAACATGAATGGGCGATGTTCAATCTTCTGGCCAAATATCACAACTGCATGCCTACAACACCTGGCAAGCCCCGAGGTAGTTGCCCATGCACAAACTAACCGGGCTCAAACCTTGCTAAAGATTCCAGCGATTTGGCCAGAGACATTGATCGAACTCTTTTACAATACATTACGAGTATGTCCGTCACGACGCTTCGATTCACGCAAGCAAAACCGATTCTTCCGGTCGCAATGCATGCATTGAATCATGCATGTGAGAATAAGTCATTTGCGTTCATAACATACATGCAAATCATATGCTCATTCAGGCTAATCGGGCGAACGAAACTGTACAAACGGGAACAGACGGTAAAAAAAAAAACGAGAAACGATATGAACCTAACAATAGAAACAAGACCAAAAAGACAGTCGACAAATTTGACAATGCCTTCAATCTCCGAGTGGTGGGTTTCACAACCGCTGTTGGCTGCTGGCCATCGAACAAAGACGGTGGTCACCGCATCGCACGGCGCTTTCAGATGCGCTTCTGCGGCCGTCTGGAACGCTCTTCCTTCCGATATGAGGAAGCCGCCGGAGCTGTGCACTTTTAAGTCTCGATTGAAAACTCATTTCTTTAGAACTGCTTTTTGTTTTCTTTAGTTTGTTGTCCTTCCCCCCCCCCGCCGCCACCTCCGATCGGCACAGGTGGCTACGTACGGTGGCGAGAGAAGTTCAACATATACGTACGTACACACGCATGAGCTTCACCGTTTGGCAGAACTCCCAACACTCGCGTTGGGATTCACACGACGATGGACGCAGCTGAGCGACGGCGCACAGCGCGCTGCACAGCGACTCCCCCCACAAGGCGGCCGGCCGAGAGCCTAAGTTCGAATCCAGGAAATCCGCCCGTAAACGACTGCGTAAACAACCCATGAGATTACATTTACACTTATATTTGGATACATTCCAGCTTTGAGGATTAGTGTGGGAAAGTGCACTCACCAGTGTGTAAAGAACTGAGAGAGGCCTTTAACTGACGCAAAGTGCACTACATAAATAAGGAGCGAGTCACGCTAGGGGATCTCAGATGTAGCTCTGTAATATCCGCTTCTGTGGATGGTGTGGGGCCCACTGCTCTGCGAGTTTCCCATTTTACTCCGTGTCTCGTGGCGCGGCGGCGCGATCGGGATAGCGTTGGGAGAAAAATCCAAAACAGAAAAAGCACGCTTCACACGCTCGTGCGACCTCCACTGAGGATTCCACTGCGGACACGGGTGGCTGGGTCGATCCGCGTGTCGCTCCGCGTGTCGTTCCGCGTGTCGATCCGCGTCAAACGCTCGCCGGGTCCAGCGAACGCAGCTTCCACTCGATGCTCTTGCTGAGCCGCGGAGCGGTGAGAGAGTCGTCGTCTGCGAAAGGAGAGCGGCGGCGGCGTTGGACGCGACTCCCAACCTGAGCGGCAGCCCCACAGAGATGGGGGGGTGCCGCCACTGGGCGTGCCCCCTTTCAAATGTGTGCGAGATGTGATGTTAAGTGGGGAGCGGTGGTGTAGCGGTTAGCGCCACGCTGCGATACGAACCCGGCGACGCGAGTTCGATTGCCGCTCACTGCCAACACCAGTGACCATTATCTGAACTGATTCTAGGCCCTCCCCTAGATCGACTCAGCCTCAAATAAGTACCTGGTGTGGTGGGTAAACATTGCCATTGCGCAGACAAAGACGGCCGGGCGTGGTGTTGGCCACCCACCCCCTCGTGTGCCGTGCCGGCCTTCATAGGTGCTCGCTAACAACAGCACTTGCCTCAACAGTCTGTTAAGGCTATACAGGGAATCTTTGTCTTTGTTTTTTTATATTAAACCCTCTGAGATGCCTCCTGGGTATAAAAGGGGCACTGTCAAAATCACGATCGTCGATTGAAAATAAAAACTACAAACTGACAAAAGGTAAAGGTGGAGGGCTGCAATTGACTTGCTCCTGTCACTGTTGGAGAAAAGGCCTCATCAAGCATGAGCATTGGAGAGCCCCCTCTGAGGGTAGTTGGCCTACTCTTCCAGAGGTGGGAGTACCCACATTTTGCTCCACCACACACGACCTACCAATCAACTGTAGTGAGCCACTTTGCTGTGCTGGGTGGGCAGGGGTGGTGTTGGATTCAACAAACTCCTCCCATTGTTTGAAGTGCCATGCTGGGTGATTGAATCCGGCCCACTTCTGGGTTGCAATTCAAGTGGGCGCCACGGTAGCTAGGAGATGTTAACTACCTCGCCCGGTATACAGGAGGTCGTGGGTTCCATCCCAACCCTGACACCTGCGTAGTTTGAGTTTGCGTGTCTCTCCCTGTGGTCGCGTGGATTTTTTTCCGGGTTCCCCGGATTTTCCCTCCACATTTCGAAACAACATCATGCATTTAGAGTATTTGGTTGGCTGCTAAACATTTCCACGTGATAAGCCACCTCATCGAGGTATCATTTGTGGCCAGGTCGCTTCTGAAAAACAGCTACAAAGCTCAGTGGGGCCTTACCTGGTAAAATATAAATAGTTTCGTTTTAGTTTAGAGTGCTGACTGTTACAAACCGACAGACGATACCACGCACAAAAATAAATGCACAAAACTGAGGGAAAGTCAGCAAGAAGCAACACAATGAATGTATAACTACGAGCCAACAGGAGGGGAACACAATGCACACACATTTAATTTATCGCTGATGTAGCAAATTAACGACGTAGCAAATTAAAACTTAGTTCTTTCCGACGAGCATCTTAAGCGCACTTTTAAAAGTCACACACCATGCCAACGGCAAAACCAGGCCGTGGCGATACCAACCTTCCTGACCAGGGCTCGTTTCCCTGGGCTGACTCAGAGACGCTGCAATGCTGTTCACAGTTGAGTCCGGTCCAAACACCTGCAGGCCACCACAGGTTTGAGAACAACCGTCAATGTTAATAGCAGCAGCAGCAGCAGAACAAAAATCAATGACGGTTATGGCGATATCTGCACAAGCGGATAATCTCTCCACGTTCATCTGCAGAACTCCTCCTTGGCGGGCGGCTCCACCAATTTCAATGTCAATTTAAAGATTATTACGTGCAAACACTTAATAATGGGAGTTGGCCAAATACCACCAATGTAGGACCACAGAACTTGGGCAATTGTTGGCGCCAGGTCTGGCCGCCTTCCCCTCTGGTCTGTGGTTTTCTCCTTCCAACCGACACCTTCGATATCCGATTGATATTCGCATCTTTGCTGTACCGCATTTTTACTTTGTTTTGGCCTTTGTCATTTTCGTGACCTAGGGCATTCTTTTCTGCGGCCGTCTGGAACGCTCATCACGAAGTCGCTGGAGCTATGCCACTTCTAAATAATCTAGATTGAAAACTCATTTCTTTAGAACTGCTTTTGGTGTTTAAATTGTTGTTCTTCACCCCCACACCTCCGATTAGCACGGTTGTCTACGTTCGGTGATTAAGTTCAATATACATACTTACAGATGCAACTTTCACGGACATGGCTATATAAAAAGCAACTAATATTATTTATTTATTAATTCATAAATTTACATCATCGTTAAGCTTACGGGATCGTTGTTGAAATAACAAAGCACGTGACCTTTCACTAAATAATTTGCCAGTTTTGTCGGCCCCAGCGATAGGCCAAATTAACCACTGCACAACTCTCCCAAGTGTGCCAACGACACTGCATTGTTGTTGGTTACCAATGAAACAAATAAAACAATCAAGACTTAATCACACCTTGCCGTACATATATAATGTACTTGTTCTAATTATTGCGACTGTCTCTTGCCAAGAAAACCTGGATATTTCTGTGACCCGTGCCCACTGTGCCTCACTCTTTCCTGGCCGTGACCGTTATGGAAGACACGCGGCGTGGGCGGTCATCAAGAAATGGTGAAGTAAAAGTTCTGGCAGCACGCCGTGCGTTGTTTTCCCTTGGTTACACTGCGCGATCCTCTTCATTCGTTAACCGCGACACGACTCGGCTCGTGCTCCCCAACACCAGCCACGCGCGCACACACAGGGGCTTCCTGAGCGGATGACGAGGTTCCAAAACGGCATCTGTTTATTCGTACGGCTGCCGGCACGTAGGTACGCCAACGGACCCTGTGATGTCAACGTGTTGGCGTCACGATTGGTCCCCCGATACGGGGCCTCCCTTTCGTCAAGATCCCTTATCCGGTGGTCGCGTGACTCGATTATAATTTTTTTGTTCACACTGATGCTGCGGGCATTTTTCAGAGCCCATGAATCAACTGCACGTTGACTCGTGTTTCATTGTGGAATACGCCATCAAATCGCCGCTGCCGACGGTGGGACACAAAATTCGCTGCCCTCCTGAGAACCTGATTTAAGCACGGGTGGCGGAAACCCAACATTTAAGAACGCCAATTCAAACCCAGGACCTTAGCAGGGGGGGATCGGAGTCACCTAGCCACCTCGGATGGAATTAAAGGATCATTAGAATTGATTTAACAGAGGCGAGATGTTAACTACCTCGGAGGTTATGGGTACAATCCAAACCCTGACGTTTGTATATTTTGGAGTTTGGATTTTCTCCCCGTGGTTGTGTGGATTTTTCTCCGGCTGCTAGAAATTTCCACATGATACGGCGCTTTGTTGAGCTATCATTTGTGGCCAGGTCAAATTAAAATAGTCTTGTAAATTCTTGAACGTGGCCTTTAGAAAATAATGCGTTTCAAAAGCAATTGTTTCAATTTAGTAATTTTCTCAAAGTCCTATGCCGACTGCTATGGGTGTCACGACGCGTAACTAATGATTAATTCTGATCCCTCCGACAGCATTGTGCGAGAGAACAGCCCGTGGAAGCGGATATCACAGAGCTGCCGCAGAGATCCCTTCAAATGACCTCTGGGTCGACAGTAGAAGGTAGAAGCACTTTAGAACCCAGTCCACGTGGGGAATGAAATCAAGTCATAAAACGAAATTCGTCTACGCCGCTGCGGTGTCTTCACGCGGCCGCTGTGGCCGCTGTGGCCGTACCGGAGCGGCTGACGTGGCCGTCGGAGGCCACACTTCAGGAAGGGCCCTCTCGACCCGCAGCAGAAGGGAACTCAGCTCGGCCTGGAGCTCCAGACCCTCGGCCTCCCAATCGAAGAGCAGCAGCATCCTCAGCAGGTGCCCCACCTCGGCTAGAGGGACCAGGCACGCAGGATCAGCAGCAGCACTTTCACTACTCCACCACCAACACCACCGTCCCCATTATCGTCATCATCATCATCATCACCATTAGGCGTCAATAATTCGATACGAGCCTATGGGTCTCCATGTAAGTCTATGGGGCTCTTTGTAAGTCTGTGCGTATCTATGTAAGTCTGTGAACCTACCACCTGTGATGCACCCGGCCACCTCTAACCTTATCTAGAGTACGGTAAACATTTACAATGCAAGTCCTTCCAGTGGCCTATTTAGCCGTTACACGGATAGCGAACTACTGGGTGCTGTCGGCACTCGCACTCGCTAGCGCCCTCGCTAGCGCCCTCGCTAGCGCCCTCGCACTCGCTAGCACACTCGCACTCACTAGCGCACACGCTAGCGCACTCGCTAGCGCCCTCGCACTCGCTAGCACACTCGCACTCGCTAGCGCACTCGCTAGCGCACTCGCACTCGCTAGCGCACTCGCTAGCGCACTCGCTAGCGCCCTCGCACGCGCCCTCGCACTCGCTAGCACACTCGCACTCACTAGCGCACACGCTAGCGCACTCGCTAGCGCCCTCGCACTCGCTAGCGCACTCGCACTCGCTAGCGCACTCGCTAGCGCACTCGCTAGCGCACTCGCTAGCGCCCTCGCACTCGCTAGCACACTCGCACTCGCTAGCGCACTCGCTAGCGCACTCGCTAGCGCCCTCGCTAGCGCTAGCACACTCGCACTCGCTAGCGCACTCGCCAGCACGCTCGCACTCGCCCGGCACACCTGTGCTGGCGTCGACGGCGCGCGCGATGTCGCCAATGGCGCCCAGCAGGGCCGGCTCCTCGCTGGGGCTGCCCTCCCGCAGGCTGTGCCGCTTCCGCGCCGCCTTCCTGCGGTTCTTGGACGACCGCCTGCGCAAGCGTTCGGTGACTTGCAGCGTGTCTGTGGGTCTCTGTGCGAGTCTGTGGGTCTTTGTAAGAGTCTGTGGGTTTTAAGAGTCTGTGGGTCTCTGCGCGAGTCTGTGGGTCTCTGCGCGAGTCTGTGGGTCTCTATGTGTGTCTCTGGTCTCTATGCGAGTGTACGAGTCTCTATGCGAGTGTACGGGTCTCTATGGTAGTCTGTGGGTCTATGTGAGCGTACAGGTCTCTATGGTAGTCTGTGGGTCTCTATGCGAGTGTACGGGTCTCTATGGTAGTCTGTGGGTCTCTATGCGAGTGTACGGGTCTCTATGGTAGTCTGTGGGTCTATGTGAGCGTACGGGTCTCTATGGTAGTCTGTGGGTCTCTATGCGAGTGTACGGGTCTCTATGGTAGTCTGTGGGTCTATGCGAGCGTACGGGTCTCTATGGTAGTCTGTGGGTCTCTATGCGAGTGTACGGGTCTCTATGGTAGTCTGTGGGTCTCTATGCGAGTGTACGGGTCTCTATGGTAGTCTGTGGGTCTCTATGCGAGTGTACGGGTCTCTATGGTAGTCTGTGGGTCTATGTGAGCGTACGGGTCTCTATGGTAGTCTGTGGGTCTATGTGAGCGTACGGGTCTCTATGGTAGTCTGTGGGTCTCTATGCGAGCGTACGGGTCTCTATGGTAGTCTGTGGGTCTCTATGCGAGTGACGCGGCTCTCGTACCCGGAGATGCGCGAGTTGCTCTGCGAGTACTTGGAGCTGAGCACTCCGCTGCTCGCAACGCTGCTCGCAACGCTGCTCGCGTCCGAGTACAAATCGCACTCCGGTCCCTCGTCGTTTCCTCCATCGGCTTAAAGAAAAAACAAACGCAATCGTGACATTTTCAGTGAAAACATAGCAATACAAATCAGGAAAAAAAATCACGAATACGCATGGATTCTGCAACGCTGCACGACAATGCATCTGCGCCATAATTTTCGCCGCGAGCCTGCGAACGCGCGATGACGGCGCTCGGCGCGACGGCCTCACCCAGGAGGTCGTGTCGTGCCCGCTCCTTGTCGGCCCGAACCACGGCGAGCCGCGCCACGTGGCGCTCAAACAGCGCCGCCTGCGCCCTCACGCTGGCCATCTGCTGGCCGTGCGCTTTGCCCGACGGGAGGGTCGGGAGAGAGAGAACGCCAGGGGGCCTCGATTAGCGCGGCGATACAAGCCACGGGGGGGCGCGAGCGCGGCCGTTGGATCCGGTCAAGCGCTGCGCATGGCGCGGCACCACCAACTGCACCAAGCGTACGACGCACAGAAGCCTTTCTTGAGATCACCGACTCACACGGGTTCATTTTGTAGTTTTTGTAAACACGGTACCATGACGGAGACAAGCGTGGGACTGAAACGTCAGATTTCACCCTTTCCCGGTGCGAGATTTCAAGTTGCAGGGTGGGACCTGTTCACCTTTGAATGTCAGAACGCGTAAGCGGTTCAGCATACATTTTATTTAGAGAGGCATAGCGCCGTTGTTTTTAAAGACGTCGCACTCACCGCAGAGAACCGTGGGCGACATGACCGCACATTATAACAACTGTGCCACACGCCCTCCCGCATGGCCTTGCGGGGGCCTCGGTACCGACAAAGTTCTATTATCTTCTTGGTTCTTTCGGTAAAGTCACGTAGAAGGGAAAAAAAATAATAATAAAAAAATAACATAATAAGATACAATTCTCACGACGTTTCGGCCACAACGCAAGCAGCCGTCCTCAGGTGAAGAACAGGGCTGTCGGAAAGACGCTGTCTTCACCTGAGGACGGCTGCTTGCGTTGTGGCCGAAACGTCGTGAGAATTGTATTTTATTATGTTTTATTGTATTACTTTATTATTTCCCTTCTACGTGACTTTACCGAAAGAACCAAGGAGATGAATCCCTGCAGTCACGAAAGCTTAAAACCGAAATTTAAAGTTCTATCATTTTTTATTCCACTTCCATCCTGATAGTGTACACGCACGTCATCGGAATGGGAAAGGGTTACTCGGGCCCATTCCAGCGAGCGCACACACAGCAGCACGAGCAGGTGCGGCGAGAAGGGACTGGGCCTCGCCTGTCATGCCGACGGCCACGTCGCCGGCGGGCGAAAGGCGACGGGCGCGCGCGTTTATCCCGTACCTTCCTTCACCGCCGGCTTCAGGTTGGTCTCCAGCAGATCCAGTCGGTTGTGCTTGTGGATCTAACGTGGGCGCGCGCGGTCAACAGGAGCGGAAACAAATCCAGGATTAACTTAATTCGTATATGGTTGTGCTTTTGATATGGTAAAGAGTTGTACAATTGGGAATAAAAAAAACATCTGGTGTTTTGTTAAACAGACCGTGGCATCTGCAGCAGTTGCGGGGACCATACCAGTCATCCACCAGTGGACTACCAGTGGACCACCTGTGGACCACCAGTAGACCACCAGTAGACCACCAGTGGACCACCAGTGGACCACCAGTAGACCACCAGTGGACCACCAGTGGACCACCAGTAGACCACCAGTAGACCACCAGTGGACCACCAGTGGACCACCAGTAGACCACCAGTAGACCACCAGTGGACCACCAGTAGACCACCAGTGGACCACCAGTGGACCACCAGTAGACCACCAGTGGACCTCCAGTGGACCACCAGTGGACCACGCCAGTCGTCCACGCACCACAAGTCTGGAACCACAGGATCAGCCAGAGGCACTCACCAGCCGCATGGCCTCCTCCCAGGCTCCTCCCTCCGTGAGCGTCACCACAGCTTCTTCGTGGTCCTGCCCAGAGACACGACCACGGACAAATAACATCCTCGACCTCGTTCGCACAATGAGGCAGGCGCTGTTTGCGAGCGCCTATTAAGGCAAATAATTTAACGTAAATTTTTTTTTGTCCATCGACCTATTGGCTTTCTAGAGGTATGTTAGCACATGGCTTAAGTATGCAAAACTCCAGAGTGGCTTCAATCTCCTGGGTCTCATCAGCAGTCAGGACCTTTTGAACAAATGTGAATAAAACGAGCGGAGGTCTGCTTATTTATTTGATTGCCCAGAAATCTCCACAACAACGCGTGCAGAGTCGGGATCGAACCCACGACCTCCTGTATAACAGGCGAGATAGTCAACATCTCGTCACTGCAGCGCCCATGCTGTAACTACTACGAGGGCAAGTGTCACGGCAATCCACTGCGCCACATCCTCTCCGCTCACCTCTGCATACTGCTCCAGGAGACAGGCAGCTTCCACGTGCTTTCTCTGTGCGGCCAATTTTTCTAGAGGAACAGGAAAAATACGTAAATAATTAATCATATCAACCAGAGCTCTTTAACCGTATTATCTGGCGGAACGGGATAAAATAAGTGTGAGCTGGGGGATCACGTGACATCACATGTGAAACTAAACTTTTTATTTTACCACGCAAAGCTATGTAGGTCTTTTTCAGAAACGACCTGGCTATCACAAATGACAGCTCAACGA
The DNA here is from genome assembly GCF_965212315.1 of Lampetra planeri. NCBI lineage: Eukaryota > Metazoa > Chordata > Hyperoartia > Petromyzontiformes > Petromyzontidae > Lampetra > Lampetra planeri. The sequence goes on along the minus strand of NC_136145.1, from coordinate 3,268,891 downwards.
AGCGGCTTATCGCGTGGAAATGTACGTCGGCCAAATACTCGAGACGCGTGATGTCGATTCTAAATGTGGAAGGAAAAACCGGAGGACCTGGAGCAAAATCCACGTGACCACAGGGAGAACATTTAAACTCTAAATATACAGCAGCAGGCGTCGGGGTCGGGGTCGAACCGACAACCTCCTGTATACCAGGCGAGGTAGTTAACACATCTCGCCACCGCGGCGCCCCCTCGTTAATGACTGTATCAAGTCACTTGATAATTGTGCTGTGACGGTTCCACCTGAAGACGGGGGCTTGTGTTGCCTCCGAAACGTCGCGATTTCATTTATTTGTTTTCGTTTTCCTTTTTTCACCTACGTGACTTTACCGAAAAACCAAAGAGTGAGGATCCTTGCGGTCACGAAAGCTTCAAATCTAGAACGCACAAAAGTCGTGGAACTCCCCACGCCCCCTCCCGTCTCACCGGCCATGTCGCGCGCGAGCCGCGTCAGCTCCAGCGCCGGGTAGCCGAGGCTCGTGGCGGCGCACAGTGCCTGGCGCCAGCAGCCGGCGTCGCGGAACGCGGCCAGCGCCGCCTGCCACAGCGCGGCGCGAGCAAACACCAGGCCGGCCTCGGCACCCAGGTGCCGCTCCTCCAGCAGGTGGCGGCCAAACGCCTCGCTCAGAGCCTGGGGCACGCAACCACAACAACAGCTGCAGCAACAACTACAGCAACCACGGCTAGAGCAACAACAGCAGCAACTACAGCGACAACTACAGCTGCAGCAACAACTACAGCAACCACGACTAGAGCAACAACAGCAGCAACTACAGAAACAACTACAGCTGCAGGAACAACTACAGCAACCACAACAACAGCTGCAGCAACTACTACAGCAACCACGGCTAGAGCAACAACAGCAGCAACTACAGCAACAACTACAGCTGCAGGAACAACTACAGCTACAGGAACAACTACAACAAACACAATAACTACAGAAACCACAACAACAGCAACCACAACAACAGCAACCACAACTACAGCAACCACAACAACAGCAACAACAAAGTAAATCAGTATACATAGCGCCATTCACACAGTGCCTCACAGCGCTTTACAAGAGATTCCCGGTAAAGACCCTTAACATTCAAACTTGGAGGTAAATAACCGCTTACAGAGACGGATTACGCAAGCGAATTTTTTTTTTCATTTTCAGACGAGCCCTTAAAAAACCTCGACTGACGAGGCCTGTGCCTAACGGTGTGGAAGGAAACGCGCTCCACAAACGAGGCGGCCGACCGCTGAAGGCTCCGTTACCCTCCCCGAAGCAGAATTGCCCGACCCGAACTCGTACTCCCCCGCCCGCCACAACCCCCCGAGGGCGTTCCCGCAGCACGCCACCCGTGTCTAACCTGCGCCAAGCTCCCCCAAGCTCACGCCGCGTGCGAGCGTGTGCACGCGCCGCTCACCGTGTACTCCTCGCCGCCGCACGGGAAGAGACGGAGCGCCTCCCTGTAGAGCGCGCGGCTCCGCGCCAGGCTCAGCAGCTCGGGGAAGCGGTCCCGCCCTGCCAGGGTGGCAAACGGAAGATGTCCCCCGCTCGGCTTCAGGCCCCGAGGCTTCGGGCAAGCGACCGTTACGTTTGGAAGAGGGAGGTGGGAGGGGGGTGGTGTGTGGTCGTTCCAGCTGTTAGCGGGCAGGGACGGGGGGTTTGAGGTGCGTCTCGAGAAACGGGGCCTACGATGCGGGGGACGCGCCGCCATCGCCATACGATGTCGCCGCGCAAGTTGGGGTAGAAAAAAAAAGTGGAGTTTTGCGAAGAGCAGCCGGGCTATAGGAGTTGGCAATGATTATCCGCACCACAGCTGCCCCGGCAGGGCACACCCACCGTACCCGCGGACTCACCGCATCGGCTCAGATGCACCAGGGCCTTGCCGTAGCGCTTCAGGTGATTGTCGATGCTGTAGCGCTGGTAGTTCGTCTCCATCCTCTTCAGCTCGTTCAGGAAGGGCAGGTATTCCTTGGGGTCCTGGGACGTCAAGAGGTCAGGAAGAGATTTAGTCAGGAGCTGCAGCAACATTTGTTGTATGTCGACCTTCTTTCACACTGTACATAGCCAACCGTGCTAATCGGTGTGTGGTGCCGGCCACACCATCCTCTCGTGGGTTGTACCGGCCTTTCATAGGTGCTCGTGAGAGCAGCACTTGCTCCAACAGTCTGTTAAGGCTATACGGGAGATCTCCACCTTTTTATTTTTGTTTCCAATTAGCGCGGTTGGCTACGTACGGTGCAAAAGAAGTTCAACATACATACGTACGTACACATGCACACACGTGCGTGCGTGCTTGTCCACGCCCGTGTACGTGCGCACCTTCTGCGAGCGCTGAGCGACCATGAGCACGAGGCGGAAGTCGTAGGTGCCGAGCGCGCACTCGTACAGCTCGCCCTCGTCCACGAGCAGCAGCAGGTAGCCCAGCCCCTCCTGCGCCCTCCTCTCCGCCTCCTCCGCACCTCCGTCGCCCGCCGCCCCCTCCGCTGCTCGCTCTGAACGAACGGACGGACGGACGACGGGACGCGGATTTGCACCCTTTAACGTCGGCTGCGATGCCGACGGCGCATTACACTGGTCAACACACTTTTTTTGGAGTAAGGTATTCCAACGGTTTTAATGTATCTTCTTGGTTCTTTCGGTAAAGTCACGTAGAAGGGAAGTAATAAAATAATAAAAATAAAACATAATAAAATGTGTTTTATTTTTATTATTTTATTACTTCCCTTCTACGTGACTTTACCGAAAGAACCAAGAAGATGAATCCCTGCAGTCACGAAAGCTTTAAATCGTAGTTTAATGTAATTTTGGGGTGCTGCTTCCAAATGTGGCATCAGTTTTTGTCTATCACATCAGGTTTTTGAGATATCAAATATTGCATTTTCAATAAAAACTGCAGAAGAAAAATATTAAATAAATGTGGATATCTACATAAAATGATATTATAAACACACTATCCTAAAAATACAGCACCATATTTTAACACTAAAGCAGTCACTGACTCGCAACAACTTGCAATCATAAGTGACAGAGTTAATTTCGGGTAAAATCAATGAAAATGGGGTATGCCGATAGCATAAAATGAGATGTGATAGAGCAAATCTGAGATCAGATTTGGAATCAGCACCCTGAAATTAGTCTAAAACAGCTGCAAAAGTCCAGGCCAGAATTTTTTTTATTTTTTTTTGTTGACCAGTGTTATTTAGAGTTAACACGCCGGCAGCATTAACCAGGGCGGCCGACCGGATTGGAACTCTGAACCTCTGCAAGAGATGCTACCGTTGGGCCACACTTCACAGCTTCACTCCTTCTGACGGATTCCACAGCTGTTACAAAGTCGACATCCAACCACCAAGATGTGCACTCACAGTCTCTTTACAAACACCTTGCATTTCTAAGTCCCCCCCCCTCCCCGCCGCCTCGAACGCCGCTCACCGGCCACATCGCGGACTCGCATCAGAGCCGTCTCCACGTCGGGCTCCTTTCTTCTCACCAGCGCAGTCAGAATGGACAGGAAAAACCTGAGCGGACACAAGCGCACGCACGCAATGCAGCCGGGCAAACCAGTTAAGATCCTAGCCCCAAATTAAGCGTTTTTCACTCGGCATTATTTTGCACGTTCTGTGTTGTACGTATGTAGGTTGTAAAAAAATTAGTTTTCAATCTGAATTTACAAGATCGTTCCAGACGGCCGTAGAAGCGCATCTGAAAGCGTGTGGTGCAGTGACCATCTTTGTTCGATGGTTAGCCACAAGCCACTGTGAGGATGACCGGAGTTCGCGTGATGGAAGAGCGGGGGGGGGGGGGAGGCGTGGCGTCAGTGAGATGCACGAACCCGTCTCAACGCTGTGGGATGTTGGTGACGTCATCGCCGTGCACTTGCCCGCCCGCATACCAGCCAGCCAGCAAAACTTTTTTTAATAACATAGTATAATATGAAAATGGCACCAAACTGAGTTGATTTCGTTTTCGATAGTGGCGCCATTATTCGATTCACAAAATTCCGACATAAAAAAACCCAAGAGCTCTCAGTTTGTGTGGTTTTAAAGATACTTTGCACCACCCCGGCTGTATGAACAGGCGATTGAAACCTTGTTCAGTAGGATTCAATTCAACAATTCATTGCTTACAATGAATTGCTGCGTATGTGACGCAATTGCTCTCCCCATCAGCCGTTTACAGCCGGGTCGCCGCCAACCCCAAATAAACCGACCGATTGTGACCTTTAAGATACACGCGTAGCGTGCTATGCATTAGAGAGCTGTCTATTTTACAATTTACAGGGACACGGGCAGACGGGCCATGCAGCCTCCGCTCGCATGAGTGAGTGAACGGGGCGGGCCGAGTGTGCACCACCTGTCTGGGTCCAGGGCCTCCATGGCTGCCCGCAGGCCGTCGCACACGGCGTTCACTTTGTCGGTGCTGCGTGCACCGGGCTCGGCGGTGACGGTGGCGGTTGTTGTGCCGGTGGCGACGGCGGCAGGCGGTTGCGCCCAGCCGTATGGCACAGGGTACATGGTCCGCGCGACGTCTTCGTCCCTGTGCGAGCGAGGACATCGGTACGATCTCGTATATTTCGACGCCCGTTGTGTATTTGGAGTTTGCGTGTCTCTCTCCCTCTCTCTCTCTCTCCCTGAGGTCGCGTGGATTTTTCTCCGGGTCCGCCGGTTTTTCCCTCCACTTTTAGAATCGACGTGCTTAGGGAGAATTTGGCTGCTGTACATTTCCACGTGAAAAGTCACTTAGTCGAGCGATAATTTGCGTTAGCCAGGTCGCTTCCGAACAAGAGCTACATAGCTAAGTGGGCCTTACCTGGTAAAATACAAAGTTTAGTTGATCTATCACACAATGCACAAGTCTCAAGACTCCTTTTTCCAGAGAGACCTTTATAAGGAGTTTCTTGGGAGAGACGGAGTGGTGGCGCAGTGGTTAGCGCACTGCACTCTCAACCCAGCCGCGTTCTGTTCGATTCCTGGCCGCGGCTAACATCGGTGGCGAGTGCGATGTGAAACGGTCCTGGGCTCCCACCGACAACCAACCCCACACTGACCATAACGGTGAAGTCATGCCAAGCAATCTCCGTCAATGACACAACAGGCGGAAACCTTCATCCAGCAGTGGAATGATAAAGTGCCGGCAAATCAGCTTGCTTCCTCCATGCAAAACACGCACCCCCCCCCCACCCACCACAACCTCCTCCTCCTGACCGCACCCCAGCACCCTGAAAGTCCCAAGTCGCTGGCACCTACCCTGCCGTGAAAAAATCCTCAAGAGCAAACTTGCCACATCCTCAAGCGATCCACCAACCCCCCCCCCCCCCCCTCGGGCACGACAACGCGGGGCGCGCCGAGCCGAGCGACGTCACGGCCAGACGGACGTGAGTGCCCGGCGCTCACCTGAGCTCGGTGAGGAACAAGTTGACATTGCCGGCAGACTGCACTTGCGTCAGAAATTCCCCAATGTTGTCCATGAACGCCTGCGAAGGTGGGAAACACGGCTGAGCGGTGCGCGAGCGACGCAGAGGGGCGCGCGCCGCATGCTCTGCAAGCACGACGACACTCACCTTGGGGTTGTGATCGTAGAGAAGATTCAGGTTTATCCTCTGCTTTTTCATGCACTCGAAAGCTTCCTTGAACTGCAGGCTGCCGGGGATTAACGACACAAAGATTATCATTATTATTTGTTTTTGGCGTAGCGCCCTCCCATACGCCGGCGTGTCTCGTCTCGATGGGCACCCCCAGTAGCAGCCGTCCCTGTGCGACACAAGGCGACCCCAGCACCTGGCCTGCGGGATGCTGGTAGCGGCGCAATTGAAACGCAATCGGGAGAGAAAGAGCAGGATCGGGTCGATGAAACGACAGAGGCCTCGACAGTAAACGTCTCACCTGTCCAGCCACTTGCGCACCTGCGACAAGAGCAGAGCCCTGGGCTGAATCGTCTCCAGATTCCCCCGCGGCATCTGCCAGACGCACGAATGCACGCGCACGCAGTGAGTTTAACACGTAGCAGGCTTTCGCGACCAATATTATTCATAATCAACGTTTTTGGGTTTAGATCGCGTTATTTATAAATGTGTCGTAACCCTCCACCACCCGACACGGCCAATCAGTAAAAAAGTGTCACGTTGACAAAAGACAAATAGTTCACTGCTTTAGCCCACCGGTGTGTTGAAGCGTGAAACCACAACATTTACAATTTTTGAGTACTGTGACGTTTCGCTGGTAATTGCATCCAGCATCATCGGGCAATTCGCCTGAATGGTGAGGCTCTGCTCTGTCTCCCGTTCTTATATAGAGCAGCAGCAGGGTGACGTCATCATTAACTCATCAACTCAGGGCAAGCGACACACGCAGTGAGTGGCGGTTGATGCCGGTCCCTTAAGATATACAGCTCCTGTGGGGTCAGGGGTCAACAGTGCTGAGCCAGCGCCGCTGTAGAGAGCTGGTTTCGAAGCTATTTATTTTTTATTTGTTTTACAAGGCAGGGGCCACAGAGAGCTACATGGTTCTTTTTCAGAAGCGACCTGGCCACAAAAGATAGCTCAACGAAGAGACTCATCGTGTGGAAATGCATAGCAGCCAAATGTGGAGGCGAAAATCGCAGGGCCCAGAGAAAAATCCACACGACCACGGGGAGAAAATGCAAACTCCAAATATGCAGGCATCCAGATGCCATGAGAGTCGTGGGGGATATTTTGATAATACTTCACCACACTGATCGGTGCGGGCCGGCGTAGGCAGGGAGTGTGCATGCACGAGTGTCTTGATACAGAGTGTTTCTGTTATAACGCGGCACTCGTGACGAATGTGGCGTTATTGTTACGAGGGTTTAGTAATTTTGATGTTGCCGTGTGACTTTAGGGTTGCTGTGTTGATACGTGTGTTTGTTAAATCGCTGGGTGGCGTGACGGACAAGTCTACTGCACTGTGAACACAGCCACCAGAGTTCAATTGCACGGCTAGCATCAGTGGCAAAGCGATGCCTGAACCGGTCATGGGTGCCCCCTTGGCCAACTCGCACTGACCTAAATGGTGAAGTAAGCTCAATCGACCCACAAGAATTTAATTAACAGGTATGATGTATTTGTTGTATCTCCGTCATAGTTCACGACGCATCAACAAACGCCACGCGTAAAAAAAAACACGTTGTCGGCACTACTAGCTACAAGTCTGACCGCTGCAACCATGTAACTTGGGCCAAGCAGGGCCGGGGTCAGGGGGTCACGGAGGCGTCAGCCGAGACCTGCAGCACGAGCCTGCAGTCGGAGGGGACGAGGGCGACGATGCGTGAGCCCCGCTCCACGCGCCGCACCGTCTCGTCTCCCGGGAGATCGCCTCCTGAGGGCAGCCCGGCCAAGGCTGCGGGCACACGGGTCACGGTGGACATGAGGGCAAGCGACACACACGCAAGGGGGCAGGGATGGTGCCGTGGCGCGACGATTAGCACGTCGGACGGTCGCCACGGGACGCGGGTGCGAGAGGGGTCCGAGCTTCGGTGTCAGGCGAGGCTGAGGCTTCTGGCCCGGGCTGTGTTTGTCATTTTCCGCGTGCCTCCCTCCCTTGATTTGGACAATGTTCATCACGGGACCTTAAGTAGCGAAGGTTATAGTGTGATGCTGCTGCGCTCTGAAGGCTGCGGTGTAAAACTTCAGTTTCCTGACGCGACAGCTGAAATAATGGGCTCGTTTATTTAATCCCCTAGCCTCTGTCAATGGGGCAGTACTTTCATAGTACACCACAGTTAGTCCAACGGCAGCTCCCGTCAAGTGGGGTAAAGTGTGGGTGACTCTCGCGTCTCGCAGGACGTCTGGCCGGCGTGGCAGAATAGGCTAAAAACACTCTTCAGAGGGGCCCTCTAGAGTTGCATTGAGTGGCAGCTCAGCCCAGCAGAGGCTCACGCTCGTGGAGGTCCATCAGCCAGCAGTGGCACGAGCAAGAAATTACAGGGCTACAGCTTTCCCTTGATCCATGGTGAACAGAGGGCAAAAGTGAACGCGATAACCCCTGCGCTACCGTCACGGCACGCGGGTGCGCACGGCGCAGCGCGAAGCTTCACCTGCGACGGGGGCGAGGCGGCTCACGCAGCGCAGCGTGTGGAGGCGCGTGGTGAACAGCAGCAGCTCCGGGTGGACGCAGAACGACGTGCAGTTGGACGCCACCTGCCGAACGCGCAGGGCCCAGGCACGACGGCGCGGTTAAGGCCAGGGGTCACGCGACACGGCGAGCCGTCGTCGTCGTCATTACCGTCGTCGTCACCGTCATCGCCACCGTAGCGCCCTAGCCTATACGTGAGCTTGAGCGTGGCATCATCACAGCACGATGAAGAGTGGCAATGGCATGGAGAGGCCGGGCAGATGACAATGATGATCACGATGATGACTAACGCACTGACAAGGATGTGCCAATGAATCTTACCTCAGTGTCGTTGGCGAACAGCCTTGCCCGCTCAGTAAGTCCCAGGGCAACTTCCTGCGAAGGGGACAGTGACACGATTACTACGATTTATGCTCGTTTACACGGGAGAGCCTCGCCCCCAGTTGACTTTGTGTGAACAGGGGAGAGCTCAAGGAACCAGGAGAGAGTCTCGTTCGTATGTTGAATTTCTTTCGCACTGTACGTAGCCAACCGTGCTAATCGGAGGTGCGGGCGGGGGGGTCGGGACAACAAACTAAACACAAAAAGCAGTTCAAGAAATTAGTTTTCAATATAGATTTGAAAGTGCATTGCTCCAGTGAATTCCTAATATCGGAAGGAAGAGCGTTCCAGCCGGCCGCAGAAAAGAATGACCTGGGGTCACCAAATTGACAACGCAAAACAAAGTAAAAATGAGGTACAGCAATGATGCGCATTTAAATCGGAGTCCCGTGACTCTCTTTGCAGGAGGGTCCTGCCAAGTGGAGTTTCCACCACTGGCTCAACGGCTGTAAACGGAAGATTGAACGCTGCCCCAATGCTCATTGGAGCACGCAGCCACTTGACAAAAACTAGATTTGAAAAGCCATCGAATCGTGGGTGAACAATTCTACACCAAGTACGGTAATGCAGTGGTCAGTGAGCAACAAATCCCGTGGCCCGAGAGTTCCCGCTCATGGCCAACACCTGCCCTGGTCCTCCTGTAGGTCAACTCAGCCTCAAACGCGTATCCCGTGTGATGCGTAAACATTGCCACAAGGACAGACAAATGCGGCTGGGCGTGGCGCTGGCCACCCGTGTCCTCGTGTGCCACGGCCGGCCTTCATAGGTGCTGCTCGCTAACCGCACTTGCCCCAACAGTCTGTTACGGGCTACATGGTGGGAACTTTGTCTTTGTACTCGGTGCGCATTCCCCGGTCCGGGACGCCGCCACTCACCTGCCCCGCCATGGTGCACACCTCCACGTGCACGCAGGGCACCGGGAACGACACGGGACGGCCTCCCGCGTCGGTCCACGCCTCCACGCTCAGCGGCTCAACGGCTGTGGGCGGACACGGCGACGCTCTCTAGGTCCGCTCAGCCCAAAAAACGGGCATCTCGGTTGGTGCCGCACGCAGTCGCGCGCGTGCGTGCCCGAGGTGGCGTTGTCATCGTCGCACCCGGATTCGAATCCCAGTCACAAATGCCACCAGCCAATTGGATCGGGGGGTTGTGTCAGGGGGTGGGGGCGAGGGGGATTGCGTCGTAAACGGGATTTAAGCCTCGTCGGTGTGGCGCTCGCAATGCCCTGCCACCTGTGGTCAGACGGGCGAGGTCACTCACCTTGTTTCGGTGTTCTCTAAAGACTCACCTGTTTCCCCTGGCCTAAACTTCCCATGTGTAATGACAATAGAGCCTGCATGCAGTGCGAGTGGACTAGTGGCCACGGGAGGTAATGACAGGGGAGTCAGCCTGCAGTGCGAATAGACTAGTGACTAGGGAGGTAATGACAGGGGAGTCAGCCTGTAGTGCAAATGCACTAGTGGCCACGGGAGGTAATAACAGGGGTATCAGTTGTGAGTGCGAAGGGACAGGTGGTGACGGGAATGTTGGAGAAGGGAGCCATGGTCAGGTGACGGAAGAGGACGGTGGAGTCTGCTGGTGGAGCGAGCGTCCAGAGTCAGAGAGAAGGTTCGAGAAGGAGGGCGTGGCCTCGTGTCGGTATATAAAAGGGAGATGCGCGGGAGACTCGGGGCTGTTGCAGTGGGGATCTCCGCCTGATGTCAAGTGAACGCGTCTTCAATAAAGTTCCATCTCATGAGAAATGTGTCAAGTCGTCGTTACACATGCATGACCAGTGTTCTATTTCTATTTCCTTACTTTGTACACGGCGCACTCAAATCCTTGGATAAACGTCAATTATTATTATTATAACTTAGCGCTCGCTAACGGAACTTGGCGCTCACTCGCTCACCGTGGCAGCAGCGCAGGAGCTCCCCGTTGGAGAGCTGCAGCAGAGCGGAGTCGCCGCCAGGGACGAGCGTCACGCTCAGCACCCGCCCGTGCAGCTCCAGCGCCGAGCTGCAAGACGTCATTAATTAATCCCGTGTGACTTACAACGTTCATCTCCTTGGTTCTTTCGTCGAAGTCACGTAGAAGGGAAGTAATGAAATAATAAAAATAGAACGTAATTATTTTATTACGTTTTATTTTTATTATTTTATTATTTCCCTTCTACGTAACTTTACCAAAAGAACCAAGAAGATGAATCCCTGCAGTCACGAAAACTTTAAATCGAAATTTACAACGTTTACTTTGTTCCGTCTTCCTCTGCCAAGACTATTCGCCCCAAATAGTAGTAAATTCGCGTAAACTACAAAGATTTAGACTCCATGGAGATTTAGACTCTATACAGATTTAGACTAGAAAGATTTAAAACTCCATGCAGATTTAGACTCTATATAGACCAAGACTCTATACAGATTTAGACTAGAAAGATTTAAACTCCGTGCAGATTTTGACTCGATGCAGCTTTAGACGCGATACAAATTGAAACTGCCGAGTTCACCCGACGGCTGTGAGCGGCTCCTCGGCGGGTTCCTCGCCGCCGTCCTCGCGCGGGGAGCCCCTGAGCAGCATCACGACGGAGCGGCACAGGGAGGAGCCCTGGCTCACGGCCAGGAAACGATCCCGCCCGAGCCACGTGAACTCGCGGAATCCTCGCATCGAAGACGGCGGCGACGACCCCCCCGTCTCTCCTCCTTCCGCGCGATCGCTCTCCCGAATCCTGGGAGAAACACGACGGACGAAAAGGATGAGACGATCGCCGTCGTCGCCGTCGTCGGCAGCCGTCGCCTATCCACGACCGTCGCCATCGCTAATGGCCCAGTGCTATGGCCTCATCCATCTCACGCTTGCGCGCGGACCGACCGCGTCGCTCCGTCCTTCCGTCGGTTGTCCTCCGCAGGGCGTTCTCCACGTTGGCTGCGATTCTGTCGCCGGTCGCGCCCGTTATGGCCATCGTGCCGTGACGAGTCCGGCCCAAGCACCGCTGCTTCCTTTGGTTGCCAACATAACCTCTCCGATTGAACCTCTCCGATTGAACCTCTCCGATTGAACCTCTCCGATTGAACCTCTCCGATTGAACCTCTCCGATTGAACCTCTCCGATTGAACCTCTCCCATTGAACCTCTCCGATTGAACCTCTCCCATTGAACCTCTCCCAATGAACCTCTCCCATTGAACCTCTCCCATTGAACCTCTCCCATTGAACCTCTCCGATTGAACCTCTCCCATTGAACCTCTCCGATTGAACCTCTCCCATTGAACCTCTCCCATTGAACCTCTCCCATTGAACCTCTCCCATTGAACCTCTCCCATTGAACCTCTCCCATTGAACCTCTCCGATTGAACCTCTCCCATTGAACCTCTCCCAATGAACCTCTCCCATTGAACCTCTCCCATTGAACCTCTCCGATTGAACCTCTCCCATTGAACCTCTCCGATTGAACCTCTCCCATTGAACCTCTCCCATTGAACCTCTCCCATTGAACCTCTCCCATTGAACCTCTCCCATTGAACCTCTCCCAATGAACCTCTCCCATTGAACCTCTCCCATTGAACCTCTCCCATTGAACCTCTCCCATTGAACCTCTCCGATTGAACCTCTCCCATTGAACCTCTCCCATTGAACCTCTCCCATTGAACCACTCCCATTGAACCTCTCCCATTGAACCTCTCCCATTGAACCTCTCCAATTGAACCTCTCCCATTGAACCTCTCCGATTGAACCTCTCCCATTGAACCTCTCCCATTGAACCTCTCCCATTGAACCTCTCCCATTGAACCTCTCCCATTGAACCTCTCCCATTGAACCTCTCCCATTGAACCTCTCCCATTGAACCTCTCCCATTGAACCTCTCCCATTGAACCTCTCCCATTGAACCTATCCCATTGAACCTCTTCGATTGAACCTCTCCCATTGAACCTCTCCGATTGAACCTCTCCCATTGAACCTCTCCCATTGAACCTCTCCCATTGAACCTCTCCCATTGAACCTCTCCCATTGAACCTCTCCCAATGAACCTCTCCCATTGAACCTCTCCCATTGAACCTCTCCCATTGAACCTCTCCCATTGAACCTCTCCGATTGAACCTCTCCCATTGAACCTCTCCCATTGAACCTCTCCCATTGAACCACTCCCATTGAACCTCTCCCATTGAACCTCTCCCATTGAACCTCTCCAATTGAACCTCTCCCATTGAACCTCTCCGATTGAACCTCTCCCATTGAACCTCTCCCATTGAACCTCTCCCATTGAACCTCTCCCATTGAACCTCTCCCATTGAACCTCTCCCATTGAACCTCTCCCATTGAACCTCTCCCATTGAACCTCTCCCATTGAACCTCTCCCATTGAACCTCTCCCATTGAACCTATCCCATTGAACCTCTTCGATTGAACCTCTCCCATTGAACCTCTCCGATTGAACCTCTCCCATTGAACCTCTCCGATTGAACCTCTCCCATTGAACCTCTCCCATTGAACCTCTCCCATTGAACCTCTCCCATTGAACCTCTCCCATTGAACCTCTCCCATTGAACCTCTCCGATTGAACCTCTCCCATTGAACCTCTCCGATTGAACCTCTCCGATTGAACCTCTCCGATTGAACCTCTCCGATTGATGCGAATTCCCTGATCGTAGTGTTCCTCGAAGTAGCCTCACATTTTAACTGCAATGTGACTCTGAAACACTGCACAGAAAACCTGGTCTTGTGTCAATCAAGCTAAATTGGCGATAATTATCCCACTCCTGCGGGCGAGCGAACAATCCCGCACCTGTACGTCCTGACGAGCGAAGGCAGGCCCACGCGAGTCCTGAAGCCGTTGCCGCAAGCCTGCCCGAGGCGCACGGTGGGGTCTGGCGCGGCGCCGCCGTCACCGCCGCCGTGGGCGTACACGAGCACGCGGCGCCGGTCGCACAGCAGCACGGCGACGTCGTCGGCGTGGCCGCTCTCCGGGCTGAAGGAGGCCCGCTCCGCCGCGAGCGGCAGCTGCAGGTGGAAGGCGGCCATGGGGGGCGGCACCGTCATCCAGCGGAAGGGCGTCAGCAGCACGCGGTCTGTGCACGGGGCGGGGGGTGGGGGTTGACGACACGCGGGGGGTCGTGTTGTTGACCGCAAGGAAACAACAACCAAGGCGCGATCCGTCCGGCAACGTTTATAAACCGTCAATTCATTTGTTTATTTATACCGCACGCCTCCTGCTAAAGTGTGCGTGCTTCCATCCCTTTCAAGAAGGGTGGCCAGAGTGGAAGAGTAGGCCAAATGCCCACTTGGAGGGGCTCTTTCGAAGAGCACCCTCTAGTGCAGGCCCTTCCACCCAAGCAGTAGTCGTGCGAGCGAGCAATTGCAGGGGCTGCACCTTTTACTTTTCACCGCCACTCCCACGCAGGAGACCTCAGCGGCGCGAGAACACATGGGGCGGAATTCGGGACGGTTACTCGGCAAGCAAGCGATCGCAGAGCGAATGATCGCAAACCAAACTGCAGAGGCAACACGCGGAATCGAGTCGAACCAGTTCACCGTCGTCCTCGCCGCCGCCGTCGCCGCCGCCGCCGTACTCACCCCCGTCGATCACGGCCACGCTGGAGCCAGCGCCCTCGTCCACGCAGCGCCCCGCGTCGGTGCCGGGCCACCACTCGCGCACCACGTAGGCGCCGCCCGCCGTCACGCAGTGCAGCCGCTGGGCGCACTCGGGGTCCCAGCACAACGCCGCCAGAGGCTCGCCGCCACCGTCGCCGCCGCCTTCGCCGCCCCCCATCTCTAGGCTCTGCTTCAGGTACCAGTGGTAGTTCCCCACCATCCACAGCTGCACTGCTCGATGGAGGAAAAAGGGATGGAGGGGAGTGCGGGACGATCGTTGTTTTTTTGTATTATTACGACCGCTTCGCTTGTTCACCCGGGATGCTCTTATCAAATGTGTGCGGTAGGCAGCCATGCCTGTGTAATGACAGGGTGCCACCTGTTGGCCTGAAGGGGTAATCGCAGTTATGGGTACATTACGTAACGCCTAATTATGAGGGAGGTGTATCTTAGGTAAAGGTGAAAGGCGGAGTCAGTCGGAGCTCCGCGAACCTGCTTGAGGGTTCTGGAAGGGGGCGTGGCTGGAGGCGGGGCTTGACCGCGCTGGGGCCTATATCGTCATCCTCAGCAACGTCATTCTCACCACCGCCATTACCAGCAGCGTCAGCATCACTACCGCTATCGTGACGACGACTTCCCACCTCTACCACCAGGACCACCACGGCCACCACCGTAGCCTCCACCTCCACCATTGACCAGCAACCACCCCCGACTCACCGAAGCTGCGTCTGTCTCCGGCGGGAGTCTCCGTCTCCTTGCCAAGCTCTTCGAGCCACACGGCCAGGATGGTGGAGTCCACGTTCCACAGCAGCTCCCTCACCTGGCGGGACGAACCAGGAGCCGCGAGGGGTGAGATCAACGGAGGTGGAGCCCCGGAGCGTTTTGCTGACGTTACTGCTGGCGACAGTGCCCCCCGTTGAGGGATCTCTAGGCCAGGGGTCCCCAACCCCCGGGCCGCGGACTGGGACCGGTCCGCGGCCTGTTAAGAACTGGGCCGCACAGCAGCAGCAGGTGAGAGCGGTGAGTCCGTGTGTGTACACACTCTACACACCGCATAGTGGAGAGCGGTGAGTCCGTGTGTGTACACACTCTACACACCGCATAGTGGAGAGCGGTGAGTCCGTGTGTGTACACACTCTACACACCGCGTAGTGGTGAGCGGTGAGTCCGCACGTGGCCCGCCCCCATTGTTTTATTATTGACCACTTCCGTCCGCGCCTCTTTCCCGCACTGCGCACTCGTCTCAGTCACGGTTTGGGTAAGCCCACAAGCTCTAACGCCTAGTAGCCTAAATGAGTAAAAAACAAACGTCGCTGGAGAGCTTCTTTGAAGAAGGGGAAAGACCCAATGATGAACCCCCCCTCCCCCCCCGCCGGTCCGTGAAAAAATTGTCTTCCACGAAACCGCTGCTCTCGGCAACCCACCCCTCTTGAAGGTAATTTGGCCAATTCTTTCGCACTGGCCAGAGGTCGGGGTGCCTACACTTTACCCCAACGCACGCGACAAGCCCATCGACCGTGTTCGTTCCTATTTCCACAGCTGTGTGGATTTATAAACGTACCCAGTCATTTCAACCGCCGCCTGGGGAAATCGAAATCAAACCGGCAACGTCCCTGCACCGCCCTAGCCATTACAGCATGTGACATCATTGCACCTATCTGCTGCTGTTAAAGACTCCCGCGATGTACATGGTCCACTCAAGCACCCAGTGAATAACAAACGCTGCACAGGCCGCCCGGAAGCCTCGGCCTAGCCTGACCATCGCGCACCTGCATGTCGTCGCGGCCGAAGGGCAGCGTGAACTCTCCGTGCGCCAGGCCGTTCCGCTCCAGGAACACCACGTCGTGCCGGCCGGGCTTGCGCTGCGAGCTGGCGATCAGGCTTCCCGACGGCCTGCACGGCGCGGACGTTAAAAACACACAGCGGGACCATTAGTGGGCCTCGCTGCGGCTACTGTGCGGGCGGCTGTGGAGAGAGGGGGCGGCTGGGGTGAGGGGGGGCAGCTGGGGTGAGGGGGAGCGGCTGGGGTGAGGGGGGGCAGCCGGGGTGAGGGGGGGCAGCTGGGGTGAGGGGGAGCAGCCGGGGTGAGGGGGGGCAGCCGGGGTGAGGGGGGGCAGACGGGGTGAGGGGGGCGGCCGGGGTGAGGGGGGGCGGCCGGGGTGAGGTGGGGCAGCTGTTGGTGGAGGCTGCTGTACGAGGAGTCCATCGTAAGGGGCGACCACGTGGTCGCACTTCCCACCAAATTGAATTGTCACGCCCATGTTTTGGCGAGCGGAGCCCTACGTTTAACATACGTTTTAAACGCACCCGATTACGGTTTCGTAGTATGTGACGCAGGTTAAATGCACTGGAACGCCATATTGTGTTGCATTTTGGCGTCGGCACTATTAGGGTTGGTTGCCGAGGAGATGCTGCTCAGGCAGGAAGCTGCTGCTCAGAGAGAGAGGCGGCTGCCCTGAGGGTGGCGGCTATGGCGGCTAAGACCGAAACAGAAAGACTTCTTCATATTTCTGGCAAATCGCCTGATGACACTGTTTGTAATCAACATCGAAACGTCGTTACTCAAATTTAACATGTTGTGGATTTACTCTCCAACACACTGGTGTGTTGAAGTTTACGTGACAAACCTTACTAATTGGCTGTATCGGGTGGCCGTGGTGGGTTAACGACACGTTCAAATTGACGCGATCTAACCCAAAAACACCTCTATTACGGACAATATTGGTCGCGAAAGCCTCCGTGTTAAACTGTTGTGGGTGGTTGCTATGGGAACGGCGGGCTCACTTCCAGGCGAGGGCGGGCTCGAGACCTGCGAGCATCTCGCTGGTCGCCTGCAGCGCGCACTCGCGGCTCCACACTCGCACGCGCCGGGCTCCTGCACACGCACAAAGACAAAGATCTCCGTGTAGCCTTCACAGACTGTTGGGGCAAGTGCTGTTAGCGAGCACCTATGAAGGCCGGCACGGCACATGAGGGGGTGGGTGGCCAGCACCACGCCTGGCTGCCTTTGGCTCCCCAGTGATGATGTTTACACACCGCACCAGGTACTCATTTGAGGCGGAGTCGACCTAGGAGAGGCCCAGAACCGGTACAGATAATCGCCACTGCTGTTGACCATGAGAGGGAATTGAACTTGGGTCGCTGCGTTTGTCGCGCAGTGCACTAACCGCTACACTACCGTTCACACATGCACACACAAAACAAAGATCCCCCGTATAGCTTTAACAGACTGTTGGGGCAAGTCTTGTTAGCGAGCACCTGCGCACGCACACACACACACACCCATGTGTACGATTAACGCATGAACACACACGCAGGCATGCACACACACACGCCTGCACGCGCGCACACACACGCTCGGCACAGCCCCCGACGCGGGCCGGTTTGTGCGGTGGGGAAAAAAAAAAAAGTCGGAGTGGGACCTCTCACCCGTGTGTGGGCACACGGAGCTCACGGCGAAGAACTGCCCGTCGCCACGCCAGCTGACGCGCGGGCGGCCATCGTCCCAGGTGAACGCCGGCGCCACCACCTGCAGGGGGCGAGGACGGAGCGATCGAGAGGGAGCGGTGATCCCAGTACCCCCCAGCCGGCGCTGAAGGAGCTTGCCTCAACGAACTCCCCCCACCCCCACCTCCATTTCCCAGCCTCGCAGCGGCGGCTTTTGGACAGCCATTGAACAAAGACGGGTCGGCACATCGCGCGTGCTTTGCGCTTCAATGGCCGTCTGGAATGCTCTTTCTTCCGATATTAGGAAGCCACTGGAGCTACGCACTTTTAAATAATCTCGAATGAAAACTCACTTCTTTAGAACCGCCGTGTGTTTAGTTTGTTTTACTTTGCCTCCCACCTACGATCAGCGGAGTTGGCTACGTACGGTGCCAAAGAAGTTTAACTTGCATACAAACAGGGACCTCTCCGCCAATGTCCTTGGGAAATGAAAAAACTGCGCGTGCGGTCACAGTTACGATTGTTTAGTCTCTTTTGTGATGCTGATTATTGTGACAATTAACATTAATAAATAAAAAAACAAAGGGAATCATTAATTTCCAGCTTCGTTTGGTCGAGCACGGTAATGAGGATTAAATAAACACGAGTGATACTTGGCTAACGGCTGCGGACAGGAGAATTGAGATTTCTAAGTTCTATTATCTATTTATCATCCTCATCAGCCATGATCAATCCACAGCTCAGCAAGAAAAGCTTCACCCAAGCAGTGACCATCTCGCACCGCCTATTAACACGATTCGCTACGTACGGTGTGAAAGAAGTTCTCTGAATTCTACGATTCTCTATCATCGTCACCATGGCCATCGCCGTCACCACCAGCCGTGGTCAATCCACTGCTGTATCATCTCCCATTGTCCTGCGATGCAAACAATGCCAGCTGGCACCTGCACACGGGCCGATTGCAACGCTCCATCACCGCTCGTGAAATCCTTCCGATGAGCAGGAAATGTCCCAGAAAAAAAGTTGGGCCGGACGGCCAGTCACGAGTCCCCACGGTGACGTAAAAAAACTATTCATCTCGCCGTCAATTTCAATTCACTTGACCCGTTACCCGTCGCGTAAGTTCACTGCAGCAGCGGCGGCAACTCCAGCCAAGTGTTTGGAAACGTGGCGAGCGATGAGGTACGGTCGCGCGAGACGCGGGACGAGAAGCGGGGAGGGGGTCGGCGTTGACCTCCTGCTTCTTGTGCGCCGCCTGCTTCCCCTCCGAGCCGTGGAACTGAGTCTCCTTCCGCCCCCAGCCGACCGTCACGAACTTGCCTACGGGAAAACAAAGCGGCGGTTGGGGAGTCTCCGCCGAACGCGGCACTCCGAAGAATAAAAAAAACGCTTTACCGCAAGTAAAAAAAAAAATCCGAACGTAAAAACGATATATATCAACCGCAAACTATGTATGACGTTGAAATTCAACTCGTGATTATTACGAGTGGCGAACATGCCGCGCGACTTGAGATGGCCTAGGCAGAGAAACGCAGACGTGCGTGCGATGGTGGGTGAGCGACCGCGTGATCCTCTGGTACCGCGAGCGGCCGTCGGTGATCGTGCAACGAAAACCACAGCGCAGTAGCTTTGACCTCTCTCGAAGTAAAATGTGTACTAAAGATTTGTTAATAATAACACTTTCTCGGGGTTTTTTTCTTCCTCCGTTTGTTTAGATTGTTTTAAAAACGTCAGGATGTAGTTCATGCATCGCCCGCAAGCGAGCATTAAAGATGGTGCGACGGTATTTATGGACATCACTCGTGACTTGAAAGAGATATTACAGGTAGGAACAACAGTTCCACACTGCCCACCAGGAATTATTTGTCTGTCTGTCTGTCGTGCATAGCCACGCCCTCGATTTGTATTTCATAGAGCGCTTCGGGCGGGCTCAGCACCACGTGACGCGCCGCCCCACGCAGCTTGCGCCGCGTGACACGGATCGCACGAATGCGCTGTCCAACCAAGTTCCTACCTGCCCACTCCGAAGGAACGTGTTAATTTTCATATACTCACACAAGACTCAGGAGAGACAGGAGACTGTGAGACAGTGCGAGTGAGTGAGTGACAGACGCACAGATCTCGATAGATCGATACCTTCTCCGAAATCATCCTGGTGCATGGGCACCTCGGTGAGCGGATCGAAGTCGCGCGTCATGGCGATGATGGTGTCCGCGCCCGTCGTCAGCACCATCACGTCCTGGTCAGGGCTCCAGCTCATGGCCGTGAGGCCGCTATCAACGCTGCCCACGCACTCCAGCTGCGAGCGGCGGCGAAACACAGAGCACACAGAGACGGGGAGATGCAGGATGACAGGGAGACAGAGACACGGGGACAGGGAGACAAGAGACACGGGGACAGGGAGACGGTCAGTCAGCGATCGTCTCATTTGCCTCCCACTGGGTGCACAGGAACCTGGCCAGGTGCAGCAGCAGCGCTTCTGCGGCCGTCTGGAACGCTCTTCCTTACGATATTCCGAAGCCACTGGGGCTATGGACTTTAAATATAGATTGAAAACTAATTTCTTAACAACTGCTTTTTGCATTTAGTTTGTAGTCCTTCCCCCGGCACCTCCGATCAGCACGGTTGGCTAAATACGGCCGCAGTTTGCCGGCGGGCGGCTTTGCGGAACCCTTCGTCCGGCAGCGGTTTAGAACAACGGCCGACGGACGGCAACGGCGGCGGACGACCACGGTCGCACCTGGGCCCTTGTGACGCTGTAGAGCAAGACGTCGCCCTGCGAAGTGGCGACGCAAGCCGCGTCGGCGTCGGGCAGCGTCTGAATCCCGACGACGCGGCCGCTCCCGTCGCCCGCCAGGTACCCCTCGTCCACCAGCGACACGTCCACGACGACCTGCGGAGGCGCCGGGAAATCAGACCCCGCTCGTTATCCACGTGCGGCGACCGTCGGCGATTGCGAGCCCAGTGTGCGAAGCTTGACGACGCGGTGGCAAGACGTTAACTACCTCGCCGCGTGTGCAGGAGGTCGCGGGTTCGATCCTGACCCCCGACGCCTGCTGCTGTATATTTGGAGTTTGCGTGTTCTCACTTTCACCGTGGGCGCGTGGTTTTAGAAACGTGCGTTTATGGTATTTGGCTGCTATAAATTTACACACGATAAGCCACTTCGTTGAGCTATCATTTGTGAGCAGGTCGCTTCTGAAAAAGAGCTATTTAGCTCAGTGGGCCTCACCTGGTCAAATCAAAAGTTTAGTTTAAGTTTAGTTGAGCGTCCCCCCCAAAATTGAACATGGAAAGTAGTTCACGTTCAGTTTTTTAACCTCTAACGGCTTGAATCTGGAGGGTTTAGAAGTTTGCTAATGGATTGTGTCGTGGTCAGCACGTCGGCCTCGCAGTACCGGTTTGACATTTCGACACGGCAGTTGAAAGTTTGGAAAATTCCTTAAATCTCCCCGCGCCTCTGTCCACCCAACAGTCTAAATGGGTCCCACCACAGTTAGTCTATCGGCAGGTCACGTGTGGTCAGTCAAAGTTTGATTTGCTCCAACCTCTTCCACGATTGTGGGACCAGCGTCGATGAGAAGGCCAAAAATACAACTATAGCGGGCCTCGCCTAGAGCTCGCTCTGGTGGAGGCCCTTTCGCCGGCAGTGGCGCGAGCGAGCAATTGCAGGGCTGCACCTTTACCGCTTCTTAGTCTACCGATGGCAAGCCGTTCGCTCTTCCAGCCGAACCACCTGGCCCTTCCTTTGGCCATGGCGGTGCTGGTGTTTTTTGACGGGCGGGCATTCACGACTCCGACAGATCCGCGCGCCGGGGCCGCTCGACCGAGCGCGTCGTACCTCTCCGCTGTGCGGGTCGAGCCCGGCAAGTCCCCGCGCCGAGCCAACGAACACGACGGCCGTGTCCGTGTTGACGCTCACGCAGTGCGCCGCCGCCAGCGCGCGGTGGGGCCGCACGTGCGAGCTCAGCGCCAGCCGGAGGTTCCTCATCGCGGCGGAGACCCCGTGCCTGTTTGGCACGCACACCGTGGCGAGATGTTAACCACCTCGCGTGGTATACACGAGTGCGTGGGTTCGATCCCGATCCCGATCCCGACGCCTGCTGCTGTATATTTGGATTTTTTCGATTTAAAGCTTTCGTGACTGCAGGGATTCATCTTCTTGGTTCTTTCGGTAAAGTCACGAAAGAACCAAGAAGATGTATATTTGGAGTTTGCGTGTATCTCTGGCTGTGGTCGCGTGGATTTTTCTCCGGTTTTCCCTCCACATTCACAGCCTGCGTTTAGAGTACTATATGGCTGCTATAAATTCCCACGTGATAATCCGCTTCATTGAGCTATTATTTGTGGCCAGGTCGCTTCTGAAAAAGCGCTATATAGATCAGTGGGCCTTACCTGGTAAAATCCAAAGTTTCATTCACAGTTTATCTTTCACACAATGCCTCATTCTCAACTCCCTTTTCCAGCGACACCTTTTGAAGGAGTGTCTTGTTTTTTTGTGGGAGGCCAAGCGGTGAACTTCATATCGCCGACATGCACTTGCCCCTACAGTCTGTGAAGGCTATACGGGGTATCTTTGTCTTTTTTTTTACTGTACATGCATCCAGCAGCACGTACGGGGAGCGGTGGTGCAGCGGTTAGCGCGAGCCGAGTGCGATTCCCTGCTCACGGCCACAAAAAGCCCAGCGACGGATGGTCTCGAACCGGTCCCGCGCCTTCCCCTAGGTCGACTCGGCCTCAAAACGAGCGCGCCGGTGATCCGCGCAAAAACATCGCCACTGGGGCCGTTGTTGTTGTTGTCACACCCCCCCCACACACACACACTTCGCGTACCGTTCCGGCCTTCTTCTCGCGAACAGCGCTTGCCCCAACTGTTAAAAGCTGTAGGGGGGGCAGGGTAGGGGGGGTAATGTTAGTCTCAGCGCCTCCCCCACCACGCTCGACTTCTCCCGTACCTCGAACGCGATGCGGTCTCTGACAGCGACAGCGGCTGCCACCACCACCACCACCACGCCTCCACGTGGTTCCTCGCACGCGGATGACGTCACGGCTCGCGCGCGCCAGCGGTGACGTCATCTTCAACACACGTGGGCGTCTACATCATTAGACCTCGATTCAAAGCTTTCGTGACTGCAGGGATTCATCTTCTTGGTTCTTTCGGTAAAGTCACGTAGAAGGGAAATAATAAAATAATGAAAATAAAACATTAAATTATTCTCACGACGTTTCGGCCACAACGCAAGTAGCCGAAACGTCGTGAGAATTATTTTATTTTTCGATGTAAAGCTTTCGTGACTGCAGGGATTCATCTTCTTGGTTCTTTCGGTAAAGTCACGTAGAAGGGAAATAATAAAATAATGAAAATAAAACATTAAATTATTCTCACGACGTTTCGGCCACAACGCAAGTAGCCGAAACGTCGTGAGAATTATTTTATTTTTCGATTTAAAGCTTTCGTGACTGCAGGGATTCATCTTCTTGGTTTTTTCGGTAAAGTAGCGTAGAAGGGAAATAATAAAATAATAAAAATTTAACATAATACAATAATTCTCACGACGTTTCGGCCACAACGCAAGCAGCCGTCCTCAGGTGAAGAACAGGTCTGTCGGAAAGACACTGTCGTGAGAATGATTTAATTATGTTTTATTTGTATTATTTTATTATTTCCCTTCTACGTGACTTTACCGAAAGAACCAAGAAGATCATTAGACCTCCTTTGCCAGTACCAAAATATGATAATCGGGTTTTCCCCCTTTTGTCTGCATTTGACTGCAAGTATTGTGGTTAATGCAGTTACATGAATCCTTGTAAAAAGGTTTCAGTTTTGTTGTCAGAAAAAAGGGGAAAAACCCGTATTATTATATTTTTGTACTGGCAAAGGAGATCTAATGATGTAGATGCTCAACCCGAGCCCCTCATTACTTTGATAGTGGAATTGTCTTTGAGCTGTTCGCCTTTTGGCGTCATCTGATCGAGCGCCAATTGGGTCGAGGCTCAAAAGAAAGCCGTCTCTGGTGTGGACCAATCAGTTTCAAGGACAATGCCTCTATATTATCAGTGTGTTTTTTGTTTGCATTTTGACTGCAAGTATTGTGGTTAATGTCGACATGAATCCTTGTAGAAAGGTTTCAGTTTTGTTGCCAGAAAAAAGGGGAAAAACCCCTATTATCACACGGGGGGTTGTTTTTTTTAAGGGGCAACGTTTCAAGTTGCACCCCCCCTCCCCGTGTCCCCCTTGGGGCCGTCCATAAATGACGTCTTCATCAGGCGAACCGCTTTTGTTGCGATCGAAACGTGGTGGGTTTTTAGCTTTTATTATTTTCTGTTTATTATTTTACATTTTATTTAATTTTATTATCTTTTATGTTTATTTTATTTTCGATCTACGTGAGAACTTTACCGAAAGAACCAAGAATATCAATAGTCACGTCTCGATTCGTGATGTCACAATCGATAGCGATCGGATAGGCATCGATTATAACGCTCACAAATCGACACGTCCAAATTCGAGTGCGTGACAAATTGATGATTTTCCATTCGGCCAAATTGTAATGGAAGGTCGTAATGTAACAGGCCCGTTTGGTCCATCCACTGCTGGATGATGACCTCCCCCACACCGTTGCCCGTCGGTGATGGGGTCATGTATCCATACTTCACCACTCTGGTCCGTGCGGGTTGAGCGAAGGTGAAGGACGGAGCAGAGACGCGCGGTGCACCAATGTAATGTGCTGCACTGCCCCCTGCTGACCATTGCGTGGTCTTTTACCTTTCGATTTAAAGCTTTCGTGACTGCAGGGATTCATCTTCTTGGTTCTTTCGGTTATTGTATTACTTCCCTTCTACGTGACTTTACCGAAAGAACCAAGATGATGAATCCCTGCAGTCACGAAAGCTTTAAATCGAAATTTAACCGCCACTACGGGGTGGGATTCCATAAAACTTTAAGAGCCTTCAACGAGCTCCGTGATAAGAAGGCTCAGCTAATCGAGTCTCTCACCTTTCTGAAGAGATGCCACGACTCTAAGACCTGGTCTTCACCTGAGGACGGCTGCTTGCGATGTGGCCGAAACGTCGTGAGAATTATTTTGTTTTATTTTTATTATTTTATTACTTCCCTTCTACGTGACTTTACCGAAAGAACCAAGAAGATGGTCTTTACCGTCAGTGGCTTTGGGGGGGGGGGGGGGGCTGCTGGAACGATCGGTTACACTTGGACTCGGCCCAAGCCAGAGGTCGAGTCCCCGATCTCCCGGCGCGGCAGTTGAATTGATGAATTTTTTTCTACTCAAATCACGCCCCCCCCCCCCACTCCGTCTTCTCTGTCATACCCGGCAGTATTTTCAGGGTGCTTCAAATATGTTAACACTTTTAGTTTCAGTTGTGTGAGTTTGGGTGTAAAGAAGAATAAATCCCTCGATGAGCAAATGAACGGATGATACTATGCTGTAACACAACAAATGTAACGTCAATAGCTTCAGAGAGTCAAAATCTCCACTTGTTCGCCATCGTTGTCAACGCGTGCCTGGAATCTTCTCCAGGTGGTCTCCAGAGCCCGAAGGCAGATTTCTTGCGGTATTGTTGCAAATTATCAGAAGTGTTCACATTTTTTTTTTATCCTTTATATTAAGTTCGCTTGCTTGTGTAGTACCGTTGAGGACGCGTGGACACCCGAGTAGAGGCACACGTATTTATTTCACAACAGTCACTGGGGACATACAGTACTGGAGGGGGTATCGGCCCCCTCACCCGGATAGCTGGGAACACACGGCTAGCTACCCCTAGCCTGCCCCCTAATCCTCCAAATACTGGGCTGGGGGAGGCTGTCTGGCCCGACACTGGTCAGTCGGGCTACGGTACCCGGAGTCCCAGAGTCCTGGCTCTGGTTCACGGGACCACGCTGCTGGCTCGGTCCTGCGCGGCCCTGACAAGGGCGGCGTCCCAGGGGAGTCCAGGGCTCTAGCTAGGCAGTCTTCGGTCTTCAAGAGTTTACTTAAACATTCTGCCCTGAGCTCTCCGGCTCATCCCCTTATATCCCGAACCCCCCCCCGCTGGGGTCAGCCCCCCCCCCCGGCTGCCCTGTGCGGACGTCGTTGCGAGCACCCTCCCGTGTGCTCACGAAGCCCCGCCCACTGTGCTAGTTTCCCGTTTGATCCCATACATACAGCTCCTCCGTAACACCCCTACACTTGCTTACGACCATGCAAATCTTTCGGTCGTTTTCTAACTCACTTCCCGTGATCCAATCGAGCTGACATTTTGCACACAGACTCGTTGTGCGTGACAATTAATGTTCGTGAACATTTTTTTCCAAAATTTTACACTTTTTAGGACAAAAATATATTTAACTACCAATTGCTTAATGGTGCAATGCAATCATCTGACCCATAGGTGGCAGCCATCTCAAGCCAGAGGACGAGAGGACTCTAGCCGCCACGCATATAAAGGATTTATAGTGAAAAACTTTGTTTTTACGGGTTATACTTGTTAAACACTCTCTAGCACACAGCATTGATATTCTGTGCTTTTTCTGGAAGACTTTGCCGTTTTTTCCTGGATTTTTTCTGTTGCTCGTAGTCACTTTAAGGTGTTTCTTGTTCATGTTTTTGTTTGTTGCGGTTGCACCCGATTCAAGAGGCGAATGGCTCACAGGGCTACACCTAATAAATGAAACTGAAAACTGAAATCAATGGGTCCACCCGTCAAACGGCAGGTCACGTGTGGTGGGGTAAAACGTGGGCAACTCGGACCTCTACACCACGAGCTTCTGCCCAGCGTGGAAGTAGCAGGTCAAGGTGGTCTCCCGAGCCGGGATCTCGGGACTGCGAGCGAGACATTGGGCAGGGCTGCAGATTTTAAACGCCTTCCACGCGAAAACCACGAACACGACGCGTGCTTGAAATGCTTTCAAATATATTTCATGTCCATTGAGCAACACGCAGTCCCGTGCAGCCCAATCCGAGCTACATTTGAATATTTACCCCGCAAGTCACAACGGCAGAAAGCTGTTCGTGTCGAGGAAGTATTGTTTTCGCCTGCACGAAGACGTTCAACCGATTTGCCGGGAGCGGTGGGGCAGCAGTGAACAAAACGCAATTTGAACCCGGCGCTGTGGGTTCTGTTCCGGGCCACGGGCTAGATTCAATGGCGAGTGACATCCGAAGCGGTCCTAGTCCCTTCCCTTAACCAACCCGCACCGACCAGCGAGGTGAAGTATGGACAAACAAGCCCGTGACCAACAAGCTGGAGGCGGGAGTGCATGGTGGGGGGGGGGGGGAGTCTTCAGCAATAGATTACCAAAGGGCTGAATTTTTTTTATTAAAGATATATTTGCTTTGGAAAAGTAAAGCCGAAATGAAAACAAACTTGTCCATTATATATTTTGGTCTACAGATTTAGATCTACCTTTAAGTCCCTCTTTACCAAATCACTCACCCAGTTGTTTACTCTTGGCTTGCCATGGGCAAACACGCAGAGATGGGGTCACGGCATCGGCTAATTGGAATCATTTCATACTCTTTGTTTTTTTTCGGTAAAGTCACGTAGACGAAAAATAAAAAGTACTTTTATTTATTTGTATTTGTATTATTTTATTTTTCATCTACGTGACTTTACCGAAAGAACCAAAGAGTATGGATCCTTGCAGTCACGAAAACTCCAAATCTAGAATGGAATAATTTTGTTGTTGGTGGTGTACAGCTTCTCCGACGTGTTTTCTGGTTGTGCCACGTCCTTCTGTTCCACACCACTTGCTGGCAGCTTATTATCAGGAATTATTGACACAGAATGATTTACACCATTGGAACCTCATTTGCCAGTAAAAAATATGATAATTGGTTTTTTACCCTTCTATCTGGCAACTCGTCCAACACATGTGAGACTAGGCTCTAAGGAAAGCTGTCTCGGGTGTGGACCAATCAACTTCAAGGACAGTGCACATTAACAGAGTTTTGTTTTTTGTTTGCATTATGACTGCAGGTATTGTGGTCTATGTAAACATGACTCCTTGTAAAAAAAAAGGTGTCAGTTTTGTTGCCAGATAGAAGGGTAAAAAAACAATTATCACAGAATGATGTTTTTGCGATCGAAATGAGCAGCTGTCAGAATTTAGAGATCGTTCAAAACGCGAGACAATGCCCAATCAATACGCAGTACAAAAGGGTCATTAGCTCATTAACTATTACACAAAGATCGCCCGTATAATCCCCAGACCGTTGGCGAGAAGTAACTGAATGCCGGCATGGTACACGAGTCGGTGGGTGGCCAGCAACCCACGCCCGGCCGCCTTTGTCTCCCCAGTGACAATGTTTACACAGCGCATCAGGTGTGCTCATTTGAGGGCGTATCGACCGAGGCGAGAGGCTAGGACCGTATCGGATAATTCGTCATCGGCGTTGGTGGCCGCGAGTGGGAAATCGAACTCGGGTCGCCGGGTAGGCCGCTACTACTACCGCTACCAGTAACTAGCGTGAAAACAAGACACACATTCTTAGGTTTTTTCGGTAAAGTCACGTAGGTAAAAAATTAAAATTAATAAAAGTAAAATAAAAATAAAGATCACGTTTCGTGTTGCCTCCGAAACGTCGTGATTTTTATTTAATTTTTATATTACTTTTATTAATTAAATGTTTTTACCTACGTGACTTTACCGAAAAAAACCTAAGTATGAATCCTTGCGGTCACGAAAGCTTCAAATCTAGAAGACACACACACATGATGCACGACCCGTGTACTTCCTCACACACACACACATGACGCACGACCCGTGTACTCCCTCGTACACACATGACGCACGACCCGTGTACTCCCGCTACGGCCGATTTGGAGTCTTGACAGTTTAAAATGAAACACAGGTAACGACATTTGCCGTTCTCATTTTATAATCGGAGGGATTTATTCTTTTTTACACCCAAACTCACACAACTTAAACTAAAAACAAAACTGAACTATTATTTCGATTTAAAGCTTTCGTGGCTGCAGGGATTCATCTTCTTGGTTCTTTCGGTAAAATCACGTAGAATGGAAATAATAATAAAATTAATGTTGTATTTGTATTATTTCCATTCTACGTGACTTTACCGAAAGATCCAAGAAGATGAACTATTGTTATTATTTTTACCAGGTAAGGCCCACCTAGCTATATAGCGCCTTTTCAAAAGCGACCTGGCCACAGATGATAGCGCAACGAAGAAGCGGTTTAACTTCTAAACTTGTAAGCCACAGCATTCCACAACCCCCACCCCGGAGATCACGACCGACACATTCAAGGATTTGCGTCACCCTAGAATTCAAATAGCTCTCATCGTGGCAGCAAGTCCGCTGTCGTCCGTGTCTTTACAAGGCATTTCGAAGTCACAATTTTGCCTTCATAGGATTTACAAACAAGATTGAGAGGGCGGCGAATGTGCACTATGTATATATAGCTGTCGTACCAAAACGGAAGAGTAGACCCTGTGTTCATATGAAGGGTTCTCTCCTTTGCGAACCGGTCAAACAAAAAAAAGGTGGGGGGGGGGGGGGGAGTTGCCAAAAAATAAATCGAGATACCACAAAACGCATTTTGCAATCACAGCTACCAGTCGGCGTCCATGCTGCTATAATAATGAAATGCTTCCAAAGACAAAAAACACGTGTTGGACAGCGTTTAATATATATAATCTACAAGTATGCATGATTCCCCCCCCTGCCCCACAACTCGTTTCGCATGAACGTCGACGAGTCGAAAACGACAATTATTATATCCATGAAATTACACAATATCATCGCACACTGCAACATGTGTGTATAGTGACACACACGCGTTTCTGCATAGCAGCCACATGAAACGGCATCCATGCCCTGCGGAGTCTGCACCGAACATGTGACACGGACGCGATGGTTCACCCCGAACCACCGTCGCGATTCGATTTCAAGATCGATTTTCTTGTTTTAAAGTGGTCATTTGGGTGACTGGGTCACGTGAAATCATTTACATCGGGAAACAAATACGAATGGCCCAAGACAAACATTCATTCGCACGCATTGAGAGTGAACTTAAAGATCAATAATTGGAGCCGTTGAATTGGACGCATTACAGCCAAATTGAACCCTCCACCCACCAACCCCGCTCCCAACTTCTCTCCATCGTTGTTGCTCCCCGGCGTCACGCGAACACAACGATCACAAGTCGGAACCCTCACACAGCAGCAGCAGCAGTGCAGGGGACACCTTCACCCCCCCCCCACCCTGGGTTCGAGAACGGACCGCGGAAGTGTACATCGCAGCCGAACTTCTACCGAGATTACTCAGATCCACAAAGTCGGGGTGTTTACACACAAAAACAAAATGTTCCGACGCGCCCTGCTATACAGATGAGCAATGCTGGTCACACGACAGTCAAAATAGATCAACGTTTTGTTTCTACTCGTACGATCATTTTGTGCAGTCGTCATTGGCGACTGTGCTGAGACCATCAGCTCGCGACACTCGAGAACTCCGCTTGAAGCCACCAGGTGGCCCACCTCTTTACACTCCTCGTCCGATGCGAACAGCTATAAGAACGTTTACATACGAGTCTACTGCGTTTGCATACATTCTACTCAACGTCACTCGTGGGGCATGTAGTCCCCAAGTGCTTTAAATATACTTTACGTGTCCTAGTCAACCAGGTGAGAGGCAATTGAAAAAAAACTATACTTTATGCAAGAATATACCATGAATGGCTTATCATTGTGATGGGTGACGGGTGGGCGATGACGCGATGAGGATTATGACGAAGGGAAGATTGATGAGCGGAAGGGAAAATGCATCGAAAGGATGAACGCGAGGATTATAAATAATGATCATGATGAAGAGTGATTGATGACCGATGGGAGGATTAGTATCATGACGATACGGTTGATGAATACGATTTGCGGATGACTGATGAAAGAGGATGCGCGCTTACAGGTTTCAAATTGTATAAAATGACAAATTCAGCTAACGCATAACAATTGGTAACATTTACTACATTTAGTAACAATTTCCAATTGTTGGCTAACGATATAGGGGCCAAATTACAATTGTTGCAAGATTATTGAGGAGCCAGTTTTACAAAGAGCCAGCTCACCAACCAATTAGGGACCACAATCACACAGCACCTCTTTTCAGCTCCACCACCACCACCATCATCATCATCATCATCCCAGGTCACTCTTGCAAACGAGACTCATCCTGGTCTCCCGAGTTCCCACCTGGTAAAAAAAAAACCCCCGCCCCTCCCCAACGTGAACTTGAAACGTAACAACAACAACAACACCCACCACGACCCACAAACCGGCATCAACCCTCAAGCGTCCGTGCCGGGCAGAAGCTTCTTGGTGCTACCATCCTCCTCCCCTTCCTCTTCCTCCTCGGAATCCGAATCGTCCTCGCTGTACGCGAAGTCGTCGTCATTGTCTCTGGACGTTCTGGCGAGCAGGTGCGAGTAACGCACGCGCGGCTTCCGGCACAGCAGCTGCACGACGGCGAAGATCACGGCCCACGTGGCCGTGCCGACAGCGCACGCTCGGAACAGCACCTCGTAGCCATAGCCAGCGACGAGCACACCGCTCGCCACTCCTCCGGCCGCGCAGCCGAGGCCGTGGCACAGCGCGAACAGGCGGTCCCTCCCGATCACCCACGCGACTCCTTCTGGTCCCAGGTGTCCCTCGGTGCTCGCCGCGCCCCCGGCGCCAACCTGGCTGCGCTCCGAGTGGCGCATGGAGGAGCTGCGCAGAGCCGGGCCGCCCAGCACGGAGAGGAGCTGTGCGGGCAGCACCAGCCACGGCGCGGAAGAGACGAAGGAGAAGGCGCCCAGTTGCCCGGCGGTGCAGGCGAGGGCGAGGAAAGCCGAGACGCCGGGCGGCACGCGAGGCGAGCAGACGGCGCAGCGGATGCACCGCGGCCAGGGGGTCGCTTCGTCATCGGCTGCGTGAGAGCACTGCGAGGTGAAGAACACCGCCTTGGCCAGGCACGCCGCGGCCACGGAGGAGCCGAGCAGCAGCTGCGTGCCTCCCGCGTCCTCGAGGTGCCAGAAGAGGAAGTTGTCCACGGACACGGCACCGACTCCGGACACGAACGCCGCCACGAGGTAAGCGACTCCGCGGACCCGTTCACGTCTCGCCACGGCGCCATCCAGCAGTTGCTGGGAGGTCTTCTCGGAGTGGGCGACCTTCGTCGATGGTAATGAAGACGACGGTGACGACGACGACGGCGATGATGACGACGAAGGGTAGAAGAGCGCTGGCAGCATGGCCAACGAGGAGCCGAGCGAGAACGCGTAAAAGTGCACGGTCAGTCTGCTCATGCCGAGCGCGATGACGCAGTCCAGGTGGGCCACGACGGCGCAGACGCCGAACACCGCCACGGCCGCCGCCACGTAGCCCGCCCTGCGACCCAGGGCCCCCGAGTAGCGGGGCCACGAGGCCGGGGCGAGCGCGGCCACCGCGGCCGAAGCGCCGCCGTCGAGAGCCGCGGAGGCCGCTCGCTTCCTGATGTAGGAGCGCAGAGAGCTCCGGCTCGCGACCTGCACCGTGGAGAGGCACACCCCGGCCGTGCTGACGGCCAGGAGGACGTAGAAGAACGCGGGCTCCTGCAGGAACACGTCGCGTAGCAGGGCGACCCCGCGAGGAGTGCCCAACGTGACCGAACCGCGGTCACTCACGTTCACTCCCCGCTGCTGCTGCTGCTCCGGGTGGGTGGTGTTCGCGGTGGACGCGGGTGCTGTTGGTGGAACAGCGCTGCTGCTGCTGTCGTTGGCGACAGCTGGCAGTAGCGCTGCTGATGACTCCCACCGAGTGCTGTTGGACGTCCACGCGGTAGCGTTGGGCTGCGGCGTGGTGCTGCTGCTGCTGTTGGTGTTCGCTTTGGGTCTCGCAAACGGCCAACCGCTGCGATGAATATCAGAAGCAGGCTCCACCACCAGTGTCCACCCGGTAGCGCATCCTTCCGTATCTGCGTTGTCGCCATAGCGATGATCTTTTAAACGGCCAGCAGCAGCGGCAGCAGCAAGAGGAGAGAGCGCTCCGTCATCACCAACACCGTAGCCGTCCGGCTTGATGGCCGTCAGACTCAAATTGGCCGCTACGGCCACGAGCAGCAAAGCCACCATCCCAATTCGGAGCCCGCTCGCCGAGCCCGCCCAGCAGCGGCTCAGCAGCGGTGCCAGGCCGAGCGCGAGCAGAGAGCGCACCGCTGAGATCACCCCGAGAGCGTCGGCGCTGATGCCCAGGTGCCTCAGGTAGATGGGGATGAAGGGCAGCAGGCAGCAGAGGGAGGCGCGGTACAACACCTCGAATGAATTGGCCACGGCCAAGGCGCGGCGCACGCTCCGAGATTTTGAAGCCATTGGGTCCCCGGCGGTGTTTGTATTTTTTTGTTATGTGGATGTGTGTGCGCGTGTTAGAGAGATGTTGTTTGAAAATAGAGGCTGCTTCCGATTGTGGCGGTCGACGACGACGACTACAGCTGGATGATGCCAACGCGTGCCAATGGCCAACTCGGCCGTCGTACGCGCTTAAAAGTTTGAGCAACGGATGTCATTAAAGACTTGGCACAAATGATCTTCTCCGTTCTAGCTCGACGCTTCTTGGTCAAGGCTGTTACCGCTCGGATGTCAACGTGCCCTCTTGCTCTCTCACCAACCGACCATCACCGTCACCTGCGCGAGAAACATCGGACAGCGAGAGCATCAGCGGCGAGCGCACGACTTTAAATCCCGCGTGGTGCCTATGGTCGCGTGTCGCGTCACTGCAGTGGCTTGCGCACTCACCCATCTACCCACCCCACCCATGCACCCATCTACCCACCCACCCACGCACGCACGCACACAGACACCCACGGGCCCACCCACGAGAGCACGCATCTAGCTGCCAGCTTAATTCCATCCGTCCGCGCGAGCGAGAGACGGAGAGACACGGCAACAAGCCCTGGCGTTACCAAATCTCCGAGCGCGTGTCAATCGTTTGACCGGGACACGGTGGCAAGCAACGGTGGAGTCTTCTCCGTGGTCAATTTCTACTCTTTGGGTGGCGATTCACTCCCGAAGAAACACGCAACGCGCACAGAAACTTACCGCGCAAGATCACGGGGGTGGTGGTGTAAACGCGCTCCGTACGAGGCGAGCACAGGCGGTCCCGACAGCCCTCGACAAACTCGATAGATCAACCTTTTCTTTTTCAAACAAAGCAGCGGAGGAGTTCGAACGCGGGTCGCCGGTTCCACCACACGGAGCACAAAGGGCGCGGGCTCTGCACGTCCCAGCAAAGTCTTGATCGCCCCCACTCCTCGAGCGAAAGAGAGAGAGAGAAACGCCCCGCTCCGACTCCGCACTTGCAACCAATTAATAATCACCCACGCGCTCCCACCCCTCCACCCCAACGACTCCGCATCGCCGCTCGAGTTTCAGACGCGCTAATTGCATTGGCGGGCGCACGCGTGGTGTGTTCTCCTAATAGGTTGACTCGGCATTAAACGGGTTACCCGGCATAGGCGAAGTTTGACTTCTCGATTTGGGGGGGGTGGGTTCGCTTTGTAGCCCACACTAGGAATCGCGGGTGCATATAATTAATTGATATATGTTTTATGTTAATTATAAAGCATTTAAAATTAATTAATAAACGTGCCCAGTTGACCCCCCCCCGTGCCCCCCCCCGTGCCCCCCCGTGCCCCCCCCGTCCCCCCCCCCCGTGCCCCCCCCCGTGCCCCCCCCCGTGCCCCCCCCCGTGCCCCCCCCCCGTGCCCCCCCCGTGCCCCCCCCCGTGCCCCCCCCCCCGTGCCCCCCCCGTGCCCCCCCGTGCCCCCCCCCGTGACCTCACTTCGCAAACTCAGCCCATGGTAGCTGGTGCGGTGTGTAAACCTCATCAGCACTGGGGAGACAAAGGCGGTCGGGCGTGGTGCTGGCTCCCCCACACTCCTCGTGTGCCCTACCCCGTGTGCCTTCTACGGTGCTACTCGCTAGCAAAACTTGCCCCAACTCTCTCTTAAGGCTACACGGGAGATCTTTGTCTTTTGTATGGAGCGTCCACCCTGCCACCCACACAACCCACCCACAATCGCTTCGTTATCGCCTTTTAAATGATGGTGGGAAAAGTTCAGACTGGTGATGATCACCATCATCATCATGTGACGATGGTGTGGTGATTGCAATCTTCCTCGCCGCTGATCGGACGGCGACGAGATTACAATCAGGCTGCTGCTACCAAACTAGTTAGTCGCGCGTGTAATCAGTCGTCCAGCCGGCTGTAATAACGTTCCAAAGACACAAAGGTCCCCCGTATAGCCTCCAACAGACTGTTGGGGCAAGTGCTGTTAGCGCGCAGCACCGACGAAGACCGGGCAAGGCACCACGAGGAGGTTGGGGGGCCAGCACCCCGCCCCGGCCACCTTTGTATCCCTAGTTATGATGTCGATACACCTCACCAGGTACGTATTTGAGACTGAGTCGACAAAGACAAAGATTCCCGTGTAGCATGTAACAGACTGTTGGGGCAAGTGCTGTTAGCGAGCACCTATAAAGGCCAGAACGGCACACGAGGGGGTGGGTGGCCAGCACCACGCCCGGCGGCCTTTGTCTCCCCAGTAGCGATGTTTAAACACCGCACGAGGTACTCATTTGAGGCTGAGTCGACCTAGGGGAGGCCCAGGACCGGTTCAAATAATCGTCACTGATTTTGGCCGAAAGCGGCCAATCGAACTCGGGTCGCCAGGTTCGTAGCGCAGCGTGGCGCTAACCGCTACACCACCGCTCCCCACTGCACATTGCCCTTCGTGTTAACGCTCATTAATTCAAAAGCTGGCTTGGCTGTGGATGAGGTGGGAGTGCGT
The DNA here is from genome assembly GCF_965212315.1 of Lampetra planeri. NCBI lineage: Eukaryota > Metazoa > Chordata > Hyperoartia > Petromyzontiformes > Petromyzontidae > Lampetra > Lampetra planeri. The sequence goes on along the minus strand of NC_136145.1, from coordinate 3,233,561 downwards.
GTGGCACCTTGCGTCGACACACGCACACACACACACACACACGTACGGACACACACACACGCGCGTACGCACGGACACACACGCGCACGCGCGCACAAGCACACGTGCACACGCACGGACACACACGCACGGACACACACGCACGGACACGCACGCACGGACACGCACGCACGGACACGCACGCACGGACACACACGCACGCACACGTGCGCACACGCACACACGCACAGGTGCCACGCGCACCCCCACCGCATGCACAGCCAAGCCAGCTTTTGAATTAATGAGCGTTGACACGAAGGACACTGTGCAGTAGAGGCGGGGTCCAGTACCCACGACTGCTTAAAATTGATCAATTGCGTTGTGCTGTGAAGTGTTCGGGCGTGTGGACGGGAGACAAAGGCGGCCGGGCGTGGTGCTGGCCACCCACCCCCTCGTGTGCCGTGCCGGCCTTAATTGGTGCTACTCGCAAAGCGGCACTTGCCCCAAAAAAGTCCGCCAAGGCTACACGGGGGATCAAAGCTTTCGTGACTGCAGGAATTCAAATTCCTTGGGTCTTTCGGTAACGTCACGTAGATAGGTTCAAATAAAATAACAAAAAGAACAACAAAAACGACGACGTTTCGATCGCAACACAAGCGTTCGAACGCTTGTGTTGCGATCGAAACGTCGTAGTTTTTGTTGTTATTTTCTTTGAACCTATCTACGTGACTTTACCGAAAGACCCAAACAATAAGACGGTGGGAATTTAAATCGACGGATCTCATCCGTGGATGTGTCATGCAATGTACGGCGTTTGACAGCAGAGGGAAGTTCGGCCACATCCGTCGTTGGACGGTACTGCTATGCTCCCGCCTCTCCGTTCTACTCCCAGACCGCGCTGACCATCGTGGTGAAGTATGGTCAAATACCCCCCGCACGGCGTGGGGAGGCAGTAGGGAGCTAGCTACACGCAGCGACCGATGTTTTGTGTTGATATTTGTTTCTGTCGTGCAATTGAAGCCGTGCAATTGAAATCGAATTCAAATAAACAAAACACAGCCCGTTGTCAATCCACTGCTGGATGAAGGGCCTCCCCACGCCGTGTCGATCATGAGGTCGAGGAAGACCGACGAAACCTCGCCATGCACGTTCTGATGTTCTCATTTACTTGATACGGCTGTCGTGCTGTGACGGTTCCACCTGAAGACGGAAGCTTGTGTTGCCTCCGAAACGTCGTGATTTTTATTTTATTTTTTATTTTACATTTATTAATTTTATTTTTTTACCTACGTGACTTTACCGAAAAAACCTAAGAATACGTTCAGATGTCACACGCTATAGCCGTGGCCGCGAATCGAACTCGGATAAAATACGAGTTGTCGATTGGTTCCACAACTGCCGTCGAACGCACAACCAGTTTAAATTTCTAGATTTTAAGTTTTCGTGACTGCAAGGATTCATACTCTTTGGTTTCTTCGGTAAAGTCACGTAGGTAGAAATTTACATAAATTAAATTAGCGAAAGCACAACCGCTAAGTTTTCCCCACCTAAAGAAGGACGCTTGTGTTGCGCCCGAAACGTCGTGATTTTATTTATTTTAATTTTCACCTACGTGACTTTACCGAAAAAAACAAAGAGTATGAACCAGTATATATATTTTTATATTTCGAAAGTTGACTGTCCGGTTGATTGGTGGTGGGGTCACACAGAGGGCAGGCACCTTGGCTCGCTTGACCCGTTGTGGCTGAGAGCCAGGCACGAGGGAGCGTGAGTCAGTGAGTTGTGTGTGTGCAGGAGCGTCACCCCCCCCCCCCCCGATCATGCACCACGGGCGGTCGCGTCGTGCTTTAGCGCACCGCGCTTCGAACCCGGCCACCTGGGTTCGATTCCCGCTCACGGACACCGCCGGCAACGATTATCCGAAACGGTCCTGGGCCTCCCCTAGGTCGACTAAGCATCAAATGAGTAGCTGGTGCGGTGTGTTAAAACATCGCCTATGGGGAGACAAAGGCGCTCGGGCGTGGTGTTGACCACCCAGCACTTGCCCCAACAGTCTGTTACAGGCTATGTGGGAGGGGGTGGGGGGGGGGATGGTTGGTGCGTAGGAGCGACACGCCTTGCGCAATCACCAGCAGGAGCCGAGTGACAATTCATCATGAAATTCACTCGCTGCGTGACTCACAGCGCCGGGTCAAATACCCGGTCAGCGTTTATACGATTGACCATCATCGGCTATCGGGGCCTGACCGCTTTTTTGCCTTCACTTCCACCCACCCCACCAAGAGCAAAACGCAGAGTGTCCCGTGTGATATTTGAGATTTAGAACGCGGAGGTAAGACGCGGTTAAATATTCTTAGGTTTTTTCGGTAAAGTCACGTAGGTAAAAAATAAAAATTAATAAAAGTCAAATAAAAGAAAAATAAAAAGAAAAATCACGACGTTTCGATTGCAACACAAGCAATCATCATCAGGTATAAATGAAATAGCAACAAAAAATTCTAACCAGAAAAACTATAGACAGACATATAAGCAGACAGATATCACCAAGATACATAGAGAGAGAGAGTAACACAGGTACAGAGAAGGCGCAGCTCTTGCAAATGATTCCTCTACGCCCACTGCTGGCAGAAAGACCTCTCGACTCGAGGCTGCTCCCAGAGAGCGATTCGAGAGAGGGAATTTGGTCATCATGTACAGCTCGTTACTCAATCTACTGCTGGATGAGTGAGGGCTTTCCAACGTTGTGCATGTTGATGGGGGTTATTTGACCATACTTTACCCCGCTGGTCACTGTGGATTGATAAGCACATGGAAAGGTACAGTACAACAATGGATGTTTCGGCACTGCCCTCTTATTATCCACGATGTACGATAATACTCATTGCCGCCATAATCCTCATCATCAACACCACCATCACCAGATGCCTTGCTCCAAATCACAAATATGACAAATAGCTGGGACGAAGATGGACATTATTTGTTTAATCCACCAACCATAACGAAAACCCGTCCTGTCAAACGACATAATCCCATTGTACACGTGGCATACAAATAATGAAATCTCATACCGTGGCATTTTGCGTGAAGGGCACGATCAGAACAACTTTTAATAAATGTAAATACGACCTGAATGCATGCATGCAAAAGCCGGCTTGTGGTGTCTCTGCTGCCCGTGTTTGTGCAATACAGTGGTGCCTGTGTCAAAGTCACGCAAACTCAAACACGGGGTGACCCGCCCTGAGTAGCTCATAGATCAGAGCGCTGAGATGGCACCACTCAGGACCTGGGTTCGAATCCGGGTTTTCGGTCACCCAGGATTAAATGAAAATGGTTTCACGGGTGTACAGAGCTGACAGTGACAGCCCTGTCACCAATGACGACACACACACACGCGCATCATCCCATTTGATTTGGTATCTCGAAAATGTTGGTTTGCCAAAGTGCAACTCTCTTGACTGTAGCAGAGTGCGCGGGGCATTTCGTCCCCGACTGTCATTATAAAAAAACTAACGCCACTGGAATGTTTTATTGTTGCGAGAAGTTTTGGGAGATAATGTTTTATTGTGATCTTCTGCCAAGAGAGATGGGTTATTATTCCTCTCTTCCTGGTGATCGCTCCGGATCGAGGACCAGGAGGTGATGAAGGCGTTGGTCACCGTGTGTGTGGGTGTGCGTGTTGGGGAGCGGTAATGTAGCGGTTAGCGCGCTGCGCTACGAACCTGGCGACCCGGGTTCGATTCCCGCTCACGGCCAACATCCAGTGACGATTTTCTGAACCGGTCCTGGGCCTCCCCTAGGTCGACTCAGCCTCAAATGAGGACATGGTGTGGTGTGTAAACATCGCCACTGGGGAGACAAAGGCGGTTGCGCGTGGTGCTGGCCACCCACATCGTCGTGTGCCGTGCCGGCATTCATAGGTGCTCGCTAACAGCACTTGCCCCAACAGTCTGTTATAGGCTGTACGGGGGATCTTTGTCTTTGTTGTTTGTATATTGTACTTGTTAGCGCGCACTGTGCCACGCGAGTTCGATTCCCGTTCACGGCGAACATTTGAACCGGTCCTGGACCATCGCCAAAGTCAACTCAGCCCCCGACTCGGCCGCTGCGATGGGTAATCACCTCCAGGAAGACAAAGGCGGCCGGACGTGTGCCAATCCACGCCTTCAGCAGCACTTGCACCCAGGGCCGGATTGAGGCACGGGGCTTCAGGGGCTTGCAACCCAGGGTGGCTTCCGTCAGCTGGAGGACCTCCAGAGATGAAGTGAGGAAGTCATTGCATTTGTGAATGCTGCATTTTATTTGTTGTTAGCCTTGTAAAACACTTTTTTATTTAACTTTGTTTTCCTTTTGAAAATATTACTGGGGGGCCCTCACAGTACCTGCATCCCAGGGGCCTACAACATCTGAATCCGGCCCTGCTTGCACCCCAGCATTCCGTCATAAGGCCATACGGGGGATCTTCGTCGTTGTCTTGTGCACCGCTTGCGTTCAGAGGGCGCCCTTGGCAACGCGATTGCACAGCAAATAGCCAGACGGCGCCACCGCTGCTACTACTTCTACTATTCCGCACGATGATCGCACGAGTGTGAGAAGCTGTTCCATGAAACAAATGAGGCACGCGTCTTGGCTCGCTGTGAGAATACGAATTAAAGAAAGACGCAGACGCCTCTCCACGCGATAGTAAAACAAAAGCGTCGCTGTCTACGAGTGACGCCGCTCCAGGCGACCCGGAGTCATGTCATGCACAGCTTGGAAAAATAATAATAATAATAATTTCAACTTTCTAACGCGTCTCCGCCGCCGCAAGAGATTCGCTCGCTCTCGAGTGAGAGATAGAGAGAGAGAAGGACTCACAGACAAGCGGAGAGGAAGAAGCAGTCACGGGGCGAGCAAGGCGCTTAGGAACAATTGCCCAAGATCTGCGGTCCTATCTATTTGGTAATGTATTACCAGGCAACTAATGAGTGTTCATATGTGTGGGAGAAAACCGGAGCACGTGGAAGGAACGCGCGCGTGCGAGGGGGAAACACTCGATCCCATACGAGCCTGGGTACGTCACCCCCCGCGACAGCAGCGGGAAGGGAGTTCCACAGCGTCCGTGTGTGATCCACCAACCTTCACTGCTGCCTCCACAGTCCTGGATTACGGTCGCCACCATGAGTTCATGATCATGCTTGGCAATGTTTTGTGGTTGTAATGAATACTTTATGCCATGTCTCAGCTTCAACATTGAGAAAGCGGCCAAAAAGCTTCCATGTCGGAGGAGCAGCGAACGCAGTGAACAGGCCCGAGATGACGAAATGTAGAAACATTATTTGTTATCAGCCAACATAAATAAAAAACACAAAGTAATGAGTGTTGCCACTCGGAGGGCGTAATTCTAGCCATAACATATTTTGAATTTATTTCATTAATTCATATATCTTAATTGGATAATCCCGAGAGATGGAACAGATTTTTTTTGCAAGGATGTCTAGGGTGTCGAGTGACACATGCATAGCGAGCACGTGATGACACGCGGACACACATGTAAGTGTATAACATACGCAATCGAGGAGACGTGTTTAAAATCAACATCACATGTTACCTTACCAGTACTGTAAACTAATTCCGTAATAAACACCACACGCGAGACATTGGTGTAACCATCAGTCGGATACAAACATCAGCTCGCCCGATGAGCATATTGCCTCCATCTCGCCACGGTGGCGAGGTGGTAACTACTTCGCCTGGCATACAGGAGGCCGTGGGTTCGACCCCGACCCCGACCCCGACCGCGACGCCTGCTGTATATTTGGAGCTTGCTTGTTCTCCCCGTGATCGCAGTGTATTTTACTCTGGGATACTCTGCTTTTTGCCCACCACATTTAGAAACAGCACGCTTTCCCGTGACTTGTCTGCTGTAAATGTCCACGTGGTGAGCCACTTCGTTGAGCTATCATTTGTGGCCAGGTCGCTTCTGAAGAAAATAGCTGTATAGCTTAGTGGGCCTTATCTGGTAAAATAAAAATATATATTTTGAAATAAACCGGTACGATTTGTGGCCATGCACCACAAACTATGGACCATATCGTGAGCCCACTGTCATCCAGGCTCCTTCAACAGAGGAGGAGAAATTGCAACGCGACAAGAACTTTGTCCTGAAGCCCTCTCGTGGCTCGCAACAACAACATTCGAAACTGGCATTTAACTCCCGAACACATTGCTGGCAAGAATTGAAAATAAAAAAAACACCATTGGAACCTCATTTGCCAGTAAAAATATGATAATTGTTTTTTTACCCTTCTATCTGGCAACAAAACTGACACCTTTTTTTACAAGGAGTCATGTTTACATAGACCACAATACCTGCAGTCATAATGCAAATAAAAAACATAACTTTGATAATGTATGCACTGTCCTTGAAGTTGATTGGTCCACACCCGAGACAGCTTTCCTTAAAAAAAAGGAAAGCTGTCTCGGGTGTAGATCATAAAAAACACAATGAAGTGGCAGACGCCGCCGGTTAATGCAGATATGCTCTCCAGGTGTAAAAGTAGCACGCCGCATACCACAGTATTTCACATGCACACGCAATTACGAGCTACAAGTTTTACCGACTAACATGTCCAGGTTGACTTCACACACCAATCTCCACCTTCTACCAGACCTTAATCTCTCCCAGTGTTTGCCGGGTCGCAAGAGGCAAACGATTGTGCGGCGTGCCGGGCGCAGACACGCTTTTTAGACAGATCCGGTTGAAACTAAGCCCTTCGTGTTAAATAAACAACAACAAGAAGTCTCATCGATACAATATTACAACTTTGTACATTTCCCCCCACGTGGAATATTTGCTCAAATGCCATTTCACGGCCACCTGGCGCACACTCAACGCGATACAAATTCATGTTCACATTCATGACTATGGCACTGCCGCTGCTGCGGCTGATGCTGATGCAGATGTCCTGGGGCTGTCTTCTAGCCACCGTTTGTCTCCCGGCTGTGTCGCCCTCTTGGCAGGAACGCCGTGCTCGTGCCAAAGGCCCCCGGTGAGCCATCTGGTAAATATCCCACAGAGATCTCAGCAGCCACGGCTATCGTCACGATGATGTCATCGTCGTCGTCGTCGTCCCCCATCGCCTTTGTGCTCGTTATGGTCCAGTAAAGGGGCATCGGCTTGCCAATGTTTATCGACAAACATTCACAACAAGACAAAGATTCCCCCCCGCCCCGGGTAGCATTAACGGGCCGTTGGGGCAAGTGCTGTTCGCGAGCACCTATGAAGCCCGCCGTGGGGGTGGGTGGTCAACACCACGCCCGGCCGCCTTTGTCTTCCTAGTGGCGATGTTTACTACAAACCGCAACCAGGTACTCGTTTCAGGCCTAGTCGACCTAGGGGAGGCCCAGGAACGATTCAAATAATCGTCACCGGTGTTGGCCGTGAGCGGGAATTAAACTCGAGTAGCCGGGGTCGTATAGAGCAGCTGCGCTAACCACTCCACCACCGCTCCCCATTCATTACCTGACCAACAACAACAACAACTCCCAGCGCCATTCGCCACTAAGTGGCGGTGACGCCACCACGACGCCTGTGCCAGGCCAGGTGCACTTCGAGGCCACGCGAAGTTGTCGAATAGACCGACCCCCAGGTGCCATGGGTTGACCGAGATGATTTGCAGATGAATCAGCAACATTACCTAGCCACACGTCTACATACACCTGGTGTATGGAAATACTATTGTGCTTTTACATGATGTTAAAATTCTAGATTTGAAGCTTTCGTGACTGCAAGGATTCATACTCTTAGGTTTTTTTTTCGGTAAAGTCACGTAGGTAAAAAAATAAAATTAAAATTAATAAAAGTAAAATAAAAAATCACGACGTTCATGATTTAATGTTTTACCTGCGTGACTTTACCGAAAAAAACCTACGAGTATTATGTTAAAAGTCAAAATGTAAAGTGGTCTCTTGCTTCATCTACCGTATAGGGCGATGCTCATTTCACGTTCACCCGAGGCAGTGGTGGAAATTTCTCAGTCCTGTGACGGGGAAATATAATTCCGCGTGGCAAATATTGTAAAATTTTATAAATGTTGTGGTTTCACGCTTCAACACACCGGTGGGCTAAAGCAGTCAACTATTTGTCTTTTGTCAACGTGACACTTTTTTACTTATTGGCCGTGTCGGGTGGTGGAGGGTTACGACACATTTATAAATAACGCGATCTAAACCCAAACACGTTGATTATGAGTGGCAACTACTGTTGAATTTGAACACGGTAATGATTTGTACGTATGCGTTTTGAACTTCTTTATTTGACTTTATCATCGTAATCATCATCGTCGGTCACGACCGTGTCCACTGCTGGAGGAAGGCCCCCCCCCTCGAGCCGTCAATCCTCTCTCACGCTCTGGCGACGCAAGTATCCGTCTGCCTCTTGCGCACGAACTCCTGTTTAGACAAACTCACACACATGTCACTGCTGTTTAGACAAACTCACACACATGTCACTGCTGTTTAGACAAACTCACACACATGTCACTGCTGTTTAGACAAACTCACACACATGTTACTGCTGTTTAGACAAACTCACACACATGTCACTGCTGTTTAGACAAACTCACACACATGTCACTGCTGTTTAGACAAACTCACACACATGTCACTGCTGTTTAGACAAACCCACACACATGTCACTGCTGTTTAGACAAACTCACACACATGGACTGCTGTTTAGACAAACTCACACACATGTCACTGCTGTTTAGACAAACTCACACACATGTCACTGCTGTTTAGACAAACTCACGCACATGTCACTGCTGTTTAGACAAACTCACACACATGTCACTGCTGTTTAGACAAACTCACGCACATGTCACTGCTGTTTAGACAAACTCACACACATGTCACTGCTGTTTAGACAAACTCACACACATGTTACTGCTGTTTAGACAAACTCACACATGTTACTGCTGTTTAGACAAACTCACACACATGTTACTGCTGTTTATACAGACTCACACATGTTACTGCTGTTTAGACAAACTCACACACATGTCACTGCTGTTTAGACAAACTCATACACATGTTACTGCTGTTGAGACAAACTCACACACATGTCACTGCTGTTTAGACAAATTCACACATGTCACTGCTGTTTAGACAAACTCACACTCATGTCACTGCTGTTTAGACAAACTCACACACATGTCACTGTTGTTTAGACAAACTCACACACATGTCACTGCTGTTTAGACAAACTCACACACATGTTACTGCTGTTTAGACAAACTCACACATGTTAAAACTGGCACTGCGGTAGTGAGATGTTAACTCCCTCGCCTGGTATGCAGGAGGCTGTGGGATCAATCCTGAGATCCCGACGCCTGCATATTTTGAGTTCGTATGTTCTCGCCCAGTGGTTGTGTGGATTTTTCTCCGGGTTCTCCGGTTTTTCCCCTCCACGTTTAGAAACAAAATCACGCGTTTAGAGTATTTGGTGGCTATAAATTACCTGGTAAAGTAAAAAGGGATGTTTTTATAGATTTTTTTTTAACCAGACCAGAGCACCGAGTCACCAGGGATGGGATCCAGGGTTTGAGTGTGGGTTTCAGCTGTCCGTGATTAAACCAGATTCTCCCGCGCGGTCAGTGTAAATGCTTACCCCGAGCTCTCAATACTCTGATAGTGCGCTGTTTTTGAGTTGTACGCCTTTTGGCATCATCTGGTCCAACACCAATGGAGACTATGCTCTAAGAAAAGCTGTCTCGGGTGTGGACCAATCAACTTCAAGGACAGAGCATATCATTATCAGAGTTGTTTCTTTTTGTTTGCATTTTGACTGCTTGTGTTGTGGTTATTGCAAACATGATGCCTTGTATAAAGGTGTCAGTTTTTGTACCAGTTGAAAGGGTAAAAACCTACTACTGTATTATGGTTGTTATTGTTTGACTTGCATCTCACCGGGATTTTTGCACACAGCGTTGATACACGGTGCTTTTTTTCTGGAAGACTTTGCTCTTTTTCTCCTGGATTTTTAAGTTGCGCGTAATCACTTTAAGACGTTCCTTGTTCATGTTTTTGTTTGTTGCAGTTGCACCCGAGTCCAGAGCCGCATGGCTCATAGGGCTTTACCTAATAAATGAAACTGACAAACTGAAAATGCGCGCGCGCGCCTGCCTCACCAAATTTCCAACACGTGGGCCAGGTACAACATTGAGCAATACAGCCATGGGAAGTGTGCAGCTGCCGGAGCAAAGGTCAGGGGCTAGGGCAGGGGTGGAGGGCATTTTTCCCCAGCTGTGGGCCGAAAATTAACACCTTTTGCAGACCACACATTGGGCGCCACGGTGGCTTGGATATGTTAACTACTTCGCCTGGTGTGCAAGGAGGTTCGTGGGTTCGATCCCGACCCTGGCGCCTGTTTGGTGTTTTCGTCGCGCTCTCCCCCGTGGTCGCGTGGATTTTTCTCCGGGTCCTCCGGTTTTTTCCCCCTCCCACGTTTAGAATCAACGTGCGTTGAGAGTATTTCGCTGCTTCCGCGTGACAAGCCACGTCTCGCTGAGCTATCGTTTGTGGCCAGCTCGCTTCTGAAAAAGTGCTATACAGTATATCTTCTTGGTTCTTTCGGTAAAGTCACGTAGAAGGGAAATAATAAAATAAAACATAATAAAATAATTATTTATTCCGTTTTATTTGTAACATAATAAAATAATTATTTTATAATGTTTGATTTTTTATTATTTTATTATTTCCCTTCTACGTGACTTTACCGAAAGAACCAAGAAGATGAATCCCTGCAGTCACGAAAGCTTTAAATAGAAATTGCTATATAGCCCGGCGGGCCTTACCTGACAACCTAAAAACCGACACACTGTTCAGTCACTGCCGACAATCGGTCCTCCTTGTCGTGAGAGACGCGACACGAAGCGTGCTCAAACTATGAATTATTCCCCTCTCTAGGACCTGATCAGTGCGGCTACGATGCACCGCAAGTGGTGGATAATATCATTTGCAGGACGTTTGGGGAAGCGGTTGGCTTCGGTTTTACAACAGGCGATCAACGATGCAGCCAGAACAGGCGGCGCGCACGCACACGCCTACCAGCGACCTCTTGTGGAGTGACCACAGTGGTACACACAATAACAAAGCCTCAACAGCGTTCGTCAATAACACTGTGGCCCTGCAAGGGGAATACTCTACAATTTACGGCGTTCCGGGAAATTACCCTTCTTCACAGCAGTCTCAATTCTGTTGGAAAATTTGTTTCATTTTTGGTGAACATTTTTTAGCTGGAGACGCAGTGTGCTGTGCATAAGCACGCTGACGGCCGCCCTGATTATTGCCGAGGGAGCAACAACCCCAATGTGTAATTCTGCACGACGTTCGATTCACTCAGTGGACTATAATTATCATAACCCTGACGTCATTCGCCAGGGTAGGCCACTGTGTGAGTTGCCGTCAGGGTCCTGAATTTGAATCATTCGAAACACGGCACTGAAAATTACTTGAATGGGATTAAAAACACGCACATACGGCAGCAACCATTACCTCCCCCGACCGGCAGTTTAAAGGCCCCAGGTCACGCTTGCAAAAAATAAGTCCATCCTAATCTCGTGAGGTCCCACCTGGTTGGACAAAATTAACTTGGAACTGATCTCGTGGGGGTCTCACGGAAGCGGAGCCAGGGTTGAGGGCCCGATTGGGTACTCGGATGGATGGCCCTTCAACATCCCAAACAAGGAACTCATCGAATAGCCAAAGAAGGAATTACCTGGCTTCATTCAGCCTGCATAAGGTGGTAACGGGCTGCGATCAATCATGTCCCGAGCACGTGTCAGTCGCCGCTATTTCCTTCGCAAATGTAAAATTTATGTGAAGTGCTCTTTGTTTTTTTCGGTAAAGTCACGTAGGTTAAAAGAAAACAAATACATTAAATCACGACGTTTCGGAGGCAACACAAGCTTCCGTCTTCAGGGGAAAGCGTCACAGCGAATTTGCTGTATCAAATTTTGTCCAACACTGAAAACGTATCTCGAGACTTTGTGAGGCTTCCAAGGAAGTACAGTACTGCAATTGGCATTGCACATATCCAGCACTTTGTGACTCCACTGCTGGATGAAGGTCTCCCCCGTTGATATTGGCATCAAGATGTGAAAAGTCAACGAGTTACCAAAAAACTGCACGTGATCAGCCGCGAGCGTCCAGGCGAGGTCCTACTGGATGAGTTCCCAGCCACCGCGGGGAATTTTAACTTTATGCCACAGCTTTTAAATCATTACGCACAACGGAAAAGACCCAGGAATGCTTTACGAGTAGTAAAAAGGCACATTTATTCCTACGGTAAATGTTATGTACAGACAAAGACTGGTGGTGGTGGTGGTGCAGATGAAGGTGCGTTCAATAACTTTTCAAGTTTTTGTACACCGACTTTTTATTTTCTTTTTACGAAATGTAAAACGTTCTGAACACCACACAGCCACGTCGCCTAAGAAGGGCTAATGTGGGCAGCTACGGTCGTAAAACATTTAAACTAAACATGTTTCACATGTCAGACCTCCTGTAAGATGCGATGCCCCAAGTGGACATAGCCTCACGTCTCATGGATGATCTAAAAACCAGCTTCATCGAACACTTTACATGAAATTAATTGTCCCTTTGATTACACCGACTAAACACTCAAAACTATGGCAAATTTGTACTCGTTTCTGGGCTAGAAGTAATGAATGGAGAGAGATAGTGTTTACGAGACACTTTAGTCCGAAGCTAAAGCATCAAATCGCACAATTTAGTCTTAAAACTTAAAAACTCATTTTTTTATTTGACCAGGCAAGGCCCACTGAGCCTATGTAGCTCTTTTTCAGAAGCGACCTGGCCACAAATGATAGCTCAACGAATTGGCTTATCATGCGGACATTTATAGCAGCCTAATACTCTTTGTATTGGGCTGCTATATTGGATGCAACATTCCAAGTTAACGACCAGCAAAGCATTCAAAATGCGGTTTCCATTTAAAAACACCCAGATTTTCCAATCAAATGAATTTCACCAGAGTCCCATTTAGTCAGAATATAAATCGAACCTCTGCCAGTAAAAGTCTACAAGCCCTAGACATCACAACACTTCTCTCCTTTTAAACATGACCGTTTTGATTTCGATTTAAAGCTTTCGTGACTGCAGTGATTCATCTTATTGGTTCTTTCCGTAAAGTCACGTAGAAGGGAAATAATAAAATAATAAAAATAAAACATAATAAAATAGACATTCAGACGCTGTCTTTCTGACAGACCTGTTCTTCATCTGAGGATGGCTGCTTGCGTTGTGGCCGAAACGTCGCGAGAATAATTTTATTATGTAATATTTTTATTTATTTTATAATTTCCCTTCTACGTGACTTTACCGAAAGAACCAAGAAGATGACCGTTTTGCTTTCTTGTATCCAACCCCGTCGGTCTGCAGGCACGCAACGCGCAGTCAGGAGGAATAGGGGACGAATTTTCAAATGAAAATTTGCCGTAGTTTTTCCTACCCAAGGTGTTTCAGGAGAGACCAAGGTGTACCCAAATAAAAAAAAAACACAAACAGGTCACGTGCACAGCCACAAAGTTGCACCCAGCGATACAGCCACGCTCCTCCCGAGAGCGGAGCAGCATCTGTAGGTCACATTTACACGCGTCCAATTGTGCTGCGTGAGAAGCAAATTCCATTGATTCCTAAGCCGGGTTGCTTGAAAACTTGAGCGAACATCTCCCTTATTCTCCTATCTAAATAGATGTCCTTTCAGGGGAAATCTTCAAGTTCGTTTTACAACCCAAATGAGACCACTGCTTGCTGTCACCGCAAATTCCAAGTGCTATGTTCACCACTTACTACCACCATCATCATCATCAGCCAGATCCAATGTAGGATGAAGGCTTCCTCCCAAGCGGTCACCCTCTCTCATGACCCTGCAATGCAACAACTCCATGCAGCACAAGGCGATTTCATCACTACACCTCGGTGGCGTATGTCCTCTTGGGCGTACAGTCAAGACTTTTTTGTAACATATAAAATGCATTCTCAAATGTAATCTTGAAGCCAAATCGTGACAATTCAGGGAGTGGGGGGGGCGTTAAGGCCTAACGAGAGCGGTATACAAAGAATCGTTCAACTATATAAACTAGTCAGAGCTGCTGTGGTGGTCCACAGTGGAGTGACTCATGCAGCCAGCTATGGCTGCAGGGTTTTGGTAGTACATGTTGTTTATGCCGTTTATTGTGAAAATTCCGTCACAGTTCCTATGATCACTGTTACATTGCTTTCATGGCTTTATTTTTGGTGATTTCGAAAAGTGTATTGGTTTAGCCATGTTTGTTTGTTGTCGTACAGAGTTAGACTGATGGCCTTAATCTAAGTTGTCTTGTGGTTGTTGTTGTTGTTTGACTTGCATCCCACTGGGATTTTTGCACACAGCGTTGGTGTACGGTGCTTTTTTTCTGCAATATTTTGCTGTCTTTTCTTGGATTTTCTGTTTGCACTTAGTCACATATTCACTTTAAGATGTTTTTTGTTCATGTTTTTTGTTTGTTGCGGTTGCTCCCGATTCAAGAGCCGAATGGCTCACAGGGCTATACCTAATAAATGAACTTGAACTTGAACATCGCTGGGTACACTTTGTAATGCACGTTAACAGGGTTCACTTTGTGATAAGGCGCGAGGCTAATTATGCACAAAGAGACCGATTCGTGTGTTGGGGGAGGGAGGGAGGGAGGTAAGTTTCCACCAAAATTTGGCCTGGGTCCCGACCGAACCCACAATGCTATCATGCAAATCTAGGCTTTTTTTCCGAAGAAAAAAATGGTGTTAACAGAATTGGTGGAAACTCTCCGTCTACTCCAACGCAGGAACGGCACCGTCGATGCTTATAAACTCCCGAGCACCTGTGCATCGCACGTGGTGACTATTGCGAAGGTACACCGACGTATGCGACGTTACTCATTCATTCGTGTATTGGTCCGTGCAATCACGTTTCACCGTTTATGTTCATATAGGTAATTATGTACGCATTTAAGTACTGTATGTGCAGTATTAGGTATGTGTTTAATCAATGCAAAAATACTGAAATAAACAAGGCCTTTGCAGCATTAGGTTCATGATCAGCACATCACTAATCCAACATTTGCGTATATAGTTTGCATTATATATTTTTTAATACATTTTCGACCCTTAATCACCAGAACGGTTAGTAGACACGCAAAAAAATACACATAACATGATCCGTGAAGAATCGTGCTCAGGCACTCTCTCGACAATGGGGCAGTGGTGGTGCTGGGATGACGAGATGCAGATGCTTACATGGTCATGCCCAAAAGTTGGCCATGCCCAAAAGTTGGCCATGCCCAAAAGTTGGCCATGCCGTCACCCTCCGTGCCCTCCTGCCCAGGCTAACGAGCGAAAGCCAATGCACGGACACCAACAGCTCGCTCATCGCCGCTCGCGCTCCGATGATCGCTTATCCGCTCCTCCGCGGCGGAGCAAGTCGGCGTGAAGCGGAAACGACTCGCGAAACGTTGCGGGCAATGTGCGTCGAAGGAAAAAAAAACTCTCTCATCTTCTCCCTTCACCCCCCCCCTCCCACCCCCTCCACACGCAGCGTTTGTTCACATTTATCTTGAAGTGTCACGATGGGCGACGAGTGTCTTTAAAAAATATGAATGTACGTATGGTGAACTTCTTCCGCACCCCGTACGTAGCCAGCCGTGCGAAATCGGAGGTGCGGCGAAGGACAATGAACTAAACGTTAAACCTCGCTGAGACGCAACGTTTGGCGAGCGTAGTTCCGAGTCGGTTCGTGCGAGCCGTTCGCGGCACAAGGACTGGTGGTGACCGAGGGCCCTTGAGCGGCCCCCGCGTCACCCCTCTGAACTTACGCCGCTGGCCGGCACGGCGCACCGCAGAGCGAACCAGGGACTGGCGTTTCGCTCAGGAGGCTCAGAATTTTGCCGACAAGCCGAGCGCTGGCGGTGTCGACGGACGATGGGCTACGTCTGCGACGAATGGGTTGGCACGATTGTACATGCGGTGGAAATAACAAAAAGGTAAAGCACGTATTTTTTCACAACATAAAAAAAACAATGAACGGATATCACTTTACAAATATAGCATGGTATGAAAAATACAAAAATTGTAACTTGCGATAAAAAATACAAACCCTCCCCCCCCCCGAATAATAAACGTTTATCAAAATGTATGTACAAATGGTGGCGGTGGCGGTGCGGCGATTTCTCCCACAAGGAATGCAACTGCGGAACCTTCTCACAGGAACTTGGGGGACACGGGTCGCGGTGACGGCGGCGGACGATGATGAGTTTGCTCCTTCCCAAGCTCACATTATAAATGCAAAACATCCGAAAGAAAACGTCTAAACCCACCTTCTCACAAAATGAATGTCATCTCGTAAATCTGCACGTAATAATGCATTCGGGCGTCAGGTTTCAGGCACATTGTTATATTAACGTCGTCACCAACGCAACCTGGGGGTGGTGTCTAGATACTGCTTGCCCCCCACCCCAATCTCCCACCTCGTTCCCCCCCTGCCCCAAACCCTCCCCCCACCCCCACCCCGAGCTGGTGTCTTCACGTGCTGCCCTATAGCAGCAGCAAGTCGTGGAATTTCGTTCCTTCCTGGGATTTCAGGATGGTGGTCCCTTGGTGGCAGTGGAGCTGGTTAGGCTCGCTGCTGCTGCTGCTGCTGCAGTGCTTGAAGCCAGGCCTTTGACTGGGGACCTGCAGGGCGGCACGGACTGGGTTCAATGTCGCGTCCACGCGCGCCTCCAAACGTAAAATAGCTCAACAATTCGCGGGTAATGCATCAGTGATGAGGGTGCACGAATCGTAAACAAAAACATGCGCGCCGTCCGCTTCGATGTGGAAGTTCACTGTCTAAGTGGGTAAGTCTGAGCGTTTATCGTCGCGTACTCCTACGAGTTTAGCCCATCACGAATACGCACGACGTTATTCGAAGAAGAGTGGGCCGCGTGTGGCCGGCCGCCATGGTCCAAATTTGCCACATTTGAACGTTTACAACTTCAAAAAAACTATTTTTTATTTTACCAGGTAAGGTCCACTGAGCTATGTAGCTCTTTTTCAGAAGCGACCCGGCCACAAATGATAGCTCAACGAAGTGGCTTATCACGTGGAAATGTACAGCAGCCAAATACTCTAAACGCATGTTTCTAAATGGGAAAGGAAAAAACGGAGGACCCGGTGAAAAACACCACGCGACCACAGGGAGAACGTGCAAACTACAAATATACAGGCGTCAGGAGTCGGGATCGAACCCACGATCTGCTGTATATACCAGGCGAGATAGTTAACATCTCGCAACCTTTGGTATAGAAACACAGAGGATGGTACAAAATGTGACCGTAAAGAAACCGATTGTGGAACGCGGTGGGGGACGGCATGACGACGAATGCTCGTGTCGCGCAATCAGCAGTGCCAGCGCCAAACACGCACCCCACGGGGTGAGCGACGTCACATGTGGGCCAGGCTGGTGGGGTCCCCCAGGCCCACGAGCCCAAGGAGAGCCGACTCGACCGACGCGGCCATCGCCTTGTCTTCCTCACGCTGCTTCAGCGACGCCGACTTGGGGTTCAGGTTGCGCTCTAAACGTCGCGGCGACAACGGCGACGACAAAGCGATCGTTAGCGTGGGGGCCGCCTTAAGGCGCAACGGGACACAACGTATACGACTCGTTTGTCAACGTGGAAGGGTGCGACGATTCGATGGGCCTGGACGGCGCTTTGATGGGTTGTGAATGGCAAGCTACGCTCTGGGCAGCAGAGGGCAAGTCCAGAAAAATCCATTGTTGGACAAAATCCACCGCGCTTTCAGGCTCCTGGCGACTTTGCTCCCTGGCTTCACCAACCGACGTTGACCGGCATGGGGAAGCGTGAACAAATAACTCCCACAATCCCAACGGCGTAGACTAACGAAGGGCTGTATTATGAGGAGGATTTCGAAAATAGGGCAAAGGTCAAATCCTCAGTGCGGTGGGAATCTGCACTACTGCCCGGATCCAAAATATGGCATGGGAAAGAGATTAATTTATTCCAGGCTAATGGCTCAACAAATTCGGGGATTATTCATTGATGGTGACCACAGATGGCGTTCGGTCATTGGCAGCGTGAGCTGGGAGCACAGGCCTCACCTGGGAGCAAAGGTCCAAAATATTACGTGGCCTTTGGGCCTATTTTTAACTGATACAGAGAAGAGTTAATAAACTTCGTGAATTGAGCAGTGTTATAAGAACTTGCACAAATATATATTTGGGAAGAAAATCCTAAGTGGAGCAGTGCAAAGGATGACGGAGCAAGATACGTTTTTTGACCTCGAGTGTCGCGGTTTAACAAAGTGCGGATGAGACGGAAGAGTCATTCTGTGCAGATGGGAGGAGGAATGACATGCACAGGTACAGTCACCATGCTAGAAGCAACGGAACAGCGATGGAGAAGTGGCTGACTGACAAGACAGAGCCAGGCGCGTGCGAGCGACGAAAGCCGGCGCCGGGCGCGCCACCGTACTTACCGCGCACTTGCGATTCGAGGCTGGTGATGACCATGACGGCTTGCTGCAGGATGCCGAGCTTGGTGGGCGCCTTGTCGGAGCGGAGGTACGTCTGGCACAGGCGGCCCAGCTCCTTGAAGGCCTCGTTAATGTCGCGCACGCGGATCCGCTCGCGCGCGTTGTTGGCCAAGCGCCGCTCGCGGTCCTTCACCTCGCGCTCCTCGGGGGGCAGGTCCTCGTCCGTGCTGCGCACGGGGACGTGCACGCGCGCGCAGGGAGGGGTGAGCGAGAGGGCGAGCGAACGGGGTGAGCGGTAGGGCGAGCGGGAAGGCGAGCGGGCGGGCAGGTGGGTGAGAAAGCGGGGGAGTGAGCGGAAGGGTGAGTGTGCGGGAAGATGAGCGAGCGGGTGAGCAGTAACGTGAGTGGGAGGGTGAGCGAGTGGGTGAGTGAGCGGAAGGGTGGGTAAGTGGGTGGGTGAGCAGTAGCGTGAGTGGGTGGGTGAGCGGAAGGGTGGGTGAGTGGGCGGGTGAGTGGGCGGGTGAGCGAGCGGGTGGGTGAGCGGAAGGGTGGGTAAGTGGGCGGGTGAGCAGGCGCGTGAGCGGGAGGGCAGGTGAACGAGTGGGCGGGTGAGCCAGTGAGCGGGTGAGCGAGCGGGTGGGCAGTTGAGCGAGTGGGCTGGGTGAGCAGGAAGGAGGGTGAGCGGGGGGCGGTACCTGGCCCTGCCACGTGAGCCCAGCTTGCTGTGCTCGTCATCCCCGCGCTCGTTCTCGTCGCGCTCCGCCTCATCCTCCGACTTCACGTCCACGCTGCTGCTGCCCGCGCTCGGCAGCCCTGGGTTGTGCAAGCACGTGACACCACGCCGCCTCGTTACACAAACGCGTGACGCAGGATCACGACTCACCACACACACCTCACCACAAAGACAAGGATCCCCCCTGTAGCCTTAATACATTGTTGGGGAAAGTATTGCCAGCGGGCAGCACTTAATGTCAGTGAGCGGGCGGCATTAGCTGTGGCCGGGAAGAGCACGCAGGTTCCCGGGTTCATAGTGCAGTACAATAACGTCTACGTCACCTTTCTTGACATACTCACACCTTACCACAACAACCGACATTCGCCACTACATGCGGGTGACGTCACCACAGAGTTTGTGCCAGGCTAGGTGCTCTTTGAGACCACGTGAGGCGTGTAAGGCTCGCTGGCAGGCCTCAGCACAGACCCAGGTGTTGTGGGTCAACTAATTGAGATGATTGGCCAGATGCACCAGCCGTGCTCCCCCGCTGTGCCACCTTTCGACACACGGGGCAAAGCCTCGAAGCCCCCGTGAGGGCGCCTCACACCTCTGTAGCTGTCGGTAATGGATGAGAGATCCGGCACCGACCCCGACATCGACTCCGCCACGGCCTGGTGCGCCCGGTGCAGCCCCACGGCCTCATCACGGCGGCTCCCGGCCTGCGCACGACAACACGAGACAGCGGCCACAAGGAGGGGAGGGGGGGGTCAGCGAGTGTTGAATTGTCGCCGGATTTGACGCCACTGCCACCTCCGCCGCAATCGTGGCTGTGATGTCGGTGCGAACACACGGTGGCGCTGTGCCACCGCGCACGGCACCGGCGAGGGCTCCGGCGGAGCTAAAATAAGGGGAGAAAAACCGTGGACCGAGGCCGTTTAATTCGCGCCGATCAACCTGCCACCTCCGACGAGTTTCACGTGGAGGCAGCGTTTTTAATGCGGTAGCCAAGTGGTTTATTTTTGTTACAAACGATGGCAACTTCACAGCGGGGGCTGGATTGGTGGTTTACCTCCCAGTCCAGGAGAACGAACGAACATCTCAATCAACCGAGGAGCTACAGGAATGGGGCGCTTTGGAAACACCGAACGCCAAGTGTCTGTGCACCGAGTCGGTGTCTTTGACGCGTCTCACAATGCAACGGTGCAGGTTGCCTTGCGCACATGCGCACACAAACAAAGATCCCCCGTATAGCCTTAACAGACTGTAGGGGCAAGTGCTGTTAGCGAGCACCTATGAAGGCCGGAACGGTACACGAGGGGGGTGGATGGCCAGCACCACGCCCGACCGCCTTTGTCTCCCCAGTGGCGATATTTACACACCGCACCAGGAACTCATTTAAGGCTGAGTCGACCTAGGGGAGGCCCTGGGACCGGTTCAGATAATCGCCAGTGGTGTTGGCCGTGGGCGGGAATCAAACTCGGGTCACCAGGTTCATAGGGCAGCGCGCTAACCGCTACACTACCGCTCCCCACGTACACATACACACAGGCAGGAACATGCACACGCTGCGAAACACGCACGCACGCAGGCACGCACACGTGCATAGCACGCGCCCATGTACGCAGACGCACGCGTGCACACCAGGCACAATAAATTTCCAATCAGTCGAAGCATCGCCCGCACTCGGCTGGAGAACATGGTGAGATCCTGCGGATGCAATTAGCAAAGTTCGTTAATATGTAATTAAAATGTAATTAGAATGCAGGCCCAACACAATGAATATTATATGCCACTTTTCACGTGTTCTGCTGGTAGCGCAGTGCGTGCCTCCCTCCCTCCCTCCCCAACAGCGCCCGCAAAACACACGATGCGCACCTCGCATGTAATTAAACATGCAAATGAGACGGCTAATTAGTGCGCTCTGCAGCAAACAAAAAACGTCTCCGGCGAATTAACCCCGGCGATGGAGCCCAACCGCCGACCCGTGCCGCCGTCCCCCACGTCCCGTTCGCCCCCTCCACGCCCGCCCACCGGAGTCCTGCTCCGTCCATGAGAGAGTAGCAGGAGAGGTGTTGCAAGTTCCAACGGACCGGGCCCCAAAGGGGATTCGTCAGCAAGAAGCAGGGGAGATTGTCCCAGTTAGGAGACGTTGGGGAGCCCTTCACCCAGGCACCATTCCCCCCCCCCCCCCCAAATCGCCGCTCCCCAACTCGCCGCTTCTCCAGCCAGGTCCGACTCAGGTGACGTTGTACACGTTTTGGCGGAAGAACACAACGTACCTTACTGATCTCATCAAGGAGCATCAACCATCACGTGAACTTCGGTCATCCTCGCAGTGGCGGCTTTTGGCTCGTCATCGAACAAAGGCAATCACCGCAACGCGCGCTTTCAGATGCGCTTCGGCGGCCGTCTGGAACGCTCTTCCTTCTGATATTAGTATGCCACTGGAGCTATGCACTTTTAAATCTAGATTAAAAAATAATTTCTTTTAAACTGCTTTTTGTGTTTAGTTTGTTGTCCTTCCCCCGCACCTCCGATTAGCATGGCTGGCTACGTACGGTGCGAAATAAGTTCAACATTAATATGTACATACAACAGCGGTGTGGTCAACAACCTGTGTCTGTGCGGGGGCCACCACCAACGTAGAGTTAAAACCCACACGGGCTCTCGAGCGATACAGACGTTAAATCCGACACGGTACGAGGGCAAGTGTTTACGTTAAACCCTAATTGATCTGCTGGCAATTACCGGAGACTTTAAGCTGATCTCGGTGTGAACCCAGCCTCCCTGAGGTTAATGGAGCCCGAGCACTAAACCAGCTTGAGACTAAGCCAGCCCTGGTACTGAATCAGGCCTAGCACTAAGACAGCCCTGGTACTAGATCAGGCCTAGCACTAAGACAGCCCTGGTACTAGATCAGGCCTAGCACTAAGCCGGCCCTGGTACTAGATCAGGCCTAGCACTAAGACAGCCCTGGTACTGAATCAGGCCTAGCACTATGACAGCCCTGGTTCTAGATCAGGTCTAGCACTAAGACAGCCCTGGTACTAGATCAGGCCTAGCACTAAGCCAGCCCTGGTACTAGATCAGGTCTAGCACTAAGCCAGCCCTGGTACTAGATCAGGCCTAGCACTAAGCCAGCCCTGGTACTAGATCAGGCCCAGCACTAAGCCAGGCCTGGTACTAGATCAGGCCTCGCACTAAGCCAGCCCTGGTGCTGAATCAGGCCTAGCACTAAGCTAGCCCTGGTACTAGATCAGGTCTAGCACTAAGACAGCCCTGGTACTAGATCAGGCCTAGCCCTAAGACAGCCCTGGTACTAGATCAGGCCTCGCAATAAGACAGCCCTGGTACTAGATCAGGCCTCGCACTAAAACAACCCTGGTACTAGATCAGGCCTAGCACTAAGCCGGCCCTGGTACTAGATCAGGCCTAGCACTAAGACAGCCCTGGTACTGAATCAGGCCTAGCCCTAAGACAGCCCTGGTACTAGATCAGGCCTAGCACGAAGACAGCCCTGGTACTTGATCAGGCCTAGCCCTAAGACAGCCCTGGTACTAGATCAGGCCTAGCACTAAGACAGCCCTGGCATTAAACCAGCCACATGCTAAACCAGTCTTGGTACTAAAACCACCCATGGCAGTAGACCAGCCATATGCTAGACCAACCCTAGCATTAAATCAGCCCTGGCCCTAATTCAGCCCTGTACTAAACTAGCAATGGCACAAGACCAGCCTCATGCTCATCCACCCCCATGCCAAACTAGCCCCATGGTAATCTGGTCCATCTGAGAGCCGGAGTCTACGGAAGAAGGCGAGAATGAGTAAACGGGGGAGCCACAAAAGCCATGGTTGAGTGTAGGGCTGCTCACCCTGAGCGTTCACTGCTAAGATTCTTTGAGGAATTTGCCAAACGAAGAAGGCGAGAGGTCAATCTGAGAGACGGAGTCCACGGAAGAAGGCGAGAATGAGTGAACGGGAGAGCCACAGAAGCCATGGTTGAGTGTAGGGCTGCTCACCCTGAGCGTTCACTGCTAAGATGCTTTATGAGGAATTTGCCAAACGAGGAAGGCGAGAGAGAGGGAGGGAGGGAGCCCCATCGGAGGTCACCTTTGCAGCCCGCGCGGTGTTTACTCATCTAAAGAGATTAATTTACTTTTAACAAAAGGATGCTAAATGTCACTACCCACAACAGCGCAGAGTGCTGGTGGTGGGTGAGTGGGTGGAGGGGGGAAGGGGTTGTCGAAACAAATTTTCCGCTCGTCTTTTCAATCAGAAAAAAAAACCTCTCTGTGGTTAAATTACGGTAAATAAACGGCGCGCGGGCCGCACGGCTGCCCGCGGTGCAGCGTCACCTGCAGGCCCCTTTCACGTGCTCCCAACCGCACGCGACGCGAGAGCGGCTCCTTTATTTAACCCTTCCTCGCGGAAACCCAACCGCAATACGAATTGCTCCTGGTTGGAACTGGCAAGGAACGGCCACACGCGTGGAAAAGATGCGCCCGGGCAAGTCCCACGATTTTGCACATTTAAAAAATGTGGATAATTCGTTGGTAACGTGATGTGCCTCTTTACTTGGGCATTGTACGTCAAGAAGTTGAGACTTCTTGACGTACAATAGTTCTGAGAGAAATAACTTGTCCACCTTTTTGGATGAGAGAGAAATGCTCACAACTCATGGTGGTGGCAGACACTCAGACAAACTGATTTTTTTTAAAATCCATGCTGGGATGATGATGACGGTGCACTCAATCAGATTTTTACAGAATTTATCGTCAGATTTTCACGTGACTTTTTAAAATCCGTAATCTAGGCCGCGTACTTTTCCACATGCCACGTAACAGTAAATTTGATATTTTTAATGTTTTTTTTTTTTGGCGCAGTCATTGGCGATTGGGCTGACACCATCAACTCGCTACACTGGAGCACCCGATTAAATCACAGGTGGCTCAGCCCGGATGCCCTCATTCAGTTCCATAATTTTGGAGGGTGCATTACGCCTGGCTTGTTTTACGTTAAATCGTGTTCCCCCTCCTTGTGAAATTCTCACTCTGTTCTGGGTTCATTAATGATGATAACATTGCGTACAAACAAAAGTCGCAGGTGGCTGAAACCCAGCCGTCAGCAGTGCCACTTCAAGCTCTCCGTCGACCCCTGCACCGACCAGGTAACCTCAATGCAATGTTTGGGGCTGCATCTCTCTCCAAACCTCCCTTATGCAACATGGCATCGACTCAACGTTGAACACAACACCGGCGCAGAGGAAGGAAAGGGAACATCACCGCACACGCTCTCATCCCAGTGGGGGCAGAATGACTCGGAGAGAAGTCATCGCGCGCAAGGCCAAACTGCACTCCATTAAGGAATATCGCACAAATAACAAATGATTTTGGTGAGCAGGCAAAGCTGTCCAATAACTGCTAAATCTGCCGTTTTCATAATTTCCATTTTGCCGCAACGCAGCGTTCCAAGCAAAACACAGAGAATGAGCCTGCCAGAGACTCGGGCAGAGCGCCTTCCCAGCTGCACCACCAATTCCTTCCCGCACATAAATCACTGCAGAACTGCGAGCCCTGCTGCACCGATGTGCCCCGCTGCACGCAGATAACCACTGCACCCTGTTTTCTGCTGGGCACGCATCCCAAATGCATACGATTCACTGCTGCATTCAGATACCTTCGGGCACGTGATTCCCCGCTGCACTATGAGCGACACTGCACTATTATCTCCGCTGCACAATCATCTCTGCTACACGCCAGATGGCCGTTCCACATCGATTACTTACTTCACACAAAAGTCTGCTGCACAGATGCAGATTCCTGATGCAGATGCTTGTTGCAAAATCTGCAACCTCTGCACCCGTCGCAGGCGGCTACAATCAGCTATGCTCACGAGAAATGCGCATGAACACACACAAACATATAATTGGCACTGCACACACATAGACCAACATGAGCCTAACCGCATATAAATACTCATAAACACACAGACACACATGGCATGCGCGCTGCACACAGCCAGACACGCACCAAAACAAAACAAGAGAGAGAGCCAGATGAATACACACGCATGCACACAAAGACAAAGATCCCACCCCCCTCCGCGTGTATCCTTCACAGACTAGGAGGAGCAAGTGCTGTTAGCGAGCACCTATGAAGGCCGGCACGGCACACCAGGGGGTGGGTGGCCGGCACCACGCCCGGTCACCTTTGTCTCCTCAGTGGCGATGTTTACACACCGCACCAGGTACTCATTTGAGGCTGAGTCGACCTAGGGGAGGCCCAGGACCGGTTCAGATCATCATCACTGGTGTTGACGAGTGATGATGATCACAGCACGCTGCGTTAACCCACTACACAAACGCTCCTTCACATGCATGCACACGCGCACTCACACACGCACGCACTCACACATGCACACACGTGTGTGCACGCACACGCACCACCCGACACACCATAACATGTGTGCTCGCACCGACGAACGTACACCACACCCCCCCATCCTCCCCACACATCCCCAGCCCTGCCTGCAAGGGGCCATGGCAGCTGGAATGGCCATCGCTGCACTGCACAGCAGAGGAGCGCTCGGGTTTCAGCAGCAGCAGAATTCCAGAGGCAGGTGCAGCCCCCAGCCCCCAGCCCCCTGCCGCAGCAGCAGCAGCAGCCACCACCCAGCCACACGTCCCTCCCGAGCAACTCCGACTGCACCGCCAAAGTCACGAGTGTAATGGCAAACATTCCGGCGCTGATATTTTCTAGCCACATTCGAGTCACAATTAGTTCGGGGTCTTTGTTTCGTTTTTTCGTCAAAACGCAGAACGATGGGGGGTGGGGCAGACGCCAGGTGAGCTGGGCCGGCAACTGAAGGGCCCACGTGAGGGATGAAATCACGAGGACGTTAACACCAGCACACTACCGCCAGCAGCACGCTACCACCAGCACGACGCTACCAGCAGCACCACGCTACCACCAGCACCACGCTACCACCAGCACCACGCTAACACCAGCAGCAGCATACTACCACCAGCACCACGCTACCACCAGCAGCACCACGCTACCACCAGCACCACGCTACCACCAGCACCACGCTACCACCAGCAGCACCACGCTACCACCAGCAGCACCACGCTACCACCAGCACCACGCTACCACCAGCACCACGCTACCACCAGCAGCACCACGCTACCACCAGCAGCACCACGCTACCACCAGCAGCACCACACTACCACCAGCAGCACCACGCTACCACCAGCACCACGCTACCACCACCAGCACCACGCTACCAGCAGCAGCACCACACTACCACCAGCAGCACCACGCTACCACCACCAGCACCACACTACCACCAGCAGCACCACGCTACCAGCAGCAGCACCACACTACCACCAGCAGCACCACGCTACCACCACCAGCACCACGCTACCACCACCAGCACCACGCTACCACCACCAGCACCACACTACCACCAGCAGCACCACGCTACCAGCAGCAGCACCACACTACCACCAGCAGCACCACGCTACCACCACCAGCACCACGCTACCACCACCAGCACCACACTACCAGCAGCAGCACCACGCTACCACCAGCAGCACCACGCTACCACCAGCAGCAGCAGCATACTACCACCAGCACCACGCTACCACCAGCAGCACCACACTACCAGCAGCACCACACTACCACCACCAGCAGCAGCATACTACCACCAGCACCACGCTACCACCACCAGCACCACGCTACCACCACCAGCACCACGCTACCACCACCAGCACCACGCTACCACCAGCAGCACCACGCTACCAGCAGCAGCACCACACTACCACCAGCAGCACCACGCTACCACCACCAGCACCACGCTACCACCACCAGCACCACGCTACCACCACCAGCACCACACTACCAGCAGCAGCACCACGCTACCACCAGCAGCACCACGCTACCACCAGCAGCAGCAGCATACTACCACCAGCACCACGCTACCACCAGCAGCACCACACTACCAGCAGCACCACACTACCACCACCAGCAGCAGCATACTACCACCAGTACCACGCTACCACCACCAGCACCACGCTACCACCACCAGCACCACGCTACCACCAGCAGCACCACACTACCAGCAGCACCACGCTACCACCACCAGCACCACGCTACCACCAGCAGCACCACACTACCAGCAGCACCACGCTACCACCAGCAGCACCACACTACCAGCAGCACCACGCTACCACCAGCAGCACCACGCTACCACCAGCAGCACCACGCTACCACCAGCAGCACCACGCTACCACCAGCACCACGCTACCACCACCAGCACCACGCTACCACCACCAGCACCACACTACCACCAGCAGCACCACGCTACCAGCAGCAGCACCACACTACCACCAGCAGCACCACGCTACCACCACCAGCACCACGCTACCACCACCAGCACCACGCTACCACCACCAGCACCACACTACCAGCAGCAGCACCACACTACCAGCAGCAGCACCACGCTACCACCAGCAGCACCACGCTACCACCAGCAGCACCACGCTACCACCACCAGCACCACGCTACCACCACCAGCACCACGCTACCACCACCAGCACCACACTACCAGCAGCAGCACCACGCTACCACCAGCAGCACCACGCTACCACCAGCAGCAGCAGCATACTACCACCAGCACCACGCTACCACCAGCAGCACCACACTACCAGCAGCACCACACTACCACCACCAGCAGCAGCATACTACCACCAGCACCACGCTACCACCACCAGCACCACGCTACCACCACCAGCACCACGCTACCACCAGCAGCACCACACTACCAGCAGCACCACGCTACCACCACCAGCACCACGCTACCACCACCAGCACCACGCTACCACCACCAGCACCACACTACCAGCAGCAGCACCACGCTACCACCAGCAGCACCACACTACCAGCAGCACCACGCTACCACCAGCAGCACCACGCTACCACCAGCAGCACCCCGCTACCACCACCAGCACCACGCTACCACCAGCAGCACCACGCTACCACCAGCAGCACCACACTACCACCAGCAGCACCACGCTACCACCAGCAGCACCACGCTACCACCAGCAGCACCACGCTACCACCACCAGCACCACGCTACCACCACCAGCACCACGCTACCACCACCAGCACCACGCTACCACCACCAGCACCACGCTACCACCAGTAGCACGCTCCCACCGGGACATGCACCACCTCTACACGGTGGCAGCAGTACGTCTTCGCAAAGGCAAGGGGCGTAGTAGGTGGTAACGTGCTGGTAGTAGATGTCATCCAGTCTACGCCGCGCTGAGGCGTGGAAAGGTTTTGCACGCAGATGATAAACAAAGAGTGGGGGGGGGGAGGTTAAAGCCCAGGTGAAGGAATGAAATGGGGGCAGTGCGTGACAACGTGGCCTGGGAAGGGGGTGGGTGGGCGGAGAGGGGGATTGTGGTGGGGAGGGGGGAAGAGAGGGGGGGGGGAGGAGGGTGGGAGGGGAGGGGGGAAGAGAGGGGGTGGGAGGGGGGAAGAAATGGGGGTGGGAGGGGGAAAGAGAGGGGGGGTGGGAGGAGGGGTGGGAGGGAGGGTGGGAGGGGAGGGGGGAAGAGAGGGGGTGGGAGGAGGGTGGGAGGGAGGGTGGGAGGGGAGGGGGGAAGAGAGGGGGTGGGAGGAGGGTGGGAGGGAGGGTGGGAGGGGAGGGGAGGGGGGAAGAGAGGGGGTGGGAGGGGGGAAGAAATGGGGGGTGGGAGGGGAGGGGGAAAGGGAGGGGGTGGGAGGGGAGGGGGAAAGAGAGGGTGGGAGGGGGGAAGAGAGGGGGGTGGGAGGAGGAGGGGGGTGGGAGGAGGAGGAGGAGGGGGTGGGGGGAGGAGGATGAGGGGGGGTGGGAGGAGGGGGGTGGGGGGAGGATGGGGGGGGGGCTCTTCCCAGGCGCTGAGGGTGGAGTGGGGGGTAGACGCGAGTTTGGGCAGTGGTGGGCCCTCAAGGCTTTTGCTGTTGGGCTGCAGCCCCAACCCGTGGCTGTGGCGTGTATCAAGTTCCCCTCTCGCTGCCAGCGCCGACGCTGGGGCGCTGATTGGGCCCAGCTGCGGGCGTGAGTTGTGTGGGAACGAAGTTGAGGGGAGGGGGCCGGCGGTCCGCTCGGAGGCCCCCACCTCCGCCGAGTCGCCGGCCCCGTCTGGATTTTGGGTTGAAAAAAGAACGCGTTAATGAAACGTGTTTTGTTTAGCCAGCGACAAGCGGGCGATTTGAACTCGGCTTGATTTAACGCGATTCAGAGTTTGCTTTTTCCGACGCGGTTTAAGGTTTCATTTAGCGTGCTATGCGGTTGCTAAAGTTGCGTTGATTTAAGGTATTTAAACACTTTTATTCTTCACCCTTTTAATTCTTGTAAAAAGTTTCATCGTGATGCGCAGTATTTGGAAGCTGAATTTGGCACCATGACAGTTTTATAATTTTAGTCTGTGGATATATTTTTCATGACTGCAGACAGTCTTAAAAAGTGACATTAAAGATTAATAAAACAAAGTTGAAGCCATCTTCTTAATGTCTCTGAACAGATTCATTCTCCAACAAAAGCGAATGAGAGGATACAGAGCCCCGTTACTCACAAAACCACCATTGGGATCACGGGGACCACGGGTTACGTGATGATGACTAAGCGTGGAACCATTCACTTCTCTGGCAATTCGAGTGTCATGTATCAAGGTGTCGATTGTATTCAAGATGTTTTTTGTAAATATCCATATTTATGGAAAACGGTGAAAGTAGCAGCCTCTAGTGGCTGCAGGGAGATCGTGTGAACCAATGACATACAACAAATATGAATAGGGAAAATATAAAAGTTTACACCTCAAAATTTGGTTAATGCCCTGAGTCTAAGAATCGAGGTAACTCAACGGATTCATCATTCCACCACAAGTGGTAAATTACTCGTATGATTAGAGGAGCTGTAGAGAACTATGTATATAAATCGGTGACGATCGCTCACCATGCCGGCGTGCTTGCCAGATGTCATCCCGGCGGAGGCCCCGCCGCCCCGGTACGCAGGCCCCAGCCCGCCGGGCCCACCGGACCCAGCCGCCCCTGCGGGCCCGGACAAGGGCGGCCCTCCCAGCATGCCATGCAGCTCGGCGGACGGTGGGGGGCCCACGGCGTGGTGCCGCAGAACGTGGATGGCGTCGTCCAGCCGGTCCAGGCGCTCTTCCATGGGGCCCTGTGGCACGTGGGGGGGGGGGCGGGTTGGCACGGGGGGGGGGGGGGAGAGGCGGAACACACCATGGGTTTCTTCCATTAAGGCATGGGAGCTGCCAGTGAGTTCAAGTGCGTGCAATGTGTGGCAAGATCTGCTGCGTGTGATTGTGAGCATGCGATTGCCTCCCCAATGAGTATCAATATTTGCTAAGATGTGATTGGCTTGCCCAGTGAGTACCAGTATCTGGCATCGAGTTCATTATGGTTTCTGGTCTATGATAATAGAATGTGATTGCTTCTCAAGTCAATGCAATTCATCTGGTGTGTGAAAATGGAACGTAATTAGTTCCCTACCGAGTCCCAGTACCTGGTGTGCGATAATAGGACGTTACTCCCAAAACCTGGTTGTACGTTCATGCTAGAATGCGGTAGGTCCCCCTGCTGTCAATCTTACTTCTCCCACTCAGCCCTAGTACTCACTGTATGCTGGTAGGTGACAAGCCACGACCGATGAGCCCGTCAAAAAGTAACTTAGGACGTGTGAATCTCAATTTGCACTTGCACTCCTTACAGATGGGAGTCAAGAATCCATTGCCCTACTGCCATCTACTGGCCACCTGACATGGAAGGGCAACGCAGTGGAACAACAATGGAATGCTTTACGATGGTGGAAGATCTTCTGGGATACTGTGAGCACTGAGTGAGGGGGGGAGGGGTGAGGCCCGTTACTTGGGCTAGATGGACCGCATGGCCCCATCTCGTTTGCAACCTTTCTTATAAGGGCCCCGTGTGGACAGGGGAGATGGGAGTTTTGGCGATTGCGAGATCCCCGCACCTCACAGATGTCCTTGAGGAAGCAGGCCGCATCCTGTAGCGCCTGGTGGATCTGTCCGTCCGTGCTGGCCTTCTGCTGGCGAGGCTGGCAACGCGAGGACACGGGGACGCACGCACGCACGCAGGGAGAAAAGTCAAAGACACAAGCATGCAAAAATCGTAAACAGACACACACAAACACATCCAAAGCCAAATCCACACAGGTAGACACGCAACAAAGGACCCCCGTATAGCCTTGAATGGACTGTAGGAGCAAGTGCTGTTAACGAGCACCTATGAAGGCCGGCAATGCACACGTGGGGGTGGGTGAAAAGCACCACGCCGGGCCGTCTAGTGGCGATGATTACACACCGTACAAAGTATTCATTTTAGGCTGAATCCACCTAGGGGAGGGCCAGAACCCACTTTCCACACACCCGTGCTAGTCACACACCCATGGGCAGACAGACAAAATCGAACACACTCAGACTCCAGGCAAGACACATTCAGGTACACTGAGACATAAAGACACATCGAAAACAGTCCAACCACAGGTACATTTACGTAATAAAAGCCCTCCAACTATCAGCTCAACCCCTATAACAGAAGCCCACTTAACCACCCCACAGGTCACCTCCCCTTAAAGCAAGCAGGAGTTGTGGCCTCCCCCAGTCGCACTGCGGTGACTGCGGGGAGGCGGGGGGAAGTGTGTCAGGGGAAGTCGCGGGGGGCGGGGGGCGGGGGGGGGCTCCGTGCCCACCGCACACCGTCTTGGTGGTCACCGGGCTCTCACCAGCGAGCAGACGGTGCCCTTGTACGCGGGGGAAGTTGAACTCTGCCCCACCGACCGACACCACGGGGACGTGCCTGCACTGCGCCCTACACACACCGCACCACGCAACGCAAAGACAAAGATCCCCCGCGTATAGCCTTTAACAGATTGTTGGAGCAAGTGCTGTTAGCGAGCACCGATGAAGGCCGGCTCGGCGCACGAGGGGGTGAATGGTCAACACCACGCCCGAGTGCCAAAGTTCACACACAGCACCATGCAGTCATTTGAGGAGGCTGAGTTGCCCTCGGAGAGGCCCAGGAACATTTCAGATAATCGTCACTAGCGTTGGCCGTGAGCGACACGTTTACCGCTGCACTCACTGCCGCTCCCCATCCTGCACACACACACACGCACGCAAGCGGGCACAGCAGCGAGACCTCGTTACTTCCCTGCCGTGGCTGTGCTCAACCCCACCCGCAACCACGGCGATGAAGAGGAGGCATCCCACAAGGCCGTGCGGTGTGGAGGAGACAAGACACTAAGGCTGGGAAATGGAAGGCTGAGGCCACCTGCTCACAACCTGGAAAGAAGTGTGTGTGACTGGAGAAGCGATGCACCGGATAGTGCCTGTCTGGGTGTGAAAGGGAGAGAGGCTCAAAAGTTAGTCGATTGAGATAAAGTGTCAATTATTTTTTCACTTTTTTTTTTTACAAAATATTTTTTACCTGGAAATCCCATGACATTAACATCACATTTTGCAAGAGTGTCCAGGGTTAGGGCCATCCTGTATAATACGATTTGTATTCCACCATTGGAACCTCCTTTGCCAGTAGCAAAACATGATAACTGGCCAACACCATGTGAGACTAGGCTCTAAGAAAAGCTGTCTCGGATGTGGACCAATCAATTTCAAGGACCGTGCATACATTATCAGAGTTGTGTTTTTTGTTTGCATTCCGACCGCAGGTATTGTGGTCAATGCAAACATGACTCCTTGTAAAAAAAAAGGCGTCAGTTTTGTTGCCAGATAAAAGGGTATAAAACCAATTATCATAAACGATTTGTATTTATAAATCATCTGAGCGTGACGTATCTTATTAAGCTTTACGCAACATGTGTGCGTCTGGAGAGTCTGAAAAAGAGAGGGGTTGTTATTTTGTAATTTTAGAGCAGGGAATGGTTTGGTAGAATTCTTCAGGCCAGAGAGTTAATAAAGAGACGGCATCACGGTAGAAGTGCGCATGGATACATTTCATAGAGAGGGAGATAGTCGGTTCGCATGCAGAAGGGGAAAGTCTTGAGTGTGGATTTGAACGCACAAATAATATCTCAGCGACTGAGACTTTTAGAGAAAGATAATTCCAGGCTAGTGGCTGCTGTAGCAGCAGCACCACAATGAGTGGACCTCCAATCAATCAAGTGAAGGTGGATTGACGGTTTTGGCAACAGGCCTCCGTTACTGAAACAGAAGCAAGGTGAAGAGGAATAAGAGCGCGGTGAGAGGGGAGAGGGAGGAGAGCAGGAGGAGGGGAGGAGCAGTGAGATGAGAGAGTTAGAAGAGTGCATTGATGGGAATTAGCGAGAAGGGAGAGAAAGAGGAGTGCGTGGAGGGGAGTAGAAGTGAGATGACAGGGGAGAGGCAGGAGAGTGTGTGGTGGGGGAGTACAGTGAGATGAAAGAGGGGAGGCGGGGGGAAAATCCACGGGCGATGTTGTCGACGGTGCGTATGACCTTGTAGCCCGTCGCGAGATTGAATCAGGAACCAGTCAAGAGATCACAGAACTAGGGTCCTTACAGGTAACAGACACACAGGATCACTGACATGGGCGCCGTTTCAAAGTGGCACGGCGTCCGTGTTTTCTTACGGGATGCGGCAGATGCCGGCAGCTACCGAGGCCACCAGAATTAGCAGCAGGGGACCACAAGCCTCCGGGGGAGCGCCGATAGCGGCTTATCAGCGCCGGCGGCTCCTTGTCACTTCCTCGAGCAGCCACAGATGAGTTTCCATCGGGAATTAGCGCTGTCTAATCGTTGCGGCGAGCGTGCGCACACGCACTGCCGCCCACGCTCACGAGTTACCGCTGCCGCCACTGCTGCCATTTCAATTTAGCCTTTAGGGCCGCCCCCCCCCTCCCCTCCTCCTCCTCTGAGTTTAATTCCCGCAGGGGAAACTCGTGGCTGTTCCCTCGAGGCCTATCGCGCGGCGTGGTGACGGCGTCACCGAGACCCCCCCGCCCCCCCGGCTGGCTGTCAGGGGTAAGGGGAGGGGGGGCGGCTTGGTCTGGCTCACCTGTGGCGGGTGGGGAGGCGCTGGACGGCGTGGCGGGGTTGGACGGAAATCCGCTGCTGGTGTGATCTGGCGAATAAATCTGAAAAACAGCACGTCCGTCACACGAACGCGTGGTGACACCCCGACGATCGAATCGTCAATATCTCATGAAGTCTGAAGATCACAATGCGTGTGTAAGAATCCATAGATGCGGATATGTTGCATGTACCTGGCTTCTTGTGGCCCCTGCGGCCACAAGAGTCTGATACATTCACCAGAACGTGAATCACGATTCTATGGATCGAGGGGTGTCGCGGAAAAACGTGGTACCTTGTAAGGATATTCAAGGATAACCCAAACATTGAAATACTGGAAAATCTACATTTGAACAGTGGTGGGCCATGTATTTTACGCCTAGGCCTCCAGTGCTATTCTCCCACAATTAAACGGCCTTCGAATAACCTCACCGTGACACTAGGGCTATAGGCTGTTGTCATTCGACGTAACCACCCCATATTCACAGTGACAGTAACCTTTATCGAGTGGAATAAAGTGATTTGACACGAGGCTCAACACCTATGAGAGTTACAATACACTAATTGCAGAGACATGAATACATGGTGACTGAAACCATCAAGGATGTACCGCTATTAGGCAGTATGACAGGATGCTGCATCAAAAATAGACATCGCATAGCCCAAATCAATGTCATTAACAAAGAAAGAAGAAAAAAACTCACAACAACCAGTCACATTTACTCATACGAACACCAAGCAACTGCCTGTTGAATCAGGATTCAGGATTCAACAGGCTTCCCCATAAAAAAATCGAAAACACTACATCTAAAAATCTAAACGTCATGAAAGAGTTTAAATGCATCTTAGATGATGCTACATTACGTGCTAGCTAGTTTAACTTCAGTTAGCAAACTGGCCCTCCGATGACGCCACACGAACAAGGCTAACGTAGGGGGCTAGGCCAGCTAGAAGGCTCCAGCGTGTCAGAGGATATGCCCAACATGGCAAACTCGACATCTGATTGGCTAAAGAAGATGACAATCAACAACATCGTCCCCATTTGCTTCAACAGCAGAGGGGGATTCACTCGACATTCTGAAGGCCTCAGGGTACATTTTTCACACGAAGACAGCACAGGTGGAAAATCTGATTGGATAAAAGCTCTCATTTATGAGCTGCACTGGAAGCAACGCAACTGAGGGAGAAAGTAGCAATGAAATGACGTTAATAGACTGATGGGAACGAACTTTGTAAGCATTAATAAAATCTATATTAAATTATTAAAATATAATTTTCTGATTCTCACAATCTCTAGGCCAGCAGAGAAGGCCTTGCTGGGCCTGACGGCCCACTTCTGCATTTGAAGTCTTTATTTTCTCATCTCCCCCTACAATTAGCTGCACAATCAACGGAACAACTCACTTTCTCCAACCACTGAATCCACCTACTCTCAATAAAAACCTTACTACTCTCTTTGACAATTCACTTTCACGGGTTATCAAGTTTTTTTTTGTTTCAGGGCATCCCACAAGTGATATACCCACACCGCACTGGTAATCACCACATCGTCCCCAGAGTCCCGGCTGTGTCACACGTGGAGGATTCTGGGCCGAGGCTGCTGCACCACCACGCCAATGCTCAACTCCAGACGGATGAACAAGGCGAGTCTTGAGTTCTTTGAGTCTCGAGTTCTTTGAGGCCGCTCACGACACCCCCACCCCCCCACCTCTCTTACTCTTAGTATTTTCGGTAAAGTCACGTAAGTAAAAAATGAAATTAAAATTAATGAAGATAAAATAATAAAATTCACGACGTTTCAGAGGCAACACAAGTTTCCGTCATCAGGTGGGACCGTCACAGCCAGATTTGCTGTATCAAGTGAGGCAGGGATTATTTTATTATTTTATTTTTATTAATTTTAATTTCATTTTTTTACCTACGTGACTTTACCGAAAAAATCCTTGCAGTCACGAAAGCTTCAAATCTAGAATTAATACCCCACCTCTCTCTCTACCTGTACTGCGGCGTGGCGGCACCTGCACCCAGCCACAACCGCGTGGTGCATTCTCTCGGCGGGAGCGAACGGGGGGCCGCGCCGCTCTCACATTAACCCAGCCGGGCTCAAGAGCGCCGCAAGTTATTCTGCCTGCAACAAACCGCACGCCACTGAGCACACACCCCCCCCCCCCAGTATCGTAAAATAAAATTAAAAGCCGCAGCATGTGGAACAAATACACTTTTGTTCCACGAGCCTACCTTCATCTGTTTTAAACTCGGTACTTTGTCCCAACGTTTACAGGAAATAAAATTTAATAAATAAACTCGCTCGCATGCTCGCCCGCTCGGCCCCTTCGCATCCCCCGGGAAGGGCAATAAACTCTGGCGTGCGGCTCCACGCTCGCCCCAATTTCCCTGGCCGTCGGTGAGCTCCGGCAGGGAGGCAGGTGCAGCGAGAGAGAGCACGAGAGAGATGAGCTACCCGTCGGAGGTCGTCGGACTGCGAGGGGGGCGGCGTACAGAACGAGAGAGTGAGCGAGAAAATGAGCGACAGGACGAGCGAGAGAGTGAGCGAGAGAGAGAGCGAGCGAGCGAGAGAGTGAGCGAGAGAGCGAGCGAGAGAACGAGC
Source organism: Lampetra planeri (assembly GCF_965212315.1). Lineage (NCBI taxonomy): Eukaryota > Metazoa > Chordata > Hyperoartia > Petromyzontiformes > Petromyzontidae > Lampetra > Lampetra planeri. The sequence goes on along the minus strand of NC_136145.1, from coordinate 3,196,621 downwards.
GAGAGAACGAGCGAGAGAGAGAGAGCGAGCGAGTGAGAGAGCGAACGAGAGAGTGAGCTAGAGGCGGGGTTACATAGAGCCCAGTTAAAAAAAAATTACGAAATGATGAACGAAACAAAGTGCCGAATACACCGAGCATCTTCTTGTTTCCACTGATCGTAAAAAAAGGAGAGAGGGATAGAGAGCGAGCGAGTGATGGAGAACGCCGGCCAAATGGCCGCAACTCCGGGGATCTTGTCCACAGCAGCAGGGTTAAATATTTGTAGCCTAAATGGGTGACGAGAATGTTCGTCAGCTAAGCGTTTGTTTACGTGATCTCAGCAGGTCCGGGAGATTTCGATTGAGGCGTATGGGGGTCGTGACGACCGGCCGCTTCTCTCCACGAAATAAGTACGCCCACCGTTTCTGTGCAGCATCCTATGACGCGGACACATTTAGACGCTATATGAAGCCAAATCACAAATGTCTCAGTCACTTAATGTGTCGGTTCTGCGGTGGAATTAGCTGCTCAGTGTTAAATCTGTTCGCGAAATTAGTGACGAAAATATTTGCCAACTAAGTGTCAATGATTTTATGCTTGGGTCTTTCGGTAAAGCCACGTAGATGGGCACGCTAATCTCTCACAATACAATGGGCACCCCCCGACAGCTTCGTTTGTCAAGATTTACCCGATTTTATTACACAGACACGATTTCAACCGAGAAGATTGGTACAAACTGAGCAATCATTGGACGTTATTAACCAGTTTAGGTCACAACTGGCTGCGATATTCCCTCTCTACCTACCGATGTTAGCAGTTCATTTCAACTCTCTGAGTTACATTCGCTAACACAGCCACCGTTAGCTGTGTTAGTAAATGGCGGCTTGCCATCCTTTTTAAATCCTTTATATTAAGTTCACTTGCTTGCTTGCTTGCGCGCTTACGACGGTGCAAATCTTTCGGTCGTTTTTTAATCCACTTCCCGTGATCCAATCGAGCTGACATTTTGCACACAGACTCGTTGTGCGAGACAATACATTTTCGTGAAATTTTTTTTCTAAATTTTTACACTTTTTAGGATTTTTTTTTTATATTTAATTACCAATTGCTTAATGGTGGCAGGCAATCATCTGACCCATAGGTGGCAGCCATCTCAAGCCAGAGGACGAGAGGACTCTAGCCGCCAAGCATATAAAGGATTTATAGTGAAAAACTTAGTTTTTACGGGTTCATTTTTTCACCTCCATGTGGCGATGCTCTTGCCGAGCTCTCTCCGAGCTTACATTCACAAGCAAATTTCTTACATTGACACGCTAATCTCCCACGATACAATGGCCACCCCCACAGCTTCGTTTGTAAATGGCGGCCTGGCATCCTCTTCCACTTCCACGTGGCGATGCTCTTGCCGAGCTCTCTCCGAGCTTACATTCACAAGCAAATTTCTTACATTGACACGCTAATCTCCCACGATACAATGGCCACCCCCACAGCTTCGTTTGTAAATGGCGGCCTGGCATCCTCTTCCACTTCCACGTGGCGATGCTCTTGCCGAGCTCTCTCCGAGCTTACATTCACAAGCAAATTTCTTACATTGACACGCTAATCTCCCACGATGCAATGGCCACCCCCACAGCTTCGTTTGTCAAGATTTACCGATCTTACATTTATTTGTAAATTTCTTATCTAGCCCCTCCCACTGACCCTTGGGCTACATCCATCCCAAACCGTTACAACTCCCTGCCTTAGCAGCGCTCCCGCCGTATATTCTCAGCAGCTCTCCCGCGATGTTTCTCACCTGATGACGATTGCTTGTGTTGCGATCGAAACGTCATGATATTGTTAGTATTTTTCTTATTATTTGATCTATCTACGTGGCTTTACCAAAAGACCCAAGAATATGAATTCCTGCAGTCACGAAAGCTTTAAGTCAAGATTTAAGTGTCAATAATTGTATTTTATTCAAACATGAGAATGAAAATCAGCAGGTAAATGTTATTTATTTTAGCAGGAAGGGTCCAATAAGCTTGTAAGTTCTATTTCATTGGCATTCTGCAACAAATTATTACTTCAAATATCCACCCAAGACTAGAGGATGACCGACAGCCTGGGTTCGAATCTGGTGTTCAGGCAGACACCTGCTATTAGACACGGTTCCCAAGCATAGCGAATTAATGGTCTCCAATAACTGCGTACAAATTGTCCATGACAAAATATTAGCTTTTTTTCACTTAATTGGGACAAATTTCCACGATGGGAATTCGAGTATCTATTTGAATGCCATGCGACAGATATTTCTTATTAGCAGGGCTTGTGGAGGAGTGCATGCAACACCCCGTTGCGAGGATAAAATAAGTCACTTGAAGGGTTATTAGAGGTAATGCAGCGACGTTGGCTTCTGCGGACCAATCTCCAGTAGATGGGCCGACGCGCTGCTGTGCAAGTGTTCCGAATGGACACTTCGTTTCGCGACACTATGGCCACGACACAACTGGAACAAAATGATGAGAAGAAAAAAAAATATAAGTAAACAAACAAAATAAGGACTTAAGCGTCTCTGTGAGGACATTGGGGAATGACAAAAGTACAAAGGTGGATGCCACTGATGGGAGCGTCCAAGGATGCAGAAACACCGGTTTGCAATGATCGCTCGCTCTCACAAGTCCATCCGTGGTGGCCACTCATGACCCATCGCCAGGCCACGGCAAGGCACCCGTAACGTCGGACCTCAACGTGGCCTCTCGCCGACTGCCAGGTCAAAGTTGGGGGGGTGGCCGGGGCACGTGCAAAGAATAGACCCACGGGAAAAAAAAGCTGGCAAGGCTGTATCCGCGTGGACAAAACACAGTTTCAACTCGAACGGTGGCACGGTCAAATCTCTTTAGAGTTAATTTTAAAAAATGTTTATCTTTAGATACCTACCGAAGTTAAGCGAACGTTTCGACACAAACAAAACCGTTCGGCGGCCAAACCAACGGCATGTTGCATTTGGAGGCGTTATGCCGGCAGAGTGATTTTTTAAAATAAATAAGGCCGCACTCCCGCGTTCACCGCTCGGCGGCACAGTGGGAGGGGTCTCGTAGCCAGCTAGCCGAGTCGTGAATGATTATTTAACTCGCTAAAATGAAACACCTGCAACTGCGTTTGTAATTAACCTTCTCAGTGTGAACCGTTTTTTTAAACATTTCATTTAATATTTCGTCTAACAAGGCTTTACGTAACGCGCGAGGGGCAAGCAGCCAGGCGCTTGCAAACGCGCCGCTGTCGGGAAAGCGACGAGGTGCAAGATTGCCGTGGCCCAGCCAACACCGGCGAAACGTCGTACTCGGAATTGTAAATGTTGTGGGTTTACTCTCCAACACACAAGCGGTGTGCTGAAGTAGCGACTGATTGGCACGTTCTGTTTACGTGACAAACCTTACCAATTGGCTGTGTCGGGTGGTGGCAGGTTTAACAACACATTTATATTCTTGGTTCTTTCGGTAAAGTCACGTAGAAGGGAAATAATAAAATAATAAAAATGTAACATCATAAAATACAACACAATTTTATAATTATTTTATTATTTCCCTTCTACGTGACTTTACCGATAGAACCAAGAATATAAATGTGTTGTTAAACCTGCCACCACCCGACACAGCCAATTGGTAAGGGTTGTCACGTAAACAGAACGTGCCAATCAGTTGCTACTTCAGCACACCGGTGTGTTGGAGAGTAAATCCACAACATGTAGAAGGGAAATAATAAAAAACAATTTTATTTTTATTATTTTATTATTTCCCTTCTACGTGACTTTACCGAAAGAACCAAGAAGATGAATCCCTGCAGTCACGAAAGCTTTAAATCGAAATTTAACACATTTATATTGAAAATAAACCTTTGTTATGGACTGTCCGAAGCCAACCTGAGGACGGGCAGCTATTGCCAGGCAGAAGAAGCAGCCACTGGCCCCATACGCACCGCACCACAGTGAGGCGCAGAGACAAAGAGATCCGAAACGATTGCACCTCCCATCGCGATTCGACGAATTGCCACGATTCAGGCTCACAAGTCCTATGTACGAGAACATCGTGGTGAATGCAGCGGCTCCTCATGGAGGCAGGGCTCAAATGAACCCGTCGCATACAAGGGATGTGAAATTCTACTCTTACGTACACGATTCGACGCTAGACATTACGAGCGTAAGAATCGACTTTAACAACAGATTGATCTTCTTGGTTCTTTCGGTAAAGTCACGTAGAAGGGAAGTAATAAAATAATAAAAATAAAACATAATAAAATTATTCTCACGACGTTTCGGCCACAACGCAAGCAGCCGTCCTCAGGTGAAAACCAGGTCCGTCGAGACGAATGACTCTGAATGCGTTGTGGCCGAAACGTCGTGAGAATAATTTTATTATGTTTTATTTTTATTATTTTATTACTTCCCTTCTACGTGACTTTACCGAAAGAACCAAGAAGATGAATACCTGCAGTCACGAAAGCTTTAAATCAAAATTTAACAACAGATGTATCGACGCATGCCTCAGAACGAACCGTGCTCTCACAGCACGCTCAGACTTAAGATCCGTACATTGTGCCGTATGTATGTGGACCTCGCATATACGTACGTAGCCAAGCGTGCTAATCGAAGGTGCGACCATCGTTACGGCATCACAACGCAACCCCTCGTGTCCCATCCATCAAAAATCAGCGCGTGCCAACAAAGGGGCCTGCCACATTAGACGGCTACACGGCGTTTGTTCCCGGCTGTTCAAGTTCATTGATTAGGTGTAGCCCTGTGAGCCATTCGGCTCTTGAATCGGGTGCAACCACAACAAACAAAAACATGATAAAAAAAAACATCTTAAAGTGAATATGTGACAGTGCAAACAGAATATCAAAGAAGAAGACAGTAAAATATTGCAGAAAAAAGCACCGTACACCAACGCTGTGTGCAAAAATCCCAGTGGGATGCAAGTCAAACAACAACAACAAGACAACTTAGATTAAGGCCATCAGTCTAACTCTGTACTACAACAAAACAAACATGGCTAAACCAATACACTTTTCGAAATCACCAAAATAAAGCCATGACACCAATGAAACAGTGATCATAGGAACTGTGACGGAATTTTTTGCTTGGGATGAGACCTTTGCCTAGCAGTGGATACAGCAATGCCGACGATTAAAAGTCGTGTACCAGCCACTTATAGAGCAGCCGTGACGAATGGCAGGCTCAGTCCTTGCTGCCCGACATCAGCATGTGGGAGTCTGATAGAAAAGCTGGCTTGCAGACAGGAAAAGACGAAGGCGAATGGACGGAGGGAGGGAGGGAGGGGACGCTTGCCAGAGAGACAGACATTTGTTCAGACAAAGGGGACTTGCCAGAGAGACAAACAGCAAGATGGCCCGGAAAAACGTGCAGTTGGCTATGTACGGTGCGAAAGAAGTTCAACATACAAACAAGACAGGGGGGATGCACGAGACGAAGCACATAGACACACAGAGTGCTCAAGCCAGACAGATGTGCAGGCAGAAACTGCTAAAACTATTTGTCGGTGTATGTGTTTTGGGAGCCCGGAGGGGCAGGGCAGGGCGGCCGAGGAAGGAAGTGGACGAACTACTTTGTACGGAGGCAGCCGCCCCTACTGCCCCCCCCCACCAGCCCACCCCCCCACCAGCCCACCCCCCCACCAGCCTACCCACCCCCCCACCACCAGCCTAACCCAACCGCACTCCCACCACGCTCCCCTTGAATGGTGGAAATTCAGTCTGGACGCAGCAGCAGTTCCGTCACAGTCACAGCGCACAGGGGAGGAGAACGGCAACAGCCACATGCAGCAACAGGCAACGTCGAGTTAGCAAATAAATAAATAAACAAACACGCGCGCACGTGCACGTGAAGAGAATTCTTAATTACGCCCTGTGTGCTCTGCGGGGCCATGATGGCTAACAGATGTGCACCGCCAATGCCTCCTCCTCCTTGAGCCCTGCGCACGCACGTCTGGCCACACTTTTCACGAAAAGCAGAGTTCCTCTCTGCACCCCGAGATCCAGACTCCCCCCCCCCTGCCCACACACACACACACTCTCCCCATCACCGGTGGGCAGGAGATCGGCCGCGCGGCTATGCACCAACCTCGATTTGGGAAGGTGGCAAAAACCGAAAAATCGAGCGAAAATAATGCGCGGAGGTCAGGAGATGCAGGGGTCAGGGGCAGCGACAGCGTGGAGCGAGGAGGTGTCGCGATGAGACGATGCTGTCGCTCGCGACTTCGCTGTGCCAGCCGCACGCTGCTGTTGACGCTGTCGGAAGCGGCCTCGCACAGCCACCCACTCGTGCGTTCACAACGCGCAGTCACTTGCAAAGACCGTGATGGAATCTCACGCCGTCACGTCGTGCTGCTGACAACAGTCTCGCCGCCGTCACTTCTTTGCCAGACGCTATTTCTTGCCGTCACTCATATCGCCGCCACAGACTCACTCCCGCCCGGTACAAACTAAAAGACCCACCTCTGTCTCGCGCCCCGGTGTGGCCGACTATTGTGGGGGTTGTTGTACAAATGTTTTAATTCTAGATATGAAGCTTTCGTGACTGCAAGGATTCATATTCTTAGGTTTTTTCGGTAAAGTCACGTAGGTAAAAAATTAAAATTAATACAAGTAAAATATTTTATTTTTATTTTACTTTTATTAATTTAAATTTTTTACCTACGTGACTTTACCGAAAAAACCTAAGAATATGAAAATATTTTATTTTATTTTTATTAATTTTACATTTTTATCTACGTGACTTTACCGAAAAAAACCCTAAGAATATACAAATGTTTTGTTTGCGATTCATAATTTGAACAACAAAAAAGGTCTTTGGGTTGGATCGCGTAAATACAAATACCGTCGTTAACGGGCGTCACGACGTCTTGAGATCAAGGATCCGTTCCGAAAGTCGCGCACAGCAGCGCGCAACGCGCGTCGATGAGAATTCATATGGGGGGGGGAGGGTTATCATCAAATTTCTTCAGGGATTGCTTGTACTGGAGTGGTATTTTCATCTACACACTTGGGGGCGCACTTTTTCACACGGCCTGCTACAGAGGACAGATGTTTATCGCGCATGTATGTTGAACTTTTTTCGCACCGTACGTAGCCAAACGAACTAAATCGGAGGTGGTGTCGGGGGGGGAAGGACAAAACACTGAACACAGCTGATCTTTATTCATTCTCACAGCCATAAATATATCCAATGAAGTAATACATCATATTTAATATAACGGGGCTCTGATTCACATGCCAGTGACCAGGCTGAGGGCATCAATTCACGGCACACGATAAACCGGATCAATCACCGGCATCTGGAACTCAAGACTTGAGCCCAGGATCGTCGGTGGGGCCTGCTCAGTGTCTCTGGGACCTCCGAGCCAGTCAGCCACAGGTGAGGGGAATAGTTTTACTATATTTTGTATTTACTTTTCTCAGAAGTGTCAACATTTGGCCACCTTTTCTCCGTGTTTTCAAGAGGGAAACTTCAATTGTGCAAGAGTAACCCTCGGGCAGTGTCTACGGTGGTGATAGAAAAATAATGTTTCTTGATTGGGTTAGGATTGTGAATAATAATCGCTATTAAACAGAAAGGGGGGCGATTTGAGGCAGTGGTTTGCCCACTGTACTATAAACTAAGCTTAAACTAGATATTTTATTTTACCAGGTGGAAATGTATAGCAGCCTAATACTCTAATCGCATGTTTCTAAATGTGGAGGGGAAAAATCGGAGGACCTGGAGAAAAATCCACGCGACCACGGGGAGAGAGAGAACATGAAAACTCCACATATACCAGGCATCAGGATCGGGATTGAACCCACGACCTTCTTCATACCGGGCGAGGTAGTTAACGTCTCACCAACGCGGTAAGCCGAGTTTATTTCCTGGACACAATATCAGTGGCGAGTGATATCTGAACACGTCTTGGGCACCAACCCCATTTCAACAATCCGCCGATATATGAAATTAGCTTTTTTTTCTTTCTTTTTTAAATGTGATCGCAATAATATTGGGAGGCCTTCATCCCATCAGTAGATTGACAAAGAGCTATAAACTATTATTTGTATTTTTATTCCACGTCTATTACATGGGAATGTCTCACTGTGTCAAGACTCTTATTTTACGAGAGTCCTGCATTAGGTGTTTGACCAATTTAATTCACATTTGGCTTCGTGTGGGAAGGAAGCTAGCGCACCCAAAGAACACCCAATCATGCGTACTTAAGGATAACACTGAAAGATCTGCACAGATGGATTCAAGAATCCATCGCCGTACCACCGTCCACTTTCCACCATGCAATCTATGGTCATAGTACAGCGAGCAGGTTCTTGGCTGAGTGTGGCTCATGAGGAACGTAACCCCCCCCCCCAACTTCTCTCTCTAATTGAGGGCGCGGGCGTTAACGAGCGTGGCGCAACGCGCGACGTGCCATTTAATTTCAATTAGGGGTGTCGCGTTTTCCCCGGTCGGATATTCGGTGTGCGCTGCTCCATTCAGGGCCGATTTCCGCAGCACAGAGGCCGCACTGTGAGGCGCCAAACACAGGGCCGCCTCTTAGCCCCCCCGCACCCCCCCCCCCGCCGGTCCCGAAGGTACCAAGGAAATGCCTGAACGCTGGCATCACGGCCCGGTGGGCCGCGCTCGCTCGCTCGCTCACGGCGGCGCTCGGAATTAATGGACGGAAAAAACACACAAGTTTTGCTACACGTGTGCGTGCGTGCGTGCGCATGTGTGGCTGCCTGGTGCGGTGCGGGGGCGGGGTGTACGTGAAGGTAGCGGGATGAGTGGGTGTAGTGTGGTGTTGTGCCGGGCATGTGTGTACGTTACTGTGTGTGCGCCGCGCCGGGCCGGACTTTCATAGGTGCTCGCTAACAGCACTTGCCCCAACAGTCTGTTAAGGCTACACGGGGGAGCTTTGTCTTTGTGTAGGTGTAAGGCAGTCGGGGACGGCGGTGTAGTGGTTAGCGCGCTGCACTACAAACCCGGCGAGCCGAGTTCGATTCCCACTCATGACAAATAACAGTGACGAATATCTGAACTAGTCCAGGGCCTCTCCTAGGTCGACTCAGCCTTAAATTAGTACCTGGTGCGGTGTGTAAGCATTACCAAAGGAGGCTGGGCTGTGGTGATGACCACCCACCCTCTCGAGTGCCGTGCCAACATACCAAGGTGCTCGCTAAGAGCACTTGCACCAAAAGTCTGTTGAGGCTATACGGGGGATATTTGTTTTGTGTGTATTTGAAGGCAGCATGCAGGAGGAAATAGTTTAGTGTTGGTTACATGTGCAGGTAGGTGTGTGTGTGTGTGGCACCGTGGTGATGTCACCGCCACTTACGAGCGAATGCAGGTTGTTCTATTATTGGGATGCGGTGTTGAGTGTGTATGTGGCTGTATGGGGGTTGCGTATGTGGAAGGTTAAGTAGAGTGGGCGAGTGTGGCGTGTGTGGCGAGCGGTGGAGTGCTTGTCATACACACCTACCGGAGGTGTGTATGTTGGGGGAACGGTCGTGTGATCGATTGCAAAATTCTGTGTTGCCATTGACCAGTGGCTATTCATATCAATTCCAGTGATATTTGAACCTGGCCTGAGCCTGCGCTGTATTGAATGTGTTTGTGTATTTATGTATGTATATACAGGGAGCGGTGGCACAGTGGTTAGCGTGCTGTGCGACGAACCCGTCGACCCGGTTCGATTTCCCGCTCACAGCCAACACCAGTGACAATTATCTAAACCAGTCGTGGGCCTCCACTAGTTCGACTCAGCATCAAATGAGTACCTGCTGCGGTGTGTAAATATTGCCACTCGGGAGAAGAAGGCGGCCGGGCGTGGTGTTGGCCACCCAGCCACTCGTGACCTTCACAGGTGCTCGCTAACAGCACTTGCCCCAACACTCTGTCAAGGCTATATGGGGGGATGGGGAGTCTTTGTCTGTGCCTTTTAAGTGTGTGAGCTTGCACGTGTGTGCACCTCCATGCGCGTTTGTGACTTCATGCGAGGACATACATGTGTCTTCTTGGTTCTTTCGGTAAAGTCACGTACAAGGGAAATAATAAAATAATACAAATAAAACATAATAAAATACAATTCTCACGACGTTTTGGCCACAACGCAAGCAGCCGTCCTCACGGCTGAAACGTCGTGAGAATTATTTTATTATGTTTTATTTTTTTCATTTTATTATTTCCCTTCTACGTGACTTTACCGAAAGAGCCAAGAAGATGAATCTCTGCAGTCACGAAAGCTTTAAATCGAAAAATAAAATAATTCTCACAACGTTTCGGCTACTCGGCTACTTGCGTTGTAGCCGAAACGTTGTGAGAATTATTTTATTATGTTTTATTTTTATTATTTTATTATTTCCCTTCTACGTGACTTTACCGAAAGAACCAAGAAGATGAATCCCTGCAGTCACGAAAGCTTTAAATCGAAAGACATACATGTGTGTTCGTGTGAGTACGTGCGTGTAACGTGGGGAGCGGTAGTGTAGCGGTTAGCGCGCTGCGCTATGAACCTGGCGACCCGGGTTCGATTCCCGCTCACGGCTAACACCAGTGACGATTATCTGAACCGGTCCTGGGCCTCCCCTAGGTCGACTCAGCCTTAAATGAGTACCTGGTGCGGTGTGTAAACATCGCCACTGGGGAGACAAAGGCGGTCGGGCGTGGTGCTGGCCACCCACCCCCTCGTGTACCGTTCTGGCCTTCATAGGTGCTCGCTAACAGCACTTGCCCCTACAGTCTGTTAAGGCTATACGGGGGATCTTTATCTTTGTAACGTGCCTGCAACGTGTGTGTGTACGTGAGTGAGTGTGTGTGTGTGCGAGACGGCTCACCGATGCGAGTGCCTTGCCCAGGGTGTCCCCGGTCTGTGTCGCCCCGGCTGCGTTGCCCCTGCTCCCTGTGGGCCAGACAGTGACGTCACGTCACCCACAGGCGCGAAACCACAGTCTCCCTGGGCCAGCGGCGCTCACTTGTCCCATATTAGGATATTCTGTCCCTCCACTCAGTGCAAGCTAAACACGTGCAACACACTCGGGAAAAGCGCCGTTGCACCCTCTCTCTTTTCTCTAGTACGAATGTGAATTGAGTAGCAACCATAAATCCGATGTCGAAGTTGGAAAACCAGCTGCTGGCTTCATAGCACAACGCGTGCAAACCACTCGTGCGCTCACAGGAGTCTTGCAGTGACACGTGTGAGCTGTTCATGTCACGTCAAAACTGTTCAAATGTCACTTTCATGAATAAATCGGTAGTGCTTTCAACATCCTGAAATCTAAGCTTGTACCACCACTACCACCTCTATGATCGCTGCCACCACCAGCTCCAGCACCACCTCCTTCACCGAAATTACCAGCACGGTTATCTCGACCACGACCACCACAACCATGATTGGTCGCTTTTTTTTAAGTCTGTCTGTTTCTGGCCTGAAAATTTCGGCTGCTGTGCACGTACCTCGAATCACAATGCAGTGACGATGATGAAGAAGGCTGTGTTTTTATTTCATGACATTTTAAGCGTAAATGGACATAGTGGTGGCACAGTGATTCTCTTAGCCCAGACACAAAAACTGAATTCCGACCACATCGAGGGCGAGTGATAACTGAACCAGCCCTTCAGCCAACAGCTTCACAAACCCGCAATCACCAGCATGCCAATGTATGGTCAAACAACTCCCCTGAATGACAGTATCGGGAGGCCTGCATCCAGCTGTGGTTTGACAAAGGGCTGACAATGTTTACATGATGATTAAAGGAAACATGCTGTTGAAAAACATTGAAATCAGATTAGAATCAGAATTTGATGAGCTATGAAGCTCTTTTTCACAGATGTCCAGTCGGGGCGGGTCAGAAAGTTCCAACAACAAACAATACAAAAACACGATGGGAGTGCAAAGTATAGGAAAGGTAAACAAACAAAAAACGTTTATATTTTACCAGGTAGAACCCACTGAGCTAGCGACCTGACCACAAATTATAGCTCAACGAAGTGGCTTATCATGTGGAAATTTATAGGAGCCAAATAATATAAATACTCTAAACGCGTGTTTCTAAATGTGGAGGGAAAAACCGGAGGACCCGAAGAAAAAATCCACGCGACCACGGGGAGAGCGCCATGCAAACTCCAAATACACAGCAGGCGTCGTCAGGGTCGGGATCGAAGCCACGACATCTCGCCAATGCGGCGCCCCTAATTGGAATTAATTGAGATTAAACATAGCAACATTGCCCCCCTACAGGAGACTAGTGTGTGCGAAACATAGCCCCTTTCCTTCGCGATCGCCTTGTGTTATAAGAATGGCACGAATATCAAATGCACGAAATTCGTATTTTATCATTACCGTGGTGCCGGGCGGCCTCAGCGGGAAGGGGCTCACCGCCACCGCCGGTCGGCGTCCGCGCGCTGGACCCGTAGCCCGGAGCTCCACCGTGCGGGGGGAACGGGCCCATGGGCGGTAGCGCCAGTGCGGAGTCTCCGGCGCTGTGGGGCGGATAGCCCTGCGAACCAGCAACAGAAGACAAAGACTTTACAATTGGCATTCATGGAAAGTTCCGTTGGCGAGGGCTCTACCTATCTGGGCGCACTGTGGGTGGTGTGGCCGGCACCGCGCCCTCGTGTGGCCTTTGTCTCCACGGTAACGGTGTCTTTGCACACCGCACAGGCCACGCTCGGGGAGGCCCGGGACCAATTCTGATATCACTCGCCACCGACATTATCCGTGGCTTTAAATCAAACTCGGGTCGCCGGGCTCGTCGTGCAGTGTGCTCAAAAGGCTGTGCCACTCCTCCCTGCGCTCCAACAATAAAGCAACCGCCGCCATTCGCCGCACCTCCCGATTAGCACGGTTGGCTACGTACAGTGCGAAAGAAGTTCAACATACATACGTACACACTACAGCCCGTGTGCCAGGCTAGGTACCCTGCGCTACACGTGTAGCGCATGGGCAATGGGAACGCAGTGGTTGTGAAGCGGCCGGGATGAGTGTTGTGCTGCTTGACTTAGTGATGCGAAGCCGAGGTCAGTGGTGGTACGAGGGATGAGCGTGGACCATTTGTAGTTGGTGCGGTGTTTTTCGAGTTCACCTGTGTCGTGATCGAGTGATTCTGACGCGGCCCGGATGAGTGTGTGGCGCACCTACGGTGACCGTGGTGCTGTATTGGGACAGTGCGGAACATTCTGGACAAAATCGTAGTGGTGAGCGTGCCGTGGTTCTGGGCGAGAGTGGGTACCAATCGTTCGTGTGCACCGAGGACCCCGTAGGAACCAGGCGGCTGGCTCATGTGAGCGGCGGCATTGGCCGTGCCGCCGTATGCGCCCGGCTGGGCGAGGCCGCTGCACGGGCCCCACAACTCCGCCGAAGCCTGCGCACCATCTGCACGACCATACAATGTAAAAAAAAAGGAAAACAAAAAGTAAAAAAACTCAAATTTAAATCCCCTATGAGACACAACATTTAATAACAGTGGATTTTGCAAGGGGGAGAGAGGCGGGTGGATGGACGGATGGGGGCGGGGGGGGGAGTGGAGGAGGCGGGGGGGGGGTTCGGAGAAGGAAAAATGGGGATGTGTGGCGGGGCGGTGCAGCAGTAGAGAGGAGGGTGATGGAGGGGGAGGGAGACAGGAACTCCCGTAAGGCAAAAGTATGCACGCGCGGGCTCAGCGCGGCCGTGCACCACACCCAGCCGCAGCTGACAAAACAGGCAAGCGGCCGGGGCAAGACAGCGCTACAAACAAACTCGCTGTGCCGACAAAGCGCACGCGTGTTGCACCACTGAAGCAGCGGCGGCGGCTGCGGTGAGCGGGCGGGCGGGCGCGAACGCTGGCAGCGTGTTCTCATGCACCCCAATCCGCGGGGGAGTATCCACAAACAAAACAACAACTCAACCGGACCGGAATACACCCTTCACCTCCTGCCCACCGTCTCCCTCTCATGTCTGCAATGCCTGCCTCGTCCATCCTATATCCCTCTCGCTCTCTCTCTCTCTCCCACCCACCCACCCCCAGTCACATTGTGAGCGGAAGACGACAACATTCGTAGTCAGGAAATGTGGACGTGTCGCCATCACGGATGGTGTGTGCTCCCCGTGCCCGTTACAGCCTTCAAGGATCCGTGTTTTTCGTATTACGATCCTCGCGTTTGTCTGTAAACAACGGGGATCACATTGTCGCCCGCGTCCTCTTGTGCCTCTGCACAATGTTTGTTTAGCACATAGCAGTTAGCGGCAGCAGCAGCAGCAGCAGCAACAGAATCAGAAGCAGCAGCGGTAGAAGCATCAGCACCAGCAGCAGAAGTAGCAGGAGCATGAGGACAACTGCAACGGCAAAGTCAACAACAAGAGTCCAAATCGACGGACTATGCTCGCACCAGCAAATACATCAACTGCGGCAACAGCATCGATTGCTATGCTAGCGACGCAAAAAAAAAACATGCAGCGGGAAAAGCAGACAAAGCGGGACAAGAGGAGCGAGCGCCAAAGCGCGCAGCGAGGGAAGCGGTGACCGAGTCACTTCTGCAACTAATGCAAATCTGCGGTGGGGATGTGCGAGCCGTGGAATATTTTCACAGCGGTTCCAAGTCAAGGTCCACGCCGAAGTGGCACCGGGATTATTTTTAGTTCTTTTTCCCCGCAGTGTTCACCACCATCGGCACCGCGCTCCGCAAAAACCTTCACGCTATTTTCCGTGCCATGCAAACAAGCGGGGGGGATAAACAGGGCCACGCATATACGTGCGCGCATGTACGTGCGCACATGTGGGTGGGGAGCGGTAGTGTAGCGCCGGGCCGGACTTTCATTGGTGCTCGCTAACAGCACTTGCCCCAACAGTCTGTTAAGGCTATACGAGGGGATCTTTGTCTTTGTGTAGGTGTAAGGCAATCGGGGAGTGGTAGTGTAGCGGTTAGCGAGCCGCATTACGAATCCAGTGACCCGAGTTCGATTCCCGCTCACGGCCAACACCAGTGACGATTATCTGAACCGGTTCTGGGCATCCCCTAGGTTGACTCGGCCTCAAATAAGTACCCGGTGCGGTGTGTAATCATCGCCACTCGGGGAGACAAAGGTGTGCCCTGCCCGCCTTCATATGTGCTCGCTAAAAGCGCTCGTCCCAACAGTTTGTTAAAGCTATACGGGGTTCTCTGTCTGTGTGTACGTCACGCGAGCTCGGCAGCTTGTGATGGAACCAGGATGGTCAGGATTGAGCTGGGGCCTCACCTTGCATGTAGTATGGGCTAGAGTTAGAGTTGGGGCTGGCTTCACCCTGCATGTAGTATGGGCTAGAGTTAGAGTTGGGGCTGGCCTCACCCTGCATGTAGTATGGGCTAGAGTTAGAGTTGGGGCTGGCCTCACCCTGCATGTAGTATGGGCTAGAGTTCGAGTTGGGGCTGGTCTCACATTGCATGTAGTATGGGCTAGAGTCATGGTTGTGGTTGGCCTCACATTGCATGTAGTATGGCTAAGGTTGGGGTTGGCCTCACCTTGCATGTAGTATGGACTAGAGTTATGGTTGGGGTTGGCCTCACCTTGCATGTAGTATGGGCTAGAGTTATGGTTGGGGTTGGCCTCACATTGCATGTAGTATGGCTAAGGTTGGGGTTGGCCTCACCTTGCATGTAGTATGGACTAGAGTTATGGTTGGGGTTGGCCTCACCTTGCATGTAGTATGGGCTAGAGTTATGGTTGGGGCTGGCCTCACCTTGCATGTAGTATGGGCTGCCATACGCGCTGGCGCCGGGAGGCTTGCTGGGGTATCCTGGCGCTTCCCGGCTGCACTCCTCGGAGCCCGGCGCGTACACCTGTCCGCGGTAAAACGGCAGAGGCGAGTGAGCGCAACAGCCAGCGTCGCTCGGCGGCACATCTGACGCGACGGCACTCCAGGAATTCCGTCATCTACAGGTTCAACGCAACGTCGAATGCGGCGGCGGCGTCGTCTCGAGACGCTGTATTCGGACGGTGGGCGCATTTATTTTACAGGCAGCCGGCAGTCGGGTCGCGGACGTGAGAACGCGGGCAGGGAGTCGACAGCACAAACGGCTGAGGGAAATAATGCTGTCGGTGCGAACATTTCAGCGTTAGCCCCTGGCATGTGCGCGTTTTCTCTGGGCACTTTGGTTCCCACCGACACGGAGCAAAAAATATCTCTTCATCAAAATTGGCCATACGTCCCGGTGCGTCGCCCACCTGCAAAACTAAAAAAAAGAGGATTTCACGCTCGCCAAGGTTTTCCTGAAAAAAACCTAAATTACTATGTTTTTATAGGCCCAACGAAAGGCGGCATTCTTTTCGTAAGAGTTCTGTGGAATAAAAATACAAAAGAACAACTAAAATGGGAGTTTAAGCCATGGACGTTATGAAACTAAAGTTCTGAACATCATATAAATCTGAAACAGGAGACCCTGGCAAAACATGACTTACTGCAGCACGTTTGTGTGTATGCGTCAACTGAGACCCTGGACACGCTTGCAAATGAAATGTTTTATCTCAAGCAAATATCCAGCTGAAATTGTTTAATAAAATAAACCATCACTTACACCCCATTACCACCACCATCACGTAATCACTACCCTGTCACCGCCACATTACCAACACCGCCCCATCATCACCGTCCATCAGAACCTCGTCACCACCACAACAAAACCACCGCCCCATCACCACCACTGTCATCACTGCCCCATCACCACCACATTAGAGCCACCTGTCGTCGCAACCCATGACCTGAACACTTGTGGCTAGCAGGAATAATACAAAACTGAAGTTTTTGTGGCACGATGATGGCTTGAATTTTTTTTTATGTTGTCAAACAGGAAAAATAAAACATCTGCCCAGAAACGCGTTCCAACTTTCGTCCATTTACTGTTATTCGAAGCGACGCAAGGTTTGGGTTTGGACATTGTGCTGCTAAGCAACACGCAACGCCTAAGGGCCGCAGAGGTCTAAATGAGCTCGCTTGTCAAAATGCCATTATATAATGCAGCGGCTCGCTAAGAAGGGGTTCCCGTACGGAGTATTACATCACCGCTAAACAAACCCGAGTGCATAATCCTGCACGTGTTGATGCCAAAAGCGCGCTCGCAAAGCACCGCTGCCCGAGCGGGGATAATTCGTCAATTAAGTCAATTAATCATCCAGAGATTAGAATCGACGGCCAGTTATTGTTTCGGTTTAACACGTAGTCTTTCGCGACAAATATCATCCAGAAGAGGTTTCTCTTTTTTTTGGCTGTCGCCTAATGGTGAGGCAGCAACCTGATGAAGCTGGTTGTAATCACCGGTGACGCGTCGTAATCGAGTTGCAAAAGTTGTGGGTTTACTATCCACCACGTAACGGTGTGCCGAAGTAGTAACTAATTAGCACGTTTTGTTTACGTGACAAACCTCACCAATTGGCTGTGTCGGGTGGTGGCGGGTTTATTAACGATGTATTTAAGGTTATTGTTTTGGCCCCCTTAAAAAAATGATGGCCACCTCAGCGTCCTGTCTCACGAAGACAAGAAACCTCCTGCAATCCGTGGGCCAGAGGTCGCAAACGGGTTTTGATTCCTTACCCGTACCCGTACCCGGCCGCACCAGGGTCGCAAACGGGTACCCGTACCCATACCCGGCCGTACCCGTACCCTACACCCGTACCCGGTCGGGTACGGGTATCGGGTACCTGATTGCGACCTCTGGGATGAAGCCATGTTGCAGGCGCGGGTGGGTTGATTCTAGGAACTTGAATCGTGAGAAGAGACAAGACGTTGGGAAATGAGTGACAAACAGTTACTCACGGCCTACCCGTACCCGTACCCGGCCGCACCAGGGTCGCAAACGGGTACCTGTATCCGGGTAGCCGGTTATCGGGTAGGGTACGGGTATCGGGTACCCGGTTGCGACCTCTGCCGTGGGCCCGGGGAAACGTGGCCGACGGTCATCCCCCTCCCTCCCCCAAACTATTTTCGTGCTTTCCGATTAGTCGAGGAACAAACAGGTAATCGGTAGATGAATCGATTTACTTAACTGGCCCCGGGTTCACTCAGCGGTAGATCGAGGAGGTTGTTCAAATTGTAAGGTTGCGAGTTCGAATTGTGGTTGTGGGTTGGCTCAGCCTATCATCCTTTTGAGTGGGGGGTAAAGTTGACAGTAGTTTCCCCTATGGATAGACTCGGTCCTGCCATAGAAATGAGGAGTTTCCACAACTTGCTCAGGGCTGTACAAGGGAGACAGGAGGCACCAACTCAATGCTCACCAGAGCAGGGAATCACTTGGACTTTTTTCACTTATATTCGAGTAGCGCCAGCAATAGCGATCAGGCAGTTCGGTAAGTGCCCCACCACTTGTTCATGAACGGACAGACACTAGACGAACAAACGCATCTTGCACTCAACGCGAGAGTCCAACCTGAACCTGTCGTCGAGTCAGTGAAAAGCCCAAGACCAACGTGTTGGGATATCGTGAGCTCTCAGAAGCTAAGCAGCAGGAGTTCAGCATGCCTGTTTGTGCCCGGGTAGACGGCCTCCTGAGAATTACAATGTGGGGGGGTAGGCATGGGCCTATGGAGTGGACCAGGAGATACATTTACAGCGATAGATTATTGAATCAATCTGTGCAGAGGTTTTGAGTTTGACCCCCTCCCCACTTTGCATCCTGAGTCACCCGCTTTCCTCCCACAAAAAAACGACTTGTGTCACCGTTTTGTAAGCCATGTGCCTGTGCGACGGGACAAAGGGGCCAGAGAATGATAGGTAAAGGATGCTTGAAAATCGGTTGAATAAGAGGGTGAGACACCAGAAATAAACCACGTGGGACTGGTCAAGGATTGGAAAAAGATCGGCAAAGACTTGGGGAGGGGCCGGTAAGGAACCGGTGACGGACGAGTAAAAGGGGTCGGGGATAAACCGGTGAGGGACTGGCAAAGAATTGGTAAGCGACCGGCAAGAGATCAACAAGGAATTCAGAATCAGAATCTTTATCAGAATGTTTATTTAAGACTGGAGGATTGGTGGGAGATCGGTGAGGGACCTGTGAAAGATGGTGAGAGTCCGGCAAGAAACTGGGTGCTTGCCTTGCGCTGCGACAACGGTTCCAGACAGCGCACGGTCACTTCATTTGCTCTGGATAATTTTTTCAATAAGAAGTGAACTTCAGTGAGAACCACAGAACTATATTCCCTTTGAAGTTACATTTGGTTTCATTAAACCAGAAATCGGTATAACTTCAGGTCTGGAGCAAGCACATCAAACGAAACATGCACATGTGTGACGCGTACATGTGTTTATCATAAGAACGCCGCAAATCCTGGTTTAAGGCCATGCCAACTTTGGCACCGTCCATTCAGAGAAATTCAGCGAGGGTCCGCAATGCGAGTCGTACGCCCAGAGGAGTGACGGCCACAACAACGAGCTGAGCGCCGGGGCGACTAAAGCACAGCAAGTTGGCACAGTAGTAGTAGGCACAGGTGGTGCATCTGCCGGTCATCTCAATCGGTCAACCCATGGCACCTGAGTCTGTCCCATGACCTCCTGCCAGCGAGTCTTCGACACTTCACGTGGCCTGAACGTGCACATAGCCTGGCACAAGCGCCGTGGTGACGTCACCGCCACTTCCGGTCATCTTCGCAACGGCTTTTGGCTCGTCGTCGAACAAAGACGGTCACCGCATCGCGTGCTTTCAAATGCGCTTCTGCAGCTATAGCTTGAAAATTAATTTCTTTCAGACTTCTTTTTGTGTTTTGTCACCCTTCCCCCGCACCTCTGATGAGCACAGTTGGCTACGTACCGTGCGATAGAAGCTCAACATAGAGACTTAGTGGTGAATGGTGGTTCTTCTTGTGGCACGTCTGAAACGCAGGTTTTCACGGTTGTGCAGTGCAGCCTCCGACGTGTTTTCGGGTTGTACCTGGCGATAGTTCGGCATGACGTGTGAAGATCTGCTTGACGTGCTTGCAAGTTTTTAGTTCCTTAAGCAACTAAAAGTGTATTAAATTTCGATTTTAAAGCTTTCGTGACTGCAGGGATTCATCTTCTTGGTTCTTTTGGTAAAGTCACGTAGAATGGAAATAATAAAATAATAATACTAAAATTATGTTGTATTTTTATTATTGTATTATTTCCATTCTACGTGACTTTACCGAAAGAACCAAGAAGATTAAAGTGTATTCCTTAAGTAGCCATTCTACTCAGTTGCCGAAGACGCTCCCAGAGCACGGACTGAAACGTCGGACATCATTAATGCAACAAACACCCGGGGGGAAAAAATAGAAAAAACATGAAGAGAATTAGAGGCTTCACTCTCTCCGCCCCCTCTTTCCGTTGGCAGCCGGGGACACCATCCTGAACGAAAACTCCCGCTCAACCGTGATCATGGCACCCGCTTCTTGTTTTTTTTTTAAACCATCCTGGAAAATGTGTGTTTTATCTCCAAAACCTGGGGGCAGCTCTGGTCACGGGACTGCGTGTGGTTTAAAGCTCCCCTCCCCCCCCCACTTACCCCTTCTCTCGAGTAGGACTGGTGGTTTCATCAAGGCGTAAAAATAAATAACAAAAAATTGCGTATTTCGAGACACATTTTTCCAGACGGATTACTATAATTGTCTGGCATTTTCCAATGGTCAGAGTTGAAGGCTCAACAACAACAAAAATAAGGAAGTCGTGAACCGAGGGAGGGGATCCATGAAGGTCTGACTCCCGACATGCGCCGGGCCACCTTGTCAAAATAAAAGCCCTTACACAGTAATTTACGTGGCATTTCTCAACAGATTTAAACGCCAACATTTGGCAGGACCATGTTACTTTCTCGCGCCATTCCCTGCGCTCCGATGCCCTTCTATCGGGCCCATATATCCCTCCACGAGTGCGCGTGACATATCCCTCCATGTGTCCCAGTGTTCCTCTGTTGGCCCAGCATGTTCCTCACTGGGTCTATATGTTCGTCAGTGAATCCTATTAATACTTGACGGGGCCCGTGTGCCTATTTGCGCTCCCATATCTCTGCGTGGGTCTCCGCGTCAGAATCAGAGTATTGATTTACATCGGAGGAATCCGACGAGCTATAAAGCTTTCGTGACTGCAGGGATTCATCTTCTTGGTTCTTTCGGTAAAGTCACGTAGAATGGAAATAATAAAATAATACAAATAAAACATAATAAAATAATTCTCACGACGTTTCGGCCACAACGCAAGCAGCCGTCCTCAGGTGGAGAACAGGTCTGTCGAGAAGACAGAGTCTGAATGACTTCACCTGAGGACGGCTGCTTGCGTTGTGGCCGAAACGTCGTGAGAATTATTTTATTATGTTTTATTTTTATTATTTTATTATTTCCCTTCTACGTGACTTTACCGAAAGAACCAAGAAGAGGAGCTATAAAGCTCTTTTTCACAAATGTCCAGATGTCACTTTGCTGTCACTATGAGCTGCCCGTTCCTTAATCCTTTGTCCACGCCTGAGCAATCGTCTGTACGTGTTGGTCGCACGCAACTGAAATCGCTTACATTTGAAAGTCTCTGGCAAAAACCGTCGCTTAAAAGCACCGACAGCACCAAGAGAAGCGAGATGTGAGGCAGAGCATTTGTCTCGCGATGAAGTCACGTGATTTCGAGAGCGATTTGCTTGCGCTACGGATCGCCCAGGTGTGGCCTCACCGGCTTTACGAGCGCCAAGCCACCCAACACGTGCCGCGACCCCCTCCGTGACCTCCGTCTGGGGTCTCGGTCCGTGACCCCTCCCTCCTCCCACGCTCGACCCATCTGCGTTAACCCCCCCCCCCGCCCCCCCTTCATGGTGCGTCGTGCTACTCTTTGGGTCCCGACAGGAGCACGGCATGCCTAGCCTCGCGCGTGGAGCGACCACGTGCTGCTCAGGTGAATGTCTCGCACCGTTCAGTGAGCGATGAGCCGAGCGGGTTGACGGTAGTTGGAGCGGTGCTAGAGAGGGGGGGAGCCGACACCTAACTCGCCCCCCTCCCCAACACCCCCGCCTCACCCCCTGACAACCCCACCATCATTCTCACCACAGACAGCACTGCTCTCCAACAGAAACATCCGGCTCGTAGTGGACACACGGGCACGGGACCAGCGCAGAAAGCCAGCTGGTGCCCAGAGAAACGCCCCCCCCACCCCACCATCTCCCTTTGGCCACCAGCCCCTCCCCTCTAATGGGAATACAAAAACGTTAAGTTTCCATGTTTTGAAATCATCACTATGGGTGTCTCCTTTTGGCAGCTCCACGGACGATGGTTATGCCATTTCCCCACATGCTCAGGCATTTGAGAACGCTATTACCGCGCGCCGCGTGATTCACGCAATATGCCACGACGTCTTAATTAAAATTTAAAACGGCCACCCACTCCCCCTCCCCCCCTCTCCGGATCAAGCCGCATCATCATGAAGACATTATCGTGCTCTCGCACGCTTCCCGATGACACGGCACATGCTAATAGCGCCAGCTCCCCGAAGACGGCAATTAATTTTGGGGCGAAATCCGCCGCCCGGCATTAACGAACTTCTCCACGGCTGTCGCGCGGTCACGGAGCGGCAGGGTCAGAGGTGGCGCACGCCGTCCCACGATGCGCTGCGGCGTCGGCGGGGGCTCGCAAAGCCGATCTTACGACGACGACGACGACGCGCGCGCCACCAAGAGAGACGCCCCGATAAAGGGCCGCTCCCCTTCTGAGAGACTTGCGCACCTGCTACTTGGAACTCTCGACGGAAAATTAAACCGGCCGAGGGTGCAGGCCCATGGCCCTCGCACGCCAAGCAGAGGGAACATCGCCGCCGCCGCCGCCGCCACCGCTGAAATCTCGTCCGGACAATTTTCGCGCGGCTCCAAGTGTGGCTCCGAGACACAAGCAAGCTCTCGCTCGCTAGCGAGCACTCGTGGATAAGGGAGCACGCGAGTAGCCGTCGAGATGGGCGGAATGGCCCCAGCCGCTGGAAAGCAGCACCAGGAATCCTGGGAAATTGAAACCAGATGGATCGTGGCGAGAACGCGACTCTGTTCTGCTTCGAGTTAACAACGATTGGGAATCAACAAGCATGTAACGGCGCATCGATTAAAAGCCATTACATTTCATTCCAAGGCTCGTCCCACACGCCATCTATCAAACAACCACAGTGTGCCCATCTCTACTGCTGGACAAACAGAGGCAGAGGGGGCGGGCGGGATTTAAGGAAACTGCTTCAACTGGCGTGCAGGGAGATGGAATGGAACCGGTGACCTCTGGATTGCAAGTCCACTGTGCTGACCATTGCACCACCACATTTGAATATAGTTGGGGAAAAAAAAACAACCCCACTGGGGAGGCAGAGGAGGTGGGAGTGACTCATTCCGTGCCTACCTTGCTTGTTCACAGGAGCTGCCAGCTGAGGTGTTGGTAAGCCTAGGTTCGCGGAGTCAAACCGTAGGGGTCTCGAGTAACGGCCACGGCAACGGTGCCACTAGCCCAGGGCTCGGCAACCAAACGAACAAGAAGGGCCATGTTTCTCGAATTCGGTAAAAAACCTCAATATTTCAAGAGCAACACAATGCACGTGAACATACGAGCCGGCGGTCCTCAATGAATAACGGTCACGAAGCAGTCCCTTAAAGAGCCGCACGCAGATCCCGAGCCGTAGGTTGCCGACCCCTGCACTAGCCTCTGATTTACTTTCGCACGCCAAGTCATGACTCACCGGACAACCTCCGTGGCAAATCAGTGAGAGGGCGAGGGTGGTGGTGGTGGTGGTGGGGGTGCACGAGCTACGAAACCTCGCCACAACACTCGCTCGCAGCCGTCAAGCTAGGGGGCAACCACAAGCAGGTGTGGTGGCACATGGCTGTGATGGAGATGAAGTGTTTCTCGACTCCAGCCCTTCGTGACGCAACCGCCCCCCACCCCCCCCCCCCACTGCTGTCCCGTCCTTTTCTTGAGTGCCAATATTCTCCTATTCGTATGCAAAACTAAGCCGGTGTGCACCTGATGGTTGGGCTGGTAGCGTGCTTTTAGAGGAGGGGAATGGGGTTGTGGTGCATCGTGCAAAATTTAGAAGCTCCCAAATTCGCAGGGCTGCGTGAGCGTTGTCCACCCGAATGTTCGGTGAGTTTCCTCCAGGGTCTGTCCCCACAAGCAGAAAAGACACTGCCTTTAACAACAGCAATTGGTCAAACATCCCAATATACAAGGATCTTCTGAAAAGGGATATTACATTTTTTTGTATTTATTAAAAACCCTGCCAGCAAAGCGATTATTTCAAAATCACGGCCTGGGGTGGGGGTGGTTATGTTGTCGTTTGCCAGAATATTATCGGGAAAAAGTCAAACGTAACTTTCGTTATTGTTTGTTGCTGACGTAAGCGCAGCGAGTGGGTTCGTGAAGCGGTCTGTGTGGCGCTCGAGTCTTATGAATGGTGGATTTCTCCGGGTACTCTGGTTTAATTTTCACAAGCAAAACAATCAATAATGAAATTGAGTGGATGACAAGGAAATGTTAGGATTGGTGGATCACACAGAGATTTGTGCAACTCCCGAACCTACTGCAGCTGCGGGGTGACGAGGACACAGCAGGACAATAAGCGGGGTTGTGAATCAACCTGTGCAAACCTATTTGACGCATATCCTCTCACGTCTGTCATAGGTTTTCTCCAGACACTCTAACTTTCTCCCACACATATATAAACTCCTTTAAAAAGTCCATCGGTCAAACATCCCAGTGCAGAACTGTCCCGAGAAAAAAAAAATATCTCGGTTTAGCGAGGCTTTAATGAATAAAAAAAAATACATAATGGTCCTTACAAAGCAACTGGCCCCACCCATCTCAATGCACCTCCGATGAGCACGGTTGGCTACGTACGGTGCGAAGGAAGTTCAACATACAGTCCATACAATGCAAGATCCTCCCGTAAGGATAAGACTCGTAACTTCGTTGAGGCTCTGCTGGATAAAAGTATGGATGTAGAACTTTTTTCGCACCGTGCGTAGCCCAACCGTGCTAACGACAACTCAAAACCCAAACGCACACACACGGCCGCACACCCAGACACGACGACTGAGTGTAAGACGGTGCAGAGCAGAGCACCGTCTTACACGAACGGTGATGAAACCACCGCCGCGGAGTTTAAAGGCCGCGCTCGGAGGGGTCCTGGGGCGTTCACCGCAGGGTCAACCAACGCACGTGGCATCTCGCTGAAAAGCCAAACAAGAGCGTGGCGATCGTGGCGAGCGCACCGCTCGCTCGCTCTCTCTCCCCGAGCCACTCGCACGCGCCGCATTCCGCAATCACTTCCAAGCCTCGCCGTTCGTGACATTCCTCTTTCCCCGCTCTGATTGAAAACGCTTTCATCTTTTTTTTGTTCCACGCGGACTCACGCCAAGAGAAACACACGAGCGGAGCGTAGGGGGGGGGTACATGCAGAGGGAGAGGAAGGGGAGGCAGTGGTTGTGGTGGTGGGTGGGGGTGCGGGAAAGATGGGGAGGCAGAGTTGGAGAGGCAGAGTTGGGGAGGGGGGGGCAGCAGAGATGGAGAGAGGAAGAGGGATGAGGAAAGGGGTAGAGAGAGAGGGAGAGCGAGCGGCTGGCGTGCTGGGGGGAGGGAGGGAAAGGAAAAGAGAAGGGAGAGAGAGGAAGGAGAGCGGGGGAGGGGAGGCGGCGGTGAGAGCCATGTGTTTTGGTTATTTCCAAGTCTGCGCTGCAATGGCAAACAGACGGCCCTTTCACGGCGCGCCCCGCACACGCGCGCACACCCCGAGCTCACGACGTCTCTCGGAGCACCACCTTGCTGGCAATAGCCAGCGCCCCCCTCGGCCGACGCGGGTATCAATACCCCCCCCCCATCCATCCTCGCCACCCCCACGAAACGCAAGAGAGAGAGAGACATCGTGGGGGTCAGTGCGTGAACGCGGGCCGCCAAGCCACATGCTGCATTAGCGCAATTCTTTGAAACTGCACCTCCGATTAGCATGGTTGGGCTACGTACGGTGCGAAAGAAGTTCAACATTAAAGTGTATACATACGTCAACGCCGCTAGGCAGAAGTGGCAGACGTTACTTTCGCAACGGATTCAGGAAAATCGACGAAGCTAATTCAGACACACAGACACACAAGACAAAGATCCCCCATATAGCTCTTTAACAGGCTGTTGGGGCAAGTGCTGTCAGCGAGCACCTTTGAAGGCCGGCACGGCACACGAGGGGGTGGGTGGCCAACATCATGACCTGCCGCCTTTGTCTCCCCAGTAGCGATGTTCACACACCAGGTACACATTTCGGGCTGAGCCGACCTAGGGGAGGCCCAGCACCGGTTCAGATAATCGTAAGTGGTGGTGGCCGTAAGTGGGCATCGAACTCGGGTGTTTTCAGGGTCATCGGGTTCGTAGCGCAGTGCGCTAACCGCTGCACCACTGCTCCACACACACACATACAAAGATCTTCCGTATAGCCTTGTAAGTCAGTTGGGGCAAGTGCTGTTAGCGAGCACCTACGAAGGCCGGCACAGGACATGAGGGAGTGGTAGACATGCAGTCACACACAGACAGACATGTCATTATCATCACTATCACCATCAGCTGGATAAATAGGCTTCCCCAAACCGTTGTCTTTTCTTATAACATCACAATGCGACAATCCTTGTAGCTACTGCACACGAGCCGATTTCACCGCTCCATCTCCCCGAGGTGAGCGTGCTCTTGTGCATGTTTCCTTCCCTTTGGCTGCCACTCTGTCATCAGTCTCGACCGCTGCCTGCGTCATCCCCTATAGCGACACGTGACCTGCCCGAGCACATTCACTTTTCTTAACATTCAATATGCCGTCTGGACATTGCATATGCTATCTAATGTACGTAGACAAACAGCATGAGAATAATAATTTCTACTGGAAGAATCCGATAGGCTATGAAGCTTGTTTTCACAGGTGTCCAGGAGGGGCAGGTCAAACACAAATAGACACAAATACAGAGACTCCCCCATGCAACCTTAACAGACTAGTGAGGATTGTGCTTTTAGCAAGCGCCTATTAAGTTCGCCACGGCACACGGACGGTGGTGTGTGGCTAACACCACGCCTGCCCGCCTTTGTCTCTCCAGTGTTGAGAATTACAAACCACGCCCAGTACTTATTTAAGGCTAAGTCGACGTAGGGAAGGCCCAGAACCGGTTCAGATGTTTGGCAGTGATGTTGGCCGTGACCGAGAATTGAACTCGGTTCATCGGTTTTGTAGCGTTGTGCGCTAATCTTTACACTACCGCTCCCCCACAGAGACACCAACCGCCATTCGCCACTAAGTGGCGGTGACGTCACCACGACGCTTGTGCCAGGCCATGTGCACCTTGAGGCTACCACGTGAAGTGTCGAACGCCCGCTGGCAGGAGGTCACGGGGCAGACCCAGCAGGTGCCACGGGTCGACTGACCGAGATGACCGAGATGACACACACCCCCCCACATACACACTTTAAATAAATACCGTACACAATACAGCCAATACAGACGGGGGGCAGGTGCTGTTAGCGAGCACCTATTAAGGCAGACACAGCAAACAAGGGCGTAGGAGGTGTTATGGTCAGCAGCACACTTAGCCACTTGTATCTCCCTGGTGCTGAAGCACTCGTTCACGTCTGAGTCGCCATAGGAGTATGAGAATCACAGGACAAGTTCTGATACTACTGCTGGCCACTGATAAAAAAAAAAGCCGTGGCTGGGAATTTAACCCAGGTCGCCAGGTTCGTGGTGCAGTGCACCAACAACTGATCACCACTACCCAGCACTCCAACAACACACACACACTTAAAACAAAGATCCTCCGCCTATAGCTTCAACAAACTGTTGGGGCAAGCGCTGTTTGCGAGCACCTATGAAGGCCGGCATGGCACACGAGGGGGTGGGTGGCCAGCACCCCAGTGGCGATGTTTACACACCGCATCAGGTACCCGTTCGAGGCTGATTCGACGCAGGTGGATGCCGATGACCAGTTCAGATAATCGTCACTGGCATCGCAATTGAACTCACGTCGCCTGGTTCGTCACGCAGCGGGCTAACCGCTACACTACCGCTCCCCAACACTCAAACACAGGCAGACAGACACACGCAAAGACACACAAGTAGAGGCAAGCATACACACACATACACACACACGCGCGCGCGTAAAACATCCCCAGGGCACGAACAATACTGTATCACTTTCCGAGGAAATCCACAGCACGAACACAACTTCCCGCGGACGTTTAACGCGAACTCTTGCAGTTTCCCCCCAGCGGCTTGCATCTCGGGTTTAGCGCGCTCACCGTCTTGCCGTTATAGTAGTACATGAGCGAGCTGTTCCCTATCCCCGGCATGGGATATGCGCAGTACATCGCCCAACAGCTCCAGTGCCGCCGGCCCGGGCAGCAACTGCTTGACCCCCAGCTCCCAGTGCCGCTGACGCTGCTGGTACCACCGCAGACGCCGCCGCCGCTGCTGCTGCTGCCGCCGCTGCTGCTGCTCTTAAAGCGGAGTGCGCGCTGTGCATTTGTAGGAAACTCATCGGGCACGGAATGTACCACTGCGTGGCGGGGAGGAAGCTGTGCGGGGAGGGTTGGAGAGCGCCTCCCTCTTCACTAACTGCCTTCCCTACACACCCCACCACCACCACGTCAGGCTCACTTTGCGCTGTCGCATGCAGTGCACCCTTCGCTTTGCGCTGGGGGTGGGGGGGGGAGCGAGCGAACAGGTCCTGGTCTCCATCTGCCCGGCAGTTTTTAACCTCCGCTCCAGAGCCGCGAATAAAAATAGGGGGGTTTAGAAACCAGGCACGCATAATAGCTGGGGAACCACGGATCTCACACTGACTGCCCCCCCCCTCCCTTCCACCGAGGCCACAGCGGTGGTGCAGTTACCAGGATTTAGGGTGACAGCGTTGATTGAAGATCAGTACTCGGGGTGGAACAAGGACCCATACCCAACATTGAGGTTCCCTGCCTATAAGCGCCCGGCAGTTCACGAACATTGGTCCAGGCAAGCCTGACTCTGCTGATGCGACACTGGATTTTGCAAGCAGTCCAGAGTGTGCGTGTGTAGATGAACCAAATGGAACCAAATGCTGGTGAAATGACGCACTCCCTGAATGTTGCAGGATAGATATAGGAAGGCGGCTTGATGATTTATTTAGTACCAATCGATGTGGGATGGGGGAGCAGCAGGCATGGAGGTGGCAGGTGGGGACGTGATGATTCCCACGCTGTGTTTGTCAGGAACGTCGGCAGAAATAAACACACACGGCACGCCAACCCTGCGTTCCGCTGGGAATGTTTGCCGTGTGCCCGTGTGCGTGTTTGCGTAACAATGTGGGGGGGAGCGGTGGTGTAGCGGTTAGCGCTACGCTGCGCTACGAACCCGACGACGCGAGTTCGATTCCCGCTCACGGCCAACACCAGTGACGATTATCTGAACCGGTCCTGGGCCTTGCCCTAAGTCGACTCAGCCTCGAATAAGTACCTGGTGTGGTGTGTAAACATCGCCGCTGGGGAGACAAAGGCGGCCGGGCGTGGTGTTGGCCACCCACCCCCTGGTCTACCATATCGGTCTTCATAGGTGCTCGCTAACAGCACTTACCCCAACAGTTTATTAGGGCTATATTGGAAGATCTTTGTCTTTGTGTAATCATTCGGGAAGCGGTGGCGCAATGTTTGTAGCGCTGGCACAATTGGTGAGCGCACTCGGCTGTGAAGCCAGCAACCCTGAGTTGGAATCCTGGCCAAGGCTAACATCTTAAAGGAATGTGGAATCCGATCTGGTTATGGCCTCTCCCGCGACCTTGACCACCAGGCAACAGCCAGCGTCATGAAGTTTGGTCAATAACCCCAATGAACTTGCCCCGTCAGTCTATGTATGCTTTTAGGGGGACCTTTATTTGTAATAATCATAATGATGCCGTGCGATTTATCCAGAGAAGCCTCACTGAGTGCAAATACTGTTTTTGTAGAGGGTCCTGCATCTGGATGCATGCGTCTATGTATGTATGTATGTTGAACTTCTTTCGCACCATACGTTGCCAACCGTGCTAGGTGCGGGGGAAGGACAACAATCGAAACGCAAACATCTATCTATATGTTGCCAATTCCATTAATGGCTGGTGTGTGAGGAAAGCGGTATAAACGGGGAAATCTCACCATGGAAACACGGAGATACGCGACTCAAAAGTCCGCACAGATGGGTACAATATACCCACTTGCAGTCCTGCCATGTCCTGGGCAACTCATTTTGGCCCAACGATTTTCGCAAGCTTCGTTGACCTGCGCAATGGACCAACACCCTTGCCTCCCAGAGCGCTGAATTACACGCGGGCGCCACCACAGCATCAGACGAGAGAGAGATACGAGAGACGGTGATCGTCAGAATGTCAGAGCCCGGTTGTGCTCAAGGGAGCCGGCGAGGTGGCTATGCCCCCGTTCAGCTGTGGATGAGATGAAGAGGCGTAGAAAATGTTACGAAAATTGATGGGACAGATAAACAAGATTCTTCCGAAGCCATCCACGATCTCTTACGTCAGTAGGATCGTGATTGATGGCAGAGGCTTGATGATGCCTTTGTTAAGCAGTTTATTGAGTAAGGGTGATGATGATGAATGATCGAATCCTACAAAGAGGTGGAACACTCGCTGCTTAAGAGGAAAGGAGAATGCCAAGGGGAGCACTGATCTCTGTGGAGCTATTGCCTGTGCCCAAAACCAATTCCTCGTCTCAAAGAATATAAAGGGATGAAATGAAAACAATCTCGTACTTACGTGACATGCTCAAATCACAAAGGCAAGCGATGATTCACTCTCCTCTGTAATGTGATGAATCACCATGTTTCAGGGTTGTGATTTGATTAGTTTTTGTCTATTTTTTTACAGTGTAATTTGCATTGCGAGAGTTCTGATTAGACACTTTGTCAAATGGTACAAAGCCGATAGCGCCTATTTTGTTGTTGTAATACTACCAAACGGGGTGTCAAAATAATTTTGCATGATTAAGTGTCGCAATTCAATTCAAGAATACAATGTACGTGTGCTCTGTGGTTTTTAGTTTGCTCCATTTAACTCTGGTTTGTGCAGCTGTGCTCGCTTCAATAGCCTAAATCAGTGGGGCAAAAACGTAAACGTACAAGGGCAGGGTATTAAACCTAATCGTCCTGCAGCCCTGTGGAAACACCGTAGTACTGTATAGGAATAACACCGTTTGGAAAAATGCCGATATACGTGTGTGATATACCAAGTCCATCTCATATTCTTAGGTTTTTTTGGTAAAGTCACGTAGGTAAAAAATTAAAATTAATTAAAGTAAAATAAAAAATAAAATAAAAATCACGACGTTTCGGAGGCAAGGTAAAAAATTAAAATTAATTAAAGTAAAATAAAAAATAAAATAAAAATCACGACGTTTCGGAGGCAACACAGACGGAAGCTTGTGTTGCCTCCGAAACGTCGTGATTTTTATTTTATTTTTATTTTACTTTAATTAATTTAAATTTTTTACCTACGTGACTTTACCGAAAAAACCTAAGAATATGAATCCTTGCAGTCACGAAAGCTTCAAATCTAGAATCAAGTCCATCTCCACCACTCGCCGAAATTTAACATTTCCACGTGGAAGAAATTTTCATTATTCAGAAATAATAAATTCTCACGCGCACTCGCCGATTCATGCATCGTGAGCCTTCAGAATCGCATTTAATCGACAAACGGACACATCGACGCACGCCAACAAAACATGAACAAACACAAAGAGTTAATTCAAAACACAACGGGACCTCGGTGCGTAAACACGAGTTAATTAAAAACACAAAGGGCCCTTGTGCACACGCAGCGGTACTCTTGAGGAGCGCCGCGCAGAGTTTTAATCGGAAACAGGTACCAGGTACGTGGGATGGAACAAGTTCCTTGTAGACGTGCGCGTGACACGTGCATCGCCACCGGCATTCACGGACAATTCCATTCGGGGGTCTTAATCCCGTGACGTTTTTTTGGGGGGGGAGGGGGGGGAGCGGTTGTGGTGGGGGGGGTGAGCATGAGGCAGAGTGGCCAAATGCAAAAAAAAAAGCCCGTGGGTTTTAATTCAGTGGCAAATAATTTGGGGGCAATGCGAGATCAATCCCCTAACACGAACCAACAAGGTCACCAGCACACACGTACCGGCCATCAAATTGTCCCTGACCAAATGTCCACCCAGCTATGAACAGTAACCCGAACGCACTCGCCAAATAACCATGGGTTTCCAGCCCTCCCAATGATCTTAAGTCAAATCAAATGGTCACAATTACTGGCTCTTCCCGCTGACCTCAACTCTTACCAATAAGCCACCGGTACAGGTTTCCCTCGCTTTATGCGAGTTCGGTTTGTGCGATTTCGCGTATATGCGGTTTGAATTCACTCTACATGCGGCTATGCAGTCGGACGTGGGACAACACTGTGTGTGTACTGTGTGTGTACTGTGTGCGTGCTGTGTGTGTGCTGTGTGCGTACTGTGTGCGTGCTGTGTGCATGCTGTGTGCGTGCTGTGTGTGTGCTGTGTGTGTACTGTGTGTGCACTGTGTGTGTGCTGTGTGTGTACTGTGTGCATGCTGTGTGCGTGCTGTGTGTGTACTGTGTGCGTACTGTGTGCGTGCTATGTGCATGCTGTGTGCGTGCTGTGTGCGTACTGTGTGCGTACTGTGTGTGTGCTGTGTGTGTACTGTGTGTGTACTGTGTGTGTACTGTGTGTGTGCTGTGTGTGTGCTGTGTGTGTACTGTGTGCATGCTGTGTGCGTGCTGTGTGTGTACTGTGTGTGCACTGTGTGTGTGCTGTGTGTGTACTGTGTGCATGCTGTGTGTGTACTATGTGCGTACTGTGTGCGTGCTATGTGCATGCTGTGTGCGTGCTGTGTGCGTACTGTGTGCGTACT
This sequence comes from Lampetra planeri, assembly GCF_965212315.1. Taxonomy (NCBI): domain Eukaryota; kingdom Metazoa; phylum Chordata; class Hyperoartia; order Petromyzontiformes; family Petromyzontidae; genus Lampetra; species Lampetra planeri. The sequence goes on along the minus strand of NC_136145.1, from coordinate 3,163,791 downwards.
GTGTGTGTACTGTGTGTGTACTGTGTGTGTACTGTGTGTGCTACTCAGCAGGCAAATATCTCTTCGTGCAGTTTTTCTTTGTGCACCATATTTTTGTAATTCATCTACTACGATGGCACAGAGAGAGAGAGACCTGTGCAAGCCCTACCCCTAACGAACTCACCAGGCACTAGTACTAGCCATCTCACTGACCCCACCCCCTAACTCGACCTCCTGTGCGTCTCCAGACCACAATATTTTCCCTTTTTTACTTGCATTTCAATTCTGGTGCTCGGAAGCACGAAGGTGGATGCCGCCCACGCACAACAACATCATCATCATCATCGTCTTCTCAAGAAGCGGCTCCCGCCGTCACCTGATTGATTGTGATGGCGGCCAGGGATTAAATTATGTGACCAATTATCTGGTTAATGACTCGGCCATCTGTGCAGCTCACGGGCTGCGGCAGCCTACGATGACAGCCCGCATCAGTCAAAGGGTCACACCTTGTGCCTGTGGCTTGGGAGAGAGTGCACACGCAACTGCCGCATTACCAGGCTCAACGCGACTGGCGCTGCCAGCGAGCGAGCTGGGAACGAGAAATGGGAGCTTGGCTTTGCCCGTGATTATCGCTTGAGCCTCTTGCCCAGGGGAATGCTGCCACGGCGCAATGGCTCGTACGCGAGGCCTGTAATCCAGGCCGCCAGTTTGATTCGATCTCCCAGCACGACAGTTGAAACTATATGCAAGTTCATCAAATCCCCTAGCCCCTAGCCACGGAGTAGCATAAATGGGTAAACTACAGTTAGTCGATTTAAAGCTTTCGTGACTGCAGGGATTCATCTTCTTGGTTCTTTCGGTAAAGTCACATAGAAGGGAAGTAATAAAATAATAAGAATAAAACATAATAAAACAATTCTCACGACGTTTCGGCCACTACGTGACTTTACTAAAAGAACCAAGAAGATACAGTTAGTCGATCAGCAGGTTGCGTGCGGCAGGGTAAATTGTAGGTACCTCCACCGCTTCTAAGAAATGTGTGTAGAAGAGTAGGTCAACTACCCTCTGAAGGGGCTCTCCGCAGTTCCATCTATCGGTGTGTGGTGTGGTGCGTGATATGGTGGTGCATGATGGTGTGTGGTGTGCTGCTGATACGTTTGTGACCTTTTGCTATTAAGGGGGTTGGTGGAGGGTGGGCGCTGCAAAAGGCAGTGATTCTAGATTTGAAGCTTTCGTGACTGCAAGGATTCATATTCTTAGGTTTTTTTGGTAAAGTCACGTAGGTAAAAAATTAAAATTAATAAAAGTAAAATAAAAATAAAATAAAAATCACGACGTTTCGGAGGCAACACAAGCTTCCGTCTTCAGGTGGAACAGTCACAGCACTTGATACAGCTATCGTGCTGTGACGGTTCCACCTGAAGACGGAAGCTTGTGTTGCCTCCGAAACGTCGTGATTTTATTTTATTTTTATTTTACTTTTATAATTTTTTTACCTACGTGACTTTACCGAAAAAACCTAAGAATATGAAAGGCAGTGATGATGCGCGGTCATGAGGTGGCGCTGCTTCACGCGCCCAGCTCCACTCAGAGGAGGAGAGCTCTCACGAAATGAATGAGCTCATTAGATCACAAGTGAAACCCACTGTGACCCTAACCCAACTCAATCCCAATACAATCCACCCCCAACCAAACTAAACAATAGCCCAGCTACAACCATAACCCCAACTCATTTCAACGCAAAGCAAAACTCAGACCGAACCATGACTCAGCTATAACGATAACCCACCCATCACCCAAGCCAACTAACTCAACCTTAACCAACCCTAACATTAGGGTCATCACTACCCAAATCTCGACACAATTTGACGCCAGTCCAACTTACGTGAATGTTGTTAAAGCTGGTAAGCACGTTTTAGAGGGCTAAGGCCGGATAGCCGTAGCCATCCAACACTCACGAGTTCATTACAAACATCACGGCGCAATGGGGCGGTGACTTACAGAGGAAGGGAGGCCTGGCGGAATTTTGCGAATCTTCTGACATGGAGCATCTGCGGAAACAAGACGACACACCGACAGAAGACGCACCATCATTTCACACGCCCGTCAGGTGCAAGGGGATTTACATACACTTCCAAGAAGGTAAATATAAAAATGCCTCCCTTTTCCCCATGATCCACATACCTGTCAACCCATACGGTTTACCCCGTATTTGTGTTTCTCCCTTGTGATGGAACTTTGTAGGATGACCGTTTAGATTCATGAAGGGCACGGGGTGACCAATAAGGTCTGAATTGGTCTGTAATAAGGTAGGGCACTGATAAGGGGTTGACAGGTATGGATGCATATTCTTTAGTTTTGTCTTGACATGTATATCGTTTACTTCAGACCCTGTATAATTTACAAGTGGTTTGTATTAATGATAGTTTCGTAAATTCTAAAGCATTAAACACGTCTCTTTAAGAGGTGCTGGGGGCATTTTTTAATCCTTTATATTAAGTTCACTTGCTTGCTTGCTTGCACGCTTACGACCGTGCAAATCTTTCGGTCATTTTTTTAACCCACTTCCCGTGATCTAATCGAGCTGACATTTTGCACACAGACTCGTTGTGCGTGACAATTTATTTTCGTGAAAACAAATTTCAAAAATTTTACACTTTTTAAGATTTTTTTAAAAAATATTTAATTACCAATTGCTTAATGGTGGCAGACAATCATCTGACCCATAGGTGGCAGCCATCTCAAGCCAGAGGACGAGAGGACTCTAGCCGCCCATTTCAAAGACCAATGTGGGCTGGGTTGTGGCCCATTGAACACGCATATAAAGGATTTATAGAGAAAAACTTTGTTTTTACGGGTTAATTTTTTATTGTTAACATTTTCGTCTTTCACCACATTTTATTCTAATTGTGCTATTGGGGTATAATCATGAGATGAAAATTTGTCCATTTGGAATTCTTGCAGAGCAGTGTATCAACCCATGATAATGGCCCGTCGAAGCAGATATCAAATAACTACCATTGGAACCTCCTTTGCCAGTAGCAAAATATGATAATTGTTTTTTTACCCTTTTACCTGGCAACAAAACTGACACCTTTTTTATTATTTAAATGTTTGTTTGCATTCCGACCGCAGGTATTGTGGTCAATGCAAACATGACTCCTTGTAAAAAAAAAGTGTTAGTTTTGTTGCCAGATAGAAGGGTAAAAAACAATTATCATATAACTACTTCTGAGATCCCTTCAAGTGACTTCTTCTGGACATTAACTTCACATGTGCACGTTGTATATGTGCTAATCCTAGGACAGAACCTGAGTTTCAACCAACTGTGATTAAACCACGTCCTCCAGTGAAGACAGTTGATCGTTGCAGCTAAGTCACCAATGACTCCACAAAAGAAGCATTGCATTAGATTTAATTCTAAACCTAATTTGCCTAAATCCAACATCTGAGAATAAAAGCTCAGTTTACCCACCATGCAACAAACATTTTGCTTGCTGCTCCCCTTGAATGCCTTTTTCAGAGGCCACTTGGAACGGATCTTAGCAAGGCCGTAGGCATGGAGTCAACATTGGGGGGGACCAAATCTTCCAGGGGGTCTAGGGGTCGCCCCCCGCCCCAGAAAAAAAATCTAAATTTGAAAACGAATTTCCTGCCTAAAATATTTGAAAAGTCACTAACACATAGAATGGACTTTTTATTTATTTTTTACAATAATGTGCAATAATGTATTGCATTACATTGCTCTGTTTTTTATTTTTTTACCTTTTCTTGTTTCATTGTATGTAATGGCAGAGACTAGGGATTCATAAAGTACAACCAGAACCACAATAAAAAACACAGAAATCTATGCGTTGTTATATGAAGACAAGTCCAGATATTGTGGCCAAGGTTTAGCAAATTGTTGTTTTTTACATAGCATAGCAATTATTATTTTTTGTAATATATATTAACTCTCACGACGTTTCGGCCACAACGTAAGCAGCCGTCCTCAGGTGAACAGGTCTGTCGGAAAGACCTGTTCTTCACCTGAGGACGGTTGCTTGCGTTGTGGCCGAAATGTCGTGAGAGTTATTTTCTTATGTTTTATTTTTATTATTTTATTATTTCCCTTCTACGTGACTTTACCGAAAGAACCAAGAAGATGAATCCCTGCAGTCACGAAAGCTTTAAATCGAAATTGCTACGTTGCTTTTCATTATCCGATGTCAAAGTGCAACAACCTATTTCTTGTCCATCTCTTTATTTCATTAATCTCTGAACACTCTAAACTCAACTTTTAATTTTAACCAGGTCAAGTTCCAGTGAGCTGTAAAGCTCTTTTTCAGAAGCAACCTGGCTACAAATGATAGCTCAACGGAGTGGCTTATCACGTGAACATTTATAGCGGTCAATTACTCATTTCCCGCCCTTCACTGCATCGTACACAGATTTGGTCAGGCATTATTTTCAGTTCTATAAATGTTGAACTTTTTTTGCACCGTAAGTAGCCAATGATGCTAATCGGAGGTACGGGCGAAGGACAACAAACTAAACACAAAAATGTGTTCTAAAGAAATGAGTTTTCAAGTGGCTTCCTCCTATCGGAAGGCAGAGCATGCTAGACGGCCGCAGAAGCACATCTGAAAGTGTGCAATGCAGTGACCGTCTTTGTTCGGTGGCTATCCAAAAGCCGCTGAGAAGATGACCGGAGTTGTTGTCCCTCGACTTCTGGAATCAATTGGTCTCTGAACGGCATCTAAATTCAATCCGTGCAAAGCTGAGCTTGAAGAAAACGTACTTGACAATTTTTTTTGTAAATGTTTTGCTTAGACTTCTTTGTTTTAATGTTTTAATGGGTGCCTTAAGCCAGTGTGTTTACATTTGATGACTGCGCAATTTTCCCCATTGCCTCTACTTACCTAACATAGTCACTTTCCGTTCTAGAAATTACATTATCCTTCTTGTACTTTTAACATTGTAACGGGTAATTCACCATCTTTACTCAGGCTGGTTTGAATTTTTATCAAATTATTGTAAATTTGAGCCTATATTTGGCCTTAAATATTCTTTGTACCGAACATGTCTTGACGTAATGCAGGTCACGCTTGCAAAGGAGGCATTGGTTTCATGTCTTTCAATGGATTTATTTCGTCTCCTCGTAAAATAAAAGATACAACGACTCGACTGGCACATCTGAGTCAAGACAGAGTGGGCCTCTCATGGTACAGGTGGATTTCCACTGGCGCTATCCCAAGCAGAGCTAGAACCAAGCCACGATATGATGGCCTCACAATATATCTTGAATTAGGCTCTGGGCCATGCAAGGGGCTATTTGATGTGTTCATTGCCGTGTGACGTCAACGCACCCGATACACGCATCAGGACTCGTTCATTGCGCGTCTCGTCAGCTTAACGGCTTGGCTTCTACGATGGAAAAACGTGGTGCCTCCTGATCTGCGCCTGGCAGGCTCGGCACGGCCCTGGCACAGTTCAGTTGTGCGGTGGAAAAAGGGGTATCAAGGGAAGTCCTGCCTGCCTGTGCCCAGGTTAGCACGGTTGGCTATGTAAGGTACAAAAGAAGTTCAATATACATACATACGCTGTGCTGCCACTGGGTAGTGCCTTGACTTACCGAGGGCCGGTGGGTTTGGCGGAGGCCTCCGATGGAGGAGGGCATCGTCCGACCTCGTGGCAGGGAAGAACGCGGTGCCCTGTGCCCTGGGGTGAAGAGGAGGAGGAGGCAGCCGCCCCCCCAGAGCCGGGGCGGCACACAGCTGTCCAGCCGGCTCAGACTAGAGGCGGGAGCGCAGTGCACGTACAAGCCACAGCATGCACACGTGACGCATCGTACAGCCAAACCAATGAACGCAGCACGGACAGAATACGCACAACACATAACACAGATACCATGCGCACACACACACACAGCACATAATCTACATGACACGCAACACACACGGAATACGCGTAACGCATCACACACACACAGCACAAACATGACACACAGACACCGCACAGCACACACAGCACACGTGATGCACACAAAGAGCACCACGACGCACCACGCAGAAAACACAAACGCAATGCACCGCGCACACTGGACACACCCCAAACGCCGCAGAAACAGCTATACGTGCGACACACTGCACACACGTGGCTGCCATACTGCATAGAACAGGGTAAGTGCCGTGCTGCATATGGCTGGGTGAGTGATGTGCTGTATCAGACTTGGTGCGTACAAATCTTTCCACCTGTGAGCAGCACTCCCGGTCGTACAAAGGATAAGAGCCTCTCCCAGTCGCCTTGCCTGAAAGTCAAACCGAACATGAACAAGCAAAGAATCAAAAATGCAAAGTGGTTTCCCACTAAAACAAGGTTGTAGCAGCATTCACCTTGTGTCTCCTCCACCCCTGAGCCAGTAGTAAATAAAATGTACACATTGATATGGAAGGGAAAGTCACTGTTGACTTCCCACATAGTGCTAACCGCCAAACATGCAATGACTCACGCTTCCTGGCGATGCCATGAATTGCCATGCTTGGGGGGGGCACAATTAAATTCAAGAATCATTCTTTTTTGGTCTTGTTTGTACTGTCTTGTCCATTCGACTTCACGAATGGTAGATTAGCGTAGATAATTGTCATAAATACCTCTTAATACACACAATTGTATGCAGGTACCATGAAAATAAGATCATTCATGGACTCACCCTTGCAAACCCCTCTCCTAAGATCTCACTCTCCTTTCCTCCACCCACTCTTTGCTCCAGCACCCACGGTTTTCTGTGTCGAAGCCCCCAATTAACATTCGCTCAGTGGGAGGTTTCTCATTCTCCTCTGCTGTGCCTGAGGTCTGAAAAGTCCTTCCCCAGCCATCCAAGCTATCAAACCCCTGCCGCTGATGAAGTCCATGCACAAGATTGTCATTTTTATCCCAGCCTATGTACAGCGTCTTCAGACGTTGCATTCGGATGTTATACAAGTACAAAATGTAATGTATTGCAATTTAATCCGTGAATAAATAAATCCCCACGTGCCTACGATGAATAAAATCATGACAAATCAACATGTAAAACACTAAAAATAAAAAATAATAATCATGTAGCTCTTTGTTAATTACATTTTGGATCATGGTCTCCCCGCGCCATGTCTGCCGCTGGGGGTGTTTGACCATACTCCGCCGCACTGGTCAGTGCACGCTGGTGAAGGAGGTGGCCTGGCTTTGTAGCATTCAGTCTGCAAACCGCCATGAATCTGGCGGCTGTCTCGATGCTGGGCAAGCATGCAGGAGTGGGTGCCTTCACCTGCCACCGCAAATCCCCCCACCCCCACCCACGGTGAACGCACAGGTGTGCTCCCTCAGGGAACCTTTGTTTACCCCACCCCCTCAGCCCAGCTCACAGCCCTCCCAGCCCGGTGTCCTGAGAACACGCGCGAGTGTGAGCGAGGAGCCCCTGCCAGCGGGGCTCGCGTCGGCACGAGACCACGACGCTCGCACGAGGCGGGGGCTGCAGAACACCGCTGTTGGACATTGCTGTTTGTAGAACATTGCTGTTGGACATTGATGCTTGTAGAACATTGCTGTTGGACATTGATGCTTGTAGAACATTGCTGTTGGACATTGATGCTTGTAGAACATTGCTGTTGGACATTGATGCTTGTAGAACACTGCTGTTGGACATTGATGCTTGTAGAACACTGCTGTTGGACATTGATGCTTGTAGAACACTGCTGTTGGACATTGATGCTTGTAGAACACTGCTGTTGGACATTGATGCTTGTAGAACACTGCTGTTGGACATTGATGCTTGTAGAACACCGCTGTTGGACATTGATGCTTGTAGAACATTGCTGTTGGACATTGATGCTTGTAGAACATTGCTGTTGGACATTGATGCTTGTAGAACACTGCTGTTGGACATTGATGCTTGTAGAACACTGCTGTTGGACATTGATGCTTGTAGAACACTGCTGTTGGACATTGATGCTTGTAGAACACTGCTGTTGGACATTGATGCTTGTAGAACATTGCTGTTGGACATTGATGCTTGTAGAACACCGCTGTTGGACATTGATGCTTGTAGAACACCGCTGTTGGACATTGATGCTTGTAGAACACCGCTGTTGGACATTGATGCTTGTAGAACACCGCTGTTGGACATTGATATTGGACATTGCTGTTGGACATTGATGCTTGTAGAACATTGCTGTTGGACATTGATGCTTGTAGAACACCGCTGTTGGACATTGATGCTTGTAGAACACTGCTGTTGGACATTGATGCTTGTAGAACGTTGCTATTTTGACGGCACATTGCTGCCTGTAGATGGTGACACCTGAAGCATATTGCTGCCTCTGACACAATACCACCTGATGGAGGCCAGTGAACATCTAACATTACTGAAGGCGTCCATCTCTTACACGCTGCTGCCTGTAGGAGGTTGCCATCTCTTACACACTGCTGCTGTAGGCTACCATCTCTTGCACACCAGTCTGTACGACGCTACCACCGGCTGTAGGATATTTCTACTTGGAATATATTACTGTCCGTAGTAGGTGATCCTCCTGTCCCCACAGGCAAATCAGAGGTTGTGCGTTGCTCACAGTATGAGTGACAGGATGAAGTCAGAAGAAGAGATCAAGCCTTACTCACACTCAACATGCCCTCGCCGAACATACCCTGACCCAAAACACCTGCACAGTGTAGAGACCTCACCAAACACACCCTCAGTGGACGGCAGGAACCCGAGTTCCTATCAAACTGGGTGCTTCTTCTTCTTGGTTTTTTCGGTATTATTTGATTACTTCCCTTCTACGTGACTTTACCGAAAAAACCAAGAAGATGAATCCCTGCAGTCACGAAAGCTTTAAATCGAAACTGGGTGCTCTCAGCTCCATGACAATGACATTGGCGGTGGCTGTTGCTGGAGGAGTTTGTGGTTATGGCTGTTTTAGTTATGACGGCTGTGTTGCCTGCTGCGTTTATGACTATTATGAATCTAGATTTGAAGCTTTCGTGACTGCAAGGATTCATATTCTTAGGTTTTTTCGGTAAAGTCACGTAGGTAAAAAAATTTAAATTAATAAAAGTAAAATAAAAATAAAATAAAAATCACGACCTTTTGGAGGCAACATTATGACTGGCAGTGGCAGTAGCTGTTGCAGATCTTGTGGTTGGGGCAGCGACAGTGGCGACGGTGGTAGCGGCTTGTGATGTGGTTGCCGGTAATGGTTGTCGCTGTGGCTGAGACTGCTGCCGTGGCCGTAGCTGCAATGGTAGCTTCCGGCGCGGCTACTGTGAACGATCGTTGCCGTGGCGGTGGTTGTCGTGGCCGCGAGCGTGGGCTCTCATTGTGGGTCCAGTTGCCGTGGTCGTGGCTGCGGTTGTTGCCGCGAGGATGACATCTACAACCGGGCTGTGCTTCGCACCGCTTTCTCCATCCAACAAAACAACCCCCGCCCACGCTGGCCTCCACCAAATGCCACCCCTCCACATTTTAAATGGCTAATTTCTCTTAATTACTGCCTCAGCAGGAACAGCGATTTTTGAAAGCAATTTCATGCAAATGCTAATTAGCTCAATACTCAACGCACGAAATGTGACGGCTTTTGTTTTAAATGCCATCAGATGCTGCGGCAATGCTCGCACGCCGAAGGGCGCCAACGCGGCAAGTAAGGGACTCGCGCGGGCCCTCGGAGTCGGGGCCAGTACGGCTCGTTCCACTCCTTACTCCACTAATTGACGCCGCGGTCCCTCTCGCACGCACGCGCGCGTACACGTGCACTGGATCGCACGAACACCGCGCTCACTTTCGGCTGACGAGTGGACGATGGAGATGCGCGTCACGGCTTTGCAGGGCGACTCTCCCGTCTGTTTTGACAATCTATAATGAACGTTTCTTGTTTGTGATTAAACCGGGTCTTCGAGTGAGTGAAGCAAGTTGATGGTCTCTGTCTGGTCACCATTGCACGCAATATTAAATGTGATTCTACACTTCATTTTAGTAAATTATAGTATCGAGAATTGCAGAATATATTGGTTTGTCGTGCGATGAAGCTCACTCTCATGTGGCAGGGCAAGTGGAAAAGTGCTGCCCCGACTGTGTGGATCAGAGATCACTTGAAGAGATCGGTAGTTCTGTGACATCCGCTTCTGTGGGTGTTCTCAAACACAAAGGGTTGCAATGCTCTGTGCGAGATCCGAACGTATACTTTGTTTCATAACATATTCCGATAGCATAATTAGAATAAAACTGGTTGTAAATTCTAGATTTGAAGCTTTCGTGACTGCAAGGATTCATACTTTTAGGTTTTTTTGGTAAAGTCACGTAGGTAAAACATTTAAATTAATAAAAGTAAAATAAAACAAATTAAAAAATTCACGACGTTTCGGAAGCAACACAAGCCTCCGTCTTCAGGTGGCTGTGACGGTTCCACCTGAAGACGGAGGCTTGTGTTGCTTCCGAAACGTCGTGAATTTTTTTATTTGATTTATTTTACTTTTATTAATTTAAATTTTTACCTACGTGACTTTACCGAAAAAACCTAAGAGTATGGTTGTAAATTACAACAAAATATGAGAATATGTTTTCCCCTGTAATTTGGCAACAAAACAGGTGTTAAGATGTTAAAACACCAAACTGAAACCTTTTACAAGGAATCATGTCTGCATTAACCACAATGCTTGTGGTCAGAATGCAAACAAAAAACATACTCTGATAGCATATGCATTGTCTTTGAAACTGATTGGTCCACACCCAGAGACAGGGGAAATCCTCTTCTCATATTTTGGTACTGGCAAAGGAGATCCCACGATACAAGAACATAATCGAAAAATATCATCACACGGACACAAGTTGGCATGCAAGATGGCTTGCAGAGCAAGACAGAGGAAGGTCCAACGGGGGCTTGACCATCACCAGGGACCAACACCGACCCTCCTTCAACCTCAAGGGTGCCCTTAGTAACGTAACTATGCCTTTATAATCGATTGATAGCCGTGATATGTGCGTGTAGTTTTGAATGCAAGAATACATTTTTTGCTAGTCATGCAAAGTATCTGCAAATGATGTGCTGTTGTTATATTTAGGCTAACGGAGCTAACAGAATCGTACAACCCAGACAGAATAAAGAGAAAACAGAACGAAACGGTAAAAATATGACAAAAATATTAAACGATGATAAATCGTTGAATCAAACCGTGACCCCAAATCACAATTCATCAAATCCAAATTTGGTGACCCGTTGCACGCATGCCTACGTATCATCCCATCTTCCTTGATTTAAGGCACAATCAATTAGCTGTGTTTAAACTGCCAGCTGCTGAACACTGTGCACGACTAATGAAGGTGGTGTGACCAACCCATACACAGGCAGTGGGGGGTTGGTCGGGAGGGATGCTGCTGCTGCTGCTACAATCGTGTCACAATTAAAAAGCGATACGGAAGAACGCGGAACAACTTGTGTCACGCGAAACGCAAGGTCCCAGCCAATCGCATCGCTGAGGCCACCAAGGCTGGGAGTTGTGAGCCGTATCGGCTGTCGTCTTACCCCACAGCCCATCTTTTATCCCAGTGAAGCCGAACACCTTGATAGCTTTGCTCGTGGCCAAATCACCCTGAATGTGATCTATCTTGACAGATTTTGAAAGCTATGCAGGTTCGCACCTGGCTATTGCTTTGACCAGGTCCTCCGGTTTTTCCCTCCACGTTTAGAAACATGCCTTTAGAGTTTAGAGTATTTGGCTGCTATACACTTCCACACGATAAGCCACTTCGTTGAGCTATCATGTGTGGCCAGGTCGCTTCCGAAAAAGAGCTACGTAGCTCAATGGGTCTTACCTGGTAAAATAAATATAGTTTTAGTAATAATACAATAGGTTTTTTCCCCTTTTTTTCTGGCAACACAACTGAAACCTTTTTACAAGAAATCATGTTAACATTAACCACAATACCTGCGGTCAGAATGCAAACAAAAAACACACTTAATTATAGATTTGAAGTTTTCGTGACTGCAACGATACATACTCTTTGGTTCTTTCGGTAAAGTCACATAGACGAAAAAATTTAATATAAATGATACAATAAAAAAAATGAAAAAAACTAAATTCCTTTTTTTAAATAATTTTTTTCATCTACGTGACTTTACCGAAAGAACCAAAGAGTAAAAAACACACTGATAATATGTGCATTGTACTTGAAATTGATTGGTCCACACCAGAGTCGGCTTTCTTTTGAGCCTCGTCTCAATTGGTGCTAGACCAGAGGATGCCAAAAGGCGCACAACTCAAAACCAAGGCACCATCAGAGTAATGAGGCCTCTGGGTAAGCATTTACATCATGATGCCTCCGTTGCCAATACCAAAATACAATAAAAAAAACCTATGATTGTATTTTGGTATTGGCAAAGGAGGCGTCATGATGTAAATAGTTTTAGCAGTTTTACTCCGATGACTAGTGCTGCAAGGTTAAGTAGAAATGGCAGTACGGTAATGATTGTATCTATCTGTGAAGAGTGTTGAGTATTACAACCTAGAATGTGCAGGTTTTGGATTCTTACATCGCAGGATCGTGAGAGATTGTGTCGACGTGGAGAGGCCACCTCGTTCCAGCGGTCGATTGAGAAAGGCCGATGATTATCATTATTCATATTATAAACAGAAGCGGCAAATATTAGCGGCTGCTGACGCCGCATGTTGGTTGATCGGAAACCAAGGGCCACTTGCGAGAAATGCCGCCGTGACACGGGCCAGATGTTCCGCTCCGGAACGTGACCTCGTTGGCCCGCTTGACGATCAAAGGCTCGTGGGTTTAATAATTATCAAACCGAGCAAATGGACGTCTCTGATAGCCGCCCACGCGACTATTACTCGCTCGCTCGCTCGCCGGGTATAAGAATTACGCAAAACGGTGTCGTGCCTCTTCAGCCCAGGGGATAACGCCCGATTTCGGCAAAAATTTCACAAGCTAAGCAGGTTTGGGTGTGGATAGAGTTTGAAAGGGTGACCGCCATGGGTTAAACAAAAGAAAGGTTCATCTTCTTGGTCCTTTCGGTAAAGTCACGTAGAAGGGAAATAATAAAATAATAAAACATAATAACATAATTCTCACGGACGTTTCAGCCACAAAGCAAGCAGCCGTCCTCGGGTGAAGAACAGGTCTGTCGGAAAGACAGCGTCTGAATGTCTTTCCGACAGACCTGTTCTTCACCTGAGGACGGCTGCTTGCGTTGTGGCTGAAACGTCGTGAGAATTTTTTTATAATGTTTTATTATTTTATTATTTCCCTTCTACGTGACTTTACCGAAAGAACCAAGAAGATGAATTCCTGCAGTCACGAAAGCTTTAAATCGAAACAAAAGAAAGGTTGTCAAAGCTGGCTGCAGGGCTACGTGGTGGACAGCAGAGGGCAGTGTAGTGGAAATCTGTTGTGTCACTGCCATGCTATGCTCCCCCAACACCTTTACAAAGCCATACTGACCAGCATGGTGAAGGATAGTCAAGTAACCGACACCACACGGGATGGGGAAGGTCCTCATCCAGTAGTGGATTGACAAACGGGCTGTTTGAAATGTAAAAATTATCGATTTTGGATATTCCATTCATTTCCATCTACGTAATATATTAATATGCCTGCAGGGGAACTAATATTGATGCTACATGACACAATATTGATGCAACATGACACAAATTTAGAGGGAAAATACGCGGAAGTTATGTTAAATTAGTGACGTAACTTCCAGTTTTAAAATTAATTGGAACCAAAAAAAATGTGAGAACAAATCGAATCTTGGCCTAATTTTTCCCTATTTTTCAGAACGACCTGAAAATCAGGGGCACATCCGTAATGCCCACACGCACACATCTTCAGGCAAACTTGCGTCACTAATCTAACGCAACCGAGCAGAGCGGTGTGGATAGGCCAAACGCAAACGTTTTCATCTTCTTGGTTCTTTCGGTAAAGTCACGTAGAAGGGAAATAATAAAATAAGAAAAATAAAACAAAATAATTTTCATGACGTTTCGGCTACAACGCAAGCAGCCGCCACCTGAGGACGGCTGCTTGCGTTGTGGCCGAAACGTCGTGAGAATTATTTTATTATGTTTTATTTTTCTTATTTTATTACTTCCCTTCTACGTGACTTTACCGAAAGAACCAAGAAGATGAATCCCTGCAGTCACGAAAGCTTTACATCGAAAAGCAAACGTTTTCATTCACAAAAACACATGGTGAGGCCAAGTCCCGGGGCAGCCTTGAACACGTCAGGGTCATGACCGCCTGCCTCCCAGCCACTAAACCCGACTCAACACTCAGCACACCAGCAGCACCTGAGCCAGGGACATTCAGGGTTACTCAGCCTGGAGCTAAGTGCTCCTCATGGGCGGTCCCACATGTCCCGTTACACCCCCCCCCCCGCCCCCCGGAGTTTGCGCGGCGTCGCAAGCTTCGTGAACGCGTGCGTGCGTGTGAGTACACGCGGGTGGGCCGAAGGGAAGCAGGGGACGCGGGACCAGAGAAATGTCAGGTGTTGGGCCTGAGGGCCGTGCATCAGACTCCACAAAGTCTTGTTGAGAGTGGCGCGGCGCGGTGGCGCGGTGTGTGATGGTATTTGTGGGTGACGAGGTTGGATGTGGACACGTGTGACGGCGTTCTGTGCGAAGGTATTTTGCTTGTGATGGATGGCATGAGACACGTGTAATGCCATGTTGTGTGATAGTGTGGTGCGTGATATAGGGTGGTGTGAGCCATTTATTTGTGATGGTGTGGAACACGTGTGATCTCAAGTGAATGAACATATCACTACGAACGAGCCGGAGTGTTACGCCTTGTGAGTGTGGGTCTTTTCCAGGAACACCAGTTTTCTCCCACATGCCAAACTACAGTAGCATTGGCCAAACACCTCAATGCAGAATCCTCCTGAAAAGAGTCTTGAGACTCAGGGAGGCCTTCATTAGTAATTAACGTGTGCAATTTATTATTATTATTATAATTTGTGACAAAATACCGTGGAATAATTATGTTTTGAAAGTTATTGCGACTTCCTTAAACTACTATTTTAAGTAAATAAGCTTACATTATTTTTCTCAGCAGGACATTTCACTATTTTTATTGGAGTTTTCTCACACCTGGATGTTATTTTTTTCCCGTTTTTTTCATGCAAACTCATTTGCAAAAGCAAAAGTGTTATTTATTTAACCACAGAAGTGTTAATAAATCTCAAGGCTCTTTTGCAGATAGACTCCTGCATTGGGGAGTTTGGCCAATTCCCCTAAGAGGGTTTGCACACAGAGATAATTGTCTTATCAATGGGCTCTCACCCGGTTAAAAATAAAGGTATTTGATTGAAAGTTTATTAACTCAATACGATTTAGTAATGCCCATTATTTTGAGTTTAAATGCGCCCTCATCTCGAACGCTGAACGAAAAGCAGTGGGCATGTTTATTTAACAGAGTCAGTCAGTAAAAAATAAACAGTTCTTATTTTGTAAATAATTTCCCACAGGTGGCATGTGCAAGGTCTGCCTGACATCAGTTTGAAGCTTCATTAAAGAGAAGGGGGGGGGGGAAGAAAAAAACACTTTAAAAAATTAATGAGAAAGCATGCCACCATGGCATGGTCTGCTGACATACGATATGGTAAACACAAGACAATAATTTAACCAAATGTTACATGCCTGAGTAAAAAAGAGACGCGAAAGGGAATCAATGCTTAAATCTAACCTGGCCCCTGAATTGTAACAAGCCTACAAGATATATACACCCATGATAAGCATCTAATCTGTGTGTTTGGATGTCAGCAGAACTCCTCCTAGACCGCTCGACGAATACGGCGTCATTTGAAAGCTTCTGATAGGTATTACGATAAAACATTATTTTTGAGCGGATAGTTCAGCCAAGTCGGCTTCTCCGTCAAAGTGATGCTCATCCACTCTACAATTTAACAATGGCCTGGCATGGGAAGTGAGCCCCGTTTAAAAAGAATACCACGAATAGGCATGCACCACAGAAGAGGGTTGCATGTCTCATCGGACTTCCCCCCTTAGTTTGCTGCAAGCGTTGGATTGTGTCTTCACTTAGCGCACGACTTTCCGCAGTCCGCTGGCTCGCACGCTCCCTTAAGATCGACTCGGTCTGCTGTAATTTGGGAAGGGGCCACGTGACGGCTGTTTACATTTCCAACATTGTTGGGGCTTCTTGCTCCAGTGAGCGTCCCACAGAGCCCACCCCCCACACCGTTTCTCTTGCTTGCAGGTGCACCCGGATGTTCTCCCACTCCTCCGTCCTTCCTTCCTTCTCATTCCCAGCAAGACACCCTGACTGTCACTGCCCCCACCCTCCGTCTGTGTCCACGGAACAACAGAGCATCTTGATGTAACAATTCATCACCCTCATACCACCCACTTCCCTCCCTCCACGAATCCATGAATGGTCACGAATCAACAGTTATGATTCGATAAAAGTAACAATTCTTATTTTGTCTTGTTTTTGGCTGGCAGTTTTGTATCGTTTCTCCGCTTTCTTAATTGTTGTGTTTGTTTGGTTTCTGCTGTATTGTTTCTCGCCTTATTCTTGGGTCTTTCGGTAAAGTCACGTAAATAGGTTCAAAGAAAATTATAAAAAATAATAAAAACCTACGACGTTTCGATCGCAACACAAGCAATCCTGATGACGATCGCTTGTGTTGTGATCAAAACGTCGTAGTTTTTTGTTATTTACTTTGAACCTATCTACGTGACTTTACCGAAAGGCCCAAGAATATGAATTCCTGCAGTCACGAAAGCTTTAAGTCAAGTTGCTCGCCTTGTTTTCTACAGCTTTTGTTTGCTCCCTTACTGTAAATATAACACTGGCAGATCTACTATATTTAACACGTAGGCTTTTGCGAACAATATTATTCATAATATAGGTTTTTGGGTCAGATCGCGTTATTTATAAATGTGTCGTAACCCTCCACCACCCGACACGGCCAAACAGTAAAAAAATGTGTCACGTTTTTCAAAGGACAAAATAGTTCACTTCTTTAGCCCACTGTATGTCACGCGCATGACTCCGTGTGTCTATTGCCACCGCAAGGATCGTTTTTAATCGATGATGTGCTTGGCAGCGACCTAAACGCACGATGACCAAGAAAAGTGTAACGGCAGTCAAAAGGTTCAGCCGCATTAGGCGCTCCCTAGAAAAAACTAAAATGAAATAATAACAATAACCTCTTTCTTCTCTTCCGTCAGTCATCACGTGGAAGCTGAATACGAGACTGGGGAAACTAAGTCCACCCCTTTCGTTCCCTGGTCAGGAAAATCAATAGATGGCCTATCATCATCATCATCCAAAGAAGCCTCACTGAGTCTCAATACTTTTTTTCCTGGAGGGCATTGAGCTGGTTACCGAACTATGCAAACTGCGTGCATATACAGAAGCTCACAAGTCTTGAATTCACTGATGCATCCTGGTCTCCTCACAGCCCTGCAGAGTCTCGGCAGTGTCAATGCGTGGTTCACCAACCCAAATAATGATTCACCAACGCAAAATGTTTCTCTTCCTCAATTGTGGTCTACAGTGACAGATGCAGTAAGCGTCCACCCTCCAAAGCAACTTAAATCCCTTTGTCTATTGTAAGCCGAGGGCAGGGCAGAAAAATGCATTGTTGAACTGTACTTCTATCTTCCAAAACCTATGATCTCTGCCTTCACCAACCCGCAATGACTTGTGTGATCAAGTACGGTCTGACAACTCCATCTGGTTGGCATGGGGAGGCCCTCATCCAGCAGTGGATTACAAACGGGCTGTTATTATACATATACTGTTCCGTGTCATTGACAATGTCCAGGATGCGTGTTGGTTTGGCCCTTTTGAGCCTTAGGAATTTCCACAAAAATCTTGAAAATTCCTTAGAATCATGAGTCTCGCACTGGAATGTTTAGGCGAATTCCTCTTCTAAATAATAACGACGTCCTTTATTTATCCAGGAAAGCTTCACCAAGTCTGAAGATTATTTTTCAGGAGTGTCCGGCATTGGAATGTTCGGGCAATACCTTTTGGAGGAATGTTTTGCTTAGTGTGGGAGAAAACCTGGGAATACGGAGAAAATTCTTACGATATATTCTAGTGTCTCGTGGTCAACATTCTGCACAGGCAGGCTCACAAAACCACTTCTGCCATCTCCTGGTCACCTCGCAACCAAGAGAGTTTGGGTGTTTTTCACAGATCTCTATGTGATCCACGAACCCTTGCCAGACGCTCGCCACCACGCCCTGGCTCAAATATAACCAAACACACAAATATAACTCGAAACAATAGGCCTGACGCTCATCCACGTGGCATGAGTCATGCTCTCCGCACACACAGCCATTGTGAATTCAGGGCAGCCACTCCCCTTTGCCGTCGTCGCCTTGTCTTCGTGCCGCTTTCACAACACCGCAACGCAAGTTTACAATGCCACTTATTTCCCCTTCAAAGACTCAAGTGAGCCTCAAGACATTTTCAGGAGGGTCCTGCTACATTGAAGTTTGGCCAAATCAATTCACGAGTGTTTTGGCTTCGTGCGGAAGGGCACCGGCGTACCCGGAGGAAAAAAAACGCCACGCTTACAAGGGGAGTCACTCGACGCTCTGCACAGATGGATTCAATAATCCATTGCTGTGCTGCTATCTCCTGGACAACTTGCAAGCCCCACGCCTATAACTTCTGGTAATTCCAGGCAGTCTACCAAGCAAGTACTAACCAAAATATGAACCGTGCTTAGCTTCCGAAATCTGCTGAGATCGAGTGCTTTCAGGGCATTTTGGTGGTTCTCATACCACACAATTGGGGTGTACAAATCCACCCTCATCCCCTCCGCCATGGGTGTAGAGTTCCGATTCGATGAAAGAATCGACTACTTTTCTTCTACATTGTGGTGGATGTATTTAACAGCCTGCGGCGGTTGCAGGGGTCATGTGAACCTATGACGTACAACATAATAATTGAACAAAATGCTATTTAACGCACGTCCTCTGACAACATAAGGGCGGTCACATGACACAGCAGCAGTGCATTCGCCGCTTCTTGCCGAGGTACGGGGTTCAAATCCGACAGAGGCAAATCCACAACGCATGCCGTCTGCCTCACAGCGGACGTTCAAGAACACTAGATTTGAAGCTTTCGTGACGGCAAGGATTCATACTCTTAGGTTTTTTTCGGTAAAGTCACGTAGGTAAAAAATTTAATTAAAATTAATGACAGTAATAATAGAAATAAAATAAAATAATAAATCACGACGTTTCGGAGGCACACTACCACACTCAGATAAGCTCCTCCCCCCCTTAACTTGTATTTAAGAACTTGTATCTTGAAATGTTTTGCCTCACTTGATACAGCAAATCTAGCTGTGACGGTCCCACCTGATGACGGAGACTTGTGTTGCCTCCGAAACGTCGTGATTTATTATTTTATTATATTTCTATTATTACTTTTATTAATTTTATTTTTTACCCACTTGACTTTACCGAAAAAACCTAACAGTATGTTCAAGAACACGTGATGACATTCAAGGGAGAGTTCCCGTGATGTCATGAAAAAAAAAGTCGGCCATTGTGTGCCGCAGCCAAGACCCATTTCTTAAAATGTATTTGCAAATTACTTTATTGGGGAAACCAGTAAAGTCCTGAAGAAACTTAGAAGGACCCTCCCTGAATAAGAGCCTTGAGACTCAATGGATGCGCTCCCCGGTGAGCAAGCATTATCGCAAAAATAAAAGTAATGCGCATGATATGAGACATCACTCACTGGCGAATCCGGAGCAGTAGCCAGAGGGAGGAGGAGGAGGAGGAGTGGCGTTCTCCGCTGCAGGCATGGTGGTGGTGCCCGCGGTGGTAACAGGATGCCCGTGTCGTCGCCTATGCTCACAGCTCTGTGGCACGGCACAAGTAGCAAGAGGGGAGGGGGGGGTGGCATGAGCCGCACGTCAGAGGTCGCAAACGGGTTTTGATTCCTTACCCGTACCCGGCCGCACCAGGGTCGCAAACGGGTACCCGTTCCCTACCCGTACCCGTACCCTACCCGAAATTAGTGACAAACGGTTACTCTTCTTGGTTCTTTCGGTAAAGTCACGTAGAATGGAAATAATAAAATAAAAAAAATAAAACATAATACAATTTTATTACTTTATTATTTCCATTCTACGTGACTTTACCGAAAGAACCAAGAAGATGAATCCCTGCAGTCACGAAAGCTTTAAAACGGTTACTCACCAGTCATACCCGGCTACCCGTACCCGGCCGGGTACGGGTAGCCGGGTATCGGGTAGGGTACGGGTATCGGGTACCCGGTTGCGACCTCTGCCGCACGTTGGCGCTTTCGGCGTCGCGATAGCCACACTTCACGTCTCGAGACTATACAGGTCTGTTGTGTCATGGAAACACAACACGGTGGTAGCCACCGCTGTTAATAGCAATTCTTGTCGTTGCTGATGTATCACAAATAGCGATCTATGACCACGAGATTATTCATGCTTATTTTACTGACTTTGGTCATAATAACATCTTGACCCTAATCTGAGTAGATAAATGGTAGATGACTCACCTACGAAAGTTCTACGTTTAAAGACCGCCAATGTATGTGGTGACTCGAGTTACATTATTGAAAAACACCTTTTAATAAAAAATTAAAAAACAAGCTTGCACTTTCTTTAATTTGCAGTGACTAATCAATTAAATTAAGACAGAGCAAGGAAAAGGAGTACACATGGGAGAGTGAAAATAATAAAAAAATATAAAGTAATTTTAATGGATTCATGATCATGTATTCTTACAGTTTATCCAATCACTGAGGCATACATTTATAATGGTGAAAAGTAATTTTCCTGTTTGCGCACATTAGTTATTTTTATATAAGTTTTATTACTTAAAAACGAGTCTAAAGTTGTTAAATGTTTTGGAAAATGTTGAAATGTGCAGTGTTTAGAGATGCGGCCACATTTAAAGGCTTGTAAATCTATATAATTTACAATGTTTGTTTACTGGCTGGTATTTTAACTATATAATGTCTCGCTGTTTCTTGCATCCAGCTTCCAATTATCACCACCACTATGCAGTCTGTTCACCATCACACTGGCCACAACACCACTATGCATCCAAGCTCACCACCGTGCTTACCAACACACCCGCTCACCACCGTGCTTACCAACACACCCGCTCACCACCGTGCTTACCAACACAGCCCACTCACCACCGTGCTTACCAACACACCCCGCTCACCACCGTGCTTACCAACACATCTCATCTCACCACCGTGCTTACCAACACATCTCATCTCACCACCGTGCTTACAAACACAGCCCACTCACCACCGTGCTTACCAACACACCCGTTCACCACCGTGCCTACCAACACACCCCGTTCACCACCGTGCTTACCAACACACCCCGCTCACCACCGTGCTTACCAACACATCTCATCTCACCACCGTGCTTACAAACACAGCCCACTCACCAACGTGCTTACCAACACACCCGCTCACCACCGTGCTTACCAACACACCCGCTCACCACCGTGCTTACCAACACACCCCGCTCACCACCGTGCTTACCAACACACCCCGCTCACCACCGTGCTTACCAACACACCCGTTCATCACCGTGCTTACCAACACATCTCATCTCACCACCGTGCTTACCAACACACCCGTTCACCACCGTGCTTACCAACACACCGGTTCACCACCGTGCTTTCGAACACACCCCGCTCACCACCGTGCCTACCAACACACCCCGCTCACCACCGTGCTTTCGAACACACCCCGCTCACCACCGTGCTTACCAACACACCCGTTCACCACCGTGCTTTCGAACACAGCCCACTCACCACCGTGCTTACCAACACACCCGTTCACCACCGTGCTTACCAACACAACTCATCTCACCACCGTGCTTACCAACACACCCGCTCACCACCGTGCTTACCAACACATCCCCGCTCACCACCGTGCTTACCAACAACCATTTCTCTGGGGCTTTGTGACTGCAGGTAAAAAACCCAGCTCTGTTTGCTTCTTCCTAAGCACCGTTCAACTTTTTCATTCTCTCCCATTGTCTCTTTAAGCGAGTCATATCCATGCTCAACTCAAGAACCGTATTACCTAATCTCTTACAAATTTTACCGTGCCGTTTGTTGCTGGCCTGCTTGTTGCCGTTGGCCTTAGGGCCTTCGTTCAGAAAACCGTGATGAAACAAACAACTGTTGTCATCTCATCTTCTTGGTTCTTTCGGTAAAGTCACATAGAAGGGAAATAATAAAATAATAAAAATAAAACATAATAAAATACAATTCTCACGACGTTTCAGCCACAACGCAAGCAGCCATCCTCAGGTGGAGAACAGGTCTGTCGAGAAGACAGAGGTGTGTCATTCAGACTCTGTCTTCTCTACATACCTGTTCTCCACCTGAGGACGGCTGCTTGCGTTGTGGCCGAAACGTCGTGAGAATTGTTTTATTATGTTTTATTTTTATTATTTTATTATTTCCATTCTACGTGACTTTACCGAAAGAACCAAGAAGAGTAAGTCATACATTACAATTCTATGCCGCTCGCTCTCACCAACCCCACCGCACAGCCAGCTCATCCCTACACTCAGATTCAACAAAAGCGTCGCTCGTCGTAGTTGAACTCGGCACTCATGTGCGTGCAGCACACACCTCAGCCATGAAGGAGGGCCTCTGCTCTTGCCCGACACACCAGGAAGCAGCAGATGTCCTCACGCCTGTCCCTGCACGCACCGGCACACACAGCGGACGCTCATTAGAGCCACGCCTCAGCTGCCTCGAGCATAACGGACCCACACGGTCCGCAATCAAACGATCACGATGATTGGCAGCGATCCCCGTACACCCATTCCTTGTGACCCGCCATGGTACGCCACTAAAAGTTTACCGCTTTACAACCTCTCATCATCTCTTCTCCCAAGCTCTTATCACCTTGCTCGATTCCAGAGCGATGTTAACTCTTATCTATTGCAAGTTTGATAGTGCAGTTTGTTGCTGGCACTTGACCTGTTGGACCTTTGGGTCTGTGCTCAGACGATGTGCACAATAAAAAGTAATTCTACACTTCACGTGCCTGATGATTACTCAACATCTCCCACATGATGCTGAAGAGTATGTATTCATTCATTTGAATTGGTGTTGTACGCCTTTTGGAGTCATCTGGTCCAACACCAATGGAAACTAGGCTCTAAGAAAAGCTGTCTCGGGTGTGGACCAATCAACTTCAAGGACAGTGCATATCATTATCATTATCAGAGTTGTTTCTTTTTGTTTGCATTTTGACTGCTTGTGTTGTGGTTATTGCAAACATGATGCCTTGTATAAAGGTGTCAGTTTTTTGTACCAGTTGAAAGGGTAAAAACATATTACTATACTTGAATTGGTGCTCTCAACGTTACGTGGGGCAGGACAATTATCACCCTCAACAGACTGCTGGGGTAAGTGCTGTTCGTGAGCACCTGTGAAGGCCGGTAGAGCACACGAGGGGGTGGGTGGCCAGCACCACGCCCGGCCGCCTTTGTCTCCCTAGCGGCGATGGTTACACACCGCATCAGGTACTCATTTGAGGCTGAGTCGACCTCGGGGAGGCCCAGGACCGGTTCAGATAATCGTCACTGGTGTTGGGAGGTGAGCGGGATGGAACTCGGGTCGCCGAATATGCAGTGCAGCGCGCTAACCACTGCGCCACCGCTCACCCACGTGGGGGACACACACAAATATATGCACAGAATCTCTATAGATTTTCCCCTGCACTCTCTACATTTCAAGATACGTGATGAGCAATAATCAGGCGTGTGCAGCTTGTGACAACTTAATGTGTGTTCCAAGGAAGCTCAATTGAGGGATGTCCTGGAAAAACGTGATCATTTTAATCTAAAATTATTTTCTATATCCCAAGATGGCTTAATTGGAACAGATTCCAATAAACGTTGACAGCTGTTGCTTTATAACCCCCCCTACACCCCCCCCCCCCACAGATGGCCACACAATGAACTTCATAATTCACTCACTCCACTTAATCTCTCTACTCTGAACAAAACCCTCATTTCTGGACAATGAGATTTCGTGGATTGTTATTTATTTCAGGACACCTCTCAATTGGAGCAACCCAAGGGGCCCCTACCACAGCGAGATGCAAGTTCCCCATTAAGGGCGGGTGGCGTCCTGCAAAACAGCCGAGCAACCTCCATCATCAGAAGCTCCCAGGTGGCACAGGTAGGGGGGGGGGCAACTACTGAAGAAAAGGGCCTCCTCCTCACTTAAAACGCCCCCCCCCCCCGTTCAATCATGGCCTACAACCGTGCTGCCACATCTCACCCACTTTCCCACATTTCGCAAGCTGCCACCTGCGTTTTATGCCTGTAGATAAACGTGCAGGAATGCGCGGTATCAGATCCGCACCTGATGCCAAGGCCGGGTCTCTTTCTTTCCCTGACTCTGCCGGGACAGGTGTGCAGTGGGGGGAAGGAGGAGGGAGGGGGGGGAGCAAGTAGGGGAGGTGTGGGGCATGAGTGTTTGCCGGAGCCCAAGGGCCAGAGTCATGGCACTCGCACACACGGACACACACACACGGACACACACACGGACACACACACACGGACACACATACACGGACACACACACGGACACAAAGATCCCCCGTATAGCCTTAACAGACTGTAGGGGGAAGTGCTGTTAGCGAGCAGCTATGAAGGCCGGAACAGTACACGAGGGGGTGG
This sequence comes from Lampetra planeri, assembly GCF_965212315.1. Classification (NCBI taxonomy): domain Eukaryota; kingdom Metazoa; phylum Chordata; class Hyperoartia; order Petromyzontiformes; family Petromyzontidae; genus Lampetra; species Lampetra planeri. The sequence goes on along the minus strand of NC_136145.1, from coordinate 3,139,096 downwards.
GTGGCCAGCACCACGCCCGACCGCCTTTGTCTCCCCAGTGGCGATGTTTACACACCGCACCAGGTACTCATTTGAGGCTGAGTAGACCTAGGGGAGGCCCAGGACCGGTTCAGATAATCGTCACTGGTGTTGGCCGTGAGCGGGAATCAAACCCGGGTCGCTAGGTTCATAGCGCAGCGCGCTAACCGCTACACTACCGCTCCCACACACACGGACAGACACACGGACACACACACACGGACACACACACACACGCACACACACACACGGACACACACACGGACACACACACAAACACACACGGGGACACACGGACACACACACACGGACACACATACACACGGGGACACACGGGGACACACACACGGACACACATACACACGGACACACACACGGACACACACACACGGACACACACACACGGACACACACACACGGACACACACACACGGACACACACACACGGACACACACACACGGACACACACACACACGGACACACACACACGGACACACACACACACGGACACACACACGTGCAGCAGCAGCAGCGACGCGAAAACCGGGGACGTGCCGCGGGCTACCGGTTTGGCGCGGCAAAAACCAAAGACTCTTAAATGCTCACTTTGACGTGACACAATAGCATCATTTGTCAGCCGTTCCTCCTCGTGGCACGGCGGACAGTTGTCTTCTTTCGTATGGCATTTAAAGAAGCAACGGGCGTTGATTTTAGAAAGCCCATTTTCTGGTGCCTGGGGTCTCCAGACGGATTTCAATGGAGAGTGGAGATACGGAGTTTTATTTTTTCTTCTTCTTGGTTCTTTCGGTAAAGTCACGTAGAAGGGAAATAATAAAATAATAAAAATTAAACGTTATAAAATACAATTCTCACGACGTTTCGGCCACAACGCAAGCAGCCGTCCTCAGGTGAAGGAACAGGGCTGTCGGAAAGACAGCGTCCGAATGAACACCACCAAGCTTGGCAGCTACAGAGTTGCTCCCGAGTTTCTTCGTGCCGACGAATGAATAACTTGTGCCGATAGGCTTGGATTTGGCTCGGGTATGATGCGTGGGCCGGCATATCTAGTGGCACAACGCTCAAGCAGCAGACAATGCTGCTGTGGCAACGCACAAGCAACTTCTCTGGAATGCCGCACTGAGTCGGCGTAATGTCACCGTGGTGCAAAGAAGCGAACTACCTCGCCTGGTATCCAGGAGGTCGTGGGTTCGATCCCGACCTGGACACCTGTATATTTGAAGTTTAGATGTTCTCCCCTTGGTCGCGTAGATTTTTTTCCCGGGGTCCTCCGTTTTTTTTCCTACGCATTTAGAAACATGCGTTTAGAGTATTTGGCTGCTATATATTGACACATGATGAGATTTTCATTGGTGGCCAGGCCTTACCTGGTAGAATAAAACAGTTTTATTTAATAAAATGGTTGAGTCGCAGTGTGTGTAAGTTTGATTCCTGCTCACAGCTAACATCGGTGAAGATTATCTGAACCCGTTCTGGACCTCCCCTAGGTCGACTCAGCCTCAAATGAGTACCTGGTGCAGTATGTAAACATCGCCACGAGGGATAAAAAGGGTGTGGTGCTGGCCACCCACCTCCTCGTGTGCCTTCATAGATATGTGCGAACAGAACTTGTTTTTGTGTAAGATTCTATCTTGGTTTGTGTACATCTGAGCTTGGGTTTGTCTGTTTAAATCCCTGTGTCTGTCTGTCTGAGCATATCTGTGCGGGTCGATGTCTCCGTTTGATTTCCGTCTGGTGCAGTCCGTGTCTAACCAAGCTTCTTTCTGGATGTCTTATTGTTCGAATCTCAATGTCTGTCGAAGTTTCTCCTCTCTGCCCAGGCTGGTACGTACGTATGTCTCTGTGTATGTCTGTGCATCTTAGCATTTGTCTGTCTGTTTGAGCTTTTGTTTAAGATGATGTCCACATGATCTTGTCTGTCTGTACGAGTCTTGTTATTGCCATGAGAGTAACTATGTTATTTTAAACAAACGAGTTATCGTCTTCATTTACAACAGTGGTCATTTCCATTGTCTGTTGCGGTAACAAAAGTTAAATCATAAAAAAATATGGGGGTCGTTACCATGTATACTAAACACTCAAAGGTAAAGGTCCCCCGTATAGACTTAACTGACTGTTGAGGCAAGTGCTGTTAGAGAACACCTATGAAGGCCGGCAGGGTGCATGAGGGAATGGGTGGACAACACAATGCCCGGCCGCCTTTGTCTCCCTAGCGGCGATGGTCACACACCGCACCAGGTACTCATTTGAGGCTGAGTCGACCTAGGATCGGTTCAGATAATCGTCTCGTGAGCGCGAATCGAACTCGTGTCACTGGGTTCGTAGCGCAGCGCGCTAACCTCGACACTACCGCTCCCCAGACGTAAGCATATGGACACACACACACACACAAGATAAAGATTCGCAAAATAGCCTTCATGGCCTGTTGGGGAAAGTGCTGTGAGTGAGCACAAACAATTGCAAGCGCGAGGGGGTGGTGGAGCCAGCACCACGCCCTGCCTCGTTCGTCTTCCTCGTGATCAATGTATCACACCACACCAGGTACTTAGTTAAGGATGAGTAAACCTCGGAGATGCACAGGACCGGTTCAGATAACTGCCAATGATGTCATAAGAAAGTATTTCCTCTGCTAAATATTAATATAGACTCAGGGAGGGGAGAAATTGCCCCCTCACTGCACCCCCCTCCCCTTGGATCCACCACTGCACACACAGACTCACACAGACACAGACTCACACAGACTCACACAGACACAGACTCACACAGACACAGACTCACACAGACACACTCACACAGACTCACACAGACACAGACTCACACAGACACACTCACACAGACACACACAGACACAGACTCACACAGACACACTCACACAGACTCACACAGACACAGACTCACACAGACACAGACTCACACAGACACACTCACACAGACTCGCACAGACACAGACTCACACAGACACAGACTCGCACAGAATCACACAGACACACTCACACAGACTCACACAGACACAGATACATGCGTACACACAGACCCACACAGACCAATTCTCACACACGGACTCACACAGATACATGCACACACACAGACTCACACAGACACATGCACACACACAGACTCACACAGACACAGATACATGCGCTCACACAGACTCACACAGATACATGCACACACACAGACTCACACAGACACAGATACATGCGCACACAGACTCACACAGACACAGATACATGCACACATACAGACTCACACAGACACATGCGCACACACAGACTCTCACACACACAGATACATGCGTACACACAGACTCGCACAGATACATGCACACACACAGACTCACACAGACACAGATACATGCGTACACACAGACTCGCACAGACCAATTCTCACACACGGACTCACACAGATACATGCACACACACAGACTCACACAGACACAGATACATGCGTACACACAGACTCGCACAGACCAATTCTCACACACGGACTCACACAGATACATGCACACACACAGACTCTCACACACACAGATACATGCGCACACACAGACTCACACAGACACAGATACATGCACACATACAGACTCTCACACACACAGATACATGCGCACACAGACTCACACAGACACAGATACATGCACACATACAGACTCACACAGACACAGATACATGCGCACACAGACTCACACAGACACAGATACATGCACACATACAGACTCTCACACACACAGATACATGCGCACACAGACTCACACAGACACAGATACATGCACACATACAGACTCACACAGACACAGATACATGCGCACACAGACTCACACAGACACAGATACATGCACACACACAGACTCTCACACACACAGATACATGCGCACACAGACTCACACAGACACAGATACATGCACACATACAGACTCACACAGACACAGATACATGCGCACACAGACTCACACAGACACAGATACATGCGCACACAGACTCACACAGACACAGATACATGCACACACACAGACTCTCACACACACAGATACATGCGCACACAGACTCACACAGACACAGATACATGCACACATACAGACTCACACAGACACAGATACATGCGCACACAGACTCACACAGACACAGATACATGCGCACACAGACTCACACAGACACAGATACATGCGCACACAGACTCACACAGACACAGATACATGCGCACACAGACTCACACAGACACAGATACATGCACACATACAGACTCACACAGACACATGCGCACACACAGACTCTCACACACACAGATACATGCACACACACAGACTCACACAGACACAGATACATACGCACACACAGACTCACACATACATACACACACAGACACGGATAAATGCGCGCACACACTCACACAGACATTCGCACACACACAGAGACAATCACACGGACATACGCCCGTAAAGAAACACACATAGGCACACAAAGTGACACACGTAGACACACAAAGACAGAGATCCCCCGTTTCAGCCTTCACTTTTGTTACGCGAGCACCTATGAAGGCCGGCACAGTAAACGGGACGGGGGGGGGGGGGAAAGGGTGGCCAGTACCACGCCCGACCGCCTTTGTCTCCCCAGTGGTAATGTTTAGACGGCGCACCAGATACTCATTTGAAGCTGAGTCAACCTTGGGGAGGCGCAGGACCATTTCAAATAATCGTCACTGGTGTTGACCACGAGTGGGAATCGTTGTGTTCGTAGCGCTAACCGTGACACTACCGCTCCCCAACACGGAGCCGTTCAGACACACACACATAGCACACCGACACAACTCCACACGACGGAGGGGGAGGGACATTCTTTCTTAAAAATGCAGTCCTGGCGGCCATCGCGTTGGGAGGATGGGGCTAAGTGGGGTGGGTTAGCCTCGGCCAGACATCACACGACCAACAGAGACACCCTGCCTCCCAAACACTGGGACCTCCTTGCACGCCGCTAACCTCCTGGTAACGTGATGATATTCTAATCCACTGCTGGACTGACGCCTCCTTACACCATGTTTATCGTGGGAGTTGTCTTTGCCACACTTCTCCATGTTATACTGGTAGGAACCACCTGGTTCCACCAGCCCACAGGGGATTATTGTGTCCGTCCGTCCGTCGTGCATCCAAAAATGGGAGGGGGAGGGCTGGGTGGAGAGAGGAGGGTGGGGAGGGGCTGGGTGGGGAGGGTGGGGCTGGGTGGGGCTGGGTGGGGAGGGGCTGGGTGGGGTGGGGCTGGGTGGGGAGGGGTGGGGCTGGGTGGGGAGGGGCTGGGTGGGGAGGGGAGGGTGGGGAGGGGCTGGGTGAGGAGGGTGGGGCTGGGTGGGGAGGGGATGGGTGAGGAGGGTGGGGCTGGGTGGGGGGTGGGGCTGGGTGGGGAGAGGCTGGTCACTCCGTGGTGCCCTTATAAAACTCAACGTTTAACCTACTCACGCCGGCTTGTGCCCGCCCTCACAGTCGGGCATATTTGCGGAATACACCACGCCTCCGTTGACCCTGGCCATTGACCGAGCAACCCAACGTTCCTACCAGCTCCCTTCGCAGCAGGAATGTGTTTTGGGTTATGGTTGTTGAAGAGAGCAACCTAGAGCTGTTTAAGGCATCGCTCGCTAGCTGATGTGAGCCTTGCCCGGGAACCACCCAAGTCGTGACACACGATAACGCGTGTCTTGGTAATGCGGCTGAGTGGCGCAATGGTCCTAGCACTTTGCTCACAATTGGAAAGTCACAAGTTCAAATATCAGTTGCTGGTTGTCCGAGCTTGTTCATCGTCCTTACAGAGTCGATAAGATGAATACATGGAAACCCATTTCATTCATTGCACCATGGCTCATGCCAACCACACTGCACCCAGTCCGATGGTATCCTTGGAGCGGCAGCAGAGGTCGCAAACGGGTTTTGATTCCTTACCCGTACCCGGCCGCACCAGGGTCGCAAACGAGCACCCGTACCCTACCCGTATCCGGCCGGGTACGGGTAGGGTACAGGTATCGGGTACCTGATTATGACCTCTGGGATGAAGCCATGTTGCAGGCGCGGGTGGGTTGATTCTAGGAACTTGAATTGTGAGAAGAGACAAGACGTTGGGAAATGAGTGACAAACAGTTACTCACCAGTGACTCACGGCCTACCCGTACCTGGCCGCACCAGGGTCGCAAACTGGTACCCGTACCCGGCCGGGTACGGATAGCCGGATATCGGGTAGGGTACGGGTATCGGGTACCCGGTTGCGACCTCTGAGCGGCAGTGGATATTGCTGGTCCTGAGTCTCCGTCTACTCTGTTTAGCGGACAAACCAAGCAAAGCCTCCACACAACACCGACGCACCCCCCCCCCAGCTCCACACACACACAGAGCCATTTCATTGAGACAACGCTGCCCGCCCCAGCGTTCTTCACCTGTGGCGTGCGCTGCCACCGCTGCTGCAGCACCGTCACCATCGACGCCTAAACGAACTCATTAATTCACAATTACGCGTCGGAGCCTCCTGGCGGGCCAGCGGGTGTCCTCGTCGCCGGGTGAAAGTGCGATGAGTGTGGCCGGAGTGGTGAACCCGCGCGACCGAGGTTTTGTTTGCGCACCTGTAACCAATCGACGCGGGTTCGGGGCTTATTAACACGGCAGCATTCCTGCTCGGCGTGTTATTGCACCGCGCAATCACAGCAACGGCCTTCGCGGTGGAGTCAAACTGCGGAGTTAAGCGGCTGCCCCCCCCCAACGCGAACCAGGGCGAAATGTTAACTACTTTGGCTGGTATAAAAGAGGTCGTTGGTTCGACCCTGACGCCTGTATATTTGGAGTTTGTATGTTCTCCCCATGCTCGTGTGAATTTTTTTCTCCGGGTCCTCCGGTTTTTTTTTCCCCTCTATATTTACAAACATGCGCTTTGAGCATTTGGCTGCGAAAAATGTCCACACGATGATGAGCCAATTCGTTGAGCTATCATTTGTGGGAGCCAGGTCGCTTCTGAAAAATATCTATATAGCTCAGTTGGCCTTGCCTGGTAAAAAAAATAGTTTAGATTGCTAAACCGAGAAGAGCTGGCAGCACGAAGGCCCAGTTTGGTGGTCTTGCCCTATCTCTGAGCCGACCACCATTACTGACACCAGAATAGGTGTCAGTAAACTCCTGGTGAGAACCGGCACTCCCCTCGACTGATGACTAGCAGTGCCGGATGAAGCTAATCCGTGGCCTGTAGCATATGTTGTTATAAAGGGGCCCTAAATAACAAAAATACATAAATATTAAAACACAAATGTTTTACTTGCATAGTAAATAGTATTTTTTCATTTGCTATACAGCCAGCTAATACGACAAATCGCTAACCTTAAACACCCAGTCGTTCATAAAAGTTGAAGGCAGTATAGTACTATAGTAATAGAGCAAGAGCAGAATCACTGAACCGGAATTAATAGCTTGAAAGCGTTTAGCGCGGGGCCCTTGAAAGTGTGGGGCCCGTAGCTACTACATGTGTAGCTACTACATGTGTAGCTACTACATGTGTAGCTACTACATGTGAAGCTACTACATGTGTAGCTACTACATGTGTAGCTACCACACGTGTTGCTACTACATGTGTTGCTACTTTTGCTGCTAGGATAATCCAGCACTGATTACTTGGCATGGAACTATTAACTACCCACGCCCCAAACCAGCGATTCGATGAAGTGTCAGTTTTATTTAGTTTTTTTGTTGTTGTTTTAATGGAGTTTTGTTCACCCCAATAGCCTAAATTTAGCATTAGCATTCGAGGTGCATTGTTTCACCCACACAAGTAATATGATTGTCACAAATAAATACAATCACATTTTTTTTTTTTACATTTAGGAGATTATAGCACTTCATATCGCCCACGACCAGAGGGCCCCGCCACTTTGAGAATGACCGAAAATTACATTGATCAATCGCTGCAAGCATCTAAGCCATACTAAGCAGTTATAAGCTGAGGAAGGGCAATACTTTCAAACTGACAACACTGTGTTTCTCATTTTATAAAGCCCAGCAAAGGTGAGCCACGGCTATTTAGTTTGCGTTTTTATTGGACAACGCTGCCGAAGGTCTGGCATGATGTGTGGTTGCCCGCCAAAAGGCGTTTGAAAGTCATACTTGGCCCTCCGTAAGGAAAATAATGCTCCTCGCCCCTACTATACGGAGAATCGAACGACGGCCATCAGTCCCGTATTGGGATCCTGTCCCTGCTGTCAGCAATGCCGGTACCTTTGGACTGACAATTAGGTGTGTGCGGTGAACGTGTTGTTGCATTGTGGGCAAATAAGGACACACAACGCTTGGCCCAAGTGCTTCTGGGCAACGCGCCAGCAGCAAACAGCTCAGTAATGGCCGTCGGCGCTTCCCCACACAGAAATAAAAACCGCTAGCAGCTCACAGCACCTCTGCATATTTCAAATTTTGGGCGCACGTTGACGGAGGAGAAATGTTCGTCGTGTGGTGTGTGTCTGATGCAAGATAAAAGCGTTTGTTAAACATGACTGCCGCATCATAGCAGACAAGGCTTCCCACGCTATGGTATTGGTTCAAAGTCATGGACAGCTCGCCCTCAGCTCTCACTCACCATCACTACCATTAAGCCATATGGCTGATGCTTACCAATACCACCACACAGCCCTGCTCATGTCCATGCACACCAAAAACCACCCCATTCTCACACCCATACGCATGAGAATCACCACCTCACTGCTTGTTCGCCACAACGCTTACCATCATCACCACAACGCTTACCATCATCACCACACCAACACGCTCACCACCAGAACTCGCCACTCCTCGTTCACACTCACCGGGACCTCCAGGGAGGCTGCTGCAGCGGGGATGTGGCCCGCACGGCGACTGCTCACCCGGTGGAGAGAACATCTGCACGCAGCACAACACACACGTGCGTGGCGCTCTCAATGCACAGCGAGCACCACCAGCATCCAGCATCATTGCCCTTGGGATGCACTTGCTTGGCGGTAGAGTGGCACACTTGCGCCTCAAAACAAGAAGGTCCTGGGTTCGGGTTGCTGACTCGGGCTCCTTTCTCAGAATCTGAATATTTATTTATAGAGGAATCCGATGAACTATAAAGCTCTTTTTCACAGGTGTCCAGTAGGGGAAGGTGAAAACGTTACAACAATAAAAACAGGAGTGCAAAGTATAGGAAAGGTAAGCAAATCACTAGCTTCTCTTTATGAAGCGACCTGGCCACAAATGATAGCTCAACGAAGCGGCTCATGTTGTTGAAATGTATAGAAGACAAATCATTTAAATAATTGAAACGATCTAAACGTATGTTTCTGTGTGGCGTTTGCATGTTCTCCCCCTGTTCTGCATGGGTTTCTTTCTGGTTCTGCAATTTCCTCCTATAACTAACAAACAAAAAACCCTTGCAAAGTAACTGTTATTGAACAAATATCCCAAAGCTGAAAAATTACTCAACTGGGATTACACACCGAAGCAATATCTCCCACTTCGGCAAAAAAAAAAAAACTTGGCAGGACCCTCTTGAAAAAATGTCTTGAGACTCAGTGAGGCTTTACTGGGTAAACAAGTGTAAATGATAATAATAATAACCCTGCATCACCACCCACCTGGCAGCTCATCCACACAAGGTCAAAGCGATGTATTGCTCAAATAAGCATCGCAATGTGCTCATCTCGTGTTTACAGCCCTGATCATAGTGACGTAAATTCTACATTCCCATGGTGGGGATGAGTCTATCCAAATGCTCTAGAGGAGTCGTACAACCATAGCTGCCACTGCTATCCGGGGGCCTGAAATAAAAAAATATAGCTAGAGATGACCAATGTATGAAATTATTATGTATTGTGATTATATTGCGCTGCTACTGCTATTGTTAATCCAGCTGTTATGGATTGACTTATGCAGCTCGCGAAGGATGCTAGGTTTAGTGATGTGTGTTGTGTGTGTCGCTATTGTAAACTTTTAATCACATTTGTTGGGAAAACTGTTACGTTGTTTATATAGCATTGTTTTAGTAAGTTTTAGAGGGGATTGGTTTGGCCCGATTTTTTATTTAGTATAGATTTATACTTCAAATTTTGATCTGTATTGTATTATGATTGTTATTGGGATCAAACATCAAAATGGAATTTTTTGCACTTTTTGTACGCAGCATGGACGGGTTGTGCTTTTTCTGTAGGATTTTATTGTTTATTACGTATATGATGTTTAGATTTGTGTACAATTAATTTTAGGTGTATCTTGTAATTTTATTGTTTGTTGCGGTTGAACCCAAATCAAGAGCCGAATAGCTCACAGGGTAAATCCTAATAAATGAACTAAACTGACTTCCACACAAAGTGATAATCATTTTATCAACCCGGAGAGATTACGGGCCGAGTCAACAGCACAACCAGGATTTGCCCTGGCAACCTCCCGATTGCGAACCGCTCGCTCTACCGCCGAAAAACCTTGCCGGTAAGGCCACACCGGTGCGGCGGGAGAGAGCAACGCCGAGCAAGTGACGCAACACGCACAGAAGCAGGAGGAGATGGGCAACACAAGAGCAGTCCCCAGCATCGGGCAGAGCGAGTGTCCGGTTGGGACCGCGTGTGCAGAGGGCCATGACGGAGCTTCCTATGGCAGCCCAAAGAGCATGGGGGGGGGTGTTAGGCAGCACGGCGGTTTGATTAGGTGAGCCTCCGAAGCAGAGGCATGCCAAACACGTCCCGTGCACGCTCAGTCGAGCGGCCAAGCTTGTCGGTTTGACTCGGAACACAACTCAAGCGCGCCGAGCGATGATGAGTCAAATAATTAATGCCTCATTTGCATATGCAAATTCCCCGGGTAACGGCCACATTTACAGGCAGCAGCAGAGGTCCCGGCGTCTTTAATGGATTTTTAAACATCGGGATCGTTCCTCCGCCTTCCTGCACCGCCAGCATACTCAACAGTCAATTAACGCGGCTCTCCATTTGCATATGCAAATGGGGAGCAGAAAAATGTGTGCAATGGTGTTTGCCGCTCACGCTCATCTCTCTAGGCAGCTGCGGTCAGCTCAAATGATTAGCAGGGAGCACCGAATGCTCGCGCGGCACAAGAGGATGCCTTCATTTGCCACGTGACAAATAATATTACTGAACACACGCCGGAGTGGCTGGGATGCGTGGACGCTCACAACAGCAAGTTAAGGACACACGAGCCAGTTAATTTAATGAGCGACACGTCTCCAATACGGCTAGGAGATCCTAGTCATTGGGGATTTAACCGTTCCTTATTTATAAACCAGGCGAGAGAGCCTGGTGAGAGAGCCTGTTGACACACAACGCAAGTCAACATTAGTGGTGTAACATTTCGATGAATAGCTGCTATTCAGGGGTGGCGATTCAATTTAAGAGTCGATTATTTTATTGACATGGCAGCCGGTGACAGCAGGGTTAACGATGAATCCATTACTTTCAACGTATTCTCAATATAACAACATTGATTCTCACACAAGCTATTCAATGCGTGTACGTTAGCATACACATTGATATTCATCAATTCATCGATGCATAATTACACCCCTGATAGCCATCATTATATCCCTGATAGCCATCATCAATCTGAAATTTCCAAGGATCACAATCGGTTGACCATGAGAATTTGGTCTACTTCATACGATGGTCTCTTTGCTTCGTCTTAAAGGGTTTTCACATTTTGCTTGACATCAAATTAATCGTAAGTTTGGTATTCGTGCCATTCCTATGACACGAGGCTATCCCGAAGGCCCTTTGCTTCACAGTCTGCAGAAGTTTCACAGTAGGGGGGCGATGATGCTAAGTGTTTTGCCAAATGCGTATATTGCGGGTACATTCTTTACTCGGCAAATTTGGACGATGACGTCGGCGCACGTGGTCGACAGCTACAGACCGTCACTTTTTGACTGTTTATTCAGACGCGCCGATTAAATCGATGCGCCGATTAATATCAGTTCCGAAGCTCAATGTTTTACGGCTCCTCGTGTGTTTGCAAGTAATGGGCTCACGTGTCTGCAGTCACTCGTGCGCGCTACATTTACCACAATTTTGACAGGATTCATTCTTTGAATCGAATCGCGACATTGAATGGCGTTCATTCATCGAAAATTTGAGGAGGGGCGAATCGTTAAAGACCTGTATCCATCTTGATTTGAAGCTTTCGTGACTGCAGGAATCCATACTCTTTGCTTATTTCGGTAAAGTCACGTAGTTAGAAATAAAATAAAATAAAACAAATCACGACGTTTCGATTGCAACACAAGCAATCATCATCATGGCCCAGGTCTCCATTAACATGCTTCCTATGATACATCAATGAAGACCTCCCCTGGCAGTCGCCATCTCTTATCACTTCCCGATCCAACAATCCAACGAGTTCCTGCACACGCGCGGACTTCATCTCGCTCCATCTCCATGGTGTACGGAACTCTCAGGCGTTTTCCCTCTTTTGGCTGCCACTCCGTCATTCGTCTCGATCACCGGCCATCATCCCTTTTGAGTGACATGTCTTCTACCCAGGCTCATGTTCTTTTCTTAACGGTCAATGTTTCTAGCTTGGATATGCTCTCGAATTAATACACGCGTTCCTCTTCCTGTCTCTCAGTGTAAGTCCAAGCATGTACACCTCCAGGCTAGAAGGGAAGACCTATAAGAATTGGTGCCAGAAAGATGCGGCACTACCTAGGCATCGTGGCACAAGACAGAGAGGAAAGTGGTAACAAATGACGAAATGTGCAGTGGACACCGACGGGCCATCTGCCTGTGAATCAAGATGATGATGATGCAATTTCTCAATTTCCTTTGCCACATATCACATCTCGTAATATACAGAGGCTCTCACCTGGTTCAAATTAAAATTACTTACATCTCATTTGTAAAATTTTAAACTGGTGAACCCCAAATTGGTGTCATTAACACAATGTATTACGAGTGTCCCTGCATTTTTAAACACCTTTTATTCTCTATAGGCTGTGGGAGAATAGATTATCAGCATGCAGATGCTGCTGTAGGGCTCAGTGAAATTTGTGGCTTAGAGATGACTGATACTAAACGTGCGGTGGAAACTGTGATGCTCGATTTCATCAAGGTTTGGTTAGGAAGAGCTTTCATCACTGTTATTCTGTCACAACGAGGTTCTGTTATTTTGAGGTTATGTCAGTGAGCGTCCATCAATGAGGGTCCATCCATGATGCTCTATCACTGTGGGTTTCAACAGCGAGTTTTCATCATGTGAGGGTATTTGAGTAAGTTTGCCGAAGCCACTCACCATCTCGAAGTCTAGAAGGTCATTCAGCTCCTTGTCACCGGACATGACCCCCATGTGCCGATTCATTTTGCATCCTCCACTTGCCTGCGCCTGGGCTGCGTGAACCACATCAGGCACCGCACGCACCATTACCGCCGCACCACGAAGAGTACCGCAAACAACCATCTCACAGACACCACACCAACGCCGCACGAGCACACAAACACCACGCTTGGCACCGCACTCACTCCTGTGGTCAGTAACACTGTCTCAGCACCGCAACGTCAAGCTAGGGCAGGACATACCATTATGGGAACTAACCGCAACGCCTCCATCCAGCCTGGTGTAGGAACACATCACCACACAGCAGTGCGGCGAGCACCAAAGCAGGGAGATCCATGTTGGAACTCCGTCCCGGCTGGATAGGTACAAAGGCAGCAGGTTCCCTGTGCACCCCATACCGCCACATTGGGCATGGCCCCACACAACCACAATGCCCCATGCTCGGCTCAATACACACAGGGGGGCAGGGCCTCATGCCCCGTCCTACAGGCATACCTGTCCGGCCACCAAAAGGGTGGCTCCAGTTTCGTCCTCCATGGGGGTCTCCACACAGGTTCCAGGTTCCCGGTCCCAGGTCCCTGTGTCCCTGGCCCCGTCCCCAGGGCACAGGTCCCCCGTGCCTCAGATCTCCAGGTACCAGGTTCCCGTCCTCGCGTCCCAGATGACCCGAGTAATAAGGTCGCAGGCCCCCGTACCCAGGTCCTTGTGTCCTCGGCTCCAGGTCTCCGTTCTCTGGACCACGTGCCGGAGGGCTCAACTCAAAACTTCCAGGACCTGGTCTCCTCATCCAGAGCCTTTGTATCTCCGGCACGCACAGGCCTGCTGACCTCAGAACTTTGTATTTCCGCTCCTGAGGTCACGGGTGTTCTGAACACACTCTTCTTGCTCAGGTTCCTCTTGCCACCAAGGTCATATGTCAGGTCCACTTCTAGTAAAGTCCCACGTGCTCTGGCAAGATCTCAATGTCGTAACCACCAAAGTGCCCCTTTCTAACCGAGAGAGCACGGGTTCCGGGCTTTCGTGCCCGAGCTTTGCAGGTAACCGGATGTCCACGGTCTTCTCACTCAGGTCCCACAGGGCACCGATGCCGGGGCCTCGCGATTCGAACCACAGATCTCCTATCCCCGAGACCACAAATTCCAGTCCCAGGATCCCGTGCCTCGAAAATCCATATTCCAGTTCACAGCTCTCCACCCGCCTCCTCTCCCGTCAGCCTCGAGCCCTCAGGCTCCCTCAACCTCCCCGTGTCCCCTCAACCTCAGAACTCGGGTATCTTCTTCACGCGGTGTGCCCCCCGCCTTGAAACTCCAGGTCCTCTGGATGTCCTCACACCCTGATATCGCAGGGACCCCTGTGACCGTACGGTGCCCCCCCCTCCCCACTCTCTAAGTTGCCACTCTGCAGGTGCCCACTGTCCAGGTGCCCACTGCCCAGGTGTCCACTCTACAGGTGTCCACTCTACAGGTGCCTACTCTACAAGTCCCCACTGTCCAGGTGCCCACTCACCAGGTGCCCACTCACCAGGTGCCCACTCTGCAGGTGCCCACTGTCCAGGTGCCCACTGCCCAGGTGTCCACTCTACAGGTGCCTACTCTACAGGTGCCCACTCTACAAGTCCCCACTGTCCAGGTGCCCACTCACCAGGTGCCCACTCACCAGGTGCCCACTCACCAGGTGCCCACTCTGCAGGTGCCCACTGTCCAGGTGCCCACTGCCCAGGTGTCCACTCTACAGGTGCCCACTCTACAAGTCCCCACTGTCCAGGTGCCCACTCACCAGGTGCCCACTCACCAGGTGCCCACTGTCCAGATGCCCACTGTCCAGGTGCCCACTCACCAGGTGCCCACTCTGCAGGTGCCCACTCTACAAGTCGCCACTCTACAGGTGCCCACTGTCCAGGTGTCCACTCTGCAGGTGCCCACTTTCGAAGTCCTCACTCACCAAGTCCCCACTCACCAGGTGCCCACTGTCCAGGTCCCCACTCTCCAAGTCCCCACTCTTCAGGTGTCCACTCTCCAAGTCCCCACTCTGCAGGTGCCCACTCTACAGGTGCCCACTCACCAAGTCCCCACTCTGCAGGTGCCCTTCTCCCCCCGTGCACTCCGCCGATGTCGCTCTTCCCGCGCGCTCTCCGTCTCTGACCACCGCGCGCGCGCGCAAGCTCCGCCCACACCCCCACCCCCCACCAATACCCCCCCCACCCCGCCGCAAACGCCGAGCTGCCATTGGTCAGCTTCTCGAGGAGAAGCGAAGCCTTCCTCGTCGCGATTGGTCAACGCCGCGGGGATTCGGAAGTCGCGCGCGCACGCGTGACGTCACGCGGCTTCCGACACACCCCCCCCCCCAGCCCGCCCACCCCGCGTCTTACGCACCACCCCTGTTACGGATCGTTATCGGGTGTTGAATAAGAGAGATCGATTCCGTTTGATATATACATAGTGCTAAAATCGATTTCGATTACGGTGTTATGATTTAGATTCCGATGCTTCTCTGGGCAATGTTAATAGATTCTTGCTCTTAACGCGATTTTATCGACACCGAGTAAGCGTAGGAATTAAGAATCATAATTGTTTTACTTAAAACTTTGGTGTATGGTTCTTTCGGTAAAGTCACGTAGATAGAAAAGGAAAAAAAATAACAATAAAATAATAAAATTTTAAATGAAGTGATATTTCATTTATTTCTATTCACTTTATTTTTTATTATTTGATTGTTATTATTTTTTTCGATCTACGTGACTTTACCGAAAGAACCATAGAATAAGAATCAGAATTTTTATTTAGAATCCGATGAGCTCTGAAGCTCTTTGCCACAGATGTCCAGTCAATACAAACAAAGCAGTCGATACAGGTAGTCCTCTGCTTACGATGGAGATGCGTTACGACAAAAATATCGTAAGTCGAAGATGGCCTAGCCTACCCAGGAGTCTTGAAGAATTGTGGTGATTTAGCAAAACAGAGCAATTTACAGTACCGTACTGTATAAACTATATACTGTATGCATTTATTAATTACAATACTGTATTGCACAGTAAAATGTAAAGTAAAAAAAACAAGGTCAATTCTTAGCCTACCTATATGAACTGCAATTTAGTAGAAAGTTTTTTTCAGGAAACAATCCTATCTGCTGTAAAAACTTTTAACATGCATTGAACGTATCGTATCGCGATCGTAAGATCGAAATATCGTAAGTCGGACCATCGTAACTCGGGGACTATCTGGACACGCAAATAATTGGAGTGAAAAATCGTAACCAAAGTTACTAAATATATCTTCTTGGTTCTTTCGGTAAAGTCACGTAGAAGGGAAATAATAAAATAATTTAAAATAAAACAATAAAATACAATTCTCACGACGTTTCGGCCACAACGCAAGTAGCCGCCCTCAGGTGAAGAACAGGTCGAAACGTCGTGAGAATTGTATTTTATTGTTTTATTTTTATTACTTTATTATTTCTCTTCTACATGACTTTACCGAAAGAACCAAGAAGATGAATCCCTGCAGTCACGAAAGCTTTAAATCGAAAAATTTACTAAATATAATAAAGTGATTCCCAATCGACATCACTAGCCATGGTCAATCCACTGCTGGATGGTCACTGTGAATAACTTTGGAGAAACCACGTCACACGTCTGCTTTCTAGATATTTGAGAAAATACTTAAAAGCGTGGCTAACATCTGGGTTGTGTTCTGTTCAAGGAGAAGTTGTAAATAGAATCTCTACTTCTAGATTTGAAGCTTTCGTGACTCCAATGATTAATACTCTTAGGTTTTTATGGTAAAGTCACTTAGGTAAAAATAAAATTAATAAAAGTAAAATAAAAAATCAGGACGTTTCGGAGGCAACACAAGCTTCCGTCTTCAGGTATATATACAAGGTCGGGTCTCATGGAATTTCTTTACTTGATACAGCTATCGTGCTGTGACGGTTCCACCTGAAGACGGAAGCTTGTGTTGCCTCCGAAACGTCGTGATTTTTTATTTTACTTTCATTAATTTTAATGTTTTTTTTACCTACGTGACTTTACCAAAAAACCTAAGAGTAAGAATCTCTAATCTTCCACCATTATCAGTTTCAACATGTACATCCTAAGCAATCGTCAGCCGTGATTTATCCACTGCTATATGAGTGTCTCCACATCTCACGATTAAAATTCACGTCAAGACGACAAGATTGGTGTAGCGGCAACACTTGTGCCGCAAAACAACAAGGGCCTGGGTTCAATTCCTGACTCGGGCACCTTTCTGCGTGGAGTTTGTATGTATAAATGTTCTCCCCCTGTTCTGCGTAGTTTTCTTCCAGTTTCATCCAATGGCTAAAACAAAAACATACAACATAACTAGAAATGGAAAAACATCACAATGCTGAAATGTTACCAGCAAATTATACAATTGGCAACATCACCACCTATTACAAAAACCTAGGACCCTCTTGAAAAAGTTGAGATACTGAGGCATTTCCTTGATAAACAATGTTGTCACATTTATTCGACAACTTTTAAACCATGGATTGTAATACGATACCATTCTGATCATGATTCATAAAAATATATTTTAAGCTTACTGTAGCTGTCATTATCGAAATGTTTTACAGATGTGGCCATTGTGGTTTCAGAAAAACTGAACGATATGTTTTGTACCAACTAGTTTTAGAGCTTACGGGAAATATCCTGACAAGATGGTCATACAATTTTCCTGCCATAGCAACAAGTATCGTATTGGCTCTCTTATAAAATCACATGTAAGGTACATTGGATATTCATGGAGATGTGGGTACAGGCTTGGTGCAGTGCTGTTGCAAATTACACGATGGTGAATGTATTTGGACGATGCTCCGTCTATGCTCCCCGCCTTCACTAACCTGCACCAACCAGCGTGGTGAGGTGTACCCAGCACAGCATGGGGCAGAGGCCCTCATCCAGCAGTGGATTGACAAATGTGCTGTACAAGCACATGATGTATTGGGTGGCTGATTGGGTCACTGATGGGGTGACCTTGGGCGAGAGGCAAGAGAAGGTTAACGGACCCACACCGTACTGGCCTGTGCACAATCCCTATGTCCATCCACTGCTGGATTAAATGCTGTCCACATGATGTTTCTCACGGGGGCTGTTTGACCATAAACCACTTTGCTGGTCAGTGTGTGTTCAGGAAAGAGGGAGCTCAGAATCAGTTCAGACATCATGCTCCACTGTTAACCATAGCCAATAATTGAACTCCGTGTAGGATCTGTCGGACTGCACTAACTAGTGTATTACCACCTCACCGGATTACACTGTTTACAATGGAGCTGACTGCACATCCAGTGATCATTAAACAGCAAAACTACATCATTGTGACTGGGCAGTCATGGGCATTGTGAACTGGGGCTGTCGAACACTGCTCCCTAGTGGTAGCCTTGTATCACTGCATGCACCCACAAATGAATTCACAACAAGACTTCGTAATTGAATGGGTTTATTATTAACGCCGCGGTCAGGTACATTTTTTTGTTTTCACGTTGCAAAAGTAGGGCCTCTCTAGGACCCGCGTAATGGACAACTTATACTCGCATACAACTTGTGAAAAAACAAACATCATCCTGGAAATAAAAACAAACTCCAATATCCAATCTGCATCGGGTATCTTTTCACCACCCCCACAAACTATAGCCAGGAACGCACGCATCCAACAGAGATCCTCATTCAAATCCCCTGCAACACAACACAAGAACACACAAACATGTTAGTTATATCGTGATATGAAGGTTTTTGTTGCCAATATTATGATCAGGAAGTCAGAATTACCTCCTGGTCTCTCACCTGAAAATGATTGATGTAGTTTCAAGCAAAACATCACATCCAATTGCTACATTTGGTTGTGGAAATTGTTCCTCAACTTACCGGTGAGCTAAAACAAGAATAACATGGCTCATTCAATGCTTGTGCAAGTGACAATTTTATTTATTTGGTTGTCGGGCGCTGGAGGTATTCATGGGCATAAATATTGCGAACATGATTATGCGGCCTAACCCAAAATTTAATTACGATTCTAGTTAATTTTATTATTACGAAAGGAGGCTTTTACGGAACGCACATGACGCCCATTAAAAAGAACAAGCCTGTTAATAGCAAATGAGGTGGCAGGTTTATGTCATGTGTGAAAACCTCCGATTAGCAGTTGGTTACGTACAGTGCCAAAGTAGTTCAACATACATACTCTGTACATTCGCAGCTTTTCCAGCACTCACTTGATCATGTGGGCAATGTCCCAGTTGGTCTCCAGGGTGGCGGGGGGCAGCACCTTGGAGCCCTCCTTCGTCACCACCGCTACCTCATACTGCGACACGATAACAAGATAGATGCACATTAACAACGCAACACTAAAAAAACTAACCCGTAAAAACATTGTTTTTCACTATAAATCCTTTATATGCGTGTTCAATGGGCCACAACCCAGCCCACATTGGTCTTTGAAACGGGCGGCTAGAGTCCTCTCGTTCTCTGGCTTGAGATGGCTGCCACCTATGGGTCAGATGATTGTCTGCCACCATTAAGCAATTGGTAATTAAATATATATTATTTTCCTAAAAGGTGTAAAATTTTGGATTTTTTTTTCACGAAAATACATTGTCACGCACAACGAGTCTGTGTGAAAAATGTCAGCTCCATTGGATCACGGGAAGTGGGTTAAAAAACGACCGAAAGATTTGCACGGTCGTAAGCAAGCAAGCAAGTGAACTTAATATAAAGGATTTAAAAACTAACTCATACCAATTGACTGTCCTTACTAAATGATTAAGTACTCCTTCAGGCAATTCCGCGCTGGAACACGTTCAGAGTAATCCATGAGCGTGAATGATAGGATGGCCTCGCAGGACGAGAGGTCTGCTGGGAGCCACGCAAGGGGACAAATCGTGAACGTGGGACTCACCTTGTTGTAGGAACGAGCGTCACGGTAATAGAGGATCTTGAGGCAGCGTTCCATGATCTCCATGGCCTCCTGCTGGGACATGTCTGGATTCTTCTCTTGCTCGTCCCTCAAGAGAGGCTGGACGAGAATACAGGGGCACACACATCATACGAATCGTTTATTCAGGTCGCTAACAAATATCAACCATACAAACTCTCATACCATTGCAAGCAGTCAAGCCTGCACCAACAGTCGGTGGAACGAATATCAACACGGACAATCAAGCCAATACCAACATCAATAGAACCAACACACACTCACAAACTCAATGAAACTGGCACGAAAGAGTCACACTAACAGTCACAATACAATCTTACCACAAATCAACATCCATACAGTTGATCAAACCAACACAAAAAGACCACTCCCACCAACACAATCAAACTAACACTGACACCAAGACATGAGCGCACCAGCACCAACATAATTGATCAATCCAACGTATCCATACATCCACAGGAACACTGGTAATAAAACCAACATCAACGCAACCCTTCAGTACTGACACAACACTAACACAATCAAACTACGAGGCCTGCCAACAAACACATCAATAAAGGCGACCAAACCGGTCAATACCAAGAAAACATCAACACTCACATCAACATACCATACCAAGACTAACACACCAATGCTAACAAACCACGTCATACCAACATCCAAACAAACCAACACCAGAACACGCAGTTCAATACTAATACGGGCAAAAAAAGCACAGGCAGTCATGGTTAAAACTGTCTCAGAAGACTGAGAAACTGCCGTGAAAAATGTCAAGTGACGTTTGAGGCAACGGTTCTTCCCCCAAAGCATTGATGAACGAGTTGAGGTTTTGTTACTTATGCAGCAATGGCAATGCAGTTTGGCAAAAATGTTTTAACAGGTACTGGAATTGCTTTTTCACTGGATGCAGACAGTCTTCTCAGTTCTTTTCAAAAGAGTTTAAAACTGCATATTTTGAGTTTGGAAAGCAAATCAATGGCACCTGGGGTCACCAGATGGATTCCATTTGTACCTCCTGCAAAAGCGTGGGATTGGGTAATGACCGGTGACGTTAGTGATTGATTGCACTTCACCGCAGTCTCAATTAGGCGACTGCTTAATTCCTCAATTAGGGATACTCGCAGACACTGATATAGAGCCGAGTAGACGTACATAGACTCTTATCGACCCATGTCCTGTGTCGTGTGGCGATAACAACATTGACAAGGGTAGAGATCAGGTTTGAATAGCCAGTGACCCACTGACTCACACAAATACCCATATACTCAGACCCATACAACACAGCGTGACGAGTGATGGATCACACTTCACAAGTGGCAATTAGGAAACTCTTTAATTTCCCATTTATGGAGGAGGTTGCCGCCCCTCCCATGTGTTGTTCTAACGGTTACGTGCAGAGCAATCACTCAAGATCAAGATGTTACCATGGCCAAATCCGCTGATGTCACCACACATTCTACCCTCTGTCAGATCCCGCAGATGCTGCACAGTAGACAAGCAACCACCAAGCTCTGCCCTTGCAGTATTCCACAATCACTGGACATGGGGAGACCATTCAAATGTCTGTCTCGCCAATTGGCCCTCACCCATCTTTCACACATGGCCTCCAAAGGGCAGTGTCCAAGTATGCCACACACACAATTAAGCCCCTGGTTCTTCAGATCATACCAAGGCCAGGTAAGCTCCGAATCCTGTCGCCACGACGGGAGACTCGTAAGCCACACCCAGCTTGTCCACGTAGCCAAGGAAACTGCACACAAGGGAACGACCACAGTGCATCGTTACACGTGTGAGCACGTACACACCTCTTGACAGTCCACGAGTGGAAGAGGGTCTCCTCAAGCTGTGGGTCGTGGGGTGGTTATATGATCGTGCCTCACCAAACTAATTTTTGTGGGTTGGTAAAGACAGGCAGTGTAAATGTAGGAGTGTAAAAGTACACGTCAACAATTAATTACGCAGCATTGCTCTCTGCTGCCAACAAACATGACCCTGCAATCATAAGGACAAATTGTTGATGCAAGATTTGAAGCTTTCGTGACTGCAAGGATTCATATTCTTAGGTTTTTTCGGTAAAGTCACGTAGGTAAAAAATTAAAATTAATAAAAGTAAAATAAAAATAAAATAAAAATCACGATGTTTCGGAGGCAACACAAGCTTCCGTCTTCAAAGTGATACAGCTATCGTGCTGTGACGGTCCCACCTGAAGACGGAAGCTTGTGTTGCCTCCGAAACGTCGTGATTTTTATTTTCTATTTTATTTTTATTTTACTTTTATTAATTTAAATTTTTTACCTACGTGACTTTACCGAAAAAACCTAAGAATATGTTGATGCAAGGGCGGTCACCCATCCTAGCACTATCCAAGCTCAACCCTGCTTAGTTTCCAAGATCTGACGAGATCGGGCACATTCCAGGTGATTTTGTCGTTGGGGTGCCGCTACACAAGATCTGTTAAAACGCACCACCCCGACACTCGGGCCCCAATATAGCATTGACTGATGTGGTGCAAAAGCTCAGCTCACCTCTCCCCTTTGTGGAAGCCTCCAACCACGATCGTGTTCCACAGTGGATTGAATTTGCTCCTCCTGGTGAACAAACCGCCATGTGAGGAGGCATCCCAAACACAAACATACAGTCAAAAGACAACAGGAGTAGCAGATCTCCTGCTGAATGGAGATTAAACGCAAATTTCGAACAAAAATCCTTGGAAGAGAGCGACCATAAACATGACCACGCATACAGAAAAGATTCCGCATATGGCCTTTAACAGACTGTTGGGGCAAATGCTGTAACTCTGGATGTGGAGGTTGGGCTTTACCTGTTGTACATCACCCGGGTAAGCCAGGAGTGAATGGCCTTGGGGGTGTAGTAGTGTCCATCCTCCAACACCTGATCGTCAATCCTGCAACCACAATTAAATGCTTAGAAGCAATAATATGCAGAAAGAAAGGTGAAGAACAGCAAAGATGGACCGCTTTTGGAAGACTTAAATAAAAAAATGAGATGGAATATGACAATGTACCACAGAAGACAGTTTTAAATCAATGCATCGTGCCTGCTAAGACACATGGAAATATGGACACCGATCAAAGCAAATTAAACAATATTTTTAAAGTGTACAAATAAGCATGGCAAGATGCATACCTGTCAACCTGTTGTTTACCCGTATTCTTATATAGTTTTCAGGTCCATACGGTGTACAGCCTTTTCAATATGGACAAAAAAATTGTCTGTTTGTGTTTCTCCCTTGTGATAGGACTTTGTAGGATCAACGTTGAGATTTATTAAGGCACGGGGTGACCAATAAGGTCTGAATTTGTCTGTAATAAGGTAGGGCAATGATAAGGGGTTGACAAGTATGCAAGATGGATGTTTGGAATTACACTGGGCTCGAAAAAGCAACAAATGGTTATATTCTTGGTTCTTTCGGTCAAGTCACGTAGATATAAAAAATAAAATAAAAAATAATACATTGAAAATAATAAAAGCAAAAAAACACATTTACATATCTTATTTAAATTGTATTATTTGCATTTATAATTTTTGGTTTTCTATCTAAGTGACTTTATGGAAAGAACCAAGAATATGAATTCCTGCAGTCACGAAAGTTTCAAGTCAAAATTCAACAAATGGTTACAAAACAAACACAACAACGAGACATGCCACTTTCCACTTACACCATCTGCTCCAGGACATCCTTGAGGTACTGGAAGTCGGCGTAGTCGCCCGATGCCCCCAGCAAGGTCTTGTCGTTGACCGCCATGAGGCGGGAGATGTTGCGGAAGCGGGCAAGCGAGCCATACGAGCCCAGCATGTCAGCCGCCACAAGCACCCCGCCATTGAACCTGATGCCCAGTACGGACGCCCCGGCCACCATGGGGTTTCTGAAAAACACGTGGAGAATGTCAAATTCAACTTCATTCGCACTTCTCTTGTCGATACACGAGGAAGTTCCACAAAGTGTCCACATTCAGGGACGGAATTTAGACAAATAAAGTCATAATCATCATCGGCCATGGTCAATCCCCTTTTGGATAAATGCCTCCCCAAGCCACCACCACCTCTCACGATTTTGCGATGCAACAATGCACTCGCACATTAAATGTCTTCTTTAAATTGCTCCATCTTAGGGGCCATCCATTTAGTACGTAAGCATCGAGGGGGAGTTAACCCAAATGCTACGCTTGCGTATGGGGGAGGGGGGTCTACTGACAATGTACGCATAGGAAACGGGGGATGAAGCCTCGATATAAATTTGTCTACATTGGCCTTCAAATGAGTTAGATAGTCCGGCGGTGGACTATCCGTTTGCTTAAACACGTTAATATTATTAATCCTTGATCGTTTCTGCGTGGATTAAATATCGGCCGTTCAATAGGATTGGGGGGGGGGGGGTGCGTCAAGCGTACGTACGCAGGTGGGGGGTGTAATAAGTACGCGTGCGTACAGGGAGAGAGTAAGGCGTCAAGTTGACAGATCTTTGCGTACCGACTAAATGGATGGCCCCTTATCGGCGATTTATCCTCTTGGACGCGTTCCAAGAGGATGTCCACCAAATCAAGTGCGCAGTGACCAGGCTGAGACGATGCATACACTACTATCTTATTTATTTACAAGTGTCTTCTTGTTTCTTTCCGACAGACCTGTTCTTCACCTGAGGACGGTTGCTTGCGTTGTGGCCGAAACGTCGTGAGAATTGTTTTATGTTTTATTTTTATTATTTTATTATTTCCCTCCTACGTGATTTTACCGAAAGAACCAAGATGAATCCCTGCAGTCACGAAATCGATATTTAGAACTGCTTTGTGTTTAGTTTGTTGTCCTTCCCCGTACCCCCGATTCACACAGTTGGCTACGTACGGTGCGCAAGAAGCTCTACATACGTACATAATAGGGGGGGGGAACACCTGAGTTTACCATTTAAGGCAGCGAGTTAAGGGAAATCCCTCAAGGCGTTTAATTCCCCCCTTAAGTAATTCCGCTAGGATGCGTCGCTGGAAGGTATAATGCCTCGCGATCGCTAGAGATTAACGGCAGAGTGACAAAGGAGTGAAACGCGCTCGAGGACTAAATTTTGACTTAAAACTTTCGTGACTGCGGGAACTCATATTCTTGGTTCTTTCGGTAAAGTCACGTAGATGTAAAATAAAAATAACAGATAATACAATTTAATAAAATAAAATAGAAAATAAAAGCAAAAAACCCACGACGTTAACATTTTTAATTTTATTCTTTTCATCCGTTATTTTTATTTTCTATCTCCGTGACTTTACCGAAAGAACCAAGAAAACGCTGGCGAGGACATCAACCGTGGGGCCGGGAGCGATGTCATCGTCTCGCGAAGGCGCTCGACCAGGAGTCTGCAACCTGCGGCTGCCCCCTTGTGGCTCCTTTAGCTTCCCTCCCCGCCGCCCTTACGGGCAGACGTTTTTATTTTGCTACAACAACAAAAAACCACGTTCTAAAGCGGTGGTCGGCAACCCCGCCACTCGGGAGCTCTTTAAGGACCGCTTCGTGACGCCTATTTAACAAGGACCACCACCGACTCTCGTATTCACCACACGGTGCAGCATTGCGGCTCTTGAAATCCTGAGGGGGTTTTTTTTTTACAGAATTCGAAAAAAACGGCCCTTCTTGTAAATGTTGCTTTCAGACCCCCGAACGTAGACGGATTATAATTGTATAGCAGATGGCGACTTCGGAAGGCCTTCCTCTAGCAATGGACAATAAATATTACGTGCGACGATTGTTAATTTAACTGCAGAGGTGTTTAATGTAACAATAAATATCATTATAGATCACGCGAAGGTGGAGCGGCTCACATGGCCACACGAGTTTGATTCCGGGCCAAGGCTAACCTCAGTAGCGAATGACAAACTCGCACCGGCCCAGTGTGGTGAAGTATGTCCTGCCAAACATCCCCTACGACAGACAGCACGGACAAGGCGTCATCCAGCAGTGGATAGATCGAGACCGACGCAGTTTAGGGGAACCCCTTGACAAGAGGCCCCATCGGGCCTGCATGACAAAGCTAGTCGAGGACGCAGTCCATTGATCTCTCGCTGTATCTCCCGGTTTCCTCCCACCGTCACCACCCCCCTCATCTGTCCCGTGTCCTCTCACTTACAGCGTGTGCCTCGCGGGCCCGAGGGCCGCGGCCGCGCCGGCCCCGGGGAGCGAGTAGAAGGCGCCGGGAAGCGCGGAAAGGCCTCCGGAGGCCGAACTCCACATCTGCGCCATGTCTGCTTTCTCTGAGCCGGTCGCACGTGACGTCACCCCCCACTCCTTATATGGAGATAGAGGGGCGTGTTAACTTTGACCCCCCCCACTCCTTATATGGAGATAGAGGGGTGGGTTGACTACGACGCCCCCCCCACTCCTTATATGGAGATAGAGGGGCGGGTTGACCACGACGCCCCTCCCCCCACTCCTTATATGGAGATAGAGGGGCGGGTTGACTATGACGCCCCCCCCCCCACTCCTTATATGGAGATAGAGGGGCGTGTTGACGATGTCGCCCCCCCTACTCCTTATATGGAGATAAAGGGGCGGGTTGATTATGACGCCCCCCCTACTCCTTATATGGAGATAGAGGGGCGGGTTGACTATGACGTCACCCCCACTCCTTATATGGAGATAGAGGGGCGTGTTGACTATGACGCCCCCCCCACTCCTTATATGGAGATAGAGGGGCGGGTTGACTTTGACGCCCCCCCCACTCCTTATATGGAGATAGAGGGGCGTGTTGACTATGACGTCACCCCCCACTCCTTATATGGAGATAGAGGGGCGTGTTGACTATGACGCCCCCCCCCACTCCTTATATGGAGATAGAGGGGCGTGTTGACTATGACGCCCCCCCCCTACTCCTTATATGGAGATAGAGGGGCGGGTTGATTATGACTAGCCCTTTCACAACGTTGTGCACGATGGGCGCCCGTGTTTGTATATGTGTGTTGAACTTCTTTCGCACCGTACTTGGCCAACCGTGCTAATCGGAGGTGCGGGGGAAGGACAACAAACTAAACACAAAAAGCAGTTTAAAGCACCTTCCAGACTCAACCCCGCTGATCTTCCGAGATCCGATGAGATCCAGACATTTCTGGATGATTCGGTCATGAGCACATTTGCACAACACTATACGTGAAAGTTTGTTTTGCGAGGCGTCAATCAGTGGATTGATGATGAACGAGGACGCTGTCGGTCTTCTGGAACCAGTAGCATAACGAGCGTGGGGACAAGGGGGTGCCTTGCCCCCTCCCTGGTGGGCAAAGCGACGAGTTGGGGCCCCCTTGACAACCACCATGGGATATATTTTCAACAACAGCGTAAAATAACAAACACGTGTTTAATAGTGTGATTAGGCGAGAGGGGCCTAGGAAGCGACCGTGCGAGACAAATCAAATATTGACCCATCTTCTTGGTTCTTTCGGTGAAGTCACGTAGAAGGGAAATAATAAAATAATAAAAATAAAACATAGTTAAATAATTCTCACGACGTTTCGGCCACAACGCAAGCAGCCGTCCTCAGGTGAAGACCAGGTCTGTCGGGGAGACAGCGTCTGAATGACGGCTGCTTGCGTTGTGGCCGAAACGTCGTGAGAATTATTTTATTATGTTTTATTTTTATTATTTTATTATTTCCCTTCTACGTGATTTTACCGAAAGAACCAAGAAGATGAATCCCTGCAGTCACGAAAGTTTTAAATCGAAAAATATTGATCCGTTGACGCACCCCCTGAGCTGATAATGTCGTTACGAGGCCACTGGCTGGAAAGCTTCACCGAGATTCAAGACTCATTTTCAGGAAGGCCCTCTTTTATTTGGGATGTTTGGCCAATTCCATTGTTAATGGGGGGGTGGGGGTGTGTGAGTTGGGCATTGTGATGGAGGAAACCCAACACCCATCCCAGTCGATACCACTCTCTGTACAAACGGAATAAGAATCCATTGCTAATCCCTCCATCTCCTGGCCACGTAGAGGTCTGTAACTCTAGTTGACATGGCGGATCTTTTAAATACCATTTAATTGCCACCCAGCCCATCATCTAGTGAGGATCGATACAATAAGTACCACTTTGCGGCAAATCAGTGCTTGTTTATCCCGTGGATAGATGGATAGATGATTCTCTAGGGGGATGTGTAATTTCCACCACCGTCTTAAGTCGAAAGAGATGTCTCGTGTGGGGCTGGTGCCTTTCCCTTCGACGTTGTGCATCCCAGCAGCAGCCACGAATACGGCCCCCAACACGGTTAGTGAATCTTTGAGCCGTGCAGTGAGGAGCTATGAGATTATGCCGTCCTTTTGACCGAGACGCCGTGTCTATCAGTTTATTTAGTTAGTATTTATATACGACAATTTGTATAGTGCTGTGGCATGGCACGCCTTCGATCACAAGGCTGCTGACATAATCATCATCATTCATAATTTCCCGTCATCGTGAACACCATTACTACTGTCATCATCCATCATCTTCAATGAATACACATTTCTAGAAAGAAATCACTGTCATCCTGATCACATAATCATTAGCATCATGATTGCTATCTGCATTATATCGTAAAGCAGCAGCATGAATAGCATAATTATCATTGTCATCTTCTTGGTTCTTTCGGTAAAGTCACGTAGAAGGGAAATAATAAAATAATAATAATAAAAGATAATACAATAAAAATTCTCACGACGTTTCGGCCACAACGCAAGCAGCCGTCCTCAGGTGAAGAACGTGACTTTACAGAAAGAACCAAGAAGATGAATCCATGCAGTCACGAAAGCTTATAATCGAAATCATTGTCATCATCATGACCGCCATTATAATCATGATGTTGTCAACATTTTAAGCTTGATTATCATCATCATCATCGTTCTCATGATCACATCTTCATGATCAGAATCATTATCAATAGAACTATCACCATCATCATCATGATCACTCACCATCATCACCAACATCACTATCACCACCATCATCATGATCATCAACACTGTTCCTCCGTGGACGCTAGAACGAGCATCAGCTGATGCAGCCTGCAGCGCGTGGCGGCGTGTTGATGATTGCCGTAATGTTCATCATCAACATCGTCCTTAGTTGGATCACATTGCGTCCTAGTTACGCATCCTTTGGCACATTATTCACTCAATTGCATCATTGTAATTTTAAATTAGTATTATTACAACTTAGGATTCCGATGATGTCGCTGAGACATAATAAGCGTTTGCCGAGCTTGATAAAACTCTAACCTCAACCAAATGCCTCCACCGCCACCCAGCCGCACATTCGACAGAGACGATTACACACACGGGATTCACAAACCTCCAGTCCTCCGACCCAGACCACTGCGCTCTGCATCGAGTTGATTTTGATTACGATTCCGTTTCTAGCTCAGTTACCCGACTATTTTGACAAGGGATTTCCGTGGCGCATGAGCACATCAGCAACAACGAATAACAACAGGCACAAAAAATCACATTGATATTGCAGAGAACGGGTACAGTAGTAGAGGGGGTGGGGGGTCCTTAAGGGATATTTCACGACAAACAAACGTGGTAATTGACGGTCGTAAACGAAGGTTATTACCAAACAAAATATGCTGCTGTGTAGTTTTTCTCCGCCACTTCCGAAGCGTTGTCCAGTTGTATTTATTCCTCGGCATCTTACTCATTTAAGTAGTCGAAGGCGATTTCCACTCGGGACGGGTCTCGTAGCGATACATTTGTAAATAACAGTAAAGTAGTCGTTTTAAAACTAATTAAGTATTTTATTAAACTACTTGGTAGATAGCGAAGCGATAGGCGGGTCTGGCTACTGAGAGGTAGTGGTTGTTTTTCCTCCCGAAGTTATTTAACGAAGACTTGATTTGTTTAACAAAGACTAATTGACTGCTATTTATTGTTACGGGACCATGATGAATAAAAAAATCACTTGAAGCTACTTAATTAGCGAGATGCCGAGGAAGAAAGACATTTTTTTTAGATCAAATGCGAGTGAATTCACAACGCCCTGCACGCGCCTGATGATTGATAAACGCGTGCCACGCGGACGAAGAGTGCTTCTTGAAATGAATCGGATTCCACGCGGGGCACGGTTGAGCAAACATGAGGCGTGCGAAGCGTGTCACAATGTAAACACATGCACAAATAACCACAAATTTTGAGCCTTCGTAAAAAAACCCACTATGGCCTGAAAATGATATGTAAATAACGAGCGACGTTTCGGTAAATGGCCCTTCGTCATAGCAACTAGAATAATAGAGGGGCCACAGAGCTCAAACGGATAATAAGAAATAAAAACTGCATTGAACTTCGTGGCTTCTGATGAGAATGACATTTTTAAATGTTTCCTGTTGCAGAGTTGTTAAATTGGCAATCTAATAGGGTTATTTTGGAGTGGTGGCGCGGTGGTTATTGTACTGCGTTAGGATCCTCCCTCTACCCCTCCCACCCCATTACCCCAAGTTCACAGTCCACAATGACCTGCGTGGTGAAGTATGGTTAAACATCTCCCACGACCATTCATCCAGCAATGGATTTACAAAGGGCTGTGCACTACATGGTGTCTCGGATGTCTTGTGACCCACATATGAATTCTCTAAAACTTGGAGAATGACAATAAAAGATGCAACGCTCTTTTTAAAATCCTTTATCTTAAGTTCACTTGCTTGCTTGCTTACGACCGTGCAAATCTTTCGGTCGTTTTTTAACCCACTTCCCGTGATCCAATCGAGCTGACATTTTCCACACAGACTCGTTGTGCGTGACAATTAATTTTCGTGAAATTTTTTTTCCAAATTTTTACACTTTTTAGGAAAAAAAAAAGATATTTAATTACCAATTGCTTAATGGTGGCAGACAATCATCTGACCCATAGGTGGCAGCCATCTCAAGCCAGAGGAAGAGAGGACTCTAGCCGCCACGCATATAAAGGATTTATAGTGAAAAACTTTGTTTTTACGGGTTAATTTTTTGTTCTACTCGTTTTCGGACACCCTGTATTTACACTCACACAGATGACTCATCGTGCCTTGCAATTGTCTAAATGAAACTCTGAACGTGCATCTATAATAATGAGATTGTTATGCATAATGAAGTACATGAAATCACAACCACACGTACGTGGCATTAATCTTAGAAATAATTATTTTATTATTTTTTATTTTTATTATTTTATTACTTCCCTTCTACGTGACTTTACCGAAAGAACCAATAATAATAAGAAGAAGAAGTCTCAAGACTGTTTCTCGGGAGGGTCCTGCTTTAGGATGTTTGGCCAATTGCTGTGTTTTTATTTCGTGTTTTGCATGTGGGATGAAAAACCGAAAAAACCCGGAGAAAAGCCGCCACGCATACCCAGGGTACAAACACTCAAAACTCTGCACAGACTGATTCACGATTCCTATATCGTCTCGATTTTAATTACTTACAGTTTTTTCTGCAATTTTTGTTGTTCGATCAACTCTCCGAAACGTAACCATAACCAGACAATTTGCATAAATTGTCCATAGATCTCAATACATCGATTCGAACCGTTGTATCGTGATTACGAAAACATCCACAATAATGGATTCCTCTATATCGTTAGACCGCTCGCGACCGATATGGCGATGGAGGTGCTAAAGGAAGGTCAGGGACTCAGCGCCAGTCATGATCAATCCTTGTTGTACAAACAGACTAAGACAAAGATCCCCCCATAGCCTTTAACAGACTGTTGGGCCAAGTGATGTTCGCGAGCACCTATTAAGGCCGGTAGGGTACGCATGGGGGTGGGTGGCCAGCACCACACCCGACCGCCTTTGTCTCCCCAGTGGCGATGTTTACATACCGCACCAGATACTCATTTGTGGCTGAGTCGACCTAGGGGAGGCCCAGGATAGGCTCAGATAATCGTCGCTGATGTTGGGAATCGGGGTTCGTAGCACAGCGTGGTGCTAAGCACTGCGCAAACGCTCCCCAAAGCATACATACACACACAGACACACTCCACGTGCACGGAATACGCATGCACACATAGAATCCCCTGATGAATGAAGGCCCTCTCCCAATCGTCGCCACCAGCTCACGGTGCCGCGATGCTTCAATCCAGCCAACATCTGCTGCACAGCGAGCTGATCTGATCACCCACAATCAGCAACGCGCATCCACTCGCAATCATCAGTCCCAACGACCGCGGGTTCAGTTCCAAATGACTCGGGACGACCAATTAGTTCCCGCTCGAGTCCAATTAGCGGGGGGTGGGGGGAGTGGGGGAGAGACGGGGTGGGAGGCACGGAGGGGGGGGGGTGAATCAAATTTAAGCGCCACGTCGGCGCGACAGACGTTGGCTCGTCTCTTAAGATGAATAATTTTGTTGTATCCCGCGCTCTGCTGGCCATGTTCCTGGTGCTGGCCGAGTACTCGGCAGGTGAGGGCTCATTCCCCTCTCCTCCACTCTCGCAACGTGTGGAGTCCTGCTGTAATAGTGGTTTGGTTCTTTCGGTAAAGTCTCCCTCTGTGATATCTGTCTCTACTTGTATGTCTCTGGTTCTGTGTTTTGTCTCTCTCTCAAATTTCGCATTCTCAGCAAGAACGTAATCAACCAGGTAGGGTGTTGACTGTTATGTTATCCGACTCTCTGTTGTATTACATATCTAAGTATACTAGATTTGTGTTTCTATTTTATACCTGATGATGATTGCTTGTGTTGCAATCGAAACGTCATATACTAGTATTTAATTTATTATTCTCTTTTATACGTGACTTTACCGAAAGAACCAAAGAGTAATTCCTGCAGTCACGAAAGCTCCAAATTGAGTATGGTGTGCGTGTGTTTCGCGTGGCTTATTCTCCAGGTTTCCCGTCGGCATTTCGTGTTTGGCTGCTATACATTTCCACGTGGTTTTTTAAGCCACTTCGTTGAGCTATCATTTGTGGCCAGGTTGCTTCTGAAAAATAGCTCCGTGGGTTATACCTGATAACGTAACATCGCCTTTTAATTCGTTTAAGTTTCGATTATTTTGGAACGCCGCGTCTAGCCTTGTGCTCTTGTGATTTAATGTCGTGCCGCTAGGAATATGGTGTACAATAGCTAATGATGTAGAACTTCTAGATGGGACATACTTTTATTTAATGTCGGTTCCTTGCGCCGAATAATCCTTGCTCCCAGGGCCGCATAGAAGCGTTCCAGACAACGAATGATCTAAGCGTGCCGCTGCACCGTTCACTCTTACTCATAAGTAGGGCGAAAGCGACTCTCTCGAGGCACAAGGAGGAACCACGGACAGCCAGGCGATGTGCCAGCGCAGTCCTCTATCTATATGTGTTTTACAAATGGGATGAAACCGGCGCATCCGATGTACGGAACGAATCGAGTCTACACCACCTTGGGAGCCGGGGTTGCTACTACATGCCCACAGGAGGAGCTGCACAACGTGTGTGTGTGTAGGCCACCAAACCTTGGCAGCTACCTCCTAGCAGTGCTGGATCGCAGGCCATGAGAGTGTCTGCCACCCCGATTACATCCCAGTTATTGACTTGATTTAGCCCGGTGGCAGAGTTTTAGCTGCTATAAATGTCCACAAGCCACTTTCATTTTTCGATTTAAAGCTTTTGTGACTGCAGGGATTCATCATCTTGGTTCTTTCGGTAAAGTCACGTAGAATGGAAATAATAAAATAATTCTCACGAAGTTTCGGCCACAACGCAAGTGGAGAACAGGTCTGTCGAGAAGACCGAGTCTGTGTGTCATTCAGACTGTCTTCTCGACAGACCTGTTCGCCACCTGAGGACGGTTGCTTGCGTTGTGGCCGAAAAGTCGTGAGAATTATTTTATTATGTTTTATTTTTATTATTTTATTATTTCCCTTCTACGTGACTTTACCGAAAGAACCAAGAAGATGAAGCCACTTTCAGTTATCATTTGTGGCCTAACATGAAAGGACTATATATCCCAGTGGGGCCTTGCCCTGGATATAAAAAAAAGATTATAGTTTGAACCGTAAACTCGGCAAGGCCGTGTGTGTCTGCTCCCAGCCCAGAAGCTTGGCGTCTGTCCTGATTTCGCTGGCCTGAAGGTCAAGTGCGTCGAGGAATGCGGCGACGACTCTCAATGCCTCGGCGACGAGAGATGCTGCAGCAACGGATGCGGCCACGTGTGCATAGCCCCCACCGAGGTGATCGTGGATATAGGTGAGGTGGCAGGCAACCAGGTGGCGTGTCCTTTCACTGGTCATCGGTCAAGCCTGGCCGTAATCTGACCACGAGATTCAACGGTTACGTTCTTGGGTTGCTGTGTGGGCGGTCCTTTTATTTTGCATTGGCGCACGATGCTGTTCAACGGCAACGTTTGAGCATTCGCTTTTGCTTTTGAACGGCGGATTTTTAGAGGGCCCTTTACGGTAACATGTGTCAGTTTTTTTTTAACAGGCCCAACTGCTAATGACACCCATAAGTTTGAAACCGGTGCAGCAGTTGCTTGCTGAAACAATCGATGGGTTGAATTAAACTCGCGTTAGGTTTTATTTGTGTGCCAACAAACTCCTCTCCATTGCGCGCTGACACGCGCGCACCGTGACCTCTGCTGCAGTGCTTCGTGGCAAGCCGGGCCTGTGCCCCTTCATGCCCCGGGTCCACGTGCTGTGCCTGGCCAACGCGGAGATTCGCTGCGTCTCGGACCGCGACTGCCCCTGCGACCAGAAGTGTTGCGACGTCCACTGCGGACGCAGCTGTGTGAATCCTCTAATAGGTTGGTGGTGGGAGGGGGGGGGGGGCATTGTAGTCTCTTGTACTTCCATTCTCGATGACCTGCCCCCACCCGCCCATCACAACACTTGTCGTTTATTCCGCATTCGCTCATTTACATTCTGTCGAGCAAATATGAATGTGCGCGTTGCATGCTGCACACGACTGTGCAAGCCATTCCATTTCCACATGCTGTGTGGCGGACGGAGTTGAACTGAAAATGTAATCTGCTACGAAACCCTCACCACTCATCCTACGTATTGGCTAAGCAAATGTGTAATTGAGGTGCGTGGCATGGGTAAAAATAGATTAAACATGAAGAGGTTTGACCATGATAATTGTTTTTTTACCCTTTTTATCGGTCAACAAAACTAACACCTTTCAATTTCAAGGACGGTGTATACATTATCAGAGTTGTGTTTTTTTTTTGTTAGCATTCCGACCGCAGGTATTGTGGTCAATGCAAACATGACTCCTTGTAAAAAATGTGTCGTTTTGTTGCCAGAAAAGGGTAAAAAAAACAATTATCATATTTTGCTACTGGAAAAGGAAGTTCCAATGGTGTAACGGTTTGCCCATTTTTGTTGGCCGTGAGTTTGTGGTTTTTTGGAAGCGTTCGGTGTTCTATTTGGCCTTTGCCACGTGTGGTCCGGTGTGTCCGACCTTGAATAGCGGCTGTGGTTGGCCCCCACCATGTGAGGCTCCTTTGACGAATTTCTGCCCCCACCACCCCTCCTGTGTTTGACCCCTGTACCTCGTCTCCCACCAGGCGTGGTGAAGGTTGGTCAATGCCCGCCTGTGAGCATCACCAACGTCTCGGTGGCCTTGTCCGAGTGGGACCAGTGCTCCAACGATGTCCACTGCCCACAATGCCGCAAGTGCTGCTTCTCGCGCGGTGGCAGGCAGTGCACGCCGCCCATGCCTGGTACGAGCATCGTGGTCACTCCACTGCTAGATGAAGTCTGTCTGCCCACCCTTTCTCTACCCCTCATTCCATGTCCGATATTTGTTCTCGCCCTGCCCATGCAAGCTTTCGTCTTGCTGCTTGCGATTCCCACTTGGATGGGGCAGGAAGCCCAAACATTTTCACCCCGTAAGCCCTGGCGTGCCAATTTTTAAAGCCTTTATATTAAGTTCGCTTGCTTGCTTACGACCGTGCAAATCTTTCGGTCGTTTTTTAACCCACTTCCCGTGATCCAATCGAGCTGATATTTTGCACACAGACTCGTTGCGCGTGACAATTAATTTTCGTGAAACTTTTCCAAAATTTTACACTGTTTAGGGAAAAATAAATAACTATTTAATTACCAATTGCTTGATGCTGGCAGACAATCATCTGACCCATAGGTGGCAGCCATCTCAAGCCAGAGGACGAGAGGACTCTAGCCGCCACGCATATAAAGGATTTAGAGTGAAAAACTTTGTTTTTACGGGTTAATTTTTTATGGTTCGTGCTCGCAGGGTGTCTGTCCCCCCCCCCCCCCCCCCACGCCTCCCTGTACTGTGACCGGTGGTTTTGTCCTGGACGACAAGGGGAAGCTGCAACACGAACTAAATGTATCACCTGACGATAATAATCGCGTGATTTCGTAAACCACCCAGTCTCTCGGATGAGCGGCCAGTTCATCTCCAGACCGACGTCCTCTTTTTTCCATATTTTGTAACGCACTGCCATTCGTTGGTGCTTGTCCCTCCGCGATGCCGCGTCCATCCAGCGCCTGACTGCTTTGCTTCAGAATTTGCGTGGTGTGTGCGCACGTGCTGTCACGCAGGCACCGTGCCCAAGGTGGGCGTCTGTCCGTTCGTGAACACGCGGAGCATCTTGTGCGTCGAAGCCAGAGACCGGTGCTTGGACGACACCCAGTGCCCGTGCACCCAGAAGTGCTGCACTGCCCTGTGTGGACGCCACTGCATCGACGCGCCTCGCGGTGACCCTCGCTCTCCTCTGCCTCCTCCCTAGATGAAGGGGACCCCCCACTAAGGGGACCCCCACTAAGGGGACCCCCACTAAGGGGACCCCCACTAAGGGGACCCCCACTAAGGGGACCCCCACTAAGGGGACCCCCACTAAGGGGACCCCCACTAAGGGGACCCCCACTAAGGGGACCCCCACTAAGGGGACCCCCACTAAGGGGACCCCCACTAAGGGGACCCCCACTAAGGGGACCCCCACTAAGGGGACCCCCACTAAGGGGACCCCCACTAAGGGGACCCACTTTGTTCCAAAGCTCCTCTCCCCTCTTGTTCTATTCGCAGAATGCTTGACTCCTTGCCATTGCAACTTTCGAACTAGATTCGAAGCTTTCGTGACTGCAACTTTCGTTGCTGGTTTGTTTGATGCGTGGGGGGGGGGCTATCCTTGGTGACTGACCAGCATGGAAGGGAATATATATATATATATATTTATATATACTCTTAGGTTTTAGGTAAAATGTTTTTATTAAAATTAATAAAAAATAAAA
Source organism: Lampetra planeri (assembly GCF_965212315.1). NCBI lineage: Eukaryota > Metazoa > Chordata > Hyperoartia > Petromyzontiformes > Petromyzontidae > Lampetra > Lampetra planeri. Next base: position 3,101,630 of record NC_136145.1, on the reverse strand, counting down.
TAATAAAAATCACGACGTTTCGGAGGCAACACACGTGTCCGTCATCTGGTGGGACCGTCACAGCCAGATTTGCTGTGTTGCCTTCGAAACGTCGTGATTTTTATTATTTTATTTTTATTAATTTTAATTTCACATTTTTCACCTACGTGACTTTACCGAAAAAACTAAGTGTGAATCCTTGCAGTCACGAAAGCTTCAAATCTAGAATGGAAGGGAATGGTCATGGGTATTGGAGGCGAGGGTAGCCGTACCAGCCTCCTAACGAGTGGCACTTCCTCCCCATAGAGCCATTGCCTTCACGTTGGCTAAGATCGGAATCCCCTGGGCCCTACTGCCGCCTCGTTCTCGAGCCCTCCGTTATCAGCTGATGGAAAACCCCCCAAGTGTAGCGACGCCTACTCTTTTTGACGTGCGTTTTGGGAGTCGCGTCGCCTGTTAGACGAGCCCGTGGTGCCCTCTGCTTTGTTGCTGGGGCACCTCCCCTGGCTTGACGTTTGAGCACCGGTTCTCGTCGGTCACTTGGTCGGAAATCGGTCCCAAGCGTCCACCCTAAGTAGTGTTTTTTTCTCAACTTTTAGGAGCTAATTTTGTAGCTATCGTTCCCGTTTTGACCCCCCCTTCTCGCTTTGTAGCGTTGCAATGGGACACTTCTCGATGTGCAAATGGTACACCCAGTAACTAAATAACTGATACTCTAAAATTAAAATTTGATACTTGTGCTATTTCTTGCTAGTTGGTACAAGGCTACAAAGGTGCTGTGGTTGACAGATTTAGCCTACCAGTGGTAGGGGACAGTCTGCTATTGCCACGTGGTTTTGCCAAAAATGGAGTCTTGCCTGAATAAATGACGTCCATTTGCGTGGGGGGGATCCCTTTATCTCCAGAAATCGTGAAGAAGGGTGTCTGCCCCTTTGTGGACACGTCCGTCATCCGGTGCGGGAGACCCATCGTCAACTGCTTGAGCGACAATGACTGCCCGTGCAACCTCAAGTGCTGCAATATGGGCTGCGAGAGGCGCTGCATTGGGCCAGGTACAGCACCTGGCACGTGCGCATTTCTCTCTCTCTCCATCCACACGCTTTGGTCTAATGAATGATTCGCCCCCCCCCATTCCGGTTGTTTCATTTTTATAATTTTAACTGAAAAGTGGTCTCCCCGGCCGTACTGTCAGGCGTTGTGCCGAATGACACAGCCTGGACAAACCCTCACATTTTGAGAGAACGCCACCAAATACGCTTGTGTAGCATTTAATTTTGTCAAAGGGTGGTGGGTTTTTTACTCGCTATTTTTAAAAGGTAACATTTGAAATCGATGCAAGAGTTGTGGCATGTAATGTTGACCCCACTCTTTGCACTTTGTAACCAGCCATGCGAAGCGGATGTGCGGGCGAAGAATCGCAAACTAATCTCGGCGCAATTCTAAAAGAGAAGTTTTTAAAATCTCGAATAATTTGAAAGCGCATGGCTCTAGTGGCTTCCTCATTTCTTCTGAAGGAAGAACATTTCGGGCTGCCGCAGAAGCGCATCGTGAGAGCTTGCGCAATGCAGTGGCCCAATTTAGTGTTGGTGGCCAGCCAAAAGCCGCTGCTGCGAGGATGACCCGAGATTGCTGTCCCTCCACGTCTGGAAACAAATTGGCCTCAACCGCATCCAAATCCAATTGGGACAAAGATGACCTTGAAGAATGCTTGACCGAACCTTTTTTTGAAAAAATGTTTTGCTTGGACCTGTTTATGACCCTCTCGCACCTCCTCCCCCCGTTCCTTGACACCGACCGGCACAAACGATGTTCCGGTGTCGTGGCGATGCCAGTGAGCGTGCCCAAGGCCGGCGCTTGCCCCGCCGCCAGTCCCATCGCCGCCCAATGCCTGCGCTTCGACCAGCAGTGCGTCTCCGACGATGACTGCTCCGACGAGCTCAAGTGCTGCGACGTCCCGTGTGGCACCAGATGTATCGAGTCTCGTGAAGGTGGGCAGGGTGGGGGGGGCCCAGGTTGATATGAGTGGGGGATTTGGAGTCGTGGGGAAACCAGGAGATTTTTTGTGTTTTTTCTAATTGTCCATAGTGGGGGTGGGACGTGACTTTTTTGCAAGCTCCTGGACTGACGACCTTCTCTACACCCACGGTGTTGGCCATGGATGGGAATTGAACTTGGTTGCCAAGGTTAACGGTGCAGCAATCACTATGGGAACCTCATTTGCCAGTAAAAATATGATAAACAATTATCATATTTTTACTGGCAAATGAGATTCCCATAGTGTAGATGCTTGCCCCGAGCTCTCGTACTCTGATGGTGCGATGTTTGAGTTGTGCGCCTTTTGGCGTCATCTGGTCCAACCCATGTGAGACTAGGCTCTAAGGAATGCTGTCTCGGGTGTGGACCAATCAACTTCAAGGACGGTGCATACATTATCAGAGTTATGTCTTTTGTTTGCATTATGACTGCAGGTATTGCGGTCTATGCAAACATGACTCCTTGTAAAAAGGTGTCAGTTTTGTTGCCAGATAGAAGGGTAAAAAAACCATTATCATAGTGCAGCAATCCTTAAGGACTGCACCGCCCCAGTGTTTTTACCCGTTTCGGCCTCTAAGTGTATTGTGCTAAATATGGTTCTTCCCACCCTCTCCCCATGGCTGCTGCAGTGAGGCCGGGTTCGTGTCCTCGGGCACGGATTCCGGATACCACTGTTTGCTATCGCGAGTGCCAGGCGGATGACAACTGCAGCCAGCCGCTCAAGTGCTGCGCCTCGGGCTGTTCGCTCAGCTGCCTGATGCCTGAGGTCTCTGTTAACCCCCCCATCCCTTGACCCCTGACCCTGGCGACTCGGGGATCGGAGCTCTGAGCCGGCACGGCTTTAGGCATAGGCCCAAACCTGGGACTCTGCCACCTCCCCCCCATTTTTATACCGTGCCTTCGCGTGCGGTGTGAGTGGACTCTGCTCCGACAGGTGACAAGCAAAACGTATCGGTTTGACTACCAAGCTGCCAAGAGATGAGCATCTCGATTTGGCAAAGAGTGACCCCCCCCCCCCCCATCTGTGCTGTGGCAGGGTGGAATGGGCATTTGCTTTTTAAATGACAAGCCAATACCAGCAATCGTGAGAATCCCCAATCGTGCCCTCTGCGTAGACACGCATGCCCGGTATTCCACCAGCGCTGTTATCCTTGGGTGGGGGGGGAGGTTTCACCTTTTTCCATGTTGGTATGAAAGTTATTTTTGTTACCTGCCTTGGCAAGATGACGCAAACACTGCATCAGCTGTCCAATCTGCCGGGCATGGTGGTTCATGCCTGGGTAATGCACGAGCCTTTTTTTAGGGGTGATGGTGTAAGGTGTGGAGTGCGTAGCTTTTAAAATGACCCAAGCCTTGGCTGAAAGGTAATTATGGAGGGGGGGGGGGGGGGTTCTGTAGACTCAAAGCTTCCCTAAAATCCAAAGCTCTCAATTGTGCAATTTAATCTTGGTGCAGTAACTTCCTTGGGTATTGAGGCTTGTGAGCTAAGAACCGATTCTTTTAATGAACGCGTGCTACTGTGTCTCATCACCTGTTTTTGTTCTGTTACAGCTGGAACCTTGAACTGGGTCTGCAATGTGTGGGGGGCCTCGAGAAAGCGCGACTGTGACCTGTCTCTCGCCTGCAGTGTTTTTGTGTTCAAGGTGGCTTTCTTGTCTGTGCAAGCCATGGTGGCTTTTAGTGTCGGAAGGACGCTTCCAAGTCGTATCACGAAATGATTGTTCAAATAAATAAAAGTTAACTTTTAAACAATTGTGTGCGTCTGCTCCTCGTTCTGCATCCGAGATGCTCTGATTTGATAGTCCTCCCCCCCCAGCCGAAACTGCTGCTTTTTTAAATCCTTTATATTAAGTTCACTTGCTTACGACCGTGCAAATCTTTCGGCCGTTTTTTAACCCACTTCTCGTGATCCAATCGAGCTGACATTTTCCACAGACTCGTTGTGCGTGACAATGTTTGAATTTTTATTTTCCAAAATTTTACACTTTTTAGGACAAATATTATATTTAATTACCAATTGCTTAATGGTGCAATGCAATCATCTGACCCATAGGTGGCAGCCATCTCAAGCCAGAGGACGAGAGGACTCTAGCCGCCACGCATATAAAGGATTTATAGTGAAAAACTTTGTTTTTACGGGTTATACTTGTTAGGTGGATGAGCTAAAAGTTTCCACTGGTGAGCCAAAAAAAGCTTAATTATAATTGTATGCCTAAAAAAAAACCATTGCACAAACTGCAACCCTAACGTTCCATTACTTAACCATTTTCTAAAGTTTTTAAAAAAAATAAAACTCTGCGGGACGTACCAATTACGACGCTTTTTTTTTTTTTAGAAAGTGACGCTGTCCCAAATCGGTGGCGTTGGCCAACATCTCCTTTACTCGCCGCCGTATAAAAACCCCGAGATTCGGTGGCTGCTATTGATCCACAACCGCGGCTACGAAGCCTCCACTGCGCCAGGCAATGCTGCTGCAGGCTGTGACCCTCTTGCTGGTACTGGGCGGTGCGATGCTGGTACAGCCAGTGTCGGCACAGCTCAATGGTAAGACCCTTTCGATTTAAAGCTTTCGTGACTGCAGGGATTCATTTTCTTGGTTCTTTCGGTAAAGTCACGTAGAAGGGAAATGATAAAAATAAATATTCTTAGGTTTTTCCGGTAAAGTCACGTAGGTAAAACATTAAAATTAATAAAAGTAAAATAAAATAAAAATCACGACGTTTCGGAGGCAACACGAAACGTCGTGATTTTTATTTTATTTGACGTTTATTAATTTTAATAATTTACCTACCGACTTTACCGAAAAAAACCTAAGAATATGAATCCTTGCAGTCACGAAAGCTTCAAATCTAGAAAGAGATAAAAATAAAACCTAATAAAATACAATTCTCACGACATTTCGGCCACAACGCAAGCAAGTGAAGAACAAGTCTGTCGGAAAGACAGCGTCTGAATGACGCGGTCTTTCCGACAGACGGTCTTTCATTCAGACGCTGTCTTTCCGACAGCCCTGTTCTTCACCTGAGGACGGCTGCTTGCGTTGTGGCCGAAACGTCGTGAGAATTATTTAATGTTTTATTATTATTATTTTATTTCCCTTCTACGTGACTTTACCGAAAGAACCAAGAAGATGGTAAGACCTTGTTTTTTTTGGAGGGGGGGGGGGGGGTGTTCCTCTTGTGAACTTGAAAATGAGGCGCTGATGTGGAAGTGTGGCGGTTGCCCAACCAGCAAGCCCATTTTGTGGCCAAATTCCGTGGTTTCCGAGGAAAACACTGGGTATACAAAAAAAACTACAACGTTGCAAGCCCAAGTTCAAACATGTAGCGAAGTAAAAATATAAGCATAACATGGTTCGTTTTCATATAATAATAATGCAAGTAGGGGTATCATCGTTATCCGGCTTGTGTGGACGACTAACAGGCTGTGAACGGAGTTTTTCCAGCGGAAAGGAAGTGGTGACGCCACCACCATGCCAACCCGAGGAAGCTACCTCCGTGATCCCCCGTAATATTGTTTTTGGCTTGAAATGATTATTTTGCAACTACGTGCAATGTGTAAATTGTTGGAAGCTGTTGAACCGTTTTTAGTCTACTCGGCTCATTCAATTGTTCTTACAATTTGTCGATTTTTTTTTTTTCAACGAATGCCGTTCTGCACAACGGCTGGGTTGGGACAATTTCAAGGGTTAAAGGCGCAGCCCTGCAACGGCTCGCTCGTGCCTCCTCCACTCGCGAGAACTCCGAGGATGTTTGGCCTACTCGTGCTGGCCGGACGTCTGAAGAGTTAGGAGTAAACCCACGCGCGTGTTACCTCGCCACGACCCAATCGAGTAACCAGTTACCCAATTGCATCAATCTGGGTGGACGCGCAAGGCATTTAATAAACTTGCATCGTGTTCGGATGGCGGCAAATTGCTCAGAGGCTGAAGCGACGACCTCTGGATTGCTAGTCCAGTGTGCTCTAACCGGTACGGCAATGGGCAGCACGACGACGGTGTGGCGCGTCGTGTATGTTGGACTTCTTTCGCACCGTACGTGGCCAATTTGTGATAATCAGGGGTGCAATATTTCGACGTGCCCCATGATGAAAACGCACGGCCGTGGTGTTCGGTAAGGCTCACCCCGTGGGGAACACGGGGTTAAGGGGGGAGCAAGCCGCGCATGCTGGGTGGTGGACAAATGAGTCGTCGTGGTGGAAAGAAACGATTGATAGCCGGCGTCGTGGTGATGAGAGCACGAGGAGCCGCGTATCGGAGGAGATGGTGATGCGGTACCTGCCACTCGGGTGAGCTATTACCTACAAAGACAAAGGTCCCCCGGGTAGCCTTAACCGCGACAGGTCAGGCGAAGTGCTGTAAACGAACATCTACGAAAGCCCGCAAAGGCACACGATGTGGGTGGCCAGCAGCATGCCCGGGCCACCTTTGTCTCCCCAGTGACGATGTTCACCCATCGGACCAAGTTACTCCTTTTAAGGCTGCCTCGACCTAGGGTAGACCCTAGGACAAATTGAGATAATCGTCACTGGGTTTGGCCGTGAGCTGGAATGGGACCCGGGTGGCCGGGTTTGTAGCGCAGCGCGCGAACCGCTGCACCACCGCTCCCCCTTCGATCCACCCACACCTCGACTCGATCATTCACGCACTTATCGACGCATGCACACGCACCCGCTCGCCACCACCACCACCACTGTCTCGCATACACACTCGCCCAGTTTAACACGTGGTAGGCCCTCGCGACCAATATCATCCATAACACAGGTTGGATCGTGTAAATATTAATGTGTCGTTAAACCCGCCACCACCCGACACGTAAACAGAACGTGCCAATTCGTTGCTAGTACAGCACACCGGTGTGTTGTAGAGCAAATCCACAACATTTACAATCCGAGTACGACGTTTCGCCACTAATTACAACCGGCATTATCAGGCGGGCAGCCAGATTTGTGGAGAAATCCTCCCGTTTCGTTCCTTAAATAGAGAGATAGATGTGGTGGCGTCACACTCGCCGACTATAATTATTTTTTGCACTCGCTCATCACCCCCCCTCTCCCACACACCCCACTTACATTTGGCAATCACATTTGTTTACCCGGGGTCGTTTTTCACGACGGTCTTACGAAGATTTTGAGTTTTTGTTCTACAGCAGGGTGGTGGATCGGGGATGGCGACTCGCTACGTTTCCACAACCGCGACTCGGGCACCACGAGAGACGGCGTGCACTTCACGACGAATAAACTCGCGCGGAATTCGGAATTGGAATCTTAATTTAAACTGCAGGAGGAATCCGATGAGCTATGAAGCTCTTTCTCACAGTTGTCCGGTAGGAGCGAGTCGGAACGTTACTATTTACCGGGGCGTCTTGTTGGTTTCGAACCGCGAAACCTCTGCAGCACCACACCAAAGACAACGATTACCCCCTACAGCTTTAACAGATTTTCACAGTTGTCCAGTATGGGCAAGTCGGAACGTTACTATTTACCGGGGTGTCTTGTTGGTTTCGAACCGCGAAACCTCTGCAGCACCACACCAAAGAAAACGATCACCCCCGACAGCTTTAACAGATCTGGGGCAAGCGTTGTTAGCTCGCGCCTACAAAGCCTAAGGCTGCACATGACGGGGGTGGGTGGATGAATGCCTCCCCCCAGCCGTGTTGTTTGCAGAGGTTATTTGATCACACTTTTCCCCGCTGGTCAGTGCGAATTAGTGAAACGGGGGGTGAGGGTTAATAAGGACAGGGTTAAGGCATCCGCATCGTTTCATATGCTACTCGCCGCTCGTGTTAGCCGTGGTTCGGAATCGAATTCCGGGCTCGCGGAGCAGCGCGCGTGGTGTGCCATCGCTTCGGGGACTGTGCGGACACGTGGGAAACTTGCGGACAGCCCGCCCGACTGCCAGGTTGAGTCTTCCCCTCGCAGCCTCCGTTGACAATGCGACTCTCAATTGTGCGCTCGGAGGAATCCATGAGCGCTCGTTGTGATGGAGCGAGCGGCTCCCAATCGGCAACTTGGAAGTTCAAATCCTGGTTGGGGTGGGGTGTGGTGGGGGTGTTGACTCAGCCCATCATCCTTATGGGGGTCGATAAAATATATACCACTTTGTGGGGAGTTCAAAAGTGCTTCTCCTATGGGCAAACTCGTTCCTGTCATAGGAATGTGGAATTTCCAAATCACTGACTTCGTGATCGATATTACCCCACCCCCCCTCCTCTCTCTCCCTCTCTCTCTAGACACGTCCGTGCGGCCAGGGCGCTGCCCTGTCACCGCACCCACTGCCCTGCTGCTGCTGCTGCCCACTCGCAGCTGCGTCAACGACAGCGGCTGCCCTCCACCCAAGAAGTGCTGCAACGTCTCGGATGCCCTCGTGTGCCTCCGCGCGGTGCCAGGTTGGCTTCTCTGCGCTTATTTTAATTGTCTTCTCCCCCACCCTCGCCCCAAGCCGCACCTCGGATTAGCTCGGTTGGCCACGTACGGTGCGAAAGAAGTTCGACGTACAGCACCGACAGGGTGGTCCTTATGTCTTGTGACCCCCCCATTACGTTCTCTCAAGCGTACATTTTTTTTATTAAGTTTTATTTAAAACCGGAATGAATGTGCAAGCTAAAACAAATATTCGGGGTCAATTGGGGGTCACAAGATATCTGGACCACCTTTGACAAAAGGGTACGGTCGTAATTACAGAGAAATATCGACGCCTATTTTAAATAAAATAACACCTACCGTATTTTACCGAATATACGGCGCACTTTCCCCCCGTATTTTAAAGCAAACATTGGGGGTACGTGCGTCTTATAATCAGGTAGATGTGTGTTTGTTTGTGAGACCCGATTTGTAATACTTAATCGACGCCGTATACAACTTCAGGGTGTGTTTTACTTTTCGTAGTGTCTCATAAATCTGGAGCATACGGTACATACGCAGAGCTGTTAACCCAATACGGTTTACCCCGTATTCTTGTACAGGGAAATTGAGTTTTCAGGTCCATTCGGCGTACAGCCGTTTCAATACGGGCACATTTATTTTGTCTATTTGATTGTGTTTCTCCCTTGCGATGGGACTTTGTAGGATGAACGTTGAGATGTCTAAGGGGCACGGGGTGACCAATAAGGTCTGAATTGGTCTGTAATAAGGTAGGGCACTGATAAGGGTTTGACAGATATGTAGTGGTGAGTGTACTCGTGGTTAGTCTGTCATCAGCTGCCCAAGTCTCCTCGCTTTTTGCTTCGTCGTTGCCGTACTATATATTTTATTTTAAATTTTTTTGTTAACTTTTGGTGACTCGCGGCCACTCTTTGAAGGCCAGACTCGTTCATCCTGGTCTCGTTGAGTTCTCAACCTGGCTAAGATGACAGCCACTGCGAGTCGACACGACCGGCTGGGAGCTCGTCCTTAGTTGCGCCCATCAGACCTCGACATTTGAATCCAGCTCCCGAACGCGCTGCTTGCCAATCTCGCGCAAGAGTTTGACGCTGGTGAATGATGCACGTGCGCCGTCGTGGCGAGATATCAATTTGCCCCGCTTGGTATACAGAGGATCGTGGGTTCGATCCCGCAGGCCCCGCGTATAAGTTTGTATCTTCTCCCCGTGGTCGTGTTGATGTTTTATCCGGGTTATTCCCTCCACGTTTAAAACAAATATACGCGTTTAGAGTATTTGGCTGCGATACATTTCCACGTGATGAACCATTTCGTTGAGCTATCATTTGTGGCAAGGTCGCTGCTGAAAAGGAGCTGTGTATAGCTCAGTGGGACTTACCTTGTAAAATTAAAAAAAAGTTTATTTTTAGGTTTTCACGACACGATGAATGAGTCTGTGCTCTTAAAGGCTACGCTCTTTCGGGGTAGCCGTGGCGATCGCTGCTCCCTTTCTCCTTCGCGACATTTCTCATCCCACGTTGGAGCCCTCTTCACGAGCTAGAGATGCATTCCAACGGCTACCAAAAAACAAATCAAAAGCCGTCCAGAGCATTTCTCAAATCCTGGTTAAAACAAAACAAACGCGCCGATCGCAACAGCGTCTCCCCCATCCTATCCGTCAGATGGCTGGTGGATCATCATCCTCATAACCCCCCCCCACCCCGCTCCCTGCTGTGTCTCTACCGACAGAGGTGACAGCAGAGGCCGGCCAATGTCCTCAGCCACCGCCCCATGGCAACTGCGCCACGGGCTGTGCGAGAGACGCCGACTGCCTCGGAGGGCGGCGATGCTGCCTGACCACGTGCGGCCACGAGTGCGTGGCGCCGGCTCCAGGTGTCTAAACTAAAAACGACATATTTTATATTTTATTCATTTTATTTAATTTTACCAGGTGAGGCTCACTGAGCTATCTCAGCTCATTTTCAGTTGAGACCTGGCCACAAATGATAGCTCAATGAAGTGGCTTATCGCCACGTGGGAGAACACACAAACTCCAAATATAGAGGTAGCAGGGTGGAAATCGAATCCACGACCTCATGCATAGCAGGCGAGGAAGTTAACATCTCGGGTGCCCCCCCCCCCCCCCCCCGCAGTGTGAAGGCCACTCACGCACTCACCCCACACTCTCTCACCACCACAGATGAAGATCAACACACCACCCACACCACCCCCTTGTATCGTCTTTAGCAGCACTTGGGGCCAGGGCTCTCCATAGGGTGCAACGGTGCTCAGATGGTTAACTACCTAGTCTGTTATACAGGAGGTCGTGCGTTCGATTCTAACCCCGATGCCATGTATATTTGGAATTTGCGTGTTCTCCCCGTGGTCGCATGGATTGTGGATTTTTCTCCGGGTGTTCTTCCTTCACATTAAGAATGAATATGCGTTTCGAGTATTTGGCTGCAATACATTTCCACACGATGAGCCACTTCGTGAGCTTTCATTTGTGGCCAGGTTACCTCTGAAAAAGTATTATATCGCTCGGCGAGCCTTATAATTTAACACCTGTTGTATTGCCAGAAAGGTTAAAGTCTATTTTAGCTTTCATAGTTTTGATACCGGCAAGAAAGGTCCCATAGATAATCAGAAGAGTGTGATATCTCATCCTTTCTGTGGTCGACGTCAGAACCAAGCAGCCTGCCCAGGGCATTATGGGTAAGCTGACCCCCCCCCCCCCCCCGTGTATCCACCCCGTGCAGTTCCGAAGGTGCGAGTGAATGGGACAGCACCCTGGCCCCCCTACATATCGACCCGTAACGGCACGGGACACATCGTCTGCCTCAACCGCACGCTCAGGTATGTATGTAAAACCTGATAATTGTTTTTTTACCCTTCTATCTGGCAACAAAACTGACACCTTTTTACAAGGAGTCATGTTTGCATAGACCGCAATACCTGCAGTCATAATGCAAAAAAATACACAACTCTGAAAATGTATGCAGTCCTTGAAGTTGATTGGTCCACACCCGAGACAGCTTTCCTTAGAGCCTAGTCTCATATGGGTTGGACCGTGCACATTATCAGTTATGTTTTTTTTTGCATTATGACTGCAGGTATTGTGGTCTATGCAAACATGACTCCTTGTAAAAAGGTGTCAGTTTTGTTGCCAGATAGAAGGGTAAAAAAAAACAATTATCATATTTTTACTGGCAAATGAGGTTCCAATGGTATGTTGAACCTCTTTCGCACCGTGGGTAAGCCAAGCGTGCCAATCGGAGGTGCGGGAGAAGGACTGTGAACAGATGAATCCCGTCGCTCGTGTCGACCGTGAGTGGGGAATCGAACTCGGGTGTCACCGCGCTAACCGCTGCACCGTTGCTCCCCGCTACGCGCAGCACGACTGCGAACACCTCGCTGGGGTGATCCGCATCGGCATCATCATCGTCGTCGTCACCGGGACCGCCGCTGCACTCTTCAAGCCCGGCAATCGACGCGCCGCCACCGCCGGCCCCGCGAGGGTCATCGCTGCATCGACTTCCATTCCTTGAGACGAACATCGATCTCGACAGTCATTCCTCCGCACACACATCCACACACAGACACACACACACATCCACACATCCACATCCACACAGACCACACATCCACACACACAGATCAAAGATCCTCCGTATAGCCTTAGTAGACTGTAGGGGCTAGTGCTGTTAGCGAGCACCTATGAAGGCCGGAACGGTACACGAGGGGGTGGGTGGCCAGCACCACGCCCGGCCGCCTTTGTCTCCCCAGTGGCGATGTTTACACACCGCACCAGGTACTCATTTGAGGCCGATTCGACCTAGGGGAGGCCCAGGACCGGTTCAGATAATCGTCACTGGGTGTTGACCGTGAGCGGGAATCGAACCCGAGTCGCCAGGTTCATAGCGCAGCGCGCTAACTGCTACACTACCGCTCCCACACACACAAACACACACCCCAAAAACTCACACAAACACATACATACACGCACATACATACACATACATACACATACGCCGCTCAGCTTTCCCTGCAGCACGCTGGCCAATGTCGTCTTTTGAAGGGACTGCAATTCCCCTGTCCGCATTGATCCGGCAACGCAACACAGAGTTAATGGGGGGGTGGGGGGGGGTTCTGCTCCATTTCAGATGAGAAGCCACCTACAGCTCTGCCTGCCTCCGAGTGGCCCCACGTCCTCTTCTACCCCCCCCCCCCCGCGACATTAAACTTGTACCCGTGCGCGCCACGCCGAGATTGGCAAACAATAAAGAGTCCAATCTTGACTTGAAGCTTTCGTGACTGCAGCAATCCCATACTCTTTGGTTCTTTCGGTAAAGTCACTCCTGCGTCAGCAGTTCTCCTGCTGCGTTCGTCTCACCCGACTTGAAACGGAATTGGCCAAACGGTACACTACAGGACCCATCGTGGAAAGATGGTCTCTGGGCGTCAGAGTTCAAAGTGCAGTGCGCGAAACGCTGGGCCACATCTCCCCGCAGAGCGTTAAAACCCTAAGAATGTTATTTGTGTGTCCACTATAGCCTCACCGAGGCACAATAGCCTTCAACTTGAGGGTCCTGCTATGTTGGGACGTTTGGCTAATTAAATCAACGAGTGCCTTGATAAACGCCCATTGGGAGATTTCTTATTTACAACCTCCTCCCATCACTGCCCAATGACCCCAGCCACTTGAAGCCGAGACCTGTCGGATGATATTTCACGCGAATTCCACATCGTCAGGCACGCCCCACAGAGGATACACTTGCCGAGGAGACAATTTACACAGATCTGCATTTAATAACAATCAGGCACGGACATGAATATGAACACACACACACACACCGCCCAAACTCCCGTATTTAAACACTTTACAAGGTGACTGGCAAACTGTGAAGGTTTCAACAAAGCACATCGAGTCGATTTGCGCGTCAACGTCCGTCTGGTCCGCACACACAGACGCGCACACGGACGCACACAGTGGGAACTTGTGCGCGTCGCGAAGCAGGCACGCTTCACCGCGGCTAATCAACCAACGCCGCAAACACCACCACCACCATATTCCACCAGCAAACATCAGCCGCGCGGACCTGCCTGGGGCTCGCCAAAGCGGATCTGTGTCCTGGATACCTGGGACACGCGTGTGTGTGTGCGCGCGCGTGTGTGCACGTGTGTGCTGTTTGTGTGCACAAAGGTAAACAAATAATTTGGGCTACGGCGCTCCTTGTGGAATGTCTCACGACCGTCGGGTTTCCCCGACGGCCGTTTGCGCCACTCGCGGTGTGGCGCAACTACTCTTGGTCACGTACAAATATTTGGCACGGCTTGGAGATGTGTGGGGAGGGGGATGAGGGCGAAAACGTCGCTGTCAACAGGGAGTCGATAAACCCGCTGGGCGCCACCGTGGGTTGACTTTGTCGTAGCCACAAATCAGCTTACCCCCGTAATTAGAGGCCGGTTCACTTTTAAAACACACACGAGCGCCGCGTTGTAAGAAAAACACGTGCGCGTGCAATCTGGCGATGCCGCCCGAGAGAGGTTCGCGACCTTCGCCGTGAGGCTGCCGCTAAGCGGCGGCAAGCGGAGCGCGAGCGTCCGGGATGTGGATCCCTCCTCGACTCTACCTTTGATGGCGGGGTGGGGGGGGGCCTGCATTGGGAACCTCTCGTCGGTGACGGTCGCAGCTCGCAAGGCATCGCCAACATCGGCAGCGGCAGGGGCCACGGCAGCCGAATACGGAAACGTTAAGTGAGAAATACGCAAACCGCCAGGAATGTGACAAAGGCGTGGTCTTGATTCCACGACGTCTATGAGTTGACTTCAAAAGCCTGGACTCGCTTTGACGATCGAGAAAATCTGGGGGGGGGGCTTAATTTCAGCCGGTTCTGTCTGGGACCGGCGGAAAATATTTGGGCGCCCAGCATTGCATCAGGTGCAGGACACCGCGTCTCTCGCTCTCTCTCTCTGTCCGTGGCTACCCGTTTACGCGCCACCTGCTCCGAGTCTGCCTGGTGACGCGGGAAATATTTCGGCGAGTCCTGCTGGGAACAACCGCGCGCAGACACAACATCTTGAAAGGAGTCATCTTGTGCGGCCCCCCTCTTATTGTTACCGCCACCGCCGCACACAATATCTACAAATGTGCACTCCTCGAGCAAGAGCAGCGGCGGCGGCGGCCTGCGCGGAGATCGTCGGCCGATGAAGGCCTCCACCTCCTCGAGCGCCGCGGTAATTTCTCAACTCACCACCGGGAGGCTTTGGGGGACGACTCAAACGCGGCGTCGGGAGAGACGCAGCTGTAATTTACACGTTTACACGCACACACACGTATATATACGAATACAAACTGTATCGATACTCCATGGGTATCTTTCTCCCACACCGCAAGTTCACCTCTCGCGGCCGGCCAAGGCGGAGCTCTCGCCAGTGACTCCGACTCAGAAGGAGCAGAAGGCCTCGGGGGTAGAGGCGGAATTTTGGAATCGTGGAAGGGACGGAGGGGTTAAGAGGGGGTTTTCCGATCTGCAACAGCGTAAATGTTCTGTTTTCTGCGGCGGTTATATTATAGAACGGACAGCAAATAGGGGAAGCTAAACCAGGGCCCAAAATTGTCTATCTCCAGCTGCGTTAAAATCAGGGTCAATTTTAAGCCGGATCTGTCCAGGTCACCGCCGACCTGGACAATGATTTTACCCGCAGGTCGGCCGCAGCGCAGTCGGCGGGCGGCCGCGACCATGGTGGCTACCATTGGTCACGTGTGTTCCCAACTCGAGCCTCTACGAGCGACGCGGAAAATATTCAGCGAGAAACGACGCCCCGATTAGCAACTGTAAAATCCTCCCGCTGCATGAACGTGGCCTGGCTCGGTGGGGTCGTGGCCCACGAAAAGAAACATTGATTTAGAGCGTGCAGGACGATGTGCGATGCTTTTTTTCCCCTCTGTAGTGTCCCCAAGCCTCCTCCTGCAACGCCGGGCAGCTTCTCCCCGCGTCTTCGTCCCAGAGTCGCCGACCCAAAAACCGCGGAATGGACCCACCGTGCGTTCGTACCCAGCGGGAATATTCAGGGGGAAAAGAAAGGCTCCGCCGAGTACCCCCTAGGCCTTCATTGCTGTTTTTTTTTGTACACAAACTCACACCCCCCCCCCGTCACCCTCCGACCAGTTTCTCCAAGCGAAGACCACACACACCGCCACCGCCCACCCACCTTTCCAACCCCACACCCCTCCCCCCACAACACCCCCCCATCCACCCACCCACACACCACACCGCGCTGAAGGCACATCGGTAGATTAATTTACTTTTTGGCAGATTCTCTCCGACGGCAACTCGCTACCCCCACCACCACCACCACCACCTCCTGCTCAAGTAGCAATCCTGGAGTCAAACGGCACGCGTCTCGAGCACGCCCCTCGTCGTGCCCTCGCGAAATTTCCTTTCGTCAATGACGGTAATACTTTAGAGAGTGACTGCACAGAGAGACGCGACGCAGAATGCAAAAAACAAGCGGCTTTCACCTCGCGCTCCACTGCGCTCCCCGTCGCGCCGGCGGAGGCTTCGCTAACGAGACAAAGAGCTCTTCACCCGGCATTGGCTACCCGGCAGGAGGTCACAAAGGTCGGCGACGCCGCGGGGGGACACGGCGGCGCGACCGCAACGCAGCGGCGACGTCGCGCCGCAAGTGGTCACTCGGAGGTCTCTTTTGACGAAACTTCCGGTTCAGTGTGGAGGACGCACGCGGATTTGGGGGGGGGGGGGGGGGCAGTCATGCGCCCACGAGACGAGAGGCCGCGTCGTTAAACAACGTCTCCGCCGACGCCACGCCGATACCCCCCCCCGCGCTCCGCTGCTGCAGCGCCTGCCATGGCGGCGGTCACGGCGCTATCTCACCCTCGAGAGACGGCGAGCGTCGGTTACACCGCGGCGGCGGCGGAGGCGGAGGGGCGGCGTGGGCGAGGGGGGCGGGGGGGGCGAGGGGGGTGGGGGTGGGCGAGAGAGGGAGCGGAGTGTGCCGCCACCACCACCGCCCCGGCAAACCCCTCTCTTCCGTGAACTAACACCGCGGTGCCGGTGCGGCTGGATTCACTGCGACTCCCCCGCCACCGCTGGGGGTGGAGAGGGGTGGAGGGGCGGGGGGCGGCCGCCGCCGCCGCCATCAGCAGGCGCACTTGCTCTTGCCGGCGTCTTTGACCACCGCGACCTTGCCGCCGCTCCCGCCGTTGGCGCCCGAGCCGGTGGTGCCGGGCGGGATCCAGGACTTGTCGACGGAGCGCTCCATGCGCTTCATGATGAGGTCGAGCAGCGCATCCACCGCCTTCGACACGTTCGTGCCCGTCGCCGCGCTCGTCTCGAAGTAGGGCATTCTGTGCCAGGGTCCGGGAGAAAGGGGGGGGGGGGGGTGAGGGGTCAGGGGGGGGGGTCACGGAGACTTGGGGCTATGGCTGTGGTGGCTACTACGTTTCTCGGGTCTCCCACTCCGAGCTACCAGCGAGCCGAGGAATCTTCAGCGAGACATTGAGCCCCCATATCAACGAATAATCGTTGAAGGTGACGTGTCGAGAATGGCAGTGGGCTGAGGTGGCGCTGGAGGGGGGGGGGGGGTCATAGGGTAATGGGGTAGCAAGGTTACGCCGATGGACGGTGCTGACATTTTACAATTCAGGGTGGGGGCTACCTGGCCATCGGTGACCGAAATAAACTATGCACGCGCGTGTCTGCGTCTGCTGCGTGCGTCTGCGTGCGTGCGTACTCGTGCGTGCGGGCAAAGTCCTCCGCCTGCTTGTGCGGAACCACGCGGCGATCCTCCAGGTCCGACTTGTTGCCGCACAGTACGATGTCCGGCTTATCGCAGTACGCGTGCATCTGAAGCTGGGCTGTTCGACGCAACGGGGAGGGTGGGGGTAGAGCACAAACACAAGTTCGTGAGGCCACGTCACTCGTTACACTCAAGACTCACTTATCCAAGGGCTGCAGATTAACCGTTGCTTGCGGGGTAAAATGAAATACATTTTTACTACTAGCTTGTCGAGGGTCGGTGAGTCAGTGCTTAGGTGACCGCGATCACTCCACAAGAAGCCGGACCCGAGAAGCAATAAAAAAAAAAATAGACGACACATTCTACGTCTACGTCCACCGTTCTGCGTAGGTAAACGACATATCTGCTTGTGTAACCTAATTTACGGGCGCTCTGCTTTGATCGTCGTTGTGTTGTATCTGGGCCACCCTTCTCCTGCCCCTCATTACCCTGGGTAACGTAGAAGTGACTGGCATAGGAAGTCATGCGGTGTGCATCACTGCCCGGCCAGGGGTGCTACTTGACAAACATTTCATCCACAATTCCTAGAACCCAGGTCACATCGAATTAAATTTCCTCCACTCTTTCAAGGAATATAAAGCAATTGGAACACAGCGTGCTTGCAACTGGAACATAGCGTGCCTGCCATGGGCTTTGGTGCAAAGAATAATGTTTTACTTAGCATAGGAAGAGGAAGGAATGAAACTGCATCGATGAATCCCCCCACCCCCCTCCTCTGATCTCCCCTCTCTCTTTGCAGCAGCCGAGTGGCCTGGGCCCCTCCAGCACCATCGCCTCCAGTGCAGTTGCACCGCCTGTACACTCAAGAGCCACGCCACGGAGCTCTTATTCAAGAGGTACACCCACGTGGGCCGTGAGTCTCACGAGTTTTATTTTAGGAAGGTTTTGCATTGATGATGGTGGGTCAAATTTTTCATAATAAACCACGTGATTTAATCACCCAGGAAGCCTCGCTGAATCTCAAAAATTATTTTCCAGGAGGATCCTGCTACACTTTGGGATGTTTGGTCAACTTCATTTCAAGCGGGGGGGGGGGGGGGGGGAACCGGAGTGCCCGCAGAAAACCCACCACACGTATGAGAGGGGCATAGCCCCAAAATCTCCACACAAACAGATTTGCCCTTGAACGCACTTGTTGTTCTGCCATAACCTGGCCACAAACACACAACTCAGCGGGAGGCTTTGTGAGCTTTGCAAATCTGCGTCATCTACAAACCCTCGCCTCTAAAGCGGCGGATTAAAAAAAGGTGTGCGCCACCACGGGCCGGCTATGAAAGATCGGAGCTGTGAGTGTTGGTGGACCGGTGCGTGCCGGTGCGTGCCGCGATGGCGGCGCCGCCGACTCACTCATCCAGTTGCGCACGTTGAGGAAGCTCTGCTCACTCGTCAGGTCGAACATGAGCAGGAAGCCCATGGCGTCGCGAAAGAACGCAGTCGTCAGGCTCCGGAACCTGCACGCGGCGAGGACATCGGCTCAGCTGCGTCGCTGCATCCCGGCTCGCGACAACTTCCCGGTCACGATGGGCTCTCCCCACCGACTTAGGCCTAACCCGGTCACACGCCTAGATTCCTTGCCTGGGGAGGCGTGGGGATCCGGGCAGTGAAACCAGGCGAGGGAGGGCTGGTCCCTGGGGGTACACTAGACCTCAACGTCTTTTATATTTAATATATGAAGTTATTCATTACAAACGAGACGTCGCAAGCTGCGCGACCCTCGTGACGATATCAATGTGTGACGTCATCTAATTTAAATGTAATTTACAAGTCACCCAATTTGACGTTGTATTGTTTTACCCCCACTTAGAAGTCGGTTAATCTATTTATAAATTGTTCTACTTCTACACCATCACGGCTTGTTGCTGTACCATACACGAGTAGTGATTCGAGAGCCGTTACATTTGCTGAGCAACTCTACTCGATGTATTCTTCCCAGAAGAGGCGAAAAACCCGACCATTCCAAAATTACCGACATTGATAGATTGTTGCGTCGGAGGACCTGGGAGAAAACCCATGCGTGCGAAGGGGAAACACCATCACGTAGATGGACGAGGTGGAATGAGTATTTTGCTGTAACCACCCTCCTGGCGAGCCGGGGTACATGGCACAATTTATGCGATCCACCGACCCTCGCTGCCGTCTCTACACACAGTGCTGGAATACAGATGTACATCGCCGCAACGGTCCGGCGGTGGTGGCTACGCACGCCTCTAATGACAATGACGACGATAATGACGTCGATGACGCTTGGCGGTGACGATCGCGTCTGCACTATACCTCTCTTGCCCCGCCGTGTCCCACAGCTGCAGGTGAACCCTCTGTCCCCGGCCGGTGATGCCATCGGCGTTTTCGGAGCGGTAGACCTTGCGATTGGCATGGGGAGAGAGAGAGAGAGAGGGCAGAGTGGGGGAGGTCACGGGGCGAGCGTCTCTACCCTACACCCCTGACACGCGTGGCTTAAAAAAACCGCGAACCTTGTGAACGCCGCTCGTAGGGCGATACGCGACTAGAACTTGAGAATGACATTTTTGACTGCTAATTGAAAATAGAGGAAATGCAAGTGTAATTCTAGCTGCTATAAATAAATACTATTAAAATGTCATATGCCAGTTCCTCTCCCGAGTGTCATGCATAATGTGGTTATATTGGATTGCTCATTAGATTTCCATTATAAATAATTCAAGTCGGTTATCGGAGCTTGATCACCCGAATGTGAAATTGCAGTTGTTGCTCTGCATCTACATCAGCCGTACGAAAAGAGAGAAAAGCGGATTATGGCTTTTGATTGACGAGTCGCGTTGATTAAAATTGCCCGTTGTTTGTCCTACCCAGCAGCCCCTGTATAAAAGCCACCCATGCAGCGTCCTTGCGACCGTATCGCCCGGGTACTGCCATCGGGGGAAGGGAAAAAAAAAGCAAGCGGCTAAGCTCGACAGGGCCCTACCCGAGATGAACCCGCCTGAACCGTGCCGACTGGTCACGGCGGCGTGGCGGTGAAGTACGGTCAAGCAACCTCCGGGCGGGGTTTGCAACAACTCACGACGCGCTTCTCCCGGAAGTCGATGCCCACGGTGGTGACGAACTTGCTGTTGAACTTGCCGTCCGTGTAGTTGTAGAGGAGGCTCGTCTTGCCCACGCCCGAGTCTCCGAGCGCCAGCAGCTTGATGAGGAAGTCGTAGTCGCTGTCCGACATGGCTGGGGAGGCACCCCTGCAGCAGCAGCAGCAGCAGCAACAGCACCAGTAACAGCAGCAACAGCAACAGCAGCAGCAGCAACAGCAGCAACAGCGAAGGTGCCGGTCAGTAGGCCCGCAAGCTCGTAGCCGAGCGGGCGACAGAGGCGATTGTAGAGGGCTCGTTCGAATTACGTTATAGGAGGTATTTTTGCACCCCCCCTCCCTCCCAGCCCTCCCCGCCCCCTCACCGGGATGCCAGACCAGAAACCCCCCCCCCCTAATCAGACTGTTCAGGCCAAGTGCTGTAAAGCGAGAAACAATTCAGGCCAACTGTTCTATCTTCCGAAATTAAAAACATCCGTAACAAAAGCGGAGCGAGGTCGAGGGAAGGACAAGAGGCAGCAAGGCAGGGAAAGGCGGGGGGGGGGGGGCTTCTCTCTGTAACCAGTCTATTGCACCTGGCCTAGTGTGCCGGCGCCGGCGGTGGCGGCGTGCCGTGCACAGCAGGCGGCACAAGTCACAATTCTCGTAAACGCCGGCTCGAGGCCGATTAAATTAGCGGCGGCCAGGAACCCAGTCCTGGCGCACGTCCTGATGCAATTAACCGACGGTCGGCCACCGACGCCGTGTAAACCCAGCAGCCGCGTCGATACCCGAGCAGTGACACCGGGGACCACGCACGCACCGCCCACGCACCGCCACGGCGGTTACAGCGGTCCGCTCGTGCCAACGAACTCGTGCCCGCACGGGCTGCACGACGGTGAACAGCAGGGGGCTTCGTGACTCGTCCGGGCTCTACCTCAGCTTAAAAACTAAATATTTCATCGTCTTACGTCCGAAGCAACCCCCCCCGCCCCCGCCGGCACCCACGCCGGCCGGTGCTGCTGCCGTGCAGGGTTCTGGCGAAGGCCACCCCGCGTGTGATTGTTACTCGTTACAAAGTTGCACCTCGGATTTGCCAAACAAAAACCAGCGAAGCGGAACTCTGTATTTCACCAGGCACGGCGCCCCCCCCCCCCCCCCGAGCTGTACAACTCACTCTCGGAAACGACCTGGCTGGCACAAATGACAGCTCAACGAAGCGGCTTGTTGTCACGTGGGAATTGATCGCAGACAGATACTCTCAACGCATGTTTCTAAAACGTGGAGGGAAAAAAAAAGAGTATCCGTTTGTAGAGCAGTTTCACCATCCCACGTGTCCGACAACGGCCCGCAGAAGGAGATACCAAAGAACTGATTTCGAGGTTATCTCAAGTGACCTCTTGTCCACAACAGAAGGCAGCACTCTGGCATCCACCCGGCTACAGAGTAATGGTTGCTGCCTCCTTGACGCAAATAAATGACAGGTTTGTGTAGGAGGCATATGAAGATCATGGTTCATAGGCAAGGCAGATTTCCCCCCGTCTCACAACCTTCAGTCATTCCCTCGCTCGCTCACTCCTCGCTCGCTTAGTCTCTCACTCCCCTCGCTCCCTTTCCCACTCACTCATTTTCCCCTCCCTCAATTACTCCTGCCTTTGCTTGCTCCCTTACTCACTCATTCCCTCCCTCCGTTGCTCAGTCACTCACTCACCCCACCCTAGCTTGTGCTCGCTCGCTCACTCTCTCCCACCCACCCTCCCTCCCTCACGCTCCCTTCTCTCCCTCGCTCGCGGGAAGTGGAGGATCAAAGGTTGACATGACAAACACTCCCCACATGCGCCGCGCGTAACCGTGCGATCGTAACCTCTCCCGATGTAATCACCGGAGCGCCGCCAATGACCAGGTGAGTAGGGTTTTACCGCCTTTACCAAGCTCTCGCCCCGAAAGCAAACACCGCAATCGCATTATTATTATTAGTCGAACGTCTTAATGCATTTCGCTTTTTAGAGAGGGAGAGGGGAGGGGACGGCACTCTGTTTTTTGTACCGTGGGATCAATTTGCCCGTAGGAGCTACACAAGCGGCTTCAGTGGGCAGTGCCCACGGGCCATTAGCCGTCGACCAACATTGCCCCGCGTCTCCCACGGCCGCTCTTATGCCGCGGCAACGCGCAGAGGCCCGTGTATCCCGGGCTGCTCCACTGCGTGGGACTGAACTCTAGACTTAAACCTTTTTTTTTTTTTACCAGGTAAGGCCCAATGAAGGCACATAGCTCTTTTTCACAAGCGACATGGCCACAATTGATAGCCCGACGAAGTGGCTTATCACGTCGAAATTTCTAGCAGACAAAATACTCCAAAACGCACATCGATTCTAAAATGCGACGTGGAAAAACTGGAAAAACCCGGTTTAAAATCTACACGCCCATGGGGCGAGAGACCCACACAAACTCCAAATATACAGGGGTCAGGGTCAGGGTCGAACCCACGACCTCCTGCATACCAGGCGAGGTAGTTAGCACCCCCCCCACCAACCACGCCACCCCCTTGAAAATTATAGCGGCCATTCGCCGAGCTCCTGCCACTGCGGTCCCCACCGCTTGACTTTCCAAAGATCAACAACTCCATCACGCTCGCCAACATCGCTGCCCGTTCCGCAACCGAGCCACATTCTCGAAAACGGCCGGCGGATAATTACCCCTCAAAACGACACCCCCGTGTGCATTGTTCGGATACTTTGCGCGATCGTTGCCGCTTGAGGGTTTTGTGCGCCACGGCAAGAGATTGCGAGCGAGGCGGACCCACGCCACCCACTCCCAGAAATGGCAAGCTCTCTTTGTCCATCTTTAGGTATTTTCGTGTATCTGTGTGGCCCCGCTCGCTGCAGTCCCATTGGCCGTTCCGCGATCACAAGACGTGAGGTGTCGGACACTTTAAAGGTGTGGGGGGTAAGGTGCAGGTGTGGATTTTCTTTCCCGGGACGGTCGCACGCCAAAAGCGATTAAGGACCAATTAAGATTTAGAGGCGATTTGTCAATCTTTATTGCACAACGGTAGAAATGCTCGTGAAATACCACGGCGTTAAGACGCGATCGGACGAACCGGCCTTCGACCAGACCGGGACGGCGGATGGGGGGGGGGGTGCGTCTTATCTCGCGGAGGCGTCAAACCATTGTCGCCTTCCATAAATAAGCCGCGTTTGTCCAAAATTGGGGATAATTACCGTGAAAAATGTTCACCCCCCGCGCACGCGTTTGAAAGGCAAAAAGGCGCAGCCCTGCAATTACTTGCTCGCGCCACCGCTGGCGGAAGGGCCCACTAGAGGGATGTCTAGAGAACCCTCCTGTCGGGTAGTATCGCGAACTCTTCCGCACTGGTAACGTGTCGTGCATCCGTCTTACGCAACGCAAAGCGCACCGTCGTTTCAACCGCCGCACCGAGAGATGGAACCGGTGGGCCCCTTTCGGATTGCAAGCCCGGTGCGACAACCATTGCAACGCGGGCAAGCAACGTCCTGCCATTTGTGTTAAACCGAACGGCGATTTTTGAAGCGTCGAACCATTGGGGTTGCTCGATTTTGTTTAACTTCGCCTAATCGAAGCTGCCAGTTCAATGACGCTGTGGGTGAGGCAAGTGTGACCCTTGGCCTCCTCCAGGCCACGTCCATGGCTAATACTCCCTCTCAGCGCCGGCGCCACGTCGCACGCTTAAAGAAATAAAGCAGCATCATCATCATCAAGCGCTACGGCGAAGAGCTCGCAATGTACGTGTGTATGTTGAACTTCCTTCGTACCTTTCGATTTAAAGCTTTCGTGACTGCAGGGATTCATCTTCTTGGTTCTTTCGGTAAAGTCACGTAGAAGGGAAATAATAAAATAATACAAATAAAACATAATAAAATAAAATTCTCACGACGTTTCGGCAGCTTGCGTTGTGTCTCTTCTCACTCTACTCCTGATTCACACAAGCTCCTACCTCGCCCCGCTCATCTCACTCCATGTTCTTTGTCAATGTCCATACGTCATAGCATACGTCAAACGTATGTCCGTAAGTTACAAGCAAAAACAAACATTTTAGACTTCCATGGGATATGCCCGTGTACGCGTTGAGGCCAATCCTCGGGTCGGAGGGCCGTGCAGTCATGCGATGGTGACATGAAGCCCCAGGGGCCAGCAGGAAAACCCCCAAAAAAACCGTGAAGGATTGTCCCTAAAATTAAACTATGTCACATGTTCACAAACGCACTCTTCACTTTGCTTCAAAACCACACGCTGCTCCGACCACGCAGCGCGCCGCTTTGTGCGACAGCAATTCGATTTCATGCGCAGTTCCATTTGGAATGCACGCACGGCGCATTTAATCAAAGGTCTCTGATTTGGCACGGCAGGCCCTGCCGACGCAACGCATCGCACGCGGTTTCTGTCTTCGAAATAAAATTGTTTGGTGGTAAAAAAAAGAACAGCGGTCGCGCGGGGGCCGCGACTGATTTTCACAATTTGTCGGTTGGTCAACAATCGTCGTAATCATTGCCAATTCTTACATTTCCATGCAGGAGCGGGGGAAGTGGAATGTCACAATTACAGAGACATCGTGGCCATGGAGGCACGGGGAGGGAGGTCAAATCGGCCGTTCTCAGAACACTGAAAGAGACACGGCCGAGATTCCTGAGTTCCATTCCAGGTTTCAGCCACTCACGATTCAAACTGAACCGGCTTCCCAAGTCTCGCAGAGTGGATGGTGACAGATTGGTCTCCAATTAATCTACCAAAATCAAAATCTCGTTTAGTTTGTGCTTTCACTTGATTTGGGCTAAATTCCAGTTCTCAGAGTGAATTAAAATTAATATTGACACTTGGGAAACGCTCTTTGCAGGACTGTTTCTCTGCACAGGGTGATGCACTGCTCTCTGGGCACGCGGAATGCAAATATCCCACCGGTGGAAAAGGGGGGGGGGGGGGTAAATAAAAAAACTAAAATTGGATAACGCAACAAGGAACGTGATAATGTTTTCGTTGTTAAAAATCCCACAAAGGAGGGCTTTACATCATTTCAAGATTCCATACACAAGGTGTGGTCTCCAATTTGCAATTCCCAGCAGGGAATGCATTACACTTCAAAAATACCAGCAGATACGGCGCTGCCCGTTAACGTTATGGACCCACGTGAAGTGTTAAAACGTGAGCTCATCGCGGCGAGCTGGTGGCTCCGGGCGTCAAGAGCTCCGAACAGGCGCGGGACCAAATCCGGGATCCAAATCCGGGATCCAAATCCGGGATCCAAATCCGGGATCCAAATCCGGGATCCAAATCCGGGATCCAAATCCAGGATCCAAATCCAGGATCCATCCGACCCCTCCCCCCCCCCGATTAAACCGTGCTCTCGCGTGTGGTGCGAGTGGATGGTCTCGGCTCCGGCAGGTGACAAGTCAAACATATCGGTTTGATCTTCTTGGTTCTTTCGGTAAAGTCACGTAGAAGGGAAATAATACAATAATAAAAATAAAACATAATAAAATAACATTCCCTTCTACGTGACTTTACCGAAAGAACCAAGAAGATGAATCCCTGCAGTCACGAAAGCTTTAAATCGATATCGGTTTGACTACCAAGCTGCCAAGTGATTAGCAAGGCGCAAAGATAAAGTGCCGCCCCCACCGCCCCGTTGTGCGAAACCGGAGGTCACTTGACGAATTCTCTTCTAAGTAGTTCTGCGATATCTCGTTCAGCAGGCCGTTTCTCTCACATGGGGGGAGGGGGTGATGCAGAGTGCTTTGGACAGCGTTCCGAATGGTCGCTTCCTCTCGTCACGACGCCGACGGCAAATCGGATAAAAATTGGGGGGGCACAATAGAAAACATCTGGGCTGATCTGCCAACACAGCACCGCAGCCCCCGAAGGCTTTTTAAGCAGCTGCGCTCAGAAATCAAGTCACCCACTTCCGATAATAGGGTTTTCCCCTTTTTTCTGGCAACAAAACAGGTGTTAAGATGTTAAAACATCAACGGAAACCTTTTACAAGGAATCATGTCTGCATTAACCACAATACTTGTGGTCAGAATGCAAACAAAAAACACTGATAATATATCCATTGTCCTTGAAACTGATTGGTCTACACCAGAGACAGCTACTTCCGTTTAGCACGTTTGGCTACGTACTGATGCGAAAGACGTTCACTACACACACACATACACAAACAGAAACGCGCTCATCCTAACATATACACACACACTTACTCAAAGACAAAACACACACACCCATCACATGTACAGAATCCTGTTCACCATTGGCGTTTGTCTGTATGAAAGTACAAGACTAACAGGAAAACTCAGAAACATTCTTGGATTATAAATTCGAGAGGGAGGTCAGAAATCTATCGATGCGGATCAAAATAATGTCCATCTCACACCGATTCTGGGGATTGGCGGTGTGTCTTGCGAGTGGTAACACCTGGGTCTGTTCCATGACCTCCTGCAGGGGAACCTTTGGCACTTCACGTGATCTGAAGGTGCACCTAGCCTGGCACAAGGGACATCACTGCCACTTAGTGGCGAAGAGTGACCGTTGTTGCTCTTGGGCACACATCAGCACTGGGGAGACAAAGGTGGTCGGGCGTGGTGCTGGCCACCCACCCCGTCGTGCAGAATACGGCATCGCATGCTTTCGGATGCGCTTCTGCGGCCGTCTGGAACGCTCTTCCGTCCGAGAATGGGAAGCCATCGGAGCTATACATTTTTTTATCCAGATTCAAAACTAATTTCTTTAGAACTGCCTTTTTTGTTTGGACTGTCGTCCTTTTCCCGCACCTCCGATTAGTGCGGTTGGCTACGTACGGCGCGAAAGAGGTTTCATACCGGCTCGTGAACAGCTCCTGCCCCAACAGTCTGTTAAGGCTGTAGGGGGAGGGTGGGGGAGGTTCTGTTGGCAGGAGGCTGGAGCGGTGAAGGGGGTGGCTCACAAGCGAGCGAGGCCTGTTGAGACACCCAGACCGCGCCCTGCGCCGACGACATTCCTGGCGTGAAAACAACCTAATAATAAAACACGTTCCATAGCCAGTGTTGACTCGGGTAGAGCGTGGTGGCATTTCATTGGTGGGTCAATGGGTTGGACACGTGTGTGTGCGTGCGTGCACGCGCGGATATAACGAGTGTTTAGGCTGCGATGTGCCCTGTGCATTTGGCAATTCAGCGGGAACAGCAGGAGCAATGGATTCTTGAGTCTATCCGTGCGGCACTTTTGAGTGTTACCCACACGCATGGAGGGCGGGTTTTTTTTTTTTCCCTCCGTGTGCTCCGGTTTTCCTTCCAAAACGACAAACGTTCGTTAATGATGGAAGCGGTTAATCACCGGAATTCTTCAGGGTTCTCCTGATGGAAGACGCCTGGAGTTCAGCCAAGGAGGCTCCCCCCCCCCCTACAACGGATGAGATTGACACTGCGTCCCGGACGCGTTTTCGGTGTCGCACAGTGTGCCGTTCGGCAAAGACGTTTCACCGCCGGCCCAAACTTCAGATAGGTTCCTGGAAGAAGCAACCTGTCTTATGGAGCAAAACGTGCCGATCAGTTTACTCTCCAACACACCGCTGCGCTTAAGTAGTAACTAATCGGCACGTTCTGTTTACGTGACAAACCTTGCCAATTGGCTGCGCCGGGGTGGTGGCGGGTTTAACGACACATTTATATTTACGCGATCTAACCCGGAAAAAATAAATCTTTACTCAGGATGTTGGTCGTGAAAGGCCTACTACTGCATGTTAAACAAAACAACAAAAACACGGAGAGAAGTATACATCACGACTGTGGAAACCTACACGGAAATGAATGACATTATCATTATAATCGCGGTGACTCCCTAGGGGAGCATCCTGCGAGGAGGGAGGGAGGGAGGAGGAGGAACGCGTCGTAAAAACGCAACGACTTCATTGAACGCTCAGCCTTTTTACAAGCGGGTTTAGTACATCGGACACCTTCTTCGCAGAATTCACGGCGTGGTGGAGCCGTGAAGCGAAACTGCCAAGAGGCGCACTGTAAAATTTACGACAAAGCGACAGGCCAAGGTAAAGTGACAGGAGGTACGCGGGTGGCATTTTCACGGTCGACCGCTTTTAGCTGTTGGCCTGAATGTGTGCTAAAAAAATCACCACCAGCAACAAGATAACTTTAAATTATAAATATATCTCCCCCCCCCCCCCCCCACGATCGCATGTCGATTTGTGCTCTCTCGTCACGAGATGAGAATCCACCTGCATCTCTGGCGGAGCAACCTCCGACGCATTTTCTCACCCGCTCTGCCACCGAGGCTAACACGTTCGTCACGCGGCAGACAAAGTGATGTTATTAATTCTCAGCGCCGAAATTTAGCCGAACATCATCAACGCTACAAACGGTCGGGTGCCTGTATTCAAACCCACCACCCACCTGGCCACGTCAAGGGCTAACAGATACGTAGAAGTGATACTGCGCCTACAGCGGTGCACAAACAACAGAAAGACATTTATATTCTTGGTTCTTTCGGTAAAGTCACGTAGAAGGGAAAAAATAATAATTTTATTATTTCCCTTCTACGTGACTTTACCGAAAGAACCAAAAATATGAATCACTGCAAGTCCCGAAAGCTTTAAATAATAAAATTATAATTTTTTCCCTTCTACGTGACTTTACCAAAAGAACCAAGAATATGAATCACTGCAAGTCACGAAAGCTTTAAATCAAAAAAGACATTCGTGAATAACACTGCTCAAAAATGAAAAAAATATACATACAATAGGCGACATTTCAAGCAATGGCCCCCTTTCGCATACCACAGAGAGAGAGGGAGAGAGAGCCCAGAGAGATCTTAGAGAAAATGTAGTTAAAGGCCACACGATGCGGCACGACACACCATGGGGCCCCCCGAATGAAATGCAATTTTCAGAACGTTTCTAAGGTGAGCAGCCTCAAGTTGGCATAGCAACGATTACCCAGATTACCCACGAGTAGGCGGGTAACGGTTTGGGCGCGTTGACCATCGCAATGGGGAGGAGAGAGGGGTTAACCACACGACTGTTGCCGACGATGAGATTGTGGATTTGTTGTTACAGAGAGAAAGGGGGGGGGGGCGCGCTCGTAACCCCCCCCCCCCTCTTCTCACACAGCTTGAAGGGGGGGGGGGCGGCTCGGGTTGACATCCGCTCCTCGTGGGAGCCTCCCTCTTCCTTCCCCTGGACCAAACTCAAAGACAACAAGAGCACTCCCGAGAGCTGGGATGGTGCCGTGGCCTAGCGGTCAGCAAGGGCGCTGGAGTTGTAAAATCAGAGGACGCCGGTTTGTTGTCCTTCCGCCGCACCTCCGATTAGCATGGTTGGCTACGTACGGCGCGAAAGAAGTTCAACGGACATACACACTACTATACACTACGCTACAATAATACATTGAGAACTCCTTTCTATAAAACTGCTTTGTGCGTTTAGCTTGTTGTCCTTCCGCTGCATCTCCGAATAGCGTGGTTGGCTACGTATGGCGCGAAAGAAGTGCACACATATAAACTACGATACATTACACACTATACTACTACATACCTGTCAACCCCTTATCAGTGCCCTACCTTATTACAGACCAATTCAGACCTTATTGGTCACCCCGTGCCATTATAAATCTCAACGTTCATCCTACAGTTCCATAACAAGGGAGAAACACAATCAAAATGGACAAAACATAATTTTTTGGCCCGTATTGAAATGGCCGTACACCGTATGGATCTGAAAATGCAATTTCCCTGTACCAGAATACGGGTAACCCGTATGGGTTGAGAGGTACGCTACTATACGCTACACCACACCACGATACCACATTGAGAACTCTTTTCTTGAGAACCGCTTTGTGTTTAGTTTGTGGTCCTTCCCCCGCACCTCCGATTAGCGCGATTGGCTACGTAGGGTGCGAAAGAAGTTCGACGGACATCTCCCGGCGTGGCAGTTGTAAGAAAAGTGCAAGTGTCTTCCATGCCCCCCCCCACCCCCCGCTGCCACTGTCCAATGGGTACGCAGTGGTTAGCCACAACAGAACAATATTGCCTTGCCATATCTGCTCCTCTGGGTAAAACACTTTCTTTTTTTTCAGCCCATCAGCCACACCGCCTTCTGGGATTGCATAATCTCTGCAGCATGGCTTAAACGCAAGCAGCCTCTGGACCAGTTTTGACAAGCAGTGTCTCATCAGCAGCCAGGCTGGCTTGAACCAATGCCCGCGAGTTTCCAGACGCTGGTAGGCAAGGACCTGCTCCTGTTACATGCAGTAGGCTAGGCAGGGAGTGTGCGGCGAGGTAAAGTGTGGGTCCTCCGACCTCTCCCGAGACGTCTGGCAGGCGTGGAAAAGTAGGCCAAGTACCCTCTTCGGAGGGGCTCCAAGGCGCCTACGAAGTGGAGGCCCTTCTGCCAGCAGTGACGCGAGCGAGCGATTGCACGCTGGGAGACGTGACGAGATGGAGGTGGGGACCATCGTCCGATCGTTCGCAAATCATTACAACCCTGGGGGAGAATCAACCAGGAATGGAGAATATATATCGTTTCAATGAGGCTTCGGCCAGAACCACATTATGGAATTCATCGCTCACTCCAGCGTGACAAATTGCTCCCGCGGCCTTCGAACGTCGAGTGTACGTTGAACATTTGAAATTAATGGCCTTTATTTACCCACAAAAAGCCGGAAAGACTATTCTTTAGGTTGGGTCCGTGCATTCTTTTGGCCAGTTCCATTTAGAAACGTGCGTTTGGAAGTATTCAGCTGCTATAAATGTCCACGTGATTAAGCCACTTTTCGTTGAGCTGTCATTTGTGGCCAGGTCGCTTCTGAAAAAAGAGCTATATAGTTCGTACTCAGTGGGTCTTACCTGGTGTAAGAAATAACAATAGTATAGTCGAACAATGGGCATTTGGCTCTCTGGGGAGAAACCAGAAAGCCCAGGTAAAGCGCAGTACGTGGCGGTGCCGCTCAACGCCCGGCAAAGACGGGATTCATGCATCCATCGCTGCTGCACCGCCCACTTGCAGGATGGATCGTCACCTCGGCGGAATTTCTCACTCAATACTCTCCAGCTCGCCGGTGGACTCCAGCCGGCTGGCACTTCATAATAGCCACCGCCATTTAGCGAGAGGTACGCTGGATGTGGTGTTGCTGGGTGCACGTTTTTGTTTTTCAGGGTCGCCAACCCAGACAGATCCACCGGCTGAAATGAAGCCCTGGTCAGTTCTCCGGCGCGTTTTTAGGGTCGTGCAGCGTTTTGTTTGGCACGACGTCCGACGTTTTTGCTCCACGTGCCGGGAGCTTCTACAGGAACTTAAAATCTAAATCGAAGATGCTTCCAAACACACCGAAATGTCAGACGCGCCGAACAGCACGCGGTACAACCGGAAAACATCGGAGAGCTGCAGGGCATCGCTCCGACAAACACGATGCAGCGGTAAGCCCCTGTTGTCGCCAAA
Source organism: Lampetra planeri (assembly GCF_965212315.1). Taxonomy (NCBI): domain Eukaryota; kingdom Metazoa; phylum Chordata; class Hyperoartia; order Petromyzontiformes; family Petromyzontidae; genus Lampetra; species Lampetra planeri. The sequence goes on along the minus strand of NC_136145.1, from coordinate 3,069,951 downwards.
GCCCTGCAAATGTCACCGAGAACACAACCCACCCACTCCATGCCACGCCACGGCACACCGCTCTGACCTCCGTCGAAATTAACCGACATTGATTTTTCAAATATCAGCGGCGGCAGGCGGTCAGTCGGGAGTATGGCTAGCGACCCGCACAGCGCAAATATGCGAGCCCTCCCCTAGCAACGGCCGAATAATGAGATGCATCAGCCATCGCCACCCAACGCAGAAGCGCGGAGCGACACGCTCCATCTGCCGGCACGGAGGGAAATAGCTTTTTAATTATATATTAAATTTGCTCGCCTCCGGCTTGGCCGGGCAGACTTCCCAGGTCGTGAAAGGGGTCAACCTCAAGGCCGCCCCGTGCCGGGTCGATCGGTGAGCCCCGTTGCCCGTGTGATGCATCGACACGACAATGCGCGCCGACGGGACAGCGCTGCCCAAGATAATTCCCAATTGGACGCAGGCTGGCGGGGACGGATGGTCCCGTTGGCGTTGGCGGGGGGAGGGGGCGGAGGGGACGGCTGTGGTGGAGGTTGGGGCCCCAGAAGCGGTGCATTGAAACGGTGCCTCTCTGCGTCGTCATTGGCGGCGCTCTCGGGGTGCCCTGCACGGCGCTCGTCGCCGCGAGTCCGCGCCCCACCCACCCCCCCCCCCCCCCCCACCGGAGACGAGGAGTGATCGCCATCGTCGGTCAACTACAAATTATACGTAAACACGATTTTTGTTCCTGGGTAGTAAGTGTTATTTTCCAATTGCTTTTGCCTCAAAAGTACAGAAAATGGTTATTATTCCCCACAAACTTTGCTTTTGTGACCAGGACTTTACGTGACGGAAATACACAAATTCGCCCGTTGTCTCATTGAAAAAAGGTACATTTCAAAATATCACTGTCCTGGTCACAAAAGAAAATTGTGTGGGGAATAATAGCTTTTTTCTCTACTTTTGAGGCAAAAGCAATTGGAAAATAACACTACCCAGGAACAAAAAAAATACGTATTTATTTTGTTACAGTGTTACCACAGGGTGATCCTGTGCGTGTGCGTTGTGTAGGGAGTTGTGGGGGAACCGTGACGTCACGGTGGCCGGGCTGATTCATCGATTCGCTGCGGGATCAACCGCACCCCCCCCTCCCCCCCCAACCCCAAAGCCGTGTCAGTCATCAGGCTTGTTTGGCCATACTTCCCTACGCTGGTCAGTGCAGCTTGAAGGGAAGGCCCAGATATCACTGACGTGGCCAGAAATAAAATTACGGTGACAGGGTTCGGAGCGCGACTGTGTCGTGTGCTCTGCTACGTCCGAGGGAAGGGTGAGCCCAGAACCTGTTCAGGCGATACTCGCCACAGGATGTTATCCGTGGCCGGGAATTCAACTCGTGCGGTCTGGTACATTGTGCAGTGTGCCAACAACTGCGTCACCGCACCACCCTAAGGGGTACATTTAAATAGGGAAAAGGTAAAGGTGCAGCCCTGCAATTTCTCGCTCACGTCACTGAGAGAGCGCTCTACAGAGTCCTTCTGGATGGTATTTGGCCTACCTTTCAACTCTTCCGTGCTCTGGCCAAACTGCGAGTCAATCAACTGTGGCGTATCCTGGGTGGGCCAGTCTTGGAGCGGGCGGGCGGAGGGGGGGCAGAAGAATTTTAGAAAGTTGCCCCATTGTTTAATAAACTCCCACGTGGCCGTGAGATCGAACGAGCGACCTCTGCAATGCAAGTCCAGCGAGCTGAGCGTGACAATCGCCACGGTGCCGAGCGTCCCCCCCCCTCCCCGACGAGCGACGCCCGCAAGTCGACGAACACACCGCGCGCAATCGTTGAACGGCGCTAGTCGCGCCGTGCCGGCGAGAGACCTTCCCTGGACGGGGGTCGGGGATCGTGGCCACGGCGACTCGGCCGAGGGATGGAATTCCATGGCGCGAGCGTTCTTGACGTCGGCGCGAGAAAATGTTCGGCCGTGCCACGTGCACGCGCTTAAATTAACGTGGCAAAGAGACGTTGCTGCTACTGCATCTGCTGCACTGCGACTGCGTTTTTTCGAAAGCCCGGTATGACGCACACACGCACGCAGGAACACACACGCACGCACGGTAGTATTGCAGTGCTAGGCAGTGTCACGGCCTCGCGGCACATTGACACATTCGCGATTACACAAATACCACACCCACCCACCCAGGCACCTGCCATCCAACAACTTCTCTTAGACACGCCAGCCACTGCACGAACAGGACACCCCACACTTCAGCCCAGTCTCGACCAGACAAAGATCCCCCGTGCAGCCTTTAACAGACCGCATACGTAGGTACGTTGAACTTCTGTCGCACCGTACGCGAGCCAACCGTGATCAAATCGGAGGTGCGGGGGAAGGACAATAAATTTAAACGCAAAAATCAATTCTCAAGAAAGGAGTTTTCAATCTAAACTGCTCGGACAAGTGCTGTCAATGATCACCTATGACACGCGAAGGGGGGTGGGTGGGTGGCTAGCACCACGCCCGGCCACATGTCTCCCTAGAACCGATGTTTAATACACTGCATGAGCTACTCATTTCAGGCGGAGTCTACCCAGGGCGGGGCCCAGCGATGGCTCAGATAATTGTCACCGGTGTTGGCCGCGAACTGGAATCGAACTCGGGTCGGCAGGTTTGTAGCGCGGCGCGCTAACCGCTTCCCACGCGCACACACACACACCCCACGCACGCACACACACCCCACCCACGCACACACCACACACACACCCCACAAACGCACACAGACACACCCTACTCACGCACGCAGGCACACACCCTACTCACGCACGCACGCACACACGCCACCCACGCACGCACGCACACACGCCACCCACGCACGCACGCACACACGCCACCCACGCACGCACGCACACACGCCACCCACGCACGCACGCACACACCCCACCCACGCACGCCCCACGCACGCACGCACGCACCCCACCCACCCACGCACGCCCCACGCACGCACGCACACACCCCACCCACCCACGCACGCCCCACGCACGCACGCACACACCCCACCCACCCACGCACGCCCCACGCACGCACGCACACACCCCACCCACGCACGCACCACGCACGCACCCCACCCACCCACGCACGCACCACGCACGCACCCCACCCACCCACGCACGCACCACGCACGCACCCCACCCACCCACGCACGCACCACGCACGCACCCCACCCACCCACGCACGCACCACGCACGCACCCCACCCACCCACGCACGCACCACGCACGCACCCCACCCACCCACGCACGCACCACGCACGCACCCCACCCACCCACGCACGCACCACGCACGCACCCCACCCACCCACGCACCACGCACGCACCCCACCCACCCACGCACGCACCACGCACGCACCCCACCCACCCACGCACCACGCACGCACCCCACCCACCCACGCACGCACCACGCACGCACCCCACCCACCCACCCACGCACGCACCACGCACACACCCCACCCACCCACCCACGCACGCACCACGCACGCACCCCACCCACCCACGCACGCACCACGCACGCACCCCACCCACCCACGCACGCACCACGCACGCACCCCACCCACCCACGCACGCACCACGCACGCACGCACCCCACCCACCCACGCACGCACCACGCACGCACCCCACCCACGCACGCACCACGCACGCACCCCACCCACCCACGCACGCACCACGCACGCACCCCACCCACCCACGCACGCACGCACCACGCACGCACCCCACCCACCCACGCACGCACCACGCACGCACCCCACCCACCCACGCACGCACCCCACCCACCCACGCACGCACCACGCACGCACCCCACCCACCCACGCACGCACCACGCACGCACCCCACCCACCCACGCACGCACCCCACCCACCCACGCACGCACCACACACGCACCCCACCCACCCACGCACGCACCACACACGCACCCCACCCACCCACGCACGCACCACACACGCACCCCACCCACCCACGCACGCACCACACACGCACCCCACCCACCCACGCACGCACCACACACGCACCCCACCCACCCACGCACGCACCACACACGCACCCCACCCACCCACGCACGCACCACACACGCACCCCACCCACCCACGCACGCACCACACACGCACCCCACCCACGCACGCACCACACACGCACCCCACCCACGCACCACACACGCACCCCACCCACGCACGCACCACACACGCACCCCACCCACGCACGCACCACACACGCACCCCACACGCACCCCACCCACGCACGCACCACACACGCACCCCACCCACGCACGCACCACACACGCACCCCACCCACGCACGCACCACACACGCACCCCACCCACGCACACACACACGCACACGCACCCCACCCACGCACACACACACCACACACACCCCACCCACGCACACACACACCACACACACCCCACCCACGCACACACACACCACACACACCCCACCCACGCACACACACACCACACACACCCCACCCACGCACACACACCACACACACACACACCACACACACCCCACCCACACACACACACACACCACACACACCCCACCCACGCACACACCACACACACCCCACCCACGCACACACACACACCACACACACCCCACCCACGCACACACACACACCACACACACCCCACCCACGCACACACACACCACACACACCCCACCCACGCACACACACACCACACACACCCCACCCACGCACACACACACTACACCACACCACACACACACACACCACACACACACATCCCACCCGCGCGCGCACACACACACACAGCGAGACGGTCCTCCCTCTCTCTCGCCCCGTCGCAGAGTTTCTCAACCCCCCCGTGTCCTCGCGACGCCCTCGGCGGCATGGCTCTCCGGCGATGACCAACCATCCGGAACGGGCCGTGTGCCGTGGCTACATTTGCATGCGGACAGAGGTTTGGTGGCCGGTGAATGCGGAAAGGCGGAGGAGGACCGTTCGGGGAGGGGGGGGTGGTGGTGGAGGCTGACGTTGAGAAGCAGGACTCGACTGAACGCAGCACAGCCAACACCAACACACGTTAGACAGCACACCACCTGACACATCAACACCCCCATCTACAATGCATCACACCCTCAAATTAGACACAGGACAAGCACAAACACCCACATCCCAACACGACTTTGGCTACAAGCAACACACCCCCAGGCGTTTAGGGGCAAGTGCTGCACACGGACACACACAGATACACGGACACATCCGCACACCCTCCACTTGCACAGCTTTCCCCACTCACGCAATCGGGGCCCTCTGTTGAACACAACACAGGCGCACGCGACCCTTTCACAACTGCACAACACACTCATACGTGCCCACCGCTGCAAGGAGGTGGTGACCTTTTGTACACGCAGGAGAGTGTGGCCATCTCTTGGGTTATATCGCGTAAATGTGTCGTTAAAACCCGCCACCACCCGACACAGCCAAAGAGTAAGGGTTGTCACGTAAACAGAACGTGGCCAATTCGTTACTAGTCTAGCACACTGGGTTGTGTTGGAGAGCCAAGACACAACATTTACAATCAGAGTACGACGTTTCGACTAATTACGACAGCCAGATTTGGGTTTTAGCGACACATTTATATATTTACGCGATCTAACCCAAAAAGAAAAACCTCTATTATGGATGATATTGGTCGCGAAAGCCTGCCACGTGTTAAACTGCCATTTCTGGTGTTGACTCGCGAGGGGTGGGAGGGCTACCGTTCCTCTCGGCTCAAAGAGGACAGCAACCAAGTCGCATTCGCGCAAAGCTACGAGCATCTAGCTGCGGTGCAAAAAAAAACCACGAAAACGCCGGAGCGCGCGTGAACGCACACCGCGAGCGGTGAGCATGGCTCTCGAGTGCGCAGGCGGTGCGACTGCGCCGGCGACCCTACGATGAGCAGGAGGGGCCCCCGGGCGCTGGAGGGGCCATGGGTGCCGGGGCTATGGAGAAGGTGGGTCGGGGTCGCAGGGTGGGGAAATCTTTCCACGCACGAGCGAATGAACACAAATAATAATAGTCAACCGCGCTACGCCAGCGACTGAGACCACTGCGAAACAAACCGATACCACAACACAAAGGGCAACGAGCTCCGTCTCACTTCCCCTGCCCTAGCCGATCGCCATAGCCTGGCCCATTGGCGTGTTTGACAAATACAGTGCAAACACACGCGTGACCAACGACCCGGCATACCCCCCCCCTCAATCTCGACCACCGCGTCAAAATCGACTTGGCCGCGGCGCTCCTCCACTCCGCTCGCCGGACCGGTCGGAGAGGTGCCGGCAGTACCAAGCGCGCCGACGGCTCTCGCACGCCGCAGGGAATGAACGCCTCGCCGGCAAAGTTGCCGGCTTCAAGCAGACGAGGGGATTTGATTTAACGTCCCGAGCGTTGTTCGGCACGGCGCCCAACGTTTTGTTCCACGTGCTCCGAAGAAACTCCCGGCGGCACGTGGAGTGAAACGTCGGACAACGCGCGGAACAACACGCAGCGCAGCCCGTGAAACAACCTGGGCAGCGGGGCCAAATTTCTCACCGGATATTTTCCAGGCCTCACCCAGCTTAAATATACGCTGCCAAGCTTGGCGGTGTTCATTCAGACGCCGTCTTTCCGACAGACCTGTTCTTCACCCGAGAACGGCTGCTTGCGTTGTGGCCGAAACGTCGTGAGAATTGTATTATTTTATTATGTTTTATTTTTATTTTTTTATTATCTCCCACCTACGTGACTTTAACGAAAGAACCGAGAAGAAGATTTTCCAGGCCGTTGGAAGAGACCGGAGTAGATGGCACGTGACCACAAATAGCCACATCCCGTATCGAGAGGAGGTATAATGGATGTGGTGTGCCGGATGTGGACATTTTCTCCAGGTCACCGACCAAAGATCGACCCCCCACCCCCCGGGTGTCTGGGTCATAACCCAACTACGGTGCCGCCAATGCCGGTCGGGAAATGAATCTCCCCGCAAGCACGAATAATACGTCACATTTATGTGTGTGGCCAGGTAAGAAGATCCCGTGAACCATAGGAGGGAAACACGACAGAGATGCCCACCGTGGAAACGGCAATGAGATCTGCCATGTGTGTGAAATCGACCTTCATAGCTCATCAAATTCCTCCAGTCTAAATAAAGACATTTGATTCGGTGCTGGATGGATGATTGCTGCTACAAGAGACCATGAGATATGGCAATGACTTGATGGCTTTCATCCAGCAGTGGAAAGAACATGACTGACAATGAAGATCCACATTGAGACCCTAGTGTCTCGGTTTAATAACTATTTTTTTTTATCAATCTTAATTCCAGCTGCGCTTTCAGAGCAGTGCAAACCACAGAAGTACATTTTTATCGGCATGCTACAAATGCCAAACTTTCCCACTTGCTCTGCTACAGACAAGAATGTTTGTTGCATGGCAATGAAACATATCCATCTCTCTCGCTTCTGAAAACTGGAATGTAGCCCAATTAAGTGGAAAACAACGTACATTTTTTAAATCTTTTTGTGTGCGAGTGGAGTCACTGATGACCAGGCTGAGAACACCAACTCGCTACACTTGAGAAACCGGTTTTATTACAGGAGGCTGAAAAGCTGGATTCGAACCCAGGATCACCTGGGCCACTGTTTTTTTTTTTGAAACAGATCAGGGAATTGTCCGTGTTCCCGATTGGACGTGTATCAATATCATGGCCGATCATGATATCTAACCTATAATAAAATGGGTTCATTTAAATCCTGCAGCCACTAGAGGCACTACACGTATGACAATGGCAACATTATTTAACCATCCTTTAATCTAATCATGAACTTGAACCGTGAGAATGCTTTATAATGAAGACAAACGTTTTCAAAAAGGTACCCTGCAAGTTTCCTGCTCATGCCACGGATGGTGGAAAAGTCTCTACTAGAGGGAGCTTTCGAGTGCCCCCCTGGAGGCTATTTTGGCCTTCTATCCACACTGGCCAGAAGCCTCGTAGCAAGGTGGAAGTACCCACACTTTACCGTACCACACGTGACCAGCCTATCGACTTAACCGTGGTGAACTCCATCACACCGCTGGGTGGACAGAGATGGGAGGCGGTGGAGGGGGGAGATTTAAGAAACTAGCACCGTCGTTTCAATCGCCGCGCCAGGAGATGGAATCGAACCGGCGACCTCTGGATTGCGAGCCCAAAGCGCCGACCGTGACGATGAAGTGCGACTGTGAAATCGAGACGGTGAATGACCACAGAGCGGCGTTCGTGACAGTCTCGGGGCATCGCTGCTAAGCCCACGGGGCCAGCACTATCCGTGTTTAAAAAATGCTTTTTGCGCCAGAAATGGTTTTTTTTTGTTCCAAGTTAGTGCCAGTCACATGGGCCCCATTCCTGCCTCGTAAAAAAAAAACCCACATCAGTGGGCTCATTAAGGCGTCGCTAATCCCCCACGAGGAACCATTCTCCAAGTCCACGCGCCCAATTAGTGACCCCACCAGTCAGCCCCCGGTGGCCACAAATCAGCTGCGAAGATGAACATACAAGGGCACGAGGTCTGGACAAGGGGACCGGACAAATCCACACGAGTCCAGCAGTGGCTAAGTGAGCCCTGCCTCCACAGCCGTACACACACACAGTGTAAAGCCAACTATGCCCTGTACAGCCATATAAACTGGTGGGGGCAAGTGCTATTAGCGAGCACCTACCGAGGTCTGCACGGCGCAAGAGGGAGTGGTGTGGCCAGGAAACACGCCCCACCGCATGCATCTCTCCACCGCTGATTTTCCCACACCGTGTCAGCTAGTCATTTATGGTTGAGTCGACCTAGAAGAGGCCCAGGGCAGTTTCTGATGCCAACTGCTGCTGATACACTCAGTTGGACAGCGAGAAAAGATTTAACGATGTGTTTACAAGGTTAGGTTTGGGAACCAGATGAAGCCGAAGATGTGGGATTGGGCAAATTCTCACCAGGCGAGAACTGGATGTAGCAAGTACTGGAAGGACGGATGTGGGGTAAGATTCAGAGAAACAGAAAACAAAAGAAAGCTGATTTTTCGATTTAAAGCTTTCGTGACTGCAGAGATTCATCTTCTTGGTTCTTTCGGTAAAGTCACGTAGAATGGAAATAATAAAATAATAAAAATAAAACATAATACAAATAATTCTCACGACGTTTCGGCCACGACAGACCTGTTCTCCACCTGAGGACGGGCTGCTTGCGTTGTGGCCGAAACGTCGTGAGAATTATTTTATTATGTTTTATTTTTATGATTTTATTATTTCCATTCTACGTGACTTTACCGAAAGAACCAAGAAGCTGAAAAGAAAGCTGCTTGACAATTTGAAGGAAGGAAGGAAGGCGAGAGAGAGGCCATGCAGTGAAGTAAGAAAGAAGATCAAGATCACAGACCACTAAAAAAAGGGAGAGCCACCACCCAACACAAGCCCTGGCCAGGAATCCAACTTGGGCTGCAGAGTTTTCGGCACGGTACTCACTCCGGACCCACAAACTATGACCCGTCAGCTCTCAATCAACACACGCATAACACATCTGTTAGATTAAAACGACCCTAAAACAGTGCTGTAAAAACTTACTTTTAATAAATCCATAAAAGCAGTGAAGTTGCGTTTTATGGACCAAAATAAAGTTGCGCAATGGGCAGTGTAACACCACGCGGTTGTCTTGTGAAAACATAATCGTCGTCCTATATCTGCAAACACGTTTCAGCAGAGAGCTTTCCACGCACCACAGATGCACAAGGGGGTTTCTCCATCGCCGATGACGCGAACGACCGTGACTGGCCAGTGACCCACCCGTGACCCGAGCAGACCTGCTGGCTGACCTTTGACCTTGAGAGATGACCTGCTGCTTCTTCTGCCGATGCCTCCCTCGGTGCGCTCAGCCGCACCTGCAGCTGTCTGAGTCGGTTCTCTGGCGAGCACAGGGAGGGGGGCACGCGGGGTGGGTGGCGGAGAGGGCCGTCAGAACCTCCAGGGAGAGGTTGGCACTCTGTCCGAAGGTCAATCACCTATCGACGACGGAGCAATGATACGAGGCGCGTACCATCAGCACGCATGCGTATAAAAATGTTGATGGAGGCAGTTATGGGTAGTTTCTGAGTCGAACGCGGATGGAAAAACCAGAGATAGGCGACGTCGCGTGTGATAATCCACGTCGAGTACTGTACACCCAAAGTGCGGGAGGACACTCTAGTCTAGGTCGCTGTGTTCCTTATCTACGTTGTGTTTATTGCAGGTGGATTCTGGATATACGGACCACGCCTAGTGCCTTCATCGATTTCACAACAGGTGCATCATCATCGTCGCCATCATCATGACATTATCTACACAGCTCCAATCATCAGTGAATCCATCTGCGGTGCATCACGTGGGACTAAAACCCCCCAGAGAGAATGCCATAGCCTGTTCAATCAACCTGGAGCCTACGGAGTCTCCCATAGACGTGTTAACCAGGCTCGAGTTTGCTCGGCTTGTTTTCTTTTTAACTAAAGCACTCTGCGCCCGCGTGCCCTGTGGCTCTCAATCTCAAAGTGGATTGTGGTGCTGTTTTGCTGCATAAAGCACGGGCACAATGGGAGACAAGGCATGTCTGTGTGCGTGTGTGTGTATAGATGTGTGGGGAGCGATAGTGTAGCGGTTAGCGCTACGCTGCGCTATGAACCCGGTGACCCGAGTTCGACGATTATCTGAACCGGTCCTGGACCTCCCCTAGGTCGACTCAACCTCAAATGAGTACCTGGTGCGGTGTGTAAACATCGCCACTAGGGAGACAAAGGCGGTCGGGCGTGGTGCTGGCCAGCTACCCCCTCGTGTACCGTTGCGGCCTTCATAGGTGCTCGCTAACAGCACTTGCCCCTACAGTATTTAAGGCTATACGGGGGATCTTTGTCTTGTAGCATAGCGGCGCAACGGTCAGCGCAGTGTTACGAATCCGGCGGGCTACCTGGGTTTGATTCCCGGACACAGCGAGCAATCAATGGCGAGTCATATCCGAACCAGTCTTGGGTCTCCCCCCTAGGTCCACGTAGCCCTTAAATTACGAGCCCCGAGTACTTTGGTGCCAATATCAACACCGTGGGAGCAAGGTGGCCAGGCGTGGTTCTGGCTACCCCACCCCCCCCCATACAGAGATCATAGCTGGCTAAGGTGTTCGCTAACTAACAGCAGCTGGCCCAACAGCCCGCCGTGTCGACTGCACGGGGTCTATTTGGAAATGAGATTCTATTCCGGCAATATGTTTCAGGAGCTCGGCGTCTCTCTTTCTCTCTCTCGAGAGAGAGAGGGCTTCGAGAGGCACAAGTTCGTGTGGTTTTGCGGTGCCCCCTGCGTTGAAGGCGCGCAGATCACACAGTGGGTTTTAATTTGTGCCGCCCGCATAGTTTGCGTGTCCACATTCACACAACTGTGGCTCGTATTTTGGTCACGCATTTATGGGTCTCTACGAATCTATCGATCTGTATGCATCTACGCGAGTGTCAATGCGACTTGATGTATCTCTGGGTATACGAATCTCGACGTTTATCGAGGAGTCTATAGGTCTCTATGTATCTCCGATATGTAACTTCACGCATCTGTCCTGGTCTACGTATCTCTGTGGGTCTCTCTGTATAAACGGGGGGCAGGCTACAGTGGCTTAGTTTACAGTAAGTGGTCCATGGAACTGGCTTGCATGGCTACAATCGCACTGTGGCTTGATTTGGCAATGCCACACGGCGACACAAGGTCGCGAAAGTGGCAGAAAAAAAATCAACAATTCGCAAAGTCAACTCGGCTTCAACAAACCGAGGAAATCCTGGCGATCGGCTCTGCCTGATAAGCGCGAGGAATTAAAAACACAATCATCACCCACCCAACCACTACGACAAAGACCGCATTCACACAAAGCACACACAAAGATCGCCCGTGTAGCCTGTAACAGACTGTTGGGGCAAGTGCTGTTAGCGAGCACCTATGAAGGCCGGAACGGCACACGAGGGGGTGGGTGGCCAACACCACGCCCGGCCGCCTTTGTCTCCCCAGTTTACACACCGCACCAGGTACTAATTTTAGGCACACACACCACACAATATATACACACACACACACAACACACAGCGTGTACATCACAACCTACACACAACACGCATCACAACCTACACACACACCGTGTACATCACAACCTACACACACACACACCGTGTACATCACAACATACACACAACACGCATCACAACCCACACACAAACACACATCATGTACATCACAGCCTACACACATACACATCGTGCACATCACAACCCACACACACACCACAACCTACACACAGCATACAGACATAACTACACACACGGCGTGCACATCACCACCTAAACTAAACGATGTATTTTATGTATCTTACCAGGCAAGGCCCCACTGAGCTACGCAGCTCTATTTCAGACGCGACTTGGCCACAAATGAGAACTCAACGAAGTGGCTTATCACGTGGAAATGTACAGCAGGCAAATACTCTGCGTGATAATTGTTTTTTTTACCCTTCTATCTGGCAACAAAACTGACACCTTTTTACAAGGAGTCATGTTTGCATAGACCGCAATACCTGCAGTCATAATGCAAACAAAAGACATAACTCTGATAATGTATGCACTGTCCTTGAAGTTGATTGGTCCACACCCGAGACAGCTTTCCTTAGAGCCTAGTCTCACATGGGTTGGACCAGATGACGCCAAAAGGCATTTTGGCGTCATTTGGTCCAACCCATGTGAGACTCTGTGTGATGTTGATCATAAAGGTGGAGGGGAAAACCCGGACGAGCTGGAGATAAATCCACGCGACCACGGGGAGAGAGAGACACCGCAAACACCAAATATACAGCAGCAGCAGCAGGCGTCAGGGTCGGGATGGAACCCACGACCTGCTGCATACCAGGCGAGGTAGTTAACATCTCCTAGCCACCGTGGGCCCCTTACACACACACAGCGTGCAAAATAACAGCCAACACAAAGACAAATATCCCCCGTATAGCCTTAAAATGTTATTGGGGCAAGTGTTGTTAGAGAGCAGCACCTACGAATGCCGGCACGGCACACGATGGGGTGGGTGGCCAGCACCACGCACAGCCGCCTTTGTCTCCCTAGTTGCACCAGGCACTCGTTTGAGGCCGAGCCGACTTAGGGGAGGCCCAGGACCGGGACAGTCACACGCACACACAAGTGCCTTTCCACGCGAGTCAGTCACTCATGCTAGGAATGACGCCTCTGCTCTGATTCACCAGCACCGCTCACCACTCACACCCGACGCTGCTCACTAACGCAGCACACTGCTAGTTCGTCTAACGATGCACACTCGTGGTGCTCACCAATACGCGTAACACTGCTCACCGCCGCATCTAACGCTGATCATGAACACGCATGCAACTTCTCACGAACACACCTAACACTGCTCACTAACACACCTAACACTGCTCACTAACACACCTAAGACTGCTCACCAACACACCTAAGACTACTCACCACCACCACCCAAACAGCGCTCCCACCCAACCCCGGGCGCCTTCTGACCCCCGCGCGAGACGCCCGAGCCCCACACGACACTCACCAGGCTCACCACGTGACACTCACCGGGGCTCACCACGTGACATTCACCGGGCTCACCACGCACGTGACACTCACCACGTGACACTCACCGCGCTCACCACGCACGTGACACTCACCACGTGACACTCACCGCGTTCACCACGCTCACGACACTCACCACGTGACACTCACCGGGGCTCACGGCACGCGACGCGGCGCAGCTGTTGCACGGGAGACAATCAATTAGCTCCGGCCCGGTGACGCAACGGTGGCACGGACAGACAACGTGTGAGACAGAGAGAGAGACAAAGGCGGGCCCGGGGGGACAGGCAGAAGGGGAGGAGGAGGAGGGAGGAGGAGAGACGCAAGAGGCGCGGGGTAAGATAGGCGAGAGACGAAGGCGGTGCGAATTCGAGTCTCTGCTGCTCGGCGTGTGGAGCGATGCCTCCGCTGCTCCAGATCAGCACCCCCCGCAAAGGCAGCCGGCACCTCGACTCGAGAGAGGGCGGAAGCGAGGCACTCCCTGCCCCTCCCCTCTTATCCTCCCCCTGGCTCCTCCCTCCCCCTCTCTCAGACTCCGCAACCTCCACCTCCTCATCCACCTCCTCATCCATTCTGCCTCTCTCATGCCGATGTCTCCTCCTCCTCCTCCATCATCTCCTCTTTGCCTTCCGATGGCTCCTGCATCACACCGCTCTCTCATCCATCTCCCCACTCCGAGCTCCCCTGGCTCCCTCTGCCATATTTCCCTGGATACCTCCTCCCTGCCATGCCCCCCCAGCCTTCCCTGCACCCTCCCGTCTCCCACTCCGAGCATTCCCTGGCCGCCCTTTCCTCCCTCCTGGCTCCCATCGGCCTCCTGGTCACCCTCCCTGCCTCTGTGTCATGCCTCCACCCTTCCCTAGACCCCCTCTCCGACCATCCCGTCACCTCAGTCTCTCCTCGCACGCTTTTCCTTTCATTCCCTATCCCAATCTCTCTCCTCCTCCTGTCCCCTTTCGATTTCCTCCATCTCCACTGTCTCCCCATCCCCCCCCTCTGGTCCCCTACATCCATACTTGTTGTTTCACTCCCTCCATCCCTCCTCCCTCTCTCCGGTCCGTCTCCTCCCTCCACCTACCACCTACCTGCCTGTCCCCCTCCCGGTGTGAAATACCACACGCGAAGCCTCCCCCCCCACGCTCTGCAGATGTGGGGCGACACGCGGTGACTTTATACGAAAAAAGCCATTCGCGTCGGGTACAATTGGCATCTCATTAAACGCCGTCACTCCACTCATTATATTGGATTCAATAACACAACGGGGGAGGCGGGGGGGGAGAGTTTGCCGAGCGGAGGAGCCCCATCCATCCTGGGGAAAGGCGGCCTCTCTCGATTCGTCACCTCCCGTGGAGTTCAGTTGCCATGATGTCTAAATCCAGTCGGCACAAGACTATGGGCTTGCTAATGAGAATCTCTCGCATGACATTTACCAACTCTCGTTCCTGGACGGATAGCATTCGACAACAACAACAAAATACAATCTAAAAATATATATTTTACGATTCAATATTTTATTGGCAGCGGCGCGGAGACTCAACTAAAAAATATATAGGCGTAATTTATTTATCCGGGAAAGCCTCACCGAGTCGCAAGCATATTTCAGCGAGATGTGGGAGGAAAGTGGCGTGGCCAAGGAAAAGCACAATGCGTGCGAGAGATGAATCAACACGTATTTGCATTTTAGTTGGGGAGTGCTTAATGAATGCCTCAGCATCTCAAAGCCATCCGCGTCACCACATCTCATCTCGATCGCTCCAATGCCCAGCTGCAGTGTTCCCTCATAGCAGCTGTTGGTGTCCTGCAGGCGACAAGGCAGCCGTCCTGGCCCGCGAATGAGTACGGGGGGTGGGGGGGCGATATTGTTACGGGTTATTCTATTTAGGTAATTTGCAAATAGTAAATTTTTCCAAATTTAGTAAAATTGAACTTTTGGCACCTACTTTTGGGTTGTTGAAATAATAACATCGGAGGAACGTTAACGCACGCATGGTTGATACACCCGCAGTATTATCCAGGGCGGCCGGGGGTTTGAACCAGCGCTACCGCTCGGCCACATTACCCCCACCACCCCACTGGGAATCCCATCGAGTCGTCAACGGCTCGTCGCTCCATCTCCCTCGCGGACGCGTCCCATTCCTTGGCTGCGACGGCTTCGTCGTCAATATTCCTGAGCACTCCAGTACAGTTTCATCTTTCGAATGGCACCTCGATAAACTTAAACTGGTCGGAGGCGGCCTAGGAGGAGGACACAAATACACACAGATTATCCGTAAGAGGGTCTTTTTTGGGTGAGATCGCGTAAATATATAAATGTGTCGTTAAACCCGCCAACCACCCGACACAGACAATTAGTAAGGTTTGTTACGTAAACAGAACGTGGCCAAATTTCGATTTAAAGCTTTCGTGACTGCAGGGATTCATCTTCTTGGTTCTTTCGGTAAAGTCACGCAGAATGGAAATAATAAAATAATAAAAATAAAACATAATTAAAAAATAATTCAGACTCTGTTTTCTCGACAGACCTGTTCTCCACCTGAGGATGGCTGCTTGCGTTGTGGCCGAAACGTCGTGAGAATTATTTTATTATGTTTATTTTTATAATTTTATTATTTCCATCCTGCGTGACTTTACCGAAAGAACCAAGAAGAAGAACGTAGCCAGTTCGTTACTAGTACAGCACGTCGGTGTGTTGGAGAGCCAAGCCACAACATTTACAATCTGAGTACGACGTTTCACCAGTAATTACAACTAGCTTCATCAGGCGACAGCCAGAAGACGTCTACTCTCCCCAGAAGAGTTTATCCTTCCCAGAAGACAGCTACCTTCTCCAGAACACATCTACCCATTCCAGAAGATAACTACACTTGTTAGAAGATGACTACCCTTCCCAGTAGATGTCCACTGGAAGACTTCTACCGTTTACAGAAGATTAAAAAAAACCCTGTTCCATTCACCGGAAGATATCTACCGGTAACGGAAGATCTCTACCGTTCACGGAAGATTTTAAAAAACCCTGTTTCATTCACTAGAAGATCTCTACCGTTCACGGAAGATTTCTACCGTTCACGGAAGATTTAAAAAAACCCTGTTCCTTTCACCGGAAGATCTCTACCGTTCACGGAAGTTCTCTACCGTTCACGGAAGAAAAAAAAACCCTGTTCCTTTCACCGGAAGATTATCTACCGTTCACGGAAGATATCTACCGTTCACGGAAGATGTCTACCGTTCACGGAAGATGCCTACCGTTCACGGAAGATCTCTACCGTTCACGGAAGATTGCTACCGTTCACGGAAGATTGCTACCGTTCACGGAAGATCGCTACCGTTCACGGAAGATCTCTACCGTTCACGGAAGATCTCTACCGTTCACGGAAGATCTCTACCGTTCACGGAAGATCGCTACCGTTCACGGAAGACAAAACAAACCCCGCCCACGTTCATCTTCCGGAAGAGTCTCCGGCGTGTCGCAGAGCGCTGCAGCGATGGTGTCCGCCGTGCTCGCCAAGTTGCTCGGCCCCAATCTGGCCCAGGGCATCAAACTGTGGTAAGACGCGGGGCCAGCGGGGCCCTCACGGCCGGGGGCCTTCCCTGTGAGGGCCCTGGGAGGGGCGAGGGGAACGGGAGGCCCGAGCAGTGAAAGGCGAAGCCGCGAGGCATTGGCGGGCAAGGCCTGTGAGCAGGGTGACCTCTACGAGCCACGGGGTGGTCGTTGAGCTGGGAGGTGGAGGATTGTGCCAGGAGGTGGGCGATTGAGTTCAAGAGGTGGATGATTGAGCCAGGCGATGGATAAGGAGGTGGATTTTTGAGCCAGCAGGCGGATAATTCAGCGAGTAGGTGGGTCGCTGTGGCTGAGGTGTGGTAAGTCAGCCAGGAGAATGATGATTTACATCGAGAGATGGATCATTGAGTCGCCGGGTGGATTTTGAGTCGGACAGTGGGCAATTAAACCAGACAGTGGACAAGGAGGCGGATGGTTGAACCAGTACGTGGATTATTGAGCGAGAAGGTGGGTCGTTGAGTCGGTGGATCACTGAATAAGGAGATGGACATTGAAGCCAGGTGGAATAATTGAGCCAGGCCGATGGATAACGACCTTTCAACCAGTAAATGGATAATTGAACGCGAGGATGAATCGATCACTGAATAACGATGTGGACTCTTTCAGTCAGTCGGTGGATCAGTAAAGCATGAGCTGCATCATTGAGTCAGGAGTTGGAACACCAAGCGAGAGGATGGATCGAGCGAGCCGGAATGTTGATCATTAAAGCCATAAGGTGGATAACTGAGTCGAGAGATGGATCGCCGAGTCTGGAGATATTTCATTAACGGAGGCGGTGGGATCATTGGGGTCGGGATCAGAATCATCCGTGTTTACGCTCAAATCACGATACGCTCTTTACAGCGAGGTTAACATTGTTTCACATGAGCCAAAGGACATCGGTGAAATTCACAGCTGCCAATGAAATACTGTGACCCGATTCCCCGTAACGAACGTGTGTGACTACGGGGGCCTGGGGGAGACTGCCAGACGGGGCGATGCGTGAGAGTGACCACTGGGGGCAGTGCCGGAATGAAGCGAGTGCCGGGGCCTGTAGCATTATTGTTATTGAGCCCTAAATATAAAAAAGCACATTTTAAAACACAACAGTTTTACTTGCACAGTAAAGTAATTGTATTTATTCACGTGCTACACAGCCAGATAAAACGACAAATCGCTCGCCTTAAACACCCAGTCGTTCATAAAAGTTGAAGGCAGTATAGTACTATAGTAATAGAGCAAGTGCAGAATCACTGAACCGGAATTTATGGCTTGAAAGCATTTAGCGCGGGTCCCGTAGCTACATATGTAGATACTTTTGCTACGAGGATAATCCGGCACTGACTGGGGAGCGTGGGATTGACCTCTCGTGTGAGACCCTGCTGACCCAAGTCTGAAATCTTATCATCGAGTGGGGGGGGGGGGCATAGATTACGTTTTGTTTACAAGATCGGTGAGGGGGAATCGTGGTGTTATTTTAGATACTTCGCCGGTTTTAACCGATGTGAAATGTTCTTTTTTTTAATCGCCCCAAATGCCTGAGACTTGATGGGTAGAGTGGACTTGCTGGCAACAGCGGTGTCCAGATCGGCCTCTGTGGAGGAGGCTCGTGGAGAACGCCACTGGACAGTTGGAGGCAGTCGCCCTCCGACAACCGATTAGCACGTTTGGTTACGTACGGTGCGAAAGAAGTTCAACATACAACAGCAGAGGGTGGCTAAAACGCAAGTTGGCACAGTAGGAGCACAGGTGGGGGGCATCTGACAGTAACCTCAGGCAGTCAACCCACTGCACCTGGGTCTTTCCCGTGACCTATCAGCGAGCCTTCAACACTTCACGTCACCTCGGGGTGCACCTGGCCTGGCACAGGCGCCGTTGTAACATCACCGGGGCTTCGTGGTGAACGGCTGTTGTTGTTGGAGTGTGGTGAATGAAACGTATTAAAATAATATCCGGTTATGTTTTTATTGGACAAATGTTTTTACAGCAGCATTATCACATTTTTATATTTCTTCCAATCTTCCCGTTTGCGCGCCATTGGTGTCATGTCATGAGAGGGTTAATCTGGCCTCTCACACAGCAGGGCAATCTGTGTCGGAGAGAACGGCAGGCAGAAATGGATATCCCAGAGCTACTTCTGAGTTCCCTTCAAGTGACCTCTGAGCCACGCAGTAGAGGAAAGCATTTCCCCACCTGCTCTGCACTTGTTTCAAATAAGCACTTATACTGGTAGAACTCACTGGTTCCACCAGCCCACAGGGGATTATTGTGTCCGTCCGTCGTGCAGGGAGGGGCTGGGTGGGGAGGGGTGGGGCTGGGTGGGGAGGGGCTGGTCACCCCGTGGTGCCCTGATAAAACTCAACGTTTAACCTACTCACGCCGGCTTGTGCCCGCCCTCACAGTCGGCCATATTTGCGGAATACACCACGCCGCCGTTGACCCTGGCCATTGACCGAGCAACCCAACGTTCCTACCAGCTCCCTCCGCAGGAATGTGTTTAATCAAAGCACAATCGGAATTTAAAAAGTGGAGAGGATAAGAAGTTTACACGTGTCAATATAGCATTATTCATGCAAATTGCATCTAAAATCGCATAGAATTTGTAATGCACAGTGTTACAGAAATTTCCAGACAAGCAGGAAGGCAATCAGAAGTTCTATTTTGGGATGTTTGGCCAACCCCATTAATGAGTATTCACAAATATGTGAGGAAACCGGAGTACGGTATTTGGAGAAGACCCAAACGTACGAGAAGGGATTAACTAATCAATCACCCCGTACAGATGGAAATGAATTCACTTCGTGTACTGCCATACCCTGGAAGGCCAGGAGATGGCGACGTCAACACCCACGATTAGGAAAGCAGTTTCATGGGTGTGATCCACCAACGTTGCTGTCCACTCATTGATATGCTATTTTTTATCTGCCCCCTCCCTCTCTCCGCCCCCGCCCCCCTCTCTATATTTAAGGGGCCGTCACAGAAACGACCTCTCTCTTTGTGTCGATGTGTTCTCTCTGTGTCCTTGTGATGTCTGTCTGCTTGTATGTCTGTCTATAGTTTTTTAGTTAGATTTGTGTTGCTATTTCTTTTATGCCTGATGATGATTGCTTGTGTTGCAATCGAAACGTCGTAATATGCTATTATTTAATCTTTAGACGTGACTTAACCGAAAGAACCAAAGAATAATTCCTGCAGTCACGAAAGCTCCAAAATTAAGATCCACCAACGTGCTGATTTACCGACGTGCAATATAGCCACAAGTGCCGAGAGGAGGTTCCCATTTCGTACCTCGTCTGGTACCGATGGCTCACTCGCGTGCGTGCATGTGCCTGCCCAGGGTCCCTTCAGGGGCGACGTGGGGAGGAGTTTGCGGAGTGACACTTGTCTACCTAACCGACTGGAGGCTGATCCTCGACTACGTGCCGTATGTCAATGGCAAGTTCAGCGAGAAAGACTGAAGGAGCTCCGCAGGTACGTTGGGTCTTGCCGGTCCTCTGGCTTGCCACGGCCTCTCAGCGATACCCCCCGTGTTCCCACATGGACGTCAGATTATTGTCTTGCCCTCTTGTCAAAACGCAGCGTCCGTGAGCATCGTATTGGCCACACGCCGTTGACAAACGCCGTCTAAATCGGCGAATTGCAACTCCAGTCCTCGTAACACCACCTCGTGGGACAGATTTCCACGGTCACCTTCAGGTGTGTACAGTGGTTTAATTTGTATGTGAACAAGAAAGATTGAAAATTGGGAAAAGGCAGGCTGTGGGGGAAGGGTGATCGGGTCATTGTAGTTGGAATTGAGGAACGACGGTTTAAACTTTAAACAGAGGTTCTGCAGCTGTTTCTGGAAGGTGACGTAATGTGTATGTATAATGACGGCCCACCTATGTTGGAACATCACATGGCATGTCTGTCCATGTGAGCACTAATCCGGTTAACATTGTGGTGTATATCACGGCCTGAACTGGATGCAGGAGTAATGTGAACCCATTACATGTCACTTGCATAAATGAAAAACATTAATCTTTAAGACATGCAATTCAATGCATCTGTCGTGAGCTCGAAGAATCTGTATTGACAATGCAAGGATAATGGCCCTGTTGAGGGTTGACTGCATAAATGCAACATGTCAGATATACAATAGTTGAGTATTTGCGTGTTTCGGAATGTGGTTTTCTTTGTTGCTCATCACACTTGTGTGCAACATTGCACATCTGTTCGCACACCCTTTGGTGTCTTCCTGCACACACCTAAAAAAAGCCTCAACTCAAAGTGATTTCCTGCTCAAATGAGCATTGAGGCAGTGCTCCAGTTCACTGGTCCGAGCCAGTAGTGGGAACTCCTATCCTTTGGTGAGTAGATTTATCCAAGGGATCACCACTGTTTACTTCCCACAGTGGTATCCATTTTACCAATCCTGGAGGACTAATGGATTAAGTCCGAACCAAAATTTTAACTTGCAACCTTCCAGTTGTGAAGCGGCTCGTTTACCACTCAACGACCTCCGTATGGCTCGGAGCATTCGATTGGGATTTGCACAGCATACATGATAGATGACATACCTTTAACAAAAATCACCAGTGGGTTTTCTGCAAGTAAAATATTAACTTTTGTTTTTATCCAACATTAGAGACCAGTCTTTGCAATTTGTGTGTACGCACTGTCATATTATTCAGTGGCAAATCTTGACGCGACGTCTTCTTTGCAGGGGATATGAAGCATCGGCCAACGCTTGTACGGGATTTCTCCAGGCTGCGTCTCCATCCACCACTCACTATGCTTGGCGTCGCTGGAAATGGGTGCAGCGTTTTCCCCCCTTAACAAATAACATGGCTAATCTGTAACTGGTTTCTCTATTTAAAAGTCCAGATAAATAACATTTACTTTCAACTACTGTGCTGTATTTAGAAACTTGCTTTGAAAATAAAATGTATTTACTGGCCAATTATCATCTGTTGAGCATGTTTTCACGTCGGGCTTTAAAACAAGACTGCACCACGACACGTATGGTAATTTGAAAGAGGTGGCCTGTGTGGCTAAAAAGTCAGTGTCGATCTGCGGTGCTGAAGATTTAGTTCCAATCCAGGCAGTCACCTGTGATTAAAGCGGGCTATTTGATTTGGTGGTTTCAGCCCAGTCACCAATGACGACAAAACACCTTAACATTATACCTCTCAACTTGGCTCCATTCTAGTTCGGAGATTGTTACGTAACAGTAAAACTGATACTCAAACACTACTCTCATGTGACCTCAGCAGCTGGGAGAAGGTGCTACCTTGCACTGTGGACCAGGTTAATAGTATCTGCTTCCATGGATTATTCTCTAACACGAATAAAGGGTTGCACTGCTGTGTGATTGTTACAAATGGATACTTCTCATGACATGACACCAATCGCGCAATCTAGATACAATTTGCGTGAACAATTTGTACGAAAATAACTCGTGAATAATAAAAACACGTGCATGCTTTTGATGTATGCATCGTGAGCTCAAGATCCCATTTTTATTGGATGCATCAATCCATCCTAAGTTGAGCCCAAGTGCTGCCTACTTAAATGTCAATATATTCTACAAAGGGATATCAAGCCCATAATTTCCACAATTTGTATTTTAAATAGACTTTAATATTTCCATTCACCAAGGGGGTTTTAATGGATGTGCATAGCTTGTAAGAGTATGTGGTGGTGCATCTTCCAAACAAATGATATCACTCGGCATGTTTGGTGAACCTACATTTTTCAATTGCCACACCTCCGACCAAGACTTAACACATTCATCTATTTAAAAAAAAAGCATTTACCACTTGAGTGCACAACAACAACAAAAAAAACCCAACCACCACTATTACAAGGTGCATTTTTCCCTGCAGAAAATAACTTAGAGCCATTCGCCCAGAGATGTGTATGCGAGAAACGGCCTGCGAATATCATCACGTAACACGCAAGGCAGCCACCACATCAGGTGCAAATACAAATTACCTGCGTTAGCGGCGACTTCAACATTGCATGCCACACGCCATGTGCGCAAATTTTAAGGAAATATTAATTTTACCAAAAATTTCACGTCCCCAGTTAAAGTATGTAACATTTTCTATAAAAGTTATTTTTTAATTGGCAAAGGTTGAGCCTGCAACCTAACTGGAACCCCTATTTTCAAAAGCTTAAACGATGCATGATTTTGTTTTAAGTGACTTAACTGTGTACAGTACCCCCCCCCCCTCGTATTTAATTCGTAAAATGGGGAAAAAAACAGACGATGCTCTATACAACACAGCTATGACAGTGAGAAAACAGTCAAATGTAAAAACATTTAAATCTGCCTAACGTGCCTTTGATCACCAAAACCTTTTCCTTGAGAAAGTGCCACTTCTGCTACAACAAAAAAACCCACGTGCCACTTGTCCACCATGACGTGGCACCGCTATAATCGTGGCCCCAAGAGAGGAGCTTCCACTACTGGCTGGATGCAGCGTGTGGTGGATCCTTGTGACCCATGGGCCCATGCCGCTTAATGTAGTCGCGGAGATTACTCCCAAATGCCCTCATCTTATTTCCATATCCCAGCACTTCCAAGTAGTTCTGCACAGCCTCCACCAGCTCCTCAAAGTTCATCTGGTTCCGGAGTAATTTGCCGTCTCTGTAAAACTGGTTCAAGAAGATCTCCAGGTCGTTCCAGTGGCGGAACTTCCCGATCTGTTCCAAGTAGTGGCGCAGTATTTGGAGCATCTCGGGGGCACTGACGATGTCCTGCGGCTTTCCTGCTGCGTCTGCTCCTGAGGTTTTTCTGTTGTTGCTCGTCTTCTGGGCCCTCTTGCTCCCGGGACTGCCGTCGTGGGGTACGACCGTTGGTCTTTGGTTTGCGTCGTTTTTAGCATCCCTCTTGTTTTCATGTTTATTTTTGTCATTGTGCTGTTTCACATTAGACGGCTCATTCATTGTGGCGGTGTATTTGGAAGATCTCGCATTTTTTTCCTGGCCTCTTTTTGGTTCAAAAAAGTTCTTGCTTTTTTCCTTCCACCTCTTGAAAGTGGACTTGAAAGAGTCACTCATTTTCTGAAATTTGTCACCGATTGCTTGTTTTGCGTGTTTAAAGTTCTCCTTTTGCTTCTGGAAGAAGGCTTTGGCAGATGTCTTCATTTTCTCGAAGGTCCCCCACCTCTGCCCACTTTTATGTTTTGTTTTTTTTGGGATATGTTTTTTCGGACCTTTAGGTCCCAGCTCTGGCTCTTGTCGTTTTTCCCGGGGCACTTCTCTGCGCGGGCCTTCCTTGCCAACAGTCTTGTCTTCTTTCACGGAGGGTACCACAATATTCCAAGAGCCAGTAGATTCAGATGGTGGATTATTTGTACTTTCAGTTTCCAATTCATTACTTTCTTGTTTAAACTCTTTGACGTCGTCAAGATGAGTTATGATTGTGGTTTTGTATTGAGAATCCTTAAACTCGTCCTGAAAACTCTCCTCGGAGTGAAAAAGCTTGGATTGCTGTGCCGTCTCATCTTGCTTGCTTCCTCGCTCTCCAAAGCGGCGACTAAGCCGATTTGCCAGGGCCGCTAGCTCGGCCTGAATGCTCTGCTTCAGTTCCACGTCAGATTCCACAATTCCGCCATCACCTTCCCCCGTCATTACCGGAGCTTCCACCACTGTCATCTTCAAGTTGTCCACCTTGTTGCTTAGCCGCTGCAGTTCGGTGAGAAGTCCTTTCAGGTCGACTGGTTTCTGCTCTTCCATCCAATCTGATGCAGCCACAGCCACATTGTCCATCTGCCTTGTTTGACCTCTATTCGATAATGAAGTCCCCTCATCACCTTTTTCCTCCGCAAGTGAAGAGATGATGTCTTGAATCTGCACTCCAAACAGTATATCAGATAAAGACAATGAGTTCATGCAACATCGGAACGTTCTCTCCATTAGAGATTTTATAAATTGTTGCAATTTCCTTCGAGAATCGATTCTCGTTTAACATCTCTAGTGGCTGTAGGGGTTACATGAACTCATTACATATGATGTATCATCAGCCATGATCTATCCACTGTTGGGTCAAGGCTTCCCCAAATTGTTGACATCCCTTGCAGTCCTGCAATGCAACAAATCATCCTGCACACAAGCCCATCTCATTGGACCATCTCTGCGGTAGCTGCTTCCTCTCGGGCGTGCTCCCACCTTTGGCTGCCACTCCATCATTAGCCTCAAACACCAGCGTTTAAGTAACATGTACAGCAAAAGCTCTGTCAACCAGGACTTTACCACCTGGGACGCTCTCTTAACCGGCATCTGTGGCAGAAAGAAATACAAATCTTCCTTCACGTATCCAGAAAAAAATCTGACAACCATCGGGCGTCTTACCTTGAGCTTATCATAGATCTGTTGCTTACGGAAGCTTCAGGATGCTGCCAAGTGGTGGCGCTAACAGCAGTCTATACATATGGTACTGTACTCCTGTATACTATACTCCAAACGGCCCCACTGCTTCTCTATAATAAACTTAGAATGCTCTAGAACCGACTATAAAATATTTATTTCTTACTAGCGGGAAGTACCCGGCGTTGCCCGGAGGAAATTTTTATTCAAAACTTTTCTTAAAAACATAACATACACATAGACAAATACTAAGCTAATGTGAAAGCCCGGCGTGCCGTTTGTCCATTTGCCTGTCAACAAAATTATAAGAGGCTTGCAGAAGTCCAAAAAGTAATTGAAAGTGGGGGGTAAATGGTTGATCTAAAAGATTTACAAAAATTGTCGACCCCCCCCCCCCCTCAAAAAAAATGTTTACCCCCGCGTAGGCATATATACCTAAACACCCTACATACGAAAGTCGTATCTAGTGACTCTATAGTAGTATCTGGCTCGACAGTATTATCTACTGACTATAGTAGTATATACTGAATCTATAGTAGTACTAACTTCAGTGTCGCGGTGAGGCCTGGTCCCGTGCAGAGCCCCCGGCCTTGCCTAGATTTCCCAGCCGGCCGAGGTGGCACCTTTGCAGGCCGTGGCTGGGCTGCTACCCCCCCCCTACCACCCCCTCGCCCACTCTACAGTCATAGTATCTAAGGGCCAGAGGTGGGACAAAGTCATTGTTATGCAAGTCCAAGTCGAGTCGCAAGTCATCAAATTCATGACTCGAGTCTGACTCGAGTCCAAGTCACATGACTCGAGTCCACATCTCATAGGTGGGACAAAGTCATTGTTATGCAAGTCCAAGTCGAGTCGCAAGTCATCAAATTCATGACTCGAGTCTGACTCGAGTCCAAGTCACATGACTCGAGTCCACACCTCTGCTAAGGGCTATAATAGTAGTATCTACTGACCCTATAGTAGTAAGTGCACACATTGGGGTGGGGGAGGGGAGAAGAGGACATCACACTTTTAATAATTTACCTCTGTTGTGTATATTTGTTTTGCATTTTTAACGCGAATGAGAATTCCCCCCTCCCCACCACCGATTGCGTGTGCACGTTGCTAGGGCAACCACCGGTCAGCATTCCGCGCATACGCTTTGGCGCGCGCACAGCGTAGTAATATAATCATTAATAGTACTAAATTGTTAATTTAACTACTTTTAAGTTTACGGATGTGAAATACGAATAACGCTAGCTCACCACGGGGCTTATCGCGTGGTATCTGGGTACTTTTTAGAAACGAAAAACACACAGTTTTCGAGTTAAATACGTCGCAAGTTGCGTACACAGATGGGCACAGACAGACTGACAAAAAAATTGCTTGTATAGGTAAGATACTATAGTTAAAATGTACGCTCATGTTTCTTTGTTGATAAGTTTTATGTACTTGGAAATTTGGTGAACCATAAGTATACTTGATTTATTTTCATTATTATTTTATTTATATTATTATTTTTTACCTACGTGACTTTACCGAAAAAACCTAAGAGTATGAATCCTTGCAGTCACGAAAGCTTCAAATCTAGAAGTAATTCTACTTCTCAAATAACCAGCATATCTGATTAACGAGCACCCTTCATTTCTCCATGGATGCCGGACAACAGAGCTTTTGCTATACGAACCGAAAATTGTCACGCGCACAATAAAGGTATCATGTCAGAATCCATTTGAATCCATGGACGATTGTGTCTCCATCATTACGTGCCAAATTTATGTATCCAGAACTCCTTTCTGACCTAAATAAAACGTGGTAGTGTTTAAAATGTTCCATTAAACAGCATACTTAGGCCAGCATTTCATCACAAGTATTAATAATTTGAGGCACACATGTTCCATTTTAAATTAGTTTAAACAGCCACTCGACTGCTTGTATTACGAAGGGTGTCGTTTTCTGTTAGGAAATTCGATATTTCGAAAACTACCTTGCCAACAGACTAACCCACCATTGTGCTCTCATTAGCATTCACGACGCATCCTGAATTCTGTAATCGGATACAAACCATAGAATCTGGCAGAGCAGGTGCTGCCACGTCCAGAGGGTTGAGGTCACCTGCAGCCTCTTTCAGGTCTGGCGTTGTAATTCCCCCTTGAGAGTCTCCTGGAAGCACACATTCCACTTTTTAAAAACACTTCCCAGTCAGTAGATATTTTAAGTTACGTTAAATACATTGCACTAAATTTCGATTTAAAGCTTTCGTGACTGCAGGGATTCATCTTCTTGGTTCTTTCGGTAAAGTCACGTAGAAGGGAAATAATAAAACATCATAAAATAATTCTCACGATGTTTCGGCCACAACGCAAGCAGTCGTCCTCAGGTGAAGAACAGGTCTGTCATTCAGACGCTGTCTTCCCGACAGACCTGTTCTTCACCTGAGGACGGCTGCTTGCGTTGTGGCCGAAACGTCGTGAGAATTATTTTATGTTTTATTTTTATTATTTTATTATTTCCCTTCTACATTGCACTGGCCTTGGCATTTCTCATTTGTCTCTAGATGTTATTTATATTTTAATTAATGAATTTTTAAAATAAATTATCTTGATGCCTATGACCCCCCCCCTCCCATTTGCACATCCAGTCACGTCGAATAATTCACAATAATTATTAACAGCCCTTTTCACATCCAGTGGTTGAGGAGGGCCTCTCCATGCCATGTTGGTCATGGGGGATATTTGACCATGTCACACTGGTAAGTGTATTGTTTAAGGCCCAGATCAGATATCACTTACCACTGATATTAGCCGTGGCCTGGAATAAAAATCAGCTCCTCGGGTTCGTAGCACAGCGCACTAAACCACTGCACGAGTGCTCCTGCCAGCAACATTTAGATGCTTTATCAATCTAAATTGTATCACGAAGCACTTACACTATGCAGTGCACTTGTGAGGCTGTGAGAGTTAGCTACTGCATACATACACTGCTAATTTCAGAAATTAATGTTTGGAAATGTGACACCCTCACAAATACAAACCCCTCCTTTTGTGGTTGGCTGCAAGAAATAAAGTGGGACACTCCACAACCAAAATGTCCAAACTTGCTCAGCAGCATGTTTGGAGCATGAGTGGATGCCCATTATAACACAAATAAACCAGTGTGACTGCATAGCTGAACTGGCAGCAGATTCCACCAATACTTGAATCATGCATTTGGAATTCGCCAACAGCAGTGGGGGAAGAAGGGGGGGCAGGTAGTTACCTGCTGGTCTTGGGGCGTTCCCATGAAGACAGGGATGGGACAGAAATCAACAACTGTGAGTGAAGGCATCCACCCAATGGATGCGCCCAGGATCACCTATCCTGCCTTTGCTAGTCAGGGAGACAATGCACCCTAAACCCTGAAGCCCAGCGGGCGAATAGGAGATTGACTATGCACCGATTTATCGACGAAAATTGAGCACACTATCAATGAGGCATGCAGAAAATTGAAACAATACAAATGAGATGGTTTGAAAACCAGACATATACGAATTGCAGTGACCCCGAATTCTACAAATCTTGTGGTGCGGGGGATAAATCATTATGTACCTACAAAGGGCTGTGTTGGCACTCAGGGTTAGGGTTCAGGTGGTAATATGCATGCTAAAGGACACGTCATGACCATGTAGGAGAAAAAGGCGGTGGATAGAATTGAGGTTATTGATCCGCGTCTGGGCTATCATTTTTGCCACAGCGCTGTTTTCCCAGGGCAGTGCTATGCCTCATCCCAACTGACCTGCCATGAACTTCTTCAAGGCGGCCAAGGCTATAACGATGCATGCGACGCAGATGATGCAGCCGTGCAGCGAGATGGACGTCTGTGCCGCGGGGTGAGCAGACACGCGGCGCTCTCCCCTGGGGCTCTTCCTCTTGGAGGGCCGGCGATGACGCAGCGCGGCGGGAGCCTCGGGTGAATTGCTCTCGTCACTGCTCGATGGTTGACACAGATTCGCGGCGTCTGTAAAAGGTCGTCCAACAGAGAGCGGCGGTCACACGGGTTACATTCAGGAACGTACGAGTAGTCGTTTCTCATGAAGCCCCGTCGAATGATTCAGACAAGTCATCATTCGTTAGGTGTTTAGTGATTCACCCTCCTCCATGTGACTCAATGAATTACCACGATTTGGGGTCATAATACAGTATGATTAAATAATAAATTCCTTTGTGTTTAATTTGTCCTGCCTCTGCCTTGTTTGTGACATCAGCCTTGTTTCATTAGCCGAATTAAAAATGAACATAACCCCATAATGTGCATCAATCAAAAGTAACCGATTATTACAAGCACTATCATACTATCCTCATCTTCGGAGGTCCAAGGAGATCGGCACAGGGTTATTTGGTCATCGGCACAATCGACGTGTAATACATGGACCAATTACGGTTTCATATGAACCACCTGGCTTTAGGTCGCTATAATATGGATTAAAATCGTTATATTCTTTGGGTCTTTCGGTAAAGTCACGTAGATAGGTTCAAAGAAATAACAAAAAGCTACGACGTTTCGATCGCAACACAGGTGGTCGTCATCAGGAAAAGGGGGATGACGACCGCCTGTGTTGCGATTGAAACGTCGTAGTTTTTTGTTCTTTCTTTGAACCTATCTACGCGACTTTACCGAAAGACCCAAAGAATATGAATTTCTGCAGACACGAAAGCTTTAAGTCAAGATTTAAAGTCGTTATGTTGTTCACGTTGTGCGCCCACACAAATCTATTCAATGCAATGACTACACATTATAATAATTCACACCAATGCCACCCCAGAAATTATATTAATTCTCACAAATCTATTTGTAATGAGCTTTTATTGTTACACCTTGTATGCCAAGCTTTCTCCTGCTACTCCCAGTGGTCTCCCACCACACGCCACTGAGAAAAATATTTTTTACACCCGTCCCGCTACAGAGAGTATTTGTTGGATGGCAGTCAAACCTATACATTTTAATTCTCAGAGCTGGAATTCAGCCACATTAAATCCAGAACCAAGTGTTGTGAAATGTCATGGAATTTTTGTATGCAGTCATTGCTGCAGAACATTGAGCATTATCTCCTCGTATGAGTGGGTTGTATACACATCTATGCAGACCATCAGGTGTTATCTACTTATATAAGTGGGGGCTTTTTTCAAGGACTAAGCTTTTCTCCCACATGACAAAACAATACAAAATGCTCATTGAAAATAGTTGGCCAAACATTTCAATAAACCCTCCTGAAAAAAGTATTTAGACTCAGTGAGGCTTTCCTTTGTCAACAGCATTATTACCATTATTCTCAGTGCTATTGTTGTTAATGCTGCCCGAGCACAATACACACACACTTTTTTTTACTATTCATGGTAAGGACTACACTACTTCCCATTGCTGAAAACTAACACGGGCATGCCGAGACTTGCCTGGCAAGGGAGTAATGCGCATAAACTCGTGGCTGGGGGCAGCCTCCGCACTCCTCGAGTGGACAAGCAACTCGGGCCCAACTTCCTCGACGACATCTGGGTCCAGCGTCACGATGTCCGAGTCCTCATCTCCGCTGTTGCCACCAACGCCACTGCCAACGCCACTGCCACCACCGCCACCACCGCCACCACCACCCCTCTCCTGGTCAAGCTCTCCCTCCTGAGTCTGCTCCTTCTCGTTTTCCAAAGAACCATGTGTTGGTGTCTCCTGCACAAAACATCACCAAAAGAACTCAGAATTTAGACCAGGTGTGGGCAACTTATGGATCATGGGCTAAATTCGGCCTGCAACTTCATCTCCGATACAACCCGTGGCCACGTGAGGCCTACCACTTTACCACGGTCCACAAACTATGTGTATCCATCACTGCAAGAATCTTAGGAACACTAATCGGGTACTAAAGGGTAATTTATTCAACCTTGTAACACTGTGCATTTAATTATATATAAGTCACTTTATCACTGCAAGGAGCCTCTGGGAGTGACAGAAGTGATTTAAGTGTTATTGTGTGGCTAACTGCTAAAGATATTTGACTTGTTCAGCCCTCAATAAGTTAATGGTTCCTCACCCCTGATTTAGAGACGGTCATTCTTGCCTAAGCTAAACAAGGGATTTTTTAGGGCATTTTTTTTCGTGAAATTAGGTGTTATGGCACAGTGATACCTGTGCTATGGACCCACAAACCTGAGTTTGATTTCCTGCCATTGTCAACATAAGTGGTGGATATCTGAATCTGTTCTGGGCTCCCAACTCACCAACCCACACTGACCTGTGTGGTGAAGTATGACCGACATGCTATGGGAGAGGAGGCCTTCATCATTGTTTTTCTAACACAATGTTATTTATTTAGCATGAACATTGACAAATGCATTTACCATGATAGGCTCGATTGACTCAGTTTAAACAAAACCTAACATTTTGTTACCAATGTCAACAGCACTCCACCAAATGCCACGAGCCATTGCAGCTGAATAAACATGCTTACTTTGGCGTATGATGGTGTTAGCTGTTCGTGTTCCTCTGTGACAAAAGACTCCGCCTGGCTCAGTGTTGCGAGCAGAATCCCTGTTAACAAGACGTTTAAAAATAACACGGCGAACTGTAACTCCATCAAAAACAAGTTTCTAAAAATCATGCATATGCATGGATGATGTAATGCTCTAGAACATGCTCTTGTTTCTAGATTTGAAGCTTTCGTGACTGCAAGGATTCATATTCTTGGGTTTTTTCGGTAAAGTCACGTAGGTAAAAAATGTTTAATTAAAATTTATAGAAGTATTTTTATTTTACTTTTATTCATTAAATTTTTTTTACCTACGTGACTTTACCGAAAAAACCCAAGAATATGCTCTTGTTTTTGGAAGCATTTCACTTGCAGTATGGAAGACAATGGTTAACTGGGCAAAAACGCATTTTCATATTGGCAAACCGTAACTGTTGCTCTTGTTTGTCTCCCAAGTTTTGGGCAACCCCTTTGGCCAATTTCTCTGGTTTTCAATACAGAAAATCCCTACTAGCAAGACAACTTTACACTACAGATTCGTTCATATTGGATCGTCTTTACAAGAGCTATGATGCCCCCACCATTATGAATTGATAGAGGAAAGGCATACTTTTAGCCTTAGTTGGAAATAATTACAAAACAAGTTAAAACATTGCACACACGAAGCATGCTATGTCAGACTTCTTTAACAAAGTAGCCCCAAGACTGGCCTTGCAGTTTTGTTTACATTGTATCCGCTTATAGCTCTCCGATGTGTTTTGCATGTTGCAACAGGTGTTCGCAGGTGGAGCTGCGTGTCCAGACATCATGCTGTACAACACACGGGACAACCCATAAGCACATCCATCCAAGAGCCATAAAGCAGAGACACGAAAGCTTACGTAGTTGTACGTCACCTTCATTCTCTTTTGGCCTTTCAAATTCTTGCATGGGTGGTGTCGTAGCAGCCTGCAGATGCTCTGTCACTGCCACGGGCTCGCTTTCATTGGTAACAACATCGTCATCTTGTGGAGTCTGAACGGCGGCAGCCTCCTACCAGCAAAAACCAAGTCAGGCACTGATGGCAACACCAAGCATGACGTGTCACTTGGCCAGTGACATGGGGGGGAAAGGCGAGAATGCAAATCATAGGTGGTGTTCACAGTCTGGAGGTTTTACCTCTAGTCCAAGCGAGTTTCAATTCAGCATGAAGTGATTACGAGTGATTTAGATATAATAGGTTCACACAGGTTTGTTTTTAAAAGAAGCGAGTTATTTGTCTTGGGACGATTTTTTCCTGCCATGTTGGATTACTTGTGATGGTTTATTGGGCTCATTATTGGATGTTGTTGGACTGGTTGAATTCTTGACTGCCTGATAACGGATTGTGTCTTGCGACACTGTCTTGTTGAAATAGTCGATTCTGGCAGTTATTTCATCGGTGTGTTTTTGAACACTTATCCGATGGCAGGCCACATCTCACATGTACAGACGGTATGAATTCACGTGGCACAAATGTGGCCCGCGGGCTGCCATTTAAATCACCCCCCGCTCTCGGAACACTTTTTTAAATAAACGTCTGGATACTTTTGTCCGCTGCTCCGAAGGCCTTTTGCCTCTCGGTCGCAGCTACACTAGCGCTGTAGTGATCATCGCGATGAACCCAGGTTAAAGCGATGGTAGTGAGTGGGGGTAAGGTTGAGTCAGGGGTGAGGCGCTGACTTACTTTGGGGTCGATGACAGTCCAGCTTGACAGCCCCTCCGGGTCGCCACTCACAACACCTGACATCTCTGCATGGCCCGACACAGACACGCCGTACACACTGGAATAGCCACCACCACCACTACCATTCATCATCAGCAGCAATCATTATTAAGCCACTGCTGGATGAAGGCTTCCTCCTCAAGTCATCATCTCCCAAGGTCCTGCACATAGGCTGATCTCATCGAAACCCGTACAGAGCATTCATTTAAATTCCTTCACGCCTATTTAAACTCTTATAAATCTGATTACAACTTTTTAACCTAATCTAAACTCCCTTAAACACGTACAGCTCCACTAAACACCATTTAACGCATTTAAACCCATAACATTTTTGTAAGCTGCCGTGGTGTAATAGTGTAATATAGTTAACAACCTGGACCTGCAAGCCAGAGCAGTGGAATTAAGTAATATTAAAAATACTTTTTTTAAACACGCTTTAATGAAATGTACCGTACGAGTAATGGCAGAACTCCACGACTCCAGGAAGTGGCCGCAAAGCTTGCCATAACGTAAGGGACCGTGGTTAATTGCAGCCTACGTCAGTTGAGCGTGGACAATTAGACCCAAATCGAAACGTAAATATAAAAAATGTTTAAAAATGTTTTTTTTTATATAGAATATAGTATTGTCATCAGTATGACATAAGTATACCAAGTTTGCAGTCGATATCACATTGGGAAGTGGGTTAAAATTGAGTTACAAGATTTGAGGATACAACAACAGACAGAGTGAGTTAAATAAAAAGCGTGTAATAAAAATATGCACGTTTCCTCAATCTTCCCACACCCTCACCACAGCAAAAAAGACCGTCGATCTTCTGGTGGGGTGAAGCGTGGGTACCACTTACACCTCTGCGGACACGTCTGGTCACCGTGGAAGAAAAGGCGACATACCCTCTAGATCTCCATGTGGTTCCGTCAGCAGCAGCGCGTGCAAAGACGTTGCAGTTACTGTCTTGCACCTTTCTACCGTTTACCAAGAATACTTTAAACTTAATCAAAGCTCACCTAAGCCAGAGGATTATTTGTTCGAGATCACCGCCAATGACTGCAGTGGTGCTCCGGAGTACAGTAACACTATCTTGGTGTAATGCCTCTTATCATAATAATGTGATTATGACTCTGTGGTTCTTTCGGTAAAGTCACGTAGGTATAAAATAAATTAAATCACGACGTTTCGGGTGCAACACAAGCGTCCGTCATCAGGTGGGACAACCACAGCAAGAAACAATTGCTGAAGTGATTATTATAATTTTTATGCCACGTTAAGTATCATTACGAGTGAATCTCCGAGGCCACTAGTTTCTAATATGATTCAGGGTTAAAGATAGGACTTTTATAGAGGGGAAAAAAGACTAGAATTCACAGCCATTCTCGATGCACTGCTGGATGAAGCCCCCCCCCACCCAAGTCATGTCGATCATGGGGCTTGGTTGTCCATACTTCACCACGCTGGTCAGTGCGGGCTGACGAAGCGATGTTAGCCGTGATCGGGAATAATACTTAGATAATGATAGTAAACCCACACAGCTCCATCTTTGTTCACTCAGCTCCTGAAGGCATCCCCCCCCCCCCCCCATGTTGGTGAAGTCACAGGTGGGAGTTTCCCTGACCATACTTCACCACGCTGGTCATTTTAATGTGTGGACACCCAATGACGCCACGCGGCACACGCTGTATAATTATTTAACCACACTTAGGTCATATTCTTGGTTCTTTCGGTAAAGTCACGTAGAAGGGAAATAAAAAAAAAACAATAAAATAATATTTTATTATTTCCCTTCTACGTGACTTTACCGAAAGAACCAAGAACATGAATCCCTGCAGTAACGAAAGCTTTAAATCGAAACTTACACTTAGGCCACTTAACAAGGAGATGTAAACACTCGGTGACGTCACGCGGCCTACCTCTGCCCCGCGACGCCTGACCGGGTTTCCCGCAAACCCTCCGCGAGCCTGGCGCTTTTAGTA
Source organism: Lampetra planeri (assembly GCF_965212315.1). Classification (NCBI taxonomy): domain Eukaryota; kingdom Metazoa; phylum Chordata; class Hyperoartia; order Petromyzontiformes; family Petromyzontidae; genus Lampetra; species Lampetra planeri. The sequence continues at coordinate 3,034,261 of NC_136145.1, read as the reverse complement.
CCTCAGAGTGAGGAGGAGGCCGGTGGGGAGGGGGGGAGAAGTTCGAGTGAGTGAGTCCCTAGGTGAACCTGGGGGATGGAGGACGCGAGGGGTCCCTTACCTGGACCGCGGGAGCCAAACGTCGCGTCCGCCTCGCGGCGCGAAACCCAAGAATTTTATTTCGTTGCTCGTCTCACGCCCACTGCGTGACGTCACGAAGAAGGCGTGGCCACGTTTTCTAATTGTCGGGGGGGGGCTCCGCGTTTAGTGGGCGTGGTGACACCGGTAAGTGGGCGTGGTCACGCGGCTAGTGGGCGTGACTATTAACCAATAAGCGTTGGTTGTGTACTCAGTGGGCGTGGTCACACGACAAGATGGGCGTGGCTAGGAGCAAGGTCCGCCCCCTCGATTGGATAGGGGCTTCACCTCGGGGTCTAGTTTGCATGGAGCCGCGCCCATTAGACGCGAGCACCAATAACCCTTGCAAGCTCAACATGTTCGTTCATAAACACTGGGGCCTTGAAAAGACAACAATATAACAGGCGACGTTTTAGGAAATGAGTCTTCTGCAAATAGAGAGAGGCCAGAGAGACAAAGTGCGTGATAAAAAATGGTACTTTACAATTTTTACAAATGTTTCCGAATGAACAGTTATAATTTTAATTGGCGTATTAATAGGAAATATCAACGTATTTGCATTAAAAGTAAAAAAAAAATCCTGCTGGCGCGTGGCATTTTTGGAAATAATGTTGCAGTGAGGTCAACGTAATACTTATTAACATAATGGACTGAGTGATATATCCTGGGCCTAAGTAGCATTTCAAGAGGATTAAAAAGGGCTGGCAAAAAACGTTGGGACCACATATACTTCCACGTTTTAATTTTTAAATTCCTGAAACCCTTACAATTCGGGTACGGGAATTTATGGCAGATAATGTTTCGTTTCTTTGCATGTTTACCACAAGTATTGTGGTTAATGCAGACATGATTCCATGCAAAGGTTTCAGTTTGGTGTTTTAACATCGTACCACACCTGTTTTATTGCCAGAAAGGGGAAAACCACATTATCATTATGGCAGATAACTTAAAACTAGTTTTATTTTATCTTCTTATACAGCACTTGCTAACAGAAAAAAATTACATTAATTAAAGGAACATTGCCCGAAAGTCTTCTTATATATTTTTGTGCACCACTGCCCAACGCAGTACCACCAAAATAATTGGGTCCTAGATTTGAAGCTTTCGTGACTGCAAGGATTCATACTCTTAGTTTTTTTCGGTAAAGTCACGTAGTTAAAATAATGATAATAAAAATAATAGAAATAATAATAGAAATAAAATAATAAATCACGACGTTTCGGAGGCAACACAAGTCTCCGTCATCAGGTGCAGTAATGATGCAGTAATTTTAGCTGTGACGGTCCCACCTGATGACGGAGACTTGTGTTGCCTCCGAAACGTCGTGATTTATTATTTTATTTCTATTATTACTTCTATTAATTTTTATTTTATTTTTTACCTGCGTGACTTTACCGAAAAAACCTAAGAGTATAAAAATATCGATTTAAAGCTTTCGTGACTGCAGGGATTCATCTTCTTGGTTCTTTCGGTAAAGTCACGTAGAAGGGAAACAATAAAATAATAAAAATAAAACATTATAAAATTCTCACGACGTTTCGGCCACAACACAAGCAGCCGTCCTCAGGTGAAGACAGACCTGTTCTTCAGACCTGTTCTTCACCTGAGGACGGCGGCTTGCGTTGTGGCCGAAACGTCGTGAGAATTTAATAATGTTTTATTTTTATTATTTTATTACTTCCCTTTATTATGTTTTATTTTTATTATTTTATTATTTCCCTTCTACGTGACTTTACCGAAAGAACCAAGAAGATGAGTATAGCAATAATTGGGGTTGCATTTCGTGGGTGCGGTGTGGGAGTGCATGGTTCACGGCTCTTGATGGGCGGAGCTTTCCTCCTCGGTGGGCGTCACCGTGAGCCCACAGTGGGCGTGGCAAGAGGCATGGGCTCCATCTGCCCGCTTGGGAATCCTCGTGATTGCGCTCGCATCTGCTCCGTGTCATCTCGCGTGCCCCTCCTGCCCCCTTTTCTCCATCCACGCCGCGCCGGGCCGGGCAGGCAGGGCAGGCGGGCGGCATGGCAGCCCTGCCCGATGTGGTGTACGGCCCGCAGGATTTCGAGGTGCGTGTTACGGAACGTTGCTTGCTGGGGTTAGAGGTAGGGGCTTAGAGGCTGGTGGTGGTCGCGATGCACCTGTGCAGGTGAGAATCCGTCACCTCACCTGTCTATATTGGTGGCGGGAATTGCTGTATAATTGGTACGGCGGGGAATACACGTGGGTAAGTAATGCTGGCATTTGGAATGGGCGATTTATGGATCCATGGATGGTCGGTGGATGCAACAATATTATCCACGTAACAGTACACTGCATCTGTGTGTGTGTGTCTGTGCGAGTGCGTCCATGTGTGTGCGTGCGTGAATGGATGTGGCATGTCCGTGTGTGTGCATCTTTGCGGGTGTGCATCTCGCATCTGGCTGTCTTTGTATTTTGCGGGGAGCGGTGGTGCAGTGGTTAGCGCACTGCGCTACGTGTACACGGTGGACCCGTGTTCGATTTCCCCGCACGATCAACAACAGTCACGATTACCTGAACCGGTCCTGGGCCTCCCCTAGGTCCACTCAGCCTAAAATTGAGTATTTGGTGCAGTGTCAACGTCAACACTGGGGAGACAAAGGAGGCCGGGCGTGGTGCTGGCCACCCACCTCCTCGTGTGTCGTGCCGGACTTCATAGGTGCTCGCCAACAGCACCTGCCACAACCGTCTGGCTATACGGGGATGTTTGTCGTTGTCTTTGTGTGTGTGTGTGCATCTGTGCGCATCTGTGCGGATGTGTGCATCTGTGTTTGTGCATTTGTGTCTGTGTGTGTGCATCTGCATTTGTTTGAATGGTATACGTGTGTGTCTGTGCGGATGTCTGGGCAGGTGTTGTCTGTGTGCTTCTAGATGCTTATGCGTGCATCTTGAACCTGTCTATGTGTGTATATTGTGTAGGTGTGCGTCTGTTTATGCCTGTATTTGTGTACGGTGTATGCCTGTGCTTTGGCATGTATGCGTGTCTATGTTCACATGTAGTACATCTGTACATCTGTGTGTCTTTGGCGACATCGTATATCTCTGTGTCTGCGTGGTTGGGGAGCGGTGGTGCAGTGGTTAGCGCGCTGCGCTATGAACCTGGCGACCCAGGTTCGATTCCCGTTCACGGCCAACACCCAGTGACGATTATCTGAACCGGTCCTGGGCCTCCCCTAGGTCGACTCAGCCTCAAATGAGTACCTTGTAGCGGTGTGTAAACATCGCCACTGGGGAGACAAAGGCGGTCGGGCGTGGTGCTGGCCACCCCACCCCCTTCGTGTACCGTTCCGGCCTTCATAGGTGCTCGCTAACAGCACTTGCCCCTACAGTCTGTTAAGGCTATACGGGGGATCTCTGTCTCTGTATATATGCGTGTGCTCGCTAACAGCAATTGTCCCAACGGGCTTTTAAAAGGATGTAGTGCTCAGCTCTCTGCGCTCTGAACTCGACAATCCGAGTTAGAATCCCGCTCACGGCTAGCATCAGGGATTAATATCTGAACTGACGCGTCCTTGTACGAGTATTGGTGTGATGTGTAAACATCACCACTCTGGAAACAATGGGGGGGGGGCGAGCATGGTGCTCGCCACAGAACCACCCTCCCCCTCGTGTGCCGTGCCGACCGTAATAGGTGCTCGCTAACAACACTTGCCCCAACATTCTATGTCAAGCTATGCGGGCGATCAAAGTCTTTGTCTTTGTAGATCTGTGTGCATGTGTCCCAGCGTGTTGCCGAATTCTTAACGTTCCGATTGCTATCGTAGAGCATTAGTAAACACGGCGAGACACACCCAGAACCATTGCCTCGTTACAGCGAGGCGTCATACCACCACCATCATCATCATTTCATTGAACCATCATCACAACCATCACCAACCACCACGATGAGCCGTCACAATAGCATCACCACGCTTAGCGGTCACAACAACATCATCATCAAGCTGAGCCATCATCATCATCATCACGCAGCTTTGCATCATCATCATCATACAACTTTGCATAATCACTACGAACAAATATCAACAACGTCACACAGAGCTATCGCATCATCATCATCTATGAGAGGTAATTTATGGCGATCATGCTTATTGGACATGTCAGGCAATAGCCGCAATTATGATAGATGATATATTTTTCTTATCATCATCATCATCATTGTCGCATGTGTTATTGCGTCGTGGTATGTGTGTGTGTGTGATTGTGTGTGGTGTTTGTGGTGTGTATCTGTGAGAGCTGTGGATGGGTGGTCTATCAGTGGGGTGTATCCGAGTGGTGTATCTGTCGGGTGTGGATGGGTGGGTAGAGCTGTTTGGTGTATGTGTGTGTGTGCAGTGTGTGTGTGTGGCAACATTGGGTATTATGTTTGCGCGTAGGGTATATATGTGCGGTATATTTGGCATATCTGTATTGCATGTTTGTATATATTCACGTATGGTATGTGTGATAAAAAAAAAATTGGAGGAATGTATACACATACCGCACGTACATCATCTGTGTGGTATATATTATGGTATATTTGTGTAGTGTATTTGTATGAAGGTATATTTCTGTGGTACGTGTGTGGTAGTTAAGGGTGGTATACAGCATGCACGTGCTGTATTGCTATGGTATTTGCGTCAAATTAGCATGATGTTCAGTTACAGTATTTGTCAATTTTATTGGATGAAGCTGTTCAGTGCAGGCTGGTGAAGGCCTTTCCGTTGTATTCACCACCCCACCACCGCACTCAATGTGACAACTCGCACGCCGGTGGCCACAGCCACAGCGAGAGGTTCACTTGATGAACTGTGACGAGCGCGGGGATACGTCCTGGGTCGAATGACCCCAAACGCGACCCGGCCGACGAGAAGCCCTGTGTGACGAAACTGTTTGCCCGCGATGGCACGCGAGCCTGCATCACCCACGAGTTCACCGCACGTCGCCTATCGCCATCGTCGGTAACCTCGTGCCACTTACGCTGATGCGTTCGACGGAGTTTGTTGTTCCGCTTGTAACGCGAGAACCGAATGTATTGCGAGGGTGAGCCCCAGCCACCACCCAGCCGCCGCCGCCTCATGCCCCATTGTGTGTACAAAGGGGTCGCCTTGTTGTGTACACACAGCCACACGGTGACACGGGCACAATTCTGCCAAACTCGTCGCCTCGGACCAGGGGTCGGAAACCTGCTCCGTTGGGGCTCTTCAAGGCGGACTGCTTTTGTGACGTCACGCGCATGCATTGCGGCTCTTTAAATATTTAGGGGGTTTTTGTTGTTGTTGTTAGCGAATTCGAAAAAGAAAAGTTGGCTCCGATTCTTATTTTTGGCCGCAAATAAATGATCACTCCTTTGTGTCGGCTACGCAGAGGCTTCGTGTGAGCTGCGGTCAGGCACTCTTGACCCACAACCAGGAGGGCCGTGAGTTCAAATCCCGGTCAAGGGGTCATCAATATTCGTTCCTTGAGTCCTCCACGGTGGATAAAATGTGTACCGTATTGCAGGAAGTCGAGCAGTGGTTGTTACATGGACATGGATGAACTCGGTCCCGTCATATGAATGTGGAATTTCAACCACAGGCTCATGGTTGTAATAATGAAATGAGCACGGTGATGTCAGCGTCTTTATATCAGAATCTATATTTAGACTGCAGGAGGAATCTGATGAGCCATCAAGCTCTTTCATCATGGGACCTCCTTTGCCAGTATAACAATATAAGAATAGGTTTTCCCCTTTTTAGTGCCAGAAAAAAGTGGGAAACCTATTCTTAGTCTCGCTGTACTACCCGGCTTCGCCCGGGACTTGGATTAAACACACCCCCAGTGGCGATGTTCCCACACCACTTACTCGTTTGAGGCTGAATCGACCTAGGGGAGGCCCAGGACCGGTTCAAATAATCGTCACCGGTGGTGGCCGTGAGCAGGAATCGAACTCGGTCGCAGGGTTCGTAGCGCAGCGCGCTAACCGCTACACTACAATGCGTTACGCTTCCACATGCGCGGGTCACGTGACAGATTTGAAGTCACAGCTCACTTGCCGTGCAAAAAATTATATGCATTATTGAGCTCCCCCCCCCCAAAAAAAATATTAAGTGCATTTTTATAATTTTGGCATGGTGTACAGTCTGGAAAGTACCCACATGGCAAATTTCAAGTTTGTTGCATGTCGGGAAGTACGCTAAACATTTTGAACAGACACACATAATCACAACTTTGCCTTTTATATATATGGAGATTTTGATACTGGCAAAGGAGGTCCCATGATGTTGCTGCTCACCCCGAGCTCTCAATGTCCTGATAGTGGCATTGTAGTTGTGCTGTTCGCCTTTTGGCGTCCTCTGGTCTAATACTGTTTGAGACTAGGGGCCGTCCATAAATGACGTCACGCACCGAGGGGGGGGGGGGGGTCAGACATTTGTGACGATACGTGAGGAGGGGGGGAAGGTGGGTTTGAGGAATGTGACGTCACATGAAAATTCGCAACTTTAAATAAATGTTAATTAAATATAATTGTTATAATAACACTAATTTTGATGAATTTTTATGATTACCTATTTGATTATTTAAATTTACTAAGGTCACCTTATAGTTATTCCATAAAGGAGCATTTTGCTTCTCCATGTGAGAATGGAGAAGCATACATTTTGTAAATTTTTTGGATGATCGTTATTAAACATTTTGATTCTAATGATTCTACCAGGGCTTTTCTTTATGTGGAATGAATATGTGATTGTTATAATTGTACTCTCCATTTTTCTTCGTTCTACCACAAAGTTTCAAGTATTTTTTTATAGTTATAATTACTTTTAATATTTTATAATTATAGGAGCATTTCAATATAATATTCTGAACATCTGCAGTTTTAGTTAGATGTTTAATATTTTCGAGTGAATTTATGCTAAATTTAAGCTTTCCAACGCCTCCTTTTTAATACGTGTTTTCTCCTACAACATCAGAGTGCAGCGCCACATTAAATACGCACTACAATGACAATAGTTTGAAGTGATTTGAAGCATGTTTTATTTTCAAAATAGAAATATGTTTTTTTTTTGGGGGGGGGGGGGGCAGAGCTTTGTGACGTCATATTTGAGAGGGGTCTGACTGTTTGTGACGCCGTGTGACGAGGGGGGGAGGGGGGTCAAAAATCGGCCAAAGTCGCGTGACGTCATTCATGGACGGTCCCCTATAGCTCTCAAGAAAGCTGTCTCTGGTGTGGACCAATCAGCTTAAAAGACAATGCACATACTTCGATTTAAAGCTTTCGTGACTGCAGGGATTCATCTTCTTGGTTATTTCGGTAAAGTCACGTAAAGTTACGTTATTATATTATTTTATTATATTATATTATTTTATTATGTTTTATTTTTATTATTTTATTACTTCCCTTCTACGTGACTTTACTGAAAGAACCAAGAAAATGCACATACTGTCAGAGCATGTTTTTTGTTTGTATTTTCACCACAAGTATATGTGGTTGATGCAGACATGAATCCTTGCAAAAGGTTTCAGTTTGGTGTTTTAACATCTTAACACAGCTGTTTTGTTGCCAGAAAAAAGGGGAAACCCTATTATTATTATAAGAAGGTGTTATTCGCAGATGCCCAGTAGGGGTGTTGGTCAGCGCGTTACAACGACAACAATACAATAAAACAAAACTTGCTGTAACTTGCTTAACCTGGCACGACTGGACATCTTTGAAAATAAGCTTCATAGCTCATCGGATTCCTCCAGTCAAAAAATAAATATTCCCATTCTAAAGATTCCGATGGAGCCATATGATGGTGGCACGTGACAATTCGTGCAAATCTGACGATGATCCGTGATTTCGCGTGACATTGGCAGGTGTGCGTGATGGTTCGACGTCGTGCCATGCGGTGTTATGCGACCTCACGCGTCCAAAATCGCATGACGTCATTTATGGACGGCCCCAAACGTGAATCCTCGAACACGCTGGATACGTTTCGATTTAAAGCTTTCGTGACTGCAGGGATTCATCTTCTTGGTTCTTTCGGTAAAGTCACGTAGAAGGGAAGTACTAAAATAATAAATTATTATTTTTTTACGTAGAAGGAAAATACTAAAATAATAAATTATTATTTTATTACTTCCCTTCTACGTGACTTTACCGAAAGAACCAAGAAGACGCTGGATACGATTACAATTTATTGCAGTTCCGTGTATGCGTGCGGTTGGCATTACGGGAGTGGTTGTGGCAAATATTTTAACCGGTTCTCTGCCTCCCCTAAGGCGACTCAGCCTTAAATCAATCGAGGTGCTGCGTGTAAACATCGCCACGAGGGAGACAAAGACGGCGAGGCGTGGGTGTTCATCCTCGTGTGCCGTGCCGGCCTTCATAGGTGCTCGTTAACAGCACTTGCCCCTACAGTCTGTTCCAGGCGATACGGGGGTGGAGGGGTTGGTGGTCTTTGTCTTTAGCTCGTGGTAACTGCTAATGGTTAGCGACCGGTAATGCCTAACTGGGCCATGGAAATCGGGGGGGGGGGGGGGTGACCGAACACACGCGCGCGCTGGAGCCCCTCTAGCTCACACCGTGAGAGGTCATTAGCGGTAATGAATGCGGCGGCACACGCGGCAGCGGTGGTCGCGACACGCGGGAGGGTGGCATGAAGACCGCTGCACTGCTACCACGTGACCCACTGCCACTACCACCACCACTTTTGCTTTTGACCAATGTCCATGTTCTTTACACAAAGGCTGTAATTATAATATATATTGGGGGGGGGGGGGACATCCCCCCCCCTCAATATTCAAATAAGCTCAAAATGTCCCCCCCAATATATTACTATAAAATATTTTAAAAAATAATAATTGCGATTCTATGTAAATAAAAACAACAATTTGCTAAACCTTGGCCACAATATCTGGACTTGTCTTCATTTAACAATGCATAGATTTCTGTTTATATGAGTGTGGTTATGGTTGTACTTTATGAATCCCTAATCTCTGCCATTACATACAATGAAACAAGAAAAGGTAAAAAAGAAAAAAACAGCAATACACTATTAGACATTATTGTAAAAATTGTATTAAAAGTCCAACACGTGTTAGGCAGGAAATGGCAGGAAATTCGTTTTCAAATTTAGATTTTTTTTTTATTGGGGGGGGGGGGGGGACCTGCAGACCCCCTGGAAGATTTGGTCCCCCCCAATGTTGACTCCATGGCTACGGCCTTGTTTTACACATTAGTACCAGGGTCGTCAACCCTTATCTGTTTCATGTTTCTGGGGCTGATTGTTTTGCCGTTTGCGCCGTGGTTAATCCGGAGGTAATCTGACCCAGCTGATTTGCGCTTCAGGGAATGTCATATTTAGCTCCGATTTAACATGATTTATCTTTGCACTGTTTTCTGCTCCTCGTGAGATGCAGCGGGGTTATTTATTTATTTGTTCCGATTGCTAATCGCTTCATTGCTGATTATTATTTATTTATATGTTTTTACGTTTGTCTTTTTGGTGAGCTAGGCCACTCTTGCATATGACCCATCGTGGGTCTCACCTGGTTACAGAAAGTAAACTTATAACCAAAAGACAAAGATCTCCCGTATATCCTGAACAGACTGTTGGGGCAAGTGCTGTAAGTGAGTAGCACTTATGAAGGCCAGCACGCCACACGAGGGGGTGGGTGGCCAACACCACGCCCGGCCGCCTTTGTCTCCCCGGCGGCGAGGTTTACACACTGCACCAGGTACTCATTTGAGTCGACCTAGGGGATGCCCAGGGCCGGTTCAGATAATCGTCAACGGTGTTGGCCGTGAGTGGGAATCGAACTCGGGTCGCCGGGTGCGTAGCGCTAAACGCCACACCACCGCTCGCCACCGCCACGACCACCATCAACAACAACGAATTGCACTGTCGGGGTCAACGCGACGGTTTGGAGCGTAATGCGGCATTCGATGCTGGGTGGCGCAGGGTGGCACGGTTGTTGCCGACCTGCGTCCACGGTGAGAGTGCCGTGCCGGTAGAGATGTGGTCAAGCGACGGTGCGCGGTGGTTAACCGAACTGTGCTGTGAATCTGCCGAAACGGATCAGTGGCAAAGACAAACAACAAGACGTGCCAACAGTGGTTTGGTAAAAGGGGCTGTATGTGTAAATATTCAAGGCATGGGGTGTGGAGTTGTTCACTCGTAGTTGCCACCTCTGAGCTGCAAAAAAACTTGGACATATGACGGAAATAATAATAATATCTCGCAGGAGCAGAACTGAAGGTGGGGAGAACTGCATGTGTAATAGTATGCAGCTGGGAAAACTGGGACTTTGGGAAGACTACAGTTTCCCCAGGACATCAGCAGTCGCCTCAACATATAGAACTATTCTGGGAAAGACCAGAGCAGGTGGCAACCCTGGTGGCCAGTGATATCTAACCAGCCCGCCAATTAACATACTCGTAATTTATTTAAAATGAAGCTGAATTACATTCGGTAGTGTTGGATATATTGGGTTTAAAAAAAAAAATCACAGTCACTCAGCACAGGCCCAAAGACCCCGAAATGACAAGGGACCAGGAACAAAAAAAACACCACCATCATCAAAGTGGTAGAAGACGGGTTTGTACGTTGCGTGAATTGGACAACGTCACGAGACCATGGACAGAGAGACGAATGGAGGGAATTCCAGAGTGGAGCAGTACGAGGCAGTGGCGGCTCCTGCAAAATCTCTCAGAGGGGGCAAATGTCTGGATGATTGATAAGGATAAGGTCCACCCATGCAATGGATAAATTAACAGCTTAAGCATGTAAAGGCAACTTCACTTCTTTAATATTAATGAAAAATAAAGTGACTCTTACAATACATCTTGTTTGTTTCTATACTCACTATTATTACAATCCACTCAGTTTATTTTATTAAAGATTCCACTAGGTGGCGACAAATAATTTTGTTGACTGAAACGTGCTTACGTATGATGACGTAAGCACGTTAGTGCGAGCCCTCCCGGAAGCCATAGAGAATGCATTGCAGCGCCCGCCCTTTGAGAAAAAACATCTTTGAATGTAAGTCTATGGGACCACACGGGGCGATTCTCAGCCGGAGTGAAATCGCCCAAAAAGAGGCGGTACTCCACAGAACGTGACATGACGCTGATTGGACTATATCCAGAGGCACAGTAACGGCTAGCATAGCTCTGTGGTTGAATGAGATTGTTAATGTGATTGAAAAAGTCCCTTTCACACATTGGTGGTGCGTCGCCCAATCGCCCTAATGAAGAAACCGCCCCTGGTACGAGGGGAGAAGCAGAAAGATAAGTGTTGTGACCTGCAGTGTGGTGAGTGGGTGAGTGAGTGAGTGAGTTTAATACGTAGGCTTTCGCGGCCAAAAAATCATTTACGCGATCTAACCCAAAAAAACTAAATCTGTTTCATGGATGAGTGAGTTGGCGAGTGAGTTGGCGAGTGAGTCGGTGTGTTGTGACCTGCATTGTGGTGGTGGTGGAACACAGTGCAGATGAGATGAAACACGGTGAGTGTCTGGTAGACCAAGTCCTTCATGTAGGTGGAGGAATCAATGAGTGAAGTTCACGGGAACATTAATCATGGGAGTAAGGATAGAAGAGTGATGAGGAGGGAACTGGCCGCTGGTTAGCGAGTCACTCTTGTGAATCGGTGAACGATGGATCAACCTTCAACCTGACCGCTTTGTATGCATTGTCGGAATGAGATGAGAAGTTTTATCTCCATAGATGTGACTGTAATATGTGAGCCCAGCATGAACGTTTGATCATGTTGAATTAGCCCTGGTGCTGGCGTCAGGAGATCCCCATGGCTAGCGAGACTCCATCCAGCAGTGTATTGGCAAAAGGGCGGTGGATGCGCACACCATCAGAGATATCTGTCGGAGGGACACGGCTGGAAAACACAGCAGTGTGTGAGTACCTAGGTCAGTTGGACCTGGATCAAAAGGATGGAGGTGGAAAAACGTGGGTTTCAGTGCTTTTGAGAAAAAAACGCAGCTTATTAATTATATTTGACTCTTTTGAGGATGGCAACAATATGGTTTCAGGAGCAGCGAATTGCCCATGTCAAAGTCTGATAGCGAGGAGAGAGTTCGTGTAGTTTTGCTACTTCTGCTCTGTTGAAGGAGCGCATACTACAGTGGGTTTACTTGCACGGTCCACAGTTTCGGATTGTGTGGCCACAATTAGGCTGTGGCTTGACTTTTCCATCTCCTGGCGCGTCAGTTGAAATCACGGGGCGAGGTTCGCGAATCTCCCAACCAGCCTCTGCTCACCGAGCAGTATAAACGTGTTCAGCCTGAAAGAGTAGAAGAACATTTCCCCGTGAGAGCTCAGTCTAGCGGAGGCCTCTTCCGTCAGTAGTGGCGTCAGCGAACACTTTCAGGGCTGCACCTATAACTTTTCATTGAGATGCGAGGGTGAATTGACCGTGTGGTGACTTACCCCACCGTGCTGTTTGTACTCTCTCATATTGCGTATTTGGCTGCTATAAATTTCCACGTGATGAACCATTCGTTGAGCTATCATTTGTGGCCACGTCGCTACTGAAAAAGTGCTCTGTAGCGAAGTGGGCCTTCATATACAGCGCCAATCGGTGCATCTGTTACTCAATTGCACTGGAAACTGAAAACCATTTCCTGATTTTTCAGAACCGGTCATCATTTTATGAAAACGGTTACCGGTTTACCAGTGATGGTTTAACAACGCCCGATTTAGGCGTGAGACGCATAGAAAGCGAATTCGCAATGTTACTCTCGTTAGAGCTTTTTGTTGTTCTTCCCCCGCACCTTCGATTAGCACGGTTGGATACGTACGGTGCCAAAGAAGTTCTACATACACACATACAGAGCTGTTCTGTGCTGTGCCCACCAGCGGTTCCTGTCAGAGAAGTGCATTGTGGGTCCTCGATGCGCTTGTGTGTTATTTTGGTGCGGTGGCTTTTTGCCATTATATACAGATTTGAATTAACCCGGTTTAAACTGCAGCATTCTATCGTATTCCTTATTCTTCGTCTTCTTTGTACTGCCAATGTTGATGGAGAGCAACAACTGTATATTGACACTGACGTGGTTGAGCCAGATGATTGCATCAGGAGTAGCGGACACATTTTTTTTTGACAATTTTTATTTCACCAGGTAAGGCCCACTGAGCTGTACAGCTCTTTTTCAGAAGCGACCTGGCCACGAATGACAGCTCAACGAATTGGCTGATCACGTGGAAATGTATAGCGGTCAAATAACCTAAACGCGCGTTTATAAATGTGGGGGGTGGGGGGGTGAAATAAACCGAAAGACCCGGAGAAAACCCACGTGACCACGGGAAGAACAGACGTGCATCAGGGTCGGGATCGAACCTACAACCTCCTGCGTACCAGGCGAGGTAGTTAACATCTCGCCACCGTGGCGCCCAGGAGGGGCCCTGCCAACATGCCAAGCGTGTCTGAGCGAGTGCGCGTGTCCGTTAACCATCTAGTGGGACAGAGAACGGAGTGGCGCATCATCGCTGTGACGACGCCTTCTCCTTCGTATTTGTGAATAGGGCATCCAGTCGTTACGCGTTCCGTGGTTCTGTGCTGGGTGGTGACCGTAATCGCACACCGCATTAATTTAAATGTTCTATTTGTGCATCAAGTACCCGCACGTGGCGTGGTTCATTCCGATGCGGTTTACGGCTGCCCATAAGCTTTGCGGCAGATCGAAAGCCCAGGGACTGAAGAATTTAGAGTTTTCTGTCCCACTCGATGGGTAACGGACACCCCGCGCGTGCGGCCAGGGCCTGTCGTGTCAAGGGACCGACCACGATGGATCTGAGCTGAAGTTATTTATTGGAGCGGCTCCATCCTCAGTCGCCCACACCGCACACCACAATACGTCGAGCCGGGCGCCATCAAGGGAAGTGGCCAAGTTCGAAAATACCCTCGGAATGAACGCAGCAGCCCCACGGTTGAATGATCTATTGAGCGCACACCACCACCAGCAGCAGCAGCTGCAGCTGCAGCAGCAGCAGCTGTGACGCTGGTTGACAGTGGTGGCATGTGGTTGGCATGGGCCCTGGGGAAAGGAAAGAAATTGGGGGGCCCATAGTCTGCTTTCCGCCCCCCACCACACCCAGCTCTCTTGCTCTCTATAACCCAGCACCTGGGCAAGTCCTGGACATATGTGAAAAAAGAGCTTTATGTATTATCGGATTCCTCCAGTGTCAAATACAAATACAGATTTCGATTCCGATTCCGAAGTGCAGGCTCCAGGGCGCATTGGCCAGAGCTGCGTGCGATTGATTTTGTCCGTGTGTCGCGCGGGGGTAGGCATTGCGTTTCGGGGTTAGGGGGTAAGGATTTAGGGTTGGGGAGGTTTAGGATTAGGGAATAGGATTGGGGCTGAGGGGGGCACGGGTTATGGTTTGAGCCGGCGAGCGAGCGGAGCGTGGCCTGGGCAAGAGCCGCTTTCATCGATGGGGCTTGGCGAGCGGGCGGCCATGTGATGGGTTATGTATTGTGGAGGTATATTTTATTAATAACAAAAAAAATCATGAATTAATAACGCGCGACGGGGGGTGATACCGGAGCTTGAATAATTTACCCCACTCCGTTATGGCGGTAATAGGCAGCGTGGAGGCGAAGCGGCCGTATCGATTTCCACGCGCCCGGCGCTTCTCACGAACGATCTCGCTCCGCCTTGCGCGCTGCCCGGACCGCGCGGGCAACGTTTTCCTCCACGGTGCCGGACAGAAGGTGGGCTCGTCGCAAAGCCCATCGATCGGTGCGGTAATGGGAACCGCTTCGAGAGCGTCGCTCTGTGCGGATCACCGCGATGACTTTCATTCCCGCGGGCCCCTTTGCGTGCCGCCGTGGCGGGGAGTCGCGGCGCTCGGAGTTCCGGCAGTCGCAAATTAATTCGCCAATCGATTCTACGCTTTGCCCCGTGAAGTACTTACTGCCTTAGGTTTTTTTCGGTAAAGTCACGTAGGTAAAAATTTTAAATTTCAATTAATAGAAGTAAAATAAAATAAAAATAAAATCACGAAGTTTCGGAGGCAACACAAGCTTCCGTCTTCAGGTGGAACCGTCATAGCACGCTTGGAATTTCTCATTTACTTGATACAGCAATCGTGCTGCGACGGTTCCACCTGAAGACGGAAGCTTGTGTTGCCTCCGAAACGTCGTGATTTTTCTTTTATTTTTCTTTTATTAATTTTATTTTTTTACCTACGTGACTTTACCGTAAAAACCTAAGAATATGAATCCTTGCAGTCACGAAAGCTTCAAATGTAGAACTTACTGCCTTGTTTGCACCGTTGGGATCGTGTGCATTGCCCATCGCCGTGCGTCTCGATTTTGTACTTGATCTCGTTTGTGCTGTTGTCAGTTTTTGTGTGTGCCGCCTTCCTTTGTACTGCCTCGTGTCGTTCTGTCTGTCTCGTCTGCACTCTCCCGTCTCGATTGTACCGTCTCTCGCGTGTCTGTTGGTCTCGCATGTTCTGCCTACGCTGTTTGTCTGCTCGGTTGTATTAGCCTACAGGTGCACGAGCATGTTGTGCGAGTCGCACTTTGATGCACCGTTCCATGCGTGCAAGGATCAATTTAAATCGACGAATGGACACATCGTGTTAGCCGTCTCAGAAAAGCTGAAAGAAAGTTTACTCGGGTGGCCAGGAGTTGTCAGGTGCTTCGGGCGGTGGGAAGGACACTGGCAGAGCCAGTGGGGGGTGGCACGTGCCCCCCCAATGATCCAATCGTAATCCCTAATTTTGATCGTATCATTGGGGTTTATTAGTAATAAATCGGCATTTTGCGACCCCCACTGCCACTGTGTAGCATATTATTACGTGCCAGGGACTCTATGAGATGATAGGACAATAGTCTGAGTCCATAATTGGCAATAAGTAACGGCAAAGCAGTTATAAGTGACTCAGAATTGTGCGCAGTTGCGTATACAGTACACGACTTCCCTGAAGGCAAACACCTTCAGCGAGCGCGATGCCGATCACACGCGGTTCGAATTCGACCCTCGATCGATGGCTTCGGCATCGCCGCACACGCGTCGAATAAAAAGCAAGGGACAAGTCCTTACTTACTAACAACTCTTCTATCATTTTTCATTGCTGGAGGGGTTTCCTCCCCCCCTACCTGAAAATCCTGGCTCCGCCATTGGGGAAGGAGTGTGGAGAGTGGCAGTGTAGCGGTCAGCGCGCTGTGCTACGAACCTGACAACACAAATTCGATTCCCGTTCATGGCCACCAACAGCGACAGATTATCTGAACCGGTACCGGTCCTGCCCTAGGTCGACTAAGCCTTAAAATAAGCACCTGGTGCGATGTGTAAACATAGCCCCAGGGGAGACAAAGGCGGCCGGGGTAGTGCTGGCCACCCCCCCCCCCCGTCATGTGGCGTGACGGCCTTCATAGGTGCTTGCTAACAGCACTTGCTCCAACAGTCTGTTACATTCTTCATGGGGGATCTTTGTCTTTGAAGGACTCTGGAGTGGGTGTAGGGGCAATGGCCCAGGACAGGAGTGAGTGGAAGTCGCGCTCCACACAAATGCCAGGAATGAGAAGATGAATCGGACGCACCGTGACACGGCCAAAGATCCACCCTCGTCTCTCCCTGCGTCTCGTCCGACTGCCAGTTCGACCGCGCCGCCAGCCACGCGGTTTTGATCTCAAACGACATTCCACGCGTGGGCGGTGACGTGCCACGCTTGTTGCAGAGCTTCGCGGTCGGAATCCGCCAGGCCGCCCTGGTCAATACCGCGGGGTGCAATCAACCGTGAATATGACGCGCGTCCGTTTCAGGGGGGGGTGGGGGGGTGGACGTTAAAGATCCCCGCGACGTCACTCGAAGAAGATTACGCCACGTCTGCCAGCGTCGCGGTCGAAATAATGTGGCGTGTTATTTTCATCGGGTAAAACTCACGTGGCAAACATCACCTCCTCCCGTTAAGACTGCACTCGCCCGTGAAACACGTACGTACGAATGTTGAACTTCTTTCACGCCGTACGTAGCCACCCCTGCTAATCGGTTGGCTACGTACGGTGATAGCCCTGCGCTGTGAGAACGGCGCGAATAGCAAACGCATGGCGTTATTTTATTATTATTTCTGTTGTTTTTATTAAAAGGGGGCTTGCTCTGCTCCGTGACCCCTGCAAGAATGTTCTGTCATTCCCCTTTGAGCCACCCCCCCCCCCACCCCCCCAGGGCCACGACGACATCACGGTGCCGGGGGTAGGCCTCGGCAAGGTAAGGTAAAAGTTAAAAACAACGAGCCTACCTTTACCCTACCCTTTACCTTACCACAATACAATCACTCTACCCTTACCTTTTACCCTTTAGCAGGAAAGGTAAAAGGTAAAAAGCAACGAGTCTACCTTTTACCCTACCTTTTACCCTTACCCCATACAAATTACCCGATTGCAGGGTAATTGCTGGGGTACTACGACATGAAAAAGGTTTATAACGGTAAATGCTAGGTAGAGCGCTTTATTCATTCATTTAATTTACCTTACCTTGCCGAGGCCTAGTGCCGGGTTCACGCGAACCGCACAGTTCCGCCGGTATCCCGCGGTGGTGCTGGGGAGAGGGGAGGCCGTGTTGCTGCCGCACGCACGTGACAAACTACGACCGCCCCCCCCCCCTCAACTCGGCTTGACCCCCCCCTACAGAGTTATGGTGATTCTCCACGCTACCCTCACCCCCTCCTGTGCTGCGTCCCTCCCTATCTCCCCCCTCCCCATAATTAAATCCACTCGAGTGACCTTTTCTGCTCAGATGGCCTTTTCCGTAAAATAAAATGAGCCCTGAGCAGGAGGGAAGGCCGAGTGCTTTTTTTCAGCCGCCTTTCCGATGCGTAATTGGCAATACCGTTTGTATAATTAATCGCTGGACCACTTTACGTACGTGACGGAGGTCATTTAGGGGCTGAGCATTCCCGTTCACCGCGGCGTCTGCTGGTGTTCACGTTTCGCGGGTTCGTGCGTCGATCGCAAGGCACGCGCGTCGACCCACCACCTGGTGGAGTTTCAGACATCCACCACAAGGCTACTCCCAAAGCCGTCCACTGGCCCGCTCGCACGCTCGCTCGCTCACTCACACGCCAACCTCAACAAGAACTTTGCACAACAATGCCGAGGAACTCCCCACAGTACGAAAGAAGAAGTGTCTATTTAAGTCTCTGGGTGTCTATGCGAGTCTGTGGGTCGGTCTCTCTATGCGAATCTAAAGGAGTCTATGGGTGTCTGCGAGTCTGTGACTATGTGAGTCTACGGGTGTCAATGCGAGTCTATGAGTCGGTCTCTCTCTTTGCGAGTCTATTGGTGTCTATGTAAATCTGTAGGTCTCTCCCACGTCAGTCTGTGTCAAACCATGGGTCACATCGTAACGCCACTGCCTGCTTCGATCGTTCGCCCGCAGCATTGCCGGCATTCCTCACTCCTGAAACCATTCCGCACCTCCGATTAGCACGGTTGGCTACGTACGGTGCAAAAGAAGTCTAACATGCGTGCGTCCGTACGTGATCAACGTACACGCAATTGCCGATCAACCGCCCCACCGCACCCAACAAGATGACGAGCTTCACACAGCTGACAGCCCCCCCCCCTCCCCCACCAGGTCCATTAGCACACTGCATTGGCTCCGTTGGGCACTTAATTTCTTGAGTGCATCGCAGAATGGGGGACGGGGGGGGTAGTCGCTGGGGGGGGGGGCGGTGTTTGGAGGGGGGGGGAGCACGTGGGCTGGGCTGGCGGGCGGAGGCTGTGAGCATGATGAGATGGTGATGCGTCTTGGCAGCTGCGTGGGGCTCTGTCGGTCGCTGCGAGCAGCGCTCACCGATGGCGATGTGATGCGCGTGCGTTCTCCGATCGTGGGGGGGGGGGGGGGGGAGTTCTTTTGGTGGAGCGGCTCCTCCTGCCAGCGGGCGTGATGCACGGGAAGATCTTCCCGATCCACTTTTTTTTTTGGCTCATCGCCGTTTCATTGAAGGAAGGCTGTGTGCAATCTTGACTTGGAGCTTTCGTGACTGCAGGAATTCATACTCTTTAGTTCTTTCGGTAAAGTCACGTGGGTAGAAAATATTAATAGAACACGACGTTTCGATCGCCGCACAAGCAACCGTCTTCAAGTCTTCAGGTCTTTATTGCTTGTGCGGCGATCGAAACGTCGTGATCTGTTATTTTTTCTACCTACGTATGAAGACAATGTTACGAAGGGGAGAAACGGTCCTCCCCGCCGCTCAACCGAGCTGGCAGTCAGTCCCTCGTTTCTGTTAGCGAGTGGTGAAAATTCAAGCGCGTCTCGCTCACCATCTCTCTCTTTCTCTCGCAGCGTGAACGCTATTCGCTTGTCACAAGGTGCTCCTCGTTTTATTGACCCCAGAGGGGATGATGGGCCGACTCAACCCCAGACCGGCGTCGAAGTTGTGAGTCGGAGAGTTTGTGCCAAAATTCTGACTTGGGTTGGGAATTAGTGGCTTGTGATTGCCTGTACATCGCTGTACTCAGATTTTCTCCAGACCTAGCGACTGTTTGAATCCCCCCTCCCAGCATGAATGACAACGTCGCACGTCCGACTCGCAGGGAACTGAGCTGTAGGCGGATACGTGAAAAGGTCAGCTGTGTGAACGTCTAGAGAAATTGACAGCCACACCACGCACAAGTACTGCTTTGGGTGTAGGTGATTATTTGGTCAGGACGGATATGCAGTGGTCAGATATGCTATGCTGTGGACTGTATGAGCTTCATACACAATTCGCTAATTTAAAAAGTGACGATACTTCACGCTGGGAAGTGTGGGCCGGTGAAGGCGGCGATAGGCATGGAAGCGTAGAAGTGCAGAACAATGGATTTTCTCGTCCGCGGGTTGGACACACATCGAGTATTTGTTGCACTTGTTAAACTGAACGTTTTAATTCTCGGAGAAATAACATTCCAAATGAATGAATAAGAAACTTTAATATTCTTTTTTTGGAGTTCAACTACTGGTCCATCCTAAACCGCATCTGCACAAACCATGGCAGATGCGGATACCTGATGCACAGATGGATAATTCCAGTGTACGACTATGGTCATCCAGAACAGACCTATAACGATTTAACGCCCGATCCACAAATACGAAGGAGACATCACGGCGATTCCACTTCGCTGCTCATAACGCCACCTGAATGTGAGATTGCCGTGGTTGCTCCACATCTACATCAGCCGTTCGACAACAACAACAACAATGAGAAGAAGACTGGTGACTGGGGGGAAATGAGATCATCAATTCGTCACACTTGAGAACCCAGCTTAATCACGGGCGGCTGAAACCAGACTTCGATCCCGAGATCTCAGCCAGTGCCGGCTCAGTGCCCTCTGATGTGGAAATTGTCCCCCAGCCACCCAGCCACCTCTCCGCTCCAACAATTGCCGATGGGAAAGATAAAAACATGGCTTCTGCACCTCGAAAAATAAAAAATGTGTCTCATTATGGTGAAGATGCTGTGAGAATTTCCAGGTCACAAATTTTAATAACCCTGATTTTATGAGTTTATATTTTAAAAGGGGGAGGGGTGGGGGTGAAATTAAGAACCTGCTTCAAAGTGGATAAAAAAAATTCTCAAATGTAATAAGAAATGCCTCAGAAATTGTTATAAAAAAAATTCGGAAACCGTAAATATTCGAAATCTTTGCAGAAGGAAAAATAAATCTATCAAAGAGAGAAAGGGGAAAACGTTGGACGTGGAGCCAGGGCTTTATTGCGGAAATTTTCAAATAGGCAGAATAGGGCCATGGATGATAGGAATATCGTCGGACCCTATAGCTTCTGCGTTGCGAGGAGAACAACACTCCGTTTCGATCAACGAATCGATCGATCGCTACACGCCATAGATGTGCCACCCCGGCGAGCGTGTATCACAGGAGGAACGCCAGGAGTGTGCCCGCTAAACGTATCATCGAGCACCTTCTAATGTACTGCGGACATTTAATTTTGTGCTTAAGTGTTGTATCAGCTGGCGCACTGCAGTGGTTTCGTACCGTACCAGTATGTGTGTGCGCGCGGCACAAAATTCAACACTGTGGTGGAATCTGGCGGTATGGACTGCCATCGCCCGTTTTACCGACCACTGCGAATTGATGGGGCTTCACTGGAACTAAAGCTTGATATCCCACGTGCGGATATTAGGTCACGCTTTCAAGTTCTGGTGGAAAGAGCTTATTGTGCACTGGCTCTGTCCGTTCATCTGTAACTGGGGGAGGTGCCCTGTGCCAAACTCTAGTCGAGAGTAGAGTTGCTATTGGGAACTCACCCGATTTGAAAGCCGGCAAAAATTTACCAAAGGGGTTGTCCAAAACTTGGGAGAAATAACCGGAGTAAATAGAGCTATTTGAAAACACGCGCATTTTTTTTTATTGTGCTGACAGTTTCCGTACCGCTAAATCTTTACATCATCCACGAGCAAAGCGTGATTTTTCCCCCCAACTTGTTTTAAAAAATGATCCGCGCCCCTCCGATTAGCACGGTTGTCTGCGAACGGTGTGAAAGAAGTTCAACATAGTACATACATACAACTTGTCAGTGAACTCAGCAAAACTTCACTCAAATACACCCTCCAAAGCTGCCCATTCTCAAGACAATGCCTATGCATCCCAGACGTCTGTGGGTCGTCTTCTCTCGTAAGCCGGTGCATTGCAGGGGGATGAGCAATCGATTTTTGGAACGGCAACAAACGTTTAAAATTGACGTCTGGGTTCCTTATCCAGCCAGCTTCATGGATTATCTATCGCACATTTAATCGAGGACCACCCCACACTTCTGCCAGGTCGTGCGCCGTGCACCTCGCTGTGTCTCATCATTTTCTGCCGTTGTCTTTTCGTTTGCGCTCGCAGAACGAGTCAAGGATCCTGCGAGTGAAGGTGGTGTCTGGAGTCGACTTGGCTAAGAAAGACATTTTTGGTGCCAGGTGAGGTCACGTGTCTGCCCTGCGGCGGAGACACGACGCGTGCCAACGCGCCGACGCTCGAGTGTCGTGTCGCGCGCTTTCCCGCGCGATGCCCGACGTTTTGCTCCACGTGTTTGGGCCCTCTTCAGGAACTGAACTGAGCTCACTACTAGGCGGAAACACATCGGGGAGCTACGCAGCACATCGGCGAAAAACACACGCGGTAGCACGTTTTCAGCAGGGCCCTGCGTAGGGAAGTTGGACCGATGCCACGTGGCGGGTGTCTCGCATGTGGAAGGAAACCACAGCGACCAGGGAAACCCGCAGCGTACGATGGAGCAGCACTCAAAAAAATCTACTCAAAGATAGCTTCTCGAGGAACTGAATTCTAAATTTCAGCTGCTGGAAAAAGCTCCCAGCCACGTAGAGTGAAACAGAGGCGGACCCGATAAATTTTCCACGGGTTGGGCTTTGTGACATAACAAACACGCGACGCGACATGAAAGCCCATTGGCGAGCCATACAACACGACCGCAAAAACCCCACACGGCGAGTCTGTTGGCTCGACGTATATAATCAGTGTGTAATAATAATAATTAAATATTCAACTCTTTGTCAATGCGAACCGTGATCTCCCACACACCAAAGATCCTTGTATAACCTTAACAGACTGTTGGGGCAAGTGCTGTTAGCGAACACCTATGAAGACTGGCACGGCACACAATGGGGAGGGTGGCCAGCACCGTGTCCTGCCACCTTTGTCTCCCTCGTGGAGACGTTTACACACTGCACCAGGTACTCGTATGAGGCTGAGTAGACCTAGGGGTGGCCCAGGACCGGTTCCGATAATCGTCACTGGCGTCGGCTGTGAGCGGGAATCGAACTCCGGGTTTCGTAGCGCAGCGTAGCGCTAAACCACTGTGCTACCGCTCCCCACACACACCACGCGGCCGATAAACCCGCTGGACAACTCTGCCAGAGACTCGAGACAACAAAAAAAATTGCCCACTGCCCTCGGGCTTCACAGCTCTTCCAGTCTCGTGCAGCTCCACGTAGCAGGGCCCTCTCTGCGCACCCGGCGAAGTGAGGTAGTGCTTCTAGATTTGAAGCTTTCGTGACTGCAAGGATTCATATTCTAAGGTTTTCGGTAAAGTCACGTAGGTAAAAAATTAAAATTAATAAAAGTAAAATAAAAATAAAATAAAAATAAAAATCACGACGGTACTTGATACAGCAATCGTGTTGTGACGGTTCCACCTGAAGACGGAAGCTTATGTTGCCTCCGAAACGTCGTGATTTTTATTTTTATTTTATTTTACTTTTATTCATTTTAAATTTAAATTGTTAACCTACGTGACTTTACCGAAAACCTTAGAATATGAGGTAGCCCTCTCTGCTCGACCGAACGCGAGCATTGGGGTGGCCGCGCGGCCCCCCCGGTTGGCATGCGAAGTGTTTTGACCGTCGTGGCCTCCTCGGATAGCAGGCCCGCCTGCTGGTGCTGGGGCACAAAGGGGACACGTTGTGGGGTGACGTGGTCCGAGCGGAAGTGCCGTTCGCGCGCTTGTTGTCCAAGGTACGCGGTTCGAGTCCGGCAGGCCGCCCTGGTTATTATTGACTGTGAAACGCGACGTGCCGTCTGCTTCACAGCGGACGTCGGAGATCCCCCGAGGTCATTCTAAATGGAAAGGGCATTTTGTGCCGGCGTCATGGTCCAAATTTGCCAAATTCGAAGAATTTCATTGCAAAGGACTGAATTGGGATCGCACGCAGCGGCTTTTGGCTCATCTTCTTGGTTCTTTCGGTAAAGTCATGTAGAAGGGAAATAATAAAAATAAAACATAATAAAATAATTCTCACGACGTTTCGGCCACAACGCAAGCAGCCGTCCTCAGGTGAAGAACAGGTCTGTCTGAGGACGGCTGCTTGCGTTGTGGCCGAAACGTCGTGAGAATTGTATTTTATTATGTTTTATTTTTATTATTTTATTATTTCCCTTCTACGTGACATTACCGAAAGAACCAAGAAGATGAATCCCTGCAGTCACGAAAGCTTTAAATCGGTTTTTGGCTCGTCATCGAACAAAGACGGTCACTACATCGCACGCCTTTAGATGCCATTCTGCCGTCGTCTTGAACGCTCTTCCTTCTGATATTAGGAAGCCGCTGGAGCTATTCACTTTTAAAATCTATATTGAAAACTAATTTCCTTCAAACAGTTTTTTAGTGTTTAGTTTCTCGTCCTTCCCCCGCACCTCCGATTAGCACGCTTGGCTACGTACGGTGCGAAAGAAGTTTAACGTACGTACGTGCATAGACTCACATAGTCACTCACCCACTCACATAGTCACTCACCCACACACTCGCCCATCCTACGATTAGCACGGTTGGATACGTACGGTGCGAAAGAAGTTAACGTACGTGCGTACATGATCTCAGCGTTGCCAGCTCAGTGCTCTGGCCCACTGGGCTTCTGGGGACACCTTTGAAATGCGACAGACTCGGGCTACACACACACACTTACCCATTGGATCCTTCAGCAGGAACAACGTGTTTACCCGACACGGCGCTGTTTTTTTGTCGAACGCGTGCTGATGAGCAGGGGCGTGAGTCGGTTTTTACGAGTGAAATAAAACCAGTTTTTTCGGAGGGTTTTCATTGGAATGTTTTTGACAGTAGAAAATTGGACTCGCGGTAAAAGATGACCCCAGGTTCACAGGGTGAAACCCTGCAGGCCCTGCATTTGTGTTTTTTTTGAGTCCACCATAAAACAACAACGAAAAATCACAAACACAGTTGGCTCCAAAGTGATAAAATGCAGAAACACGGTAAACCTTTCAGACGTGACAGGGCGATCGCATGCTAACTCGTCTTCATCAGCCATGGGCAACCCACTGCTAGATGAAGACATCCCCCAAAAGCCACCGCCACCTCTCACGATCCCACGATGAAATGATCCACCCAGCACCTGCACACAATCCGATTGTTATCGTCGTTCCATCTCCCTCGGGGGACGTCCTCTCGGATGCCGTGTTCCATTCCTTGGCTGCCACTCCTTCACTCGTCTTGACCGACCGCATTATCCGTTCTAAACAATTTGTATTTTACCAGGTAGTTACTTTTCAGAGGCGGCCTGGCTATCACAAATGATAGCTCAACGAAGTGGCTTATCGAGTGGAAACTTAATGCAGCCAAATACTCTGAGCGCATGATGATGTTGGTTATAAATGTGGAGGGAACAACTGGAGAACCCGCAAGCTATCAATATACAGGAGGCATCAGGGTTGGGATCGAACCCACAACCTCCTGTATACCAGGCGAGGTAGTTAACATCTCGTCACCGTAGTGAGTTCTGCCCACGGCCACTTATTTTTCTGAACAGTTTGAATTATTTGAAACCTGCGGAGATAATACTCTGACTCAGGAGTTCCTCTTGCCGCCTCCTCAATGCAATTCCAGACACGTTCATAGTCTTCTTGGTATTTTCAACGCACACTGTGTTACTGTATTGAACACATGGGCAGAACTCAGATGAAATGGCCCGTGCACCGCACTTTGAACTTGAGCACTTCCGTTTGATTCCTGCCCACGACTAACATCATTGGCGAGCGATATCTGTTCCGGGGTCTTTCCCTTGTACCGCATCCCCCCACCCACCTACTCTGCCCCCCCCCCCCCCCAATTTTACCATCCCACACTGAACAACTTGGTGAAGTATGGTCAAACAATACCACGTGGGAAGGCCTTCATCCAGCGGTGGCTTGACGGAAGGAGCTCTAAATTACAATTCGTCGGTAATTAAGGACATCAAGTTATGTAATATGCCGATAATTGACACGTTAAATAAGTGCGAAATATGAAAATTCAAATCAAGATGAAAAATAAGAATAGGTTTTATCCTCACTGGCAATAAAACACGTGTCAAGATCTTCAAACACCAAATAGATGCCTTTTGCAAGGAATGAAGTTGCCGTTAACCACACGTAATTGTGCTGAACGTGAAACAATGCTCTGAGAATGAACACATTGACTCTGAAACTGATTGGCCTACACCAGAAACAGCCTTCTTCATGGCCTTGTCTCATCACCAGTGTCACACCAGAGAGCGTCAAAAGGTGACCAGCACAAGGACAATGCCACACGTATCGGAGCATGTATTGCTCAGAGCAAGGCTGTAATTATAATATATATTTGGCGGGGGGACATCCCCCTCCCCAATATTCAAATATGCTCAAAATGTCCCCCCCTCCAATATATTGCTATAAAAAATAATAAAAACAACAATTTGCTAAACCTTGGCCACAATATCTGGACTTGTCTTCATATAACAATGCATAGATTTCTGTTTATATGATTGTGGTTATGGTTGTACTTTATGAATCCCTAATCTCTGCCATTACATACAATGGAACAAGAAATGGTAAAAAAGTAAAAACAGAGCAATGTAATACAATACACTCTTAGACATTATTGTAAAAAATAAATAAAAAGTCCATCCCATGCGTTAGGGAATTTTTTTATATTTTAGGCAAGAAATTAGTTTGCAAATTTTTATATTTTTCTGGGTTGGGACCCCCAGACACCCTGGAAGATTTGGTCACCACCAAAGTTGACTCCATGGCTACGGCCTTGGCTCGGAGTGAGCAGCTGTATCATGAACATCCCAACACCCGTTTTATTTCCAGAAAGGGTAAAACCTCTTCTTATTTTTTCATATTTTGATACTGGCAAAAAAAAGTGTTAAATACATCGCCGATATTTTGAACATGCATATTAAATTGTAAATCAAACGTATCAACAGATATGCCAAACACTCGATTTATATTATTGTTGCTCTGAAAAACACGGAAACGTAACGCGGGTGTTGAGATCTCGTGCTCATAACGACCACGGATCCCTTGGGTGGACAGCCCCGCCTTGGCAGCTGTGGTGGTGGTGGGGGGGGAGGAGGGTGGGGGGGGAGGAGGGTGGGGGGGGGGAGTAAGAGGGTGGTGGTGGTGGGGGGAGGTGGTGGTGGGGGGGAGTAAGAGGGTGGTGGTGGAGGTGGCGGTGGTTGAAGGAGAGGGTTGGTGGTGGTGGGGGGAGAGGGGGATGGTAGTACAGGTGGTGGTGGGGGGGTGGTGGTGGTGGTGGCGGTGTTTACCCCGTGCGTAGCCTTCGGGGCCCCGTGTGGATGACTTTGCGAGGCTGGGCCGTGCTCGCTGGGGGTGTGGAGGGGGCTCCGCTGTTACGGCGCCCTCCAGGAAACAGCGCCGGGCGTCGCCTCACCACGCACTCTCCTACCTCTCATCTCACTCTACTCCACCCCACGCACTCTCCTAACTCTCCCTCTCATCTCACTCCACTCCCCTCCACGCGCTCTCCTACCTCTCATCTCACTCCACTCCCCTCCACGCACTCTCCTACCTCTCATCTCACTCCACTCCCCTCCACACAATCTCCTACCTCTCCCCTCTCATATCACTCTACTCCCCTCCACGCACTCTCCTACCTCTCCCCTCTCATCTCACTCCACTCCCCTCCACGCACTCTTCTGCCTCACCCCTCTCATCTCACTCCACTCCCCTCCACGCACTCTCCTACCTCTCCCTTCTCATCTCTACTCCCCTCCACGCACTCTCCTACCTCTCCCTCTCATATCACTCTACTCCCCTCCACGTACTCTCCTACCTCTCCATCTCATCTCACTCTACTCCCCTCCACGCACTCTCCTGCCTCTCCCCTCTCATCTCACTCCACTCCACGCACTCTCCTACCTCTCCGCTCTCATCTCACTCTACTCCCCTCCACGCACTCTCCTACCTCTCATCTCACTCCACTCCCCTCCACGCACTCTCCTACCTCTCCCCTCTCATCTCACTCTACTCCCCTCCACGTGCTCTCCTACCTCTCCCCTCTCATCTCACTCTACTCCCCTCCACGCACTCTCCTACCTCTCATCTCACTCCACTCCCCTCCACGCACTCTCCTACCTCTCCCCTCTCATCTCACTCTACTCCCCTCCACGTGCTCTCCTACCTCCCCCTCTCATCTCACTCTACTCCCCTCCACACAACTCTCCTACCTCTCCCCTCTCATCTCACTCTACTCCCCTACACGCACTCTCCTACCTCTCCCCTCTCATCTCACTCCACTCCCCTCCACGCACTCTCCTACCTCTCCCCTCTCATCTCACTCCACTCCCCTCCACGCGCTCTCCTCCCTCTCCCCTCTCATCTCACTTCACTCCCCTCCACGCACTCTCCTCCCTCTCCCCTCTCATGTCACTCTACTCCCCTCCACGCACTCTCCTACCTCTCCCCTCTCATCTCACTCTACTCCCCTCCACGCACTCTCCTACCGCTCCCCTCTCATCTCACTTCACTCCCCTCCACGCGCTCTCCTCCCTCTCCCCTCTCATCTCACTCTACTCCCCTCCACGCACTCTCCTGCCTCTCCCCTCTCATCTCACTCTACTCCCCTCCACGTGCTCTCCTACCTCCCCTTCTCATCTCACTCTACTCCCCTCCACACAACTCTCCTACCTCTCCCCTCTCATCTCACTCTACTCCCCTACACGCACTCTCCTACCTCTCCCCTCTCATCTCACTCCACTCCCCTCCACGCACTCTCCTCCCTCTCCCCTCTCATCTCACTTCACTCCCCTCCACGCACTCTCCTCCCTCTCCCCTCTCATGTCACTCTACTCCCCTCCACGCACTCTCCTACCTCTCCCCTCTCATCTCACTCTACTCCCCTCCACGCGCTCTCCTACCGCTCCCCTCTCATCTCACTTCACTCCCCTCCACGCGCTCTCCTCCCTCTCCCCTCTCATATCACTCTACTCCCCTCCACGCACTCTCCTGCCTCTCCCCTCTCATCCCACTCTACTCCCCTCCACGCGCTCTCCTCCCTCTCCCCTCTCATGTCACTCTACTCCCCTCCACGCACTCTCCTTCCTCTCCCCTCTCATCTCACTCTAATCCCCTCCATGCACTCTCCTACCTCTCCCCTCTCATGTCACTCTACTCCCCTCCACGCACTCTCCTTCCTCTCCCCTCTCATCTCACTCTACTCCCCTCCACGCACTCTCCTTCCTCTCCCCTCTCATGTCACTCTACTCCCCTCCACGCACTCTCCTTCCTCTCCCCTCTCATCTCACTCTACTCCCCTCCACGCGCTCTCCTCCCTCTCCCCTCTCATGTCACTCTACTCCCCTCCACGCACTCTCCTGCCTCTCCCCTCTCATCTCACTCTACTCCCCTCCACGTGCTCTCCTACCGCTCCCCTCTCATCTCATTTCACTCCCCTCCACGCACTCTCCTTCCTCTCCCCTCTCATCTCACTCTACTTCCCTCCACGCAACTATCCTACCTCTCCCCTCTCATCTCACTCTACTCCCCTCCACGCAACTCTCCTACCGCTCCCCTCTCATCTCACTCTACTCCCCTCCACGTGCTCTCCTACCTCTCCCCTCTCATCTCACTCTACTCCCCTCCACGCACTCTCCTACCTCTCCCCTCTCATCTCACTCTACTCCCCTCCACGCGCTCTCCTACCTCTCCCCTCTCATCTCACTCTACTCCCCTCTGCGCACTCTCCTACCTCTCCCCTCTCATCTCACTCTACTCCCCTCCACGCACTCTCCTACCTCCCCCCTCTCATCTCACTCTACTCCCCTCCACGCAACTCTCCTACCTCTCATCTCACTCTACTCCCCTCCACGCACTCTCCTACCTTCCCCCCTTTCATCTCACTCCACTCCCCTTTACGCACTCTCCTCCCTCTCCCCTCTCATCTCACTCTACTCCCCTCCACGCAACTCTCCTACCTCTCATCTCACTCTACTCCCCTCCACGCACTCTCCTACCTCCCCCCTCTCATCTCACTCCACTCCCCTCCACGTGCTCTCCTCCCTCTCCCCTTCTCTTCTCCCCTGCATGCACTCGCCCCCCATGTCCAGTCTATCTCTCACTGTGGCTGCTCGTCACACACCACCTCCTGTGTTCCAGTCTATACCCGCGACCCTCAAGGAGTTCGCTGGAGAGCGAGACCCCCCCGCCCCCCCCCTCTTGTTCTCTCTTCTGAGCTACGGTGCATCGCTTTGGCACCGTTTGATGTCGTGACATTTTTCCGCTGTATGATGTTTCACTTTTTGCTTTGCAGCCTTTTGTTGTTGTCGTGCACGCCAGAACCGTTTGATGTTGGCCTGTTTCACGCCACCGTTATCACCCTAAATGCCCTCCCTTCAAACATCGAAAGCTAAGCAGGTTCTCAGCCTGGTATTTTGATGGTGTGGCCGCTAGGGCTTGCCAGGTGTTTTGTCAGCTGCGTCTGGCTGCAGAGGTGGCTGTGAGTTGACAGTGCCGAGTGTTTACCGGCACACATCTTCCGCCACCCTTGGCATGCGTGTGGGGGGGGGGGGTCTGCAGCTTCTCCAGTTGCCTCTCACATTCGACTAAAGCCGCTCGTTAATGGGATTGGCCAAACATCGAAGTTGTAACAAGGCACGCCTGAAACTCGGCGAGGGCTTTCGTGAGTAAATCATTCCCATCGTCGTGTTTGCACGCGCGATATTGAATTCTGCGTTTTAATTGGTGTTTGCCCTCTGATGTTCACACACGCACACAACAACAAAACGAGACTTGCGTTCATCTTATTGGTTCTTTCGGTAAAGTCACGTAGAAGGGAAATAATAAAATAAAATAAATTAAACAAAATAAAATAATTCTCACGACGTTTCGGCCACAACGCAAGCAGCCCTTCCTCAGGTGAAGAACAGGTCTGTCGGAAAGACAGCGTCTGAATGAACACCACCAGGCTTGGCAGCGTATATTTAAGCTGGGTTGGAGGGGGAAGAGCGCCTTGACAAAATAATTTACATATCAAGAGGAATTTAGAATTTTTATGGGAAATGCAGATATGGGATTAGTCACTACTTGTGGAATGCGTAGGAGGTGGGCGGGGGGTTTCAAAGTCATATTATGCCCGTGCATTATGCAGGATTAGCAGCATCAAAGGGAGGGAGTAGGGTTAGCATTAATAAAGGGAAGGAATGTTAATAGGATGGAGCTGCAGCAACTAAACCACCACGTAAAAAAACTAAAATATAAACTGCATCAGTAGCATCAGTATACTAAATATACTCTCCAATAAGCTGAGTTACTAACAGTAAGTAATACATTCTTCTTTGGTTCTTTTCGGTTAAGTCACGTCTAAAAATAAAATAATAAATTAAAATAACATATTACGACGTTTCGATTGCAACACAAGCAATCATCATCAGGTATAAAAGAAATAGCAACAAAAATCTAACTAGAAAACTATAGACAGACATACAAGCAGACAGACATCACAACGGCACACAGAGAGAGGACACAAATCGGCACAAAGTAATACATTAGGTATTGTACCGCACCACGCGCGTGTCACGCTCCCTCGGAGATCTGGACACGTCTTGTTGGTCGTGTGTGGCGGTGACGCACACCCAGACCCTACCTCGGTGCACCACCTGATAACAATGCAACGTTAAGCAGTCGGGGTGATTGATCGGTCAGACCACACCTCGCTTCCTTGTCACGCATCTATTGCAACTTCCATGATTGTTGTTCCCATGGACATTACGAGCACTCTAACAGATCGACTCCTTTTGTCCGATCCACACTATTCAACCACCGCACTGCAGGCCACAACAAAGCACTCAGCCACTCGCTCAGCCACTCGCTCAGCCACCCACCCATTCACTCGCCCGCTCTCGCCACACTGCAGGTCACAAACGCTTCTCTTGCTGCTTTCTCCCCCCTCGCAAATGCTTGACTTTGCAATTCCTTCCCAACGTCTCCAAGTTCGTACAGCTCTTTTGCTCAATTCACGAACACGTGTGAACGAATTAATCCTGCTTCACAAGCCCTTCGATCGCGCCGTTTGTAGCTGGCCGCTTGGCGTTACGTGCCACTGGGCTTGTGCTCAGGCGACTGTGATTTATAAAAAAAAAATGTTTTTGACTGAAACCGCCAGGGAGACACCTCCAGGCGGAGAGGAGGGTGACTGAAACGGCCAAGTGTCTGAGCGATTATTTGCAATCGTTATCTCGGCGTCACGTGACCGCTCGGCCGCGTTCATTTTCGCGACATTATTTTCTGGGTACTCCACCGGTGTCGTGATTTACACTATGAGACCTCCTTTACCAGTGGCAAAACCTATTATTATATTTTGCCACTGGTAAAGGAGGTCTCATAGTGTAAATGCTTACCCCGAGCTCTCAATACTCTGTTTTTGTACGCCTTTTGTCATCATCTGGTCCAACACCAATGGAGACTAGGCTCTAAGGAAAGCTGTCTCGGGTGTGGACCAATCAACTTCAAGGACAGTGCATATCATTATCATCATCAAAGTTGTTTCTTTTTGTTTGCATTTTGACTGCTTGTGTTGTGGTTATTGCAAACATGATGCCTTGTATAAAGGTGTCAGTTTTTGTACCAGTTGAAAGGGTAGAAACCTATTACTACGGTGTCGTGATGTTTTGATGAACTTTGACACCCACGTGCCACCTTCAGCTGCCATTTGTGGCCAGGTCGCTTCTGAAAAAGAAGCTAATAGCTCGGTGGGCTTTACCTGGATAGGTAAAAAAACATAGTTTGGTTTTATTTGTATTACATTTTTAATCGAATTATTTGCCTATCTTATACTTTGCACTCCTATGGTGCTTTTCGTCTTGTTTTTTGTAACGTTCTGACCTGCCCCTACTAGACATCTGTTAAAAAGAGCTCATTGGATTCCTCTAGTATAAATAAATATTCTGATTCTGATTGGGTTTTGGTTTAGCTTTGCGCATTGATATACTATAAAAATACACTTTTATGCATCACATATTTTTGGGTTATTGCCACGTAACGATCTGGCCAAATGTGTGTCGTAAGACCCTCCGCCACCCGACGCGGCCAAACGAATGAAATTGTCGCGCGATGTACAAGCGATGAACTCGCTAAATAGGATTGCTTCATCTCGCTCATCGGCCGGTGAGTTTGCAGACCAACTCTCACGATCGACTCTACCAATCGGATTCGCCGTTTCGCTTGAATCTGCACCAAGCGTAGAATTTGTTACGGCCGTGATCAAAACAAAAATTTTTGAAATGTTTTTCCACGTAAACGTTTAATATGGAGAAGCACGGCCATGCGTAAAGCCTATGTCGAGGATGTGGGCCACAGAGGTTATCAAGCGCGGAGAAGCCACGCGTCAAGGCCTTGCGTGCCTGCTTCATGGCCCAGCGCACTTGCGTGGCAATAACCACACGGGACGGTGACACGGCCCAGCGGCAGCCTCGTTCGCCGCTTGTTGCAGACGTTCGCGGTTGGGATCCGGCAGGCCATCCTGGTTAACGCCTGCGAGTGTATTAACGATGAATTGCTGCGCGCCATCTGCATCACGGTGGGCAATAAAGACCCGCCAGTGTGCCTTTGATTGCTGACGTCAACGATTAGGTTTGCCAAATTTGAAAAATGACACCGCGAATAATGTCATTTGGAAACGCACAGCAATCATCACCTGTTGTGAAAACTTAGCAGGACCCTCCTGCAAAAGAGTTGAGACTCGGATAATTTTTCCTGGGTATACAAGTAAAATGATGATGATGATAATAATAGTAAAACGCACTAGTTTCTTCTGCAATCACCCAATTGATCTCGTCGTCAAAATACAACGCGATCGTAAAGGTGAACACGTTGCAATAAAACGCGCAAAGTCAACTGCGACCAATTTCACATTTCGGACGGAGTGGAACGGGACGTGTTGTGCGATGCCCGCCCAGCGCGCCAAGGCACAAACGGGCGGCGTGACGTCGCGCTAATTCGAAAAAAAAAAACGCTTAAATCGTTATTTTTTGTAAAATTATTATTAAACGCGTGCCGAATAAACACGCTCACCCGCTCGCTGGCTCGCTCGCTGGTGGAACAAGAGCCCCAAAAGTCAAACACGCGGCGATGTGTGCGGAGAAGGGTCTCGTTCGATCGTCCGTGATCACTGCGGGGCACGGCTCTTGAGAAGCGAATGGACGTGCGGCAATACCTGCTCAACAGGTGTGCCCCCCCGCCCCACTTTGCACGTGACAAGAGGTGTCCGTGCCCAGCGGCTGGACCAGCGTGTGTCGTCACGTGCCCGCCGAGGCCGTGCGGGGTTTTCGCAAAGCCCCGGGACACCGAGTGCCAAAGGGAGCTGATGCCGCTGCGTTGGCAGAGGATGATTCGGCTCTCAATGAGCAGCAGACGACTCGAAGCGAGGGGAATTCGAATTTTGCGAGGAGCATTATCCTGGGGTGAGGAGCAGTCTTACTAGGTGATGACCGTTGTACTCCATTGCAGTGAGGTGCATTGCACTCCAGTGAGTGACGTTCGTCTCTGGTGAGCACTCAACGTCAGTGAAGATCGCTCTACCCCCCAGTCGTGATGTGGTGGGCTTCTGATGACACCTACGGAGACGAGGTGGCTCAGAGTGAGATGATGATGATGATAATTCGTGAAATAAAAGAAAGATGAGTGGGCTGGGTGGCTCGTTGCAGAGCAGTGAACCTGAAGCCCTCCACCGCTGAGAACCTCGGTTCAAACCCAGGTACCAGTCGTCCCACGGCATTCTCCAGTCGAGTGAGATCGTCTATTTTTTTGGTTCCTTTAATTTGGCAAATCTAATTCCAGCTCCAAGAATTTAATGAATGAGTGCCGTGTGACCGTGCGCAGCTCCCTCTCGAGCAGTGGCTCTTCACCTTGACTGCAGCCTTGCATCCTTATTGGTTCTCAATCGTAACAAAACATGCTGATAAATGCATCGGGCTTGATGAAACAAAGTTGCACTCACGTGCCCGTGTTTAATTTGTGCTTCGATGGTTTACCTTCTAAAAAGATCTGGCCACGTTCCGCAACCCCCCCCCTCCCCGCACACACAGAAAGGCATCTCGCACCCCCCGGGGGTGCCTCGCGCCGCCCAGGTTAAGAAGAGCCACGGCGCTCAAAGGGAGGTCACTCGCAACGGCTCTCAGAAGTAGCCCGGGGACACGAGGCTGTGATGCTGCGCCGAGGGGGGAAGGAATGAGGGGTCGCGTTAGCGCGCGGAGAGCGAGATGAGTCAGACGACGGGGGCGAGAGCACAAACGTGCCGACTCTCGCTGGCGAGCGACGGCTCCGCGAGCCGCGAGGCAGCAACGGGCGATGGCGGAGCGCAACGTGAAGACGCGAGTCCGGGGAGAGGATGAGCAGGATGGTGACGTCACTGGGCGGGAGTGGGCACCCCGCACAACCATCGCCTCCTGTTCGAAGTGTTTGATGAAAATCGACGGGTAAAGTCACGGACGGAGGACTTCATAATTGCACGCTGATAATGGACACAGTGGTCGCGCCTCCGATTAGCGCGGTTGGCTGCGTTCGGCGCGAAAGAAGTTCAGCATACGTACGCGCACATTGCTGCTGAGGTTAGCGGTTCGGTTCCGGCAGGACGTCCTGGTAAATGCCGTAAAATAACGCACGCCGTCTAGTTTTTTACAGTGGACGTTATAAATCTCGCGACGGCGTTCGGAGAAGAGGCGGCCATCGTGTGCCCGGCGCCACGGTCCAACTTTGGCAAATAAAACAAAGATCACTCGCGAAGTTCAGCACGCACACACACGCGCACACACAAAGATCCTCCGTATGACCTTAACAGACTGTAGGGGCAAGTGCTGTTAGCGAGCACCTATGAAGGCCGGCACGGCACACGAGGGGGTGGGTGGCCTAACACCACGACCGGCTGCCTTTGTCTCCCTAGCGGCGATGTTTACACATCGCACTAGGTACTCATTTTAGGCTGAGTCGACCTAGGGGAGGCCCGGGACCGCTTCAGAAAATCGTCACTGGTGTTGGCCGTGAGCGGGAATCGAACTCGGGTCGCCGGGTTCATAGCGCAGCGCGCTAACCGCTACACTACCGCTCCCCACACACACACAAACACACGCACACACGAGACAAATAGGCGGCTATTGTGTTCTAGATTTGAAGCTTTCGTGCCTGCAAGGATTCATATTCTTAGGTTTTTTCGGTAAAGTCACGTAGATAAAAAATAGGTAAATAGGTAAAACATTGTTGTGCGATCCGCGCCTCTGTTCAGTTGCATTGGGCCGGGTGGGGGGCGCAAGGGTGTTGGGGGTAGCAGCGTCTGTCGGTAACATTCGCAATTTTTTATTGTTGTAATGCGACCACACGAGCACAGCAGCGCGGCTCCCACTGAATCGCTTTTACGCGAACGCCACAGCCAAGGGCCACTTTGTGGAAGGTCTCTCTGCCCGTGTGCGGGCTCCAGACATGTGATGTGCCATTACCACGTGATACCATCAAAATATGAACTGCTCTTATGTATTCTAATGCAAGGATGAGAACTTAAAAGATATTAATTGCTTCCAACATGTATTTTTTTTTATGAAATGGAACAATCAAACATAGAACAATTGTTAAGTTAAATAAATAAAGTTATAATAAATAATAAACCTATTCCAATAAGAAAGTAAGAGGACTTTTCAAATCGCAAAAACGACGAGCGGTGTCAATCTTGATTTGAAGCTTTCGTGACTGCAGGGATCCATACTCTTTGGTTCTTTCGGTAAAGTCACGTGGGTAGAAAACTAATCGATCACGACGTTTCGATCGCAACACACGCAATCGTCACCAGGTGGGACAACCGCAGCAATAAAAAAACTGCTGAAGTTGGCGAGAGAGCTGGTGCAAGTTTGTTTGCTGCAAATTAGAAACTCGACACGCAGACCTCCCTCCCTCCCTCTGCTCCTAATTCGACAGCGATGGATTGACATCCGAAACCGCGCTCGTTACCGGAACCTAATTACGGTCCGTGGCGTCGTAATTAAACATCTTTTGCGAGTAATAAAATAATAAAAATAAAACATAATCAAATAATTCTCACGACGTTTCGGCCACAACGCAAGCAGCCGTCCTCAATTATTTTATTTTGTTTTATTTTTATTATTTTATTATTTCCATTCTACGTGACTTTACCGAAAGAACCAAGAAGATGAATCCCTGCAGTCACGAAAGCTTTAAATCGAAATCTTTTGCGAGGTGGCACATTTCATTTTTTTTTGTATTGTTTTACCGGCCCCCTCCGCTCGCGCGGCCAAACATGTTGTTGTCCTTTTAAAATAAATACGCGTTTTAAAAGGACGCTCGTTGCTCGCCGTGACATCGAGAGAAGTTGTCCCACGGGTCTTGGTGTCCGCGGGGGCCACGTGGTGTGGCGACACTGGCGCGCTAGGCTACTCCAAAATCAGAACGTTGTTCTTCATCGTCTTCAGTCACGATCTATCCACTGCTGGATGAAGGCCTTCCTCCCCCCTCCCCCCCTTCCTCCCCCCAAGCGGCCGCCACCTCTCACAATCCCGCCATGTTAACAATCCATCCAGACCCTCCCCCACTCCTTCCCTGTCCCTTCTGTCCCCTTACTTGTGCCATTCTTCTCTCATCTTTCCCTTCCCCCCACGTAAAAGTCCTTGCTCCCCCCTCGCGGTCATCACCTGGGTGCGGCAGTGAGCCCAAATTCCACCCCTCCTCCCCTAAACCCAGGAGCACTGAGCTTAGGACTTTTTTGTCCATGGAGTTTATGTGCACCACTCCCCCTACTCTTCCCTTGGTCACGGGTTAAGCTCTGCACTGGGCTCATGTTGAACAACAATACAAAAAAATATCCATCTCGATACCTGCACACGAGCTAATTTCCATCGCTCCCGCTGTCCCGGTTGACCACATCTTGGACGCGTTCCCATCCCTTGGGCTGGAATTCTTTCCCCCACCCACGCTCACTGGCTCAAAGCCACCACCGGAGATGAGCAGAGAGAGGCATGTTGGCTTTCGCTCGAGAAGGGCAATCGCCATGTGCTCAATGAGCTTTTAGCAATTCCTTAATTTACAATCGATTTGTGTGCTCGCGATACGCGCACTGAAATCATGTGACCGCGGCTCAAGATGTGGTGCGGGAAACGAGCGGGCATGTTGGTTGCATGGAGACAGTGCCGGATTATCCCAGTGGCAAAAGTGCCTACATATGCTCCGGGCCGGATTAAGGCACGGGGGGCTTTAGGGGCTGCAGGAGCCTTCGTCAGCTGGAGGGCCTCCAGAGATGATGTGAAAAGTTATTTTATTTGTGAATGCCGCATTTTATTTGTTGTTAACCATGTAAACATATTTTTTTCTTTAACTTTGTTTTCCTTTTTGAAAATATTACTGGGGGCCCTCACGGTACCTGCAGCCCCTGGGGCCTGCACAATCTTAATCTGGCCCTGCATATGTTACAGGCCCCGCGCTTTCAAGGGCCCCACGCTAAATGCTTTCAAGCTATCAATTCCAGTTCAGTGATTCTGCACTTGCTCTATTACTATAGTACTATACCGCCTTAAACTTTTATGAACGACTGGGTGTTTAAGGATAGCGATTTGTCGTATTATCTGGCTGTATAGCAAATAAAAAAATACAATTATTTTACTATTCAAGTTAAAAAACTGTGTGTTTTAATATTTATGTTTTTTTTTATTTAGGGCCGCTTTATAACAACATATGCTACAGGCCCCGCACTAGCTTAGTCCGCCATTGGTTCTCGGCCGCACCTCGATTAAGCCCTGGGGCTCTGTACGAATTCTTTGTCTCAGCCCGGTCTTCAGCGAGTGCACGAACTCATTAGAATTCATACTGTTAAACTTGTTTTCCACTCGATTGTGTTGAATTCCAACTCTGAGACTTAATGCCGCTTTGACGGACACTCTTTTGAAAACAGCTGTGCCCCCTGGGGTGCTTTGAGAGGTGTGTTGTTCTGATTTAAGATGTAGTCCATTGCCCAAGCCAACTTTTCGGATCTCATATCGCTTTGTGTTTGCACAGCATTTTCGATGACTTCTTTAAAGTGGTTGTTTTCACTCTGATTTATGTTTGCTTCATCTCGTGGTAATTTGATGTGATTTAGATTTGTGTTATTCTGGCAACACAGACCGCTCT
Source organism: Lampetra planeri (assembly GCF_965212315.1). Taxonomy (NCBI): domain Eukaryota; kingdom Metazoa; phylum Chordata; class Hyperoartia; order Petromyzontiformes; family Petromyzontidae; genus Lampetra; species Lampetra planeri. Next base: position 2,995,283 of record NC_136145.1, on the reverse strand, counting down.
TGCGAATTAGACCCATCCTGGTCTCTTTGAGTTCTCACCTCGTGAAAAAAAATCAACTTGTGCTAGGCTATGTGCACGTTGAGGCCACGTGAACAACAACTGAAGTTCAGAATTTAAACTAAACTTTTAATTTAACAAGGTTAAGTCCCGCTGAGCTATGTAGCTCTTTTTCAGAAGCGACCTGGCCACAAATGATAGCTCAACGAAGCGTCTCATCACGTGGACATTTAAATCAGCCAAATACTCTAAACGCACGTTTCTAAATGTGGAGGGAAAAGCCGGAGGGGACCCGGAGAAAAATCCACGAGACCACGGGGAGAACATGCAAATTACAAATAAACAGCAAGCGTCAGGGTCGGGATCGAACCCACGACCTCTTGTATACCAGGCGAGGTAGTTAACATCTCGCCACCACATGGCCTCGTGTGGCCAAGAGGCACTCTGTATTGTGTTTTGGTGTTGTTTGTTGTAACGTTCTGACCTGCCCCTACTGGACATCTGTGAAAAAATCTTTGAAGCTCTTCGGACTCCTCTACTATAAGTCCATATTCTGATTCAAATATCAGAAGTAGCTCTGCAATATCGTCTTCCACGGGCCGTTCCCCATAACGTGGTGCCGTTAGCCTGCTGTCTGTGGCTGATCTGAGTGGGAAATCTTTCAATCAGGACATGACGCGCGAACGGGGTCATATTGTACTTGCCGAGACGTAATTGGGGGAAGTTGTCACCTTACCTCTTTTTGCCCCCCTCCCACCCCCCCGTTGCATTCCCACTTGCGTACAATAATGGGGTAGAGTGGTGGCGCAGTGGTTCGCCCACCGTGCCTACCAATCTGGAGATCTGAGATTGATTCGCGGCCACAGTTAACATCAGCAGTGGTGCTATATCTGAGCCTGGCTCGTGCCCCCCCCCCTCCTCCTCCCATCCTATTACCAACACACACTGACCAGCGTGGTGAAGTATGGTCAAACAACCCGCACGGTTGACGCTAAGAGTGGAGGCCCCCATCCAGCAGTGAATTGACAAAGGGCTGTAATTATGTTATTTTTAATTACTGTGTACGGCATCTTCCCACTCGTTCTGCATATGAGGTGTAATGTCCGTTGCGTGACAGTCCCACCGGTGGTTTTAATTTCCATGAGCGGGGAATCTGGCCAAATTAAGCGCAGGCCCAAATTTAACGTGATGAGCTTTTCTATGTGTGTGTGTACGTGCGCGTGTGCGGTGGGCGGGGAGCGGTAGTGTAGTGGTTAGCGCGCTACGCTGCGCTACGCTGCGCTACGAACTTAGCTACCCGGATTCCATTCCCGCTCATGGTCAACACCAGTGACGATTAGCTGAACCGGAACTGGGCATTCCCTAGGTCGACTCAGCCTCAAATGATTATCTGGTGCGAAGTGTAACCATCGCCACTAGGGAGACAAAGGCGCCCGGGCATGGTGCTGGCCATGCCGGCCTTCCTTCATAGGTGGTCGCTAACAGCACTTGCCCCAACAGTCTGTTAAGGCTATACGGGGGATCTTTGTCTTTCATCACCATCTCCCTCCGCTTGAGGAACCGGTTGAAATTCGCAAGGAGGCCGCAAACCTGCCTTCAATTCAATTCAAACCCAGGATCTCATCGGTGCACGGTCAGCACTCCGACCAACTGTGCCACCCCGGGCCGCCCCGATGAGCGAGAGTCGTTCACGAGTGCAATTGTCGTCACCAGCGTAGCGGTCGTGTAACGACGAGCAGAGGGTGAGCGCGGCGGTGTGTTCTTGTGTCCCCGGCAGCGATCCCTACGTGCGGGTGTCTCTCTACGAGCTGGAGGAGAACCGGGAGCTCGTGTTGGTGCAGACCAAGACCATCAAGAAGGTCAGTCGGTGCGCAGGGCCGCGACCCTTGACCCTGCAAAACCCCGTAAGCCGAATGGCCGTGTGCCGATGCATCGCAATCATCATCATCATCATTGTTGTCACCATGAGCCGTGAGCTATACATTCACTGCTGGATGAAGGCTTTACCAAGCCGTTGTCATCTCTCGCGATTCTGCGATATTGTAATCCACCCAGCACCATCCCGGCTGCTACCCTGTTATTGTTATTATTATTTACCCATTGGCCATCATATCGTGACCTGTCCTGTCCCAAGCCCATTTTTCGTAGCAGTTTGAATTCTGATTCGAAAAGATATACATTTTTTTGGGGGTTGGGCCACGAAACAATCCGACCAAATGTGTGTTGTGAAGACCCCCCACCGTCGGACGCAGCCAAACGAATGAGTCGTCACGCGGCGCAGGCGTTTAATGACGACACTATTTACTATTAAAAAAACACACCCATGAACTATTTTTATTTCACCAGATAAGGCCCACTGAGCTATATAGATCTCTCTTTTTCAGAAGTGACCTGGCCACAAATGATATCTCAATGCAGTGGCTTATCACGTGTAAATGTATAGCGGCCACGTACTCTAAACGCATGATACTAAATGTGGAGGGAAAAACTGATCACGGAAGGGACACGGGCGATCTTTGTCTTTGTGCGTCGCCAGGTAGTTAACATCTCGCCACCATGAGCTGCAACTGTTGTTGTGGAGGGTGAAACTATTGTTTCAGCTCACTGGTGAGTTGATAAACAATTCCCCCGGCCAAATTTTGCACAATTTGGATATGGCGTTTCGCTTGAAACTACGCGCCAAAACATCATTAGGACAGGGTCAGGGAAGCCAGAATATCAATTCAAGTGTGTTTCCGTGTGGATTGTGAGACCATGCGATGTAGCAATGGCTTGGGCAGGCCTTCATTCATCAGTGGATAGGTCACGCACTGGCGGAGCCAGTGGGGGGTGGGGTGGCACGTGCCCCCCACCCTAATGATCCGATTCAAATCCCTAATTTCGATCGGATCATTGGGGTTTATTAGTAATAAATCGGCATTTTGCGACCCCCACTGCCACTGTGTAGCATATTATTACGTGCCAGGGACTCTATGAGATGATAGGACAATAGTCTGAGTCCATAATTGGCAATAAGTAACGACAAAGCAGTTATAAGTGACTCAGAATTGTGCGCAGTTGCGTAAACAGTACACGACTTCCCTGTCGTGTACTGCGAGCGCGATGCCGATCACACAACGTGGTTCGAATTCGACCCTCGATTGATGGGCTGCGCCATCGCCGCACACGCGTCGAATAAAAAGCAAGGGACAAGTCCTCACTTACTAACAACTCCCCCTACCTGAAAATCCTGGCTCTGCCATTGGGTCACGGATGAGGATGATGATGTGTGCTCACCCTGCAGCCACTGGAGATGCTCCGTGAGCCGCAATGGTTAAACAAATAATAAATTTTTGCATCGAATTGCGAACGTAATTGCATAACTGCGCAAAGCGGATCAAGACGGCAACGTATCATCGTGCCGCGTGTATACCGTCAGCGATCCTATTTGCTATTGTGATCACCGTTATTATTAGTGTTGTCTGTTACGTAATTGTTTATCGCAGTCTCGCATGTAGCGAGCGATTGATCGGCGAGGGTCGTGACCCCCACGCCGTCCCCGCCGTGACAGCGCAGCCTCGACGTGCCCTTTGTCTACTCTTCCACTCCGTCCGAATGCGCGACCAGCATCACGCGCGATGCCAAATAGCCGCCCGAACAGTTACGCAAACACGCAGAGACACCAGGAGACAGATGCGCAAAGGCAAATATCCCCCCCCCCGCCCGCGTAGACTTTGACAGGATGTCGGGGCGAGCGCCGTTCGCGAGCACTTCGGATGCGCCGACTAACAACACGACAGCCGCCGCCGGTGACGTCACCATGCCGCTTGTGCCAGGCTAGGTGCGCTTTGAGGTCACGTGAAGTGTCAAATGCTCGATGGCAGGAGATCACGGGACAGACAGACGGATGCACCAAACAGACACGCACACGTACACACGTACAAAGACAAAGACTTATAGCCCTTGTAGCCTGAACATGCTGTTGGGGCAAGTGCTGTTTGCGAGTAGCACCTATGAAGGCGGAACGGTACACGAGGAGGTGGGTGGCCAGCACCACGCCCGACCGCCTTTGTCTCCCCAGTGTTGATGTTTACACACCGCACCAGGTACTCATTTTAGGCTGAGTCGACCTAGGGGAGGCCCAGCACCGGTTCAGATAATCGTCACCGGTGTTGTTGGCCGTTTAGCGGGAATCGAACTGGGGTCGTAGTGCGGCACGCTAACAACTACACCACCGCTCCCCACCAAATACACACACTTACCCACAACCCCCAGTGGCGTTGCTACCGAGTGCGCAGTCGGTGCAACTGCACGAGGTATCCACGGTCCAGAGATGCCGATGGCGCCGGGCGATGGAGAGGGGGTGGAGGGCGGAGAGTTTGGAATTAGGCAGGTGGAGAGGTCGATCTCATTTAATTCCTTGCATCAGTGCCCATGCCAACCATGCTATGCCACTCCTCACACGTGTGCGTGTGTGCGTGCGTGCGTGTGTGCGTGTGCGTACTTTGCTGTTTATTTACAGACACTGAACCCAAAATGGAATGAGGAGTTCCACTTCAGGGTAAGAGTCTGGTTCGTCATCGTGAACCCCCTCGCACGGGCTGCGATTCCTTGGCACAGGGCAAGGGGAAGGGTTGTCAGGGCCATTCAAACGAACGGTAAAACAAAGGAGAGGAGACGCGTTTACCGCGCAGCGAAATAAAATACGTAGATCTTGCAGATGCCGCACACGGATGTTGCTGCGAACATGACACCGTTAATATGTGGACGAGATAACCACGGAGCTTAACCTCTTCCATTTTGCGACTCACGTTACACGTAACATGTTCACAGCGTTATCTCGGTGGTATGGCCCAACGCAAGCGCTCGCATTATAGATCGATGAACAAATGGGCACTTTATGCCATGCATACATATGCCGTGCGTGCGTGTGTGTGTACGCCGGGCGATGATATGGCCAAGTGGTAGCGCATTGACCCCTTGTTGCAGAGGTTCGCAGTTCGATTCCGGCGGGCCACCCTGGTTAATACGATAATGCGCGCGGTCTGCCAGCCAGTGGATGTTAAAGACACCGTGATGTCGTTCGAAGAAGAGTCGGCCGTTGTGTGCCGGTGACTGTCCACATTTACCAACTTCCAAAAATTATCCTCAAAGGATAAAATTTGGCAAGCACAGAGCAATAGCCCCCCCCCCCGCGACCCGCTCCCCCGACTGCGTAGACTCCCAACGTAGCGTGCTGCATAACGTTGCGCCGTATAAAGTTCGACAAATCTCCACCAGATCGAACACAGCTGCCACTTCCCCGGGCTGCGGAATTTGTAACGCGCAACGGAGCCGCGGCGCAAGCCACAGGCACGCGCACACGAGGGACGGCAGCCAGACGCCGGCGCCTGCAAACTGCCCCAGCTCCGCAGGCCCTATAGTTGGCATGTTTGGCACAAACTCCATTAAGTGAGTCGGGAGGGGGGGGGGGAAACTGGAGTAGGGTTAGCCACCTGGCGAACGGCGAAAGTGATCTCATCACCCAGCAGTGGATAGATCATGGTTGTGTTTTTTTTGGTATCACGATGATGATGATAATGGTGGCGGTGGAGGTCGATTCGAATCAAAAGGCGCGCGGCTTCGTGAGCGGTGCCTTCGACTCCGTTGCCGCTCATCACTCCCCTCCTGCAGTGAGTGAATGCCACCTGGTGGACGATGCGGGCGATGCACAGCTGTGCCTCTTTACCAAGGCCCCCCCCCCCCCGTGCCTCTTTACCAAGGGGTCCCCCCCCCCTTGACCCACACTCTCGGGTTACTTTTGATTGACGCAGGAAAGCCTCGCCGAGCCTCATGGCTCTTTTACAGGAGGGTCCTGCCTACGTTGTCGCCAGTCGGGGGGAGGGGGGGGCACGATATATCGTGATGCAGGACGTAGATTTGAATTGAGTAACATTTTTTGGTAATTACACATTTTTTGTTGTTGAAAATATGGATTCGTGATGCTGGCCAACTCTTGTGACTGATGTCACGGGATCTTGAATGTCCGCTCCGACGCAGATAACGCGTATTGTAGTATTCATACTTATCACACCACGCAGTATTAATCAGGGCGGCCGCTGAATTGTAACCTGTGAACCTCTGCGACAACGAGCGGCGAAAACGCCACCGCTCAATATTCTTACGCTGCCAGCGCTCCGCGTTTTTCCCTGTCGGCCTTCTTTTACTTTCTCGCTGTGATAATTGCCCTTAAGGGAATGATTTACACGAACGGAAAATAATCGATTCTCGCACCACAACATTCGCTGCGCGTATCACGAACTTAAGAATGTTTGAATCTGTTGATTAAACGATCTATGCCTGGGCATCGCACGCAACAGGTTACTTGGTGCTGCTGCTATTGCTGCTATTGCTGCGTTGCTAGCAACGGTGCACAAGGGCGGTCAACAACTAAAAAAACTGTCAACACGTTCATCAAGAACACTGTGCCCTTAATTACATATTATTTTTGGAAATTTCTATTATCAAGTTTGTTTTCACTACCCTCGGCCCCCCCCCACCCACCCTCCACATTGCAATGCGTTTTTCTGAATCGGGATGACGAATTTACACCCACGTGCAGATTCTTTGCAGCCCCGCCGGGGATAAAACTCACTCAGAGCTCTGCACGGATATATCCGCACCTCCGATTAGCGCGGTTGGCTACGTACGGTGCGAAAGAAGTTCAACGTACGTTCATACACGTATCTGTTACTCTGCCGCCATCTCCTGGACAATTCTTCTGACGGGTGAAGTGATGGAGGAATTTCGTGGCGCAAAAATCCCCATCGGTACCACGAAGATTTTTTTGCCGGCTCTGGGTGGCACCGATTCTGCTCTTATCCTCGGATTTACCTGCAAGTATAATATCCATCAGAGGTCGCAAACGGTTTTTCATTCCTCAGCCATACCCGGCCGCACCAGGGGCCCAAACGGGTTTTCATTCCTCACCCGTACCCGGCCGCACCAGGGTCGCAAACGGGTACCCGTACCCTACCCGATACCCGGCTACCCGTAACCGGCCGGGTATCGGGTAGGGTACGGGTACGGGTACCCGATTGCGACCTCTGGGATGAAGCCGTGTTGCAGGCGCGGGTGGGTTGATTCTAGGAACTTGAATTGTGAGAAGAGACAAGACGTTGGGAAATGAGTGACAAACGGTGACTCACCAGTGACTCACGGCCTACCCGTACCCGTACCCGGCCGCACCAGGGTCGCAAACGGGTACCCGTACCCGGCTGGGTACGGGTAGCTGGGTATCGGGTAGGGTACGGGCATCGGGTACCCGGTTGCGACCTCTGATATCCATGGACTCGACTGACAGACTCGTGCGGTGGCTGTGTTCATGGCACGGCTGGTGATCGGTGAACGTGCAAGTGGTCGTGTTGGCCACAGGGTGGAGCGGTGGGCAGTGTGAACGCAGTGGGGACTCGAAACGCTGCTTCACATCAAAAACACAGTTTAGAATTATTTACCAGGTAAGGCCCCACTGAGCTGCGTAGATATTTTTTCAGAAGCGACCTGGCCACGATTGACAGCTCAACGAAGCGACCTGTCACGTGGTCATTTTATAGCAACAGCCAAATACTCTGAAGGCGCGATGTTGATTCTAAATGTGGAGGGAAAAACCGGAGGACCTGTTGAAAAATTCACGCGACCACGGGGAGAGAGAGAGACACGCAAACTCCAAATATACAGCAGCAGGCGTCAGGGTCGGGATCGAACCCACGACCTCCTGCATACCAGGTGAGGTTGTCAACATCTCGCACCGTGGCGCCCCTGCAAATGCCTCCAACCTCTTTACTGTGCAGGGTCCTCTTCATCATCGTCATCACGACGATGAGCAAGAGAAATTCCACGATCCACCCCTGCCATAAGATGGGACGAATTGTGATGATTCGTGGTTGCGAGTTGATTCAAGAATGCATATACATGCAACAACAACATCTGGTTCCTATGGATAGACTCGACCCCGCCATAGTAACGTGGAACTCCCGCCACTGTAACCAGGAAACGCGCCTCGTATCAATGCTCCTTTGAGTAGGAGATCACTTTGGATCGAAGATAATCGGCGGCAGCAGAGAGCTCTGGGGAGCAGCAATGGTTCAGATGGAACGGCCGCGTGAGATCTTCTCGACGAAGCGACGGCGAACCGCCCAGCAGCAGCAGCAGCAGCGAGCGGGCAAGGGAGTGGGGGAACGGGCAGGGCAGCGGGCAAGAGAACAAGGGAGCAGGCAAGGGTGCAGGCAAGGGGACGAGGGAAAGGGGCAAGGGAGCGAGCGAGGCGGGTGTGGAAAAATAAAACCCGGAGAGATTGCGAAACGAAGTCCGCACGTACAAGGAGTAGCAAACACGCCCTGGTGCTGGCAGCTACTGAAGAACGCGGTGCCGCTGCCGTGTTGACGCGCCGCGCGGTCACTGAGACTCGCTTTTGGTCGGGGGGCGGGATAGGTTTGGCGCGGGAGGGGGAGCAGCATATCCCATGAGTGGTATTGTTATTTAAACAGTAAGTGAAAAGGGTAGGGGGCTGGTTAAATGCTGGGGTTAGGAATAGGGGGCAGGGTTAGGAGTGAGTTGTTAGTGTGGAGGGGGCAGTTGTCATTGGCGTGTTGTCGAGTTGGTTCGGGTTTAGGGATTCTGCTCGGATGTGGATGGCTAGTTAGTTAGGGTTAGTGGCAGTGGGAGGGCTAGTGTTGGTGACTAGTTAGTTAAGGTTAGTGTCAGCGGGAGGGAGAGTCGTACTGGCTAGTTGGTTTGGGTCATCCGCACAAACCATGGCAGTAGATGCTGATGCCTGATGCACAAATGGAAAATTAAAAACTCTCCAGGCGTGCGCGACTGTGGTCATCCCGAACACACCGTGCAACGTGTAACGACGATCCACAAATACGAAGTGGACATCGCAGCGATGCACTCCGCTACTGCTCCTGACGCGGTTATTTGGCTTCACCGCCTGAATGTGGAATTTGAGTTATTGTTCTGCGTCTACAGCGGCAGCCGTACGAACGAAAAAGAAGAAGTGAAATAAGAAGTGGAAGGGCGAGTGTTGGTGGCTGCTTTTTGCGAGCTGATTATACGGAGGGCTCGCGTTTGTCTGGATAATGTAGTTACCTTGACGATAACCACACTGGCTTGGCAGTTCTTAGTTCAAACCACAGAATAGATGGGCTGAGTGAAAACCGAAATACAAACGAGGAACAAACACCTGAGCTGAATGGGACAAACCCCCCCCCCCCCCCATTGTCCCACCTATGAGCCAATAGCAAAAGACATTTTCTATTTTTAGCGGTGTTATGAAGAGGAACACACGGAGTGGAGAACGTGCAGATGATAGAGACGTCACATTGACTGTGAAGAAACCGAAGTGGGCTTGGGCCTGACACGTCAAGGGAAGAGATGACGGTAACGACGGAGTGGCCGGCAGCCAAGGCGCGCGCGTCTGTCGTGGAGATGGAGCGATGAAGTCGTCCTGGTGGCGGAGTCCGGTGACAACTTCAGGGCCGCGTTTGAATCCCCGCGTTTCGTCACCGCCGGGAGTCGCCCTGCTGCTGATGAGCCCCAACGGCCCGAAAACGGCAAGCGGACAGGCAGTTGCCGCGATTCTTCAGCTGAGCAAAAGTTACATTTCGATTTAAAGCTTCTTTCGTGACTGCAGGGATTCATCTTCTTGATTCTTTCGGTAAAGTCACGTAGAAGGGAAATAATAAAATAATAAAAGTAAAACATAATAAAATAATTCTCACGACGTTTCGGCCACAACGCAAGCAGCCGTCTTCAGGTGAAGAGGACGGCTGCTTGCGTTGTGGCCGAAACGTCGTGAGAATTATTTTATTATGTTTTATTTTTATTATTTTATTATGTTTTATTTTTATTATTTTATTACGACGTTTCGGCCACAATGCAAGCAGCCATCTTCAGGTGAAGAGGACGGCTGCTTGCGTTGTGGCCGAAACGTCGTGAGAATTATTTTATTATGTTTTATTTTTATTATTTTATTACTTCCCTTCTACGTGACTTTACCGAAAGAATCAAGAAGATGAGCAAAAGTTGTTAGGAACTTTGTGTGAAGTCAAAAAAAGGAAAGAGACGAGGGGGAACGGACATCCCGAAGTGGAGCGGTGCGAGGCAAGAGACGGATGAGAGACGCATGGGTGACCTGCGGTGTGGTGGTCGTGTTGGTGCTTGAACACAGCGTGGGGGATGAGATGACGCGGACGGTGTCTGTGGTGGACTGAGAATCAACGAGCGAAGTCCACGGTGCCAGTGGCCACGGTCGGAGCAGTGGAGGAGTGACTAGGAGGCGACTGACCGTCCGGCGAGCGGGCGACTCGAGTTCTGGATCACCGATCACCCTCGCTGCTACCCTAAGTTGAACTCTATCGGGAGCAGGGGGGGGGGCACTCCTCCACAGATATGGCAGCAGCGTCCCAACTTTTCAATTTGCGTTCGTTGTGCAAAATAATTCCGGAGCGTCAACGAAGGCTTTGGCACGCAAGAGAAAGCCACGCTTCTTCGACGCCTCCTTAGTCAGATGACTAAGACGGCCGTCGTTCCCTGACAGGTCAGAGGGGTTAGCGGCTTGGTTGGGTGTTGTGGGCAAGCTTTGGGGGGGGGGGGGGGAAGTGATGAGCCTGCAAGTTTGTTTATTTTGTGTTTAGTTTTTTGTCCGTCCACGCACCTCCGATTAACACGGTTGCTTACGTGCGGTGCGAAAGAAGTTCAACATACGTTCATACAGTTTAGCACGTAGGCATTTCGCGACCAATATGATCCATAGTATAGGTTTTTTTTGGGGGGTTAGATCGCGTAAACATATACACATACATCCAAGCCCCCCCCCCTCTCCCCACCATCCCTGACCGCCCGCCCGACTTCCACCGCCACTCGCTACGTTTCCATCGGCCACTTGGCGCGATTCGGGGCTCTTCCAGGGGAGGGTCGTCTCACGTCGTTGCCCTGGACGGGTTCCCTGCCGTGTGGCGGGGCCGGTTATTGCTGACGAGTTGCAACAGGTGGATCCTTGCCACCCCCCTCCGCCCCCTCCGCCCCCTCGCAGGCTGACACGCACCCAACTTAAGCACAGCCACAAACGCGTGCAACTCTGGTTTTAATGCCACGGACGCAAATATATTTTTGTTGAAATCAAAGTTCCGCGTTCTCGTTACCGGATTTTTAATCCGGATTTCGCCCGCCTGTGGTTCTCGAGTGCGGCGCGTTGTCTAGGCCCAGCCGCCAAAGACCGAAGAAGAAAAATCATCGTCATCATCATCATCGTCGTCGCGTCCGAATTTGGTGCTGCACTTAAATCGCCTGAATTCCGGCACTGAGAATAAAAGTATTGGATTGTCTGTCATGCGACGGGCATTGCTCTCGTATGGCAGACTGAGAGTGGGGAGTGCTGCCCTCTATTGTATGTGGACCAGAGGTCGTTTGGAGGGATCTCAGAGGTAGCTTTGTGGTGTCCGCTTCCGCGGGTCCCGGCCTCTCGAGCGAAGGGTTAGGGCTGCTCTGTGAGAGATCGGAGTGGACACTTAGTGTGATGACGCGATGCCCATAGTGCATTCGGGTTTAAATTTTGGGAAATTGACAATAATAATCACTTTCCCCCAATGTTTTTTTTCTAAAATTGCAACGATAATTGAATAAAAAATGTGTGAGTTAGGCAGTATCACATAAAAAAAGACGGTATGAGTCAAACTTTAAGCTTGTAGCTGCCACTTCACAATACTGCGAACATATTTTTTACATTTCAATTTTCACTCCTGTCCTCTGAAATGACAAACGTGTTTTATTAGGATTTTTTTTTAGTTGGCATTCGTCAGATTTTCTGGATGTTTCGCTGTAATGCATTTATCTCACGGCATAATTTGGGTCATGCAGGTGACATTTCCAGAAGGAATGGTTCCGCTGTGAGTCCTGCAGCAATTGCTTAAAGATGCACGGCTCGGGCAAATCCCGTGACATCGTGGTCCAAATTTGAAAAATTTGCTTGCAAGCGATGTACGTGATTGGGGAAACAAAGCGATCGTCATCCCCCCTTTACTGAAAACATAATCAATACTTTCGTGAAAAAGTCTTGAGATTCAGTGGAACTTTCCTGGGTGAACAAATATTATGATCATAATAACAACAACAACAGCAGTGAACACAATGGACTTTCCATCCAGAGGTCACCGGGTTCTTCAAGATCTCTCTCGGCGTGGAAACTATTTATTTAGCGAATGCTTTTGCACGTGACGTTAACACAGAGCACGAGATACACAAGGGAAATGTATTAATTACATGTGGATGTATTTCGATGTTATATGTGAGTGGATGTGAGCCCACGCCATAGAGCCATGCGACAGCCTCCCCCTCCAGCACACGCCGGAGGGCGAAATTAAAACACATTCCTGCGGAGGGAGCTGGTAGGAACGTTGGGTTGCTCGGTCAATGGCCAGGGTCAACTGCGGCGTGGTGTATTCCGCAAATATGGCCAACTGTGAGGGCGGGCACAAGCCGGCGTGAGTAGGTTAAACATTGAGTTTTATAAGGGCACCACGGGGTGACCAGCCCCTCCCCACCCAGCCCCTCCCCACCTTCCCCACCCAGCCCCTCCCCACCCTCCCCTCTCCACCCAGCCCCACCCCTCCCATTTTTGGATGCAGGACGGACGGACACAATAATCCCCTGTGGGCTGCTGTAACCAGGAGGTTACTACCTGTAACATTGCTTAAGATTCTAAAAGTGATTGGGCAGAGTTAGGGTCACCGGGTCACTCATCGTCCTGTTCTCGTTGTCTCCAGGTGGACCCGCACAACCACGGTCTCCTGTTCGAAGTGTTTGATGAAAATCGACTGGTAAGTCACGGACGGACGACTTCATATTCTTTGGGTCTTTCGGTAAAGTCACATAGATAGGTTCAAAGAAAATAACAAAAAAAACTACGATGTTTCGATCGCCGCTTGTGTTGCGATCGAAACGTCGTAGTTTTTTCTTCTTTTCTTTGAACCTATCTAAGTGAAAAAATCTTGACTTAAAGCTTTCGTGACTGTAGGAATTCATATTCTTTGAGTCTTTCGGTAAAGTCACGTAGGTAGGTTGAAAGAAAATAACAAAACACTACGACGTTTCGATCGCAACACAAGCGATCGTTACATCGCGGTTGTGGGGAATTGAAGCGGTTATGGGGAATTCAAGCGGTTGTGGGGAGTTGAAGCGGTTGTGGGGAGTTGAAGCGGGCATTGCCCTGTGGTTATCCCTCGTCTCTACACGTCCATCCGCCCACCTGACTGCCCGCCCGCCCGCCCGTCCATCCCTCCGTCCGTCCCTCCATTCCTCGTCTTCCCAGCCACCGGCATACTTCACCGCTGTATTCGTGAAACGTTGGAGGGGTTGGTTAACGGCGGGGTGGGGGGCCACAGAAGGTGAGGCGAGGGCGGTCCGGGGAGAAGAGGAAACGGCGGCGGGTTTTGGCGAAGCCGCGTAACAAAAAAAAAGTCGAAAAATGCCCCGTGCGCGAATTTCAAACAGCGGCTGTGTTGTTTTTTTTCTTCTTCCGCTGCCTGTTTTCTTTTTATGTCGGTTTGGCAGCCCACCTCAACTCCCCTCCCCTCCCCCTTCCAATTTTTTAAAAGAAATTTAGTTTAACATTTTTTTTTTCATATTTTAAAAATATTTTTCCACCACTGCGTGGACGAGGCCCCGTCGTGCCGTTGGTGGCACCGCGGGGGGGAGGGCGGTTCGATTCGGAATCAGAATCTGTATTCATACTGGAGGAGGAATCCGATGAGCTGTAAAGCTCTTTAACACAGATCTCCAGTGGTGGTGGGTAACGAACGTTACGACAACCAGTACGAAAACATGGTAGTAGTAGTGCAAAGTAGTGCAGAGTACAAGAAAGGTCAACAAATCACCCAAGCAAATACAACATTAAACCATCCCTATCCCCTCCCTTTGATGCTGCTAGTCCTGCATAATGCACGGGCATAAGTAGTACTAATCACATACCTGCATTTCCCATAAATATGCCCATAAATATGCTAAATTCCTCTTGATATGCAAATTATTTTGTCAAGGCGCCCTTCCCCCCCCCTTCCAACCCAGCTTAAATATACGCTCCAAGCATGGTGCTGTTTCATTCAGACTCTGTCTCCCCGACAGACCTGGTCTTCACCTGATGACGGCTGCTTGCGTTGTGGCCGAAACGTCGTGAGAATTATTTTATTATGTTTTATTTTATTATTTGTATTGTTTCCATTCTACGTGACTTTACCGAAAGAACCAAGAAGATGCATCCCAATCCTACCAGGCAAAGCCCAATGAAGTATTAACTTATCTTTCAGAAGCGACCTGCCACCTTGATAGGCGTGTAGGATGAACAATACACTTTGCCCCCCTCCCTGCCACTCCCACCGCCACTAAAACTCACCGTGAACGGGGTAGGAAATGTGGTGAACCAGTTGAATGAACTTTTGAATGAATGTGCTGCGACTGTGAGAACTCCTGCTTTGCATTGGCTGTCGTGGGTAAAAATAGTCGCCGGTAAAAAATTCATCCTCTTATCCACAGAGCTAAAACTGAGGCCTCTTGTGTGCCCTGTAAGTGTGTTGAGGTTGTTTCGTACTGTACGTAGCCAACCGAGCTCATCAGAGTTGCGAGAGGAGGCCAACAAACTCAAAAAAGCAGTTCTACAGAAATGAGTTTTCAATCCAGATTTAAAAGCGGCTTCCCAAAATCGGAAGGAAGAGCGTTCCAGACGGCCGCAGAAGCGCATCCGAAAGCGTTGTGCGATGCGGCGACCGTCTTTGTTCGATGGGCAGCGTGATGGTTTATGCTCCGTGACGAGATCAGCGATGGTACTGTGGTGCAATTGTGGCGAGCACTTTGTCTGTAATGAGCGCGACCTCACACTAAGCCAATGCACCTCGGCGAATACCGGACGGACACGGTTGGATCTTGCAGGAGCCGTCGCGACACGTGCCAGAGAATTTCTGTCCACGCTGGAGCTTGGTAAAGGGTTTGCCAGACGTCCCGTAGAGTAGTGAGTTGCCTTAAGTAGTGAGTTGCATTAAGTAGTGAGTTGCAATAAGTAGTGAGTTGCATTAAGCAGTGAGTTGCATTAAGTAGTAATCGAGCCTTGTCGATACTACGCTTGAGCTAACAGCTCCTTCATACACAGAAGACGCTGCTGCTGCTGCTGCCTGACTTCTGTTTCACGTCTGTAGCTGTCACCTCCGCCCCCCACCATGCCCCCCCCAACCGCCAAACATGCCCCCCAACCCCCCCCCAACCCCCACCCAACCCCCACCCAACCCTCACCCAACCCTCACCCATGCCGCCCCAACCCCCCCAACCTCCACCCATGCCCCCCAACCCCCACCCATGCCCCCCAACCCCCACCCATGCCCCCCAACCCCCACCCATGCCCCCCAAACCATATCCCCCCACCCTCACCCAACCCCCCCAACCCCCACCCATGCCCCCCAAACCATGTCCCCCCACCCTCACCCATGCCCCCCAACCCCCACCCATGCCCCCCAAACCATGTCCCCCCACCCTCACCCAACCCCCCCAACCCCCACCCATGCCCCCCAAACCATGTCCCCCCACCCTCACCCATGCCCCCCAACCCCCACCCATGCCCCCCAACCCCCACCCATGCCCCCCAACCCCCACCCATGCCCCCCAACCCCCACCCATGCCCCCCAACCCCCACCCATGCCCCCCAAACCATGTCCCCCCACCCTCACCCAACCCCCACCCATGCCCCCCAACCCCCACCCATGCCCCCCAAACCATGTCCCCCCACCCTCACCCAACCCCCCCAACCCCCACCCATGCCCCCCAACCCCCACCCATGCCCCCCAACCCCCACCCATGCCCCCCAAACCATGTCCCCCCACCCTCACCCAACCCCCCCAACCCCCACCCATGCCCCCCAACCCCCACCCATGCCCCCCAAACCATGTCCCCCCACCCTCACCCAACCCCCCCAACCCCCACCCATGCCCCCCAACCCCCACCCATGCCCCCCAAACCATGTCCCCCCACCCTCACCCAACCCCCCCCAACCCCCACCCATGCCCCCCAACCCATGCCCCCCAAACCATGTCCCCCCACCCTCACCCAACCCCCCCAACCCCCACCCATGCCCCCCAAACCATGTCCCCCTACCCTCACCCAACCCCCCCAACCCCCACCCAACCCCCCCAACCTCCTCCCATGCCCCACCCATGCCCCTCCAACCTCCACCCAACCTCCCCAACCCCCACCCATGCCCCCCAACCCCCACCCATGCCCCCCAACCCCCACCCATGCCCCCCAAACCATGTCCCCCCACCCTCACCCAACCCCCCCAGCCCCCACCCAACCCCCCCAACCTCCACCCATGCCCCCCCCCCATGCCCCCCAACCCTCACCTGTCCAGTCCCCCCCGTTGCAATCTCGGTCACCACCCACTGCTTGTAAATCAGAGACCCCCCCCCCTTGCCCCCCACGCGCTGGGCAACGGCATCCCCGGGGCTGGGGGGGGGGCAGGGGGCACGGGGTTCTGACCGCGATGTGGCGTCAATGCGAATGAGTCAATGCGCCGTTCATCGACCCTAATCCCACGTTGGCAAATGCCCGTCTCGTGCTGTGCGAGACACTGCGTCTCGCACAGACACAGCCCCAACACACGCACACACAGACACACAAAAGACAAAGGTTAAAGATTCCCCCCGTGTAGCCTCAACAGACTGTTGGGGCAAGTGCTGTCAGCGAGCGCCTACGAAGGCCGGCATGGCACACGAGGGTGTGGGTGGGCAGCACCACGCCCGGCCGCCTTTGTCTCCCTAGTGGCGATGTTTACACATCACACTGGGTACTCATTTGAGGCTGAGTCGACCTAGGGGAGGCCTAGGACCGGTTCAGATAATCGTCACTGGTGGTGTTGGCCGTGAGCGGGAATCGAACCCGGGTCGCCGGGTTCGTTGCGCAGCGCGCTAACCACTACGCTACCGCTGCCCACTCCACACACACTTACACACACACAGACACACACACAGACACACACACAGACACACACACAGACACACACACACACAGACACACACACAGACACACACGTTCACACACCCACCCACGTACCTTCCCCCCCTTTGGAAGCCCCTTTCCCGGCTGCGTCCACTGAATGCCTCTCACTCAATACCGATCGCGGGGGCCTTTTGCTCAGATTTTCCGACTGCGGTTTTTTAAATATATATAATAAAATATAAATCCGTAGCAAAAAATTTTTTTCATAAATGGTACCTGTGTGTGTGTGGTTATGAACGTGTGGACGAGTCCTTGGCAATATTTGCGTATGTGGGGAGCGGTGGTCCGCTGGTTTGACATCCTGGGTTCGATTCCCAACCTTGTTCAATAGCAATGTCAAGTGTCCTAAGCTGCCCTTTGACCCAGCAGACATACTAATAGGGAATGCTGTGTGTGCGTGCATGTGTAATGAGCGGCGGCCTAGTGGCTATACCGCGCAACGCTACAAACCAGGGCAACCTGAGTTCGATTCCAGGCCACGTTGCCTATCTGAGCCTCTGGGCACCTGCTGCGGTGTGGATTACAACTTTAGCACTGGGGAGACAAAGGCGGCCGGACGTGGTGGTGGTCACACCACCCACTTGTGTGCCGTGCCGGACTTAATAGGTGCTCGCTAACTACGTTAGCCTCACTGGTCTGTTAGGACTACAACGGGGGGATCCTTGTGTGCGTCTGTGTGTGCCTTTCTGCGCGTGGGTTGAACAGCTGATGTGTTGGTTTGAAATCGAGTTTGCTGCCAGGCAGAGAATGTAAGAGTGGATATCTTCCCGTCCACGGCTGGCGAGTCTGGCGGGTGGCTGCGGGAGTTGGCCTCATGGCGAACATCTCAAATTCTGCCCGGCGAATGGTCCAAGCGGCGGTGGCGTTGCTCCAGCGGTCCCCACGGTTTGAGATGGCCGACCGCGATTGTACTGCGTGGGCTGTTCTTAATTTTGCATCTGCGCAGAGGATGGCCGCATCTGCCGCGCGACGCTCCGGCGCGGTTGGATACGGCCCATTGTCTGTGTGGCTCGTGCGGCAGAGGGACCTCGGTCGCGACGATGCCACAGGAGCTGGAGATTTGCCCCCCCCCACCCCCCTCTCCGTTTGCCTGCTGTGAGGGTTTCAACTGAGGCCTTGCTGCCCCACTGGGTGAGCAACGGTCATCAAACACTCCGACCGACGTTCGTGCGTAAACACGGGACGCTCTTGAAATGATTTCACAATCACAATCTCGCGCTGTTGTTGTCTACCACTGCTGGGCAATGACCCCCTCCTCCACCACCACCACCCCCCCTGTTTATTTCCATTCCTTCCTTTCCTCGGTCGTACTTTCCTGTCCAGCAGTGCCCTCCAAAACTCTTTGATCGCGTAAACAACGTGCGCTCTGGAACCGATTTCCCAACGGGGGAACCTCGGTTCAGAATCGGAATATTTTATTTATACTGGAGGAATCCGGTGAGCTATGAAGCTCTTTTCTTTGTTTACAGATTTATTGTCCAGTTTGTTGTCGTCGGCCTGCAACGCTGCCCCATTCCCACGTGGATTTATTTCGCCTCATCACCATCGTCATCGTCATCGGTGTGACCCCTGTTCTTTTCCTTCGTTTTTCATTCCTCGGCCTAGCTCTTCGCAGCAGCCACCCTCCTACCTCTCCTCTCTCGTCTCAGAGGCGCGTTCCACATTTTAATGGCAGCACACGCTCTTCGAAACGACCGGCCATTATGACGACGACTCGGAGCGGTGGAGCAGCGGTGAGCAGAGCGCTGGCGGCACCAGCAAGGCGACCCGAATTCGATTCCCGGTCGCAGCCGACATCGGCGGCGAGCGATATCTGAACCGGTCCCGAGCACGGCTGGCTACGTACGGCGCGAAAGAAGTTCAATGTACACGCAACCCTCAACTTGGCCGTCCCGTCGATCTCCACGACTGACATGGCGTGGGAAGGCCTCCGGCCGTGGATTGAGAAAGGGGCCGTCGTGCGTTATTATCACAGCTACGTTTATCTTGACGGGCGGAAGGACGTGTCTTTATTTACGAGTCACGATCACATCGTCCGTACACCGGTGGACGAACGTTGTAAAAAAAAATGTTTGCAAGTGTGCGTGTGTGTGGGGGGGGCGGTAATGTAGCGGTTAGTGCGCTGCGCTACGAACCCGGTGACCCGAGTTTGATTGCCGCTCACGGCCAACACCGGTCACGATTATCTGAACCTCGTCCTGGGCCTCCCCTCGGTCGACTCAGCCTCAAATGAGTACCTGGTGCGGTGTGTAAAAAAGCATCGCCACTAGGGAAACAAAGGCGGCAGGGCGTGGTGCTGGCCACCCACCCCCTCGTGTGCCGTTCCGGCCTTAATAGGTTCTCGCTTAAAGCACTTGCCCTCCACAGTCTGTTGAAGGCTACACGGGGGATCTTTGTCTTTGTGTGTGTGTGTGCGTGCACGCCCGCGCGCGCGCACACACACACGTGTTTTGTAAAAATATAAGAGGCGGACGCGAGTGCTTGGGGAGAACGCGGGCAGGAGTTTAAATCTGTTTTGTTAATGTAGTCCATCAGCCGCGGGTACAGTAAAGTGGGAGCTGGTGAAACGCGACACCTCGCACCCTCTATGAATACACTGCCCTCTCTCCCTCTCAATTAAAAAAAAGAAGGTTGCGTGCTGCTAAATTTAAGCGCAAGTGGCGCAGAGGCCGTGCCGCGGGCCGACGGCGGCGGTTAGTGGCGGCGGAGAGAAGCCGAGAGCGCACGACCCGGCCGCACGACCCGGCCGCACGATCCGACCGCACGAGCCGACCCCGTTCCCCGCTCGACTGCCGCTGGCTCACGCGTGACATCCGACCATTTCACTCGGGGTTTTATTCCGGCGGTTAAAAAACAAAACGACAACAGCGAAAAAAAGCAAGCGCGGAAAACTGCAATCCGTTCCGCAGCAGTTGTTTTCATTTTATAGAGCGGGAGGAGTTGGGGGGGGGGTGGCGGTGGAGGCGGTCTACGACGGCGGGAAAGCGGTGTACGCAGCACGCAGGAGAGTGACGGGGGGGCCGGTTAGTCGACGGAGGAGGGCTGCGTTTGAGCGAGAGACTGGTCATGTGGTGACTCAGAAACCTGTGCGGCGGTGACGGCGATTGCGTCGGGGTGCCCGATGGCGTAGACGGGACACACGGCCGCCGTCCGTGCCCTGGTGGCCGCCCTCCCCCCCCCCCCCGACTATTTCTGCCGTGTCTGTTGCCGCTGAGCCGAGCGCGCTCGCACTGGGAATCCGAGAGGCGCGGGGGCCGTCACACCAGCGGCAGCGCGTCCGCGTTGCGCTCGCGTGCGGGACATGTAACCCTAGCCAGCGCGTCGGCGAGAGAGAGCAGGAGGAACTGCCTCCGGCGTGGGCGCTTAAGCCCGTCTGGCCTCGGAAGCCTCTCCTCTCGCTGGAGTTAAAACAGATTTTGTTTTTTTAATGAACGTCGTTGCCTCCCCGTGGACGTGAACGAAAAAAAAACAACCGAAGGATGGCTCAGCGGCTCCGGCTGCGTTTCGCGGCCGGGCGAAGCCACACGGACCCCTCGTCGGACGCCGACCGCGACGAGAGGGCGAGCGACGCGCTCATGGGGCTCTGCTCGGCTCCCCGCCGCTGCGCCAGCGTGCAGCTCACGCCCTCGCGGTCCGACTCCAGCCCCCCGCCGTCGGCGCGCGCCCTCGAGCCGCCCCGGCTCAAGCGCAGTTCCTCCATGTTCATCCCGCAGCTCGCGACCAGCTGCGGCGACAGCCGCCCGCGCCGCAAGAAGAGCACCTCCGTGCAGATCTCGCTGCAGCGCCGCCCGGCCGACGGCGCCGCCGCCGGCGGACCGGCGGACGGGGAAGCCGGGGCGGCGGGAACGGCGGTCGCCGCCGGGGATAGGGACGGAGCGAGCGGGCGAGCGGTTGCGGCCGCCTGCGCGGCGGCGGCGGCTCCGCCAGACCCGCCGAGGGATTTGGGTCTTTCGCGCACCGAGGCGCGGGACCTAACCCCGGCCGAGTCTAAGTTTCCCGACATCGCCGATGTTCCTGGAGGGAGGCTCGTGCTGCCTGGCGCGCGCCTGGGCGAGGTGCGCGTGGTGACGGTGCCGTGCGAGCCCTGGCCCGCGCGGCCCGCGTCGGCGCCAGCGGCTGAGAACGGACGCTTGCGACGCTGCTCCTCACTGCTCATCTTCCCCAGGAGCCCCAGTATCACGCCGCCGCCCAGCCCCACTGCCGCCGAGTCTCCGGCGCTAGCGCCGACACCGGGACAACCGCAGCAAGCTCAGCAACAGCAGCAGCAGCAGCCAATCCAGCAGCCGACGCAGCAGCAGCAGCCGTCGTGTGACGCAGCGGTCTGCTCCACCCGCAGGGTGCTCCACTTGCCCCCGTTCCAGATGCCCGCAAAGCTCGGCCACATCGCCGAGCACGGCCCGGCGCCGACAGACTCGCCCCCGGGCGCCGACGCCGTCTCCGTGGACCTACTGCCCGGCGCCAGCGGCAACGGCTTCCGGCTCAAGCGCCACTCGGCCGCCGGCGAGGTGCACCGCATCCGCGTGCTGCCGCTGCGCTGTCGCCCGCGGCAGACGACGGCTGACGGCCACGCCGCCGCCGGCGCCGCTACCGCCCCTCCGGCGCGCCACCTGCCCGCACGGCCCTCGGCCCCGGCCCCCGGCGGCACGCGCCCGGCATCCTGCCGTCCCAAGGACGGCGGCGGCGCCGGCAAGCAGTCGCGCTTCGTGGTGCAGCTGCACAAGCCGCCGGCCGCCGAGCCTTGCGCATCCGGCGACGGCGGCGACTTCCTGGCGGGCAAGCCGGCCGCGTACCCGCGCGCCCGCCTGCGCCGCAGCACCTCCGCCTGCCTCCTGCCGGCGCAGGAGGACGCGGGGGAGCGTGGGCACCGGCTCCTCGGCGCGGAGGCGGAGGGCGAGCGCGCCGCCGACGTCGGGCGCGGCCGCGCCGATTACCCCCAGCTGCTGCGGAGCCGCTCGTTCGACGGGATCTCGCCGAGCCCTCCGCCGTCACCGGTCTTCCACGTGGAGCAGGAGATGATCGGGGGCTCGCCGCACCTGCGGATTACCGTGACGCGTGGCGGGGACGCGAGGGGCCGCGCGCAGGGCTCCTCTGTCGTGCGTGACTGCGGCGGCGTTACTCCGGAAGGGACCATCGTTATATCGTCGCGGAACCACTGTAAGGTAGGGAAGTTGCGGCGGGGACACGCTTAGTGGCGACGGGGCGGTTGCTCGCTGCGGAGAGTGGAGTGCGGTCGTCTTGACAGCGCCGGGGTTGACACCGGGCTGTGTCGGGGGGGGTTGGGGGGGGAGCTCTTGCCCGCAGGATCTTGTCGTGTTGTGATTGCCGCCCGTTGTGGTCTCGTGGTGTGCCCGGTCTTCGTGGCGGCTCGTAGACTCACTCCAGACCCGTCGACCCGCACATAAACCGCAGACTTACCTAGAGGCCTATAGACTCGCGTACGGACCCAAATGCAGAAATTGCGCCGGTGATGGTGCGTTGCAGGCGGATTCATCATCGGCGCTTACTCACATCGACTCGCATAGAGAGCCATAGATAGACCCACGAAGAGATCCACAGACTCGCATAGGGACCCATTGGCTCGCATGGAAGACTCATAGCCTGGAATGGGCTGGCAGTGGCTTCACCATCAGTGTCTTCTCCAGTAGATAGACGCACGCAGCCTCCCAGGGGAGCTGGCCTGGCGAGAGCCCATGTCAAGTTGCTTTCATATTCTAAGTATCAATGAATCACGCGCGACTGGAAAACCTGGCACCGGATTTTGTCCCTCTTGTCCACGCCGGCATGCGCTCTCAACGCGGCTGGCTTTTGACCGAGGGGGTGTTTATTTTTAAGCTCCGGTTGGAGATCTTCAAACCACTATTAATATTGCCGACTGTTTATTCCGGGAAAGCTTCGCCGAGCCCGAAGGCTCCCTATTTAAGAGAGCCCTGCCACTCTCGGGATGTTTGCCCAAGAGCGCCAACGAGCGTGTGGCTCGGCGGGAGGAAAGCGGGGACGCCGGAGAAAACCGCTCAGGGCTCGGCACAGGTGGATGCCGCGTCGCGTAAACAACGTGGTCGGTGGACGAGCAGTCGGCGTGGCCGCGGCGAGCAACCGCCGGCTCCCCCTCTTCGGGCCTTTGGCCGATGTCCCCGCTCGCCGGAACGCGGTCCGCTACTGGAGCGCACGCACTTCCGTGGCCGGTTCCATTGCTCGCCACTGCTCCACTAACACCCGATGGCCCCCACCCCCCCCCCCCCGTTTTTGAATCGTCGGTGCACCCTTGATGAGTGGCGCTGTTAAGCTGAGAAAAAGGCGAATTTAATTTGCTGGCTTTCTATTAATTACGCCGCCCCCCCGTTCAACTGCGAGCTCGCGAAGTTGCGTGGGGCTCCCCGCCCAATCCGCGGCATCCCTCGGCCACCGCAGTGCCCCTTTAAAAGAGCGACGCGCGCCCATTTATTTACTGGCACCTACCGCCGGTGCTGTTTTAATCACTGGTGTCCCTTTTAGTTCACGGGTCATTATTTAATTAGCGGCGCTGCTCTCGATTACCAGCGCATGTCCCCCCCCCCCCCACCTTAAATGACCAGTGCTCCGTTTAGAGCCGGGCTTGGGGGGGGGGGGGAGAGGGGACCGGGGGGGCAGGGCAGGGGACGGGGGGGCGGGGGGGGGGGTCAGGAGGTCAGTCGAGGCGGGGAGGGGTGGGGAGGGAGAGGGGCAGTTGCCGTTTGGGGAAGCTCTGCTGAAACAGGAGACGGGGAATGTGTGCGGAGGGGCGCCCGAGCGTGGCGGAGGAGCGCGGGGCGAGGTGCGATGAGGAATTGCCGTGGAAGCGATGCCTCGCGCTCGTCACGTCGTCGGTTTCTGCGACGGCGCGATGTCGACGGCTGCTCGTGAAACGGCGCGAAGTTCCGGCCGGGCGGACCGGTGACCCGGTGAAGGGGTCGGCGAGGATCCGGCGACGTTATTGAGAACAGGTCGGAAGGCCCAGAATGCCAAGGTGGCCAGCAATAAACAGCACCGTGAAAGTTGTGATAGATGAGGGGTGTGAGACGTTTCTTGATATGAGCGAGGTTGTTGTAGGAGCTTGGGAACGAGAGATGGAGAGGAGGCAATTCCTAAGTGGAGCAGAGCGAGGGAAGAAGAAGCGGGAAGAGATGTATTTGACCTGCGGTGTGGCTAACGAGCGAGCGAGCGAGTGTGTTGTTGTGACCTGCAGTGTGGTGAGCGACGGGATGAGTGATTATTGGGTGAGTTGGTGGGTGAGCGAGCGAGCGAGCGAGCAGATGGGTGATTGAGTGCAGAACCAGAAGAGAGGGAGAGGTGGCAATGCCATCATGAACAGGGGAGTTTTGTCACCGTGGGCAGGCAGTGCGTGGCGCAGTGGCGTAGTGTGGTTGGCACAAGCCCCCCCCCCCCCCTTATTCATTCACATCTTGGCACGGTGGTGCAAGGAATGAATGGGGCCCACTGTCTAATTTCTTCTCCCCATAGCCCAGGGCCTGAGTCCCTCTGGGCCCGTGGGCCGTGGTGCAGTTTGCACCACTCGCGGCGCTCGCTCGATCGCTACGCCAAAACTCTTGCCACGGAGGAAAGCTTTCGGATGCCAAGTTGTGCCGGCAAGGCCGAGGGTTGGTGGGCACCTTGATGATGGGAGGTGATCAAGGTAATCAGACTCTTTTATTCACTGGACATCCGTGAAAGAGAGCTTTGCAGCTCATCGGATTCATCCGGGATAAAATAATGAGTCTGATTCTCATCTTGGTGGGAAGGCCTCCACTCGAGGGAGCTCCAGAGGGCACTTGGGCCTCCTCTTAAACGCTGGCCAGACATCATGGGAGACGTGGGGACTACCCACACTCCACCCAACCACACGTGGCCTGCAGATCGATCAAATGCGGTGAACCCATTCTCGCTGCCGGGCGGACAGAGGTTGGGGGAATATTGAAGAAACTTGCCCCGGGTTTTTCACCTGCCGCGCAAAGGTGATGGAATCGAACACCGGCGCCCTCTGGGGATCGCAACGGGTTCGTGGTGCTCACGCCGGCACGCCGTGCCCATGGGCAGCTGCGCAGCCCGTGCGTGTGGCGGTGAAGAGAGAGGGGGGGTGGTGGTGACGGAGACTGGCGTGAGTTGTGACCGCCGTGGCTGGCGGTGAGAGCCGAGCCGACGGTGACAGGGCGAGCGCGCAGAGGAGCAGGCCGAGCGCACAATAGGGGGGGCTATTTACAGACGGAGGAGGGCGGCAGGAGATGTACTTGGAAAAAATTCATAAAAGGCCGCGCGCGCCTCTTGCTTCGTCCGAGAGCCTCGCGCGCACACACACACACAAAAGATAGAGACAAAGATCGCCCGTGTAGCCTTAACAGACTGTTGGGGCAAGTGCTGTTAGCGAGCAGCACCTATGACGGCGCACGAGGGGGTGAGTGGGCAGCATCACGTCCGGCCGCCTTTGTCTCCCTAGTGGCGATGTTTTCGCACAGCACCAGGTACTCATTTGAGGCAGAGTCGACCTAGGGGAGGCGCAAGACCGGTTCAAATAATCGTCACTTGTTGTTGGTGGCCATGAGCTGGAGTCGAACTCGGGTCACTGGGTTCGTAGCGCAGCGCTAACCGCTACACTACCGCTCCCCACACTCACAAAAACAAAGATACACCTATGAAGGCCGACACGACACACGAGTCGTTGGGTGGCCAACACACACACAAACACACATGCACGCGCGCACACACACGCAGCTCCGAGTGAAAACCCTGGTTAATGTTTTTAAAATCGGCCTGGGCGGGTTGCCTGATTTCCACACTTTAGCCCGAGCGTGTGAGAAGTTCACTCTGAGGCGTCAGTGAAGTCTATTGGATTTAGCTGTTGCTGCTGCTGCTGCTGTAGTTGCTGGCGTGTTTTATTTTTTTTGGGGGGGGGGGGGGGGCACGTGTGTGCGTGTCACGAGCCCGGGCGATGATATTAAGTTGCGGTAAACCCCCAAAATTCCGTGGCTTCCGTCCTAACGAGGAGGGATAGGGACATGGGCCCCCCGCTGTGCCACGCTATGGACAGGCGCCCCGTTACAAACACCTCGGCCGCCAACAGCTACTGGCACCCACGGTCAGAAGATGTGGCCGGGTTTGCCACCTCTGCGGTACCAAAAAAAACCCACCAGGACACATTTCGACGGCAAGATAGAAGAATATCTCATTACAAACGGGGAGAGGACCGACAACCGAAGTCACCGTGATCAGTGGCGGATTCTTCCGCAACTGACAAAGACCCGAGTATTTGAATGTCCTGGAAAGACTTAAACGATTTCCGACGACAAACAGCTACGATCCTGGGAAAACCAGGACGGGTGGTGGCGCAGGAACTTTGGGTCGCGAGCGTTTCGCCGCGGTGCTCAACTCCGCGAGGATTCTAGGCAGGTATCGGAGCGCCAGGCTAAGATGCAGGGTTGCCACCTGTCCTGGGTTTCCCAGGATCGCCTGCATGTTGAGGCAGCTGCTCGAAAATCCGTCTTCCCGGGACATGAAAAGTCCCGGTTGCTGTCATCTGCGCGAGAATGCACCCACTCACTCAAGACGACGCGTGGACGTGGAGATACGTACTCCTTCTCACGATGCGTCGCGGGTTTTTTGTTGTTTTGTTTTTGTACCTCCGAGGTGGCAACCCGGCCGGTAGTGCGGCAGGGCTGCGGTGGAATGTGGAGGTGGCGGGGGGAGGGGGGGCGGTGGGGGGGGCTGCTGAGAGGTGGCAAGTGGTGGAGATGGTGATGGGGGATGGGTGGTGGGAAGGTGGTAGCAGCGGCAACAAGCAGCAGCAGCAGCAGCAACCGTTCCGTCCATGCCAGGAATGTGCCTGGCTCACGGTCAGCGATGCCGGTCTTGCCACCTCGGCGCCCGCGAGGCACGGCGCGTAATTTATAGCCGACTCGTTTCCTGTGCACTCAGCCCTGGGCAGGGCGGGAGAGCGGGGAGGGAGGACAGACGACGGCACGGGCGTTGCGAGCAGATGGGGCGTGACGGGCGGCTACTGCGGGACAACCCTCGGCCACGTGCAGCGCGCACCGTGACGAGCGGCAGGGCAGCGCAGTTGGCAACACTCGAGCACCCCCCCCCACCCCCACCACTGAGCGAGAATGTCCTGGGTTCGATTCCCGACTCGGGGCGCATTTCTGCGCGGAGTTTGTATGTTCTTCCGAATGTTTCGCACGGGGCTTCTTCCTGATTCGTCGGCTTCCTAATAATAGCAGCAACAACAGCAACATGTTCGATGTAACTTGTGTTTGCCAAACCATCCCGACTGCTGGAAAATGATCCCTGCAAATTACTCAGCTGGGGATTGCACGTGGCAACATCGCCCCCTGTACTGCGAGAAGCTTTCGTGACTGCAGGGATTCATATTCTTGGTTCTTGGGAGTCCAGTTCACCATGGGAGTCCAGTTTACCATGGAAGTCCAGTTTACCATGGGCAGGGGTTGATAACCTACAGCTCTGTAGCTTAATGCGGCTCTTTAATTACCGCTTCGTGACGGTAATTAACAAGGACCACCACCGTCTCTCGTATTCACGTTGCATTGCGTCTCGCGAAATACGTTATTGAGTTTTCGTATTTTTCAACAAATTAGAATAATAAAATGGCTCGTTGTTGTTTGGTTTGCCGCGACCCCCTGGCATAGGTTATACGGCTGATCTTCGTGTTGCATGTGGGTGGAAAGGAGACTCAAATTTCAGAACTATCCGGAACTACTTCTGGAAGCGGATACAATCCGGTTCTGTGACCTTTATCCTATTAATATAGCTCAGCGGACAATTCTCTCGCCCTTCACATATTTGTCTCCCCACGTGCACATCCAATCGGCCGAATCGCCCTCCTGGCACTGCATGATTTCATCAGCATTGGTTCGACAGAAGCAAACTCTCGGACTAATTTCAACCTTCAACGTCTCATCAGCACAGTCAAGCCTGGCAGTGTCCAATGCTGGTGAACTGCCCAGACGTTCAAAGGGCCCACATATTTTTGATTTAAAGCTTTCGTGACTGCAGGGATTCATATTCTTGGTTCTTTCGGTAAAGTCACGTAGAAGGGAGATAATAAAGTAGTATAAATATTAAACAATAAAAATTCTCACGACGTTTCGACTGCAACACAAACAATGATCATCAGTCATCATCAGGTGTGAAATCCACGGCTGTGGATTTCACACCTGATGATGATTGTTTGTGTTGCAGTCGAAACGTCGTGAGAATTTTAATTGTTTTATATTTTTATTATTTTATTATTTCCCTTATACGTGACTTTATCGAAAGAACCAAGAATATGGCCCACATATTGTCTGTTTTGCCATTTCTCTTGACATTTATAGATTTCACAGATACCCCTTCAGCTCGAAGCAAAGGTGTACGCAAAAATCCGTGACGCGAATTAATGGCACGCTGATCGGTCATAATCATGTGTCGCAAAAAAAAGTAAACTCAACACAATCGTCAACAACAGCTTGTGACCTTAAAAACAACACAGCAGTTGACGTTGCAGGCAGTCAAAGACACATAGAGGGAGGCGAGAGAAGGTAGGGGGGTATATTATCTTTCCTATACACAGGGTGTCCCATAAGTCTGGAATCATAGGAAAAGTAACAAGACAAACGGGCAATGATAACGCTTTTATTCACGGAACGTGCTCAATGTGTCCACAATCGTTCCTGATGCACAACTCCAGGCGAGATACCCAGCCAGCAGGCACACGGTAAATGGTATCAGGGGTAACGATGTTACGTGCGTCAATATTGCGCTGCCGCAAACGTTCAACACTCTGAATTTTCTCTGCGTTGTTGACCAACGCCTTCAAGTTTGACCCCCAGAGATAAAACAAAAAAACCCAGCGGTGTGAGATCGGGGCTTCTCGCTGGCCATCCCACAGGCCCTCGATTTCCTATCCCATGACCAGGGAAATATGAAATCTTAAATTTTCCCCGACGATTCCAGACTCATGGGACAAGCCCGTAGCTTCACTGGCATCAAGCAGCAAGCCTCGTTAATCCCCGCCACGCCCTCTGCGGGATGCACGTGGGCGTCACGCAGCCTCGCGTTGAATATTCCGGCGAGAGCCGTCAGCCTCCGATGTTGACGGCCGGGGCCGACTCCGGCGCGAGTCGGTTCGTCTCTGCCGTGACCGGACACGGCCCTGTCGGCGCTAGCTCAAGCCCGCCCGCCCGCCCGCGTACAACTAAATCGACCGTCGGCTCTCAATCGTTTGTCGGGATTCCTCGCTCGTTGTCGGCGCGGTCGATAGACCACGATGAGCTTTCCGCGCGTCAAGTACCGAGCGTTTGGCGTCACGGTGAGATACACGGCGGGCGGACGCGGCCGATGGACGGCGTTGCTTCGGGCTCTAGTTGCGTTGGGACCCATCGGGGGGGGGTCGCCTCGGCCGATGGGATTTTGACGGTTGGGCTCGCGTTGACCGCCGGTGGAGTGCCGGGTCGGTCCATGTATCGCGTTTTGTTAAAGAGGGTCGAGGTACTGCAGCCGTACGAGCGATTTCTCACGCCACTGCTCACAGGAAAAACTTCACTGGAGGGACCTATAGAGAGAACCCCGCTGGAGGGAATTCCAGTCAACGTGCAACGTTGGCCCAACGTTGCACGTTGACTGGGACTTTGATTGCTCTTTCGCTCTCGCCAGACACTTTGGAAGATGGGTCGGTGTACCCACACTTTACCCCATCACACGCAACCTGCAGATCGATTGACTGATTGTGGTGTACTTTTCTTTTATACTGCTGCGTGGATAGAGGCGGATGTTGGGGGCAGATTGATTTGAATGGTCGCCGCGATAGAGAGATGTTGACTACCTCGCCTGCTATGCAGGAGGTCGTGGATTAGATCCCGACCCTGACGCCTGCTGCTGTATATTTGGAGTTTGCGTGTCTCTCTCTCCCCGTGGTCGCGTGAAGTTTTCTCCGGGTCCTCCGGTTTTCCCCTCCACATTTAGAAACGTGCGTTTGGAGTATTTGGCTGCTGTACATTTCCACGTGATAAGCCACTTCCTTGAGCTATCATTTGTGGCCAGGTCGCTTCTGAAAAAGAGCTGTATAGCTCAGTGGGCCTTACTTGGTAAAATAAAATAAAAAATAGTTGAATAGAACTGAACTGGTGAACTTCTGGATTGCAAGTTGGCTAACTAATATCCACAGCCATAGCGAGTTATACACTCGATGCGGTGTGCTGGGCCTTAAGTAAGTCACACGTGACCAGTAGCCACAAACAATTTGTACTGAATGTGGGGTGCCGGGTGTGAAAATATTTTCAGGGTCACAGACCCAGTCAGGCAGGCTCCGCTGCAATGCAGCCCTGTGCTGTGTGCGTGTACCTCTATCATCGTGTGAGCAGGGTTGCCACAGTGACAGCTGCAGTGGGGGACATTTGAAATGTTGGAAATGTTCCACCGCCTCTCCCGTGTCATGCGACCACCTGGCCTGGCACAGGCGCCGTGGCGACGTCACCGTCACTCGGCGGTGAACGGCGGGTGCTGGTGTTGGTCGTGAGATTGACTCTGCCGGTGGTGGCCGTTGTGTTGTGCGTTAGACGCGAGATGATTTCCTGGGACAAGTGGACACCTCCCTCAGCCAATTGCCGGTGAGTCCGCTGCCCCTTCCTCCCTCGTCTCGCCCCGTCGAGTGGCGATCGACAACAACGCTCCTCATCGCTGGCTCCAGCGGTTGAATCTCAACCTCATCGCTCGGTTACATCTCCACCTCGTGGCTCGGTTAAACCTCCACCTCGTCACTGAATGTAGATGACCATCTCTCAAACTACAGTTCTCTTGATCCACCACAACCACCACCACTGCCACAACCACCACCACCACAACCACCGCCGCAACCACCACCACCGCC
Source organism: Lampetra planeri (assembly GCF_965212315.1). Classification (NCBI taxonomy): domain Eukaryota; kingdom Metazoa; phylum Chordata; class Hyperoartia; order Petromyzontiformes; family Petromyzontidae; genus Lampetra; species Lampetra planeri. The sequence goes on along the minus strand of NC_136145.1, from coordinate 2,964,367 downwards.
ACAACCACCACCACCGCCACAACCACCACCACTGCCACAACCACCACCACCACCACCGCAACCACCACCACCCTACTTCGTCTTTCCACGTTTCCCACTTTACCTCCGTGCATCTCCAACTTAAGCGGTTGCAAGCCGCACGAGCCCGATGATGTGTCGAGCGATCACACCTGACACACGTGTACACAAGATCTCAGTCTTCGTGTGAATGAGCTCTCTGCATGTTTACATCTGATGACACCACCGCAAACAACAACAACAACAGCAGCCGCCAGTTCGCCACTAAAGTGGCGGTGACATCACCATGGCGCTTGTGCCAGATTCGGTGCCCTCTGATGGCCACCACTTTTAAAATCGAAAGTTCGCTGGCAGGAGGTCGCGGACACTGGGTGTCATGGGTTAACTGACTGCGATTACTGGCAAGATACTCCACTTGTGGTCCCTACTGTGCCACCTACTCCTTGTGAGCCCTCCGCTTTTGCCGGAGAGCGACTGCCTCCGACTGCCCAGTCGTGTCGTTCACGAGCCGCCTGCTCCACAGGGGCCGATCTTAACACCGCTTTGCCGGTCATCAACAAGTCCAATTCCCTCCACATCCTTCTTGTTCTGTACCACATGAGCCCATCTCTTCCCCAGCCATGCCGTGCCCACAGATACGACTTCTATCTTAAATTGAATCTCTAGCAACGTCACACGGGACACGGGTGTACACACTCGCACACAAGGTGTCTTATCTTTTCATCAATGCTCTCCCACAAGTGGGGGCTATTGTTGAGCGGAAAAAAAAACCCGAGACGCGTGTTGTCTGTAAACACTTCATTAGTGCTGGAATGGAGTAGGCTGGTAAACGTGGAGAGGATGAGGTGTGTGCCCCCAGGGTTTGATGTTGATACTGCACACCACCCAGCATTCGACAGAGACAGTCAGCCGGACCTTGCTGGTTACGTAACCGACATTCTTAAATACATTTGGCCTTCAATACATTTGTCCGTGAATACATGTGTTCGTAACAAACCGTTGTTATTTATGAACGCTGCACGTTTATTGATTCGTAATGCCATTGATTTATCTATCCGAGCAACCCTCATTGAGGCTGAAGATTATTGATTAGGACAGGCATCACTCTTAGTCTATGGGCCAATACCCACATTTTTTTTTTACCAGCTGAGATGGGCACAAATGTAGTTGTACCAAACATTTTCAAATTTCTGATAAAAGTCACTCTGCAATGACCTTGTCCACTCCGTCTTAAGAGACGTGGTGCTCAAGGTGAGGCCCAATTTGGAAAAAGCACGCTTGGATTACAAGCGGCTACGAAAACTTGCTTGTTAAATCGCAATGCGATATGTACGCTCGCGCAAAATCCACGTTGATTCGTCGCGAACGCACACATACACACAGCCTGGCTAAATATGTGGCACTTTCTCGCGGTACCAAAGTCTGCTCTGGCCGCATGAGACTCGCCTACACGGGTGTGGCTTTACGCAAGAACTTCGAATCGCGTTTAATCAAGCGCCAAACGACCGCATGTCACTCGGCGTCCACGCTGCCCTGACACAGTGGAGCGTAAACACCAGCGAAAACCTCCTCCTCCTCCTTGTCCACCAGTTTTCTAAAAATTATTTTTACTTGAACGGTCACAACAGGTTGGGTCAGCCTGGCACGTGCCCTCGGTAGGCCTCGACAGATTGGGTTCAGGCTGGCACGGGGTGGGAGCGGCTCGTTAAGGCGACTGCTTCGTGACGCCTATTCATCAAGGACCACCACCGTCTCGTGTTCACCACACAGTGCATTGCGGCCCTTGAACATGTTGAGGTTTTTGGTTTTGTTTTTACCGAATTCGAAAAAAAAGGTTTCTTCTTGTTATTTTGGTTGCCGAGCCCTGCGTCAGATGTATTGTTGCATCGCAGGACCACGAAAGACGGCGATGCTTTTGGGAGGCCTTCGTCCATCAGTGGATTGACCACCGTCTCGTATCCACATGCATCGCGGCTCTTAAAATATTGAGTTTTTGTCGAATTAATGAAAAAAGTCTCTTCTTGATGTTGCTGGTTGCTGACCCCTGGGCTCGCACGTGCCCTCGGTCGGCCTCGCGCTGTCGTCTTGAACGCGAACCTCTAAATGCCCTCTCCCTGCAGACAGAAGACCCGTCGAGGGAGCGACCCTACACCTTCAGGGACTTCATTCTGCGGCCGAGAAGGTGCGCCGCTTGCTACCACAGCCATTTTCTCCTTGGTTCTTTCGGTAAAGTCACGTAGAAGGGAAGTAATAAAATAATTAAAATAAAACATAATAAAATAATTCTCACGACGTTTCGGCCACAACGCAGGCAGCCGTCCTCAGGTGAAGACCAGGTCTGTCAGGGAGACGGCGTCTGAATGAAACACCACCACGCTTGGAGCGTCTATTTAAGCTGGGTTGGAAGGGGGGAAGTGTCCCCTGACAGACCTGGTCCTCACCTGAGGACGGCTGCTTGCGTTGTGGCCGAAACGTCGTGAGAATTATTTTATTAGGTTTTATTTAAATGATTTTATTACTTCCCTTCTACGTGACTTTACCGAAAGAACCAAGAAAATGAATCCCTGCAGTCACGAAAGCTTTAAATCGAAATATACCACAGCCATTGTTACGAGCCCGGCGACCCATACCAGACCGGACCAGCTCCGATAGGCAGTGTCCCATCAGCAGGGTCGGACTTGCTCAAATCAATGCTGGTCAACCGCCAGATGTTTTCATCGCCAGAAGGCCGTGTTGCTGATGAGATGTGTAAAACTAAATTGTTTATTTTGTGCAGAGAGACAGATTGGTGAACGTGTATTATCTGCTCATTCGTTTTTAGACTTATATTCTCCACACCGATACGGGTTTTTTGTTTGTTGTGTTAGCCACCCGAAGTATGCGTGTGTCAATGTGGTAGCCTAGTGGGAAGCGATAGCTTAGTGGTTAGAAGGCCACACTACAAACCTGGGGGACCCGAGTTCGATTCCAGCTCGCGGCCAGCATCATCACTGACCAGAGGTGGGACAAAGTCATTGTTATGTAAGTCCAAGTCGAGTCGCAAGTCATCAAATTCATGACTCGAGTCTGACTCGAGTCCAAGTCACATGACTCGAGTCCACATCTCATAGGTGGGACAAAGTCATTGTTATGCAAGTCCAAGTCGAGTCGCAAGTCATCAAATTCATGACTCGAGTCTGACTCGAGTCCAAGTCACATGACTCGAGTCCACACCTCTGTCACTGACAACTACCGTATCTGAACCAATCCTGGGCCTCCCCGATTCAATTCAGCCGTAAACGAGTAGCCGGTGTGGTGTGTAAACATCAGCACGTGTGGGCAGGTTCTCGCCACACCACTCCCTCGTCTGCAGTGTTGGCCTTCATAAGTGCTATCAAACAGCACTACAGGCTAGAGGGAAGATCTTTGTCTCTTTTTTTAATGTCTGTACCTGTCTTCTGTGTGTGTGTGTGTGCACACAGCTGCTTGTTTGTGTGTGCCACCTGCATGCCTGCTGCTCTGCGTTTGTTAACAATTGGCCACGTGATACATTCTCACAACAACTGCCTACCCGGTGAGCCTGGAGCTCTTATTGATCACGAGATACGCGTTCGTTGCCAGAGCTGAAACCGACCCTCCCCCCCACTCCCGAATGTGGTCCGATCTTGTCAGGTTCCAGGGAGTTCAGCGGGGTTTGAGTTTGGAGGATAAGGACCGTCCTTGGTTTGGCCACCACGATGCATGAACAGGTGTTATAGGCTGGCGGGCAATTGCAGAATCAGAATATTTATTTATACTGCGGGAGGAATCCGATGATCTGTGAAGCTCCTTTTCACAGATGTCCAGTGGGTAAGAACATCACAACAACAAACTGTGAAATAAAACATGATAGTAGTGCAAAATACAAGAAAGTTAAACAAACAAAACTAAACCATCCCCATCATACCAGGCAAGCCTACTGGAGGTATTAACATATTTTTCAAACGCGACCAGGCCACAAATGATAGCTCAACAAAGTGGCTTATCATTTGGACATTTATAGCAGCAAAATCATCTAAATAGTCTGAACGCATGTTCGTAAATGTGTAGGGAAAAACATGTAACACGTTCCTTAGGAAAAGACCCGGATCAGTAAAGGCACACGCGGGGCACACGCGTGAATTGACGCCAGGCGACTTCGCCCAGGGTTAAATGTGGGGCAATGCAGAGAGAAAAAAAAACACCTAACTCAATAAAATAACAAAACGTCAAAGTGCGAAGTTTAATACACCCATGAACTTTTCGAGTCTAACGAAGATATACAATTATTATTATTGATAATAGTAGTAATAATGCCACGTGGAGGAATGGTGGCACGGTAGTTTTTATCAAGTTATTATTAACGAACATATAAAATTGTCATTATTGATAATAGTAGTGATAATGCCACGTGGAGGAATGGTGGCGCAGTAGTTTTTATCAAGTTATTATTAACGAACATATAAAATTGTCATTATTGATAATAGTAGTGATAATGCCACGTGGAGGAATGGTGGCACGGTAGTTTTTATCAAGTTATTATTAACGAACATATAAAATTGTCATTATTGATAATAGTAGTGATAATGCCACGTGGAGGAATGGTGGCGCGGTAGTTTTTTTTATCACATTATTATTAACGAACATATAAAATTGTTATTATTGATAATAGTAGTGATAATGCCACGTGGAATGGTGGCGCGGTAGTTCTTGCACTCCGCTATGCATCTGGCGGCCCGAGTCCAGTTCCCAGCCACGGCGACCGGTACCTGAACTCGTTCCACCTTCACCAACCTGGACTTACCAGCGTGGTGAAGTATGGTCCGGTCAAACAACCCCCGTGGCCGACACAGCATGGGGGGGTGGGGGATTGGGGGAGAGAGACCTTAACGCAGCAGTGGATTTGACAAAGTGCTGTACATTAAATTTCGATTTAAAGCTTTCTTGACTGCAGGGATTCATCTTATTGGTTCTTTCGGTAAAGTCACGTAGAATGGAAATAATAAAATAATAAAAATAAAACATAATAAAATAATTCTCACGACGTTTCGGCCACAACGCAAGCAGCCGTCCTCAGGTGAAGACCAGGTCTGTCGGGGAGACAGCGTCTGAATGAAACACCACCACGCTTGGAGCGTCTATTTAATCTGGGTTGGAAGGGGGGAAGTGTGCCTCGACAGACCTGGTCTTCACCTGAGGATGGCTGTTTGCGTTGTGGCCGAAACGTCGTGAGAATTATTTTATTATGTTTTATATTTGTTATTTTATTATTTCCATTCTACGTGACTTTACCGAAAGAACCAATAAGATGATGTACATTAATTGTAAATGATGGCAATGATGATGACTATTCTGTTCCCATGGCAGTCACAAATCCCGGGTGAAGGGCTTCCTGCGGCTCAAGATGGCGTACTTGCCGCAGAACGGGATGAACGAAGAACCGTCCACCCAAACCGAGGATTCCGATGTGGGCTCTCACACCCAGCACCCAGCAAACACTCGCACCCAGCAAACACTCGCACCCAGCAAACACTCACTCCCAGCAAACACTCACTCCCAGCAAACACTCACTCCCAGCAAACACTCACTCCCAGCAAACATTCACTCCCAGCAAACACTCACTCCCAGCAAACACTCGCTCCCAGCAAACACTCGCTCCCAGCAAACACTCACTCCCAGCAAACACTCACTCCCAGCAAACACTCACTCCCAGTAAACACTCACTCCCAGCAAAAACTCACACCCAGCACAACATCAAACACTCGCATCCAACAAACACTCACACCCAGCAAACACTCACACCCAGCACTCAGCAAACACTCGCACCCAACACCGAGCAAACACTCACACCCAGCAAACACTCGCACCCAGCACCCTAATCACCAGCACCCAGCAAACACTCACTCCCAGCAAACACTCACTCCCAGTAAACACTCACTCCCAGCAAAAACTCACACCCAGCACAACATCAAACACTCGCATCCAACAAACACTCACACCCAGCAAACACTCACACCCAGCACTCAGCAAACACTCGCACCCAACACCGAGCAAACACTCACACCCAGCAAACACTCGCACCCAGCACCCTAATCACCAGCACCCATCAAACACTCACTCCCAGCAAACACTCACACCCAGCACCCAGCAAACACTCACACCCAGCAAACACTCGCACCCAGCAAACACTCACTCCCAGCAAACACTCACTCCCAGCAAACACTCACTCCCAGCAAACACTCACTCCCAGCACCCAGCAAACACTCACACCCAGCAAACACTCACTCCCAGCAAACACTCACTCCCAGCACCCAGCAAACACTCACACCCAGCAAACACTCACTCCCAGCAAACACTCACACCCAGCAAACACTCAATCCCAGCAAACACTCGCACCCAGCAAACACTCACACCCAGCAAACACTCACTCCCAGCAAACACTCACACCCAGCAAACACTCACTCCCAGCAAACACTCACTCCCAGCAAACACTCACTCCCAGCACCCAGCAAACACTCACACCCAGCAAACACTCACACCCAGCAAACACTCACTCCCAGCAAACACTCGCACCCAGCAAACACTCACACCCAGCAAACACTCACTCCCAGCAAACACTCACACCCAGCAAACACTCACTCCCAGCAAACACTCGCACCCAGCAAACAATCACTCCCAGCAAACACTCACTCCCAGCACCCAGCAAACACTCACACCCAGCAAACACTCACTCCCAGCAAACACTCGCACCCAGCACCCAGCAAACACTCGCACCCAGCACCCAGCAAACACTCACACCCAGCAAACACTCACACCCAGCAAACACTCACTCCCAGCAAACACTCACACCCAGCAAACACTCACTCCCAGCAAACACTCACACCCAGCAAACACTCACACCCAGCAAACACTCACTCCCAGCAAACACTCACACCCAGCAAACACTCACTCCCAGCAAACACTCACTCCCAGCAAACACTCACACCCAGCAAACACTCACTCCCAGCAAACACTCACTCCCAGCACCCAGCAAACACTCACTCCCAGCACCCAGCAAACACTCGCACCCAGCACCCAGCAAACACTCACACCCAGCAAACACTCACTCCCAGCAAACACTCACTCCCAGCAAACACTCGCACCCAGCAAACACTCACTCCCAGCAAACACTCACTCCCAGCAAACACTCGCACCCAGCACCCAGCAAACACTCACACCCAGCAAACACTCACTCCCAGCAAACACTCACTCCCAGCAAACACTCGCACCCAGCAAACACTCACACCCAGCAAACACTCACACCCAGCAAACACTCACTCCCAGCAAACACTCGCACCCAGCAAACACTCACTCCCAGCAAACACTCACTCCCAGCAAACACTCGCACCCAGCACCCAGCAAACACTCACACCCAGCAAACACTCACTCCCAGCAAACACTCACTCCCAGCACCCAGCAAACACTCACACCCAGCAAACACTCACTCCCAGCAAACACTCGCACCCAGCACCCAGCAAACACTCGCACCCAGCATCCAGCAAACACTCGCATCCAGCACCCATCAAACACTCGCACCCAGCACCCTAATCGCCAGCACCCAGAAGCCAGCACCCTAACAGCGCCGGCGCGCTTGGTTTTGACAGAATTCCCTGCGACCGCATGAAGGGCGTTATTTTGATCAAAGCGAGATTTTAGCGACTAAAATTGTTCGCCGACAAAGCGTCGTTGGACGCTTTAAGTCGGAGTCGGGGCTGCGAGTGGACGGAAGGTCAAGCAGGCGCGACGATGAGCACGACTGCCACCCCCCCGGCTCAGGATAGCTTCACAAGGTCCCCCCCCCTCACCGACTGGGACTCGCTCGAAGCCCCGCAAGTTGCCGTCGATTCGACTCCGACTGAAATGCAAACCACTATAATAGAGGTTTTTTTTGGATCGCATGAATATATAAATGTGTCGTTAAACCTGACACAGCCGACTAGTAAGGGTTTTCACGTAAATAGAACGTGGCCAATTCGTCACGAGTACAGCACTAGTGTGTAGTGTATAGTGTAGTGTATAGTGTAGTGTTTAGTAGTGTATAGTGTAGTGCAGAGGTGTGGACTCGAGTCATGTGACTTGGACTCGAGTCAGACTCGAGTCATGAATTTGATGACTTGCGACTCGACTTGGACTTGCATAACAATGACTTTGTCCCACCTATGAGATGTGGACTCGAGTCATGTGACTTGGACTCGAGTCAGACTCGAGTCATGAATTTGATGACTTGCGACTCGACTTGGACTTGCATAACAATGACTTTGTCCCACCTATGGTGTAGTGTATAGTGTAGTGTATAGTAGTGTAGTGTGTAGTGTATAGTAGTGTCGTGTATAGTGTAGTGTATAGGGTAGTGTAGTGTATAGTGTAGGATACTAGTACAGCACACCGCTTGTGTGTTGGAGAGCCAAGCCACGACATTTACAATCTGAGTACGACGTTTCGGGTGGTGGCGGGTTTCAACGACACATTAATATATTTACGCGATCTAACCCAACAAAAAACCCTCTTATGGATGATATTGGTCGCGAAAGCCTGCTGCTACTACATCGTGTTAAACTCAATCACCACTGCCCGTGTGACGCTCCGCAACCCCGTGACCCGCGTCTCGTAATTTGTCGACGCGCCCCCCCCCCCACACAGCCCGGCTGGGAGGTGGTGGATTCGATGGAGGGCGGCGTGAGCCAGCGTCCGAGTCAGCAGCAGCAGCAGCCGGCCCTGCCGCCCGACTGGGAGGAGAGGCAGGACAACCTGGGCCGCACCTACTACGTGAACCACAAGAACCGCAGCACCCAGTGGCACCGGCCCACCGTCTTGTGAGTCTACCACCCCCCCCCCCCCCTTTACCCCCCTCGCCCCTACCTCCCGCATTGGTTAGGAGAGGGTGGCTAGGAGATGTTGACTACCTCGCTTCGTGTGCAGGCGGTCGTGGGTTCGAACCCGACCCTGACGCCTGTGTATTTGGAGTTTGAGTGTTTTCTCTGCCCGTGGTCGCGTGGATTTTTATCCGGGTCCTCCGGATTTTAGAATCAACATCACGCGTTTAGAGTAGTCGACTGCAATACATTTCCACTACCTCGCCGGGTATACAGGAGACCCACAAAGACAAACATCCCCCTTGTCCCCCCCCCGTGGTCGATTTCTCCCTCCACATTCAGAGTCAACACGCCTTCAGAGTATTTGGCTTCTGCTATACATTTGTACGTGATAAGCCACTTCGTTGAGCTATCATTTGTGGCAAGGTCGATTATTTTAAAAAAAGCTATATAGCTCAATGGGCCTTACCTGGTAAAAGAAAAGGTTTAGCTTTAGTTTAGAGCAGTGATTCTTAACCTTGAATGCAGCCTTGCACCCCTTTGGTTCCCAATCGTTAACAAATACACCGGTTTGATGAAACAAGGAAGTTGTACTTACGTGCCCCGTGCTTAATTTGTCCTTCGATGATTTACCTTCTAAACAAATCTGGCCACTTCTCGCACCCCCAGCTGGTGCGTGTACCCCAGGTTAAGAACCGCCGGTTTATAGGATGGGGGAGCGTGGGGGAGTAGGGGGGTAGGGGGGTAGGGGGGTAGGCACCCCTATCCCTCTCCTGACCGTCGCCCACGGGTGTGGGGAGTTCACCAACCCTAGTCCCGTGAGACCAGGGCAGACGTTTCACTTGTCGGGGAACCACCCGCGGGGTCACGGGGTCATGGACTGTCACCCGATTAGCACGGTTGGCTACTTACGGTGCGAGAGAAGTTGAACATACATACGTGCAAAACTTCGGCGGCTCCCAAATGTGTTCATGTGGCCAACAGCACCGGGTTACGGGGTAACCGTGTGAGATGAGCGGGGCTATTGAATAGTTCGCTCTCGATCGCCGTATGAATAAAGTTTTGCGACCATCGGTAGTCGCGGTTTCTGCTCCGGGCTCATGGACGCCCTCAACGCCGCGATCGTGGCTAAGGCCCGGTGGAGGCGGCCATGGAGGAGGCGTTGTTGCAGGCGACGACGATGGCGCTGTCAACGGTGGTGTCGCCCGTCCGTGCGTTGGCGCAGGGACCCCGTGGAGGATGTGCAGGCGACGGAGGAGCGCAGCGACCAGCAGGCGCAGACCGTGTTCTGCTCGCGGAGACAGATCACCGAGGACTCGGACTCCGGCGACGTGCGCGACTCCGCCGACGTACGTCGCTTCCCGCGTACACGGATAAGGGCGGTTTGACCGGCCACGGGGTCACGAGGTCACTGGGGTCACGGGGTCACTGGGGTCACGGGGTCATGGGGTCGCGAGGTTAGGCAGACAGGGAGGTCAGAGGAGGCAGGACGACAATGAGTTCACAATGTCAGGAGGATGCAGGTAAGGATGAGGATGAATATTTGCAGTCAAGAGAACATCTTCAATTCATCCTAGTTTAATGATATATGATCCTTATGGCGGTACCCCCGGGGTACCAAATAATACAAAATGGCGGAGGCAATTAAATATGTTATTTCTGGGACACTATTTTTTCCAGGGGTGTACTTCACTCCGCGACTGGGGTACCAATCAATCCGAAATCAGTGCCACTCCGCGATGTCGAAACACAGCGAGGACGATTGCGCTGAAACCCTGAACGCTCGTACGCACCGTAGCGGTGCATCGTGTACAGCTCGTCGAGATGAGTCGATTGCCGCATCGCCGACCATCAACAGACTAAAATGACCGCATCACGGACATTATGTGAGAGCCGGGGTACTACTATGGTTACCCCGGGGTACCGCCATAAGGTTCATATACCGGTTTCTCTCGCTTTATGCGGGTTTGGGTTTGTGCGATTTCGCACTGTGTATATATATATGGGGCCATCATACGTCAACCTAAAATTCACTATGATAATTGTGCGGCTTTTGAAGTCACTCGGCTGCGGCTACGCGGTGGGACGCACGACAACATCTCGCGCCGTGCTGCGTGCGCTACTCGGCAGGCAGCTGTCTCGTGCGGCTTCGCTTTCTTGCAGCGCATGTACCGCGTGCAGCGAGGGAGACCCGTGTAGTGTTTACACCCTGGTTTTGCTGGCACAGTGACAAACGGCACGACAGTTGAGCGTGGCGGGTCACAGAGGTCGCAAACGGGTTTTGATTCCGTACCCGTACCCGGCCGCACCAGGGGTCACAAACGGGCACCCGTACCCGTACCCGGCCGGGTACGGGTAGCCGGGTATCGGGTAGGGTACGGGTATCGGGTACCCGGTTGCCACCTCTGGCGGGTCAGCTTTTGAGGTTCACATGAACTGGGCTTTGTTGAACGCTAACTGGTGGTAACCGTTTTCGGAATTGACCACCGGTTCCGAAGGTCCCAGAACCGGTAAAGCGATTTCTGAGGGCAAATGTCCTGGGGTGAAATTGAAATGCGCCGGTGCCGCCGTGCGAAATGCCTGCTCACGCCACTGCGTCGAAAGACGTGGGAGTCACCCGCACTTTGACCCCGCCACACCGCGGCCTGCCGACCGGCTTACCGCGGCGAACCCGCTTATTTGCCGCTGGGCGGACGGAGGCGATGAACAAACTGGCGCCGTTGGTTTTCACTGCCGCGCCGAGGAGGTGGAATCGAAACGCCGTCTTCCGTGCCGGCGTGTTGCTAACCGTTACGACCACGGCAGCGCCCTTCGTCGCTGCTCGGTTATGAGGGCAAAGCTGTTGTGTTTATTGCCGGGCGTTTTACACGCTCGACATACCGTTGTTTTACCTTTCCTTGAAAGCAGTTACCGGTCATATAAATGCAAATATTTTAATAAACCTCGCAAGAACACAAGGATGCAGGGTGGAATGAGTCTTGACTATTTGGCAGCTGAGGCATCTTCAATCGCGCCAAGTTTATTTACTCAGTTAGATTTACTTCACTTGCTGTTGCCGGTACAATCACAGCAATATACAAGACGAGCGGGGTGGTCAACACAGGCTACGGATTTATACAACGCGTCACGTCACGGTGGCCGGCATGTTCAACGCCGGTGCGTTACAGAGCACAGGGAGAGAGGACTCGGGGCGGAGATCATCGCGGCTTGCGCAAGCAATCATGGCATTGCATTTTTTTTTTATACAACTACCCACCACCCCTCAGCATTTCTTGAAGAAGTGCATTGTGGCCCTCTTGCCTGGAGGTGACCGACTGGCAGCATCACTGGTGCAGAGATAGAAAAAGGGAGACAGATTTTTTCCTTATCAGCTGCAGTATAGTCACCAAATGCTCACCGCTGCAACGCACTATTTCAGGAACTGCTGCGGCTGTCTGATGCGTTTTCGGCATCGCGCCGCTCGTTGGTTGATGCCCGACGTTTCGCCCCACGTTCTGAGAGCTACTTCGGGATTCGGGGGCATTTTTTGGGGCACGTGCAGCGAAACGTCCGGCGTCGTGCCCGAGCGGCGCGCGGTACAACCCAAAAACGCCACCCGAGCGACGTGAAATCTGTCTGGCGGTTGTGCGGACGGACCCGACCCCGCTCACTTTAGACATTTTTACGATGCCTCTTCAGTTCCGCCGAGGTCCTTTTATTGGGCGTTCGTGCGCGCGCGCGTGTCCCTGCGTTCCTGCGTGCAGCTGACGTGGGAGATCATCGAGCCCGAGTCGGACCGTTCCCCGCGCTCCCCGCTGCCTCTGCCGCCGTCTCCCACCACCACCACCACCGACGGCGCTCGCCTGGTCTCGTCCGACGAGGCCGGCCTGAGGCCGCAGTCCCCCGACGAGCGGACGACGCCCGCCACGGTGAGGCCGCCCGTCTCTCCGAACCTACTTGCCGCGCGCGCTCCGACCGCGACTCACTGACGCAGGCGCGTGGCTGCCCGCTCCACCGCGTGAGCGTGAGGTCGCTACCCTTACGCGACCTCGCGGATTCGTGTTGGCGGTTAGAAATTTCACCGTGTCGGTCTTCAAAGCTGCCGGTCTCGTCGCCTTACTTTACGACCGGCGGGAAGGGGTGACGGCCGATAGGATGAGACGCACGACGGATCGCTGCCTCGTGACAGTCGATCGAATCGCTCGGTGGAGGGGGGGGGGGGTGACGAGTGACATGGAGCCCCTTGTGGACAGCTCCCGGTGGGCTGCTCGTGTGTGGTGTGTGTCTTTGCATTGTGGGGAGCGCTACTGCAGTGGTTCGTGCCACTGCGCTATTAACTCGACGACCCCGGTTCGATTCCTGCTCACGGTCAACAGCAGTACGATTATCTGAAGCGGTCTTGTGCCTCCCCTAGGGCGACTCAGCCTCAAATGAGTACCTGGTGCGGTGTGTAGTAAACATCGCCACTCGGCAGACAAAGGCGGCCGGGCGTGGTGCTGGCCACCCACCCCCTCGTGTGCCGTGCCGACGTTGATAGGTGCTGGTCACGAATAGCATTTGCCCCAACAGCCTGTCAAGGCTATTAGGGGGATAATTGTCTTCTTTTTGTTTGTATTGCCAGTGGGGAGCACATGTCACAAGTGGTGCATATGCCACTCATCTCATTCAGTTAACTCGTGACATCAGGGTGTGGCCTCTGACCTCCTGCCTGCAAACCTTCGACGCGTCTCATCAACTCAAAGCGCACCTAGCCTGGCGCAAGCACCGTCATGACGTCACACCGTAGCTCAGTGTTCTTCACGCATTTTCAAAAGGGGGTGGTGGGGGTGGGGGGCACTTTCGCCGATAAGACCTCATCAGTGCGAGGGCCGCCACACATTTGAAACCGTTGTTGGGTTTGTGACAGCACGGTGACGCGGGGGGGGGGGGGGGTAGTGCTGTCACACCACCCGGGGTGTGTTGTCGGGGGGCCGCACTAAAGGCCCCCAGGGCCCAACCAGCAGCCCGAGGGCCTTGCAATTCAGAATGCTGCCGTAGCTTCACGGCAGGCGCTGTGCTACGTTGCTGCGCTGCGCTGGGCTGCGTTGGGCTGGGCTGGGCTGCGCTGGGCTGCGTTGGGCTGGGCTGGGCTGCGCTGGGCTGCGTTGGGCTGGGCTGGGCTGCGCTGCGCTGGGCTGCGCTGCGCTGGGCTGGGCTGCGCTGCGCTGGGCTGCGTTGGGCTGGGCTGCGGGTGGTTTCAGCTCGGGTCGTTGTTCCCCGCAGGTGCTGGCTTCCAGGAGGGCGCGATCAGCGAGCGTCACCCTCTCTGAGCCGCAGCAGAACAACACGCTGGTGAGCGAGCTGGCACGCACGCTGCTGCTGCTGCCCCCGCCCCGCACTCACCCACACTCGCCCTTCCCTCACCGCCCACCCAGGGTCAGACTAAGCTTTAGGGGGCCCGGGGCTGTTACTGTTTTGGGGAGGGCCCCCCTGGCCCCCCCCCCCCCCTTTGGATGTTTAGAGAATTTGGCTGCTATACATTTGCACGTAACAAACCACTTCGTCGCTTCTGAAAGAGAGCTACGTCGCTCGGTGAGCCTTACCTGGTAAAATAAAACAAATATATAGAAATTAACCAAATCCTTTCTTTTGGGACGTGAGCTTGAACTGTGAAATGTCACAGCAGTGTGCGAATGTGGTTATGAAACCACAGCGCTTGCCGAAACGGAGATGAGACGCAGACGGCACTGGGCCTTGCCTCGTAAAATAAAACGAGTTTTTAGGTTTCATATTCAAATCCTGCCCTGGGCTGTGTCACCACCACCCATGCCCGATGGCGCTCCACTGTTATTCCCCCCTGGGTTTGTTCACTTCTGTTTTTTTTGTTTTTTAAATGTGATGACACACAAATAGCGAAGCTAAAGCAAATATTAAAAAAACTACGGTTCGTCTCGGCACATGACCGGCGGTAAAGCACACACAGACGTGCTCTGGCTGTAATGACCAAATGACACTTAGGGATTATCATCGAAGTGCTGCTTTAGCGTCGCTGCCCCGCAGGGCTCCTGCATTAATCCGGCCAAGCCAAACACTGGGCGCAGAAAGGTGGGGGGGGGGGGGACAACTGCAGAGGTGCGCGTGATGTTTGAATTGGAGTGTTCTATTGCTGCAGCGGTGGGAGGGGACGGGGTGGGGGGGGGTTTCTCATGTTGCCTTCCTGCTGTGCGGCCAATGGACTCTTGTCTGGTCGGGCAGACTGCTGCCGTCTGGAAGTAGCAGCTGTCTGAGCTAGCGGCCAGGGAGGAGGTGGGGCCCTGTAGCCACGGAGCTCGACGGTTTAGGGCTTAGCGCTCCACACCCTGGACACGCTTGCAGGCGTTCCACGTCAAGGGACTATCCGAGTAAAATAGAATAATGAATAACAACAACAAAACTTCGATTCAAAGCTTTCGTGACTGCAAGGATTCATGTTCTTGGTTCTTTCGGTAAAGTCACGTAGAAGGGAAATTATAAAATAATAAAAATAAAACATAATTTTTTTTAAAATTATGTGTTATTTGCATTATTTTATTATTTCCCTTCTACGCGACTTTACCGAAAGAACCAAGAAGAACAACAAAAAAGTGAGGGCTTATTTTCGTGCGGTTTCTTAACATTGGCGCTGTGCCCCAATCCGGCGGCGATTCGAGAACCCAGTAAAAAGGCGGTGTGCTGAGGGGGGGGGCACCGTCAAATGTGTGCAGTGGGGCAAGGGGGTGTGGTTGGTGGCACCCATATCCACAACCTCAGGGTGGAGGGGGAGGAGGGAAAGTCACCAGGACAGGCATTGGAATGGCATGCCACGTCCAGTACATAACTCGCTATGGCTATTAGTTACACAACTTGCAATCCAGAGGTTACCAGTTCAGTTCTATTAAACCATCTTTTTTTCTTATACCAGGTAAGGCCCAGTGAGCTATAGAGCTCTTTATCAGAGATGACCTGGCCACAAATGATGGCTCAACAAAGTGGCTTACCGTGTGCGAGATTTATAGCAGATAAATACTCTAAACGCGCGTTGGTTCTAAAATGTGCAGGGAAAAACCGGAGGACCCGGAGAAAAATCCATGCGACCACGGGGAGAACATGCAAACTCCAAATATACAGCAGCCAGCAGGTGTCAGGGTCGGGATGGAACCCAGGACCTCCTGTATACCAGGCGAGGTAGTTAACATCTCCTAGCCACCGTGGTGGTGATGATGAGAGAGAGACACGCAGACTCCAAATATACAGCAGACATCAGGGTCGGGATGAAACCCATGACCTCCTGTATACCAGGCGAGGTAGTTAACATCTCCTAGCCACAGTGGTGGTGATGATGAGAGAGAGACACGCCTACTCCAAATATACAGCAGGCATCAGGGTCGGGATGGAACCCATGACCTCCTGTATACCAGGCGAGGTAGTTAACATCTCCTAGCAACAGTGGAGCCTCAAAGCCAGACGGGAGGGGATCCTGTCAGATTGTTTCCTTGAGGGACGTGTCCGCTGAGAGATCTGGCCGAAGGAAGGCAGCTATGGCAAGTTGTGGTGTCATCAACAGCACTGGACACCCTCTTGAACCGGGCATTGAGTGCCCCTGGGAGCCACCCTGTGGGGTTGTCACTAAATGGGTGGGTTGGGGGGCATCTGAGATTCTGGGGGGCTCGTGTTGTTCAGGGCCTCACCCCCATCGACCCAATGAAATCAGCACTGGTTACAATAGTGTTGAGGTTCGCGGTTTGAATCCTGCAGGCTGCCCTGGTTAACGCTGCAGGTTTGCCAACCGTTGAACTGTCACGCTGTCACCATCGCGGTGGACGCGGGAGATCCCGTGACGTCATTCGAAGAAGAGTCGGCCATTGTGTGCTGGCGTCACGCTACAAATTTGGCCAAACTTAAAAATTTTAACTTTCCCGGATAAATAAACGTGGTCGTAATCATACTAATAACGATAACAACAGCGACAGAAATTAAAACAAACCCAAAAGAGAGAAAATAAGTTAAATAATAAATAAGCAGACAATACCCCTCCTAACCCTGTCACATGCTCTTCTGGATGGGATGTGAGTAGCAGATGGGATGTGTAAAAAAATACTTGTTTTTTTATTTTTTTTACATGGAACAGTTTGAACAGTTTATTTATAATTGCCCTGTGAGCTAAGAAGCTCTTGAATCGGGTTTCATAAAAAGAAATAAAAACAACGTTTGCAACAGGTCGCAATTGTTTTTCATAAATACAATAAATACAGCAATGAAAAAAGTCAACAAATATTTTTTTCCAAAATATATTACTTAATTATATATTAAACTAAAGTGAACATTAAGATTAGAGAAACATATTGCAAAATAGTGCCTCCAGAGTGAGGAGTAAGATTCGATAAAATACTGCAAAACGAGGAATAGCAACGCCTTTGATAAAATAGCGTCCGTGTGCAAACAACACATTTTCAAGTAACACCAATAACCATAACAATCACCATGACATTGCACACATCACAACAGAACAGGACACATAAACAGAATAATAATTATAAAAAAATTATGGAAGGTACAGCTTTTGGAAGAAGAGGCGAACTGTCTGCTTACTTGTCGCGCGAGAGACAGAGAGAGACAGAGGGGCACGGAGGAAGGGGGTTGTGGATGGCGTGGAAGCCGTGAAACGCTCAAAACCCCCCGTGGGCGTTCCTTGCTTCGCCCGTTTTCCGACGGGGGCGGCACTCAGTGGCCTGTGTCTCTGTTGGAGCGTGCCCCCCCTTCCCCCCACAGCCCCCACCCACCCCAGTTGATTTTCTTTCCATGAACTAATTTCCACCCCACGGGTTGATGTTTTGTTCGGGCCGTCACGAGCGTATTCCAGCCGTGCCATTGCGGTTGTTCGCCGGTCGGGAGGCACCTCGCGGTGGCAGGTCAAAACCCCTCGACGGGTGCCGCTCGGCAGTTCGGGCCCAACGCACACCCTCGCCGCCGTGCGACCTCACGACCTCCCGACGACACGTTTGGGCAGTTTGTCCCCTGTGACCAGAGGTCGCAACCGGGTACCCGATACCCGTACCCTACCCGATACCCGGCTACCCGTACCCAGCCGGGTACGGGTAGCCGTTTGCGACGCTGGTGCGGCCGGGTACGGGTAGGCCGTGAGTCACTGGTGAGTCACCGTTCGTCACTCATTTCGGGTAGGGTACGGGTAGGGAACGGCTACCCGTACCCGGCCGGATACCCATTTGCGACCCTGGTGCGGCCGGGTACGGGTAAGAAATCAAAACCCGTTTGCGACCTCTGCCTGTGACCCCGCGGCCTCTTGTGCCGTCAGCCGGCGCGCAAATGCGAAGGGCCGCGTCGCGACGGTTGTGCGCTCCGCTACTCCTGACGCAATTGTCTGGCTCAACCAGCCACCTCGATGTTAAATTGGGTCGTTGCTTTACATCAACATCAGCCACACGAAGAAGGATAAGACCGAGATCTATAGATTCGCACTGAGACCCGTAGCCTCACATAGAGACTCTTAGGCTCATACATGGAACATTATGACGCACGCGTCATCACAGCGATACATTCCGCTACTCCTGTTACAATCATCTGGCTCAACAAAATTAGTTTTTGCTCTCCAACACAGCAGTGTTGCTGTACTAGTAACGAATTGGCACCTTCTATTTACGTGACAAACCTTACTAATTGGCTGTGTCGGGTGGTGTCGGGTTTAACGACACATTTATATATTAATGCGATTCAACCCAAAAAAAACCTCTTATAGTGGTGATTTAGTCGGCAGTTTGCATTTCAGTCGGAGTCGAGTCGACAGCAACTTGCGGGGCTTCGGGCGAGTCCCAGTCGGTGAGAGGGGGGACCTTGTGAAGCCACCGTGAGCCAGGGGGGGGGGCAGTCGTGCTCATCGTCGCGCCTGCTGACCTTCCGTCCACTCGCAGCCCCGACTCCGACTTAAAGCGTCCAACGACACTTTGTCGGCGAACAATTTTCGTCTCTAAAATCTCGCTTTGAACGAATTAACGCCCTTCATGAGGTCGCATTTGGAATTCTGGGTGGATAGAAGTGGGGAGGGGGGGGTGATATTGTAAGAGATGTGCCCGTCGTTTCAAACGTGGAGGGGTATAAACCTCGTGCAGAATCCTCCCGGTACTCTTTAACCCTGCACCGCCACCACCGCTTTCATCGTCGTCATCATCAGCGCCACCGTCACCACCGCCGGCGCCACCGCCGCCGCCAGCACCGTCACCACCACGGCCGCCGTCGCCGAGAGGAACCCCCACCTCGGCGGCGTGGGCGGTGGCTTCCCACAAGGGCTCGGGCTCGAAGCCCCGGCTATGAATAGCAACAAAACAGGCGGCTGACTCCAGTCAATGTTAAGTGGTTCGTGAATTTACATTCTTATAGCCGCCCGGCCCGGCCACCTACCCCGGCTCAACGCGGCTGTGCCCACCGCGCTTCGCCCCTCCGGCACCGGCTCACCCAATAGGGGGGTGGTGGTGGTGGTGGGGGTGTAACCGGGGGGGGGGGGGGGGAGAGATCGTGCGCGATCGCTGGGCCACGTGCGGCCGGAGCGCCGCTGCATCCTGTGCGTCCGCCGACGGGCAGCGTCTGGCAGCTGCTGGTCAAAGGAGGAGAGCTTCGTTAGAACCGACGCCGGTCAAATGCGTCGAGATTTTCCACCCCTCCCCCCCCCCCCCAAATGTTGCGTTTCGGCAAAATTTGGCAAAAGGTTGGGCGCCTTGTTTATGGCGTGGCCGCGGCAGGCGTTCGGCAGGTGTTGGTTGTCCTGTTTTGCCCTGCGTCTGCTCAACCGTAGTGGTTAGCACCCTGCGCTACAAAGCTGGTAACCCGAGTTAGATTCCCGCTCACGGCCAACACCAGTGACGATTTATCTGTGCGTCCCCTAGGTCGTCTCGACCTCAAACGAGTACCTCGTGTGATGTGTAAACGTCGCCACTGGGGAGACAAAGGCGGCCGGGCGTGGCGCCGGCCGCCCACCCTATTCGTGTACCGTGGTGGCTTTCATAGTTCCTCGCTTACAGCACTTGCCTCAACAGTCCGTTAAAGGCTATGCGGGGGATCTTTGTCTTTGTGCGTGCGTGCAGTTGGTTCCCCAGCTCTTCACAACGCCGGGCATGCCCCCCGGGTGGGAGGAACGCAAGGACGACAAGGGCCGCACGTACTTTGTCAACCACAACAACCGCACCACCACGTGGACACGCCCCGTCATGCAGGTCGGCCGTCGCCCCCCCCCCCTCCACCGCCCCCCCCCCCCCCCCCACTTGCCCCGCTGCGTCGCCTCCACCGCCACCCAGCGCACCGCACGTCGCTTTTTTGCCGCTGCGCCACTCATTCAGTCACTCGCTGGCTGACTCAATCACTCACTCACTCACCCACTCACTGACCCACACTGTGTGCCTGATGTGAAGTGGCCAGTCTAAGCCTTGGACGGAGACACACACTTGGAATTGGCCATGCGTTGTGCCATGAGTTTGACCTTGTTCAACGGAGACGAAATGTTGAGCTGGGTTCGTGCGTCGCACTGATGTCACCTACCCCCCCCACACCCTCACCCCGGATGTGGATCCCACACAAATGTGTGAGTAGTGCTGGTTGTAAAAAAATAAACTGTAAAAACTATAAAACTAATGTTTATCCTACCAGGTAAGGCCCACTGAGCTATACAGCTCCTTTTCAGAAGCGACCTGGCTATCACAAATAGAAGTTCAATGAAGTGGCTTATCACGTGGAAATGCATAGCAGCCAAATACTCTAAACGCGTGTTGACTCTAAATGTGGAGGGAAAAACCGAAGGACCCAGAAAAAAATCCACGCGATCACGGGGAGAGAGAGAGAGACACGCAAACTCCAAATATACAGCAGCAGGCGTCACGGGTCTGGATCGAACCCACGGCCCTCCTGCACACCAGGCGAGGTAGTTAACATCTCGCTGCCGTGACGCCTGTTAATCCTGCCACGCGGACCGTGGCGCCGCGATGGCTGTGGAGGAGAGACCTCGTTGACCCGCGACCTTTGCCCCCTGCAGCTGGTGGACGACGGGGTGCCGGTGGCCGGGGCGGTGGCGCCGGCCAACGGGGAGGCGGAGGTGCAGGTGCAAGTGCGGCGTCCGCGCAGCCTCAGCTCCCCCTCGAGCCCCCGAGAGGTGCGATGCTGGAACGCACCGCACTCGCACTGCTGGGGCAAGCGCTGTTAGCGAGTAGCATTAAGGAAGGTCGGCACGGCGCACGGAGGGGACGGATGGCAAGCACCACGCCCGGTCGCCTTTGTTTCCCCAGTGGCGACGTTTGCAGATCGCACCAGGTACTCATTTGAGACAGATTCGACCTAGGGGAGGCCCAGGACAGGTTCAGATAGTCGCTGGGTTCGTAGCGCGGTTCGCTAAGCGCTCCACCACTGCTCCCCACACCAATACACATGCTCACACCCACACACTCGCATGCACGCACTCACACACACGACTTCGTGGCCAACTCGTGTTGAAAAATATTTGCAAACGCGCTGCCAGGACATGCAGCTGCGGTTCAAACTCAGGTCACGTGGGCTCATGGTAACTCGGTGTCAAGTTGCAACGATGCCACCACAGAACTTTAGGCTGTCTAGGTGTGCTTCGAGGCCACATGATGTGGCCCACACCTAATTGGGAGGTCACAGGACAGACCCAAGTTGTTATAGGTTCACTGACTTGGGTGATTGACACGAACATGACACACACATGACACGCACATGCTCACAAACAGGAACCTTGGCACAAAAAACACACTTTCATGCCATGAATTTCTCTGTAGTGTCATGAAATACGCTGAAATTGCTCTCAGTGGGGGGTCGCTCCATCTATTCTGCTTTGCCCATAGTCTGTAACTCCCTTTCCCCACCCCTCCATGTGATCGACTCCCTTGCCCGTGTTCAGGCCCAGGCTAAAGACCGTCATTCTGTTCCTATTTGGTCACTATACATTTCCACGCGGTAAGCCACTTGGTTGAACTATCAAATGCGGCCATGTCACGTCTGATAAATAGCGATAAGCTCAGTGGGGATTACCCGGTAAAATAGTTTATAGTTGTTTAAAAAAAATAGTTTTTAGTTTATGACTGACAGCCTCTCTGTAAAATAAACATGCCCGCTGTTTTTGTACCGCGCCTTGCTGTGCGGTGGCCAAGTAGACGCCGTACGAACTCAATCTGTACCCTATTGTACGTACGTTCGCTGCACATCACTCGCGAGTGCAGCTGTTTGCGGGAGGCTGGGACCCACGCGGCATTTAAGCGCACGCCGCGCTGGCTCGGTGCGTGCCAGAGGACAATATTGATCCGCTATGCCATAGGGTTTCGTGGTGTGACGGGTCAGCACAGTGGACTTGCATTGCAGAGGTCGCCGGTTCGAGACAATTTCCTGGCGTGGAGCAAGTTTCTTAAATCCATCTACCACAACCACCATCTACCACAACCACCATCTACCACCACCACCATCTACCACCACCACCACCATCTACCACCACCACCATCTACCACCACCACCATCTACCACCACCACCATCTACCACCACCACCATCTACCACCACCACCACCATCTACCACCACCACCATCTACCACCACCACCATCTACCACCACCACCATCTACCACCACCACCACCATCTACCACCACCACCACCATCTACCACCACCACCACCATCTACCACCACCACCACCATCTACCACCACCACCATCTACCACCACCACCACCATCTACCACCACCACCACCATCTACCACCACCACCATCTACCACCACCACCACCATCTACCACCACCACCATCTACCACCACCACCATCTACCACCACCACCATCTACCACCACCACCATCTACCACCACCACCACCATCTACCACCACCACCATCTACCACCACCACCATCTACCACCACCATCATCTACCACCACCACCATCAACCACCACCATCTACCACCACCACCACCATCTACCACCACCACCATCTACCACCACCACCATCTACCACCACCACCATCTACCACCACCACCACCATCTACCACCACCACCATCTACCACCACCACCATCTACCACCACCACCATCTACCACCACCACCATCTACCACCACCACCATCTACCACCACCACCATCTACCACCACCACCATCTACCACCACCACCATCTACCACCACCACCATCTACCACCACCATCTACCACCACCATCTACCACCACCATCATCTACCACCACCACCATCTACCACCACCACCACCATCTACCACCACCACCATCTACCACCACCACCACCATCTACCACCACCACCACCATCTACCACCACCACCATCTACCACCACCACCACCATCTACCACCACCACCACCATCTACCACCACCACCATCTACCACCACCACCATCTACCACCACCACCACCATCTACCACCACCACCATCTACCACCACCACCATCTACCACCACCACCATCTACCACCACCATCATCTACCACCACCACCATCAACCACCACCATCTACCACCACCATCTACCACCACCATCATCTACCACCACCACCACCATCTACCACCACCACCATCTACCACCACCACCATCTACCACCACCACCATCTACCACCACCACCATCTACCACCACCACCATCTACCACCACCACCATCTACCACCACCACCATCTACCACCACCACCATCTACCACCACCACCATCTACCACCACCACCATCTACCACCACCACCATCTACCACCACCATCATCTACCACCACCACCATCTACCACCACCACCATCTACCACCACCACCATCTACCACCACCACCATCTACCACCACCACCACCATCTACCACCACCACCACCATCTACCACCACCACCACCATCTACCACCACCACCACCATCTACCACCACCACCACCATCTACCACCACCACCACCATCTACCACCACCACCACCATCTACCACCACCACCACCATCTACCACCACCACCATCTACCACCACCACCATCTACCACCACCACCACCATCTACCACCACCACCATCTACCACCACCACCATCTACCACAACCACCATCTACCACCACCACCATCTACCACCACCACCATCTACCACCACCACCATCTACCACCACCACCATCTACCACCACCACCATCTACCACCACCACCATCTACCACCACCACCATCTACCACCACCACCATCTACCACCACCACCATCTACCACCACCACCATCTACCACCACCACCATCTACCACCACCACCATCTACCACCACCACCATCTACCACCACCATCATCTACCACCACCATCAACCACCACCATCTACCACCACCACCACCACCACCATCTACCACCACCACCATCTACCACCACCACCATCTACCACCACCATCTACCACCACCACCATCTACCACCACCACCATCTACCACCACCACCATCTACCACCACCATCATCTACCACCACCATCAACCACCACCATCTACCACCACCACCATCAACTACCACCACCATCTACCACCACCACCATCTACCACCACCACCATCTACCACCACCATCATCTACCACCACCATCAACCACCACCATCTACCACCACCACCATCATCTACCACCACCATCTACCACCACCATCTACCACCATCTACCACCATCAACCACCACCACCATCTACCACCACCACCATCTACCACCACCATCATCTACCACCACCACCATCAACCACCACCACCATCTACCACCACCATCTACCACCACCATCTACCACCACCACCATCTACCACCACCACCATCTACCACCACCACCATCTACCACCACCATCAACCACCACCATCTACCACCACCACCATCTACCACCACCACCATCTACCACCACCACCATCTACCACCACCATCTACCACCACCATCTACCACCATCTACCACCACCATCTACCACCACCATCCACCACCACCATCTACCACCATCTACCACCACCATCTACCACCACCATC
Source organism: Lampetra planeri (assembly GCF_965212315.1). Taxonomy (NCBI): domain Eukaryota; kingdom Metazoa; phylum Chordata; class Hyperoartia; order Petromyzontiformes; family Petromyzontidae; genus Lampetra; species Lampetra planeri. Next base: position 2,939,539 of record NC_136145.1, on the reverse strand, counting down.
TACCACCACCACCATCTACCACCACCATCATCTACCACCACCACCATCAACCACCACCATCTACCACCACCATCTACCACCACCATCTACCACCACCATCTACCACCACCACCATCTACCACCACCACCACCATCTACCACCATCTACCACAACCACCATCTACCACCACCATCATCTACCACCACCATCAACCACCACCATCTACCACCACCACCATCTACCACCACCACCATCTACCACCATCTACCACCACCATCTACCACCATCTACCACCACCATCTACCACCACCACAATCTACCATCTACCACCACCACCACCACCATCTACCACCACCATCAACCACCACCATCTACCACCACCATCAACCACCACCATCTACCACCACCATCTACCACCACCACCACCATCTACCACCACCACCACCATCTACCACCACCACCATCTACCACCACCATCTACCACCACCACCACCACCATCTACCACCACCACAATCTACCATCTATTCCGACCACCGCGTGCAGTGAGGGAAGCCTGCGCCTTCCCCTTTATGGAGGGGGGGAGCTCTCTTTGAGAAGCTGCCTCGAGCGGAAGGGCCCCCTTCACCAGCAGTGACTTTGAGCGAGCAATTGCAGGGCCGCACTTTTACCTCTCACGCGATACCCCCCAGAGCGGAGGTGGCAGGCGGTGGGGGGGGGGGGGGATGTCCTTTGCTCCCAATCGTAGCGATAACGACGCTGCCGACCGCCAATGCGCTCCCCGTTCCGTCTCGTGGTCGCAACAGACAAGCGGCAGCGACGAAGCCTGGCCCGGCGTGGGGCACTTTTTTTGCCCTTTTCAAAACGTGGACGCCCGCAATCAGCGCGGACGGCGAGAATCCACCGCCAGCGCCCATTGCCTGGATGGCGGCGGGAGGAGGGAGCGACGCCTGAAGGTCACGGCCGTTGCTCACGCGGAGTGACGGCGCGCGTCGTTTGAATGCCAATAGCGAGGACGTAAATGCTCTTTTTTTTTGCCCCCCTCCGCCCCCCCGGCCGCCGACAGATTCGGCGAGCCATCGCGATTCGGGGGTTGCGGATTCCGAGCTGTTGTAGCGTTCAGCGTTTTTGGTTACCCCCTGTCGCAGGCATATACCGACGGCGTCAACGGACGTAGGGTTTGGTTCTCTTGCGCGCGTGATTCGCTGCGGGGGCGTCGCGAGTTTGAGCATCGATGTTTGTCGGCGAGTCCTCCCACCCCGGCTGAACGGTGGTAACGGCAGCGGTAGCAGCACGCCACTGCAATGCAAGACCCTTGCTCGGGAGGGTCCTGCAAAGATTTCGCAGTAGGGTGGCGATGTCGCTGCTGCCGCGCAATTGCAATTAAGAAATTTGCAGGCAAAATTCTGAGCACAGGGATGTTTGAAAAAAAATACCGGTTACATTGTACGTGCTTTACTTTTATTTTGACACTTGGAGGAAATCTGAGAATTCGGAAGAAATGCATTACACACCAGGGGGGGGGGGGGGGGGGGTGAGAACATTCACACTGAAATGCCGCAGTGAGTCTGGAATCTAACGACCCAGGCTCTTGTTGTTGTAGAGGCACGAGTTGTCACCACTGTGCCACCCCATGCAAGCCCCGTAGAGCCCTCCGACGCGTTCTCGTGATGGTACCGCACGTTGTTCCGGCACGATGCCCTGTCATTTCGCTCCTCCACGCGTGCTGGTGGGGAGCTTTTTCAGCAACTTGCTGGACACGTGATTTATTTGTCGATGTCTCCCTTTGCCCCGGCAGTTGCTGCCCCTGCACAGCCTTCAGGTTCGATTCGTTCCCTTCACTCTCTCATTGCAACACCTCTCTCTCTTTCTCACCTGCACCCACCTACCTGCCCGTGCTTCATGCCTTGCCAGCATCTCCACCAGGACGTGCTTTTGCGGCCACCCCCCCATCGCAGATGATTCGAAGATAATCCACCGGCGCAAGTGAGGCCTGGTAGCCCAGTGGGGTTATACTAGTGCTGAGCTGCCACTGCTGTTACAAGTGAATTTGGATTTCAGATTCGGCCACGGGATTTCTCCGGAGCGGAGTGAGTTTGTGACTTAAGCCAATGGCCACAAACACACGAAAATTTGTATAATTGTTAAATGTATTTTTACGATTCAGTTTGGCAAAATTCTCAATTTTGAAATGTATGAATATCAGCTCGACTTTCAGCACGTCACGTGGCACGCAGTGCAGCGCCCCCTGGTGTGAGGCTGGAAGAGGTCACTTGAAGGGATCTCAGAAATAGTTCCGTGACATCTCCTTCTGCGGGCCGTTCCCTTCCACGCGGGGCGATGCGCCCCTCTGCGAGAGGTCCGTACGGACACTCCGTCGCTGACAGCACTCCTCTGAGAATAAGCGTTTTTGGGAAAAGAGAAGCGCTTGAAAATTCACGAACCTCGCAAACACACGGGAGCACGCTGTGTGTGGTGTCACGCTTGCGCATTTGTGTATTTGGAATCCATCCACATCTGGCTTCCGCCGTTTCGTAGTGTGTCCTGTCGTCGTGCATGCCCGTGGTGACACTGTTTCATTGCCTGTTGTTGTGTTGTTGTTGTTGTTGTTGTCTATACAAAGTACGTACGTGGAGGCAAACACAGTGTCGACATAATCAACGTTTTTGGGTTTGAATCGCGTTATTTATAAATGTGTCGTAACCCTCCACCACCCAACACGGACAATCAGTAAAAACGTGTCACGTTGACAAAAGACAAATAGTTCACTGCTTTAGCTCACCGGTGTGTTGAAGCGTGAGTCCACAACATTTATCAAATTTTGAGTTCGACGTTTCGCTGGTAATTGTATCCAGCATCATCGGGCAATTCGCCAGAATGGTGAGGCTCTGCTCTGTCTCCCGTTCTTATATAGACCAAAAACGTTGATAATGAATAATATTGGTCGCGAAAGCCTGCTACGGGTTCAACTGACCGTGTTGACAGCTCGAGTGTTTTTAAAGGAGCGGTCGCAATCGGCGCTCCGCCGCAACCGAAGGGTGGAAAGCGAAGCGGGGGGGGGGGGGGGTGAGCAGCTGCTCATGGCGTCGTCCTTAATTGCCATGCGCGCTTTTTAATGGCTTATCATTCCATCGAGGGAAACTGGTGAGAAGGAGGAGTTGACAGGGCGGACGGATGTTACAGAGGGGAGTACTGCACTCTTTAACGCTGTACTTGGTATGACATTTCGTGACTGGGAAGATGATGTTACGTGCAGGGCGTAATTTCGAAACAGGTCTGTCTGGGACGGCGACCCGGAATGTAATTCCGCACCCGGCACACCAGGTCCACCATACTTCTCGCTCCGCGCTCCAGCTTCTTGTCACGTGCCGTCCGCTCCGGTCTTCTGGCAACCCGAACCAAAAAAATAATTTAGTGAGAAATTAAGCCCCTGGCTGTGAGACTGAGACAAAATCAACACGAGAGACATTTGCTTTGAACCAAGTAGGAAGATAATTAAATTCTCCAGACTTTGTCACATCCGTCCGTTGGGAGATGATCTCATCTCGGGGCAAATTGTTGAAACGATATAATCCTGGTGTCGTTAAGTCGCGTCTCGCGGGTTTCAGCGTGCTTCAGGTTGGGGGACGTGTGGCCAGGTGAGGTCACGCGGGGTTGCTGGTAAGGCCAAGCATCTGCGGTCGCTCCCTGGGGGTGCTCCTGCCCCCCCCTCCCCACCGCCATCACCCTTCGCCTGACACGACCGCCCTCGTGATACCGCCGCTACGTGCGTGCGAGAGCGTCCGTCTCCCAGCGGGGTGACATTCGGGGGTCGTCCTCCGCTCCGTGTATTTTTTCAGCGGCAGTTCGAGCCAACGGCTCCATTCCGCTTTGGCCCAGAATCTGTCAATGACGGCTCGCGGTGACCGTGTCACCGCGATCGAAGAAGGGAATTTCGACCGTTGCCAAACGGTCCGAATGCAACGTAGAGCGGCGGGCGTGTTGGTTAGGTATGACGGAGAGAGGACGTGCTGGAGGCAGGGACCCCGGTGTGTGTGTGGGGGGGGGGGGGGCACCGCTGGTGTCGACACGGAGAGATGAGTGATGTTCCCGGCGTCTGCTGCCGGGTGCAGAGGGCCAGCGGAGACGGGGGTTAAACGGCGAGGCTCTCCGGAGCCGTTCGACGCCGGCCCCTCGGTTTAAAATGGAAAATCGAGTCACGTTTAGCGGCGCAGAACGAAGTTGACGCACGATGGATCCCGACGGAAGGCGGGCAGGGGGGGGCGGTGTCTGTGACGGGAGACGTTCAACCGCGGCAGGGGGCGGCGGACGGACGTAGCCATCAGAATCCACGACAGAAAATGCTCCTTGGGCATTGCCGCTCGGCTTGTCGGCTGTGCTCGTTTTTTCCCCCAGGAACGTATAGGGGGGGCAGCCGTCCTAGGAAGTCCATACGTCTTCCCAGGACGATAAATGTCCTGGTTTTTGTCAGTTGTGTAAATACGTACCACTCAAGGAAAATCATTTCTGGGCAGTTCTTTCCTCTGCTATTGTGAGATATTCTTCTTCTTCTTCTTGTTTTCACGATATGTGCCGGTAATTATTTTTATCTCAGAGGTGGCAACCCTAGTCGTGCCCACGTGGCTCGAGGTGGCGGCTTCGGCCACGATGACGTCCCATCGCTCGGTGGCGCCGTGGCGGCCACGTGACACCGCATGTCAGGGTTCGCGTATCGGCCGAGCGGGCCTGAACCTCGGTTTTTCGGCTAACGTCGCTGAATCGCGTGCAGAGCATTAGCGCGAGACAGTGGCTGGGCTGGTAAGAACCGGCGGAGAGAGCCAGACCATGGCCGCATAATGGCGGTCTCCGCCAGCGATCGCATCGCTCGCATCGTTGCCCTGAGGGAAAGACGAGCGTTGCTGCTGTTGTCGTAGCAAGAAAGATCTTTTTAATATATATAAGGCATGAAGCAACAGTGATGAATTGAGTCATGGCCCATTTGAAAAGACGACGATGAATTTCTAGGCAGGTTCCAGCTCTGCTCCCCACTCTGCTCCTTGCCTTCCTCCCCCGCAGCCCGTGACCCCACGACCCCGCTCGCAGCCGAACGTACGCCCTGCCGCTGGGTGGTGCCGTCCGGTCGGGGGCCCTCAGCAGAAAATATATTTTGAGGGCGCCTCCAGACAATGTTTCAACTCCGAGTGAGATGATAGAAGAGACGTAGACAAGAGATAGAGATGTAGTGAGATGAGGGAAGAGGGGTGTAGATGAGATGGAGGTGAGAGAGATGAATCAGCTTTCGGCTAACCGTCGGGCAAAGACGGTCAGCGCATCGCGCGCTTTCGGATACGCGTCTGCGGCCGTCTGGAACGCTCTTCCGTCCCATATTAGGAAGCCACTGGAGCTATGCACTTTTAAGTCTAAATTAAAAACTAATTTCCGTAGAACTGCTTTTTGTGCTTTGTCTGTCGTCCTTCTCCCGCACCTTCCGATTAGTGCGGTTGGCTACGTACGGTGCGGAAGAAGTCCGACACACATCCATGCATCTTAACTTGACGCAGCTTTGTTATGTTTACTGCCGTTCGAGCTGGTAGTTGATGCACCCCTATTTTGTGGCCCCTCGAGCCCTCTTTGGGGCCCTGAGGCTTTTGCTGACGCGCCGCCGTCGCCGTTTCTCTGCCGCGCAGAACCTCAGGGAGGCGACGCAGCCCAAGCGGAACAGAGTCCCCTTCCCATCGCCGCAGTCGCCCCAATTCTCGCCGGACGGCTCGCCGCTTGGCTCGCCCAAGCAGCAGCACAAGCCGAGCTCCGGCACGGCGTTCATGCCGCCCGGCTGGGAGATGCGCTTCGCCCCCAACGGACGCCCCTTCTTCATCGACCACAACGCGCGGACGACCACGTGGGTGCGTACAGGGGGCGGGGGTCGCGCGTGCGCCACCTCGCGCGCACAGGGTCGCACCCACGCCACACGCACGAACGAGATGGCTGGCAGATGCACCGCGTGTGACGTGTGCTCCCCACTGGACAATGCAAAGACGACAAAGACCCCGCTCCCCGTGTAGCCTCAACAGGCTGTTGGGGCAAGCGCTGCTGTCGAGCGCCGATGAAGGCCGGCACTGTGGCATGCGAGGCTTTGGGTGGCCAGCACCACGCCTGGCCACCTTCGTCGCCCAGTGGCTCATGACCAGCTCTGTCTTGACATTGGAGGTCTCGCTTTAAATCAGTCGAGGGGTGTTATTTTTCTATTGGCCGCATAGGTGAAGCCGTGTGGAAGCTGCCAAGCCTGTGCTTCCATACGGCGTTCTGGGCCAACTCGGCCACAGTTGTGCCTTCTCTACGTTTGCAAGACGTGGGCCCCTTCGTAGGAACGCCGGTGCCAGCATTAAACATTCAAGCTGGCCTGCCCACCATCCACACACTTCACACACACACACGGAGGATCCTTGCCTATGGACATCTGGCAGTTCACGAGCATTGGGTGAAGCAGGCCTCACTTTTCCTGACGAGGTACTGAATGTGGAAAATCGGTCCAGAGTTTACTTGTGTTGAACCAATGCTGCTGCAATGATGCACTCTCAGAAATCCGCGTGGCTGATGGGATGTAAAAAAAACGACCAAATAATGTGCGCAGTCGCTGATGTTGTTACACCTCAACAGATCACACACGAGGCCACACCTCCACATAGCTCTGTAACAGGAGGAGGATGTTGTGGCTGCGAGGTGGATGAACCGAAGGGAGTGGCACCGCCTCTTCCCTCGAGAGTTAATCTGATGGATCAGCTGATCAACAGAGGGTCCACCTTCCTCTATGTGTGCAGTATAACAAAGACAAATATTCCCCATATAGCCTTAACATTCTGTTGGGGCAAGTACTGTTTGCGAGCACCTAGGAAGGCCGGCACAGCACAACCAGGGGGTGACCGGCCAACACCACGCCCGGCCGCCTTTGTCTCCCCAGTGGCGATGTTTTCACAAAAAACAAAAACTCCCCTCACCTCTTTTCACCGCGCGTGTGACGCGCTCCGGTCACGTGCGTACGCGCACGTCATCGGAACGGAATCGGAATGAAAACTGACGGAATGGGAAAGGGTTTTAATCGACGAATCGGCCCTGTTCGTATCATCAAGTTCACGAACGATACTGTCGGTGAGGAGCACGGCTAGCGGCTAGAGGCGGTGGGGGGCATGTGGAGCTGGGGCCAGAGTTCGCAAAATTCTCTCGCGACGTGTCGCGGGCGGGCTTCGGCTGTAGCACGATCCTCGACGTCGTAGGATAAAATGTATCGTACGTCGGAAGTAGCTGTGTGGATGTCGCAGTGCGAACGTAACTCTCACGAGAGATATTGCGAGGGGTTACGTCGTGACCTGCACTAGACCGGCCAATCGCCTTATAGGGAAACAACCCCCCCCACAATGCAACGTGGCCCGCATGAAGCCATCACTCTGTCCTCAGCAGCTGTTCTTTGTCCGAGGTACGTATTGTTCATGTTAACAATGTCGATGATGTTAATTACAGTTTGTTAGTCCTTCCGCCGCACCTCCGATTAGCACGGTTGGTTACGTACGGTGCACACATAGACCCTGATCGCTCGTTAAAAATGTTCGTAACTTTTACGACACCCAATATCGAGTCACGGCAACATCTTATTCTTTAACGGAACTTACGACATTGTTCCAATGTCGTAAGCTGTTGTGCACTCTCTGACCCCTGGTTGCCCCGCACCTGCCTGTTGGACTGCCGATGCCGATGCCGCCGCTGCTGCTGCTATGAGCGCCACTGCATGTGCTGTGCGCTGTGCTCGTGTGCGTGTGTGCTGACGGCAGGACGACCCGCGGTTAAAGGTTCCTGTGCACATGCGGACCCGGCCTAGTCTGGACCCCTCTGAGCTGGGGCCCCTGCCTGTGAGTGTCATGCTAGCGGTGTGCGTTTGTGTGTGTCTGTGTATGTGTCTGTGTGTGTCTATGTGTGTGTGTCTATGTGTGTGTGTGTGTGTGCATGTGTGTCTGTGTGTGTGTGTCTGTGTGTGTATATATGTGCCAGGCTTGTGGCACATGGCCTGGCACAAGCGTCGTGGTGACGTCACCGCCACTTAGTGGCGAATGGCGGTTGTTGTTGTTGTTGTATATATGTGTGTCTGTGTGTGTGTCTATATGTCTGTGTGTGTGTCTATATGTGTGTGTGTCTGTGTGTGTATATATGTGTGTCTGTGTGTGTATATATGTGTGTCTGTGTGTGTGTCTATATGTATGTGTGTGTGTCTATATGTGTGTGTGTGTCTATATGTGTGTGTGTCTATATGTGTGTGTGTGTCTGTCTGTGTGTGTGTGTGACGAACGCCCTCACGTTAGACATATCCCCCAGCCCTAACCATAACCGAACGATCAACCTCATGCTGACATAGCCAGAGCCCCTAACCCTCAAACTTACCCTACCGCTAGCCCTTATCCTCAACCTAACCCTAGATCGCATTCTCATTCCAACCCGAACATTAACCAACTCGTAACCATAACCCTAATGGTAACCCCACCCTTAACCCCATCCTCTTGTCTCCAACTCGCATCCCTAACCCCAACGCCAACCCTAACCCTGCCGGTGAGAAACCGCCTGAACACCGCCCGCCCTCCGTCACCATCTCTCCTCCGACCTCACCCCGCGGCGGCGAGGGTTTCGTCCGAACCGATTCCGCTCTCGATCTCGGCGCATGCACCGTAGGTGTGGCGGGCGGGTGGGGGGGGGGGGGGGTGAATTTAACTGTGTCGTTAAACCCGCCACCACCACAATTTCTCATCAATGCCAATTTGAAAACGAATGTCCGCACACGAGAGGGCAAGGCGATGGACTGATGGCCACGCGGCGGCTCCGGGGTTAGCGGGCCGCGTCAGAGTCCGCCGCGGGCTCTGATGCGGGGAGCTTGCGCCCTCCAGAGGTTCTGCTGCGCTGGCTTCGTCTAAATAACGCGAGCCTCTGAGGCGGTTTTGGGCCCCCGTGACCCACCGCCACCACCCACCGCCACCACCCACCGTCACCCATTGCCACTCGTTGCCACCCACCGCCACCACTCACCGTCACCACCCACCACCACCAACCACCGCCACCCACTGCCACTCGTTGCCACCCACCGCCACCACTCACCGTCACCACCCATCACCCACCATCACCCATTGCCACTCGTTGCCACCCACCACCACCACCCACCGTCACCCATTGCCACTCGTTGCCACCCACCGCCACCACTCACCGTCACCACCCACAACCACCACCCACCGTCATCCATTGCCACTCGTTGCCACCCACCGCGAACCCTCGTCCGTAAGTGGCACTCACACAGCCCCCCGTTGAGCCTCTCGCCGCTGCCGTGCGCTCTGAGCGAGACGTTTGCCGTCCCCTCCCTGTCCGCAGCCCGGCTGGGAGGAGCGGGTGCACACAGACGGGAGGACCTTCTACATCGACCACAGTAAGAGGCGCTACGGCGGCCGCCACCGCAACCCGGCGCACCGCCCTCGCCGCGTCGCTCCACTCGCGCTCGTCACGACGTCCAGCCGGGGGCGGATTACTGTCGTTCGAACGATCACTCTCTCGTTCGCTCGCTTGCTCGCTCTCGTACGGCCGATGGTGTTTGCAGAGCAACAACTGCGATGTCGCGTTCGGGCGGTCGAGCCAGATAGCCGCGTCAGGAGCGGTAGCGGAGTGCGTCGCTGCGATGTCTCCGTCGTATTTGTGGATTGGGTGTTGCGTCATTACACGTTGCACGGTCTGTTCTGGATGACCACAGTCGCGCACGCCTGGAGAGTTTTTAATTTTCCATTTGTGCATCAGGCGTCCGCATCTACTGCCATGGTTTGTGCAGTGGATGTGGTTTAGGGTGGACCATGAGCTTCGTGGAAAATCAAACCCAGGGATCTTCTGTGTTGTGTCTTTCGCAACAAGGTGTTTGTTTACGAGTTATTTTGAACCCTTATCTTCCGTTTACAGCCTAAGCTGGTGACAGAAATGTCACTTTTCCTATAAGTGGAAGTGTGAGTTTATCAATAAGATTTAACCACTGATGACTTCCACACAAAGCGGGTTGGCCCAGCCCTAGCCAGGCTTTGAACTCGCGACCTTCCCATTGCGAGCAGTCAGCCGGCCGGCTCGCTGACGGTGGTGGTGGTGGTGATGGTGCCGGCTAAAACGAGCCAGGCGGAGTCGCCGGTGTGTCGTCCGGCGGAGGTTGTTTGAGCGGTAGGCGTCTAAATGCACTTTGATGAATATGTTTCGTTCAGACACCAAGAACACGCAGTGGGAGGATCCAAGACTGCAGAGCCCGGCGATCACGGGCCCGGTGAGTGGCAGCACTTGGCAAGGGCGCCCCCTGTTTTGCCTTGGAGCGTCACATTGGCCAGATGTTAACTACCTCGCCTGGTGTGCAGGAGGTCATGGGTTCGATTCCCGACCATGATGCTTGCATGTTTTCCCCGCGGCCGTGTGAATTTTTATCCGGGCGAGGTAGATAACATTTCGCCACCGCGGCGCCCCGGTAGAAAACTGGGCAACTTTTTTCAAGCGTTGCCCAGAATTCGCTGACTTAAAAAAACACATCAATGCTGGAAGGATTTGCCTGGGCGGCCAAACGCGTTTGCGCCACCCCCGCCCGACGACGTCGTGACTCGTGGGGTCAGCTCGTTGCGCGGCCCGAAGTGCACGTTGCTATCACCAATTCCGAGGGAAAAAAAACGCACGTTGGGAAAGCGTTAAAGGATCCACGCGTACACACGATGTTTCTTCCTCGTGCCTTCAAAGCTCCGCCGCCACTTTGACAGTGGCGCCTTAAGCCCCTTCCGGCGCTGCTCAACGAGCGAGAGACTTGAAAATGAAATATCCCTTCGCGGGGCGAATTTGCAGGTGAAGTATTTTTGGAACGCTTGAATATAATGTTTTTTGTTTCTCCAAAAGACTGAGAGCGGCGTTTTCGTGCTTCCCGCAGGCCGTGCCATATTCACGGGACTACAAACAGAAGTACGACTTCTTCCGGAAGAAACTAAAAAAGCCGGTGAGTGGGGGAGGTCGGGGAGTCGCGTACAATCTCTGCCTCCCCGTGCAAGGGGGTGGCGTGCGCACGGACAGTGCTCGCTCAAACGGTGACGGCGGCGCTCACGGCGGTGGCAACCGCGAAAGGTGGCACCCATGACGTTTGCGGCCGGGAAGTTTCAGGTCACGATGGAGGTGCTCGTCCAGTGGCGTCGCCGTCGGGTGTGCAGGCAGTGCAACTGCACCTGTTTTCTGGGGGGGGGGGGCGGGGGGGGGGGTCATGGGTGTTATTGTTAGTTTGTTTGCCGCGGCCGCTCACTCGCGCTAACGCGCGGCTGGGCCCGCGGCTTCCCCCTCGCTCGCAGACGGACGTGCCGAACCGCTTCGAGATGAAGCTGCGCCGCGGCAGCATCCTGGAGGAGTCGTACCGGCGCATCATGGCAGTGAAGCGCACCGAGCTGCTCAAGGCGCGCCTCTGGATCGAGTTCGAGACGGAGAAGGGGCTCGACTACGGCGGCGTCGCACGCGAGTGGTTCTTCCTCATCTCTAAGGAGATGTTCAACCCCTACTACGGGCTCTTCGAGTACTCGGCCACGTGCGTACGCTCGCTTGGTTGTGTGCCTGTTGCCCCCTCGCCACCCGCCACTCCCCACCCGCCCACCCCCAATGATGTTCACTGCTGGGCGCGCGCATCACGGGGCGAGGCACAGGATCCCATTGCGTTAGCGTGGAGCGTTGAGTGGTGATGGGATTTGGTTTCTTCCAAGCTACCGATTCGATGAGTAGAGAGCGGGTGCGTTGGAAGAGCATGATAACTCACGGAAGATGTAGTTGTCCCGCTTAGGTTTGAGAGTAGGCTGATTATATGGACGACAAACTCTCCGTGATCATCAGCGTCGTCGTCACCGCCGCACAAAAAACGCGATAAAGTCTTTGGTAGTGGTGTCAAAGTGATGTCGCCAGAGTCCCATAATGATTGTAACTATGATGCATTGTTCTCCTCGATGAATCTTCAAACTCATTTTGGACGTGCAGCCTTGGTTGTGTACCCGTGTTAATTCTGACGTCGCAAAATTAGTAACGAAAATATTTGTCAACGGAGTGTTTGTTTGAATTTTAATCAATCGTGACGAGTGGACGAAAGTCAACGAGCATGATGGTGACGACGACTGCTCCACTTTGCATTTCCCTCCCATCCATTGCCTCTTTCCCAAGCTCTTACAAAAATAATAACCTTGCTCAATTGAAGAAACCTTTTCATATTTTCCAACTTCGATCATTTTTTACCTTTCATTGCCGGTCGCTGGAAGTTTTGGGCCTTTGGGCCCGTTTTTAGCAACCGTGTGTGTATATAAATAAATAAACAAATAGATAACCACAATGCCCTTTGACCCCCTGGGGCCATGCCACATCGCAGGGACAACTACACGCTGCAGATCAACCCCAACTCTGGCCTCTGCAACGAGGAGCACCTCTCCTACTTCAAGTTCATCGGGCGAGTCGCCGGCATGGCGGTCTACCACGGCAAGCTCCTGGACGGTGAGAGTCGGCGCGTCCCGGCGAGGGATCATGGTGCGCGATCGTGGTGCGGCAGGGCCGTTGCAGCAGTAACACTCCTGCCTAGCAGCAAGAAATACCTGGGTTCGATTCCTGAATCGGATGCCTTTATGTGTAGGTTTTGTATGTTCTCCTCGCCCCGGAAAACCCCTTTCGGTGGCAACGGAAAATCGAGGCTTCAGTAGCGAGTTGCTGCTGCTATTGCTGCTGCTGAGAATTTTGAGCGAGACGTGCCTGCGTGGCCGTGTATTGCAGGGTTCTTCATCCGCCCCTACTACAAGATGATGCTGCAGAAGCCCATCACGCTGACCGACATGGAGTCTGTGGTGAGCCAATGCGCGTGCGTGCGTCCCTCCGTCCTTTGACGTCCATCTATCTCCCCTGGTCCCATGGCGTGTTTTGCACTTGGAGGGCTTCGTCTCAGGGCTCGGTTTTAAACCCGGCTGTGTCCAGTTCAGTGCCCTGGAGGACCATATCCAGTGCTCCTCTCGCTAATGGCCGTGGCTACTGCCAGTCACGTGTGGTTCATTCTGGGCGTCCGCGTTGTTTCACTCTGTTCGCCAGCATTCTTACAGATCTGGGTGAATGAACGTAACGTAGCGGCCCCGTGGTTCTATCCACCGCTGGACAAAGTTCCGCCCTGCGCCGTATTGGCCTTGGGGAATTTCTTTGTCGTGTTTTCGGGGTCGCACTGTGTGTCACTTGGTGTGACGTGCATCGTATCGCTCCCCGTGCGAAACTGGATTCAAAATCCTCGAGAAGCACGTGCAGTGAAACGTTGGACAGATGCCTAACCAGGGGAAAACTCAAGAGGCCAGGATGAGGCCGGCGTTTCGTGTGTTCGTTTCTCCGTGTGTAGGGGTAAAAAGTAAATACAGTAGTCAGTAGTATCTAATATAGAATCAGTAGTATATTCACACATCAGTGGGGGCGACGGGCGAGGCGAGTGTTGTACGATTACATTCACAACTTAAACTCTAGGGATTTTCATCGAGTCAGTTTAAATGAGGACAGAGATGCTAGAATGGAGATGCCAAACTGACGAAACTGGTTCCAAACGAGCTGGTTCCAACCGAGCTGGTTCAAAAAGAGGTCGTTCCAAACGCTCTGGGGCAGCTACATTTGTAGAGACCCAATTGAGTAACTTGTGGGTAATTTGGAGAATGTTGACCCTGACGCTGGAACACGATGGCCTACTTTTGAGGGCGACGTGAGGGCATCTTTAACATCCACACTCTTGCAAGTTGCACAGAACACCCGTGCAAAACCTACTCGGTGTAGGCGTGCCAGTGGCATGGCGGTTACTTTGACATTCTTCACCACACCAGTCAGCATGCTCGGTGCGGGGGTGGGTGGCCCAGGCCCGATGAGGCTTCTGGTATTAACCGCGGCAGGGAATCGAACTCAGGTCGCCGGGCTTCGTCGCACGTCGCTGCGCGCAAACCTGCCGCTCCGACGCTCCGCCCAACGCCGTTGCACGAATTACGGCCAAACGTTGTGCCTCTTCGCAGCGGTAATAAGATCGGCCGGCTCTTGGGATTTAAAAATACCACCCGCGCCGTGTGTTTTGACACGCCGCGGCTCGGGCGAGCCGTGCTGGCAGGGCGCACTATTTGTTTTTTAAAGCCAAGATGGTAAGAGCGCAGAATCCGTGGAATGCAAAGGGGGCCCTCAAGCCTGGTCGGCTGTCCGCTGCACCCGCGATGGGACGCACTGCATTTCCTGCCAGAGGTCGCAAACGGGTTTTGATTCATCTTCTTGGTTCTTTCGGTAAAGTCACGTAGAATGTAAACAAAACAAATAATAAAATAAAGCATTATGTTTTAATAATAAAATAAAACATTATGCTTTATTTTATTCTTTTTATTGTTTACATTCTATGTGACTTTACCGAAAGAACCAAGAAGATGAATCCCTGCAGTCACGAAAGATTTAAATCGGGTTTTGATTCCTTACCCGTACCCGTACCCGGCCGCACCAGGGTTGCAAACGGCTACCCGTACCCGTACCCGGCCGGGTACGGGTAGCCGGGTATCGGGTAGGGTACGGGTATCGGGTACCCGGTTGCGACCTCTGTTTCCTGTATTCCCCGCCCCACCCACTCCGCACAGTGGCAGAACACGGGTTTTAGGTGTTCACCCAGCAGTGGATAGACCCTGTGTGGTGGCACATCACTTGTTTATACATGTACATACATTTAGATATTCATCCAGCGATGGTGGCTGATACCGGTTAAGGGGTTAACTCAGCCCATAATACACCCCGGGGTAGATAAAATAGCAAACCACTTTGTGGAGGAGTCAACAGTAGTTGTCCTGTGGATGGACTCTGCCCCCCACCGGAAGGAATGGGGAGTTTCCACCACTGGCTGAGGGCTGTAGACAGAAGACGATTACCGTCACAATGCTTGCTTAAGCAGGAAATCATTTAGACTTTTGACGTTTTGACCACAAGCAGATGGTGCCAAGGGCCGGTTCAGATTCCACTCACGGCTTACGTTAGCCGTGGCCGGGAACACAATTCAAGTCGCTGAGTTGAGAGCTCAGTGCGCGAACCACTGTGCCACCGCTCCACTCCATTTATAGATGGGTCTGATGTTACATTAACCGTTTTGATAGGTGTTGCATTTGCACAAATATACACCCGATAAATGTAATAATAATTTACAAAGCATTGACTAATAAATTGTATTTAAAGGGCACAATACAAGTAAATACTGTCATGTGCAGAGTGCCAGCTTTCAGGCTTGCTCTGTGTACAGTCTCTTAAGCGTGCAATGGGCAGTGCTGAGTCGACTGGCTTCCTTATCTCAGTGAAGGCTTCTCCCAAAACTGACCATTCCCGGGGCCTTCGTCTCATTCTGGACCGAGTCTCCTGCCATCTTCTGGAGCCTTTGTTTCGGTGCCGATTCTCATGAAAGTCTACGTACACACACGCGTGCGCACATACGCACGCGTGTGCGCACGTACGCGCGCGCGCGTGCACGTGTCCCACTTGGTGCCCCAGCCTTTCGCGCGCCATTAAAATTCTGAACGTTCCGAGTTATGATTTATCCAGCGCCGTCGCATCAGCTCGCTATTTTGGTGTAACGCAAGGAGCTCGCTCGCACGGGGAGAGCGCGAGAGCGAGAGAGCGAGAGAGAGAGAGAGCGAGCGAGCGAGGGGAGGGAGCGGGAGAGAGCGTCTCTATAAATACCCTCTTGCTTGCAGGACAGCGAGTACTTCAACTCGCTCATGTGGATCCTCGAGAACGATCCCACGGACCTCGACCTGCGCTTCTGCATCGACGAGGAGCTCTTCGGGCAGGTGCGGAGCGACGCTGGAACACACTCAGCAGCGGCGCTCTGACGAACGTCTCCCGCGACTATCCTCGCCAATAACAATAATTTTATGAATCATTATTGTCATTTTACTCTTCGGTTCTTTCAGTAAAGTCACGTAGGTATAAAATAAAACAAATCGCGACGTTTCGGGCGCAACACAAGCGTCCGTCATCACCCGATTTATTTTATTTTATACCTACGTTTGAACCCGAGATCAAACAAGTTTGGAGATTTGCTGAGCAGTTCTTCATGATTCCGCGTTTTCTCTTGTTGTTTTTCTTCTTTTGCTTGTTCCACTCTCAAACCTCTTCCTCTCTGGCATGATTCATCTTAAAGGGTGAAACAATTGGTAAACATTGTTATTTTAATTTAAAAAAGCCATGCAATTATACTAAGTACTCTTTGGTTCTTTCGGTAAAGTCACGTGACTTTACCGAAAGAATCAAGATTATTGTGACTGTTCATGAGGCTTGTTTACTCAGGGGTAAAAACCTCACCGACTCTTTTTAAGGGAGGGTTGTGATAAATCTTTGCTAATAATAATAGTAATAATTCAAATTCATAACGTGCATTATAAATGTGAATTATTATTAAGCAAGGGGGCGACGACCCCGCTGTGTGTTTCCCAGTTGAGTAATTTGCGGTGTCGTTTTTCAGATTCGGTCATTGTGGAACATGGCGCTGAGCCGTAATAAAAATAGTGAGGGTTTGCTTTTATTCGATAGCGTTCTTGCAAAATTGCATCTTTGAAACGCTGTAGAATCAGCTTTTGCACAGGGGCACTGGGGAAACCGCCGACAAGCAGGGAAGGCACCCAGAACCGGTGCCAACAATTATCCAAGCTCTGCAGCCCTCGATTGGGATGTTTGTCACAACTCCATTAATGAATGTTTATCATTCACGTGGCAGGAAACCGTAGTACCTGGAGAAAACTCACTTGTGTGAGGCGAGGTGGGGGGGGCTGACAGGGAACAAGGGAGTGGAGGGAGGAGGAAGGGTGGAGGGGGGGGGACGGGGGGGGGGGTAACACTATTTTTCCGTAACGATGGAATCTAGGAATGTAATCCACTTGCTGTACTGCCATCACACCCTGGGAAGCCAGGAGATGGTGGCGCCGATGCCCTTTGGGTAGAGAGCTTCGCGTATCCGGTAGGGCGGTGGGGCGGTGCTTTAGAGAAAAGGAGGCTTTTAAAATCCGCGTGACGCCAAACCAAACGTGCCGGGCCCGTCCTCGGCGCAAGTCGTCACCGGAACGCGTGAGCCAGCGCTCGGGCGACGACGTTCACCGAGACGTTTGACCGGCCACTGTCGTGCGCACGACCGGCTCCCGGCCAGGCCCTGTGCCCTTAACGGCGACACGAAAAATGTCCGGGCCCACGTTGGCAGCGAGGCGCATGCACAGCTCGGGAACACGCAACACGTCCGTCAGTAACGCCGCCAAATAACGCCGCCTCGTAACGAGAAGTTACGCACGGCCCCGTAGTAGGCCGATGTTTTTATTTGAAGTGAACATTGGTTCCCCCTACGTAGTTTGTTTTCCCCTCCGTGAACAAATATTGGGCCAAATGGCAATGCTGGTCCAACAACGCTCGACTGGACATCTGTGAAAAAGAGCTTGATAGCTCATTGGATTCCTCCAGTATGAATAAAGATTGTGATTCCGATTTAATCTAAATACGATTTGAGTGCACTCTGTAACATCAGTCGTCAAACAACAACCTATACCACATTTTGAACGCCATGTTTTATTTTCAAAAATAACATAAAACGATACCAAAATGAAACTGGGCGACTCTTTCACCAATGCGTTTCAAAATTGAGCTTTTAATTTTAAAATGAATTGACGTAGATTTATGTTCAAAGAAAGATCAGTACTTTGTTCAAAATAAATGAATAAGCAGATAAAAAATAGGCACAAAGAGAACCTAAATATTCCTGGCTATGGATTCTCACAAGAGACAAACACGACAATGTTCGGCGGGAGCGTACATTCTCTCACGCTGGCAGTGTCACTTCTTCAGAGCAGTGAGGGTCACTTTCCCGCCCCCTACTCTGCCTCAAGCGTCTTCCTCTCGGCGTGCCGGTGAGACAGAGTAGCGTCGTCATCGTCACCGCCACCATCACCGCCACCGTTACTACTACCGCCACCGTCACCGCCACTGTCACCGCCACCGTTACTACTACCGCCACCGTCACCGTCACCACCACCGTTACTACTACCGCCACCGTCACCGTCACCGCCACCGTTACTACTACCGCCACCGTCACCGCCACCGTCACCGTCACCGCCACCATCACTGCTACCGCCACCGTCACCTCCACCGTCACAGCCACCGTCACTGCTACCACCACCGTCACCGTCAACGCCACCGTCGCCGCCACCGTCGCCGTCACCGCCACCGTCACCTCCACTGTCACAGCCACCGTCACTGCTACCGCCACCGTCAACGCCACCGTCACTGCTACCGCCACCGTCACCACCACCGTCAACGCCACCGTCACTGCTACCACCACCGTCACCACCACCGTCACCGTCAACGCCACCGCCGCCGTCGCCGTCACTGCCACTGTCACCTCCACCGTCACAGCCACCGTCACTGCTACCGCCACCGTCACCACCATCGTCATCGCCACCGTCACCGCCACCGTCACTGCCACCGTCGCCGCCGCACCGTGGGAGACGCATGCCACCTGCCGAAAATCCCCACTCGCGTTTGGCAGCGCCGGCCGTCCCCCTGTTCCTGCGCTGTCCCCGCGTTGCCCCCACGCGGTGGAGCAGAGCGAGCGGGCGAGAGAGCAAGCGAGTCAGCGAGCGAGCGATGCTGTTGACGCTTTTCACCAGAGAGTGCCACCTGTTAGTGCCACCGCCGCCACCACCACCACGGCCATTGCAGATTGCGAGAAATGGAACTCTCGCTAAAAAAACTAAATAAAGATACGTTTTGGAGTTTGGTTCTGTTGAACCGTCAGTAGTTCCCTTAGTTAATAACAATAATGCATATATAGCCTCTTGTCAATACACTGATGGATGAAGAGCCACCCTATGACCAAACGTCACGGGGAAGTGTGGTCTCCGTCATCCAGGACAAGGTACTGACGAGTCGCGTCTCAACGAGCCACGTTGGAGCTCACGAGCTCGTTATTGAGCTGTCGTGCTTGGAGGGCTGGGGAGGCGAGGGGGTGTGGGGGGGGTCAGGGGGGATGGGAGCTGCCATCTCCACGAACCGTCTCGTAGACGTGTAGCCTGACCAGTGATGGTTTTCTTCTTCTTGTCTCCAGACCCATCAAGTCGAGTTGCTGCCAAACGGATCCGAGATCGTGGTCACCAATGACAACAAGAAAGAGTACATCGAGTGAGTCCCCGTGCGGCGATGCTAACACAACTGCAGCAAAACTCATGGCGTCATTTATTTAAACGTAATTGGCGGTACACTGGCGGTGCGCGGTAGAGAAAAAAAAAACACATTTTTCTCAATAATACTTTTTTTTCCCGCGATTCGCAATGCCGGTCACAAAATCTTGCGGGTGGGTGGTGCGTCAAAATCGGTTCTCGTGATGTCGAAGCAGTCAGAAGATGAATGTTAGGAGCAGCTGAATACGAAGATTCACAGTCCGTTGCCGTAGAGCAGCACCCAGCCTGATGACGATTGGCTGGCTCCGTGTTCCAAAGGCAAGATTTAACTCCCCGTGCCCTCGACTTAGTCGGATGCATCCTCGATTCATCGGACCCAAATCAACGATCAATGTTGACCTTTTTTTAGCAAGTCTCAGTCGACTGAATAAATCTTCGAATCGTATCAAACTTGGCGACAGGGTCAATTAAAGACCGATAAACAGATTTGCGGATTCGAATTTAGATTTTCGACTGTCAGTCATTCTCCGGGAACTTTTTCAGGAGAGTCCTGCATTGGGATTGCATGTGGGAGGAAGCCGGAGTGCCCGGAGACAACCCACCACGTGTATATGAGGGGATAACGCCCGCAGCGGGCAAACCCACTTGCTGTACTGCCACCTCGTGGCCACCTCGCAGCTCAGTGGGTTTGGGCATTTCACAAATCGCCGTGTCAGTTTGACACGTAGGAGGCTTTCGCAACCAATATCATTCGTGGTTAGGGTTTGTTGGGTGAGATCGCGTGAGTATGAGACGTGGCGTAACCCGATGATGTTGGATGTAATCGCCAGCGAAATGTCACGGTACTCAAATTGTAAATGTTGCGGATTGACTCTCCAACACACCGGTGGGCTGAGGTAGTAACTAATTGGCACGTTTTGTTCACGTGACAAACCTTACTGGTTGGCTGCCGGGTGGTGGCGGGTTAGGACATTTTTATACTTAAGCGATCTAACCCCGAAACCTTTATTATGAAATCTTCGTGTGTTCTGCCAAAACCTCACCGTGCTGGGTCACAAGCGCCCCCGAGCCCCCCCTCGCTCAACTCATTCAACATCGTGGACGAGCATCGCTCTGAATGTGACGTTACATCTTCTCATCATAGGCAGAGATTGCATGATGGCCAGGCAAGATGATTTAATATTGTTATTGTACTGAACTTTTATTAAATATGCAATGGAAAAAGGATAGATTTCAGAGCTCAAAACTGAAGCTCAAGTATTATTTTTGCCAAATCACATTCTGATGGCGTAAATTCCATGTGTAACTCTCACAGCCAGCAGTGTGCCATCCTGTGCTAGACAAAGGTCTGCTAAGAGGGTCACGTGTCAGACGCGGAATTTACTATGCACCAGCCACGCGCAGTGGCACAGCTCCTGGGTGCACACGGTGGCTTACGGGCAGCAGGAGCCCGGGCACCAGGCTACGTAGACGGAGCGGGGCTAGGAATTGTACGGAGCACCTTATTTAATTCCTCGCACCAGGGCCGGATGCCAACCTCGCCACACTACTGCCACCGTGGACGCAGTAGCGTAGCGAGGTTGGCATCGGGCTCTTGTGCGAGGAATTCAATGGGGCCAGGGACGTGAACGCCAACTGCTCGGACCAAAACACAGCGCTGCCACGATGTGAGTGGGGAGTAAGCTCTGTCAGCCCAGGGGCTCTGCACCACAAAGCAGTTCTGCATTGCTAGGGCTGGGGGGGGGAGCTGAGAGAGAGGCATAGGTCTGTATGTATGTAGCCAACCGTGCTCATCGGAGGTGCCGATAGAGGGTGAAGGTGCAGCCCTGCGGTTGCCTGCTCCTCATGAGACTCCTGGCAACAGGGACCTCCACTAGAGGGACCACCAGAGAGCTCCACTAGAGGGTATTTTGGCCTCCTCTTTCACACCGGCCGGACACCGCCGCACGCGACCCGCCGATTGACGAACTGCAGGGTACACATTTATACTGCCGGATGGACAGAGGTGGGCGGGAGGAGGGGGGGGGGGCAGGGGGGAGTGGTGGTTGGGGGGCTCAATATACTCTCACCGTCGTTTCAAGCGCCGCGCGCCGGAGGATCGTATCGAAGCGGCGACCTCTGGATTTTAAATTCCGCCGTGCGAACCGTCGACCCTCCTCGCATCGAGCAGTCTCTGCAGTATCGGGCCGTGGGTGGGGGCGGCGGTGGGGGGGGGGGTATTTGGAGGTTGACGCGACTGCATGCCCCAATGGCTCGGTGCCGGCGGAGCCACACATGTTTTCAATTTCTCTGGCAGAGTTGGTGTTTTTCTGAGGCTTGGCCACAGACAAAAAAAATAACTGACTCTCTCGCCTCTCCCGCAAGGCGACGCGCGCGCGGGGCTACCGTTCTTGAGCGCGACGTTCGCGGGGAGAGCAGCGCGCCCGTGCGGATGCGTTGGTGGTTATTCGGTGTGCGTGCATGCGTAGAGAAGTTGGGAAAATAGACAACCTCGTTGGGATGGGTATGAATGTTGAAGTTCTTTTTCGCACCGTATGTCGCCAAACGCGCTAATCGGAGGTGCTGGGAAAGTACAACAAACTAATTTGAAAAAGCAGTTATAAAATAATAAGTTTGCAATCTAGATTTAGAAATGCATGGCTTCCTAATGTTGGAAGGAAGAGCGTTCCAGATGGCCGCAGAATCGCATCTGAAAGCGTGCAATGGGTGGGTGGGGATGTGGACGATGGGGTGAGCGATGAGATGGCGATAGTGGTAAACTCCCTGGGGAGATGACGAGCCTCTATGCGTGTGTGTGTATACGTGCGTCTGTTTGTTGTCCCAACAAGTCTGTTAAGAGCTCTGTGGGGGATTTTTGTCTTTGTGTGTGCGTGTCCCCGCTCTGTACGCATGTGCTGCTGCTGCCCTTGCCCACGGGTCAGCCTGGTGATCCAGTGGAGGTTCGTCAGCAGAGTCCAGAAGCAGATGAACGCTTTCATGGAGGTGAGACGTGGGCCCACCGGCACGGTCGGTGGTCGCAGCAGCGCGGTCTTGGAGCCGTGAGCACGCGTGCTCAGTGCCGTAGAGAGGAAAGGCGGGTGGCGCATTTAAGCCGTAGGCCTCAGATCCAAGGGGGCCTTAGAAAGGGCCCGAGAGGAGGCCTCATTTGGCATTTTTTCTCCCCTTGGCCCAAAAACCTGTTGGTGGCCCTGCCAATGTCATCACCAAGCGGCAGCTTCGGCAAAGACCGCGTTCGTGAATGCGAGGCATCCGTGCGCCACCATCAAGAAGACCTGTTTGCATCTTCGAAACATATTTTGCGCTGTACGTGGCCAGCCGTGCTAATGGGAGGTGCGGATGAGGATGGCTAAAAGTAACGTTGGGTTCACCGTCGCTGTACGACTGGGAAACGTGGACGCTTATCCAAGAGGAGCAGGCTGTGGAAATGGAGAAGTGCGTTTGGCACCATCGCTGTGCAATGTAAACCACAGCGCGGGGCTTCGAAACTTGTGCTTGTCGTTTGCAGGGCTTCTGCGAGCTGATACCCATGGACCTGATCAAGATATTTGACGAAAATGAGCTGGAGGTAGGGACTGCCAAATGCGGCGGTCGTTGAAGAGAAGACGCCCAAAACACGCCTGTCCATTCGGCCATCGGTGTTCAATTCTCCACGCTTGCATTTCATCTTTCCTTTCTGTCGGTCCTCGTCATCGCACGTGCTGATGCCATGCCAGCTCGCAAACACGCGGTCTCTGACCTTAGCTCTGAGACCAACCTTGGCCAGAATCTAATGTGTTATTTGAACGCCCACCCGTTGTGGTATTTGAAGCTCCCCCCTGCTTAATTCTGACCCTGGGTGGAGGGTCGGTCGGGGAGTAATTTTTCCATGGGGGGTCATTTTCCACAGGGGAGTCATATTGCTTTAATAGAATTTGTACCCTTGATGATCAAATGATGCACACAGTATTCTGTCCCTGGGGTCCAAATTCTACGGGGTGACAATCCATCTCGCACAGGGATTCGGGTTTTCCAGGAAGCAGGCCGTCACGTGACCCAGATTCACGGGCGAGTGTGCATTGCCACCGCTAACGAAGCTCCATCCGCACGTGTGCGTGCGCGTGTGTGCATGGGAAGCGGTAGTGTAGCGTTTAGTGCGCTGCGCTACGAACCTGACGACCCGCGTTCAATTCCCACTCACGACCAACACCGGTGACGATTATCTGAACCGGTCCTGGGCCTCCCCTTGGTCGACTCAGCCTCAAATGAGTACCTGGTTTGTTGTGTAAACATCGCCCCTGGGAAGACAAAGGCGGCTGGAAGTGGTGTTGGCCACGCACCCCGTCGTGCGCCGTGCCGGACTTCACAGGAGCTCCTCGCTAACGGCGCTTGCCCCGGCAGTTTCATTCAGGTTTTTTTCTTCTTAGTTCTTTCGGTAAAGTCACGTAGAAGGGAAATAATAAAATAATAAAAATAAAACATAATAAAATAATTCTCACGACGTTTCGGCCACAACGCAAGCAGCCGTCCTCAGGTGAAGAACAGGTTTGTCGGGAAGACAGCGTCTCATTCAGACGCTGAGGATGGCTGCTTGCGTTGTGGCCGAAACGTCGTGAGAATTATTTGATTATGTTTGATTTTTATTATTTTATTATTTCCCTTCTACGTGACTTTACCGAAAGAACCAAGAAGATGAAACCCTGCAGTCACGAAAGCTTTAAATCGAAAAGTCCATTCAGGCTAATACGGGTGGATCCTTATCATGTGTGTCTGTGTGTGTGTGTGCGCGTGCGGCTCCGTGTTCCCAGCTGCTCGTGTGCGGCCTGGGAGACGTGGACGTGAACAACTGGAGGCAGCACACGGTCTACAAGAACGGCTACTGCGCCAACCACCCCGTCGTCCAGTGGTTCTGGAAGGTGCGAGCAAAGTCCGTGGCGCTGTCCGGCGAGAGCCGCGTGTTGGGCCCCGACTTGTTCCCGCCACTAGCGGCGATGCTAGTGGCGGGAACATTCGTCGACGGAGTGTCAACTTTTATTTGATATTAGTCGGCGAAGGCTACGAGCGGACGGGAATTGCCGAGCGCGACGATGACTAAAACTGCCGCCCACCGAACGTTGCAACGTGATTGGCCGAGGAGACGAAATTCATGAGGACGAGGACAGTTTTAGTAATGTTATCGGAGATGGAAGTGCATTGAGGACGATGAATAGTGGTGATTGGCTATGTAAGTGCTGTACTCACTTCACTGATTGGCTGACCTGATCATATTCTTAGGTTTTTTTCGGTAAAGTCACGTAGGTAAAACATTTAAATTAATAAAAGTAAAATAAAAAAAAATAAAAAATCACGACGTTTCGGAAGCAATTTTTTACCTACGTGACTTTACCGAAAAAACCTAAGAATATGAATCCTTGCAGTCACGAAAGCTTCAAATCTAGAATGACCTGATCATATTGGTGAGGAATAGAATTTGCACCCCGCACACCAACCATTACGAAGTAAGAGTGGACTACATTTCTGACCTTACAGGGAGCGGCAATCAAAAGATCGCGAGATCAAATCCTGTTTGGGGGTTGACCATCATCCCTCCGGGGCCGCTAAAACGAGTACCAATTTTTTCAGAAGTCAACCTCATTTCAGGGCAGTGAATGGGAGATGACCACTAATGCTTCATTGCTCATTTGAGTAGAAAAATCACTCGGACTTCTTTTAGTCGACTCAACTAAGAGAACGACGAAGCAGAATTCGCAGACTTAGACCCGGCTAATATTTCATCGTTCGGGGTGAAGACCGTGACTATAATAAAAAATGTCTCGCTAAATGACCGTTGCTAATGGCAAATCTGGTGAGGCGGTCGTCATCTCGACGTGTGTTCGCCACGTGACGCTGGTCCTGCCAGGCCGTCCGTTCACCACGTGTCGTCGTGCGTGGCGAGATGTTAACTACCTCTCCTCGTATAGAGGAGTTCATGGGTTCGATTCCGACCATGAAGCCTGCTGTGTATTTGGAGTTTGCGTGCTCTCCCCGTGGTCGCGTGGATTTTTCTCCGGGTCCTCCGGTTTTTCCCTCCACGTTTAGAATCTACGTGCGTTTAGAGGATTTGGCTGATGTAAATTTCCGCGTGATCAGCCACTTCATTTGGCAATCATTTGTGGCCAGGTCGCTTCTGAAAAATAGCTGAACGGCTCAGTGGGCCTTACCTGGGAAAAAAAAAAAATGTTGTTGAGTGTCACTGCGTGTCACTGCGGGGAGCGTGCAGGCGGTGCTGCTGATGGACGCCGAGAAGAGGATCCGTCTCCTGCAGTTTGTGACGGGGACATCGCGCGTCCCCATGAATGGCTTCGCCGAGCTCTATGGTAAGGTCCCGCCGCGTTTTACCACCGCCGCCGCCGCCATGGTGGCGTCGGCCCTCACCGCCGCGTGCGGGTTAGAGGTGTGGGCCTCCGAGCACAGAGCCACGCAAGCCAAGTCTAGAAATTGTTCACGCTGAGACTCGTTATGACTCCCGATTCCGCGAGGGAGTGAAGAAGTTCATCATGATATACTATAGTAATATGATTATATGATCATATATTATTAATATGTAATTATATATATTATAGTTGATGTCACGGTGGCCATCTTGCACGGGGTTTTCTTCCTGGCAGCTAATTGGCTGGTGCAGTGGTTGACCTAAGGCAAGAGCGCCACAGTTAAGTTCTTCAGGAATGCTTGATGGTTTTTGCATAATTGCACAAAGTCTGAGTGCTTATTTTACATGTCTCTGTCTGTTGTTTGAAACTCGTGTGTTTTTCCGGCCTCCACTGGTTTTTCTGTTATGACGACGGTGTTTTTTCTCGTCGGCTAGAGACGTAATCTTTGTGGTCGTCTTTCTCTTGTTGCCAGGTTCCAACGGCCCTCAGCTGTTCACAGTTGAGATGTGGGGTGCACCGGAGAAACTCCCACGAGCACACACCTGGTATGACACGCACACAGCACACGCACGCTCGCACCCACTCCAGCAAGACCCACGCACGCACACTTCGCTTGCTTGTACACACGCGCGCGCATGCACGCACACACGCGCTCATGCACAGATGCATGACCCTATGCACGCAGAGAGCGGCACACGTTCTCACACTCAAACATGAACACGCATGGGCATACGCGCACTAACACGCACGTGGGCAAGTCTGAGAAGTGAAATTCAACATGATAGAGAAGCACTGCAAATGAACGGTTACAATGATGCACAAATCAACAGGGCATTGAATGCCAAAACCAAATAAAATAACACGAGCATTGAAACTGCCCAAGTAATTAAAACGATCAAAATACCGTACATTGCGGGAGTAACTGATAAACTAGCCAGATGTTCCGAGTCAGATTTGGCACGGTACATAAAATACAAAAATTAATATCTGGTACAAAAGATTATTACCGAAGCTATCAAACAGAAGGTGTGACCAGGATGAACTGCACGTGTGGGAAATGTTATGTTGGGCAAACAGGACGAATGATCAGCACGAGACTAAAAGAACATCAGAGAAATAGTAAATACTTCCAAATACAACTGTCAGCAGTAGCAGAACACGCGTGCCAACAAGGACACTCAATTAATTTCTGCGCAAAACTAGCTACTACTGGCCGAGATTAATTAGAGAATCTATCAAACTTGAAAGAAATAAAAATTATTTAACCGTTCGGATCGCTACCGCCTTAGTGCTGCGTGGAAGCAAAACATCAAATAATACATGATTTAAATGCATGCCTATGAAGGGCAGCATACTACAATAGGGATTACCGTTGGTACGGCTATTTTAATACACACAACAGACAGGAAGGACAAGTTAAAAGGGCTCGCATAATGCACATGCATCATAATGTACGTTGCCTCATTAACCCCCCCCATCCCCACATTCTGCAAGAATGCAGAAGCGTGGTCACCACATCTACGCCTCTATATAAGGAACGAAACAGTTAGACTTCTCTTCTAGATTTGAGGGCAAAACAGTCCTCCGTGTAGCCTGCCTATTGCAGGGCTGTCAGCGAGGACCTCCCAGGGCCTGTGGTAGCAAGTCCGCTGGTGCGATGCCTCTTTTGTTTGCCGCCCCTCAGCTTCAACCGCCTGGATCTTCCGCCGTACGAGTCGTTCGAGGAGCTGCGGGAGAGGCTGAACATGGCCATCGAGAACGCGCAGGGCTTCGAGGGCGTAGACTGATTCCTATTTGTCCCGCACGGGGCGCCAAGAGCCTCCTCCTCGATCCTCCTCCTCCTCTGGCCTCCTCGACCCAACCCCGACGATCAACGATCGCCCACCACGCCCCCCCCCCAACGCACCACCACTCCGATCCAAGTGATCGAATTCGTCTGATCCCCGGCAGGCCAGCTCGCTGCCACGGCCACATCACGCTGTAGGCCACATTGAACACTGGCAGTTGCCGGCGGACAGCTTCCCGCGAACGTGACCGGCCCGATTCAAAGCCATGGGACCGCGCACAGGAGTGCCGGGCACACAGGCAGATCGTGCTCGCCGGGCCCCCCCCCCCATCTTGCGTCACTTGTCACTTGCGTGGTTGAGGATGCCATGTGGACGATGCCTCCTGCGGTCCACGTGGAGAGTCGCGCGAATCGGAGCGAGCGACCGGGGGGGAGGCGGGGGACGGAGGGAAAAGACGTTCTCTCTTTTTTTTTCCAATGGCCGGCAGGAATTTGTCTTTTTTTCTCTTTTTTCTTCTACTTTTTCCACATCGATGAGTCATCGTCAACAGAAGCTGTGAACTGTGCCTAAGGTGGTGAACATTGCCCCCTTTTTAGTACCTGTCCTTTTTATTTTTAAATGGCCATTTGCATGGTCCATAGCACAAGTTTGTGCAGTTGATGGCGAGGGAGGGTGCGGCGTCATCCGGGAGTACGCGAACCGTGGGAAAAGTGGCGCAGTGCCCTCAACCGACCACCGCCGTCACCGCCGCCGCCCCCCCCCCCTCCCTCACCGCCGCACCACGACCGCCGTCGCTGGAGACCACGCAGTTAAATAACAACCTCGGACTTTAAACAACAAGAGCCCACGTAGCCACGCGCCGAAGATGTGCGGGAGGTGGAGGAGATCAACTTCAACGTCTTCTTTACGCCCTGAGTAACATCGCGGACACCGGTTGTCACCAGCGCGGCGTTGACGGTGGGGCGGCAGCGGTGAGAGCGGTCGAGGGATCGGCCGCCTCGACTCCACACCAAGGATCGTGAACGCCTGACAACGGAACGCACGGCTCGAGTGGGGATGCGGAAATGTAACAATGCGACTTTTTTTTACAAACGACTCGCGAAGGTTTTTTTTATTTTAAGGTCCAGTTCCACAGGCCCCCTCGACGTCACCACCGCCCGCACGTGCCATAGCAATCGTGTGCAGGCGCGCAGCACCAGCGACCACCTGCCCGAGACGTCTTAGCATATCTCGCAATTGTTTACAAGAAACCAAACTTTGTTTTAATTTTTCCCGACCCCCCCCCCCCCCCCCGAAGATCACGTGCGGCTTGAGGTGGTGCGTCGGCGTGGCCGGCGCGCGACGACCGTGGCGGAGCACCCTTCCCCGCGTCCGTTCGCTCGCGCGCCGTGCCCCACACGCGTCCCAGGCCCAGCCAGCTCATCGTTTCTCCACCCGCCTTGGATAACCTCCCTAGGCCTCAATCCTGTCGCGTGACCCCGTTTTGAAGGCAATGCCAAACAAACTTTTAACCGAATATTAATCGCTCGACAGATGAGCAACGGTGCGGTGTGTATTGGTCTATCGTGCATTCTGCTCTAGCTTTCACCCCCTACACATATATAGACTGTGACACCATTTTGATGTGACTATAAGAATTGAGAGGTTGTGGTGTGGTGTGAGGGGGGGGGGGTCTGAGCCTTGGCCAGTGTGGTGAAGAAAGTCGTGGGTCTCAGTTCCCTTCAGCCACCGCAGGCGCTGCCCCTGGTTCTCGCCGTGACGTCGTCAGGCTGCCGGCCTGCCACTCGCCGGGGCATGGACCACCAGGGGCAAGCGGGCAGGGTGGGGCAGGTACAGCGGCGGTGTGGCCGGGTCGTCCCCCGATGTGTCCGCCGTCTAGCGTGCCGATGATTGCTCATGCAGGTGAGATCAAGTGCAATATGTTGTAATGAGGGGTGGTTGGTGGGGGGGGGTCTGACCGGGTCTTCCTCTGTGCCTCGTGCGCGCAGGAAGGATAATTTGGCTGCCCCATGTCGTTGTTCTGCCTCGTTTTTTGTTGGGGTTTTTTTCTCTGGCGCTGTTGATCGGATGCGTCTCTCTCTCTGTCTCTCTGTCTCTGGCCTAGCTGTTATCTAGACTCTCTGACGTGGTCGTCGCAGGAAATGGTTACATTTTTATATTGATATACCTTCTCATTACCAAAGTTTGTACGTACGGTGTATATGTAATTTCCTATATCGGGTTTTTGAACTTTGAACAGTTTTTGCAGACTTGATGTGTTACAAGTGAATCTCAACGTTGGTCGTGATGTTTGTATATCGGTACAAATGGGCAGTGATTGTGCACATTGTGTGTGTGTGTCTGTATATATACATATAGGATGTGTGGGTATTTTTTTTTTTACGTTACTACATCGGACACTCTCCGTCGTCTCCTGCGAGCTGCTGGAAGGCGGAGTGACTAGGCCTCAGGAGACCGGGCCTCGCTTTGTGACCATGGGCACGGCATGGATGCTCGCATATCCACATCATGAGAAGCAAGCGCAATCGATACAATTGCAGTGGTGGCTCATTATGAAGGGGCCGGAGGGGGGCTGAGGAGGGAGCCTGGCCCCATCAGTGAAAAACGATGAAGGAAAATAAACCACAACAAGACTTATCTGCTCATTATAAATATTATACAGTAATTTGTCCACCCGCCCACTCCACCCCACCGTGTCGCTTCTCACCTCCTCTACCCTTCCGCCCTACCTCTCACCTTTACACACCCCACGGATTTATTAAACCCCATTGGCCTCCACTGGGCAGTTGTGCCGAAAATGTATCTGTAGGTCGCTACGACCGCCCGCAAAGCCTGTTGCCTCTCCTCCAAGCGGGGCCTGGGAGTGAAATTCAAAAGACGGCAATACATTGTGGCCCTACTGGCGAACTCGAGTAATCTTTAGTAAAATCCTGGTAATGAGGTGTCCACGTGGTCAACAGCCTCCTGACGATGATGTACATCACCACCCTGGCTGGAAAGGCATCTTGACTTAATCCTGGGCGATTGGACGACGCTGCCTTAGAAATAACAAAAAAAGTTGACTTGGTTCACAAAAGTTGCCCAAAATACCCTGGCGGCATTCCGTTCTCCTGGAACCTATCCCGAAAAGTTGAACGCCTCCCTGTCCCTCTGTTGAATGCGGTGAACGCGAGGCATCGGCAGCCCACGGCGACCGGCAAAGTCACATGCCGGGCCCGTGGTGGCTGGGAGAGTGGTGGTGGTGGAGTGGGCAGGGGGGTAGACTGAGACGGGAAGCTTTCGCCGCACTTGATTAATGAATGAACCCGAACGCCAGTTCGCGCTTGATATTTAATTACAGATACAATCCTGTCGGTTAATTGACTTATCAGCCAAGGCACACACGGCGGGTTAATCGTGATTAATGGGCGGTTAACGCGCTGATATGGGCGTGACGGTGGGTGGGGTAGGCACGCACGCCCGCGTTTGCCGGCGCTCTCTTCGCTGTCAAACTTTGTCTCAGCCGGGCTCAGAGGGACACGGGGGTCGAGCAAAGGTCGAGCGGGCGCCGTCCGCTGCCGCGTGGCCTGCGAGCGACGTCCGATTTTCACGTGAACGGTGTCGGCGGATTTTGTTATTTAATTTTGAGCCGGTGGATGAAAATCCTCGGGCTTTGCGTCAACGATCGCTAACCCCGCAAAAAGACCACAAGACTTCACGAAACGACTTCACGGACGCTACGGAACTAACGCGTCTGAGTGAAGACGCAGACTAAAGACGGTTTAAAAAAAATATAAGAATAGGTTTGATACCCTTTTTGGCAATAAAACAGTTGTGTTAAGATGTTAAGCCACCGAACTGAAACGTTTTGCAAGGAATCATGTCTGCGTTAACCACAAATGCTTTGTGGTGAACATGCAAACAAACTGCAATAGGTTTAAGTTTGGTGTTTTTACATCTTAACACATGTTTTATTGCCATAAAGGGTATACAATCTATTCTTATACATGTATCTTGATACTGGCAAGGGAGGTCCCGTGATAAGACAGTTTTCGTTACATTATCACTGGTCAAAAAAAAAAAAAATTTCTGGCCTGGACTTTTGCAGCTGTTTTAGACAAATTTCAGGGTGCTGATTCCAAATCTGATCTCAGATTTGCTCTATCACATTTCATTTTATGCTATCGGCATACCCCATTTTCATTGATTTTACCCGAAATTAACTCTTGTCACTTATGATTGCAAGTTGTTGCGAGTCAGTGACTGCTTAAGTGTTAAAATATGGTGTTGTAATTTTTCGGATAGTGTGTTTATAATATCATTTTATGTAGATATCCACATTTATTTAATATTTTTCTTCTGCAATTTTTATTGAAAATGCAATATTTGATATCTCAAAAACCTGATGTGATCGACAAAAACTGATTCCAGATTTGGAATCGGCACCCCAAAATTACATTAAAACCGTTGGAATACCTTATGCCAGAAAAAATGTGTTGACCAGTGTTATCAAAGGCCGCAGTGCACTGAAAAAGACCAAACACGGCCGTTGGCTAAATATGTACATTATGCACAACAAGTAAATACTGAAATAACTAATTGGCTGACGTGATATTGGGAAGAAGTTGGGGTACTGGGGATTCAATGCCCCTCACACCAAGATTTCGCCACTCAGAAGTGTCCCGACTGAACATTTGGTTGCTTCGGTCGACCAGACTAAGAAGCTCACTCCGGGACATTAAACACACGGGACTTATGACTGTCACATGAATGACGGACTTACGTTCACACCGGCTGCTGTGAGGCCCTCGGCGCGTGGGATATGCGGTCGTGGAGCTATTCATGTCCGAGCTTTTCCTGGAGAGTCTCGCAGGGGCCGCCACGACTCCCCCCGACGCCATCGTCGTCGCCGTCACCTCGAGCCAGACAGGCACGTCTTAGGGTTGCCACCTTTGAGATACAAAATAACGGGCACGCATCGTGGGAAGATCGTGGCAGTGAGAAGAATATCCCACAATGCCAGATGATTGGGAGAACTGCGTGTGGATGCATCGTTTTGGGTGGTGTGTATTTAAGGAGCTGACAAAAAAAAACCCCACGACTTTTAATTGCCACCTCTGAGATACAAAATAACCGGCAGATATCGTGCGAAGATCATGGCAATGAGAAGAATATCCCACAATGCCAGATTATTGGGAGAACTGCGTGTGGATGCATCGTCTTGAGTGGTGTTTATTTTCGGAGTTGACAAAAAAACAACCCACACGACTTTTAATATTTGATATCCCGGGAGACTCTTGCAGATTTGTTAGGATGGCTTCCTCTAAAGAGAGGACGATCCTGGGGGGGGGGGGGGGGATGGGGAGGAATCAGAACAGGTGGCAACCCCTAGCCGTGTCCCCTGATCGTGAGGTCCCTTCGCGGCAAAGCGCCATTTAACGCGGGCCGCCTTGAACGAACGGACAAGATTTCCACATTTTTTTTTTAGTTTGGCGACGAAGGAGACGGGCAGACGGAGGATTTTCCCCTCGTTTCTCTCCGCACCGGTTACAAATGTAATGAGCGCGCGAGAGGCGCTGCGACGAATCCACAGCCGACATTTTCTGTCTGGTGGCATTTGCCACGATTTTGAATGCACTGTGGTAACAATGCTGCATGGTTTGCCTTACGCTTGTTACACGCCGGTCTCTCCCTGAGATGAATTGGCGCCGAGGATTGTGCAGCGAAATGCCAATACACTTCAGCATGCTGGCATCTTCACCACCACTCTCTGTGCTGCGTGGCTGTCATGTCATTGTTGCCTTATTCGTAGGGCCATTAAAAATAACACTGTGGGTTATTAGGCATTCACATTTGTGGGTGTGTTGGGTGTGCTTGCGCGCGTGTGTGTGTGTATGTGTACGCGCGAGGGCACTTTCAAATTCCTTATTCATTTTAAATTCATTTCCTTTTCCCTTGAGAATCGGGGGGGGGGGGGGGGCAAGGGCACGGGAATAGGAATTGGCGAGAATTATTTATTATTTATTTTGCTCTAAATGAAAGCTATTGTTTGCACGCGCGCGCACACTGCACCCATCCCATAGGTGTGCAGTCGCGTGTGCGTGCAGAGCAAATGTGAAATGGAAAATAACTTCGGTGGGGAGCGAGGGAATGGAGGGAGGGGGTGGGGTGGGTTACAAACAAATGGGGGGGGGGGGGTAATGCTATCCTCTGGGAGTGCAAACGGCCACTGCGGCCTCCGAGTCTCGTTTATCAGAGAAGCCATCGTCCTGGCGACGGGGCTCGTTAAAACCCTCGGCTCGCGGCCGGGCGAGCGCGCAGAACGAGGGGCTCGGGGGTCAGCTGCTGCTGCTGCTTCTGCTGCTGCCGCCTCTCCCCCGTTAGCCGCCGCGGAGAAAATGCCCGACGATGATGACAATGACGATGACGTCAAGAATGATGATGATGATGAGAGGTCATCGCAGAGGCATAAGTCATCTCCCTGCTGCGTTTTAGTCACCGGGCTCTGAAAACGCATTTTACGATTTTGTCCCAACCGCTGCAAAAAAAAAATCCATTCCCATCTCTTTGCCGTTATTATTTTATTTTTCTCACCGAGCTCGAGGGCAGGGACATTTTTTTTACGGACAACGTGGGTCTGACGATAACGAAGGGGTTTTTTGTTGTTGTTGCTGTTGCAAGATGAAGGTTCATCTCTCTTTGGCAGTCCCCTCGGATCAAGGACGACGTTCTTCCCACAGTGCTTCTGTGCGTTCTGAGATGACTGAAGAGCCCAGTGCGAGATCCGGAGACTGGCGCACGTGGGGGGCAGGGAGGTGCCGTTCGGGATGGGGTGCGCGGGTGGATGGAGATGCGCCCGTGTGGCTTTCTGTTGCGCTTGCCGATGAGACTAGCGTACGATGCCAACTCGGGACGCTTCTCCTCCTCTTCCTCCTCCAGTTTGTTGTGCCCTAAACCCACCCGCGTCCGCCCCACCTCACCACCCTACCACTCCTCTCGTTCTCTCTCTCGCGCGCGTCCCTCACTACGTAACGTGTCGAATGCCATAAACACAACCCAAATGCGACCAAAAAGTAAAAATGGTAAAAATGTCATGAATGAGGGGAGGAGTGGGGGGGGAGCAAGTGGTATGGGGGTAAGACATACCAGCTAACCAAATGCCGTCTCTATTCTAGATTTGAAGCTGTCGTGACTGCAAGGATTCATACTCTTAGGTTTTTTCGGTAAAGTCACGTAGTTAAAAAATTATAATAAAAAAATCATAAAAATGACTAAATTAAATCACGACGTTTCGGAGGCAACACAAGTCTCCGTCTTCAGGTGGGACCGTCACAGCCAAATGTACTGTATCAAGTGCCGTCTCTATCTATCTCTAACCAGTACGCTGACCGACTGCAAATATGAACCATACACCTAGCCTGAAACAACGAGGCAATCGTAGAAGCTCTCCCGCTAACCCGAACCAAATAGATACGAGCTACTATTACTTGACTGCCACTACCCCTGACCCCATAACCGTACCGCTATCCCTAAACAACAGATCAACCAGCTACAGGTACTAACCCCAAGGCCGTAGCCATGGAGTCAACATTGGGGGGGACCAAATCTTCCAGGGGGTCTGGGGGTCCCAACCCAGAAAAAATATCTAAATTTGAAAACTAATTTCCTGCCTAAAATATAAAAACATTCACTAACACATGGGATATACTTTTTATTAATTTTTTTACAATAATGTCTAATAGTGTATTGTATTACATTGCTCTGTTTTAACTTTTTTTTACCATTTCTTGTTTCATTGTATGTAATGGCAGAGATTAGGGATTAATAAAGTACAACCATAACCACAATCATATGAACACAAATCTATGCGTTGATTTATATGAAGACAAGTCCAGATATAGTGGCCAAGGTTTAGCAAATTGTTGTTTTTATTTACATAGGATAGCTATTTTTTATAGCAATATATTGGGGGGGGGTATCAATATATATTATAATTACGGCCTTGACTAACCCTAACCCTTCGATTTAAAGCTTTCGTGACTGCAGGGATTCATCTTCTTGGTTCTTTCGGTAAAGTCACGTAGAAGGGAAGTAATACATTGTTTTATTATGTTTTATTTTTATTATTTTATTACTTCCCTTCTACGTGACTTTACCGAAAGAACCAAGAAGATTTAACCCTAACCCTTGCCAACCAACCACTCATTGATCCGAGTGCGCATCAACACAGCGATATACCGCTCCGCTTCTCCCGATGCAGCAATCTGGCCCAACCACCTCGGTGTATAATTATAGATGTTGCTCGGAATCAGTGTACCACAATAATTTTTAGAGGGGGGCCACTTTCGCCGACGAGACATCAGTGTGAGGGCCGCCACACATTTGAAATCTTTCGGGTTTGGCAGCACGATGTTTTTTTTTTACATTTTTTAATTGACAGGGGCCGCCAATGGCCTGAGGGCCTTACAATGAAGACCTCGACATCAACATCCAGCCATCTACAAGGACGAGTCATCCCTTCCTCTAACCCCACTTATGTTATTTGACCAGGGCCTCCTAGAAGTTTGTTGGTTTTCAGTTTTTGTGGTGCCCAACGGGCAGCTACGACATCCTCCACGGGTAGAAGTGGACGTTGCACATACGCGAAAATATTTTATACCCCAGGAATGGATATTCACGAAGAAAATATCAATGTTCTTAGGTTTTTTCGGTAAAGTCACGTAGGCAAAAAATTTAAAGTAATAAGAATAAAATAAAATAATATATTATTATATCATATTATTTTATTTTTACTTTTATTAATTTTTATTTTTTACCTACGTGACTTTACCGAAAAAACCTAAGAATATGAATCCTTGCAGTCACGAAAGCTTCAAATCTAGAAAATATTCCCATGAATATTCATTCCCCTGAGGAACACAACTTGAGGAAAGTTGGAACCAACATTGGGAATCTGGTTCTCCTCTTCAAAACATATTTTCTCCCTTATTTTTTGGTAAAATCTTTCTTTGCATGTAAGTCTGAAATATTAATGTTTACTAAATAAATAAGCAGGCAATACGCCTATTCTCCACCCATATCTGTCCCTGCATGTAAAACATATCTAAAGTATTTTTCACACATCCCGTTAGCCGCACGGATTTCCCGGGAGTGGATAATTTCAGGAGCATTGGTTTACAGTCGCATTTGAAAAACCTGGACCAGTATTAGACTATACAAATAATCATCATGATCAACCATGATCAATCTCCTGCCGGATGAAATTCTCCCTAAGCTGGTGCGCATCTCACGGGTCTTAAAGTTGCAACAACAACAAAAAAATCCAATCCAGAATTTGCACGTGAACTAATTTCAACTCTCCATCTTTTTGTCGGACGTCCTTTAGTCACGCGAGCCAATAAAATGCACGCGTGCTGATTGGTTGAGCCACTCGATGGATGTAGGCTCTCGGGGCATTGGAGGGGGCAGTCTTGGCTGGGTGGCTGCTGCTGCTGCTGTTGATCACCATCATTCTAGATTTGAAGCTTTCGTGACTGCAAGGATTCATATTCTTAGGTTTTTTCGGTAAAGTCACGTAGGTAAAAAAATTAAAATTAATTAAAGTAAAATAAAATAAAACGTCGTGATTTATATTTTATTTTACTTTTATTAATTTTAATTTTTTACCTACGTGACTTTACCGAAAAAACCTAAGAATATGATCATCATCATCTTTCCCTTCAGCTTAAGTGACGCAGGAGGTCAAGGGTCAAGGCACGCCGAGTTCGTGGAGGGCCTCCACGTGGCTAACACGATGACTGGGAGACTGGAGCGTCGCTGTCTTCATTGCTTTAGCTAGGCACTCGTGGGTACCAAGGGGCCGTCCATAAATGACGTCACGCGATTTTGGACGATTTTTGACCACCCCCCCCCCTCCATCGTCACACGGCGTCACAAAAAGTCAGACCCCCCACCCTCAAATATGACGCCACAAAGCTCTGCCCTCCCTCCAAAATAAAACATGCTTCAAATCGCTTCAAACTATTGTCATTGTAGTGCGTATTTAACGTGGCGCTACACTCTGATGTTGTAGGAGCAAACATTTATTAAAAAGTATATTTAATTAAGTAGAAAATATTGTCTATATTTATTTAAGGTTGCGCATTTTTACGTGACGTCACATTTCTCAAACCCCCCCCCCCCTCGTCACACATCGTCACAAATGTCTGACCCCCCCCCCCCCCAGGTGCGTGACGTCATTTATGGACGGTCACCAAGGTGAGTACTATACAATGCTTATGACCAGGCGAGTGTACGACTTTGGGCACATTTGTTGGTGGTATATGTTTAGTTTTTGTTGTCGACTTCAGTTTTCACCAAAAGCACTCTTCCAACCTCCTCTTGTCAACATCTTCATTTCATCATTGTTATTCCACTACAGCACAATTTAAATACCTGCCCGGGGTACACATGCTCGCCTGTGTTTCCCAGTTGGGTCCGTCCCAGAAATATTTTCATTATTTTTTTCAGATCACTTTTTCTACTTGACTTGTGGGGGCATTAATGGAATACTCAGAATGTGATGTACTGAAGGGAAATACTTGGTTTGTGCCACCAAGCAATGAAAATTCTCCAGTTTGTGGACATTTTTTCCAGACCTCAGTTCGTGGACCTGACATCACGAAATCTTGGGAGCTAAGCGTCCAAGTTGAGCCTGGTTAAGAACGTTGAACCTCATTGGAACCTCATTTGCCAGTAAAAAATATGATAATTGGTTTTTTACCCTTCTATCTGGCAACAAAACTGACACCTTTTTTTACAAGGAGTCATCGTTTACATAGACCACAATACCTGCAGTCATAATGCAAACCAAAAACATAACTCTGATAATGTGCACTTTCCTTGAAGTTGATTGGTCCACACCCGAGACAGCTTTCCTTAGAGCCTAGTCTCACATGGGTTGGACCAATTATCAACGTTGAACCTCTTTCACACCGTACGTAGCCAACCGTGCTAATCGGAGGTGCGGTGCTTGGGTGTGCTTGCCAGGTCTTGTAGCCGTCACGTGGCCAGGAGGTGGTAGCGCATGAGATCCTCCAAGTGCAGTACTGGTAGCGCATCCGTTGCTTGTCGCAGAGCTTCAAGGGTTTCGAATCTGGCAGGGCCGCTGTGGTTAACGTGGACGTGAAAGATCACAGGTGACATTAAAGACCCCGTGCTGCCACTTCAGGAACGGGTGGGCCACTGTGTGCCGGCGTCACCGTCAAACGTTGAAACATCACAGCACTTTACTCTCAAAATAACGCAATTGCTAATCGCGTAGGGATTGTTGCCCTGCACTGAGAACAGTTGCCAGGATCCTCTTGAGACTTTGGTGAGGATTTCCCTAGCAACTAAATGTATACGCAAATGATTACCTTGTCCAATCGTCACCATGCAGGACTCTCTTGAAACATTCTTGGAGAATAAATGAGGTTCACCTGGGCAAATGGCATTATTGGGCCCGTCATCCTCAACCGCGAATGAGACCTCCTCGCCTCAACACTCAAATCGCTCCACTGGCTCCAAATCAAATTCCACATCAATGCCAAGATCACACTAACTGTATTCAAACCCATCCATGGACACGTCCCTGCCTATCTCTCCCCTTCTCATCTCACTCTACACCCCATTGTACACTCCTGCGCTCCAGCAACACGAGGCTTTTTATTTAAAGCTTTCGTGACTGCAGGGATTCATCTTCTTGGTTCTTTCGGTAAAGTCACGTAGAAGGGAAATAATAAAATAATAAAAAATAAAACTTTATAAAATAAAATAATTCTCACGACGTTTCAGCCGTCCTCGGCTGCTTGCGTTGGAGGACGGCTGCTTGCGTTGTGGCCGAAACGTCGTGAGAATTATTTTATTAAGTTTTATTTTTATTATTTTATTATTTCCCTTCTATGTGACTTTACCGAAAGAACCAAGAAGACAATTGTTTTACATGCATAGTAAAATAATTGTATGTTTTCATTTGCTATACGGCCAGATAATACGACAAATCACTAACCTTAAACACCCAGTCGTTCATAAAAGTTGAAGGCAGTATAGTACTATAGTAATAGAGCAAGTACAGAATCACTGAACCGGAATTGATAGCTTGAAAGCATTTAGCGCGGGGCCCTTGACAGTGCGGGGCCCGTAGCTACGTATGTAGCTACTTTTGCTACTAGGATAATCCGGCACTGCCTGCTTCCATGACCAGGTCCGAGCTCAGGACCTTTCTTGTTTCCTCTGCCTATGACTTACTGCCTCGGTTTGCTACGTGCGGTTGCGAAATAAGTTCAACATACGGTAACACACGTGTCCACTTTTTCTGTTAAGTGTCATGGGATGAGATTTCTTTAAGACGGTATATAAATGCAGAGTTATTCGCAATATTATTCTACTGGTTGGAGGCCAAGTGGAGGACATTGGCTGCTAGAGACTCATCTGTGTTTGATAATGCAACAATCACTAGGCATGCGATGTTTCACATCGTGGCACAGTCGGTACATTTTCACAATTTGAGGTCAGTTAAATTCGGTGACATGGTCCAAATGTGTAGCACATTCGCCGCTTGTGGTACAGAGGTCCGCGGTTTGAATCTGGCAGGCTGCCCTGGGAATTACTGTGGGCGAGTTAACTTGAAACGTGCGAGTAGGCCATTGTGTGCTGGCATCACAGGCCCACGTTTTTTTTCATTTTAGAAAAAATAACTGCAAGTTACTCAGTTTGGATTATTACCTCGAAGAAAGAATTGCCCCCCCCCCTCCACCTAGGAATGCCCGCTTGCAGGACAGTTTCCAAGTCACCTTGTTCCGCCCAGGGACAGCTTCCACTGGGGGTGCTCCTTCAAAATGTTCAGATAAGATTGTGACGTGGGTCACTTATCGCGTATAGAGCACTCTGAGGTGCTCTGGCGTAATGCGTCAAATATACAAACACATTTTTTATCTTTCATATTATTACCGAATAATCTTTTGGCTCATGTTTGTCAGCTGGTGTTTGTGCTATTGGACTAAAACACGCACGCAAGCATATAGTTATCATATAACTTACATCAATCATAAATAATACGGCCACGTACCGTATATCATTACACACACATGTATCATGAGTTTAAGAATCGTTGTTCATCGACGGATCAACACGGATCGTCATTCGCTGAATGATTCACGGTTACCCACAATCTCCGTCGTAGATGTCCACTGGAAGCCATACCGAGGTGTATGGGCATGGGCAGCATCCTTAATCTAGATAGACATTCGCCTATCAAGTCCTTATATATTTGAAGCCGGCTCTATATATATAAGGACTTGTTTCAGCAGCCTGTTTCTCTAACCCACCTGAGGACGATTGCTTGTGTGGCGATCGAAACGTCGTGATCAATTATTTTATTCTACCCACGTGACTTTACCGAAAGAACCAAAGAGTATGGATTCCTGCAGTCACGAAAGCTTGAAATCAAGATTATTTGTCTTATTTGGCAAGGCGTTTGTGAACATCAGCAGGCAACAATTGCACGTTTAATGGTGTGTAAGCCACTCCCCGGCATTCGACGTCCTAGCTTGAGTTGGAGTAACGTCCACTCGTTCCACGGGAGAACGCGCATTATATTGGGCCGCATGAAGGCTTGCGCCTCACCGCATTAGCAGCCAAGATCAATCCATTCTAGATTTGAAGCTTTCGTGACTGCAAGGATTCATATTCTTAGGTTTTTTCGGTAAAGTCACGTATTGAATTCAAATTAATACAAGTAAAATAGTACTTATTTTACTTTTATTAATTCGAATTTTTTTACCGAAAAAACCTAAGAATAAGATCAATCCACTGCGGGATGACGGCCTCATCCACACAACGGATGCTCAACAATCACATTTCCAGTTATGCGCTCTCCCGACGTGCCGCTGCTGCGCTACGACGCCACGAGACCCGTGTCTGTCACCGTACTCTGGGGGCGCTGGCGATGAAAAGGAAACAGGTGCTTGGATCTGTTTAACTTTTTTTTTTAAACAAGTTTTTTTAAACCACATTTTTCCCAATTAGCAGCCTTTAACGAAATCTGCGTTTAGAAGGCTGTGGCTCGCCGAATAAGGACGGACGGGTGGTGATGGGTGGTGGCGTGTGGTGGTGCGTGGTGATGGGTGCTGATGGGTGCTGCTGCTGCTGCTGCGAATGTTTCTGTTCGGACGAAGCCTCTCCACAATTCGCTGGTGGCTGTTTCCGTGTGGCTGCAACCCCCCCCCCCCTCCACAATAACGACGCCACCACCACCACTACCAACCAACCACCACCAACGTCTGGCTTTATCGTGCCAGCGTGGCAGCTCATTACTAACGGTGAATAACAGCGAAGCGCGCGCAGTAGGAGGTGGCTGGCTGGGTGGGGGTGGCGAGTGGTTACGATACGGGAGGCCGCGCGCGCGCGGGCGTTGTGCATTCGCATCACGTCGCCCGAGAAAATAAGAAACGAAACGCGCCCTCTTCGTGATGACGACGATGAGAAGGAGACCGGGTGGGGGGAAAGGGTGGAGGCTAGCTGGCTCTGGCTGCTCTGGCTGGCTGGCTTGCGGCGAGTCGAAATGATGACCGACCTCCTCCGTTCCTTGGTGCCATTTCACGAAAACGCCGGGGTATTATTCCGTGCGCGACCCGCCACAGGAACGGAACTCGGGGTAGATTTTTTTTTCGTTCTCCTCGCGCCAAGCGGCTCCTCGGGGGGGTCCCCTCGGGGATCAGAAGAGCACCCCCCACACCACCTACCAACCCACCCACCCAGACCCCCGCGAGCTTTGCGAAGGTTGTGTTTTTTGCCGTAAGTCCTCCCGAAACTGATGCGGGATACTTGATGATTGCACAACATTGAGGTAGGAGACATTGACAACTCCTCCGTTCAGTGTTGCGGCAGAGACCACGACCCCGGTTTGATCGTACGGATTCGACTCGTTAATTAATGCGCCGATGTTCCCGACGCAATTATCTGTAATCGAGGTTTTTATTATTATTTTTGGAACGAAACGGCGGGGATTTCTCCACAAATCTGGCTGTCGCATGACGATGCCGGTTGTAATTACTGGCGAAGCGTCGTACTCAGATTGTAAATGTTGTGGATTTGCTCTCCAACACACCGGTGTGCTATACTTAGTGACGAATTGGCACGTTCTGTTTACGTGACAAACCTTACTAATTTGCTGTCGGGTGGTGGCGGGTTTAACGACACATTTATATATTTACGCGATCTAACCCAAACCCCAAAAGAACCTGTACTATGGATGATTTTGGTCGCGAAAGCCTGCGCGTTAAACAGGGTTTTTTGTGTGATTTAGATCGCGTAAATATACACGTGCCGTTAAACTCGCCCACGTGTTAAAACTGACTCACCAATTATCTCTGCCTAAACCACTCCCAACAGCAACACCCGCCGATTTCCAATCGTTGAGGGTTGCACGGAGGCTACTGCCACACGTGCCGCTATATGTCCATAAGCTGCGTTGGACAGGTCGAGTGATCCATTTACAACGCATACCCCCACTCGCTTCTAATGACCCTGCTATTGATAATTGGTTCTTTACCCTTCTATCTGGCAACATTTTTTACTGGCAAATGAGGTTCCCATAGTGTAGACCCTGCTATTACTTTTGCTCTCAACGGACGATTGAATATTGCGCAAGAGTGATGGTTCCCTGCCTCGCAGAGACGGTGACTGTTAGCAGATTCGATAATAAGGGGAGGATTGAGATCGGTGGGAGACGCGGAGAGAGGCTTTTTGGGTTAGAACGCGACGGTATAAATGTGTCGTAACCCTCCACCACCCGACACAGCCAGGGGCCGTCCGTAAATGACGTCACGCACCTAGGGGGGGGGGGGGTCAGACATTTGTGATGTGTGACGAGGGGGGGGGGGGGAGAAATGTGACGTCACATCGAAATGCGCAACTTTAAATATAGACAACACGTTCTACTTAATGAAATAGACTTTTTAATGTTCTCTCCTACAACATCAGAGTGCAGCGCCACATTAAATACGCACTACAATGACAATAGTTTAAAGCGCTTTGAAGCATGTTTTATTTTGGGGGGGGGGGGCAGAGCTTTGTGACGTCATATTTGAGGGGGGGTCTGACTTTTTGTGACGCCGTGTGACGAGGGGGGGGGGGTCAAAAATCGTCCAAAATCGCGTGACGTCATTTATGGACGACCCCTAACCCCAAAAAAACCTTTATTATGAATAATATTGATCGCGATATCCTACGTGTTAAACGGGCTTTGATATATTGTCGATAATTCCTACCTGATATTTTAGTGGGAGTATCCAGCAGTGGATCGTCCTGTACAACAACGGACACGTTGCACTCCTGTGACGATGACTCTCTGCCAGTGCATGGACCAGAACCAAACTCAGCGGCTTTCACTCAAGCTGCCAACACATACTTTGCAACAATAAAACACATTTTTAAATCTTGCCAAATAAATGTGATTTGCGTGATTTATGCATTTAAAGGAACTAGTAGGAAGGTCCAACTGGGAATCAATGAGGGGGGGGGGGGGGGTGGGCACGCTCCTATCTGCTGTATGATTTTGAAACGGCCTCGTGGTCAACGGAGGTGCCGTTGTAAATAGTAGAGCGGATAAGCACCGCCAGGGTTGTGCCAGCCCAAATAAGCCAGTTAACATGTTCCAACATTTTAAATCTCGCCCGCGTGAACAACATAGCACAAGCTTTCAAATGACACCTCGGTAGTTGATATTCGTGGAGTGGTCTAGGTATCCTGTTGACAAACATTCATGCATACAGATGAACTGCTTGAAGTGTTATGTAACATTATTTGG
Source organism: Lampetra planeri (assembly GCF_965212315.1). Classification (NCBI taxonomy): domain Eukaryota; kingdom Metazoa; phylum Chordata; class Hyperoartia; order Petromyzontiformes; family Petromyzontidae; genus Lampetra; species Lampetra planeri. The sequence goes on along the minus strand of NC_136145.1, from coordinate 2,895,361 downwards.
TGGTGCTGATGCATTGGAACTGGTACACTAAGCACCAATGACACAAACTCAACACATTCATCAATTAAAATGCCTTAATAAAGAAAAGTATATCGTAGGTGATCTTTTGGGCAATATCCCTTCTTCACAGCACAGGTAATGGTGACGACAGCTTTTCTACTTCAGGTAGAATGGGCAAATAATATGAACATGAATCATTGCAGGAGCCACCTGGAACTTCGCAAAAACCACGATGGGGCATCATAATAATACGCCCATTATTTTGGCCAGCACCATATTTCAGAGACAATGGCACAAGTCCCGAGGCCTGTGGAGATGATCGAGTCACTGGAATATTATAACAATGCCAGCAACTGTCACCAGGTGAATATTACACATTCCTATGATGGAAATGTTTTTTTTTCTTTCATAGGACAACCACGAGTGACTTCCCCCACAAAATGGTACCGATTGTATCGACCCCAGAGGCGAGATCTTTTCGTAAAAAAAATAAACTGGAAGATTGGTTTACACATAACATTGTTCCTCTATGCCACTGCTTTACCAAGTTTCCATCGTATGTTGAACTTTGGCACCGTATGTACCCAACCGTGCAAATCGGAGGTGCGGGGAAAGGACAACGAAACAACAAAAAATTAACCCGTAAAAACAAAGTTTTTCACTATAAATCCTTTATATGCGTGGCGGCTAGAGTCCTCTCGTCCTCTGGCTTGAGATGGCTGCCACCTATGGGTCAGATGATTGCCTGCCACCATTAAGCAATTGATAATTAAATATAATTAATTTTTTCCTAAAAAGTGTAAAATTTTGGAATTTTTATTCACGAAAATAAATTGTCACGCACGAGTCTATGTGCAAAATGTCAGCTCGATTGGATCACGGGAAGTGGGTTAAAAAACGACCGAAAGATTTGCACGGTCGTAAGAGCGCAAGCAAGCAAGTGAACTTAATATAAAGGATTTAAAAAGCTCTAAAGAAAAGTTTTCAATCTAGATGATTTAAAAGTGCATAGCTCCAGTGGCTTCTGAATGTCGGAAGAGCGTTCCAGACGAACGCAGAAGCGTATCTTGAAGAGCGCGATGCGGTGAACGCAGAGTCGCTTATAGTCAACGAGTTGCCATTAACAGTTGTTGGCAACAAATGGCCTTAATAGTTCGAGTGTATGGCGGCCTTAAAGGTTAGCAACAGGTGGTGCTGTTCACCAGCCAACCCCCAACGTACAGCCGCCCGGCCCTCTAGCATTGTGGGACTCCTTGACACTAATAACTCAATGAATGGCACTCACTGTGGAGTGTAGACCCTTCACTGACAGAGTACAACGCCGAAACAGCTCATTTGTTTTCTTTTATTACAAAGAACAATGTACAAGTAATGGTAATGGAGTATGAAAACAGTATAAAAATTAATTTTTTGCTTATTACCAACACAATAACAGTATATAAAATGCTAGAAATCTACTAAAACATAGGACACTGAATGTTCGTCTAATACCACTATATGCCAGTCATAACTAAAAGCCAAACATTACGGCACATAATGCTTTTAAAGACACCATTCCCACTCGTTTCTTCATAAAGCACTTAACGCTCAATGGTAACTGATAGCACCCAAAGGGGGGCAAACACAAATTCAAATGCTTTGTACCTGAATGGAACATTAGCGTCACTTGTTTTTTTCTTAACGTGCCAATCACAGACCATGGAACACAGCAAACGTGAAGGAAGACCACACTTACAGCAAGAGCATTCACCCTTTTTTTTATCGTCACGCGTTTTTATAAACCTCGATGCTGTACAGTACGTTGTCATTTTTTTTTATATAAACAAGCACATAAAAACATATCTTGACATTACTATTTAAAAACACAGTATTCAACCGTTCTTGTGATGTTGAGTCCAAAAATACCGGCATCTTTGATTGTTTAAACCATAGCAGCGTTGTTGTTTGTACACTGGGGGGGAAGTAAACACAGCATCTGCACATGTACATTTCTACAATCTCAAAATTGTAAAACAATGCTGAACATAAGAAACAAAATTAAGTGTTCTAAACCTTCCTTTTCCTTCCTTGCGGTTAGTGTTGCATCGTTTATTTGAAAGGTTACATCGATTAGCATCGTTAGTTAGCATTCTCTCAAACGTAGATCTAACACAAGAAGGTGTTATACACTTTGGGATGGGCAGCGCTGAAGAGAACGCAGCAAAAGTGGCTTTTGTTCATTAAATATGATTTGGCTATCAGTTTACCAACTGTTACTGGAGGGGGAGAGGGGGCTGTCATATATTATTTCTTGCGCAAACCTAAGAACGTGCACTTTAACAATCAGGGTTTATTGCCATTCGTTTTTTGGGCAAATTTAAGTCAATAGATACAGTATATAACTAAGCATAACCCAGCACGATGAACCTCATGTAGCAAAGAGCAATGCCAACACCGTCTTGTGACCACGCTAACAACTTGCGTGTCTTCATTTTGATACAAAACATACAAACAAGGCAACGGAAAGTAAAATGGTGTGGGAAGTTTGTGGAGTCATTCACAAGCAGCAGAGTACCGTTCACAAAAAAAGAAACGCCATCTATTTATCTCAAAAGGACCCCCACATTTCCATCTCTTCATTCTATTCATGTACAGCATTACCCATGCCCAACACCGCCGGTTGATTCCTGGCACAAGAGTCCCACCTCATCATAGGCTGACCCTATGCAGAGCTATTTGTCCGAATAGACCCCAATTGCTGCAGGAATCGTCACTGCTCATTCGGCAGATTTCTCCCGCATCCCAATGCATCTCATCTGCGACATCCGACATGCGTCCGTATTTAATTTGGTGTATGCACAAAGAAAATAAAAACCACAATGGATAAACAAAAACACCCATTATATGCCGTTCCTACATAAATCTCGCAATCCGTCCCCACGGAGGAACCTGACCCTGCCTGTTTTCACGTAATTACCCCGCACCGCTGGGTGAAATGATGGGTTCCTTTATTCCTATTCCTCAAGGCCCCCGGGCTCAAATAGCCGCTGCACCCCTTCCACCCTCCTCGTTCAGCCCCACCTCGATTGCGTGTTCAAACTGCTCGTTTCACGAGGATGGAAGAACATTTACGCAAATTTGCAGCACCACCTGCATTCCGTAGTGGCTCAAAATCGCACGGTTTCCTCTCTTTCTTTATCGTCTGAACGGATTGCAGAGCAGGACACCATGGTGCCTGGCGAGCCCCTGGTCATTGGCCCAATGCATCCGCCTCCCTCTGCTGTCGGTTACACCACACTCTGGGCCCAATTGGCAAGACGCACGGGACATGCGATATAAATAGGCTTGCTAGAATTACTGGTCGCTTTTTTTTGGAGATATTAATAGAGGGTCATGTAAAGATTTCTCAACTGTGTTTCATCTCAACTGTGTTTCACAAACAAATCACTTTTAATAGGAACCAACTTTCCAAACTTCTATTCTCCAAGTGAAATTGTTATGACAATATCAATGAAATACTCAACTCGTGTTTTCACATCACTTTACAAATCTGATTTTACTGCGTTTAGATTCACAAACGAAACCGTACTGTATTCACAGTTAGAAAGATACAGTAGCTTGTTCTGACATGGTAACATACCTATGATGTATTTATTTTGAATTACAGGGTCTCTGCCTTTACATCATTTCTATTTTTATTGATCACCGATGACAACTTTGAAAGCCCTACATACTTCTCCACCATGAAAAGGCACCCGCCCCCCCCCCCCCAAGGCTGCTTTTAAGAAATTGCCAGTAATTCACACTTTTGCGCCGTGTCCCTAATGAAAAAGAAATGAAAAAATAACAAGAAAAGAAAATGAACAGTGCAGATCAGAGTGAGCGAGCAGATGCTCCTTCATCCAGAGCACACGTGTTTAACTTCAAATTCCCTTCATGCACTCAATGGCTCCCAGTCATGTAAACAATGAGTACGATACAGAAATCCATCACTACAAATTGTCACTATGGTACAAGTTTTTTTTTTCTTCAAATTACTGCAATGGACGCAAGTTCAACATCACGACAGCACTAAAGCATGGGACACATTACTTTTTACCGTAGCAAAATTGTCGATATCTTTTTTTTCCCCGCCCCCCCCAATCCCCTAAACCCCTAACCAGTGAAATATTTTGTATGAAAAACCATACATCTTATAGCTGCCACGAACGGACACACAGAAACCAATACACGGAGATCTTGAATGCCTGCTGCTAACGACGCAGTAAGCCTACCCGAACAGAGGGTCGTGTTAGGAATTTCACTGCCTACCCCATAAAACACACGTGGCACACTGCTAGATTTAACAAGCACAGGAACTCAAAGCTCTCATAAGAGAACACCACAACCAATCTATGCACGTTTCAAACATCAGGTTGAGTAACATTCCAGGTAGACGTTTAAACAAAACCATATCTGAATTTAAAAAAATGGCATTTGGAGTAATGTTTTGAAAAAAACCAAAGGGCTCCGCTGTGTTTTTGACCCTTCAGCACATTTAGTGTTTTATAAAATATGAAGAGAACGTTTAGGCCACTTTAATTTTGCCTGCCTTGTTTTTGTGCAAAACTATATATTAATGCGTCAATTTGTAGTCAAGGGTCTTTTTTGTTGCATTTTCAACCTAGTTATATATGAATAATTACCAGCAATTAACACGTGGCCCAGAAAGCAATTATCTCAAGCCAGACTCTGACCTCTCATAAGCACTGGACCAACACGAGTTGCCTCGGAACCGCATCCCTCGAGCAGAGATGATCTAAAAACGAACTCTGGCGGGAGATCGTGTCTGCAAACACAGCTGTTCACTGGCGCACAGTCACAAGTTTGCCTGGTAAACATTGGATACGGGTTACAGGTGTTTCCTGGGGCCATTCGCCACGAGAGATTTGGGCCCCTTTTTTGGTAAAGACACCTCTACTGGGTACACACGCTTGTCATATGCGCTCAAATTTTAAGATATCGTCGCTCGTGCATTGCGAGCGACCCTTCATCGATTGTGTCGCGCAGGTCTGTGCTTGTGAAGTAACCGTTCGGCGATGGCTATACAGCGCTGCCCACTTACAGTGATGATACCAGGTTAAGTGGCGGAAATTAACGCAAGGCTGTAAAAATTACATCCAATTTTTTTTTACTTGCACTTAAAATTGTGGGACTGTGGAGAGAATTACCTATTTAATCTTAATTATTTTATCAAGCACTGTGAGCTTGCACTATTCCGCTCGGATTTTTTTTGTTCCTGCCCATTATGAACAACGTGTAGCAAATCTCCTGCAGGCTGATTGTACTGTGATGTATTACAAATGGGCATTTAAACCCGTTTAGAACTATACAAGCTTATCCTACGTGCATCCTGGCATGACATCTCGATGACACCGTGAGTTACAATCATCTTGCAGCAGTGGCTGGGAGGAACGTGAACGCCAGACTGTACGCCAGACGCGACGGATCACGTTAACTTGGCATCCTCTATGATTTGGAAATGACACAAAAACAGTATTAGTGTGTATGACCGTCGCTCGACTGACCCAGGCAGCTACAGACTTATTATAGGTTCGGTGGACACAAGCTTTAGTGTAGCGTTGCTTCGCAGAGGGGACTGGAGGTTGCAACAAAAAAAAAAGCTACGGGCATCGCGGGCGGGCAAGTGTCACTCGCCGGCCGCGTTGGCCGGCGAGGGCTGCGCCGTCTGCGCCTGCGTGGGTGTGAGCCGGTGCAGAGGACCGTCCCCCCCAGCCATGCACCCGTCGCATGCCCACACAGCACAGTCCTCGCGCGCCAGCAGCTTGTAGGCCAGCTCCGAGAGGCCCGCGCACTCGCGGTGGAACCAGCGCTGGCACGCCACCTCGCACGGGATCGCCTCCTGGCCTTCGCTCACCTCCTGCAGGCAGGCTCCACACGCGTACGAGGGAGGAGGCCCCCCGCCCCCCAGGCCCACGGGCCGGCTGTTCACAGAGCCCGTCGGGGCAGACGCGCCGCTGGGCGCCGGGCCGCCGCTGTTGGCGTTGCCGTCTAGCGTGCCATTGTTGGGGCCCGAGTTCGTCTGGTTGGAGTTGACCGTTGGGCCGCCCATGGGCTGATTAGAGCTCGGGCTGCTGGTATCACCGCCAATCTGGCCACCAAACATGTTACTGTCTTGGTTGAAGCTCTTGAGGTTGATGTTGTTGGCTTGGCCGAAGCCTTTTGTGTTCTGGCCCATGTTCTGAATGGGTCCCTGTTGGCTGGAGCTTTGGCTGGGGCTCTGGCTGTTTATGTTGGGGCCGGGTCCCACGTGCTTGTTGTTTTGACCAGGACTTGGCCCGAACCCTTGGCCAGGTCCTAGCCCATTGTTTAATCTCATTGTGCCTTGGCTCATAAGCTGGCTCATGATAGGGCTGGGACTTTGGCTCATGTTTTGACCAGGAAGTCCTTGACTGAAGTTTTGGTTGGCGATGTGGTTGAGGTTCTGCCCGTTCCCCTGTGGAAGGTTTTGGTTGGGACCACCTATGTTTGAGTTTGGATTTACACCTTGTGGGGGACTCTGCATGAAGTTCATTCCAGGGCCAGGCCCAAAGTTTGGATTACTTGTCGGAGGACAGCCCTGGCTGAAGGCGGGACCGGGTCCGGGCCCACCAAAGTTTTGCGCTGCCCCCGGCCCGGCCATGGGGCCGTGAGGCGGACTGAAATTCGGCCCACCTCTGCCTGGATGAAACATGGGGGCGCCGCGCGGACCGTAGCCCACGTTGGCGGGGTGGCCGAAGTTTCCTCCGCCACCCTGGCCGAACCCCATGCCCATGTAATTGGGCGGAAACGGCGGCCCCTGGGGCCCGCCCATGTGGTGGTGCGGCGGGCCAGCTCTGTAACCCGGGCTTCCGTAAGGCATCCTCGGCGGGACGGAGCCCGGCATGCGGTAGCCGCCGTAGGGCCCGGGCGGCGGGAAGCCGGGACGGCTGCCCATGAAACCGCTGGGAGCCATCGGCCCCTTGGACGGGATGAAGTCATCGTCAAACGGGTTTGCGGCCACGAGGTGGTCCACCATTGGGGTCGGAGGAGGGGCGAACTCCGAGATGGGAGGGGGAGCCTGAAACGCACGACACATCATATCGTCATTTGCTGTCCAATGTCCAACAGTCGACATATACATTTGCAATTTAAAATACATCAGAGTTGTTCACCATGTGATCGTCATCATCAGCCATTGTATATCCGCTGTGAGAAAAATATTTCATCCCTCCCATCTCCGCAGTGATCATCTTCTAAGGAGTGTTTCTCTCCTTCGGCTGCCATTCAATTGCCAGTCTCGTCTATCGGCCACCATCCTGTCGAGCAATATGTCCTGCCCAAGCCCATTTACTTTTCTTAATTGTTATAATCAGATAAGCACTGTAGGAGGTAATACATTTTTTTTATGAAAGAATCTAGAATATGGCCACACAATTGGTAGGCAAAGCTTAATGCAAAGCCGTATGCTTGTGACAAGCACAGAAAGACTGTACTTGTTTTTAAACAGTGATCCCTAACACAACAGTTTTTTTATCGCTGAGAAAGCAAGGCCATTTACAGAATATGCACAAGTATGGTAATTTAATATTTAAATGCAGAGTATGCTGGGATTCCTGTTATGTACTGCTGTTGCATGAGTATTATCACGAATCCACAATTATGGACGTGGTGAAGTATGATTAAACGACCTCCATGACTGGAAAGGTATGGGAAGGACCTCATCTAGCAGTGGATCAAACTGGTTATCGTGCTTTTCACAAATATTATGGATTTAAATGTCACATTTCAGAAAAATTACTTGGTTCACTGATTTAGGAGATTGCATACATTTAAGTGTTTATCACAAAACAGAAATACATTTAGAACTTGAAATTGAGCTTCTCCAGTGAGTTAAAAAGACTGCGGGCCATAATTTTGGGGACCCAAATGCAGATATATTGGTAATTAGATTTTTATAGTTATAAGCAAAAATCGCGATTACATGCCATAACTCACCTTTACAGCCATTCTATAACACCATTAGAATTTACAACCACTACGATCATCTGTATTCGTTTTCTAAAAAGAGCAGCGTGAACAATAAATGTAAAATTCCTTGCCCGAGTCATCACAGGCGGTACGGTGAAGTATACATTTGTAAATACCAAAGAAATCACGTAAGATTCCACAAAACCAAAGGATGCCTGTACACTGCTTCTGTGTCCAGTAAAAAGGCAGAAACAGACAATAACAGTAAGTTATTATGGAAGAAAATTGTGATTGTTAGTCCTCATTGCACAATGTCCCATTTTAAGGCAATATGCACGAGGGTTTTCCAAGTACTTTAAAAAGTATTTAATACCCATCAATGGGTGGGATAATGCTCAGACCTACGATGAAGCAGACCGTTTCAAATAATGGAGTAATTCACATGTTAACAGCTGCATAAAACAATTGTTATTTTACACAAAAGGTTAAAACGTAGAAAAAAAGACTTGGGGCCAAATACATAGGATTGGTAAAAAAAACATCATTGACATTTACTGCGCAGTAATCTTACAATTTACTTTCGGTTTCAGCAAGTTCACATGTGTCCAAGAAAGCACGCGACCAAATAAACCGCTGCATTTTTTGTTTCCAGATGAATGCAGAGAAAAGCCAAGATTATACAAAGTAAAGAATGGAGGGCAGAAGGGGACAGTAGAGTCCAAGACCTATGGACTGTGGATTCTGGAGAGATAAGACATCACAAATTCAACAATGCCAACCCATTTTACACAAATTTAAATCACTTGATTTAATGCAACCGTTTCGACCAAATAATTACAACAAAATATATAAAGTACCCCCTTGAAATATATGATTTGCAGCATTTTGAATAGTTTTGCTTTGTTTTACAGGAAGGATTTTGTTAAATAGGTTGCAATAAATTGCATTACTCTCTTCCACGTAAAAACAGCCGTGGGGAGGAGATCACAGTGCTTCATGCACTGCAGTATGAACCCAGCCACTGAAGTTACATTCTCAGCCACGGCTAAAATCAGTGGCGAGCGAGATCTGACCTGATCCTGGGTCCTCACCCATTCACCAACTTGCACTGACCAGCATGGTCACGTATGGTCAAACAACCTCTGTCCAACAAGGCATGGGAAGGAAGCCCTTCATCCAGCAGAAGGTTGAAGGGCAGTACATGAATTATAACTGGCACTGGTCACGCATTTGCACCGAACACACAGCCAGGGTGAAGGGTGGGAGAGGGGAGGGGAGGTGTGACGTCAGCGTGACGCATGAACCCGGTTCGACGCTGTGTGATGCGGGTGAAATCAGGCAGATGCGCGTGGTGACCGTGCACTTCCCCGCCCGTGCACCAGCCAGCCAGCAAAACTTTTTATAACATAGCACGAATTTGAAAAGGGCTACTGGCAACCAGAGGCTGTGCACTCCGTCCACTTGAAGCAGAGCAGATGGGCTGCGAGGCTCGGATATGGAGCCCAGGATGGAGGATCTACTGTGAGGTAACGATGGGTGTTACAAATCTTTGGTTGAGACGATGCTCGCGAATGAACGATGCTGGGCAGTGGGTGCGACATTCTACCTGCGCGTTATTTCTTCTTTTCTTCTTCTCTGGGCTCCCCTGTGGACCAAAGAGGTCCTTCCCATCCGGGTCAGCCTCTGCGCCTGCTGCCCCACAAAAACAAATCAACGTTAACAACCAAAGCGAGCTTCGGACTACAGCTGGCCTATCCGATTACTTAGCTAATCGATTACTATACCGATTATCTGCTTGTATACTCGACAAATCGGATAACACAAAACGATTTGGGGGGGGGGGGGGGGAAGTTTCACCTCTGTTCCCACGTGTGCCACTAGATGTGAGGTGATGGGCGGGGCTTGAAGACATCATCGGCCTTAGCTGCATCACGTTGGGCATGGCTTGCAAGGGGTTTCCTGCCTTCGGGAGGCAGGATGTGGGGAGGGGGGGACGAGTAATCAACCACAAAAAAGTAGTCGATTACAACTTTGAGTTCACTAATCATTCCAGCTCTACTTCAGACTGATGGCTGTTCAGCAGTTGAACAAACAGCACTGGGTAACTGAAAACAGACTCACGCGGTGCAAAATACACTCGCACACAGTCCTGTGTTATTAGCTTACGTACCGTGCAAGCAGTGTCCTCGAAATAACGTGGGCGGATATACCGTGTCCCGCATATCATGGGGGTGTTTGTGCAGACATGTTGATAGCTGCGGCACTACACTGTGCCGATGAGTTAGCGCCAAGTAGTACTAGTTTAGTACTGTAACTACCTACTGTGTTCCAGAATTGGCTTTAGATGTTTCCTAGTTGACATGTGTTTTACCTTTCTTTTAAATATCATTTTATACATTTTAATAATACAAAAAGCAATATAACACACTCCTAGCTATAAATAGTCTACATTCGGTCTTGAGCTAAAATGGGACTTAATAAAAAAACGGATATACCGTGCACCCCCACCACTAAATTATCCTGCTCTTTTGAGGACAAAGTAGAGTTCCTTGTAAAATCCAGGCGTTTGGAATTTACGTGATCAGAAGTGGTTAATTTAAGCAACAAAAAGCATCAGCTAGTCAATGTATTTAAAACGTTTTGAACACCAATGGCAATATTAGAATTGGCAATTACTATTTTGTAGACTATTAGAGCACATGACTCACCAAACGTTTAGGGTTTTTCTTTATTTAGTTTTGACAATAAATTTGTGGCACTGTTTTCGTGCCTCATTAAATGCCCTATGTTAACATGGGATTACAACAGAAGTGGCGGTAAGTGTATAATGATTTCTGATGGCTGCTGCTTAACTTGCAGAATATTTTGAACAGCTACTCATTTACAATCAAGTTTGTTATCTGTTTGTTATCTGGATTTGCAGTGGCAATAGATTGACGATAATGATGTAACTTTAAAGATTCATGGCCAATAAGACGAATAAGAGTTTGATCAAAGGGCATGCAAATAAGGCTCTCCAATATTTTAATCACAATTAACGGAATTTGTACAGCTTCACGAAACGTCTAGAACCATTACAAAAATGAAACATCAACTCAACAAGTATGCTCCCCAAAGACAAGGCTGCCTCGCGTACCGTCACATTTGGGAATTAATTAAAATGAGGTTCGTAGGATAAAGGCTGAAGAAGAGACTTGTTTAAAATTGTGCCCAAGGACCGGCAGCAGCAGCAGCAGCCTGTAAGCAGCTCACGCAAATCGCTGTCCTGGAATGCAACCTGAAGACATTTCAACATCTCACGATCGCGATGGCACTTCTTCTGCCCATTGTCAACGGTGAAATAGTACGAGAAAAAAACCGTTCTCACAGTACAGTACACACGTATAAGCAGCAAATAAGCAAGATGCCAGAATCTAGCAGTGTGAGATTCATAAATGCCATCACCTCCTGCTACGTGGCCACGAGCGGCTAAACCGCCGTCATGTGCGGTGCAACCTTCACAACCTTTGAAACCAAAGCCATACGTTAAGCAATTTAGTTGTCCCCAACACTGACACAAAAGTGGGGCTGGGCAGAAGGACGAGGATGAATAGGAGGGCTGGAATGAGTCGTCGTGTTAAGACCCTGGCAAAAGGCTCAGGCTCCCCTACCCCGGCACCAAGCAAGAGGGATTTTCACAGCTCTTGATTATCCCGTGCACACCACAAGTAGCCTCACAACGACCAACAGCAGCCAACCCCACTACAGCAACACAAACAGTATCACTCACCACCATCAGCAGCAGCAGAAATAGCTGCTGCGCAGTAACCAACATCGGCAAGATGATGCACAAACATCAACACATAACCAGTAACAAACACCAAATCCAGCAACACCAACAAAACCAATGGCAGCATTACCAGCAACACGTAGAGACGACACCGGCACGAACACCAAATCCAGCAACAACAGCAACGCAAACGCCACAAAACGCCAGAGCGAGCACCGATGCTACCAGCACGTGCCGAGACACCAGACCTCGGGTACGGCGGCGAGATTAGGATGGTGAAGATGAAACCTCAGCCTCCTTGCCACCACGAGGCCTCTCTTATCCATGGGCTCCGTCGCCCAGAGAACATCGAATTCTCCCCCCCCCCTCGTTCAGGGTAACCACTTGCCATGGGTCCAGCTAGGTTGGAACTATCTGCTGGACATGTGTTAAAACAGCTTCATTGCTCATCGGATTCCTCCAGTAACATTTTTTTAATGATTCTGTTCCCTATCGCAGTCTCAGAGAAGCCCCCTTCCCATCCAATAATTCTATCATACGTGTGTCCCCTCTTACAAACGACCCCCAAGATCCCAAAAAAAACCTTTAGCACAAGTCCACCTTGTGAATAAACCCTAGTTTTGGGTCCCCCCCCCCTCCTCCTCGTTCAGTCAACCTACAATCCAGATCCTCTCATCCAGACGAACGCCTCGGAAACTCTTTATCGAAGGATCAACCATCTAGACCCCCTCTCCTCCAGGCTCCATCCCTGTCAAAGATCTCTGCTAGCCAGTGGACCCCCCCTCCTCATCTATAGGAACCCTTAGTCCGAGAGTTCCTACCAAATCTCCGTCAGCAACTCTTCTCTCGACCCTCTCGTGTGGGATCTTAACGCCGTCCCCCCCTCACACAAGGGGATAGAGACGAGTGGGGAGAGCCTCCCTCTCTCGGCAAAGCTCTCCTCGCCCGAGACCGCCGGACGAGCCTAGGCCGCGTCCCCGGCCTGGCCTAGCGGCCTCTGCCCGCCGCGCGGCACCCCCCCTCACCTTTGTGGCGCTTCTTCCCGCCCGCCTCTTTGTCCTGCTCGGTCGACATGGATCCCGCCGGGGCAGTTACATGCTGCTGCTGCTGCCGTCTGGGCGCCGCCTGCGCTGCCGCTGCTACTGCTGGAGGGGACGTGCAGGAGGAAGGGGACCGACGGGAGGAGACGGAGCGGCGGTCGCGGCGCCCGTTCGCGACAGCCGACGACGTCGCGCCGCGTCGCGCCGATCCAACATGGAGGGAGGCGGCGGCGGCGGCGGTGCCTGCCGCGGCCCCGGCGTCTCTCCCTCTCGCCTCGCTCTCCCCTTGGCGCCCTTCCCTGTGCTCGCTCGCTCTCTCTCTCTGCCAACGGCGACGAAAGCGACTGCTGCTGCTTGCTGCTTGCTCGCTCGCTCGCTGGACACGAACGGAGCGACGAGCGGGACGGACGGGCCGCGGCGGAGCGAGCGGGAGCGGGAGGTGGAGGGGGGGGACGGCGCGGGACGGGGAGGGAGGGGCGGGTGGCAGCAGCAGCAGTAGCCCGACGGTCGGGACAGGCAGAAAAATGCGAGCGCCGCGGGCAGCTCTTAGGGGTCCTTGATGCCCACTGGCTCAGGCACTCGCCGCGGGCAGCACTTGAGGGGTCCTTGATGCCCACTGGTTCAGGCACTCGCCGCGGGCAGCTCTTAAGGGGTCCTTGATGCCCACTGGTTTAGGCACTCGCCGCGGGCAGCTCTTAGGGGGTCCTTGATGCCCACTGGCTCAGGCACTCGCCGCGGGCAGCTCTTAGGGGGTCCTTGATGCCCACTGGCTCAGGCACTCGCCGCGGGCAGCTCTTTAGGGGTCCTTGATGCCCACTGGCTCAGGCACTCGCCGCGGGCAGCTCTTAGGGGTCCTTCACGGCAATCACGGGGCCGAAGGCTTATGCCGAGGCCTACCCTGAGGGGTCCTCGATTAAGACCACGGGGACTCAGGCACTCACCGTGGACACCCCCCTCGGGGGGAGGGGAGGGGGGGGACCCTTGACGACCCTTGACGACCCTTGACGACAACCACGGGGCTCAGGCACTCGCTGCGGACAGCCCCGAGGGGTCCTTGAGGACCCCGGCATGCACTGCGTGGAGTCAGCTGGGCGGGGGCAGCGGGGGCAGCAGCAGCAGTCGTCGCGGGGGCGTTGCGGGGCAGTCTGGGCAACAATGTAGACACGTGTCGGCAGAAGCTGGGGCAGCAGTAGTGGGAGCAGCAGTCGAGGCAAGGAAGTGGAGGTACGTCGAGCCGCAGTGGAGGTGCCTGTCGAGGTAGCGGGCAGCAGGGGAGCGTAGGGCTAGGGGCAGTAGTGAAGGCAGCGTTCACGTCGAGGGGTGTCAAGGGAGCGATGTTGAGAAGTGGAAGTCGGAGCAGCAGTGGTAGGAAGGGCAGTACTGTGGTATAAGCTTTAGTCGAGCGAGGCAGTGGCATCAGGAACAAAGTAGGTCAGTAGTGGATGGAGGTGGTTGGCGGATGTAGCATTCGCAACAGGGGCAGCAGCTGGAGTAGGAAGCAGCGTTCGGGGCAGCAGTGGAGGTTGTGGCAATAGTGGCAGCAGCTGAAGCGACAGCAGCAGTCTGCAGTCGGACGAGACGGAGCAGTGAAGCCTCCCCCCCCGTTGTCGAGGTGGTGGCAGCTGTTGATGCAGCGGTCGTGATAGTGACAGCAGTGGTAGTGGCGGTAGGATCAGGGGCAGCCTTAGCAGCCCCATACGGGACCATGCGTCTTGCCGTTCGCTCGTCGGCCTCGCAGGTAAGAAGAGAGCGTGGCCTTCCCTGTGCGGGTGGACAGGGGGAGACGGAGGTGGCCTGCCGGGCAATGGATACGCGTGGTGTGGGTGTCATTTGCATGTGTTGTGTGTGTGTTGTGTACGGTGTGTGTGGGTTGAGTACATTGTGATGTCTAGCGTGTATGTGGTTAGTGTATGGTGTCTTCTGTATGTGTGTTGTGTTGGTGTGTCTGGGTGTGTGTACGCATGTCATTGTGTGTGTAGTCTCTTGTGTATGGTGTTATAACATATGCCATTCCTACAGCAAATATTAAGAGGCCACGATATCGAGTTGTTCTTCATGCTTTTGGGGCCTCGACCCTCGGCACCGCATGATGAAGTATGTACGTTGAACTTCTTTCGCACCTTACTTAGCCAACCGTGATAATCGGAGGCGCGTTGGAAGGACGACAGATGAGGATGGTGCTGCTTGTGGTGGGACAAGCCGTGTGTGTGTCGCAGGTAGCGGGAGTCATTACAAATATAACATGGGGGTTCCTCTTGGCTGCTTTACTTTTTTAAATTTATCACCACGAACTTTGAGAACCCTTGGATGGTTGTACGAGTGGAATTTCCATCCGGTACAGATGCCCTGGGTGGGAAACTGGTCGATTCCTGTGTGCAGTGAAGAGCCTTTTCATGACAAGATATGGGACATTGCACCCTGCCTCCCCCCTTCCCCAACTCGCCACAAGTAAATGATCACTTGGGTCCAGAATACAGGTTTAATTCGCGTAAATATATAAATGTGTCGTTAAACCCGCCACCACCCGACACAGCCAATTAGTAAGTTTGTCACGTGAACAGAACGTGCCAATTCGTTACTAGTACAGCAACACCGGTGTGTTTGGGAGAGGAAATCCAGAACATTTACAATATGAATGGAGGAGTTACCGTACCTTTTCAGTTTGCGTTCATTGCTACCTGTGGTTTGTAAGCAAGAGCGTTATCCGAATGAGTTGAGCTCTGGTGTCTTTTCATCGGCTGCGTATTGCTGCGTGGAAGTTTCCTGGATTGTTTAAGCCACGCACAGGAGCCAAGCCCCAATGTGTACTCCACTTACAAACCGCGTTCCCCTTGACATTGACATCTGTACTGTCGTAGATTGAAGCTTTAAGGGGCTTGACCTGCCGACAATCCAATACCTGGGTCTGCCCCGTGACCTGCCTGCCTGCAGGGAGCCTTCAACATTTTACGTGGCCTCAAAGTACACCTAGCCTGGCACAAAGCGCTGAAGTGACATTTACACCACCTAGTTGTGACATGCAGGTGTGTGGTGTGTAGTGTGTGGTTTAGTGTGTGTGTGTGATGTAATGTGTGGTCTGTTGTGTGTGTGGTGCAAGGTCGTAGCCATGGAGTCAACATTGGGGAGGACCAAATCTTCCAGGGGGTCTGGGGTCCCCCCTCCAGAAAAAAAAACATCAAAATTTGAAAACTAATTTCCTGCTTAAAATATTTAAAAATTCACCAACACATAGAATGGACTTTTTTTTACAATAATGTCTAATAGTGTATTGTATTGTATTACATTGCTTTGTTTTTTATTTTTTTACCTTTTCTTGTTTCATTGTATGTAATGGCAGAGATTAGGGATTAATAAAGTACAACCATAACCACAATCATATAAACAGAAATCAATTTAATAGCAATATATTGGGGGGGACATTTTTAGCATATTTGAATATGGGGGGGGGGGGGGAATGTGTGGTGTGTAATGTGTGGTCTAGTGTGTGTGTGGTGTGTTCGTATATCATCTAATGTGTTCTGTGTGTATTGTGTGACACGTGTCATGCAGTTGTCTGTACACTGTTTAAAGTATGTATGTTGTACGTACACTGTTATGTGTGTTTAGCATGAGTCCAATATGCAGTGGTGTGTTCAGTGTGTACACAGTTCAGCAGCAGTGAAAGTCTGGAGTAGGCACCGTGTATTATTGTGTGTGTGTGTACATAAGTCCACACACGTGTACACAGTACATTGTGTCCGATGGGACATTTGATTGACGCGTGGTGTGTATATACAGTGTCGGTGTATACGTGTCACCGTAGAGTATTGTTGCAGGGTGCAAGGTGTTTTGTGTGTCCTCGTCACAGCTACGGAATGTGTGTGTTGTGTGACCACGCTGTGTGTTGTGTATATGTGCAAATGGTTCGTTTGAGTGTGATGCGCGCATTGTGTGTGTGTGTGTAAATAATGGGAATTGTGTGATCCGAGTTGGATTCCCGCTCACGGTCAACACCAGTGACGATTCTCTGAACCGGTCTTCGATCTTCTCTCTGTTGACTCTGACTCAATTGAGTACCTGGTGCGCTGTGTAAGTCGCTACTGGGGAGACAAAGGCGGCCGGGAGTGGTGCTGGTCACTCACTCCATACTGTACCGTTCCGGCCTTCATAGGTGCTCGCCAACAGCACTTGTCCCAGCAGTCTGTTGAAGGCTATGGCGGGGGATCTTTGTCTTTGTGTGACTGATCGTGTCTGTGCATTGTGTAATATATGTATGTTGAACTTCTTTCGCACCGTACGTAACCAGCCGTGCTAATCGGAGGTGCGTGTGGAAAGACAACAAACTAAACACAAAAAAGCAGTTCTAAAGAAATGAGTTTTCAACGCAATTTTTTTAAGTGGCGTAGCTCCAGTGGCTTCCTAATATCGGACGGAAGAACGTTCCAGACGGCCGCAGAAGCGCATCCGAAAGCGCCGTGCGATGCGGTGACCGCCGCCTTTGTTCGATGACCGAGCCAAAATCCGCTGCTGCTGCTGCTACGAGAATGACCCAGAGGTCGCGTGTCGGTTTAGTCTCCTCCGAGGTCAGCAAGCTATCGTGGTTCATTTGTGGAAAGCACTCTGTGTGTGTGTCTAATGTTTTGTGTTTCAGTGTGATGTCAAAGGGAAGAAGTCTGTGATTTCCTGCTCAAATGAGTCGTTATTCGACGATTTGACAGTTCTCAACCAGTGGTAGGGCCATTCCCCATTCTTATGGCGGGGACGAGTACGGACATCGGGCAACGACAATTGAACTTCTCCACAGTGGTCCACGTCTTATCAACCCCAGAGGGATGATGGGCTGAGTCAGTCCCCCAATCGAGGATATGAACTCGCAAACCTTCCAGAATGCAAGCCACTAAGTCACCCGGCCGAGTGCGATGTGCTGCATCTTGATTTGTGTATAATGTGCCATTTGTATCCTGTGATTTGTTTCAATGTTATAATACGTGTACTGTCTCTGTATAGAGAGTGTGTGTGTGTGTGTCCGGGTATATTTATTTATGTCCGTTGAACTTCTTACGCACCGGACGTGCTAATCGGATGTGCGTTTGATTGATTGTGTGATTTGTGTGTGTGTGACCGTGATGATATGTCTAGTGTGTGTGTGTATTGTTATCTATTCTAATGTGTGTAATGCATGTAGGGAGACTAATTGTGTGTGTTGTATATTAATGTATTGTGTATCGTTTGTGTGTTGCATGTTATAGAGTCTCACAAGCGTACTTTCTTTATTTGTGCAATGTGTGCGTGACTAATATGTATAATTGTGTGATGTGTATTGCATTCTTGGTGTTTGTGTTAATGTGTAATGGGTGTGCATGAAGCTGTTTGTGCTTTATGTTGTGTGCACAGCACGTAGTTAATATGCGACGAGATGGTGTGCATTGCTTTGTGTGAGATTGTGTAGCGAGCATTGACGCATTGAGTGTTTAACGTCGCTGCACTATGAACCCGGCCTCTCGAGAGATCTATACCCCCACTCATGGCCAACATCAGTGGTTAATATCTGAACATGTTCTGGGCCTCCCCTAAGTCGTTTTGGCCTTAATTGAGTACCTTTTGTAGCATGTAAACATCCAGCATTGGAGAGACAAAGTTCTAGCCACACCCGCTCTCGTTTGTTCTACGTCCTTCACATAGGGTGCTCGCTAACAGCACTTGCCACGGCCGTGGAGGCTTACACGGATTATATTTGTATATGTGTGCATCTTTGTGTGCAACATGTGAATGCGTACCGCCGAGGGCTGGTGCAACACGATTCTGTTCCACGTCAATAATGCATGGGGTGTGAATTTCATCACGACAGTCACACGGTGCCACCAGCACATCGAGGCCCTCGGCTGGAATTCCATTTAAATATAAATACTGGTACCCGGTGTAAGTGCCATAGA
The DNA here is from genome assembly GCF_965212315.1 of Lampetra planeri. Lineage (NCBI taxonomy): Eukaryota > Metazoa > Chordata > Hyperoartia > Petromyzontiformes > Petromyzontidae > Lampetra > Lampetra planeri. The sequence goes on along the minus strand of NC_136145.1, from coordinate 2,876,672 downwards.
ATTAGCATGGGTATTTGTGTGTGCGTGCGTGTACGTGTGCATAATGCTGTGGTATGCAGTAATCGAGATGGGTGGTGGCGATGCATAGGCATTCTCTTAATAGCCATCGTGGGCTTCATTATTATGCTGGTTAAAAAAGCTTTCCATATACGTGTTTCCCAAATGTATTTTCATTGTGTTATCGTCAGCTTTAAATGGGACGGAGACGTGTCCATTTTTTTTTGCAGAGCAGTTTATTGCCCTGTGTCGGTGGCCCCGCAGAAGGAGATTTCGCACAACTCCATCTGAGATCCATTTGAGTGCATTATTTTATCCACGGTATGGATGCTCCACTTTTCTGCGGACTCTGCTATTGCGACGTTAATCGCACAGTGGTGAAATGGAAGTGTTTAATTGTCAGGTTTGAAATATTAGTAAAAATTTCATGAACCAAGCAGATTATTTTATGTGTGTCTGTATTCATTGTTGACTAGTGAGGCCATCAACTTGCTACACTTGAACATCTGACTTAAAACTTTCGTGACTGCAGGAATGAATAAAATGTGGTTATTTTATTTTTATTAATTTGAACCTATCTACGTGACTTGACAGAAAGACCCAAAGAACTTGAACATCTGGTTTAATAACCGCCGACTGATAACTGGATTCAAACCCAGGTGTCAGTGGTGTACGTTCATTGTTCTGACCGCTCCTGCTAGCCATCCGGCCATCTCCAATGGAGCTTATTTTAAACACCATACTGCAACATCAAATCAAATCGCCTTTATTTAAAGTTAGGTGATAATCCATTGAGAGCAGTGCATTCTGTCAGTTGCAATGACATGAATAGCAACACAAGGCAACAGTATTGATTGTAGGCACGAAAAGTAACTTTATGAACACATTTGCAAACATAATGTATTTAATTCAATCTCTGACTTGCGAAACCTGCGAGGAGGATGATGTGGTTGACTGCTGGGAGGGCAGTCTGTTCTTTCTTGGCAGCGCTCACCACCGTATCAGCTGCCACCGCTGCTGTCGTCGTGTGTGTGTGTGCGCGCTGTTGTGAAACTTTCACAAGCTCCTGCGGAGATGGAGAGCGGAACACCAGCGGTGTTTCCGACAAGGTGCCATTGCGGCGACAGCGATCGCATCACGCTTGAATAAGACTTTAAGTTTAGAGCGTATTTTTTACACCGTTAAGGCAGACCAAAACCAAGGCGACACAATGAAGAGGAATCCACTATCATCATCATCATCAACGTCGTTGATGCTTAAGTGGCAGTTTCCGTACTATCAAATTGTCTTGCTGTGAGGTCAAGTTGTAGATGCACCTACAATTTCTTAGATACAATTGTGATAAGACAGATTCTATTGTTGAACACTCCACGTCAAGTGCGTACATTGGATGGTTTGAGTGGCCATAAACGGGATAGTAATTCGGTCTTCCTCCGAGTTCCCAAACCTGGGTGTTTTCTTAGATCCCGGTTTGATGTTTGAGGCCTACGTACGTAATACAGTGATCCCTCGTTTATCGCGGTTAATGGGGACCGGAACCCCTCGCGATAGGTGAAAATCCGCGAAGTAGGGTTGGCCCCCTAGGAATTTCCGTATATGTGTGTGTGGGTACCAGAATGTTGAAAATATGTATATTTATACTTTATATATATATTTTACTTAAATCTATTTAATTATGAAACCTTAATGTTATACATTCACTCTCTCTCTCTCTCATACGATACGTATTATGGTGTTCTACACTCACCAATGACAGTGGTATCTTGAGACTTGACTCCAGTAATGACGACGATGACAATGACGATGACAATGACGACGATGACAGACCTGTGCAGTTCGATGAATGTGATGATGAATGATGATGATGATGGTGTTACTGCACAGGTATAATGAGGCCTTTAAATCAGTTCGAAAAATCCGCGATGCACTGAGGCCGCAAAACTTGAACCGCGAAGTGGCGAGGGATTACTGTATTACCAAAATCTGTATTTTTCACTTGCGCAACAAAGCTTGACTCAGACCTATGCTGTCTCTTCCTGATGCTGAGAGGCTGGTGCGTGCCTTTAAGTAATCAAGGTTGGATGATTGTAATGCCTTAATTTACAAATATGTTAAAAACTCACCTGTCCAGGTTTTAACGAGCTCTAAAATCGTGTGACTACATTACTACTCCTTCCTTCCTGTACTGGCTTGTTGTAAAGTACGGAATTGACTTGAAGATTCTTCTCCTAACGTTTATGGCCTTGAATGAGTTAGCGCCTAAATATATCACCGATCTGCTTAAGTTTTATATTCCACTGCGAAAACCTAAATCTGCTGATTCTGGTCTGCTCGTTATTCCAAAAGACCAGACTTTGTTTGATGGGAGACGGAGCTTTTTGCATGTAGGCTCCATGATCGTGGAATTCCCTTCCTTTGTTCATTCTGGAATCCGAGTCTGTCGCACTTTTTAAATCACATCTTAAAACTCACCTGCTTTTACAGTCTTTCTCTGTAATTAAGCTTCATGTAAAGTGCTTTGAGGCCTTTCTCGAATTGTGCTGCATTTTTTATACAAGACTTCCCCAAGCCCAGCACCCATCTCTCACAGTTTCGCGATACGATAATCCATCTGTCTCTTGCACTTTAACCGATTTCATTGCTCCCTCTCCATGGTCGATGCACCCTTGGGTATGGTCCATCCTTTGGCTGTCATTCCATCGTAATTCTCAACAACCAGCCTTTATTCCTTCCAGCAACGTGTCCGGCACAAACCCACTTTGATGAACAATCAATATGATGTATATTTACTAATCCACCGTGTTCGTTTTTCTGTCTCATGCTCTGGGAAAAAAAAACAAAAGAAGAGTACTGTACACGATAAGCCCCATCAAAAAATGAAATTGAGATTGCGCTGTGACGAATGAAAGCCATTCTTATTTAGCTTCATTTTAGAAGTGACATACAAATTCCTTTTAATGTGCATAGTCTGTCGATGTAAGATATTTTACAGTCAGGATTTCTACCACGTCAGCACTTGCTCGAGTATGTTGCCTTGAAGGGGGGAAACTGCTGATGTCTGAACAAAACAAAGAGTTTTTTTTTCCTTTTTTTTTCCTCTGGGTCTTGGCGCAGCTTTCCAAGTTCGGTTAAGACACGGAGAGGCATGGCGACGGCGGTGGTGGCAGCGATGGTGGACACGATGGACGTCGCGAGTGATCAGCTCGCAACAACAGAGGACAATGACCCTGCGGGCCCCGCCGTTCCCGATGAGGCAGAGGGCCCCGTGCCCGTGCGCACCGTCTGCGGGAACGGCGCCCCTCTCGGCTGCATCTTTGAGAGTCCGTGCGAAGGCACCGAGGTCATTGACCACGAGGTGGCCCAGCGGACTTGCCAACAGGTCCTCAACAGCCTCAAGCACAAGCAGAGCCACCAGAATAAGGCCTGCGACACCAAGCCCGATGACAGTACGCAGCCCGGCCCTGCCGACGACGATGCCAACCACGTGGACGGCGGCTGTAAGCATGGGGTGGAAGGCCCCGGCGATGGCGTGTTGCATGCGAAGCGCGATGCGGCCAGCGGATGGGAAGAGACGACGGATTCCAGCTCCAGAGCGAAGTCTCCCAGGAGGCAGAGGCCCTCCACGGCAGCCTGCAAGCAGTCGCTTCTGCTGCGCCTCTTCGAGTCGAAGCTCTTCGACGTCTCCATGGCCATATCCTACCTACACAGCTCGAAGGTGGGGGATGGTGGTCGGTTTTTTTACTTTTTTAAGGATGTACGCGTGAGACGCTTTAAAGCTGCGGGTATTCGTAAGTGTCATCGTGTTGTGGCTTTTCAGTGCGCTGTCGTATGTCGGACCATTCGGACTGTCGTTTGAATAGAAATACGATTCATAGTTGATTTTTGGATTACATGTTCAACCCAAGAATCAGCTTTAAATTGTAATATTTATTCATCCACATTTTATTGATAAGGGAGATGTGCTTGTTAAATACCACGGTGTCGGACGTCCACAGGAAAACTGACCTCATCATCCGAGCTGCAGTGGTGATAGTGCGTTCAGTCGTGCGTACGTTTCAAAGCATTTACTTTTACAAACTCATATTTTAACAAACTACAGCTACTAATTTTCAAAATGACACTGAATATCTATGATTGCCATTATTTAGAATTTTGACTGTGGAGTTGTCTCCTTTGTATAACTGCCTCTGAGGCAGTATAGAAAGTCCTATCAATGTGGTCACTGTGGGTGGTTGCACGCCCCTGTTTTTTCAAGTTCAGGCTCAAGTCCTTCCTTTGTCCCTCTGCCTGTGACTGACGGCCACATTCTCTCTATAAAATATATATCCCCATCGTTTCTGTACGGCGTCTTGAGATGCGGTTGCATTCAGCCGGCATTTAAATTGTACTTTGTCTTGGCTCGCACACAGATCCATAAACTCGCAGAGAGAACAATAGACATGGGTAGAGAGGACCCCGCTGTTGCTGCGAAATAAATATGCTGTTTCTGTATAGCATCTTGAGAATCGGTCGCATGTAGCCTCCATATTAAACCACATTGCATTGTTGCTGGAGGAGTTGATGTCCCCATGGAGAGAGCATACATTGGGCCCCTTACAACAACGGCGGCGCTGTTTGAACACTCGTGTTTTGTGAACGCTCAGTGACGTAAGCGTTATGAGTTGAAATGTAAACAAGCCGGGGCTATCGGCCCCCGACCCGTTGCAACCATGCTGGCTAGTGCGGGTTGGTGTTGGCGAGGATCACTTGATCCCGGGAATCTCGCTACTCGCAATCAAGTGACCACAGCCATTTACATCGATGGGGTTTATTTTTTTCTAAACCTACGTCCTTCGCGGCAAATGAAAAGGGACAGATCAGGTTGCCTGGGATACATTTTTGTAAATATGTGAATAGAAATAATATTTACAGTTCTACAAGGTACTCAAGGCACTAATTAAATTGTTCCAAACGCATAAAAAATAAAAAGCGTGGGCAATAAATTTTGATTTAAAGCTTTCGTTACTGCAGGGATTCATATTCTTGGTTCTTTCGGTAAAGTCACGTAGAAGGGAGATAATAAAATAATATAAATATAAAACAATAAAAATTCTCACGACGTTTCGACTGCAACACAAGCAATCATCATCAGGTGTGAAATCCACAGCAAGAAAATTTGAAATAGTGGGCAATAAGTTTAGAATTTCCCACTACTAGCTGAGATTAACTTGGGGAAAGAATTTGATCACACTTACAACAATGTAGGTTAAAGGTTGAACGTGTGGCTCGTCATTGCTCGAGTGCTCTGACTGACAGATTGACTCACCGATGGACAAATCCATTTTCACGTTGGGTAGGGTAGAATTTGTAATGTTTTATTGCATGTTGCGAAATGCGAAGCCAACACTCTAGCAAGTGTCATCTACACGCTTGAATGTGGTGAATAAGCAAACAATGTCACCACGTTTGTCATTGACACTATAAAGGCTCTCTGCTTGAAAAAAATCTGAGGGTCTTGCACCGAAACGTCAGCCTCTTGAGTTTTTTTCTTTTTTGAGGTGGAAAACTACATGAGGGTATAAGTGCTGGGGGGGGGGGGTTGAGGTTGATGGGAGTCAGGGCAGGAACACGTGAGAGAGAGTTGAGAGAGCTACATGGGCAGCACAGACTGGGGTCAAAGCAACTGCAGTCCCACACACAGCCAAGGCAGCACCAGGAAGTCCCTTGGCATTCTTGTGGGGCCCAAGGCCCTTTGTATAAATAGCAATAATAATTTGCTTTTGATAGAGTGACCTTTTCGCCAGGGTGTCCGAGAGCACTTTACACGTGGCAAAAAGCGACTTGCATTTCATCTCGGCACGTTTGAAAGGGCACCCCCAGGAGCAGCTGGTCCCTGTGTAGCACAAGGTGACGCAGCACCTGGTCTGCAAGCGGGTATTAGACCTCCCAGGAGGGGGGGGGGGGGTGATGATTGCTGCTCTGTGTAGTCCCAATCCAATCTGGATCGACCAAGGAGAAGGGGTTGTAAATGGTTAGCTTAAATGATTAAATCCCTTCAAGGTTCACGCCGCGTTGAACCGTGGCTTTCTCCCCCGACAGGAGCCCGGCGTTCAGGCTTACCTTGGCAATCGGCTCTTCAGCTTCCCCACGGAGGCCACGGACTTCTACCTGCCGCAGCTGCTCACCATGTACCTGCACAGCTCGGAGGAGACGGGCGACGCCGTCAAGCCGTACCTGGTGCACCGCTGCCGCCGGAGCCCCGACTTTGCGCTGCGGTGCGCGTGGCTCCTGGGCGCGCTGTCGTTCGACAGGCCCGCCCCGGCACGTCAGCGGCACTCGCGCGGGACCAAGCTGCGGCGACTGATCCTGGCGGACGAACTCGCGCCGCCTGCGGCCAGCCAGCCGACGGGGCCGTCCGGTAAGAGCCGTGCGCATTGGTAAACGGTTGTGATGGTGATTATTCTGATTGTTGTTGTTGTTATTATTATTCTTTTCAGAGTTTGGTAGTACATGTTGTTTACGTCGTTTATTGCGAAAATTCGGTCACAGTTCCTATGACCACTGTTTCATTGCTTTTATGGCTTTATTTTGGTGATTTTCGAAAAGTTTTTTGGTTTGGCCATGTTTGTTTGTTATAGTACAGAGTTGGACTGATGGCCTTAATCTAAGTTGTCTTGTGGTTGTTGTTGTTGTTTGACTTGCATCTCACTGGGATATTTGCACAGGGTTAGTGTAAGGTGATTTTTCTGCAATATTTTGCTGTTTTTTCTTGGATTTTCTGTTTGCACATAGTCACTTTAAGATGTTTTCTTGTTCATGTTTTTGTTTTTTGTTTGTTCCGGTTGCACCCGATTCAAGAGCCGAATGGCTCACAGGGCTATGCCTAATAAATGAACTTTGAACTTTGATCATAGGGGTTGTTGGGCCGTACTTCACCAGCCGGTCAGTGCGGGGTTGGCGAAGGGGCCACTCAGGACCGGGTCGTATATCGCTCGCCACTGATGTTAGGCGTGGCCGAGAATCAAACTCTGATCGTTGATCGTCTACCTTTGGCCTATGAATGCTTTTTCCAATGAATAGAAGCATTTAAACTAATGTTTGTATTGTACGTCGATTCCACCTGAGTAACGCCCAGTATGTCATTAAATTGGGAAACAAATCTAGAGAAGTTGCTGATTTCTTAAATGTTCTTCTGTGTCGTGTTGTTAAATGTATTTTTAGTGCAGGTCTGATTGTACCCATGACATTGCAGTTGGCATGTTTTGTGGCGAACACATTCATATCTGTACACCGATGAGTTGGCTGTTCTTACCAGATTAACAGGACACTCAATCACAGCGTGGCAAGTGTGACTGAGAAACAGGAAGAGGAACACATGGATCAGAGAGCATACGCAAGTTAGCAACGTCGTATCGACTAGTAATAGGTTTTTACCCTTTTATCTGGTACAAAAACTGACACCTTTATACAAGGGATCATGTTTTGCAATGACCACAACACAAGCAGTCAAAATGCAAACAAAAAGAAACAACTCTGATGATGATAATGATATGCACTGTCCTTGAAGTTGATTGGTCCACACCTAAGACAGCTTTTCTTAGAGCCCTAGTCTCCATTGGTGTTGGACCAGATGACACCAAAAGGCATAAAAACCTATTACTATATTTTGATACTGGTGAAGGAGGTCTCATAGTGTCGTATCGACTTTTAAAGAAATAAGTGGGGCTTTGGTAGGACACATCGCTCGAAGGGACGATAGCCGGTGGTGGAGATTAACGATGGAGCGACAGCTAAAAGAGGGAATGTGAACGATAAGATACCCACTGCAAAGATGGAGCGATGAAACAATTTCACGCGTAGGAGCTACGTTGATTTTTGAGAGATGGTAATGCCTTGGAGAGGCCATCCATCGTGCAGTGGATAGATCATGGCTGATGATGAATATTATGATTGTAACCTAAGTCTTGTTTTTTTATTAATGTGTCTTGAAACTCATGGACAGGAACACTCAGTTTGGGTACATATCTATAAAATAAGAGCAGCTTGTTTTTGTGCATTTCATTTTCAGTAACACATGAAGGACCGAATGTCCTTTGCTGATTAAATCACAGCAAGGCATAATTCCGATTTTTTTTGTGTGCCTTAGCCGACTGTAGATATACACACATTGGGGTGCATTAACACCTGCCTTGGGTCGTTGTGAGCCTGTATCGGAGACACTGATCAACTCCGTACACATTTAGTCGCAGAGAGAGACACGTCTACACCACTTCCACTGGCACATCTGAGCCAAGCCAGTGCGGGGCCTTCACAAATAACACGTGGTTTCCCCACACTGCCTATTTGCCATGCCGTGTCCCAACCAAATCGTGATACTTTGGTCTCACAAGATGTTTCAAATTGGCTTGGGGACCAAGCAAGGGCCAGGTTCGGACGCGTCTCGACTCATTTATTGTGTCGTGACGTCGTCAGCGGCTGCACGGCTTGGTTTACGCAGTAGAAAATCAACGCCCGCACCTCCCTTACCGCCGCTGCCGCCGCGCTTTATACCCACCGCGGTTCCCCCGGCGCGTCTCGGTTGTACGGTGAGAAAGCGTTAACCGAGTTTCCCCTGTCGCGTCCTAAAAATGGCGCAGGCCTCGGAAGGGGCCGGGTGAAGACGGGGGCGGCGCTGCACCCTCCGAGCCCCCCCTATGCCCCCACCGCGGCCGGCGCAAGCTCGCCCAGCAAGCGCACGCACCAGCGCTCCAAGTCGGACGCGACCGTCAGCATCAGCCCCCTGGGAGGCCTTCACCGCACTTCGAGCAACCCCAAGGTGGAAGCCCAGCAGGATGATGTGAGTCCACCCGCCCCCCCCCCCCCCCCCCCCGTTGCCAAACGAGTTTTTGCCCAGGCGGTGCCAATATCTGCGGCACCATGCGTTTTTGATGAAAGGCAATAGCACGAGTCGGCAAACCGCAGCTCCGGAGCCGCGTTCGGCTCTTTAAAGGACTGCTACGTGACGTTATTTATATGAAGGAGCACCGTCTGTTATTCACGTGGCATTGCGGCTCTTGAAATATTGAGGGGGTTTATTTTTTTGACCGAATTCGTAAAAAAAGGCTTCTCTTGTTATTTTGGTCGAGGACCCCTGGGGTCGAGGGACGTGGTTATGACGCAGATAAAGCGTCACGCTAATCGGTAAACAAAGAGGACTTTCTTTAGGCCACGATGATGGCGACGTGCTATTTTTTATTTTAATTTCCCAGGTGTTTTGCGATCTGTGGTATAGCGAATTGTTAAAATATAACACGGCCACAGTTTCACACTCCGTTAATTTGAAACGCAGCGGCTAATGAGCTGCGTTGCAAAGGTGTTATTATTACGTGGTCATGTTCGCATTGTCTCGCAGCCTCGCACGTCTGTAATTTCATAAAATGGATACAGCGCCGATAATGAGATGTTTGGTGAAGTTGTATGGTTATGGTGTGAGCTTGAATTGGTAAGAACACCCTGCTTGTGATTCGAATGATGCGTGCCTTGAAGCATTCGACAAGCAGTCCAATAGCCGTGCCAATACAAACCTTTCCCTCCACAGTAACACTTCCTTACGTTTTTTAATTGCTCCATTTTAAGCTCACTTGTGCTATCTGTGTTATGCCATGAAGCACAGTGTTCATTTGGAACTCCCTCACAATAGTGCATTATGTTAGATAATGGTCTGTGGAAGGGGATATTACAGAACTACTTCTGAGGTGTCTTCTATTGGCCTGTGGGCACTGCAATTTTCCACACGCCCTGCTGTAGACGCGTCCATCGCGTGACCGTCAAACCAAATCTTTTTTCCAACTTTCAATAACTGAAATTTGTTGCCAGATTTTGCTCAAAAACTAAGTTAACATAATGCATTTTCTGTGCAGCAATTGGAGACCTAACTGAGACTATCAATCTTTCATCACTCAAGAACTTCGTTTATTAGCGAGCGGCTGAGACTCAGCCACTTTTAAAGCATTGCAGTCTTAAATTTCGATTTAAAGCTTTCGTGACTGCAGGGATTCATATTCTTGATTCTTTCGGTAAATTCACGCAGAAGGGAAATAATAAAAATAAAACAATAACATTTTCACGACGTTTCGATTGCAACACAAGCAATCATCAGGTGTGAAAACCACAGCAAGAAAATTGTATTTTTCAAATTTTATTATTTTATTATTTCCCTTCTACGTGACTTTACCGAAAGAATCAAGAATACATTTCAGTCTTATTCGGCTGAGTGGCACCACGAGCACCGTGAGCTCTGCCAATTCAAAGCCACTGCACGTGCAGCTCGCATTGCAGGGACAACATCAGATGCACGCGACGCAGCATTGTGCACCGCTGGGGAACGGGCGGAGGGGCGGCCGTGATGTTTTGTGCACTGCTTTTGTCGGTGTGTGTCCATCCAGTGTGTGGAAGTATTGTCTCGTTCAGAGGAAGGCTCGCAACAGTGTGAGATGCCTGTAAGTGACCCCTGTTATTGCCTTGTTGGTCTTGGCTATTGGCTCTCGCGTGGGACTCTCTGGGCAAGCTGCTAGTGGTATTTCTCCTCCCCCTCTCTCTCTCTGCGTGGATGAGCTGCGTCGCTCTGCGCAGGGGTGGATCCAACGTTGAGATCGGGGCAGGGCAACTCAGTGGGGCCAGTGCTGCTTCGAAGGCATTTAACGATTCATTAATTTCTTTGTCAATTGAAATTGACTCTTACACTCATGATGCAAGCGTCTCGACCAGGGGTGAGGGACCTTTTCATAACCGAGGGCTGAATCCGATTTGCTCAAATCTTTGACGGGCCACACATAAGGTGACGATAAACTTTGGTCACACTATGCCCGTGTATATTGACTATGTGCTCAGAATGAAAAAAACACCAACAAATTCGGCAATAACACCGCTTTAAAAGAAATATACATAATAGGCAGGCAATGGGCCTTTTTCATAGTACATGAATAAAGGCCATTTCCTTAATTTGGCCACTACCCCCATAAAACTAAGTTGCGGGTTCTGTCTGGCTCGCTGGCCTGGCCGTAAGTTCCACATCCCGAGTTTAGGCCAATTGAGCGAACGAGTTTGAAAAACACGTAGCAGGCTTTCGCGACCAATATTATTCATAATCAACGTTTTTGGGTTAGATCGCGTTATTTATAAATGTGTCGTAACCCTCCACCACCCGACACGGCCAATCAGCAAAAAAGTGTCACATTGACAAAAGACAAATAGTTAACTACTTTAGCCCACCGATGTGTTGAAGCGTGAAACCACAACATTTACAATTTACAATGGTTTCATGCTTCAACACACCGGTCGGCTAAAGTATTGAACTATTTGTCTTTTGTCAACGTGATACTTTTTTGCTGATTGGCCGTGTCGGGTGGTGGAGGGTTACGACACATTTATAAATAACGCGATCTAACCCAAAAACGTTGATTATGAGTTTGAAAAAGCAAGACGGCACCATTAACGAACTGTAACAAGCAAGACCATTACAAACGAGGCGATTCTCGCCTCCGATTGCGAAAGCCCGAGTCGCGACCGTTCGTCGCATCGCATCGCAGCGGAAGCGAGGAGAGGGAAATCGTTAGATGGCGACTCCTCCACCGTTGGCCCGCGTTACGATCCTACGTTACAAAGCGCCCGTGCGCGCCGTGGGGCTGGATTGATGACTGCCCTATTTTACCCACTGTTGCAAACAGCAGGCAGCACTTGACCCCACTGTTGACCCCATGAATCCACCCCTTGCCCCTCTGATGATCGGAGAGGGCTGTGCTTACCACCGCGGCTGTTGGAGGGTTTTTATTTTTCTCCCCCACCCCCCCTTCTTCCTTCCCCACCAATCGGGTTCGCGTTCGGCTGATCGCGTGCAATCCTCTCCCCCCTGGGCTGATTCGTGAAGATTACAATCTTTCCTCTTACTGGGATTTTTAAACGCGGTTGTTGGAGTCTGTTAATTCTTAATTCCTCTTCTATTGCTTCCGCGTTGAATCGTGTTTTATTGAAAACGTGCTGCACAACTAGCTGTGTAATGTGCTTAATGCTCCCGTCTCTATGCCACCCACGCTTCAACAACCCACGCTGACCAGCGTGGTAAAGGTGTGGCCAAATAGCCCCCACAATCCGTACAGCGTGGGGAGGCCCTCATCCAGCAGTGGATTGACACAAGGGCTTCAGGCCAGCGGTTGCGGTGCCAGCACGACGCACGTGCAACCACCTTTGCCTTCATGGTTGCAGTGTTAAAACACTGCACATTCTCCGTATATTTAGTCTGAGTTAACCTAAGAGAGTCCTGTACTTCTGCAAGAGATATGCTCTGTGAATGTGTAATTTTCCAATTAAAATGGCCCCCGTAGCTGGCTGTATATATTTCCAAGTAATTAATGTGAGATCAATTCCCTCCACAATTTAGATTTTGGCAGGCTGTTGTCATTTGGATATAAACTGAAAATGTAATTTTTTTTCGTGTGTGTATTGGATCGTATGCAGCGTATTCGTGGAGCATTTAAAGAAACGTAGAATACATGCATTGGATGTTACAGAAAAATAACTAGAAACAAAGCAATAATGAGTTTGTGTGATTGCTAGTATTACATCAGGGCAACATGAATTCCTCGTGTATATAAATATACATTCGCAGTAGGCCAAAGCAAACATTCGAAATTTTGGTTAATTAATGTTATACATGTTTCCTTAATGGGGTAATGATGTGGTTGATGCTTTGTCAATTTGTAATGTATCAAATAATTTTCCTGTTTCTAGGATGACGTGGGTCCCGCGCAGGAAGGCTCTGTAAGTAGGCTAGTAAGTAGAGTGAATTCTATGGTGGATAAGATATGTCTGGGGTCTTTTAACAATTATTTTTTTCATGTTTTCTCTCTTCAAACAATGTTCCATCCCGTGTGTGCGAGTGTGTGTGACGCAACACTGGATTGTTGACGGTGTGGTAACGGTGTGGCAACGGTGTGGTAACGCGGTATGTGGTGCTCGGCACAATGTGAGGTTCCGCTTTGGAAATTTCTTAGTGGGCTTAGTGCAGGGGTTGGCAAACAAAATAACAAGATGAACCATTTATTTAGAATTCGGTAACAAAAACTCAATAATTCAAGAGCCGTTGTACAACAATGTCACGAAGCAGTCCTTAAAGGGACACGTGCAGTCCTTAAATGGCCACGTGCAGTCCTTAAAGGGCCACGTGCAGTCCTTAAAGGGCCACGTGCAGCTTCGTAGCCGTAGGTTGCCACTGGCTTCTTGTGACGTGTGTTAAGGACATCGAGAGATTTTCGATTTAAAGCTTTCGTGACTGCAGGGATTCATCTTCTTGGTTCTTTCGGTAAAGTCGCTGTCTCCCCGACAGACCTGGTCTTCACCTGAGGACGGCTGCTTGTGTTGTGGCCGAAACGTTGTGAGAATTATTTTTATTATGTTTTATTATTATTATTTTATTACTTCCCTTCTACGTGTCTTTACCGAAAGAACCAAGAAGATGACATCGAGAGAGTATCATTTATTTATCTAGCTTTGTTCCTTTCCGTCCACTGTCGGGATCGGCATCATATCACGGAGACAAAGAATCCATTCGGAGCTCCACCAGAATAGTGCTTTACACCCGTGTTGGAGAATGGCCTGCAGGAGGGAGGATGTCGCAGGACTACGGTACTTGTGACAGCTCTGGAAATCATCTCTCATCCACACGCGGGGATATATCACTTTCCCACCCGCATTGCTACGAAGAGTAATGCTCCATTACATGACCGTCAACCTGAGAATTTTTTATGAAATTTAGTCAAATGTTATATATTTTTGTATGCAGTCATTGGTAGTGTGACCGAGCTGAACAACATCCGTTTATTGCACTTGAGAACCCGGTTTAAACACAGGCAGCTGCCCAGTTTCTAACTGGGGATCTCAGCATTACTTGCTCAGAACTTTGGCCTCCCTGAGAAAATAATTGTAATGAATGCATAGGTTGAGCGATTGCTGATTGTTTATAGAATTTGTCACTTGTGGACTATGCACCCTTGCTGCCTTAAAACAATTTCGAATAACGCAGTTGCTGCATGAACACGCGTGCTTAGACATGTAGGGGCCTAGTACCACTGTGCCTTGAATAACGTGGCCAAACCAAATAAAATCCAGATCATTGTAATGTCCAATAAAGCCTACGTTTGAAGTGAACACAAATAAAGAGCTTATATAAAACACAACAGGCCAAGCAGCTATTAAAGGGAGCCCTCCTATACCTTTGGGTGTGTTTGCAAGTCAGAGGTTGATGCTCGCGGAGGGTTGGGCAATGCTGATAATTAATTGTAAAACTGACTCACAATGAGAATTGCGGTGCATTGCCCCACCCCCCACCAAGCACAAGGCCTCCTTCTGCATTTTTTACGCTCGGGCATTTAATGTCGGTAATTTTTTTCATAAGTGGGCGACCTGCTGTAGTAAATATGTAAATTACTCTCGGGAAAAGACGATCATGCTAATGCCACCATTGGGAGCAGGCATGGCAGGTGTGATCATGCGTCACTTAACGGCGAAGCCATTGCTTCGGCGCTCGCCCTTGTTATCACCAGCCCAGTTGTGAAGGGTGAGGACGTGAATGTTTGCCACATGCTTTACCGTAAAAAAAAAATAATCCCTTTTCCCCAATTTTATTCCAATTTTGTGCGGGCACGAGATGAAACCGTTCATTTTTAGATCTCGGAGCACAGCGAATTTCCTCGTGTGTTCAAGAACGGCCCGCAGAAATGTGAATAACAGAACTTCAGCTAAGATCCTTTCACGCACCTGATGGGAAACTTTTTCCCACACGTCCTGCCACGTACAGGTGGCTCAGTACGGTGGAGCAAGCGGATCGCACATATGGAAGGTTGTGAGCTCAAATTATTGTTGGGGGTGGGGGGGGTCGACTCAGCCCACCATCCTCTTAGGTTCGATTAAAGGAGTACTGCTTTGTGGGGAAGTCAACCATGGCTGTCATATGGATTGATTCACCCCCCCCATAGGAATGTGAAATTTCCAGCAGGAAATCAAGACGGACTATTTGACGTCTGCAGAGATGTTTTCCGCTTTGCAGTGAAACCACTTCTCAGAGCTGGAGTTCGGCTGAAAGAAGGGGAAATCCAAAGTTCTTATGGTCGCTTGTTTTCGTGCAGTCAGTGGCGGCCGGGCTGAGACCCATCGACGCGTCATACTTGTGAACCCAGATTTTTTTTCACGGGCGGCTCGTACCTGGATTCAAACCCAGGCCCTCATCCATGGCTGGCGAGTGCTCTGGTCTCGGGAGCCACGCCGCCACTGCATCGAGGTTTTGCGCACGTGTTTGCGCGTCGCAGCAGTTGCAGAATGTGCTGCGCGATTTCGGACCAATTTATTTATGGGCTTGCGACTGTGTGAACGCCAGCGAGCGCACGTCGGAATATTGCGTTTGTACAAAAGGAGCCTCGAACTGAACTCTTGAAATCGGGCGGGGCGTGTTTCACATAGCACTGTTTTATTTTTAAACCCACACCATTCCGTTGCAGGCTATTATGCGCACGCAGCCGAGCGAGCAACTGGAAAAACTGGGTATAGCTCTGACGCAATCCATCCTGTCGGTTGCCCAGATTGCAAAGCAGGCAGTAGCATACGTGTCGGGGCGCAGGGTAACTGAACGCTGGGAGGGCAGCATAAATTATGTTAGTCCTCTGTTTCTGGGTTTTCTCAAGCAAGATGGTTGTAGCCTTTTGAGAGGGGCCCCAGACACTCCTCTGGACGTGAAGTGTGCTATATAAAAACACATCAATTGATTGTTTAGTGAATGTTTGCATCCTGTCGATGTTGTGACCAAGAGCAGCTGACGGCGGCCCCTCGTCCGTAACCCAAGATCGCTCACCGTGTACCCCCTTGTGGAGTGAATCGACGAATCGTTGCGTTTCAGGGTCGTGTTTAGATTAGAGAATGGATTATTGTTTGGTCTCGCTTTTTTTTTGTACTCATGTTTCTAACGTAGCGGCCTCTAGTGGCTTGAAGAGCCGACCCGTCACAAACAGCACGTTATATTGTACGGCCCTTTGTCAATCCACTGTAGTAATGAAGGCCTTCCCGCTGAACCCGAGTTTGATTCCCGGCCACACCGAACGACAGTGAGGCCGCGCTGGCCAGCGTGGTGAAGTCAGCTCGAACAACAACAAATCAAGAAACACCAATTATAAAACACAAGATTGAATGCATGTACCTTGAGCTTTAGAATCACTTGTTCAAGGAAATTGCACATCATAATTGGGGTTATTAATTTCAGCTTTTTTAGCGCCATCGGTAATCTGAGGCCAAATAAATAATGATCTATTGTTGATTTTCTGCGCCTAACCAAATCTTTAGCGACCGATGACGAGCCCTGCCGCTTGGTGTCTCCCGTTCGAGCGCGCTGTGTGAATGTTCGCAAGTTGCAATCGGTGGCGAGATTGTTAACCAACTCGCGTGGTATACAGGAGGTCGTGGGTTCGATCCCGACCCTGACTGCTGCTGTATATTTGGAGTTTAAATGTTTTCCCTGTGGGCACGTGGATTTTTCTCCTTGTCCTCCGGTTTTTCCCTCCACATTTAGAAACGTGCGTTTAGAGTATTTTGCTGTGACATGTTTCCACGTGATGAGCCACTTGGTTGAGCTTTCATTTGTGGCCAGGTCGCCTCCGAAAAAGAGCTATATAGCTCGAATTGATAATCGATTCCGAAAACAATTATCGGGAATTCATGTATGTATACTCTCTGGTTCTTTCGGTACAGTCACGTAGGTATAAAATAAAATAAATCACGACGTTTCGGGCGCAACACAAGCGTCCATCATCAGGTGGGAAAGCATGGTCTGTCAGTTAAAACAGTCTGCCTCAGCAGCAGACCATGCTTTCCCACCTGATGATGGATGCTTGTGTTGCACCCAAAACGTCGTGATTTATTTAATTTTCTACCTACATGACTTTACCGAAAGAACCAAAGAGTATGGATTCCTGCAGTCACGAAAGCTTCAAATCAAGCATGTATGTATGTTGAATTTCTTTGGCACCGTACGAGGCCAACCGTGCGAGGCCAACCGTGCTAACCGTAACCAACCGTGGTAATCGATAACCGATTGACGCCCTCGTAATCGTAACACCCATCCACGACGAGTGCGACGTGATCCCAACGTGACTTTTATTTTTTAACCATCGCCTTCTCTCTTCGCGTCCTGTCCAATGTCCGTCGCGTCGCAGCAAACGGCACGCCTGGCTCCGGAGCGGGAGTTCATCCAGACCCTGATGGCGATCGGCAAGCGCCTAGTGTCGCTGCCCACCAAGGAGCAGAAGACGCAGCGGCTGATAGCCGAGCTGTCGCTGCTCAACTTGACGCTGCCGGCGCGAGTGTGGCTCGCGACGGCGTCCTTCCCGCACCACATCGTGCGCATCCCGCACACGCAGACCATCGTGCTCAACTCCAAGGACAAGGTATGTCCCCCCCCTCTCCTCTTCCCCTCTCTTTCGCCCCGACCTGGTTCATTACCCCAGGGTTCTTCGACGGTATTTTAGACGTCCGCAGTAAAATTAATGTGCACCGACGTCATGTGTCACTGTCTCTTCATCTTATGACGCCACGTGGCATCGTGGTGTCACCACGGTGTCTTGCCTGTACGTGCGACCACTGATTTTTATTTCTCGTCTCCAGCTCCTTGATCTCTTGTCTCTTCTCACTTTAATCTCACCGATATGTAGCACTTGTCAAAAGCGCCATCATCTCTGTTTTGTATCTCTCGTCTCCAGCTGTCTCATATGCGTCTCTTATGTATCACTCTTCATCTCGCTGATCCCTATCTCTATGTGGTCCATTCCTCTTGGTCGATTATAGCTTGGTGGGGCACTTCAATAGCATTTGCTTGCCACATCCGGCCCATCAGACTCGAGTTGAAGAACGCCGTCTTATGCTGCTGCTGCTGCTGCTGAATAGCGTGCGGATAATTGTCACGACTGACGCAGTGTGTCAAATCCATCAGGAGAGGGGACACATTTGTCCACGTCTAGGTAACGTTGGTGGCCGAGTGCACAATAATGTTACATAATTTTTTGGGGGGGTTTTAGTTTGTCGTCTTTTCCCTGCACGTCCTATTAGCACGGTTGGATATGTACGGTGCAAAAGAAGTTCAGCATACGTGCATTCATCTTAAATAGTATCTAATTAGCACGGAACTAGTTACCGTTGCCCCTTGGAGTGATTTTAACGAATTGTTATCGTTTGAGGTTGCAGTTTGATTTGAAACGTCGATTCCTTTTTAGTCATCGTAATTTTCACCACCTCCTCGTTTTTTTCCGTCTCATTTGCACAACATTGCTCTCCCCGTTAGCCTGACGTTTAATGTGAGTACTGTCAAACGATTTGTGTACACCTGAAAACATTGATTCCACACGCAATGGGATGCATGTATCGTGAACCTTTAGGAATCGGTTAATGAATCGATGTGTTGTAACGCTTTGTCATAAACTCCCACCTAATTCCAGGCTCGGTTGCATGAGTCAGCCTGTGCATCTGTGTGTGCGCTGGCTGTTTGCAATATGTGTGCGCGTGTGTGTGAATGGGTGTGGCCCACTCAGTGTTTTGTGGGATACATTTTACTTTTTAGTGCTGTTGCATGTGTGCCTCGCCTGCAGTGAAAGCTAAGGTGGAATATTGTGTTCGTTATTAGTTAATGGGGCAAGATTTGTCACTTGATCACTTGGGCTGGCAATTTGCGTTTTTTGGTTGGGATCGCACACCTTAGCGCTAGGCAGTCGTCCTCCCGATTGATTTTAAAAAAACTGTTTCGTGGCGGTGTATGAAGTTGTTTAATGAGAGAAGTCAAATTTTGAAAAAAGTTAGAGACCATCAAGAACAATGTGTGAGCGAGTGGACACGAATGAAACCCGCCGCTGGAAGGGATCATGGCCGGTGGTCAAGACTAACGTAGGGGCGGCAGCCAGAGTAGGGAAAGTACGTTCATCGATGAGATGGAGCGATGAAATCGGCTCGTGTGCAGGCGCTCGATCAGGGGTAGGCAACCGAAATAACAAGAAGAGCCATTTTTTGTCGGATTCCGTAACCAAACCCTAAATATTTAAATGCAAATGGTGACTACTAGACGGTGGCAGTCCGTAATAAATAACGTCACGAAGCAGTCTTTAAGGAGCCGCATGTTGCCGACCCCTGTGCTAGATGGATTGTTGCATCCGCCGGACTGTGAGAGATGGCAACGGCTTGTAGAAATAGGAAGGCCTTCGTCCAGCAGTGGATTGATCACGGCTGATGATGATGATGAAGGACGAGCAAAGAGTTGCAACGCTTGTGCTGGCTCCGGTGGAATCAAATCTGGCTCTTGTACTCGCTCAGAGTCGAGGGAGTCGTGAGCTGCCACGTGTGCCTGCAGGCCCCGTGACTGTACCTTCACTTGAGTCACGGTCCATTGCAACACAGCCCAAGAGACAAAGGTGTAGACCAACAGAGGCAGGCCAGACAAATGTTTGCTTGTGACATTAGATAACGCGGTTGTGTGGGCCCCTGCATGCGTGGCTTTTACTTTTCCTGGTAGCAATTGAAGTTGCCCGTGTACGGGTCTAGCCGCCCTGTGTGTGCGTCACGAGACACGGCAAGTATTTTCTGGGCGAATAAATGGCTCCGTCATCACGGCCGTTGTTATCGACCGCACCGTGCGGTGCGCAGATTGGTTTTTGGGCAATTTGACTCGTGTGTCGGTGTACGAGGAGGTGCTGTACCCTGTGAATAATCAAAACATTTCCTGCTTCTGCGACGTCGCTTCTCTGCGTGGAGTTTGATGAGTGGCTCGCCACGTTGCGATAATCCCATCGGTACTGCATGGGTGAACAAGGAAATAAGTACGTAATAAGCACATTCTAACCAACGACAGCAACCCCCCTCCCCTTTCACCTGCAAATGGGGATAACCCATTGCGCGTGGTTGTGAAATATTATAGCCGTAAAATATTGCCTTTCCCCCAGAATTAGTGTACAGTGTGATGCTCGCTCGCACGCGCGCGCACACAAAGACTGTCTTCGTAGCCATGCAGACTGCTGGGGCAAGTGTGGTTAGCGTGCAGCTATGGAGGCGCACGAAGGAGTAGTGGTGGCCCAATTCCACGACCGGCTGCCTTTGTCTCCCCCATTGCTGATGTTTACACACCGCATCGTGTGCTCGTGCTAAGGCTTGATCAACCTAAGGGAGGCCCTGGGCCGGGTTGCGATGTCACTGACATGGCCGGGCAGCGGTGCGTTCACCGCTTGTTGCACAGGTGCACGGTTCGGATCCAGTGGCCGCCCTGATTAATACTGTGGGTGTATCATCTGTAATAAATACATGTGCCGTCTGATTTACAATGAATTTGAAAGATTCCATGTCATTTGCAAGAGTAGGCCATTGTGTGTCGATGTCACGGTCTAGATTTGCCAAAATGTAAAAAAATTACTCGCAATTACTCAATTGGAATATGCATCACAATCATCGGCCCCTTTTGTGACAAATTGGTGGGACCTGCCCGAAAAAGTGTCATGAGACTCAGTCAGGTTTTCCTGGTAAAACTAAAGTTTTAATAATAATTTTAGCCTTTGCTCGGGAATCGAACTCTGATTACCAGGTTTGTAATGCAGTGCACTAACCACTACGCCACCACTTCACACAATCACGGGTACACATACACATCACATACGCTCTTGATGTATCATCATCATCATGTGTTTGTTCTCATTGAAGCAATTCATAAAGTTTGAGTGAGCGAGCCCACTGAGCGGACGAACGAGTGAGCGGTCGAACGAGCGGTCGAACGAGCGAGTGAGCGAGCGAGCCCACTGAGCGGTTGAATGAGCGAGCGAGGGAGCCCGCTGAGCGGTCGAACGAGCGAGTGAGCAAGCGAACCCACTGAACGGACGAACGAGCGAGCGGACGAACGAGCGGACGAACGAGCGAGCGAGCGGACGAGCGAGCGAGCGGGCGGACGAACGAGCGAGCGAGCGGACGAACGAGCGAGCGAGCGGACGAGCGAGCGAGCGGGCGGACGAACGAGCGAGCGAGCGAGCGGACGGACGAGCGAGCGGACGGACGAGCGAGCGGGCGGACGGACGAGCGAGCGGGCGGACGGACGAGCGAGCGGGCGGACGGACGAGCGGGCGGACGGACGAGCGAGCGGGCGAGCGAGCGGGCGAGCGGGCGGACGGACGAGCGAGCGGGCGAGCGGGGCGGACGAGCGAGCGGGCGGGCGGACGGACGAGCGAGCGGGCGAGCGGGCGGACGGACGAGCGAGCGGGCGAGCGGGCGGACGGACGAGCGAGCGGGCGAGCGGGCGGACGAGCGAGCGGGCGGGCGAGCGGGCGGGCGAGCGGGCGGACGAGCGAGCGAGCGGGCGGACGAGCGAGCGAGCGGGCGGACGAGCGAGCGAGCGGGCGGACGAGCGAGCGAGCGGGCGGACGAGCGAGCGAGCGGGCGGACGAGCGAGCGAGCGGGCGAGCGGGCGGACGGACGAGCGAGCGCGCGGGCGGACGAACGAGCGAGCGAGCGTGGTTACGCTGTTTTAAAACCTGCCGTGCTTGCGGGCTAGGAAGCGGCCTTGGCTCGTGAACCGAACGCACGGCGTCCTCCCTCCCCCATTGGTGACGTAGCCGACCGCGCTGCTCGCGCTCATTTACACCGCAGGCGCCGCAGCTGCGGCGCTCTCGTCTCCGCCGTGTGCGTGCAAATTGGCAGTGACGCAGGAACTCCGAGCGTGGGTGTGCACGTTCTTTTTTTTTTGTGGCAGAGCACATAGTTGCGCAAAAATGTACCACTGCAAGGTGCCAATTGTTGTTTTGCGAATGTCATTGGAGTTTTTCCGAATTGTCTAGTGGCTGACGCTTGGTTATCTAGAAAGGGAATAAAAAATAGAAGCAGATATGGTGTCGTTGGTGTAATGTGGATCGTCATCTGGCCTGTAACGATGCTTCGGTTCACATTGATTGTTCTGCTAATGGGGCATACATTGGATCTTACATGCATGGATAAATTACAATGTATGCAAATCGCACACACATAATAACACCGTTGGCATCAAATGAGATGATGATAATGAGACAAATGAAATCATTCTGGATTTAATGGCCCTAAATCTTGACCGTGTAGAATCGCTAACAGGGTGAATTGTCCCCTCTGTAAGTGTCACATTGCACTTCATACCAGGTGTGGCCTCACATGAACCCATCACATGACAAGTATGTACAAATTATTGCATTATAGCAAGGGCGGGCAGTGTAACTTCTTGGTATGTTGCAAGCTGTTATAGTTTCCAATGGTCATTGTGTTTATTTATTCATCGCACTGGCTGCAAACACGATTGAACCAACAAAAGCAATAACAGACGCAAAAGGTGGATTTCTGTCACGTGACATCACTGTGCTGTACGTACAATTTATATAAATCCCCCTTCGTACGTATTTATGCTCCTTAGCGCTGTGAAGTGTTTTTGAGTTGTGCCGTGTGTTGTTGTTTTGGCACGATCTCCATTTCACTTGCCGGGTTCCTGAAGAAGCCCCCAGTACGTGGAGCGGAACGTCGGGACATCTTATCGAACAATGTTGAACTTCTTTTGCACCATACGTAGCCAACCGCGCTAATCGGAGGTGCGGGGCAGGACAACAAACTAAATACAAAAAGTAGTTGTAAACAAAGCAGTTTTCAATCGAGATTTAAAAAATCATAGCTCTCAGTGGCTTCCGAATATTGTCAGGTAGAGTGTTCCAGACGGCCGCAGAAGCGCATCTGAAAGTGCCGCGTGATGCGGTCACCATCTTTGTTCGTGGCCTGCACACACATTTCTATAACTGATGAGTTTCTCGTGGCTTGCACACAGTGTTGGAATAATTTTACGGTGAAACTGCTCGCAGATTGAAGCTGTGTAAGTAGATTCACCGAGTCCTTGTGCGGCCTGCATCAGTGCTGTGAGTACGTAAGCATCTCAGCTGGGGTTTTGCCACCGCCTGTTGGTAGAAATGAAACGGCACGGCAGGGCATGGCAATCTTCCTGCTTTGTTTCTTACACAGCAGCAGCTGTTTGTTTTGACCGACTGAGCCAATCCCGGTGGCTCGTGCGGTTGAAGGATTTAAGGAGAGCGCGGGCCCTTCTTTGACTTGTTTTGTCCAACAGGTCAAGGGTCAAACCGACTTGGCCATCAGTTCCTTTAATCTGTCCGTGGCGCTCGCAAAGCAGGAACAATGCCCTTTTGAGAGGATCGCGTGAGGGAGCCCTTAGGTCATTCATTGGCGCAACCGCGAGCACTGAGGAACCCTGATATAACCGCTGGCTTGTGCAATTCCTATTTCTGTTCTGGTTTTAAATTTGTATCTGTCGTTGGCAGTGACCGTATCGATGCAACGCACAATAATTTGCGTCGCGGTTCTGGAGAAAATATTTTAACAATAAAGAAGCAGCTGAGAAAATAAGCCTTCCCGAGAAAGCCGTGTGGCGGATGGGATTTGTAATGAAAAATAAATACTTAATTTTTTATGTGGAGGGACGGTTATGAGAAGGGGGTGGGACTGTATGCTTTTTTATTTATTAAAGATGCACTGTTTAGGTGAGTGGTGACAATTAACCATCTCCGTGATTCATTTCACTACAGATCATTACAAATATATACGTGAATGATTTCTTTGTCGTAAGCATTAATGTGGAATCTGTTGTGGTCTGAATCCATCGTGGTGCGTGTCTGTATCTATTTATGTTGAACTTCTTTCGCACCCTAATCTGAGGTGCAGGAAAATGTGTACACACATTTAGGAATTACAATCAAAGCATCAGAATCTTGATTAGGAATATATTCTCTGAGACTGCACTTATCCCAAGTGTAAGGATTGATTTTAATCAATTAAACAGTACATTGAATTACTATATCCCCGGCAAGTGAAGATTTTCTCCCCCACCCCAGCATCTCAACACAGGTTTGTGATTAAATGCAACGCTTAATTACTTTTCGTTTCATATTCACCATCTTATTTGTATTAATGTTTTTGTCTCATTTGTATAGCTTTGTACGCTCCATTGGTCTGAATGTAACAGCAGTAGATCATTGCATATGATCTGCATGAATAAATGATTTTCACACACAATTCTGTGCGTGTAAACGTGAGCGTAAATGTCATATTAAATGGTTACTTGACAGAAGATATCTGAGAAAATGTACACCGCGGAGATAGAGCAGTGAAATTGGTTCATAGGTGGTTGTTCGGTGGATTATCGAATCGCAGGACCAATGAGAGATGGTTG
Organism: Lampetra planeri; assembly: GCF_965212315.1. Classification (NCBI taxonomy): domain Eukaryota; kingdom Metazoa; phylum Chordata; class Hyperoartia; order Petromyzontiformes; family Petromyzontidae; genus Lampetra; species Lampetra planeri. The sequence goes on along the minus strand of NC_136145.1, from coordinate 2,852,413 downwards.
TTAAAGATCCTGTGATGTTGTTATTAAAAGAAAAGCCAATTCTGTGCCAGCGTCATGGTCCAAATTTGAAATGTACCCAATTGGAATTGCACAAAATCGTCCCCTTAGCACTTGAATGTTTTTAGCTCCGACGTTTCAGGTTACACTGCATGCCGTTTGGCATGACGTACGATGATTTGCTCCATGTGCTGGGAGCTTCTCCCAGCTTGTGGAGCGAAACGTCGGACATCAGAGAGCTGTAAGGCACAACTACGAAAACCTGCACGAGTGTTTTTTTCCATCATACCTGATGACGATATAGGAGTGGACAATTTGATGAGAGCGATTCATAATTACATTCTTTTGAAAGATCGTCGTGGAGGTATGATGGCAGTTGTCAACGATAACATTCTCATCACCCAGTGGGCCGGAGCCAATCAAATCAAGTTGTCGCGTGGGAAAATGTGCCAATTTGTGAGGTTTTTATCAGCAAAACCGGAATGTTGAAAAACGAGCTGAGCTTTTGTTAAATGCCTGAAAACGCTGGGTGTGATCTCCAGTGAAAACTTCGTGTAAACATTGCCAAATTTTTGGTTTGGGCTTTTCAACATTCCTCCGGCTTTGTGCGATTAACCAAATCAATTTGCATATTTTCCCGTTACGCGACAACTTGATTTGATCGGCTCTTTCAGGTGGTGGAGGGTTACAGTCAAAAGTTTGCCTACATACATACACGATCTAGCCTAAAAGAAACCGATTGTGAATCAACCTATTAGTCATGGGCACCACGGTGGCAAGATGTTCACTACCCCGCCTGGTATACAGGAGTGCGTGTGTTCGATCTCGACCCTGATGCCAGTTGTATATTTGGAGTTTGTGTATCTTTCTCCCCATGGTCACGTGGCTTTTTATCCAGGTCCTCCGGTTTTTACCTCCACATTTAGAAACGTGCATTTCGAATATTTTGCTGCAAAACATTTACACATGATAAGCCACTTGGTTGAGCTATCATTTGTCGCCAGGTCGATTCTGAAAAATAACGTTATAGCTCAGTGGGCCTTACCTGGTAAATAAAAATAGTTTAGTTTAGAAAGCTTCTGTAAAAAAAAAAACAATTAAACACACCGATCGCAATTCCTCCGTCGCAATGAACGGAATCCCCGCGCCCCATTAACGGCACGCGCGGTTCCGCAGGCCCCCTACCTCATCTACGTGGAGGTGCTGGTGTGCGACGACCTCGAGCGGTCGGTGGTGCCGGCGCGAATCCCGGAGGCGCGGATCCGCACGGCGCGCTCGGAGGAGTGCCTGCAGGATGAGAGCAGCCCGGCTGCGGCGAGCGAGCCACGCCTCTGCCCGCTCACCACGCTGGACCCCGACGAAGAGGCCTGGTCGCAGGACGACATCGCCGACCTGCAAGTGGAGGTGAGTGGCCTGGAAGTGACTCGCCGGTGGCGCAGTCGTCTGGCAGGGGCCGATTTTAACCCGATTCTCAAGTTTTCCCTCGTTTGGTCGATTTTGGGTGGAGCGGTGGAGCAGTGGTTTGCGCCGCCGCGATTTTGAACCCGGCGGCGATCCCCCGTTTGAGTCTCGTCCGCGGGTGATGTCAGCGCTGGGTGATATCTGAACCGTTTCTGGGCCCCCCTCTCCCAACTTCACTGACCTGACCCGCACTGACCAGCGAGGTGAAGTATGGTCACACAACCGCCACGTCCAACGCGGGCGTTGGGAGGCCTACATCCACCAACGGATTGAAAAATACTTTTTTTGTAAAATAGGCACCAGATAAAAATGTTTAGGTCATTTCAGTGAAATGTTGACACGAATGGGATGAACACGTATGCATCCTTTTCGTTTTGCCCAATTAAACAGTTTTACGCTGTCAACACTGGTGTAAATCAATATGTAGCGGAACGTGAAATCAATGAAAAAGACATTAAGTTGCTCAACTTGCACCAATACATTTTGATACGAAAAAGCTTATTGGAGCTTTTGTAATTCTCAACAAACATGTATTGCTGTTCATTTACCCGTATGGCAGCTATCGCATTTTAGATCCAATCGGTACAAAATAGCCTCCTATCTTGACCGTGCGCCTTGCGCTTTTATTCGAGTTTACATTGAACGTTGATTTGTCCACACAGTGAATTGCTTCTGGGGTGACTGGCAGCTGTGTGGCTTACCCAGCCCAAGATTTTGGGAGGCAGAAAATCGTTTTCCTACAAAAGAAACACAAAAACATATTCACAAATAACACAATAAAGAATGGCTTATGACAAAATGTAAGTTTTGCGTGCACCAATGCTGCTGAAATTATTCATTCATTCCCAAAAGGCCATGTGGCAGATGGGATGTCATTTTTTTGTTACACGGAGGTAAAAATAGGGGGGGGGGGAAAGGAGGCTTATTACCCTGCTCATGTAACTTGTTAAAAATCTTTGGTGAGCAACTACCGCTTTTTGCTACTCTGCGACCGAACCGGACTGTGGTGTCCTCGGTGGCTGTGACCACCACGTGACTGCCGTCTGTTCCCGACACACACACACACACACAGCCGCCGGAGACGCACAAGTCCAACAACAGCAGCGACACGATTTCCCAGTTCTCCCTGGACAGCATCACCAGCCTGGACAGCAAGACGGAACCCGTCTACATCTTGGCTGGCGATATCAGGTGCGGCGGCCGCTCTCGGCGCTCGCCCATCGAATTCGTATTCTGGTGATGTGAATGATGAATAAATTAATTGCGATATTTTTCACCGGGGAAAATGCCTTGAGGGTGGGAGCATCTTTTTTTTTGCGCGGGTACCCCCCGGAGGTACGTTGGTGCATTTGTTTTTTTGCGTTATGTTTTACAGACACAGGTCTGCATTAGTTAAGCATCAGGGGCCGACGATGCCGTGTATAATCCCAATTTACTATTTTACCTGGTACATTTGACACACAATGGCTTCTTTTCGAATGACGCCATGGAATCTTCAACATCCATTGTGAAGCAGACGGTGCCTCGTGTTTTATGGTTAACACACCCGCGGCATCAACCGGGGCACCGCTATGGCGGGATGTTAACGATCTTGCCTGGTGTACAGGAGCACGTTGGTTTGCTCCCGACCCCTAATGCCTGTATATTTGGAGTTTGCACGTTCTCTCAGTGGTCGTGTGGATTTTTCTCCAGGTCGTCCGGTTTTTCCCTCCACATTTAGAAACATGCTTTTAGAGAACACTTCATTGAGCTATCATTTCTGGCCAGGTCACTTCTAAAAACGTGCTACATAGCTCGGTGGGCCTTACCCGGTAAAATTTAAATAAACCTCTGCAAGAAGCCCTGCGCTAACGCTGGGCCATATCGCACCACCTTGCCACTGCATGGTGGGGATCAATGGCAGACAGCCTCTGAGGTAGTGACCATCATCTTCATCAGCCATAGTCTATCCACTTCTGGATGCCATCACCATCCCTCGCAGTTCAGAACCGCTGCCATCCATCTCAATCCTGCACATTTTGGCGGGGATGTGACCCAGCTGTAAGCGCGTTTGCCACATGTTGCAGAGGTTTGCGGTTTGAATTCCGTAGGCCACCCTGGTTAACGTCGTGGGTGTATTAAACCATAATGTGTGCATCACGTGCTTCACAATGACATCCAAACGGAGTAGGCCACTGCGTGCCGGCGTCGTGGTCCAAATTTGACAAATTTTAAACATTGCTCGCAAATTGCTCAATTGGGAATCGCATACCCAACCATCCACGCTTGTAGAAAAAGAAAAAAACACCTACGAATAATAATAATAATGATAAAGCAATAATAACGTCGGTCCTGATCCCATCGGCTCCGTTGCATCGTTTTGAAGGCGGCGCCTTTCGGAGCAGCTCAGCGTTCCGATCACGCAGTTCCGCAAAGACCCCGAGGACCCTTCGGCTGCAGCCCTCAAGGAGCCTTGGAAGGAGAAAGTGCGGTAAGAAGAAGTAGAAGCAACAGCACAGAAATTTGCCTTCCAATTTACCCACATTTTACCGTAATGCCAGATAATAAATAAATACATCAAATCGGAGATGTTTTTTGTTTAGTTTGTCTCACTCCATTGGCCTAAATGTAACAGCAGCATATCAGTGCACACTATTTTCATATATTGGGATAAATAAGTTGTATCCGTGCGTGCTTCAACGCATGTGTCGTGAGCTTAAGAATATGTTTCAATATGCACATCGTTGTGTCGTTTACTCTCCTGTGCCACCGTTACTTCAAAGCAGGCATCCTAATTCTGTCCACCATGGAGATGAAGCCATGAAGAAGTCGGCTCCACGCGCAATTGCGAGATGATAGATTGTTACATTGCAGGACCACAAGGGCTTGCGAGGGAAGTCTTTATCCATCAGTGGATTGATCACGGCTGATGATGGCTGTTACATTCTATGCCAGTTGCGCTGTTAGGTCATGAAATTGATACATTTCCACGCGGATATCGCTCGCAGCGAGCAGTGCACCTCTGCTAGAGAGCGGTCCTGGATGATAACATCACAGACCTGTATTCTGAAGCCACTTCCAACAAATGTATTTATCCACTAAGGGTGCCAATTTTATCCACCACGAGTGTTTGTTTCATGTCAATGAAATGAACATTCATATTTCTCAGGGCTTAAATGAATCGCATTGAGTAAAAACAATGTAATTGATTGTATGTGTGCAGTCCTTTGCTGAGACGAACTCACTGCACTTGAGAACCCAGTTTCAAAGACAATGCATATATTATTATTACTATTACAATGCTTGTTTACCCAGGAAAGCCTCGCTGAAATACAAGACCTTTCCAGGAGGGTCCTGTTCAGCTTTTTTTGGCAGTAGTGGGTGACAATGACTGTGTGCTTCCCACTAGAGTAACTCTTCGCCTTTTTGGCGTCGTTCTCTGGTCTGGTGAGACAAGGCCACAAAGAAGACAATGCATGTATTATCAGAGCATGTTTGTTTGCATGTTCACCACAAGTGTGTGTGGTTAATGCAGACTTGATTCCTTGTAAACGGTGTCTATTTTTGTGTTTGAACATCTTAACACCAGAAAGAGTTGTATTGCCAGAAAGGGTAAAAGTCTTCTTATTTTTCATACTTTGATACTGGCAAAAAAGGTCCCATGATACGCACCTCGGTCTCTTTGAGTCTACGGTTCTCTGTGCGAGTGCGGTTCTCCATGTCGGCCGTTGGTGACCGTGCTGAGACCATCAACTGTGTAATCTAGAGATCTCGGTTTAATCACAGGTGGCCACCCAGATCCCACCCTGAGATCTCAGCTATGTGCCGGCTCAGAGCCCTGCCTGACGCCGCAGTAATCCCTAAGCCACCGACGTCTTAATTAAGCCTCCCTGCCCGCTCTGAATCTCTTGGCTTTGTGTTCATTCGCCTCATTGATAATCACGTATTTGTTGGGGGCGGGGGGGGAGCGGATTCTTTTATATTTTGCGTTCTGGAGTGAAGTGTTTTTTTTAGTTTGTTATCTCCACGAGCACTGGGGGGAGAGCGCATAAGTGGGTGCTTCGCGAGAGTAGGGGGCCCGCTGGATCCTGCTCTGCCGTGAGGCCGCTTCATCGATCGTTCTTTGTTGCCTGCGTGTGCAGCCGCATCCGGGAGGTGTCCCCTTACGGCCACTTCCCGAACTGGCGCCTCCTCTCGGTGATCGTGAAGTGTGGCGACGACCTGAGGCAGGAGCTGCTGGCCTACCAGGTCCTCAAGCAGCTGCAGGTCAGTGCGAGAGGACCTCTTAGAGAGGGCCTCTTAGCGGGCCTCTCGCGACTGTCAACAGCGGTGTAATCGTCGTGCCTCTGCAAATGGCAATGTAAAGTTCATTGTACAAAATAAACCAATTTGTTGTTGCTATTTGGGCACCCCGGTGGCGGGATGTTAACTACCTTGCCTGGTATACAGGAGTTCTTGGGTTTGATCCCGACTCCTGACGCCTGTATATTTTGAGTTTGCTCGTCTCTCTCCCCGTGGTCGCTTGGATTTTGTCAGGGTCCTCTGGTTTTTCCCTCCACATTTTTAAACATCCATTTAGGGTATTTGGCTGCTATAAATGTCCACGTGATAAGCCACTTCGTTGAGCTATCATTTGTGGCCAGGTCGCTTCTGAAAAAGAGCTACGTAGCTCAGTGGGCCTTACATGGTAAAATAAAAAATAGTTTTGTAATCTTAATAGTTTGAGATATTTAATTAATTACGGATTCATTACTGGTCAGGTGCTGCAGCGCTACATTGAGCGGTTCACAATAGGAATTATGTGAGTACACATCTTGACTGGGAGTTTCAGTTTAATTTCAGTTTCATTTATTAGGTATATAACCCTGTGAGCCATGCGGATCTTGACTCAGGTGCAACCGCAACAAAACAAAAACATTAACAAGAAACATCTTAAAGTGACTACACGCAACAGAAAAATCCTGGAAAAAACAGCAAAGTCTTCCAGAAGAAACACCGTCTATCAACGCTGCGTGAAAAAATCCCAGTGGGATGCAAGTCAAACAATAACAACCATTAGACAATGTAAATTAAAGTTATCAGGCCAACTCTGTCCTACAACAAACAAACATGGCCAGACCAAACTGTCCTCAAAATCACCAAAATAAAGCCACAAAAACAATGTAACGGTGAGTTGACTCCATCCCATGACTCCGGATGGATGATGGCCAGCTTGGTGAAGTATGGTCAAACTGCCCTCACGGGGATCTTGAGAGATGGCAGTGACTTGGCGACAAATGGCTCTAAATGGACACGTACAATATAAAAAAAATACTACTTTGGCAATGCTAAATTATTAAAAGTTGAAAATATTAAAATACAAAAATGCATGACTGAAACTAAACTATTTTTATTTTACCAGGCAAGGCCCACTGTGCTATCCAGCTCTTTTTGACAAGTGACCTAGCCACAAATGATAGCTCAACAAAGTGGCTAATCACGTGGAAATTTATAGCAGCCAAATACTCTAAACGCTTGTTGATTCTAAATGTTGAGGGAAAAACCGGAGGACCCGGAGAAAAATTCGCGCGAACATGGGGAGAAAAACACACAAACTCCAAATATACAGGGGTATCCAGGTCAGTATCGAACCCACGACCTCCTGTATATCAGGCAAGGCAGTTAACATCTCACAATATAAACTGGGGGGCGGTCTGCCAGATTCGACCCTTGAACATTTGCAACAAGTGGCGAATGCCCTACCTTCCCCTGGGCCACGTCGCTGTGTCATTGCCCACCTGACCCCTGAGCAGACGATGTAGGTTCTGCGAGATTTGTCCGGTGTCGCTGGATGAGTAGAATCTTCTCACCCGTCGATGTGTTGTTGTTGCTCAGATGATTTGGGAGCAGGAGCGCGTACCTCTCTGGCTCAAGCCCTACAAGATCCTGGTGACCTCGGCAGACAGTGGGATGATAGAGCCCATCGTGAACGCTGTCTCCATCCACCAGGTACCCAGGCCTGGCCACTTGCACAGAAAATATGATTGTTTGATTTTTTTTTATCATGCTTTGTTTACTTAGGAAAGTGTTATTGACCCTCCGGGTCTTTCAGTTTCATCCCACTTCAAGCCATATTCCCATTTGTGGAATTAACCAAGCATCCCAATGCAAGATACTCCTGAAAAATAGTTTTGAGACTCAGTGAGGCTTTCCTGGGTAATTAAATGGCATAATTATTCTTAATATTATTGTCATAAAAAAAATTCAATTTTGCCCCTGCAGTATGTATGTGGAATATGTTTAGCATTTGGGGAGGCCTTCATCCAGCAGTGGATTGATCATGGCTGATGATTGATTAGAAACGTTTAAGTCAAACAATGTAAATCCTATCCCGTAGGAGCGCGTGTGTCTGTTGTTCAACGTACCACGTGGTGACCGATGACGGGCCCTGCCGCTGGTGCCTTGCGATGGCTGCCGCTGATAAATCGCGTTCAAACCCGCCGTGCGCAGTTCAAACGTTCCCATATGCCAGTTGGTCCGGTCGTTGCTAAAAGCGCTCTGCGTTCGACTATCAATTCCATGACTTTTGGATTCGATATTCAATTTCCGAAAACCATGATCACTTCATCCTTATCGCTCGACGACCCCAAGCGTGAACGTGTAAAACTCGAGTTCGAGCGTCGTGTGTGGCCCAGGTGAAGAAACAGTCTCAGCTGTCGCTGCTGGAGTACTTCCTGCAAGAGCATGGCAGCCGCACCACGGAGGGATTCCTGACGGCACAGCGCAACTTCGTGCAGAGCTGCGCCGCCTACTGCCTCGTGTGCTACCTCCTGCAGGTCAAGGACAGGTCAGCAGCTGCAGCATCTCCCACCCAGAGCCCTCCTCGTCCATCCTAGAGCTGAAAAATCCAAAGTTGGTCAAGTCGATCGATTAAAAATTATACTTTTTGTGGTCGATTATTTAGTCGCCTTTAACAATTGTGGCCGGCACCACATCCTGTCTCTCAAAGGTGTAAATACCGCCATAAGCCACGCCCAGCGTGGCACAGCTTGGCGATGTCCATGACGTCACCAAGTCCTGCCCATCACTTCCTTCCCAGCGGCACACGTGAGAGCAGACGCGAGAGATTTTAGCAACAATTTTCGTGTTATTTGCGGAGTCGAGAATCGATTACAATCGATGAATTAACACGTTGCAGGGTAGTGGCGCAGTGGTAACACTGATGAGGCACAACAAAAAGCGCCTGGGTTTGATTACCGAATTGGGTGCCTTTCAGTGTGGAGTTTGAATTTTCTCCTGTGGTTCTGCATGGGTTTGGTCAGACACCACAATGCTGAAAAAATACCTGCAAATTACTCAAATGGGATTGCACATAGCAACATTGCCCCCCTACTGTGAAAACTTATCAGGACCCACCTGAAAAAAGTACTCTTGAGGCTCAGCGAAGCTCAGTGGGGAAACAAGTGAAATGGTACAAGAATACCTTCCTAAACACTTCAGGCTACTCTGAGCTTCCGTGCCTAAATATCCCAACCACAAGGGGGCACAATTTCCCGTCTCAATCCATTTGACCGAGCTAATCCAAGAAATATTCAACACATTCGTCACAAACACACGATTTACGTGCTATGAAGAATGTCCATTGCATGCAAAGTTGCCTCTGATATCTTTTTTTAATACATTTTCAAGGCTACACAGTGTTATTGACGAATGTGTTGAGTTTATATTTGTTGTGGGTGTGCACCACTGCCAACGCAGCAGCAGCACAACATTATTTGCTAAACCACTGGCCAGGGAAGAATTCAGCACGTATGTTGACTTTCTTTCGCACCGTTTGTAGCCATCTGTGCTAATCGGAGGTGCAGGGGAAGGACAACAAACTAAACACAAAAAGCTGTTCTAAAGAAATTAGTTTTCAATCGAGATTTTAAAAGTGCACAGCTCCAGTGGCTTCGTGATATCAGAAGGAAGAGCGTTCCAGACGGCCGCAGAAGCGCATCTGAAAGCGCGCGATGCAGTGACCGTCTTTGTTCGATGGTTAACCAAAAGCTGAATTTACAGCAGTTATGTATGTTGGCAAAACATTAGTGGAACCAATTTGTCAGTATGGCCAGTAAAAATTATTCACGTGCCAAGTCATTCAGTCGCATGAACAAGTTATTGCAGTTCACTTTTATTGGCAATTTAAAGTAACCGGTAGCACTAAAGTTTTACCACAAGTGACATACCTGCCCTGGTGCATGAACTATGCTTCTACCAGACTCTATCTTGTCGCAGATGTCTTATATGTTCAGTGATAGCATAAACAAAAGGCCGAATAACGAAGGTATTGGTGTTGCTGGTGGCCAACAAACACAAATGAGAAACAAACTTAGCATCATCTTTAAAAGTGTTTAATGCCCAAGGTTACAACATTTCCCGTGCCAAAGGTGGTGAGTAATATCCACGATGAGTTAATAATGTTTATTTTTATTCTCATATTGACGTGTCTTTGTTACTTCATCGCTGGATGAAGGCCTCTTCGCACCGTGTTGGCCGTTGTGAGATGTTTGGCCATACTTCACCATGTGGGTCCGTAGGCAATGGGGAGTGGTTTATATAAATAATAAATGATCACGTGCGACCAGGTGGACCGGCGGTAGAGCGAGCGGCTCGCAATCGCAAGACCATGAGTTCAACTCCTGGTTGCGGGTTGGCTCAACCACTAGATTTTCTGACCGGGGTTGCGAATTGTGGGAAAATAAATTATTACTGTGATAAATGCTCCTTTTTTTTTACTTTATACACCGCGCACCGGTGTACCGCCAATACGTTCAAAGGCTTGCTTGCCGTGCCATCGCATTCGCAGCACCACGTCTGTTGACCACTCATTGATATGCTAATTTTTTCTCTAACCCTCCTCCCTCTCTCTGCCTCCGCCCCCCCCCCTCTGTCTATTTAAGGCCACCACACAGAGACGATCACCCCTCTCTGTTACCTGTGTTGCTCTCGCTATGTATCTTGGTGATATCTGTCTGCTAATATGTCTGTCTATAGTTTTCTGGTTAGATTTTATGTCGCTATTTCATTATACCTGATGATGATTGCTTGTGTTGCAATCGAAACGTCGTATTCTATTATTTAATTTAATTTATTATTTTATCTTTAGACGTGACTTAACCGAAAGAAACAAATAATAATTTCTGCAGTCACGAAAGTTCTAAAATTAAGAGTGAAAACACTCCTCGCAGGCGCTGTGGCGTCCCTCACACTGATGCCTTATCGGCGAAAGTGGCCCCCCTCTGAAAAATTAGTGAAGAACACTGATTTACACACATCTTGTGCCCTCGTACCCATGTTGTCGTTTGCTTTAATCAAACGGTGTTCGCCGCCTCCTCAGACACAACGGCAACATCCTGTTGGACCTGGAAGGCCACATCATCCACATCGACTTCGGCTTCATCCTGTCCAACTCGCCACGCAACCTGGGCTTTGAGGTGTCGGCGTTTAAGCTCACCCAGGAGTTTGTTGACGTAAGGAGGCTAAGCACAAACGCAAGGCGCGTCGTCATTGTCGACACTCGTCGGGGAAAATTGTTGTTAGCGAGCACCTATCAAAGCCTGCAATGACGCACGAGCGGGTGGTCCGGCTGGTACCACGCCCGGCCACCTCTTTTTATTTCCCCCAGTGCTGATGTTTAAGGCAGAGTCGTCCTACGGGAGGACCAGGATCGGTTTCAGATTTCACTCATTACTAATGCAAGCTGTGGCCCAGAATAATCCAGGCTGCAGGGTTCGAAGCGCAGTGCGCGAACCACTGTGCCACCACTCCCACCACACACAGATACGGACATTCACAAAGACAAACACACAAACAGGCGCACATGCACACACACGGGGACACACACGGACACACACGCGCATACATGTCCAGCCACACGGATGTGTGTTTAGCCCTGGGATTAGGCATTCCTCAGTGCACTGCTTTGCCGGGTTCCAAGTGTTATCATTACTTAAGGTGGTGATGCTATGAAGTGTTTGCTTTTGCTTAAAGCAATTTTGCTGTTGTGTTTGTTTGCATTACTTTTGAAAAGGAGGCATAGCTGAGCCATGCCAATTCCTGCTTGCCAATTCCTGCTTGCCAAAGACAGAAGCAGCAAGCGGAGTGGCTGCAGCGGTGTCGTGTGCACATGGCCGTACGTGTTTAGACCGAACCGAGGGAGCTCGTAGAGCTCGCTTGCGCGTACACAGGCAGCTGTAACGTAACAGAACTGCCCACGGAAACGGATCATCACAGAGCTTCCTCTGAGATCCCTTCAAGAGACATTTAAATTATACACGGCAGAGGGTGGCACTCTTCCACCCACTCTGCATATGAGAGTAATGAGTAATGCGTGGCAATCGAACCGCGTTTTTAATTCTCAGAGATGGGATTTGGCCAAATGAAGTGCAGAACCAAATTAAATGTGATGCTTGTTTTGTGCAGTCATGGCTGCATGAGCTCAGAGCTCTGATCTCTGAGCCAGCCAGCCGCCTCGGTATCACATTTCCTCGCGCGCTATTGGATTTCATTATTCCACGGAGGCTGTATAAGTTACAGCCCTTGGGCCAAATGCAGCTCACAGACTCCTTTAATCCGGCCCGCGGCATCACTCAAACCTATCTTTTCTACCTTAACTTTGCTTTGCATTGCATTGTTTACACTTGGATGCTGTTATTGGTGCCTATGTTTGCCTTTTCACATGTCTTGTATCATATTTTTAATTCCTGCCTTTTGCCTTGTTTGTACTCGAGAAATTGTTTGCTCTGATAATAATGTATTTATGTTGACTCAGGTCTCCCTTAAACGAGAAACATCTGGTCTTGTTGTGCTTCAATATGGTTGTATATAGCGACAATATACCGGGCGTGTGTAATCATTTAACCGGCCGAGCCATTGCCAATTTCAGAACGAAATAACAAAGTTCAGATTGTTTTTTTGCAGTGGGTTTTCCGCGCTATGAGTTATGTTTCTAGGTCGTATCCTTGACAGGTACAACAATGAGTTCACAGAAGGTGCCATTCCAGGGTTGTTATTGTATGAATTTACTAATATGCATTGTCATTGCTGTACAATGGAGATCACATATCACTCGGGTGGAGGGGGTACAAAAAAATTGGGTGCGTTCATGTCAGCCAGCCAGCCAGCCCAATCATTCAGTCATCGCGCAATTTTTAGATGCGCTTCTGCGGCCGTCTTGAACGCTCTTCCTACCGATGTTAGGAAACCACTGAAGCTATGCACTTTGAAATCTGGATTGAAAACGAATTTCTTTTTTGTGTTTATTTTGTTGTCCTTCCCCCTGCACCTCCGATTAGTGCAGTTGGCTACATATGGTGCCAAAATAAGTTCAACATGCATTCTTTTAGTTCACCCAGGCGAGAGCTCTACCAGTACGATCACAAGTTGGCTTAACAGAGTGGTGACTAAATGGGAGCGCATATCAAGACGCTGCACAGAAAGCGTGTGTCTATTTATTTTGGATTTCTATTGCAATGTTTTTTTTACCCAGGAAAGCCTCACTGAAATTCAAGACCTTTCCAGGAGGGTCCTTTTCAGTAGTGGGTGACAATTACTGTGTGCTTCCCACGAGAGTAACTGTTCGCCTTTTTGGCGGTGTTCTCTGCTCTGACACTGGTGAGACATGAACATAAAGAAGGCTGTCTCTGGTGTAGGCTAATCAGTTTCAAAGACTGCATATATTATCAGAGCATGTTTGTTTGCATGTTTTGCCACAAGCACGAGTCGTTAATTCAGACTTGATGCCTTGCTAAAGGTAGCCATTTGGCGCTTGAACATGTTAACACCTGTTTTATTCCCAGACATGGTAAAACCTATTTTTATTTTTCGTCATTTTTGATACTGGCCAAAAGGTCCCGTAGATATAGTAATTGTAGAGGCCACAAGTCTCAAGTCTCTCTTGCACGGGAAGCCCGGTGATGACGTCGCTTGGCTCCTACCCCACCCATTGCCACCCGACACCTTCGCTCCGTGTGCCTTGCAGGTGATGGGGGGGCAGGACAGCGACATGTTCATCTACTTCAAGCTGTTGATGCTGCAAGGGCTGATAGGGGCCCGCAAGCACATGGAGAGGGTGGTTCAGATTGTGGAGATCATGCAGCAAGGTGAGATTGGCACCCTCAGGAGGCATCGCACCACAGGCTGCCATGTGTTTTGGGTGACACCTCTGTGCATCAACTTTTTGTTTCATATCGACCTCTCAGTTCACCTGCTGTGGTGTAGAGTGCCTACGATTGTTTTATACAGCCACGGGCGCATGTGTACGCGCACAACCCTTTTGTCAATCCGCCGCTGTAAAGGACCTGTGCGGGACGTTGTGGCACTTTGCTTTTACATTCTATTTTATTTTACCAGGTAAGGCCCACTGAGCAGCTCGTTAGCTCTTTTTCAGAAGCGACCTGGCCACAAATGATAGCTCAATGAAGTGGCTCGCCATGTGGAAATGTAGAGCAGCCAAGTACTCAAAATGCATGTTGGGATCGAACCCACGACCTCCTGCATAACCAGGCGAGGTAGTCAACATCTCGCCACCATGACCCATACTGCACCATGTTGGGCAGTGCAGGTTGGTGAAGGTGTGCGGGTGTAGACGTCGGAGCATATGGTACAGAGCAAGGCGGCATTCTGCAGCGTTGCAGTTTGCCCAGCTGCTTTATGCGGAGCAGTCGCTCATCCAAGCGCTATCCGGGCTCACCCCTGCTTATTTTTCAAGCTCTAACGAGAAGAGCGGGCGCAATTCCTGCTGATTTGGTAACAGTCCGACCCCGTAGGTTACCGCATTAAAAGCGGTGAATTGCTTCTGAACTTAACGGCGCTCGTGTCTACGCTTCCCATCGACATGGACGACAGAAACCGCTCCGCCGTTTCCCCCCTGCAGGCTCCCAGCTGCCGTGCTTCCACGGCGCCAGCACCATCCGGCAGCTCAAGGAGCGCTTCCACATGACCCTCACGGAGGAGCAGCTTCAGGCGACCATCGACCAGATGGTGGAGGGCAGCATGCGCTCGCTCACCACGCGCCTCTATGACGGCTTCCAGTACTTCACCAACGGTATCATGTGAAGCTCGTGCTCCGGAAGGGCCGTGCTCCTGCCATCCCTGCCGCGCCGTCGTCAACGACAGCGGCAACGCCGTCGCTGCCGCCACTCTTGCCACTACCGCTCAGGATCGAGCGTGCACGCCGCCGGACGGAGGAGCGTCGGTGTACCCCCCCCCCCCCAGACCATCGCGCCATTGTTGGAAATTCGGGGAAGCGAGACTTGGGGGGGTGGGAGGGGTCTATGGCATGCGGTGGGATGGAGGGGGGGGTGGGAACATGTAAACACTCAAGCACCGCGCTCCACAAATGGTTTCAAGAAGAGATCGAACTTTCCATTCATGTAAATGAACTGACTCTATTCTGAAATTGTGTGAGGCCCCGTGGCCCAGACGGTAAGGGCTGCATTGAACTCGCGCTACCTTTTGTTAACTTGGTCAGTCTTGGTCGTAGTGCTTTCCCCACAAAAATAGCAACAGTTATTCCGGTACAGAGAAAAGTCGGGGGGGTGGGGGGGGACCGTTTAACCCGTCTCGTTTTAGCAGTTCACGCCTCAGGAGCCACAGCTCCGATCTCATCGGGCCCGGTAAAAAAATTACATTTTCATCGTTCGTATCCGAAGACCAAACTCAGCAAAACGCTTGGTTGATGAAGCGCAAAGCAATTGCGGCTCCACTTTTTTACGCACGCAGCGTGCACGGAGAGACCTCGCGGACGGAACGAGGGGGTGTGTGACCAAGTTGAGGTTCGGGCCCAGAACCGACTTGCGTTCCCCGTGCGGTGTCAAGTCGATCGCACCTTCGCCAGCCCGCACTGACCAGCGTGGCGAAGTGTGATCAGTTAGTGGTTTGAGTGTTTCTGATGACGTCTTAATGCTCCCCCCACCTCGTTACCGAGCCTTTTATACGATTTCTTGGACCATGCAATAACATTTTCTGCCTGCTTTTCGGAGAAAAAATAATCGTGCAACGTAGAGGAGAAACGACCACTTTCTTTTCCGTAGCCGGAGGGGATGGCGGCGGGGGTTGGGTGGTGGGGCGCTACTCCCGTTTTGGGGCCACTGATTGCCTTTATATAAACTTCGCTTTTTCTACACGATTCACTCTCCCTCCCCCCCCACAAAAAAAGCTTCAAAAAAGGTGTAACCGTTTGCTTGTTAAAATGGCACAATGTTTTTTTAAGGGAACGAAAACGTTGATAGAATGTACGGTTACACAAACAAATGTTTGGTGAGCGATTGGCGGTTGTTGGCACTCTGGGTTTTCGTCATAAGAGATTGCCCCCTCTTATTTGCGGAAATGTTTAAACAAAGTTTTGCTGTGACAGATTCAAATGGAGATGATGACCAAGTAAATATTGTTTTTAAAAGCGAAGATATTTAACTTATCAACTTGTATTTTTAGTCTGGGTGGGGGGGGGGTAGGCCTGTGAGGTAACGTGGATGGGGAGAGGATGTTTGTGTAAAAAAAAATGTTCATGTAAATTACATGTTTTTTGTTGTTCATTTTTTGCGTGTACAATTCCGAGCAGAAAACATTTTGCAAGATACCGACAAACCCTGAAAATGTGTGGAGTTGTCTTGCACAGGGGTCTGCGTGCTTTCTCATCGTGTTGCCTTACATGCTAATATATTCCTAGGCAAGCCCGCCCGTGATGCCAGCATGAATTCTAACCGCATGACAGTCAATGCGGCAGGGGATGGAGCCTGCCTTTAATGCGATGCGCGCGCCCATTGTCGACGCGCTGTTTTTCCGTTTCGTGTCAAAGCTGTGTGATCTACAGAAGACGATTCCCAATCAGTCGTGGCCACGTTTTGATCAGCGAAGCCCAGTGCCAAACGGCATCTGGCAGATCAGAGGCTCGTCTTAACGTGGGGTTGGGGTTTCATGTCGATGGTTCGCTTCTCAGACACAGTTGCTCGTTTGTGCATCCCGCCTGCATGAGTGACGCCGATTGCCGCATGGGCTGGCTCGGGCTTAGAACACCCCCTAACCCCCCCCCCACCATCCCCCTCCCCGAACACGAATGGAACCTTTCTCAGCGCCTTGCTTACTCCTGTGCTGGTTCACACCTTCTGCCTGTTTGGCTGCAAGCACGCGCGCGTGCGCGCACACACACACACACAGGTGGCATCGGTACATCTGTAGGCAGTCTCTCTACACGCAAGAGCAGAGAGCAGTTCCTGCAAAGGTTGATTACATTTGCATTGTCAATGGAAGTTGTATTCATGCAGCCGCGCCGCTCGTGAACTGGGAGTTGTCAAAACAGTCGCTCGGAGCATCTGCACAATTGTCAAGCAGCAGAACGTTAATCATCCTCTATGCCACTTCTGTAACACAATGCCAATGCAATTAATAAGCGTTGCGTGAGACATTTCACCGAGGGATCTGTTGCCAAGTTGTTTTGCCGAGTATTTTTTTTCTGCAGCATACCGCTCGCTTCATTGGCCAAGTCAAACGAAGGTTCACAGGCACACCATTGCCCTCTAAGTGCAATTTTTTTCAGACTTGCTGTGTTAGCGAGCAAGTCAAAGGTAAAGGTGCAGCCCTGCAATCATTTGCTCTTGCCAGTGCTGCAGAACGGGCCCATCTAGAGGGTATATTGGCCTACTCTTCCACACCAGCCCTATGCCTTGCAAGAGGTGGGTTTTACCTACAATTTACCCCACCACACACGACCAGCCGATCGACTAACTGGTGTAACCCACGTATGCTGGTGGGTGGGCAAAGAAGTGATTTGATAAACTTGCCCCCATCGCTTTGTCTGCGGCATCAAATGTTGTGAATGTAGGCCGCTATATCGTTGGCCGTAACATGAACGCACGATCCAAGTTCTTAATCCCAGCCCCTGCCACTGAACAAAAAGCCACGCGTAACGCATCGGTCGCGCGCTTGGTGACTTGTTGACAAGTGAGATGCTGTAAATGGCGGAGCTGTGTGCGCCGTAGTAGGCGTGATATTTTTAAAAGTTTGGGTTTTGTGTTTTTTGTAATTGTGACACAACTCGCGTTGCCGCCTCCGTCTGACACGTTGCGACGACTTCGGCGCCGCAGGAACGCATTTGGTAAAACGACGCCGCTGCGAGAGACTTGAAGGTGGGGGGATTTATTTCTCTTGGGTTTTTTGTGTTCATCAATGCAATTGTATTTTAGCGTGAGGACGTTGCTGTTGTTAATGTATAGTGTTAATTAATTTACCATATGTTTCTGACACCTGCGTGCTGTTTGTACATATACAGGAGGGAAGACTTGCGTTCCGCGGTGAAGCTAATGGTCAGGTTGTGAAAGCCTGCTTGCCCGAGCATTGCATGGTGTTACTTGTACAGTAATAAGCTCCCTAAATTTCTGTACGATGCATTTTTACATTCTTCTTTGCGAAAACTTTGTTTTAATAGGTCTGACCACTACGCATTTGTTTTTACCGATGTGTATGACTGGGAAATGTGTATTCTGCAAATTCATTGTTGTATGTGTTTAATTCTCAAGCTGCCTTTGAGTACACTAAATACCATTTTTCCATCGGTTTGATTTTTTAATGAGCAGCCTTTGCTTTTTTTGTTTAATAACTTATTTTTATTTTCAGTTTTGTTCAAGGGGCATTCAAGTAAAATGAGCCTAACGTAGCCCATAATGGTCCAGTCGATGTGAAGTCATTCCAGTTTTCTGCTGCTGTATTCTAAGAACAGAGATAATCTCCAGTAACAGGCAGAGGTTAATCGGCCACACCCAACAATGGATCAAATAAAAATGCTTCACCCATATTGGACGCAGGCTCCCGAATATCCATTTTACACTATCACATCCTAGCCAAGCTAGAGCAGGGCCCCCAGTGGTTATATGGGTGGTTTTCCACTGGCTAATGTCTGTGCCATTCTGGAACGAAACCATGATACACTGGCCTCATAATGCATCTGAATTGGACTCGGTGCCAAGCAGGGTCAGGAGTCAGGCTAATGACATTAATTCTAGTTGCATCAGTCCATTAACACTTGAGGACAGCATCACCATGTCGTCAACACGTGTCAGCGGGCACGGCTCTTCTGCTGTGGAAAAAAGAACCTGGCACCTCCTCTTGAGTCGTTGCGGGGCTGGCTTGGCATGGCCCCAGCACGGCTCGGTTGTACAGTGGAAAATAGGTATAAGAGCCTGTCGAAGAAGCCTAGCTTTGGGGGTGGCATGTGATGCTTTGGCAGGAATGGGTAGCCTCGTGGCATCGGCAACAGCTGGACTGAGAGGCATTGCTATTCATTATAAATTCACTATGTAACACGATTTTTGTTCCTGGGTAGTAAGTGTTTTTTCTAATTGCTTATGCCTCAAAAGTATAGCAAATGGCTATTATTCCCCACAAATGTTGCCTTTGTGACCAGGACTTTACGTGAAGGAATGACACAAATGCACACGTGTTTTCTCATTAAAAATAGGTAAATTTCTAAATATCACTGTCATGGTCACAAGTTTGTGGGTAATAATAGCCATTTTCTGTACTTTTGAGGCATAAGCAATTAGGAAATAACACTTACTACCCAGAAACAAAAAAATATTTGCTTTTGTAACGCAATTATGCTCACCCCGGCTGCATTTGAATGCATATGATATCAATACATCTGTTCGACACGTTTTGGGCTGCGAAATTACCTATTTGCGTTAAACACACGGCCGCTTAAGCAACGTTGGGTTTTATCTCTGGGTTTTATTTTAATAGCAGCATAGGCAGCTCGTTTTACGTGATGACTGTCAGAAAAGGTACATGTAAATTATTTAGTTTCAATCCGATGCAATAAACAAGTTGCATCGTCGGCATGTAGTGGGCTATCGCATACAAATCAGCAACGTTGGATCTTTTTGAAAGGACTCACTTGAGGCTGGCAAAAGCTCAAATTTGCACTTATATCTTTAAACCATTTCTAACACGTTGTTCAAACATGCAGACACTGACTCCGAGCCATGCTCAGCATCAGCTTTAACAATCTTAGAGACTTTCGTACCTTTTAGTCTGGTGCGCGAAAGTCACCAGTATAGCCGTCCCTAGGGTGACAGTGAATCGGGGTGACTGCCCCAGGCCCCGCGCTTTGGGGGGCCCCACGCTTCGACGTCACGGTGTCAGATGTAATACTTTCGGTTTAGTTTGGAGGGGGGGGGAGTCCTCACGGTGTGATTTACCCCAGGACTCACACCCTTCTATGGACCGCCGTGGTCACTCGCGCTGTCAGCTGCCAGGGCAATTTTAGGAAATTCGTTGTGAGCAATCCTCACCGGCAATGGTTGCCCGCACCATTTGCTCTTGTTTTATTGTAAACAACAGCAACAGCAACAACAACAAAAAGGAAATTCCCCAATCTGGAGAAATCTGATCGCTCTTTCCCCCGGTGAGCAACTGGATGTGCCGTAGACGAAAAACTTCATCAAACACACTTTTAAACAAACTATGTTTTCATTGGCTAGACAAAACTCGATTACTCGTTGCCATTACTACTGAAAGTTGCCCAAATCGCGTTTCGTAAATGTGTTGCCGGTGACGATTGATAGCAATTGCACGGTTGACATCGTGGTATCTGAACAAGATGCCTTAGCCCTGGCCAGAGGCGAATAAGGCAGCATTAATGTGGAAGGATATACTTTGGTCAAGAGGTTTGTGGGTCCTCATCCATTCATCCCTCCGATTAGCATGGTTGGCTATGTACGCTGCGAAAGGAGTTCAACATACATCCACACATTATGCAGTTACTGCAGATGTATAAACCCTTGTTTGACCATTCCCCATTGTCTTGAGACACTGTGCAGCAGTGACTGAAGTGGCCAGCACGGAAGCCCGTACTCCGGTGTGGTTTACTAACTCAACCAATCTTGACATGCTCTTACCGACCTTGGCATCATGGAAAAGCCTACAAATATGAATGTCTGCTCTTCCATCTCTGCATTTGTTGCATACAATAAAGTACTTGTTCTTAAGCACATGTTCTTGCCACGCTATTGTTACACATCCTACAAAATTAAAAAAGGAAGAAAAATCAAGCATACCCATGGATCCTGTAACGCTGTATAACGTGTCCCATCATATATTATTGGAACGGAAGGTGTGCATGATGTGTGATGTCGACGGATGACGTAATCACCTTTTGTGTCCAAAGGTAATCCTTACAGTGCCTTTTATTATTGAATATTGAGCACCAAGGGTTGCCACGTTTTTCACGGACCAAACCCAGAAATATTTAAATTTCGATTTAAAGCTTTCGTGACTGCAGGGATTCATCTTCTTGGTTCTTTCGGTAAAGTCACGTAGAAGGGAAGTAATAAAATAATAAAAATAAAACATAATAAAACAATTCTCACGACGTTTCGGCCACAACGCAAGCAGCCATCCTCAGGCGAAGAATGAAACACCCCAAGCTTGGAGCGTATATTTAAGCTGGGTTAGAGGGGGGGGAGGTGGGAAGAAGAGCGCCTAAACAAAATAATTTGCATATCAAGAGGAATTCAGCATATGGAAAATGCGTAGGAGGTGGGCGGGGGGGGTTCCAAATCAATACTATGCCCGTGCATTATGCAGGATTAGCAGCATCAAAGGGGGGGGGGGGAAGGGGGGGAGCATTAACAAAGGAAAGGAATGTTAATAGTATGTAGCTGTAGTTACTAAACAACCACGTAAAAAACTACAGTATAAACTGCATGACAAACTAAAGTATAAACTACATAGCATCATCAGTAAACTTACTATACTCTACAATAAGCTGAGTTACTAACAGTAAGTAATACATGAAAAATTCTACGTTGTAAAAAAAATATATAATATGTGATGTAAGAGAATAAAGTTTAGATGGAAGCATATTATATATTTTTTTTACAACGTAGAATTTTTCATGTATTACTTACTGTTAGTAACTCAGCTTATTGTAGAGTATAGTAAGTTTACTGATGATGCTATGTAGTTTATACTTTAGTTTGTCATGCAGTTTATACTGTAGTTTTTTACGTGGTTGTTTAGTAACTACAGCTACATACTATTAACATTCCTTTCCTTTGTTAATGCTCCCCCCCTTCCCCCCCCCCCCTTTGATGCTGCTAATCCTGCATAATGCACGGGCATAGTATTGATTTGGAACCCCCCCCGCCCACCTCCTACGCATTTTCCATATGCTGAATTCCTCTTGATATGCAAATTATTTTGTTTAGGCGCTCTTCTTCCCACCTCCCCCCCCTCTAACCCAGCTTAAATATACGCTCCAAGCTTGGGGTGTTTCATTCTTCGCCTGAGGATGGCTGCTTGCGTTGTGGCCGAAACGTCGTGAGAATTGTTTTATTATGTTTTATTTTTATTATTTTATTACTTCCCTTCTACGTGACTTTACCGAAAGAACCAAGAAGACCAGAAATATTTCTCAATGACCTTAGGTCTATCAAAAACACTGCAGAATATTGTCACAAAGTTCAACACAATACCACCAAACCTCGGTGCAAATTAGATCCTGCCATCTCAACATAAGCCAATTCCCAGTCTCGGGTGGCAAATCCAGACTGGTTGCAACAGTGTTGGGCAACGCTTTGATCAATTTGACTGGTTTTCACCTGGGAAAGTCCCTAATAGTGACGCATCTTCACAATGACATTTTGGTACTATTGGATTCACCTTTTAAGCCTTATCGTGCACCCTCGACAGACAGACCGGATAGACATCCGTGGAGACGGACAGAGCTAATGCATTAATGCTGACATACTTGGAATGTGTTAAAAATGCAAAGCATTATTTTAATCATATGTGGTGGGGGGGGGGGAGGGTATGAAACTCCACCAAACAGATTGGCGTTCGAGTGCCCCCCCCCCCCTATTGATAGTTGCGTCACATAATCCCTAATCCAAATTGAAGTGCACCTTCTCCCCAGTAAGCCAAGCTGTCCAGGATTTAGACGATAATTCAGAAGGACGGCTGCGGTGCTACGGCAGTTCCAGTGGCCGCTCGCCCTGGAGCCAGCGCGTGGCGCTAATGGTTGACGATGCCCGTGGATGATTGGCGGGTCGTGCTTGTGAGGGATAGTCATGCCTGGTGGGCTTCCCCTGGTTTTGGCTGAGTCGTTCTGACGCGTTGTCATCCGTGCTGAGAGGCGACGGGGGGGGGCGGCGTGCACGAATGCCCCCACCACAGGCATGCGCTCTTGCCTGCAACACCAGACGGCACTCTCAATCACGCCTGCAGCCCTCGGTGATTCCAGGCTGAGCCTAATACAGTGGGTAATGTATTAAGTCGGGGAATATTTGGCGTTATTCAACGTTCAGCAAACCAACGCTTGTGCATTCGAACGCAAAGCTAAAACTCAAGTACCGTCGGTAGAATTTGCGGACATCCAACCAACGCAGTGCTCCCCACGCTCGTGAAAGGCAACCGAGGCAGAGGACGACCGA
Source organism: Lampetra planeri (assembly GCF_965212315.1). Lineage (NCBI taxonomy): Eukaryota > Metazoa > Chordata > Hyperoartia > Petromyzontiformes > Petromyzontidae > Lampetra > Lampetra planeri. Next base: position 2,829,530 of record NC_136145.1, on the reverse strand, counting down.
GACAGAGACGGGCTCATGGAGTGGAGGAGGCACGATAATGGAGAGGATTGACATGTAAACTGCTGCAACTGACGGTATATGATGATGATAAGCGCCAATAGTGGAGGACTCCTGTCCGATGTTTTGCGGAGCCAGTGGCTTCCGTAAAGTTGTTGGACGGGAAAAAAAGAGTTACAAAGCGCATTTGATCCAAAAACTATACGAAGGGCTTGAAAAAAAAGCTATTTGAGGAGCTCTTGGCTTCTGATTTAGCTGGCAATCGGTGGTCTTGTGGGGGCCGGGTGCATATTCTGTTTCCATTTTTGTTCGTGCGCAGTGCGGGCGGGTGTGGCATGATCAGCTGTTGTCACTTTAAACCAAGGGTGAGGAACCCTTATTCATATTCTAAGGTTTTTTCGGTAAAGTCACGTAGATAAAACATTAAAATTAATAAAAGTAAAATAAAATAAAAATCACGACGTTTCGGAGGCAACACAAGCTTCCGTCTTCAGGTGGAACCGTCACAGCCACGACAGCTGTATCAAGTAAATGAGGAGGAACCCTTTCCTTGTTGAGGACTGAATAGGACTTTCAAATACCTTTGGCAGGCATCTGCATTAACACACACTCCCCAATGATGTGACTGAAAAAAGGCCCTTGCAATAAAATGAAGTGTCGTGCGCACGTTAAAATTAGAAGCACAGTGTTGCCAGGTCAAATATATTCCACACCAGTACCCGATTAGTGTGGCTAAGATACACGTGGCGGACATTACTTGCAGACATTTTCGATGCGGTAGGCCTCTTGGCCACAGACCGTAGGTTCCCCCAAGCCTGATTTAAAACCATGTGGAAATTAATTTAATTCCAGTCTCGCAATATCAGTCACCATATAGCCATTCCACCCTGGATTAGTGGCGGTCACATCGCACGGCCGGAAGCACGCTCGCCGATTGTTGCAGAATCTCACGGTTCCAATCCAGCCTGCGGCGTGGATTGCGTTGAGGATACATTTTGCCTGCGCAGGGATCCATATTCTTGGTTCTTTCGGTAAAGTCCCGTAGAAGGGAAATAATAAAATGATAAAAATAAAACAAAAACATTCTCACGACGTTTCGATTGCAACACAAGCAATCATCATCAGGTGTGAAAGCCACAGCAAGAAAATTTTGAAAAAAGTGGCGTGGTTTTCACACCTCATGATGATTGCTTGTGTTGCAATCGAAACGTCGTGAGAATTTTATTGTTTAATTTTTATTATTTTATTATTTCCCTTCTACATGACTTTACCGAACGAACCAAGAATATGAATCCCTGCAGTCACGAAAGCTTTAAATGAGCAGTGATCGTTTGCGTCAATGTTGCAGTGACGAAAAACACAAGAATGCACAACGGTAATCACGTGCCTTGGCAACGTATTATTTGGGCCTCCTCTTCAGACACGACACACATATTGAGGACCCATTGCCTCTTCCTTCCTCTTGGCTCTGAGCCTTTCATTTTGAAGCCCCACCGCATCTCGTACAATGGTGTGGTGGTGGTTGCAGATGCGCGTGGGGTCGTGAATTTAATGTGCGCAGCAGTCAGCCAGTAGGGAGGGATGAGCTGCGACAGGAGATGCTCCCTACAGCAATTGCCACTATAATCTGTTAAAGGCTACACGGGGATATTTGTCTTTGTATGATGGCTTGACAACGACCAAAATCATGGAGCAAAATAATATGGAAATATATTTCTAGATTTGAAGCTTTCGTGACTGCAAGGATTCATATTCTTAGGTTTTTTCGGTAAAGTTACGTAGGTAAAAATTTAAGATTAATAAAAATAAAATAAAAATCACGACGTTTCGGAAGCTTGTGTTGCCTCCGAAACGTCGTGATTTTTATTTTATTTTATTAATTTTAAATTTTTACCTACGTGACTTTACCGAAAAAACCTAAGAATATGGAAATATATGTTTGTCTTTCAATATAAAAATATCAGCTTTTTCACAACCCAACGGCCTCACGACCTTTCGGGAGTGTATTATAAAGGACCGTCTGGTTCACTATGAGACCTCCTTTACCAGTGGCAAAATATAGTAGTAGGTTTTTACCCTTTAAACTAATAAAGGTGTCAGTTTTTGTACCAGTCTAAAGAGTAAAAACCTACTACTATATTTTGCCACTGGTAAAGGAGGTCTCATAGTGTAAATGCTTACCCCGAGCTCTCAATACTCTGATAGTGCGCTGTCTTTGAGTTGTACGCCTTTTGGTGTCATCTGGTCCAACACCAATGGAGACTAGGCTCTAAGAAAAGCTGTCTTGTGTGTGGACCAATCAACTTCAAGGACAGTGATTATCATTATCATTATCAGAGTTGTTTTCTTTTTGTTTGCATTTTGGCTGCTTGTGTTGTGGTTATTGCAAACATGATGCATTGTATAAAGGTGTCAGTTTTTGTACCAGTTTAAAGGGTAAACACCTATTACTACGACCGTCTGGTTGTGAATTATTTATTTTCCATGTACTCCCACAAGGCCGTGGGGCCGTTTGTGTTTTGTACGTTTTTATGCGGATAGACAAATATATGATGGAGACATTGCTTAAATAGTTTAGTTGATTAATTTTGTTACTTTCTCCACAACAACGCTCATGATCATTGTTGTTATGTATAGTCCAAGGGGCCAGATTAGAAATTGGTCACTGCCTAAGGGGCCGTCCATAAATGACGTCACGCACCTAGGGGTGGGGGTGTCAGACATTTGTGACGATGTGTGACGAGGGGGGGGGGGGGTTGAGAAAGGTGACGTCACATAAAAATGCGCAACTTTAAATAAATATAGACAACACGTTCTACTTAATTAAATATACTTTTTAATAAATGTTTTCTCTTACAACATCAGAGTGCAGCGCCACATTAAATACGCACTACAATGACAATAGTTTAAAGCGATTTGAAGCATGTTTTATTTTGGGGGGGGGGGGGCAGAGCTTTGTGACGTCATATTTGAGGGGGGGTCTGACTTTTTGTAACGCCGTGTGACGAGGGGGGGGGGGGGTCAAAATTCGTCCAAAATCGCGTGACGTCATTTATGGACGGCCCCTAAGGTAGCAACCAACTTTGTAAGTACCGATGTATTTTTATGGCTGAGAGCAAAAATGTTTATGACATAATTCATTGTCACGTGACAACCATTTGAAAAGAGCAATTTGACGTCCCTCTCGTTTCCGATGTTTTACCACGTAATTAATTGTCATTGGCCACATCGAGAAATCGGAACCACTCGCAAGTTGTGCCACTACGGGTGGAGCCGACGAGCGAAATATCAGTTTCAGTTGCATTTATTAGGTATAGCCCTATGTTTTATTTTTATTATTTTATTACTTCCCTTCTACGTGACTTTACCGAAAGAACCAAGAAGAGGTATAGCCCTGTGAGCCATTCGGCTCTTGAATCGGGTGCAACCGCAACAAACAAAAACATGAACAAGAAAACATGTTGTGGTTTCACGCTTCAACACACCGGTGGCCTAAAGCAGTGAACTATTTGTCTTTTGTCAACGTGACACTTTTTTGCTGATTGGCCGTGTCGGGTGGTGGAGGGTTACGACACATTTATAAAAAAAACGCGATCTAACCCAAAAACTTTGATTATGAATCAGTAGGAGTATCAACATTTTTCAAATCAAAACACAAGATCATACTTTGCAGTATCCAGAGGGAAACATTTGATTTCAGGCCATTTATCGAGTCTGCAGGGCTCAATGTGACTCAGTGGGGGGCCTGTGGGTGGCCATGAATTCCTCCGCCATGAACACCTCAAGCCAACAGAGGGCGAGCGAGAGAGATGGGGTGGGGGGGTGAGAGAGACCGGCGTTTGTCACGGACATCAACAATAACATCTCTAGTGCCACATCGCTGCGCAGTGGACACGGGGCGTACTCGCATCTCCCCAGCTCGTGCTGGTTAGTGGTGGTGGTGGTGGCTCTGTGGGTTGTTATTCATTGCGGCTGCCATGGAAGCCGAGGGCGGGGACTGGCAAGCGAGTGACGTGAGATGGGAGAGGAGGAGGAGGGGAGTGGAGACCGCGGGGAGACTTTGCCGAGGTCACGGCTACAGCAGCGACTGCAGCGGCAGCAACTACAGCAACAGGAGGGACTACAGCTTTGGCAGCAGCAGGAGTAACATCGTCGCCATCATCATCAGCAGCAGTGAGTCCCGGGTATTAATCTCCTCGTCTCTCTCTCTCTCTCGCTCCTTCCCAAGCCGTGAGTTGCATGGACTCCCGTCAGAGCAAAGCCATCAGAGGGGAGCTGTGGAGTTTTGGGTTTTGTTTAAAGGGATCTTGGTAGAGTTGAAGGGGACACTGGGGGTGGGGGGGTCTTACCTGGGTTGCTGGCAACTTACGACGAGTTGAGACCGAGGCGAGACGTTACTGAAGGGCAACTTGGAGGGGCGATGTGGAGTTGGAGGGGGGGCTGTCTGTGTGTGTGGGGTTAACGGGCACTGGGTCCAAGCTGGTGGCGTTGCAGAGAGGTTGAGTTTGAAGGGAGGTTAGATGTGGTGGGGGGCAGAAAGGAGCTGGGCCGAGGGAGGTTGTAGAGTTGAAGGGAGCTGGGAAGATGGGATTCAGGGACGGGGAGCTGGAATGAGGGCATCTGGGATTAGGGGAGCTTGAGGGGATGGAGGGACCTGGGATTAGAAGGGAGTTGAGTAAGGTCACAGAGCTGGCAGTTCAGAGTTGAATCCAAAGGGAGGTGGATGGACAGCAGAGCATGGATTGTCGGGAGTGGAGATTTTATCGGATATAAAAACTTAACTTGCACTCACACGCCAAACTCAGCGGTCTCCTTTCACTTACGGTGTTTATTTGCAACACACCTCTAGGGGGGCGAGGGGAGCCGTATTCGGTTGCGTAACGTGCATTTACTTACGTGAAGTTTTCTCCGTGATTCGCACTGATTTTAATTGATTCGGGGGGGAGCGGGCGGGCGAGATTCCTCGGGGAAATGTTACGCAACCGAACACTGGGAGCTTCAAGCGAGCTTCTGGGATTGTGGCAAGCCGGGGGCAGATGTGGAGTTGAGACTTATTGGACGGGAGGATCTCTGGGGATCTGGAGCTTATAGAGGTCCTACTGAGAACGTGGCGCGGCTGAGAAAAAAATACGGTCCTGAACAATGTTGACAAGGGGTGACTTTGTCTTGCTCGAGGCCATTTACTTTTTTGAGCAATCGATGCGTCGTTGCAGGATGGGCCCAGTGGTAACACCTGTGCCTTGCAACAAGAAGGACCTGGGTTCAATGCCTGCCTCGGGGCAGCTTTGTGGAGTTTGTCCGTTTCGTTCTGCATGGTTTTCCTCCCGATTCTCCGGTTTCCTCCCACAGCTGAAGACATAAAATGTAATTTGGTGTTGGTCAAACATCCTAATGTAGAATTATCCTGAAACAGTCTTCGGACTAGGAGTGGCTTTCCCTGGTTATGAAGAATTATCCTGAAACAGTCTTCAGACTAGGAGTGGCTTTCCCTGGTTAATAAGTTAGTCTTAATAAGTTATTGTTAAACCGGGGTTTCCAAACGTTGCGAGTTGGTGGTCTCAGCCCATGCACTAATGACTGTTAACAACAACAACAAAAAACCCTCCATCACATTAAATGTGGGTGTTCATTTAATCTTATAAATCCCAGCTCTGGGATTAAAAACTAAACATATTCTGTTTGAATGCCAAACATTGGGCATGTCGCTGAGCATGCGAGAATCTCCGCCCCCTAGTGTGTGGATCAAACAAATTATATTTTAAGGGACATCAGAAATAGGTTCAAAGTGGACAACTTCTCTTGACACGACCGATCCTCGACGGTACAATTTTAACAGCGATGTCAAAAAATAGAAAAGGAAAACCAAGGGCACTGTAGCCTCGCTAGCTCCTGCTGCCACCACCACGGCAAAGCGAGCACACACATAAACACAGCCAAACTTTCCATGCGTGCATTGCAAGTGACGATAATGTGGGCAAAAACACACACGCACACACAAAGAAATAAATATATATGGAAGGAACTCAACACGGCTATACCTCGTGACTTGCTTTTGTAAAGTATGCCCGCACGTGCCCTTGTTATTGTGTATGGGGCTCAATATTTACTTGCAGGCACGGTGGAAGTTACAAGAAGCGAGTTGGGGGTTTGTTAGTGGACAGGATGGTCCAGATGTCTTGTGATACCCCCCCCCCCATTTACTTCTCTACAGCTTTATTTTTAAAGTAAGGTTTGCTTAAAACAGAGATTAATGTGCAAAGGGAACAAAAAAATGTTAGGGGCAAATTAATGTGAAGGCACAAGACAATATGGGCCACCCTCTGCAGTGACCGTGCGCCGTGTATCTATCTATCTTATCTAAATATATACGGGGTAGTATCCCTTGGAATCTCTCATTTACTTGATACAGCTATCGTGCTGTGACGGTTCCACCTGAAGACGGAAGCTTGTGTTGCCTCCGAAACGTCGTGATTTTTATTTTATTTTTATTTTACTTTTATTAATTTTAAATTTTTACCTACGTGACTTTACCGAAAAAACCTAAGAATAGGAATACTTGCAGTCACGAAAGCTTCAAATCTAGATTTAAAACGCAAACAGTTGCTGCATGGCGGAGTGATGGACACGTGGAGTTGCAGGGCAGGAGAAGAGAGGGCTTTGCTCGTCAAGTGCCTGCTCGAGGAATGCGAGGCCTGTGTACCCTTCTCGGCCCTCGCACTCGTTCTATATTTAACGCCCCCTCTATATACGTCCGTCTCGCGAGACGTGCGCTGATGATGCTGATGATGCTGCTGCTGCTGCAAAAGCGCTTGCTGACTTTTTTTCTTCCAGGACGTGTTGCTCATCCGTTTGCCACGGGCGTTTGAAGTTGAGCAGGGCCCCTCTGAGAATTATTTAATTCCCTTACTCCGCTCAATTGATTTCACGAATCACGTGAAAAGAAAACATTTGGTGAAAAAAATATTAAAGCCTCGCCTCTTGCTGGTGGTGTGCCGCTGAACGGAAGGTGATGGGCAAAGCCTGGTGATATCATCGGCCGCAACCAACTTGGCCATGCCTTGAAGAAGATTTCCCACCTGGTAGCAGAATGTCCGGGAATCCACCAATTTTAAACTAATTGACCACAGCAATCGACTTAATTGTCGAACGGTCCCAGCTCTACTTTGTAGAGTGCAGAGTTAAGTCCCGTATGGTGCTATGTTGATAAGAAATAGATGTAACGTTCTCTGCCAATCGATGACACGGACACTTGTGGCGTCTAAGTGGCTATTATTCAAAGTGGTTATGCTGCTCTCGTGCACGAGGACGCTAACTCGCACCCCAAACCGCAGAAGATCCATTCATAATATAATTTCCATCCAGTGGGATTTATTTCATTTCGCAGAGGGCAATGTGGTAAAGCCATTGTTTTACCGTGCTATGCTCCCATGTCAATGCACCCCACCTTCAACCTGCCCTGACCAGGATGGTGAAGTATGGTCAAATAACCCCCGTAGGTGTTGGGGAGTGAGTTGACAAAAGGGCTGTGCATGCACCTATGTTCAAACCCTAATCCTAACCCTGAACCGAGGAAAATGTACATTTGTAATGTGTCCTGGTGGACTATATCAGTATGTGAACCGGCGCATGAATAATAGCATTGCGCCATAAGAATGGTACGGATACCAAAAGTTCTAAATAAGAATAAAAAAATATTTTTGCGTTCGCCAACCTAATGACTCTGGCCAAATTAACGTCATTAACACCCCCCCATCACGCACCACGTGTACAAGCGTTTCACGGCGCCAATCATTGTTGTTTCAGTTCACGCTGGCGAGCTGAAGACGAATTCTCGCCACCAAATATTGCAAATGCCTACAACTTTTCACTTGCAACAGCCTCGAGCATCATCAGGACAGTACTCTGGAATAAAATCTAGGTATTCAGAATAACCGTGTTACCTAACCCGGCTATTTAAATAGGTGTAACGATCTCACAGGAGCAACTCGTTAGAATTAAACAAGATATGAACCATTACAATTTACTACAAAAAAATCTGTTATCTGTGACAATTATTAACAAATTCATGATTCATTTGAAACACTCATTCACGTAATTTAATATTCTTTAGCATGATCCAAATGTAATTTTAACTAAAGCTTAAACTAAGTGTTAGAAATGTTATGATAGTCTGCTATCGAATATATCACATTTGTTCATATGTATCCAAGCCGCACCTAATTCCGAACTGTGATAAAATGATCATATGGTAGATCTCCAACAAGACTAATACCGTCACGTGAGTGTTGTGAATCGTCGTATCGTGCTAATTTCCCAGCCCTTTTGTTCGCGTCATTGAGAAGCCTAAACAACACTGAACAATCTTGATTTGAACACTGAACACTTAAGTGAATGTTGTGAAGGCACGCAGCCACGCAAGCGGCCAAACGCAGCTCGCATTTTTGAGTCGTGCCCTTCTCCCTCCCCGGCGAGAATTCTGCTTACGTGCAAATGGCACCGACCTGTGAAATTTGAAAGCCTTGGAGGAGCGTGCTAAATGTTGTTTTGCTGTCTGAGCTTTCTGCCATCATTCAGCGCCCCGCGTTAAACCCAAACAACGCGGCGCTTTGCTACGGCGGGTCGCAGCCAAAGGGGCCATCCATTTAGTCGGTACGCATGGAGGGGGGGTAGGGGGTGGGTAACCTAAACGCGTACGCTTGCGTATGGGGGGGTCTACTGACAATGTATGCATAGGAAACGGGGAGGGTGAAGCCTCGATAATAATTTGTCTACATTGGCCTTCAAATGAGTTAGATAGTCCGGCGGTGGACTATCTGTTTGCTTAAACACGTTAATATTATTCATCCTTGATTGTTTCTGGGTGGATTAAATATCGGCCGTTCTATAGGATTCGGGGGGGGGTGGGCGGTAAAAAGTCCGCGTGCGTACAGGGAGGGGGGGAGGGGTCAAGTTTTGACAGATTTTTGCGTACCTACTAAATGGGTGGCACCAAATTGGTGACTGATATCGGGAAACTTGCTTTTTCTGTTACAAATGTTGAGTTCATCACTGCTCAGTTGTCTAATTTTTTCCTTCCCTGTGAAAGCTCGCAGGGGATCAGGGTTTAACATAACGATAAGCAGACAATACACCTTCACATATCGGTCCCTCCACCTAATAAATAACAGTACTTTTACACATCCCACGGGGAGCTTTTGTGGCTGATGTGATGTGTAAAGTGCTTTTATTTTTTTTACGTGGAGGCACAGATATAATGTGAAGAAGGCATATTATGCTGTTACAGTCTCCACGGTGGCGCTCATGATTCAATCGTTAAATGTGGTTACTGAGATTTAACGTGGGGATTTTGAGAAGCCCCGTTCTGACACAACCAGAATTCTTAAACAGCAAACTTTATTGCGCTGCTCTGGCTGTGGGTTCCACCTCTTGAAATACAAACAAGAAGGACATTCTGTGAGTGAAGAAGAATATCTCACGATACCTTAAAGTGACTTTGTGCAAACTACGGAGAGAGAGAGAGAAAGAGACTCAAACTCCAAATATACAGCAGCAGCAGCAGCAGGCGTCGTCAGGGTCGGGATCGAACCCACGACCTCCTGCATACCAGGCGATGTCATCAACATCTACTAGCCAGTAGGGTCACCTCAAAAGGAGGACGTCCTGGGAAAACCAGAACAGGTGGCAACGCTATTTCTGACATTGGCCCTGTTGAAAAAAATTCGAGCTGACTCACTGTCCCTGCCGTTCGTGGTGTTTAAATCAGACTCTGCTATTTATAATTAAATCAGTCAGTATTAATGCATTTCCTCCGTTGTGGCAATCTGTGCCAGGAGTGGGATGAGAAACGAAATATTATTCACGGAACTTACAAACGACACAAAAAGCGGAGCTCGAAGTTGCTTCATGCGTTACACTGATGCCTTTGTGTCAGAGATCCGGACCTTTGTGTGCTCTCACTGTAGCTCAGGGTAATGCTGTAAGCGCGAATTGTTGTTCTGTGTCCAACTTTCATCGGTGCCTTTTCATTAGTGTGGCGTGAATAGAGCGAGTGTTGTATTTCCCAGAACGGGTACGAATGCTTAAGTACCAAACAGCTGCTACATTATAATCCTTAAAAAAGATGACTCTAATGTAACATGATGTTGATATCTAAAAACATTATTTAAAAAAGATATTCATGACAATATTTGCCAATGACTGGTTAGAATGTTTTCTGCACTACCACCATTCTAAACATACCTGCTAACTTAGAGTCGGTCAAAGTGACTTTGTGCTCAAATTAGCGTTGATGTTGTGCTCATCCTCCTGTTTAGAGCCTTGATCCAGTGGTGGAAATTCCACATTCCTCTGATGGGGGCGAGTCTGCCCATAGGACAGCCGCTGTTGGATTCCCCACAATGTGGTACTTGTTTAAAAATGGTACTTGTTTTATGATTCCGGAGTGATGATGGGCTGGGTCAATCCTCAACCAGTGTTTGGCGTCCCAGGACCGGTTGAAATATTACTTGCCATTTATGTTAGCCATGGCTGGAAATGTAATTCAGGTTGCTTTGTCCATAGTGCATTGCATTTAGCACTGTACCACTCCTCCACTTCGTAATCATAGTGTACAATTGAGTACTACTTAACTAAATTGTGAATCATCAGAATGCCAACGATCCAATGGAAGTGAACTGTACGGCCCACTATAAATAGCCACACTGGCCACAATCACAAGTGACTGCGAGAAGACCTGTCAAGTAGAGTTTGGGGCCCCGGTTGGTATTTTTGGCTGGTGAGAGCCCCCAATCTCTTCCCATTCTCCATCACCATTGTCAAAGGGAGTGACTTTACAAGTGCCTGGGTTGTACCCAATGTTGGAATATTTAGCAGGCGTGTGCTTTTGTATTTTTTTAAATATTTGATAAAAAGAACAGCTCAAACTATTCGTCAGCAATGAAATATTGAAATTGGCTGAGAACTTTTTCGCGGTTTCTTTTTTTTTTGGGTTGGGGGACCTCCTGTAAAGTTGTACCCCCTCCCCTACCATCCTTCACAAGGCCTGAACGTAATAAGTAAAACAAACGGTGCTCACAGAATCAAAATAAATCCCGGCACGGACTAATATATCTCGTTCTAGATTTGAAGCTTTCGTGACTGCAAGGATTCATACTCTTAGTTCTTTCGGTAAAGTCACGTAGGTAAAAAATGAAATTAAAATTAATAAAAAAAATAAAAAAATTATAAAAAATAATAATAAAATAAAATAAAAATACAAATGCCATTTTTTAAAATAAATTTTATTTTTTACCTACGTGACTTTACCGAAAGAACTAAGAGTATCATATATCTCGCCCGTGTGGCAGACAGCATGGTATTTTATATGGACACTGACGTCCGTAATAATGATCAGCTGTTACCGTCAATCGCGGGCAAACACTCTTGCTGGCATCACGGTGGTGTCATCCGGGTGATTTAAGTGTATCACATCGTGCTGCTGTTCCCACATTCAAGTACGCACACTTGCATTAAACCACACGAAGTATTTTTAAAAGCTATGAGTAAATCTTACTGCTTTGGCTGGGACTGAATGGTTTAAGGGGAGCAGTTGCATGATTTAAAGTGGCTTTCTAGTTAATTAGGACCGTAAGTCGGATAGAAAGTGATTTTTCCACGTTTCTTGATAAGGGAGAAACGCTATAAGAAATACTACGGTATTGGATGTACGCACACCAATTTTGAATTCACTCCGCAATTGTGATAGTGCATTTTTTGCATGTGTGTCACACCATTGATTTATTCAATAAATAATCCATGATTTCTAAAACTACAGATAAGGGGCCGTCTATAAATGACGTCACGCACCTAGGGGGGGTGGGGGGGTCAGACATTTGTGACGATGTGTGACGACGGGGGAGGGGGGGGGGTTGAGAAATGTGACGTCACTTAAAAATGCGCAACTTTAAATAAATATAGACAACACGTTCTACTTAATTAAATAGACTTTTTAATAAGAGTGCAGCACCAAATTAAATACGCACTACAATGACAATAGTTTAAAGCGATTTGAAGCATGTTTTATTTTTGGGGGAGGGGGGGGGGCAGAGCTTTGTGACGTCATATTTGAGGGTGGTCTGACTTTTTGTGACGCCGTGTGACTAAGGGGGGCGGGGGGGTCAAAACAAAAATCGTCCAAAATCGCGTGACGTCATTTTTGAACGGCCCCTAAGTACCTTCAAAGTGAGATAATATTTTTGTTACTGTAAACTTGCCGAACGTATGCAACTGCCTTTTCAGCGGTAAATAAACCATTTAGCGGACAGCACCGTGTTTCCGAAGCTGAACTCGCAACTCGTTGCGGAATCCGTATGAAGCCCGTGGCCGTCAAAGCAAGTGTTAAATTCTCGCGGTCCACGCATGGCTGGCTTGCCAAGGCAGTGCTCGGCTAAAACAACGCAGGCAACCCTCCGCATCAGGACTTGTTTGACCGCCCCTTGTGTGGCAGACGGCGTGAACATTCCGTTACCCCGTGCCACGGACAGGTGCGGGCTGTAACCGTATCGCCGTGAGAGCGCTTCGTAGGCTGGACCCCACCTTGTTGCACCATCTGTACAGCACTAACATTGTGGCACTTGAGGTAGCCGAGAGGCTCGGAGGTCAGAGTGTGTGCTTTATCACAGGTGGCTACAAATTTGGAATCGAACGTAGGGATCTCAGTGGTTCCAGCTCAGTGCCCAGAGACTGCTGAACCTTGTGGTAAACACCCCAATGTTCAAAATTATGGTCAGTCACGTTTCGAAAATAACTCAAATTCTCAAAGATGAGTTGGCCAAGTGGCACGGAGGCACTGAGGTGGCGCCGTCAAGATCGAGGATTTTTAATTCCGGCAGCTGCCTATGGTTAAACAGTTATTAAGTTTAAGTCAAGTGAGTTTATTGTCTGAGCCCGGTCACCAATGACGAACAAAAAATTCCATCACATGAAATTTTGTTCTGCGCTTAATTTGGCTTACTTTCCACAAAATATCAGTTTCACTGTTATGCAACCAATATTACTGCACAGGCACTGCGGATGAGAAACTGCTGCCCCCTGCTGTGTGGATCAGTGGTTACTTGAAGGGGTCTTGTAGGTCATTCTGTGATATACACTTCCTTGAGCCGTTCTCTCACACGAAGCGTTGTACTGCCGCCGATAGCACAACCGGGATAACATTGGGGGAAAAATTACACAACACTTTTGGGAGAAAAACTAAGAGTTGTGGCACCTGAATGTCAGTTATGGCCCTCCATTAATTTATTTTTTGCATGGACAACAGCCACGTTGAACTCTGTAGGCCCTGCATAGCCGAGCCGTGAAGCAAGACTCCATCTCCATGATAAGACACTTACTTCGTCAGTCTGTCAGTCGCGCCGATTACTTGAAAATGTATTGTCGTGCAATGTCAAGTGGGGGCTCATTCTGATCTGTCAGAACCAGATGATGAGCTAGGTATGGCCTGCGACCTTTGGTCTAGGGAAAAAAAAACACTTCAACCAAATGTATTAAAGTTCTCTTATTAAAGCTCTCTTATCTCTATTACCAGTCGTTTCATTCTTTGAGTTTTTAAGTTGAGAACAGTTTTGTAAAAGGATAGAAGAATCCAGGTAACATGATCCATAGAAATTAGTTTTTTCTTGTCTGAATGGTTACTTGCAAAATGCACATTGATTATTGTCGAAAAAGATTCACCCAATGTGCGTGACTTGCTAGTACCCGCTTGCACTCTAATCTGTTTTCCTTTGCAAGAAATATTTCTATGTACTGTACGTATGTTGCACCTATTTTGTACCGTACGTAGTCAACCACGCTAATCGGAGGTGCAGGGAAGGACAACAAACAAAACACAATAATGCATTTTTTAAGAAATTTGTTTTCAATCGAGATTTAAAAGTGCATAGCTCCAATGGCTTCCAAATATTAGAAGGAAGAATGTTCCAGACCACCGCTGAAGCGCATCTGAAAGCGCGCGATGCAGTGACCGTCTTCGATGGCTCGCCAAAATCCACTGCGAGGATGACCGGAGTTCGCGTGATGGTTTATGCTCTTTGACGAGATCAGCAAGGGATTGTGGTTAATTTGTGGCAAGCACGTTGTGTGTAATAAGTGCGTAATGTTTACTCCCTTTAGTTTTACTCCCTCTAACGTACCGACATTTCATGTCATGTCAATATGTTACATGGAGTAATTTTTTTTATCACATGTGAAAAAATCCGCTTATCTCAGTGCCTGTCGCCCATGGGATAGGATTAATACGAGCGTAAAACTCGCCATCTGTGCGGCGTTCTGCTCTTTGTAAGGACATGTTGAACCTCTTCATTGATAACCTTCGGTATAAAGATTGGTCACTCATTGCGTCTTGGCAATGTGATGTCAATGCTATCTGTAACAATCCAGAATCGCCACCAGTAGCTGTCAGCATGAGCTCAGCTGTGACATCTCAGACATCTGAGCTATGTTTTCTGGATGAATATAACTAGCACTGTACATGCATAATACATGAGTGCATGTTCAGCTCTGATAAGTCTCTTGAACTTTAGAAGTGTTGCTTTTTACATTGGGTCCACCTATGGTACAGCTTTAGAAACGTTTTTCATCAGTCTTATCTGTTCAACAAAGGGAAGGAACGTGCCCGAGTGGATGTCATCCATGGAGACGGAGTGATACAATCAGGTCGTGTGCACATTCATCTTTCCAAAAGCACTCAAACGCGCTCTCGCCCACTCCTTTCATTTTGTTTTATTTTGTTCTCCTTGGTAATAAACAATAGTAACGCACCAGTGTGCCTCAAGCAAATGCTTTTTCTTGCTGTTTACCTGCCCGACACATGGGTCAGAAACACCGTGGTCATTAAAGAAAAGTATAGAACAACAACTGGAATGGGTGCAAAGAAGCGGGGAGAAGATGCAATCAACATGGGAGACGGAGGGAGCAATGCATGGTTTAGACTTGCAGCGTTTCCCAACCCTCGGGCCGCAGACCGGTACCGGTCCGCGTGGCCTGTTAGGAGCAGGGCCGTACAGCAGGAGGTGAGAGCGGTGAGTCCGCGCTTGGCCCACCCGTTATTTTATTGTTTACCACTTCCGTCCGCGCCTCTCTCCCGCACTGCGCACTTGTCTCAGTCACAGTGTTGGTGAGCCCACAAGCTGCTAACCCCTAGTAGCCACAATGAGTAAAGAACAAACGTCGCTGGAGAGCTTCTTTGAAAAGGGGGAAAGACCCAATGATGAACCCCCCCTCCCTCCCCCGGTCCGTGAAAAAATTGTCTTCCACGAAACCGGTCCCTGGTGCCAAAAATGTTGGGGACCGCTGATTTAGAGGCTATACACTCGGTTTAATAACATCAACACTTTTAATACAGTAAAAGCATGTGGGCTTGTGCAGGACACGTCGCTCCAAAGTGATTATTGATGATTGTCATTAATAATAACAACGGAGGGAAAGCCAAGGAAAATAACACATGCGAGAATAAGTCCACTGCGGAGATGGAGCAATGAAATCATTTCTTGCCGGGTGGATTATTGCATCGCGGGACAATGACGGCTTGGGGAGGCCTTCGTCCAGCAGTGGATTGATCCATGTCTGATGATGATGATCCATTCGCAAATATCCCGCTGGGCTGCTGCTTCAGTCGGCACGCGTTTAGGTAATCGGCGTGAAAAGTTCAATTGTTACTTTGTAGGTCAAGTGGAATTGATTGTAAAGAGAATGCCACTGCTGTAAGTTAAGTCGAAGTTGTAACCATTTACCTCTCCACCCTCTGGCGTTTTGATGAATTGTCCGTGAGTTAAGGTCACGATTCAAATAAAGAAACTCGTAATTGATTCTTGGGTTAAATGCCACGTAATCACGTGGCCACATGTATGCTGTGAAAGCCTCCATTTACGCGCCAACTATCACAAGTTAAATGCAATGTAAGTTGTTTTTTTGGGGTAGTATAGTGGCCACTAGTGGCTGAAAGGGTCATTTGAAGCCATGACATACGACGCGTGTGAATAGATCGATGTTGGTTCTCGCGGACACTATTTGGGGCCTGTATGCCAGGCTTAAGAATCATCGGTTCGTTTTTACTTCTCTGCTGTACGTGGCGGTAAGCTCACAAGAGTCTAACTTCAGAGGTCGCCAGTTCAAATTGATCATCCTAGCACGGGAGTAAATACAATGAGCAATATTGTTTAAGTCCCTCTCCATCCTCTGCCCCCTCCCCCGTAAACTATCCACCCAGCGGCATAAATGGGCCCACCACAGTCTATTGGCAGATCGTGTGTGGTGAGGTAAACTGTAGGGGGTACTCCAACCTCCATCAAGATATCTTGCCAACATGGAAGAGTAGGCCAAACACCCTTGGGAGGTGGGGTGGGTTGGCTCTCTCGATCCCCCTCTAGTCGAGGCCTTTCCGCCAGCATTGACGTGAGCGAGCATTTGCGGGGCTGCGCCTTTACCATCATCGAGTGCCATGTTCAGCAAATGCGCGAGATCTCCAATGCACATCACGTCCAAGGCTCTCTGCTGCACACACAAACGAAAAGCAAAGTTCCCAGCCAAGCGGGGGAGACTTAGCGGAGTCCACCGGAGCAGCAGGTGCAGGGTGTGTGGCACGTTGCTGGCACGTTGCTGGCGTTCTCGGCCTGTTTACCCGTCTCCTGGGCCAGGTGGCTTCTCGTTTGAAGTGCCCTCACTGCAACGGTGGATGGGACCCAACCCAAGGGTTCGGCCAATTTTTGTTTAAAAACATTGTACCGCGCAAGTTGAGGTCTTCCAGGAATGCACAGCAAATACGGATTATTTATTTCGCTTTTTTTGATTGCCGCTGTTGTGACAGCCCGAATTGGCTTTTGTTCGTATTTTTTGTTTTTAAAACGCAGTTGCTGAGCACAGGTCCAAAGCCCCAAAAATACCAAGTGGCGAGCAACAAACAGTACCCTGGTTTAACAACGTGTCGTTTCCAAAACATCGGTGTGTTTACCTTCTTGGTTCTTTCGGTAAAGTCACGTAGAATGGAAATAATAAAATATAATAAATAATAGAATAAATAATAAAATAAAACAATAAAATAATTCTCACGACGTTTCGGCCACAACGCAAGCAGCCGTCCTCAGGTGGAGAACAGGTCTGTCGAGAAGATAGAGAAGACAGACGCTGTCTTCTCGACAGACCTGTTCTCCACCTGAGGACGGCTGCTTGCATTGTGGCCGAAACGTCGTGAGAATTATTTTGTAATGTTTTATTTTTATTATTTTATTACTTCCCTTGTACGTGACTTTACCGAAAGAACCAAGAAGATGAATCCCTGCAGTTACGAAAGCTTTAATCGGTGTGTTTACCACTCTGTTTTTTTGCAGTGCTGTATTGTTGAGCTGCAACTGATGTGAAATGATTTGAATAGGCATTATTGCATTGGGCGACACTCGGAGTGCAGCGGTATCTCGCCGTACAAAAACCACGAAAGAATAGTGAAGGGTGATTTATTATTGAAAATGGATACAAGCAGTACCACATGTGAGCGTTGTCGGGAAAGTGGAATGAAAGCTCTTTTCCAAGAGCTTTGGCCACTGAACTAAGGGAGACAGGTTACTATCTGATTTGGGTCAATGAAATGTGATTAATCCGTTTAATAAAAAAAGTATTATCTAACAATCACTGAGGAACCACAGACAAGCTGGCAGGCAGCCAGGCTGTGAGCCTGCACCAACAATTGCCCCAGCTCTGCAGTCCTCTATATATTAAACATATTTTCAGCCAATTAATGGGAGTGTTTTACATGTGGGAGGAAATTCGGAGTACCTGTTCAAAACGCACACTTGTCTGGGGGACACACTCAAGCTCGCACAGAAGGGACGGGCGATATTTGTCTGCGTTTGTTGCACTGCCTTCTGGCAAGCCATGTTATGGCACCTCGATGTACGGCAAACATAGGCGCTCGCTAACAGCACTTGCCACAACGGTTGCGCCCAATTACACAAGCCCGCAATATTGTACCCAATCTTGCAGCTCTGAGTTCTGCAGTGACCCGTGTGCGATGTTATTTTTTTCGCAGCCATCTGCTATCTGCTCACAAGCTGCCCCTCCCCCACCCCGCGTGTAGAATTACCAAGACATTAAATTGCTTCAGGCTGTCGAGGTGGCTAGATGGCTCAGAGGTCGGAGTGCCAAACCAGCACTGCTGAGATCCTGGGTTTTGAATCCAGGTTTTAGACACCCATGACCAATACGCTACCGCTACACCACACATAGCCAACACGCACCACACACTGCCAACACGCCTCTCACGCCAACACCACGCAACTCTGGAATAATTTTACGTCCGTATCGAAGGTGCAACATTTCTTGAATTGATCATGGTTATAAGGACTCAGGACACGAGATGATGGGATGGAATCCAACATTCGAGCAGCGTGGGGCCGAAGTGAGAATGGAACAGTCGGTCTGGTAGGCTGAGTCCTCAACAGAGGTGGTGGAATAATTGATTAAAATCCATCACAACGGTCACTATGGGCGAAGCGATAGACGAGTTATACGTAGGTCACTGGCTGCCGGTGAGCGACCGAATTATTGGAGTGAATCCGTCGGTGCTGGATCAAAAATCACCCCGGCTGCTGCTCTCCGTTGAATTGGGTGCTGCGTTCCAGACACAACAACAGGATCTCAACTATTGGCCGAAATGGTGCTTTGCGCTGAAGTAATAATTGTTCAGAGTTTAACGAAGGCTTTTGGCAAGGGTCTGGAGGAAACCAAGCTCGACCTTGCTCATTAACTAACTTTCTCATTAACTAACTTTCTCATTTACTAACTTGCTCATTAATTCACTTTCTCGCATCTCTTTTTGCCTCTCCAACAGAGCACCCCCGGCGGTTGCCTCCAGCGCTCCTCCTCCCGTGCGTGCCCGAGGGCGGTAGAGACGTGACCGGCAGGCCGTCTCTGTATTTCTGGTTCCGGTCACCGGCCGGCCTGTCGCTCGCTCGCCGTGAGGAGGAGTTGCCGTAGCGGTGGTAGTGGTACCCGGAGTCACCATGGCGACGTCGCTGCTCAAGAACATGGACAAGTACCGCGACGTGGACGAGGACCAGCTGCTCGGGGACCTCACGGAGGACGAGCTCCAGCGGCTCACGGACGAGCTCGAGGAGATGGACCCGGAGG
Source organism: Lampetra planeri (assembly GCF_965212315.1). Classification (NCBI taxonomy): domain Eukaryota; kingdom Metazoa; phylum Chordata; class Hyperoartia; order Petromyzontiformes; family Petromyzontidae; genus Lampetra; species Lampetra planeri. The sequence goes on along the minus strand of NC_136145.1, from coordinate 2,810,381 downwards.
TGACGACCCTCTCAGGCCCCCCCCCCCCGCCACCCCCCGCCCCGTGCTCCCCCCCCACCCCGGGACCCCCCCCCCCCGTGCTCCACCCACCCCGGGCTCCCCCCCCCCCCCACCCCCGGGCTCCTGACCCCCACGACTCATATACCAAATAAATAATAAAAATAACAATGATTTGGTTTTGAAGTAGCGCCTACTACGCCGGGGCATCTCCACAGCGCTTTACGGAAGACAAGCGACTTAACATTGCGCCTCATTTTTCGATTTAAAGCTTTCGTGACTGTAGGGATTCATCTTCTTGGTTCTTTCGGTAAAGTCACGTAGAAGGGAAATAATAAAATAATAAAAATATAACATAATAAATTACAATTCTCGCGACGTTTCGGCCACAACGCAAGCAGCCGTCCTCAGGTGAAGAACAGGTCTGTCGGAAAGACAGCGTTTTATTATTATTTCATTATTTCCCTTCTACGTGACTTTACCGAAAGAACCAAGAAGATTGCGCCTCATCTCCACACATTTGAAAGGGCACCCCCAGTGGCAGCTGTCACTGCGGGCACAAGGTGACTTGGCAGCTCTTGGCCCGCAAACGGAGTCATTGTCCGCCCAAAGGAGCTGATGATGGCGACGGTTTAGTCCCGGCTTGTGTGAATCTGCCGGTTAAATCCTTTAACCCCGAGGCCAGCACACAAGGGCCTGCTCTTGCCAATGCCGTCACGAGGATCTTGAACGTCCACGCTCTTCCGAGTTGCACAACCCCAGAAGTAACTCTGTGGCTGTGTAAACCTCGTTTTTATTCTTACGCTCATTTATCCAGCAAGGCCTCACCGAGTCTCAAGACTCCTTTTCAGGAGGGTCCTGCAAAGTGTTTGCAGTAGTATGTGTGTGTGTGTGGGGGGGGATGATTGCGGTGTATAATCCCGACCGAGTAGTTGTTCAGGTGTCTTCAGCTTCGGGACGTTTGGCCCAATGCCGGTCGTGTTGTGTGTGCGTCTGTTAATTGATTTACCGCGCTTGGGAAACGCGCGCCTTCAGAACGTAGGCCTGCCCGCCGGCATGCGACAGAAAGACCAGACCAAGAAGGATCCGACGGGGCCGTTCAAGCGGGACAATCTCCTCGCGCACCTGGAGAAGGAGGCCAAGGAGGTGGAGGACAAGGAAGATCTGGTGCCCTTCACCGGAGAGAAGAAAGGTAGCTCGTTCTCCGCTTCACCCACACCCTGGGGTTTTTATATTCACTTGAGCATCACCCGTTGTGACATATGCAACGGAAAGGTTTATCATTCATGAAGGGAAATTGAAAAAACATTTTTGTAAATATAACACTGGTCAACACACTTTTTATGGCATAAGGTATTCCAACGGTTTTAATGTAATTTTGGGGTGCTGATTCCAAATCTGGCATCAGTTTTTGTCTATCACATCAGGTTTTTGAGATATCAAATATTGCATTTTCAATAAAAACTGCAGAAGAAAAATATTAAATAAATGTAGATATCTACATAAAATGATATTATAAACACACTATCCTAAAAATACAGCACCATATTTTAACACTAAAGCAGTCACTGACTCGCAACAATTTTGGGTAAAATCAATGAAAATGGGGTATGCCGATAGCATAAAAATGAGATGTGATAGAGCAAATCTGAGATCATATTTGGAATCAGCACCCTGAAATTAGTCTAGAACAGCTGCAAAAGTCCAGGCCTGAATTTTTTGTTGTTGACCAGTGTAATTCAACGTAATTTTAGTTTAACCGCGTGTGTGTGACTTCATCACCGATCGTTGCGTGTTTCTTCCCGCAGGCCAGTGCAATGTGTTTCGGCTCATTGGTCATGAATGTTGTTTTCTGGTGCTTTTACTTTCAAAGGTGGAAGTGATTGCCTGAGCATTGAGGCGGAGTTCATCTCCTGTTTATAGCCCTGCGCCAGCGGTGTACGTTCCACATTCCTTCGGTGGGGGGCGAGTCTGACTCGTGTTGCTTATACCAGAACTGCGCTTCAACAAGGCGTGCTCGCAGAATCACACTTATCTCTTGCACTTGGCGTGACTTCGTCGTTTGCGGACGTACGCGACGGCTGCACGAATGAAAGGCGCGAGCTCGAGGACGATTCGTGCGTGCCACATGGCACTTGGGGAAACTTGCTTCCATCAACGTGCCGGGAGCCACAATGTCGCGTTACAAATGACCTTGTTTTGAATCGCCGTTTTCATTCAGCTCTGTAGACGCCTCCTCTGTTGTGACCAGAACGCCCGAACGCCTTTCTTGGTCACCGCCGCATTTCTCGCGCATTCTTGGCGTGCTTCCAACCGGCCGACCAAGTGGTTTTCTGCAGTCTATTAGTGATAATATTTACCGTACAGTGCTTCAAATGATCAACAAGCCGTTTTTTTCCCCTCCCCTCCCCGAAGAGATAACATTTACTGCTGGCTGGAGCTCTTGACGGGCAGTTTGTAAATCGGCGTTAATGCGTATCTGGTTTTAGTTGTGGAGTGTTTGGAGTTACTGACCGTTCAAATCACCCGGAATGCGACCATCAAATCTTGGCAGCTAGGCAGGGTTGAGCCCGGACAACGCTAGGATGGGTGACCGCCGTGTACAAATAGGTTGCCATAATGCAGAGGTCGCAAACGGGTTTCGATTCCTTACCCGTACCCATACCCGGCCGCACCAGGGTCGCAAATGGGTACCCGTACCCGTACCCGGCTGGGTACGGGTACCCGTTCCCTACCCGTACCCTACCCGAAATGAGTGACAAACGGTTACTCACCAGTGACTCACGGCCTACCCGTACCCGTACCCGGCCGCACCAGGGTCGCAAACGGCTACCCGTACCCGTACCCGGCCAGGTACGGGTAGCCGGGTATCGGGTAGGGTACGGGTATCGGGTACCCGGTTGCGACCTCTGCCATAATGACTGCGGGGCAACGCGGTGGGCAGCAGAGGGTAGTGCGGCAAAATCCGTTGTACTGCACTCTCGTGTTCTCTCACGTCTATGCCCCTCCCCCACCCCACCGCGTTCACTGACCCGCACTGACCATGGTGGTGAAGTATGGTCAAATAACCCCTACGACCCACGTGGTGTGGGGAGGCTCATCCGGCAGTGGGTTGATAGTGTGCAGTGCAGTGCATCTATAATCAGTGTGCACAATGGCTTCCATATATAGTGGTATCCACTTATAGATATCCCACTACATTAAAAGGGGAAAAATATACAATTATAATGAGTGATTGAGGGCTGCGAAGCATGGAAACCTGTACGTAAGACAGCCTCCTCAGTCCCTCCTCTGCTTGCTCCGCTTTGCTTAACATTTTTAAGTGACTCCGTGTCACAGGATTTGCGATGCAATCTGCGAATCAATTTCCTTAGGCCGTGGCGCATGGCCACACTTCTCCTGGGATAGAGGCCACGTGCGTCTGCGCGTGTGCGCGTGTGCGAGAGACATGGGGAGCGGTAGTGTAGCGGTTAGCGCGCTGCGCTATGAACCTGGCGACCCGGGTTCGATTCCCGCTCACGGCTAACACCAGTGACGATTATCTGAACCGGTCCTGGACCTCCTCTAGGTCGACTCAGCCTTAAATGAGTACCTGGTGCGGGGTGTAAATATCGCCACTGGGGAGACAAAGGCGGTCGGGCGTGGTGCTGGCCACCCACCCCCTCGTTCGTGTACCGTTCCGGCCTTCATAGGTGCTCGCTAACAGCACTTGCCCCTACAGTCTGTTAAGGCTATACGGGGGATCTTTTTTTTTATCTTTGTGCGAGAGACATGGCTCCGTGAATCTCCATGCATGCTACCCACCTACCTCCCTTCCTCTGTCAGACACGGAAAAGCCCTCGCCCTTCACGATATCCATCCAAGAGGTGGTGGTGGAGTGCACCATTTTAATGACTTATATATTTCACCGTGCGTGTGATATTCGTTGCATGAATGCATACTGCATACGTTATTACCGCACCGCCCGAGTTGGCGATCGGACGACCGTTTGTCCGTTTGGCGAAAATTTGCCCACGTTGCAAATAGTTTAATTATCACCATTGGAACCTCATTTGCCAGTAAAAAATATGATAATTGTTTTTTTACCCTTCCATCTGGCAACAAAACTGACATTTTTTTTACAAGGAGTCATGTTTGCATAGACCACAATACCTGCAGTCACAATGCAAACAAAAAAATTACTCTGATAATGTGCACTGTCCTTGAAGTTGATTGGTCCACACCCGAGACAGCTTTCCTTAGAGCCTAGTCTCACATGGGCTGGACCAGATGACGCCAAAATGGCGCACAACTCAAAGACAATGCACCATCAGAGTGTGAGAGCTCGGGGTAAGCATTTACACCATTGGAACCTCATTTGCCAGTAAAAAATATGATCATTGTTTTTTTACCCTTCCATCTGGCAACAAAACTGACACCTTTTTTTACAAGGAGTCATGTTTGCAAACATGTAAAAAAGGTGTCAGTTTTGTTGCCAGATGGAAGGGTAAAATGTTTTTATCAGTTTAATTATCATCATGGTCGATTAAAATGCCATGACATGGCAGCAGGATTATTTCACGTAACTGGGGCATCCGTCAATGGGTCGCCCTGTACAGTGTTTGCGAGGAAACATCCCTGCGCTGACAGCGGCGGCTGCCAGTGCGAACGTGTTGTTCATTCTGCTTGGCACGAGCCTTAATCTACCGCGGCGTGATGCATGTCACCGGCGTGGTGCCGTGTGCGGTGAAATGCCCGAGGTTGATGGGGTTTGATCTGTCGTCAGGACACTGGAAACGCACCCATGTTAGGCTCCGTGTCTCTTTGCCGCGATCGGTCTGCAACGCTCGTGAACCGCGCCTGACGTCGCCTGCCAGGGTTGGGTGGGGGTGGTGCCTTCTCTACATGGCCCTTATTTAGACTCGGCGGTTTAAATGTCACCCCCGTATCCATCATTCATCTTTATATATGCCATGATCGTGCTGCGTTACTAATAACTGTTTTTTTTTCTTTTCTTCTAGGAGGCATTTTAATTTAATAGTTTCCTGGACCCATTGTGTTTTATTTATAAATTTTTATTATGTTTTTTTATTTATTGGAATGCTTAACCCCAAAACGTTGTTGCGATTTAATCTCACGATTCAAGAATCGATTCTTTACCACATTTTCATTCATTCCTCAGGCACTATTCTTGAAGTATATATTGTATTGGGGCCCCATGGTGTACAGTGGAGTCTCTTAACTACTATTCACTCCCATCTCTCTGGCCTTTCTGTGTGATATGAAGAAGGGCAGTGCCCAAACTCTTGGCTATTATATGTAAATATAGTTCCTTTTCAGGCAGTGTCATAGTTTATAATGAATAGAGTTGTGTATCTTCTTGGTTCTTTCCCTTCTACTTGACTTTACCGAAAGAACCAAGAAGATGAATCCCTGCAGTCACGAAAGCTTTAAATAGAGTTGTGTAGTTTTAAGAAAAAAAATGTACATGCATTTTTGTGGCATGTGGTTGAGTTATAAATTATTGTAACCGACAGTAACATGGAGTTGGTTCTCTGCCTTACGGAATGTTGGCGACCTGCACAGAATTCTCAAATCCACAATTCTGGGGGACAAAATAATTTATAGGAATAATAATTTACAGCCCTATGTCAATCCATTGCTGGAGGAAGACCTCTCCAAACAGTGTCAGTCATGTGGGTCGTTTGCCCATACTTCATCACACTGCTCGGTGCATGTCAGGGATCACTTGCCGTTTAAAAATCATGAAGATCGCACTCCTCCTTCTTCCACATTGAGGACTCGGTCTTCCAGACTCACTCTTAAATTTCACCCTTACTATCTTCAACCATCACACTGCAGGTCACAACATTTATCTTTCTATTTAAAGCTTTCGTGACTGCAGGGATTCATGTTCTTGGTTCTTTCGGTAAAGTCACGCAGAAGGGAAATAAGAAAATAATAAAAACCACAGCAAGAACATTTTCTTGCTGTGGTTTTCACACCTGATGATGGTTGCTTGTGTTGCAATCGAAACGTCGTGAGAATTGTATTGTTTCATTCTGCGTGACTTTACCGAAAGAACCAAGAATATTTATCTTTCTATTTTAACTAATTCTAAATTTTTTTTTTTTAACCAAGTCAAGTGACCTGGCCACAAATGATAGTCCAACGAAGTGGCTTATCAAGTGGACATTTATTGCAGCCAAATACTCTAAACGTACGTTTCTGAATGTGCTTTTTTCCGCGTTTTTTCTCACTCTGCTCGACTTTGGAACTCCCTTCCATCGTCTTTTTTCCCAACTTTTCATAATACCTTGTTCAATTCAAGAAACGTATTATCTCTTATCTATTCCACCCTCAGTGTGACGGTTTATGGCTGGTTGATTGATATTTTGGGCCTTTGGGCCTTTTCTCAGCAACCGTGATAAAACATATGAATACGATAGAAGTATTTATGTTTATTGCGTTCCATCTTGGTCAAGGAAATATCAGCATAGGCAGGAACCAAACATGTCAGTGTGCGGTCTCATTATCTTACCAGCTGTGTCGGGCACATCTCCAAGCGAGCTAAAAGCTCACCCCCCTTTCCGTGTTCCGGTAGCTGGCTGAACTAAAATACGTCATGTGTGCGTGCCACTGTGACCACCGTCCTATGCGTGTGCGTGTGTACCCGACCCAGGCAAGGCGTACATTGCGCCGGATAAGCCCTACCACCCGCTCGACGACCAGGTCACGCTGGAGCCAGAACTGGAGGAGGCCCTCTCAAGCGCCTCGGAGGCCGAGATCTGTGACATTGCAGGTTTGCTGCGTGAGCTCGGCCACCGTTGTCAAAAATGTAGTCGACTGTGCACAGTAAATAGAATACTTTGACTAAAATTTAGACTGGTGCTCACAGGCCTGTCCATGGCTCTGTTTCATCCATCCATGGGCCGCTTTAGCGTGCTGGAAACTAACGTGTGTGCTGCGCGTGCTGTGTGTGCTGCGTGCAGCCATCCTGGGGATGTACACGCTGATGAGTAACAAGCAGTACTATGAGGCCCTCGGGAGCAGCACCATCGTCAACAAGGAGGGCCTCAACAGTGAGTGAACAGCACACCCCTCCCCCACCACCGGTGTTATTAAAATAAACTACTAGTACTTGTATTCATGTTGCGACCGCAACCCAGTGAAACGTCTCCAAGCGCAGTTTTCTTGTAAGCCTAGGGGATCCCCGAACGGCAGCTGTCTCTGTGCGGCACACGGTGACTCGGCACCAGCCTACAAGCTGGTGCGAGCAGACGTTAGTCTGCCAGTAGGTGGGGGGTGGGGGCAACGGTTGCTAGGTGTTACTCCAATTGATTAATCTGCGGTAATATTTTAGAATTTGCCACTTTTGGAGTATGACGCCGCATGCGTTGAATTCCAAATACGATTGAAAACATTAATATATGTATGTTGAAATTATTTCGAACCGTACGTAGCTAACCATGCTAATAAGAAATTCTAAATGTATTAGCCATTTTGTAAGCCGGTAGCGGGATGGGGGGGTTAGGGGAGGGGGTGGGTGGCGATAGCTCCTGTAAAGATGATTTAATATAACTCAAATTTTCATCTCAAAGTGCGACTTTCATCATCATCATGATCACATTTTTTTCCACCGCATCGCAAAAGTGTTTTCTCAAATCGGTTGCTCACACACCTGCCCCGCGTTCACAGGTGTGGTTAAACCAGACGAGTACAAGTCGGTCCCGGACGAACCCCCAAACCCCACCGACGTAGACACCACCCTCGAGAAGGTGAAGAGCAACGACTCCAGCGTGGACGAGATCAACCTCAACAATATCCAGGTGAGCAGGGCACACGTCCTGAACAACTGAACTAAAAACTATTTCACATGCTTTACCGGGTAAGGCCCCCACTGAGATTCTGTATAGCTCTTTTTAAATCCTTTATATTAAGTTCACTTGCTTGCTTGTTTGCGCGCTTACGACCGTGCAAATCTTTCGGTCGTTTTTTAACCCACTTCCCGTGATCCGAACGAGCTGACATTTTGCACACAGACTCGTTGTGCGTGACAATTTATTTTCGTGAATTTTTTTTTCCAAAATTTTGAACATTTTAGGAATTTTTTTTAAATATTTAGTTACTAATTGCTTAATGGTGGCAGGCAATCATCTGACCCATAGGTGGCAGCCATCTCAAGCCAGAGGACGAGAGACCGATGCCACGCATATAAAGGATTTATAGTGAAAAACTTTGTTTATACGGGTTAATTTTTTCAGAAGTGATAGCTCAATAAAGTGGCTTATCACGGAGGAAATGTATAGCAGCCAAATACTCTAAATGCATTGTTGAGGGGAAAACCGGAGGACCCGGAGAAAAATACAGGCAACTACGGGGAGAGAGAATATGCAAACTCCAAATATACAGGCGTGAGGGTCGGGATCGAACCCATGATCTTCTGCATAGCAGGCGACGTAGTTAACATCTCGCCACATAAACGTCCGTCGGAAAGCTCATCACGAGGCCAGCTTGACACGCCGTCTCTCTGTCTCTCTCCGCGAGCCGGTGACGTGCCACTGCTAGGCGTGGGTCTCCCCCCCGATTGTTTACTTTGTGACCTCTTGCCACCTGCATCAAGTGCCCCTCCTCCAGATCTTCTGAGTTCATTCCACCATCCCATTTTCGGTTTATTACAACCACTATTTATGGTAAGGACTCATCCCATAGACTCGCCTCCTACCTACCTACCGCTCCCAACTCATCTCGCTCTACTCAGCACCACACAACCCTCTCGGCAATTGTAGTTTTCTGTCCCCGGCCAGCGTTCGCCCAGTGAGTGTTGACCTGTTCTCCCCTGCTGCCCTCATTGTCTGAGATTATCCTCTTCCCAGCCTTGAGTGATGTCGACTTCCTGTCTGTTGCAGGCTCAAGACTTTCTTTATTGTCCATCTGCCAAGGACTGACTGCCTCTCTTTATAAAACAAGAAAAAAATGCCCACGGTTGTGTACAAGCGTCTTGGGACGCAGTCACGTTAAAGACGCTGTATTAAATCCACGCTGCACTTGCGCTGTATAAGATGTTCTCTCGCGCCACGTTGACGCGCCGGTGGGATTTCCGTGCCGCGTCGTTGTCCTTTCTGCGTTCGCCGTCAAGCGCGGAGTGCAGAGCCGCCTCCCGTCAGGCTCCTGCGGTTTGACGCGAGGTGGCGAGCGAACAAAACGAAAGCGTATTCTTGGTTCTTTCGGTAAAGTCACATAGAAGGGAAATAATAAAATAATATAAATATATTTCGATTTAAAGCTTTCGTGACTGCAGGGATTCATCTTCTTGGTTCTTTCGGTAAAGTCACGTAGAAGGGAAATAATAATACAAATATAAAATAATAAAACTTCTCACGACGTTTCGACTGCAACACAAGCAATCATCAGGGAAATAATTAAATAATAAAAATAAAACATAATAATATAATATAATTTAAAAAATATTATTTTTATTATTTTATTATTTCCCTTCTACGTGACTTTACCGAAAGAACCAAGAAGATGAATCCCTGCAGTCACGAAAGCTTTAATTCGAAATATATTTATATTATTTTATTATTTCCCTTCTACGTGACTTTACCGAAAGAACCAAGAAGATGAATCCCTGCAGTCACAAAAGCTTTAAATCGAAATTTAAAACGAAAGCGCTCGCCCGATCGTCACTCTGGCCCGCGTGTCTCCCTTTGCAGAATATCCCGGTGCACGTGCTGAAAGAGTACGCAGAGGCCCTGAAAGACAACACCCACGTCAAAAAGTTCAGCATCGTGGCCACAAAAAGCAATGACCCTGTGGCGTTCGTAAGTGCCCTCCACACTCATCGACCCATGAACGTTGCGTCGACGTTAATGCTCGTTCCCTGTTGACTCCTGCATTAAAGTACTTTGAAAAGATTCCATGCTGTTATGAAAAAAAAGGTTTTATGTCTAGCACTGCGACAGTTAACTCGATTATACAATGGCAGCGTGCCTTGGTTGTGGATTAGCCTTGCTTATTAATTGCTGCTCACTCGTTGCGGTCATTGACTCGAAATAACTGCAAATGTCTGCAAGAAATCGTTAAAGTGTAATTTCAACAATTCACTTAAAACTCAAATTTGTATATTTTTTCCCTCCAATGTGCGATGATTTTCTGTGAGTAATCTGATTTATGCATTGTCGCTTAGAATGAGGGTTTTTTGCTTTGATTATTTTCAATGAATTTTAATTTTTAATTTAATTTGACAATTTTTTTAAATTGTAGTTTGTTGCTTTTATTATTTTTCTATTTATTATTTGAAATTTGTATTTTAAAAATTCTATGTACATGACTTTACCGAAAGAACCAAGAATAATAATGATCCCATTCTAAGTATTTTAAATTCGTTATACAAAGGCCATAAATAAATACATTGTATTGTCTAGTTTGCATATGTTTGAGTTGTTCGTGTGTTGGTTTATCTGGACCTTTCTTTCCCTCCCCCCTCATTAACCCAGATAGTCGAGAGTTGAGTATCTCAAATACCTCGTTTCCACTGCACAACCAAGCCATGCTGGGGTCATGTCGAGCCTGCCCAGTGGTGGCTTGGTAGGCACCAGGTTTTTTTTCCACTGCGGAAGCAGAGCCGTGCCACTGACGTCACGCAATTAACAAGTCGAGACACGTTAGATGATACAACTAAAAACTATTTGAACTATTTTTTTTAATTTCACCAAGGTAAGGCCCACTAAGCCATATAGCTCTTTTTCAGAAGAGACCTGGTCACAAATGATAGCTTCACGATAAGTGGCTTATCATGTGGACATTTACGTCAGCCAAATACTCTAGATGCACGTTTGTAGATGTGGAGGGAAAAACCGGAGAACCCGGGAAAAGATCCACGTGACCACGGGGAGAACATGCAAACTCCCAAAAATACAGGCGACAGGGTTGGGATCAAACCCACGACCTCCTGTATACCAGGCGAGGTAGTTAACATCTCGCCACCGTGGCACCCCGAAGGTTACGCTGTCCTCACAGTGCACTGACTGAAGTCACACGTAATGAGTGTCTCATTATCCCCACCCCTAGCCCGACCCAAATTTAAACGTCACGGGAGGACCATAGTACAGTCAAACTTTGGATTGCGAGTAACTTGGCCTGCGAGTGTTTTGCAAGACGAGCAGATTTTATAAATAAATATTCATTTGATAAACGAGCGAGGTCTTGCAATACGAGTAGTACGTGTAGAAGCTTTGTCTGCCGAGCGTCACGTGATCACAACTGATATACGAGTGCTTTGATATACGAGTGCTTTGGATTACAAACACGTTTCCGGAACGAATTATGCTCGCAATCCAAAGTTTTACTCCACAATGGTTTGGTTTCTGCGATCGGCACGGCAAATAGACAGTGGAAAACCATCTGTATCGTGGTGACGCAGCGCTGGCTTGGCTCGGATGCACCAGTGGAAAAAGGGTATGAATGTGCTAGGGCAAGGCGTGTAGCAGGATGGGCTGTGTGTGTGTGTGGCTACCTCAGGGCTGGCTGCGACTGTGCTCTTTCTGCTAGAAGTGAGCGAGTGACCCCTTCGCCCCTTCTCCGTGCCAGGCCCTCGCCGAGGCGCTCGCAGTGAACCGCTCCCTCAAGAGCCTCAATCTGGAGTCCAACTTCATGACGGGCGCCGGCATCTTGGCCATCGTCCAGTCTCTCAAGGACAACGACAGCCTCACTGAGCTGAAGATCGACAACCAGGTGGGGAGGAGCGTTCGTTCGTGACTCCAGCCGTCACCTAAGCGAGTCCTCTTCCGGAAACCATTTCAACTAATATATGCTGTAATATTTTCCTCAATTTGACCCCATTTGCACATCGCAAGTAAGAGAAAGGCCCAAAGGAGTGGATGTTACAGAGATCCATTCAGGTGGCCTGGTCCACACAATTGAGGGCAGCACTTTCTTTCCCACCCGCTCTGCCACGTCAGAGTAATGTTTGTAACGTGCCTTGCAAAGCAATCTGTGAATCATCCATAGCTGTAATATAGCCCAAAGTAAGTGCGACGTTAAATTTTACGTGATGGTTTTTACGTGCAATTCTGACCCCAAGAGCAACCACATATTTGAGAGTTTAGAGTTAATCTGAAAATTTCTTAATAATTATGGATTTTGGACTTTGTCAGGAGGTTCAGCGAGCCCTGGGTAGTGAGCTGGGTCTGCTGTGGTGCTGGGTTCGAATCTGGATTTTAGCCACTCGCGATTAAATCCGTTCTTAAAGTGTACTGAGTTGATGGTCTCAGATTGGTGACCAATTAATACAAACCCCATAATGTTAAATGTGGCGTGTCAGTTCAGCTGAATTCCAGCTCTGCGTTTATTAATTCTCTTTCCTTGCCATGTGATGAATAATTTGTGCAGTTCATTTAAAAGTCATCTCATGGATTTCCCCAGTTTCGCGCTAATGGTTTTAGACAGTTTTGCGTATCTCCCCTTTTTTGGCATTTTTCTCCATTTTTCTTCAACCTGCTTTTCGTGGTATCGTAAAACTTGTCCTTTAAAAAAAAAACGAATTTCCCCTATACATGCGGCACACAGTCCATTACAACGTTAGTATCAGTCACACTCCGGAAGAGACGAGAGGGTATGGAGCGCCATTACAGTTCACCTTTGTAGACTATGAAAAGGCATTTGATTTATTGGAAACTGATGGAGTCTTCCAAGCTCTCACAAAGACCGTTGTAAAAATAATAATAATATAGAAATTAAACAACTTATACAGATGGAATCGCTACACTGACATTCTGTGGACAAAGTAACAAAAATACAAATCAGATAGTCCGCTGGTTCCTAACGACCCTGTCGTGTGCAGAGCGCGATTGGTTACAGGAGACATTTAGGAGTTGTATTGGCAGAGGTGGGAAAATTACATGGTCTGTGTGCGTTCACCTGACGTGACCTTACATTTGGAGCCATATCAAACACCGTGTACGTGACAAAACCGCAGTACAGCAGTGACCCTGGGCAGTGTACGCGTCATTGCGTGTTGTGAGTGAATCACACTGGCTATGTTGGACCAAGTGCATGGGGAGAATGTTACAAGATTTCGATTTGAAGCTTTCGTGACTGCAGGGATTCATCTTCTTGGTTCTTTCGGTAAAGTCACGTAGAAGGGAAATAATAAAATAATAAAAATAAAACATAATAAGACTTGTGTCTTCCCGACAGACCTGTTCTTCACCTGAGGACGGCTGCTTGCGTTGTGGCCGAAACGTCGTGAGAATTATTTTATAATGTTTTATTTTTATTATTTTATTATTTCCCTTCTACGTGACTTTACCGAAAGAACCAAGAAGAATGTTACAAGAGTTAATACGAGTGTTGAGATCGGTGCGGCGCGTGTAGAGGCTTGGATATGATATTTAGCTTTCTGTATAATTTCTCCCGATTAATTTAGCGGGGCATCTATAAATGGATCGCCCTGTACGAGTGTCATTATAAAAAATAAACGATAAAACGGTTTATGGTTCAAAGCGCTGATCTGCCATCGCCGAGATTGGGGGTTAAAATCCAGGCATTTGCCCTTGAATTCTCAGGCGTGGAGAATTGACTGTCTCACATTCAATTTGGGCCTGCACTTAATTTGCCTAAATCCCAGCTGTGAGAATAACAAAAAAGTGCGGTTTGATCGTCGTGCAACGAACGTTGCCCTCTTACGCAGAGCAGCTGCGAAAGTGTTGACCTCTCGTGTGAATGGACCAGAGGTCACTTTCAGGGTTCGCAGAGGTAGCTCCTGCGATATCCGCTTCCGTGGGCCATTGTCCATCACGAAGGGTTTCGCTGCTACGCAATTGGAAGGGAAAGGAAAAAAAACTAAACAAAAACTCAGAGAAGGGCTGACGAGTTTTGTTCGGGCTTCATTGTTGACATTTTCAGCGGCAGCAGCTGGGCAACCAGGTGGAGATGCGGATCGCCGAGATGCTGGAGGGAAACCAGACCCTGCTGAAGTTTGGCTACCACTTCATGCAGCAGGGCCCACGCACGCGTGCCTCCATGGCCATCACCAAGAACAACGACCTGGGTGAGACGCCACGCTCCCATCGCAGAATGTCGATTAGTCGACTCAATCAATCCTCCCCATCCAGTCCCTTTGCGGTGGCGAGATGTTATCTCTCTTCGCCGGTATGCAGGAGGTCGTGGGTTCGATCCCGACCCTGATGCCTGCTGTACATTTTGAGTTTGCGTGTTCCCCCCCATGGTCGGCTGGATTTTTCTCCGGGTCCTCCGGTTTTTCCTCCACATGCAGAAATTCCCACATGATAAGCCACTTGGTTGAGCTATCATATGTGCCAGGTCGCTTTTGAGCTTTACCTGGTAAATAAAATAGTTTCTAAATAGTTTATCTGGGTCTACAAGCATTCCACAGCAGCAGCAGTAGTCTCTCACTGTTGTCGATCATCGTGGTATCCCATCTGTTGCTCTTTCTACATCATTCCTCATCCTCCACTCCATCTTTTTTTCAGTTGTCCTCTGCCTCTGTTGATTTCAACTCACGTGTGCCATTTATTTTGCTGGATTACTATTTCATGGACATCACCATTCTTCTGACATGACCAGGCCATAGCAGTTTGCATTCCTCAAATGTTTCCTTTACTGATCGTTCCATCTTCACTTCAAACTGATGCCCTTCACTAGTTTACATCCTCAACTCCGACGCATCCCTCTTCCCACCCATGTCATTCCGAACATGCTCCACTCCCGCGCTTCTTCGTGCACTTTTCAGCTTTGATGCCCACACTTCCACTCGCAGTTCTCAACCCCATGGCGGTCACCCCAGTCAAGTGGTCTTGAATCGGAGAGCAATTGGGGAGGTGGAGTGGAGGTGGGGGGGGGGGGGCACCATACTGGAGCGGTTGAGAACCACCGCATTTCACCGTCTCTTCCACGAGGCGAGACGTCCCGAGTGTTAGCTCTCGCAGTGGTGGTGGCGAATTCTCGCATGTTGTGTTTATTCAACTGGAAGCTCTTCTCTTCTCCACTCGCCCCCGTGACAAACGCACACCCACTCCACGTTGTCCTGTTCAAGCCTTGAGCTTCGGAGCCAACACTTGGCTACGCAGAATGGCCTTTCAGATGAAGCGTTCGCCTGTGTATTTTCCTTTGTGAATGTGTACCGTATTAGGTGCGTCGCTCGCACGCACGCCAAGCCTGCAGCTGTAATATCGCCTACCTGGGTAAACGCATCGAATTGTAAAACGATTGCTGTTTATTCAAAGTGTGCGTAATTCATAGTGGCGCCCGTTTAGGTAGCCAATGCCAAGAGCTGTCCTTGGGATGGGCTGTGCAGTGAGAACATTGCTATGTCCATAACAGTCCTCGGGTTAATGGCAATTATAATGACATCAGCATTGTGAGCATCGTGTTGCTGCATTGCGACCGTTGTCCGCTACGGTGTGGCAAACAACGCTAGCAGTGCACCGTTGGCGACGTCGTGGGCAGCAGAGGACAGCGTGACGACGTTCGTTGTTGCACTGCACTGCTGTGCTCCCACGTCTGTGCTTCCCGCCTTCACCGACCCGCACCGATGGCCACGAAGGACAGTCGGATAGCCCCCCCCGCAATCCGCAAGCGCCTTGGTTAGGCACTCGTCCAGCAGTGGATTTACAAAAGTGCAGCACGTGCACTGTACTTGCTTTCTCAAACGACGATTATTGGATTGTGATTGCCGTTGCAGGTCTCACAATGACGTTTTTGTACCAGTTTAAACGGTAAAAACCTACTACTATATTTTGCCACTGGTAAAGGAGGTCTCATAGTGTAAATGCTTACCCCGAGCTCTCAATACTCTGATAGTGCGCTGTCTTTGAGTTGTAGGCCTTTTGGCGTCATCTGGTCCAACACCAATGGAGACTAGGGCTCTAAGAAAAGCTGTCTCGGGTGTGGACCAATCAACTTCATGGACAGTGCATATCATTACCATTATCAGAGTTGTTTCTTTTTGTTTGCATTTTGACTGCTTGTGTTGCGGTTATTGCAAACATGATGCCTTGTATAAAGGTGTCAGTTTTGTACCAGTTTAAAGGGTAAAAACCTACTACTACAATGACGGTTGTCATTGACCCAGGGTCCGGTGTGCACCAATAATTGTTGTCGTCGCTGTCGTCGTGTGGCGTGTTTGTGTGTCCGCAGTTCGCAGGAAGCGCATTGGGGTCCCCTCGTCGCCCACGGGCGTCTGAGCTGCGCGGTGGAGCCTTCCGTTTCCACCCAAGGCCAGACTGAGCCACGGAAATCTCGTTTTAAAATGTGTTTTTTTTGTAAACTCATCTCTGGTTCCGCTGCGTTGGTGACAGGGCTGCGGCCGATGCGTTTTATGCAGCCAGAGAGCTAACTCGCACGACGGCGGCTCGTCAATTCGAACGGTATCCCCCTCCCCCCAACTCCATGCCGGTACGCAAATTTACTTTGAAAGCAACAACTAATGTCACATGCACAGCGTTATATTCATTACCTGGTAATGAATATGGTGTAGCGAAGCAGCCGTTCTTCCGCGTAGTGTGTTTGCGCCGGCGTTTGCTTGCTAGCGGTGTGCGTTGAAAGCCGAGTGTGCTCACGTTGCGCTGTGTGTTTTAGCCACTGAGCTTGCGTGCGCAATTGAGATCGTCCTGGGGAGGAAGCGAATGTCGAATTTGCCGAAACAGGTCGGTGCTCTGCTGGTTATGCTTGTCGGGCACCTTGCAGCTGCCGTGCCCTGTAGAGGTAATTTAAGAGCGGCTGCCTATCCTACTGCGTAGGTAATCGCGGTTGTGCCGTACAGCCAGCGCAACCCGACGCGTCTTCGGTTTGCACCGCGTGCCGTCAGGCGTGACGGCCGACGTTTCGCCGCATGCGCTGGGGGCTTTTCTGGGAACTTAACTGAATTCAGAAATTCAGTTCCCATTCGATCTCCCAACGCGTGCAGCGTGGCGGCGGACGTCGTACCGAACGGCGCGCGCAGTGCAACCCGAAAAGCACATCGGGGAGCGGCTGCGCGTCTGTTGCTCGCACGGAGGTCGCGGCGGCCTCACCTGGCGCAGCGCATCTCAGGTCGCCTTGCCACTTGGGCGGCCGTGCCCCCCCCCGCCCCGCCAGGTTACGGGTCTCGCTTGAGCCCCCCGAGGCTGAAATGAGGAAACGGAACATCCGCGAGCATCTCGACCGCATGGTCTGAGAAAGAGCTTAGTAGCTCCACGGATTCCTCCGGTTTAAATGAAGATTATGATTCTGAAAGATTCTGTATCGTATGCAGGCCAAGTTGGCCTTCACGTTCGGTGACACGAGCATTACGAATGGGACGTAGGCCACTGCGTAGGTGTTCGCCGTTGCGTTGTCAAGCCGTCCACCACGTGCTTCCAGGTCGTCATGCGTGTGGGGTGCGGCACGATGTCCGACGATTCGCTCCGAGTGTCGGGACCTGAAGAACTGAAGAAAGCTGCCCAGCACAAAGAAGCGAAACTACGACCCCGTCGTTTGCCAAACAACGCACGGTTCAACCCGAAAACACATCGGAGAGCCAGGAGGTGCGGACTCGCATCGCTGATGCCGTGGGCTGCAGGTATTCCCCGCAGAAAGCGTTCACGTTTTATTCTTCTAACGTGCCCAGCGCTGTGGTTTTGCGTGGCGATTATCTGCGTTGTCCTCTCTCGATGACGACGCAAGCCTCGGTGCAGGATTTCTCTCCGGTTCGGAATTTACGACCCCCGCCTTCCAGCAGAGGCACGACAGACGCGTCGTCGAGGCCCGCTTGTGTAGTCGCCAGAGCGGCCGCGGGAGTTAATATCTATTCTTAGGTTTTTTAGGTAAAGTCACGTAGGTAAAACATCAAAATTAATGAAAATAAAATAAAATAAAAACAAAAATCACGACGTTTTGGAGGCAACACAAGTCTCCGTCATCAGGTGGGACCGTCACAGCCGAATTAGCTGCATGAAGCCTTGATGCAGCTACCGAAAAAACCTAAGAATATGATTCCTTGCAGTCACGAAAGCTTCAAATCTAGAGTTAATATCTGCGGCCTCCCCCATGCTGCCTCCGCCCAGCAGCGCAGACACAAAGCGTGGGAAGAAATGGCGAGCAGCGGCAGCGGCCGCGTCGTTTTCGTCCCGTGGGCTTCGTGTCTTTGTTGCTGTTCATCAGTGGAACATGGTGCGCTAGCGTGCCGGGCGATGGGGCTGCTACCGCCCTTCCTCGCTTGTCCCTGGTGGAACTGGCGCTCGCTCGCTCGGAGTCGCGATGTTGTTACCGACGTTGGTAGAGATGTACACGCGCCCAGCGCGTCTTCCCGCACAGTGCTCGCGTTTGCCAAATACAGTTCCTTTTAAAACAACGTCTTGTTTTTTTTGTGTGTGTGTGTGTGCCGTTGTTTTGCGAGCACCGGCTGAAACTTGAGAGCGAGCGGTGTTTTCTTGAATTCGTGGAGCCAGGTTTTGAACAAAACACTTGGGGAGTGAAGGAGGAGGCATGATGCCCATCTTTACCCGCGCTGCCCCGCACAACAGGATTTCAGAAACATCTTTACAAATCTACTCCAGATGTGCTGAAGCGAGCGGAGGGGGATTGGCGTGGGAGCCCGGCCGACTCGTGTTGTTGTGCCGTGGTGCTGTGCCGTGACTTGGAGGTCCCTGTAGAAGCCCTCCTCAGCTCTCTCGGGAGAGGGCTCGCGTTCCACTGGCATTGTTCATCAACAACAACAAAAAAGCACGTGTGCTTTTATTCGCGTTGTGGCAATCCAACGATGTATTCGGTGCCAATGTTTTAAAGTTGTTCGTCGCTGTGAAATGTCACGTGCAAGCACCAGCACGAATGATTTTAACACAGCACTGTATGTACCTTGGGTGTACAGTAGGGCACATAGGCTGTGTACCGTACAACCGTGTACAGTAGGACACATAGTTTGTGTACCGTACAACCGTGTACAGTAGGACACATAGGTTGTGTACCGTACAACCGGCTTCCAGGTGGAGCGAGCGGCTCGCGATCGGAAGTTTGCTTGGTCCCATCCTGGTTGGGGTTTTGACTCGGTCTATCATCCCTTCGTGGGTCGATAAAATAGCGACCACAATGTGATCAAGTGGTTGTCCTGTGGGTAGACTTGGCCGTGCCATAGGAGGTGAGAGCAGCTTCTGCCCGTCTGAGCAGTACAGTCCATGCCTGCTGAGCGCCTGCTGGGTTGTCGGGCTAATTTTGTCTGGCGTGCATCGTGGTGGGGTGGGCAGTGTGCTGGTGCAGTGGAGTGGTTGATGTATGATAGTGGGGTAGAAAGGGGTGGGCGGGTAGATTGGCGGAGTGTGGTTGGGGTGGGAACAGGTGGGATGGTTTGGTGTGATGTGGTGGGGTGTGTGCTTGAATGGTTGGGGTGTTGTGATGTGTTGGGGAGGGGGTGGGGTGGAGTTGTGGTTGTGGTGTTGTGGTGGGTCTTGATGGGATTGTGGTGGTCTTGGGAGAGGTTGGATTGGAGTGTGGAAGCGTCTCGCGTGATGTGGGGTGGTGGTTGGGGTGTGGTGTGCTTTGATGGCGTGGTGCTGGGGTTGGCGTGGTGCTGGGGTGTGCTGGCGGCGTGGTGGTGTTGATGATGAGATGGATGGGACTCTGCGGCAGGGTGTCGTGGGGGTGCGGCACGGTGCGAGCTCGCTGTGGTGGCACGTGACGGGCTTTGTAAGCCGATGCCGATTGCGCACCGCCTGAGGTTCGCAATGCAGCAGCAGGAGCAGCAGCAGCAGCAAGGAGAAGAAGTAAAACACCCCGCGTCATTATTCACCAATGATTGCGCGGCTCTAAAAATACGAGGTGGGGGGGGGGGCTTTCTAGCCCCCCTCTCTCCCCCCTCCCCCCGCTCAGTAGCCTCACAAAATATGGTCATGAGTCGCCAATTGCGTTGCGTCTTTAATGCCCTCCATCAATTTCGCTCCTGTCCAAAGCGAAGGGAGGAGAAGCGTTGGATTTTTTTTCTTCTTCTTCTCGCCTTTCTTGGGGGGAAGTGCGGTGGGTGGTGCGGGGTGCGGGGTGTGGGGGGCAGGAGAGCGGCCTGCTCCGTCCGTGCGTTCGGCCTCGGCGCACAGGGAAAGTCACCCCAAGGGCCCCCCTCGGGGTTGTCGAGCCAGGCTGGCAGCAGACGAGAAATCTGTCAGCCGAGTCGGTCGCTTTTAAAAGGCGCAGTGGGTGGCTGTGTGTTTTTTTTTTAAATCGTCTTACCCGACAACCAAGTGGTGCCGCTGGTGTGCCCCCCCCCCCCACCTGGTGTGCCCCACACCCCCCCCCCCCCACCTGGTGTGCCCCACACCCCCCCACAACCTGGTGTCACACCCCCCCCTCCACCTGGTGTGCCCCACCCCCCCCACCTGGTGTCACACCCCCCCCTCCACCTGGTGTGCCCCACCCCCCCCCACCTGGTGTGCCCCATCCCCCCCACCTAGTGTGCCCCACACCCCCCCCCCCACAACCTGGTGTGGCCCACCCCCCCCACAACCTGGTGTGCCCCACCCCCCCCCCCACCTGGTGTGCCCCCCCCCCCCACCTGGTGTCACACCCCCCCCTCCACCTGGTGTGCCCCCCCCCACCTGGTGTGCCCCACCCCCCCCCCCCCACAACGTAGTGTGGCCCACCCCCCCCCCCCACCTGGTGTGCCACACTACGTTGTTGCCCCCCGCACGTGTCGAGCTCCGGTGGCTCGGAGATGTTGACTCCCTCGCCCGGTGTGCGGGAGGTCGTGGGTTCGATCCCGACCCCGATGACGCCTGCTGCTGCTGCTGTATATTTCGGGTTTGCGCATCGCTCGCTCGCTCTCTCTGGTCACGCGGATTTGTCTCCTGGTTCTCCGGTTTTTACCTCCACGTTTAGAAACAACGTGTGTTTAGAGCAGTCGTTTGCGGCGATAAATGTCCACATTGATAAGCCACTTCAGTAGGGCTGTCATTTGTGATAGCCAGGTGGCTTCTGCAAAGGAGCTCAGTGGGCCTTACCTGGTAAAATAAAAAATAGTTGAGTTTAGGTTTAACTCTTAAAGGGAACACGCCACTGTGCTTATCGAGTGTACAAGCGGTGGAACTGCACTGGGACCTATGAATTCGGGGCGAATCGGACAGGGCCCATGAAAACCACGCTGCATCACTGGCGCTTGACGGTGTTCCTCTATAGTGGGGGGCGCGTACTTTGCGTACTGGGCATCTGTGAAAATAAACTCCTTAAAAACAATTTCTTTTTTAAACAAAGGTTTTATTTTATAGTTGCACTAAAAAGTAATTAACTCGATTGGACAACGGGAAGTGGACGGCACCTTGATTACAAGATTTGACCACGACATACAGAGGAATGAAGTTTAATAAGTTTTTTTCACAACTTCGTTCGACTCGCGGTCGAGAAGTACGTCAATGATGCGGCGACTGCTCCCACATCAACGCTGACTTGAATTCATTGATTACTTGCGTAACTCGTTGGCACGGAGCAGGCGCGCCTGAGACACGTGGCACCTACTTGTTGGTCGAGGCGATTGCAGAGTTTCTGGACCGCGGCGTTTTTGACCTACACAAATACATTTTTAATTAAATACATTCCTGCGGAGGGAGCTGGTAGTAACGTTGGGTTGCTCGGTCAATGGCCAGGGTCAACGGCGGCGTGGTGTATTCCGCAAATATGCCCGACTGTGAGGGCGGGCACAAGCCGGCGTGAGTAGGTTAAACGTTGAGTTTAATAAGGGCACCACAGGGTGACCAGAACCTCCCCACCCAGCCCCACCCCTCCCACCCAGCCCCCACCCAGCCCCACCCTCCCCACCCCCCCCACCCAGCCACACCCTCACCACCCCCCACCCTCCCCACCCAGCCCCTCCCCTCCCTCGCTACCCAGCCCCTCCCCACCTTCCCCACCCAGCCCCTCCCTCCCCACCCAGCCCCTCCCTGCACGACGGACACAATAATCCCCTGTGGGCTGGTGTAACCAGGAGGTTCCTACCAGTATAAGTCGTCCATACAAAATGTCAATTGCTTTAAAAGAACCAATTACTTTATTAATTAATTAATGCCGGGTATGCATTGTCACCGGATCTGAGTACGTGTGCAAAATTTGGACAACGGGAAGTAGACTACATTTTGATTACAAGATTTGACCACGACAAACATCGGAGTCAGGTTAAGTGAAACCGTTGAAAAAAAAACTCGGCACTGAAAATGAAGAGCACCCACGAGGAGGAGAAGGAGTTAATAAGTAATATAAAAAAAACATTTTTAAAAACACGCTTTGATGAAATGTACCGTACGAGTAATGGAAGAACTCCACGACTCCAGGAAGTGGCCCCGAAGCTTGCCAGAACGTAAGGGGCCGTGGCCAATTACAGCCAACGTCAGTTGACCGTGGACAATTAGACCCAAGCCGAAACATAACATATAAAAAAGAATGTTTACAAAAATATATATTTTTATGATAGAATATATTGTCATCAGTATGACATAAGTATGCCAAGTTTGCAGTCGATACCACATTGGGAAGTGGGTAAAAATTGAGTTACAAGGTTTAAGGATACAACGACAACAACAGAGTGAGTTAAAAGAAAGCGTGTAAAAATGAATGACACATCCGAGCGCAATAATGAACTGGGGTTTGTGTAAAAACAAAAAATGTAACCCTTGTTTTTTTTGTTAGCAAATCTAAGGTGTGCAATTGCAGTACACCGATCTATCTGCCCACACTGGCGATGTTTATTTACATCCCTCATTGAATAAGAGGCTCTGGGTTATCCACGCTTCACTGCATTGGCTGTGCAGAAAACGATGCCTCCCGGGGGAAAATGCTCGTTAATCCTCACCCCAGCGCCGTTGGTTAGCGCTCACCAATCCAAGCGACATACATCGCCGCTATTTTCATGCTCTTATATGGCACCAGCGCTAAAAACGAAAAAAAAAATTCTGGCGGCTTTTTGCAAAGTAACGAAAATAAAAAAAAACCAACAACAAATAAATAAAGATAATTTTCTAAAATGTTCTTTTAAGGACCCGTCCATTGCCTGCGGGCGATTCAGCGATAATTGATAGGGGGTGGTCCTAATTTTAGTGGGTTAGGAATCCAGGCCCGGGACCTTGCCTGGCTGATTTATTTATGGCCGGCGTGATTTACACTCCCTGTAACCGCACCGCGGTCCAAAAATAGCCGCTTCAGAGAGACACCATCAGCGGCTCGCTCACATCTCTCGCAAGCATAGGTCCTTTGTTCCACACGAAAACCAACTGTGCCTCCCTTGCATCCATCCATCCCCCACCCACCCATTCCATTCTCGCTTCGCTCTTCCAAGTTCCGCGCGATAACACGCAGTGTTCCGCTGCGTGTGGGCCACTATCGGTGTGAATACAGTGCGGTTGAAAAGACGTTGGCGGCGTGGTGTTTTTATTTGCCTTCAATCCCGCGGAGCGCCGTAATGAATGGATTGTAATCGTCCTCGACTGCCTCGTCTTTCTTGAGGTGCTCGCGGGTAAGGATCCGACAAATGCACACTTTTCCCCGTCCTTCCTTGGCTCAAGACGCCGAGACAAAACGCCAGTATTTAAATTCTTAGGTTTTTTTGGTAAAGTCACGTAGTTCCACCTGAAGACGGAAGCTTGTGTTGCCTCCGAAACGTCGTGATTTTTTTATTTAACTTTTATTAATTTAATTTTTTACCTACGTGACTTTACCGAAAAAACCTAAGAATATTAATCCTTGCAGTCACGAAAGCTTCAAATCTAGAGCCAGCATTTAACCGTCGTCCCTTCCACCGCCGATGACGGTGGCTCTGGGTGAATGCGGTGGGATGGTGATGGGTTGATGCAGCGGGCGGTGCGAACGGGCCCGTTCTGTTGGCGGTGTCGTTGGCTTGGGGGCCCCCTGCTGTGAGATGGAGGGAGATGGCTCCTCCTGGTCCGACAGCCAACAGCCAACACCGGCCGCTTCAGTTGTTCGGAGGTTTCACTCCAGTTTTTCAACATATCTTGTTGGTTCTTTCGGTAAATCTTCTTGGTTCTTTCGGTAAAGTCACGTAGAAGGGAAGTAATAAAATAATAAAAATAAAACATAATAAAATAATTCTCACGACGTTTCGGCCACAACGCAAGCAGCCGTCTTCACCTGAGGACGGCTGCTTGCGTTGTGGCCGAAACGTCGTGAGAATTATTTTATTATGTTTTATTTTTATTATTTTATTACTTCCCTTCTACGTGACTTTACCGAAAGAACCAAGAAGATGAATCCCTGCAGTCACGAAAGCTTTAAATCGAAATCTTTCGGTAAAGTCATGTATTTTATTATTTCCATTCTACGTGACTTTACCGAAAGAACCAAGAAGATGAATCCCTGCAGTCACGAAAGCTTTAAATCGAAAATTTTCAACACAATTGATACGCCCGTAATGCAACGTGACGGCAACCTTGAATATTTTTTTACTTTTAATAGCGAGTATTTAAAAATGATTTGTTTGCTTACTTTGAAGGCTTTGTCTGGAACTAGGAACATAACGAGCGTGGGGGCAGTGGGTGCCTTGGTCACCCCCTGGTGGCCAAAGCTACGAGTTGGGGCCCCCTTGACAACAATCGGGAGCTATGTGTACAACAACAGCGTCAAAGAACACACACTTATTTAAACGCCGTTTAATAAAAAATGTTTGCGTAAAAATGCATTTATTTAGGGTCCACATTTTAATTTAATCAGAGCGGTAATGTTTGGCTTCCGTAAATTTTCGCGAATCAAATATTGAGGCCCTCACCAGACCGATTGCTGCACCCCCTGAGCTGATAATGCTGCTGCTACGCCACTGTCTGGCGCTCAATATTTATAATTTGGTAACTAGTTGCTAATCGGGAAACATAAAAAAATATATATAATTATCAAGGCTCCATGGTGAAGAGTCCATTCTCCAATTCTTAACACATTCCTGCGGAGGGAGCTGGTAGAAACGTTGGGTTGCTCGGTCAATGGCCAGTGTCAACGGCGGCGTGGTGTATTCTGCAAATATGCCCGACTGTGAGTGCGGGCACAAGCCGACGTGAGTAGGTTAAACGTTGAGTTTTATAAGGGCACCACGGGGTGACCAGCCCCTCCCCACCCAGCCCCCCCCCTCCCCACCCAGCCCCTCCCCACCCTCCCCACCGAGCCCCTCCCCACCCAGCCCCACCCTCCCCACCCAGCCCCTCCCTCCCCACCTAGCCCCTCCCCACCCTCCCCTCTCCACCCAGCCCCACCCATCCCATTTTTGGATGCACGACGGACGGACACAATAATCCCCTGTGGGCTGGTGTAACCAGGAGGTTCCTACCAGTATTATCCACTGTCTTTCTCGCCTCTCGATGTATGTGCCATGATGAAGAGCCATTGCCCAAAACGTCGTCTATTATATATCATTATTCCTTTGAAGGCCACAGTGTTATTGACTGTCGTTTTCAGTGTTTTGTAAATTGTCCCTTTGCACCACTGTGTATGTATGTTGAACTTCGTTCACACCGTACGTAACCAAACACGCTGATCGGAGGTGCTGGGGAAGGACAACACACTAAACACGAATAGCAGTTCTAAATAAATTAATGTTCAATGTAGATGCAGCAGTGTATAGCTCCAGTGGCTTCCGAATATGGCAAGCGCGTTCCAGACAGACGCAGAGGCGCACATGAAAGTGCGGATTGCAGCGACCGTCTTTGTTTGATGGCCAACCAAAACCCCCCCCCCCCCCCCATATCACCAAACATTTTTTAATATACGTAAGGGTTGTAAAAAAATGCATAGAGGTAGTTTTAGAATATATGCCCTATTTTCCAGACTATGGCCGTGGTTTCACGCACGAAGGCTGATTACACCTTCGCCATCCCAGTGCGGATTAAAACGTCAGCTCCTCCGAGCGAGCGCGTTCGACGCGGCGGTAATTCGCGAGCATTTCTTGGTCCCTTATCAAGAAAAGTGGACGATTTATTCCCTTGTGAATCGCGGTTCTAATTGGCTCGCGTACCAAGCCCAGGTTTAAAAAGCCACTTCATGATTACGCTATTGATCGCCCGCGTCTTTAAAGGGTCTGAAGCACAAATCAAAAATCACGGAAACTGACCCGGCACAAAAATGTCTTTAATCATATCCTTACTGTACCATCGTCTCCATCCCCTAATTAAAACAACAACAAAACCGCTGCTCCCTTTGTTTTGGAGGCTTCTCCTCTTCCCCTCCCACCTCACTCCCTGTCACCACCGCTCTTCTTTTGGACCGTGAGACGCTTCCGTCAATTTGTATAATTGCCGCAGTGCCGGAGGGTTAGGTGAGACTGACTGATGTTCGTCCCCGAGTCTCTTGCCTGGTCGATGCCTCCCCAAGTCTTCTCTTGGCGTCGCACACTGTACGACGATCCCCGCGCGCCCGGAGATAAACATTTCGGAGGAGGCAAATGCTTTCGGGAAATGACATCATTTTTTTGAAGTGTTCACGATTTAATTGTCAACGTAGATAAAATAAATAAATATGCATCGACAACTATGAATTGTCTCAACACGCCGGCTTTTCGCAGATAACATTACGATTCATTGCTGATTTTTTTTCTTGTTGGGCTGCGTAATCCGCGTCGTGAAAACCCCTCCGCTACTCGACACAGCCGATCGAGTTAATTGCCACGTGATGTGCAAGCGTTTCACGCGCCAATTATTGTCTCAGCTGAAGGGTAAATCGGAGAACATTTCTCGCAACAAAATTCAGCAATTATTCATTTGAGAATAATTAATCAGATTCTTCACGATGGTGTTATTGCTTTTGCATCACTGCCGACGCACGACCGCGAATTATAATAGAGATATTTTCTGTACAATTTTAAACTGATGAAAAAAAATCTCAGAAATGTTATCGGACGTACAACTGGACGCCTAAGAATTCGGGGGGGGGGGGGGGGGGCATCTGGGCTGCTCCACCCCCACGCGAGCCATCTGTACCCCACCCCCCACGTTGCCTCTCACACCCGCGGGTCCCCTCCCGCACGGAGTGCAACCCACACCCCCACATACAACGCCCCCCTCCCTCCCTCCACCGTCGGCCCCTCCCCATCATTCCACTGTCCACCCCCCAGCCCCACCGCTCCATCAGCAGCAAGGACAAAGATCCCCCATATAGCCTTGATAGACTATTGGGGCAAGTGCTGTTAGCGAGCACCTACGAAGGCCGGCACGGCACACGAACGTGCGGGTGGCCAGCACCACGCCCTGTCCCAGTCGTAAGGTTTACGCACCGCACCAGCCACGCATTTTGAGGCTGAGTCGACCTAGCGGAGGCCCGTCACCGGTTCAGATAATCGTCACCGGCGTTGGCCGCGAGCGGGAATCTTAACTCGGGTGGCCGGGTTCATCGCCCCGGACGCTCCGCCAGCGGGAGCGAACGCGCACAGGAACGCGCACAGGAACGCGTGTCCCAAGGCGCCCGCCGTGCCACGGCTCAAGAACATCGACTCCCAACGGCACCTCCCGAGCGCACGAGCCACTCCACCCACCCCACCCGACCGCTCCGCTTACTCTCTCGCTTTTATTTTACATTATTGCATCACAGCAGCCGCGCGTTTTCGTTATCTTACGTAGACGCGTGACGGTCGCGGACACTGACACGAAACCGTATTCGAGTGTATAAAACGCTCGGGTTTTAACCGCGTCACCGCTCGGTTTACGATCATCGTCGCGGTGCGCGCGCGTGCGCGTGTTGTTGTTTTTTCCCGCTTGGCAATCCGTGAATTGAAGCATTTTTCCGTCTTTTCTCTTCTCCCGCCGCGCGCCCTGTTGACCTTGAGAGTCGCTTCGTTAGCCGCGCGTGTTCTGCGCACCGCGGGAGGGGGTCGCAGGACTGTGGTTTTTTTTTTTACAAATCGTCTTATTGCGGCGGTCGAAATCGTAAGAGCCGATAGAAAAGTATAAAGGACGAAAAAAAAACGGGAATGACGAAACAATTCTGACCCATTTCAAGTGTTCCTGAGATTAAAATAAAAAGAAAAAAATATACCAGCAACATACAAAAATAAAGTGCGTTGAACCGCCGAATTCGAAAACGCAGGCCTTCACAAACGTACACCCTCCGTGACTTATTGCATGGTTACTTAATTAAATCGCGTGAAAATATGAAAGTGCAAATATGAATTGACGGTAAAACATTCACGACGTGCGTACAGTTTGGTTCTCACGACCGCACGATTTGCACAAAGCACCTGGATATTTTCGTACAACAGTCATCAAATCACGAGAATCGAGAGCTATAGCGCATACGGGAGGACAAGTCTGTTACACTCGACTTATCCATCAACCCTTGACTAAATAACACAAAGCTGATGAGCGTATTTAAAATCACATCGAGCGAGTAAAGTGCAAGCAAATCGGACAAGTCACATCTTGGAGGAAATTTTTACATGAGCTCTGCGAACGTATGTGTGGCTCGCGCCGGTCTGTTGTTTGCCATGATGTCCGACGTTTCCCTCTGCGTGGCCGGGAGCTTCTCCAGGAACTTGATTCCTGATTTGAATTCGGGAATTGTTCTTAGACGGGATGTCCAGATATTTGCTGAATAGGAATGGGCAATTCAGTTCCTGAAGAAGCTCCTAGCGCATGGAGCGGTAACATCGTGGCACGGCCCGAAATCGTGTAGAGGGTGCCATGCACAACTGCGAAAAAAAACATACACAGTAGTTTCGATTTAAAGCTTTCGTGACTGCAGGGATTCATCTTCTTGGTTCTTTCGGTAAAGTCACGTAGAAGGGAAATAATAAAATAATAAAAATAAAACAATAAAATAATTCTCACGACGTTTTGGCCACAACGCAAGCAACCGTCCTCAGGTGAAAAACAGGTCTGTCGGGAAGACAGCGTCTGACAGCATTCAGACGCTTTCTTCCCGACAGATCTGTTCCTGTTCTTCACCTGAGGACGGCTGCTTGCGTTGTGGCCGAAACGTCGTGAGAATTATTTTATTATGTTTTATTTATATTAATTTATTATTTCCCTTCTACGTGACTTTACCGAAAGAACCAAGAAGATACACAGTAATGTTTACGTTTGTAAAATATTAATTTCTGGAATTTTGTGATGCCTGATGTAGCCACATGGTTAACTTATTTGGATTATTAAATATTTTTAACAGATCATTATTGCTCGTTGAATGTTTCATGTTTAGATTTTATTTTATATCCGGAACCCGCGCCTTTGCATCAATTAGCAGCCAAGGTTTAATCGTATTGTTTGTTGAAAAAAAGAGAACGGCGAACAAAACCCACCGGTTTCGACGCGACAACCCTTTGTAAAATGTTTCAAGAAAAGTATTGAATTACCAATAATTTATCACAATCGTTCTTCGACGGTAGTTTAAAAAAAGAAAGAATCTGCTTATCAATTAGAAAAATCACACCGTGGATATTCCTACGGACAATCCATGTACTCCTAAAACATAATCCACGTCGTTTCCCAGTAGCACCACCGGTTGGGCGTTTTCAGTCGAATCTTTTGCTGAATTTAATTTAAAAACAGTCTTGAGAGAGCCCTACTTCTGGCACAATACATGATGCACCGCAACGTGTTCAAGAGGTCATAACCACGGGCGTTCAAAACGGGTTGCGTGCGTGCGCACGCACGGGCAAGATACCATTTCATGATTCCACACAGAGTATGGAAAAAGGACGAAACTGATTAAATGGGTGCACCGAGTTGACAGCGGGCTAGATGATCCCTCTTTGGGAGTCTCTCCCTCCCTGCTCGAATAAGAACGACATTTGGCTTGAACAAGCCTCAGCGAGAAACCAACTCCTCCTCCCGACGGCAGCGTTCGATGGAGTAACGAATGGAAGCGGACGGGAAACAGATAAAAAACAACAAGAACAAAGGAGAAATGATGGGGGGAGAAACAAAAAAGAACGGTGGCGTAATCGGACGTTGGTATGGAATCCTGAACTGCATAGATTTAATTATTTACAATCAAACGTGAGCAATAATATTTGCCTTCGTATTGTTGGCAGAACCTTAAACGCCAGCACCCTACGATCCTCCTGGCAACAACGCGCATGGCAAGTACATTTCACCGGGGAGACGGCTTTCTTTCGCGTCATCCCCAAGGGATTTTTCACAGCGTCGATTCGGCTCTCGAGACGTCGAAAATGGTTCTCTCCCGTCTCCGCGCGAGCCCCTTTCACGGCGTTCCCGTGGCCGGGGTTTTGGCACTCCGCTGGGGCTCCAACACGTGGCTCACGGACGGGCTGCCAATGCCTGCCGGCTCGGTCATCAAAGGAGGAAATTCCGCATCCTCCTCGACCGGTGTACTCTGCGCGGCGGCCTCCTCCTCCGCGACCTGGCTAATTTGCGCTTCACCGTCCATTCCGCGGCATCCCGCCTCGCCGGCCCACGCCGTTGCCGCGGCGTATGCGACGTTTACGTTTTCCGTCAATTCATCGTCCGGGACCCAATCGTCTGGTCGCGTTCTGCTCGCGGACTCGCGCAGAGCCGCGGGCCCGTTGGCTTGAAGCTGCTGCTCGGAGCCCGTTGCATTTCGCTGGCATGCAGTGCGAGAGGTGGTAGGGTTTGAACTTTTGCCAGGAGAAATTAAACGAACCTCCGCCCGCTGTACAATCAATATGCCCGCGCCAAAAGGGCTCATGCCCCAAACCTCCCCGCACCGACACTCGGCACAGCTGCACTCGTGCTGCAGCTGCCCAAGCTCCCTTGTCCTATGCTCACCCTGCTCCTCCCCGTTCCTCCCTCCGTGACCCCGCTCGTCCTCCTCCTCCTCCTCCTGCCCACTCCTCCCTCTCTCCACGTGATCGTCCCCGCTCCTCCACCCGTCGTCCTGCTCCCCCGGGCTGCCCGGCAAGTCCTCGCCGCGCTCCTCCGCGCTCCTCGCCGCTTCCTCGGCGGCGTTCTCGAGCGAGCAGCACCGCCTCTGGAAATTCTCGACGGAAATGTCGTCGCCGGCCGTCAGGTCGGTCTCCGTGCCCGACTCGCCGAAGCACGAGCACGCCGCCGGCGCCGCGGACGGCTCGCTCGCCGCGTCGGCGCCGTCGCCGGAGCCCGTCCACCTCCTCCTCCCGGGCACGCCGTCCGGCACCCCCTCGTCCTCCCCGAGGAAAACCTCGGCGGCTGCTGCGAGCGTGCCGCAACGCTCGCAGTAGCCGGGCAAGCGGTCGCCGTCCTCCGCGGGGGAGTCGCTGGCGCCCAGGCTGCTGCAGCAGCTGGCCAGGGTGGGCGTCGTCGCGTCCGTGGTGCTGGGCGACGGCTCCAGCGAGCGCGTGGAGCCCTGGGCGCGCCCCGAGTAGGAGCCCGCCGACGTGGCGTCCTCGCTGTCGCTCGCCGTCCCGTCCGCCGACGTCGCTCCGGGGCTTTGGCCTGTTGGGAGTCGTCGGTGAGGGCGGCCGTGGCCATGGCGTTTTTGGGGGGGGGGGGGGGCGGGGAACGCTATCCGCCGCGTAGCTTCTCGCGGCCGTGCTTACGTCCGACGTTTCGCTCGTCGTGCCGGGAGCCTCTTCGGGAACTGGATTCAGAAGAAGTTCCCGGCACGCGGAGCGAAGTGTCGGATGTCGCGCCAAACAACAGCGTGGCGCGACCCGAACTCACGTTGAATTAGTACAGGGTTACCGGGGGGGCCAAACGATCTCTCACATACCTTTAGCAGGTCACACATGAGCATGCAGTGAAGCGGCGATATCCAATAATAGCCCAAAAAAACGAGGGCTCAGATTTACAGCTAAAATTATAAGCACTGTGTTTGCCAAGTCAAACACATTCCCCTCGAGAAACCCGGCCAATGTGGCCGGGATGCGTGCAGTGATGGTTCCAGGTCTAGAAGTGTCTCGAGCAAGCCTCTAACACAAGGTGATGCACTGCCCTGCGAGAGATCCAAGTGTCCGCTGTGGATGGTGAATCGACATCGCGAGCGCAGTCGTAGACGGCATTCGGAGAGACAAGGGCTACGATGATGAAAATAAACAAAATCACACCCCTCTCACTGACTGACGTCTGTCAATTCCTCCGTATAAAACTCACGTGACAAAGCGTGGGTTGGGGTCAGAGACATATCTGGTAATCTTGGGGTTGTCCATGAGAATCAAGTCAAATCTCATTCCGAATTTCTCCATTTGGACTTGCCCACGTCCATTTCCCGTGTTTCTTTTCTAAAAAAGGCCTTCACCTAGCAGTGGATTGATCATGGTGAATCTTGAAAATGAAGAAATAATAATAGTTCTAGATTTGAAGCTTTCGTGACTGCAAGGATTCATAATCTTAGTTTTTTCGGTAAAGTCACGTAGGTAAAAAAATGAAATAAAAATTAATAAAAATAAAATAATAAAAATCACGACGTTTCGGAGGCAACACAAGTCTCCGTCATCAGGCAAATCTGGCTGTGACGGTCCCACCTGATGACGGAGACTTGTGTTGTCTCCGAAACGTCGTGATTTTTCTTATTTTATTTTTATTAATTAAAATTTCAAATAATAATAGGTTTTACCCTTTCTGGCGGTGGTGTTCAGATGTTCAAACACCAAACAGACACCTTTTGCAAGGCATCAAGTCTGCATTAATCACACATTCTTGTGGCAAAACATGCAAGCACACATGTGAAACCGAAGGTGACGTCTCGTTCTGACCTCCGCCGTGGCACGCCATGTGATGGTAGTTGCTCATCGTGTACGAAGAGGTGTCTGTGATCTGCTCTTCAAGGCTGGATGTCTGCAGTACAAACAAAACATTACATTGTAATGATTAGATTATTTCCCCCGGCAGATGAGGTAGGTTATTTTCTTTCCTTTCGGGTGTGCGTGTTCCCACCTCTTCCAAGACATCTAACCAGCATGGAAGAGTAGACCAAATACCCTTGAGAGGGGCTCTCTACAGCTTTATTGGAAACCATTCTGCCAGCGGAAAACTGAGCAAGCAATTACAAGGATTTGCCTTTCCCTTTTATTATTATTGTATTATTGCCGAGCGATTAACTCATACTCACCATTGGAACCTCATTTGCCAGTAAAAAATATGATAATTGTTTTTTTACCCGTCTATCTGGCAACAAAACTGACACCTTTTTTTTACAAGGAGTCATGTTTGCATAGACCACAATACCTGCCAAAAGGCTTTTTGGCGTCATCTGGTCCAACACCATGTGAGACTAGGCTCTAAGGAAAGCTGTCTCGGGTGTGGACCAATCAACTTCAAGGACAGTGCATAAATTATCAGAGTTATGTTTTTTGTTTGCATTATGACTGCAGGTATTGTGGCCTATGCAAACATGACTCCTTTAAAAAAGGTGTTAGTTTTGTTGCCAGATAGAAGGGTAAAACACCAATTATCATAACTCATACTCATTAAAACTGCTTCGGGGATGAAGAGGGCAGGCTGACAACATTTATTGTTGTACTGTATTATGTTCCAACATCTATGCTCCCCACCATCACCAACAGTGGCGCTAACCACTGCCCCACCACTCCATCCCGTGTCTATATCCAAGGGGCACTTCATGAATTATTCACCCAGGACAATGTTTACGTTAGCGTGTCCGGGACCAGCGGGGCAAGTCTGGGATCACCGTGGCAGACCAGGCCCCACCGTGGCAGGTCCAGGAACGCCGTGGCAAGGCCGCGACTGAATTTCGATTTAAAGCTTTCCTGACTGCAGGGATTCATCTTCTTGGTTCTTTCGGTAAAGTCACGTAGAAGGGAAATAATAAAATAATAAAAATTAAACATAATAAAATAATTCTCACGACGTTTCGGCCACAACGCAAGCAGCCGTCCTCAGGCGAAGACCAGGTCTGTCAGGGAGACAGCGTCCCATTCAGACGCTGAGGACGGCTGCTTGCGTTGTGGCCGAAACGTCGTGAGAATTATTTTATTATGTTTAATTTTGATTATTTTATTATGTTTAATTTTTATTACTTTATTATTTCCCTTCTACGTCACTTTACCGAAAGAACCAAGAAGATGAAGGCCGCGACTGCGGTGGCGTGTGTCCGGGACATCGGCGGCTTCGGGTTGGTCACCTGCAGAAAGGCGTTGCCGAGCACCGCGGCCTCGTACGGCGGCGGCAGTTCCGTGGGGCACCAACCGTCCGGGCTCTCTCCCGACGGCCCCGTCGCGAGCCCCAGGGGGTACGACACCAGCCCCAGGCTGCCCGGCCTGCGGGGACGTCAGCGGTTAAAGCGGGAGGGGGGGGGTGGAAGAGATGGTGGGGGGGCACGGAAGGGTAGGGCAGGTCCCCCCACCCCACCAACACGCTTTAAAAAATTCACATCGTGAGTTGGTGCCACGGTTTAATGGTTGGCACGGTGGACGTGCAATGCAGAGGGTAGATTCGATCTCCTGGCATGGCGGTTTTGGCGATGGGAGAGTTTTCTGAAATGCCCCCCCTGCCTCCGGCCGAGGAAGCCACCGACGACCAATTATTTAACCGCACGGCTTGG
Organism: Lampetra planeri; assembly: GCF_965212315.1. NCBI lineage: Eukaryota > Metazoa > Chordata > Hyperoartia > Petromyzontiformes > Petromyzontidae > Lampetra > Lampetra planeri. Next base: position 2,776,007 of record NC_136145.1, on the reverse strand, counting down.
CGGTGGTGGCGGGAGTGGGAGGGGAGGCCTACTAGCATCGAACGTGAGTTGCGATCGAAACGTCGTGATATATTCTTTTTTATTTTATTTTTCTACCTACGTGACTTTACCGAAAGAACCAAAGAGTACGTGAGTTCTTGTTGGATGAAGGCCTCCCCAAGTTGCCACTGTCTTTCTAAATCCCACGATGTAACAGTCCACCCAGCACTTGTCACACTTAACTGAATTAATCAGAAATCCACAAAAAACCCATGAAACTCCACCAACACACCGCAATAGCACTGGTCAACACACTTTTTCTGGCATTAGGTATTCCAACGGTTTTAAGGTAATGTTTGGGGGCTGATTCCAAATCGGGCATCAGTTTTTGTCTATCACATTAGGTTTTTGAGATATAAAATATTGCATTTTTAATAAAAACTGCAGAAGAAAAATATTAAATAAATGTGGATATCTACATAAAATGATATTATAAACACACTGTCCTAAAAATACAGCACCATATTTTAACACTAAAGCAGTCACTGACTCGCAACAACTTGCAATCATAAGTGACAAAGTTAATTTCGGGTAAAATCAATGAAAATAGGGTATGCTGATAGCATAAAAATGATGTGATAGAGCAAATCTGAGATCAGATTTGGAATCAGCACCCTGAAATTAGTCTCAAACAGCTGCAAAAGTCCAGGCCAGAATTTTTTTTTTTTGTTGACCAGTGTAGTCATCGACGACACAGCAGACATCATCTGAAGATAATGATTCACTGAATGACGGTGGTAACTGGTAACGTAGGCACAATGTTCAATAGTAGGCCTGAAACAGCAGGATATAAAATTACTTTTGAATCTCTACGCCATCGTTCTTCACTAACTATCAGAAGGGGGGCCACTTTCGCCGTTAAGACATCAGCGTGAGGGCCGCTGCACATTTGAAACCATTGGGGTTTGACAGCACGATGGGGGGGCGTTGTTGTGTATTGTCGGGGGCCGCGCTTCAGGGGTCGCACTAAAAGCCACGAGGGGTTGCCAGTGGCCGGCGGGCCTTGCAATAAAGAAAACACCGCGCTACGCCATTATGGCAGAAACCACGCGTTCCACCTAACTGAAGGGAGCCATCCGCTCGAACCACGTCGCATTTTTCTGCGATCAGCGAAACGCGGCTTTGAAACATCAGGGGCAAGCGTGCGGCACTTTTGGTTACCCCTGCCAAGTTGATGCAGCCCGAGGCCTGTCAATACGCGCTGGTTAAACACGGGAGGCGGTTATCGATGATCGATGGAACCAGGCTAATTAAACGCGAGTCTAACAATGGGGCGCGTTCGGGTAACGCGATACGCACTGCTGCTCGAGCGCCTTTCACATTTACTCGCGGCCATATGGCAATGGGTGAAGGCGCAGCCCTGCAGGTTCCTGCTCACGACACTGCTGGCAGAAGGGGCCATCCCAGTAGAGAGAGCGCGAGCGAGCGAGCCTTCGAGAGCAAGTACCCCCACTTTACACCACCGCACGTGGACCTGCCTAAGCGCGACCGGCTAACTGTGGCGGAGATAAACGTGCCGGCCGGCTTGGGCAGATGCACCGTCATTTTAACCCCCGCGACGGGAGATCGAACCGGCGACTCCCTGGGTTGCAAGTCGAGCATCGCCAATCGTTGCGCCTCCACGCGGCGTCATGTATGACCGATTCCCTGGCGCACCCCACTTCGCCAACACGCATTGACCAGCGTGGTGAAGTATGCTCAGACATTAGCCATCGACTACTTCATAGATTATTCGATTGACAGAAAAAAGAATCCGTAATTTATCATTATTATTGTTAGATAGCCCTGTAAGCCAGCTCCAGACAGCCCCGACGACTAAACACAAAATAAAAATCTTGGCGAGACAACCTGAAATGCTCAATATCAGCAATCGGTTACCGAGTGGAACGCGGCTGTTTGTCGTGTTGCGTAACCTTTATGTAACAAATGCAGCAGGCGTGCGCGTGCACGTGACCCCGGCTTTGCCATCGCTACCGCCGGGCAGTAAAAAAAAACTCATTCCACGCACAGCGCGTGCGTTCGTGCCCACGCAAACAGAGATCAGGCGCGCGCGACTCGCTGCACTCACGTTCCCCGCGACGGCTCGCCCGTGGCTGGGTTCCCTGCGACGCAAGTGATCTTAACCCCGGGACGATGCCGCGACCGAGAGTAAAAGGCCGCATCCCTCGCGATGGGCGGCAGCCCTGCAGCCGCGTGGGTTGTCACCTCTTGCTCGCGTTCGAACGCGCTGCGAGTTTCTCCCGTGTGTTTAACGACGAGCCGCTGGCCTTTCGAGCACCCGCGCTGACACAATGGTGCAAACGGTACCAACGCCGGACTTGCAATGTTGATTTGAAGCTTTCGTGACTGCAGGAATCCATGCTCTTTGGTTCTTTCGGTCAAGTCACGTAGGTATAAAATCTATTAAATCACGACGTTTCGGGCGCAACACAAGCGTCCGTCATCAGGTGGGACTTTCCTACCTACGTGACTTTACCGAAAGAACCAAAGGGTATGGACTTGCAATGCTTCGATTCAATATCCCGGTTTGGGCAGTTGAAGCAAAGGGACGAGTTTATTTAATCCTCCCCTGCCCCAGCTCGACCGACCGATACAAATGGGTCCACTACGTTCGGTCGACCGGTCGTGCGTGCGTAGCAGCTGAAAGTTGCGGGTAACTCCCAGTCTTCCGAAATGCCCGGTCCAGCAAGGGTCGAGCAATAAACCCTCCAGAAGGGGCTCTCTGGAGCTCCCCCTGGCGGGAGGCGTTTCCGCCGGCAGTGGAGTGAGCGAGCACTTCCAGGGCTGCGCCTTTAGCCCGTGCAAAAAGCCAAGGGGTGGGCGCGACGCGGGTCAGTGTTAAACAAACCTTCAACAAATGTTAGCAGACACTGAACAGGACGAGTAAATGACGCGCTCCGCTTTTGCCTATCGTGCGTTTCGCTGAACAAAGTGGCCGATCATTTGGACATTTATAGAATTTATAGCAGGCAAATAATCTAAACGGTCTAAACCCATGTCTAGACTATTTACGTTTCGTGCAATCCCCTCTTGGCTACTGCAGATGGCCGATATATATGTCAACAAACGGAGCTTGTAAATTAAAAGATGTTGGGGGGAGGGTGGGGGTGGGGGAAGCGGAGGAGGGGGGCTGAATCCCCATCCCTGCCACCGGCGCTCCAAGACGGTCCGTGTGCGTGGCCGGAGGTCCGCACAGAGGGTGGCGTAGCGTCGCGGCAAGCCGGCGGGGCGAGACGGAACATCGCGTAGGCAACGTCGGGAAACTAAAACGATGAAATTTCCCAGCTGATTGAACATCTCCCCCGCGATGCGTAATTAACACGAGATGCGTAATTAACACGCGACGCACACTTACAATGCTCACGGTAGAAAGAAGAACAAAAAAATACCGCACGCGACGGATGCAAACCAGTACCGTGAGAACCACGGATTAGTCTCTCGCTGAATATTTTCCGGGCCACTAGTACACTTGAGATAGAAACGCGACTCGTAGCCACTGCCACAGTGAGACGTATACTGGATGTGGTGGGCCGAGTGAGTAAAATTACTTCTGGACAGATTTGGCTGATATTGAGCCGTGTGTTCGTGCACGCGATATCAGTGTGTGGGGGGGGGGCCTGCAGAGCTTGGCATGTGCTGTGTCTCGATCCCACTTATTCCGCCTTTTAGTTACGATTGATTTATTTTACATTTTTATAATTCTCCCCCCGCCGCCCCCGCCCCCCTCCACGATTTTACTCTCATCGCGCTACTGGTGTCTCGTCGCGACGCGAAGACTCCAATCGGAACGCTCGCAGAGCAGCGCGAGCCTTCGTGTTAGAGAACGGCCCACGGAAACGGACACCATAGAGCTGATTCCGAGTTCCCTTCAAGTGACAGATAATAGAGAACTTTCTCAGCCGCTCTGCTATATGAGAATAATTCCAGATTTGAAGCTTTCGTGACTGCAAGGATTCATACTCTTTGGTTTTTTCGGTAAAGTCACGTAGGTAAAACAATCAATAAAATAAAATAAATGAAAACAACTTCATTAAATCACGGGGGGGGAGGGTTAAGTCACCAAAATAACAAAAGAGTCGGGACAATAAAATAACGCACAGGAAGGATGCGAGGAGAGACCGGTGCGAAAATAAAAAGAATAAAAACACGACGGCGGCATCGCGTGAAATTATCGAGCAAACATTTGTCAGCGTTTAATAATGACATTGTCGGTAAAACGCCAACAAAGGCGAACGTCGTATGAAATAACAGCGAGAATTAAAAGTGCAAGGCCGGCTGTGTGCCAGCCGTGCAGTGGCACAGACGTAGAGGCGCGCGAGCCAACCACGCTGTCTGGTAGCGAGATGTTAACTACCTCGCCTGGTATACAGGAGGTCGTTGGTTCGAACACTGCCCTCACGCCTGACTTTACCGAAAAAACCTAAGAAGATGATTCCTTGCAGTCACGAAAGCTTCAAATCTAGAATTGCTGCTGTATATTTGGAGTTTGCGTGCCTCTCTCTCGTTCCCCGCGGTCACGTGGATTTCTCTGTGGGTCCTCCGGTTTTTTTCCTTCCGCATTTAGAAGCAACATCCACGCGTTTAGGAGTATTCGGCCGCTGTAAATTTCCACGTTTCAAGTTTTATTTATTTGGTGTAGCCCTGTGAGCCATGCGGCTCTTGAGTTGGGTGCAACCGCAAGAAGCAAAATATGAACAGAGAACATCTTAAAGCGAAGACGCGCAACAGAAACATCCTGGATAAACCAGCAAATCTTCCAGAAAACCCCCCCACCCACCGTATTACAACGCTGTGTGCAAAAATCTCAGTGTGATGCAAGACAAACAATAACAACCATAAGACAATTTAGTATGATGTGATGATGATGATGATGAGCCACTTCGTCGAGTTATCATTCTGCGGCCAGGTTGCTTCTGCAAAAAAAGAGCTATACAGCTCAGTGGACCCTTACTTGGTTAAGAAAAAAAAACAGGAACGGTTTATGATAATTGGTTTATTACCCTTCTATCTGGCAACAAAACTGACACCTTTTTTACAAGGAGTCATGTTTGCATAGACCACAATACCTGCAGCCATAATGCAAACAAAAAACATAACTCTGATAATATATGCACTGTCCTTGACCAATCAACTTCAAGGACAGTGCATATATTATCAGAGTTATGTTTTTTGTTTGCATTATGGCTGCAGGTGTTGTGGTCTATGCAAACATGACTCCTTGTCAAAAAGGTGTCAGTTTTGTTGCCAGATAGAAGGTAAAAAAACAATTATCATATTTTTTACTGGCAAATGAGGTTCCAATGGTGAGGAACGGTTTAGTTTAGTTGAAAGCGGGGGGCCCCAATGGCCCCCCCCGCCACCTCCTCCTCCTTTACCTGAGCGGCTCAGGTGGAGCGTGCTGCGCGTAGGCGGGGGGGTCGTACGGTGGCGGAGGCGCGGGCGCCACGAAGTCATCGTAGTCCTCGCCCGTGAAGTACGAGTCACGTGGGTTGGGGCAATCATCGATGCCGTGCTCCAGCCGATGAGAGATGAACTGCGGAGCGAGACACGGGGGGGGCGCGGCTGCGGCTTAGTCAACGTTCGTGGGTAGCACCTATGAAGGTCACGCGCGCGTTGCACCAAGGGGGTGGGTGGCCGGCACCGCACCCAGCCGCCTTTGTCTCCCCGGTGTAGATGTTTACACATCGCACCAGGTACTCATCTTAGGCCGAGTCGGCCGGCTCAGGAACGGTTCAGATAATCATCACTGGGAGTTGGTAGCCGTGAGTAGGAATCGAACCATGACCGCCGGGTATGTAGCGCAGCGCGCCAACTGCCACACGACCGTGCAATAAAGAGACAAATACAAAGATACCCCGCGTCGCCTTCACAGACTGTTGGGGCAAGTGCTGTTTGCGAGCACCTATGCAAGGCTCCATTGAGTTTGACGACGCAGGGGTGGGTGAGTTGCAAGCAACTCTCCTGGCTGCCTTTGTCTCCCTAGTGGTGATGTTTACACATCGTAACGGGTGCTCATTTCAGTTTGACTAGACTTAGGGGAGGCCCAGGACCTGTTTAGATATCCGTCACTGGTGTTCGCCGTGAACGGGAATCGAACTCGGGTCACTGGGTTCGTAGCACAGCACGCTAACCACTACACTACCGCTCCCCACACGCAACATACACCGCACACACACAGCACACACACACACAGCACACAGCACACACGCTCCCATGACATGCGTCGTCGATGTTACAGCGTGCAAAGCCCACGACACAAACACATTGCTTGTTCCTTGTAGAGAGTTAGGGGAAAGGTGGGCTATCAACATTTTGTTTTATGCTCAAATTAGACATTCCCGCTGAAATGGAGACAATCCATAATGAAACGAGATGGCACGAATAATTCAACCTGCACGTGGGTTAGCGGCGTTTTTATTTTCGCGACGTGGATTTCGTGTAAATTTGTTGCAAGAGCGATGTGACATTTCGCGTAATCCCAACGATTAGAACATAATCTTAACGACCTTCGGCGATTTCCTTCAGCTTGAAAACGTCGTCTGCTGCTAATTGTGCGGAAAGGGCCGACGAGTCTGCGGCAGCATCCCAGTCAGACGCAAGGGACGTGCAAACCGGCTCGCCGTCGCGTGCCGTTCAGCCGCTTGGCTCCGTGGTCGTCCAAACCTCTTCGGTCGAACGCCATCGTGCCTCCTTCTAGACGTGTCCTGCCCAGCCCACTTAATTATTGCGTCTGTCAATGCTGCTATTTGATGCGGGATTTTTTTTTTTATCACGTTGGAAATTTTAAATCCATTTCGTACGACATTGCTCCGTTAGCAGCCCTGAGCCAGTGTTGGAAATTCCACATTCATGTGGCGGGGGAAAGTCAGGCGACAGGACAACCACTGGTGACTTCCCCACAAAGTGGTACTCATTTTAACTACCCAAAAGGGGATGTATGTACGTACGTACATTGAACTTCTTTCGCACCGTACGTATCCAACCGTGCTAATCGTAGGATGGGCGAGTGTGTGGGTGAGTGGCTATGTGAGCGGGTGAGTGACTATGTGAGTCTATGTACGTACGTACGTTGAATTTTTTTCGCACCGTACGTAGCCAACCGTGCTCACGGGCCTGGTGCTCACCCACCGTGTGAAGGGCGTCGGAGGAGATGATCTGCATGCAGCGAGTTGACGTGGCGAGAACGCACACAGCCACGGAGACCACGCTCAGCGCACACACGGCGAACAGCAGGTCCTGCAGGCACAGACAGAGAATCCCCCGTGTGAGCTGAACAGACTCATATTCTTAGGTTTTTTAGGTAAAGTCACGTAGGTAAAAAAAAATTTAATAAAAGTAAAATAAAAAAATCACGACGTTTCGGAGGCAACACAAGCTTCCGTCTTCAGGTGGAACCGTCACAGCACGATAGCTGTATCACTTGATACAGCTATCACTTGATACAGCTATCACTTGATACAGCTATCGTGCTGTGACGGTTCCACCTGAAGACGGAAGCTTGTGTTGCCTCCGAAACGTCGTGATTTTTATTTTATTTTTATTTTACTTTTATTAATTTTAATTTTTTACCTACGTGACTTCACCGAAAAAACCTAAGAATATGAATCCTTGCAGTCACGAAAGCTTCAAATCTAGAACTGAACAGACTCCTTGGGGCGAGAGCTGTTCGCGAGTGGCACCAATGAAGGCCCGCACGGCACACGAGGGTGTGGTTGGCCAGCACCACGCACGGCCGCCTTTGTCTCCCTAGTTGTAATGTTTACACTCATTTCAGGCTGACTCGACTTAGGGGAGGCCCAGGACCTGTACAGATATTCGTCACCGGTGTTCGCCGTGAACGTGCCGTGAACGGGAATCGAACTCGGGTCTCTGGGTTCGTAGCACAGCATGCTGACCACTACACGACCGCTCCCCACACGCAACACACACAGCACACACACAACACACACACAGCACACACACACACAGCACACACACAGCACACACACAGCACACACACACACAGACGCACACACAGCACACACACAGCACACACACACACAGCACACACACAGCACACACACACATAGACGCACACACAGCACACACACAGCACACATACACACAGCACACACACAGCACACACACACACAGACGCACACACAGCACACACACAGCACACGGCAGTAACAACAACGATTCGCTGCAAAGTGGTGGTGACATCAACAACAACGCATGTGTCAGGCTAGGTGCACTTTGAGGCCGTGTGAGGTTGCAGATGACCCCATGGCTGGCAGGAGGTCACAGGACATATCCCTGAAGTGTTATGGGTTAACTGACTGAGATGATTGAAATGCGTCACCTACGGCTCCACACTGTGCCAACTTCCACACACACACACTGCACACACACACTGCACACACACACACTGCACACACACTGCACACACACACTGCACACACACACACTGCACACACACTGCACACACACACTGCACACACACACACTGCACACACTGCACACACACACTGCACACACACACTGCACACACACATATTGCACACACACACATTGCACACACACTGCACACACACACACTGCACACACACACATTGCACACACACACATTGCACACACACACTGCACACACACACACACTGCATACACACACACACTGCACACACACACACACACTGCTGTGTACACACAACAAAAGACAAATATCCCCTCTACATGTCAAACAATTAGCCTTACTGTATGTGTCCTTCTCTGAAAAGCAAACGCCCCTGACCCGTCTCTCTTTCCATCTGTAACCCCATTCCTCTTTCCAACTTCCATACCCATCCATCGCACTCACTCACTCACTCCTCGTCAACCACTCATTGTCACTTTCATCATCATGATCGTCACGCGCTGCTATTCTTCTCATCATCTTATCATCTCATCGCGCTGTTCCGCTGTACAAATGGTTAATTCTTTGGGCACCGCCTCCCTTAATGCGCTTTATAAATGAATCTAAGCATATCGCCTTTAACGGATTGTTGGGGCAAGCGCTGTTCGCGAGCACCTATGAAGGCCGGCACGGCACATGAGGGGGTGGGTGGCCAACACCACGCCCGGCTGCCTTTGTCTCTCCCGTGCTGATGTCTAAACACGGCACCAGGTACTCATTTGATGCTGAGTCGACCACCCCCCCCCCCCCCTCTGTTGGGATAAGCGACTGTTGGGGAAAGTGCTGTTAGCGAACACCTATGAAGGCCCAAAGCAGTACATGGGGGAGGGTGGGGGGGGCAACACTGCGCCCGACCACCTTTGTCTCCCAATGCTGACGTTTACACACCGCACAGTGACACACAGGTACAAAGCACGTGCTTTACGCACACACACACACACGCGCCACACTTGGCACATGGATGCCTGCCTCTGCACGCAGGCAGGCAGGACACCCGCGCATTCGCACGGCACGTGACGGCAGCGCTGCGAGAAAGAAGGCTTCTTGAGAATGGCCGACGTTAACACGCGGCGGCTTCCTGCGTAATTTCACCTGGACCCCCCTGCGGTGTTTTGTTTCTCGAACCCAACCACGAACAACGACGCCGCTGGGACGACGCGGCAGTGCAGAGGGCGAGACGAGCCGAGGAGCAAAACCCCCGTCGTCGACATGCGAATGGAGGCGTCGTGAGGGCGTCGTGAGGGCATTGCCCAATTGGGCCATGAGCCCCAGGGCAGATGTCTCACTCAGTCGGTGCCACCTGACATGGCAGAACTTTTTTTTTACGTGGCACATAAATATGAATAATGATAAAAATTCGCGTATAATCCAGTAATCATCTCTCATTGGCCACATAAATATTTCGGTAGGACTCAGGTTCTGCAATCTTAGGTGGTACCAATGGCTGCTCTGGCGCGTTGACTAAACGTTCAGAGGATTTGCAGGAAGAGCTGATAAATGTTTGTTTCTCAAAATGACATTTTCACAGCTGTCACCGATCAGCCCTGACCAATTAACTGCCCACACCCAGAGGAACTAATTGGGCACGGTGGGACTCTGTGTGTGTTTTTTGATATTCACAAATTCAACAAGTAACAACATTCTGAAGTCACGGGGAGCGGGGGATTTAAGACGGTGGTGATTTCATGAACCTGCCGGGAGATGGAACCGTCAACCTTTGGTTTGCAAGTCCCAGTGTGCTTGCCGTCGTTGGGCGGCGGAGTGGTGACAGCCGCGTCTCACAGCAAGAGGGACCTGGGCTCCATCCCCTGTATGGCGTTTGCATATTCTCTACCTGTTAGGTTTTTTCGGTAAAGTTACGTAGGTAAAAAAAAAATAAAAGTTAATAAAGTAATAATGGAAATAAAATAAAATAATAAATCACGACGTAATTTTAGCTGTGACGGTCCCACCTGATGACGGAAACTTGTGTTGCCTCCGAAACGTCGTGATTTATTATTTTATTTTATTTCCATTATTACTTTTATTAACTTTTAATTTAATTTTTTTTACCTACGTGACTTAACCGAAAAAAACCCAACAGTATAAATCCTTGCAGTCACGAAAGCTTCAAATCTAGAAATATTCTCTACCTGTTTAGCGTGGGTTTCCTCCATTAGCTACAAAACAAACAGAAAACCCCCATGCAATGTAACTGCTGTTGGCCAAACATCCTCGTGCAGGACCCTCCTGACAAAGAGTCTTCAGACTCTGGTGCGTGGCTTTCCTGGACAAATAAGTCTCAAGTGACTCAGGGTCCAGGGCCATGTGTTGTCCTGCTCTCTGCCAATGGAATTATTCCAAGTCATATCAGGAAATGTGGTATAATTTAAGATTTACATTTTTATGCTTGTATTAACACATTTTTTTGAGCTGGATTAATTACTGGCCGACGGCTTTTTGAGTGTAGCTTTGCTGGGTAAATTAGTGATTATCATCATCATCGGCATTAGTATTACAATGCACTACGGCAGCAATATCGCTCTGCTGGTGCGCTGCTGCTGCTGCTGCTGCTGGGAACATCTTGATGTAGGCAGCGCGTGGCTTTTTTGAGGATAGCGTTTTGCGCGACGCCCGGCCGTGTACCGCTGGCTTTCGCCCTGAAGAGAAGAAGCAGATCAATTTGCTAAAAATAATTCCGAAGCCCCCCGCCCCACCCTCCCCAGTGCAAAACAGTGAGAGGTGCTGGGTGGAGGCGAAGGGGATGAAGGGAGGGGGTGAGTGAGTGGAGAGGAAGGAGAGAGAAGGCAGGGAGGGAGTTCTCTGGAGGGATGGGCACAGTGAGGAGCGGAGGCCTCTGCGAAGCTAAAGGCTGCACACTGTTCGCTCTCTCGCTGCGACAGCGAAAGCCGTCCGCTGTTTGCCGTCTGACGAAAGGGGCTTTGTTTGAATTGCGTGAACTCTGGCCTGGGGACGAGTGGGGAGCGCAGATGCCGGTTGGCCCCCTTTCTTACATTTTTTTTATGAAATCCCGCGTTTGTATTTGACATGTGTCCAAATTCTGAGCGCGGGATAGAGACGCACGCTCAGAATTGCGCCGAGAGGTCAGAAGCGAATGACGAACGGAGGTTCGATGCGTCGCCCTGTTACGAAAAAGGGCTTGGGCAGGAAAAGTTGCCGTAAGCGACGGTGGCCGGTGGTGGAGAAGAACCGAAGGAGTTGGCAGCCGACGGATGGAACGCGATGGAATTGGCTCAGGTGGAGGTGCCGGGTAGATTGTTGCGTCGTCGGATGGTGAGAGATCAGCTGGGGAAGGCCTTCATCCGCAAGGGGATTGATCATGACCGGGGATGATCACGGCGATAGTGTAAAGGCCTTATAAACCGCAGTCACCGCTGTCTCTCGCTGAAGGTGATTCGAGCAATTGAAATGCGCACGGGGGGGTGATGCATTCATGGGAAACAGCTGGCAAAAAAGCAGTTCCGCCTTTTTCTATGAATTTCACTGTGCAAATGCATAGAGCTTCTTGAATACAATTTAATGGATTATTTTGCCTTACACGGACGCGTACGTATGCGTGCGCGTTTGCGAAGAGTAGAGCCTCTTCACACACAAAGACACACACACAAAGACACACACACAAGGACACACACACAAAGACACACACGCAAAGACACACACGCTCACCTAACCTTCAGATGTCTTACACATGTTGCCTATTGTCCACTGCCCCTCCATTCCGATCACCCCCCCACCCTCACCCTCCGCTTGCCTTCGGCAAAAATACAAAGATCCCCGGTGTAGCCTTTAGCCAATTGTCGGTGCAAATGCCGTTAGCGAGCACCTATGAATGGCGGCACAGCACACGAGGGTAGAGTGGTGAGGCCAGTGCCACGCGCCCCAGACCGCATTTGTCTCCCCACCGCCGATGTTTACGCATCGCATCACGTTGTGATTTTTTTTTTTTTTTTACAATTAAATGCGGTTTTCTTCAACGTATTTCTTTTACAGGTGCGGCACTTGGAACAAAAAAATAAATCCTGACCCTACTGCGAACACAGCGGACGGCAACAGCAGCAGCAGCAGCTGCTGCCGTTGCCGTTGCCGCAACAGCAGCAGCTGCTGCTGTTGTCGCAGCGCGGGGATGTTGCTGCGGGGCGCGAAGCGGCGGTGGTGGCGGTGGCGGCGCCACGCGGGGGGCTCCTGGCTGCGTGTCAGTTCCCGTCGCCGGGGCGCTCGCGTTTCGCTTGCCTTGAGGGAGTGGCGCACGAATTGGCAGCCCTGCAGCGCCGGGTAGAGGCGGATGGAGTCACCGGCGGCGTTGCTGCAGCCGTTGAGCTTCGGGTTCTCGCAGCACACGCACACGAGGGTCGGCTCCGAGCCGGCCTGCGCGCAAGCCACCCGCCGTTGACGGCCGCACGACGACAGCGCAGCATGGCGTGAGCGCGGACATCGCGCGCGCACGGACACACGCAGGCACGCGCGCGAAAACAAACCTTAACGGACCGTTGGGGCAAGTGTTGTTAGCGAGCGCCTATGAAGGCGGGCACGGCACACGAGGGGGTGGGCGGCCAGCACCACTCCCGGCCGACTTTGTCTCCCCAGTGGCGATGTTTACGCACCGCATCGGGTACTCAGTTCAGGTTGAGTCGACCTCGGGGAGACCCGTGGACCGGTTCAGATGATCGTCACTGGGTGTTGGCGCGCTAACCACTACACTAACCGCTACACTAACCACACTAACCACTACACTAACCACTACACTAACCACACTAACCACTACACTAACCAGCGACGTCGCTATCGATTGTGCAGGCGGTGCAAGTCCACCAGGGCCCACCGGCTGGACGGAGGGGCCTGGGCTCCGGGCTAAGCCGCTGCGTGGCAGAGCAACACCCGACGCAGAAGCCATCAGGGTCAAAAGGTTATCGCAGCCGTTAAGCACAGCACCTCACCAGCAGATCCCGCCGTTGATGCAGAGGTCAACACTGAACACTTCAAGGTCTCTTATTGCAATCTTATCATCATCACCACCACCACCACCACAACCACCACTTACCACCGCCATCTGGTTTGAGTGCTTCTCTTTGTTACACTATTGACATGGCCTTCAGGAATTGCCCCTCAGTTTGGAACCATCGCTACGGTTAAAGTATTCCCCTCGGTGCACAGTTGACATGACATTCAAGGACTGCCGTTATGGTTTTCATCGCCACCGGTAGCATCATCACCTTGTGCCCTTCACCCCTTTGTTACGCAGTCGGGCACGATCCCTTTCAGGGTCTGACTCTGACGAGCTCGCCGTCGTAACGGCCCGGGCGTGTGGCGATACGTCCCGATTGCCCAGCTCTGAGCGCCGCCTCAACAAAAACCCGCCATCTCTCACGAAATCTATCTAGCTCCGGCAAAACAAAAAAACAGTCGCTTCAATCGCTCCATCTCCGCTGGGGACATCCATTCGAGCGCGTTCTCCCTACCTCGACCACCGGTCATCATCACTCACAGCGGCGTGTCCCTTTCTTAACGGTCAACATCGTGTCAGTCGCCTGCATTTGCCCTCTAATCCACGTGTCCCTTTTCCTGCCTCGCTCTCGCACGGTGTTAATTCCGGAGTGCGTGCCTCTCCCTGCTGCTTCGGGCACCTTTGCCTAATTCTAGATTTGAAGCTTTCGTGACTGCAAGGATTCATACTCTTAGTTGTTTTTTTTCCGGTAAAGTCACGTAGGTAAAAAATGAAATTAAAATTGCCTACTTTGTCGGTGTCCCTTGCCTGTGATGCCGTGCGTCACAGCAGGCGATGTGCGCCGATTTAACAACGCTCTGGGTTCCGGGTGCATCATTACCAAGCCGCCCCTCTTTCCATCGTTTTCATTCCGGGGCCGCTCTCGACGACTGAACCGGTGCTTATCCCAGGGCCGCCGTCATCCAGCATAATTGAAAGACACTGACATTTGCCGAGATTAACCGCGAGGACCGTGAACAATTTGGCCCGGTCGCCGATAGATTGGAGGGGGCGCGAGCGATCGGGAGGCCCCCGCGCGGCGAGCATGCTAACGAACGTGCCGCCGCATCCACCCTCCCCAATTAAAACGAAATGCTCTACGGCATTAATCGTTGTTTTGTTCGTCTTTCACTCGCAGCAGAGAGCCACGGCCATTCCGCTCGCCGCAAAGCAGAAAATCTCCCAAGGACGGAACGGCGGCATTTATCCGGCACAAAGAACGCGAGTTTTTTTTTCCCTCTCTCCCCTCCTCCTCCTCCTCCAGTGCAATCCTCTCCAGCAATTCACGTGGGAGCACTTTTCCGCATCCGTGTCGGACGGCGCGTCTTAGGTGAGACACGACCGGCCGACAGACGGGCAATTTGCCGCTAAGAGGAGGGTATGCGGGCGAGCGTCTCTGCGGGGCGAGCGGAGCGTGACCGGCCTCACGGCTTGGCCCCTCTGAAGGGACGGTGGAGGGGTGGCGACGCATGTGCGCGACGCTTCACATCGCTTACGATCGCAGTCACTCGAGCGGCGGGTCGCACGTGGTGGGATAAACCGTGGGTACTCCCAATCCTTTCCAATGTTATCTGGACAGCGTGGAAGAGTGGGCCATTCGAGGTGTGGAGCGGAGCATACAAGATAATATGGCAGTCAATATTTATGAACTTTAAGTAAATGTCAAACGTTAAGCGGAATTAGTAACGACGACGAGTTCTGTTTTTTCGCCCGTGGTGCCTTCGGCTCTGGTTCTCCGGTCCCCCCTGCGTTTCCAAGGAATCGCTGGCGACTTCCAATCGCTTCGCCCTGCTCATTTCTGCATTTTGCCCAGCCGCCTCTCGACTACTGCCTGCGGCCTAGCATGTCTCTCACCGCCGCACGAACATCGCCAACCAGAGTAAGAAGACCGCAGCGGACCGGCCGGGTTGTTTGTGCGTGCCGACCATTGCAATGTGCCGAGCCAGGGCCACAGCTACAACCGGAGACGGTGCTTAGATATTGCGCCAATATTTTATTGACTAGACTCTTAAGACTTTGGAAAGGCGGGCTGAGCCCACTGGCAGATACAAGGTTGGGGGGAAGTGTGTGGGGGGGGGGCGGGTTACACCCCCCTCAAACCATCCCCCCACTCCGCTCCCGACGCTGAGCGTCACGGACGCACGTACCGTGTGGCAGTGGTGCAAGGAGGAGACGAGCTGAGCCTTCTGACAGGACAGGATGGAGCCGGCGAGGTTCAGCATCACACACACCGCCGACAGCACCATGAAGAACTTTATCTGCCAGTTCCGGTGACAGCGGTACGGCGAACGCAAAGGAAATGCTGTTAATACCGCGTGGGTCTTAACATTTTCGTCCACATTCCTTATAAATGATACATCACGAGCTGCTGGCTGCCCCCCCGAGATCGCGGGACGCTGCCACACGGTGGAACGGTTAGCACGAGGGGCTTGTCTCGTCACGAGGTCGCCGATTTGATCTGCTGGCACCGGGGAGAATTTTTTTTATTTTTTACGGACAACACCCGTGTCGTCTGGAGGCTGGCCGTTCCCCAAGGACCCTGCGAGTGTGAATTGCCCATTACCCACTGTAAGTCACCGCCGCGTAATTCAGGGGGCGGCCTCCGGTTTCTCGTGCGCTATGTTGCCGTGCTCCGTTATCCCCACTCGGCCGCGTGCTCCCCCCCAACACTTAGGACAGAGAGCGCAAATATTGAGCCATTTTCTCGAGCGCTGTCGCACGAGATGTCCCGGTCAATACATTAATTGTGTTTAGAGTTGACGAACGCAGGTAATGCACTTGCACTACGCTCCCCTTGTGCGAAGATGATCCCCCCCCCCCCCCCCGACGTTGCTTTACACGTGGAAAATTGCAAGCGCTGCTCGCGACAGCGGGCAAAGCAATTGCTCTGCCCGCGTCATCGCTGCTGGTGCGCCATTGGTGATGCACCAGCTCTGGCACACACAGGCGGTGATGCATCACCGCTGCTGCTGCACGCGAGAGACAGAACTCCGGAGAGCCCTTCTATGGAGGGTATTTGGCCTCCTCTACGACAGCGCCCAGACGATTTCTACGGTGCGGGGAGCACCCACGCTTTACCCCACCACACGTGACCTGCCGACCTACGAACTGCGGCGAAACCCATTTACGCCGCCACCATGCGGGGCAGCCGCGGCGGGTGGGGGGGCGCGGAGTGGTGGTGAGATTTTTTTTTACTGCCGCGCCTGGAGATCGAATCTAACCGGCGACGTCTGGAACGCGAGGTCCGTTCGCCGTTTTAACCGTTGCACCGCGTCAGGAGGCCACCGGAGCGACGCGCTTTGAAATCTCGATTGAAAACTCATTTCTTGAGAAGTGAGTTTGCGTTTTGTTTGTGGTCCACCTCCCGCACCTCCGATTAGGGTGGCTGGCCACGTACGGCGTTGCGAAGGAAGTTCAACGTACGCGCGTACATACAGTATACGAGCTGGAGGTGACGGCTTGTGATTAAATATTAAAATGTTGCATCTTTCTGGCGATGCACTCCCGGGAATGATGGGTGATGAGGGGAATCGACGGTGGCGATGGTAGCAGCAACGGCGGGCGTGGTGAACGCTCTGGTAAATAATGAACGAGCTGGGTAACTACACTCGGACATTAAAGTAGATTTGCGATGATAAATCTTTGGTTAATAGCTGCTGTCCAACGTTATCTGTCAGATTTCTTTTCGTCGTTTAAATTGTCCTCTCTAGATAAAATAACAGGCTTGCAGCATTTTCATTTATGTTCAATATATGTCAGCTCGGTCAAAGGTTTCAATAGGAATAATTACTTGGCAGCATTAAATGTTAAAACTGACTTATTGTGTCGGTTGAAGCGTAAAATCCATCGCCATTTAATAAACGAAGTAAAATAATCCATCGATGGTTAATTTCAGAAATATAAAAAACCTCGTATTATTTCGTGACTCGGAGGACTTTGCGATCATCTGCTGCAGTAAAGACGTACTTATTCTCTTTCTTGGGTCGCTGGTAGATTAGAAAAGGTGGCACGTGGCTCGTAGCTACAGCCACAGTGCGGTATACTGGATGTGGTGTGCTGGGTGCGGATAGACCCAGATGGAATTAAGCCCCTATGGTATTCGTGCGTTTCTGCAATTGCTCGCTCACACCACTGCCGGCCGATGGGGCCTCAAGCTAGAGAGAAACCTACAAGGTGATTGGTCTACTCTTCCACATTGACGAGACACGTCGGAAGAGGCTAGCGTACGTACCGCACGCAAGCTGCCGATCAATCCACCGCTTCTCAATTCATGTACACCGCTGGGTGGACAGAGTCAGTGGGCGAGCGGATTTAAGAATCTGCCGCGCCAGGAGGTGAAATCGATCCGGCGACATCTGGATTATAATTCCAGCGCGCTAACCCTCGCTCCCCCCGTGGCGGCTCGGTGCAATGGTAATGATGGTGCTTTGTGTCCAGGGTCTCTTTAGCAAATCGGGCGATGCCTCGCGTCGCTCGTGTGCCCGGCGGCACAGTGGCATCTCGCCACGTGCCAGTGATACACACCACGATCGCTATTGGTCGCTTCCATGACACCACTCCAATCAGCCCACACAGCAAAGCCTGAGAAAAACGACACGAGCGGACAGCACAGAACGCACGCACGCACACACATGTGCACGCACACACACACGCACGCACACACACACAGGCGTACACGCATATGCACGCACGCACACACATGTGCACGCACACACACACGCACGCACACACAGGCGTACACGCATATGCACGCACGCACACACATGTGCACGCACACACACACGCACGCACACACACACAGGCGTACACGCATATGCACGCACGCACACACATGTGCACGCACACACACACGCACGCACACACAGGCGTACACGCATATGCACGCACGCACACACATGTGCACGCACACACACACGCACGCACGCACACACAGGCGTACACGCATATGCACGCACACACATGTGCACGCACACACACACGCACGCACGCACACACAGGCGTACACGCATATGCACGCACGCACACACATGTGCACGCACACACACACGCACGCACACACAGGCGTACACACACGTACAAGCACGCACACACGCACACACACACACATGCACGAACACACACAAGCGAGTTAGTCAGTGAACATTGATATGCAAAGACGCCAAGATTGATGGACTCTGACATTGGCACGATCAAACCGAACATGTATTGATTTTTCTTCTACACAAGTCTTGTATTCTGGCCTTTTGTTTTGTTTTGTTCCCACGAGGCTTTTTAACATGTTTCTCTCCCGTTCGTAATGGGGCTGCTAACCCCAGCGCTGGGTTGTGTGGGTCAGCGTGAAATACGTAATCAGCGCGGTCACGACCAAGTGCGGTGGGCCGACGCGAAAATTTAACAAATTCACTGCCCATGTCGCCAACGAAGGGCCTGCACACACCCCCTCCCGCCCCCCCCCCCCCCCCGAGCTCACGTTCACCGCGGAGATGGAGCGATGAATGTTTGGCCCGTGTGCAAATGCCGGGTGGATTGGAGACCGTTGGTGACGGCTTTGGGGAAGGCCGTCATCCGACCACGGATTGATCGTGGCCGATTGTGGTGATGTTGATGATCATGGCGACGACGCCGACTGCTCGACGCCCAGAAACAGCCGAGACCTCGTTGTGGGCTGTAAACAATCTTCCGCTGTTATCTGTAACAAACACCTTGCCGAGAAATGCATTGTCAGCAGGTAATAGCCGTGGCAGGGGACCTCTTAGGGCAAACTGTGGGGAGAATATATGACCCGGCCATGCATTGTGTGGCCTCGAGGGGGTCTAAAATTACGGCCCATGAATCTGAATGACCGCACGCGTGAACTGACTGAAAGGTCGTTGCCAGGCAATTCGGTAAAGGAACAAGGGCCCTCCACTAGAGGTGAGTATGTGGCCGACTCTCCCACCGAAGCCAGACGTCTACGGAACACGAAGGAGTTACCCGCACTTTAACAATTTATAGAAGAATAAAAAACGCACGCGGACCTGCTAATTGACTGGCTGCGGTGCAAACCATTCCGGGAAGGTAACAACCCAAAAAAAATCTACATCTGTGCGCTGCGTAATTAAAATAATTACGGTATGAAACAAATTGCAAAGCTGGTGAGAGCATCACATATCGAAATGTGTGTTGGTTTAAAACACCAATCCACCACACCTTTATGGAGCGTGGAGCCAAGTTGTTGTTGTTGTTTATGTTGGTGCGTATCTGTGCCCGCTATCTGTGCATCCCTGGCCTGGTCCCGTGTGTTAAAAATGTAACGATCCGCGTTTAAATATTAACGAGTTGTGCTCGTTGAATTCGCATTATTGATGTATTCATAAGCAAAGTTAATGGACGCTATATACAGGAGTTTCGGGTAATTAAGCAAACTATTTTTTTTGTTCGAGACGCCCAGCAATCTCCGTGGCTATTTACGTCAAAATGTGGGAAACATTGATGCTGGGGCTTCATCACTCGTGGCCGATGATAACAATCGGCGAGCGCTCACGGCACAGAGGAGAAAACGAGCAGAAATGTATGGAAACTGATGCCACGTGCACGCTTCAGACAGCAGCTCAATCAATCAGCCGATGTCGGTAATTACCATTATGCAGATTATCTGTGATCGATGGTGGAAGAGATTGAAAAAATCATGCTTAGAGTGACGGCCACTGTATGTACGTCCACTCGTGGCACAAAGACAAAGCTCCCCCTCCGTATAGCCTTAACATACTGTAGGGGCAAGTGCTGTTAGCGAGCACCTATGAAGGCCGGAACGGTACACGAGGGGGTGGGTGGCCAGCACCACGCCCGACCACCTTTGTCTCCCCAAATGACGATGTTTACACACCGCACCATGTCCTCATTTGAGGCTGAGTCGACCTAGGGGAGGCCCGGGACCGTTTCAGATAATCGCCAGTGTGTGTTGGCCGTGAGCTGGAATCGAACCCGGTTCGCCGGGTTCATAGCGCAGCGCGCTAACCGCTTCACCACCGCTCCCCACCACAGACACACACGTGTACACAACAATCATTACGCGAGCCACGGGCGCGTAGGTTGTGTCCACTAGTCCACATGATGATGATCAGAAATCAATGGGGCTATGTTGATGGTGCCTGATTTCGTTTTGATTGATTTCAAAGATCGTGAAAGCCAAGCAGGGCTGAAACCTGGCCAGTTACTAGCATGGGAGCACCGCCAGGGAGTGCCACTGTAGCGGCTCGTGCCGCGGGGTGTTCGCTAGATGGCAGTAGAGAAATGGATTCCTGAATCCATCTGTGTGCAGACATTTGAACGTTACCCACCCCCCGACTCCACGCCCCCTATGCAGAGTGGGTTTTCTCCGGGTTCTGCAATTTCCGCGCACGTGAGGGGGCGTGTCCTCACGGAGGGGGGCGTGTCTAACACGCCCCCCTCAGTGAGGCAGATGTGATAGCTGCCTCCCCTGGTGCTTTTTCATTGCAGTTTCATGACCAGACCAGCGTGCCTAAATATCTTTATACACGTACGTGAAATAAGTTACCTGGAGTATGGAAGGCGAGGACATTAAATGAAGGGGTCTACAAACATTACATTGGTGACATACTGAGATAGTAACAGGCACGCGCTTATTGCCCGCGCTCCATCCAGTTACTGAGGGGTTGCGCAATCGAAGGGGAGGCTGAGCTCGTCGCTGCCTCACCTCTCGTATCTTCCTGTATTTGCAGCGGAGCTGTGCAAATTTGGCGATTTTGACTATAAAAATGATTGGAATCGTACAGAAATGACATTTATAACACGGATTAGCGGGAAAATGTTAATATTTATCTATTCGATTTTTTTTTACTTTTTGTAACAGCTATTTTTCATTGGAGTATGGCAGGTGAGGCTTTGCTTCCCCTGCCTCCCCTGACCGCACGTCCCTGATTACAGACTGAACGAGACTTTCCTGGGTCAATGACACACAACGTGGCCACACTAACGAGAGCACGTGAGACTACCCAAACCACGCAAGATATATATATCTGCACTCCAACGTCATTCACGGCATCGCAATCGCCCGAAGAATCCAGGACTCGTTTTCTCACCGGATATGTCAGAGTCGCCGGTAGATTGCTGCACAAGTTGGCACGTGAGCCTAGGGTAGTCAACACATTCCTGCGGAGGGAGCTGGTAGGAACGTTGGGTTGCTTGGTCAATGGCCAGGGTCAACGGCGGCGTGGTGTATTCCGCAAATATGGCCGACTGTGAGGGCGGGCACAAGCCGGCGTGAGTAGGTTAAACGTTGAGTTTTATAAGGGCACCACGGGGTGACCAGCCCCTCCCTACCCAGCCCCACCCCTCCTAGCCCCAGCCTCCCCACTCAGCCCCTCTCCACCCTCCCCTCCCCACCCAGCCCCACCCTCCCCACCCAGCCCCTCCCCACCCAGCCCCACCCCTCCCAGCCCCACCCTCCCCACCCAGCCCCTCCCCACCCTTTCCACCCAGCCCCTCCCCACCTTCCCCACCCAGCCCTTCCCCACCCTCCCCTCCCCACCCAGCCCCACCCTCTCCACCCAGCCCCTCCCCACCCTCCCCACCCAGCCCCTCCCCACCCTTCCCACCCAGCCCCACCCTCCCCACCATCCCCTCCACACCCAG
Organism: Lampetra planeri; assembly: GCF_965212315.1. Lineage (NCBI taxonomy): Eukaryota > Metazoa > Chordata > Hyperoartia > Petromyzontiformes > Petromyzontidae > Lampetra > Lampetra planeri. The sequence continues at coordinate 2,753,922 of NC_136145.1, read as the reverse complement.
CCCCTCCCTCCCCACCCAGCCCCTCCCTGCACGACGGACACAATAATCCCCTGTGGGCTGGTGTAACCAGGAGGTTCCTGCCAGTATCACAGCACGCATGCTGGACCCGCTGCGCTGACTATGAGCCGCGCTTCAAAGCGAAACGCGCGCGTCCAGAGACGCTCACCCCTACTGAGTGAGGCTATCAACACTCGCCTTTGTCGGTGATTGAGTGAGTGAGACCCCCCCTCGAACCCCCACACAGTGGGATGACTCGATGAGATACAGAGAGAGGGGATAGAGCGCGCAAGGAGAGACACACACACAGAGGTACGAGTGAGAGACGGGAGACAGGCAGGACAAAGAGAGACAAGGGAGAGTTGTGCAGGCGAAAGATAGATAAAGGCAACGATCCCCCGTATAGCCTTAAGAGACTGTTGGGGCAAGTGCTGAGAGCGAGTAGCACCTATGCGGAGATGGACGCAGACGCCGCTCGACTCACGCGGAGTGCAGCACAGAACGGGCACGAGTGGCGGACCTATGCAGTGATGGACAAAGACAAAGACCCCCCGTATAGCCTGTAACAGACTGTTGGGGCAAGTGCTGTTAGCGAGCACCTGCGAAGGCCAGAACGGCACACGAGGGGTGGGTGGCCAGCACCACGCCCGGCCGCCTTTGTTTCCCCAGTGGCGATGTTTACACATCGCACCGGGTACTCATGTGAGGCTGAGTCGACCTAGGGGAGGCCCAGAACCGGTTCAGATAAATCGTCACCGATTTTGGCCGTGAGCGGGAATCAAACTCGGCTCGCCAGGTTCGTAGCGCAGCGTAGCGCTAACCGCTACACCACCGCTCCCCACACAGACAGAGACACACACGCAGAGACACAGACAGACAGACAGACACACAGACAGACACGCCGCTCTACTCACGCAGAGTCCAGCCCAGAAGGGGCACGAGTGACGGACCCCGGCGGACGCGGCGAGGGTGAGCGCTGCGAGGCTGGTGGCGACGTTCAGGGCGCCCAGCCCGATCTGCGCGGCTCCCAGCAGCAGGTGCAGACGCGCCCCGCCAGGAGGTCGGGCGAGGCGAGCCTCGCTGGCCGGACCGCCGCTCAAAGGCGGCATGGGTAGGTGCGGGCTGGGTGCCACAGTCCCACTCCGCTTACTCCTCCACCCACCATCGTCAGACCACGGGGAAATGTTGCTGCTGCTGCTGTTGCTCTTCTGGATTTGGTGAAAGAGGAGAGCGGCGGTGGTGGTGGTGGTGGTGAAGGAGCGAACGAGGAAGGGCAGCACGAGGAGCAGCACGAGGAGCAGCAGGAGCAGGAGAGGGAAGCACCGACTCCTCGCTGCATTGTGGGGATGCGATCACAAGCAGCAGCGCAGAGCGCACTGCACTGGCGCAGCGCGACAGCCCCATCCATCACTGCACAGCTCCCTCCTCCTCCAACTCCAACTCCTCCTCCTCTTCACATCCTCAGGGACACGGTGGCCGACACACGGACACGCAAAGACAAGCGGGCGGCCGTCGTGCGAGACTAATTGGCCGTGGCGTCACGGCGGCTGCCGTGCCAGGCTAGGTTCACACTTGCCGAGGTGCGCGCGAAGTGCGCGGCCAAAGCTCGCGGTTTCACGGGGACAGAGCCCGGTGGGTGTTGGTTCAGCGGGTTTTAAGTGAGACCTCAGCATCCAAGCGAAGACAAACACGGAGACAACGCAGACACACAGAGAGGGACACATGGAGACCACTCAGACAAAGACAAAGACGCACCCCCCCCCCCTGTAGCCTCACCAGACTGTTGGGCCAAGTGCTGTTATGCGAGCACCCATGAAGGACGACACGGGATGATTTTGTTGTGGCTAGCGCCACGCCCGACCGCCTTTGTCTCCCCAGTGGCGAGGTTTACACACCGCACCAGGTACTCATTTGAGGCTGAGTCGACCGGGGCGTGGCCCAGGATCTGTTCTGATAATAATCGTCACCGGTGTTGGCCGTGAGCAGGAATCGAACTCGGTTCGCCGGGTTCGTATGCATAGCGCAGCGCGTACACAAATGCCCACTGACACACACAAATACACCGATACAGTATACACACCAACACACAGATGCACACGAAGACACACAGACAAAGACGTAGAACTCCCGCACACTCACAACTAAAGGATAAAGACAAAGATCCCCCCGATAGGCTTTACAGGCTGTTATGGCAAGTGCCGTAATAGCGAGCGCATATGAAAAAGACAAAGGTCCCACGTATAGCCTCAACAGACTGTTGGGGCAAGTGCTGTTAGCGAGCATCTGTTAAGGCCGGCACAGCACACGAGGGGGGTGGGTGGCCGGCACCACGCCCGGCCGCCTTTGTCTCCCTAGCGGCGTTACTCATTTGAGGCTGAGTCGACCTAGGCGAGGCCCAGGACCGGTTCAGACAATCGTCACCGGCGTTTGGCCGTGAGCGGGAATCGAACTCAGGTGGCCTGGTCTCCTGCTCACACAGCAACACGGAGGGGTCGTCACTCGGCGTGCGTGTTGTGTGTGTACGTACGGGGGAGCGGTGGCGCAGTGGTTAACGCACCGCGCAACGAACCCCCATTACGGGCCAACATAGGGGATGGATATCTGAACCGGTCCCGGGCCTCCCATAGGTTGACTCAGCCTTAAATTAGTACTGTACCTGGCGCGGTGTGTAAACGTGAGCACTGGGGAGACAAAGGCGGCCGGGCGTATTGCTGGGCACCCACCCTCTCGTGTGCCGTGCCGGCCTTCATAGGTGCTCGCTAACAGCACTTGCCCCAACAGTCTGCTGAGGCTATACGGGGGATCCTTGTCTTTGTTTGCATTTGTGTTACGTTATTGTGATGTGTGTGTGTGTCTTAGTGTAGCGGTTAGCGCGCTGCGCTATTAACCTGGCGACCCGGGTTCGATTCCCGCTCACGGCCAACACCAGCGACGATTATCTGAACCGGTCCTGGGCCTCCCCTAGGTCGACTCAGCCTCAAATGAGTACCTGGTGCGGTGTGTAAACATCGCCACTGGGGAGACAAAGGCGGTCGGGCGTGGTGCTGGCCACCCACCCCTCGCTAACAGCACTTGTCCCTACAGTCTGTTAAGGCTATACGGGGGATCTTTGTCAATCAGTTAACCCCATAATTCACGTGTCTACCCCGTGATCTCCTTCGACACTTCGCGTGCACCTAGCTTGGCACAGTCGCTGTGGTGACGTCGTCCCCACTCGCTGGTGAGTGGTGGCTGCTGTGTGCGTCCGTCCGTGTGTGTGCTGCATAGGGGCTTGCTCACAGCACTTGCCCATCGATCTACATGGGATCTATATGGGATCGATATGGGATCTATACGGCTTCAAGGGGGAGCTCTGTGTCTCCGTGTGTGTGTGTGTGTGTCTGCGTGTCACTGTGTCTATATGTGCGCATATAAATGTATCAGTGTGTGTTAGTGCGTTTGTCAGTTTCAAGTTTGTGTTGTTAGCCCAGCTGAGAAACCGAGAGACAAAGAAAAGTGTAATTTACAACACGTGACCTGGGGCATGCGTGTGTCGCGGGGGCGATGATTGCGATGTAATACATCCAATTGAGAGATTTGCGAGTAATTTTAGAATCTGGCCATGACGTGGGCACACATCGGCCTACTTTTGCGGATGACAGCATAGGATCCTGGACGCGCGCTGTCGAACAGACGGCACGGAGCATTATTTCAGGTTGTTGCGCCCGCAGTAATAACCAGGGCGTCCGCTGGAATTTGAACCGCGACTTTTGCAACAAGCGGGGAAAGCGCTGCGGCTAAGCCACGTCACTCGCTCGTGTGCATGTGTTCATCTGCGTGTCATCTGCGTGTCAATGTGGGGAACGGTGGCGCAGTGCTTAGCGCGCTGTGCTACGAACCCGGCGACCCGAGTTTTATTACCGCCCATGGCCAACACCCGTGGCGATTACCTGAATCGGTCCTGGGCACACCCGAGGTAGAACCAGGTTCGAATGAGTACCTGGTGCAGTGTATACACATCGCCGCTGGGGAGACAAAGGCGGTTCGGGCGTGGTGCTGGCTAACAGCACCGTGCTCGCTAACGGCACTTGTCCCCGAAAGTCTGTGAAGGCTATAACGGGATCTTTGTTTTGTTTTGTATCAATGTGTGAGAGAGTGTACGTGTGTGCCAGTGTGTATCGGCGTCAGTGTGTGTCAGCGTTTGCATCCATCTCCCAATAAACCTCGCGAGGGCAGCGTTCTATCAAAATAAAAGTCTTGCACGATTTGACATCTTGACCTTTTTACGCTGCATTCCTGCGTGCAACAAACCCCCTTCCCCCCCCCGCTGGTGCCACAATAGCGGTGCACCGGGGAAGTGCATCATCGACGTCATTCAAGGCGATGGGAGCTGATGCCGATGTTGATGACAATAGGGGTGGGGGGGGTGGTTTTGGTGACGGCGCGAGCTGAGCTGAGAAGCCGGCGAACGGAGTTTCGTTCCCCGGGCCGTGAGTAAAGATCGGCGGTGAGCGATGTCCCAAGCACTCGCGGACCTTCTTCTTGGTTCTTTCGGTAAAGTCACGTAGAATGGAAACAATAAAAATAATAAAATAAAACATAATAAAATAATTATCACGACGTTTATTATGTTTTATTTTATTATTTTTATTGTTTCCATTCTACGTGACTTTACCGAAAGAACCAAGAAGATGAATCCCTGCAGTCACGAAAGCTTTAAATCGAAACTCGTGGACCTCTTCGCGAGCGTGGCGTGGGAAATGTGTTCTCCTGATGCCACGGTGCCTACAGCGCAATGGTGATGTAAATTGTGAGAAATAATAATCATGAATTGGGGAACATGACGATCACGATGAGGATAATGACAGTGAGGATGCAGCTTGTTGTCTTTCATCGTTTCAGTGATGTCGATGCTGCTGCTGATGATGATGATGATGCTGCTGATGATGATGATGATGATGCTGCTGCTGCTGCTGATGATGATGCTGCTGATGATGATGATGATGATGCTGCTGCTGATGATGATGCTGCTGATGATGACGCTGCTGCTTGCTCACGTGACAGCTGATGATATTTGCACTTTTGCTGCTGCTGTTGCTGCTGTCGATGAAAATGACAGATTCCATCTCGGCATTCACTCTTTCAGTTTCGAGTTAAACCTGTTACTGCGTCTCTGGGGAATTCACAAAAGGACGTACAGTACCGTTTGTAGCTTTATTTATTTTTTTAGCCTCAACTTCACAGCGAGAGCGACGGAGTGCCCCCCGTAAATTAGCGCGTGGGGAGCGGAGGGGGTGGGGGAGCGGAAGAGGAGGAGGTGGGGGGTCCTCCTGTGTGTGATCAAGGACAAAGGGACGTGACCTTGACATCTCGCGGTGCCTGGCTGGACACAGGAATTCCACGTCCTTGGGACAAAGACAATGTCACACATTTCTGGAGGTCGTTTGCTCACCGGCGGGGCCGCGTGGGGTGGGGGGGTGGGGGTGGGTGGGGAGGGTGGGGGGTGGGTGGGGGGGGGTGGAGGGGTGGGTGAGTGGGTGGGGTGTGGGTGGCGATTGGTAGGTGGGTGGGGGGGTAGCTGAGTGGGGGAGGGTAGGTGGGTGGGGGGGGGTTAGGTGTGGGGGGGGTAGGTGGGTGGGGGGGGGTTAGGTTTGGGGGGGTAGGTGGGTGGGTAGGTGGGTGGGGGGGGTAGGTAGGTGGGTGGGGGGGGTTAGGTGTGGGGGGGTTAGGTGTGGGGGGGGGGTGGGTGGGGGGGGGGGTAGGTGGGTGGGGGGGGTTGGTGGGGATTGGTAGGTGAGTGGGGAGGAGTAGCTGGGTGGGTGGGGGGAGGAGGTGGGTGGGTATGGGGGGGTAGGTGGGTGGGGATTGGTAGATGGGTGGGGAGGGGTAGCTGGGTGGGTGGGGAAGGTGGGTGGGGGGGTAGGTGGGTGGGGGGGTAGGTGGGTGGGGGGATTGCGAAGAGACAACGAGCGGGGTGCGTGGTAAGCGCAGCAACAGAATTGGGGCGCCACGGTGGCGAGATGTTAACTACCTCGCCTGGTATACAGGAAGTCGTAGGTTCCATCCCGACCCTGACGCCTGTGTACTATGTGTGGAGTTTGCATGTTCTCCCCGTGGTTGCGTGGAATTTTCTCCGGATCCTCCGAGTTTCCTCTCCACATTTAGACTCAACATGCGCTGAGAGTACAATATTTTGCAGCTATAAATGTCCACGTGATGGGCCACTTCGTTGAGCTTATCATTTGTGGCCAGGTCGCTTCTAAAAAAAGAGCTACACAGCTCAGTGGGGGCCTTACCTGGTAAAATAAAATAATAGTTTTTTAGTTTCATATTCCCTTCTGACGACGCTACCTCCACCCACTCTCCCCGTCCATCCCCCACGACCCACGCCCTCCCGCACGCCGAGTTAAACAGTTGTTGAGTGGTCGATGTAAGGTGACCTCGAGTGACCTTTCCCGCACGTTGTGGCCGCTGCTTTGGTAATGGGGGTTGCACAAATCCCATGTTCCTCCCGCGCTTTGGAGGGAAGGAAATATTGGTTCTGCCGACTATTTGTCCGCGCGTACTCCCAGCTCCCCCCTCCGCCCCCAGGGGAAGGAACGTTGGTTGCCTCTCTACCTATCACCTGTGCCCAAAGGTTCGTACCGAACAGGGGGTTATGAAAAAGTGAAACTCCGATGCTGAACGCAACGCAAAGCGGATTGGAGTGTCCTCTCAAAGTTCAGGTTTTAGTTGCTGCACGCACGATTATACATACAGGAGAGGTTCATGCGAATTTCAAACATTATCTTATTTAACATTTTTAGAGCGCCTTTACGCGAGACGCTATATAATACAGTAAAAAAAAACGGGGACAAAACAATTATTTGAATGGCAGGATTTGCAAGGGCTGGGGAATGAGTGACACCGGTAGAGAATGTGCCTAGAGGTCACGAAAGGGCAGGGGAGGGACGGGTACGAGTGGAGGGGCGAAGTCAGGGAAGAGGAAGAGAATTGGCAAACGGTTATTCAATAATACTGTACACTTATTTTTTGAAACAAAAATATCAACATTATTTCTAAACACAGGTGTAAACACGTTAAGCGGCCAGCAACATGCGTCACGATCAACGTTGCGATCACCAAGCGATGATGATGATGATCGTGAATCCCACAGTGGAGCAGTGCGAGGGCAGGGCACCACGTGGTGGTGATATGGACCAGCGGTGGCGCGTTCACTGCTTGTTGTAGAAGTTCACGGTTCGAATCCAGCGGCCGCCCCGGTGACTCCTGCACGCGTATTGGCCATCGAAATACTACGCACAGCGTGCCTCACTGTGCACGGTAAAGATCACGTGACGTCTTTCGCAAGAGTGTGCCATTTTGCGCCTTGGTCCAAATTGGCAAAACTTTGTATACAAACAAAAACGTAACTGACTCGATTGGGATTACGCTCCTGAACTAAGCTGAGTTTTATTTTATCTGGTCAGGCCCACTGAGCTAGACAACTCTCATTCAGAAGTGACCTAGCCCCAATTAATCGCTCAGCAAAGTGGCTTACCATGTGGACATTGATAGCAGCCAAATACACTAAACGCACGTTTCTAAATGTGGAGTGGGGGGGAACCCGAAGAGGACCCGGAGAAAAAGCCACGAGACCGCTGGGAGAGAGAACACGCAAACTCCAAATATACAGCAGCAGGCGTCAGGGTTGGAATCGAACCCATGACTTCCTGTATACCAGGCGAGGTAGTCAACATCTCCTAGCCACCGTGATGATGATGATGAGAGAGACACGCAAACTCCTAATATACAGCAGCAGGCGTCAGGGCCGGGATCGAACCCACGACCTCCTGTACACCAGGCGAGGTAGTTAACATCTCCTAGCCACCGTGATGATGATGAGAGAGAGAACACGCACACTCCAAATATACAGCAGCAGGCGTCAGGGTTGGGATCGAACCCACGACCTCCTGTATACCAGGCGAGGTGGTTAACATCTCCTAGCCACCGTGGCGCCCATAGCAATCATTGCAAGCCGTTGTCCTTTCCCCGCAACTTCCGCTCAGCGCGGTTGGACCACGTGCTGCATCGACGGCAGGTCAACCGGCATCCATTGCCGGCCGACTGTGAAAAACCCGGACGGTATCCTGCCGAAAGAGAGACGCGAGACCCAGTGGGGTTATCTGGGGTAGAACCGAGCGTCGTAGCAAGTAAATAATAACGACGCGAAATATTCCCCGATCGCGAAATGCTCGTGAAGCCGATTGACGACGCTCAGAATCCGTATTTGTACCGGAGGAATCCGATGAGCTATGAAGCTCTTTCTCGCAGACGTCCAATGGTGGTAACTGCCGAAGACGACGAGGACACGAGCGAAGGTGGTTATTGACTCTGGCGATCCGAGTGACCACCCCCCCCCCCCCCAGCGTGCTGGTAAATTGGCCGGGGACGCGCCGAACCTGGCAAGCCGTCAATTTAAATCGAGCGGGGTTCGCGGGGTCACGTGGGACAGGTGTTGTGTGTTGGCTTCATAATGAAGACACGACGTCGACCGCTCATCATCTCGTGGAGATTCATATCGCGCCGTAATGCTCGGCGCTTGCGAGTGCGCCGATTGCGGCGAACATAAAGAGCGAGGGGTTGTTTCGGTGACAGGAGGAGAGAGGTGGCAGTGGGTAAGGAAGGGTCGGGGTCGTGAGAGTCGCGTGGGGGGGTAGGCGGTGCCTTGACACCCCCACTGATGGCCGAGTTGGGTACCCCGTGACAACATCCACGAGATGTGTTCTCAACAACAGTGTTCAAGAACAAAGACTTATTTACAACGCGGTTTATATATTTATATATTTTTTTACGAAAATGCCTTCATTTACATTCCATGTTTTGAGCGCCGGGGCGGCCGCAGTCCACGCCGCGTCACATGACAGGCGGCCTCCCCCTCGCCCCCCCCTCCCCCTCGTCCCCCCTCCTCCTCCCCCCTCCTCTTCCTCGGTGCTCCCTCCTTCTCTACTGCCTCCTTCCCCCCCCTCCTTCTCCCCCCCTCCTCCTCCTCGGCCTCCCTCCTTCCCCGCCTCCCTCCCCCATCCTCCCTCCCTCTCCTCCTCCATCTTTCCTCCCCCCTCCTCCCTCCCTCTCCTCCTCCGCCTTCCCTCCCCCCTCCTCTCGCCGGCCCGAGCCCCGTTCGCACAACTCGGAGTCACGCGACACCGCGCGACGTCCCGGGCTTCCAAGGCGGCATTCAGCACGCCGCCGAAGACGTGTCGGAGTGGTAACGTGACGTGCATTCAGCACGCCGATTGCAATTGGCGCGACGGTGTCCGTCAACTGCACGCTAGTTTAATAAAGTGGGGCGTTATTAATCGGCGCGTGCGTAAAATGTTCCCACTATGCGCGCACATTTTTGATTTTCAATTCATTTTTCTTCAAACGGATCACGCCTTATTGCCTGCGTTAATTCAAGTCTTGACACTCATCATGGGGAGTTAAGGAACCAGAACATCTCGCAGGAATTAGGTTGGCTTGGATTCACTGGAAGGGGAGCAATTTGAAGACTGGAAGATACCATCTTCTAAAATATCTGATGATAATAAATATAATTATTCATTTACCAAGGAAAGCCGTGCCCAATGTAAACCAGAGAACGCATAGGAAACCCATGCAGAAGATGGGGACAGAATACAAACTCCAAACAGTAAGGAGCCCGAGTCAGGCAATCCAACCCCAGTATCCTTCTTTCTGCGAATCACCGCACAACTTCTAAGAACCATCAAATGTTCAGCATTCCCTGATCTCACTGTGCGACCAGGAGCACGCGGTGTCAGCCTTTCCTTTGATTATAAAACACCAAGAACACGCACGGCCTTCCTTCTAGACCACGCACGGCATTACAAGTTCGTCACCCCTCTTTATTGTCCTTCCCCCGCACCTCCGATGAGCACGCTTGGCTACGCACGGTGCGAAAGAAGTTCACCGCAGTAAAAACATAAATCAGGATTTTTTTACACGTTCAATTTATAAAGGAAATCCCGTGCAGCGGTTTAAGAGGCGCAGCAACGTGTCTTGAGCGACGGGCGCGAGCGAGCGAGCACTCCGGCTTCCGAATTGAAACTAGTCGGAGCTGACGAAATGTGGTCGAATTGTGAAAGGCCGGGCAGACGAAGAAGCATTTCGGTAATTATATAGCTGCGAAATAGCGAGAGCACGCACCATGCTGCATCCCAGCGTGTGCTCAAGGCACGGTCAGGGTTGTTGTCATTACGACGCATTAACGAACGACGCATCAACCTCGTTAAGAGCCGGGTGAAGGCGCGTTGAGTCAAAAACTGGGAGCAGTGGAATTCAATGCAGGCGACAGTGCGCTTGTAATAAATCCACACGGCGCAAAAGGTTTCGGATGTTAAACCAAACAGAACAACCTAAAATTTACGCGAAACGTTGGTACAACTTAGCAAATCAAGAGACGCGTGGTTCAGACGTAGCATTAGTAACAATTTCAAGCTTCGGCTTCAAGTGTATTTTTTTATTTGTAACTCGTTGAAAGCTCAAGATACCAAGATGAATCTCATTTGCAAGAGCATTGGTGTGCCATCAGTGGGCGACGATTCCTCTGCTCAGGAGCGAAATGGATTGTTGCATCGCGAGACCGCGATACAATGGTGTTGGCTTGGGGAGAACTTCATCCAACTGTGGATAGTTCATAGCTGACGATGATGATGATGATGCTCACGATGACTCAATATAGTGCTGCATTGCATGTACGTGTAAAGACGACTCGGACGCACTTGTCTTGAGATGGTCTCTTTTTTTAAAGAGCCACGTGCTTACGCTTGAACACCCGAGCCTCCCGCGCATCTCCCTTATATACGGTCCGAGGCCACGCCCCCATTCCCGAACTTTCTTGCCGGTTCTAGACCGCTTGCTCCACCAGCAGACTCCACCGTCCTCTTCCGTCACCTGGCCACGCTCCTATTCTCGATCATTCCTGCAGCCACCAGTCCATTTGTACTACAGGCTGACTCCCTTGTCATTACCTCCCGTGGCCACTAGTCCACTCACACCGTAGGCTGACTCCCCTGTCGTTACCTCCCGTGGCCACTAGTCCACTCACACCGTAGGCTCCCCTGTTGTTACCTCCCGTGGCCACTAGTCCACTCACACCACAGGCTGACTCCCCTGTCATTACCTCCCGTGGCCACTAGTCCACTCACAGCGTAGGCTGACTCCCCTGTCATTTCCACCCGTGGCCACTAGTCCACTCACACCGTAGGCTGACTCCCCTGTCATTACCACCCGTGGCCACTAGTCCACTCACACCGTAGGCTGACTCCCCTGTCATTACCTCCCGTGGCCACTAGTCCACTCACACAGCAGGCTGACTCCCCTGTCATTACCTCCCGTGGCCACTAGTCCACTCACATCGTAGGCTGACTCCCCTGTCATTACCTCCCGTGGCCACTAGTCCAATCGCACCGTAGGATGACTTTCTTGTCATTACCTCCCGTGGCCACTAGTCCACTCACACCGTAGGCTGACTCCCCTGTCGTTACCTCCCGTGGCCACTAGTCCACTCACACCTTGTTTCAGTCACCCGTGATGAGACCTGTGTCCTCACTCGATTACTGTGATAAAGTACAGAGCTAAAATTTTTTTCACTGATTCGTAGACTGCAGTAGCCGTCGCGTCGCGAGAGGTATACTGGATGCGGTGTGCCGGCTGCGTTGACCTGGGCTGACCGAGCTAAAGTTGAGCGCTTGGTGGTAGTCGTCTTTTATTTCGCCAGGAGATGACAAAGTGCCCATTAATGAAGACATTAACCACGGTCCAATTCGCAAAGGGTGTCCTGGGTTAATGAGTTCTTGTTCCGGTCACAATTGAATGCACAAAAAACCCATCGCATTACATTTGGTTTGCCAATTTGGCTCATACCGGCTCTAGGAATTAACAAAAATAAAGAGTTTTTGTCATGAGACAAACACTCTTGGCACTGGATAAAACATATGTTGCGAGTGTGGATGAAAAGGGTCGATTGAAGTGACTTCAGAAGTAGTTCTGTGAAATCATCTTCCGGAATCTTTCTCTGACACAAGGTGCTGTGAGAGTTCAAAATATAAATTTCTTCACCTTTTGATATTAGAATCGCGATAAGTTTATTTCCCGAGTAAAGCCAATTGAGCTAAGAATCTCTTTTTTTAAGGGCGACTCGGCCAGTAGACATCACATAAACATCAGCATTATCATATCACATCATCATATATAATATCATCATCATATAACATCATCATATATCATCAAATAATATCATATATCATTATATCACATAATCATATAACATCATCATCAAATTATATCATCATATAACATCATTATATATCATCATATAACATCATCACATCACATCATATAACATCATCATATGATATCATCACTAGCTTCTTTGCCCGTCCTAGGACGGAAGCTGTAATATTAACAAAAAAAAATTGAGCGGAGTATAATTGTATCTTCTGTAAATTTAATGGAAGTGAATCTCGCACGAAAGTATGTCATCAAACACTTCACTGCAGTTCATTGTAGCACTGTATTAATGGCAGTGAATCTGGCACAAAGCTACGTCTTAAAACACCTCACTTCATGTCACTGTAGCACTGCATATAACTGACCTTCAATTTGTTAAAATTCACTGCTCTTCTGCTTTCGGTCGCTGGGGTTGAAATAAAATGGAATTCGATACAATATCTGGAAAATCACCGAGGAATGTCGATTCTACCATAATGTGGAAGCATAAATGAGACTTACCTATTGTCTCAAGCGCAGAAGAAATAAATAAAGACACCAAATCCTCTTTGTTGCTGCGTAGAATTATTTATTAGATTCGCTTTCAATGAAGGAACGTCAAACTTAAAGCGAATTTGCGAAAAAATATATTTCTGTTCGACCTTCTGCGCGAGTGTAAAAATCCACCTGCTTATGAATATTAATGACGGGGGGGTGGGGGGGGGCATGTGGAGTGACGTCACGCGCGGGACAAACAAACATAAATTATTGGATCACTATAGTAGTAATATATCATCATCATCATCATATATCAGCCATGGTCAAGACAATGCTGAAATCAGACCTCCCAAGGCCATCACTCGACCTCCCACCATCCTCAAATATAACAACATTATGTAACACAATATTTGTTCCTGGGTAGTAAGTGTTCTTTCGTAATTGCTTACGCCTAAAAAGTATAGAAAATGGCTATTATTCCCCACAAACTGTGCTTTTGTGACCAGGACAATTAGATTTTAAAATTGACCTATTTTCAAAGAGAAAACGGGCCAATTTGTGTCTTTTCGTTCACATAAAGTCAGAAAAAATTTACATATGACTCAAAATAAACATGTTTTTATACTAAAGTAATACAAAAATGACTACAAAAGAAAAAAACTCAGTCATAGAGATGTCTCGCTCAAATGGACGTTGAGTTGACACGCGTCTCTTCTGCTCTGAGCCAGACTGTTGCACTTCCACCACCGAGCGGGTCACAATTATGGGTACCACTAAGTTGGTACCTATTTTATCGCCCCTAAAGGAATGATGGGCTGAGCCAACCCTCAACGCTGGATTTGAACTGGCAACGATCTGCTCTCTGCTTTTGTTTTAGTGACGATTGTTTTAGTGACGATTGCTTTAGTGACGATTGCAACTCGCTTAATTTCTGTCCTTCGTTTAATTTGTTTTGCTCTTTTTTGTAAATTCGACGACCCAGGCGACCGCCGTTGCGAATGAGACTCCATCCTGGCCTCTTGAGTGGTCGCCTGGTTCAAAAGAACGACTGCGAGTGTGGTGTGCCCTGGCTAGTGGTGTGTGTAGGGTGTGTGTGGTTCTGGTGGGCTCTTTAGACTGTGGTCAAACCAAGGCCTCTCGTCACCCAGCCTCGCGCACTCTGCAGCAACGGAACCCGCGGGGTCATTCGTAATATGTTCGTGTTTCCAGTTGCACGTAAAAAAAAACCCAACAACAACGAGTCCCCTCCTCGGCTCTCGTTGGTGTCCTCAGCCCAGCTCGTGCGATATTCGCAGCCGTGAGCGATTTTCACATTAAACCCAAATGACCAATAAAAAAAAAATATGTGCACGCGAATCCATTTCGCATTACGGCGTCTCCAACCACCTGCGGAACTCGTGAGATAACCTTGGGTTATTGACGTGACGCGAGAGAGATATTTTATTATTCTGACGTTATGTAATGGCGATCTTGTCTCCGAGTCCTCGATAATTTGGTTGCACCGTTTTACCCCGGGTGTGACCGTCGTCACAGTCATCATCCGTCAGCCACCTCCATCCTGCTGACATGCGCAACGTCCGAACAACCTCTTCGGACACCTCTTCGTCGATCCGCTTCTGGATCACGAGAGCCTCTCCCCCGCACGCCGTCCACGTGGGTCGTGCTGGTTGTTTTGACCATACTTCACCACGCTGGGTTAGAGCCGACTGAACGCCCTCGATGGGCATAGACTCAAAAGCACAGCAGCACTTTAGAGCGATGCACGGTAAAAGTAAGTTTGTGGCACTGCCCTAGGCTGCCCCACAGCGTGACCACGTGAGCGGCCTATAGCAGTTGCTTTACGCGTGCTCCTGGTTGCACATTCCAATACGATCCCATGCTCAAAACTCCCGCTTAGCATCCGAGATCTTGCGGGTGACTTGGTGATTGGCGCTGCTCAATGTCTCCTCCTCGCATTTGGCTCTCCCTTCTCCGAAGGCGTCGCGTGACCACGCCACGTTGTTTTTTTTTACAACAACAACAAAAATGGATCTGTCAGCGTTTGATACATATCCTGTACAGTACCGTATTTGTTTTTCTGTCGGGAGGATGGCTGGGGGATGAGGAGTGGTGGTGGCGCGCCTTGCGTTTAGCACGCTGCGTTCTCGGCTAGACATGACCTGGGTTTGAATCCTCAGGCCATGCAATTGTAATATTGGCGCCCCTCTGGGTTTGATTCCCGTCTCGTGTGTGCAGGTTCTTCTCGTCTCCCCTGTTCTGCGTGGGTTTCCTCCCAGGTTCCTTCATTTCCTAGCATAGGTATTCACCAAACATCCCAATGCTCAAAGATTTACCTGCAAATTACTCGATTTGTGGTAATAGTGTACGCGGCAAATTCGTCTCCAACCGTGAAAACTTGGCAGGACCCTCCTGGAAGAGTATTGAGACTCGGTTGAGGCTTTTCCTGGGCAAACAAGGGGGACTAATTTTTCGATTTAAAGCTTTCGTGACTGCAGGGATTCATCTTCTTGGTTCTTTCGGTAAAGTCACGTAGAAGGGAAATAATAACATAATAAAAATATTCTTATTTCCCTTCTACGTGATTTTACCGAAAGAACCAAGAAGAAAGGGAATGATGATAATAATAGTGGTGAGTGAAATCTGAAGCGGTTATGGGCACCCCTGATCCACTCATCCACACTGACCAGTGCGGTGAAGTATGGTCAAACAACCCCGATGACCGACACGGCGTGGCGAGGCCTTCATCCAGCAGTGGATTAACATAGGGCTGTAAATTATTATTCTGCTGATTATTAATGTTATTCCACATCTTAGCATGCTCTATACTCTTAGTTTTTTCGGTAAAGTCACGTAGGTAAAAAATGAAATTAAAATTAATAAAAGTAAAATAATAAGTTCACGCTGAATTTTTTAAAATTAATTTTAATTTCATTTTTAACCTACGTGACTTTACCGAAAAAACTAATAGTATGAATCCTTGCAGTCACGAAAGCTTCAAATCTAGAATTAGCATGCTTTGTTGATTCTATAAGTATCATGCTGCAATGTGCTGCCATGCACATCAGGTGTCCAAAAAGCACAACTGCACATATACAGCCCGAACCATTGTTCGCGCAGATGGTACCCGCTGGCTTGTGGATTTGCCCTTGTTTGCTGAAAACACACTCGCAGGAATAATAATAACCAGGTGGGATCCTCTAATGAACATCTCGTTCGCCTGTCTGCCTGATTCGCCGCTACCCATGTACAGTCCCGGTTGGCAAAAGGTACTCGATTGGCAGTAATATCTGGGTGCACCCCAAATCTTGGGAAAACCCGATGGTCGAATTTCCCTTCACGAGACCTCTTTTCCAAGTCGCATGCTTCGATCATATTGAGCGGAGGTATTTTATTTATTTATCTGGAAGCAGTAAATCGACGAAGCCCTGCAGCTCAACTGTGGTTGCCACCTGTCCTGCTTTTCCCAGGACGTCCTTTTGTCGAGTGAGGTGGCCAGCCCTCTTTGTAAGATTTGCCTAGGACATTCAAAGTTTGTGGTTTACATTCGTCGCGTAATAATGCGGACGATGCATATACATGCGGTTATCTCCTCATCCAGTATTGTGGGATATATGGAGGGCCGGATTAAGATTGTGTAGGCCCCTGGGCCACAGCTACTGTGAGGCCCCCAGTAATATTTTAAAAAGGAAAACAAAGTTAAAGAAAAATACTATTTCTTTTTACAAGGCTAACAAATTAAATTCAAACATTTGCTTTGCGTAATTCATTGATAAAAAACATTCTCCAAAACATCAGTAAATTGTAAGTTATTGAGAACATCGTTTTCAATTGCCCCCAGAGCAAATCTGTTTTGTCGTTCTTGTGCCATTGTCGATTTGTGACATTCTCTCGATGTTTCATCTTGGAGAAACTCCTCTCTCCAGTCGCATTAGTTATCATTAAACACGAGTAAATCCGTAGAGCTATTTCAACATTAGGGAATGAAGAAGTGCATCCATTGCTAACTACAAGGGTGCAGATATCAGAAGCTTGTCGTGTTTCAAGCTTGTGCCTGAATTCATCAAATTGCCCAACAAAGTTCCTGAAGTGAAGAATTTTTTGCACAAGTTCAGGCTCCATGTCATCCGAGCAAATCTTCTGAAACTTGGCTGCTGCTGCTGCTGCTGCCGTTCAAATGTCTTCATCATTCATTACTGGAAATTCGACCAGGAAACCAAATAATGAATGAACATTGTTACCTGCTTCAATGGGACGAGAAAGAGCTGAGTACAATTGTACTCTTTGGTTCTTTCGGTAAAGTCACGGAGGTATCATTTATTTTTAAATCACGACGTTTCGGGCGCAACACAAGCGTCCGTCATCAGGTGGGACAACCACAGCAAGAAACAATTGCTGAAGTGGGCAAGAGGGCTGCTGTAACAAGAGGCTTCAAAGGTAAGAGAGGGGGGGGGGGCAGGGAGGAGAGATAGAGAGGGGGGTGTGGGGTAGGGGGAGTGGAGTGCTGCTAGCTAGAGGGATTACAGGGCGAGCAAGGTACGAGCACGAAAGTCACCTACGTGACTTTACCGAAAGAACCAAAGAGTATGGATCCTTGCAGTCACGAACACTTCAAATCTCGACTGAGTATAACTTGTCATTGATGGATAGATATGTTTCCACCTTAAGCTACTGTCTTCCTTGCAAAGCACCATTTTCAGCATTACCATCATTGATTCGTTTTCTTTTCCAATGCTCTCGTTTGTGTTCGTTACAGTATTCCGTATTTTATACTTTGTCTTTTGCTCTATTTTCAAACACTTCAAACTGATCCCGCTGCGACATCAAAAAATCCAGTAGAGATTCAAGAAGTTTAATAGCTGATTGAAGCTCCAGTGTTTCATGTTGAAGTGATTTGCTGACTTGATTGAACCTCTCTAGTATGACAGCCCAGAAGTATGCCGAGAGATTGTTTCCAGTCTAGTGTTTGCTTCATAACGTGATTTCCATCTTCTGAGATAAACTTTCAAGCTTCTTGAAAACAGCTGTAGCCTTCAGACAATGCGTTTGTGGAATCGGCCCTTACAGACCTCTGATGCTCTTTCAAATGTAGATTCTCTTCCACTTGCACCTTTAAGGCACTGAAGCATTACTGACCAGCATTTAGTTAAACCAGAAAATAAATTGTAACATTTTGTATACGACCAAATAATGAAACTGCCCCAATGCAGTTTTCCACAGCACATGCACCTAAAAAAATAAGGGAGTGTGCAGCGCATGGAATGCAATGTGCAAGATGATTGATGTTCATAATATGTGCTTGAAGCCCTTTGTAGCATCCTGACATGTTTGATGCGTTGTCATAAGGCTGTCCTCTTAGATTAGCTACATCAATTTCAATTTGTTCAAATAATTTCAAGACAGTGTTGGCAAGAGCTTCTCCAGTGTGACTTGCAATGGGAATGGAAGTGAGAAAACGTTCAACAACCTTATTATCTGATATTCCAACATAGCGAATAACTAGTCAGCTCATCAGTGTGAGATATATCTGGTGTTGAATCAACACTTAGAGAAAAGTATTTGGCTTCCTTGATTTCTTCTACAATGGTTTTCAATTCTTCATTTCCCATAATCTCTATGACTTGCTCACATATTGTTGAAGATAGAAATGAAGTTTTTCCTCGTCCTTGATTACCATATTTTGTTATATGAGAACTCAGAAAAAGATCACACTCAGCAAGTAATTCAAGTGTCCCAAGGTCGTTGCCATTCTGTTTAGAATTAAGTACTTCTGCATCACCACGAGATGAGAGAAACTTTATAGTTGAAGCTACTCTTTGCAGTACTTTTGCCCAGCATTCTTTTTCCTTTGTGAATTGGATTTCCAATATTGAATCAATTCGTCCAAGTGCTTTTCGTCTAGAAATCCACGTCATCATAGGGGTTTGTTCTCATGTTCTGTGTAGAGGCATGTTTCCAGTCTGAAAATCCACCATCGGAAAACTTGTTTTTTGATCCATGGTATACCATCAAAGAGAACGCAAGCAAAGCAATCTACAATACATTAGCCATTCCCTTTAACATTTTTCTCCAGTTATATGTTTTCTGAACATCAATGAACGAGGACATTTTATGTTCTGATCAGAGTATTATCTTTCGGATAAAGGAAAGTCATCATCATGGTGCTGGCATTCCACGTGACCTTGTTTACACCAAAAGTCACGCACCTCCATTCTATCTTTGTGTTTGTCCACAAACCAATGTCATCTTGAAACTCAGATCCCAGGTCATCTTTCTTCTGGTGGACAAGCTCAGCATCAACTCCTGCGGCATTGGCATCGTCACAGACAACTTGAACTTCGAGTGCCTCAGTCATGTTGCCATCATTGTTGAAAGGAGAGCCGACGCAAGGTTGCAGGGGGTTCGTCTTTGATTCCTCTTCTCCCATCCACACTTGTCCCCAGCCGTCTTAATCTCGTCCCCGCCAAAGCTCCCCTCTTCCCGCCCGTTCTCCCCTTATATCTCCTCGATTACCCCCCTCCCCCTTCTCCTGTCACCGTCCCACTCACCCTCCTATTGGTGGGAATCCTTCCCCTGACACCCCTACACATTGTTTGTTCTGTTTGCTGTTCTGCTGCTGCCTTGCGTTTGAACCCAAGATCAAACAAGTTTGGAGATTTACTGAGCAGTTCTTCATGATTCCGCGTTTGTAACGGGGTTCAACTGGTTCAGGGGTTCAACTTGTACAGGGGTTCAACTTGTAGCGGGGTTCAACTTGTACAGGGGTTCAACTTGTAGCGGGGTTCAACTTGTACAGGGGTTCAACTTGTACAGGGGTTCAACTTGTAGCGGAGTTCAACTTGTACCGGGAAAGGCTTCCGGTACCCAACGCTGAATGGTATAAATTTTCGGTACAACGTATTTTGCATTGACTCAAAACATGTGTTTGGGGGGGGGGGGGGCGGCGGTGGGGGGGGGTAGCTGAGCTTCGAAGCCTTAAGCAGGGGGGGTGGGGGGCTAAGCTCCCTCCAGTCCAGGGCTTGACGATCTGCCCCCCCCCCCCGCGTGCGGCTCTTGAAGGCGACTGCCTCGTGACGCGCTATTTATTCAGCACCGCCACCGTCTCGGATTCACCGCGCAGTGTGCGTTGCGGCTCTTGAAATATAGATTTTTTTTAATACCGAATTAAACAAAAAATGTCCCTTCTTGTTTTTTGGGGTTTTCCGACCCCTGCTCATGCTCCACCCTGGCTGCTATGGGACTTGCCCCTCGCTGTTTTGTCCGATCCAACCACCACACCGACGGTGAAATCACTGAACCCGTTGAGGTCACAGCGTCTCTCTTTCTTTCGCTTCTTCTTCCCACGCAGCTGCTTCGCTTTTGGAATTCCCTCTTCCCGTTGTCGTTTCTACTTCCCGCCCCCCCATTACGCCTTCAATTGTGCTGTTGCTGGCCGCTTGGCATTTCAAGCATTTTTTTCCGGGGGGTGGAGGGGTGTAGATGTTTATCAGAAAATGTTAAACAAAGCGCATGAACCGACACTGCCACCACGGATCCTATAACCCTTCTTAATGCACGTTCGCTCCCGTCAATTACGAGCTTCGCACATCCTTCAGATGTCGCTTGCGCCCATTGTCGCGCACACCTCTGCCGGTCGCAATTAAAGTCGCACCTCTGGCAACGTGTGGCCCTGGGAAAATGCGGACGACGAAAAAAAAGGCGTTTTTTATTACTCGCCCCGCGGAGAGGGGGCTCCACCCTCTTCATCGCACACCGAGACGACAATTCCCCGGCGATACACGCCGAGAAATGTCCATTTGGGTCGTTTCGGGGGTCCATCTGTCGCGGTGGCGGCAGATTTTCTCATCAAAATTCATTGGAAATTCCAACCTGCTTCGCGGTGTCTGAGCCGATATGTAAAAAGCGGATTCTGCCGCAAAGGATGCCGGCCGCTGTGCAACGGGCAGCACCGATGGACCTGGGATTCGGAGGTCGACGGTTCGATTCGAGCTCCCGGTGCGGAGGTTTTCTTGCGTGGGCAGTATCGTTGATTGCCGGCAACGTGTGGGTACTGCCACTTCTTTGAAGTGGCAGCATGGAAGAGTGGGCCAAAAAATATCATTCAGAGGCCTTCTTGTCAGCAGTGGAGTGAGGCAACAGTTGCAGAGCGGCACCGTTGGCCGTTCGTTTCTATTCTGTTGCCCAGGAAAGAGTTTTTGGTGCTTTGTGTCTGACCTAATTGGCAACGGTTGGACAGTGGCTGCTGCTGTTGTTGCTGGGAAAACAAAAAGATTCTGGAATATTTTTTTGCCGATGTTGTGCTTCTGAAATATTAACTATCTGTGGACTCTGATGTGATGAAATCAATGAAAATAAAACTCCACGTGGCTATCAAGTGACCAACTCCGATGAGCTATGAAGATATTTTTCACAAATGTTCAATAGAGGCGGGTCAGAACGTTACAACAACAAATAGTACAACAACACGATAGGAGTGCAAAAGGGGCCGTCCATAAATGACGTCACGCACCTAGGGGGGGGGGGGGTGGGGGGGTCAGACATTTGTGACGATGTGTGACGGGGGGGGGGGAGAAATGTGACGTCACATCAAAATGCGCAACTTTAAATAAATATAGACAACACGTTCTACTTAATTAAATAGACTTTTTAATAAATGTTTTCTCTTACAACATCAGAGTGCAGCGCCACATTAAATACGCACTACAATGACAATAGTTTAAAGCGATTTGAAGCATGTTTTATTTGGGGGGGGGCAGAGCTTTGTGACGTCATTTTTGAGGGGGGGGTCTGACTTTTTGTGACGCCGTGTGACGAGGGGGGAGGGGGTCAAAAATCGTCCAAAATCGCATGACGTCATTTATGGACGACCCCTAAGCCATGACAGTGCCTTGAAGTGCACAGTATATGAACGTAATGAGTGTACGTGTTATGATTATTTCAATGATTAATATTGATCCTTAATGTAAACGATAGCGGCATGGACACGTGTAAAAATCAATGTTTTTAATGGGTTCACGTGACCCCTTCTAGCCACTAGAGGGCGCTATATTCACCACAATATAAAAAAAAATAATCAATCATACTGTATGGAGATGGCCTGGTGGCTCAAAGGTCAAACAGAGGTCTCATGAGCTCAACTAAAACGACACTATTTTTCTTTAAACTAAACAATTTTTTGTATTTTACCAGCTAAGGCCCACTGAGCTATGTAGCTCTTTTTCAGAAGCGACCTGGCCACAAATGATGGCTCAACGCAGCGGCAAATACCACGTGGACATTTATAGCAGCCAAATACTCTAAACGCATATTGCTTCTAAATGTCGGGGGAACGGGAGGACCCGGAGAAAAATCCACGCAACCACGGGGAGAACACGCAAACTCCTAATAGACCGCAGGCGTCAGGGTCGGGATCGAAACCACGACCTCCTGCATAGCACGCGAGGTAGTTAACATCTCATAGCCACCGTGGGGCCCCGTGCCAACCGGACTGGCACGGCTGAGCAGGGGCCCATAATTCAAGTGCGTTCTCAAGTGGAGTGAGCTGATGGTTTCAGCCAAGTCACCAATATCTACAACAACAAAAGGAACACGATGTTAAATGTTGTTTTACACTTAATTTGGCTTAGTTTTCAGCGCTGATAATGTAAAATCCGGCACTGTGTATATTTTTCTGGAATGCGGCAAACATTGCACTGTAGCTGGGTGGATGGGAAACTGCTGCCTCCTCGTGTAGATTAGGGGTCACGGAAATCTGGGGTCAGAAGAAGTTACGTCATATCTCCTGAGAGTTTTTTTTTTTTACAGGGTGATGCACTGCTCTGGATTCTTCATCTCAAGTACAATCCTGATAATGTTTGGGCGAAAACACCAAATAAATATAACGAGTTTTTTTGTATTAATAAAGCTAATCGTGACAGTTCACTCAATTGCAAAGTTAACGCATGTGTTTGCACGGCGTAGGTGTCTGTGTGTGTGTGTCCTATTTGTTAACGCGCCAGACTACTTTCTCCCTGACTTGTGGTAAAGTCTCCTCCGACGGCATCAGTCCTTTGATGTTGCTCTCTGTCCGCCCATCAAGTCAAATAAATTAAACAAATCCTGCGATTATATAAAAAAAAACAACACGTCACGAGTCGCATATACACAAACATGAGATTGTCTCCTTCATAACCGGCAGCTGGCACAATACGCGTTTCAAAAAAAACAATTTTTTTTTTTAACTTTTAAACGCAGACCAAATCGGTCCTGTGTTGAACGCAAACAATTTACTTTTCTGGCGGCCGCAGTTTAGTTCAACATCGGCTTGGCGCCGTGTCAAACACATGTTGTCGGAAGGGTGCAATTTCCATCGCTGGCAACAGCAACAATAAAAAACCCGCTTGCAGGGCGAATCCTTGGGAAAGTTGAGGGCACAAAAGCTTAACGACCTTGAGGGTACTTGGCGCTTTCATGACACATGTGGGGGCTCTTCGCTGGTGGTTCACAGCGTCACCAGAGCCCCCCCCCCCCAATGAGACTCTCCTCCCCAGATCCACACCTGGAGCCTTGGCCACAGCTGTTCCCTGGACCCTAAAATCTTAATGGCTATACCAGCAGCAGCAATAATAATAATAATGATGATGATTTATAATTAATTGTATTTGTGTTAGGCCACGTAATGATCTATCCAACTGTGTGCTCTGAAAAAGGGTCATTGCCCGAAACGTCGCCAATTATATATTTTTATCCTTTAAGGCCACGGTGCTGTTGATGAGTGTGTTGTGTGTTTGTTGTTGTTATTGTCCAAGTTTGTGCCGTTAAAGACCTTCCACCAGCCGACGCAGCAAAGTGAATGAAATTAGGTTTTTTCGATAAAGTCACGTAGGCAAAAATAAATAAATAATAGTCGTTTTATTTACTTTTACCTACGTGACTTTACCGAAAAAACCTAAGAGTATGAATCCTTGCAGTCACGAAAGCTTCAAATCTAGAGTGAATGAAATTGTCACATGGCGCACAAGTGTTCGCATTTTTGGGAATCAGCGAGGTTGGTTTTCTTTGATACAGGGCCTTATTACCACCATAATCATCACCATCATCATCAAGTCATGGTCTTTCCACTTCTGTTTTTCGGTAAAGTCACGTAGGTAAAAAATTTAAATTAATAAAAGTAAAATACAAGTCAAATAAAAATCACGACGTTTCGGAGGCAACACAAGCTTCCGTCTTCAGGTGGAACCATCACAGCATGATTGCTGTATCAAGATACACTGATTTAGGCTGTATCAAGTGAGATACAGCTATCGTGCTGTGACGGTTCCACCTGAAGACGGAAGCTTGTGTTGCCTCCGAAACGTCGTGATTTTTATTTTATTTTTATTTTACTTTTATTAATTTAAATTTTTTACCTACGTGACTTTACCGAAAAAGCCTAAGGATATGAATCCTTGCAGTCACGAAAGCTTCAAATCTAGAATTTCCACTTCTGGATGAAGCTCTCCCCCAAACCGCCATCAGATTCCTGCAATGCAGCAATCCATCTCGCTCCTGCACACGAGCCGATGATCACCGCTCCGTCTTGGCAGTTGACGTCTTCTCGGGAGCGTTCCCTCCTCCGGCTGACACACCACCACAAACACCACCACAAACACCACCACAAACACCACCACAAACACCACCACAAACACCACCACAAACACCATTACAAACACCACCACAAACACCACCACAAACACCACCACAAACACCACCACAAACACCACCACAAACACCACCACAAACACCACCACAAACACCACCACAAATACCACCACAAACACCACCACAAACACCACCACAAACACCACCACAAACACCATTACAAACACCACCACAAACACCACCACAAACACCACCACAAACACCACCACAAACACCACCACAAACACCACCACAAACACCACCACAAACACCACCACAAACACCACCACAAACACCACCACAAATACCACCACAAACACCACCACAAACAGATCACGTACCTTTATTAACAGCCAACGTGATGTCTGAAACTTGCATTTGCTCTCCGGACCAAGTGCTCCTCTTGCTGTCTCTCGGGGTTTATTTCACTTGTGCACTTCTCCAAGAATAATTATTTGTGCAATTATAGCTTTTGTTCTACTGTGTCACTGCCCACGCTTCCAGTTGCTTATGTCGTAGCTGACAATACACACTGATTAAAATGGTCTTCTTTATCTACAGGACGTGGATCTTGCGAGTGCCTGCTGTGCCGTCTGCTGCACCTTGGCGTCGCCGTGAAGACGGGCTCCGCTGCATAACTTAACCGTGACACTTATCCAAAAGAAGAGAACCAGCAAATCCAAAGCAACACAACTTGCGGATCCAATATATTTCCCATGTGCTGCAATGTAGTAAATATATAATGGGATCTAATTTGACTCTGCCAAGCTTTCGGCTCGTATAGCTGTTAAGATCAATTCGATTTTCTTCACGAGAGACATTAAAGATTGAATGCAAACTCTTTGAAACACATTCGGGGAATAAAAAAAAAACTGAACACATCAGTTGCGCTCCCCAGTGTTAAATAGTTTATTCATAAGGTTAGTGAAGGTCAAAATCTTATTCTCAGTCTAAGTGTAATCTACCGCAAAGAGATTACTTCGCAGATGTAACATTACGCAAATGCTGCAGGTTACAAGAGCGCGTTCAATATTTATTGCCGCGTCCTTAACATCGGCTCAGTCTCGATTTAAAGCTTTCGTGACTGCAGGGATTCATCTTCTTGGTTCTTTCGGTAAAGTCACGTAGAAGGGAAGTAATAAAATAATAAAAATAAAACATAATAAAATAAAATAATAAAATAAAATATTATTATGTTATATTTTTATTATTTTATTACTTCCCTTCTACGTGACTTTACCGAAAGAACCAAGAAGATCGGCGCAGTCAACAATGAAAACATTTGTGAATGACGCATTTATTCGCGTGCGCCTCGATATCGTTCGCTACCAAGTAAATTGCAACAATGCGCATTGCCTAACACCGCATCACTCGAAATGTGCTCGATCTCGTCGGATCTTGGAAAGCCAAGCCGAGATGAGCCTGGGTTCGCGATTGCAATTGGATGACTGCCCACCATGCCTTGCCCAGGAGTTGTCGGCGTTTGGTGCTGCTGCCACACGTGTGGCCAGGGGGTGGCAGTGCTGAGTGTCACCCTCTTCGTATGCGGCGTGGTGAGTTTGCCGCGGGGTTCTCACGTTTCCACTCGCACGAAGCCGAACTCTCGTCCGTGAGGTTCGCGGCCGGACATCAAAATGTAGCAGGGACCCTCCCGAAACAGAGCGTTGACACTTCGTTACGATATCCTGAATAAGTAATTGGCATTTGGAAAATTATTATTCGGCAAAACTGATTAAACATACTCGATACTCTTTGGTTCTTTCGGTAAAGTCACGTAGTTAGAAATAAAATAAAACAAATCACGACGTTTCGGGCGCAACACAAGCGTCCGCCATCAGGTGGGACAACCACAGCAATAAAAATATCAGACAAAATATCAGAAATAGAATTAAATGTAACACAACCGTTAGAACAAAGATTAAGAAGTTAAAAACCTGCCTCCAGATAGGTTATGAATTGCAATATTTTGAGAAATAAATAATATTAAGCTGGCTTTACAAGAGCAGCACCTCCGATTAGCACGGTTAGCTACGTAGAGTGTGAAATAAGATGAACATAAAAACTGGTTACACTAAACTGGTTTTCTTGCATCCTTGAAAAATAATGTAGGGACTGTGTAGAATTTCACAATTGTGCTCTACGGCTCTCCGACGTGCTTTTGAATTGTACCATGCGCTGTTTGGCACAGTGTTCGACGTTTCGCTCCCTCGACCGCTCGATGCAGTTACTGAAGAAGCACGTTGAGCGAAACGCCGGACATAGTGCCAAACATTAGATTTGAAGCTTTCGTGACTGCAAGGATTCATATTCTTAGGTTTTTTCGGTAAAGTCACGTAGGTAAAACATCAAAATTAATAAAAAATAAAATAAAATAAAAATCACTTGATGCAGCTAATCTGGCTGTGACGGTCCCACCTGATGACGGAGACTTGTGTTGCCTCCGAAACGTCGTGATTTTTATTTTATTTTTTATTAATTTTGATGTTTTACCTACGTGACTTTACCGAAAAAACCTAAGAATATAGTGCCAAACAGCATACGGCACGACCCGAGAGCGCTCCAGAGGGCTGACGAATGACTGAGCGTGGATGTTCGGGAGCCGAACTTCCATCCCAACTCCTCCCGAGCATCAGCAGCTGTAAACTAAACACCGAGGTGTGAGCCTGTGAACGTCCCCAAATCCGAAACGTAAACTCCCAGCCGGAGGATTCTGACAGACGCCTTCCCAGTAACGCCCTGGCACGGTGACACCCTTGGAGGTGTCACTCGGCGCTCCTTTGACACCCAGGGCAACTGAGCTCCCCATACCTCGTCCCCGTGACTTACTGCGCCTAATGAGATAACGGCACCTATGCTGGCGCAACAACGGTGGGAAGACGAACGTGGATACGTGCGAGTGACAGAAATAATCGCGAGCAATTATATTTTCACTGTTTTTTTTCTTTTTCCCACCACCTCGAGTTACTTTCCAGTTGTGCAATCGGTGTCACGAGATTAAGGCATTTTTGAACTCACAGGGAGCGACCCACAGGGCCAATTAAAAAAATACCAAAATTATTTACAGCCCTGCAGAGGCCTGTGGTGGGAATGACACATTCCAATGACGGGAATAATTATAGCCATGATACAATCACTGCTGTTTTTTTTGGTGGTTAGTTTGTTGTCCTTCCCCCGCTCCTCCAATTAGCGTGGTTGGCTACGTACGGCGCGAAAGAAGTTCAACATACACACATATAAGAAGTTAATTTTTTTATCGTCCCCAAGGAGGATGATGGGCTGCGTCAACACCCAACCAAGATGTGAGCTCGCATCCTTCCGATAGCCAGTCGCTCGCACTATTGCTGAGTCGTGAAGTAATAATGAAAATGCTGTAAAGCCCTTTGTCAGTCCACTGCTGGATGAGCGCCTCCCCATGCTGTGTCGGTCCAAGGTGGTAGTTTCACTACACTTCACCACTTTGGTCAGTGCGAGTTGGTGAAGCGGGGGGAGGGAGACCCGAATCTCCGACACAACTTGACACCGATGTCAGCCGTGGCCGGGAATCAAACTCAACTTTGTGGCGCACACCAACCACACCAACCACACCAACCACACACCAACCACACCAACCACACCAACCACACCAACCACACCAACCACACACCAACCACACCAACCACACCAACCACACACCAACCACACCAACCACACCAACCACACACCAACCACACCAACCACACCAACCACACCAACCACACCAACCACACACCAACCACACCAACCACACCAACCACACACCAACCCCACAACAACCACACCAACCACACCAACCACACACCAACCACACCAACCACACCAACCACACACCAACCACACCAACCACACCAACCACACACCAACCCCACAACAACCACACCAACCACACCAACCACACACCAACCACACCAACCACACCAACCACACACCAACCACACCAACCACACCAACCACACACCAACCCCACAACAACCACACCAACCACACCAACCACACACCAACCACACCAACCACACCAACCACACACCAACCACACCAACCACACCAACCACACCAACCACACACCAACCCCACAACAACCACACCAACCACACCAACCACACACCAACCACACCAACCACACCAACCACACCAACCACACACCAACCACACCAACCACACCAACCACACCAACCACACACCAACCCCACAACAACCACACCAACCACACCAACCACACACCAACCACACCAACCACACCAACCACACACCAACCACACCAACCACACACCAACCACACCAACCACACCAACCACACCAACCACACCAACAACCACACCAACCACACCAACCACACCAACCACACCAACCACACACCAACCACACCAACCACACCAACCACACCAACCACACACCAACCCCACAACAACCACACCAACCACACCAACCACACACCAACCACACCAACCACACCAACCACACACCAACCACACCAACCACACCAACCACACCAACCACACACCAACCCCACAACAACCACACCAACCACACCAACCACACACCAACCACACCAACCACACCAACCACACCAACCACACCAACAACCACACCAACCACACCAACAACCACACCAACCACACCAACCACACCAACCACACACCAACCACACCAACCACACCAACCACACCAACCACACCAACCACACCAACAACCACACCAACCACACCAACCACACCAACAACCACACCAACCACACCAACCACACCAACCACACCAACCACACACCAACCACACCAACCACACCAACCACACACCAACCACACCAACCACACCAACCACACCAACCACACACCAACCACACCAACCACACCAACCACAGCAACCACACCAACCACACAACAACCCCACACCCGCATTCATCAAACACGAAGTGGATTCATTACTCGTTGAAGAACAGAGTAGCGTACAGTTGTGGATACACGTACAGGCAGTCCCCGGGTTACGGAAGGGTTAGGTTCCCGAGAATGATCCGTAACCCGACTTTTACGTATGTCGTTTTCTCTCAGTAGGGGCCATCCATTTAGTCCGTACGCATGGAGGGGGGGGGGGGGTTAACCCAAATGCGTACGCTTGCGTATGGGGGGTCTACTGACAATGTACGCATAGGAAACGGGGGGGGGGGGCGGGTGAAGCCTCAATAATAATTTGTCTACATTGGCCTTAAAATGAGCCACAATTCAGCGTCTTCAGCTGTGAGACAACAAGCACTGCCGGGAGAAGTGGGACTGCGGGAGAGGCGTCACTTCGTGTGCCACGTGCCCCTGACTGCAGCTATCACGCAGCTCGGCAAAATAAGTGGCCAAGGTACGCAACTTAATTATTTAATGCAGCCGTCGGTGGACTATCTGTTTGCTTAAACACGTTAATAGTATTAATCCTTGATAGTTTTTGCGTGGATTAAATATCGGCCTTTCTATAAGATTCTGGAGGGGGGTGGGGGGGGGTGCGTCAGGCGTACGTACGCAGGTGGGAGGGGGCGGTTTAAAAAGTACACGTGCGTACAGGGAGGGGGGGGGGGTCTTCAAGTTTTGACAGATGTCTGCGTACCTACTCAGTGGATGGCCCCGTACCGCATCGCGCTGTCGTTCGTTTTCTGTCGCGACCCGCATCGTATCGCTTGCACGTCCGCTCTGCACTTCCTACGATTATTTCACTTCATCGAACATCTCAGCTACCCTAACACTGCCCGTAATTGATCCAACGGGACGCATTCTTTATGGATACCACGAAACAAGTGAACGTTGATTGTTAACAGAAAGCAGTCATCTTCTTGGTTCTTTCGGTAAAGTCACGTAGAAGGGAAGTAATAAAATAATAAAAATAAAACATAATAAAATTATTCTCACGACGTTTCGGCCACACCTGAGGACGGCTGCTTGCGTTGTGGCCGAAACGTCGTGAGAATTATTTTATTATGTTTTATTTTTATTATTTTATTACTTCCCTTCTACGTGACTTTACCGAAAGAACCAAGAAGATGAATCCCTGCAGTCACGAAAGCTTTAAATCGAAAAAGAAAGCAGTCACTTCCGAATGTCCGTTTACCCGTGCATTAGGCTCGCGCTCGACTTCTCCGATCGCTGCAGGCTGCGGATGTGAGCAATCGATGTGTAATTGTGTTTAAGCGAAGTACATGCAGTCGTTATTGCGATGCAATTAAGGGTGATATTCCATTGAAAGTCACGGTAACAATCTAACGGCGTGAGTCAAGAGCGGCTTATTCACCAACTGCCCTTGGGGAGGAAGATGCTGCCCGCCTTACACCTCTCCAGGGCAATTAATAAATAACTAACGCAAACAAATCCGCATGTTGACATTTAAAAAAAGAAAAACATGATTTATGGGCCAAATTGCCGTAAGTTCGGATTTCCGTAAGTCGGGTCTTCCGCAAGTCGGGGACTGTATTTGTGGTTTCATTGGGTTTATATTGTGTTCACTATACAGCATGGTACAAGTGGTGCGGTACAGTACTTATAGAGTGGTGTAATACACGTAAGTACTGGGTAACTACGGTCCTTGTTGCAGTAGTAAGTAACTACGGTTTTTGTTCATGTATTTGTTATCGCAAGTGTATATTGTATAAAGGGTGGAGCTCGGGTTGCCACCTGTCCGGGGCTGATGCGGTACGTGGCATTGTCTGTGTTGGGGTTGCGGAGAATTTATTTGTATCGAGATGTGGTTTCGGTTACACGCGTGAAACTTTATAAGAACCAGCGATGCATTATTTAACATCGGTTTTACGTTTGTGCAATATTAGCGGATTTTTTCCCACGTTTGACAACGGCTGTTTTTGCACAGATTTATTTATTCGATTCGTTGCTGCACTATTATTTATTTAGCCTATCGCCGTTTTGGCGAGCCCGGGTCATGCTTACAAAACGAGACGTTACCCTGGTCCACTTGAGACGTCACCCGGTTCAACAAAATTAATTTGACACTTTATCGCAGTCCCCGTGTTACAGTACCGCACGGCGGTGATGATGTTGTCTCGAGCACCCCCAGGCCGACTGACTGAGCACACGTTGTGTGAGTTGGGGGGGGGGGTTGGGTCGAGAGCGTAAAAAGATGGCAACCCTTAGCGGGCACAGAAGTCGGTGGGGTTTTCGTGATTTCCCAGCGGGGTGGATTATGGGAGCTGTAGTCATTGGGCAATGTGTCAAACAATCCTCCTCGGGTGACAATAAAAAAAAACCTCAGCGTCGAGCACCGAACAACAGCGTTAAACGAACTTTAAACCAATGTTAAATGCGCAACGTGTAGCATCGATGCCATCTGGTTTTTTTCACCGGCGGTGGAGTCTCTAGTGATGAACAATACATTCATCTTCTTGGTTCTTTCGGTAAAGTCACGTAGAAGGGAAATAATAAAATAATAAAAATAAAACATAATAAAATACAATTCTCAGGACGTTTCGGCCACAACGCAAGCAGCCATTCTCAGGTGAAGAACAGGTCTGTCGCAAAGACAGCGTCTGAATGACTTTCCGACAGACCTGTTTTTCACCTGAGGACGGCTGCTTGCGTTGTGACCGAAACGTCGTGAGAATTGTATTTTATGATGTTTTATTTTTTTTATTTTATTATTTCCCTTCTACGTGACTTTACCGAAAGAACCAAGAATATGAATCCCTGCAGTCACGAAAGCTTTAAATCAGAACAATAAATTATTAATAACGACAGGAATAAATAATGTTAACATCTGCAGGTGCGTTCTCCTTTATGGAGGTGAAAGCTGGACGATTGCAAAGGTCTGACAGAGAAAACTAAACTCAACTGAAGTGGGTGTGTGTTTTGTATAAGGACGTTAAAACATTTCACAGACAGACACGATCAGTAACGTGAATGTATTGCGGAAAACAGCGGGGTATGGCAAGAAAATGGACGAGAATAATTGGAGAAAGGCAGGGTTCTATTTCTCGGACATTTAATGAGAAAACAAGAGTCTGAATGATAATGTCTCGACGGGGAATATTAGATATACAAGAAGCCGGAGAAGACGGCGTGTTAAGCGACAAAAGCAATTTGGACAATTGGATGCCACTGGTTGGAACTAATGCTCAGCTCTTGAATAACATTATGGACCGAGCTAAAAGAAAGACCATTATCCCCGACGTCTTTGAGGAAGGACATGGCACATCGCTCTAAACTATTTACATTTTTTATTTTATTTTACAATGTAAGGCCCTCTAGCTCTTTTTCACAAGCGATTTGGCCACAAATGATAGCTCCACGAAGTGGCTTAGCACGTGCACATTTCTAGCAGCCAAGTACTCTAAAAGCGTGTTTCCAAATGTAAAGGGGAAAACCGCAGGAACCGGAGAAAATTCCACACGGAGAGAAAGCACGCAATATATACAGACGTCGGGGTCGGGACCGAACCCACGACCTCCTGCCTACCAGGCGAGGTAGTTAACATTTATCCACTGCGGAGAGGCTGTGACGCCCAATTAATATCGGGAGCTGAGCCAGGGACGCATGCACGGGTGGGCATCGCGGTTGCCTGGCCACTGCCAGCATTCTTGATTTGAAGCTTTCGTGACTGCAAGGATTCATATTCTTAGGTTTTTTCGGTAAAGTCACGTAGGTAAAAAATTAAAATGAATAAAAGTAAAATAAAAATAAAATAAAAATCACGACGTTTCGGAGACGACACAAGCTTCCGCCTTCAGGTGGAACTGTCACAGCACGATAGCTGTTAATTTTAATTTTTTACCTACGTGACTTAACCGAAAAAACCTAAGAATACACTGCCAACATGTTTAGCTGCGGCTATGAGGCATCTGCAGAATCATTGACAACAATCGTGGTGCTATTGGGTCTGCGTTTGTTTCTGCCTTCAACAACGTGCCATAAAGTCATTAAAAGAGTACTGAGCCACTGGTGGGCTGGAGCTTATTGGGTCAGAATTGCAATCAACGCGTTGGCAGGGGTAGAAATAATATGTTTGTGAACAAGGCAATCTTGTCGGGGTTTGCCGACGGGTTAGTGATAAGAATTTTAGCGTAAACTACCACGAGGCCTGAAGTAAAAAAGGAATGCTGATCATTGCATTGGCGACGAAAACCGACGTTTTAAATGGAGGTGACATCAACGCCGATGAGTCTGATTACAGAAACTTTAAATGCACAGCAGCGCACGGACGGCAGGCTCGGTAAACACATCGTCGCGATGAGTGACTTTGTCTGCAGTGCAGCAGAACGCCTCTGATCAGTGATATCTGTGATCTGCCAAATAATTACGGGAACCATTCGCTTGTGTCTGGAATACCCCAAATTCCACAGTGTATCTGCTCCCCTGAGAATGAACCTTCGGGGGAGGGGCTCCCCCCCCCCACCCAATGCTACGGTACGGGTGCCGGGGTTAGGCTTCCCAAACTGACACCGTTCCCGACACACCCTTCACATGAGCGCAGCCTTTCCCACTGTGACACCCACACACACACGCACGCCCACACACACACGCACGCACACACGGAGCTCCCTGCACCGTGTTACCTCCGACACTGACACTCGCAACGCTTCTGAAACCGCCCCTCTCACACTCACCCGGCCTGGATCGCTCGCAGCGCGAGAACATCGGGGCGTGGGAAACGTCTTGTTTGGATTTGTGGGTAAACTTGTCACGTGGTACGATGCGTTCCACACTGTCGTCACCGCGAATTGCCCAATCATCAATAATTATCGGCCATAATCTATCCACTGCTGGATGAGGGCTTTTACTCACAATCACTAACCCCCTTCACGGTTCTGCGGTGCCACAATCCATTTCACTCCTGCCCATGAGGTGATCTCATCTCGCCATCTCCACGGCGGTTGTCCCCTCAGATGTGTTCCATCCTTTGGCTCCCATTCTGTAATCGGTCTCGTCCATTGGACCTCATCCCTCTAGGGCAGGGGTGGGGAACGTCCGGCCAGCGGGCCGTACGAGGCCCGCGAAATCATTTGATCTGGCCCTGCCAAGGCAACCGCAGGGCGGGACTCGAAATTCAATAAATCAAGGAGCAAACCTGGAAAAGCAGTTGCGAGTAGCAACATCACCAATACCAGCTAACATCACACGCCTCACCAAAGAGAAGCAGTTCCAGCCATCACATTAGGTGTGAGCTAATTAAATGTTTGACCAAATATAACATACTAATTTTGAGTTGATAATTTTGTATGGCCCGCGAATGATGCTATAAATATCCAAATGGCCCTTGGCAGAAAAAAGGTTCCCCACCCCTGCTCTAGGGTGTGACGTGTCCTTGTCCGGCCCAGCTTACTATTTGAACAGTCAATACAACGTGTTTAATATTGTTACTTCTCGGCTCCATGCGGTGCTCTCTCTCTCTGTGTCTCTCAGCGTTATTCCAAGCACGCGCTTCTCCATCCTTTTCTGTGGACATTTCAGCTTTTGTTCCTTTCGATTTTGTCAATGTCCATGTTTCTCATCCGTGTGTCATATAGCAGGCAACTTGGGCTGATTGAAAATGTTATTTTCCAGGCACACTGGTATGTTTATATTCATGATCATACTGAACGATTTGATTTGGAATAAAATATTTATGCCGTTCGAACTACCCAAGCAACAGCTATTTCCCTTGCCGATTGGAATAATGTACCTGGTGTTATGAATGCACCTGCTTTTTCTAAAGCCCAGAGTCAGATGTTGCACATATATTTCACATCCGCCTAACTTTCCCGGACGATGATGGATGGAAATGCATTGTGCTCCCATCAACAGATGGAATGGAACGCACGGATAATCACGGTGTCTACGTTTGGGATTTTTAGCCCACGTTTTGTGTCGTGGGCATGGGCAGGTCACGTCCCGGCTAGAAGCAACGTTGGCCGGTGGTTCGCGTCTCGTGACGGAGTGGCGGACCAAAGGGAGGGGGAACGCGCCCCAGAGGACGTCAACCACGGAGATGGAGCGGTGAAATCAGC
Source organism: Lampetra planeri (assembly GCF_965212315.1). Classification (NCBI taxonomy): domain Eukaryota; kingdom Metazoa; phylum Chordata; class Hyperoartia; order Petromyzontiformes; family Petromyzontidae; genus Lampetra; species Lampetra planeri. Next base: position 2,718,566 of record NC_136145.1, on the reverse strand, counting down.
TCGGTGCTGGGTGGATTTTTGCATCGTAGGACCGCGAGAGATTGCAATGCCTTGGGGAGGCCGTCATCCAGCAGTGGATTTAATTGATTATTACGTGATTACGACGGTTCGAATAATTTACGAGATTCATAATTCGTGCGTATGGAATCGTCCTGTCGATGCCCCACGGCCCCCTCTGTGATCCCATTCTTCCATTGCTCCCTTTAAAAAAAGAAAATATAAACCTCTACAGATGATGCCACAGCCCCTGGGGGTTGATGTTGCTGGTCAGGTCATCTGGAAATAATCGCACAACTTTTCCCTTCGCCCTCAAGGTCCCAACCCTGTTGACAGGCGCGGTTAAATCAACAGGCAAAATCTGCTGGATGTCACCGACTCTGCACACGCCAGAGACCCATCACTGTGCCGTCAGCAGCACTTGCCACTCGGAAATTTACTCGACGTGAGAATGTAATAATAATAGTGCACATAATTATTTAGAGTCCCTTTTCAGTCTTCCTGCTGGACCAACGCCTCTCTATGCCATGGGGGTCGTTTCTCCATCCCCTGGAATTAATTTCCACCGGGTCTGTCTTGGCCGGTTACTCCGGTAAAACCACTTCCAGTGTACCTCGTGCCGTGGCTGCGGCTACGGGCCAAGTGTCCACTGTAGTTCGACGAGCACCCTGGAAAATATTCCGTGAGGCTATAAACCCTGACTATACTTCACCGCTTTGGTTGGTGCAAGTCGGTGAAGCGTGGCACCCAGGACAAGTTCAGATATGACTCGCCACAGATGTCGGCCGTGACCCGGAATTCGAAATCGGGTCGCCAGGTTCGTCAAGCAGTACGAACCACTGCGCCACTACTCCACCAATTTTACGAATTAGAAGAATTAACAGATCGATAATTTCAGCGAGTGAGAGCCCATTGGGGTGACAAGTCTCTTTGTGCCAGGGGAGACCGGCGTAAACAGGAATTTGAAGGAGATGCAGCACATTGTGGGTGTTTACGCTGTGGAGTGCTTGTGCAATGGTTGAAATTGTCACTGAAATAAACTGTTTATTGTATTTTAACTTAAACTGTTCCAGGGTTACAAACTCTAAACGGCTGCTTCGTAAGAACTGGGGGGGGGGGGGAGAGTATATCAAGGACTGCTGAAATTGAAGTATCCCTGTACATTTCCAACAAGCGACAATTTGTGTGCGCGCGCTAAGTAATTTGAAGTTGAATAACAATTTCCTCAAAGCCGTATTCATCAGTTTATGTCAAGGAAGCAATCGAGTCGTTCACAGGTCCAGCGGTGTGCATTTTGTTCGTGAAGGAACCCGTCCAAAAAAAACAAATAGCTCCCACTCGCTCTATCGCGCACGCGATCCGACCGGAGCATAAAATAAAGAAGCGAGGTTGGGCAAAGGAGCCCTCCTTCCTACTCTTGCCACCAAGACGGGTTTAATTAAACCGCCTTGGCCACAATGCCACCTGTTCTTCTGCCTCGGCGTGGCTGGGTGTTATTTCCAAGCGAACGGACCCACCTCCGCCGAAGTGAGGCCTTGGGAAAGTTTATTTCACAAAAGCGCTCTCGGCTCGAAGAATGTTTTGGCACCCGAGTGCCAGGGGGAGGGGAGGGAGGGGGGGGGCTCCTGGCCGTGTCCCATCGCCGAGTGTTACTTTTCGTACCTGCAGCTTTTCCCAGAGTCGCACGTAATGCGTCCCCACCCCTAGCTACCCCCCGCCCCCCGCCCCCCGCCCCTCCCCACCGCCCCCCCCCCATGTCTTTTCTTGTTCAGCAGCAGCAGCAGCAGCAAGCAATATAAATTTTAAATATCAAGCGAGTATAAACTCGATGTAGATGTAGAAACAAATCCTGCATTCGGACCGCGCGCAATTTTTAACCACGCGACGTTCTTCACAGGTGACGATAATCATTTTTTTTGTTGCCATGAATGTGCCAATTGTCAGCCAGGACGACCTCGTCAGTGAGGGATTTTCCAGGCGAAATACCCAAGTCATGATAATGATAGTAATATTATCGGCATTATCACGGGGACGTGAACGTACACTGGATATCAAATCGCCACAGATGACTACTTCAAGATGGAAAGACACGTCACGAGAAGTTCACCGCTGAAACATTCAAACTGGAGAGGTCAGCTCAATTGCATCGTGTGATGTGATACAAACCCAGTTGGATTTTCCCGAGAGGCTCCACGCGACCAAATCTCGGTGAGCGATGCAGGACGGAAGGGACACCGTGCATCGATGGGGAAACAGATGGGAGGCGTATGTTTTGTGGTTAACGCGCTGCGCGACGAACCCAGCGACCCGAATTCAACTCCCTCTCGCGGCCAACACCAGTGGCGATTATCTGAACCAGTCCTGGGCCTCCCCTAGGTCGACTCAGCCTCAAATGAGTAGCTGGTGCAGTGTGCACGCATCGCCACTGGGGAGACAAAGGCGGCCGGGCGTGGTGCTGGCCACCCACCCCCTTGTGTGCCGTGCGGGCCTTCATAGGCGCTCGCACACAGCACTTGCCCCAACAGTATGTTAATGCTATATGGGGGATCTTTGTCTTTGTGTGTGTGTGTGTAAATATAAATATGTATTTCCATGTGCGTGCATGTGGTCGCACAATTGAGCGGAGAACCGGGTTGCTAAAGCGTAGTCAGATGGCACAGTGGGGAGTGCGGATGGTATCTGAGTCAAGTTAACCTATAGCACCTGGGTCTGTCCCATCACCTGTCCGCGAGGATTTGAGGCTTCACGTGGCGCAAAGTGCACCTAGCTTGGCACAAGCGTCGCCGTGACGCCACTGCCACATCGTGGTGAATGGAATTCAACATGTGTGTTTGTGTACCTGTGGGATTGTGTAACTGCGATGCGAATTTGTTGGTATTTGATGCCAAAAAAAAGGGGAAAAACACGATTATTATATTATGGTATTTTATTGTTTAAACGTCAATAAAACAAATTGCTGTAAAGTCTATTTTTAATGGCCTGTGCGGGCTTTCCCCAGGCTAAACTATTTACAGGCGATTAATGTAATTAAAATGTACGTTAGAAAATCTTGTATATATCGGCTGGTGCCAATGTTTTAGTAAATGGACCCTTTGCCTGGAGACATCAGCCAGTTTAGGCAGCACGCCTGACTTTGCTGACCAGACATTGAATGTCAAATCCGGTCCAGAGTTTTGCTTGCGTTGATCCAATGCTCATTGGAGGGCCGTGTTGCTGATCGGATGTGTAAAAGGTGCATTTTTTTTATTTTTACGTGTAGAGACAAATGTATTTCGTTATGAAGAGTCTCCACATTGATGCTGAACGATCGGTTTGCGTTGTATACACAAGGAGATTTACTATTTAAACACGTTATTCATAATTCCATGGATATCACGAGAATAAAGCAATATCCCCATACGTTGTTTTGATGAATGTTTTCACCTTCACGTGTTTGTTGAGGTTTATTTATGGCTTTTGACCGCTCCGCGTCGTAATCGTTGCCTATTATTCTCCTTGCAAATTGTTTCGAGTTTATTTTTGTAACCCAACTCCCCCTTTCAAAGGGACTGCAAATCGACGGCATCTCACACGATCGTAAATAATTAAACGTCGCAATTCACAAACGCACGACTTTACGAATTGTTTAACATTTTTTATATCGGTACACGTGCGCGCGCACACACTTGCAATCAACCTGCAGGTCTTTTGTAGAATTTTTATTAACGAAACTTGGCTTTTTTTTGTTGTTGTCGTAAGCGAGAAGCACTTGCCAATGTCGTCCGCCCCGTGCAGTTTGAAAGGGGGTGGTGGATTTGACACTCGCACGAGGGTGTCACTTTCCCAGGGCACGCGGGCTGAGGAAGCCGAGGCAGTCCCAGCCATTGTCACACCTCCGCTTGTGTAACGTGTCACTTTATCACCAGCCACTTGAAACGGGCAACACGTTTTTTGCTATGGAAGTGTCACCTGCGAATTCTCCGAAAGGAGTTTATATGTCGGGATGGCACAGGCACAACTCAGACCGACTCCGACCACAACGCCGAGACAACTTCACTCGAGATGTGTGCCGAAAAGCTCGCCGCTCCTGAGTCCAGCAGCCCTGTCTGCGCTCACCCCGCCGCAGCCACCGTCGCGGTCACCGCCGGCAAGGGCAAATCCGGCGGCTACACGCGCCTCAACAAGCCGGCGGCGTCCTACACCGCCCTCATCGCCACCGCCATCCAAGACTCGCCGCAGAAGAAGCTGACTCTGTTGGAGATCATCGGGCGGCTGCAGCAGCAGTACGAGTGCTTCACCGGCGCCTACAAGGGCTGGAAGAACAGCGTTCGCCACACGCTCAGCGTCAACAAGTGCTTCGTCAAGGTGCCCCGCGACGCCAGCCGCCCTTACGCCAAGGACAACTTCTGGACGCTGGCGGCCGTCGATGACTACGTGAACGCCGACGGCACCTTCCGACCGCGCAGGCGACGCGCCGGCAAGCGGAGGGGCGCGTCCGACGAATGCGGCCGCGGCAGCCCGGACAGCGGCAAGTCGGCGTCACCGTCCCGTCGCTCCGACGGCAGAGCGCCGAGCGGGAGTCACGACGACACCCCGCCGCCCCCCCCGCCGGCGAGCGGCAGCCCGGGGGGGCAGTCCAGCGCGAAGTTCAGCGGGCCCTTCTCCATCGAGAGCCTGCTGCAGCCCTCGAAGGGCGAGGCGCAGGCGGCCGTGGTGAGAGCGAGACGGGCGTTCGCGTTCGCCGGCGCCGAGACGCGCTGGGACGCGGCGGCGTTCGGGCTGCTCGCCCACGAACGGGCTCGCTTGGCGCTGGCGGACACGCTCGGGCTGCTGCCCCTGCACCAGCAGCAGCGCAGCCCGTGCAGCTGCCCTTGGCCGGCAACGAGCGAGCTGTCCTGTGGCTGCCAGGTAACCTATCCTGGCACGAGAGCGGAGGGTGCCGCGTTCGGATTCGCGTCGGCGGCGGCGTACATGGGCATGCCGATGGCGTTCAGCAGTAGCGGGAACTTCTCGCAGCCCGTGTGTTAGGGGGGCGAGAGCCGCGGGGCTCTGTCCGCCAGGGAGCGGGCTCAGACGAGCTTTGTACATATTGGTCTGAAGTTTTCTTTGTTGTTTTGATTGAAAGAAAAAAATGCTTTTAAATTCAGGGCTGCAGCTTAACTTGGTTGCAATGTTTCCGTGTACGCGAACGTGGTTTTGTGGAAGTCTAGGACAGCTTTGAGCTTTGTCCTTTTTTTCCCCAAGAAAGAAAAATCTAAAATGTGTCAAAGTGTCAAACTAGCTTGGGGTGGTGTTTATCTCTGCTGATGGGCCTTGAGCCATAAGTGACGGAAATTCCACAATCATATGCCAGGGGCAAGCGCCCACTACTTGGGACTGATGATGTTTAATAACCCGATGGGATTGGGTGAAACACCAAGCAGAAGATGAACTTCAAACCACTGCGCTACAGCTGCCAGAAGTACGATCACCACTGACACTCAATTCGCTGGGCTGCCATGGATGAAGTTTCGTTTCAGCCCTGAAACGTTTAGATATTATTATTATTTTCATCCCATATACGTTAGCACTTTTTTAAAATACATAAATATTATTTCACCTCTGCATTGTCGTTAATATTGCTGATGTTTTTGTTCACGCGTTTGCTTATCCAACAGTATTTAGTATACGGTATATTAATATTTACATTAGCTTTTTGCCCTTAGATGAAATTAAGTTTTATATATATTGTGTAGAGACATACGAATTAAAAACGAGGCTTATTCCATATATTTATTCGATCGTTTTAACGCAGGGATCCGCAAACCGAATTCCGTAAAAATAAAAACCGAACTCGATATTTCAAGAAGCCGCAGTGCAACGTGATACATACGGGAAACGGCTGGTGGCCCTTTCATAAATAATGTCACCAAGGCAGTACCATTCAAGAGCCGCGTGTGGCCCCGCGTTTTGACTTTAAATGTCTCCACGATGATTACGACTCGGGATCGTGGTCACGTCATATATATATATTTTTTAGAATCGCGTGAATACTTTAAAGCTCAAAATACAACCACGGCTCCCAACGGAGACGCCGCTTCTGGTCGAGCCGGTGGGCAGCTGCTCTTCAAATGAGACGAAAGCAAAGTAACAGCGCTCAGAAGAAGCACGGGGTTAAGTAACGGCGAATATAACATCCAGTGAAAAACCCGACTCCACCACATCCATAGCTGCCAAACGTCAACATTCGCAAAGAAAGACCGCCGGGATTAGGTTCAGAGGTTAAAGACAAGAATGTAGATGGAATTCAAAGCCTCTTATATAATGTTTATTTTTAACGCCCATACCCGTGTGATTATCTATTTTAATTTTATTTGTTCGTCCTGTGATGAGAGACGTGGACGCGGCGTGCGGAGAGGCAAGAGAGGTACCGCCTCGTACCTGACGTGCGTGTCGTGTGTGTGCTTGTGATTTTGAGAGGCGTGTCTTCTCTCCGCGGTGTATTTAAAGTGCGTGCGCGTTTCTCGTCGGGCTCTGCCAAGCCGCCGCTTGTATGTGTTTAGTGCTCTCATAGACATTAATATTATTTTACTATATATCATTTATAATAAAAAAAAAATACAACTTATGAAAAACGTCGCCGTGCCTCCAACGTGTGGTGAACGCGTCCGCATGCCCCAAACGCCATTCACTTGTCTGTGAGAATTTGCAAAAACAAAACATGATCACGTGTACCGCGTTGCCCGTAGCCGTTGCCTACAGATAATGGATGACTGACGATAACTATTGCCACCAGTGATATACACACATAAAAAACATTATCCGGGACATATCGTTGAAAGAATAATATCTCACAAGAGTGGGAAAGTGGAGACAGACATGGACATAGCCATTGTCTTTAGTGAACGAGTGGCGTATTGTTAAGCAACTGGCAAAAAACCGGGACTTTAAATGTACTGGGAAAACTTACAACATTCCAAAGACCTGCTCGCTCAAAGAGAGGACAATCTTTGGAAAAGCAGGACAGGTGGCAGCTCTAGCCAGGGCTGCAAATCAAACTCAGTAGGCTTGGATTCTTAGAAAAGTGCGCAAACCACAACTCCACCGCTATCCCCTCCACCCCTCCACCGCTTTCCACCTCTCTACCGCTCCACCCCTCAACATCTCCACCGCGTAAGTATAAATGTGTCGAAACCCTCCACCACCCGACACGGCCAATCAGTAAGGGATTTCATAATCAACGTTTTTGGGTTAAGATCGCGTAATTTATAAATTCCATAATTCGATAAATAACGCGATCTAAACCCAAAAACGTTGATTATGAATAATATTGGTCGCGAAAGCCTACGTGTTAAACTGAGTAAGGGATTTGTCTATTCTGGCAAATCGCCCGATGATGCTGGATGTATTTACCAGCGAAACGTCGTACTCAGATTGTAAATGTTGTGGATTCACTCTCCAACACACGGGTGGGCTGAAGTAACAACTAATTGGCGTTTTAATTACGCGACAAATCCCTTACTGATTGGCTGTGTCGGGTGGTGGAGGGTTTCGACACATTCATGCTTACGCGATCTAACTCCAAAAACATTATGAACAAAATCAACGCATGAACAATCACTTCGCGTGATGTCGCAGGTCTCAAACCTGCCCACCGAGTGGCGACACAGCAAATCAACTCCTCTGTGTGTATCATCGGCCATCCCTCCGATATTCGGCCACGGTAGGAGCGAAAAATTGGCAGTTTTTTTTCTTCTTCAGAGATGCACGGTTCGAATCGGGCAGTCGGCACTGGTGAACACCGCAGGTGTAATGACCGTAAAAAACGCGCTGTCTGCTGCACGCGTGCACGTTGAAGATTCGGGTTTTGTTTCATGATTCGAAGAAGAGAGCTGGCCATTGCTTGCCGGGCGTCACGATCCAAGTTTTAAACATTTGAAAAAAATTACACCGTAAATTATCCATAATAAAAGGTTTTTTCTTGGGTTAGATGGCGTAAATATTAACGTGTCGTTAAACCCGCCACCACCCGACACAGCCAATTAGTACGGTTTGTTACGTAAACAGAACATGCCAATTCATTACTAGTACAGCACACTGGTGTGTCGGAGAGTACATACATACCATTTACAATTCGAGTACGACGTTTCGCCAGTAATTACAACTAGCATCATCAGGCGACAGACAGATTTTTGAAGAAATCTTCCTCCTTCAATCTTAAATTGATGTATAAATGTGATGTCGTCACTCGTGAGCCAATCGGGCGCGAAGGCCAGAGGGGGGTGGGGGTGGGGGAGTGGTTAAGGTAGCATGTCAATTACGAGGCATATCCATTACCGGTTGGTTTATTCATAGGTAAATCGTAAAATTGCTCAGTTGAGGAACAATCGTCTCCCGCTACCGTGAGAACTTGGTAGTAACCCTCCCGCAAAAAAAAATCGCGCTACTCAATTGGGTCTTTCCTGGGTTAAAGGAACGTAATTAACGTACAAGTCACTTCTAGATTTGAAGCTTTCGTGACTGCAAGGATTCATACTCTTAGTTCTTTCGGTAAAGTCACGTAGGTAAAAAAAATGAAATAAAAATTGATACAAATAAAACAATAAAATCACGACGTTTCGGAGGCAACACAAGTCTCTGTCATCAGGTGGGACCGTCACAGCCAGATTTTCTGCATCAAGTGAATTGATTTGCTGCTTGATGCAGCAAATCTCGCTGTGACGGTCCCACCTGATGACGGAGACTTGTGTTGCCTCCGAAACGTCGTGATTTTATTGTTTTATTTTTATTAATTTTAATTTCATTTTTTTACCTACGTGACTTTACCGAAAGAACTAAGAGTACGTACAAATCACGTTTTGCTCAAATGAGGATTGAGGAGGTGCTCAGCTGATACGGTCTACGAGACTCTGTATTAGTCTTCGTGTATGTGGATCTGTGCGAGTCTCCGATTGAGTCTGTGTCTCTGTGTAGGTTCTGGGATCTCAGTTTGAGTCTTATCAGTCTTTGTGCCTCCGTGTGTATCTACGTGTCCTTGTCTGCGTGCGAGTCTGTGGGTCTATATGTGAGTCTGGGTGAGAAAGCACTAGATGATAGCCACTGCCAGCACATTACAGAATCTCAACGAATCCACGTGCACGCATCATCATCATCATCACGTGAGAGTGGAAAACCCGGAGTGGACTTTGTTGCCTACGTATCGCTGTCAAATCACACGGTTTACCCCGTATTCTTGTAAAGGGAAAATGAGTTTTCATGTCCGTACGGCGTAAAGCCGTTTCAATACGGGCAACAACAAAACACGTTTATCTATTTGTTTGTGTTTCTCTCTTGTTGATGGGACTTTGTAGAATGAACGTTGGGTTTGACCAATAATGTCTGAATTGCTCTGTAATAATGTAGGGCACTGATAAGAGGTTGACAACTATGCCTACGCGACCCTGAGCCGCGCAGCTCCGTACACAGTTTGTAACTTGCGGAAGCGTAAACGTTTACAAGCGGCTCGTTTCAAACGAGACGCACTTCAACAGTTTACAATTCATCAGCTCGACGCAAACTGTGACAGTGCATCGCTTCCCACCGCAAGCAGCTCCAGTGCCACGATTCCGGGGGTGCCATGAGCTCACCCCCCCCCCCCATCGCCCCCCTTCTGGGAGCGGTGGTGGAGCTGGCCCCCTAAGGGTGGGTGGGGGGCTCTTAGCAGAAATAATTTTAGCCCCCCCTCCCCCACGTTCTCTTCTTGCTATGTACTGCGGAGTATAAACTCCGAGTCAGATAGACGCGTGACGGAGCTTCTTCTTGTGGCCATAAGACGCAGCTCAACGTGTTGGTTAAAAACACCTTTGGAAGGGGGGGGGGGGGCGGAGGGAAATAATTATATGAGAGGCGACGTTCCGGGCAATGATCCTTTTTTCATGAAGCACAAATTACGACGCCAGAGAGCTGTTATTTGTGCTTTTGCATCACTGACGACGCAGCAGCAGCAGCATCATCAAATAATTCGAAGTGGGACTTTTCGACAGCAGGGGTGTGAGCAGCCAAATTGCAGAGCTTGCACCGCTCACCGTTATAACTCTTACTGGACATGTGTACAAAAAAAAATAACAACGTCATAGCTCAGCGGATTCCTACAGTCTTAATACATATTATGATCAATAAAGACTCCGCCAAAGCCGGCGAATGGGCGGTGAAGGGAAAACACTTTTCTAGAATTTGTTTCTAGAACGCACAGCGAAGCGAAACGTCGGACAAGCGCGGCACAGCGGCGGTGAAGGCTCTGTAGCCGTGGCGTCGGACACTCGTGGGCCTTGCGGCTGCTGTTAGAGCCGCTGACATCAAGCTCACAGAGGGCCTCAGGTTCTGACCGTGTTCTCCGCAGAGTGTGACATCTCGCACCACCCACTCCCACCACCACCGCCACCACCACCGCCAGAGTGAGCTCCTGGGAAAGTTTAGGGCACAAAAGCTTTCCCTTCCTCAAGGGAAACACTTGGCACCTACTTGTCAATGGGGCACCTCCCCTCCCCTCCGATGCCTCCAGGGCATCCCGGCAGATGAAGGGTGGGGAGTGGAGGCCCTCATCAAAGACGAACAACAAACAACACTCAACACATTCGTCAACAGCGGCGGTGACGAGTCGACAACCTTCCTCAACGAAGTCCTCGTTTGGGGTTGCATCAAATGACCCCTACCGCAGTCGCATCAAAGGTATACCCGTGCCACTATGTGGGGCAATCAACAGTGGTCGTCCTATAGGGCAGACTCGCTCCTGTCATAGGAATGTGGAATTATTGCCATGTGAAAAATAAATTCCCCTCCGGTATCCGATTAACTGTAAAAAAAAATTGCTTTTCTGCTCAAATGAGCATTGGGTTGGCGGTCACCTCCCGTCCACAGCTCTGGTCCTGTGTTGGAAATTCCACATTCCTATGAAGAGGGGGGGGGGGCGAGTATATACATATACAACCGCGATAACTTCCGCACAAAGTGGCCCCCGACGTGCACACGTGCACGTTGAACTCACCTCGCACCGCGCGCAGTCAACCGTTAATAATCCGGATGTGCGGGTTTATCCACCCCGAGAAGGATGATGGGTCGAGTCAACTCCCAAACCGCGCATTTGAACTCGCGACCTCCGAGCGCGCCTGGCTCTGGCGTGGACCGAGACAGATGAGGCCACGACTCACGACATTCGGCACGTGGGCCGTCAGTTCTCCACCTTTCTAAAGGCGGCGTGTGCTTTTTATTTATTTATTACGATCAGTGGAAACAAGAAGATGCTCGGTGTATTCGGCACTTTGTTTCGTTCATCATTTCGTAAATTTTTATTTTTTATTTTCATAACTTGGCTTTACGTAGCTCGGGGTGGGGGGGGGGCAAACTGAAGTGTTGATGAGTTTCACCATGTGCATCACCAAATATGTGCGTATTAATAACGCTCTTGGGGAGGATTGGTGGCGCAGTGGTTAGCGAATCGATCCCAGCTGCCTAAGTTCGATCGCCGGCCACCCCGGGGAGGCCAGAGGAGGGCTGAGCCCTCCCCCCCCTCGTTTTTAAGTCTTCGCCTTCCTTGCCTCCCCTTCAAATGATTCTCGTCAACTCGTGACGATGGCGGTGATTGTTACAGCCGGAACAATCCGCGACGCCGCTCCGAGAATGATGACTGGCCACGCAGCGTCCATCACCGGCACGGAAAATCTGTTCGTTGGATTATTAGAAGGATACAACGATGGAGTGATGTTCGGCACAGTCGGGTGAAAATAGGGCTCTGGGTCCAAGTGCAGAGTTAGCACGGCGCGAGGAGTCGCAATCGTGGGTTTATCAAAACGTCCGTCGAGTGCCTCAACGCAACACACGCGGTGATGAACACGGAGCGCCTCCGGTCGGAGCGAAGCGGGTTGTGAGTGGCCACAAGGTGAGAGAGGTGGTCGTTTATTGATGGGTTGGATACATTGAGAATTCTACGAGGATGGAGGGGGCACCGGTTGGGGATATATAAGGACACAGCAGGGCATGCGATTAGGATGGGAGGGGGGGCTTGGGGCCTGAAGCTGCTGTGGCCGTGTGTTATGCTGGTTGAAACAAATGTATTCAATAATCTCGACTTGGTTAAAACCCCTTTCAATAATATTTGATCCGTATGGACAAGTCTTACCTTGTGACGCCGATAGGGTCTACTCGCAAGGCAGTCGAGCAGCGCTTCGCAAAATATTGAATGAGAATTGAATCCCCTGGTGACGATGGGTGATGAAGGCTCGTGATGATGGTGGGTTTTTTGTCTGTCTCTCCCCTTTTCTTTTGAACAAGGCCATGGTGGCAGTGTTTGGCGTCATTGTCTGTTATAACAATTCCTAATACACTCAACCGTATCCACGAGTCGTAGCTACAGAATTTGGATTCTCGAGTCCTGGAACCCTCTCACTTTCGCTTGTTAAATACTGCACAACAATTTGTCATTTTATAAAATCTCACTTCTAAAACTAGGCCCGAATGGGCTCTTACCTGGGCCACGCGTAAATGTCACTTTGACCTGGGGTGGTAGACACGGGGCCCAGCGGTCACGTGTTGAGAAGAAAAACCTATTTTTTGTTTTACCAGATAAGGCCCACTGAGCTATGTAGCTCTTTTTCAGAAGCAACCTGGCCACAAATGATAGCTCAACGAAGCGGCTTATCACGTGGAAATGTACAGCAGCCAAATACTCTAAACGCGTGATGTTGATTCTAAACGTGGAGGGAAAATCCACGCGACCACGGGGAGAAAATTCGAACTCCAAATATATATATAGGCGTCAGGGTCGGGTTCGAACCCTACGACCTCCTGCATGCCTGGCGAGGTAGTTAACATCTCGCCACCGTGACACCCTAGTGTCTCAGCTCGAACCCGCAGTCCGTCCTGGTTAACACCGCAACATACTCCACGGCGGACGTTACGAATATCCCATGAAGTCATTCGAGGAAGAGTGCACACTTTTTTTGAACAGTTTCTGAGCACATGGTGCAAAAGGTCGAACGGCCAGCAACGTACAGCACTGTCGATGTTTTCATCGATAAGATACGACACTAAGGCGGAGCGGTGCGAGGAGGAATGCCGGGAGAGAGGTGGCGTGACCTGCAGTCTGTCAAGTTAGAAAACATACAGTCGTGTACTAGCACATTTTGTATTGATTCGGAAACGCACAATAATTAATCGTCGTTCCGTGCTGAGAAAACAGAGAAAGAGCCTCCCTTTAAAACGAGTCTTGTGACTCGGCGGGGCCGTCCATAAATGACGTCACGCACCTAGGGGGGGGGAGGGGGGTCAGACATTTGTGACGATGTGTGACGAGGGGGGGGGGGTTGAGAAATGTGACGTCACATAAAAATGCGCTACTTTAAATAAATATAGACAACACGTTTTACTTAATTAAATAAGCGTTTTAATAAATGTTTTCTCTTACAACATCAGAGTGCAGTGCCACATTAATTACGCACTACAATGACAATAGTTTAAAGCGATTTGAAGCATGTTTTTCTGGGGGGGGGGGGGGGGGGGGGCGGCAGAGCTTTGTGACGTCATATTTGAGGGGGGGTGTGACTTTTTGTGACGCCGTGTGACGAAGGGGGTCAAAAATCGTCCAAAATCGCGTGACGTCATTTATGGACGGCCCCTTTATCTCTCTCTCACCTGAATACGGTCGCTTGTGTTGCGATCGAAACGTCGTGATCTATTAATTTTCCACTCACGTGACTTCATCGAAAGAATCAAAGAGTATGGATTCCTGCAGTCACGAAAGCTTTAAATCAATAACAACGATTCATATTCTTGGTTCTTTCGGTAAAGTCACGTAGAAGGGAAATAATAAAATAATAAAAAGAAAACATAATAAAAAAATTTTAATTAGGGAAATAATAAAATAATAACAATATAACATGATAAAATATTTTATTATGTTGTTTTTTTATTATGTTTTATGCATTATTATTTTATTATTTCCCTTCTACGTGACTTTACCGAAAGAACCAAGAAGATGAATCCCTGCAGTCACGAAAGCTTTAAATCGAAAAATAACAACTATGTTGTTCACGCGGATCTGTGTTCAACTCCCGTGGGAAAGCCAAGCGCGCCCCCTGGTGTCTGCAGCGATGTCGGTTCTGCGCTGACATCTCCCCCAGTCTCAAGATCGCACCACCCCCCAACCCCACCCCCCTCACTCCCGCGAGATGAAAAGTGACGCTAATTAATGAATCAATCGCAAAGGCCGTTCGCATCATCTGCCCCGTGCAAAGTGGGTGGGGGGTGGTGCCGGGTTACAGCAGCGCCCGTGTGTTCTCGACCGGCAGAGGTCAAGGATGGATGGATGGAAGATGGTGCGGGAATTCATGGCCGCAGCCGCGTTGACTGCTTCCACCTCATCTTCTTGGTTCTTTCGGTAAAGTCACGTAGAAGGGAAATAATAAAATAATACAAATAAAACATAATAAAATAATTCTCACGACGTTTCGGCCACAACGCAAGCAGCCGTCCTCAGACACTGTCTTTCCGACAGACCTGTTCTTCACGTAGGTAAAGAAAATAATAAATAATAAATAACATAAAATATAAAATAAATACACTTTTATTTATTTAGATTTTTAATCTTTCATTTTATTTTTATTTATTTTATTTTACCTACGTGATTTTACCGAAAGAACCAAGAAGATGAATCCCTGCAGTCACGAAAGCTTTAAATCGAAATGCTTCCACCTTGCCATTGGTCAGAGCCCTGTGGTTGGGACATCGTGGGTCATAAGGAAACGCCGATTGGCCTCTCTCTAAGTCAGATCAGCGACAGCAAACATCACTGCAATGTTACGTACGACCCTTTATCAATCCACTGCTGGATGAAGCTACACCCCCACCACCCACACCCATCCACCACCTTTGGGTCAAGGTAATTGTTTGCTTGATTGGTCATACTTCACCACGCTGGGCAATGTGGGTTGGCGAAGACTTTGCCTCACGATTAGACCAGGCAGATCCCTCGCCGCTGCCGTTCGCCTTGGGCGGGAATCAAAGTCTGCGGGGGTTAATAGTTAACGCGGCGACGCGCTCACCCCCGCCCTCCATCTCCCCCACCAAAAATGTACATTAGCCCAAAATACACGCGACACAAGGAGTGGTGCTCGTAACGATGTGCGAACGAGACGGTAAGAGTAGACGTACCACCCCCCATACTCATTCTGTCTCCCGTGACACCAACCGCTCATTCTATTTATATGCTCGGTTCGTACAGACGGAATCTCAAAAACAGGCTACGCTTACATCTCTCTGCCTCTTGTAAGGTCTCAAGACTTAATCACCCCCTTCTCTCTTGCTGCGGCATGTCCAAGCAGAGTGAGTGAGTGAGCGTGGTTAAATCTTGGCTGGGAGACTGCCCGCGTACGGTGCAAGCATGCCGGTGGGGCCGAATGATGTTTGAACTTTGTTTATAATTTGTGATAGAAATAACGTGTTGCATCGGTGATTAACAAATGCATTCGGTGATGCTGCTACTGCGTTGGCAGCGGTGCGTAAGCACAAATAGCTAACAAAAAAAACCTCAACGCATTCGTCGACAACACTCCCATAAGGGGGAATATATAACAGGCGACGTTTCAGGCAATTACCCTTCATTGTGTTTTAAAGAACAGGCGATGTTTTGGGCAATTACCCCTTTTCATTGTGCTATGACGAGGAATAATTGCCTGGAAACGTCGCCTATTTTATATAAGTACATTTTTGGGCCACTTATTAATGAATGTGAGTTTTAGAAAATATAATTATTGGTATGAAGTTTAACACCGTCCATTACCGGTGTGATGTTTAACTCTGTTTCATATTATGCACCGGAACACGTTTTTGCGGTTATAGTATTTACTAATGCTATGATGTTATTAAATGTCACAGTAATGTTATACTGTACTGTACGTCACATTTATTGTTAAATGTGTAACTCCACAATCTGTTCGCTGTTACAGTGTCCATCTCCGTTCTAAGAGTCGGAGGGATGAAATCAGCTCGTGTGCCGGGTGATCGTGGCCTCACGGAATCGCGGGAGATGGCGGCGGCTTGGGGAGGCCTCCATCCAGCAGTGGATTGTGATGTTGGTCATGACTATATATTTGTGCACTACCGTTGTAGCAGTGCCTTCCTTTTTTTTTGGCCGACGGGTGTGAACTGGAACGTTCGCTTCCACGTTGGTTTGGCCATGTTTAGTAGTAGGTTTTTACCCTTTCAACTGGTACAAAAAACTGACACCTTTATACAAGGCATCATGTTTGCGATAACCACAACACAATCAGTCAAAATGCAAACAAAAATAAATAACTCTGATGATGATAATGATATGCACTGCCCTTGAAGTTGATTGGTCCACACCCGAGACAGCTTTTCTTAGAGCCTAGTCTCCATTGGTGTTGGACCAGATGACGCCAAAAGGCGTACAACTCAGTTGAAAGGGTAAAAACCTACTACTATATTTTGCCACTGGTAAAGGAGATGTCTCATAGTTGGCCATGTTTGTTTGTTGTAGTGCGGAATTAGAATGATGGCTTTAATTCTAGATTTGAAGCTTTCGTGACTGCAAGGATTCATACTCTTAGGGTTTTTTCGGTAAAGTCACGTAGGTAAAAAATAATAATAATAAAAAATAATAAATGAAAATAAATCAAATTAATCACGACGTTTCGGAGGCAACATAAGTCTCCATCTTCAGGTGGGACCGTCACAGCTAAATTTACTGTATCAAAATTTAGCTGTGACGGTCCCACCTGAAGATGGAGACTTGTGTTGCCTCCGAAACGTCGTGATTTAATTGATTTATTTTCATTTATTATTATTTTATTTTATTATTTTTTACATACGTGACTTTACCGAAAAAAACCTAAGAGAATGATGTCTTTAATCTAAGTTGTCTTGTGGTTGTTGTTGTTGTTGTTGTTGTTGTTTGACTTGCATCCCACTGGGATTTTTGCACAGCGTTGGTGTACGGTGCTTTTTTCTGGAAGACTTTGCTGTTTTTTCCTGGATTTTTCTGTTTGCGCATAGTCACTGTAAGATGTTTTCTTGTTCATATTTTAGTTTTTTACCAAATACATGAAACTGAAAAACTGAAAACGTTGCCTCATCGCCCGTGATGACCGTGAGGCACATGTCTCATTCAGGTCAAAAGCCTCCAGTAAATCACGTGACTTCGATGTGGCCACCCCCACTCTGAATCCCCAAAGCAGTCGTTCACGCTCTGTTCGCTCCTTCCGTCTCTCTACGTCTGGCTTCCCTCCGCTCTCATCACCACCCTCTCTCATTCCCGACGTCTTGGCCCGGTCATTCCTACTCTCTCTCCTCTCTCCTCCTCCTCCTCTCACATCCCGTCGCTCCGTCTTTCTTCCTGCTGCTCGTCTTGAGCCGTGACCTCTATTGTTTTTTCCAGTCACCTTGCCCTGTCCGCTGCCCCTGTGCCCAAGGGCAGCAGCTTCGACTCCCCTTCCCCGTGGCGTGGCCACGGGTACAGAAGTTCGTCACGCAAATTAAAATACAAATTTCATTGCGTAGAGTGTAACATTGCTGACATCGACGGTAGGGGCAATTCAATTTCAAAGAAACACTTTACGTTTCGATTTAAAGCTTTCGTGACTGCAGGGATTCATCTTCTTGGTTCTTTCGGTAAAGTCACGTAGAAGGGAAATAATAACATAATATTACGTCTTATTTTTATTATTTTATTATTTCCCTTCTACGTGACTTTACCGAAAGAACCAAGAAGATGAAACACTTCACGCTTACGCGGCAGAACTCGTTGAGATGCCGGTGTCACGCCCCCATCGCTGTGTAATGTGGTTTTTATATATTTTTTATCACAATCAGCAGGTGTTTCGGTGGGGGGGGGGGAGAGAAATAAAACTGGAGGGCTAAAAAACCACAACGTCAAAGATTATCGTGGCCACTGGCACGTGATCGGTTACGATTAATGGGAGTGCAGCGTTAACGCACGAAATGTGGTCAATAAAAAAAACCCAAGACGTGGTCAGTTTTCAAGGTGCCCGTTTAATTCTTATTATTTGGGTCTTTCTGCGATCGCATTCCACTGCAGTGTGAAGCGCTTCCAGACGTTCTTTGTATCTCAACGTGGTGGGTGGTAGCGGGGGGTGGAGGGGGGGGGTTACGCGATTATCCTAATCCCAAAATCATTGGCACGCCGCAATGTCAAGGAGCCACGCGATGCACACGCACAGCAAGAAAACCCTCCATCCTGCCCCAAACGTTTCTTCAGTGGAGAATCGGACGCGTTTGGCACTCGAGTCAGCTTGACGTCCTTGTGGGAGGACGGCGCTCTTCAATACCCAGTAATCAACTTGAGCCTCCTCCTCCTCCATCATCTGTATTATTGGCAGTGACGCCGGCCCAGCGCACGTGCTGCGTTCGCTGCTGCTTGCGTTGCAGGAGTTTCACGGTTCGAAATCCAGCGGTCACCCCGATTAACACTGCGGTGTGTATATTCTTGGTTCTTTCGGTTAAGTCACGTAGAAGGGAAATAATACAAATAAAAATAAAGCAATAAAATGTTTTATATATTTTTTTTTTATTATTTGTATTTTTATTATTTTATTATTTCCCTTCTACGTGACTTTATCGAAAGAACCAAGAATATGAATCCCTGCAGTCACGAAAGCTTTACTGCGGTGTGTATTATCCGTAACAATACGCGCCGTCTGTTTAACAGTGGACGTTAAAGAATCCCGTGGCGTCATTCGGAAGAGTAGGCCATTGTGCGTCTGCGTCACGGTCAACATTTGCCCAATTTGGTTTTTAAAAATTACGCCCAAAATTTCTCAATCGGGAGGACTTCCTGGCTAAACAAACTCGGTGCACAACTACGCCGCCTGAATGTAACATCATAAATAGTAGGCAACGTTTCGGACGATGGCCCTTCTTCATAACACGCGGGCCGTTGGCTCAAATATTGCCGAGCTTTGCTTGCAAACAAGTCCACGTGTTCCAGTTGCAGGGATGCATCGGTCCCAAGTCATTTGTGCAGACTGTACTTTCATTCATCATCATCATCATCACTCTCAGAATCATCACCGTCGTGCTCTCATTATTGATTACGATTGTTTACGTAGGAAGCCATCACCGAGTCTCATCTCCGTTTCAGCAGAGTCCTGCCAGAGGTGTACAGTAGAGGGCGACAATTGCTATGTTTTCCAATTAAGTATCGTAATTTGCAGTGAATGTTGTCAAATGTGAAAGACTTGGAATAAAATTGCCTACTCTTCTTCAAACGATTTTACAGGCCCCGAGACGTCTACGGTATGGCAGCAGACGACTTGTATTTTATGATTACTAAAACCCGCAATATTAACCAGGGCGGCCCACCCGAATGGAACCGCGAGCCTCTGCAACAAGTGGCGAAGGTGAGGTTGTCTAGTTGCGGGCGAGTCCTTGTCGTCCTCTTGACCCCTGGTCCACAGCTCGCAGTTTTATTAGCCCAGCGTGCCCATTACCTTACAGTTCAGATGCTTAACAAATGGACCCTTCATGACCAGTTATGCATGTTATTGACACGATTATACACACATGAATTGCTTTTTTTTTTAACCAGGTATGGCTCACTGAGCCATATAGCTCACTTTCAGAAGCGACCTGGCCACAGATAAATAGCTTAATGAAGTGGCTTATCAGCCACATACTATAAACGCATCTTGATTCTAAATGTGGAAAGAAAAATCGAAGGACTTGGAAAAAAATTATCCACGCGACAACGGGGAGAGAGACACGCAAACTACAAATCGACAGGCGTCAGGGTCGGGATCAAACCCACGACCTCCTGCATACCTGGCGAGGTGGTTAACATCGTGCCCCATGTGAGGAGGAATCAACGAGGGATAGAGGTTCGGTGGAAACGTAGCTAGATAGAGGCGTGATAAGGAGGCTGGTGAGAAAGTGGAGTGAATCAATGAGTGCTTGATCATCGACCAGATTGCTTCTCGTTGATGTCTGAGTGAGTGCACGGGGTGAGTGTGTACGCGAATTAGATCTTCTTCTGCTTTTGCTTCCACCTGTTTGCCCAGGAAACCCTCCCGAGTCTCGAGCCTGCTGAGATGTTTTCGCAGTAGGGGGCGACACTCGCTACGTACGGGCTCTCCCCAAATTAAGTGCGCGGGGTCACTTCTGCGAGTCCGATTGCGAATGTGGCGAATGACGGCGCGTATTTATTTCATGTTTAATACACCCGTCGCATTAACCAGGGCCATCTGGATTGTGACACTTGGTAAGTAGCGGCTTATATAGGTGAGTGCACAGGTGAGTGCACATGGGGTGGAGGCGTGGCTAAGGCGTGCAGGTGACCGCGTCAGGCAAGCTCCATCAATAACTTCTCACCTACTCGCCTGCACACGTTAGCGCGGTTGGATGCGTACGGTGCGAAGGAAGTTCAACAAACACACGCACAGGTGTGTATGCAACTGCATAGGCGAGAAAGTATGTGTACAGGTGAGTCGGTATATAGGTGTATATGTCTAGGTGCGTGAGTAGGTGAATAGGTGAGTAAATGGACAGTATATGTGAGTACATGATAAGGGGCCGTCCATAAATGACGTCACGCACCTAGAGGGGGGTCAAACATTTGTGACGATGTGTGACGGGGGGGGGGGTGTTAGAAATGTGACGTCACGTCAAAATGCGCAACTTTAAATAAATATAGACAACACGTTCTACTTAATAAATATATTTTTTAATAAATGTTTTTTCCTACAACATCAGAGTGCAGTGCCACATTGATTACGCACTACAATGACAATAGTTTAAAGCGATTTTAAGCATGTTTTTTTGGGGGGGGGGGGGGCGGCAGAGCTTTGTGACGTCATATTTGAGGGGGGGGGGTGTGACTTTTTGTGACGCCGTGTGACGAGGGGGGGGGGGTCAAAAATCGTCCAAAATCGCGTGACGTCATTTATGGACGGCCCCTAAAGTATTTATGCAAATAGAAACTTAGGTGAGTACGCATGCACGTGACTCTGTGAATAGGTATGGATAGATATGTGTATGATACAGGTGAGTAGGTGTGGAGGTGCATATGTTAGTGGGTCAGGGAGTCGGCGTGCGAGTCGGTATATACGTATGAGAGGAGGTATGTGTGTGTGTAGGTCGACTCAGCCTCAAATTAGTTCCTGGTGCGGTGTGTAAACATCGTCACTGGGGAGACAAAGGCGGTGGGGCGTGGTGCTGGCCACCCACCCCCTCGTGCACCGTTCCGGCCTTCATAGGTGCTCGCTAACAGCACTTGCCCCTACAGCCTGTTAAGGCTATACGCGTGTGTGGGTTGGGGGGGGGGGAAGTGGTGACTAACGCCAGTGACGATTTTCTGAACCGGTCCTGAGCATCACCAAGGTCGACTCAACCATGAAACGAAGTGCCCGGCTCGATGCGTAAACACGAGCGGGGGACATCGCTGCCAGACAGAGGCGGCGGGCGTGGTGCCGGCCACACGCGCGCGCTCTCCGCGTGCCCGTGCCGGCCTTCGACAAGGCGCTCGCCAACAGCACTTGCCCCCAGCAGTCTTGTGGAAGGCTCCTCGTGTGTGTGAGTGTGTGTAAGTGTGTGTGAGCGTGTGTGTGAGTGTGTGTAAGTGTGTGCGTGTCTGTGACGCGCGCTCCCCGCGGGGGATCAATCTGCAGGTGCGGCCCCGTGACGTCCACGCGCGCGCCACCCCCGCGCCCAGTCTCGCTCCGCTCCATCCTCCCATCACCCTCCTCCTCCTCCCATCATCATCATCAGCAACAGCACACCCCCCGTTCCTCCGCGCGCAGCCGCTGCGTATAATACAGTGCGACGGCGAGGCTTGGTAACTGTGTGTGTGTGTTCGTGTGCGTGTCTCTCTGCGTGCGTGCGCGCGTGCGTGCCTGTAGTCTGACTGTGCGAGTGCGCGGGCTTGTGTCTCGCGATGTGCGTGTGGCACTGAGTGAGAGTTGAGTCTCTCTGTCTCTGGAGCCTTCTGCTCTTTGCTGCCGGACCCGCCGATCTACTCCGCCGCCAGGACTCCGATGGATGGGATACCCCCAGATCCCGCAGGTAAAGGGGATGCCCTAACCCCCACCCCATACCCCCTCCCCCCTCCCACCCCTACCTCGGCATTGTTATGCGATGATTGTCGTTGTTGTTGTTGGTGGTGGTGGTGAATATCAAATATCACCTACCACCAGACAGCGCAGGGTGGTGAGTATCGCCTCGTGGTTGACAATGGGTATGGTCGCCGATAAGTTGGGTATGCCGACGGTGGTGGTACAGATCGTGGTTGGGGATGGGTGGTGGTGGTGGTGGTTGATGGTGCTAGTTGGGGAGATCGTGGTGATGCTTTCGTAGCGCGGTGCGCTAACCGCTGCACCACCGCTCCACGCGTGCACACGTACACACTTGCACACACACGCCATGAGCAAACACACAGATGCAACAAAGACAAAGATCCCCCGGATAGCCTTGTAACAGACTGTTGGAGCAAGTGCTGATAGCAGGCACCCAATGCAGTATAGACAGGCATGGCGCACGAGGGAGTGGGTAGTTAATACCACTACCAGCCGCCTTTGTCTCCCCAGTGATATTTACAAACCGCACCAGGTACTCATTTCAGGCCGAGTTGACTTAGGAGGAGAAGCCCAGAGGCGGTTCAAACATTCGCCGCTGTATTGGTCAAGAGCACGCTGCGCTACAGACCCGGCAACATGAGTTCGAGTCTCGTCGACGACTCACATCAGTGACAAGCGAGTTCAGAACTTGTCCTGGGGGCTTCGCTCGGGGGATCAACTCGGCCTTAAGTGCGAGCACGTGGCGTGCAGTGTCTATACACATCAGCGTTGGGGAAGACAAAGGCGGCCGGGCGTGGTGGTGCTCCCCACACCAATCCCTGGCTGTTTCATTCAACACGTTGACGTGGGCGGCACGTTGCGTGATTCTTGTTTGATGGTGGTCGGTTGTTGTTGGTGGTGGTGGTGGTGGTGCGAATGGTGATGTTGGTGGCGACGATCATCGTGGTGCAGTGGTGGTGTGGCACTGACTGTGGGACAGAGGTCGCAACCGGGTACCCGATACCCGGCTACCCGTACCCGGCCGGGTACGGTTACCCGTTTGCGACCCTGGTGCGGCCGGGTACGGGTAGGCCGTGAGTAACTGGTGAGTAACCGTTTGTCACTCATTTCGGGTAGGGTACGGGTAGGGAACGGGTACCCGTACCCGCCCGGGTACGGTTACCCATTTGCGACCCTGGTGTGGCCGGGTACGGGTAAGGAATCAAAACCCGTTTGCGACCTCTGCTGTGAGATCTCGTGGCTGTTGGTCTGCGCCAAGCCGGCTGCACACAGCTGTTGATAGAGACACGCATCCATCATCCACGAAACCGCACCACCCCCTTGCTCGAGTCATACTCTGTACCACATCCCCCTGGCTGCGATGAACGTTGCAATGCTCTGCGGATTGCATGCCAATGCGCTGTGCCAGCGTGTGCACACATGCACGGTATGGGCCGCTTTAATCTGTCCGTTACCCGATAAGAACCTCCCACACACACGTTGTTTTCTTTCCGTGGGGGGCATACTTCACCACGCTGGTCAATGCAGCTTTGGGGGGGGGGGTGCAGAACACGATCGGACGTTGCACTCACTGCCGTCGACTGCACACACGCTCTATCCAGGCTCAAGGGATCCTGCTTAGCTTGCGAGCTCATGCCTGGGTGAGTCGGTCACAGGCGTGGGTTGGGGTTGTGTGAGCACACAGAGGATGCCACTCCTCCGCTTTCCATTTGTTAGATTACATCTCAGGCTGAACGCATCACCCCCATCAACGTTCAACGCGATGGTTAGTTTGCACAATTGATGCAGC
This sequence comes from Lampetra planeri, assembly GCF_965212315.1. Classification (NCBI taxonomy): domain Eukaryota; kingdom Metazoa; phylum Chordata; class Hyperoartia; order Petromyzontiformes; family Petromyzontidae; genus Lampetra; species Lampetra planeri. Next base: position 2,694,746 of record NC_136145.1, on the reverse strand, counting down.
GTTCATGTCAGTCGGGGTTTTATTAATTTCCATTCTTTTAGTGCTGCTGTGCACGGGCAATCTCGAACCGAATCGGTCCCCGGAATTGATGGCACCGAGTTTTTCAGAAACGGCAAGCCTAGGCAGGCGGTTGTGCCTGGACGGTGCTTGGTTGGGTGATGCCATGCATTTGAAAAAGTACAGATCCTATACTTACTCTTAGGTTTTTTCGGTAAAGTCACGTAGGTAAAAAATTAAATTAAAATTAATAAAAGTAACATAAAAAATCACGACGTTTCGGAGGCAACACAAGCTTCCGTCTTCAGGTGGAACCGTCACAGCACGATTGCTGTATCAAGTAAGAAAAAAACCTAAGAGTATGAATCCTTGCAGTCACGAAAGCTTCAAATCGAGATCCTATACTGCAACATTCCGATGTTGTTACGGTTGGTATAGGCTGCGGGGCCACGTGATCGGCCGTACAGGGCATTTCGGCAAGAAACCGGTGTTGTGACCGTACGTCTGTGCTCCCCGAATCTCTTCCTGCCGAGTTCACCTGCAACCCGTGCCGCCCGGCGTTCTGTGAAAGCACCCTTGTGGTCAAGTAACCACGAGGATCGCAGTGACCATGCACAGGAGGAAAATGTACGTGGTCAATCCAAAAGCACGTGGCTTGTATATAAATTTCTGCACCCGTGTTTTTATGATTTTCTTTAAAGCATACGACTAAATATACTGGTACGTCTCGCCGTATCGCTCGATCATCAATGGGCAGCAGTAATTCAAGTGTAAGATGATATTGATGGCTTTCGACAATGGGGGAGACACTCAGCGCTCAGAGAGCCACTCGCGATGATAAATGGCAATCATCGGAGCGAAAGCCCTCCCTGCTGTGAGTTTCTGCCACCTGCACATTCTGACATTGGATGTAACCCCCTCCATATAATTTTACATCTGAATATCACTTACATGTTGGATTATGGGAATTATAAGTAATGCACGATGATGCATTATAAGATTTAGTTTTCACATGTAATGATAATGGGCACGTATAGGCTGCTGGATGAAGTGCTGCCCAACACCGCGACAGGTTGTATGGGTGGTTTAACCATACATCGATATGCTAGGCAGCAGAGGTGTGGACTCGAGTCATGTGACTTGGACTCGAGTCAGACTCGAGTCATGAATTTGATGACTTGCGACTCGACTTGGACTTGCATAACAATGACTTTGTCCCACCTATGAGATGTGGACTCGAGTCATGTGACTTGGACTCGAGTCAGACTCGAGTCATGAATTTGATGACTTGCGACTCGACTTGGACTTGCATAACAATGACTTTGTCCCACCTCTGCTAGGCAGTGCGTGGAGGGGTGGAAGGCCCACGACTAGTTCAGATGTCACTCCCCATTGATGTTGGCCATTAGCCGGGAATCAAACTCAGGTCACTGGGTTGGTAGCGCAGTGTGTGAGCCACTGTACGGCTCAAAGACAACTTGTTTACACCCTTACTTAATTATGAATGCGTGTTACTTTGAACGTGGAGTCGGTGTGTTTTTTAATGCGTCATGTATTTTTAAAGAAAATTTGGGAATGCAGGCCAGCTGAGAGTATTATACGTCACATAGAGCCCAGTGCTGTGCAATCATATTCAAAGTGAACGTGATTTCCGGCTGAGATAAGCATTAAGGCAGTGGCTCATTTCCTGTTCACTGCCTGAGCAAGTGGTGGAAATTCATACTCTTCGCTTTTTTCGGTAAAGTCACGTAGGTAAAAATAAAATAATAATAGATGAAAATAACTCAATTAAATCACGACGTTTCGGAGGCAACACAAGTCTCCGTCTTCAGGTGGTGGAAATTCCCTATTCCCGTGTTGTGGGCAGGTTTATCCATTGGACAGTCGCTCTTGACTAGCCCATACATTGCTGCTCATTGTATAAATCTCGGAGGGATGATGGGCCAAGTCGACTCTGAGCCAGGACTTGAACTCATAACCTGCCAAGTGCAAGCCACTCGCTCTTTCACTGAGCCACCTGGAAGTCAAAATGCCCTTTTTCTACCCAGGAAAGCCTCGCCGGGACTAAAGATTGTGTGTTTCACGAGGGTTCTGCTACGTTTGGATGTTTGGTTATTCATTTAATGAGTGTTTGGCCTCATGTCGGAGGCAAATTGAGTAAGCCAGAGAAAACGCACCACGAATACAAGGGTAGAGTGCTCACAGCTCCTCACAGATAGATGCAGGAATCCACTACATTACTGTCATTTCTTGGCCACTTCGCAATGTGAGCCTATCAGCCGAGAGACAGCTCGTACACGTAAGTGAATGGCTATCAATTGCAAGAGTGCCCCATGCAATTCACGATAACTAAACATTTCATTGTGCAGTCGTTTGTATAATTTACTGATTAGTGATTCTCCGTACATCACTGGTGAGGTTCAAGGTTGATTTTAGCTCCATAAGCACCGATGCCGTCTTGCTAGGTCCACATACAATTACTCTAAGTGGCCGCTGTTTGCTGCCGACACACTTTCCCATTGCAATCATTCGAAGTCCTATTTCTATTTCTTTTTAAACTCACACAGTAGCGGCTGTCCACTTTGCTGAACCAGCGTCTTGCCCAGAGAATTAATCTTCGGGGTAGAATGATTCACTGACAGTTCTGGACCCGCCATTTAATTGATAATCGATTTTCTTTTTGCTCCGCAAACGTTGCAGCTGATAATAAACAGTGGGTGGCGCGGGGCAGGTTGGGACAGTGCTGCCCATCTCACTCAAGGGTCGCTTTTAAGGGGTATCGGAAGTGGCGCGGTGGTGTCCACTTCAACGGGCTGTTCTCTTAACACCAAGGGTTCACGCTGCTCCGCGAGAGATACGGGACGGATTTGTCATCTGGTAACATTGACGTCGATAACATTGGGAAAAGCTGTGAAATGATACACGTCACAATAATTGCGGTGGATCGTAGCACGTCTGCAGTGGCTGCGGGGATGATGTGAGCCCATTGCATGCACCATATATATTTTTGAAAAGCATCGATTCTTACGCACGTGATTGGATGTGCGCATCGCGAGTGTATATTTATTTAAGTATGTAATTACGTAATTATTTTGTTATGTTATTCATCTTATTAGGTTTATAATTAAAGAAATAACACATCGTGATTGGTGACATGGCCCAGCGGTGATGCGCTCAGAACTTTTTTGTTTTGCAGACGTTCACGCTTCGAATCCCGCAGGCCACCCTGCTTAATGCCGCAAGTGTTTTCATCTTAAAGCGTGCGTCAGCTGCTTCACAACATGTGTTAAAGATCCCGTGATGCTCTTTGGTTCTTTCGGTAAAGTCACTTAGGTAGAAATAAAATAAATCACGCTTTTAACGCAACACAAGCGTTCGTATTTACACCATTGGAACCTCATTTGCCAGTAAAAAATATGATAATTGTTTTTTTACCCTTCTATCTGGCAACCAAACTGACACCTTTTTTACAAGGAGTCATGTTTGCATAGACCACAATACCTGCAGTCATAATGCAAACAAAAAACATAACTCTGATAATGTATGCACTGTCCTTGAAGTCGAGCTCTCATACTCTGATGGTGCATTGTCTTTGAGTTGTGTGCCTTTTGGCGTCATCTGGTCCAACCCATGTGAGACTAGGATCTAAGGAAAGCTGTCTCGGGTGTGGACCAATCAATTTCAAGGACAGTGCATACATTATCAGAGTTATGTTTTTTGTTTGCATTATGACTGCAGGTATTGTGGTCTATGCAAACATGACTCCTTGTAAAAAAGGTGTCAGTTTTGTTGCCAGATAGAAGGGTAAAAAACCAATTATCACAAGCGTTCGTCTTCAGGTGAAAATCGCGATAGCTGCGATGTCTGCTGCGAGCAGCACGATGTCTGCCTTTCGAAGATGCGAGAGGCCATTGTGCCCCTGCGTCGTCATGGGCCAATTTGGGTCAACTTAAAAAAATATATTTTTATCGTGGTAAAAATTAGGTCAATGAAAAAAATCTCACAAATTACTTACTTGGGATTGCACACCGCAGCGATCTTCGCCACCTACTGCAAAAACCTGGCAGTACCCTCCTAAAAAAGGTCTTGAGACTCGGTGGGGATATCGTGGGTAAGCAAGCGTAGTCATACTATTAACTGATTGATCCTTGCACCACCCTAAAGGACGGACGCTGTCGCAGCCCGGGCTGTGTCAGGACAGCGTAAATCATTAAACACGAGGGAACTGGGATTATTTACTTCTGTGATCCAAGAGTCGTGTTCTTGCCATGACCTCACCGGTAATGCAGATACACCAGGGACAGTGGCTGCCTGCTTTGAAATAAAATTAAATTATTTTTCACAATACAATGTCGCATATCTCACCGCGATCGATTTTTAACCGCTCGCACCCAGAGCAGTGTTTGCGCACGGTGGAACCGTCATTCTCTGGTCGACGTTCACAAATCTGGCCCTTTCGCATATCCGCCTGCATCTCAGTCGGATTTTCGATGTTGCACCGCGTGACCAGATCGCCCGGACAGCGCTTGGGTTGGACGGCCACCACGCACAAGCCGGTTCCCATCGGGTCCGCGGGGCGCTACTTGGGCGGGCAGCAGACGGCGGTGCAATACAATCCAGTGTTGTATGATACTATAGCGCCACATGTATGCGTCCCCCCTCCCCCTCCCGCCTTCACCAACAAGCACTGACTGGCATGATGAAGTATGGTCATTAGCCCACATGAGCCCCAAGGCGTGGGGAGATTCATCAAAAGGATGGTGTTTGGTGGGCCCAGGGGAATTCAATGTTGTGGATTTGATTTCCGTTTTCGTGAGCTGGCACCCCCTCTGAAAACATCCCTGGCCTAGGATCCCTTTGAGTTGTGTTAACTCGCCCATTAAAGCCAAGGTGCTGGTTTGCTCTGGGATTCCCAGCTCCTAGAGCCAATTCCCTGCCAATCAGATGTAACTTCAAATGAGGGAAGGCCTCAGTATGAAGCGGGATGTCTGCAACACACCACCCTTCACGTTACGGTCACATAAAAGATGCCGTCAAAAAGGTCGGATTCCTAACTTTTAATGGGAATCGTTAGTTTTGATCGATATATATATATTACCATGTGTGTTTTCTCAGTTGTATTGTATAGCTCCTGTTTAACTGAATCAAATTGGGTTGCTGAAGAAGCTCCCGGCGCGTGGAGCGAAACGTCAGACATCGATGCTGAATAGCGCGTGGCACAGCTCGTAAACGCACTTTGAAGAGGCGTCCAGCACAACCGCGAACACCTTGTAATATTTAATCGGCTAATTGATTAAACATTGAATTGGGGTGCAGTGGTGGCGAGATGTTAGCTACCGTGCCTGGTATGCAGGAGGTGCTTGATTCGATCCCGACCCTGATGTCTGCTGTACATTTGGAGCGTGCGTCTCTCTCTCTCCGTGGTCATGTGGATTTTTTTCATTTATTTATTTATAAACATGCGTGTAGAGTGTCTGGCTGCAATAAATGTCCGCATGATAAGCCACTTCTTTGGGCTAGGTAGCTTCTGAAAAGGAGCTATGTAACTCAGTGGGCATTACCTGGTAAAAATAATAATAAATGAAACAAATATATACGTATTTCTTTTTTTGCCAAATCGATGTATCGTGCCACCCATAGCTGCTGCTGACTGCTCTCCATTCCGGGCCTTTAAAGCTTTACTCTGCAACAGTGATTTAATAGCTAAAAAAATAAATCACGTGGACCGGCCCACATGCCGTGGGGGATTTTGGCCGGCTGGCCATCCATGGTTTGTTCCTGCGTTTTATTTTTCTGCCCGACCCACATTGTTCGAGGTCTTTCGCTGCATTCCGAGCGGGCCGGAGTGACAGCCACACAAACGACACCCTCCTCCACTGGACTCGTCGTCGTCGTTGCCATCGGCGGCGGCGGTGGTTTTGTTTTTGTCTTTCAAGTTATCGCCCGGGAAACAGTGCCCTTTGCCTTCAAGCCGTGTGCGATTGATTTGGGAACACAATATTTTCGGAGCAATGTTTTTGTTGGCAATGCCATTACTGATACTGTAACGTGATGTGGATTTTTTTTTTACCAGTTTTGGTATGTAAGGAAAACAAAAAAGTTCAACCCTAGATTTGAAGCTTTCGTGACTGCAAGGATTCATATTCTTAGGTTTACCGAAAAAACCTAAGAATAAAGTTCAACCCGTTGCCAATCCACTGTTGGATGAACGCCTTCCTATGCTTTGTTGGTCACGGGGGCGTTCATCTAACTTACGTCACCACTCTGGCCAGTGCGGTTTGGTTGCCCAGGACCGCTTCAGATATCTCACCACCGATGTTCGTCATGGGAGGAAATCAAACTGAGGTCGATGGTTCTTTCGGTAAAGTCACGTAGGTATAAAATAAAATAAATTAAATCACGACGTTTCGGGCGCAACACAAGCGTCCGTCATCAGGTGGGACAACCACGGCAAGAAACAATTGCTGAAGTCGCCCATTATTTTATACCTACGTGACTTTACCGAAATAACCAAAGAGTATGGATCCCTGCAGTCACGAAAACTTTAACGGTGTTGACTGCCGAATCATCAACTTTCCCTTCGTTGATATGGACGTTACATCAGCGTTCCCCCGGTCGGTGTTGTGCCTTGTAACTGTTAATGAAGTCAACTAAAACTAAACTTTTCATTTGACCAGGTAAAGTTCACTGAGCCATATAAACTCTTTTTCAGAAGCGATCTGGCCACAAATGATAGCTCAACGAAGTGGCTTATCGCGTGGACATTTATAGCAGCCAAATACTCTGAACTAAATGTGGAGGGGAAAACCGGAGGACCCGGTAGAAAAATCCACAAGACCACAGGGAGAGGAGACGCAAACTCCAAAGAAACAACAGGCGTCAGAGTCGGGATCGAACAACTCACTATCTCCTGCATACCAGTCGAGGTAGTAAACATCTCGCCACCGTGATGATGATGAGAGAGAGAGAGACACGCAAACTCCAAATATACAGCAGCAGGCGTCAGAGTCGGGATCGAACAACCCACGACCTCCTGCATACCAGATGAGTAGTAAACATCTCGCCACCGTGATGATGATGAGAGAGACACGCAAACTCCAAATATACAGCAGGCGTCAGGGTCGAGATCAAACCCACGACCTCCTGCATACCAGGCGAGGTAGCTAACATCTCCTAGCCACCGTGATGATGATGAGAGAGACACGCAAACTCCAAATATACAGCAGCAGGCGTCAGGGTCGAGATCAAACCCATGACCTCCTGCCTACCAGGTGAGGTAGCTAACATCTCCTAGCCACCGTGATGATGATGAGAGAGACACGCAAACTCCAAATATACAGCAGCAGGCGTCAGGGTCGAGATCAAACCCATGACCTCCTGCCTACCAGGTGAGGTAGCTAACATCTCCTAGCCACCGTGATGATGATGAGAGAGACACGCAAACTCCAAATATACAGCAGCAGGCGTCAGGGTCGAGATCAAACCCACGACCTCCTACCTACCAGGCGAGGTAGCTAACATCTCCTAGCCACCGTGATGATGATGAGAGAGACACGCAAACTCCAAATATACAGCAGGCGTCAGGGTCGAGATCAAACCCACGACCTCCTGCATACCAGGCGAGGTAGCTAACATCTCCTAGCCACCGTGATGATGATGAGAGAGACACGCAAACTCCAAATATACAGCAGCAGGCGTCAGGGTCGAGATCAAACCCATGACCTCCTGCCTACCAGGTGAGGTAGCTAACATCTCCTAGCCACCGTGATGATGATGAGAGAGACACGCAAACTCCAAATATACAGCAGGCGTCAGGGTCGAGATCAAACCCACGACCTCCTGTATACCAGGCGAGGTAGCTAACATCTCCTAGCCACCGTGATGATGATGAGAGAGACACGCAAACTCCAAATATACAGCAGCAGGCGTCAGGGTCGAGATCAAACCCATGACCTCCTGCCTACCAGGTGAGGTAGCTAACATCTCCTAGCCACCGTGATGATGATGAGAGAGACACGCAAACTCCAAATATACAGCAGCAGGCGTCAGGGTCGAGATCAAACCCACGACCTCCTACCTACCAGGCGAGGTAGCTAACATCTCCTAGCCACCGTGATGATGATGAGAGAGACACGCTAACTCCAAATATACAGCAGCAGGCGTCAGAGTCGGGATCGAACAACCCACGACCTCCTGCATACCAGGCGAGGTAGTTAACATCAAGCCACCTCGGCACCCCTGTGCACGGTTCCCAGCTGAGCGAGCAGTCATCATTGCAGTCATCGGAGTTGCACAACCCCTCTTAAAACACGAAAGCAGTTGCAGCCTGCGCCTCCACAATGACCAGCATCCTGGCTGTTTCACCGCAGGCATGTGGTGTCGGTTCATTAATATCCTGGCATGGATCCAGGACCGGATTGCCAAAGCGGTGATCCTAATGGAGCCACGAAGGCCAAAGGGGTAATGTGGTTGGATGGAATTTGTGTGGTTTTCTGCTTTTTCTTATTAAATCACGTTCGCAGTGCAAAGGCGTGAAGGCCCAGAATGCCGGGTGGTCAGCAGCGGCGGTGACAGTGGCACGGTGACCTGACCAGGGACCTGCACAGTGAATTGTCCCCATTATTGTCCGGTGTTGAGAGAGGAGTTGAAGGAGGAAAGACGATCGCTGGTGATTTTAGCAACATGTACAACAATAATAATGATTATTTACAGCCCCTTGTCAATCCACCGCTGCACGAAGGCCTCCCTGCGCAGTGTCGGGCGTGTGGGTTATTTAAGCCATACTTCACCACGCTGGTCGTTGCGGTTCTATGAAGGGAGAGGGGCACACAGAGGTCCGCCTCCGATATTGCTCGCCGCCGATAACCGCGGCCAGGAATCGAACTCGGGTGGCGGGATCCGCAGCGCGTGTGCATAAACCGTGCGGAGATTCACGACACAACACAACGTGGATGTATACAGGGTCTCGGTGCGTCCGTCGCGTATTTATTTTGAAGATATCGGCAGCAGTGGCGTGGCGCACTTGGCATGGGCCATGGTGCAAGGAATGAAATGTGGCTCTTCATGGTCCTAAATCGGATCCTTATTCATTGCCCGCAGCTTGGACCCCATCTGGCCGACGGGCCCCCGGTGAATTTGAACGCCAGCTCAATAGCAACGCCACTGAGAGAGGGAAGTCTTTCGGTTATAAGCAGAGGTTAAAGAGAACATTCTAGAGGGTGATTGTTTTTTTTTTAACTAGGCAGCAGAGGTCGCAAACGGGGTTTGATTCCTTACCCGTACCCGGCCGCACCAGGGTCGCAATCGGGTACCCGTACCCGTACCCTACCCGATACCCGGCTACCCGTACCCTACCCGATACCTGGCTACCTGTACCCGGCCGGGTATTGGGTAGGGTACGGGTACCCGATTGCGACCTCTGGGATGAAGCCATGTTGCAGGCGCGGGTGGGTTGATTCTAGGAACTTGAATTGTGAGAAGAGACAAGACGTTGGGAAATGAGTGACAAACGGTGACTCACCAGTGACTCACTGCCTACCCGTACCCGGACCCGGCCGCACCAGGGTCGCAAACGGGTACCCGTACCCGGCCGGGTACGGGTAGCCGGGTATCGGGTAGGGTACGGGTATCGGGTACCCGATTTCGACCTCTGCTAGGCAGGGAGCCGACAATACGGATTGCGGGGGGGAGAGAGAGGGAGGGAGGGAGGGTGGCAGAGAGAGAGAGTGTGTCTAGTTCCAGACTATGGGGGCAGCAGAGGAGAATGAGCGACCTCCCACTGAAAGCAAAGGCAGGGTGAAGATCTACATTTTGTGCGCTGTGTCCGTGGGGCGTAACGACGACCCTGAGTGCGTAATGCAGTATTGATTGACCGGGGGGGGGGGGGGGCGGACTTTTACGGAAAGGTCCAAGGCTCCTCGGCCGCCTTTGGGAATTTGTTACAGGATGAGGCATGAAGATCTGGGTCTGTCAGTGGGGGTGGTGGATGTGTGGAGGGGTTCCCAACAAGCCCCTCTCTTAGTCATCAGCCATGATCTATGTACTGGTGGATGATGAAAGCCTCCTCCCCCAGCCATTGGCATCTCTCACAGGCACGCGACGGCAACGATCGCTCTCGCTCCGGCGCACGGGGCCGATTTCGTCGCTCCATCTCTGCGCTGAACGTCCTTTCGGGCGCCTCCTACCCCCCCCCCCCCTTTTCCGGCGCCCCCCATTGACTGCCACTCCGCTGTTGGTCTCGACCACCGGGCCATCCTTACTTCCTGGCGGCATGTCCTGCGCAAGGCCCTCTCGCATTTGTTCAAAGTCGAAGGTTTCTAATTTGCGTTTCTTCTCCGATCCATACATTCGAATGAGGGTATTGTCGTCAGCGATTGGCGCAGATCGATAAGGGTGATGATGCAGTCATCTGAATGCCTGAGGCGTTCTGAATGGCACGGACACCTCAAGACACACACAAAAACAATGTTTTTGTTTACAGTACGAACGGCCTGGGTAGATTTGAGGGAGCTGTGCAAACAGATTTAGATACCAGCTATGGGAACGAGTCGCTGTGTATTTGTGTTTGCTAATTCATTTCCATGTTTCTTTTTTTAAACTTACCCTGAATGCATGGAAAGATGCTGCTGTGTTTGAAATTCTCTCCCCTTCACATGTACTGTATGCAATGTTACCGCTCATCATCATAATCATCATCATAATAAGTAGCAGGAGCCATGATCTACTGCTGGATTAAGGCCTCAAGCCCTAAGGCACCATCTCTCAAAGTCTCGCTATGCAAACCGTACCTATCTCTTGCAAACGAGCACGATTCGACTGGACTGTCTCGCGAAAGAGATCTTCACAGTTTGGTCGGATTTTTCCAGGATCAATAACGATTTTGATTCTGAACGTCCTCTGCGGCGCGTTCCCCTCCTTTAGCTGCCACTCCATCATCAGTCTCCTAAACTAAAACAATTTTTTTATTAACCCAGATAAGGCCTACTGAGCCGTGTAGCTCTTTTTCAGAAGCGAACTGGCTATCACAAACTAATTATAGCCCAACAAAGTGGCTTATCACGTGGAAATTGCACGCAGCCAAATATTCTAAACGCACGTTTTTTTAATGTTGAGGGGAAAAAATACGGAGGACCCGGAAGAAAAGTCCACGTCACCGCGGGGAGTACATGCAAACCCCAAATATCGAACCCACGACCTACTTGCATGCCAGTGACACCTCCGGCCCCCAACCGTCAAAAAATTCCAAGCGTGCGCCGTGACGTCCACGCTTCTTTGAGCACTTGTCCGGCTACGATTGTAATTTTGCTTGGTCGGCGTCTGCGTGCGTTTTGTGGCCGCGTCCGGCCCCCCAATCTCCTCACTCGTCCTGCACCCCCCCCCTCGCCTGTTCTCACTCGCGTACCGCCCTGTCAGCGGCGCTAATTTTGGATCTTTGTCGCAGATCCCTCGTCATGGCGCATGCAGACGAGGATTCATCTCCAGATAAGGGCCCTTTCAGGCCTGGCGTCTCATTTTCAACGGAGACCTGGGGTTGATTGAGGACAGAAAAACTGCAAACTAAACGTCGGCTCAACAAACCACAAACGAGTACGATTTGAAATCGCCGAAACTCATTGCGGTTGATATGAAAAGCAAAAAATGTCGAGCAAAAAAAAAAATTCCCCCGCAAATACTACGTTATAATTTATTTCATGAAAAAAAAGGTGCACGCCCACTTGCCAATTGTGCAGCGGTGCAAATTTCCTCAACCACCTCTGCCTCCGTCCACCCAGCAGGAAAACCAAGTCCACCGCAGTCGGGCGATAATCAGGTCGTGTGTGGTGGGGTATAGTGTGGGGACTGCCACCCCTTCCTAGACGCACCTCCGATTAGCACGGTTGGTTGCGTACGGTGCGAAAGACGTTCAACGCGCACAAAGACGACTGGCAAGCGTGGTTGAGTTGCAGGCAGCGGCATGACTCTGGCAATTGCAGGTCTGCACCTTGTTACTTGCTGACTAATAACTAACGGCATGCTAGATAATGCAATGTCTTTCCACATGTGGGAGGGGGGATCGTTAGAGGAAAAGGACACTTTTTTTAATGAATATCAAACATTCTTGTAACACACAGAATGATTAGGTCAGTGGTTCTTAACCTCGGTTGCACGCTGCACCCCCTGGGGGTAACGAGATGTCCTCTCTGGGGTTGCGAGACATGGCCAAGTTTCTTTTTTAGAAGGTAAATCATCGAAAACACAAATTAGGCATGGGCTACTTTGTTTCATCAAACCTATGTATTCATTAACATTGTCATTTGTTTTACGATTGAGAACCACATAGGTGCAGGCTGCATTAAAGGTTTTAGAGCCACTGTCTTTAAAGAGATGGGCCAGGGTGGCTCAGGGGATGACCAACGGAACTGGTCCTGCTGGGTTCGCGCCGCTCGCCGATAGTTCTGAATTGTCACTTTGCCCCCACCCCCCATCACACGATACCGGAGAGCACGGCTGTAATAATAACATCGCTTGTGGCAATTCACAGGCTGGCCAGATCACCACGTGCTGTGTCTGTCCATTCCAAACATTTAAAATAGATTGCGGTCACCGGTTCACTCTGTGGGGAAGTCAACAGTAGTTGTATTTTGGATAGACTTACGCTCGCCATAGGAATGTGCCATTTCCACCACCTAGCTGTCGGCTATAAACAGGAGATGCTCATTTGTGCAGGAAACCACTTTGACTTTTTTTGTATTTGCATGGGTCCTCATGTACTTGTGCAGCTCTTTGTTAATCCACTGCTGGATGAAGGCATCCACCACCCTGTGTGGTTCATGGGGGATACTTTGACCATACTTCATCACGCTGGTCGGTGCAGGATGGAAAAGATTGGCGTGTGACGTCTGTCAGTACACTGTGGGGACACAACTTCGCTGCGTCAACTATATGTGTATCTACTCGTGCAGCAGCGCACTCATGTCACAGCTCGGAAATACCACCCTGCACCTTCTGAGCCACACCATGCTGGCTCGGCACGGCTCGGTTGTGCAGTGGAAAAAACCACCCTGCACCTCCTGAGCCACACCATGCTGGCTCGGCACGGCTCGGTTGTGCAGTGGAAAAACCACCCTGCACCACCTGAGCCACACCATGCTGGCTCGGCACGGCTCGGTTGTGCAGTAGAAAAAACCACCCGGCACCTCCTGAGCCACATCATGCTGGCTCGGCACGGCTCGGTTGTGCAGTGGAAAAAACCACCCGGCACCTCCTGAGCCACACCATGATGGCTCGGCATGGCTGGGTTGCGCAGTGGAAAAACCACCCGGCACCTCCTGAGCCTTGTCACGCTGGCGCGGTGTGGCCCCGGCGCAGATCGGATGTGCAGTGGAAAAAAGAAGCATCTGCCTGTCTCACTCCCTCCGTCTCACTTTCCCCGTCTCACTGTCTCCATTGTGCTCAGCGCCTGAAGCCGTGACGGGCATGCTGGGGCCTCCCGTGGCTCAGCCGCCCTCCCCCGAGGACCTCTCTGGGGGGCTGCTGGCGTCCCACGGCGGCGGCGGTGGCGGCGGCGACTGCGGCACCCCCAAGCAGTCGCTGACACGCCGCCTCCTCCGTTCCATCAAGGGCCGCGGCCGCCAGGCGGCTCAGCACTTCAGCTCGCAGCGGCAGCCCGTGGCCCGCACGCGCGCCCAGCTGGAGATGGAGGCCGCCGTCGCTCAGCGGCTGTCGTCGTCCCAGCCGGACGTCCGTTTCGGAGCGGGCTACCGGTCCGGCTCGTCCTCTTCGGCGTCGTCCGAGAGCAGCGGCTCGCCGTCCAGCCCGCGACGGGGGCCGCCGTTTGCGGCAACGACGGCCGACGCCGCCGGAGGTCCTTCGCCGGCGCTGCCGGCGCCGCCGCTGCCAAAGACGTGGGATGAGTGCGTGGGGTTCGCCCTGCCGGTGCCGGCCATGCTACCTGCCGACGGGAGGAGGTCGCTGCCGGCCACGCCGGCGCTCCGGCGCCCTCCCTGCCAAAAGACGTCGTTCTCCACGTCCGCGTCGCCCAAGCACCTGGCGGTGAGCAGCGGGTAGCGTCCGCGCGGCCACCTTTAGGGTCGCCACCTGTTCCGGCTTTCCCGGGAATCATCCTCTCCATTGAGCGCAGCCGTCCTGGGAAATCTGCGATTCTTCCCGGGACAATGAAAGTCCGGTCGCGGTTTTTGTCAGTTGTGTAATAATAACAATAATGATAATTCCACACCACTCAAGACAATGCGTTTAGCACATCGTCCTCCCCTCTTCTGGTATCTTCCCATGATATCTCCCGGTGTCTTTACATCAGAGGGGATGGCGATCCTAAACCCGGGGCAGTGCCCGTCGTGTAGTCTTGTCGCCGCTCGGCCAGAGTCGCGGTGCCGCTGGTGCCGTGATTGTTTGAGGCTCGGCCTCCTGGACGGAGTGCCGTGAGCAGGTTTCGCTTCTACGAATATCACGATTTTGTTCTCCTGTTTAAAACGCTCCTGGCACTCGTGCTCGACTCACGAACCCGGGCAAAGGGCAGGGTTACCCGAGCAGTGGGCGTTGCCTATAAACAGTGGGCGTGGCCTCTGAGCAGTGGGCGTGCCCTGTAATCAATAGACATAATTTCGATTTCAAGCTTTCGTGACTGCAGGGATTCATCTTCTTGGTTCTTTCGGTAAAGTCACGTAGAAGGGAAATAATAAAATTATAATAAAAATAATAAAACATAATGAAATACAATTCTCACGACTTTTCGGCCACAACGCAAGCAGCCGTCCTCAGGTGAAGAACAGGGCTCTTGGAAAGACAGCGTCTGAATGACAGCCCTGTTCTTCACCTGCGGACGGCTGCTTGCGTTGTGGCTGAAACGTCGTGAGAATTGTATTTTATTATGTTTCATTTTTATTATTTTATTATTTCCCTTCTACGTGACTTTACCGAAAGAACCAAGAAGATCAATAGGCGTGGTCACTTATTGTAGGCGTGGCTACGTGAAAGTGGGAGGGGCTGGTAGCTCACCTGTGCGTGTCCTGGTTGGAATTCCTTTCCAGCTCAGACCCCGCTTGCTTGCTCATCACCACATATATAACCTCTTGTTGTAACTGCTCTCTCGCTGGTTCAGCAGTTCCACTGCTGGATTATATTTTTCCCGCCTGATGACGACCGCTTGTGTTGCGATCGAAACGTCGTGATATATTATTTTATTTTATACCTACGTGACTTTACCGAAAGAACCAAAGAGTATGGTTGAGCCTACCGGATATTCGGAAGACCGATCCAATCGAGCAGATTGCCGACTCTTTTGGAGGACCCTGGGAGTTGCGCCAGCTGCTAATGTAAATCAACTGTGTGTGCGTGGTGGCCCGCCCACAGGTTTTATACGTCTGTGCCCACAGATCTGTCTGTGCTGACGGTCCTTAACTTATCAGCGTGAGTGTTTCAAAAGGACAAACCGTAGTTGTGTCTATTTACATTGGTTTATTGAAAAAACATTTGTGCTACTTTATTACATGCATGGCTTGGCTGTTCACATGCATGGTAATGCACCCGGTGGCGTTTTATTTGGTGCATTTTACGACTCGGTTATACGGCAAAGCCGGGCACGAAGGTCGTATGGCCGACCAGTGCACTCCAATCCGTCAGTCCGCATCCGTACACGACCGATGCTTACTTGGCGACACGCTCGCGCTTGCAGGCAATGCATTATGCGCGCAGGTCACGCGTGAGATGCTCTGCAAATGCGGTAACACTTGCCATTTGCCGGAAGGCCCTGGTCACCTCCCCCCACGCCCCCACACCCCTGTGACCCCTTCCCCCACGCAAACAACTGTGCCGTCCATGGGGTCGGTCCTCTTGTCAGGGTTGAGACATCGATAATTGAGTCGGCTCACGTTGCCCAAGAGCACTTGTTAGTTGGTAGCGTCGTGAAGGGGGTTGGAGGTGGGTTAAGGTGGGACGTGGGCGTGATAGGTTTTATCCCGCGGTTGTCATGCCAGAAAATGCACGCACAAAGACAAGGATTGCCCATATAGATTTAACACTGAAGGTCCCCAACCTTTTTGGCACAAGGGACCGGTTTCGTGGAAGACAATTTTTTTCACGTACCGGGGGTGGGGGGGTTCATGTTTGGGTCTTTCCCCCTTCTTCAAAGAACCTCTCCAGCGACGTTTGTTCTTTACTCATTGTGGCTACTAGGGGTTAGCAGCTTGTGGGCTCACCAACACTGTGACTGAGACGAGTGGTAAATAATAAAATAATGGGCGGGCCACGCGCGGACTCACCGATCACCTCCTGCTGTGCGGCCCAGTTCCTAACAGGCCACGGACCGGCACCGGTCCGCTGCCTGTTGGGGACCCCAGCTTTAACAGACTGTTGGGGACAAGTGCTGTTTGAGATTAGCACCGCTATGAAGGCCGGCGCGGCACGAGCATGGGCGGGTGGCCGGCAGTCGCCTTTGTCTCCCTAGTGGCGACGTTTACACATTGCTCACAGGTACTCATTTGACGCTGAGTCGACCTAGGGAAGGCTCAGTTCAGATATCTTTAACCGGGAATCGATTTTGGGTCGCCGTGAATCGCACACACGCACGAGCAAGGGGCTGGGGAATTGTTCCTGGAAGGAACAATCGAAGAGGTGCGGTCGCGTGTGTGCGCTGTGCGTGCTACAAACACGGCACGGCACTTGCTGCGCGTACAGAGAGGTAGCCCACGTGCCAGAGCAGACATCGGCACCGCCTAAGCTAGCTATGCTAGTGATGGCGCTGCGGTGGCGAGATGCTAACTACCTTGCCTGGTATGCAGGAGGTCATGGGTTCGATCTCGACCCTGACGCCTGCTGTATACTTGGAGTTTGTGTGTCTCTCTCATCATCATCACGGTGGCAAGGAGATGTTAACTACCTCGCCTGGTATGCAGGGGATCATGGGTGTGATCTCGACCCTGACGCCTGTATATTTGCAGTTTGCATGTTCTCCATGTTCTCCCTGTGGTCACATGGATTTTTCTCCGGCTCCTTCGGGAATACAGGCCGTGGCACCATGAACACATTCACATTAATTTAAACTATTTTATTTTTAACTATTTTTTTTATTTCAGCAGATAAGGCCCTACATTTTTGACTTAAATCTTTCGTGACTGCAGGAATTCATATTCTTGGTTCTTTTGGTAAAGTTATGAAAATAAAAAATAAAAATAAAAAAATAAAAATAAAAATCAAATAAATAACATATAAATAATAAATTTTAAATAATAAAAGCAAAAAACCCGCAATAAAAAATAGTAAAATAAAATTAGAAATAAAAATACATTTAAAATAATAAAAGCAAAAAACCCACGACGTTTTTTAATTTAATTTAATTTATTTATTTTTACTATTTTTTTAATTAAATTTTTATTGTGGGTTTTTTGCTTTTATTATTTTCTATTTATTATTTTTATGTTATTTTTATAATTAAAAATAAAAATGTTAATTTTATTTTTTTTATTTTATTTGAAAATGTTTTGGCTTTTTTGTTTTCTATTTATGTGACTTTACCGAAAGAACCAAGAATATAGGCAAGGCCCTCTTTTTTATAAGTGACCTGGCGACAATTGATAGCTCAATGAAGTGGCTTAGCACGTGGACATTTATAGCAGCAAAATACTCTAAACACACGTTGATTCTAAATGTGGGAGGGAAACACCATAGGACCTGGAAAAAAATCCACACGACCTAAGGGAGAACATGCAAATTCCAAATATATAGTAGAGGCCTGAGGGTCGGGATCGAACCCACGTCCTCCCCTATACCAGGCGAGGTCGTTAACATCCGACCACTGCCTTAGTTTGAACGGCGCATGGCCAAAACAGAGGAATGCATCAGAGAGCCATTGTGCCAGATTGCCCGAAGGCTCTCTCGCGTGTGGCTGTTTCTTCTGCTTGAGCGTCTTATTTGAAATGAAATAAATTCCTCGTCGGGTAATGACGTGGGCTCAGGAAATTGCGACTTGTTTGGTGGTGAACAGTTCCACATGTTTTTTAGGCACCACTTGGCTCCCACCCAGCACCGTCCTGCGTCGGTGTCACGCACGGTGGAACGAGTAACAATTAACGGGGAATGTTCAGAGCTCGGAGCCGCCCCACGCTCCCTGTTGGTAACAGCTGACCCCAGCCACTTTGAGGATTTCAACACGCTCGGTGGCCGTAGCGGCGCAGTGGCGAGCGCACTTGCACTGTAAACCCGGGTTACCCGAGTTCGATCCCCGGCGACAAATCACGTCATTTGCGAGTGACATCTCAACAGTTTCTGCCCGCCCTCTGCATTGACCTGCGTTGACCAGCGTAAAGACTTTTGATCAAACAACCTCCATGACCGACACGATGTGGGCAGGCCTTCATCCAGCCATGGATTGACAGAGGGCTATGAATGTTCATTAATGATGAGTGGATCAGAAGAGACCCGCAGAGGATTTGGTACAATGATGCATCGTGCGCTGTTGTGGTCAATTACGTTCAATGAAATGGATATCCACCAGAATCTGCATATAAGCACACACCTTGGGAGCAAGGCCACCTGTGCTTATATATGAAGTAAAGTCTTTGTATCAGAAGTTTCCCTTCGTCTTCTTCCCATCAGTGTAATGGTAAGGCCGTGTTGCTATTTCAGGAACTGTTTTTCATATTAGGTATGCTTATATTTTTTCCATCCATGAGCCTATGGGCTTTCCAGCCCGAATGTTCAAGGAAGCCTCTGACAAACCTCCAGGAAACCCATTCATCGATGTAAATTAACAGTTTAATTTCTTGTTGGTCATGGCACTATGGAGCAGCAGCATTTGTTTAGTAGGCAGGCACAGGCTTCGTCAGTCGCCGTCCTATCGGGTGATTGAAACCTGTTAAACACAGCCGCTGCTGGGTTGCTAGACATTCGAGCGAAGGGCGTTCCACAAAAACTGTTTGGAGTCTGCAGTCTTTACACGGAAGCTGCGGTTGGCACCCTACCTACACATTTCAAGAGAGATGGCTCGGTTCCCGAACCGGGCTGGATCCGAGAGTTGTTTTTCCATTGCAGCCCTGCCAGGGTGGCATCTGGGCTCCTGGGCACGGTTACCAAGCCGTTACCACGCACTGTGCCGGCCTGTCTTTGCCACATCCGATCGGTCGCCCAGAATTCCTTCTTCCTCCTCTGCAACGTTGCTCGACTCCGCCGCTGTCTCATACCCCACCACTCCCCCCCCCCCCACTGTAGCCAAGTCCCTGCCTGGTCCATGCGCTGAACCAGATGCCGGATGGAATTATCCAGTTGTGCCCCTCCTTGCTGGCATTCCTGTAGAAAGTCTCAGGAAACTACAGCGGGTTCAAAACGCTGGCTCGGACTCCTCCCATCACGTCCACTCTTGAGTCTTCTTGTTTTCAAGTCGTGCAGCACCAACGTCCTTCCTTCCAGGGCTTCCTTCATCCAGCTGTCTCCTCTTCACTGATTGGGCACGGCACGAAACAAGTTCACCATACATACACGCAGTCGTCCCATTGCTGGGCTTCATTCTATTTGTTTTGCTTTTGTCATTTTGGTGACCCAAGGTCGCTCCTTTACACATGACACTCGTCTTGATCACTTGAGTGCTCACCTGGTCAAACAAATACATTTGACTTGACGGTAGTGGCTGTCACTTCAGACACCCCCATCCCACTGTCCTTCATGGGGGGAGGGGGGGGTGTTGGAGGGGGTAGGAGTGTCCCTTTATATAGGTAGCCAGGGTCCCAGTCGGCTCACCCCACACTCGCTCCGCTTGGCAAATGAGCTTGGCAAATGAACACTTATGCAAACCGCATTTCGGTTTTGCGGAAGTGGAAAAAATGTGCAATTTGTGTGTTCATCGTTGCTGCTCATCGTTGTAGGAGACTGCCTCGGACAGCACCGTGAGATGTTCGATGGCACCGTTCCCACGAGCAGAGTTCCATTATTCCAAGCCTCGCAGGTGAATTCCCTTGTCTTTTACAGGAGGCAGAGCGATGTGAACTGAATCCCAATGCAGTCTTGATCGCAATTGCAAGGATTTATTCGAAGGCCCTGTGTCATCTCGATGGCAATGAATTAACCACAGTTTAATGCGTGTATATGTTTTCTTTGGCGAACTATTGTAGCTGTTTGCCTTCATTATGGAGACCCCTTTACTCATCGTTATGCTATTAGCTTGAACAAACATAAGTTAAAGAAATGGATTTCCCAAGAAATTGTTTGTAGGGAGGCATTTGCCTACCAATGATTTTCGGCGGTGGGAATGCAACATTTCCTATTTGCAGGGACAAAATTTTCCATAGGACAGCCACTGGTAAGTTCCACGATTTAAGACCTTTTAGAGATGTCGGTAACCATTTAAGATAATCAGGAAGTGGCTTCTTTACTTGGGCATAGTATTCCAGCCTATCAGGACTGTACTTCAGATGCAAATTAGTTGCCCTAATTTCTTGATAAGGGAGATTTTGCTTATAAAATGCCACTGGTGGTGGTGGTGTCGGACGTATTCGGAGCTACTGAATTTTTCATCCACGCTGGGACTGTGATGGTGCATTCAGTTTCATGCATGTGTCAGAGCGTCGACTTTGTCCATAAATAGGCAATATTTTCTAAGACTGTGACGGATAATAGCTTTCAAAATGACACTCAGTGGCTTAGCGTGGTTGCCGTGGGCCCTGGCGCAAGGAGTGAAACAGAGCCCCCTGTCTGTCCCCCCTCCTCATCATAGCCCAGAGGGCCTGTGTCCCTCCTGGCCTGTGGGCTCGGTGTAGTTGCACCGCCTGCACACGCAATATCCGATGTTACTGCCATGTGTATTTACAGGACGATTTTGAAATTGTGACTTATCAAACTGCCCCCCCCCGACCCTCCCCGACCCCCACTGTTGAATATCTACACAAAGTGGTACTCATTTGATCAACTCCAGAGGGATGAGAAGCTGGGTCTTGACCCCTGGCTAGGATTTTGAAACTGCAAACGTCCGATCGCGAGCCACGAATGCCACTCGGCCGGACGTAAATATCTCCACTGTAAATGTATACAGGGTGGCCAAAATCTCAGGACAACATTGGGTGATATTTATTTTAACAAATGACATAAGGTTATTTCATAGAATTTAGCAATTGTTGAAAATGACTTCCATTTACATTGATGCACGCATGAATGATATTTTTAAATACATTCAGGACGTTTGTTTTTGAACGATTACAGGTGTCATCTTTCAATATTAATCAATTATTCAGCACCTCTGATGCGCACGGTTGGCTATGTACGGTGCGAAAGAACGTCAGCACGCATACATACAAATTGCGTTTTTGTCTCAATGCAGTCAATCTTCTTTCCATTTTAAAATGTCACCTGAAAAAGGACGAAGAAAACTACATCGTAATAATGATAACAGATATAACATGAACTTAACGAACAAACAATTACAAATTTTAATGGCAGTTTTAAATATATATATATGAAACCCCGTGTCCTCACTTTTGGGCCACGCTGTACGCAATCAACACCGCGTGGTTTCTGGTTTTGTTGCACAACCTCCGGCCGGGTGCGTGCCACTGTCGTGGACCATGGGAGTTGCTGCCACTGAGCTACTGAGGCTTGTTGACTTCTCGACATTCTTGCTGTGATACCGGCGACGGGTAAGCTAAAACAATGTCCTCGCCCGTGATTATATATATTTTTTTCAACAATTTGTCGGACGTGCTCTCGGTTGAGGATTTGAGCAAAGTTAATCTTTGACAAAAAAAAGTTACTTTACATGAGCGTAAGCCACTCGGCGCTTAGCACACCGAAATCTGTCGACCTGAGTTCGAGCTCAAGCCATGGCTAACACCAGCGGTGAGTGATGAATTGCCCTCGTCCCCCCCACCCCCTTACCGCTTCACCATCCCGCACTGAGCAGCATGGTGAAGTCTTTGTTAAACTGGTGAAGTATGGTTCAGCAACACCAAACGACTGACGCGGTTTCGTAAAATCAGCCACCTTTCCGTCGTCGCGTCGCGCCCCAGATTTAGCACCACGAAGAACCCCCTGTCCCAAAAAACAAGATATATATATATATACCACTTGGTAAAGTTACTTTGGCTTTCGTGGCTTGCTGACCCCAGCGTGGGCGTGCACCGGCGCTGGCCACCGCTGATGATGTGGCGGGCGAGGTGACGGCGTATTTGCACTTCGGCTCCCGTTGTTGCCGGAGACGGCTTAGTGCCTGGGGGAGGGCGGCCGTCCGCTTCGCCCGGAGCGGGTTAAAGATCACGGCCGCTTTTATTTCCGTGCCGACGGAATGGGCTGACGCGCGCCCCGTGGAACTTCTTCCAGTCGCTCCCGGTCGCCGCGCAGAGCAACGTCGCAGCTGCGGAGCGACCGTGCAGGTGAGCGGGACTGCCGGGGGAGTGTCATCTCCACAGCGGTAGTCGTCGAACGGTCGCTTGTCATCCCCCGAGGTGTGCGGTTGCAGCTGTGGTAGAACACCGGCGGGCGACTTGCTTTGAGCGAGATACTAAGTAGGGTCGGCGAGAAGAAGCGGACGCACTAATGTGTGGCGGCCCTGCTGGCAGATTGGCGCGTAATGCCCCCGAGTCGTGTCTGTGCTCTGATAAGCCCTGGGGTGTCTGCGCGGTGTTTCAACGTAAAGCAATTTGCTCCCGCTGCTCCGGTGCTGATCTCTTCCGCTAAGTGATGCTGCTGCTGCCGCCGAATTGTGCCTGTGATGCCCTATGAGCTGTGGAGTTTACAGGCAGTAAATTTATGAAATGAGTGTAATTTGCCGCACTTTGCCGGTGCGCTGCTGGACGAAGGCCTCCGCATGTCGCGTTAGTCATGAGGGTGATTTGAACGAACTTCTTGAAGCTGGTCCATTGCGTGTTGGTTTAAGGGTGGCCCAAGTGTCAGATGTAACTCGCCACTGGTGTTAGCCGTGGCCGAAAATCAAACCGGGGTCCGCCGAGTTTGCCCCATTGCTTGCCCCCCCCCCCCAACTGCTTTTCCTGACCATGTAAACACTCATAAATTGGCCGATAACACCTTAATACATAGAGCGCCACAGAGCTTGGGCAACATTTGGCACCAGCGCATCGCGTGGCTGCGCTGCCTTCCCGCTCGTCTGTAGTTCTTCACACCTCTGAGTGTTTACTGTGCCGTGCGGTACAAGTTGAAATTATTATTATCAAAGTTATTTTTGGGTGGGATATTATTAATTGTTACAGTGCCAGTGATTTGACCGGAAAATGTATGATGATAAAAAAAGCCGTCAATCCCCTTCAGGTGCAATAAAAATATTTTACTAAACTGTTTTTTATTACTCTTAGATTTTTTCGGTAAAGTCACGTAGGTAATTATTTTTTTTTTTACCAGGAAAGGCGGATTGAGCTATGTAGCTCATTTTGAGAAGTGACCTGGCCACAAATGATAGCTAAACGAAGTGGAAATTTACAGCAGCCAAATACTCTTAACGCGTGATGTTGATTCTAAATGTTGAAGGAAACACTGGAGGACCCGGAGAAAAATTCACGCGACCACGGGGTGGAGAGCAAGAGAGACACACCAACTTAAAATATACAGCAGGAGTCAAGGTTGGAGTCGAACCCACGACCTCCTGCATACCAGGCAAATAAGTTAACATCTCGCCACTGCATCATGTCATGTAACGTGCTGAGAAATAAATAATCAAAGCCCGGTATTTCGTGGATAATTCAGTTATATCGATTTCACTAAACAAGTTTATTTCCGTAATTGTAAAAGTGGCTGCACATCAAGCTTAGTAATTTTAAATTAGATTTTGTAATGGAACCACTTTATTCTGTGCTGTTTTCTTATCAAAGTCTGCAATGTACAGCACGTAACGGCAGTGTACCCGTCCACTTAAGCGTTCATTTAAACAAATGACACGGTACTTACAAGGGTGCTACCAGCACAGCGACCTCGGTTCGATTCCTCGCCACTGCCATCGTCATCGGCGAGTGATGAATACCTGGTCCTCCTCTTGACCGACTCGCAGTGACCAGCGTGGTGAAGTATGGTCAAACAACCTCCATGAGAGGCACGCAACGGGGAGGCGTTCATGCAGCAGTGGATTGAAAAAGGGCGTGGACATTATTTTATTATTATTAGTGTATTTACAAAAGCGTTCAGCTGTAGTTGTATCCGTATGCTAATCTAGTCAGCCAATATTATCTTACGCTATTCCTTTGTACTTTACAGCTTTGCTGTTTATTTTTCTGCCCGACGACCTCATCGTTGACAGTCATGCTTCACCCACCGCCGCTGTAGAGAAGACAGTCCCTGCACGCAGCGACTGCAGCGTCGCGTTTGCGAATCTCGCGTCCCTCCTGCCCATGAGAGCCCCATCTCGTTGTTCCGTCTCCTCGATGGCCGAGGGCCCCTCGTGCTCTTTCGCTCCTTGGGATGCCACTCCCCTTCTCCCAGCCTCTGATCGTCACGGTCCACCTTCGCTTACGAATCGTTCACTTTTAGACTGAGTTCAATACGTTCAATAACAGCTAGCCATTAACGTTTCAAGTGTCAAGCTGGAATACTCTTCCCTACGATGTTAGGAAGCCACCGGAGCTTTTGTAACTCGATTGAAAACGAATTTCTTTCGAACTGCTTTTTGTGTTTGGCTTGTTGTCCTTCCCCCCAGCATCTCCAATTCGCACAATTGGCTACCTACGATGCGAAAGAAGTTCAACGTACATACATACCTGTGATTAAACAGTGCTCTCAACTGTCGTGTGTTCATGATCCCAGGCCGGTTACCAATGACTGTGCGAAGAAACCCACCACATTCGAACTGGTTTTGCGTGTACATTATCCGAATTCCAGAACTTAAAATGTAAAATATTGGTTGCATCGTCACGCGACGTGCTGCCCTCTTTACTGTGCGGACCGAAGGTCACCTGAAGGAATCTCAGAGGTAGCCCTGCTGTATCCACTTCTGTGGGCCATTCCCTGACGCGAGGATGGTTACACTGCTTCATTAGGGTTTGGAACGCAGGCGAGACTTAGTCCCACGATGCCCGTAGCGCCATTGGGGATTCCATCTTCTTGGCCGGCTCGCATGAAAGCACACGCGCACACCGCTTGCGTTTCGCTTTGCACTCCTTTGAAAGTCCACGGGGGAAACCAGACCTCCTGGACTGGGCATCGCGCCCCGAGTCTAACGGGGTTACGCTGGCAAGCGACCATCAACCAAGGATGCCCCCCCCCACTCCTCGCGACGGGAGTAGCCTCGCAGCCAGGGAGAAACCACTGCGGGCACACTTGAATGATTATTCAGAGTAATAACTAGTTTATTTTTTATTTTATTTTTACCAGGTAAGGCCAACTGAGCTACCCAGCTCTGTTTTAGAAGCGACCTGGCCGCAAATGGTCGCTCAACGAAGTGGCTTATCGTGTGGAAATGCATAGCGCGTTTCTAAATGTGGAGGGAAAAACCGGAGGACCCAGGAGGAAAATCCATGCGACTACGAGGAGAACATGCAGGCTCCAAATATACAGGCATCAAGGTCAGGATCTAACCTACGACCTCCTGTATACCAGGCGAGGTAGTTAACATCTTAGTACCGTGGCATCCGAGCCACAGCACACTTACGGAAACCGGCACTTGCTCGCCAATCTGGTTAACGCATGTTCGCGGCTGCTGTAATGAAGACAACTCGAAAATGGCACCTCTCTAAATGCCTTTGTTCTTTTTGAATTGGTTGAGTATTAAGCCTGCTGCTTTACGGCAATCGTCATCGGCCACAGCCCATTGACCGCCCGACGAAAGCCGCCGCAGCTCACGGTCTCGCGACGCAACGATCGATCCGCCGAGCCGCTGCGCGCGAGGAGCTGCAGGAATCGCTCCGTCTCCTGCCGCGGGACGTGCCGCCGGGTGTGTGTCGCTCTCCCTCTTTCTCGTCTCGCCCCCCGAACAAGCCCGCTCGCTTTCCTAAGTGGGGTGGAGGGGGGCAGCTCGATGCGTGGATCTTCTTTGAGGGCAGACGCGCGCGATTCAAGTGCCATGAATGAAGGGCCATGGCTCGAAACGTTGCCCGTTATACATTTTTCAACCTTTCTAAAGGCCACAGGGTTGTTGACGGATGGGTCGAGTAATTTTGTTGTTGTTGTTGTTGTCGTTTGTGCTTGTGCAGCACCGCAGCCAATGCAGCAGCGGCACCAAAATAATTTGCACGATTCGTCTCGGCAGTCGGTTTACTCACAACGCTGGATGGTTTTTTTTACGGCGAGGCAGTGCTCGTGTTTACAAAACGTTTCGGCTTTTTTTTAGAACTGTGCCAGGTCAGGTTTGACCACTGACAAAAGCCGTGTGTTCGTTGCACAATTAGACGCGAGCGGGCCCCTGGTGACAAGAACAATGATCCACCCTCAAACAACACATCCCGTAAAGCTCCTCTTCAAGTGTTGACATTCACCTGCGGCTTTCGTCACCGCAGTTATTTTGAATTTGACGATTTCCTAACGTGCGACAAAGCTCTCAAGTGAATCTCCTCTGTTTCTGCAGTGACGTGTGGGAGGCAGTGTTTGCGTGGGTATCACGGTGGGGCGGCGGTGGGGGGGGGGGGTCTGCCGTGGTTATCACTGCCATCCAAACGTTCACTGGGTTTAACCTCTCGGAAAGGTCGTTGGAACAAGTCACGGGCTCGAAGATGCGATGACCAACGGTCAAGAACAACGATGGAATGGCAGCCAAAGAACCGAACGCACCGGTGGAGCGACGATGTCGGCTCGTGTACTGCCACAAATGAACCACGACACCTCGCTGGTCTCGTCAGGGAGCACAAACCATCAGGGGATACTCCGGCCATCCTCGCGGCATGCACGGCGCTTTCGGGTGCCCTTCTGCGGCCGTCTGGAACGCTCTTCCGATATTAGGGAGCCACTGCAGCTATGCACTTGTAAATCATCTCGATTGGAAACTAATTTCTTTAGAAAATATTTTAGTGCCTTCGTTTGTTTGGCCGTCCCCCGCACCTCCGATTAGTACAGTTGGCTACGTACGGTACGAAAAAAGTTCAACATACAGTACATGCGTACATTATTTACATCCCGGGATCATGCGAGGCTTGGCAGTGGCTTGTGGAGGCTTTAATTCAGCAGTGGATTGACCATGGCTAATGATCATAATATATTGAGCATCGTGTCTGTGGCCTGTGTACGTGTGCGCACACACACGGACGTGCGTTGGAGTGTACGTGTGTGCGTGACAACATAACGATGCAGTTTTATAAAGCTCCGCGGACCGACACCTCGACAAATCATCGCGAGGATTTCCCAGCTTCGTTCCTCCAGTGCAATGGAATCGGTCTCGCGTGCGCAGGAGCGCGATTGATGTCTGCATCACAAACGCACGAGTTATGGCAGCAGACTGTGGTGGAGCCCTTCATCCAGCAGTAGATCGACCGTGGACGATGATGACGATGACGGCGACGACACTGCTCATGTTGCTCGAAGTAGCAGATAACAACTCCTTGGATGGGAGTTTATTTCACTGTTTGCGGCGATCGTAAGATTCTCATTTTTCAAGGCAATTTGTGAGTGAGTGGGAAAGGCGCGCACTTGACGCTCGCTCGCTCGCTTGGGGAGGTAGAGGAAGTAGAGGAAGTAGAGGCCCCCTCCGTGATGCGGTCACCACGCTCGGTGGCTGGCAGTGGCAGTGGCGGCGGTCGTGGCTGCGTGCGGTATTCGTGCTGTCAGATCTTTTGTGTACGCTGCGTTCGACAGTTCCTGCCTGCACACACAGCCCGTCGTTTCAGTCGCCGCCTGGCAACTTGGAAAGGTCGTTGTCACCTATTTGTGTTGTTATTCGTTGCTTTGTGGTTTAAAAGAGAAAAGATCAGATGCTTTTGTGCGAACCGTGGTGGCGCAGTCGTTTAGAGCGAGCTTGAAGCGCCGGACGCTTTCTTCATCGCGCGAGAGCTGAACTCGGGAAATTGCAGTTTGCGTAACTCGCCTTCCTCTCCAAGCTTCTGTATGTATGTATGTTGGATTTATTTTGCATCGCACGTAGCCAACTGCGATCGGAGATGACGGGGAAGGACAAAAAATCAAACACTGAAAGCAGTTCTAAAGAAATTAGCTTTAAATCTAGATGTAAAAGTGCATAACTCCAGTGGCTTCCTAATATTGGAAGGAAGAGTGTTCCAGATAGCCACAAAAGCGCATCTAAAAGTGCGAAATGCACTGACCTTCTTTGTTCAATGGCGAACCAAAAGCCGCTGCGAGGATGACCGGAGTTCGCGTGATGGTTTCGTTTTGATTTGCCAATGTCACCCTCAGTGAAGTAGTCGTCGGTGCACTCTTCACTGCACAGAAGCAGGATTAAAAGGAATATTTTGAAAGGTAGAGAAATGTTCGTGAGTACCAAAGGTATGTTTAAAAAAATATATATAAATAATTTGCAGACAAAATTAATTATATTTTACTCGTGCAGCAGAGGTCGCAACCGGGTACCCGATACCCGTACCCTACCCGATACCCGGCTACCCGTACCCGGCCGGGTACGGGTAGCCGTTTGCGACCCTGGTGCGGCCGGGTACGTGTACGGGTAGGCCGTGAGTCACTGGTGAGTAACCTTTTGTCACTCATTTCGGGTAGGGTACGGGTACGGGTAGGGAACGGGTACCCATTTGCGACCCTGGTGCGGCCGGGTACGGGTACGGGTAGGGAACGGGTACCCGTACCCGGCCGGGTACCCGTACCCGGCCGGGTACGGGTACCCATTTGCGACCCTGGTGCGGCCGGGTACGGGTACGGGTAAGGAATCAAAACCCGTTTGCGACCTCTGCCGTGCAGCTGTTTAAAAAAATAGTGCAAATGACTTTGAGTGTCGCGTTGGAACTTGCGCCGTTCGGATTGCACAAAGAGATGAGCGCGCAGGAACGGCGCCGCGATCTTGCAGAGCCACAGCCTCTGTGGAAGTTTCACTGGAGGCAGAGATATTGCTGCAAAGTGCTTCCTGACTGAGTAAGTTGCGGGTTCATACTCTTAGTTCTTTCGGTAAAGTCACGTAGGTAAAAAATTAAATAAAAATTAATAAAAATAAAAGAATAAAAATCACGACGTTTCGGAGGCAACACAAGTCTCCGTCATCAGGTGGGACCGTCGCAGCCAGATTTGCTGCATCAAGGTCCCAACTGATGACGGAGACTTGTGTTGCCTCCGAAACGTCGTGATTTTTATTTTATTTTTATTAATTTTAATTTAATTTTTTTTACCTACGTGACTTTACCGAAAGAACTAAGAGTATGAATCCTTGCAGTCACGAAAGCTTCAAATCTAGAATTAAGTTGCGTGTATTCTTTCCGCTTTTGGCGAATTTGGACCGTGATGTCGGCACACACCATGGCCTCCTCGTTCTCGAATTGCGTCAGGTGACCTTTCATGTCGACGAAAGCCGACGGCGCGTATAATTTTTTTACGGTTAATAGAGAGTAGCAATATCTATGGCGGCCTGCCAGATTCAACAACAAGCTGCGAACGTATTTTTCGATTTAAAGCTTTCGTGACTGCAGGGATTCATCTTCTTGGTTCTTTCGGTAAAGTCACGTAGAATGGAAATAATAAAATAATAATAAAAAACATAATAAAATAATTCTTCTCACAAGCTGCGAACGCGCTACCGCTGGGCCGCATGATCGCCCCACTGTCACAATGGATGAGAGGTAGCTTGGCTCTCCAACACACCGGTGTGCTGTACTAATAACGAATGTTCTGTTTACGTGACAAACCTTACTAATTGGCTGTGTCGGGTGGTGGCGGGTTTAACGACACATTTATATATTTTTACGCGATCTCAACCAAAAAACACCTGAATTGTGGATGATATTGGCCGCGAAAGCCTGCCACGTGTTCAACTGAGCAGTCCGTTCGGCCTGGCGTGCCTCGCGAATCGTGTGGCGGCGTTCCGACGCTCGTTGCCCAGTTGTCGGAGCTTCGCGCCGTGCGGCACGTGCGATTAGCGGCCGAGCGACGTTTGGCAATGTTTTGCCCGTCGGTTAATTCCTCCCACCGCTGCGCGCGGCCGATAAGGCTCCCACCAAATCCAGCGGCATCTGCTATCGGCCCATCTTGGAAACCGCGTAAAGCCGGGAAATGCGCCCTTCTCACGTGCACACTCGGATTTTTACACTGAGAGGGAAGAGAGAGCGTGTGAGTGAGTGAGAGAGATAGGAATGCGTAGATTGAGGAAAACACACCCAGGTTAATGACATCATCCAAATTAATTCTAGATTTGAAGCTTTCGTGACTGCAAGGATTCATACTCTTAGGTTTTTGTCGGTAAAGTCACGTAGGTAAAAAATAAAATAAATAAATAATATTGATAATGATAGAAATAAAATAATAAATCACGACGTTTCGGAGGCAACACAAGTCTCCGTCATCAGGTGGGACCGTCACAGCTAAATTTGATACAGTAAATTTAGCGTCGTGATGTATTATTTATTATTTAATTTATATTATTATTATTTTTTACCTACGTGCCTTTACCGAAAAAAACCTAAGAACATCATCCAAATGATATTTAGAAAGTTTAAGCGGCCTTGGGCGGGACACGTCGCTGCGAAGGGACGATGGCCTGATGGTCGAGATTGGCGACGGAGCGGCAGCCAAGGGATGGAACGCGTCCGAGAGGATGCTCGAGGAAGGGAGCGATGAGTTCGGCTCCTCGTGTGCAGGTCCCGGGTGGACTGCCATGCCGCAGGATCGTGATAGGTGGTGGCGGCTTGCGGAAGGCCTTAATCCAGCAGCGGGTTGACCGTGGATCATGATGATGAAAACAATTATAAATGTACTGCTCCCCCTGTTAACGTGACGGCAAACGCTGTGGACTTTACATCCCAGCGACTGCTGTCGGCTCGTCCCCGATGTCTACGCACAATACCCCACCTCCTGATGTTGTGCAAATGGAACATCGAGGAAACACTGTTGGTCCTTAATTATAGTTATTTTAAGCTGATTATTTCCGGCCAAATATAATGAGTACCCGGTACCCTTGCAGAGCTGCGTGGGTTTGAATGTGTCCATCACCACCCGTATGACATTGATGCCAGGCCGGGTTGTTTGATTTTGGAGCATATACATCATTAGCGAATTGACGGATTTGAATAGTAATTGCTTTGCAATAGCACTGAGCTTGGTACAGCTAAGATCCTGGGATCGAATATTGTGTTGCTGACACCTGTTATTAAAAATGAGCACTCGAGGGAAGTGGTGTTGATGGTCTTCATCCTGGTCACCAATAACTGCACAAAACAACAACATAACACTTTGCATAAAATAAATAGTTTGGCTCAATTGGTCAACAACAACAATAAAATAACATTCTGGCTTTGAATGTTGCTTTGACCGGCGTGTAATGAGCAGCTCTGGAGCACCGATGATTTTGGATCAAAGCGGTCGATTAAACGGGAGCTCCAAAGTGCTTCGGTGGTATCACCTTCCGCGGGGCATTCTCTAAAACACACTTGGCGGTGTTCTGCGCTGCTCTGCGCGAGTGCCCGAGGGTCACGTGACGGCACCTTCAACGTGCACTTATCTTGCCACCCTTGCTGTCGTGCGAACCCTCCAGCCGTGCAAGACAGCCAAAATTGCAATGCATATCGACGCACATTGCACATAACACCTCATGTAAGTTGTACATATTATTTCAATGCGTCCAAACCGCCGCCCCCTCCTGCCCCCACAATTCAGGGGTGGGGAACCTCTTTTCTGCCAAGGGCCATTTGGATATTTATATCATCATTCACGGGCCATACAAAATTATCAACTTTAAAATATGCCCGTTATATTTGGTCAAACATTTAATTAACTCACCCCTAATGTGATGGCTGGAACTGCTTATCTTTGGCGAGGCGTGTGATGTTGTTAGCTGCTATTGATGATGTTGCTGCTACTCGCAACTGTTTTTTTTCCAGGTTTGCTCCGAGATTTATTGAATTTCGAGTCCCGCCTGCGGTTGTCTTGGCAGGGCCAGACCAAATTATTTCGCGGGCCTTGTACGGCCCGCGGGCCGGACGTTCCCCACCCCTGCCCTATACACACGGCTGGCTGCGAGCGAACGCGTTGCGCACGCCAGAGAACGCCTTTACAACGCAGCCGCTGGCTCGGCCGACTCCAATGCGGTCCACATTTTTAAAAAATGCAACGGCGCAACCCTGCGAGTCGTCGCCTGCTCGTTCGCTCGTTCGCTCACTCCAGGTCGTCTCGCAGAACAGCCTCCACGAGAGGGAACCCTCGAGTGTATTTGGTCTACTCTTCCACGCCGATGAGACATCGCCCACAGTTTACCCCGCCACACGCGACTGGACACAAATGTGACTGCGAAGGGGGAGTAGAGGCCAGAGAGGGAGTTGAGCTGACACTCTGCTCGAAGAACGTTTCGCAGGGAGCGAGGGAGAGCCAGTCAAAGGCACAATAAAAGGATGTACGGCGTTGAGCCTGAGTCTACACAGATGGAGGGCTTCGGTAATGCAGCAGCAAAGTAGGAGCAACCTCCCAACTGTGTACACACGCCTCATACATTTGTCAAATCCGTTCGAGGCCCCACCGCCTCCCCACCAATGTCTATTTGTATGTACTTGCGAATTTGTTGATTTGGCCTAGGGCGCGATTGACTCTGTCGCATGAGGGAGGCCCCCTCTTGGTCCTTGCCTGGTAAAATATAAAAAAAACGTAATAGTTCAGTTAAGCTTTGAAATGCCATGGGCTTGATCGGGTCGTTCTAATGCCAGGCCCTATCGTGCGCGCCGTGCCGACGCGTGTAATATTGCACAAAATAAATACAAATAAATCCCGGACGCTGATACTTAATCCCCCTCCCCCGTAATCCCCGATGGGCTTAGCTGGCGCGCACGTTCGCCGTAGACATTATGTAGTGGGCTTTCACGTGACGGGGCAGCCCCGCGTGTACGTTCGGCCATCGTGGGATTTGGGTGGCTTTTGTGGGACAAAGCGTTTGATTTTCGGTGCCGTCACCAAAAGACATCGCCTCGATTTCAGCCTGTGACACTCTGGCACTCGATCGAGCCACTTCATTATTAATTTTATTACCGCTTCGCTTATTTTATCCAGGAAAGCCTCGCCGAGTCTCTTCTTCGGGAGGGTCTTGGCAAGCTGTCGCAGTTGGGGTGGCGATGATTGCTGCTGTGCGTTACCCCCTGTCGAATAATTTGTGGTAGCGATTTTCCAAATTGTAGGGCATGCAATGGCCGACTCACGAGGTCTCTAACGTTCATTGCGAAGCGGACGGCACGGGTCTATAGGTCACAGTGGCGTAACATGGTTGGCCTGGGCCCTGGTACAATGTATATGTACGTATGTTGAACTTCTTTCTCACCGTACGTAGCCAACCGTGCTGATTGGAGGTGCGGGGGAAGGACAACAAACGAAACACAAAAATCAGTTCTAAAGAAATGCGTTTTCAATATAGATTGAAAAGTGTATAGCTCCAGTGGCATCTTAACATCGGAAGGAAGAGCGTTCCAGACGGCCGCAGAAGCGCACCTGAAAGCGCGCGATGCGGCCACCGACTTCGTTCGATGGTTTAGCCAAAAGCTGCTGCCGCTGTGAGGATGAGCGGAGTGTCGCGTGATGATGGTTTATGTTCTTTGACGAGATCAGCGAGGTATTGTGGTTCATTTGTGGCAAGCACTTTGTGTGTCATGAATGGGACCTTACAATGCAGCTCGGCGAGCACTGGACAGACAATAATGCGATGGGCCCATTCACTATCTCTCCCGCAGTGGGCATTGAATCTTAAGAGCATTTATTCGGGCATTCATGCACTCCTCCCCCCCACCCTCATTTTCATCTCTTACAGAACACTCAGAGCTTAGGATGATGACACCAGGGGTTGTAGATTTTATTGAAACAATTTATTGAAACACGCGGTTTTAGACAGGTTTTCATTGCACTGTGATATGTGTGTTGTGCTGTGTTGTGTACCTGAATAGTTTTGTTAACAACGCAATACTTTTGGAGAAAAAAAGAAAAGGAATGTGATGGGCCCCCTACTCTTTGAAGCCTGGCGCCTCGGCCAATCACTGGCCCATGGGACGTGTCTGTGATCTGCCTAATTGGTATGGGAGAGTTATGTCAATGCCTGCTATCCCAGTAAAAAAAAAACTTTGCATCTTGCCATACTAAAGTGCTTTATGCTGTAGTATTTAAATGTGTTTGCCAGTCATCTCAGGAGGTTAACTCAATACATCTGGGTGTCTGTCCCATGACCCCTGTCTGCAAGCCTTCCGACACTTCACGTGGCCTCAAAGTGCACCGAGCTAGTTACAAGTGCTGCTATGGTGATGTCACCGCCACTTAGTGGCTGTTGTTGTGTTGCGGGGAGTGGTGGTGCAGTGGTTCACGCTATGCCCTATGAACCCGGTAACCTGCATTTGAATCCACGCCGTAGCTAAATTACTTGGCAAGTAGTGTCTGAATCTGTACTGGACCTCCCCAAGATGAACTCAATCTTAAAGGAGAGCCTAGTGCAGTGTGTGAACGTCAGCACAGGTGAGACAAAAACTGCCGTGCGTGATGCTGGCCGCAACACCCTCCCATGCACCAAAACGGTCTTAATAGGTGCTCGCTAAGACTACCTGTCCCAACAGCCGATTTCATCGCTTCCATCTTGACTGTGGGCACCCACTGTCGCTTGTTCCCTCCTTTGTAACCATTTCTGTGGGTTCATCATCATCACTGATCGTGTCTCCACTGATGGATAAAGGCTTCCCCAAGCCATTGCCATCTCTCGCGGTCTCAACGATGCAACAATCCATCCATGGCAGCCTTGATTCTCTTGTCTGCATACATTCTCTCCAGGACTGCCTTGCCCGCTGAGAGAAGTAATTCTCCCGCGTGGGAATTATGACA
Source organism: Lampetra planeri (assembly GCF_965212315.1). Taxonomy (NCBI): domain Eukaryota; kingdom Metazoa; phylum Chordata; class Hyperoartia; order Petromyzontiformes; family Petromyzontidae; genus Lampetra; species Lampetra planeri. The sequence goes on along the minus strand of NC_136145.1, from coordinate 2,659,904 downwards.
AGGGGGGACGATAAATGTTGAAATGAGGATCCTGTGGGCCACTGTGTTGCGATTTGCGAAGCGCTCCTTATCTCACGCTTCTGCCAACACCTGAACCCTGAGACAAGCTTGCTGGGACAAAAGCTAATTACACCCAACCGTAGGTGGTCGGCACGTTCCCCTCTCGCCAATAAAATTCAACCTCTCTTCGTTTTTTTTCGGGGGCAGTTCCTCCGTCCCGTGGGGAAATGAAGAAGGCTAAAAAATTAACCCATAAAAACTAAGTTTTTCACTATAAATCCTTTATATGTGTGGCATCGGGGTGGCTAGAGTCCTCTCGTCCTCTGGCTTGAGATGGCTGCCACCTATGGGTCAGATGATTGTGTGCCAGCATTAACCAATTGGTAAATAAATATTTTAAAAAAATTCCCTAAACAGTGTAAAATTTTGGAAAAAATTTTTTCACGAAAATTCATTGTCACGCACAACGAGTCTGTGTGCAAAATGTCAGCTCGATTGGATCACGGGAAGTGGGTTAAAAAACGACCGAAAGATTTGCACGGTCCTAAGCAAGCAAGCAAGCGAACTTAATATAAAGGATTTAAAAAGGTGGCCAATATACGACTTGAACTCCGTCACCGACCGAGCAGCCTCAGTCGTCGTAGTAAAGTAAATAAATAAATAAAAGGGAAAGAAGACAAATCCCGATTAAAGCGCACCCAGAAATGTTTCGTTCTGACACTAATTGGCGCCGCCGCTGTAATTCAGGACACTCTTTTCGGATGAATTCTCCCCGCTGGCGCGTCTCCGAATTTAGCCATGCGACATGGCTCGGTCACGGGGGGGGGGGGGGGGGGGCGGAATTCGCAAACCCCCTCCCCCCGCACTGGCGCTCGCCCGGTACCGCCGCGTGGCGCTCCTTGACCCGCTCCTGTGACCGACGCCACTTTCTCGCTCTCTCTCTGTGTGTGCGCTTGGTCCTCTCCTCTCCCCTCCCCGCCTCCCCCCGACCTCCCGCGAAGGGTTAAACAAAAGAACCCCCACGCGGGATTGCGCCGTCCGATAACACCGCGGAGAACTCGAGCGCGTCGAGCAGAGTGCGTCTGCTGGGGGGCGTTCGGAGGAGGTCCGTCGTCGGCGGGTGTTCGTCGGCGCGGGTTTGCAACGTGGACACGCGCGGGCCGAGCCGAGCGGTGCGGCTGGTTACTGGCGGCGGGTACTGACGGCGTGCGTGTGCACGTGTCCGTTCGCAGAGCCGTTCCGCGATGGAGCAGAGCCACTCCGGCCTCGGCGTGAGGACAGAGGTAAGCGCCGCTCCACTCGGTTGTTGAGTGTGACTCCGCGGGTCCGCGCGGGTGAACGCGGGCCGACGCCGGCTGACGCGTGCCGCGCGTCCTGTTGTGCCGATGCCGCCGTGTGTTGTTCGTCGCGACGTCTGACGTTTCGCTCCGCGTGTGTGCTGTGCCTAAAGAAGAAGCTCGCAGAGCGTGGACAATATTTCGGGCATCGCGACGAACAACAACGACCAGAAAACAGATCGGGAAATATTTGTCGTACGTCTGTTTCCTGCTGTGCGCAGTGACTTACCTTGTACATTGTTTGTGCAGTTACTTGCTTGATGCTTCGATCACTCGCTTGCTAAAAGCTATAAAGCTCTTGCAGTCGTTTTGTTTGTAATCTCAGTTTATAGGCAGTAACGGCGTGAAATTATGGAGGGAAGGATCCACCCGACCCCCGCCCCTACCCCAGCGATTCCGCCAAAATATTTGTCGTCAATTAGCTTTTTGTGAGATGTGTCAATTGCTCGCGAGCCTTTCGTGGCCGCAGGGATGACGTTCGACCCCATCGCACGCCGGCGCACACACTCGTCGCGCCACGTCCATGCCTGCGTCGTCATCTTCGTAATAACAACGAAACCAATAATCACGACCGATATTAATGAATCGGCGCATCGTTCTGGCCCGAGTCTGAGCGAGCCTTAGACGTGTCGAGAGAAGCACGGACGTGATTGGCCTCCTGTGTGGCGCCCTCCGTTTTCAGCGCGGCGTTGCGAGTGCGTGGTGGTTTTTTGGTCTCTTTGTCAGTTTCCTTCGCAGGAGCGCATCGATTCTCGCCGATCCACACAATAGCTCGAACCCGACGGTGCAGTGCTACACCCCCCGCTGCCCCCCCCCGACAGCAGGGGCTGGGTTGTGAAACTGTTTACCCACTGCGTCGTTCCCATTGTCCAAGAGAATGGGAACGACGCGGAAAAGTGTGCGCAAAGAAGGACAGAGGGACAGGTGGCACGCTCGGAATTGCGCTGAGCGACAGACAAACGCACACATTCACGTATGTTGACCTTCAACAATTTTCAATTCGAGTACGACGTTTTGCACCGGTGTGTTGAACGAGTAACGTTTTGGCATGTTTTGTCTTCGTGACTCACCTTGCTAATTGGTTGTGTCAGGTGGTGGCGGGTTTAACGGCGCACTTAGGTTTACGCGATCTAACCCCAAAAAAAACCTCTTATGGATAATATTGGCCGCGAAAAGCCGACGTGTTAAACTGATGTTGACCTTCTTTTGCACCGTACGTAGCCAACCGTGCTAATCGGAGGTGCGAGGGAAAGACAACAAACTAAACACAGCAAGCAGTTCTAAAGCAATGAGCTTTTAATCTATATTTAAAAGTGCATAGCACCAGTGGCTTCCTCATATCGGAAGGAAGAACGTTCCAGACGGCCGCAGAAGCGCATCTGAAAGCGCCGTGCGATGCAGTGACCGTCGTTGTTCGACGGTCAGCCAAAAGCAGCTGCTGCTGCGAGCATGGCCGCAGTTTGCGTGATAGTTTATTCAGTAGTGGATAGATTATGGCTGATAAATATCATGACGATGATGGCTGACGTGGAAGGTGGGGGGACTAAAGGTGCTGCGGGGGGGGTAAGCGAGGGCGAGATAACGAGAACCCCTTCCCTCTTCCTCCGTGTTTGTGTCGCGGTGAGCGAACGGTTCGTGGCGGCCCACGGGCCAAAGGGGAGGTGAGTCCCACGTCCGCTCTGTGCGCGAGGGCACAGCTTGCCTTGGCGACGGCTAACCCCGACTGGAGCCTCTCACCACTCAGGGGGGGGGGGCTCGATCGAGCAATCCGTTGCCCTCCTGGAAATCGGCCACCACTGACAATGGAGACGATCGAATTTCGCGGCATTGTGTTGCCGAGTCCTTCATATCGAAAACGCTGTAATCTGCACACAATTAACGAGTTCGGCCGTGGACAATTGCCAGAACGCAGTGTGGACATTTGCCCGACTGCCAGGCCGAACGGCAAAACAAGCGTTATTTTTGTTTTGGTCAGCGTGTTGCTGCCACTGCTACTGTGGCAGCAGCAGCAGGTTGTTGAATGAAATACATTAACACATTTTGTCTGCCGGATCGCACACTATTGAAATGTGCTGAAATGCAGGCTCAATGGGGAAATGTGTTTTTGGTCGGAATGCAAATGCTGCTGCTGTGCGAAACACATTTGCACGTCGCAGCTCCCGCTATCAACAGTTGCTCTCGTGCACCGTGTGTCTTCGGAGTACTATAGCGCTCTCCTGTAGACGGCGGAAGGCGGGATCGGTGGCGCAGCTGTTAGCGCGCTGCGCGATAAATTTGGCGAGCCGAGTGTGATTCGGGGCCACGTTGGTTATGACCACCGGCGAGTGAGACCTGAGCCGGTCCTTCGACAATCCGCAACCGACCAGTGCGGTGAAGTATGGTCAAACAATGCCCACTATCACCACAACATGGGGTGAGAGGGGGGGGGGGGGGTGCGTAATCCAGCAGTGGATTAACAAACGACTGAGCATTTATAATTGTATATAAGTTAATAATTGTATATAAATGTATAATTGCATTCTTTTTGGTATTTCAATCCACGATATATATTTAAAAAATATATTTTAATTATTTTCTACATGTTGTCCAACTGACCGATGGCGGAGGGTTCGAGTGCGGGGGGGGGAGGAGGAACACCTTGCCGGCAATCTTCATTTTCCAAATGGAAGTTGCTCCGTGCCTCTACGCGATTTGCTTTCTAAACGTTTCGGTAATCTTCGCGCGTGTAATGCCCTGCAGCCAGCGGACGGCTGTTTTTGAAAAGAATCCCCGCTTGCATTGAGTGCGTCTGCACACAAATGTGTGCTTTAATTGCAATGAGTTCAACCGCCACCTCTTCAGTGGCGGGTGTTTGGGAGAGAGGTGTGTGTGTGGGTGGGTGGGGGGAGTGTGCATTAGCCACGCGCCTTTTGCGGATTCCCTCGCTAATGAATACGCAGTTCCGGAGCGTGCACGCAGCGGCGTGGCGCCAAAACTGGTCTCAATCGCCGGGGCTTCTTCGTCCCTTTATCTCACGTCGATCGATGTACACATCTCGAGATGTGCTCGAGCGGCATTGCGGACACTTTGATGGGGAACGGCAGTGACAGTGGCACGTCTCTTTGTCACACGCACCGTCGGGTAAATTGCCTCCCCCCGCACACAGCTGAATTGGTCTCGGGGCTCGTTAAACCGTACTTCCCCACGCCGCTCCCTGCACTCGTCGGTGTGGGAGCGTTGGTGCCATTCGCCACTGAGGTTATAGCCGTGGCCGGGAATTAAACTCGCCGGGTTCATAGCGCAATGCACTACCCCACTGCGCCCGCCTTGTTCGTTACCGTTTTCACCTCATGGTGAGTACGGTAAACGTGTACCGCCATTTAGTCAATCGACTGCTAGATGAGGGCCTTCCTGCGTCATGCGTGTCATGGGGGTTGTGTTTGACCGTACTTGGCCACACTGTAAGCCACCTTATTTTTTGTGTTACGTTTTCTGATCAGTTTTCGGCTCACACGTTATGGTGGATTTTTATTTTTTAGCCGTCAAAAAATGTTTCGCGTGTGAGTGGCTGCTGTTTAGCGATAATGCCTCAATACACGGCGCGTGGGTGCAACCCCTCCGTGAGAGGAATCCATATCTCATAGCGGAACATATGTACGAGAGGACGATTTAATGTAGAATTTCGCCTTCGGCCGTGGACACACGGTGCGTGCATTTACACGACGTGCACAATAACCACCGGGGCGCTACTTGCAGAAGAGCGGACACGTCGCAGATGAGTGATGTTCGTACATTTCGTCCCGCGGAGAAATTGTCACCCAGCGTGTTACAAGTGGCGGAGAATTGACGAACTAAACCACCGATGGTGAGCTAACCTGCTGCATGCTCTAGTGTTGCCAAATTTGCATTGGTATTTTTTGGTATTTTAATACGCGATGTGAAATATACTTAATAATTTTAGACTGTTACCGAGCCGACTGGAAGACCCCATACATTGAATGAATGCAGTGTCACCACCATATTATCCATTATTACGTATTTCTTTCGAACTAATTTTCGTGTTCAGTTTCTTGTCCTTCTCTCGCACCTCCGATTGGCACGGTTGGCTACGTACAGTGCGAAATAAGTTAAACGTTCATACATTTTACGTAAATGAGTGAGTTTATTTGATTTGTTACGCGGATTATCCCGTTTAGCCAATTGCCCAGCTACTTTACGGAGGAGGTCTGTGGATTGTGAGCACAGCAGCAGCTACAAAAACAAAGACATAAATATTGCAAAGGACGTGAGCAGTGTCCTTAAGGAATATTGCCCCACTTACAAACGAGAGAATAGCTGGTAACGATGTGGCCCTGTAATTGCTTGCTGACGCCATTGCTCACAAAAGGGCCTTACTGGAGGGAGCTCTTGAGCAGTGTTTCTTCACTAATTTTCAGAGGGTGGGGGGGGGGCACTTTCACCGATAAGACTTCATCAGCGTGAGGTCCTCCATGCCGCCTGCAAGGGGTTGTTTTCACATTTGTGTATTGTTGGGGCTGCCAGGAGCCCGTGGGTCTTGCAATGAAGTACCACTGCTCTAGACAGCGCCGCTCGATGGGCCTGCTTGTCCACGCTGGCCAGACGGCTTGCAAGAGGTGGGAGTACGCACAATTCACCCCACCACATGCAACCTGCCCATTGACTAGCTGCGGCATAACCTGTTTTAACCGCTGGTTGGGCAGAGGAGTTTGTGGGTGGTGGATTGACGCAACTTTGCCCCCTTTATTTCAGCTTCGGGGCTGACAGATGCTACCGTGGTGCAGTGGTCACAGCGGCGCACTGAACCTGCGATCCAGAGACTTGGATTATGGTTAGTTAGTTAGTTAATCTTCTTCATCCCCGATGGGACATAAGGCCGCAGTGAGTCGCATCCACCTCTTCCTGTCCTTGGCAACATTTTGAGCCTCGTTTTAAGAGAGGTCGATCGTCGCCACCAGCTCGTCCTTGGCGGTGTTGCGCCAGGTTGGTCTTGGGTCCTAGTCCATTCTGAGGACATGTCCAAGCCATCTTGGCTTATGGCGCTGATAAAAAAAAATCACCGCTGCAAAAAATACAAATGAATAACCGTCGCTGGCGGTGGCAATAAATTCAGCCCAGTGCGATCAACGCAAGAATGGCAGAACGAAAAACCAAAACTAAAACCTTGCCTTTTTGTTTGCAAGCATGGTTTTAAATTTGCATCACTCAACATAACTGGATCCATGAACCACCCCTTCCTGTTTGATCAGTTCTCCCCACCTGCGACTTTCGCGAGGAGTATCGATCATAGTCTTGGCACCGTTTGCATCAATCTTTCTCAGGTTGTGGGATATCGAGGGGTCAGATATTGAGGCGTGAGATGCGGAGGTGTGAGGTAAAAACATTTTTTTTTCTAACATGCACAAAGCACACGAAAGATCGCGCGATGTCAATTGCGCCGGGCGTCATCGTCCAAATTAGACAAATTAAAATAAAACCGACTCGCAAATTACTCGATTGAGATCACACATGACAACACCACCCTCTACTGTGAAGCCTCCTGCAGGCTGTGCCTGTGGAACATAATGCCGATATGAGAGCCGTGCGCTATAAGAATGGCGCGCGAATACCAAATGTGCTCAATTATTATTTTCATTAATAGTGGACAGCCGGATGTGAAGCCCAGGACAAAAGTGACGGTAGTATCTACTGAGAATTGCCCTATGTCGTCGCTTGCTGTTGGCTCGCATCAAGTATTTTACATCGGTTTGGCGACGGTGGAGTGTAGTGGGATATACCGGTGAAACAGCGATGAGAGATGAAAAGAGCGAATGCTGAACACGTAGCCTCTTGTGACCAATGTTGTCCGTTAAAGAGGTGTGTTGGGTTCGATTGCGTAAATATGTGTCGTTAAACCCGCCACCACCCGACACAGCCAACTAGTAAGGTTTGTCACGTAAACAGGACGTGCCAATTCGTCACTAGTACAGCACACCGGTGTGTTGGGAGAGTAAATCCACGACATTTAGAATCTGAGTACGACGTCTCTCCAGTAATTACAACCAGCATCATCAGGCGACAGCCAGATTTGTGGAGAAATCCTCCTATTTCGCTTTTAAATAGAATGCTATTTGGCTGTGTCGGGAGGTGGCGCGTTCAACGACACATTTATACTTACGCAATCTAAGCCCCCAAAAAACCCTTCTATTATGGAAGAGCTAATGCGTTTTGAGATGTGGTGCTACAGAAGAACGGAGCGAGTTGGGCTGGTGGGGTGAGAGTCAGAGTGTAGATGTACTGAGAGAGAATGAATGCGAGCAGACAAGTCTGATGAGAAGGCTGGTGGCATGCGTGGGACATTAACCTCAGAGGGTTACAGCTGAGGCTGTGATGAGATGATTCTGCGGGAAAAATGGAAGAGGGGTGGGGGGAGAGATTAGTGAATGGATTATTTGGTAGGAACACTGCGAGACAGCTGTTGGGCACGGTGCGATGCGCTTTGACGGAACTGTCCGTGAGAAATAACAACTGTAGATCGTGAGGAGATGGAAAAGCATCTGTCTCAGACGGATAGATCAGCCGTGAAACGTTGACAGCTGACGTCAGTTTCTTGCGGTGAGTCCAGCACCGAGCCTACGATATCATCAACGCGGTTTGTGCAGAGCCTTTGGTTTTAATTGCCTTTTGTTTGGGTTCTGCTGGTGAGATTCTTTGATTGTAAATATATTCTTAGGTTTTTTTCGGTAAAGTCACGTAGGTAAAACATCAAAATTAATGAAAATAATTGTTTTATTTTATTTTATTTTCATTAATTTTGATGTTTTACCTACGTGACTTTACCGAAAAAACCTAAGAATATGATTCCTTGCAGTCACGAAAGCTTCAAATCTAGAATTGATTGTAAATGATCTGAGAGAAATAAAAAAAAACGCCTTTGTTCTGCGTGCATTGGTGCCGGAGGAATTTGGGGCATCATTGCAGTACAATGGCAAAGCAAATGTGTATTCAACAGAATTAAATCTAAAACGTCAACCAAGCTTTGTCAAGGGGGACACGTGTTTCTAAAGTCAACATTTTAGAGAGAGGATTTAGATACATAGAGAGGATTTGTATACGTAAATAAAAACGTGCCGACGACTGGTACACACGCATACAAAGATCTCCTGTATGGAGCATTGATATACTGTAGGGACACGTTGCTTTTAGCGAGCACCTATGAAGGGGCAGCATTGCGGGTGTGGATGGGTGAGTGGCTGGCCGCCTTTCTCTCCCCCAAAGTGGCGATGTTAACACACGGCAGCAGGATGCACGCACGCACGCGACCACATCACCCTGCATGCATCCGACCTCATCGGATCTCGCAAGCCAAGCAGGTTTGAGCCTCGATTTAAAGCTTTCGTGACTGCAGGGATTCATCTTCTTAGTTCTTTCGGTAAAGTCACGTAGAAGGGAAGTAATAAAATAATAAAAATAAAACATAATAAAATAAAATAATATTATTATGTTTTTTTTTATTACTTCCCTTCTACGTGACTTTACCGAAAGAACCAAGAAGAGGTTTGAGCCTGTTTGTCACGTGGCTGGGTGACCACCAGTGCGTGGGGAGCGGTGGTGGGGCGGTTAGCGCTACGCTAAGCTACGAACCCAGCGACACAGGTTCGATTCCCGCTCACGGCCTACGCTATTATCTGAACCGTTCTTGGGCCTCCCCTAGGTCAACTCAGCCTCAAATTCGTACCTGGTGCGGTGTATAAATATCACCACTGGAGAGGCAAAGGCGGCCGGGCGTGGTGCTGGCCACCCACCACATCATGTGCCGTAGTGGTCTTCATTGGTGCTCGCTAACATCTTGCTCCTAGAGTCAGTTAACGCTATACGGGGGATCTTTGTCTTTGTTTTGGTGGTTGTTGTAGATGTGGGGCTGTGAGTTGGGCAGCACTCTATGTTATACCGTATATGTAAACATATTTCTCACGTGGACAACGTCTTAAGATGGAATGCCTCATTTGCAAGATTGTCGATTGCAGTGCAGCAATTAATTCAGTCCACATTCAATTCGATTGATCTCAACGTCATTGTGCAACTCGGAAAGAAGCGGGAAAGCGATACAGAACCCATGCGTACGCGTGTCTATTCTTCCTTGTCAAAGCCATTATTAATATTAATTACAGCTTCTACAGACTTCACAATTGGCGCACGAGCCAGCGACGATCGCTGCACGCCACAGAAAAAAACCCGTAATCTCCGTTCCTGAAAGAATAGGTTGCGGTGAACGTAGTGTTCCCGACAATGGCGGGGATTATAATTCAAATCTAATAAGATAAACCTGCCCCTGCCGCCCGTCAGATGGTCACATTTGCTCTTTTTTTTACGGTGGCAAGAGATGTACGTTTGTTTGTATGTATGTTGAGCTTGTTTCGCGATCGTGCGTAGCCAACTGAACTAATCGGAGGTACGGGGGAAAGACGGCAAACTAAGCACAATAAGCAGTTATAAAGAAAGGCGCTTTCAATCTAGATTTAAAAGTGCATAGCACCAGTGGCTTCCTCATATCGGAAGGAAGAGCGTTCCAGACGGCCGTAGAAGCGCATTTGAAAGCGCACGATGCAGTGACCATTTTTGTTCGATGGTTAGCCGAAAGCTTCAAATCAAGATTATGGATGACCGGGGGTTTACGTGATGGGTTATTCAGCAGTGGTTAGTAAAAAAAAGAGAGTTTTCAATATAAATTCAAAATACAAGGAGTTGACCACAATGCCAGTTCTTCAGGAAGTGGTGTTTTTTCGTTGTTGTTGCATAGCCATTCAGGCCGAGAGTTGTTAAGCGCGCGGAGTTGCGACGTTTGCGCGGGTACGGACGACTCTTCGACCGTCCATAACTCGGCATCGTTAATGCTTCACTCTTCCACGGCGGTTTGATGAATTCTCACAATTTTGAGGCTGTGATTCAATTTAAGAATCAATCAATTTTTCTCTCTTTGCCTCGCTTGTATTACGCATCTCGTCACATGTGTGTCTGTCTGTCTACCTTATCAACTGTATTTGCTCATTAAATGCCCATGCATGTGGCATACATTGTCAATAATTGATCATTAAACACACAATTTGCTATCACTATAGTTAGTTTGGTATTCGTAAAATAAATAAATTAATATTGAGGATTACGCAATATTTTTTTTTACCAGCTAAGGCCCAGGTAATTGGTTCATGAATGCATCACGATATACCGCGTAATAACATTGATATATAGTGTTTCAATACGAACTTCCATCGTGCATACGATTCCAATTATTTGAATTTACTCAACGACAGATTCATCATCGTCAGCCACGATCTCTCCCTTCCCATGCCCTCTGTCACCGTCACAAACGTGGACATTGACAACGAAAAAATAGAGCAAAATATTAAGAAGCGGTGCAGGGAGGCCAGCGGAGACTCGTGCTTACTCAATATAAATAGTTAACACGACAACACAGGTGTGATATTGCGAGTGCCATCACATATTCTCCTCTGTGCACAGTGGTAGGAGCGGAGTGGTGGTGCAGCGGTGGTGCAGCTGGATCGCTCACTAAGCTCCGTGAACCCCGTGATCCTGGTTCGATTCCCGGCCACGGCGAGGGATAACCCCCGTGGCATTTGTCCAGCAGTAGATCGACAAAGGGCTGTGAATTCATCTTCTTGGTTCTTTCGGTAAAGTCACGTAGAAGGGAAATAATAAAATAATAAAAATTAAACATAATAAAATAATATGTAAATTATTTTATGATTAGTTTAACACGTAGGCTTTCGCGACCAATATTGTTCATAATCAACGATTTTTGGGTTTAGATCGCGTTATTTATAAATGTGTCGTAACCCTCCACCACCCGACACGGCCAATCAGCAAAAAAAGTGTCACGTTGACAAAAGACAAATAGTTCACTGCTTTAGCCCACCGGTGTGTTGAAGCGTGAAACCACAACATTTACAATTTGAGTACGACGTTTCGCTGGTAATTGCATCCAGCATCATCGGGCAATTCGCCAGAATGGTGAGGCTCTGCTGTGTCTCCCGTTCTTATATAGAGCAGCAGCAGGGTGACGTCATCATTAACTCATTAACTCATCAGGTGCAAAGATTTGAGGGGGGGGGTTATTGTAATTATATACTTGATTAGTAATAAGGCTATTGTTACGATGCGAGTTGTAGATTAGTAATCATTTGGAATGTGTTCTATTGTGATTATGCTACATTAATAATCAGTTAGTGCTTGTTTCCCTTATAAGGAATTGTAATGCATCTTATTTAATAATACGCTTCCAGGCCGCACTAAGCCTGTAGCTGTCTGAGCGATTAAAGTTATTTCTGTTTCTCTCAATCTCAATGGATTCTCTAATTAGTCTTTGCCAGTAGTAACTAGTTTTACACAACACTTCAACGTTGTCAAAATCAATTGAGTGTCCCTGTTGACAAGCATGTTCTGCCACTGCCGACAGTTGTGTTTGCGATAGTTTAATATTTCTCTGGTGTTCTTTTAGTCTTACACTAACGTTACGCCCTGTCTGTCCAATATAGCATCTGCCACATACACAATTAATCCGATATACACCTTCTGTTGATAATTTAGGTAATTCGTCTTTAGTGCACGTTACTAATTGTTGAATTTTGTGTACTGTACCAAATCTTACTGTAATGTTTTGCTTTTGCAAAACACGGGCTAATTTGTCAGTTACTCCTGAGATAAATGGTATTTTTATTGTTTTAATAATCTGATCGCTTTCAGCAGTGTTGCTTTGCGATCGTGATTTGGCATTTAGTGCTCTGTTAATTTGAGCATTATTGTAGCCATTCTGTCTTAGTGCTTCTTTAACATGTTTAATCTCTCTCACTAGACTTTCATCATCTGACACTGTTTTAGCCTGAGTATGACCCAGCTCAGAAATCCTCTCTAATCAAGACGCTCATACATCGGGCTAAAACAGTGTCAGATGATGAAAGTCTAGTGAGAGAGATTAAACATGTTAAAGAAGCACTAAGACAGAATGGCTACAATAATGCTCAAATTAACAGAGCACTAAATGCCAAATCACGATCGCAAAGCAACACTGCTGAAAGCGATCAGATTATTAAAACAATAAAAATACCATTTATCTCAGGAGTAACTGACAAATTAGCCCGTGTTTTGCAAAAGCAAAACATTACAGTAAGATTTGGTACAGTACACAAAATTCAACAATTAGTAACGTGCACTAAAGACGAATTACCTAAATTATCAACAGAAGGTGTATATCGGATTAATTGTGTATGTGGCAGATGCTATATTGGACAGACAGGGCGTAACGTTAGTGTAAGACTAAAAGAACACCAGAGAAATATTAAACTATCGCAAACACAACTGTCGGCAGTGGCAGAACATGCTTGTCAACAGGGACACTCAATTGATTTTGACAACGTTGAAGTGTTGTGTAAAACTAGTTACTACTGGCAAAGACTAATTAGAGAATCCATTGAGATTGAGAGAAACAGAAATAACTTTAATCGCTCAGACAGCTACAGGCTTAGTGCGGCCTGGAAGCGTATTATTAAATAAGATGCATTACAATTCCTTATAAGGGAAACAAGCACTAACTGATTATTAATGTAGCATAATCACAATAGAACACATTCCAAATGATTACTAATCTACAACTCGCATCGTAACAATAGCCTTATTACTAATCAAGTATATAATTACAATAACCCCCCCCCTCAAATCTTTGCACCTGATGAGTTAATGAGTTAATGATGACGTCACCCTGCTGCTGCTGCTCTATATAAGAACGGGAGACACAGCAGAGCCTCACCATTCTGGCGAATTGCCCGATGATGCTGGATGCAATTACCAGCGAAACGTCGTACTCAAATTGTAAATGTTGTGGTTTCACGCTTCAACACACCGGTGGGCTAAAGCAGTGAACTATTTGTCTTTTGTCAACGTGACACTTTTTTTGCTGATTGGCCGTGTCGGGTGGTGGAGGGTTACGACACATTTATAAATAACGCGATCTAAACCCAAAAATCGTTGATTATTTTATGATTGGCATCATGACACAATGGTAGTACCGCGTTGCTAGCCTTCGCTGTGGGGTTGCATCATTGCTGCTCATGTCATTATGAGTAGTGTACAAAGGTGGGTATTTGGCTTGTTGGAGATCGAGGTTTTTATGCGGGCGTGTGAAAAAATGGGATGTGTGGGCACCTGCTGAAAATGATGGTTACACCATCGTGCAACTGTAGGTTACTAAATACAAATCTAAGTTACTGGACAAAAATAAAGTGCAAATTGCTTCAAAAACATGTGGGAAAATGCTTAAATGTATTTGAAGTAAACAAATGCACGTGGTGTTAATGATACATTGATACGTGCGAAAAGGGGTGGATTTGTGAACATCCAGAAATATATATATACTGTACCTCTGACCAACGTGGAAGAGAGTAGGCCGAAATAACCTCGAGTGGATGCCCTTCCCGCAGAAGTGGCGTGAGAGGGTAAATTGCAGAGGCTGCAACCCATGCGAAATTGACATTTTTGTAGAGGGCGACAGTTTTACACCGTGCACAAATATCGCACCTGGGATGTGTGGACCCCGTGGGGCTGTCGGGCTACGTGAGGGCCCGATACGTGACGTAACAGCTGTGTTATTCAAAGCACAAAGACAAAGATCCCCCGTGTAGCCTTAAATACTGTTGGGGCAAGTGCTGTTAGTGAGCACCTGTGAAGGCCGGCACGGCACACGAGGGGGTGGGTGGCCAGCACCACGCCCGACCGCCTTTGTCTCCCCAGTGGCGATGTTTCCACACCGCACCAGGTACCCATTTGAGGCTGAGTCGACCTAGGGGAGGCCCAGGACCGGTTCAGATAATCGTCGCTGGTGTTGGCCGTGAGCGGGAATCGAGCTCGGGTTGCCGGGTTCGTAGCGCGGCACGCTAACTGCCCACGCACACAGACACGCACACAGACACGCACGCGCGCTCACTCACTCTCGTGTGATAGAGGCAGTGCCAGGCAAAGGCGGTCACCTTGAAGCGCAGGTGAGCGCAGACTTTTCAATCGAGGTGGCACTACCCCTCTGCAGACACCGATCATCTTTCCCCCCCCCCCACTTCCCCAATTCATAAATAAAATACGGTGCAATGGAAAGAAGACACAGGCACGGTGGGTGGACGGAACCATGACAATCTCACTTCGGCATTTGTTGTCGGAGGTTCACACGGCACTCACTCTCTCTCTCGCGATGCCTGGCACAGCTGCGTCTTGCTCAGAATGTGAGGAACAGGATCCAGGTGAGGAGGAGGCAGCCTCGGGGTAACTAAACACTCGGCCTGTGCAGCTAAGCAAGCCGCTGGTCAAACATTCCCTTGTGCCGCCTTCACTTTGGGAAATGCTAGGACCCCGTATCTCGTGGGGAGGGAGGGTCCCCTTGTCCATGAACATCTGGGAGTTCATCAGCGTTGGTTCAAGTCCACTCGGCTCTGCTGATGAGACGCTGAATGTCGAAGCCGACCCTGAGTTTTGCTTATGCGCGTCCAGACTGATGGGATGTGTAAAACAATAGAAATAATAATGGAAATAAAATAATAAATCACGACGTTTCGGAGGCAACACAAGTCTCCGTCATCAGGTGGGATTAATGTATAAAACAGTGTTTTTGTCATGTGAAGCAACACGATATGGGAAGGAGGCTTTGTTGTCTGCTTATATATGTGTTATTATTTTCCTAAATTAGTTTGTGTCATACTGAAAAAAATTCAAACCACCCTTTATTTACTTTTTTTTTCGTGTGAAATATATCTGGGGGCATTTTGAAATGAAAACTTAGTGCACAAAAAACCTGAACGATATCCAGCTCAAATGAACATTGAGGCAATGTTCGTGGTTGAAATTCCACAGTCATATGACGAGGACGAGTCTATCCATGAAAAAAACACCACTGTTGATTGTCCCACAAAATTTGATACTTATTTTATTGTTTCAAGACGGATGGTGGGGAGCTCAGTTTAATTAATTTTCGAAGATACGTTTGAGTGGTGAATTAAACACGTGTTGATTGTCGTTGTGCACAAACAATCCACGCGTGCTCTGTATTTTAAGGCGAGCGATCAATATTTACTAATCTGCTCACTCTAAGCCAATAGCTCGGAGTGATTTTGGGAATTGATCAGCCCGAGATCTGTCGGCTTCTGCACGCAATTAGCGCTGGTTGACAACGGGAGCCGCTTGCAATTCAGAGATATTGCATCTGAATGTGGCCGAGCTCCACGCGTGCTCGTGCTAAATAAAGGGTTCAATTAGTCGCTCGTGTCCGCGGACACGTGGAACTGGAGAACGAGAATTGAAATTCACGAGTGCCTCGGGGTAACATTAGTTCGCCTTGCCACTGCCCTGTACGACTCGTGACGTCATGCTGACACCAGGGCCGCCCAAAGCGCGTGGTGCTGGGGGAGGAGCACGGGGCAATCCGCACCGTGTGGGCACCCCCACCCCCCCAAAGACCCCCCCCCCCCAAAGCGCAGGGCCCGGGGCCGTCGCCCCGATTCGCCGTACCGCCCCCGGGACGGCTCTGCCTGCCACCGACGTTTGTATCATCCCCTCCTGCCAAGGGGGCCATAGGCGACCGGCGAAATTATTTTCAGGGGGGTGGGAGGGGGGGCTGAAAAGGTTTTTTTTAAAGTATATTTACCGTAGAAGAAGATTAACGGGCAAACGCGGGAGAGCGCCACTCGCAGGCCGCGTGCTAGGCTGACACGCACGAGGGGGACATAGGTTGCGTTAGTTTTGCCCATGACCTCTGCTTGAGGTTCTATGATAGCGGCAGTGTGTTCAGGAGCTAAATGCCAATGTTGAGAGCTGATTGCCATGACGAGAGTGCTTCAGGCAGGAGAGAGAGTTGCTGTAGCCTTACTATTCCTCCTCCGTTGAAACAGCGCAGACAACTGTGGTTGACTTGTACGGTCCATAGTTAGGGTTGCATTGGCCACAATCGCACTAACTGTGGCTTGTCTGTGATTTGAGGTCTGTGAAGGAGATGTGCGAAGCATCGGCCTGTTAATGTCTGAATTGGTTATTATAGCTGCCGTTTAAGAGCTCCGTTTCCAGGAACATCAGTCTATGAATTATTTATCCGTTATGATGCAGTTTTAACCAAGTTAGTTTATATTTTTCCTCGATCTGCGCTTCTGCACCACTGCCAAAGCAGCTCGTTAATACTTAATTTTTCAATTTTAAAAGGAAACAAACTTACTATCACTAAATCACTACGAATCCGCCAAATTTTGGAAGCTAAGCAACTTAGAGCCTGGTTAGTATTTGGATGGGAGATTGCCTGATGTTATAGGCTTGGGTAGCCAAGGGACGGCAGTACATGAGTCAAGTGAATCTCTCTGTGCGGCGCTTTTGAGTGTTATCTTCCCGTACGGCTTGTGGAGTTTTCACGTTCGTGAATGGAGTTAGTCAAACATTCTAAGGCAGGGGCCTCCTCGAATAAACACCCGGAACTTCGGTGAGGCTTTCCCAGGTAAGTAAAAAGGAACTGTTATTCCTATTCTTAGGTTTTTTCGGTAAAGTCACGTAGGTAAAAAAATAAAAATGAATAAAAGTATTTTTTTTTTTTTTTTAATTTTACTTTTATTAATTTTAATTAAACATTTTTACCTGCGTGACTTTACCGAAAAAACCTAAGAATATTAATCCTTGCAGTCACGAAAGCTTAAAATCTACTGTTATTCCTGTTAAATAATTTGACTCAACGGCACAGAGTTCGGATGTTCTGGCGATTAGCGAATGAAGGCAACCTGGAGGAACGGCAGCTGATGGGCAAACCTGCTGTCCACAACTGCATCCAAGAGAGGAAACTCCCATGAGTGCACGACTAAAATAGAGACGGAGTGATGGAATTGGATCGCATTTAAGATTCAATTGGGTCACAGCACTGACACCACCACTGTCATGGCAGAACGCGGTGATTTCGGTCACGAGGAAGCCTTCATCCAGCAGTGGATTGAAAATGGCTCAGTATTTATCGCCGTTTTACATGAATTGGGTCATGTGACACGGCCAAGCATGAGTGCATTGACCCCTTGTCCCAGAGGTTCAAAGTTCAAATCCAGCGACCGCCCTGATTATAACTGCGGTACATAATAACCGTAAATAATATGGCGTGCCTTCTGCTTCACAGTAAACTTTAAAGATTACCTGATGTCATCCGCAAGGGTTGGCCGTTGTGTGCTGGCGTCAGGGTCCACACTTGTCAAGTAAAAAAAAATACTCTGCCAATTACAATCACCGCCCTGTACGGACGGACTATCCTCTTCGGGTTGCCCATGAGGCTCACCCTTGCCTCTTGAGTTCTCACCCGGTTAAACAAATAAACTTGAAACTTGACGAGAAAATATTCTTCTTTTCTATGATTTTTCTCCACGTAAAAGTTAATAATTATTTATTTGACACATTCCATCGGCCACAGAACTTTCTGGGAGTGTATCATTTCAGCAGGTTTTGTTCAACGTCAGCAAACTGTTCGTCGGTTTCGACCTTCAGTTACTCGTCAGCAGTCAGGCCTGCCCTAAACAAATGCTGGTCAACCGCCATACATTTACAGGCAGGATATCGGTCGCAGTTTTGACACAAAAACTCCAAAGTACATAAAACCAAGTAATCATTGGCGTCGTTATGGAGAACACGACTTTACAATGACGCTCCACAATAATTGTGTTGTTTGTAACCCACGGTTGCCGCCTCTGCGCTTTCACCCTTTTGCCTTCGCGATGCAGCGCCGCACGTCAACCATTGGCAGGCGACCGTAAGAACCCTTCCACTGGAACTCAGGACGGCGGAGTACGATGGCCGTCCATCCTATCCATCTCTAGTCTTAACGCAAGCCGTCTTCGCTCGACTTTGGCTATTGCTTGAAAAACAATAACGGCGAAATTTCGATTTAAAGCTTTCGTGACTGCAGGGATTCATATTCTTGGTTCTTTCGGTAAAGTTACGTAGAAGGGAAATAAAAAATTAATAAAAAATAAAACATACTAAAATAAAATTCTCACGATATTTCGGCTACAACACAAGCAGCCGTCCTCAGGTGAAGACGGCTGCTTGTGTTGGGGCCGAAACGTCGTGATAATTTTATTTGACTGTTTTATTTTTATTATTTTATTATTATCCCTTCTACGTGACTTTACCGAAAGAACCAAGAAGATAAATTCCTGCAGTTACGAAAGCTTTAAGGCGAAGTTTGTTTTTTTGTTTTTCTAAGGCGTGGGCCCGGCGTGTTAACAGAACGGCGTGGTCGACCTACCCACGTGCTGTGGAGCGAAGAAGCCCCCCCCCCTCCCCCATTGCCCGAAACGTCACCTGTGAGTCATCTTTATTTTTCCGTTCAAGGCCACGGGGTTCTTGACTAGTTCGTCAAGTTCTTTGGTGGTGGTGGTGTTGTATGTAGGTGGAGTTGGGTGGCTGCACGCAGCGCAACTGGGGCAGTAAATCATTTCCTCTTTTGTGGCAGAGCAAATGAGGTCTTGAGGGGAGGCCCAATGGGTCCAGAGCGGCTCCCCCACCCGCCCCCCCCCCCCCACTTGCTCACACTAACAGGCACGCCATGTTCTTGGTTCTTTCGGCAAAGTCACGTAGAATGGAAATAATAATAAAATAATAAAAATAAATCATAATAAAATAATTCTCACGACGTTTCGGCCACAACGCAAGCAGCCGTCCTCAGGTGAAGAACAGGTCTGTCGAGAAGACAGAGTCTGACTGAAACAACCCCAGGCTGTTCTTCACCTGAGGACGGCTGCTTGCATTGTGGCCGAAACGTCGTGAGAATTATTTTATTATGTTTTATTTTTATTATTTTATTTACATTCTACGTGACTTTACCAAAAGAACCATTCTACGTGACTTTACCGAAAGAACCAAGAAGATGAATCCCTGCAGTCACGAAAGCTTTAAATCGAAACAGGCACGCCATGTTAAAGGTTACACACGGCGGGAGTTCACAAAGAGTGTGTTATGTTATTTTGAAGACCAGGAACATCCAGTTGATTGTCGTTCACGGAGAAGTAACTTGTCGATGTGTAGGCAGCAGTGAGTGGCAGTTCACTGGGCATCAACAACAAGAAGTTGGGATTTTAAGTACATTTTCTGACGAGGCGTGGAAATGTCCTCTCTGAACTCTCACCACAGAGCAGGGCATCACCCACCCCTCCCCTTCCCCCCCGTTTGGGGGTGAACTTTACTGTCCGGAGCATCTTATAATGCGGGTAATACATTATATATTCGTACGTGTAGTAGGCTGTCAGTGAGAGAAACTGACTGACTTTGGAGTTGGAAATTGCACTTTTACACTGTGGCACCCCTGAGAAAATCGGAACGTCGTCATCACGTTGGTGAATGCACAGGTGTGAATTGACTTGTGAACACATTGCTTCGTGGATACGGAGTAACAAACGCACTCTTCGAAAGTCAGGAAAATACGAGTAAACTCATTTCCACAAACGGTGCAATTGTCTTCTTCTTAGGTTTTTTCGGTAAAGTCACGTAGAAAGTAAAATAAAATAAAAACAAAAATCACGACGTTTCGGAGGTGCAATTGTCACTTGTTACCGCAAGCACTTTTGCAAGGATCGTGTCCATGCATGGCTTCTCGTCACGCTTCCAGACACGCGTTTGTAGTTGTAAATAATTAATTCGCACCGCGGAAGCCGACAGGCAGCTGTCAGGGCATATTTGCATATTACGGGAATTTTTGGCTGTCAAAATTGTGTATTTACCAAGTTTTGGGCAACCCTTGGCCGGTTTTCAATTAGGTAAGTCCCTCATGACAACAAAACTTCAAACTCCAGGTTTGTTCATGTTGGGGAGGATCTTTACCAGAGTTCCTCCTCCCCGCCCTTGTCTTATATTTATAGAGCGCTTTTATCCAAGGCGTTATGAGTGGTACAATGAGGGTAGCTGAAAGTGATGTCGTGAATAGGGATGGGGTATGGGGAGGGAGGTTAGTGGGTTACGGGAATTATAGATGGACGGTCGAAGCTAATGCTTCCATCTTTGGTCGAAAAATCTTACAAACTGCGCCGCCGCGAACTCCCGTGATAGTGCAGGGCCCATTGTGTTTTTTTTTACTTTACAAAAACGAGCCGCATTGTTGTAGGGTCCAGCAAATTCTCCCGTTGTCGTTTGCGTGACGTGAGAATGCGCACGCCCGCCCGCCCACCTCTCTGCAATCGCGTGATCCTCTCTGGCAAGCGACGTCCCGTCACCCGAGGTTAACCCAACGCGACAGCTTCGCCCCCTTAAAAAAATTCATAATCCTGCCGCTGAAGGACCACGGCGGGCATTTAAATCTGCTCGTCGCTGTCCGACCAGCTGGCCGCACCGGAGTTCGGCCCCGCACCAAATCAGGTGTCACCGCAGCGCAAAGTTCGAGTGCCAGCAGAGGAGGAATTAAATGTGTTGCCGATGTGCCGATGACGGTGGGGTGAGGGCCTGACGGTGATGATGGTGGAACCCGCCGTTCGGTCCATCGGCCGGTGCGCGGTGGTGCTTCCATCGCAGCTTCGTCGGCTCGCGGGAAATTTACTTCGCCGTCCCAGATGTGTGTATGTACGTATGTTGACCTCCTTTCGCAACGCACGTAGCCAACTGTGCTAATCGGTTCTGGCCTACATGCAAATTTTACAATGCGCACCGTGGCGACGATACGGCGACGCTACGGCGTACTGTACGATGCAAGGGCAACACAGCGGCGATCATCGCCCCCTCCTGGGAAGCCAATACCCCAGGTCACTCCGGCAAATAAGACTCATCTTGCTCTCTGGCATTGTCACCCTGTGGGACTAAACAAGACAAAGTAATACATGATCAAATACAACACCTGGCAAGCGCTGGTGGTTATCCATGCCAACAGTAACCAGGTTCAGTTTTCTGCTTAGCTTCTGAGATCTTTTGAGGTGGGGGAGGGGGGGCGCATTCAAGACTATTTGCTTGGAGCGTTCTACACTCGCGATACGTGGATCCTATCGAAGATTGGCGATTTGCGCAAATTATACACGGACGATAAATATACTGCGGCGTTTAGGCTAATATGACGAGACAGAGCAAATGAAGAAGAACACAAACGAGGCAGTAAATATGAGGCAACAGAGGTATCGATTTTAAAATCGAGTCGCAACGCAGAATTTGGACAATTAATTTCAACGTCGGTGTGAGGACTTTACCATCATCATCCATGATATAATTTTTCAATATCAAGTTGCAAATAGAGCAAAACTCCGCTATTGACGATTACATCTGACGATGTGCAACAATTGTAATTGTCTGCCTTTCTTAATAAGCAGAGATTAATTATGCGTGTGTGTTTTAGTTTTTTCGTAAATTGGCGATAAAGAAATTCAGAGGGTGAGAAACGTACATTTGACATCAAGTGATTAAAGGGCACTTTTGCAACAACAACAACATCACTTGGATCTCGTTCAGATCGTTACTTCTCTAGAACGTCACAGGTCTTGTAAACACGACACACGTTTAAATCACTGAACACATTCCCTGTTGCTTTTGTAAAATGAACACTAACTCGGGTTTGAAGCTTTCGTGACTGCAAGGATTCATACTCTTAGTTTTTTCGGTAAAGTCACGTAGGTAAAATTTTTTAATTAAAATTAATAAAAAATAAAATAATAAAATTATGTGATTTTATTATTTTATTTTTTATTAAGCCTAGCCTACCCTGAACATAAGTGTTATCCGCAGACATTGGATGGTTGGCTGTTGATTAAAGGATCATCATCGTCGTCGTCATTTTCGTCAGCCATCATCAATCCACTGCTGGATGAAGGCCTCCTTCAAGCCGTCACCATTTCTCACGATCCAACGACGTAACAATCCACCCAGAACCCACGCACAAACGGATTCCATCGCTCGGTGTCTGCAGTGTATGTCCAGCTCGTTAAGAATAAAGAGTTAAAACTGTGTGGATACATCTTCTTGGTTCTTTCGGTAAAGTCACGTAGAAGGGAAATAATACAATAATAAAAATTAAACAATAAAATACAATTCTCACGACGTTTCGGCCACAACGCAAGCAGCCGTCCTCAGGCGAAGAACAGGTCTGTCGGAAAGACAGCGTCTGAATGAACACCACCAAGCTTGGCAGCGTATATTTAAGCTGGGTTAGAGGAGGAAGGGCGCCTTGACAAAGGATACATTTGTTATTGTATTTCAATAGGAGCCCGCTGCAGAGCTCAAAACACGACGTAAAGTGGTGGGGGGGGGTAAAGTAGATTTACTTCCATAATAGAAGTTTTGTTTTGGTTTAGATCACGTAAATATATAAATGTGTCGTTACAACCCGCCACCACCCGACACAGCCAACTCGTAAGGGTTGTCACGTTGTCACGAGTGAGATTGTCGTTCGCATCACCGGACCACGAGGAATGGCGACGGCATGGGTAGGCCTTCATCCAGCAGTGGACGGACGATGGCTGATGATTTCAGACCACTTTGAATGTGTGGGTGGTCTTCAGTCGATCTTGATGTGGCCTTTTGCTAGGGCATGGCGTGTCAGCCAAATTCGGACTGTAATTCAGCTATAAATAATTTGTCCACTTTAATATTAAGGTAGAAATGCTCATGATAGACTGCAGAATCAGACTATACTCAGGCAAAGCTGGGGTTTCCATTTATTTAACTTACAGTTCCATTTATGGTTCAAGTAAATAACCTATCCCACTAGGTTTAGCTGTATTTTCCAAACACGTAGTTAATTGCCGTCAAAGTGATGCCAAAATACGTTTCGTTTTTGGGATGATTTTGCAACGTGCGTTCGGAGGTTAGTCTCATTTCTGGCACTCTCCCGATGGCGTTTGGGTAAAGCTGCGGCCGATGAAGGCCAAAAAGAAAATGAGGACACTCGCAAAAGTGCTTTGGGACTTGGGGGGGCGAAGACTTTCCCTGTGGTCGGAGAGCGTTGCCGGAGGCGCCTCTAGATTTCCTTTTAGTGGGATGGATTTAATGGGACTTGGCCTTGGCCACTGTTGCTGATATCGACTGGTGAATTAGAACAGATTGTTCGACCCGGGCGCCCCGAACATGTCGAGCGGCGTCTTGCCGGGAAAATCGCTGTTTTTTGTTGTGTACAAAAAAATACATCGGTTTTGAAGATTTGACCAATTCCATTTCTAGCGTCTTGTAACGAGACAAAGTCCGTTCAAAACTCTCACAGAGCACCCCCCCCCCGCGTGTTAGAGAACAGCTCGTGTAAGGATATGTCACAGAGCTACTCCTGGAATCCCTTCAAGTGACCACCTTTATCCACATGCAAGAGGTTGCTGCGATTTATCACGTGACCTGCTGCAGAAATGCCCTTGGCGTGTCGGGCAAAGCAATATTTGTAATTTTCATAGCTGCAATGTTTGCCATATGAAGTGATAAAACACATTTAACGTGATTTTTTTTCGTGCAGTCATTGGTGACGGGCTTGAGACTGCCAACTCGCTACACTTGAGAACTTAACTTCATCGCTGGTGGGTGAAAAACCCAAATTCGAACCCAGGATCGTAGTAGCAGTGCCAGCCCAGTGCCCTGGCCCCCCCTTCAGCCACTCAGCCAGCTCATTCCAGACTGTCAGCCATGTAACCAGATAATTCACAGCGAATTCATTGAATGACTCGGGTGTTTGTCTGAGGGGGCGATGGATGTCTGGGCTGGCACGTGGCATCTGATTTGCAGTGTCGTCTTCGTGTCTTGGCAAGGTGGTGAATTCCACAACAGAAGGACCTAAATCTCGCCACAATGGGGTGACACGGTGACGAGATTTTACCTCTCTGGTGGGTTTGATCCCGATACTAATGCCTATACATTTGGAGTTTTTCTCAACACATTTATAAACGTGCGGTTTAGAGTATTTGCTTGCTATAAATGTCCACACGATAAGCCAATTCGTTGAGCTATCATTCGTGGCCAGGTCGCTTCCGAAAAAGAGCTATACAGCTCAGTGGGCCTTACCTGGTAAAATAAAAATAACAGTTTAGAAAAATAGTGATAACAAACGTGACTGAGTAGCACAACTCAAAAGAGGAAAAGACAAAAGCATAGTGTGTGTGTTTTTGGTCACAGTTGCTGAGCGCAGGCCCAATGGCGTAAAAATGCAAAACGACCAACACAAAAACATCACAAATGAAGGCATAATAGGTGAAAGAGATGGGAGTTCATAGTTTCTTGAATTGAGCATGATTATAAGAAGTTGGGTGGGGGGGGCGGAGACACGTTGGGTTCGGAGGAAGCAGAGAAAAGAGGTTTGACCTGTAGTGTGGTGAGTGGACGGGTGCTGAGTGTGTTGTTGTGTCCTGTAGTGTGGTGAGTGAGTGAACGGGTGATGAGTGTGTTGTTGTGCCCTGTAGTGTGGTGAATGGACGGGTGATGAGTGTTTTGTTGTGCCCTGTAGTGTGGTGAGTGGACGGGTGATGAGTGTGTTGTTGTGCCCTGTAGTGTGGTGAGTGAGTGGACGGGTGCTGAGTGTGTTGTTGTACCCTGTAGTGTGGTGAGTGAGTGTACGGGTGGTGAGTATGTCGTTGTGTCCTGTAGTGTGGTGAGTGAGTGTATGGGTGCTGAGTGTGTTGTTGTGCCCTGTAGTGTGGTGAGTGAGTGGACGGGTGCTGAGTGTTTTGTTGTGTCCTGTAGTGTGGTGAGTGAGTGGACGGGTGCTGAGTGTGTTGTTGTACCCTGTAGTGTGGTGAGTGAGTGTACGGGTGGTGAGTATGTCGTTGTGTCCTGTAGTGTGGTGAGTGAGTGTATGGGTGGTGAGTGTGTTGTTGTGCCCTGTAGTGTGGTGAGTGAGTGGACGGGTGGTGAGTGTGTCGTTGTGTCCTGCAGTGTGGTGAGTGAGTGGACGGGTGATGAGTGTGTTTTTGTGCCCTGTAGTGTGGTGAGTGGACGGGTGATGAATGTGTTGGTGTGCCCTGTAGTGTGGTGAGTGAGTGGACGGGTGCTGAGTGTGTTGTTGTGCCCTGTAGTGTGGTGAGTGAGTGGACGGGTGCTGAGTGTGTTGTTGTGCCCTGTAGTGTGGTGAGTGTACGGGTGCTGAGTGTGTTGGTGTGCCCTGTAGTGTGGTGAGTGAGTGGACGGGTGCTGAGTGTGTTGTTGTGCCCTGTAGTGTGGTGAGTGTACGGGTGCTGAGTGTGTTGGTGTGCCCTGTAGTGTGGTGAGTGAGTGGACGGGTGATGAGTGTGTTGTTGTGCCCTGTAGTGTGGTGAGTGTACGGGTGCTGAGTGTGTTGGTGTGCCCTGTAGTGTGGTGAGTGAGTGGACGGGTGTTGAGTGTGTTGTTGTGCCCTGTAGTGTGGTGAGTGAGTGGACGGGTGCTGAGTGTGTTGTTGTGCCCTGCAGTGTGGTGAGTGAGTGGACGGGTGGTGAGTGTGTCGTTGTGCCCTGCAGTGTGGTGAGTGAGTGTACGGGTGCTGAGTGTGTTGGTGTGCCCTGTAGTGTGGTGAGTGAGTGGACGGGTGGTGAGTGTGTTGTTGTGCCCTGTAGTGTGGTGAGTGAGTGAACGGGTGCTGAGTGTGTTGTTGTGCCCTGCAGTGTGGTGGCTAAACACAGTATGGAGTGAGACAAAACAGTGTCTGGCGGATCCTATTCCTCAAAGCTGGAGGCAGAATCGACGATGGAAGTTCACGGAAACGGTCACCATGGTAGTAGCCGTAAAAGAGTGTTAAGGAGGTGACTGATTGCCAGTGAGCGAGTGATTGCAGTGATTTCGGGTGATTTGAGTTATTTCGAGTGATTTGAGTGATTTCGAGTGATTGCAGTGATTTCGAGTGGCTGGAGTGATTTCGAGTGACTGGAGTGATTTCGAGTGATTTGAGTGATTTCGAGTGATTGCAGTGATTTCGAGTGATTTGAGTGATTTCGAGTGACTGGAGTGATTTCGAGTGATTGCAGTGATTTCGAGTGATTTGAGTGATTTCGAGTGGCTGGAGTGATTTCGAGTGACTGGAGTGATTTCGAGTGATTTGAGTGATTTCGAGTGACTGGAGTGATTTCGAGTGATTGCAGTGATTTCGAGTGGCTGGAGTGATTTCGAGTGATTGCAGTGATTTCGAGTGATTTGAGTGATTTCGAGTGACTGGAGTGATTTCGAGTGATCGCAGTGATTTCGAGTGATTTGAGTGATTTCGAGTGATTGCAGTGATTTCGAGTGGCTGGAGTGATTTCGAGTGATTGCAGTGATTTCGAGTGATTTGAGTGATTTCGAGTGACTGGAGTGATTTCGAGTGATTTGAGTGATTTCGAGTGATTGCAGTGATTTCGAGTGATTTGAGTGATTTCGAGTGATTTGAGTGATTTCGAGTGATTGCAGTGATTTCGAGTGATTTGAGTGATTTCGAGTGACTGGAGTGATTTCGAGTGATTGCAGTGATTTCGAGTGATTTGAGTGATTTCGAGTGATTGGAGTGATTTCGAGTGATTTGAGTGATTTCGAGTGATTGCAGTGATTTCGAGTGATTTGAGTGATTTCGAGTGACTGGAGTGATTTCGAGTGATTGCAGTGATTTCGAGTGATTTGAGAGATTTCGAGTGACTGGAGTGATTTCGAGTGATTTGAGTGATTTCGAATGATTGCAGTGATTTCGAGTGGCTGGAGTGATTTCGAGTGATTGCAGTGATTTCGGGTGATTTGAGTGATTTCGAGTGATTGCAGTGATTTCGAGTGGCTGGAGTGATTTCGAGTCACTGCAGTGATTTCGGGTGATTTGAGTGATTTCGAGTGATTCCAGTGATTTCGAGTGGCTGGAGTGATTTCAAGTCACTGCAGTGATTTCGAGTGATTGCAGTGATTTCGAGTGACTGCAGTGATCTCGAGTGATTGGAGTGATTTCGAGTGATCGGAGTGATTTCGAGTGATTGCAGTGATTTCGAGTGACTGCAGAGATTTCGAGTGAATCGAGTGATTTCGAGTGACTGCAGTGATTTCGCGAGGGCTTGATCTTCAAAAACCTCACTGTTTGACCTATGTTTAAATATTTTTACACCACAAAGATACAATCGCATTTCCATACGGACTGAAACACGTATACTGCATCACTGGAATCGCTTGTGTGTGTGTAGTTAGTAGTCATACTTTTCAGTTTCCGAAGGGATCCGTGAGCTAATCCTTGCGGGACCTAAATATTTCCCTGTTATTAGAGATTGAGTCGCAGTGGAGAACCGTTCGTTATTCACACGTTGCTGTGCGAAGTAGCTCGAACACAGGGAGGCAATTCGGAATGCATGCAGGGAAATGTTCATGCAAAACTGATGTGGCAGCACGAATTCGTGACAGTCACGCCACCGGCGTTTGCATGTTGAGAATCTCTCCATACCCGAGCGGCGGGTACGCATTGGACTTATGTACGCACGGATGTATATTGAACTTCTTTCTCGCCGTGCGTAGTCAACCGTGCTGATTGGAGGTGCGGACGATGCATTAGATTCCGCGATTAAAAATTAATTGTTGGGAGCCAAGATTTTCGCAGCCAATATGACGATGCGTAATAGCTTATTGGATTCGGCGACACAATTAACAGACCAAATTTGTCGTTAAGACTTCCCGGATTGTTATCTGCGGGCTCCATGGATCTTGTCCCAAAGACGTTTGAGACGTAGTTTCCAATGAAACGTCGCGTATCTAATTGCAACCTTTGGTTGTGAGGACCGTCCTTTGACTAACCGGCGAGCGAGCCGAAACAACCGAAATTTACCAAGCCGTGTTGGGCGGTGGAGGGTTCTCACGACACAGATTTGGTCTGTTCACAACGTGTCCCTCACCCACATTTTTTAAAATCTTATCCTCGCGAGCATCCATTCTCTGCAAAGCAAGTGGGTGTGGCGTGGGCAAGCGAGTTTTTTTTATTTATTGTACAACTGAAGTTCCTTTTTTTTCATTGCGCTAGGTGCGATTTATACGACGGATGACTTAGCAAATTAATTACGGTCGTCGATATTTAACTTCAGCGTTTGCGATTGCGCCGCGAGCCGTGTGAGCACGAGCGTTTAGCATTAATCGCGATAATCACCCATCCTACATCAACACTGCCCCGTCACAATACGCAAAGCATTATATTTCTCCTCCTGAAAGTAAATAGATGATTCATGCCTTAATTTATGACATTTTTACATCGAGGGACGCAAAAAGGAAAAGCCGTCTTTAATGTTATGTTTGTACGTGAAATGACGTTGCAGCTGCAGTGAGGCGGCGATAAGGTTGTACCATTAGATAACAACACCGAGATATTTTAAACATCGCAGTCTTGTACGACATGACTCATAAATAATGTATCATTATAGACTATTCATGACCGTGGCTCACTGTGGGTGCTGGCCTTGTGAAGAGAGGGAGAGAGCACGCGACTTGGATGATGCATCTTCTGCCGTTCTTTCCGTAATTGCGTCCCAATTGTTTCTCTCTGCGTCACGTTCTGCTGAAGTATCCCTTCGGATTCCCGCAGAGAGCGGTGCAAGCCTCGTAATTAGAGAACGGCCCACGGAAGCGGATATCACAGGGCTACCTCCGAGATCCCTTCAGTTGACCTCCGGTTGACACAGCAGAGGGCAGCGCTTGGCCACCCACTCTGCATATGAGAGTGATGTTTGTCGCACGACGGTCAATCAGATCTTCTTGGTTCTTTCGGTAAAGTCACGTAGAAGGGAAATAATTAAATAATAACATTCTAACATAATAAAATACAATTCTCACAAGAGAATTGTATTTTATTATGTTTAACGTGACTTTACCGAAAGAACCAAGAAGATGAATCCCTGCAGTCACGAAAGCTTTAAATCGAAAAAGGTCAATCAGATATTTAAATTCTCAGAATTTGGCCGAATTGTTAAAACCAAAAGTTCAGTTGATGTTTTTTTTTCTGCTTGCGCAGTCAAAGGTCACCGAGCCAAGACAATCAACAGACTTCAATAAAGAATCCAGCTTAATCACATGCGGCTGAGACCTGGCTGCGAACCCAGAATCTTAGCAGCGCCGGCTCAGACCTCACCGCTCGCGCCGCTGCATGCGATTGACCTCGCCAAGCCTTTTGGTACATTAATAAACATTAATAAACATTAATAAACATTAATAAACAAGAAGAATGTAAACGCTCGCAGTGAAAGTGGTGAATTTTTTACTGGCAACGTTGGGTGATTATTTGCCAAGACGGAATGTGATTTGCGTGGTCGACCTTGCTATGGAAAGTGATGCCTCGGTGACATTGGGATTATAATTCGGCATTTCCACGGCTATCGGAGCAGACCCAATGCTTCAAGAGAATATGCGGCATCGACGATTTGGCAACTTCTATCGCCTCTCACACCCCCCCCCACCTCCCATTATATCACGGCCCGGAGGGGAAGTGAGTGTAGATTTCGTTTTATTTTTGTAAAGATTTAACGTACGATTTGGGTTAGCTTGTGCTGTCCCAACTAAATGGGTCCATGAAAGTTGGTCCACTCGAGAAATTTTCTGAATCGCACGCGGCTGGCACGTTGGCCTGAGTGAACGCACGCTGCCCTCTTTGGAAAGGGCCCGGATGAAGTGGGCCATGTGGCCCGGTTGGCGACGCCTTGGCCAGAGGTCGCAAACGGGCTTTGATTCCTTACCCGTACTCGCACCCGGCCGCACCAGGGTCGCAAACGGGTACCCGTGCCCGTACCCATACCCGGCCGGGTACGGGTAGGGTACTGGTATTAGGTACCTGATTGTGACCTCTGGGATGAAGCCATGTTGCAGGCGCAGGTGGGTTGATTCTAGGAACTTGAATTGTGAGAAGAGACAAGACGTTGGGAAATGAGTGACAAACGGTTACTCACCAGTGATTCACGGTCTACCCGTACCCATACCCGGCCGCACCAGGGTCGCAAACGGGTACCCGTACCCAGCCGGGTATGGGTAGTCGGGTATCGGGTACGGGTATCGGGTACCGGGTTGTGACCTCTGGCCTTGGCCCAGCGAGGCTGCTGGGTGAATCCGACAACCGATGCTGCGTTGCCCGACCCGTAAAACCGGGCCAGCTCACTAACCCAGTGGTCACGGGGACGTGGTGGGAGTCTCCCGCGGTGCACCCCCCCCCCCGCTTCCGCCCGTTCGCTGTGTGGTCCGAGAAGGCGGCGGCGTCTCATCTCGTGCCGGGGTTAACCGGCGGGCCAGTTCACAACGGCACGCTGCGGCCCCTTTGATGTGAGAACCTTTCTGAAATTCTTTATTGCTGGGGTTGGCTTGCCTGAAGGGCAATTCCTTTAGATACTGTGGAGTAATGAACATTTCACTTTCCTATTTGCACTTGTGTATTTGCGTGCATGTGTGTGTGTTTTTGTTTCACGTCGTATTTTGCCGGCGGGTTTCGGTGTAATAGGTTTATATATTTTTGATCAAATCCACTGGCTCATGATGCAATGCTGGGGACGTTTTCAAATTTCCCTTGATGTGTTTAAGAGGCTCCGTGAACTCGCTCTTTCCTGCTTCACCTCTCTCCGATCATCTCACCGCACTCGCTTCCACATGCTCGCCACAAGATGAATGCAAAGGCTTTCCATCGAAGACCTCGGTTAACCCCGCACTCATTGGGAGGTCACTCGTTCTCTCGTGCTGTCCCCCACTGTTTGAAACTTTCTTTGCGCCACACGTCCGTGTTGTTTGACTCCCTGCCCCTCAACTCCAGTCCACACTCACCACCTTCCTTTTCCTCGGCCTATGACTGTCAACCTCTAAATAAGAATGCAAAAAAAATGCCCTCTTTTTCCCGTACAGCACCTCGAGATGCGGTCACATTTAGACGCTATATATATTGTATCGCATTGCATTCATTCCCCATAGGGACAAATACGCCCAACGAAGAGTGTGGGCTGCGATGTCTCAGCGATCTATAGGCGGAGGCTTGCGCAGCAAAACCCGCGGGACTGGTTTTTTTCCATATTCAACGTGGAATTCAAGGCATCCATCCGCTAGGCTGGGTGGGTGGACGTGCACCATTGTGCTTTACAGACTTCAGTGCAACGGCTGCGCTCAAAATCCCCCCCCCCTCCACCCGCGCCTGTAGGTACGGGCTTGGCCTCCTTCGCTTTCCACGCGACGCACGGGCGGCGCTGGCCGCGTCGCGCGTTCCCTCTCTGCCGGGCCGCTCGCTCGGCATCGGCGCGCGCGCGCCACCATGCCACCCAGCTTTGTTCTTTTTTTGGTGTGGATCAACGGTGTCACTCCCCTGGGGAAGTGGTGCGAGGAAACCCGAAACCGTTGTGGCAGCTCGTAGTTTGTGAGCGCTCGCGGTCGGAGAACGCTCGCGTGCCGGCGACAGGAAGCCGCCACCGTCTCTGCCGTGCCCCGGTGGCGGTCAAGGCCAGGAGGAGGCCCCCTGCCAACCCGCCCGCGCGGGGCGTCTCGCGGTGTCCACTTTGACGGGGTGGCGGCTGGCAGCGGTAGCGTGTGAAGTTAAAACGGACGCGTCGCCTCCAGCGGGAGCACGGCGCGTCTTGGAGGAGAATGTTGCCCGGCGGCGTGAGCTGCGGTTATTTGAGGAAGCCCGCGGAGAGGATCGCCATCGAAGACCGGCGGGTGAGTGCGGCGGTGGCGCGTGGTTACATTTTGCACGGCAAAGCGCTTTCTGCATGGGGCTTTTTACGCGGGCTGTGCCGTGCAGTTCTCCTCCGATGCGGGTTGCTCCCCGCGTGCGCTCTGCCTGCCTTGGAGCTCCATGAGGATGTGAATACTCCGTTATTTCGCGTCGCAGGGAGCTGCGTTGAGCCGCCTCGCTGGGATGTTGGTGCGGTTCACACTGGCAGATCCTTTGCAGAAAAAATCTCCTTCGCGCTAATAACGTCTCGGCTGGGTAGGCTCGAATGCCGCGCTTTGTGGTGGCGGGAGGCTTGACCGCTTAATTGGCATTGTGCAGCGATGTATCCGGCCAGCGATTCGATGAATTGTCGCAATTTGGGGGCCGCGATTCCATTTTGGTTTTAAATCAACATTTTTTCCGTCTCCGTTCTGTCCGTCGCGCTTCTGTTTTGTTGAGTTTGGACAGCGACGTTCGCGCCGCCAGTTCGCTCCATCAGCCTAAATGTGGCATTGTAAACTCAACTGGCACGGCTCTTACTCGGCTGTTACATGCAACAGCTCTCTGCCTGTATTGTTAGTGTAAAAATGTATTTTGCTCGGTAACGCATTATCACATGCATCGTCACATGCGTTGTGCTGGACTACCTTGTGTTGCTCTCCACGGCACCCATCGAACAATGGATTTTAAAAGAGGGACAGTTAAGCAAATGTGATGAGAACTATTGTGGAGTGTATTGCTGGTGCTTCTTCTTGTTGTACGGCTGACGTAGACGCAGAGCAACAACTACGATCACTCGTTTTAACAACTACAATCTCACATTCAGGTGGTCGATCCAGATAACCGCATCGGGAGCAGTGAAGTGCATCGCTGTGATGTCTCATTTCGTATTTGTGGATCGGACATTGCGTTGTTATACTTTGTCACGGTCTGTTCTGGATGACCACAGTCATACCATGACTGGAGAGTTTCTAATTATCTGCATCTACTGCCATGGTTTGTGCATTGGATGCGGTTTAGGCTGGACCATGAGCTTCGTGGAAGATCAAATTCAGGGATCTTCTGCAATGGGTCTTTCATGCAGTGCCAGGGTGCTGCTAAGCTCACACTCTCTCAAAGCGAACCACGCAAACCGAATCTATCTTGCCACACCCCAAGCTAGGGTGGCTTAGAGATCCAGAGCCCTGCGCTGGCACCCCTGAGATCCGTGGATTTGAATCTGGGGTCTGGGTAAAACCAGGTTTTCAGTTGTGATGATTTGATTGCGTAAGCCCGGTCACCAATAACTTACACAGAGACTCGGCGCCTCGCATGGAGATGTAGTCACTTATGACGGCACAAGAAAGTAATACATTGCATTAAATTTCGATTTACCACTTCTGAGAATCAAATCAATATCGGTTCGACTGCCGTGTGACGAACAGGGTAAGTAGGGTAAGCAGGGAAAGTAGGAGAGTACTGCCCTGCTGTGTGGTTCAAAGGTCACTTACAAGACTCTGCGAAGTAGTTTTGTGATATCTCCTTCTGTGGGCCATGTGAGCGTTCCACATTTTTTTATTATTATTTATGCCTGCCAGGTGGTAGGCGGGGGGGGGGGATGTAAGATACTCGCCCCATTGTTTTAACTGCCACGCCGGGAGATCGAATCGACCAGTCCAGAGGAGCCGCTGCTTGCCGTCACACCGGCACTGTGGCAGCATCCGAGAGGACAAGGAAGGGGTTTTTATTTTATTTTGTATGGAGAGGGGAGAACTCAGCTTGTCCACAATCACACCACCACCAAACCCAATCTCCATCCACTGTTGGACAAAAGCCGGCTCTTGGAGGTTATCAATTTTTAATTGCTTGGCACTGTACGTGCGGAAAAGGAGGTGAGGTGAAATGCGAAAGGGCTGTACGGGGCTCCAGCGGCTGCCTCTTCTCCGCCGCCGCCGCTGCCGCCGACTGGCACGGTGAGACCCAGTCGTCAATGACAGTCGGACGTGGGACAGCGTCACGATCCAAAGTTGAAAAATGTACTGTAAAATATCCATGATTTTACGACTGTTGAGGCAAAACAATCCAGGCTCACTTTGCTACGTTTTGTACTAATGGGTTATCGATCTGTTATGAATGGCTCATTGACATGATAATGAGGTCAAAGTGATTTTTTTTACGTTACACTCGTTCATAATTAACTCCTTTAAACGTAATAAGACAAACAATATAAATGATTTAACACTGCTAATAGGGGTTTTCCCCCTTTTTTCTGGCAACAAAACAGGTGTTGAGATGTTAAAACACCAAACTGAAATCTTTTACAAGGAATCATGTCTGCAATAACCACATTGCTTGTGGTCAGAATGCAAACAAAAAATATACTCTGATAATATATGCATTGTCCTTGAAACTGATTGGTCCACACCAGAGACAGCTTTCTTTTGAGCCTCGTCTCAATTGGTGCTAGACCAGTGGACACCAAAAGGCATACAGACCCAAGACAATTCACTATCAGAGTAATGAGAGCTCGGGGTGAGCATCTACATCATGGGACCTCCTTTGCCAGTACCAAAATATGATAATAGGTTTTTCCCCTTTTTTTAACACTGCTCGTCAGAGCACCTTCTTCAATATTATTTCTGAAATCATAATAATTATGATAACGATGGTGCCTTTTGTTTGTTTGTGTTTTCAAAGACAGCATCAGGGAATCTCAAGACTCATTTTCAGGAAAGTCCTGCAGCATTGGGGATGTTTGGTCATTTCCAATCGTGGGCATTTGGCACCGTGTGGCAGGATACATGAGCTCCTGGACACAACTCACTGAACGTGCAAATGCATACCACCCAAAGCTCCGCACAGATGGATTCAAAGTGTAGGAATATTTGTAGCTCATTAAGCCGTGGTGGAATTATGCACTCCACACTTCCAAATATTATCTCGCTCTTAGCCCCTCTGCACTGGCATTGACTCCCTCTACACGTCAAGCGGTGACCCACTCTCACCATCTTCCGCTCCTCCTGAAAAAACCCATTTATTCTCACTCGCCTACCCTTCCTCGTCTACCGCTCCCCCGTATCATCACCGATACCCTCCCCGTCTTCGTAGTCATCCTCCAACCACTCGTTCGTCTATCTCATCTTCACCTCCGTTTCCTCTCATGCATCATCGTCGTCCTCACGTTTCTAACATTCACCCAGCCAATTCCATCTCGTCCCATGCCCCACGGTATGTTCTTGGGCCATCATTAATTCACTGTACAGCGCTTTCGTTAAAGCGCTTTATAAATGTAATTAAGTTAGTAAGTATGCTGAAGCCTTCATGACCAGTATTATAATTCATAATCAGTTTGATTGGGTGAGTTCATGCGAATATAATGCCAAATTTTCTAATCACCAAATTATTGCGCACATGACAAATTCATCCGAGTGGCATTATGGGGTTGTGGAGGGTTATAGTTAACAAAAAAATATTGACATTATACCCACGCAGTCATAGGACCCACAACGAAGCAATTTAGAATCCCAACACCGACGGTGTATGATAATTGGTTCTTTACCCTTCTATCTGGCAACAAAACTGACACCTTTTTACAAGGAGTCATGTTTGCATAGACCGCAATACCTGCAGTCATAATACAAACAAAAGAACATAACTCTGATAATGTGCACTGTCCTTGAAGTTGATTGGTCCACACCCGAGACAGCTTTCCTTAGAGCTTAGTCTCATATGGGTTGGACCAGATGCGCCTTTTGGCGTCATCTGGTCCAACCCATATGAGACTAAGCTCTAAGGAAAGCTGTCTCGGGTGTGGACCAATCAACTTCAAGGACAGTGCACATTATCAGAGTTATGTTCTTTTGTTTGTATTATGACTGCAGGTATTGCGGTCTATGCAAACATGACTCCTTGTAAAAAGGTGTCAGTTTTGTTGCCAGATAGAAGGGTAAAGAACCAATTATCATATTTTTACTGGCAAATGAGGTTCCCATAGTGTACCGACGGTGTACTTTGGTTTGTATGTGTGTACGTAGACCTTCTTTCGCACCGTACGTCACCAACCGTGCTAACCGGAGGTGCGTGTTTTCACGCTCGGACGTCGGCGCTCGGTGCGAAGACGCCGCGTCGTTTCTCGCAAGCGGTTTCGAGAGAGAGGGAGGGAGCGATCGGAGCCGCCGTGGCCGGGTTGTTGGCGCTGCTGCTGCCGCGTCTCGTTGGAATCCCCCCCGGCGGTGCGCTACTTAACGGAGGAGCCGGCGCGAGCTGCCCGGCACGTGCTGCCCTTAGCGGATCCGCCGCTCGATGTGTTGGGCGGGAAGGGGGGTGGATTTCCCATGCCGTGCCCAGAACGTTCGGCAAATGTTAAAGCACGGCCACTGCGCACCGTCATGCCCGAGTTCCACCATGCCGGGAGAGACTGCTCGGTGCAAAGTATACCTTGAGATTTTGAGGGATGGGACTGCACCACGTCTTACATGGTGCCAGACTCCACAGTGGCTTCAAGGTTCACCTCCTGGAGCTGCTGCTCGGAGCGTTATCAAGAGCGAGAGCCAGGGTCAAGGTGATGTCCTGCTCAAATGAGCATTGAGGCATTGGTGCTCTCCTCTCCTGGTTAGAGCTGAGCCAGTGGTGGAATGACATTCCCATGGTTGGGGCCGAGTCCATCCATAGGACAACCGACTGATCACTTCCTCAAAAAGTGGTACTTATTCAAGAACGCAATTCCGGATTCCCCCAATTATAATAAAAATATTGAGCTCTTTGTCAATCTACTGCTGGATGAATCCTTCCCCATGCCTTGTCAGTCATGGGAATTGTTTGACCATACTTCACCATGCTGGTGAGTGCTGATTGATGAAGTGGTGACGGTGGGGGAAACTGCGAATTGAACTCAGGTGGCCGGGTTTGGAGTACAGTTCGCCAGCGGCTGCAACGTGGTGTTCGTGCAATGGCGTTTGCCTTAAGAACCAACCCCACCGACAAATGTAACCATGAAAAAACAGACGACAGTACTGTCCCGTATATTTCCAAAGTAATATTGTATTGAATAGTCACATGCACAGCGCACTCCCAAGGGCACAACTGGAGAAAGAACGCACCATATAGATGTTAACTCCCTCGCCTGGTATGCAGGAGGTCATGGAGTTTGCATGTTCTCCCCGTAGTCGCGTGGATTTTCCTCCGGGTGCTCCGGTTTTTCCCTCCACATTTAGAAACACGCGTTCAGAGGATATGGCTGCTGCTATAGTATTTAAAACGTTGTTTAACGAAACTGGAATTCACTTCCCTCTGCTTGCGGTGTGAAGGGTGGGGATGTAGATGGGGAAACCTGGGGAGAGGTTCATGATGAAAGGTGCCAAGATGGGGAGAGGTTCCCCATCCTTGCGGTGGTGAGATGTTAACTCGCTTGGTAAGCAGGAAATCGTGGGTTCCATCCCGACCCTGACGATGCCTGTATATTTGGAGTTTGCATGTTCTCCCTGTGGTCACGTGTATTTTTCTCCGGGTCCTCCTGTATTTCTCTCCATATTTAGAATTAACACGCGTTAAGAGTATTTGGCTGCGAAACATTTCCACGTGATAAGCCACTTCGTTGGGCTATCATTTGTGGCCAAGTAGCTTCTTAAAAAGAGCTACATAGCTCAATGGGCCTTACCTGGTTTAATGAAAATAGTTTAGTTTTTTTTTATCACGGGTTGGCTACGTACGGTGCGAAATAAGTTCAACGTACCAAAGACGGAAGGGGACACGAAAACGCACGGTTCAGACAAATCGTGTCTCTTCAGTGTACAATGTGAGGTTTAATGTTGACGGTGAGCAAATCGAGTGGGTGGTGGTCGGATGGTAAGGGGGCGCAGGGCCATCGTCGGGAGTTGTCTGCTCATGGTGGACGGCACGACGAAAATGTAGCAAGTTGATAGGATGACGATATCCCGTACCGCGTTTTAACCACCGTAACACCGCCTCCAA
This sequence comes from Lampetra planeri, assembly GCF_965212315.1. Lineage (NCBI taxonomy): Eukaryota > Metazoa > Chordata > Hyperoartia > Petromyzontiformes > Petromyzontidae > Lampetra > Lampetra planeri. Next base: position 2,622,059 of record NC_136145.1, on the reverse strand, counting down.
CAAAAACACACGTGCACATTAAGAGACGCGTTCCATGTGCGGCATGATCACATTATTAGTGGCGCTGTTGGCCCCGCAGCCGTTCGGGCAGCAGTGAAATTTTCGCGCTCGTTGCTGCCCGCCTCATTCGAAGTGACCTTTCTCGAGCACGTGGCAATTTTCGGCACGGAACTCCGTAATAGCCTCCGGTGGTTTGGCGCGGCATGTTTCACTGGCGGGGCTGGGCGCTGTTTTTCACCGGTCACGCGGTCCGCTGCCCCGCCAGGCGCTCACCCTCCACCACCCATCCTCACCCTCTCGCTGCAGACGGACTTGAGAGCGCCGCGCTCGATGTTTCCACGCAAGAGGGTAAGCGACGGTATGACGACGATCGTTTGGAGTGTACGCTCGCTGGCGACGCTCCCTCTGATTTTTGAAGTCGGTTCCTTTTCGCCATGCTCCGTGCCTGCCTGCGTGCGTTAAAAGGGAGGTCCCTATGACGCTTTCGTACGGCGTTTGAAAAATCGCCGCGACCCAGTTTGTCACTGCGTGCGTTTGAGTTTGGAGAAAGCTATTCGAGGGCGTTCGGATTAGATTAGCGCCTCCTGCAAACGGATGTGTGTGTGTGGGGCAAGGGTCGACTACGTGAGTTTTGGAATGTACCTCGCGTAGAAGCTCCACACGGAGACTCGGCGTAATGGCTCGCAGTCTCGCACAAAGACCCACGGACTCGCATAGACACACCGACTCGCACAGAGGCACGGCGACTCTACAACGCAACGCGGTGTGAGTGATGAATCACGCTTCACCGCAGTCACAGTCAGGTGTCTCCTTCATTCCCCGCGCGCACACGTATGTTGAACTTCTTTCGTACCGTACCATAGCCTACCGTGCTAATCGCAGGTGCGGGGAAACACGAAGACAGGCAAACGCAGGTTGGCGACTTTTGAAGGGTCGTAGGCGCGACGTGGAATCGTGGCTGCTCCAGACGGTGACGCTGTCGGGAAGACGCGCGCTGTCTGCTGTTGCGAGCATTGCAAACTCGCTTGGAGCGACCGGTGTGCCCCCCCCCACCCCGAGCGTGATCCCGAGCCCCCCCCCCCCCCGCACTCCCCGCGCGGGCTGTCGAGACGGATCGATCCGCGTCCATCCTTGAGCCCGTGGTGCCGACCGCGTGTGTAAGACTCGACAACGTCTCGTCCTCCGCACCTGCCTGCAGACCTTGGAAGTCAAGCAGGCGCGAGCCTGGTTAGTGCTAGGACGGGCGAGCACCTCCACCAGGGCTTGCCAGGTGTTGTAGGCATGTGGCTACGGAGGGGGCTGTGAGATGCCAAAGTTCAGTGTCACCCCCACCCTCCCTTTGTTTGGGGTGGGTTTTCTCTGGATTCTCCTCTTTCTTCACGCACGACGGCAAACTCTCATTCATGGAATCGGGCAACCCTGCCGAAAGGGGATCTTTCCTCGATAAACAAAGGGCATTATTGCTCAAGGTGCTCTGACCAGCAGTGTAATTCTGTCTTTGGTACCGTTACGCTGTCGGAGTTAATTATCAAGAAGCGGACCATCTGACAGAACGCACTTGAGCCTCGTTGTCAAGTCGATGAATCATGAATGTAATGTTGATAAATAATTGACAGTATTCATTCATTTGTTGTATGTCATGTGTTCAGGTGACCCAATAGAGCCACTCGAGGCTAATAAATCACCACAGTGTTTAGAAGAAGAAGAAACATCTTATATCTAAATGCATCAAATTCCTGTGATGTGTGTATTGAACTTCTTTCACACCGTACGTAGCCAGCAGTGCTAATCGGTGGTGTGGGGGAAGGACACCAAAAAAACGAGTTTTCAATCGCGATTTAAAAGTACGAAGAGCATCTACAGAATACGGTCAAGTTCCCCGATAACAGTCGAGGCGGTTTCGACGCATGTATTCATTCGATCTTGATATATGTCCGCGCGCTCTACAGTAGCACGCGCGAGACGTCAATACGTTGCCACAATTTATCTTGGGGGTTCAGCAGCCCGGAGTTGGCGGTCAGTGAGTTATGTTCGTCTTCTTGGTTCTTTCGGTAAAGTCACGTAGAAGGGAAATAATAAAATAATAAAATAAAACATAAAATCATTCAGACGCTGTCTCCCCGACAGACCTGGTCTTCACCTGAGGACGGCTTGCTTGCGTTGTGGCCGAAACGTCGTGAGAATAATTGTATGATGGTTCATTTATTAATTATTTTATTACTTCCCTTCTACGTGACTTTACCAAAAGAACCAAGAAGATGAATCCCTGCAGTCACGAAAGCTTTAAATCGAAATAAAATAATTCTCACGACGTTTCGGCCACAACGCAAGCAGCGTTGTGAGAATTATTTTATTATATTTTATTTTTATTATTTTATTATTTCCCTTCCACGTGACTTTACCGAAAGAACCAAGAAGATGAATCCCTGCAGTCACGAAAGCTTTAAATCGAAAAGAGTTATGTTTGGTTTATTTTTCTCATGCAAAGCCCTGTACGACGGGGTGCCCCCGGCCACAGCGCTTTACATCGCATCTCATCTCCAGCTTTATTTGCAACCGTCGTGTACGGCGAATGTCCGCGTGTGAACGGATGGGAGAGGGAGACCTGCCAGCTGTTTGTGGCGTTCAAGGTGACGTGAGGCTTTCGACGCCCTCGGGGTTTGACCAGGAGTTGGCAGTCTCCGGTTTCATTCACACACTACAGTATGCAAACACAAGCCGGTTTGTTGTGTGTGCGTGTTCACTTGAGTCGACACAGGTCGACTCAGCTTCAAATGAGTACCTACGAGTGCGATGTATAAAAAACATTTCCACTGGTGCTGGAGCCGAGATGTTGACTACTTCGCCTGGTATACAGAAGGTCATCGGTTCGATCCCGACCCTGATGCCTGTGTATTTGGAGTTTGCATGTTCTCCCCGTGGTCGTGTGGATTTTCTCCGGGTCCTCCGGTTTTTACCTCCACACATTTAGAAACACGCGTTTAGAGTATTCGACTGCGAAACATTTTCACGTGATGAGCCACTTTGCTGAGCTATCATTTGTGGCCAGGTCGCTTCTGAAAAAGAGCTCAGTGGGCCTAGCCTGGTCAAATAAAATAAATTGTGTAGTGTAACAGTTTATAGTACCGTTCCGGCTTTTATAGGTGCTCGCTAAAAGCACTTACCCCAACAACCTATTAAGGCTATACTGGGGGATCTTTGTCTTTGTTAACTTGAGCACTGCTTAGGGTATTGCGTGGATGGTCAGGGAGGTGCGCATGGCAGTTCGGGGCGTACAACTTCACCCATTCCCGGCCCTAACTTCCCGCCCTCGGTGATCCAGTGAATTGTCGCTGCTGTTTAGGGTGGTGGTTAAATTCAAGGATTGATTCTTCTCGGGGGGGGGGGGGGTGCACGGGTGGCGCAGAGGTCAGAGCGATGAGCTGGCGCCCGCTGGCAAATATGGGATTGAAAAAACGTGTTAAACCTGAGTTCTCAAGTGTCAACAGCTCCGTTTATGCTTTCAGAACGGGTCACCGATGACTGCGCAAATAAACCGTGAGGTTAAAATTGACACTGCCTGCAGGCCGATTGTTTAACGTGTGCTGGGGTCACAGTCGAAATGTTGCCGGCTTTATAAAAGTACTGGCAAATGTACTTAGTCTTGGGACTCGGTGAAGCTTTTCTGCGTACATAAGCGGAATCATGAAAAAAAAAAGTTCCCCATGTGATTAAACCAGAATATTGATAGAAAAAAACATGGCGAAAGTGGAGGTGCCATTGGTTTTCACCCTTCGCATGCGTCTCTTAAAGCACTTCACATTGAACCTCTGTTGACCCGAGCCTAATATAGGGTCAACAGCTAACATGAGTGAGGAGTGACATCGAAACCAACCCTGTGCCCCACGTTCACCAATCCGCACAGAGGAGCGTGATGAAGTACGGTTAAAACAACCCCCACAACTGACGCAAGCTCAGGGAGGCGTTCATCCAGCAGTGGATCGAGCGCGTCACGCACATGTTGCTCAGGCAAATCGAGTGGACAATATTCAACGTTGGATTAATTAAACAACAGCAGGGGCATGCTGCAACCCTCTCTGGCTGAAGGGCGGGGGGCGTGACTAGGATTAGTTGGATGAGTGATGCATTAACATCGGTGGGTGCTCGTGTGCTTCATGTAAAGTCATCTTGTCTCCAGGGCAGCATTAGCATTTTGTTGAGCCATTCGGGATTCATGAGATTCCACGTCAATGTTTTGTTGCGCGCGGAGCTCTCATTGCATCATCAGGTACCCGTCTCGCATTCCGTGATCCCATCACCGCCTTGTGTTGAGGTGACCCTGTGATGTGTAAACACCACGCGACTTTTAAGATGTGCTCACTACTTTAATGAAAAACTAAAAATACGCTATGTATAGAAAAACATGATAACCCCCGAACTGGTTATTAGGTTACGTATCTGTGTTGAACTTCTTTTGCACCGTACGTAGCCGAGCGTGCTAATCGGAGGTGCGATGTATTTAAACATTCTTCAAAATGAGAAGGGTGACCACAATACAATTGAATATTTGTTATTTAAATATAATTTTTTTAAAACCGGTTCAGTCACCGCGCAGGTTTTTGCGGTTGTGCTACTGCGTGTTGCTCGGCACAATGTCCGATGTTTTACTCCACGTGCCAGGGGCTTCTTCAGGAACTTAGCCCAGACGTCGTACATCGCACCGAACAGCACGCGGTGCCACCTGAACACCCATGGGAGAGATACACAGTTCGGTTATCGTTTACTTGTTTTTTTTTTAAGTAGCTTCGACAAGAAATGTTAGTGGAATTTGATGTTTAGTTTTGTTGTCTTCTGCTCATGATCAATTATTTAGGAAGACTTCACAATTCTGGATATCACCTGATGAAGCCGGTGGTTGTAATCGACAGCGAAACGTCGTACTCGAATTGTAAATGTTGTGGGTTTACTCTCCAACACACCGATGTGCTGAACTAGTAACGAATTGGCACGTTCTGTTTACGTGACAAACCTTACAAATTGTCTTTGTCGGATGGTGGCGGGTTTAACGACAAATAAATATTGACGTCGTCTCGCCCAAAAAAACTTGATTATGGATCAGTTATTTTTATTCTCTGAGCTGATTAGCTCAAAATCTCATCATACTCATCACCATCATGTTCAGCATCACAGTAATTTGTAATTCTGAAGTGTGCGCGTTTGCTTGTGGCGAAAACAAAAAAAGAATTATCGACAATATTCTACGCCACTTCAGTCGGCTGTGTCCAATGCTGCTAATTTAACGATGGACGTGTTTTGATTGCATCTGCGAGTAATCCTTTTGTCACGGATTTACGGCTGATTAAATACGATATGTGGCACTTGTAATAAAATGAACTTGGCAAGGACGTCAGATTCTTGTAAAGGGAGTGCCTGTTGGAGTTCATTCGAAGACTAGATGTCAATAAAATCGTCGACATTATTATGATGTTCGCCGTCACGTGAATTAAGAGTCGTAAATTATTTATCTTCATTTCCTCAATAAATAAGCAGCCTCGTTCACATATCTGTCACGACACATGAATTCTAAAACTATTTTTTTACACATCCTGCCAGCCACACGGCAATCTCGGAGTGCATAATTTCAGCAGCATTCATTCCACACAAGCCAATCCCTGGATCGGCTTCGACTTTCAGCCTCTCATCATCAGAGCTTGAACCAACGCTTGTGAACTGCCAAATGTTTACAGGCAAGAGGACCCTCTCAGGGACACTCCCTCCCTCCCCACGAGATACGGGGTCCTAGAATTTTCCAAGGTGAAGGTGGCACAAGTTTCAAGTTTCATGTATTAGGTGTAGCCCTGTGAGCCATTCGGCTCTTGAATCGGATGCAACCGCAACAAACAAAAAAACAAAAACATGAACAAGAAAACATCTGAAAGTGACTATGTGCAAACAGAAAATCCAAGAAAAGACAGCAAAATGTTGCAGAAAAAGCACCGTACACCAACGCACAAGGGAATGTTTGACCAGCGGCTTGCTTAGCTGCACAGGCCGAGTGTTGAGTTACCCCGAGGCTGCCTCCTCCTCAACTGGATCCTGTTCCTCACATTTTGAGCAAGACGCAGCTGTGCCAGGCATCCCGAGAGAGAGAGAGTGCCGTGTGAACCTCCGACAACAAATGCCGAAGTGAGATTGTCGCGGTTCAGCCTTCGATCGCCTGGTGAGAACTGGCAGATGCTCAGAGGCAAGGACCCTCTCCGTCAGCTGTGGGTCCTGGTTTAACGCAAAACTCTACATTGTGCGTCCATATGTAACGCAACGTAATAATTAGTGGCATTGCCAGTCTGTGCGTTGTTTGAGGTGTGCCCTGGAAAACACTTTGATCTGCCATGAACGTCTCGCTGAGATTGTGCGGCGGGTTTCGTGGACGAACAGAATGAATTATTAAGTTCACTGTGCAGCCCCCTCTATGGCCATGATACAATAACAACTTAGAAAACATGGATTGTAAAGGTGCCCCAATTTTATCTGGCATGGGCTATTCATATTCACATTTGGGTATTCTCTCACTCTTCCAAGACATCAGAGTGGGCCAAATACTCGCTAGAGCTGCTCTTTGGAGCTTCCTCTAAGTGGAGGCCCTTCCACCAACAGTGGCACGAGCAGGCAATTGTACATGTGGGGTTATTCATGTTTTTCCTGCACACCCGACAATTTTGTTCACAATTGTTTCACTTTGTGACGGTTGATGCGGTGGCATGCCGTCCGTCCTGTCGGCTTACGGGAAAGCCGCTGCTCCTTGCCAACTCTGCGTGCACCTCGATGCAGAACCCAGTTGTTTTTGTTTTTGCGTTGAGCTCTGCGTTTGATGTTGACCGTGAATGTCTTGCCTGTCTGCCTGCCTGCCTGTCTCGTCTGCCAGGGCGTGATGGCCGGCCCGTCGGGGTGCACGGTGGAGCTTCCCGGGCTGCCCGGCCTGCCCATCCCACCCATTCAGGCCGGACCCTCTGCACCGGGGAGCCTCTACCAGCTGTCGCTTCGCCTCCGCGAGGGACGTAACCTGGTGATCCGCGACCGTGGAGGTGAGTGATCGTCACGCGCGCACGTGCGGGAGAAGTGGACTCTATATGTGCGTGTCCACGCGTATATGCAACACTCATCACGCGATCTCTATCACATGACGTGGGTCACATGCACATCGCGCGCTTTCAGATGTGCTTCTGCGGCCGTCTGGACTGCTCTTCCTTCTGATATTAGAAAGCAACTGGAGCCATGCACTGTTAAATCTAGATTGAAAACTAATTTCTTTAGAACTGCTTTTTGTGTTTAGTTTGTTGTCTTTTCCCCCGCACCTCCGATTGGCACGTTTGGCCTACGTACGGCGCGACAGAAGTTCAACATACACACATACATGTCCTCGTCACGTGACCTCGCTGCTCAATTTTCCGAACGGCACCGATGCCGAGTTGCTCGCCCGAGAGGACGTCCACCGTGGCGACGGATTGATGAAATGAGCGCTCGAGTGCAAGAGCTCGATTGATTGTCGCGACCGTGAGGGATCGCAAAGGCTTGGGGAGGGCCCTCAGTGTAGCCTTGGCCACGTTACGGCTCACGGCGACGATGACGTTGATTGATTGGTTGTGACCTGCCGGAGGAATTTGCTGATCTGTAAACTCCCACGTTGCAACATTCTGGGGCACGCGTCGTGGCACGCATCACCCAGAGAGGCACATTCTTATGATGGATGACGACGACGAGAAAACGACGACAAAAAAAACGTCTCGGCCCACTTCGCAAACCGGGCGAGCGGGCTCTGCCCTCAATCTCATAAATAGCCGTGCCTCGCCAGGGAGTTGTTGCCGAGACAAAGGGAGCTCTCTCTTACCGAACCGGGCGGCTCGCGTTGCCAAGGGCTTCTTTTGCGTGCGTCAACTTCAGTGCCGTGCGTGGGGGGGGGGCCAAGAGCCGAAACATTACAAAATAAAATCGATGTAGGATTGAGATACGATAATTTAAAAATATACGAATAATTATGATTGATATTCATTGGGTTTTTCGGTAAAGTCACGTAGATAGGTTCAAATTAATAAAAAAAACGATTTCAAATTAATAATAAAATAAAAGTACTATAAATTCATGAAATTTGTAGCAAAATTTATGAATACAATTTTTTATTTTTATTTATTCATTTGAACCTATCTACATGACTTTACCGAAATACCCAAAGAAAATTAATTCCTGCAGTCACGAAAGCTTTAAGTCGATAATTATGATTGATTCCCTTGAGCTGCGGGGAAGCTGCTACGGTGGTCTTGGCAAACTGAACTTGCGATCCGCGGGTCGCCAGTTCGATTCCATCTCTCTCGGCGCGGCAGTTGAAGACAATGGGGCGATCTCCTCAGCCTCCCCGCCCACTCAGCGGTATCGATGGGTAAGCCACGTTCACTCGATGGGCAGGTCACTCGTTGTGTGGGCAAAGTGTTGGTGCGCCCACCCTTTCCGAGCTGTTCGGTCGTTGTGGAAGAGTAGGCCAAAGACCCTCACGAGCTGCCTCTAGTGGGAGGCCCTTTCCACCAGCAGTGGTGTGAGAAAGCACTTGCGGGGCCTGCACCTTTAACTGCTACAGAGGGAAGGGATGGAGAGGGGGGTGGAAACGAGCTGTTATTGCGACAGTTTACATCGTCACTGTCAGTGTGATCCACTTCACTGATGGATGATGGATGATGGACTCTCCGTGCTGATGCCACTTCGCAGTCGTGGATGTCATATCATGCTGCGTGTATCCTGTGTGCACGTGTGTTCTCTGTATCGTACAGAGCGGGGGTGTAGCGATCAGCGCGCTGCGCTACGAACCCGGCGACCCGAGCCCGATTCCGACTCACGGCCAACACCAGTGACGATTATTTGAACCGTTCCTGTGCCTCCCCTAGGTTGACTCAGCCTCAAATGGAGTACCTGGTGCGATGTGTAAAACACTTCGCCACTGGGGAGACAAAGGCGGCCAGGCGTTTTGCTGGCCACCCACCCCCTCGTGTGCCGTGGCGGCCTTCATAGGTGCTCGCTAACAGCACTTGCCCCAAAAGTCTGTTAAGGGTATAGGGGTGATCTTTGTCTCTGTATCGTGGGGGGGCGGTAGTGTAGTGGTTAGCACACTGTGCTACACTAATCCAGTGAACATAGTTCCATTCCCAGTCTCGACCATCGGCCATCGTCACTCGGAGCGACGTGCCTGCCCGAGGTTACGCATTCTTACCAGTGAGTGTGGCGTTTCTAACTTGTTTGTGTTCTCTGGTCCACGCGTCATGTGTTGCTATATTGGGCTCAATTAATGTGTGAAGAACATCGACGGAATAAAAACGAGGGAGGGAGTTTATTTACGAATCACGGCCTCAGGTGCCGGGTGCCACCCTTCTCATTTCCACATTCTTTGCCACTCATGTGGGTGCCGCCTTTGCTATTTTAGCGTCTGCACTGAATGCAAAAATAGGTTCCCGTGAAATAATTTACTGAGCGATTGTCGTGATGGGGGTTGGGCTAACATGGAATGGCGATCGATTGCGTGCACGGGACGATTCATAATTTCTATTTTGATCATAATTTTTGTTAAGTCGACAGCAACCTCTGGCATCTCACGTGGTCATTCTCTTCGTCTGCTCGACTGAAAACTCATCTCTGGCCTTGACCCAACGGCTCCGGCCGTTGACCCTGCGGCTTTTGTTTATTTCCTGCTTTTCATACGCGGTGGCACGTTTGGATCTACGGTTGAAATGCGCCTTAAAAATTGTAAATTATCATTATTAAACGTTTTAGTCCAACACTCTTGACTTATTAATCGTTGGTGCGACGGCTGCAATTTCCCCCCTGTCTAACGTTTACTGGGACGCTTGAGCGCAGTAAATCATGGTGCATACATCGGCAATTACCGCGTGCGGTCTTCCCCGTTGCGCCATGCTGCCAAATGACGGCTCCTAAACAATCTTCGTCTGCATCTTTGTTCGGGCTCGGTAATTCCGTCGCGCCGCCGTCTTTGGTCGACGGTCGTCGGAGACATCGTTGCGTTGACGGTCGTCCTCGATGCCTGCTTAGGCGGATTCGCGGATACGCCCCCTTTCCACGGCAGATCACATGAGAATGCCGCGCCAAGCAAGCGTTCCGCCTGTGTGCTGACTTCAAGAAAGTATTTGAGAATGATAATAATTCTTCTTCTTGGTTCTTTCGGTAAAGTCACGTAGAAGGAAAATAGTAAAATAATAAAAATAAAACATAATGTGAGAATAATTTTATTATGTTGTATTTTTTTTTTCCTTCTACGTGACTTTACCGAAACGTGAGAATTATTTTATTATGTTTTATTTTTATTATTTTATTATTTTCCTTCTATGTGACTTTACCGAAAGAACCAAGACGATGAATCCCTGCAGTCACGAAAGCTTTAAATCGATAATAATTCTATGTGAAATCGCCTTTCATAAAGGATCTCAAAAGCGCTCTACGCGGTGCATCGTGCACTCGGCATTTAAAAAAATAAACTCAAGAAATAAAGAGATGGCAGAATAGCAAAAGAAATACTGAAAGCATTTTGTGCTGAATTAGCAGGCGATCGATCGAATGAGCGGTGCTGCAACTGACTGACTCACACAAAACCTCCCACTGGTGTCGGCTCTGGAGCAAAGCTCAGTGCAGTGGGGAAGAATTACAGGCTGACTGGTTCAGAGCTTCCTTTGGCGTCGGCATGGTTGTCTCCATTATCATCAATTTTGTGCCACATTGCTGTAGAACGGGCAGAGCGGCATATTTTAAGATTCGCACTTGAAGGTGAAAATAACGACGCGGTGGACAGTCAACCCAGGTGAGTCACTGTGCTTGCTAAATTCTCCTTAGCCTGCTGCTGCATTTTTTGACTGGCGCTGAGGTTGACGTGGCAATTGAAGGGCTGGGTGGTGTGCGGGGAGCGTGTGGCCTGGATGTGCAGCCGCCATTTGTGAAAAAACACGGCTGACTTTTGCCTCCTCTGCTCCAAAGGCAGGCCATGAACTCGTGTGCCATTGGGGCGTCGTTCATGGGGTGAGTCCTTGTTTACTGCAGGGTATAATCGTCGTCGTCGTCGTCATCGTCATCATTGTCGTCATCGTCGTCGTCATCGTCGTCGTTATCATCATCATCGTCGTCATCTTCATCGTCGTCATCGTCGTCGTCGTCGTTGTCGTCATCGTCGTCATCGTCATCATCATCGTCGTTGTCGTCATCGTCGTCATCATTGTCATCATCGTCATCATCGTCGTCATTGTCGTCATCGTCGGCGTCGTTGTCGTCAAGTGCGCTTCAATTTTATTTTGCATCATCGAAACTCTTTAGAAAAGCAAGTGAGCTTAGCAGGACACGTTACTGCTGGATGAATCAAGGATAATAATAATGTAGTAGGCAGCCAAGGAAGGGAACGCGTCCGAGAGGACGTCAGCCGAAGGAGATGGAGCGACGAGATTGGTGGATGTGCAGGAGCTTGGTGGATTGTTACGTAGCAGGATTGTGAGAGGTGCCGGCGGCTTGGGGAGGCCTTCATCCAGCGGTGGATTGATCATGGATGATGATGATGAACCAGGTAAAACATCTAAAGAGACCAGGTATGTGCCATTTGCTTTATTGCTGTAAATATAAAATACAGCAAGAAAGCAAATCGAAATCAGAGCCAAAACAGCCACATCATAGATGATATCGAAAAAAAGCGCTTAAACACAATCTACATCATGTAAATAAATACACACCTATGTCAATTGCCGCCCTGGATGGTCGAATCGAACCGGTGACCTCTGGCTTGCGAGTCCAGGGCGCTGACCGTGACACCGCTGTGGCAGCAACCCTTCGTGTTCGGGACTAAGAACCACACTTTCCGGTCCAACAGATTTGCACAGAGAAGGGCCCCCTCTATTGTTTGGTTGACTTGTGACTGATCATAAGTCACCAAACTGCGTTATGTCTGGTCTTCGTTTGGGGTGGGGTGGGGTGGGGGGGAACAGAAGAAAAACCCATTTGATTTTAAAATGTCAGAATGAGCGAGGTAGGACAAGGGGTTTGCGCTGATTGAGAGATCCCCGGTGGGATGGCTGGGTTCACGCGTCCGTTGTTGGTCGAGTGTCGTTCGTCACCTTGCGCTGGGCAGATCGTGGGGTGATTCCACTGGAAGTCTGTAAGAAAAAAAAATAACTTTATAGCTCATCGGATTCCTCCGGTCTAAATAAATATTCTGTTTCTGATTCAAGGCAAATTGTAAAAACTCAGAGGTCATTGAACTTTGGTTGAAGGCATGTCTAATATCCACTCAAGGAATATGCGCTCGATTGCTTTTTCACATTTTCAACAGTTTGTGTTAATTATATCTGGTTAATCATCACACTCGTAATTGAAGGCTAAAAATAATGATACGTAAATAATTTGACGGCAAAACTTTATGGAAAAAATTATTGAGCCAATGGGTCATGCTAAGGCTGGCGGACACTGCTTGTGCATTTTTCTCTTCATAAACAACTTTGCACGTTCACGCACACGTACAGTTCTTGAGTCAATCCACTGCTGGATGAGGGCCTCCCCCCCCCCACCCATCCTTCGCGATCTTGACCAAGAACCACATTTGCTGGTCGTACAACCCCGTTTAACAGGTTCTTGACCTTAATTTACCACGCTTGTCAGCGCGGGTTCGTGAAGGCCCCGGGGGGCATAGGACCACACTGCACCTCTGCTGACAGCGTGGCCCTATAGTGATAAGTGTGCTGGACAGCCCTGAACCCAGGGACACCTGAATTGAGTCTCAAGATACCTCCCAGGCTCCTGCGCTGGGACGTTTGGCCAGTTCCGTTTCAATGAGCGTACGGCAAGGCTTTTGTGCCGAAATGGCGCTGGGCCGGCTTTTCGCTGATGGCTCCTTTGTTTATACCACGGGGAGGTGGATCAGCATCGCTGCCCCAGTGCCCCGCTCTGCTGATGAGAAGTCGTCGACATGGGTCCAGAGTCTGACCGCTTGCACAGACTGCTGCTGGTAAACATTGGTACGGAAGGCCGATTAGCTGTATGGACTGTAATGTGAAATATTTTTTTTTGTTCTATTCATGAGGTGAGATGGATCCTTGCGTATTTAATTATGTATTTACATATTAACCATTAATGATACTCATACATTCCACTTTCACCTGGGGGTTGCACGGAGCTGCACGCAGCAAAAAAAACCCCCAGAAATTTTATTTACAAAGGGCCAGCAAAAACCGAAAGAATGCGAGCGATAAGAACACCCCGGCAGTTAAAATAAACACGGCGCGCCCCGGTGGGTTTCCGAGCGCATGCAACCTGCACAGTCGTCGCTGCACCTCCTCCAAGGGCACACCCCTCTGGCCTTGGGAGGCGTTAGAACGTGGTTCTAACGCTCACGGCACCTCACCGCTCTCACACGTAACCGCCGCGTGCGTGCTGCGTAAGATTATCCTCTCGTTGGTCCATCACCTCATTTAATCCACTCTGACTACGTCCCCCAGCTCCTGGATTACAGCTGTGTCCGTCTTTGAACACGTGCAAACGACGTCATCGTCATCATCATCATCATCACCAGCCATGATCTATCCACTGCCGGATGAAGGCCACCGCCACACCGTCGCCATTCCTCGCGGCCTTGTGATGTAACAAACCACGCAGATATCGACCACCGGCCTCCGTCACCTTCTAGCAGTGAAAACAACGCTCGTAAGAGACCACGTAGGACTGCCTGGGTGCAAATTGAGCCGCGTCCGTGAGGATGATTCGTTTGAAGGCCCAGACGCCGGGGGAGGTGGCCGGGTGGCTAAGGGGTCAACACACTGCGCTGGCATTGCTGAGATTCTGGGCTTGGCTCCAGACAGCAGCAGCCACCTGCAGTGCAAAAAACCCAAATTCTCAAGTATGTTCTGTTGATTATTATCAGCCCCGGTCAAAATTACTGCAAAGGAATATCCAACGAATACATTTTCGCCCTGCGCTTAATTCGGCTATATTCTTGCTCTGAGAATTAAAACAAATATTGATTAGACTTGGCATCCAGTGGGCACTACTCTGAGTGGCAGAATGGGTTTGTAAGCGCTGTCCCTTTACCGTGTGGAAACAAAGGCCACTGGGTCGCACCCCTGAGGTAGCTCTGTGGTATCCGCTCCTGTGGGCCGTTCTCTGACACGAAGGGTTGCGCCGGTCTGCGTCTGAGAGATCCGAATGAACACTTTAGTCTCATGACATTACGCCAAATAATTGGCGGGCGAGGGGGGGGGAACATCTTGAAGAGAACAGACGCAGGAAGCGTGTGGGCTGGTATAGTGACTGCGAGTCAGCAGAGTGCTGAGCTCTGTGGCACTTAGCCATGCGATGTGACACGAAGATTGATGTGCTGTGGGTGTGCTACGAATTGGAACGCCTGCTTCAATTGTCTTGCCCCATCGTCCGTAGCTAGACGTGGTAATAGGGCGACGTCCACGCAACGTTTCCACGGCCATTAGGGTCAGATCTGAGCCGTGCCGGGAATCAAGAGGCAGGTGGTTGCCGTGGGCTTAGGCCCCCTCTTAGACTCTAAAACTTTAGACTTTTTATTTTACCAGGTAAGGCACACTAAGCTTGTTTTTCAGAAGCGACTTGGTGACAAATTATGAAAGCTCAACGAAGTGGCTTACCACGTGGGAATGTATCGCTGCCAAATCATCTAAACGCACGTTGATTCTAAATGTGGAGGGAAATAGATGAGGACCCGGAGAAAAATGCACGTGACCACAGGGAGAACACGCAAACTCCAAATATACAGGTGTCAGGGTCGAGATCGAACCCACGACCTTCTGCATACCAAGCGAGTTAACATCTCACCACCGCAGGGATGGGGGAACCTCTCCCCATCTTGGGAACTTTCATCATGAAGCTCTCCCCAGTTTGCCCCATCAGCACCCCCCACCCTCCTCATCACAAGCAAAGAGAAGTGAATTAAATTTTTTTAAAACAAGGTTTGAAATGCTAGCACCTCCGATCAGCGCGGTTGGCTACGTGCGGTGCGTAGGAAGTTAAACATACATATGTACATTGATGCTCGGTTACGTTTAATAAACTATTATTATTTTGCCGAGCAGTGCGCCAACCTTCACGTTAGAAAACAGCCCGTGGAAGTGGATGTCACAGAGCTTCCTCTGAGATCATTTCAAGCGGCCTCTACTTCACAAAATGGGCAGCAGCACTCTCCCATCCGCTCTGGGTAATGTTCGTCACATGACAGTCGAACAAATGCGTTGGAACTTATCCAAAAAGAGTGGCCAACTAAATTTGACGCGATGGATTTATTTGTGCAGTCATATTTCACCGTGCTGAGACCGTGAGCTCGCTACAACAGAAGATTTGGTTTAATCGCAAGCGGCCGCTCTAATCAGTTCTGGGAATGGGCGTCAATCACCGTATGTCGCTGTCCAGTTGACCTCATGAAAGATAACCACTCTGGGTGGTTAGTCTTATAACAATTCATGGCAATCGTCTGTCTTTGGTCGTGTGTCACGTTGGGAACCACCTACGCCTTGTCCTCCGTTAACTCTCGATTATCGTCGGGTGTGGATTATCGAAGTCGCTGGATTCACAATGCTTGCGAAAACACAATTGTAATATGCGTACGCGAGTCGGTTTAATCATTTGCCGCTCCTCACAAGTCAAGGGTCGCTGTCTCAGTGCGCCACGCGACAGCGAGCTTATCCAAAAGTCAACGGATAACTTTAGGAAGCAATAAAAACAGAAGAGACAATGTAAGGCTTCATTCTGGGTAAGGAACAATTTGTTTTTCTGGGACACTCCCTGGGGGAGACATTTATCCAGCAGTGGATTGGCAAATGGCCGCAATGTTTCTCAAGTGAAACAAACAGCCCTCATGACCCTGAGCGCTGGTCACGTGGTCAGCTGTCTGCCAACTCGTGTTTTATTATTATTAACTCGTACACTCGCAGCATTTATACTATCCTTTCCAAAACAGTTGGCTTCTGCAATTATTAATGAATTCGAAAGCCGCACATGAAACATTTTAATTGCGAACTTATTTCTTTGCCTCTAGCGTGGAGGACCGTGCGTTGCCGTGGCAACCAGAGGCTATAATGTTCCCAGCGATGCGGGGGAGCGGCGCTGTTGATGGCGCGCCGCTGGTGGGATGTTGGCACCCGCGGCGCCGCGAGAGACAAAACTTCTCGGCTGCTCCGCAGTGGCACCACAGTCAACGAACTTCACGCGAAGGCCGAGAGGCGAAGGGAAAATAGACGGCAACCACTAGGATTGGCGGGGTGGGGCGGTAGGTCAGGCTTCAGTGCATAGTCCCCCCCCACCCGCCACCCACAGAAGTGTCTCCGAATAGAATGCTCGTTTTGAATATTTGTCTCCCTTATGCGTCACGAATCACCATCCGGACGAAGGCCTCCCCAAGACTTTTCATCGCCTTCCTTCTTAATTTCTCCGCTCGTTTTCCTGTCGTTCGTTCCCAATGGCCGTCGCAATAAATGTTTCCCGTGATTCATTTTCCCCCGTGACGCGGTTGTCGTTGCTCTCCCTTTACCGTCCCTGGCTTCATTGCTGACCTCGTTTCGATGTTCGAGCTTTTCGTCGTTTGGATGACCCAGGGTGACTCGCTCTGACGAACGCGACTCTCCCCCGGATTCAGCAAAATCTTCCACGTGGCAATGACTGTGCCACCCCCGACTCTGCGCGCGCACATGCAATGCCATCGGTTAGGTTTTTCTCTTTGGTCGCCGAGACCTTTTTTTAATGTTGCATAATAAGTAAATTACGTAATATTATTTCATTATGATGATGATTTTTTATTGCAATTTAACACGTAGGCTTTTCGCGACCCTTATCGTCCATAATACAGAGGTTTTTTTGGCTTAGATCATGCGAATTTAGATCGCGATCTAACCCAAAAGGCCTGTATTTATTGCAATTATTAATAGCCTTGTAATTTGACAACGTCTGGCACATTCTCTAATATAATCCACCACGGGGCCATTACGCATTGTATGGAACTTCGTGTAGTAAGCCATCCCTGGGTTGCACGAGATGAACACGACATATTATTTAGAGGAAATTCGTGCCCCTTGTCCTGGCAAAATTGCGTACACCCTGTGCTTTAAAAAAAATGAAACCGCCGCACGTATCTAATCTTCGAACAGTCAGCCACGCTATTAAGTAATTTTCCTCGCAGGTAGTCCTTTAAATAGGTTCCGGTGTGTAATTACCGAGGTTCTGAAGTGCAGCTTGACCCGTCTCCACCTCGCACAAATCACCGCTCGCAAGGAGAGAGCTCCTAGTTACTTCTACTGGTCTGTAATAGCGGTTTTTATGTTAAATATTAACGTGTCGTTACCCGACACAGCCAACTAGTAAGGTTTGTCACGTAAACAGAACGTGGCCAATTCGTTACTAGGACAGCAACGCCGGTGTGTTGGAGAGTACACCCACAGCATTTACAATTCGAGTACGATTTTTCGCCAGTAATTAGGACCAGCATCATCAGGTGTACAGCCAGGGTTGTGGAGAAATCCTCTTCCTGCTTCGGTCGTAAATAGATGGATAAATGTGATGTCAATCAGGTGTGAAGGCCAGAGGGGTGGGGGGGTTACTTTTACTGGACCGGAAACATTGACACGGACGGACAAATAAAATGGGACAAAAAGCTCAAAAAGTAGCGTTGAGAGGTGCGTTTTCCAGAATCGGCACCTCCGATTAGCACGGCTGGCTACGTGTGCTGCGAAAGACGTTCAACATACACACGGACACACGAGGAGGAACGCGCGGATCGAAGGGCGGTAGCGGTTCGTGCTCAAAGTGGCCGCCGTGCAGGTGAATCAAAGAGACATTGCAGGGTCTAGATTTTAAGCTTTCGTGACTGCAAGGATTCATACCGTTAGGTTTTTTCGGTAAAGTCATTTATTTTATTTGTATTTTATTTACATTATTACTTTTATTAACTTTTAATTTAACTTTTTACCTACGTGACTTTACCGGAAAAAACCGAACAGTATATTGCAGGGTCTGCCTCCACGGTCAGTTGTAGCCACATACCCACCCCTGTACAAGAGTGACACGGCTGACGGTCTCTTGGAGTGTGTTCATGCCCCCCCCCCCCGACCTGTTGTTTCACGCGACCTCGTAAGGCCCCCCTCTAATTCTCTCCGGTCGCGGGACTGACGTGCGTGACGTCGTCATGAGCCGCGGCGTGAAACGAGCAACCGTGAACGGAAAACGCGACCGTTCTGGTAACCTTCTCTGAAGCTTCCTCCCGCACCCCCCCCCCCGACCCCGACGGCCACGTAAGAGAGAGCTGTGATCGCTGGAAACGCGAGCGTGTTTTAATGAATTAATAATTGCGTTTGCCGAGCTGCGCTGCCGCCCAAACCCCTCAACCCCCCCCCCTCCCGTAACCTCTGTGTCCAGAGTCCCCCCCCCCTCATCTTCACTGCCGCCGTGACCCCTGGTGAAGCAACGTGATTGTCGTGACCCCTGGTGAAGCAACTCGATCGTCGCGACCCCTGGTGAAGCGACGCGATCGTCGCGACCCCTGGTGAAGCGACGCGATCGTCGCGACCCCTGGTGAAGGACGCGATTGTCGCGACCCCATGCCTGTGAGTCGCGACTTCGGCCGGGGTGACGTCTTTTCCGACGTCACTTGCGGGGCGAGCAGCCCCCGCGTGTCTTTCCAGCCGTTCGCTCGCGCTCAAGGCGGCCAGCGGGAGCTACGGAATGTGGATTAGGTGTTCGACTTTTGGAGGATTTGCCTCTGCTGGTAAAATTCCGTGCGTGTGTTTAAATAAAACAAAAAAACCGTTGTATTGAAATGGTACACGTGATTAAAGTAAATCTAACTATTGAAAGGAATTACGGCAAATAAAAATGACCTGTTGCCAAATTTGTTATTAATACAGCGCTCATTGCCAGGGACGCTATGCTGGCATACATGAGGCCGTGGGTTCGATCCCGACCCAGATGCCTGCTGTATATTTGGAGTTTTTGCGTGTTCTCCCCGTGGTCATGTGGATTTTTCTCCAGGTCCGGCGATTTTACCCTCCACATTTAGAATCAACGTGCGTTTAGAGTGTTCGGCTCATGTAAATTTCCACATGATAAGCCACTTCGTTGAGCTATCATTTGTGATAGCCAGGTCGCTTTTGAAAAAAAGAGCTCGATAGCTGAGTGGGCCTTGCCTGGTGAATGAAAAAATTGTTTTGTTTAGTTTTAGTTTACATTGGGGAGAGGCTGTAGGGAAGGTGGCGGGTGTGGCCATTTGCCCTGGGTCCCGGATCTGAGGGGGGCATCAGAACGGGCCCGAGATTGGCCTCAAAGAAACCCACATCTGATTTATAAATTTACGCCGGGCCTCCAAAAACCTTTCGGCGTCCATACACCGAGGGGCGGGGGGCAGCAGAGAGTGGCTTTGCACGACGCTCGCAAGATGGTCCCTGGCTGTCGAATGTGAAACCAAATATTATCCTCACCCTTCTAGATTTGAAGCTTTCGTGACTGCAAGTATTCACATTCTTAGGTTTTTTCGGTAAAGTCACGTAGGTAAAAAAATCAAAATTAATAGAAGTAAAATAAAAATAAAATAAAAATCACGACGTTTCGGAGGCAACACAAGCTTCCGTCTTCAGGTGGAACCGTCACAGCACGCTTGCTGTAATCAAGTAAATGAGAGATTCCAAGGGATACTACCCCGTATATATACTGGTTTAGGGGAGGGGGATGGGCCAGGACCGGCCCACTTTTATTATTATGGTAAGGTGCGGCTTGAGACTACGGCTAGTCTACATACCCGTCAAGGGATCCCACCGGGTTTTCCTGCTACAAGCGTGACTGATATCCACCGTAGGCCCACTGCTAATTGACGCGCAGATGGATGCGCGGTGCTCGTTAGCGTGTGGCCCGGGACGCGCTCGTTAACGCGTGGGGAGGACGATCGAGAGTTCCGCTAAGTGAAAGGGACAGCCAAGATTCCCAGCCGGTGGAGCTGGGGAGGTCACGTGCTGGGAGCCGGGAAGAGATAGATTTTTTTTAAATGTGTCTCTGAACCTCATTTTTTACGGGAATGGGCTATCGGCGTGATGCCATGATACGTCCAATCGAATCTCTTGCGGAACATTCTCTAGAGCTGGAATTTATCCACAGCCAATTTTATTGTGACGTTTGTGTTGTTGTTTATGCAACCATTGGTATATGGGCTGAGGCCGTGATTAATCCCTGCAATTGAGAACCTGGGTTTAATCATGGGTGATTGGGCCGGATTGTAACCCAAAATCTCAGCTGTGTCGGCTCAACGCTCTGACCCTTACCCTCTCTCTGAGCTTGAGCTAGGAGATGTCATCTCTGCTGGGTCTGGTGGTGCCAGTGGAAGGATTAAGGGGGTACACTGGATATTGGCACAGGTTAATGCCGATTGTGGGACAGCTGTTGTTTTCGCTCGAAGTCCATTACTTGGTAATGACTGAGAAAATAAACAAAGCACATTTGAGTTATTTTTTGTGTGTGGAAATTGCGGTGTCTGGGGGTGATACGACTCATTAGCTGAGTAATGTATGCATGTATGTTGGAATTCTTTCACACGTTACGTAGCCAGCCATGCTAATCTGAGGTGCGGGGGAAGGACAACAAACTAAACACAAAAATCTATTATAATTAAATTCGTTTTCGATGCATATTTAAACGTACGTAGCTTCAGTGGCTTCCCGATATCGGAAGGAAGAGCATTCCAGACGGCCGCAGAAGCGCATCTGAAAGCGTGCGGTGCAGTGACCGTCTTTATTCGATGGCCAGACAAAAGCCACTGCGAGGATAACTGGAGTTCGCGTGATGATTTATGCCCCTCGACGCTATCAGCACGGTAGTGTGGTTCATTTGTGGCAGGTACTTTGTATGTAGCGAGTGCGACCTTGTAATGTATTCGTTCGGCAGCCCGGAGCCTATGCGGCTCGGCGAGCACTGGACGGGACACGGTCGGATGGCTAGGTAATGATATGGGTCTCGTATCGTAGCGTGCACCGTAAGTTTTCATCATGGCACACTGAGGGCGTGTGCGCTTTGTGCCGAGACGGCCTGACCGCCTCACCGGGACCACTTTCCACGTGAGTGGCACGACCCTTCTTTGTTGTGACATTGAACATCGACCGCAGCAGCAGCAGCAACAACAACAACAAACAGCGACTGACGTTTATCGTGCGTCCATAACGAACCGAACGTCTCGGAACTCAGAAATACAGGGGAGGGAATAAGAGGGATTGAGCCAAGGTAAGGAGAAGAAATCAAGGGGGTCTGAAGGCACCAGAAAGCAGACGGAAAGGGGATCAGGTGGAGTTGGCTGGTGGGAGGGAGTTCCAGAGACTTGGCATAAACTCTGAAATAATTTTTTATTCTTCCAGGTAAGGCTCACTGAGCTCAATGTGAAGGGAAAAACCGGAGGACCTGGAGAAAAAAAATTACGCGACCACGGGGAGAGAGACGTGCAAATCCCAAATATACAGCAGCAGGTGTCAGGGTCGGGATTGAACCCCACGACCTCCTGTATACCAGGCGAAGTAGTTAACGTCTCCTAGCCACCATGGCTTGGGGTGTAGTGACCAAAAGAATGGCCGTCAATGTTATAGAGGATCTTGGGAGACCTTTCGTCGAGAGCCACACTCAGAAGCACCAAAGACAAAGATCTCCCGTATAGCCTTAACGGACCATTGAGGCAAGTGCTGTTAGCGAGCACCTATAAAGGTCGGCACGGCAAACGAGGGGGTTGCTGACCAGAACCACGCACATCCGCCTTTGTCTCCCCAGTGCTGATGTGTGCACACTGCACCAGCTACTCATTTGAGGCTGAGTCGACCTAGGGGAGGCCGAGGACCGGTTCAGATAATCGCCACTGGTGTTGGTGGCCGTGAGTGGGAATCGTAATCGGGTCGCAGGGTTCGCAGCGCGGCGCAAACCACTGCACTTCTGCTCCGTGAACAGAAGCGCATGGAACCACAACCAGCAGTCGCCCGCAACGCAAACAATTGAATACAATTGCGTGCGCGTGGAATTAATTTGCCGAGTAAATGCCGTTGAACGTGACCGCGGAGCGTGAATTAATTACGTGTCGTGCGGTGGCTCTCTGAATTTGCAGGCGTAGCCGTCCGGTTCCGTAAATGTTTCTGTCAGAAGAGAAAACGCTGTTATTGTTTTTCTTCCTGGCACGACGTTGGCCAAGCCGCGACGGCTGCTGCCAGGCAGCGCTCGTTTCTCAACTCGCTCCCGTTGGCATCTCCGGCGTTCGCATCGGAGCCTCCTCGCGTTCACCCCGTCGGGCAATCTGGGCGCACGACGCCTCGCCCGTTGCGGAGCGAATTCTGCACTTGGTCGGTGCGGAGTACAAACCCAAATTAAGTGGGAGAGAGAGACCGTTTGGGGCGTTGTGCATCTGCGCCGATGGGTGGAACCGCTCGGGCCGGTGGATCAATTGCATTACAGTGCATCGCTTATCTCGCGGGGTGATTGAATTTGCTGCTTGACAGCCGGTGCGCATTTGCGCACGCGCGCGAGTGTGTATGTGTGCGTGATGTGTGTGTGCAGCACCAGATTATTTCTGCATCTTCCCCCCCCGCCCACTCTACCCACTTCTTGGGCCCATGGGTTCAATTGCAGTCAAGATGCTGTGTCCAATATCGCCACGGGCAGCAAGCCGCCAATGCACTCCGTGCCCCAGTTTCCAGTCTCACAGTTCACTTCACACATGTCGCTTGGTTGTTCCAGTGGTGCGTTTAGATTCGGGAGGGAGTTTGCCTCCGTCTGCTTGATTTCAATCCGGACCCCATTTCGATGCGATTGTTTCGTGGCCAGACTTAGGCAGTCTGTGACCTTGCTTAGTTCAAGGTACCGTGTTAACTCTTATTCACTTACGACTTTGATCGTGCTCAACACACGGCTTTTCGCTTAATTGGGTCGTGAGAATCGTGTTTCGATTCACCGGGATGCTGAAATAATCATAATTAGTGTGGTCAATGCTTGTAAACCACGTAACAAGTCATCGTGTTAACCGTGTCGAGTTTTAGAGGCTTTCACGACGAATATTCAGTCAGATCACTACGTGGTCCAACCAAAACAATCTATTGTGAGTCATTTGTGAGTGCTGTTTGTCACGGGCCGTTTTGAACCTTTGGG
Source organism: Lampetra planeri (assembly GCF_965212315.1). Taxonomy (NCBI): domain Eukaryota; kingdom Metazoa; phylum Chordata; class Hyperoartia; order Petromyzontiformes; family Petromyzontidae; genus Lampetra; species Lampetra planeri. The sequence continues at coordinate 2,598,893 of NC_136145.1, read as the reverse complement.
CCTGTGCTCTGCTACTATCATATCATACGATATTAGAAAAAGTTTTGCTAGCTGGATTCCTGACTGCCTGGCTGGATTCCTGGCTGGAATACTTTCACAAGGGCAAGTGTTCTTGGGCGTTGATGACATCACCTGCATCCTACAGCGCTGAGTCGGCTTCATACATCACGCAGGGTGGTGCGTGCATGTACGTTGAACTTCTTTCTCACCGTACGTAGCCTTCCGCTTGCCTAGCAAGATGGACCTTGGTTCGATTCCTGACGTGGGCGCCTCTCTGTGGGGGCGTTGGCAAGTGTTGTGTTCCGCTCATTGTCTTAACCGAGATGTTGGCAGCAATGCTGGCAGTCGTGAAAAACGGATGTTTCTGTTGCCCAGTTGAGGGGGTTACCCTGGGGCTGTTTGTGGGTCCCGCATGAGACAAAGTAAACTTCGCTATTAAACTATTTTTTATTTTACCAGCTAAGGCTCACTGAGCTCTATATTTCTTTTTCAGAAGCAACCTGGCTATTACACATTATTTGCTCAACCAAGTGGCTTACGTGGAAATATATAAAAGCCAAATACACTCTAAACGCGTGATGTTGATTCTAAATGTGGAGGCAAAAAATCGGAGGACCCGGAGAACATTCCGCACGACCAAGGGGAGAGAGACACGCAAACTTGAAATATGCAGCAGGCATCAGGGTCGAGATTGAACCCACGACCTCGAGAACACCAGGCGAGGTAGTTAACATCTCACCAGCGTGGCACCCAAACAGGCATCGCTTCCACAACAGTGGCTTTTGATCTGATCTCCGAGCCGCCCGTATCTTTTATTTTCTTTCTTCTGTAGTCTCTATCCTGCAGGCTCCCTGGCACATGAACAAAATCCCATCGCAGGGCTCCTAGTGCTTTAAGTTGCGTGACGCAGGTTGATCTCGCAGATTTAAGGGCTGATAGTGCCGGGGGCAATAGGAGCTTTTACTTGGGCTGCCAGCTGTCGTCGGCTTCCCAGGGCCATCCTCGTTTTGAGGTAGCTGCTGCCCTGGCCAATCTGTTAAGTCTTCCCCAGACGTTAAAATCCTTCGGTATTTTTGACAGTTGCCATCGTCCATTCTCTGACACGCGGTGGCGGTGGCGGTGATGGCGGTGCGTCGTCGTGACATTTCAAAAAGTTTCGTTCTCCGCCTGATTCCTGTTGAGAATTACAAAGGTACCGCTTGACTGTCATCCCGTGAGCATCGTTCTGCAAGCAAGCAAGGGTGGGTGGGTGGATGGGTGGGTCGGGTAAAAGTGCTGCCCCCCCCCCCTTCTGGGGAAATGAGGCTGCTCGAATAACTTTCAGAAGCAGTTCTATGATATCTGATTCCACAGACCATTCTTCAAAAGGATGCATTCCTCTTAAGAGGTGAGGCATCCAAATTATTTTTTGACATGGTACCAATATCAGTGGTGGAGGTGGGGGGAGGGGGACGATGTCGAGTTGTATTCACCGTGACATGGGTATGGCTTCCAAGTTTGGTACGTAGGTGGCAACTGCAGCTAAACAAAACTCTTTTTTTATTTTACAGGTAAGGCCTTTTTCAGAAACGACCTGGCTGCCACAAATGACAGCTCGACGAAGTGGCTTATCGCGTGGAAATGTACAGCAGCCGAGTAATCTAGACGTGACGTTGACTCTAAATGTCCGAGGGCAAAACCCGAGGACCCGGAGAAAAATCCACGCGACCACGAGGAGAACACGCAAACTCCACACAAAAAACAGGCGTCAGGGACGGGATCGAACGCGCGACCTCCCGTGCACCGGGCGAGGCGGTTAACATTTCGCCACCGCGGACGCAGCTGGCAAGCGCGGCACACATCAGCATGCTCCGCTTGAAATGAATACCGTGGGGGCAGGTGTGGCCGAGGCCCCGATGATCGAAGGGGAGATGAGGTGCGCTGGCTGGGTGTGGCGGAGCCGTTTGGGCTTTTCATTCACAGCCCCCCACCCCCCCCCAGCGCTTTGTAGACGTCCACCTGCGTCTGGCATCGCGAGCTCGCGGCTTCTCTTTTGCGCCGCCAGTGGTTCGGCGGCGGAGCGGGCGGCTCGCTACTGGAAGGTTGCGAGTTCAGATCTCGCTTGTGGGTTGATTCAGCCAATCACCCCCCCCCCGCCGCCTCGGGTCGATAAAATGGGTACCACTTAGTTTGTCCAATGGGTAGACTCGCCCCCCCCTCTCTCTCCCCATTACAGAAAATGTCCACTCCTGGCTCAGGGCTCGAGTAGGAATATGAACGCCAATGCCTCAATGCTCATGTCAGCAGGATCTCACTTTCGCTTCAAAATATTTTAAAAAACCTGGCTCCCTTCTGCCTAATTTGTAATTGCATTCCTTCAGTGCTGTCGGCGTCGTGAGAAACGAAGTGTCCATTCTGAACTCTAGCAGAGCAGCGCAACGCACGTGTGCAATCAAGAACGGTCCACGGAAGGAGACATCACAGAACTACTTCTGAGATCCGTTCAAGTGTTGTATCGCTTAACGCACACACACATACACACACATACACACACATACACACACACACGGGAGCGTGGCAATTCCCGCGTGTTCCAATGACGGGTTTGTCGCATGGCAGAAAAACTGATCTTTTTTAAAGTTAGAATTAATTTGCCTTAAATGGAGAAACAGAATTTCCAATCATTGGTGACTGGACTGAGAGCCATCAACCCGCTGCACTCGAGACCCCGGTTTAATGATCGGCAGAGGCGGAAACCCGGATTCGAAGTCAGCTTCTCGAGGCACTGCTCTGCGAGAGATCGGCACGGATGTTTCGCCACGTGCCGTGAAGCCGTGAGCACAATCGGGGCGCCACAGTGGCGAGATGTTAGCTACCTCACCTGGTATACAAGGAGGTCGTGGGTTCCAACACTGACGCCTGTATATTTGAAGTTTGCGGTGTGTCTCTCCCCGTGGTGGCGTGGATTTTTCGGCCCCTCGTGTATTTCCCTCCGCATTTAAAATCAACATCCGATTCGAGTCAGTGGCTTCTTAACCTGGGGTGCACACACCCTCTGGTGGGTGGGAGATGCCCTTTCTAGGGGTGCGTGACATGGCAGATTTGTCTAGAAGGTAAATCATTGAAACAAAAAATTAAGCACTGGTACATAAGTACTACTCTGTTTCATTAAACCCTATGTATTTATTAATATTTACTTTTTTTTACAATTGAGAACCAAAGGGGTGCAAGGCGGCTGCAGTAAAGGTGAAGGTACCACTGGAGAATTTGGCTGCATATACATTTCCACATGATAAGCCACTTCGTTGAGCTGTCATTTGTGGCCAGGTCGCTTCTGAAAAATAGCTATATAGCTCAGTGGGCCTTACAGGGCAAAATAACAATAGTTTATATTATTGGTTCTTTCGGTAAAGTCACGTAGAAGGGAAATCATTAAATCATAAAAATATAAAACAATAAAAATCCCCACGACGTTTCGACTGCAACACAAACACGTGACTTTACCGAAAGAACCAATAATATGAATCCCTGCAGTAACGAAAGTTTTAAATCAAAACAATAGTTTAGTTTATATTTTTTTGGGGGTGCGAGGTGGGTAGCAACAAAATAAAAATGTCATGTTGTAGAGAGTGGCACAAGGCAGAGGAGTGGACCCTCGGGGACAGCGCACGCACTCAAGCGCACACGTGACTCGCGCCGCGGTGCCCAAAATAAATCCCGAGCGCTGAATGTTGTCTGACAGCAATTTGGGAGAAACGCGCTCCCGTGGAATTGGAGAGTTCTTCTTAAATCAGCGACGAAAACCTCTGAGGCTGGCGTTGCATCAGAGGAGCCAGGCGAATGATCCGTGCGATTTTTTTTTTTTTTGCGACGATAACTCTTTCTGTGATCTTAAAGAGAGGGTCAGGATCAAGATACGTGCTCAGGTTCCTCCCCAAGCCTTCATGCCCTTGGGAGCTGTTTGACCATTCTCCACGATGCTGGTTGCATGCGTGTGCACGTACGTACGTGTGTGTGTTGAATCTCTTTTGCGCCGTTACGAAGCCAACCATGCTAATTGGGAGGGTTGCTGAAGAGGGAGCCCAGGACCGGTTCGGATATCGCTTGAAACTATTGTTAGTCCTGGCCGGGGAATCGAGTTAAGGTCACCAAGGTCAAGGGGCATCGCGTTAACCACCGTGCCACCACGCCCACCTCCCTCTGAAATATGATTCAGTGAATCATAACGAGACCCTCGCTGTTCACGTTCGGCCTAACGAGATCTGGCTGTGAATCTGATTAGGGTCAGAGCAAAGCTGATTCACATCGAAGTGTTGCCACGTTTGTTTAAACATCTCCCAGGGTAAAAAAAAAACGTGGCCTGGATTGCTCTGCGCATTGTATCTTTCCTCCCCCCACCCCCCTCCTCTCTTTCGTAGCCATCGTTCGTGTGGCCACGTTTTTATCGAGGCAGAGATCAAGCGTGACATTCACGTCTCGGCGATATTGCTGGAACAAATCACACTGCCGAATATCCCCATCGGTGGTGAAACGGAGACATCGGCATTATTGTCGCTCAAGGGTGCAGCCCTGCAATTGCTTGCTTCATGGCACTGCTGGTGTGGGAGGGTGTTGACTAGCGGTGGCCCGAGAGAGCCCCCTCTCAAGAGAGTGTTTTAGTCTACTCTACCACACTGGCCAGATGTCTTGGAAGAGGTGGGAGTGCCCACACTTCACCCCACCACACGCAGCCTGCGGGAATGGACATTTGGTCGCGCGCGAGCGTGCCTGTCGTATTGATTTTTGGGCGCTGCATTCGTTGTGGATGAGGCTCTGGGAGATGTTCATAGACGCTTGGCACACAAAGACAAAGATCCCCCACGTTTACCCCTCGACAGACTGTTAGGGCAAGTGCTGTTAGCGAGCACCTACGAAGGCCGGCACGGCACACTCAGGGGCGGGGGGGGGGGGCAGCACCGCGCTCGGCCGCATTTGACTCCCTAGTGGCGATGTTTGCACATCGCTCAAGGTACCAATGTGAGGCTGAGTCGACCTTGGGGAGGCCCATGGTTAAAGTCACTGGTGCTGGCTGTGAGCGGGATCCGAACTCGGGTTCGCCGGGCTCGTAGCGCAGCGTGCTCCCTCCCCACACAACACGCAAACGACTGCCCTGTTGCATATTTCGGCTGCACGCGCAAGGCGCAGATGCGAATATCAATCTACGAAAACACTTGCGCATTGAAGCCGGGCATGGCGAAGCCGCAGCTGGGGACAGCGCCGTTGCGATTTTTGTTGCATGGTCCAGCGCGCAGCTGCGACAACATGCGAGTGAGCTCGGAGTCCGAGCGGCGTAGGATGCAGTTTTAATAATCTGCCCCCATCCCAGCACCGCACCGTCGTCCTCCCGCCACCATCGGGAAATAACGCGCGCCCCGGGGTTTATGGACTGTGAAGGACGACCCCCATCTTATTCAAGCGCCCCCCCCCCCACTCCCCCCTCCCCCCCACTCCCCCACGTCGAAAATTACTGGGGCACATCCTTTATGCTCGCCTCAGAGGCTGAATCCCGCGGGGAGCCTAATGTGGGGTGAGCATTGGCGTAACGTCGGATGACCCCCACGCTCGCTCACAGCCGTCTCCCCGTGAGCTCCGTGTCCGCTCGTAGGAGCTGTTTGTGTGCCGCTCATGTGCACGGCGCCGTGCCCCTCACGTTGATGCTGTTGATGTTTTGGTTTCCAATCCGGCTTCTGTCCGTTTCTGATTTTTTAACACTTTCCAACCTCCCTCCGTATGGCTGATATTGATGTAGGGCAACAACAACAACTGTAATTTCACGTTGAGGTGGTTTAGCCAGATAATTATCCAACTATGCTTGAGAGCGTTTGTGCTTTGGCTCTGTTCTGTCTGTGGCTAAACGGGTTCCAGGCGAGGGGGGTGGGGGTCACGATAACTCCCTTGAGGATAATCCTTTGTGAACGAACCCTTTTAGTGCGAAGTTGCGTTGCCACCGGTGCAATCGCGACGATAGGGGCAGCCCGCGAATTGTTCGTGTCCAAGCCCCATCGTCTCACCGCGGCCACCTCGTGGCAAGAAGCGTGCTCCCGTTGTCGTGCCAGGATGAGCTCGCGTGTGGAAAGCTTTTACGGAATACGTGCCCTTGCGTGAGTGTTCTTTCTTTGTCTCATCACCAGTCTTGTTAATCTGCCCGTTTTCCGAATTGTTGTTATCCCGCGTGGATTTTTCGTCACGTGTCCGTGAAACCGTGAGCGCAATCAGGGGTGCCAAGGTGGCGGGATGTTAACTACCTCACCTGGTATACAGGAGGTCGTGGGTTATACCCCAACCCTGACGCCTGTATGTTTGGAGTTTGCGGTGTCTCTCTCCCCGTGGTCACGTGGATTTTTCTCCGGGCCCTCCGGTTTTTTCTCCACATTTAGCGGATTTGATAGGTCACTTCGTTGAGCTATATAGCTCAATGGGCCTTACCTGGTAAAATAAAAATAGTTTTAGTTTTGCCTTGACACAGCAGTGCATAGACTCAGTAGGCCCTTACCGAGTTCAAAATGTTACATAGAGGTTGCAAAGGGCATCGGTCCAAATGACTGCAGTGCTTTTTGTTTTTAGGAAAAAGATAATGGAGGTTGAGCGTTTTCCCCAGCAGTCTGGTACAGCGTGTACGGTTTATGTCTGTGTCTGTGAGCATGTAGGAGCGGTGGTGCAGCGGTTCACGCTCTGATTCAATTCCTCGCCGTGGCTAACATCAGCGGCAGATGATATCTGAACCGGTCCCAAGGCCACTTCAGTCGACTAAGCCTTGCATAAAAATCAGAACTGGGGAGATTAAGGTGGCCGAGCGTGGTGCTAGTCACCCATCACCTCGTGTGCCATGCCGGCCTTAATAGGTGCTCGCTGACAGCACTTTCTGCCCCAACAGCCTGGGTGGGGAAGGAGTTGTGGGGGATTTTTTGTCTCTGTGTGTGCATCTCATCTGGGTCCCCATGCGTGCGTGAAGGCAAACAGGCTTGGCATTCGTTGGCTGTTGTGTGATTTGTCAAAATGCGAGCCATGCGCATCTATCTCTGCGCAATGCCAAGTTGGGTTTTTTTGTCGTGACACTGTACGGTGACACAGCTGCGGACGACTGGCAGCGGGATTGCGTAAGCGGCCGCTATCCGGGCTATTCCTACAGCTTTGATGAAAGCCAAATGAATCACTGTGCGATCACCGGAATATTGCTGTACGTAAAAAAAAATAACAACAATAAATTAACACTGCCGGCCATGCAGGACGCTCCATCTTGGTAGAAACCATCACACCATCGTTTGCTTTTGGGTTTGTAATTATAAGGCGTGTGATGATGCATTGATTAATTAATAAAGATAGATTTTTCACGCGCACGATACGCACACATCGAATCACGTGAGCGAGAATCAATTATTTACGGGTTTTTGTAAATCACGGGTTTTTGTAAATCACGTGCTGGCTACAACTGGAGGCATCCTCTCTCTCTCTGCCTTCGTTTGTGCGTCCCTCAAAGGAGCCCACAGCACGCCGGACTTGGAATTCAGAGGTCGCCCGGTTCAATTCCACCTCCCGGCACTACAGTTAAAAACAATGGAGCAAGTTTCTTAAATGCCCCCCCCCCTCCCAATACTGCCTGGGACCCACCCAGCTGTATCAATGGGACACACGGCACAGCTTCATCGCTCGGTGGAGGTGGAGAGACGAATGGGTGCGCTCACTGCCTCCAAAACGTCTGGTCAGCATGGAAATGCCAGACCCAGTACAGCAGAGGTCGCAAACGGGTTTTGATTCCGTACCCGTACCCGTACCCGGCCGCACCAGGGTCGCAAATGGGTACCCGTACCCATACCCGGCCGGGTACGGGTTCCCGTTCCCTACCCGTACCCTACCCGAAATGAGTGACAAACGGTTACTCACCAGTGACTCACGGCCTACCCGTACCCGTACCCGGCCGCATCAGGGTCGCAAACGGCTACCCGTACTCGGATGGGTACGGGTAGCCGGGTATCGGGTAGGGTACGGGTATCGGGTACCCGGTTGCGACCTCTGCAGTACACGCCAGAATTCACTCAAGTGGATGCCCCTCACGCCGGCAGTGGCGCAAGCAAGGCATTGCGGGGCCCCGCCTCTATCTTTTCGTTAGCCTTTACATTTGGTCCGATGTACGGAATGAGGCGGACACAAAAGGAGAAATTATTCAATCCGGGTGGGAAAAAACCGTGAAAAACGAAAAAACAGAATCCCGAATTGAATTGTGACCCAGAATCATTCCGTTTCATCAAATCTCTGGCGTGGGTTAAATTTACACACACACATGCAATCGTACAGTAGTAATTATTAAACATGTTATCTCCCTCCGATAACTCAGGGATTGGAATGGCGCATTCGCAGCTGTGTGCCGGAGTGTCAAGTGTAATGGACCAGCGCCTCTAATTCATTGGCGCCAGTGGGCTTGAACCTGTGACCTTGAGACCACTGATCCTGTAATTGTCTTGCTGCTGCCCGGTGTCTGCCCGGGTCTGCGGTGAGGCAGAGTTACACTGCCACCTGCTGGTGATGTCTGGCATCTTACCTGTGGTCTATCGTGGCACCTGCCATTCCACACACGCACGTGGGTCGCCTCGCTCGGGCGTGCGAAACAACAGTGCGTAGATTCGCGAGTTGACAAAAATAAATTCGTAGCCTAAAGATCAATTATTTAGCGTTCACATGATACGCTAATGTCACCCTTACAGCGCGGCGATAAAGCGAGCGCCTCGCGATGGGATCGTTGCGAGTTCACATCCTGGTTGAGGGGGATGAGCGGGTGGGTTGACTCAGCTCATCACCCCCCCCATGCCCCTCCCCCCCCCCGGGTCGATAAATTGAGTGTCACTTTTTTTGTACGTGAGTCGTCAACGTTGATCGTCCTCATCATGGAATCTCCTTTGCCAGTACCAAAATATGATAATATGTTTTTCCCCTTTTTTTCTGACAACAAAACAGGTGTTAAGATGTTTAAACACCAAACTGAAACCTTTTACAAGGAATCATGTCTGCATTAACTACAATGCTTGTTGTCAGAATGCAAACAAAAAACATACTCTGATAATATATGCATTGTCCTTGAAACTGATTGGTCTACAACAGAGACAGCTTTCTTTTGAGCCTCGGCTCAATTTGTGCTAGACCAGAGGACGCCAAAAGGCGTACAGCTCAAAGACAATTCACTATCAGAGTAATGAGAGCTCGGGGTGAGCATCTACATCATGGGATCTTCTTTGTTAACATCTTAACACCTGTTTTGTGGTCAGAAAAAAGGGGAAAAACCTATTATCATTGATCGTCCTGTAGAGAGACTTGCCCCTGCCGTAGGAATGTGGAATTTCGGCCACTTGCTCAGGGGCTGTACAACGGGAGATGAGCCCCCAAATGCCTCGAATGCTTTTTTTTATGGGCATGAGAGCACTTTTGGTGCGACACACCTCGGGTTTATGCAGCACACGAACGTGACCGCATCTCGATATGGCCCGTGGAATTGCGCAAACTGGGCAGGAGCAAGTGAGACGGGGGAACGTACGAGAGGAACAATACAGAACAAAGTACGTGGCGAGACAAGGGAGATAGAATAGAAATGGAACAAACGGAGGCGGACAATGGAAGATTGATGCACACAGATAGAAAGTCCACACTTCAATGCCAGGGGTATGTTATTGTGTATCTATGTTATTGTGTAAAGTAATCCAGTGCAGCTGGTTCAAGAACCAGCAAAAGTCATTTCGTGCCACCTGCCTGACCAACTTCACCTGAGCACATGAGCAGAATGGGTCTGTTGATTTAATTTTCACATAACAAAAAACGTGTAATTATAGCTATGAATTTTGCCATTTTCGTTCCAATTGTGCTATCCGGTGTCATGTCACGAAATGAAGAAAGGTTCATTCAGAGCTCTTCTGGGGTAGTGCATGGGCTCTCTGTGGCAAAATGAACCGCAGAAGTAGATTTCATCAAACTACTTCTGAGGTGTGTTCAGGTGACTTTTCATCCACTGCTGGGGGCGCTGTACTTTCCCACAAACCCTGCTATCAAGATGTCCGTCGCTTGGGTGTCACACACAAGTGTAACATCAAATGTAATTATGCTGCTGGACATTTTCTTTGAAATGCAGTCAGTATTGACAGGTTGATACCATCAACTCTCGACACTTGAGGGTACCTGGTATAACCAAGTGCCGCCGTAACCTTGATTCCAACCCAGGCGCTCAGAGGTGGCGGATCGCCCGCTCTGACCCCCCCAAGTCACCCAGGCGACTCCGCACGTGACCTTTAACCCGCAGCCATAATGTCCCTGCGCTTTAGGGACGAGCGATCCGTACGTGAAGTTCAAGCTCGGAGGGAAGATGGTTTACAAGAGCAAGATCATCTACAAAAACCTCAACCCGGTCTGGAACGAGCCCTTCGTGCTGCTCTTGGACAACTTGAAAGAGAGGATTCACGTCAAGGTAAGGATCGCTTGCTTTTGTTGCTGCTGTTGTTGAATGTTTTGAGTGAGTGCAGTTTGCTTGCTGGCTGTTCACCCACTCTGACGCTGCCTGCATCTGACCCCTGATTAAGCCATAGCAGGTGGATTGTAGAAATTATACCGCCGGGATGCTAAGCCTGATTTCCCATCTGCTTCTCCCGGGGGACAAATGAAAATGAAAATGTCGATACCGCCGTGTACTTCACTTCGTAAGAAAATTATCTTGGTGATGCTGCTGCTACTGCAGCTGGGGCCACGTTGGCAGTGGCGCACGAACACAGTTAACAACAACAAAAACTACAAGGACACATTCGTCAATCACAAGGCTGTGGCCTAAAAATTTCAAATTTAACAGGTGGGACATTTCAGGCAATGGCCATTTTTTCCCACAGCGCGTGGAGAAAAGGACCATTGTCCAACATTTTAACTAAACAAATTTCTTTTTTTTACCAGGTAAGGCCCACTGAGCTATATGAAAGCTCAAGAAAGTGGCTTACCATGTGTAAATTCATAGCAATCAAATACTCTAAACGCACGTTGATTCTAAATGTGGATGGAAAAACCGGAGGACCCGGAGAAAAATCAACGCAACCACGGGGAGAGAGAGACATGCAAACTCCAAATATACAAGTGTCAGGGTCGCGATTGAACTCACAAACTCCTGCATACTAGGCGAGGGAGTTAACATCTCGCCACCGTGGCGCTCATCTCTCTGTCAGTGGCTCTTCGTGTGTTGGTGCTGGAAGCAAACGTTCAGCTGAAGGGGCCTCCGATTGCCAGGTTTAGTTCCAGGGGAAGCGGCCAAAGTGACCGTTGGATGTGGGGTAAATGTTAAATCGGGGAGCGACGATTGTGAATTATCACCAAATGGGGATTCTTTTTGGGAGTTTTAAAAACGAGATGTTAGATGCAGAATCATGTGGCAATGTTTCAGTAGTGGGGTTTCACTGTAACTTAACATAAGCCATAATCTCTCCACTGTTCACTTGGGGGGGGGGGGGGGTGGGTGGGAGGTGGGGCCTCATCCACCAGTGGATTGATCAGGGTGCATGAGTAGCAGCTGTGCACAATGGCAGAGAAAATGGAACAGAATCTGAAATGCGGCGCTGTGCAGTCTGGCCACGTGCAATCTGGACAAGGACACCCAGGGGCCGAGTGGGGCCCTGTCTGGGCGATCACCGTTCTGAGCCCCGTCACCTTGAAGCAGCCCCCCTCCTGTGATTTACCGCGCTGCCTTTTTATTGATCAATGCATACCCCCTCCAAAAATAATGAAGATGCATTTTTGATATTATGTTTGCGTTGAGTGTATGCTGAGGAAAATCAATCCGAAAGTTGCGCTGTGCGTGCGCGCGGCAGTGCTGTAAATTCTACACCAATGTTTCTTTCTAAGAATGTATAGATTTTTTTGGTGAGGGTTTTAAACGATTTCCTACATCTTACCGATGTTAAATTATCGTCGGGTAATCTGAAGGACGATTTTGATGAGGGCACTTTTCAGTCCCGCCAGTGTTCATTTGTTTCTGTTCATAGTCCGTCACGGATTACACGCCCCGCTAAGCACGGTGCTGACATTGGCGATACTGTTGCTACCTTTACGACGGGTCAGTCCTGACCTTTGTGGGCAGGTGAAGGCCTTCGCGTGGAGTGAAAGCGATGTAGGCGCCAGACAATTCGTGGACCCTGACAACGGCAGACATCAGTAGACCGGAAAAGCTTCGAGCTGTGGGTTGTGGTACCGTATTATGATGGAGAAAGAGTAAATGAGGAAGTTATAGTTGAGGTTTAGGAGGAGAGAAGTCTGATTCGATGGGTCCAGAAGAGGCTGAAGATGTGGGATTGGGCACATGCTCACAGGTGAGAGCTGGATGAAGTTCTGGAAGGAAGGACATTGCCCAAAACGTCGAGGACTTACGAACATTCCACTTCAGAACTTTCAGAGATACGAACAACCCTGCCCGTATGTCCAGTTGCCTGATCGGACCGAGAGTCGTAAGTTCAACCCCAGTGCAATAGATGGCGGTGGTGGTATCTACATCTACAGAACGTGAAGAACCAGTGGCATCTACATCTACAGAAGATTATACAGCTTTTAAAGCCATTCCCCGTGTTTAGTGTACATGCCCTACAACATGTTTGGAATCGACAGGAGTGAACTTGAACTTACGAACAAATCGACTTACGAACAGACTTCTGGAACCTAACACGTTCGTAAGTAGAGGAGTCCCTGTAATATACTTTTCTTTTTAAAGCCGCACAAGTGTTAGTGACGAATGCGTTGAGTTGTTTTTTTGTTATTTGTTCTTGTGCACCACTGCCAACGTAATGTCACCAAATAATTTGAAGGAATGAAGGGAGGGAGGGAGAGAGGGAAGAAGAGGCGAGATGTCATGCAGTGAAACGAAAGAGAAGCTCAAGATGGGACAGGATGGAGGGAGGAGTTTGAAGCGAGGTTCTGTCATTCATTGAGCAGAGGACTGCAGACAAAACCTAATAATTAATGTGACGACCTTTGATGGGGAGAATTTTCTGGGATTTAGCAAGGAGGAGGAGGAGGCGGCAGTGGCGTGGTGATCGTCTGAATTCCCAGGTGGACATCTGCGAAAAAGAGCTACATCATCAGATTTCTCCAGGACAAGTAAAAATTCTGAGATTCTTCTGAGATTCTGAATTGTCCACCTCTGTGCTGTCGTGTCTCCCATTCCTCCGCAGGTGTTTGACCATGACATCGGGATCCCTGATGACTTCATGGGCTCAGCTTATCTTGACCTTGAGTATCTCACCATCGGCAGGTGATGATTATTTTCTGTTAATCACCAACTATGGGGGGGAGAGGGGGGCTTCATCCACCAGTTGAACCGATAAGGGTCAGTGCGGAAGATTGGTCAACTGGGACCCAGAACAGTTTCAGATATCACTCGCCACTTGGCCGTAATTGACCACGCTGAATTTCCACCATTGTCCTTGACCCAAATGGTGGAAATTCCACATTTCTAGGACGAAACCATCCATAGGACAATGACTGTTGACCTCCGCACGGAGCGGTACTCATTTGATCGACTCCGCACGGATGGTGGAATAAATCACGGGCTCGCAAACCTGCGGCTCCGGAGCCGCGTGCGGCTCTTTAAGGAGCTGCTGCTTCGTGACGCGCTATTTATTAATGACCACCACCATCTGGTATTCACATGCATTGCGGCTTTTGGCATATTGAGTTTTTTTTTTACCGAATTTGATAAAAAAATGTCTCTTCTTGTTATTTTGGTTTGCCGACCCCGGGACCAAGTGAACTCCCAAAGAAGGACTTGAGCTCGGCTGTGAGCGATCGCTCGCTCTGCCACTCAGCCAACCTTGCAGGTTCTTTGTTGGCGCCACCGTTTAATTCGTGCGAGAGGACGGTGCTTGGTGTCCGCTGCCTCCCACGGCGGTGGCCAGGGGTGGGGGCCGGGGGGATTATGAAGTGGATTAGCGCCGTGGCGCCGTGGAGGTTTTTGCCGTGGCGGATTTACGAGTTGGATTTACGTGGCCGCTGGGTTCTTTTCCTGATGCAATCTGCCGCTGCTGCTGCTGCGAGTGTCTGTGCGTCACAGCGGTGGCTCGCCATTTATGGCCAGTGGGGCCGGACTAGCCGGTGGGGCTAGTTTGGCCAGTGGCGCCGGAAAGAGCCGCAGGGACTGGTGGGGCCAGGGAGGCACAGGGGTTGGTTGGGGCCGGAGGGGCCATAGGGGCCGGAGGGGCCATAGGGGCCGGTGGGGCTATTGGGGCTGGGCTCCACTTATTAATTGTTCATTACAAATATGTTAAGCTGCAAAAGAGTCAACGTCTTGCACCAAACAAAGCACGGTTTTGCAAAGGTGGCTTTTTGTAACTGAAAGCGATCGGCTTTCTGAGTAGCTGCTGGCAAACAACGGGCTCACGAAAGCAGCAGGCACTGCCCTCGACAAAAACAGAGTCATTTTTAGGGGTGAGACGCGGGGCAACCTCGGAGCCCTCCATTTGCCGTGCCATGCTGCGCGTGCCCTCGTGAGTTGTCGTGTTCTCCTGACCCATAAGAAGGCTCCGGACAGTAAGACGCACCCAAAATAAGTTAAACAAAATCAGGTGGTACATACGCACTTGGCCGACTATAAGACGCACCACCAACTTTTGCGTTAACATACAAGGGGATTAAGTGTATCCCATAATCCGGAGACCATGGGGACTACACTTGCTCCCCCTCCCCTCCTCCTTACCCCACTTCCCCACCACTCACCGTGGGCCTCTGTGCCCCACCGATACACCAACACCCCCCCTTCACCACTCCTGCGTCCACGCAGCACGGTGGAGGTGAGGCTGAAGCTGGAGGACGATCGCAGTGCGGAGGACGACATGGGGGTGATCATCCTGGACGCCACGCTCACCCACAGGGAGCTGGAGAGCAGGGACAACACCCTCGGCGTGCCGGTACGAGAGCACCCCCCTCAACCCCCCTCCCCCGCTGCATGACGCGCAAGCGCCGTGAGTGATACGCAGTTGATAGCCTGCTCAAGCCTAAGTAGTTTACTTAGATTAACACGTAGGCTTTCGCGACCAAAATCATGCATAATAGAGTTTTTTGGGGGTTAGATCGCGTAAATATGTAAATGTGTCGTTAAAACCCGCCACCACCCGACACAGCCAACTAGTAAGGGTTGTCACGTAAACAGAACGTGGCCAATTCGTCACTAGTACAGCACTACACCGGTGTGTTGGAGAGCCATGCCACAACATTTGCAAGTTTACGTTTGTAGACTGGAAACGGGAAGGCTTCTTCGCAATTCTGCTAAATCGCTCGATGAAGCTGGTTGTAATCGCCAGCCAAACGGCGTACTCCAAGTGTAAGTCTTGTGGGTTAACTCTCCAACACAGACCGTTGTGCTCAAATAGTAACTAATCGTCACATTTCGCTAACGTGATAAACCTTAATAATTGACCGTGTCGGGTGGTTGCGGGTTAACGACACATTTATATTTGCGCGATCTAACCCAAAAACAACCGAAATTATGGATGTGTGTAATGTGTTCGTGTGGGCCCTCTCCAGCCACTAGAGACCGCTACAGTGGTTAAAAACGATATTTGATTTTGGAATCGAATTGTCACGATCTTGACTCGCGATAATTCATGGAATTGTGAAGGGGACGAATCATCGTGCGAGCGAGTTACATTGCAGTGATTGTCAGCGCCTCGAGTGGCTGCAGGGATGACAAACAGATTAAAGCACTTTCAACAACGACAAAAATATAATCGTTTACAGCTGATAATTGTTTTTTTACCCTTTTATCTGGCAACAAAACTGACACCTTTTTTACAAGGAGTCATGTTTGCATTGACCACAATACCTGCAGTCGAAATGCAAAAAAAAAACTCAAGGACAGTGCATGCATTATCAGAGTTATGTTTTTTTTGCATTTCGACTACAGGTATTGTGGTCAATGCAAACATGACTCCTTGTAAAAAAAGGTGTCAGTTTTGTTGCCAGATAAAAGGGTAAAAAAAACTATTATCATATTTTGCTACTGGCAAATCAGGTTCCAATGGTCGTTTACAGCTGTCAATCCATTCCTGGATGACGGCCTGCCCATGCCTTGTCGGCCATGGGTGTTGTTTTGACCATACTTCACCACGCCGGTCATTGCGGATTGGCGAAGGGGGATGCCCAGAAGTGGTTCGGATATTGCTCGCCACTGATGCTAGCCGTGGCGAGATACTGAATCCAGATCGCCGAGTTCATAGCATTAACCACTGCTCCATCACTTCCGATTACGTGTAATGTTATAAAGTATCGAATGGCCTTGATTCTTATTCACGCAATTTGTTTGCGTGCAGCGTGAGCTTAAGTTTGAATGTCAACCGATGGGTTCGATGCATCGTAACATCATTCTACTCTCATACCAGACCACGGCAGAGCTGCGTGGTGGCCAGCGCAGGGCAGTGTACCACAATCCATAGTTGTACTGTGTTCATATGCTCCCCTCCTTCGCCAGCCAGTACTGACCAGCGTGGTGAAGTATGATCAAATAAACCCCCGTGACCCGCGTGGCACGCGGAGGGCCTCATCCAGAGGCGGACTGACAAAAAAATGTCATGCTCATACGCATCCCGCACGGCTCCGTACAGCACAGCGACACATTCGCCAACACGACACCATGACTAAACTGGATGCAGTGGCTAACATTACGATTACCGTAATTATAATCATCATCATGATGATAACTGAGTACATTTGGTATTCATGCCGTTCTGATAGCGCAACGCTGTCATGCTGTGTTCTACTTAGTCAGCTGTAGTTTCACGTGGGGGGGGGGGTGGGCGGGGGCGGTAGGGAAGGGGCATGCTGCTATGTGTAAACCCCAACTGAGTAACTTGGAGGTAGTTTTCAAATCAGGAAAATTGACACCGGCACACAACCATAGCCCTCGCTCCTTCACGCCCACTGTTGAGCAGACGGACGGCGCGTACACGAGTATTTTTATGGTTAAATGCGCAGGCGGTAATAGCCGGGGCTGCCCGCCAGGTTCGAACCACGCTGCTGCCCGGCCCCGTCGCTGCCCACCGGTATACGCGCTTCACCATCGTACGCTGCGGCCATTTCACCCAAGTTTCACGCGATCTCTCTCTGTCGTCCCGTTGGGATTGAGTTTACCGCTGCGGCATAGGTATTGCCGTCCACGTGCGTGTGTGCGTGCGTGCAGATGCATGAGCTCCAGTCCGTTTGTGGCAGTCCGGGTTTTCCAGAAGGCACGTAATGTAGTGCCGATTGATTTTGTGTCAACCAAGGCAGTCTGCGTTTTTGTGCTGAACTGTTGACCCTAGTGGTTTGGAAAACCCCGGATGGTAAAAAAAAAACCCTTCTCTGTCCATATAGAGTATATATACACACACACACATATATATTTATACACAGGGTGATTCATCATTTATAAATACCCCACTAAAAATACTCTTAATAGGGGCAAATTATAGAGAAATCAATGTTGGAACACCGTTAGCATATCTGGGTAGGAGCACAAAGTGCCCGATAGAATTCAGAATAAGCAGTCAGGCTGATTGATAATCCGGCACGCGCTGATTGACTCCGCTTACTCGCCCGCTCACTCGCTCACCGGCAGTCAGTCGCCTCCTCATCACTCTTCAATTCCTACTGCCGTGGTCACTGGTGCCATGAACTTTGTTTGATGATTTCTCCTCGCATGGTGAGGACTCGGTCTGCGAGGCTGACCGTTTCATCTCATCCACCACACTGTGTTCAACCACCACCACCATCACCCACACCCACCCACTCACTCACCCACCGACTCACCACTCACTCACTCACCCAACCACTCACTCATTCACTCACCCAACCACTCGCTCGCTCACTCACTGACTCACCCACTCACCACACTGCAGGTCACAACGCCTTTCATTCCACTCCCCCCACTCGTACTGCTCCTCTGCAGAGTTCTCTCTCCCATCTTCATCGTCTCTTTACGCACCCCCAGAGCCGGCCCTAGACCTTTGGGGGCCCTAAGCAAAATTTGGTTGGAGGCCCCTTTGATGTATGATTTTTTTTAAATCCTTTATATTAAGTTCGCTTGCTTGCTTACGATCGTGCAAATCTTTCGGTCGTTTTTTAACCCACTTCCCGTGATCCAATCGAGCTGACATTTTCCACACAGACTCATTGTGCGTGACAATTAATGTTCGTGAAATTTTTTTTCCAAAATTTTACACTTTTCAGGACAAAAATATTATATTTATTTACCAATTGCTTAATGGTGGCAGGCAATCATCTGACCCATAGGTGGCAGCCATCTCAAGCCAGAGGACGAGAGGACTCTAGCCGCCACGCATATAAAGGATTTAGAGTGAAAAACTTAGTTTTTACGGGTTATACTTGTCACCCACGAGCTCGCAGTGACTCTAGGGGGCCCTCTGCTGGCCACGGGGCCCTTTGCAATTGCAAGGGTCGCTTAGTGGCTGGGCCGGCTCTGCGCACCCCCCCCCCCCCAAGCTCTTACCATAATACACGTGTTGCAGTGCTGTCTTTAGCCCCTGGGGCCTTTGCTCAGCAACTGCGAGTGGAAAAAATAAATATATATACAATTGAAAGTCTCTACACGTCCCCGACCAATCTCAACACACGCGTTAAATAATTTACCCCTCTCCTCTCCAAAAAGATTTTGAGCCATTTTTTTCACAATATTCAATCAGCCGTCGTGAATAAAGAGGGGGATTAGAAATCAGTGTGGTATCTATAAATGGATCACCTTGTGTGTGTGTGTATGCATGTCAAGAGCAGTTAATACAATTTTGAGAATGCGATTTTTAAACTGTTGATAGCACAAGCAAAAGCTCATTCTCTATCGGCGTCATGCATGATGTCAAATCACATACATGCTGCACTCTCGGATTATAACGGATGAAATTTGAGGCTTTGAAATGGGGCCAGCATCAAGAAGGCCGGGAAGCGAACTTCCTGGGTTCGAATGCAGGTTTTGAGCCGCCCGTGATTGCATTTGATTCTCAAGTGCATTGAAGTGTTGGTCTCAGCCCGGTGAGCTTTAACTGCACTAAGGAAAAAAAAACATCTATTTACGTAAAATTTTATTCTGCAATCATTTAATTCCAACTCTGACAATTAAAACAAAATATTGGTTTGACCGTCGCGTGATGACAATTTTATTTGCAGCAGGCAATGTGGGAAAACGCGGACGCCCCCCTCCGAGTGTGTGTGGGTAATAATGTCACTTGAAGGGTCTCAGAAGCAGTTCAGCGATGTCTCCTTCCGTGGACCGTTTTCCATCACGGGCGGCGATGACTGGACAGCAACTTTGTCTCATGATCTGGCACCGATAGCGCAATTGGTATCACGAGATAGCACGTAAAAAGAATGAGATCAACATGAACGTCTGTGCCACGATTTAAATATTCCATTCTCAACGCGTTTGGACCGCTCTTCGTGTGTGCTGCATATCACGTTTATTTCCATTGTGTTTAACCTTACATTGCATTTGTGTTTGAATGTTTTGCTTTTACTAACTGCCTGTAATAGTCCATGGGTCCACGCGAGATATTCCGCTTATTGGTACCGACGGATGTGGCAAAACTTGTTTTCCCCCCCAAATTTAAAACATTTGAAAATGCTATTGCCTAATTCAACCTCATTGGCCATATAGATAAATCGGATCCTTCACCAACCCGCACTGACTCAGTGTGGCGAAGTATGACCAACACGGCGTGTGGAGGCTTTGATCTGAAAAGATGGATTAAAATATTGCCATAATTTACAATCATTAAGTAAATCGGCACCGCTGAAGTTTTACCTTGGGGGCGCTGGTACAGCGGTTGGCGCGCTGCGCTATGAACCTGGCGACCCTGCGTTCAATTCCCTTGGATATCCGAACCAGTTCAGGCCTTCTCCGCCCTCTACCAACCCACACTGACCAGCGTGGTGAAGTACGGTCAAACGAGCCCCACCAGTGATACGGCGCGTGGGGGGCTTCCATGCCGCAGATTGGAGGCCTTCGGTGGCTGTGAATTGTAATACCGAGCCGTCTGAAAGCTTTGCCACATCGGGCGCTAGCTAGGGAACCAGCTGTGGCCCATGGGCTATGTGTCCCAGTGTCGTACTCATCCTCACTGTGCTTGCTGTGTCAAGTCGTGCGAATGCGCCCCCAACTCTCCCGGCAAGACAAGACGACGCTGGCGTTCCAACAAGGTAAACATGAGGACTTGGAGCGCGTAACGAACGCCTCGGCGACTCGGAGCGCCTTGCATCACGTCTCAATCGTGCCAACTATAATGCCCAGCCTGTGTTTTGGCCTAGAGGGGGAGCCCTTGGAGGCAGCCGTCCCTGTGCAGCAATCGGTGAACCCGTTAGTCTGCCAGTAGGTGGCGATGTTTGGTTTGTTGGGTATATTTTGTTGGCATGGTTAAAAACACATTTGGGCAATTGGTGCACCTTTTCAATGGGGATCTGGTTACGTAAACATAAAACATTATAAAAACATTGCAAAAACATACAAAAAACATACAAAAAAATAGAAAAATCCTACAAAAAACTGACAAAAGCATGCACAAAAGCATACAAAAACATACGAAACATTAAAAAGCATGCAAAACCCATATTAAACATACAAAAACATGAAAAGACATGCATCCAAAATAAACTGCACATGGTCAAGTTCCGAATGGCAAAGCCGTGCATCAACATCACCGTGCCACCGAAACGCAACGACGCTCGTCAAACGCCATCGTGAGGTTTTTTTTTTTTCTCCCAAAGAAGTCATTTGCCATTTTTTACCTTTAATATTTTCAAGGTTTGGCGCCTTGACACGGGCACGCTCCACTGTTTCACACGCGCGGCGTTCGCTCGACTCGAGCGCCATCAGTGCCGCACAGGTCGCAACTGCAGCCATTGTCACGTGCAGCAGCAACAGCAGTAGCAGCACCACGGGCAGCAATCCCTTCGTGGCCAGGAGATTGAATCCCTTGTGATTCGTAAACAAAAAAAGACATTTAGGATCAGATCGCTAAATTAAAATGCGTGTCGTAAGCCCCCTCCTCCACCTGACACAGCCAATTCATAAAGTTAATATATTAAAAAATAAAAATAAAATTAATAGAAGTAATAATAGAAATAAAATCATAAGTCACAATTTATTTTAGATTTATTATTTTATTTCCATTATTACTTCTATTATTTTAATTTTTTACCTATGTGACTTTACCGAAAAAACCTAAGAGTATGAATCCTTGCAGTCACGAAAGCTTCAAATCTAGATTTAATATATTAATTATTGATCATTATTAATAATGAACAATTAATACAGTTATCAATAAAGTTATGAACTTATTAATAATCAATAAAGTCATACATTTTTTTATAAAGTTATTATTTTATTAACAATTGATAAAGTTGTCACACGAATAACAAATTGTGTGCTGATAGTTGCAACCCGCATGATCAGGCAAGCTTCCAGAAATCAGAAAAATGTCTTCTTGGGAATCCCTAAGTGAATGTAAACTGCAGATAAACTCTGTTATCTGTGACTCCTCTTAGCCACCGATTCGTTCTGATATCCGCAACGGCCCACTTTTTCACGGTCACACATTGCCTTCCTAGTATCTCACCATATTGCAGGAACGAGTGGACTACTATCGGCAAATCCCGAGTCTTAGTCGCGATCCTCACACACGCGGAGTGGCAATCGCACGGATAACCACGCGGGCGATAGAGACCCTCAAAGTTTGACGCCCGCACAATCAGAGGAACTCCCCTGTGTGCGGCCGCCCCCCCCCCAGTGGCGATTTTGATTTCAAAAGGGCGCCTTGCTGATGCGTCGGGGCGTTTCGGACTACTTTACATCTCAACTCAACACATTTAACAGAAGGGAACCCCCCCCAGCTGTCCCTATGGGCACACAAGAGAAACTCAGCACCTGGCCTGCAAACGGGCATCAGCCTGCCACTAGTTGGGCCGGCGGGGGGGGGGGATGATTGCTTCGTATGAGTACTCTTCAGACTGTGGTTACAGCTGCACGGTGTTCATAACGCTGCAGCCAAACACCTCTCTCTCTCTCTGTTGTGTTTCATTTTCCTGTCGCTTTGCTACTAACGCAGCCGCTGCCCGGTGCTCGTAATCATCTCTGCCTGTGCTTGATCCCATCGAATCATTTCACGCTGCCAGCAATCTCTCTGGACGGTGACGACACCGCCGCTCGCTCGCCCGCTTTTTCTGTACTCGTCTGGATTCTGACCGTAGATGGCTGGGATGGTCTTTAGGGAGCAAAATCATCTTAAGCCGACTCTTCAAAGACAGCCCGTCGCCCTGCGGCTGTGGTTTTATGTGAGGCTCAGTGACAGTGTTTTGGGAATTGGGATATCAAAATGCGCACCCCCCCCCCACCTTCATATTTCAGTCCACCCCCACCACAATTTTGCGAATGGCATCACGGGACGAAGGGTGCCCGTCCACAACTCTCGCTCGCAGATCGGCGCAAATCCTCCACCACGGGCAACGGCCTACGGAAGCAGAGATTACAGAGCTACCTCCAGAAGACGGTCTAGAAGCGTTTCCCAAGGGAGGGGAGAGGGGGAGAGGGGGGAGGGTGGTCCCGAAATGTCAAATTGTATTTTTATATAGGGCCCTACAATAATAATAAATAAAACCACGTTCAATGTCTTTTCTTTGGTAAGTATAAATAAATAGCACGTGTCTCGGTCTCAAGGAGGTGCTGATGACTTACATTGCCCCTTAGATCTTGCTACTGGCTATCCCTTGAGATCCCTTCAAATGGTCTACAGTCCACGCACGGTAGAGGGCAGCACTTCGCACACCCTGCAGACGACATTTGAGGTTTGTCGCAGGATAGGCAATCCGATATTTAATTCTCAGAGCTGGGATTTATAAACTCCAGAGCCCATATTTTACGTAATGTTTTTTTTTTTCGTACATTCATTGGTGACCGTGCTACTTACTACACTTGAGCGACCAGGTTGAGCACGAAACCTGGGTTCGAACCCTGGACATCAACGGGTGCTGGCTCAGAGCTTTGACCTGCGGGTTCCAAGCCGCCCGGCCACCTCAATGGCATCACATTTATAACGACTCGTAACTTAATATTCTGTTTCAGATAACGCGACTAACGCCAGCGTGACACATTGTTGAGATTGATTCATTAAAGGTTGAATTGTAATATCAACTGAAAGGGCAAAGCAACCCGATGAAGAGACAGCTCTTACCTTTCGATTTAAAGCTTTCGTGACTGCAGGGATTCATCTTCTTGGTTCTTTCGGTAAAGTCACGTAGAAGGGAAACAATAAAATAATAAAAATAAAAACATAAAATTCTCACGACGTTTCGACCACAACGGGGCTGTCTTTCCCGACAGCCCTGTTCTTCACCTGAGGACGGCTGCTTGCGTTGTGGCCGAAACGTCGTGAGAGTTGTATTTTATTATGTTTTATTATTTTATTATTTCCCTTCTACGTGACTTTACCGAAAGAACCAAGAAGAGGAGGTCTTACCTTGTAGCTGCAACAGCTACGCTATGCCTCCTGGCCTGTGTAACATCAGTTTAAAGCTTCAGCAATGAGCAAAAAGGCTTTAATTTCACTTTAATGTTGACAATGCAATATGATTTTACGGAGCAATCCCACAATTTAGAATGCACTGTTCGGATTGTTTAACGATGGTCAACGACTTTGGTATCGAGCGGAGGGCTGGGATTTACGATGCTCACACAGGAGATAGTCACTGAGCCTTGCATGCCCCATTGAGCAGGAACCTACTCTTGAAAAGGATTAATACTGGATCGACTTTCATATATATAACAAAGTACACCTTGATTACAGCTATATTAATGCATCTAAATCCGTCTTCTTCTACTGCTATGCACTGTTGCCAACTTTGCGGTTTCATTGCTAGATATGTAGCGACTGTTTTGAGTTTCTCTCGCGACATCATCTTTGTCGAAGCGACTATCGACTATTAACTTCTCGGTGGCGAGAAGTTAACAACCTCGCCTGGTATACAGGAGGTCGTGGTTTCGATTCCGACCCTGATGCCTGCTGTAGATTTGGAGTTTGCACGTTCTCCCCGTGGTCGCGTGGATTTTTCTCCGGATCTTCCGGTTTTCCCCTCCACATTTAGATTCAACACGCGTTTAGAGTATTTGGCTGCTATACATTTCCACGTGATAAGCCGTGGCCAGTTCACTTCTAACAAGGAGCTATATGTAGCTCAGTGGGCCTTACTTGGTCAAATAAAAAATAGTTTATAGTTTAATTTCAGATACTATGTAACTTGTCTCGTGAGAGTATTAACAACCTTAGAAGGTCTACCCGGCAACATGTGGTGAGCATTTGAGGTTCAATTGGTTACCCCCCCCCCCACCACCGCCGCCTTACGGAGTTGGCAAACACTGGACAGCGCCGCAATCTCTAAAACCCCATCACGTCTCTCTTTCGCGGCCAACGCTTTTGCCGGCATCCGGGCAGCCTCTACGCGGGGGGCCTCACCGTGTCGCTCTTTCCTCCACCTTGCGCCGTGCGCACCCCCCCCACCCCCACCCAGCGGGCGATGCAGAGCATCCGGCTGTCGGACATCCACCGCAAGGCGCAGCTGTGGAGCGGCATCGTGAGCGTGACGCTCATCGAGGGCCGCCAGCTGCGCTCCATCATCGACGCGGGGCCCGTCGACCCCTACGTCAAGTTCCGCCTGGGCGCCCAGAAGTACAAGAGCAAGGTGAGCTGGCGGCCGTGGTACCGCTGCCGCTGACAGCCCCGAGGACACGTCCGGGGCTACGCTCGGGCTTCCGCCTGCTGCTCCGGGTTTGACCCGGGGTACAATTCGGGAAATGGCATCGGCAGTTTGGGCGGCAGGAACGCTTTGCCCCGACGTCTGGCGGCGTTGCGTTGGAACTCTTTAACGGAGCGATCCTGCGTGAATATGTTCCGGGGGTTAGGCCAACTGCTATGTGACCGAATCCCCCCCCAAAAAATGTACGGGTCATTGTTTTGGCAATGAAAACCCTACGTGCGAAGTTCATTTCAGTATGATGTGCAGTGTTGGTAGATCGAAGCCGCTTTAGAATATGTCTGGGTTTGGTCTACCGTGGAAATGGTGGCAACCCCCAAGCTGCACTAAGTTGCCCGAGTCACGAAGGCCACGTCGGGCGTGAAGGGTTCACGTGACCTCTCCAGCGCACTAGAGGCCGCTGCCTTGCCCACAATGTTCCACATAATAATTGATCCTGAGTCGTGACAATGCATTGAATTGTGAAGGGAGTGAATCGTCGTGTGAATCCATTACATTGCAGCGACTGGTAGCGCCTCTAGTGGCTTGCAGCGGTGACAAACATTACATGGAACGTGATGATAATAATTTAAAGCCCTCCGTCAATCCATTCTTCGGTGAGACTTCGTCACGAACTAATTTCACCACGCTGATATCACCCGCCACTAATGTTGGCCGGAAATCGCACCCCGGTCACCGATGCCCACTAGCCACTGCGACTCTACGCCAACAAATTAAAATGACGTGAGCAAACACCGAAATAAAATGCCCAGTAGCTTAAAGGATGACCCCGAGATGACGGGGTGACGTTTATATGACTTGCGAGCATTCTTTGGGTCGCGTGGCCCCTTCGTGATGCTGCCAGCAGCCTCTGTCACTGCAATGCAACTCGGATCACGAGGCTCTCCATCGCTGACAATTTGTCAAACCGCCGGAGGGAACGGGGCACGCGGAATGGTGGATTTACAGGTGGGACCGGCCTCTTGTCTTGGGAACGTGGAATTTCCACCAGTCGGCCCACAGATGGCCCCGCGGCGTTTACTCCCTGCCCCCCCCCGCCCCCCACCCGACAGACGATCCCGAAGACTTCGAACCCCATGTGGAGGGAGCAGTTTGAGTTCCATCTGTACGAGGACCGTGCCACCACCCTGGACATCTGCGTGTGGAACAAATGCACGGGGTTTGGCCGGCGCGACGAGTGCATCGGCAGGTGAGGCTCACTCTGCTTTATTATTGCCGTTGCTCTTGCTATTTTATTATTATAGCACTTCGATTTAAAGCTTTCGTGACTGCAGGGATTCATCTTCTTGGTTCTTTCGGTAAAGTTACGTAGAATGGAAATACATCGTTTATAGTTTAGTTTAGTTTGCAGCAGTGGGCGACGATCGCTTTGCATCTCTCTTTTGTTTGTTGACGCCGGCACAAGTTGGCCTACTCACAGACAGCGTCAATGTTATGGGTAGTACGCCCGCAGTGTTGGGGGGTGGTAAGTGAATCTGGGGGGGGTGAGTCTGGGGGGGAGTTGGGGGGGGGGCACGCCGCAGCCAATGTTAAACAAACTTTCAACAAATCTTACAGGCGATCGGTGTGAGTGTTGTGCCGATTCGCTTGAGCTGCAGCAGAGGTTGTGGGCGATCTCTGAACCGACAGAAATTTGAAATCCGTTCAATATTATTCCTTACATTGTTCATGCCTTGGCTATGAAAGCTGAGAAAGGGGGGGGTGCAAGCCAGACAACCCAATGTAGCGGTGAAAAAGTGTCTTGAGACTCGGCAAAGGATCTCCTGGCTGAAAAAGGTAACACCCAAAGGGCGTCATCGTCATCGTGAACGTTGTTCCGATTTGGTTTTTATTGTTTAGAAGCGGGTTCTTTCCCCGTGATGCCAGAGCGCACGCACGGTGTTGCTGGAATGCGCGCCGTGTGTGCGCGCACGCGCGCAGGTGAACAAGCGTTCCAATTTGTTTTGACGAGCATTAGCGGCCGCTAATGCGGGCGGGTGGGGGGGGGGCCCACGCCCAGCCATGCGCGCACGTGTGCGCTCCAAAATTGGCGGTGTGCATTTCACGGCAGAGACAGCGCACCCTTCATCTTTATTATATGGCAGCGCAGGCTTCGTATTACGAGCCAGCTGCCTCTTGATAGCCTCTGTCCATCCGCCCGTCTGCCGCGCCCGCCCCCCCCCCCCCGCCCCCCCCGCCCCGCACCAACTCCGTCGTCCGTATAAGAAAAAGAAAATAGAGCCCCTTGTTTCTCACGCACCAGGATCCTGGCACTCGTGTGTCAGGGGGTCACGCACGCGTAGGTGGTCTCGCCCGCGAAGAATCCGGCCTCTGTGAAGGGCAAACAAAGCGTCGTTATTCGGCGGCGGGCGGCTCGAATTCCACCTCGCGACGCGCGCGGAGGAGTAGAAAGGCGCTCGCGATCGAGCCAAATCGGACGTAATGAATCGCTCGATTGAGTCTCGATGGTGCTTCCAGATTAGGCCGAGGATCGCCTTACCCCCCCCCTCCGCCCACCCCGAAACCCGCAGGTGTGGGCGGTCGCCGCCCGCCGCGGGCTGACGGCAGGAGGGTTTCGCCGCCGAGCTCCTAATGCGTAACCGTGGCTCTCGGCCCCATTCACCGCCGCTCCCCGTGACCCCGGCGCGAACCAATTTGAAGCGAGGGAGGCTCTTGTTACAGCGGTGGTTTTTCTTCTTCTTATTCCTCTCGGTTTCTTTTCGCGCGTACTTTTTTTGTCTCTAAATTTTTGTAGATTTTTTTTCTCTCATTTGTCACCACCGCTACTACCGGCGTCGCGAAGATCTCTCGCAGAAGCGGCGCGATCTTTCGCGTTAGAGCGGTGTCCGTTAGAGCGGTGTCCGTTAGAGCGGTGTCCGTTAGAGCAGTGTTCTTCACTCATTTTCAGAAGGGGAGCACTTCCGCCGATAAGACCTCATCAGTGTGAGGGCCGCCACACATTTGAAACCGTTTTTGGGTTTGTGACAGCACGATGACGGGGGGAGTGCAGTCACATCCGTTGTGTGTTGTCAGGGGCCACACTAAAGGCCACCAGGAGCCGCCAGTGGCCCGCAGGCCTTGCAATGCAGCACGCTGCGTTAGAGAACGGCCCGCGGAAGCGGATATCGCAGAGTTACCTCTTGAATTTCCTTCTTCCCAGTGACCTCCGGTCTACGCAGCGGAGGGGAGAAGCACTTTCCCACCCGCTCTTGCCAAACTTATACATTTTTACTCCCAGACCTTCACTTTAGCCAATTTTAGTGCAGAACCAATTTTTTCTTGAGAGAGGAAAAACTCTCAATATTATCTGTGTTCACTGTATCACCTGGCGTTGTGAACAAACACAAAATAACATCACAAAAAAGCACAGGTTAAGTATTCGAGGACAATTGAGCTTCGAGTGTGTCAATCAATAAATCGAGGTTTGCGTAACGCGGCCGAAAAGCTTGAGACGGAAGCTTGCGGACGGGGGCTCAACGCGGAGCGTTCCCTGGAGGTGCCGCGGGCGCTTGCCCGCCGCGGTGCCGTGGCGAGATGCGTGGAGCGGGGATTGTCCACCAGATGGAGCCCTGAGCCAACAGGAGACAGGCGTTGAAGGCAGAGCTGGTACCTCCCGCACTTTTTAGAATCAACAATACATACTATATTATATTCTTGGTTCTTTCGGTAAAGTCACGTAGAAGGGAGAAAATAAAAATATAAAACAATAAAATCTCACGACGGTTCGACTGCAACACAAGCACTCGTCATCAGGTGTGCTTGTGTTGCAGTCGAAACGTCGTGAGAATGTTATTGTTTTATATTTTTATTATTTTATTGTTTCCCTTCTACGTGACTTTACCGAAAGAACCAAGAATATGAATCCCTGCAGTCACGAAAGCTTTTATCGAAATTTTATATATACTATTTAAAGCTATATATAAAAAAAAAATATTTTACCAGGTAAGGCCCACTGAGCTGTATTGCTCTCTTTCGGAAGTGACCTGGCCACAAATGATAGCTCGACGAAGCGGCTTTTCGCGTGGAAATGCACAGCAGCCAAACACTCTCAACGCGTGGTGACGTTGATTCTAAACGTGGAGGGAAAAACCGGAGGACCCGGAGAAAAATCCACGCGACCGCAGGGAGAGAGAGAGAGACACGCAAACTCCAAATATACAGGAGCAGGCGTCAGGGATCGAAACCACGACCTCCTGTATACTAGGCGAGGAATTTAACATCTCGCCACCCAGAATCCGGTGAGCGATGAAGCTCTTATTCACCGATGTCCTGGATGTCTTGACAGCAGTGGCAACCTCTTGGTTCTTGGCTTGAGGAGGTGTCCTGGAAAACGCGATAACCCACACCATCATTTCACTTCTATTACAGTGGTCAACACACTTTTTCTGGCATAAGGTATTCCAACGGTTTAAAGGTAAAAATCCAAATCTGGCATCAGTTTTTGTCTATCACATCAGGTTTTTGAGATATCAAATATTGCATTTTCAATAAAAACTGCAGAAGAAAAATATTAAATAAATGTGGATATCTACATAAAATGATATTATAAACACACTATCCTAAAAATACAGCACCATATTTTAACACTAAAGCAGTCACTGACTCGCAACAACTTGCAATCATAAGTGACGGAGTTAATTTTGGGTAAAATCAATAAAAATGAGGTATGCCGATAGCATAAAATGAGATATGATAGAGAAAATCTGAGATCAGATTTGGAATCAGCACCCTGAAATTAGTCTAAAACAGCTGCAAAAGTCCAGGCCAGAAAAAAAAAACGTGTTTTTTTTGACCAGTGTTATTATTATTAAAATCGTATTAATGCACAGTAATTCTGGTGTATATATCTCATACGTTAAATGTTAAAGGGCAATTAAAAATGTTACTTAGCCGTATTCTATATGTTTTACCTCGTCTAGATTCGTCAAAATACCCCTCCTTCCCATATCTGGCCCTCTACAATTTTGTTTCTTTTTAATCGTATTTTTTTTACCCATCCCATCAGCCGCACGGCCATCTAACGGTGCATTATTTCGGCTGCATCCGTTGAGCACAAAGAAATCCTGGAGCCCGGTGTCGGGTGTAGTCGCCATCCAGCGTCTCATCAGCAGTGTAACCTGGGTGGCCCTCGCAAATCAGCAACGACGTATGTGTCGCAAAGGGCCTTTATTTTCCGCCTCCTCATTGAATAACGGGTAATATCGTCCAGGCAGAAGTTGGCTTTTGCTGACTGTAAGGGGATTAAGTGGCTGGATAAAGTGAATTGTACTAGAAGCTGTCTATAAGCAACACACCCCTTGTATGTATGTATGTATGTTGAACTTCTTTCGCACCGTACATAGCCAACCATGCTAATCGGAGGTGCATCATGGGTGTAGTCGGGTGCCGTAGGGCCCTGTAGCCTGGACGGCCACCATCTTCACACACACAGCACGCCGTGGTCTATGATCAGAACTGCGCAGTGATCTGTAACAAAGTTGAACACAACAACTGTACCAGGTCTCGGCACGAACCAAAATCCTGCCGCCCGAACGCGGATACCAATTCCCGGACTGTCGGGGTTAAACCCGGAACAGGTGGCGACCCTGGTTTGCCGGTTGCTCTGGACAGTTGGGACCGTTCCGACCGGCTGAGTCGAATCCCTGCTGCCCGTGCTGCCCCCCTGCCCCCCCCCCCCCCCGCTCCGTCTCTCCCCGCCCGCCGCAGGTGTCAGAAGGAGCTGGCGACGCTGACCAAGGAGCAGACGCACCGGCTGGAGGTGCCGCTGGAGGAGGGGGAGGGCAGCCTGCTGCTGCTGCTCACGCTCACGGCCTCGAGCGCGGTGGCCATCACGGACCTGTGCGCCAGCCCGCTCGGCGACGCGGGGGAGCGGCGCTCCGTCGTGCAGCGCTACGTACGTCCCGCTCGACGCCCGCTCCGACTGTTGCTCCCGACCGATCATTTGGAATTTTGCGAGGGACAGAGAATTAGCCAGAGGCGCGGCAGACAAGCGGGAAGGCAGCCAGAGCTGGGGCCAGCGATTGCCCAAGCTCTGTGATCCTACATTGGGACGTTTGGCCAACTCGGCAAACATGTGTTTAAACACGTGCGAGGAAATCGGAGGCTCAAGAGAGGCTGTTATGCGGCGGGCGGACGGGCGTGCGGCTGAGAGCAAGGGTTCTTGTTGTTGTTCGGTGTCGTCGAAGGGCTCTCTGGAACTTCGACGCGGAGGTAGGGGACGCCGGGAGGACGTTGCAAAGGGTCGCTGACGAATGGAAGAGTAGCCTCAGAATAACGTGCGTTTGTGGTTCGCGCAAACCCGCGCGCGATGTGCTCACTCGTATCCCTCTAGCTCTGAAGCTGGAGTTTCACCAAGGTTATTCTAAAAAAATGACATGGTAATTAAAAATAATAGGTGAACTTAACGTAGCCAAATGTGCTAATTCTAGGTGCGAATATTATTCTATGCGGAGGACTGTTGTCAGTATATTTATTTTTATGCTAAAATTGATGGATGTAACATTTCCTGGCGCAGCCACGACGTGTCACCGGTAATTTGTACATTTTAAAACTTTTGTGATTTTACCGTGCGACGAAGTGAGATCCACCAGGATCTCAACGACGTCCCTCACCGCTGTTTGACGTCGCGCAGCAAAAACCCTTTTGGTGTCACGTGTTTAACCCTCCAACATTGCAAATTCAAGCCTGATGATGGTGATGATGAAATTTGGGAAAGCCCAAATGGAATTCACAAGAAGTCGCGCACAAGTACCTCCTCGTGAAAGACCCGACGATGCAGAATATCGCTGGCTTTGAAGATTAGGGGGCCACAATCCTGCACACAAACCATGGCAGCTGCAGATGCGGATATTTGATCATGATGATGATGCACAAATAGAAAATTAAAACTCTCCAGCAACTGAGGTCATACAAAACAGCCTGTGGAACATATAACGATTCGATGCCCGGTTCACGAACACGAAGGAGACGTCACCACAGCGGTACACCGCTTTGCTTCTCCTGACGCAATTATCTGGCTTAACCACCTCAATGTAAAATTACAGCTGTTGCTCTACATCAACATCAGCCGTAGGAAGACGAAGAAGAATGTGCGACAACATTCTGCCCGATAAAGCTGCACATTTAAATTGATTACAGATGTGCGATTGCCAATTAAACACTCCGCGCTCGACGCAAAATGCCAACGCATTTACGTTGTTTTTTTTTTCTCTCTCTTATTAGCTATCTCCGTTAGGACACGCTGTAAATTTCAAAATTGGTCATCTTCCCGATTTCATCTCGCGTGTGTCTCTCCCCATAAAACGGCCATCATCCTGAAAAGGCTATTTCCATGGCCCCCGCGCCCGCGCGTGTGCTGCGTGGCCACCTGACAGTTTTGTTTAGCCCAGGACCGTCACGCCCGCCGCCTGCCACTCCACCAGCCGCGCCCTCTACGTTGTAGGCCAGGCGGCACGGCGCGCGCTGTCACAAGCCTCTCCCGACGTCTTATTCCGTCGCGGCTTTTTAATTAACCCCCGTCGCCTCTCGCAAGATGAAGATTAGGTTTAATTGCGGCCCCGCTCTGCGGGAGCACGCTTGTTTTTATCCTAATGCT
Source organism: Lampetra planeri (assembly GCF_965212315.1). Classification (NCBI taxonomy): domain Eukaryota; kingdom Metazoa; phylum Chordata; class Hyperoartia; order Petromyzontiformes; family Petromyzontidae; genus Lampetra; species Lampetra planeri. Next base: position 2,566,519 of record NC_136145.1, on the reverse strand, counting down.
CACGTCCCGCGTTGTGGCTTCGAGTAATTATCCGGCTACTGATTTGTAACAAGATGACCTTTGATAACTGATTAATACCATTAGATATTTTATGAAATAATTGTTATTTTCATCTTGTTCACTAGTTCCATCATCATCATCACCACCACCATTAGTCAAGGTCTATCCACTACTGTGTTGCCTAACGTGACGTGGCGTGCGTGCCGCTTATCACGTCGTCACAACAGACAAGGCGGCATCATACCACGAGCAGCACGTTGTTGTGCCCTTTGTCAGGGAGGCTGACGAGGTGCAGTGTCACACCTGTCGCATGGTTGGCATGGGCCCCTGGCGGAAGGAATCCGATGGGGGGAGAGGCCCACTTCCTGCCCAATTTCCCCGGCTCTCCGTAGCCCGGCGTCTGGGCCCCCTGTGACACGTGGTCACCGGTGCAGTTGCACCGCCTGCACGCTCGCTCGACAGCTGACGCCACCGCCGCTCAGATCGTGGCGTCTCAGAGGAGGGATTCATGGCCTCGAATCTCTGCGGGATGTCACAACCGTCTTGCGCGGCTGCTGTTCAGATGCCTCTGGATGCGCCACTCCGCTGGACACCACGAGGGCGGCTTTTAATCGAGAAAACGAGAAAATTATAAACATGCGCAGACCTTTCGTCAATCCGCTGCTGGATGACGGCCTTCCCATGCCGTGCGGGCCGTCGGGATTCTTATTACCACACTTCGCCGCACTGCTCGTTGCGGGTTTGTGGATACCGGCAGCGTAGAGAAAGGCACGGCACTGGCCTCCGCTACCCGCAACATAGCGCGCACAGCCCCAGAGCCGCGTACGGCAACCGGGTGTGCACAGCGACCGGCCCATCCCAACGCTTGCCTGGCTCAGATCTGCGGAGCAGCCGAGATCTGACGAGATGGGCTCCGTTCCGGGGCCATTGGGTCGTCTGCACCGTACTCAAAACACGGCCGATTAATTAAAAAGAAACACGAGCGAGGAGGGATTTAATTGGTCATTTCGTTGATCGCGATCGAGGTTCTCACGCGTCATTCGACTGGAAAGGCCGACTACAGGAAGGTTGCAACTCGGCTCCAGAAAACTTTGAAAGCCAGCGGCGGCAGCGGCGGCGATTTCACGGCAGGGCTTGCGCGTCGGCGTCTTCATCACTGCAAAGTTCGAAACTTTCAAAAGCGCGTCCCAGGAATCCTGGGAGGGAGGGGAGGGGCGGGGGGTTTAAACGAGATGGGCAATGGATAAGGAGCCCACGAACGCTCCTCGTGTCACGTTGAGATTCCTCTAACTAGAAGTGATGTGCGGTGAGCACAGATATGAAAGGATTTACTTATAAGTGAAATTACGGCTCGCGACGGCGACTCCTCGGCTGTCACTTCTAATCAGCCCCGCCGCTCGCAGCGCCGAGTGCGGAGGGGAGCGGAGGCTGGCGGTCGTCCGACGTGCCATCCCCGTCTCTCTGGTCGCCCCGCGAGCCTTTTTTTTTCTTTTTATCGTCCTCCATCGTACATTGGCTTTTGAAAAGAAAAGAAATCTTTCAGTGACATTTGCAACAAGGCACTTTTGACTGCGATAGCATTATCCTAAAACATCGCTCGAGCAGCAATGCGGCGTTTGGAGATGGAGCGAAATCTAATCTGCAGTCACGTCGATGGGATTGTTCGTGGAATAACATTTCTCCAGCTCATGTTTAAAATATATATATAGATACGACAGTATGATTAAGTAATTGCTCTTATCAAACAGTGGTATTATTAAAATATGAATAATTTTACAAACACTGAACTAAATATCTCTCATGTATGGTATGCAACTTGTAGAATACAATAACTGAACCATTTGGATTAATGTAGCATCAAATTGCAATCACATCTCAACCTCATCGTAGAAGTTGATGAGCCTGATGCAGAGGAGCAGCTACGCTGGTGGAAGTATTGGGGTATCCAAGCCACGAGCGAACAGTTCCTGTGGTTATTGGATGGATTATAGACACGGTCCGCAAAGCTCTTTCCCCCAATCTTGTCACATATAAGAGGGCTTCTATTGCACAATTATACTAAATCTACGGTGCCACTGACGATCGACTCAGTGCTGTCTGGGCCGGCTGTTTGTGCGTTGCTGCGTCTTTAAAGGCTCCCTTCATCGGCACAAATCTGCCCGTATGTCGCCTTGCTGAAAGGAGAAAAACGCAGACTAAAAAAATACCAGGATTCTACCCCCCCCCCCCCCCCCCTAAAGTTTTGAGCATGCCCCTTTGGCCACAACTGAGCGTGTCGCGTAGTGCCCGGGCACTCGCCACACCCACAGCGGCCGTGCCCCCCAGCTCTGACGCTCGGCCTAGAGGCACGTGGGGCAAAAAACGGCCGCGGCTCAGCTGCTGCTGCATCCGCACACGACGTTCGTCGAACCACGGACGCCAACCTCCTCCCCCGCCCCCCCCCCCCCCCCCCCGTCTCTTCCCCAGGCGCTGCGACAGTCGCTGAGCAACGTGAAGGACGTGGGCTTCCTGCAGGTCAAGGTGATCCGGGCCGAGGGCCTCATGGCCGCCGACGTTACAGGTACGGCTGAGGGCCGCACCCCCCTCGAGCGCGAGTGAGCGCGGCGATGGATGCGCGCGCGCGAGTCTCGCCGTCTCGCCCCGTTCGGCGTTGCGTGGGTCATCGTTATTAAGGCGCCGTTGAAGTGATCGCTGTTCCTGACGCGCCCTGTTGTGGTGGGTTATGCTTTGCCGTTTACAGCTTTAGATTTGATGAGAGCATGGAAGAGTAGCCCAGTGCTCCGGGTCTCTGAGCCATCTAGTCACCTCTGTTTGGAGTATTTTAAGAATTAAAATGTAGAGCCCGTTTGTCAATCTTCCGCTATATTGACTCCTACCGTTGATATTTTGCTCATGGGGGTTGTTTGACCATACTTCACCACACTTCTCGGCGAGGGTTGGGAAAGCAGGAAGCTCAGGACTGGTTCAGTATCACACGCCACTGATGTTAGACGTGGCTGGGAATCGAACGTAGCTTGCCGTTTTCGTGGTGCAATGCGCGAATCGCTGTCGCACCAGTCCAGTTCATGCTGCTGAATTGCCCGTGTCGCACCCTGTTAATGAGCCACACTTCATGGCTCCACCCTCTAATGAGCCACACACTAACCCATGGCTCAGCCCTCTAATGAGCCACACCCCATGGCTCCTCCCTCTAACGAACCACATCATAACCCATGGCTCAGCCCTCTAATGAGCCACACTCCATGGCTCCTCCCTCTAACGAACCACATCATAACCCATGGCTCAGCCCTCTAATGAGCCACACCCCATGGCTCCACCCTCTAACGAACCACATCATAACCCATGGCTCAGCCCTCTAATGAGCCACACTCCATGGCTCCTCCCTCTAACGAACCACATCATAACCCATGGCTCAGCCCTCTAATGAGCCACACCCCATGGCTCCACCCTCTAATGAGCCACACACTAACCCATGGCTCAGCCCTCTAATGAGCCACACCCCATGGCTCCTCCCTCTAACGAACCACATCATAACCCATGGCTCAGCCCTCTAATGAGCCACACCCCATGGCTCCACCCTCTAACGAACCACATCATAACCCATGGCTCAGCCCTCTAATGAGCCACACCCCATGGCTCCACCCTCTAACGAACCACATCATAACCCATGGCTCAGCCCTCTAATGAGCCACACCCCATGGCTCCACCCTCTAATGAGCCACACACTAACCCATGGCTCAGCCCTCTAATGAGCCACACCCCATGGCTCCTCCCTCTAACGAACCACATCATAACCCATGGCTCAGCCCTCTAATGAGCCACACCCCATGGCTCCACCCTCTAACGAACCACATCATAACCCATGGCTCAGCCCTCTAATGAGCCACACCCCATGGCTCCACCCTCTAACGAACCACATCATAACCCATGGCTCAGCCCTCTAATGAGCCACACTCCATGGCTCCTCCCTCTAACGAACCACATCATAACCCATGGCTCAGCCCTCTAATGAGCCACACCCCATGGCTCCTCCCTCTAACGAACCACATCATAACCCATGGCTACACCTTCCAATGAGTCACACGCCCATGGCTCCACGCTCTAATGAGCCACACACTTACCCATGGCTCAGCCCTCTAATGAGCCACAGGTTTACCCCTAGCTCTGCCAGGTTTCATTGGCGCTGCCACGGTGCGCGCGCCCCAACGCGATGTGGCAGGCGCGGGGGAGAGCGTGCCACTTGCTAATTTTCCAATCCGTGCCTTCCTTTGGGGTCCATAATTGCGTTTCATGGCTTTTAGCTGCTAACAGCGCAGGGTTAAAAAGAGGTCACCTGTCAATCCAGCTTTCCCCGTGTGTGTGTGTGCGCGCATGTGCCTGCAACATGCACAGCCTCGGCCAGTGTAATTAATAATAATAATATAATTGAACGCGCTTTGACGAGCCGCTGGTGGGTGAAGGCCTAACCACGCCGTGTCACTCAACGGGTTATTCTCACTATACTTCACCGCGCTGGTCAGTGGAGGGGTGGGGAGGTGGTTTGTGAAGAGGATGGGGGGAGAGGTGCATGCGTGAACGGTGCAGATTTCACTCGCCCCTGACGTTAGCTGCGGCCTGGAATTGGTCGCTGGGTTTGACCAATTCCATTCGTGGGTGTTTAGCGTTTGCGAGGACACCACCGTGAAAGATGCATTCATTCAACCTTGCTGTTCCTCTATCTGCTGACCGCCTTTGCAGTCCAGCGGATTTGGGAGTTTCACAGATGTTTACCATGCACCAGCCCGCACCTCCAGAGCGCTGGCTCAAAGGGTCTGTGCAGGTTTTGTGCAGCGTGCTGGGTTTTCTCCACGCTCTCTGGTTGCCTCCCGCACGATGTCAAATTCTCAAGCGTGAAATTTCCCGAACGCGCGAATGTAGCAGGAGCCTCGTGTAAGCGAGTTTTGAGACTCCGTTCCGTGTTTATTATTCTCCCCACCGTCACCAAACCACACTGAGCAGCATGGGGCAGCTATCATCAGCAACATGCCATGGGTGGGTGGGGGGTGGGGCGGAGGCCTTCATCCAGCAGTGGATTGATAAAGGGTTTCAAATTTATTATTTTTGTTGTTATCGACCGCGCCGGCAATCGTCGGTCACGCGCCGTCAAGAGCGTGGCCGTCTGCTTCACTTCACGCGACGCTTTTCCCTGCCGTCCTGGGGATCGCGTTTCAAAAAAAATCCGCCGCCCCCTGCAAATAAGTGGCGATTCTGCTTTTTTTTTTTACAAAAAGCCACCGGCGACGCGAAGAGAAAGCGGCTCGTTACCCCGGGGTACTTTCCGGGAGGACGTAATCGGCGCTGTGTGGGACCTCTCGCGCCGCCGTGACCCCACACGCAACGTGCCCCCTGCGCTGTAAACAAATACCCGCTTGCGCGCGCGGCTGTCCGCCCGCGCGTGCAAGCGTGCCGGCGATTTTGCGGCGACGTGGATGCGTCGAGGGCCCCTTCCGCACGCACGCACGGCGCTACGCAGCCGGCGGAACAACATCTTGAAGAGTGTGCGCGGAGAAGAAACGTGGAGGTGATGCGTGCTCGCAGTGGCGTCGTGAGAGACGGGAGCCTGCGGATCGGGGCAACATACGTCAACGTGCCCTCGCGCTGTGACCACTGCGGGGATGGAGCAGTGGTGTCAGCTCACGTGCAGGAGTGAGATGGATTATTGTGTCGCAGGAATTTTAGGGCTGGTGATGCCTTTGGGAGGCGTTCTCATCCAGCAGTGGATAGACTAAAGGATGATGATTCGTGTTTAATTACTCGTGGTTAATGTTTAGGAGGATCGTGAGTTTGGATCGTGCTATCGTAGCGGGGCCGTGGTAGATGGTGACGTCTTCAGGAGGCCTTCATCCTGCAGTGGATGAAGCTCGGATGATGATGATGATGATGTGATATCCATCACTCGTTGTTCCCTCGCAGGGAAGAGCGATCCGTTCTGCGTGGTGGAACTCGGCAACGACCGTCTGCTCACGCACACCGTGTACAAGACCCTCAACCCGGAGTGGAACAAGGTGTTCACATTGTGAGTATCGTGCCGTGCAGTGGTGGCACCCACGGATTGGGTGGGGGCACTGGTGGTGATGACCCAATGGGGGGGCCCGAAGCAGTAATATATATTTTTAGGCCTCCCCCTATCCCCCCTTCTATTAATTTTATATTATATAGTCCAGGGGTTGGCAACCTGTGGGTTTGGAGCCACGTGGGGCTCTTTAAAGACCGCTTCGTGACGTTATTTATTAAGGACCACCACCGTCTCTCGTTTTCACGTGCAATTGCTGCTCTTGAAATATTGAGCTTTTTACCGAATTCGAAAAAAAAAATGCCGCCTCTCATTATTTTCGTTGCCGGCCCCTGATACAGTCCCTAGGGAGATGATCGAAGAGATGTAGATAAGAAATCGAGATGTCGTGAGACGGGAGACGCTGACATGATTGAGGCGTAAGCGATTAATTGGCTTGAGACATTCATAAGGATCCGAACTTGAGATCTTTGATGCACCCATACCTTTTGTTCCTTCTTCCACGAATCCGATGCCCCTTGAGCTATTTGGGGCCCCCGAGCTTTTGCCTGGCTCTGCTCGTGCCCCGTGGGAGTCTCCTTTCGCACGACCACGGGACGTCAGCGCGAGGTCGAAAGGTCAAACCCGACCTCCTTGGCCTCCCTGTAAAAATTACCGATCCCATGGCTCACACTCTCTCTCTCTGTGTGTTGATAAGAGCGGGGCGAGAGTTAATTGAGTTAATTACCTCATTGTCTTTTATAAACCCCCGGCCACAGGTCAGTGGAAATATCTGGCCTTGGCCAAATTCTTCACGCGGGGTTTTCTTTTTTTGTTTTTGAACCCCTCTGCTGGGTTTTCCTGCGAAGCCGCTCGGCAATCACCCGCACGCGAAACACCTGGCGCGCGCCTGCAGACTCGTCGCGCGTCAAGCTCGCACCGCGCGGCGACGGCGATGACGACCGGTGGGGCCCCCGGCAGCGCCAACTTGGGAGATTTTGCGTGCCGGGGGTTTTAAATCGTGTTTTGCCGAACCGCGACGCATTTCCCAACCCCCCGCTCCCCCCCAACCAACCAACGTCCCTCGCGCAGAGCGGCCGGCAGCTAAGAACGCTAATGCAGATAATAAGAGCGAACGCATTGCTCCGAAATGAGCAAGGTGAGGGGGAATTTGAGAAGGGAGGTGATGGGAGCAAGCAATGGGGAGAGCGCTCGTGACGGTACAGCGGACACAGGTCCGACGGTCACCTAGACTTGAGCAGGGTATCGGGAGGCGACTCGCACAGTCTCCACGCGGACTCGTCCAGCAGCGGGTTGAAAAGAGCGCTCCAAATGATTGCCGTTGTTGTTATTGTTATCTAATTTAACAACAAAAAGTGCAGTTGAACACGGTAGGGATGTCGCGGATAAAGTCGGTTTGCTAGAATGTGCGTCGCTCACGTGGGGTCGTGCATCCGCTCCTCCGGTGTATACCTGTGCAGGCTCGTATCCAATACTTGGGGCGGTTTTTGTCCGATGGCCCGGGTGGTCTCCCCTGGTGGTCTTGGGGGCTCACCCGTGACCCGGCCAGCCGAGGTGATGATGGCGCCCCCTCCCCCCCTTTCCCCCTCCCCCTGTGTGCGTCGTCGCCCTGTTCAGTAACCTGAAGGACATCCACTCGGTGCTGGAGGTGACCGTCTACGACGAGGACTGGGACCGCACCGTCGACTTCCTGGGCAAGGTGGCGATCCCGCTGCTGTCGGTGAGACCCCCAGCGAGGGTTTGGGGGCAGAGGTCGCAACCGGGTACCCGATACCCGTACCCTACCCGATACCCGGCTACCCGTACCCAGCCGGGTACAGGTACGGGTACCCGTTTGCGACCCTGGTGCGGCCGGGTACGGGTAGGCCGTGAGTCACTGGTGAGTAACCGTTTGTCACTCATTTCGGGTAGGGTACGGGTACGGGTAGGGAACGGGACCGGGTACGGGTAAGGAATCAAAACCCGTTTGTGATCTCTGGTTTGCGGGCAGAGATGGGATGGAGAGAATCATATTGGGTTGGGGGGGGGAGTGCTGGGTGGGGGGGTTAGTGTCACTTTAAGGGCCCCCTCTCAAGCCCCGAGTTTTTCTGTTTGAATTGGACTCCAAGGCGCTGCGTGGGGGAGTGTCGCGCCAGCACTAGGCGAGTCGGGATGCGCCGACCCATCGGTTGACGTCGATTTTGTTGTTTACTCAACGCGTCGAGTCACGCGCATGGGAATCGAGCGTTTGCGATTCATGCAAACGGAATGCACGTGAACACACGAATGCCACAATTGTGCCGGCTGAGTAGACAAAAGGTTGCAAATGAGATGGTACAAACAATACGGATGTCTAATTCCAACAGAAATGCACAACATTTCCAACGGTCACGGCTAGAGTATGCTTTAAATGAACCGGTGTTGTGGGCACATTAATTATTGTGTTATTTATGCATGGTACGATACAACGGTGTATCTTTTTTATCAGCACTGCCCTCTGCTGCCCGCAATGTTGCCCCGTGGCGTTTATAAAGAACCACGATTATTTTTGCTGCTCATCGCCAAGCCTGGCGGTGTCGTTTCGCATCCTATTGTCGACGGGCACGTCTCTCAGTAATTATTTCCGGACACGTTTAAGGTCGTCATGTGGAGCCACACTACGGGGGGGGGGGGGGGGGGTGCGGGCGGTGGCAGGGGGTGGGGGGCATGTGGAGCCGGTCGCTATTTAAATGCTTCGCCCATCCGGACCCCGCTCCCTCTCAGGTCAAGAACGGGGAGGAAAAGGGCCTTGTGTTGAAAAACAAGCACCTGACCGCGTGCACCAAAGGCACTCTCTTCGTGGAAATGGAAGTGATTTACAATCCGGTGAGTGGGGCCGTGCCCGTGTTGTCCTGTGGCTGCAGGAATTCCCGGGAGGCTCAACGGGCAAACCACGTGGCGGGCTGGAAGCAACCTCGGCCTCCAGTCAGCACCGCCCCACTTTTCAATAGCCACTAGCCCCCGCCCACTGCCCAACAGGCTCCACCCACTCCCCTGTCAACCCCGCCCACTACTCGGCATAGCCACGCCCACATGGGGAGCACAGGGACAGCTGCCACTGATGCTCAAAATGTCCCCCCCAATATATTGCTATAAAATAGATTTCTGTTCATATGATTGTGGTTATGGTTGTACTTTATTAATCCCTAATCTCTGCCATTGCATACAATGAAACAAGAAAAGGTAAAAAAGAAAAAACAGAGCAATGTAATACAATACACTCTTAGACATTATTGTAAAAAATAAATAAAAATAAGATTTGGTCTCCCCCAATGTTGACTCCATGGCTACGGCCTTGGATAGGAGATATCAAGCCGACTCGAGTTTGCTTTTCATGGGGTTTTCACCTGATGAAATTGGGCCTATTATTATCATCACCATCATCATTATCTGTAATTATCATTAGGTATGTATGTTGACCTTCTTTTGCACCGTACGTAGCCATCCGTGCTAATTGGAGGTGAGGGGGAATCAGCTCTATGTGCTCTTGGTTTTTTGGCGTTCTCTGGTCTAACTCCTGGTGAAACAAGTCCCGAAAAGAATCTGTCTCTCGGGTGTCGGCCAATCGGTTTCGAAAACAATGCATACATCATCAGAGCGTGTTTGTTTGCATGCTTTACCACAGGCATGTGTGATTAATGTACTACCCGATGCCTTGCGATATTTGCTGTTTGAACAAACTCAACACCTGCATCTGTTGCCGGATAGGGTACCGGAGCCCGTTCCTCTTCCATCACCGTAGCCGCCGTTGTGTTTCGCCTTTTGGTGTTTCAGGTCAAGGCCAGCATACGGACATTCCTACCCAAGGAGAGCAAATACATGGAGGAGCACCCGAAACTCTCCAAGCAGGTAAAAGGCACTAACCCGCTGCTCGCGACTCGTTGCCACTTGACCGTGGCAGCAGTGACACTTGCTCCTCGCAGTGAGAAGGAACCGAGGTTTGATACCTAACTGGGATGCCTTCCTGCGTGGAGTTTGTATGTTCTGCATGGGGATGTGGGGGGGCGGTCAGGGATTTTTGTCTTTGTCCGGCGTGCGCGTTCACGCACGTATCTGCGCGCGTGCACGTGTGCGCGCACGCACGCGCGCACACTCACGAACGCTCGCTCGCACGTGTTTTTTCAGCTGCTCTTGCAAAACTTCAACCGGGTGCGGCGGTGCGTGATGGCGGTGGTGAACGCCTTTCACTACATCAACAGCTGCTTCAACTGGGACTCTCCTCCGCGCAGCGTGACCGCCTTTATCGTAGGTGAAACGCGAACACCGTGACCTCGCCTCACCTCCCCCAAGGCCCCTGGGGCTCAACTCAAAGACAAAGGCCCCGCCCGCCCCCCCCGTAGCCTGTAACAGACTGTTGGGGCAAGTGCCGTTAGCGAGTAGCAGCACCTATACAGGCCAAGACGGTACGGGAAGGAGGCGAGTGGCGAACACCGCGCCCGGCCGCCTTTGTCTCGCCTGGCGGCGATATTTACGCACCGCGCCTGCTACTCATTTGAGGCTGAGTCGACCTAGGGGACGCCCAGTTACGGTTCGCATGATCGTCAACGGTGTGCGCCAGGAACGGGAATCGAACTCGGGTCGGCGGGTTCGTAGCGCAGCTCACATACGCTCGCACACGCACACAGGCTGTTGGGGCAAGTGCTGTTGGCGAGCACCTATGAAAGGCCGGCACGGTTTATGAGGGTGCAGCCGGGACCACGCCCGGTTGGCCGCCTTTGTCTCCCCGGTGCTGTTTCTGCGTACAACACCAGGGACCCATTTTAAGGCCCCAGGACCGGTTCAAATAATCGCCGCTGATGATAGCCGTGGCCCGGTATCTAATTCGGGTCATCGGGTGTCCGGCATGGTGCGTTCACCATTGTGTCACTCTATACTCCCTGGTTCTCATTACACCAGGAAACCCCCACTTCGTGTCGAAGTGTTTTTTCAGTCAGGTTCTGCTTTGGGGTACTTGGGCAGTTTTATGAAAGAGTTTTACTTTGTGTGGGAGGAAAGCGGAGAACAGGGCCTCCGGGTCCATAGACCAGTGAGCTAACCACTGCGCCAGCACTCCCTGGTTCATACACACACACAAAGACACGAGGGGGTGGGTGTCCAGCACCACACCCACACACAAAATACAAAAATTTCCCGTATAGCCTGTATAGACTGTTGGGGCAAGTGCTGTTAGTGAGCACCTATGAAAGGCCGGCACGGCACACGAGTGGGTGAGTGGCTAACACCACACCCGGCGGCCTTTGTCTGCCCAGTGGCGATGTTTACACAACACACCAGGTACTCATTTGAGGCTGGGTCGACCTAGAGGAGGCCCAGGACCAATTCAGATAATCGTCACTGGGTGTTGGCCATCAGCGGGAATCGAACTTGGGCTGCCAGGTTCGGAGCGCAGCGCGCTAACTGCTACCCGACCGCTCCTCACACACCCGCACGCACACACACACACGCACGCACACACACACACGCACGCACACACACACACGCACGCACGCACGCACACACACACACGCACGCACGCACACACACACACACCCGCACACACACACACGCACGCACACACACACACGCACACACACGCACACACACGCACGCACACACACACACACGCACGCACGCACGCACGCACGCACACACACACACGCACGCACACACACACACGCACGCACACGCACACACACACGCACGCACACACACACACGCACGCACACACGCGCACGCACGCACACACACACACGCACGCACACGCACACACGCACGCACGCACGCACACACACACACACGCACACACACACACGCACGCACACACACACCCGCACGCACACACACACACGCACGCACACACACACACGCACGCACACACGCGCACGCACGCACACACACACACACGCACGCACACACAGACACGCACACACACGCACGCACACACACACACGCACACCCGCACGCACACACACACACGCACGGTGCAGGGTGCAGGGTGCAGGGTCGTGCACCCCACCATACGGGGCGGTTTGGGAGATGACGGGAGGCAAGCACTAACATCGCGAAAGGAGATGACTTGAAACGGGGCGGCAGTGACGTTTGACCCCACAGTGGCTGCCCCCCCCTCCACCCTCCCGCCTGTGGGCTGGAGGTCTCCACGGTGTGCCGCAACTTTGCTTCTGTTCCGCCTCTGGACCGTACGAGGCCGCTGTGCCAAGTCGGCGGCGATGTTGCGGTCGCTCTCCGTTGTACGGGCGGAGGAATTCACCTCCCATCACCACCCACCCCTCCCGACCGCGGCCCACACACCCCTAGCCTCACTTACTGCCTCACTCACTCAACGGCCCTCACCTGCAGTCGTACACCTGCTCAGTCACCCATTTACTCATTTGTGTTCGTCGCTACGGGCGGAATGTGTCAACTGCTGCCTGCCCTCCGGTTTGCCAAATTGTCACGATTCAAAATTACGATTCGATCCCAGAATCAGTGTTTTATATATATGTGTATAGTGATTGTTACCGCCTCTAGTGCCTCTAAGGGTGACAAATACCTAATTAGATAGAATGTATAACAGTCAAAATAATAACAATCATTTATAGCCTCTCGTCAGTCCACGGCTGGATGAAGTCTTCCACTCACCGTGTCGTTCATGGGGGTTGTTTGGCCATACTTCACCCTGCTGGTCAATGCAGATTGGTGAACTGGTTCGGCTATCACTGATGTTAGCTGTCACCAGTGATGGAACTCGCCAACCCCTGCGCCACCTCTCCCCTAGGTGCAACCCACACAAAATCAATCAAACACCTTTCATTACATTCGTGATGCGAGGCATTGCAATCACAAGCTTAATAATTGACGCGAGTCGATATCTTCTCCCACGCTATACTCAGCAGAGTACCTTTACCTGCACTTATGTACAGTGAAAAAGAAGTTCAACATGAATAAAAAAAACATTTGTAACCAGGTAAGACCCATCGAGTTATAAAACTCCTTTTTCAGAAGCGACCTGGCCACAAATGATAGCTCAACAATGTGGCTTATCATGCGCACATTTATAGCGGCCAAACACTTTCAACGCACGTTGATTGTAAACGTACCTGGCCCACGCGTTCCCCTTGTTACACACACACACACTCTGGGCCCTGTTCTCGCTGCGTCTCTTGATCAATGCCCAGAGCCTCTGGCTCGATGTGTTGCGACTGTGTTGTGGCATTGGCAGTCACGTTTGCTTGGACACGCCTCGTGCGTGCGGCCAGCGGGTACGTCGCCCCACGCCGCGCTCGCTAGGAGGCAGCACAAGACTGCGTTTGAATTAAACTCTCTCACGCGGAGACCCACACGCGCAAGCTCTGCGTGCGACCGCTTCGCTGGACGTTTCATGGTGTTGCCCCATGCACATGTCGCTCATTGCTCACCCTGCACTGCATTCACTGCACAAACCATGGCGGTTGATGCGGATACCTGATTAACAAATGGAAAAATTTCGATTTAAAGCTTTCGTGACTGCAGGGATTCATCTTCTTGGTCCTTTCGGTAAAGTCACGTAGAAGGAAAATAATTGAATAATAAAAATAAAACATAATAAAATAATTCTCACGACGTTTCGGCCACAACGCAAGCAGCCGTCTCCAGGTGGAGAACAGGTCTGAAGACGGCTGCTTGCGTTGTGGCCGAAACGTCGTGAGAATTATTTTATTATGTTTTATTTTTATCATTTTATTATTTTCCTTCTACGTGACTTTACCGAAAGAACCAAGAAGATGAGGTGGAAGCAGTTACGAAGGCTTTAAATCGTAATTTTTTCATTTGTTAATTGTGGTTATCCAGAACAGAGACCTTACACGGTGTAACGACGCAATGCCCCGATCCACAAAAACGAAGGAGACATTCCAGCGACACACCACTCCGCTGCTCTTGACGCGGTTATCTCGGCTTGGCCACCTGAATGTGAAATTGTAGCTGTTGCTCTGCATCCACATGAGCCGTACGAAAGACGAAGAAAAAGACTTCGTCGACGGGTAACATCGTCAAACACCTTCAATTCACCGCGATGTTGCTGCCTGCTGGGCTCTGTGATGGGCTTGAGGATGGCGAGAGTAATCAATCTGCCGTGAGAGCGACTGATCCGGTCAAATATTGGAAGCTTGGCAGGGTTCAGCCAGGTTAGCACTCGGATGGGACCACTGTCTGGGAAAGCCAGATGTGTTGAAGGTCTGGGCTGCAAGATTCTTGAATCCATCCGTGTGGTGCTTTGAGCATTATGGGTAATTTTTCTCCACGTCCCTCAGTTTCCTCCGACACACAGCCAAACTTTCACTCGTGCCATTGGTCAAACATCCCAATAGGGGACCCTGCTTGAAAGAGCCTTGCGACTTTGTTATTATTAGTGTTGGCGGCTATGGGTTTTGATGGAACTTGTAATGTTGATTTGATGGGAGCTGCTGCTGTAAGTGTTGATAGAGGTTGCTGTAAGCGATGTCAGTTGATGGAGTGGACGATGGGTGTTGATGGAAGTGACGGCGATTGATGATGTAAAGGACGGTGGTTGTTGTTTATAGCAGAAGTTGATGACCCTGCATGTTGCGCGCAGCTGTTCCTGGTGTCGGTGTGGAACTTTGAGCTCTACATGCTGCCTCTGGGTCTCTTGCTCCTCTTCATCTACCACTACGTCATGCTGGGAACGGGCAGCCCCCAGGAACCGGTGAGTGACGGCTCACTCCACCGAACGTTCCAGCGTAGCCGGCACAGTCCCGGCGGTTTTGGACTGTAGGCTGTCATCCCACCACCACTACCACCGCCCCCCACAGCGCCTTTAGTAAGAATCAGGAATCTGTGCCCAGTTGCTTTAAATGTTCTGGCCTCGTGCTTGACTCACGATGCGGGCAAAGAGACGCAGGTGGCCTCTTGCAGTGGGTGGAGCTACCTGAGCAGTGGGCGGGGCTACCTGAGTTGTGGGTGGAGCTACCTGAGTAGTGGGCAGGGCTACCTGGGTTGTGGGTGGAGCTACCTGAGTAGTGGGCGGAGCTACCTTGGTAGTGGGCAGGGCCTGCTGAAGCAGGGCCATCCCGAACTGTGATCATTCATCGCATCTCTGAGGATATTGCTCCGTGCTCACTGCAGCATTGCCTAATGTGAAACACAATGCTGGATCAGGTGAACGTAAAGCTACCAAGTTTCTGGGAGGCACAACACGGATACATGGATACATTCTTGCCCGTTTTTAAATCGCCGCTCTCACTCAATCACTAGCCCGGGGCATGTTGTGTCGGGCCATGGATTGTCCACTTAATTTTCCTTCTTTGACTCGTTTGTTCCAATAGCTTAAATGTTAACACACATTGCATTAGTCATAAATAGTCGACCGTGTTTTCTCGCACGCATCTTTCAATGCATGTATTCTGAGCTAGCAAAGTATTTAATGTTGATCTCGGAATTGTAGGTATGTATGTTGAACTTCTCTCGCGCAGTAAGTTGCCAACCGTGCTAATCGGAGGTGCGTGGGAAGGACACCAAACTAAGCACAACAAGCAGTTGTAAAGAAATTAGTTGTCAATCTCGATTTATAAGTGCATAGCTTCAGTGATATTGGAAGAAAGAGCGTTCCAGACGGCCGCAGAAGCGCATCTGAAAGCGCGCGATGCGGTGGCCGTCTTTGTTCGATGGCGAGCCAAAAGCCGTTGCCGCTGCGAGGATGAGCGGAGTGTCACGTGAAGGTTCATGCTCCTTGGCGAGATCAGCGATGTGCCGTGGTTTATTTGTGGCGAGCGCTCTGTGCGTAATGAGTGCAGCCTTACAATTGCCCCATTGTCGCTTGACTCACATTGGTTGCGTGTTTCCGCAGTGTGTGGTGGAGGACATGGTGGTGGATGATGACGACGATGATGAGAGAGACGACAAGGTGAGTTAAGCGGTCTGCTGCAGTGCAATACCTTACAATATATGCAAATTGTCTAAGTTTAAGATTATGCTGTGTTATTATCGAGCTTTGGCGTTTAACTGTCGAACAGAATCGGAATCCTTATTTATCCTGGAGAAATCCGATGAGCTATATACAGCTCTTTTTCACGATGTCCAGTCGGGGCGGGTCAGAAAATTACAACAACAAACACTACAAAAACACGATAGGAGTGCAGAGTATAGGAAAGTTGAGCAAATCCCTGTAAATAAATACATATTCTTTGGGTCTTTTGGTAAAGCCACGTAGATGGAAAAATAATAAAAAAGTAAGAATATTTTTCTATCTACGTGGCTTTACCGAAAGACCCAAAGAATATGAATTTCTGCAGTCACGAAAGCGTTAAGTCAAACAAATGTTCTAAAAGTAAACAAATGTCTATTTTACCAGATAATGCCCGCTGAGCTGTTAGTTATTTGTCAGGATCGACTTGGCCACAAATTAGAGCTCAACGGAGTGTCTTATTGAGTGGAAATGTATAGCAGCTAACGACACTAAACGCGTGTTTCTAAATGCGGAGAGGAAAACGGGACCCGGAGAAAAAAAAATCCGCACGACCATGGGGAGAGCACGCAAACTCCAAGTATACAGGCGTTAAGGCCGGGATGGAACCCATGACCACCTGTACACCTGGCGAGGAAGACAACAATAATTGTTTCAAGGAAGCCTGACTCGGCTAATGAGACACCGAATGTCAAAACGAGTCCGGAGTTTGCAGAAGCAAGCGTATTGCCTGCTTGTTTATGTTGTGTTTTCTGCAAGGACGTAAGTTATTATTTTGTGTTGCGTACAACACAGTGCGTATTTGTAGAGTGCCTGAATGGGACCGCGTGCCTCAAGCCCCTTTGGGTTCACCCCGCTTTAAACTCTCCCCATTAATTTATCCCGTTGCGGGGGCACGTGACGGTGAACTTGCGCGGCAGGTTCACATCCCCTCCGCGCACGAACACCGCCGTTTCTCTCCCCCGGGCCGTTGTTGAAAGTCATTCACTCCGCGGGGAGACCGCTCCGGCCAGACGATCACGCAGCTTTAGCAGATAAAGGGGCAAGGCGGCTGAACAATGACAGCCTATATTTTTTTCGTTTTCATTTTATTTGCGGGTTAACTTAAAAAAAAATATTAAACATGAGATTATATCTGTTCCCGAGTCGTGGATAATTCACCGGATGTTATGACAGTGAGGTTCATTTTCTTCGGATGCCGATGGGGGGAAACGATGAAAACCAGGAGGCATTTGCGGCATCGAGCAAACTTTGCGGGAACCTTTCGCGTAACATTTTTACCGATACGTCGAGCGTAACCGTGGAAAAAAAACTTTAAACCCAACCGCTAATACCGTTGCTATTTCCATTTTGTTATTAAATTAACAAAGTCCATTGTTAATACCCAGAGATTAAGAAATTAATTAAAAACACAGTGTTGGAAACAGCTTGGGGTAATTAAATTTCTCTTTCAAGGCGGCTCATTAACGGTGTGTTATTAGCTGTGAAATCTTGTTCTTTAAACGCTCTCCGAGTTTGTAAGGCGCTGGGACGTTTTCTCAGCGGGGGGGCGGGGGGGGGGGGGGTTGTGCGGGGCCGTGCTGAAGAAATAACAAATTGTCTGCGGGTGGGTGCCGGGTGCCGGGTGCCGCCGCCGCTAACGGGGGACGTCGGTACGCCCGGGCGGCGACGCGGCAGGGCGGCACCGGACGGCCGAACGCTCCCGCAGGCTCTTTCAGACGAGACGTGCCGCGGTTGCCGTGCGTGTGTCCCCCCCAACCACCGCCCCCCACCTCCGAATCCACGGCTGCCCCCCCCCCATTACCAGCGTTCTTCCGCGCAGCAGTTTGAGTAAAATTCCGTGCTTTTCCGAGAAGTGTCGTGGAATTGAGGAGGCGGCTGCCGTCGAGTGGCTCGAAGGGCCGGGGCTCTAACACCTGAGCCAGCACTGCCGAGGACCTGGGCCAGAGGTCGCAACCGAGTACCCGATACCCGTACCCTACCCGATACCCGGCTACCCGTACCCGGCCGGGTACGGGTACCCATTTGCGACCCTGGTGCGGCCGGGTACGGGTACGGGTAGGCCGTGAGTCACTGGTGAGTAACCGTTTGTCACTCATTTCGGGTAGGGTACGGGTATCCGTACCCGGCCGGGTACGGGTACGGGTACCCATTTGCGACCCTGGTGCGGCCGTGTATGGGTACGGGTAAGGAATCAAAACCCGTTTGCGACCTCTGACCTGGGCGCAAACCCGGGTGTTTCAGCCACCTGCACTAAAACCGAGTTCCCAGTTGATGGCCTCAGCCCCCGTGGTCACCAGTGAGCATAAAAAAAAGGATTCTCGTTTTCAATTTGTTCTTGGCCAGATTCCTGCATCTCCGTCCGCTTCAATGGTAGTTGACGTACGTATGCATGCTGAACTTCTTTCGCACCAGACGTAGCCAACCGTGCTCATCAGAGGTGCATAAAGATCCCCTGACATTCGTGAGTGTGGGCCATTGTGTGCCAGCGTCAGGGGTCTAATTTTGCAAAGTTCCCAAAAAATTACATCGTACGTTACTCGATTTGGATTATACACATACATTAGTACTGGTAGGAACCTCTTGGTTACACCAGCCCACAGGGGAGTATTGTGTCCGTCATGCAGGGACGGGCTGGGTGGGGAGGGAGGGGCTGGGTGGGGAGGGGAGGGTGGGGAGGTGCTGGGTGGGGGAGGGTGGTGGCTGAGTGGGGAGGGGAGGGTGGGGAGGGGCTGGGTGGGGAGGGGCTGGGTGGGGATGGCCTGGTCACCCCGCGGTGCCCTTATAAAACTCAACGTTTAACCTACTCACGTCGGCTTGTGCCCGCCCTCACAGTCGGGTATATTTGCGGAATACACCATGCCGCCGTTGACCCTGGCCATTGACCGAACAACCCAACGTTCCTACCAGCTCCCTCCGCAGGAATGTGTTCTGTCCCCCCTACTGGCAGACTAATGCCCCAGGTCACTCGAGCAAATTAGACTCATCCTGGTGTCTCGAGTTTTTCTCTGGGAAAAACTCTCCAATGTGCAACTGTGGTCATCCAGAACAGACCGCACAAACGTATAACGGCGCAATGCCCCATCCACAAATACGAAGGATACATCGCATCTATAACACCCCGCTGCTTCTGACGCGGTTGTCTGGGCTCTGCGTCTACATCAGCCGTACGAAAGACGAATGAGACCTCGGTAAAACAAAATCTACTTGCTGATGTTGCATGTGCGTGTGTTAATGTTCACACGCGTGTTAAAGTTCACACACGCGTGAGCATTTGAACACTTAAATTGCGACGTCTCTCCTCTCGGAGATCGCGCTGTTGTTTCAAATTGTAGCCTCGTTCAAGTTTACATTTTTTCAAATTATTTTAATTATTTTCAACGGCCCGTTCTTAAAAATGCATGTAATTGTTTGATGTTACAGAGCGATAAGTCAAGAAATATCTTAAGTGTGTGCTCACCGGTTCCCTGGGGTTATGACCTTGCTCAATCCTGGCCAACACAAGAGTGCATTTCGATTCTCCCTCTGCCTGGCAAGTAGAGTTGTGCGTAAGTTGCATTGAAGCGACCACCTCCGAGCGATTACAGGAGCGACTGCACTCGTGGAGCGGCGGGACGAGCGACTTTTGCGACGACGTGTGAAAGGTGGCATGGACCCAAGGTCGCACTCGGCTACCCCACAGAAAAATCTCTTTCGGACCAACACCGCGGCGATGCTGTGGTTTATCACGTAAAAAAGACGAGATGTAAAGACACACTCGGAAAAAACACGACGACTGGGACTCGTGAGAGGTGGGATCGTTACACGTTGGTTTTTTTTGCCGCTTGACGCGTTTGATTAGCGAGCAATTGGCCCCCCGCCGGGGGAGGGTTACTCCGGCTCGACGCGCACTTGGCCAGCAGTCGCTGGGAGCCGGGCAAACGACGGGGGAGGAGGTTGTCCTCCTGTGTGTTTCGCGTTTGTTCGCGGGAGTAGGTGTGCTCATAATTATAATTTGTCACATCGCACGCAGCCACTACGTTTGCCTTGGATCTTGCGGGGAAGAATAAACGAAACTTAGCCACACAAAAATGGGTAAATTGAATTAGAATATCTTGGGCATTAAAATTTTTTTAATTACATGCGCTGTGGTTACACAAAATATGTACTCGCAATTATAGGCGCAGGTGACTTTAAAATGTGATTTTGATGTTTCAGACACCGGCGCTCAATGCACCACTCATTTGCGATCATCGTCAAAAGGTCTTTAACGTCCATGGCACGCTTTGGTATTCCCCCCCCCCCCCCCTGGCAGAGTGCAAGCGTTCACCGTGCAGCTAACCGATTAAAAACCGGCTCGGGCTCAGCGGCCGACGGGGCTGACCACACATCCGGCAATGGCTCAGCGGCCAGCGCTCCAAACTGACTGCGTGCGTGTATGCGTACGTGCGTGTATGCGTACGTGCGTGTATGCGTACGTGCGTGTATGCGTGCATGCGTGTATGTATGCGTGCGCACGTGCGTGCACCGGAGTAGGGAGCGGAAGTGCAGCGGTTAGCGCACTGTGCTACAAACCTAGCCACCCAAATTCAATTCCTGGTCACGGCCAACACCAGTGGCGATTATCTGAACCGGTTCTGGGCCTCACCTAGGTCGACTCGGTTGCAGATGGGTACCTGGTGTGGTGGGGAGACAAAGGCGGCCAGGCGTGGTCCTGGGCATCCACCCCTTCGAGTGCCGTGCCAGGCCTCATAGGTGCTCGCTAGCAGCACTTGCCCCAACGGTTTGTTAAGGCTTCATGGGGGGTCTGTGTGTGTGTGTGCGTGCGCGCGTGCGCAGGACTCGGAGCGCAAGGGGCTGATGGAGAAGCTGCACGCGTTCCAGGAGGTGTGCGTCAGTGTTCAGAACCTGCTCGGCCGTTTCGCGTCGCTGTGCGAGAGCATCAAAAAGTGAGCGTCACCCTCCGGACGGAGCGCAGCTGTTGGGCAAAAAAATATTTTTTGGTATTTTGTAAAAGAAAAGAAAAAAAAAACAATCCACAGTGTCCAAAGTATTTATATATAATTGAGGAAAAGTTTGACTGGAAATGAGGGAGTGAAGCTTGAATGGTCAGTACGAATGCAAAGTTGCCGAGGATGTGTGCGAGGGAGGCGTTGGGAGTAGTGATGAGACGAGTTGTCACAATTTTTCGATTTAAAGCTTTCGTGACTGCAGGGATTCATCTTCTTGGTTCTTTCGGTAAAGTGACGTAGAATGGAAATAATAAAATAATAAAAAATAAAACATAATAAAATAATTATCACGACGTTTCGGCCACAACGCAAGCAGCCGTCCTCAGGTGGAGAACAGGTCTGCCAGGTGGAGAACAGGTCTGTCGAGGAGACAGAGTCATTCAGTCATTCAGACTGTCTCCTCGACAGACCTGTTCTCCACCTGAGGATGGCTGCTTGCGTTGTGGTCGAAACGTCGTGAGAATTATTTTATTATGCTTTATTTTTATTATGTTATTATTTCCATTCTACGTGACTTTACGGAAAGAAACAAGAAGTCTGGGGTCGCCAAATTTCATTTGAGAATCCTTGAGGTGTCCAGGGGTGACTCGGAGGTTGAAGCATTCAGCGGCCACCACTCAACGGTCCTGGGTTCGAATCGATGTGTCGGCCGCCCGTGACTAAACCCTGGTGTGTGGAGAGTTGATGATCCAGAGCCCTGTCACACCGATGACTGCACAGAAGAACAATAATCCCATGGCACTAAATTTAATTTAGCACTTTTTCATCCTAATTTGAACATCTCGTTTTTGTCATCGTTTTTTCCTCTCTCTCTCTCTGTCTCACAATTTCGTCCACCCGATTAGCCTAAATATTAATTCGTCATTCGCATATAATTTGCTTATTTTAAATCAATGATTCCCACTTGCACAATGTGATATGTCTCTCGCGAGAATGTTAATTGGTAGTTTAACTATTTTAACTTTTCCACGGAAAGCCCACTGAGCTCTATCGTTTCAGAAGCGACCTGTACACATATGATAGCTCAACCGAAGCGGCTTATCATGTGGACATTTCTCGCAGCCCAATACTCTAAAGGTGCGTTTCTAAATGTGGAGGGAAAAACCAGAGGACCCAGAGAAAAACCCACACGACCACGTGGAGCACAAGCAAACTCCACATATACAGGCGTCAGGATCGGGATCGAACCCACGACGTCCTGTATACCAGGCGAGGTAGTTAACATCTCGCCACTGTGGCAGTATTCGTTGATGAATGCATGCATGTGTTACGTGTCCATGGTGCTGGTGCCATAAAGTGGAGAAACGTTGCGTTTTGGCTGCTCACGAGAAACCTTGGGCTTGGAACGGAGAGATTCATGGTCTCGTTGTTACAGTTTTATGAGATTTCTCTTTTCACGACTGGACAAGCAGTCAGGGCGGCCAACATTTTTGCAGATATTGCATTCCAAAACTTTATGCTCAGTGTCCAAAAATTGGCTGAAATAAATGTTACTTTAAAAAAAAAATGTTTTTATTAAAAATTAAAATCACACACCGTATGGCGGGGAGATACGTTTATGGCCGACAAAATGACGCCAAGTTGGGGACAAGTCTGGCAATTTGTAATATGTTGACACTGATTTTTTCATATTGTTGTTACATATACGTGTACATCAAGCCCTGCAAATTTCTTTAATTTAACAATTATTTTCTAAACCTTAGAGTTGACAAAACTCATTTCAATTCCGTTTCCAAATTCGTGCCGGACGTCCTCGTTATTTTTTTTACTCTACGGCTGCCGAGCGCAGGTGGCTCCCCGATAATTCCCCACGACTAAGTTGCTCCTCGTGGTTCAATCAACGTTCGACGGCGCTCGCGACCTCTCCAGACCCGCGGGATCCTCGCACGGTTGAGCCCGCGTCGTGCTTGCGCGGGGTGACCGCCATGCACACCAGGTTGCCATGGGCCTGGGGTCGGCAACCCGAGGCTCTGGAGCAGCGTGCGGCTCTTCAAGGGCCGCTTCGTGACGTTATTTCGGTTGCCGACCCCTGCCATAGGCCTCTTTGCACAGCTGCACCGCGTACGTGGCGGTCGGCAGGATGCGGCGCTGCGAACATCTACCGTTGCGCTGCACTGCTGTGCTCCCACGTCTCATGCACTGCCCACGTTCTGAGCGGCATGGTGAAGCATTGGCATGGAGGAGGGCCCTCATCCAGCAGTGGATTGACAAATGGCAGTAAAGGACTGTTGATTAGTTTCTATTTAAATGGAATGTGCATGACCGTAATGTTACCGTGTTGTGCTGCTGTCTCTGTGTGCTGCTGCTGCTGCTGCATGATGCCGCTGCTGTGTGGTCATTCTGCTGCGTGATGCTGCCGCTGCGTGCTGCCGCTGCCGCGTGCTGCCACAGCACGTTTAATTGGACGGTGCCGTTCTTGTCGTGGCTGGCCATGGCGGTGCTGGCCGTGGTCACACTCGTCCTCTACCTCGTCCCACTCCGCTTCATCGTCCTCCTGTGGGGTGAGCTGCGGCGGCACAGCGATCGCGGGCGCGGGCGGCGCCACCGCACCGGAGCCCTGCGGGCCGGAGTGGCCACCTCGGGTGCCGGGCTACGGAAAGGGGGGGAGGAGGGTGGAGGGGGGCAGAAGGAAATCGGTACACGGGGGAGGCCCCGTTTAAATCCTCGTCGCGGGGCCCCGTGCCAGCCACGCCACTGGGCGAGCGGTGCCATTGGGCATGGTTGGTGTGGGGGGGGGGGGTGACGGGTGCACCCAGCTCCTTGGGCTCGAGTGGATGGGACGGGGGCTGTGCTAGGCTGGGCTGCGCTGAGCCGGCCCGGGCTAGTCGTGGATTCAGGACTTTTTTGTTTCTTACTCCGCGGAGTGCAGCAGCCCGCCACTGAAAAGTGTGAGAGTGCGGCTCTGGCAAAACGCCACCGATCCTGGAGGCCCGTCCAAATTTAGTTTGATCGCTCTTGTCAGATTTTCGCCCGCGTGCCTGGGTTTCGTTGCCGGTCGAATGTTATTGACCAGAGTATACACGCGCGTCGAGTAAGCCCCGTTCAGGATACCGGCGGCGAGACTTCACCGGGATGTTTCCGAGTGGCCTCACCGCGGGCGGCAGCTTCCACGCACGCCCCGCGTCGCATTCACGCCCGTCCTGGGGGATGAATAAATAATAAAACAATAAACGCTACAGTTGTCTGAACCGCGGAGGTTAATAAGATCTTTGGGGGCTGTAAAGCGGAGTGGCCTTCTTTTCGTGCCGGCCTCTTGCCCAGTGTCGATCCAATTGAAACAGCAGCTCTTTGGAGGCCTCCGAGACAATTAGCGCGAGCCCGCGGGGACGGGACGAACGCGAACGTAAATGATGTGAATGAACTCGCCGAGAGGACGAATAACGGGCATCGAAAACACCCACAGCTCTGGAGTTGCCGGAGTGGGATTAACAAACATCTCATTCTTGCTCCCGCCGGGCCTCGCCAGAGTTGTCAGGATATTGCACTTGCGAGTCGCGCGGGACGGAGATGAAATTGACGAGCATTACGGCGCTGTCCAATTACCATAATGAAGTTTGCGGCGTGATGCGGAGGCGATAATGATAGAAGTCGTACAATTGAGCAATTTGTCACCTTTCATTACTTCACACCTCGCAAATAAAAATAGAGCTCACGAGCACATGTTGTTGAGCTTGTCAAAGCCTGGAATAATAAATAGTGATGGTGGTAATAATTTTCAGCTGTTGTCAATCCTCGGCTGGATGAAGGCCTGTCCCCCACGCCATGTGCTGGTGGCGGCGGCAGCGGTTTGGTTTGACGTCCCCACAATGTTTCTTCAATGTAGGTTGGTGTAGCAAGGCTAGAACCGGTTCAGGTATCGTGGACCACTGATATTCGCCGTGGCCAGGGATCAAACCGAGGTGGTCGAGTTCATAGCCAGTGCACTGACCCGCAGTACAAAGATCCGCCGTGAACTTCTTTCTCACCGTACAGAGCCAACCATGCTAATTGGAGGTGCGCGAAGCCTTAACAGACTGTTGGGGCGAGTGCTGTTAGGGAGCACCTATGAAGGCCGGCACGGCACACCAGGGGGCGGGTGGCCAGCACCACGCCCGGCTGCCTTTGTATGCCTGGTGGCGATATTTACACACTGCACCAGGTACTCATTTTCGACCTGAGTCGATCTAGGGAAGACCCAGAACTGGTTCAGATAATTGTCACTGGTGTTGGCCGTGAGCGGGAAGCGAACTTGGGTCGCCGGGTTTGTAGGACAGCGCTCCAACCGCTATATGAGTACTCCCCATCGTAACTGCAGTACCACTGTGACCAGCCACATCAATGCATGAATATACTGTGAACATTTTTAAGTAAAAAATATATTTAGCTATCAACTTGCTGTGGCCGCTATAAATGTGTCACCTACCCTGATCTACCAGTGACCCAAAATATATTTAGTGAGAAATCAAGCCTTAAAATTGGGCTTAGGCAAACGTTCCAAGCAGAGGTTTGAAATATTTGTTTCTATCCATGATGCAGACCACCCTGAAACGCAACTGATGCTTTGCTGCGATGAGATTTGCCGACGATAGCCTCCCTCCTCTCCCCGTGTTCCCTCTCTCCTTCCCCCGCAGGAATAAACAAATTCACCAAAAAGCTGCGGAATCCATATCAGATCGATAACAACGAGGTGCTGGACTTCCTCTCCCGGGTTCCCTCCGACGTGCAGAGGGTACGTGTCTCACTCAGCACGTTGGTTCTCGCATTGTTATGACGCACAACTGATTTTTGTTTTCGGGTGAGGCCACGTAAGGATCTCTGCCCGAAATTGTGCGTTCGCCAAGAGCTCTCCACTACCCGACCGCCAAATTAAATTGTCACGTGTGCAAGCGTTTTTACCGCGTGCCAGCTACGATTTGTTTTTCGGCTCGCTCGCCGATACGTTGGCGGACGAACCCCGCGACCAAGTCAAGCAGCCGTTTAAATATGTCATCAGTACAAGATCCAGGAAGCCAGAATAAAAAAGTTCTGGGAAGTCGGAAGTCATTCTAAAACGAATCTATTTTCATTTTAACAGGTAAGGCCCACTGAGCGAGCTGTTTTTCAGAAGCGACCTGGCCACAAATGATAGCTCAACAAAGTGGCTTATGTGTACATTTATAGCAGCCAAATACTCTTAAACGCGTGTTTATAAATATGGAGGGAAAAATCCAGAGGGCCCGGAAAGAAATCCACGTGCCCATGGGGAGAACATGGAAATTCCAAAAAAAATTAACCCGTAGAAACAAAGTTTTTCACTATAAATCCTTTGTATGCGTGGCGGCTAGAGTCCTCTCGTCCTCTGGCTTGAAATGGCTGCCACCTATGGGTCAGATGATTGTCTGCCACCATTAAGCAATTGTTAATTAAATATTTATTTATTTTCCCCTAAACAGTGTAACATTTTGGAAAAAAATTTCACGAAAATTAATTGTCACGCACAACGAGTCTGTGTGCAAAATGTCAGCTCGATTGGATCACGGGAAGTGGGTTAAAAAACGACCGAAAGATTTGCACGGTCGTAAGCAAACAAGCAAGCACGCAAGCAAGCAAGCAAGTGAACTTAATATAAAGGATTTAAATACAGGTGTCAGGGACGGGATCAAACCCACGACCTGTACAGCAGGTGTGGTAGTTAATATTTAGCCACCATGGCACCCCTAACTCCAACTCCCTGGATGGCCGTGTCGGGTGGTGGAGGGTGTTAACGACACAAATTTGCCCAGATTGTTATGCACCGGCGTGCGTTGTGCCTCGGAGGCCCTCCGGTGCGAGTTTTTTCACATCGCACATCGTTTCTTTTACATCTCATTTCTTGAGAACTGCTTTTTGTGTTTAGTTTGTTGTCCTTCCCCCGCACCTCCGATTAGCAAGGTTGGCTACATACATATATACATAATCGAGCCAGGGTGCTCTGCTTTGATGACTCTGAAGGGCTATTTCCCAACACGTCGCCCATTGTATATTTTCCTTAGTGTTATTGAAGAATGGCTTTTCTAAACCATAGGGCCCAGCTGATGAAGCTGTTGCTGTCGCCAGAGATGTGTTAATCGCCAATCTCGTTCGTGATGACGGGCTGCTGTTGTCGCTGCAGGTTCAGTACCGGGAAATCAAGCACGACCTGGGGCCCAGTCCAAGCAGGAAGAAACGTAGCAACCCGGGGTAGATGCCAGCGCGTCAAAGACAGGAATGCGGTATTTTATTTTTTACGATCGCAAATGCGGCAAGGGACCAAGTCGGAGATCTGTCGGGGACAACGTCCCGCCTCCTTTTAAATCTGAAACCCATGCATGTATTTTACAATGCGGTAAGAATGCATAACTGTCAGCCAGTGAATGTGATATATTTTTAACCCTCTCGACAATGGTGTATTTTATATTAAGCGAAAAGTGCAATGCTCAAAACTTACGGTTTGTCTCGTCTGTAGTTTAAACGCTTGTTTGAAACATGCGCAAAGGTAGCTGTGCTACTGCCTGTGACTTCCCCTCCCCCACTTAAGGACAAAAATAAGTTGATTTTATCGTCTGTCGCGACTTGGAAACGTTTTCTTTATTAAATTAAAATAATGCAAAGATACGTGCCTTTGCACTCGAATGGATCGTGACGGGGAAAAAAAAATTGTGGTGTTTACACATCCAGCCGCGCATGTTTACATTTTGAACTGGGGCCATCGTGAAAGCCACCTTTGACCTTAAGTAATTTACTACGTCTTATAAGAATTAACTTTCAATGAAGGTGATGTAGTTTTAAACCCTGCGGAGTTCCCCAGACCCTGGTGCCCTGTTAGTTTTCTTTTGGTGAAGACGGAGGGCGTGTGGAAACGCGTTAAAAAGGGGCCATCTTTTAAACAATCTTCGATTTACGATTTTCTCAAAATGCAAGTCCGGCTGACGATGTTTTTTTTTCTCAAACATTTAGCTGGAATTGCAAGATTCTTCCTTTCAAGGATTTTTTTTGTCTTAATCAAGTCTTTTTTTAAAGATGACATCATCTGGGTTTAATGATGGGACGAGGGGTT
The DNA here is from genome assembly GCF_965212315.1 of Lampetra planeri. NCBI lineage: Eukaryota > Metazoa > Chordata > Hyperoartia > Petromyzontiformes > Petromyzontidae > Lampetra > Lampetra planeri. The sequence goes on along the minus strand of NC_136145.1, from coordinate 2,538,488 downwards.
ATTTTAATCAAAGTTATGAACGTTGGTCTTCCAAGCCATGGGGTTGAAAATGGCTAGAGGAGTGCCAACGGAACCCATGTGAATGCAAATACTCATCGTTGATACGTTTTAAGTCAAGTTGCATCTATTATGTACGCAGCGAATATGAAAATGTTCTGATGCATGTAAATCATAGCTTTATTTCTGTACAATTGGACGTATGAAGTATATGAGGAATGTACAAACATACAGTAGAGACACGAATATATAAACAAATTTGCAAATGTTGCTAGGTTTTTGGAGACTTTCAGTCATGGCTGTATTTTCCATGCTCTCGCAAAATAAAGTATTCATTTTGCAGACGTTTGTTCACAAGTGCTGGTTGAAAATCCCCCAACTTTTCAGTGTTGAAAGTATTTACAACTTAGAAAACCCCAAGAGTGTCCATGTTAGCCATACCATGGCACAATACAAACATTCTTAGAAAACTTTAAAGCTTAACGTTTTGACCTCTTAGATTCCACAACCGTAGTCGTACAGAATCCTAATAAAAACATTCTGAACAGACTTGCTTCACGGTTAATTAGCAGGCGGTGTGCCAAATGTGTGTTTTCCTCCCACCGTTATTCCTAAATTTCTGCCCACGTTCGTTTTCTGCTTAAATTCCAGTACACAAATTGAGGTTGTACGATACTTTGCTAAGCCAAATCAAAGTACAATGTGAGCTCATTTTGGCCGAGCCAAATGCTCTCACGAAGGACGCTCATTTGTGTGTCCGCCCCGTGACTTTAGCTAACTGAGCAATCAACTTTTCCAAGTGTTTACTCCTTAGCTTTGGGCTGGGGTTCATCACAACCGTGCCAGGTTGTCACAACTGACCAACATCTGCTGCAAAAACGGAAACAAAAACTCCAGCTAAGTCTTTGACCTGCATCGGCCCGATTAAATGTGTGAATGAACTTTGCATTTCATTACGTTTCCCTAATTGGGTTGGCACCTTTGCTCATCTCTATATCCGTGAAACAAACTGTGTTATTAACACATCACTACTACTACTACCGTTGGGATTTACTGATATGTCTGTATTTCTGCTTACATCACTGAAACCAACAGTGGTACAAGGATGAGTAGTGAACCAAGCATCAACACTGAGCATTGCGAGTTGAGGTTTGAGAAGGCTCGACTTAATTCTTGACGGCAGGCAACCACAATCCGTGCATGGGCTGCGATTCCCCAAGAAAGATGCATTTTTACAGACAAAACATTTCAAATATTATTTTACACATTACACTGAATGGGAAACTTATTGTAACGAAGAATACTTTGACTAAAAAGCACTTTATTAAAATATATATTAAGATTTGGTAGGCTCCAGCATCTCCCTGTACAAAACCCCCATTCCCCCCTCTTAAAACGTAATAAATAAACACTTTGCAAAGTTGTATCGATTTATAATAACGAGTTTACAACAAAATCACCACAGCCCCCCTGGCTCCCGCCACCTCTCAACCCACCCCCCACCATTCCCCCACCCCGTACCCCTCACCAATTTACGGTGGAATTCAACAAAATTGTCTTATGGATAGAACAGCACCCACTATAAGAACGTAGAATTTCCACCACTGGCTCAGGGCTGTAAACAGGAGACTAGTACCGCCTCAACGCTTGTCCGAACAAGAAACCACTTTTCAGAAATCAAGATTACTCTGTCGAGTGTTCATTGTGCAGTATAACCGAGGAACCGGGGCAAAGAAGCGTCGCAGTCCAGCGCACGGAGGAGGCCTTCTGTCTTTGCAGACAAGGGCTCTGGCGCCACCACTTCCGTCAAGAAGGCCTTCAGTGCGGGCACGTGCTCGTGCAGCGCCATCACCTGTACTAGGTCCTCGGCACAGCGTTCCACCTCCTTGTCCATCTCCGTGGGAGACCAGGGCTTCGGACTTCCGTCCGTCGCAATCGTCCGCAGCGCTCTCAGCCCTTCCGTGCAGTCTCCCGGAAGCCATAGGGTCTGCAGAAGCTCCAGGACGTGGTGCAGCCGCAGGTAATCCTGCAGCAGCTGCTTCAGGAGGAAGACGAAAACTGCCGGGTTGGCGCAAGAGGACAAGGAGTTGTCCGTGTCCTGATTTCTCTCTGTGGCGAGCACAAGGGTGGTGGTGAACACACAAGAGACTTGTAATATTTGTCTCCGCAATGACAAGGAAAAACTCGCCTATATACTATTGCATAGGCTTTGGTGGTCGTGCTGTATACCTCTCCGATGTGGTTTTAGGGTTAGTTCCTGAAGCTCCCAGCACGTGAAGCGAAACACTGCACATCATGCCAAACACCGCATGGCACAACCCATCGGAGAGAGCTTGTGTATTATGTGATTTCAGCCCTTTTGGCAATACCCTGCCTGATGAGGGCCTCTCCAGGCTCTGGGATATTTGACTAAATTTCAACACGGTGCTGGTTGGCAAAGGCGGGGAGCACAGAAATGAGCGTAGAATAATATTTGTATAATACAAGCTGGCAGTATGCTTGCCGTACATATATTTCAGTCGTATACTCATGTAGCAAAGGTGTTTCGTTACATGCCTTGAGTACAAGCGTATTATCTTCGGATTCCCAGATAAATTGATACAATTTGGCATCATGTAGCATCCAAATGCAACCGCATGTCAAGACGCTGTACAGAAACAGTGGGCATGTTTTATGGAGCAAATGAAGCACTCAGGTCACAGGTAGAGGGGAAAAAAGGAACGTATTGAGCGTGGGGTTTAGCAGGGGCAGTTGACAGCATGAATGGCTGGGAAAATTGAGTTCCAGACAATAGGGGCAGCAGAGGAGAATAAGCGACCTCCCACTGATGAAATCTACTGTGTAGGTTATTGTGATTGCGCCGAGTAGCTCTCCCCGTGTTTTCGGTTTGTACCGCGTGTTGTTCGGCATGACGTCCCATATTTTGCTCCACGTGCTGGAGGCTTCTTCAGGAACTGAATATTTGTGAAGCTGCCAGCACGTGCAACTGAATATCCCTGAAGAGCGATAACAATGTAGCCATAACTGGCGCTTTGGGTGGCAGGTTCGTGCCAGAAAGGTGCCACGTGGTAACCAAAAATAAATTTACTTGACTTGGACGAGTTTTAATTAATGAAAAACTGTAACGCAGGGGATGGAGAACTTACGACCTTCATGTTCATGGTATGTGGCCCATGGTCACTTAACGCCTACCACTTCGAAACGGCCCTCTGGGGCATCACGTCGAACAGCATACGGTACAACCCGAAAACGCATCGGAGAGAAGGTTGCATTTGCAGCAGTGACAAAAGTGAGGAGGACGCTTCGCCGACCGGCGCCGTGCTGGAGCAGGAGGCTGGCGACGTCTCCGTGTCCTCGCGCCAAGGCCTCGGACATCGGCGTACGCCCGTCGACGGCTGCGTGCAGGTCCACGCTCTGGCAGCTCTGCAGGATCTCGCGCACGCACTCCAGGCTGCCGTGGAAGCACGCATCGTGCAGGGGAGTCCAACCGGCGCAGTCTGTAGTCAAGCGCACCGGGGCAATCGGGGCTTAGCTCCCAGACACCCCAATTAACTCTCCAGATGCAACGATGCACTCAAAAGCTGGCGGGGGGGGGTGTCGGAAACGGTGCCAATACGCTCAGAAAGCAGAGTCAGTACGAACTCAAAAAATACCAGAACACAGCTGGCAATATCTTTTCAGTAGGTTATAGCGCACTTGGCCGAAACACGAGAAGCAAAAAAAAAGTGCACACGAGTGAAGGCAATAATTTATGCGGCGGCTAGGCTCGGTGCGATACATGTGTAAGCAATGAAAAACACGGGGCGCCCTTGACAAGCGGAGCAGAGCGCCGGAGCGAGCACGCCGCGGCGGCGGCGGCAGAGTGGTTGCGTGGCGGCACGGACCCTGCACGTTGATGTCTGTGCCAGGAATCTCCAGCAGCTGCTTCAGCTTTGCGACGTCATTCTTTATACAAGCCTTGTGCAGCCGGGTCTCACCTGTGGCGTACGATACAGTTACACGCACGGGGTATTTCTTAAGCACGGCTGTAACCGATACGTTATTTTCGTTAGCCGGCTCTGCAAACAAAAAGCCCATAAGTTAAAACTTCAAAGCGCGACTGCCAACGCGCATTTAGATGAGGCAAAAGCACTGTGAGCCGCTTTCACCGAAATTGTTAAATATGCAGCGTGGTCATGTGAAAACAAAAATATCAATTGCAATTTTGCAACAACAAAAAAAAAGGCAATTTAAGAGGTATCACAAGCAATTTGGGACCGCTACGTTTTGAAAACGTGAACCAGATTTTATTCCGTTTAATTATGTTTTTCAAGCGATTTGACTTCACTGTGTTTTATTAAAGGCGTTTTTTGACGAAAATTGGACAACGAAAGGGAAAATAAACAGTATAATGCTGCACCCGGTGTGAAACGTCTAGAAAATGTTACGCTGAAAAGCGTGCACAAAAAGTGTGCTGCCCAAGCGGTTTCGTAAACAGACAGGGAAAAATAAAAGAAAGATGTATTAATGAACGTATCCACCATAGCTGTATTACAAAATCCCCTTCAGACTTCAACTTTCTTCTGGGGTCACTGTGCAAAAATGTTGCGCATGTGATCGAGATGCAGTGCACCTGCAACGTCAGTGAACTGGGCTGACAGCTCTCTGCTGAAGTTTAAAACCGCTCGGATTAAAAAAATATATACTTTCTTGTTATGTCGATTCCACCGAGGAAGGGGCGGGGGGGGGGTGGTAGTAAGGGAGGGGGGGGAGAAAAAAGGTCAAAGCGAAATGCAATGATGGATGTCTCTTTGCAACCATAAAGCACCATGGGTAACGGAACACCGTTTTACAAAGAAAATTATATTCTGAAAAGTAGTCTGGGCAACGGCGGCGACTGGAAGGGGACGTGTGGAGTAATTTTAATTTTTTGCACGTTCAACAGAAAACCTCGGTGCCGTTCACGGTGCACGGTGAAGCCAAGCCGAGCGATCACCGACCCACCGTACTGTACACGGCACGGCAGCCTTGTACTCCTGGGGAATGCAAGCTCCTATCATCGTTGGGGGAAATACCCGGTGGTGTTTGTATTGTTAGTTTGAGCACCTGCAGGGCAATCGTTTCATAAGTGCGTCTCTTGTGGCTGCTGCCTTTACGTTCGTGCGGCAGCATTACCCTTGGGGTTGATGCTCTTGCAAGCGCTGCTGAGTACGTCCCCATCGATGGTCTCCAGTGTGTTTACATCCGTCTCCTTGGATTGCTTCCTCAACCGTCCCACCAAGCCATCGTACCTACCAAAACAAAGCGCATGTGTTTTGAGCAGATCTGCGGCGGGCAGTAACAAAAACTTACCGTTAAAATTAATGATTACCGAAGCAATTCGTAAAGGTGTATTGCGGGAAGATAGACTTAAAAGCAGCCATCAAGGCCACCACTGGTCCATGTGATTGTTTTCACGTTATTATATTTGCATGTTGTAAGCTAATAGCCGAAAACTAGATTAACAGAAGTTAACCCTTTCCCATTGCGATGACGTACGTGTACGTCATCAGTTTTTCTTCTGATTCCGTTCCTATGACATAAGTGTACGTACGTGTATGCCATTGGAACGGAACTAAAATAAAAAATGAAATAACTTTATCGGTACCGAGGCTCCCACAAGGCGATGCGGGAGGCCGTGCCACAGTTTGGCGCCAGCTATCATACAGTGCGGTCGTGTCGCTACAGTTCACTGCGTTGAGTACAATGCCTTTAAAAACAACGCCGCTACTCCTCCCTAAATAAAATTAACGTGAACCACTTGCGTGTTCCGAGATTCAGTGGTGAACAGGACCCACCCTGCAACTTGCAGACGTCTCGGATGGGAAAGAGTTAATTTTACCCAGCCTCGCCACTATTGCCCAATGCCACGTCAATATATAGATCAAAAGCCATGATCTATCTACTGCCGGATGAAGCCCTCTCCAAGTCGACACCATCCCTGAAGGGCTACGGATGCAATAATTCCATCTAGATACTGGACAGGAACTGATCGCATCACTCCATCTCCACACTGGTCATCCTCTTGGGCATGCTTTCTCCGTTGGCTGCCATTCTATTGTCAGTTTCGACCATCGGGCCATCATTTCTTCTGGCTGCACATCCTGCCCAAAGCCCATACGTGTTTATTAACAGCACGACGTTGCATAGAAAAAGTATCAGATTTCTGTGGACGACGTCCATTCTAATTTGCCGACGCATGAACGGCAATCGAACCCCGCGAGCGAATGCTTGGGACAGTTTTGTGGGCGCGCAAAAACTGGTCGCTGCATGAGCTAGGCGCGCGATGCCATGCAGTGATGAACTCACAGCGACAAATTGTCCACTTCACCCGTCGCAGAATAGCACCTGCCCTGCTGTTGGCTCACCCGCTCCGCACTGAATCTCTTGATGCAGAAGTAAGCGGTTTTCTGTGGAGGCGTCAGAGACATTCCAAGCAAATGCTCCTATTCAATCAGCACCGAGCAATTAACTATTCTCCACCAAGCCGGGATTATTTAAGGTGAGCGCACAAAACGCACGTTCGTTTCTTTCTCTCACGGATATTGTGCGCTCTTGAATTGAATAATTGCGTTTATCTATGGGTGGAATGATGCATTCATTCATTAATATCAATTATTAAGGCCATGCAACATGCATCAAATTTGCACACTTAAGAATATTTTTCAGAGAGTGTAAGCTGTCATGGATTTCCATCACTGCCTGCAACCACTCGAGGTTTGCATATTTAATCGAATTTTAACCCTAGTTCATTTCAAGTATTACTGTCAAATTTGCTCATGGACTGTGATATTTGATGTTTTGTCCACATTACTTAAATGTAAATGTGTACAGCATCTAGAGTTGCTTATAGTACTTAGACGCTATATACATTTTTTGTATTATTATTATTACCAAACATAGCAATGCCAAAATAGAATTTATTCTCGAATGGCATTGAGAAAATTAAGTGAATCTACAAGCGGTGAATCGTTAATTGTCTATTGATAACACTGTCCACTCTCGATTATCGAGGGTAATGCGGGTAGGGATAGCTCAGAACAAACCAAAAGATAGACAATGCATCATGAGACCTCCTTGCTGGTACCAAAATATCAAAATAGGTTTTTCTCCCTTTTTTCTGGCAACAAAACTGAAACATTTTTACAAGCACCGTTTGAGACGAGGCTCAAAAGAAAGCTGTCTCTGGTGTGGACCAATTAGTTTCAAGGACAATGAATATATTATCAGAGTAGGTTTTTTGTTTGCATTCTGACCACAAGTATTGTGGTTAACGCAGAAACGATTCCTTGTAAAAAGGTTTCAGTTTTGTTGCCAGAAAAAAGGGGAAAAACCTATTCTTATAGACAATGCATACAACACATAATATCAATTAGGCATAAAAAACATCTTAATGTTTACTTACGCAAGAACATAATCAGTTTACTTGCCGAGTGAGGAGCAGCTAATAATCAAATCGGGGCACGAAAATAATTTGTACCCACGTTTGTCGCAAATCTTGCGGTTAATCGGCAGCATGGATAATCCCCCCCAACATATTTGATTGCATGGATCTTATACAACGTACAAGAGGGGTGGGCTACTTACAATCTTCGAGAGGCTGATGGGCATCTTCATGACTTCCGATTTGTTTTGCACGAACATGTGCCACAGCAGCATGTCGCACATGTGCATCCGCAGCCAGGGCGACGTGAGGCTTGTCACGAGGGTCTCCAGGGCAGGCTGCGGGAAATCTGTGCGGGCAACAAATTCACAGGGCTGAGAAGCGATACCCCACTTTTTCCCCGCTGGCACCTCCGATAAGTCAACGTGGGGCTATCACAGTACGGGTGGTTTTCCGCTGGCTATTTTCTATACTGTCCCAAGGAACCAAACTGACGCTCTGGTCTCGCAAGGCCACCTGATTCTGGCTCGAGGCCAAGGAGGGCCCGGGTGGTGGCGCCAATGACCCTTCCATTGCATGTGATGCAGTGGAACACCGTTAGCGTCACGTCGTCATCTACACTCGTCTCTGCTCGTAAACTGCGTGTGACGCAGCATCACCGCATCGTCTCCACGCATCTCGACACGTTCATCGTGCGTGACGTCAGCAGCACGGCTCGGCGTCCGCAGTGGGTAAACAAGCCGGTGCCTCCTGAGCCGCACTGGGCTGCTGGTCCCGGCACATACTTGGATGTGCGGGTTAAAAGAGGTACAAATGTCAGGGTGAAAGCAAAAGCCAAACAAGCAACTCTAAGTGTGTGTCGGCAGACATGAGGCACGCTCACATCTTTGCACGCTGTCAAGTCAAGCCCTGTTGGCCTCACAACATGGACATGCAGTTTCCTTGTTCTACCTGAGCACTCTATGGCCATCTGGTTGGCATGCTTTTGTATGTCCTCCATGGCTCTGCCTCGGTTCCACAGGAGGCTGAACTCCAGCACGACCCCTAGCAAGCACTGCACCAGCCGCAGCAGCTGGTATTCTTCTTGCCGAGTTGCACAAACCTGCCCATTCGGAGCAGAGTAAGGATAAGGATTTGCATGTATATTGCTGTTGCTTACAAGACTAAGAATATCAAAGCAGCTTACATCGCATCTCATCTCAATTCTTTTCAGTGCCCTGTGGCAGTCAAACCAAGGCGACACACAGTGGCAACCGTCCCTACGCGGCACTAGGTGTACACGGCACTGGCTGGTAAAAAACATAAAGTGTGGCATGTGTCTACACGTCCAATCAATGTACAAGCTTAATTGTAGCATTACTCCCTTACTGCCCATCCAAATGGCCATACACCTCTTCCATGATGCAGTAAGTACATGCATACAGCCCTTTAGTCAATCCACTGCTGGATGAGGGACTCCCCACACTGTACCAGTCCTAGTTATGTAACCCCACTTCGTGAAGTTGGTTCGAGCAGGACGGCTGAAGGAGTGGACCAAAGATATGCAATCATAGAAGTACAGGGGAAAAATGCATTTTACTCCACTGCACTTTGCTACCCACCATGTAGCCATGCAGCCTCTAACACTTCTAATGCATGGTGGTTACCAGTCCAAGCACTATTCAAGCTCAATCCTGGTTAGCTTCTGAGATTGGGCACATTCAGATTTGGTCTCGTTCACTTGGAGGTAGTTTACCAGTCGTATACTAATGGGTACATTTTATGCACCTCACTAATGCATTGATCCTTGTTTGCAAGGATTAATGCATTAGCTTCAAGTGCAGCAAAACGTTCGACATTGTGCTGAACAACACATGGTACAACCTGAACACACATAAGAAAACTAAACAGCAGCAAAAGCAAGACACACTATGCAGTAACTGAGTCACATACCCAAGCAAGGCATGTTTATTAACGTTTGCAGGTCAGAAAAGGGTTCATCCCGTCCATAGGACGGGCTGGCACCACCTTGCATAAAACATAACCCGGGCGATGCGCAAAGTAAGTAGCAGCGCACGTACACTGTTGTTGTCTTGCTGTGGCGTACGGCGGCAGCAGGCGGATCGCAGCTGAACCATGAAGAAGTCGAACTTGTTGGGTGCCAGCGTGACAGAGCCGGAGTAGATGCAGAAGACCTGCACTAAGACCGACGACCTGTTTGGTCGCAAGCCGTGCGATCCTCTCTCCGTCGCCCTGCTGGTCACACAGTGGTGCCACTTACATTTATCCACAAATACAGGCATCGGCAGCACCACTTCCATTCAAAGCACAATCACATGCACCGGCGGCGCGACTTCCATTTAATCACAAATACAGACTTCACTTAGCCATACGCGAGAAAATGAAGATAGGCATTCATAGTGCCCACGTGTGTGTGAGTGCATTACGCGTGATTTAAAAGCATGCTCTCTGCAGGCAAATGCATTTGTGTCAATTGTGATGATTATTTTTGGACCGTGTGAGATGTGGCTTTTTTTCTTTTCAGCGGAACCATGCATGATATCGTGAATGTGCATCATTTAATGCTATTTTCTTCTGCTTCAGTACAGTGCGTACAATCAAACATCACATAAACAGTACCGCTATAGAGTAAAACTGGCACGCGTGTAATATCTTGCCGCCAGTGTGTGTCGTCACGCTCTCATGCTTCTCGTTGAGACGGGGCCACGCGACATGTGCATTGCCAGGGGCAAGGATATAAAACACAAATAGCTCAGTTTCGCTGAAATAATTTGCAATACTCATTTAAAGTAAATTACCTAATTAAGACGAGTAATTAAGTGCTTTGATGGGCATGTGCTGTTCACGATTGGTGGCTGTGTATTTGAGTATTTATCTCCCGCAATAGCATTGGGACCTGTAGCTCCAGTACAGCTGATAGTTCCGTGTTCCATAACACAACCTTGGAAGCTGATGGGTCAGTAAACGCTTCTGATCGGGCCATGAAATACATCTAGTTGCCATAAGAAATACACTTGACATAAGAAATATACCTGATCAAGTCATGTCATAGAATTGAAAAGACATTTAGAGAATAACAACGGATATAACATATGCAACGTATGTTCATTAGCTACAAGTACCTTGTGTTCAGTTCAAAGAGCTCAGCTTCAAACAGTTTACAAAAGCAGACCAAGAGCTGGCTGTAGACCTGCTGCTTTTGTCTGGTGCGGTCATCCCCATTCACGCAGGTGCTGCGCCGACACACACACACACACAAGGGACATGCACTTCACCGCTACATCCCAGCACGCACCCCAAGTAACCATGTGCTCCAACCAACAGCTTAACACCATGACGTAACGCCCCCCCCACCCGCCGCCCCCCACCCCACCCCCAGCACCCCACACCCCCAGCCAGCGCTCTCGAAACGCCCATCACCACGGTCTACAAATTCTGCAGCCTAATCACTCAATTACAATATCTGAGAGCCAAGTGTTGTACCTGATGAGGGTCTTAAGCAGAGCCCAGCAGCCCTCGCAATCCTCCGTGTCGTCAGGCATGCGGAGAAGCCACAGGTAATAATCGCTAAACTGCCAGTGGACCCAAGGAGGGTAAATTGCCAGCAGCAAATCGAAAATTCTGCAGAATTGCTCCATTAGCTTCTTGTCGTTTTTCTGCAGAGACACATTGTTTTCGCAATTACACGGGCTGCATATTTGGGCAACCGGCGGTGAAGCAGCAGTGTAATGATAACAGTAAACTGACCATTTTGGGGAGAATGGTGCACAAAGCAATATCAAACAACATGTGGTTATGCTGCCGACTGCTCAAACACAATGATTTTATGCCGATAGCAAAGCTGGGATTACCATTTTCTCGCTAAATGTATCAGAAACAAAGGCTCGTGCGGAAATTGCTTTGGCGCGAACTCACAACTTTATTTAAATGCCCTCAAAAGTGTGAGAGAAAAAAAAGCATCAACAAAAAAAGATGAAGATCTCGCTTGTTCACAACCGATTTGTATTCCGAAGGCGAAAGTGTTGTTCGTGAACAATTTATTGAGGTCAGCTCAGCACAGGAGGTGGGAGCAGGCGGCCAGCATGATTCCTGGTGTTACCCTGACAAAGAATCGCGATGGACTCTTGGTGAACAGCCCTTACTCCACTTGTTTGTAACAGAATTAGTCAACATGAATTAAGCTCTTGCACTAAAGGACATTAATAAGCCGCGTTCACAAAGCGGCCGCGCTGGTTGGTGCCGGGGGGGGTTCGAAGTTTTGAAATCCCTTTGAAGTTGCGCTGGGTTTACGCCAGCGTTTCTGTGCACTGCAGATACTAAAACTATCCCGGGAAGGCGCTCAGACTGCTGACTAGACAAAGCTTAGAAAGCACCTCCGCCGGCATGTTAAGTTGCGCTACACCAGACACTTATGTCCGCTTTGTCCTTCCCTTACCCACGTTAATGTGCACTTGAGTACCGGCATTCAGTTCCTTTATAGCCTCCGTGTGAATAGGGCCCCGCAGTAATTAAGAAGTGACGGGGAGGGAACCTCTTACCTTCAGAATGTGCTTTAGAATGTTCTGTAGTGTGCCTGCAGGAGGGCAATAGAGAGGTGACCTTGTCAGGTAGCCCTCAACCTCTTGCAAAGCCTCAAAATAAAAACCACATTCCACCAGGCTCTCCATTTTCTTAGCCGTCAATTCATCCAACAGCCACTGCTTTCCCTTCAGAGCAACCAAGAAAACAAGAGAGAACGCTTCAACAAAAACACGCGCACACGTTCGAGCGTTACATTCAGCTCACAAATAAGCATACCTCTGAAAAGCTGATCGGGTGGATCCGAACGTAGCCTGACGTAATGCTAACGTAAGAACTCTAAGGGAGAGGGAGGGAGAGAAGAGAGAAAATCATTAATTGCTGCGAACCTCAAGGAAATGTTAAATTACGCTTCGATGAAGTTCTGGGTGGAACACATACAATAAAGCCTCGCATATCCAACCGTCACAAATCCACTCGAACTAATTAACCACCTACAACATATAGTGGGTGCTTTCGTATTTTCAGATGTTCACAATCCAAACATTTCACACACATTACTGTATTGATATAATCTTGAATATACTGACTTACTTCTAAAGCACAGTAAAGCATTTTCCATGTGCTTTAAAGCGGTGTGCACTGTATTGTTGTTCGCCAACATATTTGTACACGGTGAAAACGTCACAGATGTTGACATTCCCGACTATGCATCAATCCACAGCAAGCCGGATATATATGACGTTGTACTGTACTCTGTAGCACACTCACATAAAAACGACTGCGGTTTTATGTCGGCAGAGCGTGGGCAAAAATCCCGCGATGAGCAAACACCATGCGCATTACCGAGGCCAATTAAAAACAAATAAGCAATTTGCACTACATTTTAGGCTCGAGTCACACCATGCCTTCATCAACACACAATTTCCATACTGATTCACAAAGTCGGCACAGCATACCTTATTAGATGTGCTCAAGACGTTCTGGATTATTGTACGCATTTCGTTTCCTGGGTCAACGGCACACGTCTGGGAGGAAAGGTGGTTTTGCTCGCTGCCTGCTGATGCCGGACCCAGGCAATGTGTGAATGCTGGGGGGTTGCTGAACATGCTGCAATGTTTGCTCTCGCTGCCAGCCTTGCTAGGTCCCTGGGAACACACCAAAGGAACATTAAGGTTTATAACAAGCTATAGAATTACATCCTAGTATGTGAAACAGACTTGTCAACATGCATAAATGATAAATGCAACTTTATAAGTTGGAGAGATTAGACAACACATCATTTTTTTTAAGGTGATTGGTAAGATACAATACATGTTCAGACCTTTGTCAATCCACTGCTGGATTAAGCCCTTCCCTCGCCACATCAGTCATTGGGGTTGTTTGACCACACGTCACCACACTGGTCAGTGCAAGTTGGTGAAGGAGAGTAGCCGAGAACCAGTTAAGATATCCCTCAGCACTGTTAGCCAGGGGTATGAATGTAACTCTGGTCACCGTGTTCATAGTGCAGTGCACTAACCACTGTGCCATCATGCAATCCATTACTAATTTGAGCGTTATAAAATGCTGGTAAAGTCACGTATGTATAATTTTTGTTTTATTAATTTTTTTTTTATTTCTACATATCATTCTACATATTATTTCTACATACCGAAATAACCAATGAATATTGTAATTCCTGAAGTCACGAAAGCTTCAATTCTAGATTGGTCCTTACATTTTTCACTTCGTAATTTTACTATCATAATGCAATGATCAATACGTAACCAAAACATTGTAAGCACTGGTTAAGTAAGCCGCCTGTCTCCTCTTAACCTCTCGTGGAGGTAAGCACATGGACCTGACACTGGATTAGGATGCAAGGAACATCGTGAAACACAATAGCCCCTCCTCCTGAGAAAGCAGTGCACAAAGCAATGAGTATTGGGACAGCTGTGTATGGTGGTGTCGCAAGGGTTATGTTTACTGGACATCTGTGATCAAGAGCTTCATAGCTCAAGATTCAGATATTTACTTTCATCACATGGGGTGTAAAACTACATTCAAATGTGCTTAGTACAAAATCCACGGAGCATTCAGATGACACAATAACATCGGTAACATCTCGGCAATACCTGACGCAGATAGTCAGCGATGTATTTCACGCTATAATGGGGGACGTCAAAGCGACTTGACTCCAAGGGATTTGTGTCGCAGTTGATATCGTTGAGTACGTGCGTGACCACAGCGTCGGAGGTTGACGGACTCCCTTCGTACACCACAGCCTTCCCTGCTTTCAGTATCCTATGTGCAAAAGTAAACCACATCCCATGGAAAATGTACACATAGCAACAAAACCCTTCGCAGATATGTAAATATAAATATATATATATACTTATATAGTGGAACAGTTTAGTCCTAGTTTATTGGTTGTACTAGATGGTTCTGTTTGCTTATAATACTTTTTACATAATGTAACATAATTGCACATTCATCACATCAGACCACTTATTTTAGGCGCAAGACTGGAGGACATTTTTTTAATTCTGACAACTGTTTGATGCGGGGTTGTAACTACCAACAAAACGTCATGCCCAATTGTTACATGTTGTGGATTGCTCTCCAACCCACATGCGTGCTGAAGAAATAATACGATGGCATGTTTGTTCACGGGGCAACTTTATTAATTCGCTGTGTCGGCCGGCGGAGGGTGTCAGACCCAAAAATCTATTTTTATTCATATTGGTGGCAAAAACCTCCGTGCTTAAATACGTGTCTTTATTTTATCTTGGCCACCTCTCTGCCCCCATTACCCCAGATAATTGATAGTTGACCAAGCCATCACACAGCGAGCGGCCATGTGAGCTCTGGCAACCGTCACTATATTTGTCTTGTTTGGACATGAACTAAAAAAAATTTTCAGCACACGGAGCGAAACAATACGAGTTACAACCCGAAATAACATCTGAGAGCTGTGCAGCACAATAGCAAAAAAACACAAAAGTATTAAGAATATTGCTTGCCTGCAGAACGTAAGTAGCCTGCTCATATCACTTATGTCCAGCACGACTTTCCAGCCCTGGAAGGCTCCCGATGACCCTCCTGACTGGATGTGTCTCCTCCAGTCGCGGGCGACCAGCTCGAAGTCAGATGTGGCACCGCCAGAATTTCCCCACTCATAGAAGCTTTCTTCCAGCCAGAAGCCAGCGCTTGCACTCTTTCTTAAATAATCCTCCCGCAGAATCCAAACTCCTGCAGGAACACTCACACACACACGGTCCTTCATTACAAATCGCCTTCACCATGTACAACAGACATGGAACGATTCATCACAACTCCTCCCTTGTCCCCGACACCAGTAATTTTCACATTCTGCGGTAACAAATCCTCATCATCTTAAATTTCGATTTAAAGCTTTCGTGACTGCAGGGATTCATCTTCTTGGTTCTTTCAGTAAAGTCACGTAAAATGGAAATAATAAAATAATTAAATTAAACATTAAATAATTATTTTATTATGTTTTTTATTATAAAACAATTACTTTATTATGTTTAATTTTTATTATTTTATTATTTCCATTCTACGTGACTTTACCGAAAGAACCAAGAAGACCTCATCATATTCATCCAATATAAATCCACTGATGGATGTAGCAATCCATATAGCACCTGCAAATGAACAGATTTCATCGCTCCATCTCCATGGTAAATGTACTCTCAGGCACGTTCCCTCCTTTGGCTGTTACTCCGTCAATAGTCATGACTACCGACAATTATTACTTCTTGCAAAGTGTTCTGCCCAAGCCCACTTACACACTTAAGCGGTTGTGCTTTCGCTACGTTGTCCCCTCCTGAAGAAGGACGCCTGTGTTGCGCCCGCAACATCGTGATTAAATGTAGTTGTTTTAATTTATTACATTTTATTTTTTACCTACGTGACTTTACCGAAAAAAACAAAGAGTACAAGCCCACTTACTTAAAAAAAAGTCACGAGCTTGCTTTATGTTCTCTAATGGCATTCTCTAAACATGTTCCTCTCTATCTGTAAGTATCTGTAAGTATAATTAACAGCATAACCAAATAATTAAATAATAAATAATAATAAATAATTTTGCAAATACATGTGTTCTATTTTCAGTGTTCCTCTTTCTTTTCTCAGTGTAATTACTTTGTATATGTACATAACATATTAATTACTTCAGTATATCACAAATTGGCCATACATTATTTTGTACTGAATTACCATTTCAAAGTTATGGTAATCCCAGGCATGGATGTTGCATGCTTATTTGCAGTTTTGTTTAAGTATATAAACAGCACCATTCAAACACAGCTCTGCACAAGCACATGTAGCATATATATTAATTCCTGTAGATTGTAGATTATTTTATATCATAACACTCATTGAGATGATTAATTTATCTTTGATGGTGCAGTGGTAAGCACACTGCACTCTGAAGCTGGTAACCCGAGTTAGATTACCAGCCTCAGCTAATGAGTAGTGACTTATATATTGGCTTCTCCCACCTTCACCAACCCGCATTGACTCGCGTCGTAAAGTATAGTTCAACAACCTCCATAACCAACACGGCATCTGAAGGCCTTTATCCAGATGAAGGGAAAATTAACAATTAACTTGATAAACATGAACACAACACTAGATCTGACAGTACCAACCACCCCAATAACAAAATTGTATTCATACCTGCAGCACAGGCTGAGAGATACTTCTCACTGTAGTTCGGTTTCGCAATGATCATGTGCGTGCAATCTGTGTCAAAAACCTGAGAAGACCCATGACACAAACAGGAAAAACCACGTCACTTGAGAAGGCAATTGTATAGATCTTATTTTGAACGGTCGTGCGATTAAACTGTGAGAAATGTTGTATCCACGTTTGGGGCCATTCTCCAAAGAGTGTTCATCAAATATATATTTTTCAAACTACCTTTTTCATTATCAGTCAATTAAGCAAATGAAGATTAAAGATATATTTTAAAGGATATTTTTTGTACTGTCATAGGTGAACAGGCACCGATGCTGCAGTTGTAGCATTTATTAATTGAATAATGCTGCCACTATAAAAAAAAGTCTAAATTTGGTGGCATGATGCAAATAAACATGCAACATTCTGCCTGTAGCACTGAGGTGGAAAAGTGGTGACTTAAGTCAACCTTCTATTAACCACAGCCCAAAATGGAGATTCAACATATGAGGCCCCTTAATGTAAGAAGTTAAGATTTACTCACATGTATTACTCTGACTTTTTCAACAACGAAGATAAACACTGCTACTACATATTGATCGTGATATAAAAAAAAAACTTCATCATTCATAAAATATACATTTGTGAAAAAAATGTTGATTCAATCTTGTTTGACACCGTTGAAGTGAAAAAGGACCAGATGACTGTATAAGAAGTATGCACAAGCACCTTGTCAGGCAAGAGGCGTCCCTCCAATTTCAGAATCAACTTCTCCAGCTTAACTTTCATCGTCCACACAAAGCCAGAAATCTGGAAATTCCGGAACTGAGCAGGAGGCAGCGCCATCTGCTCCACAAGAAGAATTGTTCAGAGAATTAAACAAACTTGATTTGTGACACTGAATTGATGGAGATGCACAACTACAAAACAACAAACAATACAGCGTGCATTCGTCAATAACACTGCCCTGAAAGGAAAACATATCATAGGTGACGTGTCAGGCAAGGGCCCTTCATCAGAGCACATAGAGAGGCCAGACACAGTGGCGAAGCATTAGAGACTGCACTTTACACGATGTGGCCTGATAAAAATCTAGCTTTCGATTTAAAGCTTTCATGACTGCAGGGATTCATCTTCTTGGTTCTTTTGGTAAAGTCACGTAGAAGGGAAATAATAAAATAAATAATATTAAACATAATAAAACAATTCTCACGACGTTTCGGTCACAACGGCTGCTTGTGTTGTGGCCGAAACGTCGTGAGAATTATTTTATTATGTTTTATTTTTATTATTTTATTATTTCCCTTCTACGTGACTTTACCGAAAGAACCAAGAAGAAAAATCTAGCCCTTAATTTTTTTCCAGATGACCAGTTTTTTTAATTCAATTTTTAACAATCAAAATATTTAAAAAAAACTAATTTGTGTTAAAGTCAAATTATAATATGACGGTGGCACATTGAATTATGGGAAGAATTGTGTTTGTGAGGTCAATGGATAACATACTTACTAATACATTCCTGGGATCAATTATCACATGAAACAGGAAGAGTCGATGGGACTGTGTGTGTCCTATATTCCTGGACCTTGCAAGTGGAGTAGAGGCATTCATGGGAAGCTACTTGAATATAAATCTAATGTGAAAAAGTACACTAAATATTAAACCAAAAATTGACGTGTCTCACACTTAATAACAATAAAGCTTTAGGTGAAGGTGAGACATCACGTTCTACCAGGTGAACAGTATTCGGTTTCATTGTTATTTTTATGGTCTCATTCCCACCTGAAATGATCAGACTTGATAATGCCTACGTTGACAGAGTGAATCCTCGTGACAATCACACGGGAATTCTTATTCATCCAAAGATTAAAATTTTAACGGGTGGAGGGGGTCAAGGACATGGCAAGTCTATTCTTTAATCCTCATTACAAAAAAAAGTTTAAAAACATTATCAGTGGTAATGTAAGTTTAATCATTGCCTCCTTGCTGTAAGGCTTATTTGAATATCCCAAGTGGGGATTCCCAATTACCTTCTGTAATGAGTTACCAGCTGCGTGGCTACCCAGTGTGCGGGCAGTGCAATTGTACTGGGGGCCAGAAGAGCGAATGTGCCAGTCAACGAAAAATGGGGTAATCTGACAGGTGGGATCCCATTTCATTCCTTACACCATGCTAGACCACTGAGTATTACGTACAGCATACTGTAATAACGATACATCGATGCATCAAACTTAATTCCTGTACATGCATGGAAGTCTCTCAGAAATTATTAAGCGTTATTTCGATTTTACAAATTACACTCAAACGATATGGGAAAAAAAGAACCACAAAACAAGACACGGCCATCGATCCTTCTTAATTCATGGAATCCTTCTGGTTGAGGGCAGTAAATGGTCACCTGCTTTTGAGAATTTTGCTGGCACCCGTTGGCCAATGTTGTCTGTCTGGAGCATGGCTGTGTGCTACATCTGATATTAATGCAAAACACTAACGGGACGCTCTGCTGTGATAGGGTTTAGGGGAAAGGCCAATCTTGTTATCATTGATGCATAGACTTTGATGGAGACATGCAATGCAAATGAGGTATGTACCGTATCCTCAGTGTGTTAGATACACGTTTTTGAAATCAATGAACGTGCCAATCCACTGCTAGATGAGTGCCTCCCCACACCGTGCTGGTCATGAGGATTATTTGCTCATGCCGTTACCACGCTACTCAGCACGTGTTGGTGAGGCCAGCCAGCACAGACGTGGAAGCACATCAGTACAGCGTCACAATTTGCTACACGGCCCTCTGCAGACAACATAATCTCCGCAAGCCTATAACACCTGCTATGCATGGAAGGGGTAACAACCAAAGCACTATGGCAGGATCAATGTTACAAAAAAAGTCGTAAATGAAGGCACGTGTTCATCATCTACGCAAATGACAAGTTACCACCCTACATGTTTGCTCTATGTATGTGAGATGATATGGTTGATTTTTAAATATACATCTCAACCCTAAAATCTGGCAGGACCCTCCTGAACGTTGATTCAGCGCCGGCTATGGCAGGGATGCGTGTGCTGGCTATGACGATTTCTTTCCAATTCTAATTCAAACATCAATTACACGTAGATTTGTGGCCCAGAACGTGATTGCCACAATGAATAACTTACAGCGCACTAATTGCAATATAAACATCCGTGGTTTTGCGACGGGGCGTGTGATAATTACGTGAATCGACAAGGTTTAGGTATAAGCAAACCACCACTGCGAATTCATTGGCTCCTCTCAGCCAAATTACTTCGCGGGACCCCAAAGCAACAGCATTTGGACTTGTTTCGACCTTCCCGGGTCTCATCAGCCTGTGAGGCTCGTTAAATACTTTTGGATAAACCAGTGGGAGGTTATCTATATATATAATGGAAATCTATATCTATAAAAGGAAAATTTGTGAATGTGTGTCTGTTCGAAATGTTTAGCATACTTCCCGACATGCTACAAACTTGAAATTTGGCATGTGGGTAGCTTCCAAACTGTACACAATGCAAAATGTATAAAAACAGACTTTTGTATTTTGGGGGGCGCAATAATGGATATATTTTGCACGGCAATTGACCCGCACGCGGCAGTGTTACACAATGTGCCTGCAAGACGTCAGCACTCAGCACCCCCCAACCTCCACCCTCGGCCGTGTTATTAATTCAAGACAAGAATCCAAGTCCCGGGCTAAGCCGGGTAGTTGAAGCTCGTTCTGGATAAAGCAGGGGATTGATTCCCCCATCTCTCAACTCTGGGGCCCTTGAACGCACAACATGCATATCGTATAGAGCAAGTCAACATGCGTGATTGTGCGGAAATGTGGACTGCTTCTGTCTCAACATTCAATTCACATTTGATATGTTATTCCGTTCGCCGTATTATTTTTTCCCAAAGCATTATCAATTAATCGCTGTACTTTTCCATTAATCGGCACGCGTCGTCAGTGTACACACAGGCAACCCAACGCGTTTAATAACAAACCGCGCACAAACCCGCATGTCAACGAGACACAAGAGTAATCGATTTCCGTCGAAGCGTACCGTGGAGTTGCCCACACACCACCACCACTACCACACCGCACGCGCCGCGAACTTCAAAAGCCGCCGGTCGACATCGCCCATTGGGGGTCAACTCGTATCCGGTGACGTCAGCCGCGATGAGAAATCGTAGACCGGATTAGATTCAGGGGGGCGGGGCTTGGCCAGATCAGCCAATCGCGTCGCGGCTTTAATGTTTGGCTTTGACCAATTGGAGCGCGTTGGAAGCGACGTCAGGCGTGCGAGCGCGCTAGGAAATGTAAACGTACGTTTGTTATAAATGTTGTTGTTTTGGGGCCGTCCATAAATGACGTCACGCACCTATGGGGGGGGGTCAGACATTTGTGACGATGTGTAACGAAGAGGGGGGGGGGTGAGAAATGTGACGTCACATCAAAATACGCAACTTTAAATAAATGTAGACAACACGTTCTACTTAATACTGGTAGGAACCACCTGGTTCCACCAACCAACAGGGGATTATTGTGTCCGTCCGTCGTGCATCCAAAAATGGGAGGGGTGGGGCTGGGTGGGGAGGGGCTGGGTGGGGAGGGTGGGCAGGGGCTGGTTGGGGAGGGTGGGGCTGGGTGGGGGGTGGGAGGGGTGGGGCTGGGTGGGGAAGGGCTGGTCACCCCGTGGTGCCCTTATAAAACTCAACGTTTAACCTACTCACGCCGGCTTGTGCCCGCCCTCACAGTCGGGCATATTTGCGGAATACACCACGCCGCCGTTGACCCTGGCCATTGACCGAGCAACCCAACGTTCCTACCAGCTGCCTCCGCAGGAATGTGTTTAAATTGACTTTTTAATAAATGTTTTCTCCTACAAAATCAGAGTGCAACGCCACATTAAATACGCACTACAATGACAATAGTTTAAAGCGATTTGAAGCATGTTTTATATATTTTGTGGGGGAGGGGCAGAGCTTTGTGACGTCATATTTGAGGGGGGGTCTGACTTTTTGTGACGCCGTGTGATTGGGGGGGTCAAAAATCGTCCACAATCGCGTGACGTCATTTATGGACGGCCGCTAAGCCACTCTGTTGAGATGTTATTTGTGGCCAGGTGGCTTCTAAAACATTTGTTAAATGCCTCGGTGGGCTTTACCTGGTTCTTTCGGTAAAGTCACGTAGAAGGGAAATTATAAAATAAAAAATTATAAACCAATATTTGTTTAAAATAAAAGTCATAAACCAATATTATTTTATTATTTCCCTTCTACGTGACTTTACCGAAAGAACCAAGAATATGAATACCTGCAGTCACGAAAACTTTAAATCGAAAAATAGATACTATAGTTGCATATTTTTTACGTGATTTGTTTACATCTATACTCGGAACTCTCTCGTGTTTTTGGATGTGTGAAAAAAAAAGCCTTGTAAGCTACTCTTTGGTTTTTTCGGTAAAGTCACGTAGGTAAAACAATAAAATAAATGAAAACTAAATTAAATCACGTTACCTACGTGACTTTACCGAAAAAAACAGAGTATCAATCCTTGCAGTCACGAAAGCTTCAAATCTAGACTGAAGCTTTGTAGTTCATCGGATTCCCTCCAATCACAGTTCCTATTATGACCGTTACATTGATTTTATAGCTTTATTTAGGTGATTTCGAAAACGTATGGTTTAGCCATGTTTGTTTGTTGAAGTACAGAGTTAGCCTGATAACTTTAAATTGTCTTATGGTTGTTATTGTTTGACTTGCATCCCACTGGGATTTTTGCACACAGCATTGATATACGGTGCTTTTTTCTGGAAGACTTTGCTGTTTTTTCCTGGATTTTTCTGCGTATTCACTTTAAGATGTTCTTTGTTCATGTTTTTGTTTGTTGCGATTGTACCCGAGTCAAGAGCCGCATGGCTCACAAGTCGAAATGAAACTGAAAAAAACAAAAAAATATTTTCTCGAGACGCACGACACTTGCGACGTCATCGCCCGTTAGGCCCTGGAAGCGGCCATATTGCGTGGGGAAGACGCGCGCGTGATTGGCTAGCGTGTGGCCGATGCGACGTCACGTGACGGCAATGGTCGCCCCCTCCCCGCCCGCAGCAATATGGAGTGGGGCGGGGGGGGGTGTAAGGCTCCCATAGCAATATGGCCGCCGCTCATCCCCTCCGCGTGGTTGTTGCGCATAGTCGCGCCCCCCCCACGCCCCCACCATATCCCAGGGTAACGGAGACGCGGAGACTCGTGGAGGTAATGCCGATGGCAGGGCTCTGTGTGAGTGCCGGCTATGGTCGGGCTGTGTGTGCCGGCTATGGCAGGGCTGTGTGTGTGGCTATGGCAGGGCTCTGTGTGCTGGCTATGGCAGGTCTGTGTGTGTGTGTGCCGGCTATGGCAGGGATGTGTGTGTGTGCCGGCTATGGCAGGGATGTGTGTGTGTGCCGGCTATGGCAGGGCTGTGTGTGTGGCTATGGCAGGGCTGTGTGTGTGTGCTGGCTATGGCAGGGCTCTTGTGTGCTGGCTATGGCAGGGATGTGTGTGTGTGTGCCGGCTATGGCAGGGATGTGTGTGTGTGCCGGCTATGGCAGGGATGTGTGTGTGTGCCGGCTATGGCAGGGCTGTGTGTATAGCTATGGCAGGGCTCTGTGTGTGTGGCTATGGCAGGGTTGTGTGTGAGTGCCGGCTATGGCAGGGCTGTGTGTGTGCTGGCTATGACGTGTGTGAAATTCTTTCCAATTCCATAAATGACACAGTGACGGTAAAAACTAAATATACACAGCATACTGCTACATCCGTACGTGACGTCACTGCAAAAAAGCCCCCCCCCCCCTTCATTAATATCCATGCGCACGTGGAAATGTACTCGAACGCACAAGAAGGGAGCGCATGCCACACCTCTCCCCTAATTAATAATCATGAGCGGGTGACGTCACTCCACATGCCGCACCCCTCCACAATAACCATTAGCGGGTGACGTCATTCCACATGGGGCAACCACCCCCTCATTAATAATCATGAGCTGAACAATTCTTCTATTGAATATTTCAGATTTACTGCAATATACACCCGTCCTTGGACGGGCAAAAAAGCTCGTTCTTATATAAACATCAATTGCAGATAGCTTTGTGGCGCAGAACGTGATTGTAATGTTCAATAAATTACAGCCCTTGATTGCTGAGGGGGCGTCCATAATTGACGTCACGCGATTTTTGACGATTTTTGACCCCCCCCCCCTCGGCACACGACGTCACAAAAAGTCAGACCCCCCCCTCAAATATGACGTCACAAAGCTCTGCCCCCCCCCCAAAAAAAGTGCTTCAAATCGCTTTAAACTATTGTCATTGTAGTGCGTATTTAATGTGGCGCTGCACTCTGATGTTGTAGGAGAAAACGTTTATTAAAAAGTATATTTAATAAGTAGAACGGGTCTATATTTATTAAAAGTTGCGCATTTTGATGTGGCGTCACATTTCTCAACCCCCCCCCCCCCTCGTCACATCGTTACAAATGTCTGACCCCCCCCCAGGTGCGTGACGTCATTTATGGACGGCCCCTGAATGAAGGCCGCCTCACGTGGCTATGGGATTGTTTGACCAATGCTTTAACCACACCGATGAGTGCGGCTTGGTGATGTTAGCTGTGGCCAGGAATCGAACACCAAGGATTATATCAACCTTATTATTCCGAGCTTACTGTTGTTGGGCATTAGGATGTGTAATGTTACTCTGTCGAGCAATGCAATTCCATGTGATAAGCTATATGCAAACGTCATGCTATTGGCAATTGCCCATGTAAATACATTAAAACTCACACACGATCTCGCTTACCCGGTAATATAATCAATTGCCAGTGCTGTTTAATATCGCACTTTTATGATGTAGAATGGTATAAGTGCACTTGCGCTACAAACCACACGACCTGAGTTTGATTCCTGGCCACTGATAACGTCGTTGGCAAGGTATATCTGAAGTAGACCAGCGTGGTGAAGTATGGTCAAATAACCATGATGACCACGGCCAAGGGCTGTAAATTATATGACAATAAAATGTGAAGAATATTCCAATTACATTAAAACATGCACTTTTAAACTGAAGGTATGTATCTTCGAGCTCTTATCGTCCACAATTGCATGACATTGTATTCAAATGTTGTACCTGCAGGTTGTTTGCAGCAAGTCCTGCACCGATTGTGTAGTCGGCGATGGAGGGATTTGGGGACCCTTGCGTGCTGCACAAAGTCTTGTCCGTCCTCCATGAGAACACGGGAGAGCACGAGATGCAGGAGCTATTGGAGCACCTCAACGCTGAACTCAAAGAAAATGCACACATGTGAGTGTGGTAACTCATGACATGTTCTACGTCTATGTAAGGGGCTATTCTATTCTTGCGAACGATGGCAATATGTGTAGGAACTAGATACCAATGTCCGAGGTCTGCCTGCCACGACGGCAAGTTTTTGTGTGTTCTCATACTTTGATTTGAAGCTTTCGTGACTGCAGGGATTCATCTTCTTGGTTCTTTCGGTAAAGTCACGTAGAAGGGAAATAATAAGGACGGCTGCTTGCGTTGTGGCCGAAACGTCGTGAGAATTATTTTATTATGTTTCATTTTTATTATTTTATTATTTCCCTTCTACGTGACATTACTGAAAGAACCAAGAAGATGTACTCATACTCTTAGGTTTTTGTTTGGTAAAGTCATGTAGGAAAATAAAACTAAATAAATAATGGAAATAATTATAGAAATAAAATATTATTTTATCTATTATTGTTTATATAAAGAAATAAAAAAAAATAGAAATAATAATAGGAATAAAAAAATATTTTATTATTAATTTTTATTTTTTCCTATGTGACTTTACCGAAAAAACCTACGAGTATGAATCCTTGCAGTCACGAAAGCTTCAAATCTAGAAGTTTTGTGTGTAAGTTTTACTATCCCGCCTCCATTGAATTAGCGCAGGCGACAGTGGCTTTACTATACGGTCCATAGTTTGGATTGCATGGCTACAATCGCACTCCTGTGTCTCATCTTTAATTTTCAGTACGGACAATTAACTCGATTCTCCCGTGTAATGGGGGGAGATGGGGGGCCCGGATGAACACAAAAATGCTAAACATGCCAAATCGGCAAATTAGGATATTGTTTACATATATATAATTGGGGTGAAGAATGTGTCGTCTGTTTTCATTGCTTAAAGTAATCGGTTTACTCACCGACAGATAAGTGGTCATGTGGCCACTCAGTCACAGACTCTTGATGAGTAAGTGAGAAGCAGCTAATAGACCAGCTTGCGTAACATTTTTTCATTATTTTTCGCAAGCATGGTTATTGGCTAATCCGCAACCTGATAATCAATGTTGTGGATTTACTCTGAAGTGGTAACTAATTGGCGCGTTGCTTACGTGACAAACCTTATTGGCTGTGTCGGGTGGTAGAGGGTTAAGATGCATTTATACTGACGCGATCTCACCCAAAAACCTTTATTATGGATTAACAGTATGTTTGTCATTTTGTATGTATGTCCAGGGAACTCCCAGACCGCTCCACTAATTTTGTTGAATTAGTAATTTTAAAGCTTATGATTTGTATATTATGCAAACGTGGTTGAAATTATTAATAAGTTTGACCCTTGACCAAATAATATGGCTGATTCATCTCATTGGCCCTGGCACGGCTTATTTGCTCTCTTGACACGTGACAAAAACATACAAAGGATATGTACGTGCCATATCTCAAAGGGCTTCCCACAATAATATTTTGCCAGTTTAGCACCAAAGAATCTTTGAATATGCTTATATGATTTTTTAAATATTTGCCCATTGCCATCAAACTTTAAATGGAAGCAGGTGCTGTATTGGGATTGCTAAGTTGGGACTCCCAATCAAAAGCAGTGCCTTTTCATTTTGGCGATAATCAAACTTTTTTTTTACAAAAGCGTACATTTTAAAAGGAGAGTTATGTATGTATATTCACACGCATTCCAAATAGCTATTTAAGCCAAGCGGTTAAAATGTGCCATCGGTGGTGTTTAATTAGGATTGTACGTTTGAGATTTCTTCAGTGCTCACAAGGGAATACGCAATAAAAATGACACTTTGCATCTTTACCTCCCAGCAGTGGCAACTAATTCCCATTCAAGCGCTGATTTGACACCAAGTTGATTGGGTGTGAAATTCAATAGCCCCCCACACCCCCCTGCACTATGCATAATGATAAGTTCTGTACGCATTGTAACTTTAAGTATGCCACCAGAAATTATTGTCAACAGTGTTATCTGTTGTTGGCCTGTTTTGTAAAATTAGCAAACGTTCTCATAAATTGGAAAGAGCCTGGAAATATCTGCTGATGATTGCACAGTGGCTTGAGTAATGCGGCACCACTATCCGTAGCCAATTATTTTAAACACCTAGGGCAGCTCCATTCGTGTTTCTAAGCGATGACCTTCATAAAACAATTCCTAAGGACATTGGGCCCTCCTTGTTATCTGCTACAAAGCGTTCCTATTAATCCTTCTGTGTAGGCGTACAGGTTAATTAACACATGAAAACTGAAATTATATTGGTGTTAAGAATAAATACATATACAGTACATAAACTTAATTATCTATCCATAGGCTTGTTTTTTTTGTCTTTTATCGGGTTGTCAATTACAGAGGTTCAAAAGCGCCTTTAAATTTTTTAGACCATTAACTTCGTGTGGCGCATGGACTTGCTCATCATCTCTCTAGAATGAAGCAGATGTAGCCTGCCTGCAATAATCCGGAGCAGAAGTTGTAAATTAAGCGCATGTAGGATAACAGTGGGGTGTGAAATATAACATCTCCCTCTCCAAATGTAGCTTTGAAGTTTGTTCAGACTTTGAGAATGCGAGCTCCTAATGTTGAAGCATCTTCAGTCTAGTTACAGGGTGTGTTACTGAGACATGTGAGTGCTGCACATGATTAGGCTGGATTTGTCCTATTTATATCTTCATCATCAAAGGATGAAACTCTTACGTATTGTGCTCAGAACTCTAATGAATAAAATGGCTTAAGTTCATCGTAAAATATGTGTCATGCCTTAGCTTCTTAGCATCTCCATATGAAACGGGTCTTTGTGTCTTTCCCCATAGGTTCCTTTATTATTTATTAGAATACTTAAAATATTTAACGTATATGCGTGCATACAACATCGACGCGCATAAACATGCCACTTTGCTTGAATATTGTGCTTATTACGGCAATTATTTGGAATATTTCCTGGCAGGTTGTTGGCATAAACATATACTGTGTTTAATTACATCTTTAAAAAATTGAGTTCTGAATAAATATTGGTAGCGTTATATTGTGCGTCGAATTCGAATATTTATATTTCAATAGGACAACCATCTGCTTTCTATCAGTTCTTGTATATTTTATAAAGTTGACGTGATAGACTGAGTCAGTTTTCATTTATGGAGCTCCCGATGCCTTATGTTGTGTAATGTAAACTATTAATTATTCATGTATTATTCTTGTATAGCGCTGGTCACACAACTTACAATTACAATTGGCACATGGCAAAACATACGGTTTGTTATGGAATGTTGTGTACAATACCGCAAGTGGTATTGAATATCAATCGCCGTAATTTAATTTGTGTATTTGTTATGCATTGAGCAGTGTGCATACATAGGAATCTTTAAACATATCCCAGCACCGCTTCATAGATTTTAAGAGATGCTTAGTGATAGGCCAGCATAGCATATTTATCAGCTCTAACTTGGTTAGTATTGTGGTTTTTACGATGGAGTATATTTTGTTGCTGCGATTGATGCATATGAATTAGATACGTGGTTCCCGATGTTTCTGAACCAGTGGACCTGCTGTCCACTCGAAAAAAACATTTTCACGGACCAACATGCGGTAAAGGATACATTGCTATGTGAACAAAAAGTCCTGGTATCTGCAACAGTTCTTCAGACCACTTCCCATAGCCTTGCAGTCCACCAGTGGCCCACAGATCACAGGTTAGGAACCAATGAACTAGACGATGCTAAATTTCGATTTAAAGCTTTCGTGACTGCAGGGATTCATCTTCTTGGTTCTTTCGGTAAAGTCACGTAGAAGGTAAATAATAAAATAATACAAATTAAACATAATAAAATACAATTCTCACGACGTTTCGGCCACAACGCAAGCAGCCATCCTCAGGTGAAGAACAGGTCTGTTGGAAAGACAGCGTTTGAATGAACACCACCAAGCTTGGCAGCGTATATTTAAGCTAAATTCCTCTGTTGATTTAAGCTAAATTCCTCTGTTGATATGCAGATTCCTTTGTTAAAGCACACTTACTCCTCTAACCCAGCTTAAATATACGCTGCCAAGCTTGGTGGTGTTCATTCAGACGC
Source organism: Lampetra planeri (assembly GCF_965212315.1). Lineage (NCBI taxonomy): Eukaryota > Metazoa > Chordata > Hyperoartia > Petromyzontiformes > Petromyzontidae > Lampetra > Lampetra planeri. The sequence goes on along the minus strand of NC_136145.1, from coordinate 2,509,510 downwards.
TGTCTTTCCAACAGACCTGTTCTTCACCTGAGGATGGCTGCTTGCGTTGTGGCCGAAACGTCGTGAGAATTGTATTTTATAATGTTGAATTTTTATTATTTTATTATTTCCCTTCTACGAGACTTTACCGAAAGAACCAAGAAGATAGACGATGCTCTTTGCGAAAAAATACAGTTGTCTAATATAGCACCGGTGTAACAATCTAGATTAAATGTACGTCACATCAAATTCACCTTGCATCATCGTTAAAAAGACAATGTGTTTTTTTATACCATGCATTCGGAAGCAATGACAATGACAAAATACAGCGAATGTAAAAGCATGTCAAAGCGTGGGGTAAGACTGTACCAAAGCATATGATCATTACCTAAATGCCTTGATGTAGACCTTTTGGTTGAACTTTTAAATAATCAATGTGCTAGGTTTTTCAACCTTACTTTAATTAGCCTGTCATTTTTTTTTGTATGTCTTTCAATAGGATCGTTGCAGCTTGGACAAGGGTTCGGTTATGGAGAATTGTTACATTTGTTTTGCTCGCGATGACTGCAAACCATCCTGTGCTGGGTGCAAATTCTTTTGACGTAATGCACCATCTCTGTTCACCTGCAAAGAATTAAGCAAATTCATCCATAATGGTTGGAGGTGATATGGTGTCTGAACAGCCTTGATTGCTGTATTGTGTTTTTTAAGCACCGCAATAAAAGCAAGAGCAGCATTTCACAAAATAGCTGTGCATTTATATCATCAGTAGTGTAGATTGGTGGGCATTAAATTCCTCTCACCCTCCCAATCCCCATCCACCACTCGCCCACACGTACCCCCTCTTAGTATACCAGAATCTGGGTCCCTCTGGCCATGGGCCTTGGTGCAGTTGCACTGCCTGCACACTTGGTAGCAATTCCGCTGCATCTATATGCCCCGTTCAGCATCGCTGTCCAATTTTTTGTTTGGGGCGAGCGCTCAGAGCTGGTGATCCTCTGCTGAGTGCGAGGAGTGTGTGTATGTATGTATGTGTACGACCGGATAGCGTAGCGGTTCACGTGCTGTGCTATGAATCCGGCGACCTGAGTTCGATTCCCGATCACGGCCAACACCAGCGACGATTATATTAACCGGTCCTGGGCCTCCCCGGGGCGTGATGCTGGCCACCCACCCCATTGTGTGCCATTCCGGCGATCATAGGTGCTCGCTAAAAGCACTTGCCCCAACAGTCTGGTAAAGGCTTTACGGGGGATCTTTGTCTTTGTGTGTCACTGCAGGATTGAGCGAGGGCTGGAGGAGATGGGGGCGGAGTTGAGCGCTGTGTTTCCAGGAGACGAGCCTCCTGCCAGGGCGGCCGAGCAGCTCGCCTGGCTTGCCCGCAAGGACATGGGATCGTTGTGGCCCTCCCAGACGCCGCAGCCCAAAGTTGCACGCTTCCTGAGCGAAATAGTGCGTGCAATTTGCAGAGAGATATCTCATTGAAACACAATTACCCGTTGGCGCCAAGTGGAATGTCTTTGTGCATTTTGCACTGACCCAGTAATAGGTATAAAGGTGCAGGCCTGCAATTTACATACAGGTGCCACTGTGGTATTGTACAATACCGCTAAAGGTGTTTAGTTTGTTATCCCTCCCCCACACCTCCGAATAGCATGGTTGGCTACTTACGGTGCGAAAGAAGTTCAACATACGTACGTACGAAGGGAGCCCACCAGAGAGTATTTTGGTCTACTCTTCCACACTGGCCAGTCGTCTTGGAAAAGCTGGGAGTACCCACACTGTACCCCGCCACCAACGACCCGTTCTACTAATTGTTGTGTACATATTTATGCTGCGGGGGTGAACAGAGGTGAGTGGATTAAAAACTCTTGCCCATTTCAACTGCCGTGCTGCGTATTGAACTGATGACCTTTGGATCCACTGCACTCACTGTAATTTATTAAAAATGAGTGCAAAGTTAGTACAGTGAATTGCAGTACAGGCAGCACCGAATGGCATTTCAGCGAGGTAGGAAACCACGGTGAAAATAATAACTTTGAAAAATTGCCCTGTAACAAATTGTGGTTGCAGTCATACAACCGTAGTCTCGTAAAACAGTTAAATATGAATATATAAAAACTATGTCTTCCTGGTATTTGGTTTATTTCTTTTCGGAATGAATGATGTGGGGTGTGGAGTGGTGGCACATTGGTTTTTGACACTACACTCCGAACCCGGCTAGCCGAGTTTGTTTCCTGGCCACGGCCGACATCAGCGGCGAGTGATACCTTGACCAGTCCTGGTTACCCACTTCACCATCCTTTATCTAACATCATGGTGAAGTATGGTCGAACAATCCCCATGGCTGACATGGTGTGGGGAGGCTTTCATGCACCAGTAGATTGAAAAAGGGCAGACATGTTTTGTTCATTTGTTTACTATATTAACTTTTTAGGAATTCATAAGTGCCAGTTCAACTTTTAATTATTAGCACAGTAATTTAATATTTAGCTTGGGTCAAGGGCATGTAATATCGTAGTCATCAGACATTTATTAGTTGTGGAGGCTTCTCAATATGAAGGGTCGCTAATCATTTCAAACATTAACTACAGTAATTTGATTATGAGTGAAATATTAATCTCCATTAATAATGTATGCATACTCTACCTTGTCCAAAATCATGCTCTTATTTTTCAGTGGAGAGCAATCTGTTTATTTACAATAGCTTGGGCATGTGCAACAACATAATGTTGAAATTGCACATCAGTAAACAAAGAGCCCGTAATGATAGTTGCCACAGTAACAGTTACATCGTACAATTTTGATTTGAAAATTCCTAAAGCTGTCCTGTACTTAGAGAAATATGTATTCTTGTACACCGTGTGAAAAAAAAAGTCTCAATGCATTCCCACATGGCCGTGAGGTGGCCATGAGATGGCATGTGTGCATGTTTTTTTTTTACTGGATACTCCAGTTTACTCTCACATGCAGCCGAAAAACGAATTCATGAAATTGGCCTAATACAGGACCCTCGTAAAAAAGTCTGGAGACTACATTGAGGCTAAATGTGGGTAAATAATAATTATCATTTTAAAAAATCAATAAACGGGCAATGATGATGACGAATCCCATTCTGTTTGAAACACCCAAGCATGGACATTTTTAAAACTAGTAACACCTGCTTCTTTTGGCTTTTAAATATCTCATTCTGAAAAAATGCTTTGTGTGTATTCCTGTATATATACACAAACACCATAGTTGGTTCAACTATGAATTTGTACAGCACTTGTTGTCCATCTACTGCTGGGTGCGGGCCTCCCCATGCCACGTGGGTCGTGAGGGTTATTTGACTATACTTCACCACTATGGTCAGTGTGGGTTGGTCAAGACGGGCAGCGTAGATGTGGCAGCATAACAGTTCACTGCCACAACGTATTTTACTGCTGTAAACCAAGAAGCCCCCACAGCCTTATGACAACCTGTCTGTGCATTGTTGTCACCCGTCAAAGTACATGGTGTGTATTTTGAAAGTATCTCCAATATATTTATATAATATATTGGGTTTATTGGTTACTTGGGTATACTTTTAAAATACACACCCTGTGCTGTCCAGGCTCATCCCTGCTTATTTTCTGAGATTCACTGAGATCGGGCTAATTCTGGCCATTTGGTCATAAGTGTGTCATATTGTGCATGTGTCCTTTAACTACCCACTCTGGGTGCGGTCGATCTAATGCAGGGGTCAGCAACCTGCAGCTCCAGAGCTGCATGCGCCTCTTTAAGGACTGCTTCGTGATGTCATTCACATGCATTGCGGCTCTTAAAATACCGAATTCGCAAAAAAATGTCTCATTGTTATTTTGGTTGCCGACCCTTGATCTAATGTGATGGCTGAGGACGTGCCGGTGATGTTCTTCTGCCCGTCAGCGGGAGTTCTGACCGTCACGTCGCTCCGTGTTTTTTTGTCACGCAGCTGCGCATGCTCCGCTCGGAGCAGGGCCTCGACGACGAGGTGCTGCAGCTCCTGCTAGAGATCTCGTCTCGCTCGGGAGTGCTCTTCCCTTCCCACCCCAGCGGCACCGCCTTCCAGTTCTCCTCGCTGGCGTCTCTCAACGCCGCCGAGGACACGTCCGCACTGGACGTGCAATCGCTGTGGGAGAGCACGCGGCTGCACCTCCGCACGCACCTCCTACGCAGGCTGGCTGCCATCTCGGCAGCCACGGGCACCGCCAGGGCACAACACTTAACCCGATTGCGCTGCCTGCAGAGCTTGGCGTTCCTCTACCCACCAGACGAATTTCTGCCCAAATACAAGACCATGCGTGCCAAGCAGCTGCAGGACTTGCTGCGGCGGTGTGGAATGAACCCGGCGAAAGAGTTTGAAAGCGGGAGCGCCGTTAACCTGGGGAGTTTCGCGCTGTCGCTTGCGGAGGCTGTTCCCCAGATCTGCATGTTGATGGTGGAGGACCATGCGGCCGTTGGTGGCGTGGCGGGCTGCGAGGTGGCGTCCCGGTTTCTCCAAGAGGTGTTCCTGGAAGAGATTGAAGAGGAGCTGGTGGGGGCATTGGGGCAGCCATTGCTGCTGCTGCTGCTGCCAGATGGCCCTGCATGCAAGGATGGCAGGAGGCCAACGGGAAAGAGAAACACAGTGGGTATGTGATCTTTTTTTATTAACCCTTCAATCTGTGTCGCCAAGGTACATTGCCGTGTAGTGCTCAGCTTGCGTTACGCGCGCGGTTAAATAACTCTGCGGGATTTGGGACCGTTAATTTATTGTTCATGCGATTAAACTGCATGATGCCGCTCAACAAAAATAGGACATCTTTCAACTGAATGTCTCATTGTTATGACAGACGAATCTGCAATTCTGGCACAAGACACGCTTTCCCAGCTGACCCGGGTGATGTCAAGTCTGCTCAAGATGGACAAGCGACTAAGGGAATTAGCATGGTCTGCCCTGGCTAGCAGTGCTGGTGTCAACGAAGGTGAGGGATGTTCTTTATATATTTTTTTGAGTGCTGTTAGCGAGCTGCTCTCAGTTTTGACGAGCACACATGATGCGGTGAGGGGCCAACCCTTTTCTCCAAAGTTATCAATGCCTCCTGAGCTGTCTCCATCTCTGTGCACTACCATTGGGGAAAAGATGTGTGCCCGTTTTACAACACTGGTCAATGTGGGACGGTGAATATTTTCCCACAAGTGTATTGCGTTAATGCTGGGCCTGAAGGAGTCTCGAACGTGAGTTGTGAGATTCCCGGTGTCTTTCCTCGCTAAATAATTGTCACTCTTATTGCTATTAACAACCAGTGTCTGGAATTTATGCCTCCCGAATTGACCAAACAAGATACGTGTCAGCTTCGATAACATTCACTGTACTATGTTGCAACGTCTTTGATCCGCCCTACGTACGGTGCAAAAGAAGTTCAACATACATACGTGGCGATGTATCGTCAAATAACCCCCACGACCTGCATCGCTTGGGGAGGCCCTCGTCCACCAGTGGTTCGTCATTTGGGCTGTACGTGCACATGTGCTTGATAACCTGGATTCTAACTGGGGTCAGTGTAGTTAAGTCACGTGATGTACTTACACATAAAAAACAGCTTGACAGGAATCCATACTCTTTGGTTCCTTCCGTAAAGTCACGTAGCTAGAAATAAAAATAAAATAAATCACGACGTTTCGATCGCAACACAAGCGACCGTCATCAGGCGGAACCGATACAGCAGGACAACTGCTGATTTAGGAGCTTAAACAGGGTGCATACTTTCATTTTACGCATCATTCATGCAAATTCTATCCCGTAACGTGCAGTCAGCCTCCTGTTTACAGAGCCGCACGCACCGTGGTTCATCGCTGTGCTTTGCGGTCGGTAATGGGTCATGTGTCCTCCTCCTTCCTCCGACGAGCAGGCCCACTCAAGAAAGGCAGCCCAGGGCTCGTTTCTCCAGAACCACACTCGAAGAAGAAGCCGGGCACGTCTCAGGTAATGGGGCCACCGCACGCTGCATTTGCGTGCGTTGCGTTGTTATTAGACGGGCAGTGCTGGCGACGAGCAGGCGAGGGTTGATGAATCGCACAAATGTTGCGAAACTCATCGCGAGACCATGAGAGTTGGTGATGGCTTAAGCGAGGCATTCATCCAGCAGTGGATAGGCCATGGTTGATGATGATGAAATTCAATGTCTATCGCTGTATGTGTGTTGCCCTGTAGTGGTGCAATACACGTGAAGTGAGGTATGAGTAGGGGAGGAGGTGTAATGCTCATTATCCAGTTTATTCCTACGCTGTCTAAAGCAAAATTCGACGATTTTATCTCAACATTAATGAAGCCTTCTAGGGTCCATATTGAAATATAACAGTTTTTGAACACCCTCCCTGCTGTCGTATGCAATGCACATGAAAGAGAGGCTGGCGGAGTGAGTGATGCTATTTAACATGTGGGGAATTGGTCATGCAGAATGGGTCGACAATGCACACACAGGGGCATTACGCTTTAGACACAGGTAAAACACACATGTGTGTTAACAAGGAAAAGATGAACATGCTGACATTCAAGAGGTAACACCTCTGCACTTGATATTTGCAGCGGCAGGGATCCATAATGACCTTTAACTTGATCCAGGTTTGGCGTGGTGGCTAATTGCATTGTGTGAGCGTAGCGGTGCATTTAACATTGCTTTTGCTAATATAACAAGTGCACGAATTCTGTGATAAAGGTCATCTTTTCAGCTTTTGACAGTGTTGGTGGGTTTTTTTTATCAGCCTAATCACGTTTTGGTGTGTATCAGGAATGCTGTAATTCACAAGCAGTGTTTTCCCAGCTGCTGCATTATACAAACAAGATGGTTAATTAGTATTGTCATTTTAAAGCATTTTGTAAATTGACATATAGTAACGGTACTGCATATGTTGCTGAAAATGTATCCACTGGATATCATAGATCTTTAATATATATTCATCGTTTTTATTTCAGTACCTTTTTGATAAATAATCTCGCTCACATGTTTTTGCTGTAAATGTTTAGATTTTTACAACGATATTTGTGAACTGCTATACTTACATCTCATCTTTATACTGTCATTTAATTTTTACATCACCTAAATATTTGTACATCGCAAATAAAACCGATTTTTTTGCCCGTAATAAATTATTGCAATTCAATATTCAATCGACGACTACGCTCGTAATAATTCTACACACATGCTGCGTATTGCACCGCTGGCATATGGCGTGTGTCATCGTCCTTGAGGAAAGAGAGCAATTCTTAAATCGGAACTGAAGGTAGCAGTGTTGAGCTGCTGTGTGTGTGTGCGTGTGCGCGTGAGCGTCCTTGCGCAATATGTAAGAAAAACAAAACGAGGTGACTCCGACACATTCAGGTTGTGACTTATGACACCCATCAAGGCTGCTCCACGGAGGGTGCATCCGCCTTTTTAAAAATGGACAACGGAAATGAATGCTTTGAAAATAAACTGGCCATGGCTGGCTGGCCGTGGCCCTGCAAGATTGGGAACTTTGTGTTCACTGTAATTTGCAGGCTCTGGAATGGGAATGGAAGACTCTCTTCCAGGACCTTTCTGGTCCGATGGCTCGGAGCCTTCTGCAAACAGGAGCGGAGATCACGGGGAGGTGGTCACAGAAGTCGCCTGCCGGCAGCCCCTCTCTGCTGGTGTCCGCCAGCGTGATGGAGGGTGGGGGCAGTCATCGCTGCGCGGTGTTCGAGGCAAGCGCCGTGGGGCGTGCGGGGAGCGCCGTGGCCGGCGGTGATTTTGTGAGCGCGCCGTGGACTCTCTGACAGTCGGACGCGACGCAGCGTCGCGTCCAATTGCATTTTGTCAAAACGGACGTGAGCAATGTAATTAAAATAAAAAATACGATTTTTGTGATTGTATTAGCAATGTAGAGGAAAGTGATTTTATATATATAAAACATTTTTTTAAAGAGCTCTGTAAAAAATAATGAGTGTGATTTGTTGCGTTTTCTTAACACCGGTGTTATCACATTGTCAGATGTGGTTATATTTATTGTCATTTCTGCAAATGCAACCCCACCCTGTGCTGTCTGAAGAGTTGCTTCTCACCGTTTGCTTATTAAATCATCATGCGTTATGGTATTCTATATCTCGTTGCTATTACTGCTGCGAGATTCTAACTTTGGCATCATTACTTGACATATAAACTCCTCCCCCCCCCGATGATTCGACATAATTTAGGGCCACACATTCACGTAAGAAGCTATCCTTTCTTGTGCTATTTTTGCCATCTCGTTTGAATAGTTTTCTTGCATTTCACTTTCTCGTACAGTGTTGGCTCACTCAGTTAGCATGAAGGTAACCTTAACATACCATTTACATGCAATTTGCATACATCATAAGTAATTGATTAACACATTGCTCGATTAGATGCGTGCATCGTCTGCACACGAATCTGTTTTTGTTTGATGAATCGTTACAATGCAGAGCAGTCTTCGTGCTGCAGTTAGTCTCAGCGTAGGAATGTACTCCCGATTTTTAGATGAATCCTAAGTGTCTGAAAATGAGGCCTAGATACAACATTTTGTATGATCCAAATTTTGTGTTCGTTTCTAATTCACTTCTATTCCCGCCATAAGTGGCGTTACGTTTAGGAGCACAAAGACACTTTTACATTAGTACATCATGAAAATCATCCGAATATTTTTACACAAAACCACAGAACAACAATGGTACAGTTGGAGAGCCCTGACCTGTAGCATGTATTTATATTGCTTCTGATTCTGGGAGCCCAGTTTGTACCCAAATTACCTGGACCGAATCTGTTGTGTCATGCATATAAGGAGGCCTTTGGGAGGGAAAGCCCTTCGTTTCAAACAGTGTGTATTGTGCAAAATCCATCAGCGGTTCCTGAAGAACCCCCTTGTACCAAAGCTTCACATGCGAGGCAACCATAGTTTGATACTATTACACAGTGCGGTTCTGCTCCACCACCACGTCCAGAGAGTTCTCACAATATTTGTAAAATAATTTTGAGTTGCTTTATGCATTCACATCATACACAGTTTGTATTTTAACCTAATATGAATTGTTGAGCGCTCCATCGTAGAATTACGAGCTATGGATGGGCTAAATTTGGCCTTCATGAATGCGGACACATTGTAACTCGGTACATTCCGAGGGACGCATTGCAACGCGTTGTGACCTCCTTTCCTTTCCAGTTCTGTGCAGGCGTAGCGGACGAGCTGGAATTCTTCTTCCCGTTGGCCGTTGCCGGCCGCGAGGGCCCACTGCGCGAAGTCGGCACCGCTTTCGTGTCCGTCTGCTGCGACGTCACGGCGTGCGTCCTACGCCGGCTGCGGGAATATGGACGCGGTGGGGCAGACGATGGCCCCGTGAATACGTTGTACACTGCGCTATCCTCGGCTGCGTTTATGCACGGCCGACTGCGGAGCTTCTGCGACGCGCTGGCCGACCGGTCGTTCACGTGAGTGGTGTGCGCGTGAACGCGTACCGTTGCGTCGTAGCTGTGTCCGACGGGTAGCACCGCAGGCTGTTACGACACCATCTCCAGCGGATTCCGCTCCACGTGCTGGTAGCTTCTTCAGGAACTGAAGCCTGGAATGACATTAGATAGGCGTACAGCACGTCCACGAATACCTATGCAGCAGTGTTATATTGTGTTGCCAAACATTATGCACTCCCAGAACATAATGGGATGTGTACAAAATACCTTTTTTTTCATTTTATGTGTAGGTACCGATAGGGGCAGGAGGAGTATTTTCTTCTTATTTTTTTTACAGCAGTTGTGTCATATCGTATTTAAATATCACACTTAATGCTAGTACTTTATTACGTATAGGCATCTTGATGCAAAATAAGAAATTCGTTATGTGTTGCATTTCAGAGCGAACCAGAAAACAGACACATTTTCAGGAAAAATGTTCCTTATTACGATGCAGAAGAAATTAGCGTTTGTATTTTTAATGTCCCTTCAACATTTCTTGACGTTGATGCATGCAACGAGTTGAAGATGCCGCTAAGATATACCGAGGGTGTTAAAAGTCTCTGGGATCAGCCGGGTCACTGAATGAGTAACCATTAGGACAGAGCCAGTTCGGACACTTTTGTTTTATGTAAAAAAAAGTGGCTTTTAAAGCAATTTTGCCAATTTTGTATGAAACCGCCGACATTAGGAGTATTGTGAATGATGGTACAATTACCAAAATTAACGTGACACATTACTGTTCATTGCCTTTTTAGTTTTAGTGCCAATTGAATGTAAGATTGGGTGAGATTTTCGAAAAGGGCCATATGAATTAATTACCCAGTGGACATTGCAACTTCAAATGTTTTTTTTTTTACACGCCGAGAATACTTTCTTTGTATTTTCATATTTTTTTTAAAGAAGGATCATTCCAGAAATTCACTACGAGTGTTATTAGCTGGGCACTGGAATTATAAGTTAAAGAAGCAAAAGCTGTCTCCTTCATCTTGTCACTTTCATTTTCGGACTACGAACATACACGACGATCCTTAAAAATGACTTTGGTGTTGTAAAAGAGAAAAAAAAATCCTGTTAAAAAAGCGCACGCTGATTTGGCGCGTGCATGCGGCGCGTGTAGTTGAACGCGTGTGCCAGTTCGCTATGAGCAGTTGCACACTTTGAAGAGCTTCGCCATTTGATCTTGTGTGACTCCTTATTAAGCCATAAATGCCCTTTTAAAATTATGCATTTTAAACTGATGCGTTCGGAACACTTTAGCTAATTTAATCATACTTTTTTTTATATATATAAGTGCTGTACGCAGTAATTTGTTCCATTAGTAGCCCGGATCATATGCAAGTTTTGTTTTGGTGTTGAGAAACTGTGTTTGTAGTTCACCTTTAATATTTTATTCAGATGTGCAATTGACATTGCTACGCTGTTAACGATCTGTAATATTGTGATGCATTAATAAGGTTGTACGTTTTTATTACCATTACAACGATTTCAGAGTACAGAATTTGTGTTACAGTGAAGTCATACAAATAATAACTTAGAGGGAATCTACTGCTGGTTGAAGGTCTCCATATGCATTGCTGACGGTTTTAGGGTTAATCTAGATTTGAAGTTTTCGTGACTGCAGGGATCCATGCTCTTTGGTTCTTTCGGTAAAGTTACGTAGGTAAATAAATTAAATCACGTGACTTTACCGAAAGAACCAAAGAGTATGGTTATAGGGTTGTTTGACCATACTTCACCAAGCTGGTCAATGCTGGTTGGTGAAGTTGGAGCACAGCACCGTTTCAGACATCCCTCACCACTGATGTTCGCCATGGCTGGGAATCAAATGCAGGTGGATAGTTCATAGTGCAGTTCAGTGATCGAACTAGTGCACGACCGCTCCCCGCTGAAGTCATACTCGTCATGATTTGTTTTTTTACAGGCTGCCTTTGTCTGCGACCCTCAAGCAGTGGCAAGAGTTTATGTCGGGCATCTGTGACAGCATCACTGACTACCACGTTGGGGTCCTTACAACGAGCATCCTGCACGATTCGGAGAGCCACCACTGGGCAGATCCCAGGCCCTTCTATGAGGTACGTTGCAGGCCCGTGCATAGCATAATAGAATTTACATATATAGCTAACGAATCAATCTTTACACGCACAATTCATTGCATATTAAGCGAGGGTGACAATCTATTTTGATCGATGAATCGATGCATCTTTGCATGTCTAATCTTCGGCCACCATCTCCTGACTGCTCTCTTAAACCATGGGGGTAAGCTCAGCATGGCAGTATTGCTCGTGATGCCGATAGATTTTCCCATCCAGTCTAGAGCTTCGGGAGATGCTGAGTGAACTTCGGAGATGTTTCCAGTGGGGGCATGAATACGGCAGACAGTTGTTCACGATGTGTTTCAATGTTTAAGTTGTTCACCACATTCACAGTATGGAGTGTCCTTGAGTCTCCGTTTGTGCATAAGGTGTCCACAGTGTCCCGTGTGATGTTCTCATGCGATTCTGGGCCATCATTCTACTACGTTCTTGCGAGCCCACCTTGTTGCGTGTAAAACCGCAATGAATGTTATAAAACGGTGACCGAACGTCGATCATCGACCTTCCAGGTCAGGAGAGCAACTGTTTAAGCCGAGGCAGTGTGAAGCGAGGAGATTTGATCATCGGGGTCGGCTGTGAGGCTCATGTTTTCACCTTTGCGGCGCCCCCCCCCCCCCCCCTATTAATACCTACACATCTCTTCTGCGCCCACGTTTCCAAGTCCCAAAGGTCGTTGCGGCAGACCAAACTGATTTTCGGCACTTTAAGCGAGCTGGTGGTGGGGGGCGATTGAGCTCGGGGGGCGTGAATGGTGGCCAACGCACGCTCGCAGTCGCGCAGAAGCAATGTACCGCTCCGCTCGGTGCAGGCTCGCCGCTCCAGCTGCCCGAGCCCAGAATGTGGTCCCGAGTGGAGGCTGCCATCCTACGGCCCACTTGCCAAATTTACGTACATTTTCTACAATAGATAAGCGAGCGGCGTGTTACTTACATTGTGAGTGTCGCAGCCCCCCCCCCCCCTGCAGAGCATTCAATCCACCCACAATGCGGGAGCCATGGTGCCTACTCACCTATTCTACCAATTTAACGTTAATCAGGGAAAGTTCCTCGTCCTGTTTTAAAGGAATACTGACTCCGATCAATTACTCCCATCAACCCCCCCCCACCGTTCCCCGTTGTAAATGATCTACCGTGGTAAGATGTGGAGAGAGCGGTGTGTGTGTAATTGCCTATGCATGAAGTGTGTTATTGTAATGTTTTCAGCTGGGTGTTTGTATTTTCAGGGACGAGCTAACAAAGTAACTTAATTAAAAACTGATTGCTAGATTTATCAAAGCAAATTAGACACTTCTGTAGGTTGTTTCCTTTGCATAATGCAAGTCATTATTTTGAGTCGGATGAAAATTCAGAGTAAACAAACTGTGTCATAATAAATCCGCTAATCTCACTTCAAGCGCTCGGTCGGTGAGAAGGGTGGAAACGGTTCATTCGCCTCGCTTGATGAGATATTGAGAGAGGAAAAAAAAAATCCATCAGGATTTAAAGGGCATTGTTTTCAAGCATGTTATAAATGTGCAAGTGAAATATTTGGTTTTAAACATTAAAAGTAATTAAAACATATTTTTTTCAACATTTAAACATTGGCTAGTGTCGCAATATCATTTTTTATGTCCTCTATAAAAAAAAAATTGCACGCGATTTTGTCTGCAAATGTAACATAAAAACTAGGTGGTAATATATATAATTAACTTAACTTCAGCTGCTCAATGTTGTGGTGTATTGGCCGCGACAGTTCTGGTTTCAGAAACGCTGTTCCGGAGCTTTGAAGATTTTGCACAATTTGGGATTATACACCAATAAAAAAAATTCTGTCCTCATCCTCAATTCATGATGCGGGATAATGGGCGGGGCTACCTGACTAGTGAGTGCGGCTACCTGAGCAGTGGGTGCGACTTTTGGAGGCGGGAATAGTAGCTGAGCGGGCGTGACTTTGAAAAAGTAGGTTGTGCCGACATAGAAAATCTCTGCCAGCTCACCATGTGTCCCGAAATATGCCCACGAAATATTATAACGTTACACTTTTACACCTGCATACCTGCCCTGCAGGGCGAGCGTTGCTCCTTCAGCTTGCAGATGTGGCACTGCCACCTCGGCGCCCTTTGGTCCGACCTCCGGCGGTCTCTGACCCCGGCGCTTGCGCGTTCCCTGCTGGCGTCGGTGCTGGGCCGCTCGCTTGCGCCGCTGGCCGCTCGCTACGCCCGGGCCCGCCCGTCGGAGCGCAGGACGCCGCAGGTGCGCGCCGACATCACGGCCGCGCTGGCCTACTCGGCGTGGCACCTGCTGGGCGTCTGCCGCGGCTGGCGGGAGCTGCTGGAGCCGGAGGGGAGCGGCGGGGACGAGCATGCGGAGCTGCTGTCGCCGATCCACGCGCACTGCGGCTCGCTGCTGGCAACGCTGGCTGTCGGCACTGCGCCGCTGGATCAGCTACACCTGTAAGTGCGTTACACCCCGACGTGTGTCGTCGTCTTCGTCGTTGTCATCGTCATCATCGTCATCATCGCTGGACAAATACGTTACAAGGTCGCACTCGTTACACACAAAGTGCTTGCCACAAATGAACCACAATGCCTTGCTGATCTCATCGAGGAGCATCAACCTTCACGCGAACTCCGGTCATCCTCACAGAGCGGCTTTTGGCTCGCCATTGAACAAAGATGGTCACTGCATCGCGTGATTTTAGATGCGCTTCTGCGGCCGTCTGGAATGCTCTTCCTTCCAATATTAGGAAGCCACTGGAGCTACGTACGTTTAAATCTAGATTGAAAATACATTTCTTTAGAACCGATTTTTGTCCTTCCTCCGCACCTTCGATGAGCACGGTTGGCTAGGTATGGTGCGAGAGAAGTTCAACATACGTACATACATTGACCATGGTTTATCCCCTGCTGATTGATGATCTCTCAAAGCTGTCGCCATCTCTTATGGTCACGCAATGTCGCGATCCGTCTAGCTCCTGTAAACGAGCTGATTTCATCGCTCCATCTCCACGGCTGATATACTCCACTATTGTACATACAAAACTCAACAAAATAAAAGCTCTCTTTGCATTCGTTCAAATTTTTATTTTCAATCCCAAAACGTTTGCGTTGCTGTTTATCCTAATTACTTGAACAGCGGAATAAACGTGCAACAGACACCGGCTCCAGCGTCTGACAATATTATAAACCTGACGCGAAACACCTTCAATGCATCCTTTTTTTTGTTCCCAAGCTACTTTTCCGATTCAGCTAATACCTGCGTTGAACGAGTGATGCGTTTTGCCGGCGACCTTGTTTGCGTTTGGTTTACGTCAGAGCGTTCAAAGACGGGTTCCCTGCCGCGGAGAGGGCACCACGCTTGCGTAAAGATGGGCCCAGACCTGGCCTCGCTCCTCTGTGGCTGCAGTGGATGAGGCCAGGTCTCTTTGGCAAAGGGCCAGAGAGGTACGTGGCATCTCTCGCACATTACCCTTCCTTACCTCTTGCACCTGTGTGCGTGTGCAGCCCAATTGTGTATCGACTGCTAGATGAGGGCCTATCCACACTGTGCGGATCACATTGATTGGGCATACTTCACCTCGCTGGTCACCGCAGGTTGGTGAAGATGTGGAACATAGACGTGGGAGTGCAGAAGAACAGTACAACAATGCACTGTCCCATGCTGCCCACCATGTCGTCCCACAATCTAGAACACCTGCTATGCATAGCGGTTACCCATCCAAACATTATCCAGGCTCAATTCAACTTCGCTTTCGGCATCTGATGGGATCGGGCACTTTCTGGGTGGTTTGGTCATTAGCTATTGGATGAAGTTCCTGCTCTAGCTATGTTGTTCGTGGGGGTTGACCATACTTCACTACGCTGGTCAATGTGAGTTTGTAAAGGGGTGGGCGTGGGGGGGGCAGGCAGAGGGGGAAAGGGCAAGTCAATTCAGATATCAATTTACAGTGATGTTAGCCATGTATTGGAATTGAACTCAGATCATCAGTTGCATGGTGCAGTGTGCTATTCACTGCACCACCATTCCACCCACACTCGAGTGATAGGAATTAATAAAGGTTTGTATTTGGATACAGCATTACCACTACCACCACTACATGTGGGACAATATGTCGGCTCACTCGCTCGTGCTGCCGCAAGTCTCGAAACGTGCTCCCAGAATAAACTGAAATAAACCAATGCTGACCGGGACGCGTTAACGCTCTCGTTTGGGTTTGTGCAGTGCAATTCAGACTCTTGTGGCGTCTAAATGCGACCACATCTCAAGACGCTCTCAGGACACAGCGGGTGTTTTTCATTGTATAGAGAGAGAGAGAGGTGCTAGGTCATAGGCAGAAGCAAAGCAAAAGAAAGGTCTCGAGTCCTGAATAGGGGCAGGCAGTCGACGGCATGGATTGGCTGGGGAGAAGGGAGTTTGAGACTCAATGAAAACCCCGAGAGACTTGAAGCAGTCGTCGGATAAATGTTTGAAATAATTGTTAACTAAGACAAGCACATTTAAACAGCACTGAAAATGACGAATGGACCATAAACAGCATTTTGGTCAGTAGACCACGTGGGAGAATCTTCCGTGTTGCTCTCGGAGACGGCCTTCACCCTGCGGCAGAGTTGAGTGTGCGCGCGTGCGACGCTGGGCCGGCCTTGCCCTCTCTGGCGCGTGTCCGTGTGTGGGCTCAGGGTGTACGAGCACGTCAGGCTGTTGCTGGCCCAGCCTCGGCTGGACCGGGATCTCCTCGTGCAGACCCTGGCGTTTGAAAACGGGCTGCTGTCCAAAGCGCTGCTCGTCAACACGGGTGCGGCACGATCTATGCGCGCAAACTCACAGATCTCATTCCGTGCAATTTGCATTTCCTCAGCTGGCAGCGCGCGCACGCACGCGCGTGTTTATTTGCGGGACGTAGTCACTGCGCGGGAACACATATTTACATTAAACAGATTGTTTTATGTCTTTAGTCATGGCTGCGGAATTGAAAATAAAAGGCAATATATGTGCTTTAAAAGCAATTTTTCAATCTTCAATGACAGAATAAAAAGGTGCGCGTGTCACAGGCACTGTTTCTCCTGCTGATTGAGTGCATAATTAAGCCAGGCAAGATAGTTGAAAGGCTGTCCCTGTGGACGCGTATGGAAATGATGTAAAGACGTTAAGAGTTGTAGCAGCATGCATAGCGCAGGAGGTCTCCAGAGTAAATCTTGAAAAAGGCTGATTTGGCAGCGTGAAGATCAAAAGTATACTGGTAGCATGGAAGGGTTTATTGGCAACAAAGGTATGAGTGGTATGCCTTCACGGACACGTGGAATGAGTCCTGTGGATGTGCTCTTTGGCGACGCGGATATGCGCGCCGTCGCTTACTGTTCTGACAAAGACGGGATTATGTCTCCTGCACTGTTGCGTGCGTCTGCGTGACGGGGTTTGAATTGTGGCCCAGGTCACGGTAAAGTGCCAGCTCTCGGCTAAACAACAAGCGGTTTCACTTTTCCCCCCTCTTTTACACTGTTCTCATGGATTTGAGCCAAGTGTTTTTTTTCTTCCCCTCACCCAGTTCTTACAAAATGGATTTTGAGTTTAGCCCCGTGCTGGAATTCCAATTGAGGTCAGTAGCTGCCGACTACACGGGCAAGTGACTCTCTTTGGAGCACATGTTACGCTCGGCGGAGACTGAAAGGAAAAAATTAAGCTTTTGTCTGTTGGCACGGCCCGTAGATTGAAAACTCTGGAGGGGCTTATTATAGCGGAGTGATGACAAGTTCTGTCATCACCCACATTCAGAAAAACACAGTCATGGATGCGACGTTATTAGCTTGTTCATCACACAGCTTGACATTCACGCGATTGAGCAGTCTTGTTCTGATCATGTCACTGTGCATTCTCCTGTGCCCAGTAGACAGATTAACTGAACCGAGTACATTAGGAGGAAATAATCTCGAGTCATTTTAAAGGGGCGTGTTCTGTCACCGCTAATACCTTGCATGCAGCAGTCAGTTTGTCACATTGCTTTTGAGAGTTCATGTAAAAACCGGCTTTGCTTTACTAAAAAGACTATCTTAACCGCACTGTGAAACAGTGCATCAAGCACGCCAAGAGCAGAAACGGTTGGCGACTTGTAATTAATTACATCGTAAAATATTACAAGTCACGATAAGTCTGTAATTTTAATGCTCGCGTGATTTATGGCAGCACGTTGCATCAGTGCAATGCGCTTATGAACTCGCGACATCACAGTTACGAGTTATTTCTTTTTCCCCCGCATCGTGGTCCCTCCCCGTGTCCGTTGGCGCACACGTAATCCGTCACGACGGGCCCCATAATTGCCAGGTCAGAGTTGCGGTGTTCTTGATAATGCAAAAAAGTGTACGGCCCCTGTCTACATCGAGTTCACGGCTCCCGACCCCGGCGCTGTTTTGGCAGGGGTCGAGCAGTGGCGGCCGCAGCAGCGGGCGAACGCGGGGCCGGAGGGAGGCGGCCGCTCGCTGGCACAGGCCGTGCTGCTCACGCTGGGCTCCTGCGAGGGCTCTCCCTGCGTCCTGCGTGACGTGATGCGGGAATACCTGGACAGGCACGCCCTCTGGGACCACGTGGTCATCTCGCCCGAAGGTGAGCCCGGCCTCTCGTCTGCTGGCTCACGGTCAGAGGTCGCAAACGGGTTTTGATTCCTTACCCGTACCCGGCCGTACCAGGGTCGCAAACGGGTACCCGTACCCGGCCGTACCCGTACCCTACCCGTACCCAGCCACAATCAGGTACCCGATACCCGTACCCTACCCGTACCCGGCCGAAATGAGTGACAAACAGTTACTCACCAGTGACTCACGGTCTACCCGAACCCGTACCCGGCCGCACCAGGGTCACAAATGAGTATCCGTACCCATACCCGGCCGGGTATGGGTAGCCGGGTATCGGGTAGGGTACGGGTATCGGGTACCCGGTTAAGACCTCTTCTAACGGTGTTCTCGCGGTGTTCACGCGGTGTTCCTGGCGAGCACTCCCGCGCTTCTTTGTTGCTCGCCCCTGGGACGGAGCAGCTGGGACACCAAGTTTTTAGCGCTTTCTAGATAACGTGAGCATATTAGTTCTGTCCTTTTGTGCGCACCTTTGTCTGCCTCTCGATCTATCTATAGTAGGGAGAGGGGGACTGTTATAGCTGGTAAAGGTTATCCAATATGCAGAATGAAAGTTAGTATATAATTGTGTTGCTATTCGGAACTTACCCTATTGGGTAGTGGCCTAATTGATCAAAGGAGGTTGCATGGCAGCATGGACCCAGCACTGATTCAGATATCTCTCCTCACTGATGTTGCCCGTGACCGGCAATTGGACTCAAAATGCAGTGCGCTAACAACTGTGCCATCCCTCCACCTCAAAGTCCAATGATATTGCACTCAAAAAACATTGATTGTTCGCTGTTAAAACTCCCGTACCTTAACAATGTTTTTTGTTGTAAAGAGACTGGACCTCTCACTAAATGATTGTAGGATTTTCACCACCGGCTCGGGGCCCATTCATTGAGAAGAGCAACGCTTGTCTCGTTGGAGCAGCGAGACACTTTGCCATGACGTATGGGAAGCTGCCCTGGTGGAGTGGATAGCGCACTGGACTTGCAATCCAGAGGCATTTGGAGCAGGTTTCTGAAACCCCCCCTCCCCCCACCGCGTATGTCCACCCAGCAGTATAAATGGGTTACACAACAGTTAGTCGATTGGCAGGTTGCTTGTGGTGGGGTAATGTGTGGGTAGTCCCACCCCTTCCAAAATATCTGGCCAGCATTGGAAGAGTAGGCCAAATCCACTCTGGAGGGGTTTCTCTCGAGAGCTCGATTTAGCCGAGGCCCTTCCGCCAGCAGTGGCTTGAGCAAGTAATTGCAGGGATGCACCGTTATCTTTTTACATATCGAATAGAACAAATTAATAAAAGGGGGACTGAGCGGTCCCATACGGTATATGTCTTGCCATCACTGGTTAATCAACCCGGGTTTGCACCGGCCACGGCTGTCGCTCACATGCCACTCTGTGCCTGCCTCTGTCCCTCTGCACGCCTCTTGCGGTGATCCTCTGTGGCCAGGGGACGGGAGCCAAGAATCGGCCGTGAGCGAAAGCCTGCGCCTCCTGCTGTCTCCGGCCCGGGATGTGCTGCTGCTGCCCGTGTTGGAGCTGCTGGAGGCCTCGAGGGCGGCCGGGAGTGATGCGGCAAAGGAATTGCCGCCCTCTCTCGTCGGCAAAATCCCCCCTGAGTGGGGGTTTTCGGCGTCGCAGAAGCAGGGATTTCCAGGTAAGGGAGACATGAGGTGGCGCAACGGTCAAAGGTAAAGGTGCAACCCTCCAATTTCCCTGCTCTCCCCGCTGCTGGTGGAAGGACCTCCAGCAGAGCGAGCACTCGAGAGCCCTAAGATGGAGCTCTAGAGAAGCCCTCTAGAGGAGGGTATTTGGTCGGCTCTATCCACAGTTTACTCGTTTACGTGACAGAGGCGGGGGGGGGAGGAGGATTTATGAAACGCATCCATTGTGTCAACCGCTGCGCCTTGAGGTTGAATAGGACCAGCGACCTCTGGATTGCAAGTCCAGTGCGCTGATCGTTACATCACGGCAGGATTCTGTGGCCAGCCATCTTTGCAGGATCTGAGACAAAGGACGAAAGAGCCGCCGCTTATGAAAAGCTACAACACCACAATCAAGTTTAGTGTCACTCGAGGTCATCTGCCGAGGCTGTGTTAGGGCACGTAGCCAATAGCATCTCATTATTCCCACCGCAGGAATTATCTCGCAGAGCAGTTTAAAAATCACCCGCTATGTGCCTTGAACGTAACATTCTCGTAATGAAGCATCAGCAGCAGCTACACACTTATGAAAGAGTGAGTATGGTTATAGCCAATTTAACGGACATATCATTTGCAGAAATGAATAGGTGCCATTTTGTTCGTATTATTACGCGTAAAAAAAAAAATTCCCGCGCTGAGATGGCCGAGTGGAAGCAATCTTGGAGCCGGGCTCGTGAGGCAAGCAGGCGCAAGCGCCGCCCTGCGTGCAGAGTTAAAAAATCTGCCTAAACGGCCTTTCTGAAATAAGACCTTTTCCGTGTCATGTCCCGCCGTTGTATTTTACACTGCTTCTCGCAGTCATCCATCACTGTTTTCATATGCATATTGTGATAATCCATCAAAGGGGCCTTTTTGTAGCTGCGAGTTTTTGCCAGCCGTCGCTCATCAATCATCGGGCAGAGTCGTGCCGCCTAATGCGTGTGGCTCGCTGGCAAGAGGGGGCGGGCCGACTAAGATAGATCTGTATGTAATTAGGCAAGGCAAAAACGAGAGATGGCGTGCGGGGGAATTCAGCACGGCTTCCTAAATGCAGCTTTTGTAAATGTTAGCAGGGGGAAGTCCTGGTGGGTTTTTTTGTTGTTGGTGAAGAATCGATGCAGAGCCATATAGAGGTAAAGACAGGGGTATTGGTGGGATGTGTTTCCCTGGCACTATATCTTAAAAAAAAATCAATACGTGTTGAAGCATTTTATGCATCATAGATCAGATACTTTGGGAAGGAAGGATTACGTTTCCCCAACGCATCGATTTGCTGATGGGAATAAAAAGCTTAACACATATTATCAATTGAGCGCATCTGCTTTGTGTTAAATAAATAAAGTATAATATGCATTGTGAATACCGTCGGATGTCTTAATTAAGTAGTCCACGGTGTAAAGGTTGTCAAACACCTTTTAACATCCTTCAGGCACGCTAGAGGTCCTGCCCGTCTCACGTCTGGAAAGCGTCCTCTGTTTCCTGCCGCTTTGCACTTCGCCTTCATTATCGGGGGGAAGCGATCACCGGGAGGCAATGTGATCAGTGACATATATATACATGGTGAAAGATCGCAAATTGTCTCACAAAATGTGCTGCCTTGAATTGTATTTAACAAGATGGAAATTAACAACTGAGAATAATGTATTTCATGTACAGAATAGCATATGGAGTGGTGGCGCAGTGGTAAGGGCACTGCACTTTGAAACAGCCATCATCAGTGGCGAGTGATATCTGAACTAGTCGTGGGCACTCTCATTGTCGCCAACTCACATTGACCAGCGTGGTGAAGTATGGGCAAACAAACCCCGTAACCGACAAGGCACAGGGAGGCCTTCACTCATCAGTGGCTTGACATTACACACGAAGGTAATTGGATACATTTGGCACGCGAAACAAGCCATCTCCTCCTGCCGCTCCACACGACCGACCTTCCCCTTGCGTGGTCCTCCAGGCACCGTGGACTTTGTGGAGCGAGCCCTCGAGGCCACCGTGCAGACGTTACCGCTGGCCGCGGCATCTATTTCCACGCCCATCAAGGTCTTCTTCTCCTCGGTTGCTCCTGAAGACGGCGGCGGCACTGCCGGCGGCCTCTCGAAGCTCCGGCCGCCCCACGGCTCGCTGCTGCTCTACGCCCTCTGCGCCCTGCTCTGCCGAATGCTGAAGGACGGCAATGCCGTGGAGGAGGCCACTGGCGTCACGCTGGACCGGGCCGCGGCGGAGGCGTTGGCGCTCGTGGCGGACTGCGTGCGTGCCGTGGCGATGGAGGGGCGCGATGATAGTGGCGATGGCGGCGGTGGCGATGGTTGCTCCCCGTCAGTGCGACGCACTGTACAGGCCTTGAGGAAGCGGCGGCCCGGCTGGGTGGAGGCCACCCTGGCACGGGCGGCCAGGATCGTTGGAGCACAGTGAGTCTGTGCAGACGTTAACCCTCACTTCTTATGACTGACTCTACTGATGAGACCCATAAGGTCAAAACCGGTCCAGCATTTGCTTGGTCAAACAAATGGTGCTGGATAATATTGGTCTCAAAGATGGACTTTAAAATATGTGTATTTATATGTGAACGGAGTTCTCATTATACAGCATATGCTCTTACTTAGGTATATAGGTAGGCTGTCTGGAATCATATCTGCCTGCCTGCCTATCTATTTGTCTGTTCAGGTCAGAGATTTGGAATATATTGGCACACCTGGCACACCACATCCAGTATAGCTTTCGCTGTGACTGGGCCACTCCTCAGGACACTTCGCTGGAAGGAACGATGACCGGTGGTTGAGACTAACAACAGAATGGCAACCAAAGGAGGGAAGATGCCTGCGAGAATGTCTACCACGGAGATGTCGCGTTGAAATCGACTCGTGTGCAGGAGCTAGATGGATTGTTACATTTCAGGACCATAAGAGATGGCTATGTATGAATGTATGTAGCTATTCATGCTCATCAGCGGTGCGGGAGATGGGACAACAAACTAAACACATTAAAGGCTTGGGGTGGCCTTGATCAAGCTGTAGATGGATCAGTTAATGATATTGTTGACATGCATCGAATATATACAATTCTAGAACATTATATTAAAAATGTTGCTTTAAAGGTGAATGAAACGGACGAGACTGAACACGTGGGACAGACACAATAGAAAATAGATGAGAGAATCTATTCGTGAATCAAATCATACATCTGATTTGTGGCAGTTCATGAGATCATGGGGGGTGGGGAGGGAAGGATATTCTTGTTATATCTCTACTGTTTACCATACATCCATCTGCCGAACAAACCTGCCTTCATGCCTCTGCCTGCCTACATAGCTCTCTCTCTATATATATACTATACACAAACCCACGGTGGAATACGTACACGTTTTTTTTTGCACAGTAACAATTTACTTTTTCACTCCTCTTGTGAAATGTAAGAATTTTATCACAAAGGTAGCACCTTTGTACATGAAGGCCTTTTAGGTTATAGAGACATTTTTTGCTCAATCATAACTTCAGGTGGATTTTTTTTTTCGATTTAATACACTCAACATCAAATGACTCTTATGGGAGATTCGGGTCAAGCGACGCATTTTTTCCCCCCTCTAAGGCACCGTGCGGCAAAGCAAAAACGATTCTGAACAAGGCCTAATAGAAGGAGGGATAAAGTGTCCTGTGATGCTGTTTCTCAGTAGCCGCCAGCACAAGTGCTGCTAGTCGGTCGCTTCTTGAAAGGCGAGAGACGTAAAACAGGGACCGGCGCTTCGACTTGCAGCCCTTTATTCCTTTTCCCCCCCTCCGGCGCCCCGCGAATGCAACGCGGTGATTTGTGGCGGAGGCGACCATGCAGAGGCCGATTAAAAAACGTGTTGTGATCGCATACCCCCGTGACTGCAATTGACCCGACTCAGAGGATGCGATGGCGCTACAGGGCCTGCCACGGCGCCCCAACGCCCACCGTATCGTGGTGGTGGTGGGGGGGGGGGCACCGAAAAATAATTAAGGGCCCGTGTTTGCGTGATAATTGTCTTAAGGGGCCAAGGTGCACGGCCCACCGTGTCAGGTTCCTTAAAGAGCATTGCCGTTGAATATTTATTGAAATCCTTTCTGCGTAACGCCCAATGGGTCTGGAAGGCATGCTACGGTCGTAATTGTCTGTTTGTTTAACGGGTGATCGTTTTCGCCGTTCGGTTTTAAGGAGGGACAATTATGAAAATTAAATATAGCAGCATTTGTGCTTTTAATGAGTATTTATATAATTGTGCTGTGAATTTAACACAGCTAACCGTGCACTTCCATCGCGACTGTTCAAAAACCTTCATTGGGACGGGTTGATCTTTGAAAATTTCGTCCTTTAAAACGTAACATGAAGAGCAGATTATTTTCCCTCGGCCGCTCGACGTGCTTTATGACGACATAAGTAAGAGTTATTGTACTTGGCAGGTTTGTATCAGAACTGAGTCCTGTGGAAATAATGCATTGTTTTACCCAGTTTTATGGGCAGGCCTTGCGCTTTGCATGTAAGTGAACTGTGGGACCCGGCTGATTTTTTTTTTTCCGCGGACCTGTCAGGGAGATTAATAGCTCATCATTACGCGCGAAAATGAGATAGCACATGACCGTTGCTTCGCTGGACCAAGAAAAGTACGGCAGAGCGCGGAGGCGGGGGGGGGGAGAAATAGCGCTGCGGCATTTGTATTACATGTGCTTGTAATGAATTGGGGAGACTTGCCACGTCGGTTAATGCGCTGGGTGTTTAATGGACCTATTCTGCCGTGCATTTTTACACGGCGGCGGCAAAAAAAAAGTAGCCACTTAGCTTATCGTCACCACCAAGAGTGTGCCGCATTCAAGATGGTTGTGCCTATTTATTTGTTTGCGGTTTTAATGAGCGGGACAGGTACGGGCTAGGCAATCAGCCGCCTGCACCGTGTGCGATATAACCTTTTGATCAAGAGCGTTTTTCCACAAAGGTGAAACATTTGCTGTTTATGCCTCTTCCTGGTGCTCTCACACGGGGCTAATGAAGATGGAGGCAGTAATTCATAGCCAGAGCCTTTGCCAGTTCACTGTGCGCCTTTTCTAATGACATGATTGATAGGATGGTATGGGCTGGGCTTGGAGGAAATTAATCATCCCATGCCTCCGTTTAATCATCCCTTATATCATCGAAATGATTCATGGTGCCTGCAAAAGAGACACGAATATAGATGTTATTGGGCTATAGGAGGAGTTAAGCTGTGTCTATCCACATAACTCCTTGCATAAATCCTTGAGTTGGACCTTAACTGCCATTTTACCTAAAATAATGTGGTTTTATGTGATTCTCCAAATAGTTTTCAGAACAGATGAAATGCTTATATATCAGCTTGTGAGTGCGCGTGTGTACACCATATGCTTATGTACCTTTTATCACCTCGCATACATTTCCTGCACGCGCCTATTCGAGCCCGACGCTATTGACGCCGTGCTCCCTCAACCTGTAGGAAGTGACCGTCATGGGGGGGCGGCGCAAATTAACTTTTTCGCTTTTCGTTCCCGTGCGCAAACTAGCGTCGGCCCTCCGCGATGCAATTTCAGAAGGGACGGGAAAAAAAAAATAACGTTTTAACCTTCGCGTCTTCGGATGGCGGCAAGGACCGGATTCTTTTTTTTTCTTTCTCCGTCCTTGTTTTGAAAATGCACACTTTTGGGAGCGAGCGTTTTGCCCGTGAGGCTGGCGGTGGGACATTTAATCTTTTTGCACGCGCGTTCGCGGCCCCCGGAAAGCACACGAGCGAGCGTCTGTTTACGAGTGGCTCCCCTCGCCTCCGAGCCGCTGATGGCTTTAGTTTTCAAAGAAACACTTTCCTTCTCCTTGAGGCGAACACACCGTCTCAGCGGGGGGGGGGGGGGGGGGTACGGCAGACCGCATGTCTCAGTACGCGCAATCAGAAAGCTGCTTTAATGTCTAACGGCTCCGCTCTAAGCACCGTCGTCGGCGTAGTCTCCACGTCACGCGCCCTGATTGCTCATCCCAGCTGTAATTTACTGTGAGAAACATGCGGGCCGCTGTGGTGTGGCCAGCGCAAGCCCTTGCTTTGGCAGGTGCCGGCGCGGTGGGTGTTGCTGCGATCGTGGCGATTCTGCAATCTTGTGTTTTTTTTAGTGGACGGCGTGATCGCGTAGCCAAACTATTTCTGAAGTAATGAACTCGATTCTGCGATTAAAGTTTTAAATAAATCGCCGATATGCACCCCATTAACGCTTTCCATCACATTCTCTTTCCGGAATCATCGATGACGTGGCGATTTAAGGACTTAATTTTAAAAGTTCGTTTAATTCCTGAATAATCTTTAGTGTAGCCAACAGTGCAGCGTGTTATGAGCGTTACAGATCGTAAGTCTTATTTCGCGACGATCATCGTTCCATCGTATCGTAACGAAAGATATCGCGGCAACCGAAGTGACTGCTGCCTCCGCCGCCCTCACTTGGAGTTGCCGACAGGAGCTCCGATGTTTGTGCCGGTGTCCCGTGAGTGACAGGCGTTTACGTTGCCCTAATTGCTTGTGACGGGCGGCCCTGTCTTTGTCTTTCCATACGAGTGCCGTGGCCTTTTCCCAGAGCGGGTATGCGTTACGTTTTTTATGATAAATTCTCACGGTGCCTATCTTGCTCCTGTGTAATAGGTGTGGTCTATTTAAACTTGCTTCTGTTTACTGTGTAATTGGCCCCTGGTGAGTTTTATTTGCCCTATTTATTGCGGATATGAAAACAGCTTCAACTGGCTCATCGCATCGGCACACACTTACAATTAATAATGCCCCGTGTTTTACCCGGCAAAGCCTCACCGATTTTCAAGATTTTTATGCGTTTTTGAGAGAGTCCTGCATTATTTTGTTATGGCCAATTGCATTCGTGAGTGTTTGGCACGTGGGACAACTTTGGAGGATCGGGAGAAAACCCATGCGTACAAGGGGGGAAACTGTGAAATCCACACACTCATGGATTCAAGAATCCACCGCCTTTGGGGAAAACACTCAAATCTCCACACTCATGGATTCAAGAATCCACCGCCTTTGGGGAACACACTGAAATTTCTACACTCATGGATTCAAGAATCCATCGCCTTTTGTAGCAGTTTCTGAATAGATGAGAAGTGAAGTTTTGAATTGTCTTAAAACTGGAACGACTTTCCTACTTTTCCCAACACTTCACATTTAAACAAAAAAAAATATACGCTAATTTTCTCATCCATTATACACGCAATAATGTCTACCAAATGTTTGTTTTAATCATCTACAATCTAACCTTATTATAATTTTGTCAATTACAATAACTGTGTCATTGATATTAAGAATTATACGACTAAATTTTGATTTAAAGCTTTTGTGACTGCAGGGATTCATATTTTTGGTTTATTCGGTAAAGTCACGTAGAAGGGAAATAATAAAATAATATAAATATATTTTTTATATTTTCCCTTCTACGTGACTTTACCGAAGGAACTAAGAATAATTATACGACTATGAGGTTGCACTCATTAAACACAATGTGCTTGCCACAGATGAACCACAGTACCTTGCTGATCTCGTTAAGGAGCATATAAGCCATCACACAAACTCCGGTCATCCTCACAGCCGCTTCTGGCTCACCATCGAATAAAGATGGTCACTGCATCGCTCCCTTTCAGATGCACTTTTTCGGCCGTCTGGAACGCTTTTCCTTCTGATATTAGGAAACCACTGGAGCTATGCATTTTAAATCTAGATAGAAAACTCATTTGTTTGGTAAGTCACTAGTGGTCATTCTATCTATGGCCTCGCTCCCGTTAGAGGAATGAGGAATTTTTACCGCTGGCTCAAAGCTGTAAACAGGAGATGAACACCGCCAAAATGATCATTTGAGAATAATTTTTTTTTACCATACTTCACCATAGTGGTCAGCATGGGTTGAGGAAGCAGGGTGTGTGTTGGGGAGAGGGTGGTGCAGAACTGGTTCAGATGCCGCTGTTTGACACTGATGTTAGCCGAGGCCCGGCATCGGACGATGCCGATGCCTTGACTCTGTCTCGCGCGATAACGCGGGTGGCTCATTTTAATGGCGTCCGAGGCCCACGCAACCATTCACAGTTGGTTGCTGATGTGAAGGATGCGTTACGCTAGGCAGGCCGTTGCGGCTGGGAGTCGGGGGACGTGGTGCCAGGCTGTTGCGAGGATCCTCCCAATTTGCCAGGCTAATCCATCAGCGACGACAGAGAAATTTGCTGCAATTTGTTTTGAGGCACAAGCGGGATGCGGCGAAGGAGAAGGAAATCCAAAGCGGCACCTGCGCTCACGGGCTCGCGACGGCTGTGGTTTTTGCCCGTCTCGTCGCCGGCTCAATCTGCGTACCCACGCGGACGCGCCGCGTGCTCGCACGCTCGCTCCTCCACGCTCGTGCCCACACGCAAACGCACGTGCAAGGTGCGTGTTTGCGCGCCGACGTCTCTCGCTTTGAAATAAAGTTAACGGGGGGCGTTGTTTCAAACGCCCTGTCAGATGGTGCTCTTGGTTTGCCGGCGGTCGGCAAGTCAAGTGCTGCGTAAACCATAAGAAACTCGGTGCTTTGCGGTAAGATGCATTCCATGTACTTTGTAGCTTTGTTTGTTCTTCTAGAGAAAATGTCAAGGTTATTATTTTTTTTTTAAGCCACCTATGCAAACATTTTAGAGCAGCGGTCGCGTTTTTAGCAACCGTGACAAAGCATAAAATCACACGAGACAGCTTTTTAATCCGTTTGGGCAAAATGCGAGCAGGCGCATTCGTGAAATGGAAAAAAATGTATCCACAGTGTTCCTTTTATGAATTTACTTCCGCTGTTAAATATTTGAGTGATGTCCTTTAGGCTTCTTTGTAAGATGAGTATTTGGTCGTGGCAGGCTTGGCATACATTTCTACAAATACAGAGTTAACGGCGCATGACGAAGTGCATTTCTTTACATTCAATGACAAAGGTAAAGGCACAGTTCTGCAATTACTCGCTCATGCCACTCTTGAGTTGGAGGGAGCTCTAGAGAGACCCCCCATTCAGACCAGTTCTTCCAGGCTTGCCAGACAGCTTGGAAGAGGTGGGAGTATTCACACTTTGCCCCACCACCACACACAACCTGCCGATCGACTGTGGTGAACCTATTTATACTGCTGGGTGGATAGAGGTTGTTGGGGGGATGGATTTAAGAAACTTGCGTTGTTGTTTCTACTGCCGCTACCAGGGGCATCAATTCGAACCGGTGACCGCTGTATTAGTCCAGCGGGTGTGAACCACTCCACCACGACACCATTCTTACTATATTCTTGGTTCTTTCGGTAAAGTCATGTAGAAGGGAAATAATACAATAATATAAATATAAAACAATAAAAATTCTCACGACGTTTCGACTGCAACACAAGCAATCATCATCAGGTGTGAAATCCACAGCAAGAAAATTTGAAAAAAGTGAGAATTTTTATTGTTTTATATTAATATTATTTTATTATTTCCCTTCTACGTGACTTTACTGAAAGAACCAAGAATATGAATCCCTGCAGTCACGAAAGCTTTAAACCATTCTTACTTTCAACAACAACAACATCCCCAAAATACCGAGGCTTGAAAGTTTGCGCGAGCGAGCGAGCTAGCACGCACGTGTGCTCGCGTGTGTGTGAGTTGCGCGTGTGCTCGCGCGTGTGTGAGTTGCGCGCGTGCACGCGCGTGTGTGAGTTGCGCGTGTGCTCGCGCGTATGTGAGTTGCGCGTGTGTGTGTGTCGCAGGCGGTGTGACGCAGAGAGCGGCACGCGTGGTGCGGCGCGGCCGCTTGTGCTGCCGCCAGCAGCTCCGCCTTCGCGCCGGAGGCCAGGTGGTCCCCTATACCTGCGCCGCATCCATCACGCTGTCAGCACCAATGAGGTATGGAAATGAGCACTTGATTGGGCGGCTGTCGGGGCTTGCGCGAAAGTCACGGCGGGGTCAGCCTCGCCAACCCAGGGACCCGGGAGGTGCTTTGATATTACAGCAGATTATTTGCTCTGCAGTTCAGCGGCCGGAGAGCTCGCTGTGCATTGATAAGTCTTTTATTTGAGTCCAGAGGTTTCCGGTCCCACAGCTCTGCGAGGTGAATGCTCCAGTTCAAGCAATAAGATACACAAACACATGGGCTACCTTTTGAGTTTGAATACGGGAGCAGTCGCCTTTTTATACGAAAGGGCAAAGATAAGACTGTGTCCATATGAATTTCTTTGTTTCGGGAAATGTTCTATTTAATCTTTACAGACTTTTATAATCACTATTTACCAAACCTGATGTGCCCTGACATTCTAACGTTTTTTTATTAGCTGGCGGTGGCGGCGGGTGGTCGCCGCCAGCTCTCTGCAGTGATATCCGAGGTTTATTGCCTCGGCCCTTTGTCATTTCATCGCATCTTCGGAGACCAGGCGTGCCGTTTACTTAATAATTGGGTGTTCGTTTTTTTTTAGATGTGGCTCGCACAGCAACTGGGAGGGGATAGAAGAGTTCAAGTGGAGCAGACCCCAGCGGAGTTTGTGCTTTCGGATTCCGAGCCTCCTTCAGACTTTAATCCTGTGAGCAGCCTCTGCCACATTGGCACCGAGCCATTACAACAGGTCTGTACCCCTTGTCGGGTGACACATCTCGCCCTCCTGCATTAGAAATTAGTTTTGCCATTTGTATTCTTTGGGAGTTACGAAAGCGGGGCAACGGTTGGCACGCTGGACGCTTGCAATCCAGAGGTTGTCGGTCCAATTCCATCTCCCGGTGTGTGCGGCAGTTGAAACAATGGAGCAAGTTGCTCAAATCCACAAAACCCAGCGGTCTTTGAATGCCCAGCAGTATAAATGGGCATGCCGCAGGTAAGCCATTGGCAGGTCCGCATGTGATGGGGTAAAGCGTGGGTACTCCCACGTATTACCAGCCATCTGGCCAGCGTGGAAGAGTAGGCCAAAGATATAATCTCGAGTGGCTCTCTAGAGCTGCCTCAAGTGGAGGCCCTTCTCCCAGCAGTGGCGTGAGCGAGCAATTGCACGGCCGCACCTTTATCTCTCTGCTATTGGTGTTTGTGCAAGCCCGTGCAGGTCATCCCTGTGACATGTGAACATTTCACAATGTCACTTCTGCCGTGTGACAGACCCACAATGCCACTGCTTCGCAAGCATCAACATAGCGACGTTAGAGCGGTTGCCCTGGGTCGGGGCATGTAAGTGAACCGTGCAAGGGCCGTACAAATTCTCCGCAACAGGTGGGGATGAAATGCAATCGACGATGGTTCACACTTTCTTCAATGTGTACATAAGAATGATAATATGACGAAAGCACGCTCTGTGTGTGTGTGTGCATCATTGGAGACACTCAGTGGAAACTATTCTGCCCATTTCCCCCCCCTAAAGGTGCCACTAGGGTTGCCACCTCGCACGAGCGATGCCAGGGTGGTGACATGGCCCAGTGGTAGCGCATTCCTCATTTCAGAATCAGAATATTAATTTCATACTGGAGGAATCCGACGAGCTATAAAGCTCTTTTTTTACAGATGTCCAAATGTAACAGATTTGTTGCAGAGTTTCACGGTTCGAATCCAGCCGGCCGCCCTGATTATTGCTGCGAGTGTAATCAGCACAGTGGACGCCTCAAGATCCTCTTCTCCCCGTTCGCAAGAGTACGCCATTGTGTGCCAAATTAGAAAATGTCCCACAAGTTTCTCATTTGGGATTTTACGTGGCAATTATTGCCTCTTACTGGTAGACGAATGCCCCGGGTCGCTCATGCAAATGAGACCGGTCACCTGAGTTCTCACCTGCTTGATTACAATACACTTTAAACCTTTCTCCATTTTCCCAGATTGCCCTTTTATTTGACGTAATATTGAAAGTCCCATTGTTTTTGGCGGTGGCGTGAAATAATTAACCCTCTTAAGAATATGCATCTTCACGTGCTTCTCCTCTCTGTCGGTTCTGTGAGATACAATCTCCTTCCCACGTGCCGTTTTTTTTAAAATTTTCGCTGCACCCACTCGGCGCGAGGCAAACCTCTAACGCCGACTGGTCCAACGACGTGTTCACTTTCACACGAGGCCCATGCGTGCGCGCTGGTGCAAATGTGTCGGACGTACGCCATTTACGTCGCACAAAAGTGCGCGGCATTGAAACCAGTCAGCACTCTGCCAACGACCGACCTTTTGACGATGCAGCAGGCTACTATTTGCCCAATCGTATGGGTTCGCTTTCACCTCTGCCAACGCTGGTGTTTTCTTTGTGACTCCGCAGCCAAATTCACCAGTCCGACCACTCCAGCCAGCCGAGTAGGTGGGGCCCAATAGGGAAACCTAACAACCTCTCCGAGTGAGTGATTCTCAGCGGTTGGAGCTGACGTACAAATGGGAGGCTGCTGCGCATGCATGCAAGCGAGAATTTTCGTTAAAGGAATTAATGTAGCCTGACGATTATTGGCCTGTGCGCACATACATTAGGGGAATAAAGTGAATCCTGGCAGACACACCACAATAGATAAGAGACCCACCCGACTTTGCAACACTTTGCCGAGCCCTGTAGCCAGGCCTGCGTTTACCGAGACCAAGGTCGGTCAGCTGTGTGAGTGTGAAGCCGATCCTTGTTTGTTACTCTCAGGCCTCACTCTTTGACTATTTCTCATTGCATCCAGGCAGGAGCCGCCGTGCTGTGATGGTTAGCACACTGGATTTGCAATCCCGAATTCGCCGATTCAATTCCACCTCCTTGAAACAACAGTTCCGCTTTTCTCAATTCCCCCAACGCCTCTGACCACCCAGGTGTATAAATGGGTTCACCGCAGTTGATCATTAGGTCTCGTGCGGTGGGGTGAAGTGTGGGTAAGCACACTGCGCCCAAGACGCCCAGTCAATGTGGAAGGAAGAGTAGACCAAAGTACCTTCCAGAGTTCACTCCAGTGGAGGCCAGCGGTGGCGTGATCGATCAAGCGATTGCAGATTTTCTTTTTTAAGTAATCCTGGCTTGACCTCGGCAGGCACAACTGTTTTCCTGGCCCTGGGACTGGAGTGCCTTGCTGCAAGCTCACCTGGGACTGACTAAGCCCTCCTTCGCCTGCCTGCTGGCCAACAGGTACGGAGGGGACTTGAGCTGCTGCTACCGCTGCCTTTGTTTGTGCTGCGCTTTTTGCATTACATCTCACTGCCTCGCTGACAGCTTCACCATGGCTCCCGATTGCTTTGTTCGTGACGCAGTAGCCATGTGCCCTCTCACGCAAGGAGGTCGGAAAGTGAAACTTTTGGAAGGTAGGCATTGACTGAGCATTGTAATGAGCAAACCTTTGTCCTTGCCCCGCACCTCCGATTAGCACGGTTGGCTATGTACGGTGCGAAATAGGTTCAGCATACATACACATATACAAACCTCGCATAAATACAAATTTTCATGATACTGCGTTGGTAGTGGTGCACGGGCACAAATAATAAAAAACTCAACGGCTTGTCAATAAAACTAACATTTTGGGCAATGGTCCATCGTCACAGCACATGTGCTCTGAAGACAATGCGATTGCCGAATGTACTGAGTTGTGTGATCTATGTAAATCCATTCGTGTTGTAGAATGTGCCGGGAGCAAGTCCAGGAAGAGAGGAGCAGTGATTCTGTATTTCTCTTGCAGCTGGTTTCTGGCAGGGCTTGCCGAGTGAGCTTTACCTACACTTGTACTCGTACACACGCGCTCTTAATCCCGACGCGCCAATTGCGCTGATAATTATCATCTTGTTCAGTGTTTTTTTTTTATATATTTAAGCGCTTTTTTAAATTATTTTCTTGGCAAATCTTGCCCGAATTATATCATCAGAAAACATTCATATTGTTGGGCTGGTCGGGTAAGTCTGGTAGCAATAGGTGTAGTGGTTTTGTGGCAGTTGGAGAATTATGTGAAGTGTCCCGGACGCATGTACGGACACACAGATGGACAGACAGACATAAAGACAGACATGCAGACGGTTAGACAGACGGCAGGACGGATCGATGGACCGACTGATGAACAGACCTACCGTCCAACAAACACGGGGACAGGCATAAAACCTCTCTTTCCACAGCAATAACCAACCTTTCGGTTCCCTTAAATGTACCACACATAATAATAATCCACGAAATTACCGTCACTCTAAAAAAAAAAATTACCACCTCCTCTCTTCCAAAAAAAAAAACATATACACATTGAATGAGAAATACATACAAAAAAAAATACTGCTAATGTCGCACCACGGGGTGCCCGCCACGCCTGGGGCCGATGCCCGCTGGCATTTAGGGGCTGGCACCAGCGCGCACAGGGGCGGCCAGGCCTGGCGTGCAGCGCCGGCGTGCGCGCTGGCACATGGCAAGGGCGTTTGCCAGGTTCGCATGGTGATGGATGGCGGAGGATGGGA
This sequence comes from Lampetra planeri, assembly GCF_965212315.1. Classification (NCBI taxonomy): domain Eukaryota; kingdom Metazoa; phylum Chordata; class Hyperoartia; order Petromyzontiformes; family Petromyzontidae; genus Lampetra; species Lampetra planeri. The sequence goes on along the minus strand of NC_136145.1, from coordinate 2,475,330 downwards.
ACGTGTCACTTTGATAAATGTCCACAGTTATGGCTCGCCATACCCACAGTCTGTTCACTGCCCTCCCTCTCCGTCATCGTTTCCCCACAAAGTGGTTTTTGATTTGTCTTTTTATTTTCTGGCTGCTACCGCTTTCTTGTTTTGCCAAACAGTGTATGCTTTATTTTGATTTAGAACGTAATAAAGGATTTTTTTGTTGTTTATTTATTTGCATTTTGGGGTTTTTATGGGAGTTTATATAATATTGCGTACATCTGCGACACCTGTAAAATGTTCACTGCGGTCATGTCTTGACAGCACGGGAACGGTAGGCGCGTGTTTGTTACCAGGATGTTTTGTCTTAACATTTAGCTGTCATAACATGCTCTTTAGGATTCCTGTTATGCTATCGTGATCCGAATGTATCCATTGTGAGCAGACGAGCAAATGCCTTTGTGGAATCGGCAGCGATTTCCCACTCGCTGCAGTCCGAAAGTGTTCGCTGTCTCCAAAAAACAAAACTTACAACCCCCATTGCCTGCGAGAGCCGGATATAATTGACGGTGATCAATCCAGCTGCTGCTGGTGTTGATGATGACCATGATGACAATGATTACGTACACAATTCATCGGTAATTACAATGCCAGCTTAAATTACATTGGAAACTCAAGCACTGTGCCTGATGGATTTTTTTCTTAAGCCAACACTCAATGGGCGCGGAATGGCATAATGTACTACCGTCATGTATATAGTCCATAATAGAGGCGTTTTTGGGTTAGATCGCGTAAATATATAAATGTGTCGTTAAAACCAGCCACCACCCGACACAGCCAACTAGTAAGGGTTCTCACGTAAACAGAACGTGGCCAATTCGTCACTAGTACAGCACACCGGTGCGTTGGAGAACCATTTCGATGGGAATTCAGAATTAGTTCTGAGATATCATGTTCTATCATCTCTTCTGCTTGCTGCGAGCGTTCCATAATGCCAATGGCACAGTGTAACTATCACTGAGTGAAAAACTCGCGAGTTGACAAAGCGTGTTTTTTGTAACTGTATCAAAAGATAAGCAGGCTTGAGCCTGTACAGTGCTTGGAACGCTGCCCACCATGTGTGCCAGGTGTTACAGATCGTGGGGTGACAAGTTGAGCGACAGAGGTGCAGCTGTCACATGTTTTGCTCTACTTTTCCTCTCCCGTGTCCACGCTTCCCACACCATCTTCACCAACCCGCGCTGACTAGCGGGGTGAAGTATGGTGAAAATGACTGCCTGCACGATGTGGGGGAGGCCCTCATCCAGCAGTGGATGTATAAAGTTCGGTATACATGCACGTCATGGTCTTTCGGTAACGGATGCTTTCTGCGATGGCTGCACGCTGAGTAATTCGTGCGTTGCGCGCGATCGTTGCGCGCCCTCACCCTTGGCGTGTTTGTCTCTGATTTGCCTTCTTTTTGTGCGAGGCGAGTGTCACTGAAGGGCTTTCTGGATGAGTGTAATATCGGGTGTAATATGTGCACCAGAAGTCATTATGTGAGCGGTTCAGCTCGGTGTTCTCGTATAACCTTAAATGCCCTCCTTTTTAAAAAAAAAGGCGCATTACATCACCGCGTATTACTCAAAACACCTTTGAACTTCCAGGATGCGCCCGCAATTAGCGAAATGCTAGACTTAATTCCACTGCGTAAGGGGATGTATCCGTGTAAAGGAATATGGGATCGTATCGTGCAGGTCACGCGGGGTGCGGTGGCAATGGATCGAGGCTCGTGACGGTAGAATTAGCGGCGCGAATTAAGAGTTCGTTCTCCGCGCTTGTTCTACGACCGCCGCTTTTTGTTCATACGCGGGAACATTTTGAACGACAGTGAATGCCGTCAAGAGAATTTGCCACTTGCGAGATGCCGTTGCTCCTAGCAGACTGGAAAGGCTGTTCAAACATTGCGTTTTAAAGATTGGCCTCGGTGAAGTTTATTCTAGCGGTTATATTTAGCAGCGTGCCCTTTTTTCCCCCCCCCTCTCTCTCACTCTCTATGTAAACATATCCAAAGACAAATCCATAATGACACGTGATCTTGCGCTGCTGGCAGTTTTGCGTGTGCTTAACACGAGGCTGCACTTGAGCGGAGGAGCACTTTGGAAGTGACGTTACAAATGAGCCCGAAGGAATGGATGCCAGGACAACAGATCTTCGTTGGGTTTTTTCCCAGTAGGGGGCGCCCAAGTAATGTTGAATTTTTGTCAAGAGGTTGTGGATGATATTCGACGTTGCCTTCTAAACCTCCAAGGCACCAGATGAACATCTCAGATACCCATTTACCTATAAAAGTCACACCGAGTCCAAAGGCCCTATTTTCAGGAGGGTCCTGCCACATTGGTGTCTTTGGCCAACGCCAGCGACTTTGTAGCTGTTCAGCTTTATGTTTGTATCTTGAACTTCTTTCGCACCGTACGTAGCCAACACGCTAGCCTGTGCCTACGCAATTTGCGTGCACTCCTGCGCGAACATTTACATGCATGTGCGTTATACAACGGCACGCTCTCCGTTTTAGATGGTTTCCTTACCGTCACAAGTTTCCGACGCATTGCATGTTATCGCGCAAACGCAGTCGTCGCACTTTGGAATTGTTTCGTTGTTTTATGGGTAAATGTCAGCCCCTTGTCATTCTGCTGCTCTCCATGCTTGCCGGGTCGGTCTAGAGGGCTGTTTGACCATACGTCACCACGCTGCTCAGGACGGGTTGGCAGAGGCATCGTAGAATAGCACCCTGCAATATTCACGCTGAACCCTGGTACCTGATGCTCTGCAAGGGACGAGTCAAGTCAATTCAATTTAGATTTTTAATTAATCTGTGGCGCCTCGCTGGCACAAGTCTGCCATCCAAGGCGCCAAGAAGTGGCGGAACAGGGCTGGCTGGCGGCGTGGCTGCCGAGTGTGCAGGCGGTGCAACTGCACGGGCTGGAGGGGTGCAGGCACTTGGCTACTAAGAGGGGGGGGGGTAACTTTTACGGGGCTTTGGGTGGTGGGCGGGGGCATTTAATTCATTACACCAGGGCCCATGCCAACCACGCTATGCCACTTGGCGCAGAGTTTATAGGCGTCCCTCCTTAGGTCGGCAGTGGGCGTGGAGCCATCTCTTGCAGAGTGAGGCGAGCTGCAAGGGCTGAGGGCGGGGAGCGGGGGGTGCCCTCTTATCGGCTTCCACACCAGAGGAACGATCCCAAATGGCAGCTCGCCTCGGCCTGCGTGTTGAGGGTTATTGCGGTTCGCTGGGAATGCCGTGCGACCGCCGTTGCGGACGTGATGTCTGCCGTTCTATTGGTACATGCTTCAAAGTGAAAAGCAACATGCCAGTGTGTGCGTAGAGAAGATCGTTTATAATCGACGCGTATTGCCTGCTGTGGCTTGCGGATCCGACGCAGACGTTTCCGAATTGGAGCAAAAACTTAAAAGTGCACAAAGTGGCATGGAGAGACGCGTGTTTTTTGGAATTGCGTCGAGAGACGGACAGAGGAGCGCATGGATTTTGAGAACGTACGCAAATTCTTCGGGACATCATTCTAACCGTTCGGAAAAGTAAGTGGGCTTGGGCAGGACACGTCACCGAAAGGGACGGTGACCGGTGGTCGAGATTAACGATGAAGTAGCAGCTGATGCCACAGAGATGGAGTCACGGAATTAACGCATTGTGCCACATGCTAGGTAGATTGTTCCATTGAGAGATGGTGATGGCTTGGGGAGGCCTTCATCCATCAGTGGAATGATCACAGCGGATGATGATAATCTAGTAATATCTAGCCTGGCATGGTTTTCAAAAGTGTCACTCGAGTGGACACATGCTGTACCCTCCACCTGCGCCAGAGATCATCGTAACTTGTCCATAGTCGAGTTCGCTGGCGGAACCTCGACAATTCTTTAGTAGGCATGAGGCTTAGACAACAGAGAAAGAACACTGAATCTTCTGTGATGCGCTGAATTTTTTGGCCGCCCAAATATTACACCCATAAATTTACCAACCTTGTGTGCTATTTCACGTTCATGCCGTGCGTCCGTATAGATTGTTGCACCTAAATCATCGTTTTTTTGAGGGCGACTATTTGATCAATTAGTAAAAAGCCATGGTATATTCCAAGATGTTCAGATGCCACCATATGCGCGTACGTGAAATATTTAAGATGCGCGTCCGCAAATAAACAGAATTTTAAAACATGTTTATATATGCACTTAGAGGATAATAGATAAATCAAAACACGCGTGTCTCCATCTGCCGCTGTACCATACGGTGCTGTATTATAAAGTAATTTGCCGTTGCGTGCCAACACTGCGCAGGTATCTGGTTTGTTTTTTTGTTGTTGCTACGAATAGTTTTCTAAAGAGGCAACACAAATGCGTGCTGCTGGGGTACACGCTGCTGTTGCGTACCTAGGACAGCTATTGGAGGTGGAATGGAATAACTCAGATGGACGGACGAGAGCGCAAGAAAGAGTGCGTTTTGGAATGCTGAACCTTGATTGGGGAAAAGTAACATCACCGACGCGCCTACAGAAGAATGCATTGAATCTGTGTACTCCTTGCTGTGGTTATACACATGGTAATCGGTGAAGGATATGGATTTATAGAACATATGCAGGTTAATGGCATCGTGTTACATCGCAGGATCGTGAGAGATGCCCGCGGCTTTGGAGGAGGCCGTCATCCAGCAGTTGATTGTTCAAGGCTGACGATGAAGACATGGTGGGATTGATCTCACCTATTGACAAGTTTACGCTCACTGCGTGACTCAGTGGCTCGGCAATAGCGGCGTCACAGGAAGGACGTACACAGTGGTCCGCTATTTGTTGAGGAGCGAGACACTCGGGAGCTTGTTAACCCAACGGCTTTGTCTGCGTCACCACTCAGCAGCTACTTCTTCTTCCGTATTATTGCACGTTTAATAAATGTAAGCTTCCGCGGGGATTTGCTTTTAAACAATGTTAGGGCGGAATTCTAGATTTTAAGCTTTCGTGACTGCAAGGATTCATACTCTTAGGTTTTTTTCGGTAAAGTCACGTAGGTAAAAAATAAAATTAAAATTAATACTGTAAAAGTAAAATAAATATCACGACGTTTCGGAGGCAACGCAAGCTTCCGTCTTCAGGTGGAACCGTCACAGCACGATTGCTGTATCAAGTAAAGAGGAAAAAACCTAAGAGTATAATGTTAGGGCGAACGACAGTTAAGCAGCATAATGGGTTTGGAGTGGTCATTGGTAGATTGTCCAGATCTCTGCCCCAAAACGCACGGATCGATAGCATTACGCAAGAGCTCAGCGAGTTATAATTGCGCGTGGTATTAAATTCGGTTTGAATTTGCAAGAAAAGAGTCTTCGTGGGCGATGCTTGAGCGGAACAATTGTTTCGCGCGGGTCGTTTGCAGGTAATACAAATTTCTGCTCCAAAAGACAAAAGTGATGTATTGCGCAGGAGCTCGGATTATTTTAATTGTTTTGTTTTTCACGTCAGATGCTTTTATTTACGTTTAATTGCACGCGGTAAGATCTGCCACTTCAGGGCACTTTGCATTCTTTTGTTTCGGCGCAATTCCAGAGCGAAAGAAAAAAAAAACCGAAATAGATGATGTTATTAATTTACAAATGATTTTTGTAGAGATATAGTTGGAATGAACATGCAAACATTTTACACTCTGATAAGATAACACTATCTGTACTTGTTCATGGAATAAGCCTCATCATAATTGGAAGTAATTAATTTTTTGTAATTCTTTAAAAATCGTAAAACCACAATATTCCAATTTTGAGTTCTAATTTCATTAATTTGAAGGAACTCAAAGTTTGTGTAATGTATAAGGTGCCGCAAAAGATGATGGATGTGTGTTTTATTAGGGTTCTTCAAAACGCAATTGAAAAGAAATCGCAGAGAAACAATTCCAGAGCTCGCGTGTAGATTTTTTTTATATTTTCCAACTGGAGGACATTTTCTTAGTTCACTTCACAGTTTAGCAGTTTCCCATTTGGGCGTTGATTTGCACAATAAAAGTAATGTTGACAGGACCTCGTCCTTGGACATCACATTTTCTGGATCGGGGTTGTCACCTTTTTTTTTGTGCGCAGGTAATAATGCCCCCCCCCCCCCCCACGTGTCTTTGTCTCGTTGCTGAAGGGATGAGTGCTTTTTGGAATGCATTTGCTAAAAGGGGTTTTAGCTTCGCAGTGGCCAGAGGGCAATGCGGGACTGAATGGCCCGGTGATGGCATTGTTTTCTGACTTCTTTTTTTGGAGAGCAGGCCATGCCTTTGATAAGCAATGCCCACCAGCTCGCTTCTTTATTCCAATCACTGCCAGCAACCTCCCGGCAAGACGGCCAAGGGGGGGGGGGGGGACCCTCGTGTGAGCCCTGGAAAGGGGAGCACGTTGCCATGGCAGCCCTAGGCCTCGTTTTGAAAGCGTCGTTTCGCAAGCCCCCCCCCCCTTCCCAGCCACCGCCACCACCGCCGCCACCCTGTCACTGTTCAATCCGGGCGAGGAGGTGTCGCAGCGGAGGGCGACCTGAGTAGCGCCGAATAAATAAATTAATAAACAATCTCCCATCTAATCAACTCAATTAGCATCGGAGAGCTGGCAGGGAAAGAGAGATTGGAAAGTCTGTGGGGGTGAAAGAGAGAGAGTGTGCGTGCGTGTGGGGGGGAGAAAAGAGAGAAAAAAGCCTCCACCACCTCGCCACTTCACCGACGGGATAAGCGCTTTGGCGCGGACTCAGGTGGCCACATTTGCATCTTGTCAGGAAATTTTATCAGGCGTCCCTCTACACCCCAGGGCCCCGCGCGCCCGTGCAGATGGCGAAAGCAAACTCGCGAAATGGCTCCGGGGAAGCGGCGCCCGCCTGATTGGCAGATCCCCGCGCTCGCCACCGCCGTCAAGGTTTTGGAACAATTTGAGGACACCTAAAGGCTGCCCAGCTACGCTGTGTGTCGTGGTGGTGGTGGTGGGGGGGGGGGGGTTTGATGGGGAGTTGGGGGGGGTCCGCGCAGCATGGCTCGTGTCCAGAAGAATGGCAGAACTTTATTTTAACAGCGCGGCGGTTGATGTGCACCAGCGTTTCTTCTGATTCCTTGCCTTTATTCGCTCTTGATTATGGGGTTAGGGATAATTTCCCCCCACCTTTAATTGTGCGCTGGACAGATTTCCTTTCGTTTTAGCTGCCTGCGTCTTGGTTCTGTAATTGTAGGGATTGAAAGGAATATGCAGGACAATGTATTTTCGATAATGTTATGCCGGTATATATACCACGTCTTCCCAGAAGTAAAAAGTTTGCTCTGTGTTTTGTTGGATTTTTTTTTCCGCAGCGTTTTAAATAACGCCTCGTTAAGAAAGTGGCATGTTTATACAGATTAGCTTTTTTATACGTCAATACTGCAGCTGGAGTTTTTTTTTCGAGATTATTTATCAGCAAGACATAATCAATATGTAGAAATAAAAAATAATGCAATAATACATTCCATTTTGATATTAAATGCATATACCATCTCATAATTGCCCAATAGTGTAATTAAAAACATCAGCATGCGCTTGATGTGAGCACGGTTATTTTTTGTCCCCGCTCATAACGCTCGTAAAAAAATTACTGAAAATATGGAATTGTGATTACATTTGTGGAAATAGAATCCCATTAAGTGCAGGTGCACATGTGCATCCACCGAGGTGATGGGTGACGACGCCACCTCACGTGGTGCAGGGTGCTCGTTGGGTCGTTGTATCGCAGCTTTGTGAGAGGTGGCGATGCCGGTGGCTTTGGGAGGAGGCCTTCATCCAGCGGTGGATTGATCATGGCTGATGATGAGGTACAGTTGTGGAAAATTATGGGTTATACATAAGTATCGATTTAAGACTTTCGTGACTGCAGGGATTCATCTTCTTGGTTCTTTCGGTAAAGTCACGTAGAAGGGAAGTAATAAAATAATAAAAATAAAACATAATAAAATAATTCTCACGACGTTTCGGCCACAACGCAAGCAGCCGTCTTCAGGTGAAAACCAGGTCTGTCGAGGCGACAGCTGTTTCATTCAGACGCTGTCGCCCCGACAGACCTGGTTTTTTACCTGAGGACGGCTACTTGCGTTGTGGCCGAAACGTCGTGAGAATTATTTTATTATGTTTTATTTGTATAATTGTATTACTTCCCTTCTACGTGACTTTACCGAAAGAACCAAGAAGATATACATAAGTAAGCGTACTCTCATCTCTCTGCACGGAAAAAAAATCTAAGAATTGTTCTAGAAGTACTGTAGCTTATTTCAATGAATGCTGCTGGATAAAATGAGTCCGGAAGACCGATTTGCCGATGAGATAAATAAAAATAAAAATTACGTTGAGGGTCTCGTCTGCAGCGTAACGCGGGTTGCCACGTCACACTTTCCGCGAGCACAGTCGGCAATTAAGACTTGCGAAGTTCATTTCATCGCAAGAGTTATATTTACCTTGTTTCTTCCTCGCACCCAAAATTGCACCAAGAAGCAGGTAAAGAGTGTCCAAATGTATCGTCATCCCCGCTGGGCCTTCTTAACGCAGCCGCAGCGCACGCGCACGGAGTGGCCGCGCAGAGTACGCGTGTGCACGCGCGCCGCCAATGCGCCCCTCGCACGCAAACTCGTCGTTTCTCGCATCCCGCGCATGGCGAGGCGTGTGGACGACGGGGTGATCACGAAGGTTTACTCTTTTAGTGTTCCGACCAACGTGTTCGGTACGACGTTTCGCCTTTTTTCTCCACACGCCGGAAAGGGAGCTCCTTAATGCGCGACGTTTTGCCGCACATGCTGGTGTGGAACGTCGGACATCGTGCTGAAGCGCACGCGGTACAAAGCGAAACCTTGTCAGAGAGCTACACAGCAGCACAACCAGGACAACTTACTGAGCTGTTTACACTATGAGACCTCTTTTACCAGTGGCAAAATATAGTGCTAGGTTTTTTTTTGTACCAGTTAAAAGGGTAAAAACCTATCACTTTACTGAGCTGTTTCTTCTGTCTTTCTGTACGGCATTTAAAATTCAGCGGAACGAATTTATAACCGCGTGTGTTGAGTTTGGAGAAGCCATTCGATGGCGTGTCTCGGTGTCTTTGCTGCCCTCAAATTCCAGTTCCTCCTTTTCGCGGGCTGATCCGTGCCGCGCCATTTCTCGCCTGGGGGTGGTTAATTCACGCAAGTGTCAGACCCTCCCGCACCTCTGCGCTGTGACCCTGCTGCCACTGCTGCTGCTGCTGCTGGAGAAGTTCTCCCTCGGCCACCCCACGTCTAGCAACTCGCACGGTCCTCAGCGTGGCTGGCGAGACGGAGCTGGATGGACTCTCAGGTCAAAACGCCCCATGGGATGTGGCAGGTGCTCCTGGACAGAATCTGTCAGCACCGCCACGATGCATATTCTGTTGCGGGCTTTCTGGGCTCTGCTCTGCCGACTGCTTGTAGACTTAGAGCCCAAGGGCCAGAGCAGGAATTAGTACCACCTAAGGTATCAAAACTTTTGTCGTATTGATTCATTTGTATGGCGAATAACAGTGATTTATTTGATAACCCACTAATTTCAAATAGTTATCAGATAATTTGTAGTTTTATTGTCTAACTCCTGCACCTTGTTGTCCTTCCCCCGTACCTTCGATTAGCACGGTTGGCTACATATGGTGTGCAAGAAGTTCAACATACTGTACATACATTGGGCCACGTAAAAAAATAAAATTGCTGAAGTGATACGACCTTTGGGTGATATCGACAATTGAAATATCTGGTCTGGGCTCATGGACTCTTAGTCACGAAGTCACATTTTTGCAAAGTGATAGACTCCAACACTCTGGCGTTATTCACACTCAGTGGTGTAGCATTTGAGCGTTCACGCGGTGCAACTGCACCAGGGCTCTAAAGACCAGAAGAGCCCCGGCGCCAGATTACGGAGAGGAAGGAAATTGGAAAAGTTAAACAGCGGACCTCATTTCACTCCCTGTACCAGGACCCACATCCACAATGCTACGCCAGAGGAGATCTGCCTTCCTGCCCCTCTTTCTCCACTCGTTCCTGTCCTGGGCCATCATCTTAGATTATTTCGATTATTTGGCTGCTATAAATTTCCACATGATAAGCCACTTCGTTGAGATGTCATTTGTGGACAGGTCACTTCTGAAGAAGAAGCACTTCGCTCAGTGGGCTTAACCTGGTAAAATAAAATAGTTAAGTTTTACCTGCATATTTTTTAGTGCTTTGCTTACATTTCCTATACTTTGCACTCCTATCATCTTTTTGTATTGTTTGTTGTTGTAACCATCTAGCCCGCCCCAATTGTACATCTATGAAAAATAGCTTTATATCTCATCAGATTCATGAACAAATATTCTGATTTTGATCTTCACGTCCACTCCACAGTCCTTTATATACCCTGACTCACCACCACGAAGCACCATCGTCTAGGCCTGCCCCTTACTCTCCCGAGTGGTGCTCTCACATTTAATCACCTTGCTTCTTCCAGTGTTGTTGTCCTCTCTTCTGATTGCAAATGACGCCCTGGCCATCTGAGTAGACTTCCTTTCAGCTTGTTTCAAATGGGGTACCACTCTCACAAAATAATAGTCGCCTGGCTGGAACGCGCAAGAGTAGAAGGTTATTGATTTTCTCCCTGTACCTCTTCAGCACTTACTGTGGGTTTTACTGAAATCTGTCCAGAGCTTCTGTTTGGCCAGCAACAAAGGAGAGAGGCTCCACATGCCAAACATTATCTCTAGGAGTAAACACAGTTTCCTGCCTCTATTTGTTTCGGTGATGTCATTGATTTGCCCCTCTTCAACCGAGTAAGGCTTCGTAAAGAGGCGATGGAGTGGCGGGTTGGGGGACTGGGGAGACTGCCTGGACTCACGGCTGCAAAACGCGCATATTTGTTGGCCAGACGTTCGTACAAAAATGAAATCGATTTGCAGGTAGACATGTCAGAGAAGCGTGGAGAGATGCATGCTTGGGATTAGGTGAGGAGACAGCAAGAGGAACGCATGGATTAGAGGAATGCGTACGGAATTCAACCGTGCTCCTAAGAAACGTGAGCCTGCGCAGGGCACATCTTGGAAGATGGTCAGGAATAGTGACAAGTATTGACCCCAACTAAGAGGACGCACACCGAGGAGATGGATTGATGAAATCAGCTCACGTGCCAGTGCGAGGTGGATTTATGGATGAATGGCGACGTCTTCATCCAGCAATGGATTGATAATTATGGCTGAGGATGATGATGACGTAAAAATAAATTGCAGTCGCGCATTCGCCGGTTGTTGCAGATGTCCACGGTTCGAACTAGCCCTGGTGATTACCAGAGGTGGGACAAAGTCATTGTTATGCAAGTCCAAGTCGAGTCGCAAGTCATCAAATTCATGACTCGAGTCTGACTCGAGTCCAAGTCACATGACTCGAGTCCACATCTCATAGGTGGGACAAAGTCATTGTTATGCAAGTCCAAGTCGAGTCGCAAGTCATCAAATTCATGACTCGAGTCTGACTCGAGTCCAAGTCACATGACTCGAGTCCACACCTCTGGTGATTACTGCGGGTGGTTTGTTTGCCATCGAAACAATACGCACCGTCTGCTTCACAGAGGACATTAAAGATCCCGTTATGTAATTCGTAAAAGTAGGCCATTGTGTGCTGGCTCCATAGTCCATATTTGCCAAAATCTGAACAAATTACTCGCTTTAGAATATACAGCGCAATCATCGGGGCCTGCCAAAATTTGGCAGGCCGACAAAAAAGTCACGAGACTTGGTGAGGACTTTTCCCTGAGTAAATAAGCACCACAGCAATCGTCAAGGTCCTCTGCGCTTCTTCTCCGTGGGTTCGCGTGGCACGTGTAACCCATGTTACCCCGACACCCGCGCGCCGATCGGTGCGCGCGGACGAAACCGCACGCTCGTGCGCCTCGCGGGTTGCGGAACGCGCGGTCCACGCTCTCAATTAATTCGGGCCCCCATTCTGTGGGCAGGTGTCACGCGCGTGGGGGTACGCGCCCAACCGAAATGCCGCGTGAGTGCTGCACGTGCGACCCGCCGCCGCCGTGTGACAGCTCACCGGGCGTTATGCGGCGAGGCCATGGACGGGGTGGACCGGTGGAGTGTCCCGGTGGTTTACCGAGACCCGCGCCGAAATGCTCGCTGGGGTAATGAAGCGGGCGCGATCACAGGTAGTGAGCGTCACTCGCTCTGCCGTTTTCGCGACCTGAACGAGCAAGCCCACGCGGTCCCTTTAAAAGCCGATACCCACTGTACGCGGTGTAGCGCGGTGCTCAATACGTATTAATTGACATGCGGATGTGAGGGATTTTTTATTTTTTTATTTCTCTATGGGAACAAGTATTTTTATTTTTACTAATAGACAGATTTCATGTCGCCACTGTGTAATTGTCTTGTTTATGTCATGTGCCGTTCAGCTCAAAGGTTCGATTCATTTAAAATATTGCTAAATGTAAGGGTCAGCTGCCTATGGAAAAATAAACAGAATAGTGCTTCAAGTCAACTAATTAGGTTTTCAAAGTCAATAAATAAAATAGGACCTTTAAAACAAAGATGCTTATTAACATTTAGCATGCATTATTATTATTATGCAAAAATAAAACAATTCTCAAAGCTTTACGAGCCTCATAGAGAAGATTAATTATGGGAAAATACATTTGACGCACTTTGAACTGTAGGCTTATAACGAGCTAATCAAAATGAAATAGACTGTGACTGAATTAATGCACAAATTGTCACTTTGAAAGTTGGCGAAAATGTTATTCATTGTCAAATTATTTTTGCTCAGCTGACTTTTCGCCACATTTCTTATGAAGTCTTTGTCGAATGCAGATTTATTTCCATGATTAATAGGGCCTATGCGAGCGTTAGACAGAGCACAACCCACATGGTTTAAAAAAAAAAAAAATTCTCTCGCAGAGCACTGCGTTTTAACAGAAAAAAAATCGTTGTTTTATTGTGTGCTTACAATGAAAAAGGTAAAAAAAAAATTTCAAGTATTTTATTTGAACATTCAAGCAATTTTATCGGCTTAAATCAATTTAGATTTAGTTTTTTCAATTGCACGTACATTACATGCGGTATAAAATTTTTACCCTGGTCGTTGTCAATACATGCCTTTCATTGAAAAACCCGCAACAAGGCACCTTGCGTGACGGCCATGAGTCCGGTAATAAGTCATCCCCATTGCGGCCCAATGGACTGTCAGAATTCTGGGGTCGTGATTCGAGGGACACACGGGAGAGGGTAGAGAGCGACTTTGCGGCATGGCTCAGGGCCGATGTGGGCAAACATGGATGGGTGGGGGGTGGTCATGAAACCGAGTCCCATGGCAATTTCAGGAGGGCAGCAGGGCCCATTGCCAGTTAGTGGAAGGGGCAGTCAGGGCAGTAGCAGTGAGTCCCTTCCAATCTATGTAGCTCATCGGATTCCTCCAGTATAAATAAATATTCTGATTCCTGGCAAGACCGGGGTCCATCACAAGTGGTGATTGCTCTCGTGCCTACGTGCGTTTCAGTTGGAGAAGCGAGCATGTGTCGTTTTTTTTTCTTTTCTTTTATAAATGCTTTTACGTCGTATTGCGAATCTTGGCGCAGAATTATTGGCCGCTCCGTAGTTGTTTATCCGATCAACTTGAAAAAGTGTGTTATTCGTGGCAGGTGATAATGCGTGCTGACGCTCGAAAGTTACGTGTCGGCGCTTTAAAATAACCGTTCGCTGACGAGCAACCGAATATTACGTGTGTGTGTGTGTGGTATGTGTGCCGAGCTGGACAAGGCCGTCCGCAGCAGACGCTCGGCGATCGCCAAGGAACGTATCAAATGTGTTCTGAAAATACTCGCTGCATTCTAAAACGAGAGGGTCGCATCCGATAGCGCTGTGTCAAATTTTGCTGCCGCCGAGGTAACTGTGCTGAGTCGTGCCTTGACTTCTGTGCCGGTCAACGCGCGCCCTCCGTAATATTACGCAAGGCGCGGGGGGTGGGGGGGTCGCGGCCGATGCCTCTGTGGCATTTTAAAGTTTCAATGTGCCGTGAAGAACGCCATCGCACGTTTACTTTGGTGTCAAGTACACTTGGGAGGTCGTTATAATGGTGGGGGCGAGGAGATGTGTCCTTTGCATAACCGACATATGATAGAGTTGGAATTTATCAAAATTAAGTGCAGAACAATATCTTTACGCGATTTTTATTTCAGCAGTCGTTGGTGACCAGGCCGAAACCATCAACTCCCTACATTTGAGAACCAACTTTAATCCAAGGCCGTTGCCTGGATTCGAACCTAGGATCTCAGTGGTGCCGGCTCAAGGATCTGCAACAATGTAATTTGCTGAGCCCATCATCCCTTCGGTAGGGTGGGAGGGGGTCAATAAAATAAGTACTACTTCGTGGGCAAGTCAATAGTGGTTGTCCTCTGCATAGACTCACTCCCACCATAGGAATGTGGAATTTCCACAGCTGGCTCAGGGCTGTAAACAGGGGATGAGCACCGCTTTATTGCTCATACGAGCAGAGGAATCACTTTTAACTGTGACATGCTTTAGCCCCCAATTAATGATCGAGGTGGGTGGAACCGTATGCGGCGCACACATCGGTTTCCTGGATTTGCCTGCTGGACGAGATGGATGAGATAAAACAACAAAAAAGTGAAATGTACAGGAAAGTAAATAATGCATACTATGAATACCAAGGACAATTTTCAAGAACAGATTTTTGTAAAGAAATATTGATAATGGATTTTTGTTGTGACCACCGCGAGCCTCACTGATGCAGCATCTGTGTCATGGTTCAGTCGGGAGTGCTTGCTTCCTTTATTAAGCTACAAAAACCCCGGCAGATGAAAGGCGCTGATTTTGTCGTAGGCACTGAAAGCATCTCGCCCAGACCTCCGGCTTATTGAGCACAGTGTCTTTGATGTGACAAATTCATCCCCCTCCCTCCCTCCCTCCCTCCCAAAAAAGTCTTCATTTTCTCTGACCTTTTTGCAGACCGCCCAAAAAATTCGACGGTGTAAGTACGCGAATATTGAAATGTTACCGATCTGCTCGAAATGACGCGCGGTCGTCACGAGTTACCCTTGAGGGTGCTTCCGCCACCGAGGATTCACTCGGACGGGTTTTCATCTCCCCCCGGTGAAGTGCCGGCGTTTACCGTCTCGGTGGCCACGTGCTTTGTCAAAAATGCATGAAAGCCGAGATGGGCGACGGGAGATGAGTTGGGCAGACTTTTAGATCAGGAGCTCCCTCGGGCGTTGTAAGAGACTTGATAAAGTGTCCCGGCTGTAACTCTGACTAACAGGTAATTCTCTTTGCGGGTCTTCTACTGCCGTGGCAAAATGCTTGCCCACTCTTGTCACTCATCTCCAAGAGTCTGTGTCACATTTCATTTATTGATTCAATCACTGATATGAAGGGTTGTGTGTTAGGTTTGAGCGGCTTGCTAATTTCAAAGGAGTGGAGGGAACGGCGTGCGTACTGAATCGTGACACGGGACCATCCCCGGGACTGGACTGTGAGATGTGCAGCCCAGGAAGACATCTCGCATTAGAGACGTCAAACCATTGTGCCTTCGCTCATTACGCACAGGCGCGCTGCGTGTGTGTGTGTGCCATTGAACCTGGATGCAAATTATAAAGTGAAGGCCATTTGAGTAAAGTGTTCGCGAGAAGCTTCAGCTCATTAGCCACCTAGTTTTAAAAAAACTTCATCCGGCTGGATGAGCATTATTGATGCCACGTTTGGATCTCTGTGAAGTTCAGCCCTTTCTCTCTTTAATGGTGGCCACTTAAAACACAAGATCACCGTCGATAAGAGCCGGGAGGGGGGCCTTCGATTCCTGCCTCAGCTGCCGGCTTTGATGTCACAAGGAGCCGCGAATTGGTAATGATGCTCGCCTAATAGATTATGCCAATAAAATTAGAGCCTAAAACAGTGATGTTGCCGACAAAGCAAAGCAGTGTTGTTTTTTTCACCTCTCTCTTTAAGTCGCACGCTCGTTTCATTATTCCCCCCCCCCCCCCGCTTGGGGTTTGTGTGTTTAATCACTGCTATCACCTGCGTGCCACTCGTGTTGAACCTTGTGTAAACGTCTTAATTGTTTGCACACTCCCCTACGAACAACTCGTGGAGGTTTTACGGTTGGCAGTCCGGCCCGACGCGTGCTGTATTTGCTGCACATCCAGGAGCCATCCTGTCTGCTTCGCAATGTTCACCGGCTTCGTTTCGTAGCTTGAGCAGGATCGCTGAAGTGGATGCTGTGTGCGACTCACAGCGGGGACTTTGACTGACCGTGTCCAGTGGCCTAGCTTGGTTGGCATGGTTGGCTATGTATGGTGCGATAGAAGTTCAACATACGTACATACATGGGCCTCGGTGTAAGGAATTAAAATGGAGCCTCCTGTCCCAATTTTCTTCCCTTTTTGTAGCCTGGTAGATGAATGTTGTGAAAATTATATTCTAATATTGCATTTATGCTTAATGGAGATATTTTTTTCTTCCAAATTTCAAATGAAATTACAACTTTGTATTGTGACAATGTGTCGCTGTGGGGGAGGTGAGTTCCTGACTGTGTCCTGGTATTCTGTTTGGCCACGATCGAGCGCAGTTTTGCTGTCTTGCAGCACCGTTATATTCATATACGGCGAGCATGAGAAATGTAAGAAATATGAATGTGTAGCTCTCCGATGTGTGTTCCAAGCTCCTGAACTCCATTCTTAACGACCTCCGACCGAGCACGTGGAGCGAAACGTCGGAGAGATACGAAGCAGCATAACCGTGAAAATGTTCCCGCTAGTAGGTCAAAACAAATGAAATACTTGCACGTGATTGTAATGCAATTTCTCTTTGCAGAATTGTATGCAGATAGACACTCGCAACGGGTTAATCTTGCCCTCGTTGTTTCAGCTATTTGCAAAATGAGAGAAGCAAAAGTAAAAAAAAAATCCTGCTATCCCTGCCGAGAGGAGACGGTAAGCCGCCGCCGTCGTATCGATTCTGAAAACCAAACCAAACAGGGCTCCTCGCGGCGCTGGGAGATTAAGTAGGCCACGCAGCTTGATGCGTTGCTCTCTGTAGGGATCAATCAGGCACTTGTAAGCCAGTCCTTCTGTAAACATTAGTAGGCAGTTTATGTACCGACGTCCGGAGAGTTTTTCCCGTGCCCCAGCCCAGCACCGTGTCCCCCGCGAGGGGCTGCGGTTTTTGCGGTGCCGTGCCACGCTGGCTGCCCTCGGCCGTTCCGCCATACCGCACACCGCAGAAAGAGAGAATGAGGCCCAGGATAAATTAGGCCCTAATCGTGACCGCCCACTCGGGCTCAGCGTCCTAGCAGGGCTTATTTTGGGCTGCCCAGCGGCCACGCTGGTTAATACCGCGCGGATGTATTGACTTTAAATGCTATGCGACGTCAAAGTTCCCACGGCGTCCAACGTTGAACTGGCCTCGTGTGCGCGCCGGCATCATGGTCAATTTGTCCAAATTTGATCAATTGCTCGCAAATTACTTAATTCGGGTAAAACCACATTGCAACATCGCCACCTACTGGCAGGCTAAATCCACCTGCGAGCCGATGCCACGTACACTTTGTGCCACACAGGGAGAGCTGTCACTGGGGAGTCTCCCTAGTTTAGGCTGTAGGAGAGCATTGGATCGGTTGAGATGCGAGGGTGTTTGGTTGAATTAATCAGGACTCATTTTAGATGTGTTTCTATTTCCACACGTAGCCAATGCTTCCATTGGTTACCTGTCCTTTTGGGAGACAGCGCCTCCTTGTTTGCTGCTGACTATCTGGAGATCCCTTCCTCTGGTTGTATGCAGCTCCTGATTCTCTTGGCTAATTTTATTTCATGTTATACTATCCCTCCCTCCCTCCCTAAATATAGTATATTTTATTTCCGAACAAAATATTAATAAAATAATGCAGCAGTTTAAAGTTCTAAATAAATAGCTGCTACCCATTAAATCAGCGCTTGACAAAATGTTCTGTGTTATATTTAATTATCTCTCGTTTAACTTACAGCGTTTGCGTTGTAAAGTGTTATAGATTACAGGGCAACAATGATTAGTTGACATACAGCAGACATAAATTGAGTGAATTTCAGCCGAAGAACATTTGTTTAAGCAGCCTTTATTTTGCCCTGACAGTGCAGCAAATTACACAAACGCCACAACGAAAACACAAAACGCAATGCCAGCGTTGTGGCAAATTGATGTCGCGATAATCGGCAGGTTGTCTTAGAAATTGGCATCGTATCGTGTCGAATGATATCGCGGCAACCGGAGTGACGGCTGCCTCCGCCGCCCTCACCTGGAGTTGCCGACAGGCGCCTCGACGTTTGTGCCGGTGTCCCGTGAGTGACAGGCGTTTACGTTGCCCTAATTGCTTGTGACGGGCGGCCCTGTCTTTGTCTTTCCATACGAGTGCCGTGGCCTTTTCCCAAAGCAGGCCATGCGTTACGTTCATAACAAATTCTCACGGTTCATACTCTTAGGTTTTTTCGGTAAAGTCACGTAGGTAAAAAAATAAAATTAATAAAAGTAAAATAAAAATCACGACGTTTCGGAGGCAACACAAGCTTCCGTCTTCAGGTGGAACCATCACAGCACGATTGCTGTATCAAGACACCTTTACTTGATACAGCAATCCGAAACGTCGTGAATTTTTATTTTACTTTTATTAATTTTATTTTTTACCTACGTGACTTTACCGAAAAAACCTAAGAGTATGAATCATTGCAGTCACGAAAGCTTCAAATCTAGAAATTCTCACGGTGCCTGTCTTGCGCGTGTGTGATAGATGCGGTCTTTTAAAAGTTGCTCCTGTCTCCCGTGTAAATGGGGAGAGAGAGAAAAAAAAATACCACGCCGCCGTTTGGGCAAATGATGATCGTCGTACCTTGAACATACGTGTCATCGTCTCGTGGACAATTATTTCGTGGCAGCCCGGGTAAGGAAACGCCTCCGCTTGGTGGCGTGACCCCGAGATGGGCCGCTGTCTGGTCTGTGTCTCACAGCTCGGAGGGTCGCTCGCACCGCGGTCGTCACAGTGGGTGGCGTTCGGCAGCAGTGTCGGCACTCCGCATCAGTAAATCTAAGCAAAGGTTCGGATGATACTCTTAGTTTTTTCGGTAAAGTCACGTAGGTAAAAAATAAAAAATAATAAAAAATAAAATGATAAAAATCACGACGTTTCGGAGGCAACACAAGTCTCCGTCATCAGGTGGGACCGTCACAGCCAGATTTGCCCGATGATGCTGGATGCAATTACCAGCGAAACGTCGTACTCAAATTGTAAATGTTGTGGTTTCACGCTTCAACACACCGGTGGGCTAAAGCAGTGAACTATTTGTCTTTTGTCAACGTGATCTAAACCCAAAAACGTTGATTATGAATAATATTGGTCGCGAAAGCCTACGTGTTAAATGTTCTTCATTATTTAACGCAGCTGTGATTGTCCAGCCAACTACCGTATTATCGCAGTTTTTTTTTCCGCTTTGTTTTGTGGTGAAGGGTTTGGGGTGCGTCTTATGATCCGGTAGCTGTGTGTGTGTGTGTGTGATGGGATTTGTACAACTTTATTAGCACCAGGCAACAGTGTGTGGTGCGTCCCTACCTTTCCGGGAGTGTCTTTCAATCCGCAGGCTGGGGTAATATTTGTGGCGACGTGGTGCATGTCAAAATTAATGCTGCTTAGAGCCCCCGGTGGGGCTGCTGGCACCACCACGTCTTGGCTGAGCAGATGGACGAGGGCCAACGGGGATGCGGGGAGATGGGTGGGGGGCGATTATTTGGTGGTGTGAAGGCCTCATTGAGATGTATTTGAGAAAAACGGAATAGCATTGAGCGCCGATGAGGGATGACCTTGAAAAGAGAATGCTTTCGTGAGAGCAAACTGTAAAGAGTAGATTAAGGATCAATCTCTTCTGTGTTGCCTGTGATTGATTTTTGTTAAACCTCCTTTCATTCTGCCTGTCTCCTTCTTATACACACACGCGCGCGCGCCCGGACACTCACACGCGTGCACACAAAGTGTACGTTTTATTGTGTATATTTCGGCTTGTGCCTTACTTCGCTATCATTATCTATTACCCTGTTGTCACGACTCTGCGTGGCGATTGAAGATGCATACGTGGCGCGATGTGACTTACAGCCAAATTGTATTTTATTGTAAAGGCACAAAACACCTCGAGGTGCTGGCAACGGTGATTTCACGACCGCCGTGTGCCGTTGAGATGAAGCGAATTCAAACTTGCATTCAACAAAAGCTCACGTTTACTCTCGTCCCCGAAGCAAGACTTCACGACACTTAGAAACCATTACAAAATTGAAATTGGGCGGTGGTCACGTAATGCTACGTCGTGAGAGAGAGAGAGAGGCTAATGCAAACATTTTATATCTTCAAGTTGTCCTTTTTTGTCCCCACGAGTGTGATCTCTGAAACGCATTCCATTATAGAATGTGCCACGAGCAGGAGGGAGAAAAAAATCTGAGGGAAACATTAGCATAACCACATTATTGCATTATTAAATCAAAACGTTACCCTATTACAGCGATCTGTGAACGTTGTCAAATAACCATTATCGCTGGCTGTCACGTTTAGTGGCGTCTGAAAAATTACCGCCTCTCTCCTCCCCCCGCAGTCTACCGATTTGCGGCGCTCGTCGCAAATTCACGTTTAAAAGAAAAAATAAAATTACGCAAAAAAATAAACCGTTTTTAAACAGCAGAGGCGAATTTGCGTCAGTATGACCCCGCGCGTGCCAGCCAAACCCGCTACGTCGCTGCCCGTCAAATCCCTCAGCCGATTGGCGTGGAAACTAAACACCTTGTCCGACGGAGGTGTCTCGCTCGGGTGGTGGTTCGGAGCGTTCCGCTCAAGGCGATCGTCCGTGTGCGGTAGATTCTGCCTCTAAAAGCCGTTGACAGAGCAATCTGCTCTGAAGCCACGTTTAGCTTGCTGGCGACGCGGGCCGCAGCTGGTGTCATGCGTCTCCACGATCTGGGAATGCTGTCTTCTGCCAAGTAAAGTTTGTAAACAAGCCGCCTCCTGCCAAGGACTGATTGTTTGGAAGGACAGCAGCGGTGGTAGCGGCAGCTTTGATCACTGATCGTAGGTTATCGCTGAACGCAGAGGACGTCCGCAGAGGAGATGGAGCGATGCAATCGGCTCGTGTCCAGGTGCTGGATGGATTTGTTTTGTCACAAGACCGTGGGAGACCTATTCTAATGTAATGTTATATTCATAGAGCACCTTTGCTGGCGACATAGGAGGCCTTCATCCAGTAGCAGATAGATCATAGCTGACGATGACAATACATATCTTTGCTGGGAATATACTTTAATGTAATTCCCTGTCTGCAGCAGCCTGTATGTTAAGACCAAAACAACTTCATATTATAATAATCTACTGGGATTGCTTTCTTATCCAATGGCATATTATGACTCAAAAATGAATCAGTATTCTCTAATCCTTGTGATCCTGAAGATTGCGGTCCTTTTTCGCCTCGTTTTCCTTCGTCCAGTTTGTGTTGTTTCTCATTTATTCTGTCTCATTTGTAGAGTTTTGTTTTTACCAATCAAATCTGTATATGACGAGAAAACTCGTCATAACAGCGGAAAAGCTGTGTCGTTTCACAATGTAATTATGTGAACAATTTAATTTAGTTTTTTTGTCTTTAAAATGCTAAACGCTGTTCAGCAACTGTTCATCATCCATGATGAATCCACTGCTGGAAGAAGACCTCCCCCTATTGTTATTTTACCAGGTAAGGCCCACTGAGCTATTTCGCTCTTTTTCATAAGGAATCTGTCCACAAATTATAGCTCAACGAAGTGGCCTATCACGTGGAAATGTATCGCAACCAAATACTCAATGCACGTTTCTAAACGACGAAGGAAAACAACCGGAGGTACCCGGAGAAGAATCCACGTTACCACGGTGGAGACAAACATTCAAACTCCAAATATACAACAGACGTCGTGGTCGGGATCGAACCCACGACCTCCTGCATACCAGGCGAGGGAGTTAACATCTCGTCACCACGGCGCCCCTATGATCCGACGCGCACATTGACGCGGAGCGCTGCGTTCGGGTGTACAAGTCGTCTCGTTGATACGTGTAATTGGCTTCGTTGCAGACGACGCGGCATTAGTGCACGCGCTCGCGCGCGGGGCTTAGTTTGTAGCGCGCTTGTTATGCAGGAGGCAGCGGGGCGTCGCTCACAGCCCAGCTGTGCACGTGTAACGCTGTTTGCGAGTTGTCACCCGTGCCTTCCCGCGCGCCCGCTCCGTGGCTCGCTGTCATTCTCGCCTCCGCCGTGTCCTGCCCCGCGCACTGCGGGGTTTTCGTAATTAAGCTATCGCAAGCGTCAATTCCTGCGCTACGGAAAGTTATGAAGTTTGCCGGGATCGGCGCTCTCGCCTTTGTCGTCGAGGCACAGGTGTTGAGGAAGTTGAATCATTAAAACCCTGGGAAACCTGTCGATTGTTTGCATCCAATTGTCACGCGCGCGTGCGTGTTTGTTCACAGTTTGCCGCAACGTTGCGTTGCAGTCATTTATTTTATACGAAGGGTGTTTCATTTGGAAACGTGACGCTTTGTCGCACGGCCTGGATTATTGCAAGAAGCCCACATTTTAAGCGGAGGAGTTAGCTTCGTAACTGAGCACCCCACCACTGGATGAAGGCCTCCCCATGCTGTGTCGGTCTTGGGGGGGCTGTTTGACCATACTTCACCGACTTGGTCGGCGTGGGTTCATGAACGAGGGCAGCCAAGACAGTTTCAGATACCACTCGTCACTGATGTTCGCTCTGGCCGGGAATCAAACCGAATTCGTCGGGTTCGTAGCGCAGTGCGCCGAGCGCTATGCCACCGCTGCTGTATATTTAGAGTTATTATACGTGCCGTTAATTCGTGTCCCCGTGGCTTCCCGAGCCTAAGGCTTAGGCCACACAACACAACACGAGCTGGCCGCTGGTATTGTCATACACATCCGTCCGCCGCGGGGCTTACTAATCACCTTAGGCTTTCTTTAGTTTTATCTTGTTAGGCTGCTTAGGATTAGACGTGACCTTCAATCATCCGTAGCCTTGGAGTTACGCCCGGCAGGGCGTCTCTTAATACCTGTTCATTATCGCGTACCTTTGCACTGAGCAATCACCTTTGGTTCAGTGGTTACGTCCTCAAAGGTGAGTGCGGCTAGACTTGAGTGCTGACACCAGTTTTGGGATATTTTTCTCGACAGTCATCAGCGACCTGGGGTGAGGCCTTCGAACTCGCTGCTCCCGGGAATGCTTCTAAGCCGGGAATAAATAAAAAAGAAAGAAAATAAAAGCGAAACGATCGTCCGCTTGCCAGCGGTCTCAAACTCACAACGCAAAGGCTGCTTGCGCTCACTGCACATGCAGCAGCGTCGACAGAGGCCTTCACAAAGAAGCGGAATCTCTTAAAACTGCCATGCGGAAGGTGCGAAGCAGCGAGCAAAGACACCATTGTAATAGGTTTTTACCCTTTCAACTGGTACAAAAACTGACACCTTTATACAAGGGATCATGTTTGCAATAACCACAACACAAGCAGTCAAAATGCAAACAAAAAGAAGAAACTCTGATAATGATAATGATACGCACTGTCCTTGAAGTTGATTGGTCCACACCCGAGACAGCTTCTCTTAGAGCCTAGTCTCCATTGGTGTTAGACCAGATGACGCCAAAAGGCGTAAAACTCAAAGACAGCGCACTATCAGAGTATTGAGAGCTCGGGGTAAACATTTACACTATGAGACATCTCCTTTACAAGTGGCAAAATATAGTAATATGTTTTTACACTTTCAATTGGTACAAACATGATTCCTTGTATAAAGGTATAAGTTTTTGTACCAGTTAAAAGGGTAAAAACCTTCTACTATATTTTGCCACTGGTAAAGGAGATGTCTCATAATGTAAAGACACCATTGTTGTGTGGCTTGTAATGCGACGTTTTTTTTTTTAAATGGCGCCCCGTGGAAGGCTCGAAGCACCTGGGCGCTCCGGCCAGCTGGCAGACCCGGAGAAGCTTTGCCTGAGAGTCAACGGCGCCGGTCTTGTTGATAATTCCGGCGAGTGTCACAATCGCAAATGTCTGGGTTAAGGGGGGATGCTATGCGGCGTTTTCCATTACCTGCTGTCCTTGGCTACGTCACGAGCCGGTGCAGTCCATTGTGCGTGTTCCCTTGGCTTGCGTGACACTCGGACGCGCGTCCCGGTTTTCGCGCGGAGGTGTTGACGCCGAGGTCTGGAAATTTCTCGTGCGCTCGGGACTCGATTTACGCCCCCCGAAAAAAAGACAAAAAGGGTCCGTTGGCAACGCAGAGGCCGCGCGGATGACGATGTGCAAGGTTGTGATTGTGCGCACCTTAAACAATGCCCCTTGAATGTTTCAGCATCCCCTTTCTTGGCAGTTTGTTTTGCCAATCGATATTTTGCACTTACGAGATGGTTTCGTAACTTTGCCCGGGATTTGTGCTCTCAAAAGCTTAACGTTATTGCCCCTCCGGCTGAAGTCGTTTAGAATAACAATTGTAATTACAGATTTACCCAGAAAAGCCAAACTAAGTCCAAACAATATTTTTTCAGGAGGGTCCTGCATTGGGATGTTTGGCCAAACACCACTTACACTGCGTATATTTAGATATTTTTGTTTTGCTATGGCAGCAAACCTGAGAACCCCAAGGAAATCCACGTAGCACAGGAGAACATAGAAACGCCACACAGAAAGGCAGCCGAGTTGCGAATCAAACCCATACGCTTCTTGTTGTTAGGCACCAGTGGCTCCCAGTCCCAATCAGCTGCTGTTCTGCTTCGCTCAGGGTTGAAAAAATGAAAGAATTTCCAAATCTCATTATTTGTCGATGTCATGAACAAACTTGAGATTGCCTTTCCTTCTTGAGATCTACATGCATTGTGTTCACGCCATTGTAATGATGAGTAGCACTCCCAAGAGGACGTCAATTGTTGAGATGGAGCGATGGAATTGGCTCGTTAGAAGGAGCTAAATGGATCGTTACACGGCAAAACCACGAGAGATGGTGATGGCATGGGGGAGGCCTTCATCCAGCAGTGGATAGTTTATGGTTGATGATCATGATAATGAACGTGCATGCAAGTACATTGCGAGCTCAGGTGGATGTTTTTACAGAAAAATGTTCGTTCATTTCAACTAGCTGAGACTTTTTTTTTCCAAAGGGTACATGGGTAACAAAGCAGCCATCATGATCCAGATTTGTATAATTTCATTGAATAGCAGCGGTTGTTGGCAGCAGGGTGCAGTATCCAATCATTCAATTTCTTTTTTTATAGAGTTAGAAATCAAACTGTTACACATGTCTATTCTGTTGTGAGAATAGGGATAACGATTTGCATTCATTGGGTACTTAATTGCTCCAGCATCTCGGATCTCCTTACATCGCCTCTCAATCACTCCAATGCCTAACTGTCACTTACATTTAGCCTAGGGGACCACCTGATGGCAGCTGTCCGTTTGGGGCACAAGGTGACGCAGCACCGGCCCGCAAACTGGGCATTAGTCTTGTCACTAAGGGGCAATGTTGCTTTTTTGGTTATTCCCTAGCGGTACATTTGCAAATTATTTTTCGAATATGACAATATACATATATATGTGTGTAAACAATGCGACCATTCTCCTTCTGCAGGTGGGAAATGCAGGAAGACGCGACGCTGGATGAGGAGGAGAGAGTCATGGTGGAGCACCTGAGAAATGTCTACCTCGACACCGCAGAGACCAGGGGGTTCCACGCTTAAAACTCGCTCGCTCTCTCACTCGCCAAACGAAACGTCTAGACGAGGTCCAACAGCTCCCTCTTTCTCTCTCTCTGTCTCTCCCTCACCGTTTGCTGCCGGTGCAGCCCGCCACATTGTTGCATTTTCCATTGTATTTTTTTCCCCGACAGTCGAAACCAAAGCCTTCCTTGTCGGCAAGCCTTCGATGCCCGGGAGCTGTGGCACAAATCGCACCGAGGGCCGCGGTTTGAGAGGCGCGGCGCTAAGCCACAGGTCGCCACCGTTGCTGGCACGATCGCGGAGCGGCGTTGGGCGATGCACGGACCCGGCCAGCAGCGTTAACACTTGGCCCCAGCGTGGCCCGCTCTTGAAATCAGATAAAATAAAGAAGAAAAAAACATCCAAGCCAAAGAGCGCGTGGGGGAAGGGGGGGCAGGCGCGAAAATAACAACGTCCGTTAACGAGGGCCCCCCATCTGAACAGGAGCGAATGTTGAGTACCAGTTGTAGCTTTTGCAAGCCTGCGCAATGATGATAACAATAATGATGATGATGTTGTCTTAGCCACGATAGATTCACGTAAAGCTCAGCATTATTATATTACTTCCGTTTGCCCCCCCCACCCCACCGCCCCCCCCAAAGCACAGCGAAGCTCCTGCGGGAAGCAAACACGCACGCTCGCGGGGATGATCAAAGGGTACGAGGGATGCGAGAGGCGGGGGAGTGAGTTTGCTGCGAAAGTTCCGCGGAGAAGTCGAGTGCGTTTGTCAGTCCACCGCGCGCGTGCCTGTTGGCCGCTGGCCTCCGGCGAATGGAGGCGATCGGATTGACAGCTGTTGGGAGCGTAACTCATCCACGCGGTGCTCGTCTGCTGAACCTGTGATAGGCCAAGAGCGAACGTGAGACTGGCCTCTTTATTTTTTTATTTTATTTTTATTTTTTCCCTCGCCGTTGCCCGGACTCGTAACAGGGTCAGCAATTAAGTTGTCATAATTATACCCGGCTACTTGTTCAATCTTATTTTTTTTAAACTCCGGTTTAAGTGAAATGCATTTGTCGTAAGATGTCGAAGTACCCTGTTTTTTGTTGATCCATTTGATAATAATTCTATATCAACCTGCCACTGCCACCACCTTCAAACTCCAGTCACGTATTTATTTTTCCTTAGGGTCCCATGAGGATTTTTACACAGGGTTCAACATTTTACATGTTGTTTTGCGCGAGGGTTTTAAACGGAGCTCCTAAAGGCACCGGCGCTTGTAAACGTTAAAGGTGCAGCCCTACAATTGCCGGCCCACGTCGCTGCTGTTGGAAGGGCCTCCACTGGAGGGAGCTTTTGAGAGGTATCTTGGCCTATGATTCCATGTTGGCCAGACGTCTTCGAAAAGGAGAGAGTTACCCACACTTTTCCCTACCACACGCAACCTGTCTTTACTGCTATGTACCCATACTGTATATATATACACACATATTAAGACGAAACTAAATTACTTTTTTTTATTTTGCCAGGTAAGGCCCACTGAGCTATATAGGTCTTTTTCAGAAGTGACCTGGCCACAAATGACAGCTCAATGAAGTGGCTTATCGTGTGGACATTTATAGCAGCCAAATAAATGCGGAGAGAAAAATCGGCGGACACGTAGAAAAACCCACGCAACCGCGGGGAGAACATGCAGACTCCAAACATACAGACGCCGGGGTCGCGATCGAACCCACAACCTCCTGTATACCAGGTGAGGTAGTGAACATCTCGCCACCACGGTGCCCCTTAGTAGTGGGTGGACAGAGGTGGTGGGTGGGGGTTTAAGACACTTGCACGACTGTTTCAGAATCATATTCTTTTTTGTACATACTGGAAGAATCCAATGAGCTGTAATGCTCTGAATTTCAGTTGCAATGTGCTGACCCCACAGAAGCCGTCAGTCTCTTGTTAGGGGCTGGGTTCTCCGTTTCTCCAGGGGGGGCGGAGCTAATATCATTCTGGGCTGTAATTGGGTGGCATTGTTCCAGTGGGCGGTTCTAAGTGACATGCGGCGTGACGTGTACAATGTGCAGGCACTCCTCTACTTACGAACATGTTAGGTTCCAGAGATATGTTCGTAAGTCGGTTCGTCACTAACTTTTCTCCTGTCGATTCCAAACATGTTGTACGGCATGTACAATCAATACGGGGAATGGCTTTAAAAGGTGTATCATCTCTTGTGTATGTAAATGCCACTGGGTTTGCATGTGCTGCAGATGTAGATGCCACTGGTTCTTCACGTGGCATCTACATGACATACTTGACAGGTTGTTCGTAAATCTGAAAGTTCGTAATTCGAGTATTCGTAAGTAAGGGAGTCTCTGTAATTGGAGTGGCTCTGCCTGAGCTCGCAGGCGGTTCGCGTGCCTGGCTCGAGAGAGATATGCGGAGGGTACTCTATGGAGTATTAAGAATTGTGTTTGGTAAATGTTCAAAACTCATTGCGACTAAAGTATCTCGATGACTTGCGATACATGCAATGTACAATATTCTTAGTTTTTTTCGGTAAAGTCACGTAGGTAAAAAAATAAATTAAATCACGACGTTTCGGAGGCAACACAAGCTTCCGTCTTCAGGTGGCACCGTCACAGCAAAATTACTATATCAAACTTAAAATCTAGAATTCATGTACAATATGTTTAGAATTTTAGCACATTTACACGAAGAAAAAAGTATAATTTTTTATTTACAGATTACATCTTAGCTTAGGAGTACTATCTCTTGTTATTAAATCAATCCCAAACTAAAATACGTGCCGAAAGTGTAATTGTCTCATAGTGAGGAATAGGTATTGTGCCACACATTCCATATTTACATTTGTTTGTAACCAGATTGCAACAAAAATAAAGCTTTGCATGAAGAGCTCAAGTCACTCAGGTATACGATACGACAATGACAATTGTCATTGGGCTGTCACCTTGTGACGGTCTAATCTTGCGCATGATGACAGTGATGTTCAGGAGCTAGATACCCAATGTCAAGGTCTGCTAGCCACGACGAGAGGGCTTCAGGATAGAGTTCGTGTGGTTTTGCTGTTTCTCCTCCGTTGAAGGAGCGCGCACTACAGCGGGCTTACAACATTGTCCATAGTTTGGGTTGTATGGCCACACTCGCACTACTGTGGCTTGGCTATACACCGAGTGAAATAAAGGACCCTGATACTGAGTGCTTGTGTGTGTCTTGTGTGTGTCTGTGGTGTGACTGTATGGGCCCTCCCAATGTGTCTTGCTTGTCACGTGGCATCACCACGTGGCGTGTGTAATGTGCACGGCCTTGTTTTGGACCACCAGCTCACGAGAGCCAAAGTCGTGGCTATTTGTGTTCCAGTTATCTCAATGTGTGTTTCCTCAGCTGCTGTCGAAAGTGAAAATAGCCACAATTTTGACCCTTTTGAGTCACGGTCTATTGCAACGCTATCATGTTATTTGTACCATTATGCGCACAATATGGTGATGTCACGCGACATGCAATCCATGCTAGGAAGACCAATTCTATCTTTTCAGTGGTGCTTCTTCCTGTCTATAAAGCACATGTTGTGTGCCTTTTCTGCCTGACGGGTTTCTCACCATTTGAAAGCGTTGCATCCGGTTTTCCTCGCAAGCCAGGTTGACAACATCGTTCGGGACGCACTGTCGGTCGACGCTGGACACCTGCAGATGCTTTGCTGCGGTTTTGAGGATTTTAAAGCCACGATGAATGGAAGGCACACGCGGAGGACGGCGATGTCGGGCGTGATAGAGCGGAATCGCTCTCCCCTCCCTCCCCCCACGTGGGATCGCGAGGGCCCACAAGGTGACCTGTGGCAAAAATCGCTCGACTCCCCGACGGAAGGACCCTCGTCCTAATTGTGCCGCCACTCATTTGCCGATTTAAACGTCAACTTTTTGAGCGTCGCGCTTTCAACCCGCCGCGCAAACGACGCTCATGAGTCATGAGGCAGGGCCTCCAGTGCGTGGCCCACCGGGCCTGGAGTCCCACCGGCCCGCCCGCCCGCGGAATGAACCGCCCGCCTCCGAGGCCAGAGATGGAGGTTCTATTTGTTTATTTTTTTTCAAAAGCCTTCCCAGCGAAACCGCTCCGCAACCCCTTGTAACCCAAAGGTGTAACTCGATCATCGCCTGCATGCAGATTTGAATGTCAAGTGGTGATGCTCACGTGGCTTTGGGTAGGGTAGGGGGTGGCGGGTAAGAAATAAAAACATTGGAGCAAAAACCTTCCTTTAGCACTGCCGGTAAGCTGCCTTGCGCCGCTGGGCCAGATGTTGGTCTCTGAGCGGCGTAGTTAATGAACTGCTGGCGCGTTGTTGAGCGGTGCACGTCGTGCTGGCTCCGCCGTAAATATCAACTCTCCCCCCCCCCCGGGCATAGGAATGGCAGCGCTTGTTGTGACACGGCAAGTACATGGAATAACTGTTTAATAAGCGTTTGACAGATCAAGTCCAGTCGCATTAGCTTCCGGGCGAAGCGCTGCCGTGAAGGGTACAAACAGCCCTCGGGGATCCAGCCACTGAGTAAAATCGCGTTACACAAATTACTTTGCTCTGCAACGCGATTAGAGCAGCGCCAGGGAGAGAAGGAGGAGCAGGAGGGGGGCGGGGGGGTGATAGCAGGAGGCGAGCGGCCGGTATTGAAATGCGAGCCGCGGGCTCCCGAAGACGCGTTCCAGACGTGCGCTGCGTCTCGCGCCGATCGCGATGTGCTGCGCTATGTTACCACGTTAAGGTCTCTCTCTCTTCTCTTCTTCGCCCTCCCGCAATATGATTCGGGGCTGGGGGTTTTGGGGAGCCGCGGCGCAAGTGGGTTAAGCACACCGCCCCGAACCGCTCGCCCTACCCGCCTCGCAAAACAATGTTTGGAGGTGGGTAGGGGGGAGCGGTGGTGCGGTGGTTGCCGCGCCGTCAATCGGAGTGGAATAGTGGCGGCCTCTAATCGTGGAATGTCATTGAGTCGCCCGAGTGTCGCGTGCCTCCTGTTTGTAATAGTTTCATTCCGAAGAAATTCATGGCCCGGCACAGGTGCTTCGGACCACGCGTACCAAGATAAAACGCGCAGTCGATCGGCACAGGAATTGCTCGTGGTGGAGGCGCGATGGTTTGGGGCACTGCGCTACAAAAACCCGGCCGCCCGAGTCTGACGCCCAGCCGTGGCTAACATCGGTGAAGAGTGACGATCTGAACCCGATATGGAACTCCCCTCTTTCACCAACATGCACGGGACCAGCGCGGTGAAGTATGGTCAAACGACGGCCGTGACTGACGGGGCGTCAGGAGGGAGGGGGGGCTCCATTCCGCAGTGGATTGACAAAGCGACATACGAAACATTTTTGCTCAAACCGTTTCAACTTTATCTAGAACCCGACATACGAAACATTTTTGCTCAAACAGTTTCAACTTTATCTAGAACCCGAATAATAACAGAAAACGCAAAGCAACAAAAGCTACAGGAATGTGTGCATTTAAAGCCATGGGCATTATTTGTATTTTATCACGGTTTTTTTCACAGCCCCAACCCCCCCCCCCCCCCCCCCCCCCCATTTCTCCCCGCCATATCTTTGCGCATTATTCTGCCTCGTATGTTTTTACTTTGATTGCATTATCTGTCACATTGTGTTCATGAGAAATGTATTTAGCATTTGTTGCCATAGAGAGTGTCGTTATTGTGTCTGTGTGTTTGCGCGTGGTCGTAGCGTCCTTCGATTTGTATTTAAATCAGCCCCAGCTGCCGTCTCAGCTTTCATCTCATTGTTGCGAAGAAAATCAATGCAAGCCGCTCAGACAAAATATTGGCGGGTGGGGGGGGGCGAAGGGGTTTATTTCTCCGAATAACCTCAAAGTTTGCATACGATGATGCGTCTTGATTATGACCGCACGTGGAGGGGAAGGGGATAGAAAGCCACTGTGTGGGTCTCGTGGGTCTTCGACCACCCACACGACATGTTGGCACCCTCGGTCAAAGTGAAACATCACGGTGGCGAGATGTTACCTACCTCGCCTGGTATGCAGGAGGTTGTGGGTTGTATATTTGGAGTTTGCGTGTCTATCTCGCTGTGGTCGCGTGGATTTTTCTCCGAGGTCCTCTGGTTTTTTCCCTCCGCGTTTGAGAACACTGTAACAATTTTTTTTGTTCCTGGGTAGTAAGTGTTATTTCCTAATTGCTTATGCCTCAAAAGTACAGCAAATGGCTATTATTCCCCACAAACGTTGCTTTTGTGACCAGGACAGTGATATTTAGAAATTTACCTATTTCCCAGAACATTCCAGATAGATTCAGTGCTGAGTAAACTTGGAGTAACTTCTAGAACACTCTAGAACTTTCCAGTAATATAAATAGTAGTATAAATACAGGGGCCTTAAGCCCACCAGTTCAGTTTAGTTCCAGCTGCCTAAGTGGATACAAATCTGCATTTTTCTGAGAGGGCATCAAGAGGCTGCAAGCATCCGGCAGACGCATTTTGCGATGTCTGCGGTCAATTTATCAAGACAAGAGCGAAAAAGTACTCTGTGGACGCATCTGCTAAGATGTGTGAGGCCTTCAAGGCATATTTTGGCATACCTGTCGGGGATCAAGACAAATCCTGAGCACCTCATTTCACCTGCGAGCAATGCAAAAGAACTCTGGAAGATAAGATGGACAAACTATTGCTAGGAATTTAATGTTATATAATTTGTTAACATTTTTAAAATTGTAAAAGTTTTTTATTGTAAAATGTTTAACAATTTTCAATGTTTTTGAAAAAATATATCATATGTGAAAAATGTTGCGAGAATCTCTTACACATTAGTCATGGGTGAAATAAATGTATTTTTGTAGGGGAAATGAGAGCCATGAAATTCGCTATCCCAAGAATTTGGCGGGAACCTACTGACCACTCAAGCAACTGCTACTTCTGCATGGTGGACCCTTCCAAACGTCGGACTGGCAAGAATGCACCTGCTATCACGTATCCGGACCTTCCTTCATCCATCGCCCCGATGCCACACTGCAATGAGCTCCCCTACCCACTCCTCTGGAGAGAGAGCAGCCATCTTTAGAAGAGAGCAGCAAGTCAGAGAGCGAGGAAGACGTCGTAGATCCAGATGACAATTTCAGAGGTGGAGCTGAGGAGAGAAACCCATACTACCCCAACCGAAAAGACCTCAACGACTTTATCAGAGATCTTGATCTCACCAAGTCCAATGCCGAGCTTTTGACGTCTAGGCTCAAGCGGTGGAACGTGTTGGATAAAAGTATGCAAGTCGCAGATCAGAAGAAGCGTCACCAACCTTTTTGCAGTTTCTTCATCCGTCAAGATGGACTCTGCTTCTGCCACAATGTGTAAATAAATATAGACAACACGTTCTACTTAATTAAATATACTTTTTAATAAATATTTTCTCCTACAACATCAGAGTGCAGCGGCACATTAAATACGCACTACAATGACAATAGCTTAAAGCGATTTGAAGCATGTTTTTTTTTTTTGGGGGGGGGGGGGGCAGAGCTTTGTGACGTCATATTTGAGGGGGGGGTCTGACTTTTTGTGACGCCGTGTGACGATGGGGGGGGGGGGTCCAAAAATCGTCCAACATCGCGTGACGTCATTTATGGACGGCCCCTAAAGTCAATAAAATAAAGGGCTATTTATTCACCATCATGGTTTTAAAGTGAACAATGTCAATGGTGTTATTGAAATGCACATTGTGTGTATGTGTGTGTCTGTACGTGAGTGGCAGTTGTAGTGGTTGGCGCACCGCGTTATGAATCCAGCGGCCCCGGTTCGATTCCCGCTCACAGCCAACATCGGTGACGAATATCTGGCCCGCCCCTGGGCCCTCCCCTAGGTCGACTCGGCCTTAAGTGAGTACCTCTTACGGTGTGTAAACATCAGCAGTGGGGGAGACAAAGGCGGCCAGGCATGGTTCTGGCCACCCACCCCCTCGTGTGCCATTCCGGCCTTAATAGGTGCCCGCTAACAGCACTCGCTGCGTCTTGTCTGTTAAAGGCTATACGGGGGACCTTTGTCTGTCTTTGAAAGGAAGGAGTTGGGGGTGCGGGTGAGCGGGGGGGGGCTGTTTCTATTCTGCTCTGGTGCCCCGGGGGTAAAGGTAGAGCTCAATACGGCGCTGACCGCATGCATTGCATAGAAATGTCCGGACCCAAGCCGATGTGAGCAGATGGATGTTGCTTGAATTTAAAGCTCTCTCAATGACGCCGAGTTGGTGGTGGAGGAGTCTTCGACCACTCCCAGAGATGGACCTTTAAGCCCGGTGATTTGTTTTCGTCGCATGTTTCGGGGGAGGAGGGGGGGGGGGAATTCAACGTGTCAAGAGTTGACGCTTCTTCTCACCGCTGGAAACCTCTTCACTGGAAACCTCTTCATCACCGGCACCTCCTCGCCCTGGAACCCGGCCAGTTGGCACAGCGCTAGAGGGAGCGGCTCGCCATCTGAAGGTTGCAAGTTCAAATCCTGGTTGGGGGGAGCGGGAGGATAGGAGGGGTGGGTTTAAGAGCCCATCATCCTCTCCGTGGTCGTTAAAATGCTTAACGCTTTGTGGGGAAGTCAACGGTGGTCGTCCCTA
This sequence comes from Lampetra planeri, assembly GCF_965212315.1. Classification (NCBI taxonomy): domain Eukaryota; kingdom Metazoa; phylum Chordata; class Hyperoartia; order Petromyzontiformes; family Petromyzontidae; genus Lampetra; species Lampetra planeri. The sequence continues at coordinate 2,440,980 of NC_136145.1, read as the reverse complement.
TTGTTAGACGCGGCCCTGCCATAGTCACGTGGAATTTCCACCACTGGCTCAGGGCAGGACGGGAGACGAAAACGCCGCCGCGATGTCCATCGAGCGGGAGAGAAGCCGACAAGCGGCGAGCTCCGTTAACTGCTGCTGCTGTGAAGGTGCTGTTGCTGCTGTGTAAGCTGCTGCTGCTGCTGTTGTGCAAGCATCGCCGTCGAAAAGGCGTGGCGACGAAGTCGGTCCGCCAGCGCGGTGCTGACTTTGGTTGTTTTGGTGAACGATCGTTCTGATTGAACTAAAAATAACAAACAAACAAAAAACAACCTGGCGTGAAGATGACTACAAAGACAAAGATCCCCCGTATAGCCTTAACACACTGTTGGGGCAAGTGCTGTTAGCGAGCACCTATGAAGGCCGGCAAGGCACACGATGGGGTGGATGGCCAGCACCACGCCCGGCCGCCTTTGTCTCCCCAGTGGCGATGTCTACACACGGCACCAGGTATTCATTTGAGGCTGAGTCCACCTACGGGAGGCCCAGGACCGGTTCAGATAATCGTCACCGATGTTGGCCACGAGCGGGAATCGAACCCGTGTGGCCGGGTTCGTAGCGCAGTGTAGCGCTAACCGCTGCACCACCGCTCCCAACCTGGCGTGAAGATGACCACGACGACCGCATCACCAACAAACATAAAAAGTGAAGCGCGCAATGACGACGGGAGCCGATGGGAGGCAGGGCCCCAGGTACCGGGTAGCGACGTGATTAGAGAGCGCAGCGCAATGAGGAAGACACGCAAACGTGGTAATGGGCTATGGACGTGTACATTAAAGGATTTACCGAGTTCACCAAGTCCGCTGACCTGATAACATGCGCGCGGGGGGTGGGGGGGGACTTGCACTGCCCTCAAACCAACATTTAATAATCGACAGCGTCTTGACTAAACGCGTGACTGCTTTAGTCGAAAGGACTAAGAGAATGACTGCATGAAATCCGGAGACTCAATCTTGGCTAAACCTCCACAGGTTGTCATCTCCGACTAGACTCAGGCTGCGGCGAGAATAAGAATTGCCCGCTAGACTACCGCTGGTGTGAGCGAGCGCGGTGGAGGCAAATGTCTCGGCCGCCTCCTCCCTGTGCCTGAAGCGCCACGGCACTTTGCTCACTGCCACCGTCGCTGAAGCGATCGGCTGGCTTCTGATGGGTCAGACGTCCAATTCCTCCTGCCGTCAGTCATCTGGACACTCGGGATACTCTCTGCTGACCCAGTGGAGGCCGCCTGGCCTTGCCTGCCTGGCGCGGCGATCCGCGGTGGACATTTAAAGCTGGCCGCGTCGTCGATAGAATCGTTGACTTGTTTGTTGATTGCGTAAAATGTTAAAATACGCGCGGTCCGAGTTCCTCCTTGTCGCGCTCAGTCACACGCTTTGCGACTCACGAAACATTCACAAAGTGTCAGTTTTGCGTGGTCGGGGAGGCGCGTATCGGTTAGCTCAGGCCACGGTTGAACCACGATTTAAATATTCCTTTTTCGCCAAAAAGGATGACTTGCGTGTTCCCTAATATCGCCGGCAGGAACTCAACGTGGACTTGGAATCGCCGCGTGTGGGTTTCGTACGGCCGGTGGGACTGCTCGGGTAATAGCGCGGGTAATTGCTGTGGAAAATCGAGGTGCGTGCTCGCATCCATTGTTTCCCTGCCGCTTTGTGGCGCGACACACACACGCACAAATTCACTTTATTGACATCGCCGGCACAGAATGGAAGCAAATTGTGAAAGTGTCGGCGCGGACAAAAGAAAGTTTGGGTCGGTCAGCCTTCCGCGCAAGAAAGCCGCTCGAGAAATGAGAGAGAGAGGGGGGGGGGGGGTCGACGGGGTGGGGGGCGGAGACGGGGAGGGGGGAAAAAATGATTCCATCAACAGCACTGTGGGTTTGATTGCTCTTGTCACGCACTGATCCTTGAGGTCTTCATGGAAGCTGAGCCTGTGCTAGTGATGGGGTGGGTGGGGTGGGGGTGTAGAGAAGAGGAGAGTCCAACCCAAAATCCAAGGGGGCCCAATTCAGCAGCTGCAGCAGCCTCCTCCTCCTCCCACCACAATTCCGTGCCGACGATGGGGTGGGAGGTGAAGGAGCTAGAGATCAGAGGTCACATCTGTCTCACCGCAGCGCTGATGAGGACCCTGTGATTAGGGCCTCTCGTTTCTTCTCTTCTCTCTTCTCTCTCTCTCCCTCTCTCTCTCTCTTTCTCTCTCTGTGCCGCTATGATTGAGCCCGCGCTATGGCCTGAATGGATATTATTATCAGCAGTTCGTCCGTTCACACGCACGTCAAAATTGGCAGTGCGTGCTGTCCCTCCTTTCACACGCCTCACCCTCGCTCATTAGAATTTGAATGCCAAATCAGGAGTTGCATTGCATCTTAATTTTCTGTTAGAATTACAAAGTGAGGCTACTTTTTCATGTTTAATCCACGTGTAATAATACACTGCGAGGTGTCTGTGTTGCATTGCATTATGGTGGGGGTGGTTTTTTTTTTTAGTTTCCTTTATGCCGCCGTCTCTTTCTTGCCGCGATCTCTTTCGCAAATGTTAAATTAAATGTCACGCTTTAGCAATATGCTAATTAATGCAATTGTAAAAAAAAAGCAAGCATTCCTCTAAAATGTCTCAACGTTAAGATGAATTGAGAGTTGTCAAAAATGAGGGACTGCAATCAATCCTTGCGACAATGCTGAAAATCTACACAACGATGAGCGGGCACGCTGCTTTTGCGCGCGTGAGATAATGAATCGAAATGATATTAGTTGTCGTCGCGATTTGAAAATGTCTCCATTGCCAGTCGAGTGTTTTCATTGTTTCCGCCATACAGTTCCACGCCCCACCCCCCCCGAATCATTTGCAAACGTTACCGTCGGTTAACGTGCCGCGTTTGAGAGTCCAACAAGAACGCCGTGAACTCGTCAGTGCGTGCGATATACAAACGAAGTAAAAACAAAAAATTCGCGTGTTTTTGTTGACGTCCATTTCAGCCGCGTTGTTACCGGCAAGCTTCAGTCCCACCACACCTCGAATGCAGACAAAGGCCAATCATAAGTCCCGATGCAAAAATCGCCGACTAATTCACCCCGGTGGAAATACATCCATTACCGCTCCTGTAATCAGCGTTGCGATGATTGAGGCAAATAGCCATATAAATAAATAAATATAAAAACACAAACCCGTTCTCTCATCAGGCTGAAATTTGCTCAGAATTGCAGGTGTATATGTGAAAAAACGGCAATTAATTTCAACCATTCCATGAAGCTTATTGTAAAAAAAAAATTTATTATAATTCCCGATTAAATATTTTTTTTATTTTTACGACCACTTCATCTGCCCCGGTTGTCTTCTGCAAGAATTTGTTCTGCCGCCGCTACCGCTGCCGCGTGTAAACGCATCCACTTGCCCGGCAACGCGAGTTGCCTGCGCGGCCGCTGGAATGGAAACTAATTGGAGTGGGGGGGAGGTTGGGAGGGGTCAGTCTGTGCGCTTGACGAGCGGTATTAACATGCACGACGCATGCTGCTAAACAGCAACCCAAACTGCTGCCCGCGGCCGCTGCTGTTTGCTCTAGGCGCGCGTGTGGCTCGGTGACACACGCGTTTTTTTGGTTGGCCACATGTGACTCCACCTGCATATACCTCTGAGCTGAGATTAAGCTATTTTTTCATTTATGTTTGCCGATGATGGCCTGCACGGCTGAGCCATTCAAGTCGGAGCGGAAGAAACATTCGATGTTTCCTTTTTTTAATATATATAAGGGATTCATCTTCTTGGTTCTTTCGGTAAAGTCACGTAGAATGGAAATAATAAAATAAAAAAATACAACATAATACAATAATTCTCGTCGTGAGAATTATTTTATTATGTTTTATTTTTATCGTCGTGAGAATTATTTGATTCTGTTTCATTTTAATTATTTTATTATTTCCATTCTACGTGACTTTACCGAAAGAACCAAGACGATGAATCCCTGCAGTCAAGAAAGCTTTAAATCGAAATTTATATAAGTGATATTTTGTTTGTTGTTTTATTCGTAAGAAAAAATTATGTCCGCAAATCCGGTGAGAATTCTTGGACGTGCCGTGACAGAGTAATACAGCGGCGGGCGTCGACATTACTCTTCAGTTACACGCTTTTTTGACTTTAGATATTTCCCGCAGTTCTGCGGCAAATAATTACCGCGTGCTAGCAACTTTTGCGGGCCGCCACTGCGCATGAATCGCAGTGATCCGTGGCCGCTTCGATGGTTTCAACCGTAGATTTATTATTTAAAACGACAGCAGGAAGTATTGTAGTATTATTTTTTTCTTTGTGTTTTTTTTTTATTTCTGAGATACTCCGCACGTCAGCCAGCAAGAGTGACAGCTGCTCAAAACGTCTCGACATCAGGCAAAAAAAGAAGAACCCGGTGTTTTTATACATCATGTTTAATCAACATATATGCACACACTGTATACGCACGGTTATGGATTTTTTTCCCCAGGCACATTCTACATCAAACAGTCCGAATATTGGCCTTTTGAAATTATTCCGATTTGATCAAATATTAGACGAGTTAGATTGTTCGGGCGCAGTCCAGCACGGAAAATTGTCTGTTTTTGCAAATGCAGACTTTCGGCACTGTATTTATTTGAGTGTAATTTCGCATGTCGTATATTAAAAGTAAATATTATACCGCTTGCGACACACCACCGTGCAACCGCTGTTTACCTTCATTACAGAGTGTCCTCGCTCGCGCTGTCCCCAATACTCATCGCTTTGTGCACTCCGCTTTCTCAGGAGGAGGAGGGCCTTTTGTGGTTCACGATGTTCCATGCAGCCTATTCCAGTGTTCCAGTGTCAGGTGCATGTGCTTACCTCCAGGGGAGGTTAAGAGGAGACGGGCGGGGGGGGGGGGGCTTACTTAACCAGTACTTAACAATGTTTTGGTCATGTGTAGATGATTCCATTACGATAGCAAAATTACGCGTGAAATTTTTTAGGAACATTTCTGTATACGGAAAGCATTTGTAGAACGCTCACATCGTGAATGGATTGGAGCGGTGGCTCAGTGGTGAGCGTACTCGTGTTGCCAATCAGGCGACGCGAATTTGAATCCCCGAAACCACGAATATCAGTGGCGGGCGAAATCCACAATGGTCTTGGATGCATTCCGCCTCTTTAGAAACCCGCCGCACTGACTAGCGTGATGAAGTATGGCCAAACAGCTTCTACGACTGACACGGTGTGGGCAAGCCTCCATCCAGCAGTGGAATGGCAGAAGTGAAATCGACGATACTTGTTGGAGCAGCGTGCCATTTCATATTTTCAAAGGCGATGCAAATCACGGATTCGTGAATCACAGAGAATCATTTGCGTTTTAATCGAGCGCTAGTCGACCGGCCAATGTGCTCTCCGGCGCGTGCCGCGGTGTTTACCGTGAAGCTGTCGTGTATACCGGACACTGCATGCGTTTCACTTTTCAACGGAGGGCTTCGTAACGTCAGAGACATTGGCAAGAGATGAGCGAGCGAGACACTCTGCACACAAAAGGGGTAGCGTGCTTCGGTGGCCTCCCGAAAGTTTGCAAATGAGAGAAATGGCTTTCCGACAAGACCATCTGTTGTCATAAACGAGTGGGCGAGCAGTGGGTCCCGCTCTCTCAAGCCTTGGTAGTAACGCGGCCTGTGTCATTGCGCATGCATCTTAATTACGTGGGCCACTTACATAAGATGAGACGATCCGTTTGCGCGCGTTCGGACGGGTGCGACAATGACGCACGCGTGCAACCAAGCGCCTTGGAGGCAGAGGGTTGGCGGATCGCGTGGATTCTCGGTGTGCAATGTGGCAGTACAGCAAGTGGGTTCATACTCTTAGGTTTTATCGGTAAAGTCACGTAGGTAAAAAATGAATTCAATAATAAATAATAGAAATAATAATAGAAATACAATTTATTTTATTTTTTAACTACGTGACTTTACCGAAAAAACCTAAGAGTATGAATCCTTGCAGTCACGAAAGCTTCAAATCTAGAAGCAAGTGGGTTCACGTTCTATCTGTGTGGATGCCTGTTTTTTCGTGTGTGCGCATCGTACTTGGGGAACTCCGGTGTCCTCCAACAGGTTTTTTTCGGTAAATTCACGTAGGTAAAAAATTAAAATTAAAATTAATAAAAGTAAAATAAAATAAAAATCACGACGCTTCGGAGGCAACACAAGCCTCCGTCTTCAGGTGGAACCGTCACAGCACGATTGCTGTATCAAGCAGCTCTTACTTGATACAGCAATCGTGCTGTGACGGTTCCACCTGAAGACGGAAGCTTGTGTTGCCTCCGAAACGTCGCGATTTCAATTTTATTTTTATTTTACTTTTATTAATTTTTATTTTTATTTTTTACCTACGTGACTTTATCGAAAAAACCTAAGAATATGAATCCTTGCAGTCACGAAAGCTTGACATCTAGAATAACGATATACATTGCCTTATTAGTGTGACTACCTACGATGGCATATGGTTCAGAAACTTGGTGATTTACGAAAAACCTTGAACGGAAACTGAAAAGTGCGCGATGGACCGTAGCCAGATGCAGACCTGTTAATGGCAGTGAGAGGCAAAGAGAGGGGCACGTGAATTTTAGAACACGCACGGGCTTCTGGCATCGTCCAAACTGATCAGACAAGCAAGTGGGCAAGACACGTCACGAGAAGCGATGATGGAGAATGGTTAAGAAGAATCGCGGATTGAACGCCGAGGAATGGAACGGTGAGAGGACATCCACTGGACGGACTTTTCGAGGTCGCTCCAGGGAGCACATCCGGAGGGTATTTTGGTCTACTCTTCCACAGCGACCAGGCATTTGTGAAGAGGCGGCAGCACCCACACTTCACCCACAACACCCGCCAACCTGCCCATCGACCAATCGTACGGAACCCATTCTTGCTGCTCGATGGATAGAGGCAGAGGAATGTAGGAAACGTACCCCCCCCCCACATTGTTTTTACTGCCACGCAGGGAGATCGAACCAATGGCTCCTCCGAGTTGTGCCTGCGGTGCGCTGACCGTCACATCGCCGCAGCACCCCGGGTTCGTATACCCTGTGCGGTGCTTGCGGTGACCGTGAGAAACGCAGGCAGTCGAGTTTTGCTCCGACGTGGCTGCAATTCAGACTTCTCTCAGTCCACCCAGCCCATCAGGAATTAACCTGGAATCCTAGCGGTGGTAAAGTGGACGTTTTGACTGGGGGGGAGGGGGGGCTGCCGGGTAGGGGATGCACATGTGACACTCGGCATTACGAGGCGGCGTTCGATGCATCTCTGTTTTTGGTTTTTTTTTTTTAAATCCCGGCCCTCTCCTGGGTCCTGTTTTATCCGTAACAAGCTCCCTTTTGAAACCTGGCGCAGGGTTCTCTCCGCAGGGAATATCAATGATGCGCTCCTCCTGTGCCCCCCGTCCCCCTCCTCCACTGCCGCCGCCGCCCCCACCGCCTCCTCCCCTCCTCCTCCCCTCCTCTTCCCACTTTGGCATTTGACCAAGATCCGTGCAGTTGACTCGCCGCGCGCCCGGCCGGCCTGGTCACCGCGCCATGGAGAACTCGCTCCGCGGCCTCGGCTTCGCAAACACGGCGCAGTCACACACACACACACCCACACATGCACGCGCACGTGTGTGTGTGCGTGTGTGTGCGTGTGTGTAGCAGTTAGCGCGCTGCGCTATGAACCCGGCGACACGAGTTCGATTCCCGCTCACGGCCAGCACCAGTGACAATTATCTGAACCGGTCCCGGGCCTCCCCTATGTCGACTCAGCCTCAAATGAGTCCCTTGTGCGGTGTGTAAACATCGCCACTAGGGAGATAAAGGCGGTCGGGCGTGGTGCTGGCCACCCACCCCCTCGTGTACCGTTCCGGCCTTCATAGGTACTCGCTAACAGCACTTGCCCCGACAGCCTGTTTAAGGCTATACGGGGGATCTTTTTTTATCTTTGTGTGTGTGCGAGGCCGAGAGACAATGGAACACGGGCGGACGGTCGGACTGGCGGGCAATGTCCCTGGTTGCCCGACTCACCTCCATGACGCGCGCAAGCCAAAATGCCGTGGCTCGATTTACACGGATTGCTCCTGGCGAGGTTTAGGTCATTTTTTTTGGTTCAGGCGGTAGGATTTGTTGAACGTCATTCTCGTGGAATGTCACTCGCGGTACTAATTTCCGGGTTGCGATTTTGTATTATTATAATCATCATCGGTATCTTGTTTCGGATAGTTGTTGTCAACGTTGTCGTTCGCTCCTCTCCGAGAATTAAATTACACGTCCCCTCTCCGGCAATGGGAAACAATTAAATACACTTTGCGATTTGTAAAACTGGAGAATTGCATTTAATAAAGTGCACAGTTTGAGTACAAAACTGTCAGAATCATTTAACAAAGAGGAGACAGCGAAAATAGCTTCAGGGGTCAACTTTTAGCAGCACTGATCTCCCAAGAGCCCCGTGCAGAGCACAACTACCCCCCCCCCGCAAAGGTGGACAGAATTTAATGTACAGAGACAGATTTTAGATCAGAGAGAATGAAATAAAATGGTGTATGGTCCGATTGGCGTCGGCATTGTACAAGTGATGATCTGAGAATGGGTCATCTAATCCTGGTGGCGATTGAAAGCTGATGGCCTCACCTCAATCACAAAATGGGGGGGGAATATTTATTCGGCTGATGTGCATTAGTCTGATTGAAGGTAATGATGGCAGGCCAGAGCCCCCAGTTTGACATTTCGCTGAGCTGCGATGGGGAGGCGGTGGGTAGGTTGGGGGGGCGCGCGCAGAATTGTCGAGAGCCGGGTGGGATCCGGGGGGGGGGGGGAGGGGGGGGGGTGCGCATTGATAGGAATTTTGTGGGCAGGGAAGGGGGTGAGAGCGAGAGAGAGAGGGGGGGGGGGACCGGGAGGGCGAGCTCAGCAAGAGACGGTGAGCGCAGCCGTGGGGAATAGAAACATCAAACGGCAAACAAGGCTGCCGACAGCAGTGCCGACTTCAGCAGCAGAGACTGCAGGTCTAATCAGGGGGATGCCGAAAAAACCCAGGGTCAGAGTTCCAGCTGCCTTGACACAGCCTGATGTGTATGATAGGAATCCGCCTTGGTTCCCCGGGGACGATAGCCAGAGGCATCATAAAAAAGAGAGAGAGAGAGAGAGGGGGTCTTGCGGCATCGTGAAGCGACTAGCAAAGTGCAGTGGGAATTGAAATGAGTGGATGGCAAGATGGAGAGAGGGTGAGGACGTGGGGAGGGGGAGACGCGGAGAGGGGCTGAGCATCGGAGATGAGCGGGAGACGGGGAGAGAGAGAGAGAGCCGGTGTGGATGATGGGGCCCTGAGAAGCGGCTCAAGCTAAGCCTGGCTTTATGAGGAATACAAATAACCGAAATGTCAACTCTGGCCAAATATGTAACTTAAATTTACAAATACAGTTTTTAGCGCGACGGGGACTCGGCGAGGAATATTTCACGTTTAATCTTAGCAGTGAACATTTTTTTTCGTAAAGAAATATGTCTTCATATTCGTAGCCTGCTTAATTTCAAATTTGTCCCGAAATCTTTGCGAGAGACGGGAAAACTCTCGTGAACGTGAAGGCACGCTCGGCTGTCAGATCCGGTGCCGCTTTACAAGCCAACCCGACTGCAAAAGTAAAAAAAAAACCCGAACGGGACGAAGCATCTAGCGTAACGTATAATAATCGAACAATATCTTTTTTTGGGAACACGATTGGCATTCTTTTTATAAATGCCCGCGTATGAAAGTTAAAACATTAATGCGCGTTTAGCGACGGGGCTAATATTTTGTACTCGCCATCGATCGCCGGGGCATTATCAATGTAAATGCGCAGCGCGTATTGTGTAGCGGTACACCACGGGGCTTTCAGTGTGGTCTACATTTAGTGCATGGTTGGTTTCTTTTTCTTGCCAGAGTCAGAAACCGTTTAACCTCCATACGTTTTCGTAGAAGGGGGTGGGATGGGGGGGGAGACTGTTGTTGTTGTTGTTGGGAAGAAGTGCATCTTGAGGTACCCGTCATCCATCGACGCAATGAAAAATTCATCGCAGCACCGAGATAATGAAGATACATGCACACCAATCAATGGGAGGGGGATTGATTTCCCCCCCCCACCTGCTCTCTCTCTCTCCCCTCCTCTCTCTCGACGGCACGACGTGAATTTCGGCTGAAGATCATGGCGGATTATTGTGTCGGCTAGCGGTGTGACCCTCATTATTTTTTAATTTATCTGTAATATTTTTTTCTCTCCCCCCCCTCCTTCATACGCCACCGCCACCACCACCACCACCACCAGCGGCGCCACCGCCACACAAGACGGCATTTCGCGAACCGCCACCGAAACGAGGCCACCTCCTGAACCGGTTGGCAGTGTTTGCATGAAAAAAATTGTTCATCATGCAAATGAGAGTGATGTTTTTTGTGTGTGTGGGGGGGGGGGTTCTACCGTGTGAATTTGTAGGATATGCAAGTGCCGCTGCCGCCGCTACTGCTGCATATGAAATGCACAGCTGTGTTGATTGATTCGGTGGTGGTGAGCTTTATTTTTTGTTTTGGGGGAGCTGTCCGCGGAGATTACGACGCTGCTTGGGTGAAGCCCAAAAAAAAGAAATAACCAAATATCGGTCCGCCGCGGGAGGGGAAAAAAACGTGTTGTCGCAGCGCCGCGACCGCAAAGTACAGCCGCGTCTATATTCGTTTCCAAAGTTTGAATTTTATCGTAATAAAACACGACAGCACGAGTTGATGCGCCGTGCGTTTGTTTTGCCAGCAATGGAAAATTGATAGGGAATGAGCTAACGACGTTGTAAATTAATTGATAACATTGCCCGCTCTCAGAGGGATCGCCGTTAATTTTTAAATTCCCGCACAAATTATATGAAATCTATATATCTGCACCCTTCGTGCGATCGATACATCGTCATCGCTGCGATCGCGCGAAATTTTTTAGATTAATTAGCCGCTTTGCAAGGGAGATTTTAAAAGTAAGACTTAACACGCGTCATCGACATCAGCTATGGTCTGTCCACTGCTCGATGAATGCCTCCCAGAACCCGCCGTCATCCCTCGCGGACCCAGCGATGACACGGTGCACGTGGCGCCGATTTATAGGCGGGTAGTTTTTCGGATGTAGGATCTGGTTTTTATGACCGCGAAAAACATTTAACGGTTGAGAATGCGCTCGTGATTGATGTGACATTTCCCTTTGCGAAGTTCGCTCCGGAGCAGATAGTGGTATTATTCAATCATTTCTGCTGGAAGTTACCGTGCGGTTACCGGTATCAAACTGTCATCTCCACCCCCTTATTGGATCACTGACAAGTGTGTTAACCACCGGGACATCCAGCTGTCTATTTATAAACGCTATTCACTGGGGGGGAGGAATGAGGAGTAAATGCCCTCCCCTGGCGACCCGCCACCCCTCCCCAAGGTGGTTCAATGAATTGTTGCGATTCAGGGTGGCAATTTGATTCAAGAATCAATTCTAGTTTTTTTTTTACATTGCAGTAAAACGTAGCGGCCTCTAGTGGCTGCAGGTGGCGGTCACCGTTATAAACACAATGAACCCATCGTATACGTAGAGTATACGAATCTGAGAAGGCCGATTCTCAGGCATGCAATTTCAACGCGTACAACGTGAGCTTACGAATTCCCATTAATCGATGGGTTTCTGCATCGTGACACCCATTCTGCCTGCGGACCAAATCACCACCAGGAGTGCACCCGATCTGGTCAGATCTCGGAAGCTAACTAAACTAAACTATTCTATTAACCAGGTGAAACCCGCTCAGATATATAGCTCTTTTTGAGACGCGGCCTGGCCACAAATGATTGCTCAAAGAAGTGGTTTGTCATGCGGAAATGTATAGCAGCCACATAATCTAAACATTGTTTCTAGATGTGGAGGAGAAAACCGGAGGACCCGGATAAAAAAATCCACACGACCACGGGGAGAGAGAGAGAGGCGCAAACTCAAAATTAAAAGCAGCAGGCGTCAGGATCAGGATCGAACCTACGAACTTAATGCATACAAGGCGAGCGAGATAACATGTCGCCACCACAGCGACCAAGCTAAGCAGGGTTTACCCTGGATGGGTGACTACCATGCATGAACAGGTTGTCACAGGGCTGTAGAGTTACATGCGGAGGGCAGTAAAAAAAACCCCCGTAGTTCTACGTCTTTGTCCCCATTCCTCTTCTGCCCACTATCACCAACCCGCACTGACCAGCGTGGTGAAGCGTGGTCAAATAACCCCCACGGGCCGCACGCTGTGGCGAGACCCTCATCCATGCATGATCAAATAGTATGTACATCCCTTCTGCGCATTGAATTAAATGGAATTTATTTTGGAAAATGGGTGTGTGATGCTCATTATCTAGCTATTCCCACATTGAAACGAGGCATAGGGAGGCCCTCATCCAGCAGTGGATTAACACAATCGTTATACACGTGTGACATGTACACGCCTGGTATTCACACATATACACACAAAGACACAGATCCCCCGCATTCCCTTGACAGACTTTTGGGGCAAGTGCTGTTCGTCAGCACGCAAGGGGGTGGGTGGCCAGCACCACGCTTGGCTGCCTTTGTCTCCCTGGTGGTGATGTTTACACACTGTACCAAGTACTCATTGAAGGCCGAGTCAACCTAGGGGAGGTCAAGAACCGTTTCGGAAAATCGTCACTGGTGTTGGCCGTGAACGGGAATCGAACTCGTTCACCGTTTGTCGCATAACACAGTGCGCTAAGTGCTCGCCACACACAGCTCCCCAAAGACAAAGATCCCCCATATAGCCTGTAAGAGACTGTTGGGGCAAGTGCTGTTAGCGAGCACCTATGAAGGCCAGAAAGGCACGCGAGGGGGTGGGTGGCCAGCACCACGCCCGGCCGCCTTTGTCTCCCCAGTGGCGATGTTCACATACCGCACCAGGAACTCATTTGAGGCTGAATCGACCTAGGGGAGGCTCAGGAACGGTTCAGATAATCGTCACTGATTTTCGCCGTGAGCGGGAATCGAACTCGGGTCGCCAGGTACGTAGCGCAGCGAAGCGCTAACCGCTGCACACACACACACACGCGCACACTCGACTTGACATTCTCCGTTGCGCTTACGGAGGATTTATCGACTGCCTGTGCGGGAGGGTTGGCTCGCCGCATAACCTCCAGCGACCCGGCAAATCGTGTGGGAGGGGGGGGGGAGGGGTAGGCCCTCATCCAGCAGTGGAGATTGACAAGAGGGCTGTGGGTGCGTGTGTGCAAGCGCGCGCGTGCACGCTGGGGTTTGACATTATCCGCCCTGCTTATGGAGGATGTATCGACGGCTCGGATTGGATGGGAGGGGCTGGCTTTGCCAGAGAGGGATGAAGTTGTCAGAATCAGCTGAGTGGTCATCTGATGATGCACCCCCACCCACACCCCTCCCCCCAATTTCCATCTCCCCCCACCCGCCCACCCACCCCTAAACATTCTCCACACAAAGACAGATTCCCCCGTGTATTCTGTGCAGACTTTTGGAATAAGTGTCGCAAGGAAGCACCTTGTGAAGGCCATAATGGTGGCTAGGAGAGCACCACACCCGGCCGCCTTTGTATCCCCAGTGTTGCTGTTGATCACACACACTAGGTTCTTATCTGGGAGACGGCCAGGATATGTTTTTATCTTTCTCCACATGTTTGCCACGAATGTTCGCCGCGGCCGGGAATCGAACACAGATTACTCGGTTCCTCGCGCAGCGCGCTAACCACCGCACCACCGCTCCATCGCTTTGTGGGATAGGGTTGTGCCTTGAGTTACTCCCGTGGAGATGTTCGTGGTTGTGCTGCCGCGCATCTCCAGGACATGTTTGCGGGTCGTACGGCGTGCTCTTCGGCACGACGTCCGACGTTTCGCTCCGCGTGTGGGGGAGAGGGGTGGGGGCAGCACACGCCACAGCCCAAAACACATCGGAGCTTCAGAAATGAAGTTGTTAGAGTCAGCTGAGTGGTCACCTGATAACTTCCCTCCCCCCACATCAATCCCCACTCCTTCCCATTATCTGCCCACCCACCCTCCCCAATTCACAAAGATAAAGGTCCCCTGTATAGGCTTAAACAGGCTGTCGGGGCAAGTGCTGTTAGTGAGCACCTATGAATGCCAACACGGCACACGAGGGGGTGGATGGTCAGTACCACGCCCGACCGCCTTTGTTTCCCCAGTGATGGTCTTTACACTCCGCACCAGGTACTTATTTAAGGTTGAGTCGACCTAGGGAAGGCCCAGCTCCGGCTCAGATATTCGTCACTGGGATTAACCGTGAGTGAAAGTCGAACTCAGGTAGCCGAGTTTCTAGCGCACTGCGCTAACCACTACAGCGACGCTCCACAGACAGAGGCAAAGACCCCCTGTATAGCCGTCACAGACTGTAGGGGCAAGTGCTGTTAGCGAGCACCTATGAAGGCCGACACGGCGCACGAGGGGGTGGGTGGCCAACGTCACGCCCGCAGACACGACACATACACACACATACAGGCACACATACATGCACATATCACAACAACCGCAATTCGCCACGAAATGGCGGTAACGTCACCACGGTGCCTGTGCCAGGCTACTTGCACCATCAGGCCATTTGAAGCGTCCAAGTCTGGCTGTCAGGAGGTTACGGGACATACCCAGGTGCTACGGGTTGACTGAAATGACGAGCAGATGCACCGCCTATGCTCCCCTGTGCTTCGTACTTCGCCTACTTGCTACGTTTTATCCGCCCGGCCCTCCGCTCGTTGTTGTGAGCGTCTGTTGTTGCTGGAGGGCGATGCTATCCAACTGCCCAGTAGCGTCTTTCACGAGCCTCCTCCATAGAAGCCGATCTTGGCACCGCTGGTACCGGTCATTGGTAAGTTCACTCAGCTCCACATCCTTCTGTACCGCGCCAGTCCATCTCTTCCACAGCCCGTGGCACGCCCGTTTAGCCCCCCCTCCTCTACCCAGCCCAACAGAAGCTGCTTGGGTGTGCGGTGGTTTGGACATGCGGGCTACTTGACCCAACCAACGCAGCCTCGCAATGTAGGATGGATCGTAGGCAGGCCACTCTGAATCTTTCGCAAGTATAGAGAAGGGGGAGGGCATATCTGTCGCCGAGAAGAGCCGAAGATTAGTCGTAAGCGATAGGCCAGGTAGGTTCCATGCAGCATTACGCAGCTGATGAAAAGATAATGCCGCTCCACTTATTCGGAGTGCCAAATCGGAGGTGGTCATCCACAGTGCCCAGGTACAAAAACAACTTTTAAATTCTCTCCACAATTGCCCCATCACCGCGTGGGGGAGTCGAGGGGGTTGGAGTTTTCAATGACATAAAATACCAAAGTCGGTGGCTTTGTTTTTGTGCGGTTGACGGTAATGCCCCCCATCTCTTATTAGCACGTTCTCAGACACACACACACGCGCACACATACAGACACGCACACTCGTACCCCCCGCAGAGAGTATAATAGTGGCCCGCCCTGCCTGCTGCCGGCATGGATCAAAGCCCTCAAAGCTCGCCCGGCCAGGAGCTGTCTCTCTCTCTCTCCCCGCGGATGAAACGGAGCCCTCCCGCTGCTGTCTCGGGGAAGGAGCGGACGAGTTGGGGTCAATCGTCGGTGTGTTTCCACTCCCACTTCAGCCGACATCATTTTAATTGGTCCGAGTGTCTCCTCTCACACCACCACCACCTCCACCACCAAAACCACCACCACCTCCACCACCACCTCCTCCACCACCGCCACCACCACATCCTCCACCACCACCACCTCCACCACCACCACCTCCACCACCACCACCACTACCACCACCTTCACCACCACCACCACTACCACCACCACCACCTTCACCACCACCTCCAACCCCCACCACCACCACCTCCACCACCACCTCCACCACCACCACCACCACCTCCACCACCACCTCCACCACCACCACCATCTCCACCACCACCACCACCACCACCACCTCCTCCACCACCACTTCCACCACCACCTCCACCACCACCTCCACCACCTCATCCACCACCTCCACCACCACCACCACCTCCACCACCACCATCTCCACCACCACCACCACCACCACCTCCTCCACCACCACCACCACCACCTCTACCACCACCACCAAAGACAAAATACCCCCCGATTAGCATATTAACAGACTGTTGGGGCAAGTGCTGTTAGCGAGTAGCACCTATGAAGGCCGGCACGGCACAACGAGGGGGTGGGTTGGCCAGCACCACGCCCGGCCGTCTTTGTCTCCCCCAGTGGCGACGTTTACACACCGCACCGGGTACTCATTTGAGGCTGAGCCCACCCAGTGGAGACCCACGACCGGTTCAGATAATCGTCATTGGGTGTTGGCCGTGAGCGGGAATCGAATTCGGGCCGCCGGGTTCGTAGCGCGGCGCGCTAACTGCTACGCTACCTCCAGCACCGCTGCCATCACCACCACCACCACTACTCAACGTAGAGTCACATTTCAATATGCAATATGCCTAAGCCGTACAAACGATTGGTCACCGCCTCCACCTGCCCACTGTTGAAGTCGCTGTGTCAAATTTGATGAAAGATAAAGAGTCCGTTGACCAATGTGGTCAACGTGTGACAGTTCGCAGAGCAATGGTGTAGCCATCACGCTGTTCTGAATTTGTCTTC
The DNA here is from genome assembly GCF_965212315.1 of Lampetra planeri. Classification (NCBI taxonomy): domain Eukaryota; kingdom Metazoa; phylum Chordata; class Hyperoartia; order Petromyzontiformes; family Petromyzontidae; genus Lampetra; species Lampetra planeri. The sequence continues at coordinate 2,424,285 of NC_136145.1, read as the reverse complement.
AATAAATGCATTTAGGGTTGTTGCCCATCAATTGTTGCTTACCAAGCGCTGTCACCAGGCCATCGCTTACATGCGGAGCTGTCGGGGGCCGAGTTCCGGAAAATATCCCACCCTAGCCGTCGGGGTGCGGGTCGGTGCTTGGGTGATCCGGAAAATATTCCATGAGAAGCTAAGCCTCGATTAACAAACATCATCATCTTCATCGTCGTCGTCGTCTTCATCAGCAGGACAATGCAACGCATGAAGGGAAGCTCACACCGCCTCTCGCCATGCTGACCAGCTGTCTTCACCTGAGGACGCTGTCTTTCCGACAGCCCTGTTCTTCACCTGAGGACGGCTGCTTGCGTTGTGGCCGAAACGTCGTGAGAATTGTATTTTATTATGTTTTATTTTTATTATTTTATTATTTTCCTTCTACGTGACTTTACCTATCAATTCCGGTTCAGTGATTCTGCACTTGCTCTATTACTATAGTACTATACCGCCTTCAACTTTTATGAACGACTAGGTGTTTAAGGTTAGCGATTTGCCGTATTATCTGGCTGTATAACAAATGACAAAAATACAATTGCTTTACTATACAAGTAAAAATTGTGTTTTTTTTATTTACGTGTTTTTTTATATTCAGGGCCTCTTTATAACATATTCTACAGGCCCCGGCACTAGCTTCATCTGGCACTGGTGAATACGTGGGTGTGTAAAGTGGTGTGGGTGGGGGTGGGTTGGGGGGGGGCATCTGTGGCCCCACCACCCCTCGAGAGAGGGGGCTGGGCGAGGCTCAGCGTTGCAGGTGTAGGGGGCGCTGGAGGGCAACGCTGAACGCTCGCCAGCCCTCACATCCACCACCACCACCTCCTCCTCCTGCTCCTCCTCCCTCCCTCTCTCCCTCCTTCTCTCGCTCGCACCACTCCCGTGACATTCATTGAGATTTCGAACATTTTGGCTGCGATAAATTTCCAGGTAAAGCCCACCTCGGGTAAAATAATGTTATTGTGTTTTATTTGTGTATATTTTTAAAAAGTGATTTGTTTAGGGGCCGTCCATAAATGACGTCACGCGATTTTGGACGATTTTTTACCCCCCCCCCCCCATCGTCACAAAAAGTCTGACCCCCGTCATATATGACGTCACGAAGTTCTGCCCCCCCCCCCCAAATAAAATAAAACATGCTTCAAATCGCTTTAAACTATTGTCATTGTAGTGCGTATTTAATGTGGCGCTGCACTCTGATGTTGTAGGAGAAAACATTTATTAAAAAATCAATTTAATTAAGTAGAACGTGTTGTCTATATTTGTTTAAGGTTGCGCATTTTGATGTGACGTCACATTTCTCAACCCCCCCCCCCTCGTCACACAGCGTCACAAATGTCTGACCCCCCCCCCCCCCCCCTAGGAGCGTGACGTCATTTATGGACGGCCCCTTACCTTTTCTATACTTTGCACTCCTATCGTGTTTTTGTTTTGTTTGTTGTTGTAACGTTCCGACCCGCGTCTACTTGACATCTTTGAAAAAGAGCTTCATAGCTCATCGGATTCCTTCAGTATTCATATTTAGATTCTGACACGGGGCACACCCACGACTCCCTAGCATTGTTTTTTTAACCTCCCCCCCCCCTCCCGTTCTAATATGTTGCACTTCTTTCGCACCGTACGTAGCCAACTGTGCTCATCGGAGGTGCGGGGGAAGGGCAACAAACTAAACACAAAAGCCGTTTTTAATAAATTAGTTTTAAATCAATTTGTATCATCCCTATCCAGACACGGTCTCGTATTAAATATCCTGGCATTTCGAGAGGGTGGGGGGCGGATATTGTTCTTGTACGGTTTGTCAAGCGTCTGTGTCTTTGTTCGTTATGGATTTATCTGTCCTGAAACAAGAACCCCGTGCTGCTATTCCACGGTGGTGGTGGTGGTGGTAGTGGTGGTGGTAGTGGTGGTGGTAGTGGTGGTGGTGGTAGTGGTGGTGGTGGTAGTGGTGGTGGTGGTAGTGGTAGTGGTGGTGGTAGTGGTGGTGGTGGTGGTTGAGAAAGCAAATCATTCGGGAAGTTGCACAATGATATTCAGGGAATTTATCGTTCTTCATGCCAATGAACGTGGTTATTCTTTGGTTCTTTTCTCTCTCAAATTTAGCTTTCTCAGGAAGAACATTATCAACCAGGTAGGGTGTTGACTGTTATGTTATCCGACTCTCTGTTGTATTACATTACATTTCTAAGTATACTAGATTTGTGTTTCTATTTAATTTATACCTGATGATGATTGCTTGTGTTGCAATCGAAACGTCGTATGCTAGTATTTAATTTAATTTATTATTTTATCTTTATACGTGACTTTACCGAAAGAACCAAAGAATAATTCCTGCAGTCACGAAAGCTCCAAATTAAGAATGAACGTGGTTTACCACACAGGGTAAAGGTTTTCATTTTACCAGGTAAGGCCCCACTGAGCTACGTAGCTCTTTTTCAGAAGCGACTTGGCCACAAATGATAGCTCAACGACGTGGCTTATCATCACGTGGATATGTATTGCAGCCAATTACTCTAAACGCGTGTTTCTAAATGTGGAGGAAAAAAACTGGAGGACCCGGAGAAAAATCTGCGCGACCACGGGGAGAGAGAGACACCGCAAACTCTAGATATACAGGCGTCATGGTTGGGATCGCACCCACGACATCCTGTATACCAGGCGAGGTAGTTAACATCCCGCCACAGTGGCGCCCCAGGGTGACTTGAGTGGGCTTTCAACTCCCCATGCGAGAAGCCAAGACGGACCGCTGAGATGTCAACTCCAACAAGACATCGCGTCGATTACACTGCCCTTAGATAGAATCTTACTGGTAGGAACCTCCTGGTTACACCAGCCCACAGGGGATTATTGTGTCCGTCCGTCCGTCGTGCAGGGAGGGGCTGGGTGGGGAGGGAGTGGCTGGGTGGGGAGGGGAGGGTGGGGAGGGGCTGGGTGGGGAGGGTGGGTGGGAAGGGGCTGGGTGGGGAGGGTGGAGAAGGGCTGGGTGGGGAGGGTGGGGCTGGGTGGGGGGTGGGAGGGGTGGGGCTGGGTGGGGAGGGGCTGGTCACCCCGTGGTGCCCTTATAAAATGCAACGTTTAGCCTACTCACGCCGGCTTGTGCCCGCCCTCACAGTCGAGCATATTTGCAGAAAACACCACGCCGCCATTGACCCTGGCCATTGACCGAGCAACCCAACGTTCCTACCAGCTCCCTCCGCAGGAATGTGTTTAAATAATGGCGACGTTTCGGGTGGTGGACCTTCTTCACGGCAATAGAGATGAAGAGGCTATTGCCCCGAAACGTCGTCTAATATTTAGTGTTGCTATTTTTTTGATGGCAGTGTTATAGACGGGATGCGTTGGGTTTTGTTGTTGTTATTTGTGCCTGTGTACCACTGACCACGCCGTTGTCACGAAAATTACTGTGTGTTAAGTTATTGACGTATGTGTGTACACTTGTGAAGTATTGGAATGACGGCAGGAAACCACTTGACGGGTAGCACACTTTTTATTAAACCTTGACTTGTCACGATACAACGTGTGGTCACTATTCCTCTGACTACACACACTTCACTTGACACGTGTGGTCACTATTCCTCTGACTACACACACTTCACTTGACACGTGTAGTTACTATGCCTCTGACTACACACACTTCACTTGACACGTGTAGTTACTATGGCTCACACTGCACTCCAGGCCGTAACGTCCGTGGAGCCTACAGGCCCACCCCAGCTTGGGCGTGGGCCACAACCTCTGAGTCCCAAGGGCCGGCCCTCTCACGGACGCTCGGCCCCGGGTCCCAGGGTTCCGCCTCTGGGTCACACAGAGCCCCGGCCCCTACAGGACAGTGGGACTAGGTGTCGCAGGGCCCTATCTCTTCCTCCTCCGTCTTCAGTCTTCGCTGGTCACTCGCTCCCCGTGCGCCTGTGCGCACCACCTTATATAGCCCCCGCTCACGGGAGACGGAGCGTATGCGGACCTCGACGTGAGCATCCCCCTTAGTTGACCAATCCCCGCGCGCTTGCCCCAGGATCCCATCGCTGTCAGCGCGCGTCACTGATACCCAACCAATCACTGCCTCATAACCCCCGACCCCGCGCTGACCCCTGATCCTTCACCGTCAGCGCGCGTCACCAACACACACAGCCAATCACTACGCGCTGGCACACGATCCCTACCCCAGCGCGTATCACCACTACACTTGTATAAACAATGTTCATTATCATACAAACATGCGTGTGTGGCCGCGCGCTTGTGTGTGTGACTGTGTGGATGTGTCGGTCAAAGTTACAAAGATCCCACGGAGTGGGGAGTGGTGGCGTAGTGGTTAGCGCACAGTGCTACGAATCTGGCGACCAGAGTTAAAATTCCTGCTCACTACCCATACTTTAAAATAGGAATTATAACATGGTAATATTGCATTATAACATGATAATATTGCATTGTGACATGGTGATATTGCATTGTAACATGCAAAACTTGCAGCTGACGCACCTAAGCTCTCTCACTAACAATACAATATTGAAATCGGAAGAGGTAATCCTCAGAGGGTAACTGTGTTTATTGATAGAGTATATATATTACCCGATCCCTATAACCACAAATACATATTGAAGAACGGATGATCACGTGAATTAGTCTTTTATTAATATAAACCGATTTTTATTAAAGCAATACATATAGGATTTTCGGTGACAGCCAAATAGACACACACGCGTTTCAGTTTCTTCATGTAAAGATTAGCACCTTACACGGGCGAACGATAACATGCGCGGTATGATATCCGCGTTCTGTGGGGTGGAGCGGTGGCGCAGCGCTTAGCCCATTGTACCGTGAACCCGGCCACCCTCAGTTCAATTCCCGGCCACAGCTCACATCGGTCGTGAGGGATATCCGAACCGGTCCTGGGTCATCCCCGTTCACAGACGAAGCACTGACCAGAATGGTGAAGTATGGCCACACGCCCCCACCCCCGGGAGGCCTTCATCCAGCAGTGGATGGATAACGGGCTACACCTACGTTTAAGTCTACATTTGAGTATATATTTCTGTAAGAACACCAGCTACTCATTTCAAAAGCAGGATCTGTTTTTCGACTGGAGGAATCCAATTAGTTTTTACATCTCTTTTTCACAGATGTCCAGGAGGGGCGGGTCAGAAAGTTACAACAACAAACAATGCAAAGATATAATAGCAGTGCACAGTCTAGGAAAAGTAAAAAAAAACAACCTCTTTATCTTACCAGGTAAAGCCCACTGAGCTATTAGCCTCATTTTTCAGAATCGTCCTGGCCACAAATAATAGCTCAACGAAGTGGCTTATCACGTGGAAATGTATAGCAGCCAAATGCTCTAAATAATCTAAACGCATGCTTCTAATTGTGGCTGAGTCGACCTAAGGGGGGAGGCCCAGAACTGGGAATCAAACCCGGGTAGCCGGGTTGGTAGTGAAGCGCACTCACCACTGCGTTACCGCTGCCCATAAAACATACACAAAGACCCCCCCCAACCACGGGTAGCCTGCACAGACTGTAGGGGCAAGTGCTGTTAGCGAGCACCTATGAAGGCCGGCACGGCACACGAAGGGGTGGGTGGCCAACACCACGCCCGGCCACCTTTGTCTCCCCAGTGGTGATGTTTACACACCACACCAGGTACTCATTTGAGGCTGAGTCAACCCCTGGGAGGCCCATGACCGGTTCGGATAATCGTCACTGGTGTTGGCCGTGACCGGGAATCGGACTCGGGCGGCTGGGTTGGTTAGCGCAGTGCGCTAACCACTGCGTTACCGCTCCCCGCGCATGCGCACACAGACACGCGCGGGGGGGGGGCGAGTACATAAAGCAAATGTCAGAACGTCAGTGTTAATATCGCTCGCCGCCGTAGCTGCTGTCTAAAGCAGAATTAGCAGCGTGTAATGTTCCCGTGGCTATTAACATGGCGGCATTAGTGGCGATTGCACCGCCACCAACCCCGTCTCGCCTCCGCGTTTGCGTTTTATTCCGCTTGTTTTATGCAGCAAAGCCTCGCTAGAGTCTCAAGACCTTTTCAGGAGGGTCCTGCCAAGTTTTCATAGTAGTGTGGAGAGGGGGGGGGGTATTGTTGCTACCATGTGTGTAATCCAAATTGAGTAATTTGCAAAGTAATTTTTTGAATTGGGGATGTTTTGGTCAATACGAGTTATGCTACGTGTGTCTTGTTTAAACTAAAACTAAACTCTGTTTTATTTTACCGGGTGAGCTTCACTGAGCTACGTAGCTCGTTTTCAGAAGCGACCTGACCGCAAATGATAGCTCAACGAAGTTGCTTACCACGTGGAAATGTACAGCGGCAGCTACATACTCTGAACGCGTGTTTTATAAATGTGGAGGGAAAAATCGACGCCACCACGGGAAGAACACGCAAACTCCAAATAAACAGGAGTTAGGGTCGGGATCGAACCCAGCTATTGGGAGGAAATTGGTGAACCCGGAGGAAACCCATGCAGAACAGGGGGGGGGGGAGGGGGGAGCGCACACACGCACACGGCCGACACGTAAAGGCTCCCGAGTTAGGAACGGAACCCAGGAAACGTCGTGCTGTGAGGCACGATCAATACAACTTCGCTGGCCGCTCAAAGCTCAAATTTAAGAGTCCAAAAGCCCCCACACAAAAAACTGGTGGGCAATTTTCTGCAAAAGCAGCAGCCTTCAACATCGGTATCGGGCACATTTCCGAAACGCCCGAAAATGCGATTTCAACAACAACAGCAGCAGCAGCGGCGACAGCAACAACAGCAAGAAAAGGAGGCTTTCAAATTCACAGCCGACCACGGGAAAATGTGTCTCAACTCGAGCTCGGCGCCTGACCGAATCCATCAATTCCTCGCGCTATCCACCCGACCAGCCAGGGGGCCTTGCGAATGCGGCGGTAGCGAGAGTTGGACGGTTACGTGGGCACCAGGGAAGGAGCTCTGTGTCTCTCTCTATCTCGACGCTGCGTGGAGGCGGCTGTGGCATTGGGCGCGCACAGAAAACCGCGACGAATTAACGGCGCAACGAAATGTCCCTGGCCGCATGCGCCTCCTCCTCCTGCTCCTAGCCGCCCGCTTCGCTCACCCCTCCCCCAGTCCCCGTTACCAACACACTCCAACCCACGTGTCACCCCGAGGCGCCCCTCCGCGCCTCGAAGCTCGCGTCGCTCTGAGCGATGCGGGCCCTGCAACTTATTTGGGCGCTGCCGCCGCCGACGCAACAACAGCGGCAGCAGCAGCAGCAACGACAACAACAACAACAAGAACAACAATAATATATTCCTGGGCCGTCGCACAAAAAGAGGAACGGCTGAAAGGATGGTGGGTGGGGGGTAGATTTCGTGAGAGTGTCCTCCACAGACTCCCCTCTCACACGTTGTGAAAGCTCGCAGGTGCGAATGAGGCCCGCGTTGAGAGTTTGCCGTGGAGATGGAGGTCACGGGCGGGGTGGGCTGGGGTGCTGGGATTGGAGGGGTGGGTGGGTGGGGGGGGATCAGATGGGATTAGGGTTGAAGGTTGGGAGTGTTGATGGGCACGCCGGAGCCCTTTCCGAAAAGAGAAAAACAAAACCCGCACACATTACTGTGAAATTCACACCATTACGACGACACTGCGTATTCACCACGGCGGCGACACTCTTACATGCAATTTACACGTCGGCGAAGTTTTTTTTCTTCCCCCCCCCCTCTCTCACTCTCCCCCTTTCTTTTCATGAATTTTTAAGGAAAAATAAAATCAACAAACAAATCTAGCCAGCTCCCCCCCGCCACGCCCTCCCGCACGATTTGCGAAGATCATTCATTGGCCGTACAATTGGAGGGGGGGGGGGTAAAAAATGCATAAATGCTGCTGCTGTTGTTGTTGTTGTTTCAAGGGGCCCGGTTGAGCCCCCTACGCAGCGACCCCCCTCCCCGCCCCGCGCTCACGATCCCACGTGGCCGAGGCGACTACGACGACGGCGTCGTGGAGCGAACCTCGGAGCTTTGACGGCGGCGTAAACAAACGCCGGGCGCAGGGGGAGCGCCATTGCCATCAGCTCACCCCCCACCCAACCCCCCGTCCGCATTCTCGTAAATGTTAAGCTGATGACGGATTAATAGATTTAATTACGCGACGTGCGTGCGTTAAGCAAATGCAAATTAATTCAGGCACGCGTGTTGTTTTTTTTTTCGTCTTCTCTCTCTCCTCCTTCTGAACATGCTAATGCACGGCGCGTGTACATGCAGATGGGCGACGCATCCCTGTAAAATATTGACTTATTAGCTACATAACACCTCCTCTGTCACATTACATACTTGCCAGATGTGATGGCGGTGTGCTTTCTCGTTATACACTCAAACGTGGAATAATGGGAAAAAAAGCTGTTAGTTTCAAACCACGGGGAGTGCTATTTCTGGTGCCGATGCTGCTGCTGCTGTGGCTGCACGCCCGGGGCATTGAGGCTGTTGGCTCAGAGTGTCTCTCCGGGCGGGTCCACACCTGAATCGCTGCTGTTGCGTGGACGTCCCTGCAACCAGTTGCGTGCAACCCGGTTGCTCCCGGTACAGTACACGGACTCGACTTTCACGCGTCGACCTGCTCAGTGGCGAATTTTTGCAGCGACGCGTTTCATCGTTCCGTTCTTTCGTAAGGCCACGCGAAGAGCGGCCGTGAAAGATTCCGTCCCCCAATTAATTGATTTCACCGTCCAATTGCCTCTGTCTTGGTATTTGCTGAATGCTGATGCAACCATCCACCCACTCACCCACCCAGTGCCTTCACATTTCTATTTGGAGCAGCGCAAATTCGTCCAGGTCCATGCCTGATGGGCCACCTGATGTTGGGTGGAGGGGGGGGTGGAGCTAACAGAACTGGGGGCGTGGCCATATACATTAGCCACGCCCAGACTCATCCTCCAACTCCTCTCTCAGATGTGGACAAAGCAGTCGCGGACGAGTTTAGCTGCGCGGTTGCGACAGCGATTTTGTCGCTCAGGTGTGAACCCGTTTTTACATAATTCTTCTTGAACCGATGCCCCGCAATATACGTTCCCTACAAATATTTATTTCCCAAAAAAAAATGTAATCCCGTCTCTATTTTTTGTGGCAATTAAGAAATCGTTCTTTGCATGCAAGTCTATATCCGTGCATTTTCAATTAAAACCTCGAATCTCAGACAACTTTACCAACGTGTTGATGAAACACCTTGGCTCGGTTTGCGCTCAGTATCATTAAACTTTTTACCAACCATGTTGGCACCCTGTCCTAACCGATGTAGGTTGCCACCACCGTAAACCCTCACCCTCAAACCGAACTCCACGCCCTAATCACTAACCACGAACATCAGGCAGCGGGCCGAACAACACTCGCTAAAACCTGCAAACAACACCACGTGGAGAGATATCGTCGTACTGGTATTCATGTTGTTGTTGTTGCTGTACCTGCTTTTGTATGTTCTTGCTTTTGTAACCCAAGGTCTCCACTTGACAACCCGAATTGTCGTCTCATTGTGCTCTCGCCCCGGTTACAAATAAAGGCGCGCGGTGTCCGTTTTCGCCAGTGCCGCGTGAGCTCCGTCGCGCGTTTATTTCGTTATTTATTCTTTTCACGAGAAGCGCTCTAGTTCAGTTTCAGTTTCATGTATTAGGTGTAGCCCTGTGAGCCATTCGGCTCTTGAATCGGGTGCAACCGCAACAAACAAAACAAAACATGAACAAGAAAACATCTTAAAGTGACTCTGTGACTAAGTGCAAACAGAAAATCCAGGAAAAGACAGCAACATATTGCAGAAAAAGCACCGTACACCAACGCTGTGTGCAAAAATCCCAGTGGGATGCAAGTCAAACAACAACAACCACAAGACAACTTAGATTAAGGCCATCAGTCTAACTCTGTACTACAACAAACAAACATGGCCAAACCAAAACACTTTTCGAAAATCACCAAAATAAAGCCATAAAAGCAATGAAACAGTGGTCATAGGAACTGTGACCGAATTTTCACAATAAACGACGTAAACAACATGTACCACCGTTTTTGTGTTGATCAGAGGTAGGGCCCGCCGAGCTATGTAGCTCTTTTTCAGAAGCGGACCTGGCTATCACGAATGGCAGCTCAACGAAGTGGGCTCATCACGCGGACATTTATAGCGGCCAACAACTCAAAAACGCACGTTGATTCTAAATGTGGAGGGGAAAAAAAAAGATCGAAAGGACCCGCAAGAACAACCCACACGATCATTGGGAGAGAGAGAGAGACACACGCAAATTTCAAATATACAACAGCAGGCGTCAGGGTCGGGATCGAACCCACGACCTCCTGTAGACCAGGCGAAGTAGTTAACATCTCATATTCTTAGGTTTTTTTCGGTAAAGTCACGTAGGTAAAAATTTAAAATTAATGAAAGTAAAATAAAAATAAAATAAAATCACGACGTTTCGGAGGCAACACAAGCTTCCGTCTTCAGGTGGAACAGTCACAGCACGATAGCTGTATCAAGTGCCGAAAAAAACAAAGAATATGAATCCTTGCAGTCACGAAAGCTTCACATCTAGAAATAGTTAACATTTCGTCACCGCAGCGCATTTTTGCACAGGGGAGGTAGCAGGGCGGATGGAGGGGGGGGGGTTGGCCCTCTCTAAAGCCCCCAGACGCTGCCACGAGGCCGTATCAAAGGCGCACGGGGCTCGGGGCGTGGGAGCGTGCATCACAGAGGAGGTGACACTGAAGGCAACTTCTGTTCCTGGGAAGAGGAGGAGGAGGGTGGGTGGGTGGGTAGGAGGACTGCCTCGTTTGGCTTAAATAGATTTGTGTGGTGGCAGGGAAGGGGGCACGATGGTGTGAGGGTCTCGGGGGGTGGGGGGGGTTCTTTATAGTGGGAGCACTGTCCCTGTCGCCGCTGCTGCTGCTGCTGAGTTTCCACGGCCGCTATCCGAGCCGTGTTGCCGGCGCCCAATCCGGGACGGTCCGCTGTGTGGGCGTTCTCCGGGTGGGGGAGGGGAGGGTTCTGGTTTCCTCCTCTCACACATCGAGCACTCCACTCGAGGGATTGGCCAAACGCTCCCAATGCAAAGGGAATCCCACCCAGTCCACCCACCCACCCTGTCCACCCACCCACCAACCCCTCCCCCGAAAGAGTCTTGAGACGCTTGAGGCTTCCTGGGTAATTAGAGGGCACTATTATTACTTATTAGGTCACTTTACGAGACCTCTTTATCCACACGAGAGAATAAGCACTTTTTTGCGTGCCCTACAAAAGCATTTTTTTTTCTTCGTTTCATTCAAACCAAGATGTTCACCTCTCAGAAGTAGAATTTAGACGACATTAAGTCAAAACACAAATTTTTAAGTGACGTGATTTTTTTCGTGCGTGCGATCATCGCTGACACCATCAACTCACCGGACTTTGAGAGCGCGGTTTGATGGTGGCCCTCCGGTAGCTTATCGCCAGCCCTGCAAACGAATCTCACATTCCTTCGGCAGCTGTGGACTCAATTGTTGGAGTTTTCGGCCACAGCCTCACCACCGCCGCTCCCACCATCAACGACCACCACCATCACTCATTTTTTTCGAGCTCCTTGTTTTGCATTTTAATTTGTTGTCCTTCCCCCACCCGCGCTACGTACGGTGCGAAAGAAGTTCGACGTACATATACACACACACACTCGGCCACTTGCAGAGAGAGAGAGAGAGAAAGATAGCCATATAGACGCACGTGCGTGCGCGAGTGCGTTCGTCATTCATAATTAACACCCAGCTTCCTACGGCGTGCAGAATCTCCGTCCTTTGTAATCTCATTTATTTCACGACGCACTCCGCTCCAAACTCGAGTTCAAACTCGCGTGTCCCGCTGATGCCCGATGCAAATTGGCTCCGGGATTGTTAGCCGCGAAAGAAGCGCGGGCCGTAGATGGGGTTTTGGTAGGGGGTGGGGTGGAAGTGTGGGGGGGGGTTAATACGGGTTAGATGAGCTTCTATTGCTCCCGCGGTGAAATGTATTACCTCCTGCCTGACACCAAGTTGCGACGGCATGATAATGTGACCGTCACTGCCCGCGCATTCTCCCAGGCAGTAACGCGTCCTTTTACCTGCCGACTTAAACGCGGGGTTTACCCCCCCTAGCTCATTACCGGCCGCGACCTGTGATTAACTGGGGGAGGAGGAGGAGGAGGTGGTGGTGGTGGGGGTGATTTGCGAGGGGAGTCTCAAAGCAGGGGAGAGGGGGATGAACGGTGATGAGTGGCGAGCGGCGCTGGCTCGGTTGGCCGCAACGGGGGGTGACTGGGGGTGATGTGCTCGGTGTCGTTGGGGTGCGTGAGAGTTAAATGTTGACTCAAAGCTTTCGTGACCGCAGGAATTCATACTGTTTGGGTCTTTCGGTAAAGTCACGTAGATAGAAAAATCATTAAGAAAAGTCACGACGTTTCGATCGCAGCACAAGCAAATCGTCTTCGGGTGAAACATTAAAGCAGGCGGACTGCTGAGGCGGTGGGGGGGGATAAAAGCCTGCATTCAGCAGTAGATAGACCATGGCAGGTGATGAAACATCGTGATTTTTTAAAATTATTTTTTTTCTATCTACGTGACTTTACCGAAGTGCCCAAAGAGTATGCGTTATTTATTCCTCTTCTTCCTCCTCTTCATCCACTACTGCTTCTTATTTTTTCTATGGGTCTTAGCGACTCATGGGGGGGGTGGGGGGCAGCCGGCCAGGAGAGCGTCCTCCTAGACGAGGGCTTACTTTTTTATGCCAATTTCTCACGTTAACATCATTAGCCCCGGCCACTTCTTTATAACCATTGGGCTACACCCATTTCCAGAGGTGTGGACTCGAGTCATGTGACTTGGACTCGAGTCAGACTCGAGTCATGAATTTGATGACTTGCGACTCGACTTGGACTTGCATAACAATGACTTTGTCCCACCTATGAGATGTGGACTCGAGTCATGTGACTTGGACTCGAGTCAGACTCGAGTCATGAATTTGATGACTTGCGACTCGACTTGGACTTGCATAACAATGACTTTGTCCCACCTCTGCCCATTTCAAACATTTTAAAGCAGTCTGCCTCAGCAGCAGACCAAGCTTTCCCACCTGATGACGGACGCTTGTCGTGATTAATTTTATTTAATACCTACGTGACGTTACCGAAAGAACCAAAGAGTAGCGTTTTTCCGCTCCGCTCTAGGTCACCATATGACGAGGACTCCCCGACTCGTGGCAACATTTCACAGGAGGGCGCGAATGATCTGCTGCCGTGTGTGTGCGCGCGCGCGTACAAATGCCGAGAATTAGCGGGAATGCACGCGTTTCACTGACGGTGAAAACAAATATTTGTCATCGTAGCTGATGAGCCTATTTGTTTTGTTTCCACGGCGCGCCGTTGGAAGTCCCATGGGTTTCTTTTTTTGTTGTTGAGTTTTTTGGTATTGCTTTATAAAGGTGGACATTTTGTCCGGTATATCGCCAACACGTCTCGGTATCCTTTGCGTTTACCTCTCTTGTACTGCAACTCACTCATCTCTTGGGTGTCATCCCAATGCAACACAATAGAGAACGCCCCGCGAATGTATCCGACGTACTATCAACGCAATTTAGTATTTGTTCGGATGATTTTTTTTTCAACCAATAAATTCAACATTTAGCCACGATATCACCAACGTGCGCTGGTATCCGCCGGCTTGTCCCGTGACTCTATTATCTATGGGACCTACAAGATCCATGAAATATCCTACCATGCCTGGCCTTGTTCTTCCGATTTCCCACTATTATCCTGAGTGTTTGCTCCATCTTGCAATGTGGCACCGGTGTGGTGTCTATTGTCTGTAGTTGTCTTTATTTTTTTTTATTTTAACAGCATAACATGAATTATTCCACAAACGAATTATCTTTTCCATGATAAAAAAAAATCAGTATATGTGATACCAATTTGAATAATAAACAACCCTCGCGAATCATAGAATCCGCGATGCCCCCACCCCACCCCACCGGCAGATAAAGGGGAGTCCTTCTGTGTTGAAATTCACACTTCACAAAGAGCACAGAAACGAGACGAGGAAATGCCCGTGTGTTTCTCGTCAGCCGCTACCGCGTTAGTCATTTCTGTCAGCAGAGTAGAAAAAACACGAATTTTATTTACCTTTCTCTCAACGATTACATATTGTTTTCGTTCGTTACAAATTTTCCACAGCGTTCAGCTCAGATTAGGGCACGCTGCAATAATTGACATTGAATATGCCATGAGTGCCAATTAGATGGCATACGGCATTGTGACAGGAAGCGTTTAACTCCGCAACATTTCTCTAATGTACCGTAACTCATTCGCTCCATGAAACTTATTCCTGCTGACAGTTTTGTTTCACCATTGCAGGAGCCCTGTTCCTGGAAATACCCTAAACGCTTGCGTGGCCGCGAGCCAGAGTACTCAGCGCATCGCCGCAGAATTACGGGAAGGTCTTCCGGTCGGACGATGCACGTGCATATTCTCTCGAGTGATCAATATCATCTGCAATAGTTCCAATTGGAGGGGCTCCCTCTCGCGCTCTCGATCGTGACTCCCGCTGTCGGGTTGCGCGCGATTACAACGTTTTGCGCGCGCGTTCGATTTTGCCACAAGGGCCCCCGCGTCCTCTGTGCGCGAAGGCGTTGGCCCTGCGGCGTCAGCTCGGTTCGAATCGCTCCGTGAGCCCCGCGCGTTCATCTGAAGCGTGGGGGGCGGCGACCTGCGGCTCTTCAAGGACTGCTGTTTCGCGACGTTGCTTATCAAGGACCACCGGCTCGTATTCACGTTGCATTGCGGCTTTTGAAATGTTGATTTTTTTTGTTTGACCGAGTTCGAAAAAAACGGCTCTTCTTGCAAGTTTTTTGTTTGTTATTTTACCAGGCAAGGCCCACTGAGCTGTACAGCTATTTTTCGGGAAGCGACCTGGCCACAAATGATAGCTTAACGAAGTGGGCTTATCACGTGGACATTTATCGCAGCCAAACGCTCTGAACGCGTGTCCATTCTGAATGTGGACGGAAAAACTGGAGGACCCGGAGCAAAAATCCCCGTGACCACGTGGAAAATATTGCAAATTCCAAATATACAACAAGGAATCAGGGCCAGGATCGAACCCACGACCTCCTGCATACCCGGCGAGGCATTTAACGTCTCTCCACCGTGGTGTCCATGCGTCAAGTGGCGAGTGGTTGAGCGCCGCGACAATCACTCGCGCCGCGTGCCGCCCACCCGTCCTGACACGGCCGAGCGGAATGGCACTTCCGCCTCTTGTCGTGGGGGCTTCGCGGTTCGAACAACGGCGGCCGCCCTGGTTAATGCTGCGAGTGAATTCACTGTGATCCTTAAAGGTCCCGTGAGGTTTTTGCTGTTCTTCTTGGTTCTTTCGGTAAAGTCACGTAGAATGGAAATAATAAAATAATAAAAATTAAACATGATAAAATAATTGTCACGACGTTTCGGCCACAATGCAAGCAGCCGTTCTCAGGTGGAGAACAGGCCTGTCGAGGTCTGTCACGAAAGCTTTAAATCGAAAGTTTTTGCTGTTGTTTAATTTGATTAAAACTGCAAAGCAACGTCGCCCCCCTACTGGCAGACTACACTCGTCTGTGAAACACTGTGCCTTCGTGATTCACAGCCTTGCGCTATGAGGACGGCGCAAATGCCAAATGCCCTTTCTATCGCCTCCAGCACGGCTCCTGCGCTCCACCTATTCCACCTCGCACGTCCCTCTGCCTCTGTCGCCTTCAACGGCCACTTGCTATTTTTCTCGGTACCACAGTTGCCGATCACAGGCCCAGAAGCTCCACAAATTCCAACAAAACCGCTCTGTTGACGGTACGTTACCTTTACGGGCACACTCCCGTCGCTTCCAATGGTGAGACGGAGTTGTGGAAGACACGTGTGACTGAGCACTGCACGTCGGGCTGGTCGTCAGTTATGTAATGAACAGCTTTCTACTCAAAAACCTTCATTATGAACAGCTTTCAACTGCGGCGGCATCATATGCGTACGCGATAGCAAGCAAAGTGCACTGATTATAGCGTTCTTCATCGGGCCCATCGGCTTGAAGCTCGCCATTACCGAGTTAGCTTTTTTCTTTTTTTTACGAAAGCACTCCGAACCTGCTCTCGTATAACCGCTCTACATCATCAACTTTGATCCCAGTCCGCCTTCAGTAACTGCCCGACGTGTGCGCGCTCAGATATATGTATTTTTTTCTTCCTCCAATTCAAGGCAGGCTCGAGCGAACGAACGAAAGAAATCTAACAGGACAGCGCCAATGATGCCAGATCCTGGCAACTGTGTGGGGGTGGGGGGTGGAGAGTTTTGCACGGCGGTTCGATCGGTGCCCCGCCCACCCTCCCTGGGCCCCCTCCGACCCACCTGTGCACCCCCCCCCCTCGCCCCGTTGCAGTTGCACCGCCTGCACACTGCACAGGCGACGCCGCTGACCCCCGGGACCCCTCGTATCGCCAGCCACGGGAGAGAACGCGCACCTCTGGAGGTCGTCCACCTGGAGTGATGAAATCGTCTGGCACGTGATGGAGTTCCACGGATTGTTGCACCGCGTGACCGTGAGAGGTAAACGCAACTCAACGTTTTTTTTTTTTACCAGGTCAGGCCCCACTGAGCTACATAGAGACCTGGCCACGAATGATAGCCCAACAAAGTGGGGCTATCACGTGGAAGTATAAAGCAGACAAACGCTCTGAACCCGCGATGTTGATTCTAAATGTGGAGGGAAAAACTGGAGAAAAATCCACGTGACGATGGGGAGAGAGAGAGAGACACGGAAACTCCAAATATACAGCAGCAGCAGGCGTCAGGATCGGGATTGAACCCACGACCTCCTGTATACCAGGCGAGGTCACTAAAATCTCACCACCGCTGCACCCATTGGGGCGGTGGTGAGGGCTAGGGGGGTAGAAGCCTGCGTCCAGCAGTAGATAGACCATGACAGGTGATGATGACGACGACGATGATTACGATGATGTATCACCGCCGGTGTCAGTGGCACGATGACCCCGTCAGCCGGTGTCGTCCTGGCAGTGGGGGGTCAGAGGTCAAGCAGAAACACGAGGTTTTCCCGCGACCCCCGGATTGAGTCGGAGCACAATCGGCAGGTGACCCTGGCTGTGTGCGCGCGGTCAGTCCAGCGCCGCCGGCGGTATTGTTATTATTTTCCTTTGAGGATGCACTCAAGTGACATGGGCACATGGGCAGATGCCAAATGAGTAATCTGAAAAACTGCATCCTGTCGACATGAGGGCTTTTTTGTTTTACGTGCGTTTGCTTGCAAAGAGACACACAGGCTGTTCTCCTATAGTGCGGTAGTTGTGTTCTTTAAGGACAGGAAAAATCGCGTTACAATAATTAATAATATCGGGAAAAACGCAGTCCGCGCTAATGCGTGAGATGCGTACGCAGGCTGAACAAACACTGACGCGAGTGGGTAGCATCCAGAAGCATCCAGCAGTATCCCACTTCCTCGTGCGATGCTACACCGTGGAAGCCGTACGACCGCTTGTTTCTACTCCAGCGACGTAGTTCTGTTCGCTCAATCGCGTTACATCCAAATTCGCATCCACGTTATAAAAATGTGCTCCCGAATACATTCATCGCGTTGTATCTATTTCGCGTTATGAAAACAACACGGGTAACAGATTTGTATTGGGAAACACATGAGCACTGCTGATGTTGGACATTTGCCATCGGTGGTTGTTGGGCTGGAGAGGCGACGCAGTGGTTTAGTGCATCGCCTGAGCTACCCCAGTGTTCTGAGATCGATTCTCGGTCCCGGCTGACATCAGTGGCTAGCGACATCTGAACCGATCTTGGGTAGCCTACCCCTTCACCAACCCGCACTGACCAACGTGGTGAAGTATGGTCAAACAATTGACCAATCGTGGAGAGGCCTTCATCCAGCGGAAGTTTGACAGAGGGCTGCAATCCAGAATAGAGGTTTTTGGGTTAGATCGCGTAAATATAAAAATGTGTCGTTAAAACCCACCACCACCCGACACAGCCAACTAGTAAGGGTTGTCACGTTAACAGAACATGCTAATACCCAAAAACCTCTATTATGGATGATATTGGTCGCGAAAGCCTACGTGTTAAACAGAGGGCTGCAAATACGAGTAAGAATTGGTATTATTATTTCGTATGCCTGATGCAGATGCAGAGTAACAGCTACAATTTCACATTCAGGTGGCCAAGCCCAGATCAGCGCGTCAGGAGCAGCGGAGTGTCATCACCGTGAGGTCTACTTCGTATTTGTGGAGCGGACATTGCATCGTTATACGTTATTCGTTCTGTTCTGGATGACCACAGTCGCATGCTCATGTTGAGTTTTTAATTTTCCATTCGTGCATCAGGTATCCGCATCTGCAGCCATGATCTGTGCAGCGGATGCAATTCAGGGTGGACCATGAGCTACGTGGAAGATCAATCCCAACAATTGGCAAGAATTTCTGAGGCCCTTTTTCGTTTTCTCCGAATAGAACACCAGGGCAAAAAAAAGTTTCTCATCAGTTGTGATTTGTAATCCATGGCTCAAGCGGCCCAGCGGCAGTGTCCCTGTAACGAGCGGCGCGAGTTTCCCCCGGGCACGTGCGTGCGTCAACACTCCCTCTCTCCCTCCCCACCAACTTTGTTTTTGCCGGACTGAATTTGTCCTCAACTCGGCAGAAAAAGCGCGAAAAATTGTGTTTATCGCCCACACTTGATCACGCCGACGTTGATAAACTCCCGTCCTTGACGCATCGCAGCAGCAATCCGTCAACTGCTGCCGTCAGAATTTCCTTTTTTAATTTGCGCTAGCCGACACGTTTATCTCCCCCCCCCCCCACCACCGCACCCGCCTGGCCACGCTTCTCTCCGCCCCCCCTGTCACCACCACCACCAGCACCCACCTCTCTCTCCTTCCGCGCCATTCTCCACGGCCCCCTTTTGTTTGCGAGCTCCGTCGGACGGCAACAACTTGGCAATGAGGAATGTGGGCCGGCCCTGACCTCTATCAGTCGTGCCCCGACCTTTAACCCAGCCGCACAACCTTTCGTCCACGCACTGACAGCTTGATTAATTCGCCACTGTTATGATTTATGAGTGCTTTCGCTGCCCCCCCCCCCCCCACCAATAATGGACAACAGGTGGCCTGACGGGACTTCCTTTCACAAGTCCATTTTTCATCTCCGAGTTGTCCGAGCAGTCAATCGATGCCCTTAAAAAAACAAAAGCGAAACCCCCCCCCCCCCCAAAAAAAAAATAAACCAACAGAACCACAAAGGAATCGCGCGAGCGAGATACGCGGTAGAAGACGACGCAGGAAATGGGCCCTCTCCGCTCTGCTGCCGCACGATGCCAACGCGCAGCGGCTGCTCCGTGCCCGCTGCTCGCCGCTCGCTCCGGAGACGAAAGCAGCGGCCGCAGGTTGTTTGTTTTTTAACCGAGCCGCGTGGCGTCGCAGGTTCAGTGCGAGCGTTAAAAGGGCCGGCGACAGACAGCCCTGTTGTTGTTGTTGTCGTTGTTGTTGTTGTTGTCGTTGTTGTCGTTGTTGTTGTTGTCGTTGTTGTTGTTGTCGTTGTTGTTGTTGTTGTTGTCGTTGTTGTTGTTGTTGTCGTTGTTGTTGTTGTTGTCGTTGTTGTTGTTGTTGTCGTTGTTGTTGTTGTTGTTGTCGTTGTTGTTGTTCTCCTTCCTCTACCTCCCTCCTGCCTCCTCTTCCACAGGGGGCGTTCGTCCATCCACGGTGGCAGGATGTTAACTACCTCGCCCGGTATACAGGAAGGGCCTGGGTTCGATCCCGATCATGACACCTGCATATTTGGCGTTTGCAAGTTTCTCTCCCCGTGGCCGCGTGGAATTTGTTCCTGGTCCTCGGGTTTCCCCTCCACATTTAGAATCGACATCACGCGTCACGCGTCTAGATTCGTTGGCTGCTACAAATTTCCACTTGATAAGCCACTTCGTTGAGCTTTCATTTGTGATAGCCAGGTCGCTTTTGAAACAGAGCTATACAGCTCAGTGGACCTTACCTGCCGGAATACAAAACAGTAATAGTCGTCGTTAAAAACGGATTTGGGAACGGCAGGAGCATCCTGTGATCCCTGGACTCTCGCTGCATCTGCAGACATCATCGCAGGAATCCAGCGACTTTGGGCTCCGCGCGGCAGTGCCCGCCAGACGCCCGAGGAGTCACTTGGAGACGTCGGAGCCGTGTTCATTGAGTCAGCGTTTTGTACTTTTGCCGAGAGTCAGTCTGCGGATTTCGGTGTCATTCTCCGAGTCGAGCCGACTGACGGAGTCACATTTTGAGTCCACTCTAAGTTATTCGGGTGATGGGTGCTTAATTTCTGACCCCCTCCCCCCCACCGCCGCCTCAACAGTAGTATCAGGTCACCCAATCGGTCAACTTATGAAATAATTTTTACGTACATTTATATTGCCACTCCCGTCTCGAATAAGTGATAAAGTTACCCAATCATAATATAATAATTGTTATCATCCTTTATGGTAATAAAACAGGTGTTACGATGTTAAAACACCAAGCAGAAACCTTTGAAAAGGAATCTTGTCCGCATTAACCACACGTGCTAGTGCTGAACATGCAAACAAAACCAGTATAACACGTAGGCATTCGCGACCAATATGAAATTCACGCGATTTAACCCAAAAACTATATTATGGCTATGCATTGTCTTTAGCACAGATTGGTCCACACCAGAGACAGCTTTCTTTAGAGCCGAGTGTCACACAGCGTTAGACCAGAGGACGCCAAAAGGCGAACAGCACAAAGGCAATGCCACTAACAGGGCATTGAGAGCTCGGGGTGAGCAGATGCATCATGGGACATTTCCTGCCAGCATCAAAATATAACAATTTGGTTTTACCTTTTCTGGCAATAAAACAGGTGTTAAGATACTATTTGGTTCTTTCGGTAAATTCACGTAGGTAGAAAAAAGAATAGATGACGACGTTTCGATCGAAGACGATTGCTTGTGTGGCGATCGAAACGTCGTGATCTATTAGTTTTTCTACCCACATGACTTCACCGAAAAAACCCAAAAAGTATGGATTCCTGCAGTCACGAAAGCTTCAAATCAAGGTGTTAAGATGTTAAAAGCACCAAATCTTTTGCAAGGAATCCTCTCTGCAATCACCTCGATCTGCACCTTCACTCGGGCTCGTCAACATCGTCTTCGTCGCAGTCGCGTGACGAGCCTTGTGTCGATTTTCGCACATCGAAGATGCGATCGATGGACGCATCTCTTCATCGCCGATTCCGTTCGCCAAATTATCACTGCACCGGAAGAGGAGGCACGCGACTCGTAGCCGCAACCCTCAGCAAGAGATATACTGAAACGTGGTGTTCTGGGAGCAGAAATTTATTTTCTGAGTTACTCAATTCTGGATGGACCCAGACGAAATTAATCGCTGGATACAACGCACTTGGGATTTAAACAGCATCGAGGTGACTGCTGCCACAGTGGCTGAAATGTAAGGAAATCCGGATTTGCAATCCGGCAGTCGACGGTCCGATTCAATCTCCCGTCGCAGCAGCCAAAATAGCGGCGTGAGTTTCTTGAAATCTCCAATCACCTCTGGAGACGGTGGGTACAACGCAGTCGGTCGCCGGGTCGCGTGCGGTGGGGCAAAGTGTGGGTTCTGCCCACCTCTTCCACGATGTGTGGCCAGTATGGACGAGTAGGCCAAACGCCTTCTAGAAGGGCTCTCCAGCTCGCCCTCTAGTGGCGTCTCCTCCGCCAGCATTGGCAACAGGGGCGCAATTGCCGGGCAACACCTTGGCATGATGCGTAAATGCAAACAACGACGTCTGTGAAACTAACCGTGGAAACGTTACCCACGTTGCAACGCCGCATAATTAATTTCTAAGCGGGGATGTTTTATAATGCTGACGGGGCCTTGTGGCTCAAATGAGTGGCTCCTCTGCTCGTCTTAGGAGCATCTGGCGCCGAGACGGCAATGCATTAATTGGCCGGCCTCTGCTGATGAGAACCAGAAGGTTGAAACCATGCCAGGATTTGGCTGCTTTAACCGACGCTCGGATGCAATATTTCGTCTGGAGGTCACATTGGCCGACGACAAATGCATTTTTATGCAGAGATGAACGTTCATCACTTTGTGTGTGTTTATCAAATTAATTATTAGCCATAACGCTCCCAAACATCCCGTAATGTGTATTTTCTTCACCGTGGGTTTGTGCGGGTGCTGCAATAACAACGGCGCGAGGCATACTTGCACGCAATAATTAACAAGCATAGTTTACAGCTCCTTTGGTTCTGTGGGGGTTTTATTTACCGTACTTCACCACACCGGTCACACGCGGGTATTTGTCTTTGTGAAAGTGGTGCCCTGGACCGGTTTCAGGTCTCATTCGCCGCCGGCGTTCTTCAACTATAAACTATTTTTTTTATTTTCCAGGTTAAGGCCCACTGAGCTATAGAGCTATTGTATAGCGGAAGCGATCTGGCCACAAATGATAGCTGAACAAAGTGGATTATCACGTAGAAATGTATAGCAGCGGCCACAGAGGACCCGGAAAAAAATCCACGCGACCACCAGGTGAGACACGCAAACTCAAAATATACGGCAGGCGTCAGGGTCGGGATCGAACCCACGACCTCCTGCATACCAGGCGAGGTAATTAACACCTTGCCACGGGTGGCTGTGGCCGGCAGTCGAACTCTCTTCACGGGGTTGACGGCGCGCGCTGTCCGCTTTGCGATTGGCCCCTCTATCTCCCGGCATCTCCTGATGCTGCACCTGGCCCCTCGCGGTGACCCCTTTCGTCCGCCAGGCACAGCCGTCCCATGCCACAGCTGGTGCAAGGGTCTCCGCTGGAGGGGCTCCAGGGAGCGCCGCTGGAGTTGATTTTTTTGGGGGGGTGCGTGCTTTTTTTCCACGCTTGGCAAACGTTTTTGAAGAGGTGGGGGTGCCCACACTTTACCCCGCCACACACGACCTGCCGATCGGCTCACCGTGGTGTACACTGTGTGTGCCACTGTTGGATGGACGGAGGCGAGCGATGGGCAGGTGGCATGCCCGGGTAGATCGATCGCAGGTCCTGGGTGCTGACTGTGGCACCAAGGCAGCACAGACAGACAGACGTGCAAAATGTATGAAATAAAAATTAAATTGTCGGCAGTTATTCTCAAATTACCAAACGATTTGTCAAAGCTGCTCGCGGCGCCCATCACAGCCTCACGTCAAACCCTAGAGAGTTGGCAAAGAGGTTCTGCTGCAGGGATGAGATGGTACAATACCCCAGGCAAGAATGGAGCCATCACTGCCCCCTCCCCCCGCAGGGTGCCAACAGCCATGCCATGGGGGGGGGGGGGGGTCTGTGGAGTTACGGGGCGGGGAACGACGCCTCGGCTCAAGCCCAGCAGCGGCAGCTAATACGGGAGCGCAACTAATTTGAGGTTTGGCGGCAGCTGAAAGAGATGAAAAAGCCGCCACTTGTCTCACGCCGACGCCCCCCACCATTGATGGGGGGGGGGGGGGGGGGTGGAGGGGGGGGGGTGGAGAGGGGGGGGGGCTCCTGGCCTGCGTGGAGAGAAAAGCGCGGAGGAGAAAAAAATATCTAAAGCAGGGGGAAAATAAAACACAGATAATGGACTGTCCCCAAATAGTAACCTTGGAGGTCAGGCGGCCAGGGTTTAACAAGACCGGGGGGGGGGGGGCTGCGTGGCTCGCAGCCTTTGTCTATCTTTGGCGAAATAATCACGCCAGCATTATGAGGTGCCTCGGGAGAGATCTTTCTGGAACTTATTAGCGAAAATAAAAAAAGGGGGCGAGAATTTTTGGGCTCGCGTAAAGTGAAGAAAAAAGTTTGGCCCTTTGTGCTCGATAAGGTGCGGGAGCCGGTTTTAAACAAACTGCTTTCTTTTTTGTTTAAAACGAGCAGGAATGTCCCAGCTGACATAGTTAATTAGGACTAAATAAAAATAAATTGGATGGCTGGCTCCAAACAAATGAAAAGATGGCTTTGTCATTATTGCAGAAACCTAATTCCTGTGCAGTGGGTGGGTGGGTTAGGGGGGGGGGGGATCGGTGAAGTAGAAGGGAGGGTATCTTGCAGGGATTTTTAAAAACTCATTTAAACAATTACATGGTCTAATGCATCACGGTAATCTGACAGCGCAGACATTCGGAAAGAAGGGGCAAGAAACGGGTAATTATCAAGCGCCGAGTTTCGGTACAAAAGCCGCATGAAGTTTGAAGCGAGAAGAAACGGCCGCGGTCATCATCCGGGCCCCCCCCCCTCCGCCATTCTGCCTGACGACAACAACAACAACAACAAAACACGCCGACGGTGAAAACGCGGGCACCGCGCCAAGGCAATTGAATGTCGGACGCTTGCGTCAACACGGCCACCGCGCGCCGCTGTCGTGACGTCGCCTCGGCTCGCACGGCCCAGTCAGTGGCTCTGCTTCATTGGCAAAGTTTTCCGTGGAATTTTCGCCTCTCCTTGCCGAGCGAAATAAATACGCGGGCATTACGCCGACTGCGTTCTGTGTTTAAGTTTGGTTGTTTCCCCCCTCCCCCCGCCCCGCGCACCGCGCACCTCCGGTTAGCATGGTTGGCTACGTACGGTGCGAAAGAAGTTCAACGTAGATACTACTTCCCATACCTGACCACCCCCCCCCCTCTCTCAACATTCCATGAGCCACGTGGGAGTGCATCGTTTTCGCAGCGCGGGTTCGATACAAGCGAAGCTGGTTTTCACATTCGGTGTCTCATCAGCGAATCAATTTAGTTCCTGAGATTCTCCACGATGATACCGATGATGAGTGCGGGTTCTGAATCTAGCCTGATTTATTGATTATAGACCAATTACATTTCATCGATAATTATAAAATTGTAAAATGACTTCATGTAACCCAGGTCGCGCTCTGGGTCTTTATTTCATCTGCTGGTTAAATCAAGGGTCCCGACTGTGTAACACTGCTACTGCCAGCGTTGGACTCTCCATTCAGATGAATTGGTGAAGCCGTTGCAATTTTTTTTCATGTTTTCACTGCAATTCTTGCGTGGGGGGCCCTTGGTCAATCCCCCAATGCCGTGAAAGTTTCGGGGGTCGGTGTCTTGACCATACTTCACCACACTGGTCAATGCGGCTCAGTGAAGGCCCAGGACAGGATCGGGTATCGGTCGTCGCTTCCGTTCGGATGTGTTACTGCGGCGCGCTAACGTATGCGCCACCGCTCCTCCACCATTCTTCCCGTCGATGGTTCGTCGCGTGGGAGTGGTGGCGCAGTGGTCTGCACGTGCCACACCAACCCGTCAAACTGACGTTGATTTCCCGGCCACGGCTGACGTTGGTGGCGCGTGATAGCTGAGCCGGTGCTGAGCATCCCCGAAGGTCGCGTGGACATCATCACCGGGAGAACAAGGGCGCGCGAAGTGATGTCGGCCACATCACCCACACTCCCTCCCCCCCTCGTGTGCCTTCGCAGCATTAATAGGTGCTCGCTGATAGTACTTGCCCCAACGATCTGTTCGAGGCTACACGGGGGATCTTTTGTCTTTGTTGGTTTTTGTGGGGTCTGATGGTGGTGGGTAGAGGGGGGGGGTCCACGGCTTCTCACGGGAGGCTGACGGAGCACGCCATCGCGAGCCCCATATCAGTTGAGATGGCAAACGGAGGCTTTGCGCGCCGCAGTTGTTCAAAGCCACCATCGGCTTTTGTGTGCGTCACAGCCCAATTCGTTTGAATGCCGGCACTAAGGCAGCATTAGTTTTATTAACCGCGTTCCTTTGTTGCCGCTGAAGAAGTAAGTTGTCATCTGAGCAAACTCTTGGCCGAGAGTTTTTTTGTTGTTGATATATTCACTATTAACGTTATCGATGACATTATTTTGAACGTTTTTTTTCGTAACATTCACTCGTAACTTTATCGATTATATTATTTTTTCGGCAACGGTCTGTCGCGTCGCAACATAAGGAATTTTAAATCCGGTAAAATCCGATACTCTTCAGATTGTTTTTCTCTTATTACGCACCGTAAATAACAAAACCAAAAAGGCAACTTGGCTAATTTAATATTTATGAGAAAACGCCACACACCCACACACGCGCGCCCACACACACGCGCACGGATCAAAGTGTTTGTGAGCAAGTTTTTCTTTTCGTCGTTAAGCCACACGTTTGCTCCGTGTGTAACGATGCATCGATTCCTCCGTCAATGGTGACTCCACAGCTCACGCTATGCTGCGCATGCACCGATCGCCTTGCTGTTAAAAGAGTCGATGTTGCAACCTCGCTTTTTCTTTCACACAACGCAGTTGGTTGGCACGAAACCGTCAAGAGACAAAACAGCGCTGCTATCGAAGTCGTGATCGTCAAGAGTCGGCACGTCTTGTCGAATCGAGCAACGTTACTGCCGTAAGAGCTCGGGACGATGATGTGAGAGGGAGCGATGGCGCACGTGATTCGTGCACTTTGCGCAATCACCCCCCAGTCGACCTGAGTTCGATTCTCGGCCACAACTTATGATGATTGTCGGGCGTTTTCCGATCCGGTGCCGGGCCTCTCCCACTTCAGCAGTCCGCACTGACCAGCATGGCGAAGTATGGTCGATCGGCGTAGGGAGACATTCTGCATGCAGCAGTGAATTAACAAAATTTGTAAATCGTATTCACACTTTACTCGAATTCCTGCGTGGAGTACGTCCGCCGTGGAGACGGAGCGATGAAATCGGCTCGCGTGCAGGAGCTGAATGGATTGTGGCATCGCAAGGCCGCGAGAGATCGCGCCGGCTTGGGGAGGAATTCATTCAGCAGTGGATAGATCATGGCTAACGATGATGATGATGATGATCGTTCCTATGACCACTGTTACATTGCTTTTATGGCTTTATTTTGGTGATCTCGAAAAGTGTTTTGGTTTGGCCATGTTTGTTTGTTGTAGTACGGAGTTAGACTGATGGCCTTAATCTAAGTTGTCTTGTGGTTGTTGTTTGACTTTCACCCCACTGGGATTTTTCCACACAGCGTTGGTGTTCGGTGCTTTTTCTGCAATATTTTGCTGTCTTTTCTTGGATTTTCTGTTTGCACATAGTCACATAGTCACTTTAAGATGTTTTCTTGTTTATGTTTTTTGTTTGTTGCACCCGATTCAAGAGCCGAATGGCTCACAGGGCTATACCAAATAAATGAAACTGAAAATGAAACAGAAAATTAATTCAACTCCCCACTGTCACTGTATTCACCACGTTGCTCTTACAAAGAATCGATTCTTGAATTGAATCGTGACCCTGGAAATTCTACATTCCCATGGCGAGAGCAAGTCTATCCATAGGTCAACCGCCGTTGACTTACCCGCACAGTGATACTCACTTTATCGACCCTGGAGGGATGGTGAGCTGAGTCACCCCCCTTCTCCTCACCCGACCAGGATTTGAACTCGCAACCTTCTGATTACGATCAGCTCGCTGTCTACCACTGATCGACCGGGCCGGTAATGTTCCCGAGTAGCCGAATTAGTTACAAACAGAATCACAGAATCAGAATATTTATTTATTGCTGGAGGAATCCGATGAGCTATAAAGCTCCTTTTCACAAATGTCCAGTCGCCACTCACGAAATAAACAAACGCCACACATTGAGCAGAGATAATAACGTAGGGCACATTTTTTAATTTTTTATCTCTGGACCATTGATCGCAGATATTACAAATAACAAACTACATACTCGTGACTAGGGCTGAACGATTTGTGGAAACTATCTAATTGCGATTTTTGTGACAGATATTGCGATTAAAAAAAATTCAAGTCAAGCTTCAGTTTAATATTCACTGTGTAATAGATTTACAACATGTGATGGAGCATTACCACATGATACCGTCAAAATATGAACTGCTCTATATATTCTAATGGCAGGATAAGAACTTCAAAGACATGTATTTATTAAAATGTTTTAATTGAAGTAGAAGAATCAAACATAGAACAATCGTTAAGTTCGATGAATAAAGTTATAATGATACAAAATTAAACAATTCCAATAAAAAAGTAATAGGACTTTTCAAATCGCAAAAAATCGCAGCCTTTGGCGAATTGCCCGATAATGCTGGATGCAATTACCAGCGAAACGTCGTACTCAAAAAGTGTAAATGTTGTGGATTCACTCTTCAACACACCGTTGGGCTAAAGTAGTGAACTATTTGCCTTTTGTCAACGTGACACTTTTTTGCTGATTGGCCGTGTCGGGTGGTGGAGGGTTACGACACATTCATAAATAACGCGATCTAACCCATTGTTTCAAATTGCGATTTCGATTTGAAATCGATTAACCGTCAGCCCTACCCGTGACCCAATCACCCGCAATGCACCCCAGTCGCATCACAGCTCGAAAGCCAAGCAAGCTGCTGAGCCTGCTTCGTGCCAGGGTGGGCAAACAGCGTCCATAAACACATGGGATGCTATCGGCTGCTGTGAGGCTGAGACGTGGGCAGCAGAGGGCACAGAGGAGCAAAACAAAAAAACTAAAATAATAATCATTGTACTGTACTACGCTCCGAACGTTGACGCTCTCCCCACCTTCACAAAACCGTACCGACAGAGCGTGGCGAAGCGTGGCCCAAATAATCCCCACTGCCCGTACGGTGCGAGGAAGGCCCTCATTGAGCAGCAATGGATTTGACAAAGGGATGCGCACGTGCACCCCCCCTTCTTTCTCGTATTCCCGTGTTAAGAGTGCTCACATTTGCGTTCATTGCGACGCGGAGGCGGGACCACGAGGAGCGACGCGACATTTGTATGGTCATTCCCACACTGCCGCGAAGAGGGGGGGGGGGGGGGGTCCTCATCCAGCAGTAGATTGACAAATCGGAGGTGGGGGGGGGCTGCGCATGAACCCCCCCCCCCTCCCAGGAATGTTGATTTGACAACTCACGGCCGCGGCGCACTGCCGGAACCCGTGGACCTTGTCACGTCCTTCTGGGACGTTTCCTAGGAGCTTGGGTCAACGTGCACCTGCCTCGAGCCACATTTTCACGTCCTAACCGCTTGGCAGTTCGGAAAAAAAGCAAAAAAAAAGTATTTCAGACAATTCTTAGAAACAAATTAAGGGCCAGGTTTTTTTTTTTGCATGGTACTTTAACACCGAGTTCAAGGTACACAAGATTTTAATACATATACATGTTTTATTTCATTATATGTCGTGGGTGGGTCGCTTTTTTCTCCTTTTTCCCCTTCCTTCCCCCGCTACTACTGCAAGCGATGTGGCGGGGGGGGGGGGGGTTGGCAGGGGGGGGGGGGAAAGCAATTTTAAACCTACCTTGTCATAATTTATTTTCATCTGCGCATTCAGGGAATTATTAGCGCGGGGTTAGCAAAGAGCAGGAAAATCGCGGTCGTGAAACGGCGGCTTTGTGTGGCGCGAACCCCCACCCGCCCCCCCCCAGGTCCCGCTCGGGCTTTCACGAGCGCGCGCGCACGCGCGGCGCAAACACGCGCAACGATGGATTCTCCACGACTACCGCGAGGAATCTTTTCCGAATGTTCCCTCTTCCAATAAGCCGCGCGCGGCGGCGGCTTTTGTCGGTGCCCACGCCGGTGCCCCCCTCGCCGCCACGGCCGCGGCGCGCGGCCAACGCTCTGTCCACGGCCGCCCTCACGGCCTCGCTGCCGCGGCACTCGGGGGGAGGTGGGGGGGAAGTGATTAACATTCATTTCCACTGCTGGTGTGACTTTGCTGGTGTGACTTTGCTGGTGTGACTTTGCTGGTGTGACTTTGTTGGTGTGACTTTGCTGGTGTGACTTTGCTGGTGTGACTTTGCTGGTGTGACTTTGCTGGTCTGACTCCTCTGGTGTGACTTTGTTGGTGTGACTTTGCTGGTGTAACTTTGCTGGTGTGACTTTGCTGGTGTGACTTTGTTGGTGTGACTTTGCTGGTGTGATTCCGCTGGTGTGGCTTTGCTGGTGTGACTTTGCTGGTGTGACTTTGCTGGCGTGACTTTGCTGGTGTGACTTTGCTGGTCTGACTCCTCTGGTGTGACTTTGTTGGTGTGACTTTGCTGGTGTAACTTTGCTGGTGTGACTTTGCTGGTGTGACTTTGTTGGTGTAACTTTGCTGGTGTGACTTTGTTGGTGTGACTTTGTTGGTGTAACTTTGCTGGTGTGACTTTGCTGGTGTGACTTTGCTGGTGTGACTTTGCTGGTGTGACTTTGTTGGTGTGACTTTGTTGGTGTGACTTTGCTGGTGTGACTTTGCTGGTGTGACTTTGCTGGTGTGACTTTGTTGGTGTGACTTTGCTGGTGTGGCTTTGTTGGTGTGACTTTGTTGGTGTGGCTTTGCTGGTGTGACTTTGCTGGTGTGACTTTGTTGGTGTGACTTTGCTGGTGTGACTTTGCTGGTGTGACTTTGCTGGTCTGACTCCGCTGGTCTGACTCCACTGGTGTAACTTTGCTGGTGTGACTTTGCTGATGTGACTTTGCTGGTGTGACTTTGCTGGTGTGACTTTGCTGGTGTGACTTTGCTGGTGTGACTTTGCTGGTGTGACTTTGCTGGTCTGACTCCACTGGTGTGAGTGTGCCACCGAGGCACTTGGGGGCAGAGAAGTAATTGACATTAATTTCCACTGCTGGTGTGACTCTGCTGGTGTGACTTTGCTGGTGTGACTGCGATGGTGTTCTTCGCTGATTCGCTGTTGACGTGTAAGCTCTTGAAAATGTATTCCACTTCAAAGCAGTGCACGCGCTCACGATCTGTACACCCACGCTCGCATGCGTCGAATCATACGAAAATATTATTACATATTCATGCAAATCATATTCAAATTACACAATTGGGATAGTCGATCCCAAAGGTAGACGCTACGGTACATGTGTAGCGACATCGCGGACACCACAGAGGTGTGGGTGTAGTACCGGCCCTAGAGGGGCCCGGTGAGCGCTGGATGGCACCACGCTCGGCGTGCAGTGCCAGCCCTATAGGACAGGGTGTGGGAGTGCCAGCGGTAGGAATGGGGTTACTAAAGGCCATGGCACTCTGGTTGACTCGAGAGGACACGTGACCAGTTAAATCTACACAGGGGCCCCTTAGTGGGGGTTAGGGGTGGTCACGTGGTCGGGGTCCAGATCCGGCTCGAGGATTCTAGAAGGTGGGCGTGGCAAAGGGCGGAGCCAGCCACGCCGCAGAGAATAAAAGTCGGGTCCCCCAGAGGGAAAGGGGTTGTTGTTTATCCTGAAGAAACCTTCGTCTACGTTCTTCGAGTTTCCAACACGTGGACCGTGACCCGAGCTGTGGTCTCGGTCCGTAGTAGCAGTTACGTTGTAATTAGTGTAGCTAGCCTGGTGGTCACCACCTGGCTAACTACACCAGTCACGTGGTAACTAGTGTAGTTAGCCTGGTGGTCACCACCTGGCTAACTCACGTGGTAACTAGTGTAGTTAGCCTGGTGGTCACCACCTGGCTAACTCACGTGGTAACTAGTGTAGCTAGCCTGGTGGTCACCACCTGGCTAACTCACGTGGTAACTAGTGTAGCTAGCCTGGTGGTCACCACCTGGCTAACTCACGTGGTAACTAGTGTAGCTAGCCTGGTGGTCACCACCTGGCTAACTCACGTGGTAACTAGTGTAGCTAGCCTGGTGGTCACCACCTGGCTAACTCACGTGGTAGCTAGTGTAGTTAGCCTGGTGGTCACCACCTGGCTAACTCACGTGGTAACTAGTGTAGCTAGCCTGGTGGTCACCACCTGGCTAACTCACGTGGTAACTAGTGTAGCTAGCCTGGTGGTCACCACCTGGCTAACTACACCAGTCACGTGGTAACTAGTGTAGCTAGCCTGGTGATCACCACCATTGGTTCTTATTCTGTTAAGTGGCAGTTACCCCATGTGTCGGTGTTAAATAAATGTGTTGCCTCCAAGAGTGCGTGTGCGACTCAGTTGAACTCACTGCACATGTACGCATGTTTGCTGAACTTATTTCGCACCGTACGTGCTAATCGGGGGATGCGGGGCAAGGTCAACAAACGAAAATACAAAAAGCAGTTCGAAAGAAGTTAGTATTGTATACAGGTTTTACACTTTTACACGAAGTAAAACGAGACGGATTTTTTTTCTGGAATCGAATCCTGACCCCCGAATCGTCAATTCAATCAACCAGCCTGTGGGGTTAATTGGAGGGGGCGCGGGGGTATCAGTGTGAATCACATGTTTAGTGTGACGGGGGGGGGCAGGAAAGTGCCCCTTAAAATATCGCAAATGTCGTCGCGAGAGAGTTTGTCTGGGCAGCAATATTGCCATCCCCACGGGTTACCAGGTGGTGATGAGATCAAATAGAGCAGAACAATTTGCCGTCATTACTGGAGGCGCTGTGGCTAAAAGCCAGTATTGGTTTTCAACAGAAAGCGGGGCAGGTGCGGCGTGTCGTCTCTCCCCGCGTAGCGATCGGTCGGCGGAAATGTGACGGTGCCGCTAGCCGTGCCCGCCCGG
This sequence comes from Lampetra planeri, assembly GCF_965212315.1. Lineage (NCBI taxonomy): Eukaryota > Metazoa > Chordata > Hyperoartia > Petromyzontiformes > Petromyzontidae > Lampetra > Lampetra planeri. The sequence goes on along the minus strand of NC_136145.1, from coordinate 2,391,829 downwards.
CCGTGGCACGGTCAATAGTGGTGCCGGACCATTGGGAGCCCCAAGCAGAATTTGTTTTTTATCGCGGCCCCCAGCACCCACCCACACACCACCCCCGCTCAGGTGACAGAAGAAGACGCGGTGCGATAGGAGACGCGTAGACACAACTAAAGGTGTCGTGCGATGATGCCAATTAGCTCGTGAATATTTTTGACGATTCCGGAGGGCTTCAGGTGGGGGAAGGGGGGACGTAAACGCTTGATTTTCTTGGTTTGCTCGTTGCCCAGCCGCCGACACTGGCCACGGTTGTGCCACGCGCGTGTTGCGGCCACGCTCCTACTTTGTTTCAAAGAGCCACGGAACTCGAGCGCGTGATTGCGCTGCCTCCACTGGGACCAAACCGGCCAGGTGGCTCAGCGATCAGGAGGGTCGCGAGTTCAAATCCTGGTTTCAAGGGGGGAGGCGGGGGGGGGGTCGGTTCAGCCTATCATTCCTCAGGGGCCGATAAAACGAACACCGCTTGGTGGTACAATACGAATAGCCTCGCCCGTGCCGGAGTAATGTTTAAATGTCAGGGATGTGAAGAGATGAGCAACGATCGTTTGAACGGTAATTCACTCTTGACTCAGACCGAGCGAGATGCAATCGAAAATGTTGAAGGCAGCAGGAACGGTTAATTTAATGCATGCCATGCAATACACAATGTTTTCAGCAATGCAGTCTTGAAGTTGTACACAGCACACAAATATCCCCCCATATAGCCTTAACAGACTGTTGGTTGCAAGTGCTGATAGCGAGCACCTATGAAGCAAGTGCTGTTAGCAAGTGCTGTTATCGAGCTGGTACGGCACACGAGGGGGTGGGTGGCCAGCACAACGCCCGGCTGCCTTTGTCTCTCCAGTGGCGATTTTTACACACCGCACCAGCTAATTCCTTTGAGGCTGAGTCTAACTAGAGGAGGCCCAGGACCGGTTTAAATTATCGTCACTGGTGTTGGCCATGCCCGGGAATTGACCTCGGGGTAGCCGGGTTAGTAGCGCAGCGTGCTAACCACTGCGCCACCGCTCCCACCACCACCACACAACAACAACAACCGCCATTCGCTACTAAGTGGCGGTGACGTCCCCACTGCGTTTGTGCCGCACGCAAGCGCCGCCGCGGTACCGCGAGTGCAAAACGAGGCCAACACTGACCACTGCGTGTCCGTGTGCCCTCTCGCAACAGAGACACGGGGCGAGACACAGGGACGTCCACGCGTTCGGCGCTGCGCCCGTCCTTCGACGCAAACAATGAAAACAACCGGGCAGCACGAGTCGCGTGGCTCCGGGAAATTTTCGTTCGTCGGGTTTTGAAATCCCTCCCCTCCTACCTTCCCTCCCTCCCCCCACCCACCCCCACCCCCGCCCCCCTTCCCCACCCCGCCCCCGTCCCGGGAAGGGCCGCCGTGAAAAATGAGAAGGGCCCCTCGCGGTGGTCGTTGTCATCCGCGGCAGAATAAGGTCACGCCAGGGGCCCGCCCCGTCCCAACGGCGCGCCGATGATTCGCGAGCCCGCTGCGAGAGAGAGAGAGAGAGAAGCCCTAAGTGGCCCCCTCGGCCATCAAATGGGGTTTTTTTTTTGCGCCGGAGTGGAAACGTGCGGTAATAATATTAATATCGGTCTGACAGCTGGACCCCGCGATGTGAGTGCCACGGATGATGGAGAGATGGACGCTCCGGCGCGCCAAAATCTATTAGCGCCGTGCCGCGGGTAGGGTGACCATGAGCTGTAATCACTGCGGAACGAATGAAGTTTTTGTCTTCGGAAGCCGGTAAAGCGATGTGTTAAGAGAGGAAAAAATATATATATATGGGGAAAAGTACGACGGGATATATTTAGTTGTCAATGCCCTGCACGACCAAACTGCCAAATCCACACGACCCGAGTTCCGATTCCCAGCCGTGGATAAATATCAGCGTCGAACCATACCCATGCTGGCCAACCACTACTATCCCCACCTCACCTACCCGCAATGACCAGCGTGGTGAAGTATGGTCAAAACTGCTCCCATAACCGACGTGGCGTGCGGAGGCTTTCAAGCAGCGGTGGATCACCACGGCACAGTTTCGTGGCGACGGGTTTGATTCCCACAAATCGACATCACGCCTCTTGATGTGTGTCGGCACGCTGCTCTGCTGGTGACGCTTTGGGCTTGTTCTACAACAACATCGTCGTGATCACGAGCAGCAGCAGCAGCCACGTTTTATCCACTGCTGGATGAAGCCCCCCCCCCCCTCCCCCCCACCACCACAAGCCGCTGCCATCTCTCACGGTCCCGCAATGCAAAACAATCGTCTCGGCGCGACCCCAAACGCGAGTCCGCTGTCACCGCTCTGCCCGCAGCGAAGGACGTGGGGACGCCCGACCCGTCGGTCACGGTCCCTCCCCGCCGCTACCGCCGCCAGCCTCCACCGCGCGGGGGGGGGGGATGGTCGAAGTGCACCGCGCTGCGTACTCGGCGAGACCGGGATCCTCCAGAAGGGACCGAGTGTCGGGCGTTGCCAGGCAGGGATGGTGGCGGTCGCGGTGGCGGTTGGCGTCTCACCCGCCAGCACGGCTGGCTGGTGGGACAGATGGCCCGGATTTGGCGGTGTCACTGGCCTAGGTCAGTGTCAATCCCAATTCCTCCCCCCAAACCTCCATTACCGGCCCAGCCTCTGGCCCCGGTGACCCAGAGCCAGACGCTGCGTTCTTGACAGTGCCTGGGCAAAAAGAAAAGCCCTGGGGAGGCAGGAATGGGGTACGTGTACGTGTGTGCGTGCGCGCGTGTGTGTGTGCGTGCATGCGTGTGTGTGTGTGTGTGCATGTGCCGGAGTAAAGGGGGGGGGGGGGGGTGGGGGGGCAGCCGTGTTCCTGTGCCTCTCCGGATAGGAGGTGCTGCGATTGTGTGGGCCGGGTGGACCCCATGCGACGCACGCATCAATTCCTCTAACGTGATTGAGGTGGCTTACGGCTAAGACCTCCGCATTATTGATTTTGAATCCCCCTGATTTGCAAATGCAACATACGCATCTTTTATAATTTACTATTCGCTCGGGTTTTAAAGGGATCGCGTCCATGTGTGTGTGTGCGGTGTGTCCGCCTGCATCTTGGGAGCGGCATAGTTGTGGCTAGCACGCTGCGCTACGAACTCTCGCAACCCGAGTTCAAGTCCTGCTCACGGCCAACATCGGTGGGAAATATTTGAACTGCTTCTGGACCTCTCCTATGTTGAACACGTAGGCTTTTGCCATCAATAGTATCCATAATAAAGGTGTTTGCTTGGGTTAGATTGCGTCAATATAAATGTGTCGTTAAACCCGCCACCACCCGACACAGTGAATTAGTACGGTTTGTTACTTAAACGAAACGCGCCAATTACACTGGTCAACACACTTTTTCTGGCATAAGATATTCCAAGGGTTTTAAAGTAATGTTGGGGTGCTGATTCCAAATCTGGCATCAGTTTTTGTCTATCACATCAGGTTTTTGAGATATCAAATATTGGATTTTCAATAAAAACTGCAGAAGAAAAATATTAAATTAATGTGGATATCTACATAAAATGATGTTATAAACACACTATCCTAAAAATACAATACCATATTTTAACACTAAAGCAGTCACTGACTCGCAACAACTTACAATCATAAGTGACAGAGTTAATTTCGGGTAAAATCAATGAAAATGGGCTATGCCGATAGCATAAAAATGAGATGTGATAGAGCAAATCTGAGATCAGATTTGGAATCAGCACCCTGAAATTAGTCTAAAACAGCTGCAAAAGTCCAGGCCAGAAAAAAATGTGTTTTTTTTGTTGACCAGTGTTAGTCACTACTCCAGCACACCGATGCGTGCTGGAGAGTAAACCCGCAACATTTACAATTCGAGCACGACATTTCGCTGGCGATTACAAACAGCTTCGTCGGGCGATAGCCAGAATTGTGAATCTCTTATGTCCTGGCGCGTTGTGTACACATCAGTACCGCGTCGCACTGGCCACGCCGCTCCAGTACCACCTAAGAGAACTTGCTCCAACAGCCTGTGTTGCCTATACAGGGGACCTTTGTCTTTGCATGCGTGCATGCGTTGTCGTGTACTTGTTGCGCTCTTGTGGAAGTGCGGTGTTTATAAACTAAAATGACAAGAAGCGAATTACTCAATTGAGGTGACGGCAATCGATGACAGCAATCATCTCGCGCTGCTGGAAAGACTGAAGGCGATTAGCAGGCCAGGTGCCGAATCACCTTGGGCCCACAGGGACAGCTGCCACTGGGGGTGCCCCCTTTCAAACGTTGTTGAGTTCAGAGGCGAGATGTCGTGTGCTCCGAGACTCCGCGACGCATGGGAGGTCGCTACATCAAAAGAAGCGGCGGTACGTGTTGATCGTTATCATTAATCAACGGGTCATGTTGGTCAGGTACAGAGCGTTGCCATCGCCGTTGTAGAGAGCAGGCGTGTGTGTGCTGTTGCTCTCGTTCGTTTCCAGCCAGGACGTCAACTCGTCTGTCTGGTGAGTTTCTCATGCTTCACATGGCGACACTTGGTGCAGAGTCTTGCCGGGTTCCCATTTTGACAACGCCCTCGCTTTACCGAGAGAAGCCGCGCTATGCCTCTATCACTGCTTCAGGAGTGCTCTGCCACATTGGGGGTGTTCGGGCAATTTCCACGACCACGCGTTCGGCACGTTCTGTCGACGTCTGTACCTTGACATCCGGTGCCTCCGAATATCGCGGGCGCACGCCGAACTCCCCGTCACGACGCCTCCGTCGTAAGGCTGACGACGGGGGTGCAACTCCACGGACGCACACGCCGGCACAAAGACGTAGGCTTCGGCGCGACACTTCATCTCTCAAGCTGCCGGCCCCGATCGCCAAATTCCTGAAATTTGATTTCAAAAGTAGCAACCGCGAGGTCGCTGAGCACTAACAAAACACCGCCACCACCACCACCAACGCCAGTGACCGACTCCTCCTGACGCGGGCCTCGACAGATGCAGTGATGCGATAATTGAACCTCATGGCCATACCCCGTAGGTACTATACTATACCCCGGCTCTCGCATAATGTCCCTGATGCAGTCATTTTTAGTCTGTTGATGGTCGGCGATGCGGCAATCGATTCATCTCGACGAGCTGGGCACGATGCACCACTATGGTGCGTACGAGCGTTCAGGGTTTCAGCGCAATCGTCCTCGCTGCGTTTCGACATCGCGGAGTGGCACTGATTTAGGATTGATTGGTACCCCAGTCGCGGAGTTAAGTAACACCACTGGAATAAGGATCAATTGGTCCTCATGGCGGTACCCCGGGGTACCAAATGATACGAAATAGCCGAGGCAATTAAATATTTTATTTCTGAGACACTATATTTTACAGGGGTGTACTTCACTCCGCGACTGGGGTACCAATAATACCGAAATCAGTGCCACACTCCACAATGTCGAAACGCCAAACATCAGCATAAAACATCCGTTATCGAAAAATTAAACTTTTAATAGAGCATCGTGTACAGCTCGTCGAGACGAGTCGATTGCCCCATCGCCGACGATCAACAGACTAAAAACGACTGCATCACGGACATTACGCGAGAGCCGGGGTCCAATAGTGGGACCCCGGGGTACCGCCATAAGGTTCAACTGCGACTTAGCCACGATAACCTCCCCCCCTCCTCCTCCCCCCCCCGCCCCGCCCGCCTTCCCCCCGACGCCGCAACACGTGTCTGCGTTCAGGTGCCCGACGTGACCCCGCCGATGCCGGGTCACACCTTGTTGCCATCACGGCAGATGTGTGGTCTCGTCGACCTGCCCCACTCGGCCGCACGGCGCAGGAGTCCGCGGTTGGGGGTGGGGGGCGCTCATGTGGGGGGGGGGGAGGGCAGGGGGGTCCTGGGTGGTGGCGAATTCTGAGAAGGGGCCCTCCACCTCGGAGCCCTCGCTCCTCAAATCTGTCACACGCCAGGCCGCCCACACCACCCCCCCCCCTTTCTTAACTTGAAAGCTCGGCGTTTTTTCTACCCCCGCGCGCGCCTTCGATGCACTTTCCACAAGGGAGATAAATGTAATGAGTCATATATTGCTCGCAGTGTGCACGCGTTGGTGCGTGCGTGTAGTGTTAAAAAAAATTCAAGCTTAAATCGCATTTAATTCCTCTTCATCGCTGCGTGCTTTGCTCGTGCGCGCGCGTTTCCGTTTGCGCGTGCGGCGTCTGCAGGCGTGCGTGGCCGAGGCAACGGTTGGAGCAGCCGCCCGGATAATAATCAATACCAATCGACGCATTATTAATTCATTCATAGCGATGATTAAGGTCGATATTCATCAAACGGTTTGACACCGCGGTTACATCGCTACGGGCAAGGGGCACAGCCACTGCGGGTTCCCGCGGAGTGTCCGGATGCCGCGAGCCGCTCCCGCAAAGATGTCGCGACGAGAATCCTGGTGTCTTGTGTCTTGTGTTGTTGTTGAGTCCACGTTGACGTTTTTTGTCCCACCGTCGGCAAGGCGAACGCACACGCACTGACCCAGCCAGTGCCGAGTGAGACTGTCGGCAGGAAGTCGTTCAAAATGCATTTCGATCATTTATCGGACACGCAAGAAATATCACAGGACTCCACGCCTGTTGTCCACGATGTTGTCTATTGTTTGCTTTTCTCTCTTTAGGGCAGTGCGATTGAGATGTTGTTCGTTTGTGCTGGACACGGCCCACGCGGATGCACGACAGCTTTTGTTCACTTAAAGCGCCGTAGAACTCCTCCATCACGTGACAAGTGGGCGGGGGGTGGGGGGGGGTGAACTTGAGGGATTCGATCTGTAATCTGCCGAGGAGCCACCGGGATCCATTCGCTGGAAGCTGGGACACCCCTGAAGTATATCTTAATAGGAATATGTACTCTCTGTCAAGCAAGACGCACATGCAAACTAACAACAACAACCGCCATTCGCCACTAAGTCGCGGTCCCGTCACCACGACGCTTGTGCCAGGCTGTGTGCACTTTAAGGCCACGTGAAGTGTCGAACGTCCGCTGGTAGGATGTCACGGGACAGACCCAGCAGGTGCCATGGGTCGACTGACTGAGATGAATGCTGGCCGATGCACCACCTGTGCCCCCTACTGTGCCAACTTGCTGTTTTATCCACCCGGCGCTCCGCTCGTTGTTGTGAGCGTCGCTCATCCGCCCTCCGTTGTTGTTGGAGGGCAGCTGCCTCCAACTGCCCAGTAGCGTCCTTCACGAGCCTCCTCCACAGAGGCCGATCTTGACACCGCTGGTACCAGTCATCGGCAAATCCACTCAGCACCACATCCTCTTTTACCACATTATTCACAGGAACCCGGGTTTGCATCTTTATTTGAACCCGTGCTCTCAATCATGAGGCGCATAGAGTGTGCATTTACTTGATTTGCGTTTGATGGAATATTGAAAGTCACGCCATTGTGGGCCTGTAAAAACAGGCGTTTGGCAAACTCTGCATTAATTCCTCTCTGGCCTCTATGAGCTATGAAGAAGGGCCATTACCCGAAACGTCGTCTATTATGTATTTTAACTTTTTCAGGCCACGGTGTTATTGAGAGATGTGTTGAGTTGTTTTGGTTAATTGTGTGTCTGCACCATTGCCAATGCAACAGCAGCTGCAAGCATCACCAAGTAATTTGAGTGTCGATGTTTAATTGATGATATTTATTTTCATTGCAAATAACAAACAAGAAGACAGGCCGTTGGAGAAAATTATGCGAGCGAGCACCTATGAAGACCGGCACGGCACGTGAGGTGTTGACTTGTCGAACACCGCACCCAGCCATCTCTGTCTCCTCGGCGCTGCCGTTTGAGGCTGAGCCGACCTAGGGGAGGCCCAGTTAATATTGTCACCACCGATGTTAGCCGTGGCTGGGAATTCTAACTCGGTCTGTAGCACGTTGCTCTGACCACTACACCACCGCTCCCCCTACACACACACACGCACACACGCGCACGCGCGAATACAGACGCACTAATGCACACACAGACATTTAAACCCCGGGTATTAGAGGGCGGGACTTCTGAGAGGTGGCTTCTTAAAGAAGTGTAACTTTTGTCCGCTAAGTCCTGCCAGATCTTTGGATCTCTTGCACAATGGGCCTCTGAGCCCTCAGCAAACGCGTCGCTTTATTTTGGGCGAAACACCAGTCACGTGATCTCGGCTTTCAGACGCAGCCTCAATCACAACCACAACACCGGCCAGCAGCAACTACGTCGACAGGACGGCCGCTAAAACAACCACAAGAACACCACAGCCACATTGATGGCTGAGACAAAGACACTATACCCCCCCCCAAAAAAAAATATATTATGGATGATATTGGTCGCGAAAGTCTACGTGTTGAACTGCCAAGGACAAAGATACCCCGTATAGCCCTAACATTATATTGGGGCAAGTGCTGTTAGCGAGCACCTATGAAGGCCGGCACGGTACGCCAGGGGTTGGGTGGCCAACGCCACGCCCGACCGCCTTTGTCTCCCCATTGGCGATGTTTACACATCGCACCAGGTACTCATTTGAGCCTCAGCGGTTGTAATGCCACAACCGCTAAAACAACCACACCAACACCACAGCCACATCAACGGGACAACCGCTAAAACAACCACACCAACACCACAGCCACATCAACGGCACAACCGCTAAAACAACCACACCAACACCACAGCCACATCAACGGCACAATCTCTAAGACAGCAACAACCAATAAAACAACATTCACTTGACCGCAATAATTGCCTTTCCCAGAGCAACAAAAGTGACCGCAGCAGCCAAACGCAGCGCTGCTGTGTCTGGCCCAGCAGCAGACTCTCTCGCTGCTGCGCCACGAAAACCTAATTTGTCTTATTCCATACATACATTTTTTTTAAAGCCAAAAACTCCACCCTCGTGGCCCAGCCGCTCGCTCGCGTTCATTCCGTGTGGCCTCCAGAGCAGCAAAGGAGAGGGCTCCCTCGTTTTTTTTTGGGGGGGGGGGGGGGGGTGGCGGTTTCCGCCGTTTTTTCTTTTCATTGTCGGGAACTTCGGCCAGCGGCTCACTGCGGAGTACATCTGAACCGGCCCCCGCGTTTCGTTTCATTATTCACCGAGCGCCGATACAAAAGCCCGGCCAGCCAGGCTCATTCGGAGATTGGCGGCAGGGGGGGGGGGGGCGCTGGTGGGGGCGAGGAGTGGCGGGGGGAAGGGGGCACGTCTGACCCCCGCTAATGCCGCGAGATTGGCCACCTGCAAATTTCCCTTCGGCCACTTGGACAAGTTGAAAGTGGAGTTCAGCAGATTAATCAACTCCCATGTGCACGCCGCGGCCACCGCAAGTCTCACACGCCTATTTCGCGTCCATCGATCCTGCTTCCCTTTGCTTGAATGCCTCCTCCGCCTCCTCCTCCTCCTCCTCCAGCTCGGATGGCGAGCGACGGGAGATGTTATGCTAACTGGCGTTTAATTGCGCCGATTAATTTTTCACCCACACACACACACAGAAAAAATAAAACCCGAGGTCGCCCGCTCGACGAACCGACACTCCCGGCGTGCCTGGTTCGTTACCGACGACGTCGTGAGCGGTCCTAGATCTCCCGGGGACCTCTCTCCACCAGCGGGGCAGTGCTAGTTGGGTACGACGCAGTCAGTCCGATGCGGTGGGGTAAAGTGTGGGTGCTCGTTTTCTAAAATGTTTTTTCTTTGCGAGGCGCCTGGCCAATGTCGGAAGAGTAGAGCGAAGCACCCTTTTGGTGGGGGGTTTCTTCTGCCAGCAGCGGCGCGAGCGAGCAATTGCAGGGGCTGCACCTTCGCCTTGCGCGCCGTGCCGTCGCCCCGCGGTTCGTTTCCGTCTCCCGAGCGTGGAGAAGTTCTCGGTTCTACCCACCGGAGGGAAGGGCACCACTTTTGTCGACGACGTCAGGAAGCTGAATCGCTCACGGTGACCTTAAGTCACGAGGCTTTGGCCACGTTGGTTATAAGGCCGCCCGCAAATTCACAATTGACCTCATACCGCGTGAAACCATCGATTAGACGCTACGGTACAATCCAAAGGTGTAGCCCTGCAATTGCTCGCTGACGCCATTGCTGTTGGAAGGGCCTCCAACTAGAAGTGGCTCGATGAGAGCTTCTTTCAGAGGCTACTTTGGCCTACTCTTCCACGCTGACCAGATATCTTGATAGAGGTGCGTGAGTACGCACATTTTACCGCACAGCACGTGACCCCGTTGATCGACTGTGGCATATCTATTTAATACTTCCAAGTAGAGAGAGAACTCGTGACCTTTGCTGTGGCCATCACCACTCTTGACCGGTGTTGATATTTACACAATGCACCAGCTAAGGCTGAGTCCACATCGGGGGATGGCTTAGGATCGCGTTCAGACGTCAAATTTTTACTTGATGTTATCCACGAGTGTGAATTCAACTCGAGTGGGCGAAGTTCCCAGCGCATTGCCACTAACCACTGCGTCACCGCACCACTGCTGCCGCACACACGCACTATCACAAACACAAAAGACCACCCGTATAGCCTCAGCAGACTTTTTGGGGCAAGTGCTGTTGGCGAGCACCTATTAAGGCCGGCACGGCACAAGAGGGGGTGGGTGACCAACAGCAAACACTTGCCGCCTTTGTCTCCCTCTTTGTGATGTTCACACAGTTCAGTTCGGTTTATTTTGAATTGCCCTGTGAGCTAATAAGCCCTCAAATCGGGTGTGATCAACACACCGCACCAGCGACTGATTTGAGGCTGAGACGACCTAGGGGAGGCCCAGGACTGATTAAGATATTCGTCGCTGGTGTCGGCCGTGAGCCGGGAATCGAACTCCGATCGCCGGGTTCGCAGCACAGCGTAGCGCTGACCACCACCATTGGCGCCACACACACAAAAACACCACACGCACCCACACACACACACATATATGTATTCCCGTGCTAAAAGCTCCGTCAGTAGAAATATTTGGGGTCTCCCCATCCATAATAAGGCTTTCAGCGAAGGGGGCTTAGCGACACTGCGCTATTCTTTAGCGTCACCCCATGAGCCCTAAACTCCATTGTGACCACCCGCGGCTCCCTCTCCTCCGTGGCCCCACGTATTCCCATTCAGTCGGGGCCCTCAGAATTACACGCGATTCGCTCAGTTGGATTTTCCCGCAAACTCTCCTTTCTTTTTTCATCCTGCTTCTTCTTCCTCCTCCTCCTCCTTCTTTCTTTCTTCCCTTTCTTTCGGCGCTATACACACGACCGACACAAGGAAATTTGCTGCCAGTGATGGCTTAATTTCTCCCCGCGCCGGCAGCAGCAAGCCGGTGGTGCCATCATCCCCGGTTAGAGGGCGAACGCACGCGCCTGTGACCGTGCGTGGGGTAACGTACACATACGTACGGTGTGTAATGCACGCGAGCACTGGGGAGACAAAGGCGGCCGGGGGTTGGTGCTGGCCACCCACCCAGTCGTGTGACGGTGCCGGCCTTCGTAGGTGCTCGCTAACAGCACTTGACACAGCAGTCTGTTAAACTCAGTTAAAGGCTACACGGGGGATCTCTGTCCATGCGTACGTAGGTTTAATTATCGGTTGTTTTGCGTTCCAGCTAACCGCATGGGGAAAAACCGGTTAAAACCGGTTAACGGTTTGCCGCACGTGGTGATCGTCGATATGCCCGGCGGTATGAATGAGAACACCGCAGTCGGTTGGCAGATTGCGTGTGGTGGGGTAAAATGTGGGTACGCTCACCCCTTCCAAATCAGTGCGCTCGTTGTTACTGACATTCGACTGGAATCGGTTACCGGTTTTGTAGATGGTTACCGGTCTACCGGCTATTGATTAACAACCCAAGGAAATTACCCATCATCCCTCCTGGGGATCGATACAAAAAATATATCCATGGATACGCTGAGTTATGTGGCTCAGTGTCGGCAAAAAAAAACAAAGCTAAAAGTTCAGGGACCCCAAGTAGCTGAAGTACAGCTGCCTCAAATCACATCTAAAATCACAATCCGAATAAACGCAAACAAGATTACGAAATACGCCGCATCTCTCATCTCACTTTGTCTACGAATGTGTCTCCGTCGATCTTGTCTACCCACAACTCTCTCGCTCGTCCAAACAACTCTTCCGTCATCTCGCTAGGTAATGAAAGAAAATGTTTTGATATCGGATTCGAATGAGCCAGCTCCAATCGATCTCACTCATTCCTCTCGTCCGCGTCTCTTCTCTCAACTCACCTCTCTCCCTTGTCCGCACTTATCTTATCTCACTGCATCTACATTTTCTCTTATCATCTCACTAAGCTTTTATAGATTGAAAAGGGGTGGGGGGCCGCTACTTAACGCCCCCCCCCCACTCAATGAACCAGGCCACGAGTATCTGTGGGCTCTCCCTGGGCGAATTCCTGAAAAATCTCTGCTCAGTTGTGGATCCACTTTGCTCCGTCGGGGCTTGCTTGTGTTATGCTTCGTCGTGTTTGTGTGTGTGTTTTTTTTTCTCCTGGTGAAATTAGGACATTCCTGAGAAGTAATTGTTGCGGCCAGGAGCGTTGCTCATCTTCCAGCAAGCTTGGTTGTTTTCCGGGTCCCATTGCTCGGACACAAACGAAGTTGTCTGTCAGTTCTAGATTTGAAGCTTTCGTGATTGCAAGGATTCATATTCTTAGGTTTTTTCGGTAAAGTCACGTAGGTAAAAAAATGTAAATTAATAACAGTAAAATAAAAAGTAAAATAAAAATCACGACGTTTCGGAGGCAACAGCTATCGTGCTGTGACTGTTCCACATGAAGACGGAAGCTTGTGTTGCCTCCGAAACGTCGTGATTTTTATTTTATTTTTATTTTACTTTTATTAATTTTAATTTTCTACCTACGTGACTTTACCGAAAAAACCTAAGAACATTTTCTGTCAGTGTTGCTTTATTGAAGGGCTCGCTTCGTGTGCGTACGTGCGGCGAACTTCTTTCGCACCGTACGTTGCCATACCACGCCAAATCGGAGGTGCTAATGGGGGGGGGAAAGGGCGATACACTAAACGCCCTATCAAGAAATTAGTTTTCAATCTGGGGGATTATTTAAAAGTGCAGAGCTCCCAGTGGCATCCTGATATCGGAGGGAAGAGCGTTCCAGACGGACGCAGAAGCGCATCTGAATGCGCGCGGTGCGCTAACCGTCTTATTAGTACTGTACATGCTTATTTGTACTGCAATGTGTATTAGTACCGTACATGTTTATTAGTACTGTACATGGTTATTAGTACTGTACATGCGTATTAGTACTGTACATGCTTATTAGTACTGTACATGCGCAAATGATTATAGGGTGATCCATCCATAGATCTCCCCACTGATTTCTAATGGCACTACAAATGCCCTTATTTCTTCTCAACAGCCGATCGAATCTCGTGAATCCTACAGAGAGGGAGAGTGCTGAGCGACGTGGTCATTCCGTCGAGATTGATGGGAGATGTCGTAGAGAGACATTGAAATGAAATGTTGCCTTCTCTGTAACGCCTTCCTCTGATTTGACTCGGGGGTTATCTCTCCATTGGCTGCTCCCTCCTTTGGCTGTCATTCCATCGTTAGTCTCGACCGCCGGCTATCATCATCATCATCATCGTCGTCGTCGTTCATCCCTTCGTGTCGGCCGTGGACGCGTTACTGGCCAAATCCTTTTAATCCACAGCGAGCTCGATGTGTAAATCGGGAGTGACAAAGTGGAAACTCAAAGCAATTGCTACGACGCGCGTGCAGATTCTGTGCTCAGAATATCACAGAATATCACAAACAACAAATACATCTCAAGGGCAACAACACAAATTAAATAAAACACTTTTCAAACAACTTCGCCGTAGATTTTCTCGTGCGGGTAGCTTTCATGGGGATAAAATGCGACGTTGCTACTTTACTGCCTCTGGCCAAGGCCGGGTAGACGGCCTTCATAATCAAACTTAATGACCCTTGGCGAAAGTGCCCGGTTTAATGCGTCTGACAATGACTCTAAATTGTCGCTAAGTACCTTGTAAGTTTCTTTAAAAGGGTTGTAAAATGCCCCACCTCCCCCACCCCCCGTAGTGTCCTGCTCATAGCGGGCGCCAATTAACTAATGCTGTTTACTCTGGAAACAATTTGCTGTAATGGCTTTTAATTTAAGACGGTGGTGGTGGTGGTGGGGGGGGGGGTTGGAGATGTGGCAGGCAACGAGAGGGTTGCTGAGTGACTGCGCCACCCTTTCAACGTTGAAGTCAGCCCGTGCTGTCACGGCTACTGCCCACTGCGTCCGATGTTTGTGAGTGCCACTAACGAACAGCTGGGGGCCCGGCTCGTTTACGCAACGCGGTTCCCACCCACCCCACCCACGTGGCATTATCTTCCACGTCAGTCGGGTGATGGGGACTGGGTCGGCCCCACCGTTCCAAGTTGAACTTGAAAAAGAACAACTTTAACAACTTTATCCATAATAGAGGGTGTAATTTTCGATTTAAAGCTTTCGTGACTGCTAGGGATTCATCTTCTTGGTTCTTTCGGTAAAGTCACGTAGAAGGGAAATAATAAAATAATAAAAATAAAACAATAAAATATTATGTTTTATTTTTATTAAAATAGAGGGTGTGTTGGGTGTTAGATTGCGTAAATATAAATGTGTCGTTCAACCCGCCACCACCCGACACAGCCAATTAGGAAGGTTTGTCACGTGAACGAAACGTGCCGATTAGTTACTACTTCAGCACGCCGGTGTGTTGGAGAGTAAACCCATGACATTTACAATTCGAGTGCAACATTTCGCTGGTGATTGCAACCAGCACCATCAGGCGACAGTCAGAATTGTGAAGAAGTCCTCCTGTTGTCGGTCTGAAATTAAACTGAAACCTGTTTAGCCAGGTTGTCAGAGATAATTTTTTTTACAAAATGTATGATTGAAAATCAACCTAATTGCTATTTTAATTGCACGAGTTTGAAGTTTTAATGGAGGATAATAGTCTTTGTACAGTGGCTTTGGTTTTAGGAAAGGTGCCTTTAAAGAAATAAAGTTTGATTGTTTACAGATGGGGCTCCGCCAAAGTTCGCCCAATCCTCCCCACTTCGGAACGGATAATAAGCGCTCTGCTGATAACTACAACAACAATAACTACAACACGCAACTCGTTGTGATGATGGTGATGATGCTGCTGCGTTTGCAGCTGCGCACAATGACACAAGCAATGACAACTCCAACGCAATCGAGCGAGAAGGGACATTTAAAAGAAAATGTATTTCCTCTTCACGGTGATGTTATCGACGCGCATGTGTTGAGCGTTTATTGTTGTGTGTCGTACGCGCCGTGATTGTGTTAAATGGACACAACCACCTGCTGCTGATGCGGTAATCGAGCCCAGCTCGCCGTGGGATGTTGTGCTGCGTATTTTTTGTTTGTTATCAAAGGCTCCGTCATCGGCACAAATATCCTAAAACGTTTTAATAATCCATTTACGATAATAATCAGGTCGATCTGAAACCACAAACCTGGGTACTCGGTTCATCTTCATTAGTACATGCCAGGCTGTGGATGTCTTAATCATCAATATGAATCAACTGATATATTTTTTATCGATTAATAAAGTCACGCATACGAAGGAGGCGTCATCGCAGCGATGCACTCAGCTACGTCCGAGGCAATCATCTGGCTCATTATCACCCTCAACGTAAACAAAATACAGTTGTTGCTCTACATGAATTAGCCATACGAAGAATAAGATTAAAGTCACGAGATGCACATTGCATCGTGGTTATAAGAATCGTACTTTCTAATCCGTATCTTTCGTATTCACCGGGTTCGTGTGGACCTATCCGGCCACGGTGGCTACCGCATTCCCATCTCAAATCGTGACCCTGAGACTCAAAAAAATCACAATTTTTTGTCACCCAAACTCCTGTACGTGTCCCTTGGCCGTAGGCAAGCACGCTGCAGGTATGCGCGGTTGACCCAACAGTGGCCGCACCTCCGATGAGCACGGCTGGATACGTACGGCGCGAAAGAAGTGTCGACATACGTACACGTACGACACGCCGCTCAAGACAACGCATTTGCACACAGTTCTTCTTTTCCCATTATCGTACGGTATTCCTATTCTCTCCCCGTGACATGTCCCAGTCGTTTTCGTAACCCTACATCGTTGGCGACGGGGCCGCGACCATTAACTCGCTCCACCCGTGAGCCCGAGTTTGCTAATCACAGGTGACTGAAATCCGGATTCGAACTCGGGATCTCAGCGGTGGCGGCTCGGCGTCTCTGACCTCTGGTCCACCCGACCACCACCTCTCTCCGATAATTAAGTTATTGATTGGAGGCGACGTTTGTCTCAATGTCGCTCGATTAGCCGGACGCCAGCGGCTCTCTGAACCATGGGAAGCTCCCGCCGCGGGTTCGCATGAAATATGTTGCGTCCACTCCCTCCCCCCCCATCTCCCCCCCACCGCCCCCCTATCCTCGTTCCAGCTTTGCGCTCTCTCCGTTCGCCGTGATCGGGCCTGGCAGCGAGGCAAGAGATGTGGCCTCGGAGGAATACTCCTCGAGTCATCTCGGGAGGCCGTCACCGCGATGACCGCGGTTTAGTTTTGCGCCGCTGCGTGTTCTGGGACAAGCGCCGGACACTTGCTTGATGAAGCATCAGTGCTTTATTTATATTATTATAATGATAATATGTATTTTTACACACCAGGTAAGGCCCACTGAGCTATGTAGCTCAGTGGGCCTTACCTGCCAAATTCTCAAAGCGCGTGATGTTGATTCTAAATGCGGAGGGAAAAACCGGAGGACCCGGAGGAAAATCCACGTGACCACAGGGAGAGAGAGAGAGACATGCAAACTCCAAATATACAAGCATTGTCAGGCTCGCGATCGAACCCACGACCTCCTGTATAGCAGGTGAGGTTGTTAACATCTCCTAGTTACCGTGATGATTATAATGGTGACAGTGAGAGACACGCAGACTCCAAATATACAGCAGGCGCCAGGGTCAGGATTGAACCCACGACCTCCTGTATACCAGGCGAGGTAGTTAACATCTCCTAGCCACCGTTGCACCCAAAACACAATGGGAGACTCGGACGAAACCTGACCAGAGTAGAGACGAAAGCAACCCCCCGAGCTGAGTCACCGCTCTGCTCTACAAACTCTCCGATGTTGTTGTCCAGATGTGCCGCGCATTGTTCGGCACCATGTCCGACGTTTCGGCTTCACTTGCCAGGAGCTTCTTCGGTTTGGTCGTACATCAGGCCGGACCACATGTGGTCAAAATTCGAAAAACACATCAGAGAGGAAAAACCACTCACAGTACAGAATATCCAGACTAGGGATCGATATCTCATTCAATATTTTTTGGGTTGCCCAGTAGACTGGGAGATTTCACCCCAACTGTTAGTGAGGGGTATACTGGATGTGGAGTGCCGGGTGTGGAAATACGACCTGGAACACTGGAAGACTGGAGTAGCCACGCGAATAGTAGCCACGGCCATAATGAGTCGTATGATGGATGTGGTGTTCCGGGTTGGTAAAAAAAAAAAACATTCTGGGTCACCGGCCCGGACAGAAACAGATTAAATTAAGCCCCAATCCAGACGAGAAATAAAAGGTTTACTCATGAAGACGTCTGGTACCGTAGCTCGCAAACTTCTACGAATCTGCGCGTCTTCCACTCGTGTCTTGGGGGTGCCGTGGTGTTTTTCTCGGGAGTTGAAAAAAAATCAACGTCCAGACTTTGTGCTTAATCCGAAAAGGCCCTCTCGAGAAGCGGCAAGTTAAGTGCTCGTCAGGAAAAATTTGGCCAGAAATCTCTCGCCGCCAACAACGGCTCCCCCACTGCACCCGCTCGCCCCCCCTCCCCCAGCCTCTCCCCCCCCCAGCTCCCCCCCCCCCAGCCTCCCCCCCCCGTCTCCCCACTCTCTCCCTCCTCGCCTCCCTCCACCTTCGTCTGTGCTCTGCGTCCACGACGCGCGGTGTGGATCTGAGCGCCGGGATTAGACTTTTCCTTTGGAGTGAAAAAAAATGAAAAGTCATTTTTTTGTGCTTTCTTCTTTCGAGACGAGATATATTAATCCTTCAGAAATGAAGATATTAATCCTCGCCTTGGAATATGAAGTGCGGGCCTATTTTGCGCGTTCGTCATTAGCGGTAGCTGCGGTGTGGAGTGGCGGGGCACGCGGCGCAAAGGAGAGAGAGAGAGAGGGAGGGAGGCCGTCTCTCCGTGTATCTCTCCACGAGCTCGGCTGTAAAGCCCAAAGATCATCGGTTCAAGGCTCCATCCAGCACGTGATAACGCTCGCCGGTTCTCGGCTCTGCAAACGAGGCAGTATCCCATTAAAAATTGCGCTTCTTTCGCGATGTAAAAAGCTTCCAACGGCACTCAGCCGCAGAATAGGCCATTGACTATTGATGCGGACATCACAATTCGCCCGGAGGAAAATTCGTTGCCGTGTCCCGGTTTCCGCCCGTGTTCAGGTTCTGCTGCTGCAGCAGCAGCAAACCCTAACACGGATCGGTTTGCTGTCATTCTGCGATCCGTTACGTGTTTTCGTTTGTGCATTTTTTTCGCAACACATTATTGCGCAAGTTTAATTTACACGGCGTCTAAATCCCACTGCGTCTCAAGATGCCGTGTGAGAAAAAAAGTGGGCATTTATATTTCAGAGAGAGATAGAGAGGCAGTCGGTCATAGACGCAGGAAAAGAGCATGTGTTGAGCCTGCGCTTGAGCAGGGGCAGGTTTTCGAGAGCACCGATGTCTGGGGGAATGACGTTCTAGACTGTGGGAGCAACAGAGGGAAATGGGCGACCTCTCACTCAGTGCAGATTGCCTGGGTGTTAAGGCAGAGAGCTTTTGGTTGCTGGAGCAGAAGGTGCTTGGATGAGAGTAGAGTGAGATGAGAGAGGAGAGGTAGGAGAGTGCGTGGAGTGGAGTGAGATGAGAGAGGAAAGGTAGGAGAGTGAGTGGAGTGGAGTGAGATGAGAGAGGAGAGGTAGGAGAGTGCGTGGAGGGGAGTGAGATGAAGGAGGAGAGGTAGGAGAGTGTGGAGGGGAGTAGAGTGAGATGAGAGGGGAGAGATAGGAGAATGCGTGGAGGGGAGTAGAGTGAGATGAGAGTGGAGAGGCCGGCATGGGAGAAAATAATCGCTGCTGAACTTCTTTATTACATCTGCTACCCATGAACTCTGCGGACGGATCGAGCAGGCTCTTGTTGTCCGGCCTATCATACCGCGTGCTCATTTTATGGAACGGAGACGATCTGTCCTCTTGTTCGCGTCGCTGGCGGGACCGGGGAACGCGATGGTTAATTGTGGAGAGCTCATTGAAATGCATCGCGAAACAACAACAGCAGCAACAACACAATGAAGGACATTTAAAAAACACACGCGCGCACGTGCGCGAAATCCTCTTTTTCATCACCATCATCACAATTTCGGCGTCTCTTGAAAGAATGTTCAAGCCTGGCGGCCCCCACCCACTTAATTTCTGAGAACAATGCCTTCTCAAGTTTACACAGCGACTGACAGCTCGTGGCGAATGCACCGCTTATCCTCTGCGCCTCTATTTATTCCGATCGGTGCCAATGAAAGACATTTCATGTTATGCGCGGCGTATTAAAATGCCATTAGCACCCGAAGGTTAAATTGCACGAAGATTCTACAACAAGGCCATCGGCTATACATTGTCGCTATCTCATTCACGCTCTCTCCGCTCTTTCGCGCTCACTCTCCTTGTTTATCGCCTTGTTTGATTACAAAGGCGCACGCTCCGGCATTCTCGTTCTCGCCAACGGTGCGAACCTTCGCCCGCCGGATTGTTCCGAGGCGAGGGAGGCGGACGCCCCGGTTTTGTCGGCGTCCGTTTGGGATTCTGAACGGGAAATAAAAAAACTAAAATCATAAAAATAACAACAACAACTGTGGACGCACGGCCATCACGGACGCAACGGAATGATGAGCAACGGACACGATTCGCGTTGCGACCAAAACATGTTTTGTTTAAATTTCGATTTAAAGCTTTCATTAGGACGCTGTCTTTCCGACAGCCCTGTTCTTCACCTGAGGACGGCTGCTTGCGTTGTGGCCGAAACGTCGTGAGAATTTTATCTTATTATGTTTTATTTTTTCTTATTTTCTTATTTCCCTTCTACGTGACTTTACCGAAAAAAACAAGAATATGTTTTGATTCCCCGTGGTTCCTTATTTTGAGCCGTCGCAAGCGATAAACAAGTCATATTTTTCAGCAGCTTTTCCCATCCACTGATGGATGACAAAGACAAATATCCCCCGTACAGCCTTAACAGGCTATTGGGGCAAGTGCTGTAGGCGAGCACCTAGGAAGGCCGGATCGGCACACGGGTGGCCAGCACAACGCCCGGCCACCTTTGTCTCCCGAGTGACGATGTTCACCCATCGCACCAGGTACTCATTTGAGGCTGAGTCGACTGATGGATGTAGGCCTCCACAATCCGCCACAGTCGTCGAATCTCCTTGGTCGACGAGTCCAATATCGTTTAATTGAATTTTCATTCGTTCAATATTTTCACCTGGATACATCCCTTGAGATGGAACATCTCATTCACAAGGATGCCCCCGGGTGTCAATTGACACACGCACACACAGCAAGCACATAAAGACGCGTGCAGAGACATTTAAAACCTGCAACCTTTACGCTTTGCACTCAAACTGACCGCCTGTGTCTCCGTTTCACTGCTGCCCCGTTATCGGCACGCCGACGGTTTTCCAACCCCTTTGAGTCCGGTGGTCTTCAAACATCATCGATAAAGGGACAAGACGTTTGTTATTGTGAAAATTCGGTCACAGTTCCTATGATCACTGTTTCATTGCTTTTATGGCTTTTTTTTGGTGATTTTTGAAAAAAAATTCGGTTTGGCCATGTTTGTTTGTTGTAGTACAGAGTTAGACTGATGGCCTTAATCTAAGTTGTCTTGTGGTTCATATTCTTAGGTTGTTTCGGTAAAGTCACGTAGGTAAAACATTAAAATTAATGAAAGTAAAATAAAATAAAAATCACGACGTTTCGGAGGCAACACAAGTCTCCGTCATCAGGTGGGACCGTCACAGCCAGATTTGCTGCATCAAGTGAGGCAATGATTCAAGATGTAATCCCTTAAAAGCCTCACTTGATGCAGCAAATCTGGCTGTGACGGTCCCACCTGATGACGGAGACTTGTGTTGCCTCCGAAACGTCGTGATTTTATTTTATTTTACTTTCATTAATTTTAATGTTTTACCTACGTGACTTTACCGAAAAAACCTAAGAATATTAATCATTGCAGTCACGAAAGCTTCAAATCTAGAATGTCTTGTGGTTGTTGTTGTTGTTTTACTTGCATCCCACTGGGATTTTTGCACACAGTGTTGGTGTACGGTGCTTTTTCTGCAATATTTTGCTGTCTTTTCTTAGATTTTCTGTTTGCACATAGTCACTTTAAAATGTTTTCTTGTTCATGTTTTTGTTTTTTTGTTTGTTGCGGTTGCACCCGATTCAAGAGCCGAATGGCTCACAGGGCTATACCTAATAAATGAAACTTGAAAACTTGTCTCTTGGGCTTGCCCGTCGATTTGGACAAGGCCGCCGAGAGCGATCTGAGCGAGCGTGCGCGCGACACGCGCAGCGTGCGGATGGGGCCGGAGGTCCGTTTGCGAACGTCGGGAACCATCCGCCTGCGGTCCTTATCGGACGCGTTCTCGTTTCATGCACGCCGATGGGGGTTCGCGCCTCGGAACCTCGTTTTGCGCGGGCATTCTGTAAACGGAGTGGGCAGTCGAGGCTTTACACGCGGAAAGCCGCCGCTGCCGCGTCGGATTGTACGGCGTGGATTTAAGCTGACAACGAAACTACAACGCTGTTTAATTGACCAGGTAAAGGCCCCACTGAGCTGTACGGATAGTTTATTTTTGTCAGAAGCGACCTGGCTTATCGCAAACGATAGCTCAGCGAAGTGGCTTTTCGACGTGTCGATAAGCATCACAGCCAAATGCTCTAAACGCGCAATGTAGATTCTAAACGTGTAGGGGGGGGGGCCTGAAGTCCCGGAGAAAATCCACACGACAAAGGGGAAAGAGCGAGAGACACGCAAATTCCAAATATACAACAGGCATCGTCAGAGTGACGTAGGTAAAAAATAAAATTAATGAAAACAACTAAATTGTGATTTGTGATTTAATGTAGTTGTTTTCATTAATTTTATTACATTTTTCACCTACGTGACTTTACCGAAAAAAACCTAAGAGTATGAATCCTTGCAGTCACGAAAGCTTCAAATCTAGAATTAGGCATTTTCAGGGACGCGATCGAATCTACAGACTTCCTGTACACCAGGCGAGGTAGTTAACATCTCACTACCGTGGCACTACCCCCCCCCCGCACCTTCAAATTGCACATCGGAGTCTCGTGCCGCGCACAGCCGCCAACAAACAGCTGTTTAGCCGCAGCAGCAGCAGCAGCAGCAGGAACACCCCCTCCCTCTCCACGTATGTTCGTGCCTCCTATTTTACGGCCTCTTTAACAGAGCTGAGAGGCGGCTGTCAGCGCGCGGATTTGCGGCGGCACGCGGCCCAAGCCACCGTGGGTTCGCTCCCTCCTCCTCTCCTCCCTCCCCTTCCTCTCCACCCACCCGCCCCAACCCAGCCAGCACTTCGAAACGCCCGCGACCATTTCGGCGCGACTAATTAAAGTCGTGGAGGTAAAGTGGGGGGGGGGAGGGGGGGGGAAAGTATAACACCGGTGCGCAGATGTTGTTTGTACAGTTCCATATGTCGCGTTCCCAGGTGATAATTTTCACTCGAAGCTCTCTGCAAATGGGAAACTGATGTTTCAAGCTGTGCTCGCCCATTCTCCGCGAGCGCGATTAGCCCCGGCCCCCGAGCTTTTATATATAAACTCGACGAGCTCGCGGGACCCTTGCTCCGTCTCTCGCAAAATACGGCAATTTATTGATGTATTTAGGGGGCCGTCCATAAATGACGTCACGCAATTTTTGACGATTTTGACCCCCCCCCCCCCCTTCGTCACACGGCGTCACAAAAAGTCAGACCCCCCCCCCCCCAAAAAAATGCTTAAAATCGCTTTAAACTATTGTCATTGTAGTGCGTAATTAATGTGACGCTGCACTCTGATGTTGTAGGAGAAAACATTTCTTAAAAAGTCTATTTAATTAAGTAGAACGTGTTGTCTATATTTATTTAAAGTTGCGCATTTTGATGTGACGTCACATTTCTCAACCCCCTCCCCCTCGTCACACATCGTCACAAATGTCTGGCGTGACGTCATTTATGGACGGCCCCTTATTACGGCCGAGAGCTGGCGTTCTCGGCCTGCGCCCCTAAGCCTTAAACCGAGCGGCGTTTGCCGGTTCCGTGCGCGCGAGTGCGTGTGATGGGTGCTCGCTAACAGCACTTGCCCACGAAAGCCTCTTAAGGCTATACGGGGGGGCGGATCTTTGTCTTGTGTAGTGGGACTGAAGGCAACCCCGCCCCTTCCAACCTGGAGGTCTCAGGGTGCTGATGAAAAGTCAGGAGTGTCTGCTGGCAGAACGGGAGGTCACGTTTTCTGTAAGTGACCTTTGTTGGAGATAGAATGACCCGTGTGCTCTAAATTCACACGAACATATCGGCGGTGAAGTGTTGGGGTCCTCTGAGGTGGCTCAAGAGGTCGGGGCGCTGATACGTCATCACTGAGATCCTGGGTTCCAATCCAGGTTTTGGCTACCTGTGATTAATCCGGATTTCTCAAGCGCAGTGAGTTAATGGTCTCAGACCGGCCATCAATGGCTGAACGAAACTAAATTCCAGCTCCGGTTTGACCGTCATGATCACTTGAAGGGTTCTCAGAAGTAGCTCTGTGGTATCCTCTTCTTGCTGGACCATTCTCTGAGCGCGAAGGTTGCGCTGCTTTGTGAGAGATCTGAATAGATTGTTCTCTTCTTGTCTCAATGCTCTTTGGAGCACGAGATAACTTTGACCTTGCGTCGAGTACCTGGGCCCACGTGTTTGCAGGTGAACACTGCAGAGCTCAATACAGCGAATGTGCCTCATACCCACTGCCACGTGGCAATGGATGCGGAGATGGGCGACGCATGATTTGTAAAGATGCATGACTTTTGGATTAACAAAAAAAAAAATCTGAATTCTTGATTTTTAAAGAGAATTTGGGGTATTTTTAAATCCTTTATATTAATTCGCTTGCTTGCTTGCGTGCTTGCTTGCTTGCTTGCGTGCTTGCTTACGACCGTGCAAATCTTTCGGTCGTTTTTTAACCCACTTCCCGTGATCCAATCGAGCTGACATTTTCCACACAGACTCGTTGTGCGAGACAATTAATGTTCGTGAAAAAAAATTCCCAAAATTGTACACTTTTTAGGCAAAAAAAAATTATTTTACATATATTCAAATATAACTCTTTCACAGTATAAGAGCCCAGAGCGTAACCCTCCACAGGCCGTGGCGGAGTAGCACAGTTGGTAGCGTCCTCGCTTCCCATGCCAAAGGTCGCGGGAGCGATCCCCGCGTCCTCCACAGGCGAATATATTCTTAAATCCTTTATATTAAGTTCGCTGCCACGCATATAAAGGATTTATAGTGAAAAACTTTGTTTTTACGGGTTATACTTATTCACATTTTTTGGAATATGTACAGGATGTAATAATGTAAAGCCTCTTTGTGCAAAAAAAGGTGACATCACGCCGAGTTATACTTTCGGATCAATTCGGAAAATAAATATTTAGGATCATATTCTCTGGGTCTTTCGGTAAAGCCACGTAGATAGAAAAAATATAATAAAATAATACAAATAATAGCAATATCACGACGTTTCGATCGCAACACAAGCTATCGTCATCAGGTGAGAGCTGCCGAGGTAGGAAAAAATATACGTCAACATTTAGGATCATCCCAAGATTCCGTATCTAATCAAAATGTTTTAGATGCTTTCCACTGACGTTGAGCTGTGGCGGGGAATCGAACTTCAAATTCAGCGGCTTTCACAGCGCAGCGTGCAAACGAGCGTGTCACCGCCGCACCACCCCATCACTCTGACATGTCCTGCTCAAGGACCTTGTTAAGGGTGTTTACGGTCACCACGGCGATGGATAGAGCCATCGAGGAGACGGCTAAACGGGCTGTACGTGGTTTATTCACTCTGCCCAGTGAACAACAAAGTGGTTTCACGAGCCTTCCTCGTAAACACATTTTACGAGTCTCATCCCCAATGAAGTGTTTGTTGTTCCCACTTAGTGCACTCATTTGGTGGTTGACACGTGTGTCCTCACAGCAAGAAGGCGTCTGGGTTCGTCCCGACGTGGATGCCTTAATGCGTGGACTTGTGGATGGTCTCTCCCCTCAAGGCACCACGTCGTGAGTCGAAACTAGACCCCCTGCAGTAGCATGGGAGTTCATCTCGGTTCTCTGGTTTGTAAACAAGTGCGTGTAAGTGCATTTGAGATGAGCCGGTGAAGGCGCAGCCCTGGAAGTGCCTGCTTCTGCCACTGCTTGCGAAAAGGGCCTCTGCTAGATGGAGCTCTAGAGAGCCTCTATACGAGGATATTTGGCCTACTCTTCCATGCTGACCAGATGTCCTGGAAGAGGTGAGAGTAACCACATCATTTTAGATATCCAGCGGATTTTCAGACAGGGGAAATCCCATAGAGGTGTAATATAGCCACTCCGATTCATATGGCACCGCGTTTTATGTTTTCAAATGTACATTACCATATGGGGTGGAAGCCAAGGCATTTAACGCGTCCCGGAGGGCATCTGCGGAGATGGAGCGATGAAATCAATTCACGTGCTGGTGATAGGTGGATTAGTTTATCGCAGAATCATCGTCGATGCCGGCTTGAGGAGGGGTCTTTATTCAGCAGTGGATTGATCATGGCTGACGATGATGATTGTGATGTTAAATGCATTAAACAAATTGGCTAATTCAAACTACTTGGGCTTGTTATCTTAAATAAACGGACGTAATGTTATTTAATCTTTACACAAGAACAACGTCTTCTCTCCACGTGAGTGTGGAGGGTCGGGGGAAACGCCGTGGCCGGAGAGCGGTGGCGCAGTGGTTAGGGCACTACGCTACGAGCCCGGCGGGGGTACGCATTTGATTCCGGTTCACGGGCCAACATCGCTCATGAAATATATGAACAGCTCCTTGGGCCTTTTGCGGTGTGTCAACGGCTGCATTGGGGATTATAGCGGCGGCCGGGCTTGGGGTCTAGCCACACCACACACCCTCGTGAACCGCTTAGGCCCTAATAGGTGCTATTCGCTCACATCATTTGGCCCGATAGTCTGTGAAGGCTTTACAGGGGGATCTTTGTCTTTGTGTGTGTGTGTGTCCACCTCGAGCCATGTGCAGCAGGTTTGGGTGTTGGGGGATATATGTGTGTGTGTGTGCCGCGAAGTTGAGTGTAATTCCCCCCCCCCCCCCCACGTGGATGTATGCGAAATGAGTCAGAACAATGCTATAAATATTTCTGGCACATGAAAACACCCCCGCGCGAGCAACGCTGACATAAAAGCTAACCCCTTGCGTTCACCCAAATCTCGTGCCAAGAGCTTGACACGGAGTGCCACTGGAAGGATCGCGGACAGAGCTCGTGGGAGGTAGTGGAGTGGTGGGGGGAGACGCGGTTGGGTGATGGGGAGGGAGGGTGAGAAGGGGGGGGGATGGTGGGGGGGTCGTGCACTCACCACGGTCGTATGATCTCACGGACAAACGCCGCTTCATTTAGACCCGGGCCAAGTCCGTCGAGTTCAAACCGTTTCTCGGTTTCTGGGATTTTAAAGGTTGCGATTCAGAGCGTGGGGTAATGGGTGGGTGGTGCCCCCCCCCCGCGCACCCTGGCCCCTTGGTGCCCCCCTCCGATCACAACCCCCACGCGTGTTCTCGGCATTCCCGACTCTCCGCTGAGTCCTCTACACGTCTCGCCGAGCGCGGACTCTGAATCGTGGGCGCGCACGCGGGCGGGGGCAGTGGTCACATGCGTCACACGTGTGACGCGTCGTCACGTGCGTCACGCGCGCGGCCACGTGCGACAACGCACGTGGCCGAGACAAGAGGCGCTCTGTGTTTGCCCCACCACCAAAGACAAAGACCCCCCCCCCTTCCCCGCATAGCCTCAACAGACTGTTTGGGGCAAGTGCTGTTAGCGAGCACCTATTAAGGCCGGAACTGTGCATGCGTGGAAGCTGTGTGGTCAGCACCACGCCCATCCGGGCTGCCTTTCCCTCTTCGCTCCCACCGCGGCTGAGGTTTTCACACCGCACCAGGTACTGTACCCAGGACCGGTTCGGATATCACCCGATATTAACCGGGGGTTGGGAATCTAAACCAGGTGGCCGTGTTTCATAGTGCAGCTCGCTAATAAGCACGACATCCTTACACCTCCATCAAAGGCCAACGACCTCTCGTGTAGCCTTAAAAGACTGTTGGGGCAAGTGCTGTTAGCGAGTAGCACCTACGAAGGCCGGGGGTGGGTGGGCAGCACCACGCCCTGCGGCCTTTGTCTCCCTAGTGTTTACACACGGCATCAGGTACTCATTTGAGGCTGAGTCGACCTAGGGGAGGCTCAGGACCGGTTCAGGTAATCGTCACCCGATGTTGGCCGTGACCGAGAATCGAACTCGGGTGGCCGGGGATCGTAGCGCAGCGCGCAAACTGCTACACTACCGCTCCCACTCCGACACCGCCACGGGACGTATGTGGACGTATGTGTGTACGTGTGTATGTACGTATGTGTGTGCGTAAGTTGAACTTATTTCGCACCGTACGCGTCCAATCGTGCCAATCGGAGGCGTCGGAAATCGATGGCGTTGAGTGCGTGGGGCGCGCGTACGACGACGCCTCCAACACCACCACGACCGCCACCATCCACCGCTCAATATCTGCGTGGGAGCCACTGGCGGATTATCGTTGCAGCAAAAGTAGCTACACATGTAGTAGCTGCACATATAGTAGCTACACATGTAGTAGCTACTACATATGTACACATGTAGTAGCTACTACATATGTACTGTAGTAGCTTCGGGCCCGCACTTTCAAGGGAACCGCGCTAAATGCTTTCAAGCTATCAATTCCGGTTCAGTGATTCTGCACTTGCTCTATTACTATAGTACTATACCGCCTTCAACTTTTATGAACGACTGGGTGTTTAAGGTGAGCGATTTGTCGTATTATCTGGCTGTATGGCAAATAAAAAAAAATACAATTACTTTACTATGCAAGTTAAACATGTGTGTTTTAATATTTATGTGTTTTTTTCATATTCAGGGCCCCTTTATAACAACATACGCTACAGGCCCCGCACTAGCTTAATCCGGCACTGGTCGGGTCTAAGCACTCGAGCGGGCCAGGTGTTGCGTCTCGCACACCTGGCTCCGGCCCTGATTGCTTTTGACCGCGACAGCTCATCCCGTACGCTCCTCCTCCTCCTGTCGCTCGTTCGCTCGCCCACGCACGCGCTGCTTAGTTCGTTTGAGTTGGTGAACTCCGACTGCATTGAGTTGAGTGTGGTGGGGGTGGGGGAGGTTTGTGGTCTGTGGACCCCGGTGCGATTTCTGGAATGCGCCCTCGCTCTCCCTTTTCTTCTTCCCCCTCCCCCAGCCACCCCGCAGCAGGTGCGAGCAATCATCGTAATTACAGCCGGTGGCTCTCGACGCACGCAGCGATGAGCGGCGCTGGCTCTAAGTCGAGTCGTGAAGTCACCGTCGCCTTGTGCGTACGACGGACGGACAACTCCTCCGCTCAGCGCGAACTCACGCGCACCCGCGGTGCCGTGCCACGCGCGTGTGCACGCCACTCGCCGTTACGGGGTTAAGCGACGGGTGTGTGGGTTACGGCCCTGCAATTGTCGAGCGCAGTTTTAGTTTGCGCAAGGCTTGGGGCCAAGTCGGTGAATAGCAGCGGCGAATTTGGAATTTGACTTCACAATGGCGTCAGCGCATTGAGTCCGCGCGCGGTGAACGGCCGAGGTGCGGGCCTGCAATTGCTGGCAACAATCGTCAGTCGAATTTCGATTTAAAGCTTTCATGACTGCAGGGATTCATCTTCTTGGTTCTTTCGGTAAAGTCACGTAGAATGGAAATAATAAAATAATAAAAATATAACATAATAAAATAATATATAATAATATTATATGTTATTTTATTATTTACCGAAAGAACCAAGAAGATGAATCGTCGGTCGGTTTGGTTCGCTTATTCAAGGCCAGGTAATAATCGTCCGTTCAGTGCAGACGTCTCTTTGTTGTGGGAGACCTGGGTCCACGTCACTATCTATCTGTACCTCCGTAACGTCGGCGTGTCTCTACCCCTTGCCCTGCGTGCAATTATTTTGACGATGCATTTTTCTAGATTTGAAGCTTTCGTGACTGCAAGGATTCATATTCTTAGTTTTTTTCTATTACTATAGTACTATACCTCCATTAAGTAAATATACAAGGACTGTTTTCTTGGAATTTCTCTTACTTGATACAGCTATCGTGCTGTGACGGTTCCACCTGAAGACGGAGGCTTGTGTTGCCTCCAAAACGTCGTGATTTTTATTTTTATTATACTTTTATTAATTTTAATTTTGATGCATTTTTCGGCATCCGTTCCAGCTTTCGCGCCCTGGGCAGCGGTCCTGATTGCCCAACCGCCAGCGCTGAGGCCTGGCCAGCGTCGAGTTGCCGTACGCGCAGCACGGGTATGAATAATAGTTGCTCTGACTCCCGACTCAACGCAGGCATCGGCGCCAAGAGCATTTGCTCGCGACGCAGAGTTTTCTTTCATCGCGTCTCTGCGCGGTTTTTTGTTTCCGCCGATAACAAAATTGTGATCGCACGCCGATAACCGTCGGCCAATACGTCGGCTGGCTTTTTGTTGAGAACTCTGAACGAACGGAGCGATGGTCGGCTCCCCGGGCGCGGCCACTTCTATTCCCTGGGGCCCTCTGACCAACCGACACCTCAATCCGGGGGTCGTGGGGCGGGGGGTTCACGGAGACGCGGCGTCCTGGGAACGGGACGCGACGCGCGACCTGATCCCGGGCTCGCTGGAGGGTAGCTCTCTTAATGGAGAGAGGTCCCCCGTTGCACTCTCGGCAAAGGCGAAGGGCCAGGCCGTGGGAAATGAACAAAGTTGACCGCTCGTGTCACGAGGACGAAACAATTAATGAGCCGGCCTGCTGTCTCGCCCGTTCGCCCAAAATGACGCTCCCGATAAAATGGCGAAAAGCCACGTGGGCCCTCCCGCAGAGGCGAGATGTTAACTCCTCGACTGGTATACAAGAGGCCGTGGGTTCGATTAACAATGTGCATTTAGAGTATTTGGCTGCTATACATTTCCACGTGATGAGCCACTTCTTTGAGCTATAGCTCAGTGGGCATTACCTGGTAAAATTAAAAATAGTTTTATCGTTGAGTTTATAGTTTTTCAGGTCGTGCCGCACGTCGTTGGGCCGCGATGCCCGACGTTTCGCTGCTCGCGCTGCAGGGAGCTTCTTCAGGAACTGGAACTTGAAGGGGCTCCGAGCGTATGAAGCAAAAAGTTTCGCGGCGCGACCGCAACACGCGTCCCGACCCATGGAACATGTAACCCCGCTCCATCCCCAAAGCACTCGCGCGGCGCACGGAGCAGAGCCCACGAACAAATAACGAAAATGACCCCCGCGCGCGCGGGCACGAGCGGGCGAGCGGGCGAGAGCGGAGAGCAAAGTTCACGGCGTTGGCCGTGCTGCAGCTGTGCGCGGCTCCCAGGGGCCGTGGGGCTTGAGCCCCCTACCCCGCCTCCGCTGCCCCCGCTGCCCTGTGTCTGTAACCCAACACCGGCCTCCGTGCTCGTTCTCGCCGTTCGGGTTTCTGCTACGGCTCTGCAGTGAGCGCCCGCTTCTCTCTCTCTCTCTCTCCCCCTGGGGGTCCTGTGCGTGAGTGGAGTTTTTTATTTTTTATTTTTTCAGGTCCGCGAGTGCACCTGCGAGCCCCGCGTGCGTGTGTGCGTGCGCGCACGTATCGCGCTCGCTCGGAGCGACGCTCCCGTTATGGCGCTGTTCGGCGGGAGCGACGCACGTGCCATTGGCGCCCGGGTTGCGGAGGTCGAAGCGCCGTCGGCGCGCGTGTGCGAAGTAGTTACGCGCACGTGTGCGCCACGCGTGTTTTTTTTCTTCCGCGCGCGCGTGTCAAGACTCGCCGAGACTGAACCGCGTCGGCGGTGTTTGGACTCCCGTGTCCGGGGGTAGGGGGGCATGGCGGACGTGGGTGACCAAGCTGGGATGCAACTCGGGCTGAAAGTTTTTACGCGTTAGCTGTGTCCGTCCGTCCGTCCGTCTGTCTGTAACGAGGGTGCGGCACTGTAACTGTCGTCAGTGACCGTGCAGTGTCAGCACAACTTTAGTTTAGAGTTGTGTCGCTGTAAGCGACGTTCCCTGTTGAAAACCGGCCACATCGACACCTGAAGGGGTTGCCCAAAACTCGAAGATGCAAACCGGAGCAAGAAGGACTCTGCAAATATACAAATTAAAAGCCAAGACATGTACTCGCCGGCTTCTGTACCGCTCGTGGAATATCTCCGAAGGCAAACTCGTGGTGCGGGGAAGTGTCGTGTAAGCCACGTTGCACGACGATTTTTTATATTTTTTTCTCTGACTTGTCTTCTCGTCCGCCGATCGTCACTCGGTGGCTGGCCACTCGGTGGCTGTGTGAACTCCCCCCACTCCCCTTCCCCACCTGTCTGTGGCGATGGCGATCGGTGGCTTCTTGTAGGCGCCCCACCTTTGTCTCTCTCTCAGATTCTCGTCCTGTATGCTGTCCAATCTACCTTCTGATGGGACGACCCGTCCTACTCCTTGCTAACAAACTCGGCCACCGGAGTTCGACCCTGGTCACGGCTCACGCCAAGTTGTGAACACGATACCACTCCCCCCCCCCACGCTAGTATTTCACCAACCCACATTGCCCGGCATGGTAAAGTATGGCATGGGGAGTCCGGCATCTCTGTTTTTGAATGAGCCAGGGCGACTGCGCTACGAACGTGGCCACCTGAGCTGGATTCCAGGCCACGGCGAGTGATCTCTGATCTGATCCTGGGACCTCATCTCCCCCGGCCAAGCCGAACTAACCGACGGGATGCAGTACGGTCAAACGTGACCGACACAACGTGGGAGGAAGCCTTGGTTCAGCAGCTGATTGACAAGGGGGCTCAACATCATTACCATTGTAATTCTCTTTTTACTTTACCTTTCCAAAAATTCGCCTGCCCCCTTGTAGAAATTATGTTACACGCGTACGGTGCTGCATGCATTCCAGACTGAGAGTCCCACTGGGAGGGACATGCATTGGGATTTTGCTGCTGCTGCTGCTGCACACAACCCCATGAACTAACAAAAAAATCATCACACAGAACTCACGGCGGCGCGCATGAAACACGAGCCCGGGCGCTGGCGGGCGAGACAGCAGCAGGCCCCGGGATGCACAGACGCGGCCCCCAGAACCAAGGTCACGGGGTCTCCCGCTCACCAGATCCAGCACGGGCAGCGCCCCGTCACCTCTGCCACTGGGTCACGGTCTGTCTGCCCCCCCCTCCACTCACCTCGGCGACCTGTCTGCCGCGCCTCTTGACCCCGCAATTGTTTCGCCCCCTTTCTCAGGATTCCCGCCCCACTTTCGTCTGGAGTGTTGGCGGGGATAATGGCAAACGTACGGACGGACGAACGAACCGACGGGCGGACCGACGGACTTATGGACAAAACGAGCCGTGGACGGACGGAATGGCTGACAGCAAAATGTACAGAATGACGCACTGATCTACCAAGAGGCGGCCATACGGACATACAGACCGACGGACGGACGCTCGGACTGATGGTTGGATGGACAGATAGACGGGAGTCTATCTGGATGGACAGATAGACTTCTTGACGAATGGACAGATCGAAGAGCAGATTGGAGTGACAGACACACAGACGGACAGACCAACGGACGTACGAATGGATAAAGGGTGCATCAAGCACTCAGTCGCACTGCTGTGGTTGCGAGATGTTATCTCCCTCGCCTGGTATGCAGGAGGTCGTGGGTTTGATCCCGACCTTGATGCCTGCTGTATATTTGAAGTTTGCGTGGAATTTTTTCCAGGTCCTCCGGTTTTTCCCTTCAATTTTTATTCAACGTGCGCTTAGAGTATTTGGCTGCTGGTGCTGCACATGTCCACGTGATGAGCCACTTCGTTCAGCTGTCATTTGTGGCCAGGTAGCTTTGGAAAAATAACGATATGGCTCAGTGGGCCTCACCTGGTAAAATTAAATAAAAATAGCAGCTTCGGAGCGAATTCAGTCCGTCTCCAGTACGCAACGCTTGCGCCCGTCGCGTTGCTCGTGAATTAAACTTTTTGTTTCTGCTGCTGCAATCACGTTTGTATAAATAATAATAATAATGGCAATAACAACAACAATAATTAGTAAAGACAACTGGCGAAAATCTGTCAAAGCGGTGACCTGAATTAAATAATTATATTTGGCGTCATTATCCTGAAAATTGGATCGTGTGAAAATATCAACGCGAAGCAAACGAACGAACGAACACTTGACGACGATTGCACGCGAGGAAAAAATAATTGAAATAGCACGTTGCAATAAATAACGGCGATCGCGTACGTTACGGCAAGTTGCACGTCCCGCCCCATGTGGTGAACGCGACGTCAAAACCCGCGCGTTGCTTGCGCCGCCGACTGTGGCGTCGCACGTGCGTCGCCGCGTAATTACGCGAGCTTAGGTGGAGTTTTTTTTAAAATTCGCGCTCGTTAGTTCAAACCTCGGATATAAAAAAAAAAATTGTTCATTAATTAATTCCTAGGCGTTTCTCGAAAACGGCGCTTTTTTTTTTTTGCACGGCGCACACTGGGGCCCTTTAATGAGGGCCCGGGTTCTTGTTCCAGAAACTAATGTCGACTTCACCTAGCTCGCTCGCTCGCTCGCTCACAAACCACGCGTGAGTTCTGTGTAAACTTTCTTGTTCTCTCGCTCGTGAACGAATATCCCGGTGTATCTTTCATTTTCGTTATTCATCTCTAGCCTTGGTGATCCGATAGCCGGGGCCCGACACGTCAGCTCCCATTTGGCAGAGGGCCACCCGCCCCCTTAATCCACAGTGAGTCCCCTTTTCTGTGGCTCTCTTTTGGAGCGTTGTCATTAAAGTTAAGAGTGTAGGGAAACCACATCGGTATGCGAGAGATATACATTGTATTTTATTTACTCGAAACATGGAAGACTAACCAGGCACACGCATGAATTATGCAACGCTTTCCAA
The DNA here is from genome assembly GCF_965212315.1 of Lampetra planeri. Classification (NCBI taxonomy): domain Eukaryota; kingdom Metazoa; phylum Chordata; class Hyperoartia; order Petromyzontiformes; family Petromyzontidae; genus Lampetra; species Lampetra planeri. Next base: position 2,357,567 of record NC_136145.1, on the reverse strand, counting down.
CACGCGTTTGTCCTCGGAAGTGTTTAATCAGAAGCACGGAAGCCGATGGGGTAGCTGTCGTAGCAAAATGCATTGGCACATTTGCAATCAATTCATCCACTTTTTAAAAGTGCGAGATGCTAACAGCAACACAACTTCATACGAAAGTTGTTTTTCCTTTTGGATCATCTTCATGAGAGTTATTGTGACCCCATGTTACAGATACTGACGCACTGCTGCATGGTCAGAGAAGGACCGACGGACGTGTGGATGGACAGACACTAAAGCACGGATGGACGGACAGAGACGGACGGACGCATGGATGGACGGACACGTACGGACGGACACGTGGATGGGCAGACAGGCAGAGCTAGCGCATTAACGCTGTTAACCTTCGTTGGAAATTGTGAATAACTGGAAGTTACGCAAGCGAATAACAAAAAAGATGTTTGTGAGAAACGTGTGAATGATGGATCGTGGCCTTGTCGTGAGCCCCACGTCATCCGCCAGGCAGCTAAAGTCACGGACCAGCTGCCCGGGGAATACGTTGTTTACATTTCACGGAGCAGCAGCAGTATCATCATTATGATTGTTGTTTTTATTACAACAAATCAGCATTAAGTGTGCACTCGGAAATGTGCACACCCCTCATGGGAGTTGTGCACGCGCTGTTTGGAAAACATTCGCCTGCAACGAGGTCACCGCAAGTCGCGTGGTTCTCAAGAGACGGAGAACCGTGGGGAGTTGACCCCCTGCTGCGATGAGCACAGAGATGTTGGCGCTCATCGCCTTCACAGAGCCAGTGGGGGACATTCCACACTTCCCATCGTCTCGATGTTGTCCGTACAGCAGGTGGAAGGCACATAGAGCATTTATGAAATGGTTAGTAAAACTTGATAACTCATTAAACCGTTTGCAACTTTTTGTGTAATTGTAACATGTTGACATGGTGAAATATACCGCTTTGAAATTGGGTCCATCTTTTTGAAACACCCTGTATATAAGACAACCGTCGTTGACTCCTCCAGAATGCGGCACTTATACAGGTAGGAACAACAGTTCCACACTGCCCACCAGGGATTATTTGTCTGTCGTGCATAGCCCCTCCCAAACATGTACGCTCCCAGATTGGTTGAAGTACGTCACGTGACCGCGAGCTTTCTGCCGTGCACGAAATCGCTGTACAACCAGATTCCTACCTGCCCACTCCGAAGGAACGTATTTTTTTGATCGACCACGAAGGTCTGCCCTGGCCCCACTTGCGTTTCGTGATCGTCTGCGTGGTGCCATAAACCACCGCGTCTTCTCGAATCCACGTGTTCCCCCTTCGTGTGTCTCTAGAAGCCAGAACCGCCACATTACATCGCGTCAATAAAAAAAAACAATTTCAGAGGGTGGTAGATGAAGCTCATGATGTCGTCGCTGGCGATGCAGTCGACGCTTCGTACGCTGAACTTTTTTCGCGCCGTACGTAGCCAACCGTGCTAATCGGAGGTGCGCCGTCCCTTCCTCCCGCTAGGTCCCACAGCTGTGGCGACATCAGGGCCTGCTCCCACAGTCTGCCTACAACTGCATTCGTGTGTCCCAAGTGGTGCATCGTCCTTCAAAGGGCCCGCTCTTCCTTCCTCCCAGCGTCTGCCTCGAGGCGCCACTCCAAAGCCGGTCTCGTTGGCCTACCCTCTTCCACTCTGCATGCAAGTCCCAACCACCACATCCTCCTCGTCCTCACATTGTCTCTACCTGGGTCTCTATGCGAGTCTGTGGGTCACTTGAGTCTTTAACGTCTCTACGTGAGTCTGTGGATCCCCGTTTGAGTCTGTGGGTCTCTGTTTACGTCTGTCAATCTCTTGAGTCTGTGGGTTTTTACGTGAGTCGCGGGATGTCTTGAGTCTGTGGGTTTCTCTGTGAGTGTGTTTGTCCTTGTTTGAGTCTGTCGGTCTCTATGCGAGTCTGTGGGGTCTCTGTTGAAACGTGTGGGTCTCTATGCGGGTCTCCCTCTCTCTCACCTATTTTGGTTTCCGCAACCTTCCCCTCCTACGCCTGACACACGAGTCCCGACCACCGCGACCACCTCGTCCTGATCACAGCTACAGCGTCAATCACCCCACGGCCCGCTCCAATCCTACAAGTTGCTTAACCCTACCCTGCCGTCAAAGTCCCAGAATCTTGCGCGTGCACCTGTATTCAAAGGCCAGATAATTGCTCTGGTGTCACGAGGTGGGGGGTGGGGGGGCAGTGATCGGAAAGTACCCGTAACTCAGGGGAGGTGTTGGGTGGAGGGAGGCCACCGGGGGGGGGGGGGGGGGGGGCAGAGGGGCCGGTGGGTAGGGGGCGCGTTGATTTTCCGCGCAAACCCAACGCGGTCCGGCTTGCATCTCCGCAAAAGCCACGAGTCCTGCCACGTTAATTTGAGAGCGATGTCACGATCCCCACGTCTGAATATTCGCTTTTTGTTTGCGGTAATTACGCCGGGGGGGGAGGAGGGGGGTTAGGGGTGAAAAAAGATTGCGGAATGTTGGGCCAGACGCCACCCGTGCCACATGCACCGTGAACTTGCGCGGCTGCTGGCCAGCTCTGCTCCGCATGCGCGTGCGTAGGTGCGCGCGCACGTGTCTGCGCGTGCGTGCGCGTGTGCACGTGTGCGTTGCCGGGCCTTGCCGTGAACAGATACCCACGGCAATTGCTGCTGCGCCGCGTGGCCAAGGCAAACCTGCGGCCGAGTAATGGAACTGGCACATTTTGTATATATATGTGTGTGGGTCTCTATGCCAGTCAATGGGTGTCTGTGTGAGTCTGTGGGTCCTGTGTCTTTGGATCTCTGAGGCTCTGGGGTTTTCTTTGAATCTGTGCATCTAAACGTGAGTCAATGGGTCTCTCTTTGAGTATATGGGTCTCTATGTGAGTCTGTGCGTCTCTGCTTGAGTCTCTCGGTCTCTGTGTGAGTCTGTGGATCTCTGTGAGAGTTTATGGGCATCTACGTCTGTGTGGGTTCATGGTTTCTTTATGTGAGTCTGTGGGTCTTTACATGTGTCTGTTGACCTCTGTGGGTTTATGGGTAACTTCGTCTAAGTGAGTTTATGGGTGTCTGTGAGTCTCTGCTTGAGTCTCTGGGCCTCCATGCGAGTCTATGGGCATCTACGTGAGTCTGTGAGCCTCTACATAATTGTATGTGTATCTATTTGAGCCTCTGGGTGTCTATGTAAGTAATTGGCGACCGGGCTTAGACCGTCAACTACGTAGGTTTGAGGACCCAGTTTAATCTGCAACCTGGAGCGGAGCACGTGATCTCAGCGCCACACAGCCACCCAGTGAAGCGGCAGATTTTTAATGGGAAGAGAAGAAAATGATCTAATCAAGTTCAATAATTTTTTTTAAATCAAAGTTGCTGAGCATTGAATCAAAGGTCCGAGCCGCCAGCAACAAGCAGCACTGTGCAGGGTATAAGAGGAGAAGGCGTTTTGTTTCTTGCGGTGGACAAGGTTGGGAGATCTTTGATAAAAGGGACGATGGGAGGCAATTCCGTGTCACGCAAACGGGGACCACCTCTGCTGCCACGGAGAACCTATGGGGGGGAGGGGGGGACATAGACAAATACAAAGAACCCCCATGTAGCTTTTAACAGACGGTTGGGGCAAGTGCTATGAACGGGCACCTATTAAGGCTGGCACGGCGCACGCGGAGGTAGAGTGTTCCGGCATCACACCTGACCACCTCTGCCTCCCAGTACATTGCCTGATGTTTTGTTTACGCACCGCACACAGCTACTCATTTTATAGCCTAGTTAATCTACGGTAGGCCCAGGGACAGGGTCAGATTGTTACCTCCGATGTGAGCCGTGACAGGGATGATGATGATGATGAAGACTATTTGGGTTTAGACACGACGCATGCTGGCGACCTGCTCTCCGCACCTCCGGTTATCACGGTTGGCTACGTACGGTTCGAAATAAGTTCAACATACATACAACACACGCATGAAGCCGCTGACTGTCTTGACGTCTGCAGCGGTAACATTTGCTCCGCTGTGACCTCCGACACGGAGCCCACGTGGCCTGCGGGCGACCTATTTTTATGTTTTTATCTTTACCAGGTAAGGCCCACTGAGCTGTACAGCTCTTTTTCAGAAGCGACCTGCCCATGGCCATCACAAATGGGTTCGTGCCGCGTTGGGCCATCACCCTCTGGGCTACCGCTCGATCGAGGGCGCGGTGCCGGCTCCACACCACACACCCCCTCGTGAGGCCGTGCCGGCCTTCATCCGTGCTACTCGCTTATTGCAGTTACCCCAAACGGCGTGTAAAGGCTATGCAGCGGTGGAGGGATCTGTGTCTTTGTGGTGAACGCGCACGCACGCACGCACGCTCTGACATCGTCGTGCGCTTTGCTCAGAGAAAGGAGAAAAAAGAGGAAGGAAAAACACAAACGTGTTCGTCGATATAACCGCGTGGCCCTCAAGGGGAAAAAAACAACAATAACAGTCGACGTTTCAGGCAACGGCCCTTCTTCGAAGCAGACAGATTGATCTCTCTGCCATGCAGCAGGGCCATCGCCCAGAACGTCGCGTGTAATAGATTCCCTCCAATTAGGGCCACGCGCAGCGTTATCGAGGAGTGCATCGGCTTCTCGTTTGTTGGCTGTGCTTGTGCATCGCTGCCCACCCAACAGCGGCAACTATTCACGTAAGGGAGATTACAAACAAACGCGAAGCAAGGGGGGAGCAGCTCAAGAGGGGAAGCAGTGCAAGGTGGGATCAGCGCAAGGAGGCATGCTGCATCCATTTTTTTTTTGTAACCATAATTTTTTATTTGTATTTTTCAACATCCAGTACAGAGACACAAAGAACCGGGGGCAGTGCTGGGGGCGGGGGGGGGTAGTGGTGGGGGTGGGGGTTTGGTGGGGGGTGGATTCGTATCTTCCAAGTCTGTGGTGTCCCTTTAAATGCCTGGCTGCGGATGACCCCGGCTCGGTCACGTGGGCAGGCGGGAGATTAGCTCTGTGGGCTGTGAGAGGCAATGCAAGGTGCTTCATTTATAATGTGCATTAGCCGGCACGGACCTTATTCCTCCTGCGAGGGGCTCATTTTTTATTCATGAGCGCCGAGCGGCACCAGTAATTGCCGAACATAATTATAGAACGTGACATGCGCCTCTGTGTGTGCAACATGCCTGCGCGAGGGTCGCTCTACAAAGTGGAACGCGCGTAGCCACTTTTAATTGCGCGGCTATTGGCGTGTTGTCGAGAGCCTAATCTGTGCGCCGATGAATGCGTGGCGGGGTGGGGTGCCGGGGGTTCCGCCGTGTGCAACGCTCGCGCCCCGCCAGAGAAAGCTTTCGTACGCGGCGGTGGAGCGGCGGGATGGTCGTCGCCGTTGTCGTCGCAGCCACGGTGGCTAGGAGATGTTAACTACCTCGCCTGGTATGCAGGAGGTCGTGGGTTCGTTTCTGACCGTGACGCCTGCTGCATATTTCGAGTTTGCGGTGTCTCTCTCTCATCATCATCATCACGGTGGTTAAGAGATGTTAACTACCTCGCCCGGTATGCAGGATGTCGTGGGTTCGATTCCGACCCTGACGCCTGCTGTATATTTCGAGTTTGCGGGGTCTCTCTCTCATCATCATCATCATCACGGTGGTTACGAGATGTTAACTACCTCGCCCGGTATGCAGGATGTCGTGGGTTCGATTCCGACTGTGACGCCTGCTGCATATTTCGAGTTTGCGGTGTCTCTCATCATCATCATCACGGTGGTTAAGAGATGTTAACTACCTCGCCCGGTATGCAGGAGGTCGTGGGTTCGATTCCGACCGTGACGCCTGCTGTATATTTGGAGTTTGCGGTGTCTCTCTCCCCGTGGTCGCGTGGATTTTTCTCCGTTTTTTGTCCCCTCAACATTTAGAAACAACGTCACGAGTTTAGATCATTTGGCTGCCGCTATAAATTTCCGCACGGTGGTAAGCCACTTGTTTGAGATATCATTTGTTGCCAGGTCGCTTCTGAAAAAAGAGCTACATAGCTCAGTGGGCTTTACCCGCTAAAATAGAAATAGTTGAGTTTAGTTTTAGGCAGAATAATCGCACCGAGAAAACAAAAGGCGCGGACCGCGACGCTACAAATACGACGGCGCGGAACAGGAAGGACTCCGAGAGCCGCGGCTTGGTTCGGAAACATCCATAGCGTCCGTAATGTCGGGAAGACGATGATTTATTTTATTCTGTTTCCACAACGCGGCCGGTGTTCCCGCGCGCGATTGATACCGTTGCTGCGACGCTAGCTCGTGCGGGGGGGGGGGGTTTGTTGTTGTTGTTGTTAGAGTCCTCTTAGCCACGAGAGGTAATGCAGAGCAGCAAGGTGTGACACCGAACCCACCCCACGGTTCACCTCTTAGCATTCACCGGGAAAATAACAGCCGAGTGGCCCCCGGGGGGGTGGGGGGGAGGGAGCGAGGGGGGGGAGTTGGGAGAGCGGTGGCGCATAGGTTCACACGCTGCACTATGACCCCCTCCTCCCCCCCCCCGGCAACCCGAGTTGCATTTTGCATCCTCCGCATGACCTGCATCGAAGGCCAACAGATTTGTTTTCTTTTCTGGTCTCGGCTCTGGACGCTGAGTTTCCGCTCCGTGCTCGCGAGAGGCAGTGCTGCATTTGAATGGGCTCCTTTGCCGGTCGCATTAAGGATACTCGACTAAATCGGCGTGGTCGTTGTTGTTGTGTGCGTGTGTGCCTTTGCACCGCTGGAGCAGTGGTTATTAGCGGAACGCGCGACGAACCCCGGCCACCTTAGTTAAATTCCCGGCCCTGTCTGCTAACATCAGCGGTGGGTGAGCTCTGAAAAGGGTTCGATGCCTGACCTTGATCGACACCTGTTGTGGTGTGTCCGCATCAGCACTGGGGAGACAAAGGTGGCCGGGAATGGTGCTGGTCACACCACTTTCTCGTGCACTGCACCAGCTTTAATAGGTGTTCACTAACAGGACTTGCCCCAACAGTCTGTTCAGCCTAAACTTGTGACCCTTATATTTCTTTCAATATGCATATGTGTCGATATATGCGTGTGAGTGGGGAGCGGTAGTGTAGCGATTAGCTACACACTCACGGCCAACACCAGTGACGATTATCTGAACCGGTCCTGGGCCTCCCCTAGGTCGACTCAGCCTAAAAATAAATACCTGGTGCGGTGTGTAAAATCATCGCTACTGGAATGATGAAGGCGGTTGGGTATGGTGCTGGCCACCCACCCCCTCGTGGTGCCATTCCGGCCTTCATAGGTGCTCGCTAACAGCACTTGTCCCAACAGTCTGTTGAGGCTATATGGGGCGGATATTTGTCTTTGTTGTGAAATCCAGACGTTTGCGCACACACACACACTTAGAATCATTATCTCCGCTGCCCCGGCTGTGGAGTCGGGACAGCGATGAGGAGCGGTCACGTGCTCGCCCGTCTCGTGAAATACATCTCCGCCGGAATGTGATTGGATTCCCGCGGGTAGATGTGTTCCGACTGTGAACGGTCCCATGGACAAACATGTGGTCTGTTTGCCGAGGCTGAATGGGAACTGGCAGCGCCGATTGTTGGCCCGGTTATGTTAGCATTTCACATATCTGATGTGTCCTGCGATGAACTTATAGCGGACAACTTGCCGGCGATTATGACTAATGCGATGTGGCTGGTTCGGGCGTGGTCGTTTGTGACTGTGATGACGCCGCCTCTCATCAGCTGGTGCGACCGCATTAAACATTCGCCGCTTAAGTCGTGAGACAAGAACTGTCTCGTGCCAGCCAACAAATGTTCAATTGCCATCGGTGAAGCTTTAAAGGGGGTGGGCCTGTAACCTCTCGGTCACATCACTGATGGCAGGAGGGGCCCCATTCGAGGGGAGCTAGAGTTAGGAAGCGGTGCGCTTTTGAATACAGATTTGAAAATTCACATCTGTCGGACTGCTCTGTGTGTTTAGCTTGTTGTCCTCCCCCCCCCCCTCCTCCGATTTGCATGGTTGGCTACGTACGGTGAGAAAGAAGTTCGAACATACCTCCACAGAGAGCTGCTCTAGAAGATTATTTCGTGCTACTTTTTCCATGGCTCGCCAAGATGCCGTGGAAGAGATGGGAGTGCCCACGCTTTAACCCACGAAATGCGAGCTACAGATCGACTAACTGGTGAACTCATACTGCTGGACGGACAGGGGCGGTGGGCATGGGAAATTTATAAAACTTTCCCTGGCGCACCGGGACTTGGAATCGAACCGGCGACCTCTGGATTGGCAACGAACATAACTAGAAGAGCCCATTTTTTCCCTCCAATTCGCTAAAAAGAAAACCTCAATATTTCAAGAGTGCGCAATGCACGCGAGGAATACGAGAGACGGCGGTCGTGAATAAATAACGCGTCACGAAGCGGCAGTCCTTAAAGAGCCGGAGGTTTGCCGACCCCTGCTCCGGAGTACAATGACCATTGCGCCGCAGTAGCAGCATCGTTGCAATCATCGGTTACGGATGTTTAACAGAACGATTTGCGGTCGTTTGACGGCCGTGAATTTTTTTGCCAACCTGGAGCCGCGGGTAGTCGAGGCATCTCCCCCCCCCCTCCCCTCCCACAAAAAGAAAAAAAACCCAACCCCAGAAGAGCGCCGCTTTTAATTTATACGGCCGATAACAAGTGCTTGTTTTCCTTTCACAATCGACTTCGAGCCTCATCTGAATATAAGCAGGCAGCAGGGGGTGCCCCTGTGCTGTCACAATGGACGCAGCGCCAATGCGCGGGACGCCGCCTAACTTTCTAACGATCTCACACTGCCGCCGGCCCCTCTCGCGCTGATAAATCACTCGGAACGCTCTTCCTTAGCGGCGACGGATTCTGATGATTGCACTGATTTTAAGGGGAAACGCGTCCCGCCCTTCATGTCCCTAACCCCCCCTTACCCCCTTACCCTCCCCGAGACAATCGGCCCCAGACGGACGGAGAGGGAGCGTGGGTGGCTCACGCGGCGCCGCGTAGGGCGGCAACCCTTTCTCTACCGTGGCGCAAAGCCACGCAGCGTATTTCTCCGCGCTCGGGCCGAGGTCGATCATCGCCGTCCAGCGCGCTGCAATGGGACGTAACGCTGCCGACACAGCTACTGCGTAAAACGACTACACCACCCAAAACCTCCCCCCAAAATAGTTTTCGGATGAGGGCCCAATCCCACTTCCCATATCTCTGAGCGCGCATAAACTCATTAGTCACATCCACGTGCAAAGCATCGTGTGTTTATGGATTGTCACGTGGCACGTGGACAATTCGAGCCAAATTGTTGAATATTTTGTGTTAATTTCGCCAATACCTTCAATTTGCTTCTACCTAGCGGATCTCGCAAGCTCAGCAGGCTGGAGCCTCGTCGGCACTTGTCTGGGTGTTATCGGCGTGGGGCTCCTGCGAGGTGTGGCCACGGGAGATGACAGTGCTGAGTGTCACCCCCCTCGTATGGCCACGTGGCAAGTTCTCTGTGCGTTCCGCCGGTTTTCCTCCCGCACGAAGACAAATGCTCATTATTTTGTATTCATCTTCTTGGTTGTTTTGGTAAAGTCACGTAGAATGGAAATAATAAAATTAATTTATTAGGTTTAATTTTTATTATTTTATTATTTCCATTCTACGTGACTTTACCGAAAGAACCAAGACGATGAATCCCTGCAGTCACGAAAGAAGCTTCAAATCGAAATTTATTTTTTATTCGCCAAACATCCTAAGGCAGGACCCCTCTCCCTCTTACCAAACTACACACGGGAGTCAGAGCAGTCTTGGCTTGTAACTAGAAATAATTACCCCCAACAAGAATTGTGGGGCTGGAGTTGATTGGTTTCATCATCCCTCCTGGGTCGATACAATTAGTACCACTTTGTGGGGAGGTCAACAATGGTCGTCCTATGGATACGCTCGCCCCCGCCATAGGAATGTGGAATTGCCACCACTTGTTTAGCGCTGTAAATGGGCACCGCCTCAATGCCAGAAATCACTTTGGCTTCTTTGACTTGATAGCGCAGGCTCAGCCGAAAGTTCCGCGTCGCTTTAAGTTCCGTGCGATACGCTTACGGATACGCGATCCCGGTTTCAAGGTCCCATCGAGTGCGACGCTAAAGACAATAAAGAGCCGGCCTCTCGTAACGTGAATCCATGAACAGGCATTTCCGTGTGAAAACGGAGCAGTAAGTACGATAATTATTACAATTTAGCGTCGAGCTTGGCAACGCCTTCCGCCCGTCCCTTGCGTGCGCAGCGTCTACTCCGGCCGCAGACGAACGCCTATTTACTTCGCAGCTATCTGAAGAGGTGGGGTCAGTCATCGTCTTTGGAGTCTCGGGACACTTCATTTACGATTTAATTGGAAGAAAGAAGAAGTTACCCGATCATGAAATGAGACGAAAACGCATTCTGAGATGAAAGTGCTGCTGAGACTGAAGAGGAAGTGGCCTGCCACGGCCGCCCCTTGCGTGCACGGGGAGGGCATTTTTGTTTACCTCCCCCGTAATTGCCGCGCATTTCGTCAGTCCCAGATCAACGGCACTTGCAAGAACTGTCAGCCCTTGATCGTTAATTAGCTTACGGGATTGTAAGAGACGCTCCCTTTCCCTTTGTGGTATTTGTCAATACGCGGCCAGGTTTGACAGCTCCACCGCCCCCCTTCAGCATGCGGCGCAAGCACGGAGGGCGGTGGGGGGGGGTGGTTGGGGTGCCCTAATTCGAGGGACGATTCCGCACATTTTGTGATGCTTTTTTAAAAACGTCCATATCCGAGGCGATTTCCAAACTTTTTTACGACGCGTAAGCAACCGCGAATAGGCGTCGCGCGAGTGAAAACAAAAATCAACTCGTTTGTTTATTTAAGGCCACGGTGTTATTGAAGAATGTGTTGAGTTTTTGTTGTTGTTGTTGTTTTTGTTGTTCTTAACAGTGCTTGTGCACCACTGCCATTACCGCCGACGAGCTTGTTATGAACAAACACGCTCCTTTTATTCAAAGAAGCTCAACATACATACCGGCTGAGAACCTTATCGAGATCACTGAGTGATCAAGACAGCAGCAGCAGCGAGCATGCCAGTCTCACCTTCCTATCGAGTTTGCTTTTTATAATCGAGACACTTCCTGGAGACGGCCAGCGGACCGTGCGAGATGAAGCCGCGGCGCGTCCCGAGCACGGGACGTCTCGTGCGTCGCGTCCGGCCGACGTTCAGCTCGCGAGTTTTCCCCGCGGCTTGAGGATGACGTGGCGATGTTCGCGGGACGTCGCGAGTGAACGACGCCGGGCGTGCAGGCGGGCGGGGGGGGGCAGGCAGGGGGGGGGGCGGGCGTGCCCCTCTCCTGGCCGCAAGAAAAGCGTCACGAAAAAAACCTCTCGGATCTCACGCGGCATCGGTCTGCGCGCGGCCGCGCGACCGCAATTCTCGCTCTGTCAATTAGGGAATTAATTTAATTACCGCGCGGCTCCATTGGGCACTCGCTAGTCGTGCCACTCACGAACGACCGTCTCTCGTCGTCATTCCCGGGGCCGGAGCGAGGGAGGTCAGCGCGCGTTGACCTTTAATATTTTCCCCGCTGCACTGAGTCGCCGCGCCGTCCAGCAGTGAAGCGGCTGACGCGACGAGAGGGGAAAGAGAGAACGAGGCCACCCGAAACTCAGCCGTCTTCGCCTAATTATGTCATTTCTGTCGACGCCAAAACGAGCAGCTGTACAGGTGTCGGATAACGGGCTCCTGTCTGCCAGACTTTTTTCTGACAAGATAGCCCTACACGGGGCGTGACCCAGGGCGCGGGGGCCTTCATTAATGAGGGCCCAGTCTCAGGGCCCGGTGTGAGATGGGTCCGCTGCCTGCCTCCCACGGGCCCTCACCCTGCCCTCGCTGCCACCACCACCACAACCACCACCGCAAACGACTCGGTTTCGCGGTGGACGGTACGGCAAAAGCGAACACCCCCCCCCCCCATCGCAACACGGCCTGCCACTCCCAATTTACCCCCCCCCCACCTCCATGCACGTCACTCGCCGTCGATACACGCAACCCCAGCTTGACGTGGGGTCGCGCTCAAAAAGCCATCTCGCTTCTTGCGCACGAATTCTTATTGACTGTCCGATCGCACAATACCGACCCAAGTCGGTGCGTGCGGGCGGGCGGCGAGGAAGGAAGAAAAAAATTGGGGCCGTCGCGCACGCAGAGCCATCGTCCACTTCCGCCCGTCACTCAGCGGTCCATTTAGCCCGGCAGATGGGCAGCTACATCCCACAAGCAAGTTTTTCCGCGTCAATCAAAATTGTGTCATCTCAGCCCTCTCTCTCCCCCACCCCTCTCTCTCTCCCCCTCTCCCCGCTCCGTGTGTGTGCGAGCGCGTTTTAGAGAGGGAGAGAGGGAGGTTTGTTAATGCCCTGCTTGCCGCCGGTCTGCGGCATGCAGCATTTATGACTTGCCACGGACGATGCTGAGAGCCCAGTTCTCCTACCCTCGCGCTCGCTTTGCTCGGTGCCGAGTGTCACCCCTCGCCCGGTACACAGTGCCGCCTTTTGTACGCGTGTACGTTGAACTTCTTTCGCACCGTACGTAGCCAACCGTGTCTAATTGGAGGCGTGGCGGGTGGAAGGACAACAAACTTAGACACAAAAAAGCAGTTTTCTCCAGTTTCCTTCCACACTAAGCCAAACTCCCATCGATAGTATCGGCCAAAACATCCCAACGCAGGACGATCTTGACACTCGGCGAGGCTTGCCTCAGGTAAATAACTGACATTTCATCAACGTGCTAATGCTGTGGGAATTCGAGTGAGGCTGCACTGACTCATCATCGTCATTGCCATCACCTGCCGCGATCTATTTGCTGCTGGATTAAGGCCTCCGCAAGCTGCCGCCTCCTCTCACGGTCTCGCGATGCAACGATCCATCGAGCTTCTGCACAAGAGCCGATTTATTTGCTCCATCTCTGCGAGGGACGTGCCCTCGGGCGCAATCCTTTCTTTTGGCTGCCACTCCATCCTTAGTCTCGACCACTGGGCAATCGTCCCGTCTGGCGACGTATCCTGTACTCTTCTGTATTGCCAAGTTCTGATCGTCTGTAGTACTTGGCCTCGGAGTTTGAGTCACATTGCTTGTCCCTTGCACCGGGCCTGGTGTAGAGTGGCGATGCACGTGGTTCATGCGATGCGCCGTGAACAAATCCGTGACTAACGCCGGTGGCGAGTGATATTCCGAACGGGTCCCGGGCCTTGACCAGCCGACGTTAGCCGACGCGGCGAAGTATCTTTGAGCAACCCCTGCACGACCAACCTGGGGCTTGCGGACCTTCGTCCGACAAATGGATTGATAGTGGGGGGGGGTCTAAAAGTTATCGCTGAATTTTTTGTTTTGTATACCCGGTCAATCGGGTGTTGTGCTTGTATGAGTGTGATTCGATGATTTATTCTGTAATAGTTCCCCTTTTCCCCAGGATTGTTTCAACGTGGTTTTCAAGGCCTCATTTTCAGGCGGGTCCTGCATTTGCGGACGGTCGCCCCAAATGGCCATGAATGAACGTTCGGCGCAGCAGACGATTGCCGCTTGTCGCACGCAATCAAACCTGGAGATCGTTTTGCTCGTCCTACGCAGCAGCAGCAGCAGCAACGGCAGCAGCAGCAGCATCAGCGGCATTGACAGCAGCAGTGGGGCAGAGCAGCAGCAGCAGCAGCAGCAACGGCAACAGCAGCAACATCAGCGGCATTGACAGCAGCAGTGGGGCAGAGCAGCAGCAGCAGAAAGAGAAACAGCAGCAGCAGCAACATCAGCGGCATTGACAGCAGCAGTGGGGCAGAGCAGCAGCAGCAGAAAGAGAAACAGCAGCAGCAGCATCAGCAGCAGCATTGACAGCAGCAGTGGGGCAGAGCAGCAGCAGCAGAAAGAGAAACAGCAGCAGCAGCAGCATCAGCGGCATTGACAGCAGCAGTGGGGCAGAGCAGCAGCAGCAGAAAGAGAAACAGCAGCAGCAGCAGCGGTGGCATATCTAACAGTTGGCATGGTCTGTGAGCCTCGCGAATTCTGATTCCGTGCCACGCTTCGCGCACGCGTTTATGTTTATCTAATCTGTGTTTCGCAAACTGAAATGCAATACACAGCGGTGAATATTTGATGCTAGGTAAAGCTGTGTGCACAGCTGCGACACTTTGTGCCCAGGCTGTCCCCCCACCCCCTCTTGGCGTCTGCCGAGTGAGCGGTGGCGGCGATGATCTGTGACACGCGCCCGGCTGTAAAGCGGCCGCCCTTCCTCGCGAAATCCACCAACCCCCCCAGCCTCGCTTCCAGCTGGCGAGGCAACGGCACACACCTGGGCGGTTTCGAGTTGATTTTGTGATTCGACTTGAGTCGATCGGAGTCGTTGCGCACGAACAGAAGACGTTTCACACCCAAACGCGTTCTGTAACGAATGGGGCACCGCGCGTCGCAACAGGGGAACCCGTGCAGGCTGGAGACAAATAGGTTTAGCAGCACGCAAAAGGGGTCCTGCTCACAAACGGCAGGAAGGCAACGACTCGCATCCGTATCCCTTGCGTGCGTGTCATGTGCTCGCCACGCTTGCATGCACGACGCTCTCAGCCTTGTCCAGACCCACGAGCTCAAGAGCTGAGCATGTGGCCGTGCTGCTGTTGTTTGGACCGCCGACTCTAAAGGGTTGGGGAAATTCGACGCGTAGGTTTCCTCGACCAATGTTGTCCACCGTAGAGGTTTTGTGAGTTATACTTTTAGGCTTTTTCGGTAAAGTGACGTAGGTAAAAAATTAAAATAAAATGAATAGAAGTAATAATAATTGGTTTGGCGGTTTATTTTTATTTCTATTATTACTTCTATTAATTTTATTTTTTACCTACGTGACTTTACCGAAAAAGCCTAAGAGTATGAATCATTGCAGTCACGAAAGCTTTAGATCTAGAATTTTGTGAGTTAGATCACGTAAATAAAAATGTGTCGTTGAACCCGCCACCTCGCGACACAGCCAATTGTCATCTAGACAAAACCCGTGTGCTGTACTAGTAACGAATTGGCATGTTTAGTTTACGTGACAAACCTTACTAATCGGCTGTGCCGGGTGGTGGCGGGTTTTAACGACACATTTATATTGACGCGATCTAAGCCAAAAACCTCCTGTTATGGTTGGGGAAATGTGACCATCCCGACAAACGGGTGACAGTGAAACACACGGACGGTAGAGCGGTTTCACCCTCTTTAGTAACCATCATTGCACTAAGTCCTAATGAGGACGAAAAGGATCTACCACATGCCCTCACAATCGGCTCTTGAGCTGGTGGTCTGGACAAGGTATAGAGTGTTTTACGTACAAGGTGGGGATCACGTGACATGCATGACGCGAGTCGTGCCTTTCTGCTTGCTGTGTGTTGCTCCACCTATGAAAAAATAAGATGATGGTGGTGGCGATGTCGATGAAGCAGATGATATCGATAATGACCGTTTGGTTTGGCAGTTGGGATTAATGATGGGAGCAGCATATAAACTCGGGGGCACACCCCAGGGGCACGTCCGCCATGGAGCGACGGAGCGATGGAATGGCTGAAGGCCGGGAGCCACGGATATTTTTGCATCGCGGCACCGCGAGGCAGAACGATGGCTTTGGGAAGCCGTCATCCAGCAGCGGATCAATCACGGCTGATGTTGATTGTCGGGATGTACGTTTTGGAAGTTATTCAGAAACGACTCCCATGAGATTTTCATGACCATGGCTCGGGACTTGAGCCATGCCATTGATTTTATCTCCTGCTGGATGAAGGCCTTTTTAAGCTGTCGCCATTTCTCGCGGTCGCACAATTCGCCGACCGATCTCGTCGCCCCATCTCAGCGCGTTTCCCTCCTTTGCCTGCCACTCCATCGCTCGTCTCGACCACCGGCCACCATCAAGCGCGCGAACGCAGCGGCGGTTCGTGACGCCCCCGTTCCCAATTGTCGCGCGAGTACGCCCTATCGTTGCTTAGTTTTTGGTTGGTGACTCCGAATTGAGACTTCCGTTTCCACAACTGCTCCGACACCCGCACTCGCAGAGTTACGGACACCGCACGTTGCTTTTTTGTTATTAAATGTAAACCAATGTCGCGAAACGATCGGGAAAAATAATTAGATATCTGTTTATGGTATTTTCTTGCTCTGATTGCTGCTGGCCTGCATCACAGGTGTTCCAAGTACATTTTATATATATAAAAAAAAGTTAATTTCATTTCGTTTGTGCGAAAAGTTTCACGCGAACTTCTATTATTATTCTTTTTCTTTTTTAGCGGCGACAAGAGCAAGAGCAGGCGCTAACACGCCTGTTGTGAAGCCTCGGGGAGCGTACACACAGCCTGGAAATTATCCCGGAGAGGTGTTACATCGCAAGAGAGGCAGAAACAACGGGCCTTTTTGGAACAATTCACTTTTATTTATTTATATATTTTACCGCCCCCCCCCTGCCCCCCCCGCCAACTCCTCCTGCACCCACCATAGCCTTTCAAACACCCCCCTCGTATTTATTCAAGAATTATTTTCCGCTTGGCGGTGTCAGGAGCGATACGTCTCGGCGAGGTATGCGCGGTTGTTCAGGTGCTGTCACCCCCCCCCCCCCTGCCCGGCCCCCCCCCCCCCCCCCCCGTCGTTCTCGCTGTCACTTCCACTTACGCGCGCCGCGATTCGCGCCCGGCGCTTGCCACGTTTTTCGTAAATATGCGCGCGGGCAGCAGCTGACGATTGGTAATTAATGTGTC
The DNA here is from genome assembly GCF_965212315.1 of Lampetra planeri. Lineage (NCBI taxonomy): Eukaryota > Metazoa > Chordata > Hyperoartia > Petromyzontiformes > Petromyzontidae > Lampetra > Lampetra planeri. The sequence goes on along the minus strand of NC_136145.1, from coordinate 2,340,858 downwards.
ACGATGTTGACATTGCATGAAATCGTTGATAATGAAAAGTGCCAGCGACCGCTGCACGTGGGAGCGCGGGGGCGGAGGGTCGGACGGGGCGAGGCGACGCGGGCGGTGAAGTATGGGCGCTCGTGTCACGGAATCGCGTCGGTGAGGTGGGGTGGGGGGGGAGACGTTTGCTCCTCGCGTGAATTGGCGCTCGCACGATTCACTCGAGCTGCTCGATGACTGGCGGGGGTCAGTCGTCGCCTCGTCGCTCCTCTATCGCTACTGTCCTGGTTTGTTTGTCCCCCCCGCCCCGCACTTGCGATTTGCATGGCTAAATTCCTCTTGATATGCAAATTCTTTTGTCAAGGCGCTCTTCCCCCTCCAACCCAGCTTAAATATACGCTTCCAAGCCTGGTGGTGTTTCATTCAGACGCTGTCTTTCCGACAGACCTGTTCTTCACCTGAGGACGGCTGCTTGCGTTGTGGCCGAAACGTCGTGATAATTATTTTATTATGTTTTATGTTTTATTATTTTATTATTTCCCTTCTACGTGACTTTACCGAAAGAACTAAGAAGATGAATCCCTGCAGTCACGAAAGCTTCAAATCGAAAATTAGCATGGTTGGCTATATATGGTGTGAAATACATTTTTCAACATCAATACATCCACCACGTTGAGGACTCGTTCTACCTAACTGCTTTGTCTGATCCACACCGTGTTCAGCCACCGCACTGCACGTCACAGAATGACGCATTCACCCACCCACTCACTCACCCACTTACTCACCCACTCACTCACGCACTCAACCGCTCACTCGCTCAATCACCCACCCACTCACCACACTGCAGATCACCTCGCTTCCCTTTCCGCATCTTAACTCGCACTGTTCTCCCAAGTTATCATAACTTTGCTCAATTCAAGACACTTGTGAACTTAAATCTGTTACAATTTTGACAGGGCTGTGAATTGGGAGTCGCTTGGCTTTTGCGATTATCAGCATAAGGCACTACCACTAGAGTACAAGGTCTGTCTATTCAAAAGAGTCCGATAGTATTGTACCCAATAATCCTACGAACAGGTTGTAATATATACATTTTTATACATACATATAAAACCAATATTTATGAGAGAGGTTCCTTGCCTATAAGTATCTGGCAGTTTTTCAGCATTGGTTTCGGCAAGCCTGACTGCTGATGAGATGCAGAATGTTGATACTGCTAAAATGTTCTTGCTGTAGTTTTCACACCTGATGATGATTGCTTGTATTGCAATCGAAACGTCGTGAGAATTTTTATTACGTTTTATTTTTGTTATTTTATTATTTCCCTTCTACGTGACTTTACCGCAACGACCAAGAATCCAAAAAGCATTTATAAAGAAATGCGTTTTCAATCTCGATTCAATTTAGTCGACGGGCCTAAGAGACTGACCGAGTTCAATCCACAGACTCGGACATTGGCTCAGGCCCCCATAGGGTGGTCTGTCACCGGGCACTGCGGTGGAGCAAGTGGCGACCGTCCCTCCCTGGGGATTTTTGTTCGATTCTCGCGGAAAAGAGCAAAGTGAACGCTTGGTCGACGCGGCGATATCGCTCGCTGCGGAGCCCGGCGATGTCACGGGTGTTGTGGCACGTTTCATTCCGTCGGCGCTCCGGAGGTTACGTGTGCGATAGTGGAGCTCACGTGCATTGATGTTTCAATGAATGAATTAGTAGGATTCGGTGATTTGTTCTTTTTTTAACGCTAATTGATGTGTGGGATGTTTAAAACATATTTTTAGAAGCAACGAGCTTTGATGATGACGATGAAGACTGTAACTAGTAATCATAATTGAGATCATCATCATCATCATTAACCGTGGTAAATCCACGATAAGGGGGGTGATGATGACAATGCTTGCTAATGATAGTAATTGTGACAGATTCAAGTTGTTGTTAATGATGGTGATGATTATGCCAACGCCGAAGAAGCTGATTCGGATGAAGATCATGAGTGTCGTGACAATGATCCTGATAATAATCATCGTTATCCATAATAGAGTTTTTTTGGGTTAGATCGCGGACATATAAATGTGTCGTTAAACCCGCCACCACCCGACATGGCCAACTAGTAAGGTTTGTCACGTAAACAGAACGTGCCAATTCGTTACTAGTACTGCAACACCGGTGTGTCGGAGAGTAAACCCACAACATTTACAATTCTAGTCCGACGGTTCGCAAGTGAAGTATTGGAAATGACGGCAGGAAACTCCTTGACGGGTAACACACTTCTTTTATTAAATCTTCACTTATCTCGATACAACGTGTAGTCTCTATTCTTCCGCGTACGGTCACCAGACACCGGTACAACTCGTAACCTCTTCTCTTCTTATAACACACCGTACTGAACTCGTGTAGACTCCAAGCCTCTAGCTACACACGCCTCACTCGTCTCGTGTAGACTCTTCTCGTGTAGACTCTATGCCTCTGGCTACACACACATCACTCGTCTCGTGTAGACTCTTCTTGTGTAGACTCTATGCCTCTGGCTACACACACATCACTCGTCTCGGGTAGACTCTTCTTGTGTAGACTCGTCTCGTGTAGACCCTTCGCCTCTGGCTACACCCATATCACTCGTCTCGTGTAGATTCTAGGCCCCGGCTACACACTCGGCATGCTGACACTGCATGCTCACACTACCCCCGCCTCTGGGTTACACAGAGTCCCGGTCCTCGCAGGACAGCGGGACTAGGTACCGCAGGGCCCTGGCTCTTCTTCCCGTCTTCAGTCTTCGCTGGTTACACTCTCCCCGTGCGCCTGTGCGCATCCCCTTATATAGTCGTTCCTCCCGGGAGACGGAGCGGATGCGGACCTCGATGCGAGCATCGCTTGTTAGTGAACCAATCACAACGCGTTATCTGTACGATCCTTTTTCCCCAACGCGTGTTTCCACTCACCAACCAATCACGCCGCGCTGCCACCCGATCACTCCCACACCAGCGCGTCACCGGCACCCAGCCAATCAGCACCACACAACCCACGATCCCGCGCTGACCCCTGATCCCTCACCGTCAGCGCGCGTCACCACCCACACATCCAATCACAACGCGCTGGCACCTGATCGCTACCCCAGCGCGTATCACCACTACACAAGTAATTGCAGCTAACATCATCAGGAGACATCCAAATTTGTTGTGATAAATAATGATTATGATGATTATGAGTATCATCATCAATACTGATCATGATTATGGCACTGTTATTCGAGTGTCACGCTGATTTGGTGTAACCAGCTGGGAACTAAAGGCACCAGGATGAGGCTCTATTGCAAGTATGGCACGGGTCACCAAATACAATTAAGTAAAGCAACGGAGCAAATAGAAATGAGAGCAAAAGCAACTGCATCTCATAAAAAAACAATTGAACATATGGCACGAACAAATGAAGGTTCATAATTAATCCACCTGTAGTGTGAGTCAGCTCGGGCAGATGATGTTTAGACTGATCGTAGCACAACTACACATTTCATTGCAGAAACATTAAACAGATTCCGGACATCGCTGTTGTATCGAAATGTAAACGGTCAGGGATTTTTCAATCATGTTGATAATTTTTATAAACAATGGTTTTGAAGTTGATGAATAATTATTATTTACGATACGAATGATCATAATCATCATCATCATAGTGACCATGATTTTAATTATTTATTTTGACGATAATGATGATGGGAAAGGACGCTGACACAAAGATCCCTCGAGTAGCCTTAACAGACTGCTAGGGCAAGTTCTGTTAGTGACGTGCACCCATCAAGGTTGGCACGGCAGGTGGGTGGTCAACGCCACGCCAGGCCGCCACACACCGCACCAGGTACCCGTTTAAGGCTGAGTCCACCTAGGGGATGCCCAAAGACCGTTTAAGATATCCATCACCGGTGTTGGTGGCCGTGAGCGGGAATCGAACTCGGGCGGCCGGGGGTTCGTAGCGCAGCGCGCCAACCACAGCGCCACCGCTCCCCGCAACGCTTGACGCACGCACGGCCACACGTGGCAATCGCCGCCCACAGCCGGGCGGAGGCTCCCCGCTCTTGGTGGGTGGGGGGGGGTGTGGAGGAGGTCGGTAGGGGTGTGGAGGAGGTGGGTGGGTGGGGGGTGTGGAGGAGGTGGGTGGGGGGATGGGGGAGTGTGGAGGAGGTGGGTAGGGGGGTGGAGGAGGTGGGTGGGGGGGGGGTGGAGGAGGTGGGGGAGTGTGGAGGAGGTGGGTGGGGGGGGGTGGAGGAGGTGGGCGGGGAGGTGGAGGAGGTGGGTGGGGGTGTGGAGGAGGTGGGTGGATGGATGGGGGGAGTGTGGAGGAGGTGGGTGGGGGGCGCCTCTGGGCGGCTAAGACGGAGCGGGTGAAACCGCTCGCCGCTGCAGATGACCCACGGCTGACGGGACGGACCCCTGGCTGGGAAGAGTGACGCTCATCCGTGGTCGTGTTGGCAGGGTCGGATCCGTGTCGCTCAGGAACCAGCAAATCTGCTAATGATGTCTGCGAGAGCCGGGTGAGCGTGGCATCGTCTCACTTGGAGCGGTGGGTGGGGGGGTGGTGGAGTTTATTCTCAGTGTTTGTTTGCACTGCTGAGAAGCCCTCTAACAATTACGTGCACAAGTTTCCCATCTGCTGCTGCTGCCGCTGCTGCTGTTGCTGCTGTTGCCACTCCCGCTACGTCTGGTGGTGCTGCTGCTGCTGCTGTTGCCGCTGATGGTGTTTCGGTTGTTTCTGGCGCTGCTGGTGCAGGAACAAAGGAAGGAAAGGCGCGAGTTTGGAATTACCCAGAGGAGACAGAAAGAGCAACTGACGAACTTTAGGACAGAGGCTAGTTAGAGGCATTACATTGACCAGTGAGATAAATTACGTACATTAGCAGACAATGCTCCATCACATTTAAAGTATATATATTTTTTTATAAATCCAAATGTCCACATGGCCTTCTGGGAGTTGTTTTTTTTCAGCAGTACTGGTTGAATAGAACACCAACAGAGTCGGGCTTGCTTGAACCAATCCTGTTGAAATGCTCTGATGTTTCTAGGCAAAGACCGGTTTTGACATGCAGCGTCTCATCAGCACAGTCAGGCTCGCTTGAACCAATGCTGTCGAACTGTCCTGATGTTCATGGGCAAGGGCTCTCACTGTTGGATGCAGGGTCCGAGTTGGACGCAAAACTGTATCGTCCACACCGCAGAATAACCATTCGCTTCATCGTGGAGGGTTTAAATCGTAAAAAAAAGAACGTAGCAGGCTTTCCACCTCCTACACATGTATAGTTTTGTTTACTTGACTTGGGCAGGACTCGTCATGGCTGCAAGTGATGGTGGCCACCGTGGCGGTTCTCCCTCCCCCCTCCTCCCTCCTGCTCCTACTCACACCTGCGTCTTGAATCTTGAGGGATATTTTGTGATTTTCATGTTCCAGCCGGTGTGGAGAGAGCGACGGCGAGAGAGAGAGACACGGAGAAGCATTTGTAGCCGTCGCTGCTCTCTCTCCCTCTCGCCCTCTCTCCCCCGCTCTCCCCACCGTGGCGGCGTTCGTCAACTTTTTCGTCGAAAGTTGGAAACACGAGAGGAGTTGGAAAAAGTCGTCGCGCGCCCGGCCGCCCGCCCGCCCGCCTTGCTTTCCCGACGGACATCGCCGTCGCGAGCGACCGGGAGAGCCGCCACCTGTTCGGGCGTCCAGCTTGCGCCTCGACGCTCCGCCGTGAACATGAAATAAGTGTTGACGAAAAAATAAAAAGATTAGCTCGAGGTGGAAATGGGCCGCGAATTCTCCGTATCACGGCCGCGCGACGGCCTGTGGGGCGGCTCGCGCGGCTGCTCACGCAGACGCGCCGCAAATTGCCCGCGATCGCCGCGAGTCACGAAACAAACATCGTCGAGAAGACGTCTTGGGAGACGATTTAATCGGAGCTCGTTGTCCGCGGACGCGTCGGAAACCGGAGCCGCTCCCGATAATTGATGCCGAAATAAATAACCGCTCGCCATGAACCGTTTTTGTTTTTGATACCACTTACCGAGGTGGAGCCTCGAGGAGCGACCGCGATATGATTTACTTCCACGACGACGACGACGCTCCCGTCGGTCCGTTCGGCCGCTACGGGACGAATCTCTGGAAGTGGTGCGGCCGCGGTGTGTGAGCGCCGACGGAGAGCGGCGCAGGCGCGAGTTCGCGGGCAGAAGGAACTCGCGCGAGAGAGAAAAATAAATGTAGGCAGCAAACTCGGTCGCCGTTAATTCGCCCGCGCTGGTCGGCCATCACGCCCGGCTCTTGAGCGACGCTTTACGGAGAGCGCGGTACACACACGCACACAGAGATGTGGCTGTGGGTGTGTGGGGGGGTGGGAGGGAGTTTGGGGGGGGGGGGGGTGAGTGGAGTGTGTGGTGGCAAGACGGCCAACGTTATTTGTTGTCATCGACGCAGCGCCACGATTTCAGGCGCACGCTTCGACCACTCTGGAGATGTGGGTGTCCGTCAGGATTTCAACTTTGGCACGGTATGTCCGCCGATGAGGAGCTGCAAATTCGCGGAGTTGTAATTTGCGCACCATTCTTGTTGACGGAGACATTCTCATCAATGAGCACGGTGTCGTGCGCACGCGGGCAAGACCGACTATTTCTTCCGCGCTGGGATGGCGGCGATGATGGCGCCTTAAAATTTGGTGCACGCGTAAAGCCATCAACTCATTCCACGAATAAGTCACTTTTTTAAACTTTAGATAATTACTTTGAAATCACGACAGCCCCACACGCATTTATCGTGGTGATGGTTTTTGGAATGTTGACTCTAATTTGCCGATCTGCCTGTCGGGGGATGTGCGAGTTTAAAGGATCCATCCTTCGAGTTGGACTTCATAATTGATTTTCTCTGAAGTGCCACCAAATATGCATCTCTGCTTACCCACAATGCACCGGTAAACTCATTGAGTCGGAGACTGACGTCGCCTCCGCACCATACACTACAGGAAGCCGCCGCGGTCGCGTAACGGACAGCGCACTGGATTTGCAATCCACAGATCGCCGGTTCGCTCTCCGTCTTCCAGGGGCGACCGTTGTTAAATCCACCAGCCCTACGCCCGCTCTGCCCACCCAGCGGTGCAAATGGGTGTGGCACAGTCGATCGGCAGGTGACGCGTGGTGGGGTAAAGTGTGGGTACTCACACCCCCTTCAAGACATCTGGCTTGCACGAAAGAGTGGACTGAAATGCCCTGTCTAGAGGTTCATTGGCAGCAGGCCTGAGCAAGCAATTGCAGGGCTGCACCTTTGCTGTACGCTGTCACGTGTTAATGAGGGGGGAGGCTGACTTATCTGTAGTTTGACAGGCAGTGAGCCGTTCCGTGTGTTCTCACGCCAAGGCTCGTAAAATATGCAACTACTTGGACATAAAACATTCAACTGGAGAAGATTGAAAGACTACTCATTTAGTTATCTCAAAATGTATTAAAGTAAAAACAAATGTTTATATACATTCCACCAATTTTGTCCTGATTTTGCTGACGGCTTCGCGTCTCATGAGATGAGGGGTCCATTCGCACATTGGACAGCATCAGCGCATCCTTTCATCTTGGTGGAGAACGGCCCGTGGAGCAGGTATCACAGAGCTACTTCTGAGAGCCCTTCAAGTTACCTCTGGTCCACAAAGTAGGGGCAGGAGTGGCACTTCATCCGTTTAATTACACTGGTCAACACACTTTTTCTGGCATAAGGTATTCCAACGGTTTGAATGTAATTTTGGGATGCTGATTCCAAATCTGGCATCAGTTTTTGTCTATCACATCAGGTTTTTGAGATATCAAATATTGCATTTACAATAAAAACTGCAGAAGAAAAATATTAAATAAATGTGGATATCTACATAAAATGATATTATAAACACACTATCCTAAAAATACAGCACCATATTTTAACACTAAAGCAGTCACTGACTCGCAACAACTTGCAATCATAAGTGACAGAGTTAATTTCGGGTAAAATCAATGAAAATGGGGTATGCCGATAGCATAAAAATGTGATGTGATCAGATTTGGAATCAGCACCCTGAAATTAGTCTAAAACAGCTGCAAAAGTCCAGGCCAGAATTTGTTGTTGTTGTTGACCAGTGAAATTCACTCGCAAGTTAACTTTGGAGGTGTGAGACATCACGTGCAGCCGCACGTCACGTGCAGTTTTGGAATCCTGCGCTGCGCACCTCTGCCAGGCTTGGGATCAATGAGGCACCTTCATCGGAGACGGCAGCGAAGCTGACATGGACGAAGCCGGAATGTTGGCGGAGTAGCCCTCTTCTGTAAACGTTCATTGTACGGGGGGGGGGGGGGGGTCAGGGTCACAAACAGATTTTTTTTTTTGTAAGACGGGTTCGTGACCAGAAACGGTTGCGACGGGGGCTGCGCTTCTGTAACGTTCCGAATGCGTCCGCTGGTGAAAGAAAAAAAATCGGAAAAATGAAAAAATGTCCACAGCTGGTGCATTGTTTGAGCTGGTGGCTGTTTTGCAGGAGAATACTTTGCGAGCACAGTCCCCGCCGGCATTTGCGATTGGCAGCGCACTCTGCCTCCTCCCTCTCTCCCTCCCTCCCTTTTCCACTTGGGCTGCTGCCATCCGTTCATTTTTCTTACGCGCAATTAATAAGCTAACAAATTCTAAAAGCGCGTTTCTCCGCTCTGCAGGCAGGTGGCTCGTTAATTGCCAGGATATTTAAAAAAAAAAACATTTGGGCGCGCAATCCTCATGTCGCCGGAGCTCGTAAAAAAAAAACCTTCAAACTGACCCCTTGTCGTGACCCCCCACCGATCGAGCGATCCGGCGTTTGTGATCCGCGCACTCGCTACCCGCCGGAGCTGCGGTGCCCGCAAGGAAGAAAAAAAACTTCACGTGCCGTTGTGTTCATTCGTAACAAGAATCGGACGACGACGATGATGATGGACGCTAAATGTGATTTTTTGTTTTAAATATTCTACGCTTGCATTTGTAGGTAAAATATCAGATGCCTTGAGTACTGTAATTCTCTCGTATGTTGCCACGGTGCAACGGTCAGTGCACTGGACTTGCAATCCGGAGTTGATCTTCTGTCTCGGCAGTTAAAACAACGATTCGAATTTATTTCAATCTGTCCATCCAGCAGCGTGATCAGGCACAGCACCACGGGTAAAGTTCGGCTTACTCGAGACGTCTGACCGGTATGGAAGAGTAGGCCAAGCATACCTCTAAGGCGTGGCTTTCGAGCGCTCTCGAGTGGAGTGAAGCCCCACCGCTAGCGGCAACGTGACCAAGAAATCTGCAGGGCTGCACTTGTAGGGAAAACTTCATCATTACTCTCGGTCATTGCTCACCCGAGTATTTCCCGGGTCGCTGGTCGCCTGGAGTTTGGCTCGAGACTTGAATAGCAACGGCAAGTGCGAAAGGAATTCTGGCTGCGGTGTTTGGGCTAGCGGCAATGTTTATCTCGACGATCAAAATGATGTTGCGACGACAATAGCGCACGCAACTGCTCTGTCAGCAGGGCACCTGCCGTGTGCATTTTGATCTCGTCAAGGAGTGTAAACCACGACGCGAACTTTGGTCAATCTCGCAGCACCGGCTTTTGACTCGCCATGGAACAAAGGCGGTCACCGCGTCGGACGCTTTAAGATGCATACTCTTAGTTTTTTCGGTAAAGTCACGTAGGTAAAAAATGAAATAAAAATTAATAAAAATTTAATAATACAAAAATAAAAATCACGACGTTTCGGAGGCAACACAAGTCTCCGTCATCAGGTGGGACCGTCACAGCTAGATTTACTGTTTCAAGTGAGGCAAATCTGGCTGTGACGGTCCCACCTGATGACGGAGACTTGTGTTGCCTCCGAAACGTCGTGATTTTTATTATTTTATTATTAAATTTTTATTAATTTTATTTTCATTTTTACCTACGTGACTTTACAGAAAAAACTAAGAGTATGAATCCTTGCAGTCACGAAAGCTTCAAATCTACATTTAAGATGCGCTTAAGTGGCCTTCTGGAGCGTTCTTCCTTCCCATGTGACGAATCCACTGGAGTTATGCACTTTTCAATTCATATTGAAAACTCATTTCTTTAGAACTGCTTTTAGTGTTTAGTTTGTTGACCTTCCCCCGCATCTCCGATTAGCACGGGTTGGCTACGTACGGTGTGAAGGAAGTTCAACACGCATACGAGGTATGTTTGGTACAACATGGCCATCAGCACAACATCAGCACACGGCCTGGACCCGTTACCTACTAGGAGTGATAATACACACAGCTGATGGTGAGTCATGGACAACGAAGGGCGCAATTCTAACCATAGAATAATTCCAGCATGCATTTGCATGCCAGGTGGCATCACCCAGCCCTGTTGTAGACCGGTAATTCGCAAAAATCCAAACTTGTGGCCGTGTTCGTTTAAGACAGCAGCGGCAAACGGACGGAGACACATTTGCATACCGGTCTCGTGACCGTTGGGAGTCATCAGTGCGCCATATCCAGCGTTACCTGCTGCAGCTGCTGCTGCTTCTGCTGCTGCCCCGAGATTCGGGGTCGTTTTTTGTTGGAGACGCATCTCGCCATGCGTTTGCCGGGTTTGGCGCGGCCAGGATTTTAATTTTGAAAAATGAAATATACATTTATATTGGGAGATGCAAAGAAAAGAAATTGCTATCCGCTACAATTCACGTGAGTTGTTGTGGGATTGGATTTCCCCCCCCTCCTCCACCACCTCCACTTAAACACGTGACAGATGGCTCGGAGCGCTAACTTTCAGAGAATGCTAATAGCACGCTGACAAAAACCTGTCACACGCAGTCCCTGCCAGCTGATAATTTCGGCGGCTAAAGCTGCCCACCTGCAACAATTAGAGGTGAATATATTAGAAGATTAGAGGTGCTTCCTTTAGACGCCGGGGTCACTCCTTAATTGTGCGGAATTTTTTTTTTACTCACTCGGCCGTTTCCTTGCCGACGAGGAATTATGGTAATTAGATGAGCAGGGTTAATTGCGGTGGTCAGCTGGAATTACGGGGGGCCTTTCCCTCATCACTTCTCTTCAATAGAACAAAAGAGATATTTTTTATTTTGCTCATTTGCATATTTTATAGAAAATTTGTACCATTGCTTTTCGCACGCAATACGGGCGACTCAAATTGGGGAATCTTACAAAAAAACTTTGCAAAAGAATATAATGTTTGCGCGCGCGCGCGCGTGTGTGCGCGTGCGTGCGTGTTGCATTCCATACTAATAATAGTCACATAATTAGGGCATTGTTTTTGTTTACCTGCTCGGTAGCATGAGAACAAAGGGCTTAGTGGACGCCCTCAGCCCTTGGTGTGGGCGTCAGCCTCCACCCCCCCCACTCCCCTCCCTCTCTCCCCCGTGTTTATTTTTGTTCCAAACTCCCTCAGGTGTCTTCCCTAAATTTCATCACGAAACTTGGCCTCCTCCTCCTCCTCCCTCTTCCCTCCTCCTACTCATGTTCCACCTCCGTACCGCTGTGCGTGCGCTCCCTGCCCTCGGGGCAACGAACACGGCCGTGCCCCCCCCTCCCCTCGCCCCCCTGTCGCCTCCCCGCCCCTCAACCCCCTCACTCACCTCCCACCCTCCCACCACCCTGCCCAGCTTTGGAGTCACCCTGTGGGGGGGGGGGGTCTTTGGGGTCTATGCGGACTACCGCAGTGTGTCTGAGGGGTCCACGGTGTCTGTACCCCAGTGTGTCAGTGGGGTCAGTGGGGTCTATGGGGTTTATGTAGGTCTGTACCCAGTGTTAGTGGGGTCTATGGGGTTTATGTAGGTCTGTACCCAGTGTTAGTGGGGTCTGTGGGGTCTGTACCCCAGTGTTAGTGGGGTCTGTGGGGTCTATGTAGGTCTGTACCCCAGTGTTAGTGGGGTCTGTGGGGTCTATGTAGGTCTGTACCCACTGTTAGTGGGGTCTGTGGGGTCTGTACCCCAGTGTTAGTGGGGTCTGTGGGGTCTATGTAGGTCTGTACCCACTGTTAGTGGGGTCTGTGGGGTCTGTGCGGTCTGTATCCCAGTGTTAGTGGGGTCTGTGGGGTCTGTATCCCAGTGTTAGTGGGGTCTGTGGGGTCTATGTAGGTCTGTACCCAGTGTTAGTGGGGTCTGTACCCCAGTGTTAGTGGGGTCTGTGGGGTCTATGTAGGTCTGTACCCAGTGTTAGTGGGGTCTGTGGGGGTCTGTACCCCAGTGTTAGTGGGGTCTGTGGGGTCTATGTAGGTCTGTACCCAGTGTTAGTGGGGGCTATGGGGTCTATATAGGTCTGTACCCAGTGTTAGTGGGGTCTGTGGGGTCTATGTAGATCTGTACCCCAGTGTTAGTGGGGTCTGTGGGGTCTGTACCCCAGTGTGAGTGGGGTCTGTGGGGTCTATGTAGGTCTGTACCCAGTGTTAGTGGGGTCTATGGGGTCTATATAGGTCTGTACCCAGTGTTAGTGGGGTCTGTGGGGTCTGTGGGGGTTTGTACCCCAATGTGCCAGTGGCTGGTCGGTCAAGGCGCGTCGCACGGCACTGTGGTGTGGCACGGGGCACACGAGGGGATGGTGTGGCCAGCACCACCCCCCCCCCCCCCCCCCCGTGTTCTCGCCCAGTGCTGACGGTTTGCACGTCGTGACAGGTACTCACTTGAAGGTTTGTTTACAGGCTCAGTCGACCTAGGGGAGGCCCAGGACCGGTTCTGATATTACACGCCACTGATGTTAAGCCGTAGCCGGGAATCGAGCTCAGGTGGTGGGGTAACAGCGCAGTGCGCTAACCACTACGCCCACCGCTCCCCACCATACACCTTAACTATCGTACACGAGCCGCATTACACTTAGAGGCATTGTGCAATTTGTTGACGGTGTCTCTGTGGGTTTTTTATGAGCTCTGGGATTTTAAAATCAATTTCTATATATATTAAAGACGTCGAATAAAGCAATGGTATTTTCTGAAGAGAAAGCCGACACGAACAATTGTTTTGCTGCTTTCCACGGAGTGAAAGCGAGTCAAATGCGTTCACTTTAGAACGAACACATTCTCGGCAGCCTCATAATGCCTCTCCGAGGCGGCATGGCATTTTAAGGCGATCCATTTACAGATACACCACTCAAATAATGTGATTCAATTGCAGCAGCGGGGGGGAGGGGGGCGGTGTGGAAAGAAAAAACGACAGCACAAAGGACCCCCCCCCCCCCCACCCCGTACGCACCATCCCGACAATTTTCACCGCGCGAATTAAATCTCATAACCCGCTCGCTCCTCTCCGCGAAGTGTCTAGCCGCCGTCGTCATCACAGCGTCCAATGGACCTGTCGAGAAGAGGAGTGAGGATCATCAGAGAACAGTGGGGCATCTGTAAATGGATCACACTGCTTGTCTTTTCAAAATGTTTTTATCATCATTATTAATGTCCATCTCGCTACAATACCGAACGCAGCAATATCTCTGGGCCGCGGTGACAGCACACGAGAAACGTTGGACGTGCGGGTGGCAAAGAAACGCGCCGGTGGTCGGGGCGGACAAGATGCTGTGACGCGAATCCAAGGGCCATGAGATAACTGCCGAGGCGTCGGGCAGCAGTGAGCCAGCCACCTTGTCTCTCTCATCATCATCATCACGGAGGCTAATAGATGTTAGCTACCTCGCCTGGTATGCAGGAGGTCGTGGGTTTGATCACAACCCTGACGCCTGCTCTATATTTGGAGTTTGCGGTGTCTTTTTCTCATCATCATCATCATCACGGAGGTTAAGAGATGTTAGCTACCTCGCCTGGTATGCAGGAGGTCGTGGGTTTGATCACAACCCTGACTCCTGCTGCTGCATATTTGGAGTTTGCGGTGTCTTTTTCTCATCATCATCATCATCGTCACGGAGGTTAAGAGATGTTAGCTACCTCGCCTGGTATGCAGGAGGTCGTGGGTTTGATCACAACCCTGACGCCTGCTGCATATTTGGAGTTTGCGGTGTCTTTTTCTCATCATCATCATCATCACGGAGGTTAAGAGATGTTAGCTACCTCGCCTGGTATGCAGGAGGTCGTGGGTTTGATCACAACCCTGACTCCTGCTGCATATTTGGAGTTTGCGGTGTCTTTTTCTCATCATCATCATCATCATCACGGAGGTTAAGAGATGTTAGCTACCTCGCCTGGTATGCAGGAGGTCGTGGGTTTGATCACAACCCTGACTCCTGCTGCATATTTGGAGTTTGCGGTGTCTTTTTCTCATCATCATCATCACGGAGGTTAAGAGATGTTAGCTACCTCGCCTGGTATGCAGGAGGTCGTGGGTTTGATCACAACCCTGACTCCTGCTGCTGTATATTTGGAGTTTGCGGTTGGTCTCTCGCTCTCTCTCTTTCCTCGTGATCCCATGGATTTTTCTTCGGGTCCTCCCGTTATTTCCCCTCTACACTTTTAAACAACACGCGTTCAGAGTATCTGTCTGCTATAAATGTGCACGTGATAACCCAACGTCGTTGAGCTATCATTTGTGATAGCCAGGTCGTTTCTAAAAAAGGGTTATATAGCTCAGTGGGCCTTACCTGGTAGAATACAAAAAAAAATCGTTTTCTTTCTAATTTATTTTCTCCCGGTGGTGTGAGAAGAACCGCGGGCTATTTGGGGATGCCTGAGCACCCACCCCCACCAGCCACACACACACACCTGCGTCGGCTGCTGCAAAGCAAAAACCCGGCTCCAGTTCCTCTTGGGTAGGAGGCCTAGTAGAGAGCCGTTGTGTGTTGGGCCCAGCATTGTCCGTCTGTGCGCCACCGTGGTGAGTTGTTATCAACCTCGCCTGGCACGCAGCAGGACTTGGGCTCAATCCCGGACCCCGACGATGCCTGTTGTATGTTTGGAGTTGGCGTGATCTCTCCCTCCCCTACCCGCTACCCTCGAGGTGGTCGCGTTTCTCTGTTACGATTCGCTTCCCACTCTCGATCACCTCCTATAAAGCCACACTTTATTATTTTTTCTTGAGAATGTTTTTTATCTCCCTCCTTTCGTTTTTCTTTTTTTTTTGTACATAGTATATTTGCGGATGAGGTTTTCCTCCTAAAGCCTAAAAGACCCGGAGTGAAGAACACGGGAAAAACTCTATTTTTTTGTCCGCAAATCTTATCGATTTTTCAGCTCGTATGCGCAAGCCGCCTGTAATGGGCAGATCAAGCAAGCACATCGCGCGAACCAGCGGCTCAGCCAGTGGTTATGAAATAATAATAACAACGGCAAAAAATGGAGTCCCGTGCAAATTTAAAAATAATATAAATGTTAGATTTTTTTCTTTTTGAGTGGGGGGGGGCGGATTGAGTCGAAGATGTAATTCAGCCTGGGAGACACTGCTCGGAACGTCTGTTGCCTAACGCAGCTTTACTTTTCGTGGCTTTTTGATTATTGAATTCGGCATAAACGTCGCAGGTTCCTGAGATCTCATTCAGCGGTGGAGTCGCGAAGCATCCCGGCTGCAAAAGTGTCTTGACGACTATGTTGTGTCGATGATCGTCATCATCATCCACGCGATGCCGCTAGAGGTTTGGCTCACGATGAATAAGAACGACAGTCACAGAGTAGCAAGTTTGATGAACCAAAATGAAATCATTGTTGAAGGGACATAGCTGGAAAACACACAAGAGGATATGCATACCCAGGGCTATTATTGAAGGCTGACTGGAACAAATGATTTAAACAGAGAGGGCGACAGCATTGGGCAGTTGCTTTTGGAAGGGTTAATTTAATCAGGAAAAGCAACGTCGCATTGTCTGAAAAAGAAAGTTGTCAATCGGTGCATATTACGGACCGCGATGTACAGATCAGACACACCGACGGAGACAATGAAACGAAAAGCCGAAAATCATACAAAGAGACGTTGAGACGTGCAGGTCCGCAGTGACGTTGAGAGACAGAAAAAGGAACACACAGATCAGAGAACGTACCCAACGTTAGAGGTCACACTCACTGTCGAGGATAATAAATGGGCTTTGGAAGAAAAAAAAACCCACCGTGGCTGTGAGTGATAATGACCGACGGAGGAGAGTTGTGAAACATCGGCGGGCGAAAGGAGAGAACGTCACTCCCTCGGGTGGCTCAGCCATCGTGGAGATGGAGCGATGAGATCGTCACGTGGTGTAAAGGAGCCAGATGGATTGCGGCGTCGCAGAGCCCTAAAAAGATGGAGACGTTTTTTCGGAGGCTTTAACCCAGCAGCGGAGAGACCGATGCCTGATGAGCATGACAAATACGTGCACTTGATATTTTTCCACAGTGGTTCTTTGGCAGTCCGCGAGAGTGATGGCCATTGCGGTGCTACGATCGTCAAGTCTCAAGGCCCCTTCAAATCCTCAGCACCGCTTCGTGTTCCCAACCCGTACACAAAACAAATGTATAATCGGCAGCGCCCACGGTTCGTTTTACCCGTGTGGTGTTCACAGCCGCTGAACCACCTGCTGGTTGTGGCCTGACAGCCACACCGGAACCGCATCGCGGGTCCCTTCATCTTGGAACATCGCTGCCCCCGCACCCGACAGTTTCCCGTTCGCCCGCGCGACACACGCGCGTGACCCCGGCGGAGTTAAAATGCAAAAGCCAAAGCTTGTAATCGGCAGAGGCGTTTGGGATCCCGCGTGCTCCTCTGATATCTCGTGATGTACTGACCCCCCCGTGCGTGGCAGGAGGTGGAGGAGGACGGTGAAGGAGGAGGAGGAGGGGAGGGGGGTGCAGTGCGCGCGGTGTTTTTATTGATTGCTTTTGACAGCGTTATCTGAGAATCGATGGCGGGACCGCACAGGTGTAAGTTTGCTATGAATTATTCTGTCTGTGAGATCTTGCTCAGGCTTGAGTGTCCCTTCCCCGTGCGCTCGCGCTTCATCTCAAGGGGAGGGAGTCCCCGGTCAGTGGCTCCGCGTGCCGTGAGCTCTCTGACAGTGGTGGCAGGGAGGGCGCTGGCGATCTGGACACACGGAGCAAACCTGGAGGAGAAGGGCCGTGCCGGTTAATATCAGCGGCGGTAGTCAGTGTGTTTTTTTTTATTCATATATATTTTTATTGTTTTACTTAATGGTTTGCTAAGCACAGGGCCACAAAGGTTACAAACGCCAAGCGGACAGCAACAAACAGCACCACTGAAGGTATAAAAAATGAGTTCACGCGTTTGCCGAATGCTTATCTGCCCGCTGTTCAACTTTTGATGCGTCTGTGTCGGATCCGTGTGTCGTAGCAGGTATGACCGAGCGCTGCCAGACAGTGATACCCCGTCCGCTGAAAAAAAAAAGAAGCAAACTTTGAGTCCTTAGGAAAATGAAGCCCTCTTACAGAGTGCACTAAAATGCGTTGCCGACAGCGCCCGAGCGGTCGAGAACCAACTGAGGGCTCGTGCACTGAGCGGATCACGTGGCGTGGCCACGCGGGGTGGGCACGCGCCCTGGATGATCGGCCGTGGATGTTTGAAATTCAGGATTCCTGCAGAGGCCCCCACGGGAATATTCCTGTGCCGGGCGTGCTTCTGTCCCAGGCCGCTCCAATTTCCACGTAATTTTTTTCCCCCCATTTTAACCAGAGTTCCGTAGAAACGTGCCAGGGTTTATCTGCGTCTCTCTATCGAGTCACTCTTCGGCTGCATGCGGCTCGCAAGCCGTGCGTTTTTGTTTTGTGCCACTGCCGTTAATATTCACCGTCGTAAGAGATGCTTAAGGTGGAGATGCCTTCGCCACAGAAAGGAGACACGGCCCCGTAGTGGACAGGGTGACTTCCCCCTCCCTTGCTTCATCCACCTCGAGTATGTCCTGCGAGCCGTGTTGTCGTCAAATGTGATGCCGCGTGGAAGTGTGCGTGGTGGTGGCTGTGGTGGTAATTGCCGGCACGTGGAGGGAAGAGTCGGGGCTGGAGTAAGCAAACGGACTCGACTGATGGCGCGGGTGGTGTGCGTCTCATCCGCCTCTCGCTCTCGTAATTCCACCTTGCTGCATTAATACAAATTCCTGATGTAGGATCTCGGCATTTTAGAAAAATCGAATTTGAAAAGAAAAGAAAAAACCTTACGATTTTTATTTTTTTACATTGCTTCCCGTTCGACTGTCCACATATTCATCATCAGCAGCAGATATAAATAATGCTTACTTTCTTGGTTTAATCAGCCAGCCCACGGGCTATCTTATGCCAATATTATCCAGCGGTGTTTTCGCACGCAAATCCTGGACTGGTTTCGACATTTTGGGTCTCATCAGCAGCCTAGGACTTGTTAGACAAATGCTGCTGTTTGTTCAACGCAGGGTTCCATTTCTCACCGAATATGTTTGCGCGGTCGCTGCCGGACTGGAGTAAGTGTTCGTTGACCGAGTGGCCACACGCCAGAGCGAGAGATTCACTGGATGTGGTGTGCGAGGTTCGGAAATAAATACATGAATGAATAGTTTGCGGGTCGCCGCCCCGGACGAACCCGGCTGAAATGTGGCCCTGGTTATGAGCACGCCACGTCTATCCGGCGACACTCCGCCACTTCTGGAGTCTTCACAAGGTCAAGCCGAGAGCGTGATCCTCCTTCCCCTGGGGCTTTCTCATCATTCACACAAATCGTGGTATCTGAATTATCCTGCAAGCTGCCACCGTGGATTAAGACTTAGTATAAACTCACGAAAAATATATAAACAGTATGGCATTTTCATCGAAAAAAAATACAAGCGGAAGGAGGAAAAAAAAATACGAAATCTGCTCGGGCCGTTCTTTTGCGCGTTCCGTGAATATCTGAAGCGTGTCTGACCGCCGTGACATTTGTGCTACGCGAGAGAAGAATGGCAGGGACATCAAATGGGGTTTGATACAAAACATCTGTGGTGTCCCCGCGGTCTCGCCGACAGTGTCATGTTGTCACAGTTGGGGCCTTCGTGAGCTCACGCTCTGCCAAGTTCTTCCCGTTCGGCTGGGGAAGGGAGGAGGAGGAGGCGTGGGATGGGGGGGGGGTGCCGTTGAATCGCCACCCCCAGCCTCCACCACCAACCCGACAGCCGTCACAAGCATCTGCAGCCCCCTGTCTCTCTGCCAATAACGGGAGAGTGGAGGGAGATCGCGCCCGAGCGCTGGACCATGACGACACACAGACACGGTCGGAGAGACGAGCGACGGTTAGAAGCATAACACATGATGATGATGATGGTGATAATACGACGCTTAAATTTCTCAACAATTCTTAGCACTTTAAATCACATCCCATATATTTGAAGCCAGCCCCCCCTCCCCCATCTCCAGTGGCAGCTGTCCCTGTGCGGCACACGGTGGCTTGGTCTGCAAGTGGGCATTAGTCTGCCTGATTGCTATGTGTACTCCCAGTTGAGTAATTTAGCAGCAGCGGCGGCGATCACAGTCTGTGGTGTGTGTGTGTCAGTGTGTGTGTGTGTCAGTGTGTGCGTCAGTGTGTGTGTCTGTGTATGTGTCAGTGTGTGTGTCAGTGTGTTTGTGTCAGTGTGTGTGTCAGTGTGTGTGTCAGTGTGTGTGTCGGCTCGCTGCGCTATGAATCCTGGCTACCCTGGTTCGATTCCCGCTCACGGCCAACATCAGCGACGATTATCTGAACCGGTCCTGGGCCACCCCTATGTCGACTCAGCCTCAAATGAGTACCTTGTGCGGTATGTAAACATCGCCAATGAGGTGACAGAGGCGGTCGGGCGTGGTGCTGGCCACCCACACATTTGTGTGCCGTTCCGGCCTTCATACGTGCTCGCTAACAGCACTTGCGCCTATAGTCTGTTAAGGCTACACGGGTGAATTTATCTTTGTGCTTCTTATCACGGCTATTAAGCCACAGGCCCAAACACCCAACATGGCAAGCAGCCAGCAACAAACAGCTTTTCTAATTATATATATAGTTTTATTCATGCAGGAGAGTCAGGCTGAATCGTATGACTTTTTTTTAGAGGGTTCTGCTGCTGCTCCATTTGTTTTTTTTTTATGCTTTCAGCCAATTAATGCTGAATGTTTATAATACAAGTGGAAGGAAACCGGAGCACCCGGAGGAAATACTACGTGTGCGAGGGGGAAACACTCTATCCCCATACAGATGGAAACAGATGGCGATTAATCCACTTGCTGTACTGCTTTATGGCCAGCCAGGGTACGGAACCTCATTGACGCTCACGGGAAGGACGTTTCACAGCTCATCTGTGCTCTGATCCACCAACCCTCCCCAAAAACAAAGATCCCCCGTATAGCCGTTATAGACTATATGGGCAAGTGCTGCAAGCGAGCACCTATGAAGGCCGGAACGGCACACGAAGGTGTGGGTGGCCAGCACCACGCCCGACCACCTTTGTCTCCTCATTGGCGATGTTTACACACCGCGCAAGGTACTCATTTGAGGCTGAGTCGACCTAGGGGTGGCCCAGGACCGGTTCAGACATCACTCGCCACCTACGTTGGCTCGCCGCGTCGGGGAATCGGAACCTCGGGTCAACAGGTCCATAGCGCACAGCTCGTGAACCAAACGCACCACCGCTACCGTGGCAGATCGTGGTTTGGAGGGCGAACGAATGAACACACACCCTGGGTGGATCTGAGTCGTGCCTCGCCTGCGCACTGCTGCCCTTCGGAAACTCACTCGGCCAATGATGTCCCCTCGCGCCGATCCATTTGGCCAATAATGTTCTACTGCTGCTGTCGGATTGGCCGACCCCTGCGATCCTGTGGGGAGTGGGAATGGGGGGGGGGGGGTCTCTTTTATCGGCAGTGGGATGAGAGTGAGAGCTGGGGGTGGGGGGGATGAGAGCAGCAGGGAGGGATGGTGGGGGTGGAGTTTAAAGTGTGAAATGCAGTTAAGGCCGATTGAGGCTGAGTTACCGAGCAGACGACCAATTTACCAGTTAGCGTGGCCCGTCAGACGAGGCGGGCAGCCCTCGGAGGATCGCCCCCCGCCCCCGTCCCATCTCGCGTGGCGCCGCCGCGTCTCAAGACAGCTCCCCCACCCCCCCCACCACCATTCCCCCTCCCTCCACCCCCCACCACCACACCCCACCAACTCAAACCCCTCTCACCCAACAAGACACGGGACGTCTCAATTTGAGGACGTAACAATTTGCTAATAATGCCGGCAACTTCTCACGCGGGCGTCGCTCACGGCCGCCGTGTCCGCGGCAGCCTTCATTACGCTGAGCGCGCTGATGGCGGGGGGTTCGCAGGGTTTATTTAATGGCTGTTTAAAGAAGGGACGCGGTGGGGGGGGGGGGCGGTGAGAGCTTTCTTGGCGTGACATGAATCCTCCAGATAGGCAACCCCGGGTGTCGCGAATCTTGAGAAATGAGGACGGGTCTGTCGTCACGATGTCACCAAATGTTTTTTTTTGTGTGTGTGTGTGCTGGATTTTTTTTTCTCTCGCTCGCCTCGCTCGCCTCGCTCCCTGCCCCTCCTCTACCGCCGTCGTCTCCGCGCCGCGGAGGGATCGAGTCACCTTCCGTCTCTCGTCTCATCATCGTGGTGCAGCGGCGGCGGCGGTCTCGGCGCCAGGGAGTTCACACCTGCCACAGGGCGTCGCGGAGCCACTCGCAAAGTTGTTACGCCGCTAATTAAATTGAGTTTGAAGTTTTTTTTTCTCTTCCTCCG
The DNA here is from genome assembly GCF_965212315.1 of Lampetra planeri. NCBI lineage: Eukaryota > Metazoa > Chordata > Hyperoartia > Petromyzontiformes > Petromyzontidae > Lampetra > Lampetra planeri. Next base: position 2,319,308 of record NC_136145.1, on the reverse strand, counting down.
CGCGCGCGCGATGGGAGAGAGAGAGAGAGCGCGCGCGCGATGATGGTGATGATGATGATCTGCATTCGTCCGACGGACGCTGCACATGTCGAAAGGGAGTCTTGAAGAGGAGCGCGATTTCGAGCGCTGGAGAGAATTGCGCTCTTGGGTTGAAACTAACATTTTGACAACGCCATCCGCGCGTCCGTCTCGGCTCCGGTTTTGTTGTTGATTTGCTGAACATGCCACGTTGTCAAATCTTGGATTGGACTGAGCAAGATTTTCGATGTTACCGTATCATCATCATCATCATCATCAACGGTAACAGCAGCAGCTGACATGCTCAATCCACTGCTGGATGAAGGTCTCCGCGAACAATGTAGTTGTCGTGTGTTCACTACGGTATTGACTGAATAAGGAAATGTTCGGATCGTTTATACGAAGCTTATGTTATATATTTTCAGTGTGAATTATCGTCGTCATTGTTTGCAACCTCCATGCCCAGTTATGCTCTATGGTCGCGCGTGATGGCAGCTGATCACGTCACAGAGCATCAACCATCACGTGACCTCCGATCATCGCAGCAGCAGCAGCGGATTTTATCTGCTGGCCATCGAACAAAGACGGTCGCCGCATCGCACGGCGCTTTCAGATGCGCTTCTGCGGCCGTCTGGAACGCTCTTCCTTCCGATATTAGGAAGCCACTTGAGCCGTGCACTCTTAAATCATCATCTAGATTGAAAACTAATTTCTTCAGAACTGATTTTTGTGTTTAGTTTGTTGTCCTTTCCCCGCACCTCCGAGTAACACGGTTGGCTACGTACGGTGCGAAAGAAGTTCAACAAACATGCAGATGCCAATTCTCGTGGCCTGCTCGCCACTACGAGAGGGCTTCACGAGAGGGAGCGTTCGTCCGTGTCGTTTTGCCATCCCCTACACCGTTGATGCACCTCCGTGCTGTGCATTAAATAACCATTACAAACCACTATCTACTCACTGCTGGATTAAAGCTCTCTGGCAAGTCGTAGCCGTCTCTGCCACGGTGCCTGCGATGCAGCAGTTCCACACAGCCACCTGCACACGAGCTTATTCCAACGCTTCATCTCCCGCAAGCAGACGGACTATCTTTCTTTCTCTGCGACGCGTTCCATTCATCGGCTTGCCACTCAGCAATAATCCTTGACCTGACTATATATATAAAAAAATACTTTCATTTTATTTCACGATCCTCCAAATGCACCGGTGAATCAACACACATTTCCCTTATACATCACAAGCGCGCGTCAACAATAACGATGGAAAGGGCGGCTGGGGAAAATCAATGAGTGCAACAAAGGTGGCGCAAAATCTTAGCCCGACGGAAATTCTTCCGCCACCGTGAATAGGTCACTCCCGAACGTGATTTGACAAACATCACAGATCCGTCCCGTGTTGTGTTCGTTGTTGTTGTTGTGTATTGTGTTGTGCGCGCGCGTGCGTTTGTGTGTGACGGGGCGCCATCCCGGCTCGCTTTCATAGGTGCTCGCTGACAGCACTTGCCCCCAACAATTCGAGCGGGCTCTACGCGGAACCTTTGCCTGTAATCTTCGCCGCACCACCTCCCTCGTTTCGCCATGCCGGGAGCTTTCATAGGCGCTCACTAGCAACAGCGTTGACCGCACAACTGCGCATGCAAAGTCAGAGCTTGCCCCAAGAATCCGAGCGGGCTGTACGGGGAACCTTTGCCTTTGGTACCGGGCCCACGTCACCCGCGCCGTGCCGTCGAGTGGACGGTAACAACCCGTGGAATGTTCGTCAAGTCCTCAGCCTGGGGTGGACTTTGCCGTGTCACTCTCTTAAGCCATGCGCTCCAACTCAAATCAGTCGAAGAAGCCCGGAGTCCCTCCTTGACACACACATTTTCCGCCCCGATATTATCCGCTCAGGCAACCGGGGAACCCGAGGAAATGGTTTGTGTATGCATCCAAATTGCGTAAGTATATACAGGGTGCTTCGACAGAATGTGAACACTTCTGAGAATTTGCGACAATACCACGGGAAATGTGGCTCCTGGTGGAGATTCCAGGCACGCGTTGACAATGATGGCGAGCAAGTGGAGAATCTTTGACTTTTTGAAGCTATTAACACGACATTTGTTATCATGTTACAGTGTAGTATTATCAGTTATTTTTCCATTAAAACGATAGTCCCATGTAAGTGTAATTTTTTTTTTTAAGTACCCTGTGTGTTTGTGTGTATGTTTATATATTTATGTGGGCAGAGGCAGTGTAGCGGTTAGCGCTATGCTGCGCTACGAACCTGACAAGCCGAGTTCGATTCCCGCTCACGGCCAACACCACCAGTGACGATTATCTGAACCGATCCTGGGCCTCCCCTAGGTCGACTCAGCCTAAAATAAATACCTGGTGCGATGTATAAAAACATCGCCGCTTGGGAGACAAAGGCGGCCGGGCTTGGTGCTGTCCACCCACCCCCTCGTGTGCCGTTCTGGCCTTCATAGGTGCTCGCTAACAGCACTTGCTCCAACAGTCTGTTAAGGCTATACGGGGGACCTTTGTTATCTTTGTTGTTTTCACGTATGTACTGGAATGCACGCATGCACATAGCCAGCACGGCGCACGAGAGCGTGGTTGGTCAACTCCACGCCCGACCGCCTTTGTCTCCCCAGCGCGGATGTTTACACACCGCTCCAATGTACTCATTTTAAGGCTGAGCCGACCTAGGCCGACCAATCCAATAGCAGCAGCAGCAGCTGCGGCAACAGATCTGCCGAGTAGATCGGCACGAGAGGCACCATTGCCTGTTGAGTTCAGAGAGCACAAGGAATGTGCAGGCGAGGTAGATTCAGATTCATCTTGAAGTTATTTACCTTCTAATCACGAGCCAGCGTGGTAGCGGCGGTACGGTGCTTAGTTAGCGCGCCGTGAAAGACGCGACGCAGAAGATCCCTGGGATTCTTGACCTTCCGCGAAGTTCATGGTCCACCCTAAATCGCATCCGCTGCACGAAACCATGGCAGTAGATGCGGTTACCTGATGCACGAATGGAAAATTAAAAACTATCCCACAGTGTGCTACTGTGGTCATCCAGAACAGACCGTACCACGTGTGACGACGCAATGCCCCCGATCCACAAATAGGAATGAGACATCGCAGCGACAGCACTCCGCTTGCTCCTGGCGCGGTTGCCTGGGCTTGACCACCTGAACGTGACATTGAAGTCGTTGCTGTTGCGTCTACATCAGCTGCCAGAGGACAACAACAACAAGAACAATAATAATAAGAAGAAGCGCGCCGTGCCCTGAACCCGTCGACCTATAGGAGATGGTTGGAACATTTTCTGTCACTGGTGTTGACCGCGAACGGGATTTGAACCCGGGTCTCCGGGCTCGTGCGCTAACCACTGCGCCACCGCTCATCACGATGTGCACGCGCGCGCGCACACACAGGCACGCGCGCGCGTAGGCGACAAGACCGCTGCGTAATTGCATCCTAATTATCGCAAGCAACACCGCAGATGTTGCTGCTAATCCAAAATAATTGCAAAAACAACACAAAAAATTTCCCCGCGTTATATATATTTATTTCCCCCCCCCCCTCGCGGCCCCGCGTGGTGGTGGCTGGCGGTTGTGACCAGAATCGTTGAGCTGAGCGCACCCTGAGCAGCGGCGTTCGTGGCTGGTCGCACGCGCGTTTCCGTGCGACCGCTGAGACTCCGATGCAGCGAGGGCCCTCTCAGCGGCGGGGAAGGTGGAGGGCGGGCGGAGAAACTAACAGAGGCACAGGAACTCACAGCCAGCTCAAAATCATTATAACAATGATAATCATCATCATCATAATCATCATCAAACAAGCACAAATGAAAAAGAAGAATAGGTTTTACCATATTCTTTTGACACTGACAAAAAGGTGCCGTTTTCACAAGGACATAATCCACAACAACAACAAACAGCTCCCTTGGTTTAATCGAGTAAACACGCACCTGAAAATAAAATGGAACAGGATAAATACAGCGGACACGACGTCTAATCCGTCTCTCGCCATGCAACGTACACGCATTTCTTACGCATCCCATCAGCCAGCTGCACTTTACCGCACCACACGCGACCAGCCGATCGTCGAACAGCTCAGAGGTCGGCAGCCCGCTGTTCCGGAGCCGCGTGCGGCTCTTTAAGGAACCGCTTCGTGACGTTAGTTATTAAGGACCGCCACCGTCTCGTATTAACGACATGCACCGCGGCTCTTGAAATATTGAGTTGTTTAAAAAATTAGCTTTTTTTGGACCAAATTCGAAAACAAACAACAACTAAAATGCGTCTTCTTCTTGGTTCTTTCGGTAAAGTCACGTAGAAGGGAAGTAATAAAATAATAAAAATAAAACACAATAAAATAATTCTCAGGACGTCCTCAGGTGAAGACGGCTGCTTGCGTTGTGGTCGTGAGAATTATTTTATTATGTTATATTTTTATTATTTTATTACTTCCCTTCTGCGTGACTTTACCGAAAGAACCAAGAAGATGAATCCCTGCAGTCACGAAAGCTTTAAATCGAAAAATGCGTCTCTTCTTGTGATTTAGGTTTGCCGACCCCTGGACGAACCTAACTGGTGATTTATGCCGCTGGGTGGACAAAGACGATGGGAAACCAGGGGAAGATTTCACGAACCTTGCCCCATTATTTCAACTGCGACCCCCAAACTGGGCGACTTCTGTGTTTTGCAAGTCCAGCGCGCCGCTAGCCATCGCATGGCTGCTGTGGCACCGGCAACCATCAACGTTTTTTTTCTTCTTCTCAATTTTCTAAAAAAAAGAAATGCAGGCCGGGGTGACTTTTTTGTTTGTTTGTTTGTTGAGTGCTCGGGTTTTCTGCCGTGGGGTGATTTTGAAATTGTGGGGCTGGACGAAGGGGTGGTGGTGGTGGTAGTGGGAAATTGGCAACGCGTTAAACAACAACCAAAAAATAATAATTATTAAAGCTTCATACTCTTAGGTTTTTTTCGGTAAAGTGGCGTAGGTAAAAAATAAAATTAAAATTAATAAAAGTAAAATAAAAAATCACGACGTTTCGGAGACAACACAAGCTTCCGTCTCCAGGTGGAACCGTCACAGCACGATTGCTGTATCTTTACTTGATCCTGTTCCTTGACTTGATACAGCAATCGTGCTGTGACGGTTCCACCTGAAGACAGAAGCTTGTGTTGCCTTCGAAACGTGATTTATTTGATTTTACTTTTATTAATTTTTATTTTATTTTTTACCTACGTGACTTTACCGAAAAAACCTAACAGTATGAATCCTTGCAGTCACGAAAGCTTCAAATCTAGAATTATTAAAGCTGTTAGAAGCTTCTTGGCGAACCCACTGATCGCTGGAGAGGTGTTGGTGGTGGTGATGGTTGGTGGTGTGTGTGTGTGGGGGGGGGGGATGAGAAGCCCGACAACTGTAAAGTTTAGGGACAGCTGCTGTGCATTTCTCAGCGTTCGCGTTTGAAGCGCTCGACTCGCCTTCACGAGTTGCAACGGCGATCGTACGGGGCTCTCGCGGTGTGTTTTCGGACGTTTGTTCGGCATGAAATCCGAGGTGCTCGCGCTCGGCAACAGAAGAGGTTTGCCCGGCACGTGCGTGGAGCGAAACGTCGGACATCATAGGGGAGCAACGGCGCGGTACAACCCGAATTGACATCGAAGAGTCGTACAGCACAACCGCGGATACCTATGCAGTTTGCAATTCCCTCTCTCTGGCCTGTGAACCCTTTGCGGTTGAGATTGTTGGGTTTCTTGTGGAATGGCTGATTGCGTACGAACCACATGGGCCGCGCTTTAGCGCCTTTCTCCCCACTCGCTGCGGCAAGAGGTTCGCGGTTCAGACCCGGCAGCCGCCGCCCTGGTTAATACTGGTGGGAGGGGGGGGGGTAACCAAATAAACACCACGCGCCGTCTGTTTCACGTTCAATGTCTCACGCGGTGTAATTCGCGTCTGCCGAAGGCACGATTCAAAAGTTGGCAATATTTGAATGGACGAACACAAATTCTCGCAAATTAAGTATTTGGTTAAAAACCAACTTAGCAACGTCGCGCCCTTACCTCCAGCCTTGAGACACGCGTGCAACAGCGCCAATGGCACGATACCCAAGCGTTATCCACACTCACCGCATCGTCAATATCTGGTACCGTGAAGCTGGTTTGATACATTTCTCTGTTTCTACCGTGGCGCATATTGCATACAAAAAAAACAAATTGTCCTTGTTCACATAACGCGTGTGTCATGGTCATAACGTTTTAGAGTTGTAGTATCATCTTTCTCCACGAGTGTTGGTTTATTTCGCGAGAGGAGGTGGCGGGGTGGAGGGAGGGAAGGAGGGGGCTGCCCCCCCCCCCTCCACCAGACCCCCTCCTCCACCAAACTCCCTCCCGTCTCAGCCGTCCGTCATTAGCGGCACCGTCCGCTGGCCGTGAAGGGCCGGATTTAATTTGAGGGGTCGAGCGAGCGCGAGGCTGATCTGTCATCGCCAGCTTTACCTCTTCCACCCTCATCCATCGCCGGCCGCTGTCACAGACACAGAGAGGGGCAGAGACGCTCCCAGCTTGGTGGGTGCGGTGGTGGGGTTGGTGGGTGGTGGTGGGCGTTGGGGGGGGGGCGCCCTTCTCCCTCTTACGGGAAGAGATGATTTCTCTTCCCCGTCCCCCGGCTGCGCTCCCATTAACCCGCTCCGCCCGCGGAGTGGAGACTCACTGTGGAAATATAATTACAGTGGCGCGCCGCTCGCAATTAGACGGGACGTGGTGACGGCCGCCTCCCCCCCCCACCCACCACACACATTGCAAGCGGACGGGAGGGGAGCGCGAGGCGAGCCCCTCCGTTTAGGGTTGGGATTTTTTTTTTCGTTTTAACGCAACGTGGGGGCATTAGCGGCGGCGAGAGATTCGCCCGTGTCGCGTTACAGAGCTCTCTGCCTTGCCCCGCCCAGAGAGAGAGGGAGAGAGCCAACCGAATTCGTCACAGGGGAAAGTTGGGCTGGAGAGGGATTTGGGGGGGGAGAAGCCACTCTTGTGGTGGTAGTCACAAACGACGCATGACGACATTCGCTGAGGACTAGGGTATAGAACATCTGTGGGAAAAGAGCTTTATCGCTCATCGGATTCCTCCAGTATGAATACGTGTACAGATTCTGAGGTCGGATATGGACATCTGTGGGAAAATAGCTTTATAGCTCATCGGATTCCTCCAGTACAAATACATATTCTGATTCCGTGGTCAGGATATGCGAGCGTCTATGGGAGACGTGACAGCTTCGCGCCGTGCGTGACTGTGGTTCTGATGGATGCAACGCAAAACGCGTGATGGCTCGAACGCACTTGGGGAGGAGGAGGAGGAGGCGGAGGCGGAGGGAAGTCTTTGCTGTGGTGTCCATGAGTGAAGGGAGTTCCCGAGAGATTAACAGGGCATCGCTGCGTGTGAACGGGTCACATTTGTGGAACACCTTTGGACGTTGACAGTTACACACCCAGCGCAGATGAACTGCGCTGGGTGTGGGCGGTTAATTGGCCATGGCCGAAATATGACGGCGGGATTTGCGACGTTGCACTGCATTCGATTTCGAGAATGTGCCGCTGGTGGTCGTTAACTTCGTGCAAGTGTGGAGCTTGTGAGACGATTGGTGGTGGTCGTGGCTGAGATGATTCGTCGTGGCCAAGATGAGTGGCGGTGGTGAGTAAAATGAGATCAGTGGTGTGGCGGCGGAGATGAGATGAGTGGTCGTGGCTGAGATGAGTGGTGGTGGCTGTGATGCGTGTTTGGTGGTGGTGGTGGTGGCTGAGATGAGTGCTGGTAATGGTGGTTGTGATGAGTGGTGGCGGTGGATGAGCTGGGTGGTGGTGGTGACTGAGGGCATCATCCAGGCAGCCACATGACCTCATTTAGTGCCGGGGGCCTCATTTCAAGGCTCCATACGACATATGGATATTCCAAGGGTCACGTAAAAAAATTCCGTTTCTGAACTGGGAGGGTTCGGAATCCAATTTTGAGAGCCATCTGTGTTAAGACTCTTGCAATTTAGGTTATGCTAAGGTGCCAGCTCTTCGTGAGTGAAAATAATGAGATTTCACGAAAAGGAGTTTTCAGCAGGAACATCAACTTCTGTTTTTTCCCCCGAGTTGTTTAAATCGTATTATTGTGGTCGTCTGAGAAAAGAAAGAAAAAAAATCGCTGACTCAGCCCCCCCGGTGGCTGCTTGTCCATGCTGCTTTGTGAACGATTGTGTTGCAGGGTTTATTTGAAAGGGAGGTTGTAATGTACAGGAAGAAGAAAAAAAAAGATTCCCGATTAAATATTCAGACGTATATCTGGAAAGCTTCAAGACACACCGGCCCGAGCGGGTGCTGTGCGGTCTAATCTCAACTCGCGGCTCGCACGGCAACGGGAGGGCCTTTAGCCAGCAGTGGATTTACAAGCGGGCTGTGCGTGTAATGTAAACACACAATCCTCGTAACAACAACAACAACATTGTAAGTGTTTGGTATTTTTTTTTACTTATACCACGAATTCGCAGTGGCTATTATATACATCCTCCTTCAATCGAGCGTTGAATGAAAGCTTCCCTACGCTTGGTGGTCCATACTTCACCATGCTGGTCAGTGTGAGTTGGGGAGCGAGGTTTGGGTGGTGGGTGGGAGGCGGCGGGGGGTGACCCGGGATCCGGTTCGGATATAATTCTCCACCGATATCATCCATGGCCAGGAATTGCACCCTTATGCAGTGCGCTAATAACTTCACCACCAGTTTAACACGTAGTAGGATTTCGTGACCAATATTAATAATAGAAGGATTTTTTTTTGGGGGGGGGGGGGGGGCGGTTAGATTTCGTAAATATAATTGTCGTTACACCCGCCACCACTCGACACAGCCAGTTAGTAAGATTCGTCACGAATACAAAACGTGCTAATTAGTTATTCATACCTGTCAACCCCTTATCAGTGCCTGCCTTATTACAGACCAATCCAGACCTTATTGGTCACCCCGTGCCCCTTATACATCTGAATGTTCATCCGACAAAGTCCCATCACAAGGGAAGAAATACAGACAAATATAGCACATTTTTGCCCGTATGGAAACGGCTGCACGCCGTATGGACCTGAAAACTACATTTCCCCCGTACGAAAATACGGGCTTACAACCCGTACGAGTTGACAGCTATTGTTAACTAATTGTCGTACCCCCAGGACATTTCCAGCGAAGTGCTGCGGCTCTCCAAACCATCTCGAGAAACGATGCGGTTCTGGGTCGGGATCGTCGGTGAAGAGGTAAGAGAGAGGTGGTGGTGGGGTGGTTTAGACTGTTGGGTCACGCGGTGAGAGGAGAGATACGGGGGGTGGCTTTCGACTCCGAATCCACGTGGAGCCTCCGAAAGAGGAGAGTTTTTTTTTGAAAACCGAGGATGCACGTGGTGGTGGTGGTGAGAGTATGAAGAGTTGAGTTGTTTTAACTCTGACACACTCGAGGAGAGGCGATCACGCTTCGGATCTTAATTAAAGGCGGTTCGAGATCGAGCGAAAAGGGGCGGCCTGGAGTCGCGTGGAAACGGCCACGTTGATGCATAATTCACCTCGCCTCGCACTTTGATGCATTTTACATGAACGATACAAAATCAAACGAAGCGCACAGACGTATGTACGCACGCACGTGTTCACACACACACAAGACAAAGATCCCTCCCAACCGTATAGCCTTCACAGACTGTTGGGAGAAGTGCTGTGATCGAGTAGCACACACAGTACACACACAGTGCACACACAGTACACACAGTACACAGTACACACACAGTACACGCACAGTACACACACACAGTACACACACAATAAACACAGTACACACACAGTACACACACACCCATCACACACAGTACACACATTATACAGTACACACACAGTACACATACAGTACACACAGTACACACATCACACACAGTGCACACAATACATACACAGTACACACACACAGTATACACACAGTACACACACAGTACACAGTATACGCACAGCACACACAGTATGCACACAGTACGCACACAGCACACACAGTACGCACACAGTACGCACACAGCACACACAGTACGCACACAGTACACGCACAGTACAGCGCTTACACAGTACACACACAGTACACAGTATGCACACAGTACGAACACAGCACACATTGTACGCACACAGTACGAACACAGCACACACAGTACGCACACAGTACTACTTACACAGTACACACACAGGACAGACAGTACACGTCCGACCGCATAACCGCATTCCACTCAAACCGCATAATTTCGTGATTTTTGGGTAGAAATTGGTTCGCTGCATAAACGCGGAATCGCACAAAAAACCGAACCCGCATAAAGCGAGGGAAGCAGTATATGAGCAGAACAACACCCTGCCTCCGTATATACAGGGTGCCCCATGCGTCTGGAATCATGGGGGGAAAATAACTAATTCAGATTGGTGTTGTTTCTGCAGGCTCAGTATGCCTCTGAGTAGTAAGGAAGAGCGAGTCCAGACAATTCTGCTCGTGGGAAATGGGAGACAGAGGGAGGTCGCTGTTGAATTGAACAGACTTGCATGCAGACCGCGAGCCAATAACACAGAGGTGTGTTAGCAAAACTTGTCGCAAAGTTGAGGCAAACGGGATCCAAACGAGATAAACCGCGTAGTGGACCTTCGAGGACGTATTTATCAGGAACAATTGTGGACACACTGAGCACGTTCTGTGCTTAGAAGCGTTGTTATTGCCTTCTCTGTATTATTTTTCCGACAGTACAGCACAAACATCGTGTAGATCATACTAATTATCAGCCCCACTGGGTGTGCAGATTAACAAGACCCAGCAGGATGATGTTGAAGCAGGCAAACTCCGCACCCGTAACAACGACATTCAGGGTGTCATCAGCAGTGCCACTGAAACACGGGATGTTATTGGCAAGAGAACTCCACAAATGATGGGGGGGGGGGGGAGTCCCCGTTCAATGCAAAGAGCGTTATCGTCCACGAGATATTCGGTGATACTTGCGCTGGCCGATGTGCACAAGCACAAATAAATAACGCTTCAATTCTAAACAGTCGTCAATCACACCGTGGTCCTAAAAGGAAAAGTATATATGTGGCGACGTTTCGGGTAATGGTCCTTCTTCACAGTATATAGAGAGGGCAGAGAGGTAGAGTGGATACTAGTTAGAGACTGCACGTTGTATTCATGTATATTGAACTTCTTTACCACCGTACGTAGCCACGATGGCGAAATGTTAACTACCTCGCCTGGTATACAGGAGGTCGTGGATTCGATCCCGACCCTGACGCCTGCTGCTGCTGCTGTATATTTGTAGTTTGCGGTGTCTCTCTCCTCGTGGTCGCGTGGATTTCTCTTCGGGTTCTACGGGGGTTTTCCCTCCACATTGACAATAATAATCACGCGTTTAAAGTATTTGGTTGCTACTATGAATTACCGCGTGATTGATCAAACTTCGTTGAGCTATCATTTGCGTAAGCCAGGTCGCTTCCGAAAAAAAAAATAGAACTCTACAGCTCAGTGGACTTTTCCTGGTAAAATAACAAAAAATAGAATTTCAAAATATATTAATACCACGCGATCTCGCAATATTAACGACTCACTCCATCTCCTTCGATGGACGTACCTCTCCGTGGGAGGTCGTCCCAATCCATTGGACCGCCGCTCCCTCCGTCACCCTTCTCGTTGCGTGTTGTTTTCACGCGATCAATGCACTCGACGCATCTTTTGTATTTCAACCAATTATCGGCAAAATGTAAGGAGATGTTCGTCCCCCCCCCTCCTCCTCCCTCTCCTCCTCCCACCACATTACCGTGTCTCGTCGCTTGCAAACGAGATAATGAATCTCAGTGGGGCTTTACACACGACTTCAAGTGCGCGCCGTGATTGAGTTGATTGATGGATTGATTGATGATTGACGTGGCACAACAATGGACCTCGTTACGAGGCAGTGGTGTGAATCCCTCCCACCCCACTCCACGTCAACCCCCGCCCGCCCGGTCCACCACCCCCCTCCAACCCCCCTCCTCCAATAGGACCCCCACAGCGATCCTCTGAACGTACCATCGAAAAAGTCCCTGTCTCCTTTGAAGATGCTGTCAAACGCTCGATTCGAACCCAGACCCTACACGTAATCAGAATATGTATTTACACTACAGGAGGAATCCGATGAGCTATAAAGCTCTTTTTCACAGATGTTCAGTAGGCGCACGGGGTAAGAACGTCACAACAACTAACAGTACAGACACACGATAGTAGTGAAAACAACAAGAAAGGTCAACAATGGAAATAATAAAATAATAAAAATAAAACAATAAAATAATTCTCACGAAGTTTCGGCCACAACGCAAGCAGCCGTCCTCAGGTGAAGAACAGGTCTGTCGAGAAAACAGGCCTGTCTTCTCGACAGACCTGTTATTTTTATTATTTTATTATTTCCATTCTACGTGACTTTACCGAAAGAACCAAGAAGATGAATCCCTGCAGTCACGAAAGCTTTAAATCGAAATGTAAAGGTCAACAAATCACCCAAACACAAACAACTTAAACTAAACCATCCCCATCCTACCAGACAGACAAATCCCACTAGGGTATGAACTTGTGTTTCAAAAGCGACCTGGCCACAAATGATAGCTCAACAAAGTGGCCCATCATTTGGACATTTATAGCACCAAAATCATCGAAATAGTCTAAACGCATGTTTCTAAACGTGGAGGGAAAACCCGAGAGGACCCGGAGAAAACAATCCACGAGATCACGGGGAGATCATGCAAACTATATATACCGGCGTCAGAGTCTAGATCGAACACCCGACCTCCTTCATACCAGGCGAGGAAGACAACATCTCACATCGTTTGATTGTGGCCATGTAGCCCAAACTCAGGACCACACAGTGAACCACCGTCGCCCATGCTCCTTCAACGTGAAGAGGAACAGCGAAGCTACACGAACTCTTTCTCCAGAAGCCCTCTTTGCCGTGGCGAGCAGACCTCCGCATTCGCGTTTAGCAGCTGCAGGTGATTGCCATACCCACTCATACAATACACAATGTGGTCCTATTAATAATGTTTAAGATACATTCATTCATATCAAGGTCCTATCGTGTAGAACGCAGTCCCCAACTGTTTATTCGCTCAATCTCCCTGGCCTCTCCATCTCTCTGCTTTGTAGAAGGCCACTGCCTGAAACGTCGGTTGTTGCACGTCTCCCCCCTCCCACCCACCCGACCCCCCTTCTAGGTGCAATGCTACCGACGAATGTGGTGAGTTGATTTATTTTCTTGCGTTGCTCGTGACTGGATTCGATTGCAATAACGCGAGAGTTATTTATTGATGTGATTATTTATTACAATAAAACTCAAGTGACCGCGAGCTCGACCCTCGAAGCCACGAGGTCACGGGAAGGCGTGACCTTCGGCTGCGCAATATGTGTCCATATGATTGCTGCACGAACAGTATTTATATATACTGTCTGTTGAGCGACAGTCGTTTTTGGGACAAGGTAATAGCCGCATTTTTTTGTACCACGTGCAAGAGCTCATTGAGTCGAATTCATCGTCATTTCGTGACTCGCTGGCTACTAACAGGTAACTATTATCGAGACAATTTAAATGTGTTCGCTAGTAAACATTAAAAAAATGTAGATCTTACCAGGCCGCAGAGTTGTATCGTACAGTCTCCAACTATTCCTGTATTCACTTTAACGTTCTGGCCTTTCTGTGCGCTGTGAAGAAGGGCCATTTCCCGAAACGTCGTCTATTATATATATCATTTTAAGGCCACGGTGTTATTGATGAATGCGTTGAGTTGTTTGTTTATTCATTTACAAGGGGTGATTTTGAGTCAACGTGTTACGTTATCAACGCCTGCCGGCCAACAGCATGCAACCATAAATAATCATCACATACGGACGCCGTTAAACAAACTCATAATTTACTGGCATTGGTCAATCCAATGGGTGGAGTGTTAATCCTTTTTTATTTTTATACAGTGTTTTTCGGGGGGGGGGGGGGGGGGCAAAGGTCCAATGGCCGAATACGCCACGCGACCAGCAACAAACGGCACCTATCGCAGTTGTAGCATGCAACAATTAATACGTACCTTGAATTGAGGCATTAAAAAACAACGATGGGAGGGAGTTTTAAAGTGGAGCTGGGCCCATACTTGAATTCGGAAATCTCGCCACCCTGTTGCTCAGAGCGGAACGGCGAAGGTGATCCCCCCCCCCACCACGCCCCCTGCATCAGCTCGGATTTCGCCCATCACTGATGTCAGCCCTGTCCGGGAATCGAACTCAGCTTTGCCAGGTTCATGTTCAGGTTTGTCAGGTTCATGGCGGCACTGCGCTATTTTATACAAATCCAAAGCCTCTATACGCCGTTGGGGCAAGTGCTGTTAGCGAGCAGCACCTATGAAGGCCGGCACGTCACACGAGGGGGGTAGGTGGCCAGCACCACGCCGGACCGCCTTTGTCTCCCCAGTGGCGATGTTTACCCGTCGCACCAGGTACTCACGTTAGGCTGAGTTCTTCTAGGAAAAGCCCATGATCGGTTCAGATAATCGTCACTGGTGTTGGTGAGCGGGAATCGATCTCGGGTCGTAGCGCAGTGCGCTCACCGCTACACACACGTATTTGCAGTACAGGCATACAACACCACGCGGAATCCATCCGATCTCGTAAGATCTCGCAAAGGTAAGCAGAGTAGAGCCTGGATAGTGAGCGACCATCACGTAACCAACTTGGGTGTGTGATAGGACGTTGCATAGCTGCGTGGTGGAGAGCAGAGAGCAGTGCGGCAACATCATTTGTTGAACTGTACCATGCTGCCAAGTCTATGCTCCCCATCTTCACCGACTCGTACTGACCAGCGTGGTGAAGTATGGTCAAATAAACCCCCGACGACCGCGCAACGGTGCGGGAAACGTCATCATCCAGCAGTGGATTTGCAAAAGGTGTGTATCACTCGACACTGCCCGGGAATGGTGCTCGACTGGCCAGCTCTCTGGCTTGCAGTCGCAAAGTGTCGGCGTAAGGCACTACCACGAGAGTCCAAGCTACATTCTATCCAAAACAAAAATCCACACCGCAGGGTTACGCGGACGAAATAAGGCCCGCATGAATGTAAAAATGCCACGAATATTTCTCAATAAAATATGCACATGCGCATTTGCATTTTTGTGTATTATTATTGAACGTAATGGCTTTGTTGCTTGGGTGGGTGGGAGGGTGGCTTATATTTTGCGTTGCTTTGTTGTCGAGGCTAATGACGGGCACGCGCATGTGTGGACGCCTCACGGAGTCACGCCGCGCACGGATGGGGCTGTTATTGTATAGATCTGCGGCTCAGCCTTTGTCCGCTGGCTCTGGGGGCCAGAATTTAAATCAAAACCCAGGGATTGGGCCCGTCGCCTCCGCTGGATGAGCGAGGGCACGGGTCACGCTTACCCCGTGATCCCCCTACCCCCCATTCCGTGCGGGGTTCTTTGGATTCTGCCAGGGATCCTCGCATTGATACCCCCGGCTTCGTACGTGCAAGCAACACGCGCCTACACTCCCCCGCGCGTGTGCGTGTGTGGGGAGCGGTGGTGCGGCGGTTAGCGCGCTGCGCTGCGAACGTGGGCGACCCGAGTTCGATTCCTGCTGGTGGAGACCAGCAAAGAGTCATGGTTATCTGAACCGGTGCGTGTAAACATCGCTACTGGGGAGACAAAGGCGGCCGGGCGTGGTGCTGGCCACCCCACCCCATTCGTGTGCCGTCCCGGCCTTCATAGGTGCTCGCTAACAACACTGGCCCCAACAAGTAAGTCCAGGATATGTGGGGTGCTGGATCTTTGTCTTCAGCAGTGAAGGCAAATACAAAGCTCCATCACCGTGTAGCCCACGCAGGCTGCCGGAGAAAGTGTTGTCGGCTGTCGCAACATTCGGCCTGCGGTGTCACTTGGGCTGTGGCACGAGTCACCGCGATCCGCCGTGAGCAGGAAGGCCCCGGGGGAAGCGTCCACCACGAGCAGCGTCCACCACGAGCAGCGTCCACCACGAGAAGCGTCCACCACGAGCAGCGTCCACCACGAGTGGAAAGCGTAGCGCGCGCGGCTGTTCGCACATGACACGCGTTCCTATTTATTCTCGATGTTTGAATTTATCACGTAAGGTCTTCTGCTGCTTCTTCTTCCTTCATAAAACGATATTCTCGATCAAACTTGTTGGTTGAAAGGGTTGATGGGGAGGGGGGGGGGGGTGAGGGGGGGAGGCGGCGGGGGGGGGGGTCCAGAACCGGTTGAGTTATCACTTTTCACTGGTTCCTAAACCTTCCGCACCACCCCCCCCCGATTAGCACGGTGGGCGACGTACGGCGCGAAAGAAGTTCAACGCACATCACATTTCCGGGTCATCATCGCACACCGCGTTAACCACTGCGCCACCGCTCACCCGGGGTAAATGAAGGGCATCAATATTGTCCATTGATCGTCATTATTATTATCATCATCATCATCATCGGTTTTGAGTATAATTATTGATGCTAAAAAATAACAACCACACACGAGCGATATTTTGTAATCGATCGACGGGCGTGGTGGTGGTGGTGGTGGCCGTGGCGCGTTGAGTCGATGAAGGTCGCCGAACGCCTCTCAGGTCACGCAGAGAAACCCCAAGCGACGCAAAAGCGTTCCACTCCGCGCTGATTAACTGCGACTAACCCAACCAGTGATCGGCACTGCATATTCTCCGATAGAACGTCATTAATTGTAAATTATATACCGACTTTAACTCCCCTCTGGTCTTCGCAACTGATGGGCTCACGGCGATGACATCGCATTTGACGCTCTTGAAGACCGAGGCAGAGAGGACGTCTTCACAATCCTGGCAAATCGACTGAGGAAGCCGGGTTCAATCACCAGCGAAACGTCGCAGTGCTCAAATCGCAAATGCCGTGAGGTTACTCTCCAAACGCACCGGCGTGCTGACGGAGCCACGAATTGGCACGTGTTGTTAACGCGACAAACCTTACTCATTGGCCGTGTCGGGTGGTGGCGGGTTGGACGACACATATTTTACACGATCTAAACCAACAACAACAACAAAGCCCTTCATGAGAGAACAATCCAAAGCGTGCATCGATGTTGTCGCGACGGCACGAGGTTGCGGAAAGGATCCCACGTGGGCTTGCGAGCAACACGCGGACTGCAGGAGGGGGGGGGGGGGTGCGGAGGAATCCGATGAGCTATAAAGCGCTTTGTCCACAGATGTCCAGCAGGGACGGGTAAAGGAAAGAACGTTACAGCAACAAACAAAAAAACGCGATAGTCGTGGAAAGTACAGGAGAGGTAAACACATCTCCCCAAGAACACGCAAGAATACAACTAAACCCTCCCCATCCTTATCGGACAAAGCCCACAGAGGTATCAACTTAGTTTCCGTGTAACGAGGGCAACAATCCAGGTAATTAGTGGCGCGGTACCGTTGAGTCAATGGGGGTTTGTTTTTCGTACGACGTTGACGTCAGACTCACGCATTCTGCGCCTTGTCGAAATTCAGAAAAGCGCTTGAAGCACCTTTTTGGTTCTAATCAAACGTGACGACGACACCCCCCCCCCTTTCCTAACCCGCGATCTCGACCCCTCATCATCCCCGAGACCCTCGACTCCCCGTGGGAACCTCGTTGAGAGTTGTTGTGCTGAACAAGCCGACAATATCCATTGATTTATTTCCGCCTTTTAATTGTGGCGAATGTATTCGTGCATTGCGGTGGCTGCGCACGTGGGGCCTTATAATCCAGCACCGTTGGAAGCGAGAAGTTGGTGGAGCACGCGACTGTTGCGAAACTCTCCTGGCAAGCCAAGCCAGACACGTCCTGGCAAACGTGGACTACACGTACAGCAAACGTGGACTCCACGTGTTTCGTCTGAACATGGATGGAGTGTTTCTTTCTCGCACGCGTGGGGGTTTCTCCTTCGTGCTCGGGTTTCCACGAACGGAAACGAAACAAAACAAAATAAAAAAGACTCATTAATTGGACGATAAAATCTTAATATGTAGAGGACTGCAGAGCTTGAAAAATGTTGGCGTCGGCTGATACACGTGGCTGTGGTTCCTCCTCGCGTCTCCGAGTCGTCCTCTCTCTGTCGGAGCGAGCGAATCCCGTGCGGCCGAACGCTACAAGTTTATCTTCTTGGTTCTTTCGGTAAAGTCACGTAGAAGGGAAGTAATAAAATAATAAAAATAAAACATAATAAAACAATTCTCACGACGTTTCGGCCACAACGCAAGCAGCCATCTTGTGGCCGAAACGTCGTGAGAATTGTTTTATTATGTTTTATTTTTATTATTTTATTACTTCCCTTCTACGTGACTTTACCGAAAGAACCAAGAAGATGAATCCCTGCAGTCACGAAAGCTTTAAATCGCTACAAGTTTAGTTTATTGTTGTTGTTGTGTACTGTATTGTATATAGACCGCGAGAGGACTGTTTGTGTACCAATGCCAGATAATTTTTTGGGGGCATACGGGAGACGTGGCGACAGGTTCGGAGGTGATGCCTTCATCCAGCAGTGGATTGATTACGAGTGACTCACGATGTTTCCAAAATATCTCCAATGTGAAAAGATGTGAATCGTGTGTCGACGCATAAACATATGCAAATTAGAGCGCTGCTTCTAGCGCGTACGAGACAATTTAGGTCAGTGTCGTAGATATTTATTTGAAGCGTACATTTTTCCTTTTAGCAGACAAAAAAATTTCACGAAACAATGTCCGGATTTTGTGTTCGTTTATTATTTTATTATTTTAGAGCCGCATTCATTGTTTTAGAGTCGCGACTAAAAACCTCGGTTTCGCGAACACACAGCATGTAGAAGCACAACACACGACCTTCGTGACGAACACTCGAGTCATCCCCGCTTTAAAAAAAAACAACACGTGTGTGTATGTGTATATATATGTGTGTGCACGCGTGAACGTGCGTGTGGGGAGCGGCAATGTAGTGGTTAGCACGCTGCGCTACGAACCCGGCGACCAGAATTGTATTCCCGCTCTCGACCAACACCAGTGACGATTATATTATCTGAACCGGTCATGGGCATCTCCTATGTCGACTCAGCCTCAAATGCGTACTCGGTGTGTGTAAACGTCAACATTGGGGAGACAAAGGCGGCCGGGCGTGGTGTTGGCTAACCCGCCCCATCGTGTGCTGTACCGGCCTTCAGAGGTGTTACTCGCTAACAGCACTTGCCCCAACAGTCTGTTCGGGCCATATGGGGGATCTTTGTCTTTGTGTGTGTCATATTTAACAACGCGTTTCTCGACATTTCCAAAAGGTTCGTTTCACTAATATGAGCCGATACACACGACACGAACGCTCGCCCTCTCTGTGACCTGTCGTGAATTTCGTTTGCAAAATGTAAAGCATTTTTTGCGCGGCAAAAAAACAACAGTTTATATTTCATTTACGTTGTGTTCCTTCATTGTTGTTGTTGCAATGAAGCTTGGTGTTCATTACGATGTCCATAACCTAAATACGACTCTGTCACTTATCGATTAATATAGGCGCATTTTTACGCGGGCATTCGTAATTTTTTGTTCACGAATATAAATAAAACACAACTCTGTACCAACTTTTGTTTTAACAATCTTATTTTCGTCCCAAGTATGATTCTGTTCGTGCTATCTGCGTCACAGCAAGGCAAGGCGAGGTGCCATCCGGATTTTTCCCATCGAACATTGCAACAACATCAACAACAGCAACCCGTAGACGGCTCGCGGAAACGGATATCTAGAGCTACCACTGAGATCCCTGGAAGTGATTTGAATAATAATGATCACAAAATAGATAATTTTATCGAAAATATACAAAATATTTATGCTTGTTAAACATGTATTTATTGAAACAATATGCGTTGGTTAGTACCTTGGCTATACAATTCACATTTATCGCGATTAGGTGAAGAATATTGACGTGACCGAATGTGTGCCCGAACCTCTGCGCGTGCTGTCACACTTTCAGCAATTACGGCGAGAAACGGAAACATCAACAACAAAGCAACGCGATGCAGAAATGCACTCTTTATTTTGTGTTCGCTGAATCATCGTGGGTTTGTGCTCAGGTTCTGAATGGCACGAACAAATAAAGAGGAAGGTTTTTTTTTTGCGTGAGATGAGCCAATTTGGACTCAAAATAATAATATACTAATTATATATTAATTCATACCAAACAAATAACCGCATGCTGTTTCGTACAAAACACATGCACAATAACGCAAATACAATCATTAACACAATATTACACTTTTTGCACGATCATTTTTTATTGCATTACATTAAAAATATTATTTCGTTACAACATTTTGCAGTATTTTCCTTTAACAAAATTAATTTCACCACCGCACGCACACAGCTTTCACAATATAAAAATGCATGCCGCTAGAATCAAAATCAGAAGTGTATTTCCCCGGTAAAGCCCATTGAGCTCAGAAGAAATATTTCCAAGGGCCACGCGGGCGGCAGACATCATCATCCACACACGTGTGTAGATTATTTAATGATTATAGTAAAAACAAAGGCATACTTAAAAAAATAAAAAGTGAAATTCGGCTGATGTAGCCATATCGGGGTTTTTTGAAGCCCCCACAAAATCAGTTTAACACGGAGGCTTTCGCGACCAATATCATCAATAATAGAGGTTTTTTTGGGTTAGATCGCGAAAATATATAAATGTGTCGTTAAACCCGCCACCACCCGACACAGCCAACTAGTAAGGATTGCCACGTAAACAGAACGTGCCAATTCGTCACTGGTACAGCACACCGGTGTGTTGGAGAGCCAAGCCACACTAGTACTAGTGACGAATTGGTATGTTCTCCCCCACAAAATGCGGGGAGCACCGAGACATGTAACCTGGACGCGATCTCCCTTGATCTACAGTTTACACAACAACAATAATAATAACAACAGCAGTAGCTTCCACATCCCCACGTTGCCCGGAATTACGAACTTGGAATGACACATATCGGCAAATCGTCGCCGGTTACCTGCCGATTACAGCCTTGCTAATTGGCTGTGTCGGGTGGTGGCGGGTTTCACGACACATTTATATTTACGCGATCTAACCCCACAACACATGTGTTATGGACTAGAGCCCACTTGCACGCTCGTGCCGAGTCACCATGCGCCGCACAGGGAAGGCTGCCACCACGGGGGGGGGGGGGGGGTCCCCTCGAATAAACAACGACTTTGAAACCCCCCGCCCACCTCCTACGCATTTCCCATAAATATGCTAAATTCCTCTTGATATGCAAATTCGTTTGTCAAGGCGCTCTTCTTCCCCCGTCCAACCCAGCTTAAATATGCGCTCCAAGCTTGGTGGTGTTTCATTCTTCACCTGAGGACGGCTGCTTGCGTTGTGGCCGAAACGTCGTGAGAATTATTTTATTATGTTTTATTTTTATTATTTTATTACTTCCCTTCTACGTGACTTTACCAAGAAGATAAACAACACTGTTGTCCGATGACGTTTCGTTACGATGTGGGCGCAGCTTTAATACATTATTACGACCGCACACTATCTGGCGATACTTCTGCGTTCACAGTCATGCGCAAGCACGACAAAACCTGAACACAATCGTCAATTGCGATGTGAGTTCTTAAAATTAATAATGTAGCGCACGACCGTTTCGAGGCAATAACCCTTCTTCACACTTCCATCGAAACAATGTGCATGTGCTGTAAAGGACCCGCAGTGCCTGCAACATCACCTATTATATGTATTTGTTTTTCTTTTCAGGCCGCACAGTTTTAGTAGCGGATGCGTTGAGGTTTGTGTGTGTGTGTCGATTGTTATTTGATGTCATTATCGCCATTACGGTGTTTTCCGGGACGTTTGGTCAAGGGGACGTGGTGTGAGAGAGGGAGGGAGCTGAGATTCGGCAGGTGGGGAAGCGGGTTGACGGGGGGGGGGTATCAGCTGGCCGCGTGGGTCACCTTGGCCTGACAAAGCCCGGTCACGTGACCACGTCCAGCGGCCTCCCATTGGTTGATTTCGATGCCATCACGTGCCGTGGACGACGACGATAGCGAAAGGTTGCCGATTGTTCTGCAAAGGAACGGACTAAATAAACATCAGCAGCCGCTGAGATGCGTTTTGTGCGTAAGGCACTGATCCTGTGCTCTTTGTTAATCCGCTACTGGATGGAGGCCTCCCTATGCCCGATGTAGGAATGGGGAGGCCTTCATGCCTACATACGGCAGTTTTTTTATTTTTATATGTGTCTTGATGTTATCGGAAAGGGGTACCTTCGTTTGATTTATGCTGTAAAATATTGCGATCCTCTCTTTAGTGGGGGTGAGTTTTTAGGGAAAAAAATTGAATGAATGTATGTTGAACTTCTTTCGCACAGTACGTAACCAACCATGCTAATCGGAGGTGCGGGGGGAGGGGACAACAAACACAAAAAAGGCTCTTCTAACAGAAATGCGTTTGTAATCGAAATAAATGAGTCTGCCACGGGGGTTTGTTTGACCATACTTCACCAACCTTGACCAGTGCGGGTTGGGTGAACGGGTGGGTTGTGCCCAGAACCGGATCAGATATCACTGGCCAATGATGTCGGACGCTGCCGGGAAGAAAATCAAGACCCAGGTGGCCGAAATCTTAGTGCAGTGCGCTAACCACAGTGCCACCGCTCCTCCCTGTGGAGCGTTATGGATTGCAAAATACATTAAATAAGCAGACTTCCATCTGTCCCCTCCCACTTGAAATAGGAGAGTGTATTGTTTGAACGCGTCCGCCTGCCTCAAGAGACATACATTTCGGTGGCGAGATGTTAACTACCTTGTCTGGTGTACAGGAGGTCGTGGGTTCGAGCCTGACCTTGACGCCTGTTTATTTGGAGTTTGCTTATCTTTCTCTCTCCCCGTGTTTACTTGCATTTTTTTTCCGGGTCCTCTGGGTTCTCCTTCCACATTTAGAAACACGCGTTTAAAGTATTTGGCTGCTATAAATGTCCACGCGATAAGCCACTTCGTTGAGCTATCATTTGTGACCAGGTCGCTTCTGAAAAAGAGCTACACAGTTCAGTGGGGCCTTACCTGCGAAAATATAAATAGTTTAATAGCGAATAACATCAATTACGAAAGCTTTATGGCAAAGATTCTAGATTTGAAGCTTTCGTGACTGCAACGATTCATATTCTTAGGTTTTTTTTCGGTAAAGTCACGTCGATAATAAATAAAAATTCAAATGTATAAAAGTAAAATAATATATTTTTATTTTTTTTATTTTACTTTTATTAATTTAAATTCTTTTTTTATTATCTACGTGACTTCATGGCAAAGGCCTACGACGAGCTCAGACGCCACTTGAGGGTGGTTTAAACTCTTACCAGTTTTGAGTCGACTCCGCTCACCACCACCAGCACGTGGCAGACAATGGCACCTTCTGGAAGAATCGCCCCTACAGCAGCCTCCACGATGTTGTACACCACGTGGGGGAGACGTTTGGTTGGCACCACGAACAGCATCGACCCCCTCCCCGCCTCGTGACGGACTTCGGGTGCCACGAAGCGGTCGCGTGACCGTAACAGAGCATGGATGCGCCTTGCAAACGTTTGTGAGATCAGGGCTGTGTTTGTCTCGCAGGTGAAGAGCATTGCACACGGCGCGTGCCCTTGAACAGACTCAACGCTTAGTTGGGGCAACTATCGAGCGAGTGTACAGGCGGTGCAACTGCGCACCCGGCTACGAAGAGAGGGGGGGACATTTGTTTGAGAGGGCCCTACCTCTTTAATTATTTGCAGCCAGCGTCCATTCCAACCCACTGTGTTCAGCGTTAAGCGTTCGTATCGTCAGGCTAAGAGGCTACCAAAGAATTGCAGTGTTATTTTCAAAGAGGCACGTGGAGCCACACTAAAGCTCGCCGAGTGTTTCGTCAGTGGCGGGGGCTATCGAGTTTGCAGGCGGTACCACCTGCACAGGGGACCCCCACGGGCCCCGGTGGGGCCCCAGCCTCGGGGTTACTGAGAGAGGGGGCGAGGGAGGGAGCAGTTGGAAAGAATGGGGGGGGGGGGGGGGTGATACCGACAGCATCACGGAATCGGAATCTTTATTTCGACCGGAGGAATTTGATGAGCTGTGAAGCTCTTGATCAGGGTTCAGAATGTAACAACAGCACGCCTTGCACCAGGCCACATGCCAACCACGCAACGCAACAGCGTGACGCTGTGCAGGCATAAATGTTCATGTTGTTTACAAAACTCCTGACCTCGGCTGCCGCTTTACACCCGATACTTTGTGTGCGTGCTGCGTTCTACCAGCCCTCGTTGTATTAATGATTCGTTCTGGTTACGCCAAGATGTCGACGCACGACCTTGCAATTCGGAACGTGACCATGTGCAGTGGCTTTTGGATTGTTTATGTTCGCGTGTTTGTTTGCTGTTGTCGCTGTTGTAAATCAGGTTTCTGCGGTGGAACTAGCAGGTCGAAAAACGGGCATTCATTGCCCAATGGGGGTTAACCCGTGCCAACATAAAACCAACCCAAACCTATCACTTGTGTTTCCGTAGCCATCTACGATGATCGATGTATTATTTTTTTTTGGGGGGTGAGACCACGTGGCAGTCGCTCAATGCCAAACTTGGTTGTCGTTCGTTTTCGAAGCAAACCTACTCGGTGGCTTAGCAGACGCGGGGCGTGCGACTGAGAGTGAAGCATTCTCCACCAGTCGGGTGTCCAGACGACTGGGAAGGTGAACAACAACGGGCAGGTATCATAAGCGGCGATGAAGACGAATTTTCAAACACGCCTCGGCCCCGCTTGCGTCGAGATTTAAATTGGCTCAACTGGGTGGTCGATCTCAGCTGCGTGCGCTTACGAATCAAAGCTCACACAGCCGTGCACGGTCTACCACTTTCACAAACTCCCATGAGCCACGCAAAGATCCCCCGTATAGCCTCACAATTTTGAGGCACACGAGGGAGTGGGTGGCCAGAACCACGCCCGGCCACGTTAGTCTCCATCGCCGCGATGTTTACACACCGCACCAGGCACTCGCTTGATGCCAAGTCGACCTAGGGGAGGCCCAGGACCGGTTCAGATAATCGTCACCGGGTTCGTAGCGCAGCGCGTTTGACGCTACACCACCGCTCCCCAAACACAACACACAGCCGCACGCACAACACGTGCAATAAGGTAATGCGTTTCGGGTGACAAGACGATTAAAACGTCAACGCAAATATTTTAAACCAGACACAGGGATGTTCTTTATTATTTCTGCTTTATTGAGCAAATGTTACAGCATGCGTCACATTTACACAGACATCTATTGGGGGGATGAGGAGGAGGAGGAGGTGGTGGCGACTGGTGTAGGTGGTGAGGCGTGTTTGTGTGTGTGAAGAAGTCAACAGCGAGCGGAGATCTTGTGACCATCTTCTTCTTCCGAGGTCCCCACGGCGCTCTAGGAGATGTACGAGGGAGTGGAGTTGGTGTGGGGGGTAGGGGGGGGGAGGTGTTCGCTGCGGTGTCTCGGACCCAGATCGAGATGTAAACTACAAAGCGATGGCCGGACGGGGTTGATTGTGGTCACCGCACTCACGAGGGCAACGTCACCCCGAGGTTCGACACCTCGCCCGGAGAGCTCGCGCTCAACACGCGAGCGCACGCACGCACACACGCACACACACGCACACACACGCACACACACGTATACACACACACACGCACGCACACACACACGCACGCACACACACACGCGTACACACACACGCACAAACGCACACACACACACGCACACACACGCACACACACGCACACACACGCACGCACACACACACGCGTACACACACACGCACACACGCACGCACGCGCACGCTTACACACACACGCACACACACACGCACACACACACACGCACACGCACGTGCGCGTACACACACACGCACACACACACACACACACGCACGTGCGCGTACACACACACGCACACACGCAAACAAGTAACACACACACGCACACACACACGCACACACACACGCACACACACACACACGCACACACACGCACACACGCACACTCCCTATCGCCAGTGAACCGAGTGACTCGCCTAACGCGTGGAGTCCTTCTTAAACGGAAAACTAATTTCTGTAGAACTGCTTTGTGCGTTTGGTTTGATGTCCTTCCCCCACTCCCCGCAACTCCGATTAGCATGGTTGGCTACGTACGGTGCGAAAGAAGTTCAACATAGATACATAACAAATAAATCGTGGTCAGTTTTCTGCATTCGTTACTGCCACCTCTTTAGTGTCGCTACATATGATTATTAAATGTCTTTCGAACTCCTTCTGTCATTTCAACGTAACGCTCATTTGTTCTACTGAAAATCTCGTTTAGCCAGTTACCCAGCTAGCTTTGTTTTTTATAAAAGCGACCCGCAAGCCAATGACAACAGAGTTAGTGTTGGGGTGGAGAGGTGCCTAGCCAGCAGCCAGGAAACCACTCGCGGCATAGATTGATTGTAACGAATGTTTGATGGCTATCAAGTCCTGTATGACAATACCATCAAGGGACATATTGGCAACGAGTTTTCGTCGATAGAATGCAACGTACCAGAGAAGAGCAGAGATTTTTCAGTGCTCAAGTGCAACGAACATTGACATGAGATTCAAATTTATGGTGAAATATACAAACTCGTTCGTAACTTATGACACGGAAGCATTGGGGAAATGCATCGCGGAATTTACGAGTTGCCCACGGGTGAGTGAGTGCTAACGGCACGCGTGTTAGATGGCACGTGACCGTTATCATCACAATGCCCGTACAGGCACGATCATATTATCGTTGTATATTTACGAATCGACGAATTCAACAAAGAAACTCACACACACACAGATGCACACCGCGTGTGTGTTGAATGGATTGGTTCGTAAATACACAACAAAATTATAAACTCGTGCATGTACGAGCATTGTCATGATAACGGGCACGTGGCATCTAACACGTTGCCATTAGATACACACCGTTTGTGTGTTTGCATTTGGAGGGTTTTTGGTAAAATGTAAACTATCAGCAGATAAGATGCAATCTATCGCGTGTGAACTAAGCAACAACACCAGTGCAACACAGCGTCAATCGCCACATCTTTAGCTCGTTTCCTGGGTGAATTATTTATCAACTGTGCGTGCGTGAATCTCTGTTGGACAGATACAACAAACAAAAGCACCGTTACAAAATGAATAATATGAACTTATCAAATATCCACTTTGCTTTGGAACTTATTTAACTCACACACCAGTTATTCGTAGCGGGCAACGGCCCTCCTCTTGATGCCATATGAAGCATCGTCATAGCCTGGGCCGTGGCTGATGACCAAATATTTGTTTAATATTTTAAAGTGTTGTGGACGAGTGTGTTGAATTTGTTTTCGTTAAAATTGTGCTTTTTCACCAATGCCAACGCAGCAGCATCATCATTACCAAATGCTTGGTTTAAGTTGTTTGATAATGTGCTTGCAATAACAAACCTCACGCAACATTATACCACAACGAACATTGCATATATATAACAGACGTGGTCATATAATAGTAACAAAAAAAACACCGGAGCCTTAAGCAAATTTAAACAACTGAGAAACGATTTCAATTGTAGAGGGAGCAGGAGGCAGAGAGAAAGGGGGGGCTATATGAATCGAGAACGAATATCAGGCGAACGAGGGGGGGGGGGGGGTTAAGTTCACTGTAAAGAATCCCAGAATCTAAGTAACAATTAGAATACATCTAAACAAGTTAGAGGGGAACACTCTAACGACAAGCCAAGCGACAGCGAGAGAGACGAGATATAGACATGCACAAGTAAAGGATTATGAGAGGGCGAGAGAAAGAGAGGGAAGGGAGCGAGTTGAAAGAGAATATAGCTAATAATGAAGAAAGCGTGCATATAAGACGGCGTTCATAGAGACGCAAACTGCAGAAACTAAGCGGATAAAACGAAACAAAAAAAACTTTGGTGGGGCGGTGGGGGGTGGAGAGCGATGGGGGAGAGCACTCAAACGGGGTGGCGGGAGACAGATGAGACGAGAGATAAATAATCAGGAATTATACGGAAGGAAGAAAGGCGACAGAGGACATAGGGACGTGTGTTGTTTTTGTTTTGTCCGCCTGTCCACTCTTGAATGCAAATTCTCGTCTGGCTCCTCTCGCCTCTGTTTGATAACCATTTTAATTGCGTGCTTAGCGCGAGGGGGCTCTGCCCTCTCCGGCCCCAGGAACTGTGGACCAAGTCAAGTGGAATGTGAGCGTCAGTTTCTCTGCCCCAAAAAGCCCCTTTTCCACACAAAGCCACCCTCTCGCCCACCCGCGCTGTGTGCGCCCTGTCCCCTGCTCTGTGTGCGTGCTGTCCCTGCGTGTGCGTGTCGTGTGTGCGCGCGGGTGTGTGGGTCGGTAGCGCAACGGATAGCGCGATGCGCTACGAACCCCGGCAACACGAGTTCGATTCCCACTTACGGCCAAAACCAGCCACCATCCCCTAGGTCGACTCAGCCTCAAATGAGTACCTGGTGCGGTGGGTAAACGTCGCCACTAGGGAGACAAAGGTGGCCGGGTGTGTCTCTGGCCACCCACCGTGCCGGCCTTCATAGGTGCTCCCTAACAGCACTTGCTCTAAAAGTATAACGGGGGATTTTTGCCTTTGTGTGCGGATCTACGCTCCATTCACACAGAGCCCCCGTCCGTTGAAGGCGCGCAGACTACATTGGGTTTACTATACGGCACATCGTTTCGGTTGCATGGCCACACTCGCATTACTGTGGCTTGTATTACATTTTCGATTGATGAAGGAGATGTGCGCATCGTCGGGAGGAAATATTGAATTGTTACACATCTATCAGCGACGAACGTGAACCGGGCCCCGAGCTCAAACCCACGTGGCTCACATCAGCGGCATCGATCCGCTCAATCGCAATTCCCTAACAAACAGCGACGCGAGAGATAAACTGGATCATTTCTGTTCCTGGGTGAAATGGTGGCCACATTCGAATTGTAATTCAAACACGTGGCTTTCAGCTATTGCCAACAGCGGCCGTGCAGGTTCACTCAAACTCAGATGTATGTCGTGGAGTAATGTTACAACAATAACAACAAAAAGAGGATGGGGGTTGGGGGGATAAAACAATCTTTAAACGCGACTGCCGTATTGGATTATTGAATCGATGCGTGTGCGATGTGAGGATATTGCTTTAGGAATCGATGTTTATCTGTTTCTCTCTCGCTCTCTCTTTCTCTCTCTCTCTCGGTGCAGGGACGGTTAGTCGCTTACGCGAGGGTCCTCTCCGTTGAATGTCTCTGCATAATTGATCTTCTACAATAGCTGCTGCAGCAGCAGCAAATGCAATACAGTACTCAAATAGTGCACAACATAGCGCTGGGAAGGGAACAACTAATATCTCTTTAAACGTGAATCGTGTTGTTCGTCGCCTGCTGCTTGGCGTTTCGTGCCTTTGGGTCTGTGCTCAGCAACCGTGATTATATATGCGTATAATTTAAATGCATACATATACATAAAGTGCAACGCGATGTCCCAGTAACAGCGCGCATTCGCCACTATATCGCGTCGACGTTTCTCGGTGTAACAACGCCTGTGTGTGCGCGTGGGCTGCAGACGCCACACACCACGCGCTCACACTCGTCGTGTTCGTGACACCACAGACAGGGCTTGCTTGCGGCTGCCGACAACTGTGTAACCCTGCGATGTTACTTTGTTAAAATCCGGTAGGCTCGCCTGCGCGCGTGTGGCTCTTCCCGGGATAGGTACCATGGACAGCACTTTTCGGCGGGGCGTCTGACCACCTCATCCTGTACAGTGCCTGCGTTGTAACCTCACACTCAGCAACGCTTGGTACGTACATGGATTATACTACATTAGGCACAGGCACATACATATATACATACATATACAAAGATCCTCACCCCGCCCATAGTTTAATTTGACTGCTGGGCCAAGTATTGTTTGCGAGCACCCATGAAGGAAACACGGCAACGATGGGGGGTGTAGCTAGCACCACGCCAAGCCGCATTTGTATCTCTCGCCAGCGCTGCTATTTATACACCGCACAGGGTTATTCGTTCTAAGGCGGAGTCGACATTGGGAAATGCCCAGGACCGGTTCAGATATGCGTCACCGAAGTTGGCCGTGAGCTGGATTCGAACTCGGCGTTTGTCGGATTCGTAGCGCAGGGCTCTGAGCATCGCACTCTTAGGCCCAACAAAACAACTGCATACGCGTAAATATTGACAGGACGTAGATATACACGAATACATACGCATGCTATATAATACGTAGTATACAGAATATATATTCATGCAAATAGACAAAGATCCCCTCTATAGCTTTTAACAGACTGTTGGGGCAGGTGCCGTTCGTGAGTGGAACCTATTCAGGCCGGCACGGCACACAAGGTGGCAGGTGACCTGAACCACGCCTGGCCGCCTTCGTCTCCCTAGTGTCGATGTTTACGCACCGCACCAGGTACTCATTTGAGGCCGAAACCGACCTAGGGGAGGGCCCAGGACAGTTTCAGATAATCGTAACTGGTTTTACCGTGAGCGGGAATCGAACCCGAGTCGCCGGGTTCGTAACGCAGCACGCTAACCCCTACAGTACCGCTCCCCACCATATATACACACACACACAGACTTACATACACACACACACAAACATACATACGTACAAATACCTAAACGCATGCACGTTTACGTAAAATGTGCATATACGCGTGGAGTCGAGTTGTTAAAACCGTAACCGCGAAACCGGTAAGCGCTTTCGTAAATAGGTTATCGGTTCCGGCAACCGTTTCAAGTGGAACGTACGTACGGCACGGCGACCGAAAATCACCCAGCGTTACGTTTTCCCCACCCTCGTTTCTCAGGAAAAGGGTACAGGCGCAGCCCCTGCAATTGCTCGCTCACGCCACTGCTGGCGGAAGGGGCCCCCTCCAGTGGAGGGCGCTCTAGAGGACACTCGGTCTTCTCTTCCACGCTGAACCACACGGCTTTAAAGATGCAGGTGGGAGGAACCACACCACACGCTGCGTGGACAGTCAGAGGGGGTGGGGGGGGGAGATTTGAGAAACTCGTCCGTTGTTTAAACGCCCGAGCGCCGGGAGGTGGAATCAAACCGGCGACCTCTGAATTGTAAAGTCCAGTGCGATGACCATTACACCTCCGATTATCACGGTTGGCTACGTACAGTGCGAAAGAAGTTCAACGTACATACAGCCAAATTCATATTTACGGCATACCGGTAAGCGTTTGTCATCTTTTCCAAACGGTTACCAAGAATGCGAAAATAACACCCATTGTATATCTATTCAATGGTTCTTTCGGTAAAGTCACCTAGGAAAAAATAATAATAACAATAAAAAATAATAAAAAATAATCTACGTGACATTTCCGAAATAACCATAGAATATGAATGAATGCAGTCACGAAAGTTTTAAGTCAACATCCATTGTGTATCTACAGAGATGTTTCACATTCATAGCTACACACACGCACATACGTGCAAACACACACACACACATATATGTACACACATATATAGGTTATTATTTGGGTCTTTCGGTAAAGTCACGTGGATGTTTTGTTATTTTTTTGAACCTATCTTCGTGACTTTACCGAAAGAACCAAATAATGTGAATTCCTGCAGTCACCGATGCTTTAAGTAAAGAGTTGTAGGGTACTTCCATGCGTCTGCATAGCAAGTTAATCCGAAATATGAATACGCGTTTTGTTTTTAGTGTCATTTAGAGGAAATGTAGATATCGACGTTTCGTTATATATTCACACACTGCTTGTATACATAGCGTGCAATCTCTAACAATATTACATCAAAACACGTGCGTTTGCCGAGCTGAATGAACACAGTGAAATATACATATTATATATACATACACATGCATACAAAGACAAATATTCCCCATATAGCCTTGAACAGATTGCTGTTAGCGAGCACCTATGAAGGCCGGCACAGTACACGCCAGGCCTCCGTTGCACCGCCAGTGCTGATGTTCACTACGATGTAATGCACAAGGTATTCATAGAAATGCTGAGTCGACCTAGGGTGGCAGGCTCCAGGACTTGCTCAGATATTCGTCACCGATGTTGGTCGTGAGTGGGAATCGATCTCGGGACGCCGGGTTCGTAGCGCAGTGCGCTAAGCACTACACTACCGCTTCCCACTATACCCACACACATACCTCTGCATGGAATACCAAATTAACTAAAAATATAAAACGTACGCACGCATATAGACTCACACACACCCTCAATACATATTTTCGCACGCATACACACAGGTAAAACGAAACATTATTTAATTTAAATACAACCCGGTCTTTTTTTAAATTAAATAAATCGACGTTTCGGTCGGTTGACCTTCAACAAATACACACACATATATGCATATATACATAAATACAAATAGCCCCCTTTTTCCTTGAAACTATTTTGGCAATTGCTGTTAGGGAGCACCTATCAAGGCCGAAACGACACAGGAGGGGGGGGGGGGGAGTAGCCATCACCACGCCCGGTCGCCTTTGTCTCCCTCGTGGCGATGATTTGACGCACTGCACCAGGTACTCACCGCAATTGGTCGTGAGCGGGAATCGAACTCGAGTCGCCGGGTTCGTAGCGCAGTGCAATAAACCCCTGCGCTACCGCTCCCGAACCCGTATAAATATTCTCACATACGCACCAACACAGCGCGTCCCATGCACAGACACTGATAATTGCATTGAGTGTCCGATAGCAAAAACTTGCACATAAGGCAAAGGTCACCCGATAGTTATAGAGACTGTCGGGGCAAGTGCTGTTATCGAGCACCGATGCTTACATAGCTATGCACACACACACACACAAGTTCGGTACATACAACAACAATAATGAGTTAATAATAATTAACAAGTTCGGTACATACAACAACAATAATGTTGTTTTCAGCCAATGAGAAAAATATCAGTTGTTGACGGTTCGGCCAATCAACCTTCATGTATATACACACACACAATTAGTTCCAAACCCACACCAACCAGCGCTAAAGTATGGTCAGATAACCATTTCCAAAAGTGGATTCACACAAGAGGCTGCCCTTGTATGTTGGATGTGTTCCAATTTATATATTTATATGCAACCGCATTATATAATTCAACTCCATAATGTCCGTGTATTTTCTTCGAAGTGATTATTTTTATTTTACAAAGCTACGTAAAAAAAATCGTTTCATCACTCTTACAAATGTTCTGCTGACAAATTCACCGACACCGTCTGGAAATAAAAGATAGACAAATCCGTGCGGATTTGTAGAAATGTACATCGCGTTTTAGAAAGAAGCACCGCATCGAGAAATCTGCACAGAGCACGTGGTTTAAAAAAAATAAAATCAAGTCGACCAACACTGCTCAAGATCGAGACAAATATTGTGAAAATGGGCGAGGTACCTGGTAACGGGCCCTTCTTCATGATCGAGTGGCCGTCTCGATTGTGTCCGCCAATTCTGTCGCTTTCACAAATACATATATATTCAGGAGAATGAATGACACTAATTTCTGACCGTGTATTCAAATTCAGCGTTATGTATATAATTCGATATGCATACATGCATATATTCATACGTGTAGCCTTAACGGATGCCAGAGAACAGGGGGGAGAGAGATATGTGCTCTTTAATTATACATCACAGAACTTTCGCTGTCAAATGTTTGTGTATCGCGATGATGTTCGCTGACAGTTTCCAATAAACTTGGAAATGTCACCGCAATGGCGGGTCATGAATAATTGAAATTGGCGCATCCGGGGAAATGGTAACGAAGCGACTGCCGCTGCTGCTACCCAGGGCCGCTCCACACACGGACACAGGGACACGCGAATTTCGTAACTCCCAGAAACTTCATCAAACCGGCCCCCCTCCCCCGCTCGTCACCACTTATACGGGCGGGGGATGCTGCGACGGGGGCGCTCGTTAGCGCGCATGCCACACTCGTAACTTGGATATGACGTCTTCTTGGTTCTTTCGGTAAAGTCACGTAGAAATAAAACGTAATTTTATAATGTTTTATTTTTATTATTTTATTATTTCCATTCTACGTGACTTTACCGAAAGAACCAAGAAGACGAATGCCTGCAGTCACGGAAGCTTTAAATCGAAAAATTGGATATGACGGTCAAAAAGTTTTGAGAACAAATACAAAAATTTCTCCCCACCGAGATAAAGATACCTCCCCCCAGTGTGCAAACCCCTAACCAACGGGCCCGCTGCTGGGAAAGTTATGTTAGCGAGAACCTAACGAATAACAACACGGCACCAACAAGGCGTGTGGATGTGTGGTGTGAGGAGCGGTGGTGTAGCGGTTAGCGCTACGCTGCACTACGAACCCACCCGGCGACCCGGGTTCGATTCCCGGTCACGGCCAACATCAGTGACGATTATCTGAACCGGTCCTGGACCTCCCCTAGGTCGACTCAGCCTCAACATCGCTACTAAGAGAGACAAAGGCGGCCGGGCGTGGTGTTTGCCACCCACCCCCATATGTGCCGTGCCGGCCTCCATAGGTGCTCGCTAACAGCACTTGCCCCAAGTCTGTTACAGGCTATACGGAGGATCTTTGTCTTTGGTGTGGGAAGGATCACACCACCTCGTTCGGACGTATTTGTCTCTCCCCCGGCGCTGTCGTGTACGGTTGAGTCGACCTCGAGGAGGTCCGAAACCCGTTCAGATAATCGCCGCTTGGCATTGGTAGCCGTCGGCGGAAATCGAACTCGGGTCGCCACCCGGATCGTAAGCGCCAGTGGACGCGCTAACCAATTGCGCCCCCCCCTCCTCCCACGCAGATTCAACTCGGACTCGGTCCGTATGGAATTCCACTGGGACCACAGTAGCTGCAGGGACTCCCGTTCATACCGCCAGACCATTGGTGCTGCCTACTGGGGCCACTCAGATTGCAACTGGAATCTCCAAGACTACCGCGACCGTCACTCAGACGTGTGTATGTCGAACTTAGTTTGTGTATATGCTACCATATACGTGCTGTATATGCTAAACTATAGCCTAGCGTATACAGGGGCAGCTACTTTGGCTCTTTGCATCACGCTCATCCATCACGGTCGCGGTGATGGCCGTGAAACAGGACACGTTTTGTGTCGAGGAACACCGCGCCAGGGACAGATCGGATGAGCGGCCACGCGCTGGTTAGCGCGACGCGCTGCGCGCGGTTGAATTATGTTGGCGCACCAACCCTCAGAAGAATCGTCAATGTGTATTCATCCCGAAATATGTATGGACACCTCGTGGAGCCGACGCGTAGGGGCTGCGCGCGATAATTCTTACGGCTCCTGTCGAACGCACGCGCGTCCACGGGGCACGTCTAACGGAGTCGTGTAGCACCTCGTGGGTTGGAGCCAAGGCGCCGCTGGATGGATTACGAACATCGCGGGATCGGCGCTCGAGAGGTGACGGCTGCTCGTGGAGGCTTCTATCCAGCAGCGGATTGAACATGGCGAAGCGATGACAAGGCCATGCCCTCTGATCGACGCGATGCCACGGTGCATTCACAGCAATGCGATGTCTCTTATAGACTGCATGTATGTGCAGTCTGTGTTTCAGAGGGTTGACAGTTTCGTTGCCGTTTGAAGGGGCGCCACGAGGCTGTTTGGCCTCCTCCTCCGCGTTCACTGAACTAGTTAGGAGGAGCGCGGCCGTACCCAGGCGACACGAGCGGGTGTACACCCACGTGCGCTGCTGAGTGAACAGAGATCGAGGCGTAAGGGCCGCGGGAGTGTGAGAATCTCTCCCCATTGTGTCAACTGCCTCGGCGCGCCGGTGAGATGGAGTCGAACCCAGGCGCGGGTCCATCCATCGCAGCCACCGCTACGGCCCTTCCTCAACGTGCTGTGCACCTGCTCCATTCGCCAGGTAGCGGCTCCCTCTCTCCCCACCATCGTGGCAACGCACACCTCATCCGGCAAGGGGACGCGTGCTCCCTTAACCCACGTGGAATCAATGCTAAACCTCGAGCATTAAAGTTCCTCCCATCCTCCACCACCGCCTCCACCTACTCCTCCTCCTTTATTCCCAAAAATCTTGATTTTTTTTTGGGGGGGGGGGGGGAGGGAGGGAGGTTGTTGTTGTCGGAATCGATAGAATCGACAGGCAGCAGTGAAGACGAAGGGGGTTACCCAGGCTCTCTTATCCCTTAACACCGCCGCTCTCCCAACACGCAATGAACTGTTCTGCAATAATAATAATAGACGGAATAAAAATCAATGGTAATCCACACGCGATGAATAGAGATGGCTGTGCGCGCGTGTGTGTTTGTTTGTATATTAGTTTGTGTGTGTGCGTCTTTGTCTGTGTGTGTGTTAATAATAATGTGTGTATCTGTAGGTGTATTAAAACAAGTACAAAAAAACCTCATACACACGTAACGAAGTAAAACAAATACAAATGCTCCCCGTATTAAAACATTTAATAGACTTTGGGGCAAGTGCTGTTAGCGAGCACATCTTAAGCACGGAAAGTCATCGCCTTCTTACACATCTCGCCAGGTCGTCATTTATGGCTGAGTCGACCTAGGGGAGGCTCAAGGTTTGTAGCGCAGCACGCTAACCGCTGCACTACCGAACACGGACATGAGAAATACACGTGCATCAACATACACGTGCATCAACATACACGTGCATCAACATACACGTGCATCAACATACACGTGCATCAACATACACGTGCAAGCGAAGACAAAGATCCCCCGAATAGCCTTTAATAGACTGATGCATATACTTACACACTCCGATATCGATTGTGGATATATTTCTATGTGTTTTTATTAACACACACGCAAAAAGTACACACACACAATGGATGTACACACAGACATGTATATTTCATTAACACATAAGCATGTATGTTGGATAACATGCCTGTTAAAAACGTGTACGTGTATTAATAAACACACACAAAGACATGCATTTTGTGCGTGTGCATGTACGTGTCTGTATGTTTTGTGTATTATGCAAATGTATAAATATTCTTGGTGTGCTCGTGTGCGTATATGTATATAAATGTGCATAAACGTGTGATTTTATGTCTGTACATATTGATGCGTGTATGGCTTTCTTTACGTGTGTGCGTTGACTATATATGGATGTGTGTGTGTGTTTATATATATAGACATATAGCTTTGACAGACTGTAGGGGCAAGTGCTGTTAGCGAGCACCTATGAAGGCCGGCACGGCACACGAGGGGGTGGGTGGCCAACACCACGCCCGGCAGCCTTTGTCTCCCTCGTAGCGATGTTTACACACCGCACCGGGTTACCCATTTAAGGCCGAATCTTTATTATTCCACACGCAGATGAATATATAACGAGGAGAGTATGAGTCTGTCGATGTGGACATAAATACACACATGCATGCGACGATACAAAATTAACAGTGTGTTTAAGTGTTCCGTATATGCGTCTATATATATTCATAAACATACACAAAGGGTACACGTCAACGTGCAAACACACAAAAGAAAGCATTGAGAGTGCCTGTGTGCATTTGTACGTGTGTGTATGTAGGTACGTTCATGTGTATATGTGTGTGTGTCTTTATGTTGCATTTGTCTTTATAGAATCACCCGGCAACCGCATCGCCACTGGGGAGACAAAGGCGGCCGGGCGTGGTGTTGGCCACCCACCCCCCTCGTGTGCCGTGCCGGCCTTCATAGGTGCTCGCTAACAACACTTGCCCCAACAGTCTGCCAAGGCCACACGGGGAATCTTTGTCTTTGTACGTGTGTGTGTGTGCATGTCGTTAGCGCACTGCGCTACACACACGCCCTTGCCACATTGGTTCGATTCCCGACGACGGCTGACAAACACTTGGAACGATTAAAGTATCCGAACCAGTCCTGGGACTTCCCTAGGTCAACTCAACCCTTAAATGAACGCATAACGCGGTGTGTAAATATCATTGCCGGGAAGGCAAAGGCGGTCGGGCGTGACTCTGTAAACACCCCCCCCCCCCGTCTTAATAGGTGCTCGCTAACAGCACTGGCCCCACACCTTGATGCTTAGCTAAGCACTTGGACGTTTATCCGATAGATTTAACAGTACTCGATTGGTAACGTAACATACGTTTGTATCCTTCCCGGATAAACGACCTTGATAATATCAACACAGTGTGTGCATTAAATAGGTTCTAACACAGACTTACAACAACACCCCCCCCCCCACACACACACAAATAACCACGCTAGTTCGATTCTCGAATATCGCGGCTAAAATCAGTGGCGAGTGAAATTTGAACCACCCCTCCCATCGGCTGAATGTCCCGCGCATTGAACCAGCGTGGTGAAATATGGCGAAGCAACCTCCAATAAAGCGACACGGCTTAGGTGGGGTGTAGGAGGTGGTGGTGGGGGGGGGTATATGGAGACTTCAATCCAGCAGTGGATTTGACAACGATCAGTGAGAGCCTTAGCAATGGATGATTGTGTGTTTACCGAAACGAGCCTGCCCTGCGCGCGGCTCTTATGCAGCATTTGGGATGATTTTTTTTTTGCTCCGGCGAACACAAAGACGCCGCGTCTCCCTGTCGATACGAGAGCGAATCTCTCTCCCTCCCTCTCTCTCCATCTCGCTTCCTCTATCCTCCCTCTCTCTCTCTCCTCCTCCTCCCTCTTGCCGTATCAGCGATGAAAACATCATTTGTTACAGAATCAAGCTCTCAGACCTACTCGCTACCTATCCCCCCCCCCCGCCGCCCCAGCCCCCCCCTCACCCCCACCCCCCACAATGCCTGCGAGAATTTGTTTTCACCATCTGCAGTTTTGCAATTATTATTTATTTTTATTCTTATTATTAGCGCCGGTGATGGCTGTTGATACGTGATATCATGTGCAAGAGGGACCGACAGACGGGACTGAGCGATCCGGGCAAACGAACGCAGGCACCACGCTGCTGCACGCCACTGCACGTGTGTAGCATGAGCAGACTGTTGGGGTTAGCGTGGTGCTCTCGAGTAAGACACCCTTGTCAAGGCCAGGAACAGCACCACGAAAGGGGCGAAACGCCACGCTCGGCCGCCTTTGTCTCCCCTGTGCTGATGTTCACACGATCGCACCGGCGACACCGACACGACACGCGCGTATCGTGCGTTACGCGCGTATCATTCAGGCAATGCGCATGCAACATACAGTATACACACAAGACTTTGAATGAATATGCTGTTGCTAATCGTTATGTATTTTATTAAACCGGTTTAAATATCAAATGCAGGAGCCATTTATATCATGCACTTATCTTGAAAAAGGGCCTCGTTGTTTAATGCTGATAACATAATATATATTTAAATGTGGTTATTGCTGTATATTTTCAACAAGTATATGCAAGATATGCGCGCGTGTGTTTAAATACTATCAAATATCCCCCGTATACCCGTAATCGACTTTTGAGTCAAGTGCTTTAAGCTAACACCTATTAAGGCCAGCACGGCGCACGAGAGGGGGAGGGTTGCCAGCACCACGGCCGGCCCTCTTTGTCTCTCTCCCGTGATGATATTTACAGAGTACCAGGTACTCATTTGAGGCCGAGTCAACCTACGGGAGGCCCAGATAATCGTCATATTTTGTGGGTAGCCGTGAGCGGGAATCGAACTCTGGTCGCTAGGTTCGTTGCGCGGGGCGCTAACCGCTGCACCACCACCGTCATCATCATCATCACACCTACAACCACGGCACGTGTGTAGAACACATATTTCGCGGTGAAATATGGTCAAACTCTCCTACCACCCTCGGCCCCCCCAAAAAAACAAGGCACAGTTGTTTTCGTTACCAACTGCGGTCCCCCTCTCTCTAATCGACCCATCATTAGCGCGCATGACATAGTTACGACCGAATATATTAACTTGCGAAAAAATCTACGTGCTACTTTACGATAAATTGTTACGACGTCTGAAAATACGTGCCTGCACACATTTTACATGATTTTTTTTTAATTAAAATATATATTACTTATCTTAAGCTCAGGTCCAATCGTAAAACTCACGATCGGCGAATATCAAAAGAGTTATTGGTGACCAACGCCAGTGACGTCCCCGCGATCCACCCCCCTCTGGCGATCGGTCTTAGCGAACGGGTCTCAGCCGAGGTTAAATACATTGAAGTACACAGCCACAATTACCGTATTATGCCGATTATAAGACGCACTGTTAGTACGACTCCAATTTAAAGTAAAAGTTGGCGGCGCGTCTTATAATCAATCCGTCTTGTGCGCGTGCGTGGTAGCGCCGCTGTTAGCGCGCCGCGCTACGAACCCCCGGGTCCCGAGTTCGATTCCCGCTCACGGCCAACACCGGTGACGATTATCTGAACCGGTCATGGGCCTCCCCTAGGTCGACTCGGCCTCAAATGAGTACCCGGTGCGGTGTGTAGTAAACATCGCCACTGGGGAGACAAAGGCGGCCGTGCGTGGTGCTGACCACCCACCCCCTCGTGTGCCGTGCCGGCCTTCATACGTGCTGCTCGCTCACAATCTGGTAAGGCTATACGCGGGGGAGCGTTGTGTTTGTGACCGTATTTGTTTAACTTTATGAACTACTGGTTGGGTACACAGTGCGTCTTATTGTTCAGGAGCGTCTCACACTAACTGCGGAGAATGCGGCACGAACTTTACATCACATCGAGGGATGGTGGGATATTTCTACGGATTGGGGAGGCATTCATCCAGCAGTGGATTGACCATGGCTGACGATGATGCTGCTGACGATGATCACGACACAATTCTAACGCAGC
The DNA here is from genome assembly GCF_965212315.1 of Lampetra planeri. Lineage (NCBI taxonomy): Eukaryota > Metazoa > Chordata > Hyperoartia > Petromyzontiformes > Petromyzontidae > Lampetra > Lampetra planeri. Next base: position 2,278,478 of record NC_136145.1, on the reverse strand, counting down.
ACGCATTCAATCGATACATCAATAAATGCGTATTTGTTACACGGACAAAGAAACCCACCATCTCGTGCAGCCAGTTACCCAGCTAGTTTGCATTTGAGATCCGTGGTGCATCAGGAACAACAACAGCAGCATGCCGACTGGAAGCGCAGGGTTCAAGCGAACAAGGGCGCGCCTGATCGAACTGACGCAGAGCTATATTGGAGAGTCAGGCCGTCCAAGGACATCGTTCAACTTATTCGTCAGATTATACACCTTCGACTCGATAACGTGTTCCTGCCCGGTGCGATTTCTAGAAACGCAAACGTTTGTTCATTCCCGAGATGCTCGGAGCACAGCCCCTCTCCCGACAAAAAAGCCGAGCGGTCAGCAACAAATAGCACTATTGAAGTGAAAAGTGTATTGAATTGTGCAGGGTTGTTATACGCAATTGGACAAAATAGGCGATGGTGGTTGATGATGATGATGATTATGGGAGAGAAGTCTAAAGTGAAGCAGTACGAGCAAGTACGAAGTGAAGTGTTGTTAACTGCAGTATGGTGAGTGAGGGGAGAGTGAGTGGTAAAGTAAGCGCGCGAGTGAGTGTGTTGAGCGAGTGAGAGAGTGGATGAATCATTGAGTGGATGAGTGAGTGATTGATTGGGCGAGTGTACGAGTGAGTGAGTGAATGATTGAGTTGTGTGCCCCCAGTGTGATGGTGGAAGTGCCGAGGGATGAGACGAAACAGCCAATTAATGTGGACGACCGAGGCATCAACGTGGCCCGGAGGGTGCAATCATTGGAACCAGGGAAGCTCGCCCCTGGATAAGTCACCACAAACGCTTGGTTCCGAATTCGCGTCGAGAACACGTGCGGCAAAAATTAAAATAAATAAACCGCGCTCTATTGCGCAACGAGTTACGCACGAAGAGCGTGGCAGCCTCTTATCTCCATCCCTCCCCTTCTCCCTCTCTCTCTCTCTCGCGTATTTAAATCCATCGATGATAAGAGATTATCAGAGGGCTGTCAAGTCGCATTTCGTGGGCCCGTCGTGATGAAAGAGGCGCGGCGTGATCGCTGCGGGGCTGGCCACCGCCGCCGCGGCTGCTCGCATCGGAAGCCAAGCGAGGGGCTGGCCGCCCCGTAATTTGCCGGTGGGGGGGGGGGGGCTGGGAGAGACAATGGAAAATATCTCCGGGATGGAGGAGCAATTGGGGCGCTTGTTTTATATATATATAAAGATCTCACACAGGGAGTCGGCCTCATTCCGTTTCATCTTCTCGTGGGGTCAGCACCCTGGAGCCGCTCCCCCCCCCCCACCCAGTGCAAGCAGTCTTGGTTTGTTTGTTGTTTGTTGTTGTTGTTGTGACGATGTTACACATTTTAATGGAATAAGTGAAAACGATTCAGCACTTTGTTTCGTGTTGTTCAGCGCAAGGTTCGGTCGTAAACTGGGGGTTGGTTGTTTATCCGCATGCCTGCGGAGTTTGCGCGAATCGTAGATATTATATTTAAAGCGGTTATCATCATCAGCATAATCATCAGCAGCCACTGCATATCCACTGCTGGATAAAGGCCTCCTTACTCCGACGCCATCCCACGCCAGCTCCCTGCCCCCCGACTCCGATCCTACGATTCCGCAATCATTCTCACGAGTCCCGCAATCACGTGCTTCCCTCGTCAGCCAACGCTCCGTCCTCTCTCATTTGGGCCCTCGTTCCCGTCACCACTACCACCACCACTACCACCGCCACCACCGGTCTCTCTCTCTTCCATCGGACACCATCTCTCCGATTCGGTCATGCGTCCTTACCCAGGTCGCTATGATCTCCCAGATTCGCATCTGATTCCCCCCGCGACTCGCAACGCTCCATCCGTTCCCCGTGACCCCGAGTGCAATTCCACGCGTCCTTCTTTGGACACTTTCCAGCTTTTGTTCCGTCTTTTCTCTCTCTCCCTCTCCCTCCCTCCTTATCAGTCGAGGCCGCGTTTCTGATCCGCACGTCCGTATCCGACTCAATGCGACGAATGGACACGTTATTATTATTATAACCGCGCATTGGGATTTTCGGCTATGCTTGCTTTTCATTCTCAAATTCATTTCTCACCCCCCCCCCCACCCAATCTCCCCCCCCCCGCCCACAAATTCAAGCGGGCATAACGATGCAGAAAATCCCACTTTAAAATGAAAAAATGAAATAGCGCTGCTTTCAGCAGAATGGGAGGAGACCTTTGGGGGTATCCTGGAGCGGAGCTTAAAGGGAAGAGGCGAGGGGGTTCAGGAATGTATGGGGAGCCCCCCCCCCCACCTCATCCTTCTCTCCATAACTCCTGCAAACCTCCCCCACTCAACCCCCCCCCCAAACCCCCAACCCCCACCCCCCCGCTTTGACTAAACCTTCCTCCACCCGTTCCAAGCCGCTCGCCCGCCCGCCCGACCGAAACGACCGCCCCTTAACCAACAGCTTTTGCAAACTCGCCTCAAAAGTTCTCGCTTCTATAAAAATATATATATACGAGAGCGTGTGCGGAAGCGTGACCCAATGTCTTGGGACGAAATGAGGGAATCACAAGTTTATTATACACGCCGTATTGGGGTCATCGTGAGAATGACATGCCAATAACGAGAAGGCGAGGCGTCTATCTTATCGGCGGCTCCCACGTTTCCTTCCAAAACTAATATCGTTGTGTGTATTACGCTCCGCTTCGTGTCCACGGGTGGATGGATGGATGTAGAAGGGAGGAGGTGGGATATTTTACGTGCATATCTACACACACACACATATACATACTTATACACACGCAAATATGTACGGTGAAATTAACATAAAAATAACATTAAATCCACAAACACATTTCAGATATTCTCCATACACCGATGGATACAGAAATGTGGCGGACACACGTGACCATTTATTTATTTTCTTCACGTAGAAACCAGACTTTGCAACGCTGGCGCGTGCCCGGGATGGCGCTGAAGGTAGCGGGAGAGGCAGGGACTCGTCACGACATCACTCGCTACTGACGTTCGAAGTTCCATGCTCCCCGGGGGAGTCGAACTCGGGTCGCGGCGCGCTAAGCACCGTCCCACCGCTCCATCCGGGTATCGCGATGAGTTAAAACGTGGGCGCATCTGAGCGGGCGCGGTGTGCATTGCGATGTTGTTTATGAGACGGATACGGGGTGGGGAAGATAGGTGACCGCGCGGCGTGCATGACCACGCTGGCACGCTGCACCACCACCACCACCACAAGTAAAGAACGCGAACAGCAGAGGCGTTTCCAGAGTTTTGGCGACAACGAGCGTGCACTGTGCACCGACTGTAGGCGGTAGAGACACACATCGCTTCCACTTGAGTGCAGGAGGCGATGTTTAAAATCACGCAGGCATATATATATACACACACACACAAACAAAGACAAAGACCCCCCCCCCCCCCCGTATAGTCTTAACCGACTGTTGGGGCAAGTGCTGTGAGCGAGCACCTGTGAAGGCCGTCACGGAACACGAGGTGGTGGGTGACCAGCACCACGCCCGGCCGCCTTTGTCTTCTCGGTGGCGATATTTACTCCTCGTACCAGGTACTTATTTGAGGCCGAGTCGACCTAGGGGTTGCCAAGGACCGCTTCAGACAGTCGTCACTGGTGTTGGCAGTGAGCAGGAATCGAACTCGGGTCGCTGGGTTCGTAGGGCAGCGCGCTAATCGTTGCACTGCCGCTCCCTATATACACACACATATACATACATATAAAATAAAGATCCACCCGTTTAGCCTTTTAACAGACTGTTGGGGCCAGTGCTGTTAGCGAGCACCTGTGGACACCGCAACTGCATACGAGGGGGTGGGGTGACCAACACCACGCCCCAAGCCGTCTTTGTCTTCCCAGGGCCAACATCAGTAATCACGAGCGAGCCACACCAAACACACACACGCAGCAAACACACGACACACACACACACACGCGCGCCTACTGTGCACGTGGATGTCTGAACGTTCAGATGTTTCGCCGCTGCGCACGTACATCCATAACGGATATGATACGAATATACAATATCTTATACACACACACACACACACGTTCATAAAATACACACAATGGAATACAACGAACATACACATATACATAATCATGCGCACCCGCATGAATACACACATATATATACACAACGACTACTCAAATAATAATAATAATAATGCAGAACATTTTATCTGCTGGATGAAGGCATCCCCCCACGCCGTACTCGCCGATGGAGATTGTTTGACCATACTTCACCGCGACGGTCAGTGCGGGTTGGGTGAAGTGCTATGACGGGTTCCTGCCTGCGACATCGCGAGCGAGCGAGAAGGGAGATCCTGGCGGGGCACAGTTCATGGAGCGGTGCGCTAATCGCTGCGCCACCGCTCCACTCTCCCCGTTCGCGATACATCCACGTTATATATCTCACTAAACGTGTCGCTTATATATATTCATCTATACTCAACGCGTGAGTGTTATTAAAATATATATTTTTTAATGTGTACATATGTTGGGATGAACGTTCGCAGAGTTTTGTGGCAAGTGCTGTTAGCGAGTAGCCCCTATGAAGGCCGGCACGGTACACCAGGGGGTGGGGTGGTCAGCAACCACGCCCGGCCGCCTTTGTCTCCCCAGTGGCGATGTTTTTTTCACCGCCATAAGGTACGCACTTTATTGGTGCTGGATCGGTCCTAGGCGATGCCCAGGACCGATCAAGATAATTCATCACTGGTGTTGGCGTTGAGCGGGAATCTAACTCGGTCTGCCTGGTTTGTAGCGCAGGGCGCTAAATCACTGCTCCACCGCTCCTCACTATCTTGTAAACACACACGCGCACACACTGGCGGTGTAACGATGCATATTGCATCCATGGATCGTGCGTTTTAGGAACCAATGTTCATCGACTTAAGGCGTTTCTCGGTCCGCTACGGTTCTGTTTAGGATAAAGCGGCGATTAGCGCAGTTGGCTACGTACGGTGCGAAATAAGTTCTACATACGAGAACATCCTTCCTTTTTATGGAGGGGGGGGGGGACCGGGATGGAGCGGTGGCGTAGTGGTTAGCACACTCAGTTCTGAAGTCTGAACAGGGTTCAATTCAGTTCGATTACCGGCCACTAACCCGCGCTGATCAGCGTGGCAAAGATTATGGTCAAACAACAGGCCGTCATCCACCAGTGGATAGAAGACGCACGTTTGTTCATATGCGAAACGTGGAAAAATAAAAAACGGAACGACTCTTGAATCGAATAGCGGTACTTAATGCGGGTCAGGATGCGAAGAGTGACACCCAATGCTGCACGTGCGCGTGCGCGTGTTGTTTAAAGGGCGCCGCGGTGGCAGAGATGTTAACGACCTCGTCCAGAAGTTCACGTCTTGATTCGTCGTCGAGGATTCGATCCCGACGCCGATGTCTGAATATTTGTTCGCTTCGATTTTTCTCCGGGTCCTCCGGTTTATCCCCCCCCACCCCCCCCCCCTCTAAAATTTGGGATCAAGGTGCGGTTGGGTTATTTAGATTGATTTGGTCGCGAGGAATTTCCAAATGATAAGCCACTTCGTTGAGCTATCATTTGCGGCCAGGTAGCTTCTGCAAAAGCGCTTACACAGCTCAGTGAACCCTTATAATTTGATCTAAATTAAGATCAGCAATACAGTTGCTCCACTCGCGAAATGAATCACAGCGTACGCGCGTCGACAACAATAGTTGCTGTGCGCAAGTGCGGAGCGACAACTATGAATGATGAATCTCGACCAACCTGGGGCAGCGAGTCCAGCAGAGGAAACGTCCACCAGGGAGATTGAGCGACGTAGTCAGCTCGTGCGCAGGCGCGAGGTGGATTGGTACATCGCAGGATCGCGAGAGAGTGCAATAGCGTGCGTGGGGGGGTGGGGGGGTCTGGTTTTCATTCAGCAGTGGATTGAACATGGCTGATGATGAATGCTGCCTCCTATGCAGTGCTGGGGCGGGGGAACTTAAACATCGCTCACGGCATTCGTAATTACCACTCATTTTAAAAAATGTTTACATATATGCGACTGACGTTTCGGGCGATGGTCCTTCTGAGAAGGGGAGCTTCTGTAATCTCAGAGTTATTAGAACACGGTCAGGGTGCACGCTGTGGGCTAGCCCGTGTCCCAGGTCTCCCTCGTTAAAGATACTTCGTCTCAATGGACTTCCAGCTTGTTATACATGCGGCTCATTGAGTGGCTGATTGATTGATTGGCAGTAATTGGCATGATTGCTAATTACGACGCTCACTGACAGCACTCATCACATCCAACTCATCACCTCGTGAATTTATCACACCAAACTCACCAGGCGGCATTATTATCCTCTCCCACATCATTACTAGCCATGGTCAATCCACTGCTGGATCGTATTCCAAAGCCGTCACAATCTCTCACAATCCCACGATGTAATAATTCACGGAGCATGCATCATCCTACTCTACGTGTACTCACCCACTCACTCACCACGTGCACTCATCCTCATTCACCACGTATACTCACCACGTGTACTCGTCTTGCTACGCCACGTGTACCCACTCACTCACCACGTCCACTCATCCTCATACACCACGAATGATCACTCGGTGTACTCATCCGCCTACGCCACGTGTACTCACTCACTCACCACGTGCACTCATCCTCATACACCACGAATGATCACTCGGTGTACTCATCCGCCTACGCCACGTGTACTCACTCACTCACCACGTGCACTCATCCTCATACACCACGAATGATCACTCGGTGTACTCATCCGCCTACGCCACGTGTACTCACTCACTCACCACGTGCACTCATCCTCATACACCACGAATGATCACTCGGTGTACTCATCCGCCTACGCCACGTGTACTCACTCACTCACCACGTGCACTCATCCTCATACACCACGAATGATCACTCGGTGTACTCATCCGCCTACACCACGTGTACTCACTCACTCACCACGTGCACTCACACGCGTACTCTCCACGACCCCGTGAGCCGTTTCTGCCGCTGCCGCCATCATCCCGGACGCACACAAAGTCCCACCGAGACTCAACTCGGGGCCAGCTCGACCCCGCTCCTGCCACACCGTGTCGCCCACCACCTCGGCAAGTCGACAGTCCAAACTCGCCGACGCCACGTTGGGACCGACACGTGGCGTTGCGTCGGCAATGATTCAAAACTCCGCGCACGTCGTCTTCCCCCCCCCCCCCCACCCCCGCGCACGCGCTCATCAATAATGTTCAACGCGACAAGAAACAGCGATGGATTCAATGGGGAAGCGTTCGGCGTTATTAATGCGACTGGTAAAGGCGGACCGCTTGACTGAGTGAGCGACTAACCTCCGCCCTCCCTCGCCCGCGTACAACCCTGCCGGAGCAGTCAGTCTCTTACCAACATCCATCTCCACCCACCACCCCGCCCGCCCGCCCGCCTCCTTACACACACACACTCCCGCCCTCAAAGAAATACTCCAAACGTAAAGCAGATCGGTTGACCGATGGCGTTTGCGCTCCCCAATTCGCTCCAGTCACCCCCTGTCCGTCACCGTCCATCATTCACTCGCCGGTCGTTCCTTTACCGCTACTTCCACGGGCATTGTTATCGCGAGGGTCGCGCGCCTTCACGGCGCCTGTCCGTGTCACTGACCCTCGACCGCATTGGACCGTTTCCTCCCGTCGAACACTCCAGGGACGGCACCTTCCTATTTTAACCCCCAATGATCTCACGTCTAAGACCACAGCTCCCTTTGTCAATCCGTCGCTTGCCGGACGAAGGTCTTCCCACCACGTCGCGTCGGTCACGAGGAAGGGAGGGGGGGCGGTGTTGTTTGATCATTCTTCGTCGCTCCATCTCCCAGGTGGGCATTGCGTTCAGTTCGTGAGGGCTACGCACGCGCGTGTGTGTGTGTGTGCGCGCGCGTGGGTGTGTGTGTGCGCGCGCGTGGGTGTGTGTGTGCGCGCGCGTGGGTGTGTGTGTGCGCGCGCGTGGGTGTGTGTGTGCGCGCGCGTGTGTGTGTGTGCGCGCGCGCGTGTGTGTGTGTGCGCGCGCGTGGGTGTGTGTGCGCGCGCGTGGGTGTGTGTGTGCGCGCGCGTGGGTGTGTGTGTGCGCGCGCGTGTGTGTGTGTGTGCGCGCGCGTGTGTGTGTGTGTGCGCGCGCGTGGGTGTGTGTGTGCGCGCGCGTGGGTGTGTGTGTGCGCGCGCGTGGGTGTGTGTGTGTGCGCGCGCGTGGATACATGTGGGGAGCTATGGTGTAACTGTTAGCGCGCTGCCCTACGAACCCGGCGACCAGAGTTCGATCCGCCCTCACGGCCCACGCACGTGACGATTATTTTAAGCGGGTCCTGGGCCTCCCCTAGGTCGACTCGGCCTCAAATTAGTACCTAATGCGGTGGGCAAACATCGGCACCAGGGAGACGGTCGGGCGTGGAACTGGCCAACCACCCCTCGTGTGCCATCATAGGTGCGGCCCGCTAACAGCACTTGCCCCAACAGTCTGTGAAGGCTATCTTTGTCTTCGTGACAGTTGAGCCAATTATGCCCATCATACCGATCAATGATTGCAAGTGGGACCGCGAGAGCGGCGGTAGACATGCTCCTGTTAAAAATAATCGAGATGCCTCGAGTTTCTTGGCTGGCTACTGGCTGGGTACCTCTCCACTCTGTCGTCAGTGGCTGCGGGCTATTAACACCGAAACTAGCTGGGTAACTGGCTAGACGAGATTTTGCGCGCAACAAATACGCACGTAATTATTGAATTGAAGTGGCGAAAGTATTTCTGAAGACCATCAATTGCGACAGCAAAGATGTTGTTAGTAACGAATACAGGAGACTGACCACAGATCAATTAAAATTGCTCTAACTTTGACAAATTTGCTTTTATTAATGCTATTCTTTCGCCAGAACATTATTTAAATCCTTTCGATATATAACACAAATCTCACAATATTTTATCTTGGCATTGTATTGTTTCTATCGTATTACTGCTGCAGCAATACTACTATAATACTACTATAATCACTTATAATACTACAATAATCACTATAATCAGTTTGACACGCAGGTTTTCGCGACCAATATTATTCTTAATAAAGGTGTTTGGGTGAGAACGCGTAAGTACAGATGTGTCATAACCCTCCACCACCCGACACAGTCAATTAGTAATGGATTTGTCACTTATAATACTACTATACTCAATTATAATACTACTATAATCAATTATAATACTGCTATAATGATGTAATCATATTTTCGATTTAAAGCTTTCGTGATTGCAGGGATTCATATTCTTGGTTATTTCTTTCTTTTTATTATTTCCCCTCTACGTGACTTTACCGGAAGAACCAAGAAGATTCAATCATAATTCCGAGACAATTTTCACCCAATATTAGGCGAAGGCTCTCCTGTGACTGCGAGATCTAAACTAAAACCACCACGCCTACGAGAGAGTAGCACTCAAAGGATCCGCACAGATTGATCCAAAGATCCGCACAGATTGATCCAAGGATACACTTGCCATAACAATGCCATGCCACGTACCACGTCGCAACCTTTCCTGCGCGGATTCGGGAGTTTCACCCATCTCTACGCGACCCACCAACCCTCACATCAAAGTGACCTATCCCCCGGACAAGTACCCACACCCCGGTTCTCGCGGTCTACCACCACCCCTCCGTCTTTCCGCGTTAACAACTTACTCCTCCCCCCCCCCCATTCAAGAATAAATTAACTCGTTCCACGCTGCACGCACCTGATGATTGTTAAACATGTCCCACGTGACGCGCGAAGCAATTAACACTGTATATGTGTGTGTACACACACACACACACACGTGGAATCTGTGTACACGGACACACACTGAACATGTGTACACACACACGTGGAATCCGTGTACACGCACACATACACGGAACACGTGTTCACACACACACACGTGGAATCCGTGTACACGCACACACACATGAACACGTGTACACACACACGTGGAATCCGTGTACACGCACACATACACGGAACACGTGTACACACACACGTGGAATCCGTGTACACGCACACACATGAACACGTGTTCACACACACACACGTGGAATCCGTGTACACGCACACACACTGAACATGTGTACACACGCGAACACTGATCTATATTTTAATTTTAATCGATTATTTACGAAGGCAGCCGTTAATCGCTGGGACGTGTTTCACAATCATCTGACGCGTGCAGCGTGGTGGTGGTGGTGGGCTCCGAGTCAAGCTGAGCGTGGCAGAGCTTGTACAGAATCAGAATCAGTATTTCTACCGGAGAAATCCGATGAGCTGTAAAGCTCTTTTTCACAGATGTCAATTAGGGGCGGTTCAGAACGTTACAACAACGAACAAAATAAAAACACGACATGAGTGCACAGGTAACCAAATCACTTAAAATAAAATATCAATGTTTAAATCTTACTGTACAAAGTAAAGCCCACTGAAGTATTAACTTATTTTTCGGAAGCGACCTGGCCACGAACTATGGCTCAACAAAGTGGCTTATCATGCGGCGATGCATAGCGGCGAACAAAACTCATCTAAACAACCTCAATGCGATGGAACAACAGGGGAGAGAGACAGAGAGAGAGAGAGCGAGGGTTGTGGAGACACTCGGAGGGTGCCTCGCTGCGAATTCCTAGAGCGAGTGGCGCCCTCTGCCGTGATAAAACCGGCGATGCGCTCGTTCGCTCGAGCAAACGAGACGCTCCCCAAGCCCAGCACCAACCAGCCCACGAATCGCCACCCCCAAGGGAAAGAAAGACGAGCCAGCGGCGAGCAATGTGTTGGGGTGGGAGAGCGAATTCGGTCACGAGCATTGGGTGCTGGTATCAGTCATCGTGGTGGTGGTGAGCACACCACCCCCTCTCCCCGCCTGCTGTGATGATGATGCAGAGGTGGGCTGGCGTGGTGAGTTCAGTTCGGTGAGTTTACGGGCGAAATGTACTAGAGAAGTTCACCACACATACAAAGTGTGTGGGGGGGGGGGGTGGAGATACATCTGTGGGCTGCTGTACAACTCTCCCGATGCGTTTGCAGGGTTGCAGCGAGCGTTTTGTTCATCGTTGACGTTCGACGTTTCGCACCCACGCGCTGTGGGGAGCTTCTTCGGGAACTGACTGCCGAAGCGACTCACCCCCCCGCCCATATGGGCACGTGGAGCGAAAGCGCTCGGACACCGCGAACAGCACGAGGCACAGCGGACACCCGACAACGCAGCCTGGATACAGCTGGCCACGTTGCACGGGACAGAGAGACGGAGAGCGCGCAACTCACTCACAAAGTCTGCCGTTCGTTTATAGAAATATAAACAACAACAACAACAATTATGTTGTGAAGAAGAGTGACGGATATGTGGAGGCGACATGTGGACTGATCATGTATGTTGTTCTGAAGTACGTGATACACGACGTCGCCGTGATTGTGGAAACGGTGTCAATGGGTCGCGCGCTGACTGCCGAGTGTGTTCAGTCGGAATTGCGACTTCGCTAACAACGGCAGCTGAATGCACATCACTACCACCACTCTCCCCTCCACCACCCCCCGTTCGATCGTTCGGAATCTACAGTTCCAGTCGACTTGTGGCACAAAAAAACAAGATCCCCCGTATAGCCTTAACAGACTGGAGGGGCAAGTGCTGTTGGCCAGCACCTATAAAGGCTGGCACGGCACAAAAGGGGTGGGTGGTCAACACCACGCCCGGCCGCCTTTGTCTCCCTAGTGGCGATGTTAGCACATCGCACCAGGTACTCATTTAAGGCCGAGTCCACCTAGGGGAGGCCCAGGACCGATTCAGATAATTGTCACCGGTGATGGCCGTGAGCGCGAATCGAACCCGAGTCGCCAGGTTCGTAGCGCAGCGCGCTAACCGCTACACTATCACGTAGTCATAAACACATACAAAGATCCCCCGTATAGCATCGAACACACTGCTGGGACAAGTGCTGTTGTTAGCGAAGGCCGGTGCGGAACACGAGGGAAGTGGTGTGGCCGCTACACCACGCTCGGCCGCCTTTGTCTTCTCCGTGCTGATTTTTTGTTTTACAAACCACAACAGGTAGACATTTTTTTAAGGCTGAGTCGACCTGTGAGTGACTGCGAACAGGTCCGAACATTCGGCCATTGTTATTGGTCGTGAGCGGGAATCAAACTCGGGTCGCCGGGGTTCGTAGCGCAGTCCGCTGACCACTGCACCACCGCTCCCCCATCGACCACGCGCACGCACGCGCACGCACGCGCGCGGTGTGCGTGCGCGCGCCGCCACTTGCGCACGCGGTCTCGCGACCCTTTCACGATTTCGTTTCATTAATAATTAAGAAGGTAAACCGTAATGTACGGGCGAGCCAAGATTGAATCGGGCACTCTGCCTTAATGGATGTTTGGCGGACCTAATTGTCCCTCGCTCGGCCGGGGGGTCCGCATGCGGCCCTCCACCCCCCCCCCACGTGTCCCGCGTAAGACTGCAAGCGGAGGCTCCCGACGCTCCTTGCTGATGAGCATCGTTTTACTTCGTGCTCACGCTGCCCCCCAAATGCCGGCTCCGCTTTTTTCCAGAGCCGGCATCACCAAGAGGAGCGTTCGCGTGAGCGAAGGGGAGATTACTCGACAGCCCAAAAGTTATCTGCGGCTCTGCGATTTCACGCCATCATCATCATCCTCACCCTCTCTCTCCTCTCTCTCTCCCCTCTCTCCACGCGTATTCCAAGATAAAAAAAAAATGTTCCGTACGTGCTTCGAGCAGACCGCTTGGCTAATTGCTCACGTACACACACACACATGCCATTGTTGTTGGCATACTTGATCGTGTGAAACTCGATGCATGCATGTATATGCGAATGTATGTTAAAGGCAACGATCGTCCGTATAGCCTGAACGGACTGTTGGGGAAAGTGTTGCTAGCGTGTAGCGCAAATGAAGGCTGGAACGATACACCAGAGGGTAGGTGTTCAGCACCACGCCCGGACCGCCTTTGTATCCCCAGTGGCGATGTTTTTACACCGCACCAGGTAATCATTTGAGGGTTAGTCGACCTAGGGGAGGTCCAGGACCGGTTCAGATAATCGTCACTGATGTTGGCCGTGAGCGGGAATCGAACTCGGGTCGCCAGGTTCGTAGCGCAGCGCTAACCACTATATTACCGCTCACCATTTGTCCTCACAATACACACATACATAAAAGCACATATACCCAGTGGTTTTTGATATGTCTAATAGGGGTTATACACAATCAACTCATGGATACGTAATACAAATTGTTCAACGCAAATATGTAGACTGTGAATTCGAATGTGGAATGAGCACAACTGAATATGGAATAATAACACGAATTGGAAATAACCCCTCTCTCTCTCTCTCTCTTCCTGCCCCGTGCGTGCATTGAGGCGTTATAATCGCGCCTGTGGCTGATGTATCAGTCGCAAGACGACGATGATGATGATTGCCATCAGAGATTTCACAATGAAACGATCTAGGATCCGTGATTAAATTCACGATGACGTGGTAAAACATTTACCCATTTTAATTCAACTCGTAGTTTAATCATCATCATCATAGCCATGATCAATCCACTGCTAAATAAAGTCCTTTCCGAGCCGTCGATAATACTTTATTTATTGGTATTCATTGTTTTAATATATACCTATACATATGCATATGTTCTCTTTTACGCATTATATTTGTGAAACGCCGTCTAAACAAATTCCCGTGTCATTATTTTGATTATTTTCTATTTTTACGCGTGATAATTTTAAACCGTGTAATATTTCAATTAACATGCAAGTGATATTTATTTTAAAAACCGTGGTAATATGCACACGCGTGCACACACACACACAAAGACAAACACCCCCCATATAGCCTTGACGGAAGATTGTGGGCAAGTGCTGTTCGCAAGGACACAAAGACCTCCCCGGAAAGCCTGATCAGACTGCTGCGGCAAGTGAGTCAGCGAGGCAGTGGGTGGCCAACACCACGCCCGATGTTTACACACCACAGCAGGTGCTCATTTGAGGCTGAGTCAACCTAGGGGAGGCCCACGGCCGGTTCAGATAATCGTCACTGGTGTTGGTGGCGGTGAGCGGGAATCGAACTCGGGTCGCCGGGTTTGTAGCGCAGCGAAGCGCGAACAAACATCACGTCACCGCTCCCCACACGAGCGAGCACACACACGCACACGCACACGCACGTACACGCACACGTACACACACGCACACACACTTACACACACACACGCAGGTACACGCACACACACACGCACGTAAACGCAAGCACACACGTACACACGCACATACACGTACACGTACACACACGCACGTACACACACACGCACGTACACATACACGCACACACACGCACGCCCGCACACACACGTACACACACACACACGCACACTCACACATACACACGCACGTACACACACACACACGTACACACACACACGTGCAAATGAGGCCAAGCGATGGGAGCGGAGAGTCGAGTGGCGGGCAGCAGCATCAGCGGGCTCAGCGTTGCACGTCGCGCGCGGTCGGCTCTGCGATGCAACACTCGGGATTATTGTCCACCGCCGAGGACGCAGCCCGTGCCGCGGTTGGCATAGCAACGTTACGGAGCGCGACAACAGTGAGAGAGAGAATGGGGGGGGGGGGGTTGAGAGAAGGCGTGAATAGGGGGGCCCCTGACAGAACGCGCGTTCGCTCACTCACCGCGTCGCCGTCACTGTCCATCACCCTACGCACGCGCGCGCGCCCGTGTTGTGTCCGTCTGCACGTCTCATGTTCCCCGTCTCTCTCCTCTCTCTCTCCTCTCTCTCTCTCCGAGCACCCGCGTGGCTGTGTCGGTCGTGCCTGAGTCGTGGCGCAGCGGTTAGCGCGCTTGAGCCACGGATGTGGGTGAACACAAATGAGCGAGATGGGTTCGATTCCCGGCCGCTTCTAACGTCAGCCGCGATGATATCTGAACCGGTCCTGTGCCTTTGCACTATCACGTCGCCCATCTCATGTTTGTATCTCTCTCTGTCCTCTCTCTCTCTCTGCACACACGTGTATGTATGTGTTGGTGTGTGTTTGTTTGTAGAGGGGTAGGAGCGGTGGTTAGCACGCTGCGCTACGAACCCGGTGACCTGCGTTCGATCACTGGGCACAGCTAACGTCAATGGCGAGTGATATGTGAACCGGTCCTGGTCCTACCCATCACCTGGTCTCAGCCTCTTTCTCTCTCTCCCTCTTGCTTCTCTCTTTCTCTCTCGCCGTCTCCCCAGCGAATGCTCCCCACTTTGCTGCTGCTCCACAAGACAGGGACGCACCGACTGCATTGTCGTTTTAAACGTGTGTTTATTTAAGTAATGCTCATTAAAAAAAACACACATAATCGTTTGTTTCACAATCAAACTTCAATCTGTGTATACATATATTCATAAATGTTGACGGTATTAGTTTGTTTTCTATTTGCTTCAGTTGTATACTCGACGGGAGGCGAATTACTCGGTTCACTGATGATGATGGGCATGGAATCAAATACTTGACTAAATCTATTCCGAATGTAATTGTTGTCTGGCCCTTCTAGAACGATGTCACAATGCACATCACTCACTCTCCGTGATTTATACGCACATGATAACGTTACGCTCAGCTTGAGTGCACTTCTGCGATACTAATCATTGTAACATCGGCGTGTCTCAATCCTGTATCAACCCAGTTATATCGGCGATGATGCTGCTGCTGCTGCGTTGACAGTGATGCGCTTGATCACAATTAACAAACAAACAAACCTCTAAACATTCGGCGAAACAATGTGGCCTTAAAAAAGAAATACATATTAACTGACGTTTCAGGCAACGGCCCTGATTTGCAGCGCATCGAGAGGCAAGCGAGGTTAACTTTATCGATCAGCAAAGTGTCGTTCAGTCTGAATTATCTATTAAAGAGGGGTGCTGCTTCTGATATTTGCCCGATTCTTCGCTGAGTATATTATTGCGTGGCAGCAAATGGTTAAAATAAATAACAAAAAAAACGTACAAATAACGGGGTGATGTCACACGCTGGGGTGGAGCGGTGGCGCAGTGGTTAGCGCACTGCGCTGTGAACCTGGCGACACAGAGGTGACGGATAACATCAGTGGCGAGTGATGTCTGCACCTTCACCAGCCCGCAGTGTCCCAGTGTGGTGAAGTATGGTCAAGCAACCCCGACGACCGGTGGGTGCGGTGGAACAATTATTCACGTCGATATATCAACACCAGCGATGGTTATATTTGTAAAGTAGCAGTTAACGAGTTGGTGCGTTTGCATTAATCCGCCAAAATAGCCGCCGATTATTGACAACAAAGACAAACACTAAGACACCCCCCCTCCCCGCCCCCCGTAAAGCCTCAACAAAACTGTAGGGGCAAGTGCTGTTAGCGAGTAGCATCTCTGAAGGCCGGCACGGCACACAATGGGGGCGCGTTGGCCAACAGCACCGCCCGGCCGCTTTTGTCTCCCCAGGTGTCGACGTTTGCCGCACACCGCACCGGGTACTGATTTGAGTCGACCTAGGGGAGGCCCGGTACAAGTTCATATAATCGTCGCCGACGTTGGTCGTCGTGAGTGGGAATCGATCACAGCTCGCCCGGCGGGTTCGTAGTGCAGCGCGCTAATCGCTCCACTACCGCCCCCCCTATCATCCATACAAGGACAAAGACCTCCCGTATAGCCTTAACAGACTGTTGGAGCAAGTGCTGTTAGCGAGCACCTATGAAGGCCGGTACGGCACACGAGGGGGTGGGTGGCCAGCACCACGCCCGACCGCCTTTGTCTCCCTAGTGGCGATGCTTTTACGCACCGCACCAGCTACTAATTTGAGGCTGAGTCGACCTAGGCGAGGCCCAGGACCGGTTCAGATAATCGTCACTGGTGTCGGTCGTGAGCGAGAATCGATCCCGGGTCGCCAGGTTCATAGCGCAGCGCGCTAACCGCTGCACTACCGCTCCCCACTATCACCCATACTCACACGCACGCGCGCGCGCGCGTGGGTTCATCTGGCGATGTTGTTCGATGAACGTGCGACTGCGTGCACACGAAAAATGTGCATTCAATCGTCTGCCAAAACAGCCATCGTATTGCCATGTGCTCGAGTTAATTACAGCGCTCATACGCACAGTTGCTGCCGATTCCTTTGTATGCTGCTCTACCAAACACAACGCCGCATTTCGTTTCCCGTCGCCACTCTGCCCCGTGCCTTGATAGCGCAGGCATTCATTAACGCCGCATGTGTGTGTGTGTAAGTGTATTTGTGTGCGTGTGTGTGTGTGCGCGGTGGGTGGTGCAGCAGTTAGCGCGGCCGCGCTACGATACGAACTCGGCGACCCGGCATCGATTCCCACTCACGGTCAACACCGTTGACGATTATCTGAACCGGTCCCGGGCCTCCCCTAGGTCGACTCAGCCTCAAATTAGTACCTGGTGCGGTGTGTTAAACGTCGCCACTGGGAAGTCGAAGGTAGCCGGGCGTGATCTTGGCCACCTACCCCCTCGTGCGCCGTGCCTGCCTTCATAGCTGCTCACAAACAGCACGTGCCCCAACAGTCTGTTAAAGGAAATAGGGGGAAATTTTTTTACTTAAAACTTTCGTGACTGCAAGAATTCATATTATATGGTTCTTTCGGTAAAGTCACGTAGCTAGAAAAAATAACAACGATCGAAACGTCGTGATATTTTTCTTATTTTTATTCACTTAATTTTTATTATTTTATTGTTATTTTTTATATCTACGTGACTTTACCGAAATAACCATAACATGGGGGGGGGACTTTTGTCTTTGTGCGTGTCCATATATATAAAATTCCTTCATAGGTGCTTGATGACAGCAGGCGTCAGAAGAGTCTGTTCGAGCTATATGAGGGATCACCCCGTTGATTGTTTTTTTGCAGAGGAGCAGTCGTGTAGTGGTCGACGGACCGAGCTACAAATCCATACCAGCCGAGTTCGATTCCCGCTCACTGCCCAACGTCGATTGTAATTATTTGAACCGGTCCTGGGCGTCCCCCCCTAGGTCGACTCAGCCTGAAACGAGCACTTTTTTGTTGTTGTTGCGGCGTAAACAAAAACAATCAGCACTGAGAAAACAAAGGCGATCAGGCGGTGGTTATGACCACCCCTTCTTGGGTGCTCTCTGACGGCACTTTCCCCCACAGCCCGCGTCGGCTATACGGGGGACTTGTGCCTGTGGTGTTCGACACGCGAGTGACGTCATCGCTTCATTCTCTGACCTTTATTGAGACTGGCTCTGACTCAACTGGAGCGGGCAATGGATGAAGTCGGATCGGAAGAGAGTGTTTGTAGATTCCTTTAGATTTAGAGTAATTACAACAACGTTGGTCGGACGATAAGCCACATCGCTTGACGATTTAGTAGTCGCGTGCATTGGATTCAAGGCGTACGGGGGCGTTCATCCAGCCATGGATTGAATAAAGGGTGGGGTGGGGAGTGCTGTTTACTTTAATTTGATGCACTGATTGTTTACAAATGTAGATATTCATACATTTGAAAAAAATGATTTATTTGTAAAAAAAAAAATAACAATATCGCAGCCATGTTATATTTTTACATCTCTGTGTTGAGAAGTATATGTTTATTAATTAAATAAATCGTGGTTTATTGCATTTTCCTTCCGTGGCCGTTATGCGTATGCTGGTCTTACCTCTCTCTCGAGTCGGGTCTGTGGTCATTTTCCAACACGAAGACAAAGATCCCCCGTATATCCTTAGACTGTTGGGGCAAGTGCTGCCCGCGATTAGCACCTATAGAGGCCGGCACGGTACACCAGGGAATGGGTAGCCAGCACCACGCTCGGCCGCCTTTGTCTCCTTAATGGCGATGTTGACTACACACCAACAGTTACTCATTTGAGGCTGAGTAGACCTGGTGGAAACCCAGGACCTGAGTCAACCCACACATACACACACGTCTATGTGCTAGAAAGCACACACGTGTATGTGCTGGAGAAGACACACACACACGTGTATGTAGTGAACACACACACACACACGTGTATGTAGTGAACACACACACACACGTGTATGTAGTGAACACACACACACGTGTATGTGCTGGAGAACACACACACACACACGTGTATGTAGTGAACACACACACACACGTGTACGTGCTGGAGACGACACACACACACACGTGTATGTAGTGAACACACACACACACACGTGTATGTAGTGAACACACACACACACGTGTATGTAGTGAACACACACGTGTATGTAGTGAACACACACACACACACACGTGTATGTAGTGAACACACACACACACGTGTACGTGCTGGAGACGACACACACACACGCACGTGTATGTAGTGAACACACACACACGTGTATGTAGTGAATACACACACACACACGTGTATGTGCTGGAGAACACACACACACACGCACGTGTATGTAGTGAACACACACACACACGTGTACGTGCTGGAGACGACACACACACACACACACACGTGTATGTAGTGAATACACACACACGTGTACGTGCTGGAGACGACACACACACACACACACGTGTATGTAGTGAACACACACACACGTGTATGTGCTGGAGACGACACACACACACACACACACGTGTATGTAGTGAATACACACACACGTGTACGTGCTGGAGACGACACACACACACACACACGTGTATGTAGTGAACACACACACACGTGTATGTGCTGGAGAACACACACACACGTGTATGTAGTGAACACACACACACACGTGTACGTGCTGGAGAACACACACACGTGTATGTAGTGAACACACACACACACGTGTACGTGCTGGAGACGACACACACACACACACGTGTATGTAGTGAACACACACACACACGTGTAGGTGCTGTAGACGACACACACACACACGTGTATGTAGTGAACACACACACACACACACGTGTATGTAGTGAACACACACACACGTGTACTTGCTGGAGAACACACACACACACGTGTATGTAGTGAACACACACACACACACGTGTAGGTGCTGTAGACGACACACACACACACACGTGTATGTAGTGAACATACACACACACACACGTGTACGTGCTGTAGACGACACACACACACACACGTGTATGTAGTGAACATACACACACACGTGTATGTAGTGAACACACACACACACGTGTACGTGCTGTAGACGACACACACACACACACACGTGTATGTAGTGAACACACACACACACACGTGTAGGTAGGTGCTGCATCTGGGGCTCGGCGAGGATGAGTCGCAGGAGACGTGTCCAGCTCCCCGCCCCGCAAATGGGCTCTGATTGACATCTCAACGCTCTCAGGCGACCTTAGCCTCCCACCCTCCCCCCCCCCTTAACCACGTCCCCCACACCACACCTCCTCCCCCCCGACACTCTACCCCCACCCCTCCCTCCCTCCCTCCCTCCCCACTCTCTCTCTCTCTAGTACGTGGGGTGCTCGCGGCTGGACCCGCTGTTCAGACTCCTGGGAGCCGTGTTTAAGAAATTGGGGGTGCCCTTCTACAAGAGCGTCTTTATATGCGGGGTACCGTACCGGGCGGACAAGCGCCACATCCTGGCAAACTTTGTCTGCGCGCAAGCCAAGATGGCAGTATACAAAACGCGAAAAAAGAAACTGCGAGGTGACACGGACGATAGTTGTTCAGCGGAGGCAACGCTGAAAGGTCTGCTGAAAGCGAGGCTCCGGCTGGAGCACGCGTACTTTTCCCAGGTTGGAGATGCGCACGCCGTGTTCCAGGAGCGGTGGGGGGCCGGTCAGGCCCTCTGCACCAACACGAATGGTGAACTGACCTTCACTTTTTAATGATCGAGTCGAAACGGGCGTTAGACGCGGCGACGCGGGCAGGACGTATGCGGCGGTACAGCGCGCGTGGTGGAGCGGAGCGCGTGACAGTCCGGCCGTGCAGCGCACGCGCCTGGCAGTGCGGCACATGTGCTGAGGTGTGGCGCACGCGGCGGTCTGAATAATGTGGTGTGTGCGCGGCGGTGTGGCGCGCTTGGCGGCGCGGGACACGCGCCGCGGTGTGTCACGCGGAGTGAGGCGGCGTGACGCACGTGGCATGGTGTAGCGCGCGCGGTGGTGCGGAACTCACTCAGCGGTGTGACGCACTTGGCGGCGCGGCACATGTGCTGAGGTGTGGCGCACGCGGCGGACCAAAAATGTGCGCACGTGCGCGGCGGTGGGTCGCACCAGGCGGTGCGGCGCACGTGCCGCGGTGTGGCGCAGGGCGTTGTGGCACGCGTACCTGTGGCGTGACGTGCGCGTCGCAGTATGGTGCATGCGGTGGTGTGACCCACGTGTCGCGGAAATCTCGCGGGGTGGTGGTGCGTGCGCAGCGGTGTGGCACATGTGACGTGGATGAATGTGCATGTGGCGGTGTGGCTCGCGCGGTGGCGTGGCGCACGGGCCGCGTTGTCTAGCGGTGGTGATGTTACCGATGACTGTGACCTCGAACCATCAGGGGAGGAAGTGTGGAATAAGCGGGGGGGCCCTGCCAAGCAAAGAGGTGCCAAAGCTCGAAATGACACAGCGCGTCGGATGCTGTTGCGCGGCCGGTGCGTGGGGATTGTAGTGCCGGCGTTGCGTGTCGCGGGGCGGCGGTGGGATGGTGAGCTGTGCTTTTTGGTGTGGCCATTAAGGCTTGAATATTGCGAAATTCCAGGGCATTTTGCCGCTGGTGAATAAACTTATAAAAGTCTAAAAAGTCTCTCTTGAACGCTCCCTCCTCTCCCGTTCGCTTTCACTTTTCCTCGTCTGTAAAACCGCACCTACCTCCTCCACCCCCTCTCTCTCCCGAAATCCACCCCCCCCCCACGTCACCCTAACCGCTGCACCCTCCCTCTCTCACCGTCCTCTCAGCTACCATCTCTCCCCTTCTCTCTGTTCTGCACTCGCGTTTCATGGGTGGACGAGAGAGAGAGTGAGAGAGGGAGGGAGGAGGCCGTGTGCTCGGTGGCAGATGACGGGGAGCTCTGCATGCTGATATGAGCTACCCGTCGGAGGCCGTCGGACTGCGAGAAGGGCTGCGTGCAGAACGAGAGAGAGCGAGAGAGTGAGCGAGAGAGTGAGCGAGAGAGTGAGCGAGAGAGTGAGCGAGAGAGTGAGAGAGTGAGCGAGAGAGTGACCGAGAGAGTGACCGAGAGAGTGAGCGAGAGAGTGAGCGAGAGGTGGGGGTTTACATAAAGCAAAGTTATTATTTAAAAAAAATACGAAATGATGAACGAAGCAAAGTGCCGACTACACCGAGCATCTTCTTGTTTCCACTGATCGTAAAAAAAGAGAGAGAGGGACACGGCCAAGCTCCTGCCTCCCCGCTCGCCCCTGTGCGCGGGGCATGTACGCGAACGTGGCCGTACATATACCACGGGCATAACCCATGCATGCATATGCGGTGTCCACGTGTACGTACACGCACGTGTATACGTGCGTGTACGTACACGTGCGTGTACGTACACGCACGTGTATACGTGCGTCCATGCGTATTATCACGCGTACGTGGAGCCGCAATGTAGCGGTTAGCGCTACGCTGCGCTACGAGACCCGCGACCCGAGTTCGATTCCCGCTCACGGCCAACACCGGTGACGATTATCTGAACCGGTCCTGGGCCTCCCCTAGGTCGACTCAGCCTCAAATGAGCACCTGAAGCGGTGTGTAACCATCGCCACTGGTGAGAGAAAGGCGACCGAGCGTGGTGCTGTCCACTCACTCTCTCGTGTGCCGTGCTGGCATTCATAGGTGCTCGCTAACAGCACTTGTCCCTAACAGTTTGTAAAGGCCACACGGGGGGATATTCGTATACCACGTGCATACGCCGTGTACGCACACGTGGTGTACACGTGTGTGTACATGCATGTGTACACGCGCGTCCGTGCGTATACCACCGCGCATGTGCGTGAAGACGCGCGCGTGTGTGTGTATGCACGCATGCGTACACGCCATGTGGACTATGAAAGCATCGTCGCAGTGGTTAGTGCACTGGGCAACGAACCTGGCGACCTGAGTTCGATCGATCGCCGCTCACCGTCAACAGCGTTGGAAATGTTTAATCGATTCTATTATTCCGCTCGTTTTGCCCAATAAGTCCTCACTGAGTCTCGTGACTCCTTTTTTTTGTCAGGAGGGTCCTGCCAAGTTTTCACAGTAGGGGGCGGTGATTTGCTGTTGCGTGTATTCGCAATTAATGCATTTTTGGTTACAATTCTTCAAATTTGGCCAATTTGAAGAATAATAACCGAAAATTAGGAAAAATTTGTACCGAAAATTTGGCCAAAATTGAGCAATTTTGTGCCATGACGTCAGCACACAACGGCCGGTTTACCCTTTCGAACTGCATCACGGGAATCTCTAACGCCCGCTGTAACAAGGCAGACGCTAGGTGTCCGTCGTGGCGATCACACACTGCCGAAGTATTAACCGGGGTCGGCCGCTGGACGTTCCAAACCGCGAACTTCTGCAAAGAGCGGCGCGCGCGGCTACCGCTGTGCCCTGGCGCGGCTTTCCCCTGGGATGGCCGCTCCTCCTTCACACGTGGTGGAGTGTGGTCAAGCAACCTGCGTAACTGACGCAGCGTGGGGCGAGACCCTCGATCAGCAGTGGATTGATTAGCGTGCCGTAAATCACCGCGTGTTAGTTGAATGGATGTGCATGCCGATTGGCGCAACATTTGTTCAAATGCCCTGCGAATTAATTCCTGACGTTGTACGCATCTTTGTTTGTTTATTTTAGCATCGATGCTAAGATAAGCGGATACATCGGCACCGTTTTTTTCCCTCAACTGCTGCGCGTGGAATCGAACCGGCGAACCTTTGAATTTGCAGGTGCAATGTACGAACCCATTTATTGCGACTGCGCTGGCAGGCATCCGGCCGGCAAACGCTTGTCCTATGAATCTCAGGATAACCTCTTGAACACAGGCCACAGACACATGCGAAAGATCTCCCTGTAAATTATGTAACAGACTGTTGGGGCGAGTGCCGTCAGCGAGAACTTATGAAGGCCGTCACGGAACACGAGCGTGTGGATGGCCAGAACCACGCCGGACCGCCTTTGTTTCCCTAGTGGCGACGTTTAATTCGCCGCACCACGTATTCATTTGAGGTTGAGTCGACCTACGGAAGGCCCACGACCGGTTCAGATAATCGTAACTGGTGTTGGCCGTGAGCGGGAATCGAACTCGGGTCCCGAGGTTCGTAGCGCAGCGCCGTTACACTACCACTCAACGTGACACACGTACCGACACGTCATGCAAGCGGTCACTGAGAAATAACAGAAGGGGACGACGACGCGACGTTTCGACCGAGGGACCTTTACCAGTTCGGCAAGAGAACAAGTCCCATTCATGTGTGTCAGCCGATATCTCGGCTCATTGATGCGTATTGTTTTTTACCTATAAGATACATTGATTATAAGATGCATTGATTATAAGATGCATTGATTGTAAGTTACATTGATTGACCCGTTGCATAAAAAACATACTTATTTATCCATAACCGACATTAATCTGAGCAGCCCCTGGATGGAGGCATCCGTACACCGAGGGTGGTTTGGCCATACTTCACCACGCCGGTCAGTGCGGGTTCATGGAAGTTGGTGGCAAGGCCATACAGAACTGGTGCTGATATCATTCGCCGCCGATATTCGCCGTGGTGGGGAAATCGAACCCAGGTAGGGGTCGGATTTATGGCGTAGTGCGCTAACCACCGCGCCACCGCTCCACGCCATGATCGCGCCTATTGTGGCTTTGCGTAACAGACTCTCGTAGGCGTAGCACACGAGTGCGTCACGTTCGTTGCAATTTATTTGAGCACAATTTGAAACAAACGCCGCGAATTGTCAGAGCGTGCGCCGACAAAAAAATATATATATTGCGCTGTAACAGACGCGATGATTAAAAACGCAGCCGTGTTGAACGTTAATCGGCTTTTCATTATGTTGGCTCCTGTGTTTAACGCAATTTAAAAGACGTGTGCCTGTTTGTGTGCACGAGTGTGGAGAGACGGGCTTGTGGTGGTCAGTGCGCCGCGCTACGAACCCGGCGACCCGAGGTCGATTTCCGCTCACGACGGATAAGAGTGACGGAGAATATCTGAACCGGTCCAGAGCCTCCCTTCGGTCGACTCAGCCTTAACTGCGTGACTGGTGCGGTGTGTAACACATCAGCAGGGAGGGAGGGGGGGACTGACGGAGGAGGGGGGAGACGAAGACGTCCGGGCGTGGTGTTGGCCACCCACCCCCTCGTGTGCAGTGCCCGGCCTTAATCGGTGCTACTCGCTGGCAGCACTTGCCCCTACCGTCTGTTGAAGGCTATACGGGCGGTCTTTGTCTGTGCGTGTGTGTGCAGTCTGCGTGTAGCACATGCGGTGAACTGCCAACACGTTACACAGCCACGGACGTGTACGGATTTCAGTACGAGAACTGGCACTTGATTTCTCCCACACATATGGCGACTAATTAACGAACGAAACTAATGACCGGTGATCAACAATGCTGGTCCTATGATTACGATAACTCGCCCCAAGACCAGTCTGGGGAAAGTGTGGCAAAAATAGCCACTCGTGACCAACAGCGGCGTGGAGACGCACGCTTTCCAGAAATTGATTGTAAATTATAATTTCCAGTTTAGTGGGTGCTAAAACAATAACAACAATAGACATTCCCTTTAGATTGTATTCATCATTAATTCGCTACAAAGACCGCGTTTGCGTTACACATTCGTGACTACAGCCACATCCCACACTGGGCTGCTACGGACTCGTTTACGAATACGTACACGCTTACGTGACCACTACAATGGTAGACGTGCGTAGCTATGCATTCGTATAATGTAGTCAGCACCCCGCCCTCACCAGCGAGGTGAAGTATGGCCAAGTTACTCCAACAGCCGCCCGGTGTGGGGGGAGGCCTTTGTCCATCCAGCAGTGGATTTACACGAGTGGTGTACGTGCACACGTGCCTATGTATATGTGTGTCCATGTGTACACGTCCCTCACGTGTACACGTGTCCGTGTGTACACGTGTCCGTGTGTACGTGTGTCCGTGTGTACATGCGCCGGTGTGTACATGTACATACACTGCGCTAAACGGGTCCACGCTGCTAAGCAGCTCCTGCCTATGCCATAAACAAACCACCATGTATTTAGTTTTAGCAGGCTACAAAAAACTAAAAATTCTGATTGGAAATATTGTCCCGAATGGGCTATATCCTGATTGTATTGTACGGTAATTCATTTTATTATTCTTCGATGGTGAGATATCCTTGTATACATATGTTTATATCCTTATGTATTTGTATGTATATGTGTATGAAGTAGGTATGGTATAGCTGAGGTTATGTATTATGGTTGTATTATGTTGCACGCACAGTCCAAGGCAGATGGCCTACATAGTATTGATCAGCTGTTGGGGAACATGCAGTTAGCGAGCACCTATGAATGAACTCTGGCAAGGCTCACAAGGGATAAGCAACACGCCCGACCGCCTTTGTGTCCCCATTGCTGATTTTAAATGCCCCACAATGTACTCAATTTGAGGCTGAGTCGACCTGCGGGAAGGCCAATCGCCCGTTCAGATTATTGTCATTGGTGTTGGCCACGAACGGGAACCGAACCCGGGTGGCCGGGTTGCTTAGCCGCAGTGCGTCAGCCACTGCGCCACCGCTCCCTACAAACACAAAGACAAAGCTCCCCCCGTGAACCGTGACAGGCTGTTTGGGGCAAGGGTTGTTAGCGAGAACCTATGAATGCCGGAACGGCACACAAACACACAAAGACAAAGATCCACCGTATAGGCTTGACATACTGTAGGGGCAAGTGCTGTTAGCGAGCACCTATAAAAGTCGGCACGGTACACGAGGGGGTGTGTGGCGAACACCACGCCCGGCCGCCTTTGTATCCCCAGTGTAGATGTTTACACATCGCACCAGGTACTCATTTGAGGCTGAGTAGACCTAAGGTAGGCCCAGGACCGTTTCAGATAATCGTCACCGGTGTTGGCCGTGAGCGGGAATCGAACTCGGGTCGCCAGGGTCGTAGCGCAGCGTAGCGCTAACCGCTACACCACCGCTCCCCACTCAAACAAACAAACAAACACACAGACAGACAGACAGACGCACGTGCAACAGAAGACGTCCCTACGCTACGGGCATGTGGAGGCTTAGGATGCGTCAAGGACAAAGGAGCAACACGTGGAAGAGGGAAGACACGCGCAGAGATACGAGCCGCTCCGCATTCAGCACCAAGATAAGATAGCTCACACGTGGACCTGGACGTACAATGAAAGGGGCGGAGAAGCTGGGGGTGGTGGTGGTGGTGGGGGAGGATGATTGGAGGGGGTGGGATTGTAATTTACCCACTGAGTGCTGGCGACCAATAGAGGGGGACGTGCGCGGAGGGAACGACCCGCGCGGAGACGGAGCGCTGAAATAAAATCGCTCTCTCCTTTCTCTCTCCCTCTGGGGCGCGAGAGAGAGAGAGAGAGAGGGCGACAGAGAGAGAGGGAGCGAGAGAGAACGAGAGAAAGACGAGACGCACCAGACGCTCGGCTGTGCGCGATGGTGGTGGTGGGCGGGTGCGGCCGGGAGGAATTCATCCAGCAGTAGATTGAGACTGCCTCACTATTGCCACCAACGCTACCACCGCTACCGCGTATACGAACGGAGGGGGGGGGAGGGAGAGGCTATTTTAATGAAACTGCAGGCGGGGTACTCAGCGGTGGTGGTGCGACCCGAACGCATCTAAGCCATCGCCTCGGGCCACACAGACAACGATACAGATCCCCCGTGTAGCCTCTAACAGACTATTGGGCCAAGTGCTGTTAGCGAGCACCTACGGAGGCCTGCACGGCACACGAGGGGCGCCTGTGACCAGCAACACACCCGGCCGCCTTTGTCTCCCTAGCGGCGATGTTTACACACCGCACCAGGTGCTCATTTGAGGCTGAGTCGACCTATGGGGAGGAGGCCCAGCGGACAGGTCCTTGGCCGTGAGCGGGAATCGAACTCGGGTCGCCGCGTTCGGAGCGCAGCTTCGCCAGCCGCTGACATCACCGCTCTTCCCGCATCGCCTCGGGCCACTCCGCGCTGACACGCGATGCCACCTCTCAGTTACGCGGCCCCCTCGAAGTCTCTCGTCCCTAAGCCGCTCCTACTCCCTCGCCCCATCTCCCTCCCTCTCTCGTCGCCGCGTCCCTCCCAGTATCGATTGTCCATCAAGACGCGCAGCGCCGCTTTAACCCGGCGCCGCTGACCTGGCTACGAGGTACCCGACCCGATCCTCCTCCTCCCCACCCACCCACCGCAGCCCTCGTTTCAAGATATCGGCCACAACCCCAGAGCGACCTGCTTCCCCCACCACCCCCCTCCACGCCCCCCGTCTCCTCCTCCTCCGCTAGGGGTCTCGGAGTGCGAATGATGGGGTTGAGGTGGCGTGGACAGAAAGAGCCGCTGCGGTGAATCCCCTAGGCTCTATTTAATGCGAGTCTTCACGTATCTCTCCTCTCTCTCTCTCTCGCTCTCTCGCGTCTCTCACGGAGGTCGCGTGTTAAAAAAAAAGCGACACGTGTTGGTTGCTTGATGCAGCAGCAAGCAAGCGAGCAGCAAGCAACGGTAGCGACTCGGGGAGTGCCACAGCCGTAGCTCGGGACACGGCGCGCCCGTGGCGACGCACAACCCCGCGCCGTCTCTCAAGCTCGCGGTTGAGTTCGCCGTGGTGCATGGACGAGGGCACGGGGCGCGGCACAAAAACGCGGGGGGCCTCGTTCAGCGAACGGAGCCGAGGCAGCGAGCGGCGCGCGGGATGAGTACGGACGGGTGCGCGGTGTCGACTCGACGGTGCGCTGTGTAAATACCGGCGCTGGGGAGACAAAGGCGGTCGGGAGTGGGTCCGGCCGCCACACACACACACCCCCCCCCCCCACCTCGTGTGCTGTGTGAGACTTAATATAAGGGAACAGCACTTGACCTTACAGACTGTTAAAGACTACACGGGGGAGCTTTGTATTTGTGTGTAAATGCTCGCGCGCTGGTCGAGCATTGGTGCGGAACACGAAACGATGAACTCCGCGAACCGAGTTCAATTCCCGACCACGGCTAGTATGAGTGGCGAGTGATGTCTTCGCACCTTAACTCCTCCATTAATACTGCCCCCCCCATCCTTCACAAGCCAGCACTGTACGGAGTGGTGAAGTATGACTCCTCTGGGGGCAGGGTTTCATCCAACAGTGGATTGATGAAGGGCCGTGCATCCTTATTGCATTGTATTCGCGTGTGGAGATAGGCGCCTTTGCTAAGATCGTGGATGTATACAATGTTAATGGGAGAACGTCAGCTGTCGAGGGAAGATAGGTTTACGTGTGTGTGTGCTCTCAATTCAGGAAATCGTTCTTACACGTGTACACTGATTGACACACACACGCACGCACGCTCAGTGATTCTGTACAATGACACACACGGTTATTCACGCAAGTACACACGTACCAGGATGTTGTCAGTTAGTTTAGGAAAAAGAAGAAGATAAAGATCCCCCGTATAGCCTTCACATACTGTTGGGGCAAGTGCTGTCAGCGAGCACCTACGAAGGCCGGAACGGCGCACGAGGGGGTGGGTAGCCAACAACCACGTCGACCGCCTTTGTATCCCCAGTGACGATGTTTACACGTCGCAACCGGTACTCAAATGAGGCTGAGTCGACCTAGGGGAGGCCCAGGACCGGTTCAGATATTCGTCACTGGTTGTTGGCCGTGGGTGGGAATCGAACTCCGTTCTCCAGGTTTGTAGTGCGGCTCGCTAACCGCTACACCACCGCTCCCCACAAGTTTACAACCCCATAAACACACAATATGTGTACACAACGACAAGTGCTGTTAGCGAATACTATTAAATGTATAACGGTTCACGACGAGGGGGGGGGGTGGTGTAACCAAGCACCATGCCCGGCCGCCTTTGTCTCCCCGGTACTGGTTTTCCCGCACAAAACCAGGTGGGTACCTCATTTCCGGCTCAAGACCAGTGGTGCTGATGTTAGCCGCAGCCGGGAATTAAACTCATATCGCTGGGTTCGTGGCGCAGTTTGCTAACTAACCACTGCGCCACCGCTCCCCGCACACGTACACATCACAGACTCATGCCACGCGTGATTTGGGTCACACAAACATACACACGCGTACACACCCACCACTCCTCAGTTAAACTTCTGCAAAGTCTGTCCAGCAGCGACGTTTCGGCTAATACCCCCTTCGTCCGAATGAAAAAGTAAATTAAAAAAACACAATACACACGTGCGTATGTGTGCACGTATGTACGTACATCTCACGTATTAACCCCTAGTGATGAGTTTAGCCGCACGCCCGTCTCTCCGAGAACGTCTCTGGGGGAGACGGAGCGGGTAGCTGGTGTCAGCGAGGGCGGGTGACCACTCTAACACCACCCCCACGCAAACCCCCCCAGCGCCACTCGTTCTCGACGGCGCTTTCACCTCCCCAACATGACGAATGGCCGTGTCGGGAAAACTTACTGAGCGAGCAGCCGTCCCCCCTTCTCCGCAGCGAGCAGGGCCGACCCCGTGGATCCGGACTCGAACTTTCGCCCCGCCGTGGACGGGGGACGAGGCACTGGCTGGCGCCTCGTTTCTTTCTTTCTTTCTGAGCCAGACTTGCCTCGAATCGGACTCGTTCCATCGACGTCGTAGATACGGGGACCACCAACAGCACCGCCAAACACAACCGTCGCCAACAACCAACACTGACAACCACCGCTTCGAACCACCACCACCACGCAAACCACTATCCCACCGTCTGTGCCGATTTCCTCGCAACTTGCAAGTGTTCGTTGCGTGGGACCGCGACGTGTTGCTCTGCGTTTGTTGGTTCGCCGGAGTTGACGTGAGTGTGAGTGAGGATGTGAGCGAGTATGAATGACTGTTAGTGTGTGCGCGTGTAAGTGATCGCGAGTGTGAATATGAATTGTGAGTGTGAGTGAGTGTGAGTGAGTGAGTTCCTAGTTCGTGATAGAGCGGCCGAACTGGGGCCCTCTCTCTCTCTCTGCGCCCGTTCCGTCGCATGCCGGGCCGTGGCGACAGATTGAGACGTATTCGCTCGAGTAATAAAAGGTTCATTTGATCCGAAAGGCTGACAAGGCGCTGGGAACCGTGATCAGCATGCCATAGCAAGTGAGGCGGACGGCTAGGACCCCCCCCTCACTCCCCCCCCACCCCTCCTGCTTTTGATGGAGACAAAGCCCTTCAAGTGATGGCTGAGTTCTATCCACATGGCACAAAAGGAGACGTTTTTTTTCATTCTTCTTGCAGCCACGATCATTCCCCAAGGCATTCCCGCCCAAGACTCTTTCAGCCATTCGCCCGCTTCATGGCCGGGTCCAAGGCGAGTCCTCCATGCACGCTCGCGTGTGCGTGTGTGTGTATCAGTGCGTGTGCGTGTGTGTTGTACGGTGCACAGTTTAAGCCAAGGCAGCAACAGCAGCACAAACTCGCGTCCCGTGTTGATGTTTGGAGGAGGAGGGGGGTGGGCAGAGGAGGAGGGGTGTGAGTGAGGAGTTGGGAGGTTGGGGGGCGGTGGGGAGAAGAGAGCGAGAGAGAGAGTGGGTGAAACAAGTTGCACTGGGCTGATAGCCGAGGGGACACGGATCGCGGGGTCGCGGTTGGAGAGAGAGGGAGGGAGGGAGACGCATAAAAGGACAGCGGCAACACAGAGGCATCTCTGTTAGCTGTCAATTTGCATGCGGCCTCGGCCAATGCTAATGAGCCCAATAAAGCGAAGGAGCGACGGGATATCATGCGGGGGCAGCGAGCGGAGCGGATCGATGGCTGCCCCACAGATTTCGCCGGCCGCTCGCTACGTTTCGCCGTCACTGATGATATCATCAGCGCTTTCTGCGCGAACAGTCTCCTTACCCCCCCCCCCGCCGCCGCCGCCTCTCTTGCGATGCATTAACCCTCGGCTCCCCCAACCACCACCACCACTACCGCCTCCACCACCACCACCACCACCAACCAACCACCACCCGCCCATCTCGCCCATCCACCCCAGCTCCCACCCACGCTGCTCCGACAGGGATGAGCACACGAATAAGCCCCCCCCCCTCTTCTTCTCTCTTACTCGCACCCCTCACTCGCACCCCTCCCGACTCAGAATGTCTGTGGTCACATTGTGAGCTCTCTTCCCGACGCGTGGGGTCTCGCGGTCCCGGGAAGGGCCACTTAATTGTTATAATAGTAAATTATTATTATAATTATAATGCTGATAATCGAACTAATATATTAGCGAGATAAGCGTAGCAACGATCTGCTCAGTTACACACACACACACACGCATGTGCCACACGTGAGCACGCGTGAATAGACGTGAACACGCGCACACATGCAGACGTAATACGCACACACGTGAACACACGCATTCACACACAGACATAGCCGAAGACACGCACACAAAGACGTGATCACACGCCATACACGCACTCACACACACACACGCCCATAAACACACACAGACACATTCACACACACACACGCGCACACGCGCGCGCGTGAACACACGAAAACCCACAGACACACACATATGTGAACACACGCATAAAGACATTGACAAATACCCCCCGTATAGCCGTAACGGACTATAAGGGGCAAGTGCTGTTTGCGAGCGCATATGAAGGCCGGCAAGGCACACGAGGGGGTCAGTGGTCAGCACCACACAAACACAACACACACACACAGTGAACACAATTAATAGAACAACGTGTGTGCATGACACTGATACACACAACACACACAACACACACACACACAGTGAACACAATTAATAGAACAACGTGTGTGCACGACACTGATACACACACACAGTGAACACAGTGAACACACGACGTATGCCGTACGTGCACACAGTAACGCCGATACCCGTGCCACGACTCACTCGGTGAATCTCGCGGAATCCGGTCTCGTGGTTTCTCTGTCTCTCTCTCTCTGCGTGATGTCTCGGCTCTCCGTCGTGCAACGTGCTCACTCCACCACCGCCGCCGCCGCCGCCGCCGCAGCCGCAGCCGTCACGCACATGGTTGCTTTGCATGGGGCGAGTAATTCTCGCGGAAAAGGCAATTACCGTTTGATCTGCGAGCGGTAGCCGCCTGGACGTCCCTCTCGCTCCGGACCCCCGTAAACAGCGAGCGACGCATTTGCACTCCCCCTGGATCTTCTCCCCGCGTCGACGGCGGAACAACCTCGAGTAGATTGGGGAGGGAAGAGGAGGAGGTGGGGGGGGGTACCCGGCCATGCGCATCGCACTCGCAATATAAAAAAAAATACCACGTCTGGTTTATTAGACCGCGGCGTTATTGAGGAGGAGGAGATGTTGGTGGCGGCCGCTGTCGTTGATGTTTTTCTGCTTATATGTCGCGTGCGTGCTTGTGTGTGTGTGTTGATGTTCAAGTATTGATGTCGTGGGGAGCGGTTATAGGGAAGCTGCGCTACGAACCAGGCGACCCAAGTTCGATTCCCGCTCACCGGCCAACACCGGTGACGAGTATCTGAACCGGTCCTGGGCCTCCTCCTCCTAGGTCGACTCAACCTCAAATTAGTAACCTGGTGCGGTGTGCACACATCGGCCGGGCGTGGTGTTGGCCACCCACCCCTCGTGTGCCGTCACAGCTTTAATAGCTGCTCGTTCACAGCACTTGCCCTACCAGTCTGTTTAAGGCTAAACCGGGAGAATCTTTGTCTTTTGCATGTATTGATGTTGAAGTGTCTTTAATCAGGTCGTAAATAGCAGGGAGTGTGGAGGGAGAGAGAGGGAGAGAGTGTGCATGCATGCGTGCGGTGGTAGACTGTGTTTGTAAAGTGTGTGTGTGTATGCATAGTGGAGAACTCTGGCGTAGTGGCTGAGCGCGCTGCGCTACGAACCCGATCCACCCCAGTGCGATTCACGAACAATAACAGTGGGCGTCAAACATTCGAAACGATCCTGGGCCTCCCCTAGGTCGACGCCGCCTCAAACGGGTTACTGTACTTTGGTGCGTTGTGTAAACATCGCCACGAGGGAGACAAAGGCGACCCGGGCGTGACTCCCGGTCCATCGTTCACAGGGGTAGTGAACTCTGCTGGCAATAACTTGGCCCCCCAAAAGCCTCCTCGAGGCTACACGGGGCACCGTTGTCTTTGTGTGTAAATGTGGGGGCGGAGAGGAGGCGAGGTCGCGGGGGTGGCTGAACTGGCGGCGATGGACGAGTGTTTTGATTTTGTTGTTTTCGTTGTTTCGGATCGCGTCGAAACGCTTCGCTCCGCGACCTCAAAACGCGCGTTTCTTCCTTAAACGCACGCCAACAGCCAGTCGATAGCGTCGGATTGCCGATGCTGCTGCCGCTGCTGTTGCTTGCTGTTGCTAATGGGAGCTATTCGTAGAGAAAACACTCCTCTCCGCAGATGTCGGCCCACCCCCCCCCCCCCAAAACACCCCCAGTCTGCCCTAGATTTGTGGAAGTTTACACTTTGTTTGGCTAAGAGGCCACGGGCCCTCGCTCCCAGTTGATTCTAGTTCGAGTTCGGCTCGCGCTCTCTTTCGAAGGACTTGTTTCAAACTTCTTCCTATTGTGTACTCTTAGGTTTTTTTTTCTTCGGTAAAGTCACGTAGGTAAAAAAATTATAAAATTTATATTAATAAAAGGAATAATAAAAATAAAATAATAAATCACGACGTTTCGGAGGCAACACAAGTCTCCGTCATCAGGTGGGACCGTCACAGCCAAATTTACTGTATCAAGTGAGGCAAAGATTCCAAGATACAAGTTCTTAAATACAAGTTAAGGGGAGAGGAGGGGGGGAGGGGCTTATCTGAATGTGGTAGCCAATGAATGGAACGTATTGGGGGGGGGCGGGGCTAAAAGAGAATAAATGCACATGCTAAAGGTGCACATGCTAAAGGTGCACATGCTAAAGGTGCACATGCTAAAGGTGCACATGCTAAAGGTGCACATGCTAAAAAAAAAACCTAAGAGTATGAATCCTTGCAGTCACGAAAGCTTCAAATCTAGAATGCCTATTGCGTGTTTTATTTGTCGGTTTGTTACATCTGTCTCCTACCACGACGCGCACTCGTCAGCGTGGTGAAGTATGGTCGGATAACCTCTGACCCTCCCCATGGCCTGCACGAGGTCGACAGGCACACTCATCCAGCACGATGTCTGTGCATGTTCAATACATTGCACGTGTAACGTTGTATATGTTCGCGTGTATCCGTGCAGTAGTAAAGCAGTCGTAATTATTGGTTTGGTGCATGTACGTATGATTGTGCGTGTACGTACGCATTAATTGTGTGTGTATGTACGTACGCATGATGGTGTACGGACGCGTGCGATGGTTGCATTCTTGTGTTTAGAGCAGAGTTAAGCCGTCGATGGTGATACGCTGAACAGTTTGTGCAGGGGCGTGTGTGGCTCGTGATATCTCCAAAAGATGAGCAGGATTGAGCCTGGATAGTGCCTGGGATAGTCCCCAGCAGTTGCCCGGTGCGTACAGAGCAGCTTGTCTTGTATACCGTGGCGTCTAGGCCTTCTGTGACAGATGGCAGTCGGAGAAAACATAAAATCACATTGTTGTGCTGTACGTCCATGCGTCCCCACCCCAGCCCCCCAGCCTTCAACCCGCACTGAACGACGTGGAGAATTCCAATGCGGTCAACGGCGTGGGGAGGTCTTCATCCAGCAGTGGATTGACAAACACGCGGCGTGTTGACGTAGGCAATGGCTGTACGTGGTATGACGTCGTTAATGAGGCGAGCACACAGACAACCTGGATACTATTTGAATAGCCTAGGGATTACAAAACAAACTAACAAAAAATATTCGCATAGAGCCGACTGCGTCGACCGCGTTCTCTGACTCACGTCTCGAGTCTTCTGTTGGGGAGGAGGAGGAGGGGGGGGCGGGTGGTAGGAGGCCATCGTGGACAAAGCCTACGAGACAGACGGAGTTCGATACCAATGCCATCCGGGGGCGCGCGATTACACGAGACACAAACAGGGAGCATGATGAGCACGCGGCAAGTGACCGCGCATTGCATGCGACTGCCTCCCCGCATCCCACGTCTCCTTACGCTTGCCCACGAAGCGCGTTGCGGCGTGCACAGAGCACGTGTCTCTCCTATTGGCTCCAACAAAACACGGGGGGTGGGGGCGGGTGGGTGCTGCGTGTTTTGTTGGGGACACACAAAGACAAATGTCCCCCGTATAGCCTTCGACAGACTGGAGGGGCAAGTGCCTGTTTGCGAGCACCTATGAAGCGCGGTACGGTGAGCGTCACGCACGGCCTCCTTTGGTGACAGTACTTACCCAGCGCCGATTTTTTTACACTCATTTAAGGCTGAGTCGACCTTGGAGAGGTCCAGGACCGGTTCAGCTATTTGTCACCGATGTTGACG
The DNA here is from genome assembly GCF_965212315.1 of Lampetra planeri. Classification (NCBI taxonomy): domain Eukaryota; kingdom Metazoa; phylum Chordata; class Hyperoartia; order Petromyzontiformes; family Petromyzontidae; genus Lampetra; species Lampetra planeri. Next base: position 2,242,019 of record NC_136145.1, on the reverse strand, counting down.
GTGGGCGGGAACCAAACTCGCGAGGTTCATAGCGCAGTGCGCTAAATATTCCACACACACACACATACAAGCAAATACATACACGTGCTTAATCATACGCACGATAATACATGCAGACATTACTCATATATAGGTGCAACTTGCAATCACACACAATCATACATGCGCATGGTTAGACACGAAAGCAAAGTAATCGCATGTTGTATGTTAACACAAACACGCATCCACTGATATCCGTTATTTACATACATACAGAAAGTGAACGCACAGAAACACACACACATTCAATCACACTTTACGAATGAACACACATAACCGCAAATACACAATCACATACACAACGCGTGCATTATATACACGTACGCACATCATGTCCAGTGCAATGCATACATGCACACACATTCACGCGCACACAATTGCGGGTACATATATGCCCACACATCCACATATATACACAGATACGCATTCGTAAATATACACTACCACACATGCACTTGACGTCACAGTCATGATCACAATTACACACATTGACACGTGCATATGCAGTCACATGCTCACTCACACACACAATCAAAAGATCCCCCGTATAGCCTTAACGGACTTTTGGGGCAAGTGCTATTCGCGAGCACCTATGAAGGCTGGCACGGTGCACGAGGGGGTGGGTTGCCATCACCACGCCCGGCCACCTTTGTCTCCCCAGTGGCGATGTTTATACATCGCACCAGGTACTCATTTGAGGCTGAGTCGACCTAGGGGAGGCCCAGGACCGGTTCGTCACTGGTGTTTGCCGTGAGCAGGAATCGAACCCGGGTCACCAGGATCGTAGCGCAGCACACTAACCGCTACACTACCGCTCCCCACACACACGAAGACACGAACAACAACACACATTCTCAAAATACATAATAGATAAGATGTATACAATATTACGCACACGCAATAAACCAAATCAACACACACACACACACCATGAAGAAACAGAGAGATACACTAGCACACGTACACAGTCGGACACACAACCAGACACACGCACACAGACACAAATGATCAACAAACAAAGCATCATCTTCGGGCGCATTACAAATAACATCAGCCACTCATTTCATCATTCTACAAGAGTATTGTCCGTCCCTTGAACAACCGAGTTAGAACACGCTGCTTTCCAATCGCTCTCAGCGCGGTTCATGGCCAATTATCACTGCGAAAGGCGATTCTCGCAGAGATTGCAACCGACATGGCGCTAGGAATCAAACCCATCTGCCCTAGGCTTAGGGGTCGGCCTAGTGCAGTATACGCACCGCGGATGACTCGGGACGCCCCTCCATCTATGCACGAGGGGGCTTCTCCCGGCGTAATTGCGATGAGGATGACGAGTGCGAGACGAGAGAGTGGAGCGAGTTCCCCGGATCGCTCAGTGGAAAAGTCACGGAGCGCGTGCAACGATCACGCACTGCATCGGAGTCAGTGCAATCATAATGCGTTCCATGAAGCACTTTTTATTTTGCGATGCGACAATTCCATCCAATTCTCGCAGGGCCCACGCAATGCCCCGTTGTCAGAGACAGCCGTCCGCGGAAGCAGACATCACGGAACTACGCATGCGATCCTTTGTCCACGCATTACATCGGCTTCATGAATGAATGCGGCGCGGGACTGCGGTGTTCATGCTGGCCAGTGCACGTGCAGGCGGTAGTGGAGGAGGGGGCAGAACCGGTCCCGATCTCGTGCCGCCACCGATGGCAATTGTCCGTGAGCCGAGAATCAAACTCAGGTGGCGGGGGTGTTCGTGACGCACGGGGCTCACATTCTCGTTACAGAGCTCGAGAAGCACCTGGGGGTCTGGCTAGGTGTGTGTGTGTGACTGACTGTGTGTGTGTGTGACTGGCTGTGTGTGTGTGACTGGCTGTGTGTGTGTGACTGGCTGTGTGTGACTGGCTGTGTGTGTGTGACTGACTGTGTGTGTGTGTGGCTGGCTGTGTGTGTGTGACTGGCTGTGTGTGTGTGACTGTGTGTGTGTGACTGACTGTATGTGTGTGTGGCTGGCTGTGTGTGTGTGACTGACTGTGTGTGTGTGTGGCTGGCTGTATGTGTGTGACTGGCTGTGCGTGTGTGACTGACTGTGTGTGTGTGACTGGCTGTGTGTGTGTGACTGGCTGTGTGTGTGTGACTGACTGTGTGTGTGTGACTGACTGTGTGTGTGTGTGGCTGGCTGTATGTGTGTGACTGGCTGTGCGTGTGTGACTGACTGTGCGTGTGTGACTGACTGTGTGTGTGTGACTGGCTGTGTGTGTGTGACTGGCTGTGTGTGTGTGGCTGGCTGTGTGTGTGTGGCTGGCTTTGTGTGTGTGCGGCTGACTGTGTGTGTGACTGACAGTGTGTGTGTGACTGACTGTGTGTGTGTGCGGCTGACTGTGTGTGTGTGACTGGCTGTGTGTGTGTGACTGACTGTGTGTGTGTGACTGACTGTGTGTGTGAGACTGACTGTGTGTGTGTGACTGGCTGTGTGTGTGTGACTGACTGAGTGTGTGTGTGTGACTGGCTGTGTGTGTGGCTGTGTGTGTGTGTGACTGGCTGTGTGTTTGTGTGACTGGCTGTGTGTGTGACTGTGTGTGTGTATGACTGACTGTGTGTGTGTGGCCGGCTGTGCGTGTGTGTGTGCGACTGGCTCCAAGCAGCACAGGTATGCATGCATGCATCGCATGCAGCCGCATACATTGTAATCTCTTGAAAACAAACATAGCCGGAATTGGCGTTCGCTGTGCAAACTAACCTCGTGTGGTTTTCACTCGCGAGCATTTTGCATGCGCGGTTTTAGTATTTCACTTTAAATAAACAGCCACATTTCGGATCCACTCATAATCCACGCACATTATGCAACAACACGCTGCTGCTGCTGTCTCTTCTCCTGCCACGAAGCAGGAGGGGGGGGACTGACTCTGTTCCAACGTTGGAAATGTCATCATCTCGCAACCAACACACCACACACACACAATGAGGGCGGCGGAAAACGCACGCGTGTTTGCATTCGTGAATCAACAGCGGCGGCCGTGTGCGTTCGGGCTTAAGTGGCGGTGTTAGAGCTCGCACGGATTGTAATGCAAGCCCTCCGAGCAATCAAGAAATAAATTACTTCCATAATTATGCGGTAATGCCTTCTTCGGATGGAAGACGGGGGGGGGGGGCGGCGAATATAAAAAGAGAAGACTGTTCTTGACAACCGGCATTGGATGGGAGACTGATATCGCCTTTGCAAGGAGGAGGTGGGAGGTAGGAAGACGAGGTAGGAGGAGGTAGGCGAGTTGGAGATCCATTAGGTTTAATAGGCTACACGGGCACGGTAATTAAGTATCGGCGCAGCGGGGTGGCGGAGGAGGAGGAGGAGGGCCATCGGAGTCGCTCGCAAGGAGAGCTCCAAATGGCGAGAAAACTAAAGAGGCGAGCGGGGGTGGGGGGGCTTTGCTGAGCACGCTCGAGTGGCCGGGTAGAGACCAAGGTGGTGTTTATACACCACCACCACCCTCTCTCTCTCTTTTCCCCCACCGCCACCACCACCCCCTCTCTTTCTTTTTTACGATCAGTGGAAACAAGAAGATGCTCGGTGTAGTCGGCACTTTTCTTCGTTCATCATTTCGTAATTTTTTATGTTTTTTTACTTTGCTTAATGTAAACCCCCACCACTCTCTCTCTCGCTTACTCTCTCGCTCACTCTCTCACTCTCTCGCTTACTCTCTCTCTCGCTTACTCTCTCGCTCACTCTCTCGCTTTCTCTCGTTCTGCACGCAGCCCTTCTCGCAGTCCGACGGCCTCCGACGGGTAGCTCATATCAGCATGCAGAGCTCCCCGTCATCTGCCACCAAGCACACCACCACCATCTCTCTGCTCCCTCTCCCCACCTCCACCAACGAACTACCTTTCCCTGCTTTGTCCAAAGGGGTTTAACACTCCCGAGGCTGGGATCTCCAGCCCAAATCAATGCCAGACCCGTCTGTGAAACAATTAAATAAAACCACACCCCTCCCCCCCACGCATCCACCGCCCGCTCCGCTTCGCTTCACCAAAGTTGCACGCAACTTAGTAAATTGCTTCGCGGTGTTTACACAATTACACAATTGAATGCTATTAGCCAACACATATCCTCCAGCGGCTGCGGCAGCCGCACCGCGGCCGTGAATGCGCGTCTCCTCTCACGGGCGCAGACAACACACGCGTGGTTTAGTAACCCAGAGAGAGAGAGAAAGGGGGAAAATACCCCCCACCTCAATCCCAATCTGCCCCCCCCCACCACCCACCCACCCACCATCCCCATCATCCCCATCACTCCCCCACCCACCTCCTTCCTACTCCTCCTCCTAGAGCCCGAATGAAGAATAAGAGCACTGCACGGATACGACTGGCTTCATTGTGCCTCCCCTCGGCTGTCTGTCCGTACATGTCAGGTTGATAAGCGGCGCTGTAATTGATTGATCGCGTGGTTGATGCTCGGGATAAAATACGATAGGAGGTGGCAGAAAACGGGCAACTAGCAATAACGAGAAGGAGGGAGAGGGAGGGAGAGAAATCAGAGACAGAGAGAGAGAGCGGCTGTGTGACTGGTTATCCGTTCTCGTAACGGAGAGATGCCTCAGAGCTGCGCGTGAGATATTCTCACGCGTGTGTGTGAATGATTCGCTCGGGTGCGTCGTGAGCGAGTGAGTGAGATGAGAACAGGGGTGAGCGAGTGAGTGAATGGTGAGAGGGGTGGTGTGCGCACACACGTGCACACGTGCACACGTACACACGTGCACAAAGACAAAGATCTCCCAAACCCCTACCGTGTTAGCCTAACAGACTGTTGGGGCAAGTGCTGTTCGCGAGCACCTATGAAGGCCGTCACGGCACACGAGGGGGTAGGTGGCCAGCACCACGCCCGGCCGCCTTTGTCTCCCGAGTGTTGATGTTTAATCACCGCACCGGGTACCTCATTTTAGGCTGAGTCGACCTAGGGGAGGAGGGGCAGGACCTGTTCAAAAAATCGTCACTGGTGTTGACGGGTGAGCGGGATTCGAACTCGGGGTCGGCGGTTTCGTGGCGCAGTGCGCTAACTACTACGCTACCGCCACACACACGCACACACGTGCACACACCAAAGACAAAAATCCCCCGTATAGCCTCAACAGACTTTTGGGGCAAGTGATGTTAGCGAGCGACTATGAAGGCCGGAACGGTACACGGGGTGGTGGGTGGCCAACACCACGCCCGGCCGCCTTCGTCTCCCCAGTGGCGATGTTCACACGTCGCACCAGGTACTCATTTGAAGCTGAGTCGACCTAGGGGAGAACCATAACCGGTCTTCCGGTGTTGACCGGTGAGCGGGAAACCGAACTCGGGTCGCCGCGTTCGCAGCGCGCTAACGAGTACACTACCGCCGCACGTACACACACACACACACACGTGTACACACACGCACACGTATACACACACGCACACGCGTGTACACACGTGCACACAAAGACAAAGAGACACGTGCGTGGCCGATGTTGTCACGTGGAAGGAGCGTTGAATGAATCTTCAATGTCTACACGCGGACGCCATGTTTTTACAATGGCCGGTGGCCATGTCCACGTGTCTCTCTGTCTGTGTGTCGCTGTGTGTCTCTGTGTGTCGTTGTATATGTGTGTCTCTGTGTGTCCCTCTGTGTCTCTGTGTGTCGCTGTATATGTGTGTCTCTGTGTGTCCCTGTGTGTCCCTGTGTGTCGTTGTATATGTGTGTCTCTGTGTGTCCCTGTGTGTCTCTGTGTGTCGCTGTTTATGTGTGTCTCTGTGTGTCCCTGTGTGTCGTTGTATATGTGTGTCTCTGTGTGTCCCTCTGTGTCTCTGTGTGTCGCTGTTTATGTGTGTCTCTGTGTGTGCCTGTGTGTCCCTGTGTGTCGTTGTATATGTGTGCCTCTGTGTGTCCCTGTGTGTCTCTGTGTGTCGCTGTTTATGTGTGTCTCTGTGTGTGCCTGTGTGTCCCTGTGTGTCGTTGTATATGTGTGTCTCTGTGTGTCCCTGTGTGTCTCTGTGTGTCGCTGTTTATGTGTGTCTCTGTGTGTCCCTGTGTGTCTCTGTGTATCGCTGTATATGTGTGTCTCTGTGTGCCCCTGTGTGTCCCTGTGTGTCTCTGTGTCTCTGTGTGTCTCTGTGTGTCCTTGTGTGTCTCTGTGTCGCTGTATATGTGTGTCTCTGTGTATATGTGTATGTCCCTGTGCGTGTGTCTCCCCGTGTCTCTCTGTCTGTGTGTCGCTGTGTGTCTCTGTGTGTCGCTGTATATGTGTGTCTCTGTGTGCCCCTGTGTGTGCCTGTGTGTCTCTGTATCTCTGTGTGTCTCTGTGTGTCCTTGTGTGTCTCTGTGTGTCGCTGTATATGTGTGTCTCTGTGTATATGTGTATGTCCCTGTGCGTGTGTCTCCCGTGTCTCTCTGTCTGTGTGTCGCTGTGTGTCCTTGTGTGTCTCTGTGTGTCGCTGTATATGTGTGTTTCTGTGTATATGTGTATGTCCCTGTACGTGTGTCTTTCCGTGTCTCTCTGTCTGTGTGTATATGTGTGTCACTGTTAATGTGTGTCTCTGTATATGTGTGTCTCTGTGTGTCCCTGTGTGTCTTTGTGTGTCGCTGTATATGTGTTTCTCTGTATATGTGTGTCTCCGTGTGTCCCTGTGTGTCTCCGTGTGTCGCTGTGTATATGTGTATGTCCCTGTGCGTGTGTCTCCCCGCGTCTCTCTGTCTGTGTGTCGCTGTGTGTCTCTGTGTGTCCCTGTCTCTCTATGTGTCCCTCTGTCTCCGTGTGTCCCTGTGTGTCTCTGTGTGTCTCTGTGTGTCCCTGTGTGTCTCTGTGTGTCGCTGTGTATCCCTGTGTGTCTGTGTGTATCGGTGTATATACGTGTGCGTCTGTGTAAATCTGTTTGTGTATTGTCCCTATGTGTATATTTGTGTGTCTCTGCGTACGGAGACTCTCACGCACACAGACACGGCTTGCACAAACACACAGAGGGGAATACACACACGCATAGCCCACACACACACGACGCACATCACGCACACAGAGTGCCCACACACACAAAACAAAGAAAAAGATCCCCCGTATAGCCTTAACAGACTGTTGGGGCAAGTGCTGTTACCAGCGACACGCCCGACCGCCTTTGTCTCCTCAGTGGCGATGTTTATACACCGCACCAGGAACTCATTTGAGGCTGAGTCGACCCAGGGGAGGCCCAGGACCGGTTCAGATAATCGTAACCGGTGTTGGCAGTGAGCGACAATCGTAACCGTGTTGCATGGTTCATAGCGCAGCGCGCTAACCACACACTCACACACACAGCTGCAAACACGCCACGCACACACGTGCGCACATACGTGTGCACACAACACGAACAGAACCGCACATAATCACAGTCACGCATATAGCTACACACAAACCGCGTAGGTTTACACACACACAATCCACACACACACACACGTAAATTCTCCAGCACACACACACACAGCCGCAGACATTCAATAAAGACACGCAGGCACTCACGCACAGCCTCACACATTAACAATAACTACGTAACACACAGCGTGAACATACGCAGTCATACACACCGTATCGCTTCTAGCCCATGGTGGCAAACGAATGAGTAGGTGGGCAACACCACGCCCGGCCGCCTTTTTCTCCCCAGTGGCGATGTTTGATACACATCGCACCAGGTACTCGTTTGAGGCCGAGTCAATATAGAGGAGGCCCGATGCCGGTTCAAATATTCGCCACTGAATCGAATATCGGCTCTTAGGGTTTGTCGCGCAGTGCGCTAATCACTGCGCCACCGCTCTCCACCGCACACACAAAGACAAAGATCCCCCGTATAGCCTTAACAGACTGTAGGGGCAAGTGCTGTTAGCGAGCACCTATGAAGGCCAGAATGGTACACGAAAGGGTGAGTAGCCAGCACCACACCCGGCCGCCTTTGTCTCCTAGTGGCGATGTTTACACTCCACACCAGGTACTCGTTTGAGGCTGGTTCGACCTAGGGGAGGCCCAGGACCGGTTCAGATAATCGTAACTGGTGTTGGCCGTGAGCGGGAATCGAACTCTGGTCGCTAGGTTCGTGGCGTAGCGCGCTAACCGCTACACTACCGCTCCCCCCCCACACACAGAGCCACACACACACAGAGCCACACACAGAGCCGCACACACACAGAGCCACACACAGAGACAGAGCCACACACACACATAGCCACACACACACAGAGCCACACACACACAGAGCCACACACACAGAGAGCCACACACACACAGAGCCACACACACACACAGAGAGCCGCACTCACACAGAGCCACACACACACAGAGCCACACACACCCACCATCAGTCGAACGCGTTAACACAGAGGAGGCGTCGCACTCGACACGTTACGCACGACGCGTGCACGCGGCTTCTCATGGAGCGCCGGCAAGAAGCGACAGCGAGCAGTCATCCCGGGGTAAGCACACAGACGGTGGCAGATCTCACACGAGGCACAGAGAGAGTGCAGGAGGAGGGAGGAGGCGGCGAGCGAGCGATGAGTGAGCGACGGAGCTAACATGCGAGCCGGCCTCGCTGTCTGTCTGCGGGAGACGCTACCGGTGTGGGAGGGAGGGATACGGGATGAACGGTCACGATGGAGTTTCGGGTGAAACAAAGGTGATGCGGTTGAGGTGTGGGTGGGGTGGCGATGGGGGGGAGGTACCACTCTCACGGAGGGCCAAGCGCGCCTTGGGCTGGCATCTCGTAGCCCGAGTGATATGTGGAGTAAAAGTCAAGGGTTGCTGATGCCGGTGGGTTTTGGACGCGTCGTGGTTCTTGCGTTGAAACCTCAAAAGTCGTCCGGAACGCTCCGTGTTTTTATTTTTGTAATGTCTGTACGTTGAACTTATTTCGCAACGTACGTAGCCGATCGCGCTCATCGGAGGTGCGCGGGGGGAAAAACAAGAAACAAAAAAAGACGCGGTTATCGATTAATTCGTTTTCAATCTATTGATTATAACAGTGGCAATGCGGCAATAGTCCTTCATTTCTCCTAGTCGGATAATAGGAATGTATGGGACAATAATATAACATGATTATAATTTATTATGGATGGGCGGATTTTGTAATCTAGTTGTAGTGCCTTACGCCGATAATACTTACTCCAAGCTCAGTCAAGGAGCAAAATACTGTATCGGGTGAGGAATTAAACCCTGTGTATACTTTGTGTGAGTATTCGTACGTGAGTGTGTTGTGGTGTGTATTCGTACGTGAGTGTGTTGTGGTGTGTATTCGTATGAGTGTGTATAATTTTGCGTGTATTTGTACGTGAGTTTTGGATATGTCTTCGTGTATTTTTCGTACATGAGTGTTTACTTTGTGTATGTATGCGTATGCGAGTGTATATGTGTGTGTTCGTATGCGCGTCGTGTGCATACGTGAGTGTGTGTGTTTGTAAGTGCGTGTGTGTGTATTCGTATGTAAGTGTGTGTGTGTATTCGTATGTAAGTGTGCGTGTGTGTGTATTCGTATGTAAGTGTGTGTGTGTATTCGTATGTAAGCGTGTGTGTGTATTCGTATGTAAGTGTGTGTGTGTGTATTCGTATGTAAGTGTGTGTGTGTATTCGTATGTAAGTGTGTGTGTGTATTCGTATGTAAGTGTGTGTGTGTGTATTCGTATGTAAGTGTGTGTGTGTATTCGTATGTAAGTGTGTGTGTGTATTCGTATGTAAGTGTGTGTGTGTATTCGTATGTAAGTGTGTGTGTGTGTATTCGTATGTAAGTGTGTGTGTGTATTCGTATGTAAGTGTGTGTGTGTATTCGTATGTAAGTGTGTGTGTATTCGTATGTAAGTGTGTGTGTATTCGTACGTAAATGCGTGTGTGCGTTTATTGCACTATAACTATAGATGATTAGATAAGGAGTTTTAAAAAAGGCGTTCAGTTACTTAGTTGGTGAAACCTTGAAATGTTCTTAATATAGACGCCGGGCAGAGCGGTGATACAGCGGCGAATCGCGAATGTCTATAATAAGTCCTGCGACCCGAGTTCGATTACCTACCACGGCTGACATGAATGACCAGTGATATGAGAACGATGTGCCGCTCCCCCCCTCCCTTCCCTAACTCGCACTGACCAGCATGGTAAAGTATGGTCAACATACGTTGACCACGCACGGCTGGCTCGTTATCTGGTGGTGATGCTGCTTTGGCAGATGTGCACCGTTAACGCGCGCGCGCGCGCGCATTCGTTAATGACACAGTGTGGCGTTATAAACAAAATATATATAATAGGCGACGTTTCGGGCAACACCTCTTCTTCGTAGCACATGCATTTTGTGAAATTAAGAATATGCTATGAGGAAGGGCCAATGCTCGAAACGTCGGTATATTATATATGTTCTCTTTTAAGGCCACAGTACTCTTGACGAATGTGTTGAGTATTGTGTGTGTGTGCGCGCGCGCGCGTGTGTGTTCAGGCCTTCATAGCCGCTCGCTAGCAGCACTTACCCCAACAGTCTGTTGAGGCTATACGGGGATCTTTGTCTTTGTGTGTGTGTAAGTGTTCATTATGACTGACGTGGCGTGTGGAGGCGTTCATCCATTGGCGGATGGAGAACGTCCCGGGGATGCGTTGCGGTGCGCGGTTTTTTAGCGTTGACTGCTCGCCGCGTGTGGTGGAGACGCGCGGCCACGCGCAATCTCCACGTGCTCCGTGTGCAACTCCGTTGGCAACGGAGCAACAGCAACAAGAAGAAAACTCAACACATTCGTCCAAAACGCTCTCCTGAAATTAAATCTACAATAGGCGGCAGAGGGGGGTCGTTTTTTGCGTTTAACGCGTGGCTGGGCCGATGGCTCGCTTAAGTGTTCGCGACGCTGCGTCGGCTAGGAGAAGGGGAACTTTGTGAGTGGAGTCCATGCTCAAGTGCTGTGTATATTGCGGGCTTATGCGTTCAAGTGCCCTGGAGGCGCGAAGGTCCGTGTGCGGCGTGTACGCGCGTTCTATGGTAGAGTGAGGCTCTGTGTTAGCATGCAATGCTCATCGTTAATTTAAATTACAGTATATATAATGATGATCATCATCATCAAGATCCATGAGCAGATAGTTTGTAGCCGTCTACTGCACATGTCGTCATTTGTTACCACTATATGGCACCAATCTCTTATGTCGTCATGGATACACATAATTATAACAACTTGCATGCCATTGCCAATCCACTGCTGGATGAAGGCCTCTCCCACGCCGCATTGGTCCACGTGGTTGTTTGACCATACTTCACCACGCTGGTCAGTGCGGGTTGGCCGTGGCCGGGGAATCGAATTCAAAAGCGGCTGGGTTTCATGACGCAGTGCGCTAACCATTGCGCCACCGCTCCCCCCCCGTTAAACAAAAATCTAAGTGTAATACATATTGCAAACGCGCTCACACATGAAATTTGTATAAACATATATACACGTACATGTCTGTGTACGTGTATATATACATGTATACACGCACGCACGTATTGTTAAGCAATGTACACAATTACTACACTCATACGTACCGATACGAGATTCGCGTGGCTATCAAAGTGAAATATCCAATCATTAACGCGCTGCCAAGTTAGGTCGGTTCTTCTAACTACCCTTATCTGTTTGTATGCTTGATTACATCGCGAGGCGGTTACTAAAAACAGGACCCCGACTCTTCGTCAGCGCCAGACACAAAGACGCACGACGCTAATAATGTGGGTTTCTGCGTCTAAACGTTCGTGTCAAAATCATTTAGTATTATCTTTAGTGCACTATCGAAAACATGTGTGGTGTTTTGTTGTTTTTCAAGCAGTAATCGCAGCGAAGTGTGTGAACAGACAGACGGCTATTGTGCCTGCTAAGGGCATATTAACATCTATTTTTTATAATCTCCAGTTACCGTTTCTGTCGAATAATATATCAGATTAGATGCAGTCAATTAATAAGGGTAATTTTAAATAGCCACGCAATTGAAGTTAAACAATAACCATCGCCGAGACGAGAGACAGATCGCGACGTTCCGGCCGATAGGGCTTTTCCTGAACGACCACCACTCGTTCGTGAACAAGGCCTGTCAGTCGAAACGTCGACAAATCCCCCACCCCGGTGACAACAGTGCATCGAATCCCGCCGCTGTGTCGAATGAACCCTGCCACGATAGGGCACGGAGAGTGGTCACAACGCAGGGGCTGGGTGGCCTCACCGGACAACAGGTGCTTGTCTGGACCCAACCTCGCTCAGATTGTGTTGTTATGTTTTCGCTGCTACGCCTCCACGTGTTTAAAAGGATCGTGCGTTTGCTTGCTTGTTTAGCCGCGTGTAAGCGCCATGCAGGTGCGCATTGCACAGGCGCGCACGTTTGAAAAATGTACGCACACGTGCACACATGCTCGCCTATTCGTATTGGTACCTCGGTGGGAATATTCGCGAGCATTCAATATTTTATGTCATGCGTGGTGTTTTTTTTTCTCTCTCTCTCTATATATAATTAAAAAAAATACATATATGTGTATAAATCATGGGCGTCTGTGATGGATGTTACCCATTCGCTTCTTGCGCAACTCAACACAATGACCCTGCCGCACTATTGCAATTCATGGGAACCGCATGAGCCCACGATTCTGTGCGGGTTTTGTCGGACACGGCACCAGGCTGCGCTTAATTTAGACAGAGTGCAAATTGTGAGATACAGGAATATGTTGAACAATTTTGCTTTTATTGCATTTTTTTTGTAATTCAGCAAATTAGTGATGCAGCAAGGAGGGAGACAAAGGGGGATGTGCCAGGGTGAGGTATTGTTCGATATACGGTACGGGGGGGCGGGGGTGGAGGGGCGAAGGGGGGGGGGAGGCACAACGCGCGAAACGACTCAATCCGTTCAAGAGAGGTACAACGCACATGCACGTGGAGAACATCCTGATGCTGATGCTGCTGATATCTTAAGACGAAACAAACAAACACACACACACATATAAAAAGGATGCGACAGAAATAATTGTCAATTCCCCAAGCAAAAAAAAAACGGGAGAGAGGATAGGGAAATAAAAAAAAAACATTAAATTATAATTACAAAAAAAGGCATGCCCGTAAACGCGGACACAATGCGTCCGATTGCACACCACGAGGGATAGCGCTGCACTGCATCGCTGTTGATTTTAGGGGGCGCTGCTGCCCCCCCCCTCTGCCCGCAACCGCCCGCGTGTCCCCCCCCGCCCCCCCATCAACGTGGGTCACGAATCCATGGACGAATTCTCAGAATCAGAATATTTATTTTTACTGGAGAAATCCGATGAGCTATTAAGCTCTCCCCCTCCCCGCGTCTCGCCTCCGGCCTTCATGTTCGACGGAAATTTCGGTAAAAGTGGGGGCGGGGGCGGGGCGAAGAGGGTGGGGGTCAGCGGGGGGAGGAGGGGGGGGGGCTAAAAATTCACGTGGCGACACTCGACGGATGGACGTCTAAAATCGCGTCACAATGGGAAGAAGAAGAAAAAAACACCACCACCACCAACGCGTGTGATGATATTTATATAAAAAAAAAATAATAATAATGGCGATTATCATGGTAATAATTTATATAAAATAAACCGTATCGTTGTGTTTGTTTGTTTGCGTTGTTGTTGTTGTTGTTGTTACGCGAATCCGTCACCCTTACAGAAACCCTGCGAGGCAATCGTTGTTTTGTATGGAAGAGGAAAAACTTTAATAATAACATAAGTGCATCGAACATCTTGGACAAAATAATACAGGCCTCTTGCTACCAACACACGGAAAAAGTCTTCAGAAACACAAAAAGACCCCCCCCCCGAATTTTTTTTTTTAACGGAGGCGAGAAAGAAGTAGGCGAGGTGTTTTTTTTTAATATCCCTCCTCTTTCAATATTAGCGACATATTCATCATCATAATCATCATCACCGTCATCATCATAATCATCGTCGTCATCATCGTCATCATCGTAATCCGGGAGGTAACACGTGGAAGTCCCCCCTGCCCCCCCTCCCCCACCCCAAGTAATTCATTGTGTGTACACTCGCCCGACTAATAATTAATAATAAAAATCGGAATAATTCAATCGTGTTTCACTTCTCTCTTAGTTTTTGCTCGAGTTCATCAGGGTGCAGTTTAGCCCAACCCCCCCCCCCATCCCAGCCCCAGCCGCCCCCCTCCCCCCCCCCAGCATTTACGCGGTGCGTGTACGCATCACGCACGCGCACGAACGCACGCGCACGCACGCGCTGTGCCGCATCCCTCCAAAGACCGCACACAGCTCCAAGCGCACGCACGGACGACTTCGACTCCCGAGTCGCCCTTGTCAATACCGTCGAGTCCCCCGGTGTCGCTCGTGTCATATTCTCGAGGTTTTTTTTTAGTAAGTGTTTTTTTGTGTGTTTCCTTAAAAAAACCACGGCTCACAAGGATATGACACACGCACAGACCTCTTTTTGTGTTTTTTTTTTTATATATACTGAATATGAAAAATGGCTATATCAAAATTATTAGTAACCATCACAACGAATCTGGTTTGCAACCAGGAAATACAAAACAGCTATGAATTACGTAGAGACACGTGAACGATTTTACAAGAATCTGGGAAACACAAACCCCCAAATGGAAAAAATGTTTTACGGTAATTCATCAATCACATCTCGTGTCTGTCGTTCGCTCATCTTTTACAGGACGCCATTGAAGAATAAGGGGAAGGGAAATGAATTAAACAAGTCCGTGTTATTCTCGTGTCCGTTTCTTTTTTTACAAAACATCGACTAAGAGCATCATGTCCTACACTACACGAAATCTTCTAACAACCAGCATCGCGGACACATGTTTCTGTGCGTGTGTGTGTTTCTCTCTCGCGTGCACACGCACGCGCGCACGCTTTATCTCTCACTCATTTTATATATATAATAATGGACATTAATCGAGTCCGCGTCTCTTCTATTTACAACACGAGGCCGTCTTCCACATGCCGCCATCATCATCATCATCGTGCTGTGCGGTGCGGGCTGGAGGGGCTGGCTGGCCAAACACAATGCGGCCTTCCTCCTCCTCCTGCCGCTCCTTCCACCACCACCACCACCTTCATCCTCCACCCAAGCACGCCTCTATTGTATCGGCATGTAAGGCCAGTTGAAGCTGCTACCGGACAGCAGCATGTCACGGATGAGAGTCTCTATGGGAGTTTTACCTACCAGGCGCACGAAGAACAGCTGCTCAATGACAGACGAGGACACCGTGCGCAGGGAGGGCAGGCGTAGCAGCAGCTTGCCGAAGCGCGTCGGCTGGTTGGGGTACTGACTCCGCACGTACTCTTCCAGGGCGCACTGCGACTTCTCTTGCAGATTCTCGATGTGCGCCGAGTCCGAGAGGCCGCACGCGTCTTTGACGAGGCACGGCAATTGGGGGGGGGGGGGTAGGGGGCCATTGGGAAAAAGGGGAAGGAGGAGGGAGGGGGGGCACACGGACGAGACAACATGGTGAGATGGGGTGGGGTGGGGGGGCAGACTGATGCTGCGATGGACTGTCCGCGCGGCCTTAGGACGCGCCTTGCCATCATCATCATCATCAGCAGCAGCATCAGCAGCAACAGCATCAGCATCATCATCAGCGGCAGCAGCATCAGCAACAGCATCAGCATCATCAGCAGCAGCATAAGCAACAGTATCATCATCAGCAGCAGCATCAGCAACAGCATCATCATCAGCGGTAGCGGCATGAGCGTCGTCATCAAGCGCCGTGAGAGAGAGGGAGGAGGCATCGTGCCACATTGAGCAGCCGATTTGGGTGCGAAGCGAGCGGCCGTCAGAGAGACGCGAGTCGGCCCGTCGCGTGCGCGTTCACCCCTCGACTCACGGGCTCGCGAGGTTCGCTGAGCTGTGCGGATACGAGTCGTGGGGAGGCTACGGCCAAAGGCCCCCCCCCACTCCCCCGAAACCAGGCAGGGCGTTTATTATTATTACTACTACTACACACAGCGTAAACACACAGACACGGGCATGCGAACAAGCATAGCCGGTTCGGCTTACAACTGCCTATAGGGAAAATAGCCGGAGCTGAGTTCGTTATTTGCAGTGTGTGCGGTGTGTGTGTGTGTTATGTGTGTGTGTGCGGTGTATGTGCGATGTGTGTGTGTGTGGTGTGTGTGTGCGATGTGTGTGCGTTGTGTGCGGTGTGTGTGCGGTGTGTGTGGTGCGTGTGTGGTGTGTGTGTGTGGTGTGTGTGGCGTGTGTGTGCGGTGTGTGATGTGATGTGTGTGCGTTGTGTGTGTGTGTGTGCGGTGTGTGTGTGCGGTGTATGTGTGCGGTGTGTGTGATGTGCGGTGTATGTGTGCGGTGTGTGTGAAGTGCGGTGTGTGTGTGCGGTGTGTGTGATGTGATGTGTGTAATGTGTGTGCGGGGTGTGTGGGATGTGTGTGTGGTGTGTGATGTTTGTGTGTGGTGTGTGTGCGGTGTGTGATGTGTGTGTGGATTGCGTGTGTGTGTGTGTGGGGGGGGGTTACTTTTAAGAACTTGCCGACGCTCACGACTGTCCCAATTGTTTTGGGTAATCGTGCTAATGACGAGCAATCGGCGTTCGATAGCAGCCACGCCGGCGGGACGGGATTCAAACCCATCCCGTTGGTGTCTCCACGAGTCTCGACAAAGGCAAAGATCCCCCGTATAGCCTTTGACAGATTGCTGGGGCAAATGCTGTGAGCGAGCACCTATATGAAGGCCGGCACCGCACCACGAGGGGGTGGTTGGTCAGCACAACGCCAGGCCGCCTTTGTTTCCCAAGTGCCGATGTTCACACACACACACACCAACCACCAGGTTCTGATTTAAGGCTGAGGTGACCTTGCGGTGAGAGCCCAGGACCGGGTCAATATTGGTCACTGACGTTAGCCGTCACTGAATCGAACTCGGGTCGCCAGGTTCGGTAGCGCGGTGCAGTACAAAATCACTCCACCACCGCTCCCCACTCACACATCACGAGCATTGTTAACGCGTTCAATATTACACTGCACGTCGTTAGCATTGCTATAATTAGTACCAAATATGCCGGTGACAACATCAACAACACAACAACAAAAAAAACAACCGTTTAAAATTGAATGACCAGCTAGCGAGTTGTGTTAAATTATATAGAATAACAATTGCCGAGTACACGAGTGTCTCTTCGGGAGTACCTTGTCGAAATGTGCCGTTCGATGATAATGATCGCGTGTGCAGTTACGCAGCTCACTAAGGAACTAAGGAACGGCTGCGGTGAGTTGCGAGTTGACAATACAGACGACTCTGTGATGCTTGCTGATGGCGGTGGTGATGATGATGATGATGGTGGTGGTCGACTCAGCCTCAAATGAGTAGCTGGTGCGGTGTGTCAACAACATCGCCGCCGAGGGAGACAAAGGCGGACGGGTGTGGGGCTGGCCACCCACAGGGTGCTACTCGCAAACAGCACTTGCCCCAACAGTCTGTTCAGGCTATACGGGGGATCTTTGTATTTGATGTTGGTGATGGGGACTCTGCACGTGTTACTTCACTGAGTTAGTGCTTCAAGCTTGGCGTTAGTCCTGAGTGTTGCAGATATTGCTATCGTGTTAGTGCTGTCTTTAAAGCGTCAGTATTAATGTTACAGCAATAGCTAGTGCTGGTGTTAGTGCGCGATATGGTGTTAGTGTTAGGGATAGAGTTAGGGCACGTGCTAGAGCGGGAGTTAGTGCAATTGCTCATGTCAGTGCGAGTGTTCCAGCTCGAGCTAGTGGTGGTGTTAAGGATAGCGCTAGTAATTATAGTGACCGCGTTAGTGCTGCTAAAGTGAGAGTTAGAGCTGGTGTCACAGCCAGGGTCGGCGATTGTTTTCACAAACGCATGTGTTGTTGGTGCGGCTGTTAGGCATAGAGTTACTGCTGGCGTTAATGCCCGTGTTAGTTCAGCGACAATCTGTGCTGCTGATAGTCCTGGACTGTAAACTTGTAAGGGGATAGCATTAGCACTGGTGTTACTGTTAGAGATAGTTCTACTGTGATCGGTATAGTAAGCGCTCGTGTTATAGCTGATGCTAGTGTTGTAGCCGATGCTAGTCGAACAGCTGATGCTAGTATTGTAGCCGATGATAGTGTAATAGCTGATGCTAGTATTATAGTGAATACCAGCGTTATAGTTGATGCAAGTGCTGATGTGAATGTTAGTCCTGTAGTGAATGCCAATGGTATGCATGATGCTAGAGTTATAGCTGATGTTAGTGGTATCGTGAATGCTAGCGAAATAAGTTCACCATACATAGTGGGCATATCTATAGCAAATGCCAGAGCTGCTGCGAGTATTGTAGACGATGCTCGTCTTATAGCCGATGCGAGTGTTTTAGCCGAGGCTAGCGCTGGGAGCTGGAGTTGGCTATCGTCTTGTAAGGGGGCTGCCTCTCCTCTGCGAGCCACTACCCCGGGTGGATGAACGGGTTTATTGCTCGACGCGAGGCCGGATTAGTGGTACTGCCTGGCGGATTAACCCCGCAACGTTAAACCCATTCACGGAGAACTTAACTTTTTAAAACTCTACCAAGTGACTCCCCTAACAATTCAATAGATAGCTCTCTGTTCTGAACCGCGCCCTCCCCACCGGTTTAGAGATATGCAATCACGCACGTCAGTGAAAGCGTAATCACACGCACATATACAAAAGACAACGATCCCCCCTATAGCCTTAACGGACTGTAGGGGCAAGTGCCGTTAGCGAGCACCTATGATGGGCTGGCAACGGCGCACGGAGGGTGAGTGGCCAGCACCACGGCCCGACCGCCTTTGTCTCCCCAGCCGCGATGTTTACACACGCACCAAGTACTCATTTGAGGCTTAGCCGACCTAGGGGAGGCCCAGGACTGGTTCAGATAATCGTCACTGGTATTAGCTGCGAGCGGGAATGAACTCGGTTCGCCGGGTTTGTAAGTGCAGTGCGCTAACCACTACACTACCGCTCACCATACATACATACATATGCACACGCACATATATATACACATACTCACTCACACATGTGAATGTGCGAATGCATTACGCAGCGAATGAACGCACAGAGAGCAGTGGTTGTTTTAAAAGTGAATGGACACACACGTGCGCGCGCGCGCGTGTGTGTGTGTGCGTGAAATAGTGTACACACAAGCGTATACGCTGCATGTAATGGGGGTGGTGGTGGTGGTGGTCGTTTTGGTCGATGGTGGCGGTGAACGCGATGGGAATACATGGGAAGGATGTTTGCACTGCGTTTGGCAGGGGCTCCCAAAGTTAGCAGCCCCCCCCCCCACCCACAGTGTGTGCACGATCTCCGGCCCTTCTGGCCGGCGTTTGCTGCGAGGGAGTGTGCGTGTGGGTCAGATCGCAGCCGGTGTGGGGCACGGCGGAACCCGCTGGGGCCGTTCCGTGTTCGCGACGCGCTCGGCACTTAATGGGCCCCACGGCTTTCCGTGTCCTCATTGCTTCTCTCGCTCGGGGGGGGGGGGGAGCCTTTTTGTCCCTCGCTAGTTACACGCACCCTCCTGCTACTCCCAATGAGATCTAACTGCTTACATATCAATGTCAATGGTAGCAGTTAGATAAATATATATATATAGTACAAGAAGGGCATCTATGTATATATGTATCAGTAGACACACGTATTTAGTTTCACGTCGAAGGCCGGGTCAACAGACGCGTTTAATTAATTACTTGTTTCGTTGCGATAGTTCCTCAAAAAACACACTGCTGATAATAATATCATCATCGTGTATACTCAGCTCTCTTTTTATATAAATGCGTAAATAAATTTACCTAATTACGCGCGTAATGGATATTTGTCGGAATGACACGCGCGGTGCAATGGATCGAGGCACAGCGACGCGGCTGCCAGGCGCTGAGATGCGTTCACTCGCCACCCTTAGCGCACACAGGCAAAGCACACGCGGTGAAGGGTGACGCCAAACGACTGGGTGCTGGTGGTGCTACTCTTGGTGGTGGTGCTTACTGCTGCTACTAGCGGTGGTCGCGGTGGCGGTGCTGCTGCTGCTGGTTGTGAGTCTACCCCCCTGCTCCCCCACTCGCTCGCTCGCCGGCTCACTCGACTCGCTCGACTCACCGGTGGAGAAGAGCACGATGGCCTTGAGGCAGCTGTACTCGGCAGAGTCGACGTGCAGCGCCTTGAGCTTCTCCACTTGCTCCTGGAAGATGCGGATGTGGTCCATGAAGGCCACCACGCGATCGGCGGACATGGGCGACGCGTGGAGTCCCGCGGCGGCGAGCAGCGGGGCCACGTGGAGCGGCATGGCGCACTGCGCCGCGTTCAGCACGAACAGCTCGCTCCACACGAGTCGTAGCAGCGCCACCTGGTCCGTGATCTGCAGGTCGGGGAAGAACGGGATGTTCCTCGCCCACTCCACGGCGCTGAAGAGGAGACGCGCCGCCAGCTCGCAGATGTTTTCAATGCCCATGATGTTGTTGGGCTGCATGCACTGGCTGCCGTAGCGTGACGTGGGGTAAGGCTCGGCGCGCAGTAGCAGCGAGATGTAGCCCGAGAGGTACGAGTGGCCGTTCAGAGGGTCGCCGTTCACCAGGGCGTACTGCAGCGCCGGATTGGGGTGCTGAGTGGGTGCCAGTCGACCCCGCTGCACGGCTGGAAAGGGGACAAGAGCTGCAATTAAAAGAAGTCACAACCCACGCGAATAACCAAGAGACTCGGGGCAGCAGCTGGAGAATAACCCGAGCTGCTCAACACTTCAACGGCATCGGTGCGAGATTTCAAACGCGACGTTTAAATAATAAGCACGTGACGCGCCGAATTGGAGATGCGCGTGCGTGTGTTTAACTTTAGCGGTGTCGCGCGCGCGCGCGCGTGTGTGTGCAAGTGTGAAATATAGATGGCGTTGCGAAATCACGTGTCGCTAAACACACGCTGCGTCGAACACACGCGCGGGTCCGAATGCACCTTGAAACCTTTGCGTTTAAGTGTTTAATTATTATTATTATTATCGTTGTGAAACACTACTGCGTTAGCGAGCACGTTTTAACTTGCGCGATTGCCCGTGTGCGTTACACTCAAACACAAGAATAAGAAGAAAACAAACTAAGCATTCTCGTACGTCCGTTTCTCAGACAATAAATCACACGGAGCTATTGACGAAAAAAAAAAAATCTCTAACGCAAACATTTGAACGTAAACGGCATCGCTAAATATTTACAAAACGTTAAGACGTCCGTGTAAAGCGCGTGCGCGCTCGCGCATGTGTGTGCGCGTGTGTACATGTGCCGCGTAACAATTGTCCACGTGTAAACATCTGTCGTGTACGTGCGCGCGCGTGCGTGCGTGCGTTTGCGTGTTTGTGTGCATGCGTGCGAGATGGCTGCTGTCATTCGTGTCCACAGATTCGCTGGGCACACGCACCTTCACGCCGCATGCCGACCTTGAGGCACTTCTTGAGGCGGCAGTACTGACACTGGTTGCGGTGGTGCTGGTCGATGGGGCAGTTCCTGTTGGCGCGGCACGTGTAGGTCAGGTTCCGGCGGACACTCCGTTTGAAAAAACTCTTACATCCCTCGCACGTGAACTGTCCGTAGTGCTTGCCGCTCGATTTGTCGCCGCACACCACGCACTCCACATTGGACTGCTGCTTGTCCCCCTGCGTGCTGCCTTGTCCGGGAGTCGTCGGGGGCGGCCCTGCGTGTCCGGGCGTCTGCGGGGTGTGCGGCCCGGCCGCCGGAGCGAGGGGCGGCTGCCCGGTCTGGCTCGGCGGCCCCGCCATCTCGTCCTGCGGGTCTCGCCACGGCCCGACAACCATTGCCATAGCGCGGCGAGGAGATGCCTGGGGAAGGGGGGAAGAGACGTGGGGGGAGGAGGAGGAGGACGAGGAGGAGGAGGCAGCCGAAGAGGATGAGGAGAGCGAAGGAGCGGCGGCCGAAGGAGTCGCGGCCGACGGAAGACGCCCGTCTATGCGAGCGCGGCGCGGAGCGGACGGGGGGAACGTCGGAGAGTGGAGGCGGCGTTGGTGATGAGAAGGAGAGCGGAGGAGCGAAGCGGAGCGGGAGCGGGGCGGGCGATCAGGAGACGTGAGTGTCGGGAGGCCGGGTCCAGGGCAGAGCGCATCCAGCCATTCAGGAAGCCAATAAACCCGGGCAAGGGTTAAAGATGAGAGGCAGTGCGGGCGGCGAGCAAGCACCAGCGGAGAACGCCGCGTGAGCGAGCGAGCGAGGAGCGCTGCTGGACACTTCTTTCACGACTCTTTTTTTCTCTTCCACCTCTCCCTCTCTCTCTCTCTCTCGCCACTCTCTCTCTCTCTTCTCTCTGTGTCTCTTCGCTCTCAGTGTCTCTCTCTCTCTCCCGCCCCCCCTCCCCACCACCACCTCTTTTCTTCCCGGAGCGAAACAATTTCAGAGCAAACCCTCGGCAGGCGAGGCGCACGCACAAAGGAGGCGTTTGGCTCGACGCTCGCCCCCTTATAGAAAAAGGAGAAAAAAACACTCACCCCCCCCCCCAATCAAATATTCAGGCTAGGAGCGCTCCGTGCGCAGTCGCGACGGGAGCGGCTCGCCGCGAAATGTGCCTCTGAAGGCAACCGAGCCGCGGATGTCGGTATATAGTGAACTTTGACACGACGGCTGAAAGTGACACGTCTCTATGACGACCGCTACCATATAAGGCTCGGCGTGTCAGGGTGCGCCGAGGAGAGGTCTGTTGGCAGCTGATAATCAAAGGCGAATGGTTGGACCGCGGGGGGGGGGGGAGATGTGTCCAGTAGGAGGGGCCAGACCTCGGCAGGAGTGGGGAAGGGGAATCTATTTTTTTTTCTCTCCCGTCTTCTGCTTCCTTCGGGAGGAGAGCGTGTGAGGAGAGGCGGCGGGGTTGGGTGAGAGAGATGGAGGGTGGGTGGGTGGGTGTGGGGGGGCGAAGCCTCGGAGTTGGAGGTGGCGCGAGAGACTAAGGAGGTGGGGTGCGTAAGGGGAGAGAGAGAGGCTGGGGAGAGTTGGGAAAGGGGGCTGACCGGCCGGCTAGTGGGTGGGTGGGTGATGCGATGGTGTTGTGGGTGAGCCGTGCGTTGTGGGTGAGGGGCGGGGAGTTGGGAGTCTCGTGGTGAGGGTGCGGGTTGGCTGGGGGCTTCGCGGACAGCGCTGAGATGCGGCGCCCCAAAAACCTGCGGGGGCAATTAAACAATTGGCCCTCTCGTTCCCATCGCCGCGACCAGCCGCGTTGTCATCTTAGCGACGCCGGAGTCTCGGAGTCCCCCCCCCGCGCGCGGCCACGGCCACGGCCACCGCGGTGCTCGAACCGGCGTGAGTAGAAAGTGCAACACGCACGCTGATGCCGTTGCTGCTGTTGCTGCTGTTACTGCTGCTGTTGCTGCTGTTACTGCTGCTGTTGCTGCTGCTGCTGTTGTTACTGCTGCTGTTGTTACTGCTACTGTTGTTACTGCTGCTGTTGTTACTGCTGCTACTGCTGCTGTTGCTGCTGCTACTGCTGCTGTTACTGCTGCTGTTGGTACTGCTGCTGCTGTTGTTGCTACTGCTGCTGTTACTGCTGTTGCTGCTGCTTCTGCTACTGCTGCTGCTGTTGTTGCTGCTGATGTTGCTGCTACTGCTGCTGCTGTTGCTGCTGCTACTGCTGCTGTTGTTACTGCTGATGTTACTGCTTACTGCTGTTGTCGCTGCTGCTGTTGCTGCTGCTGTTGCTGCTTCTGCTGGCTGTTGCCGCCGCACGCACACCCCGAGAAACCCGGCCGCTCGCGTTACGGGACGCGGTGCCGCACGCAACGCGCACAGGGAGAGAGAGAGGCAGATAGGCAGGGGTGGATGGAGGGGGGGGACGCGAGGCGCAAAGTGCGAGCCGCTCATTCATTCACCGGCGCTTAGCGGACAAAACAACAGCACACAACGAGCGCGTGTTAATGAATGCGTGAAGCCAGATTTACCACGCTCAGCCAAGGACACAAACCGCAGTGTCTGTGTCTCAGCGTCGACTGGAGGAGATGGTCCGAAGTCATCGAGGTCTCGTCCTCCTCTGCGCGGCTCCGTGAAGAGACGAAGAGGAGGAAGAGGTTTGCGCTCTGAGCTTCGCGCGCGGCGTCCTGTCTCCCCAGACTCTTCTGTGTGTGTGTGTCTCTCTCCTCCGAGTCTCTCTCTCTCTCTCTGATTCACTCTGATCGTGGCCTCCTTTGACTAACGCCTCGTAACGCCGACGTAGCCGACTTCTTCTCGCCTGTAGTCCTGCTGCCACCTAGCGTGAGATCACGTCGGCTTTTACACTGCACGCATCCATCCCGCGCGCACACGTGGGCGAGCGAGCGAGCGAACGAGCGAACGTGGAGGCGACGCGGCGTCGTGAACGCGCGCAACGCGGACGCGGCTTCGCTTTCGTCCTAAGCGAAACGTCGAGCGGTCGTCGGCGATGTGGAGGGAGTGATTCTTGGAGCGCGCAGCGAGAGCTTCCATGTACACGCCTGCTCCTCCCCGCGCGCAGCGGTACGCGACTTCCGACCGCTCGGCAGTGATTTTTTTTTGTTTTAATTTGGGCGACCGGAAGAGAATAACACCGCTGCGATTGTGGGCGCAGAGACTCGCACGGCGGCGCATGCGACGAGCATCGGGCGAGCGAAATTAACATTGGCGCACGAATTCGTAGCCAAACCCAAGGTCCGTTAGTGGAGCTCGCAACTGCCTCGAGCTGCATAGGTGGGGCAATTCATTGACGCCGTGTCGATTAACACTCGCGATTATTTCACGGGTGCAAATCGCACGTGCATCGTAAGAATGTATACATTAGGATTAGTATTTTTTTACGAGCAATAACAATAATGAAATGCAAGAGGCAAAGTGGGGTTTTTAATTTAATTTTAGGGAAGGTTTTCAAATTTTTCGCGCACACGTTAAAGCGTTATCATTATTATTTAGACGCAACACGCAGCCTGCGGCGTAATAGCGGTGGATTATCGTTCAGATTTACGCACATCATAGAATAAATACACATCTTTACGGTCTCATTATTATTCGTCTGATTAACCAGCATTTGCTTTGTTGCTGCTGTTGTTGTTGTTTACGAGTTTGGGGGGGGGTGCAGGGCTATGGAAAGAGGGGGGCCTCTAGCCGTTGATGCGTGGGTCAGCAGGGGCGCAGTCGGAACGTGGTCGGCTTTCCAAGCGACCCAGACACTCAGCCGACGACAAAGGCGGTTTCGAGGGGGTCGCGCGACCCCGGCCATCCAGCCCCCATCCCCATATAGGGGCTGGGGACCCCGCTCAGCACAGGGGGTTCCCCCTTTGGCACCGATACCCCGACTTAAAAAGCAGTCGCTTAGCAGCATCAATGTGTGTGTGTGTACGAGAACGCACGTGCACACACACACAGAGACACACACACGCGAGCAAATATCTCGGGGGTCCGGTCGCATAACCGCGCGTCTCTGTTCAATACCACTCGGCTCCTAGCGGGGTCCACTCTACCCCAACCAAGGCCCTCTTTGTCCCCCACCCCCCCCCCCCCCCCTTGCTCTATATCTAAATCCATTTCGAGGCTCGCAAGCTCGGCTGCAAGACCCCGGGGTGTATCGTGCCGAGGACGTCCTGGCTGGTAAGCGGCACGCGCCGGACCCCATGTGCCCCGACTAACCCAGAGTTCATCTCGCAATGCGCGGAGACGTGTGGCCGGGGAGACGCGGGTTACACTTCTTGTGTGTTTTTTGTTGTTGGTATAGTTTTATTTTATTCACTTCCCCTCCCCCCCCCCAATCGCCCCCTACAAAGTCGAAGTGATATCCCGCTCAAATTTCCATTTGAGGTATTAAGTGCTCATATCTCCCGTTTATAGTGCTGAGCCAGTGGTGGAAATTCCTCGTGGCTATGGACGGGCGGACGAGTGTATCCATAGGACCACCACCGGTTTTTTTTATTCTCCATATACTTGCAGTGGTATTCGTTTTATCGGCCCTGCACGGGTGATGGGCTGAGTCAACCTCCAACCAAGATCTGAACTCGCAACCATCCGATCGTGAGCCGCTCGCTTCTACGGGTC
The DNA here is from genome assembly GCF_965212315.1 of Lampetra planeri. Classification (NCBI taxonomy): domain Eukaryota; kingdom Metazoa; phylum Chordata; class Hyperoartia; order Petromyzontiformes; family Petromyzontidae; genus Lampetra; species Lampetra planeri. The sequence goes on along the minus strand of NC_136145.1, from coordinate 2,216,007 downwards.
AGACACCCAAAGTTTGTTTTAGTTATTATTAAATTGCATATATATTATCATATATATTACCGCGCACGTATATTCTAGGATATGTTAGCATCGTTATATTGCATTGGACGAGTCGCCCTTGAAAATGAACTCCTTAGCTCAATGGGCTACACTCGGGAAATTAACTTCTTTCTCTGATTCTTGCATATTGTCCATCGTACGCGTTCATACCGCGATAACAAAAAAACCGAGGTCGCTTAATGACAAAACTAAAAACAATGCGCATTTAATGCGCTATTCGGAATTCAAGTCGAGCAGATTATAATCGGCGCGCGATTCCACCGTTAGAAATACCGTGATCATAATTACTCGTGGATTCGTAGAACGCGATAGCCCTGTTGTCACAACCACCATCCATACGTCGGCTGCGATGCGCACGCACGTGGACACAGATCCGTGAGAGTGTGAGTGTGTCAATCCACATATACACCCCTTCAGTGGGGAGCGGTAGTGTAGCGGTTAGCGCGCTGCGCTACGAACCTGGCGACCCGGGTTCGATTCCCGCTCACGGCCAACACCAGTGACGATTATCTGAACCGGTTCTGGGCCTCGCCTAGGTCGACTCAGCCTCAGATGAGTACCTGGTGCGTAAAAAAACATCGCCACTGGGGAGATAAAGGCGGCCGGGCGTGGTGCAGACCACCCACCACCTCGTGTGCCGTTCTGACCTTCATTGGTGCTCGCTAACAGCACTTGCCCCAACAGTCTGTTGAGGCTACACGGGAGATCTTTGTCTTTGTCTTTGTCTGTCTTCATATACATATACATATGTGTAGGGAGCGGTGGTGAAGGGCGCACCGGACGTTCTCGAGTTCGATTTCCGCTCACGGCAAACACCAGCCTCAAATGAGTTCCTGGTGCGGTGTATGAACATCGCCACTGGGGAGACAAAGGCGACCGGGTGTGGTGTTAGAAACCCCCCCCCCCCACCACTCGCCCTCGTGCGCCGTTACGGCTTTCAAAGGATGCTCGCCCACAGCACTTGCCCCAACAGTCCGTTGAGGCTACACGGGACATTTTTGTCTTCGTTCTATATGTTCGCGGCGATCCGAGTTCGACATCCAGCCCAAAGCGACGAGCCGTACGTATCGCAATTCCCCCAGGTGACTGCTTTAGCCTCCTCACGCGACGAGCACCTGGCGTTAATGAGAAATATCAGCAGCGGCCCGGGCGTTGTGCCGGCCACGGGAGGCATCCCAACCCCCCTTCTCAGCCCTCAAGCGTCGCGCCGTCCTTAATTGGCGCTCGCTAACAGCACTTTCACCAATACACAGGAATTTGTGTGCGTGGGGAGCGGTGGTGTAGCGGTTAGCGCGGTGCGCTGCGAACCCGGCGACGCGGGTTCGATTCCCGCAACACCCGGCCAACACCCAGTGACGATTGTCTGAACCCTTAGGTCAACTCAGCCTCAAATGAGTACCTAGCGCGTTGTGCGAACGTCGCCACTCAGGAGACAAAGGCGGCGCGGGCGTGGGGCTGGCGCGCTAACAGCACTTGCGCCAACAGTCTGTTAAGGCTATACGGGGGATCTTTGTATCTGCGAGCGTGTAATCTGTGCGGGGAGCGGCGGTGGAGTGGTTAGCGCACTGCGCCACGGAACAAAAACCCGGCGAGCCAAGTTCGATTCACGGCTCACGACCAATAAATAACCAATATACAACCAATACACAACCAATATACAACCAATACATAAGCAGTGGCAGCGAATATTTGAAACGGTTCTGAGCACCTCCTATTAGCACGCTTGGCTACGTACGGTGCGACAGAAGTTCAACATACCGCGTGTCAAATATCGGCAGTGGGGGGAGATAAAGGGAGACAAAGGCGACCGAGCGCGGTCATGTCCACCCACCTACCCACCCTCCTGGCACTCGCAAACAGCAATTGTCTCGAGGTTGGTGCTTCTTAACCTGGGGGTGCTCTTTTCTGGGGGTGCCAGACATGGCCAGGTTTTATTTTCGAAGCTAAATCATCGGAAACACAAATAAAGCCACGGGCACCGTAAGTTTCCTCAAACCCTTTAGTGTCCACGAACATGATCACATTGCTTTGGACGATTGAGAACCAAAGGGGTGCATGGCTGCAGCGAAAGTTAGAGAACCACTTGATCTAGGGGTGGATATTGTTTTGTCATTGTGGGCGAGCGTGCGTGCGTGCGAGTGAGTGAGCGAGTGAGTGAGCGTGCGAGCGTGCGAGTGAGTGAGTGAGTGAGCGTGTGAGTGAGTGCACGTGCGAGTGAGTGAGCGTTCGAGTAAGTGAGCGTTCGAGTGAGTGAGTGAGTGAGCGAGTGAGCGTGTGACCGTGCGAGTGAGTGAGTTAGCGAGTGAGTGAGTGAGTGAGCGTGCGTGCGAACGAGCGAGCGAGTGTGCGAGCGAGTGAGTGAGTGACCGTGCGAGCGAGTGAGTGAGCGAGCGAGCGTGCGAGTGTGCGATTGAGTGAGAGAGTGAGCGAGCGAGTGAGATCGCGAGTACGCGGTCCCGGGCGAGTGTTGCAGAGAGCGGCAGGAGGAGGTCGGTGAGGAATGCGAGCGGCTCGCGGTGTCGTTGCGGTGTTTGTGGAGAGCTGTAAATCAATAAAAACGCTGTAAAAAAAGGCCTAAAGGTCAAGGTACAGTAGGCGCAGCTTTGCAAAGAAACGAAAGCCTCTCTGGGCGTCCTCACCCACACCTCACCGTGAGACCTCCACGGTGGCATTGCCAGCCAAGCGGCCACCAATTTACATGTTCACATATCGCCGCCGTGCATCACGCACGGCGGCGATATTCTTCTACTGCTCCCGAGGGTCATGCGAGTTTGGTGCGAGAATATTTCACCACGCTGGTTGGTAAAGGAAGAGGAAGAGAGGGCAGGGGGGGGGAGGGGAAACCCAGGACCCCGGCCGGGAATCGGAATCACTTCGCAGGATTTGTTGGATGCAGACGCGCTAACCACTGCGCCACCGCTCCCCTACTAAACACGCACATCGTTATGTGTGTGTGTATATATCTATATGCACGTATGAGTCGTGCAATGATATATTTCTGAATGCAACTTGAGTAACTTTTGGCCGATTCGAGTCAACAGATATCGTTGAAGTACGCAACCACATTGTGTGCTCATGCATGTGGTGCTCCGTTTTTAGATACAACACCAGAATAACAAGAATACATTGCCGTGAAAACACCGCTTCACTACAAGTCTTCCACCAATCTCAATCAACTTTTTGCGAAATACGTTCAAACTCGCCGCCCATCGCTTTCACAATATTCAACATTCAATCACCTGTTGAGAAAGACATTTCAGATTAGGTAATTAGATCATCGTGTACAAGGCGGAAACATTTTAATTCAGTTGCGGTTCAAGACACTGAACCCCCCAAAAAAGCCACGGGTAGGTAACCGAGCCGGACCGTGTGATGCTCCTGTGATGGGCGGATTGTACCCCCACATACCTGGTATGTACGTTGAATTTCTTTCGCACCGTACGTAGCTTACCGTGCTAATTGGAGGTGCCTCCCCATATCGTCTCCCGTGTGTCCGTATGCCTCCATGTGTCTGCCCTTGTTGGTCGGTGTCTCTCTATAATGTCTCCTTGCCCCTCGTGTCTGTCCGTGTCAGCCCCGTACATCATTGTGTACCTGCCTAGTTAGAAGCACACAGAGCTCTCAGCTATTAGTGGCGACCCTGGCTGGCCATACGCGATTGTAGTTCATCGAAGCGGCCGATATCATTGCCACGCGTGGCAATTTGTAGTAAGCAGCCAAAAAACAAAATCTAAATGCAAGTCGATTCTAAATGTGGAGGAGGAGGAGGAGGGCGAGACCGGAGGAACCTGGAGAAAAATCTAAGCGATCACCACGGGGAGAGAGAGAGAGTGAAAGAGAGATAACACGCAGACTCAAATCCCTCTTCGTTGTTGTCTTCCAACGTGTGACCACGTGACTCTGCTGTGTGTGTGTGTGTTTCCGTCCTCGTGGGGGGGGTGTAGGGTAGCGGTTAGCGCTACGCTGCGATACGAACCTGGTGACCCGAGTTCGATTCCCGCTCACGGGTCAACATCAGTGACGATTATCTGAACTGGTCCTGGGCCTTCCCACAGGTCGACTCAGCCTCAAATGAGTACCTGGTGCGTGAAAACATTGCCGCTAGGGAGACAAAGGCGACTGGGCGTGGTGCTGGTCACCCACCCCCCGTGTGCCGTTCTGGACTTCATAGGTGCTCGCTAAAAGCACTTGCCCCAGCAGTCATTTAAGGCTATACGGGGGATCTTTGTCTTTGTTCTTCTATATATCCCCCCGCACCACCCCCATCTCCCTGACCCCACGTAGCCCGGACCAGAGGTCTCTAACCCGGGGCCATCCATGCCTCGCCCTGTCACACGTGTTCGCCCGCCTGTCATTCACGGAACGACTTCACTTGCAGCGAGCGGAGTGATCAGTGATCACACGCGACTGTACATCGCAATGATCCGGCAGACAGACAAATATCCCCGCGGCATTGCCTCAACACGGACTGTTGGGGCAAGTGCTGTTAGCGAGCACCTATGAAGGCCGCCACGGTACACGAGGGGTGGGTGGCCAGCACCACGCCCGACCGCCTTTGTCTCCCCAGTGGCAATGTTTACACAGCACCAGGTACTCATTTGAGGCTGAGTCGACCTAGGGGAGGCCCGGGACCGGTTCAGATAATCGTCACTGGTGTTGGCCGTGAGCGGGAATCGAACCCGTGTCGCCGGGTTCATAGCGCAGCGCGCTAACCGCTACACTACCGCTCCCCACTGACACACACACACTGACACACACACACTGACACACACACACTGACACACACACACTGACACACACACACTGACACACACACACGTGTACTGGCGCCTAGCTACACACAGAGACTCGTTCTACCGCGCTAACTGGAATAATTAAGGTCACGCGTGCATCTGTCTTCACGACAAAAACGCGGTACGTGTGCGCTAAACCATTGTCACCAGAAACCTCTGGTGGTCTATATGGACATGAATGGAGAAAATAAAATAAAACAACGTTCAATAATTTACACTGCCGTATAATAGAAAAATGGTGAGCTGACGTCTTGGGCAACGACCCAATCTTCTGCAGAGCTCTGAGGAAGATCCGCTGCATTTGAAGAAGGGTTATTGGTCGGATCGTCGGTGTTTTCTTTTTATTCTGTGATAAGACACAGTGCGATTGCCTCAACAGACTGCTTGACAACGCCAGCCATTTCATTTAGAGGTACACCTACGAATTGTTTCGTGACAGCGGCAGATTAAGTAGACAAAAACAGAGCCTTGATTATTGCAATAATGCTGCTTATTTACAACGGAGAGGCAGACACAGAGAGAGACTCTGAGTTTCGGGACGATTTTCCAAGAACGTCTCTCGCTGCAAAATGTTGGGCAAGTTTTTTTTACTCGGCGAGCGCTACGTGAGATGCCACCCGAGTAGAAAACAAGACAAAGACAGATCCCTAGCGTAGCCTTAACAGAATGTTGGGGCAAGTGCTGTTAGCGAGTAGCACCTATGAAGGCCGGCACGGCACACGAGGGGGTGGGTGGCCAGCAACCACGCCCGGCCGCCTTTGTCTCCCTAGTGGCGATGATTACTACACACCGCACCAGGTACTCATTTGAGGCTGAGTCGACCTAGGGGAGGTCCAGGACAGATTCAGATGAGCGTGACCGGTGTTGTCCGTGAGCGGGAATCGATCTCGGGTCGCCGGGTTCGTAACCCGGCGCTTACCATTGCGCTACCGGTCCCTGCGAGAACACACACACACGTACACAAGAGCACACAAGACTCAGAGCTCCACACAGATAGATTCAACAATCCGTCCATCACAATGTGTCAATCAGCTCTGGTTGCACAGTGGTCGGGGGGGCGGTGTCCATTAACATTCAACTGGGGGTAGGAATACGGGGAGGGGGGGCACCGATTGGGGTGTATGGTGAGGGGCTTTACGACCCATCGAACTTCTCGGCATCACAACTCGCCGATTGGAGGGGGGGGGGGTATCAAGCTCCACGGTCACCCAGCGTCGCACGCGAGAACCGCCCGTGTCGCCCTCCCTCTCTCGCATCCCGCACCTCCGATGAGCACGCTTGGCTACGCGCGGCGCGCAAGAATCCAGGTGTGACGATGAGCGCAACGTACGAAGAATTCTACTTGCTTGGGATTGCTCACGGGGGTTATTGTCCGACACTCGGTCGAAGTTCAGTATTTTCGTGGACACAGTTTCGTCGCAGCAGGGAGTGCGAGCGCGTCGTAACGCCTAGATGCGACATTTGTGGGTGGATTGTTCGGCTTACGGGGAGCGGCGGTGTTGTGGTTAGCGCATTGCACTACGAATCCGGTCAGCCGAGTCCGATTTCTGCTCACGACCAACAGGCCAACATCGGTGGCGAATACCTGAACCTGTCCTGGCGCTGTCCTAGGTCGACTCAGCCTGAAATGAGTACGTGGTGCAGGGGCCTTAACTTTTGCACTGGGAAGATTGAGAGCGTGGTGCTGGCCACCCACCACCTAACCGTGCTGGGTTGACCTTCATAGATGCTCGCTGAGAGCACTTGCCCCAATAGTATTTTGAAGCTATACGGGGAGAGGTCTTTGACCCTGTTACATCGTGAGAGATGTACTGTAACGGCTTGGGGAAGTCTTCCTCCAGCAGTGGATCGATCATGGTTGATGATGACATGCCGCTATGGAACGATGGGCGTTCAATGTGTACGTTGAGTGTCACACGGCAAAATGTATTCATGCATTTGACGACTCTACAGTTACGGAGTACTGTTGGACTTTTACGTGCATTTTATATTAATTATCTATATTTAATATATGCACTGTGCTGTTACTGGAACATGACTGTAACATTTAACTCTTTAACCCCCCCCCCCACCTTCCAAGGCTTAATATATCTCCCCACAAATGTTACGCGCAAACACATACCTGTGCACACACACACACGTGCATGCTAAGACACACAAACACGGACACGTCTACCACAGTTGTACACACGCACCCACACGTGTACCCGCATGCACATCAGCGCACATACTCCATTACACAGACAAGTGTGTTCACAGACAAAGATCCCCCGTATAGCCTTCACAGTCTGTTGAAGCAAGTGCTGTTATCGAGGACCGATGAATGACGGCACGGCACACGAGGGGGTGGGTGGCCAACACCACGCTCGTACCGCCTTGTCACGTCCGTACCAGGCCCCCATTTAAGGCTGAGTTGACCTCCGGGAGGCCCCGTAACGGGTCAGATTTGTTTCCCTCTTTTTGGTCGTGAGCAGGAATCGAACTCGAGTCGCCGGGTTTGTAGCAATGCGCTAACCACTCCGCCACCGCTCCCCACAGCCAGACACGCACAAACTCATATTCAAATACACATATACGGACATGCGCCTGTAAGTGATTGTGCCAGGCTAGGTGCACTTTGAGTCCACATCAAGAGTCGCGGTCACAGGATTAACCCAGGTGTTCAGGGTTCATTGACTATTCCGTAAGCAGGTTTAAAATACGTAGGCGCAAATACTCACGTGAACGTACATGCGCACACATACCCATATACATATACACATATACAGTGGTCATTCACACACACACATACAGCTCCGACAGACCGACACAAATAACTGACAGTTTACAATTAATGCAAATGAACAAGTATATATATTATCATCATCATCTTGAGTCATGGTCAATCTACTGCTGGACGAATACCTCCCCACCCCGTATACATATCCCGCGATCCTCAGATGCAATCGTACACTATCGTATGGTGCCGTGTATAATCATTATTATAATCACGTTCATCATCAATATTTTATAATTAGCTGTGTCTCGTAACAATCACGCAATACGAGTACCCTGGCGAGATACGCAGGGCTGTGTGTGAGTCCACCACGTATAATGTGAATCGTGATTTTTTTGGTTTGTTTAATATAATCACGCACGTTCACGCACACGCATAACGGAGCGGTGATGTGGTTGTGTGCGCAGTGCGCTAGCATGAGTTCGATTCCCGGAAACATCGATGCTTCCCCATTCACCAACCAAGCATTGGATTGAAACATCGCATCCTATTTATTTCACTAATATTATAGTCAGTTTTTTTATATTTTTATCATTAAACATCGTCTACAATGTTTAATAGCGACCTCTTCATAGCGTCAACCAATCCGTCAGCTGCCACAATCGGGAGGCTTTGGCTCAAGCCACTTCTAGATGACGACGCCGCCGCCAAATGCGTCTCTCACGCTCCTGCCCGCGGAACGATCTACTCAGCAGTCCGTGAGCGGCCGATTCGATCGTCGCCGCGCGCGTCTGCGGTGGAAGTTCCCTCGTCGTGATTCATCTCGCCCACGGAAACGACCACAATCCACTCTTTGCGTGATGACGCGCGCGAATGCCTTGAATGTTCTTTATCTCCTCGAAGAGGCGATGCCTTGGCTCCCCTCCTCCTTCTCAATCGTTAATTTCCTTTATTAATGTATCAGGCGCAGATCCTCGTGGACTGTTCAGATGCATAGATGTGTTTGTTATGCATTAATCATGAAGACTTGTGGGTTATTAATTCCAACATTAATTTATGCTCTTTGAGCCGATAGCCAGAGAGAGGCACGCATCCCTTTTATTGGCTCAAGAGAAATGCATTTTTTAAAGGAAAGTGTCGGTGTGGAGTTCGCAAATATTCATTACTGTTTGAGATTATTTAATACATTTGTGCCAGTATTTTTTTTATATAATGTAATTCGTCATTAACGATGCTGTATAAAATATAAATGCGTAACGAGCTAACGTTTCAGGGATTGACCCTTGAGGATGCTGCTGCTGCTGCTGCGTTGGCAGTGATGCACAAACATCACAGACAGACACAAACCTCAACACATTCGTCAATAACACCATTCTCAATAATGTAAACAATATAAAATAGGCGACGTTTACGGGCAATGAACCTTTTTCATAACACGTCATCTACAATTGAAGACGACCAAATATTAGCCCACGAGATCTTTCCCGATGTAAACTAAGGGCGCTAATCTAGCAGTGGCTGTTGATGTTGATGATGATGATGATGAAATAGAGGACGTTATTATGCATGCTGAAGATGGCGAGTTAACTTCACACATGCACTGCGTGTTATTTATATCGCGTTAGGAAATTCGCGCGCTCACATTCTGTATGGTCAGCGTGGTAAAGTATAGCCAAATAACCCCTCCCCCACCCCGCAGGAAACCAGCTTAGGGAAGCAACCATCCAGCAGTGGATTAACAAAAAAACCATATCTGTGCTTGTGCTGCATTTTGTATTGGCAGTAAACTTAGTTCATGAACAGGCGAGAGAGACGGCGTTGTGAAATTGTCATTCACTTGTTTACCCAGAGGATCCCGAGTCCCATGGCTCGCTTTCAGGAGGGTCCTGTCGAGGCCTCGCAACGCGGGGCGATGCTCGCGATGTGTCTAGCGACTGAGTCATTTGTTTCTACGTACGTATGCGTGTGCTGCATATAGCAATGCGCTACGCACCCGGCGACCCGAGTTCGATTCCTGCTCACGGCCACCAACACCCGCGACGATTCTTTGAACCGGTACCCGGGCCTCCGCGAGGTCGACTCAGCCTCAAATGAGTACCGGGTGCGGTGTGCAAATATCGTCACTGGGAAGACAAAGGCGGTCGGGCGTGGTGTTGGACACTCACCGCCTCGTGTACCGCTTACTGCACTTGCCCCAACAGTCTGTTAAGACTATGCAGCGGATCTTTGCCTTTGCTGTGTATACACACAGGTTCAAGGGAAATCTGCCGCGGTTGTGTACGAATTTACATACAAAGACAACGATCGCCCGTCTAGCCTTGACTGACCGTTGGGGCAAGTGCTGTTAGCGAGCAGCACTACCGGATGAATCGCCACTGCGACTCCCGCCGTGCACGTCGCACGGGCACAATGCGTTGGTGGTACTGTACTTCTATGCTCCCTCGTATGCAGTATATGCAACACCAAACCCGGCGCGGACCAGGGTGGTGAAGTATGGTCATTTTAATCTACGCAAACCCGCTCCAGCTGATAGGGAAGTTCTCACGACTTCTCCGGATTGTCAGCTAAACATTTACTGACGGCCGCAGGTCACCGGCCTCTGTTCTCGGTCATGGGAAGGTTTTTATGTTCTTTTTGTACATGCCATACTTCACCACGCTGGTCATTGCGAATTGGTGAACAGAAGTGCGGGGGACGGAACCGGCCGGTTCTGATGTCACTAATGTCCGCTCGACGTGGCCAGGAATCGAACTCGGGTCGCAACGCAGAGCAGCGCGCTAACCACTGCGCCACCGCTCCCCACTGGTATATACAGCTTCTAATTATTTTATTGGGCTCGGAGAGCGGCTGTGTAGACAGACCTCCTTAACCCCTACCCGCCCCACGCCCCCCCCCCCCACGCCCCAACTCCTCCAACCCCACCGCCCTAATTGATTGGCCACCACTTTGTGTTTTCGGCCATAAACGCCCTCCAATTTATTCGCCAGACAAACTCGGGGCCGTAAAGGAATACATCGGCGCAGTTAAAAGGAAAATCACAGAGAACCAACCGCAGGGGGAGAGAGAGAGAGAGAGAGAGACGCAGCGTGCCCCCCACCCCCCATACAGTCGCTTATGATGGTGGTGGTGATAGTGGGGGGGGGGGTTCCTTTGCCTAAACAAACTCGGCAGCTTGTAAATGTATCCGTGTGCCCGTGTGAGTACAGCCGAGATGAGAGCACGGGCGCAAAGGATGCACCTACGGACGCACGCGCGCGCGCGTTGAACGAGAGAGAGAGAGAAAGTGACGGGGTGGGTGTGGGTGGTGAACGCGCGTTTTGAGTGAGATGCGAGCGGCGTGCCCAACACGAGGGCCCCGCGTGTCTCCATCCTCCTCTTTGAGCTCCCGATCGTGTGGGGGAGTCACTGTTTGGGGGCGGTGGGGTGCCGTGTACTCCCGATTGCACGACGCTTTCGGACAGTGAGACGCACCTGCAAGCCTCTCTCCCCGGTGTCTGTTAAAGTGCTCGCAGATCTGGTCACGCGCACGCACGCACGCGGCTGCTACCGGATTATAAGACGCACCTCCCGTGCCCCACCGCATACCCCCCCCCCCCCCTGCGCAACTATTGCTTTAAAATAAAGTGCGTCTTAAAATCCGGTGAATGCGGTGATGATGATAATGACGATGAGCCATTTTTTTTTAATAATCTACTGCTTGATGAATCGTCCCTCCCGTCCCGTCCCGGCCACACACGCGAAGGGTTGTTTGGCCATACTTCACCACGCTGGTCCGTGCGGGGTTTGGACGGTGAAGTTTTCTGAGCACTTTTTTGGACAGCGCTGATGTAATTGGATACCGTGGCCGGGAATTGAACTCAGGTGGGCCGGGTATGGAGCGTAAACTCGTGGGATCCTGCGCCAACGCTCTCCCGCAAATTCTAATATTTATGCGCAGTCTGTAAATGCAAATACATGTATATACACAAGTACAAAAAAAACAAAGACCCCCCCGAGTAGCCTTAACAGACTGTTGGGGCAAGTGCTGTAAGCACCTATGAAAGACGGAACAGCACACGACAGGGTGGGTGGCCAGCACCACGCCCGACCGCCTTTGTAGCAATGTATACACACCACACCAGGTACTCATTTGAGGCTGAGTCGTCCTAGAGGAGGCCCCAGACCGGTTCAGATAATCGTCGCTGGGTGGTGGCCGTGAGCGGGAATGGAACCCGGGTCGCCGGGTTCATAGCGCAGAGCGCTACCTGGTACACTACCTCTCACTACGTAAACATACACTGTATATATACACACACACGCACGCGCGCGCGCATATATATACTTAATAATACATACAAGCAGACGCGCGTACACATGCAAGATAGACAAAGATCCCCCGTGTAGCCTGAATAGGCTGTTGGGACAAGGGTTGTCAGCGAGCACCTATTAAAGTCGACATCGAGCACAAGCGGGATAGGTGTGGCCATAATCACGACCCGGCCGCCTTTGTCTCCCAAGTGCCGATGTTTACACACACCCCCACCAGCTACTAATTTAAGGTCGAGACGACCTAAGGGAGGCCCAGGGCCGCTTTAGATATTCGCCGCTGATGTTGGCCGTTAGCGGGGATCGAACTCGTGGTGTGGGGTTCGTCGCAAGATATATTCACACAGACACGAATGTGCATCAAAGTACGGTATATATATACACTTACAAATATAAATACATACACACACGTTTGCGTAAGCCCGTTAAACATAAACTCACACACACACGTGCGCACGGAGTTAATGTTGTGTTCCATGTGCACACTGATCAGAATGGTGAAGTATGGTCTAGCAACCTCCATGATCAACTCGGCGTGAGAAGGCCGTCATCCAGCAGTGGAGTTGCAAGTTAGGCAATCTGATTCGATGTGTTTATCTTTGCCACTGCTAACCTCGTGTCTGCCCAGTCACCATTCGCTGTGCTTTTACGGCATTGCGAATGAAATCGTCATATAAAAACAAATTGCGAGTAATAAGTTAATGTTTTATATATATATAGATGAAAATGCAAAGCTTCATTACAACGCTGGGGTTTGCCCCCACCCGGTACACCACATCCAGTATACACATCGCCTGCGGCCGCAAGTCGCATGCCACCAACTCCACTCTACTCGGGACTCGCAAATGATTGAACGGAAATAAATCCCGTAAAACAAAAAACAAACACACGTACGAAAACGCAATCTTACAATACATCGCGAGGTGTAGAAAAATAATAACGATCACTCTTTCATTAAATAATCAATCCACTGCTGGATGAACGCCTGCCCACGCGGGTTGGAGGCTGAAGCGATATATTTCAACCGAGCACGGGGTTCGGATAGCACTGTCAGGGAATCTAGCTCATGCACAGCGCAATGCGCTAACCGCAGCCCCACCGCTCCTTCTCGATTAAACAATAACAGCAGCAGCAGCATTAAAACATTACACGCGTGGTAAGTGTACTGAACCGTGCATGGTCGGGAGAAGTAAATGCACAGGTATATATACTCCCTGCGGCGATGGCGTTTAGCCGCTAATGAATGTTATTGGTGTGTGCGCCTGCTGCGGTGGTGGTGGTTGGTTGTGGTTGGTGGTGGTGGTTGGTTGTGGTTGGTGGTGGCGGCGTTGCCAAGCTTTCTAATCTAATCGCGCAAACATTTTTTTTTTGCCAAACAAAGTGGTCGTCCGGGGTCTGTCCGTGAGCGTCCTTGACGTTTTGATCTGCCGATGCCTAGTTGTCACTGGCAGTCTGGAGGGTTGACCTCCGAGGCCGGCCCCGTCTCTTCTGACCCCCCCTGCTCACTCACGCCCCCCCCCTCCGCTAAATCCCTAACCTCTCTCTAACCCTATCTCCCTGCCGCACTCCGCGAAGTTGACACTGAGTGGACACTGACCAAGCAGCCACCCCCCTCTCCCCCCCGTTCCCGAGCGGCGGAATAACCCATTAAAGTATTGGAGCTGTGTTTATTTATTATTATTATGTACAGAAAGCGTCTCTCTGAGATGGTTTCGGGATTGTGCCCGCATACGCGTCCCACGTTGCCGCTCCGCATTGCTAGGAGATTCTTCTTCTTATTCATCATCGTCGTCTTCTTCTAATTCTGGAACTGAATATGGTGCGTGGAGCGAACCGTCGGACAGCGTGCCTCGCAACACGCGCTGCAAACCGAACACACATCGAGGAGCTTACACAGCGGCAATTACGCAGTATACAGACCTCTCTGTACACACACGGTATATGCAACGGCAAGGATCCCCCGTGTCAAGCCTTCAGTGAGTTTTGGGGCAAGCGCTTCGCGAGAATCTACGAAGGTCGGAACGACAGACGAGGGGGTGGGCGGCCAGCACCACGCCAGATCCACATTTGTGTTTACACACGCAGCCTTGCGATGTTTACACACACCGCCGCATCAGCTACTCGCGTGGAGCTGAGTCGATCTAGGGGGAAGCCCAGGACCGGTTCAGGTAATCGTCACCGGTGTTGGCCGGGAGCGGGCATTTAACCCAGGTAGCCGGGTTTGCAGCGCAGCGCGTTAACCACTACGCTGCCGCTCCCCATATATACTATACTGCGCGCACACACGCGCACACGTGGGTAGCAGTGGTGCAGTGGTTAGCGTGCTGCGCCGTAGACCCTGTAACCTAAATTGGATAGCTGGCCATGGCGAGCCCACGATAAGTGGCCAGTAATGTTGCGTGGTGGGAAGGACAGCGCAGTAAAGCAACATCAGACTAATGTTAAGAAGAATCGATGAATCGAGTTTCCTGGCTGGCTGCTGTCTGGGCATCTCTTCACCCCCAACGATGCCTCTCTGTTGTTTGTGTCTGCTGCTGCTGGCCATGGCCACCGAAACTAGCTGGGTAACTGTCTAAACGAGTTTTTCTTTGTAACAAATAAACGTTGGACCCGATTGAAACATCGGCAGAAGACGTTCTGAAGAAGTTTGATAATCATAATAATGATTCGAGATTTTTAGTTTATTTTGGTGCTCTGAATGTCCAAATGATGGGTCACTTTGTTGAGCTATCATTTGGCAGGTCGCTTCTGAAAGATAAGTTAATGCCTCGGTGGTAGGATGGGGATGATTTAGTGTTGTGTTTGTTTGTGTTTGGGTGATTTGTTGACCTTTCTTGTACTTTTCACTCCTGTTGTGTTTTTGTCCTGTTTGTTGTTGTGACGTTCTTACCAGAGGTGGGACAAAGTCATTGTTATGCAAGTCCAAGTCGAGTCGCAAGTCATCAAATTCATGACTCGAGTCTGACTCGAGTCCACATCAGTTCTTACCCCGTGCCCCGCCTGGACATCTGTGAAAAAGAGCTTCATAGCTCATCAGATTCCTCCTGCAGTACAAATAAATATTCTGATTCTGAGATAGTAACACCGGAGGTTACGAAAACACGGAAGACTGACCACGGTTCGTTTCAAATTTGCTCTAACTTTTCAACGTATGCTATTATTGATGAATTTTTCACGGGAATATTCTTGAAATCCTACGGGACGTAAAACAAAACATTTCACAATTCATATTATCTTGGCATGTTATTACTTTTAATTTCTCTGAATTGTCTTGCATATTCCGTTGCAGAACGACGAGTTCTCTGCCTGGATATTTTTTTGTTCATTAAACTATTTCAGGTGGATAATGCCTCGAGATGGAACATCTCGTTTCCCGACCCTCCGATGAACACGGTTGCCCTATGTACGGTGCGAAAGAAGTGCAACATACATAGTCACACCGGAGTGTCCTGGGTACGCATTGTGTACCATAGCATCAATGCTACAAACCCCGAGTATCCACACCTTCCTCGACCCCGCGCTGACCCGGCGTGGTGAAGTATGGTCAAAAACCCCCCCTCCCAGATCCGCACAGTGTGTGGGGGAGAGAGGGCTTCATCCAGCAGTGGATTGTGCTTTACACTGCCCTTTCACCATGTACACATGCACACTGCGTGTGTACACGTTCATTGTGTTTCCACGGCTATCGCTAACATCAGCTGAATCGTATTTTAAATCCTGGGCTTCTTCTAGATCGACTCAGCCTGAAGTGAGTACCTTGTGCAGTGTGTACTGTTGAAACGATTGACTCGCTTACTGATTCGAGCCACTCCATCTTCTCGTGTGCACTGCCGGCCTTAATAGCTAGTCCACTCGCTAACCAGCCTCTCGAAAACGGCATTTGTACCGCGTAATATTCGTGACTATTTTTTTTACAGCAGCACATTCTTCGTAGCGGAGACGGACTCGTGCCTCGAAACGTCGAGTTATTACGAGCGTGCTCCTCCAGGGCGGTGCTAGTGATGAGAGAGTTGCGTTTGAGTGTCAGTGCTGCGTCCGCTGCCCAACGCAGTTGATGGGTTCTGCCGTGCGCGACATGGGGTCGAGTTTGGCGAGCTCGTGAGAAAACACGCGTTTAGAGTATCTTGGCCTGCAAAGAATGTCCAAATGATGATTAAGCCACTTCGCTGAGCAATCATTGGCCACGGGCTATTCGCTGTGTAACTCGGCGGGGCATTACCTGGTAAAAAATAAAATACAAAAATAGTAATGGTGTGTTTTTTTTGTGTGTGTGTGTTGATGGCAAGTCAACTGCTCATGCCATCGGCGAGAACGCGAGCCACGTGACCGTTTCTCGCGCGCGTGACATCAAGGAGGTGCGCATTGCCTCCGTCATTATCGCAGCGTTGAGATTGGGACTTCAAAGTAAATTAGTTTTTTGCGCGAGTTTTTATTTTTATAATTTAAATAATAATCTATCCATCTTTCACTTCCCCCCCTCGCCACCCCCCTTAGCTTTGAAGCCTTCTTTACGGTTCGCGCGCGCGCGCGTGTAAAACATAAAAATCCCGTGTAAATTAAAGACAAAGATCCCCCGTATAGCCTTTACAGACTGTTGGGGCAAGTGCTGTTAGCGAATAGCACTTGAGAAGGCCTGGACGGCACACGAGGGGGTGGGTGGCCAGAACCACGCCCGGTGGTAGTGTAGCAATGAGCGCGCCCGATCAGCCGAGTTAGATTCCCGCTCACGGCCTCCTCTAGGTCGACTCAGCCTCACATGAATACCTCGCGCGATGTGTCAATATCGTCACTAGGGAGACAAAGGCGGCCGGACAAACTACACAACATTTTATAGACGACAGATGATGGCGGTATCATGATCATCCATTATCTATCCACTGCTGGTTGAAGGTCTTCCCATGTCGTTATACCATGTCGGGTCCACACCTGAGCGATCGGTTGCATGCAACTCAATCGCTTTTACGTGGACTTCTCTGCAACGAGTTGCGCGCAGTTGCGCCAGCAATGAGACTTTCGTTTCACGCATCGATCCGCTCAGCGATTTGCACCGACGACGCATTTCATCATCGCCAGGTGCTGCACATTTGCCAACTATCGATTGGTAGCAGGTGACACTTTAAGTTGCGCGATTTCGAAGAGGGATTTAGTTGCCCGGCTGATCGCTGGGGTGTCTACCTCGCTCCGTAGTCCACCCGGCACTTCCACCTGTGCACAATCGGTGGTCACGAATTCACTGCCGCTCGCTCCACTGTTTCTATTGCTCCCGTGGGCAGCAACCTCGGCTCCTTCCCCCCACCACCACTCACTCACCGTTCCCCCTACCCCTTAAACCCCTCCCCTCGACTCCCCGTGTCCCCCCTTAGACCCCCTCCCCCCCCCCCGGAGCGCAAAGGTCAAGCGGTCGTGGGATCAGGTCAGGGCGCATGAAGGCTGCGGCTCCCCCCGCGCGGCACGGATCGTGCGCTCTCGCGATGGTTGTCAGAGGCGAGCCTCGCTTTGTGAATAATTGGATGTTTTGGTAAAAGGTTAAATCTACACCCTTAATTCATTACGCGCGGTACAAGGGAACTCTTTGAGAGAGAGAGAGAGACCGTGGTGGTTGTGTATATACGCGTGGTGGTTGTGTATATACGCGTGGTGGTTGTGTATATACGCGTGGTGTGTGTGGCGTTTTTGCGGGGAGCGGTAGTGTAGCGGTTAACGCGCTGTGCTTGGAACCCGGGTCACCAGAGTTCGATTCCCGCTCACGGTCAAAACCGGCGACAATGATCTAAACCGGTCCTGGGCTTCTCCCTAGGTCGACTCAGCCACAAATGTGTACCTGGTGCCGTGTGTAAACATCGCCACTGGGGGGACAAATACGGCCAGGCGTGGTGCTAGCCACCCACCCCCTCGTGTGCCGTGCAGGCCTTCATAGGTGCTCCTCGCTAACAGCACTTGCCCCAACAGTCTGTGAAGCCTATATGGGGAGATCTTTGTCTCTGTGTTTTTGCTACGCGTACACGTTACGAACTTCTGTTGCAAGTTGACTCTATCACGGGCTCTAGAAAGTGATAACGCGGTTTCTGTGTTAGTACCCGGCACGGCCGTGTTCATAGCGCGATGCGCCCACGCACTGCACCACCACTTCGCCTAACACCAGTGGCGAGTGAAATCGGAGCCGGTCCTGGGCACTCCGCTTCACTAGCCCGCATTGACCCAAGTGGTGAAGTATGGTCAAACAACCCCCGAGACACGGGGTCAGCCTTCACCCAGTGGATTGATCAAGGGATGTGCGTTGCATTTTTGTTACTTTTTTTTAAAGCGACGATCTATCATACACGGCGACACTTCGGGTGATACAAAGATCCGCCCGTATAAAATGCGCGGACTTTTGGGACAAGCGCCGTTAGCGAGCGCCTATTGAAGCCGTGGAATGATGACGCGACGTCTGATTCCCTTCGCCGTAAATTTGATTTTGAGCGCGGCTAACATCAGCCGCAAATTGCACACAAACGGGTCAACGGGTCTCCCCCACAGGTCGACTCAGCCTTAAATGAGCGTCTGGCGTGGTGTATAAACCAACCCTAACCCCCGCTGACCCGACGGCGTAGGGTCGGATAACTCCATCCAGCAGTGGATTGGAAAGGGGCTGAAATAATTACAGAGGGCCACGCCTGACCGCCTTTGTCTTCCCAGTGCCGCTGTTTACACAGCGTACTTAGGGGGTACTCATTTTAAGGCTGAGTCGACCCAGGGGGGGGGTTGGGGTGCTCAGAACCGGTTGGTATATCACTCGACAACAATATACAACAACCCCGACCCCCCGTGTATGTTCCTATGGCTATTGTTCCACAGTGCTCGCCAGATCCATTGTTTGAGAGCCGGGGGCTATCTTGAAATCTCGCGCGCGATCTTATCCCGCGCGGCATGTTATCACGCCACGTGTACAATGGCGCGTCGATTATGCTGATTGGCGTGCTTTAAATATTTTGCTGGAAAAAAATACTCAGTGGCGACAGTCGAGAGCGAGCGGTTTTTTCTTTTTTTGCTTGCGTTAGACACGGACGTGTGTACCGGGTCTAGACACATACATGTAACGCGCATGTAACATTACAGCGCCTTCTGTCAAACAAACTCCCACGAAACCTGACCGCGAGTTGTACATCTATATCATCCACGAGTGGATGAGCGTCACAGCGGACGCAGCGTCTGCGGCCAGCCGCTTGTTGGAGCGCGAGGCACCGGCAAAGGCACCTCGCCTCGCCTGGAAGCGATTACAAGGCTCGCACTTTATCTGTGGCACAGAGGTTGGCACGGGGGGGGGGGGGGTGCTGAGCAATTAGCAATTAGTGGCGTGTCCAGAGGCCTGGGGGATCGGGGGGGGGGGAGGGGGGGCACAGTCCACCTGGTGTACAACACACCTCCCCCCCTAGCCGCTCCCGAAATAACAGCCCCCCTCTGAATCACAGCACCCCCTAATGCAATAGCCCAGTACAAACCCACCCACCCCACATTTATGTATCACCCAGTGGAAGAGGCGATGGGGGGGCTGGGGGGTAGGGGGGGGTTGTGTCTCCCCCACACGGTGTTTTTGATTAATAGTTGCCAGAGAGAAAATACGAGGAATGATTAGTCGATTAATGTTGTGTCATATTTAAAACGCTTGACAATGTCCTTGACAATGTCTGACCCGCACTTCCATTGGGAAGTTTGTAGTTCAACCTATGACATCACGCCCTGTGATCCACAGCCCCTCTGAGCCAGAGACCCCCTGAACCAAAGCCTACATCTCCATTATCGGAGTTGGCAATTCACGCCAACCCCCGAATCCACAACAAACACTATCGGGGCAAGTGCTGTTAGCGAGCACCTATGAAGGCCGGCACGACACATGAAGGGGTGGGTTGCCAGCACCACGCCGTTCCGCCTTTGTCCCCCCAGCGGCGATGTTTACACACCGCACCAGGTACTTATTTGAGGCTGAGTCGACCTAAGGTGAGGGAGGCCCAGGACCGGTTCAGATAATTGTCATTAGTGGTGGCCGTGAGCGGGAATCGAACCCGGGTCGCCGGGTTCGTAGCACAGCACGCTAACCGCTACACCACCGCTCACACGCACAGACACACATACACACAGACAAGTCTCAGTGTATAAATAACACAGAGCGATGGTGAACAGGGATTACGTGGGGATTATTCTTAACTCGTGAGAATGATGCTGACACAATGACCATCTGGACACGCACGAGCCGAGCGAGGTGGGGGGGGGTTGACGCTGTCATCTCAGCGCATTTCGTTGTCTCGTGCCGGACATTGACCCAGTCGCGTCTTGTAGAGGAGAGTTCCATCGGCGAAAAAAATAACTGAACACAACCCCCTGGAAAAAAGCACAAAAACTTCCGACGCACTTCGACGACTCGGCGTCCGCTCCCTCTCGACGATGGGCCGACCAGCGACAATGATCTGCGGTGCGGCCACTTCAGTGTCCGGTGCCTCGCGACGTCATCTCCAAAGCTAAGCAAGGGGGTTGGTGTCGTTGAGCCTGCACGGTTTCCTGCAGGGGTCCGGCTACCTGCGGCTCCCAGAGGCGCAGGCGGCTCTTTAAGGACTGCAGTGCGGCAACAAAATAATGGGTCCACTTGTTATTTTGGTTGCTGACCCTTGCACATGGGCGTCCAGTTTACCATGGAAGTCCAGTTTACCATGGGAGACCAGTTTACCATGGAAGTCCAGTTTAACATGGAAGTCCAGTTTAACATGGGAGTCCAGTTTACCATGGGAGTCGAGTTCGCCATGGGAGTCCAGTTCACCATGGAAGTCCAGTTTACCATGGGAGTCAAGTTTACCATGGGAGTCCAGTTCACCAACCAGCAGTGGATTTACGCCGTGCGCACCTGTCAATGGCCCTGGCATATCACACGCGATTGTTCGTAACTAACTTGGGGTCATTTGATCGCCGTTCGCTCTGCAGAGGACGTGGACCGAATCTTTGCTACTTTTGTCGCCGATGTTAAACGACCTGTTTTGAAATCTCAACAGTTTTCGGTTATCGGAACGTTACGCTCAAATTACAATGTTGTGATAATTATATGCCGGGGATTTTAATTTATTATTACCATCGTGTTACCCTCTGCCCCAGGTGTCCCTCGGTAAAAGAGATGTATGTATCATCCTTCAGTTGAAATAAACCCATTGTGTGAATACTCGCATGGTGGATGGCGTGATGTTTGTGTGAGTGACCGTTCCTTAATTAATGTTTCACGATGTACAGCAACCCCTTTGTTTATCCACAGCTGGATGAAGGCCTCCCCGTGCCGTGTCGGCCATGGGTATTTGTTTTGACCATACTTCACCACGCTGGTAAGTGCGGGTTGGTGGACGAGTTGGTGATTCAGGACCTGTTCAGATTAGATCACTCAGCGCTAATAACTTTATCCGTGGCCGGGAATCCAACTCAGATGACCGGGTTCGTAGGGGGAGTGCGCTAACCGCAGTGCCACCGCTCCCCCCAACCACCCCCCAACCTCCCCCCCCCCATTAAACAGTTAATGGATTACAACTAACATCACCTTTACTTTCAATTTACGAAATTGATTTCGCTAAGACGAAGGTACTTTGCAAACCCACTGGCTATCAACAAAGATTTGTCCATGAAGCCATCCACATATACAGACACAACTTAAATCGAGAAGATGGGTACAAACTGAGTAATCATTGGAAGGACGCTATCAACCAGTTTAAGTCGTCGTAGCTGGCTGTGATGTTCCCATCCTACCACCTTCCGATGTTAATTGTTATTTTCGGCTCTTTGATTTTACATGAACAGGTTAAATTTCCCACCCTAACACAGCCAACTCGCTCGCCGTGCTCGACGTTCGCTGCTCTGCGATCTCCCATCAACATGCTAATCTCTCACATTAACATAGCCACCTCCGCACCCTTGTGGACGTCACCCTCCGATCCTACATTAACATGCTAATCTCTCACATTAACATCGCTAGCGCCGCCCATTTCGTTTATGACCCTTGGGCTACACCCATTTTAAACCTTTAAAACAGACAGCCTCAGCAGCTTTCCCCCTCTGTTTTTTTTCCTTCATGATGACGAACGCTTGTGTTGCGATCGAAACGTCGTAGTTTTTTGCTATTTTTTTTGTTATTTTCTTTTAACCCATCTACGTGACTTTACCGAAAGACCCAAAGAATATTTAAATGCATCTTCAATTATTTACAAGTTTTCAGAACGCCGTTTGGGAAACTATTTGTGGAACGCCGCATCCATCTCGATCAGTCCATGCATCAACCTCATTATATATATAAGAAATGCAAATACACCTACCCATACGATTATCTGAATAGAGAACACAATGATAAAGCAGTGTTACGGACAGGCGTTCCTCTTAGGGGGAGTTAATGTGTATTCCAAGCGGGATTGGCGGCGTTCCGGATAGGAAAAAAACATACCGAGTGAGAGATGAAGCAATGAATGGGTGGCGACGGAACGCTGGCAACGGGGCAGGTAGAACTCGTCCATAATTAAGGTTAAAAATCCTCACCGTACCGAACACGCGCACGCGAGTCACCAAGTCATTAAACATCTGCCCACAAAGATGGCAATGTCATGTTGACATTAACTCGAGGGTCTTTTGGCTTCTGTTCTCTCAAGCTGGCCAGACATTTTGGAAGAAGATGTGGGTGGATGGGTGGTGGTGGTGAGTGCTAATGTGTGCCACGCGTGATTAATGCGCACCCACACTCTACCCCACCGCACGCGACCCGCCGACTGGGGACTGAGTGCGGTGTCACGATTTGTTCTGCTGCGTGGACGGCTTTCAGAATCTTGTGCCACTGTTTCAAGCGCCACGCCGGCAGATTGACTCGATCCGGAATCTGAATCGGACAATTTTTTTTGTACTGCGGGAGAAATCCGATTCGCCAGGAAGCTCGTATTTTTCATAGATGTCCAGTAGGGGCAGGTCAGAACGTTACAAAAACAAACAATACAAAGACACAATATGAGTGATGGTGATTGCTTGTGTTGCAGTCGAAACGTCGTGAGAATTTTTGTTGTTGTTTTATATTTATATTATTTTATTATTTCCCTTCTACGTGACTTTACCGAAATAACCAAGAATATGAATCACTGCAGTCACGAAGGCTTTAAATAAAAATTTAAACAAATCAGTTGAACATAAATATACAAATAAAACTGAACATTTGTTTTCACCTTACCAATGTAAAGCCCACTGAGAAATTTGCTTATTTTTCAGACGCGACTTGGCCACAAATGATATCTCAGCGAAGTGGCTTATCAAGTCCGATGGAATAACCATTCCACCAGGTCAGCACCAAGTGTTATTCTTATTAAGATTAGTGCTGTGTTATTATTATATTGTTGTTCTTCTTGGTTATTTCGGTAAAGTCACGTAGAAGGGAAATAATAAAATAATACAAATTTAACATACTATTTTTATTTTATAATTTCTCTTCTACGTGACTTTACCGAAAGAACCAAGAAGATGAATCCCTGCAGTCACGAAAGCTTTAAATCGAAATATATTGTTGTTGTTGCGTATGGACCCCGCACGCATCGCATCTGGCCGTTGTATTCCCACTTCAGCGATGGGAAGTGTTTGTCCAGCTGACCCGTGGGTACCGACTGAAGCTCACGCAGCAGCACAAGGAGGAGAGGGGGGGGGGGTTGAGGGGGGGGGGGGGCATGGAGACCGCCCCACAGTAGAACTTGTACCGCCCATTCCACTTATTGGGTCCATGCATCTACCCACTGCTGGATGAAGGCCTTCCGAAAACTGAAAAGTGCACAAAGAAGCGTGGAAGGGAGGCAGCATTGCCAGTAATTATCCTGAGAGCTATATATGCATACACGCAGTATATACAAATGTATATTCATAGAGGCACACGTTAATTCGAGAACTTGCGCCAGGCGGAGACGTCAGATTTCCCGCTTGGGAAAGTGGTTCGGGATTGAATGTGACGGTGGAACCTGCGGGCGAGACCAGCAACGGAAGTGGCAGCCAAAATGAGGATTACATTCCAACCGGCCGCGTGGTGAGGGCCCACCCACGGAGACGGAGCGGTGAAATCAGCTCGCGCGGGCACCTTGCGTTGGGTGCACTGAAGATGCAGGCCTTCATCCAGCGGCGGATAGATAATGACGGCAGCTGCTGCTGATGATGATGATAATGGTGATGATGATGCCGAGAACAAAGATGATTGCACGACAGTGAGGGTTGATGCTTGAATAGCGATAGGCGATTATTGCAAATTGATGTGCGCTACCGAACGGTACATTTTTTTGCGGGGCCGTTCAATTATTTAAGCGCTCGTTAGTGTGTGTGTGTGTGTGTGTTTTTTGTGTGCGCAATTTTATGCGATTCGTTCGTTACAAGATTGATAAAGACATCCGATATCTTCTCTACCCCCCCGCAAAGCACAGCTAGACGCACGCACACGAAGCCGCGTGTGAATCAATGCGCACAGAGAACTGGCCCAAAAGGCAGCGGATCATATATAATTCACGACTGTTGTAATTTGAAGCGTTATTAGATTTGCCAAAGTGCCATGAAATACTTCGCAGATTATATTGTGATTTCATTGTGTGCCCAAACGACTACTTTTTGAGCGCGTCGTGTTATTCACAGTAATGTCCACTCAGGTCCGTTAAACACACACAGACACACACACACACACGTGGTGGGGTCGCGAATGGAAGAGTGCCTTGGTTGGAGGTCGAGGTAGTGGGGTTAAGATGTGTCTCGATCTATCTCTGAGGATGCGTTGTCGACGTGTATTGGATTTCGCTCCAAGCGCTGGGAGCATCTTGGTTTTTTGTCTTTCAGGGCACGAAGAAGCCCCCAGCAAGCGGAGATAAGCATCGGACATCACCGCCATGTGCCTGGCAGCTTCTTCGTGAAGTGAAGAAATGATGGAGCTCCCGGACAACCCGCAAACAATCGGCGAGAGCTCTGAAGCGGAACCGCGAGAGCCTACGCGGTGGTATGCACGTCGTTTTTCTCCAGAGCGGAAGAAAGGTGTGGGACCAAACCACCTTGTGTCACCGGGCAAATGTGATCCCGTCTCACGTTTGGACGCGTGGCCGCACGCGCGGAACGGAGCGGGGGCGTCAGGGACTTGGGATCGACGCGGTGACGTCATATGTCGGAATCGACGCGGTGACGTCATACGTCAGTTTCAAACGACACACAGAAACGATGTGTGCAGAAAGCACTCTGGGCCTCGGCGTGCATTATGACACAAAAAAAAACATCAACAGTTCCCGTAGAACTGCATTGTCCATTGACGTCTTACATCCCGTTGGCCTGGAGGACCCGGGAGTGCGTGGAGGAATGAGAAACTCGATATTATCCGGAACTCTCCTAGGGCCGGCTTGGATTATCGGCATAAGGCACTACCACTTAGAGTACAAGCTAAGGCCATCCCACAATAATCCTATAGTATTGCACCGCACATCCCTACAATCCTGCGGATAGGCTTTCGGACAATTCCAAGGCGAGATGAATGCGGCGTGCCAACACAACAGCGTCCCACGGATGTTTCCGGCTGAGATAAAGCCTCGGGCCTGTAAGGCAGCACGTGGCTCGGGGAGACGCGGAGAGGGAGGCATTGGGACACACCGCAGGACGGAACTGGGGAGTTGTAACGCTTGCCAACATCTCAAGTCACACGCCGCTGTCGAACACCTCGCGGAGCCGGGTTAGCGTCGGGGGTTTGCAGCCCGCCACAGCGTAACTATTCCGAGGCCTGTCAAAGACTCTCCTACACCAGCACCCCCGCCCCCCGGCCATATGCGCGGAAATTGTGTGGCAAAGTGTTTGCACGTGATGCACGTGAGGTACACATGATGCACACGTGATGCACGTGTGACACGCGTGCGTCACGTGATGCACACGTGATGCACGTGAGGCACACGTGCGTCACGTGATGCACACGTGATGCACGTGTGACACGCGTGCGTCACGTGATGCACACGTGATGCACGTGTGACACGCGTGCGTCACGTGATGCACACGTGATGCACGTGAGGCACACGTGCGGCGGAGGCTACACACGCAGAACGCCGGGCACGTGGAAACGAACGAAGCCATCGGTCCACTGCTGGTCAATGCCGCAATACGAATGAAGCACTGTGGCTGTGCATCTAACTGAACATCTGTGGGGTGATGAAAAAAAAGAGCTTCATAGCTCATCGGATTCCTCCAGAATAAATACAAAAAAAGATTCTGATGGAGATAAAACAGTAAATATATATTTTTTTATTCTGATCAAACCGGCCGCATGAGTTATATTGCTGATCACGCGGGTTACTCGTGAGTGAATTCGGAACGGGTCATGGGGTCCCGACCCACCTGCATCAACCCGTAAGGTCAAATAAAATAATTATTGGGACAGTGCGCTACTTTGAATTGCAGCTTTTAGCTGTGTCACAGGTGATCATTTCTAACTTGTAGCTGCAACACTTCGGAACGCGATTTTTTTTTCATTATTAACACGGTATTTTCCAGAAGTACATAATACACCGCAGGATCGAAGCTTGGGGAGGCCTTCATCCCGCAGTTGCTGCTGCTGCTGCTGATTAACACACTGAGCATCATCGCAGGTTGGGTTCAACCCCAGGTGGTGGTGGAGTGGGATGGGGGACAGGGGCGCGGTGGGGTGACCAGGGCTTTGCAGGCTATGGGAGAGAAGAGGTCCCTGTTGGCTGGAGGAGTGACACTGAGGATGAGGAGGAGGGCGGTGAGAGGGGGGGGGGGCTTGGCACGGGCTTCCAGCCTGCACCTGTTTGCTCCCCGACACAATGAGCGTCTTTGTTTTGTCCGCGAATGGGTTGAATGTCTGTGAACCTCCTCATCCCGTCTCAAGGGCGGGCGGGCGGGTGCGGCGGTTTTTGCGGTTTAGCGTGCGGATCAGGGCGGCTCAAACCTCGAGGGTTCAACCCCCCCCCCCCCCTTCGAGGTTCGACGTTTCGCGGCTCTTTCCCCAACCGCTCAGATAATTGGCGAGGAACCGAACCGGCTTGGTTCGTCGCCAAAAGCCGAGTGCCAACAGTCCACGTGAGTGGCTCCACTTTAACGATGCTGCCCAGGGGAATCCAACTTCTCTGGCTGGCTTCGAGGGTAGGGGATTATCGGCGTAAGGCACTATCACTAGATTACGAGCTATGCATACAAACAATCCTATATTAGTGTACACTAAAGCCAGTATGAATATACGTATTTTTTATGGGTGCAATTGTGAACAACAGCCATAACGGACATCACTACACATAATCGGCATAATAATTGGTTATTGAACATGAGTTGCACGGACTCGCACGGTGATCCGGCCAGTAATTAATCACTGACGCTGTTCGTGATGAAGTCACCAGTAGACCTTTGCTTGTGTCGAATCAATGTTGCTGATATTGCGCAATCTCCCGGAAGGCCGTGTAGATTGTTTAGAAGTAGAAACCAAGACGTCTTACATCTTGGGATCTTATAGCTTAAATTTCGATTTAAAGCTTTCGTGACCGCAGGGATTCATCTTCTTGGTTCTTTCGGTAAAGTCACGTAGCAGGGAAATAATAAAATTATTATTTCCCTGCTTGCTCACTCCGAGCTATACATGTTCTGATACGTGCCTTGGCTTTGTACTTGTTCGCCTTTTGGCGTTCTCAGATGAGACACTGGTGAGACTAGGTCATAAAGAAGTCTTTCTATGGTGTAGGCCAATCAGCTTCAAAGACAATTCATCATATATTACCAGAGCATGTTTTCTTTTAATGTTCACCACAAGTACGTGTGGTTAATGCAGCACTTGATTCCTTTAAAAAAGTTAATATTTGGTGTTTGAACATCTTTACACAACTGTTTTATTGCCAAAAAAGGTCAAACCTATTCTTATTTTTCATACCAATGCGTCTTCTTACTTGCTATTCTTTTTATTAACGTGGAGGCGCCATGTAGATGTGAAGGAAGCGTGCCGTCCTGACGACTTCTCGCGCGCTTAAATTGGATCACTCGCTGCTCCATCTCCATCGGCGGCAGTGACAAGAGGGTCGGCACTTGTGGCGCTCGCCTGTGGACAGCTCACGCACAGCAGAGAGACACGGCGACGCTGCTGGAACAGAGAGAGTTTCCAATGTAAGCTTAGAAAGCTCAATGAGCGACGGGTTTCAATTGTCAGAGGTCTCGAGTCCTCCAAGATTTCGTCGGACATTGGCGGATAACTACAGAAGAAGTTCATCGTCAGATAGGCCGAAATGTCTCTACTGCACGTGTCGTCACATGTTCCCCCCCTTCCACAGAGGAAGTTACAAAGGTAGATCGATTAAACACTCACACATAGATAATAAGGGGTTTGGGGGGTTAGATTGCGTAAATATATAAATGTGTCGTTAAACCCGCCACCACCCGACACAGCTAATTAGTAAGGTTTGTCACGTAAACAGAACGTGCCAATTCCTTACTAGTACAGCACTACACCGGTGTGTTGGAGAGCCAAGCCACAACATTTACAACCTGAGTACGACGTTTCGCCAGTAAATGCAACTAGCAACATCAGACGACAGCCACATTTGTGGAGAAGTCCACCTGTTACGCGATCTAACCCAACACACCTGTATAATGGATGATATTGGTGGCGAAAGCCTACGTGTTAAACTGGCTCACACGTAGACTCGATCTTAAATAAACTCGGCCATGCAGGTACTCGATGATACGTGAAGACAAGCGATACGTACACTCAACAATACACTCAATCGTATGTGACCTCGAGCAATAGAACAATATATAAATGACTACACTTGGAATTCACTGTTGTCAAATCACATTAACGAATTACAGTGGCATGTTTCTACGTTGAACTTTTTCGCACCGTACGTAGTCAACCATGCTAATCGGAGGTGCTCACAGTTTGCAAGGGTCGCCTCCTTCCCACGTCTCTCTCTCCGCATTAATGCATTGTTATTAGTTGTGGATTGTTCAGCCTGACCACCGTCATCAGCCATGATTTATCCACTGCTTGATAAAGGCGTCCCGAAGCCTCCAACCGCCACCTCTCACGGCTCCGCGATGACGCAATCCACGCAGGTGCCTGCACTCCAGCTGATGCCATCGCTCCATCTCCTGACGTTTTTACGTCCTCTCCGACACGTTCCATTCCTTGCGTGTCACTCCGTCATTATCCTTGACCATCCATGATCCCTGCTAGACGTGGTGTGTCCTGTCCTGGGCCACGCTGACTTTTCTCGAGTGTGGAAGATGTCACGAACTTGCGTGTGTTCTCCAATCCACGTGGCCTCTCTCTGTCTCTCAATGCACTCAATTCCCAGGAAACATCTCTGATATTAAACGACGATATAAAACGTTCAACTATTTTATTTCAATTATACCAGGTAATTGCTCACTGAGCTATGTTAGCTATTATTTTTAGAAGCTAACTGGACACAAATGACAGCTCAACGAAGCGGCTTATCACGTGGCAATGTATTGCAGCCAAATACTCTAAACGCGTGTTGCTGATTCTAAATGTGGAGGGAAAACCCGGAGGACGCGGAGAAAAATCCACGCGAACACGGGAAGAACGTGCAAACTCCAAATATACAGGCGCCAGGGTTAGGATCGAATCCACAACCTCTTGTAGAACAGGCGATGGAGTTTATATCCCACTACTGCATCTCCCGAAGCCCCCGACTGGATATCAGAACGAAAACATCGTACTGTGAGATGGTGATATTCCTACAAACGACATCACCACCACCACCACCATCATCACAAGCTCCTACGGATGCCATTGTAATGAGTTCAAACCAGGGTACTAACTCGTCTCCCCACAACTACCCCCCCCCCCTTCCACCACCACCACCACCACCAACTCATCTCACATCTCTCAAGGTCCCCTCCCCTCCTGGGGAGGCAGCGGCGGGCATGGAGACCTCGCTGAGTGTTCGCGCCTCAGCTGAGAGGTAAGTGTTCCCACAAGTGTCTTCGCTAGCGTCTGGTTTTGTGTTCAGTGTTTTGCCGAACTCTCCTTCCCACCACCCCTCCCCCCCCCAAACCACTACCCCCACTCCTTCCGGGAGTGCGCGATGATGTTGATGATCATGCAAGCCCTTCGCGTTACACCTCCTCCTGCTGCGTGATGATGTGATGATGGCCATGCAAGTGCTCAGAGTCTCTCCTCCTCGTATTTGGCCATCGTCTGCTATCTAACCACGCAGCGTAACCAGCATCACGAAGCGACCTTGGAGCCTGTTGAGCTACATCAGCTTCTCTCTCTCTCTCTCTTTTGTTTTACGATCAGAGGAAACAAGAACATGCTCGGTGTAGTCGGCACTTTGCTTCGTTCATCATTTCGTTTTTTTCCAATGCTTTGCTTTATGTGCCCCCTCCCCTGTTAAAATGAAAGATGTCACGAAAGATTTCAAGCTCTGCTTCTCTCTCTCTCTGTCTTTCTTCGGGCGACCAGCCGCGAGCTCCCTCCCGACTTGTTGCCGGGGTCGTACCGCGTGTTGTTCGGCACGGTGCTCGACAAGTTTCCCTCCACGTGCTCGGGGATTCTTCATGAGCTGCAGTCAATGGGGTTGCCTGTGGTAGACGTTGCTGCTGCTGCTGCCGCTAAGGAGCATGCACAGCGCGATGCAAGTGTCTCTGGCAAGGATCAGACACGCGCGCACACACACACACACATTTGCACTATTTATCATCTTGTTGCATGGAGCACTGGGCACTATCATCAAGGTCCTTACCGCTCGCAGCGTCATTTGCAACACAACATGAATCCACCTGCTCTACAACGTCACGCTCTGCGCTCCATCTGACAACAACGCGTCGCTCGCCACACATCCAATCTCAACCCACGAGTCGGTCTGCACGCGCGCCGGGGAGAAATTCCTCGGGAGCTGGTAGCGAAACGTCGGGCGTCGGCGCTGAACGGGCACGCGGGCACAAGCCCCCGAGAGGAGACCGACGCGGCGGCTGGGAGCCTCCCTGTGCCGCTCGCTCGCTCGCTCACGCCGGAGGAAGAGGGCTGAGTGCGTACCATTTGGTTCGCATTAGAAGAGGCGTGGCATGGAATCGTTGGTGTTAAGAAACAAAAGGCCTCAGAAGCGGTGGACACCAATCCTTTGTTTTTTTGAGCTTCAGGAATTTGGAGCTGAGCTGGGTCCCCCTGCCCGTCCACAAAACAGCCTCTCATTGTCCGCGGGAAACAGAACCCCTCACTCACGGAACGGAGAGAGAGAGAGAAAAAAAAACCCCGAGCAGAGCCCCAGGGGTCATCCTGCCGCACAAGGGAGCAAAGGTCGGCATGTTTATTTCATTGGCATTTGGGTGCCACTGGGAGCTGCTGCTGCTGCTGTTACCGTTGCTGCTGCTAACGCTGTTGATGCTACTTCTGTTACTACTTCTGTTACTGCTGTTGCTGCTGCTGCTGTTACTGCTGCTGATAACGCCGTTGATGGTGCTGCTAACGCTGCTGATGCTGCTGCTGCTAACGCTGATACTGCTGCTGCAGCATCACACACACACACAAAAAACAACCTGGAGAGGCATCGCACGTGTCTGGCAAAGATCAGCCACACACGCACGCACAGACACACACACGCGTGTGTACAAGAGAACTTCTCACTCTGCACAGGACCTGTCCGGAACCAGAGCGTACCCAGGGCAGGGCATGCTGGTGCAGTCGTCGCTTATTGAACATTGTGTGCTGCTGCCCGTATGTTTTTCATCACAATTTACGAGATGTCATTGTGCGATGTTGCGGCTGCTGCTGCTTCTGCCTGTATGTGTTTAATCACAATGTACTGAGTGCCATGTGCTGTCGTCCATGTGGGTTTTGTTCACGGCGTGGTGTGCGTGTTGCATGCATAGCACCCACCACAGCAGCGCAGCACAATTCACACGCAGCACACTCACTGATTTGCCGAACACACAAACAGGACAACACAATGTGCCACACACACAAAGCACACACAGCACACACTGATGAGCCACACACCCACAGCACAACACACACACAGCACACGCGCACAGCACCACAGACACTACAACACTCACACACAGCACACAAACATTACAACACACACACCCAGCACACACACAGCACACACACATAGCACCACACACAGCACACACACACAACACACACACACAACACACACAGCGCCACACACAGCACACACACACACAGCACACACACGCACAGCGCCACACACAGCACACACACAGCACACACACACAGCGCCACACACAGCACACACACAGCATACACACACAACACACACACACTGATGACACACACACACACAGCACACACACACACCACACACACACACCACACAAACACAGCACACACACACACAAAACACACAGCACACACACATAGCACCACACACACTTTATTTGAGACACAAGTTCGCCCGTTTTTTCATTGAAAATAGGTAAAGTTATAAATATCACTGTCATGATCACAAAAGCAAAGTTTGTGGGGAATAATAGCCATTTTCTATACTTTTTAAGCGTAAGCAATTATGAAATAACACTTACTACCGAGGAACACAAATTGTGTTACATAGTGTAATCTACTCACTCTCTCGCAGCGCCGCACGCAGCAATGCTGTCTTATAAAGTGCTTATTTCATTATCCTGCCTTTCGAGGATTGGCGATGTCTCATGTATACTGACTTATAATTAATAAATTAATTTCATTTACATTCGCGGCCCTATGTCAATGCGCCGCCAGATGAAAGCGTCTCCCGAAAGCCGTGTCGGTCATGGGGGGTTGTTTGATCATACTTCGCCGCGCTGGTCAACGCCCATGGCCGGTTCCACGGTGGCGAGATGTTAACTACCTCGCCTGGTATGCAGGAGGTCGTGGGTTCGACATCAACCCTGACGCCCGTATATTTGGAGTTTGCGTATCTCTCCCCGTGGTCGCGTGGATTTTTCTCCGGGTCCTCCGGTTTTTCCTTCCACATTTAGAATCAATGTCGTGCCTTTCCAGCATTTGGCTGCCATGCATTTCCACGTGATAAGCCACATCGTTGAGCTATCATCTGTGGCCAGGTCGCTTCTGAACAAGAGCTACACAGCTCAGTGGCCCTTATCCCGGTAAAATAGAAAACAAATTAGAAATGCTTTAGTATCGATTCAGAAGGCGCTCGCTGCTGATGATTGTCCGTCGTGGGTGAACGGGCACGCGGTGCAACCCCGAGGGGTCAACTCAGAATCAGTTGCCCGCCGGGCATCGTGGCACGGTGCGCTAACCATTGCACCACCGCTATTCCATCACCTCGCTGACGATGACCAACCCAATACGTACATCTGTGCAGCTGCATAAATATTCGGAGTGTGGTCGTTTTGCAAATAAATTCACGACACATTTTTGCAGCGGTTACTCCCGACACCCCCCCCCCCTCCCGTGCCCGCACCCTTTTGGAATGGTGCTGCTGTCACCATCCTAGAATGTCACCCAGGTCTGGACGAACGCCGGCGAAACAGAATGGATCAACGCGCAAGTCCGGAACAGACGTCTCATTCTAGACACGAATATTATCGCATCTCCTGCACTTTGACATTCCCTCCTCCTCCCTCCTCCCTCCTCCTTCTCCTCCTCGAAGACACCGGTGTTGTAACAACCATCAACAGCATCAGAGCATCAGAGCGTCAACAGGCCGATGTGCACATTTCCTTCGTAAATAAATGCTTAAATACACAATGCACAGTCGTGCGCTGGTGGCCATGCAACCCAAAACTATGGACAGTATTGTAAACCCACTGCAGTTTGCGTTCCTTCAGCGGAGGAGAAGGAACAGTGAAACTACACGAAAGAACGAACTCTCTGTCCCTCTCTCTCCTGAAGCCCTCTCGTCGAGTTTGTCATACAGACCTCGGCACTTTTATCGGGCTTCTGAACCATATCGTCATACTCAAGAATAGAATTGCACCAATTAGTTACGCATCGTGTCGCTCGCCACTGCGCCAAGCATCTTCGCAGACTTTTCAGGGAAAGCGGAGCAAGATTGTGGGCAGGAATTTACACAAAGTCTTGAATCGCTCACTGTTCTAACCGCTGCCTTCCCCCAAAATACGCAACACGCAACGGCGAGCTGAACTCACATGCAGTCGGAGAGCACGGATAATTGTTGTTTATATTAATGCTATTGTTATTTTTTTTTGTAATCACTGAGGCATGAACGCGCCAACTCATTAACAGCAACTCCAGCGAGCGTGAACACACAAAAAAAATGCCAACGAGTCTGTGACGAACCGTTCGCGATGATAAATGACGCGGGGTGGGTGGGTGGGTGACAAAAAAAAAACGCGACACATTCCGCGGTGGTCTTTTTGTTCGCTAATTCGGTTTAACTTTTCCCGAGCTGCGAAATTCAATTTTGGCTTGGGAGCGCTCCGATGGTGGGCGTGCGAATTCAGCGAGCGGACGAATTTGTCTTCTCCACTCCGTGCACGGTGGCTATGAGATGTTAACTACCTCGCCTGGTATGCAAGAGGTTCGTGGGTTCGATCCCGACCCTGATGCATGCTGCTGTATATTTGGAGTTTGCGGTGTCTCTCTGTCTCATCATCATCACCATCACGGTGGCTATGAGATGTTAACTACCTCGCCTGGTATGCAGGAGGTTCGTGGGTTCGATCCTGACCCTGATGCCTGCTGCTGTATATTTGGAGTTTGCGGGGTCTCTCTGTCTCATCATCATCACGGTGGTGAGATGTTAACTACCTCGCCTGGTATGGAGGTTCGGGGGATCTATCCCGACCCCGACGCCTGCTGGATATTTAGAGTTTGCAATGTCTCTCTGTCTCATCATTATGACGGTGGTGAGATATTAACTACCTCGCCTGGTATGCAGGAGGTTCATGAGGTCGATCCCGACCCTTGACGCCTGCTGTATATTCAGAGTTTGCGTCGCTCTCTCTCCCCGTGGTCGCGTGAAGTTTTCTCCGGGTCCTCCGGTTTTCCGCTCCACATTTAGAATCAACATCACGCGTTAATAGAGCATTTGGCCGCTATAAATGTCCAGAAGACGAGCCGCTTTGCTGAGCTATATAATTTGTGATGAGCCAAGTCGCTTCCGAAAAACATCGCTATATAGCTCAGTGGGCCTTACCTGGTAAATAAAATACAAATTGCTTCTATTTAAGTTTATTGCGAGCCGTCCACCATCGACTGCTGCCAAAAAGGATTCTGGCAATAAGGAAGAGGTCCCAGCCCAGAGAGCGCCTGCCTCCTGTCGCTCGTGGCGAAAGGCCTTCGCTGCTCACGAATTAATTTTGGAGACTCAATGTGCGTATGAATGTGTGTTGAACTTCTTTCGCACCGTACGTAGCCAACCATGCTAATCGGCGGTGGCACGGGCTGGGGGAGGGGGGTAAAGAGAACAAACTAAACACACATAAAATCAGTTTTAAATAAATTAGTTTTCAATGCAGAAGTGAGTTTTCAATCAAGCAATGAGTTTTCAAACTTCTCCGGGTTATATAAGTAAAGTTTTTCTGAGCACCAGAACATTGAGGGAAGACCCCCCCCCCTCCCCCACACAACTTCCCATCACAGCCGCTGGTTAGAGGTGAAGGAAGCTACTCTATTGGCATTCTGGCGCAAGGAATCGTGGTCAGGTGAAGGCGCCACCTTCCAATGGATTTGCTCACTCCACTGCCGGCGGAAGGAGCCACCGCTGGAGAGAGAGAGAGGGAGCAGCAGGGAGAGCCCCTCTCTCGAGGCCATGTTCGGCCTACTTTTTCTACGCTGGCCCAGAAGGTCTTGGGAGAAGCGGGAGAACTCACAGCATCATTTATCCCATCGCGCGCGAACTCACCGATGCATACGACGCTGCTGGGTGGGCAGAGGCAGCGCGCTGCGGGATTTACAAACTCGCCCCCATTGTTTCAACTGCCGCCCGGAGCGTTTGGTTCCGGTAGAGAGCTGCAGGGGACATTGCGAGCCGTAAAAAAGCACGGGGCGTGTGAGTGATGGCACCGCCGCTGTGTCAAGGTCACGCCGAAGCCGATCGCCGGGGTAAACTCAATCGTTGCGAGTTAATTTCGCAAATGAGCGTCGTCAGATCCTCGCTCGCGATGCGACGCGCTCTGCCTGGCTGCGGTTGCCAGAAGCGCGCCTCGCAAGATGCCACCAGGTCCACGAGCAGACGGGTTGCCCGACGTGCAAGTGAGCGAGCGGACGAGTCGACAGGCGTACACATTGACCACGCGCACGGGCCGTCGGGTGTACAGGCCATGGGGTGTACAGGCGATCATGCGTGCAGGCCAACGTGTGCGTATTCTCCAGCTACAGGGCTCACTCTTGCGTTGCCAATGGTTTGCTGCCTCTTCGCAGGGAACGTGGTCGCTCCGCAGACAGCCGCCTCGAGCAGCTCGCAATGACCGTGATTGCAACGGGCGCGCGCGTGCGTCGCTGTCGTGATGGCAGATCTCACCCGGGACTCCTCGCTGCGTACACGGCCAGAGGTCACGCCGGCGGCTCTGGCCCACCTGGACCTCGGGCCGCATCCACTGCGTGTGCAGCCGACAACCCTTCGCGGCTTCACCGCACGACCGCTCCCACCTCCCTAACCCCACCCCCACCACAATCGACACCCCTCTATACCGAAGTCAGAGAAGATGTGCTGCTCCCGAAATTTCGTCGCGGGCATTCACACAATCGTCTCCACGAAGAGTCCCGCGAACCAACGGGGAAGAGGAGACCCTAAGAACAGATGGTTGGGAGACTGTTAGCGCAGAACGTTGAGGTCTCGTGTCTTCTGTGCAGCAGCCACTGCTGCATCATGCGCAGGGCGGAGAGCGTTCGTAACAAGGAGGTGGTCGTGGTGGAATTGGTGGTGGTGGCGGAATTGGCGGTGGTGGCATCAACAGCCTTGGTCACGATGACTCGTCGCTCTTGATCTTGGATCTGTGCTCCCCCAAGAATATAAAATGTTTTTTTTGTTTATTTTTGAGCCATTATTCGGTAAAATTGGTTCTTAGAATTCCCCTTGTGAATACGTGTTGTAGAGTAATCTTCCAATGAATCTCCAACCAAGACCCAACTGCAAGAGCGCCTCTCAAAACGTATCTGTGAAACGTTTGCTCAGTATGCGCTCAATGTGGGTTTACTGTTTCACCCCATCTGCCTATCTTAACATTGTCTTAACCATCACTCCATCGCTGCACAGATGGAATCAAACGGAGATGAGTCCACGTGCTGTGCCGCCTTCTCCTTGCGAGCCAGGGCAGGGCACCTCCTCGATAGCCCACGGGAAGCGAGTTTCACAGCCCATCCGTGCTGCAGTGATCCACCAACCCTGGCTGCTGCCTCCACAGTGATAGAGGATTGCAGGCAGCCAAGTGCAGCAGCGTAGCCACCGTCATCAGTCGGGACCGTCACAGCCAGATTTGATGCAGCAAATCTGGCTGTGACGGTCCCACCTGATGACGGAGACTTGTGTTGCCTCCGAAACGTCGTGATTTTTTATAATTATTTTTTTTTTTTAATTTTAATTTCATTTTTTACCTACGTGACTTTACCGAAAGAACTAAGAGTATGAATACTTGCAGTCACGAAAGCTTCAAATCTAGAATTAAAGCGTAGCCACCACCACCACCACCATAACCACCACAACCACCACCACAACCAGAGCTTAGCAGCAGCAGTACACGGACAGTCGGCTGGGTGCCGAGCCAGTGGCCATAAGTGGCGTCGGTGCGACAAGATTATCGTGCAGACGAACTTCTCACGTCAGTGATCTATGTGGGGAGCGGTGGCGCAGTGGTTAGCGCGCTGTGCTACAAACCCGTCGACCCAAAATCGATCCCCGCTCACGACCAACACCAGTGACGATTATCTGAACCGGTCCTGGGCCTCCCCTAGGTAGACTCAGCCTAAAATGAGTACCCGGTGCGGTGTATAAACATCGCCACTGGGGAGACAAAGGCGGCACGGCTAGGTGCTGGCCACCCACCTCTTCGTGTGCCGTGCCGGCCTTCATAGGCGCCCGCCAACAGCACTCGCCCCAACAGTGTGTCACAGGCGATGCCGGGGACGATCTTTGTCTTTGCGATGTTCGCAGTAACCCCGCGGGAACCCATTCGCTGCTCGTGGCTGGGACACCCCGAGAGGACGCGGCCGCTGCAAACCGTCCGCGTCGTCCTCAGCACGGAGAGCGCGCGCGGGGGCATTCTGCGAGACGGAGCAGGTTGATGGATCGGAATTTCATGCAAATCGCCTCGCTCAGGACTCACACGCACACACACACACTCACGCACTCACAAAGATCTCCCGTGTAGCCTTAACAGACTGTTGGGGCAAGTGCTGTTAGCGAGCACCGATGAAGACCGGCACGGTACACGAGGGGGTGGGTGGCCAGCACCACGCCCGACCGCCTTTGTCTCCCCAGTGGCGATGTTTTTACACACCGTACCAGAGACTCATGTGAGGCTGAGTCGACCTAGGGGAGGCCCAGGAGCGGTTCAGATAATCGTCACTGGCGTTAGTGGCCGTGAGCAGGGATCGAACTCGTGTTGCCGGGTTCGTAGCGTAGCGGGATAACCGCTACACCTACCGCTCCCATACAAATCATTTCATGCAAATCGCCTCGCTGAGGACTCACACATACACTCTCACACACACACCGCGCGGGCGGGCGTTCCGACGTCGTGATTAATATTAATTATTTCGCCGAGCAGAGCGGTCGTTAGTAAAAGCATATTATAAATAAAAACAACGCGTTTGCTCTCGCTGTGTTGCCCGAGTTATTAAATATGGTTCTCGCTCGAGCTGGCATTACTTGAGGCAACCTCTCCCCCCACCACCACCACCGTCACCACCCCCAACTCCACCCAACCACCCCCAACCCACAAACCACTCCATTCCACCAACTAAAAAAAAACACAACACAAAACCGGCAAAAAAAACCGGTCCTGGTGCTGAAATAATGAACCGGAGAAACGAAGACCGCCGTAATAAATTGTAACCGTCCTTGACGACCGCTGGCTGGGAGCCACAGCCAAGGAAACTCCGCCTGTAACGCGTCCATTGAGCGTGAATTGCCAAGTTGCTTGGAACACGATGGGGGGAATTTTTTTTCAGCAGCAGCCGCAGCAGCAGCCATGACGGTGCCGGTGTATTGGCGCGCGTCCAGCAACAGAGTTGTTTCCCTCCAGCCGCCTGCGTTTTCACAGCTCGCTCACAACTCTCACCACCACCACCACCCCCGCCGACCCACCGACTTGCCCGGCCCTGCACGCTTTCTCTGGGCAGCCAGCCACCCTGTCCCACCCCCCGCCCTCTCGACCAACTCAACCCCACCGGCTTACAAACCCCTCCGCTCCTCCTCCTCATCATCGTCCTCCCTTCTCCCAGCCGCCCCAACCCCTTCCCGATGCCATCAGCCGTCACCTAATCACCACCACCACAACCACCACACCGCCCCCCCCCGCTCCGGCCGGGCCTCGAGATGCCCACGTCTCCCCCCCACCCCGATCCCTGCCTCCCCCCCCTCCTCCTCCCACCCCCCACTGGGGACTCAATGAACCGACAGTCCCAGTGCGGCTTGGATGGCAAATTGCGTGGCGTCGGAGGGAGGAGGTGAGAGGAGGAGAGGGGAGCAGAGACGGCGAGGTTGGTGATCTGCCTCCTTCTGCGTGAAACTGACAGCGAGGATCTCCGCCTCCGTCTCAACGACGCTTCACGGATCCGGAACAATGTGGTGTCTTCTTTTTCTCTCTCTCTCCATCTCTCTTTTGTTGGTTCGTTTTCTTTACGCTTAACGGATATATTATCTTGTTTTAGATTTGAAGCTTTCGTGACTGCAAGGATTCATACTCTTAGTTATTTCGGTAAAGTCACGTAGGTAAAAAAAATGAAATGAAATTAATAAAAATTAAATAATAAAATCACGACGTTTCAGATTTGCTTAATCAAATCTGGCTGTGACGGTCCCACCTGATGATGGAGACTTGTGTTGCCTCCGAAACGTCGTGATTTTATTATTTTTATTTTTATTAATTTAATTTTTTTTTACCTACGTGACTCTACCGAAAAAACTAAGAGTATAGCTATATTATCTCTCGCGATCGATGTGTTGTTGTCGTCGTTGTTGTTGTTTGAGTCGACGATCAGCTGGGCTCAATGTGAGCGCGAATCTTTGAAGCCAATTGCCGCCGTACCCTTGACCTGTAGCGCGTTGCATTGTGTGTTGCACGTGTGGGTTGACATATTTTCCACCGTTAAGTTGACGATCTGACACTATTTTATTTTGCGTTTGCTTCCACTCCCCCTCTCCCCACCCACCACCACCCCACCAGTTATCGTTGTCACGAGACTGAGACACGCCGAGTGGGAACTCTGCAACGGTCAGTGCGACATCACCCCGTGGCACAAAACGGCACCGAGGGACACGACTTCACATACCTCTCTCCTCCGCTTGACGTGCAAAACCTCGCAACTTGACGTCCGCAGAACGTCTCGGCTCCTCTTATCCCCCCCTGTTCAACGTGTTTGTCGCGTGTCAATCAAACTGAAATATTTTCTTGTCTCAGGAGCTGGAATATCGCCAGATTAAATAAAGACATTTATATTCCATGATGTAGTTTTTTTTTAAATGCATTGGTGCTCGGGCTGAGACCACCAACTCGCTACTCTTCTTGAGAAGCTGGTTTCATCACAACCCAGGCATTGTCATTCTATGGGCCTCAATGCGCGGTTATTAAATCCCGTTTAATGACCGCGGTTTGGCGGCTGAAACCCCAGAATCAAACCCAGGATCTTGGCAGAGTTGGCTCAGTGCCATGACCCCTACATCACCGGGCTTGCCTTGACAGTGCAGATATTTCACGTAGATGTTTTTGACCCGTGTGCTTTATTCGCTATTTTAACAAAATCTCTATTAATCCGGGAGAAATCCTCGAGAACTATGAAGCTCTTTTTCACCGATGTCCAGGCAGTCGCAGATGTCCAGGTCTCCCCTGATAAAGAGATGTGTCGGTGCAATGGGCTCCCTCCTTGATTTGAAGCTTTCGTGACTGCAGGAATCCATACTCTTTGGTTCTTTCGGTAAAGTCACTTAGGTCGAAATAAAATAAAATAAATCACGACGTTTCGATCGCAACACAAGCGATCCTCGTCAGGTGGAGACAGCTGCCGTGGCAAGAGGTTATAACCTCTTTGTGTTGCGTTCGAAACGTCGTGATTTGTTTTATTTTATTGTATTTCTTCCTACGTGACTTTACCGAACTAACCAAAGAGTAGGGCTCCCACGTGGCTATCATGAAAGCTTCACCTTCAGCTGCCGAGCAGTGAGGAATTCTCCACGAGGCCGAGTGTGGAAGCGCTGAAGCGGTGGCACGGTGAAAGAGAGTGACCCCTTCTGCCCCACCGCATCCCACCGCTCCTCCACGGTATCCGACCTCGAGATACCACGTCAACCTACTGCGGCAGTCACGTGATGTCTCCTGCTCACGCTGCTGCTCAGAAATCCACGTGGACCGCGTCGGTGGAATATCTCTCGGTGTGACCCCGAGCGTTCATCGAAGCACTAACACAGCAGCAGTGCAAATGCAAAACTCCCGCAGCAGTGGAATTTAAACAAAAAAAAACTATTTTTTTTATCCTTTGGTTCTTTCGGTAAAGTCACGTAGGTAGGAAATTAATAGATCACGACGTTTCGATCGCAACACAAGCAATCGTCATCAGGTGGAACAACCACGGCAAGAAAACACCGATAAAGTAGAGTTACTTCAACAGAACCCTGCAGTCA
Source organism: Lampetra planeri (assembly GCF_965212315.1). Lineage (NCBI taxonomy): Eukaryota > Metazoa > Chordata > Hyperoartia > Petromyzontiformes > Petromyzontidae > Lampetra > Lampetra planeri. The sequence continues at coordinate 2,174,362 of NC_136145.1, read as the reverse complement.
CAACAGCTTCAAATCAAGATTATTATTTTTATCGACAAGGTAAGGCCCACTGAGTTATCTAGCTCTTTTTCAGAAGCGACCTGGCCACACATGATAGTCCAACCAAGTGGCTTCCCACGTGGAAATGTACAGCAGCCAAGTACTCGAGACGCGTTGATGTTGATTCTAAATGTGGAGGGAAAACCCGGAGGATTCGGACAAAAATCCACGCGACCACGGAAAGAGAGACACGCAAACTCCAAACATACAGCAGGCGCCAGGGTCGGGTTCGAACCCACGACCTCATGTATACCAGGCGAGGGTGTTAACATCTCGCCAATCTACGGTCTTGGTCAGCCCATCCATCGATCTACTGGGTGTGAAGGAGGAGGAGGAGGCCATGCGGCGAGTGTGTGTTTGTGTGTGCTTGGCCCTGCCTGTGCCAGAGTTTGACAATAGTTTGATGCGACCACGGTCATTCAGGCCAGGAATTCAAGTGGAAATCTTTCATTCGGAGTGTCAAGCAACATTCCACCGCCCTCCTCCCCGCCACCCGCACATGTGTGTGTGTGTTTTTTTTTTACACAAATGAAAAGAACTTCAATTGGTTTACATTCAGTGCACAATACAATAAGAAAACACCGAGCCATTATACACTTCAAGCAGCAGGGAGACAAAGGAGACAATAAAACGTAGATGTGCCGCATACTCTTCAAAGCTCAATTGAGGATAAAAAAAAAATCCACAATTAATCCGCACTAATTGTAGCAGCAGAGCAAAGGGCTTTTAATGCATAGCTTCAATGCGGAATCAAAGGCAGGGTTTTTGACACATGAACGTGTTCAGTGCATGTTGTGTGTGTGCCTTGGCACACGTACACATACACACACACGTACACGGATACACACAAACAAAACAAACAGAGATCCCCCGTGTAGCCTCTAACGCACTTTTGGGGCAAGTGCTGTTAGCGAGCAGCTATGAAAACCAGGACGGCACACGAGGGGTTGGGTGGGTGGCTAACATCACCACGCCCGGCCACATTTGTCTTCCCAGCGCCGATGTTTACACGCACACCGTACCAGGTACGCATTAAAGGCTGAGTCCACCTTAGGAGAGGCACACGACTTGTTCAAATGTTCGCCACTGAATTGAACTCGCCGGGTATTCAGCGCAGTGCGAACACACGCATAAACACACACGCACGTTCCATCCAGGACCCGAAAAAGCTCGCGGCACGTGGGGTCGAAACGTCGGACAATCGTAAGCACACCGGGGGAGCCAGCACGTGCGGACCACGTGTTTATCCGCTCGCTGTCACCGTCATTTTCTTGCGATGGTTTGTCGAGCGTAAAAAGGCGCAGTTGTTTATTAATTGATTTCCCTGCAAAACTCCGCCATTCATTTATTACTTTCCAACGCAACGCTGCGTTAATTGCATCATCATCATGGCCGTACAGACGAAGCTTTGTGCCCGCGGGGTGTGAGATGCGTCCTGACCGCGACAATGACCGCAGTGTCCGTGCCTGCCCGGCCAACTCGGCCGGGCAGAGAGGAGGCGAGTGGGCTACCCGATTTGGAGACAGAGCCCCCCCCCCCACCGACCGCCCCCCTACCACCCCCCCCCCCCCCCCAAACACACACAGGCCGTGTGGGCAACAGCGGCGTAGCTAGGGGCGACTGCCATCATTCGTGACCTCGCTTAAAGGGGGGGGGAAGGGGGATGCAAACGCTTGACGAGGGGCGGGGGGGGGGGGTGCACGGGAGGTGGGGTGGGGGGCACCTCCGATTAGCGCGGTCGGCTACGTACGGTGCGAAAGAAGTTCAGCGTCACATACGGAGCGGGAGTTCTCGACACGGCCAATGTTAAACCGACTTCAAACCGACGTGAGAACGCTGAAAACGGGACGAGTTGACGCTTCGAGGATGTTGCCGTGGTCTGCCTTGCCTTCTTCTCCGGCTCGCGGGGCCCCTGTCCAGGCCGCGATGGCCCCGTCACCAAACTGTGCTCGTCCCTTGCGTTGTGGTCCAGCTCCCGCACCTCTTATGAGCGTGGCTGGCTACGTACGGCGCGAAAGAAGTTGAACGTTACACGCGTACAGCGTCCTCCGGCTTTTTTTTGCAGACGGCTTCACCGTGTGTCGTCGTCACGTTCTCTTTTTTTAACTTTTTTTATTTTGCCAAGGTAAAGCCCCGCCATCACAAACGATAGTTCAACGAAGTGGCCTATCAATGTGGACTTGTAGAGCAAGCCGCACACTCTAAACGTGGAGGGGAAAAAAGCGGAGGACCCGGAGAAAAATCCACGCGATCATCGTCGGGATCGAACCCACGACCTCGGCAGTGGACCGAGTGCGATTGTTCAAACAGCCGCTGGCTTTTAAATATTGTACGAGGAAGTTCTAACTTTCTGCAAGTAGAGGGGGACGAGGGGTGGTGGTGGTGGGGGGGGGGGGGGGGGTGGTGCGTAGGCTGTAGCATGGCAACTGTGCAGGAGACACATTTGCGTGGGGAGCGTCATCACCGCGTTGCACGCGCACAGCGTGCAACGAACGGCTTCTTGCTCACGCCACCGCTGACTCGCGGCGTGCAAGTGCGATCTCTGGGTGTGTAACTGCGGCTTTTAGTAACCTGGGGCGGTGGTGGGGGGAGGGGAGAGCTGGGGGAGGAGGACACGAGTTGGTCTGTTGTCCCCCCCCCACACCCTCCCGCAACAACGATTAGCGCCGTCGACTACGTACGGTGCGAAATAAATTCAACGTAACGCACTGTAACAACCACGGCTCCTGACGCCACCTCGATCGCCCACCGAGCTGATCTGAGCAGCGCCGATCGGTGTCGGTGGGATCGTCGTGTCTCCAGGACAGGCTTCACGCCTGACGGCAGTGAGACAAACGCGGCGGTAGCGTGGGGGGCTAGCGGGTGGAAGGGGGGGGGCCCGGTCATGCCTAGGAGCTGCCGTCCGTCGCCCCCGCCGCCCGCGAATTACTCACGCGCCGGTGCCAGGAGCACTTCTGAGAAAAAAAAGTTCAACTGGATTTATGTGAGCCAGCAACACAGTGACAATTTAATGCGGATTTTTTTTTTCTGACCGCAAATTACGAGATTTTCTCCTCCTCCTCCTCCTTCTTTTTCTTCTTCTTAGGGCGGCAGCAGATAGTGGCCGGCGCGTGAACCCGCAAGCGGGTTAAGATTTGATGACGACGTGAAAAAAACGAACGGGGAATTTTAACAGATTAAGCTCAATAATAATAATAATACGTGCCGCCTGTAATGAGGGCTGTTTGATGAAATAACTCTAATGCCATTCGAGTTATTTGTAATGACCTGTCATGTCACTTGCTTCAGCGGCGAGCATAATACTTTAGAGAACAATAGCATTCTTTGTAATCAACTCTTTTTCTTTTTTTCAAACGGTGCCAGCAAACACAACACGTCAACGCATTGTGACGTTTGAGTCTGGGTGGCATCTGCTATTAATTGCCTAATCTCTGGGACAATACAATGCCGATGTCACGGTCACCTGACGCCAGGGATGTGTCGAATTTCCACGCGGTATCCCATGGGCCCTCTTATAAATCGCATGGAACCAGAGCTGCGGGTGTGGTACGGAGTTGTGGTGGGGGTAGGACAGAGTTGGTATGGGTGTATCCCCATACTTGACCCTTCTTACGCACAGGGGAGGGGGGGGGGGCAGGGGGGGCTTCCTGCCCCCGGCGTCTTGGCGAGGACAGGGAGCGCGGGGACACAGGAAATGTGGCGCGTTGCGGGACGGGCGCGTCCTGTCAAGGGCCCGCATCCCGTGCCGCCCCACCCCCCGCCCCTCTGGATCATCATCTCCGTTCTCCCGTGAGCATCATCGCAGCGCCAGACAGAGACCCGTGCTGGCGCTGCTCGGGGGAGGGGGGGGGGAGATGAACAAAAACAGTGGCGCTCTGAAGAAAAAAATGAAATACTGCCACGTTAAAAAATAATCACGTGGCTTTTCAAGAATGCCATGGCCTTTAAAAATACCGGTCACAATCACAAATACCGTGCCTCTCGAAAAAATAAATCTCTCTCGAAGAAATACCGCCACTCTCAAAACGATAGCGTTGTACGTTTATAAAAAAAAAACGAAAGGGAAAAAAAATCCGCCGCTGTCAGACATAACGATGCTCTGAAAAATGTCTGATCTGTAAAACACCACTGCCGCCGATCGGTATTGATTTTGGGGTCCAGGCGGTGCAACAGGCAGCCAGGCCACTCGCACCATTTCACAGCCACTCTGTCAACCTCCTGCTGGATTCCTACAAACATGCCCGCAGTGTGGTGTGTGTGTGTGCGCATGCCTCCCCTACACACGCACGCACACACGTAGTGCTCGCGCATCGGCCTAGCGGTCTTCTAGGCCAATATCGCAGTCACGATAACGCTAGAAGCGGAGCGAACTTTGGGCTAAGTTTCTATCCTCCCAGGGTCTTGTCGGAGAGAACCACGCAGTTTGTGCGCTTGCACATATTTCTAGATTTGAAGCTTTCGTGACTGCAATGATTCATACTCTTAGGTTTTTTTCGGTAAAGTCACGTAGGTAAAAAATAAAATTAATAAAAAAAATAATAGAATAATAGTATAAATAAATAATAATACAAATCATCTTTAATTTTTTTTATTTTTTTACGTGACTTTACCGAAAAAACCTAAGAGCTTGCACATCTTCTTGCACAGTGACCGGTGGCTTCGTTTGCCTTGTTTTCAGAATTTCATGAAAAAACAACAACACGGACGGTGGGCAGGAAGTTAAATAGATAAACAATGCATTTACAAACACACACTCACCCAGCAGACAGACACACTCACTCAGCAAACAGACACACTCACCCACCAGACACTCACTCACTCACCCAGCAGACAGACACACTCACACCAGACACTCACTCACTCACCCACCAGACAGACGCAGTCACCCAATCTCGAACAGCGTGACACCCATTCTCTCACTTTAAAAACAAACTTCCATCAGTTGTGCACAGGTGTCATGGAATCAGCTGGGATCTTGTTGGCTGGCGGTGACGAGGAAAGGGACTCGTGCGGTAGTAGATGGACCGAGCTGGACTGGTGAGGGAGGGAGGGAGGGGAGGGGGTGAGGGGGTGAGGGGGTAGGGGGTGAGGGGCATCCAGCGGCCTTCTCTCTCTAAACAGCAACACGGGAGACCGGGGGTGCTACGTCTCTGGGAGACGTCATCCCATCATCCAACCGCTCTGACGGGGGTACAACATGTTTCACCCCCCCCCATCCACCCCCCCTACACCCCCCCTCGCCCGGCGAGCAAGAGAAGACTAGATAAGGGCGGGATAACAATGCCAGGGCCAAGTTCGCCTTTGTCGGAGGCTTCTGCAGCAGAACAACAACAACTAAAGCGAGAGAGAGAGCCACAATCCCAGGATGTAGACACCGAACAACGTCCCTTCAACAAACTCAGCAGCAGCAGCAGCATCGTCCGTCATTGTTCCCGGCTCTCGGGGGGCCAGACGCAGCGGCGGGTCCACTGAGCCCCACGTGACACACGCCGCGCGCCCGGCGGGTAAATTGTCACTATTAGAAAGGGGGGGGGGGACCCCCCCACCCCAACCCCACCACCCCCACACCCCCTCCCCCGGTAACCCTACCAGAGGTTTTGTTGAGGCGTTGTCGAACGATCAGAAGAGGGTTAGGGAGTTCAGATTCCGGGACAGTGAGTTGACTCTGCCCCACCATCCTCCCGGGGTTGATGGAATAAACAACACGTTATTTGCGGGAGGTCAGCAACGAGGGTCACCCCTGGCATAGGAATGTGGAATTTCCACCACTGGCTCAAGGCTGTGAATGGGAGATGAGCACCGCGCTGATGCTCCTTGGAGAATGATTTCAGTGCGCAGAATATAGTGTCGCCGTGCCCCGCCGTCCGAGGCGGCACGCGCCCCTCTCGCCGATGACCCTCGTGCCGCCGATCGCGCTGCGTCGCTGCCCAACGCTTGTCCGTGCGCACCGCGTGGTGCCCGTCGAGTAGCGAGGTTGCCGAAGAATGAAATGGGGGGCCCCCTCTGCAAATGCACCCCGCCCCCACCGCCTCCACTAGCCGTAGGGCCCCTCCAGCCCCGAGACGCACCGACGCGGCTGCACCGCCTGGCCGCTACCCGATCATCGGGCGGAGGCGGGGCTCGCCGCCGAAGTTGAAGTCGCCCGAGAGGGAGAGCGGGCGGGTCGCAACGAGGGGACACCAGACGATGCAAGGAGGTCGGCGTCTCAACCCATTGCGGCCCCCTCGCGTCGTTGTTCACCGACGGAGACCCCCCCCCCTTCCGTGGAGCGTGTCGACACGCCGCTCGCAGTCTCTACGCGTCCCGCTAGGCCACTTGAACCCGGCCCGCCTGCCGCTGCGTAAACTTTTCAACGAGTTGCTACACCAAAAGTGTCGCTCGGAGCGGAGGTCTGGTTATCGTCCGCCTCTCTCTCCGTCATGCCCACCCAGCCCCCTCCACCCGGGCTCCCCGTACCCACCACACCCCTCCCCCAGGAACCCAAATTAAGACGGATTTGTGCACAATACGGCTCGAAGTTGAAGAAAAAAAAAACACAAACACGGGTTGGAAAAGATGGTGATGAATCGCCGGAGCGATGGAAGTGCGCGTTGGGCTGGCGAGGGAGCGCCGGGCAAAGTGAGAGATCCGTTCGCTACGGACGGGAAGCTCTCGCGGCAACCCTCCTGATGGATGGGGCATGGCGGTGGGCGTGATGAACTTCCAAGCATAACCTGCCCATGGCCAAACCTGTAATGCGCCTCGGTTCTCAGCCCCACGGGGGGGGAGGGGCGCAGCATTGGTGGCATGGACACCGTGGAGGAGAAATATTGAATGTGCCACTGGTCGTGGGTTCGAGCCCAACCCTGACGCTTGTTGTGTAATTGGAGTCTCCGTGTCTCTCTCTCCGTGGTCACGTGGATTTTTCTTTGGGTCATCCGGTTTTTTCCCCTCTACATTTACAAAAAAGTGCGTTTAGAGTATTTGGCTTCTATACATTTCCACGTGATGAGCCACTTCGTTGAGCTATCATTTGTGGCCAAGTCGCTTCTGAAAAAGAGCCACGTAGCTCAGTGGGGCCTTACCTGCTAAAATACCCCCCCTCCCCAAAAACAAATAGTTGACCAGCTTAGTTTCCAGTGAAACAGTTTTAATCGAGACGCTCGCACGCACGTGGAAGCGAACCGTGGCAACATCGCGCCGAGCGGAGCCCCCATCGCAGGCGCGACCCGGGGTGACCGAGCAACGCGACCACGGGAAAACCGCCTCCGCCTTGAACGATCTCGCCAAGCGAGAGCAATGACGTTGGTGGCGCTCGCAAGCTCACTGACCGGACCGCCGGGCGTCGCTCCGCCGGGCCAGAAGCTCGCGTCTGTTTTTTCGTGCACGCGTAAAGTCCGTTTTCGCTGCCGGCCCCCATTGCGACGTTGTTTGCGCCCACGGATGGCTCGCAGCTCGCGGGGGGGGGGGGGGGGGTGGGGTGCCCTCCACGATCCACACGCGGCCAATTACGAAGTGTGGCCTCACATAGCCCAGACGGCCACGTCGATTGTGAGCGGAACATCAAGGCGGCGTCAGAGGTCGCCAAACAACTGAGATAGGAAGCGGGGTCTGTTTATCGTCGCTCGCGTTATACAAATTACGTATAAACACGAGCGCTTAGTGATTTTTTTTTTGTTCCAAACACCAAAGAAAATGTGTCACGGTTCAAGTGGCCAGAAGATCAACAAAGACACAGATCCCCCGTACAGCCTTGATGGGCTGTTGGGGCAAGTGCTGTGAGCGAGCAGCATCAATGAAGGGGCCCGGCACGGCGCACAAAGTGGCGTCTGGCCAGCACCACGCCCGGCCGCCTTTGTCTCCCCAGTGGCGATGTTTACACATTGCACCAGGTACTCATTTGATGCTGAGTTCACCTGGAGGAGGCCCAGAACCGGTTCAGACACACAGACACCACTTTTGGATTCATATATTAGCATCAGGCTCTACAAGGGAGGCAATTACTTGGTTAACTGCTGACAGGAATCGTACCTTTGTAAGTGTTTAGCTGGAGACTTCAAACACTTACACGTTGCGCTCTGTGCACCTCTGCCAATGCAGCGCCGCCAAATAAATATGCGCAAGTCACGGTGAGTGCAGAGAGACTCAAAGAAACATGTTTGGCAGCTCCGTAGCTGCGTGGCGAAGCGTCTTTTTCACACGGACGGGGCCGCTCAAAGAGCGACGGACAAGACGGATCGTCGCCCTTGTACCCCGCGTCTCCCGCGCGTGTCCACGGAATGACTGTTGTTCTCTCCCTGCCCGCGGAGATCACGGATTCTCTCTCGAGCGAGGAGAGCGCAGCGTCGCTGGTGCGCGCGAATCAGAAGCGCCGACATCGATGAGAAGAAAAATTGGAACGAAATCTGACGAGCGTGCAAACAGGCGTGCAGAGGTGCATGCTTGGAGGCGCACCGAGAGACTGAATGAGGAAAGGATGGGCTAGAGAACAAACGCAAGTTGGAGACGTCATGCTGGCTGTTAAGAAAAGCACGTGCTCTTGGGTAAGACGCATTGCTAGAAGGGAGAATGTCTGGTGGTTGAGACTAATAATGGACTGGCAGCCAAAGGAGAGAACGGACCCGAGTGGCTGTAGACTCGGGAGTGACGAACGCATGTGCAGATGCGAGTTGGATCACTTTGTGTCGCGCCGCTGCGAGAGATGGCGATGGCTTGTGGAGGACTTAATCCAGCAGTGAGTAGATCGTGGCCAATGGTGATGATGATGAGAGTGCTTGTAGAGGAAGACCTCACTTCCGCGGAGAGCCAACTAAAGCCACCTTCAAACCAACGAAAGTCGACTCGAGTTGACTCCAGTCGATTGTTTAGCCAGGTGAGAACTCGACGTAGACCCAGCAGAGCATTTTTTGCAAGGGGTGACCTGGCTCACACAAATGGAAAACAAATAAAACAAAATCTGAACAAAAACAAAAACCGCATCACATGATCGGGGAATTTAAAGTAATTTTGCATGAACATAATTCCCTGCAGCGCAAAAAAAATCAGTTTCGGGCAGACGACCCCACGGATGGAATACGGCACAAATTACACAACTCAGCTTGCGGAGACATTCACTCGAAACAGACAGAGGGTGACTGCCGTGGCACTCACGTGAACAAACAAGGGCATACGTCAAATGTGGCACATACCCCCTGCAAATCTCAGTGAACCGAAATCGGCACGTGTTGCGTCAAACCGGTCGGTTCAAAATGTCACTGCGTTGCTCAAAAGTATCCGGGACCTCGAGTTTTAAAAATATAACTATTTTTATTTGACCAGGTCTACTGGGCTATAGAGCTCTTAACAAATTATAGCTCAAAGGTGTGGTTTTGTCACGTGGACATTTATAGTAGCCAAGTACTCGAAACGCACGTTAATAAAACATGTAGAGGGAAAAACGGGAGGACCAGGGGAACATGCAAACTCCATATATACAGCAGGCACCAGGGTGGGGATCGAGCCCAAGATCTCTTGTTTACCAGGAGAGGTAGTTAACATCTCACTTCCGTGGCTCAGCTTAGTGAGAATTTTCTTTCATTTAGGTAAAAAAAAAGAAAAAAAAAGAAAAGTGCCGTCTCCGCGTGATATGTTGGTCGCCATAACGTAACGTGAACCACCCCCCCCCCCTACGTTCCGGGCGAACGCCCGCACCGCCGATCGGCATCGCGTTGAACGACGCGGATCCGCTTGGCCCGCGTTCGGGGCCGTCGGCGTCCAAAGCCACGGCGCGTGGACTTTAATTGTCCCCTGGAAAATAAATTGGGGCCCCTTGCCCAGACTGGCAGCCAACTCGAGTTGTCTTCAAATCATGGATATAGGCAGCGGGGGGCTGGGGGTGTGCGGGTGGTGGAGGGGAGGGGGGAAGGGGGTGGGGAGCTGAATAACTCCAACTTTGTCCTCCAGTCCTGTGACTTACGTGGAAACGCGGCACAAAAGATTTTGACTCGCAGGCAGGAGGCCTGCGAGTCAAAAGACCAAAAAAACAAGACCAAAAAAAATACTAAAAATGTAAACATGAAAATCATTATTTCTCACGGCCAATTGCCAGTCCACGACTGGATGAAGACCCCCTTCCTCCCTCCCCCCTCGCCCCCCCAAGGCCACACCTGTGATGGGGGGCCTTCGACCGACATGGGATCAGGGTTGGAGGTTTACAGTTTGGGTGAGGGTTAAGTGCCACGACTACATTTGGGTTGAAGGGTTATCATTTTAGGGGGCTATAGGGCTGGAATCTAGCGTTCACATTTAGCATTCATGGTTTGGGTTAGATTTGGGGTTAGGCTATACGCACTTTCGAGTGAGACTATAGGATTATGGTAATGGACAAGAGCAAGGGCTTGAGTGGAGGTGACAGCAGTTAGGTTTAGGGGCTATGATATAGGATGAGGGTTAAGGGTTAGTGTAAAGGTTAGCGTTAAGAGTTATACATAGGGGACCAGAGTTTGGAGTCAGGCTTAGTGTTAAGCGTAATCTTTAGGGTTAAAGTTCAAGGTGAAAAGTAAGTTCAGAGATAAGGGTTAATGGTTAGGGTTGTTCGTGTAATGATTCGAGATTAGCTTTAGGGACTAGAATTATGAGGTGGGGTCAGTGTAAAGGTTCGAGCTAGGTGTAGCGAGTAGTGCCAGTGGTGGGTGTTAGGCATTAGCGATGGGGACACGGCAGAGGCGACAGCGAACACCAACACACACGCGCGCCCACATCAACACAAATCACCGCCGGTGATCGCAGTCGTGACGAGAAGCATTAGCGTTTATTGCCAGCCCGCACAATATATTTAGCGCATAGTTAGGCTCGCGCTTGGAAGAGAGCTGAGCGAGCGTGTGGCAGGGCGAGCGTGGGAGGGTGGGGGTGGGTGGAGGGGGTGGTGGTGGTAGGGGGGAAGGGGTGAGCTTGGGTCACCAACTCCATCGTGCCCAAGCCCGCGACTCGTGATATTCCGTGGACTCGCGCAGCGTCGATCGATCGCTCCGTCTCCCACGGTCGCCGCGCGTTGCGACGCGGCTGTTTGCCAAACAGCCGAGGGCTTGGCGGCGCATCACGATCTCCGCGCTACAGCTTCTCGGTCCGGGAGCTTGGCAATGGGATAAGAAGAACTCAAAATCCACTGGCCATGAAGACTACTTACTATAATTATTCGCTATTTTTTTTATTTGACCAGGTAAGGCTCACTGAGAAGAGACTTGGCCATCACAAATGATAGCTCAACGCAGTGGCTTGTCACCACTGTGGAAATTTACAGCAGCCAAATACTACGAAAGCGCGTTGATCATGAATGTGGAGGGAAAAACCGGAGGAACCGGAGAAAAATCCACACCACCTCGGGAAGAGAGACATGCAAACTCGAAATATACAGGCGTCAGGGGTCGGGATCGAACCAACGACCTCCTGCAAACCAGCCAAGATAGTTAACATCTCGCCGCCGTGGCAACAACGCGCGGCACGACGCGCATCGGAGCGCTCGATATTTTTTTCTACGAACGTATCAAGCTCCCCCGGGTGCAGTTGCACTGCCTGCACACTTACCCGATAGTTGCACGCCACCGTGAGGGGGTGGGGGGGGGTGTGGGCATGTGAGGGGCAAGGCACGCAGGTCTCGCCCGCGCTAGAGCCTTCAATGAGGGCCGCACCGTGCGGTGTCCCGCATTCAGGATAAACACTCCGCTCGCTCCCATCTGCTGGGCAATAGGGCGGCCCCGGCTGATAGCGACACCGAGAGGCAATGACGGCGAGCGCCCGCCGGTCCGGCTTGCATCTCGCCCGCGAACCGGAGCGCCGCGATCGTGCAGGAAGTGGTGTGCGACGTTCAACTTTCGCTCCCTCGTGCTAGTTGGGAGAAGCAAAACAAAACAAAAAAGATACTTTTTTTGTTCAATCGATGTTTCTTCGCTCTGAATGAATGGTCAAATTTATATGTATGTTCAAATGTAAATATATAAATACATGTGTTTGTAAATAAAATGTGTTAAAGACGTGAACGTGATTTTTAGGTCAATGACGGTGGTGAGCACACTGCATCACAAACCTCTCCGCCCGAGTTTGATGCCCGACAACGGCTGACATCAGTGCCGAGTGATATCTGAACTGGACCACGGTTTCCCCACCTCACCAACCGACAACCCGCACTGACCAGGGTGGTGAAGTATGGTCAAATAGACTCCCATGACCCTCACGGCATGGGCGGCCGGTATTCATACAACAGTGTGAGACAAAGGTCCGTAGATTGTGAACGTTACGAACTTTCGATGATAACCATCATTATTATTTCCCATCATATATTGAGAATGGATTCTGGAACCCGTGCCAGCTCAACTGGCCGACATTCCCATTACATGGAGTCCGATGGTGGGTAGGCAAAGTCCCACCGCTCGTATGAGCTGGCCTGGCAGATAATACGTACGATAACTTCAATTGCATTAAGCGCCTTTCATATTGAAGTATCTCGAAGCGCTGTGCGTAAAAGTAAAGCTACACCACAAGCAGTCCACGCTCCTTCGATAGAGGAACAGCAAAACGACACGAACTCTCTCTCCTGAAACCCTCTCGTCGTGGCCAACAGAATTCGATTTTGGCATTGAGCTCCCAAACGCATTAATGCCTCGCGCGATAGTTGTCGAAAGTTCATCGTCGCCGCCGAGTTGAACGGACGATGTTTCTTCGAAAACGAAATTCTCGATCGATCCAAGGAACGTTTAACTCTCATCTTTTTAGACCTTTGACGGTTCCGTTCGTCGCTGGGCCACTCGGCATTTTGGGCTGCGGTCGGGCCTGTGCTCAGCAACCACGATAAAAATAAAAGTCACGGCCTGCGATGACTCAGAAAAGAAAGCAGCCGCCGCTACCGCCACCACCACGCGATGCTCTCCAAGCGCGGGACAAATGCGGCGGGGGTGCCGCTCTCAGACAAATCTTCAAAGCCGCGTGCTTATCCGTGTTGTGTCTAAAAAGCGCTGTCCCTCCCCCCCAGGTCCCGGGACTTGCCGTGCGCCCAGCGCGGAAGAAGCCCTCGCGCCACCAGATCCAAGCGTTCCTGCTTTGCGCACGTGGCCCCGGGCTGACAGACGAGCGGACGCCGCTAATCACCGCTCGCTCCGACCGATTCCCCAACGCCGCGGTCTTTGCCCCCCCCCCCCCCCCCCGCATCGTTTAGGGTCACGATTCTCGCTGGAACGTCGCCACGTGCCGAAGTTTAATGGCGGGTGTCTTCATCGCCACGGTCGTCAGCCGTCGTCGTTTACGCAACTTGACCCTAACAAATTCCCTTCGCCAGGCTGGTTTCCACAAGCCACAGAAAGGGGGGCACGTGGCGAGATGTTAACTACCTCGCCTGATAGACAGGAGGTCGTCGGTTCGATCCTGACCCTGACCTCCGGTTTTTCCCTCCACATTTATAATCAACGGCCGTTCGTAATATTTGGCTGCTGTAAATTTCCACAGTGGTGACAAGCCACTGTGTTGAGCTGTCATTCGTGATGGCCAAGTCGCTTCCGAAAAAGACCCACATGTCTCAGTGGGCCTTACCTGGTCAAATAACTGCATAGTATCGATTCGTTTCTTCCATTACAGATTTTGCTCGTGGCAGGTACGTTTAATTTCGCATCGCGGGGGCTATAGGCAGGTGACCGGCACGACTCAGGCGGCAGTAACTCGAGCATCTCGTGCAATCGCCACAGTTTGTCAACGGGGGCTGCCGGTTCTGGGACAAATCGGGACAAGTCACGTGCCCTCGATTGTACCCCAGCCGGCTGCCCCAATGCGACAAAGAATGACCAGTCTCCACGGCCTCTTCATCATCGTCGTCGTCGTCATCACCATCAGCCATGATACATCCACTGCTGGATGAAAGCCTCCTCAACAAGGCTGTCGCCATCCCTCCCGGGCCCACAGAGCAACGACCTGGTCTGGCTTCTGCTCAACAAGACGATTGATCACGCGGGGCTCGTCGAGAAAGCCCCCACGGCCACCAGGGATTCGATACATTTGTGAGGATCCTGGGTCGCAAATTTGATTCAACAATCCATTCGTTTTGGTCACACGCCTTTCTCCTTTCTTTTGTTTCTCTTCGTAGGTCTTTGTTCACCCGTTTAGCCAAATTGTAAAGGCGTCAGCATATAATCTGCATAAATTACAATCAAGTAGCGCACGCGCTATTCGATGCACGCATCGCGAACTTGCGAATCAATTTTAACGATGCGTTAATGGACGAAATGGTCCATCGCAAAATGCCCGTTGTTAATTTCTCCTTCGCAAACCCAATCTATATTTATCTTGGGACAAGGGATGATGATGGTGATGACGGGAGGAGGGGATTCAGGAGTTGAGCGGTGCGAGGGAAGAAGAAGAGAGAGAGGTGGGGTGACCTGCAGTGTGGTGAGAGTGTGGGTGAGCACGTGAGCGGGTGAGTAAATGAGTGGGTGAGTAAGTGGGTGAGTGATTGGGTGAGTATGTGAGTGAGTGGGTGGGTGAGTGGGTGAATAGGTGCGAGGGTGGGTGACTGAGTGAGTGGGTGAGTGGATGAGTGAATTTTGTTGTTGTGGCCTGCAGTGTGGTGAGGGAGTGGATGAGTATGTGATCAGGTGATTAAGTGAGTGGGTGGGTGAGTGGGTGGATGATTGGGTGAGTAGATGAGTGAGCGGGTGGGTGAGTGACTGGGTGAGTGATTGGGTGACTAGGTGAGTGAGTGGGTGAGTGAGTAAGCGGGTGATTGGGTGAGTGGGTGAGTGAGTGGGTGGGTGGATGAGTGATTGGGTGAGTAGGTAAGTGAATGGGTGGGTGAGTAGGTGAGTGAATAGGTGAGTGGGTGGGTGAGTAGGTGAGTGAGTGGGTGGGTGAGAAGGTTCGTGAGTAGGTGAGTTGTTGTGATCTGCAGTGTTGGTGGTGGTTGAGCACCGTGTGGTGGATGAGCGTCAGCGCCTGGCAGACTAACTCCTCAACTTGGACGGAGCAACCAATGAGCGAGGTTCACAGGAACAGTAACCACGGGAGTCGTTGTAGTAGCAGTAGCAGTAGCGATAGAAGAGTGATAAGGAGGCGACTGACCGCCGGTGAGCGAGCGAACGGAATCGAATCAGCGAGAGCCGGATCATCAATCACCGCGACCATGCTTTGCGCTGGACTCCATCAAGGACTGCCGGGCGGAATGCCCACACGAGGTGCGCTGGGAAGGGCTGACGTGAGCCCACTTGAGTGATACACGTAACGAGCCCCCTGCGGTCGGGGGAGCCTCGGGTTTGTCTGCTTGCGGTGTGAGGCATCAGAGTGACGGCCGCGGCCTTTGGTCGACGGATTGGTCCCAGCGGTCGTCCCCCGGGTGGCGGTGACGGGGTGGGGGGAGGGGGGCGGCGGGGGGAGAGGGGGGGAGGGGTGGGGTGGGATGGGAGGAAGAGAGAGAAGTAGGGCAAAGCCACGCTCATTTATGAAGTGATGTATATATATGTAATATAAAAACGTGAGATGCGTGCACGCACGCGACAAAGAAGATCGAAAGGATTCCCTTTGCTCTTCACCTGGTGCCACGACCGCCGACCCTCACAGCACGACGACGGGAACCCGCCGCGCCACCGTCAGACGCGGTAGAGGCACGCGCCGATTCCTGACGACGGCGGAGAGAGCAAAAACGTGCGGATCCTGTTGAGTGCGCGCCGTCGACAAAAGTACCCCCGACAAAATTCAAAATCCTGCTGAATGTGAGTACAACTGCGCATCGCGCCGCACGGCAGCGCTCCCTGTGCGCGCGACGACGGCGAGGAACTCAAGAGCGTCCGGTCACGACAGACGCCTCCGACGTGCGCGATGCCAGAGAGTGAAGCCGCACGCTGCTCGCGCGACACAGCGGCGTGTCCTGCGGGTCACAGGATCAGTGCCTTGAGATGAGACTGTGTTTCAGGATCAGTGCCTTGAGATGAGACCAGATTTCAGCATGAGTGTCTTGAGTTGAGGCCGGGTCTCAAGATCAATGTCTTGAGTGGCGGCCGGGTTTCAGGATCAGTGTCTTGAGTGGATGCCAGGTTACAGTATCAGTGTCTTGAGTTAAGACTGGGTTTCAGGATCATTGTCTTGAGATGAGACCGAGTTTCAAAATCAGTGTCTTGAATTAAGAGTGGGTCTCAGGATCAGTGTCTTTAGTAGAGGCCGGGGTTCAAGAATTAACACCCCATAATGTTCATCTGGACAGAGATGCTGCCGCGAGGTTTCCCGCCTGATACTTTGCTCAGCTCCGTATTTTCTTGTTAATTGAATTCTATTTCCAGCGGTGCCATCACGAAGGGGGGTGGGTGGACAGAATCGCCAGCGCAGTATTCCTGGAACAACGCCACCGCAGCGAAGCCGGCGCCGTTGTTACCTGGGCACGCGAAGGTCCACGACATTTTGAAGAGCGTGGCTGCCATGAAGCATTTACCCTTGGATAATAATTATAAAAAAAAATGTGGAGCACTGCTACACAAAAGCCACGTGAATAATCAGTGTTCTGATAGTCTTAAAAGATAATGGCCGAGTAAATTATGCCGACAAAGTAAAGCCGAAACCAGGAGTGATCTATTGAGATGATTTACAGATGAGTGTAATGAAATTAAGTGCCTCCTAATGCACTCAGGGATGCTGCAGATGAGTGGCAAAGAACACAGAGAGAGAGAGAATGAGCGAGTGTCTGCCCGATTTCAAAAGATGTAAGGGACGAAATACTGCCATTCCCAAGCCGGCTCGCTGGACCAAGGTTAATCTATTTGGCGGAAAAATGAACACAGCCGGATCTGGTTGTTGCCATGACAAAGGGGTTACAATGTGAGGGTTATTAAAGACGTTCAATTTCGAGAGTGTGCCTCAACGTTATCTTGCAATTAAAAAACACCACCGCAATTATGCGTGCCGGTGAAAGTTTCCTTTCATGATACTAATTTGATCGGTCTCAATCCGTGTTCCAGATTAACACTGAGCTCGTTCAAAACGTCAGTGCCGTGTGCTTGCCCTCCGCTGCGTGGCACCAGACGTCACCTGACGCATTCTCGGAGGTAGTTCTTTGATATCCGCTTCCACCCGTTCTAAAACACGGAAGACGTTGCACGGATACCGTCGTCTCGCGTCGTCACGCAGAGAACACAGTCGGGATGAACCTGCGGAGGTAAAGAGGGCGGCCCTGCAATTGCTCGCTCACGTCACTGCTGGCGAAAGGATCTCGACTTGAAGGAGATCTCGAGAGGGCCCCTCGAGAGAGGCTCTCGAGAGGGCATCTTGGCCTAAACTGCCACGTTGACCAGACGCAGCTACGACCATGCCTACCCCTACTCCTATCACTACCCCAACCCCTATCTCAACCCATATCTCTACCCCTATCAATACCCCAACCCCTATTTCTACACCGACCCCTATCACTACCCCTATCTCTACCCCTATCACTTCCCCTACTCCAACCCCTCATTAACCAATCGCCCATGTTCTCCTAACTTGTCTCGAGAACGACACCACCACTCTTAATAACGACCTCACCATTTATCATCTCAACCACGGTCATCTTTATGCACGACGACTACAATTGCTGTGAAGCGCCTTGGAATAAGGCGCTGTACACATCTACATGAGGCGTGAGCACCCACACTTTACCCCACCGCACACGCAACCTGCCGATCGACTGCCGTGCCCTCGTTCGTACTGCTGAGCGAATGAGTGGCAAAGCGAAGTGGACTCGGGGGAGGGGGTGGGGAGCGGGTGTGTGTGGGAGTGAAGAAACTCGCACCCTTGTTTCAGCTGCCGCGCCGAGAGATAGAACACATCGGTGACCTCTGGAGCGCAAAGTCCAGCGCTGCCGACCGATTGCGCCTTCAATATTTTGCTGTCTTTTCTTGGGTTTTCTGTTTGCACATAGTCACTTAAGATGTTTTCTTGTTCATGTTTTTGTTTTCTGTTTGTTGCGGTTGCACCCGATTCAAGAGCCGAAAGGCTCACAGGGCTATACCTAATAAATTAACTTGAACCGAGACTCGGGGTAAGTGAGCGGCGGGCTGAGTGGGTGGGTGTCTGGGATGGCGTCGAAAGTTGGCAAGAGTAAAATAAGATCGGCGCCACGCCTTGCCCCGCGGAAAACCACCGAAACTCCTCAAAGAGAAGGACGTGAAGAGAGGGGGAGCACGATTAGCCCAGCTGCTGTGCCGCCTCTCCGGCCTCGTGACATTGCTTATTAATGGGAAGCATTT
The DNA here is from genome assembly GCF_965212315.1 of Lampetra planeri. Taxonomy (NCBI): domain Eukaryota; kingdom Metazoa; phylum Chordata; class Hyperoartia; order Petromyzontiformes; family Petromyzontidae; genus Lampetra; species Lampetra planeri. Next base: position 2,156,120 of record NC_136145.1, on the reverse strand, counting down.
TTGCAGCGCTTAAGATGAAATTGAGCGACCGCCCCCCACCACCCCCCCCGGATAATCGCCGTTAATAACGGGAGATTATGGCGAGCGAGAGGGCCGTGGTGGTCGAGAAATTGCACCCCCCCCGTGCCCCCCCCCCCCACCCAGCCACCACCCGTGCCTCCACTCGCCAACAAGAAGGCGCGTTCACTGCGGGAGGTGCACGCGTTTGCCAAGTTTGTCGGGGGTGGCGAAACGTCAGACATCGCGCCGAAGGACGCGCCGTACAAGCCGAGAGAAAATTTTGGTTTCGGAGACGCATTGTTTGTTCATTCGCGGCGAGGAATAATAAAACTAACGATGACAATAATGTGGCGAGCAAGCGGCAGGTAAGCAAAGTCACCCGACGCGGCCGGCATCTCATCACACCGCCACGACCGCCACGCCAGCCCCCCCCCCCCCCCCCCCAGAGGCCCTAAAGTGGTTAATCTCGTAATAACCGAAGTCAGGTCAGGTAATCAGATAATCGTCCACAAGATTCTGGGGGCTCGGGCACGAGAAACACAAGTTTCCCCTGCGGGCGTGCGCGCATTACGGGGCCCTCTAGCCCAGAAAGCCGCCGCTCTCGAACGCCCAATTGCTCCGCTAATTGGGTGCTCGAGTCTCCTCCTCCTCCTCCTCCTCCTCCGTTCTGTTCGCCAACTCCACGAGCCCTGCTCGGCGTGCCAGGGGTCGCGCGCCGTGAGACAAGGATGGGGTGGGGGCAGGGGGGGCGGGGCAACGGGGGGGGGGGGGGACAACGGGGTGAGCGAGGGAAGGGTTAGCCCCCCCCCCCTCCCAGCTCCGTCTCCACCCCAACCCCCCCACCCCAGCCACCCCCCCCCCCAACCCCCCACCCCCCCTTCGACCGGCCAGCAAAGTTGAGTTTTTTGGGGTGTACGTCCGACGTTTCATTCCTGTGTGCCGGGAGCTTCATCAGGAACTGAGCCCTTCCGGAATTGCATTCAGCATGATGGACGCACTTGGGTTGTCGTTTCCGCGTTTGTCCGACGTTTCAGTGCGTGCTCCGGCAGCTTCTTCAGGAACTGCCGGTTAATTTTACCGCACAACCCAGCGCCAATGTAACGGCGCTCGGCCATCGCCAATGCCCCCTTGTGCGTGTTGACTGGCTGAGTGAGTAGGCGCCGACTGTGAACAACACAGCCGTACCCGTTGAAAAAGCAATTGCTTGTGCAGGCGACGGAATCACGATCCAATCTGCAAAGTATTGCAAAGCACTCCGGCAAATGTAAACGCGTCTTCAGAATACAACATTGAGATGGCTCCGCGCACGATGTCCGACGTTTCGCTCCACGCGCCTGGTAGTAGCTCCTCCAGGGAGTTAATTCAGTTCCCGAATAAGCCCTCGGCACGTGGCAGCGAAACGTCGGACGCTCGTCGCGAGAGAGCGACACACGTCGGCGACGATGACGGAAACCCACAGGCTGCGACGCCCTCACGGCCACGTGAAGGGTTATCGGAGCCACGGCTGAACCGGCTGGAAAAACGCCACTCTTTGTGCGACGAGCCAAATAGGATTACGATCGCTTGAGGCCATTCCAATTAAAGTACTCAAATAAATAAAAACGAGCGGCATTCCCACTGTGCCCGAAACTAAAACTAGATTATACTCTTAGGTTTTTTCGGTCAAGTCACGTAGGTAAAAAATAAAAGTAATAATAGAAATAAAATCATAATAAATGAAAATAAATCAATTAAATCACGACGTTTCGGAGGCAACACAAGGCTCCGTCTTCAGGTGGGACCGTCACAGCTAAATTTACTGTATCAAGCTTAAAATCTAGAATTAAAACTAGATTAAACTATTTTTTATTTTATTTTACCAGGTAAGGACCACTGCGCTGTATAGCTATTTTTCAGAAGTGCCCTACGCTATCACAAATTATAGTGGCTTATCACGGTGAAATTGAACGCAGCCAAATCCTCTAAACGCTCGTTGATTTTAAATGCTGATGGAAAAAACAAAAACGGTGGAGTCGGAGAACAATCCATGGGACCACGGGGAGGACACGCAAACTCCAAATATACAGCAGGCATCAGGGTCGGGATCGAAAACACGACCTCCTGTATACAATGTGAGGTAGTGAACATCTCGCCATTGTGCTCACTCTCAGCAACGAGATATGTATATACAGAGCAAGAGATATTATCCGTTTAAACTGAGCCGGATTATCGCGGATGGCAAATATTAAGGTTGCTAGTACAGATCCCTGTGAGGGAGGGGGAGAGGGGGGGGGGGGGGGTTGGTTACATCAGGCCTTCATCACTACCTGGGTGCAAATGAGCACCAGATAGTGGGGGAAGTCAACTGGGGTAGTGATTTGGAACGACTCCTCCCTGTCACAGGAATGTCGAATTTCCCCAACTGGCTCAGGGCTGTAATTTGGGGATGAGCGCACTGCTTCGCTAATTAATTGAAAGGAAAACCTCTATTGATGGTTTCTCATAATAAGCATGCACCATTCGTATAAATGCGCCAAATTTCCACTTCGTTTCTTTTGAACATGGTGGTGGGGAAGTGGTGATCCACGCAGCCCAACACGGCAAACACCACACGCACCATCCGCGGAAAGCCCTCTCGTCGCGCGTGCGAGAACGCAACATAATCGCAGCCTCGTTTTCCAAATCAAAGCGGCGACGTGAACGAAATGAGCCTCACGCGCGCGTTTGGGCGATGGCGGCGGCGGCGGCTTTCGACGTCGCGAGGGAGATCCACGGAGTGGAGCCGGGAAAGCCTCGCCCGCTCGCCTCCCCACGGAGACAAACAAAAGGCGGCCCCGCGCGCGCGCACGCCGCCGCCGCTGCTACCGCTTGTAATGTTGTGAACACTCAGGAGGCTAGAGTTACTTTGTTTAGCAAACACGGCCCCCCCCACGCCCCCCCCACGGGCGCTCTTTCTGCGCTTTTAGCCGCCGGGAACGGCGCGCTCGGGCCCGGTGCATTACGGCTCTCGGCTGCCCGGCCGCGGTTTTTTTCCCACAATCGGTGGGGGGGGGGTGGGTGGGGGGGTTCCACGCCGCCGAAGCAACTCGACACTCTCGCCGTAACGTGAGCACCCCCCTCCGCTCGCCCCCTCACCGCCCCCCCCCACACCACCGCCGACGCACAATCTACGCTTTCGCTTCTCCCCCCTCCCCGTCGCCCCCCCCCAAAAACGCTGACGCCTCGCCCCTTGTTGCTACCGCTGGGCCCGCAGAAAAAAAGAACGGCACGGAGGAGGAGGAGGAGAGACGGAGGAGGCTCTAGCGAGAGACGGGGGAGCGGAGAACTTCATTTAGCTGCAACGGACAGAAAACCGCGAGCGTTCAAGTTCCCGAGGAAGACTTCGAGATTTCCCAGGACCGCAGTTCTTTCTGCAAAACAAGAGCACGATCCTGGGAAAACCAGGACAGGTGGCAACTCTGTTTATATAGTACAGGCAGCAGCGGCGGCGGCGGCGGTGGTGGTGGTGGCGCGGGCGTAATTTGAGTTAAACACGGAAAATGGGACGGTCGTACGAACCACGGAGATTGTGAACAATGCTCGCTTGTGCGGTGCTTATTTTTTTTGCTTTCAGTTACTCATGCGTTGACCTCCAAATCCCGGGATTTGGAGGTCACGGGTTCACTTTCCGGACTTGGCACTCACCCAGGTGTCTACGGAAAATCCCAGAGAGTGACGGGGCGAGGGGGATGAGTGGGATTCTTCAGCGTGTGGTGGTGGTGGTGGTAGTGGTGGTGGTAGTGGTGGTGGTAGTGGTGGTGGTGGTGGCAGTGGTGGTGGTGGTGGTAGTGGTGGTGGTAGTGGTGGTGGTAGTGGTGGTGGTAGTGGTGGTGGTAGTGGTGGTGGTAGTGGTGGTGGTAGTTGTGGTGGTAGTGGTGGTGGTAGTGGTGGTGGTAGTGGTGGTGGTAGTGGTGGTGGTAGTGGTGGTGGTAGTGGTGGTGGTAGTTGTGGTGGTAGTGGTGGTGGTAGTGGTGGTGGTAGTGGTGGTGGTAGTGGTGGTGGTAGTGGTGGTGGTGGTGGTGGTGGTAGTGGTGGTGGTAGTGGTGGTGGTGGTGGTAGTGGTGGTGGTGGTGGCAGTGGTGGTGGTAGTGGTGGTGGTAGTGGTGGTGGCAGTGGTGGTGGTAGTGGTGGTGGTGGTGGTGGTGGTGGTAGTGGTGGTGGTAGTGGTGGTGGCAGTGGTGGTGGCAGTGGTGGTGGTGGTGGCAGTGGTGGTGGTAGTGGTGGTGGTAGTGGTGGTGGCAGTGGTGGTGGCAGTGGTGGTGGTAGTGGTGGTGGTGGTGGTGGTGGCAGTGGTGGTGGTGGTGGTGGTGGCAGTGGTGGTGGTAGTGGTGGTGGCAGTGGTGGTGGTAGTGGTGGTGGTGGTGGTGGTAGTGGTGGTGGTAGTGGTGGTGGCAGTGGTGGTAGTTGTGGTGGTAGTGGTGGTGGTAGTGGTGGTAGTGGTGGTGGTGGTGGTAGTGGTGGTGGTAGTAGTGGTGGTAGTGGTGGTGGTGGTGGTAGTGGTGGTGGTAGTGGTGGTGGTGGTGGTGGTGGCAGTGGGGAGTAATAGTGTAGCGGTTAGCACGCTGCGTTACGAACCCGACAATCCAGGTTTGATTCCCGCTCACGGCCAACGCCAGTGACGATTAAATGAAACCGGTCCTTAGCCTCCACCAGGTCGATTCAGACTGAAATGCGTACCGAGTACGGTGTGTAAAATCATCACCACTGGAGAGACAAAGGCGGTTGAGTGTGGTGTTGGCCACCCACCCCCTGGTGCTCTCATGCCGGCCTTCATAGGTGCTGCTCGCTAACAGCACTTGGCCCAAGGGGATTTGTGTATTTGGTGGTAGTGTTCGTACCGAGTCGGTGGGCCTCCCACTGTGTGCGAGAGGACACAAGGCTCTGATGAGACAGACCACGCCCTTGCCATGTGAATGTGGAATTTCTGACACTGGCTCAACGGCGTGATGAGTATCGCTGCAAGGCCTCGCAATGAGAGCGAAGACACTCCGACTTGACTTTGAGTTATTACGAGAGAAATGGACGGCAAAAACACATTAATCAGCCACACTTTAGACTAATTACCAGCACTCACAATTGTCCGTGCTGAAAAATTACCGATAAAGAAAAAAAAGATTCCCCGCACATCACCTCACAACCGCAGGGGCGAGGAGTGTCGTTAAGGGAATCTTTGTTGAGGCAGGAAACAAGGCACGCGAGGGCGCGGTGTGGCCCGCTCCATGAAGACTGCCCATGCCATTGCAAGGCCCGCTCCATGCCAGGCCGCCCATGTCATTGCAAGGCCCGCGGGCCACTGGCTGCCCCTGGCGGCCTTTCGTGCTGCCCCTGACGTGCAGACACCCCCCCCTCCCCCCCGACAATAGACAACACGTGACAACAACCCCTGGCACGCGGGTGCGGCGGCCATCACACTGATGTCTCATCGACGAAAGTGTCCTGCCACCCCCACCCGCCTGTGATTATTAATTAGTAAAGAATACTTGCCGATGGCATCCCCGGTGCCCGCAAACCACACCGGTGGCTACTCAATGAAGACATACGTGAGCTTACAATTTGAAAAGCTATTTGTTATTTTACCAGGTAAGGCCCCCTGAGCTGTATATAGCTCTTGATCAGAAGCGACCTGGCCACAAATGATAGCTCAACGAAGTGGCTTATCAACAAGTGGACAGTTTTAACACGCAGACGTAACATGTGGACTTTTAGAGGCCCAGGTCGGTGTGCGACGCCCCACTTGTCGTCGCCACTGAAGTTGGCCGGGGGACTGAGAAGTGAACGCAGGTTGCAGAAGCACCACCACCCACGATGGTTTTCATCTCTTTCGCCCCGCAAAGAAACCTCAAAGGTGCAATAGGGCAGTACAACTGTCTCTGAGCTGGGGTTAAAAATCTGGGACAGTATTATATATATATATAACCTCAATGCGTACGTCAATAACACCTCCGATTAACACGGTTGGCTACATACAAAAGAAGATCAACATACATACATACAGACACACTGTGGCCTTAAACAAAATAGACGACGTTTCGGACAATATCTCTTTTTCATAGCAACGCAGCAGCAGCTGCAGCGTCATCAGCAGATAATATCGACGTGCGTGCGTGTGATGATGATGATACACACGGCCGATGAAGCAGCTCGCGTGCAGGTGCTTAGATATACTGCGACATCTCGGAGCTGTGCGAGGCGGCGACGATTTATCGAAGTATGTATGTTGAACTTCTTTCGCACCGTACGTAGCCAACAGCGCTAATCGGAGGTGGTGACGGATGGGCTTACGATGGCGACGATCACGGCCACGGTGCGCGCAATAGCCGCACGAACGGTACACGCGCAAAAAATAAATTACGGAACAAACGCTCAAAAAATGCTAAACTTGCGGGGAACACTTTATTGCTTCTGAAATATACTTTCAAAAGTTGTTAAGACCTCAAATGTCGGGCGAACATTCTCTGGGGTTTGATGTAATAAGCTGTGCTCGATAATAAGCTTGTTCAAATATGTGCTAAGGGATAGGAGCCAACACCGGGCCCTACAATTACTCTGTTATTACTGGCAATCGCCACCACTCCGACACGTCGGAGGTTACTCGACGGAAAAAGCGCAGGGCAAAACTTCTCTCCTTTTCTTATTATTTCTTTTAAACGCGGGACACGAGTTGAACGGAAGAAAAAAAGAGTTACATCGCAAAAAACATTTAAATGACCTTCGCAGAGCCTTAATTAAATACGGAATAATACTCAAAAAAGCCACGGTGGGTATCACGACAGAACGTATTATTTGGAACAGAATTTACTCTGGTTTAATTTAGTCTTACAGATGGAGCGGAGAAGCTCACGGTTAACGCTCCTGGCATGCGGCAGAAAACCTTCACCCGTCCGCACGTGCTGCAGAACACACGTGCATTCCTTGGCACATTAATGCCGCTTTTAATTGCCAAATTCAAAGGCTAAGGGTGGGAACTTTTGCAGGCCCCCTTTCCCCCCCCCCCCACACCTCCTTCCCCATCCGCCCACCCCCACCCGAGCTGTCATTTTAATCGCGATCCATTTGCTAAAAGGACGTTGTTTGCGCGACAGGTAAAATTACTTTTAAGAGACGTTTTATTAAAACAAAACTGTCCGAGGCATATTTTTTGGTTTACTCATTTTGCAAGCATGTGCGTATGGTTGGGGGGGGGGGGGGAGCGTTGGCGCAGTGGTTGGTGTGCTACACTGTGAACCCGTGGCCCGGGTTACATTTTTCACTCAAAACCAGCATCAGTGGTGATTATCCGAACCGGGTCCTGAGGCTCAGCCTTAAATGAACACCTGGTGCGGTGCGCAGACATGAGCAATGGGGAGACGAGACGAGGCCGGGCGTGGTGCTGGCCACCCACCCCAACGTGTGCCGTGTCGGCCTTCATCGGTGGTGCTACTCGCTCGCTAACAGCACTCGCTCAAACCACCTGTTAGAAGCGACTGGAGGGATCTTTGTATCTTTTCCTGGGCGGAGTGATCGGTATGAGAATGAGGAATTTTAAAGCATTGACCCCTATTTGACACCCCCGTGACACGTGCGTCGGTAATGTGGCCACAGCTATGCTTCGCGACAATAATACACGTAAACTATACTTATCGGGATTACGATCCGATGGGCAAATTGCGAGGACAACTGGCAGCTGTAGCGCGGGCTTGGGGAGGGTGGGGGCGTCAGAGGCGTGCGGCCTCGGCGGCTCGCGAACGCGCGCAGGTGGCGAGGATTACTAAAATAATTCTCCGCGTCGGTGACGGACGAAACAGAAATTGTCTATCGGGCTCATCTCGCGATCCCCCCACTGCCCCCCCCCGGATGTACCCGAGCAACACCGCCCTCGCCACCTTCCCGACCCCACACCGCCATCGTCTCAACCCCGGCGCACAATCCCACCTTCGTGACTTTCTGCGAGGATCACAACCGACGCGCGAAGCGACCGCAATGTCACTCTGACGGCCTGACCCAGGTGCTGCCAGGAGCTCTTCAAATCCCCCCCCACCTCCCCCGTCTCGCCCGAAACCGCCACCCCAACACCCAACGCCGCACCTGAGCCGAACGCCATCCCTGTCCTGCCCGTTGCCACACCCCACCGCCAAACATAATAATCCTGGAACGCAACGCAGTAATCCGGCAGGGCTGCCCCCCCTGTCCCGCTCCACCCGCTCACGCCTCCCGCCCCCTTTCTTTCTCCCCCCCCCCCCAAACCTGTCCATCCCCCCAGTGAGTTTTTTTCTGTTGTTTTTGTTTTAACCTTTCAGAGGTCGCACTTTGTCAGATTCTTTTTTTTTGTGCTCGGTCTGAGCGACGGCCGCAAGGTTTGAATTTCGCCACCGACAGGCATGGCCTCGCTCGCTCGCTCGCTTGCTCCCTCCGGCTTCCGCGGCTCCGAGGAGTTAAAGACACGCGCGGGAAATTAGGGGCTTACGATGATAACAAGAGCATAAAGATGATGATGAACTTTATTGTCACGACTTATCCAGTCGCTTTCGTTACTTTTCTTGTTAGAATTCCGCCGCCCCGTTCCCCGCCTCCTCTTGGAAAGCCCCAGAACAGGATCAGCGCAAAGCTGCTCATTTAAAAACAAGAGTTTCACGAGCAAAAGGGATGAGACCAACTTTACCAGGAGATTTTAAACTCTTGTGTGAGACAGCCCAAGTGAAACAGCTTAGCCGGTCGGTTTCAAGATCCTCCTGGCTGGCCACGTAACAGCTCACCGCACACAAAGACAAATACAACACGCTGTTTGGGCAAGTGCTGTTAGCGAGAACCTATGAAGGTCGGCACGGCACACGAGAGAGTGGGTGGTCAGTATCATGCCCGGCCGCCTTTGCCTCCCTAGTGGCGATGTTTACACACCACACCAGGTACTCATTTGAGGCTGAATCGACCTAAGGGAGGCCCAGAACCGGTTTAGATAATCGTCACTGGTGTTTGCCGTGAGCTGGAATCAAACACGGGTCGGTGGGTTCGTAGCGCAGTGCGCTAACGACTACACTACCGTTCCAAAGACCCGTCATATAGCCTGAACAGACTGTAGGGGCAAGTGCTGTTACTGCTCCCCACACGCAATTCCCTGCCTTGAATTTGCTACATGAACGCAATGTGCTCCTTTTGCTTTCGTCGTCCCTTGTTTACCCAGGCTGCACGTGCACTTTGTAGAGACCTCGTGTCGATCCACTGCTGGATGAGGGCCTCTCCACACCGACTGGGCCGTGAAGGATATTTGACCTTACTGCTCAATCTGAGATCGCACATCGCAACCAAAGAACCCCCTAACTCGGCACACCAATACTCACATGCAGGCCCGTGCCGGGGGGGTCACCTTGTGGCACGCAGGGACCGCTGCCGCTGGTGGACCCCTTTCGAATGGTTGAGATGAGCACCTGATGCGGTGCGTAAACATCGGCACTGGGGAGACAAAGGCGGCCGGGCGTGGTGCTGCCCACCCACCACCTCGTGTGCCGCGTCGGCCTTCATACGTGCTCGGTTGTATGTTTAACTTTTTCCGCACTCTACGTAGCCACCGTGCTAATCAGAGGTGCGTGGGGAAGAACAACAAACTAAACACAAACAGCGGTTCTCAAGAAATTCGTTTTCGATTTTATTTAAAAGTGCACAGCTCCAGCGGCTTACGCATATCGGAAGGAAGAGCGTTCCAGACGACCGCGGAAGCGCATCTGAAAGCTCAGCGATACGGTGTCCGTCTTTATATGATGCTTAGCCAAAAAATATGCTTTGAGATGCGGAGACAGGTAAGCAAGCGCTTTACGAATGGAAACTATTATTACTCCGATTATATTTTATCACACGCTGGTCAGTGTGGGTTGGTGAAGTATGCAGGGGTTGAGAACTACAATGGATTATTGCCACACTGCACTCTGCCACTCCTTAAGCACCTTGTGAAAAATCGGTCACAGTTCCTATGATCACTGTTGCATTGCTTTTATGGCTTTATTTTGGTGATTTGGAAAAGTTTTTTGGTTTGGCCATGTTTGTTTGTTGTAGTACGGAGTTAGACTGATGGCCTTAATCTAAGTTGTCTTGTGGTTGTTGTTGTTGTTTGACTTGCATCCCACTGGAATTGTTGCACACAGCGTTGGTGTACGGTGCGTTTTCTGCAATATTTTGCTGTCTTTTCTTGGATTTTCTGTTTGCATATAGTCACATAGTCACTTTAAGATGTTTTATTGTTCATGTTTTTGTTTGTTGCGGTTGCACCAGCTTCAAGAGCCGAATGGCTCACAGGGCTATACCAAATCAATGAAACTGAAACTGAAACCTGGTGGTCAACCATCTAAAGCACTATCCAGGCTCAAGCACCGCTCAGCTTCTGCGATCTGATGAGACCGAGGTGCGATCACGGAGAACTGGTGAAAGGGAACCCATGGTGACTCTCGGTGAGAACGATCCATAAAAAAAAAACCTTGCGGTCTCAACAAAGCATTTGGTGATGCTGCATTTGGCAGCGGTGCACAAGCACAACTTACAAAACACTCAACAAGTTAGTCAACAGCACTGCGGCATTTCGTGAAGTGGCCATTGGTCACAGCACACGAATAACACTGGTCAACACACTTTTTTCTGGCATAAGGTATTCCAACGGTTTGAAGGTAATTTTGGGGTGCTGATTCCAAATCTGGCATCAGTTTTTGTCTACCACATTAGGTTTTTGAGATATCAAATATTGTATTTTCAATAAAAACTGCAGAAGAAAAATATTAAATAAATGTGGATATCTACATAAAATTATATTATAAACACACTATCCTAAAAATACAGCACCATATTTTAACACTAAAGCAGTCACTGACTCGCAACAACTTGCAATCATAAGTGACAGAGTTAATTTCGGGTAAAATTAATGAAAATGGGGTATGCCGACAGCATAAAAATGACGTGATAGAGCAAATCTGAGATCAGATTTGGAATCAGCACCCTGAAATTAGTTTAAAACAGCTGCAAAAGTCCAGGCCAGAAAAAAATGTTTTTTTTGTTGTTGACCAGTGTAAGAGCCGTTTGCCTGAAACGTTGCCTGCTATGCATTTTTAGTTATTTCAAGGCGGCGAGCGTTGTTGGCGAGCGTGTTGCATCGCTTGCGTTTCCTCGACGGGCTCTCACGTGGGTGATATACAAGCGGCAACTTGCTGTGCGGCTCGCGACACAGACGAAGCCGACAACATTCGCCGTAGGGAATTGACCGCCCCTCACTCTCGGTTGTGAATTCAGTACTCAGACCACAGCGCCACTCAGCAGTAGCAGCGGCAGTAGCAGCGGCGGCGGCGACGGCGGCGGCGGTAAACTAACAAGGCTCGCGAGTGGGAAATCCTGTAACAAGCGTTGAATGTAACATGTGTGACAGCTGCTAATGAGAATAGACTCTGCTGGAGAAAAAAAAAAAAGATCTAACGTGTTCATCCGCACCTACCGCTCGTGACACACGAGTCTGCGGCCGTCACATTCGAAACGAGCTCCTCCTGCCTTGCTCCGCGAGCACCCATGGGAGCGATGTGACCGTCCGTTAAATGCGAGTTATTTGTTTACGGAGACGGAGAGAGAGAGAGAAGGGCACGGAGGGAGAAAGAGCGAGAGAGACAGACAAAAATAAAATAAAAAAGCGAGGGCTGTCACCTTTGAACGTGAGTGGCAAGCAAGGCCGAGGACTTTGCAAGGTGTCAATCCCCTGGATTAACCCAACGGCTCTTGGAAAACACGGAGCAGATCGGGGGTCGGCGAGGAATCTCAAGGGGGAGCGGCGCGTCTTCGCAAATCGGCGCGCCGAGCGGCACGAACTCCTCCGCGCGCTGTCGTCGTCGCGCTAAGCGGACGCGACGCAGCGCAGGTGCGAGCGGTGACCGCCGCCTAATCCTCCCGGCGCGAGATTTTCTTTTTTTTCTTTTTTCTCTCTTTCTACTTTGTGATTTCCTGCGCCGCGCCGCACACCTGGACCGCGCCTGCGGCAGCCACGTCGGCCTCCGTGCTCACGTTTGCACCTTCCTGCGTTTTGGGCCGATGGCCATGAGAGTCCCTTTCGCTGAACGACCACTGGAAGAGGAGGAGGAAGAGGCCACGTGGTTTGAGGCCCCAGCCAGGTTGAGCTGGCACCGCTGGGAGAACCTGGGCTAAAATCTGGGTTCCAGACACTGCCAGTGACCCAAGCCAGGGTTCTCAAGAGCAGCGAGTTGATGGTCTCAAACAACGGATTAAACCCCGTCAGAATAAATGTGTGGTTTCTGTTAAAACTCTTTGGTTCTTTCGGTAAAGTCACGTATAAAAAATAATATAGATCACAACGTTTCGATCGCCATACAAGCGGTCGTCCTCAGGTGAGGAAGAGAATCAGGCTGCTGAAACAGGTCCTTATACCTATATACGGCTCTGTATATACGCTTCTATATATAAGGACCTGTTTCGGCAGCTTGTTTATCTTTCCCACCTGAGGACGACCGCTTGTATGGCGATCGAAACGTCGTAATCGATTATTATTATGACTTTACCGAAATAACCAAAGAGTATGGATTCGTGCATTCACGAAAGCTTCAAATCAAGATTTTCTGTTAATGTGCCAGAATTCCCGCTCTGACACCTACACATCTGAGTTTGATGTTGATGCGACAACCACCCTTTTGCAGGGCACGGCGAAGGTCTGGCCACATCGTGTGTCCATAGAGACCTCCTGCGATGACCTCAGGAGTGGTTCTGCGACATCGCCAGCTGTAGAGTTCTGGACGGCGACTGCATTCATTTGGTGACATGACACAAGCAGAAAACAATTGGCGACAAAGTAAAGAATGAAGCCCACGTGTTGACCCAGCAGCCTTTTCTGATGACCAAATTCTACGACTATGACTCAGCCTATTCTATGACCACGATGTACCCTATTCTACGACTATGACTTACCGTATTCTCTGGATTATAAAACACACTTTTTTCTGCCCGATATATTTGAGCTAAAGTTGGGGGTGCATCCCATACTCCCCTGCGCTTGCATTTCTGTGCATGTGCGTGCGTATGTGTGTGCATGTGCGTGCATGTGCGTGCATGTGTGTGCGTGTGCATGTATGTGCATGTGTGTACATGTGTGTGCATGTGTGTGCATGTGCGTGCATGTGTGTGCATGTGTTTGTTTGTGCGTGCGTGCATGCGTGCATGCGTACGTGTACACGGGTCGTGTTGTGGAGAGCGGTGATTTAGCGGTAAGCGCACTGCGCTACGAACCCAGTGACTCGAGTTCGATTCCCGCTCATGGCCAACAAAAGTGACGAATATATCTTAACCGGTCTTGGGCCTCCCTTAGGTTGACTCAGCCTAAATTGAGTACCTGGTGTGGCGGTGTGTGATCATCGCCACTCGAGACACAAAGGCGGCCTTTGTGAGCAAAATTCGCGTAACTTTGTTGACACCGGCGGACAAAACACGTTTGGTGGGGTGCGTTCCACCTCCCAGAGTGCCGTGTGATCTGTAGAGCTCATGGAGCTGGGTCATCCGTCGCAAAGGGGACATTCTGCATGGCGCGGTCTAATTCCCCCATCCCCCATCCCCCCCTCGCCGCCTCCCCCGGCAAAAGCGAACACACTCTACACGCGTTACCGCCAGCCCTATCGGCGCGGGCACGTGACCCCTGTGCCACCCACCGGCCTCCCACGGTAAATAGTGCGGCGGGCTCGCGTATCTCAGTCATGCACCCCCCCCCCCCCCCCCCTTTTAGAAATATTTAAAAATGAGTGATTGTGGCAAAGAAATAAATAAGTGATAAGATTGCTTGGGGTAGGGGCCGCTCTCTCTCGCCTGTCGCCCGGTCGGCTCGGCCCGGTTTCTCTCTCTAAAAGCGCCTCCTCCTCCTCCCTCCTCCTTCCTCGACGCGCGTGGAAAGCGCTTTCCCCGCTCCAAGGACCGGGGTGGACAATTCGAGGCTGCCACAACACGCGGGGATTAAGGTCAATATCAGACATGATGGTGTGGTGCTCTGCCGAGAGGGTGGGGAGCGGCCCATCCCATAACCCTACACAACTCACCCCCCCCCTCTCTCTCTCTCGACCGCGGGCAATTAGCGGTGGCACAGATCCACAGCCACTTTTTATTTCGTGGTGCCCTTCGCAGGTGCCTCCTCCTGCCCGTGCCACGGCAAAGGCTGTCATTAGCGAAATTGCAGGTGCTTGTGTGCGCGGTGGCAGGGCTCGGCGGACAATTGCATGGAGTTATACGCGCGTAATGGTCGAGCATTTGTGCGCGAGGTTCGTCATTGACGTAACGGTATTTTATTTTGACGGCACAGATCTGGCATTTGGTGGCGGTGGGATTTGAATTTCTTTTTAAAGTTTTAGTTTCTTTCTTTCTTACCTCAATTCGCAGGTGGCCGAGCGGGGGAGAGCGGGAGAGAGTGAGCGGCTCGCGATCGGGAAGTTGCTGACTTCAAATGCAGGCTTGGGAATCGACTTAGCCCATCATCATCATCCATCCGAAGTCAATAAAATTAGTGCCACTTTGTGGAGGAGTCAACAGTGGTTGCCCTGCGGACGAACTCGACGCTGCAAATGGAGTGCGGGGATTTCCGCGGCGGGAACCGAGCACCGATCGGCGTGAAATCGCTCTGGGATTTGTTACACTTCGCCAAAGCTTTGCGGCCGTTACGTCCTCGCCATTTGTTGCTGTTGTCAAAACCGTCGTCCACGTGGCCGTAAGCTGTGGCACCGTCCACGTGCCCGCTCACCATCGCCCGCTCAGCATCGCTCACCATCGCTCACCATCGCTCGCTCACCATCGCCCGCTCACCATCGCTCACCATCGCTCACCATCGCTCGCTCACCATCGCCCGCTCAGCATCGCTCACCATCGCTCACCATCGCTCGCTCACCATCGCCCGCTCACCATCGCTCACCATCGCTCACCATCGCTCGCTCACCATCGCCCGCTCAGCATCGCTCACCATCGCTCACCATCGCCCGCTCACCATCGCCCGCTCACCATCGCTCACCATCGCTCGCTCACCATCGCTCGCTCACCATCGCCCGCTCACCATCGCTCGCTCACCATCGCTCACCATCGCTCGCTCACCATCACTTGCTCACCATCGCTCACCATCACTCACCATCGCTCACCATCGCTCGCTCACCATCGCTCGCTCACCATCGCAGCCAGCCACTCAAAACATATGCGCACTCGTCGTACACTCGTGTAAGATGAAAAATAAATGACGTACGGCAGGCAGAACGTGACAGACGCAACGGCCGACGCCAACGAGTCACCCGGGGCACAAAAAACACGAACCGCAGAGCAAACCAACCACAAGAAGGCCGCAACAAAAATTAAAAAGGAGCTGCACCCGTTGCACAACGCGAGGAGGGGGAGGAGGGGGCGGGGGGGAGGTGTGTGGGCGATGTCGGGGGAGAGAAACGGCAAGAAAGAGGAATCCAAAGGTGGCTTTCTGGCCAGAAACAAAGAGCTAAAGAGGGGGGGGGGGAGGGAGGCAATGAAGTTAACAATGAATGAAATAAAAAAGGGCAAAGGTTTGAACCTGTAAACAGCACTAACCACTGGTAATGGCTTTCGCCAGATAGACGGAGCAAAGGTCCCTAATGGAGTGGTTTTGTGCGTGGGTCCTCGTGTGCCCCTGTTGCCGATTTGCCCGCTTTGCCGCTCCCACCACCGGCCTGGCGTCCGCGTGTCGGTACCCCCGTGGCACAGTTCACACGCTCGCTCACCATCGCTCACCACTGCTCACCATCGTCCACACGCTCGCTCGCCACTGCTCACCATCGCAGCCAGCCGGCCGCTCAAAATTATACGCGTAGCGGCACACTTGGGGTGAAGCACGTGAGATTAAAACAAAAATACGTACAATTTCAAGCAACGTGCGATCTTCACGCCGCTGCTAAGCTGTTTCAAAAGTGTGCCCGTTATGGGACGGGGAGCGATGAGCGCGGTTGTGTTTCTGTGGATTTCAGCAGTGAGATGTGTGTAAGATCAATACATTTCTTTATAGTAATTTTATTTACAAAAAGCCCTTTGGTCAAGGACCTCAAAGCACCGTACAAGACACAGCAACAGGCAGTCGGCGTGACGATAACCCACGAAATGAACAACAATGTAATAAAAATTAATCCTGAAAACCATTTGCTGAATCATCTCAAAGTTGCACACATATACATTTTTAGACGACCTTTCAGAGACGCACGTGCAAACGGACACAACGTGCAAGGTTTCTGGGTGACGGACAAGCAGGGTGGCATGGTAAATTTGAGGCAAAGGACCCCTGCCTGCTGCTGCTAATCATCAAAAGGGGACCCCCATGGCCAATCTGCGCCCCCCCCCCCTCTCATAGCCTGGTGTCTGGGCCCCATCCGGCACGCAGGCACCGGTGTGGTGGCAGAGGTTCTAAATCTTGACTTAAAGCTTTCGTGACTGCAGGAATTCATATTCTTTGGGTCTTTCGGTAAAGCCACGTGGCTTTACCGAAAGACCCAAAGAATATAAAGCTCTAAATCATCATCATCGTCATCATCATCATCATCGGAGTCAGACATTGTCTATGAATGCCTTCCCCAAGCTCGCTCTCTCTCTCTCTTTCTCGAGCACGCGCAGTGCACCCCAGCTGCTTATCTTGTTCGGGGCGCGCGTATCGCGCACGCTGAGGGCTGTACCGTGCGTCAACACGGCGAGAGTTGTCCCGTGCACTCGCGGCACTCACCGCAGAGCTGGCTGTCTAAACACGGCACGAGGCGCTTCAAGGCCGCACCTCTCGCCAGCCCAGCCACGCCACGGCTCGCGCACAGCTCCCCCCTCGCTCTCCTACGGGGGGTTCTCTCTCTCTCTCTCTCCCTCGAACGACCGTCCCCCCCCGCACCCCCCCCCCCCATGATACTACTTGCTACCCGTAGGATCGTGGATTCGCGGGAGCCGTCGACACGGTTGGGACGTGACGTGGGCATCGTAGAGGGACCCCCCACAGTTCGCGCGGTCAGAATATTTATTTTACTTTGTGTATCCTGGGGATATCCGATGAGCGATGAAGTCTCTTTTTTTGCACAGGTGTCGCAGTCAGGGGCAGGTTGGAAGCAATACAAAAAAACGATGGGAGCGCAAAGTATAGAAAAGGTTAGAAAATCACTACAATAAACAAACAAAATAAATATACTACAACTAAACTATTTTTTATTTTATCTGGGCAAAGCCCACTGAGCTATTAGTCATTTTTCAGAAGCGACCTGGCCACAAATGATAGCTCAACAAAGTGGCTTATCGCGTGTAAATGTACAACAGCCAAATACTCGAAACGCTGTGGTTCTCAAGGAATTCCTTCGATTTGTTTTTGTAGCAGATTCGCTTTCTCTTTACAGTCGAGTTCTACTCGTCAAGGAGAGAAGCACATGCATCGGAAAGCAAAGACAAAGATCCCCCGTATTTCCTTCACAGACTCTTGGGGCAAGTGCTGTTAACGAGCACCTATGAAGGCCGGCACGGCACACGAGGGGGTGGGTGCCCAACACCACCCCAGGACGCATTTGTCTTCCCAGTGGCGATGTTTACACACCGCACCAGGTACCCATTTGAGGCTGAGTCAACCTAGGGGAGGCTCAGGACCGGTTCAGTTAATCGTCACTGGCGTTGCCGGGTTCGTCGCGCAGCGTAGCGCTAACCGCCGCGCCTCCGCTCCGCAATTGAAGAACGCGCAAGTCAGTGACATCGTAGGGGACCGTTGGGAGAAGTCAGCGAGCTTGAGCGGCGTGCGTCGCGGGAGGGGACGGCGCACGGTGGGCGAGACTGTGTGGAGGAGGAACGATAGTCAGTCCGCCGTGGAGATGGAGCGGTGGGATGAGCTCGTGCGATCAACAGCTGGGTGGATTGTGGCTGTCGCGACAACTTGAGAGATGGCGAAGGCTTGGGGAAGCCTTCATTATGGTTTAGTTAACGTGTTTGCGTCTCTCCAAATTACTTATTTTACTCCCGAACAGGAGTAAACACGTAAATGTAATTTTCATGTTGTGCAATTAAAGAATTCGGTTAGAATAGGCGAGACGTGCATAGATCCGTTTAATGAAGGGCGTTTCTAACCAAGATGCTACCGAATCGTGGTGCACGTATTCTACGTGAAAAGTCAGCCGCAAACTGACCGGACCACAGAATCACGGTGACTAGGAGATGTCAACTACCTCGCCTGGTATACCGAAGGTCGTGGGTTTAATCTCGAACCTGACGCCTACTGTATATTTGGAGTTTGCGGTGTCTCTCTCCCCGTGGACTTTTCTCCGGCTCCTCCGTTTGTTCCCTCCACATTTAGAATCGACATCACGCGCTTAGAGGCATGTGGCTGCTGTAAATTCCCACGCGATACGCCAATTAGTTGAGCTATCATTTGTGATGGCGAAGTCGCTTCTGAAAAACAGCGATGTAGCTCAGTGGGCCTTACCTGATAAAATAAAACAGTGGAAATCGTTAGTTTACCGCCGCAACGTCGCGAGAGTGAGCCGCCGGCGGGCTGGAATGAGGATGGGGGGCTGGGCGTCAGGGTAGGGGTGCGAAAACCGTCAAAAGTGAAAACTTGCAGTCGTGACACCGAGGTCATCATTACCAGAGTAGGGCATGTGGTGGCAGAGAGCTTCAGCTCGGCGCGCGCGCGTGTGTGTGTGTGTGCGTGTGTGTGTGCGTGTGTGTGTGCGCGCGCGCGTGTGTGTGTGTGTGCGCGCGCGCGCGTGTGTGTGTGTGCGTGTGTGCTCGCGCGCGCGTGAGTGATTGCTTAACAAAAAATAACACACTCCCCCCTCCCCCCCTCTTTTTTTTTAACCCCACCTTGACACATTCCTGCTGGGAAATTTGCGGCAATAACCTTTAGGCTACCAAACAGGAGGCGTGTTTAAAACAAATATAACCTGAGGATTTTGTTTTTTTTCTAATTCCCGCCGCAAGTCATTCAAACTTTTTCTCCGACGAGTTCCACCGGCTCTTTAACGCCCAGAGCTGGCACGCTTACAGGGGCGCGCGCAAACGTTTATTTAAAAAACATGTCGCCTTAATGATTTTTGTTTATTCATATTACTCTCACATCTCAAGGCACAGCACGCGCTCCGAGGTTCCGAGCGGGGTTCCCTGCAGACGTCGAGCTAAGTGTTTAGAAAAATTTACGTTTAGCTTCACGGTCCGGGGGTTAAGTTAACAGGCGCCTCGGCCCGCTCCGAACGTTCGAAGCGAACGTTGTACGTGGACGTCCCTAGCTGGACGTTCTATGTATGTACGTTGAACTTCTTTTGCACCGTACGTAGCAAACCGAGCTAATCGGAGACGCGATGAAGGACAACAAACTAAACACAAAAAGCAGTTCAAGGTGAACGTTGTAGGTCAGGGGTCAGCAACCTGCAGCTCGAGAGACACATGCATTGTTTCAAGGGCTGCTCCGTGACGTCATTCATTAAGTACCGCCACCGTCATCCTATTCACCTGCATTGGTGGCTCTTGCAACATTTTACGCATTTTTTTCTTACTACCGAATTCGAAAGAAATGCCCATTTTTGTTCTTCCGCTGGCCGATCTTCCCTGTTGGAGGCAAGCGTTCGAGAAGAACGACGTCGGGCAGCGAGAGGAGCAACAGCGACGCACGTGAAACGCCGCACCGCCGTCAACGCGGCGCGAGACTGACGGGCTCGCGTGGCGGTGGCGATGGAGCGCGCGTGTCAAGATTGCCCGGCACGGCGATCGTTGACGCTTCAATTTTTTTTCCATCAAAGACTCTGTCTTCTCGACAGACCTGTTCTCCACCTGAGGACGGCTGCTTGCGTTGTGGCCGAAACGTCGTGAGAATTGTTTTATTATGTTTTATTTTTATTATTTTATTATTTCAATTCTACGTGACTTTACCGAAAGAACCAAGAAGACGTTGACGCTTCCTTTACAGCGGCAGAACAATAGTACAGTGAGCCTGAAGCTTCAGACAATGACACTTCTTCAAGAGGTTGAAGCGTGGCAAAGTTCGGGGCCGGTTTTGGCGACAATATCCCTCCGGTGTGGCTTGGTCCAGTCAGACCGTGGTTTTGTTCAGGCGTTTGTCTATCTACTGTTGGATGAAATGTCCCCTGTGCCTCGTCACGACTTGGAATCGTACCTCCGATCAGCACGGTTGGCTATAAATAAGTTCAACATACATACAATGGAACTAATTCAATCAGGCCATGGGAGATTGTGTACACGTTTTTAAGTGATATCCTCCCCCCCCCCCCACTTCCTTCACCAGCTCACACTAACTACGTGGTGAAGTATGGTCAAACAAGCCTCATGACTAACACAGCATGGGGAGGCCTTCGTGCGGCAGTCTATAAACAAAAAACTGTGAATGATGCTTCTTAATTTTATTATTTATACAGATCGTAAAAAAAAACGCGAATTTAACTCGAAACTAAAAGTCCACTGTTTTATATATCTGCAACACATATCCACAGTTTCTGGGCTCAATTCCAGCTGGATCTGTCCGAGTCGACGAAACGTAACCAAATTTCCGCTCCCGGCACGCCACGTTCAGCATATGCCCATCTCTAGCCACGTGCCGCCTCCTCCAAAGACCGACCAAAAAAACGACCTGGGGGGAAATTATACCGCAAGCAATTGAGCCGCGGTCGTACACACAGAGAGAGAGAGAAAAAAAATCCGTATGACACATACGAGAGAGAGAGGTCACGTTCTGCTACGGCTGGCATGCACAATGACTCACAATGTTAGTCCTGAAAATGTGGAATTAATGAAGAGAGGCAGAAAGCAGCGGCGAGCCGAGAGGAGGAGGAGGCGGAGGAGAGAGGAGAGAGGAGAGAGGAGGGGGAAAGGTGGCCGGGCTGGCTGGTGGGGATCTGGTCTGGAGCTGACGCATCGCCGCAGGAATCCGACAGACCGCTCCCCCTCCACCCACGCTGGTCCCCTTACTCGCGCCCTCTTTCTTCATGGCTGATGACCCTTGACCCCTCGTCCCATGCTCCCTGGAAGGAGAGAGAGGCAGCTGAGGTTTGGGGTGGGGAGGGTTGGGGGGGGGGTGTCTTAGGCGGTGGAGTCGGTAGAAGAAGAGAAGAAGGGGGGGGGGATGTTTGGAGCCTTCCCCACCCAACCCCCGTCGAGACGATATCAGCGGGGAAACTGCGAAGTTGGCGGCATGCTCGCCGCTCTTTTCGTTCGGCAGAACAGGTCCCGAACGGCTCTCAAAGCCTAATGAGAAACAACAAGTGGAGTGCGTTTGGAGTTTTCCCTTCTCTGCCACCTCCGTGTCTTCGCACATTCACGTGCCTTTCCGCCGGCTGCGTGGCATTCGCGCGGCTCCACGACGGTGCAGCTCCGGGGTGCGCGGGGCGAACCGTCGGACACCGTGCCGGACGACACGCGGCACGACCCGAAACGGGCGTTGGGCGTTGGGAGACAGAGCCACCCCCTCGCACGTTGTAAACGGGGGTTTCATTTCAGCCGGGGTCTGTCCCGGGGTCAGCGAACCGGAAAATAAACTACTAAAAAAACTGTAAACTGTTTTTATTTAACCAGGTAAGGCCCACTGAGCTTTATAGCTCTTTTTCAGAAGCGACCAGCCCACAAATGATAACTCAAATACTCTAAACGAATGTTGATTCTAAACGTGGAGGGAAAAACCGGAGGACCCGGATTAAAAATCCACGTGACCATGGGGAGCACGTGCAAACTCCAAATTTACAGCAGGCGTCAGTGTCAGGATCAACCCTCCTGTATACCAGGCGAGGTAGTTAACATCTCGCCACCGCACTCGGCACACCAAATCCAGTCTACCTCGTGCTGTGGCTGTACCGAAGTTTACGGGCCTAACGCATGTCTGGAAGATAAATAAAACACGGCAACCCCCCAGCGAGAGAGAGAGAGAGAAAGATCGTAATACAGTCCAACAAAGGACGAGCCTCTCTCCAGCCCGGAGGGGGTAGAACACCGCACCGACTGATCCGTGTGACGCCTCACTCAGAGTGCTGCGCCAACACGTGCCGCCACCAGCGGCGGGCGATTGAGATATCCACCGCTGGATGAGGGCCTCCCGAAAGCCGTCGTCTCCACATTGTCTCGCGACGCAACAATCCGTCCCGCTCACCGCGTACGAGCGCCCGTCTCAATCTGTCATCGGCAGCCTCGACCGCCGGCCATCGACGCGCCGAGCGCGACGCGTCCCTGCCTCGGGCCCACTCTTGGCAACAGTCGGCGGCGCGACGTCTCCCACGGTGCGGTCGACGCGTTCCTCTTCCACGCGTCGCTTGCGGCGCGATTCCAGAGGGCACGTCGCTCTTTGCTTTTCGCGCCGCGGTCACCATTCACGTGGGCGGGCCACGTGGTTTTCGGCCAGTTTCAAGTCCGCTCGTTTCGGGCGATGCCCGTTGAGCCGGAAAGCTCATTTTATCAATCGCGTCTCCCCGACCCCGAACACGGCACTCACACACGTCGGTATTCCAACAGCGGCACGGCAATCACGACGCTTGCACACGGGCAGATTGAAATCAAAAACATGTAAAGCGCGTGTGTTCATCTCCCCGGTGCTTCTCCTTTGCCACGCTTTTCAGCGTTTGTTCCACTTTTTTGTTTGTTTGTGTTGCTAACGACCGCCGTTTGTCTGATCGGGAGGCGGACGGGCGGGCGTGGGGCTCCATTACCGTGAGTAGGAGCAACACTCGAAAGCCACGCGTGACCAAACAGAACGGGTCGCCGGCGGGGGGAGGAGGAGGGGGGGGGTGTTAGCCAGAACGTAGGCAACGAGCACTGCGCCCAGGGGGGGGGGGGGGCGGCGGGGGGGTGCCAAGATAAATAATTGCTGAGAAAACACGGCCTTATCTGGCGGGCAGTCTTGCACAAAGCGAGCGAGTGAGCGAGCCCTGTTGCGTGTCGCTGCACGCGCGAGCGGTGCAGCCTTGGCGTGGCCGAGTTGACGCACCGTGCCCCCTACAGCCGGCGTCGGCGAGTGGCGGAGAAACGGCGATGCAGTGCCACCGGCGATCCGACTGAATTTTTTTTAAATCAAACGCGTTCGGTGCGGCCACCCACCCAACCCCTGGCCCCACACCCCCCCTAATCGCCCCCCCCCCCCGGCTCAACACGCCCCGACCGACGTTTTTTGGCGAGCGTGGGCGCGCAATGAGGAGCGGCGGCCCTCGGTGCCCTCAGTAACAATCGGTGGCCTTTGTCAGTCCACCGCTGGATGATCGCGCAGCGGCTGTGCCGTTGTCCAGCAGCGCACGGACGTGGTGTAGGAGACGAGCGTGCGTGCTACAAGCCAGCACTGCCACACGCCCCTCGCTGCTCAGCAAGGTGGCAGCGTGTAATACGTCAACAATGCGCCTCTCTCGCATGTGACCATCCACACAGAGAGTACGGATATCATTTACACATCCCATAAGCCGCACGAGTCCCCTGTGAGTGCATAGCTTCAGCGGCATTGGCTCAACACGGGCGAATCTCTAAACCGGTTTCAATATTCAGTGTCTCATCAGCATTGCTGGAACCAGTGCTTGCGAACTGCAAGAATGTTTATTGGCGAGGACCCCCTCTCTCTCTGCGCGAGATATGAGTCCTCGTTCCGCAACGATGGAAACCATTGTTGTTTGTATCTAGGGGCCACGGCCGGACGAACTCGCGTCGACTTTTACGCGATATTTCATTGACTCCCGATGTTCGGTGCGAATCAATAACCGTTCCCCAAAATAACACGAGGGCCCTCGTGGAGATCGACGCGGTGGGGGGATCTTGAGCAGAATCCGGTGAAGAACAAACTGCAAAACAAAGTAAAAAAAAGTATAACATTTCACCCACGAGCCTTACACGCGCTTTCGGAAGTCAACAATTTTTTTAATGATTATTTTCCCAGCAGCATTCGTCCAAGCAGGAGTTTCGAACCCTCGGTGTGTTCTCATCATCAGCAGGTTGCGGCATGCTCAGAACGTTATTGTTGTGACACTGCCACTCCTGAGGAACGTACGACGCTTGCACAGACACATACTTGCGCGAAGCAGGCAACGCGTCGGGATGACGAGCGGCTTTTCCGGTCCGGGTGAAGCTACAACAAACAAAGCTCGAGTGGAGATTTCCCAGCCGTGGGGCGGACGCGCCGAGGCAACGCGGGGAGCCGCAGGGATACAGGGGGGAGTCGTGGGGAGCTGCGGGGGGAGATGCGGTGAGTCGTGGGAAACCATAGGGAACCACGGGGAGACGCAGGGATACAGGAGGGAGTCGTGGGAAAATATAGGGAACCACGGGAAGACGCAGGGAGACGCAGGGACCTGCGAAGAGTCGTGGGGAACCACCAGGATATGCTGGGGGGGGGGGGGGGGTAGGGGGGAGTACAGGGTACGTGGGGAACCATGGGGAGACATGGGGAGACGCGGGGAGCAGCGGTAAGCCATGTGAACAGCGTAGGGAGAAGCGGGGAGCCTCCGGGCCTGGGAGTTCACCTTGACAGGTGTGAGGTGGGGGGGGGGAGAGGTTTGCCGCGGTGGCCTCTGACATCGTCTGCGACTGCAAGCGTCACCTCTCGTGCCCCCTGGAGGGCGGGTTGCCTCGCCGGTTGCCTCGCCGGTTACGAGAGTGGAGCGACACGACCGGGGCTGAGCGGAGAGATGCGCTCCCCTTTCGCCAAGCCATAACAAACTTCATGGGCAATGCTCCCGCAGCGAAAGGAAAGGCCCCGCGCGAGAGACTTTGCGGATGTTGTCAAAACAAGCGACTTCCAGCTCCACCTATCTTTGCCGGAAATATTCGTTTTCAACGTTCAATGGACTTTTTTGTGTGTTTAAACAAAAATAATTTCGAAAAAAAACTACCCGTTGATTTATTTCACTTCCTCGTCACCTACCGAGAATTCAAGTCTGCAAAGTGAGCCGGAAGATTTTCCGCGATAAAAAAATTAAGCCCTGGTTGTAAATCGAAGAAGTGGCTCCTTCTTGACACGTTTGTTTGAGCACTCGCACGTTGTTTCTCGTCCGTAGCAGTCACAATAAATAAATAAATAAAAATGCGCTTATTGAACTGGGCGATGAAACGAACGGCAGGTCAAGAATGAGCAGAGGAGTCCGGGTGGGTCAGAGGTCAGAGACGCTGAACTGGCACAGCTGGGGGATACCCCGTTCCTAATCCACGTTCAGCTGCCTGCGATTAAACCTGGGTTCTCAAGTACAGTGAGTTGACGGCCTCAAGCCAGTTAGCAATGATGGCTCAGACAAAAAAAACCCCCATCACTTTTCACATTAAGTTCTCAAACTTTATTTTGGCTACATAACTTACTGTGAGAATTTAAAAAATATATCCGTTTTATTGTGCCATGCAGCGAACATCGCTCTCATATGCCGAGTGGGTGGAAAAGTGTTGCCCTCCAGAGGTGACTTCAATGTATCTCAGAGGTAACTCTGCCGTACCCGCAGCTGTGGGCCCTGCTCTAACACAAGAGGGTTGCACTGCTCTGCGAGAGATGCTGGCTGTTGCCACGTCTCAAGCCGTGACGCTGACCGAAGAATTGGCACGCAACTTGGTACAAAAAAAATTACTAAATGTTTTCCTCAAGGAAGTGCAAACAAGGCAACGTGACCAAACGCCTGCTGTGCGCTTAGAGAAAACTAAATATTCTACTCAATTCGCTACATAGGGCAGCTGTAAATTGCCGTAGATCGAGCTGACGACATTCATTCTCAGCAAGCGAAGAGTTTCAGCGTCGCAGTCAGAGTCAAATCGACGTCATCGTTCGGTTAGAAGCCTTTATATTCCAAAGCGCCTTTCGTATCGAAATATCTCGGGGTACATGTACAAAAAAAACATTCGCAAGGGTGTACAACATCCAATGGAAATACAGCAACAGTTGACAAAACAAATTAACAATCATGACAACAACGACGCTCGCAACACAGACAGGCAGAATAAAAGCCTTGCCACTTGGCACTCGGCTTGGCCACGTGAGACCACAGGGGCCTTTGGGCACTTCCAACCCCTCCTGAACAAACACTCGAGCCCGTGGAGCGCTCCCCTCACTTGAGAGAGCACGGGGCGACGTCAATGCGTTTTGGACGGAGCTACTCGATGTTGTGATTCGACGATTTTCGTAAAAAAACATTTCCTTAACAAACGCTTACGCAATAATTTCACGCGGGTCTACATTGCAACGGGGGGGGAGGGTGAGAGCTGGATTGGATTCCAAATCCAGAGGTCTCTTTGTTTTAAGCGATCTCACAGCTCTGCAGTTCAAACAATGGAGCAACTTTCCTAAATCCTTCTAGATTTGAAGCTTTCGTGACTGCAAGGATTCATACTCTTAGGTTTTTTTCGGTAAAGTCACCATGTAGGTAAAAACATTATTAATTTTAATTTTATTTCCTAAATCCGCCACCCACCCCCCCCACCCTATCTCTGTCCACCCAGCAGTGAAAATGGGTACAGCACAGTTAGTCGATCGTGTGGAGGGGTTAAAACGTGGGTACCCCCACCGCTATCAAAACGTCTGGCCACCGTGTAAGGGGGGCCGCGGTGGCGAGATGTTAACTACCTCGCCTGGTATGCAGGAGGTCGTGGGTTCTATCCCGACTCTGACGCCTGCTGTATATTTGGAGTTTCCGGTGTCTCTCTCTCTCCCTGTGGTCGCGTGGATTTTTCTCGTGGCCCTTCGGATTTACCCTCCACATTCGGAATCAACATCACGCGTTCAGAGTATTTGGCTGCTATACATTTCCACACGGTGAGCCACTTCGTCGAGCCATCATTTGTGATCGCCAGGTCACCTTGTGAAAACGAGCAACGTATTATGTTTTATTTTTATTATTTTATTATTCCCATTCTACGTGACCTTACCGAAAGAACCAAGAAGAAGAAGAGCAACGTAGCTCAGTGGGCCTTCGCTGATAACATAAAAAAAATAGTGGCTGCAGCCAAAACACCCTCCAGACTGGGCTCTTTTAGTGACCCCTCCAGCGGAGGCACCTTCCACCGGCAGTGGAGCGAGCCAGCCATTGCGGGGCTGCTCCTTTACGACTGCGCGTTGAAGCATCGCCGCTGTGAGCGCGCTCGAAGGGGCGATGCGCCGCCGATGCCCGGCAGTTGTCTTAATCAGGGGCCGAGTTTAACGCCCTTGTTCGCTGCCAGCCAAGATTAGGCCATCCATCCAACAATGAGGCTTGGCCGGCTCTATCAGCCACCGCTTTGCCCTCCCACCCTTCCTCCCTCCCTCACTCACTCCCTCCCACCCTCCGCCCCCTCTCTACTCTTGATGCTCAACAGATTTTCGAAAAGTTTTCTCTCCTCCCCATGCCGAGCCGGCCAGGGCTGCACCGCTGCGTGAAGTTGTGGTGCAAGCAGTGATGCATATGAGCTGGCGGGGGTGGGTGGGGACTTGTTGCTGCTGGTGGTGGTGTTCGTCGCTCCACGGTGTGCGTTTGTCTTGATGAAGGGCTGGCCTTCGTAGGTGCTCGCTAACGGCACTTGCCCCAACAGTCTGTTGAGGCTATACGGGGGATCTTTGTCTTTGTTCGTCGCTCCACGGTGTGCGTTTTTCTATATGAAGGGCCGGCCTTCGTAGGTGCTCGCTAACGGCACTTGCCCCAACAGTCTGTTGAGGCTGTACGGGAAGGGGGGGGATATTTGTCTTTGTTTGTGTGTGCGTTTGATGCCCCCCACCACCACCACCACCCCTACCCACACCCCTGCCAGTGACTGTGTTCATGCATGCGTGCAAACGGCCACACCTCTGTGTTTGTGTGAAAGCATTTGGAGGCGAGGGATGTGAATGGGAGATACTCCCGCTGGGGGTGCAGTGTGTGTATGTGGGGGGGGGGTGCAGTGTGTGTATGTGGGGGGGGGGGGGGTGCAGTGTGTGTATGTGGGGGGGTGGGGGGGGTGCAGCGGTAGTGTAGTGGTTAGCGCGCCGCGCTGCGAACCCGGCGACCCGAGTTCGATTCCCGCTCATGGACAACATCGGCGACGAATTCTCCGAACCGTTCCGAGGTCGGCTCAGCCTCAAATGGGATCACCGGTGTGGTGCGTTAGAACATCGCCACGAGGGAGACAAAGACGGTAGTACGACGTGGTGCTGGCCACCCACCCCCTCGTTGTACCGTGACGGCCTTCATAGGTGCTCGCTTACAGCAATTGCTCTAACAGTCTGTTCAGGCTATACGGGAGGGACATTTTCCGGTCTTTGTACGTGCGTACGTGTGTGCGCTCACGTGTGCAAGTTGGTTGTTATTGTTGTGTGTGTACGGGGAGCGGTGGCGCAGTGGTTAGCGTACTGCGTTTCTGATGTTAGCCGGCCACCCGGGTTCGATCACCGCTCACGATAAAAACAAATAACAGTGGCCAATCAGTTGCGCTCACGTGCCAACCGGCGATTGACAGCGGAGCGTCCGCAAGCTCCACTCGCCAGAGCCTTTTAGGCCAATGCGATTGTTGGAAGAACATCTGAAAATAGAACGGAGCATTGCGACGGCTTTGAGAGGTGGCTCTACTGGCGATAGACAAACACAACAAGGCACGGGAGGAGCGAGGGAAGCGCGGGTGGTGGGAAGCGGGGGCGACGATTGGAGCCGTGAGGCTGCCGGGAACAAAGTGGCTCCACAAAAGACAATAGATTTGGCTCCACCATCAGGGGATAGGCGAGTTAGGATGGCTTTACCCACACCCGCTCTGTGTGTGTGTGTGCGCGGGGCAGTTGCAGTCGGCCGTTGTTTTGCTCGTCCCCTTCCGTGTGCAGCTGTGGTTGTGTTGCGAGGGAGACAAAGGCGGCCGGGCGTGGTTCTGCCCACCCACCCCCTCGTGCACTGCATAGGTTGCTACTCGCGAACAGCACTTGCCCCAAAAAAGTATTTGAAGGCTATACGGGGGGCCTTTGACATTGCTTTACTTGCAATGCACGCGCTCAAGTGCAGTCGTTTGTGCGTCCAAGAGTGCACGCGTGTGCGTGGCGTTTCTGTGTCACCATCATCATCATCCTCATCATCATCAGCTGTGCACAATTCGAAAAACAATCTAGCCTGCGGTTTGCAACAAAAAAAAGGGCTTGCGAGTCAACGCGTGTGAATTGGCACAGGCGTGTTCATGCAAGCGCGTGCACGCAGGTGCACATGCACGCGCGTGTGTGTATTCGTGTCTGTGTGCATGCGTGCCCTGTGTGTGTGTGCCTGACACACACATACTTGGGAGCGGTGGCGCAGTGGTTAGCGCCGCACTGCGCTTGGAACCCGGGCGAGCCGAGTTCGACTCCCGTGACCCAAATCAATGACGAATATATCTGAACCGGTCCTGGGCCACCCCTATGTCGACTCAGCCTTAAATTAATTACCTTGGGTGCGGTGGAAACGTCGGCACTGCCGAGACAAAGGTGGGCGAACCATGTTCCCACCTTCATAGGTGGCTCGTCGCGAACAGCACTTGCCCCGACAGCCTGCGAAGGCTACATGGCTACTGGGTGGTGGGGAGGGGAACCTTTACCTTTGTGCGTGCACGAGCGGTGCGTTCATGTGCGAACATATGTGTCTGCTCGTGAGCATACCCATGAAGGCTTTAAATTGCACAGCTGGCCTCTCTGGAGGATCCCGGAGTGTGGGTGGGGTGAGGGTTAGAGAGGCGGCACGTTTGGGAATACTGACATGGTTCCCACAAACATTCCATTGTCGCCCATCAGGAAACTGCATACATTAGCCCGACTGCAAGAAATACTGCCCCGGATCGCTGTCCCAGACCGTAAGAGACTGAGAGCGTTAAAAAGAGATACGACCCGGCCGAAGCCCTTTTGCATGACAATGCCAACGGAGTTCTTTGCCCCCCCCCCCGCCCCACTCAAAAAAACCCAAACGCCCCCCCCCTCCCACCGCCCTCTCCACCCTAACCCCCCCACACACACGAATCTGTAGTTTTGTTTTAATGATCACTTTTGCCAGAGAGAGAGATCGTAACGATACACTATGGGGGGGGGTTATTTTTTTTTACTTACTGTACAATGCGGCTGTTTGTGAGTGTACATATTGGAAGGGGTGGGGGGGTGACGTGTATTGTGCTTTACAATTGCCCTCGTGTGTTGCACGTGACCACCACGTGGGCCCGGCAACACGAGAACCTGCTTGGCTCGTCCAGATCTCGGCGGCTAAGCAGGTTTACAACCTGGCCAAAAGGTTGCTTGGACATGGGCAGGCCGCCGCAGACTACCCACGTGCTCTAGATAATTGAGCACCAAGGTTGCCACTTGATGGCAGTGCAGCGACGGATCGTTAAATCTATCTGCGCGGCAATTTGTTTTTCGTACGCACACTGGTGTATCAGACCATGAGCAAATCTCCTTCATAACTGGGCAATTAAAGACACGAGCCACTGGAAGTGCGATTGTGGCCACGCAACCGAAACTGTGGACCAACGAGTAAACCCACTCTTCTGAGATCTCGTCGTGTGCACGAACAGCATCGAACTATAACACATTTTCGAATGAAAGCGATAACGTGAACGAAACCGGCCGCGCGTTTGGCGGTGCACTAACCGCTGGGCCACTCACTGACTGCTTCACCCTCGTGCGATCAACAAGGGGGGGGGGGGGAGAAGCTGCCCCATGACCAGTGCCGGATTAAGCTAGTGCGGGGCTTGTGGCGTATGTTATAAAGGGGCCTTAAATAAAAAAAAACATAGACATAAAAAAATGACTTTGTATAGTAAAGTCATTGTATTTTTTTATTTGCTATACAGCCAGACAATACGACAAATGGCTAACCTTAAACACCTAGTCGTTCATAAACGTTGAAGGCAGTAAAAAACTATAGTAATAGAGCAATTGCAGAATCAGTGAACCGGAAGTGATTTAAAGCATTTAGTGCGGGGCCCCTGAAAATGCGGGGCCCGTAGCATATATAATAGAGTGTTTAGGGTTATATCACGTAAATATGTAAATGTGTCGTTAAAACCCGCCACCACCCGACACAGCTAACTAGTAAGGGTTGTCACGTAAACAGAAGGTGGCCAATTCGTCACGAGTACTGCACACCGGTGTGTTGGAGAGCCAAGCCACAACATTTACCAACTGAGTACGACGTTTCGCCAGTAATTACAACCAGCTTCATCGGGCGGTGGCAGGTTTAAACGACACATTTATATATTTACGCGATCTAACCCAAAACACCTCTATTATGGATATTGGTGGCGAAAGCCTACGTGTTAACCCCGTAGCATATGTAGCTACATTTGACTCCGAGGATAATCCGGCACCGCCCATGGCACACCGCGGGCGACTGCAACGCAACCCTCGTCCGTCCAGCGACGCCTCGGAAGGTGTTATATTCTCGCGACATTGATTGACAGATTGCCAGATAATAAGAGGTTTCTAAATATTTTAAAGGCTCATTTGCCCCCACACATGTCGCCGAGTGAACACGAGACGAAAATCATTAAAGGGATGCGGTCGCCAGCGAGCAGACAACAACAGAAGAAGAGAGAGTGAGTCCACTGACATTAATTTGAAGACACCAAAAAAAATCCATACGCAATCACTTAACACCGCTAATCCCTAACCCTGGTGTGTTTTTTTTCCTACACGCGACACACATGTCGTCTCGGCGTTGTCACGCGAATTCAGAGCAAACGTCGCGGAACACGAAAGCTCGGTGGCCAGAGGATATTCCATTGAATATATTACAAAGGCACTCAACGGCACGAAGTTACGTAACTTGCAATTCACTTATTGCCGAGTATAACGAATGCGCTTCGTTATCCGTTTCGCTCGCTCGCTCGTTCGTAAATAATCCGCATGATTGTCGCCAGGTGCAGCATCCCACTGGGCCGTCAAGTCTCTCTTGCAGGGCAGACCTGGCTTCAGACGAAAGCGAGAAAAGCGCGGCGCAGCGCAGCGCGGCGGAGGCTTTGCGTGCAAAAAACACAGCCGGATCACACCCAGGAGAAACGTCACTCATACAACAACAACAACCAAAAGTCAAACGCAATTTTCAACGTTTGTAAAACAAGCCTTACTTTTCTACTGCCAGGTTGTAATGTGGTGATGCTGCTACAGCTGCGTTGGCAGTGGCGCACAAAGCACAATTAACACGACACACGCACACAAAACTCAACACGTTCGTCAATAATAACACCGTGGCCTTAAAACATAACAATTTACACGTATTTGTAAGGCATCTTCCACTAAAGTATCAAGGAGCCTTGTAAGAATAAGGATAAAGAACGGCCAAGACAGTAGGTGAAGCTAAACAGAATAAAATAAGGCCTGTAACGTGGCCGATGACATATTTTCTCACATTGAAAGCCACAGTGTATTTTTACGAATGCGCTTAAGATAATCTTTTTTCTTTGTTAACAGCCCTTCGTTAAAATACACTGCTGGATGAGGCTTCTTCCAACTCCGTGTCGGTCATGAGAGTTGTTCGAGCGCACTTTAATCAGGCTGCTCAGTGCGGGCTTTGTGAAGGGAATCGGATGATTTCACGAGCCACTGATGTTAAGCAGCAGTGCCACGCGCCTCCCTGTTACAGGGACGAGTCAGACCGTGGGACAGGAGGCTCAGGTGTTCACGCCTTCGAACTGGGGACGGGATGTGCTTCCGAAGGTGCCTCCTCCGCTCGTTGTTTCGGTACGACGTCCGACGTTTCGCTCAGCGTGCCGCCGGGAGCCTATTTGGAGAATAAGAAGCCAAGCAATTGAACGAAGAAGTGCGTGGAGTGTGAACGGAACGTCCGAACAACGCAGGGGGGGGGGGGGGTGAGCTGAAAAGACAATGGAGAACTGCACAGCAGCACAACCGGGAAAATCGGCGCGGCCGTCTCTCTCTCGCTGTTCAGTCCAAATGGAATTTTCTTCTCCGCCTGAGTTTCTCTCCCCCCCCCACTCCCCCCCCCGCATCGCTGAAGGCAAGGGCACGAACGTTAAGTCGAGCTCACACGTCCCTCCTCATCCCCACATCCCTTAGCTCCCTCTCTTCCCTCTCCCCTCTCTCTCTATCTCCCCCCTCCCATCTCTCCAACTCTCTCCAGGGTCAGCCCCTTCTGCAGCCCCGATGATTCCATGCAGCGCATTCTAGTGACCCGTGCAGCTCGTCACCCCCAACCTCCATCGCGCTCTCTCCGTGCCTCATTTGCCGACAGCCCCCCGGGGGGGGGGGGGGGGGTCCCGCGGCGCATCGATTCTGTCTCCGGTGCGTTTTCGGCTCGCGCCACGCGCTGCTTGCGCGAGATGTCCCAAACGCGCGCCTACCCCTGCAACTCCTCCAAACGCGCGCAATCCCCACCGCTCGAACCCGCGACGCAACTTCTAGATTTGCAAAAATACGGGGGGGGGGGGGGGGGGACATTATATACACGTGCGACAAAATAAACGAGGATCGCGTGAGGATACGCCGGCCAGTTCTCCGAATGGAATAAACGAGCGATCCCGATTCACGGCCCACGTGATTTTACCGATAGAACCAAAGAGTATGGATTCCTGCAGTCACGAAAGCTTCAAATCAAGAGTAAAGGGGAGGTTGGGTGTGGGGCCGGGCAGTGTATCATTGCACCCTCATTGGCTGCGCCCCCCCCCCGGGGCAGTTACTGATTCAGTTCACAGCTACCCCAAGGCCCCCCCCCCCCCACCTAGACCCCCCCCCCCCCCCACGATCTGCGCATGGCGTTGAAGAGCGGCCCACCGCCCCGTGTGAGCGATCCGTTGCGCGCGACCGGTCCCTATCGACGCCCCGGGTAGGGAGTGGAGGGGGGGGGTGAGATCGGTGTCGTCCCCTCCCTGAAATCTCCGGCACGCAACCCTCCTGGGTGACGCCGCGCCGGCGAGGGATACACAATCCGGCAATGGCACCGAACAAGCGAGCGGCGGAGTAACAAAGTAAAAATTACGAAGTTGTTTTTTTTCTTCCTCCGTCTCTCTGTTAATGCTCCCGCTGGGACGAAGGCCTCCTCCACAGGCCGTGTCGGTCTTCACCGTTTATTAAAACTCATCTCCCCCCCGCCCGCTGCCGCCCCCCCCCCTTTTGTTCTCGGGGACCGCGGCGGCGGCCACGCACACGCGCTTGTGGGCTCTCTCTATTAAAAAAAAACATAAAACCACTCACAATGGAACGGTGGGCCGCACGCTCGCGTTTACCCGTGACAGTCAAGCGTCAACACCCTGTCATTATGTTGTTGCCGTTAGTTGTGAGGGGGGGGGGGCTTGTGTCCCAGGTAATCCGGTCGGATAGAAATTCCTCGACAAATTATAGTGTGTTTTTTTTTTGTGTGTGTGTGGGCGCGCGGGAGGGCTCACCAAAGCGGCGTGTCGCCTAATTTCCTCGAGAAGGCTAAAGTATAGGCTGACAGGCGGACGTCGAAAAGCAACGCCGGCCGGGAGGGGGGGGGGCAAGTCGGGGAATTAAGACCGGCACTGCGCAAAAGAGAGACGAACGCAAACAGCGCCGTGGGCTTCTGTGGCCGACGAAGGCTCCCGCTAACGACCCAAGTTTGACAGGAATGCCGGCTCCGGCGAGCGTGGTGAAGTATGGCCGTGTGATCCCCACCACAATACGCGCGGGCTTTGGGGAGAAACGGGCCTCTCTGTCGCAGCTACTGGGCATCGGTGGGAAAAAGAGCTTCATCGCTCATCGGATTTCTCCAGGATAAATAAAGATTCTGATTGTGAAACGTCGCATGTTGCGACGTGTGTGTATTTGTCCTATTAAGACGGTGTTATGAACGAATGTGTTAAGGTTGTTGTTGTTGTTGTTTGTGCACCACCGCCAACGTAGCAGTAATCACAAAAGATTTTGTTTACGTTTGATTGAAGGCTTGTCAGCTGAGATGATGATAATTAGTTATTAAATAATGGTACAAATTCCAGGTTTTGCTTACGATTAAAACAGTGGCATTAGCCACGTTATTCCACCACATTATTCCACTGCATTGCACGCTTTCAGATACGCTTCTGCGGCCGTCTGGAACGCTCTTACTTTTTGTTTTATAATAGAAATCCACTGCAGCTATGCACTTTTAAATCTATATTGAAAACGCATTTATTTCAAAGTGATTTTTGTATTTAGTTTGTTGTTTTCCCCCCGCACCTCCGATTAGCACGGTTGACAGCGTACGGTGCGAAAGAAGTTCAACACACTGTACATACAGCGGGCAAGCGATATTTTAAACGGTTCAGCAGTAACCAGTGCAGTGAAGTGTGGTGAAACAACCCTAATCGCCGATATGACACAAGGAGGCCCTCATCCAGCAGTGGTTTGACAAAACGACTCTAAGTTTAACCAATAACAAATGAATGAATCAAGACAAATGATGATGACGGTGCCAAATTATGACAGTGACAACGATTATTCGGGCATGGGTACATGCCAATGAGAGTGGTGATAATAACGACGACGACGATGATGAATTGGAGGTGCTAAGCGGAAACACCTATTAACGCGCCTGGTGCACAATGGTGCACGATAACAACAATTACAGCGGTGACGTTAGGGTCACGGCACAAAGTGAGAGCTGACTTTACAGCGGGCCTCTGAAAACACCGAGGCAGCAGCAGCAGCGGCGGTGGCGGCAGCGGCATTCCTAGGCAAGTAATCGCCGCATAATTGAGCGCCTGCCACAAGTGTCTCACGTGCTGAGATTTGCACCAAAAAGCTCTGCGGGCCCAGGTCCCCGTGACCCCTGCCTGAACCGCCGCTCTCTGTCTGACCAGTCCACCAAAGGGTCAGCTGGTGGTCACGGCTTAGAGAAAGGGGACGGGCGAAGAGAAAGGAGGAGAGCGGTGGGGAGGGAGGGAGGGAGGGAATGAGAGAAGTAGAGAAAAGGAAAAGTGAGAACCCAGCCCATTTGTGTTGTGCTCAGCTCTGTAAATTAGAAGTTGCGTCCGTGACATCGGCCACCACGTCGCACACAACAAGGGTACGACGGGGGCCCCCAGGCGCCACGCTTTGTTCA
This sequence comes from Lampetra planeri, assembly GCF_965212315.1. Taxonomy (NCBI): domain Eukaryota; kingdom Metazoa; phylum Chordata; class Hyperoartia; order Petromyzontiformes; family Petromyzontidae; genus Lampetra; species Lampetra planeri. The sequence continues at coordinate 2,120,214 of NC_136145.1, read as the reverse complement.
CCCAAGGCCTCCGGCTCGGCATATTAGGCCGCGCTGTCACGGGGAGAAACGTTAGTCGGAGTGTCCCACTCCGAGGGTGCAGAGCGCCCTGTGATTAATCGGGGTGAATGGTTGAGAGGCCCTCTTGGCTTTGGACACCTTGAGATTAGTGGGATTTTGTGCCCCCCCCCTTAAGCAAGGAGCGTTGCGAGTTGATTTTTTATTTAGCTGAAAACCGATCGCGGGAGGTCATTGGGGGGGAAACGGCGATGCCGACCGACGACGCGTCATTGTCCAGAGTTTACGGAAAGTTCAAGCCATTGAACGCGCGCATGCCTCGCTGTTACGGATCGCCCCAACGCGTCATCCGCGATGTAAGTCACCGCCGTTCGCAGTCGCGCCGTGTAATCGCAAACGCCCCGCAACCGTTTGCAACGGCGACACAGTGCCCGTGGGCGCGCCGTACAGCAGCGGGATAAATATTCCTGAAGAAGGCCGGTTGGCTGAAACATCAAAGGTTAAAGCTGGTTCGAACGGGTAGATTATTAAGGTGATTGATCGACTTCAAATTGGACTCCACTACTTTTGAGTGGTTGATTACTCGAACCACTTAAAAACATGTGGCTCCCCCCACATCCTGCCTCCCGAAGGTGGGAAACCCCCAAAAGGGCCACGGCCAACGTGATGCGGCTGATGATTCAGATGACATCATCTAGTACCACCCGTAACCTCCCGTACAGCGCCACAGCTGTTTTCTAAACGTTCGTTTGTTATCCGATTGGTTGAGCAATGGAACCAACAATCAGCTGAGTAATTGATCATTTAACAATCAGATAACGCAGCTTTAATACAGATCACCTAACCCTCTCGGTGACAGTAACAAATAAACGAGTTATTGTTTTTTATTAACCGCCTGTTTTCAGTGGCAGCCCAGGAATGGAACGCGTCCGAATGTCTTGTCCACTTGAGGAGATGGAGCAATGAAATCAGATGGCGACGGCTCAGGGAGGCCTTCATCCAGCAGTGGATTGACCAAGTTGCGATGACGGCTAAGGGGGCGGGGTACACGGTAGCGCGCCAGCACGCTCACCTCCTAACCTCGCGACAAAACCACCCTTTTGAGTCGGCGACCGAGAGCACATCTTCGAATTAAACTTCCGCAGCATTTATGTTCGGTTTCAAACGGGGCGCACCATCTGACCCCGCCGTAAATGCACCTGAACTTTGCGACCGCAGAGATAGAGGGGCGTTCTGTTCAAGTTACTGTCGAAAAATACAGGGTTCGTAAAAAAAATAAAAAATCCCCCTCGCTTGAAACAACGACCGGTCTGACACAAAAATTGTGGAGAGGGTGGGCAAGCGAAGGACAAGTCGGCCTTTTTTGAGTGAGCGGCCCTCTCGTTATGTTCGCGTAACCCGGCTTGCGACGACGATTTCCTCCCCGCCTCTCATGCGCTCGCGGGCCTTCCTCCACCGTGAGCACAAAGCGCGCGCCTTGTCCCGCTCGGGGGCACGGCGCCTCTGCCCACCCACTCCTGCAGATGCTCCCCTCCTTTTTTCATTTTTTTTTATCCCATTGTGGGTCCGGTCAGCTGCGGTGACCTCCCCTGCTTTCGAAGGTGGTCCCCGCGTATAATGCATCCCTTTAATAACGGGGCCAACTGAACGCGGCCGCCTCCGCCCGCTTGAGATCGGCCCACGGACAGCTTGCGAGGTCGCCTCGGCGGGCCCCGCTAGCGCCGGCGGAGGCCATCGCGAAACGGCCGCCCCGCACGTTCCTTGTGCGACGCTTTGACCCGATGACCCCCGCGCTTTCCTCGTCCCCCCCACCGCCGTGGTCAGAGGCTAGCGACGTCCCCCCCACCCCCCTCCCACCTGACCTCGCCACCCCCACAGCCGTTGGAGTTAATGATGCAAGTGAGTGGGCGCTCCTCCTGTGTGGCCGGAACACCTCGGCGCGCTCCGGCCACGCACTGCGTGGGCTCTCGAGGTCGTGTCCCTCCGCCGCACGGCGGCTCTGCGATCTCCGCTTGCGCCCCTGAGCCCGCGCGGGGAATTTCCTCGTCGCTACGGCGGGGGCGAGGCTCTGCGTAGGACAAACCGCGGTGGGCTTCTCCCATGAGCGGAACCTATTTGATCGATCCTCGCAACGGTGATGGGCTAAGTCAGGGCTCGGCAACCTGCGGATCCGGAGCCACGTGCGGCTCTTTAAGGGACTGCTTCGTGGCCGTTATTTATGAAGGACCCACACCGTCTCGTATTCACTAAGTGCATTGCGGCTCTTGAAATATTGAGCATTTTTTACCGAATAAAAAAAGTGCTCTGCATGTTATTTTGGTTGCAGGCCAGTTTACCATGGGAGTCCAGTTTACCATGGGAGTTCAGTTTACCGTGGGAGTTCAGTTTACCGTGGGACTTCAGTTTACCATGGGAGTCCAGTTTAACATGGGAGTCCAGTTTACCATGGGAGTCCAGTTTACCATGTGAGTCCAGTTTACCATGGGAGTTCAGTTTGCCATGGGAGTCCAGTTTACCATGGGAGTTCAGTTTACCATGGGAGCCCAGCTCACCATGGGCGGTAGTCGGCAACCTGAGGCTTCGGAGCAGCGTGCGGCTCTTTAAGGACTGCTTCGTGACGCTTATTTATTAAGGACCACAATCTCGTATTCACATGCATTGCGGCTCTTGAAATATTGATGTTTTTTTTACTAAAGTCGAAAATAAATGCTCTTAATGTTATTTTGGCAGCCGACCACTGGTCAATGACCGCCGAGGATTTGAACTTCCAATATACCGCCGAGCCACCCGGCCAAATAATCGCCGGCCACGCTGAATCCACTGCTGGATGAGGGCCTGCCCAAACCGTCGTTCGCCTACATCTCCAGTGGGGATGTAGAAGCTGCGTTGGGCACTTTGGTTCCACTCGACAACTCACCAATGAAACCATTCACCAACGGGGCCTCCCCAGAAAAGCATTTTTCACTGAATGACCTCTGGCTTGCTGGCCCACTGGAGGTGGTAGGTGACGACTACCTACAGCCATAGCGAGATGCATACTTGATGTTGTGTGCAGGGTGTCAAAATATGTTTCACGTCACCCTCACCCTAACTCATAGACTTGCACAGAACCCATATACAGTACTTAGGATCCATAGGCCATAGCACCCAAAAACTTACATATGACCCATATGGTTATATCAGACCCATAGAGTTACATAGAACCCATACACTTACGTACGAACCCAGGCCTCAATATTTTCCAGGCAGACTGCAGGAGCTGGCACGTGACCACCGAAGCAGCCACCGAAACAGCCACCGTCAGAGCTAATACCGGGCGCGGTGCGACAGGGGCGCGGTGACACCCCGCGGGTCGCCGACCCCCCCCGCCCCCGGCCGAGGCGATTCCGCTGGGCACCTACCAAGAGGCGCGAGCGGGCGATCGCGCAACGCGAGGCGACGGCGCGTGTGCGTAGCGGCCTCGCGCGAAGGCGGAGTGCGTACAGGTAACGCATGGTGCTCGCTCGCCATCCCAGACCACGATTGGATTCCCGAAAATAGCTACAGTGCTGGTAAAGCCTGGACCCCACTCACCCGTGCCATGGTATTAGGACAATAGGATTGTGTAAATGCCACTAAAATTTTAACATCACACAGGCTAAAACTCATTTATATTAATGTACATCGTAAATATTAAAAAGGGCACCTTTCCCAGCGATGCGTCCATGTCAGAATGGAATATTTATGATGCCGGGCCACACCCCAGCGGTGCGCCCTTTTGTTGTGGTGCTCCGCCGATTCGCGCTCCTCGCCGTGCTGCTCGCCGTTCGTGCAGAAACGCGAAAATACAAAAAGATGAGGAGCGTCAACCTCCCACCACAAGCCCCCCATAACCCCCCCACAAGCCCCGACCCCTCTCCCCCATTCCCATCACCGCCTCTGTCCACCCAGGTCACGTGCGGTGGGGAGCGTGTGTACTTCCCAACTCTTCCAAGCCGTCTGGTCAGCTTGGAAGAGTAGGCCAAAATGCTCTCCAGAGGGGCTCTCAAGAGCTGGCTCGAGTAGAAGCCCTTTCGCCAGCAGCGGCGTAAGCAAGCAATTGCAGGGCCGCACCTTTACCTGGTATCTTGTTACGCTCGTTCGGATCCGTAGATTTATTCTTAGGCGGGAGGGAAGGGGCGGTTTGGTAAAAATTCTGGCCAAAAATTAATCGGAGGCTCACCCGAAAACGATGATGGACAAGCTGCGGCAAACCTCGTCTTACTCCCGTTGTGTTTGTGTTTTAGACACGGTCTTTACGTTCGCGACAGGTTGCCAGTGAGCGTTGCGCGAGGCTCACCGTCGCCTGCTCGGTTCAACGCTCGAGCCATCCACGTTGTCGACAGCTTCCCCGCGTCGAAAAAGGGAGCAATTACGAACGACGCGAACGGACAGACGGACGGACAATACCCCGCCGTGTTCGGTTTTCCTCGCCTGCGTTCACCTGCACAGCCTCCCCTACAGCGAGAGAAAGAGACACGACGCAAATTGGACGCGGCATTTTGAAAGTTTACCGTTCGTTCGTCGAAATCGTCGGCTTTAACGAGCAAACGGGTGCGGGCCTAATGGAGGCGATGGCGATCCGGCCCCAGGACACGACGGATCGTCGGGAGCCACCGACACTTGCCACCGTCGTCTCAGATCGTCGGCCGGGGGGGGGAGGGGGAGTCACGAGGCATTGAGAGACCGTAACGCTGCTTCAGCCGGGAGGGGTTGTGGTGGTGGTGGCGAGGGTGGCAGCGATCCCCCAACATTCCAGTCCCGGGAATCACCCGGCACACCACATCCAGTATAGCTCTTGCTGCCAAAGCATGTGGCTACCGGGTCACGTGAAACCTGCTCCAGTCTGCCAAACACAACATATCTGGTCAAAGAGCCTTGGGTGCTGCGTAACCCTTCAGCAGCAGCGCCTGTAGCGAAGGGGGGGGGGGGGCGGACACGGGATGCTTTGCCGTTGCCGTTGGTGTCTGTAAGGAAGCGCGCGAGAGGGTTGCTCTCGGTCCCGTTACAGCGCGCGTGCTTTCTAAAGGAAGTCTTTCAACGGGAGACGTTATTATTTTGAGGGTGGTTGATGACCCCACTCTGAAGGTGAAGGTAACGGATGCCCCCCACTCGCAATGCTCCGCGGTCGCAAACCGCGGAGAGACGCCTTGGTTCTTCCGCCAGCGCCGTCGCCTCTTCCCGGAGAGATACCAGGGACGCGGAGAAAAGGCCTGAGCGAGCGAGAGAGCGAGAGAGAGGGGAGAGAGAGAGAAAACAAAAGGAAATGTGAAAATAAATAAATAAGACAAAGGCAGAAAGAAAGTGTGACACTCCGGGAGCGTTTGATGTATTGTTGGCAGTTGGCCGCGGCTGAGATAAGCGGTCGGGCAGGGCCTCGCTATTTGTCAAGGGGACAACACGGAAAGTCAGACCGCCGGGTCACAGAGGGCTCGACCCCAGGGATGAAAAGGTCAGACGTGGCAGAAGAAGGCGCCCAGGTATATATATACGTGGACGGGTGGGAAATTAACCCCCCCCCCACCCACCCACCCCCGCCACCACCTCCCACAGTGGGGGAGGGGGATAAAAAAATGCCTTCCCTAAAAGGGGCTGATTTCTGTTTGCGGTTGGCGATTTCATCTGTTCTGACACAAATCCCTCCATGAATACGCACAATGAGGCTCTTTAAAAGGCAGTGAAAAGGGCCCGGGCTTCTGAGCTCTTGGGGATCAGTGACAACAGCGGGATGAATGAAATCTCACTTTTCACCCGATAGAGAGATCTTTATCGGGATAAAGGAATGACTGAATGAGCGGCGCATTTCCTATTTGCCGAGCTCGGCGCAAAACACTCGTTCTTCAAAAACATCTGATAGTGTACAAGTGTTCTGCCTTTCTACGGCGCGCGCTCGGGGAAAAAGGACCGGCCGCCCGGCCCGGCTATCGGCCGTGTGTCGCGCGACCGCTCCATATCGACGCCTTGGGGGGGGGGGGGGGGAGATCGGTGTCGTCCCCTCCCTGCAATATCCGGCAGGCAACGCGCTCACGGACATGGACGCCGTGCCGACGACAGATACACAATCCGGCAATAACACCACACAAGCGAGCAGAGGAGAATAAAAAAAAAAGAAGAAATATCGATCATTGTGTTCTCGTTTCTCGTCTCACTGTTAATCTACCACTGGCATGAAGGCCTCCTGTCCACATGCCGCGTCGTTCCTGAGCGTTGTTTAACCGTACGTCACTGTGCAAGGGACTGGGTCCAGATATCGCTTGCCAAAACAAAAAAACACGAGGCGTGTCCGGGAATCGAACGGCGGTCGCCGAGCTCGGGTGCTTTTGCGCTAACCGCTGCGCCACCACTCCACCCAATCGTCAAGTAGCGAGGTGCAATGTAATGTCGTGCAGCCAGCAGCGGGTCCTGACGTGCCAGCGCAGCAAGATACAAGGGAAATCCAAAGCACCAGTGTACATGAGAAAAAGTTACGTCGGATGAACTTAAGGGTATTGCTATGGCAAGAAATTACGTCTATAGCTCAGCTTATGTTTGCTGAGTATGCCAACAGTCGCACTCAATCAATCAATCCCCCACTCATTCAGACAGCGTCGGATGGGGGGGGGGGCGGCAAGTTGTGACGGTGCAACTTTCAAAAATGTAAACGTAAAGTGAAATTTCTGAATGAGTTCAGAAAATCATCTTAAACTCCATTTGGTTAGCGTGAACAAAACAAAAAAGCGTTGAAAATAAAACCAAGAGTGCATGGGCGCGATGACGCCCGGCGATCGAGACTCACGAAGGAGCGGCAGCCGAAGGAGGGAACGCGACCGGTGAGGACGTCACCGCGGAGATCGAGCATGCGTGCAAGCAGCTCGATGGGTCGCTGTGTCGAACGACCATGAGTGCTGGTGATGGTTTTGCGCGGCCTGCACTGAGCAGTGGATCGATCACGGTTGGCGATGATGACGATGATCACAATGATGGTGGTGGTGGTGGTTAATATTTATGCATAATGGTAACCGTGGCAAACTGCCTCCATAATCTCTGTGCTAACCCGGCTCAGCGAACGAGTCGCGTGGTTCGTTAGTGAGTGGCGCCTCTCACACTCCAGTATGGATTCAGGAAGCCGCGGTGGAGAGATGTTAACTACCTCGTCTGATATACAGGAGGTCGTGGGTTCGATTACGACCCTGACGCCTGCTGTATATTTAGATCTCTCCCCGTAGTCGCGTGGATTTTTCTCCGGGTTCAACGTTTTTTCCTACCGCATTTATCAACATGCGTTTCGGGTATCTGGCTGCTATAAATCTCCACGTGATAAGCCACTTCGTTTTGGCTATCATTTGTGGCCAGGTCAATTCTGAAAAAGAACTCTATAGCTCAGTGGGCCTTGCCTAGTAAAATAAAATAGTTTAGTTTAGCTCAGTCTTTGGATGCAGAGGTATCGCTTCGTAAGTGCCATGTGCAATTGCTTCGCAGAGTGAATCAGCGAACTTATTTATGGCGCAGTTAAAAAGTCTTGCCATTAGATTTTAAATGTATTCGGTGCGCCACATAACTCATTGTCACGCACTTCATTTTAATACAAATTTCAAAATCTTTTTCCGAGGTTTGATACCATTTTTTTTGTTTGGGGATAGCCTTGATGGAGTGGTTCCCACGCTGCGATTCGGGCCTAGTGCCAAACATGAGTTCAACTCCCGGCCACGACCAACATCAGTTGCGATTGATATCTAAACCCGTCCTGGGGAGCTTCACCTTCCCCCAGCCCGCCCTGACCAGCGTGGCGAAGAATGGTCAAAAAATCCCCATGATAGACACAGCATGGGAGAGGCCTTTACCCAGCAACAGATTGACAAAAGGGTGATTTTTTTGATAAAGATTCACTCGAATGTTCCTTTATATTGTGTGTACGAGCAATAAATACAGTGACGGATTGACCTGGAATGCCAAACAATATTGGACATTTTAGGTAGAACTGATTATGTACTGCTGCCACCATTGCCTGCAAACATCAAACGGTTAATGTTGGATGTTGGTTAAATAGAGGCATTATCACACCGAACTCCCGATTATCTTTGGGTGCCTTATCCGAGTTGCAGATTAGCAATGCTCGCGAAAAAAATAACTCAAAGCATCTACGCGCGCTCATTTCATTGTTTTCATCCGCTCCTCACTTATCGAAGGCCGGTGGCAATCGCCGCAAACCTCGGCGAGTAAACCGATTAGCCACGGGGAGGAGAGACGTCACGCGCATTCCACGACCGCGCGCCCAACCCGTGCGTGCAATCAACCGCCTACCTACCTGTTTGTTCACAACCTCATTAAAAAAACAAAGTTGCTTTGCAATATTCGTATTTTTTATTTATATCCGGGCTCACACCGCCCACGCACGGCGTTGCCCCCCCCCTCCCACCACCCGCCCCCACCCCGGTTAATCGAGAGTTGACGAACATGAATTTAGCCGAGCTGCTGCGTGGTCCCGTCGTGGAGGGGCTGAGCAGGACGCGTTTAAATAATCTGACTTACGGCGCCGTGACAAGACGCACAATGGCTTTACTTCATCATCCGCGAGCGGCAAAAAAAGCCGGCAGCTTCTTACCGCCGAGGTGAGAATTTACGGCACGACGCTGATGATGAGCGGAGCGGAGCGTACGGGCGCGTATTTTCACACCGCGGTAAAGCGCGCTCGTTTCATGCTCTCGCCTTTAGTTTTTTTTTTCTTCTTCTGCCGTTCAGGAAATATCGACGGCGCGGATATAAACGCCCTCCGCGTGAGTCACGGCCGATAAATGTTAGCTCGTGTGAATGGGGCTGCGCGCGTTAGTGCGCGCGTTAGAACGAGAGCGTAGCGTAGGCCGGGCCACTGTGTGTGTGGTGCGTGTGTGTGTGTGCAGTCTAAAGGCAAACATTCCCCCCATGTAGCCTTAACAAGGCTAATTGAGCGAGTGTTGTTAGCGAGCACGTATTCATGTATTTGAATGTATGTTGAAATTCTTCTCCACCGTATGTCGCCAACCATGCTAATGGGAGGTGTGGAGGAGGGACAACAAACTCAACACAAACATCAGACAATAGCACACGGGTGGTGTGGCTGACGCCACAACCGGCCGCATTTGTCTCCCCAGTGCTGATGTTCACACACCGCACGAGGTACTCATCTAAGGCCAAGTCAACCTTGAGGATGCCCGCAGGACCGGTTCAGAAAATCACCGCTGATATTAGCCATGGCCGAGAACGGAACTCGGGCCGCCGTATTCGTAGCGAGCATGAGCTTTGGGGAGACAAAGGCAGCCGGGGGGGCGTAGAGCTGGCCACACTGGTATTCGTAGGTTTCTCGTGGATGGCACTTGCCCCACACGGGCGATCTTCGTGTTTGTCTCTTCGTCAGCGTTGGCAGGAGCCAACGTGAGATGGGGGGTGGGGGGTGGGATTCAAATCTTTTAGCTCCGGCAAAAAAACCCATTACCTCCTTGCCCTCGGCTGATGCCGACTCAGACATCAAGCCCTCCTTGCCGCAGCGATCAACTCTGCGAATGCAACATGACGCGCAGGACCCCTCGAGAGAGAGAGAGAGACGGGAAACAACACAACGCGTTATTAATCCCCGACAAGAAAGGACATTGATTTTGTTATTACACGACGAGTGTAATTTGCGATTAAGTTATTATGCAATTACGGGACCCACAGCAGAGCCAGGGCTCGAGTTATTTAGAAGACGTCGCTGCCGCAGTAGGAAAGTGGTCTGCCTGACATGACGATGATGACGACGACGACGATCACGACGATGATGGTAAACCACAGGATGGTCAGATTATTTGCTAATTTCTCCTGCCGCTTCTCATCGTTCAGCGTCCATTCAGCTTCCATTCCAGCTAAATTCGTTCAAGATTCACAATTTGGCAGTCACGACTGAAAGTGTAATAAAATGTAAAAAAAAAAAGGAACGTAGTTACATATTTGTTTTTGTCTCAAACGTGCATTATACTGTAAAATAATAACTTTGAGCCAATCTTCTTATTGGTTCTTTCGGTAAAGTCACGTAGAAGGGAAGTAATAAAATAATAAAAATAAAACGTTTCGGCCACAACGCAAGCAGCCGTCCTCAGGTGAAAACCAGGTCCGTCGAGGCGACAGAGTCTGAATGAAACAGCACACGAGCTTGGAGCATATATATAAGCTGGGCGCCTTGACAAAGGAATTTGCATATCAAGAGGAATTTAGCATAGTTATGGGAAATGCAGGAATGTGATTAGTACTACATATGCATGTCACGAAATCTTTAAATCAAAATTTTGAGCCAATCGTCAATCCACTGCTGCATTAAGACCCCCAATGCTGAGCTGGTCATGGGAGTAGTTTGACGGTATTTCACCCCGCTGCCCGGTGCATGCTGGCCAAGCGGAGGGGGGATGGGGAACGCTTCAGATCTCACTTGCGTCACTGACGTGAGTGCTCACCTCTCCGTATGTTTTCCAGAGTTGTCTCCTCTCCGGCGGGGACGGCGGTGCGGAACAGTTGGTCCGATTCGTCCGGGTGATGCCCGGTCCACAAAGGTCCCTCCTGTCGCCTTGAAAAGGCTGTTGGGGCAAGTTCTGTCACCACTTGTTGTGTTGAGTTTGGTTGTCCTTCCCCGCACCTCCGATGGACACGGTAGGCTACATACGGTGCGAAAGAAGTTCAACATACATACAACCGAGCACCTATGAAGGCCGTTGCGGCACACGAGGTGGTGGGTGGGCAGCACCACACCCGGCCGCCTTTGTCTCCCCAGTGCCGATGTTTACACGCCACATCAGGCACTCATCAAAATGCTCAGCCGACCGAGTGGAGGCCAAGGACCCAGTTGAAACATTCGCCACTGTGATATTCAGCGAACGGCGCTCTCCCCAACAGTCTGTTCAGAGGCTGTCCGAGGGAGGGGGGGCTTCGTCTTTGTTTGTGCGTGTGTGTGTACGCGCGTGCGTGCGACCCAGTGACAGCGAGGCGGTGGCGGCAGCCGCGGGAATCTCTGAATAAACACGGCGGTAATTGTCCTCCGCTGGTCACACGCCGCGTTCCTCCGACAATCCCACGGCAGAGCGGCGGCTCCCCAGTTAGCAGACCACGCTAACCAGGACGCGCGCGAGTTTTTTTGTTTTGTTTTGACGGTCGATAACAAAAACGCGCGCGTGCGGTTTGCGACGTCAGTCCTATGTCGCCAAGCTTCGAGAGCCGAATGCGAAAAAAGCGGCGCAGCGGTTCAGGAGAGAAAATGAGAAATGAGTGTCGCCCAAAACCGGTCGTCTCATTCGCCTGTGTTTAAAACCGGGACGACTGCAAGGCATGTAACGCCGCAGCTGTGCAAACTTCAAACGTAACCACCGTGGAACGGCCGTCTTCATTCTGCTCGTGCTCTCACTTAGTAGAATAAATAAATCAGTTTTACATTCGACAAAAAAAACTAATGGTAAAAAAAAAAGTTTTGCGTCTCAAATTTTTTTTGTAACCTGTGAGCCAAAATAAGTTAAACATGCTCCATGACGTCCAGCTTCAAGATCTATTAACGTTCTCCAAGTTCTAAATCGAATGTCGTCTTGCGCAAGAAAGGAATTATTTTATTTTACCTGCGCTGAACGTTTCGCCGCTGCCCTGCGCGCTACTGCTGAGAGCGCAGAAACTTGCATCGGTCTATTGAGCGAGCTTTCCAATCGCTCTTGTGGCTGCGTGGACAAAGGATCCATGCCTCTCCCCATCTGCGTTGCGGCCCGAGAGGACCCATCGGTGGTCCATTGTCCGAGCTGTCTGCCACGCCGTATGTCCCATGACGTACATACACGATAAGGCCAAAGTGCCCATCAATCATGCCGATGGAGTGCTCTTTCCGCTCACAGAGCAGGCCACTTCCAACCACCGCCCGTCCGTTCGCCTGCCCTCCCCTCTGCCCACCATCTACACGCCCAGCCACACCATTCAGTATCGCTCGGACCCCCGGGATGACCAAATATTATTTCTCATTTGAATTCCGGTGGCGAGAAACCGAACACCACGACACGCACGCGCTGGTGCGTACACACGACCGTTGTTCCCATCCTGTGGTCCGTGGACAAGGGCGTGGAAGGTGTCCCGCAGAACTGCTGAAGATGCTCCAACATTATTTTTTATCGCCAAACACCGCACGGTGGTCCGCATTAAATTATTTAGCAGCGATCGGCGGGACCAGAAAGGTCGGGAACTACCGCACTAAACACTTTCTGTCACCTCCCGATTAATTTATACAATCAAAAATGGGGGGGGGGGGGTTGGCCCCCCAAAACTTAATTTCTGCTTAAGGGCCCCCAATGGGTGAGCACCGCCGCAGGTTGGCTGGCTTCTAACTCGGTCCCCCCGTGCGGTGCCGTGTTAGAGGGGCATTGTGGCTCGGCATTAAAGCCACGGCATTGTCTTTCCACACTCGTGGCCGTTCAGGATTCCGCGGCGGGACAGGCGACCGTGCGCTCCAGTCAAGGCCAAAACTGCGGCCCACTTAAGGCAATCGGCAGAATCTCCGGGGCGTGCGCCGCCGTTGTCGCTGCCAACTCTGACACGGCTTACTCGGTTACGTCCGCAAACACGCTGGCCACGGAACGGGGCGGCTGCCGCTAATCAATTCTCGTTCCGGTGTCCAGCGACGCGGTAAACAATTTGTTTAAACGATTTAAAGATATTTTATTATTTTACCAAGGTAAGGCCCATGGAGCTACTCAGCTCTTTTCAGAAGCGACCTGGTTATCACAAATTATAACTCAACGAAGTGGCTTATCATGTGGAAATGCATAGCAGCCAAATACTCTAAACGCATGTTTTTAAACACGGAGGAGAAAACCCAAAGGACCCTGAGAAAAATCCACGCGACCAAATATAGAGCAGGCATCAGGGTTGGGATTGAACTCACGACCTCCAGTATACCAGGAGAGGTGGTTAATATCTCGCCACCGCGGCAGCCCTGTATCTGCATAATACTGAGTCTCTGCAGGATGAAGGCCTCCCCAGGCTATATAGAGGTGTTTATGACCACACCTCTTCGTCAGCGTGGGTTGACCCTGGTGCGAGGAATTAAATGCTCCCTACCACCGCCGTACCACCCCCCCCCGCCCCCCGGTCTCTTCAATTCTTCAATATACAGAGGAGAAAAACCAGAGGACCCTGAGAAAAATCCACGCGACCAAATATACAGCAGGAGTCAGGGTTGGGATTGAACTCACGACCTTCAGCATACCAGGAGAGGTCGTTAACATCTCGCAGCCTGCGCTCCCCTGGCCTGCGGGGCTACACCAGTGCAGTTGCACCGCCTGCACTCTCTAAAGCCAGACCGCTTGGGCCCATGTGCTAGAAGTTTGATTGCGATCCCTTACATAGGGATCAGGAGTTAACTTTGCCCCTCACATTAGGAATCGCAGGGGGGGGGGGCATCACCCTCCCATGCCATCCTCCCTAAACTCTGCCCAAATGGTTGGCTACATATGGCTGAATGCAAACAAACCCTCCAACGACGTCCACAAGCGAAGCGTGCGGCCGACAAGACGTCCCCCTCTCCAGTAACGCTTCTGGCCCGGCGGTTCGCACACCGCGCCGTGAACCCGGCCGACCCGAGTTCAAATGCCGGCCAAGGCTGACCGTCGGTGGCGAGTGATGCCCCTACCGGTCCTCCGACTTCGCCAACCCGCACTCACCGGCGCGGTGAAGTGCGCTCAAAACAACCCCCAGCGCCCTGTCACTTCTCGGGAGGTCTCCATCCAGCGGGAGACCGACGCGGGTGCCGGTGATAACAGCGAGGCGCCGCGGTGGCTAGGAGATGTGAACTTCCTCGCCTGGTATACAGGAGGTTCGTGGGGTCGATCCCGACCCTGACGCCTGCTGCTGTATATTTGGAGTTTGCGTCTCTCTTTCTCTGTCCCCGTGGTCGCGTGGAGTTTTTCTCCGGGTCCTCCGTTTTTTTTCCCATCCACATTTATAATCAACATGTGTTCGGGGTATTTGGCTGATATAAATGTCCACGCGATAAGCGGCTTCGTTGGGCTATCATTTGTGATGGCCAGATTACTTCTGAAAAGGAGCTCTATAGCTCAGTGGGCCTTACCTAGTAAAAGAAACATAGTTTAGTTAAGTTGAGCTCAGTCTTGGGATGCAGAGCTATCCCTTAGCAAGCACCACGTGCAATTTCTTGACCGACCGAATCAGCTTTACATACTCATGGAGTAGTCAAAATGTCTTGCCCTCAGATTTTAGTCTGAATAATCGAGTTTGAACGGCTTGCTCTGCACATTTTTTTCCCAGGTGAAACCCGAGAACCAAAGGTGCCGCTGTCATCAAACCCGCCGTCCGTCCGCTCACCAGCCCGGGCGCTTCGGTCCGCACGATCGATCGTCAACTTGCCGTTGGTCGCGGCGCTAAAAAGCTGCCGTCCGTAGGAACGGCTGGTGGGGGGGGGGGGGGGGGGCGCTCCACCCTCCCCCACCTCCGCGTTCCTCGGGTGGGGGTGGGGGGGGCAGGGCAGCCCACATGCTCAGGTGTTGAGTTATGGCCCAATCTAATGCGTCTTGAAATCGGAAGTGTGTGGTCCGCGCGCGGGCGCGTGCGCTAAACGGGTTTGCGCGAGCGATGGAAACGAATGAATGAAAAATGAGCCCCCCGTGCTCTCACAGCTGCCGCCGACGCCGCCGCCGCCGCCGCCGCCTCCTCCGCAGCGCAATGTGCGGGAGGGCGCTGATGTATTTGTTTTGCCGCTGGAAATTAAATTACGGGCGGGTCCGAGAGGGCTCGCCGAGCAGAATAATTCCGCATTATAAATTTGCGGTGTAAACTAATACATTTAGGCGCGGGTATTTCATGTAATTTCCGCGATCCCTTCGGACGGAGCGAAAGAGGCACCGCGCGCCCAGCGCGCGCGCCGTGATCGGGAGACAGAAGGCGCGCCCCCGCACGCGCGTTCCGCAGCTGGCGTCCCCCGCACATCTGTAGCCGCAGCCGTGGGATAAGCTGACCGCTCGCTCCGGCGACGAACCAACCCCCCCCCACCCTCCCCCCAACGCTCGCAAACTACCGCTGTGTGCCAAAACTAAAAATAACCAAATCCCATGCATGCACGGTGAACTTCTTTGACGCCGCACGCGGTCCTTGCGATCGCCCGCTCACGCCGCCGCTGCTGTTAGAAGGGCCTCCACCGCTGGAGACTCGAGGCCATGGGTGGCCAACTGGAGTCTGTCGTGCCGCATGCGTCTCTTCAATCCACCACGTGCGGCTCTATCGATGGGGCATGACGTAGAACATTCCATCACAGTAGTCAGCAAAGAATAATGAATATGTCCCGTGCTTTGCCGACAACTGTCAACATACATAAACCTAAACACGTGACTCTTTGCAGAACTCACGGATACTGTTTAGCTCTTGGTCTGTTACAGGTTGCCAACTCCTGCTCTAGACATTGTTTTGGCCTGCTCTGCCATGCTGACCGGAAATCTTGGAAGAGGTAGGAATACCCACACTTTACCCCATACATCCTAATATAAATGCGCACAGCACAGGAATTTTTTTTTCAATATACATGCTTTTAAATTGTACAGGTATTCATCGTTATACGGTGGTTTACGCACCAATCAGTGGCGAGTGACATTTCAAACGGTCCTCCTGGGTCCTTCACCTCGTCACCTAACCTGCAACGGACCAGTGTGGTGAAGTATGGTCAAGCATCTCTTTTGACCGAAGCAATAGGTGGAAGTCTTCATCCAGCACTTTACTGGCAAAGGACATGAAATAAATTCGAAATATCATTGCCAAGTCTCCGTGTTTATTAACTAGAAACATTAACAATGATCATTGTCAATTTGTGCCACACCCCTCTCATCCGCCCCCCAAAAAATAAAACCGTGGCCTGGAGGTCAAACGATGTGACTCATTGGGTTAGGGTCATCCTGAAATCTGGCGCTAAACGTTTTAACGTCGTACAATCAGTGTGAATCGAGCAGCTCGCCCAGTGAAGAGCATTACGTTCCAAGCCAATAAAACGTGGGCGATTCTCGGTCCCAATTGCTCGCAACACTCATCATCCGGATATATATAGAGCAGTAACGTAGATATTGAATTCAAAGTGGGGTGAGGTGGGGGGGGGGCGTGTTGGGGGGGGGGGATGGGTTTAGAATAAAGCAGATAAGAGCGCAAATT
Source organism: Lampetra planeri (assembly GCF_965212315.1). Lineage (NCBI taxonomy): Eukaryota > Metazoa > Chordata > Hyperoartia > Petromyzontiformes > Petromyzontidae > Lampetra > Lampetra planeri. Next base: position 2,104,041 of record NC_136145.1, on the reverse strand, counting down.
GTTTAAAAACCAACGCAGAGAGTGTCCGGTGGTGCGACGTGTAAACGTGAGCACGCGGCGGACAATGTTTGGCACAAACGGCGCTTCGCGTGATATATCCGCGGCAGCCGCGCTCGGTGGTAGCAATTGATATATACCGCGGGCAAAAAGCGACGCCGTTGTAATGCGCACGTCATTATCGCGGCAAGTGTGAGCGTTTCATTTTTATTTACGCGTTTGTTTATTTTACAGCGCAGTAAAAAAAAAGAGAGAGAGAGAAACGCGCCGTCTCCTCCGCAATCGCATCCAAATTTAATTATTCATGGCCGCCCAACAGTGGAGAGCCTATTAAAGGGGGTGGCTTAAAACACATCATTCTATTATTTACCACATTAAATTATACAACGCCGCTTAACTTGGACAAACGCGGAGGGGCTCGCCCGCTTTCCGCGCGATCCCCCCCAAAAAACGCGCAGGAGCCGGACGGCTCGGCAAAAGCGGAGGGGGGAGTAGGGGGGGGTGGAAAAGGAAAAAAACACAAACGACCTTCTAATTGATGGAGCCACAGGATGCAGGCCCCTGGGCAGCAGTGGAGCGATGTTATCTTAGCCCAGGGAACGGAGGACTCACGGAAAAGCGCTCCGGCGATTAATCTTGAGTCCACTAAGCTCAGAGAGAGCGAGAGAGGCGATGCTCGCACTCTCCCCGGAGCACCCTTCACCCAGCCCCCCATCTCCCCACCCACCACCCCACCCCACCTATACAGCCCCCCCTCCCCACCAAAGTTATGTGTCCGTAATTCCTGCCCGAATCCGTGCGGCGATGTAAACACAGCGGTGGCTACGAACGCCGCCACCGCATCTGCAGTCATCATCATCGTCGTCGTCGTCGTCGCCAGCCATGATCTGTCCACTGATGGATGGAGGTCACCTCAACAAGCCTTCGCCGTCTCTCTAAGGGGGTTGCGGTGGAACGATCCGCCGAGCCAATGCACACGAGCTGAACCTGATCGTCACTGGCCATGATCTATCTACTGCCTGATGGAGGCATCCCCAATCGCCGTTGCATAGTGTACGTATGTATTCTAGATTTGAAGCTTTCGTGACTGCAAGGATTCATATTCTTAGGTTTTTTCGGTAAAGTCACGTAGGTAAAAAATTAAAATTAATAAAAGTAAAACATATATATAATATAATAAAATATTTTATTTCAGTTTTATTTTACTTTTATTATTTTTAATTTTTTACCTACGTGACTTTACCAAAAAAAACTAAGAATATGTAGGTATGTATGTTTAACTTCTTTCGCACCGCGCGCAGTCAACCGTGCGAATCGGAGGTGCGAAATGCGGCAATCCATTCACCTTCCGCGCATGCGATGCAACAATCCGTCGAGCAGCCGAACACCAGCTGTTGTCACCGCTCCGTCTCCATGGCGGACGCCCTCTTGGAGTGTGATTCCCTGCAACTCCATCGCCAGCCTCGACCGCCGTCATCATCCCGCGTCCTGTACAAGTCCTCGTACCCTTCCCTTAACGGTAAATGCGACGTCTCAAACTTACGCATTTGCGCGTCGAAAATGCGGGCGCTCACAAATAACATGAAAAACATATGCGAATCTGAAAAGTGCGGGAAGTAGCACGCGGAGAGGTGCACGCCTGGAATTACGCTGAGAGATAGAAAGGGGAACCATTTGGTTTGGGGAACAAAACATACGACGTAATTTACGTTGGCCAAACATCCCAATGGATTCCTGCAGTATAAATAAATATTCCGATTCTGATTTAAAAAAGTGTTTTATTTCATTTTTATTTCTAACTACGTGACTTTACCGAAAGAACCAGAGTATGGATTCCTGCAGTCACGAAAGCTTCAAATCAAGATTGTTTTAATCGGTAAAACATTCATACTTATTACCGTTCATTGTTATCATCACACGCACGGCAAAAGTTGCGATGATGGAAATATCACAATTAGCCAGGAACTCTGCACAAAACGAGGCTGGATTTCGATAGTTGTAGCCGCATGTGTTTATCTCTTCCATCCTGGTCTATTGATTGATTTGCTTTATTTTACCAGGTGAGGACCAATTCAAAGGTCACCTGGGGTCAAGCGGTGGTCACCAGTCCAGTGCAGCAGACTGAACGCTCCTGGATTATGAACTCCACAATGATTATGAACTCATAGTAATAGGTTTTTACCCTTTCAACTGGTACAAAACTGACACCTTTATACAAGGCATCATGTTTGCAATAACTACAACACAAGCCTTTTGGTGTCATCTGGTCCAACACCAATGGAGACTAGGCTCTAAGAAAAGCTGTCTCGGGTGTGGACCAATCAACTTCAAGGACAGTGCATATCATTATCATCATCAAAGTTGTTTCTTTTTGTTTGCATTTTGACTGCTTGTGTTGTGGTTATTGCAAACATGATGCCTTGTATAAAGGTGTCAGTTTTGTACCAGTTGAAAGGGTTAAAACCTATTACTATATTTTGCCACTGGTAAAGGAGGTCTCATAGTGATTATGAACTCCACAATGATTATGAACTCCACAATGATTATGAGCTCCGCAATGATTATGAACTCCACAATGATTATGAACTCCACAATGGAACCCCACCACCCCACCCCCTCGTGGTTGACGACGCTCCCCCAACGCGTCTACGTTACCCCACACGAGCAAACGATTCAGAGGCGCTAGAGATTTGAAAATGGTTATTTCTGTCGTGATGCTTCCTGCACATGGAACAATATTGCATCTCTCTTCTAAAAACAAAGACACAAGAATCCTCACCCCCGTATAGCCTTACCAGACTGTTGGGGCAAGTGCTGTTAGCCAGCACCTATGAAAGGCCGGCACGGCGCACGAGGGGGTGGGTGGCCAACACCACGCTCTGCTGCCTTTGTCTCCCCAGTGGCCATGTTTACACACTGCACTGGGTGCTCATTTGAGGCTGTGTCGACCTAGGAGAGGCCCTGGACCGGTTCAGATAATCGTCACTGGTGTTGGCCGTGAGCGGGAATCGAACTCAGGTCGCCAGGTTAGCAGAGCAGGGCACTAACCACTACCTTCAATATGTGATAAAAGACTCCGTCAGGCACTGCTGGTCTCCGTTTGTCTTTTATTTAGGTTCTTTCTCCGCACCCCGCTGGTCTCCTCCGCAGACCAGCGTCGTCTCGCGCGTGCCCCGCACGTGCTCCCTCGTCAGCTCCTCCACTCTTCCTCACACCCCGCTGGTCCTGATCAGGGACCAGCGTCTTCCCTAACGTGCCGCACACGCTCCTCCGTTAGCTCCTCCACTCCCGCACACCGCTGGCTGACGGCGTGCTGAGGTCCTTCGGCCACGTGGCCGATGGCGCGGATCTCCTCTCACCACCCAACGTGGCTCAGCCTCTTAACTTCCCCAACTGCCACGATCTCTTCCGGGCTCCCACTTATATCCATTCCCCCCACGTGACCCTGACTCCTCCCCTTCCGGATCGTCGGATCCGGCCTTCTCATACTACCCTGCTGGCTCCGCTCCCATTCACCTCGCCTCCCATTGGAGCCGAGGTGAACGGTGGCCCCTCCCAATAGGGACCTGAGGACGGCTGCTTGTGTTGTGGCCGAAACGTCGTGATAATTAGTATAGAATTTTTATTATTTTATTATTTCCCTTCTACGTGACTTTACCGAAAGAACCAAGAAGAGCTGTGCGGTGTGAGTGTCGTGATCTTGTTTTGATCCTTCACCGCGTGCATTCTCACTCTTTCTCTTTTTCTCCACTGATTTTGTTACCCAGGTCTCCTTTGACGGAGAGGTGCTTGCTTAGTCTCGTTGAGCTCTCTCGTCTCCCTCTGAATAAAGGACGTTGATCGATTTCACTGATTTGTCTAAAATAAATGACGGCACGCGCGTGACCAAAAAAAAAACTACGTCTCAGTTAATCACAAACGCGACGAGCGACCACTTGGGCAGACGAATAAATAAAGGCGCACGGCATCACGACGTTCCCACCACACGCAAACGTCATTCCTTTCGCGCCACGATTTGCGTGACCCCTTTACCCAGACAACAACAACGACAACAAAAACTTAAAACCGAATTCTCCCATATACGAGACCATACGACCATTTTTTTTGTTGCTTCCCAAACGCCACTTATCATGAAGTGCGCGCGCTCACAGGTGCGACCTTGGGAAGACAGCCAGGGAGGCTTTCTCGAGCCTTTGGGAGAAATTCGGATTTCAGAGCCAACAAGCCACCATCCATCATCTGCTGCTGTCCCCCATACACCACTCGCTTCCTGGTCACATACACTCAGCCCTAAGCCCCCTCCCCTCACCTCGTATTAACCTCCCCCACCCCCTCATATTAAACAGCGGGGCAGGCAACAACCTCATAAGCAATAGGGGCAAGCGCAGCGTGCCACGGTGGAAAGCCACCCGATCCGAGCAGTGGGAACTCGGATTCAAAACCAGAGCCTGTCTGCGGCTACATCGGCACACCCGTCCCTCGGGCTACGATCGTTTCCAAATGCGGTTGGCGGGGCTGTGGAGTTGTCGGTAGACTGGAGTAGAGCACCGCAGGATGGCGTGGTGATAATCTGGTATGCAAGAGGTCGTGGGTTCGATCCCGACCCTGACGCCTGCATATTTGGAGTACGCGCGTGCTCCCCGTGGCCTGCGTGGATTTTCTTCCGGGTCCTCCGGTTTTTCTCTCCACATTTAGAATCAACGTCACGCGTTTAGCGTATTTGGCTGCTCTAAATTTCCACGCGATAAGCCACTTTATTCGTGGCCAGGTCGCTTCTGAAAAAGAGCTGTATAGCTCAGTGGGCCTTACTTGGTAAAACAAAAACATTCAAAAATAAAAACAGGCGCACAACGAGTATCCACGGCCATAACGAGTGGTATACTGGAGGTGGTGTGCTGGGTGCAGATAATATTTTTCAGGGTCACTGACTCCAAACGGACCCGGCAATGAGGAAATAACGTGGCGGCGGAGTGGCGCTGTAACTCAGAAATTACGAACACGGCCGCGTGGCCCGGCCAGCGGGCATCCCGGCCGCGTTCATTACGATGGAAAACACGCGCAGAGTGAGACGCATAAAACACACGGGCGGTAACCGCCACCGCGGGGGCCCACTCCTCGACACGTCTCTCGCCTCCCAGCGTTTAATTTAATTAGGCCGCGCTCAAATGTGGGTTAACATCTCCCCCCCCCCTCTCCCCAATATTTAGTGCCGGGAAGCTCCCCACCCCTCCCCCACCGATCGCGCCGCGAGCGACTTGGCGGGGCCGGGCCCTGGGTGGCCCGCCCAGACGATGATACATCCCGGCTTGACCTCATGGCAATGGGACATTAAATGTGATTTCCATTACGATGATAGTTAAAGGTACAAGGTGACTCCCGCGCAAGAGACATCGTGACAGATTGCGCGCGCTGTGGTGACAGCCACGAAGACAATACCATCCCAGGGGCTGCTGGTGGTGGCCTGGACTGCATCGTGGCTCGGGCTCGCCGGGATTAGTCTCTCCCCCACCCATCCCTCCCCCCCCCATCCCTCCCCCCCCACGTGCCCTCCAACTCAAACATATTTACCAGTTCGCGTTGAAACGCGAAGCAGTAATATGGCCCACAGGGAGAGAGAGAGAGAGAAGTTGTGTTCGGCTCCATCATCGTTCATGAGCTGATGGAAGCGACAGATAACAATGACGATGATGATGGCAACGATGATAATGATGATGATGATGACGATGATGATGGTGACAATGATGGTGGCGATGATGATTGCAATAATGACAATGATAATGAGGATGATGACGGCGATGATGTAGACCTGGCCTAGTCAGCGAATTCTCTGGAAGCTGGACTCGGCGGGAGAGGGCTCAACGTCACCACCGGCAGCACCAGCAGTTGGTCACCTGCCAGTGACATCATCGGTGACCTCTGGCCGTGTGGGTGGACAACAGGCTCTGCTCATAGCAACCTTGTGCTCTCCCGCTTTCGGAAATTAACATATATAAACAAATATTTTACATTTCATCTCCATACAAGAAATATCTGTACCCGGCTACCGATGGCGATCTGGGTACAGCAGACGGCAAGATAAACAGCGCAAGAGCTAAATCATCAGTATGCACTATGGTGAACTTCGTTTGCACCATACGTAGCCAACCGTGCGAATCAGAGGTGCAGCTGGAAGGACTAAAACATAAACACACAAAGCAAGCTCTAAAGAAATGAGTTATAAATCTAGATTTAAACGTGCAAAGGCTCCAGCGGTTTCCTAATAACGGAAGGAATATCCTTCCAGACGGCCGCCGAAGCGAATCTGAAAGCGTGCTATCCGGTAACCGCCTTTGTAACCATCTTCATCGTAAAATTATTCTTATATGCCAGGCCAGAGCCAAAGTGATCAAGAGTCTCTTTGTGATGGAGGAACTCGGGTTACGGAGCAATACCGTCAACATGTCAACAAATCTTTAATATTTTACAATTAATTATCATCGGCCGTCATCTATCCGCTACTTCAAAAAGGCCTCCCCAAACTGTCGTCATCCCTTGTGATCTCGCAAAGCAACAATGTAACTGATTTTGTCGCTCCATCTTCACGGTGGATGACCCTTAATGGCACGTTTCCCTCCTTTGGCTGTTGCTCCGTTATTAGTCTCGACCAATGGCCATCCTCCCTTTTCAGTGACGTGGGCTGCCCAAACCCCCGTCTTATTCTAAAATTCAATACGATGACTCTAACTTGAGTTCCTCATCCATTTGTTTCACTTGCTGTCTCTCGGTGTAATTCCAAACGTGCGTCTCTCCATGGCTCTTTCGTTCCTGGCCACGGCCAATATCAGGGGCATATATATCTGAACCAGTCATTGGCCTCTCTGAATTCAACTTAGCCTTAAATGGGCACCGCGGTGGCGAGATGTTAACTACCTCGCCTGGTATACAGGAGGTCGTGGGTTCGGTCCCGACCCTGACCGCCTGCTGCTGTATATTTGGAGTTTGCATCTTCTCCTAGTTGTCGCGTGGATTTTTCTCCAGGTCCTCCAGTTTTTACCCTCCACTTTTAGAAACAACGTGCATTTTGATTATTTGGCTGCTATAAATTCCCACGTGATAAGCCGCTTCGTTGAGCTATCATTTGTGACAGCCAAGTCGCTTCTGAAAAAGAGCTATATATGTCAGTGGCCCTTTTCGGCTAACATAAAAACAAATATTAGTAAAAAAATGGTTTCGTTTTATTTTCGTGTAAAACATGAGCACTGGGGAGAAAAAGGTGGCCGGTTGTGGTGCTGACTAGACCACCCCCTTGGGCGCCATGCCGGCCTTCGTAGGTGTTCGCTCACAGAAATTTCTCCAACAGCCTGTGTGGGCTACACGGGGGATCTCTGTTCCCGTGAGCCCACGTGATCCTTTCGCTCGCCTGACAGATGTGACCACTGGGCTCCAGTCCAAACGTCCTCGTGACACCGAGAGCACTGCAGCCTCTGGAGGTGAATGTGTAGCCCAGAAGGCCAATACTGTCCTAGAAATACTGACACGGCCGCTCTGAGACCCTGGATTTGAATCCTGGGTTTCAGGCAGCTGTGACCAAACCGAGGTCTCACATGAAGCGAGTCGATGGTCTCAGCCCGGTCACCACTCACTGCACAAACAATGAACCCCATCGCATTATAGATATGCCGTGGAGTGGAGCGGTGGTACGGCGGTTAACACACTGCATGATAGCCCTGTCAACCCGGGTTCGAATCCTGGCCACAGTTTAGATGGGTGGAGAGTAAAATATCAACCTGTCCTGATCTCCACCCTTTAATATATCACCAACCCACACTGACCAGGGCGATGAAGTATGGTCAAACAATGCTCACGACCGACACAGCATTGATAAGGCCTTCATCCAGCAGTATATTGACAATGCGGCTACAAATCACCATTATTATTATTATCAGACAAAGCAGAAGCTTTCGATGTATTGAAATGATTTACTATTTTTCTTGGTAAAAGAAAGTAGGCTATAAAAATGCATCGTAATATTTTGTTCCCCCCCCCCCAAAAAAAAAACAAGCCAGGTTGTAATAGATAAAAATATATAAAAAGCCCAGTATACATTATATAATTTACGGTCTAAAGTCCCGGTACTAAAAAGGCAACCCATGCGTGCGGACGCACAATCGATGGGAGCACAGCAGCGGGTCATCGTGGGGCACACAGACCCTCACCTGGACAGACTCCGGCATCGACGGGGGCTGGGGGGGGAGCCCTGGGAGGAATTTGATGTCTTGTTCCAGCAAAAAAGTTCCGCACTTCTTTGTTTATTTATTTCAAGCCCTCTGTGCTCTCGGGCGGATCGAGGTCGTGATGCCGTTTCTTATATTTTACCACCACCTACCGCGGAGAGCGTCAAGCGCAAAAGAGCGATCGCGAAAGGAAACGCACGGAGGCCCCCGTTCGGCGCATCCCGGATTGCATTTCGCACGACGTCTCGAGACGTGCCATCCTGCCGCATCATTGCATCGCGTACAAAAAATATACGGGGCCCGTGTTACCTTTCTATAGATGCGCCAACCCTTATACTGACAGATATAAAAACACCATATAAAGATACTGTTTGGGGGGTCGCGCGGTCAGAAGGTCGCGACCTCAAATCCTGGTCTGTTGTTGGCAAAGACCATCAACCCCCCCACCCCCACCAGGGTCGATAAAATAAAGTACCACTTCGTAGTGAAGTGTGATAACCATTCCAGCACGGCAGGCAAGGGTGCTGCTTGTCAATTCGAATTTCGGGGCTCGCTGGCTCTCTTAAATAATGTGAATGTTAACGTCGTAGATGCTTCTAGATTTGAAGCTTTCGTGACTGCAAGGATTCATACTCTTAGTTCTTTCGGTAAAGTCACGTAGGTAAAAAATGAAATTAAAATAAATAAAATTATTATTTTATTTTTTATAAATTTTAATTTCATTTTTTACCTACGTGACTTTACCGAAAGAACTGAGAGTACGTCGTAGATGCTGCCCAGGTGTGACGGTGAGCAGTTGAAAAGACAGCGCTCGTGTCTTAAAGCCCCACATAATTCTGTAGACCCCCGGCAGTATCAAGCGAGTCGACCGGCAGGTCACGTGTGCTGGTGTAAGGTATGGGTGGGGGGGGTACTCCCACCTCTTACAAGACGTCAGGCCAGCGTGGGGAAGAGTAGGCCAAAAACACACCGAGCGGGGCTCTCTCTTGAGCTCTCTCCATTGAAGGTAAGGAATTGCAGGGCTGCACATTTGCCATGTATTGTGTGTGTGTGCTTATGATGACCACTGTGAAATTCCGATCCCTTGTGACCGGGCTGCTGCGTGTGGGCCTATAAGCAGGGCTGTGTGTGTGAAGTCACATGTCCCCCTCGCTCTGGCAATGCTGATATTGCACGCGACGGGGAGAAGTTGCAATCACCGCGCCCCCGGCCGCCAGCCAGAATCTGTATTTTCATTTATAACGGAGGTATCTGATGAGCTATGAAGCCCTCTTCACCTGCTGCTGATCTTGACACAGAGCACGAGGTATAATGGTACTCACCATTGTAATGGTACTCACCGAGTCGACCTAGGGGAGTTCACAGAATCCGTTTTGGATATCGCGTGTTGATGAATGTCAGCTGTGGATGGGAATTGAACTCAGGTGGCTGGGTTCGTAGTGCAGAACGCTCACCATCATGCCACCACCGCTCGGCAGTTACCGAACGCCTGTGAAGGGCGGCACAGCACATGAGGTGGTGTGGCCAGTACCATGCCCAGCCGCCTTTGTCTCCCTTGTGGTGATGTTCACACGCCACGTACTCATTTGAGGCTGAATGGACATAGGCGAGGTCCAGGACCAGTTCAGATATTCGTCACAGAAGTTGGCCGTGAATGGGAATCGAACTTTGGGCCGCCGGGTTCGTAGTGCAGTGCACTAACCACTGGACCACTCCTCCCCTGTATCCCCCGCACTTCCAATTCGCACAGTTGGCTACGTACGGTGCGAAAGAAGTTCTACATACATGCATGCCCGCGCACGCACATGCACGTACATATCCAGAGATTCAAAAAGCAAAGGCACACAAACCCTTCATCAACCCGTGCTCAACGCGGGCGCGCGGGGTCAGGCAATAACGAATGAATGGAGGTTCGGGGGTGCTTGTGCTGCTGTAGCGGCGATGACGGTGGGGTGCAGGAGGCCAGGGGCTGCGATGATCCGCTCTCTCACAGAGAGGAGGCTCGCAACAAGGCTCGGCTCAAATCAGCAAACACCACTACACTTCAATATACGTTAAGTGCGCATGGCTGGGCATTGTGCAGAACACCCTGGAAACAAGGAGGACTCCACTTAACGCCTTTATGCGCAGTCTTTGAGAGGCTCACCTTTTGACCTTCGGCAAAATGAAGACTTAAAAAAAAAACTGTGCTCCGAGCATGCGCGCGCACACACGCGCACGCACACACGCGCACGCACACACTCGTGCATTCAGGCTCTCTCTCCATTGCACAGCCCCCTATGCTGTACGTGCACGCGTGCATGTGTGCATGTGTCTGTGTGTGCAGAACGTGGGGAGCGATAGTGTAGCGGTTAGCGGTGTGCTATGAACCCGGCGACCCGGGTTCGATTCCCGCTCACGGAGCAAAATCATTGACGATTATCTTAACCGGTCCTGGGCCTCCCTTAGGTCGACTCAGCCTCAAATGAGTACCCGGTGCGGTGTGTAAACATTGCCATTGGGGAGATAAAGGCGGTCGAGCGTGGTGCTGGCCACCCACCCCCTCGTGTGCCGTTCTGGCCTTCATAGGTGCTCGCTAACAGCACTTGCCCGCACAATCTGTTAAGGCTATACGGGGGATCTTTGTCTTTGTCTTGTGTGTGTAGAACGAGCTCAGCGACTCGAGCTCAATTCACTCAGCCTCAAATGAGTACCTGCTGCGGTGTGTAAGCATCGCCACTCGGGAGACAAAAGGACGTGGTGCTGGCCACCCACCCCCTCGTGGTGCCGTGCCGGCTTCCCTAGGCGCTCGATAACAGCACTTGCCCCAACGGTCTGTTAAGGCTACAAGGGGGATCTTTGTCTTTGCAGAGCAGTAGCGCAGTGGTTAGCGCGCTGCACTATGAGCCCACCTACTTAGTTGGTTTTCGATCATGACCGTGTTGGTTATTGGTGTTGGTTATTGGTGTTGGTTGTCTAGGTGCAAGAACCAGTCTTGGGTTCTACCGATGTCGTCTGAGCCTTAAAGTACCTGGTGAAGCGTGTCACCATCAGCGCTGGGCAGGCAAAGGCCGCCGTGCGTGGTGCTGGCCACACCACCCCGTCATGCGCCGTGCCGGCCTTCATAGGTGCTGCTCGTCAATGTTGATTTTCTGATAATAAAGTTTTTTTTTTGGGTTAGATCGCGTAAATATAAATGTGCCGTTAACCGACCACCACCTCTGACAAGGCAAATTAGTCAATTTCGTCACGTCAACAAAACGTGACAATGATTCGCTGAAGAATAAATCCACAACATTTACAATCTGAGTGCAAGGTTTCACTGGCGTTTTCAACCGGCTTCATCGAATTGTGAAAAGATCTTCCTGCTCTTCCCTGAAAAGTCGATACGAGGAGGGTGGGGGGGGGGGGAGATCTTTGCCTCCTTCGCACGTGGAAAGCTGTTACTGATACGTACGTGGTAGACAAACTAAAAAGGTGAAGTTACACTTCCCCGTGTACGGTGAGCCTCGCCGCAGACCGTCAGGTGACACGGAAACGCGAGACGACCGGGGGGGGGGGGGGGTCAAGAGACTCGAGTATTTATTTAAATGAGCCAACACGTGAAAAAAGCTAATACATTCTGGTCGTGCATTTGTGAAACACACAAACGTATAAAAATCTAATTTTATAACAGATAACAGCAATACGCATACAAAGATGCCCCATATAGCATTAACAAACGGTTGGGGCAAGTGCTGTTAGCGAGAACCTATGAAGGCCGGCATGGCACACGAGGGGGTGGGTGGCCAATACCGTGCCCGGCCACCTTTGTCTCCCCAGTGAGGATGTTTACAAACTGCACCAAGTACTAATTTGAGGCTGAGTCGACCTAGGGGAGACCCATGACCAGTTCATATCATCGTCACTGGTGTTGGCCGTGAGCAGGAATCGAACCACGGTCGCCAGGTTAGTAGAGCAGCATGCTAACCGCTCCACTACCGCTCCCCATGCACAAGCACGCACTGTTAGCTTTCGTAAATGTGTGGCCAAAACAAGGAACAACATCGGTTGGCTGGTGGTGTTTTTTTTGTGTTCTCAGTGATGTTCTCTAACCAGTGATCATAAACAGCGATGCCTGTTCTGGCAGAAGGCTGGTCTCCCGGGAACCTGAAATTATGTTGTTGTATTAGTTTACATCGCTGTCCACACAGCTGCGCACATTCCTTTGTACGTGATTTGTGGGCCGCTTGTGCTGCTGCTGCGTGCTGCCATGCATCGAAAGAAAAATGAGAAATAATAAAATCGTGCGGAAACCGACGCGCGGAGGGGGCAGGGGGTGGGGTGCCCAATACGATCCTGCTCCCACGACACGGGGTTGGCGAATCGCTGGAGGACGGGAGCCACCGCGTCTGCCGCTCCCAGTTGAGCCCCGTGGCGGTGATCAGCGACAGCGTGCGTTCGCGTGTGAGCCACGATGAGATGGGAGGGGGGGAGGGATGGCCGGGGATGAGGGGGTGGTGGTGAAGATGCATTTATGCGGCGTGTGAAGCCAGCGCAACCAGGGCAGAATGTGAATAATGTGAGCCTCCCTGGCCTCCACTCCCCCCCCCCCCCCCCCGAGAACACACACACACACACAGTGTCTTCTTGCAGACTGGAGACGCAGCTACAGCGGCCTGGACAGGGCTCCGAGTGCGCGCTGCGTCTCTCCCTCCAGTGTGGCGGGACGCTCTCCTCTCTTTGTGTGGCAGCGGCAGTGGCAGGGCGGTGGCGACGGTGGTGTAGTTAGTGGTGGCGTAGTGGTGGCGGTGGCAGTGATAATGGTGGTGTAGTGGTGGTGCCAGTGGCGATGGCGGTGGTGTAGTGGTGGTGGCGTAGTGGTGGCGGTGGCAGTGGTAATGGTGGTGTCGTGGTGGTGGTGCCGGTGGCGATGGTGGTGGTGGCGGCGGTGGTAGTGGCGGTGTAGTTGTGGTGGTGGTGGTAGCCGCTAACCGTCCCTGGGGACGCACGGAGCGAGGTCAAAACGACAAGCTGCTGACGCCATGCGCGGTTTTTATCCCCTGCCAAATTAATCGGCGATCGTGTCGCGCAAACGGACGCCGAGCGGTCTGCGCACAGCGAAACACGCGTTGCACCGCAGTTACAGATTTGCGCAATCTTCCTCTTATCCGCTGGTCTATTGCCTCCGACGCCGATTATCCGCGAGGGCTGCAGAGTCCTGCAAATACTCATCATCCACAGGTCCCCTATTCTTCATAACACCTGCGATTAGTCGCAATTTTTTTGCGGATGATCAGAGTACATTTGTGGACAAAAGGAGCAATGATGTTTGCTCACCGCAAGAATAATGGGAGAACGATTGACTTATCGTCTTCATCCACCACCATCATCAGCAATGACGATGGTCTTTAAAATATCAGGACCAGAATATCTTCTTGGTTCTTTCGGTAAAGTCACGTAGAATGGAAATAATAAAATAATAAAAATAAAACGCAATTTTTTTTTAAATATAATTATTAATATAATATAATTATTATTTCCATTCTACGTGACTTTACCGAAAGAACCAAGAAGATGAATCCCTGCAGTCACGAAAGCTTCAAATCGAAAAAGGACCAGAATATTTATTTACACTGGAGGAATCCGATGAGCTGTAAAGCTCTTTTTTCACAGACTCCTAAGGAACGATGCAGCCCAGCCAATGACATCGAAGCCGGCCACCAGGCTGAGGCCGTCAGTTCGCTCCGCTTTGAGACTCCGTGGCGGCGTGTCCCGCTTGGCGCACGATCGATGTGCGAATGATCTTCCACCGCAAGTTCCCGCTCTGAATAACTGCGCGAGCGCCTCTCCAGAAGCAATTTGCCATTTCCCAACCCTCGCCGTGGCTATTGAGGAGGCCCTGTGCACGGCGTCACACATTTCCCCTAACCTTGACCCCCCCACCTCCCCACCTCCGCCAACGGACTCACAAAAAAACATTCGTTCCAAAATGTGGAGCAGATAAGCGCAGCATTCCTCTGGTCGGCGATTAACCATGCGGGTGATCACGTGAGCGATCACGGGCAAGAATGGGGACGAGCGCTCTCCGATAACGCGGCGCGGGTTTTGTTCCGCGCGGTGACGGTTCCCAAGGAACAGAGTCGAAAGAACAGACGAACGTCCTCAAATCCAACCCCAGGGTGCCTCTGTACCACCCAGCAGGAGAAACGGGTTTACACTGCAGCTCGCCGATCCGCAGGTCGCGTGGTTAAGTGTGGTTACTCTGTCGCCAGGATGTCTGGAGGGGGCTCTCTGCTCCTCTATTGGAGGCCCTTCTGCCGGCAGTGGCGTGAGCGAGCAATTGCAGGGCTGCGCATTTGCCTTGGAAGCATTGCACGTGCTAGCATCCCACTGGTCAGGTTATTTTTTAACATGCTCACACGGACAAAGATCCCCCCGTATAGCCTCAAAATGCTGTTGGGGCAAGTGATGTTAGCGAGTAGCAGCTATGAAGGCCAGCGTGGTACAAGAGGAGGGGGGGGGGGTGGCCAGCACCACACCCGACCGACTTTGTCTCCCCAGCGGCGATGTTTACACACCGCACCAGGTACTCAATTGAGGCTGAGTCGACCTAGGGGAGACACAGGACCGGTTCAGATAAATCGTCACTGGTGTTGGCCATGAGTGGGAATCGTACTCGGGTCACCAGCGCTAACCGCTACACTATCGCTCCCATCCATCCTCACGCTCGCTCACTCACTCACACGTTCCTGTCAGCTTGTGTCCGTCAAGCAGAAATACTCATTGCCAGAGCTTGGCACAGGCTCCTTCTGATGGACAAACACTTGACTCTCAACATTAGAGCATATACAACCCGAGCAGACATGCATTTAATGACGCTACTAATAATAACACTTCTTCACACATTCCCACAGCCACTGAAACGTCCGTAAGATTCACGCGTGGAGATGCGGGAGGGGAGGGGGGCGGAGGGGTGAAAAGAAAAAGTGGATTCCAAATTAATAATCCACATCGGCCCATCAATCATTTCCCATCGTGTAATTTGAATTACTTATGGTTTGTAAAACTCTATTATCTGCGCCATTTGCCGGGGAGCATATTGGATCGTATGTTTTCCCTGCCTGAACAAATAAGCTTTCTGAGATAACAGCGATTTATGGCTCATTATTATCTGAGCCAGCGGACTCTATCCATTAGGCCCCAGTTAGCGCGCCAGCGAGCGGCTGCCACCACCACCGCCGCCGCTGCGGCTGCTGAGCGGGCGACGGACCCCCCCCCCCCTAGAGCGCCGGCAGGGATCCTCCGATGCCTGCGCCACGTGCCCCCCCCCCCCCACGCCGAGCTACCCGGCAAATACCACCACCGGCGGTCGCGCCATTCATCACGCCGGGGTGATGCCCGCCCTTAAAACGGGCATTGGGCAAAGGGGGGGTGCACGCGTGGGGGGCCGTGGTGGGAGGGGGGGCACCGTGGGTACGGGGGGGGGGCATCCCGATGGAAGGGAGACGATGTCGGGCAGTGCCGTCTATTTAAATCTGGAGCAGTGGCATTGCCTGGCCTGTGCAGGGGTTTAGAAAAAGCAGAATACGCATATATATTTAAATAAATGTAATTAACCAGTGTAGATGAAATTTTACGATAGTTGAATAAATGTTTGACGAAAGTCTCAGAACAGAAGGTGAATTGCACTTCAAAGCTGTGAAAATACAATTTACAGCGGAACGCCGAATAACCGCGGTGATATAGGTGGGGGCTACGGTGGACCCCATGAATCACAACACAGATGGTTGAGTTTTCTCGCCGCACAACTCCAAATATTCGCAAACAATGTGCATCATTTCGGAATTTTGCCCCAATCGATTGTAGGAACTGCCACGAGCCGCGCTGCTAATAATTCACCGTTATGCAATTTCTGGAACGGAACGTGGCAAGATCTGTTGGTTCCTTCCCGAATGCGTTTTTGCCCGCATCTCCCGGAATTCGAGATGGGCAGAAAGGGAGGCAATGCGCAGGCGGGAGCCGTGACCGCCGTCAAAACGAGCCAGGATGAAGCTCAGGATGGATGTATGCATGTTGAGGTTGTTGCGTGTCGTACGTTGCCAGCCGTGCTATTCGGGGGTGCAACTGCTACCTGGAAAACTCTCTCGCTGGTGACGACACAACCGATTCCCACATCCCCAACCAAAGTTTTCAATGCAGAATGAAGATTGCCCAAACTAGTTTCTTCCTAATTTACGAGACTGCGAGAGGCGGCAAAGGCTAGGGGGAAAAGGGGGCTTTCATCCAGCAGTGGATGGAACATGGCTGTTGATGGCGATGAGGATGAATAGTATGATATTTACGTGCCGTGTTGATCGCAACTCGAAGTTCTGGCCTCAAATTCAACGAGAGATCACTGCCCCTCGATTCACGCTGGCCACGTGCCCTCTTCGCTCCGAGTTTCACGATCTCGCCCCTTTGCCCGCGTGGCCTGCTTCTTCTTTGCCAGCGGACGGTTCTCTGCCTCCCATTGGCACCGACGCAGCGACACGGCCTTTTGCTTCCGAACGGCAATCAATGAGTGAGCATTCGGTGTCGTACATCATTAGGGTCGGTAGATTTGAACGCAGCGGCCCGACAATAATTGTAATCACAGTGCGGAGTTATTACCGGTGTGGGGCGGTGTGCCATCTTCTGGCACCTCGATCCCATTTTTGACAGCAAGCCATTCGCATCAAATCTCGACGCAATGAATTGTCTTTAATCGTTATTATTGGTCACCTATAATAACGTAGATGTGTATCTACAGACAGCGTCGAAATGCGAACGCGTGTCCAGGCGCCCCACAGACACAGTGCATGTATGTTGAACTTCTTTTGCACCGTACGTAGCCAACCGTGCTAAATCGGAGGTCGCCGTGTTTGAGAGAGAGGCACGTCAGTCGTAGGCAAAGGAAAGAAAAACAAAATGTCTTGATCCTTGACTTGAGCAGAGGCAGGGAGTCGAGAGCCCAGACTGCTGAGGGATGGCGCTTCCAGACGATGGGGACAGCAATGGTGTAACGATGAATCTGTGCATCGTTGCATCGTCACACTGCTAGTTTTGACAAATTTAGCGGACCGAAGCCTCCGGCCCTTAAGGAGTAGTAGATAGATCGCAGCTGATAGCAAAAAGATGAGTGAACCGATAGCTGGGGGTAAAAAATAGCCCAGTTTTGGGGGTTATGTTTATCCGGCCTCTATTTTTTTTTTAAACATCCATGTGCGAGACGAGATTTCTGAGCAAAGCAATGAGCCAGAAAATATTCCAGCAATCCCACAACCACTCCGCAATGCAATGTCAAACCGCCCCCCACCCCACCGTACCCCACCGCTGCTCCACTCCCGACCCTCCGCTTTACGAATGATGGAGTGATGGAGGCTCGGAGGACGAGGAGTGAAGTGTTTCCCACTCGGCGAGAGCGTGAGTGACGCAAGGCGCTGGGCTCATTGTTGAGCACGCAGTGCAATGTCACCTGTTGGAATTCCACGCCAAGGTCACGACACTTGAACCCCTACATCTCTGCACGACCCAGTGCCCCCCCCCCTCCCCTCCCTTCAGAGATGGTGGGGAGGGGGGGGGGGGCTCCGTGAGTACCGAACGTTTAAACTCAATCGGGGGGGGGGTGGGTGTGGGTGAAAAGCCGCGCGAAGACCAAGGCTGACGGGCTTAAGAAAAGCGTGCTGATCAGTCAACGATAATTATTCAGTTGAACACGTCGGCTTTTGCGACCAATATGATCCACAATAGAGGTTCATAATAAAATCTCTATGATGAACGATAATTATGGTAACGGTTATCGTTCACAGCCCCTTTGTCAGTCCACTTGATGCGCGGAGAAAGCCCCCCCCCCTGCGTGTCAATCACGAGGGTTGTTTGACCATACTTCACCACTCTGTGCGGCTCGATGAGGGGTGTGGCCGACGACCGGTTCAGATTATCACTCATCACCGACGTTAGTCGCGGTCGGGAATCCAAACGCGCCGGGTTTATAGCACGGGGCGTTAACCGCTGCGCCACCGCTCTCTCCACCCCCACCCCTCCCCCTAGTCAGTAAAAGCCACCGTCGTCAACTTCATCATGATAATCGCCCATTGGCCACTCCACCGCTGGGTGAAGGGCTCCCACAAGTCGTCGTCACCTCTCACGATCTCCAATCGTCAGAAAACATCATCCGTGAATTGCTTTAGCGGAGGGCTTCGGGGAGGTGGTGGGGGTCGATGTGGAGGGGGTCGAAGGTCGGGAGGGGGGAGATTCTGGTCAGGGGAGCGCGATGGGAAATATTTCACCACCAAGGCTGAATACCAGGCCAGGCATACGCAACAACAGCAAACATTTCCTTATTAATATTGTTACTGCTGGCCCGTGAAAAATGGTGACGGCATGGGGGGGCCTTCATCCAGCAGCGGAGTGATCATTGACGATGATGATGATGATTGGCATATGAAATTTAAGTCTGGCTTATTCCCAGCATCTTTCAACTTTTTCCGTCCAACCATGTCCCAAAGAGGGCCACAACCTGTACACAACAACACTTATTTATTATTGTGATTACAAAAAAAAGATATTATCAATCGATTCCAAGCGCCGTTGTTTGTTTTTTGTCACGTGCACGGCAGTAGCCCTCGGCAGAGTTGCGATTGAGAGGGGGGGTGGGAAGGGGGGGGGGGCTGTGGTGCCGCTGAGTACGAGGGGTCAGGTTCGACTCCGAGGGCTTAAAGGTCACACCTCAGGGTCAAAGTCAATACGTTACATGCGCCGCCGTGCAGGAGCAGAGCACGGACGCCCCATGAAAGAGACAGAGAGAGAAGGGAGCGAGGCCTCCTCCTCTATCACCGCAGGGTCAAAAGACCACAGTGGTCACGACTAACCATGTAGCAGCGTGAACTTGTTTAAAGGGGGGCATACACAATCTCAGGGGGGGGGGAAGGGGGGCACTACACGGTCAGTGTTGAACAAACTTCAAATGAATGATGAATGCTGCGATCGGCTTGCGTCCACCGTGCATTCTGCTCCCACTCTCGCCCCGCTGTGTTGCGTACGAGGAGGGGCTGCCATGTCACCGGTGTTAGAAATGGCAACAGTTTTTTTCTCTATAGTTATAGCATTTTAGAAGAAGGGGAGGGAGATGGGGTGGGAGCCCCTTCCAGCCACTCCAACGCTCCGGTGCCGATCGTGACCGACAAAAATAATGAACAGCAAGCGACGATATCCAACCACGCGACGGACAGACCGATGGACCGACGGACGGACCGACAGACGGACTTGACTTTTGGATGCACGGATGGAACGGCAAGCGCACGGCGCGCGACAGGGCCCCGTACGTCATGCGGCGGGCATCAACATATCATTCTCCTTTATACGCGGGGGGGGGGGGGTGCGGCCGGATCTGGGCTGCGGCCGCCCAGGCTTTACAGATTGGACGTGGGAGCACCTCGCAGACCTCGCGACAGCCAAGGTTACAGCCGCGCTCCGGCTGCTTTGTAAATCCGTGCACCCCGTCAATGATGGGAATAGCTCTGGGGGTCAAGGGCAAGCCACCTTCTGCCAAATGAAATCACTCCACTTTATTGTCCCTTGACATTAAATAATTGCTTTAGTTTTTCGAATCGATTCGTTCACTTATCCTCTTACAAATTACATCTGTGTCCTTGCGCGCGTGCGTGCACACGAGGTGGGGGGGGGGGTGAAAGAGCTGTCTTCCGGCCGCGATATACCGTGACCGGCCGAACGGGCGAGCGTTCTGTTGGACCCTTGCCGCCGGATGAAAACGGCGAAGCGTTCTTATCGGCGGCGACGCGGCTCTCGGCTTCACAGCGATTTCTTTCCCGCTTGCGTTTGAGCGTCGTGAACATTTTAAAAAATACACCCCCCCCCCCCCCACCCACTACCGTTGCATAAAAGTTACAGGGATAGCGTTCGCCTGCGATTGGTGCTGTGAATGCCACCGATGTTGTCTCGACCGAGGCGTTGCATGAAAAAAAAAATGAATGCATGTCCATCGAGTTTTATGTAACAAATAAGTTCCGTTGATATTACCCCTCGGCACTCCGTGCAGTGATTGTATACTTCGGAGTCGTATAAATATCTGAATAAAGGCTCTCATTTCATGGTGTGGCGCGTGAAGGAAAGCCACCTGTCTCCGGCAATAATATTAATGAGGAATGTAGGTTTCAAAGACTCTCCGTGTATTTTATGAAAATTGGATCTTCCCGCCCGCCCGCCTGCTAGAGTCGAGTTTTCGGAAGTGACAGGGTGGGTGTGTCGCCGTGTTTCGACAATCACAACGCCCGGCAAATAAATGTGCACCGAGAGATTGAATAAGTCCTTCGCCTGCCCTTTGCCTAATCGCCACGGCATGGCTCTTATCACGTTGTGGTGCCACCTACGCCGCACGTGCGTGTGTATCAGCAAAAAGAGGCATTTGAAAGTGAGAATGCAGATGAAATGCAGGTCCCCCCCAAAAAAAGAACTCCACGACGCTTAAAGGGAATGCCATTATTACGTTGCGCCAATACATTGCCCTTAAAAAATAAATCTAAACGGCCATGGGGACATGTACACACGCACAGAGAACTCCATAAATAATTTTTCCATACATCATCATTTATAACCTACAACATTTTAAATGGGATTATTTTTGGGAATGGCTTCTTTTTTATGGCACCCCTCCCCTCCTCCCTCTCCCCCTTAAGGCCACATTTTATGCCGTCCCAAGGCTTTCGGACGATGCGAGTGTAACTTTTACGAGAAAAGCAACAGATTTCGGAAGAGCAAACCATTTACGGCATAACTAATAAAGCCGCTGACCCAGAACCTGCCCAGGAAGATCACAAATGGAAAGCGCCCGTTATTAGAAAATGCTTTCGCCGTCGCGAGGAATTTTAATCTTACATCTCATTCACCGCTGTCTTTGGCAATATTTTTTTGCAGGGCCCTGATCAGCAAATGGTGCATGAAATTAAAGCGAGCTGTGTGTAACGTGACCCGGGCACAGCCGGGTCCTATTCGCACGGCGATTATGTGCCCCATTATAAGTGCCACGAGCACGCAAATTGGCTCCCTTTTTTGCTCTGCCAGAACTTTAACGTAACGAATTTCATCGGGATTAGCGCAAGTGCCGCACGTTTGGCATTTGAGTATCCTAAAAGACACCTTGATATTTTAACCGCGTCCCGCCGATGCGGCCACTGACTGTGCATAAGTGTAATAGTCGCACGTGCGTTTTATTATTTAATGATTTAACAGTACATAAACTTGTAATTGCTGGAATGCAGAGAACAGATGCCCCAATAAAACCCGTTGCTTCAATGCACTGTTTGCTTTATGCGCTATGAATGATGCCGCTCCTCGCCATCAAATTATCGGGGGCTCATTTCTGCGTCCTCCGTCTCAGATTGTCGTGCCGCTCACTCCTGGATTCGCTATTAGCATGCAAACGACCGCGCGCTGTCGTCTGCGCACGCGACGTTTCGCGCACGGCCTCACGCGCACACGCTACTCGTGCACGCTAAGGCCGGGGGAGGAGGAGGAGATGGATCGCGTCGTGCGATCCCGGCAACCAACGTGCTCCTCCGCTTGCGGTGCACCATCGTGGTCATCGCCGGCGTGGTCGCCGTCATCAATACATCGCTGGATGCCCACCGCCACGCGAATTTAAGGTCGTGCCGGTTCAAGTGTCACACACGTGTGCCATGGGCGGTATTGAATTCGCTGTACGGAAGCCGTCGGGGAAGGATTGGTGGGGGGGGGGGACGCATCTTTGATTTTGCAAGTATCCCTGATGCTCCGATTTGTTTTGGGCGTGAACCCCTTGACCAATGTAGCCAGTTAGTCACCAGGGAAAGCCCCAAACGGCAACACAACTTTATACTCAGCATTCATCCACACGTGGTCATCTTGGCGAGAGTCATCATGGCCGCCCCGCCCCCCACCGTTGCGGACGGACGAATAGAGCCAATCCAAAACGACTTTCCACTTTATTTGGAAAGCATTCCAAATGTTTGTGAATATCAAGTCAAGTAGGCTCCGTGCGAAGTAGCTCATGCGGCAACGTGCTCGTCGTGGTGCCCTATTGGTGCGCGTGTGTGTGGTGTGTGCTGCCTGTGTACGTACGTGTGGTGCATGTGTGAATGTGTGCATGCTGTGTGTGTGTGCGTGGAGACCACGTGTGACTGTATGTGTGTGCCTTTGCTTAGCAGAGGAGCAAAATGTTGCGGGAATTTCTTTGACAAATCTGAACACTTCAGGTAGGGCCCAGAAACACCCACGACACCTACAGCGGCTGCACCCCCCTAAAGGGCCCCCACTGAGCCCCCACCGGGCCCCCTCCACTGGGACCCCTCGCTAGGCCGCCAAGACCTTGGCTCCATAGATACCGATGGGGAGGATCGATGGGCGTTGGTCGGATTGGAACCCCCCCCCCACGTCTCAGGGGATGCGACAGCTCTGGGTAGCGGAACGTTGAGCCACCTCATGCCGAGCCCCCCACACAAAGGGGGGGGTGTGACTCTGCTCTGTGCAACCCCGCGGCAATTAGTTCTGAGTTTGCACGTTTTAACCCAAACGCGACCCTTTGCTTGTGAACCGCGCATGTGCCCCCACTTAAAAGAAAAAAAAGATCTCAAAACGGCCACCTCGTAGGTGTTTGCACTGCACACGGCTCTCCGGACGAGCTGTCGCGTCGTCCGGCACGACGTCCGACGTTTCGCTCCACGTGCCGGCGAGCTTCTTCAGGAACCTAATACATTTCCTGAAGAAGCTCCCAGCGTGTGGAGAGTTAACGTTATGAACCATTGATTCAATGAAACAATGAACCAAAAAAAATAAATGAATGAACCAAGGCATCAGAAACCAATGAATCAATAAACCAATGAAGGAACCAATGAAGCAATGGATCAATAAATTAACCATGATGAATTAAGCACCAATTAATCAATGAACAAGCAATGAAGCAGTGAATCAGTGCAACCGTGGAGGTACTCGTATGCACCGCACACGCTTACTTGACTGCTAACGGTTAAGTTACTCCCCTCACAGTGACAGCCAGAAACAAAACACCAAAACATTATGCTCAAGAATGCGAGCGAGCCGGCGGTTCAGTACTTTAGGTGGCGGCGGGGTTGGCGTTTAATAACGTGACATCCCTGGCACGTGGCATTTGACACACTGTATAATAAAGTGTTGCATTTGACTTTATCAAAGCGTGACTGATTTCCGCACCCTTGCCATCCATCAATGCTCATAACGCTCCCCTAATCAAATAAATCCTTCCGACGCAACTCGGAGGGGTCAGGGTTACTTAAACCAATTACTGCATTGTCACAGTTTGCTCGCAAAAAATTGACTCTGATCTGTTCATCAGACTAAGAACTTTTGATATCTGCAATTACACAAGCTGCTGGGACGCAGAAGAAAAGACCAAGGCGCAGCCCTGACAATGTCTTTCTTGTGCCACTGCTGCCAGAAGAGCCCCTATTAGAGAGGGCTCTACAGACCCCCTCTGGATGGGGTTTTGGTCTACTCTTCCATGCTGGCCCGATGTCTTTGAAGAGGCTTGGAGTTACCCACAATTTGCCTGACCGCACGTGACCTCCTGTACGACTAACTGCGGTGTAACCCATGTGGACTGCTGGGTGGACCGTTACACTCCGGGCAGCGTGCTACAGCAGAGAGACACGAATGAAAATTCCCGCTTCTGACGGTGGATTAAAACAGAGGCACAATCTGTTCATTGAGAATAGTTGTGCGTTCATTTTCTTCTCTTTGGTGTTTTTTTTTTTTCCCTTCTCGATGCCATGTTTTGTTTCTCATTATTTTGCGACAATAACGTCTCACCATCTGCTACGGAAATTCTTACAAATCCAGGATTTCTAAACAAGCTGTTACTCGATGCAGATTGCCACGTTTTTTTACTCTTTTATACAAAGTTCCGCCGATGAGTGGAGACTCGTAATTTGTATTTTGCCTGTGGAGATCACACGCGGAACGTTAGAAAAAGTTTGCACCGATTATAATGGGATCATAAACACTCGCCCCCCCCTCCCCACCCCACAGAGGACATCAGAGCCCAACCCACCTGACGACCATCTAGAAATGCCCTTTCCGAGTGCAGGTAAAGGTTTAGCCCTGCAATTGCTTTCTCATGCCACTGCTGCTGGAAGGGCCTTCACCAAGGGTTCAATTTCAGAAAGGATCCGTCCCAACTGAAATATTTACGCATCTGGCACACCGCACCCAAGAAGGGTAGATGGCACGCGATTTGTAAACATGACTACCATGGTGGTCATGTTTACAAGTCGAGTGCCATCTACCCTTCTCCAGTCTACCAGCGAGCAGAAAATATTCGCCGAGAAATTAGGCCCTGCCTGCGCAGGAAGCTTCGTGATGCATGTGGTGACGGACGGACGGATGGACGTCAGTTTTGGCAACAGCCACGGATCCTTCAGCTTGGGACCGTTCGTGAGCCAGGCTCTCACGCTCGCAAACGCGACGTCCTCTCCCTCGGCCCACCAGCGTGCGGGCCCCCTCGTTTGCACGTGCCACTGGCGGCCACGTGACGTCGCACGCAAACAAACAGACGGACGTTAAAAAAAAAATTCGAAAAAGAAAAACGGCCATCGAACAAGACAACGGTTCCGCCACAGCTTGCGGCGCTGTCATCGCGGCTCCGCCGTGCGCCGCCGGAGCGCCCTACCGCAGTCCGTGCGGCCGCGGGGGGAGCGCCCTACCGCAGCGGAATGCCTCGTGATGACGGGCCATGCTGGTACGTCGCAGGTGCGCTCGCTCGAGAGCGAGGATGCGGAACCCGTCCGCCGCCAACGCCGTCGCGCGAGCCGGACGCGGCCCACAAGTTAATTTCACGCAGCTCCCCCCACTCCGTCCCGCCTGCGACTGCAAAACGGCCCACGCGAATGACGCTCATCGACACGTACAAAATGTATAAATTCACGTGGAGGTAGGTGAGTGAGCCAGTGGATGGCTTCAGGAGTGGTCCCGTGGTGAATATCTAAGATGCTGCTGGAGACTTTTGGGAGCAGGCAGTGGGCGTCACTACACGGTCCGTGGTTTGAGACAGTGACTCGTGCGTAGGTTTAGAGGCTTTCCCAGAGATCCACAGATAGGCAGCTCTAGTCTCATAGAGACCCAAAGACCTAACGAGTGGGCAGCGGCAACCTGCGTGGTCCTTTACTGCACTAATCGGGTGCTGGAGGGGAGTCGCGAGACTACAGAGTTCGGCTTAAGTCCAGGAAGCTGCAATGTTTTCGGACACACGTGGACCAGGGTGAAGGGGTGGTCGTCTGCAAAGGACGGCAGTGACGCGGGGAACTCGAGATGGTGTTAGCGGGAAAGGAAGACCTCGATGTGACTGGGCGTCAAGCCGCGAATGCGGGAGAGGAAGACCTCGATGTGACTGGGTGTCAAGCAGCGAATGCGGGAGAGGAAGACCTCGATGTGACTGGGCGTCAAGCAGCGAATGCGGGAGAGGAAGACCTCGATGTGACTGGGCGTCAAGCCGCGAATGCGGGAGAGGAAGACCTCGATGTGACTGGGTGTCAAGCAGCGAATGCGGGAGAGGAAGACCTCGATGTGACTGGGCGTCAAGCAGCGAATGCGGGAGAGGATGACCTCGATGTGACTGGGCGTCAAGCCCCGAACACTGGCACGGGATGGAAGCCGTCTCGGCTGAAGTGGACAGCAACCAGCCAAGAGAAGCGGAGAGAGTGCTGCACGGGGACATCGTTCGTGGCCCCCAACAGCGTAGAAGGCCAAGGGGACAAGAAGGAGGGAGGGAGAAGGAGAAGAGAGAGACTCGGCTGAAATCGGTGCCCTGCATCGCATTTGTTGTGGCTGCCACTTTTCCGCGGCCGCGGATTTATCATTCGAGGGACAGGCACGATTCCGTTATGGTGCAATGTTTATATATATATAATGATGGCGTGCTCTACGCTGGCTGGCTACAAATTCATTACGGTCTTTTAAGTGTTGAGCTGGAAATTGAGATGTGTGTCCCGAGCTGGAGACGTGCTGTAATTGTTGGTGCTCCGCTCCCGGCCGCAAGCGTCTCCGCAGATTGAATCACCCCGAGCAGAGATGCGACGAGCGGGGTTGACAGGCACATAAACTTAATCAGACTCAATTAGAATACATTACACGGCAACAAAAAATTATATATTTCTTTTTACTAATTCAAACTAAATTACGTAGCGATTTCAAAATAAGCTTTTTTTTTAAATAATAAAATCAACCAGTGTGTGTGTGTTGCACTATCGAGGCTATACGGGAGATCTTTGTCAATGTTGCCACTGGAATGTGGTGGAGGTGGATGCTAAGGGGTGCCACCTGTCTGGGTTTGACCCGGTCAATTTGGCACAAATCTCATCTTGCCGTGTTGATCTCTATTGCAGGAGACTGCACAGTGTTGATGGAAGACCTCGCGCTCCTCCACTCAGCGATTTACTCATTCATTCGTATTTATCTGCCAAGTCACTTATTAACTCACTCACTCGATCACTCACCCACTTCACTCACTCACTCGCCGACTCGCTCTAAACGCTGCCACTTGTCTGCCACTCTACATTTGTGTTCATGTGGCAGGAATTGATGTGTACCGAGATGTGGTGATATTGTGGAGAAATCTATTGCAGTCCACTGCACAGCTCCGACGAGAGATCTTGACCGACGGAGAAATGTGTCCGGGCTTGATTTGTGGAGGCGGTGTTGCTCGTGCGTCAGAGATCCTAAAGCCAGTGTGGAAGAGTAGACCAAATACACCGCTAGAGGGGCTCTCTCTAGAGCTCCCGCTAGCGGAGGCGCTTCCGCCAGCAGCGTTGTGAGCAGTTGCAGAGCTGTGCCGAAATTAAAGGCAACTTTGGTTAAAATCGATTCGCAATCTCGTCATACAAACTTCAAATTGCACATGTAAGGAGCTGACGTTTGTCAGTTTGGTGAGGTTTACGTAGCCCGCTGCAGCCACTGGAAGCGTTGCCCATTCACAGCGATGTAATAATGAAAAAAAAATCCATTAATTAATTTAAACGCAACTCTAAATCGGTAGAATTCATAGAATTACCGGCAGGGTGAATTGGGGCAACCCTACTAATGGCAGCCAGAGGGATGTTCCACTCCCGAAAACGAGGCCCCTGAACCACGGTGGAAATTCTACATTACTATGGTGGGGGAGGGGTCCGTCCGCATCACAACCGCTGCGAAACTTCTCGCAACGTGGCACTCGTTTTATCGACCCAGGAGGGAGGAAGGGATGACGTGAGCTGCTCACTTCAACGACTGCAAAATTCGCCACTTTGTGTGTACCGATTGTTATTAAAAGTGTAACACTTTTTTGGTCGAGTAAAATTTCAGAAATGTTTTAAAGTTGTGCAATTATATTTCCTTGATGAGGTTAATTGGCCCAAGTAACGGGTACACTGATGAATACATCATGTTAAGAAAATGCTGTAATGAAAGCAATGGTTATAAACACCTTAAACTTGCAAGCTTCCAATAAATGTAAAGCCAAGATTACAATTCATACGTAACACGTTAGAAACCGTACTGTTGACAATATTCTTGAAATAAACACCCAGGTTTGTCCGGGTAAGCGGACTCAGTAATGCTTTTTTGTCGCAGCCAGCACACCGCATTCAGTATACCACTCACTGTGGGCTGCGGTTAGTCACGTACCACCGACTCCAACCTACCAGCCACGCACAAAATATCCAGTGAGAAACGAAGCCCCTGCATTGTTGCGTGAAACGATCAAACCAACACTGCGTATGATACAATGACACGAAACACAATGTCGCATCTGCACGAAGGGCTTAAAGGCAGACACGCACCACCCAGGGTAACATTTCAAACGCCGTCGCGTCTTTGGCCACCGGCAAGAGATCGCGACGGCGAGGTCGGGGTGACTTTTACTCCGCGGACTCGATGAAACCCCATTACGGGTCAGAAATCCGCGGCGAGACGCAACGATGGCGCAGACAGCGAGAGGGGGCTAATCACATTATCTGTGTCTCCCAGCACCTCCCTGGCATATGGCGGCAGAGAGAAGATTGCATTATCAGGGGGGATCGCCGTGCCACTGGGAGAAGCGGAGCCGCGGCGAGAGACACCGAATCAGATTAATCCGCTCGCGAAGAGTTAATTAAACTTGGCACTGCCCTTCGGCGCCCAGGTGTGACCTTGAGACCCATCCTCTCCTCCTCCTCCTCCGCCCGGCATGCACGGGAATTCGGGGCGTGCGGCGGGGGGTGGTGGGGGGGGGGCATAGTAATGACGATGGGAAAGTGTTGAGGAGGAGGTGAAAACAGAGGAGGAGGATTCTGAGGAGGAGGGGGAGGGTGGGGTCAGGATGCAGTGAAAGGGTCAACAGCCAGCGCTGGTGACAGGGTGGGGACACTTGGTGGGAGTGAGGGAAGGGGGGAGGGAGGGAAGGGGGGAGGGAGGGAAGGGGGCAATGGTCACGTGGCTGTCTTAGGGCGGTGGCGGCCTCCTTATTATGGGGGCGGTTGCGAGAGCGGAGAGAAAGTGAGGCGGTGGGGGCGAAGGGGGAAATGGGATGGGGGCAGAGCAGGGATGGGTGAGGTGGGATGGGGTGGGGGCGGCGGTGGGCGATTGCTCAGGGAAGAGAGGTGGAGGGGCAGTTTCTGGGAGGGCACACACACGGGGTATTAGGCAGCAGCATTTGAGTGCAGAGGCAGTGGGGCTCAGCAAGGGAAATGTCAAGAGAGGTCAGACCCACCGGCCCGTGGCTAAGCCGCAGGCTTCATTCCAACGCAGATGACCCTTGCCTTTCTTGAAATCCCTAAAATAGATGTAATCACAAACTGGTGGCCGAGCTGCCAAAACATCGTGACTCCCGCGAAAGTTTTAAGCGCCTTTGGAATTTTTTTTTTCGACGGTGGAATTTTATATTGAAGCGCATAAACTAAAAGGAAAACAAAACCACTTATCCGATATTTTTTCTTTCTGGGGGAGGCAAAGGAAAATGTAAATGCGTTGCGATTTGCCCCACGATCTGTTGAGTTTTGAGACCGACTTGCAAAGGTGCACGGCTGATTGGCAGTGCATCTCAGCCCGCACATCCTCGCAAAAAGGTAAATTTATTTTGCCAACAAATCAACAGAGATGCAAAAAAGTGAGAAAATGTGCAATCGACCAGTCCGCCGGCTCAACTTGATCTCCGGGGGTGGCAGTAGTTCATCGGATTCTTCCATTCTAAACACAAGATTCTGATTCTGAGAACATTTAAAGAATGCGGCAGGTATCTTACACATCCCCTACCCTCGCCAACGTCCACCCAGCGATGCATTGGGTACAACCACAGATCGTCAAAAAGTGTGGGTACTCTCACCTCTTCCAAAGACGTCTGGCCAGCGTGGAATTGTAGACCAAATACACCTAGAGAGAGGGCTCTGCAGAGCCTCTATGAGAGGGGCTCTCTCTCGAGCTCCCGCTAGCGGAGTCACTTCCGCCAACAGCTTTGTGAGCGAGCAGTTGCAGGGCAGTGCCTACATCTACAGGCAACTTCGGTTGCCACAAATCTGCGCATGTTTGTTTGAAACGACAGAAAGCGGCATACTCGAGGCATTACCGCTGTCATGAGTTAGCCACACGTGCGGGGAATGGGAGGGAGGGGGGTGCTGGGGGACTGACGGGGGGGGGGTGCTGGGGCGGAGGGGGGTAGTGAGTAAAACCCTACAACCAATTCTTAAATCGTACGGTAAAAATCACCTATTCTCATCTTGGCCTCCCTTGCCAACGCGAGGGACCGCGAATTCAAGCAATTGCAGGGCTGCGCCTTCAACGTCTACTGCACGAATGCCGCGGGCCCCTCTCGAGACGGCGCTCTGCGAACGACCGACGGCAAAACCCGTCCGGGCGAATTGAAAGACGGCACGTGCAAGGATCTGCGGGCAAAGGGGTTAAGGGTAAAGGTTGAGGTCCTACGACCACTTGGTTGCACCAACGCTGGCGGAAGGGCTTCCAATAACGAGAGGCAAGCTCCAGAGAGCTCCCCTCTGGAGGGTTGTTTTTTTTGTTTTGTTTCCCTTACACTTCCACGCGAGCCAGACGTCTTGGAAAACGGGGAGAGTACCCACACTTTGCTCCACCAACCTGTCAATAGACCAACCATTGGTGCAGCCATTTATACTGCTCTGTTGGCAAGAGGCAGTGGGGTAGGAGGAGATGTGGGGGAGATGTATGGAAACTTGCACAATTGTTTGATTGGGGCGCCGAGGCGGCGAGATGTTAACTACCACGCCTGGTTTTGGGTTCGATCTCAACTCTGACGCCTGCTCTATATTTGGAGTTTGCGTGTCTCTCTCTCCCCGTGGTCGTGTGGATTTTTATCTTGGTCCTCCAGTTTTTCCCTCCACATTTAGAATCCACATGCATTTCGAGTATTTGGCTGCTATACATTTCCACTTAATAAGGCACTTCATTGGCGTATCATTTCAGGCCAGGTCGCGTCTGACGAAAAATAGCTATATAGCTCAGTGGACCTCACCTGGTAAAATAAAAAATAAAAATTGAGTTTAGTTTTCGGCTGAGATTCAATGGAAACGCCAACCTCTGGATTGCTGGTCCAGTGTGCAGACCATTAAACCAAGGCAGGCAAGGGTGCTCCGAGTTCATTCATATTCTGCCGCTCGCTGGCCGCCGGGCTCAAACTCAAGAGTTCACGAGAGCTCTGTGATTTCACCAGACGGCAACGTCTCTGCGGCGAGCGACAGTTTAAAAAAAAAGCGCTATTACTTAATAAGGCACTTCATTGGCGTATCATTTCAGGCCAGGTCGCGTCTGACGAAAAATAGCTATATAGCTCAGTGGACCTCACCTGGTAAAATAAAAAATAAAAATTGAGTTTAGTTTTCGGCTGAGATTCAATGGAAACGCCAACCTCTGGATTGCTGGTCCAGTGTGCAGACCATTAAACCAAGGCAGGCAAGGGTGCTCCGAGTTCATTCATATTCTGCCGCTCGCTGGCCGCCGGGCTCAAACTCAAGAGTTCACGAGAGCTCTGTGATTTCACCAGACGGCAACGTCTCTGCGGCGAGCGACAGTTTTAAAAAAAAAAAAGCGCTATTACGTGCGAGAAGGATAAATTGTCGGGGTTTTTCACCATTTCAAAGGCGCGCAATTCATCACGACGCCGATCTTAATTTTCAACGCTCATAGCCAGAGATCTCGTTTATCAGATCTATTGCCATTTGAGTATTTGTGGACTCGGCAAGTTATGATGAAGAATGTTAAGTAAATAAAAAGCCCGAAGGGACCGCTGCCTTGTACACATGAAGGAATTCTCTAAGACAACATTCGGTTCACAGATGTCAGCGTCTAAAAATAACCCTTCGCAGGAAGAAGAGAAGTCGAAGTCAGCTGTGTAAACAGCCACTCAGATATCTTCCAGAATGTCATGCTTTCCACTCGAAGAGAACACAAGACCACATTTCCAAGTGATCAATTATAGAACTGAACTTTACTTTGTGTGGTGTGTGTGGTGTGTGTGCGCGGACCATGAGTTATGGCTATTTAGCTGGCCTTGAGCATTCAAATGAGCGCAGATAAAAATGTGAGCGATTGGCCGCAAAATCTCGCACGGCGTTAGGGCTCTCAATCGACCACCGCCGATGCCTTCGCTTCACGCGATCCATTTACAGATACCCTACTGATTTCTAATGAGCCCCCCCCCCCTCCGCATCTTTTACTTTCTTCCCAGCAGGGGAGTGAGCGAATGTTGTGACGGATCCGTGCAGTGCAGGGAGGAGGGTGTTAGCGGATTTAACGCGAGTCGTGAGATTGGTGGGAGATGTGCACGTACAAGCTTTGAAATAAAAATGTGCTCTCCGCATGGATATCTCCCACCTATTATTTCCGGGCGGTTTCTACGAAGGAGGCATCGACACATGGATCGCCCCGCACTATTATCCATAGACGTGGATTGTTCACCCCAGGTGAGGGGGGGGGGTGCAACTGCCCTTAGCGGGGGGGGGGACAGCTACCTTGGGCTCTCTTTCGCGAGTGATGGTGAGTGGGAATGGGAGATCGGCCGGTGGATCTGTGCGGCGTCCGTCGTGAGAATTATTTTATTATGTTTAATTTTTATTATTTGATTATTTCCCTTCTACGTGACTTTACCGAAAGAACCAAGAAGATTAATCCCTGCAGTCACGTAAGCTTTAAATCGAAATTTAGCAGCTGAGTTCTCGAACAAAGCTCGCGGTTTACAGGCCGATCCACGTTCCCACCCTCGCCGATGCTCATGAGCTTTGGGTAATGACCGAAAGGATGAGACCGCGGGTACAAGGGGCGGAAGTGAGGTTTCTCCCTGCAGGGTTGCCGGGCTCACCACTCTCCGCGGTCGGGCGAGGAGCTCGGCAATCCTCATCCGGATCGAGAGGAGCCGGCAGAGGTGG
Organism: Lampetra planeri; assembly: GCF_965212315.1. Lineage (NCBI taxonomy): Eukaryota > Metazoa > Chordata > Hyperoartia > Petromyzontiformes > Petromyzontidae > Lampetra > Lampetra planeri. Next base: position 2,071,427 of record NC_136145.1, on the reverse strand, counting down.
GTTCGGGCACCTGGTAAGGATGCCCCCCGGTCAACTCCCCCTGCAACTCTACCGGGCAGCAGCAGCAGCAACGTCCCGCTGGGCGAAGACCACCAGGGCCAGCCCAGGAGCACGCTGCTGGCGGTGGGACGATGTCGCTCGACTGGCCTGGGAACGCCTGGGAATTACCCAGGAAGAGCTGGAGTCTGTGTATAGTAGTGTATAGTGTATAGTAGTGTATCGTAGTGTATTGTGTAGTGTATAGTAGTGTATTGTGTAGTAGTGTATAGTAGTGTATTGTGTAGTGTATAGTAGTGTATAGTGTGTAGTAGTGTATAGTAGTGTATTGTGTAGTGTATGGTAGTGTATAGTGTATAGTAGTGTATAGTAGTGTATTGTGTAGTGTATAGTGTATAGTAGTGTATTGTGTAGTAGTGTATAGTAGTGTATTGTGTAGTAGTGTATAGTAGTGTATAGTGTGTAGTAGTGTATAGTAGTGTATTGTGTAGTGTATGGTAGTGTATAGTGTATAGTAATGTATAGTAGTGTATTGCGTAGTGTATAGTGTATGGTAGTGTGTTGTGTAGTAGTGTATAGTGTAGTAGTGTTAAAGAGTCTTTCGGCTGGGAAAGGGAGATGTGGACCGCCACCACTCAACACGCTGCCCACCAAAACCCTCACCGGGGCCAGCGGACTGAGAAACGAACGAACGAGCGTGTACACGTGTAAGGGTACGGGACCGATCCAGTTATAGATGCCCCACTGATTTCTAATGATCTCCTCTTACTTTCTTATCCGTCTTATAGACGGCAGAGCTGTTAGGAGATTTGGTGCTTGAATTGAGATTGGTGAGAGACGCGTGCCGGCGGCTTTTCTCTGCAATCTCCCCACACTCCCCCCCACCCCACGTTAGTTTGATGCAGCAAATCTGGCTGTGACGGTCCCACCTGATGACGGAGACTTGTGTTGCCTCCGAAACGTCGTGATTTTGATTGTTTTTTTTTTATTTTTTACCTACGTGACTTTACCGAAAGAACTAAGAGTATGAATCCTTGCAGTCACGAAAGCTTCAAATCTAGAATTGGTGGGGTATCTATAAATGGATCGCCTCGTGCATTCGTTTTGTTCTCTCCACCCCCTCTAGGGAGGGCGTTTAAAAAACAAACTAAAAAACGATGGCATTTGCACAATCGGCTACTCTTGACGTCTTGCGCAACAATTTTCAAAACGAGAGCGGACTTTCAGCATTTAAAATAAATCAATCAATCAGAATTAAGTGGTCACCGCGGCAATGAAAACAAAGAGTAAATCACGTGATGAGGGCTAGCAAGAGGGGGGGTGGGGGGGGCGGCTGACGCGCTTTGGCGAACAGTCGGCCCTTGAAGCGATCGCGGGACGGTCGACATCCGAGAGTGGACCCCCGCGCGCGCCGAGTGAACTGTAACGCACCGTCCGAGGAAAAGGGAAAAGTCAAAGAGGGTTAAACTTTAAGAATGGCGGTGACCTTTATCTGACGGATAATCTTGTCCGCAGTTTACGAGGGGGGGAGGTGGGGGGGTGGTAGTGGGGGGGTTGGTGGGGGGGGGTGGGAAAACTGCTATTGATCCGGACGACTAAAGAGCGGATCAGAATAGGGGACGCGACGGCGCTCGAGAGAGAGAAACTCCACCGCCACCGCCTCCTCCGAACCGCGCCGGGGATTATTTTTGGGCCCGGCCCCAGCCTCCACACTCGAGCGCTCAAATTGCCCGCCGCTGCATATTAAGAACGGATTAAATACAGATGGGAGCGAGCGCCACGGGGAACGGGGGCGGGGACCTTCCCTCGGCTGCCGCGCGCTGCCCCATCGGTGCCTAATAACCCGAGAAAATATCAGGGGTTAATGTCTTCATTAAAACACAATAAATAATCCACGCAGCACAGATGGTCCCATCGCCGGTGGATCGCATCACCGGGCAGGGATGGCACGCCTCTGAGTGGTTTTGCTGCCGCTGCTGTGTCAACCCGGCAACACCGATCGGCGCGGGAGACTTGGGACGCGACGGCTTGACAGCCAGCATGCGGCACGATCGCTGGGTGCTGAGGGCGACCCCCGACCCCCCCACCGGATGGAAAGAGCCGAATGCACAAACGGCCTCAAGCAGATCGCATCTGCACATCTGTGAAAAGGGGCTTCATAGCCCTTCGGATTGCTCCAGTATAAATATGCTGATGCTGCCGGCAGCTTCTTCGGGAGTTCCCAGAGCTCCCAGCGGCGGGCGAGGAGAGAAATGTCAGACTTAAACGCCGAGAGAAAAACAACCCCAAAAAAAAACACATCGGAGAGCGATGCCGTGTCACCGCCAAAATCCACGCAGCCCGTAGCTCGTTGCTCATTCCGTTTAGCGTTTAACATCGATTGGTTTAACACCTCCGGCTGCGTCGTGCCACCGTGCCCCCCTCTCCGGTTTTCGTCTGCGTACCCCTTTAGATGCGGTCACACTACTGGGGCCGTTGTGAGGACGGCCCGGTGAAAGGATGCACGGCCGCCTCAATAACTGGGCGTCCGTTTCGCGGTTGCCGTGATCTCCGCACGGCGTTCTCGGCGGTTGCTCTAATCGTGGGGGCCGTCCTCGTCTCAGGCGTCCGCGATCACGAGGGCGAATCGCCCAGCTCCAGCGTGTCACGACCGCTTTAATTCCTTTTCCCGCTGCGGTGGCGAGATGTGAACCTCCTCGCCTGGTATACGGGAGGTCACGGGTTCGATCCGGGCCCCCTGACGCCTGCATTTTTGGAGTTTGCACGTTAGTCCCGCGGTCGAGTGGATTTTTCACCGGGTCCTCCGGTTTTTCCCTCGACGCTTAGAAACGTGCGTTTTAGAGTGTTTGGCTGCTATACATTTCCACGTGATAAACCACTTCTCGTTGAGCTATCTTTCGTGGCCAGGTCGCTGCTGAAAAGGAGCCACGAAGCTCAGTGGGCCTTGCCTGGTAAAATAAAAATAGTTTAATCGTTAAGTTTAAGTTTCATTTCCTAAAACTTCTGACGGTTTGACCCATTACACGAACGAGCCATGTAAACAACACAAGGGGTTTCCGAAAGAGTAATGATATTTTAATTATGGCAGTAATAAATTGGAAAAGATTGGAACATTAACCATTATTTATATACTGAGGAAAGCCACAGTTTAGTTTTAAGATTATTTTTCAGAAGGGTCCTCATACATTGAGTTTGTTCGTCCAAACATGAATGCCATTTTTCGATTTAAAGCTTTCGTGACCGCAGGGATTCATTATTTTATTATTTCCATTCTATGTGACTTTACCGAAAGAACCAAGAAGATGAATGCCATTGTTTTTAGCTATGGGAGGATACGGGAGAACCTTGAGCAGACCCATGCATGACAGGGGGAGGGAGTCTACAAACCCCACACAGAAAAGGAGCCCTAGTCAAGAATCGAGCCCAGGTCCTTCTTATTTGGGAGGCACAGGAGTTAGTTACCACTGTGCCACCCTGCCGGAACACGGGTCGTAAAGTGTGCAAAGAAGCGCGGAGAGGCCCACTCTTTGAATTACTCTGAGAGACAAAATGAACGCAAACTAGAATCAGGAAACCAAATGCAATTTAGTGACAACATATGCTAGACAGCATACTTGGCTGATGGACGAGGCTTGTGATGAAATGACAGCCAAAGGAGAGAAGTGTCAGATAGGATGATGAGATCGGGACGATGAGATCATCTCAACGCATCGGATTGAGATCAAAAACACAAATGCCACGCTGTTGGCGGGGCCTTCATCCAGCAGTGGATTGACCGTGGTTGAGAACGAAGGATGAGGACGATGGCAAATTCGGCAGCGACTCAAACCACGACGCCCGCCCATCCACGACGGCTCGCCACCGCGCGCCTTCGGAAGACAATAGTTCAAACGGGCGCAGCCAACGGCGGGCGGTCGGTTGTTACGCGTGGTGCTGCGTCGTCGGAGCGGAGGTGCCCCCCCCTCCCCACCCACCCTGCGAAGGTCCGAGCGCTTCGTCTCGCAGAAAAAACAAACAAGCCGCCACCCTCAACAATCGCGGGAAGTGGCACGTTGGGGTTCCAGGCGGGGTCTTCGCGGGCCCATAAATCAGGCAGCGGGGGAAACGGGCAGAAATGATCTCCGCCAGAACTTCATCGAGAGTGATGGCACCACCTCGGCGGCGCGCGGGAAGGAAGCGAGTGAGCCTCCTGGCGCAAGAGAGGATACGGAGAGGGCGCGACAGGCGTGCATGCGTGCGTGCGTGCGTGCGTGCGTGTGTGTCTTCGTGTATGCGCGTTTGTGGTTAGCACGCCTCACCGCGAACTTGGACACCCCCGCTTGATACCCGCTCACGGCCAACATCAGTGGCGAACATCTGAACTGGTCCTGAGCCACCTCTAAGTCGACTCAGCCTCAAATGACCAGCTGGTGGAGAGTTATAAACATCAGGCAGGGGGAGTCAAAGCTGGCGAAGCGTGGTACCGGCCGCCGCCAACGCAGCACTTGCCCTCCAGCCTGTGTAGGTTACGTGGGGGATCTTTGCCTTTTGTTTGTGTGCAGCATTGGGCCCTCGGGGTCCAGAGTGTCGCTGTCTCTGCATCCTGCACCAGCGGCGCTCGTGACAATAACTAGAGCTCGAAAATACAGCGCTGGCAAAATAACAAAGTTGTTTTGTTAAGACGGACGGTGTTGAAACCTATCCACCTACTATTCCCCAAAGGCAGGGATTTCAAAATATATATATATATATATACCAAGGAAGAAAAACCATGAATATGCGTGGATTCTGTCACGCTTTCCGACGTGTGTTTGCTTTCGCGCGTATTAATTAGCAATATGGAAGCTGACGGGGCAGCGGTTAGAGAAAATGTATATTTTCATATTTACAGATAGTCAGTCCTTTAATAGTGCTGGTTTGTGTCTTCAGGGTTGAGGCAATGCTGTGATGAATTTGGCCAGTTATCACTTGGGCCAAGTCCGTTCCAGCAATACAAGCTTAGAGTAGAACGCTGAATTTTAAGTTAAGCCAATCGCAGTGTCGCGGTTAAAACTTTAGAATTAGATTGCAGTCTATCTCCTCTCATCTGAAACCCTCATATCTGCCACGCTGATTATCCACACTCCCCAAACACAGATGCATAACCTCATATTACCAGCGTTTGGCCAGGGGTAAGAGGCCCCATCTAGAATTGGTCTCATGAAAGTGCGGAACGGATGCTCTTATCCACGTCTTTTCATACAGCACGGCTGGGGTGGCAGTTTCATGCGCGCAGATCGAAATTGCCCAAACTTTGCTGAGCTGCGAGTTGGACGAGATGTGGCAGTGCATCAAGAGGCTCCGTGTGAATGATCATATCTGGCCATGTGGTTCCAAGGGTTGAGCGAGCGGCTCGCGATCGCAAGATTGCGGGTTTACTCAACCCACAATCCCACAGGGGTCGATACAATTAGCACCACTTTGTGGGGAAGTCAGCAGTTTCAGTCCTGTGGATAGACTCATCCCCGCCATAGGAATGTGGAATTTTCATCACTGGCTCAGGGGCTGTAAAAGGAAGATGAGCAGAGCATCAATTCTCATTTGAGTGGGAAAACCACGAGTCTTACTATTGTTGTTGTTAAACGTCGCTGTTGCTGTGAAATTCATGGCAGGTTTCCGCAAGAGCTCGGGTTTCCTCCCACACGTATGCGAGTTGAACTTCTTTCGCACCGTACGCAGCCACCCGTGCTAATCGGAGGTGCGGGGGGAGGACAACAAACCAAACACCAAAAGCAGTTCTGAAGAAATTAGTTTTCAATCTAGATTTAAAAGTGTACAGCCCCAGTCGCTTCCTGGAAACGTGCAGAGCACAAGCTCCTTGAAACGAGCAAAAAAACCTCACGACGCAGGAGCCTCATGGAAAATGTGGAGACTGGCGGACGTACACGAAGGTGAATGTTGCCGTTGACGCTGACGATGCAAATGGAACAAGAGCCTTAAAAAGTGCACGGAGAAACGGGGGGAGAGAGGTGGCGCGGCTTGGAACGCCACAAAAATATAAAACCGCACCGATGCCTGCACATGCAATGCGACGCGTCCATCGGGACCTGCGATAATCTAATCAATCGATGTTTCCTTGCATCTGTCACGCGTCCGAGAAGCCGTCCACGGGGGAGATGGAGCAACGAAATGAGTTCGTGCACAGCTGTTGGGCGGATCGTTACGTCGCGGGGTCTTTTTAGAGGTGGCAACCGCTCGGGGGAGGTCGTCATCCAGCAGCGGATTGACCGTGGCCTTTACCGCTGACGCACCGCCCATGCTTTTTCTGTCCGCGTTCACGTCTCTGTACGCCGGCACGAGAGTGAGCGCGGAGCGGACGGCGTTCGCTGCACGAGTCTGTGCACATGAAGGGCCCTACAACGCTGACAGCGTCTCACTCACTCCCCTGCCCGCCCGTTTGCCCCACGGCTTCCGAGTCAGGAGCCAAGATATCAGGGGCGATGGATCAGCAGCCCTAAGCAGACGCAGCATGCGAAAGCCATCGAGTCAACTCGCACACGCGCGCTCTTCATTACTCACCCAGCGCTGTCACAAAACTACTTTGGTGAGGACAGATGCCACGAGCAAAATGGTTCAGGGACACGGAGCAAAGTGGTTCTTTTTTTTGGAGGGCGAGGGGTTACATTCTCCCCCCACCCCCCCCGCCCCTCAATTTTATCCCAATTGTGCGATCAGCGCCGTGTCACGAGACGAAGGGTCCGCTCGGATCTGTCGTAGCGTGTGTCAGAGAACGGTGAGCGGAAGGAGATAACGCAGAACGACTTCTGAGATCTCTGCAAGCCCTCAAGTGGCCTCTTATCCACACTCGGGGCACAGCACTTCACTATCCGTCCCTCGCCGCGGAGAGGAATATTCATCGCACAACGGTACAAAACAATATGTTTCATTCTTAGAGATGGAATTCTGGCAAATTAAGTGCAGGCACAATTTAAAAAAATTGTATTTTGTGAATATTTACTTGTAATTGTAATAAATATGACATCAACCCCCTCTGGTCTTCGCAGCAGTGACGACATCACATTTACTGCCTCTATTTAATACCGAAACGGGAGGAATTCTCCACAATTCTGGCTATCGCCTGATGATGCTGGTTGTAATTACCAGCTAAACGTCGTACTCGATTTCTAAATGTTGTGGGTTTACTCTCCAACACACCGGTGTGTTGCACGAGTAACTAATTGTCACATTTTGTTTACGTGACAAACCCCACTGATTGGTCGTATCGCGTGGTGACAGAATTAACGACACATTTATGTTCACGCGATCTCACCCAAAAAAACCCTCTATTTTGAATATACAGATATTTTGTGTGTGGTTCATTTGGTGACCCAAGCTGAGAGACCATCAACTCGCTTCACCTGAGAATCCGATTGAATCGCAGGTGGCCCAAGCGACGTATCCACACCGAGGGACATCTCAGCGGTGCCAGCTCAGCCCTCTGCTGACCTCCGAGGCAAGCGGTTCACCTGGGGATGAAAAGCGGTTTTAACGAAAGGATCTCGCGATGTTGCCTCAAGTTTCCCCCACCCACCTCCGGAGTTGATCAGGGTTTAATTCGCTCCAAGCCGTGGCGTCTGAAGTGAGTCGCGTCCAGGTTTTTCTGGACAGACCTTGAGGCAGGACCTTTGAGTGACCGATAGCCCCTACAGGACAACGATTGTTACGTCTCCACGGGCAGTATTGAACGTGGCCGCTCTGGCGCGGATGGACTTGGCTCGTGGTGATGAACGATTTGTGATCTATATATATAAAAGGGAAATTTGTGAATGTGTGTCTGTTCGAAATGTTTAACATACTTCCCAACATGCAACAAACTTTAAATGTGGCATGTGGGTAGCTTCCAGACTGTATAGAATGCAAAAAGTTAATTTTGGAGCTTTCGTGACTGCAGGAATCATTCTTTGTTTCTTTCGGTTAAGTCACGTCTAAAGATAAAATAATAAATTAAAATAATAGTATATTATTTGCTTGTATGTCTGCCTATAGTTTTCTAGTTAGATTTTTGTTGCTATTTCTTTTATGCCTGATGATGATTGCTTGTGTTGCAATCGAAACGTCGTAATATACTATTATTTTAATTTATTATTTTATCTTTAGACGTGACTTAACCGAAAGAAACAAAGAATGCACAAAGTATAAACATAGACTTTTGGATTTTTTGGGGGCGAGTGGGCACAATAATGGATATATTTTGCACGGCACGTGAGCGGTGACGTCACATCAGGAGACAACGACAATAATAGACAAAGTTAATAAAAAGCGTGTAATAATGAAAACACGTGGATTCCTGTGCACGCCATTAAAACGGATGAATGGCGAGATTCACAATCGATACTTATGACACGATGTTTTGTTACACTGTACGTAACCGTGGCACAGCGTCCTATTGTACAGTGGCACAACGGTGGAAATGACCACACACGGCACTTAAAATGCTCCTAGAATTACCTGCCAAAAATCCCCGCCGAGTACTCAAGGCACGAAAGTCCTGCATGAGGGTGTTTGTATTGCGAGTTTGGCTTCGTGTGAGAGACCCCGGAGAAAACCCTGCCACACTGCATACGGGGGTGGGATGGGGATGGGGGTGACACCCACAGCACCGCCATCAGCCCCAACACCTACAACAGCAGGCAAGCTCACCATCCCTCAAGGAATGCACGAACCAGGCTCAAAAAAATTAACCCGTAAAAACAAAGTTTTTCACTATAAATCCTTTATATGCGTGGCATCGGTTTTATTTTATTATTCATTTCTGTTTTTCTTGAGTAAGAGTTTCATTTTTATCACATTGGTATTTTAAATTAAATATGGGAAAAAAAAATCCTAAAAAGTGGAAAATGTTTGAAAAAAATTTTCACGAAAATAAATGGTCACGCACAACGAGTTTGTGTGCAAAATGTCAGCTCGATTGGATCACGGGAAGTGGGTTAAAAAACGACCGAAAGATTTGCACGGTCGTAAGCGCGCAAGCAAGCAAGCAAGTGAACTTAATATAAAGGATTTAAAAAAAGCTGCTCAAGCTTTGCAAGACACGAGGGGAGATCGGCCGCACGCTGTCTGGCCGGGTTGGGTCGCGTCGTCAGACAGAGACAGAGAGAGATCCGCCGATTTATAACCAGAAAAAAACACAACGGGTAATTGCGGAATTTCAATACGTAACAATGCCCCCAGTGAGTTTCCAGGAACGTCAATTTATCATCTGAAGAAAGAAAAAAACCCCACGATAGTGCGGCGCATTTAAGAGATACCCTTTGATGAACACAATTCTCCAAGTGAAGCATTAGTAAATTCAAAGTAGCGTTTTTCTGTGTGTGTGTGTGTGTGGGCTTAAACAAGTTTAGGCTTCTGATGTGTCCTGCCCCACTGGAAACGGAATTAGATGAATCGGAATGAATTGGTTTAACATCTAATTCAATTCCAAACACATTAACGTGATTTGATATCAAACCCAATTTGTGGTCCTGCCAACCACAGCCACAGATTAAATAATATAGACTTGCCAAGTGGAAATGGAAATGAGTCTGTAATTCCCTTTGATGCCACGCTGATATAAGCACGCATATATAGCTCGCGGTGCAAACAAAGGTGAAATCTTAATATTTAACCTGCTGGCAATAGAGCGCAATCAATTGTAATGGTAGGGACATCGTTATTGCTACAGCAGCGGCAGGCCTTTGTAATGGAGAATGACGATCCACTGGCGTTGCTAAGTGGAATATGATACGCGTTTTTTTTGCTTTGTTTTCACAAATGTGACGCTAAGCACCGTGGCCCCTTACCTGGCCATTTCCAGGAGCCGTGGGCTACGTCACGTCAAAACATTTTACTTTGACGAATTACAACATCTAAAAAGATAAATATGCACGTACACGCGCAACGCACCTCGGTTTAACGAGGTACCCCCTTCGCCTATCAAAAAGCAAACAAATTACTCGGAGCTATTTATTCAACGCACCGAGTAAACGTGATGAAATGCAGCTGTGGAAATTAATAACTATTTCACTTTTTTTTTAAATATTTTACCACGTAAGGCCCACCGAGCTCGCGAGCTATTTTTCAGAAGCGGCCTGGCTTTCACAAACGATAGCTCAACGAAGTGGCTTATCACGTGGACATTTCTAGCAACCAAATACTCGAAACGCACGTTGCTTCTAATTGTGGAGGAAGAAACCGGAGGACCCGGAGAAAAATTCACACGACCACGGAAAGAGAGACACCGCAAACTCAAAATACACAGCAGGCGTCAGGGTCGGGATCGTGATCGAACCCACGTACCTCCTGTATACCATGTGAGGTAGTTAACATCAAACCGCCCCCTTGCGCAACCGGGCTCCAGGCTCCGAACCCACCGATCCCCACCGAGATTTTGTCCGCACGGTGCCCACAGCGTCTCTGGGGTTCAATGCCCTTGGAGGTGAGGAACTCACAGTTGACTTCTAAGTCCCTGCTGAGGACTTCACCGCTCATTTAACACGACATCATCTCTCTGTCGGTGATGTGCACGTCTTCTTCGAACGCTGGGGAGCCGGAAAAACCCTCTGTACCAGCGTGGACGGCACCCTCGTGTTCACCTTCTGAAGCGCTCGCTCGTCGCCGTGGCGTGCGCGATGACCACCACCACCACCACCACCACGTGACTTTTCCTTCGTGTTGTTCGTGGTGCATTTAGTGCCACAGCGCGTGGATTTGTAGCGTTTAATTTAATTTGTTTGCTGGTGACTGTGTATTTCATATCGGAATCGCCTCCAGTGCTATTGCTGCTGCTGCTGGCGGCAATAAAAGTTGTTTAAAAGTCAAAAAGTCTCTCTCTATCTGCCCTCCTTTGTCACTCTCGCCCCGGTTACTTGTCAACGATTCAATTCCTCCCCATACATTGCATCGCGCTCCGAGACACATTGTTGAACGGACTGCCTATACATCTACATTGACATTATTGGTAGCAAATGTAAATGTTTAAAGATGTGCAAAAAGGGCTACGGGAAGAACGTGAATCGCACTTAACGATTAATATTACAAGAAATGGAATGCCATTTCTGGAGAGGGAAGTGACTGAATTAGGCAAATGAAAGTTCACAAGAGAGAACCCAATGGCTGATGTGGCTGTGAACGGGAGACGAGCGGTTGCTCAATGCTCATTCGAGCGGTAAAAGCCACGATTCTTACTCTTGCTGCTGTTAAATGTTGATGCTGTTGTTGTTGTTAAACAACATCGCAGGTTTCTACCGGCGCTCGGGTTTCCTGCCCACACGTCTATAGATCTCTGTCTTCTCCTTCGTCTTCTCTACGGCTGACGTTCATGTGGAGCAAAACAACTCCGACTTAACAATGTGGTGCTTGAGTCAGATGTTTGCATCAGATGTTTGCATCAGGAGGAGCAGAGTGCAGCGCTGATGTCGTGATGATGTCTCCTCTGTATTTATAATTAGCAGCTAATTAATTATTTCACGGCACTAAGCTGGCAGTTGTGCACGAAAAACAAACCAAAAACTCAACACATTCGTTAATAACACTGCCTTTGATGGGGAAAGGTATTTACTTTGTTGAACTTCTTTCGCGCCGTACGTCACCGACCATGCTAATCGAAGGTGGCGGGGGGTTAGGACAACAAACTAAAAACAAAAGGTCCCCGGCTCGTTGCATGAGAGATCACGACTGACGGCAAAACAGGCCAATCCTCAAATAAACGACCAATTGTAACTGATTCAGCCGAAACCGCTGGTAAAAAAAAAACAAGGAACACAATCACGTAAGCCGCATTTGTGTCCGACAGTTTCAAATTCGCGGCACGGAAACCGACAGAAAAGAACCCAGGGCAAAGCGCATATCCACGTTTGCAAATCGTTCTCTTCCCATGGTTTTGGCCAAAGCTTTCGTGCAATTTGACCGTTTTGAATGAAGGGTTATAGCTCCTAATGGCAACGCAGCGTTCTACTCTGGGTTTGTTCGTACTGGATCGTCGTAACGAAAACCGTCGTGACCACTTGCAACAGACGGACGGACGAACAGACAGACAAAACCAGTGGCGCGATGCCTTGTCAGCGTCTGCTCTTCCACTTCACATGCTGGGCGGGAGCTGACAACCCCCAGTTGTTAATGGCCTATCGGATCCACTGCTCAGAAATATCCAAGTGTCTGCTGCTAAACCTCATTTCAAAACCTTGTCTGAACCGCAATTTGCACTTCATATAGTGGGGGGGGGGTGTTGGGCAGTTGAACCTGATGGTTACTTTGGATGGGAAATGGCAAAGTGCTCAGGGAGGCCTTCATGCAGCAGTGGATAGACCATGGCTGACGACAAGTTTTTTTGTTGTAAGTCCGATTCCTCCCCTTGAAAAGGCGACTCTCGCTCGGTCCCAGCGGGCTCCCCACCTCCCTTTAAACAGCGGTGCCTCCGTCTATGGCCTTGCGTTGTAGACAGTGCCGGATGAAGCTAGTACGTGGCCTGTAGCATACGTTATAAAAGGGCCCTAAATAAAAACACACGTAAATATTAAAACACTAAATTTTTTATTGCGCAGTAAAGTAATTGCGTGTTTTCATTTGCTATACAGACAGATAACACGACAAATCGCTAACCTTAAACACCCAGTCGTTCATAATAGTTGAAGGCAGTATAGTACTATAGTAATAGAGCAAGTGCAGAATCACTGAGCCGGAATTGATAGCTTGAAAGCATTTAGCGCGGGGCCCTTGACAGTGCGGGGCCCGTAGCTACTACATGTGTAGCTACTTTCGCTGCTAGGATAATCCGGCACCGGTTGTAGATGCGCGTACGATTAACAGCCGAACACAGGCGTGGGATTTTTCCAGCCTCGGCGTTGTCCGGTTGTCGCCGTTTGTTGGGAGCAACACAGTTAAGAAGTGCCCTGGAGGGGAGGGGGGGGGGTCCGCTAGCCCTGATCCAGATACTTTTGTCGACGCAGCCTGCGACCTCTCCGTCATCGCCGCGGTAAAGTGGCTATCGGGACAACGTCACGCATTTGACGCTCAGCTCTGCGGACACTGTTTAAAGCTCCTTGTTTGTTTCAATACGGAGGGAATTAACGGATTTTGGTGGGGGGGGTTTATTTACTTCTTTTAATGACGGCGGCACGAGAGAGAGAGAGAGAGAGAAAAAAAGAGATTTATCCACGATGTTGACAGATTGATAAATGGAAAGTTGCTTTTTTCCGCGTTTAAGGAAATGCGCATGGAATGCGTGGAATTGCACAACACCGGGGCCCTGCGTGCTACTGATGCCGCTATTTCCTACTACCTCCGTACAGTGCCACGCATCCATCACTGTCATCCCCCCGCGTGCGTCCTCCACGTGCTCGCTCGCTCGCAATCTGCGTCTTCGTCTTTGGTTTTCACCGTTTAACCCACCACCCCCCCCCCCCCCCCAGTTTAGAAGCCATTTATCGGAGTTCAGCGTAATCAGCCGAGATATACAATGCATGTTGCTTAACGGAAGGGCTTGTTTTTCTTTAAAACAGAAAATAAAGAGTCGAGGGACAAACACAAACCGCTCACTATACATTGCCTTACAGGGGAATAACGCCGAGTGGGCTGGCGTTCCGGCCAATGGACAATCTTCTAGAGAGAATAGGAAGGAGGAGGGCGATTGTCCGAAAAAAATGTTAACTACCTCGCCTGGTAAAGAAGATGTCATGGGTTCGATTCGGGCCCTGCATATTTGGAGTTTGCATGTTCTCTCCCTGTGGTCGCGTGGATTTTTCTTCCAACCCTCCTGTTTGTCCCACCACAGTCAGAACCAACACGCGTTTAAAGTAGTTGGCTGCTGTAAATGTCCATGCCATAAGCCACTTCGTTGATCAGTCATTTGTGGCCAGGCCGCTTCTGAAAAACACATTCCTGCGGAGGGAGCTGGTAGGAACGTTGGGTTGCTCGGTCAATGGCCAGGGTCAACGGCGGCGTGGTGTATTCCGCAAATATGTCCGACTGTGAGGGCGGGCACAAGCGGGCGTGAGTAGGTTAAACGTTGAGTTTTATAAGGGCGCCACGGGGTGACCAGCCCCACCCAGCCCCACCCGTCCCACCCCCTACCCAGCCCCTCCCCACCCTCCCCTCCCCACTCAGCCCCTCCCCACCCTCCCCACCCAGCCCCTCCCCACCCTCCCCTCTCCACCCAGCCCCACCCCTTCCATTTTGGATGCACGACGGACGGACGGACACAATAATCCCCTGTGGGCTGATGGAACCAGGTAGCTCCTACCAGTAAAACGGCTATATATCTCAGTGGGGGTTACCTGCTAAAATAGAAAAAATAGTTTATAGTTGAAAATCTTTCTCTGGTTTACATATTCCACGCCTTTGACATGGCAAGGAGCCGGAGAGTCCTGAGTAGCTGTACAGGATAGGGGCACGCACCCACAGCAGACGGGCACTCAGCGATGAGCAAGACAAACCATGTGCTCGCTTCACCAGACCCCGCACTGGCCAGCGTGGCGAAGTTTGATGCAACATCCGCTCTGAACGAAACACATCATAAACCAGAAGCTCTGGTTCCTGCAGCCAGGCCATCAGCTGGATATGTGGAGTAGGGGGCGGTGATAAGAAAGACTGGGTATGGGCAGGACACCGCATTCTGCTGTCACGGTCAGCACAATGTATGTTGTACGTTGAACTTATTTCGCGCCGTACGTAGCCAACCGTGCTAAACGGAGGTGCGGGGGCAGGACAACAAACTAAACACACACAAAAACAGCTCTAAAGAAATGAGTTTTCAATCTAGATTTCAAAGTACGTAGCTTCTTAATATCGGAAGGAAGAGCATTTCTAGACGGGGCAAAAAGGGCATCCGAAAGCGATGAGGTGACCGCCTTTGTTCGATGGCAGCCAAAAGCCGCTGCTGCTGCTGCTGCTGCTGCGAGGGTGACCGCTGGAGTCCGCGTGGCGATGGTTGACGCAACTTGACATCGGACCGGCCTCGTTCGTGCAATGCAGAGGCCGCGGTTCGAGCTCCCGGTGGGCCAGTTGATACGATGGACTCCACTGCCCCCCTCCGCTCCCATTCCCCGGCCCCCACAACCGCAACCGCATCGGCCCACCCAGCAGTACAAATGGGATCGCCGCAGTTAGTCGATCGGGAGGTCGCGTGAGGCGGGGTCAAGCGTGGGCGTTGCTCCCACATCTTTTATAGAGAGCAGGCCAAGTAACATCTCCTCGACGGGCTCTCTTCTCTCTCTCTCGAGTCCACTCTCGTGGGCGAGCGAGACACTGCGGGGGCCACGTGCGGCCTGGGAGAAGAGCTCTTCGTGTTCGCGTGTCGGTTGTTTTCTTGTTTCGCCCTTCCTTCCACGGAACGGACTACACAGGCTAAAGGGGTCATTCGGTGAACCCCGCGGCTTCGCGAAGCGAGCGGGTGGTGGAAAGTGGGTGGGGGGGGGGAGGATCACGTGACGGACAGCGTTGGGCTGCCCGGCCTTCAGCGCCCCCCCTTCCCCCCCCCGGTTACGTATTATTTAGAGCGTCCGTCGCACCGGCCGATCCGTCTCGGGGAAACAGGAAAACCCCGAGGAGGTTGCAAGGCGCGGGCGACCCCATTTGTACCGACGCTGTTTTCATTAGAGGGCTACGCCACTCTTGCGCTCGGGGAAATGATTTATTCCCCCGGCATGGGCCGTTGTCAAATTAAAGGGCACGGCGGAGGGATCCCTCGTTGAAGCCATCGCTGCCATCCCTCTCCACCTCTCTGTCCGTTCACCTGGAGGGGTGGGGAGGGAGGTGGGGGGGGTTACATGTGCCACGGTGGTGAGATGTTAACCACCTCGCCCGGTATACAGGACGTCGTGCTTTTGATCCCAACCCTGACACCTGCTGTATATTTGGAGTTTGCGAATCTCGCTCCTCGATGCTCGTGTGGATTTTTATCCGGGTCCTCCACATTTAAGGAGCGGGCGTTCAAGAGTATTTAGCGGCTATAAATTTCCACATAATAAGCCACTATCATCCGTGATAGCCAGGTATCTTCTGAGATAGGCTCAGAGGGCCTTACCTGGGAAAATAAAAATAGATTTGGTTTTATCGTTTTTCACATCGCCCGATCGCAGCGGTTCCCTATCACCGCTCCGTGAAGCCGCGGCCACGGAGGTAGGCTCTAGCCCACCCAGGATGCCGCAACGCTGCTAGAGCCGGGCTATTCCGCACCTTCCATCAACACGAGTCGGCTACGTACGGTGCAAAAAAGTTCAACGTACGTACATCACACATGTCCGATTGCGTCAGTGATTGCCCGACTTATCGGGCAACAGAAAAATAGTTGGGGGGAAATAACGTCTTACACCACACACGTGTGTGCCGCTGAACGGGAGGTGGTGGTGGGCGGGGCTTGATGACTTCACCGGCACCTCCAACCGCCTCACGCTGGCCGTGGCTTGTTGGGGCTTTCACACCTTCGGGAGGCATCACGTGGGAGTGACGACCAAGATTAAATGGGCCCGAGCAGCCGATTGGGAAAAAGGTAGTGGATTGTAATGTGTTTCCATTGATTTATAAACTTCATTTAGAAGATCATCCCGGCTCTAAACTAAACTACTTTTATTTTACCAGGTAAGGCCAACTGAGCTATGCAGATTTATTTTTTAAAAAGCGATCAGGCCACAAATGATAGCTCAACGAAGTGACTTATCACGTGGAAATATATCGCAGCCAAATACTGTAAAAGCATGTTAATTCAAAATGTCGAGGAAAAAACCGGAGGACCCGGTTAAAAATCCACACGGCCACTGGGAGAACACGCAAACTCCAAAATTTACAGCAGGCGTCAGGGTCGGGATCAAACCCAAGCCAAGACGTCCTGTATACCAGGCGAGGTAGTTAACATCTCATTACCGTGGCGTCCGCTACTCACAGTCACACGACAGGGACAACCTAAAGGCCGCAAGCTCAACAGTGATGCTCGTTTGCCACATCTGCTGATAGATTTCCAGGGCTTTATTTCATCTCCACATCCGGCACAGCACATCCAGTATACCACTACACCTTTTGTTATGGGAGTGTGGTTACTCGTAAAGTATGCAGTGAGAAACTAAGGCTTCGGTGTATTTATATATTGACGAACTGCACGTGTCGTTTTTCGTCTTGTCGCGCTGTCATTACAGGCATACATCACAATCCTTGGGGGGTGGGGGCAGGGAGGAGGTGATACGGTAGGATAGTGCCCTGCACTGTGAACACAGCGACTTGAGTTTGATTCCCAGCTATACATTAGTGGCAAGCGGCATCCGAATTGGTCCTGGGTCGATTCGGGTGTCGAACATCCGAATGCAGAAAACCTCGTGAAAAATCAAGTTTTGCGACCGCCGCCACAAACATCGCCACCAACACCACCACCGCCACCACCAACACCACCACCACCGCCACCAACACCACCATCGCCGCCGCCAACGTACGTTCACCCGCAAACAGAACGCGCGCAGAAATGTCCCCTGGTCAGGAGCGTTCAAGGGGTCAGAGTGAAATTACACATCATAAACTATTTTCTCAAATTACGTAAACATTTTTCATCGTGGGTCACAGCCGCACGTGGTAAATTTAAAACAAATGTGCTTTGGGGGGGGGGGGTCGGCGGGCGGGCCTAATTGCAACCAGATGGTGGAGCCATAGAAGACACGGCTAATGCATGCAAGAGCCAATGGGACCGAGGAAATAGCTTTTTGTTAGAATCAATAAACCTGCGATATGAGGGGCCCGCTGTATTCTTAAGCGCTCGCTGCGTGCGAGATGATGGATCGTCGCGAACCGCCCGCGCTGCGTGGAGTTTTCAATTCTTTACGGGCGCGCGAGCAAATGCCTCGAGTCCCTAAAACTGGCTCTGGGGGATGTAGATGACTCTTAAAATATTTAAAAAACAATTCGGTGCATTTCGTCACTTTGACTGACAGCTGCGTTTTTCTCTCTTTCTCTCTCTCTCTCTCGCGCTCTCGCTCTCTCTCTCGCGCGCTTTTTTCTTTCTTTCTTTCCAGGACGCCGCTCGGACGTGTCCAATAATTTCTAAGAAACAACGGAGGCATTACAAAAAAGAATAATAATGGGGTAGCGCGGAAAATGTATTCCGCGCTCTCTCTTCTTTCAGGAGGACGATCGCCACGGAGATGGAGTGACGAGATCGGCTCGTGTGGGTTGCATCGTGGGACCAGGATGGCGGAACGACCTCGGGTGGCTGTCATCCAGCAGTGGATTGATCATAACCGATAGTGATGATGACGCTCACAATAATTAGCGGCCATAAATCCGTTCCCACATTTCGCACGGATTGTGTGTTTCTTTAAACGCCTTTTTTACGGTCACTCCATGCTTGCAATAACAAATGTGAGCGTGTGAATACTGACGTGCTGATCGCGGGGTTCCTGCCAGGGGAGGTTTGCATCGGGCAGGCCCCGGTGACGTCCGGCGAGGATGCATCAGCACTCCTGAGGCGTGAACACATCGCACAACGACAGCACTCATTTTATTGTTTTTACACGGGAGTCAAAAAAATAGAAATAATCTACCAGAATACAATACACGACACCCCAAGTTCATCTTTTTACTCGCTGCCATCGATTCTGCACAATGTTGGCATCTTCCTTACGAACACGACACAAAAGTAAGGATAAAGCGCCGTTCACTACCGTACAACGGAAGCATCGCTCGATGGGACGATGTCCGGTCGTCCAGGCTAGCGACAGCGGCAGCCTTGGGAGTTTCCACGCCCGAGAGAGCCTGGCCACCGTGGAGATGGAGCGACAAAATCGGCTCGTGTGCAGGCGCCAGATGGATCGTTGCACAGCGAGGCCCGCGAGAGATGGCGACGACTAGGCCTTCATCCAGCGGTAGATAGATAAAAGTCGATCCCAGTTTGTTTCATTTGTGCCTCTACAGCAGCGCCCACACCATTCCTTAATTTTTTTCGCACCATTAACAGCGTTGCAAAATTGTATTCTAAGTGTCCCGCGTAAGAGGACGAATAACCAGACACTCGCTCAATACTTTAGCGATAATCATTGCTGCACAGGGAACGGACTATGTAATCAAGTGGCAGCGAAGCGTCTTCAGCCGTCTTGTCTGCCACTCACGCCGTGGAAGCGACCACGTCTGCACGGGCGCATGCACGTGTGTGCGTGCCATGTGTGCGCGTGTGTGCGCGTGGGGAGCGGTCGTGTAGCGGTTAGTGCGCTGCGCTACAAATCCGGCCACCAGAGTTTGATTTCCGCTCATGGGCAACACCGGTGACAATTATCTAAACCGGTCATGAGTCTCCCTCCCCTAGGCCGTACCTGGTGCATTGTGTAAACATCACCACTGGAGAGACAAAGGCGGCTGGGCACGGTGTTGGCCTCCTACCCCCTTCGTGTGCCGTGCCGACCTTCATTCGGTGCTCGCTAACAGCACTTGCCCCAACAGTCTGTTCAGGCTATATGGGGGATCTTTGTGTGTGTGTGTGCGCGTGCGAGCGTGTGTGGGGAACGTTATTGTAGCGGTTAGCGCGCTGCGCTATGAACCCGGCGACCCGGGTTCGATTCCCGCTCACGGCCAACACCAGTGACGAGTATCTGAACCGGTCCCGGGCCTCCCCTAGGTCGACTCAGCCTCAAATGAGTACCTGGTGCGGTGTGTAAACATTGCCACTGGGGAGACAAAGGCGGTCGGGCGTAGTGCTGGCCACCCACCCCCTCGTGTACAGTTCCGGCCTTCATAGGTGCTCGCTAACAGCACTTGCCCCTACAGTCTGTTAAGGCTATATGGGGGATCTTTGTTTTTTCTTTGTTGTGCGAGCGTGTCGCTCCGTTCGGCACTCGTTCGCCAACCTGTTGATTTAATGGACCCTCCGCGAGACGTGACCAAATCTCCCCCTCAATACGGCCGATCTCAGCAGATATTGTGACTCTAAGCGAGCTCGAGCCCGGATAATGCTCGATTGGACGAGCACGGTGTGCGAAGCAGATCGCTGCCCGGCTTACAGGGGGCTCCGTGGTGGGCACAATAAGAAGGTGCTATAAAATGCACTGTCGTCCTGGACTATGCTCGCAACCTTCGTCAACCCGGGGAATTGGCGTCCCTGTTTTGGTGGCAGGAATCGATTTGGACCAGGATCTGGTACCGGTGCTGTGTTTGGACTTCATTGCAGCGTACGGCACCGTTTGGAGAGACCTCGGCTGACAGGGAAACATATCCGGGGCTTGGTTCTACAGCGGAATCGCTATGCAAGTACAGTCACGTAACCTCCATGGGCACTGCAGGCCCTCGGCCAGCAGCGAATATTGTAACATTTCAATCACAGTTCCTATGACCACCGTTACATTGCTTTTATCCCTTTATTTTGGTGATTTTTAAAACGTTTTGGTTTAGCCTTATTTTGTTTGTTGTAGTACAGAGTTAGGCTGATAACTTTAATATAAATTGTCTTGTGGTTGTTGTTGTTGTTTGACTTGCATCCCCCTGGGATTTTTGCACACAGCATTGATATACGGTGATTTTTCTGGAAGACTTTTCTGTTTTTTCTTGAATTCTTCTGTTTGTGCCTAGTCACTTTAAGATGTTTTCTTGTTCATGTTTTTGTTTGTTGCGGTTGCACCCGATGCAAGAGCCGAATGGCTCACAGAGCTATACCAAATAAATGCAACTGAAATGAAAACTGAAATAAGTGATCAAAAAGGGCTTTTCACGCAACACGCGAGACGCAACACCGCGCCTCGTCCGTCCATCCGTCGAACCCCGCAGATGCCCCACGTGCGCATGGGGTCAGACCACCTTTGGAACAGCCCATTAGCATGCCTAATGCAGGGCAGCGATCGTGCCCAAATGTGCAGTTCATCAGACCGACAACCCCGGGTCACCGAGTGGCACATTCCTTCCACGGCCTTCCGAATCAACCTGCTGTGCAGGTGGCCAGGGGGGGTCCCTGAAATTGTATTTATTTTATTGGACATTTCTGTGGGGGTTCAGGTGAAAGGGCAGATTGATTCTTTTTAAAGCCAGCTTTCTGGTCAATATATCGACCAGTTTAATTGTCATAATAAAAAGCACACCTTCATGAAAGTAAAATAATAATAGTGATGTTTAATGTTATCAATGAGCAATAATAAAGCATAATTCATATCGCTTTTTCAATGCACTGCTGAATGGAAACATCCCCCCCCATGTCGTGCCGGTGATGGACGTCGTATGACCATATTTCACCACGCCGGTCAGCGAGGGTTGGTGAAGGCGGGCGGGACGGCCCGTGACCGGTTCAGATTTCAATTCACCACCGATGTTCAAGCGTTGGTCAGGAATCGAACTCGGCCCGCCAGCTTGACCGCACGGCTCGCCAACCACGGTGCCACCACTCCCTCCCTGCGCCCGATTACGGAAGACGACGACGGTGGTTCAAGCCGTTGTGATGAACCACCAAGGACACTCACGAGGGGGAACAAGTTTCACGTTTAACCAAGACGAAGATCTGGAAAGCATTTGAAATAAAAGTATGAAGGTTTTTTTTGTGTTTTACGCTGATGCATGCCAGCCTGATTAATATTTCCAATTTGGAAAGATTTTGGCCAGGACTCTTGCTTAAATGATAATTGTTCTGACTGAAGATTAATTTACAAAAAGGTATAGATCCTGCGTATAATATTATATCTTTACGGGGGAAAAGGAAAAAGGCGCAGCCCTTCAATTGCTGGTTCACACCACTGCTGGCGAGAGAGCCTCCACTAGTGGGCGCGCTCGAGAGGATATTTGGCCTACTCTTCCACACTGGTCAGCAATCTTGGAAATTTTTACCCCACCACACGCGACCTGCCGATAGGCTAATTGTGGTGTGACCCATTCACGCCACCGCATCGACAGAGGCAGTGGGGAGGGCATTTAAGAAAGTGGCCCCGTTGTTTCAACTACCGTGCCAGAAGCTGGAATCGAACCGGTAGGTTCGTGAATTTGCAGGTCTGGAGTGATAACCACTAGACCACGGCAACTTCCTCCTTACATCTGCATAATATGTAGTATTTCTTTATCCTATATTGTACGTTACCATTGCAATTTAAATGGAATCAAATTTACAGACACCAAACATAAAAGTCCATAACATGTACGGCCCTTGCTCAATGTATTGTTGAATGAAGGGTTCGTATGTATGTATCTTGTGCTACTTTCGCACGTAGGCAACCGCGCTAATCGGAGGTGCGATGTCATTCGTAGGGGTTGCTTTACCATACTTCACGATGCCGGTCAGGGGCTGATCATGCTCAGATATACTCTTTGGTTCTTTCGGTAAAGTCACGTAGGTATAAAATAAAATAGATCACGACGTTTCGGGCGCAACACAAGCGTCCGTCATCAGGTGGACGCTTGTGTTGCTCCCGAAACGTCGTGAAACCGAAAGAACCAAAGAGAATGGATTCCTGCAGTCACCAAAGCTTCAAATCAAGATTGCTCAGATATCATTCACCACTGATGTCAGCCGTGGCTGGGAATCAAACTGAGGTGGCTGGGTTCATGGCACAATGCGCTCACCACTGCGTCACCACTCCTCCGAATGTTAATTAACTTTCACAAATTTACATCGGAATTCCTGGTGTGTTTAGGGCACTTGGAGCCACGCGAGGTGTCATGCCTGACTGCCACGTAGCATTAACATTTCCCGTTTATAGAGCACTTATGCCTGGGAATACCTCTCATTAAAATTTAATCTACGCATTCAAATGCATGTTCTGGAGTCCGGCGGCGCCTGTGGGGTTGTGAAGCCACGGTTGACGCGTCGATTCAACATCTCAAATAAATATTTGCACCCACAATGCAAGCATCGAATCGTTGCCACTTCAACATCGATTGCACTTCGCTTCGTATCACCATTATCGGCCACGCGTGATCCACCGCTGAATGAGGGCCTCTCTAAGCCCTCACCATCTTTCAATTGCTTCCAGCCACGGGGCTGGAAACAATTAGCACGACGGCTGGATGACTGATGCCCCACAGGAGTTGCGGAGGTTTGCGGTTGATCACCTGAGACGCGTTCTGCTCGCACGCACGCACGCGCACGCACGCGCGCGCACGCACGCGCACGCACGCACGTGTGCACGCATGTACGCACGTGCGTGCATGCACGCTTGATTCCCAGCCATGGCTGACATCAGTGGCGAATGTTATCTCCTTCGCCTGGTATGCAAGAGGTCGTGGGTTAGATCCCGACCCTGACGCCTGTAAATGTGCAGTTTGCATGCCTCTCTCTCTCCCCATGGTCCTCCAGTTTTTACCTCCATATTTACAAACCTGCGTTCAGGGTATTTGGCTGCTATAAATGTCCACGCGATAAGCCACTTCGTTGAGTTATCATTTGCGGCCAGGTCGCTTCTGAAAAAGAGTTCTATAGCTCGGTGGGCCTTACCTAGTAAAATAATTATAAAGATATCTTAGTTAACTTGAAGTCAAAACCAATTGACGAAATCGCCGTGCGTGTTGCGTCCCGGTTGCCTGGCGGTGATAATCGCGGCGCGCTTAACACGTATCGATGAGCGTTACGAACATTGCAACGATACTTTCTTTAAAAAGCATAACCTTTACAACTCCCTCTGAACAGTTTCCATTTGTTGTGAACAATTACGAGCAAAGGGTGGGGGGGGAAAGATGGAAAAAGGTGGGGGGGGGGGGGAACCCTCATTTCAAAAGCGAACGGGCCGTGTAATTATTTGCGTATACGTGTATATTACATTCCCTCGCCCCTTAAATTGAGATATCATTAGACGTCTGGATTTAAAAGGTCGTCGTGCATCCCCGCAGACGATTCCCCCTCATTAGGGAAACAAATTTATCAAACTGCGCCGCCCCCCCCCCCCTCCCTCCCTCCCCCTTCCAGCTACGGGGTGAGCGGCTCTCGTTTCAACGACGACGACCAGGCTGAGGCTGCCCCCTCGTCGTCGTCACCGTCATTATCTTCGACGCGCTGGCTCGATGGTCAGGCCTCGTTAAGAACGAAGAATCGACGCCCCCCCCCCCTCCACCCCCCCTCCCCCCCTACGAGTGCTCGCTGCCAGGTGTGTGCGAGTGAGTGAGCGAGCGTCGGGCACAGGTGCGTCCGTGAGAGTTCCGTTGAACGACGTCTACACGGGACGGGGGTGGAGGAGGGGGAGGGAGGGAGGAGGAAGGAGAGCAGGAGAAAGTTTGAAAACAAAAACATTTCTCAAATTTCATTTGTTTGTGGTGGCACGGAGGTCAACGGGACCTGGCAGGGTTCGAGGACAGACGAAGAAAGATGGCGATCGGTCCCAATTGTTGTCCTTGAGATGACGGGAGGTGGAAGGGAAGAGGTGGGTGGGTGAGGAGGGAGGGAGGGAGGGGAGGGAGGGGAGGGAGGGGAGGGAGGGGAGGGAGGATCAGGCAGGTGCCTTCGCCGCTATGGTGCTGGTAGCGCAGCAGCAGGGGATCTGGTGATGGGTTTTTGAGGGTGATTTGTGTTTCTTGTTGGTGTCTATGAACACAGTAACACACAATGGGACTAATGTTACACGGGAAACCCGCGTTATATCTTTGATTAAAAAGGGAGCACATGAAAAAAGATACAAACGAACGACATAATGAACGAAGTCAAGTGCCGAAAGACTGAGCATCTTTCTCGTCTGATCGTTTTAAAAAAAGGAGAGAGGGAGTTGAAAAACAAAAACAGTTCTCAAATTGCATTTGTTTGTGGTGGCACGGAGTGATGCCAGAGGTCAGCAGCACCTGGCAGGGTTCGAGGACGGACAAAGAAAGAGGGCATTTGTTCGGTCCCAATTGTTGCCCTTGAGATAATGGGAGGAGGAGGTGGGAGGAGGAGGATGATGATGAAGAGGAGGTGGGAGAACAAGGAGGTGGGAGAACGAGGAGGTGGGAAGAGGATGATGATGAAGAGGAGGTGGGAGAACGAGGGCGAGGATTGTGCAAGTTGGAAGGAGGAGAGGTCGGAGAAGGTGGGGAGGACGAGAGGAGATGCAATGCGGTCCAACGCTCGCCACATTTAGAGGTTCTACAGCTCATTTTAAAGGATCCACGTAGAACACCGTGACGAACGTTCGTCTGTAACGTCCAACCTAAGAATAAAGAGCGACAAAGTGAAACGATGAAATGCATGTATGTTGAACTTCTTTCGCACCGTACGTAGCCAACCGTGCTAATGCGGAGTTACGAGGGAAGGATAACAAACTAAACAAAGAAAGCAGTTCTCAAGAAATACGTTTTCAACTTGGATTTCATACTGCATAACTCCAGGGGCTTCTTAACATCGGAACGAAGAGCGTTCCAGACGGCCGCAGAAGCGCGCCTGAAAGCGCGCGATGCGGTAACCGTCTTTGTTGGATGGCCAGCAAAAAGTCGCTGCTGCTGCTGCTGCTGCTGCGAGGGTGACCGGAGTTTGCATGATGGTGGCTTATGCTACTCGGCGAGATCAGCAAGGTATAGTAGTTCAGTCGTGGCGAACACTTTGTTTGCGACGAGCACGACCTCGCAAAGTATTGGTTCAGCAAAGGAACGTGGAATTTCCATCACTGCCCCTGATACAGTGCCATGACACAGAAGACGAGAGCCACCAAATCTCAGCGCTCATTTTGTGCAGGAAATCGCTTTTGGAAAATAAATAAAAATTCGCGTCGTTTATTAAATCATCCGAGAGCTCCATCCGCGCTCCACTCAGACACGCACACAGACACGCACACACAGACCCGCACAACAAAGATCCCCCATATAGCCTTAACAGACTGTAGGGGCAAGTGCTGTTAGCGAGCACCTATGAAGGCCGCAACGCTACACGAGGGGGTAGGTGGCCAGCACCACGCCGGACCGCCTTTGTCTCCCCAGTGGCGATGTTTACACACCTCACCAGGTACTCATTTGAGGCTGAGTCGACCTAGGGGAGGCCGAGGACCGGTTCAGATAATCGTCACTGGTGTTGGCCGTGAGCGAGAATCGAACCCGGGTCGCCAGGTTCATAGCGCAGCGCGCTAACCGCTACACACAGACACAAATACACACAGACACACACACAGACACACACACAGACACGCACACAGTCACACACAGACACGCACACACACACAGACCGCCCCCGGTGCCTTTCGCAAGAGGACGTTACGCTTAGACGGACGGCGGGGGGTGCGCGCTCGCGCACGGCAAGGGCCCAACATTATAACGACACTCGATACGCCGACCCGCGATGGTTGCGTGGCGCAGAGGAAGCGAGTGCGCCGGACATTGCCGGCTCGGCCGGCAGCCGGTGCCGTAGCCGGGAGCGGTTACAGAGGCACCTGCGCGGGAGGGAGGGAGGGAGCGCCGTGGGATTGCAGAGTTCGTGCGTCGAGGCTAGTTCGAGCAAAAAAAAAAAAGAAAACCGCCGCTTTAAAAATGCGGATTAAAACGTCGTCAGATGTTGCCCCGGATTGTTATTATAAGAATTAAATAATTGTACGTATAAAAAAGTAAGCTACTATTTTATTAAACTATTTTTTTTACCAGCTAAGGCCCACCGAGCTACATAGCTCTTTTTAAAGAGACCCGACTATCACAAATGATCGCTCAAACGAAGTGGCTTATCATCGTGTGAACATTTTTAGCAGCCAAATCCTCTACAACGCGTGATGTAGATCCTAAATGTGGGGGCACAAAAAAGCGGAGGACCCAGAGAAAAATCCACGCGATCACAGGGAGATCATCCAAACTACAAATATACAGCAGGCATCAGGGTCAGGATCGAAGCCACGACCTCCAGTAGAGCAGGCGAGGTAGCTAACATCTCGCCACGGTGGCATCCCTTGTGTGCTAGACCTGCGTTCCACTTTGTCATCGGCCTGGCACAGGACAATCCACAAGGCCGTCAGCTCAGAGCGGACGTCGGTATCTCTGACAGCTCTCAGGACACTGCACGAGTTGAGATCGACTCATCGTCAACATCATGGCCAAAGAACTGTTGATGTCACCACCACCGCCGACACCACCGCCGCACCTCATCGCCAACGCTTTCTGCCCCGCCGCCAGATCCTGCAGCTGCTGCACAGGAGACACACGACCATCAAGACCTGCACTGGCAGTGTTCCACCATGCGCTCTCACTTAGTTCTTCCCCTGTATCATGTGAGTATAAGGGTATCGATGCGACTATGCGAGTTTAAGGGTGTCTGTGACGAGCAGTAGTGTAGCGGTTTGTGCGCCGTACTCCAAACCCGACGGTTTGCGTTCAGTTGCTGCTCACAGCCAACACAAAGCAGGTCCTGGGCCTCCTTTAGGTCGATTCAGCCTCAAATGATGAGTACCTGAAGCAATGTGCAAACATCGCCACTGGGGAGACAAAGGGGGCCGGGCGCGGTGCTGGCCACCCGCCCCCTCGTGTGCCGTGCTGGCTTTCATAAGTGCTCGCTAACAACGCTTGCTCCGTCAGCCTCTCGATGCTACATATGGGGGACCTTCGGCTTTGTTTATGGGTGTCTATGCTTGTCTATGAATCTCCACGCGAGTCTGTGTCTCAAACCAGGGACCGCATAGCGACACCAATGCCCGCTTCGCGATCATTCATTTCTTCAGAGCTGCTTTGTGCGTCCAGTTCATTGTCTCTCGCCCTCCGATGAGCACGGTGGTCGCCTACGTACGGTGAGCGCAATAAGTCCAGCGTGCGTGCGTGCCATTCACATTTCTCTCTCCAAAAGAAGGAACATCTAAAGTGCATGACATTTGTATTTACCGGCACCCGCATTACCACGCGCTTGTTACGCGCTTTATACTTCTCTGTGTAATCCAGCTGTAGTCGTACAACAAGACGCGCGTGTACACGTTCTGGTATCGGCACCCCGTGAGCCGATATATAATCTGGGGAACCATTACCCTCGCGGAGGCCCGCGCATAATTTAACATGTTGATGTCACAGCTTGATTCGCGGGCCAAAGAATTGATTCCAGCGGCGGCGCGATCTGCGGAGACATTAGCGCCTCCCGGATGCCATCACGTCTCTCGACGGGGCCGCGATGGCGCGTTCAGCGGGAGGTGCCGGGGGGCGGGGGGGGCCCGGCCGCCCCCCTCAACCACCACCCCCCCCCCCCCACTCTACCCCAGCAGCACCAGCGTTGCCAACTTTCACGATTCCGCCTCTAGATCGGAGACTTTATTTTCCCATCCGCCACCCCTACCCGCCACAAAACATTTTCGGCGACGAAATCGAGCGACTTTCGCGACGGAGCGCATGACGATGCAGATGTATTTGTATTATTGCTGCTGTTGCTGTTGTTGTTATTACATACGCTTGTTTACCCAGGAAAGGCGCTACAAGAAGTCGGGGGGGGGAAGGGGGTGACGGCGAATTGAGTGCAGTAAGCAATTCGGAGAATTCTATGCAACGTCCTTGAGTGATGGTCACACGGGGAGGGAGCGAAATGGACGGGAGGACGCGATTCCCCGCAACCGTTGAGACAGGACACGTCCACGTAGACTCGTAGAGAGAGAGAGAGAACACCGGGAAAAACTCGCCGAGTCTCAAGACTCAAGAGGGTCCTGCCAAGTCTATAGAGGGACAGGCGCAATGAATGGCATTTGTGTTCCAAGCGAGTCATTTCCGGTGAACATTTTTCACACTTTCACACTGGAAAAATGTTGGACCCTTACGCCGGGAACACACAATGGCGCGCTCTTGTGAATGACGCCACTGGGCCTTAAAGAGTCCTGTATGGGCCCTGCATCGGTTTACGAACTCTTGTGAATGACGCCACTGGGTCTTAAAGAATTCTGTATGGGCCCTGCATCGGTTTACCAACTTCATTGTCTCGTGACGTCATGTGATGACTTTAGCAGCTCCATTTCGAGACATCCAGCAGCAACCTTGTGAGTTTCCTCTTGTCAACTTTCCACTCCACAGAGTTGGCAGACGCGTCCCTCCGGTAGAACTCCCCGGTATCATTCACTCGGCACACCCCGGTTCCACTCGGCACACCCCAAGGTCAAATGGCCAAGAACCCGGTGGGATCCATATGCCGGGTCCAATGCCAGACACCACTGATCACCCCCCCCCTACCCCCCGCACACAGAGATGTATACATACACCCAATGCGGGGGAGCGGTGGCACAGCGGTTAGCACATCGCACCATGAACACTAACGTCAGTGGCGAATGACATCTGAACCGATCCTTTCCTCCCCCCACCACCCCTCCTCACCCTCCCCTCCGCCCCCAATGGATCGATCGCAGCTGATAATACAAATATATATAAACATAAAAGCCATGAATTTTGTTTAATCGGCAGTCGCAGCTACCGTGAGACTCGCACGCGTGAGAGACACAAAGCGAACGTGGGCACGCCCGCCAGGGTGGGGGGGGGGGCAGCGAGCGCATCCCACGACCCTCCGGGGTCCCCCCCGCCCCCCCACGTGGGACGGCAGCCCCCTGCCCTCCTCCCGCTGCCCACATGACGGATGGCCACAATCACGCCCCGCGCGGGCGGGGGTAGCGCGTCACGGTTTGTGGTTGGGGGGGGGTTGGTGGTGGTGGGTGGTGGTGGTGGTGCGTCGCCACCGCAGGTAACGCAAAAAACTGCAGCTCGCTCGATGTGCGGAGCAGCGGCGCGGAGAGAGAGGAGCGGTGGTGGCAGGGCAGGGCAGCCGTGTGGAGATGGGGTGAGACAGTGGTGGGTGGGTCGGTTAGTGGGGGGGAGGGGGGTTGCTGGGGTGAGGGAGGTCAGCGTGAGAAAAGGGAAGGTGGGGTTCGTGTCGGACGCGAGAGGGGTGGGAGGGAGGGGACGATGGTGGGGGGGGGGGCAGTGGAATAGCAACCAGGGGGGGGGGGGGAGGGCTGCCTCCGCTCCCAAAAGGAAAATTACTTAATGCTTGAATGAATATGTGACTTTTGGAAAAGCTACAGTAGTGCGGCACTCTTTTCGGTGGGTAATGAAGAAAAATGATCGGCGAGCACGCGGCCCGTGCCTCTTAGCGCGCCGCACAATCTCCGGGGGGGGGGAGGAGCGAGGGGGGGGGGTGAGGGGGGGCGTGCGCCCGCTTGGGGGTCAACGCGCGTAAACGGAGCGACCGCTCTCCCGCGCATGATTGGCCTCGTCCCATAAAGGCTTTGGCCTTTTTCTGATTTGTACACGCATTCCGCCCACACATTCTCTTATTTATCGAAGATGGGGGGTGGAGTGGAGGGGGAAGTCCCCCCCCCCCCACCCTCCCCCAATATCGTGCACGAGTAGCCAGTCGCGTAAGCGCCGCGCGCGGACGGGACGTGCTCCTTGTTACGTACGCGCACTTCATATCGGGGGTGCTGGGGGCGGGGGTGGCGTGTGGAATATCGCGTGCGTTCTGGAATTTCAAAACGGCGATTCTCGCGACTGTGAACGTAAGTCAGAATTAATGATGATGTTGATGAGGATGGCGACGACGACGACGATGATGATGATGATGATAATTTACGGAGCATTGTCGATGAACTGCTGGAAAGAAGGCACCTCTGCTACGATGGCGGGTGGGGGTTGTTTGTCTATACTTCTCCACGCTGGTCACTGCGGATTGGTGAAGCGGAGGAGAAGGGAGGCGCGGGGTGGCGTGGGGTGGGGAGGCGCGGGGTGGGGTGGGTGGGGGGAGGAGGCAAGACCGGTTCAGATGTCGCTCGCCACCGATGTTCGCTGTGGCTGGGAATTGAACGCAGGTCACAGAGTTCACGGCACAGGGCACTAACCACTGCGCCACCACTCTCCTAATCCAATACAGCCATGTCCTCTATTTGTTCGGGGAATCCCTACCAAGGCTCGTGCTTGAGGCGGGTTCCGCTTTGGGATGCTCTTCCAATGCTATTAATGAGAATTTAGTACGGCATTGAATAAGCCAGAGAAGTGGTTTACTCGGAACTGAATGTCGAACATCTACATAAATGCCGTAATTAAAACGTCAACGTAATGTATTCATATGTTGCTTAATAACACGATGCAACATCTCATGCATATCTTATGGTCAATCTGCGAATGTCAATCCCCAATCTTAAATCACTCATTGCAATACAATATCTGGATACAGTCGACAAAAGGCATTGCGCGTGGGTGCTCCATTCTAAAGCGCTCCAGGCATTGTGTGCAGATCTCCGTGCGGCATTAACGCTCGTGTTTGTGGGTGGAAACGGCGGTGCAGTGGTTGCTGCACTCTGCGGAACCCAGTGAACCTGGTGACCCGATTTAAAAATTCCCGGCCACGGTCGAACATTTCGTGGCAAGCGACGGGTGCGTCTGTCCCGTAGCGGCCCCGGGCCCTCCACCCCGACCTCGTCGAACTCGCGCTGACCAGCGCGGTGAAGCATGGTCAAAGGACCGTCACGAAACACATCACGTGTACGTGAGATGTGCGTACGTTGATCTTGTTTCGCGCCGTGCGTGGCCAACCGTGCTTAATCGGAGGTTGCGGGGGGAACTGGGAAGGCCAAGAAACTAAAAATACAAAAAGCAGTTCTAAAAAAAGGAGTTTTCAATGTAGTGTAGTGTATAGTGTACTATATACTAGTGTAGTGTAATAGCAGTGTAGAGTATAGTGGTGTCGCTGTGTAGTGTATAATATATGTACGTATGCTGAACTTCTTTCGCACCGTACGTAGCCAACCGTGATAATCGGAGGTGCGGAGGAAAGACAACAAACTGCACACAAAAAGCAGTTCTAAAGAAATGAGTGTTCAATCTAGATGTAAAAGTGCATAGCTCCAGTGGCTTCTTAATATCGGAAGAAAAATATTAGGAAGAAGCGCATCTGAAAGGACGCGATGCAGTGAGTGACCGTCTTTGTTCGGCCACAAGCAACTGCCGCGAGGTTATCCGCGTGATTGCCTTATCCCCTGGACGAGCTCGGCAAGGTAAAGCGACTAAATTGGTGTAGCGAGGCGTTCGTCCAGCAGCTGATTCACCAAGGGCTGTTGAATGAACGCAGTAAGAGCCTCCCACTCGAGGTAGCTCTCGAAAAGCCCACTCGATGGTGTCTTTGGCCGCTTCTTCCACACTGATCCAACATCTTGGAAATACAGCGTGCATTTTGAAACCCGTGGGTTTTTTTTACCAACCTGTCCTATTTTTCCGTTACGATCGTTTTTCTCTCTCTCTCTCTTCATTAACGGAGTTGATTAGCGTGAATTGTGTAAAAACAAACAGTGAAGAGGGAGACAATTGCGCTTTCAGCGTTCCCTGGATCGCTGCCCAGAACGGCTCCGCCGTGCGCGACACCAGCGCAGTAAGGGGACAGTCAATTCGGGCCACGGTGGTAACAACAAAACTGCTGAGCCGGCGTCTGTTACTGCCAGGAAGGGTTCAGGCCCTTTGGTCAACACCCCCCCACCCGCACCCTGGTCTTCTGCCTCTGCCCCCCCTGCTCCTCCCTCCCCACCGCTCCCCCCAGCCTTCGCCGACCAGACGCGAAATGAAAAAGTAATTTTATTTGTAAAGTTATATTCGTGGTCAAGAAAAAATAGATGGCTTTGTGTGACAGTCTCTGCCGTGCCGCGGCCGAGCCGCAAGGCGTTGCACCGCTTTGTTGTGGAGGTTAGCGGTTCGAATTGGGCAGGCGGCCCCG
The DNA here is from genome assembly GCF_965212315.1 of Lampetra planeri. Taxonomy (NCBI): domain Eukaryota; kingdom Metazoa; phylum Chordata; class Hyperoartia; order Petromyzontiformes; family Petromyzontidae; genus Lampetra; species Lampetra planeri. Next base: position 2,038,912 of record NC_136145.1, on the reverse strand, counting down.
GTTAATACCGCCGGTTTTGTTAACCGCGAAACATTACGTGATGCCGTTCGACAAACAAGAAGGCAGGCCGTGTGTGACAGTTGTTTTAAATTAGCTTCATTTGACAATTGTCTGCAATTTGGGTAATATTGGACCGCAACATCGACCCCTACTGGCAGATTTTACCTTCTGTCTGACACGTAGAGCCTGCGCAACAGATCATCGCGCTGTAAGAAGTGGCACGAACACCAGATGTACAAAATTATCCTCACTTATAATTATAAAAGAAAGGCATTTTGCACAAAATTTGTATCTGTATTTTATTAGATTGTTCGCAGCTCTGAGAATACAAAGCGAGAATTTTACGGAGTAAACTCGTGACAAGTTACGTATGTATCTATGTTGAACTTCTTTCGCACCGTACGTAGCCAACCGTGCTAATCGGAGGAGGCGAAATCTTTGGACTGCCACACAACGAGAGCGTAGCTCCTCGCAGGAAGCTGGGGGGTTGTGGGCCCTGCTGGCTGCTAGCGCAGTGGTTCACAGCGCCTTTGGACCCAACGTCAACCCTCTAAAACATTTCGCGTGGACCACCGTGCAGTAAAATAAAATCTATGCTTTTAAGTTCGTGGGTATAAATGTGACGGTGGTGCTTTGCGTAGGAGATTTGTGCCAGAAAGGTGCCAGTTATGTGTGCACATTTTAAAAAAAAATTGACTTCACAAGATTCGCGGGCCACTCCCCAGGGCCTAGCGGCACCCTCATATTCTCCCCGTGGTCGTGTGGATTTTCTCCCGAGTTTTCCGGTTTTTCCTTCCAAATTTTTAGTCAACGTGCGCTTCCAGTGTTTGGCTGCTATGAATTTCCACGTGATAAGCCAATTCGTTCAGCAATCATTTGCGATAGCCACGTCTATTTTGAAAAAGAGCAATGTAGCTCAGTGGGCCATAACTGGTAAAATTAAAAATATATTAATTTTAGTTGAAGTCCACTCTACCACTGGCTAACCCGTATACCAACAATTGGCCTAAGATGGACATCACCGAGCAAAAGGAAAACTGGGAGTCCCAAGACCACCTGGCGCAACACTGCGAAGGACGAGCTGGTGGCAACGATCAACCTCTTCAACATGTTGCCAAGGACAGGAAGAGGTGGAGGGACCTCATAGCGACCTCATGTCCTATAGGGGATGAAGAAAATTAACGAACTAACCGCTGGCTACTCGCCCCAGCGCTGTGCCAACTGTTCGTGCACGGCTTCGTAGCCTTTAGAGTTTCCTTCATCCGAACGACACTGTCGAAGGGAGAGAAACGGCGACTCGAAAGCCACCTCGGACGGCTGCAATACAAACTCGTGACGCGTCGTTGCTGAGCATCACGGGTAATGACACGGAGCGCCATGGGAAAGAACGAGCGAAGAGACCACCTCGGTTTCGTGCCTTCGCGTACAAATGTATAAAAGCCGCCGCCCACGATGGCTTTCCAAACCGATGCCACAGTCGGCAAGGAAACTCTCGACCGGTTTCAACCTTCTGGGTCTCATCATACGCTGGGGGAAGGGGGGGGGGCGGTGTCTGGACACCCACAACACCCTCTGGCTGGGTGGCTTGCTCTGTACGATTGCATCGGGGGGGCCTGCCGATTACATTTCCCCTCGAGCGCGGGAGGGACGAGCAAGGTTAATAATCTCTCGTGGTCTACCGAACATCTACTGCGCTCGTGACTTTCACCTGCTAACAAAAAATGTTCGGGTGGTGGAGGGGGGGGCAGGAGGCAGTAGAGACCGAGCACCACAAAAACCTCGCCATTTGATTGATTTTCTGGTCAAAGATCACTGTGGATCAGAGGTCAAGGTCACTGTGCTCCCTCAGCCCTGATATTCCTCTGAATGGTTGCGCTAACCTGCATTATTCCTTGACGTCGTTGACCAATCTGGGCAAAACGTTCTGAATAGTCCCCACATAACAGCATTTCGGATTGAAGTGCTCCCTGGGTGAAAAGGGCAAAAAGGTAAACTTCATAATGATGCTAAGGACTGTCACGGGCAAAGGAAGGACCAGGCAGTGTGTGTGTGTACAGGCAGTGTATGTATGTACAGGGTGTGTGTGTGTGTGTACAGGGTGTGTGTGTGTACAGGGTGTGTGTGTGTGTGTGTGCAGGGTGTGTGTGTGTTATGAACGGCGCTTTGTGCACCGTACTGTGTGCGTGCGTGTAAGCAGTCTTGCAACGGATTTACATATATATTGAAACAATCAACACATCTGTCAATAAAACGGTGGCCTTACAAAGGATATATGTAATTACGCGACGTTTTGGGCAATGGTCCTTCTTGAAAGCAGGTATGTGTTGTTGTTATTTGTGCTTGTACAACACTGCCAATTTAGCACAACCAACAAACACGCACATATATATATACACTATCCTGATAAAGGCCAGGATAAAAACAATACTTCCGAAAAAATGTTTAGCAAAAAAGGTACCATCTGCAATACTCTCCCTTCCAATATTAGGAATCCACTGGAGCTATGCACTTTTAAATAATCTAGTTTGACAAACTAATTTCTTTAGAGCTGCCTTTTGTGTTTAGTTTGTTGTCTTTCCCCCGCACCCCCGATTAGCACGGTTGGCTACGTACGGTGCGAAAGAAGTTAGAGGGACAACAGAGGAAGGACGAGCGAATTCCAGCCGAGCAAAGGAGGACCTTGGTGTTTCACGGAACGCCTTGCTGGCTCGAGCGGTGAGTGCGTGGGAGGGGAGCAGAGTGGGGTGAACGGAGAGATAAAAGAGAGATGATATAGGAGAGCGCATTGAAAGGAGCAGAGTTAGACGAGAGGACAGAGTGTGTGGGCAGGGATGAGTTCATAAGGAATCTTGAAAGACTGAGCACGATCTTGAAACGGAGATCCGCGACTGGATTTGGAGACAGAGGAGGGATCTGAGCACGAGGGCGATGCGGCTTTGTTTACAGCTGCGAGGTTGTCTGGCGGGTGGCGTTATTTCATCCAAAATGCAACAGAGTTTCGAGCCATTACAGGCTTGAGTGGATTGTCACATTCACGACGGGAAGATTTGGCGCCCAACACCCGACGCCGGCCGTGCAGCGATTACAAAAGGTGCCAAAACGTCGAGCCCGACTCGTTAGGCAGCCGATGTTGCGGCACTGCCTGGACGGAACGCGGCTCGCGTGGGAGCGGGGAGTCTTCTCGTAGCCTGAGGGGCGGGTGGTGGCAGGATGTCTCAGCCCACACGGATGAACGTTCAAAACAGCTGCAGTGAGGAGCCCTCTTTAGGGTTCGATCCCGACCGTGACGCTTGTATATTTGGAGTTTGCATGTTTTCCCCGTGATCGCACACCCGGGTCCTCCGGTGTTCCCCTCCACGTTTAAAAACACGCGTTTGGAGGCTTTTGTTGCTATAAATTTCCACGCGACGGTAGGCCACTTTATTGAGCTATCATTTGTGGCCAGGTCGCTTCTGAAAAAGAGCTGTATAGCTCAGTGTGTCCTACCTGGTAAAATAAAAAATGAATTGTTTATCGATGCTCAATGAGCCACTGCCGTTATCCATGCCTGCGGCTGTTAAGAGGGTGCAGGCGGTGCAACTGCACCGGTGGGTGGCTCATTGGGCCCGGAAGTGCTCAGGTGCCGGCCTGCTGGAATTTCAGAGCGTGGCCCCCAATTGCATTCGTCGCACGCGCCGTGGGGGGGGGGGCGTGTCTGGCACGTTTGGCCACCCCTGTGGGACGGACCTCGCGCGCTGCGAGTTTGACGACGGTGCGTTGGGATTGTGGTCTGGGATCAGGGGACCTAGTGGACTCATTTCTTCGTTGCGATAACTTTTTTTTGTTTGTCTGTGCTTTTCGGTGCTATTTCTTTATTGTTTGTCAATTTTTTATTTTTCTTGGTTGCAGCAGGGATTTATTTTCTTGGTCGTGGATGTATATGGGATTTTGTCCTTATATGTACAGCGTCATGTGATGCTATCAGCATGAATGATGTATATAACATGTAAATATTCGAATTATTATAAATACAGTACATGCAAAACGTGACTTACAGATAGCGAGGGGCACATCTGTGACCATGAGATCAGTCACCCCATAATGCCTTGCACGTCACGTGACATCGCCAATAGAGCTTTGGTTCAGACCACCGACGCAAGGTAGAGAACGCCGAATGGCGGTTTCGTCCTTGTTAGGAATCATTAGTGCAGTGAAGCCACCGTTACCTAACTGCTGCCTTGTGCCTCCAGTGGTATTCATGTGTTCGAGGGCCCTTCCTTGGCCACTGCCCTTCCCTGGTTTGTCACGGCCTGTAGGCGACCAAAAACAACAACTCGAGCGCTTCCTTGCCCACGCGTCGAGACGCTCGTTCGAGACAAACGAGCGGTCACGCGGGAAATTTACAACTCGCTTTGACGTAACGCGCAGCGCGTATTCGCTGCGATTAACCGTTGACTTTTGGGTCAGGCCACGCACGCAGCCATCTGGCCGGATATATTTGCCGCAAGGCCCTCCGCCACCCGGCACTTCGTGTACGAGCACGTTAACGCATCGACTAATTTATAATTCGTACAACGATGACAGCTCACGACCGGATGCAGTTACTTTAAGTCGCTAAAACACAAAACACGTTGGCGAAAGCAGCACAGACCGCGTAACCCGAGTCATTACGTCGCATGCTTCACGTGCATTACCGCCGCCTTCACGCGCTTGCCCCACATGCGGGTGGGGTAGAAGGGTGGTGGGGGCTGGGTGGGGGGGTAGAGACCGCCCACAGCCATATGCAATTATGCCAAAGATCTACCGCTGTCTCGAGTTCAAAGATTCCTATCAGTGGAACCCTCTAAACAATTCTTAAACTGTACGGTAAATCACCCATTTCATCTTGGCCTCCCTCCGCCCGCGAGCCGCGGATTCTATCTGCCGAGGCCTCTAAACTCCATCCCACGTGTGACACATGATTTACGCCGCCCGGCCATCCTGGCCCAGGATAAAAAGCATTTCCCGGCTCCCAATGATGGGCCCAATCTGCCCCGCATGATTTACTGCAACGGAACACATTCGCCAGATCCTTGTCCCCGTATTTTATGGAACACTGTGCTCTATTTACTCTATTATGAGTCCTTTTTATATATATATATTTATAACTACGCTGAAGAGATTTTTTGCCGCACCCCCCGCCCCCCCCCCTCCGACACGGTTATTTAACGTGCGGCGCGTTGTCTGCGGGTCGTTGTTGTTGTCGTTGTGCCCGTGGCCGTGGTGCAGGTGCCGTTACGCAGTAAAGTGACGACGATGCGCGCCGAGGGTTCAACTTTAAGCAAAGTGCTCCTCCTTCCCCTCCTGCCGTGGCGACGACTTGACGGCGTACACATGACTTACGCGCACTGTCACGGCGTCCCGATGGGATTTTTAACAATGCCGCGTTTGCGTCCCTCTCGCCCTCTCTCTCTCTCGGCGAGAGGGTTCATTATTTATTTAACACGCTTTTTTATTACGGCCGGCGGTGTCAAAATCACGATGCGCGATAATCCGAAACGAGTTCCCTCCCTCGCCTATGGCCACGAACGGACGCGCCCCGTACCGCACGCGATAAACGCGCAAACAGAAGGTGACGATACAGGTTGGAGCGTAAACTCTGGGCCGTGAAGACTCGAGCGCAGGTCGCAGGCGAAGTGATCTCCTGCTGACAACCCCCGAAGCCAGGAGTGGAAATTCTACATTCCCATGGCGGGAACAAAATCCAACCGCTGCTTGTGACTCCTCGTGAAGTGGTGCTCGACTTGTCGACTCACCCGGAGGATTCGATGGGCCGCGTGAACTCCCGACCAGGATGTGAACTCGCGACCTTCCCACAGCGAGCCGCTCGCTTCACCACTAAGCCACGTGGCCGCTTTGGTGCTCGGGTTGTTATTGAATAGCGAGACCGTGAGACACGGCCATGGGTTGGCGGAGGCCTCCATCTAGCAGTGGATTGATCATGCCTGCTAGGGGTGTTGATGATGATGATGGTGTTTTGTGGTTCGAAGTTGACAGCCATAATTAATACAACATTCACGCACAACCGCAGTTCCTCATCATGGTCAATTCATCGTCACCGTCATTGTAACCATCGTCGTCGTCGTAATCCTCGACCGTCATCATCGTCATCATCATCGTCATCGTTATCATCGTCGTCGTCATCGTCATTATCGTCGTCATCATCGTCATCATCGTCATCATCGTCATCATCATCGTCGTCATCGTCATCATCATCGTCGTCATCATCGTCATCATCGTCGCCATCATCGTCATCATCGTCGTCATCATCGTCATCATCCTCGTCATCCTCGACCGTCATCATCGTCATCATCGTCGTCATCATCATCATCATCGTCGTCATCCTCGACCGTCATCATCGTTCGTTATCGTCATCCGCGGCGGTGCTGCTTTTTGCCGTGCGCCACTTCGACACAGAGGCACACCGAGCGGTAGCGGGCGACTCGGGCTCGCAGCTTTGACCCCGAGGTGTCAATTCATAACTAAAAACTAAACAACTTTTTTATTTCACCAGGTAAGTCCCACTGAGCAATACGGCTCTTTTTCAGAAGCGACCTGGTCACAAATGACAGCTCGACGAGGTGGGTTATCACGTGGAAATCCACAGCAGCCAAATACTCTAAAACGCACGTTTCTAAATGTGTAGGGAAAACCCGCGGAAGAAACCAGCGAAAAATCAACGCGACCACGGGGAGAGAGAGAGAAAACATGGAAACTCCAAATATACAGGCATCAGGGGTCAGGATCGAACCCCCGACCTCCTGTATACCAGGCGAAGTATTGTACATCTTGCTACTGTGGCGACCACAATTCAAACACGCCATGAGGTTTGGAGGGAGGGGGGTGGGGGGTGTCTGCGTTATAAACGTCGTCTTGGAAGTCACTTAGAGCGTGCATGTCGTTCGCGAGCACGGCACTCGGTCTCTCTCTCTCGCACGGCCCCCGGTGAGGAGTAAATAAACACGTGCCCCCTGTTCCCGAGCACTGCGATCGTCCCCCCCCCATCCCCCCCATCCCCCCGTTGGCGAAGAGCGCGGGGGCGAGCCGCCAAACTAAACACGCGCAGGAATTGACCGCCCCTGGCTCCACTGTTTGCTTAACTCCGCGCCTAAGGGTGGGTGTTCATCTGTTCCAGATCGTTTATGCACGGGACGGGTCACCATTAGGCCTTGTTCGGTTTTTAAAAAAAAATGTATTACAGCGATGATTTATTTTCACATTTCTTGTTTCGCTCTCGAACGTTTTACAAGCGTTACAATAATAATTTACGTAAGTTTTATGTTTTTCCCAATTTATTCTTAGCCTCAAAATGTTATTTTCGGTTGAAATGTCTCTTGAAATTGTGTTTTCTTTTCCTACCCGGCTACACCGATACCTGGAGCCCCCTTTGGGGATCCACTGCTGGATGAAAGCCTCGCCGCCCCGTGTCGACCGCGGGGGATCTTTGACCGTATTTCACCTCGCCGATCTTTGGGAGCTTTGATTTCATCAAGGCTTTGCCACAGTTTGACCACGCGATGCTCCCATACCCACGTCACATTAGTTACTTTACACTTGCAGATGACCGCCCGATGATTGTGTAGATTTAATTCGGAGCAGGACGAAGTGATTTGGAATCCTGCATTCGATCATTAAAAACCAATTTACCAATGTGCCTTAAGGAGGTGCATACGACCTGCCACATATGCACTGAGAAACAAAAGTTTCAAGATATTATTGGTTCTTTCGGTAAAGTCACGTAGAAGGGAAATAATAAAATAATATAAATATAAAACAATAAACAATATTCTTGTATTATTCCCCTTCTACGTGACTTTACCGACAGAACCAATAATATGAATCCCTGCAGTCACGAAAGCTTTAAATCAAAAGTTGAAATGTATGCCAATGAGTGGAGTACGGAGAGATGGCCGCTCAGCATGGCGGTGAGATGGAGAACGCTCAACACGTGGTTCAGGGAAAACATGGAAATTGGAGACGTCATATTGACTGTAAAGGAGAATCGGTGGGCTTGGAAGGGACACATCGCTGGAAGTGACGATCACTGATTAGCTAAGGTCGTTTATTTTGCTTTTCGACGTCAGAACTCAAGAGACCTAATGTTCATTTGCAGGAGTGGCACGGGGCGTCAATTTTCCAGTAGGGGGCGATGATTGGCATCTGTGAGAAAAAATAAAGAGCTGTGTAGCTCATCGGATTCCTCCAGCATCCATAAATATTCTGACGATTGCCATCTGTAGCACTAACTTAATACATTTGCGGATAATTTTGGAATTTGGCACGCGATGTCCTCCTCCCACGAATGACGCCAGGTGAACTTTCAACGTCCGCTGTGGCAGCAGGCGGCGTGTGTGCAGCGTCGTCACTGCGGTTATCGCTTCCACGCCGATCACCAGGGTGGGCCCGCTGGATCCGAACCGTGACCCCCAACTCCCCCCCCCCACCACCACGCCGTCGCCAGGCCGCGTCGTCGCCCGCGACGGATGGGACCGGTGAAGGAAAGGAAAGGGGAGATGCAGCCATGGAGAGAACAAAGGAGAGGAGGCGGAGTGACGGGGGTTAGATCACGTGCACGAGTTAGATGGGTTGGGGCACCACGAGACACGTGAAGGATGGTGATGGCCTTCGTTCTGCAGTCGGCAGACCATGGCTGATGACGCTGATGATGATCGTTCAATAACATTTTTCTTTTTTTTTACAATCGCCTGCAAGGATCGGATACAAATTCCTCTCCGATAGATTTTAGGCGATGCTCAGTGCTCGCCTTTTGTAACTGCTGATGTCATGGGTCAATGGAGCAGAGGGCGTAGGGTTGATGACGTGAAAACAAAGGAAGCTCGGGTTAGCGACTCACCAGACGGCTACAGAGGAATAACAGAGATTGAACCAGACCGGAGATTAGCCATGCCCACAGAAGACCCTATGCTTCTGAACTGGCAAAGCACGAATGCTATGAATTACAACATAATAAGTATAATCATCATCACTAGACATGGTGAAGCTACCCCTGGATAAAGGCCTCCCCAATCTTCCGGCATCCCTTACAATCATGCGATGCAATAATCCCACCGGCACCTGCGACACGGGCCGATTTCGTCCCTCCATCTCCACGGCGAACGTCCCCTGGAACGCGTTCCGTTCCTTGTCTGTAACTCCGACCTTGAGTCTCGCCATCGTCTCTTCTCGCCGTAGCACGTCATGCACATAGCGGTTTGAATGATGCGTTTAAATTGTCGTTTCCCCCCGCCCCGCACCTCCGATTAGCACGGTTGGCTACGTACGGTGCGAAAGAAGTTCAACATAGTAATCTGCAACTTGAATTTGATATTCTGCAATCCATGCTCGTTCCTTTTCCTATCCCTCAATGCAATCCTGTACGTGCATCTTCCCCCTCGCTTGTAAAATGAATTCATGCAACAGCTTCCCGGGAGACTTGACAAAACCGTTGCGGGGACGTGCGTTTCACGATAGCGCGATGTGGTTATAACGCCGAAGCATTTGTTTGGAAGCTCCTATGCGCTGCGAATTTGTCATCGACGCGCGCTCCGCGACGTAGAATGGAAACAAGAAGGAGAACGCGAACACAATTAGCAACGCGTGGCTCTCCCAAGGCCCGGACAGACATTCGAAAATCGCCCGAGTGCTGCATCTTCCGCCTGTGCCGTGGCATTCCCGAAGACGTCCGTTGGCGGCCGAGCCTCGTGCCTAACGACGCAACCACGCGGGGGGAAGGAAATTTAAAGAACGATTAACGTGAAGAAAAAAATCAACGACAAAATGAACACCGTCGTGGGGGCATCGCAAACGAAGGAGGAATCAGGCGACGCGCGCAAACGCGCAGTGGCACGAAGATGCGTTGGCACGCTCGCACGCGCTCGCGCGCTACTTTCTCCTTGAGCTCCGCGTGACCTGCAGTTGAACCTTTTCCTGTGTCTAGAAAGGGGTCAGTGCTCGGTCAGGCCCCCTCTGAAAGGAAAACAAGCGGAATTGAGTGCTTTATTGCTGTTATTTATTCATTTTTGGCCCGGACAATTGCGCAGCATGTGACAAATAGAGGCCTGCACGAGGGCCAGAGAAGACAATCAGTCTTTTGGTCGCTGGCAAACAAACTTTGTCTGAATCTTCAGAGAGCGAGGAGGATTTGTGATGAAGGGATTTTTTTATGCCCCCCCCCCACTTCTTTCATTTTGTTGATCGAGAGGTCTCTCTCTCTCTCTCTCTTGTCCGCCTTGATAGCGATCAATGCGTGGCCCGTACCTTCACCAGACCCGGGAGGGAAGGAAGGAAAAAAGACAAACCCATTCCCGCAGGTACAGAGGGGACGATTGGGGAGTCACCTTAACCGCAAGCAGCTGAACGCCATCCAGCCTACGGCATTATAGCGCAGTCTCTGGAAAAAAACTAAATAATTAGCAGCATTACAATTGCATTCCCAAAGTATATATTTTGATGCATGCTGATGTGCGCCCTTCAGAGTCCGATGTTGTTTTGTCTTTTTGCAAACTGGGAAAATGAGTATTTCTCCCCGCTGTGTTTTTCGGGTTGTATGCCAAAATTTCAGTTTCTGAAGATTATCCTGCAGACGCCCCCATCGCTTAGGTATGTGGGACTTCTTTTGCACCGTACGTAGCCACCCGTGCTCATCGGAGGTGCAACATGTGGCGAAAAATCGCAACATCATGCAGATCAACACTGATGCATTCCCACACAGAGTGAATATTAGGGGTGCATTGGATTCATCGATTCAATGATTCTTAATGCACACTAAATCAGAATCGATGATTTTCAATGCGCATGTTCACATCGCCTCTGCAGCCACCAGAGGCGCTACAAGTCACTGCCGTTTAAAAAAGAAATAACGTAATCCTGGATCGAATTGTGACCCTTACATGGTGACAATTCATCGCAGTGGGAGTGAATTCCAATTTCAGTTCAAGTTGAAAGGTTATTAAAATTCCTGCAGAAGCACATCCTGCCAAACAGAATCTAAATATGTATTTACACTGGAGGAATCCGATGAGGTATAAGACTCCGTCTCACAGATGTCGAGCACGACCCGAGAACGCGTCAGAGAGCTGCAGAGCTGCACAACCGCGACAGCCCACCTGGTAACCACAGAAACGATTTAAACAACAACAACAACAACAACAATAACAAAAACAACAACAAAAACCTCGCCAGGACGAACCACAGAACGCCCAAATTCCTGCCGTCCAAAAACTAAAATACGAAACTCAAATGCAAGAAAGGAGTGGCCCTGGGCTTGTGGTGCAACATCGCTGAAGTCGCACCGCGTTAGCGGGTCTTATCCCATTGTCTGGAGAATAAGAGCCGACGTGAGCCACCCCTGTGCTCAAAGACTAAGGCCCTCTCCCTCCACCCCGTGTCCTCCGTGGGGGCAGGTGGCTCACACTTGAAAGGGCAATGATCAGAGGAGCACACTCTTGCGAGACGCACACGGCAGAGTGTGCGCGCGCGTGGAGGACCACGAGGGCCCCACGTGGTCAGAGCCTCACAATCCCGCTGGGCCAAATCTGCTGAAAACCACCAAAATTGGCCGCCCAGTCTAGCGTGGCCTGGGCCTGGGCAGTGAGAGCCATCCCCTCCTCGTTGGAATTTGGGAAATGTTCCTCTATCGGGAATAATAAAAGCAAAATAATGGCCCTTGTCTTCTTGGTTCTTTCGGTAAAGTCATGTAGAAGGGAAATAATAAAATAATACAAAGAAATATTTTTTTTATTATATTATTTTATTATGTTTTATTTTTATTTTTTCATTATTTCCATTCTACATGACTTTACCGAAAGAACCAATAAGATGAATCCCTGCAGTCACGAAAGCTTTCAATCTGATAGAGCTTGGCGATTCTCAAAGAGGCTGCAGCTGTGTTGGGATTCTTGGCCAGTTTTGAATATGATGGTGGTGATGACATAATGACAATACTGGTTACGATGATTATTAATTGAGACTGATGTGCAAGTATATAATGATGATGGTGATGCTAAGGATAGCAGTGCAGATGTTGATGATAATGATGTATTCAAAAAGTATGACAGCAACGATGAAGACAATTCTGATGATTACAACGGTGACAATAATGGACATGAATGACATTCATTATAAAATCGTGACTGCTTCACATGACGGGTTAGCATCCGATGATGCATAAAGCAACACTTCTTTTTCTTCCCTATCTGAATCAGCGTCAATTCAGGCGAAGCTCCACGCACATTGCACGATACAACCCGGCCCAGGACCACGTGGTCGGCACGAGGCTCAGCCCAGCGGTCACTCCTGCAGGAACCCTCTCACCCCCCGCCCCTCCACGCTTAAGAACTCAACTCAAATCCAGAGATTAACTCGGGAGCAAATGCTCACGGGTGGAAGGAGGCGATCCGACACGATGTGCAACCGCGCGAGGTAGATAGCACAGCGCTGGAAATCACAACGCTCTCAACGGGGTGGAGATGCAGCCCTGCAATAGCTTGTTGACTCAACTGCTGATGTAGGGGGCCCTCCACCAGGATGTTTTTTTTTGTTTTGTTTAACTCTTCCACGCAGGTGAGACGTCTTGGAAGGGGTGGCAGTACCCACGTTTTACCACACCGCACGCGAACGCCCACCCCCTTCCCCCAACATTCAAATAACGGTGGGTGTTTTTATATCGCTGCGTGGACGGACAACAGGGTGAGGAACGATTGAGGAAATATGCACCGTCGTTTCGACTGGCGATCTCCTCTGGGGGTTGCGAGTTCCAGTGTGTTAACCATTACACACCCCCGGCAAAACGACATGCCTTGCTGCAAACGCTCGTGTGATGATTGTTTTTTTACCCCCTTCAGGGATCTGGTAAACTCTCATCTGGCGCTCGGTGCGAGACCAGCAAAGGAAGTGTGTCTCGTTAAGTCTGAAAAAGGCAGAGTGCCGTTTTTAGTTTTTAATTTGCACATATTATGCACGCAAAAAAAGAACCCCTCCAACACGTTTCCACCCACAATAAAGATGTTACGCTGCCATACAAGACAGAAACAGTGGGCAGGCCTTGAACTGTGATATACAGGATGTCTTTGGGCCAACAAACGAACACACACAAAAAAACTTCCCATAAATTAAAATACGGGAGGAGGAGGAGGAGGGGGGAGGTGAAACTGGGATACGTTCGTGAGCTGGGATTGGCTGTGCGTCGTAGTAAATTTTCAGGCACCTTTAAAAAGGAGGTGGGGGTTGAGGGGGCTGGGGGTGTGGGTGAGGGGGGGGGCATTTTCCCCTCCATTCTTTTGGGGCCTATTGTCCTGCGTCGTGTGAACGCAGAGGCTAATTCTGGCTTAGCCACAATGGCTTCACGTTCCACAGCAACTGCCTGTGGTATGTGCCTTTCTGGAGAGGGCCTTGGCCCCCTCTGCACGGCTTAGAGAGGGAGAGAGAGAGAAGGGCCTTCCTTTCAACGTGCAGTATAATATGCCCTCTTCCTACGCTCGCCGTGCGTCGTGCAAACTGCTGCCCCCCCCCCAACCCACGTCCCCCCACCACACCCCCCCAACACACCCCCTCACCACGTCCCCCCACCACGTCCTCCCCACCACAGACCCCCACCACGCCCCCCCCCCCCCACGCCCCCCACCACACCCCCCCAACACACCCCCTCACCACGTCCCCCCCACCACGTCCTCCCCACCATAGACCCCCACCACGCCCCCCCCACCACACCCCCCCCACCACGTCCCCCCCACCACGTCCTCCCCACCATAGACCCCCACCACGCCCCCCCCAACACACCCCCTCACCACGTCCCCCCCACCACAGACCCCCACCACGCCCCCCCCCCCACCACGCCCCCCACCACACCCCCCCAACACACCCCCTCACCACGTCCCCCCCACCACGCCCCCCAACACATCCGCCCCACCACGTCTCTCCACCACATCCCCCCCTCACCACGCCCCCCCCAACCACGTCCCCCACCCACCACGCCCCCCCCCCACCAGATCCTCCACCACGTCCCCCCCCCACTACGTCCCCCCCACCAAGCCCACCCCCCCCACTACATCCCCCCACCACGTAATTAACTTCATCAGCGTTGCGCGCCACCGTGCACTGCGTGACGGAGGCCCCCCGTGACGGCGGTCTGGCCGCGATTGTCTTGCGTGGGTTTGCTGCTCGTGTCGATGTGACGGTGCAGCGTGTATGCTGGGTACGTTGATCTTCTTTCGCACCGTACGCAAGCCGAACGTGCTAATCGGAGGTGCGGGGCGGGGGGAAGGACAACAAGTTGAAACACAAAGCAGCCGTTCTAAAATAAATGGGTTTCCAATGTAGTAACAGAGGCGTAGTGCCGTGTATCGTAGTGGTGCATCTACCAGTGATCTCAGTCAGCCAACCCATCGCACCTGGGTCTGTCCCGAGACCTGTCAGCGAGCCCTTCGACACTTCACGTGGCCTCGAGGTGCACCTAGCCTGGCACAGACGCCGTGGTCACATCACTGCCACTTAGCGGCGAATGGCGAGTATTGGTATTGTGTCGTGCAGTGTACTCTATACTAATGCAATCGTAGTGTAGTGTATAGTGTACGTACGTATGTTGAACTTCTTTAGCACCGTACATAGCTTCGTGTGCGCAGCGACAGGTGTACACCGGACTCGTCGAGTAGTGGCCTGCACGACGAGTGGGGGGGGGGGGGGGGGGGGGGGGGGGTCCACGATTATTTAAATAATCGATTACCTATCGGTTCGATCGCACGACTCATCGAGTAACGTGGAAATTATCGCGGTGGGTGAGTAGGAGGGAAAACGGTCTCAACTCCCTTAACAAGTGTGCCACTGGACGGGAGGTGATGGGCGTGGTCTGTAGAGGCGGGGCCGGGAGGAGGGGGGGTCTCCCACCTTCAGACCATAAAGTGTCCAAGAGTAATTAACTGCAACAACAACAAACAAATTCCAGATTTATCGACTTAATCGACTACGGTCCCGGCTCCAATTATTTCACGTGTAACAAAAACAAATCGATGAAGCTTGTACACGGTAACGCTACGACGAAAGCGACGGGTTCTGCGTGAACTCTGCAAGCAACTCAAGGCGACGTCGAACCTTGCCACCTAAATCGCCCCCCTCCTCCCCCCCCCCCCAAAAAAAAGCAATGTAACGACACGTGGAATAACGAGTAGGACGGTGAATCGTTGCATGCCCAATGTCACTATTGGCAAGGCAAGCGCTATAGTAACAGTTTCTGACAATCGCTGGGAGCTCGTTAAACGCCACGGTGGCTAGGAGATGTTAACTACCTCGCCTGGTATGCAGGAGATCGTGGGTTCCATCCCGACACCTGCTGAATATTTGGAGTTTGCGTTTCTCTCATCAATACCACGGTGGCTAGGAGATGTTAACTACCTCGCCTGGTCTGCAGGAGATCGTGGGTTCGATCCCGACCCCTGCCGTATATTTGGAGTTTGCGTTATTTTTGACGCTATTTTTTCACCTGATGACGATTGCTTGTAATGCGATCGAAACGTCGTTATATTTTTATTAGTTTTTTCTATCTACGTGGCTTTACCGAAATACCCAAATAATTTACAGTAGATAATCGAATATTCGAGAGGAAGGGGACGCCAAATAATCACTAATCATTTAAAATAACATAGTTTTTGCACATGCTCGCATAACGTGATTTTAGGTGCCGTGTACGTTTCTTTTTGCTAAGTGTTTTAAATGTCTTCTTAGTTCTTTCGGTAAAGTCAAGTAGAAGGGAAATAATAAAAATAAAACATAATGTCCCTGCAGTCACGAAAGCTTTAAATCGAAATGTTTTAAATGTGATTGCTACGTGACAATTGGCATAAATAGACGTACTGACAGACAGATCATCCTACTCTGAAAAGTTCCTGTGTTTTACGGTTCCGTACTTAGCACTCCAAACTCTGAAAGCCTGCACGGTGTGATGCACGTAGTAGTTTAGTTATTCTTACTAGGCCCTTGTTTCATCAACTCGGTGTGTTTTGACGAACGCCGCACACCTATCGCCCTATCGGCACTTGATATTCTCTCTTTCTATAACTGTAGTTACGAGTCGTGAACAACCGGAAATGTGTCTCTACGTACCGTCTCTGCAGTGTTAAAGTTGTACGCAGTGGATCATGTACCTGTATGTCATAATTTTGAAACTGAAATCAAGCAAAAGCTAGCTTGTCTTTGACACGCTACGTGGTGCCAATCGCTTGGACTGGGTTACAGCCTTTAGATCGATTTCGCCGGATCGGCCCTGGAAGCCGGATAATCGATGATCAACTGTAGATACGAGCATAACTCAGCCTCTATAGCAGGCGGGCAATACGCAGTCTACACTTTGAAGGATCGACCTCGGGGCGTGGCGAACCTTCCCGAAGCGTCGTCGCTGCTTTGGTCTTCCAAAGAAAAACGGATTTAGAATTAAGCTTGGTAGTTGCACCACCCACCACCCCCACCACCAACACACACCACCGCCGTCAACACCACCACCACCACCACCCACACCACCTACCACCCCCACAACCCCACCACCACCAACGGCCAACACCACCACCCACCGCCACCACCACCGCCGCACAACCAAACACGGCTCATGAAAGTCAGCCTAGCCTATGACGATTGAATCAACCAGATTGCCTCTCTCTTCGTCGTCGTTAAATTCTTTGCTCAGCAGGATTGTGTTGAGCCTGGATCGCTCTTGTATGGACGACCACCATGCTCAAAAGTCAGGTCATTTGCATTTGCGGGCACTAGAGGGCAGTGCATCGATTATTGCTGCGCCACTCCCCTCGACATTCACGCACAAAAAAACCTGCACTGACCAGCGTGGGGAAGTATGGTCATCATCCAGCAGTGGCTGTTGGCGTTACTGGTGGCAGTGTCTGCCCCACGTGCGCAGAGCCACGTGGCTCTCGTCGCTTCGCAGCGGTGCACAGGGGGGGCAGCCCAGCGCTCGCCAGTGGCCCCCTGGGTTCAAGATTACATTTCGCAATCAAATGTTTTCGCCATAATCAATGAAAATGGCACGCGCCAATAATCGCGTGTGTAGCCTCGCGGCTACAAGTCCACGCTGTGACTTTGCCACGTTCCGCAACCTCTCCACCGCGTCCCCGTGTCCGCACCTGCCCTGTGCCCCCCCCACTCATTCCCCCGCAACCCCAAACTCTTAGCGGTAGCAGAGGCAACGTAGAGGAGTGTGGCTCGCGGGCAGGGTGTTTGGAAGGGTTGCTACCTCCGAGGTACAAAAAAAACGGGGCTCGTCATGGGAAGGAGACACGGCCACAGTACCCGAATGCGTCGTCTTGAGTGCTTTGTTATTACGCGGCTGAGACAACCCGGTAAGCGCGACCTCAAGGGAGAGGATGGATCTTGGGAACGACAATCACCAGGTGACAACCCTCTTGGTCAACACCAAGTCTGTGCGTACGGCGAACCCGGAGGAGAATGTGTTCGGCTGTGTGTGGATGCATTCGCCGGTCCAGAAATTGACCGTGACCTGAAATCGTCTCCAATGAGTGGCCCCGCTTCCTCGAGTTTGCGCATAAAAGAGCCGGGCCGTGAACTCTGCACGCTTCACGCTGTGACGATTCGTGCAAGTGCGATATCTATGTGCGCGGCGTAGTATGTTAGTCGTGTTATATATTTATTTTTTGGCAGTATGCCCGGGAGGAGTGGAAGTGCGTGCTTGGAATTACATTGAGATGTTTAAATTTAAAAAAAACAGCTGCATCAGAGAACGTACGGCAGGTTAAAGATATCATTCTGACTGCAGAAAACTTGAGTGGGTTTGAGCAGGAAGAACGCGGCCGCGAGAGCGCGATCACGTCCACCACGGAGATGGAACGATGGAATCAGCTCGCGCGCAAGGTGCGAGGCGGATTGTTACATATGGTGAGGTCGCATGCATCACACACAACGTACTTGCCACATATGAACCACAATACGATCTCGTCAAGGAGCAGAAACACATCACGCGAACTCCCGTCATTTGGCTCGGCCCTCGAAAAAACAGACGGACACTGCAATCGCGCGCTTCCAGATGCGCTTCCGCGGCCGTCTGGAACGGTCTCGTGACCCCACGACCTCATGCATACCGGGCGAGGTAGCTAACATCTCGCCACCGCGCGGAGGACAACGGCCCCGTGCCCGCCGCGCCGCGTGAGTCGGCATCTCATTAGGGGCAACCGTGGCGATTGATCGCAATCACAAAAGTTGCACTTGAGGTCAATGTGAACCAGGGGCAGGGGGGGGCACCCAAAACAATGCGGCTCTGCCCGCCCCTATAGCCTGAGTGCGGGGGTCGGTGGAGGGTGGAGCCCACTCGTCGCCAATGTCTCAATTTGTATTGAATCTCGGCAGCAATTAACGGCAGCGAGTGCAGTCCGTTGTCAATCCGCTGCTGGATGACGGGACTCGTCGCGCGGTGTCGATTGTGGCGGGATGTTTGACCATACTTCACCACGCTGGTCAGTGTGACTTGGTGAATGTTGGGCAGGGCCCAGGTTTAGTTCAGCTCTCGCTACGCCCCACTGATGATAGCTGCAGCTTGGAATCGAACCCAGTCCAAGGCGTTAATAGTACAGTGATAAAATAATATTAATGTTTATCCTGAAATTGTGAAAATGCGATCAATTGCAAGATTGCCTCTGAACTGCCTGCTACATGTTTAACATTGCATGCCTAACATTTCAGACCATCCCTGATTACGCACACGCACGCATCTGAGTGATTACGCCTATCTGTTAATTAACACCACTTATGGCGTACAATTTGAAAGGTCCAAACAAGTCAAACGTCTTTCACTGCTTCAACAAGCGTTCTTGCAATTACCTCCATTGCGGGCCCCCGAATTATGTGGTGGAAATTCCACGTTCATAACGGTTGGAGAAACAAGAACACACACGGCAATGATACTGGTAGGAACCTCCTGGTTACACCAGCCCACAGGGGAGTATTGTGTCCGTTGTGCAGGGAGGGGCTGGGTGGGGAGGGAGGGGCTGGGTGGAGAGGGGCTGGGTGGGGAGGGTGGGGCTGGTTGGGGAGGGGCTGGGTGGGGAGAGGAGGGTGGGGAGGGGCTGGGTGGGGAGGGTGGGGCTGGGTGGGGAGGGTAGGGAAGGGTGGGGAGGAGCTGAGTGGGGAGGGGCTGGGTGGGGATGGTGGGGAGGGGCTGGATTGGGAGGGTGGAGAGGTGCTGGGTGGGGAGGGTGGGGCTGGGTGGGGGGTGGGAGGGGTGGGGCTGGGTGGGGAGGGAGTGGCTGGTCACCCGGTGGTGCCCTTATAAAAATCAACGTGTAACCTACTCACGCCGGCTTGTGCCCGCCCTCACAGTCGGCCATATTTGCGGAATACACCACGCCGCCGTTGACCCTGGCCACTGACCGAGCAACCCAACGTTCCTACCAGCTCCCTCCGCAGGAATGTGTTTAAATTGGCAGAAAAATATCCGCACTCCTCCATCTAAGCCACCGCATGGGCCACACATGGCACAGTTGCTTGCTGTGAAGCGACACGCGTTATGATGTAACAACGCGCCGCATGTGGTTACAGCTGTTTAAAGCGCCCGCAGCTCCGCGAGCAATCTCGGCGTAACACCAAAGGCAGAGGTCCCCCGTATAGCCTCGGCAAGCTGTTGGGGAAAGTGCGGTTCGCGAGCACCTATGAAGATCCGCACGGCACACTCTTGGGCAGTGGTTTGTAACCTGGGGTGCACACAGCCGCGGCGGGGGGGGGGGGCGAGACGTGCCCAGATTTTTTGGAAGGTAAAATCATCGAAAACAGGGCACGTAAGTACAACTACTTTGTTTCATCAAACTCTATGTATTTATTAACATTCTTATTTTTACGATTGAGAACCAAAGGGGTGCAGGCTGCAGTAAAATGTTAAGATCCACCGCTCTAGGGGATGGGTGGCCAGCATCACGCCCGGCCGCCTTTGTCTCCCTAGTGACGTCATTCGATGCTGTGAGCGGGTTTCGCACCCGGGTCGCCAGGTTCGTAGCGCAGCGTGCCAACCGCTACACCACCGCTCCCCACCGCCTCCACCACCCTCACCACCACATCCACCACCTCCCGCACCACCTCCACCATATCCCCCACCACCTCCACCACCACCACATCCCCCATCACCTCCACCACCACCTCCACCACCACCTGCCCCACCTCGACCACCACCACTCGCACCACCTCCACCACCACCCGCACCACCTCCACCACATCCTGCACCGCCTCCACCACCTCCACCACATCCACCACCTCCACCACCACCCGCACCACCTCCACCACTACCTCGCCATCCGCGGCTGCCAAGACTCCCCGCTGGCCGTACAGTGCGCATCGCCTCGCTTGCATCACGCGGCGTGCCCCCGTGAGACCATCAATCACGAGGCACAGCGCCCCAAAGACAAGTCCCCTCGCTTCCCCCGGTTCCCCCTCGACCCCCTTCCTCACACCCCTCCCTCCCCCCAGTGCCACGGTGCACAAACACGGAGCGCATCTGCGGTCGCCACCTTTAAAATTTCAGAGCAAGCAACCGCAGTTTGGATTCACTCAGCCCGCTCCCCCCATGTGACTTGTCTATCGCTTGGTCGCTGTTCCCACCAACTTTATTCATCGATTGTATCTACGTACGTTGAACTTCTTTCGCACGGCACGTAGCCAACCGTGCTAATCGGAGGCGCGGGATTCTACCGCCCATGTTGATGGCTCAAGTCGACCAGACTGATTTGTCTCGTCCACACCGCGCAAGCACCACCACCGCAGGTCACAAACACTCCTCTCCCCGCTTCTTCAAAATTCACCTCAATTTTGAAATTCCTTCCGCGTCCGTCTCTTCCCCCCCCTCCTCCCACCCCCCACCCCCCCCAAGTTCATTTAACCTTTGCTCAATTCAAGCAAACGCATTCACGCTTGCGTATTCTTCTTTCCGGCTATTCCAAGACGTCTGTTCAGCACGGAAGAGTGGTGCCAAAATGCCCCCGATAGAGTTTCCTCGAGTGTCGGCCCTTCCACCAACAATGGCATAAGCAAGCAAGCAGCGGCAGGGCTCTGTCTTTGGCCTGATAGGCGCCCACTCCTCACCGCGTGGTTCCACCTCCGAGCGTCTCTGAGTCGTCCTCTCTCTATGCGAGAGGGAGCAGGGGACACTGCGGCGGTGTTGCGTTACAAGTTAACATCATTATTTTCTGATTTAAAGCTTTCGTGACTGCAGGGATTCATATTCTTGGTTCTTGTGTGGCCCTCTGTCCTATGGTGATGATGATGATGAAAATAATGATATTCTTGGTTACCGAAAGAACCAAAAATATCATTATTTTCATTATCATCATCATCACCATAGGACAGTGTTTCATTATCGTACGATAACAAAACATCCTCAATTGGCATCGACCACAGGGCATTGCGAGCTACGTTTCTGGGCCAGACGTAGCGACGACCGCCTGGAAGTAAGTCACCAAAAGAACTCCGTGCAACCCGTTTTTTTAAATATGTATAAGACCAAAGTCAGTGACTAACATTCTGAACCAGTTTAACACGTAGCATGCTATCGCGACAAATATTATCCATTACAAGAGGGTGTTTTGGGGTAAGATCGCGTAAATATAAATGTGTCGTGAAACCCGCCACCACCCGACACAGCCAATTAGTCAGGTTTGTCACGAAACAAAATATGCCAATTCGTTACAAATTCAGCACACCGCTAATTACAACCAGCATCATCAGGCGACAGTCAGAATTGTGGAGAAATCCTCCCGTTTCGGTCTGAACCACATGACATTATGTTGAGATTTAGTTATCTTCTAACACATCCGTCATTGAACAAGCTAAACGTGTGTGTGTTTTTTTCTTGAAATGTGTTTTTGGGATCTTTGTCTTCAAGGGGAATATATATAATAGGCAACGTGTTTGGTCAATGGCCCTTCTTCATATGGATCCCTTGAAGGCCACAGGAATATTGCCGAATGCGATTTTTTTTATAATGCTTGTGCCTCACTGCCATCGCAACAAAAAAAAACGATGAGCACTGTTGGCTGTGTACGGTGTGAAAGAAGTTCAACATACAGGTCATGTTCAACATGCATATCTCTTCGCATGCTGCACTTGCAAAAGCGTCAACAATCCAGAGGACGGACACCGGTTCGATTCCATTACCCTGCACGGTTAATTGAATCAATTTACGAGTTACTTAAATTCTACCCCCCCCACCGACTACCTTCCCCCCTCTTCAATGCACCCAGCGGTACACGGACCACATCGGGCTTTGAAGGGCTTTTGGAGAAAGAAAAAAAGAAAGAAAATCACAGGCCAGAAAAAAATAAAATTGCACGTGCGATTGTCAGCACATCACCTTTATGAGCCGAGCCGGCATGAAGACAAATCATGCTCGAGTTGAATTACACGCCGCGCGTTCATACTCACGGAACTCCCCGCGTATATCAGCTCTTCCAATTTTGCCCAAATTCCCACGGGAGCTGCCGGGCGGCAGTGAAAATCCTGGAACTGGGGAAAAGGGGACCCACTTGCGGCCTTACTTGCCCTTGTAAAGTTTTTTACAGGTTCGACGTAGGTCAGAGGATCACGGCGTCGTTAAAGCCGCTAATGAAGAAAAGTGGGGAGTGGGGGGAGCGGGTGCTGTCCGGACTTGTGCCACTATCGTCCTGAGAAGGCCTTAGTTGTTCCGTGCCTTGGGCATTGGCTTCCAGAGTTCTTGTTCTCTGCTGCCACTTCCTGGAGTGACATGATCGGAGTCGCTGCTAAAGAATCAGACAATGTATACTGGAGGAATGCAATGAGCTAGGAAGTTCCTTTTCACGGATGTCCAGTAATTCACAGGTGTCCAGTAATGCCATCCGCGGGGCAGATGAACCTTCGAATGCATCGCGTCCACTGAGCCGGACTGCTCTGAGAGGAAATTTTCAACACATTCGGGAGTGTTCCTTTTGACTAGTTATGTTTGCGTTAAAACAAAAATGCGGTGATTTTTTAAAAAAAATATTTCGCGCGTGGGAGGGTTATAACCCCCTTTTTCTCTACACCGCCCATCGTTAGTCTGCTGCTCCTGCTGATGGTGCCGTTGCTGCCATGCTGGGGGACATTTAATCGGCGCCAAAGAGTAATTTAATCGGTGGTTACGTGGCACCAACGATGGCAGCTGTAAATCTGCGAAGACACTTTCTGAAGAATTGGGCCTTCCCAAGAGCCGTCTGGGTAAATACACGACAGAGAGCAATTGCTCCTGAATAAAATTGGATATGAGTGGAATTGCAATATTATTGGCCCTACTTACACTATCGTGCACATCAGGGTGCATTTGCTGATTAGGAAAGTACACTGAACAACATGTGTGAAAAATACCATTAAGAATAAGACATTTAAAACATATATGCCATTAGCAAGATCATATATTAGCCTTTACACGACCCTAATATACCTGAGAGGTTTAACCACACATGGATTAATATATTATCACGATAATGTGCACAATCTCACCCTGATCCGGAGGAACGCTGGCAAACTGAGTGGAACAACGTGAACGTCCAGATGAAACGCCTCCTCATTCGAGACCCAAAAATCGTTGCACCTCCTGGCTTTGACATTCCTCCTCCTCCCACCTCCTCCCACCTCCCCTCCTCCTCCTCGATACTGGTGGTGGAACCATCAGCTGCATCAGAGCATCAACCGACCGATGTGCACCACCTCGTTCATGAATGGAAAATTGAAGACAAGGCACAGTCGTGCGATTGTGGCCTTGCAACACACACTATTTATGTATGTTGAACTTTCTTGGCACCGTACGTAGCCAACCATGCTCATCGGAACAATGGACCGTAGAGTAAATGACTGTGTCTTCTTGGTTCTTTCGGTAAAGTCACGTAGAAGGGAAGTAATAAAATAATAAAAATAAAACATAATAAAATAATTCTCACGACGTTTCGGCTACAACGCAAGCAGCCGTCTTCAGGTGAAGAATGAGACACTACCAAGCTAAGAGCTTATATATAAGCTGGGTTGGAGGTGGAAGAGCGCCTTAACAAAAATAATGTGCATATGAAGAGGAATTTAGCATATTCATGGAAAATGCGTAGGAGGTGGGTGTGGGGGTTTCATAGTCATGGTATGCCCATGCATTATGCAGGATCAGCAGCACCAAGGGAGGGTGCAGGGAGTAGCATTACCATTCCTTTCCTTCATATGCACATTATTTTTGTTAAGGCGCTCTTCCACCTCCAACCCAGCTTATATATAAGCTCCTAGCTTGGTAGTGTCTCATTCTTCACCTGAAGACGGCTGCTTGCGTTGTAGCCGAAACGTCGTGAGAATTATTGTATTTTATTATGTTTTATTTTTATTATTTTATTACTTCCCTTCTACGTGACTTTACCGAAAGAACCAAGAAGATGAATCCCTGCAGTCACGAAAGCTTTAAATCGAAACTTAAATCACTGTGGTTTGTACTCGTTCGACGGAGGAGGAAGAGCAAAATGACACGAACTCCCCTCTATTCTGAAGCCCTCTCGTCGTGGCTGGAATCGATCTCATGAACATATCGCTGCCATCAAGTACATATAAGTATTATCATTCGCCTCCAGATA
The DNA here is from genome assembly GCF_965212315.1 of Lampetra planeri. Taxonomy (NCBI): domain Eukaryota; kingdom Metazoa; phylum Chordata; class Hyperoartia; order Petromyzontiformes; family Petromyzontidae; genus Lampetra; species Lampetra planeri. The sequence continues at coordinate 2,014,307 of NC_136145.1, read as the reverse complement.
CATGCCTTCAAACATATATGAATGATCTTACAGCCACCGGTTGGCTGCTTACATAAAGCACAACGTAAAAAAACAAACACGAATGATGCTTGAATCAATCTGCAACTCAAAATCGCCGTCGCAGTTTATGAAATTTTGCCCGGCGCTGTGGTATGGAGGAGAGATGAATTGCCTCACCGCGAGCATACGATTAATCCAAGCCTCTCACAACAGCTGCATCTCAAGATGCTAACGGGCGTGTGTGAAGGTGTACTCCACCAATGCTTTAGTGTAGCGGTTAGCACGCCACGCTGTGAACACGGCCACGCGAGTTTGATTACCGCTCACGGTCAACACCAGTGACGATTATCTGAACCGGTCCTGGGTCTCCCCTAGGTCGATTCAGCCTCAGCTGAGTACCGGTTGCGATGTGTAAACATCACCTATTGGGAGACAAAAGCGGTCGGGCGTGGTGCTGACCATCGACCCCCTCGTGTGCCACAGAGCCGTTATTCATAGGTGCTACGCGCGGGGGGAGGGGGCCTTTATCTTTGTCACCCAATGACACGTTTCAGTAGCTTTACTTGAGTTAATTGGAGATGGGGGCCAGGGGGTGGTATTATCAGTGCTTCACGTTAAAAGGGATCTATTTTAGGTTTCGCAACTGAAATCTGAAGTGGATGCAGAGGACAGTCGTGGGCAGAGTTCAGGGTCCATCTGATGGGGTGTCCCTTGCAGTCTTCATGTGGCGTGGTTATCGCGAGCCATCCCAGCCAAACCACCGTCCCTGTCCACACACAACCAGCTCCAATACGATACAATAATAAAACACATCAGCATTGTATATATATACAGCACACCGGGCTTGCAATTCACATTCGACCTTCCGGCACGACAGTTCTAACCATCGCACAAGTTTCTGAAAAACCGCACTCCCCACGTCCCCCACCACCACAGCCTCTTTTTACCCAGCACTACGAAAGGGGTCCAAGCGCGGTTAGGCGATCGGTGCCTCGGCGTACGGTGCGGTAAAGCGTGGGTAACTCCCACCCCTACCACGATGTCTCACCAGTGTGGAAGAGTCGGCCCAAGCACCATGCAGTGGAGGCCCTCTCTGCCAGCCAGCAGTGGTGTGAGCAAAGGAATTGCATGGCTGCGCCTTTGTGTATTATATATATAAAGGCAGGTAATACATGAACAGTGCTCGCAGGGCAGACGATAATGCTGCAGCCGTGCAGCTACTGGCAATTTGGGAGTGGCACAGGATGCGATAGCTATTCAGATACAACAACAAAAAATGCTGACAGTGGAATTCCTTTTTGCTTTCGCAAAATGCATACTGAAAGCATCATGATTCCGAACATAATGAATCCGCCGAGTGGAAAATTGCGACTGTTCCCTTAAGTATGTTCTGGCTTTGCCCTGCCAAGTACCCTCAGAGGAACTTGTCGGGTGAAATTTGCAGGAGTGGCTCTGTGGACTGACACGTGGGGCCGGCCGCGCGCGTCGCATTTTGGCACGCGTTTTTGGATGTAAAAAATGTCGGACTCTTGCAATGTTATGGACAACGTTGGATCTTTGCGTGGCTTTGTCTAATCATTTACATTACGCGTGGGTTTCGGCAGCTTGCGGAGGCCTTCGTCCAGCAGTGGATTGATCATGGCAATGACGATGACGTTTCCATCATGCAGGAATTGAATGCCTTCGTGCTAACAAACGTGATGTCACCCGATGCCACGTGACTTCATTGAAACGACGTCACTATGACGTCACGTGACGTCATACTTTCGGATAAATCTGGAAGAATCACATGTTTTTTTGCATTGTCCATAATTTCATAACTAGCCCCGATTTGGGTTTTTTTTCTTCAGATTGAATTCGAAATTGTAAACAAATCCCTGGTTTGTGTGGAGCAACAGCCCAGCTAGCTCAGGCCTCATGCCAACGAGGCAGGAAGGCTCATGGTCTGACACTCAGGAGCCACGGTGGGCCAGAGGGAAAGGGATCAAATGTCGCAGACAGCCCCTACTCCGAGGCACCTCGGCGGATGACAAACAGCAGCAAACACCACCTCCGCAAAAATAACACGTTTCATGTAATCCCACAGAAACCATCGTCATCTTGACGATCAGCCACTGTCAATCGACTGCTGGAAGAGGGCCCTTCCTGCGAATGGCATAGTCCCACCAAGCACTTGCTCACACGCCGACTTCAGCGCTCCATCTCCACGGATCTCGGGGCGCATTCCATTCCGTCGATGCCACTCCAATCGTTCCATTCCGATCATCGTCCCTTCCAGCGACGAGTCCCGCCCAAGCAAACGTGACTTCACCGAAATAACCAGAGAGACTATGGATTCCTGCAGTCACGAAAGCTTCAAATCAAGACGTGATTCATCTCAACGGTTCGCACGATGTCGTTAGCTCGCTCATGTTCTCCAAAATCGGCGTGTTCACACGTTGGCCTCTCAACGCGACTCCGAGCCCTGCGTCAAGCCACGCATTTCGCCGCGCGCCTCTCAGAGTTACGTTCTCAGATTCCATCATCAATGACCACGGTGCCTCTGAAGCGTGCGTCGCAGCGGGCGGTGGTGCAATGATTAAAAACGTTTATCCTTTCGGCACGCTGGCACGTCGCTTTTCATTCTCGAGCTCGGCTTTCCAAAACTGCACTCCCTAACCTCCCCTGGTCCGCCTCGATATTTCATCATTTTTTTGTCCCGCCGGTACACCCACCGATAGCCCTTTCGGGTTTCTAGTCGCGTTCTTCTGGCAGATATCCCCAATTGTAACCATCATTATTATTATTGTTGCTTGAATCCTTTGTTAACCCACCACCGGCAGAGAAAGAAGAAGAAGAAGAAGTGGAGTAAAGAATTTAGTCGAGTCCGTCGCTTTTGCGGCGATGTATTTTTAACAGCTCAACGGCAGCGGGGGACAGGGGGGGGGATATTTCACTCCAAGATATTTTTTTGGGTTTGTTACCAGCGTTCAACTCGTTTGCCGGTTGTGTATGTGTATGTGTTTTCCCACACCCCCCCCCTTCCTGATTGACTCATGCCCCCCCCCCCCCGCCTCCCCCCACACAAAACGAGTTCGTAAAGCGTCCCACCGCCACGCTTATTAGTCGAAAGACTTCAGCGACGACTGGCGCTCGACCCCGACTTGTCGTTGCTGAGACACAGCGCTGCCCTAACTGGCCCTGACACATTTATATTTTTCTTGCGCGTGCTTCTCCCTGTGCAGTTGTTTTGCCCCCTTTTTGAAACGCGGGGTTAAATTACCTTGAGCGCGCGTGGATTAAGGGGCAGCACGGATGGGTCAAAAAAGACATCGTCAAAAACCCGTCGAGATGAAGTCGAGCTGCGGGCGGGAAGGCTGCCTCGAATATTCGCGTCAACATCAAATCCCCTTCAGAACAAAGCATCGCAAGGAAATGTGTACGACCGTGTGGGTGCATGATTTAAAGTCCAGCGGTCTGACCGTGACCTCAAATCGTCTCCAATGAGTGCACACTTCTTCAGGTTTGTACGTGCACACAAAGAACCGGGCAGAAAGATCAGCACGCTCTACTCTGTGAAGATGAATGATATATATATGTGAGCGTTTTTATCTATATAGCCAGGAGGAGAGACGCACGCTTGGGATTACATTGAGAGAGAGAAAGCGGAACACGTGGTTTAGAGCACTTGCGCAGGTTAAAGACATAATTGTAAGAGAAGTGAGTGGGGATTGTGCACGACGCGTCACGGCGATGTTTGCGTCTGCTCCCAATCGGAATGTTGTGAGTTCAAATCCTAGTTGTGGGTTGATTCAGTCCATCATCCCTCGGGGGTAGGGAGAGGGTTGATCAAATGAACAACACGTTGTGTGTGGGGTAATAAACTGTGGTTGTCCTATGGATAGACCCGCCCCCGCCATAGGCACATGGAATTTCCGCCACTGGCTCTGCAGGGCTGTTAACGGGAGATGAGCGCCAATAACTCGAAGCTCAATCCGAGCAGGAAATCGCGTTTTGCTTGTGAATTGTGTGTTAGTGGTGCAACGGCGCATCGATTCACATCGAATTATGCAACTCATGACGCACGCACAGAGCCGCGTGTGTGGCCGTGTTCGTATTGGGTAAAGGAAGGCGGTGCAGTAAACTCCGTTAACGTGCTGGGCCTATATGCCCACATTCGTCAATCCGTGTTAACCAGCATGGGGAAGTATGGTCAGATAACCCACTGGGGTCATATGGCGTGGGGAGTGGAAGGGAACAGAGGCGCGCATCCAGCAGTGGATGAAATAAGAGCTGAAACATTACATATTCATACTCTTTGGTTCTTTCGGTAAAGTCACGTAGGTATAAAATAAAATAAATTTAAATTTAAGTGATTTATTTTTTTTATTTTTTTTATTTTATACCCACGTGACTTTACCGAAAGAACCAAATAGTATGGATACCCGCAGTCACGAAAACTTCAAATCTAGATTCAATATTCATTTAAAGAGGTTTTCTTCATTAAGTTGATTCTCAAGCCAAAACATTTACATATTGCCTTTCCACTCAGATAAAAACTTAGCCAATAACATAACATACCTCTTGTGATTGGAGAGTACATATTCGATATCTCTATATTTGAGGGGAAAGTCATAACGTTAGCGTACGTTGTATGTAAGAAGCCAGCGAAGGCTGCGAACTAGGGACGTAAGACACGCAACAACTTGATGCAACTGCGAGTATCCAATCCAAAGTTCCGGAGTAATATCATGGGCAGAGCTAAATGCAAGCCTCGTGATCCGCGATGTAGCTACGTGTGCTATATATGTAGCTAGACAAGTAGCTACATACGTAGCAACGGGCCCCACACTTTCAAGGGCCCCGTGCAAAATGCTTTCAAGCTATGAATTCCGGTTCAGTGATTCTGCACTTGCTCTATTACTATAGTACTGTACTGCCTTCGACTTTTATGAACGACCGGGTGTTTAAGGTTAGCGATTTGTCGCATGATCTGGCTGTGTAGCAAATGAAAAAACACAATTAATTTACTGTGCAAGTAAAAAATGTGTGTTTTTATATTTATGTGTTCATGTATTTATTCAGGGCCAATTTATAACAACATATAATACAGGCCTCGCACTAGCTTCATCCAGCAGCCACTCGTGACGATGCCATTCACATCAACGTGAAGCAACAGCAGAACCCCTCTTAAAGACGGCAATTGGTTCCACGAAACCAGTCGTTCGGTGATTGTTGTCGTTAAGCGAGTACAGGAAATACGGTGACACCAATAATTCTAAAGAGACGTTTCCACTTCAAAGCTCACGAATGGACGTCGCTGATTGGCCGAAATTGTCGGTCACGTGCTCGTCGCAAGCGCGTCGTTAACAGGGGGAAATGGTCGGTAAGCGAACACATTGGGCGCTATGGTGGCCCATCACTAAGCGATTAGTCGCTATCAGGGGTGGTCATTAAAAGTGGTTCTACTATATAATACTACTACTAATACACACCACGCTGCTATACACTATGTACTTACTATGCACTACTATACACTATACTCTACACTGATATACACGACACCACTATACACTACACATTGGGCTCTAAGAGGGGTTCTATGGTTAAAAAAACAACAACCGTCGCTGAATGGATTCGCAACGCCTGAATCACGGCGATGTACCGAGCTCGCCGCGAGAGGATGGAGACACGGGCAGCTCCTATTGAGTGCCTTCCTGAGATTCATACAAATCAACAGCATCAACAACAACAATAAAAAAAAATCCCAGCCCCGCGTGGAATTTCTGAAGCATCCGCATAAACGAATTTCATAAACGAATTCCTATTTTTCATCTCTACCGTGCAGGCACTCGCCGGCCAAAAAAAAAATTACACGAATTAAACAGAAATCACGGTAATGCAAAAATCGGAAAACAATACATCACGCGCCAATGACATCATGTAATATAGTGGAACGGTGATTATTTTTCAAAAGCCGCCAGTCTTATTACTGCGAAAGCAAGCTGATGCAAAATCATTCCTCCATACATTAAGCCATTCAAACAAAAGCTATTGATCACGTCGGCGCAGCTTTGGCAGTGTTTGATTAATAGGCAGGCCCGGCGTTGGTGTCCCGCCATTGATTAGGGTCACCACGCAATCTCAGAGTTCACTGCCAAAGCCCCCGGGGAGCCAAGAGGCTAATTGTTTGAAGATAGGGGGGCTTTTGGACGGCCGCTCTGTGGGCCAATGCATAAAATGTGTGGCTCGCAATGTTAATTACTTCACGCACGCATTCATTACACGGCAATGATAATTGTTTATTTAGTTATTTTGTTTACATATTCATATTTTCTTCTTCATTTTGCACGCTCGCTTTGTAAACGCGCGCGCGTGCATGTTGCGGGGAGCGGTCGCGTAGCGGTTTGCGTGCTGCGCTACGAACCGAGCTCGGCTCAGCCGCAAATGAGCACCCGGTGCAGTGTGCCAAGCATCGCCGCTGGGAAGACAAAGGCGGCCCGCCCTGGTATAGGCCAACCACCTCCTCATGTGCCGTTCCGGCCTTCATAGGTGCTCGCTAACACCACTTGTCCTAAGATTCTGTTCAGGCTATGCGGGGAGGGGGGTCTTTGTTTTTTTCCTTTTGCAAACCGAAGTTTGGCGGAGCACGGGCGAAACGGGTGCTGTGTTTTCGCGTGGCCGTGTGGACTTTCGGCGGCTGTTAGCGAGCTCCTCTTGCGGTCGGCAGGGCGCGCGAGACGGTGCTGTGGTCAAGAATACGTCTTCTGTGTTCGACTGTCCAGTGGCACGTCGTGTCGTTTAGAGGAATTGGCTGCTGTAAATTTCCACGTGATGATAAGTCACTACGTCGAGCTATCATTTGTGGCGAGATCACTTGATGAAAAATAGCTACGTAGCTCGGTGGGCTTTACCTGGTGAAATGTTTTTTTTAATAGTTTCGTTTAGAGTGCGTGGTGTTTACACACCGCAATCAACCTCCCTGTTCCTGATGACGACCGCTTGTGTTGCGATCGAAACGTCGTGATATTTTGAATCGCTTTTATTTTATTTTCATTTTTTTTCTATCAACATGACTTTACCGAAAGAACCATAGAATATGAAGCCGCAAGCAGGTGCTCACATTTAAAGGCGAGTCGAACGAGCGGAACGCCACAACTGGTGCAAATATCATCAGGCACTGAAGTTGACTGTGGCCGGGAGACCGAGGCTGGGTAACCGGGTTCACGGCGCAATGCGCTAACCACCACTACACCACTGCTACAACACGCGCGCGCGCGCGCACTCTGTGGCCGTCTGGAACGCTCCTCCTTTCGATATTCGAAGGCTACTGGAGCTACGCACTTTTAAGCCTAGATTGAAAACTAATTTCTTTGGAACCGATTTTATTGTGTTGAGTTTGTTGTCCTTTCCCCGCACCTCCGATTAGCACGGTTGGCTACGTGCGTTGTGAAAAAAGTTCAACATACATACAAACATGCTCACACACCAGTGCGTGTACACGCGCACACGTGCACGTACGGACGCACACAAGCCACAGGGCTGAAGGCAGCAGACACAATATTTGTTGTGAAACAACACGTATTCTCCACTGCACATATTCTCATGTTGTACTAGAAAAAAACAACTTTAAGTATTTATTGGAATACATTAATACATATGGAGGGAAGCGGTGACGTAATGGGGAAAGTGCACCGCTTAAGAACCCAGAGAGACATGAGTTCAATTCCCGGCCACGGCGAACATCAGTGGCGAGTGGTATCTGAACCAATCGTACACCGCTGCACCCCTTCATCGACCGCCACTGGCCAGAATAGGGAAGTATGGTCAATGAACCCCCATGACTGTCACGGCATGGGAAGACCTTCATCTTGGAGTGGATTGACAAATTGGCTGTGAATTATCATTAATTGTGAGTACTTTAATAAACATAGACAAATGCACAGTGTGTAACAACACATTCCTGCGGAGGGAGCTGGTAGGAACGTTGGGTTGCTCGGTCAATGGCCAGGGTCAACGGCGGCGTGGTGTATTCCGCAAATATGCCCGACTGTGAGGGCGGGCACAAGCCGGCGTGAGTAGGTTAAACGTTGAGTTTTATAAGGGCACAACGGGGTGACCAGCCCCTCCCCACCCAGCCCCACCCCTCCCACCCCCACCCAGCCCCACCCTCCCCACCCAGCCCCTCCACACCCTCCCCTCCCCACCCACCCCCTCCCCAACAGCCCCTCTCCATCCAGCCCCACCCCTCCCATTTTTCGATGCACGACGGACGGACGGACACAATAATCCCCTGTGGGCTGGTGGAACCAGGTGGTTCCTACTAGTATAACTGCACGTAGATATCGATTGCCGTACATTGGATGCTAAGTGGAACAACAAAAATACAAAACAAATTTACTGTCCAGGCGCGGAGAGAGGATTGCGTACGGGATATGAAAGGAATGTGAAAGCGGATGACGTTGTTTGGCGAAAAGTTTTAAATTTTCAGGAGCGTTAAGGAAATTGGGTGGAGCAATATTGGCCTCCATTGTGAGCATTGCAACAACAACAAAAAACCACGCAGGACACATGCACTCTTCAAAATACAGAAATCCAAAACAGCATTTTTACTTCCAAGAAAACGAAATGCTCCCTCTCAGTCGCTCATTGGATATGTGCAGTATAGCAAAATTCTAGTGGCGTTGCTATACATCAACCGTTTCAACTTCGGAAATGCCAGCCTCGAAACATCCCGAATCGTTCTATTGAACTTGACAAACCACTCGGGTGATACGCGTGGAAGTCTGGGACGAGGCTGCCCTGCTCGCTAAACGTGCGGTCGGCAATATATTTGAAAGGCAGTCGGTTTGAAAAAAAAAAATCTCCATTCTCAAGTCGCACTGATACCCACACAGGCCATATTGTTTGCCTTCTAATTGAAAACACACAATTGGAATACGGTGGAGGGGAATACCCAGGATGTAAACATCCTTTGGAAAATTACATTTAATTTTAGTTTTACCGAAGAAAAAAAATTGAGTGGTGGAGATCGCATTGCGTTAGGAACCCGGCGACCCAAGTTCAGATTCGGGCCACGGCTAATTTCAGTGACGAGTGACATCCGGACGAGTAATTGTGGGTCCCCTTCACCGATGCGCACACGTGCCAGCGTGGTGAAGTATGGACAAACCACCTCCATGACTAACGCAGCGTGTTTGCAAAACTGCAAGGTTCCGCCGGTCTCAGCAGCCCAGCGGTTAGCGTGCTGCGCTACGAACCGAGCTCGGCTCCCTCGGTAGAACGTGAGACTCGTTGCCTCAAGCGGCCTTCTGGGCGAGCCCCGTGAAGGGTGCACAATATTTCGAGGCACAAACGAATCGCTTTGACGTAGACGTGGCGCGATAGCCCTTCCGTGCTGTGAGAATGACGTGAATTACAAATGTATCAACCGCTAGATTCAGTGAAGGCAAATCGTAAAGGTTGTAAGCGCATTTTTCTCCGGTCGGAAAATGTGCGATACTGCGTTTGACGCGGTGCACAAGCACACGTAACGAAACGTTCGACACGTAGATCAACAACACTGCCCTGATGAGTTAGAAACAATATATATATAGATATTTAACAGGCGAACGCGTCGGGAAGTGGCCCGTTTCAATTGCCATTCTGAATACTTGATCTCTCCGCTTTCAAGCAGCACCATTGCCACAAATGTCACCGATGCGAGGGCTTCCTCTGTAGGGCAGGTGCTGCCGATGAATGGCGATGAGGTTTTTTTTGGGAAGAACGGACATCGGCGGAGGCAGTCGCCTTTGAGAGTGAGGATCGACGTGCTGAGAGCGACATCGCACAAATCAAGGAAATGTTCGGCGAGACGACCCAGTGACGTGCTTACAAAGACAAAGGTCCCCCTTATAGCCTTCACGAACTGTTGGGGCAAGTGCTGTTAGCGAGCACCATATGAGGGCCGGCACGGCACACGAGAGGTAGGTGGCCAACACCACGCCAGACCGCCTTTGTCTCCCCAGTGGCGATGTTTTTACACACCGCACTGGGTACTCATTTGAGGCCGAGTCACGCAAAGACAACAACAAAGACAAAGATCCCCCGTATAACCATAACAGACTGTTGGGGCAAGTGCTGTTCGCGAGTAGCACCTACAAAGGCTGGAACGGCACACGAAGTGGTGGGTTGGCCAGCACCACGTCCGACGGCCTTTGTCTCCCTGGTGGCGATGTTAACACATCGCACCACGTACTCGGTTGAGGCCGAGTCGACCTAGAGGAGGCCCAGGACCGGTTCAGCCACACAGCATGTGGAGGGAAGGGGGGGGGGAAGGAATTGGGGATGAAGCCCCCCCTAATAATTTTAAGCCCCCATCCCCCATTCTAATTTAGAGCTCGCAGTCTTCCCAACAAAGCAAAGAGAATGAACAGTTCGCGTTGTGTTCATACGTATTTGAACCACCACGGCGCTTGACAACAGAATGGGCAACATCAAATCGGGACGAGCCGCGCCGAAGCTCTCGACGCTGCCGTTTGGGCGAGCGGTCGCGAGTCGCGGCCCATGCCGCGCGATGAAGATCAAGCGACAAATTTCTTTGACAGTTGGCAGCATGAGGCCAATTGCGAGCAGTGACCGTGCGCTGGGCCTGTGGTCTTGTGCCCTTTCCCCCCGGCTCGAAGTAGGCTAAGTATATAAATATATAAGTGCTTCACAAACCAGAGCCGTTCGGAGCCGCGGCCGCCGCCGCCGCTGCTTCGGTCGAATCACAACGAGACGCGTCTCGAGGAAACGCAGCGCGAACAGAGTTGACGCGTTCCGCTCAGTCCGGCAACAATTTATTTTTTAACTGGTTATTTCCTCCCACAAATATTATCCAGATAGTGCCGTCGGTATCGCATCGCGAGGCAAAGGATCCAGATGTCTCGCAGAGGTCGCGGCCGTGACCCATCGCGTCAGGGAACTGACCACGGAAACGGACGTCGAAGAGCTACCTCTGAGATCTGCTCACGTGACCTCTGGTCCGCACAGTAGAGGGCAGCGCTCTCCCCACCCGCTATGCGCATGAGAGTCGTGTTCGTCACGTGACAGTCAAATCAATACTTTAATTCTTTAAGAGCTGAAATTTCGCCAAATTGAGCAGCAGAACCAAATATAATTTGGTCCATACTTTTTTTTCGTGAGTCATTGGTGACCAGGCTGAGACCATCGAATCACTTACACTTGAGGACCCGGTTAAAATCACCGGCGGCTGTCCGGGATTCGAAGCCAGGAGCTCAATCGCACAGTGTAACAAAAATCCACGAGCGTTTGTGCATTGTTTTCATTCAAGCGAGGGCACAGGCGGTGCAGAGACGAGGGCCAAAATAATTGTAAGTGGGTTTTAAATTCGCTAAGAGGAAGGACAAGTTGGGAGAGAGAGAGCAAAACAAAAAAAAAGGGGGGACCGACGAAAAGAAAAAGAGGCACGAGAGAAGATGGAGCAGCGTGCCGTGGCCCAATTTGGCGACATCCATTTGTTATTACTTACGACCGCCACGCCACCCCTGCTAGCCAGGCCCGGCGCAGCTCAAGGAGTACGCCACTAACCTAACCGTGACCCTATTTTTGTGGCTTGCCTGATTTTAAGCACTTGCGATGCAGCCCCAGGGTCAGCCGTGGAATGTGCTCTTTTTTTTCTCTCCTCTCTCTCTCTTTCTCCTGCTTACACCACTCTCTCTCTCTCACTCTCTCCTCTCCCTCACTCTTAAATGTGCTCAGCAATTCAACCATGCGCTGAACTCTTTGGAATAGAGAGAATGTTGGGAAATGAAATTATAGGGTCATGAAGCTTCGTCTGCAAAAAAAATTGCCCCGGCGTTTATCGGCCACACATGGGCGGATTCCGACTGGAAGAATGGTGGTGATAAAAAAAAAACTCCCTCCCATGTCTTGCACGTCTGCATTGCGTACATTTAAACAAATGTCACAGACAGCCCCTCCGTTGAGCCACTGCCGGATGAGGGCCTCCCAACGCCGCGTGAGTCACCGTGGGGGGGGGGGCGGGGGGGTGTTTGACCAGACTTCACGACGGTTAGTGCGGGTTGGTTACAGCGGGGGGAGGGGGGGAAGGGCGCGAACCACTTCAGTCGTCACTCGCCACTGATGGCAGCCGTGGCCACGAATTGAACCCGGGTGGCCAGGCTCGCAGAGCCGCGCTTGAACCGCTGCGTCTCCGCTTCACTTTTGTTGAACACTGTAGACTTTTCGCGACCAATATTATCTATAATGGAGCTTTTATTTGTTCATACTCTTAGTTTTTTCGGTAAAGTCACGTAGGTAAAAAATGAAATAAAAATTAATAAAAATAAAATAATAAGAATTTTATTAATTTTTATTTCATTTTTTACCTACGTGACTTTAATAATTTTTATGAATTTTATTTTCATTTTTTACCTACGTGACTTTACCGAAAAACCTAAGAGTATGAATCCTTGCAGTCACGAAAGCTTCAAATCTAGAATTTTTTTTTCGTTGTATTGGGTTAGATCACGTAAATATAAATGCGTCGTTAATCTGGCTGTCGTCTGATCAGGCTGGTTGTTTCAGTTTTAAGTTTCATTTATTTGGTATAGCCCTGTGAGCCATTCGGCTCTTGAATCGGGGGCAACCGCAACAAACAAAAAACAAAAACACGGACAAGGAAACATCTTAAAGTGACTATGTAATTACCGGCGAAACGCCGCACTCGAATTGTAAATGTTGTGGGTTTACAAAACGGATTGCTGAGCTAGCCACTAATAGCCATGTTTTATTTACGTGACGAACCTTACTAATTGGCTATGTCGGGTGGTGGCGGGTTTAACGACACATTTATATTTAATGTAACACAACAAAAACTCTATAATGGACCGCTTCACTCCGTGTGTATAAACGTTTTTGTTACTTCTAAATACGAGTGGAAACATTCTTTAATTAAAACATTTAACCCTCCGTACGTGCGAGGAAGTCGGTACCGATGTTTGCAGACCTCAGCAAATTAATTATGAGAAGTCACCAGGACCTGTGTTCATCGATTAAAGACGCCAGAGATATTTCATCAGGTGTGCAACGGTGCATCGATTCCTGGACTCGGATTGATTCCCGCAACTCTCAATGCATGCATCTGTATCACGCGCGCGAGGATCGATAGTTTACAATTCATGCAAATGCAGTGCTCACGATATTCGCTAATGTTACAATTAGGCTAATGGGGTGAACCGAACTGTACGGACGAGAGGAGAGAAATAATGCAAACGAGTCAGCAAAAAAAACCGAGACGGACATTTTCTATTTACATCTCTAATTCATATTGCTACCCCCGAATTGACCATCCATGACATTGGCGGCTGTGTGGGCAATTAAACAATAAGTAACGTACAGCCCCCCTTCGTCAATCCACTGCTGGATGATAACCTCCCCATATCAAGTCGGCAACGGGGGATTGCTTTACCATACTTCACCACGCTGCTCGGTGCGAGTGTGGGGAAGGGGGCGCCTAAGGCCACTTTGGTTCTCACTCGACACGGACGGGAGCCGTGGCTGGCCGGACATCGAATCCGAGGTCAGCAGCGCAGTGCACGAAACCTGCCGGGCTGCTGCTGCGGCCTTGAATCATTTCGTGCCCAACGAGGAACATTCACGCGTCGGCTGGGGGGGGGGGGGGGTGCAGGTGAGAGTGCCCCCCAAGCAATGAGAGGCGATTCACAGATGCGCGCAAATCATTTCACGCGAGCGGCTCCTACTCAGCTCCGAAGCTCTGCGTTCGGCAAGCGGTCGCGGACTCGACGGTCTGCCGAGTAAGCCGGAGACGCAACAGGAGGAACGGAGAGAGCATAACGTTGTTCATAGCAATCATCGCCATCGTCACCAACATCGCCATCGTTACCATCATCTCCATTGTTATCATAATCACCATCACTATCGCCACCATCATCACCATTGTCACCATCATCTCCACTGTTACCATCATCACCATCATCGTCAACATTGTCACCATCATCACCATCGTCACCAGCAACCCAATAATCGCCATCGTCACCGTCATCAACGTCGTCACCGTTGTCACAATCGTCATCGTCATCATCACCACCATCATCATCATAGTCACCTTTGCCATCGATACCATCATCTCCATTGTTACCATCATCACCATCATCACCATCGTCACCATCATCATCACCATCATCACCATCATCTCCAGCATCATCATCGTCACCATCATCGCCATCATAACCATCATCTCCATTGTTACCATCATCACCATCATCACCATCGTCATCATCATCACCATCATCATCTCTTACTTACACCTCACCTCTCAACATGTTTTTATTATTACTCAGCGAGAAAGTGATTGCAGACCAAATAAATTGTTCAAAACCAGACTGTACGCACAGTACACAGATTAAATGAGCACATCAAATGTCAGAAGCGAACCTGCATTTCAGAGGGCTGTCTCGCTGTTGTCATTTTCATTTAAGCCGTTCATATGTGACCTGAACATAGCACCTTCAATGTAGTCTTAAGCTGATGAGGTTGTGGACGCATTCATACTATTTACATGTAATCCGTTCCACAACTTTGGTGCCATCACACCAAATGCCACTCTCAGTAATTCCTAAATTCACTCGATGGTCTTGAAATAAAATAAAAAAAAACATGCGCGCATCCCTATCGCTTGAGCGTAATTCACGGGCTCTGAACGAAAATTTGCAATAATTCTGCCAAAAAATTGGGCGCAGGCTTGAGTTGTGTAGCGGCTGAAGCGTTATCATAGCGTCACAGCCGAGAGGGGGCAGCCCCGAACACGTGACCCGGCTGTGACCTCCAGGGCCTGGCCACGGCTGGGCTCGCTCTGCACGTCGGCCCCCGAGGGGGGTCTGCGTTCGGCTGATCGGACCGAACAAGTGTGAGGCACAACGCTGGGCGCGCGGATTCGTGTCGAATTAAAGGGCTGCGTTGACAGCGGTACATCGGCAATAATTTGAATGAATGTATATATCAACGGAGGGCCGTCGGTCGGTGCGATAGCCTCCGACATCACTCGCTGTGAACGTTTGCGCGCAAGTCGTAATGGTCAACGTTTGTTGCATTGTGGAATGTTTTGTCTTTTCCGTCAATGGTTTATTTTTTCAGGATTATTGCCACTGTAGTCACGGGATGAAGGTTCCGTTCTGCCCGTGGTAATAAAATAACAGCAAGAAAAAACTATCCGTGGAAGAATTCGTCGCGGAAACAATTTCCGGAGATCCCTTGAAGCGACCTGTTTACCCGCCTTGCTGTTACAGCAAGTGGTTTTCATCACATGACAAGCAATGAGTTGTCTATATTTAATAATCAGAACTGGATTTTATCCAAATTCAATGGTACAGCCAACAAAGGCTTTTCATCGAAACCCCCAGTCACCCAACATTGCTCAACTAGAATTCTACATAGCAACAATTGCCCACTCATGCAAAAAAAAACTGGTCACGACTAAAATTATGGAGACTCAGTGAGGCTCTCCAGGGTAACCAACCAAATAAATAAATACACATAACAACATATGTTTTGTATTGGTCAGTGAGAGATCAATCAGTGTCCTCTGCTGCCCTGACCGTCGGGAACGCCTTTCCCCCAGCCACCCCTGCAGCCGACTCCCCCCGCCCCTGTGCAAGAAACGTCTCAAGGCGTCATTATATCTTAATGACATTATTGTTGTTGTGAAACTTGGCGCATTGTTTCAACCGGCGTGCCGTCCGGGAGATGAAGTCGAACTGGCGAACCCCCGGATTTCAATCCCGCGGCGTGCGATCTAACCGCAAACACCACCGTGGCTGCCCCCCCTGCCCGCCCCCCACCCCCCCAACTACCATGCACGAGAGAGAACGAGCAGTGGAGTGGAGCGTTGCACGTTTGCGTCGATGAATCCGGGAAGGCCGCGTGGCAGCTGCGCAAACAAAACCCTACACCGTCAGTAACCGCTTATATACAGTCGAGGGCCCCCCCTATCCTCCCACCCGACCCCCCACCCCCTCGCCCCCCCCCCCCCACCCCCGAGTTAAAAAGTTCACAGCCTATCTCCTCCATCATCCGCGCCGGACGTGAACTCAGTGCCGCGGCCGAGGCTGACAGATCTAATTTGCCTGACGCGAGAAACTTCCCCGACTCTACCTAAAGCCGCGTTGGGGTCACCGCCAGCCGGATCGCTGGCAGCTCCCGAGTTCCAGTTCACGCTGAGAGGCAAAATTGGAAAAGCTTGTTACGGCCGTGGGGTCATACCGGGGGGAAAGAGAGAGAGAGAGGGGAAAAATGTGGCAGACTAATAATGTTTTACTCTTCATGATTCCCTCCCTTATTAGTGTGGGTTGTGCTGTGTGTGCAGGAGGGGGAGGGAGGGTGGTGGGTTGGGGTGTTTAGGGCACTGTGCTATGTATGTTGAACTTGTGTCGACTGCATTCGGCCCCGTGGGCTTTGTGCGTCCGTGCGTGTGCGTGTGTGTGTGCACACTCACTCGCGTGTGAGTAGGAACTTCTTTCGCGCCGTACGTAGGTGCGGGAGGGAGGGTGGGAAGGACAACAAACTAAACACACACAAAAAGTTTAACCCCGCACCGTCAGTAACCGAACTCAGCGACCCCGCTCGTTGCTCCGCTCATGACGGACATCGGTGGCAAATATGAGCACCTTGGTGCAGTGCGTAGCCACCAGCACCAGAAAGACAAAGGTGGCCGGGCGCGAGGCTGGCCATCCACCCAGGCCCCATGCCCACGCCAGGCTTCCGTGGGACGCTCGCTAACAGCACCTGCGCCCGACAGGCAGTCTGTTCAGGGCTGCACTGGGCGGGGGGGGGTAATCTCCGTCTTTTGCTCGAAGACAATGCGAGACGACCTGCCAAGGGGGATACGATGCGTCAACATCGGGCTCCATCCGCACCGGTTAAGATGACGGCGAGCACATTGGCGGTGTGCATCGCAACACGTGGTTCCGCCATTCGTCGTTGTGGCGAGATGGTGACTACCTCGCCTGGTATGCAGGAGGTCGTCGTGGCTTTGATCCCGACCCTGACGCATGCTGCTGTATGTTTGGAGTTTGCGGTGTTTCTCTCTCTCTCTTTCATCATCACCACGGTGGCGATGTGTTTACTACCTCGCCTGGTCTGCAGGAGATCGTGGGTTCGATCCCGACCCCGGACACCTGCTGTATGTTTGGAGTTTGCGTGTCTCTCTCTCTCCCCGTGGTCGCGTGGATTTTTCTCCGGGTCCTCCGGTTTTTCGCTCCACATTTAGAATCAACATCACGCGCTTAGAGTATTGGGCTGCTATGAATTTCAATACGATTAGCCAGATCGTCGAACTATCATGTGTGGCCAGGTCGCTTCTGAAAAAGAGCTTTACAGCTCAGTGGACCAGCCTTACCTGATAAAATATTGAATATATAAATATATAGATAGTTTCGGTCGGGGGCCGCTATTTGAGGCCTCGATGGGCCTCTCTGAAAGCATCCGACCGATCGAAACTCGAACGGCAAACGCTTTTCTCGGACGCCCATCTCAGTTCGTCATTTCTCCGTCTAACCCGTTTGCTCGTGCCCTCCTATCCTCCTCCTCCCCCCACCACCACCCCCCCCCCCCCCCGTTGCTCCTCAATTCGTTTCTTGACGTCGCGCCCGAGGGAACGACCCGGGATGCGTCCCACCTGCACCTCAACTCACACATCGCTCCACTCCGCCGGCCCCTCTGTTTTGTTTGTGTAACTGAAAAGTCTAAATTAAACTTGTTTTTTTTTCTCTCTCTCTTTCTGTGTGTCTCGTACACTACACCGATTGTTTTCCTAGGAAAGCCTCACTGAGTCTCAAGACCCTTTCTCGGGAGGGTCCTGCCAAGTGCCGTGGGTGACAATTGCCACGTTTCCCAATTCAGTAATTTTCAAGTAAGTTTATTTATTTATGAAACACGGACCGTGACGCCGGCACACAAAGGCATCACCGCAATCGTTAATGTCCACTGTGAAGCTGACTCATTGTGTATTTACGGTTGATACGCCCGCGGTATTATCCAGGGGGGAGCTGCCTCATTCAAAAGGTAGCATCACCGCAATATCTCAACTGGACTTCGGCCACCCCAACGATAGCCCACTTTGACCCAGTGAAGTATGTTCAAACAGCCCCACGTGGCCGACACGGCGTGGGGAAGCCCTCATCCAGCACTGGGTTGACCAACGGCTATACAGTTCTCATTCAAATGACCATCAAGCCAAAACCTTTTAAAACTTTCACGTTCACTGAATTTTTTTTTTTTAAACGAAATATTGTTTTATTTCAATAACATACCATAACGTATTGTAATTGAAGCAGTGACATCGTATTCATCTCCAACATGTTTGACGCAGGCAAGGAGCTTCAACTCACAGCTCCGTCGGATTTGGATCTCAGTTCGCTCCACGACGATTCGGCAAAATTGTCACGATTCACGTTCGCGGTTCCAATCGACAACCGATTCACCGTGTCAGCATTGTGCACGAACGAAGCATCCGTGGTGGCTGCAGGGGCCATATGAACCCATTACACACAACGTATACGATACATAAATACATTGCAGCCATTCTCGGTCCACCAATGGATGGTCACGAGTGATTATTTTGATAGCACGTCACCGTGCTGGTCAGGTGTTGAGTTGGGTAATGGGCGGAGGGGTTAGGGCAGCTGCAGATTGCACTCGCCACTGATGTTTAGACGTTGGCCAGGAATCCAACTCGGGTGGCTTGGGTCGAATAGGCGACCGCTCCGCCCACACAACACAACACACACGAATCGAAAATCACATTTGACTTGACGATGCACGTGTCGTGATCTTACGACATTGTATTAACCGATGAGTCGATGCATCATCATAGCACGATATGTGCTATCAGGCACAATGACTCTCGCTGAGTGGGCTTGGGCAGGACAAATGCAGCTCTTCGCGGATGACGCCCGGTGGTGGAAACGAACAAGAGTGTCAGGCCAAGAGAGGGAACGCGCCCGGGAAGACCTCCACCGTGGAGATGGAGCCACGAAACGAGTTCGTGTGCAAGCTGCCCGACGGGTCGGTTGCATCGTAGGACCGCAAGTGATGGAAACAACTTGGGGGGGGGGGCCTTCATCCAGCAGTTGATTGATCGTGGCTGATGATAACGATGACGATTAAGTGCCGGTGCGTAACATTCCACGTGCGTTTCTCAAAAATGATGTCTGCCCATCTGCGTGCGTAATCTTGAACGTGCCGCGCGGACACTCAGACGACGCACGCGACTGGGTAATGAGCCGGCGCTCGTGTCGCTACATTCCCGGGAATAATCTCAGTGACCTCCTCTGCCTGGAAGGGTCCGTGCCTCGAGTCAGACAGCGACGGCACCGCGCGTCTCGTCTCCGCGTCTGACAGCCGCCGCAGCTGTAGCCGCGAACTCATCTGCACTGACTCACAGAGCACCGCGAGCATGATGATGCGTGGAAGCGGCTACACGGAAAGGGTTTGGCGTGTGGGGGGGGGGGGGGGGTCGGGTGCTCGGGATAGGAAGGGAGAGGGGAAAGGGGGCAGCGAGGTCCAGGGTGAGAGGGGGGGGGACGCAGCAGAGGGGGCGGCGAGACGAGTGAGGCTTATTTTGCGAGCACCAGGTCAAGTCAAGGGCAGCGGGCTTTGATTGCAATAATTTCTCATCTGTCCCCGGCACGGCGACGTGGGCGGAGGGAGGTGGTGGTGGGTAGGGGGGGGGGCATAGGCACTCCCTAGAGAATAGCCCAGTGGCAGCACGGGCCGTGACCTCTAGCCTTGGCCAAACCCAGGCATTTGAACTCCGCGACAGATGCTGCACTAGCGATTCGGGGGAACGAAATCCGAAAGTTGGAGGCGAAGGGCGGGGCGGGGAGGAGGGGGGACGCGGTTAAATGGAAAGAGTCGCTTGTGTCGCGTTGACACCCCGTGACCCCCGCGGCATGCGGCTATGGATTTTTGTTTTCTTCCCCCCCTCCCCCACCCCCACATCGGGCACGACGGCGCAAAAGCCGAAGGCAAGCGGCACGATCCGGGGATTACGGGACGAGGAGGGCGCGGGCTGCGATGGGACATTCGCGGTGGTGGCACGGCCGGTTGAGTGGTGGGGGCGGGGCGGGGGGTGGTCGAGGTGGCATCCGTCGCAAAAGACACGCTCACAGCGGCACACTCAATCGATGATGGCTGCGTCCGTTAGGGCCTGCGCGTTGTTGAACTTCCTTCACCGAACCGTGCGTAGCCAAGCGTGCTGATCGACGGTGCGGGCGAAGGACAGCGAACTGAGCGTACAAAAACGACAGTTCTCAAGAAATGAGTTTTGAATTGTGATTTAAAAGGCCTGCGCCCACGTGCGCTCCCTGTCTCGCGTCCAGGCGAGCCGTCGAAACTTCTCGGCGCAGAGGAAGGACGTGATCCGCAGAGAGGGTTTGCAAGAGGTCTCATCAAGAATCGCGACAAGTTTGTACGCAACTATGAATGAGAATGATGTCATTGTATGGATGTGTGTGTACATATATATATATCTCTCTCTCTCTGTCTCGTGTTTTTATTCAAATATCCCCTTAAGGGGGTTTCTCGCTTCAATGTAGCGAGCGGGCAAAGCAAGCATACTGACATTGTTAAGTAACTGTAACAAATACACACGACATTTGACATTTGCAATGTCTCATGAGGTTAACAAATACACGAGGACGATGTTTCAGACAATGGCCTTTCTTCAGGACAGATAGAAATTATGGCACAGAGATTTGGCCGACTTGACAATTGGAGATCACACTGCACACCGTGTGGTCCTGAAACACAAGGAAAACAAATGGACCAACTTCAAATGACATTCATACAACACATTCCTGCGGAGGGGGCTGGTAGGAACGTTGGGTTGCTCGGTCAATGGCCAGGGTCAACAGCGGCGTGGTGTATTCCGCAAATATGCCCGACTGTGAGGGCGGGCACAAGCCGGCGTGAGTAGGTTAAACGTTGAGTTTTATAAGGGCACCACGGGGTGACCAGCCCCTCCCCACCCAGCCCCACCCCTCCCACCACCCGCCCAGCCCCACCCTCCCCCACCCAGCCCCTCCCCACCCTCCCCTCCCAGCCCCTCCCCACCCTCCCCACCCAGCCCCACCCTCCCCTCCCCACCCAGCCCCACCCCAGCCCCACCCTCCCCACCCAGCCCCTCACCACCCTCCCCTCCCCACCCAGCCTCCCTGCACGACGGACACAATAATCCTCTGTGGGCTGGTGTAACCAGGAAGTTTCTACAAGTATAAGCTCAGCTCTGCCACCGCTACCTTGGCATGCAGAGGTGCCGCCCTGCAATTGCTCGATCGTCCCACTGCTGATGGAAGGGGCCTTCAGTAAGCGGGAGCTCGGGAGAGCCTTCATCGAGAGAGGGTGCGTTTTCACCGACTCTCTTACGCTGTGTCAGACGTCTTGGAAGTTCACCACGCTGTACCCCACCACACTCGATCTGCCGTTCCACTGAACTGCTCTGTACCCACGCTTGCCGTTGGCTGGACGGAGGCGTGGACGTGGCTGTTGGGAGGGGAGCGGGGATTGGAGGCAGATTGCAGAAACTTGCCTCGATTGTTTGCACAGCCGAACCGGGAGAGTGAATCTGCGGTCTGTAGATTTCAGGCCCGAGTGTGGTGTATGAGTGTACAGACTTGCATCGCAGTCCACGTGTGGTGCATCTGCCGGTCAGTCAAGCCACGGCACCTGGGTCTGTCCCGTGACCTCCTGCCAGCAGCGAGCCTTCGACACTTCACGTGGTCTCAAGGTGCACCTAGCCTGGCTGTAAGAGCCGTGGCGATGTCACCGCCGCTTAGTGGAGAACGGCTGCTGATGCTTCTGTAATTGTTGTTGCAGGCCACAGTATCTAGCCATTATACCCCGGCAGCGTCCCTATCTTATATTTATAAATATAAAAATCTGACTTCCGTTACCCCCTACTTTACATGTGTATTAAAAAAACAACTAAACCCCTTCAACTGCCACCCACCCTTTGGTGTTGAATGCCAGGCAGGTGGTTGGCTGGCATTAAAGCGCCCGGTGTCCTTTCAGAGCGTTTCCTCTGTTCCCTCTGCGGGAACAAATCAGTGCGGCGCTGGCATTTTCGACGGTGGCCTCGGCTCGACGCTGGAATGTTTCAATTTCGCAGCTCGAGGAGCAAATAAACTCAAAATAAACACCGACGGGGCATGCCCTTGTGGTTGGTAGTCTGTGAAGCCATCCACCCCCCCCCCCCCCCCAAACGTACAAAGGCAGCCAATATAGTTAAGTCACATCCAGTCTGTTTTCTCGCTGTCACACTAACGCGCCTGTCGAAAATGGGCACAATGTCTCCATTTTATGCTCGCGTTGTCCCTCCGGGCACGGGGGGTCTTAACCCCCGCGCCCTGGAAAAGCAACGGCTTTAATACTCTGATTACTGGGTTATTGATTGAACTGGAGACCGACGGCAGCGGTTAAAGCCCCCTCCTGTGCAGAGGGGCCCGGCGGCCGGCCGGGGGCCGCTTGACAATTGCTGAGTTAGCGCGAGGGGGTGGCCACGGCGGCGTTCACGAGCCTTGCTTGATCTTGCGGCGTCCGCGGTTGGGAGAGAAATCGTCACTCGCTCACCACCACCACAACCCCCACCCCCCCCACTAGAATGTGACACAGTGACGGTGAAGGCGCAGCCCTGCAACTGCTTTGTTCGACGCCACGGCGTGCTTCGTACACAGGGGGGGGGGGCGGGGGGGGTAGGACTCCATTATTTTATTTTATTTCCATTATTACTTTTATTAAATTTTAATTTTATTTTTTACCTACGTGACTTTACCGAAAAAAACCTAAGAATAGGACTCCACGATTAGCGTGGTTGGCTACGTACGGTGTGAAAGAAGTCCAACATAGATACGATATATAGAGGCAGCTCTCGCGAGTGCCCCGGGGAGTACAGCGAAATTTGGCCTACTCTTCCACGCCGGTGAAACGTCTAGTGGGGATTACAATGTATCTTGGTTTTAATTATTATTATTTTTACAATGAAGGCTCTGAGATCATAACGATTACTGACACATTGTCATCTGCATATGTGTGTGTGGATGCGCAGCTCGTGTGTCGATCCACTGCTGGATGAAAACCTCCCCACATACTCTATGGTTTTTTCGGTAAAGTCACGTAGGTGAAAATAAAAATAACTAAATTGATTTAATAAAAAAAAATATTTAAAGCTTTCGTGGACTGCAGGGATTCAAATTCTTGGTTCCTTCGGTAAAGTCACGTAGAAGGGAAATAATAAAAAAAATATTTTATTGCTTTATTTTATTTTATTATTTCCGTTCTACGTGACTCTACCGAAAGAACCAAGAATATGATTTAATTTAGTTAATTTTATTTTTTATTTTTATTTTCACCTACGTGACTTTACCGAAAGAACCAAAGAGTATTGATCCTTGCAGTCACGAAAACTTCAAATCTATAATTAACCTCTCCACCCGTTGCAGGCAATGAGAGTTTTTGGACCATACCGCGGTGGTCAGTACAGGATGTAAATGTTGGAGGGGGGGATGGGAGGATAGACCAACAGTGGATTTAACACGTAGGCTTTCGCGACCAATATTATTCACCATTCTGGCGAATTGCCCGATGATGCTGGATGTAATTGCCAGCGAAACGTCGTACTCAAAATTGAAAATGTTGTGGATTCACTCTTCAACACACCGGTGGACTAAAGTAGTGAACTATTTGTCTTTTTGATTTAAAGCTTTCGTGACTGCAGGGATTCATATTCTTGGTTCTTTCGGTAAAGTCACGTAGAAGGGAAATAATAAAATAATAAAAATATAAAACAATACAAATTATCACTGCAACACAAGCTATCATCATCAGGTGTGGAATCCATGGCAAGAAATTATAACTTTTTTTGCTGTGAAATGTTCTTGCTGTGGATTTCACACCTGATGATGATTGCTTGTGTTGCAGTCGAAACGTCGTGAGAATTGTTATTGTTTTATATTTTTATTATTTTATTATTTCCTTTCTACGTGACTTTACCGAAAGAACCAAGAATATATTTGTCTTTTGTCAACGCGACACTTTTTTGCTGATTGGCCGTGTCGGGTGGTGGAGGGTTACGACACATTTATGAATAACGCAATCTAACCCAACAGTGGATGTTGTTACACTGCCCTCTACTGCCCACGATGCCTACTACACCTGTTTTGTGCTTGACAGTCACCCATCCAAGAATGATTCAGGCTCAACCAAGCTGGGTTTCCGAGGTCTTGATGGGATCAGACGCACCCTGGGCGTTTTAATCATAGTCCAGCGTTTCCATCATCTTGCGTCTCAGATATAATGTGCATTTCGATTTTACTTATTTTATATATATAAGTTCTGGGATGTGTTTCCAGTCCTGACAACCCACCACGATCAGCCTCGACGTGAACACGGATCTATTCCACTCTCATACAAGTCACGCCGCTGCACACCGCACGCGCCTGATGGTTGGCGGGTCGGGGAAAGTTGTGGGTGGCTCATGCACGGAGGCAACGATGTCAGAAGCGCAGACGTGAGCACGAGACCGCGTGCCAAGCGGCGCTCACAGGGACGCGGTCACTTACGAAACAAATGGAGCAACAACAACAACAACGACAACAACAACAACAACGAGAACAACTGGGAAGTGTTTACACTATGAGACCTCCTTTACCAGTGGCAAAATATAGTAGTAGGTTTTTACCCTTTCAACTGGTACAAAACTGACACCTTTATACAAGGGATCATGTTTGCAATAACCACAACACAAGCAGTCAAAATGCAAACAAAAAGAAACAACTCTGAAAATGGTAATGATATGCACTGTCCTTGAAGTTGATTGGTCCACACCCGAGACAGCTTTTCTTAGAGCCTAGTCTCCATTGGTGTTGGACCAGATGACGCCAAAAGGCGTACAACTCAAAAACAGCGCACTATCAGAGTATTGAGTGCACTATCAGAGTATTGAGAGCTTGGGGTAAGCATTTACTATATCATTATCATTATCAGAGTTGTTTCTTTTTGTTTGCATTTTGACTGCTTGTGTTATGGTTATTGCAAACACGATCCCTTGTATAAAGGTGTCAGTTTTGTACCAGTTGAAAGGGTAAACACCTACTACTATAACTGGCAAGTGCTCAATAGAGTCGGTAAAAACGTGCGCTCGGACTGACATTGATTGACGACGGGAGGAGGGGTGGGTGAAGGCCGCGTAGATGAAAGAACGAACGCAGGGTTTTCCAACACCTCCGATTTGCACGGCTGGCTACGTACGGTGCGAAAGAGGTCCAACACGCATACCTATAACATGGGCAGGGTCACGTCACGAGACGGGACGATGGCCGATGGTCAGCAGGGATGGAGTGGCGGCCAAGACATGGAACGCGTTCGGGAGAACGTCCACCGAGGTGGAGAAGGAGCGGTGAAATCAGCTCTCGTGCAATTGCCGGCTGGACTGTCGTCGCATTTCAGGATCGTGACGCCCCCTTGGGAATGCCTTCACCCATCAGTGGATTGAACATGGCTGCTGCTGCTGCTGATAGTGATGATGAAAAAAAACATACACACACACACGCGCGCCCGAAATATTATCTTGGCAAAAGTAAACGGCCACAAGTTGCTCAATAGTTAAGTTTAAACAGCGCGAAATACAAAGAGCCACGGAATGGAGAGAGAGGAGAGAGAGGGGGGAGAGAGAGAGAGATGGATCGGGATTCCCAATAGCGCAGCACCTCAAAGCCACTGTGCGCAACTGATGTTTGCGCCCGCCAGAAATTGAATCATCAATACTGATAAAGAGGGGCAAATTAATCGAGCCGCCTCCAAACAGGCGGGTAATTCGTTGTTCTCACGCGTATGGATCTGCCGCAATTCATGTTGACATCCGCACCCCGATACGTTATCAATACTGACAGGGCAAAATCAGCCTCTCATGTTTCTGAAAGTGAGCGATGGCGGAAGGGTGGTGGAGGGGGGGAGACGGGGACACGATGGGGGGCCCCTGCACACACGCACACGCACACACGCACACACGCGCACACACGCACACACGCGCACACACACACACGCGCACACACACACACACGCGCACACACGCACACGCACACACGCACACACGCGCACACACGCACACACGCGCACACACACACACGCGCACACACGCACGCACACACGCGCACACACACACACACGCGCACGCACACACACGCACACACGCGCACGCACGCACACACACACACGCACACACACACACACGCACACACGCGCACACACGCACACGACTGTCTCAATTCCTTTTGTCAGCCGCGTTCTCTCAGTTCATCAGAGAGAGAGAGAGAGAGGGGACGAGTGGGGGCGACGGGGGAGAAGTGAAGATTCGAAATGTCAGTCGAGATTTAAAAAAGAAAGGGGGGGGAGGGATATAAAGGAAGGGAAATGAAAAGAGGGCTGGTTCAGTTAACACGTGGCATGGTGGCACGCAGCGTAGGGGTGCTCACCCACCTCAGGTACCCCCACCCCCCACATCCACTCAAACTTAAGGTAAAGTAATGAATGAATGAATGGATTAATTGTTTTCGGCGCAATGTCACTCCAATGCTGCACGAGGAAGGCATTCCCACGCCTTGTTGGCAGTGGGAGCTGATTGACCAAACTTTACCCACGCGGGTGGGCGGAGGGCGGAGGGCACCCAGAACGGGTTCACGTCTCACCCACCCAGTCACCCACCACCGCCACCAACACCGCCTGCGAACCGGTTCACGTCTCACCCACCCAGTCACCCACCACCGCCACCAACACCGCCTGCGAACCGGTTCACGTCTCACTCACCCAGTCACCCACCACCGCCACCAACACCGCCTGCGAACCAGTCCACGTCTCACTCACCCAGTGACCCCACCGCCGCCGCCGAACCGGTTCACGTCTCACCCACCCAGTCACCCACCAGCGCCACCAACAATGCCGCCGGGAATCGAACTCCGTCTCCCTGGCTCAAATCGCAGCGTGCTGACCGGCTAGGCCATCGCCGCATCCCCTTAAGCCTTGCTCGCGACTAATATAATACAACCATCACAGAGCCGCAAATTGATCTTTAATTAGACGCGCATCGGTCATCAAAAAATGTTGTAAATAAACATTGTTTTTCTTTTGCTCCGGTCAAAACAAATCGTCGTTCGTGACTCGCGCCGATATGTAAAGTCGGGAGCGGGCACAACCCCCGCTGCGTTTTAGAATGGCCATGCAACTCCGTGACCCCCGAGTCCTCCCCATAACCCATCTGAGTTGCGACGTCACGTCGGGGCCCTTCTGCGTCCGCGCCGGCGACAGCACTCGGCACTTGGAGCACGACGCAACTTGGGTCACGTTGACGCGCTTGCTCCACGCGCTCTCTCTCTCTCACGTGAGTTCAGAATTACGAAACTGTTGAAGCGACATAGCCATCGCTCGACGAAAGTGCCGCACCATCACGCGGGCAATTTTGAGCAGCCGAATACTCTGAACGCGTCACGTTGATTCTAAACGCGGAACGGAAAGCACCGGGGAGGACCCGGAGAAAAATTCCACGCGGCCACGGGGAGAAAGAAAGAATAAGCAAACTTCGAAAATTCAGCAAGCGTCAGGGTTCGGGATCGAACCCACGGCCTCCTGTATGCTAGGCGAGGTAGTTAACATCTCCTAGCCACCGTGGCGACCGGCGCCGTTGCATTCTCGAGCGGCGTGAGCGGAACGGTGCCTTTTACTTTGTCATCAAAGTACGCGACCGCTGCTGAAGACCACCAAAAGCTCATCCACTTCCGCCTGCCCCCCACCGGTTGCCCCCCCCGCCACCGCCGTATCCGGTTCTCTGTGCGTTTAGCAAACCTCTGTTCACGTTACGTAGCCGCACAAAGACAACGATCCCCCGTATAGCCTGTAACAGACTGTTGGGGCAAGTGCTGTTATCGAGCACCTATGAAGGCCGGCACGGCACACGAGGGAGTGGGTGGCCAGCACCACGCCCGGACGCCTTTGTCTCCCCAGTGGCGATGTTTACGCACCGGCACCGGGTACTCATTTGAGTCGACTTAGCGGAGGCCCAGGACCGGTTCAGATAATCGTCACTGGTATTGGCCGTGAGCGAAATCGAACTCGGGTCGCCGGGATCGCAGCAAGGCGCGCTAACCGCTACACTACCGCTTCTCTGCTTAGTAACACGCACACACAACACAAACACAACACACAACACAACACACACAACACATAACACACCACGCACGATCGTCTTGCATTGCGTGAAACGTCGATTTTTCTTGTCCGGGCGTCTGTAAGTCCCAGCGCCCGCATAACTTTGCGACAACTTCACCGATACGCTCTCAAAGTCCTCGGGCTCCTGATTCGACTGAAAAGAAGGCAGCCACCGGTGTATTATCGATGAAGAGCTGCGCATGTCGTCTGATGACCTCTGACCTATCTAATAAATAACTGAAAGTGGTCGCAGAGGCTTCGGTTTATGGCCGCGTGTGCGATTAAATTTGTCACCGCAAAAAATGTTTTTCTTTATATTCTTGATTCTTTCGATAGTCACGTAGAAGGGAAATAATAAAATAATATAAATATAAAACAATAAAAATTCTCACGACGTTTCGACTGCAACACAAGCAATCATCATCAGGTGTGAAATCCACAGCAAAAAAAAATTCTTGCTGTGGATGTCACACCTGATGATGATTGCTTGTGTTGCAGTCGACACGTCGTGAGAATTTGTATTGTTTTATATTTATGTTATTTTATGATTTCCCTTCTACGTAACTTTACCGAAAGAACCAAGAATATGAATCCCTGTAGTCACGAAAGTTTTAAATCAAAATGTTTTTGTTTGTTGAAGAAGCGTCACCCTTCTTCTGTAGGAAAGACTGCTACTGGCCTGTACGTCGTAGTTGTCCTCCCGGTGCATGGCTAGGACGCACAGTGTGATTGTTGTCCTGTCCGTGTCGTTAGTGTTGTCGACGTTTGCTACTCGAGGCGACGAGGCCGAGCAGCGCTGTTGGGAGCGAGCGTGCCACATCATGGGGCGCAGTAATCAACGCGACGATAGCCTGCAGAAGGCCGACGACGGGTCGAAGTGTCCACAACGGGAACCAGCACCAATCGCAAATATCTGTAAAACAATAGAAGATAAAGGCGCAGGCCTGCAATTGCTCGCCCACTGCTGTCGGAGAAGGGGGGGGCTGGGTTGTTGGCAGCTCTAGAGAGCCTCCTCTCGACGATATGATGTCCTGCTTTTCTCCCATGTTGTTCAGGGCCACACTTCACCCCGCCGCATGCAAACCCTGCGCGCCGCATTCACAACTGCCACGTGGACAAAACAAGGAGGGTGGGGGGGGCGGATTTAAAAGAGCCTGTCGATTATTTCAGCTGCCGCTCCGGGAGATGGAACCGGTCGACGTCCCGATTGCGTGGGTGCATTAAACCTTGACTGCAGCATTGCACCCCCTTGGTTTCCAATCGTACATTGTTTTTTTTTATAATGATCATTAATACACGGGGTGTGATGAAACAAAGCAGTTGTGCTTACCGTGCCTGTGCGTAATTATTGTTTTCTAACAAAAATCTGGCCATGTGTCTCGCACCCCCCTCCCCCCCAGAAAGTGCATCTCGCACCCTCCTCCCCCATAGGGGGTGCGTGCCCCCCCCCCCCCCCGAGGTTAAGAACCACCGCATTCAAACCTCGACACGGCGGCAGCGGCAGTCCGCCCAACACTCTGCAGTGCTTGACCAACTGCGTGACTTAACCGAAAGAACCAAAGAATAATTCCTGCAGTCACGAAAGCTCCAAAATTGAGATTGCGTCAGCGTCATTTCCACGAGCAGCGTGATCGCGGCACGAGCGCACCAGAGGAGCCTCACGGTGCGCCTCCAGCACCCCCCCCCCCCCCCCCCCGAGTGAGCGAGCGCTATCTTCGGCGCGTCGTCAATGATGTAACGTCACTAAATATTTCATAATGCTGACCCCCAACAGCCCCCCTCCCATTAGGGTTTACCGCCCCGGCGAGAGGATCGGGCACTTAGGGTGAGCAAACACTCAGAGGGGGTCGTGGTGGTGGTGGTGGTGCCGGTTAATCCTCAGGGGAGAGGTCCCGACGGTTCGCTCCGCGCATCGCCCCGCGCCACGGGGACCCCCCCCCCCCCTTGTTCCGTAACCGACACGACGGGGTGGGGGGGGGGTGCAGAGGCTGCAGGCCCCAGCCCAAGGCACTTCGGATTTTGAAGGCCAATCCTCCCCGAAATTCTTCTTCTCTTCTTGCACCACCCAGCCTCCTTCGTGGAGGCCCGCTGGGTCTGCAAACTCCTCGCAGCCATTGCAGTCTTCCGCCTGTACAATACAATTCAGAGCGATTTGTCAATTTACTGCTGGATGAAGGCCCTTCCCTCCCCTCCCCACCCCGTGTCGTTCATGGGGGTTGTGTGACCATACTTCACCAGGCTGGTCAGTGCGGGCCGTGCGAACGTTGCTGTGCATGCTGTGTGTTTTCATTTCCACATGTCCAGGATCACGTGTGGATGGACTAGACGGGTGTAGGCCTCCTCCCTCCGCCGCAGTCGTCCCAGCTGCCCAACCTGGTGTGGCCGGGCCTTGCCATTGGATTTCGCAACTCATCATTGCGCAACTGATCTTAAACCCGCTCACGCTCCAGCGGCGTTGCATATGCAACGCCGCCGGTGCAGGTATATCATCGGGGCTACTTTGCCGTCCAGGAGACGCGTGTTCAAGCGAGGCGGAGTTGGATTTCTCCGGCGACAATCACTCGACGTGCGGCGTGCGTGCGCACGTCGGTGCGCGAATCATTACGCGCGAGAGGAGCCGTGCGCGTGCACATCGTTGACGGATCGGCGCACGGAGCGGAGCGCATCATCATCATCACCATCATCAGCATCATCACCATCATCACCGTCATCATCATGATTATCATCACTATCATCATTATCACCATTATCATCATCATTATCATCACCATCATCATCATTATCATCACCATCATCATCATCACCATCATCATCATGATTATCATCACCATCATCATTATCACCATCATAATCACCATCATCATCATCACCATCATCATCATCATCACCATCATCATCACCACCATCATCACCATCATCATCATCACCATCACCACCATCACCATCGCGAATGAGCGCCGGCTCTTGATTGAGGCGGCCACTTCAACCCAAACCCCGGGCGAACGTCCGCGGCCCGCTCACCCGGCCAATCAAACCCCGGCACGGGCCGTTCCATCGTGCAAAACCGTCCCCGTGATCATCTCAACGCCGCCCGACTCACCCTAACTCCTGCCGACGTTTGGGGACTCGCCAAAAATAACTCTCCGTGCCGGGCTGCATCCATCACGAGCGGCATCATCCCCTCTGCTGCGAGCCGCAACCTAATAGGGCCGGCCCGTAGGCTCGGAGGATCAGCCCGGGTCGGCCAAGTTCATCCCGGCGAAATTTCCTCCGCGTTCCCTATTCCCAGCACCGCCGCTGTCAGAAGGGGGCCTAATAACACCCTCTGACGCCGCATTAACAGCAGATACGGGGACACAAATCCGCGAGCCGCCAATTCATCACGGGGAGTCGCGGAGACTCGTGTCTCTCGGGCGAGCGGCACGAAGGGTCATCGGTCAGTCAAAGGCGGCGGACGGAGGGCGCGTCGCTGGGATGCGGCGGAGGAGCGCACATCCCGAAATTCGTGATCCATCATCGTCGTCGTCGTCTTCGCCTTGGCCGTCATCGCCAACCGTCGTCATCGATGCCTCCCTCACTCCCTCACCCCACCCCTTCTTCCTTCTCCTCCTCCGCCACCATTCATCACCCGCGGCCACCGCGCGCCACGGTCATCATCGCGTTTTAATTCGGAGGTGAACGCGGTAGAGAGTGAACACGCCTTGCACCAGCGCTGCCGCTAAGCCCGATTCACCACTGGCTGTTCCTGCTGCCGTTTTTTTTTTTCCTTTCCACCACGCTTCGAAGGCGGTGCACATCATCGGCGAGCCTACCTCTCGGGTAGCGGGGATCGCCGCCTCTCAGTGGGCTTGTAGGTAACAGCTCGGCACCGCAATCATCGAGGTGACCCATCGCGGGGGGAAACAAATATTGCACGCCGCGCACTCAAGGCTTTGTCTTCACACGCGGAACTTTCGTCGCGTATTTTTACGATCGTCATCGTCATCATTATCATCCATAATATAGTTTTTTGTTTGGGGTTAGATCGCGGAAATATAAATGTGTCGTTGAACCCGCCACCACCCGATACAGCCAATTAGTAAGGTTTGATACAGAACATGGCAATTCGTTACCGGTACAGCACACCGGTGTGTTGGAGAGAGAATCTACAACATTTACAATCTGTGTACGACGTTTCGCCAGTAATTACAACTAGCATCATCAGGCGGACAGCCAGATTTGTGGAGAAATCTTCC
The DNA here is from genome assembly GCF_965212315.1 of Lampetra planeri. Lineage (NCBI taxonomy): Eukaryota > Metazoa > Chordata > Hyperoartia > Petromyzontiformes > Petromyzontidae > Lampetra > Lampetra planeri. Next base: position 1,981,839 of record NC_136145.1, on the reverse strand, counting down.
TGTTTCGTTCATTAAATAGACGGAAACATGTGATGACGTCACTTGTGAGCCCTTCACGTGCGGCACACGAGGGGGTGGTGGCCAACACCACGCCCGACCGCCTTTGTCTCCACATCGGCGATGTTTACACACCGCACCGGATACTCATTTGAGGCTGAGCCGACCTAGGGGAGGCCCAGGTACGGTTCAGTTAATCGTCACTGGTGTTGGCCGTGAGCGGGCTGCAGTTCTCTTACCATACGCACACACACACACAAGTATAGCGGACATACCGTAGACGATCGCGCACGTACCAGAGAAGTACAAATGTGTCCCTCGTACAAAGTTGATGAGATAATTCACTCAGCAACCTTAATTACACCCATTATGGTAGATTATGCTCTGCAATAAAAAAAAAATATCTCCTGCTGAATGCGCCGCTTAGAAGCTTTTAATGTGAGAAGAAGTCGGAGAGATATTCCCATTTGTAGAATGCAAAGCACACACGCCTGGCAGTCGATTAGGGGCGGGCGTAATGAAACTTAACGTTCTCCCGTTTCAAGATCCACCCAGACTCGCCCGGAAGCGCTCTGCGTTCACATTTCAAGAGCGCCCTGAAACTGTGAACGACCATCTCATCAGATCTCCGCTCGGGGGTCTCTTTCGCGCTGGCGTTCATATTGCTGTCACTTTCGGCGAACCGTCCGTCGGACGAAGACGTTCACTGCGTCGCACGCTATTTCGATGCGCTTTTGCGACCGCCTGGCACGTTCTGTCTTCCGATATTGGGAAGCCACTGGAGTTATGCACTTTAAAATGTAGTTTGAAAAAACGAATTTCCTTAAGAACTATACTCTTAGATTTTCGGTAAAGTCACGTAGGTAGAATAATTGAAATAAATAATAAAAATAATAGAAGAATTATATTTCTATTATTGCTTCTATTATTTTTTTTTATTTTTTTTTCTACCTACGTGACTTTACCAAAAAAACCTAAGAGTATGAATCATTGCAGTCACGAAAGCTTCAAATCTAGAATTCCTTAAGAACTGCTTGTTGTGTTTCGTTTGTTGTCCTTTGATGAGCACGTTTGGCTACGTTCGGTGCGGCGAAGGATGTTCAATACACATAACAAAATACAAAAGCGACCAGGCCCATGGCCAGAGGATGTTTTGTTTGTTCATTCCAAACCAGATCATCGGCGGTTTTGCAACGGACGACGGCGCTTTGATTTTCCGCAGCGGCTAGAAAATCCAAAGTTTTGTCGCCCCGCGGTGCGTTTGGGGGAAGTTCCTTCTCCCCAACCGTTGCCAAGCGCTCCCGCGGCGATCACCATCGGCAGTCGGACAGGGAAACGGCTCGTTCCACCCGCAAAGTAAAAGTAATTGCGCCGCAGAAAACTTGAGAGAAGAAATGTTCCACACCCAGCCCGGACTGGAACACCGCACTTGAACAATAACTACAACACCAACATCAATGATGAGTATAATACTCAGCTTGTTGTCAATTCATTATCATCATCATTTCATGTTTATTTCACACCTCTCATGCAGTGCCTCTCCAGGTTAAAAGGCCACCCTCACCGTGCTGGTCATGGGGTTATGTGACCATACTTCACCATGCTGGTCAGTGCGGATTGGTGAAGGGTGGCACCCAGCATCGGTTCATAAAGCTTGTGACCTTTAGGGACGGCCACATTTTCAACTATTTTTGAGTCAGTGCACTGGTGGTCTAGACAATGCCGAGAGCATTGTACATACAGCGCGGTGGTCACATAGGGCGTGATGGGAGCGGTACTTTCCTCATGTTTGTGAGCAGCACACCTCTATGTATGTATGTTGAACTTCTTTCGCATAGTACGTTGCCAAGCGTGCTAATCAGAGGTGGCCCCACCTTAGATCTAAGGAGGGGGCAATGGGGGGGGGGGTGATAGGGGTAAGCCCCTCGCACAACCCCATGAGATATCAAACATAGGTATTGCATTGATATTTACCAGAGCAAACACATTGAATATGCATTCATTGTTATTAATGCAGTGCCCTATTTAATAATCTTGACATTCCTGGGCCTTGGGGAGTCTCTCGATCTGCCTCCGGCGTCGCGAGCGTAGAAATCCCAGCGCGCGCACGCCGCGAATCGCCGAGCCAACTATTTCCGCCCACCGGGAAAGATCCGTGGAGAAAACCCACGCGCCCCACAGACTCCCGAAATATCGCGCACTGCTTCCAGTCTCATTTGGTGGGGTGGGGTGGGAGGTAGGGAGGAAGGGAGGGAGAGGGGCGTGGTCACGACCAACCCTTTGTCACGTGGCTTGCTGATGAAGCCGCCGAATCTCCGTGACCCGCGTACTGACCGTGACCGGCTCTGGCAGCAGCGGAAATCGGTCAGACGCCCCCCACCCCACCCCCCTAACCACCCACCCGGTCCACCCCCCCCCCCCCCCCCCAGAGCCGCTCCGTGCCGCCGCTGTGGGGTAATAATGAGGGACAGTTAGTATCCCTCCCATAAATCACCCGGACAGGGCGATCCTCACCTGGAAAAACTAATTACGCTGCGCGCCTCGGCCAGCGTCGGGTAGAAGAGTGCGGAGAGCGGCAGAGGTAAGAGGGGGGGGGGAGACGCTCCAGCTATTGATCTCCCCGCGGAACCGCGTAGCGACGTGTCACAGCCGGGGAGGAACCTCATTAATAATCGCGACCGATTCCTCGGGATAACGCCGCCACCACCACCCCCCCCCTCACCACGCGCGCCAGGGGTGGGGGTGTTGAGAGGGGGGGGGGGTGCGCCCGATGCTCGACTATTACGGGACGATCATTTGGGCGCATCACGCAGCCCCCCCCCCCTCATCCTCTCCCACCCCCCCCCCCTCGGACGACCGCGAGAAGATCGCGGCGCGCAGATTTCTTGGAGGGGGGCGGGGGCGGGGGTGGGGGGGGGTAAGGGCCTTCATCCAGCAGTGGATCGAGAACCAACGGACAGGGACGCGGGGAAGAGGCACGGCGCGTCGTTCGTTTCGCGCGAGCGGGAAAGTTTCATCGATCCGCTGCCGGATGGGGCGGCACTCCGCACCGCTCATGCGGGAGGGAGGGAGATGGGGGTCTCGCTTGACAAATTTCTTCTCCGCGGTGGTCGGCAGAGGGAACGGCGACACGTTCGTCGATGGTGTCGGCCGCCCACGGCCGCGAATCGAAGTGAGGTCGCCGGATTCCGAGCCCGATGCACCGGCCGTTCCGCCGACGAGCGCTCTTCGAAGGGAGCGGTGGTGGGGGAGTTTCTCGCGGGCAGCAGTCCCAGCGATGTCGCCGATTGAAGTCTAAAGTGCAGGTAAATGGTGGTGCTGCCGGCACGAATGGGTAACGCATTAGCGAAACAAGCCAGGTCAGAAACACGCCCAGGGTAGGAACATCCCGTGGGCGAATGCATAGCGCACCTCCGATTAGCACGGTTGGCTACGTACGGTGCGAAAGAAGTTCATCGTACATGAGGATACCATTTACATATCCTTCTCCTCCTAAAGATAGCCCGATTGTTTATCTCGCAGAGCAGTGACGACCCGCCATGTGAGAGAACGGCCCGCAGAAGCGGAAACACAGAACTACTTCTGAGGCCACGTCAGGTGACTTCTGACCCGCACAAAAAGAGGCCCTGCTCCAGAATCACTGCTCGTTGTGTGACATTCAATCCGATATTTAGAATTTTCAGCGGTGCCTTTTGGCGTCATCTGGTCCAACACCAGGGTGAGACTAAGCTCTAAGAAAAGCTGTCTCGGGTGTGGTCCAATCAACTTCAAGGACAGTGCATTCATTATCAGAGTTATGTTTTTTGTTTGCATTTCGACTGCAGGTGTTGTGGTCAATGCAAACATGACTCATTGTAATAAAAAAGGTGTCAGTTTTGTTGCCAGATAAAAGGGTAAAAAAACAATGATCATATTTTGTTACTGGCAAATGAGGTTCCAATGGAGCATTGACATTGGCCAGTCCTCCGCTACTCCGTATCTCAACCTCGCTAAAGAACAACCGCAACAACCCTGACTTTTTTCCTCTCTCCCATGAATGCGCATTGAAATAACTCCCGCAAAGAATGAAAACCCACGTACCTCCATCGGAAATAAATACACACAGCGCTCGCGATGCCTTGTCGTGTTAGGGCACTGTAGAAGTTGTTGTCGTCATCATCGTCATCATTGAAGCCGATCTATTGTATGGTTACATTGTAAGGACCGAGTAACATGAACGAATTAAAACGAATTCATCAGGTATATCACGATGTCCTTTTCTGTTGTTTAGTATCAGAGTATGAATACCGAAGGCAAGTTATAGAAAGGTTTATTGCGATCAAAATTACGAAACACCAAGACCGGCATGAGCAGGTTGTAAGTAAAGGTGAAGGTGTAACGGTGAGTGATGTAACGGTGAGTGGTGTAACGGTGAGATATGTAACGGTGAGTGGTGTAACGGTGAGAGATGTAACGGTGAGTGGTGTAACGGTGTAACGGTGAGCGGTGTAACGGTGAGCGGTGTAACGGTGAGCGGTGTAACGGTGAGTGGTGTAACGGTGAGTAACGATCTCGCGTCGCCGCAGCCAAAACACTGCGGCGAGTTTCTTAATTGCCCCACCACCTCCGTCCACTCAGCAGTCCAAACGTCTCCGCCACGGGGTTTAATCGATCGGCAAGGCAGCTCGCGTGCGGCGGGCCCAAGCTGCGGGCACTGCCACCTCCTCCTGCGACACGTTTGGCCAGCGCGGGCCAAAAGATCCGCTTCGAAAGCTTCCTCCGCCGAAGGACCCGGTGAGCGTTCGGGGCCAGGGGCCTCTGCGCATTACACCCTTTGGCCTCAAAGCACCAGCGGCGTGATCACGTCGGCGATGAGCTCGGCAGTGGGATAGTGGTGCGGTTGGGGAGACAATTCTATTTTTCGTTTCTTCGCTCCGTGGCTTTCGGCAGCGGAGTCCGCCGACGATGACCCGGGTGGCGACCCCCCCCCCGCGCCCGGCCCGCCCGGCCCGCGCGAGACACTCGGACGACGACGAGGACGATGACCCCCTCCTCGGACTGGAGCCGCCCCGAGGGCTCCCGGGCTGACGGCGCGGGCGGATAAGGGCCGGCAGAGGTCGTGACAGCTCGTCGATGGTGGGGGGGGGGAGGCGACGGCGGTGTTAGGGAAACAAACGACGGGGGGGGGGGGGTGGAGGAGCGGCCTCCGCCAGAGGTGCTTGGCCCGCACGGCCCCGGCGTTATTGGCTCGATATTTCTTGTTCGCCGACGAAAAGCGTGTTGCCCTCCTCGCTTTCTCGCGGACGGAGCGGTTCGCGCGACTTCGTTTGAGCTCGCGCGTTTGTCTGGTGTGTGTGTGTGTGTCTGTGTGTGTCTGTCTGTGTGTCTGTCTGTGTATGTGTGTGTGTTTGTCTGTGTGTCTGTGTGTGTGTGTGTGGCTGTGTGTGTGTGTGTCTGTCTGTGTATGTGAGTGTGCCTTCTGTGTGTGTGTGTGAGTGTGTCTGTGGGTGTGTCTGTGTGTGACTGTGTGTGTATGTGAGTGTGTCTGTGTGTGTGTATGTGAGTGTGTCTGTCTGCGTGTGTGACTGTGTGTGTGTGTGTCTGTGTGTGTCAATGTGTCTGTGTGTGTGAGTGTGTCTGTCTGTGTGTGTGTCTGTCAGTGTGTATCTGTCTGTGTGTGTCTGTCTGTCTGTGTGTGTGTCAGTGTGTCTGTCTGTGTGTGTGACTGTCTGTGTATGTGAGTGCGTCTGTGTGTGTGTGTGAGTGTGTCTGTCTGTGTGTGTGAGTGTGTCTGTCTGTGGGTGTGTCTGTGTGTGAGTGTGTCTGTCTGTGTGTGAGAGTGTGTCTGTCTGTGAGTGTGTCTGTGTGTGAGTGTGTCTGTCTGTGTGATTGTGTCTGTCTGTGTGTGTGACTGTGTGTGAGTGTGTCTGTCTGTGTGTGTGAGTGTGTCTGTCTGTGAGTGTGTCTGTGTGTGAGTGTGTCTGTCTGTGTGTGTGAGTGTGTCTGTCTGTGAGTGTGTCTGTGTGTGAGTGTGTCTGTCTGTGTGTGTGATTGTGTCTGTCTGTGTGTGTGACTGAGTGTGTGTGTCTGTCAGTGTGTGTGTCTGTGTGTGTGAGTGTGTCTGTCTGTGAGTGTGTCTGTGTGTGAGTGTGTCTGTCTGTGTGTGTGATTGTGTCTGTCTGTGTGTGTGACTGTGTGTGTGTGTCTGTCAGTGTGTGTGTCTGTGTGTGTGAGTGTGTCTGTCTGTGAGTGTGTCTGTGTGTGAGTGTGTCTGTCTGTGTGTGTGATTGTGTCTGTCTGTGTGTGTGACTGTGTGTGTGTGTCTGTCAGTGTGTGTGTCTGTGTGTGTGAGTGTGTCTGTCTGTGAGTGTGTCTGTGTGTGAGTGTGTCTGTCTGTGTGTGTGACTGTGTGTGTGTGTCTGTCAGTGTGTGTGTCTGTGTGTGTGAGTATGCCTGTCTGGACAGCAGTAGTGTAGTAGTTAGCACGCTGTGCTACGAACCGGGTTCGATTCTGGGGCCTCCGCTCGGTCGACTCAGCCTCAAACGGCACCTGGTGCGGTGTAGAACCATTGTCACTGGGAAGACAAAGGCGGTCAAGCGTGGTGCTGGCCACCCACCCCCTCGTGTGCCGTGCCGGACTTCACAGGTGCGTCCTTTGTGTGAAAACGGAGAGGAGCCACAGGATCGGAATCAATGTGTTGCCCAATGGGGCGTTGTTTAAATCGTTACCGTCATTACCATCATCGTCTTCATCATCAGCCATGATCGATCCACTGCTGGGTGAAGGCCTTCCCAAGCCAGTTGCCGTTGAATGTAACCATAGAGACGGAAAAACAACGATAGCGAGTATCAAACGTGTGGACGATTTCGGAGTAGGTTTAAGCCAAACATTCCAACGCCTTATTAGGAGCAGAATTCTCACTGAAGGAGTTGCGCTTTCAAAAAAATCAAGGTCTTACAGCCGGCTGGGTGAGCTGCTGCTGTATATAGATAAGGGGAAGATAGAGATACTACTACGGTGCCATTATCCCACGCCGCTGCTCTCTCCATTACCCCTGGCTGGGGAATATCTTTGCCTTCGAGGGCCAGGCCAGAGCATAAATAAAGATGCGACCAGACGGCTCAGTGGGCAGAGCGCTGAGCTTGGCACTGCTGAGGTCCACGATTCGAACCCCGTGATGAAACTGTGATTAAACCGGGTCCTCGGCTATAGCGAGCTGATGCTCTCGACCCGGTCACCAACGACTGCACACACGTAACAAACAAAAACCAACACATCCATCAAGTTATTGTTGCCGTCATCAACAATGTGGCTTAAATTCCAGCTCTTGAGGATTCCTTGTGGGACTGTCACGATTCTGCGTAGAGTGTGGTCACTGGAATGGGTCACTTGCAAGGGATGTCAGAGGTAGCTCTGTGGCATCCTCTTCTGTGGGGCGTTCTTCAACACGAAGGCACTCGCTCTGGGAGAGATTTGCGAGGATATTTCTGCGTCTCGTGTCTTGACTCCGAGAGCAGCACAGTCAGAATATACTTGGGGAAAAATTGACAACTCAAAGAATATGGATCTCTGCAGTCACAAAAACTTCAAATCTAGATTGACAACTCCAAATTTACGAGACTTTTTTTTTAATAACCACACTCAATGGCTCCCGTCAGATTGAATATGATCGCTAGTTATGTGTGGGACAAGAATAGAACGCTGCAGAGAAATGTTGGCAACATTCACAAAGTACGGTTTGTACCAAAACGTCGACTTGAACTCGAGCAACGAAAAATCGCGTCGACAAAGGCATCTCGGAGCAGTTGATTTAAAATAATATTTACTCGAACGCCATACAATTTAAAAATAAATATATCAGCTACGATACATTTCGTTGAAAATAGTACGAAAAAAGAAAGCAGCCAACTCTCGGAAATATCATTAGACAATAAACAAAATCTTGCCACGAAGACCCATGACTAAAAATCAAGCAATGACCGCGGCGAATAGAAGATTTAAAAGCGCATCGCAAAAACGATAAAGAAAAGAAATGAAAAGAACTGCATAAAAAAATAACAAACAAAAAAATATTCCACACGCGGCGTGACTTCGGCGCGGAAGGAATAAAAAAAACCGCAAGGCCCCCGTGTCCTCGTCTCTCCGGCCGGGTTCGTCAGCGCGGCCGCAGCGATTGAGATTTAATCTGAGGGGCTGACCGCTTCTCCAAATCGCATTATAGTTTGCGCGCGGGCGAGACGCCGTTTAAACTGAGGAATTATTGCCTTCACAGGCAATAGAGATACGCAACGCAAATTGCAGCTCCTTTTTTTTTTACAAACGCCCCATTCCAAACCGCGGTGGCAAGGGAATCCATCTCCTGCCTCCCACAGGGGGAGCGAGGGAGGGAGCGGGGGGTGTAGGGGGGGGGGGTTAGCGGTGGTGGGGGGGGAGGGTCAGGCAGCGTGAGGGGCGGAAGGGACAGAGAGAGAGAGGGGGGGAGAGGAGACGCACAAGGCTCGGACGTGCCTCGCGACGCTACCGAAGCATTTACGGCAAAAAAAAACGCAGGCGACATCACACCATTGCCCAATTTTCTCTGCGTAATTGTGGGTCAGGCGCCTCCCCCCCCCCCCCGCCCCTCTTTGTAATATATTAGACCTTTTTTACCTGAATAGCAAATGCCAAATCATACAATTATAATGATGGAAACGCTAATTCAGCATAACGGGCTCTTATCGCATGGCCGCATGTTCAACACTTAATTTAGCGGCCGGCTCGGAGGCCGTGCGCGCCTCGCCGCCGTGAATGGCCCCGCTCAGAGGTCCCGCCGAGAAATGAACGACCCAGATGGAATCTGGGTTTGCACAATTAATTCCTTACTGTCACGACCAGACAGGCAAATTCATTCCCGCAATCTTCAGGTCCAGCTCCGCGCGAATAAGAACACGCACGCGCGATGGTACACCGTTCTGGCCGCGCAGACGGAAATCCCACGCGACGCGCGGTTTAAAATAACTGGCCACGCGATCTTTGCGAAATTTTTCGAGGACCCCTTCTCGAGTCCCGGTCCCGCCCGACGGGTAAACCCACGGTAATTCTGACCGATGGCTAACAATTAGAAGCGCCCCCCCCCCCACCCACTCACCCACCCCCCTCGGTTATTATTGTGCACTCGACGGAGGAGCGGGCGGCGCTGTAACTGCAACCGAGCGGAGGGGGCCAGGGCCAATTTCGCAAAGGTTAGCGAACGTAATGTTTGCGAAACACGCCGCGGGTTACAACAACAGCTGCAGCCCATTGTGGAGGAGTGCCCGCCGCGTGGTGAGGAGTCGGTGGGGGGGGGGGGGACCCCGCGTGGCCCCAGCCTACTCGGGACGAGATGCCCTCGAGCATTTTCCCACAACAACCACCACCACCGCTGCTACCCTACCCCTCTACCCCAATCCGTCCCACCCCAACCACCCCTCCCATCGCTCGCACCTCCTTCCAATGCAAACTTGGTCTAAATTACAGCAAGTGCTTTTGACCTCACTCTGAAATCTCCCTCCCATTATTCCAAAACTAAACCATAGAAATATTTTTTTCGTTTTTACAGGTAAGGCTTACCTGAGCTGCTTATCTCTCTTTCAGAAGCGACCTGACCATCTCAAATGATAGCTCAACGAAGTGGCTTATCACGTGGAAATTTATAGCAGCCGAATTCTCTTGAACGCACGTTGATTCTAAATGTGGAGGGGAAAACCGGAGGACTCGGAAAAAATCCGCACGACCACTGGAAGAGCATGCAAACTCCAATTATACAGGCATTGATTGTCAGGTTCGGGGTTGAACGCACGACCTCCTGTATACCAGGCGAGGTAGTCAACATCTGGCCACTGAGTCTGTGTGTACTTTTTATAAATAGCTTACGTTACCAGGGAGTGTCGTTCACGTGGGAATGGCCGGAACTCTGAACGCTCCGTAAATCTGTTCCCGGCGATCTCCGTGAGCGCGTTATGCGCGCAACGCGTTCGTAATGGACGCGCACTGCCCGCTGTGACGTACAGATCGGTAACGTGGCCACACTGATGCGAGGAGATGGAACAAAATCTCGAAAACGTCCAACACGGGCGTGGAGAGGTGCGCGCTTGGCAATGTGCCGAGAGACAGAAAGAGAAACGTTGCAGAGAGAAGCTACGCCGTTCGACCACTTCCGTAATCCTGAAGAAAAACTGAAATAAAATAAGCTCATTGGTACGTCTTCAGGTCGGTAGACGAACCGAGGCTCCCAGAAGGCCACGCGGGGGGGCGTGTGGCACAGTTGCGCGACAGCTCACGTCGAGTGCGGGCGTGAGTACAATGCCTTTTAAAACAACGGCACATTCCGAGATACGGCGGTGAACGGGACCCCAGCCTGCAACTTGCAGACGTCTCGGGATGGGAAAGGGGTTAAGGACGTGGCTTTGCGCTGTCATGTGAGGCTCGGGCGGGAGCCGTCGCTAGAAGGAGTCGGACTAACAACCGAGTGACAGCCGAAGGAGGGAGCTCATCTGAGAGGATGCACATCACGGAGATGGACGCTATTTCTGAGAAGCAAAAAACTTTTATTTATTTTTTCTCTTCGTGTTTTGCGTTTAGAGTATTTGGTTGCTATACATGTCCACATGATATGCCAGTTCGTTATGGCCAGGTCACTTCTGATAAAGAAGTACATAGCTCAGTGGGCCTTACCGAGTAAAATAAAATATCCATAATATAGGTTTTTTTGGGGTTATATCGCGTAAATATATTACGCGTGTCGTTAAACACGCCACCACCCGACACAGCCGATTATCAAGCTGTGTCACGTCTACAACACCTGGCAAGCATCGGTGGTCCCTCAACCGATTGCTCATCAGGCCCCGTCCCGTTTAGCTTCTGAGATCTGATGGAATTTGGCACATTCAAGGTATTTGGACCGTATGCATATTACATTATAAAAGCCTGCTCAGATCATCTGCATCATTAGACCTTCATTGCCAGTACCAAAATATAATAATAACAATAGGGTTTTTCCCCTTTATTCTGGCAACAAAACTGAAACTTTTTTTACGAGGAATCACGTGTGCATTAACCACAATACTTGTGGTCAAAATACAAACAACAAAAACACTGATAATATATGCATTGTCCTTGAAACTGATTGGTCCACACCAGAGACGGCTTTCTTTTGAGCCTCGTCTCAATTGGTGCTAGATCAGAGGACGCCAAAGGCGTACAGCTCAAAGACAATGCCACTATCAGAGTCAAACGGAACGCGATGTCTTTTCAAAGTGTCTCCCCTAAACCAGCAATTGGTCGCCCCGAGCCCACGGTTTAAATGTCCACATTCCTGTTGCGGGTTCTGGGTCGCACCCCAGGATAACCGCCACCACTAACAAACACACTTCACACTTCACCCTTCATCGTCGTGCCGCGGTGACGAGCGGGCGGCCTCCGGCGTGTCACTTAACCTCTCGAGAAGAGCGCTCTTCGTCACATCTAAACACCGCATTACAGAACAGCGGCGCCGCGCCATTAACAATCCTCCTTAAATACGGACTGACGAGCAGAATTAATCGCGGACATCCATCCATCACTACGGGGGCCGAGGCTAATAGGGTCACATAAAACGAAAGTGATATTTTGCTTGGAAAATGGAATAATGTACATCTCCGCTGAACAATTGTTATTACGTCCATTAGCCGGAGCCATAAATGACTGCCCCCCCCGCCCACTAATGGTGAAAGACTAAGAGGGGGGGACGCGTTGCAGAGCACCGCCCGTCGCATCCGACTCGCCTTCGGCCCTCGAATCATCACCACGCGCCCCCCCCCCCCATTCCACGTGCGTCATTAGCGGAGACGCAGCCGCGTTCGTTTGCTCATTAAAGGCAATTAACGGCGAGAGACTAAACATCGCGCGCATTAATAGAGCATTTATAGCAATTGTGTTGTTTGTTTGTTTGTATAAACAATGACGTTTCCGTCACCTTCTGCGGTGGGGGGTGGGGGGGCGTTAACCTCGGGTTGCCTTTGTTTCTTCTAGATTTGAAGCTTTCGTGACTGCAAGGATTTCGGTAAAGTCACGTGACTTTACCGAAAAAACTAAGAGTATGTCTTTGTTTCTTTTCGCGGTCGACAGTCGCAACTTGCGATTAATTCCCGCGGGGGGTGGTGGGGGAGGGGAGAAACGACTCGGTGGCAGCAACGGCATCATAACGAGACCGCGAAGTAAACAAACGAACGGCCGAGCGATTACGAGTCGTAAAAGGTGTCCCCTTCAGTAATCGCGATACGATGCGCAGGCCACGCCGTGTTTGTCGAATGCTTTTGAGCGGCGGAGTCGGTGGTGTCATTAGAAGCGAAACTTTTTGTTGCGCCGTGGGCGTCGAGAGAAAATGAAACACTGGTCAACACACCTTTTCTGGCATAAGGTATTCCAACGGTCTTAAGGTAATTTTGGGGTGCTAATTCCAAATCTGGCATCAGTTTTTGTCGATCACATCAGGTTTTTGAGATATCAAATATTGAATTTTCAAAAAATACTCCAGAAGAAAAATATTAAATAACTGTGGATATCTACATAAAATGATATTATAAACACACTATCCTAAAAAATACAGCACCATATTTTAACACTAAAGCAGTCACCGACTCGCAACAACTTGCAATCATAAGTGACAGAGTTAATTTCGGGTAAAATCAATGAAAATGGGGTATGCCGATAGCATAAAAATGAGACGTTATAGAGCAAATCTGAGATCAGATTTGGAATCAGCACCCTGAAATTAGTCTAAAACAGCTGCAAAAGTCCAGGCCAGAAACAAATGTTTTTTTTGTGTTGACCAGTGTATAATCCGAACCGGAATGGAGGAGTCGCCGTCGTGGGTGCGCGTCGCGAGGGGGAAATGGAACGCGGCCCGCGCGGCAGCGGCCCAGCCGTGTGAGCTCAGCGCGGATCGCGCGCGCGGTGGAGTCGACCTCGCTCGCGTTTCATCTCGGGGAAGGATGTGCGGCGTCGCGTTGCGCTGCGCGTGTGGAGAGAGGCCTCTGGTCGTCTCTTTGCTTAAATTTTTTTTTTTAATATCCCAAAACTTTTAATTCTGCTGCGTTTCAGCTGCTCTCCGTACGCCTTTAGATGTTTTGTTTCTTTTGGAACATTTACAGCAGACAAATTGGCCGACGATAAGTTTAAAGGTAAATTCGCTTTTTTTTTTGGTAAGTAACGTTTGTAGTTTTACACTTTGGCCCACGCCGCACATAAATAACTTCGTTCTTATTGATCACGGGAACGTCCATTTCAACTGAAGGTCTTGCTCAACACTGACAGTGCACGCGCGTGGTGGGGTAAAGTGTGGGCACTCCGACCTCGTCTTAGACGTCTGCCCATCGTGCAAGATGAGGCCACAATCTCCTCGGCAGAGGGGCCTTCTCTCGAGCTCGCGCTGATGAGGGAGACCTTCCGAGAGCAGTGCCACTGGGAAGCAATTGCAGCGCTGTGCCTTTACCAATGCTAACCGTGCGACAGTGGAAGCAATGTGAACTCACCACCCGTAGTTTCAGTTTTCAGTTTCAGTTAAATGTATTTGGTATAGCCCTGTGAGCCATTCGGCTCTTGAATCGGGTGCAACCGCAACAAACAAAAAACAAAAACATGAACGAGAAAACATCTTAAAGTGACTATGTAATTACAGGCGAAACGCCGCAATAGAATTGTAAATGTTGTGGGCTTACACAACGGGTTGCTGAACTAGCCACGAATTGCCATGTTTTATTTACGTGACGAACCTTACTAATTGGCTATGGCGGGTGGTGGCGGGTCTAACGACACATTTATATTTAATCTAACCCAACAAAACCTCTATAATGGACCGCTTCACTCGCCACCCGGAGTGCCAGGGCGCGAGGCGTTTCAACATTAATACGCTCGTCGGAGTTGCGGCGATGATCGTCTTTTATTCTCGATTGCTGGTATCAAATCACGCGACCTCCCATACACATGACGGTAGCGCGGTACGACCCTTATTTACGCAGCAGTGAGTCGGGAAGCTTTAAGCAAAATGCCCGGTCGGGTGGGGTGTGGGGGGGATTGTGGGACTCCTGTACATTTTGAGAGGGGAGGGAAAAGGGTGATAAGTCCATTGAAAAGCAACGGTCGCAAGCATTTAAAATCAGATAGCGTGCTTTATGCCCATTACGTGTGTATTGTTCTGCCACTCTGGGTTATTAGCTTGAATGATATTGGGCCATTGAAGACGATTGCTTTGCGGGTGAGCGTTTGCGCGGCTACGGGGTGGTGGTGGTGGTGACCTAACCTTAGCTGTTCCTTTGATTTATAGACTATTTCGGGCACTGCATCCCTCCATTAATCACTGGCTCCCACCTCGTGAACTCGGAGACTTTCTCCCCGAGTTATCATCTCCTTAACCTTCACTATCAGGCGCCGGCCAAACTTTAAATACGAACGCGAGGCGAAGCCGGGGCGTGCGAAAAGCGGCCACGGTTCGGATCGTCCGCTTGCAATTTGGGTGCGGGCGTGAAACCCCAAACAATATATATGCACGATACAAAAAAACCACGCGATACTTAAACAATAAAGAATAACCCGACGTGGGAGACGTGTAATGGGAATAGCGATTGCGCTCGCGAAACGACGGAGTAAGACGCTGCTGATGTACGTATCAAGCCGCTTCCCCTCCCACCCACCCAATGGAGCTGCATCGACCACATCTCTCCTGGTGCGCCGACTCTCCCCTCCCTCCCACCCACCCCAACCTCCCACTCAACTACCCCCCCCTCCTCCTCCTCCTCCCCGTCCATCCATTAAACGCTCAGTGAAATCACCATTATCCGCCTAATTGTCGCCATTAATTGGAAAGGGTTTGCTTTTACAAGTCAAACAACTCCGCGCGAGCATGGCGTGTGCGTGTGTGGCGTTTGTTATTTAAGTTTTAAATCACGCTCTCGCTGAGCAAACGGCGCCAAAGGCCCGGAATGCCAAGCGGTCAGCAACAAGCAGCGACGACTTAAGGTGTAAAATAGCTTAGAGTCCGCGTTGTTCCTTGGGCAAAGAGACATGACGGGGGGAGGGAATTCGAAATGTGGAGCGGTGCGAGGGAAGAAACAGACAGGGGAGTTTCTTATGTATTTAAAGCTTTCGTGACTTCAGGGATTCGTATTCTTGGTTCTTTCGGTAAAGTCACGTAGAAGGGAAATAATAAAATAATATAAATATAAAACAATAAAAATTATCACGACGTTTCGACTGCAACACAAGCAATCATCATCAGGTGTGAAATCCACAGGGAAGTGTTTTCACCATCAGTGTGGTGAGTGAGTGGTTTTGTGAGTGAGTGGTATGGTGAGTGAGTGGTTTTGTGAGTGAGTGGCTGAGTGAGTGAGTGGGTGAATTTGTTGCTGTGAACTGCAGCGTGATAGTTGAACGTTGTGAATGTCGCGGAATCAGTTGGCGAGGTTCGTGGCAACATGCAGCCGAGGTATTAGCGATAGAAGAGCGACCAGGAGGCGACTGGTCGCAAGTAAGCGAGTGACTGCAGTGAGTCGGTGAGGCGCTGGATCATCAATCACCCTGTGTTAGGAGAAACGCACGACCCTGTCCATAGCTGGAGCCATCAGACGCCCAGTGTCGCCGTCTCCTCCTCCTCCACCCCCCCCCCATCGATAACGTGAGCAAGGGGGCTGTGTCACAATGGCACGTAGCACCTCCAGCACCGAGCGTGTGTGGACAACATCGACGGAACGTCCCAGTGTCCAGCACGGAGGCCGTTGGCTTGACCACACCGCAGCTGAATCCACGAAGACCGGGGGATATCTCTCGGCAATGGTGTCATCACACGTTGGAAACTTAAGCAGCGATGGGCCTGGGTAGTGCTTGGATGAGTTGCCGCCCGTACATAGCAGGTGCTATAGGTGGCAGGAACATGATTCGGGCAGCAGAGAGCAGTAACAGCCAAATGCTTGGTTGCGCTGCGCTACTGCGCGTCCACGTGCGCGCTGCCCCGCTTTCACCTGCACGTGTGGAGTGACGTGGTGAAGTACGGTCAAACAACACCCCCCCCCCCACACACACACAATCACACGCGACCCGTACGGTGGTTGGGAGGGGAGGAAGGCCCCTCATCCAGCAGCGGCGGGAGAGGAGAGACACTTTGGCGGTGGGATGTTTGGCGAGCTGTTGGCCCACCTGTTGACGCTGATTACATTTCCTAGGCGGGCAGGGCGATCGTCTACGGATCAGCAGTGCCTCGTGCAATAACCACAATGTGAACGATTCGCATTTAAAAAAAAACAACGGGGCCGATGTTTTTGCGCGAATAATTGTGTTTGTATTTCTTGTTTGTTTGTAAACCCACAGTGAGATGGGCGTCCGATGGCAATATTCTAAACTTGTTTATTTTTTAAAGAAGATTATTTAAACATTTAACGGGAAATAATGTAAATATATGTGTGTTTTTTTCTTCAAATAGCGTCGCATAGAGAAGACGCGGCGTCCGTGAGATTCCATTTCATGAAACGCGTGGCGGGCGGACGGAGTGCATTCTCTCCTCGTCCGCGACGATTCGAAGGCGACGTTCTCAACATTCTCGCGGGAACGCATCAATAATTGATCGTCTCCGGGCGCGTGAAGGAGCAAAAGAGCCTCCGCCGAACAAACGGCCGCCGTGCGTTCGGGATCGGGCGAGCGAATTTTAATCGGAGTTTCTAAACATCCATGGGGGAAATAAATAAATAACCCCCCCCCCCTCCCCCCCCCCCCCCTCAAAAAGCATCGCTACCACAAGGAAGGCCACAGCTGACAATCCCTGTGGGTCCCAAGTGGTGATAAAGCGCTTTCAATTTTAAGCGGAAATGCTATTTACCGAATAGAGGTCGGGAAATGGAACTATCTTTATCACGTATAAAGATGTCAAGAAGCACAAAATTACGGCCAGAATGTCAGAAACCCAGTAAAGAAATTCCCTTTTCCGCCGTAATAGCACCATAAACCGATAACTGCACACATCAAATGAGCTATGATGACCTTTAGCAGACAAAGTGGAGGCATCAGCGCAATCCTTTGGCTTGCTAATGGGCGGGTAGATGAAAGTAGCCAGCTTCACGGTCAAGGGCGCAATGCCATCTGCCAGCAGCAGCGGCGGCAGTGGCAGCAGCAGCCTCCCCTCGGCCTCCTCCTCCGCCTCCTACCCCGCCAAGCCCCGGCCATCCTCTTCATCGCCGGCTGACATTTCACAGTAATTACTTCACTCGTGAACCAAGGCACTCGCTACGCTCTTCTAATGAATCTCCCCACTGTCCCCCCCCCCCTAGGTTGGGTTCTTACGGCCTTCGCTTCTATTACAATGCCGCAGGCCGACTAACCGTCGCCACGGTCACCGTCGCCGCAACAGAATTGTGAATAAACGCCGCGTGTGAGAAGCGCGAACGTAGTCGGTCGAAACTCAATAAAACAAATATATCCATGTAGATATTTCAACTATAAAAACAAAAATTCCACGCGGTTTTTTTTGTCCTCGACGAATCTCTTGCCGCTTCCTCGCCTCCCGCTCCCATCTCGCCTCCGTCATCTGACGTTCTGATGGAGCCTCGCTCATTTCAAAAGACGTTCCAGATTTCACCTATCACACCTTCAAGCAACTAAAACGTTTAGTTTATTTTACCACGTACGGCCCGATGCGCTGGATTTCGCTGTTTTTTTCAGAAGCGACCTGGCCTGCAAATGATATCTCAATGAAGTGGCTTGTCGCGTGGAAATTTCAAGCAGCCAAATACTCTAAAGTGTGCTCTTTGTCGCTGTCCTCTTGGCGTTTTGGGACTGTGCTCAGCAAATTGCGATTTTAAAAAAATCAACAAAACTCCACCTGGGGCCTTTCTCCCTTGAGACGATGACAACGGAAGATGAATCTGAAGAATCCGACGACGCATTGTCACGTCACGTGGCAGTTTGCGACTGAAGGAAGCTCCCAGGTCTCGCCAAGAATCTGCGCGGCCCACACCGTGACCTCTGACCCTCCCACCACCCACCCACCCACCCCGAGCGAGCGAGCGAGCCGTCTCTCGCGATGCAAAGTTTAGAGAGGCTGCGGGACACACCGCGGCACAGCGCCTGTGAGTTACCGCGATTGCCACCGCCGCGGAGAGCAGGCAGTACACTAAATAGCCCTCTAACCTAATGGCTCTGAGCCATTGGCGCTGCCAAAGGCATCGCATGAGCCATTTCATGCAATAATAGGTTATTGATGGCATAAGGTAATTACACGTCCCCCACCACCAAGCTATTGCCAAAGCACCGTTCGATTCGCGGAGAAACGCTTTGCTTACCAGACGCCCGGGCGTGAAAAGCAGCTCCATTACAGCTCAATTAGACGCATTGATTGCTGATAATGTCGGGTTTCTGTCGGACAAGAGCAGTCGGCTGTTTGCAATCAGCTGCGAGCATTGCCTTGCTTAAAAAAAAGATATTTGGGAGGGGGGGGGGGGCGAGTGGGGTGGAGGAGAAGAAAGGGGGGGGGGGGCAGGTGGGGGGAGGGGAAGGGGTAGGGGGTAGGGGGCAGGGGGGAGCTTTTTAGAAAAAAAGCCCGGTACATATCGATCAAGCCTTTTCAAGTCAATATTTGTTTTGAGCTGCACTGGGTATAAGTCAGGCGCTCGAGACGAAATTAACATTTCACACCTTTAACGAGACGGAATAAACAATTACTGGGCATTACGGATCGCCCATCGTATTGGCACAATTGGCATTCTTAAAGAAGATTAATGATCCTCGGGCGAGGAGGGGGCAATGGGGGGACGTGGCCGCGGCGGATCGAGACAGCTGGCATCTAATTCGCTGTTCACTCTGGTCGAGCCACGTCGCTACCCCCCCCCCCCCAGGCTAACCCCCCCACCCCCGTAGCCTTCTCCGTTGAGTTTCGTGCTCCCGGCGCTCCGAGCCAATCGAGTTTGGCGATGAGATGCTCAAGGGCGGAAACGTGGTGCGCGGAATCGTCGACGGACGTTGCCGCCCGCGTTTGCCGTAGCGCGGCGGAGACCTCGAGCAGCGAGCGCATCGCCACCAACATTCAACAAACTCCGAATCAACGCGAGACGCTGACACGGACTGGGGGGGGGGGGGCGGGGGGTGGAGGGAGGCGGCTGACGATGCGAGCTCCTGCGTGTCCACCGTGCGTCCGCACCCAGCCCCCCCCCCCCCCCCACGTGTCGTGTTAGGAGGAAGTTGAGGCTGAAGGTAAAACCTCCACCTGGTGTTTAATATCGCACCCGCATCCATTCACTTGACCGTGAGAATTTTGACGAAGCGGGCTGGGAAAGGGGGGGGGCTGATCATTATGCAGGGGGGGGGTGGGGGGTTGAGCGAGCTTCGCCCCAACCCTCCCCGAGGCTGAACGCTACTCGGATCTAGGCAAGAGGATGACGCCGCGTGAAACGAGACTTAAAACAATGATGGAGCCGTCTCCGCGAGCGTGTCGTGACCTCGCCTGCTCCGGCGAGTACACCTGACTTGCCTGAAGAGCACCCTGAGAGCCTATCAGCGGCCAAATGGGTAACCTCTGAACCCCACGGCCCTAGAGGCCGCTAATGACACAATTCTCCGTGAGAATCGGGGGCGGGCGTGCGCGTGTACAGTGGTCGTTAGGCGCTACACGGCTTTCTCCAGACACGTTCTCCAGAAGGCACCTTTTGACATCTCCTGAACTCGGGAGGCACCCTCCTCCTCCTCCTCTGGCTAACGACGAACGCAGCCGAAGGCGAAGCTGATAATTGAGGAATAAAATAGAAAAAATCCCTCTCCAAGCGGCACTACGCCGCATATCCGACCGTGGCAAATCCCCCCCACCCCCCCGCCCACTCCCCCTAACTAATTAACCGCTCACGCCCAGTGTGCGGTGTTTCTGACCGTGGTGTGAACTTCTCATCATTTTTGTTTTTGCTTACAGATGTTCACAAATCTGCAGCTATTCGTCTATGTATGTGTGTCGGACTTCTTTCACACCGCACGTAGCCAAGCGTGCTAATCGCGTACAAGTCGTGCATTGTTAATCGCGCGTTACAACTGCTCACCGCTAAAGTGGGGCGATGCATTTCCCCACGTGAACCGCAGTTTGCACTTTCACTCTGTCCAGGAATGTCCATTGTGCCGCGAACGTCCATTGGCCCAAATGTCGCCGATTATATGTTTATTTTTTTAAAGGCCATAACGGCGTTGTAACTGCCATTCTCTATAAGCATTCCAAACAACTATATAAATATGTTCCAACCATTCTCAGTCAACCAACAGATCAAGGCCTATTTGCATGCCATGTCGGCCATCGGAGGGCTTTTGACCATACTTCACTACGCGAGTCAGTGCGGGCTGGTGAAGCGAGGGGATGGTGGCAAAGACTGCCTTCTGATATCACTCACCACTGCTGTTCGTCACAGGTGGGAATCAAACTCGGCTCGCTCGGGTTCATAGTGTACCACACGCAAACCAGTGTGTGTGTGTGTACCACCGCTGTACAAAGCTGATTGCATGACTGGCCTTTCCACATATCCGTCCATACCTTAGTCCCCAAGCGGGCCTGGTAAGAAATGAGGTCACTTGCCATTCCCTAATGTACAATGTGCTTACCTGTGTAATGACCGAAAATGAGCCCAAACCATATGCAGCCTGACGGCTATTTAAAAATTAACACCGGTCTCCGATTGGTGGAAAGAGGTCTGCACGCTGATTGGTCGGGAGGTTGAACTGGAAAACCAAAAGGATCTGTTAAAGGGAAAGAACAGGGATTGGCTCAAGGTTAAACCAATGACGAGAAGGTTCGAGAAAGGGGGGCTGAGGGAGAGCACGAGGAGTGGGGAGGAACGAAGGAAGATACAAGCTGAAGCCTCGGGTCCCTTACTGTGTAATCCATAGCAGGGTTCCTTATGGTGTAACTAATACAAGTGGATATTCACATAGTCTTGTTGTGGGAGTCATTACACCTGTTTAACTTGCACTGAAGGCCAAGGCCTCCAACACCCACTTTACGGACACCTCGTCCCACTACGTTTAAGCTGCTCATAAACCAGAATCAGAAAATGCATTTATACTCGGATGAATCCGATAAGCTATGAAGCTCTTTGTCTTATTTTTGCATCGCCTCACCCTCTTAATCGTCTGCGTATCGTCAAAAAACGGCCATCGCGGCCGCCACGTTTGCCTTGCTGTTGTCCTGGAAAAGAAAGCAGAAAAAAGATAACCGCCCGACTTACACGACTACTACACGGAGTCGAATTCCTCCGTCTAAATGAAATCACGTATCAGCTGTGTTTACGCGACGCGCCGAGAGAAACATTGTTTTTTTTCGCGGGGCCCGGCAAGTTCCGTCGTTGACGTGGGGCCCGGAACGCAGGCACACATTTCGTTATCGGGCCACGCGAACCAGATGTAACCCACCACTGACCACCCACCCACGAGGCCCCCCCCAATTCCCACAACCGTCGCCACGTGGGTGCCGTGCCAGCCGCGGACAATGGTCCCCGTCTCTCTCCATTTTTTTTGTTCGCCGTCACAAAGAGTTCCATTCTTACGCCGGTCCACGTCGCGCACGCGGCAACGAAAGTTGCGTTTCAATTAATCGCCGAACGCACCGCTCGGTTTGCCGAAAGGCGACGTCGGCAAGTGCGGGTCCCCCACGGGCAAATCTACTTCCGAGTTGCACCCAGGCCCTCCTCTGAGTATCACCAACCAGGCCCCACGCAAAATGCCGAGGCTCGGTCGGTGCTTAGGTGGGAAGGCTGCCCGGGAATTACACGGGCGTTGTAGACTTGCCTCACGAGGTGGCCAGAACTAAAAAAAAAATTTCATAATAGAGGTTTTTTGGGGTTATAAATATATAAATGCGTCGTTAAAACCCGCCACCACCCGACACAGCCAACTAGTAAGGGTTGTCACGTAAACAGAACGTGGCCAATTCGTCACTAGTACAGCACACCGGTGTGTTGGAGAGACAAGGCACGACATTTCCAATCTGTTCTGTTTACGTGACAACCCTTACTAGTTGGCTGCGTCGGGTGGTGGCGGGTTTTAACGACGCATTTATATATTTACGCGAAATAACCCAAAACACCTCTTATGGATGATATTGGTCGCGAAAGCCTACGTGTTGATTTTTTTTTTACCAGCTAAGGCTCTTTTTCATAAGCGACCTGCCTAAAATGATAGCTCAACGAAGTCGCTTATCACGTGGAAAAATGTAATGCAGCCAAAATACTCTAAGCGTGTGAAGTTGATTCTAAATGTGGAGGGGAAAACCGGAAGAGCCAAAGAAAAATCCACGCGACCACGGGGATAGAGCCACCGCAAACTCCGAATATAAAGGCGTCAGGGTCGGGATCGAACCCACGACCTCCTGTATACGAGGCGAAGGAGATAACTTCTCGCCACCCTGCGCACCCAGCAGACCGTGTCAGGTATCATGGTCAGCACACACCGGACTTGCAACACAGAGGTCGCCGGGTCGGTTATATCTCTGATATCTCCCGACGTGGCAGTCGGGCAAGTGAAACAGTGGGGGAAGTTTCTTACACCCCCCGCCCAATCCCGCTCCGCCTCCTCTGTTCACCCAGCGATATAAAAATGGGTTTGCTACTATCAGTTGATCCGCAGGAGGCTTGTGGCGGGGTAAAATGTGGGTACTCCCACCGCAACTGATGCATCTGGCCAGCGTTGAAAGAGTAGGCCAAACACCCTCTGGAGGGACTCTGTTGAGATCCCACGAGTGGAGGCACTTCTGCCAGCAGTGGCGTGAGTGTGTGTAAGTTTCAGGACTGCGCCTTGACCTTTACCCAGTGTTCTTCACTAAATTCAGAACGGGGCCACTTTCGCCGATAAGACATCATCAAACATTTGTGTTTTGTCGAGGGCTGCACGTCAAGGGCCACACTAAAGGCCACCAGAACGCCGCCTTAACACGTCCACGTGCGGAACGAATTGGCCAAACATCCTAAAGCAGGATCCTCCTGAAAAAGAGTCGAAAGACTCAGTCCTGGTTATTTTTTGTCTGGATGAATAAAGGCAGTAGTATTATTATTATGGGATATTCAATGTTATACACACAGTGCAGTATTTTAGCGCAAATCAGCAAGCGACACATATAACTGTACGGAGATTAACATAATTTGGATCACTTAATTGAGACATTTCCTGGAGAGAACATAACTCCCACAACATATACAAATGATAACCCATGCTTAGTTCACTTATGATCCACTTTTGATTTTATAATTTGCCCACAGATGGTCACACACAGAAAATACAACGTTATATATTTTATCCACTCAATCACCAGCCTGTTCGCGACAACAAAAGCCCACTTAATGGACAGCGAGACGTTGTGGTCCTATTGAGGTTTTTCAGAACACTCATCAGTTTCGACCGCAAGCAGGATCAGCGGTTCGAATATTGCCACATCCAATTGACGCTAATTTCGTGTCATCGGATTATCCGAGTAGTCTAACCAATCGTCGGTGGAGTCATCAATTACTTATTTATTGGAAAGGCCAGCTCTGAACATGCTACAGCCTTCTCGTTTAAAATAAACTATAAACTAAACGATGTTTTATTTTACCAGGTAAGGTCCATTGAACTATAGAGCTCTCTTTCGACCTGTCCACCACAAATGATAGCTCAACGAAGTGGCTTATCACGTGGACATTTATAGCAGCAGCCGAATACTCAAAAACGCAGGTTTCTGAATGTGAAGGGAAAAACCCGGAGGACCTGGAGAAAAAATCCACGCGATCACGACGAGAACATGCAAACTCCTAACATACAATAGGCTTCAAGGTCGGGGTAGAACCCAAGACTTCCTGCATACCAGGCGAGGGAGTTAACATCTCGCCACCGTGGCGCCCACGATGACCGATGGTCATAATAAGTAGTGGAGTGGCGGCAGCCAAGGGGTGGGACGTGTCCAAGAGCTCAGCTCTTGAAGAAATGGACCGATGACGTGAGCTTGTATGCAGGTGCGAGGTAGACCTTCATTATTATTTTCATATCGCAGGATTGTGAGAGATTGCAACGGCCCGCAACCAGCAGTGGATTGATCATGGCTGATGGTGACTATGATGGTGGTGATAGTGGTGGTGGTGGTGGTGATATTGACCATCCAGGCGGAATGGCGGTGACAATGCCAAGCAGGAGCCGGCTGATGTTTGTGAACAATCTCTGATTAATATAGCGGGGAGGAGGTTTTTACGGCATTTTCTGGATGATAAAAAAAATTGTTAGCAATTTCCAATGAGATTAAAATATTCAGATTATATATATCAAATTCATATTTGACAACATACAGAATTCTGACGTACCGGAATCTTTTATTCATTACTCTTTGGACGTCCCCTACATATTTCATGTATTTTTATTTTATAAGCGGACAGCTATAAAGAGCGGGTGGCCCCCGGGGTCAGAGAGTGAAATCTTGATAAATGCCACGTGAAATTTGATAGGAGAGAGTACAAAGCTGTGGCGGGACTTTTTATTTAAACTTGCCTGGATTGAATCAAAAGGCTCAGCTGTAACGGCGCCCTTTCCCATTTTTTTCTCTATATATTTTGCGATCGCGTCCCACGTGACGCCAATTCAAACATCGCAATCTCGCGGCTCGGGCGACGGAGAAGGCTATAACGGGGGGGGGAGGAGGGGGTGGTGACACAGCACACGGACGGTGTCAAACTCAAGACAAACAGACACGGGCGCGGGCCAATTTCCGATGCTCAAACAACATCGCCACCGCCGGCTCGCGTTCCACCTGGCGGAGACCTCCCCAGATGAATTCATTAAAGACGCGCACACATTATCATTGCACAAAACTATTAGGCCATTAATTTTTTAAGCGCTCATTACATCCCGCGCGCGCTTCTAAATCCTCTCCATCGCGATGCGTCGCGAGGCGAGGACGGCGCTTGCCCACCAAGGATCATTCCCGAACCGAAAGCGATCCTCCGACGCGGAGAAATAAAAGTTTGGTTTGCGGTTGTGTTAAAACTCGATAACCATCGTGCGGTTCTTTAAACATAAAATAAAACTAATCCATTGTAACGTCACGGCGCCCCACGGAGAAGATATGTTTCCGTCTCGTGAAACACGAGCGTATTGCTTTTTATTGTATTAAACGGTGACAGGGGCAAGCCTGTAGTGCTCACACACGGGAAGGAGGCGGTGGGGGTCATTCCTGCTCACCAACTCAGTAACAAGAACACCACCAACAGAAACAAAACTACTCCACTGCAAACACATTCTACGAAATGGTAAACAAATTTGGCTCGCGTCATTATCGGACTTGGGTTTTTTTTTTTTGGGGGGGTGGTCCTCTCTTTGGCACTCCGCTAACCTCACACAAAACCCCAACGCTCGGTCGAAAAGGGGGGGGGGAACCCTCCCCACTCTGACGATATAAGTGTCAGCCTCGCCATAGCGGCAGCAGATCACAAGGTCGCCGCTTCAGTCGATAATCTGAATCGTAAAAGGTTTAT
This sequence comes from Lampetra planeri, assembly GCF_965212315.1. Classification (NCBI taxonomy): domain Eukaryota; kingdom Metazoa; phylum Chordata; class Hyperoartia; order Petromyzontiformes; family Petromyzontidae; genus Lampetra; species Lampetra planeri. The sequence goes on along the minus strand of NC_136145.1, from coordinate 1,956,366 downwards.
CTTTTTCCGCTACATCGCCTGATAGCGGAGGCTTTGTGCGAAAAATGGTCAATTCACGGAAAACCACTTCCATTGCCTCCAGATGATGTCAGGCTTTTGTGTGACATATATTTACAGCAAATAGACATATCCTACAAAGGGATCTTGCCTGCAGTTATGCATCTCTCGAGTGTCTATCAGTATCTTTTATAATCTGTTCGCAGCCACACGGTTTCACAAATCAGCTGCACTCTGCACGAGTCCTTGTTTCTGAATATATAATACATAATGCAAACCAGCAATACGCCACCGGTACCCTTTTGTTTTTGTGTGTGTGTGTGTTATGCCTCATACACTTTAATCCCTAAGAACCAAATCACCTTGATAGGTGCCCAATCTGGTCAGATTTCAGGAGCTAGGAAGAATTGAGCTCGGTTTGCGCTTGAAAGGGAGAACTGCTCTTGGTTAAAACTCAGGCGCTGCTGCAGGTTTGCCCTGCGAGGTGGCGTTGACCTAAAATATTCCAGGCCTTGGCCTAGCGCAGCGTTCTTTACTAATGCTCAGAGAGGGGGCAGAGGGCACTTTCACGGATAAGACATCATCAGTGTGAGGGTCGCCACGCATTTGAACCGATTGGGGTTTGTGACAGCACGATGATGGTGGGGGTGTCTTCACATCTGTGGTGTATTGTCGAGGGCCGCACGTCAGGTGCCGCACTAAAGGCCTCCAGGGGCCGACAGTGGCCTGCGGACCTTGCAATGAAGAACACTGGCCGAGTGTCTTCGAGCCTCCACCTAGGCCTTGATTTCGTGTGTCCTGTGGCCAGTTGCACATCACAAACTGAAGTGGACATTTACATTAATTTATTTGGGAAACCGAGGGAAATGTTCACCTCCTTTGTTGTGTGCGAATCGCTCTTGACTGGAACATTGATCCATAGTCCCCCTGCGCACACGTGCTCATGCTCACAATGGGGCGAGAGAGGGGGTTGGCATCCACCTTCAATACGAGTGGTGAAACAATTCACCCTCGTCCTCGGGCTCCCATTATCATCCTCTTGTCGAGAGCTTTCCGAAGAAATCTGTAAAGTCCTCCTGGGACATTAACAGTTCTGGCTTCTATCAGTTGCTTCATCACACATACACACACATACTCCACTCAAGACGACGACGCACTTGGATGCAGTCCCCTCCTCCAGTATCGTGAGATATCCTTATTCCCATGGATATGTCCTGGATTTTTGTTGTTGTTGTTGTACCACAGAGGAGGCAACCCTAATTCACACGCCGACAAACAGATACAACACAGTGTGAATTAACATATAGCGGCTAAGTGGGACCGAACATCATGACACTGAACAGGAACATAGGCCGTGTTTATTTTAGGTTGAGAGCAAGAGAGGGAGTCTATCATGGACCGTCTGGACTTCACATTCCTCCAGAATGTGAAATTGTAGTTGTTGATCTGCATCGACACACTTGAACAGGGACACGTTATTTGACAGCATGGATGGCTGGGAAGGGAAGGAAGCTCCGAACTTGGGGGACATCAGAGGAGAGGTTGACTCAAGGATTAGTAAGCCTTGCTTGCTGGAATGAAGAGCGTATTAACCAGTCCTGGGCCTCCCAGAGGTCGACTCAACTTTTACTGAGTACCTGGTGCCGTGTGTAAAGGGTAGGGTGGGGAAGAATAGATCCTGCCGGGCATGGTGCTGGCCACCCACCCCCTCGTATGCTTGCCCCAACAATCCATTCAAGGCTCTATGGGGGCCTCTGTCTTCGTGTGTGCAAGTGTAGGTGTGTGTGCGTGCGCGTGTGTGTTATCACAGTCAATGGCACAGCTGGTGCATCTGCCAGTCATCTCGGTCGGCCAACCCATGGCATCTGGGTCTGTCCCGTGACCTGTCAGCGAGCCCTTCGACACTTCACGTGGCCTCAAAGTGCACCTAGCCTGGCACAGGAGCCGTGGTGACTGCGCCGTCACTTAGTGGCGAACGGCGGTTATTGGTTCTGGTGTCTGCGTGTGCATGCATGTATTCTGATTCGAGGCCAAATTCATCCCACTTTCTCCCAAACTCCCGAAAGGAGACATTGCTTTTAACCATCGTTCTCATATCACACAACGAGTTGTCCTTGCATAACTCTCCTACTCCCTGGCTTCGTTGTTTTTAGCATGAGGACAAAAAAAAATGAATAATGAATTAAATTAATTTGCAAAAGGGAAGACGTCGCTTTCTGAGAGTTATAAATGGAGCAAGCCCCGAGCAAATCAGTTAAGATTGGTATCACTAATCCACACCCTACCCACACAAAAAGATCAATAATGAACTTTAATAAAATATATATATTTTAAACCCGTCAAATTTCACGCCGCGTGTGAAACGCCTCTGCCATCCATTCGGCGAGACGGGCGCTTGTCGGTGACAACAGCAAAGTGATTTGCGCCTCGTTTTTTTTTCGCTTCTTCAAACTCTGCCGAGAAAATCGAGCGTCAGATTCCTCGGAAGTTCAGTAGTTTTTTTTTGCGCGCGCGTGTGTCGGCTTACCTCGCGAGACGGACGAGAGTTTGAGTAATCGCCGAGTCCCAACCACGGCGTTAATAAATTACACCCCCCCCCCCCAACCCACCCCCTTCCCAACAAAGCGGAGTCGTGTTGAACAGGAAAACTCGCGGAGAATTAGAGCCATGCGCAGCAGGTGTAGGCACATCGCATCGTGGACCTATTAATCACCCTTCACTGCTGGGAGCAGGCTCCAAAACCCCCGAGCGCCGAACTTTGGAGCGTCTCCCTGGGTTTGCTTGGCAACACCCGATATTTAATTACACGCTGAAAATATGACGCTATCGTCTAATTGTACGCGGCACGAGATTGTTTGTTGCTCGACCTAATTCGCAACGTAAGGCGGGGGGAAAGACGCTGCTATCGGTTAGCGGTTTTCGAGTCGATGTCCAGTGCTTTATTGCCGAACTTTATCTCGGAGCAAACTTAAAAAAATATATATATATACAATTTTTAACGCTGGCATATTCACTGCTTAGTACCAGCGCGAAGTTTTTGCACTTCTTGCATTTTTTGGACATTCGGCCGAGAGACAGGCACAGCGCTGACGCGCGCGCTACAAAGTGTCCACTCGAGACAGTTTTGCAGTTCCTTCGCCTCCCCCGAGCTTACAACTTATACCCTTGAAACATTATGCACGCGCGAATCGTTCCGGTGTGCACACGCGCGCACGCCGGTGTCCGCTTACAACCCCGTCGACGTTTGGCTTTCCAAACGAATTCAACTTGCGCACACCGTGCACCCACGACTGGGCACGCTGCGGCGGGACAACCGGTCAGCGGACTGGACTTTCGGTACCGCAGAGGTCGCCGGTTCGATCTCCCCGCGTGGCAGCGGAGGTAAGAGGAACGTTCCTGAACCCCGGCCGCCCCTATCTACCCGGCGGAACGAATCGATGCGCTGTAGTCCATTGGCAGGCTGCGCGCGGTGCGATAAAGTGTGGTCGCTCCCACGTCTAAAGAACTAAAAAAAACGAAACTACGATCTATTTTACCCGGTAAGGCCCCACTGAGCTGTTATAACTCTATTTCAGAAGCGACCTGGCCACAAATGATAACTCGACGAAGCGTGGCTTATCGTGTGGAATGGTACCGCAGCAAAATCATCTGTACAGCGTGTTTCTAAATGCGGAGGGGAGAACCCGGAGGACCCGGAGAAAAACCCGCGCGACCACGGGGAGAGAGAGAGACACGCAAACTCCGAATAAATGCAGCAGGCGTCAGGGTTGGAATCGATCCCACGACCTCCTGCATACCAGCCAGGCGAGGTAGTTAACATCTCGCCAGCATGGCTCCCATGTGCCAAGACATCTGGCCAGCGTGGACATGTAGGCCAAAACACCCTCTCCAGAGCTCCCATCAGCAAAGGCCTTTCTGCCAGCAGGTTGAGTGAGCTACGCCTTTAGCTTTGTTTTTGTATTCCACCTGAGCTCTGTAACTGAACAACGCTTAAGTTTCAAATGAAATCCGTCACTTTTAAAACGCGTATTTGTTTTTCATCGCATCGTTAATTAGTCTCTACTGAAGCAGGCGCCGCCTTATCTGAAACGTCGGAATTCCGACGACGGCGCATAGCTTGGTAGCCAAGCGGCCACAAAAAGATCCCCCGTGTAGCCTCAACAGACTGTTGGAGCAAGTGCTGTTAGCGAGCACCTATGAAGGTCAGCACAGTGGCACACGAGGAGGTAGGTGGCCAACACCACGCCTGGCCGTCTTTGTCTCCCTAGTGGCGATGCTCACACGTCGCACCGGGTACTCATTTGAGGCTGAGTCAACCTAAGGGAGGCCCTGGACCGGTTCAGATTATCGTCACTGGTGTTGGCCGTGAGTGGGAATCGAACCCGGGTCGCCAGGTTCGTAGCGCAGCGCGCTAACCGCTGCACCACCGCTCCCCACGGTGCATATCTTTGTGGCCAAGCTACCACAGCACACACACACAGACAGACGCTTGTGCACACAAAGACAAAGATCCCCCGCATAGCCTTAACAGACTGTTGGGGCAAGTGCTGTTAGGGGCCGTCCACAAATGACGTCACGCACCTAGGGGGGGAGGGTTGAGAAATGTGACGTCACATCAAAATGCGTAACTTTAAATAAATATAGAATTGTTATAACAACACTCCTACAACATCAGAGTGCAGCGCCACATTAAATACACACTACAATGACAATAGTTTAAAGCGATTTGAAGCATATTTTATTTTCAAAATGAAAATATGGTTTGGGGGGGGGCAGAGCTTTGTGACGTCATATTTGAGGGGGGGTCTGACTTTTTGTGACGCCCTGTGACGAGGGGGGGGGGTAAATCGCGTGACGTCATTTATGGACGGCCCCTTAGCGAGTGGCACCTATGACGGTCCAGCACGGCACACGAGGAGGTGGGTGGCCAGGACAACGCCCGGTCGCCTTTGTCTCCTTAGTGGCGATGTTTACACACCGCACCAGGTACTAATTTGAGGCTGAGTTGACCTTAAGGGAGGCCCAGGATCGGTTCAAATAATCGTCACTGGTGTTGGCCGTGAGTGGGAATCGAACTCGGGTGGCCGGGTTCGTAACGCAGCGCGCTGACCGCTACACGATCGCTCCCCTCACTCACATATACAAAGATCCCCCGTATAGCCTGAACAGATTGTTGGGGCAAGTGCTGTTAGCGAACACTTATGAAGGCCCGCACGACACACGAGGGGGTGGGTGGCCAACACCACGCCCGGCCGCCTTTGTCTCCCTAGTGGCGATGTTTACACTTCGCACCGGCTACTAATTTGATGCTGAGTCGACCTAGGGGAGGACCAGGATCGGTTCAAATATATAATAATCACTGGTGTTGGAATTGTAGCGCAGCGCGCTAACCGCTGCACCACCGCTCCCCACGCTCACATATCCACACACGCACGCAGACCGACAGCCCCTGCCACGGCAACTGACAGAGCAGAGCGCTGCAAGGGCGGACGGGGAACCGACATCTGTTGGGTAAAAGTGGCCAGCCTGTTTGTTTCTGCGCTTTACTTTCAGATAAAGTGAGACAACATGCGAGTCCTCCCGCGTCACGAGCGCCGGTGATTGATGGCAAGCTCCGCAAATGGCAACAATAAAAAAAAAGACCTCAGCACGCATTTTTTTTTATTCCTGGCCTCCGTAAAGGATGGGGTTGATGTGTCATTTTTAAATATGCAAGGATTCCAGGAAAAAACGCCGCAAATGGCCCCTTTTTTATTCTTGCAACCGTCACTCTCCGTGCGGAGTTCTTGTAAGACACGGGTGTTTGTGTTTTATTTGGCACGAGATGCTAATCGGTTGGATTTTTTTCTTTCAGTTTTACCAAGCACGGCTAAAGACTGCCATCTTCTGGTGCGGTCTTTCGCCAGACGTCTCCCCCCCCCCCCTTCAGCAACGAAATCCATCGCCAGCCGAGTCAGAGACGCAACTCATCATCGCAATTACACGACATCTGGTTACTCTTTGACGCCGTTATTTTCTTTTCGGTGGTTTTATTTTTAACACACACGGCCGCAGGAATACATTCATCCTTGGCTGTTTGTATTCCTAATTGCACTGCCGGCTACAACACCAACACCAGCCTCCCCCACCCACCACCACCCCAACGAATGTGAAATAACAGCGAAAAAGACGAATCAACTGTGAGCTCTTTAACGTGCGCGCATAACGAGCGCGTGGGCGTAGCGCGTGCGCAGTCTCCAAATCCATCTCTTGCAGAAAATTGCGGATTACGCACACCTTACCTGGTTTATACCGCACCTGTCACGCGCCAGACGCGCCGTCATCCGTGTACAATGAGCAGACGGGCACGGTCGTGCGCACACGCCCACGGCTCCACCGCTTCCAGCGGGACCCCACTCCCCCCCCTCCTCCTCCCCCCCTCCTCGCGAGGCAGTCGCCGCGGTGGCCAGGGTCTTCCCGGAGCCCAAGTGCTCGATTTCACTCAGAACGGTCCAGAAGGCTGCTCCGGAAATGATTCTGGCACGCTTGGTCCATCTCGCGGAATGTCGTGCTCGTGGTGTGCGCGGTGGTGTGCCTGACAAGTGATTGTTATTATCAGACGTCGTGAACGACGGAGCACAATCATGTAGGATCAATACGGATAAGATGGACTTTGTACTTTAGTAGTGAGAACTGAATCCCTCCTGGCACTTACAGAATAACACTGGTCCACACACTTTTTCTGGAATAAGGTATTCCATCGGTTTCAAGGTAATTTTGGGGTGCTGATTCCAAATCTGGCATCAGTTTTTATCTATCACATCAGGTTTTTGAGATATCAAATATTGCATTTTCAATAAAAACTGCAGAAGAAAAATATGAAATAAATGTGGATATCTACATAAAAAGATATTATAAACACACTATCCTAAAAATACAGCACCATATTTTAACACTAAAGCAGTCACTGACTCGCAACAACTTGCAATCATAAGTGACAGAGTTAATTTCGGGTAAAATCAATGAAAATGGGGTATGCCGATAGCATAAAAATGAGATGTGATAGAGCAAATCTGAGATCAGATTTGGAATCAGCACCCTGAAATTAGTCTAAAACAGCTGCAACAGTCCAGGCCAGAAAAACAAGTTTTTTTTGTGTTGACCAGTGAAATTAATGCACCTTCCCCTCTGAGTAGTCGTAACCACGGGAATTCATGTTTATTCTCCCAAGGCACCAATATTCAGAGGGCGGCATGCGGTCCCCGCTCGCTCGCGTTTCTACCCTACCAGTCTTCCGACAGTACAGGCTTGGCCAATGCTGTTCTGCCAGGTGCACAGTGTTGCTCACTGGATTGTTTTGGTAGGATGGTTTCACACGAAATGCTTCCAGTTAAAGTGCATCATCATCATAACCCCCGCACCTCGATCAGCACGGTTGGCTACGTACGGTGCAAAAGAAGTACAGCGTACATCACCACCATCATCATCACCATCATCATCCTTCCACAGCCAACAGAGTCAGTGTCAGGAATATCGTTGTCCCCAACCGAATAGATTGTTTTCCAGGAGTAAATATCCCCCCCCCCCCCCACTTTATATTTTGCTATCAACGTCATCGTCATTTTAACAGTGGACTAGGTCCATGTATTTTTCACGAAAACATTCAGCTTCAGACCAATTTCCAAACTTATTGGTGAAACAGTTGCTCAGGTGGCGATAAGTAAGAGCTTGCTATTTCACATCGTCTATTTAGTCTGAACCAATGTAGATTATTTAAGCATATCCCGAGGGAACACGTTCTTGGAGGTACCAATATCTATTTTTACGGAGGTTTTAAAAAATATGCCCTGACGTATGTATGTTGGACTTCTTTCGCACCGTACATAGGCAACCGTGCTAATCGGAAGTGCCCGTGGAGCGCACACGTGTGTTCACTTGTGTAACCCGATTTGTCTATCTGCTCTTCTTGAAACAAGAAGCCATTGATGAGAGACGATGACAATTTGACTGGTAATTTTTCAAAGGAAAACATTGGAAGGGTTATGTATGTCTGCACGAATAAATGAATGCACGCGATTTTAACACGCGGTAAGTTTCCGTAGATGCTTTTCATCCGAGTTCCCCCCCCCCCCCCCCCCATTTTCCTCCGGGCTGTCCTGCGTCGTTCAGCACCTCGAATCGCAAGCTTCATCGCGCGCTACCGCGAGCATCTTCAGCCGTGGCACGAGGCGAAGCTGCCCCCCCCCCCCTCTCCTCCTCCTTCTCACCCGCACGGAGTAGTCCATGGCGACAACTCGAAATAAGACATTCTCAATGCACGGCCCCGGCTCGGGAAACCGAACGGCACTTGGGAAATATAATTACCGAGTATTTCTCTTGTTGTTGTTGTTGTTCACCCAATCTAAATCTTCACCACTGGCTCGGAGGGCCAGAGACACGAATGACCCACCCCCGTTCTTTTTCGATTTAAAGCTTTCGTGACTGCAGGGATTCATCTTCTTGGTTCTTTCGGTAAAGTCACGTAGAAGGGAAGTAATGAAATAATACAAAATAAAACATAATAAAATAAAATAATTCTCACGACGCTGTCTCCCCGACAGACCTGGTCTTCACCCGAGGACGGCTGCTTGCGTTGTGGCCGAAACGTCGTGAGAATTATTTTATTATGTTTTATTTTTTATTATTTTATTACTTCGCTTCTACGTGACTTTACCGAAAGAACCAAGAAGATCAGCCCCGTTCTTGTTTGAAACAGGAGGGCGCAACAACTTTGAATGAAGGCAGAGGGTGGTGAAATCAGAAGTGTAAACGAACTCCGAGAGGGTCCCACGCCATCCGCGGCCACGCGCGCGCCTCGGGGCGGCGGCACGAGGTGGGGGGGAGGGGGGTGCGCGTGTCGGAGCGACGGCAGAAGTCGTGCCGCCCGCCACGCGGCACGACGCCTTCAAAGGGAGCCCTCGAACCCCGCTATCAGTTCTGGCAGCATCAACCGACGCGGAGCAAATTGAGAGCAGCCCCACCGCTTGATTGACAGCTATCGGTGTGGGCCACGGAAGGGGGGTGCGGGGGAGACTGGGGGGGGGGGTGGGGGAGACGTGTGTGATCTTCTTGGTTCTTTCGGTAAAGTCACGTAGAATGGAAATAATAAAATAATAAAAATAATAACACATAATAATATAATTTTATTATGTTTGATTATTTTTATTTTTTTTATTAAAAAATAATACAATTATTTAATTATGTTGTATTATTTTATTATTTCCATTCTAGGTGACTTTACCGAAAGAACCAAGAAGATGAATCCCTGCAGTCACGAAAGCTTTAAATCGAGACGTGTGTGATGTTTGTGTGTGTGTGAGAGTGCGTGCGCGCGTGGTGTGTGTGTGTGTGTGAGGCTGTAGCGTCGTGGTTAGCGCGCTGCGCTACGAACCCGGCGACCCGAGTTCGATTTCTGCTCACGGCCAAAACAAGTGACTATGATCTAAACCGGTCATGGACCTCCCCTAGGTAGACTCAGCCTCAAATTAGTACCTGGTGCGCGACAAATGCGGCAGGACGTGGTGTTGGCCACCCACCCCCTCGTGTGCCGTGCCGGCCTTCATAGGTGCTCGTCAACAGCACTTGCCTCGAGAGCATGTCTAGGCTATCCGGAGGAGCTTTGTCTTTGTGTGTGCGTCCGTGGGGTGCGGGGGGAGGGTGTATGTGTGTCAGTGAGTGCAAGTGGTGGGGAGTGGAGGTGTAGCGGTGAGCGTGCGTGAGCTTGTGTACGTGAGCTTGTGTACGTGAGCGTGCGTGCGTGAGCGTGCGTACGTGAACGTGTGCACGTGAACGTGTGTACGTGAACGTGTGCACGTGAACGTGTGTACGTGAGCGTGTGCACGTGAGCGTGTGCACGTGAACGTGTGTACGTGAACGTGTGCACGTGAACGTGTGTACGTGAACGTGTGCACGTGAGCGTGTGCACGTGAACGTGTGTACGTGAACGTGTGCACGTGAACGTGTGTACGTGAACGTGTGCACGTGAACGTGTGCACGTGAACGTGTGTACGTGAGCGTGTGCACGTGAACGTGTGCACGTGAGCGTGTGCACATGAGAGTGTGTACGTGAACGTGTGTACGTGAACGTGTGCACGTGAGCGTGTGCACGAGAGCGTGTGCACGTGAGAGTGTGCACGTGAACGTGTGTACGTGAGCGTGTGCACGTGAGCGTGTGCACGTGAGCGTGTGCACGTGAACGTGTGTACGTGAGCGTGTGCACATGAGAGTGTGTACGTGAACGTGTGCACGTGAACGTGTGTACGTGAGCGTGTGCACGTGAGCGTGTGCACGTGAACGTGTGTACGTGAGCGTGTGCACGTGAGAGTGTGTACGTGAACGTGTGCACGTGAACGTGTGCACGTGAGCGTGTGCACGTGAGCGTGTGCACGTGAGAGTGTGCACGTGAGCGTGTGCACGTGAGCGTGTGCACGTGAGAGTGTGTACGTGAACGTGTGCACGTGAGCGTGTGCACGTGAACGTGTGCACGTGAGAGTGTGCACGTGAGAGTGTGCACGTGAACGTGTGCACGTGAGCGTGCGTGCGTGAAGGCGCGCGCTGTCATTGAGCGTTTAAACGTCGCGTCGTGTTTGAGCCGCGCTCCATGCACAACAACAAAACATCGCTTGACAAATCACTGCGGATGCTCAAAGTTTAACGCTCTTCTGCCAAGCGCTCTTTGCCGAGAGAGGGGAGAGAGAGAGGAAAGAGACAGAGGGAGAGACAACGGCGTTGTAATCACGATGTAAAATTAACATCGCGGCGCGAGTATTTAATATTGTCGTACTTGGAACCACTTTGCTTTAATTACGGACGCAGCTGCAGATGCAAATCACTTACAAATGTGCGTCTGAGAAATGTGTGAAGTGACGGATGATGTGCTCCCAGGCTTGTTTCAACAATGTTATCAGATTAAGCAGCACCAGTGTACCCCGCCAACGGGGCTGGAGGTAAGAGCGAGCGAGCGAGGGAGCGGTGCAGCCTTTGAAAAAATGAAATGATGTGATTAGAAATGTAAAATGGCGTAATTGTCTGGAAGCAATTTCCAGCAATTCCGGGAAAGACAGTGGAGCAACGAGCAGGGCCCCCTTCTTCTTTTGGTGCGTTGCGTTGCGTACAGTGCGCACTCCGCGTTTGACCCGCTCGCCCGCAATTTCAGGAAATTGTCTCGTTTTGTGAATTATTTTGGTAAGGGGCTGGGGAGAGGGGCACGAGGGGGGGGGGGTGTGAAAGTCCATCGTTTCGCGGAGCGTGAATGACAGACTCAAAAAGAGATGCTAAATCTTATTCTTAGGTTGTTTCGGTAAAGTCACGTAGGTAAAAAATTAAAATTAAAATTAATCAAAGTAAAATAAAAAATAATTAACATTTTTTACCCACGTGACTTTACCGAAAAAACCTCAGAATATGAATCCTTGCAGTCACGAAAGCTTCAAATCTAGAATTCTTAATCTTGATTTGAAGCTTTCGTGACTGCAGCAATCCATACTCTTTGGTTCTTTCGGTAAAGTCACGTGGGTAGAAATAAAATAAAATAAAACAAATCACGACGTTCACTGATTTCAGATTGTTGTTGTTGCTGTCATCAGACCTGATGACGACCGCTTGTGTTGCGATCGAAACGTCGTGATTAGTTTTATTTCATTTCTAACTACGTGACTTTACCGAAAGAAGCAAAGAGGAACAGATGCTTACTTCGTAGCAAATTAAAAAAGAAAGTTGACGAATGGAGCGTAATGGCGTCGACACGCCGCCTAACAAGCAGCGATAACGACACGTTCACTGATGTCAGAATGTTGTTGTTGCCATCAGTAGAAGTATCATTATTATTTATAAGTGTGACACATTGCAGCGGTTACAATCGTGATGCTGAATTGGTAAAACAAACAAAAAATTACCACAACTGTAATTCGTTTCAAACGTTTAGTTGCACAGCTGCCTTGTTATGATTTATGTAAGATGCCATCGCTTCTGAACAAACACAACCACGGCCGTGTTGTTTATTTATCTCTCGCTCGCTCGCTCTTCCTCGTGTGACCAGCTGCGTGGATGTCAAGCGAGAAAAGTCCGCATTGCGCCCGCCTGCCCACAATAGCCACACCAAATCTACAACGCTTGGCTCTGCCGCGTAACTCTTTGCCGATGAAATCCGGCGATGTTTCGGACACTGTGGCTCGCTCGCCACGCAGCCACTCAATTCCTTTCCGCAGAACTGTCTGGTGGGCACGCGCTCCCGCGCAACCCCCTGAAATCCGATGAGCTATGAAGCTTTTTTTTTGTCCACAGATGTCCAGTAGGTGCTGGTCAGAAAGTTACAACAACAAACAATACAACAACAACAAAAAAGTAGGAATGGAATTTTTTAAAATAAAAATAAATAAATATACTCAAACTAAACTATGTTTTACTAGGAAAATCCCAATGAGCTATTTGTTATTTTGTTATTTTTCAGAAGCGATTTGGCCACACATAGTAGCTCAACGAATTGGCTTATCACGTGGAAATGAATATCAGACAAATACTCTAAACGCGTGATGTTGATTCTAAATGTGGAGGGGGGAAACCAGAGAACCCAGAAAAAATGGCACGCGATCACGGGGAAAGAGAGAAAGAGACACGCAAACCCCACATTTCCAGCAGGCGCCAGGATCGGGATCGAACCCACGAACCTCCTGCATACCAGGCGAGGGATTTCACATATCGCCACCATGGCCCCAACATTAGCGGACTTCAAATCTAGATTATTAGCGGAGAGGTTCACGCGGGGGCTGATTCAACAAAGGGAGTTCCAAAAAAAACAACAACGTATACGCGTCTGATAAATGCTTTCGCACAACAAGGAGACGTCAGTTTGGTGCGGCACGTGGCGGCGTGTCGCTGGGCAAGCGACGCGACTCGTCGGGCGGTCGAGAGACACGGAGGGGACCCCCCCCGACCCGCGGCCAACGCCGTCGTGTCTCTGAACGTCGCTCGCTTACGGGGCGATTCGGCCGCGGGTGATTTCACACAACAGGCAAATCGCCATCGTCGCCGATGTATTTGCATTGATTGAAATGACACCCGGATGAAATCTCAAGATCAGGATCAAAATGTAGTTGTTCTTTTTTGGTTATCTTGGAGAAATCCGATGAGCTAAGAAGCTCTATTTTTCACAGATGACCCTTCAAGAGATTTGTTTTTCAAGGGTGTCTACCAGGGTGGCCCCGTTGACAACAGAGCCGGTGCCAGGGACTTATTTGTACCCCGCGAAAATTCACTCATCCACGAATGATTATCATTATGCATTCCCTCTTAGGGATAAACAAAAAGAACAACACGGCAATACTGGTTCCTCTTTCGAATATTTGTCCACCCCCTTGTTGCATTTGTAAATAAAGTAATCTTCGTCCAAATCCCCGCGTTGTCAACTAAAACCAGAACGTATCCTCACTTTGCTCTCATTCGAGTTTCACAGTCTCGCGCCGCCCCGTTCTCTCCTAGACAATGTAGCGTCTGTGTCCCAACCCATGTAGCTTGACCTAAGCCTTAACCCGACGTTAACCCCCTGATGGATGAAGGCCTCCCCATGCCGCTTCGGTCATGGGTAGTTTTTTTTTTCGTGTCATACTTCACCACGCTTGTCAATGCTGCTTGGTGAAAGGGCAAGGAGCGGCGGGGGGGGGTGGAAGCAGGCCTGGCCCAGAGCCGGATTTCGGATATCACTCGTCACCGATGTTAACCGCGCCTCGCGAATCATCCAAATCAGCTCGCCAGGTTCATCGTGCGGTGCGCTAACCCCTGCGCCATCGCTCCCTCCACCCGTGACCCTTCGTATCGGGGGACAGCAATTGTTTCCGTTCCCCATGGGGATAAATAGTTGGTTAATATTCATGCCTGCGGGGACAAATAAACACGTTCAGGGTGGGGGGGGGGGGGGCGGGGGGGCTCGGCAGTGAACTCAGCACCTGCGGTTGTTTGCTGCGCAGCCTGGAACGCCACAGGTGTCAACGATCTTACCGCCTCGTCCTCCTGCTCCGCTCCCTCACCCGGGCCCCTTTGATCGCTGGCCATGCGTGTTCTGCAGGGGGAAGGGAATTGGTGTGAGCATCAGTTAACCATCATCATTATCATCATTATCAGTCGTGATCAATTCACTGCTGGATGAAGCCCCCTCCCCCCGCCACAAGCCGTGGCCATCACTCACGGTCCCACGATGGAAAAATCCATCCAGCGTCGGCACACAAAGTAATTCCATCGCTCCATCTCCGCAGTGGTCACCCCCCCCCCCTCCCCTCCCAGTGCGCATTGCCATTCCATCATTACCCTCGACTACAGGACATCGTCCCGATGTTTGAGAGCGCCACGGTAGCGATGAGATGTTAACTACCTCGCCTGGTATGCAGGAGGCCGTGGGTTTGATCCCGACCCTGACGCCTGCTGTATATTTGGAGTTTCCGTGTCTCTCTCTCATCATCATCACGGTGGCTAGGAGATGTTAACTACCTCGCCTGGTATGCAGGAGGCCGTGGGTTCGATCCAGACCCTGACGCCTGCTGTATATTTGGAGTTTGCGTGTCTCTCTCTCATTATCATCACGGTGGCTAGGAGATGTTAACTACCTCGCCTGGTGTGCAGGAGGCCGTGGGTTCGATCCCGAGTTTGCGTGTTCTCCCCGAGTCTTCCGGATTTCTCCTCCACATTTCGAAAAATGCATTTAGATTACTTGTGCTGCTATAACATTCCACAGATAGGCCACTTCGTTGAGCTATCATTTGTGACCAGGCCGCTTCTGAAAAGAGCTACATAGCAGAGTGGGCCTTACCTTGTAAAATTAAACGAGTTCATCATTTTTTTTTATAGTTTGCCCAAGCCCCCACTTACTTTTCACAAGACGATGTCTTTAACCTGCGGCGTGCCTTCTCTACTCCGCGCGCATTCCTCCCTCACGTAGCCGTACCCGGGGCTTCCTTCACAGGTGATAGCCATCCACCCCCACCCCCTCCGCTCTTTCCGCCCCCCCCACCCCCCAGCTGACCTTACGCATCTCTGACCGTGAACTTTCAGATTGGCGCTGCCCTCTACCGATCGATATGTCGCCGGGCGCTCGCCTCGCTCTCGCTGTGATTTGAATACGCGCGTCAATTCCGCCTAATGTTAATCGATGCCGGCTTTAGATTCCCGCTGATTAGGCCATTGATTAGGGCTTAGCGCACGGAGAGTTGGCGCTGGGGTGCGGTGGGGGAGAGGGCGGGGAGATTGGGGGCCCACCTGGTTGCAGGACGTGTGTACCGGGATCGGTGATGCGCATATTTGTGTTAATGATAAGAGTAATTACAGATGTGGAAGGGAGGGGGCTGATCGATGGCAATGCCCGCCGAACAGCGAGAGCTCGCATTCGGCACCCCTCTCTCCCCCTACACCCCCCCTTGTCCTCTACCCCCCCTCTCCCCCTACACATCTACCCCCTCTCTACCCCTACTCCCCTCCCCTACCCCCTCTCCCTCTTACACACCTCCCCCCTCTCCTCCTACACCCCTCCCCCTACCCCCTTTCCTCCTACACCCCCCCTTACCCCCCCTCCTCCTCCACCCCCCCCTCTCCGCCTACACCCCTCCCCCTACCCCTCCCTCTCCTCCTACATCCCTCCCCCTACCCCCCCCCTCTCCTCCTACACCCCTCCCCCTACCCCCTCCCCCCTCCCTAGTGATGCCCTCTCCCCCGATCAATTTGCAGAATGGACGCTAAATCTCCCCCAAATTAAATGAACGCCCGGACAAGTCCGTCGGTGGAGCGCGTCTCCCCCCTCTCTTCTGTCTCTCGATTGGTGAAACAAACAATTGGGCCACGGCGCCAGACGTTTCAGCCTCTAGCGGCCAGTTTGGTTGGCGAGGTCTATTTGACATTTTAGTTTGTTTGTTGTTGTTGTTGTTTACGTAGCCCGGTGGTAATTTAATAGCAACCGAGGTTATGTCCACTCAGTCGAAAGGCGCAACTGTTTATGGATTTGCACTATACTCTGCTTTGAGCGTATTGGGATCAATGTGAGGGTAGTGATAGCGCCGTGGTTAAGAATCAGTGTCTGAGGGCTTCACAATCATTAAGCAGTTTTAAGTTGAATCTAAAAACTCACCTTTTTAAACTTGCTTTTACTTCGATAGTAATTTATTATAATGCAAAAAATGTATGAGGAATTAGCATTTATTTTTCGTGTAATTTAGTCTTTTAATAATGTTTTTGTGCGATATAAATAAAGACTTGATTGATGGATTTTTTTGACAGATATTCCAGCGTGGGCTGGTCAGAGAGTTACAACAACAACACAAAAACACGACAGGAGCTCAATGGTAATCAGGTCACTAAATATAAATACGTAATAAATAGATTAGCGCACCCTCGCTATATGCCCGGCCACCTGACTTCGATTCCCAGCTGCGGCTAAAATCAGCAGCGAGTCAAATCTGAACCGATCCTGATGGCGCCACTCACGTCACTCACGTGTATGTGCGTTGGACTTCTTTCCCACCGTACGTGGTCAAGCGGAGGTGCGTGAAACCAACAGTGAGTGGCAATAGCAGTGGCCGGCTTGGTGAAGTACGATCTTGAATTTGAAGCTTTCGTGACTGCAGGAACCCATACTCTTTGGTTCTTTCGGTAAAGTGAACGTAGGTAGAAAAATAATCGATCACGACGTTTTGATCGCAACACAAGCGACTGTCTTCTTTCGATCGAAACGTCGTGATCGATTATTTTTTCTACCTACGTGACTTTACCGAAAAAACTAAAGAATTTGGTGAAGTATGGTCAAACGATCCTCACGCTCAAACCAGCGGTGAAGTTTGTTGACCGAGGTTCGGAAGTTTTTGCCGCAACTACAAAGCGACGTGCCCCCCCCCCACACACATAAAATAGTCCACTCGAATATGTAACATTGTGACTTGTTTATTCATAAACGACACAACAACAACAACAACCAAGGTTCAACAACTGCTCCGGTAGGCGTTAACGAGGCCCCTCCGCCCGCCCCGTTCGTCTCATTTCATTTCATTTATTAGGTATAGCCCTGTGAGCCATTCGGCTCTTGAATCGGGTGCAACAGCAACACACACAAAAACAAAAACATGAATAAAAAAACATCTTAAAGTGACTATGTGCAAACAGAAAATCCAAAAAAAGACAGCAAAATATTGCAGACAAAGCACCGTACACCAACGCTGTGTGCAAAAATCTCCTTGCACGCCTTACGCGAGGGGCTATTACGGCATCAGGCGACGCGCGGTTTCAAAACCATCAGACAGGTGAACGGGGGTGGCCACGAGAGGACACGGGGTGGGGTGGGTCGGGGTGCGAGAGGCAAAACACACAAAAAAGCGAAACGTAGGGGAGAACTAAAAAAAAATGTAACTTTTAAGCAAGAGGTGGAACCGAAAGGGCTAACGGTAATAGAAGATGATTAGCGTAATAAGAAACAGCAGAAGTGATAAATCGTGGAGGGGAGACTTCAAAGATTGAGAGGCCTGGTGACCCGGTTAGAGGCTCTGGAGCACAAAAGCCAAACACATGTGCGCGTGGGGGGGGGGGTGCTGGTGGGGGGTGGGGGTTGGCCGCATAATTGGAAGCAGCTGTCCAGGGTTGCCTCGTGGGGTCGCGCGACGCAGGGAGAAATTTCACATCGTGGAATTTAATAAACCATCAAAACGCCCCACCACTCTTAATGCAGCTTTATAATAAATACAAAAAAATTGCACTTTTTAACGCCCACACGTATCGGGTGCTTGCGTGTGCCGCTGAAACTGGTCCTGCACCTCCCATAGGTTGACTCGGCCTGAAACGAGTACGTGGTGCCGTGTGTACAAATCTCCGCTCGGGAGACAAAGGCGGCCAGGCGTGGTGCTGGCCACCCACCACCTCGCGTGCCCTGCCAGCCTTCATAGGTGCTCCTCGCTAACAGCACTTGACCCAAAATTGTGTTAAGGCTGTACGGGGGATCTTTGTCTTCGTCTTGTTTTGGGGGGGGGGGGAGAGGCGGGAAGGGGGGTTGGCGGCTAGGGAGGGGTGTTTTGTATCTCCCATATCCGCAGTCCGTCCCCGTATTTCGAATCCCGCACTTGCAGAGAAATTCCCCGAAGTCATTTGCCTGCCCTCCCCCCCCCACCCCCCTTTACGTTCAAATTGTTAAATTGCTGACGGGGATTGCCCCCATCACGATCTCTCTGCCGGAACGTCGCATTAATAGGTCTCTCAAGATAACACAACGACAGTAGCAGCAGCAGCGGCAGCACGGTTATGAGCCACCACCCACCACATGGCCGCCGCGTTCCTTCCAACCAAACTCGCTTGCCTCGCCGCCGCAATCACCGCGCTGATGCCAATAATTAAATTTCGCATCATTTAAATAAACCAATTATTTCCGAAGGAGACGGAGGTTAAGAGGAGGGGCCCTTGGTTTTGCTAACTGGAATAAATGGTTCCTGGAATTGTCCACGGCGCGCTCTCGCCCGAAAGCACGCAAGCGAATAGGCGCTCCCGACGAATAGGACCCCCCCCCCCGCCCACCGCCCCCCATTCGCAATGGAAGAATGGGGGGTGGGAGTGGGGGGCTCCTGCCCTGCCTCATTCCGCGAATCGCCAGAAGAGCATTCGGGCAACGCACCTTCCGTCGCACGGGTAGCGCAGACCAACTCGCTACAGTAACCGACCTACCACCACCACCCACCCACCCACCCCGCCCCCACCACTCTGCAAAAAAAAAACCCCTGTGCTTCATTAAGCATGACCTTACACACTCATTTGTATGCTGCCCATTAATCATTTCTGACAGCTTGGCAAAAAAAAAGACAAAGCATTAACAAATCCCATGCATACATGGCACCGCGCGCTCGCGGCCGCATATACATAACGCCGGACTGCCCACGTCCCATTGTCTGTGGCCGCAGCGAAGGGCCCCGTGCTCCCCTAATCCGTGTTGCTGCGCACATCGGCCTTGCACGTCACGTGCGTGCGCGTCTGTGTTCACACCTGGAGCTGTCGGGTGACATTGGTGAAGCTTCAATGCCCAAGAGCTGTGCCCGATTGACCCAAGTTTTGCACACGCACACACACACACACACCGACCCGCCACCACCACGTGTGTGTGCGTGTGTGGTGGCGTCGCGGTTAGCGCACTGCGCTACGAACACCAGTGATGATTATCTGAACCGGTCGGCTCAAAATGAGTTCCTGGTGCGGTGTGTAAACATCGCCACTCGGGAGACAAAGGCGGCCGGGCGTGGTGCTGGCCACCCACCTCCTCGTGTGCCGTGTCGGCCTTCAAATGTGCTCGCTCACAGCAATTTTCCCCGAGAGTCTGGTTCGGCGACTCGGGAAATCTTGTCTTTGATTTCCTGAGCGTGGGGAGCTGTAGTGTAGCGGTTAGCGCGCTGTGCTACGAACTCGGCCTCCAGAGTTCGATTCCAGTTCACGGCCACCAACAACAGTGACGATTATCTGAACCGGCCATGGACCTCCCCTAGGTCGACTCAGCCTCAAATAAGTACCTGGGGTTGTGTGTGATGATCACAAAGGCGGCCGGGCGTGGTGCCGGCCACCTGCCCCCCTCGTGTGCCGTGACGGCCTTCATAGTTGCTCGCTAACAGCACTTGCCCCAACAGGCTGTGAAGGCTATCTTTGTCTTTGTTCATTGTGTGGGCCACATCGCTCCCTAGCTGCCCATCGTTTGCAACAGCCAAAAAAAATAAAATACCCCTCTATCAGATGGACGTAGGTTAAATGTTTTGGCATTTTAACCGGCAAATTTGTCCCGCGAAATTGTCCTCAAATGCATCGGCGAGCAGTCGTTTCGGCGGGGCCATTGTGAAGCGTCGTCAATGAGTTGTTTGAGTGAGAGTTTTGCGGCCACCGCTCTCAACTCCTCGGCAAAAAAAAAAAAGTTGCCCGGCTCATAATGGCCCCGCGTGTGTGCGGGGTTTCGCGTGCCCCTCGGAGATTGCCTTACAAACCGCCGGGATTTTACGAATGCACAGAAGCACCACTTGTTCGCTTATCACAAGAAAGAGGGCCCCCTTTCTGTGAACCCCTCCGCGAGAAGAAGCCCCCCCCCCCCCCCAGTCGGGATTGAAATTCCCGGCGCTGGGGTCGCACTGCGCAGCGCGCAAAACCCGATTCCCGTCTGCAGGTGCTGTTCAAGATCCACCTGACCCCCCCCCCCCCAACACCAACCCCCCCACCTCACTCCCCCGATGTGCGCACACGATGACGAAGGTGCAAGCGCAGCCCCTGCAATGTGTTCACTCACGCCGCTGCTGGCGGAAGCGCCACCACTTGATGGAGCTGGAGAGAGAGAGAGGCCTTCTCGAGCCGCGTTCTTTATTGCCACACCCGCGGGCCACTCGCTGCCCCTGGTGGCCTTTAGTGCGGACCCCCCCCCCCCACCCACAATACGCAACAAATGTGAAAATCGCCCCATCATGGTGCTGTCACAAACCCCAGTAGTTTAAAATGTGTGGCGGCCCTCATGCTGATGTCTTATCGGCGACAATGGCCTCTCCCTTTGAAAACGCGTGAAGAACACAATGCTCTAGAAGGTATTATGTCGACGCTTCCACCCGAGTCGGATCATCTTGGATCTGGTGGGAGTAGCCACGCTTTACCCCATCGCACGTGACCCCTCAATCGATGAACTTCGGTGCACTCATTGATACTGCCAACCTTGACAGAGGCAATGGGTTGGGGTTGAGGCTGGTGGTGTGTATCAAATACTTGGCCCATTCTTTCAATTGCGGCGCCGGGAGGTAAAATCGAGCCGGTGACCTCTCGTATGCAAGCCCGGCGTGATGACCATTAGCACGCGTCCCGGTGTTAACGCGGTCGGCGCAACACAAATCGCCATCGTGGAATGCATCCCACACACGCACACATCGCACGCTCAGCGCACCTCTTCTTTCGCAAGCGCCAGGGGACATTAAAGGTGGCCCAGAGTGCGGTGGCTGTGCGGCCACCCGAACCGATCAATGGACCCACGTGGCGAGCGTTCTTCTCGGCCCGCTCTCTGGCGCGCGGGCCGAACGGCGTTGGTCGATGCTACTCACGAGGCATATCGCGCACACGCGGCTAGACAACTTTGCACCTGGACGTTTAGTCCACGCAAAACTTGCCGTGCAAGTTCTTCGCTTGGTGGCCTTGTCCCGCACCTCCGATGAGCACGGTTCGCTACGGACGTTGCACATCGTCCCGCTAACTCCGGTCATCCGGACAAAGACGGTCACTGCAACGCGCGCTTTCAGATGTGTGGCCGTCTGGAACGCTTTTTCTTCCGATATTCGGAAGCCACTGGAGCTTTGCAATTTTAAACATAGATTGAAAACGTATTTCATTAGAAGACATTTTTGTGCCTGGTTTGCTGTCCTAACCCCACACCTCCAATTAGCACGGTTGTCTAGGGTGCGAAAGAAGTTCAACAGAAAACGAAACTCTCGACCATGATGCTTCTCATACTTGCGTCACAAGATGCATTCGTGTGAGCTCGCCAACAACACAAAGTGAACACCTACAAAGGCCCCCACCGTACATCACCTGCCATGACGGATGGATCAGAAACACGAAACCTCGACGAAGAAACTTGAAGGCAATCTGAAAAGCGCACAAACGTCCTAGGGATGACTCCGAGAGGCCGGGAGAGGAGCACGCTAGAACAGAGAAGACTCACGGGGGGTTAGGGACATCGAAACGGTTTCGTGAAGTGAGTGGGTTTTGGGCGCGACGTGGTGAACGACCAACGACGGAGTGGCGGCCAAGGGAGGGGAACGCGCACGGTGAAAAGCAGCTCCGACACGCGCGCGCAAACTTTAATGGCTCGATGCATCCGCGGGACCTTGAAAGATGGTTGACCGGCTTGGAGGGAGGGGGGGAGTCCTCCAGCAGTGGATAGATAATGGCTGGTAATTGATGACGACGTCCCAAAAAAATGTTCACGCGAATTTTTTTTTTGTACTTAAAAAATATATAATGAACGCCCTTTGCCAATTTGACGTGGTCGGCGCTTGCGCTTTCTTGATTCGACGGATCGCCGTTCAAGGCCTCACGTCGAATCCAACTTCTCTGCCGCGCGCGCGCGCGCCGCCACGTGGAATCTCTCACGGCGGGTTCCGCCCGCCTCGTCTGAAGCGCTTAGGGGGGTGTAAGTACCTCGGGGGGGGGGGGGCGGCGGTGGTGGCTCGGTCAACACTCGAGAACGCTTAGACGTCCAAACGCGGACGAACGAAAATCATCTCGCTTCGGTCGGAAAGCGATTGTGGCACCGACTGCAGTGTGCGCGTGCCTGGAGACCCCCTCCCCCCCCCCTCCTCGTGAGTGAGCACTGCAGGTGCGATCTGAGCAGGTGAACATCGCCCCATGACCCCCCCCACCCTCTCCCCGTCTCTCTCGAGAACCAAAGAGCTGCTGCTGCTGCTGCTATGGCTGACGGAGCGCAGACGCCACGACGCATGGCAGGCGCATTACCTCCCGTCTAGACGCCTCGGCTCGGGTTACGATTTGGGGCGCACGGCAACGACACCACGAAGGGCTGCTGGGATCTTTGTGTTTTGTTTTGCCCGAGTCGGATGGAGGCCTCCCCGGTAGTGTCAGTCATGGGGTGACTGGTTGACCATACTTCATCATGCTGATGGGAGAGCTGGGGGGGATCTAAGCTTGATTGAGACGTCACTGATTTTTAACCGTGGCCTGGAATGTAAATCAGGTCGCCGAGCTCACACCGCAGTGCGTTAACCACTGCGCCACCACTCCATCCTGAATCATTAGCCCACCGAATGCCTTATACCCATGCGTACGGCCCAAATGGATGGCAAGGTGTTCCAATCGGAGCGGTTATTCGAAGATTTCCGCTCCATCCTTACAACACTTCTCAGGCCCATCAATACCCGCGTGCACTGTGCCATTGACACACGCTTCGCCCCGACAGCAAACAGGGGGCCGGAGAATCACGAAGCAGGTTCACTCAGAATGAAGAAATCTCCAGCGTGTGCTGTGGCGATGGCAAAACACGAAGGGCGCACGCGCGCGCGCGACCCCCACCCCTAAACGCGCGTGCGCGAACCCCGCGCGCTCAAGAAGCCGGGGACCCTGGGAAGACCTCGCGTCTCGATCACGTGGGGGGGGGGGGGCAGCAGACCTGACCCGCGGGTGGGTGAAGACGCACGTGGGGGCCCGCGTGTGCGCACACTAACGCGGTGATGTATGGCGTCTGAATAGCGACCGCTCGCCCCCCTCCACCTTCCACCTCCCCCCCTCTCTCTCTCTCTCTCCGTGGGTCACGCGGCGAGGGCTGCCCGCGGTCTGCACTCTGCGAGAGACGCACAATGTCTGACAAATCGCAGCTGCGGGCGGTATTTATTGCTCGTCTCGGCCAGGCCAAAGGAGCCTTCCGCTTTTAATGACACTGATATACTGTGGCCAAGGCCCGAGCACTTTGAAGCATTTAGTAAGGAAATCAATCTCAAGGGTGGGGGGGGGCTTCGCATTGTTTGAAATTGCGGAGGTTTTTTTTATTTTTAAACGCGCGCATTCCATCGCGGGGGAGAATCCACTTAGCACGAGTCTTCGACACGTGTTATCTACCCCGCCCCCCTTCCCCCAAACCCCCCCCCCTCTCCCCGCGAAAAAAAGTAATACAGTAATGTAAAAAAATATCTAAAGTATTCCAATTGTTAACAATAAATATGAATAACACAGCACGCGCGCACGTATGTACGCAGCTCCCCACGGCCTCGCTCTTACTTTTTTTTCCCTCGTTCCATTCATGCGGTTTTTAAACTTCCTATTTATTTTACAGCCGCTGCGGTTTTTACTGCCCCCGGCGCGCGAAAATATTTACGGAGAGAAGATTTCTTCGGTGAATTTAAAACACCCCTTGCATGAAATGTTAAGTTCACCATAAAATTACAGGGGCGGCCCTGTTTGGCTGTGCCTCAGTGCCCATTTCTCACGCATCGCGGAACGTGGAGGAGTTAACCCCTTCGACGCGTCTGACAACGATGCCGCCAAACGCCGCTGTTAGTCGGGCCCCATTCCTGGCTACTCGCCCGGCCACCCACCCGACCACTCGCCCGGCCACCAAGCCGGCCACTCAAATCTCAAGGCTCATTTTCAGGAGGGTCCTGCCACACATTTGGGTGTTTGGCCAATTCCAATCATGAGCGCTTGGCTTCTTGTGGGAGGAAACCCGGGAAACCGGGGAAAGCCCAGCACACATAAGAGGGGAGGGGAGCGGGAGATCACTCAAAGCTCCGCATAGATGGATTTAATAATCCCTCGCTATGCTTCCATCTCCTGGCAACCTAGCATCCAGCCGCAACCCTACAGCACCGGCTATTCCCCAGCAGTCTCGCACTCGAGCGCTAACCCTGGTGGCCGTGTCAATTCTAATTCTTTTATCCGGGGTCAGGGTGGAGGTCAATCTATCCAACCTCGAGGGGATGACAACGGAAAGTACAGCCCCACCCAACCCCGCCCCACCCGCCAACCCTCTCATCTCCCCATCCCTCCGCACCCCGGCCGCGTGTGAGTGTGTGTACGTTCATCACAGCCGAGGTGAAAAGTTTTGGTTTCTTTCCTTCTAATCAACCGGTCCATATCCCGTGCTGAGATATCACCTGACATTATAACTCTTGCTTGTGCGAGGTTACGCTATTGTTGTGCGGAACGCCTGTGCGTGAAAAGCGCGTGTTGGTCCGTGGTATGTGTGTGTGTGTGTTCACGAGTTACAGGCAGAGGTTGCAATCGGGTACCCGATACCCGGCTACCCGTACCCTGCCTGGTACGGGTAGCCGGGTATCGGGTACCCGTTTGCGACCCTGGTGCGGCCGGGTACGGGTACGGGTAAGGAATCAAAACCCGTTTGTGACCTCCGGTTACAGGGAGCGGTGGTAGAGTGGTCAGTGCAATGCGAGCCGAGTTCGATTCCCCGCTCACGACCAACAGCAGTGACGGGTATTTTAAACGATGCTGGGTCTCCCCGAGGTCAACTCAGTACCTGGTTCAGTGTGTAGACATCAGCACTGGGGAGACAAAGGCGGCCGGACGTGATATTGGCCACACACCCATTCGTGTCCCGTAACGGCCTTCATAGGTGCTCCTCGCTCACAGCATTTGCCCCCACAGTCTTCGGTAGGCGATACAGGAGAGGGGGGAGGGTCTTTGTCGTTGTTGGCATGGGTGTTATTGCTCGGTATGTGACTGCGTAGCAACACGTTATTTACGTGGCGTGCGTTCGTGCGTGGCATGCGTGTTATTGCACAGAATGAGTGGCCGTGTACGATGTGTGTAGCCGTGTGGCGAGTGTTATTGCGTAGCCAGTTAACTTGAGGCATAAACCATCACGAGACCTCCGGTCAACCTCGCAGCGGGTTTCAGATGCACCTCCCGTGGCCGTCTGGAACGCTCTTCCTTCCGATGTTAGGAAGCCACTGGAGCAATGCACTTTTAAATCATCTAGTTTAAAAACAACTCTTTCTTTAGAGCTGTTTTTGTGCGTTTAGATTGTTGTCCGTCCCCGCGCACCTCCGAGTAGCACGGTTGGCTACGTACGGTGCGAAAGAAGTTCAACATACATACACCCGTGTGCTCCTCCATGGCCACGTACGTTTAATGTTTAAGCGCGTTAATGTGTCACAAAATCGCTACTGCGTCGCGACTTTTGCTACGCTCGCACGGCGTTTGTTCTCAGTGATCCCTTTCGATCTCCACCAATTATACGTCAAATACGGACACTGATCTCAAGGTCGCTTCGCAAAAGAGGCGTCTGTCTTGACGAGCTCTCGTCTGCCTCTCGGGGAAATCCACCGGCACGTTTGAGGGTTCCGTCGTCACGCCGCAACGTCCATTACCACGTGCTCGCGAGTGTATTTCACACACAGATCATCCGTGGCTGATATCGTACATGCATTGCATTGCCAATATTCACATCAATAACCTCATTCCGATATTGTATTGTATCGGCACGTAACATGTCATCACAATGATTCATTTTTTAGTGCTTTACCAATGTTATTTCTCAAATCTCTGCTTAATGGGAGGGCACTCCTTCTCTGCTGATCCTTCCGTGGTCTCGAATTTCATCATCTGGTTATCCGTGCTGTTTGCCAATTACGTAAAAGCAATTTAGTATCCAGGAAAGCCTCACCGACTCTCTCAAGACTCGTTTTCAGGAGGGTCCTACATTGCAGAGTTTGGCTTGCGGGAGGAAACTGGAATGTCCGCACAGAACCGACGCGCACGGGGAGATCACATTCAACGTACCGCAGTGATTATGTAATCCACAGATCCCAAATATGTTAATCGATATTGCAACCGAGCCCTTTGCTGTCCTGCCATCTCATAGCCACCTCACAGCCTGAAGCCCGTGATTTGAACTATGAAGCGTCTTCAAAATTGGGATATATAGAATATTAAACATGTGTTTTCATCCTCGCAGTCGTTGTTAGCTAGCCTTCGAAAAAAGACGGTCATTGGATCGCGCTGTGCTTGCAGATGCGCTTCTGCGACCGTCTGGAATGCTCTTCCCTCCGATATTAGGAACCTACTGGAGCTTTGCACTTTTAAGTCTAGATTGAAAGGTAATTTCTTTAGAACTGCATTTTCTGTTTAGTTTCTATTCCTTCCCCCGCACCTTCGACTAGCACGGTTGGTTATGTACGGTGCGAAAGAAGTTCAACATACATGAATGTCATATCCACAGATTGAAAGTTTTTCTTCAGCAACCACATTGCTCTGACCACATGCGCTCGAGAGCAAACACAATGTACTGGACATCATTCTAACTGTTCATAAAAGTGAGTGGGCGGAGGCGGTGCACTTCCCCTGGTTCGACGATGGGCAGTGGCCGAGACTAATGACGGAGTGGCAGACAAATGAAGGGGAACGCACCCGAGAGGACATCCAATGGGGAGATGGAGCGATGGATGCAGCCGGGGTGCAGGTGCTAGTCGCATTGTTACGGCCTAAAGTTGGGTCAAAGTGAACAAACCAGCAGCACCGTCGATGAATAGGTGGGGTAAAAAAAAACCCTCCCGTGGATTTTGAAGAGTTCAAGTTCAAGTTAATTTATTAGGTATAGACCTGTGAGCCATTCGGCTCTTGAATCGGGTACAACCGCAACAAACAGAAAACAAAAACATGAACAAGAAAACATCTTAAAGTGAATATGTGCAAACAGAAAATCCAAGAAAAGACAGCAAAATATTGCATAAAAAGCACCGCACACCAACGCTGTGTGCAAAAATCCCAGTGGGATGCAAGTCAAACAACAACCAGAAAACAACTTAGATTAAAGCCACCAGTCTAACCCCGTACTACAACAAACAAACATGGCCAAACCAAAAAACTTGTCGAAAATCACCAAAATACAGCCATAAAAGCAATGAAAGAGTGATCATAGGAACTGTGACCGAATTTTCACAATAAACGACGTAAACAACATGTACGACCAAACTCTGCAGCCATAGCTAGCTGCAGAGTTTGGTAGTACATGTTGTTCACGTCGTTTATTAAGGGTGCCAGGGGGTGAGAGTTTCGATTTAAAGCTTTCGTGACTGCAGGAATTCATCTTCTTGGTTCTTTCGGTAAAGTCACGTAGAAGGGAAGTAATAAAATAATAAAAATAAAACATAATAAAATAATTCTCACTGTTTTATTTTTATTATTTTATTACTTCCCTTCTACGTGACTTTACCGAAAGAACTAAGAAGAGGGGGTGGAGTGCTGAGCGGTTTTAAGTGGCGGCACCGCTCAGGGGGGCACTGGGTGGGTACGGGTGCGCTGGCAACCGCCTCCAGTGCGCTCGCTCCAACTGGAGTGCCCCTCCTTTCACGCGCGCCTGTGTAGGCGAGACGTAATCTCATCCAGATACCACCATGAAACATAATGATGCTTTTCAGATGAGGTGCTTTACGCCAAAGCTGGGAATTGACCCTGCTCACTTTGGGAGGAGGTTTGCACGAGAGAAAAAAAAAATATTCAGTTATATATTTTAATGAAAGAACAAAACTTGTCCCTGTTTCAGAGGTCGTACATCGAAGATGATGGAGCCATGACATCGGCTCGTACGGCACAGGTGTTGGTGGTTTGTTGCATCGCAGGGTCATACGCGATGGCGGTTGCTTGAGGCCTTTGTCCAGCAGTGGATTGACCCAATAGTGGCTGGTGATCAAATTATTGCAGTTTGTTCGCAAATTTTTCGTCAAAAAATGTTGAGAGAATTAAGCGAATAAGGTAACGGCAACCCAGCCATCAACCAAGACCTCAACATCGCAGCTCTGCAGCGAATCGAGTCCCGGTCGCCTTTATGGGATCGTGCTGCTGTCACCGTGCTAGAATCTTACCGATACGGGCGTGACCGTGGTGAGATGTTAACTACCTCGCCTGGTATGCAATAGGTCGTGGGTTCGACACTGACCCTGACGCCGCTATGTTTGGAGTTTGCATGTTCTCCGTGGTCATGTGGATTTTTTTAGAGTATTTGGCTGCTGTGCATTTCCACGTGGTAAGCCACTTCGTTGAGCTATCATTAGTGGCCAGATCGCTTCTGAAGAAGAGCTACACAGCTCAATGGGCCTTACCTGCTCAAATAAAATGGTTGTTTTTCTCGAAAGAATGCTGGCGAAAAGAGTGGAGCAAAGTAGACGTCCAGAATAAACTCGTCTTGTCAAATAAACACCTCTTTTTAAATACACACATCTTTTTAAATAAACACCTTTTGTTAATAAACACCTATTGTTAAATAAACACCTATTGTTAAACAAACACCTAATTTTAAACAAACACCTATTTTTAAATAAACACCTCTTTAAATGCACACCTCTTTTAAAATAAGCACCTTTTTCAAAAGCCAAAAAATCACATTTCCTGGCTTAGAAACTCATCCTCGAAGGTACAGGTGGTGCAACCATCAATCGCATCAGAACATCCACGGGCCGATGCGCACATCTCCCTTGTGGTTGGAGAATTGAATCGAAGCCACCGGAGTGCGATTGTGGCCATGCAACTCGTTCCATGGACCGTCACAGTAAACCCACTGCGGCCTGCGCTCCTTCAACGGAGGAGGTGAAAGAGCGAAACTACACGAACTGTTATTCTTGGATCTTTCGGTAAAGTCACGTAGAAGAGAAATGATAAAATAAAAAAAAATATGTATTTTATAAAAAATATAATTTTTATTATTGTATTATTTCCCTTCTACGTGACTTTACCGAAAGATCCAAGAATATGAATCCCCGCAGTCACGAAAGCTTTAAATCGAAATTTACACGAACTTTATCTCTCTCCTGAAGCCCTCTCCTCCTGGCTGGCAGACAGACCTCGACATTGAAATCTAGCTCCTGAATGTACGCAAGAACAGAATAGAAGTTAGCAAAGTGGGATTCCTAAGCGCATTAAAATCGTGACTTGTGGAAACGTAATAATTTACCATTTCCTCTCCCAGCCCCACATAGGCATGAGACAACATTTATTGAAATTGTAGCCCTGCATCCTGGCAATTTATCAAATCTCAGGTCCCTCCCAGCGATTCGATAAATGTACGTGCGGGGCGGCGGGGCGGGGGGGGGGGTGAAATCGCTGAACCCCTAGCGAACAACCGATGAGGAACGGCTCCAACTGCCGGCCAATTCATTATTGCGCTGCTAAAATTAATTTGTACATTCATTATCCCTGAGCCGGAAATACGTTTTGAAAGCATGGCAATAATTACATTCCATGCTAGCTCTTCTCTGCCCCCCCCCGACCCCCGAGCGCTTTCTGAGCGGGAACGTTTGCTCACCGTGTGCCGGAATTTGCGATTTTTTTTGTCAAGCGCCGTCTCGTTTAGCGGAGCGAGAGAGGAGAGAGAGAGAGTCTTGGTTCCCGTGTCTTTTCATCTTGCGCCCAAACTCCGGAGCAATTTATAATCCTCGCTGCGCGTTTTGGTAAACGCGCAGAGCCCACAGAACGCCCTCGAGGGAAGCGGCAAAACCCCTACTTAGCTCGGCGCGTTTTACCCACCCAGGGGCGACATTATCTAGTTATTCACATGACGGCGGAGTTTATTACAAAGTGTACATTTTCGCGCCGTCATTTATTTTGCGGCTCTTGCGTGATACTTTAAAGGGGCAGGAATTTCCACCCCCTCTCACTCCTTCCCCCCCCCCCTCCGGGCTTTGAAATGTAAACTCGCAACTCATTTCCTGAAGCCACCCCTGCGTTGCGTTGCGTGCGCAACCGGGGCCCGTAGGCCATTAGCACCATGGGACGACGCGCGTGCTCATAGCCCGCACCCCCCCCCCGCACCGCCACACCCATCATCGCCACGGTAGCGTCGTGAACTCATTTATCCCGTCCGCTTGTTCGCGCCGGTCACTCGCGAGCCGTGCTGCCCGCGGCCCGAGCCCTGTAGCATGACCTTGTTTAAAGAGGAGGGATGGCGACACGGTCAATGTTAAACAAACTTTAAACGAATGGTGAACGCAACATGGAATGAGTGATGATGTGCTTTCCTTCTGTCCATCCTACATTGTGCTGGGGATCTCGGCCCTTACTCATATTGTTCCAACATTGTTTGACTTGAGCATTAGGATTTAGCGGGAGGGGTGGGGTGGGTTTGCGGGGGGAGGGGGGGGGGCTCAGTCCCCTCCAGCTTGCAAGCTAAGCAGGTGTGGAGCTGTGAGTGACCTCACCGTGCCGCCACCAGCGCAGAGAGAGGAGGGCCCACTGGGAGATCTGACACGACGCCGTGGCCCCGTGCTCAGGGTGCCTGCCCTGACCCCGCTCCACCTCCGCTGCCCCCTCTCCACCCCCTGGGAAATTTGGACAGGAGGGGCTCTTAACACCGGGAATAAACCGAGGCCCGAATTTGTTTATGATTTCAACGACTAACACAGAATCGGGAACGCATATTGAAAGTGTAAAATTTTTCGATTTAAAGCTTTCGTGACTGCAGGGATTCATCTTCTTGGTTCTTTCGGTAAAGTCACGTAGAAGGGAAGTAATAAAATAATAAAAATAAAACAATAAAATAATTCTCACGACGTTACTTCCCTTCTACGTGACTTTACCGAAAGAACCAAGAAGTGTAAAAAATGTCAAGGTGTGGACATTTTCACGGTAACTACAGCTTTATGAGATGCGCTGTAAACGGGGGAGGTGCTCGTCCCGGCGTCACGGTTGGAGCCGCCACATTGCACGTGACATCTGGTGAGACTGGTCGCTGCCGGATGGAGAATCATTCAAATCGTCCCTCCGCCGCCACTCGCGACCCCCACCCCCACTCTAAGGTGGAAGAGGGAGGGGGGAGGGCCCCACCAACCCAGCAGACAAATGGCTGCAATCAGCCACATCGCGGCCCGACTCGTGACCTCGCAGCAACGGGGGCCCGTCCAACACCTGCGACCCCCAGCGCGCCTCCGCTTTGATGGACCCATTACGACACCAACAACGACCGCCACTTCCAGCTCAATCATAATCCGTAGCCCCCCGCCCCCGCCCCTCCCCTCCCTCCTTCCATCGCGGCGCGGTGTGGAGGATTTGACGGGGGAGGGGGGGCGGAGGTGGAAATTGGACAAAGCGACGCTTTGAGTTGCGCGTCCTATTTCTGGTCAACTTTCATCGACGTCGGCGCGCGGCCGATCCGTTTCGTTTTTTTGGAACGAGCGACTGCCGGCTGACAGCAAACATCATCAGATTTTGATGATGACAAAAGCGGCGATGATGACGACAGGAGTGGTGACAGAGAGGTCGGCTGTTGCATAACTCTCCCAGCCAGGTGGGGGGGGACTGGGCGGGAGGGATTTGCCCGGTCATTATTTTACGGTTATGCCAACTGCCCTCTCGAGAGGTATTATTTATTCCACCTTACAAGGCCTTAAATTGTGAGCGTGAGCTGCGCGCTCCCTGAATAAACCACGTTGAGTTAACGCGACGGCGGTGAGCGTGAGATTCCCCCCTTTTTTGGCGCGCGCCATCGGTGAGTCTATAATCTGCCTCGGAATCAATGCGTGTGTGCGAGATCAATACCCGCGGCGTGACGAGCACGCATCAATCAGCATCTTCATAACGCCGCGGCCATTAGGGAGCTGATTGCGGGGGCACGAGAATGAGTGTTAGGTGACAGAAAATAATAATTCCATGTTTAACAGGTGACTCCTTTGTCCATTAAACGATGGCCCCTTCTTAGCCTTTTACCTCGCTTAATGCGTTCGCTTTTTTTGTATCAGGCGGAATGCTCGCAAACGATGAAATGACCCGCGGTAAATACACGGAGATTACGACGCGGGGAGAGGCGAGCGCGGGGAGTTTAAGAGCAAAGTGACGCGTGGCTAAGAACCGATGTCGAGGGATAATCTGGCGGCTTTAAGCAGCGGCGGGGGGGGGGCTCAAAAGGCCACGGTTTACAACCAAATTAAAAAAAAATTCTGATTTACATTACCCTATTGCATATTTAGTGGCGGTATTAAATCGCTGCTCACTTACGGCCGGACAAATGGAATTTATTGAGCAAAGAGACGTGGGACTCGAAGTTGGCCGTGCAATTTGAATTCGCTGGTATAGCCGAGAGCCTGGCTTCTCAAGCTGTGCTTAAGCCGAGTTCACGGGTTTAGCGAGTTCGTCAACGTTAAGTTCATTTATATACTTCATTTGGATGAAATCTTGGTCTGATAACACTGGTCAACAACAACAAAAATTTCTGGCCTGGACTTTTGCAGCTGTTTTAGACTAATTTCAGAGTGCTGATTCTAAATCTGATCTCAGATTTGCTCTATCACATCTCATTTTTATGCTATCGGCATACCCCATTTTCATGGATTTTACCCGAAATTAACTCTGTCACTTATGATTGCAAGTTGTTGCGAGTCAGTGACTGCTTTAGTGTTAAAATATGGTGCTGTACTTTTTGGATAGTGTGTTTATATATCATTTTATGCAGATATCCACATTTATTTAATATTTTTCTTCTGCAGTATATAATATTGAAAATGCAACATTATATATCTCAAAAACCTGAAGTGATAGACAAAAACTGATGCCAGATTTGGAATCAGCACCCCAAAATTACCTTAAAACCGTTGGAATACTTTATGCCAGAAAAAGTGTGTTGACCAGTGTAATTAAACAAAAAATCCTTTTGACAGTCGTGTGACGAACATTGCGGTCAGTGGCCGAGTGGGTGGGAGAGTGTGGCCGTCTTGGCTCGTGTGGATCAGAGGTCAGTTAAAGGGGATCTCAGAAGTAGCTCTGTGATATCCACCTGCGCGGCCCGTTCTTTCACACGGTGGCAGCTGCTTCGCTGCGTGGAGAGTTGCCAACGGATTCTTCATCCACGCACCGAGAGCAGAATTTGGGAAAAAGACGCTTGAGAGAGAGAGAGGCACGAGAAGTGAAAACAGGGCAGAAATTTCTGCACCGGAGTTTTACGCACTTGGAAAGACTTGCCCTGTATGTACGTGTGTATGTAGAACCTCTCTTGCACCGTACGTAGCCAACCGTGCAGTCGCTCACGAACATTATGAACAACATTTCAATGACTGCGACGTTTATGGTACTTCACTTGCACACCTTCCACGGGAAATAAACGCGGGGCAGGAGATCGTCTATTCGCTCATCCCAATCACCGTTTTTTTCCGCCCCACTTTCGTCAAACTAATGATTTGTTTTTGCCACGAAATGCAACGAAAACAAAGAAATATACTCACTAACGCGTCGCACTATTGCCAATAAAGCACAATATAAAGGACCGGAATGTGACATTGCGCTGATTAAACGCACAGCAAAGTGACAGTTGCTCAATTCTGAATTATCGCTCCACTTTTATCATCTGGTCATTATTTTAAATCTATATTGAGCAACGTAATACGCTGCAAATGTGTAACAGAGTATAATTTTAAGATTAGCTTTGACTTGTATAATTTGATTAATGCCAATACTATGCGCGCCGATGTTTCGATGGGACGTAATTGCCAGTATTTGTTCATTATAACCGGCAGCACATCTGCTTTACTTTTATATTTTTCCTAACGTCTCATTGTTTCTTCCCCTGAAGGAATATCGATTGACATGGTCTCTGAGCCAGCGGCAGAGCCACGCCAGAATACCTCCTGTAAAATAAAATAAAAAATAATTCAGTAATACCCCGATTTACGTCGTGCGGATGCGTTCCTGAAAGGTGCGACGACGAATATCGAAACGACGTCATTCAAAGAAGCGATTTACAGGGAAGGCGGTGAGGGCGAATGCCGAGAGGCGGAGAATATCGAGAAAGGACGGACGACGCTGCCAACGACGCGAGTGTGGGGTGGAGGCGACGCAAATCAGGTGGTGGTGGTATTCACAATGAAGCGACGACGTATTAGCAAAGCGACGTATAAGGGGGTAGACGTACATCGGGGTCTGACTGGATTAACAATCCCACCGCACTATCGTCTGGCGCGTGAGCGCGTTGTGTAAGTGCACCGCGGGCGCACGAGAACGAGACGTGAGCCCACTCACTACGCGGCGCACGGGAATGTGGGAAGAACGCGGGAGGCGAAATTGAAGTGAGGGGGGCGGGGAGGGGCGGGGAGAGGGGGGGGGGGGAACAGAGGAAGGAGGAACGGGACAGCAAAAGTGGGGAGGGACCGAGTGAAGTGGAATGGAGGGTGAGGAACGGAGGGGGGGGGGGGTGTGCAGGAACGTGAGGTGCTGGGATGGGGGAACAGGAGAGGAGAATGGGGGGAGCAGTGGAATAATATGGAGGAACGAAGGGGGGGGGGGACAGCGGGGGGAGGAGTGACAGCGGGGAGGGCGGTGGGGGGGATAGTGGGGGGGAGGGAGGGGGGGTGTGGGACGATGCGATGTTTCCTCACTCTCCTGCTCGTCCGTCGCAGTCCACCACTAAACGCTCCTCTCGCTCAGCGGTCGTGCTAAGAGGGACGAGCTCAGCGGGTTCGCACTCAGCCGATTGTCGTCATCATTTTTTATCAGCCGTGGTCAGTCCACCGCTGGGTGAATCAATCGATCAAGCCTTTATTTCTCCAGCACTATTTCGTGCAAATGATGCTATTCAAAGTGCTGTGCAAGATAAAATAAAGCATTGTTTAATAGACTACAGCGCAAGAACAATAAAATAAATGTCCATACAAACAAAATTGCATTATAATAAATTGCTATCGAAGGCATATTTAAAAAAATAACACGAGAAAATAATCTTAAGTAAAAGCAAGTTTAAAAAGGTGAGTTTTTAGATTTCACTTAAAATTGCTTAATGTTGCGAAGGCACCCCCAAGCCATCACCATGTCCACCGACTACTTGCGCCAGGAGCTGATCTCACCACTCAATCTGCTTACTTCTCCGGCAAATATCATTAGAAGACATTCTTTTCTTTAATATGTGCCGAGGAAATACTTATTTTTTACTATCAGAGCATTTACGGAATAATTCTCTTTAGGCCGCGTGGCAAGGGTCATGAGAAATAACCTCACTTCCACGAAACGCAGAACTCGAGAACATTTTCAAGTCGCCCCCCACCACCACCTCCTCCTCCTCTCCACCCCCCACCCGAGCCCCCCCCCCCCTCCCAGCCCCCCACTCTGTTTGCAATTTTTTAGACGGCTCGAGTTGGCTGCCAATTTTTGGAGAAGGGTCCCCAACATTCTCCCGGACCGTTTTCGTGAAGTGTGACCCAGAAGGAGAAAAGAAGAAGCCACGACTGGCCCATTGCGTGGGAGGGGTGGGGTGATGTGCTCTTTGTTAGACGTGGCTTTACACGCCGCGCAAAAGCCATGAGATCATTGGATACGTTTCAGACTGGAGGAAGAATCTGATGAGCTATGATGTCCAGTAGAGGCGGGTCAGCAGGTTACAATCTACACAGCCAGGTTTTTACTTTAATTAAATGTATTTATTTCTCAATAGCAAAAAGGAACGATGTTGTGTTTTGAGTAAAGAGTTGCGCTGAGCAACGCGGATCCCGGGACTTTATTTTTCATCGTCTACTACTCCGCCGCTGCACACGCCCCGTGACTTTGGGCTGCGGTTTTACGTTTCGCGAGATAAACAGACGCGTTGTGTGAATAAAAGAGAGAGGGAGGGAGGAGGGAGACATGGAGAGACAGAGAGAGAGAAAAAACAACATTAACTCAGCCCGCTGCAATACACCACTCAATTTTTTTGTAAGCTGTCACTTTAGCAATTATCTAAAACGCGGCATAATTAATTCCATAAATTAACCGACTTCACAAATTATGCTCCACCACAGCAGGACACGTTGTCCCGCGCCCCGATTTGTAATCCGTCAATGCCCGCGTCTCTGTCTGGACGATCATGGAGCTCAGTTCCCGCAAGGGCTGCCGGTCGTGTGGACGTCTCGCATCATCAACCAACACCCCCTCTCCCCTTCGCGACCCCCACTCCCCTCTCTCACCACCTCTTCTTTCCAATTCAAATGCAATCCTCGCGTTCAAATTCCCGTACTCGGATCGTTTAATCGATTGCGCTGCCGCTCGCTAATTAGCCGCGTACACTCTCGCTTCTCCCCACCCCCCCCCCCCCCAGCGAGTCTGCTGGCCGGCAAAAACAACAAACAACAAAACTTTCGGAGGAGATGCTAACGCCGCATCTGCGCTCGGCAAACTTTTATCAATGCGCTCGCCCCCGCAACGTTCACAGCTCACGCCCCCATCACAATGCACCCCCCCCGCCACCCACACCGACCCACCCCACTGCCACACGCTGCTCACAATGAACGCAGGAATTCTATTCTGGAAAATCACCCGATGATGGTGGATGTAATCACCAGCGAAACGTCGTACTCCTCAAGTAAAAAATGTTGTGGATTTACTCTCCAACACACCGGTGGGCTGAAGTCGTCAACTAATTGGCGTTTTGTGCACGTGACAAATCCCTTACTAATTGGCTGTGTCGGGTGGTGGAGGGTTATACGACACATTTATACTTACGCGATCTAACCCAATAACCTTGATTTTTAATAATATTGGTCGCAAAAGCCTACTTGTTATACGTTCCTCTCTACCATGATGCTTCTCATATATGAAACAATCTTACATCTCTCTCACAGTGATTCACCACTCCCTCCCAGCGAGTGCCTAATGGGCAATGTGACTCATTGCTCAGACTACGCCGATTAAAGTGCTTTTAAACAACGTTTTATATCTAATTAAAATACATACTTTATAGAAATTGCAAGATGCATTTCCAGTTTATACTGCAACCCCACTCTCTTTCTCTCTCTTCACATGTGCCATCTCCCTTTTCAAAGACTTCCATAGCATTTAATTAGCTAATATACTACTTAATTTGTTGTTTTTTTGGTCTAATATCACGTATAACTTATGTTTATGTCTTGGTGAATATTTCAACCGTACATTAAATCAGCTCGGGTGTAGTTGTTCCGTTGATTGTGGGATCGTGAGAGGTGGTGGCGGCGGCGGCCTTCATCCAGCTGTGGATTGACCACGGCTGATACTGACGATGCTTACATTGACGTCGACATTGATGATGGTCACACACGTTTCGAGCTATCCATTGGATTCAAGGGCCTCTTCGGGTCCCTGATGGGCTATCTCATCTGGTTTAAGAAAAAAAAAGAGAAGCACGATAGATTTATTGACGGGTGTGTTTACTGAAACAGAGGCAAGACGCTGGCCGTGACAGCACAGATCTCGCTCTGCGGTCCGTGAGCTCAGCAGCGAGCGAGTGCTACATCAGAGCGCCGCTCCGACACGAAACAAAACT
This sequence comes from Lampetra planeri, assembly GCF_965212315.1. Lineage (NCBI taxonomy): Eukaryota > Metazoa > Chordata > Hyperoartia > Petromyzontiformes > Petromyzontidae > Lampetra > Lampetra planeri. The sequence continues at coordinate 1,918,628 of NC_136145.1, read as the reverse complement.
TTCGACGACGTCGCTAACGTTCGACGACACTTGCGGAGACACGGACCCTGACATACGCGCCACCAGCACTTTACAAGTTGTGAGTGAGTGTGTGGGGGGTAGGGGAGAGGGGGGGGGCCTAAGAAACTGGGACACGAAGATACTGGACGAGGCATTGGATGGAAAGGAGAGGCTGGGAGCTGAGGCTGAGCGGGCACCTTCTGACTCAACCCATAGTTCTTCCTGGGGTCGATGCAATGATTACGACTTCAAAGGGAAATCAACATTGGTGATCATATTATGGGAACTCGGCCCTGACATAGGAACGTGGAATTTCCACCACTGGCTCAAGATTGTAAGGAGTCGATGAGCAACCGCGAATTCCGGGTGCCCCGCGTGTCGATCAGCGAGATGTCAGACGTTTCGCTCCACGTGTCGAGGGGCTTCTCCGGTAACTAAATAGCTGCGTTGCCTTCCGCCCCTCCTATCCCTTCCTAACCTGTGCACCGTTTAGAACGAGAGAGCGGAGAGAGAGAGAGAAAGAGGGAGAGATAAAATAATGAGCAGGCTCGATAGCTTTGCCCTTTCTCCGGAGGGGGGCGAGAAATGAGCAGAAGAAGAAGTAGAAAAAAAATTAAATCTCACGAGTGAGCAGACATACATATATTAAAATACCGACGAGTGCGCTCCAGAGAGTCCCGCGGTGCCCAGGGGTGGCTGCGCGAAGGCAAATAGCAGCGTGTCCCCGTGTTAGCTTCCCTTACCCAACGTGTACACCTGGGGTAGGTGGGTGGTGATGGTGGTGGTGGTGGTGGGGGGGGTCCCTCCCGCCCTGCCAAGCTTTCTCGACTCGAAGTCTTCCACGAGGCAACGACCACCGGACAATTAGGACAGTGGCTATACATCATCCTGCTGCCAGCGCCGCCGCCTAACAAAACGGGCTAATTAAATTCGCCGAAGGTTAAACACAGCAAGTGCCTTTTTAACACCGGGGCCCCGACGCGTTCTATTCAGGTCACGAACCTCTTTTAATTTTGCGAGCCCGCTATTACTGGAAACACTGAGGTCCAACAACAGAGGCCCTCTTCTTTTTAATGATACAACGCACACACGCGCGCGCACAGAAAAACGACGACCAACCACTCTCGCACGGCGTGGATAGGCTTTTCGCAGAAATGAAAATCGGTCACATTAACATGAATGCGGTGTATGTATCGGATGAGTGTGAGTTGAGCGTAAAACGTTGAAACTGCGAGATGCGCGCAATTGGGGCGCTACGGTGGCAAGGAGATGTTAACTACCTCGCCTGGTCTACAGGAGGTCGTGGGTTGGATCCCGACCCTGACGCCTGCTGTATATTTGGAGTTTGCATGTTCTCCCCGTGGTCGCGTGGGTTTTCCCCTCCACATTTAGAATCAGCATGCGTGTTTAGCTGCTCTAAATGTCCCCACGATGATAAGCTACTTCGTCGCGCTTATCAATTGTGGTAGCCAGGTTACTTCTGAAAAAAGAGCTATACAGCACAGTGGGCCTTACCTGGTAAATAAAAAAAATAGTTTAGTTTTGATTGAGTTAGAGACCGAGACCATTGGGGACATCTCCCACCCCCCCTCCACCCATTCGTGAAGCCTGCGTTATTCTTGTCCAGTGGAGATTGTGGGGCCCACTACAGGCAGACGAGGGGGGGGTCTCTGATCCACAGCTCCACCTCTCAGTGTTAACCCCACCCCCACCCCTCCTCCATCGGGAGCAATTGGGAGCAACTCAAGGCCGAGGCTGCTCTCTTCACCAAATTCCTGGCACGGCTCCTGCTCCGAGCACGAAGGGCCAAACAAAAAAAGACGCCAAGCGGCCAGCAAGCAAACGGACGACACTCTCAACGCTGCAAAGGATGCGAGTGTATTGGGTGTGATTCTTTAAATTGAGCGGTCAAGATTATTATGGAAGCTTTGGGAGGGAAGATGCGATGGCAGGAGAAGGGAGCGACGCATCGGAGGTACATCTTGAGCAGCGATGCCCAGAGAGTTGTCGTCCTGTGTGCTAGCTCGCGTTACACGCCAGTGCATGAATGTTGTAACTTCTTTCGCACCATACGTAGCCAACCGTGCTAATCGGAGGTGTGGGGAGAGGACAACAAATTAAACACAAACAGTTATTCTATTTCAGTTTCATATATTTCAGTTTCATGTATTAGATTATATCCCTGTGAGCCATGCGGCTCTTGACTCGGGTGCAACCGCAACAAACACAAACAAGAAACATCTTAAAGTGACTACACGCAACAGAAAAATCCAGGAAAAAACAGCAAAGTCTTCCAGAAAAAAACACCGTATTTCAACGCTTTGTGCAAACAATCCCAGTGGGATGCAAGTCAAACAATAACAACAACCATAATACTATTTAGATTAAAGTTATCAGTCTAACTCTGTACTACAACAAACAAACATGGCTAAACCAAAACGTTTTCAAAATCACCAAGATAAAGCTATAAAAACAATGTAACAGTGATCATAGGATATACATAACATGTACGACCAAACTTTGCAGCCATAGCTGGCTGCATGAGTCACTCCATAACAGCTGGAGTATCAGTAGCAGAATCTAAAATTTGCAATACACGTTTAATGATCAGCACACTATCATCAAAACTCAAGACCATACTTTGCAGCGGTCATCCGGAATGATACATTTGATTTCAGGCCATTCTGAATAGCAGTTGCAGCTCGGGGTGTACTAACCCCGCGTGGACATGTGCTCTCTCAATAGCGTGGTCTTGATAACCTCAGCAGCAGCAGTAGGGGGTGGGGAGGGCGGCATATAAATATGTTGAACTTCTTTCGCACCGTACGTAGCCAACCGTTCTAATCGGATGCATGCAGGATGCAGCCGTGGGGAGGAGGGGCGAGGAGAGTTGAGTGGGTTCCCACCATACCAAAGTGCATTGAGATGCTCTGGTGCACGGGAAGTCCAGAAAGTCACGAGATCGCTGCGATGGCAAGGCCCGAGTCCACGTGCGGTGTGGAGAGGCCATCGACTGGCCGTGACCACAACGTGGCCTGCGACGCGGCAACGAACGCGCGGGGCAGACCCCCCCGGGCTTTTGACGCAAAGCGGAACGGAACGCCGCGGACGTCGGAGAGACGAGCATCGGGGGGGAGGGGGGGGTGGAAATAAAACAAACAAAATTAAATAAACATAAACTGGCAGCACTCACAACGAGGCCCTGGCCTGCACTGCTGCACCCCATTTGCAGGATGCCGTGCATGACAAGATTTCATTTTGAGGCAGCGAGCCGATCAATCATCGAGGCGTCGCGCGCGTAAAACTCCGGTAAAGGGTTCACGGAGACGGCCACGAGTCGATTGCGTGGGGAACTCAAGCTAAACAGCTTTAGTTACCTGCTGTGTAACTCAAGCCAAACAGCGGCGTCCCCGACTCTGTTGCCGCCCCGACGCACGAATGCACCATGCACAGACAGCTCCGTTGTCAATCCACAACCGCTGGTCGCCGGTTTGCCTCGACCGTACTTGACCCTCGCTGGCCAGTGCGGTTTGGTGACGATAGGGGCCATAGAATCGGAATATTTATGTGTGCTGGAGGAATCCGATGAGCTATAAAGCTCCCTTTGTACAGATGTCCGGTAGGGGCACGGGGTCAGAACGTTAAAACAACAACACAAATAAAAGCTCGATATGAGTGCAAGGTAGAAGAAAGGTAAACAAATGACTTAAAATATGAATATACAAATAAAAGTGAGCAATTTTTTTTTTTATTTTACCAAGCAAGGCCCAATGAGCCATTAGTTTCAGGAGCGACCTGGCCACAAATGATAGCTCAACGAAGTGGCTTATCAGAGAGTTAGACTGCAACAAAGGATGTTTCTGCGCTGCCCTATGCTGGCCGACGATGAAACGTCACAGTCTGCAACACCGCCCGTGTTGGATGGCGTTCATGCGAACACTACCCAGGCTTCAGCCCTGTGTAACTTCCAAAATCTGAAGCGATCAGGCGCATGGCCAGCTGATTTGGCCAAACAAAAAAACACCCATTGCTCGTACGGAGTTCGCGTGAGCATAGCATCACCTCTCTCGATAGATTTGCACGATTCGAATCGATAATCAATAATTTATTTGTTGGGATGAATGGTGGTGCCTCTGGTGACTGGCCACATGGGGTGACGTGACCCCATTGCTGGCAACGTACACGGACTGAAAAACCATCGATCCTCACACCCGATGGCTTGTACTGCTAATAAATACTTCCCGAGGACCAACGCGTGCGGGAAAGCTTTACAGAATCCATGCGTACGCATGATTTGCCTTCGTTGCTTAATTGGGGTTGGGTTGGGGTTAAGCTCACAGGCCATGGCCAACAATTTTGGGCGAAAAGTTGACGTCATTAATTAATTATCCATCTTGGAACTTAAAAAAAATGAGCTTACTCTTGTTAATTTGTCAGCTTTTGGATAGACTGGTCCTCACCATGGGAATGCGGATGTTTGTCGTTGGCTTTGGTCCACTATCAGAGATGAGCAACAACCACCCCCCTGGTCGATGTACACAGTTTGAGTTTTGACATTGACATAGACCGTGAAAAAATAAATTCCCACATCTGTTCACTGCGTATAAACTAATCACCCAGAATACAACCGGATCCCTTCCGATCTCAGAAGCTAAGCAGGCTTTGTGCGCCTGGGGTAGTGCTGGGAATCTTGACCGCTACGCACGCACAGAGGTGTTGTAGGCTGCTTCCTCCTTGTTTAATAACAATGTCTGGCGGACGAGGGGGGGGAGGTTGCGGGAGCCCAGCTGGTGCACTTGCACGATGTGCAATGCCCCCGTGCCACTCCGCTGTCGTTCGTGGGCGGTCATCTGTTGTAAATAAGGGGCCCTACCGCCACCAAGACACGGCCATTTCCCCACAGACGCCGTTGTTGTAATTGCTCCTTCGAGGTTGTCCAATAGGCGATTCTGGGCGTGTGGCAAAACTCATCCTGAGATGAAGCCGCGTTTTTATGGCCACATCTGCACATTGCCCCGCACGAATTATTACGAAGTATTACATTATCGTGGTGGTGATCATCATCATCAGCAGCAGCAGCAGCCGTGGTCAATCCGCTGATGAACGAAGGGCTCCCAAAAGCATCGCCGTCTTTCGCGATCCTGCGATGCGTCAATCCATCTCGCGCAGGGGTCGGCAACCAAAATAACAAGAAGAGACATTTTTTTTTTCGAATTCGGTTTAAAAAAAAAAATCAAGAGCCGCAATGCACTGTGTGGTGAATACGAGAGACGGTGTGGATCCTTGACAAATAACGGTCACGAAGCGGTCCTTAAAGAGCCGCATGCGACTCCAAAGCCTCAGGTTGCCGAGCCCCGATCTAGCACCTGCGCACGAGATGATTCCCATCGCTCCATCTCCGCGGCGGACGTCGTTCCCGGACGAGTTTTCCTCCTCCGTTGGCCGCCACCCTTGCACGAGTCTGGATCATCGACCAGCACGCATCCACAGCGACGCGTCCTACTGCCCCCCCCCCCCGCCGTACCCCAAACCCCGCACGCCACCAACCCACTAACGTCTGTTAGCACTGTAATTATTATTGCAACGTATTACCCACTCGACTAGCCTATCCCATGCCCCATTGCGTCCGTTAGAATTTTTGCGGGGCGCGAGCGGTGATCTTCTGTGGACGCGATCGCAACCCTCGAGTGAAACGCCCCGGTGACGAACGCTCCTGCCCTCGCTGAGAGATATTCCTCAAGGCACGGTCAGGTCACAGGAGGAGGAGGTGTGCGAAGGCGGCGTTGGAAGAGAAAGGAGACATCGTGGCGATCTCGCGCCATTATGTCACCTAGACTGACTCTGCCCTGCGCCCGATATGTTAATGCCCGACCCAATTGATGCAACACTTAGATGGGATGAGATTACAGCAATTAATTTAAGACATTTTTTTTTTTGGGGAAGGCAGAGGCAGGCAGTAGAATTTATTTGCGTCGCTCTCCGGGGACGCGGTTGGGGTAGGGGAGGGGTAGAAGGGGGAGGGGCGGGGGGGAGGGGGCGAGAGGGGAGGAGCGGGGGGAGGAGGAGAAGAGAGGGTGCTCAAAACGGGGCTCGCGGGGTCGGCGTGTGGACAATCCGGGGCGCGGAAGCGGCAGGGAGGTTGGAGCGTGACCCAAAGATCCCACCCCTTCCCCACAACCCCACCGCCTGCCCCCCCCAACCCCCAACGCCTCCCTCCCTACCACCCCCACCTCTCCACTCCTCCCCACTCCTCCAGCTTTAGCCACTTTTTTTAATTACAACAGACGCCCCCTTCATTAATTTCATTCATACAAATTTAATGCCACGCCTGCTGCACGAGGCCCGGGTTCATTTTTTTCCCTCCTCCTCCTTCTCTAAAGCGTATACACTTGATGAATTTGCCTGCTTTAATATTAACTGTTGAGCGGGCCCGTTTTGCGATATTAAATTATGCAAATTAGGAAAAGGCATTTAATGGAAGGGATTTTTTTTGTCGCTGTTGCAGCGCGCCACCGCACTAAACGCGTGCGGCGGGTAACGATATCGCGCGGAAATTAATCTCACATTGTCGCATCGTAAATCCTCCCGCTCGTCCGAAAGAATCGGGGAAATTAAAATGTTAACGCGCAGTATTTACTCGAATGTATTATTACAATTTCACGTTGCTCGAGAATCGCGCGGGCAAACACACGGACCCCGCGTCTCCATTGCGATGGGAGGGGAGGAACAAGTCGCGGTTTGCCTGCCGAGTGTGCAGGCGGTGCAACTGCACAGGCGGCAGTAGCTCACGTGCCGTAGGAGGCCAGGCACCAGGCTGAGGGGGGGTTGGACAGGAGATGGGTCCTAACTTCATTCACGCAAACTCCACTCATCCTCGCGGTAGCGGCTCTTGGCTGACCATAGGACAAAGACGGTGGTTGCCACATCACGTGCTTTCAGATGCGCTTCTGCGGCCGTCTGGAACGCTCTTCCTTCCGATATTAGGAAGCCGCTGGAAGCTATGCACTTTCAAATATAGATCGAAAAAACAACGCTTTTCTTTAGAACCGCTTATTGTGTTTAGTTTGTTGTCTTCCCCCCTCCCCCGCACCTCCGATGAGTACAATTAGCTACGTACGGTGCGAAAGAAATTTCAACGTACATACATTATTGGTGCCATGACACATGCCCACCAGGCCACTCCGCCACAGGTACATTGATATTCGCGTTGGCAGCCGGATCAGCCGAGAGGGTCCCCATCTCGCCAACTCTTACATACATTTGACCGCAGGCGGTTGTGACGCGCGGATAGCCGGGGAGGGGGGGGGTCACGTTTGGAGCCGAGTCATCACGCGATGAAGCGCTGCGATACAGCAACAGCAGCCCCGTTGCGTCTGGGGGGAGGCGCTGGGGGCTGGTCACCCCCTCCCCCCCCCGCCCCCAATCCCCAAGGCTCATCCACCCCACCCCCCTCCCCCCGTCTCGAAATAATTTTCGTCAATTCAAGAAATTATTGTTGGAGCTCCGGTGGATCCCCATTGGTGTTGAGCATATTCGTTTAACGCAACCCTCTGGAAACGTCGGCGAATCGCTCCGTCTCTGAAGAAAAGATTGGGAAGGCATCGTGCTTCCGTCCACCTGTCTGCGACAGGGAGGGGCACGATTACTCTCTTGTGTGGACGATCCAGATGAATGAAGCTTTAAAACAAAGTTGTGTTGCTATTAGCGGCCTACCCTCTTGAAAACCGGCCACATTGATCAAAGTGTCGCCCTTTGATTAATGTATCTGTTGAGCGGCTAGGTAGGTAACGTTATTATCGCTGATTGAATGCTTCCCGAAGAGAAACGCAAAGTCGAAGGGCGTTACGGGATGCGTGCGCGTGCACGATTTTTCTTCATTGTTCACGGCGACCTCGGCTTAGTGAGCAAGCGACGGCGTCGCTCTACGCGACATGGGGAGGAGTTCTGCGAACGCGCCGCTAACGGGGAGAGCGGGGAAGTTGCGTGCGGCCGAGGATTACGCGGCTCCGAGGAAGGACGTGGGCCACGTGGCTCAGAGGTCAGAGCGCTGAGCCGGCTCCGCTGGGGTCCTGGGTTCAAACCCAGGCTGGCGATCGTGATTACGCCAGGCTCTCAAGGGCAGCGGGGTTGATGGTGGTCTCAGCCCGGTCGCCAATGAATGCGTTAAAACAAAAAAAAACATTGCATTGGATTTTGTTCCGCACTTAAGTTGCTTTGAATTCCAGTTATGAGAATCAATATCTGGTTGACTGTCATGAGACGGACATTAATGTCATGCGCAGAGCGGGTGGGAGAGCTCTCGCCTCAACTGCGTGGACCGGAGGTCACTCGAAGGGAGCTCAGAGGTAGCTCCTTAATATCCACTTCTGCGGGCCAAAGTTGCCAACGGATTCTTCGTCCCGTGACGACAGCACGCTGATACCACAATAACATCGTGGAGGAAAGGAATTGACAAGCAAACGAAAAGTGTTTCCGCTGAAGTTCGGCTGGTACTTGCTGCAACCAGCCCTCAGCCAGGCCCCATTCCCGGCACCACGGGCTGGGGGGGGCGGGGGGGGGGGCTGTGGGGAGGGCAGCACTGACCGACTCCGGCCCTCCGGGGACCACACGTCAAGTCAGGACAGGGTAATCTTACGCGCCGCTGAATGTCCCAGCATTGTGTTTAATCGATGGCCCGTGCTGTCCCTCCTCCCCCTCCCCAAAAAGGACGGAGGGAAGTAACCGTGACCATTAAAAAAAAAATGTAATTCCCCTTTTCGTAAGTCGGCAGGAAGTCACGCGCACGTGGAAGCCCGGCGGGCGAGATGGGAGTGAGGGAGAGAGGGAGGGAGCGAGGGAGGGAGCGAGGGAGGGAGGGAGCGAGGGAGGGAGACTCACAAAACCCCTTCTCGTGTGGCCGCGCCGGTCGCCCCCAGAGGTGAACATCTTTCCACCCCGCTTCGGAGCTCGCACAAAAAATTTTTGAAACTGAGACGCGCGGCTTTGTCCTGGCCCCGCTCGCTCGCTCGCTCGCCGCAGTTTCTGATTTCCGCACGGGGGCCACTCCCGGATACCAGACATCCTTGTCGGTGGAAATCGTACGGGTGCATGTGCACATCGTTACGCAGCGGTGTGATTTAATTTCAAACGGAGACTCGGGGAGGCGCGGGGCCCACCGTTGGTATCGGTAGGAGGTCCGATGTTGTCAGCTCCTGAGAGTGGAAACTTTCCCTACAAACCACAAAAAAAGTCGCTGCCGTATTCTTACTCCGAAAAATAAGACGCATCCCCAAAACAAACTTGTGCCCGAAGTGAATACGTAAAAATGTTTGTCTCTCGCAACCCTAACGTCCATTTATTTTCGTTGCTTCAAAGGGGAAAAAGTTGTGTCATAATCTAGAGAGAACGGTCAATGTTGCCAGATAGACCTTCTGAATGTCATGAGAAAATGCACCAGGTCTCAAACACAGAATGCAAATGAGAGTCCCGAATGCATAGCTGGAATCGCACCGAAATCTGCGTCATGTCCTCATGCTCAGAAAGCTGTCAGATGTATCACTCGTCGCTGGGGAAACACAAAATGCCACCAGATCACGTGAAAACGTCTCTAAGTTGGAAAAAGTGAGATCTGGGGAAGTGTTGAAATATCGTTTTTGGCGTCGTGTCTGATGAACGGTAGGGCTGTCTGGAGGGTAACCATGGAATATTTCCGATGAAAGCAAGAACGTGGACCACAACAGGTGTTGTGTAAGCCGCGACGGCTGTATGTATGTATGTTGAACCTCTTTCGCACCGTACGTAGCCAACCGTGCTAATTGGAGGTGCGGGGGAAGGACAACAAACTAAACGTAAAAATCAGTTAAAGAAATTAATTTTCAATCTAGATTTGAAAGCAGGAAGTAGCTTCCCAATACCGGAACGAAGTGCGTTCCAGACGGCCGCGGTAGCGTATCTGGAAGCGTGCGATGCTGCCGCTGCGAGAATAAACCAGAGTTCGTGTGACGGTTCAGGCCCCTTGACGAGATCATCAAGGTAATTGCGGTTCATTTCTGGTGAGCACTTTGTTTGTGTGTAATGGTGGCGACCTTCCAATGTATTCGTTCGGCAATCGGCTGGCGAAACAACCGACATATTAACACACAACAAGTTCCCTGAGCGGCATGCCTCGCATCGCGCCCACATTGCCGGGCCAGCAGAGTGTATGAAGTAAAATTCGCCGGGTCATTTGTGGAGTGAACAAAATGATTTAATTAGCGGAGCCAACTTTACTTCAATATTTTTTTACGGCACCTGGGGAAATAGCGGCCGGGGGTTGACCGTGACACACGCACGCACGCACACGCGCTTGCGAGTAGAGGAAGAAAAAAAATTGAAATTCAAATGCGCGGTCCACTCGAAGACGGCAATCGTAGAGACAGAGATCATTCATCAACGCTGGTCCCGTGTGAGACCATAGAAGCGGGAATCGTCCACCGAAATAATAATAAGAGAGAGGGAGAGGGTGGGGGGGAGTGTGTCCGTGCAATTAAACGGCAGCCCTGCGCTAGGCCAGGAGCATCGTCCGTGCACAGCCACGCGGTGCGCGCGTGCGATCGGGACAGAGATTGTCCCCTCGTGCGTACGTATGCGTGTATGTTGAACTTCTCTCGCACCGTACGTACGTAGCCAACCGTTGATAATCGGAGAGACGTTGCAGTCAGCGTGCAAGCGACCATAATGTCAAATTGGCAAAAGGATATTATTTTTTTTTAAGTTGCAGAATAAAAAAAATAACGGTGAAAATGATTGGCTGTCGTCATCAATCATCAGCCATTATCTATCCACTGTTGGACGAATGCCCCCTCTAAGCCGGTCAATCATCTTTCACGGTCCCGAGAATGCATCGATTCATTAAAGTTTGCGCGCGCACGAAGCTGCTTTTATCGTGCCGTCACAGCCGCCGTCAACCTCGCGGGCGTGATCCTCTCCCTTGGGAGGTGCGATCCTAAGATTTGTATTTTACTTTTTTTGTTGGACGTCCCGTGATTGTTGTAAGGGCAAGTTGTACAACGCGCTTTAACGACGCGGGTGATCGTTAGTATAATCTCGCAGTGACTTTTAAAATAATATATATATATATAACTCGGCCACTGCACGTGCAACCAATTAGGACCATAATTCAGTTTGAAATATTACATGTACGCGAAGAGCATGCGTGGATTGAAGGACCCTCTGCCAATGGGAGGTCGCTTCATCTCTGCTGCTGCCTCTGTAGTCTGGAAATCCCTCCCCTCCATCGTCCGTGCTGCTGGCTCCTGCCACCGCTGCAGTCAAGACTCAACACCCTCTCTCTCTCTCTCCCTTCTGGGCAGTGCCACGATGTCAGACGCGGACTTGAAGCAATTGAAAGATGCTGGTAATCATTAGTATAATCAGCAAAGTGGATTTTTTTTTCATTCGGGATTGTTGTACGATCCAATTAGGAATGGATTCGTCTATAATGATTGTTTCACCTTGTTTGATTACGGGGAAGTGTTCGTAAAATATTGCGGCGTCGAACGTACTCACAAGATGCGAAGTGTTCATCTCCGGTGCGTTTCCGGGTCGTGCCGTGCGCTCTTCGGCCCCGATGTCCGACGTTTCGCTCCACGCGCCGGGAGCTTCTTCGGGATCCGCGCAAACGCTCGAAGTGGAAAAAAAACGAAGGGACAGAAAGGCATCGGGGCACAGCGATCTGGTCAACGGCGGGTTCACAGATTGTGCGAACGGCGCATTCACAGTCGACGCCGGGCGTCAGCACTCAAAGTGTCCACCTGCTCCAGTGAGCGATGGGCGGTAGAGCGATTACGTGTCGCTCTCGGTGAGAGGGCCTCGCGCGCTCCTTCTTGAGACCAACCCGGCACCGCGAGGGCATTGTGGAGATTGCAATCGCAGAGCCAGGGACAGCGAAGGGGGAGGGAAGCTCCTCTAAGAAATCCCGACTGCCGTTTTTTATTATTTTGTGCGAGCGTACCGGGCGCGCGTGAGACTCGCACAATCAACGCACTCGGGCTACTCAAATCAACGAAGATGATATTGAGAGGATAGGGGAAGGAGGCGCGTGCGGCCCATCTGCACACCGGCAGACGAAGGAACATCTGTGTGTCTGACGCCGTAATGAGCCCGGTGTAAAAACAGCCCCGAGCCCGGCCCCCCCCCCGCCGCCCAAGAACGACCGCAAAACGCTCGCGCGCATTTCACTCCGAATCTGAATCCGCATTTAGTATTCATCAATTAGCCCTAACGCCACGTACTGTATAATGTAATAATGTGCGCTTAATGGGGTTCGCATTTCCCAACGGTGAGCCGTGGCCCTCCTTCAAGTGCGCTGTCAATCACGTGTTTAAAGAGACAATTGCCCGACGTAGACGCTTTGTTTGTGCGATAGCTGGAAGCCACCTCGCGCACAACGTAGACGCGAAGTGCTGTCCGCTGCCACCATCACCCGTGCATCTTTCCCGGGGCTCGATGCACAGCGACAGCAGAAATGCTCGTTGTGAATTTGTACATCACCATTGTCTTTTAAATAAAAAAAAACTGCAAAGAGGATTAAACAAAAAGCAAGAGCTGCAGTTCGAATAATAATGAGGGATTTTTTTTGTTGATCAATTTCTTAATTCTATTGCGGTTGTGCTACGGACACACAATGAGGCTAAGTTTGCCAGCGGAGGGCAGTGTAGAAAATCCATTGTTGTGCTGTACTATGCCACAACGCCTACGCAACCGACCTTCAACAACCCAAACTGACCTAGGTGATAAAGTAAGGTTAAACAACCCCCCCCCCCCCACCACGACCCGCATGGCGAGACAATGCCCTCGCCCGCACCCAACGGAGGCTCCAAGATTCGACTCTCGTGACCTCGCGGTGGCGTGACCAGGACAGCGGCACGCAACGCAGCGCGGACAGAAGCAGAGTTGGTACGAATCCACGGGAATGGAATTGCGAGACGAATGCTCGGGAACTCGCCCACCGATTTCCGTTTTCATGAACCTCCCCCAGGCACCCCCCCCATCCCCCACACGCCCCTCCTCCCCCCGCAGCCCTCGTCCCCCTGTCCATGGTTCAGGAGGTTTGAGACGCGGCGATGTCGCGGGGCCGTACTGCTGTGACCAGAGACATCACGAGAGTTGGTCGCGAACGTCGAGTGGCACGATTATTTTCGCAAAGTGACACATTTTCCCAACATTTATAACCACGTTTTTTTTCTCTTCCCGTGTTACTAATTATTCCAAGAAGCTCATTACGGTGCAATTAACCATGATTGGTATTATTGACGATAAAATTATCATTAAATTACAATAGCAATCCGTAGTTTTCTTTTGCCAATATTAGATTAAATGAGGCAATGAAAAATTGTTTCATTTTTTTTCCTACGCAACCGTTTTTTCCCTCCACTCCTCCCTATTTACTTAAAGAAATTAGCCTCACAAATGTGTCGCAAATAACGGGAGGCAACCTCACCAGATGAAGATGTCAATTAATATTCCGCCGACCTTCATGGCGGAAATAACAACTTTGTTAAATGGCTTGTGCTGCGCTATTTACATATTTAATGAGAAAATGGTAATTTCCACCGGTCTGTCTGTTTCAACTTCGCTATCACTCGGCGCTCAGCGAGCGCAAAGAATAGGGCGTCGCGATCGCAATTGCGCAACGCTCCCTTGCAACTCAGGTTTGCCTCCAATCTCCTGGGTGTACCCCCACGAAATTAAACAGTCTCCTGCTCCATTTATCATGCGTTGACACATGTCATGTCTAAAGGGTGCGTGCGTGCGCTGAGTACAGCGATAGAGAGAGAGAATATAAACCCAGCCACTATTCCCTCTCTTATTGGTTTTCAAGGACAACACCATCTCTCATTCTCCTGCTGCAAAAAAAACAACAACCACACAGAGACCAAAAAAAAAACACAGGAGGCACGGGTGGCTGGCAGATAAGCCCACCCTGTTTGATGCCATCATACATAAACATGATAGGCAGCGTTCGGGACGGCAGATAAAAGTGTGACGCTCTCTCCCTTGAGAGCAAATCACTGCGGCAGACCTGCGCGCTGTGGTTTTCTGTTCGCGAGCTACGGCTGCTCGCAAAAAGAGCCGCTAAATCAATAGAGGGGGAATAAAAACAAATCAAAGAGAGGATGTTTTTCTCTCTCTCTCTCTCTTTCACACACAAAACAGCGCAGTTTGGAACGGCGTAGTCTCACCCGTTAGGGGCAGGACGACTTCAGATGAACAACAGAAGAACGCGTTAACTTATGAGGATACGGCATCGCTAATGCGAGACGTGATCAAGGCTTCAGGGGATGCGTAAAACAAGCGCGGCTTCACTCAAATTTCGAACCAAGAATCGTGAGATGAATCATTCTTTTTTGTTTTACAAAGAACGACGCGAAATAAGATTTGCTCTTACACACGCTACGACAACAGCATACAAATAATAATCGTACATTTCCCCCTTTGAGGTCGCGACTTTTTTTTTTATCCGCTGTATATTCAACGCGCACAATACACATCAACAATAAAATATTCTGAATCTCGGAGCCGGAACAAGGAGGCAATGAAAGTGCAGATCTGTGAGCCGTCTTTTTTTGTGTGTTTTGCACAAAGTGTTTCGGCACAGCGAACCTCCCGTTGTGCAGCCTAAGGTCACACGGAGAGCAGCAGTTGCTTTGATGTACCACAGCACAAGCAGCGAATTTCCCCCTCTAAAAAAAACCCCTTACGAATCTCTCCCGTCGTCCGTTTACCGGGGTTTTTATTTTTGACTGGCAGTGGTGGTTTGCCTCTTTCAACTGTGGTTCTTCTCAGACGAGGCCGTCGGCACGAGCCGCTTAAACCACGGGCGTTCCTCTCTCTCACTCTCTCGCTCTCTCTCTCTCTTTCTGTGTCTCTGTGTGTGTGTGTGTCTGTCTGTGTGTGTGTGACTGTGTCTGTCTGTGTATGTGAGTGTGTCTGTCTGCGTGTGTGAGTGTGTCTGTCTGTGTATGTGAGTGTGTCTGTCTGTGTGTGTGTGACTGTGTCTGTCTGTGTCAGTGTGTCTGTCTGTGTGTGTGTCTGTGTGTGTGTGTGTGTCTCTGTGTGTGTGTTTCTCTGTGTGTATGTGTGTCTGTGTCTCTCTGCTGTGTCTCGGCGTGTGACGGCGTGGGATTTTGTCGCAGGGAGAAGTTTTTCGTGGCGAGTTTTTATTGCGCGCGCGCGCGCGACAGAGCAACGCGAGTCAATCTTGCGGCCCAAACAAAACAGAGAGAGAGAGAGTCGGTGTATAATTCCGGACCTATACTTTTAATGGCCTTGGCTCGTGGATCTCAGTGTTAGGTATTGGCTGGTATTTAAAGCTCCATGTCCTATAAATTACCGGCCGAGGTGCAATTAACACAGTGATCGGAGTGGCGAGATACAATCAATCTATTCAGCGGTGTAATTACACCGTATTTGTTAGGGAAATGAGGCAGATCTATTCATTAGAGCGTGGTGATTTATCGGCGCTGTCAGTCTTGCAGAAAGTGCACAGTAACCCCAGGCAGCTCGGGTGCGGCTCCCGCCATCTCTCAAAGTGGCGCTAACAGCGGCGATCGGGGGCCACGTGCTTTACGCGCGAGGTTCCTGGCCGGGCAGCGGAGTTAGTGGCGGCGAGGTGGGAGTCCAATTGGCACCCTGGGGGTGGTGGTGGTGGTGGTGGTTGGAGGGGGGGTCACTGGACCAGCATCACGCTCCGCTGCATCGTTCCTCGCGCTGGCGCTGAGCCCGGCCGCTCCGCTCCAGGTGTGGACCTCTGACAAGGCGACCTGCAGGAGGCAGCACGGGGGAGCGGCGCTTTAAGCTCCCAATTAGAGGGCGGTGGTGGTGGTGGTGGTGGTGGCGGCGGGGACGAGGTTGGGATTTGGCCGAGGTCATTCGTTCCAGGAGCTGAAACCGCCGGGGGAGGTCTCGACGAACAAAGCGAGGTCATCGCAAAATCCCTCCGCGAGCATTTGTGTTGGCGTGTTGTTGTTGTTGTTTATCCACGTTTCTATTTGCTTCATCGCTGTACTTCACTTCACTTGGTGTTGTTGTTGTTGTTGCTGATATCGTCAAGGAGCGTAGACCACCATCACGCGGTCATCCTTGCAGCGGCGGCGGCAGCGGCTTTTTGGCTGCTCGCCATCGAACAAAGTCGGCGGTCACCGCATCGCGCGCCTTCAGGTGCGCTTGTGCTACCGTCTGGAACGCTCTCTTCCTTCCGATATTCGGAAGCCACTGGAGCTATGCACTTTTAAATCATCATCTAGATTGAGAAATCACTGCTTCGGAAGTGCTGTTTGTGTTTAGTTGGTTATCCTTCCCCGCACCTCCGAGTATCACGGTTGGCTACGTACGGTGCGAAAGATGACCAGGACAGGAAAGTGAGATTCCTGTCCTGGTCTCTTGAGTTCTCGCCCTGGTTCCACAAAATCCACCGCAGATCGTCGGCGCCCCGTTGGACTAAGGCACGCGCGGAGAACTTTATCCTTTCCCGGCGCCACACGGAACTCTCAAAAAGCCATCATCGAGACAAAGCACACAAGAATCGATCAAACCTTCTTGGTTCTTTCGGTAAAGTCACGTAGAAGGGAAATAATAAAATAATAAAAATAAAACATAATAAAATACAATTCTCACGACGTTTCGGCCACAACGCAAACAGCCGTCCTCAGGTGAAGTACCGAGCTGTTGTAAAGAGAGCCCTGAAGTCTGAATTCAGACGCTGTCTTTCCGACAGACTTGTTCTTCACCTGAAGACGGCTGCTTGCGTTGTGGCCGAAACGTCGTGAGAATTTGATCTTATTACGTTTTATTTTTATTATTTTATTTTTTCCCTTCTACGTGACTTTACCGAAAGAACCAAGAAGGCAAGTGGGATGAATTAGCGCCTGTTTCGCACGACGCGGCGTGCGCGGTAATAGAGGCAATCGAAGCAGCGTGCGTCGATCCGCCCGACAGCTACGAAGCTCTACTGACACCTACAGGCAACGAGCAAAGAGGGGGGGGGCACAGCAGCCCGGCGCACACTCGTTAATTGCATCACCGGCCAGGGTCTATCCACCGCTGGATAAATGCTCACCCCCCCCCAATCCTCCCCGCCCACCCTCCCACCACCCGAGCCCCTACTCCAAGCGGACATCCTGCAATGTAAATAAATGTCATCCAGCATCGGGAGCATTGGTGCCCTCCTCGACTGTCGCTCCGCCCTTCGTCCTGTCCACCGACGACCATTCCATCTCCATCGCCTGACGATGACGTCACGCCGGAGACAAGGAAACTCCCCGTCATTATATATTCATGGATCATTATGATCATGAAGATTATTCGCGAGTGTTGAACGTGTTCTAAGGAATCTAACCCGAAGCGGTTGAAACAAAAGCCAGACGGAACTCGCCGTGAGATATACCACGTGACATGCCGTGGAAGAGACACGCCACCGTTTAAAAGTGGCATTTGAGAAAGTTGTACGATATATATCTAACACGAGTCTCTGATGCTGATAAGAACGTGGGATACTTAAATGTCAAACTGGTCCAGGTGACGTACAATTTCAACAATTCTTACGATGACTTTGCAAACAGTCTGGCTATCGTCAGCAGCAGCAGCCATGCTCTCTCCTCTGCTGGTGAATCGGTGCCTCGCCGTGCCGTGTGGGTACACTGGGGTCGTTTGACCATAATTCATCACACCACGAAAGGGCGAACAACTTCGCCGTTGGGAGCGATTTCACACAAAAAAAAACACCACGGTCAAGTCGGTCACAGTAACAAAAATTCGGCCCTCGTTTCAATGAAATGTAAACTGACTGCTATGCAGATGATGCAGTTGAGATGAATGCCAAAAGATAGTAACACTGACAAGACGTCGGCCTGCCGCATTGTGGCTGCCGTAAGTGACGTCCCATGTTGGTGGAATTAACCCCAAAATGTATCTTAAATTACGGGGGGGGGGGGGGGGGGGTGGGGGGGGACTATACACCGACGCTCTCCCTACACCCCCGGCTGGGCCCAATGATAGAAACGAACCTCGTGGGTTCGATTGCATCATTTGTCTCCTGTTGGGATTTGAAACGTCGTAAATATTACCGTGAGTTTTGAGACATCAGAAAATCTACTGCTGGATGGAGGCCTCCCCACGGCGTGCAGGTCATGGGGAGTGATTTGACTATACTTCACCTTACTGGTACAGCTTAACGAAGGTGGGGATCGTGGACGTGGGAGCATAGAAGTACTGCACTGCCCTCTGCTGCCCACGACGTCAGCCCGCAGCAGCCTATGTCACCTGGTATGCATGGTGATCGCTTACACAAGCGCCATCCAGGCTGAACGCTGCTTATCGTGACGAATCCGGCAAGTAATGGGCACATTTGTTTTTGTGTCTGATGTTATATTCATACGTGTATATAGATAAACGATGTCATTATTGGCTTCCTGTTATTATGACTGTAAATACATGTTTCTATTTTCGTTGTGTCTCATTGCATTAGCGTTGTCCTTATTTAACTCATCCCATTAGCCTATTTGGTAAAGCCCATCGCCAACCCGCACGTCATGAGCAGCGTGGTGAAGTATGGGTGAAGCAGCACCCCCCACCCCCCACCATCCACACGGCGGGGAGGAAATCAAAACCTTCATCCAGACTAACAAATAAGCCCCAAACACAAACACGCATCCTTCACCCGGCCTGGAATTAAAGAGCGCGGCGTTGTATGGCGCCCCTTCTTATTATTTTTTCTCCTCCTTCTCCTTCTTCTCCTCCTCCTCCTCCTTCTCCAAAACGCACGTGGATGGCACGCGCGGGCCGCTACAACCCAGCACGCACGCGTGCGTTCATCGGCAACACGCGCACGACGGATGACCGCATGAACAAATGAGTGTCGGGGTGCACCGAAAGCGTCGCAGGCGTTCGCCGCGCTCCATTTCTTTGCGCTCCTAACGATGACCACGGCGGGGTTAACCTTTAGCCGTCCACGCGATCGCCATGTCAGGGAAGAGCTTGTGAGCTGCTGCTGCTGCTTTTGGTCACGGATTCATGAGGCTCCGGAATCTGTCGTCGGTGCACGCTCGGGGTATGAACGGGAGGGGACAGAGTCGCGTGGAACCGAGCCCAGATCTCGTCGCATCTCAGAAGCCAAGCAGGGCTTTTTGAGCCCGCACAGTGCCCGGATGGGCGACCGCTTATTTCCCTCATTAAAATGCCAATCAATTTATAACATTTTTGACAAGCGTTTTTCTGGATTTTTTTGTTGTTATTCTGTCTCTCACTGTTCAAATCAACCTACCATTAAAATTATAGACTGATCATTTCTTTGTCAGTGGGCAAACGTACAAAATCAGCAGGGGATCAAATACTTTTTCCCTCACTGTACAGCAAAAAAAAACTATTGTTGTTGTCCCACCTGATCATGATTGCTTGTGTTGCGATCGAAACGTCGTGATTTGTTTTATTTTATTTTATAACCACGCGACTTTACCGAAAGAACCAAAGAGTATGGATTCCTGCAGTCACGAAAGCTTCAAATCAAGATTGACGTTCTATGAAATTAAATTATTATTATAATTATTATAATAAAATTATTATAATTATTATAATAATAATTTTCCGAGTGCAGCACTTCTACGATTCCCCGTCTATGCTGACTGACCCGACTCCATTGACCCGCATTGACCGGCGCGGAGAAGTTTGGTCAGATAAATTCCACGACCAACTAGCCAGGCGTAATCTTGAATACGAGTACGCTAAGCTATTATTACACAAGTACCACACGTGTGTCACACTACGCTCATCAACAATGCGATAAACGCGACGTTCCCGAACTCATACAAGCACCGTGGGACGTGGCCGTCAATGACGTCCGCAGATATGTATTAACATTTACCAACATTTAACGCACTATTATAACCTTACTCAGCGCTCTCACCCTATTGTGGGTGGCGCGACTTTACTCCGTGAACAAACATCTCCCCCCCCCCTCCCTTTAAATAAATCACAATAACAATTTAAAAAACAACAAAAAAGTTGACAACAAAGGAAGAAAAAAAACTAATCTTTAACAATAAAAAAAGCCCCCAACGTAAGCTCTAACGAAAGTGGCGCGCGCTAATCAAGACGGAACTTGTCAGCTCGGCGCGAGACCCAAAGGGGAGATTACCAGCAGCGCAAATGGGGGGGGGGGGGGGTTGGGAAGGGGAGGGGTCGGGGGGGGGGGATTGGGGGGTTAGGGGGGGTTAGGGGGGTTGGTGGGGGGGAGAAAGAGCCGGCCAACACACGACACACACTATTGACGGACGCTATAAAACAGCTTCCACTTTCGATAGAGCGGTGACGGCGGCTGAGAATAAGGAGGTTCGGGGAGGGAGTGGGGGGGGGCCCGCCACAACAAGTGGCGCTTTGTTCGCGCAAAAACGGCCGCTGCCTCCGGCGCGGGCGTGAGATGACTCCGTGCACGGATTCAACGCCGCCGCCACCGCCTAGCGCGGAAACAAAAAAAGGCACCGCGTTTTATTCCAAACGTCCACACAACCACCACCACCACCACCCGCCTAAATAAAAAAAAATCCCGCTGCGATTACGTCAAGTTCCACAATGAAGTCCTTTCTCCCGGCCGACTGACCCCCCGTGACCTGCCCAACGCCCCCCCCCCTCCCCCCCCTCAAGCCTATCAAGAAGAAGTTGAAACAAAATGTAGCCCCGAGGAGGAGCTGTGAAGTTGGGGATTTCATGGGGACCGTACGCTTTTGTCAGCGACGTGCCACGGGCACCCGTAGCTCGCTGGCGGATAAGCACATTTCACAGCTCTTCCTCTTGGCTCCGCCAGAGAGAGAGAGAGGAGAGCGAGCGAGGAGAGCGAAGGATGGAAGAGCTCCGTGGTTGCTCAGCCACGCGCGCGTGCGGCACACGCATTCCTGCGCAGAAACGCACGCGGACCATTAATGAAGACATCAGCCGCGGAGAGCCGGGCGCTTGGCCGCCGCGTTTAGCGACCACCGTTCGGTTTTTTTTTCACCCCCGCTGGCTCCACGCGTTACCCCGGCCTTGGCAGCAAGATGAATTGTCCCTCCGTGCGTGCATGCGTGCGTGCGTTCCAACGGGATGGTGACAAGTGGATGAGGATGCCAGCGGATCGCTATGGTGGGTGGGGTGTTGAATATACATCCACGTTTTCCGGGGCTCCCCGGTGGATAGTTTATCCCACTGCGCAGCAGCGCCACGCGTTGCTGATGGCACCACCGGGAGACTGACGAGTGGACGTGAGCTGACGCTTCCACGACAACTGGCCGTGTGGACGAGACGAGTGATGGTCGCCAGCGGTGGCAGGCGGGCGGGGCGGCCACCCCTTGAGAGTTCTCGGCTGGGGGCCCTTTTCAAATGTTGGCCACGAGGATCACTTCCCGACGCCGTCGATTGGCTCGCGCACCCAACCTCGACATGAACGTGGAAACATTGGCAGCCAAAATGAAGCACGTCTCTATTTAAATCTCAGGGTCTCTACGCGAGAGTACGGGTGTCTGTGCGAGCCGACGAGTCTCCATCCGTGTGTACGCGTCTCTATGTGAACCCATGGCTTCTCCATTGCGAGCGTTTATTTCAAAGCACGCACCGCCCGCTGCGATCATTCACCGGCAGCTTTCTCAGCTCCCGAAGCCATCCGCTGGCAGGGCTCACCAACCTCCACATGAGCTGTCGAGCGACTCCGGGACCAACAGGACAGAAGAGGAGGGAGATCGCCGCGGGCCTCGGTGCGTCCTCGTTCGAGCGAAGGAGACACGGGGAGGACCCCCGGGAAGGCCCCCGGGAAGGCCCCCGAACAGCCCCCCGAGAACTCCCGAGAACCCCCGGAGGGCTCGCGCGTGTCCGGGGCAATCTCTGCGCGCGGAACCCCTCCCCCCCCCCTAGTCCCTAGTGGTTCGTTAAGCCAGCGGTGTTCACATTTATTGCATCTATTTTTAGGTCTGACGTTGGATTGTTTTTTTGTTATTTAAATGGTGTGTTCTGATTCGTTGTTTTGTGAGTTGTCAACATTTTAGGAGGGATCGTGGTAGTTTGTATGTGTGCATATATATACAGCTCAAGAACGCACCTCCGATTAGCACGGATTGGTCACGTACGGTGCGAAAGAAGTTCAACATGCATACACTTAGCGATTGAACCAAACACAGCCATGTAAAAACAGAGAGGGAGAGATGCCTGCAAGTTGCACCGAGCAACCGACAGAATAACAATAAGGTCAACAATAAGAATAACAATAACAACACGTGCATTACACAATGGGGAATACTACACACAGCGGCAATCCCCCCCCCCGCCTGGCAGACTGATGCCCGTTTGCAGGCAGCTGCTGAGTCACCTTGTGCCACACAGGGGCAGCTGCCACTGGGGATGGGGGGGTGTCCCTTTCAAATGCGTTAAGACGAGATGCGACGCATTAGGAGGGTGCTCGCTTTAACAAAAAAAACACACCACGTCAACAACTAAAATCGTCATCGTTGCAAGAGGAGCTGAGCGGGACGGTTGGCCGGCAGGGTAGAGACTAACGAGGGAGTCGAAGCCAAAGGAGGGAACACGTCCGACGTTCCGGGGCGACCACCACAGAGATGGAGCGACGAAATCAGCTCGCATGTAGGCGCTAGGGTGGTGTGTTAGATGTGTAGGACCGTGAGAGATGGTAACACCTTCCCAGGCCGTTCTTCCAGCAGTGAATTAATCGTAGGGCGCTGCTGTTGATGCTGCTGCTGCTGTTGCTGCTGGTGGTGCTCATGATGCATGTGCTGTATGTTCGACTTATTCCGCATGGTACGTAGTCAACCGCGCTACTCGGATGTGCGGATGATGATGATGATGACTCAAGCAAATTGCAAACCAATGAGGATAGTAAATTGATAGGTGAATATTGTAAGGGGCACTCTGAGACGATCCAGGTCTAGAGCTGCCACCTCCCCCCTCCGCTGTTCGCACAGCAACTCCAGCTGGAATCCAAAAACCGCACACAGCACGCTTCACTCACCATAGTCAGTTTACAACGCGTGTCATTTCCCGCAGCCAGGCCACCAAACCACGGGGACTCCATTTCTTACAGCAACAACAACAACGTCATATCAACCGCATGTTTCTTTAAACGATACGAGAAATTTATCACAGACCATTTAGTCGCGTGAATGACCCTCCCTGCGATGCATTTCGGAACACGTTTAGAGAGGTAACAGTTGGCCCCGGGGCTTGCTGTCCGGATGCTGTGGCATTAATCCCGCACGAGGCCTGGCAGCTGCAGCTGCAGCGCCCAGCTGTTCCAGTTTTCCACTGAAGTCATCCCCACCGGCTGTTATTATCACTTTGCCTTTGTACCTGCACAGCCTCAGCTCGTCTCCATCCGCTCGAACGCGACACGACACCGAGACTCATTCGCCAAATTTCACGGATTCCAGCATCGGAAAGATGAAGTTAAAATTTTTTGGTGGGAGGGTTTCGCCCCGCCCCCTCTCCCCAATAGCTGAAGCTTCGCCGCTCTCATCTTTAGCATCGTGAACATCTGTAACGATCCTCTTGTGACTGACTTTCTTGATTTTCCAGTCTTTCTTCAACCAATGCGGGGACGAGCCTGGATGGGGGTTTGCGCGCTCGCTGAATATCGTTTGGATCGCGGTAACCCGGAGAGGGCAGCTGACTCGTTGCCACGGCCGTAGCGAGGGGTATACTGGACGTGGTATGCCGAGCGCAGCAACATTTTACGGGTAGCTGACACATGGCGCCACGGTGGCGAGATGTTAACTACCTCGCCTGGTATACAGGAGGTCGTGCGTTCGATCCCTACCCTGACGCCTGCTGTATGTTTGCATGGTCTCCCCGTGGTCGCGTGGATTTTTCTCCGGGTCCTCCGGTTTTTTCCTCCACATTTGAAATCACGCGTTTAGAGTCTTTGGCTGCTATGAATTTCCACATGATAAGCCACTTTGTTGAGCTATCTTTTGTGGCTAGGTCGCTTACGAACAGAACTATTCAGCTCAGTGGGCCTTAGCTGATAATACAAATAATAACAATAGTTCAGTGGGCCTTAGCTGGTAATACAAATAATAATAATAGTTCAAGCCCTGGCAATCACCATGCTTAGCAGGTATCATTGGCTGCTGTAAAGGGGGCCATGTGGTTGACAGAACAGGGCAGTGTAGCAAATCCAATGTTGTACCGTACATCAATACGCTCACCACCCCCCGCCCCCCCCCCCCCCCCCCCCCCTTCGACAAACTCACTCTTTTGAGTACGGCGAAGCATGGTGAGCAAATAACCCCCACGACCAGCACTGCGTGGGACAGGCCTCCATCCAGCAGTGGATTGGCAGGAGGCACTATCCGTGTACGTCGCTCATCTGGTATCAATGAGCGAGCAGCAAGTGAGGAACGGCAGATGTTGGAGGCACTGTCGGTATTTTTGGCCAGAGGCAACGTGTTGTGGTGGCCGCTGTGAGTGATTTAAAATTACAAATTTAATTCATTCGCGCTCAGAGCAGAGCCGACCTCAAGGACAACAAAACGTGCCAGCATCGCCAGGCCACTAAGTGAGCCTCGACTCGCACGGAAGGGATTCGACGCCTGCGCGGTGAAATGTGCCCGCCTTGGACACAAATGAATAATAATGCAAACGCGCTTACGGATGGGCGCGCGCGTCATTGCGCTCAGCTCGTCCGTCCTTCCCCGCGCACCTCCGATGAGCACGATTGGCTACGTGCGGTGCCAAAGAAGTTCAACGCACACGTCCGCTTCAGAGAGAGAGAGAGAGGGAAATAATTAACCCGTAAAAACAAAGTTTTTCACTCTAAATCCTTTATATGCGTGGCGGCTAGAGTCCTCTCGTCCTCTGGCTTGAGATGGCTGCCACCTATGGGTCAGATGATTGTCTGCCAGCATTAAGCAATTGGTAATTAAATATTTTTAAAAAATTCCCTAAACAGTGTCAAATTTTGGAAACATTTTTTCACGAAAATTAATTGTCACGCACAACGAATCTGTGTGGAAAATGTCAGCTCGATTGGATCACGGGAAGTGGGTTAAAAAACGACCGAAAGATTTGCACGGTCGTAAGCAAGCAAGCAAGCACGCAAGCACGCAAGCAAGCGAACTTAATATAAAGGATTTAAAAAGACAAGCACGTGACCACAGCACGACGGCGGTGTCCGTGCAGGGGGGAGTTGGCGGTGTGCCGTGTGCCGCACACACGGCAAAAAAAACATTCGGCCAACTCTCAACGTCCTCTGCATCGGCGCGGACCCAACGAAAGAGAAATAACCGCAGAGATCTTTCCCATGGAGTGCGCCGACATCTTCCGCACCGGTTCACCCGTGTTGTTTCTGAAAACACGACCCGTTTTTGGGCTCGTGGGCTCAAAAAACCCGGCCCTGCCGCTGTGTACTTTCCCTAATGGTGTTATTATTGGCCGAGCCGCCGGTTGTGATTGGCTTCGACCGAATGGCTCACTCGTTCACCTTTCGCTAACCTTCTCCACCAATCAGGGGCGGCTGGGTGGGGTGCTTTGGTGGCTCTCGCTCGATGTCTGCGTCCGCCGGAGAGCGACTCGTCCTCGGCGTCCGTGGCAAAGGTCGGTGTTGTCAGCTACCGGCGCATGTCGAAATGCCAAACTCCTGAGTAAACTTTGCTGCCACGGGACGCTGTCTCACCCGATTTCTGCGAGCCCTCCCGAGAAACCGACTCCTGTTTTCCAAACGTCTTTATTTATCTGTCCAAAATGCTCGCACGTCGGCACGAAAAAAATAAAACGCATTTCAAAATATCGCCGCTTTCTTTATTTACTTATTTACTCTGCAATTTGTTTCAATACTCATTGGTTTTTTCGTTAAAGTCACGTGTGTGGAAATAAAATAAATTTGTAATAAACAAAATTAATTTAGATAAAAAAAATATTTTATGTATACAACATTTATTTTATTTCCACATACGTGACTTTACCGAAAAAAGCAATGAGTATAGTAATTTCTGCAGTCACGAAAGCTTCAATTCTAGATTATTGTTTTTCTAATCTACGAAATATACGAAGTGGAAGGGGCTCCACGCAACTTTAAAAAAACATTTTTTGAACGCATCGCTCCCGAGGGAGGCGGCAGAGCTGGCTGGCTGGCTCGCTCGCTCCGCGTCCCGGGAGACAAACTCGAAACGGGGGGGGAGGGAGGGGGGCTTGGCACCCGGAGCGGAACCAGAACCCGGGCAGACAGACTCCGCGTAATTCCCAGATTCTCACGACTCCACGCGTGGCGTGGCCGGCAAATGGTACTCGCCATGTCCGTCCCTATCATTGTAGTGAAGATTCTGGGACAGCAGCAGCAACAACAACAATGTGCCCATGATGATTCAGGAGCAGCCCTGTTGCACTTAATTATATAAGGGTTTTGTCTTTAAGGGTTTTCTCTCTCTTTCCACCGCCCATGATCACCTGCCCCCTTTCTCTCTGAAGTGAATCAACTATTTAAAACTATTTTTATTTTACCACATAATGCCCACTGAGCTATGTAGCTTTTATTTTCCAGAAGCAACCTGACCACGAATGATAGCTCAACAAAGTGGCGTGAAAATGTTTCGCAGCTAAATACTCTAAACGCGTGGTGATGTCGATTCTAAATGTGGAGGGGAAAGCCGGAGGACCCAGAGAATAATCCAGACGACCACGAGGAGAGAGACACCGCAAAACTCCAAATATACAGCAGCAGGCATCAGGGTCTGGATCGAGCCCGCTAACACCTGTATACCAGGCGAGGTAGTTAACATCTCATAATCGTGGCAAGATTAAATAAATAATAAATATGCCAGCCTCTTGGGATGCGGCCTCAATAACGTTACAACTGTACTGTATCGTGATTTGAAATCCACCTCATATTGGACGCAAGTCAGCACCAACAACACAATTTGCGTTTATAAAATAATATCAACTGCGAGCCCCACGCATATCGGGGCCGCTGTATACATCGCGGGGATTCGCACTGTTGTGAATGCTGCTTCGGGGCTGCTGGGTTAAGAGATGAAGATGAGACGAATGTGCGAATATCAGACGCTTCGCGGAGAAGAGCCAACCACGGCGTGGATTTGACGAGGGGCAGGGGGAGTCGAAGAAGAAGAAGAGAGCTTACGACGACGCGGGCAGTCGAGAGAACGAGGAGCGGACCTCCTGGCGCACATCGGCAGTGCGGGCCTCCAGCGAGAGACGGAATTCCAAACAACGCGAGCAGCTGCGACGGAGACTGCGTAACCCCCCCAACCCCCCCCCAGCCCACCCCCCACCACCGCCCCCCCCACTTCGAACGGAGGTCGACCGGCGGCTTCGACAGGCGGCCTTGGTTACTGCAGCGGAGGGCACGCGGAGGGGAGCGGAGGGGAGCAGAGCGAGATGACATGCAGGGTTGGAAGGGTAGCCGAGGGTTAGGGGTGGGGGCTGGCGGGGAGGGGGGAGGGAGGTGAGGTCCCTGCCGAGACTCGGAACAACATTTGGCTGCTGGGTCGGTTGGGAGTTCCCCTGTGGGAGGTCTCTGGACTTGAGCCCTAACAGCCACAGCCCGCACGCGGGGACATTGCCACAGCTGAAATTCGGCAAGGGCCCCCGATCCGCACCCCCCACCTCCCCCCCCCCACTATTTACCCTCTCGCTCCCGTGTCGCGTTTCGTGCTCCTGCCTTCAACCGCTTGCAGACGTTGTCGGTGGCTCGTGGCGACGAGAGGGTGGTCGGCCCATCCCTTTGCGTCCTGGGTAGTTTATTTTTTTGTATTTATGTTACGCGTGCGTTCGTATCCTGTGCAGGTAGGGTCCGGTTCAGAGACGGGGCATGGCTGGGGGCGGAGACATACGGGGACATAGGCACGCACACTCTGACAACAAAGGCAAACACAAAGATGACCCGCATAGCCTTCACAGACTGTTGGGGCAAGTACTGTTAGCGAGCACATGTCTCGGCCTCGCTGTGCGCTGCGTTGCACCACTATCCGAGTAGTTAACCTCGCATTCAATAAACCTTCAGAGCCAGGGTGAACATCCGACTCCAACGTATTTAATGAAAAGAACGAGGTAAAACTGATGGAAAAACACAGCACAAAATACAGCATATGTTAACAATTGCAATATCAATAAAATGAATAAACACTCCAGCATCATAACATTGTCTTAAATAGCATGTAACTCAACAATAGGTCGTGAATGGACCAGGCACCTACATTAGCACTGAAAAGCTATACAACAAGAGAATAAGCTACTGTGTTAAATAAGGTCACTTTGTGTAATCACCATTCTACAGCCTAAATGTACAGCGCTGCACATAACACTGAACTGTGGATGAAATACTTCTTCATCCTTGCTCTCAAGAACGCATTAAAGTTACATGGGCACAATTCTGGCTCGACTTATCCAACTACATATAACATTCACAATAATGCAAGTGGCAGGCTTCGTTGTTAACTAGGCCTCATTCATCATTACAATTTAACAGCAACTCCTTCTTCTAGAGGAGGGGCTGCTTCAGCGTGACTACTGTCAAATATGTTTTTCATGAAGGATACAAAATGAGGCTTCATCTCTGGTTTCTTGTCCAAGGTACAGCGCAATGATTTGAGCCGTGAGGGGGCTTGCTCTCTATTGATGGGTAACCGGCATCTGGGATTACGAAATGGCAGAGGCGCAACCCAACTGTTTGACTAATCTTGGAATAACTCTGTCCATTATTTTCAATAATTCTTCATCCTCTAGCGATGGAGCAGGTTTGTTGTCGTCCTTCATTGTCACCAACACCGTATGTCCAACATCATCTTCTAGTGTTTCCAGCATGGAGGTTTCTTCGTAAGTCTGCACGGTACAGCCTTGACTTCTCTCTTCGAGTTTATCTTTCATCGTGAAGTGGCTGGAGCACGGCTTGAAGAGCGACATGCGTCCGTTCGTGAGCACACTTGTTCTGAATGTGCTAATGCGGTCTGGTTTGTGTGTTCCATTGAGACACCCCTGCCTTGCCTCATGGCGTCGAGACCCTTAACTCGTAACTTCCTGGTCACGTGATCAAACGCAACACCATCATATTAGGAAGTTCCCGTGTAAATACACTCCCATATTTGCCATGGGGCAGAACAGCACATATGAAGGCATGCACGGCACACGAGGGGTGGGTGGCCAGCTTTACGCCCTGCCGCCTTTGTCTCCCCAGTGATGATGTTTACACATCGCACAAGGTATTCATTTGAGGCTGAGTCGACCTAGGGGAGGCCAATGACTGGTTCAAATAATTGTCACTGGTGTTGGTGGTGGCCGAGTCGCTGGGTTCATAAGTGCAGCGCGCTAACCGCTACACTACCGCACACATACCGAAAAAAATACAAAGATCCCCCATATAGCCTCAACAGACTGATGGGACAGGTTCTGTTAGCGAGCACCTATTAAGGCCCGAACGGTAAACGAGGGTGTGGGTGGCCAGAACCACGCCCGATCGCCTTTCCACCGTGGCGATGTTTTTACACACCACACCAGGTACTCATTTGAGGCTGAGTCGACCTAGGGGAGGCCCAGGATCGGTTCAGATAATCATAACTCGTGTTGGCCGTGAGCGGGAATCGAAACTCGGGTCGCCGGGTTCGTAGCGCAGCGCGCTAACCGCTACACTACCGCTCACACACACACATGCACATGCATGAACACACGCGTGCACACATGTACACACACACACGTACGCGTGCTCTCTCTCCCACCCGCTCGTACGCAGCCGCTCCCCGCTGTGCTGGAGCTCGCTGCATTTTCTGCATCCCTGACTTCAACCCCCACTTGCAACCACGTGTCCTCTCACTTAGAAAAAAAAATACGTAATAAAAATAATAAATAAGTGGATTTCTAGATATATATTTAATTATATAAGAGTGAAATATAGCGGATAAGTGCCATCTACGCTGTCTGTCCCATCCGCAGATTTTGTTTTGTTCCGAAGATGCTCGGACCTCATGAAAACGCTGACTCTGCTTTGTGATCACTGTAATATTTATCGCCTTCAAGTACGGATGTTAGGCTGCTGCCAGTTGGATTTATCTGTTCATTGTTGCGGCGTAACAAATGTGTGTACCGAGACATTTTAAATGAGTGCGAAAACATTCTTTGCCCAGTGTGTTGGCCAAGAGGTGGTCTTTAGGACTGGAATTCTAAACTCTAAGATCAACAGAGCGACGATAAATCACGAGTCCAGTGGAAGGAAGCTGCTTAGCAAAATCCACTCGTGTTGTCTTAAGCCGGGGTATACGCAACTCAACACGATGTGCATTCGTCACCACCACCACCAACAGCCTCAGCAGCAGCAGTAGCCATGAGCGATCCACCGCTGGATGAAGGCCTCCCCAAACCGTCACCATCTCTCACGACCCTGCGATGCAACAATACAACGAGCACCAGCGCAATAGATTCATTCGCCGTTCCATCTCAGCAGCGGACGTGCCCTCTCTCTCTCAAATGGAGCTTCTCCTTGCCTTGGCTGTCACTTCATCGTGAGTCTCGACATGTCCTGCCCAAGCCCACTCACACACTTTCTGTGGATGAGACGAAGCAGCCTGATAGAACGAGTCCTCGACACCGGTGAAGGCATCGGTGAAGTTTTACGGGATCTTTATGAACGTATGCATGTTGAACTTCTTTCGCACCGTATGCAGCCAATAGTGTTTATTTGGTAGATGCTAACTAAAACGGTGGTAGCTACAGAAGAGTGATAAGGAAGTGACTGACGGTCACCGGATCGCGTGCTTTCCGATGCTCTTCTGCGGCCGTCTGGAACGCTCTTCCTTCCACTGTTAGGAAGCCACACTTTTAAATCTAGATTAAAAACTAATTTCTTTAGAACTGCTTTATGTGTTTAGTTTGTTGTCTTTGCCCCGCACCTCCGATTAGCACGGTTGGCTACGTACGGTGCGAAAGAAGTTCAACTTACATCAGTGTCCTTCCGTCACTGTCGCCGATTAGACATCAGTTAGGGCCGACACACATTTGTGAAACCATTGGCTTTGACAGCACGATGGGATCTTTTCACATGTGTGTATTGCCAGGGAGCTAATCTGAGGTGCGGGGAAAAGACAACAATCGAAACACAAAACGCAGTTTAAAAAAATTGCGTTTTCTATCGAGATTTAAAAGTGCACAGCTCCAGTGTATTCCCTGTATCATAAGGCAGAGCGTTCCAGACGGCCGCAGAAGCGCATCCGAAAGCGCGCGATGCGGCGGCCGTCTTTGTTCGATGTCCGAGCCAAAATCCGCTGCAGCGAGGTGTTGGGGGGGGGGTCATTCGTGGCAAGCACTCTGTGTGCGTAACGGGTGCGGCAACAAAGCGAAGCAGCCGCCGTGGCATGCCCCGTGTGACCTACATAACGCGGCGGAGAAGAAAAAGAAGAAGAAATGCCTTCAACTGAGCGCCTCGGGCGGGTGGCAGAGCCGGAACGCACCGCAGCCGACGCAGCCGACACAGCCAACACGAACGATGCATATTCTTAGGTTTTTTCGGTAAAGTCACGTAGGTAAAAATAAAAAATAAAAGTCAAATAAAAATAAAATAAAAAATCACGACGTTTCGGAGGCAACACAAGCTTCCGTCTTCAGGTGGAACAGTCACAGCACGATAGCTGTATCAAGTGATAGCTGTATCAAGTGATCATCACTTGATACAGAAATCACGACGTTTCGGAGGCAACACAAGCTTCCGTCTTCAGGTGGAACAGTCACAGCACGATAGCTGTATCAAGTGATAGCTGTATCAAGTGATAGCTGTATCAAGTGATACAGCTATCGTGCTGTGACTATTCCACCTGAAGACGGAAGCTTGTGTTGCCTCCGAAACGTCGTGATTTTTATTTTATTTTTATTTTACTTTTATTTAAAAAAAAAAATTACCTACGTGACTTTACCGAAAAAACCTAAGAATATGAATCCTTGCAGTCACGAAAGCTTCAAATCTAGAACGACCGATGCAGCCGACGCAGCCGACGGTGCTGAACGGACGACGCGTGGAGCGAAATCGTCGCGGGCATCCAAGTGGCGGCCGGGGGGGGGTACCACCCGCCGGTTCCCCTCTCGCCGAACGCCAAAGCGGCGAAGGTGGCAGCGAGATTGTGGGGGGGGGGGGGGCGAAGAAACTGGCGAGCTCGTGTAAAGTGTTGTCGGATCAATAGGCGCTAAAATGCTTAGATTGTTCGCTCAATTAGAGTGAACACGAGCGTACGAAAATAGGTGAGGTGGGTGGGGGTAGGTTACTCGCTCGTCGATTCGGGGGGGAGTCGAGAAGTTATTCACCGTTCACACTTTGGTCTGCTGCAAACACTACAACTGTTGACGAGTGCTCTGGCCTCCCGATAATAACAACAACAACAATCATCATAGCATCGTGTGAAAGAGTATGCCACGCGGTAGTGAACGTGGCGTCCTTAGCGACGTGCACGACGCCGTCTTCTCATCTTATATTTATATAGAGCGTTCTTATCCAAGGCGCTTTACACAGGTTATGAGTGGTAACAATTAGGGTAGCTCAAAGTGATATGGTGAATAGGTATGGGGTAATGGGGGGGGGGCGCCTGGTCGCAGTGGCAGTCACACGTACCCATCGGAGGCCGTCGGACTGCGAGAAGGGCTGCGTGCAGAACGAGAGAGAGCGAGAGAGTGAGCGAGAGAGGTGAGCGAGAGGTGGGGGTTTACATAAAGCAAAGTTATTATAAAAAAAAAAATTACGAAATGATGAACGAAGCAAAGTGCCGACTACACCGAGCATCTTTTTGTTTCCACTGATCGTAAAAAAAAAGAGAGAGAGGGGCGAAACCGACAACCCGTCCATCGCAGTTCATCGGCCACCTGCCGGCCAGCCCATGTCGGTTTTGCCGCGTCTCTGGAGATGGCTGTCGTTCGAGCGACGTGGCGTAGCGCGACTTTCGCGGGGCGAGAGCCGTGGGCATTGCGCCCGGCGCTAATCCAGCGTTCGTCCTCACGATCGTTCGCGCGCGAGTCGCCGTTGGAATGCTGCCCCGTTATGTTCGGTGAGGGCACTGGACTTTCCGCGCAGAGGTCACCGGTTAGATCACCCGGCGGGGCAGTTGAAATAATAGGCGAATGTCTTTAACCACCCACACGTTCTGCCCACCAAGCAGTATGAATCGGTATCACACGGTTTAATTTTTATTATTTTATTACTTCCCTTCTACGTGACTTTACCGAAAGAACCAAGAAGATGAATCCCTGCAGTCACGAACGCTTTAAATCGAAGCTTTAAATCGAAATCTCACGGTTAGTTAATCGACAGGTCACGTGTGGTGGGATAAAGTGCGGGGTGCTTCTGCCTCTTTCACGGTGCCGTCTGGAAGAGTAGGCCAAATACCCTCTGAAAGGGCTTTCTCTCGAGCTCACTCTCTTGGAGGGCCCTCCCGCCAGCGGCGGCGTGAGCGAACAATTTGCGGTGACGCACATTTACATTTTTAGTTCACGTTTGTTTTCAAATTTTTTTACAAAATATTTATCTTTTCATCGTAAATCTACGACGTGGTGCAATTAAATGGCCGCGAAATGGGGTCGCGTCTCGTGTGCCCGCGGTGCGCGCATGCCTCCACTCACGTGTTCCGTCGCGGTACAGGGCGACTGACCCAGATACGGGAGTAGCCGCGTCTCCATGAATATGTATGCCCCCCCCCCCGCCCTGTTAGGTCCTTCACAGGCCATTCATAACTGTCGTCTCTCCTGCGCCAGCCTCCGCGGCCAAAATAGAATGCATATTGTTGAACGACCTCTTTTTTTCTTCTTGGTTCTTTCGGTAAAGTCACGTAGAAGGGAAATAATAACATAATAAAAATAAAACATTATAAAATACAATTCTCACGACGTTTCGGCCACAACGCAAGCAGCCCGCCTCAGGTGAAGAACAGGGCTGTCGGACGCTGTCTTTCCGACAGACCTGTTCTTCACCTGAGGACGGCTGCTTGCGTTGTGGCCGAAACGTTGTGAGAATTATTTGAATATGTTCTATTTTTATTATTTTATTATTTCCCTTCTACGTGACTTTACCGAAAGAACCAAGAAGATGAATCCCTGCAGCCACGAAAGCTTTAAATCGAGACCTCTTTTGTGTTTCTTTCGCGGGCGGACGTGGCAGCCACTACTACTCGCTGCGTGCGGAAAGTCATTTTTTCGCGGAGACAATTTGGGGAAAAGGGGGGGGTGATTATATTGCGGACGGGAATAAAGTTACAAGAGCAATCTTTTGCTCAACGACGGGAAAGCGCGACTCTTCGCATTGCGTGCATTCTTTGACACACAATTAATAACTCGGCGAGAGAATAAATTAAATAAGACATATTGCGCACGCCTGTGTACACATATATATATAGTTGAAAGTGTAAACACACGATGCTACGTGTTACAGAGGGGCGTGCATGCGGCTACAATTTATTTTGAAATTTCCCTCGAGCTTATTTGGTCAGAGAAGAACAAAGCGCACGCGGTCTTCCATAATTAATGGCCCATATTCCTCAGCGTTTGCCATGGACGGATGCTGCCGCGATGATGAAATGGCTCACACACAGCACTTACAACCTCGGGGTCACCAGTTCGATTCTATCGCCGGGCGCGGCAGCTGAAGCAATGGAGCAGGTTTCTTTAACCCCCCCCCCCACCGACCCCCTCCCTCCCCCTCCACCCTCCCCCCAGTCTCTGTCCACCAGCTGTATAAATGGTCGCTCCACGGCAAGTCGATGGGCAGGTTGCGCGCGGTGGGGTAAACCGTGGGTAACTCCCGCCTCTCATAAGACGGCTGGCAAAGCGTGGAAGAGTCGCGAAGAAGAGGCCAGCAATGCCTTCAAAGGCATCCACCTCGTGGAGGTGTTTCTGCCAGCAAGTGGCATGAGCAAGCAATTGCAGGGCTGCACCTGAATCATTTACCTTATCGTAGACACAGGTGTCTGTGTGGGCCAAGGGATTTGGCTTTCACCACTGC
This sequence comes from Lampetra planeri, assembly GCF_965212315.1. Classification (NCBI taxonomy): domain Eukaryota; kingdom Metazoa; phylum Chordata; class Hyperoartia; order Petromyzontiformes; family Petromyzontidae; genus Lampetra; species Lampetra planeri. Next base: position 1,883,665 of record NC_136145.1, on the reverse strand, counting down.
GCTCGTGACCACTGGACTGCCTCTGGCCTCGAAATGAGGTCTCAGTAAAGTAAACAAAAAACACTTCCACTTACCAAGATTCAACAATTCCGAGCGGGTCACAATGAAGCGACGGCTGCTGCCTACTGTGTGTGCCACCATCATCATCATAAGCGACGATCACTCCGCTGCTGGACGAAAACCTCCCCAAGTCGTCGGCATCTCTCAATCCTCGCGGGCACGTCCCGTTCCTCGGCCGCCACTCCATCGCCATTCCCGATCACCGAAGGCCGACGCGTACGGTGCGAAAGAAGTTCAACGCACGTGCACGTGCCTGCACACGCCGCATGCCCAAGCCCCGCTTACGGTTTGAATGACACCCAACCCTGGGCGCGTGCTCCAATCCGGTGCAAATGTCGAGCGTGCACATTTATGGGGACTCCACGTGGAGCCGAACGCATCTGAAGGGACGCGGTGCGCACAGCGCATACACCGCGCCGCGCGCTTGCTTGCTGTAACATATGGCGCTTTAATATGCGATACGCTGCCATATGGCGCAGCGGCATATGGCATTGTTGCCATAAAAGCGACAGTTGGGGAAAAATGTCTTCTCCGGTATATCCACTTAGGAATATCTAATATTTTGTCAACCTCAATAAACATCATTTCTCAGGCAACCTTTTAGCTGGAAGTCATATTATTCGGGAAGGCATGCACCACTGACTTTGAGTTATTTTGTCCTGTAAACCGTGCTACACCAGTTTTCAAAACAAACACGTTTCGGCCGTTCCCAAACCACCAGACACGAAGCCGTGTGCAGCTCTTTCGTCAATCCACTGCTGGATGAAGGCGTCCCCATGCCGCCTCGGTCATCGGGGATTTTTTCTTTGACCATACTTCACCGCGCTGGTCAGCGCGGGTTGACAGAGAAGGGAGGGCGGCGCCGATGCTCGCCGGCGCCAGGGAGCAAACCCGGGTCACTGGGTCTGCAGCACAAGTGCGGCTCCACCACTGCTCCGCCGAACCGCACGGGAATAACAACAACAACAACAAACACATTTTCTTTAAAACCCAATGAAACAAACCCACGACGAGAGCTGAAATTGATCTTTTTTTTTTCACCCCCCGCGCACCGCGGTTCCCGTCTCCCGCGCGCCACCAGCTGCCGCTCCGACATTGCGACCTGTAAGGCGACGAGGAAGAGCTGTCGCCGCTGGGATTCGCATCACCGTGGCGACACGCGGTGTGGCCACGGGGATCGCCACCCCCGGTGCGTCCCGTCACCTCCTCCCTCCTCCTTCCTCTTCTGCTCGGGCCCCGCGTGTGCAGGGCACGCGGGGCGGCGGTGGGTGGTGGAGCGGGAGGGGGAAGAGGTCGCACGGAGGTCACGGCGCTCTCAGAATGCCAATGCCACCGCTGCCACCGCGACGGTTTTGCTGCCGCTGATGCTACACAAATAACATGGGGCCCCGCTGCTTTCCCGGCTCAAGACCTCCCCGTCGTTCCTTCTGTCTGCGTCTGACTCTGTCTCGCTCGTAAATAAAATAAATATTCCATCAAAATTTTTTTTTTTTGGGAGCAGCGTTTTGAGATTGCGATTCGCAGTTTAGACGCTCTGCGCGAATTCACATCGTGCTGTATCTGAATTGTCAGCGTGCGAATTAGGGCTGCCTATACCTGAGCACCAGAAGAGGGGAGGTCTAATTGTAAACACATTGTCTTGAGTGGTGTGTGCTTGCTATCATTACTATTATGATGCCACAACTGACAAATAGTGGGGCGTTTAATGTCCCGGGAAGACTTTGAATTTAGGTCAGCAGCTGCCATCGAAGAGAGGACGTCCTGAGCAAACGAGGGCAGGCGGGAAGCCCGAACCCGCTCCGCTCCTGCTAAACAGGCTCCTTGCTTCACTTGACATCACGTGACGTGCACATTCCGTGACGACTCCGCCCGTCACCCCAAAGGTCCGCGGGTTATTTTTGGTCCCACCCCAAAAAAAATTGATATCGATTGCGGTATTGAGACGACGATACCATTCGGACATCTCGAGAAGTTGTGCGTCCGCAGCGGTGGCGAGGTGTTATCTACTTTGCCTGGTATACAGGAGGTCGTGGGTTCGATCACGACGCTGACGCCTGCTGCTGTATATTTGGAGTTTACTTGTCTCTCCGTGGTCGCATGGATTTTTGTCCAGGTCTTCCGGTTTTTCCCTCCACATGTAGAAACATGCGTTTCGAGTAATTGCTTTAAATTTGCACGTGATAAGCCACTTCGTTGAGCTATCATTTACGGCCAGGTCGCTTCTGATAAATAACGATATTGCTCAGTGTGTCTGACAACAGCTGGAACAAAGGACGCTCAAACCATGAATTTCGTGCTCGAGAATGGCCCACGAACTGGATATCGCAAAGCAACATCTGAAATTCGCCTGAGTGACCTCTTTTCCACACTGTCAGGTGCAGCACTGTCCCACCTGCTCTGCTACTGAGAGTACGCAAGCAACATCGCATAACAGTCAAACAGACATCGGGTTAGTTTAACACGTAGGCTTTCGCGACCAATATTATTCATAATCAACGTTTTTGGGTTATATCGCGTTATTTATAAATGTGTCGTAACCCTCCACCACCCGACACGGCCAATCAGCAAAAAAGTGTCACGATACCAGCGAAACGTCGTACTCAAACATTGTAAATGTTGTGGTTTCACGCTTCAACACACCGGTGGGCTAAAGCAGTGAACTATTTGTCTTTTGTCAACGTGACACTTTTTTACTGATTGGCCGTGTCGGGTGGTGGAGGGTTATGACACATTTATAAATAACGCGATCTAACCCAAAAACGTTGATTATGAAGACATCGGATTGTTTTGTGCCGTCATTGACGACAGGGCTGAGACAATCAACGCGGATTTATCACAGACGGATGGAAAATGGATTCGAACACAGGTTCTTAGCAGCGCTGGCTGTGCACTCTAACCTCTCAGCCACTGGTCGCCTACACGCTGAGTCTATATTTAATTGAAACACATTGGGAGTGGGGATAATTTTATTATTATTGATATCAACTGCTGGTTACCGAGCAAAACGTGTGGTGAGCTTTGAGGTCAAAGGGTCACGGCGAAATGAAAGGGGGACGATCGTTCCATTGGTGAACCCCGCTGCGAGATCACCGTTGGATTTTTTGGTTGTTGTTTTGTTTCTCTACACGACGGGCCTGAGGTGGTTTCGTTGTTTAGCGGCGCTGTGTTCAACCAGCCCGCCCCACAGCCTCAGTAGGGTCACCCACCCGTGCGTCTGCAAGGCTGAATGACTGCGTTTAGAGCCACGGGTCTTAATGACAGAGACAGAATCAGAGGCCATTTACTCGTAAATGTACGCATACATTAAAGCGGATCTCACCCAAAAACCTCTATTATGAATAATATTAGTCGTGAAAGCCTGCTACGTGTTAAACTGACATCATCTGAATCTTTATTTATCCCGGAGAAAACCGATGAGCAAAGGGGCTCTCTTTCACAGATGTCCTGTGGGTGTCGGTCAAACAGTTAAAAAAAAAACAGTATTTACAAAAACAATAGGAGTGCAAAGGTAAGAACATGACTAGAAATAACAAAATAAACTAAAACTCAACTTTGTTTTACCAGCTAAGGCCCACTGAGCGATATCGCTTTTTTTCAGAAGCGACCTGGCCACAAATGATATCTCAACGACGTGGCTTATCACGTGGACATTTATAAGAGCCAAATGCTCTAAACGCACGTTGATTCTAAATGTGGAGGGGAGAACCCGGAAGACCCGGAGAAAAATCCACGCGACCACGGGGAGAGAGACACACAAACTCCAAATATACAAACAGGCGTCCAGGGTCGGGATCGAACCCATGCGCTCCTGCATACCGGACGGAGGGAGTTGACATTTCGCCCTCAAAGATCAACGTCACCGCAACAGCGCGGCCAAGTTATGCTCGCTGCAACGGCTGCGAGTGGCAGCGGCGTAGTGGGGATGGTGCAATAAATTAATTGGGTTCATCTCCCCACCCCACGCTCCCATTTACAATTCCCCCCACCCCACCCCATCCCACTCCCCTCCGTCGTAGTCGAGCGCCTTGACCTCTCTGGCCACGATAGCTACGCCCGGGGCTTACGTTTAGCCGGCGATTTTGCGTCCGAGTGGGCGGACGAGAAAATACGTCTGCACCCGGCACACCACATCCACAATGCCTCGCACCATCGCCCATCGCCGTGTCGATACGAGTAGCCGCGCGCCACTTGCACCAGTCTACCAGCGATCCCTGGGGAATAATCGGTGAGAAGGACATGAAACCCCCACTGCGGAGGCGGGCATCTGCGACACACACACCAACAACAACAACAATCGTCAATCGCCACTAAGTTACGGTCACGTCACCACGGCGCTCGTACCAGGCTATGTGCACTTTAAGGCCACGCGAAGTGCCGGAATGTCCGCTGGCATGAGGTCACGAGACAGACCCAGGTGCCATGTGTTGACTGGTTGAGATGACTGGCAGAAACACCACCTGTGCCCCCCCCCCCTACTGTGCAACACACACACACACGCACGTGCGCACACGCACGCCCGCGGTTAGGTCACCAAAATCTTCGGCAGGTTGCGCCCGCCGCGAGGGGTGGGGGCGGCTCGTAGGTGGCACCCATGCGGGGTTTTCGCGAATCCGAGCGTGGCCGTTGACGAGTGTCATCAAGAGGAGATATCTGAGGTCTTCGGGGGTGGGGGGTGGCTCCCCTCCCTCACCTCACCTACTCTGTGCTTCTGTCCGCGTGTAATGGATCTGTCAGAAAGCGGCGTGACATGTCGGTGGGCAAGGCACCCGTAATCACACGGGCCCGCCCCCGTGTGAGCACACACACACACACAGATGCTCGGTACAATATATATCAGAAACAAGCTGTCACAGAGGAATGGAGCTATCACGGCCCAGCCAGCCATCACGCCATACATCACTTACTCAGAGCAACCATTCCATTAGCATTTGTCGATTCTCTGTAGGAATGCGGTTCAAGATGTCAACAGGGCTTAGATGATCGGTATTATTCTTGCAGACTCATAATGACAGCGTGATTTGTACGCGGACTGTCAGAGTTAAGGAGCCCAGCCGGAGCGGCATCGTGGGCTAAAAACAAGCAAAATAAAATGTTGTGTTTTCATGTCTGTGTGTGTAATGTATCAAAGAACGACGGATTTAACAGCATCTTAACAGAGGCCTCGTGTGCAGGAGGTTGTTATGCTTATACGTGGGCCGTTAGATACAATTTCAATTACTCTAAACACAACTCTGAGTAGCAATGTATTGTATTAATCGCAAACCTGGACTAAAAAAAAACCGAATAAATTGGCTGAGTGTTTTTTTTTCCTCTCTCTTCTCTGCACCGTGCTTCATTATGCATTCTATAAACCACTTTGCAGGGTGGGGCAATAGGGGAAAATGTGATTCAGTGAAAATTAAACAACATTAGCGCTGGTTGTTTACAACAAGAATCACGCCGATGTTCTGTGCGGGAGTAATGTAACGTGCCTTTTTTTTCCTCCTTCTTCCGTGTGCCATTAAAACACAAACACTTAGTACGCTCACGTAATTGCAGCAACCGCGCGCTCGCGGTTCATTAAATAATGCAGCAAGGGACAAAACGGCTACCGCAGTTGGGAAAACGGCGAAATGATACGACGGAGTGCAGCGATGGCGTCGGATTTTTTTTATATTACCCCCCCACCACCACCATCCTGCACACTCTCTCTCTCTTCCAACCAACCCTTATATAAAGTTAAATACATCAGTCTCCTTCACAGACCAGTGGACACGGGGAGAGAGAGCCGTCAAAATGTAGAGAACGCGTGTGTGTGTGTGGAGAGAGAGAGTGAGAGAGAGAGAGGCCTTGTGTTGAGGGCCTTCCACGATTCACGGCCACGGGATCCTTCGGCGCGTAATGGATCTGTCAGAAAAGCAGCCCCGCGTGTCAGCGGCACCAAGGCTCCAATAATTACACGGCACGAGCCACACGGAAACACGCTGCCGCCGCCGCCGCCGCTACGATATATATAACAGAAACAAGCTGTCGGGGAAAGCAAGAGCCATCACCGCCCAGCCAGCCGTCACACAATACATCACTTAGCCGGCGCCGCAGACAACGTGGCCCATTACGCCTCTTTAATATCTTTTGGCCTCTATTAAAAGGGCAATTTCACATATTGTCAGCGAGCTCACAACCCTTAAATTGTCGGTTGGATCAACCATTGTGCGCAGCAGCAGCAGCGGCGGCAACAACACACACAACACAAAACAGAAACATACAAACCGCAGCCGATGCCTGATCTTCCGAGAGAGGAATTTTAAAAGGGTCCGCCCGCTTCTTTGCCGCTGTGCGCGTGTTGGGTTTTTATTGTTGTTGTTGTTGTGTTCCTTTTAACGGCCCTCCACGGGATGAACTGGAAAGGCGCCGCGACTGAAACGTCGTCACGGAGCCTTCCCCGTGAACATTTGAAGAGTCGATCTGTCACAGGAATGAGCGACGCGTCCAGTGAAAGCCTCATTTTGGATGATTAAATGATCGGTCGTGTTGTGCTCAATTCGAGGAGGTGTACAGATCTGTCAGCGGAAACGTTGGAGGTTGGTGGTGGGGGGGGGATTGGTGGGGGGTGCCGGGGGGAGGGGGGCTATGTGAGAATCGGCGGTAGGCAAAGGTGGTGATATGAAATTTCTACCTCATTAGCCACGGAAGTTGGCTCATTATAACAAGAATAATAAAATAATAAACTACAGCCCTATGTTAATTTACTACTGAATGAAGGCCTCCTACCCCCATGCCACGTCCGTCAATGGGGTTTGCTCGACCATACTTCACCGTCCTGGTCACCGCAGGTTGGCAAAGAGAAGGCCCAGGACCGCTTCGCCACGGGTATTAGCGGGGGTCTGAAATCGAACTTGGATGGACGGGTTCGTGCCAGGTTCACAGCTGCAGATTCACGGCCACCGCTCCACTTGTGATGTTAGCCATTCCGCTACATCGAGCACTCGACTAATCTCATTTCGTACGAATTGACGATTACAACTTGTCTCAATTATACTGCTGCTCTATGGGAGATATGAAAATGAAAGTTGACAATTATGGCTTCTAACTATAAAATTAAAATAAATACGATAACCATCAGTTTTGCATTTACGAAGATGATGGGGCCAGATGTTAACTACCTTGCCATGTATACAGGTCGTGGGCTCGATCGCCACCCTGATGCCAGTGTAGTTAGTCACTTCTGAGACGCTAATAGTAGGAGGCGACACACGTTTATTCTACACATCTGGACACTGTTCACACACGGGGTAACTATAAACGGGTCAGAACAGCCGGGCAACGCTGTCTGACCCACGACGCTCGAGACGAAAACCGACAGACAGCCCCGATCAGGCCTCGGGACTTCCCTTTTATCCCCCCCCCCCCCCCACGGCATGGTCTGGCTCCGCCCTCGGCCACACCCCCTTCTGGAATCTACCAGAAGGTTTTAGGTCACCTTCCACGTGTCCCCCGCCTGGCTCCGCCCTTGACCACGCCCCCTTTTGGAACCCACCAGAAGGATCTGGGCTATACCTCACGTGTCCCCTCGGTCACCTTTGCCCCACATCCATTACCCCGGCCGATCACGTGCTCCACCAGCCGGCCGGGGGGCCACGTCCTCAAATGCCCCGTTCTGCCAGCAGCCAGCGCCACGCAACCTGGTGACCCACTCCGTGGCATTGCTCTGCTGGCAGGTCGGCCGTTAGGCCTACATCCACCTCTCTGTCAATAACCAGAGCCACGCGCCGTAGTGACCCATTCTATGTAACCACACCTGTATATTTGGAGTTTGCATGTTCTCCCCGTGGTCGCTTGGGTTTTTCTCCGGGTCCTCCGGTGTTTCCCCTCAATATTTCGAATCAACGTGCATTTAGAGCATTCTACTACTTTGGCTGCAATACACTTCCACGCGGTAAGCCACTTCACTGAGCGATAATTTCGGATAGCCAGGTAGCTTCTCAAAATAAGAGCTCAATAGCTCAGTGGTGGGCCATAGCCGGTCAAAAAAATTGTTTTTATTGGCACGGAGGCTGAACGACGCCACACTCAAGGGGCAGCGTCGGCCCCCTGAGATGTGGGGCGGCAGCGATTCGAGCACTTCGTGGCAAAAACAGCGCTCGCGACCTCACCGGCACGTCGTGGGCAAGCTCACGGGCACTCACGGAGGCGATTGCCTTCACCGTTGTGCACAAAAAACACACGGAGAGCAGAGAGTAGGGTGGCCGGGTGTTCGTGCCATCGGTTTCAAGTCCCTGTCATCAGTTGACTAGTTTAATGTGACCCCCCCTCCCGTGGAGTGTGACCCGAAGGCCAATAGAAAGCCAGCAGGGCCCCGCTACCGGTTAGCCGGTTGCATGAAAGGGTAAGGCGCAGGCCCTGCAATTGCTCGCTCGAGGCACTGCTGGTGGAAGGGCCGTCACTATGGAGGGAGCTGGAAGGAGATTCCCCTCCACAAGGTGTTCCGTTCCGACTCGTCCACGCTGGTCAAATGTCACGGAAGAGATGGGAAGACCCACGCTTTACCCCACCGCTCGCGACCTACCGATCAACAAACCGTGATGAAACTATCTGTACTGCTGGGTTCACAGAGTCGGTGGTGGTGCTGGCGGTGGTGGGAGGGAGGGGGGGTTTAAGAAGCTTGCACCATTGTTTTCACTGCCGCGCCGGGAGATAGAACCGAATCGACGACCCACTGCATTGCAAGAGCTGGCGTGCGAATGCATTACACCGCCACTGCAGCATCACCAGTAGCAAGCGCATACGTATATATATAATAAATAAACACAGCACTTATCTATACTCCACCTTTAATGCGTAACCTTCCCTTTTCCATGTTGATTTACGCCGAATTCCGGGGGGTTTGATGCACCGAGCGCATTCCACGGAGCCGCCGCCGCCGCGTGACCCCGGGAAGCTTCCAGGATAACGGCTTCTCCTCCTTTTTTCGTTTTAGGGCCAAGCGGATCAAATGTTTGCCATACATCACCCCGCATTGTTAACCTCGGGCCGCCCGTGAAAGAAGGGGGGGGGGGGGCCTGCCGTAATGATCGTCTTTGGGGCCGTCCATAAATGACGTCACGCACCTAGGAGGAGGGGGAGAGTGGGTCAGACATTTGTGACGATGTGTGACGATGGAGGGGGGGGGGTGTTTGAGAAATCTGACGTCACGTAAAAATGCGCAACTTTAAATAAATGTAGAATTGTTATAACAACACTAATTGTTATAACAACACTTCTACAACATCAGAGTGCAGCGCCACATTAAATACGCACTACAATGACAATAGTTTAAAGCGATTTGAAGCATGTTTTATTTTCAAAATGGAAATATGGTTTGGGGGGGGGGAGCAGAGCTTTGTGACGTCATATTTGAGGGGAGGGGTCTTACTTTTTTGTGACGCCGTGTGACAAGGGGGGTGGGGTCAAAAATCGTCCAAAATCGCGTGACGTCATTTATGGACGGCCCCTTTGACTCTCTCCCGAGCCGCTTCGTGGAAGCGTGTGGGATCGTGTCACGTGATTGTCTGTTGGGGCTGTTTAGCGAGCGGCACGGTGGCTGTGTCGTGTCAGTGAGGCCCCGTGACGATGGCCACGGCCGATGGTGTCTGGGGCTGTGGTCACCCTTGGGCTCTTACCAGACAAAGTCCGGGTCTGTTTGCAAATGCGGTTTCTGTGCTCGCGCCTCGTCCATTGAGCTCTGGGTTATCTATCCAAAAGTTCTGGCCAGTAAGCCCTTCGTCAGCTCGTCCGGGTTGCAATTGGCTATGCTCTTAACAGGCACACACATTGAAACAGGATGCTTCAAAAAAATGCTAACACTTATATGGGACTATCGTTTTTAATGGCAAAAGAACGGATAATGAACTGTGACATGATAACAAATGTATGTCCGTCGCTTCAAAAAGTCAAAGAGTTTCCCACTTGTTCACCATCGTTCTCAACGCGTGCCTTCAATCTTCTCCAGGTGGTCTCCAGAGCACGGAGGCAACACATTTCTCGTCGTATTGTTGCAAATTCTCGGAAGTGTTCACATTTTTTGTTGAAGCACCACGCTGTACTGAAGTGTTATATCTATAGTGCACCCCCCTTACGGCCGAACAAACAGCGCTAATGCATAACCACTTTGAACCGCAGTTGCAATGCGTGAGACTATTAAACAATGTCATATTTGCGCCTCTCATCCATTGGACACGTGCGTTTATTTGCGTTCCTTGGCAACGCTGATACCAGGTCAGAATCAGCGGTGGTGCAAGTGGCTCGATAACACCACCAACGAACTCCTGCCACCGGAGTTCAATTCCTGGCCATGACTAACATCTTCTTGGTTCTTTCGGTAAAGTCACGTATAAGCTTAGTTTGGAGACACCAGGGTATTGCATGTGTAGAGGTGTAATTGTGTATGGGCGCGGTTGGCTAACAAACACAGGGGGCGTGGTTAGGGCCGTACACAGAGGAGGTGCTCACACCGACGTCCGCACCTGCATCCCCCACGGGCCCCTCCCGGGGGCCGAGTACTATAAAAGGTGGTGAGCCGGAGGGCTCGAGGTCGGGGTATCAGCTTAAACCAGCGAAGACGGAAGACCAGCTAGCATAGGCCCCGGAGCTCCCCTGGCTCGCTGTCCTTATCAGGGCCGACCAGGGCAAGCCGGTGGCGTGGCCCCGAGAGCCCAGACTGACGAGCCGGTCTGGAGACTCAGGGTGCCGGGATCCCAGCTTGACCAGGGCTGGGATAGGTAGCCTCCCCTAGCTCCGTAGTGGAGGACTTGGGCGTAGGTTAGCGGGGTTAGAAGTTGTGTATCCCTGTAGCCGAGTGAAGGGGGCGATACCCCTTTAAGTACTGTGTGTACCCGCTACTGTACACAAGTTGGTGTTAATAAATAAGTATGCCTCTGATCCCGTCGTCAAGCCTCCTGAATACTTACTACACATGTCAGGGATCACATATTTCACAGATGGGCTAAGATCACTAATTTTATGTACTGTGTTGAATCCGACCTGGATCTCATGATTTTGTAAATATTTTTGGTGACCCTTGCTATGTATGGCAAGGTGATGGTTTTGATTGGGTCCTCAGATGGTTCTCTCCCAACGGTTGGGGTGACGGCTTTACGGATTGTATAATCCGAATATCCATTCATCTTGAGGGCTTGGTGCACGTGCTCCAGTTCACTGGCTAGGTGGTGATGGTCGGAAATGCAACGAGCCCTGTGGTGTAGGGTTTTGATGAGGGAATTCTTCTGGGCTGGATCGTGGTGGGAGTCAGGTTTTAGGTAGGCATCCGTGGGGGTGGCTTTCCCGTAGACAGTGTCCCAATGAGCCATCTGGTCTCTTTTCCACCTCCATGGTGAATTTGATGACTGGGTGTATGGAATTGATGTGTTTGAAGAATTGGTTCAGAGCTGGCAGGCCACGTGGCCAGATGACGAACGTGTCATCTACGCATCTCTTCCACAAGAAAGGACGTAGGGTGGATGTCTGGATGGCGTCTGTTATAATGAGCCGACTTCCGTGGTTAATGAGGTATAAATTCCATATCACCACCTTTGCCTTCCGTCGATTCTCACATAGCCCCCCTCCCTCTCCCCTCCCCCACCGAATACGATTCCACTGACAGATCTGTACATCTCCTCAAATTGAGCACAACACGAGCGATTATTTAATCATCTCCTATGAGCCTTTCACCGGACACTCCGCTCACTCCTGTCACAAATGGACCCTCAATGTTCACGGGGAAGGCATCGCCTTTGCAGTGTGTGCGCGTGTGGGTGTCAATACGCACCGTCCAAAATACGTTCAGTTACAGAACTTGCCTTGTGTTCCCTGCACGCCGCTTTACATTAAACAAAGTCATCGAGGCAATTGCACTTCGGGCAATTAGTTCATTTTGCGTGCATGTTAATTAGGCACGGGTAACGGGGGGCTAACCGCTGAAGGCAATAACAGCGCTGACACGCGTTGAGATTGCCGGAGGGGGAGTTATTGGGGACGGTGAAAAATAACTAGTGGGTGTCTGATATCGGCTAACTGTGTCATTGCATTTTAGCCACGCATAACTGGCAGAGGAATACCATCCGTTCTGTCTCTCTGCCTATGTGTTGTGTGTCTCTCTCTGTGTGTGTCTCTCTCTCTCTCTCTGTGTCTCTGTGTCTTGTCTCTCTCTCTCAAATTTAGCAATCTTTGGAAGAACGTAATCAACCAGGTAGGGTGTTGACTATTTTGTTAGCCGATTCTCTGTGTTGTATTGCATTATATTTCTAAGTTTACTAGGTTTGTTTTCTCATTCGTTCGTACCTGATGACGATTGCTTGCGTTGCAATCGAAACGTCGTATTCTATTATTTAATTTATTTTCTTTCTACGTGACTTTACCGAAAGAGCCAATAAGTTTTTACACAAGATCAACCCGTGTAGCCTTAACAGAATGGTGGGGCAAGTGCTGTAAGTGAGCACCTATCAACGCTGGCATGGCACACGAGGGGGTGGGTGGCCAGCATCACGGCCGTCCGCCTTTGTTTCCCGAGTGGTTATATTTACACACCTCACCCAGGTACTTATTTGAGGCTGAGTCGACCTAGGGGAGGGCCCAGGACTGGTTTAAATAATCGCCACCGGTGTTAGCCGTGAGCGGGAATCGAACTCAGGTCGCCGGGTTCGTAGCACAGCGGGTTAACCGCTACACTACCACTCCACACATACAAGTGCACACACATTTATTAACCAAGAGCCAACGACATTTCCAGACCAATATTATCCGGCAGCAATTGTCCAAAACAAGCAAACCACCGTTTTTGGTTTTGACCTTCGCGGTCTCATCAGCAGATTCGGGTTTGTTCATCAAAATTACTGCTGGGTTGTCCGGGTCAGCGACTCAAATATAAAATATTGTCGCACACGGCACACCGCATCGTGTATACCCCTCGCGATGGCCGCAGCCTCGAGCCACGTGCCACCTCCTGGGCTATCAGCGGTTGACAAAAAAAATGTTCGATGAGAAATTCGGTGACGCTTCCAAACCCTTCCCAACGCTACGACCGCAAAAAAGATTTTCGAGATTCGCGGTTTCAAACCAAGCGCTCTATCGCCCAAAGCAACAAATATACATTGTTTCAAATGACTCCAACTCGTTTGCATATTCCAATTAGGCCACTTAATGCGTGCGCAAGATTCTGCTCAGTTTCACAAACAGCAATTTGAGTTACACCGCTGATTGTTTGGAATTTACGTTTTTGTACGCATGCCCTCAAAGTGTTTTCATTTCAGGCTTGATAAATAATTTGCATTCGGTAATTAGGGAAAGGTAAGACACGTCTGTTCCAGTGTGATAGTTCAAAACTAATTGCATTACTAGAGCTTAATTTTGGAACATAAGCTCAAATACAAAGGCATTCAAAGTAGCCTAAACTACGACTGATTGCAATGTGTTTCTCCTTTCCCCATAACAAACGCCCATGGTCAAACGTGGCCCTCAAACGTACCGACTGAAGCGTGCACTCTCTGCGTGCGAGCACGCACGTGCCACTCCATATGTTGTACACGACGCCAATCCACGGCTGGGTTAGGGGGCCTTCCGATGCCGAGAGTTATCTGGCCATCCCTCACCACCACGTGGCGTACAGCGAAGAAAAGGAGCGTAGACATGGGAGCAGAGTACAGTACAACACGACAGATGATTTTGCTTCACTCCCCACGGCCTCCCACAACGCCCCCGTGATGCACGGTGGTTGTGGCGCTGGTCACCCATCCGAGCACTATCCAGGCTCGAACCTGCTTGGCCTCTGACTAGATCGGGCACGCGTTGCCGCTTTGAATGTGCTTGCATTTCGACAAAGGGACATCTAAGCGCAGCAAAGATAATGTATGCGACCGTGCGCACGAACAACGTGCGTGATTTACTGCTGTCCATGCCGTCGCTGTAAACCGTTGCGCGTCTGACAAGCTGCGCGATGATGGGTGTCGTGTGGTTTTATCTTCGCCGAATGAAAGCAAATGCGCCGCACTGCCACGCCACCTGCTGCGAGCAAGCACGGGTGATGGAACGGTGTCGGGATTCGGGAGCCGGAGGAAACGTTCAAAAATAGCGAAGCGATGTAAGGCCGCCTGGAGACAGGACACGGAACTCGCGGGTTAGAGACCAGGCACCGGGTTCAAGACGTGACTTTTTTTATTTGTGAAGCAAAGTAAAGTGGCCTTGCGCAGGACACGTCGCTGGCGTGGATGGTCGACCGGTGGTCGGGACTTAACAATGGAGGGTAAATCCCTCCCGAAAGGGAGATGGAGCGAGGAAATCAGGTCGTGTGCAGGAGCTAAATGGATCTCTGCGTCGCGAAACTGCGAGGAATTGCGGCCGCTTGTGAAGGCTCTCACCCTGCAGTGGAATGATCATGGCTGATGATGGTGGTGGTGGCGCTTGATCATCATCACAAGTCCCATCTCAATCGATCCTATGCCCCTGGTGCAGACGAAGAGCCTAGGGGACCCCACCCCGCCCTCAGTGGCAGCTGTCTCTGCGCAGCAAAAGGTGGACGCCGAAATAGCCTGCGAATTGTCATTAGGCTGCCAGTAATGGGGGCAATGTTGCAATTGTTTTCCCCTCGATTAAGTCATTCGCGAGTAATGTAACAAATGTGGCAAATTTGGACGAATAACAGCAGCGAAGCTGGCAGGAGAGAGTGCTACGCACGCACTGGGTGCGGAAGGGGGTGCTGTGGGGTGGTGATAAGGGCGCGTTACCAGAATCAGAATGTTTATTTGTACCGCAGGAGGAATCCGAAGAGCTACAAAGCTCTTTTTTTACAGGTATCGAGTAGGCGCAGGTGAGAACGTTACAAAAACAAACAATACAAAAACACAACAGGAGCGCAAAGTATGGGGAAGCTAAACAAATCACTCGCAAAACAGATGAATAAAAGAAAATTACATATTGTTTATCTTACCAGGTAAAGCCCACTGAGCGATTATCTTTTTTCAGAAGCGACCTGGCCACAAATAGTAGCTCAACAAAGTGGCTTATCCTCACGTGGAAATGTATGAAAATGAAAAAATATCTGCCAATCTCAATGATCTTCTGCCCGTAGCCGCCTCATCCCACCACGAGTGGCCGCCAACAGCAACCAACGCTCCCCGAATGACAAATCCACCCCCAGCGCTCCACGCGAACTGACCCCGGGGTCACCCGGCCTGGAATTAAACAGCGCGGTGCTGCATGGCGCCCCTGCATATCCTTCTTCTTATTCTTCACCATCTCTCATCAATCCGCTGCTGGATTAAACGCCTCCTGCGACGTGATAATCCCACCTCGATCTCGCAAAGCGAGCCCATTTGACCGCTCCGTCCCGTCGGCGGACGTGACGCGTTTGCGCTTTTTCTCCTTTGGCTGTCACACCGTCCCGAGTCTCGACCGGAGTCCCATCATCATCCCAGCGTGTTGCGACGAGCGTCCTGGACGTCTGTCAAACTACTGGAACATCTGTGAAAAAATATCTGCACGGCGCATCGGATTCTTCCAGTATATTTCGATTTAAAGCTTTCGTGACTGCAGGGATTCATCTTCTTGGTTCTTTCGATAAAGTCACGTAGAAGGGAAATAATAAAATAATAAAAATACTTCTATAATGATTTATTTTTTTATTTTTTTATTTCCCTTCTACGTGACTTTACCGAATGAACCAAGAAGATCCTCCAGTATAAATAACTTGTTCTGAATTATGTCCGACCCTGGGCCCACTTACCTCTCTTAACATGCTGACGATTAATTCAACCTGCGCGTGTCCCCTCGACTCGACGCGTCGCTCTCTGTCTCTCGATTCAAAGTCTGCGTCTACTCAATGCCCCCGCCCCCCTCCCCGCGCTCCGTCTTCTGCGTCACGCGGCCACAACTCCCAGCCGGTCCCCCCGTGCCAAGCTCACCTGCGAAATAAGTGCCAGCTGGCTAACGCCCTCCCACCGCGCTCGTTGAGAATCGCAACAACCTAAATCACTTTGGTGCTGGAAAGAGAAGCCATTCATTACAACCTTGTAGCATAACCTTGTTTAAAGGTGGGGCCATGTAATAGCTCCCCCCCCCCCACCCCCACCACCTCCATCATGCTACGGAGCGACTTCTTCATGCACCTCACTGATCTGACTTCCTGACCTACAAAAAAGTAAACAAACTTTGCCCCGTGAATAAGAGCACCCCGGTTGCACCCGATACAGTTTGCAGTTATGTGTTAGGGTTTAAAGCGAGGATAAATAGTCGTCTCCCTGCACCCTCCACCCCCACCTCGCCCCGCTCATCACAAGAGACGCTGATAGCTGCACAGGCTGGAATTCAAAGCCCCAGATCTCTCCACGGCGACGAGCGGCATGCAGATCAATCGATGGCGCGGCGTGGAGACGATGCAACTGAATACAGCTACAAACTAAAACTTTTTGTAAAAATGTATTTCACCAGATAAGGTCCACTGAGCTATGTAGCTCTTTTTTCAGAAGCGGGACCGGGATATCACAAATGGTAGCTCAGCGAAGTGACTTATCTTGTGGAAATGTAAAGCGGCCAAGTATTCTCAACGCGTGTTGATTCTAAATGTGGAGGGGGGGGGGGGGGACCGGAGGACCCAGAGAAAAATCCACGCGACCACGGAGAAAACACGCAAACTCCAAATATACAGCAGGCGCCAGGGTAGGGATTTAACCCACAACCTCCTGTATATCAGGCGAGGTAGTTAACATATTCTTAGGTTTTTTCGGTAAAGTCACGTAGGTAAAACATTAAAATTAGTAAAATAAAATAAAAATCACGACGTTTCGGAGGCAACACAAGCCTCCGTCTTCAGGTGGAACCGTCACAGCCACGACAGCTGTATCAAGTAAATGAGAGATTGCAGGAGCTACCACTCCGTTTATATAATGGTTGGAGAGTGGGGAAGGGCCAAGTACAGCACACTTTTTATTCATATGGTAAGGTGAGGCTTAAGAGGGTGAGCCTTTGTTATGGAGAGGTACGGTTTGTGACTCAACCTGGCCTACCTAAGAATAGTGTGAAAAGGAGAAAACAACTAAACATGGTAAACCTGTAATAGTTGTCTGTCAAATAAGATTGGCCAAATAAGTGTAGTTAAATCTTTTTTGCATGGTTAATCACATCTTTCCAATGATTACTCAGTTTGTAACCATCATCACGGTTGAAATTATGTCTGTGTTTGCATATTTGTATGGCTTCGTGTACAAACCTTTGATGGTAGCCAGGAGGTTTGCAGAGAACCTTGGTCTCGGAAAAGACAATTTCATGAGAGCCCACCGAGTTGTAGCAATGATCTGCAACGGCCGAAGAATCAGTTCTGCCGTGTTTCAGATCTGACTTGTGCTCGCGGACACGATCAGAAACATGACGTTTCGTTTCTCCAATGTAGCAATCACCACAAATGCAACTCAATTTGTAGACTCCAGGATACTGTAAGTCAGGAACGACATCCTTCACAGATGGAATCAGATCACGGATTTTATGCACTGTACTGAATCGAACTTGGATCTTATGTTTGTTTAGAATTTTGGAGATCTTTTTGGTCACGCCTGCTATGTATGGTAACGTGATAGTTTTGGTCGGAGTTTCATGTGGCTGTTTCTGTGTGGTGGGAGAAACAGCTTGGCGGATAGTGCGGTCAGAGTATCCGTTCATCCTGAGGGCCCGATGTACATGTCTTAATTCACCGGCCAGGTGGTGTTGGTCAGAAATGCCATGGGCTCTGTGGTATAGCGTTTTGATGAGAGAATTCTTTTGAGATGGGTGGTGGTGGGAATCCGGTTTCAAGTAGGAATCTGTGTGAGTGGCTTTCCTGTAGACAGAATGTCCCAAGGATCCGTCAGGCCTCCTCTCAAACAGAATATCCAAGAATGGTAGTTTACCGTCTGTCTCCACTTCCAGGTAGTTAACATCTCGCCACCGCGGCTCAGTGGCGTGTACACAACCATCGCGCGTTCTTGCGTTACGCAGTAAATTAATGTAAAAGCAAATACTCCGTTGTGTGTCTCCAAATAAAAAAATAAAAACCGATCTGAAAATCCATTGGGCCGTGGACAAATAGATGTTTATAGGGAGGACAGATCGTGGGTTCTGCTTAAATTGTCTTTAACATTCATCCGTGAGTCAAGACTGCCCCCAGCTCCACACCCCAGTCAAACCCATGCAGCACTGGCAATTAAAGAGTGAATAACTAAGCAACTGCCATTGGAACCTCATTTGCCAGTAAAAATATGATAATTGTTTTTTTACCCTTCTATCTGGCAAAAACCCATGTGAGACTAGGCTCTAAGGAAAGCTGTCTTGGGTGTGGACCAATCAACTTCAAGGACAGTGCACATTATCAGAGTTATGTTTTTTGTTTGCATTATGACTGCAGGTATTGTGGTCTATGTAAACATGACTCCTTGTAAAAAAAGGTGTCAGTTTTGTTGCCAGATAGAAGGGTAAAAAAACAATTATCAAGTAAGCAACTAAATAAATAAATTTGCCATCATCATCATCATCAAAGCGTGGAGCGTGGAGTGGCGCTCGCAGCATGCTACAAAGGATCGGCGTGGCGAGGGCATCCATGGGAACCGGAGACAAGGATGGCACGGGGTGGGGGGGCGTAGGGGACACAGGAGGTATGGGATGGGGGGAGGACAGGGGGACAGGGACGAGTCGGACAGATGAAAGGGCCTAGGCAGAGCGAGGAGCGAGCCGTGGCTTAGAGAGAGCGGCTGGGAGGGGGGGCATTACGGAGGGGACGAGACGTCCCACTTTTCAGAGGAAAACTTTGCCGTGGGTCTCAAGAACTCAGCGTGGTCCTTTTGAGCCGGAGGCACCTCCCGCCGTGCACTCTGCTCGCATTCCTCCACACGTGGTGGGGAGGGGAAAGAGGGGGGGGGCGGAGAGGGGGAGGGGTGAGGCGGTATTGATCAACTCCCAAATTTACTTTCTCAAATCAAACGGACGCGCATTCACATCTGTGCGCTGACAATTGACAATTAAGAATATCCCGCGGTGTGACGGCCCTCGACCAACCGATCTGGAATCGTGGACCGCCTAATGAGGCTTCGAGCACCGCTGTCTGC
Organism: Lampetra planeri; assembly: GCF_965212315.1. NCBI lineage: Eukaryota > Metazoa > Chordata > Hyperoartia > Petromyzontiformes > Petromyzontidae > Lampetra > Lampetra planeri. The sequence goes on along the minus strand of NC_136145.1, from coordinate 1,864,529 downwards.
TTTTCATCGCCTAAGTCGACGTATGGGGGGGCCTCTCTGGCCTCTATGTGTGAGTCTGCGGGTGTCTATGCGAGCCCATGCATCTCCACGCGAGTCTATGTCAATCTCGAGCCACGGACCACAGGACTTCGACCACTGGCACGCTTTGATTATTTTCTGCACCGCCAGAATTTCAGGTCGCGAGTTCCCGAAGCCGTCCACTGGTGGCTCACGTGGCAACCCCGGCGTGAACATTCACAGAACATTCAATCAGAAACACTCCTGACCAACTCCCTGCTATGCTAAACTCCTGCCAGAAGTAGTGTCGTTCGCTGTTATGACGATAATGATGGTGATGATGATCAAGCATTACAGCAATTGCCTTGCAGCGCTTTCAGATGCGTTTCTGCGGCCGTCTGGAACGCTCTTCCTTCCCACATTAGGAAGCCACTGGAGCTGTGAACTGTTAAATAATTTTTTATGTTGAATACCCGTTGCATTAGTCTGTTGTCCCTCCGATTAGCACGGATGGCTACGTACGGCGTGAAAGAAGTTCAACGTACATATCTATAATTACTGACGAATCATTCTGTCGCTGTTATTGTCATTATTATTAGTGTTACCTTCATGGTTTTTTGTTGTTGTTGTTGTTGTAGCCTGTATCCTGCACCTACATTTGTTGACACAAACGGATACACGGGGTGATCCATTTATAGATGTCTCATTGATTTCTAATGACCCATTTTACTTTTAATAGGCTATGGAAATATCACGAGCGAGATGGCTATATATGCTACAGAGGCGAGCTCACGCATTTATTCATTGCGTTGCGATTGGTTGTGAGACCCGCAGAGGCTTTCAAACACGACGTCGATTTCTCTGTAATGTCTACCCTATTAGTTTTGGTGGTGTATCTACAAATGGATCACCCCTTAAATTTAATACATTGTTTAGCCACTAAAATATTACAGCGAGTATCTGTCTAAAAAAATATTCAACGCGAGCATAACCCCCCAGCCTGCCCCTCTTTTGTTTAATCAACACGCATCTGTGCGCATTCAGACCTTATTTTAAATACAAAAAAATTACAGTGAAAACCTGCTGCTATAGGTTCATTATTAGGAAGCTACTGAAGTTGTGCACTTTTAAATCTCCGTTGAAAACCAACTTCTTTAAAACTACTTTTTGTGTTTAGCTTGTTATCCTTCCCCGCACCTCCTACTAGCACGGTTGGCTTCGTACGGTTGCGAATGAAGTTCAACACACAGTGGCTAGCAGGTAACGCATTACAAACCCCGCTGCTGCTGCTGCTACTGCTGCTGCTGCTGCAGCAGGACAAGTAGGCAAAGGCAGACTCTGGTCCGGTCCTACAACGCGATTGATCGGAGATCGGCCCGCAATCAGTACCCGGACACGATTTCTACCAATCGCGTACCACCCGGCTCCCATCTGTCCCAACGGGGCTACTCAGCACAGCAGCGAGATGTCGATGCAATAAATAAAAAAACGTATTCTATTTAAATCGCTACAAGCCAACGGGGCTCAGGGTGGGGGGGAGGAGGAGTTGGGGTGGGGGGGCGGGAGTGTGGTGGGTGGGTGGGTGGGGGGTAATGAGGCGGGCGTGATAAACAGGGCCACGCATTTTGAGTCGGTTCGAGGCACGCAAATGAAATATACCGCAGTCAGGGTCTCACAAAGGAGGCGTCACTCAAGGCGCAGTGCAGCGTTGGTGCCTCTCTCGAGTTTGCGCCGAGATTAATGACCTTGCCAGACGGGCGCGAGAGTCTCCGAGTGTCCGACGGTGGAAGCGCCCCTCTCGTCCCGGGCCGAACTGACGTGATATTCTGGTGATTTATGGCCAACTCCAAGCCCTAATAGGCTGACATCATGCGGCCCTCTGTGATGTATTCACGAAATGCGCTTACGTCTCTGCTTTACGTGGCATATATGAATACGCCACCTTTCCCCCGTCTCCACTCTCTCTCTCTCTCCCTCTCTCTTTCTTTTATCTCTCTTCCTCTCTCTCTCTCTCTCTCTCTCTCTTGCGAACCAAGATATTTGTGAAAATTCACGTCGTTGCAAGAAGCGAGGAGAAACGCAGTTGTTCATAATTAATACGGCCGTTCATCATCACGGACAATATCGCGCGGGTTAACTGGTGGGTTTTAATTGAGGCCGCGAATAACTATTTGCGTTCTGCATGTGTTGTGTACTCGACCCGATTAAGTCATTGCAGGTGTGAAAAACGTATCGTCATCATAATCATCGTCGTCGTCGTTATCATCCTCGCCCATTGCAACTCTGATTTCACCACGCACGATGGCAGCAGGGTAGGTGGAGGTGTTAGCGATATTAGGAGTCGCTGGGTAAGAAACGGGCGGCATCTTGATTAAACCATCGCCACGCATAATGCGCCGACTCGGTCTGAAGATTCAAAGCTTCGCCACAATCCGCCCTGGTAGAGAACATTCCGCCAAACTTGCTCCGTAGCATTAGCATCACGGCGCCAAGGTTCGTGTTGTATGGCAGCGCTACAGTCACACGTCATGCTGTGCGTGTACCAGTGACAATCATAATTAGAGCCATTCTCAAAATCACCAACGGATGAGGGCCTCCCCACACCATCTTAGCCATGGGTGGGGGGGGGGTGGGATTGACCATACCTCACCGCGCAGGTCAGTGCGAATTGGTGACGTGGGGAGGAGTGGCGTGCAGTGGTGCAGAGGGCAAATCACTCACCGCTGATGTTAGCCATGGGCGTGAATCAGTTCATAGAGTAGCTCGCTCCACCGCGCAAACCGCCCCATAATACATTTACACAATGTCCCTTGTTTATAATATATGCCAAATTTTGCCAAAATTCCAAATAGTACGTATCCGCAAATGACTTAGTCGGGGACGACGCAGAGCAATCCTCACCCCTTCCTGGCAGGATAACGCCCCGGGTCATTTTGCAAACGGGGTCTACCCTGGTGGCTTGAGTTCTCCCCCTGGTCAAACCGGATACGCGTGACGCAACAGCAGAGAGAGAACGCGCGTGCCGTGGCCCCGGCTGCCCACGTGAACGGAACGGAGCGTTCACTCGTCAGTGCCACACAAGCGAGCGCCAAAAGGCGAACAGCACGAAAACAATTCCACTATCAGAGCATTTATAGCTCGTGGTTAAGCAGCTACAAAAATAGGCTGTCTCTGGTGTAGGCCAATCAGTTTCAAAGACAATGCATATATTATTATCAGAGCATGGTTGGTTTGCATGTTCACCACAAGTACGTGTGGTTGTTGCAGGCTTGATTCCTTGCAAAAGGTTTCTATTTGGTGTTTGAAAATCTGTTTTATTGCCAGAGAGGGTAAAACCAATTATTATATTTTTCATATATTGATACTGGCAAAAAGGTCCCATTTCGGTCACTGCAGACACAGCGGACCTTGAGACGGACAAAATGTTGATAAGGGCTGCTGAGCGAATGATTAAATTCGATTCGGCAAGGATGCAACCACGAAGCGAGAGTCAATACGGTCCCGAGATAAAATTGCGTCGAATTGTTGACGGGCACGATGGTTGTCCGGACTCGGGCAAACGCAGAGTGGCGCGCGCTGGCCGACGGGACCCCCCCTCCCCCCTCCCCCACCTGTCTCTGCAAGAGTTTCCTCCGGGTGCTTTGGTCTCACATCGAAAAGCTAAAAAAAAAACCCACGTCGAATGGTCTTGGTGTGACCAAACATCCCCAAGCATGACCCTCCTGCAAAGATAGTCTGCGGATTTTCTGGGTAAATAAATAAAGTATTTATAAAGTATTTATTTACTTATTACAAACCTTTTTCTGCAAAATGCAAACAATCTATTTTAGGGTAATGACCTAGGCATTACCGTTGAACAGATCACTAAAGTATCACTCATTATCACCATATCATCCATGATACAAGTTTTTTTGGGTTAAATTGCGTAAATATATAAATGTGTCGTGAAACCCGCCACCACCCGACATAACGTTACCAATGCGGCGGGGACGTATGCTACACGCAGGTGAAGAGAAAAATAGTGGGATGCTGCAAAACGGGAAAATAAACTGGCCACGGTATAATATAAGAAACCCATGAAAAAAATAGAGACACGTGTGTGATATCCTGAATGTTTGATAACATGCATTTTAAAAAGATAAAGGTGCAGCCCTGCAATTGATCGCTCAACGCCACTGTTGTTGGAAGGGCTTCCACTAAAGGGGCAGCTGTAGAGAGCCCATCTGGAGTGTGTTTGACCTCTTGCACGCTGGCCGGACATATTGGAAGGGCCCCTGTTCGCCTTTCGTTGGTGAGGCCATTAATAACGCCGTCTCTGGTGTGAGCCAATCAGTTTCAAAGACAAATCACATATTAGCAGAGGGTCTATTTGATGCTTGAACACCTTAACGCCACTGCTGTGTTATTGCTAATAATGGTACAGCCTCTTCTTACATATTGGAAGAAGTGGGAGGACCGACACTTTACCCCCACCACAGCGAGCCTGCAGTGTGTCCATGTGTCCTGTTGGCCGCGGAGATTTAACGAAACTCGCCCCGTTATTTAACCGGCCGTCATGGGAGTTCGAACCGGCGACCTCTGGGTTGACAAGTCCAGGGCGCTCACCCCGTAACGGGCACGGCAGCGCATCACTCGTTAAAGAAAGGTCAGAAAATAGCCAGCGACACGGCGTAGCCCTGTCGCCCTCTGGTGGTCATTCGTTGAAATTATTTAGATTGATTTAACACGTAAGTGGGCTTTCGCGACCAATATCATCCAATAATATAGGGGTTTTTTTTTAGGTTAGAGCGCGTAAATATAAATGCGTCGTTAAACCCGCCACCACCCGACACTGCAAATTAGGAAGGTTTGTCACGTAAAGTCGATACGCTGGTAAGTTAACCCATTGAACTGCTCACAAGGGACGTATCCAGGTGTTGTGTTTTGGTTTCCAAGCATTCGTACTCAGGTCAAATAGGCATGTAAAACTAAAATATAGGATCTGATATGAGACCTAATCTGAACTAAATGTCCTCATTGTCACCAACCATGATCAATCCACTGCTGAATGAGGGCCTACCCAAGCCGTCGGCACCTCTCACGATCATGTGATCTCAACAGTCGTTGACGTCCTCTTGCGGCCATCTCTTGCGGCCAGGTCGCTTCTGAACAAAGAGCGAGATACCCGAGTGGGCCCTACCCAGTAAGTAAAACAAAAGTAAATAGAACTTCGCCGGCGGTCAACTCCACGGGACAGGACTCGTGTTGCTTCGTCATAGCAGCGACCTCTTCCTCCTCTCGTGCGTCAATTAAAGATGACCCACAGCGCGGCGACTGCGCGGACACCCGAACCAATCGATGGACCCACATCGCGATCATTCCACTTGGCGTGCGGACCGGGCGGCGTTAGTTTGGCGCAACTCCCGAAGCGCATCGTGCACACGCGGCTCGCTAACTTTGCACGGGGACGTTTAGTTCACGCAAACTTGCCGTGCGCTTGGCGCAGGAAAGACACCGGGAATTCTGTCTGCGCGCGCTCCACTCACGGCGCGGCAGTTGCGCTAGCAACAATGTAAGCGGTTGTTGTTGTTGTTGTTAAATCCTCTCCCACCTCTCTCCAACACAGCGGGACAAATGGGTTCGCCGCGGCGAGTTCATCGGGAGGTCGCGTGCGGCGGGGTCAGAATCGGCATATTTATTTATTTATAATGGAGCAATCCGATGAGCTAGGAAGCTCTTTTCACAGATGTCCAGTCGTAAAGTGTGCGTACGGCCACCTCTTCGAAGACATATGGCCACTGTGGAAGAGGAGGCCAAATGCCCTCCAGAGCAGCGCTTCCCGACGTTTTTGGACCCGCAGATCACTCACGGTCAGCCCTCAAAGGGAAACTCGCGCAGCACCATACGCCAGGAACACGATTCAAAGTTAAATCGACTGCTAATTAATCAGAGCATCTGCCACAGCACCCCGCAGACCGCGTACCGCGATTCACCGCCCTCGAGCGCCGGCAGTGGCACGAGCCAGCCATTGCAGGGCTGCACCTTTGCCGTCGCTCACTCGTGCGAATGTCTCCATGGTGGTCCCCGTAATGCCCGCTCGCTTTGCTCAGCGCGTGCGCTCGCTGTGTTTTGTAACGGCGGGCGCGCAGGGAATGGGAGCTGCGCGTGTTTTCATTCCTGCAGAGCAGGAGCGGAAAGCGCTAGAACAGCGGGGCCCGAGCCCGCGTCCTGCGCGTCCTCACGCCCGTGGGAACGTCACGCACTCGAGCAGAAAACGCGCCTCGCTTGTCGCACTCCTGACCAGCTTGATCGAGCGGGTGGGCTGAATGTCTGGCTGGTGGGCTGGCTGGCTGGCTGGCTGACTGGTTGGTCAGCTGGCTGGCTGGTGGGCTGACTGGCTGATCAGCTGGCTGGCTGGTCAGCTGGCTGGCTGGTGGTCTGGCTGGATGACTGGCTGGTCAGCTGGCTGGCTGATGGTCTGGCTGGTTGACTGGCTGGCCATCTGGCTGGCTGATGGGCTGACTGGCTGGTCAGCTGACTGGCTGGTCAGTTGGCTGGCTGGCTGGTCAGCTGGCTGGCTGGTGGGCTTGCTGACAGGCTGGTGGATGGGCTGGTTGGCTTGCCAGGTACTGGCTGATTAGCTGGCTGGATGGGGCACTGGCTGGTCGGCTGGCTGACATTGTATCTGACTGGCTGGCTTGCTGGCTGGTGAGGAGAGTGTGTGGGTGGCCCTGTGAAAGCAAAAAACAGCCAGAGAAACGCATGAGTCTTCCCACCAGCAGTGAGACGCACATATATGTGGCTGGTCAGCACTCAAAGCCACTACCACCACCATCATCATCGTCAGCCATTGTCTATCCACTGCTGTATAGGGTTTCAACCTCCAAGATACAAACAAAACCAAGACATATCACTGGAATGAGGATACTGTATCTCACGATATCCAAAGAGGGGAGAAATTCATATCCATGTCAAAGTGATCTCCTGTTCAAACAAGCTTTGAGGTGGTGCTCATATTGTGTTTACAGCCCTGAGCCAGTTGTTGAAATTCCACATTCCTATGGCGGGGGAGGGGGATATCTCCATCCAGTAGTGAATAAAACACAGCTGGGGATATAATCATGATGATAACTATTGTAACTGAGTCTGATACCATAGGCACGATGGTAGTGCTGACTTTAAATCTGTTGATGTGTGTGATCGGTAATGATGAGGCTGTAGCGATGCCCATGTGATGTAACCACGGCTGATTAGAATTACATCAATTCTCTTTTGTGTGGAATTCGATGCATTTCTTGCAGGCACACAAACACTGAGGTAGTAGTGCTACGGCTGGTGCTTTGGGCTTAGTGTTGCATCCACTGTGTAATGCAAATGTGCAGATGACTTAGGAGCAGGTGTCATCACCTGTGCGACAATTTAGATCGGAACAGGGCATCCGAGTCATGCACATCTGAAGATTCATGAAGCAAATAATACATTAATGGGCGATGAAATAAATAATTACTAAGCAAACTCGTCTCTATTAAAGCAATGAAAACATAGCAGGGGCTGCTTTCATCAATTTTTTTTTACATCTGAAAATATTCATGGGAATTTATAAATATACCTATTTCGTTTCTTAAACATTCAAAGGATGCATACATAAAACAAAGAATGATAGGGGGAACGGTGGTGCAGTGCTTAGTACACCTTGCAGCACACCCATCGGCCTGGGTTAGATTCCCGGCCAGTGCTATAACATCAGTGGCGAGTGTTCTCTGAAACAATCTGCACCGACCAGCGTGGTGAAGTATGGTCAAACAACGCCCCGTGACCGACACGGCTTGGGGAGGCCATCATCCAGCAGTTGATTTGGCAAAGGCGCTCTACACGACACATGAACACAAAGACACGATACGTACGTCGTTAACTCCATGCTCTGTCTATTTTCGCAAGCACTTGCACACAAGGCTACGAACGCCGGTAAAAAAAATCTAAATCATTAACGAGACATTCGAGTAAATGACAGCCGAGATGAGAATCGTGATGATAATTGCCTCTGAGATCCAACCTGGCCACTGCGGTGTTGCACATGGTGTCAAAAATGACCGTCACATTTTCATCCAAGTCATTATTGTGCACGCATGCGTGTGTATACATATGCGGGTAGCTCATGTAACACGTGTGTGTGTGTTTGTGCATGCGGTAGTGCAGTGGTTAGGGAAGGTGTGCTCCGAACCCGGCGACCCGGGTTCGATTCCCGCTCACGGCCACCACCGGTGACGATTATTTTAACCGCTCCTGGGCCTACCCTAGCCTCAAACGAGTAACTGGAGTGGTGTTTGAACATCGCCACTGGGGGGGAGACAAAGGCGGCCGGACGTGGTGAATCCAAGTCCGGGGCGAAGCCGGGTAGTAAAGCTAGTTGAGTTATATAGCTCCTTTTCAGAAGCGACCTGGCCACAAATGATAGCTCAACGAAGTGGCTTACCACGTGGAAATGTATAGCAGCCAAATACCCTGAACTCGTGTTGATTCTAAATGTGGAGGGGAAAAAACCGCAAGACTCGGAGAAAAACCCACGCGACCACGGGGAGAACACGCAAACTCCAAATAAACAGGTACCAGGGTCGGGATCGAACCCATGACCTCCTGTACACCAGGCGAAGTAGTTAACGTCTCGCCTCCGTGGCGCCCCAGATATCCAGCGAACCACCATGAGTCTGCTATGATAACCCACATGCCAATCTGCTGCTGGATGAAGGCCTCCTCCTCACTCGGTACTGATACCCAGAAGGTCGCGACAGTTAGGGGAAGTGCCCAGCAAACCCCCAATTAACGCCAGAGCCGTCCCTAGCAGTACGGCGAATCGGGGCGACCGCCCTGGGCCCCACATTATTTTTCTTGGGGGGGGAGACTCCGCCCTTCGACGTCACGGTGTCAGAAGTTCGTCGAGGGGCCCAGGCGGTGTGGTTCGCCCCGGACCCCGCACCCCCCCCCCCCCCTATGGACGGCCCTGCTTACTGCTTACTGCGTCAAACACAATATCATGAAACATTGCAAAGCACAAAAAGCGACCTCTCCCTGTCGCGCTCACAGAGCCGCATGTGGCCCAGGTTTAAGCGTAGTACGCCACAGTCACCTCTGTGTTTTGTGTGTGTACATTGTGACAGGCTATGTGTGTGTGTATATACATTGTGACAGGCTATGTGTGTGTGTATACATTGTCACAGGCTATGAGATAGCCGCAGCAGCGCCTTCACTGTTCGCTCCAATAAAGGGGGTGTCACGGTTGCGAGATGTGAACTACCTCGCCTGGTATGCAAGAGGTCGTGGGTTCGATCCCGACCCTAACGCCTGCTGCTGCTGCTGTATATTTGGAGTTTGAATGTCTCCCTCTCTCCCTCATCATTATCATCATCACGGTGGCTACGAGATGTTAACTACCTCGCCTGGTATACAGGAGGTCGTGGGTTCGATCCCGACCCTAACGCCTGCTGCTGCTGTATATTTGGAGTTTGCGTGTCTCTCTCCCCGTGGTCGCGTGGATTTTTCTCCGAGGCCTCCGGTTTTTCCCTTCACATGTAGACACACGCGTTTCGAGTAGTTGGCTGCTGCTATTGATTTCCACGCGATAAAGCCACTTCGTTGAGCTATCATTTGTGGCGAGGTCGCTTCGAATTAAAACAGCTATACGGCTCAGTGGGCCTTACCTAGTAAAATAAAAAAAATAGTTTTCGTTGAGTTATTTCTTTTTTTCATCCAAATACATGAAACTATACGGCCAAACGGAAGGATCTCGGTGACAATCGACTCAATTGGAATTTTGTGTGTGTATGTTGAACTTCGTACGTAGCCAACCGTGCTAATCGGAGATGCCGTACACACACACACACAGCAGCAGCAATTGCCGTCCCCGACTCATAGACTCATGCCCGTTTGCAGGCGAGCTTTTCCATTGTCACCGTGTGCTGCAAAGGGACAGCTACCACTGCTGTCAAATGTGTTGATGAAGATGTAATGCCAAGTCAGAATCAGAATGATGATTTATTTATGCTGGAGGAATCCGATGAGCGAAAAAGCTCTGTTCCACAGGCGTTCCGCAGGGGCACGGGGTCAGATCGTTACAACAACAAAACAAAAACAACGATAGGAGTGAAAAGTACAGGGAAGGTAAACACATCACTTCTGGGCCGTCCATAAATGACGTCACGCGATTTTGGACGATTTTTGACCCCCCCCCCCCCTTCGTCACACGGCGTCACAAAAAGTAAGACTCCCCCCCCTTCAAATATGACGTCACAAAGCTCTGCCCCCCCCCCCCCCGAAAAAAAAAACATGCTTCACATCGCTTTAATGTGGCGCTGCACTCTGATGTTGTAGGAGAAAACATTTATTATAACGTCTATTTTATTAAGTAGAACGTGTTGTCTATATTTATTTTAAGTTGCGCATTTTGATGTGACGTCACATTTCTCAACCCCATCCCCCCCCCCCTCGTTACACATCGTCACAAATGTCTGACCCCCCCCCCGCCCCCTAGGTGCGTGACGTCGTACAAGAAGCCCACCGGGACAAACTCGCACGGAAGCGCACAATTAAATACGACGCAACTGTGCCCACTGCCTTACGGACGCGGCAAGACACGCGGTGACGGGGCAGCATAAAACGGGCTGCTCAAACTCCGCGCCTGTTCCACACAAGGGGAGTAAGAGGGCGCTGTGGAATTCGATTTGAGGACAAATTAGCATTGGCACAAGAGTTAATATCCAGACTCAGTGCCGGATTAACATAGTAGCAAAAGTAGCTACATATGTAGCTACGGGCCCCGCACTTTCAAGGGCCCCGCGCTAAATGCTTTCAAGCTATCAATTCCGGTTCAGTGATTCTGCACTTGCTCTATTACTATAGTACTATACTGCCTTCGACTTTTATGAACGACTGGGTGTTTAAGGTTAGCGATTTGTCGTATTATCTGGCTGTATAGCAAATAAAAATACAATTGCCTTTACTATGCAAAGTAAAAAATGTGTGTGTTTTAATATTTACGTGTTTTTTTCATTTAGGGCCCTTTTTTAACAAATGCTACAGGCCCCGCACTAGCTTAATCCGGCACTGTATCCGTTGCCCATATCTGTCTCTCCACGTCAACAACGGTGTCGTCTGCCACGTGGCCTTCCGGGAGTGATTTTGCTTTGACTCGCAGCATTGAGTTCACACAAGCAAATGCAGCACCGGGTTTTGACGTCCAGTGTCTCGCCGTCAGAATGAATCCGGTTTATTTTAACCACCGCTGGTTGACTGCAGTGCCGGATGAGGCTAATGCGGGTCCTGTAGCACATGTTATAAAAGGGGGCCAAATAAATAAATAAACAAACCACGTAAATATTAAAAACAACAATGTTTAACTTGCATAGTAAAGTAATTGTATGTTTTCATTTGTTATACAGCCGGATAATACGACAAATCGCTCACCTTAAACACCCAGTCGTTCATGAAAGTTGAAGGCGGTATAGTACTATAGTAATAGAGCAAGTGCAGAATCACTGAACCAGAATTGATAGCTTGAAAGCATACTCTCTGGTTCTTTCGATAAAGTCACGTAGATAGAAAAAAATAGCAAAGAAAACACCATCTATCTAGCCAGAAAGTATGGATTCCTGCAGTCACGAAAGCTTCAAATCAAGCTTGACAGCATTTAGCGCGGGGCCCATGAAAGTGCGGGGCCCGTAGCATATGTTGCTACTTTCGCTGCTAGGATAATCCGGCAGTGGTTGTCAGATGTTTCGACGTCATCTTTTGCAAGTCTGCGATCGCAAATGTGGCAAACACTGCCCGGATCTGGGTTATAACCTAGCCCCTGGGTTCTCGAGTTCAAAGCCCTCCTCTTAGCCTGGGTGGTGGTGGTGGTGGTGAAAGTCAGATTAATCTTGTCGCCTTTCACGTTTTGCCTGCGACACCTGTTCATGTCTTATTTTAGACGTGAGCCTTGCACAGTCACGCATTCTTGGCATCCTAGTGGCGTGTCACTGAGAGCAAAGGACGCCGCGCATCTGAACAATCTCTCTGGGCAACACGAGATGGCGCTATGCATTTGTCTAACGGCGAAGACTGCTGACTGCACATACAGCTATTCCGTCCAGAGCTGGCACAATTAGTTAAGTCGATCAATTGGCGTGCAATTGTAATGAACACATTTTATTAGAGCCCATTAATTGCTTCCCCCCCCGCCCCATTCTCCCGAAGGCAGGAAAGCCTCTACAAGCCAAGCCCAGCGTGGCTTCACGATGCCAAAGACGTCACCAAATCGGCCCATCACCTCTCGTCCTGCGACACACTTGGAAACGGAGAGGCGAGACATCCCCCCCCCCCCCCCATCGAACTGGTAATCGGTAGATAGAGTAATCGATTAGTTAAATAATCACAGCACTCTCTGCGTGCATCGCTAGCCGAGAGGGCGGAGCGGGTATATTCCGCGGACGGGTTATTTGAAAGAGAAACAAATATATCGCCGGGCGTGCGAATCACGCTCGCAGGGAAGGGCCAATTTATTTTTGGAGGAGACGCATCGGGGGTGAGGGGGGAGGGTTCGGTGGCGGGGTGAGGGCATCGCTCTCAGTTTCGCCGTGATGACAGCACGCAGTTGCAGCGAAGAGTTGTGAGCGAGAGAGTCGTGGGAGGAGAATGAGCGACGCGTGGAGTGCAACGAAGCCGGTTGAGGTTACGAAAGCGGTGCGTTGTGTGTATGTGTGTATGTATGTAAAAACTACTAAACTAAACTTTTTTTTATTCTTCCATGTCAGGCCCATTGAGATTTTTCGATGTTTTTTTTTCAGAAGCGACCTCGCCACAAATGACAGCTCAACGAAGTGGCTTATCATCGTGTAGAAATTTCTAGCAGCCAGATACTCTGAACGCATATTGATTCTAAATGTGGAGGGGGAAAAGGCGTACCCCGAGAAAAATCCACGCGACCACGGAGAGAGAGAACACGCACACTCCAAATATACAGCAGGCGTCAGAGTCGGGATCGGACCCACGACCTCCTGTATACCAGGCGAGGTAGTTAACATCTCGCCACCGTGGCGCCCCCTTCCTTGTTGGAGTGAACAGTGAAGGCGCTATGTTTTTTAATCTAGATTAGCAGTTTTGTATGTTTTTTGTTTGCAATCTGACCACAGGTATTGTGGTTAATGGAGACATTACTCCTTGTAAAATGTTTCAGTTTTGTGTTTGAACATATTAACACAACTGTTTTGTTGCCAGAATAAAGGCGAAAAACCCATTCTCACATTTTGGTACTGGCAAAGGCGATCCCATGATGCCTTCTGATTCTGTAGCGCCGCCACTTGATGCCATGTCACGTGTCGAAGTATCCATTCACAGCGCCGACACAGCACGGACCACGGAAGGGAATTCCACAGAGCTCCCTCTGAGCTCCCTTCATCACGCAACCTCTTGTTTATACAAGAGAGCAGCACTACCCCACATGCCCTGCTGCAGACAGTTAATGAGTATCGCTTGCCAGTCAACCCGATATTGTTTTATTCTGAGAGATGAACCTTTTTTTTCTACAAATTAAGTTGCACAATTAAATTTTACATGATAGGGTTTTGTGTGTGTGTGTATGTGCCGTCATTGGTGACCGGGCTGAGACCATCAACTTACTGCTCGCGAGGAGGAACTATGCCTCTTTTATCAAGTAAGGCCCAACTGAGATATTTAGGGCGTTTTCAGAAGAGACCGAGCCACAGATGACAGCTCAACGAAGTGGCTTACCACGTGGAAATTTAAAGCAGCCAAATACCCTAAACGTACGTTGATTCTAAATGTGGAGGGAAAAAACCCAGACAATCCGGAGAAAAATACACACGACCACGGGGAGATAGACAAACAAACTCTAAATATACAGCCGGCGTCAGAGTCGGGATAGAATCCACGACCTCCTGTATACCAGGCGAGGGAGATAACATTTCCTAGCCACCACTGCGCCCCTAGAAATTTTTTTTGAAAATGCCGAATTGTTGCTTTTCTTATTCTGGTTTGGATGGGGTGGCCTGTATTCAAATCCAGGTTCTCAGCGGTGCTAAGTCAGCGCTCAAACGGAAGCCACCTGACCCCTCTGCTTCTGTTCTGTATATTGAAATCACACAAAGCAGGAGGTTGATAAACAATTTGATAGCGATGCGCACGCGTTCAGAATGATTCTGAGCACCTCACACTTTGCGACTACGCGGATTACAGGGGCACGTGGTGATGCAGTGAGTACGGTATGTTGGAGGAGAATGAAAAGAAACTAAAGAGCATGATCCTCTTTAAATATTTAGAAGCAAAACATCACACAAGATGAAAATTCATTAATGTGGTTAAGACCAGATTGGCCATCCCAACGGAAACGTTCCAAACTAAGAATGCTATCGGTAAACAAAGACGTATAACGTAAATACAAAACTCACCTCCGAGTGAACAATCGGAACATCGCCAGAGCATCACATGGCTGCGAAACGTGGTCAGTAACAAGGGACACACCGAGAAGAGGATACCGACGTTTGAGACGCCGTACTTCTCAAGACTGCTTCAAATTTCACACACTGGTGTGCACACACACGCACGTGTATGTAACAGACTGTTTGGGCAAGTGCTGTTTGGCGAGTACCTATGAGGCCGGCACGGCACACGAAGGGGTTGGAGGCCAACATCACGCCCGACCGCTTTTGTCTCCCCAGTGCCGATGTTTACACACCGCACCAGCCGCTCATTTAAGGCTGAGTTGACCTATAGAAGGCCCAGGACAGGTTCAGATAATCGTGACTGTTGTTAGCCGTGAGCGAGAATTGAACTCGGGTCGGCGGGTTCGCAGCGCAGTGCGCTAACCGCTACACTACCGCTCCATGCACACAGACCCAGGTGCCTTGGGTTGACTGACTGAGGTGTACACACACACACAGGGCATCGTATACAAACGAGTTGATTCGTGCGGAGGTGACTAAAAATGCCCAGCTACACGAACCCACTGCTGTACTGCGAACAGCAAAAATAAGGCGGAAGATGTAATCGTTTGGCTCGCTCACTCAAAGAGCAGAGGCGTTCTTTCCAGCACCATTCCTGCAGGGAAGGGCCCAGCCCGTCAAAGGGACGGAGGAGGAGAGAGGCGGGTCGGCCAAGGCACATCCGTAGGAAGAACGTCGCGTCCTTGGACCTAGGAGATAAGCTAGAAATGCTCGCGTGATAAGCCAAGTTGTTGTGCTATCATTTGTGGCCAAGTCGCTTCTGAAAAATAAGTTAATACCTAAGTGGGCTTTACTTGGTAAGATAAAAATATGTTTATAGTTTCGTTTGCATATGTATATTTTAACATTTTGCTCCGGTGATTTGTTTACATTTCTTATACTTTGCACTCCTATCGTCTTTTGTACGTGTTGTTTGTTGTTGCAGTTACGTTTCTGACCCCCCCCCGTGCCCCGACTGGACATCTGTAAAAAAAGGAGCTTTATAACTCATCGGATTCCTCCAGTAAGAAATACAGATTTTTCTTTTTTATTCTGATTAAACGGCAGACATTGTGCAGATCGCATACGGCCGAGGCGATGGAGAGGAGTTGATTGCGTAAGCATCGCTGGGGACCCCGCGACCGTCACACGTTAAGGGGATGATGCGATGGTGGTGATGGCCATGATGAAATGCGCGTCTATGTTCACGCTGATGTTGGTGCAGCGTGCGCGGTAGTATTTGCCAAACCACATTCACCAGCACTCCACCGTACAAGGTGAAGGGCGTCATTAATACCGCGTCTGCTTTGGTTGGCCAAGCGGTTATGTAAGTTCATACTTGTTTTGTTTTAATGCATTACACTGCACTGTGCCCTCTGAACATTCTTACCACAGGTGCCGTGTGCTTTGCGACGTCGGTGTGTTTGTTACAAATACAACAACATCTGAGTGGAGTGGTGGTGAACGATAAACCCGGTCCGCTGAGTTTGATTCCAGGCCACGGCTAAAGTCATTAGCTCGTGATAACTAAACCAGCCCCTGACCCCCTCCCCACCTCCCCGTAGCCTGAGAAGACTTTTGGGGCAAGTGTTGTAAGCGAGCACCCATGAAGGCACACGAGCCGGTAGATGGCCAGTACCACGCCCGGCCGCTTTTGTATCCCACGAGGGAGACAACGTATGATCAAATTACCCCCGTGGCAAACAGATACATTCTTCATCTAGTGGTGGTTTGAGAGAGGGCTGTAAATACATTTTCGTCATCATCATCATCATCCATGATCAATCCCCTGTTGGATAACAAGTAAAACGCGTAAAACTGCGTCATTGTTTTCTTGCACGCAAATAATGACGACGACGATGACGATCATTTCCATGTAACAAATTACGCATTGCACGACAGCGCCGCCCTTCGAAACGTTGCACACAGGTTCGCACACACACGCGCACCAATGCACACGGTAACGTAGGCTATCAATAATGCACAAACGTTCGTCTTTATTTCAACCGCCGTTACACACGCACACACAAATGCTTAGAGAGTTCAAAACAGAGGCCGTGATATAGACGAGACGCAGAAAGCGTCAACGAGGAATCCAAAATAACCTTCCAACTTGCACTCTCCCCGCAGTCTCTGGATGGTCTGTATCACTGAGAGGTGGGATGTCGCCCTGGTGTAATGGCTATATGTATGTACCGTATGTTGAAGTTTTTTCGCACCGTACGTAGCCAACCGTGCGAATTGGAGGGAGCGGGGGAAGCACCCTGCTTATGCAATCTGGAGCTGACAAGTGCAGCTGGTTCCACCGGCATGGACAGCTGAAACAATGGGAAACTTTGAAATCAGAATATGTATTAACACGGGAGGAATCCGATGAGCTAGGAAGCGATTGTTTTTTTACAGATGCCCAGTAGGGGCATATCAGAACGTTACTACAACAACAAACAATATACAGACACGATAGGAGTGCAAAGTATAAGACAAATTAACAAATCATTTAAAATGTAAAGCCCACTGAGCTATTAGCTTCTTTTTCAGAAGTGACCTGGTCACAAATCAAAGCCCCCCCCCGCCTCCTGCCCCCCCCCCCCCACCTTCGTTCACCTACCAGAGCAAGCTGTTTGTGGTGGTATAAAGTGTGGCTACTAACACCTCTTCCAATACGTCTATCCACGAAAGCCTACGTGTTAAAATGTCTATCCAGCATGAAAGATGATGCCAAAATATTCACAAGAAGGGACCTCTAGAGCTCCCTCTCATAGAGCTTCTTCTGCCAGCAGTGCTGCAACTGAGATATTGCAGGACTGCATCTTTTCCTTTGTCCGCGTTGAGAAAACACTTTGTGAATAGGACTCGCTGTGCCTCGCCACAGGGAAGTTGCGCAATTTTTGACGCTAATTTCATAAATTTCAGACCGTCGTTTATTGCAATATTGCTCCTTCCCTGCTGCTGCTGCCGCTGCCTCTATAGCCTGGAGCTCACTCTCACCCACTCGACCACCCGTGATGCAGTCTCCCTCTTCCCCTGCTCAAGCTGCCAGCATGGGCAATTCCACAAGTTCACAACATCGGGCTATAGTATATTTAAACGTGTGGGTCGTCATTAGTTAACTCTTCCCTGGGCCAGAGCACGGATTCCACCAGCAATTAATACGTATTCTGACGTCAACCAATTCTGGCTGTAATTCACGCGCAAATATAGAATCCACCTCTCTTACCAAAGAGGTGGATGCTCATAAAATACCGCGGTGTTCGACGTACTCAGACGCACGGCCTGTTTCGTGCCACGCTGCGATGGTGACGGTGCATCAGTTCACGAACTTGCCCAATCAATCGTCGACTTCGTCGGCCAGGAGACAAGTCACCATCAAACAAGGACACCGCGCGTGCATCACGAGGATTCTTGGAGAACGTCACCCAATCTGCGCAACTGCTCCACTCTAAAACCCCAAGCCCCCCCCCCCTGCCCCCCACCTGTGTTGGAAATTCCATCGAAGTTCTTCAAAGACCGCGCTCGTCACGCAAGGCGAGTGAGCTAAGCCTCCCAAGCCTCATCAGTCTTGGAGAGCTGAATGGATTTCAAAAAGAAGTCACAAACAAACACCTCGTGAAAGATCCAACGTAGAAGATCCCCTGGGTTTGATCTTCCACGAATCTCGTGGTCCACCCCAAACCGCATCCACCGCACAAACCGTGCCAGATGCGGATACCTGATGCACAAAATTGAAAATTAAAAACTCTGCAGTAGCAGCGTGCGACTGTGGTCATCCAGAACAGACCGTAACAATGTATAACGACGCAATGCCCCGATCCACAAATGCGAAGGAGACATCGGAGCGATACACAACTCCGCTGGCTCCCGGCGCGGTTGTCTGGGCTTGACCACCTGAACGTGAGAGTGTCGTTGTTGCACCGCGTCCACATCTTATATCTTTATAAAGTGCCTTTGCCAAGACGCCTTCTACGGAATTAACAGCGGTACGCATGGATGTGATCGTGGAGATGAGGTGCGTGGAGTGGAAGCAACGGGGGACAAATCTGTGATGCGTGAATTCGGCGAAAGTGACATTGATGGCAGTAAATGGTGTGACCACCACCCGCGCGCGTACGTGGGAGCACGCGAGGTCACGTACCGTCGCCCCCCCCCCCCCACCCGAGTGGCCTTACGACTTCGGCGGAATGTGACAAGCGCCGGCGATGGTCCCTCTCACCCCGAACCGTCTGGAACGCTGTTCCGGGAATTGCCACGTGGCACGCCACATTGGCGCATCTCCTGGTGTGAGGAGCTCAGAGTTCATCTGGGGTCGGTGGCGCTGTGGGCTCCCGTGTGGTCATGCCCTGGACTCTCTCTCTCTCTGTGATGTCGGGAGCTCAAGTTTACACTTGTAGCCCCACTTGGTTCGTGTTTTGTTTCCGTGGTGTTCTATCCCCTTCGTGTTGTGTTATCCCATCCCCGTGCCCTGGATCTTGGCCGTGTTGTGCGTCACTGGTGTTGTCATCACCTTGTTTTATGTTCAAATTGTTGTTCGCAACGCACACTATACACAAATATGTTTTTCCAAATATATTTGTCCTCGTGATTCTGCGGTGCAAAGGTGAGCTTGCGTGAATAGATGGTACAATAATACATGGTATCATTGGTGCAATAGTAATATCGGATTATTACGGATAGATACGCACACATTCTTGCTCCGGTGGTAGTGCCTCGCGCCGATAATGCACGCGTGTTGAACTTCGTTCGCACCTTCCCTTCTCCAGGCGAAACAGGCGAGTGTGCCAGAAATATCGAGTGAGAAATCAGGCACCCAAGGGGTCACCCAAGGAGAAGGTGGAGGAAGGGTCCAAGGACTTAAAGGTCACCTCTCACCCCTTAGGGCGCTGGCCGATCACGGTGAGTGCTCCAGGCCAAGCCCGTCATCTGGGGGCAATGCAGTGAAATCCATTGCTCGCCACAAACAAGCCACACGATACATTTCGATTTAAAGCTTTCGTGACTGCAGGGATTATCTTCTTGGTTCTTTCGGTAATGTCACGTAGAAGGGAAGTAATAAAATAATAAAAATAAAACATTAATTTATTTTATTATGTTTTATTATTATAATTATTTTATTATGTTTTATTTTTATTATTTTATTACTTCCCTTCTACGTGACTTTACCGAAAGAACCAAGAAGATGAAGCCGCACGATACCTTTGCTGAAGCTCGTCCAGGAGCGTGGCAGCGGTTTCTAGCCACCCGCCAAACGGTGACGGTCACGGCATCGCGCGCTTTTAGCTCTGCAACTGATCTGGAACACTCTTCCTCTGATGAGCACGGTTGGCTACGTACGGCGCGAAAGAAGTTCAACGTACATACATACGCCCACTACTACAGGAAGCGGTTTCGCTTTGGAATCTAAATAACAAATTACAGTCATTTCTTTAGGACTGCGTTTTTTGCGTTCGGACTGTTGTGCCTCCCCCGGACCTCATCTTAGCACGAGGGGGTCAGAAGTATGGTCAACTGTTTCCACGTCCAATAGCGGATTGACGAACCGGGCAGCGCACACGTGCGCATGGCGAATCGCAACGCGTAACCCAGGCGCGTTTGAAACCGCGCTCGCTGCCGGCACTGTAATCCCCAAAGTCCTGGAGCGGCCGCTGCTATTTTGGACCCGTGATATGCTGACCGTTGGAGCCATCGGCGCTTCTGGAAAGAAGAAACACGGCAGTGCGGCAGACTCTCACACCAGACGGGGTCGCGGGGGGGGGAGTCGTCAACTGCCCCCCCCGTAAGCGTTCATTCTTTGCACGGTCCCACTTCACTGCTGCTTGTCAAACTGTTGTGTACGTTTGTGGTGGGGGGGGGCAGGAGGTTAAGACGAATGCGAGTAAAGCAAAGGTCACGTACAGCTACAACCACCTCCACGTGCATTGGCATGGAGCATTGTGAGCAGATGTACGGTATAGCAGAACTCCGTTCTGTCTACCCACGTGCAAATATGGTTTAGTCCATCGGCATCTTGGCTTCCCAGACCAACGTGTTCAAGCAGCATTTGTGGCTTTGTTGGACAGGGCTGTTGGGCTTCGTTTACCCTGCAGCTTTCCGTGATGTCTCAATGCAGACAGTATTGTGACTCACTGGAGGTCTCAATGCAGAGATTATTGTGACCCACTGGAGGTCTCAATGCAGAGATTATTGTGACCCACTGGAGGTTTCAATGCAGATGTTATTGTGACCCACTGGAGGTCTCAATGCAGAGATTATTGTGACCCACTGGAGGTTTCAATGCAGAGATTATTGTGACCCACTGGAGGTCTCAATGCAGAGAGTATTGTGACCCACTGGAGGTCTCAATGCAGAGATTATTGTGACCCACTGGAGGTTTCAATGCAGATGTTATTGTGACCCACTGGAGGTCTCAATGCAGAGAGTATTGTGACCCACTGGAGGTCTCAATGCAGAGATTATTGTGACCCACTGGAGGTTTCAATGCAGAGAGTATTGTGACCCACTGGAGGTCTCAATGCAGATGTTATTGTGACCCACTGGAGGTCTCAATGCAGATGTTATTGTGACCCACTGGAGGTTTCAATGCAGATGTTATTGTGACCCACTGGAGGTCTCAATGCAGATGTTATTGTGACCCACTGGAGGTTTCAATGCAGATGTTATTGTGACCCACTGGAGGTCTCAATGCAGATGTTATTGTGACCCACTGGAGGTTTCAATGCAGATGTTATTGTGACCCACTGGAGGTCTCAATGCAGATGTTATTGTGACCCACTGGAGGTTTCAATGCAGATGTTATTGTGACCCACTGGAGGTCTCAATGCAGATGTTATTGTGACCCACTGGAGGTCTCAATGCAGATGTTATTGTGACCCACTGGAGGTTTCAATGCAGATGTTATTGTGACCCACTGGAGGTCTCAATGCAGATGTTATTGTGACCCACTGGAGGTTTCAATGCAGAGAGTATTGTGACCCACTGGAGGTCTCAATGCAGATGTTATTGTGACCCACTGGAGGTCTCAATGCAGATGTTATTGTGACCCACTGGAGGTTTCAATGCAGATGTTATTGTGACCCACTGGAGGTTTCAATGCAGATGTTATTGTGACCCACTGGAGGTTTCAATGCAGATGTTATTGTGACCCACTGGAGGTCTCAATGCAGATGTTATTGTGACCCACTGGAGGTTTCAATGCAGATGTTATTGTGACCCACTGGAGGTCTCAATGCAGATGTTATTGTGACCCACTGGAGGTTTCAATGCAGATGTTATTGTGACCCACTGGAGGTCTCAATGCATATGTTATTGTGACCCACTGGAGGTCTCAATGCAGATGTTATTGTGACCCACTGGAGGTCTCAATGCAGATGTTATTGTGACCCACTGGAGGTTTCAATGCAGAGAGTATTGTGACCCACTGGAGGTCTCAATGCAGATGTTATTGTGACCCACTGGAGGTCTCAATGCAGATGTTATTGTGACCCACTGGAGGTTTCAATGCAGATGTTATTGTGACCCACTGGAGGTTTCAATGCAGATGTTATTGTGACCCACTGGAGGTTTCAATGCAGATGTTATTGTGACCCACTGGAGGTCTCAATGCAGATGTTATTGTGACCCACTGGAGGTTTCAATGCAGATGTTATTGTGACCCACTGGAGGTCTCAATGCAGATGTTATTGTGACCCACTGGAGGTTTCAATGCAGATGTTATTGTGACCCACTGGAGGTCTCAATGCATATGTTATTGTGACCCACTGGAGGTCTCAATGCAGATGTTATTGTGACCCACTGGAGGTCTCAATGCAGATGTTATTGTGACCCACTGGAGGTTTCAATGCAGAGACTATAGCGACTCACGAGACGCCTACCCCTCACGCACGACATATCGATCATATTTTCGTTGTTGTTCTTACAATAATCACCCCTCCAGTCAATGCGAGTTGATATCCAGGGAGGGGGGACAGGATGGGCTCAGATATAATTCACCACTGAAGTTAGGCGTGGCTGGAGATGGAACTCAGGTTGTCGGGTCTATAGTCCAGTAACCACTATCACAAAAAAGGAGCCGATAATGACACCATATGTGTCTCTCCACGTAAATAAAATGATTATTTTACACATCCCATCGGCTACACTGCCTTCTGTGAGTGCTTTTTTTTTATCATACACGGCTTCAAAATGCAGTGTCTGTGCAGCAGTCGGCCTTGCTTAAACCAATTCTGGTGAACTTCCAAATGTTTACAGGCAAGGGCCATCTCTCCTTGCGGGATACGGGTCCAATTTCGATGCAAAATTATATCATGCATGAGACTACATCATCATTAGTGTTGTGGTGGAGAGTATAAGCCACGACGCAACTATGTGCACAGCACGTATGTATGTTGAACTTCTTTCACACCGTACGTAGCCAACCGTGCTAATCGGAGGTGCACGCCTCTTTCCCATATCTGTCTCTCCACATGAAATAAGCTACAAATTTTTATCTGAGACAATCCTTCAGCTTTATGGGAGTGCATCATTTCAGCAGCGTAGGTTTAACACGAGATCGTTCTGGACCGGTTTCCGGGTGTCCCGTGTTGCTTATATTCTGCACAAGGACGCCAGCGATTCGTTCGTGTCATGCTTCAACAACTTAACAACACAAACTGTCGTCGTCGATTCACACGCGCTTGTGTCACTGCTGTTCGACTAAAACCAGAGGTTCTTAACCTGGGGGTGCGAGATGCCCTTTCTGGGGGTGCGAAACATGGCCAGATTTTTGTTAGAAGGTAAATAATGGAAAACACTCATTAAGCACGGGCATGTAAGTAACAACTTTTTTTCGATTTAAAGCTTTCTTCTTGGTTCTTTCCGTAAAGTCACGTAGAAGGAAAATAATAATAAAACATAATGTTTTATTATTTATAATAACGTAAATAAATACATAACTTTGATGCGACAAAGAAGTTGTTCTTCTTGGTTCTTTCGGTAAAGTCACGTAGAAGGAAAATAATAAAAATGAAACATAACGTAGAAGAAAAATAATAAAAATAAAGCATAATCTTTTATTATTTTATTATTTCCCTTCTACGTGACTTTACAGAAAGAACCAAGAAGAACAACTTCTTTGTCGCATCAAAGCTGCGTATTTATTTCCGTTATTTTTTTACGATTGAAAACCAAAGGGGGGCAGGCTGCATTGAATGCTCAGAACCACTGGACTAAAACATAGCGCCTACTTGCCCCTCGACCTCACTATTGCTGGCCCCTATAGCTCTCTCATAATATTTGTACATCCATAATACAGGTGTGTTGGGTTAGATCGCGTAAATATATAAATGTGTCGTTAAAACCGCCACCACCCGACACTGCCAATTAGTAAGGTTTGTCACGTAAATAGAACATGCCACAGCATTTACAATCTGAGTACGACGTTTCGCCAGTACGCGACAGACCTTACTAATTGATTGTGTCGGGTGGTGGCGGGTTTAACGACACATTTATATATTTACGCGATCTAACCCAAAATTAAAACCTGTATTATGGATATTGGTTGCGAAAGTCTACGTGTTAATATTTGCACAGATTGTTTTTATTCGCACGCGTTTCGTTTAAGATCATGAATAACCTTCGTTTTGTTCGTCGTGCAATGCAATACGGGTTCCTAAAGAGACCGCTGCTACTCGTTCTCTGATATTCTGATTGTTGTTGTTGCTGCTGCTGTTGCACTCACGCACCACGGATCTCCCTTGTAAAAATAGCCGGGCAACTGCCTAAACGGGACCATCATCCGCGTGACAAATAAAATCGACTTAAACAATGCGTAGAGTTTCAAGCGATGCATCGGTGGGGCGTGACTCGATTCCTGTTTTGGTGAATTTTCGATAGATTCACACTTGTGGGCGTGGCTCAATGTCAAATACGGCTCTGCCCACAAACGTATCGATTCCGAGAGCACGTGGCATGGATCGTTATAACACGACCACTGATCATTAATTAAGGCGTTCGCTTACTAATTAAAAGTACCCTGTGGAACGATGATATGTGTTTAATTGGCCGATAAGAGGTGTAATTATTATGGTATCGGGCAGGTACAGATGCATTTGAGCTGTTGTGGTACAAACGTAGTTTAAGTTATTACAACTGTGGTCGTCTTTCTAGATTTGAAGCTTTCGTGACTGCAATGATTCATATTCTTAGTTTTTTTCTGTAAAGTCATGTAGGTAAAAACATTAAAAAGTAAAATAAAATAAAAATAAAAATCACGACGTTTTGGAGGCAACACAAGCTTCCGTCTTCAGGTGGTACCGTCACAGCCACGACAGCTGTATCAAGTAAATATTTACTTGATACAACTGTCGTGGCTGTGCCTCCGAAACGTCGTGATTTTTATTTTTATTTTATTTTACTTTTTAATGTTTTTACCTACGTGACTTTACCGAAAAAACCTAAGAATATGTGGTCGTCTTCTTGGTTCTTTCGGTAAAGTCACGTAGAAGGAAAATAATAAAATAATAAAAATAAAACATAATAAAATACAATTCTCACGACGTTTCGGCCACAACGCAAGCAGCCGTCCTCAGGTGAAGAATAGGGCTGTCGGAAAGACAGCGTTCGAATGGTCGTGTTATTTGAAAGTGCTGTTTGTTGCTAGCAGCTTGACGTTTTGGACCTTTGCGCCTGTGCTCAGCAACGGTGTTTTAAAAAATGTACGACTAAGCTCCCCACACAATCAATATCGCTACGGGGAGGCCTTTATCCAGCAGTGGATTGACGAAACGGCCTATGAAGAGCGCTGTGGAACCCGGGAGTAATTGTTGCAAAGGTACACACGGGTTTACGTAACTACATTAAAACAAAGATCCACATTCAGACCCATAGACTTACATATACAAATGACCTTTACGACAAGGTAACGGCCCACTTTGTAACAGCTCATTGGGCCCGTGAGGTTTTTTTTTGTTCCCAAGTAAACCTGAATTTAATTAAGAACAGCAAAAACAGCAAGCAAAAATTCCAACGTGTCAACATAACGCAATACGATATCGTATTAGTATTGAGCGGGAAACACAATTGTTTCTCTGTTGATCGTAATTAGCTCATTGCTCTGCCTGCGGAGCGAGCCAGTGACCGGTTCGAACAGCTCATTTAAAGGGACACTGCAATATATCGATATCAGGGGCCGTCCCTTCACCTGTTTAAAGGGACAGCGCCCAATCAGCTGTCTCTCACCTGTTTAAAGGGACACCGACAAATCAGCTGTCCCTTCACCTGTTTAAAGGGACATCGCCCAATCAGCTGTCCCTTACCTGTTTAAAGGGACATCACCCAATTAGCTGTCCCTCACCTGTTTAAAGGGACATCACCCAATCAGCTGCCCCTTACCTGTTTAAAGGGACATCACCCAATCAGCTGTCCCTACACCTGTTTAAAGGGACATCGCCCAATCAGCTGTCCCTCACCTGTTTAAAGGGACACTGCAATGATGTCAGCGACCACACCCGAACCGACCATCGTGTAGTAGGCGTGGCCAGATCGAGATAGGCCACGCCCATCAGCACGTGTGGGCGTGTCTTGGTCTAGTCTAGCCCCGCCCTCGTTATCAAACATGCCCATTGGTGGGCGTACGCAAAGGTGATTGGCACCGCCCCTCGAGTGGGCGTGGTCTCAGTGGACCCGGAAGTGGCCGCCTTAAAGCGGCGTGGCGGCGCCCGCTCCGCCGCTGTTTACGGGCGCGCCGTTTCGGAGTCTTTTTTTTGTAAAATTTTAATTTTTACAATTAAATATTTTGTACGTTTTAACACCCCCCCCTCTCCCCTTTTTGTACTTGTAATATACAGCGCATTGCAGGCACTGGACGCACAGACGCAAGCGCGGTTCGTAATTGCATTAACACGTTATACCACTCTTCTCGTTCACACACGCCGGGATAGGCACACAGACAAAGATTACCCGTATAGCCTGCTATAGATAGCTGCAGTCGAAGGGGAGGGCAAGTGCTGTTATAGCGTGCACCAACTCAGACCGGCACACACTGCACGCGTATGCGCGCGTCGCGATTAGCCGCTGCGCTTCGTGCTAAAAGCACGCGGCTGCGGTAGGGTTACAAGCCCTGCCAGCTCCTAGCCCGGAGCGTGGCTGGCTTGCTGGCTGGTGGTGGTGGTGTGTGTCGGCGGCAATGGTGCTGGGCAAGGTTCGCTCCCTGCGCGTCGCCTTCGACTGCGAGCCGGGCCAGGCACCCGTGTTCTCTGGCGGCGACGTGGTGGCGGGCCGCGTGTTGCTGGAGGCGGCGGGGGAGCTGCGGCTCCGTTCGCTCGTGCTGCAGGCCCGCGGACACGCCAAGGTGCACTGGACCGAGTCTCGCAACGCGGGCTCCAACACGGCCTACACGCAGAACTACAGCGACGAGGTGGACTTCTTCAGCCACAGGGACGCCATCATCGAGCCCGATACCGGTGAGTGACGAGGTTGGTTTGGTGGTAGTTGTTGGTTTAGGGGGGCTTGTGGTTTTGTTTTATTTTGACACGGATGAACCCCCATTGGGGAAAAAAATCCCCAGTTGTCGATGGGGGGATTTGGGTCGCACCGTAGAAACGTGGTTACAGCGGGGGGGGGGGGCGGGGGTAAAACCCGTGAAAAAAAACAACCAAAAGCTTCTGTGCGTTCCGAACGGCAAGGTCGTGCGTCAACATCCTGATACAATCGGAACAAATAATACGACGAGGCTGGTGGAACTAATGACACGCAGAACGTATTGGGTGCACAACAGCAAGCGAGGTAGGGTAGTGGTGGGTTGAGGAGTCTAGTTAATGGGAGGACTTTGAAGAGGGGGGGAAACACTCAGGGATGTGGTTAAGCCTCGAGGTGGTGAGGACTCGAGGCGTGGTGAGGTTCACGGTGATGGTGA
Source organism: Lampetra planeri (assembly GCF_965212315.1). Taxonomy (NCBI): domain Eukaryota; kingdom Metazoa; phylum Chordata; class Hyperoartia; order Petromyzontiformes; family Petromyzontidae; genus Lampetra; species Lampetra planeri. The sequence continues at coordinate 1,837,199 of NC_136145.1, read as the reverse complement.
CCTCTCTAAGGAGTTGTTGCCAGTCACCGCTGGTCAGAACTCCGCGATGTTGAGATACACGCTTGTGATGTGAATCTTTATACTCGAGGAATCCGATAAGCTGTAGAGCGCTCGTTGTTTTTCACACATGTCCAGTGGTTAGTTACGCTCGTGGTGGCGAATAAACTTGCCGTGGGTGATACCGGTCCTCTATGCGAACATCCCCTCGTGTTGCTGCGGTCCGTGGTCCCGTTGTGCACCTTCCCTGAGGCCCCCTTTTGTGCCTCGGCAGCTGGGTTTGGGCAGGGCGAGAGAGTGGAGGGATGGGGGGTGGTGGGAGGTTGACACCGGGAAACCCTCCCCCGCTTTGCTGGTGTGGTTGAGGCTTTTAAGCAGGGAGTGTGCGAGGCTTATTTAGGCCACACAACAACCGCATGGAGTTTGGTCCGGCGTTGAAGCCCCCCTTCCCACCCCCATTGTTGCTCGTCTGCTGTGCATCTGTTTCCAATGGCCACTTCTCTCGGCTTAACCCAACGTGTCTCAGTTATGGCAAAGCAAAGTGGCACATTTTTTCTGGACCAGTCACCAACCTTGTGCATGAAAAAATAAAGAATCTCGTAAACAACTGTCCGCCCAGCTGCTATTTTCCTGGAAACATTTCCACGAACTCGCTCTGCATCTCCTGAAGCTCTTGAGTGTTGCCTGTTCCTCCATGCGGCAGTCACCCTCTGCAGTTGTGGGATCATTGCCCTTTAATATACAGGAAATGTATAAATAATGACTTTAAAAAAAACATCCATGGTTCACAAAATCTTTAACAAAATACGTGCACTGCATAGTCGCTTCCCTGTTTATTTGTGTGCACTGCATGACCGGGCCTAAGAATAATGTTTGTACATGTGCCCAACAAGCCATAATCCCTGCTGGTGCGAAAATTAAAGACAATAGATTTGCAGCTGTTATCAGAAATATGAGCGGCTTTAATACTGACAATTCAGACTTGGCATTCTTAAAATTGATACCATGGTATTTCTGGTTTCATTCTTTTTTTGCTATCCAGTGCCATATTTTCCCAGCCAAGTTTTCTTGTTTTGATTCCTAGCGAAATGATAGCAATGCGTTGTTTACCAATTCAGGCATGCCAGAGCGTACGCATGCCAACGCAACGCACGGGAGTTCACACAACAATTGCATTGCCTCATCCAATCGCATCGCTGCGTCGCCGAACCTCGAGTTGCACACATTGCAATGCAAAGACAAATACAGAGATTCCCCGTATAGCCTTAGCAGACTGTTGGGGCAAGTGTTGTTAGCGAGCACCTATGAAGGACGGAACGGCACACGAGAGGGGGTGGGTGGCCAGCATCACACCCGGCCGCCTTTGTCTCCCCAGTGGCGATGTTTACACCTCACCAGGTACTCATTTGAGGCTGAGTCGACCTAGGGCTTAGATATAATCGTCACTGGTGTTGGCCGTGAGCGGGTATCGAACTCTGGTCGCCGAGTTCGTAGCGTAGCGCTTACAGCTACACCACCGCTCCCGCATACACACACGTGGTGTCATATTTACGGTAATATTTTTCTGCCATCTGTTCTTCCAAACTGTTTAAACAAAGCTCACCCCTCCTACCCCACTTGTGTAACAAGGACTGCGATGGGTGTTCACGAATTGTTTGGCCTTGCAAAGTCAACAAGGACATCCATCACATGGCAAGAGTTGCATGCCCCTTGCTATTGGGTTGTACACAAGGCGGGGATGATAACATTGCTTTCGAACACCCTTGGAACCCGTGGGCAGAAACACCAGAAAATAAAGGCAAGTCAAACGCGGACTTTTTGAGGTCACACTCGAAGCAAAACTGTGGTGGGAGGCGCTGCATTTCTTTTTGTTCGGATTGTTTTTTGCAGTCTGCGTTAGCAACGTGTTCTGTGCGGTATTGAGTAAGCCACTCTTAATGTTAGCAGCAATTCCGCATTGGTGTCCGGAAGTAGTAGATGCATGACTGATGTAATTGCGTTCTTGCCTGCAGTTGCAGGTGTGTCCTGTAAGTGCATTAAATATAAAACGTGCTGGGTGCATCATCTACCCTGGTGATCTCACTCGGGCATCCCATGGCACCTGGGTCTGCTCCGTGACCTCCAGTCAGCGAGCCCCTTTTGACACTTCACGTGGCCTCAAAGTGGACTTCACGTGGTGGCGGATGGCGGGTGTTGTTATTGCGGTAAATAAGTTGCGTCGTGTTGCTTAGGAGAAAGGGGGAAAGTTTGACTCCTAACAATTATCACTTGAACCATACAAAGCCTTCCTGAACTGAGTGTTCCACGACCGATCTAAACCTTTAAAATAAAGGCCACGTTTGCTAACGATTCAGCCCCAGATACACGGTAATTATACATCTAAACACAAATAGTTTTTACGTGGTAACTACCCATCCTCTCTCTATCTTACATATTAATCTTACGCCGTGCCAAATGCCATTGCAATTCCCAATTCGGCTGGAACTTTGAACTGCAGGTTTGTTGTTATTTAGGGGAGGTCAACATTGCAAAAAATAACTTTAAAGCCCATCGGATTTCTCCAGCAATATTCTGATTCTGGCTGCTCAGCCCAAATATCACTTCGTTGTTGTCGCTAATGCATTGCTTTAAAAATACCTCTGACCGGGGGGTTGGCATTTTAAAAAGTTATCAGACAGCACTGTGGGGATACGTGGCGTGGTTGGTGGTGGATTATTTCTGCATTCTGCATCTGCGAAAGGGAAAACCACCACATTGCCATAGCGATGGCATTCTAATTGCGTGGCTGTGAGATGTTTTTTTGTTTCGTTGTTGAAGCTATGGCTGCGTGTGGTGTGAGGGTACACGTTAATGAGTACATGGTGCATTGGTGTGTAAACATCGCCACTGGGGAGACAAAGGCGGCCGGGTTGTGGCACTGGCCACATCCCACCCCCCTCTGTGTGGCGTGCCGGCCTTAATAGGTGCTCGCTAACATCAGTTCAGGCTATAGGGGGAGGTGGATCTTTGTTTGTACACGATGGCAAACTCGCCTCTGTGCGTAACATGTGTGTAACATGTGTATGTATTTGGGGGGGGGGGCGAGTTCGATTCCCGCTCACGGCCAACACCAGCGACGACGATCTGAACCGGTCCTGGGGCCGTCTCCCCCTAGGTAGACTCGGCCCCAAATGAATATTACCCCGTGCGATGTGCACGGTAAACATCGGCCACTCGGAAGACAAAGGCGGCCGCGCGTGGTTTTCTGCCCAACCCGCCCTTTAATAGGCACGACTCGCTTCTTAAGCACTTGCCCCACTAGTCCGCCGAGGCTGCACGGGGGATCTTTGCCTTTAGTTTGTGTGTGTGGGTTTGAGTCTGCCACGGAGCAGCTCAATCCTGTTCAAACCAGTCTCTGTTGCTGGGGCCCGCTGTGTGAGATAGCGCCCGCCCATTGGTCGGCCGCCTCGTCACGTGGCCGCCGAGCGAGTGCGGACAAACAAGTGGAGGCGGCGTGGAGGGGAGGGGGGACTGCTGTGGTTGTTGGTGGTGGTGGCGTTGTTGGTGGGGGTGGTGGTGACGGTGTTGGTGGTGGTGGCGGCGTTGTTGGTGGTTGCGGTGGCGGCGTTGTTGGTGGTTGCGGTGGTGGCGTTTTTGGTGGTTGCGGTGGTGGCGTTTTTGGTGGTTGCGGTGGTGGCGTTTTTGGTGGTTGCGGTGGTGGCGTTTTTGGTGGTTGCGGTGGTGGCGTTTTTGGTGGTTGCGGTGGTGGCGTTTTTGGTGGTTGCGGTGGTGGCGTTTTTGGTGGTTGCGGTGGTGGTGGCGGCGTTGTTGGTGGTGGCGGCGTTGTTGGTGGTGGTGGCGTTGTTGGTGGTGGCGGCATTGCACGCACATCGGGCAGCACACCGGGCCCAGATTAGCGCCGTTGTTGGAAGTTCTTTATTATGGCTGCAAATAGGAAATGGCACGTGTGTGCGTGTGTGCGGCTGGGCTGTTGTCTGTCGGGTGTGGTGCTGGCCACGAAGACGAAGATCCCATAGCCCTGTAACAGACTGTAGGGGAAAGTGCTGTTAGCGAGCACCTATTAAGGCCGGAACTGTCCACGAGCAGGGTGGGTAGCCAGCGCCACGCCCGGCCGCCTTTGTCTCCCCAGTGGCGATGTTTTCACACAATCGCCCCGGCTACTCATTCGAGGCCGAGTCGAACTAGGGGAGGCCCAGGACCGGTTCAGATAATCGGCACCTGGTGTTGGCCCACCCCTAGATCGACTCGGTCTAAAATGAGTACCTGGAGCGTTGTGTAATCATTGCCCTTATTGAGACAAAGGCAGTCGGGCGTGGTGCTGCCCCCCCCCACCACCAACTCGTGTGCTCTTCCGGCCTTAATAGGTGCTCGCGAACAGCACTTGCCCCACAAGTTTGTTGTATGGAGGGTCTTTGTGCGCTCCCTCCCCACACTCCCACTGCACAATTTAACGTACACAATGTGGTCGGCCACGTTTCATTCACGGCATGTGTGTGTGTGCCGTGGTGGGTGCAAGGCCCAGATGGCTGCTGCTTGCACAATACAGGAATAACAACACTGATGGAGTTTCGATTTAAAGCTTTCGTGACTGCAGGGATTCATCTTCTTGGTTCTTTCGGTAAAGTCACGTAGAAGGGAAATAATAAAATAAAACATAAAATAATTCTCACGAAGTTTCGGCCACAACGCAAGCAGCCGTCCTCAGGTGAAGAACAGGTCTGTCGGAAAGACAGCGTCCGACAGCCCTGTTCTTCACCTGAGGACGGATGCTTGCGTTGTGGCCGGATGCTTGCGTTGTGGCCGAAACGTCGTGACAATTGTATTTTATTATGTTTTATTTTTATTATTTCCCTTCTACATGACTTTACCGAAAGAACCAAGAAGATAAATACTGATGGAGCTCTGATATTGGTCTGGTTTGTTGTGAGCCTGAAATCTCCACTCCTGGGAAAATGCCCCTGCTCCGTTCAAAAGTCATCCTTTTCCTTCGTAAATGTCCACCAGTTGTCTCAGAATTCGTTGATTTCATCTGGCCCGATTTTAGAAAAAGTTGTACAATAATAACAAATCAGTTTCAATTGTTGGTGCTTCACAAATATTTGGTGGGGGGGATGTTGGTTGGAAGGTCTTGGTTGGAAGGTCTTGCTTGCCTGCCTGCCTTGGTGGCCATTCCACAGTGCCAAGCATCAGCCTTGACCTGCTGCGTCCTGTCGGAGGGAACTCCCCAAGTTGCAACCCCGGGTCTAATGCCTCATTTTTAAATGGCAGTGTTGTTAGTGAGCTTAACGATTCCAACACCATGTGCTCTACTTCCAAGGCTCCTGTGCCGAAGACGTATTGTCCCGATGCCGGGTTCCCAGTTGGTTAAAGGTATAAAAAACAAATGTGTTAATTAATCTGTTCAAGGTACGCATGTGTATAATGACCGAGGTTAAGGACATTCTTAGATGGCATAATTAATGGAGTTGCACTGTAACGCGTGGCTTGTATTCGACACCCCCCCCACCCCAACAGCTGTGAGATTATTCTCACGTGTGATTTAATGTGTGGTGGTGCAAAGCATTGATGCCAGACTTGCGTTAGACCGGCGCAACTTCCACTGTCGAAATGAAGACACCAATTTGCAGGGGTGGCTATAACGAGGCCTACCACGTGACACATTCCACTTGCAATTGTCGTATTCCAGTACCGATTACCACACTGATGTAAAACAAGGTTTTTTTTCTGTGTAGATGATTGCATTGTGCTCCATCTTGGGATTGCTGCTGCTTGTTGGAGGCCTTCATCTCGCAGTGGATTGCTATTTGATGATAATAAACTAAACTCTAGTTTTACGAGGTAAGGCCCACTGAACTATGTAGCTCGTTTACAGAAGCGACCTGGCTTTCACAAATGATAGCCCAATGAGCAGTGGCTTATCTCGTGGAAATTCATAGCAGCCAAAATACTCAACGCATGTGTAGTAATTACTCAGGAGGCTTGACGACGGGATCGGAGGCACACTTATTTATTAACACAACTTGTATACAGTTAGCGAGTATACACAGGACCTAAGGGGTAACGTCCCCTTACTCGGCTAACAGGGAGACACAACATCTAAGCCCCGCTAACCTAAGCCCAAGTCCTCCACTAGGGAGCTAGGGGAGGCTACCTGTCCCAGCCCTGGTCAAGCTGGGATCCGACCTCCTGAGTTCCCAGACCTGCTCGTCAGTCTGGGCTCTCGGGGCCACGCCACCGGCTTGCCCTGGTCGGCCCTGATAAGGACAGCGAGCCAGGGGAGCTCCGGGGCCTATGCTAGCTGGTCTTCCGTCTTCGCTGGTTAAAGCTGATACCTCGACCTCGAGCCCTCCGGCTCACCCCCTCTTATAGTCCGCGGCCCCCCCGGGAGGGGCCCGTGGGGGATGCAGGTGCGGACGTCGGTGTGGCCACCTCCTATGTGTACGGCCCTAACCACGCCCCTTGTGTTTGTTTACCATCCGCTCCCATACACAATTACACCTCTACACATGTTTATAAAATGTGGAGGGGAAAAATCCACGGGGAGAACCTGCAAACTCCTAAATATACAGCAGGCGTCAAGGTTAGGATCGAACCCACGCCCTCCTGTATATACCAGCGAGATAGTTAACATCTCACCACCACGGCACCCTGATGTTTATCAGTGAGCGAAAGATAAATTGCATCAAACGTCTAATCATGCACCTGTTCACAGGTGTGTGTTCCACAACTTGCCTGCTATTAATTCTGCTGAGCACAAATATTAACACCACTCGCAGATCGCTCAGCTTCTCAGCTGGTGACCGTCCAAGTTCAAGTTTTTTTTAAGCTCGAGGCCAAGGCTATGCTGAACCCTTGCCCTCGCTGACGAAGCGTACAGTTCCTGCACTCTTGTAAAATTAACACATGAGCAACACGCGCTAATTCTGCCGTCGGTGCAGCGTCCCCACCCCGCTTGTGTTGTGCGGCACGAATGCTTAATTTGTTAGTGTTTGCAGTTCACCTTGACTTGTGTGGGTTTTTTTAAATTGCCCCCGTTGGCAAACCGAGTTAAGGCCCGACTATTCGCTGAACTGACACAAGCGCATTTCCTCTGTTCTGCAAATGGCTTTACCTTTTTTATATGCCCAGGATACATTCCGTACTCGTGTAGTGCAATGCGATTTGCATCGAACGGCGATGCTCTCCCGCTTTCAATCTTGTCATTTTTGTTGTTGTTGCTTGTTCCGCTCTTGCGCATCGCAGTTTAGCCATTAATCGAAAGCCGCCACCATAAATTACCCGTAAGATACAAACCATTATGGCAAGTGCAGCAGGGGGGGCGGTAATTTTGTCTCCTTTTGGAACAGGATAAATATTAACGACGGTCAGGCACCTAACAAAGAGTTGGCTTTTTACAGAATGACAGAAAAGTGTTTTTTTTTACATTTCATGCTCCGCAAATGCCCGAAGCAAATCTGTGCCGTTACTGCCGCTGCTGCTCTTCTGCCGAGTGCCAATGCAGAGGGTGCGGCGGTGGCGTCACCGCATGGCATTACGCGCACGCTCCTATGCAGGCAATTCCTTGGCTGTGTTGGAAAACCGCTTCGGACCGGTTACGACCGCTCTGTTCCACATCCAGCCGGCTAACAACACAAAAAAAGGGAGCAACGGCTTCCATCAATAACCACCGCTCCCGCTCGGCTGAACGTTTTCTCCCAAATGCTCGCGATCGACCGAATTTTCTCCCCAATTTTTTTGTCACGCGACGAATCCCAACTATCGGCAGTTGCCCAATGGCTCACGACGACTCGGACAAACACGTGAAGTCATCGCCACGGAATATTGCGAAAGGGGCACGGTTGTTTCTATTGTCTGCGTGGAAAACCGATATGCGCGAACAGAAGCGGAACATATTAGGCAATTATCCATGGATATTTTTAAACGGCAATGTGATTATTGTCCATTACCATCCGCGTGAGCGCAGCGTTGTGCTGCAACACGAGGCAGCAGTGTGGAATGAGAAGGGGCAAATTTGACATGTTATTGATGATGTATTTGTAATACATATTGGTAGCGCAACTTATCAAACCTTGGTATGGTCTAGCATCACCCCCCCCCACTCCTGTCTACCAAGCATTATAAATGGATACATCCAAGCTAGTCAATCCGCATATTGCATTTGGTGGGGTAAAAAACGAGTGGGCGTTCCACCCTGGCTGGGCGTCTGACCAGATGTTCTGACCAGATGGTCTGACCAGCATGGAAGATTACACCAAATACTCTCTCAAAGGGATTGTCTAGACCTCCCTTTTTAGTAGAGGCTCTTCAGACAACAGTGGCATGTGCAAGTGATTGCAGGGCTGCACCTTGGCATTTTTTTCCAAGGTTAAAATTTAGTTTTTTCATGCAGTGATTTGTCTCATGTTATGTCGAGACTTTCGTGGAGTGGCAAGAGTTTGATTTGTGGTTCGACGAGTCTGCTGCCTTGTATCACAGTGACTATTTAGCATGTGGCTTGGTGGTCAGCCAAATCATCTTGTGATGTGCAAAGCCACTCATTGCACTATTTGCAGCCAAATATTCGGCCACACCTTTAGAGAAGTGACTCAGTGTAACCGGTATTGGCCAAGCATCCCAATGCTGAAAACTTACCTGCAAAAATTCCTCAATTTGGGATTAGCAGAGCAACCATTGGACCCGACCACAAATACATGTCAGAACCCTTCTGAAAATATTGGGACTCGGTAAGGCTTGCCCGGTTAAACAAGTGGAATAATAGCAATAAAATGTCATAGCTCAAATGCAGAACAACTAAGGGTTTTGGATTTATTTTTTCAATGCCATGAAATTGGGTGATATTTTGATTCTTCAAAAGCTCCGTATTTATGAAATCATTTGGAGGGAAAGGCTTTGCAATACGATAACACGCGAGCACTTAGACTCAGCCTGCACATCCATGCCGTAGTGAACAACAACCTTTATTTAGAGAGCGTCTGCGAGCAAAGGCATCTCGAGAGGCTTTACAAAACCGAAAAGGACACTTCGTTAAGGAGGGTATAAGGCGTTGTTTGGATTGTGTCGGGACGGAAACGGAGGGAGAGGAGAGTGAGATAACAACACTGCGGCACTTTCTGTAGGTGGGGGACAGGGGGATGAGTGGTGGGGGGGTGCTGCCAGGGCCCAGCACCAACAACAGCAAGTCCCAGGGACAGCCGGGGTAGCACCAGTGAGTCCGTTGTAGCTTTTGTGGGCCAAAGGCCCATCACCAGTGGGTCCGAGGGCATCTTTTGGGGGGAGGAGGGGGACATTTAACCACCGAGTCTCTACATGCTTACACAAACTGGATCCCGTACATCCTTGCATACCATCTAGACCACTGCCGTGCTCGCAATGCCCAGCGGCTTGCGTGTGGGTTTGCGAATGCCATCGATCACATTGGGATCTCCCTCCATTGCGGGAGAACAGTCGTGTGCAAGTCTTCCTTGACGTTGGGAGTGGTTGTTTCAGAGCTTCTAACCTCGTTGCGTTTCTTTCTTTCTTGGCAGAAACGGCGGTGGAAAACCGTGAAGAAGCAACCACCGTCTTGCAGGCTGGAAAACACGAGTTTGCCTTCAGCTTCCAGCTGCCTCAGGGGTACGTTAACTGTCCCGTCTTGACGACTGCCGAGTAACATCTCCCAGAACTTGGCGCCACTGTGGCAAGATGTTAACTCCCTACAGGATGTCGTGGATTCGATCCCGACCTTGACGGCTGTATATTTGGAGTTTGCGTGTTCTCCCCATGGTCTTGTGGATTTCTCTCAGGGTCCTCCAGTTTCTCCCCACATTTAGAATCGATATGCCTTCAGACTATTTGGCTGCAATAGTGGGCCTTAACTGGTAAAATAAAAATATAGTTCACTATTTTGGGTATCCAGCCGATGTGGTGTACCGTTGCTACGAATGACTTCCTGTGGTGGTGAAGACTTGATCGGCAGTTTATCTGTTCATCTCGAGGCTGGTGGGTGAGCCGGTGAGAACAGCTGCAAAACTTGTAACCTGGTGATGGTCTGAGATTCTGCTGCTGATCATAGCAGGCAGCAGTGTGACTATGTGGTGCATGTGTTGGAAATCACATTTATTTACTCTGGAGGAATCTGATGAGCTATAAAGCTTTTTCACATATGTCCAGGTCGTATAAATGCATTGCGATTAGTATGGTTGGCTACGTACGGTGCGGAAGGAATTCTCAACGTACATCGAGATTTGTACACTCAAAGGCTCATAGACTCTCAAAAATTTATCTATTCACAACTTACTTTGTACGGCATTGAGTTGGTCAGGAGTTTCCGTTCAATTCTCTTGTCGGTGAGTTGAGCCGGTTGATGCCATCGGGCATTAGTGGCCTTGTGGTGAATGTCTGAGATGCTGCCGGCAAACTAATTGAAGCGGCCAGCGGTAGCATGCGATTTGGTGGCCACTGTCAGACTGCGCTATTTTTATGGCACCGGATCATTCGACCTTGTGTTTTTATTCTTATATAATTTTTTTAGTGATTTAAATGTTTCGTACAGTGTTATCCATGTCATGTTTGTTACACATTGGGATTATCCAGCTCTTGTTTAACCTTAACATGTTAAATGGAGGGTCCAACTTTTAAAAAGAGGCTCATGTTTTCATAAAGGACTCAAGGCTAATGATAGTTTACAGGGGTTTTTTTTTATATCCCCTGCCAGATAGACAAAGGCCTCCACACCATGTTGGTAGTGGGAGTTGTTTTATCATATTCTTTGGTTCTTTGAAGAACCAAAGAGTGGAAATCAAATCAAGATTGTTTGAACATATTTTACCTTTTCCTGTCAGTGTGGGGGTTGGTGAAGGGAGGCCCTCTGGACCAGTTCAAACGCCACTCGCGAATTATATTAGCAGTTGCCCTGAATAAAAAACTTATGTTGCTGGGTTTCAAGTGCAGTACATGGACCACCACTGCTACTACTTATGAATATCAACCTCCCTGTATATGACAGTAGTTTTGGTACTTCTGAAGAGAGGTGCATACAGGATTTGTTCTGAGTTAAAAAAAAAACCCATGAGAAAAAGTTTGGAAATAGGTGGTTTAATCTGAGGTGTGAGTCACTCAATTAGTCTTTGAACGCAGAGGGTTACTGAAGAAACAAATCAACATTAAATTTCTGAAGTCATCGCCCCCCGCATGCACCAGTGTGACTCAACGCACTCCACCCACCCTTAGTCACTTTTGTGCGCGCGCTTGCCAAACGTGAAGCTAATGAGACGCTAATGTTTCGCTCTCTGCCCGTCATGTTCTGCTGCGCACGCAGACCTCTTGCTACCTCCTTCGAAGGCAAATACGGATTTGTCCGCTACTGGGTCAAAGTGGAACTTCACCGCCCGTGGACCCTCGTGCAGAAAGCCAAGTCGGAGTTCACGGTCATCGAGCAGGTCGACATCAACACTCCAGACCTGCTGGTGAGTCGCTCTCCGTGGCTGCCTCCTACCAAATCGGTGCTCCCTTCTATTTTCTCACGCGGTTCAACTCTCGATTGTCTCCTCCCCCTCACCGTGTGCAGACTCCCCTGGCTTTTATACTGCTGGGGGGGGGGGGGTTGCGTGTTGACCGCGAACACGTGCCATCTACGTCGCAGTCGACATCGGGAGATCCGCTGACGTCGTTATTCGAGAATAGCATGAGCAGCATGGTGACCAGCGTCTAGTTTCCAATTTTTTAAAATCGCCCTGCAAATTACTTAATTGGATGAAAACCCAAATTGCCGTGTCGCCCCCGTCGCTATATCTCAGTGAAACATACGCATGTTGACCTTCCTTCGCTCCGCCGTACAAAGCCCCAACCGTGCTAATCGGAGGTGCTGGGGAAGGACAACAAACTAAATGCAAGAAGCGGTTGGAAAGAAATTAGTGCTTCAGTCTAGATTTCAAAGCGCATATCTCCAGTGGCTTCCTAACAGTGGAAGGAAGCGCATTCCAGACGGCCGCAGAAGCTGCTTGTGAAAGCACGCGATGCGGTGACTTTCGGTCACTTCCTTGTCACTCCTAGCTACCACCGTTCTAGTTAGCACTTCCGATGTTAACACTGTTGGCTTGTGCTGTCAGGATGAACCACTTGCTATATAATTATTATTGCTGCTACTGTCCACGCTGCTTATTGACCATGCTTCTTACGAAAATAGGAAAATATAAATACGAAATGTAATTCCACACTCGTTGGCGCCTTCTATCGCACGCGTGCCCTGCAACGTTAGCTGCCCCTCACTCGTAACGCGTGCCCAATTTTACCTTAAGACTGACGACACATTCAAAGACTTCACGTAGGTAAACGATAAATAGCTTTTTTTATCGCTCAATTCGTATCTGTGGTGTGTATTCTTTTTATCTGAGCCACCCCTCCCCACCCCTCTCCCACCATTGCCACGGTCAATCGAGAGTTGATCGTACAAATATTACTTCGTGTGTTTCTGCCGTATTGACTTTTGCTTTTTGTTTTATTGCGCAAGAGAAAAAGGAATGTTTTTTGGAATGGAAATAATGTCAAGAAAGTTGCGACTGCAGACGGCGACCCTCTTTGCTGCGATCGAAACGTCTTGTTGATTTTAAGATATACAGGGTGACCCATTCATAGATACCCCGCTAGAATAATATGGGAAAATGAGAGAATACAAAAGGTAACTTTGCAATGATAATTGGTTTTTTACCCTTTTTTTCTGGCAACAAAACTGACACCTTTTTTACAAGGAGTCATGTTTGCATAGACCACAATACCTGCAGTCGTAATGCAAAAAAAGTGTCAGTTTTGTTGCCAGATAAAAAGGGTAAAAAAAACTATTATATTTTTCTACTGGCAAATGAGGTTCCAGTGGTGTAACTTTGCAATGTCTGTAATCAATCTTCATAGACTCTTATATTCTTTCAAACTCTCCCCTGTGAGATATGGAGCCATAGCTTTCACAATATTTGGTCGCCAGTTGTGAAGACCGAGCGGGGCCATTGGAGTCCAGCGGGGTATCTGTACATGGCTCGTCCTGTGCATTCAGCTGTGCCCCCAACTTGTTGTCATGGAGTTCATATTCTCCCAGCTGTGCCGCGGTCTCGAGATGTTATCTCCCTCGCCTGGTATGCAGGACATCGTGGGTTCGATCCCGAACCTGACGACGCCTGTTTATTTGGAGTTTGCATGTTCTCTCTCCCTGTGGTCGCGTGGATTTTTCTCCTGGTCCTCCATTTTTTCCCCTCCACATTTAGAAACATGTGTTTTTTAGAGTTTGGCTGCTATAAAGTTCCACTTTTATGCATGTTGAACTTCTTTCGCACGGTACATAGCCAACCGTACTAATCGGAGTTGCGGAGAAAGGACGACAAACTGAACACACAAAAAGGCAGTTGGAAAGAAATGTGTTTTTTCAATCCGAGCTTTAATTTGTAGTCAGGTCACTTCTGAAAAAGAGCTATGTAGCTCAGTAGGCCTTACCTGGTCACATAAAAAATAGTTGAGAGCGGTGTCCGTGGACGAGCAGAAAGCGGCAACCGCAACGACCCGCCTTGTCCGACCCACGGAGCGGTCATCGGTGCAGTTTTGTTCCCTTGACTTAAAAAAATATATATTTACCCTCTTGCGTCATCAATTGTGTCCTGTTTGGTCTCGCGCTGTGACAATGACTGGTCCCGATGGTTTTACAACGACCGGCTTTTAAAAATAAAGGGGTTTCTGGTTGCTCTTGCAGATGGCAAGGCGCTATAAACCCCCCCTTCCCTGGCTGGCGCCCTCCCCCCCTCCCCCCTCCCCGTGGCTGTGTTGTGTCTCAGTCTCCTGCGGGCGGCACCAAGGAAAAGACTCTGTGCTGCTGGCTCTGCACCTCGGGACCCATCTCGCTCTCTGCCAAAATCCAGCGCAAGGGGTACTGCCCCGGTGAGTGCCGTGTGTGGGTTTGTTCCGCCCCCCCCCCCCCCCCGGCGTTTTTGAAAGACGGGGTAGCAATCGATGAAGGTTGAATTTCCTGCCCGCCCGCCGGCACCCGAAGCGCTTCACGTTACGGACAGCGGATATTAGAAAAGAAGGAAGCGACGCAGATGGTCCTCTTGTCAGCCAGAGTTCTATTGGATTTGTGAAGGTAGCATTACGCGAGCATTCCGATTAACTTTTGGGGTCGTGAAACATCCGAGGTCGGCATCACGATTCGCAGAGTTCAATCTGAAGCGGCACCACGCTCCAATCGGAGTGCTGAATCCAATTCTCCAACGTGCATGTGACGTCATGTATGTTTGTATGTTGAACATCTTTTGCGCACCATAAGTAGCCCACCGTGCTAATCGGAGGTGCGGGTAATGTGGCCTTTTTTTATAGGCTACAAAGTGACATTCTGAGCCGTTTTGACGAGAGCGGGTCCAGGTTTAATTTGGTTTCATTTTCCGGTATTTACATTATGATGTTTGTAATGTTTTCTCAGCAAGTTGGTCCACATTGAATCGAAAGGAATGTTAACCAGTGGGTTTTCAGGGCCTGCTTGCACAATGCGATGTCTACAAGGATACAATGCACAATGCAACAGGAGCCGTTGTTGTACTGTACGATGCGCCCTGCCGTCACAAACCCACATGACCTCGGTGTGGCGAGCCTCATCCAGCAGTGGATTGGCGACAAGTGCTGGACATGTATGCGATAGCTGTTTTTGTTACTTTATCCCGGTTGCTAAGCACGCTCCTCAAGGCTGAAAATGCCAAATGGCCAGGGACAAACGGTACTCGTGAAGGTATAAGAGATGAGCGTTTAAACGTGTATTGCATTGCGCAACGTTATAATAAGAACTTGGGGAGGGAATCCCAAAGCGGAGCAGTGCGAGGGAAGAGGCAACGACAATGAAGGGTGTCCTCTACAGTGAATCGGAATATTTTTGCTGGAGGAACCCGATGAGCTGTGAAGCTCTTTTCACATATGTCCAATAGAGGCAGGTCAGTCGAGTAGGTGGCAGCAGGTCGGTGTGGTGAGCGAACGCGATGGATAAGATGAAACTGGTTAGTCTCCTCTGCATGGGTGGGGGGGAATCGGCGAGCGACGGCCGTGGAAATGCGCTAACCGTGGTAGTAGCGGGCACTACCCCGCACGTACGGTGCAAAAAAGTTCCACCTCCTTGCATACGTGCACGGGGATGACTGTTTACAGTGGAGTCGTGCAGCGTCTCAACGCGGCTGCGCGCGTGCGTGCGTTTCGTTTTTTGCTTTTGCAGGCGAATCGGTGGCCATCAACGCGGAGATTGAGAACTGCTCCTCCCGCCTGGTGGTGCCCAAAGCCGCCCTCTACCAGACGCAGACCTTCTGCGCCAAGGGCAAGCAGAAGGTGGTGCGCCAGCTCGTGTCCAACCTGCGGGGTGACTCCGTGTCTCCGGGGATGGCGGAGGCGTGGAACAGCAAGCTGCTCAAAATCCCGCCCGTCTCGCCGTCCATTCTCGAGTGCACTCTCATCCGCGTCACCTACGAGCTGCTGGTGCGTCCCCCCACCCCGCAGCTTGAATGACTCCGGCGTCTGCGGCGTATTCGGGAATGCGGCTGGTGGTTTTTCTAACCGGTGGCTGACGCGCATGCTCGCGGCCAGGTGTGTGTGTGTGTGCACGTGCCTGCGTGCGAGGGGAGCGGTAGTGTAGCGGTTTGCGCACTGCGCTACAAACCCGTCGACCCGCGTTTCAAGTAGAGGTCGTTTCGTGTAACTCTATATTTTTTGTCACGTAAGCTCGAATAGACTCGTTTGTACGATGGTGAGTGTGTGGGTAGCGGTTAGTGCGCTGTGCTATAAGCGCGAGTCCCGCTCACGACCACCAACACAGTGACGATTATCTGAATCCGTCCTGGGCCTCCCTTAGGTTGACTTGGCTACAATTTGAGATCCTGTTGCGTCATGTCATGAACATCGCCACTGGAAAGGCGAGGTGTTGGCTACCCCACCCCCTTGTGTGCTGTGCCAGCCTTCGTAGGCATTCGCTAACAGCACTTGCCCCAACAGTCTGTTAAGAATTTGCATTTTTTTCCCCTGTGGTCGTGTGGATTTTTCTCCGGGTCCTCCGGTTTCCGCCCCCCCCCCCCCCCATTTTAGAATCAACATGTGTTTTAGAGTATTTGGCTGCTATAAATTTCCACTTG
Organism: Lampetra planeri; assembly: GCF_965212315.1. Lineage (NCBI taxonomy): Eukaryota > Metazoa > Chordata > Hyperoartia > Petromyzontiformes > Petromyzontidae > Lampetra > Lampetra planeri. Next base: position 1,821,084 of record NC_136145.1, on the reverse strand, counting down.
GTAAGCCACTACATTGAGTTACCATTTGTGACCAGGTCTCTTCTGAAAAAGTCTTGAGGCTATAACGGGAGATCTTTGTCTTGTGTCCCGATGCAGATTTACGTGGACATCCCCGGCGCGCTGCAGCTGAGCCTTAGCCTGCCGCTGGTGATCGGCACCATCCCGCTGCACGCCTTTGGCAGCCGCACCTCCAGCATCAGCAGCCAGTGCAGCCTCGACCTGCAGTGGTTGCGCCTGGCGCTGCCCGACTCGCCCGAAGGTAAAAGGGTCGCTTCGCGCGCACTGCAAGGCCGGCAGGAATGGCGCAGCCGTGCCTTGGACGTTGGCTGGAATCTCGCCATCAGTGCGTGTTGCCCTTAAGGGGTTGGGTTGCTTAAAATACAAAAATTATCGTATATTTTTTTAACCTATTTCGCACCGTACGTAGCCAACCGTGCTTATTGGAGGTGCAGGGGAAATACAACAATCTAAACACAAAAAGCAGTTATAAAGAAATGAGTTTTCAGGCCACAGGCCTGGTCACCGTGTACCTGGATTTAGAGGGGTGGGTGGCGGTGGAGGGGATTGAGAAGAGTGGGCTCGCATTCACATTCTCCTTTAGATGTCTCGTCGTTTTCGTGTTTCGCCGATTTCCTAACGAGTTTCTCTCGCCGGTGGGCAGCTTGCGCTAGAGACGGGTGAGAACCGCGTGGTCTTTCCCGCCCCCCCCCCCCCGCGCGCAGAGCCGCCACTGTACGCGGACGTGGTGAGCGAGGAGGAGCGTCAGAGGAGTCTTCCGCCGTCTCGGCCTCGGGACGAGTTCGAGGGCGCCCTCGCACGCCCCGTCTACGCCTATGTGCAGGAGTTCCGCTACCAGCCTCCGCCACTCTACTCCGAGGTGCGTCTATACTTGGGGGACCTGTTATGCACCATCCGTGGATTTTGGTGGGGGGGACAGTCTTGAAGTTGTTTTGCAGTGATAAATATTTTCCTTTTGGGCACAGCTGTAAGCACCAGATGAATGAGGCCTTGGTGTAAATTTCCCTAGAAATGTGTGCGCATACACACAGCCCACATTTTCGTTCACTTGTCCATCCGTTGTCGCTTGGTGGCTGACCAGGCTGGACGAACTTCCTTCCCGCCTCTGGCCATGGCTACGTTCTCTCTCTCTCGCGCGTCTCCTAGTCCTTTACGCCGTCAATCTACCACCCCCCTGCACACCTTGCGCCTTCCACATGGCAGCGCAAGGTAATGGGTGGTAGTTTGTCGGCCTCTATCCTTTCAATTTTCCCCAAACCGAACAAAACGAGTCCCTGTCGAACGTCGTTTCCCTTAAAACCCTCCCGACACGTCAAGCGAAATGCCTGGTGCGCTGTAAACGTGGCCACGCCACCGGCCTGATTTCTATTGACGCTCGTAGAGGGCACACGGGGGGGGGGGCGGTTAGGGGGGGTGTCAGCTAGATCCCCGGGAGAGTTCCCGGAATATTGTGTTTTCCAGACCCTCTCGGCTTGAGCACAGCCCGCATCGTGACACCAACACCCTTCTGTGTCGATTGCTTACAGCTTCATAAGTGTCTTCCCCCCCCCCTCACTGCCTTGCACTGCACATACATAATACCATGGGTGGACCTGGTACGGACAGCATTGCAGAGATTATGCCTAGCGTAGTACTACCACCGCGTAGGTTTTTAGCTGTAGTGTGTGTGTGCCACACAGCTGTCCGGGTTGGACTGCGTCTTTTGTGTTTGGCACAATGGTCCGAAGTGCTGCTTCGTGTCCTGGAAGCATCATCACGATGTTTGGGAACCAGCTCGGGCATGGATGGTCATGGTTGTGTTTGTGTGTGTTTTTTTTTATAGAACCACAGTGGTTAAACTCGATCCTCCTTTCCCGCAGCTCGATCCTCACCCATCGGAAACCAGCGAAAGGATCCCCTCGCACTGAACCTCGGAGATAACGCGACCATCCGACCCGGTGAAACCGACGGGAGGAGCTGCACCCCCCCACCTTCCCCGCGGCTCTGCAAGGTGTGCCGCGGAGAACACCGCGGCCGCCGTCGTCGCGACGAGGTTGGCGGCGACCGATTTGCGCCCACTTCCCCGCCGCCCCCTCCCCACCCCGACTGGGGTGGCCGTCGTTCTGCTGCTGCTGCTGCTACGCGGCGGACGCGGCGGCGAAGACTGCGAGACTGGAAGTACCAAAGCACAGCAAAAAAAAAACGAAAGCGAGAGACGCAGACTCGCGGAGCACTTGCGCGCCGGTACCATTCTTCTTCGGAGAGAGAGAGATAAACCTAACCACCCCCCCCTCGCTTCATAAAGAGAACGGTTTTATAGGAACACGGACGGGATTGTGTGTGCGTAGCGCTGGGACGAGGACACTTTTTGGGGGAAGGGGGTGGGGAGGGGTTTTCCCCCCACGCAAGAGTGAAGAATGGTGCTGAAGAAATAAAAAAAACGAAGCTTACTTTTAGATGTAAGTATTACTTATCTGTGGTTTACATGCTGTTGCCTCTGTTCACATGGAAAACACATTTGACGTCATTATCATCGTCACCGACCCTGCGTTGGTTTTTCTCTCATGGGCACGGCCTAGCGCTAAAGTAAAATGTTTGGTTAAAGCTTACTTTTGCCAACAAAAACACTCAGGTAATGCAGCTATGCGATTTGTTATTTCTGTTTGTATATTATTGCGAGTTCCTGTGTGCACACGCGCTTGTTCAAAGTTTTGTATTATTATTTCCCTTTTGCAACTCGTTCATATGAATTCTGCATGTTCGATCACACTAAACATGAATGTACGGTTTTTTTGGGGAACAAACTACTTAATGATTAAAAAAAAAAAGTTCACGTGGAGGGATAAAAAAAAAGCATCACAAACGTTGAGTTAAAGCAAAGAAAAACTCATTCGAAGTGAAGATTTGACGCGGGTTTAATTTTTCCATGTGACTTGGAAGGCCCATTTCATTCCATGCCCTCGGTCCGAATGTAAACCCACAGATGTTCCTTGTGCAATAATTGCTTTCGAGTGACGGGGAGTTCCGTCTTTTGAATTCCTATCCACGTCAAATACAGGGCATTTGTATCGTTTTCATGATATAACAAAATAAAAAAAACACATCGTTTGTGGAGGAAACGCTAGCCACCCTGGTTGTGTGCGCGGGCGCGTGTTTTTTTTGTGTTGGAACAGTTTTTAAACGTAGGAAGTTGCTTGTACAATTGTGAGTTGGATAACTGTAGCGATTCTCTCTTCTTTTTTTTGTACCGGAGTCTCGTGTTCACTTTATTTAGAGGCGTGTATTGGAATGCGTTCTAGAGATATTACACACCATATACAATCACTGCTTCCTCTTCCTATCGTAATCTGTATCCCCGTTCTTTTTTGACGGACATCAATCGTAGCACTTTTCTTTCGGGGCGGTGGTGGGGGGGGGTGGATCAGGGGCCGTTTGCTTCGTTTAATGTTACATTGTGAATGGGAGGGAGGGTGGGTGGCTCAGCTGCAAGGTTTTTAGAAACGAATAAAAACAAAAGTTAAGCTAAAAAGTATTTGTTGGTGTGGCGTTGCCACTCGTTGTCGCCTGCATGCTGCGTGCCGTGCCGGCAGCTGGTCGGGCCCCCCTCCGCTGGAACACTCCAGCCAGCCGTGTTGCGTTACTTCCCCCCCCCCGACCCCCTCCCGCTGTTACGAGCGACACGCAAGTCTCCCGGTCTCTTGTGTTGGTTGGAAACCCCTTTTACGATGCGGTTTGCGCCTCCCCTTTGCCAAATAAATCAAAGCAAAATGAACTCTTGTGTTTATTCCGCTTGTTCCCATGCACTCTTGGCCACGTATGTGTGTGTACGTGGAATGGTCTTGCTTTAGTCGTGGGGAACGTGAAATTTGTAAGCGTTCCCTGTGAGGTTTTTGTTTTAAGAGACCCGCTTCCTATCCCGGCATTTGAATGCGCAGCAGATCTTTGCATCTGCCTGCTCCTCACTAATTGACAGTAAAAAAAAGAAAAATCCTCGGCCATGGTCTACCCACTGCTGGACGAAGGCTCACCACAAACTGCTATAACCGTGTGGCTCCTGCACGAGCTGTGTTTTAATGGCTCCATCTCCACATTAGACGTGCCTCGGGACTGTTTCCTCCTCTTGGCTGCCGCTCTGTTGGTCTCCCGCCGTCCCTTCTTAGCGACGTGTCCAGCGGGAGTCCACTTTTACTTAAGTCCACAATTACATCTCGGCATGTTAAGTGATCCGTGTCCTTATGTCTCTGTGTAATGTGGTGACGTTTGCTCTCATACCCCCCCCCCACCGCCCAAGGGTAATGCAGCCGGCGCAAAGGTAAATATTAATGATAACAGCGATAGCGTGCCAAGTTGAACATCGAGATATGGAGGGTAAACAATACTCAAAATTTCACTCGAGCGGGAAAATTCTGCCAAGCCTGCGTCATCGGAACAACCCGAGGAGCAACAGAACAGCGAGGCTTGCACCCCCTCCCCCCCACTCCTTAGAGATGGGGGGTTGAGAAAACTGGTGGCTTTGGGCAAGTCCATGACCCGAGAATGAATGATGGCCAGTGGGTTGTCGAGTGAACAGGGCAGCTAAAGGAGAGAGAATGCTCTCTTCGTGGACGTCCAATGCGGAGATGGAGCAATGAAATTGGCTTGTGTAATATGAGCAAAGGGTGGGATTGTTAAAGTTGCAAGAGCTTGAGCGACGGTTTTGGTGGATGTCTTCCAACTGGATCGATCGTGGCTGGGGCAGAGGTTTCGAAATGTAGCTGCATCTCAATACGAACAGGACTCGTGTACAATTGTAATAAAAGACTTGACCACGATCTCTGGCTCAGTGTCCTTTATTTGGTCCGTACTGCATTCCCACACGGCTGTCTCTCTTATTCTCTCAGTGCTGGTTCCGATGTCACTCCAGTCACCATCAGCAGCCCCGCTGCTGTTCTTTGTCGCTCTTGCAGCCCCACAGCAGCTCCGCTGCTGTTACTCACTCTCAGCCCCCTTGGCTGTAATCGCTGCTGCTCTTCTCGCTCTTGCTTACTCCGCAGCGCTCTGACAGACTCGTGCTGTCTCTCTCTCTTCGTCGCTCCTGCGACTCTGCAGCCACACCGCTGCCTCTAACACACAGCCTTCCTGGCTGTACTCTTCTCTCTCTTCGTCGCTCCTGCGACTCTCTGCAGCCACACCGCTGCCTCTAACACACAGCCTTCCTGGCTGTACTCTGGGGTCGGCTCCCGCTCGCCGGCGGTGCCCCCCTCCTCTCATTCGCCCTCGTGGCCTCACCCTTTTCCATTCACAACCCGACTGCCTTCTCTTTCCGGTTTACCCGCTTAAGGACCCCCAACCTTTCACCCACGTCACCTGGCTCCGCCTCCTCGTGACGTCACATCCGGAAGGTCGCTTTCGCCCGCATTACACCACCCTCCCCCATAGAAAAAACCCAGCCGACCTCGGCTGAACAATACCAAAGCGTAATGCGGTGAACCGACCTTCCCCCTTAAAGGACACTAAGCATGTAATATAACAACAAGAACAACAACAGCACAAAGCACAACAACGCACATCCGCATGTCGTACACGACAGCCACCCGGCCCCAGGGTAGTGGAGATGATGTAATTCCGGGCCGCTTAAGAAAACCCCAATAATTACCCAAATAACCGCGATGGACGCCCCAGTATTTACATTTTAACAACAATATTATTTACACGTGAAAACAACAACAACAAAAAAATTTCTGCTCTTACCCACCAGCAGTCCTCCCTTGAGGACCAGCACAGACCTCAGACGTACACAGCATGTACCCACAGTCACTCTCAACAAACCAACAACCCCTAATTGCAATAGTGTGTCACAATGGAGAGTTCTCATCAACTCGAATCGCGAGGACGTTGGTAGCACCACACGCCAGCTTTCCTGGAACCCTTCTCGCCACATAAGCAGACCATCTCGGAGAGCGGTTCGCGGCCCCACAGCCGTACTCGGACTCCCATTGTCCCTCATAGACCGCTTCCGCATGGACAACAACAACTCATCCATCATTTGTTCCCGAATCCAGACAGACCGCGGCAGATTCAAAACCCCGTCAGTCGGTCCCGGTTCCATCGGAGTATCCGACTTCTCGACGGCCAACGTAAGCGGCTGAGGGGGGTTTAGAATCGGCGAACACCTATGCGTCCCCGATGCACATTTACAAGGGGCGCGCCCTGGTAATCTGGAAAGTGCGTCAGCGTTCGCATGGCGCACTCCCTTCCGATGTTGAATTTGGAAGGAAAATGCCTGCAGCGTGTCCAACCAACGTGCCCACTGTCCCGATGGCTGGTCCATTTTAAGTGCATATTGCAAGGCCGCATGATCCGTACGCACAATAAAAGAACGACCGTAAAGGTACGGTCGAAATTGCCGTAGGAAAAAACAACCGCCAAAAGTTCTCTACGAGTGACACAGTAGCGTGTTTCCGCAGGCGACAAGACTCGGCTACCATACGCCACGACGCGCTCTACGCCCCCTTTAGACTGTGATAATACCGCCCCATTACCTGTGTCACTCGCGTCCGTATCAAGAATGAAAGGGCGATCAAAATCGGGATAATCCAATGTCGGAGCCGTAGCCAATAGATCACGCAGACTCCGAAAGGCCGCCTCTTCCGGCTGTCCCCAAACAAATTTCCGTCCTTTACCCGTAAGGAGATGCAAGGGCCTCGCAATCGTCGCAAAACCCGGCACAAATCTTCGGTAATACGAGGCAAATCCCAAAAACCGCCGAACATCCCCCACGGTGGCCGGAGTCGGCCAATCCCGGACGCACGCCGTCTTTTCCGGATCCGTGGACACCCCCTCAGCACTCACAATGTGCCCCAGATAACGGACGGACCGTTGCAGTAGGTGGCATTTCTTTGGTTTAAATTTTAAATTCGCAGAGCGCATCCTCGTGAACACTGTCTCCAGCCATGTTAAATGTTCCTCAAATGTGCGGCTGAAGACAATGATATCGTCCAAATATATAAGACACGTCTGCCACTGCAACCCCGTCAGACGAGCTCCATCAATCTTTGAAATGTGCTTCATAGCCAAGGGAAGATCAATCCCTTGGCAAGGCCAGATATCAACGACCCCCCCCACGGGGTAATGTTCTCATAGAGACAATAACGCCCTAACCCAAAACCCGTGAGCCCCCGGCACACCAGGTTCAGTCTGCCACCGCACAACTGAACCATGACTCCCCGAGCCATATGGGCACACGGCCCATTAGTTTAAGACATACCACGGAGGTTTCGCCCCGGGCTGTCAGGTCAGCCATCAGCCATAGGCCGACGTGACCACCACTCGTGCATCACCCAATCAACAATGGCAGGCATAACAGATGGAATATTTGCCCCACCGAGGTTTTTCCCGCGCGCTCAAAATGGCGGCCCCCTTCGCCCAGCGCGTTCGCGCAATATCTCGCGCGCACTCAAAATGGCGGCCCTTTCCGCAAAGCGCATCGACGCCATACCCCGCGTGTGCGCAAAATGGCGGCCCAACGTGCGAACACGTGGCCAGTTTTCTCCATTCGTGCACCCCAGCTTCCCTTTGCTGGGGGTCACAAATTGCTTCCCCCGTCTTATTGTAACAATCCCAACAACGATAGACGCACAGCCCCAGCTTGCTGCGCGCAGCAGTCATATCGGGGAATTTTTAACCAATATTTTACCAACCACATTGGTTACACAACCCAACTCGCAAAGCAACTCGTGGCTGCATGCGACCAACCGAATACGCGACGCAACTTGGCGCCAATTACGGTCCCATTAGCATTAACCTTTGAGACACCCACAACGGCGTCATCACGCACCCTCAAAGCGCGCTCTCTCTCTCACAAAGCGCCGTTACCCATAATATACACAAAATCGCGTGTACATAACATCCATACGACCAAATAATAGGGTCCCCCTCGAATTTGTTACCAATTTCCAAACAGGTACGCACAATTAATAACATCCCAATCCCAATAGTCAATCAATGCATCGCACCCCATAACCGTACAGAACGGTGTAACAGCACATACAGTCAGCATATCGCGATCACACGCGCACATTTAAGCACAATAGCAAACCGATCTGCAGGTAACCAACACACCATTAATCCAGTCGTAACATTGCAGCAACAACACAAATATTCTCTCTCTTGCAACAACCACATCGCACATAGCACCTCGCAGCACAATACACCAAAAAAAATATATATATTTTCCAATTAAGGACATCGCACAAGGTAACCCACGAGATGATACAGCGCAAGATACCCGACGCTCCCGAGTTAATAATTAACTTCGCCATCAATATAACAACTCCACACCGCAGCGCACACACACAATTTAACACTCAGCAAGCACAGCATACTCTCCGTCCATTCTCAACACACGTACACACTTTAATTGACACCGAGCAACAAGCAGATAGCGCGTTCATCGTTATTACACAGACATACTCACAGTCCGAACCGCGCTCCGCACAATCGAGTCATGAGAGAAAACAAAATCGCCCCCACCCGGCCCTCGAAAGATGGGTGAGGTGTGTGTAAAGGCCGGTTGCGTATCGTTACGACCCGCCCGGGGCTGCAGCAAGAAGAGGACGGCAGGGCGGCAACTTGAGTCGTCTCGCAGAACTCGTTCGGCGACTTGACTGCTCCGTTGTCACGCACCCGAGCCAGGACGGGAGAGCTCCCGCCCCAGCAGCTGTAGCGTCGTCGTCCTCTCCTCGCAGCTCCCCCTCGCAAAACAGCAGCTCACAGCAGGCTGCTCTCCCCGCGGCACCTCCAGATGGCAGCGCAAGGCTGCCTCTCCGCCGCGATGTTGAAGATGGCGGCGTCTCCCCGCCGCGGTGAAGACAAGATGGCGGCTTCCCGCCGTTTCTCCCCTGCCACGCCCAAGATGGCGTCTTCGTGCCGCGTGGCAGATGGCGCTGGCAGCGCAGGCAAGGCGTCGGCCTGCAGACCACCATCGGCTCTCCCCACTGCCGTCGTCGGCGTGGTGAGCTCACACGGTTTCGCCAGCACGATTTTCCAGGTCTCCAGCTGCGCCATCTGTCTCAATCGTAAGTCGGATGATGTAGCAGATGATGGCACAGGAATATTCTTTCTTCCGAGCCGTCTTGACAAGCCGTTTCACTTCTGACACCAGTGTAATAAAAGACTTGACCACGATCTCTGGCTCAGTGTCCTTTATTTGGTCCGTACTGCATTCCCACACGGCTGTCTCTCTTATTCTCTCAGTGCTGGTTCCGATGTCACTCCAGTCACCATCAGCAGCCCCGCTGCTGTTCTTTGTCGCTCTTGCAGCCCCACAGCAGCTCCGCTGCTGTTACTCACTCTCAGCCCCCTTGGCTGTAATCGCTGCTGCTCTTCTCGCTCTTGCTTACTCCGCAGCGCTCTGACAGACTCGTGCTGTCTCTCTCTCTTCGTCGCTCCTGCGACTCTGCAGCCACACCGCTGCCTCTAACACACAGCCTTCCTGGCTGTACTCTTCTCTCTCTTCGTCGCTCCTGCGACTCTCTGCAGCCACACCGCTGCCTCTAACACACAGCCTTCCTGGCTGTACTCTGGGGTCGGCTCCCGCTCGCCGGCGGTGCCCCCCTCCTCTCATTCGCCCTCGTGGCCTCACCCTTTTCCATTCACAACCCGACTGCCTTCTCTTTCCGGTTTACCCGCTTAAGGACCCCCAACCTTTCACCCACGTCACCTGGCTCCGCCTCCTCGTGACGTCACATCCGGAAGGTCGCTTTCGCCCGTATTACACAATGAAGAGCCACCAAAAATATGCCTAACTTTTTGTTTTTAAGAAACTTACAGCAGGTTTGTGGTGATTCACCTAGTACAGTGGTTCTTAACCTGGGGTGCGAGATGCCCTTTCAGAAGGTAAATGATCCGAACACGAATTAAGCACGGTCAGTACAACCACTTCTTCATCAGACTGCAGCAGTGGAATCTCCTGGCAGGTGATGTTAGGGTTTCCATGTTCCGTGACCGTCAAAAGGATCTTGTCCCATTCTTCATGGGAGGTGATCTTGTAGCCTGCAACAACATCGATGGTGTAATGGCAGCCCTTAACATCGTTCATGATCCAGATGAGTAGAGACTATTCATTGATTCATAGAAGATGAGTCTTTAAGCTGTTTTGCTGCATAATGGCAATGTTTTGACATTTGTTTTATTACTGAGAACCAAAAGGGGGCAAGGCTGCGGTAAAGGTTATGAAACCACTGGCCTAGCTTATCTCCTACCCGGAGATTCAACGGATTGTCACGAGTCGGAATTTCAATTATTGTAAGCAATCCATTTACGTTGTGAACATTGTTGTAAAAATAGCAGCTTGGGAAACAATAAACTGTTTACCAGACTCGTGCGTCAATTCCCCTTTCCACGACTCGGCTTCAAAACAAAGACGAGCTCCCAGTGAATGTCAGGAACAATCCCTTCCTGCACTGAGACAGAATGACCGATAAAGCCTTGTGGATGACCTAACGCAGAAGACCCCTGGGTCTGATCTTCCACGAGGTTCACAGTTTCATCGGAGGCCGCATCCACTGCAACAAACCGTGGCAGATGCGGATAACCTGATTGCACAAATGGAAAATTAAAAACGCTCCAGTGTTGTGGTGTGCGACGGCTGTGGTCATCCAGAGCAGAGACCGTACACCATACAACGACGCAATGCCCCGATCCACAAATACGAAGGAGACGTCGCAGCGATCGCTGCTCTTCCTCGACGCGGCTATCTTCTGGCATGACCACGTGAATGTGAAATTGTAGTCGTTTCTCTGCGTCTACAGCAGCCGTACGACAGAAGATGACAAATCGAATCGAGCAGAGCGTCATTCAAAAGTGAGTTCGGTGCCATCTGCGATTTGGCAGGCTGTGATTTTTTTTTGCTGCTGCTGCTGTTGTACTGCGTTATATCACGTCCGATGACTCGATCACTCAAGCACTTGGAAGCATAGCCAGTTTCTTCCACGTGGTGGGAGCATATTCATTTCGTGAATAAGTTCCCAGCCAGTGGCGCGAAACGTCGGCCATCGTGTCGAACAAAGAGCGGTACGAGCCGAAACATCGGAGAGCTGACTTTACAGCCTCTCCCCTTCGTAACAACAGGGGGGGGGGGAAATAAAAAAATATATAAGCTCGCACAGTTGAGCTCGGTGGGAAAGGACGGGACGAGCCTGGCTCTGGCTCAGAGCAGCTCGTATTCCATGACCACAGCCGCAGGCCAAGCGGCGCGGACGGCCAAGCCGGATGCCCTCTGTGCCGACGGCCCTGAATCTGCACAAGTGGCGCTGATACCATCTCCATGCACCAATCTCTCACCATTACCAATCCCACACAGCCCCCACCACCACCACGACACCCACATCGCAAAATGTGGCTAAAATAGGACCCGGAGACGTTGGCCCTTACGGTCTGGCACCTCTTGCAGAGCCAGCGGTAGGGATACGTGGGGAGCCACCCAACGATGGTGATGGATCATTGAGAGGGTGGGAGGGGTGGCTAAAAAAATATATATATTTTCCCTCCCCCTACTCCGTAGTGAGATGACGAAAGAGATCTGGGCAAAAGATAGAGATGGAGCGAGATAGCGATAGATGCAGATGAGACGGAGTTGTAGTGAAATGAAGAGAGATACCGACAAGAGGGGGAGATTGAGGTCGACAAAGAGAGGGATTAATGGGACTTTTCACGTTTATCAACTTCGTGTGTTTATTCGCCTCTTGAATTCGAGCCGATAATCTCTGCCATGGAGGCTGAGGCCCCTTGAGCTACTTGGGACACGGTTTGATTGCGTTTCGCGCCACCACTGCACCCGCATTCACGGTTGCTGAGACGGCCGCCTCGATGGGGATGGGGGTAGTGATGGGGGGGCAGTGAGTGGGGGGGGGGGGTTACTAACAACACACAGCGTTGTGTGTACAAAGCTCTCAGCCTTATCTAGACCAACAACTCAAGAGAACTGAACGTTTGACCGGCGGGGAGTGGTGGTGGTGGTGGTGGGAAGTCCGTATTTTTGCGGTTAATGCACTGCGCTACCTGAGATAAATTCCCAGCCATGTATGGACAACTGAATCGGCGTTGACCGGCGTGGTGATGTATGGTCGAACAAACTCCAAACTACCGGCTTGGTATCTGGGGAGGACTTCATCCAGCAGTGGAATGAGAAAAGGGCCGTACACGTGGATGATATTTGCCGTCGTTTCACGTGACCGCAGAAATTGTTTCCACAGGAAACAAAAAACATCTCATTCATTTTTGAAGCTTGAAGCCAAGATTTTTTTAAATTAAATTTCCGATAGTTTAAACAAAAAAAAAACAATGTTAGTTGGAACAGTAAGCCGAGTGTATGGTATTTTGTGAACAAGGAATAGGTTTTTTCGGTAAAGTCACGTAGGTAAAACACATTAAAAAGTAAAATTAAATAAAAATCACGACGTTTCGGAGGCAACACAAGCTTCCGTCTTCAGGTGGTACCGTCACAGCCACGACAGCTGTATCAAGTAAATGAGAGATTGCAGAAGCCACCACTCCGTTTATATAATGGTTGGAGGAGGTGGTGGAGCAAGGGCCGCATACTTTTATTAATATGGTAAGGTGAGGCTTAAGACTAAGAATAGACACATCAAGCTGGGCCTCATGAAGAACTTTGTCAAAGCCATGGACAAAACACAAGCAGCTTTCAATTACCTCCGAGGTTAAATTTTGACTTAAAACTTTTTTTTTCTCTCCGCCTGATGAAGACCGCTTGTGTTGCGATCGAAACGTCGTGGGTTTTTTTGCTTTCATTTTTTATTTTATTTTAGTTTTCTATCTATATAACTTAACCGAAATAACCAAAGAATACGAATTCCAAGGTTAAGTGGTCCTCAGATTCGTGAACTTCTTCGAGATGATGCATTTGACAATACACTGCGTGGACAAGACGGCATGGAAAGCCTTCCAGTTAGTGGCAACACATTTTCTCGGAAACAACAAGGCAGACAACTCCTCTGCGGCTGCCTGGAGAGCCTCTTCCTCCCGATATTAGGAAGCCACTGAAGCCATGCACTTTTAAATCTAGATTGTACACTCATTTCTTTAGAACTGCTTTTTGTGTTTAGTTTGTTGTCCGCCCCGCACCTACGATTAGCGCCGTCGACTACGTACGCAGCGAAATAAGTTCAACATATTGTAGATACACAGCCATAGCGAGAGGCAGACTCGATGTGGTGTGCCGGGTTCGGAAATATTTTCAAAGCCAGCCGAAATGAAGCCCTGTGTTTGTTTTATAATAATAATAATAATCGTCTGGCCGGTCTACCGAAATTTACATGGAAAAAATAATTCTCTCCAACGTAACCCACACAACTAAGCTTCACGACGCGTTATATAAAATTGCAACGACGAGCACCAGCTGTGCGGTTAAATAAATAAATCAATCCTGGTAACTTAAGACAAACCACATATCCGGGAATCACACGAGCGGGAGCACCATATTTTTTGTCCTCATAGATTAAGTACACTAATTAAAACAAAATTATCGCTCTAAAAGCTTCGCAAACGTTGACGAGATCGCGAGCGCAGATTAACGCGCCGTACGCACACATCCCAAAAAAAAAATGTGACATTTGCAAACTTTTCGAAGTGTTTTCCTGTGCGTGTTTACACAGTGCCAGAATATGCAGCGAGCAGGCGCTGGGACTGCCTGTTTACAATATGCAAAAGCTCTGGGGGGGAGGGGTGGAAAAAAACTCACCAATGTTTAACTTGGCAGAGCTGAGCCCTTTTGACCGCAGTACCGTCCAAAAAGATCTCCCCCCCCACCCGACTTGCCGTTCTCTCGCCAAACCTCACAGACAGACGTCAGAGACGCCCCGATGAAATCCATCCTCGCAGCCCAGTCGCGGTCCCGCGGGTCGAGACGCGGGGAGCGGATGTGAGGCCCCCTTTGCGTTTCCTTAGAACTGGCAAAAAAAAAGGAAATGCTTTTCCAGCATTTACTCGCAGCACCGTCTGAATGTATCACGTTGAATTCATTATGAGAGATTCTAAACGCATCAATTCGACTTGGATTTATAGGTGTGTCCAAATGTGACCGGGCCGTTGCATCGCATGCACCGCGAGAGATGGCGACGGCTTGGAGGAGGCCCTCGTTTAGCAGTGGATAAAATCATGGCTAATGACAGTTGTTGTTGTTGTTGTCTGACAATTGACGCCTTCATGGACTTCATCCTTGCTGTGCTCAGTGGTTACCAAGAGAAGCCTGATGGAGGTGGGGGGGGCAAAGGGGATACGGGGACTCCATATCTCGCGGGAGTTGCCCCAAAACTTACAAGAATGTTTTCTTATTATTTAAATGATGGATTAGAAAGTAAATATCGGCGATGGAGAAACATGTGTGGTTAATGATTCAGCCACCCACGGCATTTATCATTAATATATTAATCTACTGTCCCGAATAAACATTATCAAAGCCACCCCTGGGACATTTTACAAAGGTCAATTCGACGAGAAAATGACCCTGGATGGCAGGGCAGATGAGTGGATCAGAGGGCGCTTGACGGGACACAGAAAGTCGTTCTGTGGCATCTCCTTCCACAGACCGCTCTCTAATACAAGGCGACGCTCTGCAGTGCGAGAGCTCGAATTAGATTTGTTTAATTTTCATGACAGCGATCGCTCCAAATTAGATGAAAATGGAGAAGACAGACATTTAAAGCAATCAATCTATTTTCCCAGTTCCCAGCGTGTGACCTCCACTCCAATGGCTGGGAATTCCTGGTGACTGCCCAACAAACCCATCACGTTCAATTTGGTTGCGCGCTTCATTTGCCCAAATTCCAGCCCCCGAGATTCGACATATCGGTTTGACCGTCGTGCGGTCAACATTATTGCCACGTGTCCGGATGGGTGGCACAGTTCTGCCCTGCTGTGTGGAGCAAAGGTCACTCGATGGGATAGCAGAGGCAGCTCCGTGCGATCTGTTTCTGTGGGCCACTCTGGAGCACAAAGGGTTGCAATGTTCTGTGAGCTATGCGAGCGACAGAGCACGCCTGGATGAAACGGGAACTTAAACATTTTATTTTCAACCAAGACAGCCAGCTGGGCGCGTAGTCTCCAAGCAGGGTGTCGAATTCGTTGGCACTGGGCATAGGCCCTGTACGCCGTCATCACGGCCCACATTTTGTGAACATTCTATCGTACATTTCTTAATAATGAAACGCGTAGCAATCGCCCCAACAGGACTCATTTTAAACA
The DNA here is from genome assembly GCF_965212315.1 of Lampetra planeri. Taxonomy (NCBI): domain Eukaryota; kingdom Metazoa; phylum Chordata; class Hyperoartia; order Petromyzontiformes; family Petromyzontidae; genus Lampetra; species Lampetra planeri. The sequence continues at coordinate 1,805,847 of NC_136145.1, read as the reverse complement.
CAGGCCATCATGGGGGTCGGCCATCAAACTAACAGGACGAGCCATTTTTTTAGAACTCGGTCAAACACGCAATATTTCATGAGCCGCAATGCACGCGGTGAACACGAGACGGTGGTGCTTACTAAATAAGCGTCACGAAGAAGTCCTTAAAGAGCCGCTTGCAGCTCTGAAGCCGCACGTTGCCGACTCCTGCCCATGGTAAACTGGACTTCCATGGTGAACTGGACTTCCATGGTAAACTGGACTCCCATGGTAAACTGGACTCCCATGGTAAACTGGACTCCCATGGTGAACTGGACTCTCACGGTGAACTGGACTTCCACGGTAAACTGGACTCCCATGGTAAACTGGACTCCCATGGTGAACTGGACTCCCATGGTAAACTGGACTCCCATGGTAAACTGGACTTCCACGGTAAACTGGACTCCCATGGTAAACTGGACTCCCATGGTGAACTGGACTCCCATGGTAAACTGGACTCCCATGGTGAACTGTATTCCCATGGTGAACTGGACTCCCATGGTGAACTGTACTTCCATGGTAAACTGGACTTCCACGGTAAACTGGATTCCCATGGTGAACTGGACTCCCATGGTGAACTAGATTCCCATGGTAAACTGGACTCCCATGGTGAACTGGATTCCCATGGTAAACTGGACTCCCATGGTGAACTGGACTTCCATGGTAAACTGGACTCCCACGGTAAACTGGACTCCCATGGTAAACTGGACTCTCATGGTAAACTGGATTCCCATGGTAAAGTGGACTCCCATGGTGAACTGGACTCTCATGGTCAGGAGTCCACAACCAAGAGAACAAGAAAACGCATTTTCCTTCCGGAATTAGAAAGCCACTGGAGCTATTCACATTTAAATCGACATTGAAAACTAATTTCTTCAGAACTACTTTTTGTGTTTAGTTTGTTGTCCTTACCCCGCGCCCTTGACAATGACGGGTTGGTTACGTCCGGTGCGTAAGACGTTCAACGTGCATACGTTTATCCCAGGAGGGCTTCACTACTTCACCGTAGCCAATGGAAATCGCAGTCATTTGTGGAGCCTACCAGGCTCGTTTCACGGCACCGCGGGGATTTGTCATTGCACATTGTTCACCTTGGTCCACACAGTGCGGTCCTAGCGGCAGGCGTGGTTCACAGCGCAGTCGACTAGTTGGTGCAGTCTACGGGATGGTCCAGATGTATTGTGACACCCCCCCCCCCCCCCCATTTCATTCTCTAAAACTTAATGTGTTTTGTAAGTACTGGTGATTGAAAACAGAAATGAATGTGCAAAGGAAACGAAAAAAAAGGTCTTGTCTGTGAGTTAATTTCCAATCTCTTCGGTGGCATCAGAGAAGTCACGGACATCACGGCTCACTTTGTGAACACCTGGCGCTGTGCCCCCTAACCAATGGCCAATCAAACTCCTGTTGCTCGTGTCCCGTGCTAGAAGCTTTGAGTGTGCTGTGATGGACGTTACGACATTTTTACAGGCCAGCAAATGCACCGCTGGATGAAGGTGCCTCCCCACACCTTGACAGACCGGTAGTTACGCTCCACTCCGCTGGGCAATGCTGGTTGATGGAGGGCCAGGACCAGTTGAGATGTCGTTTCGCCGCTGTTGCATATAGATGTTGAACTTCTTTCGCTCCGTACGCAGCCAACTACGTGCTAATCGGAGGTGCGGGGAAGGACAACAAACTAAGCGCGCTGTAGACGGTACAACGGCAATGGCAGTATGAGGAATTGAATCCTGGACCTCTGCATCTCGTCACGTTCACGAGCTTGGTCATTCACGGAACGCGTGGAACACAAACCGAAGCGAATGGAGAGACGCATGCTTCGAATTAGGGGCGAGGCTTTCCTGGATGGAAACTAGATGAAAGCCAAATCTGAATAAAACAGTTTGAATGAATGGCACAACGAGAGCAAATCTGGAGCTACAGCTGCTGGAGCTACAGCGGCTGGAGCTACAGCAGCTGGAGCTACAGCTGCCGGAGCTACAGCTGCTGGAGCTACAGCGGCTGGAGCTACAGCTGCTGGAGCTACAGCTGCCGGAGCTACAGCTGCTGGAGCTACAGCTGCTGGAGCTACAGCTGCTGGAGCTACAGCTGCCGGAGCTACAGCTGCTGGAGCTACAGCTGAAGCTACAGCTGCTGTAGCTACAGCTGCTGGAGTCGTAGCTCCAAGCTACAGTTGTTGAAGCTGTACCGACAGCTGTCAGAGCCGTAGCTCCGAGCTCCGGCTGTTGTTTATCCTTGTTGGTGCTGGGGTGCGACCAAGCGGATGGATGTGACACGGCCAGGGCTCGCTTCCCAGGGCGCGTCTTGTGGATCGGCACAGCAGAGCACGGCAAGGCACACGTGAATTCGCGCCCGCTATCTTTAGCTGTTGACTAATCGGCAATGTTTGGAAAGGACAGATATATATATTGTTTTGCACCTTGTCCAAATGTAGACCCCGACGTGTGTTAGAGTAACCCTCGCTTGACTCGCGACCACATGGTGTAAGCGAAAATCATATTCACGTGAGTTTGAATATGGATTGGATTGCTCCAGAAAGATTAAAAATGGACTTCCTTCTCAAGTGCGCGCCGTACGTGGCGGTGATCGTCTCTTGTTTACAACCTCGAGCCAGTGGAGGAAATTCCACATTGCTATGGCGGGGGTGAACCTATCCACAGGACGACCACTGTTGATTTACCCAACAAAGTGGTAGCAATTTTATCGACCCCGGAGGGATGATAGGCTGAGTCAATCCCCAACCAGGAGTTGAACTGCCGAAACCTTTCCGAATTGCGGGTCACGCGCTCTACCACTGAGCCACGTGGCCAGGTGTTTGCTCCTCCCGACTGATTTGTACCCTTGGGGTCAGGGTTCAGACAGGTGTCGTGAAAGAGTAAACTTACCTGCCGTGGCATAATGGTCAGCACAATGAAAGTGAAATCAAAGGTCGATTCCATCAAGCTTCTTAAATCCCCCTCCACCGCCTCTGTTCACCCGGCAGTATGAATGAATTCACCGCAGTTAATCGATGAACGCGCCACCTGTGGTGGGGTAAAGTGTGGGAACTCCCACTTTTTCCGAGACGTCTAAGTGGAGGCCGTTCCGCCAGCAGCGGCTTGAACGAGTAATTGCAGGGCTGCGCCTATAATTGTGTACACACGTATCCCCCGACACTGGAACGTTGTTTATGCAATATGTGACGCACGGCGCTTTGGCTGCGATTTGGCACACGGCTCGGTGTGGTGACACGGTGCCAATTCTAGAGGGCACTGAACAGGGAAGGGCCCCATTCCGATCTGGTGCCACTGGTGGCCAAAGCACCAAATTCACTGCTGGGTGAAACCAGCGTCACAAAGCCCAATCGCAGTGCCAGGCGATTCTTCATACGAATCATACTTGAATCCCACACAATCCATGCTATGGGCGATCCTCCTATGGGTGATTCCCATGTTCCCAAAAAAAAGAAGAGACAATCTTCGTTGACTTGAATGGGTTTCTGACAGGGATTCTACCATGTGAGAATCATCCAATTGAATTCCATTCGTAGAGGCAAGATTCATCACTGAAATGAATGGGACTCTGCAGTGACCATTCTTGTTGGAGCTACGATGGGGAAACAAAGAGGGAGCAACCAACACGCTTGACAGATTTTCGCTGTTGGGCTCTGTCGTGGCTTTTGGATTTGTGTTCGTCACGACGCGACTGCTGCTTGGCTGCCATGCGATGGTCCCGTCGCATAGAAAATGCTGACGATCGCACGGTGCCATTCGCAGTCGCGTTGCAATCCAGGCGCTGGGTTGTGATTCCGGGAGAGCATCCATGGAATTGCTGCGGTGGAGTACTCCAATACCGTTCATGGCGCATCGAGGCAGGAACAACATTGTGATGACAAAAAAAAAACCACGGGAAGAAATGGAATGGTAATCAGAATATTTATTTATACTGGAGAAATCCGATGAGCTACGAAGCTATGTTTTCCCACAGGTGTCCAGTACATCGACAGAGCGGTGAATGGGGAGTGGAGGGCAGAGCAGTGACGATGCTCAAGAAATGACATCACGCAAGAATCAAAGAGCAAATGTGCTTGGCAAAAAAATTAACAAAGAACTCCCTGTATAGCCTTGACAGACTGTTGGGGCAAGTGCTGTTAGCGAGCACCTATGAAGGCCGACACGGCAACACGAATGGGTGGTTGGCCAACACCACGCCCGGCCGCCTTTATCTCCCTAGTGGCGATGTTTACACATCGCACCAGGTACTCGTTTGAGGCCGAGTCGACCTAGGGGTGGCCCAGGACCGGTTCAGATAATCTTCACTGGCGTTGGCCGTGAGCGGGAATCGAACTCGGCTCGCCGGGTTCGCGGAGCAGGCAGCCTAACCGTTGCACCACCGCTCCCCTAAAAAAACCACACACACACAACACACATATCTGTGTGTGCAACAAGTTGCTGCTTATGTAAGAAAGCAGTCGCCTCCGTTGCGCCTCTGCAAATGGAAAACAAGTAGCATATTTGTCGTAAGGCGATATGAGAGTCTACACGGCCCGCGGTGGTGAGCGCTCGACAGCTGCCTTTGACTGAACCGAAGCTGTTTGCACTGCGCCGAGACGTCACGCAACGCAGGGATGGCCTCGCAAACAATGAAACGAGAGAGGTGGTGGAGGGTGGGAGGGGAGGTGAGCTTAACAGATTTACTACAACGGTAACAACAACAACAAAACCAAGGGTGGCACAGTCGGGTTTTTTACAATCGGGTTTAATTGTTTTTTTATATTAAACCCGATCATCTGAAATTGGGAGAAATCCGGTTTAATTGGTTCTAATTGCAGAACCGCACTTCTCAACGATGGGCTTCATCCATTCCAAGCGAAGGAACTCACTGGCGCCCACGATTGTGGAGGAGAAGCTCGTGTTCATCAAGACCAACCTGCCCGCCGCATTCTACGACTACCCCGTGCCCGACTGCGCCGTGAGGCAAGCCCGTCAACGCAAGAGAACCACCGCAACAGTGGTCACGCCAGTGAGACACACAGCCCATCACACAGCCAGAGAACCATCGATACATCGAGGCTAAGGGAGCAGAGGTGGCCATGTTAGTGAGACCCCAGCCCGTTAATGCAGAGGCACCTAACAGGGCAATGCAACTCAGAGAGTCGGAGACAACAGCCAAACGGCAGGGAAGAAGGGAAGCATCACAGCAAGTAACGACTTTGCTTGGTTAATAACGTCCTTCCAATGATTGCTCAGCTTATACCCATCTTCTCGGATGAAATTGTCTCTGTGTTTATATATCTGGATGGCTTCATGGACACATCTTCGATGGTAGCCCGAAGGTTTGCAGAGTACCTTGGTCTCGAAAACAAAAACAATATCGTGCGAGCCCACTGCATTATAACAATGATCAGCCACTGCAGAGGTATTGGTTCTGCCGTGATGTTGTTTCGTTTCCCCAATGTAACTGCTGCCGCAGACACAACTTCCTTTGTAGACACCAGGGTATTGCATGACAGAAATGACATTCTTTACAGATGGGATCAAATCACGGATTTTGTGTACTGTATTAAATCGGACCTGGATCTTGTGTTTGTTTAAGATTTTGGAAATATTTTTGGTAACACCTGCTATGTATGGCAAGGTGATGGTTTTGATTGGGTCCTCAGATGGTTCTCTCACCATGGTTGGGGCTACAGATTTGCGGATTGTGCGGTCTGAGTATCCATTCATCTTGAGGGCTTGGTGTACGTACTCCAGTTCACTGGCTCGGTGGCGCTGGTCGGAGATGCAGCGGGCCCTATGGTGTAGTGTTTTGATGAGGGAATTCTTCTGGGTTGGATGGTGGTGGGAGCCAGGCTTTAGATAGAAATCCGTGTGGGTGGCTTTCCTGTAGACGGAATGTCCCAACGAGCCATTAGGTCTCTTCTCGATCAAAACATTCAGGAATGGTAGCTTGCCATCATTTTCCACTTCCATGGTGAATTTGATGGATGGGTGTATGGAATTGATGTTGTTGAAAAACTGGTTCAGTGCTGGCTGGTCATGTGGCCAGATGACGAAAGTGTCATCTACGTATCTCTTCCACAGGGAAGGACGTAGGGTGGATGTCAGGATGGCATCTGTTTCAAATTTCTCCATGAAAACATTAATTACCACTGGTGATAAGGGAGAACCCATAGGGGTACCTTCATTTTGTTTGTAGAATGTACCATTCCAGATGAAGTACGTGTTGGTAAGGCAGTGCCTCACCAAAGTTGGTACATCAGGATGCAGTCCCTGTTGGACCAAGTCTTCAATGATTCGTTAGTCTGAACCACCGGCCACAGTCCCTCCGAGCGACGTGTCCTTCCCCAAAGTTCCACTTGCTCGACTGACCACTCAAAGTGATGTCTCGTCTGTGCTCGAGTCCACGTGCCCCTCTTTGCTGCCCTCCGAGCATGCGTCTGTCTCTCTCCACGCTTCATAGCAGGAAATGATACCAGTTATTGATCACACGTATATATATACAAAACATCGCAAATCTAAAACAAAGCAAAAAAATCAACCAGTATTCTGAACTTGGAAAATATGCATCGTGCAATTCTTATTTTATTCCTGTGCTGCCTGCAATGTGTTTATGTTTAGTTTAACGTTACATGGACATCAGTTGAATGTTTTGCTTCTGGTACGGGATACCTTCTCGAATGAAACCCGTTGACTTTTCAGAATCAAAATATGTATTTAAACTCGCGGATTCCGATGAGCTATTAATCACGTTTAACAGCCGTCCAGTCGGGGCGGGTAAGAACCATCACAACAACAAACGATACAAAAACACAATTGTAGTGCAGAGTACAAGAAAGCTAAACAAAGCACCCAAACACGTACAAACAAAACTAAGCCATCACCATCCTACCAGACAAAGCCTACTGGAGGTATTCACTTATTTTTCAAAAGCCACCTGGCCACAAATGACGGCTCTATAAAGTGGCCCATCATTTGGACATTTATAGCAGCAAAATCATCTAAATCGTCTAAGCGCATGTTTCTAAGAGGCGGAGCGGCAATGCAAGGGTGTTTCATCTGGGGTGAGGATGGCGAGGAGATGGAGCGATGAATTAGACTCGCGCGCGGGCGCTGGCGTGGAATATTACATCGCAGAAGTCTGAGAGATGACAACGGATTTGGGACACATTCATCCAGAAGTGGATTGACCATGGCTGCTGCTGCTGATGATGATGTAGTATGGGCATCCTTCATTTAACCAGGAGATGAAATATATGCCTGTTGAGAAAAAAAGACAACATGGGTCGTATTAACTTAATTAGAGTGTAACATTTTCTTAAACTATATTTAAAGACCTTGCCTATATTTAACCAAAAAAAGCACATATTCAAACTGTAGATAAAGCCGTATATAGATCACAAACGTGAACGTTTCAAAAAAATAACTGACTTTGAATAATCGCGTAACCTAGTTCTGTGACCTAAATCTGTAATTCCGTAACAGATGAGAGAGCGGGTTAGAGTGGGGGGGGTGTGTCTTTTTTTTTTGGAAAACTGAACCATACATATTAGAAAGAATCAATATTTTAGCAAAGCGCCTAAACAAAAGCCATGCCAATCCGTGCCTACATCAGAATCGCAATCTGTATTTAGACAGGAGGAATCCGATTAGCTATGAAGCGATTTTTTTTCACTGTTGCCCAGGAGTGGTGCATGACAATTGCGTGACCATCGGGCATCGGCGTTCGAACAAAAAATGGAACGAAAGATGACGAGGTGCTCAAATATTCGCATTCGAGGCTTTGCACCGAGAGACGTGAAGAGGAGGAAGCATGTGGATGCAGCGGACGATGCTGAGACGTCACCTTGACTCTGTTGAATCTCGGCTGCCACCACTTGGTTAGGAACTGGTAACGTTTTCGCACCCCGAACCACGGCAATGATGATGGCGGTGATGATGATGGTCAACACACTTTTTCTGGCATAAGGTATTCCAACGGTTTTAAGGTAATTTTGAGGTGCTGATTCCAAATCTGGCATCAGTTTTTGTCTATCAAATATTGCATTTTAAATAAAAACTGCAGAAGAAAAATATTAAATAAATATGGCTATCTACATAAAATTTGATTATAAACACACTATCCTAAAAATACAGCACCATATTTTAACACTAAAGCAGTCACTGACTCGCAACAACTTGCAATCATAAGTGACAGAGTTAATTTCGGGTAAAATCAATAAAAATGGGGTATGCCGATAGCATAAAAATGAGATGTGATAGAGCAAATCTGAGATCAGATTTGGAATCAGCACCCTGAAATTAGTCTAAAACAGCTGCAAAAGTCCAGGCCAGAAAAAAATGTGTTTTTTTTGTTGACCAGTGAATTTTGATCACGCGTGGATCGAGTATCATGGCTCTGTGTTTACATGGATGCGTTTGGCATTCATCTCGAACAGGGGTCGACAACCAACATAACAAGAAGAGCCATTTATTTTTGAATTCCGAAAAAATATATATTTATGTCAAGAGCCGCACTGCACGTGGATACGAGACGGAGGTCCTGAATAAATATCGCCACGAAGAGGCCCTTAAAGAGCCACATGCGGCTCCGCAGCCGCAGGTGACAGACGCCTGATCGAGACACACACAGCGACGCATTCTCATTTGCTTCACATGTGCTTGCTGAGCCGCCTTGGCGGTGAGTGTTTGGTAGAATTCACAGTGCGTTGTAACCCAACTGCCAGGTGGAGGCCTCCCCACGGCGTTTCGGTCGTGGGGGTATTTTTTTGACCATACTTCACCAAACCGGTCAGTGTGGGTGAGTGCACAGGCGACTCAGAACCAACTGAGGTATCGCTGATGTTGGCCGTGGCCGGGAATCAAACGTAAGTCATCGCACAATGCGCTAACCACAGCGCGATCACTCCATCCCTCAAATAATATTCGTAATATCGCCTTTACTGCACGTTATTTGATTTCAACTGCATATTCTAGGTCACCGTTTGAGTACGAAGGACGCTGATGAGAACCAGAGGCGCTCTGCAGGCCTCCTGCTGTGTTTCAGTGCCCCCTGCTGCACATGCACAGTACCTGCACCACTCCGTGCCAAGCCAGCCGTGGGTGAATCGTGGGTCTCGAGAGAGAGACACTGGCTCCCCAGCACATGGCGACGTGCAGATTCCAGCAGGCGCACGAAGCCACCAGCAGACACGCGTAAGGTGCTTTGTTAGGAAGCGGATACACTTTCGACATTCGTTTGTTTTCATTGCATCGTGTGCCCGTGTAAAACATACATTCTATTCAGTGCAGTAGTGTGGCTATGATTAACGAGGCAGTGGATTGGCACTCTGTGCTACGAACAAACAAACATGGCTAAACCAATACACTTTTCGAAATCACCAAAATAAAGCCATGAAACGAATGAAACAGTGATCATAGGAACTGACGGAATTTTCACAATAAATGGCATAACTGTTAGGCGTGGGGTTGCTGCAGGGGCAGCCGAGGAAGAAGATTTACGTGCAGAGTAAACTTAAACAGCTTTCACGAAATTGTAGGGACGAACCCTGAAAACGGATTTAAATTATAGGCCACCGTTAAATCAGCCCCCCCCCCCCATTATTTCCCCGGCCCATTTAACGAGCATGGTGAAGTATGGTCAAACAACCCCCATGCCCAACGCGGCACGTGGTGGGTGGGGGGCCTTCATCCAGCCGTGGAGTGCTGAGACAGGGCTGAGCATTCTGAAATGAAATGATGAACGAACGATTACCACATTGATGAGCACCGCAGGACACCGGTACAGGCCAAGTTCATTCATTCAAGTTCAATTAATAGGTAAAGCCCTGTGAGTCATTCGGCTCTTGAATCGGGTGCAACCGCAACAAACAAAAAAACAAAAACATGAACAAAAAAACATCTTAAAGTGAATATGTGACTGAGTGCAAACAGAAACGAAAGACAGCTAAATATTGCAGAAAAAAACACCGTACACCAACGCAGTGTGCAAAAATCCTAGCTGGATGCAAGTCAAACAACCAACAACAACCACAAGACAACTTAGATTAAGGCCATCAGTCTAACTCTGTACTACAACAAACAAACATGGCTGAACCAATACACTTTTCGAAATCACCAAAATAAAGCCATGAAACCAATGAAACAGTGATCATAGGAACTGACGAAATTTTCACAATAAATGGCATAACTGTTAGGCGTGGGGATGCTGCAGGGGCAGGCGAGGAAGAAGATTTACGGGCAGAGTAAACTTAAACAGCTTTCACGAAATTGTAGGGACGCGTCACAAGGCACGAGTGTCAGCGAGGAACACTCACACGACGACTGCTGGGGCAAGTGGTGTTAGCGAGCACCTATGAAGGCCGGAACGGAACACGAATGGGGTTGGTGACCAGACACCACGTACGACCGCCTTTGTCTCCCAAATGGTGATGTTTAACCGCCACACCGGGTTACTCATTTGAGGCTGAGTCGACCTAATCGAGGTCCAGAACCGGTTCAGGTAATCGTCACTGGTGTTGGCTGTGAGTGGAAAAACAAGTCGGGGGGGGGGGGGCAATGGCTGGGGGGTGACGCGTGCCTTGGTTTCGGGGGGGGGGCATGGGTGGGGGGTGACGCGTGCCTTGGTTTCGGGGGGCGGGGGGGGCATGGGTGGGGGGTGACGCGTGCCTTGGTTTCGGGGGGGGGGGGGGCATGGCTGGGGGGTGACGCGTGCCTTGGTTTCGGGGGGGGGGGCATGGCTGGGGGGTGACGCGTGCCTTGGTTTCGGGGGGGGGGGGGCATGGTTGGGGGGTGACGCGTGCCTTGGTTTCGGGGGGGGGGGGGCATGGCTGGGGGGTGACGCGTGCCTTGGTTTCGGGGGGGGGGGGGCATGGCTGGGGGGTGACGCGTGCCTTGGTTTCGGGGGGGGGGGGGCAGCTGCATCTTGGCTGTCTCCTCGGTAGCCCTTCATGTCCGCGGGATTTGCATATTCCGCAAAAATTCATTTCCATTTAGAGTGTCAGTGCGGAGATATTACCGGAGGGAATAAAAAAAAACCTGCTGACCCTCTTTAACCCCTGTCGGTTTAATGCCGCCTGTACGCAGAGGATCTTAAAACTCTAATTCCGATGCCTAATAGCGCTTAAAACGCTGCATTTCAAATATTCCTCCCGGCCGATGTGTCAGCTTGAAATTACCGCCTGCGGTGTCCCCATTTAACCCCGGGCAATTTACTTTAGACGGAAGCATTAGGGGAAATTTAAGCAACATTTCCTTTGGACTGAAAGATCTTTAATTAGTGGCTCAAAGAAACTCAAGTTGGCTCCACCTGACTCCAGGTCTCGGCGCCCGCCAACGTGAACCTTAATAACAACAACAACGGAGAGAGCGAAATGCGTGGCATTTCAATTGCGATGATGAATTATGCAAGGGCATTTTCTTTATAGCAGAAATTAAACAATAACGTTCATTTACATTGTGCCATCAACCATAATGATCTTTAAAACAAAATGCGTGGTGAAATAAAACCCGTCGCTGTTAATTTTTCCTTGCTGTGCGTGTCCAAAACGGGATAAATGAGCAGCCCTGGCGTTTCTCTCTTGCGACACTGCTGGCGGAAGGGCCTCCACTAGCGTAAATTCTCGAGGGTATTTGGTCTACTCTTCCACATTGACTAGATGTTGTTGTAAAAGGTGGGCGTACCCACACTTTACCCCACCACATATTCATTTTAATGATTCACCTTCCCCCAGCCTCCCCCACCTGGCACCCTCACCCTGGAAAAAAAACCAATGAATTGTCTCAATTCAAGGTCACGATTCAAGTTCAGGAATCTTTGTTTCCCTGGACATTGTGATGAATGTAGCGGGCTCTAGTGGCTCGAAGGGCCACATGAACCTATTACATACAAACAAAGATGAAGCTTCCACGATAGCCTTAATAGGCTGTCGGGGCAAGTGCTGTTTGAGAGACGCCACTGCAGACGAGGGGATGGGTGGCCAGCACCACGGCCGGCCGCCTTAGTCTCCCCAGGGGCGATGTTTACCACACCGCACCTGTGCCTCGACCTAGTCGAGGCACAGGTCCGGTTCAAATAATTGTCATTGGTGTTGACCGCGAGCAGGAATCGAACTCGGGACGCCGGAATCGTAGCGCAATGCACCCCCCCCCCCTCCCCCCATGAAATACAACAGACACAAACTGAAACACATCGACAGTAACACTTGTTTTATCGCGAGCTCGGATAATCGATAGTGATCGATGAACCGATGCGGTCTTCGCCGTCCGTCTCTAATGGGCAGAGGGGGGGGGGAGGACAACTCTGCTAGAGGTCATGACCCCAGTGTGAACTTGACTTCAGCATCGAGTTGCGTCGCTTTAACGGACGTGCGATAATGTTCGGGGATTGCGAGCGAGGTGCTCGTTCTGGGCGGCCAACCTTGCCCCGCTCGGCATGGTGACCAAGGTGGTCGTTGGCCACAGATGACGGTGGCCGCGACTCTCGCCGTCGTGGACACGGAGATCCGCGGTGCGAAACGTCACCACGACAGACTGAGGTCGTGTGGAAATTAACGCGCAACGGATTGCGATTATGAACGGTACGTTCTGCATTGCCGTGTGGCATTTAAATTCCGGGGTGATGGGATGCGTAGCTGCTCTACGAACCTGACAACCCGAGTTCAATTGCCAACCAATGGGTCAATATTCGAGGTGAGTGATAACTGAACCTATCTTGCTCCTGCCCCCTCCCCCTCTTCCCCACATCCCCGTCCCCCATTACACTAACCCACACTGCCTGGCGCGATGAAGTATGACCAAACAACCCCCCGTGACTGCTACGGCGTGGTGCAGTGTGGGACGTGGGCCCACCTCGTCCCTGTCCCGGGAGTGGAGCGTGGGGCGGGGGGAGTAGCTGAGCATCACGCGCGAAACGGAGCGAGCGAGGGAGCGAGCGCGCTTTGGAATTGGGAGCTGGGAGCGCGAGGACAGTGCTAATTAAGTTCGCGACGAGACGCTTTGATCAATGGCAGCGTTCGAGAGCCGCCCGCCTTTTGTTTGCGTTGCCCACCTTTGGGATACGCGCGCACATTAGCATGCTGATATTAAACACACACACACACACAAAACACGCATGATGAATTGTGGCTTCAGTCGCAGCTGCGCGGACGGACCTGGAAGAGCCCAATTTTATTTTGTTGCGCATGTCGGCTTCTCATTTCGTAGCCCTTGGGGGGATAATGGAAAAATAGAATAAATAAATAAACATAAACACGCACAAAGTGGATCTCTCTCTCTCCATGTTTCTCGCCGGGGCCCAGAAAGTCCCTTCTGAAAACAACATAAATTTCAACAATCTTTCCAGTTATGCCTTTAAAAAAAACACACATTTGCCACTACGTGGCGGTGACGTCACTACGGCGCTTGTGCCAGGCTATGTGCACGTTAAGGCCACGTGAAGTCTCGAACGCCGGCTGGCACGAGGTCGCGGGACAGACCCAGGTGCCATTGGTCGCCTGACTGAGATGACTGGCTGATGCACCACCTGTGCCCCAAACTGCGTCAACTTGCTGTGCTTTAGCCACCCAACTACTGATTTTACTTTGTTTCTGTTGGGGTCAGTCTATGGGAGGGGTTTGCTGGAGACAGGTGACGGAGTTCCGTGGGCAGGGGGAAACACGGTGGTTGTTGGTCGTGACAGCTTCTTGTTGTGCGTAATAATATATACTCTTTGGTTCTTTCGGTAAAGTCACGTAGGTAGAAATAAAATAAAATAAATCACTAATAACAAAGTAATAATATACTTTGTTTCCATGTGATACGGCAAAGGATTCGTCTTGTCCGCTAACTGTAAATAATTCATTTAGTTAAGAAACGTAATTGGGCTTGGGCAGGAAGTACGGAATCTGAATCTTTTTTTTTTATCCCGGAGGAGGCATCCGATGAGCTATGAAGCTCTTTATCACAGTAAGGAGGTGGGGGTAAGCCAGGTACACCAACAAAGCATGTAAAACAAACTTTATAAGTGCCAAATAGAGAACAGGTTAGCAATTCACTGAGAATAAATCAAGTATAGAAGTACAAATGGCACCCGGTTTGTCAACACCAAATGCAAGCATGGGCTAGGGAACAAAACAACAACAACAACATTCCCAGACCACACCAAGACAACAACACACAGTAATCTCTCAATTACATTGAACTATCGATACACGGGTAAAGGTTTCCAGTTACAAATCACATTCGCAAATGCGGCTGTATTTGGCACGAATCGACTCCTTCAGAATACAGAGTGCTTCAAAAAGATGTGAACACCATGGGAACCTCATTTGCCAGTAAAAACATGATAATTGGTTTTTTACCCTTCTATCTGGCAACAAAACTGACACCTTTGTACAAGGAGTCGTGTTTGCATAGACCGCAATACCTGCAGTCATAATACAAACAAAAGACATAACTCTGATAATGTGCACTGTCCTTGAAGTTGATTGGTCCACACCCGAGACAGCTTTCCTTAGAGCCTAGTCTCACATGGGTTGGACCAGATGACGCCAAAAGGCGCACAACTCAAAGACACTTCTAAGAATTTGCGACAATTACCACGAGAAATGTACCGCCTCAATGGCTCTGGAGATCACCTGGAGAAGATTCCAGGCACGCGTTGACAACGATGGCGAATAAGTGGAGACTCTTTGACTTTTTGAAGGTATTAACATTACATTTGTTAGTTTAACACGTAGGCTTTTGCAACCAATATCATCCATAAGAGGTTTTTTGTGGGTTAGATCGCGTAAATATCTAAACGTGTCGTTAAAGCCCGCCACCACCCGACCCAGCCAACTAGTAGGAGTTGTTCTGTTTACGTGACAACCCTTACTAGTTGGCTGTGTCGGGTGGTGGCGTGTTTTAACGACACATTTAGATATCTACACGAGCTAACCCAAAAAAATACCTCTATTATGGATACATTTGTTATCATGTTACAGTGTATTATCCGTTCTTTTTCCAATAAAAACGATAGTCCCATATAAGTGTTAACATTTTTTTGAAGCACGCTGTATATCTCTTTTATTTCCAAAGAAGATGTACCCACAATGCCATGAACCTTTCACTTAACGTCTTTGACTGGAACCTCCCCTCGATGGCCACTCGCAGGGCGTGAGCCGTGGCACCCAAACACCGCGCGATCACTTCTTGCCGAGGCAAAGAGGGCCCCAAGACCCTCTCTGGGTGCAGTGTAAGCTCACACTAAACGTGGAGACCGTCGTGGGACTGACGGATTTGCGAGTCTAATAAATACAACAAGAAATGACGATGAGGCCAGAGTGAGAAAAATAATGAGCCAAAGTTGCCGATTATTGAAATATCTCACTTTGGGGAAATGAGGTTATGGCTTGAAAAACAGAATCTAATGAATACGTGGCACAACAAACAAACGCAGCATAACAAAGGCAACGAGAGGAACGTGATTATCGCTTGATAGGAAATTGTACACTCGTGGAATCGGTCCTTGTGAAGGTTTATAAATTCGCATTGGGATTTACGCCTCATTTCACTGCAAGAGTAACGTGTGATATCAACAGTCTTAAGCAAAGCGCAGAAAACCAATCATCCGTCTCTCCATTTATAAGCACGTCAATACCCTCGTTTAATTTTATGTTATCATTTGTTGTCGCAAGCAATAACCAAGCTTCAAATCATGAAATAACCAAATGTATACATTTTTACAGACACTGCATCTCGCCTGGAAGATGGAATCACAAATGTCCCTTTTATTTAAGAATGCGGTGTCTCTCGACCATTACAACTATGGCGCTGCCTCTAATAACGTAATTTGCATGCATTACATTTAAAATTCACTGCATGTGACAAAAAAAAAACGATATATATAATAAAGTAAATACAGGCAGATCTGGCCCGGACAGCGGTGACACTTTTTATTCCAATCACAGGCATTCCCGCATTGAGGAAAGCTCACACCTGATGCTCACCTATTAACCCGTGACCTCAATGAGCCCAGCCGGCGGCTATCTCCGGCGTGCCAGGAAAACGTTTTAATATCGCTCGCCCGCCGATTTAAATTGGACCCCAGCAGCCCCGTGTGTGCTTAACGATGGCTATTAACAAATGTGGCGTGCGGGTAATGAATTGGCGCAGATAAGCAAGGTCCAGCCCCTACATTTAGGCACAAAATCCACGTCGCCCTCCACCCAGCCACCTCCCCTCCTCCTCCTCCCCCAAAGCTCCCCCTCCCACGTCGTTGCGATCAGCGCGGCTCGCGATATGCACGAGGGCATTATTCACACTTGGATCACAGCGCGCCGTGTCACGGAGAATCGCTGCCCGCAGGTGCATTGCAGATTCACGCGCTCCGTGAACCGCCCCCGTGCGCTGCCCTCCCTCCTCCTCCCCCGTCGTCTTTACCTCCTATCGCACTCTCATTAACGACCTCCAAACAAAGCCCTCCACACTTCCCACCCACCCCCAACCACCCCCACTCACCCCATCCCACCTCACCCCCCACCCACCCTCACCCACCCCCACTCACCCCATCCACCCTCCCCACCCACCCCCACTAACCCCATCCACCCTTACTCACCCCCACCCACCTCACCCCCCACCCACCCTCACCCACCAACCCTCACCCACCAACTCTCACCCACCAACCCTCACTCACCCCACCCCCCACCCACCCTCACCCACCCAATCCACCCTGACCCACCCCCACCCACCCTCACCCATCCCACTCCCCACCCACCCCCACTCACCCCATCCACCCTTACTCACCCTCACCCACCCTCACCCAGCCCCACTCACCCTCACCCACCCTCACCCTCACCCACCCTCACCCACCCTCACCCATCCCACCCCCCACCCTCACTCACCCTCACCCACGCCCACTCACCCTCACTCACCGTCTCACCATCACCCACCCCATCCACCCCACCCCCATTTCCTTCCAACTCGGATTTTTTTTACTCAATTATTTTCTAATTGTCCTCAATCGTGGCATGCCACGAGGCGAATACATTTAAGCGTAAATAAACATTACTATCACAGAAAATTGCGCATAGTCACACCCCCCCCCCCCCCCCAGGTTTGAGAGTGGTCTGCAGAAGATGACATCGCAGAACCACTTCTGAGGCCCCTTCAGTCGATGTTGCGTGCATCTTCTCCCGTGCCTCGCTCTATAATCGAACTCAGTCCCTGCGCCTCTGTTGTCCATGCAGGGGGCGCGTAAGTTTTCAGCGCCCCCTGCATGAAAACGACGGAAAGTGCAGCGTTCATCACAGATAAAGTTGTGCGCTTATATAAGAACATTAGTCCGTAGAGGTGGAATATATCGAATTCAGTGAAAACGTATGTTAAATATGATTCGATCTTGGGTTTTTTTCTTTATGTAGCCGAGTACATCGTGGCTAGAAGGCATTGATGGCCGATGGGCCAAACTGGTAATGCAATGGCAGATATAAGACGCCTGGGTGGACAACCCTCGTGGAGATGGAACGATTGGATCAGCTCTGGACATCTGTGAAGAAGAGCTGTATAGCTCATCGGATTCCTCACGTTTAAAAATCAAGATTCTGATTCTGAGCTCACGAGTATGAGCGAGATGGGCCGTGGTATCGCAAGCTCCTGACGGCCTGCGACGGCTTGAGAAGGACCTTCGACCAGCAGTGAACACACCATGCCTGTTGATGCTGATGATGCTGGTGATGATGTCTATAGATGATACCGTACACAGGAGGATGTATTGCACAGGTCTGTCCGGGGTCAACATTTGCTGCTGCTGCTCTTGCTGCTCGGGCGTGCAGCGGTGGAAATGGACTGTCTGTCCTCGCTGAGTGCGACATTTCCAGGGTGGGTGTCGAGAGTGCGGCTCGAGTAACCTGAACGTGAGAAATTAAATTGTCGCTGTGTCGCCTGGGAAGGGTTCGACTCTGAGGTCGTCGGGTTCGCCGGCGGCCCACTGCGCTAACCGATGCGCCACCCCTCCTCTCTCCTCTCTCCCCGCTCACCCACTTCAAACGCAGCAAACGATAAACACGTGGGAAACAAATAAAAACAAAGGCAGCTATTTGTGCTTGTATTCTTGGTTCTTTCGGAAAAGTAACGGAGATATAAATTAAAAAATAAAATAAATTTAAATAAAAGCAAAAACGTCGCGTGTTTTTGCCTTTACTTTTATTTTTTTGTAATTTTATTTTAATTTTTTTTATTTTCTATCAACGTAACTTTACGGAAAGAACTAATTCCTGCAGTCACGAAAGTTTTAAGTCGAAATGTATTGTGCTTGTGAGGACGTAAAGCAGACCGTGTAGCAAACCTCCGTCGTGTTAAATGATTTCAATAAAAACGTTACAATTATAATATCGTTAGCATGAGTAAAATGTGTGCGCGTCTGTATGCATGAGTGAGCTCAGAGCGTTTCCATTCCCTTTAACTTACAGGACGTCTGTAAAAACACTGGACATCTGTTAAACGAAGAGCTTTACAGCTCATCGGATTCTTCCAGTATAACTACAACACTCCGATGCTGCCTTTCATCTGCCCTTTCATTTCCCCTTCGGGTGAAGCTACGGAATTCCGTCCCGGAGTAGCCGAGGCAGGCTGCCCCCACGTCCTCCCCAGCGGCTTTAGTGACAATCACGACGAGTCGGTCCCACGGTTCGGAATGCTTCCGACTGGCCCCGTGCTTAAGGTACCCTCCTGGAAACTTACCTGAGCAATGGGCGGGGCTACTTGGGCAGTGGGCGGTGCTAGTGGTTGGGCGAGCGGTGGTGTAGCGGTTAGCGCACCTGCGCTACGAAACCTGGCGACTCGGGTTCGATTGCTTATCGACGATTAACGCCCAGTGATGATTATCTGAACCGGTCCTGGGCCTCGCCTAGATCGACTCAGCGTCAAGTGAGTACCTGGTGTGATGTGTGAGCAATCCCACTAGGGAGACGAAGGCGGCCGGGCGTGGTGCTGGCCACCCACCCCCTCGTGTGCTGTGCCGGCCTTCATTGGTGCTCGCTCACCAACAGTTAACGAGCAAGGTCATTAAACGCCACGTGTTATTTGAACTCGTGAGATGTTTTTAAATTAAACACTTATCGTTTTGTTTCACGTTTGAATGCACCAAAGGCTGCTTTTAAGATAAGTGGTTTAGCACGCATTGAAAACTGTGCACGGCGATAGACTTTAATATGAACGCCCACGTGCTCATCGATGCGGAATTCGTCTGAGGATCCTTCAGATTCGGCACTGAACGCCACGGGATCGTTTTGAATCGCCGATTGCGCCCGGCATCGGACGCCTTTCAATGTCGACTTTTGGTTTCATCCTCGCATCCCAGGCGCTCACCACATACATGAGCCGACGCTGGGAATCGAACTCAGGAGCCGACGGAGTCGTAGCGCATCGCAATGCGCTCGCCACTGCCACCGCTCCAAACCCGATCATTACCGTTGACTCATCACGACGCACGTGCGCGCTACTTATACAAATTGCTTTTCATAAGCGGCCCATTGTGTAACCAATCAGCCTGTGCGAATCACGAAGGCGATCAGTGGGGGCTTCCCGTTAATATTTACGGACGCGCCGTTGGTGCCGCTACCGCCCAACAATCCGGCGTCAATGCGCTACATTTGGGGACGCTCACGATAGTTTAATCCCGCGCGCGTAGCAGATGAAGGTGGTGGTGGTGGAGGAGGAGCGGGCACCACTACGCCAACTCCACGGGCGGATCCCGCGTCTCGCGCTGTGCCGACAAGCGCCGCCTCTCCTCCCCCCCTCCCATCGATCGTACAATGCACGACCACCGCGTCGATTATGCATTGCGTAGACCTTCATCGATTCACTGCTGGATGAATGTCCTCTCTTCTTCCCACCACCCCACCCATCATTATGGCCGTGCAAGTTGTGGTTTGGAGGGGGAGGGGCGGTTTGACCATACTTCACCAGGATGTTTAGTGTTCATTCATTTAAAAAGAATGGGGTGCCCGGAAATTGTGTGAACACTTGCACGGCTTCTTGATTAATTCGCTGCTGGGTGAAAATTGCCACCCAGCCACTCGGCCACCCTTGCAAGTTGTGGTGGTTAGGGAGGGGGGGGGGTGTTTGTCTGATCATAATTCACCAGGCTGGTCAATGAGAAGAGTTTGAGAGAGAAGTGAGAGGCGAGGAACTTGCGCGTGCCAGCAGCTGCCCGCGTGTGATCTTCACACAGCCGTGTTGCTTGTGAAAGAAGATGGGCGATGGGTTAGCGGCGTGGGGTGGGGGGTCGAGGTGAGAGTGTGTGGGGCGGTGGCTCTTAGAGGGGGTTCGAGAGGCGGATATTGAGAACCTGAGTGCGTCCTCTTGCCGCTCACGACGTGGCCATCGGCAGACACACCCAGCGAGCACAGCGGAGGAGCGACATCGGGCCCCTCCGTCTGTATCATCATCATCGTCGTGATCATTAACAACACGAATGCGCTCTTGAGCAATATCAGTGTGGCACCCAGAGAAGTCGTTCGCCTTCGGTGAATTCGCTCTTCGTCCAGCAGCTCCCTGCTGGTTGTGTTGCACGCAGCCCCGCGTTGTGTCCCAGAGGAGGAGGAGGAGACAAGTGGACAAAAGTCGCCACGATCACGCACGTCCTGGGCGGCTTCCCCCTCGCTCTACCGGTCACCTATCCCGGCCCCTTGGGAAAGGTAACACACCTGCGTGTGTGTGTGTGTGTGTGTGACACACCTGTGTGTGTGTGACACGCCTGTGTGTGTGTGACACGCCTGTGTGTGTGTGTGACACTCCTGTGTGTGTGTGTGTCACTCCTGTGTGTGTGTGTGTCACTCCCGTGTGTGTGTGTGTCACTCCCGTGTGTGTGTGTGACACGCCTGTGTGTGTGTGTGACACTCCTGTGTGTGTGTGTGACACGCCTGTGTGTGTGTGTGTATATGTCACTTCTGTATGTGTGTGTCACTCCTGTGTGTGTGTGTGTCACTCCTGTGTGTGTGTGTGTCACTCCTGTGTGTGTGTGTCAATAATAGTGCCTGTGCGTGTGTCTGCCCGTGTGAGGTGTTGTTTGTCCGGGTGTATGTGCCTGCGTCTCTACTCGTGTGCCGTGAGCGCGCTGCGCTACGAACCCGACGCCCCGAGTTTGATTCCCGCTCCCGGCCATCACCAGTGACGATTATTTGAACCGGTCATGAGCCTCCCTAAGGTCGACTCGGCCTCAAATGAGTACCTGGTGGAGTGTCTAAATATCGCCACTGATGAGACAAAGGCGGTCGGGCGTGGCGTTGGCCACTCATCCGGCCTTAATAGGTGCTCACTAACAGCACTTGCCCCAAACCGTCTGTTCAGTCTACACGGGGGGGCGGGGGGGGCGGGTGATCTTTGTTGGTGTGCCGCGTCTCTGCTGAAACCCACAGCATCGTGTCAGTGCAGGCTCGCACGAAATCTCCTCCGCCGACTCCGCTGCCCCCGCTGCCCCCGGCGATGTCTGGGCGAGGCTTCAGCCCGTGGGACTACTGCGTCTTCGCGGTCATGCTGCTCGTCTCGACGTCCATCGGGATCTTTTACGCGCTGCGCGGTGGCGGCCAGCGCACCACGGGAGACTTCTTCATGGGCGGGCGGCACCTCAGCGCTCTTCCCGTGGGGCTGTCGCTGTCGGCCAGCTTCATGTCCGCCGTGCAGGTGCTCGGCGTGCCGGGCGAGGCGTACCGCTACGGTGCCAAGTTCCTGCAGATGTGCCTGGGCCAGTCGGTGAACGTCTTCATCACGGCGTACGTCTTCCTGCCAGTCTTCTATCGTCTGGGCATCACCAGCACTTATCAGGTTGAGGGGTGGGGGGGCGTGTGGGCGATGTTCATTGAGCAGTCGGCATGGGGTGTTTCTTTTTTTTGCTCGTAATCTTCGGGTGATTTTTAATTCCTTTATATTAAGTTCACTTGCTTGCTTGCTTGCGCGCTTACGACCGTGCAAATCTTTCGGTCGTTGTTTAACCCACTTCCCGTGATCCAATCGAGCTGACATTTTGCACACAGACTCGTTGTGCGTGACAATTGATTTTCGTGAAAAAAATTCCAAAATTTTACACTTTTTAGGTAAAAATAAATTATATTTAATTACTAATTGCTTAATGGTGGCAGGCAATCATCTGACCCATAGGTGGCAGCCATCTCAAGCCAGAGGACGAGAGGACTCTAGCCGCCACGCATGTAAAGGATTTATAGTGAAAAACTTTGTTTTTACGGGTTAATTTTTTGCTCGTAATATTTGGGTGATGATTTTTTTTTGCTAAGATTTGCCGGCCCCATGGAACCGCCGCTAACTCTAATATTGCACCTCGTCTTATCGAGGAATTTCTACAGCGCTTTTGTCAAAGCGCTTTACAAGAATTCTAAATTGCACACCAGCATTGGCTGATGGGGGGGAAAGGGATGGGGTTTGAGCGTTGGGGAAGGGATGGCAAGGGAATGGTGATGATTGGGAGAGGGAGGGGTGGGTGAGGTTAGGAAGGGAGGAAGATGGTTCACATTTTAACCATCTTATTATTTTTCGATTTAAAGCTTTCGTGACTGCAGGGATTCATCTTCTTGGTTCTTTCGGTAAAGTCACGTAGAAGCGTCAGACGCTGTCTTTCCGACATACCTGTTCTTCACCTGAGGACGGCTGCTTGTGTTGTGGCCGAAACGTCGTGAGAATTATTTTATTTTATTATGTTTAATTTTAATTATTTTATTATTTCCCTTCTACATCTTATTATTATCACCATGCATAATACCACATAATAATCGGCTGCGTTTCAGACAATGACTCTTCTGCTACTTACGTACCGTATGTAGAACTCTCTTGCACCGTACGTAGCGAACCGTGCTTAATCGGACGGCGCTTTGAAGGTCCGTTGCCCGAAACGTCGCCGATGGATTACTACTTTCAAAAGGCGGCCTTGTTGACGGAGCACGAGTTGCCGTGCGCTCGTGCGCCACGGCCAACGCAGCGGCGGCGTCGCCAAACGATTTGTCCAACCGACTAAACTATACGTAGAGTTTCGATTTAAAGCTTTCGTGACTGCAGGGATTCATCTTATTGGTTCTTTCGGTAAAGTCACGTAGAAGGGAAAAAAAATTATGTTGAATTTTTAAATCCTTTATATTAAGTTCGCGTGCTTGCGTGCTTGCGTGCTTGCTTGCTTGCTTACGACCGTGCAAATCTTTCGGTCGTTTTTTAACCCACTTCCCGTGATCCAATCGAGCTGACATTTTCCACACAGACTCGTTGTGCGTGACACTTAATTTTCGTGAAAAACTTTTCCAAAATTTTACACTGTTTAGGGAAAATATATATATATATTTAATTACCAATTGCTTAATGCTGGCAGACAATCATCTGACCCATAGGTGGCAGCCATCTCAAGCCAGAGGAAGAGAGGACTCTAGCCGCCACGCATATAAAGGATTTGGAGTGAAAAACTTTGTTTTTACGGGTTCATTTTTTATTCTTTTATTATTTACTTTATTATAAATATACGCTGCCAAGCTTGGTGGTGTTCATTCAGACGCTGTCTTTCCGACAGACCTGTTCTTCACCTGAGGACGGCTGCTTGCGTTGTGGCCGAAACGTCGTGATAATTATTTTATTATTTTTATTTTATTATTTCCCTTCTACGTGACTTCACCGAAAGAACCAAGAATAAGATATACGTAGAGTTACTGTTCTGTCGTGCAGTACAACGTCGCAATGCCGCCCGGAGCAATTGCCTCTTTACGCGGCGTAACTGTCATTGTGCACAGATTCAACTATTCCAATGCTAAACGATTAAACTTTTTATTTTTTATTTTTATTTTACACCAGGTAAGGGCCACTGAGCTACTTAGCTCTTTCTCCGAAGCGACCTGGTGGACACAAATGGCAGCTCAACGGAGCGGCTTATCATGTGGACACTTAAAGCGGACAAACATTCTGAACGCGTGTTTCTAAATGTGGAGGGGAAAAACCGGAGAAAAATCCACACGACCACGGGGAGAGAGAAAAACGCAAACTCCACATTTCCAGGCGTCAAGGTCGGGATCGAAACCACGACCTCCTGTATACCAGGCGAGGGAGTTAACATCTCGCCACCGCAGAACCCAGCGAGTCTGATATGCGACTTTGTACTCTACGGCAATACCTCGATATACGAAGTAGATGCGTTCCTGGAGCTTCGTTCGTATATTGAAACTTCACATATTGAAGCACTTATAACTATGAGGATGCGTTCTCACAGCCTTCGTAACCTATTATTTCATGCTACCAACACTTCACAACTTACCATTCATATTGTTAACAACGACAATTCATGTTGAAAAGAATATTCGATTTCATACTGTACAGTCTAAAAGAACTGACATAAATCAAAGAAACGCAGTGAATAAACGTTTTTTTTGTTATTTCTGCAATACAAGAGACCGACACATTAATAATTAATTTCGTGTTTATTTATTATTTAACTTTCTTCTTACCGTTAAAAAAATGATAATAAATCCAAAGTTCGTTATGCTGAAACTTCGTATAGCATAAAATTTGCATATCGAGGTATTACCGTGTTGATGTCGATTACTTTAGAATCATTTAGACCATTGCCGTCCAGCAGAGTTTGTTTGAGCTGGCAATCTCTACAGTCGTGTGAAACGATTTCGACTTTTCTAACTCGTCAGCAAGTCGGTGGCCTGTTAAATGAAGCAAGGTTGCCAGATATTATGGACAAGAGCCATCCCTCCACTGCAGTACAGCAACACTGTCATAAAATTATGATAAAATACTTAACTCAACACAACGGAAAGCAAGCGGAAGCATTCGACATTACTCGGGGTCTGGTTTTATTATTGATCGTTCACACTTTTGCAAAAACATATTCCCCTAAATATTCTGACCTTGGATGACAACATGTAGCATTGTACGAGTGGCCGTGGTGAGTGGTTGTGTCGTGTGTGTATCTATAAACCTCCAACTTTTTCAATGTGTGTGTGAGAAAATCGAGCAGAATCGTGACATTTCACGTTCGTCGGTGGGCTGTGCAATTCTTGTGGGTCTCTGTGCGAGTGCGTGGGTCTCTCTGTGGATCTCTGCGAGCTTGTGGGTCTCTGCGGTAGAGTCTGTAAGTCTCGGTGAGAAATCCCTGATGATGAAGCCGCCGATGTATCCCCAGAAACCCGTTGACGACCCGCTTTGTGCGTGGCGTTCACCCATCCAAGCTCAATATCCACGCTCAAAGCTGCTTACGTGATTTTTTATTTTTTTTGGTCACAGGCACGGGCACCTGCTTTTATATTTCACGGCTCGATGACATTCTTTTCTCCGCAGTACCTGGAAATGCGCTTCAACAAAGTCGTGCGGCTCTGCGGAACGACCCAGTACATCGTCGCTACGGTAAAGAAACACGGCCCCTCTTGAAACTGCGAGCAAAACCAACTCCCACTGTACAGGGATGGCGAGAGGGGTTCGGGTAGCGATCGCAGCAGCCCGGAGGGCAGCCACCGGCTACATCTTGTGTCGGGCGCAGCCCCGCAATTGCCTGGCCGTGCCACTGCCGGCAGGAGGGCCTTTCTGCTCGAGGGAGCTCGTCTGGAGAGAGCCAGTCTAACAGGCTATTTCGGGCCGACTCTTTCACGCTGACCAGACGTGTTTTTTTTTGCTGCTGCTGCTGCAGGTCCTGTACACGGGAGTGGTCATCTACGCTCCGGCTCTTATCCTCAATCAAGGTCGGCGGGTCGCACGTAATCACCCCACAGGGCCATATCGTTGTTTCTGAAGCCTCATTTTACTGTGGATGTCTTTTTTAATTATCATTATTGTTGTTAAGTAAATTTGAAAGAGACAATTTTTGTTCGAGGAAATTAATTTAATCACATGTGTGGATTTGCGTCCCTGCTGTGCGCACGGTGCCTTCCGTGCCACGGTTATTTTGCTCCGATTTCTATTTGTTCCTTTGCTGTGCCTTGTTTTTGTGTCGTTGTGCTTCTGTCCATATTGGTGACCCCAGGTCACTCTTGCAGATGAGATCCATCCTCTGGTCTCCTTGAGCTTTGGTAAAACATGTTAAACTTGGAAATGCGATTCCGCTGGGGTGTGACGTGAACATTTGTCCACCATCATCAGCGTCATCAGCCATGATCGATCCACTGCTGAATGAAGGCCCCTTCCCAGAGTCAATGGGGGTGTTTGTTTCCTTTGCGCAGTGACGGGTCTCAGCATCTGGTTCTCCGTTCTGTCGAGTGGAGCAATCTGCACATTCTACACAACCATCGTAAGCCGCCCCTGCTGCTGACGAGATGCCAAGGTTCCAAAACAAAAACAAACAAAAAAAACCTCTCCAACATTTTCAGTCGCGTCTTGCAAGTCCGTGATCTGTAAACAATGCAAGGGGCAGTTGATGCAGCCGTCCTTATTGACTTGGTGCAGGCTGTTTCTGGCGGTTGTAGCTGCTGCTGCTGCTGCTGCTGTTGCTGCTGTTTGTGTGATGAGAATGTGCTGCTGGTCATCTGGTTTGGGATTTATTGGCAGGGTGCAGATGTGGTGACACAAACCCTCGACAAATGTGTCGGTAAACACCGCCTTCGAGAGATTATTGTTTTTTCCATATAATGGACAACGTTTCGGGCGATGGTCCTTTATTAATAGGAGAGAGATCCAGACGCATCACCTGTTGTACATTTTTTTTGCCGCGCTTTCGATGAGAGAGCGTCGGGTTTTCGTTCGCCGGCGTTGGTAACCGCGGACTAAGTCCACGTCACCACATACCTCGCTGGATGTCATTTTTTAAACGGTGAATTTCCACGCAACCGCCCCTTTTTTTAACCGCTACCGACCCCGTCCCCCCCTACCCCCACCGCCCTCCAGGGTGGGATGAAGGCGGTGGTGTGGACGGACGCCTTCCAGGTGATGGTGATGCTCGCCGGCTTCTGGGCCGTGCTGATCCAGGGCACGATGGAGGTTGGCGGGATCTCGACGGCCATTTCCCGCGTGAACAACGGCTCGCGGATCAACTTCGGAGAGTGAGTAGTAGCACCCGTGGGGGATTCGTGGAGCCTGGGGGTGGGCCTGGGGGTGGGCCTAGGGGTGGGCCTGGGGGTGGGCCTAGGGGTGGGCCTGGGGGGTGGGCCTAGGGGGTGAGCCTGGGGGCACTGCTTGAGGTGGTCCCCCAGGTGGTTTCGAGGCCGGTACAGCGTTAATAGCTCGGAGTTGGTGCGATTATAATTTTTGCCTCCTCCATGAACAAATATTAAGGGAATATTTGAACGACCAGAGAAACAGGCGCAGCATTTGTTAGCAGCAGGGAACCAAATTTGCTCCCCCCTACTAAGAGTTATAAATTGCTGTGCTGTCTGTGCTGGCTGGAGTGAATCTATTGGCTGTGCTGGCTGGAGTGAATCTATTGGCTGTGCTGGTTGGAGTGAATCTATTGGCCGTGCTTGCTGGAGTGAATCTATTGGCTGTGCTGGTTGGAGTGAATCTATTGGCTGTGCTGGTTGGAGTGAATCTATTGGCTGTGCTTGCTGGAGTGAATCTATTGGCTGTGCTGGCTGAATTGGCTCAATCAGTTCGGACTAAACAAAATTGTAAAAGCAAGCTGAGCAAATGTTACATTTTGAATGTGCACTTGATATCAGAGTTGTAGTTAAAATGGCTTGTATATCGACGTACTTGCAAAAAACATTGGGGTTTTGGACTAGGGCGAGGTCGGTGCTGGGGTTTTTAGTGTCGTAGTTTTTTTTATGGGAGCTGGTCTATCCGACCACTTGTGTCTGAGTAATGTATCAAGTGACTCGACTGATTTATCGATCGATCACTCGACTAATGGAATAAACACGCAGATAATTACGGGAAAACTTAAGTGTCAACTGTGGCCCCGCGTGTGACTCTGGACAGGAGGTGATGGGCGGGGCTTGGTGACATCATCA
Source organism: Lampetra planeri (assembly GCF_965212315.1). NCBI lineage: Eukaryota > Metazoa > Chordata > Hyperoartia > Petromyzontiformes > Petromyzontidae > Lampetra > Lampetra planeri. Next base: position 1,777,961 of record NC_136145.1, on the reverse strand, counting down.
GACGCGTCACGCTGGCCGTTGTTTGTAGGGGAAGGCTGCCCCCTTGTTTATTATTATTCTAGAACCCAGAATACAAAGTAGATTTCAAATAGGGAGGAGGGGGGGGAGTAGATGACGTGGAACAAACCCAGAGTGATACACCCTCAAAATTAGGGACGGAGTGGAGGCAGCTGGGCTCTGCTGCCCTACTGCGGTAGGGGGTGACGATCGGGAGCAGCGTGTTTATAGAGTCTCCCGGAGTTTAAACATTTCACGAATCGACCGATTTGCAAGCGTCGTTGAGTTTTTGTTGCGTAAAACGTGTCGCGAATGGAAGCCGTGGTGACCTCGACGACGCACTCTCTCGCTGCCAGCTTTAACCCAGACCCCCGGCGGAGGTACACGTTCTGGACGCTCACGACGGGAGCGACCCTTCTCTGGCTCTCCATGTACGGAGTCAACCAGGCGCAGGTGCAGCGCTACCTCGCCTGCCGCTCTGAGACGCAGGCCCGCAGGTTGGGCACCCGCAGCACCACGGCACCGCAACACCCCCCCAGCCCCTCTAGGCCGGTGTTCTTCGCTAATTTTCAGAGAGGGTTGGGGCAGGGGCACTTTCACCGATAAGACATCATCCTTCTTCTTGGTTCTTTCGGTAAAGTCACGTAGAAGGAAAATAATAAAATAATAAAACATGATAAAATAATTCTCAAGACGTTTCGGCCACAACGCAAGCAGCCGTCTTCAGGTGGAGAACAGGTATGTCTGTCGAGAAGACAGAAGATGAATCCCTGCAGTCACGAAAGCTTTAAATCGAAAGACATCATCCGTGTGAGGGCCGCCACATATTTTAAACCATTGGGGTTTGTGTCAGGACGATGATGGTGGGGGGGTGTTTTCACATTTTGTGTATTTTCGTGGGCCACACTAAAGACCACCCAGGGGGCCGCCAGTGGCCCGTGGGCCTTGCAAAGAAGACCGCTGCCCTAGGCCGGCGATTCCCCACCGAGTTTGGGTTTCTACATTTTCCACGCAGACCAAACCCGGGGTTGTGTGTGTGGGTGTGTAGCGGTTAGCGCGCCGCGCAACGGACCTGGCGACCCAGGTTCGATACCTGCTCACGGCCAACACCGGTGATGATTATCTGAACCGGTCCTGGGCCTCCCCTAGGTCGACTCGGCCTCAAATGAGTACCTGGTGCGGTGATGTCAAATTATTGCCGCTGGAGATACAAAGGCGGTCGGGCGTGGTGCTGGCCACCCACCCTCTCGTGTGCCGTGCCGGCCTTCGTAGGTGCTCGTTAACAGCACTTGCCCCAACAGTGATGTTGAGGCTATATGGGGGGTCTTTGTCAGTCAGTCAGTCGACCAGGTCAAGTATCTGAGCTGTGCACTAAAGTTCAACACAGCAATACCGGTACCAGATCTCGATACAAATCAATTCCTGCAACCCAAAGACTCAATTCACAGATGCCAATTCATAGACTGGTCCGGGTCAGTTCCGTGACCACTGGTGCACAAGGCCACCTCTGCTTAGCACGGGTTGCTACGTATGGTGTGAAAGAAGTTCTACATGCGTACATGCAAGTGGTGCGTGGAACTCTTTGTTTTTACCGCCCATTGCACAATGTAGATGAGTCGATGGCAAGCAGGTTTCCCTTTGTGTTTACGGCTTTTTTACTTTTCACGGTACATTTGGGGTAGTTTTTAATTTAAGGAAATGCTATTGGCGCACGGCCAGAGAGGCTGAGAACTGCTGCTCCGGGCCATGGGCGATTGCCATGTTGCTACCCACTGTGGCTTTTGCAGGGCCCTGTTTGTGAATCTGGTGGGGCTGTGGGTGATCGTATGCAGTGCCGGCATGTGCGGCCTTGTCATGTTCGCCTTGTACAAGGACTGTGACCCGCTGCAGGCCGGCCTCGTGACCGCCGCCGACCAGGTAGGCAGACCAGCACCTCGCTCACTCACTCATCCGTTCACTCGTGGACTCACCCGCTCATTCACTCACCCACTCACCCACCCACTCACGCATCCATTCATCCATCCACCCGACCACTCACTCATTTACTCACCCGCTCATTCACTCACCTACTCACGCATCCATTCATCCATCCACCCGACCACTCACTCATTTACTCGCCCATTCATTCACTCACCCACTCAGGCATCCATTCATCAATCCACCCGACCACTCACTCATTTACTCACCCACTCATTCACTCACCCACTCACGCATCCATTCATCCATCCACCCGATCACTCACTCATTTACTCACCCGCTCATTCACTCACCCACTCACGCATCCATTCATCCATCCACCCGACCACTCATTTACTCACCCACTCATCCACTCATCCATTCACTTGCTCACTTATTTGCGTGTTTTTTTTTTGCTGTATCATTTTATTCATTCGTTTGAAATTTTTGAGTGCGTTTCATGTCGTAGTTCGGTATTATTTTTCAACTCATCCATCGCATCGCCACCTGGTTGATATTCCTGCAGCTGATGCCGTATTTTGTGCTGGATATTTTCGAAAACATTCCCGGCGTTCCGGGGCTCTTCCTGTCCTGCGCGTACTCTGGGACACTGAGGTATCAATCGCACGCTGCGTTCCCGGCCACGGTGACTCGCTCATTCTCACTGTCGGTGATGTCATGGTGAAGGGAGTATTCGCCCGGTCGCTGGTAGACTGCAGTAGGTGGCACGTGATGTGTAGCCACCACGACTGGAGGAATACTGGATGCGGTGTGTCAGGCGCAGAAATATTTTCTGGGTCGCTGAGCTGGACAGACCCAGTTGAAATGAGGCCCTGTGATGAGTGCGGCCCACGGCCGCTTCTTTCGACGTTCAGAGTTTTTACCAAATTTAAGCCGAGAGGTCTTTTTTATAGGAACGTGACGATTTGCAGCGCAAAGACCCACAAGCAGCGTGCAAGGTTCTAATAAGAACTTGGGAAGTTAAGACGATGGGAGGGAATTCAAAGTGGCGAGTGGGTGAGTGTGACCTGCAGTGTGGTGAGTGTTGTGAGTGGGTGAGTGTGACCTGCAGTGTGGTGAGTGGGTGTGGTGAGTGGGTGAGTGTGACCTGCAGTGTGGTGAGTGAGCGTGGTGAGTGGGTGAGTGTGACCTGCAGTGTGGTGAGTGGGTGTGGTGAGTGGGTGAGTGTGACCTGCAGTGTGGTGAGTGAGCGTGGTGAGTGGGTGAGTGTGACCTGCAGTGTGGTGAGTGGGTGTGGTGAGTGGGTGAGTGTGACCTGCAGTGTGGTGAGTGGGTGTGGTGAGTGGGTGAGTGTGACCTGCAGTGTGGTGAGTGAGCGTGGTGAGTGGGTGAGTGTGACCTGCAGTGTGGTGAGTGGGTGTGGTGAGTGGGTGAGTGTGACCTGCAGTGTGGTGAGTGAGCGTGGTGAGTGGGTGAGTGTGACCTGCAGTGTGGTGAGTGGGTGTGGTGAGTGGGTGAGTGTGACCTGCAGTGTGGTGAGTGGGTGTGGTGAGTGGGTGAGTGTGACCTGCAGTGTGGTGAGTGAGCGTGGTGAGTGGGTGAGTGTGACCTGCAGTGTGGTGAGTGGGTGTGGTGAGTGGGTGAGTGTGACCTGCAGTGTGGTGAGTGAGCGTGGTGAGTGGGTGAGTGTGACCTGCAGTGTGGTGAGTGGGTGTGGTGAGTGGGTGAGTGTGACCTGCAGTGTGGTGAGTGAGCGTGGTGAGTGGGTGAGTGTGACCTGCAGTGTGGTGAGTGTTGTGAGTGGGTGAGTGTGACCTGCAGTGTGGTGAGTGTTGTGAGTGGGTGAGTGTGACCTGCAGTGTGGTGAGTGTTGTGAGTGGGTGAGTGTGACCTGCAGTGTGGTGAGTGTGGTGAGTGGGTGAGTGTGACCTGCAGTGTGGTGAGTGTTGTGAGTGGGTGAGTGTGACCTGCAGTGTGGTGAGTGAGCGTGGTGAGTGGGTGAGTGTGACCTGCAGTGTGGTGAGTGGGTGTGGTGAGTGGGTGAGTGTGACCTGCAGTGTGGTGAGTGGGTGTGGTGAGTGGGTGAGTGTGACCTGCAGTGTGGTGAGTGAGCGTGGTGAGTGGGTGAGTGTGACCTGCAGTGTGGTGAGTGTTGTGAGTGGGTGAGTGTGACCTGCAGTGTGGTGAGTGTTGTGAGTGGGTGAGTGTGACCTGCAGTGTGGTGAGTGTTGTGAGTGGGTGAGTGTGACCTGCAGTGTGGTGAGTGTGGTGAGTGGGTGAGTGTGACCTGCAGTGTGGTGAGTGTTGTGAGTGGGTGAGTGTGACCTGCAGTGTGGTGAGTGTTGTGAGTGGGTGAGTGTGACCTGCAGTGTGGTGGGTGTGGTGAGTGGGTGAGTGTGACCTGCAGTGTGGTGAGTGTGGTGAGTGGGTGAGTGTGACCTGCAGTGTGGTGAGTGTTGTGAGTGGGTGAGTGTGACCTGCAGTGTGGTGAGTGAGCGTGGTGAGTGGGTGAGTGTGACCTGCAGTGTGGTGAGTGGGTGTGGTGAGTGGGTGAGTGTGACCTGCAGTGTGGTGAGTGTGGTGAGTGGGTGAGTGTGACCTGCAGTGTGGTGAGTGTGGTGAGTGGGTGAGTGTGACCTGCAGTGTGGTGGGTGTGGTGAGTGGGTGAGTGTGACCTGCAGTGTGGTGAGTGTTGTGAGTGGGTGAGTGTGACCTGCAGTGTGGTGAGTGTGGTGAGTGGGTGAGTGTGACCTGCAGTGTGGTGAGTGTGGTGAGTGGGTGAGTGTGACCTGCAGTGTGGTGAGTGTGGTGAGTGGGTGAGTGTGACCTGCAGTGTGGTGAGTGTGGTGAGTGGGTGAGTGTGACCTGCAGTGTGGTGGGTGTGGTGAGTGGGTGAGTGTGACCTGCAGTGTGGTGAGTGTGGTGAGTGGGTGAGTGTGACCTGCAGTGTGGTGAGTGTGGTGAGTGGGTGAGTGTGACCTGCAGTGTGGTGAGTGTTGTGAGTGGGTGAGTGTGACCTGCAGTGTGGTGAGTGTTGTGAGTGGGTGAGTGTGACCTGCAGTGTGGTGAGTGGGTGTGGTGAGTGGGTGAGTGTGACCTGCAGTGTGGTGAGTGTTGTGAGTGGGTGAGTGTGACCTGCAGTGTGGTGAGTGTTGTGAGTGGGTGAGTGTGACCTGCAGTGTGGTGAGTGGGTGTTGTGAGTGGGTGAGTGTGACCTGCAGTGTGGTGAGTGGGTGTGGTGAGTGGGTGAGTGTGACCTGCAGTGTGGTGAGTGGGTGTGGTGAGTGGGTGAGTGTGACCTGCAGTGTGGTGCTTGACCGCATTGTGAAAGAGACGTCACCGTCACGGTAACCACCTTCGTAGCGACAGAGAACTCAGGAGGCAACTGTCCGCGGGGGGGCAGGGGGGGCGGCGAGCGACCGAGCGACCTGGACTTGAATCGGTTAGTGCTGGGGGGGAGGGGAACCACGTGGCGAGCAAGGTGGAGGCGATCGCTGTCACCCCCACCCTCACTTCCCCCGCCCGTGGGCAGCACGGCGTCGACGAGCATCAACGCGCTGGCGGCCGTGACGCTCGAGGACCTCCTGAAGCCCAACGTCAGGGTGCTGCCGGAGAGGAAGCTCGCGCTCATTTCCAAGGGCCTCTGTGAGTCCACGCGCGGTGCCGGCCAGCCCCCCCCCCCCCCCCCCGAAACGTCGCCCCGCCAGTTGTGGGGGGGGGGGGGTGGTGACAGGGTTGGTTGATGGGCTCCGAAGCCGGCGACCTCGGTTCGATTTCCGCCCGCGGCTGAGACAGCGCCTGGCTTAGGTCACCGTCCAGAGCCCCCAAGCGAGCCTCCTTACTGTGGATGCCAGCGTGGCGAGATGTTAGCTGCCTCTCCTGGTACACAGGAGATCGTGGGTTGGATCCCGACCCTGACACCTGTATATTTGGAGATGGCATGTCTCTCCCCGTGGCCGCGTGGAGTTTTTCTCCAGGTCCGTTTTGTCCCTCCACATTCAGAAACGTGCCTTTTTTGAGTATTTGGCTACTATACATTTCCACGTGATGACAATCCACTTCGTAGAGCTATCATCTGTGGCCAGTTTGCTTCTGAAAATATAGCTCAGTGGGGCCTTACCTGGTAAAATAAAAATAAAAAAATTAGTTTTTACTCGCGGTCTCTCTCAGCCCCAAGTCCCCTTCCTATCCCCGAGCCCAGATGGGGTACGGTCGGGCTCCTTGTACAATAAACCTCCCCCCCCCGCCGGCCCGCCATGGTAATTCGGGAGGCCCTCATCCAGCAGTGGATTGACCAAAGGGCTGTACGTGAACATCTGTGCGTCTGCCGGTAAGCGACTTAGGGGTGAAGCTGGGGGTGATGCGCCGTGCGTGTGTGTCGTGTAGCGATCAGCGCGCTTCGCTATAAACCCGGTGACCGAAGTTCGATTCCCACTCAAGGCCAACATCGCTGATGAATGTCTGAACCGGTCCTGGGCCTCCACCTAGGTCGACTCGGCCTCAAATGAGAACCTAGTGCGGTGTGTAAATATCCTCACTATGGAGAGAAAGGCGGCCGAGCGTGGTGCTGGCCACTCACCCCCTCGTGTATCATAGGTGCTCGCTTAACACCACTTGCCCCAGCGGTCTGTCAAGGCTATACGGGGGATCTTTGTCTTTTTAGCGTTCATGTACGGGTCCCTGTGCATCATCGTGGCGGCGTTGTCATCCCTGCTGGGTGGCGGAGTTCTGCAGGTAAACTCGGAGTCTCATTCACACTTCCAGCGGTGGTCGTGCTTGCAAGTCAACATTTGTGTCGAAATATAAAAGTGCCCCTCAATGCCTCCCAATGTTAACGTGAACAAGGAAGACGAATGGTGCATGAGCAGGGATTCTCTAATGCTTTTCCAACGGGCGTGTTTGTCCTATTTCGTTAGCAAGTATGGAAGCTGACGGGTAGCTGACATCCAGTTCGCTTTGCTCTGGTTTGTGTCTCCCAAGTTTTGGGCAACCCTCAAATTCCTCCGAATTTGAGCACGGGGTTGGCTACGTACGGTGCGAAAAGCGGTTCGACATACATACAGAACGTACGTCAGACTCGAAATTTATACTGGTAGGAACCTCCTGGTTACACCAGCCCACAGGGGATTATTGTGTCCATCCATCATGCATCCAAAAATGGGAGGGGTGGAGCTGGGTGGGGAGGGTGGGGATGGGCTGGGTGGGCTGGGTGGGGAGGGGCTGGGTGGGGAGGGGAGGGTGGGGAGGGGAGGGTGGGGAGGGGAGGGTGGGGAGGGGCTGGGTGGGGAGGGGAGGGTGGGGAGGGGCTGGGTGGGGAGGGGCTGGTCACCCCGTGGTGCCCTTATAAAACTCAACGTTTAATCTACTCACGCCGGCTTGTGCCCGCCCTCACAGTGGGCCATATTTGCGAAATACACCACGCCGCCGTTGACCCTGGCCATTGACCGAGCAACCCAAAGTTCCTATCAGCTCCCTCCGGAGGAATGTGGTTTTACCCTTTAAACCCATTGAGCTGAGCAGTTCTTTTGCAAGGGCAACTGCAGCCCAAGAAACATTGTCGGCATCGGACGGCAGTGACGGGGGACATTCCTGGGTGGTGGGAATGTGCCAACTCACCAGAGCAAAAACAACAATTCCTAACACCAATGCAAGAGTTTTTTTAACGAAACTTTTAAAGCCATTTGGTTGATTCCCATTTTTGACAACACGTGCGCTTGACGCTGCCGCCGCCACGCAAGCGAGGCTGTGAACTCGTTTGAATCGAGGGGGGGGGGGGGGTGGAGAGGCACCGCATCGCGGGCTTTCGGATGCGCTTCTGCGGCCGTCCGGAACGCTCTTTCTTCCGATATGAGCAAGCCACTTAGAGCTATGCACTTTAAATGTAGATTTAAAACTCGTTTCTTTAAAACTGCTTTTTGTGTTTAGTTTGTCCTTTCCCCCCCCCCCCCCCGCATCTCCGATTAGCACTTAAGGCTACGTACGGTGCGACAAAAGTTCAACGTGCGTACAGAATGTACGGATGGGGACGGCTGTGTGTGGCGTGCAGGCCTCCTTCACCGTGATGGGCGTCGTGAGCGGCCCTCTGCTCGGGGCCTTCAGCCTCGGCATCTTCGTTCCGCCGTCCAATTCCACCGTACGTCTCGGCGAGAATTGCTCCACGTCCTCCTTCGATTATGTGTTTTTTTGCTCATTTTTTGTCTATGTGACGAGACGTACGTGTGTGCGTGAACTTCTTTCGCACACTGTACGGAGCCAGCCGTGCTAAATCGGAGGTGCGGAGACGGAGCGTCCAATCGAGTCTCTCGCAGAGCGGTGCGTCGCACCGCATTAGGTGATGGTCCACAGAAGCGGATATCACGAAGCTACTGCCGGACATCCCTTCGAGCGATCTCTGCTCCACGCAGCAGAGGGGGAAGCACTTTCCCACCCTCTCAGCATTTTAGAGCATTGCATGACAGACAAGTAATATTTATTTCTGAGACCTGGAGTTTGGCCAAATTAAGTCCAAAAACAAATTTTAATGTGATCCTTTTTTTTTTCGTGACCGGGCTGAAACTATAACCTCTCCTTTACTCAAGAACCTGGATTAATCGTATAGCGACTACCCGGATTCTAACCCAGGTTCTCAACGGTGCTGACTCGGCGAGCACTATGACCTCTTCTGAGTCACTTTGCCACCGCTTAAGCATCGCATTACCGAAAGAACCAAAGAGTATGGATCTTTGCAGTCACGAAAACTTCAAATCTAGAAAGCTCCGTCTCCTTGACGCACTTCAAGTCCGTCGATGACTGCGTGTGACCCATTCCATGATGACGCACCACGCCAGTCAAACACAACCAGCGCTCTTGTTTGCGTGGCACGGTCGGCGACTGGGCCCCCCTCCAGCCTGTAGGCCAGAGGTCGCAACCAGGTACCCGATACCCGTACCATACCCGATACCCGGCTACCCGTTCCCGGCCGGGTACGGGTACCCGTTTGCGACCCTGGTGCGGCCGGGTACGGGTACGGGTAGGCCGTGAGTCACTGGTGAGTCACCGTTTGTCACTCATTTCCCAACGTCTTGTCTCTTCTCACAATTCAAGTTCCTAGAATCAACCCACCCGCGCCTGCAACATGGCTTCATCCCAGAGGTCGCAATCAGGTACCCGATACCCGTACCTTACTCGTACCTGGCCGGGTACGGGTAGGGTACGGGTATCGGGTAACTGATTGCGACCCTGGTGCGGCCGGGTACGGGTAAGGAATCAAAACCCGTTTGCGACCTCTGCCCTCCAGCCTGAAGGCCCCCGGTGCAGTCGCACGTCCAGCGTGCTCGGCCATTGCGGCCCCTGCACCTGAGGTTTAGCACGGTTCGGCTACGTGTGGTGTGACTTGAAGTTCAACGTCAACACGTACTGATGGCGATCGGTCTGTTGTTGTCGCCGTACGACTTCTGGATACAGGACAATGGAGGCGGCAACGAGGAAGCTAAACGATGCAATTAGGAACATTTTACCCACGGCACGCCACTGGAAGGGGAGTGGAGTCGAGGATGTTGTAATGCATGGGGGAAAAAGAAAGGGGATATGAAAGGGATAAGAGAAAAAGTGAGAAATAAGAGTAAAGTGATGGAAGAACTGGTGCAAAGGGCCAGGAAAGATGAGGATGAGGGAAACAAAGGGTACGTCACGGCCTCGGCGCTGCTGCATGGAGCAGCGTCCGTTTTCACAGGGGATGGGGCGAGGGGAGGGATTCGGAATTGCACGTGACTTACGTGAGATACGAGCTGACTTACTTGCGTGTAGATGTTTGGATTCTGCAACTCCAGAAAGCTGGTGAGTTGCTGTCGAGAGTAAACAAACATTTTGCATCCTTTTTGTACACTGGTGTGCGCTTGTGTCGTAAAGCAATCGGGTAAAACCCTTTAATCAATTGGGCCTGTTTTTTAGTGGAGTAAATCACCTAAAAGCGACGCAACTTTATGCAAAAGTTTAGTTAATGTAGGAACATCTTGACGGAAGTTAACCCTCCGCCACCCCACCACCCCCTAGTAATGGATAAGTGGACAGAGCTAATGCATAAAGCTTTTTCCACCTGGGTATGGGAACCGTTCGAAGGTGAGAGAGAGTGGTAACCTCCTGCTTGTAGCCCAATCGGATTCCTCCAGTATCAATATTCTGATCCGATGTCTGAATGAGCGCCCTACCTGGGTGGTGCCTGGCGCTGGGGGCGGCAGTGTGGTTGCGAGTTTCCCGTCGTTTTTTTTTTGCGGAGTGGCTCGCTGTGTCCCCAGGGGGTGCTGGTCGGCCTTGCCGCGGGCTTCGTGGCATCGCTGTGGATTTCCGTTGGCGCCTCCATCTACCCGCCCAGCCTGGCCGACATGGGTGCCCTGCCAACCTCCGTGTCGGCGTGTGGTGCCGCTGCCGCTGCCGCCGCCGCCACGTGGCACCTGCGTGGCGGATCTGCGAACGTGAGCGCCGCGCCCGACCTGCACGCCTTCGGGGCCAATCTCTCCGCGGTGCCGGAGATCTGTGATGCCGCCAGGTTGGTGCCGTCGTCATAAATACCACGGTTACACCAAACGACTTTTTTTTATTTTATCTTACCAGGTTAAGGCCAACAGAGCTGTGTGGCTCTTTTTTTTCAGAAGCGAACTTGCTTTCACAAATAATAGCTCAACGAAAGTGGCTTATCACGTGGAAATTTATAGTAGACAAATACCCCTGGGGGAAGACGTAGAAAAATCCAAGCGAGCACGGGAAGAGAGACGTGCAAAGTTTGGTGCCCCCTGGTCAATTGTCCCACCGTTTTGGCCCCATGGAAACCACAGCTCTGCTTGTGAGTGGTGCGTGCGCCCCGTGTCGTGCCGTGCAGGCCCGCCCTGGCGGACAGCTTCTATGCCATGTCGTACCTGTACTTTGGGCCGCTGGGCACGGTCGTCACCATGCTGGTGGGGGTCGCCGTCAGCTACCTCACAGGTAAATGCCGAGTCTCGCCTGCAGCAGACGGACGCTTTGCTCACAACAATGGAGGAATTCGATGAGCTAAAAAGCTCTCTTTTTCACGGATGTCTATTCGGGGCGGGTCAGAACGTTACAACAGCAAACGATACAAAAAAAACATGACAGGAGTGAAAAGTATAGGAAAGGTAAGCAAATCACGATAAAGTATACAAATATAACTAAATTTTGACTTAAATAGGACTAAACTTTTTATTTTACCGGGTAAAGCCCACCGAGCTATGAGCTTATTTTTCAGAAGCGACCTGACCATAAATGATAGCTCAACGAAGTGGCTGGTCACGTGGAACTTTATCGCAGCCAAATAGTCTAAAGCTGTGTGTTTTACATCTTCACCATGCCTGTGGCTCCGAGTCGCTTCCCTAATCCAGTTTACCAGCGACCCAGAAGATATTCACTGAGAATTTAAGTGCCGAGGAGTAGGTATAACTAGGGCAGTTTTTAAAAGCCGACCAGGATAAAACAATATATAAATACGACGCCGAGGCAGATTAGAGTAGCGTGGAGTGCTTTTGGAAAACAGCACTTGGCAACGGTTTGTGGAGGCCTTCATCCAGCAGTGGATTAACCATGAGGATGATGATGTTCGCATTCATGCTAGGCCCAACTCGGCGAGAGGACATTGGGCCAGGCTTGTTGTGGAGCGACCTCTCCTGGCCCTCCAAGAACAAGCTCAAGAAGGCCAAACATTCCCTGGCCTCTCTCAACTCTGAGGTGAGAGTCCCCGATGGCTGTCACCCACGGTGCGAGTGGCGTGCTTGCGTTTGGATACCGGATTGCCCTTGTAAGTAAATGCCATGTGGATTTGAATAACGAGAAAATTCATTTTAACAATATGATCCTTTCTACGTCATCACACTGCGATGGCCTCGCGTTGTGATTGCTCAACGTGCGCACGGAGCGGTGGCGCGCACCCCTCCGCCTGTCGACGTTCGCAGTTCGAATCCGGCGGCTGCCCCGATTTTGTTACTGCGGGGTACGGTAACCGTAGTGATACCATGCGCCATCCACGTGGGCGTTTAAGGCCCCGCGACGTCATTCGCGAAGAGCAGACCACCCACCGTGTGCCAGCGACGGGGTCTGAATTTTGTCAAGTTTGAAAAGTTACCGGCAAACTACGCGATTTGGACTGCGTGTGTACGTTGAACTACGCACGGTGCGAACGTCTTTATAACCGTGCGTAGTCAACCGTGCTAATCGTACGGGATGATACGTAACAATCATTGTTCCCCCCTCGCCCACCCCAATACTGGCAAACTAATGCTCCAGCCTCATCCTGGTCACTCAAGTTCTCACCTGGTTAAACAAACAAATCTATTTGAAATTTAAACGTGAACACGTTTAAAAAATGTGGGCGCGCGTGTCACCGTTTGCTTGCCGAGTTGTACGTGTGGTTGTACGTGTGGTCCGTTGCACTCCTTTCGCGCACCGCACGTCGCCAACCGGGAGTTGAACACTTGTCTGTTGCTAACTTTAGGATCTGGACACTGCCCCTCTGGAAAGCACTGGCAGCAAAGGCAGCACGCCAAAGATGTACTTTCTGGAAGACGCCGACGATGGTGAACGCACGGGCATTGCGACGAGCGCAGGCGAACGATGTGCACTCGGGAAAGGCAAGGTGTTTGGAGATGTCACATTCGGTTTGCTGCCCGAGCGCGAAACCAACGTTTGACCGTGTGGTCTCGGTCTGTATTCGTTCACGCCGCGTGACGTTCGGCAATGGGTTTGTGGAATGTATTCACTTTCTGCGTCAACGAGGTCTGTAGAATTGGGACATTTTTTTTTTACCATTGTTAAAACTTCACCGCATTAGCAATATACTGTACATGTGTAAACGATGGCTTGAAAATAACAGACTATAACTACGAACACCAAACATGTAAGATATAACGTCTCTGCTGTTCGATTAACTTGGAGTGAATTTTCCAAATGACTCGTGCGAGCCTATTGTCCACTGATTTAGCTCCGCGAGCTGGAAAATAAAATCCACTTGCACTACGTTATACGTTGCCTGTGACCAAACCAACCGGGACTATACACATTCTCATCGAATCTCAAAATGAAACGAATTATTTGGTGACCGTGCTTTGGCAGTGGTGCACGAGCCTGCATCGCTAAACGCAGTCGACAAAAATCTAGGCTGCTCGACACTTTACGTGCTGAATGAAAAAGGGTCATTGCCAAACACGTTCCTTCGGAGTGGGCAGGTAGGAACTTGGTTGTACAGCGCATTCGTGCACGACAGAGAGCTCGCGGTCACATGACGCACTTCAACCAATCCGGGAGCGTACATGTTTGGGAGGGGCTATGCACGACAGACAAATAATCCCTGGTGGGCAGTGTGGAACTGTTGTTCCTACCTGTAAAACGTCGTCCATTAAATCCTTCTCCTTTTTAGGGCAGTGTTTATTCACGAATGCGATCCCCAGAAGCTGAGCAGAATCGGGCCTGGTTAGCGCTCGAGAGGGCGACTACGATGCGTAGCAGCTTGCTCCAAGCTGCGGGGCTACGTGGACAACGAAGATCAGTGCAGCACTATCCATTGCTGTGACACATTTTGTGCGTCCACATTTTATTCTAGACGCCTTAATGACCGGCGGATCAGTATGGTCACATAATCCCCAACAACATGGCTGGGCGAGGCCGCCATCCAGCAGTGGATCGACCTAAGGGCAGCACGTGGTTTACCCTGGAGATGAACAAGTCTTCCAAAATCTGAAATGAAATGTCTGCAGCGTCTGCATAGCCAAACGCGGCCATAGTGTTGCCAACTGCTCAAGAATTAAAACAAAAATACAAATAACTTAACATTGATGTTCCCATTCAGAACTGACTTGCGTATAATTATTTTCCCTTCGTTTAAGCCGCCTGTGATTGTCTTTTCAACGTATCAGCCCTTTTTTTCCCACCATGTCTGGAGAGGAAGTTAAAGAGACGCTTAACCAATCGGACATTAACAAAGAGCATTGGGGGTGGTCTTGCATTGCCTCTCACAGGTCAAGGCAGAAACTTATGACTTGAGATGGAGGATGGCCAAGTCATTGTCCTGGCATACAAGCCCAGGGATAGCCTTAATCCAATTCTAGTTACAAAGATTCACCTACCTGTACTTGGCCACAGCACCGCACCGTGGCATTCGCGATGGTGCATTGTAATAACTGGGTGGATGGACTAATTGGCAGGGCCAGCATTTATTTCACCCCACGTTTCCGTCCTTGATTTACTTACTTAAATGGAAATGCAGTGCAGGGCCCTGTGTATACACTGGATGCTTTTAAGGGCCCAACCGTAGCACTGCATAGATGGCGGTGCCGCGGTGGCGAGATGTTAACTCCCTCGCCTGGTATGAAGGAGGTTGTGGGTTCGATCCCGACCTTGACGCCTGCTGTATATTTGAAGTTGGCGTGTTCTTCCTGCGGTCGCGTTGATTTTTTTCCCGAGAGTTCTCCGGCTTTTCCCTCCACATTTTGAATCAATGTCCGTTTAACCGTATTTGGCTGCCATAAATGTCCACATAAGCCACTAAGCTACCAATTGTGGCCAGGTCGCTTCTGAAGAAGAGCTACGTAACTCAGTGGGGCTTACCTGATAAAATAATTTAGTTTGTATTTGGTGGGTATGGATATACTTTGTGTAAAGTTACGTTTTATCGGGTTGGCTTGCACCGACAAATAAGCATATTAATTAGCATTTGGCACACGATCTTACTGAACTTAACAGATTGTGAAATGTTTAAAGTCCAAGACTAAACATTTTGAAGTACTCGTACTGTACAGGTACATTGTTGCGATTCTAACTGGGCGTGCGTTTTTGGACCCAATGTACTTCACATTTGTTTAAAGAAAATATAACTCCTGTCCAAGGACCACTAGTGACATTCAGAAAATCCACCAGTGCATCACACTGGCTTACTTAGCTAAGAGGCTTTTAAAAGTTTACCATAACAGGAGGCATTTTTCAGCCTTTAACAGTGATACAACTATGCAATGCTGTATTCAGAAAATTAAACGCTAAAGTGGTCGTATCCCATTCGTGGCCTTACATTTCCTTTTGTAAAATGTATTTCTCACATTAAGAATCTGCTGTTATTATATTTCTCTCGACCAGGAGACCATACGCGAATTATATTTAAAGGATGTTTCTTATTGAAAGTTATACTATTCTGGCAGCCAGCCTAACTTAAAAACAGTTATTAGCACACCTGTGAACGCCTTATCAGTGCCCTACCTTATTACAGACCAATTCAGACCTTATTGGTCACCCCGTGCCATTATAAATCTCAACGTTCATCCTACAAAGTCCCATCACAAGGGAGAAACACTTTTTTCCCCGTATTGAAACGGCTGTACGCTGTATGGACCTGAAAAATAAATTTCCCTGGACAAGAATACGGGTGAGCCGTTATGGGTTGACAGGTATGTATTAGAAACTGCAGAATATGTAACATCCTAGGAGTACCACAGTGAACATCGTTACCGACTGAAATATTATTGGAATGGTGTTTTGTGCCAATTTAACTCGGCTGGTGGCAGTGGCACAGCAGATGGCGCAATGCGTTTTTTTTTTAAACCTCGCGGCCCAATTTCAATTACTGGCTGTGGCTAATACCGATGGCAGTGATGTCTGAATAATTCTTTCCCTCCCCACCTCCACCATGAAGGTCAAACATCCGCCACGAACCATGTAGCCTGAGGCCTTTGTGAATTCACCGCTGGACGAATGGTTATTAAACTATTACAATTTACGACTAATTTAAATGCACCAAACCAAATGGAACTTCAAGTGTCAGTGGGATGTTACCTGGTCTCAAGCAGGTGAAATGCAGGACGTGTTGGGCTAAGCAGCCATGCCAATTGGCAAAAATGTTCATTCGCAGAGCAGCACGTGCCACAAGCCTGCACTGAACTCAACAGTCGGTAACCTTGCTGATCTCAAGGAGCATAAACCATCACGTGATCTCCGGTCATCCTCGCAGCAATTTATGCCTACACCATCAGACAAAGACGGTCCCTGCATCGCTCGCTTTCAGATGCCCTTCTGTGACCATCCGGAATACCCTTCTTTCCGATATTAGGAAGTCACTGGAACTGCACTTTAAAATCTTGATAGAAATTTTTTTTCTGTAGAACTGCTGTGGTTAGTTTTGTTGTCCTTCCCCTGCACCTCCGATTTAGCGTGGTTGGATACGTACGGTGCAGAAGAAAGTCTACATGCAGACATACAATCGTGCAAAACTCCCGAGTTGCTGTGCAATCATCCCAGCGAAACCACAAACACTCGTCAACGCTGGCTCGGGATTGCGACATCACTCCCTCTGCACGGACCAATCGGCTGCAATGGTCATATTCGGCGCCAACTTTCATTCATGCAACTTCTGCTGCTGCAGAAACAGCAGCCCCTCTTCTCAAGAAGTGCAAGCAAAGCTCACGTGTGTGTGACGAGGTGGGAAACCATCGTTTGTAGCGGGTGTCCACCTCCGTGGGCAAGGAGCGTGCAGCTGGTGAGCTCCGTGCGTCTATGGCAGAGGCAAGCATGGTGATGTTGTTCAAGTGATACGAGTGTGTAATAAGTATTGTTATATTAGGAATGTTATCAAAGTTGATGTAGTATAATGCAATGTTTTTATGTTATAATAGTCTATCATAACCAAACCCAAACAACCACTCCAACTACAACCTCTCAACCACAATCGTACATCACAAAGTGCACCAACTACACAAGCAATTCCAACCGCTCAAACACCAACAACTACAGAAGAGGCACACACCTGCTCAAACACAACTACAACACAGAACTCTCCTTCCACGCAGCTTATGTCGAAGAGTAATGCCGATCTTAATGCTGGTTCGCAGAAATTTACACAATCCCCCCCCTTGCAAACTTCCCGTAGGGAATCGGAAATGGAACGATAAATCATGGCCTAACGCAATTTATAAATTGCCTAAGCCTTTTCGGGGATGTTTTGTTGTCGGGGACTAAAACGTTGCATATAGATGGAATGTTTTTGTTGTGTGAGCATTTCTTAATGCCATTGCGCAGTCGTGCATAAAAAAACACCGCATGGCCACAAGCCTGGGAAAGCATTGGGGATTTTGCTATGGTTGCAGAAAACTCAAAGCTTCGGGGTCAAGAGCGCAGGCGCTTGCAAATGTTCAATCGCTCAAATCTACTGCAGGGTGGCGTGCATCACACCAGTAACTATGGACGCAAAGAGTTTTTGCACAGAAAATGTTGACCATACTTGACAGTGTTTGCTATCGACGATATTTAAAGCAGTGTCCCAATAATTAGGAAAGTAAACCCTCGTTTATTAAATTCAGAATACAGTTCCATAAAGCAAACAACTTAAAAACAAAAACCAGCGTTTAAAGTTTGGGTTGTGCCTTTTTTTTAATGATGTACCGTTTTACATCCCACTGCAGCACAGCATAAGAAGCAATGCACAAAGCAAATGCACAAGAAAGTCTTTACAACCGAAAGCCACCGTTCTGAAAGTGATGTATGCAAGACCACAGCAAAGTTAATCTGCATACCAAAAGTGCCTTAAAACTTCAACTGAACCATTGACGACGTGGAGACAATGCCCAGATCTTCATACGAGTGAACTCAGAACACCGATTTATGATGTACAGGACTTGCAATGTGGCTACAAAGCAATCTTCAGGTTTACAAAACCATGGGCTTAAAAGCAACAATGTAAACAAAACTGGTTATTTACACAAGCAACTAAAACATGAAGCAAATGTATATGTCTGTACTGAATATTTACCTGTTGAGGGTCAACAGTACTTTTATAAAAAAAAACACTAAGCTATTTGTATTTCATGTAAGCAAATTCTCCACTGGCTATGAATTTGGTACTCACACATCACAGAGCCATGTTCAAGCAGCTGATGGAAACAATCGCAAATTAAATTCATAAAACAAAGTCAGGGGTTTAATTGTAAAATATTTGGACAACATTCCCTTCCAAAGCCGACTTTGTTCATGGAATGATATGATTAAGAACAAACATTTAAACGTCAGGACCGTAACAAAACGTTGGAAAAAATTGGCAAGATAGCTCTCGTCTTGAAACCATTACTCTGATACAAGACAAACTGCAACGTCTAACACTCATTACCTAACATTTTGGGGAACGTGAAACATGACGGGGAGGGGGAGGAAAGGGGTACATGTGAGCGGATCATTGGCCTGCAAACGCAGGATGCCTTCACTGCCTCCCGCCTACCACAGCGTCATAACCAGCTGCAACGTCGTTCCAATAAGCACGTGGCTTTGTTAACACCCGCACCGCGGTTGTGTGTGTGTGTGTTGTCTCCATTATGATGACTCCACTGCTCCATCAGGCGGCCTTGTTGGTACAGTTCCCAGTCACCTCGTGTAGGTTAATCTTGGATCTGTGCACAAAACAATCATACGGCGGGTGAGACGTTACACATTTGCATGGACGATTACCAAAGAAACCATGGCAAGTAAATGGGGGGGGGGGGGGGGTTGCCAACTGTCCTGGTTTTCCTAGAATTGTCCTTTGATTCCAAGCTTGTACTGGGAAACCTGTAAGGCTTCCCAGGACATTACAAGTCCTGGTATTTATTATTTGTTAAGACAATGCATTCACATGTACTTCTCCTCTCTTCCAGTATTGGGATACTATTGTTTTTACCCTATGTCCCAAAAATATATTCTACATTTGTTAGAGAAGTATAAATCAAATTGGAATTGTAGCCACAAGTAATTTTAGTTGTGCGAGATATTAAAGTGTGGATCCATCAGTAATTTTAGCCGTGGGAGCTATTAAAATGTGGGATTTGCACCAGGGCAAGCACACTTAATGAATCTTCTTCTTCCTTCTTTCGGTAAAGTCACGTAGAATGGAAATAATAAAATAATAAAAATAATTGTACGTGAATTTACCGAAAGAACCAAGAAGATGAATCCCTGCAGTCACGAAAACTTTAAATCGAAATTTAATGAATCTTGTTACTGACATAGGAGCAGTCTATATTATTAGTAACTGATTGTTTGGCAACACCCGAGCTATTTAGCCGCAACAATGCTTTCTTTGAAGAAGTCATTCTCCCAGCAACGGGGTGTGGGCGACCAGGTGTGACACATACCGATTGTGGATCATGTGGGACTTGACTAGGTGTCCGGCTGCCAGTGCCGACATGAGGGACAGCTCTCCAGCCAGCACGGTGCCACAAACCACGCGTGCCAGCGTGCAGGCGTTGGAGCCTGGATCATCTTTGCTGGCGCCCAGGATGCCCAGCATCTTCGTGTACACACAAACACACACACGCAGCGTCAAAAACTAAACCACAGCTCAATTAATTTGCTCTTCATGAAAGTCCCAAGTGGTGTCCCACTCGATTGAGTGTGGGGTGTGCATCTCCTTTTCACAACCCTGATCCAGTTGAACAAATTCCACATTCATATGGCAGGGGCAGTATATCGAAAGTTAACTTGCGACAAGATGATATAAATTGTATTGGCCCTGTAGGTATTATTGGCAGAGTTGACCCCAGACTGGGATTTGAACACCTGTGCATTGAAAATCAATGGGTGTACAACTCCAGTTTTTAATTATTGCTTATAGTTTTCATTCCAAATGAGCTTTCAATTACTTTAAAACCCCTGAATTTTTTCCATTAATTCTCACCTTTTTCGTTGGTTTCACCTGTTAGCCAGTTGCAAATTTCATGTTATTGGGCACGCCTTACTCTAACCACAGGGCTGGACTGTAATTGTGTAAATGTTGAAAATATTTCAGTATTTTTTTTAATGTAATTACAGCACAATAACTGGCAAGAGCTATAACCACTTGTGCAGAGCTGTTGTTGGTGGTACCCACAATCTTGGCGCCATGCTCACCTTGAGGCAGGCCTGCTGTGGGGCCAAGTTGGTGCCACCTCCGACAGTGCCAATCTCGATGGATGGCATGGTGCAGCTGATATGCAGGTCATCCCCGTACGGGCCGGTTGCCTCCATCAGGGTCATGCAGTTGGAGCTGCCCACATTCTGAGCAGGGTCCTGCACAGCGACACCACCAACGTTAGCGCCATCGCTGTCGTATTCATTGAAGAAGTCTCGCTGCAGCCAGCAGGCGGCTTGTCGTGCCTCGTAGAGGCCAATACCCAAAGCTTGACAAACTTTTTTTTGCTCCAGATAATTTACTTACATTTCCTTTTTAATGTCTTGTGTTTAGACAATATACTGCAACACGAAATGTGGTAATAATATTTGCTTTAGGCATACATTTTTGGTATATTCCACAATTTTTTTTTAAAATACCTTTTTCCCTCAAATGTACAATTATCACATGCAGGCATTTCCACAATTGTTTGAAGTGTTGTCAAATTAGGTTGCCTACTTTGTGGAAATGCCCTTGGAAACGTATTAACTCGAAATGTCTAAAGACTGGCTCCGTTGCGGCTCTTGAGGGGCCAGTGTTGCAGGTGACCTCTGACCTGTCCGCAGGCAATGAAGATGGCTGTGACGATGTTGGCAGCGTGAGCATTGTAGCCTCCAATGGTGCCCGCCATGGCTGAACCGATGAGATTCTTGCTGATGTTCACCTCCACCAGGGCTTCTGTTGTTGTCTTTAGCACCTAGAGAAATCGACATTTATAATTGGTTATATTAGACTGCTTACACACATAGAAGAAGCATTCCTAACAGTTTTTACAAATAAAAAGCCAATTTTTGAAACCTGCGTACGTGGCAAAAACTACGAGCAATACCACGTAAACACTATGGGACAGATTCCCATACTCGCTAAACGTTCAAGCACATCTCCTTGGTGAATTGCTGCATCATTTGTAATTAAACCATTTGCACCTTTTCCACTCAAGTCGGACACAGAAATGTACACGTATCAACATGTCAAACGGGCGCATGGATGCCCACGAGAAATGTACACAACCCATCCACGATCCCACTCAAATGAATTAAAATGTAGATTCTCCATTGCTCTCCTTTAGGGGGTCTAACAGGGACAACATTTTTGAAATGCTGCATTGTTTTTGGGAGTCGAAACTGTTGAGGAATCCATCGAATTAGACCGACTGTTTTCCTCTCTACATTCTGTGTTCAGCCTCCATTCTTGCAGGTCAAAGCACTTATTTTCCTTGCATTGCTCAACTTGGAAATTCCCTTCCCATCATCTCTTTTCTCACATTCATATAACCATGCTCAATTCAAGAATCAGGATTAACTCTTACCCATTAGACATTGAATAGTGCTGTTTGATGCTGGCTTCTTGGCGTTTTGGATCTTAGAGCCTGCGCTCAGCAGGGTGCGATGTTGATAATAATAAAGATTTTAAAACCTACCTCGCGCACCACCTTGGCAGGAATGACTGCCTCGCTCACGACCGTCTTGCCTCGGCCCAGTAGCCAGTTGATGGAGGCCGGCTTCTTATCCGTGCAGTAGTTCCCCGATACGGCCAGCACCTGCATGGCTGGAAACTCCTCTTGGACACGGCTCAGTGCTAGCTCTGTGCCCTGGGTCAGCGACAGGGAGAGGGGGGGCAAGAGGGAAGGGTTTCTTTTAGGTCTCGTTCGCCATGGTTAGTAGAAGTTACATTGACCTCACTATGATAATAAACTGTGCCCCCTCACAACGGGAATGTGCTGGGAGATTGAGAAATTTGGAAAAAGATTGAAAACTGCACTCCTGAAACTCGAAAGCTAAACAACTTTTGAGCTTCAGGAGTGTAACCCAGAATTGCCTTGTGATGTTCCTGGTATCATTGGTGTTTTTAACCTTCCCACCATTAGTTTTTTTTAGATGAAAAAATATATTTAAATAAAATCACAAGCAACAAATGGCCCATTTAGCCAGTATTGAGGGACACACCGATGTCCGTTCATGGACACATTCTCTAGCTACCATCGCGCAAAATGTCCTTTTAAAAAGTTTGTGTCGTATTGACGAAGAGCTACCTTGGATATCATGTTCATGCCCATTGCGTCGCCTGTGCGAGCTTGGAACCGGATGTAGAGATTGCGTCCGGCCAGCCCCACGTGCAGCCGCTGCAGACGAGCGAACCTGCACCACCCCACAAACGAAACACAGAATTAATGTTTGAAACAACACATGTTCAATGGCTACACATAGCAAGCATGCCCTATATTTAGCTGACAATGTATGCAGCAGTCTATGCCACCTGCTTTTACGTGGGCAGCAGCGGGAACAGCAGAAAAATCCACTTGCTCTGTACATCCGTGCTCTGCCTTCACCAACTTGCACTGACTTAGCGTGGTGATGTACGGTCAAATAACCACCGCAACCCATGTGATGTGGCTGTCATTCAGCAGTGGATTGACAAACGGACTGGACATGTACATTTAAAACGAGTAAGCCAAGCTTTTACACAATAACAAATAGTTCACGTTCATGAATATTGCAATGGTGTGAAGCTACAGAATTATACAGGCTTCATAACATGTGGCCTTCAATAATGTCCAGAGATATTGCTACAACATTCTATTCGGTGGTGATATTTTCCTGCGCTTAAAACAGCATTGTGTCTCGACCTCCCTGCTTAAAGAAGTCACTATTAAAAACAATATCCTGCTTTGCCATCTTTCAAGACTCTTCAACAAAACAGGTCAATGTGGCTCAACCATTTTGTCATGGAAAGGAAGTTACCTGCTGGTGCTATCAAACTTCTCTTTGACGATGTTGAATCCCTCTGGGCTCTCCAGCCAGCCCTTCACCTTGGCTGCCTCGATGGCGGAAGGGAGTCGAGCCACAGGGCCTCTCGTCATGCCATCCCCAAGGACGGCGCTGTGAGCACCGCCACCCAGCTGTGAAGAGACGGATCGTGCAGATGAGTTAACAATAATATTACCATACGACCTTAAATACTGGTTAAGGGAAAGGGAGGAGCCAGGATTTAAGGGCTTGTCTCTTGGAGCTCCCTTCTCCTGTTACAGTAATTTTTGCTGTGACGGTTCCACCTGAAGACGGAGGCTTGTGTTGCCTCCCAAACTTCATGATTTAATTTATGTTTTCCTTTTTTAACAACCTACGTGACTTTACCGAAAAAACGAAAGAGTATGGTTCCTTGCAGTCACGAAAGCTTCAAATCTAGATAATATTACCAGCAATAGAAACACTTCCGCAATAAGCATCAGCTGCAATAATTGGACAGTAACCTGAAATAACACCCAACTAGGGTGGACTGAGCCAAGGCACATTTAAGGTGTGTTTCTTTACTCTTTATTAAATAGCATGTGCACAAGTGGTCAGTGCGCAGAGCTGGCACTACTGACATTCTGGGTTGAATTCTGGGCAGATGCCTGCGATTATCATCATTATAATGGTTTAATAAGTATTATTATGATGATAATCACAGGCATCTGCTCACTGTACTCGATGATATGGTTTAATAATTATTAAACCATATCATCGAGTACAGTGAGTTGATGGTCACAAATTACTACGCAAAAAAACACCACTTTGAATTTGTATCATCACTTAATTTGGCTACATTTTATTTTTAAAAATATTGGTTAGATTGTCTTGTAAAGATATTACTATGTTGCAGACTGAACTCTCTTTTTAAATCCTTTATATTAAGTTCAATTGCTTGCTTGCGTGCTTACGACCGTGCAAATCTTTCGGTCGTTTTTTAACCCACTTCCCGTGATCCAATCGAGCTGACATTTTGCACACAGACTCGTCGTGCGTGACAATTTATTTTCGTGAAAAATAAATTCCCAAATTTTACACTTTTTAGGAAAAAATAAATTATATTTAATTACCAATTGCTTAATGTTGGCAGGCAATCATCTGACCCATAGGTGGCAGCCATCTCAAGCCAGAGGACGAGAGGACTCTAGCCGCCACGCATATAAAGGGTTTATAGTGAAAAACTTTGTTTATACGGGTTAATTTTTTCAGAGTGCAGCCCCTTGCTGTGAGAAATTGCTGCCACCTACTGAGGACCAGTGGACATGGGAAAATATATTGGAAGCAATTTTATCATTTCCTACCACAGACCGTCCTATAACAGGATGATGTACTACTCTATGCGTTTCAAAAGCATCCTTAGTCTCATGACACGGCACGAGTGGGAAAAAATAAATATAAAAAAAATGAACGTTGCAATGTATAAATGTATCATATATGGGTATACGTTATGTAGTCGCTAAAATATTCACAGAATTATTTCAGACAATCACAAAGCAACCACAAATGAGCCAAGTCACTAGCTGACAGGTTACCGTGGATATTACATCATACGACTTTCATAACGGTCATTTAAAAGCATTTTAACTCCCCTCCGAGCCGACTTACCGCGATGGCGCGGCAGCCACGGTTGGTGCTGGCCACCAAACAGCCTTCCGTGGTCGCCATGGGAACCTGGAAGTCCTTCCCGTCCAGTCGGAGGGGCCCAGCCACGCCGACGGGCACCGGCATGAAGCCGATGACGTTCTCGCAGCAAGTCCCCATCACCTGCGGCCGTAATGGCACGCCAATCAGCCACGGCGCGACACGCATCCCTGGCACCAGGCCCAAGCCGCACCTTTACAATAAACCCGTCCAACAATTGAGCACGGCAGTAGGCCACAGCGGCGCAGCTCACCAGCGAGTAATCGTAGTTCTGGTAGGGTAGCGTGGCGAGGGCGTCGGACTCTGGCAGCTTCTGCGCCAGCATCTGTCGGCGGATGTGGACGCCGCGCTCCGGGGTTTCCATGAGGTTCTCCAGCTTGTATGCTGGGATGTAACGGGCCTGCACCAGCTGCACTATTTCTGCATCG
Source organism: Lampetra planeri (assembly GCF_965212315.1). NCBI lineage: Eukaryota > Metazoa > Chordata > Hyperoartia > Petromyzontiformes > Petromyzontidae > Lampetra > Lampetra planeri. The sequence goes on along the minus strand of NC_136145.1, from coordinate 1,753,275 downwards.
GAGAGGAAGCGGGCTCCCTTCTGCCACGGCAGCAGAAGAAAACACAAACTAGAATTATTCACCGATTCCGTGTGCACAAGGGTGTTTCGTGCCACTATCTCTACTTCCTCATTTGCCGTGTCACTTTCCCCACCCCCACAATTCGTCTTCTTCTTTAGTATGGCTGATGTAGATGCAAAGCAACAACTGCAATACCACATTCAGGCGGCCAAGCTAGAAAACTATGCTAGGAGCAGCAGAGTGTATTGCTGTAATGTCTCCTTTGTATTTTTACAATTCTATGAAATATGATTCAGGGGCAATTTGAATAAATAATTGATTCCTTTTCGACCTGTGTGTGCCATCTCATTCAATCCATTATACTAAAGGAAAAAAAGTTATATAATTTGTCAAAAAAATAATTTAGCATAAATAAGTGAATCTCACAAGCATAATTTGATAGATGAATTATGCACAAAATATATTTAATTATGTTTTGTTGGGAATCATAAAATAGAAAATTAAACAGTGATGTAAAATTATATTTAAATAAACATTAACCATGGCAAATCCAAGTCTAGTTCATATGGATAATGGACAAAATACTATTATTATTACGCGGATATACAACGGAAAGGCAAAGCCAAGACATTTGTTTACGAGAGCAGGACAAAGTGATCGCTTCACTTGTGTGTGCTCGGGGGGGGGGGGGCTGCACCTCAGAGTTGAGGATGCTCTTGCACTCTTCGATGGGCCGTGGCTCAGCAGGAATATCCTCCTCTGAATCTTCATCCAGTAGCTCCTCGGTCAGCTCTTCTGGAGACCAATCTGTGTCCCCCAGTGTGAAGGAAGGCCTTGATATCCGGCGGGGGATCACGGCAGGGACGACCGCTGCTTCGATTTCGGGTTGGTTCTTTGGTTTAATAACTTCAAACATGTCTTCTAAAAAAGACCAGAATGTTCAAACAAGAATTAGCAACCATATCTAGTGGGACAAATGCTCACAAGAAAAAATATAAATCTGGTGCAAGTGTTTCAGCTCACCGTATATTAAAGTAAATCAAGTTTATTCTGAATGCTCTAAACTTAAGTAAAGCAAAAGTTTGTGTTTTAGAAAGAAATTATTTATCAAACAAGTCTCTACCTTATGCAGTGTACTTTGAAGATACAAACATTACACATAGCATTACAAGATGTGGCTAAAACCGCAATTATAACTGTAGGGAGTCACCTTAACTCTGGCCATAATTAACCCAATGAGTCTGCACAGGTTTTCTACAGTGATGTGAAAAGCAAAGAATATTCCCTTCGCATAAATGTAATATCTGACACAGTACATTTTCAACAGAAGATGACAGCAAATAGAATGACATGAGATATCAAGTTTATTCGAGCTGCTATGGGCAGCAGTAAAGGGCAGTGTGCATTAAAATCCACTGCTAAACTGCATCTCCATATTTTCACATCTATGCTCCACCACATCTTCACCAACCCAGCCTGCATGGCTAAGTTAGATTCGCATAAACCCACGACCCTGCACAACACGGTGAATTCCTTATCGAGCAGAGGCTAGACCAAGGGTCGGCAACCAAAATAACAAGGGCATTTTTTTCCGAATTTGATTTAAACAAAAAACTCAATATTTCAAGAGTCTCAATGCATGTGAACACCAGACGGTGGTCCTTGATAAATAACGTTACGAAGCAGTCTTTAAAGACCTTTGGCCTAGACCAAAGGGCTTCACGTGTACATTTTACAAAACACCACACCCATTTCATGAAACTTGTTTCGCGTTATCATGCAGGAGAGAAAAAGGCGAGTTCAAGCGTGGGGTTGATAGCAGAGCCACTCGTTACCCCTGGCCTTGATGGAGACGGCATCTGTCGTGGGCTCCAGCGAGCGTGGGCGGGTAGCGTGGCCGTTCTCCGAGGCAGCCTTTTCGTCTATCTTCTCAAAGAAGATATATTTGAAGGACAGGACAAGTGCCAGGCCAAGTGTGACCACCTGCTCAATGTCCATGCTCACCAGTCTACGAAACAAAATACGTACATAAATGTCAGATGTCAAATATCACATACTATTATTACCACTACATAGATTGTCGTAGTTGTGCTGTACAGTTCTCCGATGTGTTTTTGGGTCGTATCAGGTGTTGTTCAGCAAATCTGCTGTTTCGCCCCACATAACGGGAGCTGCTTCAAAATGTTAAATGCAACACGCTGTACAACCAAAAAACATCGGACAGCGATACATACTATGTGTGCATTATTTTACTCGTACATTAAAAAGACGAACCTAACCAGCAGCAATTTTTTGTAACTTTTGTAACCATAACCATTTATAAAGGAAATAATTTCGTATTTATCACAGCAGACGAGCAAGTAACATTGTTAAAACTTATATATAGTGTGTGTTTGTGTGCGAGATTCACTGACCGTCCAAAGTAAAACTGCCAAAGAGACACGCTGGGCTCGATGCGTTTTGGCAAGTTGTCGTTAAAGTCTTCGAGGGTTCCGGGAGAGTTGGAGAGGCTGCTCTCCCCCATGGGCTCAGCCAGCCAGCGGCTGTGGGCATGCACCAGCACTAGCCCCAGTGACTGTGGCACACAGGAACCACACACACGCACATGTCAATCTGTGAAAGCATTTAGGGTGTGAGGATTGCCAGGATAACAGCCGCTTGTTGTTTTCCAATTTTCCAATTAGCACTTATTCATAAATCCTAAAATAACCATTAAGCCACACCTCATCACTGAAGCCAGCCATCATGAATATGTATGATTAAGTTTCCAACTGACTTCTGCTTGTCAGGTATAGGTGAGAACCAGTTTTAGCAGTTTTCTACAGATTTTTTTTGGAGACAATATATCTAACATATGTATTTTTCATAACCGCTTGAAATTACCACTTGAGAAATTCAAGGGTAACAATTATAATAACAATTACAAATTAGTACTGCACCTGAATGTTGTAATTTTAAGTTCATAAAATTTGATTTCAACAGTTTAATATTCAGGTAGTTTTATTGCTAACATACGTACAAATATAACAAAAATTAGTGATAGGTAAACATATATATAGACATATAACCTATACCCGTAACCTTAGACATGTTTAAATACTATATAAAGTACAGGATTGGATCCGTGGCTCAGTGGTTAGCACATTCCGCTAAGAATCCCGAGTATGACGACTGGCCATGGCAAACATCACTGGCAAGTGATAGGTGTACATTGTTATTGTATAAAGTAAAAGCACACATGGGTGACACGGACCATGATGATCTTGACGCGCTGGGCCACAGGGTTGGGCTTGTTGTCCTCTTCCTCCTGTAGGACTTGAGCCAGCTGACTGAGCTGCCAAATGGGCCTTCCCTCTCGCCTCTCACGAGATACCTGAAAGCCAACATTTACATTCCACAATTGCTCAAAATTGTCCCGAAATTAAACAATTGCTGTAGATCTGCCAAGGCGTGCCCAACCGCTGCCGTTAGGGTATAATTCCATAATTTAACATCGCTTAAATGCTAGTGATGCCAATGATGGGACATAACTAATTAATATATATGCAGCCCAATTATCACCCAATGAGGGCAGAAATAAAAACTTATAGCCACCATCAAAAAATGGAAATCTGAGTCATTTGGATATATCAATAGAAAAAAAAACTATCCAAAACCATCCTACAAGACACATTTTAAGGGACTAGAAAAGTAATGTGAGCAGGGAAGACTTTGCTTAAGATTATCACAGTATGATGAAGTTTAAACGACAACCAGCTGATTTGTGAGATGGATAACCAGGAAAGGTGGAGGGAGACACGACCAGATCTGACCATAGCTGCTAAGACGATGTCCCAATGACCTCATCGTTGGATCAGTCATGGGAGATGGATGGATGCTATGATTAAATAAACCGGAGGTCATAGAAATAGCCATTGCTGCTATATATTTTATTTTATTGCACCCTGTGGTTTGAATTAGTTTTATCCTCTTCACTTGCCAATATTGCTTACCTCAAGCACCAAAGAGACACATGCAGGGAAGAAGGTCATGAACACCAAGTAGTTGGCCAGGATGGAGAAGCAACCAAATGAGCACATGATCTCCAACTGCCGGACACCTGCTCGAACAAAACAGACACACGCGCACACAAAGGTTTGCACGTGTAACCTGGCTAATGGGGGGGAGGGGGCTGTCTGCCAAAAAATAAAAATCCCACAATAACAATGGACTAACTAGCAGCACGTGGTGACAGAAGACACACCTGACATGGTTCCCACTCCGATGACAAGACTCTCCACAAGGGCATCCAAAGTGATGGTCGGTCCGAGAATGGCCATTCCTCGGGCAATGTTATCCCGCACTTCTTCCTGCAGGAAAATTTATAAATAAAACACGTTCCTTCAGAGTGGGCAGGTAGGAACTTGGTTGGACAGCACATTCGTGCGATTCATGTCATGCGGTGCAAGCTGCGTGGGGCGGCGCGTCACGTGGTGCTGAGCCCGCCCGAAGCGCTCTATGAAATACAAATCGAGGGCGTGGCTATGCAAGACAGACAAATAATCCCTGGTGGGCAGTGTGGAACTATTGTTCCGACCTATATAAGAATTCTGGAGGACTATGGCTAAACATATTATACTTTCAAATATATCCGAGTAGAGAACGTCAGCAGCTGTGTAAAAATAACTGTGTGCTGTGTGTTATATGTTGAGAACTCCATACATTACACTCAAGTGATGAATAGTATAGTACTGACGTACCTGTGTGTTGGCGCTCAGGGCAAATTTGGTTAGAGCGCTTGCTTTGGACAAATCGACAAGCAGTAGGAAGAATGGCAATGCCTCACTGAAAGAATAACACATGCATATTAGTGTCAAACAAAACAATGTAGAGAGTACAACATTTTTCTTAAATAACATGTGGATGCATGCACAAATGTAAACTTGAGACTTGCAACACTCACTTGAGTCCAGTGAGCTCCTTTCCGAGGAAGTGAATGACAACTGTGCTGAACACAAAGCTTGAGAAGATGGTGAACAATCCTGCAATGCCTGGGAAGACAAAACATTCAATTTAGACAGGTATTCAACAATCGGTGAGAATAAATAATCAGCTTGGTCACTAACAGTGGCTCTTAAAAAGAATTTGCAACAACTGCAGCATCCACCTTCTAAGTGTATAAAATATATGTTTCACAGCACTCACCTAAAAGATATTTGGAACCAAGCTGTCGCAGGTTTTGAAATTGAAAATATATGTAGAGGATGGCAAGGCAGCGTGTGATGGTCAGAATGATAATGTCACTGCTGAGAACCTCCTGTGGGTAACAAAAGCACAAGTGAAATCTATTCGTACACGCAGGAACACAAATTATAATCAAAACAATGTAACTTTCAATGTTTTTATTAGATTCGCTTCACCAATTTTTTTTGTTATTATCATTACATCTATACAACATGCACTCCGATTAACAAATTATATTACACTGCAAACGATATTGTACTTTCATGAAAATATTTGCTCATAAACACATTCCCCGAACATAGAGAATAACCTGATGCACTTAACTACCTCATCTGTTTTGGGGCATTGGTAGTTCCAGCCGCAGACGACGTCGTTGCCGATGAACATGTTCATGGAGGTCATGCAGAGCGTGATGGTGATGGTGCCCACAATCACCTCCCAGGGGTGGGTGGCCACAAAGCGCCCATGGGCGCGGAATAGTCGTGACAGCATCTTTAGCTACCTGCCAAGAGGACAACACACGCAAATGTAATGAACGCTAAAAATGTACAGTGTGCTGGAAAAAATGTGCATAGATTCAAGCAATACTGTTTTACACTATTTCAGCTTTCAAGTGAGCATGTAAATGCACAACCCAGTTGTCAATTCACTACTATATGAGGCGCTATCTCCACACCATACAGGCAGTGACGGTTTTATGATTATACATTACCATGCTAGTCAAATGAGTTGGTGTGCAAATATTAGTATTGTATACCAGAGTTCCCATATGTTACATGTGTTGTGTCTATAACTAACCACATGGAGACGTCTGTTGGAGGCCACGCATTTATTATAACAATTCTGTTAAATACAACTGTACAACTGTAACACGAAGGGGTACGGCCCCTTCAACCCCATAGCCTAAGGGAGGTACAGCCTTCCTTCTAGCGCGTCCTACACACTCCGGGCTACTCTACATACCGGTCCCTTGCCACGGTGGCCAAGGGAAGACTGGACTGGCCCGTCCCAGGCAGGGTACGGCGCTCACCCCTGGTCCGCTACACCCCGGCTCTGGCGAGAGCCGCGGGGAGGGTCCCAGGGTGTCTGAGCTACCTCGGGTCCGCTACAACCCGGCTCTAACGAGAGCCTCGGTTGAGGGGTCCCGGGTGCTGGTCCAGTCTTCAGGTCTTCCGATGTCTTGGTGTGCATGCCACAGCCTCTTGCATGAACTTACACCTGACATTTAACATCTTAGTACATAAAGGGATCCATAACTCATCTGGTGAGCAAATTATTGCATGTGCAGGTCTTCCAGATGCAACCAATGGAAGTGTAAAATATTTAAACGTTGAAATTGTTATTAAAGCAGCACCCTAGGGTTAAAGGCTGAACTCAAGTCACAGTAAAAGCATTTAAAACTCATATCTGTTAAGTAACATATCTATATAATTTGTACCCATTAGATATGATTATAATTGTTTCGTCTATAGTTACACAATCAGCAACCTGCCTGAAGTTTGGCCTTGTTTCTCTTTGTTTTTTTCGGTAAAGTCACGTAGGTAAAAAAAATGAAAACAACTAAATTAAATCACGACGTTTCGGGTGCAACACAAGCGTCCGCCATCAGGTGGGAAAGCATGACCGACTGCTGATGCCAAAAAAACAAAGAGTATGAATCCTTGCAGTCACGAAAGGTTCAAATCTAGAATGTTGGCCTTGTTACCATCACTGACCTGTTGAACTGTTGTATCTTAACTAATAGATTTTACCCACTCCAACCTTCACCCGACTCATTCCAACCTTGACCTCATTTGAAAATGCTGACATTATTTACATGGCTCAGACAGCATGCGTGCCTTATCCGTTTAACTGTTAGCCAATATTTTTCTTCATGGATGTTGTAAAACAATAAAAATTCCTCGACTGTCAGAAAGTGCCCAATGTCAAAAAGTGCCCAATGTAGTGAGTCAAGTTTTGAAATCGTGCAAATTATTACATCACATAGACTTTCCTAAAGTTACTGTAGATATAACACACATTCCGTTGACAACTAAATAAAACCCAGCGTTTAATGTTGTCACTTTGTTGTGACCAGGTTCACCCATTCAAACTCCATGTGACACCTCAAATACAGACAACTGTTCGACACAATACATGTGCACCCACAAAGGCCATTTTTAGTACACTTTGAAGTAAATCCACATACTTGCACGCTCGCCAATACAAACAGTTAACAAACAAGTGTGACTCATCGGTTTCCCAACAACTTCAGCAACCACGTAACATGTACATCAAAACCCGTCATTGCCAAATAAATGACGCACGTCATGCGACCATATGTTGAGACCGGTCTTCACGTTAGGTTTAAAGAGAAATCCCAATACTAGCCACTCAACTCGCCACACTAACCTGAGTAGCCGTCCATTACATTGTCTTATTTAACACAAACTTCATGAAGAAAATCTTGATTTGAAGCTTTCGTGACTGCAGGAATCCATACTCTTTGGTTCTTTCGGTAAAGGCACGTAGGTAGAACATAATTGTTTTTATTTCATACATTTTTTTATAAAATAAAATATTTTTTATTTTATAAACTCCCCCCTTCTACAACCCCCCCTATTTTTATTTTATACCTACGTGACTTTACCGAAATAACCAAAGAGTATTTTTGAAGAAATTAAAGGAACCGAATAAACGTACGTCAGAAACTCAATAAACCAATGGCAGAACCCCCAAGGAATATACGATATAACACAATTATATTCTATTCTTGCGCATGCCAATACGTTCAGGAGCTAAATGTTAATGTCGAGATGTCTGCTAGCCACGACGAGAGGGTTTCAGGAGAAAGTTGGTGTAAGTTAGCTGCTCTACCTACGTTTAAGGGACGCAGACGACAGTGGTTCACTGTATGGTCCATAGAACCAAATTCAAGAATCGTAATAAAAAAACCCGCTAGCACATTCACGAATGTCATCAACATAAGATACACAAATGCCTATTGCCATTTCTAACCAATATCTAGACGCGTTTAAACAAGCAAACTCTGCGCGAGTTTCGAACTTCTGGGTCTCATCGGCAGCCAGGATTGTTAAACAAAGGCTACGAGATGAGCAGACGTGACCGGCGAGGGCACGGCACACACACACACGAAGCGGCTCCATGCAACACGACGAACACGCTGGATGCGGACAACACACAGCGTAAACATAAGAAACGCCGCGGCCTAAGCCTCCAGGCCTTTGACCTCCGCCCGGGCTCAGCAACAAACCTCCGCTTCACCCCCCGGGCCGCAGCTCGAACAGGATGGGGGGGAAGAACCGAGACTCAAGGGCCGCCCGACTGCCAAACCCCTTCTCTCTCGCCTTACCGACTGTTAACGATGAGCCCCGGAATCTTCTAACCCCACCACCACTGCCACTGCGGCAACACCACCACCATGGAGACGCCCGGGACGGTGACGTCATTACGCGATGACGTCTTTACGCGATGACGTCATCGTACAAAAAAGGGGGGAGGGAGGGGACCCCCCCCCAACCCTTCGCGTCATCCGGGGCCGTTAGTCGCTTTTGCCGCGTCAACGCGAGTTTGCGAAAGAGCTGAGACGGCGCTCGCCGATTGGTCAACGATCGCGAGGCGGTGGGGTGGGGTGGTGGGAACACCCCGACTTCGTGACTACGTCACGGGTTGCACGCGCCAGACGAGTGACAGCCGCGTGATGTCGGAGTGGGAGGGGAGGGGGTTGGTTGGTGGGGGGTCGGGGGAGTTGTAAGGGGGGCTGTAAGTGGGGGGGTTGTAGGGGGGGGTGTAGGGGGGTTGGTGGGGGTCGATTAGTGGGGGGGGGGGGTGTTGGAGGAGGGGGGTGTAGGAGGGGGTGGGGCGACGGGGGGGGGGGGAATTTCCGTTAAATTTCGTAGAGTCGATTGGCGTGGCCACGGGGAATCTCGCGGGCCCATTGGTTGCGCATGCCGAGTAGAGATTTCGAACGCGAGATCGCATGAGCCCAGGCGCGCTCTCCCATTGGTCGACGGCGCTCACCACATATTACATCCCGCGTCGACGCGGAGCCCCGCCCCACGGTGAGACAATGGGGCTAAGCCAATAGGGGAAAAGCAAATTGTCCCATTGAATCCACTGCCTATAATGCAATTGTGTGCATTTATAATACCATGGTGGGTGGGTTTTTTTTGCATGCAAAAGTATAGTATGTCAATTTAGTTGCGTATAAAATAAAGATGCTGCATTTGCAGATACGAATGCATGTGACAACATTTGAATTGTCGGATTAATGTGTCGTCATTTTAATTTGCTTACAAACAAGATGCACCTAAATGCAATACTGTACATTCCCCAATTCTATGTTGTTGTAATGACATTTATGGGACCCGTAAATGAATATCTAGTCGCGACAATTGTACGCAATTTTTATTTTAATATTGTAGCAAAATTAACGACACCTTTCTTACTTTAGATTGATTTGTGTCGTTGGCAAGCAGCAACAACGCCCACCGTCTTTTAGTTTTCTATAAATAAAATAAATAATGTTCCATACAAATCGCACGCATCGCCACTTAGAATTGTGTCAAATAAAATAACAATTTCAGCAAGCACGTAAATTTAATGACCACCAAAAGGCACGGGTTCGAACAATATTTAAAATCAGCTGAGGCTTTGATCCAGCAGTGGATCGAGATGTTGGTGATTATGAGTATTGTATACAGCATACCCATCCATCGTACACAATGTAGGACAATTTCCACACACACAGTACAGTACCAATGTATAACTTATAACAGAAATGGAGCGATATAAGATGGACCACGGCTTGGTGGATGTATCCATCCAGCAGTGGATTTGATTATTAACGCCGAAGCTGACCTGGTGAGAGCGGCTTCTCTTCAACTTGAGTCACAGGCGGATCTTGCTTGGGCTTGTTTGATGGTGGTTCGTGATGAGAGAAGAGTCGTGGGGGTGGTGATGGTGGTAGGGATGATAGTGATGAGGATGCGTGCACGTTCGGTGACACTGCTGCTGCCGCTGCTGCTGCCCGGCAGATAGAGGAGTAGGAGGAGCAGCAGGAGGAGGAGATGGAGGAGGAGGAGGAGCAGGAGGAGGAGGGGAGGGAGCGGTGCCCCAACACGGCCCAGCCCGGGGCGATGGGGGGTGGGGAGGAACCCCGGGCCCTGACCTCGTCTCGCTCAGCAGGGGGCTCCCGTGCAAGTGACAGGGACTCGCGGTCGGTGGCAATGCTGTTAAGGAACATTGCAATATTTTTTTTATTCTCGTTGGTTCTTTCGGTAAAGTCACGTAGGTAGAAACATTTAATAAAATTGCATAGTTTTTAAAATGATAAATCATCAAAAACTAAATAAAATCACTAAATTTATTTTTTGATTATTTTTTATTGAAATTTTGTTTAATAAAAAAGTTTTATTTTATTTTATACCTACGTGACTTTACCGAAAGAACCAAAGAGTAGAGATGAGATCTCTTACGACCTGGAGATGAAAGCCGTCTACGTCTTCCGGAAGATTCTATTCTGGGTCGTAACCATCAGTATTATCTGTGTTTTTAGGACGTCTACATGTAAAAAAAAAATGTATCTGCACTCACGTGTTACCTGAAAAGTTTAAATAAGAGTTCACGTCTTATTTTCGGCATATCGGAAGTTGATTAAAATCGGTGATTAATGTTGAGATGCGGTTCCAGTGATAACGCATAGACTTTCGCGACCAATATCATCCATAATATAGGATTTTTTGGGGGGTTAGATCACGTTAAATGTGTCGTTAAACCCGCCACCACCCGACACAGCCAATTGGTAAGATGTGTCACGTAAACAAAGGATTTCTCCACAAATCTGGCTATCCGCCTGATGATGCTAGTTGTAATTACTGGCGAAACGTCGTACACAGATTGTAAATGTTGTGGATTCTCTCTCCAACACACCGGTGTGCTGTACTGGTAACGAATTAGCACGTTCTGTTTACGTAACAAAGCGGGTTTAACGACACATTTATATTTACGTGATCTAACCCAAAAAATACCTATATTATGGTTCAGTGATGTTACTAAGTTTTCCCGATAACGCGCTTTTTCCATCGGGGAACACTTTTCGCACTACGCGCGCCGTTATAACGCGGAACGCGCCTCGTTATAACGCGGAACGCGCCTCGTTATAACGCGGAACGCGCGCCGCTATAACGCGGTTGCCGTGCAGTCGACGACGAACTACTTTCTCGAGCTGCGCGGAGTGATACGATACGCGGACTGATACAGTCATGCAGCGGCGGCGGTACCCTCCTCAGTTATGAGTCCCACCTCCATCTCGCTGCGTCAACGTAGTGCGTCCTATCTCGCTAATAGTTTGTTTTTTCCTTAATGCATTTTCGCTTAACGTGGAACTTTTCACGAACGTGGTTACCGCATTTAACGAGATACTTGCTGTTGATGTAATTCGTTACCGTGTTTTTGGGGGGACTTTAGTTTTATCTGCGCCCTCGTGTTAGCTGACAAGTTTTATTACAATTAATTACGTACTTTTTTCATCGTATCCGAAGTTGATTAAAGTCGCGAGATTACTAATAATTAAACGTGGTTCCACGAAGTACACAGTTGCGTACACTTCCGTGCCCTCGTACAATTCCAACGCAATCAATTTCCATGAATTTGGGCCACCAATCACAATAATATCGATCCGATATTAACAACGACGCCACGATGGATCATGAAGACAGCGACTCCACTGCGAGCCTGGTGGAATGTTCCTTTGACGAGGACAAATGGGACGAGCCACACCACCTGTACGAGTCAACATGATCGATTACAGGACACCGTGATGCCCTCCACGATTACACGCGCAGCCGCGTACCTCGAGGACGCCTTCACTTATATACATTTATACGTTTTTATCGCAATGTATTCTCTTATTGAGTTTGCACGTGTGTTGTGGTCCCATAGCTTTAATCACACGCCCGACTGTGGCCTTGGTCTTCAATTATCCATTGACGAAGGGGGGTGGTTCGCACACCGTACGTACATGATGTTAAACTTCTTCTACACCGTACGTGCATGATGCTCAGCTTCTTTCACACCGTACGTGCATGATGTTCAGCTTCTTTCACACCGTACGTACAGTATGTTCAGCTTCTTTCACACCGTACGTGCAGTTTGTTCAGCTTCTACACCGTACGTGCATCATGTTCAGCTTCTTTCACACCGTACGTGCATGATGTTGAGCTTTCACACCGTACGTGCATGATCAGCTTCTTCTACACCGTACGTTCATGATGTTCAGCTTCTTTCACACCGTACGTGCAGTATGTTGAGCTTCTTTCACACCGTACATGCATGATGTTCAGCTTCTTTCACACCGTACGTAGCCAACCGCGCTAATTTGGACGTCCCGTTGACGTTCTAATGTCACAAAAGCCCCACGTTTGTTGAACTGTGCTGTGTTGTCGCTCAGGCGAGTGCAGGATGGTAGCACCACCAGAGATGAGATGATGGGAGAAGTGGCTGGAATAATGACACATGGAGATGCAGGTGAGGGTTTGCCTTGGTGAAAATGAAGTTGTAGGGTGTGGTGGGGGGGGAAGGTAATGTCATCTGCTTCATGGTTTTATATTTCCTATGTAAAAAAAGGAAATAAATTAAATCACGACGTTTCGGTGGCAACACAAGCTTCCGTCTTCAGGTGGAACCTTCACAGCAAAATTACTGTATCAATTTATTTTCTTTTTTTACCTACGTGACTTTACCGAAAAATCCAAAGAGGTATGGGACCCTTGCAGTCACGAAAACTTCAAATCTAGAATTTATATTTCCTGTTAATTTGTCACGTCATGAGCTGTGATTTCTATTCCAGCAGCTGCCATTGCACCAACGTGTATCGAAGAATGGCTTCGGAAGATGTCACAGAACATTGGTATTCTATCCACACAAGGGGCACGCCATGTCTATACCCTGCAAAGTGTTTTTTTTTTATTACACGTCAAACTGCATTTTTGCTATCAAAGCCGGAGTATGCCAAATAAGTGAAAACCAGATTTCATATTTATTTTATTTTTGCGACTTGTAGGGAGGGCGGTGGCGAAGTGGTTAACGCACTGAACTCTGAACCCGGCGACCTGAGTTTAATGCCTGGCCAAGGCACCGCCCCAATAAAACAGCTGGAAATCAGAAATAATTTTTCTGTTGTGTTTAAACATTTCTATTGGTTCTTTCAACGTGAATTGCCTAATGAAGATAACATTTTAAGTTGTTCGTATTAGACACCGCTGAAAAAAACACAGTCTGATTTGTGCCTCGGGAAGGTCTCGGGGCGGCTGTGAAGGCATCCGAGTGAGAGATTTCTCTTCATTCTTTGAAATTAGCTTCGCATTGTAGCCACGCCGTTTGAGACCCATTCAGGGCGGTGAAAAAGGTGCCCATGACTAATGACGATGTCACAACGCGAGGTGGTACTGTGCAAATATAGCAGGTCATGGCCGACACTTAGGTGGGTGTACGACAGTATGATGCTGTTATTGTATAGTATGCGGTGTCTTGGTTTCCTTGGCTAATTTGTTGAGGCGTGTCAGCTGATCCTGCATTGTTCTTTAGGCTTTTGGCTGTGTCAAAGGGGTTGTGTAGCGTGGACTTGAGGGTCATGGGTACTGCATTTGAGTGCTTTGTTTTGTGTTGTCTTCTTCTCTTACCTATAAAAGGCATTTTTTGTCCGTGCGTGGATGCAACTTGCGACGGATTTAACTCACGAACTGTGGGGTTTACGCTTAAAAAAAGTACCCAGATACCACATGATAAGCCTCGGCTCTCTACGGGACTAGGCCTCACAACGGCACTTTGTATACTTACTAGGTAATATTATAGAGTCGATATATACTATTATAGAGTTGATAGATATCCCTATATAGTCGGGATATACTACTGCAGAGTCAGTAGATACTATTATAGAATCAGATACTCTTATAGAGTCAATAGATACTACTATAGAGTAAACAGATACTACTATAGAGTCTGTAGATACTGCTGTAGAGCCAGATACTACGGTAGAGTCAGATACTACTATAGAGTCACTAGATATTAGTCACTCTATTGTGTGTAGGGTGTTTAGGTATATATGCCTACGCGGGGGTAAAAATATTTTTAGAGGGGGGTGATCAACAATTTTCGGAAACCTTTTAGATCAACTATTTACCCCCCATTTTCTATAACTTTTTGTACTTCTGCAAGCCTCTTATAATGTTGTTGACGGACAAATGGACAGACAAACCGCATGCTGGGCTTTCACAAAAGCTTAGTATTTGTCTATGTATATGTTATGTTTTTAAGAGAAGTTTTGAAATATATTTTTCGCCCGGGCAACGCCGGGTACTTCCCGCTAGTTGTTTACAAATGCCTAGTGTTGGTAGATAACACAGTTAAATAATTTTCACGGGAAGGCCAATAATATGATGAGGTTTTTCTTCATTAGAACACCATATTTTCAGAGGTCACTCACAACAGCCCCACCTAGTGGCAATGTCTCGAGCCACCACTGGTGGCGAGTGATATTTGAGTCAGTCCTGGTCAGATGTCGCAAATGGGTTTTGATTCCTTACCCATACCCGTACCCGGCCGCACCAGGGTCACAAACGGGTACCCGTACCTGGCCGGGTACGGGTAGCCGGGTATCAGGTAGGGTACGGGTATCGGGTACCCGGTTACGACCTCTGGTCCTGGTCCCCAACCCTCCCCGCCCCCACACTCGTCAGTGTGGTTAAGTATGAGCAAAGAACTCGCATGACTGACATGGCATGGGGAAGCCATCCAGCATTGGATTCACAAAGGACTGGAAATTATGAATATTAGTGACTAGGCTAAGATTATCAATTCACTACCCTTGGCCTAATTTAATCACATTTGGCTGTTCCGATTTGAATCGGCTTCGTAATCCAACATATCATGGGCCACATTGACTTATCCAAATGACGAATGTAATGTTTATGTTCCAGAAGGGCTCTCTCCGGTGATCGCAGTCGTGCCCAAAATAAAAATCAACATTCAGGACTGGGGACTCGAGACTGACCCTTCAGCGTCCGCCATGGAGGTTAAGCGTTTTATTATATATTTTTTGCTTGTGCTGCATATTCATGTAATCAGAAAAGATGGTAACATGTTCAATTGTTCACAGGAAACGGAAGAGGAAGGGTTTTCCCAATCTCTCTTTGATGAAATGTAAGTGTTACATGTGCTCCTCAGATTTAAAGTTGACAATATAAATATTTTCCCACGCTATATTGTGCTGACATTGGTGATGGTTCATCATCACCATCATCAGCTATGGTCGATTAACCGCTGGATGAAGGCCTCTCCAAGCTGCAGCCTTCCAAATTGGATCCTGCAATATAATAATAGAGCACAGATAGCGTGGAAAAACCAGCTGAAATTATAATGTTTAAAACGTAGGCTTTCGCGGCCAATATTATTAATAATAAAGTTTTTTTTGGATTAGATTGTGTAAATATTTATATTATAATTTCAGCAGTTTTTTTTCCACGCGATCTAACCCAGAAACCTTTATTATGAAATATGCACATCGAGATTGCTTTACAGACTCAACATGACGGTGGCTCTGCTCAATTGTGCCATTTTTGTCTATTTCAGCATTTCGAAGAAAAAGGTGCATTCTTCTGAAGAAGCCAAAGGTCATTTTGGTCACGAAGTTAAAATAAAAGCGTATTATAATTGTTGTACATAACACATAATAGACACTCGCATTCTAAATGGGCAAAAGCATAAAATATACTGCAGCTGCTAGTTGTGAACATGTGTGCACGAGAATGTACTGTCATATTGTTTGTGTGTTTGCCTTTAGACTTGGTGGGAGTTGGTGAGGGCATGATAATTAAACCCCCCAGTGACAGAGAAGAAGTTGTACAGCAGGTGAAGTATACATTTTAAAAAAAACATCCCATTACACTCAGTTACAAGATACAGTGTCTATTGTAATAGAATTTTACAATGTAAAAAGTATATATTTTATCTTAAACATTACAATGTAAATAATTTCAGGAAATGGAACCAGATTATGAAGATTCTGGAATCAGCCTCATATCTGGAAATATGGTGTCGGTGTATCGCCCGCTGGCACGTACTTCTGAAAGCTCAGCTGCTGAAGATGAAAGTCAAAGAATGCTCCAGGCTGGAGATTGTATTGCAACGAAAAAATTCAAAGATTCCCACTATTCTCCGCATGCCTCTCCTATCAATATTCGATTTGGGGTTTCCGTGCCAGCTGAAGATGTTCCTGCAGTGAGCATTTCATCAGAGAGTGCTCCAAACACATTTTCGTATAAATGCACACCCAACGATGTTTTTCCCAAAGTTTATACATCGAATAAAGTGTCCGATGTCCTTGGTTCGAGTGAGAGTACACCAAGTGATATCGCTGCCGTGCCTACAAGACCTGAGAATCTATCGATCACCCAGGAGAGCAAGGAGAGCTCCATGACAGTAATGGATTCATCAGACAAAGCGATGAACACCTTGAACACGATTATGGTTGATTCTAAAATCTCCGCGGCTACATTACCGTTAGTGAACATCTGGAAAAATGGGAAAAGTATATATTTGGAAGACGCAATTGAAACTAATGTGCCGAAGAATGAGAAATTGAGAAAGTATGCAAAATACAAAGAAAGAACTGATAGCTGCGCTGAAAATGCTGAAAATACGAAAGTGGATGAAGTTACTACTTGCTTAAAGATGACATCGCCACTGAGTTGTCAGGAAGACACCATTGCTGATGATGCCTCAAACACCCCTTGTTCATTAGATGTGCTGTGTGGCGAGCATACTGCAGGACAAATGACTGAGAAGAATGCAGAGAGCTGCAGTGTTGAAGTGTTGCTGGATTCAACAGAATACTCAAATTTTGATTCACAATTTCCACCCGAAGTGAGAAAGTCGTCACGGTTGGCAAGAAAGTGGAAAGATGGCCCACCAACTTATTTCTGGAGAGGAGTCAAAAACATCAAAACAGAGACACGTACGTTGACTTGTGTGATGCATTCGCATGTATACATCGTCTATTTTCTTGGTTCTATCGGTAAGTCACATAGATAGAAAACAAAAATCTAAATTTAAAGCAAAATACCCACGACGCTTCGATCGCAACACAAGCGGTCTTCAGGTGGAGAGAAAAGAGGGGGCAAGCCTCCAAATGTAGCCAATTTAGATTTTAGTTTTCTAGCTACATGACTTTACCGAAAGAACCAAGAATATGAATTCCTGCAGTCACGAAAGTTTTAAGTCTAAAAATACATCGTCTATTTTACATCTAACAGCTATTCCCTCTCAATCGGTTTTCTTTGAATAATTTATTCTTTGCAAGGGTAATTACAAATTAATCATTTGTGTTCATCGCCATCTACATACTTTTCATTTTATTTATGCGGTTGTGCGGTCTATGATGCGTTTTTGGGTTGAGCCGCGTGTTCGGCATGATGTCGGACATTTGGCTGCACGAACAGCGCGTGGTGCAAACTAACAACGCACCGGAGAGCAATAGCTTCGATTAGTTTCTATCATAGGCTTGTGGTAATAACTTTTGTAGTTTATATTTGTAATTTTGTATTTTTATTATTATTTTGTAACCGTGGTTGCCCTTGAAACAGAGGCTTGTAATCTCAACGGGCTTTCGACTAGTCGTACATGTTCAGAATATTTTTGGCCAGGAGATGGCAGTGTATTCTTAGACTCGTGTGTGGAGGTTGTTTTTGTGGGTTTCCGCTGGGTACCCCCCAGCCTTCCACCCACATGTCAAACAATATTGGAATTGGCAAAAACATCCCAATACAGGACCCTCATGAAATAGTCTTGAAACTCTGTGAGGCTTTCCTGGATAAGTGAAAGCCAATTGTAGTATGCATTAACCCAGACTTCTAAGTCTAAGTTAACATTAAGGATTGTGCACTTTTTTTTCAATTGACAGCATAAGCACAATGAGCTTAAGTGGTCACGTTAAGAAGGGTATGTGTCAATCTTTCATATATTGGTTCTTTCGGTAAAGTCACATAGAAGGGAAATAATAAAATAATGAACATAAATCATATTAAAATACAATTCTCACGACGTTTCGGCCACAACGCAAGCAGCCGTCCTCAGGTGAAGAATAGGTCTGTCGGAAAGACAGCGTCTGACGCTGTTTTTCCGACAGGTCTGTCTTTCCGACAGACCTGTTCTTCACCTGAGGACGGCTGCTTGCGTTGTGGCCGAAACGTCGTGAGAATTGTATTTTATTATGTTGTATTTTTTTAATTGTATTATTTCCCTTCTACGTGACTTTACCCAAAGAACCAAGAAGATGAATCCCTGCAGTCACGAAAGCTTTAAATCGAAATTTAAGCTTTCATATATTTGTAGCGTGGTGGTCTCGAAGTAATTTAATGATGTTTCGTGCCTAATATATTTATGTAAGCTTGTACAGCCCTTTTGCCAACCCACTGCTGGATGAGGGACAAGCCACGTGCTGCACCACAATGGTTGGTGATGGTGAAGGAATGGAGCACACAAGTCGAGAGTTACAGCAGTGGGTGTGTCTGTGCTGCCCACTGCTTACCCACCTTGTAGCCTCACAGCCCGATTACAACACACTTGTGGTCACCCATCCAAGCATTAACCAGGCTCAACCTGCTCAGCTGCTGGGATCTGATGAGATTGGATGCATTATGGGTGATTAGGTCCAAGCTAAAGCTGTTTAAATTTCGATTTAAAGCTTTCGTGACTGCAGGGATTCATCTTCTTGGTTCTTTCGGTAAAGTCACGTACAATGGAAATAATAAAATAAAAATCATTCAGACTCTGTCTCAGAGTCATTCGGACTCCTCGACAGACCTGTTCTCCACCTGAGGACGGCTGTTTGCGTTGTGGCTGAAACGTCGTGAGAATTATTTTATTATGTTCTATTTTTATTATTTTATTATTTCCATTCTACGTGACTTTACCGAAAGAACCAAGAAAATAAAGCTGTTTAAGTTTGTATTGTAATCCATGTGAGCACTTGTTGTTCAGCAGATGACTACGTGAACGCGTGCAACATTAAAGGCGAGACTCAACTTCATTTGGCAGCTTTGAAAGGTCACTTGTCAAAGGTGAAATCTTTGATTCAGAGTGGATCAGACGTCAATGCTCCGGATTATGCTGGTGAGCTTACTGTGTTGTGATACATGCTTTGCTCGTGCCAAAAAATACATCATCGCATGTGACATTTATTTTATCTACTTGGAACATACTGTCCATTTGACTCTCGTGCCTCTGTGTGCTGTGAAGAAGAGCCACTGCCTGAACGTTGCCTATTTTATCTTTTTTATTTTATGAATGTCATTATTTTTGCCTGTTTAGCACTGGCAATGCAGTATCACTTAATAATTTGGCCATAACATGGCATTTTTCAAATGTTATACAACTGAGAAACACATTAATGCATTAGCTCTAGCCTGTAACGAGAGGTCACGATAACTGTGGTGAAGATAAATACAACTTTAGTACAAAATTGTGTAATTCAGGACGGGACAAACAACTGACAAGGGTTGCCCAACACGTGGTAATAAAAAAAAATCCGTCTAAATAATAAGCCTTTTCCACCAAGACAATGACATCACAAGCCTAGTACGTGCCTTGCCCACCCTGCAGTTCACAATATACTTTCTGAGGTTAAACGCATTATAGAAACATTGTTTACAAATACGTTCTCAGTTTTACGAATAACTTTGTTTTTACTCTTAAGGTTGGACGCCACTGCATGTAGCAAGTACTCATGGGTTTGTGAATGTAGTTCTGGAATTGGTCAGAGCCAAAGCAAAGATTAATTGCCGTGGCTTGGATGACATTACCCCTCTGCACGACGCTGCCAAGTGTGGTCATTGGAAGGTAACGGTGCACCTTCGACGTACAATTTTCCTCCTTCCCATATCTGCCCTTCCACCTAACACAAATAAAAGTACAGTATTCTTTTTACATCCCGTAAGCCACACGGCCTTCTGGGAGTGCATCATTTCAATGCCATTCAACATGGACCGTGAAAAAGTGTCACTGCCCAAAAGATTGCCTGTAATATACATTTCCTTTTAAGGCAGCGTTATTCAATGAATGTAATGTGTTCATGAATGTGTTCAGTTTTTTTTAATATTAAGCTTGCAATACAGTGTGTCCGAATAATGTGTTTATATTGTGGTTGTGTGTGCAGGTGGTGCAGTGCTTGCTGGAGAATGGCGCAGACCCCCGGATAAAAAATGCTCACGGCAAAACCGCCCTCGAGTTGTGTCAAGATGCCAGGGTGCAACATCTGCTGAGTACCTGGGCTAAAGCACAGTGCGCCGATGGCGACCAAACGAGATTACTCGTGGACGAGCCAGCCCGTTTCCCTGCAGGTGAAGCTAGTAAGGAGCCAGTGACCGCCTTTAGGGGAAGTCACTGCCCTGATACTGGCAGCAAATCTGCTAGCGAGGTAGAGATCAGACGGAGCTGTGATGGGGCATTGAAGGACCACTGTCCGGAAGGGAAGACATATCCAGTGAAACCAGGAAAGAAGAAAGGACACAGACATTCAAGTGATAAACAGCTCCATCTCATTCAGGTACAGGTTTTACACGGAGGTGTTAGTTACTAAATAAGGGAACTTGCCCAAGGGGCCAATCAGCTTGTGTGCTGGATTACGAGAATTTGAGCTGGTGACACCTTGGGGAGGCTAGCCGTGGATATACGATAATTGCTGTATTGTACCTCAAATCTTTAAGTGTGTTTATTCATCAATATGGATGTAATGATTCATTCATTTATTAAATGGACTCCTACGCACAGCAATACACACGTACAATCATGAGTACAATTGCAAGTATTTACAATTTCTGTATCTTTTCAGATACACAAATGTTACATTTCTTTTAAATGAAATAAACAACATAATTGAGGGGAAAAAATATTGTAAAATAAGATGTGTTTTAAATATGCATTCTTTAGTTGCTGGGGGTCAATCGATATATGACTTGATCAGCACATACGTGCTTTTAAAGCTCTGGGGAGCGAGGTGTAGTGGTTAGCGCACTGCCCTACGAACCCGGTCAACGGTCATGGCCAACATCACTGGTGAATGTCTTCACCGGTCCCAGGCCACCGATACCACCGGTATTTTGACTCGGCCTTAAATTAGTAACTGGTATGTAACATCATCACTGGGAAAACAAAGGCAGCATCCAATCGTGTGCCATGCTGGCCTTAGTAGGTGCTCACTATCGGCGTTTGTGCCAACAGTCCATTGAAAGCTACGTGGGTGATCTTTGTCTTTGCTTTGTAATGAATGCTACTTAGGTTTTTAAGGAGGCTATAAAAGAACTTGATGATATCGAGGTCACCCTGCAGTCCATAAAGTCATGGGATCTTTCAGTGACTGGAAAAGCAGGTACAATTTCACATCAGTTTCTTCATTTGTAGAAAACACGTCTTAAAACATGAATGTTTTTTGAAACTTGTGACCGTACATGTATCACACTCCCTTTTAAGCTGCAAGGTACGACTCGTGATAATTGTGTTATGCGGTAAAAAAAAATGTACTGGATAAAAATGGCAAATGTGATAAGGAACAATTATGTTGATTTGAAAGGAGATGTATTCGATAAGTTGTAATCATGGTTGAAGTTTATATGCAATAAGATAATAGGTTAACGCATTACATATGGGAAGTTTTACATGTGCAGTATAACTAAATTATTTTTATTTTAACAGGCGAATACAAACAAGCTGTACAGAAGATGCATTTGATGCTAAACACTTTGCTTCAACGTCAAAAGAAAGACTCCCATTCTTTGAGCAACAGCACGTAATGAGTGAAACGGCGTCTTTGACATTGTTGTTTTGAATCTGTATATTCAGTACCTTCAAAGTAATACTTTTTTTCCTCCTTAGAGTGCCATAAACTTAAATTAATTGGAGGCAAACATATTGTAACCCTTTACATTTGGCTGGTGGGAATGGTAGTTGCGGTGTTCTCCCTATCAGTCAAGCCTCATACAAGTATTTAAAAAAAAAAACATTACGTAAAATAGATTGAAAATTGTCAGCAAGAAAGTAGCACCTTAAATGTATACGAACCATTTGTGTATATTTTAAAATGCAAATGTGTGTATTTTAAAATGTGACGTAAAATTACAAACGGTAACTCTTTTTTCACATTGCCTGCTTTGTTTACATTTAGAAAGCACTCAAGTGTGTGCCGAGCCAAAGCGAATAGTGAACTGTGGGATCTGCTCATGATTCGCAAAAAAAAATTTATGGAACGACTCAAAACTCACAGGGAGCTCAGCTTCAGATACAAGACTTTCCAGCAAGAACTTAAACAGCAGTCGGAGTTTCAGCAGCAGACTTTGGAGAGCGGAAATTCTCAGGAGGAACAAATGCCCTCGGCATCGGGAATGACTGTGGAATCGAGTGACTTTGCTCAGGTTCCGAACGGCATTGTGCAAGCAGAACAACAACAAACCACGGAATCATCTGTGGTCATTCCATGTACTTCGGAAAACACGACCGCTCCGCCAATCACCGATTATGCAGTGCAGAAGGACAGAGCTACTATAGTGCAAGAAGGAAATATGACTTTTGATTCTGAGGAGGTGGTTTATATCCCCGATAGTTTGATCAGCTGTACACAGACAAGCAGCGGCCAGAGTTCAGCAGCGACACATGAGCCCTGTAACAGCCAAATGCAAATACTTGCGAACGGTCTGTCAGCGGGAGCACAAAATGAATACGTATCAGATAAGTCGGCTGTCGTTCTTCAAAACACACCACAGATTTTAAGTGTTACAAGGCATCCTACAGATGAACATGACTACACCCGGCTGCCCGGACAGCAAAAAGGGGGCGTAGAACGTCAGGATGCGGACGTGGAAGTAGTTATTCGAGCTGCACCGGGAGAGGTCATCATGCGGCCAACTGAATGTCAGACAGGTGTCACGGGAGAAAGCATTCCGTCGTTTCTCAGTTATCGACAGCTCGTTAATCAAGGGGTTTTCCAGCCCGGGAAAGATGTTCTCTCCATTCACGTGAAGGTAATACGCACAGTGTTGAATGCAATTACATGGACATGCAAGTGATCACAGTTAGGCATGTAGTGAATCGTCGATTAAAAACGGATTACTCCACAAAATGTATATTGTGTCATGCGCACAAGAATCAATTATTTAGTTTATAAACATTATTTGCAGCTTTGCAGATGACCAATTAACCCGGAATGTGCCTGAACGTGTCAGATCTCGGAAGCTAAGTAGGTTTGAGCTTGAATAGTGCTTTTATGGGTAGCCACCATGCAGTAAAAAAAAGTGTTACAGGCTTGCGGGTCTATATGAAGGGAAACACAATGTAAGTTGCACTGTGCTATGCTGCCACGCCTGTGATCCCCACCTTCAATTCACACTGGTCACCGCGGTGAAGTATGGTAAAATAACTTCCCCACGGCTTGCACGATGCGAGAAGCCCTCGTCCAGCAGTGGATTGACAAAGGGCTGTACACGTACAAACATACAATTAGTCCGATGGAGTGAAATAGACGGCACAAACAAAATGTAGCATTGGAAAAAACGTAAGAAACGGGACAAAGGACACCCGATTCTTGAAAAATAATTATTGAAAGGAAGAGTTGCCTTGAATCATGACAGTTCTTCAAATATTCCTGGTTCTTTCGGTAAAGTCACTTAGAAGGGAAATAATAAAAATAAAACAATAAAATTCTCACGACGTTTCGATTCCAACACAAGCAATCAGGTTTTCACACATGATGATGTAACTTGTGTTGCAATTGAAACGTGAGAATTTTATTGTTTTATTTTTTTGGTTTATTATTTCCCTTCTACGTGACTTTACCGAAAGAACCAAGAATATGAATCCCTGCAGTCACGAAAGCTTTAAATCGAAGTTCTTCAAATTTGGAAGGCTGTGGACCATGTCATAATATTTCAGTGTGCTCAAGAGTTTAGTTCACAGCGATATTTTTTGTGGCCCAATTATTAAATAAAAATAACTTGTAGAAAGATCATATTTACTCGTGGTGGCACAGCGGTTCGTGCATTACGCTGAGTCTGATTCCCAGCCACATTTGACACTGGTGGACGACTGATATCTGAACTCGTCCTTAATCCACCTTCACCAACCCGCACTGACCAGCATGGTGGAGTATTGTCACTCAACTCAATTGAGCAACACACTGGGGAGTCCTTAATCCATTAGTACATTGACTAAAGGACCGTATAAAATATAAAACAGGATTGTAAAACAATATACAGGATTAGCAGTAACCATTTGTGGAATAATAGTGATATGCGTGTGCATGCCTCATTTCACAGGGCACGGTGCATTATGCCACTTTGCTGATGAATGGGACAATCCTGACGCCACAGCTGGTCATGTACAAATCCCCAATGCTGTGGCATAAGGCGCTCTTGGCAAGCAACTCCAACCCCAAGTGGAGCGTTACTGCTAGCGTGGTACGTGCGTCATCGCCACGCTCTAAGGAGCATGCCATCAATATATCTTTTTCAGGGTTGATGAGATTTGCCGTGGTCACTTTTCCGATGCGGTGTGCGGACGTGTGCCGCTCTTTGTTTGCCGTAGCTTGACGCCGGACGTCACGTTAAAAAATAAGAATAGGTGTTTACCCTTTATGGCAATAAAACAGTTGTTAAGATGATAATTGTTTTTTTACCCTTCTATCTGGCAACAAAACTGACACCTTTTTTACAAGGAGTCATGTTTGCATAGACCACAATACCTGCAGTCATAATGCAAACAAAAAACATAACTCTGATAATGTATGCACTGTCCTTGAAGTTGATTGGTCCACACCCGAGACAGCTTTCCTTAGACCCTAGTCTCACATGGGTTGGACCAGATGACGCCTTTTATTTTATTATTTCCCTCTACGTGACTTTACCGAAAGAACCAAGAAGATGAATCCCTGCAGTCACGAAAGCTTTAAATCGAAAAAAAACATGATTGCCAGAAAGGGTAAAGCTATTGTTCGTCTTTCATCATTTTTAATACTGGCAAAAAGGTCCCACAGATATTGAAAACTCGTTTCTTGAGAACTGTTTTTTGCTGTTTAGTTTGTAGTACTTCCCCCCCCCCCACACCTCCGATTAGCACTGTTGTCTAGCCTACGTGCGAAAGAAGTTCAACGTGCACACAAACACGCGGCACAACCCGAAAACACATCGGAGAGCCTTGCAGCAACAAACGCGAACACCTGCACAGTAGCAAGGCCAAACGCTTTGAGATGAGTAATGTTAAGTGTCTGGTACCACACATGTGACATTCAATACCAGTGCACTTAAGAACTTGTCAACATCCCATCGGCATCGCCCCAACGCCGAGCACACATCCAGTGTTTGCTCTTTTTAGATCATGGCGGTGCAAACGGTGTCAATATAAATATTGCTTTGGTTGACTTTGTGAAGCCTTGCTCATGTAATTGCCTTCTTTCAGGTATCGTACGAGGGAAGAATGATGTCAAGTTATGCTAAACGTGAAAGCTACCCATCCGCACCTCTGGCGATTCCAAGCATTGCAGTTGCTGTTTCGACATCGAATACAGCAAACATTGCTGCTCGTGCGTATTGAATTATGTTGTGAATACAATGCCATGTATGTGTAGTTGGGAGCAACACTATTCACATAACAGTACGTAACATAACACAACCTTCAGTTTCATTTATTTGGTTTAGCTCTGTGAGCCATTCGGCTCTTGAATCGGGTGCAACTGCAACAAACAAAAACATGAACAAGAAAACATCTTAAAGTGACTATGTGACTATGTGCAAACAGATAATCCAAGAAAAGACAGCAAAATATTGCAGAAAAAGCACCGTACACCAACGCTGTGTGCAAAAATCCCAGTGGGATGCAAGTCAAACAACAATAACCACAAGACAACTTAGATTAAGGCCATTAGTCTAACTCCGTACTACAACAAACAAACATGGCCGAACCTAAAAACTTTTCGAAATCACCAAAATAAAGCCATAAAAGCAATCTAACAGTGATCATAGGAACTGTGACCGAATTTTCACCATAAACGACATGTACCACCAAAACCCTGCAGCCATAGCTGGCTGCATGAGTCACTCCACAACAGCAGGAGCATCAGTCGGAGTATCACAATTTTTCAATGCACCTTTAAGATCAGCACACTAAATCAAAACACACATCATACTTTGCAACGGTCATCCGGAGCGAAACATTTTATTTTATTTTAGGCCACTGAATAGCAGTGGCAGATAGGGGTGTACAACTCCTCTAGAGCAGTTTTGAGTGAAGATACAGGGGCCGCGTAGCTAGTTAGCACGTTGGAGTTTCGTTCGTTATCCGGTCCCAGGTCTCGAATGCCCATCTAACCACGCTACGCTAGAACTAGACACGATTCGCTATCCCGGTCCGGACCACGAGCTGGGTCCCGGACTGCGTGGCTAGAGGCTTCTTCTCCCCGACGTGGATCTTCCAACACCAACACTTGAAGAACCCTAAGCTCCTCACGGAGCTCTCGTTATATGCTTCCAGGCTTTTAGAGCTCCTTCTCGAATGTTCCCGAGAGCTCTTCGGGACCACGTGACCGCCCCTCGGCCCCCGTCCACCGGTGGCCCCCCCCTCTAGTATCGTCTGGTCACGTGACAACAGGTCAGCCAGAGTGTCGTGCCCCAGAGTAACCCTGGCTGGCTGACGCTCGCTCCCTCACTGGGAGCTGGCACCGCACGTTGCTCGCGGTGCCTCCACGCTCACCCAACCACCGCTAGAGTTGGTACTGCAGCCCGTAACCCGGGCTGCCCGGAATCACAACGTTACCGGCCGTGACTAGGGGTCGGCACGGTTTGAACCGACTCAAACTGGTTTCAAATTGAGCAATCCAAACCAAACCAGCGACGACTGAACCAAACCAAACCAAAACCAAACCAAACTAAGCTAAACCAAACCTCTTAAGTTGGCTTGAACCAAACTAGTTTGAGCCGGTTCCACCCTGTCCGAGCCAAACCGAGTCGGTTTTCGTAGCCCCAAACCAAACCGAACCAGTTCAAACAGAGCCAAACCAAACCGATTTGGTTCGGTTCAAACCGCGGTTTGGTGGTTTGAGCCAAACCGTGCCGACCCCTAGCCGTGACTTCGCAAGCCCGGCACCATAAAGTGACAAGTACAGTCACTACATATTGTTGCTTAAGGAAGTAACTTGATTGCATCGATATGTTATTACTGCATCCCCTCGCCATCCGCGGTATTTACGTATCCTTGCGGCAAAACACTTTGCTAACCGCGGCACGGAGTTTTGTGTATTAGCGGTTGAGCACTGCGACCGGCACCTGTAATTTGAAATCACCCCGCAATGTGTTCCCTCCGTGCATCTTCTCATCTCCCAGCTCCTGCCACCGCTCTCTTCCCACCACCAGGTGGAGGTGGGGTGGGGGGCAGAGCCCCTCTTCCTTCGAACAATCGCCCCCCCCCCCCCCCGTTATTGAGGCTTGTGAAGCCGACTCGTCGTACTTTAAGCAAGGGGACAAATTATATCTTTGTCTAAGGCTTGTGGATTGGATTGCATTTAGTATTAATATAATAATGTACACACAGGCTTACAGTTGTACGTGGTATTTCATCTTCCCCATTAGTGCTTACATGGTTTAGGTGAAAATAATTCGTGAATAAGCACGTTCCTGAATAACCCTTTTTATGTGTGTATGTATGTTGAACTTCTTTCGGTGTTAGATACAACTTTTTGCATTTCTTTATCGCATATTGTGACATCTCGTCTGGTGTGAACTTTCTTTATGGTCAACATCCTTTCTGAGTCACCACGTCAATTATCAGTTCAGCCAAGCATAATTAAATTTACTCATTTGTCGATTTACTCAAGAGTTAAATGTCTAAACCAGTCGGATCCGTGTGATGAATGTGGGATGATTAATGCATCCAATTTTTTTACCCATACAATTAATGATATAATGTCTTCTCTAGGTCTTTATATCTGGCATTTATGTCCACAGGTCTTGCCCAAGAGACACCTATCTACAGTGAGACTCAGTCTTGCACTAAACCCAGGGATGCCCCCATCACTAAATACTTTATTTTGCCATCGCCAGACTGTAAGTAATAGCTCTCACTTTGCACAGGCTGATTAACATTTTCAGTTAATAGTGTACATAACCAAATTTAATTGTTATTTTAGCTTATGTGTAATTTCTTTGCAAAATCTGCACACCCTTTCACATGTTTTGCACAACTTTGTTTATTACAGGTGACCTCACTGGATGTGAAGGCTGTCAGATATTCACGTATCCAAAGAGGATTCTGCTGGTACAGAATTCTGAGCTCTGTCCCATGTACTACATTAACGACCTGTTTAATAACCCAGACAACTGGGATTTCCTATGCAGCGAAGGAACCAAACACGCTGATCATACCTCAACTCAGCTTTCCAGCAGCATGGAATGCTCTTAAATTGCGAGCAAGCACACAAGTAGCGGACATGCGGCTCTTTCTTCTTGAAGCACCGCTTCAATCAGCAGCCAATGTTGCTAACTAAACATTTAATTTTCATTTTACTCCACTCGTCCTCTTCATCATCAGGCATGGTTAATGGACTGCCGGTGAAGGCCTCCCCAAGGCAAAATATGACTCCGCTTTGTTGATCGTAGGCCGCTATGAGCAGTGCCGAGTGTTTTTCAGGGCGTCGAGGATTTGGGTTGTAAGTGCTGGTGGGCGTGTGATTCAATCCATCTGCTGTATGATCAATTCAGGTGTCTCATGAACACGATGAGCTGTCTGCTGTTAGAACGAGGGTGCTATGAAGTCTATCCTCCGTAACTGCCGGTCTTTATGGGGCGTTGGGGCCAGGACCCCACCACAAATCTGATCGACCAGTTGCCACTAGCTTTGTTCTTTTTGGGTCAGGTTTGATGGGAAATCTGTTGCTCACACAGAGCGTGAATGTTGTTAATGCCAGTTCATTGCATATTTATTTACAACTGTTCTACAATGTAAAAGCCAGATGTGTGTAGTTGATGTGAAAATTAACGTCTTTTTTCAGATGGTTATAATGAGAGATTGATTACAGCTGGGTCTGTCCCAGTTGGCGATCCAGAAAATATTTCCGCACCCGTCACACCACATCTAGTATACCTTTTACCTGGCTGTGCCGACTAGCAACATACTGTACCTTACTCGACTCTGCCAGTGACCAATAAGGTTTTCAGTTAAAGTAAGCCCTGGTGAAGAGCATAGTTTGTTGTTAGTGCTTAAAACTTCAGTTATGCATTACTGTTTATTGCTCAGTTCTACAAGTGTTTGCAGTTGGATGTTGAAACAGATCCATTAAAATGCGATTGAGCAACGTTTTACGAGCGGTTTCACCTCTGTTACTGATTGATAAAATGTGTGTTTTAATTGTGGTGCTTACTTTAATTGCAACTGTGTGAGTTTTACCCTTGCTGGCATATCTGGCTGTCTTTAACTCAAACACACCGCCAACAGAGACTCAAGATGTCAGAAGGGACACGAATAATATTTGCTTAGGTACATCGCCGTGTCCAATGCCTGCAATGTGTTGGATTCATAGGTGAATCGAACGTGTTATGTTTATTGCTCTTGCATATAAAAAAAAACTCACCGTTTTTTTAAGCCATTACCATGAATGCAAAACACTTGATCACCATAATTCCATCAGGCCACGTAACATCGGTTGTAAAGATGAGAAAAATAGCAATGCATGTAGCTGTTACATGAATACCGAAGCCAGCGATGGTAAAGCAAAAACTTAAGCATTGAGTGTCAATGAATCTTAGAGGATGAATGGTTGACAGTCTAAAGCAGGGGTCGGCAACCTGCGGCTCCGGAGCCGCATGCGGCTCTTTTGAACCTTGACCGCGGCTCCGGGGCGGATGCTAGCGAGGGGAGGAGGCGCACTGTGACACCTGCTCTGGCGTTGCCGCTGCTGACAGGTCGCCGCTCCGCTCCACACTGCCCGCCCGGTGACAGGCAATAACGTTGCCGTTGCTTTGTCACATGTTTGGAAGAAGTAAAAACCTTCCTGGGCAGCAAAGAGCTCACCTTTGCTGAGCTGGAACAGCCAGAGTGGCTGGAAAAATTACATTTTATGGTAGACATGACAGCACATCTAAACACGCTAAATACAACCCTTCAGGGGAAAGGAGGCACAGCCCTGCACATGCTGGAGGAGGTTTTGGCATTCGAGCACAAGTTGACAGTGTTTGTCAAAGATTTACAGAGAGGTACACTGTCTCACTTTCCCTCTTTGAGAGAGTTCAAACAAAGTCATGATACGATAAATTTGGAATATTTCAAGTCTGCAATCACCACAATGCAAAGTTCGTTTGGGAAACGATTCTGTGAGTTCAGAGAGGAAAAAACGACATTATCCTTCCCTGTCACTCCCCTGGCAATCGATCCATCCCTATTGAATATGACTGCATTTGCAGGTGTAAGTCAACCTGATCTTGAGATGGAACTGGCCGATATAGCCGACAAAGATATATGGGTGTCCAAGTTCAAATGCTTGACCGCTACTCTTGAGGATGTTGCCCGTCAGAAGGCCATTCTGGCTCAGAATCATAAATGGAGTGATATTGAAAACCTTCCCAAACAGGACAAACTTGTATTCGAAACATGGAATGCCATCCCCAACACTTATATAAACATGAAAAAGTATGCATTTGGAGTCCTGTCGATCTTCGGCTCCACATATGTATGTGAGCAGGTCTTCTCCAACATGAACTATATTAAAAACAAACATCGATCACGCCTCACAGATGACAGCTTGCAAGCCTGTGTGAAAATGAAGGTGACGTCTTACAGCCCTGATGTGCAGACACTGTGCACTGAGGTTCAGGAGCAAAAATCCCATTAACCAGGTAATTTAGCTATTAATTTGTAAAAATATATTTTACATTGTTAAGTGAAAAAGTCCTTTTTTTATTCAGATTGACAGCTGACTGCACGATCCTGTATATAGCAATAAGGTAAGAAACAATATATGCAGTGTTATATTTGTTTTAAATGTTGCAATGGTTTTGCGGCTCCCAGTTTATTTTTTCCTTCGGAAACGGGTCCAAGTGGCTCTTTATGTCTTAAAGGTTGCAGACCCCTGGTCTAAAGGAACTAAATAACTTGGGAATGTGTTCAAGATCAGGATTGTTCCCGGATAGTGCTTAGATATGTTACTATAAATGGATGTGAAAGCTGGACAATTAACACCCTACAAAGCAAACTATAACCGAGATAAATACGGTTTTATGAAGGATATTTTTTGTTTTATGTACTGACCAGATGTGTAACATTACAGATAGCAGGGTACAAAACAATTAAATGTGTAGTGCTCGAACCGACACGACAGCTTCTTGTCTTTCCTCGTTACTTTATTTCGCGTATGTCGCTCAACATTCCTTCCTTCAACATCGCTCAATGTCCCTCCGCTCACGCCGATCCACAACTCCTCTCTCCGCTCGCTCGCCGCGTTCCGCCGGCCTCACTCGCTCCACCT
Organism: Lampetra planeri; assembly: GCF_965212315.1. NCBI lineage: Eukaryota > Metazoa > Chordata > Hyperoartia > Petromyzontiformes > Petromyzontidae > Lampetra > Lampetra planeri. The sequence continues at coordinate 1,721,504 of NC_136145.1, read as the reverse complement.
CACTCCTCAGTCGACTCTCCTCTCCACTCTCTCCGCCACAGTTTGGCTGCTCTTTATCAGCTCCGCCGTCCCACTCCGTCATAACTACACCAGCTTCTCTTCCCACGCTCCAACCGCTTCCTACTCTTCGTCGTCTCACTGTCACTCCACACTTCTCCACTGCTACCCTACACTTCTCCACTGCTACCCTATCCTGGTACTCACTCTGCTGCTCCGACTCTCCATCATCTGTCTCCTCCCAGGCGCGAACTCCCGTCTCCTCCAAAAACCCCTGACTTTATCCCCGAACCAATTAATTCCCAATTAATCTGGGCATCCCCCGCGACGCCACTCGCCACCCAGCCCCCGCTGCCACGTGGCATGTTTTTGCAACAACCCCTCTCGGCCAATCAGCGCCCTGCACCCTTAATTACCCCCTGTCACCTGCTACCATCAGATATCACGCCACCTCAATTGGGACAACAACAACGACCAGCCAATCAGCACCCTGTGTCCTCATTTGCTCTCACTATACGCCGCGTGCGCGCACACCGACTTCAGCGCGTGACGCGTATCTCAAGTACTACAAATGTATGATAATTTAATTAAAATAATGGCCAGTTACATTTCCTGGACATGTAATGACAAAACAAGGGAGTGAATACTGCGAAAATTCTCGGTACAGAAAGCCAGAGAAGATTTCAAAGCGACCCCAGCCCCAAAATAGAAGTCAAACTCTGCCAATGCTGCCTTGCTTCCGACTTGCAGCACAACACTGGTAACGAGTGATGTTAACTACCTCGCCTGGTATGCAGGAGGTCGTGGGTTCCATCCCGACCCTGACGCCTGCTGCTGTATATTTGGAGTTTTTCGGTGTATCTCGTCATCACGGTGGATAGGAGATGTTAACTTCCTCGCCTGGTATGCAGTATTTCGTGGGTTCCATCCCGACCCTGACGCCTGCTGTTTATTTGGAGTTTTTCGGTTTATCTCATCACGGTGGCTAGGAGATGTTAACTACCTCGCCTGGTATGCAGGTCGTGGGTTCCATCCCGACCCTGACGCCTGCTGCTGCTGTATATTTGGAGTTTGCGGTGTCTCTCTCCCCTTGGTGCCGTGGATTTTGTTTTGCTCCGGGTCCTCCGGGGTTTCCCTCCACATTTAAATACACGTGTTTAGATTATTTCGATGATTTGGCTGATATACATTTCCACATGTTAAGCCACTTCGTTGAGCTATCAGTTGTGGCCAGGTCGCTTCTGAAATAGAATCTAATAAGCTCAGTGGTCCTTACCTGGTAAAATAAAAAATAGTTTCCTTGTATTTGTTTTAGTGATTTGCTCACCTTTACTATACTTTACACTCCTACCGTGTCTTTGTATTTGTTGTTGTAGCGCTCTGACCCGCCCCTACTGCACATCTGTGAAAGAGCTTCATAGCTCATCGGATTCCTCCACGTGCGTGCATGTTTATTCGTTTCTGCGATAGAGCGAAATCGCAATTTATCGTGCGATATATTAGGTCCGCGATAATCGATTCAGTCCATCATAGCCCCCGGGGTCGGCATGACGAGCACCAGCGCTTGGAGAAGTTAACAGCGGTTTGTTTTATGGATAGACTTGTCCCCGCCATAACAACGTGGAATATCCACCACTGGCTCCGGGTTGTAAACAGAGAATGAGAGCCTCCTCAATGCTCATTTGAGCGGTAATTGTTTTCATATTGTTTACTTTTAATCGTATCGTTAAACATTGCAGCAAGGAACCCGATCACATTCTTCAATGTTACAGGTATATAACGATCAATATCGCGGAGTGTATTACAACAGCACGGCTTAGAATATTTAAACCTAAAGGGAGCCTACGGCAGTGCATGATTGACGTTGACTGCATTTTTGAACCGCAAACTGCGGGAGTCTCGTGGGATACGATGACGTGGGCTACGTGTCCGAGGAACGTTACCTTTTACTGGTAGGAACCTCCTGGTTACACCAGCCCACAGGGGATTATTGTGTCCGTCGTGCAGGGAGGGGCTGGGTGGGGAGGGGAGGGTGGGGAGGGGCTGGGTGGGGAGGGTGTGGCTGGGTGGGGAGGGGCTGGGTGGGGAGGGGAGGGGAGGGTGGGGAGGGGCTGGGTGGGGAGGGTGTGGCTGGGTAGGGAGGGTGGGGAGGGGCTGGGTGGGGAGGGTGTGGCTGGGTGGGGGGTGGGGGGTGGGGCTGGGTGGGGAGGGAGGGGCTGGTCACCCCGTGGTGCCCTTATAAAACTCAACGTTTAACCTACTCACGCCGGTTTGTGCCCGCCCTCACAGTCGGGCATATTTGCGGAATACACCACGCCGCCGTTGACCCTGGCCATTGACCGAGCAACCCAACGTTCCTACCAGCTCCCTCCGCAGGATAATGTGTTTGTGTTGAATCGTCCCTCGTCGTGTCAATGACATCTGGTGTACACGTTGGACTTCTCTCGCACCGTACGTAGCCGACCGTGCTCATCGGAGGGTGCGAACGCACTGTTGGATGTCCCAACAGAGTACGTATTTTGTCTACGAATGCCCTTGAATAACATTGGCGTGGAAATCCAATAGGCTGATGGGCAAATATAATTGGGGCTTCGGCAGGAGACGCTGCTAAGCAGCAGGTGCTGTGTATAGGAGTGGAAGCACGCGCGCCGACGGAGATGGAGCGAACATTGAGAGTTTCCATGAATGAGCACATCGCAGGGTCGTGAGAGATGGCATTTGCTTTGCAAGCCCTTCATCCCCAAGTGGAGTGACCTTGGATGAGCGTGATGATGATGGCAATGGACTCGAACATTGCAATCTTCTGTCCTGTACGCAGTGACGGGAAACCTCGTTATTTATATAATTACTCATTTTAAATTAATTGCTCACATTCCAGTGCGAGATGTTCCCCAAATACTGCAGCGGATTTAAACAAAGGCTTCTGCTCGTCGGTTTGACTTTTAAGTGTAAACGCATTTTAAACGGGATGGCACGGGCTCACATAGGCAACGTACGGAGCTAAAAGCCAGAAAAGTCAATAATGCTAATTGCAGGAATAATTTTGCTACATCCACCGCTCCGTATTTCACCCTCATTGAATCTTTTTTTTTAACCAACAAATTCGGAGGATTATAGGAATACCGTGCCACGCAATATTATCGGCTTGTCGATGTATGGGCGTGCTTTGCACTATAAGTGGCAGTGTTCCGGAAAATATCGAATTAGAACTCAGGGCCCCATTCGGGGCATTGGCGTTGCGTTTTGAAATACCACGCGGCCCTGCAGGGAAACTGGAACGCTAAAAGGCAAGTACAGACACCGCCTAATCACGGGTTAGTTATCCACGTGCGAAACAAGTTAAGATGATATTTTCCACAATCCATTCAATCGCGCGGTCTTCCGAATCTTACGAGCAGCGTTCAACGTATTCTACGTTGAACTTCTTCTGCACCGCACGCACCCAACCGTGCTAATCGTAGGTGCGGGGGGGTAAGGACAACAAACTAAACACTAAAACAGCGTTGGTTCCTCAACAGCAAGCAACCTGAATTGGTTTCAACAAACCTTGAACAGGATTCAGGCCTGCTGAAACCAACACTACCCGATGGTTATAGAACAAGGATCCCTCCCCGTGTTAAAAATATATGCGTGAGCCTTAGTTCGAGTGTGGAAACTGTACAACTGTAATGCACGGCAAACACGTGTGTGTTCATACACCAACGTTAGTATGGCCAAGGCGTGGCTATCTCGTTTCCTGCCTGCTCTGTGGTTGGGGGAGTAGGGTAAGATTGGTGGTTGTGTTTACCACATTGGTGGAAAAAACCCAAACTTTTCCAGCGGCAGGCATCGGGTTTTTTCTTTAATACAATTAAACCCGATTTTGGGGAATTAAAACCTGGTTTAATGAATACGAAACTCTGATCCAAGGCTTAGGCTGCTTCCTCGTCGGTGCTGCTATCGTACTCGGGGCAGTCGGGCACGGGGTAGTCGTAGAATGCGGCGGGCAGGTTGGTCGTGATGAACACGAGGAGCTTCTCCTGCACAATCGTGGGCGCCAGTGAGTTCCTTCGCTTGGAATGGATGAAGCCCATCGTTGAGAAGTTGGCGAAGGTCGGTTCTGCAATTAGAACCAATCAAACCGGATTTCTCCCAATCTCAGATGATCGGGATTAATATAAAAAGACAATTAAACCCGATTGTAAAAAAACCCGACTGTGCCACCCTTGGTTTACCAGTTTCACTGCGGTCTGAGTTGTCGGAGCTGGTTTGCACCCAAAGCCCTCTCGTCCTCCAAGACCTCCACGTGTCCGTGCTGGGGGTGTCTGCTACTTCAGCAGTTTTTTCTTGCCGTGGTTGTCCCACCTGATGACGATTGCTTGTGTTGCGATCTAAACGTCGTGATCTATTAATTTTCTACCTAAGTGACTTTACCGAAAGAACCAAAGAGTATGCATTCCTGCAGTTACGAAAGCTTCAAATCAAGATTGCGAGTGTATTATTTGGTGTACGACTTTATTATCATCGTCGTCGTCACCATCTTCACAATCCTGTATAGGCTTACCTCGTTAAATGCGGGAGGCCATAGACACAATTCAAAGGTTCACGACACTGTTAAACAAACGTGAAACGTAAGGCGGACATAGCAACGATAAGATATGCTTTGTTCCTGTTTATTCGTGGCTCTGCTGTGTTTAAACAGTACCGAGGAAATGCTGTGATGCCAATCTAGACACGCGTCTTTAGGGCGCGTGGCTGCGATTCATGTCCACGCGATAAACTGCTGCGTTGTGCGGTCATTTGTGAAAGCCAGGTCGCTTGTGTATAAGAGCTAAGTAGCTCAGTTGGCCTTAACTGGTAAAACACAAGTTTCTTTTCATTATACGACAGTGCTGTTTAAGAATTTAGAAGGGGGGAGTTGTGGTCCTTAAGTAGGGGGGGGGGTTTGCCCCCCCCCCCAACGCTACGGGACTGGATCATCAGCCGTAATCTATCCACTGCTGGTGTAATTCCTCTTTAGCCCACGCCATCGCAATCTCTCTTATGTAGCACGATCTGAACTCGGGGGACTGATCGTGAGTCATAACGATGATTGGTGGGCGTCACAACGTTCCCGGCACGTGCTTCAGGTCGCTCTCTGATCATGGGCCATCTGAGTTCGAATCAGGACCGCGGCTAACATCAGGAGCCAGCGTCGAGTGATGTATGAACTGATCCTGAACTTGACTCATCCCCCCCCCATCCCTCCAAGCCCGGTGCTGATCGTTGCCAAGCTTGTCATTCGGCTTTCCAAAGGCTACTTTTGTTTTGAATGTTTTCCAACATAACAAACGTGCATGAATGGTATTGGCCAAACATGTCAATGCAGGACCTTTTATAAAGGGCGTGATGTATTTACTCAAGGACCAATTGGGTTTCATAATCATGCTCCCAAATGGTACAATAACCCGGAATACATCACCACAATTTAAAGTCCGCTATGAACGCGCCGCGCAGTGCACGCGGTGTAAACGAGAGGCCGAGTAGCCAAACCGGTCGTACCAGTGCTGCGTGGGATTTGATGCGCGCGCCACATCGCAACACGTCCACCAAAGGACGTGAACCTCGTTCGCCTTCGCACCAATTAAAATTGTTTTGCCTCTCGGAACGTCAAAGTGTCTCCCCGCTCGTCTCCATCCATCGGCCCATCCAGAGGCACTGGTTGAACTTAATACAATTTTTTGTGGCTGAGCTCAGTATTTCTTTAGGACATGCACAGTCGTCTCCCAACGAAGTGGCACTTGTTTTAGAGACCCAGGAGATGTTTTTGCCACCTGGATAGATCATCCACTCATCCACTTAGGTAAATACTTATCCACATAAACCCCCTACTACCCACACCCCCTCTTTGTTTCTCCCTAATTTAGTTTAACTTTTACTGGCCAGGATACTGACAGGGTCAGGGTGTAACAATTACAACCACTGGACTAGGAGGTCATTAGTTCAATCTCCCATGCAGCAGTTGAAAAATTGGCGAAACTTCCTTTGACGAATTCCCCCCCCCCTTACCCAGCACCCTCCCCTCGTCCCTGGTAGATCGCATATGGTGGGGTAAAATATGAGTACTCACCTTCTAAGATTGTCTTTTCATCATATAAGTGTAGGCCAAAATGCCCTCTGGAGTGACTCTGTAGGCCTACTCTATTGGGAGGGCTTTTTGCCCGCAGTGGCGTGAGCGAGACTTTTCAGGGCTGCACCTTCAGCTGTGAACCACTTCGTGAGGTTTTGACGACACTATACAGAGTGAACCATTATGGATAACCCACGAACATTATAGACATGGGGATTCATTGTAAAAAAAACACATTATTTCAAAGCCTCTACAATGTCTACATGTCCCCCAACCAACAACCTCAGTACACGTATTAGCCAGGCGGTGGTGGTGGTGGCTATGCACGTGGCTGCCTGTAATCCAGCACTGTGGAGGTAGCAGCGAGGGTTGGTGGATTAACGCACAAATGTCGTGAAACTCCCTCGCCATGGGCATCAACGTGCTATTCCCATTGACTCGCCAGGAGCCTGCGGTATAGCACACACGTGGACTCCACCTGTGCCGTATTTATGGGATAGAGTGTTTCCCCTTCGCACGTGCGATTTCTCTGGGTGCTCCAGTGTCCTCCCACGTGTAAGCGCTCACGAATTGGCCGATGACACCTTAATATATAGAGGACCGCAGAGCCTTGGCAATTGCTGGTAGTGCCGGATCACCACGTGGCTGCCTTCTCGCTTGTCTGTGGTTCCTCATTGTGACTCTGAGTCATTCCCTCACGACGAGAATGAGGAAATTCTGTGACGGTGGGCGTCTTACAAGTTTAAATTATTACATTATTATTAATTTTCCTAACTCTCCTCTGCAAAGTAGGGACGGAGCCATCGTCTGCTCTATTCAGTCACCTGTTGAGAAGAGCATAAGACATGTCTATGATAAACTGTGGCAAGATGTTGACTACCTCGCCTGGTATACAGGAGGTCGTAGGTTCGATTCAGACACTGACGCCTGCTGTATATTTGGAGTTTGCACGTTCTCCCCGTGGTCGAGTGGATTTTTCTCCGGGTCCTCTGTGTTTTCCCTCCACATTTAGAATCGTGCGTTTAGAGCATTTTGCTGGTGGAAATTTCCACGTGTCAAGCCACTTCGTTGAGTTATCATTTGTGGCCAGGTCGCTTCTGAAAAAGAGCTACACAGCTCAGTGAGCCTTACCTGGTCAAAAAAAAATGTTTGTAGTTTTTAGTTTAGTTTAAAAACAATGGGGTATTAGTAAAAGAAATTGCGCTACACAATCACTCGTTAGCGGAACTGGGAAAAACGTCCCAAAGGGAGGGGGGCTCCTTTATGAGAGTCTTGGAACTGAGAGAGGCTTTCCTGGGTAAATAAAGGACATTATTTTTATTATTTTAATCACCAGCCATGGTCAATCCACTGATGGATAAATGCCCCCCCGCCCCCCCCCCCCCCAGAGCCGCCGTCGCCACCACCACTGATGGATCACCGCGACACACCAAAAAGCAGAGCCGTTTTCATCTCCCCATTATTATTATTATATTCCCTACTGTATTATACAATGGGTGTATTTACAGTCATCTTACATCATCAAACATTTAAAACTTGGAAGAAGAAAAAAAACACTGCTTTGTTTTTTTTCGGCGCTGGGCCGTAGAAACAACATGTCTGCGCGTTCATTCTCCCTGCCAGACATTGTTCACGTCCCGGATGCCACGCGTTCCATTTCTTCCGAAGAAATACAACACCCGGCGACAGGCCCTTCGTACGTTCGCACGTGGGTACAAGGAGCGGCCAACATCGGTGGCGAGCGATATCCGAAATAGTTTGGGTCCTTCAGTCGCCATCCTCCCCGTCGCCACCACCATCATAACCGCACTGACCAGCGTGGTGAAGTATGGTCAAACAACCCCCCACGATTTCGATTTAAAGCTTTCGTGACTGCAGGGATTCATCTACTTGGTTCTTTCGGTAAAGTCACGTAGAATGGAAATAATAAAATAATAAAAATAAAACATAATAAAATAATTCTCACGACGTTTCGGCCACAACGCAAGCAGCCGTCATCAGGTGAAGAACAGGTCTGTCGAGACGACAGAGTCTGAATGACACACCCCAGACTTGGAGCGTACATTTAAGCTGGGAGGGAGGAGGAAGGGCGCCTTGACAAAATAATTTGCATATCAAGAGGAATTTGGCATATTTATGGGAAATGCAGATATGCGATTAGTACTACTTGTGAAATGCGTAGGAAGTTTGGCGAGGGGTTTAAAGTTATGTTTTGCCCGTGCATTATGCAGGATTAGCAGCATCAAAGGGAGGGGATAGGGGGAAGCATTAATAAAGGGAAGGAGTGTTAATAGTCTGTAGCTGCAGTAACTAAACCACCACGTAAACAACTAAAGTATAAACTACATAGTATCATCAGTATACTAAATATACTCTCCACCCCACGAGTGACACGGCAGTGCTGTGCACGCGTGTCGTTCCGTCGCGTAGCGCTCGGTGTGCCGCGAATCGGTCCTGGGCCTCCCTTCGGTTGACTCAGCCTCAAATGAGTACCTGGTGCGGCGTGTAAACATCGCCACCCACTCCCTCGTGTGACGTGCTGGCCTTCATAGGTGCTCGCTAACAGCACTTGCCCCAACATTTTGTTAAGGCTATACGGGGGATCTTTGTCTTTTTTTGTTAGGCATGTGTCACATGACAGCTCTGGACTCCCTTGTGTACGAGATGCTCCATCTCAGGAAATTGCCCAGAGTGAATAGCTCAGTGGCTCGGCGGTAGAGTGAGCGGTTCCCAGTGGAAAAGTCGCGAGTTCACATCCTGGGGTAGATAAAATAGGTACCGCTTTGTGGGGAAGTCAACAGTGGTTGTCCTGTGGATAGACTAGCCCCCACCATGGGAATGTGGAATTTCCCCTACTGCCTCAATGCTCATTTGGCGAGGAAATGTCTCTGACATTTGACTTTGGGTTATATCCCGTGATAACTTTAACAGCCTAGACAACCGAACTAAGAGTGATGTACAACACTAAGGGGCCGTCCATAAATGACGTCACGCGATTTTGGACGATTTTTGACTCCCCCCCCCCCTTCGTCACACGGCGTCACAAAAAGTCAGACCCCCCCCTCAAATATGACGTCATAAAGCTCTGCCCCCCAAAACATTTAACATGCTTCAAATCGTTGTTTTATATTATTTTATTATTTCCCTTCTACGTGACTTTACCGAAAGAAACAAGAATATGCTTCAAATCGCTTTAAACTATTGTCATTGTAGTGCGTATTTAATGTGCCGATGCACTCTGATGTTGTAGGAGAAAACATGTATTAAAAAAGTCTATTTAATTAAGTAGAACGTGTTGTCTATATTTATTTAAAGTTGCGCATTTTGATGTGACGTCACATTTCTCAAACCCCCCCCCCCCCTCGTCACACATCGTCACAAATGTCTGACCCCCCCCCCAGGTGCGTTACGTCATTTATGGACGGCCCCTTACACACGCGTTCATACAAGCGTATACCCCTAGTGTATACACGTGCATTAACAACACGCGCGTGTGTGTGTGCATAACAACAACAACACTCCTACAACTACGCGTGTCAGTGCACGTGTATTAGTGCGCGCGCTTTAAACACCACTTGCCGGTATGCTGCCACGTGTCGGCGTTGGCACACTTTGCCTTGCGGGGCTGGTTGGCTGACCAGCACGGACCCTTCGCGATGTGTCTGTGTGTGTGTGTGCCCACCGGAGCCTCTGGGCATTAAGCGGTGGGCGGGTGATGTGATGTGTGTGTGGGGGGGGGTGTCGCTAGCGGCGTGCGTGCGGGTCTCTGGTATTGGATTACAGCGGAGGCAGGGGCGGTATGGTTACGAGAGAGCGAGGAGGGAGGCTTTTAGAGCGCCACCACAGCCAATTCGTGTGGAACAGTCGCGATCAGTCGGCCAAGGCCACCACCGGCTCGGCAGCTGGCAGAGAGTTCCGTGGGCAGCGCTCCGTTTGGCAGGGGGGTCCCGGCCGCTGCAAGGTTTGCGTTTGAGCGCTCAGGTAAGTCCAGGTGTGAGGAGTCTGCAAACTCCACCTCGGAGGGCAGTAGAAGCTCGCGGCTGTGTTTTTCTGCTCCTTGCCCCGCGCGCTTATCCAGCACTCTTGAAGCCAGGGTTGTTGGTGGATGACACAGATGAGTGAAATTCTGGGCTGCGATATCACCATCCCCTTAGCTTGCCAGGGTACGGCAGTACAGCAAGTAGGTTCATTTCTATCTTCACGGGGATCACACCTCTCCTCCCTTGCATGCGCATGTTCTATCCTGATACTCTGGTTTCCTCCCACATGTATACATTCTCATGAATGGAATTTACCAAATATCCCAAAATAGGATCACAGAACTCGGGCGATTCATGGCCCCCGCTTTGGCAGCCTTCCCGCTCGTCTGTGCAGCACTTTGCAAATATGTGTATTTTATTTATCAGTTTGGCAGGACGTCTGGCGTTACGCTGCACATACTGGGAGCTTATTAAGGCGCTGGACTGACATTGTGCTGGACAACACGAGGGGCAACACGACAACACTTCGGAAAGAGCCGCGCGGCACAATCGCGGAAGCGTTGCGCGGTAGTAGGTACGACCAACCCATGGGGTTTTCAATTCTCAGATTGACTGAAATGCGATGGCGGTGAGCTCATGTTGAGTGGCTTCTTTAGCAGAGGGGCGCACAACGCACGCAGCTTCTCAGATCTGGTCATCATTACATGGTGGTGATGATAAAATTGTTGTTGTAAAATTTTGACTTAAAACTTTCGTTACCGCAGGAATTCATCTTCTTGGTTCTGTCGGTAAAGTCACGTAGATAAAAAACAAAAACAAAAAAAATTCTAAAAGAACATTATATTATTTTAAATGTTATTTTGATTAAAAATTCAATATTAAAACATTTAAGTAAAATGTTATTTTATTCTTTAACAAAAATTTGTATTTAATTTTGTAATTTATTTAAATTTTCTATCTATGTGACTTTACCGAAAGAACCAAGAATATGAATATTGTTGTTATTGCGCTTCTTTACCCAGGAAATCCTCACGGAGTATCGTGACATTCTTTTTCAGGAGGGTCCTGCCACGTTTTCGCAGTATGGGCCCAATTATTGCCGTGTACTTTCCAACGGAGTCACTTGCAGATAACTCTTCCAAACTTTTTTCAAACTTTGGACGATGACACCAGCACACGATGAGGCCCCACTCTTGCGAGTGACCCTACGTGATCTGGAACGTCCGCCGTGAAGCGGGCGGCACTTGGTAGTTTGGTAGTGTTTGATGCGGGGGTATTCATCGTGGGGGGGGAGGGGGCGCTGGATTCGAACCGTGGGCCTCGGTAACAAAGGGGCGGACGCGGCAACCTCCGGGCAGCGTCACGGACATACTTCACCACCAATTGTCGCCCCCCTCCTCCCCCCCGCGTGGCACCTGGGGCTCTGTAACACCCGAAGTGGGATTTTTTTCTTTCTCAAAGCGGAGTGGCTGGATGAAGTCTCGCCCGCGTAGATATCGAACCCTTGACGCTCGGGCGTCAATGGTTCGATATCTATGCGGGGACCTCAACCATAAAACTGGAGAGGTCTACGTATGTATGTTGAACTTCTTTTGCGCCGTACGTAACCAACCGTACACCGTGTAGAGTAAATACATGTAGGATACAATCCCCCATATAGCCTGCAGAAGGGGGTTGGTGGCCAGCACTAGGCCCGGCCACCTTTGTCTCCCCAGTCGTGATGTTCACCCCACCGCACCTGGTACTCATTTTAGGCCGAGTCAACCTGGAGGACCAGTCCAGATGCTCATCAACGATGTTGGCCGTGAGCGGGATTAAAATTCGGGACAAGCGGGTTCGATGTGCGTTGTGCTAACCGCAGCACGACCGCTCCCCATGCGTGTGTTTACATACGCAGGATGACACGCCTGTTCCCAGAACGACACAATTCCACCCAAAGTCCAGGGATGGAAAAACAGTGCCAAACGTTTGCGTCATCAGACAGCTGTCTGAAATGTTGGCATAACATACATAGTGTAAAAAAAAACTAATTGGTGTTTAAGCAAGCAAAAGCCCATTGCTATCCATTAATATAGCATGCAATGCTACACTCTATGTATATTGCAGGCCACAGTATATTTTACAACTATTTTTGTAAATTGTGGAAATTAAGTCGGCTTCTTATTACGCCTTCACCATGGTTACAAATGCCATGGTCGCTTTGCTCCTTCATTGCTCCACCCATGTCTACCAGACTCACTGTTTCATCTCATTCACCATGCTTCAGGTCACCACAACTCACTCACTCACCCACCCATTTAATCACCCGCCCACCCACCCACCCACTCACTCAATCATTCACTCACTCGCCCGATCACTCACACACGCACCCACTCGCCTAATCAAGCAGTCACCCACACACCCACACACCTATTCACTCACTCACTTATCCACTCAACCATTCACTCACTCACCTGATCACTAACACACTTACATATTCAAACAGTCACTGACACACTCACCCACCCATTTACTCACTCAATTACCCACCCACTCAACCATTCACTCACTCACCCATCCACTCACCCACACACCACCACACTACAGGCTACACAACACGTGCCTCCTCTGCTTCGTCCCTCACACTGCTGCACTTTACAATTCCTTCCCGTCATCTCCTTTCCCAAGCTCCTATAATAATAACAACAACCTTGAATGTATATACGTTGAACTTCTTTCGCATCGTACGTAGCTAATTTCAGGAAACGTAGTAGCTCTGTATCTCTTACAACTGTGACAGTGCTGATTGTTGCTGGCCGCTGGATGTCTTTTGCCTGTGCTCAGGCCAAAACATCTCGCCACGGTGGCCACCTCGCCTGACATACAGGAGGTTGTGGGTTCGATCCCGACCCTGACCTCGTCGCCTGAATATTTGGAGTTTGCGTGTTCTCCCCGTGGTCATGTTTTTTTTCTTCGGGTCCTCCAGTTTTTCCCCTCCACATTTAGAAACATGAGTTGAGAGTAAACTAAACTACACTAAACAGTTGTTATTTAATCAGGTAAGGCCCACTGAGCTGTATATCTATTTTTGAGAAGCGACCTGTCTGTCACAAATTGTTATACATTTTCATATGATGATAAGCCACTTAAATTTCGATTTTAAAGCTTTCGTGACTGCAGGAATTCATCTTCTTGGTTGTTTCGGTAAAGTCACGTAGAATGGAAATAATTAATTTTATTATTTTATTATTTCCATTCTACGTGACTTTACCGAAAGAACCAAGAAGAAGAAAAGCCACTTCATTGGGCGACGATTTGTGAAAGCCAGGTCGCTTCTGAAAAATAGATATATAGCTGAGTGGGCCTTACCTGGGAAAACGTTTATATAGATAGATAGTTTAAAAGACATAGTTTTAAACAGTTAACCAATTGGTCGGCACGCACGTACGACATTAACCTCAGATGCTCCACCGCGCCTCCATGCAAATTGGTTGGCACAACTTTCCGTCGCGAACGTGGCCAACGGGTTTTAAATAGCCGATAACCCCCTCCCCCCGCACCTGCAGAATGCCGACACGTGTAGCGTTTCACACAACGCTATTTATACATGCGGCACGGTATATATATGTATTTAAAAAAAAACTCTACACCACTGATGGCGAGCCGTGTTCTGAGCAAGCCGTCCGAACGCAATCATTACACCTCCACAGCCTGCTACACAATACACAACAAATGCTGTAGTGTCACCTAATTTCATAGTCGGAGGGCGGGGGGCGGACAATATATCAGGGCGGTAGGGGTCACGACACACGCGATGTTAAACGAAACTTCAACTGAAAGTTAGAATGCCGAACAGAGTAGCGATGTGACCTGCTTGTCGACCCGTGCCTTCTTGCTTGGTCTCCGTGACCCCCTGTTCACGGTGGCTAGGAGATGTTAACTACCTCGCCTGGTAAACAGGAGGCCGTAGGTTCGATCCCGACCCCTGACGCCAGCTGCTGTATATTTGGAGTTTGCGTTCGAATAACCCTGCAGATCAATTTGGTGAATTTGGTTGAAAGTGAGTAGCTTGCGCGCGTGCATATCAGAGCACCGTGAAACTGCGCCCGCCTTTGAGAAGTTGCGCACAGTTTATCACAAAAGCTTTTTTTAAATATCTATTTTTGGCAAGAGAACGACATTGTCTCTGCAGCTACTGTGTGAATTGTCTCCGTGTCTGACACAGCCGTGCACTTAGGTGTTGATACTGCATAAATGCAAATTGTGACTCATGACAGGGCGTAATGTATTACACATTTGTTAGCATGAATAAATAATACAGTTGTACGCTTTATGTGCAGTGAAGTTTGGCCGTTATAATTTAATGTGCAAGGAAGCTGCTGCGGTGTAATGGTCAGCGCCCTGGACAGTTTGATTCCATCTCCTGGTGCGGCAAGTTTCTTAAATGACCACCCACCCCCTTCACCAGCAGTGTAAATGGGTGTTCCGCAATTAGTCGATCTACAAAAGCGTTAATGTAATGTGTTTTTTAATACGCTTGCATTTTGATTATTTATCCCGGGGAGCCACACTGAGTCCCAGAAAGATTTTTCAGTTCAGATTATTTTGAAGCACGCTGTGAGCCAAGGAGCTCTTAAATCGGGGTTAATCAACATAAACGATAATCCTACAAAAGTCACAGTTAGGTAAGTCAATAATAAACAATAACAGATAAGAGTAAAAAAATAGCAAGCAAATCATAATCGCAATAGGAAAATTCTCTTTTTTTTTAAGAAAAATTCAGTTAAATTATAGATTGTCATCAAATACCAGGAGGGTCCTACATTGGGTTTTTATTTTAAGATACTTTCAACTCATTAACGATGAGTTGTTTATGCAAGTGGGAGGAAACCGGAGCGCCCTGAGAAAACCCATGCCCGCGAGGGGGCAACGCTCGATCCCCATGCAGATGGACACAGATGGTGATTAGTCCGTTTTCTGTACTGCCTCCCCCTTGCGAGTCAGGGTAAGTGGCGCCTTGACGCTCACGGGGAGTTTGACAACTTTTGTGCTGTGATCCTCCAACCCTCGCTGCCTCCACAATGCTGAATTACAGGCAGCGTGGAAGCCACCGCCTGGCTAATCATTTACTGAGCCACCAACCCCCCCCCCCCCCCTTGTGTCTGTCATGCAGTCTGTTACTCCATGTACACAGGTAGTACATTAAACCTGACTCACGATGTGTGCTTTGGCAATGAAGTGCCTTTGTTGAAAAGTCATGATCGTCCTTACTCTTATAAAGCAGATGTGTGTTCTCCACTTGGCAAGAATCGTCAATGTTGACGCTGTTTGCCTGTTGACGTTCACCCAGAGTTACCATGAAGCGTGGTACCCATTTGGATCTCTCTCCGATCACTGCGGCCCTTCTTCGTGTTGTACAGCGGCCCGCGGGAGGCTTCTAGGCAGAACTTCCCCCATGCGCTGAGAGTGATGTTAATCGCATGACGTTCAAACCAATATTTTATGTTCATTTTCAGAGCTCCAAAGTGTGTGTGTGTCCAGTCATTGGCGATTTGGGCTGCGAACATAAACTGACTACACTTGAGAACACAAGTTTAATCACAAGCAGCTTGCCTGGAATTGAACCCAGGCTCTGAGCAGTTCCAGCTCTCTGCTCTGACCTCCTCTGAGCCTCCCAGCTACCTCCACCCCCCCTCCACCCCATCATTATTTTGAACAGGGACAGTCCGCGACTCCCGATCATTACGGAGACAGACAATAAATTATCTGAATCTCCACTGGTGGCGGCCTCAACGCTGCCAATTTGGCATGCCACTACTGATGAACTCACGCCACCCGTGATGACAGCCCCTCAATTGATGAAGCAACTTCACTTTGTCAATAATCCACTGCAAGATGAAGCCCCCCCCCACCCCCTACCCCCCACGTATTGGTTATGGAGGGGTTTTGTTTTCACCATACTTCACCACTCTGCTCAGTATGGGTTAGTGAAGGGACAAGGGGGTGGAGACAGAAGAGGGCCAGTTCAGATGTCACTGATATTAGCCGTGGCCGGGATTCGAATGCAGGTTACCACCAGAGTTACCATAATGCAGTGCGCTAACCAGTGTGCCACCATTTTACCCCAGTCACGCGCTTAAACAGTGGATGGAATGCATTTTAATTCAATTTTGGAGGATTTCCGGCATCGATGTATTTTTCTGTATTCAGTTTGAACGCCGCAGGACCTAGAAAAGGTGTGTGACGTGCCAACCTTCATGGGCGCTGCTCGCTAATAGCACTTTTCCTTGCGGCCTGTGAAGGCTGCACAGATGGAGTCTTCAGCGGCCATCGAGTGAATCGCTGGGGCACGGCGATCGTCCACTTGCCGAGTGTGCGACGAGCGCGGGGGTGAGAGGCTCGCGGTCCTGATGGTTACCCGCCATGTTTCACCAGATGTTGCGGGCCGCTGTGTTTGTCGAGCGACGCCTTGGCGGGCTGGGGGTCGCGCGTCTCCCGCAGCCGGCGGGTACGGAGCTCGCACCAGCGGCGGCGTGCTCTCCCGTCGCGTCACACCAGCCGGCGGCTTGACACCCTTGATGCTGCGGCGCACCATGGTGAAAAGGAATCTCTGCGAGATCATGAAGCTATGGGGCCAGATCATGAAGGTTATAATCCTCGTGGCAGTTTTGCTCTCCTTCCTGATATACACGGTGCATCACACCGACGACCACTCGGACAGTTTAAAGGACATGTGGCTCATGGAGCCCTCTCTGAGCACCTCCAAGCTGGTCCAGTGGCAGATCAGTGCCGCCGAGTGGCAGGCCGCCGACAAGGAGCTCTACGACATCCGGTGCAGCGAGATCCTGCAGCAGGATCCGCGAGAGATTGGGAAAACGCTGAAGATCCGGAAGAAGACGATAGTCGACCTGACCGACGAAGACGTGCTGCTCCTGACCGACGACTGCCCGGTGTTTTTGGAGACGAGGAAGTACTTCTCGAAGCACGTGTCCGCGGAGGAGAGAGACTTCCCCATCGCGTATTCGATCGTCGTGCACAAAAATGCCGCGTCGCTCGAGCGCCTGCTGCGTGCGATTTTCGTGCCGCAGAACGTCTACTGCGTGCACGTCGACGCCAAGTCGTCCGCCACGTTCAAGTCCGCCGTGCAGAGTCTCGCCAAGTGTTTCGACAACGTGTTTGTAGCGTCCAAGCTGGAGGAGGTGCACTACGCGCATATTTCGCGCTTGCAGGCCGACATCAATTGCCTCGCCGACCTGCTGAAATCGCCCGTGCGTTGGAAGTACGCGATTAATCTGTGCGGGCAGGACTTTCCGTTGCGGTCCAACCGAGAGCTCGTGAGCGAGTTGAAGGGCCTGCAAGGCAGGAGCATGCTGGAGACGGGCAAGCCGTCGGCGTACAAGCAGCAGAGGTTCACGCGCAAGTTTGTCCTCGCCAGGAGGGATTCCTCCCTCCTGGCGTTGCAGGACACACAAACGGCGCTGGCGCCGGCGCCGCACGGCCTCCAGGTCTTTGTCGGCAGCGCCTACTTCGTGCTGAGCCGGGAGTTCGTCCGCTTCGCGATGACGAGCGCCGTGGCGACGGATTTCCTGCGCTGGTGCGCCGACACCTACTCGCCCGATGAACACTTCTGGGCCACCCTGGCGCGCGCGCCGCAGGCCCCCGACGGCGGCGGCGGCGGCGACGTGTCGGACCTGCAGAGCAAGACGCGGCTCGTCAAGTGGAGCTACCTCGAGGGGCGGCTGTACCCGGCGTGCACCGGGCGGCACGTGCGCAGCGTGTGCATCTACGGCGCGGCCGAGCTGGGCTGGCTGCTGCAGGACGGCCACTGGTTCGCGAACAAGTTCGACCCGCACGTCGATCCCGTGATCGTCAAGTGCCTTGAAGAGGAGATCTCCAGCAGGCAGAATGCACGTGATTGATGGGAGTGCCTTCGCGGACGCGTGAGGGTCCACAGAGGAGCTGCTGGTGTTCGTGAGACGGGGCGGACCCGAAACCTTTGGTTCGACATGAAGGCGGGAATCATGCTGCCTTTCTGCTGCGTCGGTAGAGCTGGCGTGTCCATGGCAGCCTGGCCCGTGCCAAAGCGATTCTACAGAGTTCTTGACTCATTCTCGGCTCTCAGTTCCATACCGAGCTGTATCCTCAGAGCAAGGCTGGCCCCAAAGCCGGTCAGGGTCAACGTAGGAGCAAGAGGCACGTGCTGTGACATCACGGATTCGTCGGCCACGTGCGCGTTCAAATTGTGCAGTGGAAAATCACAAGACAAATTTATTTTAGCGTAAAATAGCCTACCCGATCCACAGATTAATGTTTTTTTATCGCTCTTCGCTGGTTAAGTTGTAATACTCAACCCCGAGCCCACCGGCTCCCCGCCTTATATAGCAACTCCCCCCCGAGGGGTGGGGCCGTGGGGAATCACAGCGCCGTCACAGCCCCCCAGGGCTAACCGTTGCGGACGTGGATGTAGGCACCCTTACGCATGCGGGCGCAAACACCCCTCGTGTGTTTGTTTGCCCTCCCGTAACACCCCTACACATGCATAGGACAAAGATAGCAGCCCTCCTCCTGCCAACAAAGTCCCTGGGACATACGATAAGTGTCGATAATGCGGTCGACGGCTGGACTCTGCTGAGTCTGGAAATAGGCGAGTTGTTTCCGGAAGATTTTGCCTGGGTTTGAAGTGCAGCTCAGGTCAACACAGTGAGAGCCTTGTTCGGTTAAAGATGATTTGAAAGTAACATATTTATCCATGTTTTACAAAGTGCACGACTGCACAGGGAGTGTTTGTGCCCTCTGCATGGTTTTAAAATTGGCTCATGTAAGTAGCGTATATATATTTTTGTATTGGCACATGAAGTGATGTGAGCACTGCTGGCTAAGTACGGTGCAAAAGAAGTTCTACATGCATGCAGAGGGGTTATGTGTTGCTGTGTGTATGTGTGTGTGTGTGTTTCAAACTGTTTAAACGTGGTCTTTTTTTAATGCATCTTGCAACTTCAAATAGAATATGTTTGGAAAAGTGAGCAGGAAGTGCCCTTTATATACCTGGGGTTGGGTTAATTTATTTCGTTATTGGTTTACCCGCTAGAATTCGGCAGTTTCTGAAATCACTGAGCTGGGTCCATTGGTACAATGCAGATGAGCAGAACTGTTTTTTTTATTGCTTTCCAACTACGGTTGAAACCCATGAGAGGTGTTTGCGTTAGATTGCGTAAATGTGTCGTTAAACCCGCCACCATCCTACGCAGCCAATTACTAAGGTGTGTCACGTCAACAAATAAAATCCAATTCGTTACTGTTCAGCACACCGCGTGTGTGTTGGAGGGTAAACCCACAACATTTACAATTTGAGTGCCGTAAAGCTGGTTGTTGTAATTAGCGCCGAAACGTCGTGCGACTCAAATTGTCAATGTTGTGGGTTTACCCTCCAACACACAAGCGGTGTGCTGAACAGTAACGAATTGGCACGTTTTGTTTACGTGTCAAACCTTACCAATTGGCTGTGTCGGGTGGTGGCGGGTTTCACGACGCATTTATATTCACGCGATCTTACCCAAAAACATCTATTACGCATGATCCATCCGTCTGTTCCGACGTCACGTGAAGCTGATCCAATCCAAGCCACATTGTTTTTTGTGCGTCTTGGGACCGACAGTGTTAAACACAAACAAATAAAGTAGCCAAAGGTATTGAAGGCCCTTGCACAAAAAAAACTGAGTGATACAAATGAAGCAATGAGTGGGTCACAATGCCAGGTGTCATTCAAATCATGAAAAGTATAATAAAAAAAAATAAGCAGAAGCGCGGTTTAAAAATAAAACTCTTTCTACTTTGTGCTTCGTCGCCAAAGTCGACGAATCAGCAGAGTTGAGCGGTGCAGGGCGATGGATGAATGATTGATGAGTGTCGCTGTCAACATGTGGCTTATAGTGGCCGGCCAGAAGCCAGGGGTAACCCTACCTGGCCGCAGTGACCGCCTGTTTCCATATTGTCCTCCAAATTTCCGTTTGGCTCGCGTGTGTGAAGCCCGCACTTTACTGGACGCGAGTCCGCATTCGTCTACGGTCCGGTGTCGCGAAATCCGACTCGCTGGGGAGGCCGAGGCGTAGGTAGATTCGTGACAAGGTCGGATATGAGATCATCTACAGAAAACGACGGTTCAGTTCATCGCGACTGAGATGGAACAGCTTTGAATGGTGGGGAAATTCTTTTTCTTCGTCGCCGTGCTTGAGAAGGAAGCGGACGCACGCGAGGTTAAGAGAATTAGTGACTGCGTACGCAAAGGTTTTTGGAACATCTGGTAGAAAATCACAGATTAGTTGGTCAGGGTGAATGTGATGGTCAGATGAGTGAAGTGGTGCCGTACTGCCTTTGTTTCGGTTTGAACGCATTGCAGATGGAAGTGTGGAACAAGTATGTGTAATGATGTACAGTGGACCTTGGGTTTCCATGAAAAGTGCATCCGTCAGTCTGATTTGTGTGTGGACGGATGTTTAAGCCGGGGTTATTGAACCACTTTTCATGGTCCATTTATGTTGATTTAACAGGGATGTTATGATGCACCACCAAACCCTTCTTGTAATTCAGGGTCCCGTTTCGATCTCAGAATGGTTTCACCCAAACACTGCGGCTGCAAGACGATGTTGCGTCCATCACAGGCGGCGCACACAGTCACGTGGCATTTCTCATACCCGCCAATCCGACGCGTGTACTGTGCGAGCTTTATCGATCGACGTCGATTCGATCGGTTCGGTGGTGCATCGTTCCAACCCCGTGGTGGTCATCAGAACTTCTGCACAGGTCACCCGGAGAGGCGGGCAGGGGGGGGTAGCAGTGGTGCACGGACAGCGGCTCTGTGGTTCGTGACTTTCTGTTCGTCCGTGCCGTGGGCCGGCCGTGGCTGTCGCACGCACGCGCGCTCGCGATCAATCCTGAACCAAGTCGGGTACATTTCACACAAGCACAGTCCGTACATTTCAGAAGTAAATGCTTTGATGAAAGTGGTGGGTTTTTTTGTTTGTTTGTTTGTTCATAATGTGTTGATGTTGTACTTATTAAAGTTTTATTTTCAATGCTTTGGTTCCCCTTCGTTTTTTTTTAATACATTTTTTTTTTAAACTCTTACTTGTGATTTTCAACGCATTGTTACATCCGCCATAAATGACCCCGATCGAACCGGGCCGATGCGTTCCTCACGAGTCAATTTTTTCTCACATCTCGTCGTGATGCATCGTTTGATGAAAAAAAAAAGACAGTGCCGTTTCGAATATTTGGCAATGCCGTATCTTCACCCCACCCCCACCAACCCCCAGCCACCCCACCGTGTTCTTGCAGGGCCTCCCCGCTCCAAAGTGGATGCAGGTTTTCGTTGGTCTTGGCTGGATTTGGCTTCAGAACCACCACCCAGTTCGACCGGATTTTTCATCGCGTGTGGCCAAACGAGTTGGAGCGAGAGGCTGCCAACTTTTCAGAGCTACGGCTGTCTCGAGACCTCGCCACGAGGTATGGGGGTTTCCCTGAGCAGTCAAAGCGACTCGTTCCAGCCAAACGTCTAACGACTCTTACCGGCCAGGCGGCGGCTCGCGATGGCAAGGGGGTGCGGGGTTCACATCCCTGGTTGACGGTTGACTCAGCCCATCATCCCTCCGGAGGGGGTCGATAAAATTAGTACCGATAGGCCAGGGAAGTCGACCGATTTTCCTATGGATAAACCCACCACCCCCGCCATAGGAATGTGGAATTCCCACCACTGACTCAAAGTTGTAAAGAGGAGACAAATACCACCTCAGTGCTCGTTTTAAAGACCCAACGCGGAAGATCCCCTGGGTTTGGTCTTCCACGAACTCGTGGTCCACCTCAAACCGCATCCACCGCAAAAAAACCGTGCATCAGATACCTGATGCACAAAATTTTAAATTAAAAACTCTCCAGTAGCAGCGTGCGACTGTGGTCATCCAGAACAGACCGTAACAATGTATAACGACGCAATGCCCCGATCTACAAATGCGAAGGAGACATCGGAGCGATACACAACTCCGCTGGCTCCCGGCGCGTTTGTCTGGGCTTGACCACCTGAACGTGAGAGTGTCGTTGTTGCACCGCGTCTACATCAGCAGCCACACGAAACAAGAAGTTGCTCAATCGAGCGTGAAATTATTGTGCCTGTGTACCTCACCGCAGATGACATTATGCCGACTTAGCAGGGATCTCCGGTGCTCCTAGTCTAGGCATTTAGTCGAACACTGTTCTGTTGTTTTGCACCGTTGCCCTGGTGACCTTTGTCATTCGGGATGAGGAATTCCTTACTGGCAATCAGACACCTTTAGTCGCGGTGGTGGTGTTGTTCCTGTTGTTGGTGCGAGTAAAGAGAGGTCTTTCTTGCCGCTTGGTAGGGAGGGGGGCGGTGTCGGGAAGGCCGTGTGGGTGGACGTGATGGTAAGGTCGCGACCAATATTATTCATAATCAACGTTTTTGGGTTAGATCGCGTTATTTATAAATGTTGTGGTTTCACGCTTCAACACACCGGTGGGCTAAAGCAGTGAACTATTTGTCTTTTGTCAACGTGACACTTTTTTGCTGATTGGCCGTGTCGGGTGGTGGAGGGTTACGACACATTTATAAATAACGCGATCTAAACCAAAAACGTTGATTATGGATTACATATCAGTTTACTGTGCGCAATGCTGAACATTTCGTCTGGCAGCACTATTCGACGTTTGTGTTAAGGATCCTGTAAAGGAGCGGGCCACTTGACATCCGGGCAATCGGAGTCGGTAGATAAACTCAAGTCTGCTTGGAAACCCCCATCTCTCTAAAGCGGCCTTCCCTCTTTAGGTTGGTCGGTTGCCCCTGGTTCTGTTTTTTTGTTTCACTGCTTTTCATGCATTTGCGCATTGGGGTCTTAGGGTGGAGGGCGCATTACACATTTGAAATATTATTGTTATTGTGAATTCTTGCTCACACTCAAACTGCTGGTCGAAGGGACCTCTTCTCTATAAAATGGGGGGCTCTAGCGAGCCCCCTCTGGGGGGGGGGGATTTGGCCACTTATCCCACGCGGGCCACACACCTTAGAAAGCGGTGCGAGTGCCTACATTGTACCCCACCACGTGCTACACCTGCCGATCAACTGTAGTGCATAAACTACTCGGTGGACAGAGGCGGAATAATGGGGATGAGTCGTGGGGGGGGGGGGAGAGATTTAAGAAACTTAACAGATTGATTCCAACCCTCTCGCCAGGAGGGGTGGGATCGAACCGTCGACGTCTGGATAGCGAGTCCCAACACGATCACCAAATAACATCGCAAACAGCACCCGCACGCGCGTGCGCTCTGCAGTTGCCCTCGAAATACGAGCGATCCACAGATACAGTATGCTGTTGGCATACGTAACGTATCTGAGATGCTGTTACCTCGGCTATTGCACTCTGACGCCAACAAGAGCTGGATTTTGATGACGGAGGCGAGCGGGACATTTGCCCAGGGTCCAAGACTCGCAGAGACCCCCATGAACCAACAAATACAAGACACTGCACACGTCGTCGTTTTTGTGTTTCATATGGGATTGTTTATTCTCATTATCCTTCTTAATAAAAGCAATACAAACAACACTCCCTTCGCTCATTGCTGACTCGTTTTAATTAAAATGTTGCAATGCCCCCCCCCCAACCCCATGTGCCATAGATTCACGCTCCACCACCCCGAAGGGAGTTCGAGTTATTCCTAACGTGGCCTCTCGGGAACGATAATAACCCTCCTCTGGCTCCGATTAGGGCACAGTTCACCATCGACAACGTGGGGTCGTGGCGTACGAAGAGTTACTTGCGACGGACTCAGCTCAATAGGCCTCAATTGTTTTTTTTTGTATGACTCTATTATTCTTAACGACAACAATCATAATAATAATAATATGTCCTGATGTGACGTCGTTCAGGGGGTACGCGCTTGCCCTGCAACTACATCTTGAGACGTTTAGGCATTTGGACGGGTCCACAATGGTTCGTGAGAGCGGTGGCCAAAGAAGGAGGGAGCAACAGCGGCTGTGATGATCTCCGGCGTGGAAGATGCAGCGATGATTTATCGGCCCTCGTGCAAGGAGGGAGGTGTGATGGATTCAGTTGGACCTGGGACCCTGCATTCTGACATCCTCAGCTCCACCTCGCGGATTGTTGCAGGAGCCTTGCTCGTTAGGGACCATCCATAAATGACATCACGCACCTGGGGGGGGGGGGGTCAGACATTTGTGCAATGTGTGACGAGGAGGGGAGGGGGTCTAAAATCGTCCAAAATTGCGTGACGTCATTTATGGACGGCCCCTTATGACAACCTCTTTGTGCATGGTGATCACCCGCATCCATGCTCTATCCAGGCTGAAACCTGCTTAGCTACCGACATCTATCGAGACCCCGGACCCATTCCGGGTGATTTGGTCGCATCAGAAATCAGACTCGGGATATTTATTCAGTCTGGAGGAATCCGATGAGCGATAAAGCTCTTGCTCACAGATGTCCAGTAGGGGCGAGTAAGAACGTTGTAACAACTGGTAATGATTGGGATTAGGTCCAACAAACACCCCCGTGAAATTCACAGCAATGGAGCGGTCACTTGCAGCATAGAGAACTATCATAACGCATCAGCCGTGATCAGTCCGCTGCTCGATAAAATACCTCCCCCCAAACGCGATCGGCTCCCAGTTCCGTGAAGAAGGTCGTCAACTCGGCACGTATTCCTCCAGGCCCCCCATTGACCTTCACCTTTTTGTTCTACGGACTCCGAGGTGTCACGGCAATTAACCGAAATAAAACAACAACCAACACACGACAGGTTAGGGCGCGGATTAAACGCACCGAGAAGAGCGACCCGCAACAACAACAACAACAACGCCGCAGGGTCGAGTTCCGATCGATACGAGGCTGTAACCTTTTTTTGTTGCGAGACGCTTTGTTGTTGTCATTAGGAGCCCCCCTGCGCGTCCTCTGAATTATGCATCGCAGACCGACCCCCCCCACCCACCCCTCACCATGAATAATGAATGGAGGCAGCAGCGCCGCCACAGAAATAGCGCGCGGCTCATCACCTGCTGCTGCTCAGTCCAGCGGGCAGCCGGGGCAGCGGCTCCCCGCTTGAGCCCACGGCAGACGCAGACGTTGTGGTTGGGCACAAGCAACGTTTCACCCCCCCCCGCCCCGTCCCCCTCGCCCCCCCCTGCCCCCCTGCCCCCCCCCCCACCCAACGCCCCCCCTGCCCCCCCCTCTTTGTCGGCCGATTGCGACCTCAGTGAGGCGGCTGAACTTTGACTCGGTTGCCCTGCGAGCTAATAAGTTGTTGTTATTGTTGTTGTTATTGCTGTCTCACTTGATACAGCTATCGTGCTGTGACGGTTCCACCTGAAGACGGAAGCTTGTGTTGCCTCCGAAACGTCGCGATTTTTATTTTATTTTTTATTTTACTTTCATTAATTTTAATTTTTTACCTACGTGACTTTATCGAAAAAACCTAAGAATATGTTATTGTTGTTGTTATTGTTGTAAATTATGACGTCACCTTGATGCTGCTCTATTGAAGACCGGAAGCAACAGGAGAGCTTCACCATTCTTGCCCGATGAAGCTGATTGTAATTATCAGCGAAACGTCGTACTACTCAAATTTTTAAAATGCTGTTGATTCTCTCTTCAGCACACCGGTGGGCTAAAGAAGTGAATTATTTTGTCCTTTGAAAAACGTGACACATTTTTTTTACTGTTTGGCCGTGTCGGGTGGTGGAGGGTTACGACACATTTATAAATAACGCGATCTGACCCAAAAACCTATATTATGAATAATATTGGTCGCGAAAGCCTACGTGTTAAATTGTTGTTGTTGTTGTTATTGTTGTTGTTATTGTTATTGTTCTTATTGTTGTTGTTATCGTTGTTGTTGTTATTGTTGTTATTGTTGTTGTTATTGTTGTTGTTATTGTTGGTTTTGTTGTTATTGTTGTTGTTGTTATTGTTGTTGTTGTTATTGTTGTTGTTGTTATTGTTGTTGTTGTTATTGTTGTTGTTATTGTTGTTGTTATTGTTATTGTTGTTGTTGTTGTTGTTATTGTTGTTGTTGTTATTGTTGTTGTTGTTGTTATTGTTGTTGTTATTGTTGTTGTTGTTGTTATCGTTGTTGTTGTTGTTATTGTTGTTGTTATTGTTGTTGTTGTTATTGTTGTTGTTATTGTTGTTGTTGCTGGCGCGCTTGCCTCACGCAGGGCGCCTTCTCTCACCTCGAGCTCTCGTGGCCTCACCACGTGCCAGTGTTTCTCCACTCGGATGCGAATGACAAACAAAACATTAGATAAGCACATACAAAGACATGCGGCCT
The DNA here is from genome assembly GCF_965212315.1 of Lampetra planeri. Lineage (NCBI taxonomy): Eukaryota > Metazoa > Chordata > Hyperoartia > Petromyzontiformes > Petromyzontidae > Lampetra > Lampetra planeri. Next base: position 1,695,110 of record NC_136145.1, on the reverse strand, counting down.
TCATTGATGTACTCTATGCGCTTATCGATTTCGTTATGTAATATTCGGCACAACGACGCCAATGACTATATTGAGATGCAAATTTAATATTCTGACGACTGCGCACGCCTCACGATTGATATAAACAAAAGCCCCACCTGGGACAGACCCAGGTGCCGTCGCTTGATTGACTGCGTGATGGTTTATACTCCTTGACGAGATCAGCGAGGTTAATTGCGGTACGTTGGTGGCAAGCACTTTGCGCGCGGTGAGTGCGACCTCAAACAAGCAGCGTGAACAGACCGATTCAAATCCATCGGCGCTCGCTCCACTTAGCGTCGAAAGCGTGTTTCACATCCGCCAGGCGCGCGCCGATTGTAACAACTTCATTTGGATGGAGCAAAACAAGAAAGTGGGCGAATGTACGTGTTACTGAAACGGTGCTATCGTGCAAAAAAAACACTGAAAGGAAACTGAACTGGGGGGAAATAAAACACATTTCGAACGCCAGATCGCAAGGTCAGCATTTACTAACACATTGGTCTTGAGCAGCGGTCACTGTAATTAAATATTCATGGTCTGGGGAGGGACTTAAAAAGTGAAAATGCATATTCGTTCGAATCTCCGAAACTCAGCGATTTGCAGAGGCCCGTGGTGGATGCGCGAAAGGCGCCTCCGGTACGAGAGTCCCAACCCAGTGTAGCTCCTCGTGGCATAAAGACTAACAACGATAATGATTTCAACTTAGAACGCGCCGCTGCACCGATATTCGTTCATTGCCAAGAGACGGAATGACTCGGAGTCACGAGGAGGAACCACAGACAAGCAGGACAGCCAGCCCCAGCGTTGAGCTGGTGTTACATTTCATATCCCGCCCTCCCCAGCTCTGTGGTCCTCTACATATGAAGCTGTTATCGACCAATTGCCGGGTGTTTACGTGCGGCAAGAAACCGGCGCACGTGGAGAAAGACACGCGGATCTGTACAGTGTGTTGAACTTCTTTAGCACCGTACGTAGCCAACCGTGCCAATCGGAGGTGTGCGGTGTGAAGGAGGGGACAGCGAACTGAACACGAAAAGCAGTTCCCAGGACGATGACGCAAACAACGCTCCATCTCCCGTTGCTCCGGCAGGGGAGGGCAAGCCGCAGGAGCAGAATCATCGTGGGAGCTGAATGGCAGGCGAGGTCCCTGATACTTAAAAAAGCCCTTTGATAGGAACGGTGACCTTTAGAGGCAAGGAAAGGCAGTGTGCTTGTTTTGTAGATTGGTGGCGCTTCGTCAATCCACTGCTGGATGAAGGCATCCATACTTCATCCAGTTGGCAAATGCGAGTTTGTGCAGGGGCGGGGGGTGGAGATCTGACAAGACTGTGGATTAAGGGTTGATGCAATAATGTACATTCCGTTGTTATTGCAAGAATGTAAATCCATTTGTTACTACAATAATGTACATCCCTTTGTTACTACAACAATGTACATCCCTTTGTTACTCCAAACACATTCCTGCGGAGGCAGCTGGTAGGAACGTTGGGTTGCCCGGTCAATGGCCAGGGTCAACAGCGGCGTGGTGTATTCTGCAAACATGGCCGACTGTGAGGGCGGGCACAAGCCGGCGTGAGTAGGTTAGACGTTGAGTTTTATAAGGGCACCACGGGGTGACCAGCCCCTCCCCACCTCAGCCCCATCCCTCCCACCCCCCACCCAGCCCCACCCTCCCCACCCAGCCCCTCCCGCCCCTCCCCACCCAGCCCCTCCCCACTCTCCTCACCCAGCCCCTCCCCACCCTCCCCTCCCCACCCAACCCCACCCTCCCCACCCAGCCCCTCCCCACACAGCCCCTCCCTGCACGACGGACGGACGGACACAATAATCCCCTGTGGGCTGGTGTAACCAGGAGGTTCCTACCAGTATAATGTACATCCCTTTGTTACTGCAATAATGCACATCCCTTTGTTCAGATTTAACTCGCCACTGATGATGGTTGCCGTCTCTGGAAATCAAACTCACAGCGCAGTGTGCCCATCACTGTGCCACCAATTCCCCTTCGCATTAGACATCAATCACTGGGCATGTAATGATGCATTACAATATTTACATGTACGTTTTAAGTGATTTGTTTATCTTTGCTATGCTTTGCACTCCTGTCGTATTTTTTTGTATTGTTTGTCGTTTAAACTTTCAGGCCCGTGCCCCTACTGGGCATCTGTGCAAAGAGCTTTATAGCTCATCGGATTGCTCCAGTAAAAAATAAAGATTCTGATTCTGGCTTGTAGTGTAATACGCAATCATATTGCATCTTCTTTATTGCGCGCAATAATGAAGCCCCTTCCCGAAAAAACCCCCACACACAAACCAAACGGAAACCTGAAACGAAACTTACATAACATTAAAGTATCACTCAACACCCCAGCTTTGGTTATATAAGTGAGGTCATGTAATTGTTTGGCTAACGACCACGGCAATGCCACGGGTGAAGTGAAAGCAAATTGTAAGCGAGCTCACTCGGTGCAAACAAAATCCAGATGTTGTTGCGGTGCGGTGTGCTGTGCCGTGCCTTGAATTGCGTCGAGGACCAGGTGTGACGTTCCAGTTAGACCCGAGGCCACGTGGCTGTCAGAGGGAACTGTGGTCTCCATCAGTGCTCTTCATTGCTAGGCCCGCGGGCAACTGGCGTCTCCCTGGTGGCCTTTAAGTGCGGCCCTCGACATAAAACAAATGCGAAAACTGCCCTCATCATATCATGGGAGCATTTTTTTGGCCGTTATCAAAGTATAAAAAATAAGAATAGTTTTTTCCATGTATGGCAATGAAACAGATGTTAAGATGTTCAAACTCCAAATCGATACATTTTTGCAAGCAATTATGTCTGCATTAACCACACGTACTTGTGGTGAACATGCAAACATAACATTATCTGATAATATAATTGAGGACATTGTCTTTGAAACTGATTTGCCTACACCAGAGACAGCTTTACTTAGAGCCTCGTCTCACCAGCGTCAGACCAGAGAACGCCAAAATGAATTTCTTTTTCATACCCCATTATCATAGTGCCTTCAAACCCAACAATGGTTTCAAATGTGTGTGGCGGCCCTCACACTGATGATGCAAATGCAAACAAAAAATACACACTATGATAATATATGCATTGTCCTTGAAACTGATTGGTCCACAAAAGGCGTACAGCTCAAAGACAATGCACCATCAAAGTAATGAGGGCTCGGGGTGAGCATCTACATCATTGGACCTCCTTTGCCAGTACCAAAATATAATAATAGAAAACAAAAAGGGGAAAACCCCCTATTATTATATTTTTCTACTGGCAAAGGAGGTCCAATGATGTAGATGCCACGGTTGCGTAACACTAAGCACACTGAGGGTTGCAAATTTTTTGTAGAGGTCGATTACACCTACTGGACCCCATTCGGATCTCTCTCTCTCCGATCAGTGCAGCCCTTCTTCGTGTTATAGGGTGGGGGGGGGGGTCCTCACAGAGCCTTCCTCGGGCGGAGGTCCTTCTTACCAGCGGGGGAGTGAGCGAGCAATTGCGGGGGCTTGCAACCACTTTACGCAGTGAGTTTCATCACAGTTTTGTTGTTGTCGTTGTTGTTGTTGTAATCTCAATGACGCTCCACGCACGCACACTCGCGTCTATGCGGGGGCCAACTCCGACAACATCTGGTAAACGAAGTGGTCTTGGCACGCGCAATGAGTCTGCGGGAAGGCTTCGTGAGATGTTCTGATATTTGGGTGCGTGGTTTGCGGTCGCATGGGCACTGCTGGTGGTGGAGATGGGAGGTCCAGTGGAAATGTTTTTGTTCGAATTTTTTTATTTTATTTTACCAGGTCAGCCCCACTGAGCTCTCTTTAGCTGTTTTTGAGATGCGACTTGGCCAACACGTGTAAATGTACAGCAGCCAAATGCACGTTTCTAAATGTCGAGGGGAGAAAACCGGAGACGTCAGAGAAAAATCCACGCGACAATGGGGAAAACACGCAAACTCCAAATATACAGCAGGCGTCAGGGTCGGGATCGAATCCACGACCTCCCGTATACCAGGCGAGGTAGTTAACATCTCTCCACCGTGATGATGATGACAGAGAGAGAGAGAGAAACACGCACACTCCAAATATACAGCAGGCGTCAGGGTCGGGATCGAATCCACGACCTCCTGTATACCAGGCGAGGTAGTCAACATCTCTCCACTGCGGCGCCCCGTATTTGGCACAGAGCATTGGTGACTGGGGTCTTTTTTCCTACCCCCGTGGGTTCGGTGCGGCTGTGTAGCAAGAGACGGTGGTTATATTGCATGTAACTAGCAACTGCATAGGAGATAAGGATATAACGCATGGGGACATATAAAGTAAGCGGAAGGGGAAAACAGAGTATAAATCGGGGTGGAAGAGGAACGGAAAAACAGGAGCAAAGGGTCAGGAGATTTGAGAGGATGCATCTGTGGGTGGTGTTGATGCACGGAGCTGCTGTTTGTTTTCACAGAAGGCGTGGAGAGTGGACGGGTTCAGAGCGGTGGTGGTCACAATGAAGTCACGGGATGTACGGGGGGCTTGTGCCGATTTCGATACAGAGACGTGTGTAGCATACTTATTATCACCACCACCACCATAACCAAACATCATTAGCAGCCTCGATCTATCCACTTCTGGATTGAAGATCTCCCCAAGCCGTTGCCATCTCTCAGGGTCTACCAATCCAAGTTCCTCTGGCTCCTGTACGCGAGCTGAATTAACACTCCTTCTCAATGGGGATCTCAAGTGTAGCGGAGCTTCAAATAATGTCCTCATGCTCCCTATGCTAATACTTTTGAGGTCATGATATTGGTAAGGAGGATTGCATAATTAGACAATTAATTGACCCACCAGCAAAGCATCTTACATTTCAGTCACTCAAATTGCCTGCTCTAGCTTCTTGTTCAAATGTTTGTTTTGGCCTAGGAGACCTCTGCTGGCAGCTGTCCTTGTGTGGCACAATGTGACACCGCTCCGGCCTGCGAGTGGGCATTCACTCTGCCAGTAGCGGACAATGTTTCCATTAGTTATTCCAATTCAGTAATTGCGAGTGAATTGTGTTTTTTACTTTGCAAATTCGAGTCGTAACGCTGGCAAGCATGGCCTATTATTGTTGTTTAAACAACGTCGCGGAATCTCTCAAGTCCACTGCGAAGGAGAATGCGCGAACATGAGGGTTAATACGCCCGCAGTATTATCCAGGGCGGCCGGAGCTGTAAACCTCTGTAACAAGCGAAAACCGCGACGATGTTATTTTCTTTCCTCTGCAGCGTTCAAAAGTTTTCGTGTTGTTCTTTTGAGCATTGCCTCCCCCCCCTCTCTCTTCCCTGACGATAGATTTCGTAAAGTGCTTCGAGACGTCAATGCACTTAAGAGTCGGTGCAGTCGGGGCAAAAGCCTTGGGTCTTAAAGTTGTGTGCAGAATCTCGCGAGGCCACGTGATCACACACCGCTGGTTATTCCTGACGCCTGTTTCGTGTTTAAACGCTCGAGTGATGATTCCTAAACGAGGGTTGAACAGGTTAACAATTGTGTCTCTCTCTGTCTCACGTGCTGCCCGCTGGTCCGTTCACATTTGCAAAAAACATATTTGATGGTGACCTAAGCCAAAGGACCACAATGCAGTTCTTCAGGAACTGTTGGTGGCTTTAGCTTTTGTGTTTAAATGTTCCGTGTGTTGTTTGAAACCGGCAATTGTTCTTCCTCTTTCAGTTCCTCTGTGCAATTCTGAGCACGCACTTCCCCATTCCCCATTCCTATGTGTCATCTCTGGTGTCGTTTCCCTTGGCGGTGGGTTTCGAGAGCGTACGAAACTCAGTAGAGAAGTTGCATTTACTGCGCAGGAAAACGAGTGTTCTTGGGCGGGACACGACTCAGGGAGGCCTGGTGCATGTTTTAAAGTCACTGCGTCGGGCAGCCACGCGTTTTTCCTTCCGTGATGCTTTACTCGTGGGAGAGTCTTGGGCAGGAGCCGTGGCAGAGCGTGAGTGTATGTTGAACTTCTTTCGCACCGTACGTAGCCAACCGTGCTAATCGGAGGTGGGGGGGGGGGGGGTCAATGAACTAAACACACAAAAATCTGTTCTCAAGAAATGAGTTTTTAATCAAAATTATTTAAAAGTGCATAGCTCCCGGTGGCTTCCAAATACCTTAAGGAGAACGTTCCAGACGTCCCAAGAAGCGCATCTGAGAGCGCGCGATGCAGTGCCCGTCGTTGTTCGATAGCTGTCCCACAGCGGGACTGCTTTATTTGATGTTCATTAAAGTGGAAGTGGCCTGCATTGCACTGCGACCATCGACCAAAGTAAAATGACAGCCAGGGTCGTCCATAGGGGGGGTACGCCCCCCCCCCCACGGCCCCCCACTCGCCCCCCGAGCCCCGCCCCCCGGGCCCCTTCGGCCTCCCACCCCCCCAGAGCAAATCTCACCGCGTGGGCACCCCGACGTCTTCAAACTAAACCGGAAGTGTTACATTTGACGCCGTGATCCCAAAACGCTGTCCCCGCCCCCCTCCCCAAAGCGCGGGGCCCGGGGCAGTCGCCCCAAATCGTTGTACATCCTAGGGACAGCTCTGATAGTAGCCATGTAAGAGTCTCAGGGTGTGCCTGGTGTCTATATATGCTTTAAATCTTATCTCGGATGGTCTTGGCATTCGGGTCCCACCCAGCCTATGCAGTGAGTGCCAATCCACATTGCAGAGACCGCTCACTCTACCGTCCTCTTCCATCACCTGGCCACGCTCCTATTCTCAATCATTTCCGTAGCCACCAGTCCAATCACACTGCAGGCTGACTCCCCTGTCATTCACTCCCGTAGCCACCAGTCCATTCACACTGCAGGCTGACTCCCCTGTCATTAACTCCCGTAGCCACCAGTCCATTCATACTGCAGGCTGACTCCCCTGTCATTATCTCCCGTAGCCACCAGTCCATTCACACTACAGGCTGACTCCCCTGTCATTACCTCCCGTATGCCACCAGTCCATTCATACTGCAGACTGACTCCCCTGTCATTACTTCCCGTAGACACCAGTCCATTCATACTACAGGCTGACTCCCCTGTCATTACCTCCCGTAGCCACCAGTCCACTCACACTGCAGGCTGACTCCCCTGTCATTACCTCCCGTAGCCACCAGTCCACTCACACTGCAGGCTGACTCCCCTGTCATTACCTCCCGTAGCCACCAGTCCATTCACACTGCAGGCTGACTCCCCTGTCATTACCTCCCGTAGCCACCAGTCCATTCACACTACAGTCTGACTCCCCTGTCATTACCTCCCGTAGCCACCAGTCTATTCACACTACAGGCTGACTCCCCTGTCATTACCTCCCGTAGCCACCAGTCTATTCACACTACAGGCTGACTCCCCTGTCATTACCTCCCGTAGCCACCAGTCCATTCACACTGCAGGCTGACTCCCCTGTCATTACCTCCCGTAGCCACCAGTCCATTCACACTACAGTCTGACTCCCCTGTCATTACCTCCCGTAGCCACCAGTCCATTCACACTACAGGCTGACTCCCCTGTCATTACCTCCCGTAGCCACCAGTCCACTCACACTGCAGGCTGACTCCCCTGTCATTACCTCCCGTAGCCACCAGTCCATTCACACTGCAGGCTGACTCCCCTGTCATTACCTCCCGTAGCCACCAGTCCACTCACACTACAGGCTGACTCCCCTGTCATTACCTCCCGTAGCCACCAGTCCACTCACACCGTCCTGTCATTACATATGTTATGTGGGGCGTGGTCATGTAGTGGTTAGAGCGCTCTGCTACGAATCCGGCGACCCGAGTTCGATTCCCGCTCACCGCCAACACCAGTGACGATGAACCGGTCCTGGGCCTCCCCTAGGTAGACTCAGCCTCAACTGAGTACCTGACGCAATGTGTGAACATCGCTACTGGGGAGACAAATGCGGCCGGGCGTGGTGGTGGCCACCCACCCCCTCATGTGCCGTGCCGTCCTCAATGGGTGCTGCTCGCTAACAACACTTGCCCCAACAGTCTGTTCAGGCTATACGGGGGATCTTTGTGTTTGCACGTACGTATGCATTCAGATTGCATTGCGGCTCTAGAAATATCGAGTTTTGAACCGAATTCGAAAAACAAATGGCTCTCGTTTCTGGTTATTTTGGAGCTGGATGGATTATTTGCTTCCATAGGACCGCGAGAGATGGCGACGGCTTGGGGAGGACTTCCATGCAGCAGTGGATTGACCATGGTTGATGATAATTGTTGATGATGATGATGAAGTTACCGCGTGGTTGATATATATTTTTCGGAGTGGGCTGGAAAACCGCAACATTTGTTCACGTTCTCTCAGGAATAGACGCAATCGGCCACGTGTGGGCAAAATAATGATTAGAGCACGATTGTTATGGTGTGTTGCCATGTAATTGAGCAACGCGTGTGCCTCTCGTGTTACAGGATGCAGCTTGCGTCTGTGCGTACACTAGCCAAAGATCCCAGCGTATAGCCTTCACAGATTGTTGGGGCAAGTGCTGTTAACGAGCACCTATGAAGGTCGGAACAGCATACGGCGAGGTGGGTGGCCAACACCACGCCCGGCCGCCTTTGTCTCCCCAGTGGTGATGTTTGCACGCCAGGTACGCATTCGGGGCTGAGTCGACCTAGGGGAGGCCCAGGGTCGGTTCAGTAATCGTCATTGATGTTGGCCGTGAGCGGGATTCAAACTCGGTACGCCGGGTTCGTAGCGAGGTGCGCTAACCACTACGCCACTGCTCCCCACTGCTCGTACACATGCAGAGTCACACGCACACAACAAAGATAAAGATCCCCCATATAGCCTTAACAGACTGTAGGGACAAGTGCTGTTAGCGAGCACCTATGAAGGCCGGAACGGTACCCGAGGGGGTGGGTGGCCAGCGCCACGCCCGACCGCCTTTGTTTCCCTAGTGGCGATGTTTACACACCGCACCAGGTACTCATTTGAGGCTGAGTCGACCTAGGGGAGGCCCAGGACCGGTTCAGATAATCGTCACTGGTGGTGTTTGCCGTGAGCGGGAATCGAACTCGGGTCGCCGGGTTCATAGCGTAGCGCGCTAACCGCTACACTACCGCTCCCCACACGCACACAGACACCCACACACGTGCACAGTCACACGCACACAGACACCCACACACGTGCACAGTCACACGCACACAGACACGGCAGAGAACCAGGGCACTTTGAATTTCACGCTAAAAAGTCGAACCGTGTGGATCGGGAGGGGCAGCACAGTAGTTCGCACACTTGCACCCTGAACCCGGTCACCTGAGTTCGAATCCCAGCCCCGCCTAACATCATTGGCGAGTGAAGTCGAAACTCGCACCCAGGACCCGAGACCACGGACCCAGAACCCCGAATTTTGGATCCAGGACCCTGGACCTCATCACCCTGCCCCTGGGCCCAGCCCCTCAGACCCCACACCCCGAACCTTGGAACACCCCCCCCCCTTCCGCATCCCCCTTTAACAACCCCCTTAGTGACCAGCGTATGGTCAGACAGCACCATCACCACACTGAGCAGTGCAGGTTGCATATACCGTGTGTTGAACTTATTTCGCACCGTACGTTTCCAACCGTGCTAATCGGTGCCGATCGGCACGGCTACTCGGGGTCTCTTCGCTCCCGACCCCCGATGAGTTGAGATCGCTAAGCGCTGCGGGTATTTATTGTGCCCATGGTTGCCATGGGGAGGGGGGGGCTGCGTTTCCTTGGCCCCCATGCGAGTGGGCGCGAACACAGCAAGCAGCTGCTGCCCGTGCCCGCAGCTGCGCCATCGCGCACCCTGCCTCTGAGAAAGACGCTGCTGCTGCTGCCGCTGCTGCTGCGGCAATATCCGTGTCGTGAGCTCGATGCGCGCAATTCTCCCAAGCGCAGTGGTTCTCAGAGGGTGGGCCGCCGGCACCAGCGGTGGGCGAGTGAGGCCGAATGGGCCTCCCACGTGACCCGCGGGGCTGTGATGCAAAAGCAGGTTGACGCGGACAAATCGTGACAACGTTTATTTAATTAAAAAAAGTTCGTTTTGGACGTTAATTCATATTTTTCCTTATGTGTTTAATAATGAAAAATTAAGTTAGATCAACTAACCCTGATTAAAGTACCCTAACCCCTAGATATAAATGCCCACCCCGTCCCCCCTCCCCCCAAAAAACCTTGGAGCTGCATAAAACAAAACATAAAATTAAAAATTTTGTATTATTGGTATTTAGAGTGATAAGCGAATGCGTTTTGTGCCCAAGGAGTTTAGCATGTTTCGTAGACACATGTGACCCTGACGCCTGCTGTATATTTGGAGTTTGCACGCCTCTCTCTCTCGTGTGCTCCGGCTGGAGCACACGTACCACACACGTACCACACACGTGCCGGTGATGTGCAGAGCGTCTTCCTCTAACGCTGGGGGGCGGACAAGCCCCCCTCTGTACCAGCGTGGACGCAGAGGTCGCAACCGGGTACCCGATACCCGTACCCTACCCGATACCCGGCTACCCGTACCCGGCCGGGTACGATAACCCGTTTGCGACCCTGGTGCGGCCGGGTACGGGTAGGCCGTGAGTCACTGGTGAGTCACCGTTTGTCACTCATTTCCCAACGTCTTGTCTCTTCTCACAATTCAAGTTCCTAGAATCGACCCACCCGCGCCTGCAACATGGCTTCATCCCAGAGGTCGCAATCAGGTACCCGATACCCGGGTTACTGTTTGCGACCCTGGTGCGGCCGGTTACGGGATCGGGTAAGGAATCAAAACCCGTTTGCGACCTCTGCGTGGACGGCACCCTCGTGGTGTTCATCTTCTGAAGTGGTCGCTCGTCGCCGTGGCGTGCGCGATGACCACCACCACCACGTGACTTTTCCTTTGAGTTGTGTGCGGCGCATTTAGCCCCACAGCGCGTGGATGTAGAGTGTTTGTTTTATTTGTTTGCTGGTGACTTTGTGTATTTCGTAGCGGAATCGCCTCCAGTGCTGTTGCTTCTGGCGGCAATGAAAGTTATTTAAAAGCCAAAGTCTCTCCCCCCGTGGTCGCGTGGATTTTTCTCCGGGTCCTTCGGTTTGTTTCCTCTCCACATGTAGAATCAACGTGCGCTTAGAGTATTTGCTGACTTATACATGCACACATGATGATAAGCCACTTCGTTGGGCTATCATTTGTAATAGTCAGGTCGCTTCTTTTAAAAAAAGAGTTGTACAGTATACCTCAATGGGCCTTACCTAGTAAAATAAAACAGTTTCGTTTAAAAAATTGTTTTAGTTTAGCTCCGATTGACCTCAACCCGAACTGCGAGCTGCACCTTCAATCCTTCGTCAGCCAAAAGGCCCCCCCCCCAACTTGGTCAACTTTTGTCAAATCTTCGTTTCTGGTAGCCACAGCGCCCCCTAGCAACGGGTGAGCACCGTCGTCCCGAAGCTCTGCAGGGACGCCGAGGAAGTGCGGTCCTTGTATCTCTGGGCAGGTTGCCACGGGGAGGGAGGCAAGCAGAGGTCGCAACCGGGTACCCGATACCCGTACCCTACCCGATACCCGGCTACCCGTACCCGGCCGGGTACGGGTACCCGTTTGCGACCCTGGTGCGGCCTGGTACGGGTACGGGTAGACCGTGAGTCACTGGTGAGTCACCGTGATTGTCACTCATTTCCCAACGTCTTGTCTCTTCTCACAATTCAAGTTCCTAGAATCAACCCACCCGCGCCTGCAACATGGCTTCATCCCAGAGGTCGCAATCAGGTACCCGTACCCTACCCGTACCCGGCCGGGTTTGTACCCGGCCGGTTTGTGACCCTGGTGCGGCCGGGTACGGGTAAGGAATCAAAACCCGTTTGCGACCTCTGGAGGCAAGACGCCTCTGCGTGCTGGCAGCGCCACCAATCTGCGTGCGAGAGGGTTTCGCGTCAAGCCGAACACTCCGCCCCCCCCCAATGCAGGAATCTGTTGGAAACGAATCATAAGACTCGGATGAGACGAGATGAATCATACGACTCGGATGGGACGAGATTAATCATAAGACTCGGATGGGACGAGATTAATCATACGACTCGGATGAGACGAGATGAATCATAAGAGTCGGATGAGACGAATCATAAGACTCGGGTGAGGCTTTCCTGAATAAGCCCATGCCATTGTAGCGATTCATTGTACAGTATTTGTAGTGGATTTGTTGTTGTTGTTTAAATGATCCCGTAATCTCATCCGTGTGCCACAACATCGTCGTTAGCTATGATTGTCCCCGCTGCGCTGTCCTCACGCTCTCCACCTGCGTTCTTCACGAATTTTCAGAGGGGGGTGGAGAGGGCACTTTTGCCGATAAGACATCATCAGTGTGAGGGCCGCCGCACATTTGAAACAATCGTTGGGTTTGTGACAGCACGATGATGGTGATGGTGGTGGGGCGTGTCTTCACATCTGCTGTGTATTGTCGGGGGCCGCACGTCAGAGGGCCACACTCAAGGCCGCCAGTGGCCCTCGGGCCTTGCGATGAAGAACGCCGCTCTCTTCACGCTCGGGTTCCCCTTGCGGGGAGGGTTGTCGTCTCTTTAAGGCCCGAACCGAGTTAACGGCGATCGCCTCCGACTCTTGTGAAGATTAAAGGAAGGTGCTTAAAGCATCAACGAATGACATTGACACAACCGTGGCTGAATAATTTTGTTTTATCCGGGTCAGTGTTCAGTGCCCGGCACGCCACATCCAGTGCAGGGCTGTGAATGGGAATCAATGACTGCTGAACTCATTCATGATCTCCCCCCCTCCCCCACGCTATATCTGAGGAGGAGGGGGGTGAGGAGAATCTTCACTCCACGTGTGTGTGTCTGTGGGTCTCTGAGCGTGTCTGTGGATTTCTGTGCGTGTCTGTGGGTCTCTGTGTGTGTCTGTGGGTCTCTGAGTGTATCTGTGGGTCTCTCTGCTAGTCTAGGGGGTCTACCTATGAGTGAAATGCACAACAAAGATGAATCCTTGATTCCTTCCGGAACGCAGTCGCGTGGTTTAAAATTTCACTCCAACCACGGCGTTCCGGCCCATTTCCACCACTGATCCAGTATTGAATCCATCTCACAATTGATGTAGTTACTAGTCACGGGCCACCCACTAGCCACCCCACTCATTGTCAAAATCAAACCCTGCGGCACAGAGGGCTTAGACATCGTTGCAACTTATCTCGGTAGCATTGCCACGTGACCGGGCCGTGGTGGCGCACATGCCCGTGCTGCCGGCGCCCTTTTGGAAGGTTCGAGTGGGGAGACTTTGTGAAGCTGGCCCAGACCTGCTGAGCCGAGACTTTGCCAGGAGGTGGCATCACAAGCCACTGTTTGCGAGAGACTTTGTGTGAGCGTTGAGCAGGGGGAGCGGCGGGGTAGTTTGTGTCGGCGCGAGCGCGCTGCGCTCCGCGCGACCCGCCGGTCCCGAGCGAGCCATTCGCGCTCACGGCTCACCCAGTGACGATTATCTGAACAGGTTACCGGGCATCCCCTAGGTCGACTCAGCCTCAAATCGGTACCTGATGCGGTGTGTAAATGTCCGCCACTGGGGAGACAAAGGCGGCCGGGCGTGGTGCTGGCCACTCACACCCTTCGTGTGCCGTGCCGGCCTTCGTAGGTGCTACTCGCTAAAATAAACTTGCCCCAACAGCCTGTTAAGGCTATACGGGGGATCTTTGTCTTTGTTCCCAGGGCCGTCCATAGAGGGGTGGGGGTCCCGGGGAAACTGACACTGAGGTCTTACATCTGACACCGTGACGTCGCAGCGCCCCCCCCCGCCCCTCAAAGCGCGGGGCCCAGGGCGGCCGCCCCTATTCGCCACACCCTAGGGACGGCTCTGAGCGTTCTCCACTCGCGAGGGTAGAAATTTCCCTCGAAATATCCCAAAACAGGAATCTCTTTGAAGCCTCGAGACTTCCTAGATACACGTGTAGAGGTGCACGTGCAGCCATTTAGTTACTCCCACTGCTGGACGATTGCCTGCACCCATGTTGTGGATCGTGGGGGATATTTAACCATACTTCACCACGCTGGTCAGTGCGTGCCGGTGAAGGCGGAGGGCGTACACGCCGCAGCATTGTACGGTGCGGCAACGGATGTAAGTCGCGCTGCCCTCCGCTGCCCCATAAACCTAGCGGTCACCCGTCCAGGCCAGCACCTGTACAGGTTCGTGCCTGCTTAGCCTCTGACATCTGATGAGATCGGGCACGTTCCATGCGACATGGTCGTAGGCGTTGATAAATGGCATTTCCGTTTTGTAAAAAAAAAGTGCGTTGTGAAATAACTTTTCACGCAGGAAAGAACAAAACAAAAACAACCGGTGTAATTTCAAAACATTTATTTAATAATTGCCAATGCAGGCTGAGTTGAATCAAGACCCCGATTTTGCTACGTCGAGGTTGAAGCTGCTCGGTTTGAGCCAACTGCCTCCAAACCTCTAACTCAGGACGTGAACCATAGAGGCTTATTCAGGGACCCGACCAGGACGTTACCATATACAGTATGTGGTGGACAAATGGATATAATACTTTCATAATATATTGCGGCGCCATTCATGCCAACAGCATCCCACAACGCTGTACATTAATTATATATATGAAGACCAAATCCCATATATGCGATTGGCTACGCGAAAAACGGGAAAGGTCTGTTAGCGAGCACCTATGAAGGCCAGCACGGCACAAGAGGGGGTGGGTGGCCTGCACCACGCCCGGCCGCCTTTGTCTCTCTAGTGGCGATGTTTACACACTACATCAGGGACTCATTTGAGGCTGAGTCGAACTAAGGAAGGCCCAGAACCGGTTCAGATAATAGTCATTGGTGTTGGCCTTGAGCGGGAATCGAACCCGGGTCGCCAGGTTCGTAGCGCAGCGTAGCGCTAACCGTCGCCCTATCGCCCAACATACACACACACACGTACCAAGCAAATGAAAACTCTACTACCAAGCAAAATAAAAAAAATTCGTAAACAAATTAAGGAAATGGCACCAACACAAAAAGCGCAAACAACATAAAAAGTCATCACAACAAAACTGAGTCCATGAGGTCTAACTTACTACACATCCCAGACTACAATCCCCACTTCCCAGCCAAGGCAACCCAGGGAACGTTACTCTTAGGTTTTTTCGGTAAAGTCACGTAGGTAAAAATAAATAATAAAAATAATAGAAATAATAGAAATACAATTATAAATCACGACGTTTCGGAGGCAACACAAGTCTCCGTGATCAGGTGGGACCGTCACAGCTAGTATTATTTATTTTTACCTACGTGACTTTACCGAAAAAACCTAAGAGTATGAATCCTTGCAGTCACGAAAGCTTCAAATCCAGGGAACCTTCACAGGAGGGGCCGTGGTGGAGTGGCCACAAACAGTAATTTATACCAATCGGTCAAATGTCCAAAAAGTGATTACCTATTGTATCAGCATGTGCCTGGACGAATTTCAAAAAAGGGCCTTTTTAGTTCAACACACATTAGTCGATGCAACTTTAATCACGCTCCGAACCACTTCCACGGCAACGTGCTCAAATTGTAAAGACATCGATCGCCGGGTTCAACAACGTCCCCTCTAGTACCCGATTGGGACAGCTGAAATTGCTTCGCAGCGACGGGTACATATCGCTTGCCGTTGGCAAGTCGCAGAGCTCGAGGTTTGCCACCCGTCCCAGGTTTGACGCGGAACATTCGGGGAGGGAATTTTTATCTCGGGGTGCTGACCGCAGCGGTTGACCCGTTACGCGTGTTGCGTTGGCACTAAATTACCGTTTGTTGCAGTGTTACCGAGGCCGAGGCTGACTGAGACGTATGTTCGGTTTTGGTCTGCAGTGGAAAAGGTGACAACCCCAGGTAGGCCTCGAATGTACGTGTTTTTTTACGTTGAACTTCTTTCGCGCCGTACGTAGCCAACCGGGCTAATCGGATGTGGCCGCGGATGCCAGTAAACGCACCATTAGGTACACATTTTTTTCTTTTGTGACCACTTGGGGCTTTAAAAAAAAAAACTTTGTAAAAAAAAACTTTGTAAAAAAAATGGGAATTTTAAGTTGAAGAATGTTGACGCACTGCTAATATTGTAATATTGTGTTAGTCCATTTTGTGCCCCTCTTATCGGGACTAAAGGTAGTTAGTATCCAGTGTATTTAAAATGTAATGACACCTGGCAAAGCTTGAGATCCATGAGAGTATAAGGCGAGTCTCGCAGTATCAGCATCATCGTACAGGGGGCGACGGACGCACTCTGGAAGGTGGCAGTGCCCTCGAGGCAATGGCTCTGGGTGGTCCATCGCCCAATAACAGGCGAAATGCGCGACGTTCACGCCCCCAGTTCACGGTGGGGATGAGAGCACTTCGGCCGAACTAAAACAAAATCAACGCAACGACCGACTGCTCAGTACCAAACGGACTAAGTGCTACTGGGTATTTTGAAGTTCAGTCATCATCATCATCATCAGCATTTGTCGCCTTAAAAATACCGTTATTTTTGGCCTAAATTTTGTCGGTGTAACTTAACCGTATCTAAACATTGTGTGGTTGTCCATGTAAACCCATGGTGTCGACACATCCACAGCGCTGCTGTGGCATGCCCTGCGAGCCCAAAGCCAGCGGCGGTGTGCGTGTGTGCGCGCGCTCCATTTCACGTCTTGTGACCTCCGACGCGGCTGCACAAATCGCGTTGTCAAATTTGTCGTGCCGGTGTTAAGCGTGACATGATATCCCAGCACGTAAACATTGGAGCGTTTGCGGCACAACGACGGACAGTGCAATGCCGTCCTTGCAGCGTATGAACGCCGGTACACATCAGAGGCCGTTGGTCATCTGGGCTGAGCAATCATCTCCCGCCGTGTTAAACCGTTTATTGGAGTAACCAGGGTTCCTTCGTGCGAAGTAAAAAAAAAACTGCCGCTGTTGTTGACCCGTGCCAGAATTTTTTGACAACGCGCGAACCCATTGCGGGTCGCGACCTGCGAGCACATCGCGGTCCCCCTCGCCGAGGTTCAAGGTTCCGAAAAGAAAATTAAAAAAATTGGAATTCGAGTTGGCATCTTTACGGCGTCGGTAAAGGCAACTTGCATAGACGACCACGTGAGGGCAGTCACACCGCTGACTGCTGGAGGCACTGGAGTATAGGACGTCGCATATCCGACCGTCGCATATCCGCCCTGACCAATTCACCACCTTCATCCAGTGCGGTATATGTGAATGATGTGACTGTCAATATTTATAGATATTCACACATCACGCATTTTCACATATCCGCCTATTTCTCAGTCCCCAGTGAGTCGGGTATGCGACGTGCTGTACTCTAAAGTCCGAAACGCAACTTTTTAGACGTCACTTTTATTCCTAAAATTCGACTAAATACACGTGAGCTCTCCCATGGCTTTCCCGGTTGTGCCACACGCTCTTCGGCGTGATGCGCGACGTTTGGCCCCACGTGCTGTTAGCGTTTTGAAGATAAATCATCATCAGGCACCTCTTCATCATCATCAGGCCCATCATCAGGAACAACATCATCCTCTTAGGTTTTGTCGGTAAAGTCACGTAGAAAAAACCTAAGAGTATGAATCCTTGCAGTCACGAAAGCTTCAAATCTAGAATTAACAACATCATCATCAGGAACATCAGCATCAGGAACAACATCATCATCAGACACACCATCATCATCAGGAACAACATCATCATCAGACACACCATCGTCAGACACATCATCATCATCAGGAACATCATCCGGCACATCATCAGACGCATCATCAGACATCAGCATCATCAGGCACATCATAATCACATACAGCATCATCAGGAATATCATTATCAGGCACATCATCATCACTAGGGACATGATCATCATCGTCAGGAACAATTAAAACAGTTCTTGAAAAATATTCTAGCACGTGGAGCCAAGCATGGGACATCGCGCCAAACAATGGCATGGCACGACCTGGAAACAAAGAAACGGCGGAGAGCCGTTCAACACGACGGGGGAAGCCCACGCTGCAGGAGTCAGCTTGCATGATCTCTGTGGCCGCCCCGTGACAAAGTGAGTCGCGTGCAGTGCCGGATTATCCTCGTAGCACAAGTAGCTACTACACATGTAGTAGCTACGGGCCCCGCACTTTCAAGGGCCCCGCGCAAAATGCTTTCAAGCTATCAATTCCGGTTCAGTGATTCAGCACTTGCTCTATTATTATTATTATCTATATTCTGCTCTATTGCTATAGTACTATCTTAATTTTGGAGCTTTCGTGACTGCAGGAATTATTCTTTGGTTCTTTCGGTAAAGTCACGTATAAAGATAACATAATAAATTAAATGAAAATGATTTTTATTTATTTATTAGTTTATCTTTATACGTGACTTTACCGAAAGAACCAAAGAATACTATAGTACTATACTGCCTTCAACTTTTATGAACGACTGGGTGTTTAAGGTTAGCGATTTGTCGTATTATCTGTCTGTATAGCAAATAAAAAAAAACAATTACTTTACTATGCAATTTTTTTTTTAAATGTGTTCTCTTTTTTATTTATTTATGGCCCCTGTATAACATATGCTACAGGCCCCACACTAGCTTAATCCGGCACTGGTCGCGCGCCCTCTCTCGCTACGGGCTACGCTATCGCTGGAGTGGCCGAGTGGGAATTCCGTCATCCCATCGCGTGCACCACGCCGTTGGGTGCGTCCAGCACGTCCGCCGTATCGACGCCTCGGTAAAAATACTCCATGTTGTAAAAGTTGTCGCACTGGTGTTGCTCGCGCGTCGTCGCGGGAGGCGGGGCAGCCACGTTCGAGTAGAGGGGCCGGCAGACGTCCCCCTCGGCGTCGCCGGCGTCGGATGCCGACGCCGGCCTGGGTTTGTCGCTGGCAGAGTCGTCCTCCTCGCCCGTCTCGCCGCGCTTGAGCCTCCCGCTCCACGGGAGGGCACTAGCCAACACCACCGGCGCCAGCCTCTTCCTGCAGCGATGATGGTGGGGAGCGAGGAACAACGAGAGCAAAGCCACACATGTTGATCATCATCACTTAATATTTGAAACAATTTTTTTTTTATGTTTTAAATTTTGCCAAGTAAGGCTCCACTTGAGCTAAGTAGTTCGTTTTCAGAAGCGACCTGGCCACACATTTTAGCTCCACGAAGTGGCTTATCACGTGGAAATGTATAACGGCCGAAGGAAAACCAGAGGGCTCAGAAAAAAAATATTGTGACCACGGGGAGAGAGACATGCAAACTCCAAATATACAGCAGGCATCAGGGTCAAGATCAAACCCACGACCTCCTGCATACCAGGCGAGGTAGTTAACATCTCTCGTGAACGACTGCCCAATCAGATTATTCAATGGCGATCTGAAACAACTCCACGTGGCTTCTCCTGAAGCACTCAAATGGATCTCCAATCTCGACATCAATTTAAAATCCGTTGCAATCCCTAAAAATGCCATACCAAAGAAGAAGCCATCATCTCGCCACCGTATCCCCACCTTCCCCACGTGGTGCCACCTCGAGGCAGTCTATCCAAGGGGAACCCCGCCACCCCACCCGTTGGCAGGTGTCCCCACGTGGCACAACGTGCACGCATCGGCAGCCCTCAAGTGGGCGTTACTCTGCCAGTTGGAGGCGATGTTGCCGCGTGACTTCCCAACTGGCGTTGAAGAAGTCGTGGATCTTGGTTCCTGTGTTCGGCTCTCGGGGTGGAAGTGGGGTCCACTGCGGAACTCTATAAAAAATGCCTTTCAGTCCGTGCAGTGAGCCGTTTTAGAGGTCGCCACGTCTGCGTGACTGGCGTTGCGTTTCACCTCGAGGTAGTTTACCATTGCCGTCCGCTTTGATGGCCACTGGCTTCGTGTTGCCGCTGCAGCCATGACAGCTGTCGGCAGCTGTCATGGCTGCCCCTGATTGGCAATTGCCAGTCTTCAATAACCACGTTTAATTACGTTTTCACAATGTGTAATTGGGAGGAGTGGTGGTCCAGTAGTTAGCGCATTATTCTGTGAAGCCCGTGACCTGAATTCCACTCCCAGCCAGAAGTAGCATCAGTGGCGAGTCATATCTGAACCCCACCACCCCCCATCCTCTCCTCTGTCAACTTGCACTGACCAGTGTGGTGAAGTATGGTCAAAGAACGTTCATGACAAACGCATCTTGGGAAGGCCTTAAGCAAGCATTAAAATGTTCTTAGATTTGAACATGAACAGAGAATTAACCGCACACATGGCAGGGGGGAAGGGAGTTCCAGACTGTGGGAACAGCATGGAAGAGTAAGCGACCTCCCACTGAGCGAAGGTTGAACGGGAGGCTTCCACAGAAGGCCTCGGTTGTGCGAGTGGAAAATTCTTGGAGGGAAATTTAGTGGAGGGAGTGGAGCGCGGGGCGGTAGGGGAGCGCGTGGCGGGGAGCAGAGTGAGATGAGAGGGGAGTAGGCAAGGGGCGTTCCCACAGAGGATCTTGAAGACGGTGAGTGTGATCTTGAAATCGATCTGGCATCGGATTGGAAGCCATTGGAGGGATTAGAATGTTGGGTGCGGGGGGGGGGGCGATGCGGTCTCCTCTACAGGTGCGGGCGATGAAGCGACATTGCCACTGGGAGCTCAGTAGGGGGGCTTGCGAGGGGGGGGGGGGCGGTAGCAGAGCGGCCGTTGCGGGGGCGAAGGGGGGGGGGGGGACAGACCTGGTGTAGATGACGGCGACGATGAAGACGACGGTCGTGAGGAAGAACACGGTGGTACAACCGATGGCTATGTGCATCTTCTTCTTCCCGTTGGCGAAGGCCCCGGTGTTTGGCATGGCATCCGGGGGGACTAGACGTCGTCGCGAGAGATGGTGGGGGGGGGGAGCACGAATCGTCACGCGAACTATTATTACAATACTCCACAAGCGCTTTGTCAATCCACTGCAGGGTGACAGCCTTCCCCACGTCATATCAGTTACGGCATTTTTGACAATACTTCACCACGCCGGTCAATGTGGGTTGTGGTGAAGGTGGGTTGTACATGACTGGTTCGGATAACACTTGCCACCGATGTTAACGTGGCCACCTGGGGAGCTGTAAATGTCACCTTTGAAAATGTCTTTGTCGGGTTTCATAGTCCAGTGCGCTAACCGCTGTGCCACCACTCCCACACGCACTTTCAGCAAATGGGCAAAACAATTTGAATCCTCCTGAAAAAGTCCCGAGACTCACTGAATCTCTCCGAGATAATGAAGAAACTTCTGTCGAACATGCCCTACAGAGAGATCTTGTCGTATTTGTAACTCGACGTGTGTCGAACTGTTAATTTCAGTAGCGCTCGCCGTGCACTCGTTGGGTTGGCCAAACCAGACTCGTATTTCTTGTTTTCCTAATATTACAGCAAAGATAGTTGTTTCACAACGATTGTAAACACGGACTCACACACGGAGGCAGCTGTAACCGACCGTGCGTTGAGTGACTATAATGTTTATGAATATTTCACAACAATGATCCGCTTGTGAGTGTACTGTGTATGAGTATATTCAATGGCGGAGCCAGGATTTTCAGGTAGGGGGGGCAACCCCTCCAGCAATGAAAAATGATAGAGGAGTTGTTAGAAAGTAAGGACTTGTCCATTGGTTTTTATTCGACGCGTGTCCGGCGATGGCGCAGCCATCGATCGAGGGTCGAATTCGAACCGCGTCGTGTGATCGGCATCGCGCTCGCTGAAGGCGTTGATGCCTTCAGGGAAGTCGTGGACTGTATACGCAACTGCGCACAATTCTGAGTCACTTATAACTGCTTTGCCGTTACTTATCGCCAATTATGGACTCAGACTATTGTCCTGTTATCTCATAGAGTCCCTGGCACATACTAATATGCTACACAGTGGCAGTGGGGGTCGCAAAATGCCGATGTATTACTAATAAACCCCGATGATCCAATTGAAATTATGGATTTTGATCGGATCATTAGGGGGGGAACGTGCCACCACCCCTCACTGGCTCCGCCAGTGAATATACTGTGTGAAAGTACCGCTTGAGATTGTGTATATTGTATTGTGTGTGAGTGTCCAGTGTGTGAGGGAGAAAGTAATAGTAGTATTTGCATTGTCTTGTGTTTTGTAAGGTGCTTTTAGATGTTTTCATCAAACAACATGACAGAAATGTGTTAAAGCCACCCAGCAATTGTGCTTAATACCAAAATACCCATCATTGTCTGAAGACGTGCATTGTGGTCCTTTCGTTAAAAATGACCACAGTGCAATTCTTCAGGAAATGCAGATGGATTTTGCGTCAGTGCAGAGGCCTTGCACTTTTTGTCTACGTTGTCTCTGTTGTTATTTGAAACCTGTGGTTTTCCAGCCAGTGCTGTTATTACTTCTAGATTTGAAGCTTTCGTGACTGCAAGGATTCATATTCTTAGGTTTTTTCGGTAAAGTCACGTAGGTAAACATTTTTTTAATTAATAAAAGTAAAATAAAACAAAATAAAAAATAAAAAATCACGACGTTTCGGAAGCAAGACGGAGGCTTGTGTTGCTTCCGAAACGTCGTGATTTTTTATTTTTTATTTTGTTTTATTTTACTTTGATTAATTTAATTTTTTTTACCTACGTGCTGTTATTACGTTGTGATGGGGGGGGGGTCATCTCGTTATTTACAGGTGGAATTTCTTTAAAGCATCTGACGAGCACGAATCCTCACTGTTACGCGACAAAGCTCCCGGCTTGTAAATGAACGCTTGTGATCTGGTTTTACCTTCTCGGCTGAAAGTGTACCACTCTTCATCAGTAAACGGCGTCGTCGTTTGCGTCTGCTTTAGAGAAAACATATTTGCGAGCGCATTAGTGTTGTGGTTATTATGAATGTAATAATATTTTCAATTCATTTTCCAATCAGGTTCAATCAATCTTGAAAAAGGTAGACGTTCTCCAACAGGCACGGATCAGCATTCATTTCCATTGGCACCCCTGAGGTGGTTGGTGGTAGTGGAAATTCCACGTTTATATGGCAAGGATATAGTCTTATCACATAGTTGCCCACCCTATTGAATTTAGTGGTAGGCTTCTAATTTTTTTTACCATTTTACCACTGGCAGAGTTTCAAGGCAGCAATGCTGTCAATTCATTTTCTCAAAACTTTAGCAAGTGAAATGGTTAACTTTCAAATTTGGTATGTGGTAACAAGGGCCTAAAAACTTATCAGCCTATCGCTTAAATTGGCCCTGTTAGAAAACCCATGGAGTTTGTGTTAAATCGGTGGCCTCACCTTGAATTGGAGATCAAGATCGTTCGACATGAGCAAATCTACAAATGCACACAAGCAAGACAGTTAGATATATATATATATACCCACGGCCTTTTTGAAGAGTCACCGTGCAGCATTGCACATGATCACCAATCTACTGAAGCCATCCACTGGCTCGCTCGCCAAAGTCCACATCAGCACTGAACAGTTCGGCAAATCGAGCGCGCCAAACGGCCCGGCGAGGCGACGGCTACCTTTGTCGGCGTCGATCCGCACCTCGGGGCTCCACTCACTCCACAACCTCTTCGTGTACTTGTCGGAGGCACGCACTCGTACCACGTAGGCCTTGCTGGGCATCACGTCCGTGACGTTCATCTCCGTGGCGTCCAGAGGGGGGCCCTGCATGGCACGCCACGCACGATGACACGGCGATCCGCGAATTACGAGTGCCTCCTTCGTCTGCCACCAAAACATTATTTTGTTACTCGATATTTTCCTCAATCGCTCGGTGGAGCAGAGTAGCAATAATAATTTGCACATATTGGGCGCTTTTCACAAGGCCTCAAGGCGCCATGCATGAAAAAAAACAATAAAGAAGGAACAGGGTGGCAAGATTAAAGCTGGAGAGGAAGAGGGCGAATGAGAACGAGGGCTCCACGGTGGCGAGAAGTTAACTACCTCGTCTGGTATACAGGAGGTCGTGGGTTTGCCTCTACCCTGATGCCTGTTCTATATTTGGAGCTTGGGGTGCCGTTCTCCCCGTGGTCGCATAGATTTTTTTCTCCAGGTCCTCCGGTTTTTCCCTCCACACTTCGAATCAACATCACGCGTTCAGAGTATTTAGCTGCGATACATTTCCAAACAAGAAGCCACTCCATCATGTTGTGGCCAGGTCACCTCTGATAAAGAGCCATATAGCTCAGTCGGCCTGACCTGGTAAATTTTAAAAAAAGTTGTTTAGTTTAGAATGATCTGGAATTGCAAACTCATTTTCAGAAGTGCCCTAAAAACTAGGAAAATACGTAATCTGATTTTTTTGCTTTAATCAAAAACTCTGGAAAATTTACAAATTGCACCCTCGTTTATCGATGTTAAAAAGCTACCACGCTAACCTTGCTATGCAATATATTTCTTACGCGGAGATAAATTGCTTCGAGAAAATCGTCGTTAGCATTTGCCAACCACCCGTGGTACACGGTCAGACATTATCGGGGGCGACTTGCTCAGGCGCCAGGGTTGGCAATGTTTCTGGTTATTCAGCGGTGGGAAAGTTTTTCTTTTAGGAAGCCAAAAAAAGAGGAATTTGCCGTTTTAATTGTCGACGTTGACCGTTTGCCTGCCCTGAAGTTGCCTGGCCCCGGTGGTTCGCGCCACTTGCTCGAGACACCGTAGCTCCACCGTGGCCGCAGCTTTTTGTCCTGTGTGCGAAGATTTAGTTTTTTTCCGTTTTCCGCCCCACGGTGGCGACAACCAATGAAAACCAACCCGTGGGGAAAGAACGCTCGGAGCTCATTGGCAGGGAAAGGCTGCAAAAGTGGGGCTCGAGATAAGTAAGGGTCGAGGCGATAGCCACGGACGATAAGTTGTTCGACAAGCTCGCCAAACGATCGCAGATATCTCGTCGGAGGAAACACAACTGAGAAATGTGGCGCAGTGTGTATGCCACGGAGGGCAGTCATTTGAAGGTGGAGCAAGATGAAAAGGATGAAATAAAGAGGTGGGGCCAAGGGCCGGTGGTCGAGACGTTCATTTGTGGAAATGGAACCACGAATATTAATAGCTCACGTGCTGGAGCTGGATAACAACAAAAAAGATAACCCTACGTCTTTTAAAGCAATTGTTTGTTTTACTCATTCTTCAGTTTTACCTTTTTAAACAATTGCGTTTTAGCGTGTGTTAAACCACTCTGAGATCCTCTGGCGTGAAGGACGAGTGATCAAAAACGAATCATCGTCATGATTGTGAGACCATGAGAGACGTATGTTTGTACGTATGTTGAGCTTCTGTCACAATGTACGTAGCCAACCATGCTAATCAGAGGTCCGGGAAATCGGATGTGCAACGGTGACAACTGGGGAGGCATTCATCTCGGCAGTGAAATGGCTACGGTTGATGATGATGATCTGTAGATCACATACGTTTCTGTAGCAGTGTTTGTGGTGTGTGATATTCGTAGCTGGTGACGGTGTATCTCTCTGCGACTCCGCGCTGTGGTCCCCGGCACGATGGCTGCAACTGGAAGAGGCGGGGAGGCTGAGTGGGTACAACATCCCCCCGTGGCCATCTCTGAAGATCCGCTGCTGCGTCAGAGGTTTTAGTGGTTGGCTGTGTCACAAGTCGAGTCGCAAGTCATCAAATTCATGACTCGAGTCTGACTCGAGTCCAAGTCACATGACTCGAGTCCACATCTCAGAGGTGGGACAAAGTCATTGTTATGCAAGTCCAAGTCGAGTCGCAAGTCATCAAATTCATGACTCGAGTCTGACTCGAGTCCAAGTCACATGACTCGAGTCCACATCTCAGAGGTGGGACAAAGTCATTGTTATGCAAGTCCAAGTCGAGTCGCAAGTCATCAAATTCATGACTCGAGTCTGACTCGAGTCCAAGTCACATGACTCGAGTCCACATCTCAGAGGTGGGACAAAGTCATTGTTATGCAAGTCCAAGTCGAGTCGCAAGTCATCAAATTCATGACTCGAGTCTGACTCGAGTCCAAGTCACATGACTCGAGTCCACATCTCAGAGGTGGGACAAAGTCATTGTTATGCAAGTCCAAGTCGAGTCGCAAGTCATCAAATTCATGACTCGAGTCTGACTCGAGTCCAAGTCACATGACTCGAGTCCACATCTCAGAGGTGGGACAAAGTCATTGTTATGCAAGTCCAAGTCGAGTCGCAAGTCATCAAATTCATGACTCGAGTCTGACTCGAGTCCAAGTCACATGACTCGAGTCCACATCTCAGAGGTGGGACAAAGTCATTGTTATGCAAGTCCAAGTCGAGTCGCAAGTCATCAAATTCATGACTCGAGTCTGACTCGAGTCCAAGTCACATGACTCGAGTCCACATCTCAGAGGTGGGACAAAGTCATTGTTATGCAAGTCCAAGTCGAGTCGCAAGTCATCAAATTCATGACTCGAGTCTGACTCGAGTCCAAGTCACATGACTCGAGTCCACATCTCAGAGGTGGGACAAAGTCATTGTTATGCAAGTCCAAGTCGAGTCGCAAGTCATCAAATTCATGACTCGAGTCTGACTCGAGTCCAAGTCACATGACTCGAGTCCACATCTCAGAGGTGGGACAAAGTCATTGTTATGCAAGTCCAAGTCGAGTCGCAAGTCATCAAATTCATGACTCGAGTCTGACTCGAGTCCAAGTCACATGACTCGAGTCCACATCTCAGAGGTGGGACAAAGTCATTGTTATGCAAGTCCAAGTCGAGTCGCAAGTCATCAAATTCATGAATCGAGTCTGACTCGAGTCCAAGTCACATGACTCGAGTCCACACCTCTGCAAAGCTGTGTTTAATTTGCAATAAATGAGGGCGCAATTCGGACGTTTTCGAGAGTTTCCGATTTTAACACAAAAAAACCATTACGTATTTTTGTAGTTTCAGGTAAATTTCGGAAATGTGTTCACATTTCCGGATTATTTTAAACTGAACCAATTATTTTAATTTTACCAGGTAAGGCCCCACTGAGCTGTATAGCTCTTTTTCAGAAGCGACCTGGCCACAAATGATAGCTGTACGAAGTTTTCACGTGTAAATTAATAGCAGCCAAATACTCTAAACGCACGTTGTTGATTCTAAATGTGGAGGGAGAAACCGGAGGACCCGGAGAAGAATCCACACTACCAATGGGAGAACATGCAAATTCCAAATATACAGGTATCTGGATTCATATCAAACCCACGACCTCCTTTATACCAGTGGGTGTTCGTATTACTGATGCTTGTGCAAGGGAGACAAACAGTCTGTAAAAACTAAACGGGGGATCTTTTTCTTTGGTGCTGATGTTAGCGGTGGCAAAGATTTTGGCAATTGTGTTTTTCACGTGGCGTTGATGACTTCATGATTGCCGTTGACATCAGCGATGACGACGTTGTTTTCGTCGTCGTCGTCGTGAATTACCTCGTTGCACACCCGGGACATGGCCGTCTTGTAGCATACTTGGAACCAGAGCGGGAAGGCGTCGGCCTCCTCGACCCACGTCTTCGGGTAGCTCCAGCTCACGTGCAGCGCATTGCCGGTCCAGCGCAGGCCGACATCACCGGGGGGATCCGGCTTCACTGAGACCGGTTCCACCATTGCCACCCACCAACCAGCCAACCACCCGCCACGTGCATGACAACAACAAATAAACAACATCATCAGTTTAACACTAAGTAGGCTTTTTCGCGACCAATATCATCCATAATGTAGTTTTTTTTGTTAGATCACGTAAATGTATAAATGTGTCGTTAAACCCGCCACCACCCGACACAGACAATTAGTAAGGTTTGTCACGTAAACAGAACGTGACAATTCGTTACAGCACACCGGTGTGTTGGAGAGCCAAGCCACAACATTTACAATCTGAATACGACATTTCGCCAGTAATTACAACTAGCTTTACCAGGCGACAGCCCGATTTGTGGAGAAGTCCACCTGTTTCGTTCCTTAAATAGAGGCATTGTTCTGCTCCACGGCAGATATGGGGGTGTGTTTATACAGGAACTTCCTGATATGATGGTGTTGAGTTTGGTCACGTGACCAGGAAGTTACGAGTTAAGGGTCTCGAAGCCACGAGGCAAGGCAGGGGTGTCAGCCATTACAAAGAGTACAAAATAAAGGGACAATTAGTTAGTTATGGGACTTTAAGAAGCATTGTCTCTAAGTTAATGTTCTTATAATACTGGGAATGCTGTTATAATGTTAGGATTTCCGTTATAATGCTGTAAATGCCATTGTAATGTTGTTAAATGCTTATGATAAATATGAGGCCTAGTTAACAACGTAGCCTGCCACTTGCATTATTGTGAATGTTATTTATAGCTGGATAAGTCAAGCCAGACTTGTGCCCATGTAACTTTAATGTGTTCTTGAGAGCAAGGATGAAGAAGTATCTCATCAACAGTTAAGTGTTATGTGCAGCGCTGTACATTTGGGCTGCAGTATGGTGATTACACAACATGACCTTATTGAACACAGTAGCTTATTCTCTTGTTGTATAGCTATTCAGTGCTAATCTAGGTGCCTGGTCCATCCAGGACCTATTATTGAGATTCATGTTATCTAACACAATGTTATGATGCTGCAGTTTTCATTAATTGTATTGATATTGCAAGTATTAACAAATGCTGTATTTTGTGCTGTGTTTTTCCATCAGTTTTACTTCGTTCTAATAATGAAATACGTTGGAGTCGGATGTTCACCCTGGCTCTGAAGGTTTATTGAATGCGAGGTTAACTATTTGGATAGTGGCGCAACGCAGCGCACAGCGACGCCGAGACAGGCATAGATGTGATGACATCACTTTTGCGCTCTTCTTACGGGAAGTGTCCGGCAGCTTGGTGCAGTGGGAACACCTGTGTGTGCGTGTGTGTTGAACTTCTTTCGCACCGGACGTAGCCAACCGTGCGTATCAGAGATGCGTGGGGAATGGGGTGGTGCGGTGAGTGAGTGCAGTGAGCACGGACCACTCACAGATTGTTTTGTGGAAGAAGCTGAAGGAATTGCTGTAGTTGCAGCCCAGCGGGTTGATGGCCGTCACCGTAACGACGTACTTGCCGTACGCCATTAATGTTCCCGCCAAGTGGCACGTGTTTGGGGGCAAGTCCGCGCCATGCCAACACTCCACGCGCGTCTTCCTGCAAACCACGCACCACGTTACGGGCGGGGGGGAGGGGGACAACAGTCCGTTCGTTTGACGAAGGAAATCGTCGACGGAAAATGTTCGTCGACAAAGCTATGTTGTCTCGGTCAATAGTGACGACGAGTGATGAATGAGACAATCTGTAGCGAGACAATATGACTGCTCAAGGCAAGGTGTCATCTTTACCCCCCCACCCCACCGTGATACTGTGGTGCGGGCACTGCCCCATCAAAGATTAGAGCAACTGGCCGCCACTGCTTGCTTCATGTTGACTAATTTGTCCAGAGCCCTGCCCGCCTTGTCCTTTCTAGAGCGCTCCAGGCGCCACGAGCGCCTATGGAGGTTGTACGTATGTAGTTGAACTTCTTTCGCACCGTACGTAGCCAACCATGCTAATCGGAGGTGCGGGCGAAGGACAAAAAACTAGACACAAAAACGAGTTGTAAGGAAAATGCGTTTTGAATCTTGATGATATCAAAGTGCATAGCCCGAGTGGCTTCATAATATCGGAAGGAAGAGCATTCCAGACGGCCGCAGAAGCGCGCCGCACAATGCGGTGACCGTCCTTGTTCGATGACCGGCCAAAAAAGCCGCTGCTGCTGCGAGGATGACCAAAGGTCGGTGGCGGGGTCGGGGTCTAAGTGGCGGTGGGTTGCGTAGGTGCTGTGTGAGCGGCATGAAGCCTCACGCGAACGTCGTGTTGACCCTGAAGTGTGTGGGCAGGTCGGCGTGCCGTCCCGGTACCCAGGTGCACACGATCAAGTGGGGGTTGTTGCTGTGGCAGGAGACCGTCGGCTTCTCGGGGAGGTCTGCCCACACAGACATACCGTGGTAGGTTTTTTTTTCAATGTAATTTTAACTCCAGAGCACGAGTGAGCAATGTGTGCCCCCCATCTATCGAGGGGTGTGCGGCGGGGTGGGGGGCGTAATGGCGCAGTGTTAATGTCCCTGGGTCGATGGGCCTCTGCGTAAGTCTACGGGTCTCCGTGTACGTCAATAGTTCTCCGTACGAAACAATACACTTCAATTTTGATCTGTATCGTGTCTAAAGCCAACCAAATTTCAAGATGCTTTACACAAGCGGTGGGGTGTATTTATTGAACAGAGAGAACGAGGCAGCCATAAGAGAGAGGGAAGGTTTTGAGCCTGGAGCCAAATAGATGCAGGGAGTCCACATTTCTAGACCTTGGGCGCAGCAGAAGAGATTGAGCGACCTCCCACTGGTTTGGTAGGCGTGGGTCCTCATCGTCAGGAATGAATTCGGGCCCCATGTCCAATTTCCTCCCCTCACTTCGTAGCCCGGTGCCCAGGCCCCTCTGTTCCGTGAGCCCCGGTGCAGTTGCACCGCCTGCACACTCCATGGCTATGCCACTGCCCTTCACTGAGCAAAGTAGGCGGTCGCTTGCTGGTGCTCACCAGTGTTCAATTGCGTTACATTTTATTTTAGTCACAGTCCTAGACTAGTCGATGACATCGTGTGGAACTTTAAGTCTGTTCGAACGATATGTGTGCTGTGTGAAGGTGCACATTTTTCCCGACTCTCGACATTATTAGATCAGCTAATCAGTGAACTCATGAAACATTTTCATGTACAATTACATACTTTGTACAGCCAGTTGCCATCGTGGTCCTTCTCGGTGCACGTATGTCTATAATACATCTCCTGTGTTAGGAGCTGGTCACCCCACCCTTGAGCGAGCCGCTCTTGCCTGAGCACGATCTGCTATGAGTCTTTGGATGCTTTCAGATCAGGCCGTGTAGAGCGTACACCTCCATCACACTGCTCAAGTGCATCTGGGGTCACGGACCAGCAACCTTTGAACCCTACTCTCAATTGCTGCAAGAGACAAAGCTCAACTTCATGCCTTGTAGGACTGAGTCTTTGAGCTGCAGTGACACCAATGATTGTGGTGATTAGATGTACCAATGTCTGGTACGGCTATTGCTCACAATTGCACCCATTAAATAATGAGTCTACATCTTTATTCAGGCTCGATAATGTCATCGTCTCGTAGGTCCCACTTTGAGGTTTGGTGGGTAGTTGTAAATCATTGTCAACTCAAAGTGATCATTAGGGCTTCATCTGTCGTGGAATAATTTCTGGGACTCCCCTCCCAACTCCACCCCCGCCACCCCCCAGCTTGCCCTGACGCCGAGTGTAGGTGGGGGATTTATTTTCAGGAGCTCAGCCCTGGACAGCTCGAGGTAAAAAAAAAATTCAACTTTTATAATTATTCACACCACGCAAACAAAAAAAAAACCCAATTCGCCGGTGAATTTTTCCGTCGCCCAATTCCGTCGGCAGACGCCGAGCCGCGGCTCGGCTGACTCACAGCCCACGAGCAGCGTGTCCTGCTGCAGAAAGCGCATGCTGTCGTCGTGGCAGATGTAGAGGCCGCTGTCGCTGGGCGTGACGCGCCGAAGCAGCAGGCCGCCGCCGCGGCTCGTCGTCGTATTCTCCTCCAGGACTCTACCGTTGAGCGTCCAGCGGACGGAGGCCCCGCCGGCCCCACCGGCCCCACCGGCCCCGCCGGCCCCACCGGTCCCGCCGGCCCCGCCGGCCCCACCGGGGACGCAGCTCAGCTCCACGTCGGTGTCGGCGAGCGCCAACTTCGTGTGGGGGCTCACCAGGTCTGGCCGGCGAGGGACAAACGACGGCGTTGAACCCGGCGCTACGGAACGCTCTCGCGAATGAGCGACACACGCAGATTTTGATTCTTGCGTTTGGTATGTGGTGTGTGTGCGCGTGCACGTCATACTTCTTTCGCGCCATTCGTAGCCAATCGTGCTAATCGGAAGTTTTCTAGGTTTCACCCTGAGTTTACCCTACAACCGGCATTCTTGACAGTCATTTTCTTCAATCTCAATGGAAACTTAGTTGAGGCCCAATGAGCTTCAATAGACGTGCGCGCGGGGGTGGGGTGGGGGGTCTTGAGAAGGTAAATGCGCTCATTTATTTCACACGACGACGCCTCGAGTGGGATGCTGCTGCCCCGTGGCAACGGTGGTGCGCAGGGTTGCCAACCCTCCCGGATTTTCCGGGAGTCTCTACGGGAATTGGCATCGATTTCCCTGTGCCGATCGAAAAAGCGATCATCCGGAAAATTCCATTAATATATTTGTAAAATAAAAAACGTCAATTAATTTGGTTAAAAAAAAAAATCTCCCGGCATAGCTTCAACCAGAGGAGGCAAAAGCAACCGGTGGCGCGTGTGTCCAGAGAGGTGTGGGGTAACAGCGGACACAATATTCACAACAATCACAATTACAACGACGATTTGTGACCTTATTGGGGGGAGGCGGGGGAGTGGTTCCTACGTTCAACATGCGTACAGCCTGGCACGTCGTCACACGCCGTCTTTGCGACCAGTGGAAATTAATGAAGCGTGAGCCAACGGGGCCGTAAGATTCCCCACCGCCCCCGCCTCTTCCCCTCCCCCCCAAAAAAATGGGGAAGCGTGAAGCAGATGTGCAGCCCCCGCGCCACGCAGAATGAGGACGTTCAGCGGTGAGAACGGCACATAGCAGCGTCTCTCTCGGTTAACCCCTCCCCTGCGGCGGGACGAGTGGCCAACGCTCTAGCGCGCGTTGGCCACCCAACATCCCTGGCGGGTAGTAAGTCGTAACGACAACAACGAACAACAACAACGGTCATTTATAATAACGGCTCGCCCCGGATTGCAAGCCGGGCTGGTCTGAGACGGGATCGTGCTCGGATGGGCGATCGCCACTCGCGTTGATTTGTTATAGGCTGCGTAAATATTTACGCGATCGAACCCACAGAAACCTCTATTTTGGGTTATATTGGTCGCCAAAGCCTACTACGTGTTAAACTTGTTATAGGCTCTTTCGGCAAAGTCACGTGGAAAGAAAATAAAATCAATAATAGAAGACGACATTTCGATTGCAACACAAGCAATCGTCATCAGGTACAACTAAATTTGAGAGGGAGACAAAACACAGACACGGAGACACACAGACAGACACACAAGCAGATAGAGAGACAACACAGAGACACAGAGAGAGACACACACAGAGACATACAGACAGACACACAATCAGAGAGAGACAACACAGAGACACAGAGAGAGGCACACAACATAGTGTGTCTCCGTGTCTGTGTTTTGTCTCTCTCTCTCAAATTTACTTCTACCTGATGACGACTGCTTGTGTTGCAATCGAAACGTCGTATTCTACTATTTAATTTATTTTCTTTCTACGTGACTTTACCGAAAGAACCAAAGAGTAATTCCTGCAGTCACGAAAGTTCAAATCAAGTCTGTCATAGGCTACGGGACTACGTGGCGGTCAGCAAAGACGCACTGCAGATAAAGCGGTGTTGTACTGTATGTCTATGCCCCCCAGGCCTTTGCGTCCTGCCTTCACGAACCCGCAACGCCCAGCCTGATGACGGATATGGCCCAATAACCCAAATGACCTGCACGTTGACAGCCCTTTGCTGATGCGCTGTTGGATGGCCGGCCTCCCAGCACCGCACGGTTCGCGGACGTAGTTCGACCATACTTCACCGCGCTGGTCAGTTTGGGTTGGCGAAGGTGGGCGGCGTAGCTTGCGACCCCGCGTGAGTACGGTGCGGCGTGGGATTTCACTCCGTACTCTTTGGTTCGTTCGGTAAAGTCACGTAGGTATAAAATAAAATAGATCACGACGTTTCGGGCGCAACACAAGTGAACTTCATCAGGTGGGACCCACAGCAAGAAAACTCTGAAGCCGACTTCAGCATGTTCTTGCTGCGGTTGTTTTATTTTATTTCGTTTCTTATTTTATTTCATTTCTAACTACGTGACTTTACCGAAAGAACCAACGAGTCTTCAGTCTCAACCGCTGCTTAGTTAATAAGATCTGGTGGGAGCGGGCGCACGCACTCACGGCTGATGTGGTCATCGGCCACATTTAGAGATGGGCCCCTCCCTCCCTCCCCCACCGCCCTCCGTAGCCACGATGAAGTTTTTCTCCCCGACCTAAACGTCGTTCTCACGCCTCTTTCCACACAAGGCGAGGGGTCGCCCAGAGTGCGCGACTCGGGCGGCTGGGCTCGGTGTTCTGCCACCACCACCGTGGGTGGAGAGTGGCACGCGCTTAGGCAATCGTCCCCTCCCTCTCTCTCTTTCTCCACCCCTTTCCGCGAGTGTTCTGCGTGCCGCAAGTCGGGGATGACTGGGACGCAGGTGGTGTTTACAGAGGACGCAGGGACAAGGAGCGTCCCCCCCCCCACCGCCCCCCGCGAAGAAGCGCGCATCATCGTGAAAGCAGAAGCAGGCGGAGCCTTCTTTCGCAAACTAAATATGAAAAACAAACCGCAGCGTCTCCATCTCTGACCGCCCAGAGAACGAAAAATATGTGTTCGTGGTAAAGGCCGTCGCAACTCGTCGGATTTCTCCACTCGAAATAAAGATGCAGATGCTGGCGATGAGCATCTGCAGCTGAATCTCTGTTTGCACTGTTCACTCCGTATATATTCAGTTTATGGTAGAACACACATTTTTGCCCGTGACAGAGTTAGGGTAAATGTTCCGAATCTCGTGAGATCCTGGTAACATGCCCCCCTCTGCCCCCCTCTGCCCCCCCCCTCAGTTATGGGATCGGTGGCCACTGCCACGGCTTGCCAGGTGCTGTAGGTGTGGGGGCTGCGTGGAGGCAGGGAGACGGCAGTGACGAGAGCTGTCCCCTCAGAATCAGAATCCTGGAGGAATCCGACAAGCTACGAAGCGCTTTCTTTTCACAGATGTCCAGTTGGGGGCAACAAGTTGGGGGCAACAAGTTGGGGGCAACAAGTTGGGGGCAACAAGTTGGGGGCAACAAGTTGGGGGCAACAAGTTGGGGGCAACAAGTTGGGGGCAACAAGTTGGGGGCAACAAGTTGGGGGCAACAAGTTGGGGGCAACAAGTTGGGGGCAACAAGTTGGGGGGCAACTGGACATGTGAAAAAAGTTGCAACAACAAACAAGACGGAAAAAAATCACGGTTTTTTTTCTGCCTCTGGGATACTCCCATTTCCTCCCCCGTGACAAACACCTCAGTCACGTGCCATTGGCCTCGTGGCCCAACGGCCGGCATGCATTGGGAGGTTTGGGATGAAAACCCAACAATGACAGCCCACATCTACATTTACTCAGTCAGCCCTTTTGGAGGCCGTAAATGTCACATTTACTATGCCTCTGTCGTTTAGCTGCCGCTGTTGTTGTGTGGTAAGAAAGACTCGATGTTTCAACCTTTCCTTACATTTGTGTGCTGTTTTTATACCGTTGGATGTTGCGTGCTACGTAAAGTTCAACCGCTTGAAGCCAATATGTATACGCGACATTTCTGCCACTGAAATATCGCCGCTTGTTTCACAAACTTCACCCAGAGTTCATATATCACACGGGTTGCGGGAAACATTACTCAATCCATCTGACACATGGCAACACAGCTTACACACATACACACACAAACATAGAGCTGTCGACTCCATCGCGCTGCTTGTAAGCCGAAATATGTCTGTGTAAATCTAAGGCCCTTCACAGTTGTTCGTTAATGTACACACGTGTACATGTACACGTGTGTACATGTACACGTGTGTACATGAACTTAACCACCACCGTCTCTAGTAAACTCTAACTTATTGTATCACATTTTGTGATGTTGCCAAATCCAAGGGTTTGCAAGGCGGCCAGAAGATTACTTTAGAGTGACAAATTCTTCAATAAATATGTGCAGAGCTTTAAGTTTTATTTCCTCAAATTGCGTGAGTTTTCTCCAATCCAATTTCCCATGCCGCCAAGCACTCAATGATCGAATGGGCAAACGTCAGATTCTAGAAACTCGAGGGAGGCTTTCCTCGATAATAGATTTCAAAATAATTCGTGGTAGCTACGTTGCTCCTGTGAGTGTGTCTCTTAAATGCGTAAATGATGCGGTGTGTAAACAAGACCTGGGGAAACAAAAGTGGCGGGGAGCGATGCTCGGCACATCAACCCTATCGTGCGCAGTGGCGGCCTTCATAGACTCTCACCACTTGCCCCAACAGCCTCAAAGGGCTATGCACCGCAGGGGATCTTTGTAGCGTACGTGACAAGATTGACGTTGCGACAAGCACAACGAAAATAAAACGTGGAGTGGCGTGGGATTTACATTTGGACAAGAATAGCGAGTGACGTGGGTACTCTACCCGTGTTTATCATCGGGCGTGATTTCCCCGCTCTATAAATTGTGCTAGATTTGATAAATTCCAAAACTGAACTTCCGAAAAAATTTCAAGCGGAGTTTCATTTTTATAGACGAGGTCCAAAACCCCCCTCCCAAAAAAACTCAATGAGTTCCTGGTGTCCATTGCCACAGTGCTTAGTTTTTATTCAAACAAAATCACCGCATCGTGATAACTCATTTAATGATAACAATCATTAAATCGTTAAATTATAACAAAACACGTGACCCTGCGTAATGATCGATTTTCCGGTAAAAGAGATAATTTTTATATTATCACGCTTATCAAGGAAAGCCTCACAGAGTCTCCAGACACTTGTTCAGCAGGTTCCTGGCAAGGTTTTGCAGTCAGTCATTTTCAGGATATATTTCAGCACTGGAATGTTTGGCCAATACACGTTACATTGAACGGTGAGTTTAGATGCGGGGGGAGGCAGGGGGACCCAGAGAACCCAGAAGGGAAACCCATGCAGAACAGGGGCAGAGCGTGCACACTCCAATGTAACACGCTGTAGGCTTTCGCGACCAATATCAACCATAATACAGGTCTTTTTGGGTTAGAGCGTGTAAATATACATGTGTCGTTAAACCCGCCACCA
This sequence comes from Lampetra planeri, assembly GCF_965212315.1. Lineage (NCBI taxonomy): Eukaryota > Metazoa > Chordata > Hyperoartia > Petromyzontiformes > Petromyzontidae > Lampetra > Lampetra planeri. The sequence goes on along the minus strand of NC_136145.1, from coordinate 1,658,277 downwards.
CCCGACACAGACAATTAGTAAGGTTTATTCTTGGTTCTTTCGGTAAAAGTCACGTAAATAGGAAAAAAATATTTTAATTTGTATTTTATTTTTATCATTTTTATTTTATATAAAAAAAAAAATTCTTTTTTATTTACGTGACTTTACCAAAAGAACCAAGAATATGAATTCCTGCAGTCACGAAATTTAGTCAGGTTTGTGACGTAAACAGAACATTCCAATACGTGACAAACCTTACTAATTGGCTGTGTCGGGTGGTGGCGAGTTTAACGACACATATTTACGCGATCTAACCACAAAAAAACCCTGTATCATACACGCTCCACACAAAAAGACCCCCGAGTTCGGAAACTAACCCAGGAGCTTCGTGCTGTGAGGAACACATGTTACCATCGCGCCGCCCTTTCCCTTGCCAGGATAAATAAAGCGCTTACGCGTATTTGATTTTGAGGGTAGGGCATTGGTACAGTGATTTGCGTGCTGCACTTTGAACCCAGTGACCTCAGTTTGATCTCAACCACAGATAACATCAGAGGCAAACATGTCAGAGCAGGTGATGTCCTCCCCTTCCCATCACTAACACACACTGACGAAGTATCATTTAAACAAACAACCTCAACGACTCTTATGGCCACCACGGGCGTCAACGCAAACGTGGCACGTGGAGGCCTTCATCCAATGGTGGATTAAGAACGGCGGACTTTCCCTGAAATCCTTTTGTTGATTTTTAGTTGCGCAAAGTGGCTCGATTCGCTCGGTCACCCGTGGCAGGCCCCCTGTATGTACAACGCACCGTACGTTGAACTTTTTTTGCACCGTGCGTAGCCACCCGTGCCAATCGGAGGTGTACACGCGGTTACACGAATTGACCCCCGGCATTAAGGGCAGAAGCGACATTGTTTTTTGGGGTTTATATGTAGTTTTTATATATATATATGAAGAAACGTTGTTAGCAGATTAAGAGAGCTGCCGTTTACAAAGAAGTTACGTAATTTATTTGAAACTCACACGGAAAGTCACAATATATTACACTGCCGCTGAGGGGAAATAAAATGTTGACATTTTGTTAGACTGGCCGCTACGCCCTGATAACATATAATAACATGCATGTTATGTAATCTTTAAGAGGAAATGTTTCCCCAGAGTAACCCTAATGACCTTAACTGTTGTTTATTTCTTTCTTAGATTTTAAATGTTTATTTTCTGAAGTTACGAAACTCCACGTATCACGATGAGCACGGCTGGGTTACGCACCGTGCCAAAGAAGACGTACGTACGTACGTACGCGATCGACAGATTCACATAATCGTCAACCATGCTCAATCCGCTGCTGGATCAAAGCCTCCCCAAGCCGCCGCCACATCTCGCGATCCTGCAATGTCACGATCCACGTGGGACCTGCGCACGAGCCGAATGCAATGTTCCCTCTCCTCAATGGAGGTCCTCTCCAATGGAGTTCCGTTCCATGGCCGGCCCGTCACTCCGTATTATCGGTCACCGTCCCTTGCAGCGATGTGTACTGCCCAAGCCCACTCGCACTTTTATTGGCAGGTTCAATTTTGCCCCTGGCATGTGTGTCCTCGACATGTAATGTAAAAGTGATATGAAAGTTGAACACGTAGCAGGCCTTCGCGACCAATATTGATGATAAAGGTTTTTGGGGTTAAATCGGTAAAGTCACGTATAAATGTTGTGTCGTCACCCTCCACCACCCGACACAGCCAACCAGTAAGGGATTTGTCACGGAAACAAAACGCGCCAATTAGTTTACTACTTCAGCCCACCGGAATGTTGGAGAGCAATTACGAGTGAAACGAAAGTTAAAACGAACGCTAAATAAATGAGAGAAAAACACAAATAGGCCAAAGCCAGTGCAGCCCCCGTCACCCGTGCGTCCTCAGTTTTGCCGGAGCGCCGCATTAATAATCAACGAGACGAGGCTTATCGTAGCGGTGCTCTTTTGAACAGACTCGCAGTTTTTTTTTTTGCGACAGAACAAACATTGACAGATGATGATCCGGCTCACCGGCATTGGGGCAGAATCTGCTGTTGGCTTGGGAATGGCAGACGGCCGACACGATGCACAGCAACACCGCCAACAGCTGCTCCATCTGAAAACAGACAGATGCACGCACGCGTGTGTGTGTTTTTGCGTAAATATGAACGATAAAGTTGCAGCCCGGCAATTGCTCGCTCATGCCACTGCTGCCGGAAAAGGGCTTTCACACTTGAGCGAAATTCCAAAAAAAGCCCCACTCCAAGAGGTTGTCAAGGGCCCCTCGTCCACGCTGGTCAAATGTCTTGCAAGAAGCGAAGGTAGAAATCAAGACGGCGGGTTGATTTGCATTTCCGATTGTTTCAACTGCCACGTCTGGAGATCGACACTCACGGATACGTACTGAGCACGTAGTCGTCCTGTATGTCGAACTGTTTCGCACGTTACGCAGCAAACCGTGCCAATCCAACTCAAGAAGGTGGCGGCACATTTAAGTGTGAACGGAGAAGGAACTTGGGCAACATCCCCGATAAAAATAGATCGCACGAAGTACTATCCCTGTCCTGTGTTTTTTTTTGAGAATTGAAATCCGAGCCTGAGCAGATTAATAAAATTAATTCGCAAAATCAGACGGCGTGCACTCGCTGGAACAGCTCGTTTGTCACTCCGCGCACCTCCGAGTAGCACGGTTGGCTACGTACGGTGCGAAAGAAGTTCAACGTACGTACACACATCGTGAGCACGGCTCGATTGCCGCAGTTGCCCGCGCGCACCGGGCCCCAGTAATGTCACGCTTCCATGCTGCCAAAAGTTTTTTTTCCTTTCTGTTCCACCACCGTCAAGTTACCGAACCACGCGGACTTATTTTGACTTCGCGACGGAATGTTCCATCACGTCCAAGGGCAAAGTGTCCATTGTTCCGTGCATCGAGAGATGACGTGGGGTCGAAATGCAATTTTGCCCCTGAATTCACACCTCATTCCATAGTGGCAACTCGAACGCCTCGTTTCGCGGACCTAAACATCGCAACCACCCTCCCCGGCTTCGACACCACGCCTCGAAGACGCCGGTGCAATCGACCATCAACCCACGACAGACAGAACACCGGACAGGTCGATGCGACGCATCTCCTTCATCAATGGAGGATTTAAAGTCGAGCCCTCCGGGTGGGGGTGCGATTGTGGCCGTGCACCCCCCCCTACCCCCTCCCCAAAAATAAAAAAAAACGATGGCTCCCTGCGGTGAACCACCTTAGTCTCCTTCGAAAGCCCCGCGAATGGAAATCTCTCCGCGACTATCGGAGACCTCGACGTTGGCCATCTCTGTAGGCTCCTCGGACACGCAGCTTGCAATCGGAGCCGTCTGTACAGAAGCGCTCACTACCTTCCGTGTCGCTCTCGCGGGCTCCATGGGCAGCGAGCGCGTGGCGTGAGAGAGCGACAGAGCGAGAGGGCCCTTATCTGCTGCTGCCTGAGCCACACCGCTCCAGCACAGATTGCCCAACACAGGAGGGGAAGCGAGGTCTTAGCCAACGCGGCCCTCCCCCCCCCGTCCGCCCCTCGCCTTCGTTGGCAACGTCCCCTTTCTGTCTTTCTGTCGAAGCCTTTTGTTTGTCATCGTCAACGGCGGCGATAATCGCAGCTCGTGGCTTTTGAGCGGATCTGTTTGTTGTTGTTGTTGCTTAATTACTATTGGTATATCTGTTCAATTGGGGGGGGGGGGGGGGGGTTGCCCCCCAATCTCTTGAAACGCGAGCGTGAGCCTTCACATGCAACGCTATCCGGATGTCGCCCTCCCCCCCGCTATTTCTTGCAGCGGGGTGGCCACGTGCAGTGTCTGGAAGAGGGCCGCTCTACGGAGCTGAGAGACTGAGAATCACCCCCCCCCCTCTCCCCCTACTCTCTACTGCAGGCACGGCCTTGTAACTCCGCTTCGAGCTCAGTCAAAGTGATCTCCTGCCCAAGACAGCATCGAGACGATGCTCATCTCCCGTTTACAGCCCTGAGCCAGTGGTGAAAATGTTCCACGTCGCTATGTCAACGACCGTGTACTCTCCCGCAAACTGGTACTCGCTTTATCGACCCCCAGAGTGGGACTGTGGGGGTGGTGGGCCCCGATTCTAACTCGCAAACTTCCGATTGCCAGCCGCTCAGCCACCTGGCCCGGGTTTTCTTGTGGTCATGTTCAACACACACAGACAGTTGTAATACGTCTGCAGTTGTTACAGCCGAATAAACCCTTGCTACATTCAATCCTTTGGCAGCAACATGGTTCGGTAGCTAAATGCTAATGTGGAGGTCTGCAGCTCGCCACGGCGAGAGGGCTTCAGGCAGAGGTTGCAAACCGGTTTTGATTCCTTACCCGTATCCGTACCCGGCCGCACCAGGGTCGCAAATGGGTACCCGTACCCGGCCGGCCGGGTATGGGTACCCGTTCCCTACCCGTACCCTACCCGAAATGAGTGACAAACGATTACTCACCAGTGACTCACGGCCTACCCGTACCCGGCCGCACCAGGGTCGCAAATGGGTACCCGTACCCGTACCTGGCCGGGTACGGGTAGCCGGGTATCGGGTAGGGTACGGGTATCGGTACCCGGTTGCGACCTCTGGCTTCAGGAGAGAGAGAGTTCATCTCGTCTCGGAGCGCAGACTATACTGGGTTTCTAATGGACCTTTTTTGGCAGTATCAAAAATAAGAATAAGTTTGACCCTTTCTGGGAGAAACGGTAAAACCTATTATTTATTTTTCCTCTCAATATATGTATTTCATTATTTTTTCTAAATATATATTCTTTCATATATTCTTATGTATTTTTACAATGGGTTTACTTTGTGGTCCATAGTGACCTTTATTGCTCAGGTAAATCTACCGTGTTTACTGCTGACATTTCTCTCCATATATATACACACGCGGCAAACTGGTAACATGAGTTATCGGGTTTATTTTTCACGTGGCTACCGGCAATGCAACCCGTCAAAGAAAGCTTCATGACGACCCTACCTCACCCACGGGGATGGAGGCGGGGGGGGGGAGATCTGGGGCAGAATGCATGACGCACAGAAATAAAGGACACATCACGTACACACACGCATCGTTCCTCGTTTTGTTCAGCGTTTTGGCATTTGTTGAACGTCCAGCGTCGATGGGAAGCTCCCGTGTGCTCTAGAGGCGCCCATGTTTTCTCTGCTGAGAGCCTCCAGACCGAACGGTCAAGTCCAACAACAATGCCAGAACACCGACAGAGCGATGGGGCCTCCGAAGAAGATGAAATGTCACAAAGGTCATTTAGACAACAACAACAACAGTCGGGACATTTTTGTTTAAACTGAAGCTGAAAATGGGAAACGGCGATCACAATTTTGAGCAGTTTGCGCACGACGCGATGAGTTTGATTCCTGGCCACGACTAAACTCAGTGCCGGGTGATATCTGAACAGTTCTAAATTCCATCCCTTCACCAACCCCCCAATGACCAGCATGGTGAAGTATGGTCAAACAACACCCCCCCCCCTCCGCCCCACCCTACCAACAATAGCATGGGCAGACTTTCATCCAGCAGTGGATCGAGATTAAATATCGCAATTTTATTTACTTCAGTGGAATTCGTGCGATGCACATATTCAATCAATACATTTTCCTGGCGGCGTGCTGCAGAGAGAGAGAGAGAGCGAACTGGCCCGTGCCATAGCAACGTGGAAATGTCCTCACCGGCTGAGGGCCTCTTGAGTGGAGATCAGCCCTGCTCCACGCTTTGCTATATACCGCACAAAACTCGCCGTGCCCTGTCGCAAAATCCGCGCACCTTCAATATGTTTGTATCACCGAGGCAGACGCCGCCAGAGCCAGGCCACGGGCATAGCCTTCTCCTCAGTGCCCACTGTCGCCTCGTTCCTTTGTCCACTTTTACAGAGGGGGGTGGTGGTGGTGGGTGCGAAAAGTGGCGTTCAACGCAGCGCGTTCGAACCCCGCTCGCTCGCGACGCGCCGTCGGCCCCCCCCATCACCCACCCACCACCGTAACCCGGCACGAACCCGGCCCGCCGTTCATTCCCCCGCCCTGTATCCCAAAAGCCCCCGTCACTCCTTACCTGCGGGGTGTGATGGGGGGGGGGAGAGACTCGAGAAGTTTTCTTTGGCGTCGCTCGGGGGTTTCCTGGCCTCTGCCGATGGCTGCAGCCCCACGGCACGGGGGGGTGGGCGACGGAGGCTTCCCTACACCGTTCGGCTTGGCGTCATCGGCTGCTGCGTATTCGGGTGTCTTCGAGATCCCCACGGGAGAACACCGCCGTCAGCGGCCCCAAGACGTCAACAAGCCGGCGGCGCGACGCGACGACGACAAAAAGCGCAAAAGTCCGAAGGGAGGAAAACGACGAATGTTGAATGATGGGAGCCAGTGGCGCCTGAGTGTGACCGTGACAGACCGGGCAGCGCGCGTGTTGTCTGTGCTCGCGCAGCGACTGTAAATTATTGCTACGGAGTGGAGGGGGGGGGGAAGTTGTGTTTCGTCATTTGCGCATCGCTAGCTTGGGGTACTAATCTCCCCCGCTCATCGCGTGCGAGGGGAACAGCCGTTACTTTAACGCACCAGAGAATTCCAACTTCGCCCCCGAAGCTGAGCAATAACGGTCCATCGCAAATCGATGATCCGCTGACAAACCGCGAATCTGCCGACAGATGTTTTTCTCACTCCCCCTCTCAGTCACCGACTAAAAGCGACAATCTAACAAATAGTTTTTTTTCCTTCTGCCCTGAAATGCATCGCGCAGAGCGAAACTTTGGCTCACGCGCGAAACAAACTATCTTTCGATTCTGCCTCACGTGATTCTTATTCTCTACGAAAAAAAATAAACCTTCTGCCATGACGGCAAGAATTGGCGTGTTTGGTGTCAGCCGCGCCTTCCAAAAAAATGTTTTAATCGACCGCGGTGGCGCAGGCCACGTGGCTGGCACAGAACGGTGGCCCCGGTGAAATTTCCACCACCCCCCTCCCTCCCTCCCCCTCATTTAATTCTGGGCCCCTCGGCCCCTCCGGCCAGTGGGCCCTGGTGCGGTTGTTACCCCAACTTCACCACTCAAACGAGCGTGGGTTGGCGACGTCTCGCTTCTCCGTTGGCGGCCTTGAGTCAACGTTGGAATTTCCACACGGGACCGTGTGCCAAGGACAGAACGACGTGACTTGCAGATATGTCGCCAATGCTTTTATTTGCTTTGTCGAAGTGCGCACACTCCACAGAGTGGAAAACAGTTATACGTAATAAACAAGGGCACGAGAAACAGAAGGATAAATTTTAAGATGTCTATTTATTCAATCGTATCGTGATTATAATATGATATGAGCAGTTAAATGCGGCCAAAATAGTTGTTAAATGTCACCGTTAAACTTATCAGCGTAACTTCATGAGCATGGTAATCTGTTGGAATTGTTTTTGTTGTCTAAAAAAAGCACACACCAGCTGCTTCATAATGTTAGACTGAATTAGTAATGTGAGAATGATGCATTGTTATAAACGATGAATTGTTCCGTACAGGACATCAAGCCACGCACACACAAACTCTATGGCAGTTTCAAGTAGAATCTAAAGTCATGGCCGTTGTACATTTTGTTATGTCCCACTTATAAATATACATTCCTAAAGGACTTGATGGAATGTCCCGCAATGTGTGAACGACGACTCTACAGGCTGCGGTGGGGTAAAGTGTGAGTACTCCTGCCTCTTCCAAGTCGTCTGGCCAGCGTGGAAGAGTAGGCCAAGCACCCTCTCTAGAGGTGAGGACGTGTCACAAGGGGAGGACCCAACACCAGGTGGCCATGGTGAGATACCAGAACTCGGATTCGTTTCGCTTTTGTCATTTCAGTGACCCAGGTTGATGGCTATTTTAAACTAAACGAAAACAAAGCAGTTTTACTTACCTATTAGCTATTATAAATTGTTTTAAGAAGCGACCAGGCCACAATTGATAGCTCAGCGAAGTGGCTTATCATGTGTGGGAATTTATAGTAGCAATAAAATATATTCTTCGAGCATGATTCTAAATGCGGAGGGAAAAATCGAGGCCACCACGGAGAGAGAGAACACGCACATTCCAAATATACAGCAGCAGGCGTCAGGGCCGGGACCGAACCAAACGACCTCCTGCGTACCAGGCGAGAGAGATAACATCTCGTCACTGCGGCGCGAACGAGGTCACGCTGGTTTCTCGACCTCTGACCTGTTTCGACCAATAGACCCGACCGTGAGAGGCAAATCTCGTCGATCGAGGGCTGACTTTACGACGACTATGGGATCCGGCAGCAGGAAGGAGAGAAGCGACGACAAGGCGCGGTGAGCATCAACATCGTACGGCAGCGGCGGCGGTGGCGACAGCTTCAGGCCCGCAGCGGGTGTGCACGAGAAGCGGCAGCGCCTCTGCTGTCGAGGGATGGGGGCTCTGGATTGCTGGCGGCTGCCCAGTACTCCCAGTTCATGAGGCTCTCGCACGCGACGCTGGAATCCTCTCCCTCGATGGGCGGCGGGACCTCGCGGAAGTGAGGGGCGGTCGGAGGGCCGGCGGGCCCGGGGGGGCTGGCGGTGGCGGGGGCCGTGGGCGGGCACTTGCGTGTCCCGTCGGTCCGGCCGACAGCCGCCAAGTACTTCTTAACGTGTCCCATCGGTTTCCTGCGAGAGACGTCAACGGCGACTTGAACACAGCGGCAGCAGTGGCAGCTTTTGGCTGCTAGCCATCGCGCATTCAGATGCGCCTCCGCGGCCGTCTGGAACGCTCTCCTTTCCGATATTAAGAAGCCACTGGAGCCATGCAATTTTAAATCATCTCGATTGAAAACTTATTTCTTTACATCTTCTTGGTTCTTTCGGTAAAGTCACGTAGAAGGAAAATAAGAAAATAATAAAAATAAAACATAATAAAATACAATTCTCACGACGTTTCGGACAGCTGCTTGCGTTGTGGCCGAAACGTCGTGAGAATTGTATTTTATTATGTTTAATGTTTATTATTTTATTATTTCCCTTCTACGTGACTTTACCGAAAAAACCAAGAAGATGAATCCCTGCAGTCACGAAAGCTTTAAATCGAAATTAAATTTCTTTACAACTGATTTTTGTGTTCAGTTTGTTGTCGTTCCCCCGCACCTCCGATTTGCATGCTCTGCTACGTACGAGTTCGACATATGCACAACCCGACTCCGGCCCAATCCCACCACACGCGGCCCTCCCCGTCGATCCGCTGCTGGACGAGGGCCTCGTCACAACCGCGCGCCTCTTGGTGGCCACGTCCGTCCGTACTTGACCGCACAGGTCGTCTGTGCACGCGTTGACGGTGAGGGGGCCCCTCTACGCCTCACGTGACGCCAGTCTCGAAGCGCAGCAAGGTGGCCATCACGGCGGACAGCAACGTCATGGAGCATGGTGTGTGGTGAAGGTGGAGAAGCACAGATGCGGGAGCGCAGAAGTATAGTACAACAATTGGGTTTCTCTACGTTATCCTCTGCTATCGACAGCATAGTCCCGCAGCCTGTAATAGCTCAGCTGTTATACAGAGTGGTCACCCATCCGGGCACCGGTCCAGACTCAGCATTGAGTAAAAAGGTGCAGCCCTGAAATTTCCTGCTCAGGCCACTGCTGGCGGAAAGGTGTCAACTCGCGTGAACTGTCGAGGTCTACTCTCCCACATTGCCCAGACGTGTTGGAAGAGGTGGGCGTACCTACACTTTACTCCGCCTGCACGACCTGCCGATCGGCCAAGAACTGCACGTAAATTCACCGTCTTCGGTGGCTTATCATCATTATTATTATTATTTGTATGCAACTGACGAAAACCGGGACTTTTAACGTCACGGGCAGACAGATGTCCCGAGATGGCAGCTGTCTCGAAAAAAAAAATAGAACGATCTTGGATAGAAAGAAGGAAAGAAAAACCGGAGGCGGGCGACGATCCTCCTCGCACAGGAGCCTCTGCGCGGTGCGCTGCTTCACCTCCAGAGGTAGAAGATGCACAGGATCATCGCCGTGGTGATGAAGGCTGTTGCCGTGGCGACGGCGAGAAGGCACAAGGCCTTCGTCTTGAAGCTCACGGAGCAGGCGTCTGTCTCCTGGATACAACAACAACAACAACAAGAATCATCGTCATCACAACATTTCACAAATTAACAGAGTCACGTAGATAGAAAAAGAACACGTGATTTTACCGAAAAAACCAACGAATATGAATTCCTTGCAGTCACGAAAGTTTTAAGTCAAAATTAACAGAACATCGAGCGTTGAAAAACAAATCAGGTCAGCCCTCGCAGGGACAGAGGCTGACCTGATTTGGACCGCAAGCTTAAGGGCAGGGAGCGGGAGTTTGAGGCCAGATGGTTCCCGTGGCTTCTGAACCCCGAGTGAAGGTGCGCATGGTGTCTGTCCATGGAGTGCATCACTCCATGGACAGACACGAGGTCGCCTGCACTGCCCCATGGGATTCGTGTCGATGATCGGTTCACTCGCTGCGTGTGCGTTACTTTACTTGGTCGCGTCTTTGTTTGGGACTCGTCCGTGAAAGTTCCCAGCCTCCCAAATAAGCCCTCCCTCTGGGACTCACTGGAGCTGCATTGGTTTCGGATATCCGTCTATCCTCGTAAAAGAAAATGTAATTTTTCTTGATATTTCACAACCCACCAGCCCCACGGCCTTCTGGGAGTGCGTGATTTCAGCAGCATTGATTCAGGCTTGCTTCACTGCAGTCTATTCCTGCCATCAAGTAGTTCATTAACTGTTACAAAGCGTCTTGAGATACCTTAGTATTTATACGCTCAATTATTTGAAATTGCCGCCGTTATCAGTGGGGCTTCGTGTAATACCGTGCAAGGTAGGAGACCCGGTTACTGGGACGGTGTCGATGTTGCCAATCATCTACCTCGGAGCACCTCGGAGCACCTCACAGGGGCTTCCGAAAATCACGAGCGGTGTCAGAACGCGTCTGTGTGTGACATCGCTTCAGTCGGAATCATTACCACGTGGGTGTCCGGATCGGGAGGCGGCGACGCGCCGGCCTCGTGTGACCCGGTGACCGCGTCTGGAACGTGACACGCGGACAGGCAGCCAGGGGCAGGTTAGCGTCACACACACACAGCGCGTGTCACCGTAACAGCAGCGTCACACACGCACAGCGCACGTCGCTGTAACAGCAGCGTCACACACACACAGCGCGTGTCACCGTAACAGCAGCGTCACACACGCACAGCGCACGTCGCTGTAACAGCAGCGTCACACACACAGTGCACAACACCGTAACAGCAGCGTCACACACACACAGCGCACAACACCGTAACAGCAGCGTCACACACACACAGCGCACGTCGCTGTAACAGCAGCGTCACACACGCACAGCGCACAACACCGTAACAGCAGCGTCACACACACACAGCGCACGTCGCTGTAACAGCAGCGTCACACACGCACAGCGCGTAACACCGTAACAGCAGCGTCACACACGCACAGCGCACGTCGCTGTAACAGCAGCGTCACACACAGCGCGTAACACCGTAACAGCAGCGACACACACACAGCGCACAACACCGTAACATGGCAGACGGTTCGAGTGGGGCCATGGTTGGCCGTGACGAGCCCGGTGCTAGATCGAGGCTTTGCGAAACCCAACCCACGACTGTCCGTGTCTCCCCCGTGGTGATTCGTTCAATTCGTTTGTTGACGCGGGCCATGCGAACGTTCAGCCGTCAAGGTGATTTACGAGAATGACCCTCGGGGGGGGGGGGGTATTGGCGATTTTAAGGAAGTTGCAGGACATAAATCGTCACATTCCAGACGCTGAGTAGCAAACAGATCGCGTGGTAAAACGACATTGGTGTCAATTTAACACGTAGGCTTTCGCGACCAATATTATTCATAATATAGGTTTTTGGGTCAGATCGGGCAAGAATGGTGAAGGAGAGCTTCACCATTCTTGCCCGATGAAGCTGATTGTAATTACCAGCGAAACGTCGTACTACTCAAATTTCTAAATGCTGTTGATTCTCTCTTCAGCACACCGGTGGGCTAAAGAAGTGAATTATTTTGTCCTTGGAAAAACGTGACACATTTTTTACGGTTTGACCGTGTCGGGTGGTGGAGGGTTACGACACATTTATAAATAACCCGATCTGACCCAAAAACCTATATTATGGACATTAGTTCAAGTAACACAGACGGCAGTTCGCTGGCCACCACACGTGCAGGAGTGTACGAATGGAGGATGGGATTTTGTTTTTTAAAGGCCAGGGAAGGGGAGAAGGAATTCGAGCCGCGAGCCGCGAAGTGAGCTCGTTCCAAAGGTGAGGAGCGGCGAGGCGAGATTGGTGGTGGGTTTTGACAACGTGGCAAGAGCTCACTCCATGGGTGCGTTTCGTTGACAGCTCCGTTTTTGTTTTCGCCCGAACCAATCCAAGGAGGCAAGAGAAGAGCTGCTAAAGGTTGACGTGGACGAAGGCTGCAGCAAAGGGCGGCCACGTGGGTAATGTAATGAGCTCATTTGTTCTTTGGGAGTATTTTGAGGATAAATGATGCCCAATGAAACTGCCTCTGAGTGTCGAGTGGAGTCTGCTTTCCGTTTAAGTACGGATCGCTGAGCAACATGCCCAAAGGTACAGAATGTTGAGTGGCCAGGCGGAAATAGCACGGTCAAATTTGTAACAGATTCGAGTTCATGCCGTTGTTTTAAGTTGAGCAATGCTGTCAGAACTTGGGGACACGAGTTGATGGAATAGAATTCCAGAGTGGAGCAGTGCGGGGTAGGAAGCAGAATAACACGTGAGGTGGCCTGCAGTGTGGTCAATGGCTGAGTGGTTGAGTGAGCACGTGAGTGAGTGAATGGGTGAGTGGGTGAGTGAATGAGTGTGTGAGTGTGTGAGTGAATGGGTGAGTGGCTGAGTGAGTGAGTGAATGAGTATGTTGTTGTGACCTGCAGCGTGGTCAGTGGCTGAGTGATTGAGTGGGTGAGTGAGTGTATGAGTGAATGGGTGAGTGGCTGAGTGAGTGAATGGGTGAGTGAATTGTTGTGACCTGCAATGTCGGTGAGTGGCTAAATGGGTGAGTGGATGAGTGTGTTGTTGAAACCTGCAGTGTGGTGAGTGGCTGAGTGAGTGAGTGTGTGAGTGAATGGTTGAGTGGCTGAGTGTGTGAGTGAGTGGATGAGTGTGTTGTTGAAGTCTGCAGTGTGATTAGTGGTTGAGTGAGTAAGTGTATGCATGAGTGTATGAGTGAATGGTTGAGTGGCTGAGTGAGTGGATGATTGTGTTGTTGAAGTATGCAGTGTGATGAGTGAGTGAGTGTATGCATGAGTGTGTGAGTGAATGTATGAGTGGCGGAGTGAGTTAATTGTTGTGACCTGCAGTGTTGTGGAGACGAAATAATGCAGTATAACGAGTCCTCAGAATGGGGGGACAATCAATGTGAAGATAACAGCAATAGAAGAGTGATACGCAAAGAATCAGTGAGTGCCGTATCATCCATCAACCTGACTGTACACACTGAAACCTATCATCAAGTGCAGTGAGTCAGGAACTGGCCAATCCACTCCAGATATGTCAACAGTGTTCCAACTCCGGCCAATTCAAAGTGGTAGGCTCATGAGCCGTAGGCTTCCCCACACACTAAGTGTGAGGAGCGGTCGTGTAGCGGTTAGCGCTACGCTGCGCTACGAACCCGGCGTCCCGAGTTCGATTCCCGCTCACGGCCAACACCAGTGACGAATGTCTGAACCGGTCCTGAGCCTCCCCTAGGTCAACTCAGCCTCAAATGAGTACCTGGTGCGGTGTGTAAACATCGCCACTGGGGAGACAAAGGCGGCCGGGCGAGGTGGTGGCCACCCATGCCGGCCTTTGTAGGTGCTACTCGCTAATAGCACTTTGTAGGTGCTACTCGCTAACAGCACTTTGTAGGTGCTACTCGCTAACAGCACTTTGTAGGTGCTACTCGCTAACAGCACTTTGTAGGTGCTACTCGCTAACAGCACTTTGTAGGTGCTACTCGCTAACAGCACTTTGTAGGTGCTACTCGCTAACAGCACTTTGTAGGTGCTACTCGCTAACAGCACTTTGTAGGTGCTACTCGCTAACAGCACTTTGTAGGTGCTACTCGCTAACAGCACTTTGTAGGTGCTACTCGCTAATAGCACTTTGTAGGTGCTACTCGCTAATAGCACTTTGTAGGTGCTACTCGCTAACAGCACTTTGTAGGTGCTACTCGCTAATAGCACTTTGTAGGTGCTACTCGCTAATAGCACTTTGTAGGTGCTACTCGCTAACAGCACTTTGTAGGTGCTACTCGCTAACAGCACTTTGTAGGTGCTACTCGCTAACAGCACTTTGTAGGTGCTACTCGCTAACAGAACTTTGTAGGTGCTACTCGCTAACAGCACTTTGTAGGTGCTACTCGCTAACAGAACTTTGTAGGTGCTACTCGCTAACAGCACTTTGTAGGTGCTACTCGCTAACAGCACTTTGTAGGTGCTACTCGCTAACAGCACTTTGTAGGTGCTACTCGCTAACAGCACTTTGTAGGTGCTACTCGCTAACAGAACTTTGTAGGTGCTACTCGCTAACAGCACTTTGTAGGTGCTACTCGCTAACAGCACTTTGTAGGTGCTACTCGCTAACAGCACTTTGTAGGTGCTACTCGCTAACATAACTTTGTAGGTGCTACTCGCTAACAGCACTTTGTAGGTGCTACTCGCTAACAGCACTTTGTAGGTGCTACTCGCTAACATAACTTTGTAGGTGCTACTCGCTAACAGCACTTTGTAGGTGCTACTCGCTAACATAACTTGGCCCCCAACAGTCTGTTCATGCTATACGGGCAGTGCCGGATTAAGCTAGTGTGGGGCCTGTAGCACATGTTAAAAAGATGCCCTAAATATAAAAAAAAACATTAATATTAAAATACAATTTTTTTACATGTATTGTAAAGTAATCGTATTTTTTCATCTGCTATCCAGCCAGCTAATACGACAAATCGCTAACCTTAAACATCCAGAAGTTTGTAATAATCGAAGGCGGTATAGTACTATAGTAATAGAGCAAGTGCAGAATCACTGAAACCGAAATTGATAGCTTCAAAGCATTTAGCGCGGTTCACTTGAAAGTGCGGGGCCCGTAGCTACATATGTAGCTACTTTTGCTACGAGGATAGTCCGGCACTGTATACGGGGGGGCGGGCAATTTTTGTATTTGTGCCAGGCTAGGTTCATTACAAAGCTGTGGGGGAGCAGCGGGCGGAGATCTGACCCGAGATGTGCGTGGTGACGTGGTGGAACTGCAGCCTCTTTCCGTGCCGAGGGACCTCACGGCTCCCAGTGTGTGCCCTGCTTGAGATGCCAGAGGCTGTTGTCATCGCTACTGCTGCTGTTGTTTTTGCTGTTGCTGTTGTTGATGTTCTTGTCCTGTCAGTGGCTCGCACGCGGCTTGCTGTGTCTGCTGCTGGAGGGGGCACGAGACATTGCGCACGACAACACGGGCAGACGTGCGTAACGGAGTCGTCAGAATGTTTTATTGATCCTGGAGGAATCCGATGAGCTATGAAGTTATATTTCACAGAGTCAGAACGTGCCAACAACAAACAATGCAAAACAAACACACACACAATAGGAGTGCAAAGTGTAAGAAAAGGTAAACAAATCGCTTTAACAAAAATACAAATAAAACGAAACGATGTTTTTGTATCTTACCACGTAAATTCCACTGAGGTTTTAGCTTATTTTTCAGCTCAACAAAGTGGCTTATCATTTGGACATTTATAGCAGCAAAATATTCTTAATAGTCTAACCAGAGCCGCGTGCGGCTATTTAAGTGACTGCTTCTTCTCTCCAGGATAAAAACACTGATGTTTGTGGGTGCACCTCTAATGTGTGTGCGTCCGACTCAATCGTTGTCAGCCTTTGTTGGATGCCCCCCCCTCCCCCCGAGTCAAGACCACTAATAATAATAATTTAAATGTAAACAATCCTTCTCAGGGCGCTATGCCTCTGGTCGACGCGGTGTGAGTAAGGCACGCGTCTCAACCTGTGTATCGGCCTGCCTTGTATTTGTAAGCCATTCCCTCCGTGTTGTGTACGAGTTCGTTTGTCACCACAACGTGGCCTCTGACTGTTCCCCCACCCTCCCCCGTGCACATTCGGATTTTCTCCCTGCACGGTTTCCATGCCGCAGCCTGAAAGGCTTCGCGTGAGTTAGCGTGCGAAGCGTGTGACACCTTTGCGCTCGTGCGAGCGCGTGCCGGTGTTCGTGCACAGCGCTCTCCGTTGAACCTCTTTCGCGCCGTGCGTTGGCCGGCCGTGCTAGTCCCGAGGTGCGCTGCTGCGTGCGCTGGCGCGAGCACTGACCCTTTGTCCTCCAGGGCGAGGAGGTGATCTCCGGAGTCCACGAACTCCACAAGCCGAGCATGATGCTCTCCCGGGCGCGCGCGCGCACTTTGTAGGCGGCTCCGGGCCTCGTGTTCAAAATCACGAACCGCCTCGCGCCTTTGTCGGCTGTCACATTCTGGAGAGCCGACGCACGCGCGGACACCGGGTTCACGAGGTGCCAGCGCACCCCCGTTCACCGGGTTGCCCCGACACGACACCGACATGACAACGACGTGGCAACGACGTGGCGATACTCCCACACGGGGTTCATCCTCGCAGAGGCGGCTTTTGGCTTGCCATCGAACAAAGTCGGCCGCCGCTTCGCGCACTTTCAGACGCGCTACTGTGGCCGCCCGCCCGGAACGCTCCTCCTTCCGATATTGGGAACGCCACTGGGAGTTGTGGCACTTTTAAATCATCATCTAGGTTGAAAACTGACTCCTCTAGAACTGCTTTGTGTGATGAGTTTGTTGTCCTTGCCCGCATCTCTGGTCAGCACGGTTGGCTACGTACGGTGCGAAAGAAGTTCAACATACACACGTGCCGTGTAATCAGGGCTGAAGATTGGAATAAATTACAGTAAGGAACTCAGAAATCTCTCTCCCACCCCCCAAATGTGGACCATCCGTACTTCAAGGGGAGGAGGTGGATGTGAGCATTGATCAATATATTAACATAATT
Organism: Lampetra planeri; assembly: GCF_965212315.1. Taxonomy (NCBI): domain Eukaryota; kingdom Metazoa; phylum Chordata; class Hyperoartia; order Petromyzontiformes; family Petromyzontidae; genus Lampetra; species Lampetra planeri. The sequence goes on along the minus strand of NC_136145.1, from coordinate 1,641,229 downwards.
TTACCTGTTTCAGCACATTCATGATAACAAATATTATATATGCACAGATCTATGACACAATTGAGTGTGTGTTTTCATCCAGCGTACCATTTGGGAGCTCCCAAAGTGTGACGTTTGTAATCCGCGCCGTACAAAGCCAACGAACACTTGCGAGTTATAGATATACACAGAATAGACTAGCTGCTGCGACTAGACTTGTCCCTGGTTACGTCTGGAACGACACAGGCGGGATCGAAGATTCACTCCCACCACAGCGTTCCGGGTTGCTGCGGCCCATTTCAGGATGGCGAGATGTTAACTCCCTTGCCGGGTATACAGGAGGTCGTGCGTTCGACCCCGACACTGACACCTGTTGTATATTCGGAGGTTGAATGCTCTCTCCGTGGCCACGTGGATTTTTCTCCAGGCCCTCCGATGTATTCCTCCGCATTTAAGAAACATGCGGTCAATTTCCACACGACGATAAGCCACTTCGTTGGGCTATCATTTGTGGCCAGGTCGCTTGTGAAGTTCAGTGGGCCCTTACCTGGTCCTGTAAAATCCAGAGGTCGCCGACTCCGGGAGGTTTCGGAACTGACCTTACAATGCTCGTCGTGCTCTGCGAGCTTGTACTGCAGTTCAATCTGGAGGGGGAACATCCGGTCGACTTCTGGCCACGTCGGAGGGAATTTCCACGTCACTAAGATCTCGTCCTCGCTCCCGCCTCTCGGCATGGCCCGCAAATCCACCGGAGGGTCGGGCTCGACTGGAGTGAATAAACGAATGGAGACGGGGCGAGATTAACTCCAGGTTAAGAACATCTGCATTAGGTTCACCCTACGAAACTAATCTACCCTCCCAATCACAATCAACCAGCTGACAACGATAATGATTAAACCCGTTCACTTGCAATCAATCTGGCGCCTTTACCCACGTGACAACTTTATTTGATTGGCTCTGCCGGGCGGTGGAGGGTTATCGCTACAACATTGACATTACAACCTACAGGACGATCTCACCCACCAGCACTACGAATAATTTCTCGGCCAGCTTGGAGTCCATGCGGACAGCACAGTCCGCCATCAGCCTCCCGCGCAAGGACAATCCGAGGCTACACAGCGCAATTCGCGAAAGACCTCTCCACCATCGGTTATGTTTGCTCACCGATATTGATCGGGATGAATCTGTAAGTATCGCTGAGCACGCGGCCCCCTGGCCCTCCCTCCGCGATCACCGTGGCAGCGTACGACTCGGAGTCCATAGCGTCGGCTTTGAAGGGGCAGGAGTACGGTGGACACCGAGGCTGCTTGGGGCACGCAATCATCAGGTGCTGCGGAGTTTCATTCCTGTAGGAAAGAGACGCGGCACATCATGGCACGATTTTTTGTTCTACATCCATGCAAGGGGGCCCCCACGGTGGCGAGATGTTAATTACCTCGCCTGGTATGCAGGAGATCGTGGTGCGATCCCGACCATTGTTCAGAAGCAACCTGGCCACAAATGATAGCTCAACGAAGTGGCTTATCACGTGGAAATGCATAGCAAGCCAGATACTCTAAACGCGTGATTATCAAAGTGGAGGGGGAAAAAAACCGGAGGACGCGGATAAAAATCCACGCGACCACGGAGGAGAGAGACATGCAAACTCCGAATATACAGCAGGCGTCAGGGTCTGGATCGATCCCACGACCTCCTTTATACCAAGCGAGGTAGTTAACATCTCACCACCGTGGGGCCCCATGCATGAGAAGAAGAAGAATACAAAGCGTGCCATGATGTGCCGCGAATCTCCGCGACAGGAACGAAACTCCGCAGCGCTCGACATTATGCGTCTCATCTTCTTGGTTCTTTCGGTAAAATCATGTAGAATGGGAAAAAAAACATAAATAAAATAATTCTCACGCGTCTGAATTGCTGTCTCCCCGACAGACCTGGTCTTCACCTGAGGACGGCTGCTTGCGTTGTGGCCGAAACGTCGTGAGAATTATTATTATTATTATTTTTTCCATTCTATGTGACTTTACCGAAAGAACCAAGAAGATGAATCCCTGCAGTCACGAAAGCGTTAAATCGAAATTATGCGTCTCACTCGATGAAGATGGAAAGGGTGTAGCTGGTCGCCTTGGTGTCCTGCAGGCCCGGCAGCCACTGGCAGTTGTATTCGTACGGCGTTATCCCGCGGCATCGCGGCTTGTTCGAATTTCCGAAGGTCATTGTTGGTTTGGCTGTGGCACCTGCCCAGGCAACGGCACGAAGCATACGGCTCCAGTGAGCTAGCGGGGAAGGATGACATAGATGTGGCTGGCACTCATCATCATCATCAGCAGCAGCAGCAGCCATGGTATATCCACTGCTGGATGAAGGCCTACCAAAACCTTCGGCGTCTCTTTCGAGGACCCACGATTCAACGATCCCTCTAGCTCCTGCGCACAAGCTGAAATTGATTGTTCCGTACTCGTAGGTTTTTTCGGTAAAGTCACGTAGGTAAAAAATAAATAATAAAATAAAGATAACAGAAGAAATTATAGAAATAAAATAATAAATCACGACGTTTCGGAGGCAACACAAGCTTCCGTCTTCAGGTGGAACATTGCTCCGTCTCCGCAGCGGTCGTGAATTTGCGTCAATTTTATTTTCTACTTTGGTACCCCGCATCCTTGTTAGTCTGCAACCAGCGGACATCGTCACATCGAGCGGCGTTGTCCTGCCCGAGCTCTATCACGCCTCTGAGCAGTCAACGTGACGACGCTCACTCGGGCTTGCCCTCCAATCCACGTACGTATGCACGTCTGCTAAAACTTCGCCCGCGCCCTGCGTCTGTTGGAGGGGTGATTTACAAACAGTTAAATAATGCATATACTTACGTTTGCCTCCCCACGTAAAAAAATATATATTTTGTTGCCAGGGAATTTCCAGACCAATATTTTCCCTTTGTCTCTTTCATTTATAGTCTGAAAACTCTGCACCAGTTTGAAACGTTTTTAGTCTCGTCAGCAGAGGCAGGCGTGTTAAACAAATTCTCATCAAAAATGTATGTACTTTGAACTTCTTTCACGCCGTACGTAGCCAGCCGTGGCTAATCGGAGGTGCTGTTGGAAACCCACCAATATTTGTTTATCATTCCAGACAGACTCTGCTGATGATCTAACTGCCAACCCATTATTACATACCAATTGGGACCTTATTGGTCACCCCGTGCCCTCATCAATCTCAACGTTCATCCTACAAAGTTCGACCACAAGGGAGAAACACAAACAAATAGACACATTTATTGGCCCGTATTGAAACGGCTGTTCTACCCCGTATGGACCTGAAAACTCCCCGCACAAGAATACGGGGTTGTAAACCGTGATGGGTTGACACGGTGTGCGATGAGATACAAAATATCAAAGCTGACACATTTTGCGTACTTGTAAAAACGCTGCTCTATACCATCGCCGTAAAATCCCAGAGCTAATGGACTTAAAACGGTCTTATATATATTTTTTATTTTTTTACGCGAAAGGCCAAACAGAAGTGGATTGTAAGAGAGATGACGCTCCGCAATGGTGAAGCGGTGGCCACGGTGGTTAGCGCACCTTGGTGTGAACCCTGACGAGGCATTTTAAAAGTGACGTCTACACCCTCTCAGAGGGCCGGAACAAGAAGAAGCTAAGTTTGATTACCGGTTGCAAGTGACACCCTTAATTGGTGAGTGATATTTGCATCAATATCGACATTCTTTCGCACCGTACGTAGCCAACCGTGCTCTTCGGAGGCGCGGGGGAAGCATAACAAACGAAAGATGAACTTTATAAGGTCTTGGGGTGCCCCTTCAACAAGCCGAACCGATCGGCGTGGTGATGTGTGGTCAAACAACCCCCATGACCGACTCGGCGTGGGGAAGACCCTCATCCACAAGAGCTCGGTGACTGCTCTGCAAAAGGCCGATATTTCGATGAAAACAAATCAAACAATACAGATCATTAAACATTACGCATTGCTCCCATAACTCAGCACAGGTGCGGGTGGCGAGAGGGGTCCAGGTGCGTGCGTGGTGAATGTGAAGGAGGTGGGGGGGGGGGTTGGTGTGAGCGGTGCGTGAGGTGCCCAGCGGAGGGGCCTCGTCGTCCTCGCTGAGTGAGCGAGTGCGAGGCAGGGTGGACTCGCCCTGAGTGAGGGGGCATCCTTGGGGCCACGCCTGGGTCGCTCCGCACACAAACAGCAGCAGTGCCGCCAGCAGCTGGGCGGCAGCAGCAGCAACGGCACGGTGGGACAGCATGGCCCTGGGATAGAGACAGCGGTAGGAGTATGAGCCACACCACGTCGGCGTTTTGCGGCGGGGCTGTACAGTTCTAGATTTGAAGCTTTCGTGACTGCAAGGATTCATACTCTTAGGTTTTTTCGGTAAAGTCACGTAGGTAAAAAAATAAAATTAAAATTAATAAAGGTAATATAAAAATCACGACGTTTCGGAGGCAACACAAGCTTCCGTCCTCAGGTGGAACCGTCACAGCACGATAGCTGTATCAAGTAAAGAGAAATTCCAAGAGACCCGACCTTGTATACAGTATATACTGGTTGAGGGGGGAGGAGCCAAGGTAGGCACCTGGATCGGAGTTTTGTATTATTGTATTATTATTGTGAGGTTGGTGGGGCTGAGGCTGCTGCTAGGACTGAGCCTTTGTTATGTAGACTGGTTGAGCTGGGAGGTGCCAGAGTTGTTAAAGTTATACATTTTAATTACAATTTTTACCTACGTGACTTTACCGAAAAATTCTAAGAGTATGGGGGCTGTACAGGTTTTTCGGGTTGACCGGCTCGCTCCACCTGCTGGAAGCTTCTTCGGGAAGTGAATTTGAATTGAGGAAGTGAATTTGAATTCGGTTCCCGAAGAAGTTCCCGGCGCGAACGACACGTGGCACAACGGGAAGAGCACATCCATCGCAGGAGCAAAGCAAGAATAACAAAGCAGTCTGTCCTCATACTCTTAGTTCTTTCGGTAAAGTCACGTAGGTAAATTTTTTTTTTAATTCAATATAATACAAATAAAACAATAAAAATCACGACGTTTCGGAGGCAACACAAGTCTCCGTCATCAGGTGGGACCGTCACAGCAGTCTGTCCTCCACGTCACGTGGGTGGATTTACCGAGTCCAGACGCGGATCGTGTTCTCTTATACAATCGGGGATTTTGTGGACAGACCCGAATATTTTCATGCAATCGTTTTTTTTTATTTTAAACCGCACTGCCGACTTCCAAGAACTCAATAGCGTGCAAAGGAACGCCGATTTGACTAAGCAAATGTCCATCCATCACGCACCAGGCAGGAGGCAGTCGCGCTGGGCTGTACTGCACACGCCTTTTGCCAAACGCCGGAGTGTTCCGTCGTGCAGTCCACAATTTACTCGCGGTCTTTCGTGGTCCCAGTGTTGTTTTTCAATTTGAGTGTGGATTGCTGAGAACTAAAAAAAGTCTGTGAATGGGATCGATTTAACACTTAGCAGGCTTTCGCAGCCAATATTATCCATAATAGAGGTTTGTGGGTTAGATCGTGTAAATATAAATGTGTCGTTAAACCCGCCACCACCCGACACAGCCAATTAGTAAGGTTCGTCACGTAAATAAAACATGCCAATTCGCTACGAGTGTCAGCACACCGGTGTGTTGGAAAGTAAATATTGTGGGTTTACTCTCCAACAGTGAATGTTGTGGCTTTACTGTCAAACACACAACCGGTTAGTGCAGAACTAGTCACGAATTAGCACGTTCTGTTTACGTGACAAACCTTACTAATTGGCTGTGTCGGGTGGTGGCGGGTTTAACGACACATTTATATTGACGCGATCTCACCCAAAAACCTCTTTTACGGATAAATGGGATCAATGTGGTCTTCATGCAAATAATATGGTTACTTTAAAACAATAATAAGAATAATAAAAGCAGGTCTACCAGGACACCACACCATTGAGTGGAGCTGTGCAACGCGGACCCTTGCATGACAAGAACGGTGCTAACTATAAAACTCGACAAAAAAAATTTCACCAGGTAAGGCCCAACTGAGATATGTATTTTTTTTTGTAAAGAGACGTGGCCATAAATTTCAGCTCAACGAAGTGATTTGTCATCGTCTGGCACACGTTGATACTAAATGTGGAAGGGAAAATCCGGAGGACCCGGAGAAAAATCCACGCGACAATGGGGATGACAACATGCAAAGTCCAAAAATACAGGCGTCAGCGTCGGGATCGAACCCACAACATCCTGTATGCCACGTGGCACCCCGATTATACGACTTCATTGTCGTAAAATTTTGATTTAAAGCTTTCGTGACTTCAGGGATTCATATTCTTGGTTCTTTCGGTAAAGTCACGTAGAAGGGAACAATAAAATAAAAGAAAAAAATATTTTTTTATATTTTTATTATTTTAAAATAAAAAATAAATATTTTTATATTTTTATTATTTTATTGTTTCCCTTCTACGTGACTTTACCGAAAGAACTAAGAACATTAATTGTCGTTGTTATTATCACTGTCAAAATGTCTCCGTGAACAAAGCAGCATTCGAGGGAGTCCTCATCCCACATTAATGGCCCTGAACCAGTGGTCAAAATTCCACATTTCCATGTCCGGTGCCATGCAAATTTCTTCTTTTCGTACACACGCGACCTTTTTTTCCATTCCACTGCCGGATGAGAGCCTCTCAAGCCCGTGCGGGCTGTGGGATGTATTCAGCCATACTTCACCGCGCTGGTCAATGGGTGGTTGGTGAAGATGGGCAGCCACAAATGAGGGCCACATTTCTAAACAAATTAGTTTTCAATCTAGATTTTTATTTTTAAGTGCGTATCTCCAGCCGGCGTCCTAATATTGGAGGGAAGAGCGTTCCAGACGGCCGCGGAAGCGCATCTGAAAGCGCGCGATGCGGTGAGCGCCTTCGTTTGGTGGCCAGCCTGAAGCTGCGCATCGCTCCTAACGAGATCAGCAAGGAATCTGTGGTGTAATCAGTGCAGCCCGAGAACGTATTCGTTCGCTAACGATCGCGACCATCGATTTACGAGTCGGGCGGTTGCACAAATATGACAACCGCACCGCCGACAGTTGGAAATCATACAAATTGTACACGTGGGTGTGTCATTTTGTATAAGGTAATTATAGTTGCAGAAAATGTGGCTTTGTGTACGAAACAAGCCACCGTTTTGACGCGTGAGCGAAGCTGAATGGAATATCGCCTCTTACTTGATGCAGTAGTCGTGCTGTGACGGTTCCACCTGAAGACGGAAGCTTGTGTTGCCTCCGAAACGTCGTGATTTTTATTTTTATTTTATATTACTTTCATTAATTTAAATTAAAAATTTTTACCTACGTGACTTTACCGAAAAAACTTAAGAATATGAATCCTTGCAGTCAAATCTAGAATGGAATATCGCCACCAATGCAGCGTGGATGAAAGTCCGTCCGACCCCATCGCGGTTTTTAATGAGCATTTCCCCCGGATAGAGAAAGGTGGGCAAATTATTTCCACAAGAATTAGAGTCCTAGTCGGTTGACGTAACTTACTCTTCGATTAAAAAGAGACTTCACATTCATTTCCAACGACGACTTCAATCGTTGATGCCTCCGAAATATTACGTCCGGTGCTTAAATCCAGCCGAATCTACCCGAGTCAGCGATCCAAATAATCTTTCTCCACCCGGAGCCCCACATCCAGTATCCCTCTCGCTATTGCCGTGGCTACCAGTCACCTACCTGCTCCAATCTCCCAGCCACCCAGAAAGTATTCGATGACAATTGCATACCTGTCAACCCCATATCAGTGCCCTACCTTATTACAGACTATGTCAGACCTTATTGCTCACCCCGTGCCCCTTTATACATCTCAACGTTCAACCTACAATGTCCCATCACAAGTAGAGAAACACAAACAAATACATACAAAAAACAATCGCCCGTATTGAAACGGCTGTACGCCGTATGGACCTGAAAACTCAATTCCCTTCTACAAGAATACCGTACGGGTTGACAGCTATGCAATTAAACCCCTGTGTGTGTGTATGTCTAAACATCGTGGAAACCTGCTCGCTCACGTGACATGGAGACCACCCAGCTCGCTCGCAGTCGCTCCGAATCTCTCACCCGCGTGCTTTGACGGTCGCGCTCCGCGAGTGATCCGATCAAGAGGTGTGGGCGACAAGGGCGATATCCGCCGTCTGCACCCCTCTCACGGCGAGCAAGGTGACAGGTGCCCTTTAAAGAGGCCTCCGCATACCCCCCACGCGGCTTACACGCCCCCCTTCCCCAACACCCCCACCACCACCCCCCAACACCACCTCCTCCTCCGCCCCGCACACAACGCGCAGCGCGGTTTGAGCTTCCCCATTGCTGTCTCAATGCCCCCACGATCCTCTCGTCGAGCCGGTGGATTGTGCAAAGGGTGCTCGGTTGAATAAAACAACTGCCTCCAAGAACTTACGTCTCCAAGTCAGGCAACTACAAATGTTTAAATAAGCATGGCAATACAGCTCAGAAGCGACTGCTTGTTGCGAGCTTTAGTCTTTAATGGGCGTGTCAATGATAATCATGGGAATGTCCCACGGTAATAATAATAATTGTGGAAAGCTTTGCTTCCCTCAATAAGTAAAAATGTTTTGTGTTTTCTCAAATTGCATCCCGATTTTGCTCTAAGTGTAATTGTTTTTCACGAGACGAACTCATCCATTTGATCTCTCGCAAAGCCGTTGTAGCCCTTCGTGGGCTGCAATGTCCCACGGAAACAGACACTGCAGAGCTAGATCTGAGATACCTCCTCGTGTCCGTTGGTCCACGCAGTAGAGTGGGGGGGCAGCACTTTCCTGCCTGCCCTGCCACAAAGAGTTAAGTTGATCGCATGGCAGTAAAAAGGACGTTTGAAATATAGCTGATATAAGTGCAGAACTAAATTTAATGCGTGCAGTTATTTGCGACTAGCCTGTGACCTTCAAGTAAAAAAAAAGATGCTCGTTTTCTCTCGAGGAAACGCCAGATAAAAGTGTTGATAGAATCTCATGTTTTGTCGCGAGAGACCATCAAAGCCAAACGACATCTGATATTTATGTTTTACCTGTGGAATGTTGCCCGTTCGCTGTAGGATGATCCAGGCAGCATGGAGGTTTGACCTATGGCGTGTAAAGTCACTTTTGTGGTTCTTGCCGTCAGAAAACATCCGCACAGTGTTTAAATGTACGTCATTTCAGGGGTTAGAAAGAACAGCCCGTTTCGTTAATCTATTGCTGGATGAGAGCTTCCCCGAGCCGTTGTCGTCTTCTCTCACAATCCATAATCCGTTAAATCGTCTTCTCTCACAATCCATGATCCACGAGCTACTGACTTGGTTCCCCCATGCCCCCCCCTCCCCATCTCCTCCTGAGTGGACGTCCTCTCCGACGCGTTCCCTCTCTTCTCTGCAGAGGTCGCAAACGGGTTTTGATTCCCTACCCGTACCCGACCGCACCAGGGTCGCAAACGGGTACCCGTACCCGGCCGTACCTCTGGGATGAAGCCATGTTGCAGGCGCGGGTGGGTTGATTCTAGGAACTTGAATTGTGAGAAGAGACAAGACGTTGGGAAATGAGTGACAAACGGTGACTCACCAGTGACTCACGGCCTACCCGTACCCGGCCGCACCAGGGTCGCAAACGGCTACCCGTACCCGGCCGGGTACGGGTAGCCGGGTATCGGGTAGGGTACGGGTATCGGGTACCCGGTTGCGACCTCTGCTTCTCTGGCGCTCCCATCGACAAGTTGGCGCGTTGTGCGCGAGTGTGCAGCCACTGGGCGGTGATGGCTCGTGGAGGCCTTCATCTAGCAGGAGTGGATAGATCATGGGTGCTGATACTTCCACGTTTGATTTATAACCAGTCTGGAATCCTGATCTGGGGGGTCAACTCTGCCCATGGTCCCCTGCGGTCAATAAAATAACAACCACTTTTGCTTTGGCGGTCAACGAGAACGCACCCCACACACACACTGCTGACTGCTGCCAGGGTAATGTGTGGATTCCACCCCTGGCTCTGAGCCACCGACAGATGTTAGAGCCACCTTTGATCAGAGACGGCCACTTGACATTTGATCAGCCCCATTAGCATGGCCTTATTTAAAAGAGGCGCGTCTTACAACAACAACAACAAACGTTTAGTATGAATATATAAAAACATGGCACATGTTAAACGCCCAATCGAGTGAGCAACGACGCAACCTGCTTGTGTATATCGTGCATTATTCTCTGGCTCTCATCCCCCGCGTGCATGAGGAATGGAATGCGACGCCCATAACTTAGTTGGACTCATTTGTTAGGTATTTTGTACACCCCCCCCGCCCCCCTACAGATATGACAAAGTTTATAAGAATGGGTTTTACCCTTTCTAGCAATAAAACAGTTGTGTTAAGATGTTAAAACACCAAACTGAAACCTTTTGCATGGAATCATGTGACTGCATTAGCTGCATTTACTTGTGGTGAACATGCAAACAAAAACATGCTCTCGTAGTACATGCACCTGTTTTATTGCCAGAAAGGGTAACACCTATTTTTGTATTTTGATACTGGCAAGGGAGGTCTCATTATGCATCTTCTCACCCCGAGCTCTCAATGCCCTGATAGTGGCATTGTCTTTGTGCTGTTCGCCTTTTGGCGTCCTCTGGTCCAACACTGTTAGTGAGACAAGGCTCTAAAGAAAGCTGTCTCTGGTGTGGACCAATCAGTTGCAAAGACAATGCATTACATACTATCAGAGCATGTTTTTGATTGCATGTTCACCACAAGTACGTGTGGTTAATGCAGACATGATTCATTGCAAAAGGTTTATGTTTTGTGTTTTAACATCTTAACACAACTGTTTTATTGCCGGAAAGGGTGAAACCTATTCTTACATTGTGATACTGCCAACGGAGGTCTCGTGATGACACAGAGTTGTTTGATTAAATGGAAGCTTGCGAGTTACAGGAAGGGGAGATGACCCTTCGGCAGGGGAGACGTTGGAGTGGGGTGGGTGGGGAGGAAATCACCCCCCTGGGGATGCATTCAAGTCTGGAGGGGGGGGTGCTTCTGGTATGGCAGTGTTCACGTGGATTAGATCCTGGCGACTCGGACCCTTCACCGCTCTCTAGTGGCCCCTGTGGAGAAGACAGACACATCCCTCCATACAGAAATACGAATTAGAGCTGGCCAATACCATTGCAGTATTGGTCTGCTTGATTACTCTCGAGAATGCAGGGAGAATATATATATAACTTCCATCCCTAAGTGTGCCCTTGGATGGGAGGTCATGGGCTGGGTATGTTGACGTCATCAGCAACATCAGCCATGGTCACGCTGGGCGTGGCTAATGGTGGGTTTCCGGCCTTCACGAGGCAAAATGTGGTGTTCGAGGGGTGCGAGTTATCGACAAAAAAGATAAAGTGGTGCGTTATAATGTTCAGTCGAAGAATCGACCCATCATCCCAGCTATAAGTCTTATAGTAGACTCTGAATGATTTGATACAGAGAGGGGTGGCATGAATAAAACAAAAAACATGGACAATGAAAAACACATTGTAGGATATATCACCTATTTACTGCGTCCTTCTAAAGAATGTGAGTGGGGATGTAGAATGCATCATCTGTTTCTATTGTTTCTTAAAGTAATCTGTTCTTGCAGACATGTTTTCAGACATATGGGCAAGGATGGATAATCCACAACCCGGATAATCGAACGTTCCCCATTTGCAATGATAATTCCACATTTCAATAGATATCGGATTGCTGGGAGAGGGTGCTGGAAGATTATTAGGTTTCACAGATTACAAGTGGAAAATAACCCCTTGTAAACAATACTGGGAAACTATTATTCGTAATATGAGCGGCTTGGAAGCCTCTGAGAGCCGACCTCTCTGTAAGAGAATGCTGGAATCACTGGGAGGGAGCCGAGCTCTCTGGGAGAGAGTGTGCTTTGATCCGTGGGATTAATCTGGGATTCCTGGGACAGAGTGCTTGGATGACTGGGAGAGTCGAGTTCTCTGGGAGAGTGTTTGGATCACTGGGAGAGAGTGCTTTGATCACTGGAAAAAAGTGCTGATTCACGAGGAGAAAGTGCTGCATCACTGGGAGAAAGCTGGTATCCCTGGGAGAGTACTTGGATAACTGGGGCGAGAGTGCTTGGCTAACTGGGAGACGTGTGTGCCGGGACGAATCAGTTGAGAGCTCAAGGGTACTGAAGTCAAGAGTGGAGTGCAGAAACGTGGCCATCAGGAGCGAGACAACTGCCCTGCACTGCTTGACACCAAGTAAGCACTCAGTCAAATGATAATGAACGATTCAATGATGGCTATGCTCGGGTTTTTTCAACATTAATTTCAATGTAATGTCGTTCGAGGAAATAAGGATGGCAATCTCGTACAAAGACGGGCTTTGTCTCCAGCTGCGAGCTGCCACTTGCAGATGGCTGTGGATTGAACGTGGCTAAAGTGAGATCATATATTCATGAAACTATTCTTGTGGGTACCAGCACAGAAGAGCTGGTCTCGAGGGGGACACGTGAACAATGAGATGCCACCAGAGAGCACGCCACACATGGATATCAGAATATACAATTATAAAATTAGCAATTACTGTTTTCAATGTATTTCTCAATTACAAAGCTACATCCGCAAAACTAATCTTTGACCTGACCACATGTCAATGCGAATATTTATTTGAAAGATGGGGCGTATCCTGCACACACATGATCGCGATGAACACGTCATAATTTGTTGGTGGAATGGCTAAGCAGTTCAAGGCAAGAATACAGAATGTATCAATCAAGGTGGAGAGAAGCACGCAGCGTGGTGTGGCAGGTGCCTATCTGACCGCTTGTGACCGATGGAGCAGAATGCTGGAGAACGAGACGGATGGAAGAGCAAATTCTGAACTCCGCAGAGTTGGGAATACCGAGGTGCAGACGGTATCAGGAAGAGACATCAGAAACGAGACCATGAAGAGCAGCGATACCCATATACAGAGAACATGCTGGAGGATCACGTCTGCAGATGGTTTGTACATGTGGAGAGAAAAAGATGGCGATTGCCTCGGTGAGGAAGTAGAGCACATGGAGTTGAGGGGGAAGGCCAAAATCAACACAAAAAGCAGTTCTAAATAAGTTTACAATCTAGATTGAAAAGTGCATAGCACCAGTGGCGTCCTAATATCGGAAGAGCGTTCCAGACGGTTGGAGAAGCGCTCCGAAGGTGCGCGACTCGGTGACCGTCTTTGTTCCATGGCTAGCCAAAAGCTGCTGCAAGGATGACCGGAGTTCGCGTGATAGTCTATGCTCCTTGAGATTAACTGCTCATACAGATTCTAAGCTTTCGTGACTGCAGGAATCGGTAAAGTCACGTAGGTAGAACGTATATTATTTTTTTCTACCTACGTGACTTTACCGAAAGAAGCAAAGCGTATGGTCATACAGAGTGCAGTATATTTACAGTACTTATATGTAAAAGCAGTTGTCATGTAACAAATAATCACGGCATCAATTGCAGTGGCGGAGGAGAGCGGCGTCATCGTCGATGGATTGGACGCAATACAAAACCACAACGCGATTTTGTGCGACGTACACGGCGTTTGAATATATTTATTTCAATACAACATTTTCACGTAAATCCACCTCAACAGGAACATGGAAACGATGACCCGCTGCCCATGGGAGGAAAAATAACAAACTATAATTGATGACCTTTAGTACTTAAACCAAAAAAAACACGTTTCGGCGTTCTCTGACCACCAGATCAATTTCGACCAATGCCAACACGAAGGCATCAATACAAAGCACAACATTCTCTTCGTGAATTGATATACACACACACACCTGCTCACATTTCACACACACGCGCGCACACACAGGGCTTCCAATTGCAGGTAGGGGAAATCAATTCCGTTTATTAGTAATAAAGGTGTTTGTTCTTGTCATTCGCCACATTCCCAAAATATGTATCAAATGATAAAGGTGGTGGAATTGCCTTGGTTTTAATTAGATAATTATTTTCAGGGGGTAGAATTACTGTTCATCAATTAAAGTTCATTGTAACATTTACTCGTATAAATAAATAGATGATCGTACTTGACCAACAATGCTAATCGGAAACCCAGTAATGAGTATAATAAGTCACATTATAAAACACACCATTTTTTTACTAAAAGAGGAAAATTAAAAACACACTAGCTAAATTAAACAGCACTGGCCATTCCGATTGAGTTCAGTTGAAACGTTCGTAAGAACGTGGTAATTTAAGACCTTCCAACAGTAACTTTCACTTGGCATACGGTACATCGCAGGCCTGTGCAAAGGGAGAATAACACTTTTTTTAATTAAATAAAACATGTTTTAAGTTGTCACAATAATTAACATGCGGCACAGATTAACAAATCAGGCCTGCATTGTGATCCGATAATTGTATGCAACTTGCCATCGACTCAAAACGTACATGTGAAAATAAATGTAAGCATGGGCATTTTGATAATTAATCATTTAAATCTGGCGTGTTTATTTAACCAACGAATCGCCATACATTGATGTGTCATTTAGTCACACGCGCGCACACACACACACAAAGTACGATTATCCAGTTAACCACCAGATGTTGATTTGTCATCATTTACAATCACAACTATACACACACACACAAACTACGGTCGACAGACTTTCAATCAATCTCCATCATTGCATTTGCCCTGCATTTCCAAAGCTAAAATCCCACGCTGCAGTAAACTCTTTGGGATCAGCAAATTCTGACCCGTTCCTTCAGACCCGAGAGACACCACCGGACTTGTGAAACCGACGGCTTCCGTGCAGTCACTGCGACTTCACGCCAGGGGTTCAAACAGGGCGGCACTGCGCTGCTCGGCCAACGGGAGGGGTTTGCAAATTGGCGTTTCGGGTGCCTGTGATTGGTCAATCGCGACGAGAAGCGCTCTGCGGAGCCAATGACTTTTATCAGTCCCAGAAACCCCTGTGCCTCAATGTTACATTTTAGTGTCTCGATCCAAACTTTGGTAAGTCTCGCGTCATCCGGCTTGTTGGCTCTCCGAGCCCAAGAACTTTCAATGAGGCATGCATCAATTCACCCCGATAGTTATTTCACAATGTTACGATTTGGGACCACGATTCAAGAATGGATTACGGTTTAACACCGTGGTGAATGTAGCGCCTCTGGTGCCTGCAGAGTGTCACGGGAATCCATTAAAAACATATCGTGGACAAAATAATGTTTTGCTGTTGTAGTTTTCCACAATTTCACGAGATTAAATATTGCATTCAGAACCCCTCGCAGAGCTGTGAAACTCTCCATCTTCGGGAATAGTCCAGAGATGCAGATATCAGATCTACTTTTGAGATCCATTCACGTGACCTCTTGTCCACACTCGTGGGGGCAGCACTCTCGATTCACCCCACTGCTGCAGTGTCACCTTTGTCACGTGACAAACTGTTTAATTCGCAGAGTGGGAACTTAGAAAAATTCATCATTGGCACGGACCTTTGACTCGCCAGCCTTGGGAAGCAGCAAGTCTAATCACAGGTGGCCGAAACGCACATTCAAACCCAGGATCTCGGCGATGCCAACTCGGCACTCAGACTTCCGATCCACCTCCTCCCGATTGTGTAACGGACAGCGGAGGGTGTTGCCATGAATGGGCGATGTTTCCACTCCCGTGGCAGCAGCGCTTTGACGGCAACCGATTACTTTCCGAGCACGAGCGCTCGCTCGCTCACTCACTCGGCGCCCAAATGTGCGCCAGGTCGTCACAACCCCCGGTCTCGCACGCCTTGTGCACAGAACGCCTCGGGGAACAGATAGATCGTCGGGTCTTCATTGGAGCACGAAACCACTCTGGGCTGCAGCAAAGGCAGCACTCACGGTGTGGGAGCAGACCAGCTCCCCACCTACCCTCCCCCCTCTTGAGCTACAGCTCTGTTTACGGATTCATATAAAGAGTCCAACACAAAAATTGGGACCATTTTGCTACGAATTGTTTACGCATGAGATGGACACATGTAGGATGGACAGCGACAGGAAAAATTAAAAGTGTGCTGTTGTTGTTGTTGTTCGGGGGAAAAATGGAAGGAATCAGAAAAAGAGAAAGACCGAACAAAGAATGGCTTGACAGCAACATATGAGATTGGTGCGAGAAAGATGTGGCACTACTTGAGCATATTGGCACAAGACAGAAGAAAGTGGAAACAGGTGATGAAATATGCAGTGGGCACCTACGGGCCATCTGCCCATGGATGTGATGATGTTTACAGATTTGTATAAAGAGTATCACAACATTGGGACCATTAAATCAGAAATAAGCGTTTTGAACTTCATGCTCAAAGCTTAAATTACTAAATCGGGAATAAAGACATGCCACACGGCTTATACACATGTATGGGACAGGGATATCTGCAACAAAACAAATACATAAATAAGACACAAACAATCGGATGGAGAGCATTTGGCTAAAGCATTAAGAGTCTGTACAAGATGATTGGAGGCCACAGGAAGGTTGCGGAATTTGGGCCAGATCTTCACAAAGTGGAAAAAGTGGAAAGGAACACAAATTTTAAACAGTGAGGGCATGGACCCTTGTAGTACACAAGGACAGTGTTCATTAATTATCGTTGTCCAACCAGACGTAAGAGGTATGTCTTGTGCTCTGCAAAAATGATTGCTACGTTTGTTCATGTGCTGAAAACACATTTCTACTTTTAACGTAAAAAAGATGCACTTACCAAAGGATTAAATATCACCTTCTTGGCACAGTACAATGCTGTACTGTATCTCCACGTGAACGTAGTTGTCATTGTTAATAAAAGGCAAACTACTCAGATCAACCTTCATATCAACTCAGCAGCTTATGGAAATAATAGCAAGGGGCCAGCACTGTCGCCTCATTCTGTGCAGGGAGCGCAGAAGAATGTCATAATTCACACTTAACGCCACTAAACAGGAAGAAACTATGAATAATCACATCGAGGGTGGTCACGTGCAGAGGTCATACGGAAGGGACGCGGTGACGAACAAAGGCCACCCCTCGCCCCCCCCACTCTCCCTGCACATGCTACCAAGAATGCCAGATACGCGCGTTGAAATTAAGGCAGTGGTTTTCACTCGGGCCGACAGCCTAGCCGCGGAAAGGTTGGACGCCTTTTACAACCAATGCAGAAAAACAAGCGCATGTTCGGATGTAAACAACTCGTATATATATTAAAAAAAATACCGTGAACCTTATTCCCAGTTGCTCTATCTCCAAAATGACTCTTAAAAGTTTTTTTGTTGTTTAAAAAGCGGTGCAAGTTAGCAGTGCTGTGCGCACATCTGTTGGCACTGCCCGAAAGGTTCTGGATGATCCCTGTCTGGGTGACCAGCTTGGTTGAGGCCATGTGTTTAGGCCGAGCAGATGCGAGTATGGGGGACCACATGGCCGCGCGCCACGGGGGACACCACACCGGCACCGCGTGCGTCGTCGTCGACTCCGCGGGTGCCAGACGGAGAAGCGCCGGTCGCGCTGGTCGAGGGCCCGGCGAGCGCCGCTTCAGAAGAGGATCGGCTTGTTGGCCGTACGCTCCTTGACGTACTGCGTGAAGCGCTTGAGGAACTTGGGGTACTCCCGCTTGGCGACCGCGCGGAGGACCGAGGCCGGCGCCCACCCGCCAGGATTCACTGCCAACGGGAGGGCACACGATTAACCAACCGCATAGTCGCGTCACATTTCCGCATCGCCTCTTAACGACGGCCTTCGCCGCGGAGACTAAAATAAACAATGAAAATATTTTTTATTCTACCAGGTCATGGGCCCACTGAGTAGGTGTGGCTCTTTTTCAGAAGCGACGTGGACACAAACGATTGCTCAATGCCGAAGTGGCTTATCGCGTGTAAATTTATGGCAGCCAAACACACGAAATGCGCATGTCGAAATGTGGAAACAAAAACCGGAGGACCGAAGAAAAATCCACACGACTACAGGGAGAACATGCAAACTCCAACTATACAGGAGGCGTCTTGGTCGTGATCGAACCCACGACCTCCTGCATACCGGGTAAGGTAGTTAACATCTCGCCACCGCGGCGCCCTAATGTTGAGTGGCAAGAGCAGTGGTTTCTCCACTGCCCTGGGAAGCCGGTGGCATTGCTTTAATTCCAAGCAATGATTTATATCAGTGGCGAGTGTAAGCTGAACTGTAACTTGGGCATCCCTCCCCCCAGATGGAGGAGAATGGTGAAGTGGGGGGGGAGGAGGAGATTCCGGAGTCTTAGGGTGTGGCACTGCCGAAGAAGCATGTGTTTGGACTATATAGATTATTTTACTTGCTATAAATGTCAAAATAATAAGCCACTTTGTTTAGCTATCATGTGGCCAGGTCGCTTTCGAAAAATAAGTTCATACCTCAGTGGGGGTTTCGTCTGGTAGGATGGGGATGGTTAAGTTTCATTTGTTTGTGTTTGGGGGATTTACCTTTCCAAAACTTTGTACTGCTGTCGTGTTTTTGCACTGTTTGTTGTTGCAACGTTCTTACCCGTCCCGACTGGACATCTGTGAAGACGAGCTTTATAGCTCATCGGATTCCTCCAGTATAAATATTCTGATTCCGAGAAGCCCGTGCAACCAACCCACCCATAATCGACACAGCAAGCGAAGGTTTTGGCAAAGGGCTGTATATATATTTGTATCATTACTACATACCGTTGGCCTCCTATCAACTAAACGTGAAGCAATGTGCACGGACTGAAATCTCACCGTTTGCCACATACGTGATCCGGCACAGCAAGTTGTCCCGCTGGATGTTCTGGTTGCCGTCCGGGGGGCTCACCAGCGTTTGGCAAATGAGCGCCACGTTAATCTTGGCTCGCACGTAGCGATTCGTAACCTGCACCCACAGTGATGCAAAGCAACGGCACACACCCCTTCGCTCACGCAAATTCACAAGCCACACGCGAATTTGCCTCGCAATGCAGGTTCACGCGTTCTACACAACAGCAATTGGATATGTATGTATATAATATTTTTGGCACCGCACGAATCGGAGTTGTGGGGGTAGGAAAACAAACTAAAACACAAAAAGCATCATCACGATCTATGTGCAGATAGCCTGCAGGTGTCCACTGCAGATTTAATAATTTTTTTCCCCACTTTCCTCTGTCTTGTGCCAACATGCTCAAGTATTGCCACATCTTGCTGGCACCAATCTCTTTTGATGTCGTTGTCAAGCGATTTTCTGTTAGGTCTTCCTCGCTTTCCAGTTCCTTCCTTTTTTCCCCTGCACACACTTAATTCTCGTGTTGCTGTTCATCCTACACACATATATTGGATGTGCATGCTGCCTACATGAGCTGTACAGATAATAGTAGGCATAAATATGTTTGTCGAGAGAGGGAGAGGACAGTCATAGTCAGAGAAAAAAACAAGGACGCTATTGAGCCTAGACTCGAGCAGGGGGGCAGGGAGCCAACAGAATCTATTTCTGGATGGGAGTTCCACAATTAGAAGAGCGGCAGAGGAGAATGAATGACCTCCCAACTCATTGTGAGATGACAGGGAGGCATCTATAATAGCAAGCCTTGGCTACTGGAGTGGAAAGTGCGCGCAGGGGATTAAAGGCAGCTTCCAGTGTTGTAACAATTCACATTGCCGCAAATCCTCACCGCATCTCAGTTTTACCACCTTGTTCGTGTTGTCGTCTTCTGTCTGATATGTAACGTTTCGCTCGCTCGCCTAAATGTAACATTAGCGTATCTGTTTTTTTTATCGTCGGTGTTCACACGGTGGTAACGATGAGACAGCATGAACGTCTTCCCCCCCCTTCCTTGCTCCGTCATCGATGTACGTTGGTCTCTTTAAAGTCCTTTCTGACATTAATCCACCTAACATAAGCATAGCAGTATAACACGTAGGATTTCGCGACCAATATCATCCATAATACAATCGGAGTATGGCGAAACATCGTACTCAGATTGTTAATGTTGTGGATTTACTCTCCAACACACCAGTGCACTGTACTAGTAACAAATTGGCACGTTCTGTTTATCGTGACAAACCTTACTAGTTGGTTGTGTCGGGTGGTGGTGGGTTTCACGACACATTTATATTTACGCGATCTAACCCATAAAAAAACCTGCATTATGGATTAGCATTGCACTTTGCACATCATTTGTATAAATAGCAATACACTCTACACACACGGTGCACGTATCGTGAGCGCAATAATCACATTTAATAAAGGAATCGATGCATCGTTACATGCCTAATTAATCCACAAAAGGAGAAATTGTGGACGAATACATTGGCGTGTTTTGATTCTTCGTAAGATCAGCATTTCAACAGAAATTATTCAAGCAAGCGCCTGAATCTCCTGATGGGGACACTATGTTGAAAACGGTCCACAGTTTGCGTGTCTTAAATGAATGCTGTTGAAATTATCGTCTGAAAAGGCTGCGAGGCTGATGGGTTATGTAAGACCTTATATACGAAGGAGACGTATTGTATATATGTAGAACTTCTTTCATACCGTACGTAGCCAACCTTGTTAATTGTAGGGCGGGGGGGGGGGGCGGAAGGACAAACTAAAAACAACAAGCAGTTCTAAAGAAATTCGTTTTCGATCTAGACTTAAAACTGCATATTTGACTGCATATTTATGTTTAAATGGAGGGAGGATGAGGGAGGAGGGATGAGAAAGGATTAAGGAGGATTAAGAGGATGAAGAGGATGATGAGGGAGGAGGGATGAGAGATGATGAAGGAGGATGAATAGGAGGATGATGATGATGAGGGAGGAGAGCGACTCGTACCGGCACATCAGCATGGTCCACTGAGAAGTTGCACACCACCCACGTGTCGGGGTCATTCTCACTGGTGGCTCGGACCTTCTTCCAACTCGACACGTACAGGATGTCGCGCTGAGAGGCCGGCCACACCGTCTAAAAATCGGGCAATGATTAAAATTAGCATCTTTATTTAGACTGGGAGGAATCCGATGAGCAATGAAGCTCTTTTTCACGGATGTCCAGTAGGAGAAAGATTAGCAAGAAATAGATGTTTTTTTTTACATTAAATGAAAAACAACAAAAAGAGTCCCAGGCCACACCAAGATAACAGTGCCTCAATAAAACGGCGCATTAAAAGTGAACAACGGCCATCACCCAGCACTTTAATGGTCTGCGCAGCGAGGGCAATCGCGCTGCTAGTTTTTTTTAAAGAGATCAACAATCAACCTCCCAACACTCCACAGGGATCACCAATGGAACTCCTCACACCCCCCGCCTGCTGTACCTTGTGCGTCTGGTAAACGATGACTTCGTTCTCCGACAGCGTTTCCACAAGACGCACCATCTCCACCGTGCCTGCAAGACAAGGCGACGCACACAACACCACACCCAGCAGCGACGTGATGCAGGGTCACGGCAAGCAGATTCTACAGAAATACTTTGTAACCGTTCTGTGAAAAAAAATCTTTGAAACGAAATAATAACCCCACAATTTTTTACAATGTACTCACACACCTCTATTTTCGATTACAAAATCACTCGGAATGTGTGGCTTTAAAAGCTAAGCAAGGCTGTGCCAGGTTTCTTTCGGCTGCTGCAGCACTACATGACAGGCAGCAGACGGCAGCGTTGCAAAAATCCATTATAGTACCGAACATAACGCTCCCACATCGATGCTCCCCTTGTTCACCAACCCTCGGTGCTCAGCGTGAAGCACGGTCAAGTGACCCCCACGACAGGCATGGCGGGCGGTGCATGGGGACAGCCCTCATCCAGCAGCGGATTGACTAAAGGGTGCTGCGGTGCGTCCACTCACTCTCCCATTCAGTGCGGTGGTCCACTTTCCAGAAGTAGTGGCAGATTTCGCGGCCCGTGACGCCCCGCACGGCGTGCGTGGCCTTCAGCGGGTCCAGCACAATCCCGTTCTCCTCCAGCTCCCGTCGGTAAACCTTGGGGAGCACGACAGACTCCGTTTGATTTCAGGCAATGCCCCCCCCAAACCACGCCCCCCACGAAAAAAGTCAACCGTCTGACGAGACCCGGCGTAGGACAACGATGGCGAGAGAAGCGGCGGTCACCTTCATGTCGCCCTCCTCCACGAGGAGTTGCCAGTTGGCATCGCCGCCGACGTCTTGCAGCGAGTATTGCATGTGGCTCTTGATGGACTCCTCCACCTGCGGGGGGCACGAGGGCACGGGAGGCGACGTGCTATCAATGCCGTTTGACCCGTGCTAGACGGGACGCTCAACAAAGTGTAAACGCAGGGGCTCGCTTGGGCGGTGTCGCCAGAGGGCGTGCATGGTTTTGTCAGTTCCGTGTCGCTCTTTCAGTCCATGTATACCAGTTAACTAGTTGCCTGGAGCAGCATTGTGCTACCTGTTAAGTGGACACTGAATATCGGTGCATTTGTTTATACTTTATTACACATGGACTTCAATGCGTTTATAAATGTATTAGTGTGCAAACCCAACTTACCCTTTAATAAATGCCACAGAAACCCCAAGACCCCCGACTTAAGGCTTACCGCACAAACCCTTCAGGAATATGGCCAAGGTCTTGTGCGTTTCAAGGTTATGACACTCAAGAACAATGGGAGGGAGACAATAAATATCTCATCCACTGACCCAACCATCGCACCCCCTGGATTAGATCTGCCTCAAAAGCAATGGCACTCGCTGTCACCTACCAACACCCCTGAATAACCCGTAGCACCCATGTCAGATGCACACCTACCAACACATACCCCCCCCCCTACCTGACCGGACCATGAACCACATTGTGAATTATCATGCCGCTCATAAATCCTGCAGAGGCATTAATTTCTCAGCCCACCGCAGAGGCTGGTTATCAGCCCTGGATACGGACTTATCAGTTTTTATACAATGCCGTAGACAAGAAGAAGTGTGCAACCATTTGCAAAACGGAAGCAACATCGTTGCATGTATGTTGAACTCATTTCGCACCGCAAGTAGCCAACCGTGCTATTTGCAAAACAGAAGCAACATAGCCCGCTTTGTTAAAAGTGGTACATCATGGAACACAAAGTTGCACTGTTTCATTTCAACTTTAGTTCCCCAGCAAAGTCTAAATGGTGTTGCGAGCTTCAAGCGAGTCACACTTCACGCGGTCTACTTCTCCAAGATGATGGCACGCAACCAACAGCGCTGCAGAGTGCCACTTTTAATGAGCACTTCCAGTAAATGGAGATCTAACAGAAGACAGCTGCTAAGGGGGAAGTGCAAAAAGCAACCGCGAGTTGAACACACGTGGCCCGTTACTAAAATCGGCATCATTTTACCAAACAAAGGTCGCAACAGAGCTAGGACAGCCGGTTAAGTAATCAATCTCCACCCATGATCGACTTGATTACTTAATTAAAATCGGAGAATACAAAAACAGTGGGAACAAAACATTATCACTTTAGTTTACCCCGAGTTTAACTGGACGGGAGGTGATGGGTGTGGTAATCGGCATCATCGGCCATGTCGGGTTGAGTGTGGGTTGTGAGGGGGGGTTTCCTGCCTTCAGGAGAAAGGATGTGGGGGGTGGCCGCCATTTTTAAAAAGGCACCCGAGTCATCGATCACATGCAAAGTAGCCCATTGGAATTTTTGGGTCAAAGAATCGACTACTCGTCCCAGCTCTTTACAAGCTAGTTAAGAACACACATGGTGGTGGTATGCGCGGCTGGTTGTGACTGTGGCTGCGTGAAATTTGGGGATGTGGCGGGGTGGGGCGGTGGGGCGAGGCGTGGCGGGGCGCGGTCAGGGGGGGGGGGGGGGGCGCGGGGTGGGGTCGGGGGGGGGCGCGGGGTGGGGCGCGGTGGGGTGGGGCGGGTGGAGCTGGGTGGTGGCGTGGTGGGGGGGGTTTGCACGGGGTGGGGTGGGTGGCATGGGGCACAGGGTGTGAGGTGGGGCGGGGCAGGGAGGGGGGCAAGCGGGGGGCAGGGGGGGCTTGGCGCTACCTGCTGGGAGAAGCGGTGCACGCGGATGCTGAGCGTGTCGGGCACCAGGTCAGGACACAGCGTGACTCCCCGCATTCGCTCCAGCTGCTGCAAAACGCGACGCGCACAAGGGGGGAACCCCCGCACACCGTTTATCAACACGGTGTGACTTTGAGCCGACGATCCTTCCGTCATCCTTGCATTCGTGAATACTTTCGGTGAAGGTACAAAAAAGCCACACCAAACGTGTTTAGAACCTATCTCATGATCAGCATTAACAACTAACTGCATGACCAAAACCAACAGCAATTGCATATTAGCAGTCATAATAACACCTCAAAGTATCTGGGTCATGGCGAGCTTTGTCAACATAGTCGGCAGCAGAGGGCAGTGCAGCGAAAATGCATTATTGTACTGTACTTCCAAGCTTCCACTCCGATGCTCTCCGCCTTTTAACCCGCACGGTC
The DNA here is from genome assembly GCF_965212315.1 of Lampetra planeri. Lineage (NCBI taxonomy): Eukaryota > Metazoa > Chordata > Hyperoartia > Petromyzontiformes > Petromyzontidae > Lampetra > Lampetra planeri. Next base: position 1,616,847 of record NC_136145.1, on the reverse strand, counting down.
AAGTATGGTTAAACAACCTCCATGGCATGTGAATGGCCCTCATCCGCAAGTGAAATGGCAAAGTGTGCGTTTTATATGCAAGATAAGTCCAGTTGCTATGGCGTGATGAAGCCGGAATTCACCTGCTCTTCCATTTTCTCGTGCCGGTCGAGAGCAGCCTCCACGGCATCGAAGAACTCCTCTTCGTTCATAAGGCTGTTGGGCCCTTCCTGCCGGTCAAACGAGCACCGCACACAAAAGCCAATGAATGACAAGCCTGGGGAAAAAACACCCTCTACCCAGTAGCGCATGCCGCTGCAATGTGAACCATTCTGGCGAATTGCCCGATGATGCTGGATGCAATTACCAGCGAAACGTCGTACTCAAAAATTGTAAATGTTGTGGTTTCACGCTTCAACACACCGGTGGGCTAAAGCAGTGAACTATTTGTCTTGTCAACGTGACACCTTTTTGCTGATTGGCCGTGTCGGGTGGTGGAGGGTTACGACATTTATAAATAACGCGATCTAACCCAAAAACGTTGATTATGAATAATATTGGTCGCGAAAGCCTACGTGTTCAACTGCATGTGAACCAGACTACACAAAAAAACAAGGGCAAATTTTGGGCGTGTACATTAAAGTACCATCCATTATTAAATAATTACAATGCCCACTTACTAAAAAAATACCCCGTTATTTCTGTACAGGGTTTTGCCCGTGCAGTCGCCATTGGATGCTATGTAAATCCTAAATTCTTATTGTGCCGTGCACTGAGACGACAGCTTGAACTATGAGGTTGAATGGTGGGGTTTAATACGAAAGGTAACGCGTGTGTTACTTCATTGGTAACGGTGAACAAGCGCAAACAGAATCTCATGGCAATTCGCGTACGTAGCCACCCGTGGCGACGTAGGGTGCAAAATAAGTTCAACGTAAGCATACAAACGTGTTATTTGACGAATGTGTGGAGTGTTTTGGGAAGATACAGCTGCATGCCAACAAAAACAAAGCTTCAGTGATCTTTAACAGAACATAACGTAAATATTCGTAAGACGGCCCAGATGTGTGCAAACAGTTGGGGCCCTCTCATATCTCGACACAGTGGGTGGCGCCAAAACACGGCGCATGTGTGGATGTTAAGGGATGAAACGGGTATGATAAACATCTTTAAAGTACCAAGTGCATTCTTGTGAAAATCATTTTAGACCAAAGTTTGAATAGACTGCAAGTGTATAAAACTGCTGTCTAATTATAATGCCTTCATAAGGGACGACGATATCTTTATTGACAATCCTGGAAACTGCACCGAAATCCATCAACTTTAATGCACTCGCGCGCACACACACACACACGTTTCAGGGCCACACGTCACGTTAAAAAATGCATCAGTTCATAAAATAACATACGCACACGAGCCAACGTAAGCGAGCACGTAATTGCTTTAACCAATGCACGATATGAATTAGTATCGAATGTTCTCTCCCATCTGCTGTGACAGCTACCCCACCTCGTAGTCTGGGCCCCCAATGTAAGACTTCTTCTTGAGCTCCTCCAAGGCATTCTTGTAGGCCTCCTCCACCTTTTTTCTCTTTTCTTGTTCCTACAACGACACCGCGGCATACTTGCGTCGTGAGTGACTGCGCCATCTTGCAACACTCACGCGTGGGTGAAAGAGGTGACATTGCAGCGTCAACTTCCTCTGCACCAGCACACACGTTGACCATTTCTACTACGACCCAGTGTGCAATGCACCCACCATACAGGTAAAGTTAGTAAAGGCACAGCCATGCAATTGCTTGCTCATGCCACTGCTGGCAAAGGGTCTAAACCTAAAAGAGCTCTAGACAGCATTTCGAGAGCCACCCCATGGGTATTTGGCCTACTCTTCCATGCTAGCGAAACATCTTGGCAGTGACGGGAGTACCCACACCTTATCCCACCGCACGTGACCCACCGATCGACCATTTATACTGTTATCTAGACAGTGGGGGAATTAAGGAACTTGGCCAATGTGTCAACTGACATGCCACGAGATGGAATCGGCGACCTTTGGATGGCAAGTCCAGTGGGCTAACCGCGACACAACGGGCAGCACATCCGTACAAGGGAACTGTTCTTTTTTGGAGTAATTTTTAGCAAGGGCTTCACTGTATCTGTGCTACAACTGTGCCGTGCAGCAGAAGACAACATTGAGAAGCACGTGCGGACTCCCCCGTGGCCAACGCTTGTACTTATAAGCGCTTCCTTGGAAACTATTACAGACGCCGAAATGCTCTCAAGGTTTATCTTCGCTTTTTATCCGAGTTTTCTCAGTCTGTTCTGCGCCACTGCCAAACCCTTTTTTTCTAAGTGCGACCGACGGGGGAGCTGGGAGGGAAAGAAAAAAAAAGAAAAAAAATCGTTTGCACATTGGGGCCAGACATCTGGACGCGCCCCGTTGAAACGCGCGAGGTCACGCGCTGATAAAAGCGAGCAGGCGGAGGCTCATCTCTCCCTGGCTCTCCGTGCCCACTGCAGGTTTTACACAGCCAGCCAGAAACCGTCGGTCAATGAAAGCACGTGCACCGTAGCGTGTACAGAAAACCTCACTGCATGGTTTTCTTTCAAATTTTTGCATGTTTTTTCCCAAATTTTATCCCGACTGTAACTATTGCCTCCGTGTCGCGAGATAACGTATCTATTCGAATCTCTCGCACAGCAGTGTAAAGCACGCCGTGTTGCAGAACAGCATGTGGAAGTGAATATCGCAGAGCCATCTCTTCCTTCCCCCTCCTCTCCAGTCCTTTTAAGTGCTGAGCTGGCAACACCGAGATCCCAGATTTGAATCAAGGCTTAGCACTCTGGACCTCTGAGCCACCTGGCAACCTCGCTAAATGGAAAGGTTGAAGGCAGGAGGAATGCCAAAAAGTAGCGTACATCTAAAAATAACCATTGTAGACAAATTAAGCAACTGCGTTTTGGGTGGTGCACAAGCACAAATTGTGTAAAAACAAATTATTTATTTTTTGTTCCTGGGTAGTAAGTGTTATTTCCTAATTGCTTATGCCTTAAAAGTACAGACAATGGCTATTAATCCCCACAAACTTTGCTTTTGTGACCAGGACAGTGATATTTTTAAATTTGCCTATTTTCAATGAGAGAACGAGCAAATTTGTGTCTTTTCATTCACATAAAGCCAGAAAAAAACAACATATGAATCCAAATTAACATGTATTTTCCCCATTGACGGGTATTGAATGAGAACAAGCCCTCAATTAGGCACGTAAGCTGATGCAAACAAAATAATGCATTCAGAATGTAGATCATCATTAAGCGGTGGTGAAGGTGGGGAGCATAAATGTGGTAGCCCACCCCGTTTGTGCATGGTGGTCACTCATCCAAGCGCTTATCCAGGCAAAAAATTCTGCTTAGCTTGCAATATCTGACAAAATCTGGCACATTCCAAGTGATTTGGCCAAAGGCAGTGTTCCGATTTAACAGAATTTACCGCATTGGTCCAGGAGCATAACGAGATTGTGTAACCCAAGCAATCTGCGATTATCACCCAACCCATTTCCTGCTCATTTTGCATCAAGTTTCATTGCATTATAATGGACATTATTTTACACACGATATATATACACACGTAAATTCAGAATAAGGTGCCAGATATTCTTTTAATTTGACTCGAGCAAGCTCGTGAGACCAATGTACAACACAATGCCGCATACCTGACTGGCTGGGGACTGATCTATAGGCGGATGTGAAAATGCGAGGCATCAACATCTATAGAAAATGAGAGTTATACCTTACATGGTGTATCTGTCATTCTCTATTTCACTGGATACAAATCTATAGCGAACGGCTTCCAACATCGGGAAAAGCTTCGCTGCACTTTGGAAGCGAGCGAGAATGTACGCGAGACTAAGACTGCATGACTGAACGTGAAATGGTGAAAATTGTGAACATCCACAGCAAGTGACGGCAACAACATCGCGCGCCAACACTGCACTTGGCTGTGGGCGGTTAAATCAGTCGGTACACGTACGTGACGGTCGGAAACGTGACGGTTGTGTATATGCTCGAAACTGAATCGAACATCCGGGGGGAGGTGGGGGGGGAGGGTTGGGAAACACTCGTAAACTTCCAGAGCTATTTGCCACGTCATTTCACACGCAAAGGTTATGACCGTGCAAGTTGAAGCTCCACACAGCTGCTCCCCCGACCTCAGGCTGGACGGACGTACCAGCTCGGCAGCATGTATCGGACGATGAGTCCGAGCTGGAAGTGTCTTTACTTAGCTAGAAGTGGTGCATGGGGGATTCCCAGTTGTCTGCAAGGGATGCCCATTACCCGTTCCAGCCGCTTCTGCCAACTCTCCTCGCGCTTGGCCATCAGATCGATGCAGTGCGACAGCGTGGCGAGGATCCCGGCTGTCGTGGCCTTGAAAGTAATTGCTTCTCCCTTGAAGTCGATCCAGCTGATGTCCTTGGGCATGAAGAGCTGCAGGACTGGCAGTGGGGGAAAAAAAAAAGATTTTCACGAATTTCATCAAGAGTATCGCATAAAATAAACATGTAAAGACAACGATTTATGTTATAAACTCTTGACCCCACTGATGCATAAAAGATTACATTCATTCCTCAAACACTTCCAAACTTGTCAACCAACTCTGAGATAATTCATGGAAGCGTGACAGATATTTCATCAGCAATAATATTAACCTCGTGTCCTTTCTACAATTATTTCCCAGTTGTGCAACAAACTTGATTTAATGCGACTTGAACGCAACCTGGCTCTCTCTGGGCTTGGGGATGCCTTCATTCAACAGTGGACTGATCATAGGTGACGATGACTTCACCTTCACCAGTCAAAGTGTTTGAATATATTGAGCGCTATTTTATTCTTGAGTATGTTAATATGTTCAGGAATTAAATGGCTAATGGTCAGGGTCTGCGAGCTTCAGGAGAGAATGTAAGTTTTGCAATGCCCCCTTCCCCGTTGAAGAAACAGACTACAGAAACAGACTACAGAGGCGTCATCTGGTCCAACCCATGTGAGACTAGGCTGTAAGGAAAGCTGTCTCGGGTGTGGACCAATCAACTTCAAGGACAGTGCATACATTATCAGAGTTGTGTTTTTTGTTTGCATTATGACTGCAGGTATTGTGGTCTATGCAAACATGACTCCTCGTAAAAAAAGGTGTCAGTTTTGTTGCCAGATAAAAGGATAAAAAACCAATTATCAGACTACAGAGGGTTTACTATAGTTAATAGTTTGGGTTACCATAATCGTGCAATTGAGTGCAATATAGCACTCTGACATGGCAGGCGCAACCCAAAGGACACGTGCAAAGTTCAAGACTCACGTTTGTCCTTGGTGTTGCTCGAGAAGAAGTGATCCTCGCAGGGCCGGGGCGTTGGGAAGCCGTCATCGTCCTCGTCCAGACCTAGTTGGGCCAAGCAGGCACACATTCAAAGTTAGAAAACGACGCACGAGCCCAGCGAGACACTTAACGCGTATGCACGGCAACAACATCTCAAAGCAATGACAATGCCCATAACCAAAATCACCCAGGGAAGTGCCCTGTCTCGTCAGATCTTGGAAGCTAAACAGGCCTGAGCCTGGACAGTGTTTGGATGGGTGACCACGATGCATACAAAATGTGAAATGGGCTGCTGCAGGGCTACATTGTGTGCAGGAGAGAGCAGCACAATCCATTGTTGTACTGTATTATGCTCCCCACCATCGCTAAAGCTATACGGAGCAGGGTGGAAGTATGGCGAGGTCAACAGCAGGAACCATACGGCAGGGGGATTTATAAAGATCACATTTATCCAGAAAGGCCTCATTGAGACTCAAGAGTATTTTCAGATGGAATTTGCACAGAGATGTTCGACTAATTCAGAATCCAGGAATATTTAGCATGTCAAAGGAAACCAGAGTACCCAGAAAAAGCCGCCACACACACAAAGAAAATCACGGATGGGTTAAAAGTCCCATTTGCCCTCCTACCATCAACTGGCCACCTAGAATTTCAGAGGGTATGAAAATGTCACGAAATCTGCATGCGATTCACAAACCCTTGCCTCTAAAAGTGCCGGAGCAAAAAAGCCCACAACCTACCACGTCACCACTCACAGACAGGAGTGTGCGCTGTGAAATAGCCGGTCAAAAGGTCAAATGACGTGGCATGGAGGCTGGATGGTGGATGCTTCTTATCTGCTGACTCTGTTGTATTTCTTGGTTAATCTTTGCATTTGCTGACTCTGATCTGGCCAAGACAGTGTCTCTTCTCGACTCCCCTTTTGGCTACAGTATTACAAAACTTGGCTGTGCAAAAAAATAAAAATCCCCTGCCAAATGCTTGTTGTTGTACAAATCACATAGCATCAAATCATTTTTTTTTTCACAACAATGTTTTGTGGCACATGCTCCCAGGGGCTGTGACCCTCACCCCCCCCTCAACTACAGAAAATACTGGGATTTGATTGTGTAAGCCTCACGGGAATTTCACTTTCCACCAATCTCGTCAGCAACTGGGTGACACGGAGGTCACAGGTAATCTCCGTTTTATCCGGAATTGAATGTAGCTCTACTAAGTAAGGTCACGTCTTGTTTGGCGTCTGCCACCTACGAATATGGCAGGGAAAACGGAAAAAAAAGACAAGTGCCACACAGACGCTTCAGTTGAACCCCCCCCCTCCCCGTGGTACGAGAGCCCTTAAAATAGAGTACTTTGGAATGGGCTTGGCCGCAGAAAAAGGAGCATATTCGCAAAACAGGCCGTCACAAGGTTTAGGCAACAATACACATTTCATCCACGCAGGTGGCTGGGTGGCTCAGATGTCAAATTACTAAACTGGCACCACCAAGAGCCTGGGTTCAAATCTAGGCAGAAAACCTACAGGTTGTCAAGTGTAGGAAGTTGATAGCTAGTCTTAGCCTGGCCAGTCACCAATTTGGTTCTGAACTCAATCTGGATAAATTCCCAATCTGAGAATGAAATTATCGGTGTAATCGTCAAGAGATGTACATGCCTCTCATACGGCATAGCAGATGGGAATGTCTTGCCCTATACTGTGTGGATCAGAGGTCGCTTTTTGAAGGGATCTCCGAAGTAGCTCTGCCTCCATGGACCGTTCTCAAATACGAAGGGCTGCACTGCTGTGAGAGAGATCCAAAGGGACTCGTCTGCTGAAATGATGCCGAAAGCACAATTGGAATAAAGTACGTGGAAAAAAATCACCAACGATTAAAAAAAAATATATATATAATATCCATACATTCTGCCCAGTGCTGCCTTAAGCCACAGTCTCATTCAGCCTGTCACAAATGCGTAGAGTCTGTGGCTTTTGCTCACTGCCTTTCCGTCACACAGCCGCTGATGTAGAAGAATGACATTGAAGGAAAGAGTGCACGTTTGACCGAAGCAACAAAGCTAGTGAATGACAAAGATAGGGAGAGTTCATTGAACCACATTGCCAACTCTTGAGCTGACAGGAGGGGAAGGAAAAAAAAACAACAACAAAATGACACACGCTGGCAAGTGTCACCTCTGTCTCGGCTCAGTTCGTCCTTTGACACCGCGTCCGCGCAGACGTCAAAGTACTTCTGGAGCGTGTCCACTTGCCGGCAGAGGATGTCCCGGAAGGTCTCCATTTCCGCAAGTTTCTCCCGCAGCCCCAGCCCCTTCTAAGAATTGATCAAACAAAACACGTGCGGCCCACGAAGTTCTCAAGTGTTGTCGCAGCATTTGGTCGATAGCAGTGTGCAGTTACCCGATGGCGCAATCGTCAGGATGATGAACATCACATCGTCATTTTGCCTGCAGTCGAGAAATACGAACGTCGGAATTGCCAGCAACGGTGGGATCGTGATGGTGGGGGGCCCACCTTGAAGGAGGATGTGGATGTGGTTGAGAAACCACTCGCCCCGGAAGTGAGTGACAGCATGGAGCCGTGACGCCGTAGGCTGGACTCGGATCCATACCCCGATTCTGTCTGCAGCTGTAAACCATGAAGACAAAGACTCGCCCTATAGCCATGTATACCATTGGTGTATGTGCTGTTAGCGTATACCTATTAAGGCCATCACAGCACACGAGGGGATGGCATAGCCAGCACAATGCCCGACCGCCAGTCTCCGCAGTGGCAAAGTTTAAACACTCAACCAGATGCTCATTTAAGGGCTCATTTGAACCAGGAACAAGTTCTGATACCACTCACGAGCCATGGTCGGGAGTCTAAGTCAAGTAACTGGGTACTGAGGGTAGTGCACAGACCACTACACCATCACTTTGTGCACGTACATAGCAACATTCTCATGTGCAAACACACTCACATCCAGTGTCCCACGAGAATGCATCGTACAGATCTCCCACGGTCTAATGAGCCAAAACAAAGATGTACACAAGCGCAGCCCCCTCGCTTAATCTTGTGGGAAAGTGCTCAAGGCTTGTGGGAAAATTGAAGAGATGCATCTTGCACTACTGGACAACTCAAATATAGGCCAACACGCTACGAGCCAACACAAAACACAGCAGTCATTGCGAACTCGTACAGTGCGCTGGGCACACACCCTCTACGTAATCTCATGCACCACAAGTAAATTCACCCAACCTCCTGCAGTTCAAAACAAATTTGGCCCAAGCTGTAAGCCAACTCATGAGCGAGTCTTTCCACGTTTTTTCATCTTCCGTTTACATTACCAAGGCCCTCAACATGCATACCATGTGGTGATCCCGACAGCAAGGATGGCTGGTGGGGGGGGAAAAGAGGGTAGCTCCAGATTTAAGGGACATTTTAGAGAACATTTTAAATCATTTATTTTGTTAATGAGTTTTTATATTTTATTCTATTTTAATATAATATGCGTTGTGTATAATTCATTGGGGAGGTGTTCTGTGAAGCTGACGAGCTGCTGTCATCTTGCAAGGATCCCTTTTGGAAATAAGATCTCAATCTCTCTTTAGCCGGGTCTTAGCATGGTTAAATAAAGATTAATATTAATGTCACCCAGTGAAATGACAAGCATATGTAGCAGAATCTAAATATTTATTTATACTGGAGGAATCCGATGAGCTATAGAGATCTTTTTCACAGATGTCCATTTGGGGTGGGTCAGAACGTTACAACAAACAAAATAAAAACGATAGCAGTGCAAAGTATAGGAAAGGTTAACAAATCATGCCAAAAAATAAAGTACAACTAACCTCTTTTTATTTTACCAGGTGAAGCCCACCAAGCCATTAGCTTATTTTTCAGAAGCGACCTGGCCACAAATTATAGCTCAACTAATTGGCTTATCGCGTGGAATTTTAGGGCAGACATTATCTAAAACACACGTTTCTATCACTGCGTGCACGTTCTCGGAGCCAAAGTGCAGTCCGAGACTTCTGCTCGACATTTTCCATTTCCAGCGATAGGGCCCCAGTGATTCCTCGCCAACCCCCTGACCTTTGCTTCTACTCATTCCCATGCAGTCCCACAAGAGGAATCATCGTCTTTAGCACCGGCAGTGCCCAGCATCACGGCAGGAAATGAGCCAGGAAGGAAAGGGGGTGAACAAAGTCGTTGGGGTGTGCGAGTTGGAAAGCCACGAAGAGAACGCAAAAGCACGCGGGAACAATACAGCGGTTTAAAAAAATAAAAAATTTGCATAAAGGAACAACTTTAACGATGTGCATCCCGGGCGATCGTGTTTATCACTTGTGTGTATGCGCTTACGCATCGGTCAGCCACCGCTGTAAACTAGCGCTGCACAGCTGTGAATAATGATCGCCTCGTGATGCAGCGTCACGAGTCTGGAGCTTATGAGAAGCGCTTTTTTGTTTTGAAATCGTTACGTAATCCATTATTATTTATTTTCGATGACGAGACCCCCCCCTCCCTACTTGCACATCATGTTCTGGCAAGGGCCATTAAATAAACAATGGACAGGATTCCAGTTAAGCAAGCTTTCAGCAGCTTCACGTCACAAACGGTTTCAGAGTTTGACAAGATGCCTTCCCCGAGTGGTCATTATCAACCACAACCACCCTGCCCCGTTTGTAATGAGTCATTGACCACTTAGGAGTGGAGTGCTGGGCAAAAAACTCTCCATTACAGCATCCTCCTCACAGCATATCCATTACAGGAGCCTCGTGGTGGCCACTGAACTGAATGGCTTATGCGTGCTTGTACATTTTACTCTTTGTCACCTTTTGGTTTGGACAATGGATATGTGGGTCATAGTAATCAGCATGGCTGATGAAAATGATGATTATGAATGGTGTGTAGACTAGACATTAACTGGATAACATCTTTGAAAATAGAATCAGGTCAGTAGGCCATGGACTGTATATTCTTTCTCGACGAATACTTTTATTTTTAGAAAAACTGAAATGAACAAAGAATTACTTAAAGCTAAAATACCACCCTACCAAACAACATCAAGTGTTTACAATCTGTAAAACTCGCCTTGTAGCGATTCATCTATCATCACTATTGATTATTATGCTCGGTAAGCACATATACAATGACGTGCAAGTATCTATTACTCACAAGTTATGAAATATTATATAAATGTTACAATTGGCAAGCCTATAAGGCTGTACAAATGAGATAGATCAAATGAGAAACAATACAGACGAGAAGGAACAAAATTAGAGAGGCTATCAACTCGCTGCGCTTGAGATGTCACTTTAATGATGAGTGGCTCTCAGCTGTGCCAGCTCCGTGCTTTGACACTATTTACCAGGCATAATGCAAAAATGTATTCCTACACTCAAGGACACACGCTTCAAATTGCGCATGTTAAATATGGAATAGCTGAAACTCATGCGATGATATGCTCATGTTACATTTTGGCTAACGGCGCAAACAAAACTGAAAAAGGCAAGAATAACTCGAACAACACGCACAAGGCAGCCAAACCTGGGCAAAAAAAATCCATTCCTGAATCAAAACAAGATCCTAAACGGTGACAATTCATCGAATCGCAGGAAGGGTTAAATCTGTACACTTAGTAAAACACGGTTGAATAACCCGCAAGAGAGCCAGCCTGCTGTATAAGCAAGCACTTGTTGGAAGTCATGGACGTGCCAGTGCATTCATCAAAATTACGAAGGCGAGCGTGAAATTGCGCACGCGCCGCACGCGCCGCCACGCGTCACCAACATGTGACGCGCATCCAACAATCGTCCCGTCCACAGCGTGAAAAGCCAGCAACACCGCACGCGGATTGAGCGGAATGCAACGGGGCGCCCCCGTCGGCCGACAGACGGGCACGTGGGAGGGGGTACGGAGGGAGGGCATGGCGGGGAGTGTGGGAGGGAGGCAGAAAACGTCGTCGTCGGCGGGGTAATGGATGTTCACGGGTGTGGCAGAAACAGGAACCGCCATATAGAGCGCTCACAACTGGCGTCAAACCAAAACCACCTCGCTTAAGGAAATTGACTTGAGTGAAATACCGCACACATCGATTGACCCCCAGGATGTCAAGCTGTGTGAATGTAAAGATATTTGTTTACCTTTTTTTAGATTCCTATGTCTTGCATCCAGCCATTTTTCTGCCTGCAGTCATGTTTATCGGAGTGTTTTTTATACCAGAAGCAAGGGTTGTTTACACAGCAGCTCCACGATGGTGTAATGTCATGTGCAACCGAAATGTTAAATCGAGTGACCCGCATGCATACGGATTAGTAGTTTGGCTGAGAAGGCATATTAGTCAGCCTGTTTTCCTTCCTCCATGCACACTCATCGTTTAGGAATGTAATCCCTGGTTGAGTAACCCCCCCACCCCCCACGTGACCAATGTGATAAAATCTGGGTGTTCTCTCTATTACTTCCCTAGCCCGATTGTCAACAGTAAAAACAAGCATGACCTTTATAGGTAGACACTGCTGGACTCACATCCCTGGGTTTACAGCAGTATCATCGCTCTGCACAATTTAAATATTGCACCATAATTTGCAAGAGTAACGTTTACCCCAGAAAGATAACTCACTTTGAGTCTTCTTTTTCTTACAGCCGACGAAACGCTATGGGGTCGGTCAAGATAACATGATTTTAGCGATAAGCAAGCATTATTGAGATGGAAATTATTGAAAGGAGGATAAAAAGTACTGGCATCGCATGTGTAAACGGTGACCAAGAAATTATGTTGAAGCCACCAATCAACCTCCTTTAAATGGGAGGTCGCTCCTCCTCCACAGCTGCACTCAGCAGTCGTCAGGGCCCTGCCCAAGTCCACGATTAAGACCTTCCATATTTTTTCCCTCCGCCCGGAACCGACTATAAAATGCATGCATGAGACCACCGTTTCTGTACGTTGTCTTGAGATTGCGGTCACATTTAGATGGTATATGAATAAAAAATGTATTTGTATTGACACCGATAGACTGGCGCAGCCCAGCGACGCGCATCTGGTAGGGAGGAGCGTGTACAAGTGTAACCTCCGGAAGGCAAGCGGGCTTTGTTCGTGGTCCAATTTGCACAGCCAATCCCTCCGGGATCGTGCCTTGTGTATGAGCGGCAGGTCTGCTGCTTTATTGAAATGTGCGAAGACAACCCTACAGAAGCTTAAGCGTGCAGTCTCTCCCGGTGCCGCGGCATGAAAGCCGTGGCCCATTGCACCGCGTTTTCATTTTCCACCGCGTTTTCATTTTCCACCATGCGAGGACACGGGTGACCGACACTCAAGATTGGAACCCAGGATCTGAGCAGTGCTGGCTCGGAGCACTATTAGAAGGCAAGGGATGCATCAATTCATATATTGAAATGTATTCTTACACCCATGATACATGGATGGATTCGTGTGTCAAAATAAAATAACTGTTACAACGTTACAAACAGTAGTTTCTTAAATCTCATCGGAAACCTGAATTTGTGAAATTCATTGTCTTCCGGTGGGGTGAATCAATGATTCATAATATATTTAGCTACTTTTCATATTAATATATCAACGTCACATTTAGTCTCATGGACCAAATGAGACAGAACTAACCAGAAACGATACAAACGAGAAAACAAAAACAAGACAAAAATCGTAACTCCAAATTATGGCAATCCATCGAACTGCCGTGAGGCAAATCGTCAGTGGCCCTCTTGAGCCACCCGGTCCACCTTTTGTGCATCTATAGACGTCAATGAATTGCGGCCTCACCTTGTGATGTTCCAGAGCCTCCACCCACATTTGCCGGTGCTGAGGGTCTTCCGCACGGAAATACCACACGCTGTCGTTGACCGAGATGTCAAAGCGGCACTCGTCAAACTCGTGGGGCTGCAAGACAAGACACGACCAGAGCGCACGTATTCATCGTCAAGTAAAAGTGTCCGCCACCCCAACCCTCCTTCTATTAACCTTGCAACCCGAGTTTGATCCACGCCATGGCTATCAGTGTAAGGAGTGGTATCTGAACGGATCCTAGCCCCAATCCACAGTGACCAGCAAGGCATGGGGAGGCCTTCATCCGGTATAAGATTGACAAAGTACTTAACGGTAAACGAAATATTATACTCAAAAATGTATTCTCCATGATTTCAGTTCCCGTCATGCAATTAAGTGAATCTTTAATTCAAATTATTACTGAAAGTCACACGGTTACAAAGTGCAATGAAACGATCTGAATATAAACCCGTGGACATTCAAATTGTGCTTTTTATGAGACCCAGTTATTTTTACAACAACATATTAGACGTTGCCAGAAATATACGGATGTGCCACAGTGAGTCACTGGCGCGGGGGTTCTTGGCATCCAGCGGGACATGCTCGATGGCACACAGGGCCACCGGCGCCACCGGGAGCTCCCCTGCCCCCACCGACGGCGCCGAGTCATGCCCCTCGTAACCCGTGGTTCGAATGTCACCGTACCGTCACATAATTTCCAGATGATTGCAATGACTGTTTTGCTAAACTCCTAAATCGACAGTCTAGCAAGAACGTCGAGGTGCATGCTTGGAATTACACACGAGAGACAGGAAGACCAACCCGTCGATTAAAAAAACAAATACAAGTTTGACGAATCGCATTGATGGGTCAGAAAGGCAAGTGGGCTTTGGTAGGACACGTCGCTGGAAGGGATGATGGCCGGTGGTCGAGGTTAATGACGGAACGGCAGCCAGAGGAAGGAACAAGCGAGAGTTGGTGCCCACCGCTGACACGGAGCAATGAAATCAGTTTGTGTGCAGGAACTGGATGAATTGTTGTGCTTTGCGAGGCCAAGAGACAGAGATAGTGACGGCTTGGGGAAGCCTTCATCCAACAGTACATAGAGGTCTGAAGATAAAAAAAACTGTACGAACTTCAATCAACATTTGAATAACACATCGAATCCTGAAAGTAAACCGAGGAGATGAATGCATGCCTTTGTGGATTTTTCATTGAGGCCTAACAAGACACCTTTAAAATTGTAAACATCAGTGCATGTGTATAGACTCGTGTTTAATGTATGTGCATGATGAAATTCAAAGACGATACAAACGTCGGGTAAAATGGCATTCACAAAAATAAGGTGATTCACAGTATCGGCAAAGGAGTGAGGAATGAATTAACGTGTCAGCCTGACGTCTCAGAAACAAGATCAATGACTGGTTTGCGAATAAGCATAGAAGACGTGATGTGTGGTTCAGAGAAAAAAAATTATAATAACAAAAATCAATAAGCTGCAGGCAACATCAACATGTACGTGTCCAACAGCTAACACATGGAAGTTATCAGGCCGCTAACAGAGTCTACCAAATTCACACAACGTTAATGGTGTATTCTCACTTTACTGCAACTTAGCAAATTTATCCGTCATGTGCCAAAACATGGGGCGCCCGAGACACATTATATTTACTGTGCTTTTGCACCTTAATGAAACAGTTGGATTAAGCGATAATGCTCAGGATTTGTAGCACATGCCATGGGATTTACTAAAAAAAATATCGCCAACGAGATCTGGAATTCACCACACATTTGTCGCAAGAGTGCATGCGGGTTTAGAAGCGGTGTTCGCCTCTCCACATAAATCCACAAATTATCATTTGAAACTAGAGCTGGAACAAGTCAAGTCAAATTGTAACAGATTACTTGGGCACATTTAAAATGATAGGCGTCCCGACAGGCTGTCTGCCAAAGGTGGAAAACCCCCTAAGCCACAGCCAGGGTGGCACGGCCGATGACGCCAATGACGTTACCAACGTCCGGTCATCACCTCCCAACCAGTGGCACAAGTGGGAAGATAGGAAGACTTCCCCCTCCCCCAACTATTTTTTGTCTTTTTCCGATTAGCCGATTAGGAATGGAACCGATACTCGGAAGAGTTTGACATCTAAAATAATCGGACAAGCGAGAGTTATTTGAAACAATATCGGGCTCCAGCAATGAGGAGCACCCACAATGCCGTGGAGAGAGCCGAGAGTTGCTTGGAGGGGTCATTGGGACATTTTTCCTGGCGACTTAAACATTATCGGCAACTGTCAAACTAGCAACGCTCCTCAGAAGGATTGGACTGCTGTATGCTGGCATCATGGCCAGGGTTAGGGTTAAATTAATTTTCTTCTGGAAGTTCACGTGACTTAAAAATACACAAGGCCTTTTCATAAAACGAGATGCACAAGTCACATGTGACAGCAGCGCCTTGTACAATATGAACTCAACAATTGTAAACTGCCTTTTTTTTTTATAAAGATGGGATACACATACACGTTGGTGATCTGCAGCAAAGCAGGAAATTGTTTCACAATTTGAATATGTATTCATACTGGAGGAATCCAATGAGCTATCAAGCTATTTTTCACAGATGTTCAGTAGGGGCGAGTCAGAATGTTACAACAAACAATAAAAAATTGCGAAGTATAGGAAATGTAAAAAATAAATCACACAAAAATAGACAAAACTAAACTATTTTTTTTATCTCCCCAGGTAAAGCCCACTGAGCTAATTAGCTTATTTTTTCAAAAGCGAAATGGCTTATCATTTAGATGGGTGTGGAGTCGAAATGTTGGCAGTTTGGTGGGTGGCAGTGGTTGGTCCACTGCACGAAGAACCCGGCCACTCAAGTTCGATACCCAGTCACGTCTTACAAAAAAAAAAGACAGTCCTGCGTGCCACCCTTCAATCTACACTAGACTGTGTCATTAACTCCACCACCGTGTCTGAGTCCCCTGGACTCACATACGGTGGGGGAGGCCTTTATCCAGGTGTGGGTATACAAAAATTATTTATATACAAAGGCAGAAATGCAATTAATTACTGCTCACCACATGATTTATGCATTTGACTCACACAACACAATTAAGGCTTCTGTACAATGAGCATATTTCTCATTCATCTCCACAGTAATTATGGTTTTGCAAAAGCGTGCCATGGTCTCATGTGATACAGAATTCCCTGAAACTTGTTTCTTTTGAGTTCCAGGAATCTGCTGGGCAGTTTCAAACTCATCATTATGACACGTGGTGTAATTTGGATGGTAATTACAATATTTTGTATAAAATTGAATGAGATATCGTAAACCCACAATTGATAAGTTTATTTTACCTGAATGTGTCGACACTGTGGTGACTTGAGCATTGTGTGCTTGTGAAGAAACGTGAAACAATGATTTAAACCTCAATTAGTCATAATTGCTTAGCATACATACAATGTCCAAGTAAAATTGCCTCTTCACGATTATTCTTTACTGTGTATTGTGAAATAAATCCTTCAAGTTGCCGATATAAACTGCGCTAATAATGGCTTTGGAAGTTTACTAAATAGTTTTCATAGAACAAAAAACTATTTAAAAAATAAAGACATTCTTAGTCCATTGATGGATGAAAGCCTTGCCAAACCATGCCGGTCATGGTTTTTTTTTTTAGCATACTTTACCACGCTGGTCAGTGTACGTTGGCAAAGGTGGAGGTGTGGAGGGTGGCACCGATTCTGACATCACTCGCTGCTGATGTTTGCCGTAACCTGGATTTAAGCCCAGTGCGCTCGCATCTTCACCACCATAATACATGTAACATGTTCTTTTCTCTCTCAAATCCTATTAATTTCAGAGACCGCATTAAAATGACATTCACAAGATTGAGAAATGAGCAACACATCTCAAACATGTCATGAAACATTTCAAAAATCATTCTACGGCTCCTATGCACATGCGCTTTGAATGGCTCCATGATAAACATAAATAAAGCCCCGTCAATCAAGGATTGCAGCCCTATTTGCATGAAAAGTCGTGTCTTGTAATGACAATTTCCATTGCAATTTCAGTTAATTTCGTCTTGCGGTCCTACATTTTTAGTTTTAAACAGATTTAACGTCATAGAAATCCTGTCTGTCCTTTGATGATCAGATATTGAAAGTAAAACTCAGTCATGCAGGAAGAACCCCCCCCATTAAGTGACACCGACTTGGCTTTTAAACGTTTCTGTATCAGATAATAAAAGCTTCACTCATCAAGCTCTTCTCCTTTATTGTATTCATTTCCTGTGTGTAGATTATATTGCTGCGGTTTACACCCTATTGCTTTGAATCGCAGAGTTGGTTTGCATTTCTGTATAGAACTGTAAAGAGAATTGTAGCTGCCCTACAACCTAACAGCAGCAATAAAACCTGGAAAGTGTTCTGTAATGCCTGTGAAAATAAGCAGCCGCATTTACAGAATTGCCAGCTATGGATCCAAGGAGAAATTTAACAGCCTTAACCAGCCAAAGTTGATAACGGCTTCCATAACAACCATCAACCCCAGCAAGACCTTTGGTTATTAAGCCGATAGCAGATGAGACTGTGGGTGCTGCAAATTCACTCTCGTGGTGTGAATTCAAAGACAATTACAGTGACGGAAAACACACATTTGTTCCCATGCCTTGCGCCTTACTAAAACAAACAAATACCTGTACTTAATGGCTGGAAGACAGGGCGATAGTAAAGTGCCCTTATCGGAGCCCTTTAGCCAACAGAAGCAGAGTTATTCAGTGAAAAGCACTGGGCATCTTGAAAATGCTACTGTTACATGTACAGGTTTTCGTCGTAGTCTGTAAGGTACGCCGATGTTTACAAACCACAAAAACATCGACAGCTGTGGTGAAGGTACAGGTAACCCGACGGACATTCAGTGTCCTTCATGCATCCCAGTAAGACACTAATCATCGCCCGTGACTAAGAACAATGTGGCCTGTGATTGCACAAAAAATCAGAAACCATAGTGATAAGCTTTAACAAACAACAGATTTGGGCTTGGATAGCAACACAATGACTCACTTTAACATGTAACCTTGGGTTTCCCTTGCTGGCGAGTTCCCGCAGAAATTACCGGGCCAACTCGATGCCACACGTATTAACAAGGATTACTAGCCGCAAGCTCACCTTACCATTCAACAAAACCCGAACACTACGAAACAATTGAAGAGGTCGTCGGTTAATGAGTGACTGCTTGTATTGATGTGGGGGGGGGGACAGGAGTCGTTGTGGAAATTATGTTAAATTATAGATTTTACGTAGGATTGTGGAGTCGGATAAGTCCCTTTGCCAGGTTACCTGGGGTCATATTAGCCGAGTTGTTGTTACATTAGCCTGGTGGTTGTGGTAGTATATCGGCTGTGATGCCAAGCTGTAAAGCCGTGATATCAGTTCCGCGTGTATGTGGTGTCAGAGATGTTGGCTATCGTATTATGCGGGTTCCATGTGCATCAGCGTATTGTTCGTGGTGGTCCAAGCGGGATTATGGTGACATACGCAGAGTGGTTGTGGTATCAATTTTAGAAAATGAAAAAGCATTTATTGAGAATAGCTTTTTGTGTTTCGTTTGTTGTCCTGCCCACCGCACGCACCTCCGGTTAACACGGCTGGCTACGTACGGTACGAAAGAAGTTCAACATACATCAGCGGGGATGTGTGTTGGTATCAGCCTCGCGATAATGAAACCAGCCACTCACTCGATACCACCGTCATGATGCGGGTAACACGAGTACCCCGTTTAGCACCACCACTCAAGCGGACACAACACAAGCACCCATCACCACACAACAGATACCCACCCACCCAAATCACTCACTCGGCTGACACCACACCAAACCCAACGCTAATCCCATCACCGAACACAATCCTGCTCGCTCACCGTGATGAGCGCCTTGGCCAGACAAATGGCCCCGCGGCATCCAAACTCGCTCTCGTCGGCCGAGCGGCAGTACGTGAGCGTCCCTCCACGCACCGCCACCCATCGTCCCTGCCAGCCCAGCAGGTAGTTGGTCCACTTGCTCAGCTGCCCACACAACTCGCCCGCCTCCGCCGCGTTCTCCGCGCTCTCGGCCTCGTCGTCGTCCGACGCGTCGTGCATGGCAGCTGCGACAAGCTGCACCACCACCACCCCACCGGTGAACGATGCTGCGCAACTGCGGTGACGGCGATATTATCAAGAGCCACGGCGATTAATAATAATGACGGATGTTAGGGGAGGGTTGAGGGTGGTTGAGAGGGAGATGTGTGTGTGTGTGGGGGAGGTAAACACGATACAAGGCTCGTGCTGGAACGAACCACACTCGACGCGAATGATCCCTGACTGCTGCCGTCCGTTATATAGACCGCGTGCAGGCGACGTCACCAACACGCGCCAAGCAGTGCATCGCCGCCATCTTGCTAGAGGGAACCGTGCGGGAGGGCGGGGGGGTCGAGATTCATTAATGTCAACGGTTGATGACGTCGCATAATGAGGTGGTGGGGGGGAGTTGAGGACTGTGATGGTGGGCCCCGCCCCCTCTGCGGTGCCTCCCCCCACCCACCCCACCCCCACCTCCCAATCTCCCACCTCCCCTACGTAAGATGGCCGACTGTGAAACGGCGCGCGCGGTGAAATTTTGAACTGAAACGAGAAGCGGCGTCGGTGGGGCGCTCACGCGGATTCGAAATCGCCGTGAAGAGAGCTCCGCGCCGGGCCAACAAACAACACCGGCTGACGATTATCCCGACCGGTAATTGTGGCCTCACATGAGTAGGCGACGCGGTGCGGTGTGTTAGTCAACATCGCCACTGGGGAAGACAAAGGCGCGCGGGGCGGGGTTGCTAGCCACCCCCTCGTGTGCCGCGCCGGCCTTCGTAGGTGCTACTCGCTAACAGCACTTGCCCACAACAGTCTGTTAAGGCTATCCGAGGGATATTGGTACAGTGTTTTGTGTGTGTATATATATAAACTGTCATTGCTTTGTCAATCTACTGCCGTATGGAATGCCTCTCCGCACCGTGACCGTCTTGGGTGTTGTTTGACCATACTTCACCACGCCGGTCAATGCAGATTGGTACAAGGTTGACCCGCGTCGCGCTTGCGTTTACTTTGGCTGCCGTGTGTTTACATGTGTTGAGGGCTAAGCCGTGAGGCGACAGGGTGCCCTGGGGTTGTCAAGTTTCATTTATTAGGTACTGTATCTCTTGCCCTGTGAGCCATTCGGCTCTTGAACAAACAAAAACATGAACAAGAAAACATCTTAAAGTGACTATGTGCAAACAGAAAATCCAAGAAAAGACAGCAAAATATTGCAGAAAAAGCACCGTACACCAACACTGTGTGCAAAAATCCCAGTGGGATGCAACTCAAACAACAACAACCACAAGACAACTTAGATTAAGGCCATCAGTCTAACTGTACTACAACAAACAAACATGGCCAAACCAAAACACTTTTAGAAAATCACCAAAATAAAGCCATAAAAGCAATGAAACAGTGATCATAGGAACTGTGACCGAATTTTCACAATAAACGACATAACATGTATTACCAAACTCTGCAGCCATAGCTGGCTGCATGAGTCACTCCACAACAGCAGGAGCATCAGAGTATCATTATTTTTCAATGCACCTTTAAGATCAGCACGCTAAATCAAAACACAGATCATACTTTGCAGCGATCATCCGGACGAACACAGAACATCTTAATATGAACACAGAACATCTTAAAGCGACGACGCACAACAAACATCCTGGATAAACCAGCAAATCTTCCAGAAAAAACACACCGCTGTGTGCAAAAATCCCAGTGTGATGCCATTAAAAATGTCTCAAGACATTTTTTTCGTATGTCTGCCGAATGCCTATTGAATGTAACCGCATCTTTATCTGGGGGTTCACAGTGGTCGTGTCAGAAACACGACCAAGAACCGAGCCAGAACTACTGGGATTGTGAGTGGATCACTCAAGAGGTTTAATAATGACTGTGACGAACGCGCAATTATCACCGCTCAGGTCCAAGGTTCAAACCACGTTATATGTTTTATTTGACCAGTTTAAGGTCCACTCAGCTATGTGGTTCTTTTTCAGAAGCGACCTGGCCACAAATGATAAGCGCAACAAAGTGGCTCGGAATGTGGAAATGTATAGCAGCCAAATATAATCTTGATTTGAAGCTTTAGTGACTGCAGGAATCCATACTCTGGTTATTTCGGTAAAGTCACGTAGGTATTTATTAATCTCAGGTGAGGGGACCCCCCTTCAGGCTGGAGACGAGATGGAGGCAGCAAGGGGAGCCGTGGCTGCCCCCGGGCTTGTGTCTTGCATGGCCCTCAACGACAACAAGGCCGGAATGGAGGGGCTGGATAAGGAGCGCATTAACAAAGTCATCCTTGACATCTCCAAGGTGTGTCGCGTCGTCCAATCATGGGCAATTGCACTGCCCAACAGACCTTTGGGGTGGCCGTGTTTGATTAATCAACGTGTAAATGTGTGCCCATTTTATCTATCCATTTCTTGATGAAGGCCTCCGCTATGCGAGTCGTGGGGATTATGTGACTATACTTCACCATGCTGGTCAGTGCCCGTTGATAAAGGCGGGGAGTGTAGATGGACAATGGTATAGTACAAAAATGGGTTTGTTGCACTCATATCTGCTGTCCACCACATAGCTCTGCAACCACCTATAACTACTGTTGTGCATGGTGGTTTCCCATCGAAGCACTCTCCAGGCTCAAAACTTACTTAGCTTTTGACATCTGACAAGATTAAGCACTTTCCAGTTCATTTGGTCATTGGCTAATGGACATATGCATGAATGATGAGATGTATTTATCCTGGAAAACTTCACAATCTGCATGAGGATGTTTGTCCAGCTCTTTAATAACGGCTATTTTGTGGTCCGAAAGGAAACGGGATTACCCAGATAAACCTGCTACTTGTATTACGGGATAATACTTAAAGGTCTGCACTATCAGGTCAGGAAGCCACTTGCTGTCCTGCCATCTCAAGGCCATTTTCAGCCCAGAAAATTTGGAATATTTTGGTTAACAAATCTGCACGATCCACCACCCCTTACCTCCAAAGTGTTGAATTACAGATGACCACCTCCAATTGCTGACTTAATAAACTTTGGTGTTCATTAAATGTATGGCAAGCTTGGAATGTATTCCTAATGTCAGTTCAACAATATGACAAGCAGCTGCCACCGAGTTAACACCACATTTTTTGAGTCATACTAATAATTGTATTGCAGGGGTCTCGTTTTTATGAGAATGAGCTGAAGAAGGAGCAGCAGGTGAACCAGAAGATCGAGAAAATGTTGCAGCAGAAAGGTCAGCTTACCGATCAGCAGATCCGACAAGCTGAGCTGCAGGTTTGTGTGTAGGCTGTACTCATCAAAGTCTGTATAAATCCACAATTGTTCTAATACATTATTATGCTCAAGATATATATTTTATAGTCCATTTGTCAATCCATACTTTACCGTGCTGCTCAGTTTTAGTTGGTGAAGGTAATTCCCAGGACCGATTAAGACGACTCGCTACTAACGGTAGCCATGGAAAGGAATAAAACTCAGGCCCCGAGGTTTAAGACCAAATATGCTAATAGCTGCACCACCATTCCAAAATCAATTATGATTCATCCATGTTTACGCTAATGTGCTGATGTAACCTTTAGACTGGTATAATGAAAAGGACAAACATGAGACGAAACATGAAAATGAGATGTTAAAAACTAAAAAAAAAGATTATATATTTTTAAATTGTGACAGCCCCTCCCCCCCAAATGAACAGTTAATCGAATCGTGGGGAGAGAGCAAATCCTTACATGACTGCTAAGCATGCATGTATGTTTAACTTGTTTCGCACCACACGTATCCAACCGTGCTCATCAGGAGATGTGGGGAGGTAGCTGCGAATCGCTTTCACCCAATATTGCAACACTCATCAGATGGACAGTCTGGTGGAGCGTCTGGAAGAATCCCGCGACCTCAGCCGCACCATCGTGCACGTGGACATGGACATGTTCTATGCCGCCGTGGAGATGAGGGACTTCCCAGAGCTCAAGGACAAGCCCATGGCCGTCGGCTCCATGAGCATGCTTGTGAGAGCTCTCCACGCACTCTCACTTGCTCGGATTGTTATAAATGATGTAGTAGTAATAATAATGATACTTTCATTTATATTGCGCCCATAACGTAAATAAACGTCTCGGAGTGCATTGTGGCCGAGGGGATACTGTGAGGGACAAGGTGACTCAGGACTGGCCTGCACGTGGGCATTGGTTTGCCTGTACGCGGTAATGATTACCACGTGTAATCCCAAAAGAGTAATTTGCGATTTGATGACACGGATGCATGATATAAAGTCCGCAAAATTTTTATCGTCCATTTTGCTAAATATATCGGATTATCGTTCATTTTATTTTATGTTCCATATCCTCACAATATGCTGTTAGAAAGCAAATAGCAATAAATACACATTAAATGAAGGCTTTTAAAACTTTTCCCAACTAAATGACGGCAAGATAATACAATAGAAATGTGAAAAACAATTACAAACTTATGAGAAACTGATATGGCGAAAACATCTCGCCACCGCTGCAACCCACTATTGTATCGTATCACGAAAATGTCGTGACAACCCCTATCATTTACTTACCCAGGAGAGAATGCACTGACATTCACGGTTACATGCACGTGTGTAAGTTGAACTTCTTTTGCACCGTGCATAGCCAACCGTGCTAATCGGAGGTGCGGAGGCGAAGGACAACAAACTAAACACAAAATCAGTTCTAAAGAAATGAGTTTTCAATCGGGGAGATGAGACTGTGGAGGGTAATCAGGTATGTATGTTGAACTTCTTTCGCACCGTACGTCGCCAACCGTGCTAATCACGTGGAAATAACGTTGATGCACAATAAGGGTGCCTAGTGGGTGGAGGATTCCCAAGTGGATGGCAGGTGCCTCCTGGTCTGCGCTTGTAAATTATGTCACAGACTCTCTGGAGACGCCTTGTCAAGTCGATACACCAATTGTACTCACTCTGCCTACATACACGATAAGCAACACTCAGCTCCAGCAGAACATCCAATAATTTGCAGAGTTTGCACCGAACAAGTGGTCTTTGGACACTTCTGATCGCAACAACCAATGTATCTCAGTGCTGTATTATGAACAGCGCACAAGGCTTTGCACGTCTCTCGCAAATCCTTTCCCCTCGCAACGAGATGCTGCTCGCTATAACCCCACAGGTGCTTTGAGCACGTAATTGTCTTCCTTAAGGTCTGGAAGGATTAATGACTCTGTGATAGTGTGCCTCTCCCTGCTCACATGTTGCACTGTAGGTCATGTGATTTGTAATCTTACTTTAGGCATTGGTTTTCTTTCCTATAGGAGTTTTTCTTTCACCCCTGCAAATATATACAGTGCATGACCTCCGATTAGGACGGGTGGCTACGTACGGTGCGAAAGACGTTAAGCATACATGCATACAATTGTGAAGTGATAAATCACTGACACTTTTAATGTTTTCCAGTATTCTGTCCTTGAAACCTGCTAATAAATCGTTAAATAAGTAAAGCCTGAGGTCAGTCCACTGCTATATGAAGGTCTCCCCACTCCATGTCATGAGGTTTGTTTGACCATTCTTCCTGCTTGTCGGTGTGAGATGGTGAAGGGGGTGGTGGTTCAGAATTGGTTTAGGTATCACTCACCACTGATGTCAACCGTAGCCAGGAATTTAGCTCAAGTTGGCAGGTTTGTGACGCAGTGCACTAATCACTCGGCAAATGTAAAAGAAAATTTACCTTGTTTGCATATATTTGTGTAGATGCTGTAATTGCATTTTTGCAATCTTTTTTAAACACCAGGAAATACGCGGCATGCCGTCTGAACGCATGATGGATATTTTCTGTGGGCCTTCGCCTGCACGTTTTGGTGCCTCAACCATGTAGTCCACCTGCTGAACTTGGCCACCTGCTTGAATTGTGGGTGATTTGTAAGCAAGCGGCGTGTGTGTGTGTTCCACGCGTGCAGTCAACGTCCAACTACCACGCCCGCAGGTTTGGCGTGCGCGCCGCCATGCCTGGCTTCATCGCCAAGAAGCTGTGTCCTGATCTTGTCATCTGCCCACTGAATTTCAACAAATACTCCGCTGTGAGCAAGCAGGTGAGCTGTATTACTCCTTTGTGTAGTTACGGCTAAGTTAACAAATGGGTCATGCAGAATGAGGAGATATTTACATAGCAAAGGCAATTCATTAATTATATAACCAGGTAAAGGCACAAAGCATTCAAAAGGTTTTTTTTTTTACATAGAGTTTAAACATTGCCTGAACATCGAGAACATAGGTACAGTTGTGAAATTGAAATTGTGTAAACTATTTATTAACAATATTCAAATCGATAGGAAAAAATAGACTTGAATAAAATGAGCAATAAAAAATGGCAGTCATTCAAAGTATAACTCAAGACACTTATTCATATAATGTAAATTAGAAATATAACCCTTATTGATTGGTAACCAACAGGTCCGAGAAGTCCTTGCCGATTATGACCCAAACTTTCTACCAATGAGCCTGGACGAGGCTTACCTGGACATCACGGCTCACCTGATGGAGCGACAAGCCTGGCCCGAAAGCCGCCGCACCTTCGCCGCTCACGAAGGATTGTGCCAAGGGAGGGACTGCAACAGGTGCAGGGTTGCTCAGACCAGCTCAGCGGTGCACAACGCCCGTGACAAAAACTCATTGAGGGTGCTCGGAAACGGTGGCACGGCGGAAAGCACGTGTGACCCAAATGTATCACCAGCTGGAGGCTTTACGACCGATAAACAAACAGATGAAGCAAACGATGGTGCATCCTTCCAGAGTTACTCACCAGAACTGTTCGACAGCACCCCGCCGCAGGTCGGTGGAAGTGAAAATGCCGCGTCGGGGTTTGGCGTCAGCGCGAGCCATAACGGAGCGCCTGTGCGCTTGTCGACGGCAGTGGTGTTTGGGCTGAGTGTCGAGGAGGCCGTCGGGGAAATGCGATTCCGCATCGAGCAGAAAACGGGTCTCACAGCCAGCGCCGGTGAGTCAATGCATCTAGAGTTAGACTCCAGGAGGGTCTGTCGTTTGTGGCCAGCTTGCTTCTGAAAAAGTTATGTAGCTCATTGGGCCTTAGCTGGTAAAATAAAACAGTTTGGTTTAGTTTAAAGATCGATCAACCTAGGTCACTGAAACGACAAAAGAAAAACAAATCCCAGTTATGGTATCTCACCAGTGCCACTTGCTGTTGGGTCGTCCCCTCGTTTCACGTTCCTCACCTCTCGAGAGGGTGTTTTGGCCAACTCTTCTACGCTGGCCAGACGTCTTGTGAATCCACTGCTGGATGAAGGCCTGTCCATTCTACGTCGGGTTTTGGTGTTGTTTGACCGTACGTCACCACGCTGGTCAGTGCCGGGTTGGTGAAGGTTGGGGTGACCGAGCACCAATTCACCGATCTTAGCCGTGGCAGGGAAACAAACTCAGGTCGCCGAATTTGCAGAGCAGTGTATCAATCACTTTAGTGTTGCCAATCAACTTGTGGGTGTGCCTTGGCAATGTTTGGGTTTGTGTTTGCAGGCATCGCCCCCAACATGCTGCTGGCGAAGGTTGGCAGCGACATGAATAAACCCAACGGGCAGTACCGCTTGGAGCCCACGAGGGATGCCATCCGCAATTTTGTGGATGAGCTGCCGATACGCAAGGTGCCCACGATGCTTGCGTCTTCTCTGTGTACAACGGTGGCGAGATGTTAACTATCTTGCCTGGTATTCAGGAGGTTGTGGGTTCGATGCCAACCCTGACGTTGGTATATTTGGAGTTTGTTCTCCCCGTAGTTGCTGGATTTTTATCCGGGTCCTCCAGTTTTTCCCTCCACATTTAGAAACATGCGTTTTGAGTATTTGTCTGCTATCAATTTCCACGTGATAAGCCGCTTCATTGAGCTATCATTTGTGGCCAGGTTGCTTCTGAGCCTTACCTAGTAAAATAAAAAATAGTTTCAGTTGAATTGTCTGCCATCTTACATGCATGCACATGCTTATTTTGCCTTTGTAACATATCAGTGTAGTGATTTAGATCCGAATGATTGAATGCTACACACTTATGACCAAATCACCAAATAATTACACTTGTGTAAGTGTAGGAAAAGCTCACTCAAGAGTCTCTTTCAAGAGGGTCGTACTAAGTTATCGCAGTAAGTGACAACGATTGTGACGTTTCCCAGTTAAGTAATTCTCCAGTAATCTCAAAATATTGAACCATAACACTGCCACGCAATGGCCTACTCTTCATAGGTACTCGTTAACAGTCCTGTCCCCTTTAGTCTGTATGGTTATACGGGGATCTTTAATCTGTTGTATGTGTACTGAAATGCCCACTCATGCCGGTAGGTGAGCGGCATCGGGAAAGTGACGGAGAAGATGCTGAATGCGCTGGACGTGTTCACGTGCGCCCACCTGCATCGACAGAGAGCTCTGGTGGCGCTGCTCTTCTCCGAGGGGTCTTGCCAGCACTTCCTGCGCATCTCCATGGGCTTGGGCTCCACTCACGTTGACAGGTGCCTTCGTTCAAGCAACGAGCAGCGCAGCAACACGGGATATTTAGGGCACCACGGTTGCGAGATCTTAACTACCTTGTCTGGTACGCAGTAGGTCGTAGGTTCACATGTTCTCCCTGTGGTCATGTGTATTTTTCGCCGGGTCCTCCGGTTTTTCCCTTCACATTTATAAACGTGCATTTAGAGTATTTGGCTGCTATACATTTCCACGTGATAAGCCACTTCGTAGAGCTATAATTTATGGCCCCGTTGCTTCGGAGAAATAGCTGTATATCTCATTGAGCCTTACCTGGTATGATAAAAAAAATAGTTTAGGAGAATTTCTTAGATCGCAGGGGATCATGACTAGAGATATCGGGTCAGTGTGTAATACGGGTAATTATTTGGTTGGCGAGCGGTGAAAGTTTATTGCATTTTGCGAATACTGTATAATAGTGGCAGTTCAGAATATATGGCTACTTCATGTATACAATTGTTTATTTTTTTAGCACTTTCCACCTAAGGTTCAGTGTTCATTCATTTGCTTTGCCCATCTGTTTTTTGGTCTGTGTGAGTGGGTCATGATAACTGTCATAAAGTAGATTCCAATATAAATTAAATATAAAGGCGATGACACCACTTGCTTTGCCATGATGTCATTGCAGGGTGATGTCATATCGTTGTGCAGCTCTGAAAGTAACATTTTCACTAAATTTAATATTTCCGAGAGGACAAACACACACTTTGGAAATCTTTACACAATCCAAGCGTATGCATATGATATTTCTTGATTATTTTCCTCTATTATATTCCATTTGTGTTATCAGCATCATGTGATGACGTGATTTACATTTGGAACTCTAGCTCAAAGCAGTGTGACTACCTTGTGTCACAGAATAGCCCTGGAAGATGGCGCCATAGAGCTCCCGCTGTTGCTGTCCCTTAGATAGGCCTCATCGTCCACACGAGGAGCACACACACAGGCGGCTTTAGCCATTACATCTGATTGTCGGTGCTGAACTTGGAAAAAAATGCTCAAAATGCAATATTCACACTTAAGTTTGTATCCAGTATTTCAACTAAAGGTTGGGGTCTCACCGCCTCTGTAATTAGTTCTTTCTGTGCGTTTATTCCAAAGGGACGGGGAACGAAAGAGCATGAGCACGGAGAGGTGAGTCTGCACCATTGGGTTGTTAGAGGGATACTCTTAGTTTTTTCGGTAAAGTCACGTAGGTAAAAAATGAAATTAAAATTTATAAAAAATAAAATAATAATAAATCACGACGTTTTGGAGGCAACATAAGTCTCCGTCATCAGGTGGGACCGTCACAGCCACATTTGCTGTATCAAGTGGGTGAAATTCCTCGCCGTAGAGGGTATTAATTCTAGATTTGAAGCTTTCGTGACTGCAAGGATTCATACTCTTAGTTTTTTCGGTAAAAAAAGCCTCAAATCTAGAATTGTTAGAGAGACTTCGTTGAAGCTGTCCGCGGTTGGTAGCCATTCTCGTCGACTCTTTGTGTATCCTCCAGGACATTCAGTGAGATCAACAAGCAAGAGGAGCTGTACAGCTTGTGCTGGGAGCTGTGTGGAGACCTGGCCAATGACCTCAGCAAGGAGGGACTAATGGTATCCGCACTCATACCCAAAGTCTTTAATGCCATCGTCTGACAGAGATGTTCGCTTACGGATATATCTGTCGGTAGTATAGGAAATGGTTTACACCACGTACATGTCTCTTTTTACGCGTATGGCATGCACTTATAAACTGTACATATGCAGCCCGTTTGTCAATCCACTGCTGGATGAGGGCCTCCCTACACCATGCGGGCAATAGGAGTTATTTGGCCATACTTGACGCTCATCAGTGTGGTTTGGCAAACGCCGAGAGCGTAGACGTTGGAGTACCTGGCGTCAAGTATAATTACAAACACAGCAGCATTGTCAATTATATTGTGCTTGCAATTTATTATGAATGGAAATTACTATGGTAATTCACCTCAGGTGCATGCTATTTAGGCTTTAGGTTTCAAGGTTATGCAATATTTAGACTTTACACTTCACTTTTATTCAACGGGCACGATGTTGGCCTCACTAACTCCTCGTGTGCCTTGAGGGCCTCATTTAGGTGCTCCCAGCCCCTCTACAGCTTGTAAGGCTTAATTGGGGGAATCTGTTTATTTTTATACTTGTTGGACAGGGGCGCACAGTGACTGTGAAGACAAAGAGCGTGAGTTTTAAGGTGAAGACCAGAGCGATGTCGCTGCCCGGGCCCGTGGCCTCAAGAGAAGAGATTTACGCGGCCGCTAAGGAGCTACTCAAGACAGAAATGGACAACATCTCTCCCCAGCCGCTCCGACTGCGGCTCATGGGTACGAAACAATTTCCCACGACCGACAGCATTTAAAAGCTTCGCAATATTCAATCATTGTGGCTAAACAAAACGTGGTGACATTTATGTGTTGTGTACTATGCTTTTTGTAAGTTCAGTCCATGTAATGTTTCAGCAAGCAGTGCATTGTAAAGAACATAAGTGCATAATGGCTGTTCCTCAGTGACTTATCAGGAGGGGGCAGACTAATACCCATTTGCTGGCCATTGCTCTATTCACCTTGTGCCACACAGGGGCAGCTGCCACTGGGGGGATCCCCTGCCACGTTGACTCGATGTTAGCGCATGGGAGGCGCGGTATAAATATGAAGTTGCGATGATGATGATGATGATTTGCGTTCCATCCTCCCCGGCTACACTTTGTTTTACCACGTGCGTGCACACGTGTGCAGGGGTGAGGCTGTCCGGGTTCGTCGACCGGACGGAGCAGAAGCAGAAGCAGCGATCGATCAGCACGTTCGTACAGAGCACGCGCAGCAGCAGCAGCAGCAGCAGGGAGGTCGCCTCGCCGCACATCGACGTCTTGCCGCATGGCTCGACATTCGGCGAGCCCTCGGTATGGGCCCAGCCGTACTAATCAAGTGCCACTTATGTGTTTTTATTCCCATTTCCATGAATGTGTAAATATCGCAAACATTTTTGTTTTCATTTCATTTTAGACTCATCCACTTAGTGAACAAAGTGCACTGGGTTCTGCTACTGGGGCTGTTCTGCCCAGCCACGAGGAGAAGAGCGGACGCCCAGAAGTTCGCATCAAGTCCTTCTTCCAGCGGGTTCAGGCTGAGCGACAGAGCCAGCTCGCCAGGCAGCCGTCACCCATCGCACCTGGCCCCACATTGGAGCCCGCTGGGCGGTGTGCCAGGGCCACCCGACAGACCTCGCCCGTCTCGACAGCAGACCGCAGCGTCGATGGCCGTGGCGGTGATGGCCGCCCGACCCGGCGCGGCAAGGGCGCTGTCCCGGTGTACACGTGCCCGGTGTGCGACACGCGCCAGGACAGCAGAAGCCTGTCCGAGTTTAACGAGCACATCGACGAGTGCCTCGGTAAAACCGAAAACTCGGGTGTTGCTCTCATGGGCGGTTCCAGCGGCGGCGCGGAGTGGGGACACGGGCTTGGAGGGAAGGATCGCCCGACTCGAAATGTGTCGCCGGCCCAAGATGATGGCGGCGAGCTGCGGCAAAGAGCGTGCGCCGCCGCCTCCGGTGCCGAGCAGAACTTGCACAGAGGTGCAGAGCGACGTGCAAAACAAACGACGTGCAAAACAAATCGACCTCCGTGCCATTCGGAAGAAAGCGGGCAGACGTGTGCCGCTAGAGATGCTGTCGACCCCAAGGAATCTGAGAGCAAGCGAATCCAATCGCGGGATTTCAACAATGCCGCCGTCCAGCTGGCAGACGCTCTCGGAGAATGTGCGGTTCCCCGCCATCGGCAGGGTGTAGGTGGACCGCTGGCGGAGCGCGCCATAGACCGTGACGCAGCCTGCGCTCCAAGCGAGACGATAAGAGTGCCTGCCACGGCCGGCGCTCCCACCTGCCCGATCTGTCTCCGCCCCCAAGGCTCGTCCGACCTCGTGGCTTTCAACAGCCACGTGGACGTCTGCCTCAACAAGAGAGTCATTGAGGAGCTCGTGGGCCACGGGCGAGGTGTGTCGCGCGCCTCTGGTGAGCGATGTACATCGCTGCGTTAACAGTAGAGAGGCGTCTTCATTGCCAGTGTTGCTCCAACGTGTATGAAATGGTGACTTGTGCAATGTCTATTCCAGGGTCAGCAGAGGCAGGGAAGCAGCCTAGCATTTCCAACGGAGGGCTGAAAAGGTAATACTGATTTAATTGTTGTGAACTCACCAACATACACCTGTCCGATAATGTATATTCGGTGAAGACGTGTAAGCATATGGCCAAATCACCTACATTGCACCCGATCCCACCAGACCTCGGAAGCTAAGCAGGTTTGAGCCTGGATAGTGATTGGATGTGTGATCAGTAAATCAGTAAAATCCATTATTGGACTGTAACTATGCTCCCCACTTGCATGAACCCCCACTGACCAACGTGGAGAAGTGTGGTCAAATAATCTCCACAACCTACACGGCGTTGGAGGCCCTCATCCACCAGTGGATTGACATACGTAGAGGCATGTACACGCTCAACTCGTAATGCCTGAAGATGCGATGGGGTTTGTGAAGTGTGACATGAATGCACAAAACCACAGAGCACCCTTGTGTGTCTGTGTTAACCACGCAAGCATTTCAACACTAAGTGCGCGTTGGTCGTTTGATATTCCTGTTTGCCCGTCTGGCCCAGGTCGCACCTCGGCTCCAAGAAGTCTTCAGCGAAACGGACGAAGCACTCTCCATCAAAACCTGGCATCGAGCGTTTTTTTCAAACGAGCTGAAAGAAAGGCTATCGGCGGAAGGAGTTCTCAAGTTGATCTTGCTTTTATCATAACGGCGGTGGCGATGATGATTATATTGATAAAAGGGAAATTTATGTCAGCTGTGACAACAACGTCCATGAGGATATAAGCACTTTTTCACCAACAACCTAACGTGTACTCGCTCTTTTAAATTGCCGATTATGTTATTCAACACCAATGCACACTTTACGTCCTCCGAAAAGGATTTAATTTACTGTAAGTGATGACGTTTGCAGTGTTTCGGTAGTAGATTTTTACGTTAATATTTTAAGTATCCTAATCGTTTTAGCATTCATAGTAATTCGTTACTTCTGTACGGTGAGCAGTTATTGCTTCAGGTTTGGTTCCTATGGTCGTAGCGTCGATGACCCTGGCTGTCTATAAACGAATCATCTTGGCCGACGTTCTCACATTGTGCGTATTTTATATTAACCAGATTCGTGTTATCGGTCCTCTCACAACGTCTTGGACCTGCAATATGTTTATCCTCGGCGGTATAATTACGCACTGCACAGTATTTAAAAAATATATGATGTTACGTTGATAAATTAAACACATTTATGGTTACTATGAAATTATTTTATGCGCATCGGTGACAAATTTGACATCTTCATGAAAGTTATTTATTGTTGATGCAATAAAGACAATTATACATTTAGTTTTGGTGATATGTGCCTAACGCCTGACACTCTGTACACTGTGTGTAACACCGGGTTGGCTACGTGGATCCGAGTCACATCACAAATAATTATTATACATCTTAATTTGAAGCTTTCGTGACTGCAGGAATCCATACTGTTTGGTTTTTTCTGTAAAGTCACGTAGGTAGAAAATAAAATTTGATTTTATTATTATCCAATGGAATTTCTGCACATGCTGTTCACACCATATGGAATGCCATCTCATAAAAATTGGTTTTGAACAAAAGGAACCATTGTAATGCCGATTCTAAATCTCAACCCCAAAAAAGAATTGTGCGATGGCACGCGTCTGGTGATTCGTGAAATGCACCGTAATTTTGTTTTAGCTGAAATAACTTCAACAT
Source organism: Lampetra planeri (assembly GCF_965212315.1). Taxonomy (NCBI): domain Eukaryota; kingdom Metazoa; phylum Chordata; class Hyperoartia; order Petromyzontiformes; family Petromyzontidae; genus Lampetra; species Lampetra planeri. The sequence goes on along the minus strand of NC_136145.1, from coordinate 1,583,300 downwards.
CCAATCGTGGAGATGGTCTTCATTCTCAGTATTGATCTGGCACCGTCTGATTTGAATTTACCATTCATTTTGAAGCGAAGGCGGTTTCCGATCAACCCTGCATTTGCTATCACTGTCAATAAATCACAAGGACAGACTTTTGAGTGTGTTGGACTTTATCTCAACGAACCAGGTTTTTTTTCCCCCACGGACAACGTTGCTTTGTCAAGATGCAAAAATCAAACCAACAAAGTGCCGATTCAATCAAATTCATCTCAAGGGAAAATGTTGGGAGATGATTGTCATTTTATATTAAATGGGATATAACATTTTTATTGAATTAATTCAATACAATCTTTAAATTGTAGTCTTTTTCATTAAATTATGATTTTATTAACCCGTCATGACGGGCAATTGCACGAGTTTAATAATACTGGAGTACCGATTTGTGCATCTGTAGCAGCCGCTAGGGGGCGTGTGTTCATCTCTGTTTTGACGAGACAGCCAAGAGGTGAATTGCTCATATAAACCTGTCGGTTACAACACTACCAGACTGAAACCTCAGTAGGGCGATGAACCCATGCTGTGAGCGATTGTTAATGTTCAGTATGGCATGTGCAGCAAGATCGCCATGCTCCATGCACCACGGTGGCAGTGAGCTGCGTGAAGGGAGCCAGAGTGCCGTGTTCAGTAAGCCATGCTCAATTGCAGTAAGTCAATAGAGAGCCATGTTCATGGATAGTGACCGAGAGCTAGCCATGGGCCATGGATAGTGAGCCATGTTCATCAGTAAGCCATGGTCCGCGTGCATTGAGTCATGAACCATGGGCAGTGAAGCATAAACCTGGGCTATAATGAGCCCCGGGCCAGTGAGCCATGGATCATGGGTTGTGAGCCGTGCCCCGTGGGCCAGTGTGAGTTGTGCTAGGGTGGGCAATGGGTAGTGAGCCATGGACCATGGGTTGTGAGCCGTGCCCCGTGGGCCAGTGTGAGTTGTGCTAGGGTGGGCAATGGGTAGTGAGCCATGGACCATGGGTTGTGAGCCGGTTCCCCTGTGCTAAGGTAGGCCGTGAGCCATGGGTTGTGAGCCATGAGCCGTGGGTTGTGAGCTGTGCCCCATGTGCTCGGGTGAGCCGTGAGCCCGCCCGCTGCGCTGCACAGCTGCTCCTGTGCGCGGCGCGCGCCTCGCCGTGCGCTCTCAGCTCCACCATCGTCATCATCATCACCGCCACCACCATGGAGGATGATCTCGTGTCGGAGGATGACGTCCGTGAGTAACCGGCAGCGCGGATGAGGATGGTGGCGGTGACGATGATGACCGCGATGATGATGATGGTGATGATGTGTGGGATGAAGGGTTTGCGCTAAGATGGCTGGTCCGCTCCTTCGTGCATTCGTCGTAGGATGTGAAGTCGTGCCCGTACTGTAGCCCGCAAGACAGGCAGGGCACGCAGATCGTGAGACGGATGGGTGGATCAGTGAATGAGCGGGTGATTGATTTAATGAACGGAGCTGCGCGCAGAGATTCCGTGTTTATCCGGCGCGTTTGGGGTGAAACAAAACAACACGTTTATTTAAAATCAAAATACTGTATAATACGTAATCAGCCATTCTCTATATCCACCGATGTACGGATGAAAGCCGTTCCTTCCCAATGTCGGTAATGCGTGGATTGTGGATTTTTGACCATACTTCTCGCGATGGTTGCCTGGTTGGTTCGAGCAAGCATTCAATAAAGTGTCGTGGAGTGGATGGGGTGCCACTGATGGCAGCCGTGGCTGGGAATAAAACTCGAAGAGCAACGCGCCCCACCAAGCTACCACCTTCTTGTCTGACATTGCAGGATTGCAAACACCTCGTGTTGCATGCGACGTAATCACTCGAGAAGCTAAGTCCATCTCGACTGCGTGATATGATTGCATGCGTTTGGAGGAGCGGTGGCTCAGTGGTGAGCGCACCGAGTTGTGAACGAGGTCGATTCCCCGCACGTAAACCGGGCATCCTCAGCTTCACGAACCCGCACTGACCGGCGTGGTGAAGTATGGTCATGCAACCTCCTTCACCGACACGGGAAGCGGAGGCGTTAATCCAGCAGTGGAGTGAAAAGCCGGCTCGGAATAGTCCTGTACTGCAATCGTAAAAATGTACATGCAGTCAGTATACATTATATTTAAACATGTACACAGTTTTGTGTAGAAACCTCGTATGTATCTGCAGTATATAGTGCAGTGTGTGTGTACTGGATTGTGTTAAAGATGGGCTGTGACATTCACACACTGCTGCACGGGAGGGGTGGGCTATTGTTTGATGTTTGGTGCTATCGGTGGAGGGAATGATCCAACGTCGCCGGTCCAAGGTTATTCTGTAGACCTGGAGACTGCCATTCGCATTCAATTCATTATCTTCTCGCCTGTTTACCCAGCCAGTCTTTGGCTGTACATGAATTAAAACGAAGAAGCAGTGGCATAGCTATCAAGTGTGTAGGTGGTGTAACTGCACGTGGGACTACAGGCCAGAGAGACCCAGGTTCCGTGCTACGATAGGATGGGGGTGGGTGGAATTGGAGAGGGCAGGACCCACTTCCATGATGTGCACCAGAATCCGTGTGTGATTGCGTGCGCCATCCCATGAGTGAGCGTGTGTGAGTGTGTGTATGTGTGTGTGTGTATGTATGTGTGTGTATGTGTGTGTGTATGTGTGTGTGTATGTGTGTGTATGTATATGTGTGTGTGGGTAGCGGTAGTGTAGCGGTTAGCACGCTGCGCTACAAACCCAGTGACCCGAGTTCGATTCTCACTCACGGCCAACATCGGTGATGATCATCTGAACGGGTTTTGGGCCTCCCCTAGGTGGACTCAGCCTGGCGTGTAAACATCACCACTGGGGAGACAAAGGCGTCCAGGCGTGGTGTTGGCCACCCACCCCCTCGTGTGCCGTGCTGGCCTTCATAGGTGCCCACTAACAGCACTTGCCCCAATGGGCTGTTGAGGCTATACGGGTTGATCTTTGTCTTTGTCAATTGCACCCGCAGTTCTCAAGTCGGAGAAGGAGCTGCACGAGGTGGCGCGCAGGAACGACGTGGTGCGTCTGCGCGAGCTCATCAAGAAGGGCGTCGACGTCAATGCCAAGAGCAGCGTGCGTGAGCCGAGAGCGTTCGGCACGGCGGTGCGACAGCACCGAGGTTCCAGGCGCCGGGTGTACGAAGAGGGCTTTGGGGAAGAGGCCCAGTTTTAGTTGCTTGCGCCAAGGCCCAGGCCAGCCACGCCGCAACGCTGCCTGGGTAGAGTTGCTCAGAAATGCATTGTGGTCCTGCAGGTCCTGTGGAGAGACCGGCCTCCGTCATGGCAATGTGGAATTTTTCCATCACTGACTCGGGGCTGCCAGCCGGGATGAGCGATGCCCCACCGCCGGTTTCAACGTGGAGGAGACCACCTTGACGGAACAGCCACGTGGGCTGGAAACCACAGCGATGCAGGGCCCCTCTGATTGAGGGCTACATTAAGATCCAAAGTGCTGCATTTCCAAGATATATTTGCGGACGTGTGCGCATTGTGCCACTTTAATTAACTGTTTCCTAGTTATGAATGAAATACCTTAATCTTCACTCATTTATGTACCCATAGAAGTATTAAATGAGCATCAATACTCAATGACGAGTCTTGAGACTCGATGTGAGACCCAACTGTCCCATTGCGTGCGTCGCAAGCTTTAATCGGCGCTCACCGACACCGTCGGGCCCAGCAGAGTGATGCGGCTAACTCAGCAATCATCATCAACGAACGTTCATCCCGCACATTTTCTATGCAAGTGCCATCTAAGGTTTCTCTGTGGCAGGGGACCCCCAGTGGCAGCTGCCCCTGCAAGTGGACATTCGTCTGCCAGTAAGGGGACGGTGGCGCTATGCGGATTCCTCAATTACATGAAATCATTTCGGAGTAATTGATTAAATGTGCGCACGCAGGTGGACCGTACGGCACTGCACCTGGCGGCGGGCAGCGGGCAGGAGGAGGCGGTGAAGGCTCTGCTGGAGCACGAGGCCGTGGTGGACAGCGAGGACAAGGTGGGGACTTTGCCTCGTGCCTCCCGGGGCCTCGGCTGAAGATGTTTGATGATCGCACTACTCACCCGCTCCCTGCCTACCTCTCTTCTCTCATCTCACTCTACTCCCATACACGCACCCTCCTACCTCTCCCCTCTCATCTCACTCGACTCACCTCCACGCACTCTCCTGCCTCTCATCTCACTCAACTCCCCTCCACGCATTATTCTACCTCTCCCCTCTTATCTCACTCTCCTCCCCTCACCCACTCACCTATCTCTCCCCTCTCATCTCACTCGACTCACCTCCACCCACTCTCCTATCTCTCACCTCACTCTCCTTACCTCCACGCACTTTCCGACCTCTCATCTCGCTCTACAACACGAATGGCCAAACTGCTCTGCAAGGAATCCAAATCGATTCTTGAGCTCACCATGCTATGACACCGATAGCACAATGGGAATTACATTTGGGGACAATGTGTTTTAAAAGTTTTAAAAAGGTTATAATTGTTTCATATTCCGTGACTGTGTTTTGTGTTTTCACCACCCAGTTTGGCATGAATGCGTTGCTGCTTGCCTCCTGGTTCGGCCACCGCAAGGTGGTGCAGATGCTGGTATCCGCGGGGGCAAAGGTCACGTGCGAGAACAAGGTGAGAGTCAGTGGCCCAGCCGTCGAGTGTGCAGGCGGTTCAACTGCACCAGGGCCCAGGGGTCCGAGGGGCCCTGGCGCTTTGCTACGAACAGTGACAGGAAGTTGGACAAGGGGCCGGGCCCCCTTCCATTGCTGGCACCAGGGCCCATGCCGACCACACTGCGCCAATGGAGAGGGCCAACCACCCACGTGTTGTGTCTGCCCCACCGAGCCGCGTGGTGATGTCGCTTGCGTGTGTTCGTTCCTGCCTGTGTGTGTGTGTGTGTTCATTGCGACGCTTACAACAACAAGCAGAGCGCCGGGCGGTCAAAACACAGCAAGGTGGCACAGTGGGGAGAGCAGGTGCTGAATCTGCCAGTCAACGCAGTCAATTAACCTGGGTCTGTGCAGTGACCTGCCAGAAAGCCTTCAACACTTCATGCGCTTTCAAAGTGTACCTAGCCTTGCACAGGAGCTTAATGGTGGATGACGGCTGTTGTGTGTGGTAGCACGGTGGGAGCGGTCGGGATATAAATATTAGACCCCTTTATGATGAATTGAATCGTAGCGATTCAGGGTCGCCATTAAATTCAACAATCAATTACATTGTAGCATCGTGGCCTCTAGTGGCTGGAGGGATGAAACGATCTCATGACAACCAACACAACACGATCCGCGCCGCGATTCACAAGCTACAATGTAAACGCCCTTCCTCGCGCGTGCGATTCCACGTACACATTGCGAGCCTTGAGCATCGCTTCTGCGTCTTTGCTCGCTGCACGACGACTCAAGGTCTTCTCTGACGTTGGGGCAGACCCCCTTTTCTCCAAGTCTTGGGTCTCCTGTTCGACGCGTCGTGGATTGCCGCGTTTTCCTACTCGAGTGCGCGATACTAATTGGCGACTCGATGCGTCGTAACATCCCTCTGATGGTTCTACGAGAGGGGAAGGGGGGCAGGGGGTGATGGTGAGGGGCTGGTCTCTCCATTTGTCTGCGTGGACCCCCCCCTGCCCCCCCCACCTTCCACCAGAGCGGGCTCACTGTGCTGCACTGTGCCGCCCAGCGCGGCCACGCCGCCGTGATGCAGTTCATCATTGAGGACCTGGAAGACCTCGACATCGACAAGACCACGAAGGTTTCTTGTTTACGCTCGTTTATATACAAATACACAATGCCAGTGAAGGCCCACTGAGCTAGAGGGCTGTTTTTCAGAAGCGGCCTGGCCACAAATGAGAGCTCAACGAAGTGGCTCATTGTCACGTGTAAATTTGGAGCAACCATATACTCTAAACGCGTGTTGATTCTAAACGTGGAGGAGAAAATTCCACGCGACTACAGGAAGAGAGAACTGCAAACTCCAAATTTATTGGCGTCGGGGTCGGGATCGAACCCACAACCTCCTGCATACGAGGCGAGGGAGTTCACATCTCGCCACCCTAAGCTGTGCTACGCTCTCCGCGCTCACCGGGTTGTGCTGTACTAAGGACAGTGACGCGACTCAGCGGAAACGCGTTCGCAGCTTGTTGCAGAGGCTCGCGGTTAAAATCCAGCGGCCATCCTGGTTAATACTGTAGCGTGTGATAACCGTAAAAGCACTCCACGCCACCTGCTTTGTGGCCGTTAAAGATCCCCTGACGTCATTCGCGAGAGTGGGCCAATCGTGTGCCGGCGTCGGGCTCCAGAATGGCCAAATGACACCGTGAAACAAATCACTAACTTGGGATTACACGTGGCAATCATCGCCCTCTACTGGTAGACGAAATGCTGTGACAATTTCCTGGTCTCTTTGAGTTCACAACCTGGTCAAACGAAATAAACTTGACTCTATCGATGTGACCGTGTGACGCGCTGGGATCTCTGTGCGTGCCCCCCCCCCCACCCCCCCCCCCCCCTGCGGACCAGCTGGGCCAGACGGCGCTGCACCTGACAGCGGAGGAGGGCCAGCTGCAGGCTGTGGAGTACCTCCTCTCGTGCGGCAGCTCCCTCGCCATGCGCGACAAGGTGAGACGCGCTGACACAAGGCCCCCCCCCCCAATGCCGCCCATCCCTCCCCGCCCTCCCCCCCTAAAAGGGATTGGGACCTCCTCACTCCCAGCAATTGGAATATATCGTGGCAGGGTTTCTTTTTAAGCGCCAATCCTCTCGCAACCCACCACGCCGTGGCTTCCACGTCCACCAGTTTACTTACACTCGAATGCAAAGTTCGTTGTCGCACGAAACACGCGCCTGATGATTGCGAAACCTGTCCCATGAGTCTTGATTAATCCTAACCCGTCAACTCTGTGCAGTGGCAGCGAGAGTGTCAGGGGTAGTACAGCAATTGGGTTGTTCGCAGTAATTGAAATGAAACTCTTTGTAACTCACACAAATGTTGTGAAACTCAGTCATCGTAGTCGTGTCGCGGACGCGGAGAAGCGGAGCACTGGCTCGTGGTTCCTCGTGTGCGGTCCTGAACGAGCCTGGACGAGCCTGGAAGCTCCGTATATGGAGCGGGGAGAGAGTTACGGACGTCCCGAGCAGCCACGGACAATCGCTACCGCCAGAGCCAGAACAGTCCTGGTTCTGGGGACGATCAGCAGCAGATCCAGATGAAGCAGAGGTTCGAGGAGAGCGAAGAGAATATGAGCGTTTGACCTTGTTGACCTCTACACCGCAGGGGTGGTGTAGTTGCGGCCCACGCAGCCTGCACGCTCGATGGCTACGCCCTGGCCTTACCGTCCCCTCTGTGCACGGCTTCGAGGCTGAGCAGTGTTTCCGTTGAGCCAGGCAATGTCCGCCGTGGTCCGTGTGTCGTCCTTCCCCACACTGCCTCCCTCCGTCTCCTTCCTGCAGGACAACAATTCGCCGCTGCACCTCGCGGCCGGGCGAGGCCACTTCGCCGTCGTGAAGAAGTTGCTGGAGGCCGGCGCGGAGATGGATGGCAAGAACACGGTGCGTTACCGGTCGGTGTGGCGACCACGCCTCGGATGAGTACCCGGTGCGGTGTGCAGTCGACGTCGCCTCCAGGGAGACAAAAGGTGGCCGGGCGTGGTGCTGGCCACCCACGCCGTCACGTGCTTGTGTTGGCCTTCATTAAGCGCTCGCTAACAGCACTTGCCCCAACACTCCGTGAAGGCAAGGGACCGGAGCTTTGCGTGCGTGACACGAGCGGTGCGTTTGACGTCTTCGTAACTTAGTCGCGAATCTCCTACTGCCGTTGTGCGTGCGTGTTCGCACGCGTGCGCGTGTCTGTGCGCGTGTGCAATCATGTCCAAGCACGAGCGTGCGCGTGTGTGCGAGTCCCAGGCGGGACAGACGGCTCTACATCTCGCGGCCGAGGGCGGGCATCACCACTGCGTGCAGCTGCTGCTGTCCTCCGGCTGTGACATCGATGCGCAGTCGAGCGTGAGTGCGCAGCAATTAACCAATTCACTCGTGGGCGCTCTCCTCTCTCTCTTCACGATCCGCATGTCCGCCGACGTTCTCTGTCCGATATACGATGATGGCGCTCCGCCGACGGTAGCACGGTGGCACGTTCGCTCGCTCGCCGTGCTCAGCTGCTGAATGCAGATTTTTAAGATAAAGGGGCAACCCTGCAACGTCCCACCTACGAATCCCCTGCTGGCGGAAATGGCCACCGCTGGAGGGAGCTCCAGAGAGCTAACCCAGAGGGCATTTTGTGGGCGGGCATCTTGAGAGAGATGAATGCACCCACAATTTACCCCGCCATACGTGACCTAACGATTAGCTCGGTTGGCTACGTACGGTGCGAAAGAAGTTAAGCATACACACGTGTCCATGTAACTGTGGAGTAGCCATCCATACTGCTGGGCGGAGACAGACGAACGGATTTGAGAAACGCGCCCCATTGCTTTAACTGCCGCTGCCGCCGGGGAGGTCAAATCGATCTGGCGACCTCCGGGTTTGCCAGCCCACCGCATGAACCACCGTTTCTCACGGTGGGCTGGACAATGGCCACAGCGGCCATGGTCCCCGTTTTTAGGAAGACAACTCCCGCCAAATGTGCCAACTCTTTTAATTGCAAGCGAATTCCACCGTTAATTTGGAAGCGTTTTATTCCGTTTGCCCTCCTTTTGGCGGCGGCGGGGGGGGGGGTCTCCGTGCCGCTCGTTTACGTTCGCCACCAACAGTGGCGTGAAACCTTCCGCCACGGCCACTGTACGGTTTACCCCGTAGTCTTGTACAGGGAAATTGAGTTGTGTGTTGGAGAGTACTCGTAACGAATTGGCACGTTTTGTTTACGTGACAAACCTTGTCGATTGGCGGGTTTAGCGACACACGTGGACATCGCTTGCATTTCTCCCCCCCAAATGGGTCAACATTATCGACGTTGTCGTCCTCTGAGTCGACGACCCCTTTCTTGTCGAACGTCGTGGCCTCGTCGCGGTGACGCCACGTGTGTGTGGCGTGTGGCATGTGTTGTGTGTGTGGCGTGTGTGGCATGTGCGTGGCGTGTGTGTGTGTGTGGCATGTGTGGTGTGTGTGGCATGCGTGGTGTGTGTGGTGTGTGTGGCGTGCGTGGCGTGCGTGGTGTGTGTGGCGTGCGTGGCGTGCGTGGTGCGTGTGGTGCGTGTGGTGTGTGTGGTGTGTGTGGCATGCGTGGTGTGTGTGGTGTGTGTGGCGTGTGTGGTGTGTGTGGCATGTGTGGCGTGCATGGCGTGTGTGGTGTGTGTGGTGTGTGTGGTGTGTGTGGCATGTGCGGCGTGTGTGCGCAGAAGAGCATGACGGCGCTGCACTACGCGGCGCGGAGCGGGCACGACGAGGTGGCGCAGCTCCTCATCCGGGGCGGCATCGCCGTGGATGCCGTAGACCACGTGAGTGCCCCCGGGGGAAGGAGGGGGGGGGACAGAGGTTTCGCGGTGAGCGGTGGGGAGATGACGGTGAAGTGGTTTGGTTGGTCCATCCTGAACTCGCTGAATCATCGCGGCCACTCGCTCGCCGTCGTTCTTGAGATGAGTTTTTGTGTGTTTAGTTTGCCGTCTTTGCCCCCCCCCACTCCACACCTCCGATTAGCACGGTTGGATACGTACGGTGCGAAAGAAGTTCATCGTGCGTACATAAGTCACACACGGGCGTGTGGCCTCCTGAGCTTCGCCCCGTGCTGCCTCCGCCAATGTCAAGGCCTCGTTCTGCCACCGTTCACCCTTTTGCTCTCATCCGCACCGAGCTCGAACACCCACACATTGCAGAGGCACCCAACGTTGCTCTCCCTCCGTGGTTGTCCGTGCACCGCTCCACTTTGGCATTGCCGTTCCTTATCCCCTTTTTCTCTGCTTTCTTCCCCCAAGCCATCGTCCGATCAGCTCGCTCCAATGTCATCATCTGCCGCACGATCACTGGCGCCTCCTAATCATAACGCGGCTGCTTCTCATTGTGAGCCTTCAGGCCTAGAGCTTAGCAGCTCATATACCGTGGGTGGGAGGGTAGGAAAACGCCGCCTTTGCAAGGTGATTTTGTGCGATGTTCACGTGCGTCTGGAATGGCCGCAGCTTTTAGGATGATGGGGGGGAAATAAATATAATGTATCTACGAAACAAATAGTCTACAAGATGCGGGATAAAGAATCAATGGAGTCCTTGAAATCTGAGCCCGTGAGGCTTTTTCAGAGTCACAGAGCAAGTGTTTGCAAACGGTCATAACAATAAAAACAAACGATTTAAACTGCAGCGCTTTGCAACCTCATCGAGCTCGCTAAGTGGGTACTGCTCCTGCCCCATTCCCTCCCGCCCCACCTCTCCCCTCCATGGGGGATGTCTCTCTGCGCGAAGACTTTTACCAGCAGAGCGCGATGGGAATTGAAGAGCGTGCCCCTGCGGGTGCCGCGCCTGGCAGTGAGGGTGGGTGGGCAGGGTGGGTCGTAGGGTGCCCACCACATCTCCCTCTCGTGTACCTCGCCCGCTTCTAACAGGCGCTCGCTAACAACATCCCTTGCCTGCTGGCGACGCGGCCCGTCGTGACGCGGCGCGGTTGGCTACGCACGGTGCGAAAGAAGTTCAACATACATACGTAGCCAGCTCATGCGGCGCTACCCCGTTGTCATCGTCGTCGTCGTTGTTGTTTCCGCAGCACCACACCACGGCCATGCAGCTCGCCGTCCTCCACAACTTCCCGCTCATCGTGAAGCTCGTCATCGACGCTGACGGGGACCTGGACATCGCCGACAACGTCCGTGAAGCGCGCTCGCATGCTCTCATTGACGCACCCACGCGGCGCTGACGTACGGGTGATGTCGGGGTTGCCGTGGTGTGGAGTTAAGTGCGGTGTTAATGTTAGAGCGATGTTGGTGCGTTGCCATGGTGGTGGGGTTGCCATGGTGTTGGGGAGTCGCCATGGTGTTGAGTTTTACGCGGTGTTCAGGTGAGGAAGTTGTTCAGGTGAGAGTGCTGTTACGGTGATGTTGGGGTTGCCCGGTTATCAGACGTTGAACGGCATTGCGGCCGGCGTGGCGTTAGGCTCCAAGTGTGAGTGTTGGTGTGGGCCGCTGTAGCCGGTGCTGATGTTGGCGTCGCGTGGTGGCGGGTGCGCGAGCCGTGCTCTCTCCGCTGCTGTGCTGTGCGCGGCGCGCAGAGGCAGCAGACCCCCCTACACGTCGCGGCTGAGCACGCGCGGCAGGACATCGCCGAGATGATCCTCATCTCCGGCGTCAACCTGAAGCTCGTGGACAAGGCAAGGGGCGGCCCTCGCTTCTCAGATCCACAACTCATTGTCACGTTACCTATTATCGTTATTAACACTTTCCCGTTCTGATGACGTATGTGTACATCATCAGTTTTAATTCCTCTGGTTCCGTTCGGATGACGTTCACGCACGTACACGTACGTCGTCAGAACAGAATGTCATCGGAACGGAATCGGAAGAAAACATTTAATAAAATAACTTCGTTGGTACCGAGGCTCCCACAAGGCCATGCAGGAGGGCGTGTGGCACAATATGGCGTCCGCTAAACATAGAGTGCGGTCGTGTCGCTACAGTTCTCTGCAGTGAGTACAGCGTCTTTAAAAACAACAGCGCTACGCCTCTCAATAAATTAACGCTGAAGCGCTCGCACATTCCGAGATTTGGTGGTGGACGGGACACCCACCCTGCAACTTGGGAAAGGGGTTAATTACTATTCTTGATTATCCAGGAAAGCCCCACTGAGCCTCAAGGATATTCATGTCAGGAAGGTCCTGCCAAGTATTTGCACGATTGTGACGTGTTCCGCAATTAGTTTATTTTGTTATCCTTTCCCCGCACCTCCGATGAGCACGGTTGGCTATGTACGGTGCGAAAGAAGTTCAACATACATACACATACATACCACTCACAGTGGCTGTGGCCTCAGTTAGTACCCACGTATCCCCGACTCGACCGCTGAAGGGTTTTCACGCCCCGCTCACACGCACGCACGCACGAACACATGCACGCACGCGCGAAGATTCCATCACCGACGTTGACCCCACCACGATTGTGTCCCCATAGCAGGGGAAGACTTCTCTGGACATCGCAGCCCGAGGAAACCACATCAGCATGGTGGACATGATCATAAAGGCCGACCGGTTCTACAAGTGGGAGAAGGTGTGGATGTGTGGGTCATGCGGTGTTCCGTGTGCCCCGTTTTCTTCGAGTCTCCGCTTGCACCTCGAACGCTCCAGTGCCGTGAGACGCAGTCGCATTCTGCCGCTTTATCATTACAAATTAGAATGTAACTTTAAACTGTGAAGGTAAAGGTGCAGCCCTGCAATTGCTTGATCGTACCACTGCTGACGGAGTGTCCGCCACGAGAAAGGAGGGTGTTTTCTGCCTACTCTTCCATGATGACGAGATGTCTTTGAAGAAGTAGGAGTACCCACATTTTATCCCACCACACATGACTATCTGTCATAAATTATGATTTCAATTGCATTGTAAATGGTGATGCATTGTAAATAATATTTGAATTCATATAACGTCTAGATAAAAAAAGTATATCTAGACACTGTCCCTCACAATTCAGACTGTAACCTGTTCAGGTCCTCACCTGTTCAAGCCCTCACCTGTGCAGGCGATCACCTGTTTAGACCCTCACCTGTTCAGGTTTGCACATGACGGACTTTGAGTTCTGGCTCCTCGCCTCTTGAGTTCTCGATTGAACATTCGGTTCGTAATAAAATCTGTAAATGACGTTGATTTTTTTATTTCTAGAAAATTACCCAAGACGGAAATAAAATCCACATCGCCTCTACTCGTAGACTGATGCCCATTTTGCAAGCCGGTTCTGAGTACACATTTGTGCCTTGTAGGGGAAGCTCCCACTGGGGGGGGGGGGGGCCGTGGCTAGACTACAGTAGGGCGTTGAAATTGGATGGCATGAGGCGTGGCGCAATTTCAGCCAGCGCCGTATAAGAGGGAATCCTTATTCTGAGTTGGTAACTGATTGAATGACTAAGCTTCGAACTCTGACCGGGGAGGATTGACTCGATACACTTCACTGCAGAGACACTCGCGGGCAGAGGATCCGCAGAGGCTCTTGAGCCTGGATCTCAAAAATCAAGAGAGAGCTTATTCACTCCACCCACAAAGACAAAGATCCCCCATATGGCCTTAACAGACTGTTGGGGCAAGTGCTGTTAGCGAGCACCTATGATGGCCAGAACGGTTCCCAAAGGTGTGGGTGGCCAGCACCACGCCCATCCGTCTTTGTCTCCCCAGTGGCGATGTTTTTACGCACCGTGCCAGGTACTCATTTAAGGCCGAGTCGACCTAGGAGAGGCCCAGGACCGGTTCAGATAATCGTCACTGGTGTTGGCCGTGAGCGGGAATCGAACTCGGTGGCCAGGTTTGTAGCGCAGCGTAGGGCAGCGTAGCGCTAACCGCTGCACCACCGCTCCCACTCCACTCCACCCACACACACAGAGAGGCATTTTCTTTTAAGAGCGTAGGGACTGAGGAGTCCCTCGCCAGGGAAGGCAAAGGGAGGCAGATAATGAAAGCTGCTTCACACAGAGAAAGAGGACGTCTTGGGCACGTTTTTCAATGTGTGGCACTTGCGGACTGCGGAGTGTGTGTCTGGTTGCGGTGGCTGCGCTTTGGTTGTTTAAAAGTGAAGATCGGGGAATTCAGATGTTAACAACGGGCGCGTAACCATGGGCATGGAGACTTTTTGCAGGCGGGTTTATTTAAAATCTGAGACTCCAGCTCGAACCTTCAGCTCCTGCACACGAGAAGTAACACTTTCACGTTTTCAGCCCGTTTCTCACTGCCTCACTGCTAAGCAACATCACTGCTGTCAATCTGACATTGGTTTCCCCCACAAAATGAGGGGTGAGAGGGCAGGAAAGCAGCGGGGCCTGAGTGTTACCCTGCTTGGCCTAGCATTGAGCTCATCTCTGATCAGTCATCTTGGCTGGGAATGGGGTTTATAGCATCCTGATGACTTTTTTCATGGGGGGGGGGGGGTGAGGGCGCCTCTAAACCAAGGCCGTAGCCATGGAGTCAACATTGGGGGGGACTAAATCTTCCAGGAGGTCTGGGGTCCCCCCCCAGAAAAAAAATCTAAATTTGAAAACTAATTTCCTGCCTGAAATATTAAAAAATTCACCAACACATAGGATTGACTTTTTATTTATTTTTTAACAATAATGTCTAATAGTGTATTGTATTACATGGTTCTGTTTTGTTCTTTTTTACCTTTTCTTGTTTCAATGTATGTAATGGCAGAGATGAGGGATTAATAAAGTACAACCATAACCACAATCATATAAACAGAAATCTATGCATTGTTATATGAAGACAAGTCCAGATATTGTGGCCAAGGTTTAGCAAATTGTTGTCTTTATTTACATAGCATCGCAATTTTTTTTTTTTTAAATATTTTTAAACCAATATATTGGGGGGGGGGGGACATTTTGAGCATATTTGATTATTGGGGGGGGATGTGTTCCCCCCCAATATATATGAAAATGACGGCCTTGCTCTAAACTGACACCATGTGCCACACGTGCGTGCGCTTGTGTGGTCAGGACAACCTCCCGAGCGAGTCGGACTCGTGGGTTCTCAAGCACCTGACGTTCAAGCAGGACCAGCGGCCGGAGACGGAGCACATGCGCTCCGTGCTGTGGCGTCTGTCCACGCAGCACCTCAAGGTGGGGGAGTGGAAGTGCCTGGCGCAGCACTGGACCTTCACAGAGGCCCACATACGCGCCATCGAGCAGCAGTGGACAGGTGATGCCGAAGGCGGCGCGCGCATTCCCAGCGTCTCGCACGCTTTGCACCACACGCACACACACCCATCACCACACGCACGCACACACCCATCACTGCGAAGACACGCGTACACACGCCCATCACCACACACACACCCATCACCACACATCCATCACCACACACACGCACATACACACCCATCACCACACACATACACGCACACACACGCACACACCCATCACCACACACGCTTAGCACCACACACACCATCCCATCACCACACACCCACACCCATCACCACACACACACACGCACACACCCATCACCACACACCCATCACCACAACTACACCCATCACCACACACACACACGCACACACCCATCACCACACACACCCATCACCACACCTCCATCACCACACACACGCACACACCCATCACCACACACACACACACCCATCACCACACACGCTTAGCACCACACACACCATCCCATCACCACACACACACCCACACACACCCCCAGCACAACGCATGCTTAGCACCACATCCACACACTTCCTGCACCACACACACACAAGCAGCACCGTAAACGCACGACAGCGTTGTTGAATTCATGCCCAGGGCCACCCATAGCGGGATGGGTGGTGTTGGGTGTGTGTAGTGCTGGGTGCGTTTACGGTGCTATGGGTGGCCCTGGGCATGAATTCAACAACGCTGTCGTTTTTTGTCTCTGACCCTGCCTCTGCCCCTGTGTGCGACCCCCTCCCTGCCCCTGTCTGTGACACCGCCTCTGACCCTGTCCCCTGGCCCCAACCTCGCGCCGTGCGCTCGCCGCAGGCAGCAAGAGCTACAGGGAGCACGGCCACCGCATGCTGCTCATCTGGCTCCACGGCGTCCTCACGGCCCAGGAGAATCCCATCAAGAGCCTCTACGAGGGCCTCGTGGGCATCGACCGGCTCGACTTGGCCGGTGCCTGCTGAGCTAAAACCACCATACACACACACAGGGTGCTTCAAAACAATGTGAACACCTGTGAGAATTTGCAACAATACCACGAGACATGTACTGCCTCTGGGCTCTGGAGACCACCTGGAGAAGATTCTAGGAATGCGTTGACGATGATGGCGAACAAGTGGAGACTCTTTGACCGTTTCAAGCTCTTAACATTACATTTGTTATCACGTTGCAGTGTTGTATTATCCGTTCTTTTTCCATTAAAAAACGATAGTCCCATGTAAGTGTTGACATTTTTTGGAAGCACGCTGTTGAAAAAAGGAACCCCCCCCCCGTGTAGCCTTAACAAACTGTAGGGGCAAGTGCTGTTAGCGAGCACCTAATGAAGACCGGCACGGCGCACGAGGGGGTGGGGGGTGGCCAGCACCACGCCCCGCCACCTTTGTCTCCCGCGTGGCGATGTTTACACACCGCAACAGGTTACCCATTTGAGGCTGAGTCGACCTAGGGGAGGCCCAAGATCGATTCAGATAATCGTGAACTCGGGTCCGTCGGGTTTGTAATGCAGCGCGCTAACCACTACACTACCGCTCCCCTGACACACACACACACACATAAATAAGCACACACACAAACACACACCTTTCCCCCTCCTGATGCAGACGCCCCACTACTTTGTGTGCGGGGCTGTCCGCGCGGTGCCCTTGGTGCCATGTGCCGAGGGTCAAACACTGACCCTGCCGCCGGCTGTCTAAGATGCCCGACACGGAGCTAAAGCTCGGGCAGACTCCATCCGCCGTCCTCTTCCCGGCTGCGGCTGACCAGCTGCGCGGCTGCGGCTGCTGCTGCTGCTTTTTGTTCCCGTTGCAGAGAGCATGCGGAGGAAAGCCAACGCAGAGAACGACTCCCCAAAGAAGTGCGCCATGACCTGACACGGCGGTTGGTCCGGGGGTCAGCTCACAGCGGGCGGACGCACCTCCCTCCGTCGCTGCTGCCTCCATTCTCCTCACCACCTCAACCTCCTCACCACTTCAACCTCCTCACCGTCCCAACCTCCTCACCACCTCAACCTCCTCACCACCTCAACCTCCTCACCGTCCCAACCTCCTCACCACCTCAACCTCCTCACCATCTCACGCCGCCCCCTCGCTCCGCCCACCGTGGACGGCGCACGTACACACGCACGTACACACGCAGACTTCACTGCTTACTCACTAACGCAAGCTAATGCACACGAACAAACGCGCTGTCAAAATGGCAGGCACAGCCAAGTATGTTCTCCCCGTGATCTTGGGCTCACGGTAGTTTTACATCAGCGTTTTTGATGTGGCTCGAGAACGGAAGCCCGGCGTGCAAGTGCAATCACGCATTCTCAATCAACTGCTGGAGAAAATATTCGTACAACGATGACATCTCCGACTGGGTCTCATGAGGGTACAATTTCACCCCTGTCCTGACATCGTTGCTCCAGATCTTTTCTGATGTGCTGTACGTATGCATGTTGAACTTCTTTCGCACCGTACGTAGCCAAACGTGATAATCGGAGGTGTGGGGGAAAGACAACAAACTAAACGCAAACATCAGTTTGAAAGAAATTAGTTTTCAATGAAGATGTCAAAGTGCATAGCTCACAGCGGCTTCCTGATATCGGAAGAGCATTCCAGACGGCCGCAGAAGCGCATCTGAAAGCGTGCAATGCAGTGACCATCTTTGTTCGATGGCCAGCCAAAAGCTGCTCGAGGATGACCAACGTATGTATGTTGAACTTCTTTCGCACCGTACGTTGACAACCGTGATAATCGGTGGTGTTGTCGGGTAATGTTGCGTTTTGCGCCCGGCACGGCGTCCGACGTCTCCGCCGCACGCGCTCGGGTCTTTTTTCTCTCCTTTTCGGGAACCGAAACGGAGGATGAAGCTTCCGAAAGACGTGGTTGCGAAACGTCGGTCTTTGTGCGCCGCCGTAGCCCGCCGACCGTCGCTCCCCTCTGTGGCAGCGCGATACGGAAGGGAAGGGTGTGGATGAGATGGATAGTCGAGATCTCGCCACAAGGCCACACACACACATACGCGCGCGTGCTAGGCAAGTCGTCCTGGTTTTAAAAACCGCACGCCCTGCGTTGGGAGTGGATTTTTTTGTGTTTTTCTACCGCTCTCCTGTCCAGCCGATCCATGCCTCGAAGCGCCGTTGCCGCCGCTGCTGCTGCTGTTGTTGCCGCCGCTGTTGTTGTTGTTGCTGTTGTTGTTGTCGCGACGGTGACTTTGTTATAAGTGAGGGCGGTGGCTGTTTTTGGTGTGGACTGCGTGCTGGGCACCGCCTCGCTTTCTTTGGTGTGTTTTGTATGGATTTACAAAACGGTGAGCGAGTGGTCGATGGTTGTGCAGCAATAAAAAATGACGTCCGTTGAATGTTTCCATCTGCTGCTGTCGCGTTCACCTCTCGTTGATTTTAAACAAAATAAATCAATGCACCACAAATGTGCAATAACCCGCCCCCCCCCCCAACATGACACAAACGAAGTCGGCTTCAAGTTGATTTTGTTGAACCACGATAAGACCTCGGGAGACCAGAATAGATTTCTCATTTAATACAAGCATGACCTGGGTCACCACAATCGTGGTGGTCGTGGTGGTGGTGCAGCAGTTAGATCGCCTACTGCACAGAAGTTCGGCCCCCTGAGTTTTATTCAGTAGCGAATAACACCGGTGGTGGTGGTGGCGGCGGTGGTGGTGGCGGTGGTGGTGGCTAGGGTGGTGGTGGTTAGGGTTGCCACGTATCCAGCTTTGACGCGGGCACTCCGGGAACTGGCATCTGCGTTGGGGCGGTGGCAGGATTTGATTTGTCCTGAGACCTGTTTACCGGTGTTGTGTCAAACTCTTATTGGAGTCCGCTGCGCGGTGTTGACAGGGTGGCGAGGCTGACCGAGCAATGTGTCCGGCTGTTGGTCGACAGTGTTAGAGGCGTCAACTCGAGTGGCAAGTGCTGTCTCAACCAGTCGCAATCCACCACCACCACCTCACCAACCCGCATTGACCAGCATGGTGAAGTATGGTCAAATACTGCCAATTACCGACATTACGTGGGAAGGCCTCTGTCTGGTAACGGGTTGGGAAAGGGCTGTGATTTAGTTGTTGTTGTGATTTATGAAACGTGTACGATGTGAGCGTTGTGTTTCTACTCGTGTTACATTTCAGTATATCTTCAACAACAACAAAAGCAAATTGACTTGGTTGTACATTCGTAGTTGCTTCCCTCGGATTTAGCATTTGTCATTCTCTTCCGCCAAACCTTTAAATTACCGATGAAAGGTGCATTGCTTCCAACTTCTTCCGATTCATCCACACATTCTGGGTCTGTTTTCTCTTCTCTCTTGCCAGTTGCAGCAGCGCATGACAATCTGAGGTGCTGGCCGGAGTGCTGACATCTTGAAGGGATGTCGCACCATTACCAAGTTCCCTCCACTCGCTCCCCGATCAATTTAGAGATCATACTCACCCTCTTCCAAATTCTCATTCGACTCACCCATGCCTACCCTTCTCATCTCACTCTACTCCCCTCCACGCACTCTCCTACCTCTCCCCTCTCATCTCACTCTACTCCCCTCCACGCACCCTCCTACCTTTCCCCTCTCATCTCACTCTACTCCCCTCCACGCACCATCCTACCTCTCCCATATCGTCTCGCTTAACTACCCTCCACGCACTCTCCTACCTTTCCCCTCTCATCTCACTCTACTCCCCTCCACGCACTCTCCTACCTCTCCCCTCTCATCTCACTCTACTTCCCTACACACACTCACCTACCTCTCCCCTCTCATATCACTCGACTCCCCTCCACGCACTCTCCTACCTCTCCCCTCTCATCTCACTCGACTCCCCTCCACGCACTCTCCTACCTCTCCCCTCTCATGTCTACTCCCCTCCACGCACTCTCCTACCTCTCCCCTCTCATATCACTCGACTCCACTCCACGCACTCTCCTACCTCTCCCCTCTCATCTCACTCGACTCCCCTCCACGCACTCTCCTACCTCTCCCCTCTCATGTCTACTCCCCTCCACGCACTCTCCTATCTCTCCCCTCTCATCTCACTCGACTCCCCTCCACGCACTCTCCTACCTCTCCCCTCTCATCTCACTCCACTCCCCTCCACGCACTCTCCTACCTCTCCCCACTCATCTCACTCTACTCCCCTCCACGCACCATCCTACCTCTCCCATATCGTCTCGTTTAACTACCCTCCACGCACTCTCCTACCTCTCCCCTCTCATCTCACTCTACTTCCCTACACACACTCACCTACCTCTCCCCTCTCATAACACTCGACTCCCCTCCACGCACTCTCCTACCTCTCCCCTCTCATCTCACTCTACTCCCCTCCACGCACCCTCCTATCTCTCCCCTCTCATCTCACTCTACTCCCCTCCACGCACTCTCCTACCTCTCCCCTCTCTAGTCTCACTCTACTCCCCTCCACGCACTCTGCACTCCAGCAACCGAGGCCTTCTGTGAAAGCCCCCACTCAACCGTGGCTCAGTGGGGGTCCCTCGTTCTCCTGTCCTGCCCTCATGGTCGGGTACTTCGCTTCCGCAGCCCCCCGTGCTGTCAACTCCATGTGCCTGCGCAGGCTTAAGAGCAACACCATTCCCTCTTCCGAAGACCAATTGCATCTTTCTCGCCGTAATATAAACGTGCTCACTGTGTGTGTACGGCGTCTTGGGACGCCTACGCCGTGCACGAGTGGATGCCTGGAACCACAGCAAGAGGCAGGATCTGGGAATAACACAAGTCAGGGAGATCATCTGCACTTTGCTGGTACGAATCGTGGAACAGGATGAAGTGGAGACTGGTGACAGCATAGCAGCCCAGGGAGAGAACACATCTAAAAGGAGAACCACCGTGGAGATGGAGTCACGAATTAAGTGAACGTGCCTTTGTAAGATGCACGGCAGCAGCACTGGACCGTAAACGGTAAGGGATAGTCACGTCGTGTGGAGGCCTTCATCGAGCAATGAATAGACAATGACTTTTCAATTACGGCGATGTGTGTGGGAGAGGGTGGAAGGCACTTCTGGGATCTCCCTGTGGGAGCGGCGCGGGGCGCATTAACAGAGTCTCGATGCACGAGGGACCGCTCCATGTGACGATGCACCAAGGGGTGGGATTCTGCCTACAGCAGGGCGCAGCGGCGGCGCGTTCCATTCTATCGAGATCGAGAGGGGTGGACGGGGGGGGGCTGCGTTGGCCCACGGGAGAGAAGGTGCGCTGCGGTAATTCCCTTCTAGCTGTGTCAGCACGTTCCGCTACGGTGGAGGCGCGTGCGCGCGTGTGTGCGCACACCGGAGGCTCTGCATATTTATTCATTTTTGTTCCTCATTCTCCGGAGTGAGTTCGACGCACGCTGGGCCCCCTCTCTCACAAATGAGCCAATCACCCGCCCGCCCCTTGCCCCCTCCGTAAACACCACTCCGCCTGTTATCTATGCCAGGCTAATTGTCCACGCGCCTTCCACTCCCCCACCGAATGGTACGTTCCGCTCGGCCCGTTAGCCACACCGCACGCACGCACCGTGCCCCGCTAAGCGAGCATCATCTCCTTCATTCGAGCAACAGCAACAACAACAACTATTAAAGAGGGTTTGGGGGGAGGGGGAAATCCATGGCTTTGAAGAAATGTTGGACTAAAATGTCGGGAGCGTCTTCGTGGCTTCATAGTGCAGGGTGCTTCGAACAATGTGAACACTTCTGAAAATTTACAACAATAACCACGATAAATGTTCTGCCTCCGGGCTCTGGAGACCACCTGGAAAAGATTCCAGGCACGCGTTGACAACGATGACGAATAAGTGGGAAACTTTTTGACCTTTTGAAGCTATGAACGTCACATTTGTTATCACGTTACAGTGTATTATCCGTTTTTTTGCTGCATTAAAAACGATAGTCTCATATAAGTGTTAACGTTTTTCTGTTGTTCAAGCACCATGTACACAACCTGTTCTCAAACACACGTGGACCCTGTGTGTGCGCACATTGTGTGCTCTCGTCTAAATTAGAAACGTCTTCTCTTTAACGCCCGCGGCTGAGCGTCATTGTCGGTTTCGAGTCGACATGCAATCGTTGCGCATGGGGGGAGATGCGGGGAGAGGGAGGTGGACAGGGAGGTGGAGGGGGGAATCCACCGGTCGGAGAGGATTTGGACAAACGCACCCGCTCGCGCCGCGCTGCTGGTGGCGAGCCGAACATTGTCGGAGGACCATCGCCGTTTCGCAGACGTCGCAGACGTGTCCGCGTCGTTAAAATGATTGAGACCAATCGAGTAAAAACAAAAAAAAAATGCCAGGGGCAAGGCTGAAGGTCATTTTGAGGTCGTGGCTTCGCATTCAGGGCCGGTCGTTAAATCCTCTACGGAGAGGACTATCTTCGCGGCTGACCGAATCATCCCCGGTGCCAGAGCCGTGCCACCACCGTGCTTCGTGGTGACAACGCTTGGATGACTTCCCCAGGGGCGGATTTGACAGCCACCATAACGATCGCACCTGGCGAGAGGGAATTTTGTTTAGAACAGCAGGGACCTCATCATACCATGCGCACGCTTGCCACCATTGTCAATGATGTAAGTGCTGCACTGCCGATTTGAAACCCTTTTGTCGCACACTCCGATGTTCACAGCTGATCCATTCAGATTTGCATATATACACACCGTGTGTTTTTACTTGTAGAGGCTAGATAATAAAAAACACACACACACAAGGTGCTGGCATGTTTTGCTCTTGAAATCGGTGCCGCGGTAAGCAGTTGTAAACATCGGCTGTGTTGGCAAGTGTCCACCCGTCTCGACGTCGCTGATAAACACCACATTTCGAAATATCGCACCTCCTGCCTGTGACACTCTTCCCCGACCACACGAACGGTGGAACCATCAACAGAATCGGAACATCGCCAGCAGGGCGAGGCGCGCCATCGCCTTCACGGATGGGTTGAAGCAAGCCCGAGTCTGTCGACGAGACCCTGCGCGTCGAGACCGGTCCACAAGTTCTGCTCGCCTTGAATCGATGCTGCTGAAATTGTGCGCTCCCAAAAGGGCAGTGGGGCCGATGAGATGTGTGTGAGAAACGCGTTATTCCGTGAGTGGACAGATATATATGCGGGGAGCGGTAGTGTAGCGGTTGGCGCGCTGCGCTATTAACCTGGCTACCAGGGTTCGATTCCCACTCACGACCAACACCAGTGACGATTATCTGAACCGGTCCGGGGCCTCCCCTAGGTCGACTCAGCCTCAGATGAGTACGGTGTGTAAACATCGCCACTGCGGAGACGAAGGCGGTCGGGCGTGGTGGTGGCCACCCACCCCCTCGTGTACCGTTCCGGCCTTCGTAGGTGCTGTTGCTGATACTCGCTAACAGCACTTGCCTCCAACAGTCTGTTAAGGCTATCATGGGGATCTTTGTCTTTGTGGACAGACATATACGTGAAGGATGCGAACTGTATGCGTGCATATTTTGCTACTTGGACGCTCCACTCCGACCCGATGTGGTTTGCGTTGTGTAACATCGCCGATGAACTCCGCGGCACGCGCAAGAACGTCCACGACATCCGACGATTTAGCCCGACGGCAACGCGTTGCCCCGCGTGCTGGGGCAAGCAGGCTGGACGTCGGTTCGATTCCCCGGGCAAGGCAATAAATAAACTGAAACTTAAATTTCGATTTAAAGCTTTCGTGACTGCAGGGATTCATATTCTTGGTTCTTTCGGTAAAGTCACGTAGAAGGGAAATAATAAAATAATACAAATAAAACATAATAAAATACAGTTCTCACGACGTTTCGGCCACAACGCAAGCAGCTGTCCTCAGGTGAAGAACAGGGCTGTCGGAAAGACAGCGTCTGAAATTCATTCAGACGCTGTCTTTCCGACAGACGCGCCCATCTGTTCGCCTGGCCATCGGAGGAAGGGTCGGCCACGCACACGCCTCTAGGGAGCAGGGGTCAGCATCCTGCTGCTCCGATAGCCGCACGCGGCTCTTTCAGGGCTGCTGCTTGGCCGTGATTTATCAAGGACAATCGCCGTCTCGTATTCACGTGCATTGCGGCTCTTGATTTTTGAGGTTTTTTTGACCGAATTAGAAAAAAAAAAGTGGCTCTTCTTGTTATTTTGGTTGTCAAACAACCCCTCTCGAGTCGAGGGGAGGTCCCCCTGTATCAGCTGCTATTCAGAGGCCCTTTCCCCAAACAGTAGCTCGAGCAAGCAATTGCAGGGCTGCACCTTTACCTCTTTTACGCACCGCCCTTCCACATCCCTCCTCCTCCCCCCATAGTCCCGTGCGTAATGGCACAGGCCACGACGCGCGATGCCGAGCTGCCTGTGAATGCGCCGCTGTCGCTCGCTCAGTCCCTCCCGACTGCGGCTCTCTCAGAGCTACGAGCGGAGCCACCCCCCCCCCCCCCCCCACGTGGCGTCCCCACCACGTCCCACACAGCCCGGTAGAATCAGCCATCTTCTCCCCCATCCCCACCTCCTTCTCGCCCCACCCCCCTCCTCCCTCGGCTTGGCTCGGTGCTAACCCTCTCATCCGCACACTCATTACGCCCCCCCACCCACGCACACACACCGGTCCCCGCTGCGTCGTCCGATCATCGGTGACAACCCTCTTCTCATTTCTCCCCGAGGAGAGAGGACTACATCGTGGTAGCAGCAGCAGCATCATCTCTTCGGAGCGCTTCGGATTCACGAGGTGAGTAGACGCGTGAGACGTGGCTGGCAGGCTGGCTGGAGGTGAAATTGCGTGCTGCTGCTGCTGCGTTACTGTGGCCCTTATGCGTTTATATATTTACACGTTCATTCATCGTAATCGCCATCAGCAGCGGCCAAGATCGATCCACTGCTCGATGAAAGCCTCCTCGAGCCCGCCGCCATGATCTTCACGATCAATCCGGCGACGTAACAGCAATCCACGCCAGCGCAACTTGCTCTGCAGCACGAGCCCCCACCGCCGCGTTGGAGGGTCCCCTACGGCGCGCGTCTTCCCCCTGGCTGCTGCCCCGTGACTACGGTCGACCACGCGCTGGACTGAATGTCATAAGCGGCCCGTTAACTCGAGCAACATGCGCTGCTGCTGCTGCTGCGGGTCACAGAGGGGGTTAACATATTGCTCTGCAAATTCATATTCTCAATGCACGTATCTGTTTATGTATTGACCGCGCTCTTACATGCTGCTCAATAATAACTCTTCCGGAGAAGAAGGAGGAGAGATTATTGTTGTTGTTGTTCAGCCCGGTGAGTTTCGGGTAGCCGTGCGCCTCTTTGTTGTATGCCACGGGTTGGAGTGAGCGCAGGAGGTGCTGCATCTACCGCTCTCCATCTCGCTCAGTCAACGCATCGCCACCTGAGCCCGTGTCCCGTGACCTCCCGCACACTTCACTCGGGGTGCGCCCTCAACCAAATAAGAAAGGTGGCCACCTAGCCCGGCACAAGCGCCGTGGTTGACCATCGCCGTCGCTAACGTCGTGGTGAATGGCGGCTAATCGTCGGTGTGAGTTTGTGTGGAGGGGTGGGAGGGGGGAGCGGTGGTGCACCGGTTAGCGCTACGCTGCGCTACGAACCCGGCGACCCGAGTTCGATTCCCGCTCAAGGCCAACACCGGTGACGATTATCTGGACCGGTCCTGGGCCTCCCCCTAGGTCGACTCGGACTCAAATGAGTACCCGGTGCGGTGTCTAAAACATCGCCACCGGGGAGACAAAGGCGGCCGCGCGTGGTGCTGGCCACCCTCCCCCTCGTGTGCCGTGCCGGCCGTCATAGGTGCTCGCCAACAGCACTTGTCCCAACAGTCTGTTACAGGCTATACGGGGGATCTTTGTCTTTGTTGCTCCCCTCTGACTATGGGCCAAGGAATGGGACGGTGCCACGTGTGTGCGTGTACGGCCCCCTTTCCGCGTGCCACCCCCACCAACACCATAGATCGTAAGAAATGGAAACGGCTTGTGGACATGCTTTCATCCAGGAGTGTATTGAACGTGGCTGATGATGATTTGGTACAGCCCATCATCAATCCGCTGCTCGGTGCGAGTCCTGGGAGTTTGGCCATACTTCACCGCGCTGGATCAGTGCTGGATGGAGCATAGACGTTGGAGCGTAGTGCAGTACAACAATTGTTTGTGCTGCACTGCTCTCTCCTGCCAGCTACGTAACCCGCCCGGCATGCAGGGTGGTCGCTCATCCAAACACTCTCCCGGCTGCATCCCTGCTGCTCTTACGAGGAGACGTGAAGCACTAAGTGGTGGTTTGCTCACAGGCGTGAAAATAATGAAATCGTATGAATTCTATTAAATAGAGAAACTGAACCGCACTTAATATTCTCCACGTGAGTGTGGACGCGGAAGGGGGTGGTGGTGGTGCGTGATGGTGGGGGCGGCGGTGAGTGATCATCTGCACACAATGTAACCCGTTTTACCATCCCATTGTTTAAGCAATTGCAGAAATCACGAGGGCTGATGCAGATATCTGTCTATCGTATGTGTGTGCGTGTGTGGACGCGGGGAGCGGTAGTGTAGCGCTTAGTGCGCTGCGCTACGAATCCGGCGACCCGAGTTCTATTCGCGGCTCACGGCCAACACCATTGACGACTATTTGAACCGGTCCTGATCTTCCCCTTTGTCGACTCAGCCTCAAATGTGTCCCTGGTGCGGTGTGTGAAACATTGCCACTGGGGAGACAAAGGCGGCCGGGCGTGGCGCTGGCCACCCACTCCCTCGTGTGCCGTGCCGGGCTGCATAGGTGCTCGCGAACAGCACTTACCCCAACAGTCTGTTACATGCTACACGGTGATCTTTGTTTGTTCTGTGTGTGTGTGTGGAGACGTCCTATCGTCTTCCGCCAAGTTGTAAACGTGCTTGACATGTCTAATCCTGGCGGGCGGACTGCGGGGCTCTGCAGCGGGAGACGCGGCAGTGAGGGGGGGGGGGGTCCACGGAGGAGCGTGGCCTCTGGAAGGCGGCTAAAAGCACCGCGTGGCAGATGGCGACGCCTCGCCCGTGCGATCCAGCAGTGGATTGATGATGGCCGATGATATGAATCGGTGCTTTCTCACGGCCGCAATGCTCCAGAGGGCTGTCCGTGTGTGGCGCGTGACATCCATCTCGCCTGATTTTGGCCCTAACCGGTTCATATGATTATAGGACCAGAGGGTAACGTAATGTAGGATTGTTATGGGTTGGCGTGCCTTGCAGTGTAGTGGCAGACAATTCCTACTCCAGGGCAGGCTGTCAGGGTTCGGGAAAAATATCGAGCGAGAAATGAAGCCCCGATGATGACGACGATTGTCAGGTGACGTTCACCTGTCCGCCACTGACAATCCAGCCACACGGTCACTCCACGCATTTATTGTTTCACCGACTGTGTCGTTTTCCTACTGTGGTTCATTTTTTCAGCTCTGTGGGGGAGGAGGAGGTAGGGGGGGGGAGCTTTGAGTTGGGGAAATTGGGGGTGGGGGGCTGGGCTTGGCACATCCCGCACGAGAGGAATTCCATTGACATCACCAATCCAAGCCTCGCCCGGCACGTGCCCGCTGTCCAATCGCGTCAGACACCGTGTGAGCGCACGCGCTCCACCGATGCACGGCGCGGTAATGCGAGGGTCAAGGAGCACGGTGCATCGGGGGGGGGGGGGGGGGGTGGTAGAGGGGGCATTGAAGACACGAGGAGCGGAGGGGGGGGGGCATGGGGGACATGGGGGCATAAAAGGAAAGAGATGCGCTGCAGGGGACGCACGGAATAAATAGTGAATGATGACGACGATCATTATGAAGATAATAATGAGATCGACTTGGGGCGTACGTCATGGAGACAGAAAGGGACGGGGGGGGCACGTGGTACGAGTGATGGGTGTGGGGTGTTGGGGCACGTGGTACGCGTGACACGTGTGGGGTGTTGGGGCACGTGGTGCGAGTGACGCGTGAGGGGTGTTGGGGCACGTGGTGCGAGTGACGCGTGAGGGGTGTTGGGGCACGTGGTGCGAGTGACGCGTGAGGGGTGTTGGGGCACGTGGTGCGAGTGACGCGTGTGGGGTGTTGGGGCACGTGGTGCGAGTGACGCGTGAGGGGTATTGGGGCACGTGGTGCGAGTGACGCGTGAGGGGTGTTGGGGCACGTGGTGCGAGTGACGCGTGTGGGGTGTTGGGGCACGTGGTGCGAGTGACGTGTGCGGGGTGTTGGGGCACGTGGTGCGAGTGATGTGTGCGGGGTGTTGGGGCACGTGGTGCGAGTGACGCGTGTGGGGTGTTGGGGCACGTGGTGCGAGTGACGCGTGAGGGGTGTTGGGGCACGTGGTGCGAGTGACGCGTGAGGGGTGTTGGGGCACGTGGTGCGAGTGACGCGTGTGGGGTGTTGGGGCACGTGGTGTGAGTGACGCGTGTGGGGTGTTGGGGCACGTGGTGTGAGTGACGCG
The DNA here is from genome assembly GCF_965212315.1 of Lampetra planeri. NCBI lineage: Eukaryota > Metazoa > Chordata > Hyperoartia > Petromyzontiformes > Petromyzontidae > Lampetra > Lampetra planeri. The sequence goes on along the minus strand of NC_136145.1, from coordinate 1,555,094 downwards.
TGAGGGGTGTTGTGGCACGTGGTGCGAGTGACACGTGCGGGTTGTTGGGGCACGTGTTGCGAGGGAGGCAACTTCCTTGCCCCCAGCAGTCCGTGCTGTCGACTCTACTCTTCTCTCCCCTCTGGCTATAGCTGCCACTGTTTATTTATACGAAATATAAAATATAAATCTAAAATGAACATTCCCAAACGTTTCCGTGCGGCGCCGTGTGTGAGGTGTGGTCACGTCTGGACGCCACTCTCTACACCCACGTTGCATCGCGTTTGTCAGCTGTGTGACGCGGCATCGCTTCGTTAATTCATCTTCACGAACCCATATCGATCATTATTAAGCTCACAATCATAATCATCATCAGCTGTGAACACTCTACTGCTGGACGAAGGCATCCCCAGAGTCGCTGTCACCTTTCACGACCCTGCAATTGAAGAATCCACCTTCGCACCTGAACGCCGGCTGACTCCATCGCTCCATCTCCTCGAAGCACGTGCTCACGATGCGCGTAAGTTTTCATCATGGACGCTGTTTTATTCATACGTGTTGAATGGATTCACGTGACCACACCAGCAACTGGAGGCTGCTACTTTTGACCGCTGCGTTAAACATCGTGATTGATTCTTGATCGATTCTCGAATAGAGACCCCCCGAATCGTGACGATTCATGAAATTGCTACGGAGAGAAGCCTCGCAACACACGCGCAATCGACGCGGCGACCGTCTTATACATTGGCATTGCGTTTTTTTTTTTGCAGAGCAGTGCAACACACGCGCTGTGCCAACCGAATACTAATCCTGCGTTACACGGAACGTCGCAGAGAGCGCACTGCCAGTTGAGGAGCGTAACGTCGAACCCGCCCCCCCCACTCCCTCGCTGGTGCTCTTCTCACGCAATGCAAAAAATTGTTTCCGGCCCATGGAATACACGATAATGCGCAGTTGCGCGCGTTGACATTTATCACAAATTACTTCGCCGCACCGAAACAAAGCCTGCACGACGGCTGACGTGGTGATGGCGAGGCGGGGGGCACCCCGCGGGCAGTGAGCGCCGAGCGAGAAATTGAGGGGAGGAACGTACGCACGAGACTATGGGACGTATGTTGTTGTATGTCGAACTTCTTTCGCGCCGTACGTAGGCAACCGTGCTAATCGGGGGTGGTGGGGGTGGGTGGGGAAACAACAAAGTAAACACAATAAGCAGTTAAATCTTGACTTGAAGCTTTCGTGACCGCAGGAATTCATATTTTATGGGTCTTTCGGTAAAGTCACGTAAATAGAAAAATAATAATAAAAATAACGACGTTTCGATCGCAACACAAGCAATCGTCTGCAGGTGAGAGAGACGAGTGTTTGTGTTGCGATCGAAACGTCGTTGGTTGTTGCCTAACGGGAGCTGGGAAAATGAGTCGATTATTTCGTCGATTAATTGAGCAAAAAGTCCCAACAACTGCTTTTAATGTTGCTGATCACTCTGGAAGGACCCGCTATAAAAAATGGGAGCCACCCCTACATCATCCCTTCCGAAGGCAGGAAACCCCGACAAGCCACGCCCACCGTGACGTGGCCGGCGATGTCAATGACACGCACCAGGCCCTGACTGCACTCCCGATGGGTTAGCCCCACAACGTGTGCAGGAACTCATCCGTGTTGACTCTCCAACGTTTACTCTCTTTCCCCGCGCCTCCGATTAGCATGGTTGGCTACGTACGGTGCGAAAGACGATCAACATGCGTACATAGATGTCCCTGAGATTTCCCGATCTGTTCCTGGGGTGAGCGAGTTTTACCATCGTGCAACTTCCAGACTATGATATCGGAGTCGTTAGAGCTATTTCAGTCCCACCTTGAAAACTCACATCTTTAAATTGGCCTTTCCCCCCACCCCCACTTCCTGCCTAGTCCTGGCCGTTGACACCCTGCAGGTTATCTTTACGCCCTGCCTTCCATACACGGCGGTGGCGCATTGGGACCTACGAATACAATGCGGCTTACAAAATGTCAATAATCATGGCATCCTATCCAGCAGCAGCAGTGGGAAGGGCTGATGTATATTTTTCTTCCAACTTTTGTATGTTCATGGCATCCAAATTAGCCGAACGATGGAACCGATAACCAGTGGAGTCATCGATGACTCGCGTAATCGGATCGTGCATCTCCGCACAGCATCGGTGCCCCTGGGTTCTGTCACGTCTCTATGATTGTTTTCTTGCAAACCACCACCTCGGATCACCACCCCTCGGATTGACGGCCCTGGACCGCCGACAGGCTCTGGGTTCACTGTCCCCGCAGGCAAGTATTGGTGCAACAAACCCCGCGGACGTCATCGCCGGGGTTATCGGTGCATACATCAATGGAAACATCTGGCCCGTGTTGCGATATCACTCAATGCTAACGAAGACCTTGCTCGTATTCATTCGATGGAGGCAATCGGGCTAATTGCCCTGCTGCGGCCAGCAGCCAGCCGCGGGCAAGCAGACGGATAAACGATGATTGATTTTTGGTGGCCGCGTGGGTTCGCGTGCCGCACGTGGGGCCGTGATGAACGATTGACAGCTTTGCATTTGCATGAGAATGCAGATCACTGTGGGGCTAGGAGGCATATTGCTTTCCCTGACGAGCCCCTTGCATGGCACGCGGTGCCGTGCTCTCGCCTCCCCCATGGCTCCCGCTGCTTGGCAGATAAACTGAGCCTCTTATCTTGCGCTACCAAATTTCGGTGTTTCGGCGCTTTCGAAATGACGCGCGAGCGATGAGTCACGAGGATAAAAGGCTGCGTTTCTTATTTCCGCAGTCGTCGGTGTGTTCGTCGTCATCATAATCGTCGCCATCCGTGTAATTCTAATCCCAGCTATTATGTCCGTCGGGGGTGGGGGGATGGGGGTGGGGTGCGTCATATAATCCAGAAGATGTGTATTCTTTTGTTAATCCGTGTATTCAGAATCACCTTCCAGGCAGGCATCTCTTCCTTCCTTTGCAAAAGCTGCGCGTTCACGATCCGTCTTGCGGAGGACGGCTCCCAATAGCGATACCGCCTTCTCCCCCCCCCCAAAAAAAAACCCCCCGCCCCACTCCGATTATATAACGCACTTTCATTTTTTCAAACTGACCCATGGAGTTTTGGGGGGGGGTGCGGTGGTGGGGTGGTGGGGTGGTGGGGTGGGGGTTCTTTACCTTCAGGGGAAATAGAAAGTGATGCGGCAACCTTGCGTTGACCTTTGTCCCCCGGGCGATGGCTTTACAGAATCAGAATATTTATTTGTACTGCAGGAGGAATCCGAAGAGCTATGAAGCTCTTTTTCACAGATGTCCAGTAGGGGCACGGGGTAAGAACGTCACAACAACAAACAGCACAAAACACGTCAGGAGTGCAAAGTACAGGAAAGGTCAACAAATCACCCAAAACACAAACAAATACAACATCCCCATCCTACCAAAACAGGCAAAGCCCACTGAGGTATTAACTTATCTTTCAGAAGCGACCTGGCCACAAATGATAGCTCAAAAAAGTGGGCCATCATTTGGACATGTACAACACCGAAATCATCTAAATAATCTCAACGCATGTTCCTTAAGGTGGAGGGAACAATCCACGCGACCACAGGGAGAACACGCAAACTTCGAATATACAGCAGCCGACAGGGTCGGGATCGAACCCCCGACCTCCTGCATACCAGGCGAGGAGTTAACATCTCGGAGGATGGCGACATCCCCGTTGCCGTGGCGCGTATTAAACAAAGCTGCACCAGATTACCGAGGCGCTGCGCGGCCGCTGTTGTGTTTGGCGGTGGGAAGCAGCTGTTTGAGCCATCGACTCCGCGCCCTCCCATTCTGAAACGAGTAAATCGCACTCAGGTAATGCGCGCTGGGGTGAGAAGAGACAGATTAAAGCTGTTGTCAAGGCGACTGAAGCCCACGTAAAAGTGCGCGCGTGTGTTCGTGTGTGTTTCTCTTGCGTGTTAAAAAAAAACATGAAAAAATGTCTATGGGACCTTTTTTTTGCAGGCATCAAAATTATTTTTAAAAAATTGAATTGGCTTGAGCATATCTGGCAATTAAACAGGTGTCAGAGATGTTCAAACACCATCGATGTAACTGCTTAACCCGAGCTCGTAATACTTTGATGATTGCATTGCCTTTGTAGCGTTCGCCTTTTGGCGTTCTCTGCTATAATTAACACTGCTGAGACGAGGGCATACAGAAGGCTGTCTCTGGCGTAGGCCAGTCAGCTTCAAAGACAATGCAAATATCAATTATCAGAGCAAGTTTGTTTATTGTTTCTTTTTTGCCAAACGTATGTGCAGTTAGTGCAGACTTTATTTTTTGCAATAGGTAACTATTTGGTGTTTGAACATCTTAACAGCTCCTGTTTCATTGCCAGAAAGGGTAAAACCGATTCTTATTTTTCATACTTTGCTACTGGAAAAAAAAGGTCCCATGATATGATGTGGGCAGTTTTGACGTTTGTGTTATGTCGAGGGCCGCACGTTAGTGGCCGCACTTAAAGGCCACCAGGGAGCCGGTCTTTATTTTTCCAATCAATAAAAAAAGGCCAGCCCGGCCAAATTACAGGTGAATGTATTTGTTGGCCTTGCGAGAGAAACCCGACCCTTGTCATCATAGCCCACCCCGTGCTTTTCGACCGGCATTTTGCTGCGCGCTCGAAATTTCCGAAGAAGTGTGCGCTGCTTCGCTCGACAAACCAAACCCAGCAGGGCACATTTGGGACGTGATTGTTGTGAGCGACCTCTGAGCAGAGGCGGGCCATCAGTGCCAGCAAGGCCTTCTCTGCTGGCCTAGAGATTGTCAGAATCAGAAAATTGTGTTTTGAAACTTAATATACATTTTCATTAATGCTACATGTATTTTACAAAGTTCGTTCCCATCAGTCTATTAACGTCATTTCATTGCTACTCTCTCCCTCAGTTGTGCTGCTTCCAGTGCAGCTCATAAATTAGAGCTTTTATCCAATTAGATGTTCCATCTGTGCTGTCTCTGCCTCTCCGCGTGAACAATCTACCCTGAGGCCTTCAGAATGTCGAGTGAATCCCCTCTGCTGTTGAAGCAAATGGGGACGATGTTGTTGATTGTCATCTTCTTTAACCAATCCGATGTCGACTTTGCCATGTTGGGCGTATTCTTTGACACGCTAGCCGCCTACGTTCGCATTTTTCGTGTGGCGTGATCGAAGGGCCAGTTAGCTAACTAAAGTAAAACTAGCTAGCACGTAACGTAGCATCATCTAAGATTTATTTAAACGTTTTTTCATGACGTTTAGATTTTTAGATGTAGGTGCTTTAGATTGTTCTACTCTCTGTGGGGAATCCTGTTGAATCCTGATTGTGTTATTTGTGTTTTACGGAATTTTTGCTTGCTTTGGTGGTCGTATGAGTAAATGTGGCTGGTCGTTGTGGGTTTGTTCTTGTTTCTTTGGTAATGACATTGATTTGGGCTATGCGATGTCTATTTGTGATGCAGCATCCTGTCATACTGCGTAATGGCGGTACATCCTTGATGGTTTCAGTCACCATGTATTCACGTCTCTGCAACTAGTGTATTGTAACTCTCATAGGTGTTGAGCCTCGTGTTAAATCACTTTATTCCATTCGACAAAGGTTACTGTCACTGTGAATATGGGGTGGTTGTGTCGAATGACAATAGCCTATAGCCCTGGTGTCATGGTGAGGTTATTCGAAGGCGGTTTAAATGCGGTAGGATAGCACTGAAGGCCTAGGTGTAGAATACACGGCCCACCGCTGCTTCTGAGCACACATACTACTAATAACGATTTGATTTCGATGTAAAGCTTTCGTGACTGCAGGGATTTATATTCTTGGTTCTTTCGGTAAAGTCACGTAGAAGGGAAATGATAAAATAATAAAAATATTCAAACAATAAAATTATCACGACGTTTCGATTGCAACACAAGCAATCATCATCAGGTGTGAATCATCATCAGATGATGATTTCTTGTGTTGCAATCGAAACGTCGTGAGAATGTTATTGTTTTATTTTTATTACTTTATTATTTCCCTTCTACGTGACTTTACCGAAAGAACCAAGAATAACCATCTGATTGTTTAACACGTCGGTTTCCGCGACCAATATTGTTCATAATAAGATTTTTTTTTGGGGGTTAGATCGCGCGAATATAAATGTGTTGTAACTCTCCACCATCCGACACCAGAAACAGGTGCGTGGCTTCACTATTCTGGCAAACCGCCCCATGATGCTGGATGTGATTACACTATCAGCGAAACGGCGTATTCGATTTGTAAATGGTGTGGCTTTACTCTCCAACGGTGGGCTGAAGGAGTAACCAATTAGCGCAATTTGTTTTACGTGACAACCCTTGCTGGCTGTGTCGGGTGGTGGAGGGTGACGACACATTCATACTCACGCGATCTCACCCAAAACAAGCTTTATTACGAACGATCTGATTGTGCGACCCCTGAGTCAGTTGCGATGGTCGTCGAAACTCCCACAGAGCCGGAGCTCATTAATCCCAGAGAGATCGATGGATACATTGAGCGCTCGATCTAAATTTGAACTCGCAGCTCTTGCCCTATAACTTTAACACCATCCGGCTAGTTTGCTTCACATAGACAAAGACCCCCCCCCTCCCCGTGCAGCCTAAATAGGCTGTTGGGCCAAGGACTGTTAGCGGGCAGCTTTGATAGGTCGGCACAGACAAAGGACCGTCCGCCTTTGTCTCCAGAGTGCCGATGTCCACACGCCGCACCGGGCACTAATTTAAAGCTTAGCTAATACAGGGAGACCCAAGGCTCGTTTCGGAGAACCGTCTCTGACGTGAGCCCTGGCGGTGGGTAGCGCAGCGAGCTGACCGCTACGCTAACCCACTGCGCCGCTCTGAAACGCACGGCAATGCAGCACGATATACACCGATACCCCCCGTGCAGTCAATACAAAAAACTGCAGCTTGATGCGAAGTGACCTCACGTGCACAGCGCCGAGGCAATCACCGCGATGGCAACGTCAATGCTGTCAAACGTAATTAGACGTCCGACGCAGGGAGCTGTTCCGGCCACGGGATTGCCTCCAGCCCCGTGTGCTCTCTCCCTGCACCCCCACCCCGCACGCGATTGTTTCCATCGGCCCTGGGCCCGCCGTTGATTTCACCGCCGTTGATTTCACCGCCGTTGATTCCACCGCCGTTGATTCCACCGCCGTTGATTTCACCGCCGTTGATTTCACCGCCGTTGATTTCACCGCCGTTGATTTCACCGCCGTTGATTCCACCGCCGTTGATTTCACCGCCGTTGATTCCACCGCCGTTGATTTCACCGCCGTTGATTTCACCGCCGTTGATTCCACCGCCGTTGATTCCACCGCCGTTGATTTCACCGCCGTTGATTTCACCGCCGTTGATTCCACCGCCGTTGATTCCACCGCCGTTGATTTCACCGCCGTTGATTTCACCGCCGTTGATTTCACCGCCGTTGATTCCACCGCCGTGTCCGAGTGGCGTCTTGGCGAGGACTCAACGTGCTCGCCGCGACCCTCGGGACCCCCCCCCTCACCCACCCACCCCGCGCGCTGGGCCGCAGGGTCGGTCGTCGGCGAGACGGCGGTGTGAGAATCGCCAAAGAGGGCAGGTAAACGAAGGGAAAGTCTCCCTCTCTGCTTGGCGGCGGCGAGGAGTGAGCCGCGGTCGGTTCGGTTGGTGAAATTTACGCTCGCGACAAACAGGCGGCCTCACCCCCCCCCCCCTCCCCCCAATAGCCACGGGGGGAAAAAAACCCAAAATAGTAATAACACTGGTCAACAACAAAAACACATTTTTTTCAGACCTGGACTTTTGCAGCTGTTTTAATTTCAGGGTGCTGATTACAAATCTGATCTCAGATTTGCTCTATCACGTCTCATTTTTATGCTATCGGTATACCATATTTTCATTGATTTTACGCGAAATTAACTCTGTCACTTATGATTGCAAGTTTTTGCGAGTCAGTGACTGCTTTTGTGTTAAAATATGGTGCTGTATTTTTAGGATAGTGTGTTTATAATATCATTTTATGTAGATATCCACATTTATTTAACATTTTTCTTCTGCAGTTTTTAATGAAAATACAATATTTGATATCTCAAAAACCCGATGTGATAGACAAAAACTGATGCCAGATTTGGAATCGGCACCCCAAAATTACCTTAAACCCGTTGGCATACCTTATGCCAGAAAAAGTGTGTTGACCAGTGTAATCTGCGTCATCAGTTGTCAACGTTTGGGCTGCTGCTGCTGCTGCCGCGTGCGAGCGGATGCTGACACGTGGCCGCCCCAAGAAGCACCGCGGCGCCGCTGTCCGCGGTGCTGAAAGTGCACGCGGTGATGACGCGGCCCCGCGCCACGGCCCCCAAGGCGGCTTCGATCGTCTCCTCGCGCGGCGATTGAAGTTCGCTCTTGCGCTGCGGCAAGCTGGTCACCCACCCCCTTCGTGTGCCGTGCCGGCCTTCGTAGGTGCTGCTGCTACTCGCGAACAGTACTTGCCCCCAACAGTCTGTTTGAGGCTATACGAGGAATCTTTGTCTTTGTGAGTGTGTGTGTTGTTATTTCTTTGATTGTGTTCGCTGTTATGATTTGTAAGTGATTTTTTTTTCTCCGGATCAGATCACCGCGTGAGTTCAACGTCAATGTGTGTCGTGCACCCTTTTACATCCGGCTGACAGAGGACACCTTCAAGCCTGTCGTGACTACATTGTCGCAATGTCTAACGTTAGTACGTGTCTACGTTTAACTTCTTTCGCACTGTACGTAGTCAACCACGCGAATTGGAGGTGCGGGGCGGGGGTGACAACAAAATAAACACACACACGCGTTAAAAAAAATACACGGTTTATCAAACAAATCTGTACGAGACTCAGCTCTGACAGATTTCACGCTGGCGTTGAAAACAAACGAACCAAGTCTCTCACTCCGTGATGAGAGCAAACGTTCGCGTGATAATGGAACGGCGCTGAACCCTTTTTTTTGGTGATGAATGTGGCGTTTAACCACGTTCATCATCGCCGTGGAAACCGAACATTGGCATGCACGCTGCGTCGTGGTCTCTCTCACGCACGCCCCGACGCTCTCCGCCGGCTGCGAGGTGACGCCTTCCTGCTGTCTGGAAACGTTTTTGCAATTATCAAGATGCGGGGGGGGGGGGGATAATGTTCTTTTGCAAAGAATAAAAAAAATCTACTTTCCTGTAGTTAGCACATTTTTAAATTGTCATTGAAATTATTAATTTCATTTACCCGCTGACATTATTTGTGGACCACACGCGACATTCCCTTCCCGTGGGCTTCGAGGAGGCGCCGTACCCTAGCTTGCCAGGAGAATGCGGTACAGCGAAATAAATGTCGATTCCACCTGCTCCGTCCGTATGAACTATAATATTTCCCCCGCGACTGTGTGGGTTTTCACTAAATGCTCCGGTTTCCTCTGAAATGTAAACATTCATTGACTAGTTTAATAACACCTTCATAGAGAGAGGGCCGCAGAGCTTGGGCAGTTGTTGGCACCGGCTCATTGCGTTGGCTGCCTTCCTGCTCGTCTGTCGTTCCTCGCCTCGCCTCTGAGTCATCCTCTCTCTCTCCCTACGAGAGTGATTACTCATGGCCAAGCGAGATAACCAAACAAGGGCCGGTGCTGTGGCCGTTTTCATGTTTTTCAGCGAGACCGGCAGTGGTAATCGCGTAACGACCATTGCCTCTAGTGAACGTGAAGACCCCCCCCCCCACCCTCAAGTCATGAGCGTGCGTGGCGACCGCTCGCATTCCCAGCGTCGGCTGCAGCTCGCTGAGCCGCCAGCCGCGTAATTTGGCCGCCTATTCTGCCCATCGGCGGCGTGGGGTTTCACTCGCTCCGCACTGCCCTCACTCATCCCCCCCCCAACCCCATCTCACCCCCCTCCCCAAGTAGGAGCGGCACAATGTCCGGAGCAGCCGAGCTCGTCGGGTCTCCGCGCTGCCCCCTGCGTCGCTGATTTTAATTTACAGCCGGAACCCGGGGGAGCGGTTCGACCCCCCTCCCATACTTCGCTCCGACGTCACATTGCGGTGCCCCGCGGGAGGCCGAGTTATCTGCTAAGCGTGGATGCATGGCGGGCAAATTGTTCGTGACGGTGGTGGGATTGTTTTGTCTTTTTTGTCTTTTGCCTCCTCTCTTTCAGGGAGTGAGCGCCCCTCTGGATTGCGAGAGAGCATCGGATCGCCGCCGGGGAGGCATGAGCCCGGCCCAGGCATCGCAACCCAAGCCACCGCTGTTTTGGTGACGAAGCGATCGCCCTCACCACAACGGTCGCTGCCTAATATCCCACGAAGGTTTTAGCGAGCGACGCTCGGGAAAATCAGCCTCAGAACCACCGCTCGGTCGACAAAATTCACGTAACTTTACCGGCGGCTTGAAACTCAATTGCGGCGGCAGATCAACTGGAATCTCGGCCAAGCCTTCGTTTAGACCCGTTAGCGAAAGCATCGGAAGAAAAAAAAAACCCCATCTCGATCCGTCGAAGTAACGAAGGCCTCGGGCACGGAGGGGCTCGTCATGGAGGAGGCGAGGGACCGTCCCGCGTTCCTGCAGGGGGCGCGCGACATCGCACGCGAGGTGAAGCGGCAGGCGGCCAAGAAGGTCGGCCGCGGCTCCGACCAGATCCAGGACCAGTACACGCGGCGCTCGTACTCGCGCTTCACGGGCGACGAGGACGACGACGAGGACGAGGACTGGAGGGCGGACGCCAGGGACGCGCGCAGCGACGGGCGGCCGCCTCCTCCCGGCGCGAGGGGGGACAGCAACGAGGAGGGATCGAGCGATGCCACGGAGGGGCACGACGATGAGGCGGACGTGGAGGGATACGAGGGGGAGTACCAGGGAGCCTCCGACGGGGTCAAGGTCGCCCACGCCACGGTAGCGAAGTCGCGGGCGCTGATGGCGTGGAGTTTTTTTTTTCTCCGGATCCTCCGGTTTTTTCCCCCCCGCCACGTGGTTGAGCCGTCATTTGTGGCCAGGTCGCTTCTGAAAAAAACAGCTGGATAGCTCAGTGGGCCTTACCTGGTGAAGTAAAAAAGTAATGGTGAATCACCCCCACCTCGGCTGAAGGGGCTTTCACACACAAAGCATCCGGTGCGGTGGGTAGTGAACATCGCCACGAGGGAGACAAAAGTTGCTACTCACGAACAGCACTTGCTCCTACAAGTCTGCTAAGGCTATACGGGGGGTCTTTGTCTTTGGTTAGTAAACTGCACTGAAAACCCATTACGCAAGTTTGACTCCAGGCCACGGCTATCATCAATTTCATATATTCATAAAGGTCCTGGGTCGCTCTTAGGTTAACTCAGCCTCAAATGAGTACCTGGTGCAGTGTGTAAGCATCGGCACTGGGGAGACAAAGGCGACTGGGCGTGGTGTTGGCCACCCACCCCCTTGTGTGCCATTCTGGCCCTTGCCCCAAAAGACATGTATAGGTTGTAAGGGTATCTTCGTCTTTATGTGCACAAGACAAAAATCCCCCGTATAGCCTGAACAGACTGTTGGGGCAAGTGCGGCACACGAGGGGGTGGGTGGCCAACACCACACCCGGCCGCCTTTGTCTCCCTAGTGCCGATGTTTTACACACCGGACCAGGTACTCGTTTGAGGCTGAGTCGACCTAGGAGGGGGGGCAGGACTGGTTAAAATAATCGTCACTGATGTTGGCCGTGAGCGGGAATCGAACTCGGATCACCGGGCTCGTAAGCGCAGCACGCTTACCACCGCACACACACACACAACACACACACGCGTACAACACACACGCGCACACAACACACACACACACATCAAATACAGCGTCCTCTTACTTCCCACAAAGCCCCTTCTCATCTGTGGAGCACGGTTGCCCCCTTGTCGGCATACGCGTGCAGGAGCCGAGCAAGAGCGCGTCTTGGGACACGGAGGCGGGCAGGCGGAGCGACCGCGAGGAGCTGTCGCAGCAGTACGAGCTCATCCTGCAGGAGTGCGCCCACGGCAAGTTCCAGTGGAGCCTCTTCTTCACGCTGGGCCTGGCGCTCATGGCTGACGGCGTTGAGATGTTCGTCGTGGGCTTCGTCCTGCCCAGCGCCGAGAAGGACATGTGCCTCTCGAGCCAGAACAAGGGATGGCTCGGTGAGTGAGCGTAGAACCCGCCGGAAAGGTGTTTTTGTTGTTGTTGTTGTTGTTAGAGGAGCGAGGCAGTATGACAGGTGAAGGCTTCCGTTGAGGTCGTCAATTTTGGCCCTTTCTGGGCGCCCCCCACCCCCCGCCCCCCACCCCCCACGTGCCCTCCACACACAGATGTGCGGCCCTGGGAAAGTGCTCCACTGCTGCGATGCAGCCACGCAGCTACAGACTACGGCAGCAGCGATTTACCGTGTCCTGCCCTCACCTGCCTAGTTGTTAAATTGTCACGATTCAGGGTAACGATTTGATTAAAAAAAAAAATGTGTTTTATTCTTTACTACTATTATCTCGCAGCTGTCAGCTTGATGAAAACCTTTGCACGTGACATATACATTGTAACACGCGTGTTGTATACCTGTCAACCCCTTATCAGTGCCCTGCCTTATTATAGATCAATTCAGACCTTACTGGTCACCCCGTGCCCCCTTACAAATCTCAACGTTCATCCTACAAAGTCCCATCACAAGGGAGACACACAAACAAATAGACAATGTTTTCATTTTGCCCGTTTTGAAACGGCTGTACGCCGTATGGACCTGAAAACTCAATTTCCCTGCACAAGAATACGGGGTAAACCGTACGGGTTTGACAGCGATGGTGTTGAAGTCTTTCTCTTCGGCTGTGCCGTGTGGCAACATCCACCACCGCCACCACCACCGCCACCACCACCACCGCCACCACCGCCACCACCGCCACCACCACCACCACCACGACACCTTCGCCCCGGGGTGCCGCGTGCCCCCTCTCTCATCATCGTGCAATTTACACGTCACTCACCGGCAGGCCGCTTTTAATTGCCGGGCTGCGACGAGCGCGAACAATTATAACGTCTGGAATTTCTGATTTATAATAATGGGGGGGGGGGGGGGGTGCGTTAATCGCTAATCAGTCACGCATTATGTCGGGATCAAAAAGGCGCGGGCAGCTTTGAAACGATCCTCCGTCGTTTTAAACAATGGCTCGGGGGCTTTGTAATTGCACGGTGCCACAGTGTTGACCGAGTGGGAATTCACGCGACGTCGGACGGATGATTCACGCGACGGGGGACGCACGTAGCCTCGGTGGAGGGGGCGGGGCAGGTGGGGGGGGGGCATCGATGGAACGCTCTCGAGGTAACCGAGAGGCTCGGGCGAGCTCAGAGGGCTGAGCTGGCAAAGCTGAGATTCCGGGCCGAATGCCACGTGTCGCCCTCCTGGGAATAAACCGGGTTCTCAAGTGTACGCCAATTGATGGAGATGTCTTAATCACTTTTGGCTGTATTGCATGAAATCCATTACGGTGCGCGCACGTGTACGCATGTGTAAGGAGAGCGGCGGCTACCTTACACAATGCACTGCGCTACGAACCCGGCCACCCGAGTTCGATGCCCGCTCATGGCCGGCACCAGTGACAATTATATTATTGGAACCGGTCTTGGGCCTCCCCTAGCTCGACTCAGCCTTCAACTGAGCACCTGCCGCGGTGTGTAAACATCGCGACTGGAGAGACAAAGGCGGCCGGGCGTGGAGCTGACCACCTACCCGCTTTGTGTGCCGTGTTGGCCTTCACAGCACTTATCCCAAGAGTCTGTTAAAGCTACACGGTGGATCTTTGTCTTAGTTTTTGTCTTGCGTGTGTGTGTGTGCGTGCGTGCACCAGGCGGATTCGTGTATGTGGGGATGATGCTGGGCGCCGTGTTCTGGGGCGGCCTGGCCGACAAGATCGGCCGCCGGCAGTGCCTCCTCATCTCGCTCTCCTTCAACGGCTTCTTCACCTGCCTCTCGTCCTTCGTGCAGGGATACGGCGCCTTCCTCTTCTGCCGCTTCCTGTCGGGCATCGGGTACCGCTCGCTCCCCGCTCGCTCCCCCCTCGCTCCCCGCGCGCTCTCCGCTCGCTCCCCGCTCGCTCCCCGCTCGCTCCCCGCTCGCTCTCCGCTCGCTCCCCGCTCGCTCCCCGCTCGCTCCCCCCTCGCTCCCCCCTCGCTCTCCGCTCCCCGCTCGCTCCCCGCTCCCTCCCCCCTCGCTCCCCCCTCGCTCTCCGCTCGCTCCCCGCTCACTCCCCCCTCGCTCTCCGCTCTCTCACCGCTCACTCCCCGCTCGCTCCCCCCTCGCTCTCCGCTCGCGTTCACTGGAAACAACACGGGGACAGGGACGGGCACATATAACGGGGCCGGGGGGGGGGGGGCTTGCCTTAATCGTGGCCCCGATTGCCGTGCAACGCCACGCGACTGGAGCGGCCGTTGTGTGTCGGCGCGCCGTGTCGAGCGTGCGCGTCTGTTGGCTCGCTGCGCCCCACCAGGATCGGCGGGACGGCTCCGGTCGTCTTCTCGTACTTTGCGGAGTTCCTATCGCGCGAGAAGCGGGGCGAGCACCTGAGCTGGCTGTGCATGTTCGGCATGATCGGAGGCATCTACGCGTCGGCCATGGCCTGGGCCATCATCCCGCACTACGGTAACGCACGCCGGCGCACAGCACCACCTGTCCAACGCGTTGCGCAGATCTCCTCAAGCTCAGTTGCCTCCGACTGGCACGGTTGGCTACGTAGGATGCGAAATAAGTTCAACACGCATGCGTGTAGATAACGAAGTCAAAGTCCCCCCCTCACCGCCCCCCTCCCCCCTCCCATATAGCTGACACATTTGTGGCTGGGATTAAAACCCAGGTGGCAGGGTTTATAATGCAGTGCACAAACCGCTATGCCGTCTCTCTCCACGGGGGGACAAAGATCCCCGGTATGATGCTAGTTTTCATTACTGGCGAAACGAATTGTAAATGTTGTGGATTTACTCTCCAACACACCGGTGTGCTGTACTAGTAACGAATTGGCATATTTTGTGTTTACGTGACAAACCTTACTAATTGGCTGTGTCGGGTGGTGGCGGGTTTAATGACACGTTTATATTTACGCGATCTAACCCCCAAAAACCTCCCATGGATAATTTTGGTCGCAGAAGCCTCCCGCCACGTGTTAAACTGTTGGGGGCAAGTGCTGTTAGCGAGCGCCTGTGAAGGCCTCGCGCGGTGCATGGAAGTGGGTGGTGTGGCCAGCAAGGTGCTCGCTTAAGGCTAGGGAAGACCGAGGACCGGTGCCGAATGCTTTGCCATTGATATTGGCCATGGCCGGAATCAGATTTTGGGGGCCGCCAAGTTCCGCAGCGCGGTGCCCTCGCCTCTAGGGCTACCCGCCCGCGCCCTGCCCCCACCCCCGACACGCGCACAGCCCCATCCACATAACGCGCGCACAGTCCTAAACAGGTGCGCGCGCACTCCAGCCAACGTGTGCGCGGTCTGCGCAGCGCCGCATTCCCTGCCGTGAAGCCCCCTCGCCCGGTTGTGAAAAAAGCGCTCGGCCGAGGTGTCGTGGCGCTCAGGAGCTCTAATTGAATCCACCTGGTCCTAAAGAGCGCCCCTTTTATTTACTTTCGGCTTGTCCCTAAACACTGCGGAACACCGACGGAACACAATTACCGGCCGTATGGATTTTCCCGTCTGCTCCGCGGATGTGATTATACGCCATCGATAACTTACGTTCAAGCCCGCGCGCCCGCGTGCGCCGCCGCTTTGCACGGCCCGGGGTAGAAGAGAGAGTCGGGAGAGGGCGACGCAGGAGGGGAGAGTAAAGGGAGTGCAAATGTAGAGAGTGAGCGATAGGCGCATGCTGGCTGGAGCTCCGCTGAAGTTCTCTTTGGCCAAGGGCCGAGCGGCTTGACGGTGGAGTGCAGTTGATAAAGCGTCTTCTGCGTGGGGGTGGTTTTTGTTGTTGTTGTTCGCATGTGCGCCGTTAGAACGTCCCTCCGTGTGTAAAACCGGCTGTGATGGACGCGGCCGGGTTTAGTGAAAGGAGCCGCCGTAAACTGATCCGTTGGGCGTTCTCATCCGCAGCCGGGAGAAAGTCCAATGGTCTCGGATCTGGTGGCATTGTTGGGGCACAAAGCGGGGATTAGGATGAGGGGCGGTGTAGTCAGTGAATTAAAGGTTGAATCGTGGCGTTCGCACAAAAGGTGGACATTGAGAAAGGGCAACGGTGTTCGGAGACAGTGGGCAGCACTCGCGTGGTCACCAGGGTCTGTCCCATCAACCGCCTGCCAGCGGCTAACCTTCAACACTTCACGTGGCCTCAAGGTGCACATAGCCTGGCACAAGCGCCGTGGTTATTGTTGTTGTTATGTGCACGTACGTCGCGTGCGTCTGCGCGTGCGTGGTGCATGTGTGGTGCGTGCGTGTGTGCCTGGTGCGCGTGTGGTGCGTGTGCGTGGTGCGTGGTGCATGTGCGTGGTGCATGCCTGGTGCGCGTGTGGTGCGTGTGTGCGTGCGTGCAGGCTGGAGCTTCAGCATGGGCTCCGCCTACCAGTTCCACAGCTGGCGCGTGTTCGTCATCGTGTGCGCGCTGCCCGCCGTCTCCTCCGTCGTGGCGCTCACCTTCATGCCCGAGAGCCCGCGATACCTGCTCGAGGTGGCGCCCCATCCCCACTCCCCCCCCCCAACACGATCGTTTCTTTGTCTTCTGTATTTTTACTCTCGCTGCGCCGTGATGATGCCCCCCCACGCCGGCACTTTCGCAGGGGCAGCGCGCGTGGTCCCTGGAGCGTGCGGCCCAGCCAAGAGATAATTTTCAAGGCACTTCTGAGAAATCCTTCGAGTGGCATTTTGATCCTTTACACCAGGGTCGAGAGAACGCTTTACTCACTGAGGACCAAGTCTATCGGTTTCTATCTAAGTCCATGGGTAGTTATGTAACTCAATCGGTCTCTATGTGAGTCTATGGGTAGCGATGTAAGTCAGTGGGTCTCTATGTATCTCAGTGGGTCTCTACGTGAGCCTGTGGGTCTCTATGTAAGTCCATGGGTAGTTATGTAACTCAATGGGTCTCTATGTGAGTCTATGGGTAGTGATGTAAGTCAGTGGGTCTCTATGTATCTCAGTGGGTCTCTATATGAGTCTTTAGGTCTCTATATAGGTCTATGGGTAGCTATGTAACTCAATGGGTCTCTATGTGAGTCTATGGGTAGTGAAGTAAGTCAGTGGTCCCTATTTAAGCCCGTGGGTCCCCGGTAATCGGGCTAAGAAATCGTTTATTTTACACCGGCAGATGAAAGCGCGTTGCGACCTCAGGGAATCTCGGCGGTGTTGGCGCAGTGTGCCTCAGCTGCTGCCCCCGCGGCTGGCCACCGCTTCAGCTTTGTTGGACGAATCGGTGTTGCGGGGGCGCTCTGCCACTCCTGCTCATCGATTGGAGCCTGTCGGCGGGGGGGGGGAGGGGCGGTAAAGGGTCTCAGACAACGGTTCAATTTACGCGACACAATTTGTGGATGGGCGAGTCAGTCCGGGGTCCTGCCAGGCGATCACGGTTAATTGGGCAATCAATCGCCCTTGGATGGGGAACGACGTGAATGGTCACACCTGGCGCTGCCGCATCACAAATAGACACTTGCCCCCTCTCGCTCTCTCCCCCTTTAACAATTTCCCACCATTCCGAGACGCATGCAAGTTGCAGGGTGAGTGTGTGGGTGCCCCGTTCACCGCTGAATCTCGGAACGTGTAAGCGGCTCAGCGTTACATTTATTTAGAGAGGCGTAGCACGATTTTTTAAGACGTTGTACTTACCGCAGAGAACGGTAGCGACATTATCGAGCTCTACGATAGCTGGCGCAAAACTGTGGCACACGCCCTCCCGCATGGCCTTGTGGGAGCCTCGGTACCAATAAACGTGTTGTCTATTAGTTTTTCTTCTGGTTCCGTTTTGATGATGTACACGTATGTACGTACGTCATCAGAACGTGCACGTACGTCATCGTAACAGGAAAGGGTTAAGTGCCAAATGTAAGAAAATAGCGTCTGTTACTTACTCATTGTATTCTTTAGCTTGTCCCGCAAGATTTTATTCGAATCGTGTAATCCGTGTTTTGTCGA
Organism: Lampetra planeri; assembly: GCF_965212315.1. Taxonomy (NCBI): domain Eukaryota; kingdom Metazoa; phylum Chordata; class Hyperoartia; order Petromyzontiformes; family Petromyzontidae; genus Lampetra; species Lampetra planeri. The sequence goes on along the minus strand of NC_136145.1, from coordinate 1,537,021 downwards.
GAGATGAACAATCCAGACTGGTGCAGCGCCTTGTGTTGGAGAAAGCCCTCACAGAAGCGGGTACCACAGAACAGACGAGTGGTCCACAACTGGGGAGGCGATGCATGTCCCCACACACGCACGCTGCTCCGGAGAGAAGTGATCGTCGCCTGACAGTCGAACCAATCGTTTTAATTCTCAGAGACATAATTTAGCTCAGTAACGTGCAGAACCAAATTGAACATTATTGGACTTTTTGTTGTTGTTGTTGTAGTCTGGTCACCGATTTGACGCGGCTGAAACTCGGATTCGGATTTGAACTTATGACCTCAACCGTGCCGGTCGTCGCTCGCTGTTTGTAATGAATTATAACGATGAATATAAAATTATTTCAATCATGAGATGGACGGCATGCGGACATTTACGACGGAACAACCTGAATTTGTTGCAAATATTGAGCTTCTCACTGCAGCTTGTGTGTTGCTGGAGCCTCGAGCGCGCAAGGGGTTAACACCTCACAATCAGTAATCCACTCTCCTGTTCCCTCTCCTCTTAGTGTTCCGCTCTTTTCAGGGCGGCTCAGGAAATTGATGTTGCAAATAATTACGTGTTTGCCTCGGCAGTGCCACGTTCAAGCCTTTTAACAATTATTGATTTAGCTCTAAATGTTGCAGTCATTATTGTTTGCTACGCGTAAAGGTTGTTCCAAATTGCTTTGAACACCCGCTGTTCCCGTGGGTGAAATGGACATGTGTGTACGTATGTTGAACTTCTTTCGAACCGTACGTAGCCAACCGTGGAAATCGGAGGTGCGGGGGGAAGGACAAGAAATTGAACACAAAAAAGCAGTTCTAAGGAAATGAGTTTTCAATCTAGATTTCAAAGTGTAAAGCTCCAGTTGCTTCCTAATATCGGACGGAAGAGCATTCGAGACGGACGCAGAAGTGTATCTGAAAGCATGCAATGCGGCGGCCATCTTTGTTCGACGGTTAGTCAAAATCCGCTGCTGCTGCGAGGATGACCGGAGTTTGCGTGATGATGGTTCATGCTCCTCGATGAGATCAGCGAGCAGGGTGCAGGAGGAGGACGGTGGGTTAATATTATAGATCGTGGCACCCAGAGGTCGGTGAGCCAAGGTGAAGAGCCAATCCAAAACTATAAAACTATATTTTATTGAAAACTATTTTTTTATTTTACCAGCTAAGGCCCACTGAGCTATGTAGCACTTTTTCAGAAGCGACCTGGCCACAAATGATAGCTCAACGAAGTGACTCATCATGTGGCAATGTATAGCAGCCAAATAATCTAAACTCATTTTTCTAAATGTAGAGGGATAAACCGGAGGACCCAGAGAAAAATCCACGCGACCACGGGGAGAGAGACATGCAAACTCCAAATATACAGGCGTCAGGGTCGGAATCGAACCCACGACCTTCTGCATACCAGGCAAGGGAGTTAACATCTCGCGAATGCGGGCGTCCCTGACGGCGAAGATGAGGCTGTAAGCGTGGTCCTTGCCGGACTTGTTGAATACGTAACCAGGGGAAGATCTAAAAGCCAGTTTGAACATCCCAAGTTGATTTCGTGTGACCAGGCGAAAACGCAAGAGACCAGGATTATTAGCGTCTCATTTGCCGAAATTACAAAAGCCAAAACACGGATGGTTGGGGGCGAGCTGCCATCAGTGGGATTGGTGACCTCTTCGGATTTACTTTGACCTCTGTGCAGGTTACGGTTATTCACCCGGCAGAGATTTAATTTGCGCGGAATTTATGATCCTCTGTCAATGTGGATTGTGGGGGAGTAATAGACAACTTTAAAGACAGTTTCACCACAGAAATCACATCCACTATCACACCTCCGGTTTAGCGCTGTTGACTACGTATGGTGCGAAAGAAGTTCAACATCTTCTTGGTTCTTTCGGTAAAGTCACGTAGAAAGGAAGTAATAAAATAATAAAAAATAAAACATAATAAAATAATTCTCACGACGTTTCGGCCACAACGCAAGCAGCCGTCCTCAGGTGAAAACCAGGTCTGAATTCAGACGCTGTCACCTCGACAGACCTGGTTTTCACCTGAGGACGGCTGCTTGCGTTGTGGCCGAAACGTCGTGAGAATTATTTGATTATGTTTTATTTTTATTATTTTATTACTTCCCTTCTACGTGACTTTACTGAATAGAACCAAGAAGATGAATCCCTGCAGTCACGAAAGCTTTAAATCGAAAATTCAACATCCATAATCTATGCCTAGAGCTTGCTGGCTGGCTGCTGGCTGGGTTCCTCTCCACCCCAACGATAACTGTTGGTAGTGGATGTCGTTGGCCGTTGCCACCGAAACTAGCTGGGTTAGCTGGCCAAACGGAGTTTTCCGTGTAACAAATAAGTACTGAATTTAAGGGGTGGAACAAGTTCGGGAGATATATCATAGACGGCGACACCGAAGAGGTCGGAGTAACAAATACAGAAGACTGACACACGTTCATTATTTTACCAGAATATTCTTTGAATCCTAGAGAACGTAAAAAAATAATCACGGTACATATTATCTTGCCATTTTACGACGTAACAAAGCGTATTACTTTTAGTGCTCCGAGTACAGGAGGTTTGTGAAAAGAGCATGAACATTTCAGCTGTCTCTTATTTTCCGGTGCAGAGCAAAGGGTTCTCTCCTCCTAAAAAACACACATGATTCGGTCCGACGGGCCTAATAAGGCCCTTCTCGACCATGTTTACCCAGCAGCATTTGTCAAAGCAAGCAAACCGTGGACCGCTTTTGATTTTCTGAGCCTCATCGGCAGAGGTGTCACCTCTTGAAACAGAAACCACTGCATTGCCCCAACCCTCTAGGGCCTAGGCAATCAATCGCGTAGACTGCCATGATGCCGGTGTGTCACTGCGGCGCCGTGTGCGTGCGTTCCAGATGGGCAGGCACGACGAGGCCTGGATGGTGCTCAAGCAAGTCCACGACACCAACATGAGGGCCAAGAAGCAGCCTGAGAAGGTCTTCACCGTAAGTGACCCCCACCCCCAAGTGCTGTCGGCGAGGACCGATTTGAGGCCGGCATGGCACACGAAGTGGTTGGGTGGCCAGAACCGCAGCCCGGCTACCTTTTGCCTCCCTATTGGCGACGTTTACCCATCGTGCCAAGTACTCATTTGAGGCTGAGTCGACCCAGGGGAGGCCCAGGAGCGGTTCAGGTAACCGAACTCGGGTCGCATCGCGCCCAGCCACTACGCAACCGTTGTCCGATGCACGCGCCCAGCGCAGCCAGTTCCAAAGAAATGCGTTTTCAATTAGGTTATTTAAAAGTGCACAGCTCCCGTGGCTTTCTAATATCAGAAGGAAGAGCGTTCCAGACGGCCGCAGAGCCGCATCTGAAAGCGCCGCGCAATTCCGTCCGACGGTTACCTAATTACTCCACGTATGGGCCTTGATTAATTGACGTACAGCAGTTTATATAATTCGGATTCAGTGTGTCAAATTACAGCGCATCCCCCGCTGCACGAGGGCGCACCACCACCCCTCCCCCGCGCTTCGTGCGGCGGTCACTTTGCCAGAGCGGCCGCTCGCCTCGTCCCGCTAATGGGGGTCACGGCGAGGTCGCAGCAGCCTCATCTTTTTTCATTCGTTTAGCTCAAAATCAATTTATCGGTCGTCGCTGGTGATGCACGATGCCGAGGGGGAGGTGGGGGGGGGGCCTGTAAATATTTGTACCATGTACCGTCCCGGTGTTTATTTTTAGTTCACCGAGGGCTACATCGTGCGAACGCTCATTTAGTGACGTCGCGGCAAGCGTTAGTCATGAGAAGGGGAGAGTGCGCGCGCGCGCCGAGCTCACAGCGCTCGGAGAGGAATACAGCCTCCAATTAAATACAACCTCATGCACAGCCCTTTTGTCCATCCACTGCTGGTCAGTGCTGGTTGGTAAACGCAGGGAAGCACAGACGGTACCATACGTGTCTTTTTACACTGCCCTCTGCTGACCGCCACGTGGCACAGATTCCCCACGGGCACTATCCGTGCTCTCGAACCTGCTTAGCGGCACCGCTGTAGGCGCCGCGGTTGCCCGCACAACCCCAGGCACGTGGCACGATCGACAGGAATGCCGATCGTGCCGTCAACGGAGCCTTTGAATGCGCAGCGGCGCAAGGGCAGTCCGATCAGCGCCCAGTCGGTAGCCGTACGATCGTCGTGCGGTGGAAACTCGTCTCATGCGCCTCCTGGGAGCCGCTTGCCTCCGGTCGTTTGCGTGCAGGCACGTGGCCGAGGCTGCGAGCACGTGGCCGAGGCTGCGCGTGCGTGGTGGCTGCGCGCACGGATGCGTGCCTCTCAGCAGCGTGCGCACGCTCTCGTGGTGCAGGTGACCCAGATCAAGATGCTGAAGCAGCAGGACGAGATGGTGGAGATCGAGACGAGCACGGCCATCTGGTACCGCCGCTGGATCGCGCGCGTCCTCTCGCAGCTCAAGGCCGTGAGTCGCACGCGGTCGCCCCGCCGTGACCTCCGGGTCTGTCCTCGGTGACCTCCTCTCGGCGAGCCTTCGACACCTCGCGTGTCCTCAAAGTCCACCAAGCCTGGCGCAAGCGCCGTAGGGACGTGGCCGTCCACTTCAATGGCGAATGTCAGCTGTTGTTGCTATTGTTGTTTTTGTGTGGTTATCATCAGTCCGTTTGTTTACACGGGAAAGTCCCAAGACTGTTTTTCATAAGGGTCCTGACACGTTTTAACGATAGGAGGCTGCTACGATCACCGTATGTCATACAAATCAAGTAATTTTTCTAATTCGGACCACGACGACGGCACACAATGGCTGGACTCTTGCAAATGAGGTCACAGGGTCTTCTGACATCCGCCATGAAGCAGACGGCGTGTACTTTCGTGGTCAATACAACACCACCGCCGAAGCCCCGCCGCCGTATTAATCGGGGCGGCCGTTGTACTTCGAACCGTCAACCTCTGCAAACGAGCGATGGAGCTTGCTTACTGTGGGGCCGCGTCACCATGCACTGCAGCAGCAGCAGCAGCAACAACTCCGAGTAGAGCCGGGCTATCTGACTCTATAGGCCAGCGGGTCGGCAACTGAATAATAAGCCACTTGTGTTCGAATTCGGTAAGAAACGCACAATGCATGTGGTGAATACGAGACGTGGCCCTTAATAAACAGCGTCACGAAGCAGGCGTTAAATAGCTGTTGCGAGAACATTGCTCCCAGGACAAAAGCTCCTTTCTTCACCCGGCCGTGCGGATAAGGAACGCTGCCTCCCTCAACACATTGTCGGCGAAATCACCGATTCTGGTCTTCAGGCCTTCACCGAGCTCACACACACACGGGGCATCTCCTAACTTCGCCGCACGCCGTGTCGGGACTGAGCCCTTGACCTGCAGTGACACCAATGATTACGCCGATTAGACATACTAATGTCTGAAATGGCCAATAAAAAAATATAAATAGATGATTCTATTGGCGGTACCCTGGGGTACCAAATTATACAAAATGGCCGAGGCAATTAAATGTTTTATTTCTGGGACACTTTGTTTCCAGGGGTGTACTTCACTCCGCGACTGGGGTACCAATCAATCCGAAATCAGTGCCACACTCCGCGATGTCGAAACGCAGCGAGGACGATTGCGCTGAAACCCTGAACGCTCGCGGTATGCACCATAGTGCATCGTGCACAGCTCGTCGAGATGAGTCGATTGCCGCATCGCCGACCATCAACAGACTAAAAATTACCGCATCACGGACAATACGTGAGAGCCGGGCTACTATGGTACCCCGGGGTGCTGCCGTGAGGCTCAGATAAATAAAACATAAAAAATGAACAAATAAATGCGGCTCCGTAGCTGCAGGCTGCCGAGCCCTGCTTTCGCCATCGATTAAACCCTGACTCATCGGACGATGATAAAATATATCTATATACGACGGCAGAGTATTTCCGCGGCTGTGCTGTTGCGCGCGCGTTGCTCGGCGCGATGTCCGACGTTTGGCCCCCGCCCCCCCGCACAGATTTGGCGCACGCTGAAGCAGTGCTTCGAGCCGCAGCTGAAGCGGACGATGATGCAGCTCGTCGCCGTGTGGCTCCTGCTGTCGTTTGGGTGAGAATTCCACGTCTATTCTGTTTCTTTCTATTTTACCAGGCAAGGCCCATCGAGCTACACAGATCTTTTTCACAAATAATAGCTCGGCGAAGCGGCTTATCGTCGTGTGGAAATTTCTAGACGCCAAATACTCTGAACGTACGTTGATTCTAAACGTGGAAGGAAAAACCGGAGGACCCGGAGAAAAATACACGCAAACACGGGGAGAGAGAGAGACACGCCAACTCCAAATATACAGGCGTCAGCGTCGGGACCGAACTCCCAACCTCCTGTACATGAGGCACGGTAGTTAACATCTCACCGCCGTGGCTGCTACCACCGATGATGATGATGAGTCTCTACAACAACGAAACGTGCTTGCGGAGAGATTGAGGGGCCCTGGTATCGCGCGCACACCCCGAGGACACGCTGCCCACTTTGCCCCGCACCAGGTACTACGGGCTGAGCGTGTGGTTCCCCGAGATGATCAAGCAGCTGCAGGCCGACAACTATGCGTCGCACCTGAAGGAGTTCGACAAGGAGCGGGTCACCGACCAGACCTTCAACTTCACGCTGGAGAACCAGGTTCACCGCGACGGGGAGTACATCAACGACCGGTGAGCACGTGCTTGCGTGCGTGGGGAGTATATCCTTGTAAGTGTGTGTGTGTTGGCCACGTGTGTGTGTGTGTGCATGGGGGAGCTAAGTGGTCTCGCCGAAGACCGGTACCAGCGGTGTGAAGATCGGCCTTTGTGGAGGAGGCTCGTGAAGGACGCTACCGGGCAGTTGGATGCAGTCGCCCTCCAGTAACCGCGGAGGGGAGAGGAGCGACGCTCACAACAACGAGCGGAGCGCGGGCGGCTAAAATACAGAAAGTTGGCACAGTAGGGGGCGCAGGTGGTGCATCGGCCAGTCATCTGAGTCAACCCATGGCACCTGGGTCTCTCCCATGACGTCCTGCCAGCGGGCGTGCGACACTTAACGTGGCCGTAAAGTGCACCTAGCCTGGCACAAGCGCCGTAGTGATGTCGCCGCCACTTAGTGGTGAATAGCGGTTGTTGTTGTCGATCACTCACAGTGGCTGCCCCTCTGCTGGAGGCGGATGCTATAGATGTTCGCTGTATGTGAATTGCCGTAGGTGGGCACTGTATGTGTACGATGCAGGTGGTTGCTGTATGTGTATGCTGTAGATGGATGTTGTAGGTGAATGCTGTAGGTGAATGCTGTAGGTGAATGCTGCAGGTGAATGCTGTGGATGGATTCTGTCGGTGGATGCTGCCCTGATCGCCTGTTAATGTGTTGGCCACTGGAGGCAGCGATTGTCCGCTTAGTGCGGGAACGATGCTGGAGTCTCACCCTGCTGAGAGCGCTCATTAAGATGCTCGGTTGCCCCGGGCCACTGTTGCCTAGGCAACTCAGCCCCTTCACCCCCCCTACCACTCCTCTCAAGCCTCCGACACACGTGCTCGGCGCTTCGATTTCGAACCCTCGGTGCGTTTTTTTTGCCGTGGGCGACTCGTTCCGCCTCGCAGGTTCGTCAAAATCAAGTTCAAGCACGTCATCTTCGAGAATTCCCTCTTCAAGAACTGCGACTTCGATGACATCACCTCCACGAACACGTTTTTCAAGAACTGCACCTTCATCGGCACCACGTTTTACAACACAGGTAGAGTCCCCGGGGGTCAGAGGTCGCAACCGGGTACCCGATACCCGTACCCTACCCGATACCCGGCTACCCGCACCCGGCCGGGTACGGGTACGGGTACCCGTTTGCGACCCTGGTGCGGCCGGGTACGGGTAGACCGTGAGTCACTGGTGAGTAACTGTTTGTCACTCATTTCCCAACGTCTTGTCTCTTCTCACAATTCAAGTTCCTAGAATCAACCCACCCACGCCTGCAACATGGCTTCATCCCAGAGGTCGCAATCAGGTACCCGATACCCGTACCCTACCCGTACCCAGCCGGGTACGGGTAGGGTACTGGTACGGCCGGGTACGGGTACGGGTACCCGTTTGCGACCCTGGTGCGGCCGGGTACGGGTAAGGAATCAAAACCCGTTTGCGACCTCTGCCGGGGGTCGCCCAGAACGGAACCGCAGAGCGCGCTGCAAAACAGCGGTGCTCCATTCGCAAATTTCGAGGAGATGAACATCGCAGCAGCAATGCACCACTCCATTACTCCTGACACAACCATCTCGCCCCACCACCTCGGTGTGGAAAAGTGAATGTCGTTGCTCTGCATCACGATCAGCCACGCGCAGAAGAGGAATGCCCCCGTACCTGCTATCCCCATCCAAGTACAGTTATACTCCGACGTACGTCTCCCCGTTTTATGTCGTTTCGCGAATACGTCGTCGCTTTATTATTCATGATCAACGTTTTTGGGTTAGATCGCGTTATTTATAAATGTGTCGTAACCCTCCACCACCCGACACGGCCAATCAACAAACAAGTGTCACGCTGACAAAAAACTAATAGTTCACTACTTTAGCCCACCGGTGTGTTGAAGCGTGAATCCACAACATTTACAGTTTTTTCAGTACGACGTTTCGCTGGTAATTAAATCCAGCATCATCGGGCAATTTGCCAGAATGGCGAATTGCTGATTGGCCGTGTCGGGTGGTGGAGGGTTACGACACATTTATAAATAACGCGATCTAACCCAAAAAACTTTATTATGAATAATATTCAGAGCTCTGATGAGATCAGGCGCATTCAGAGTGACTTGCTGATGAGAATACTATTTAGACTGCATTATAATAACTATTATTACCGTCCGGTGCCTGTGCTGCCTTAGATCTCTACGACTTCAAGTTCGTGAACAGCCGGCTGATCAACAGCACGTTCCTCCACAACAAGAAGGGCTGCCACATCGACTTCAGCAGCGACTACAGCGCCTACTGGGTCTACTTCGTCACCTTCCTGGGCACCCTCGCCGTGCTGCCGGGCAACATCGTCTCCGCGCTGCTCATGGACAAGATCGGCCGCCTCAACATGCTGGGTAGCGCCTCCAGCCGCCACCACTGCAGGGTTCACCCGCACCGCGTGTCCTCAACGCGGAGGTCGTCGTGGAGGGCGGGGGGGGGGCTGATGGTGGTGGCTATGCACGTGGCATGTGGCACGTGCTCTGGCACTGCGTCGGGGGGGGGGGGGGGCGAGGGTTGGCGGATCACCGCGCGAATGTCGGGAAACTCCCTTCCCGTCAGTGTCGACGAGGTTGCCCATACCCAGAAGCAAGCAGCGCTGCAGAAATGTTCCAAGTCGGTATGGGATAGAGCGTTTCCCCCTCGCATTTGTGTGGGTTTTCTCCAGGTGCTCCGGTTTTAGGCCCACATGGGAACACTCGTGAATTGGTCGATAACACCTTCATATGGTGTGCCATGGTGGCGAGATGTTAACTACCTCGCCTGGTATACAGGAGGTCATGGGTTCGAACCCGACCCTGACGCCTGCTGTGTATTTGGAGTTTGCGTGTCTCTCTGGCTATATAGCTCAGTGGGCCTTACCTGGTAAAATAAAAAAAAATAGTACACTATGAGACCTCCTTTACCAGTGTCAAAATATAGTAATAGGTTTTTACCCTTTCAACTGGTACAAAAACTGACACCTTTATACAAGGGATCATGTTTACAATAACCACAACACAAGCAGTCAAAATGCAAAGAAAAATAAACAACTCTGATAATGATATGCACTGTCCTTGAAGTTGATTGGTCCACACCCGAGACAGCTTTTCTTAGAGCCTAGTCTCCATTGGTGTTGGACCAAATGACGCCAAAAGACCTAGTCTCCATTGGTGTTGGACCAGATGACGCCAAAAGGCGTATTATTACAATAAAAATTGTTCAAATATATAGAGGACTGAAGATCTTGGGCAAGTGTTGGTGCCGGATCATTGCGTGGCTTGTCTGTGGTTCTTCCTCGCTCCTCTGCGTCGTTCTCTCTCTACGAGAGAGAGAGAGCGAATCCTGTGCACATTATAAGTTGACATTATTATCGTTACGTAAACATTGGGGGGTTTGTGTGTGTGAGTGTACCGTTTCCAACAAAGTAGAAAAACAGAACCAGGTTACAGGGGACGGCAGTGCCCGCTAGAGTCAAATGTGCCTAGAGGATCACCCGGCTCTCACTTCGTTGCCCCGTGTGCCAGGCGGCTCCATGGTGCTGTCGGGGATCAGCTGCTTCCTGCTGTGGTTCGGCAACAGCGAGGCGACCATGATCGGCATGCTGTGCCTCTACAACGGCCTCACCATCTCCGCTTGGAACTCGCTCGACGTCCTCACCGTGGAGCTCTTCCCCACCGACCGCAGGTGGCCTGCCATCGGCGCGTCGTCTCGCGACCCACAGGCGACGCCGTTGACGTTGTTGCCCTGAAACTCCCCACCGCTGGGACAAGGCCCTCCCCCCCCCCCCCTCCCTCCATTCTAACCCTCCACTCCTTCCTTGCCTCAGCTGCTCATGTCCGTTCGCGAGCTTCGAACTCTGCGATGTCGCCTGCCGCCCCTTCCGCTGTATCCCTCTGCTTCTCTTCGCTTCGCTCGTTCGCCACTCGAATTGAGTTAGTTCCCTCTCTCACCGCTCCTCACTCGTTCTCATGACTCCTCCACCGTCGCCGGCGTGACGTTGTCATCCTTGCGCGGCACACCTAGGCCACCAGAAACGGCTGGCAGGCACGGCTCGCCTTCAAGCCCGTATCACCCGGCGCATACAGCGCACCTGGGCCAGCACACCTCACCTGCTCTTGTCGTTGCTTCCGCGCTTGTGTCTGCGCCACGGTCAGGGCCACGGGGTTCGGCTTCCTGAACGCGCTCTGCAAGGCGGCCACGGTGATGGGGAACCTGATCTTCGGCTCGCTCGTCTCCATCACCAAGGCCATCCCCATCCTGCTGGCGTCCAGCGTGCTCGTGGCCGGCGGCCTCGTCTCGCTGCGGCTGCCCGACACGCGGAACCAGGTCCTCATGTGAAGCCGACGACCCGCGGGAGGCGAGAGCAGGGAGCGGGCGGGCGGGCGATCGCTCAGACACAAACCTGCAGCGTGATCTTGTGTGACGGGGCGGGGGGGGGGGGCGGTAAGGGTGGGGGGCTTATGATAACTTGGCGGGGGCGGGAAGGAGGTGCATGACACAGTCAGTGTCAAACAAACGTTCGATGCTAAACACAACGATTGAATGAATACGATTTGCCAAAATTTGGTCAATTGCTCACAGAGTTGCTGAATTGGTGAGACCAACCGGCAACGTCGCTCCCCTTGTGGCAGACTGGTGCCCACTTGGTGGCCGGTGCTGCGTTCACCCGGGGAGAGCTGCCACACCTACAGGGTAGTCCGTGGTCGGGGTGGTGGTGATCCGCTTGTGACCACCGTGCGTTCTGCTCTCACTCTCGCCCCCTGTGTTTGATACGAGGAGAGGCAATACCAACAGTTCTTGACTTGACTGTCACAATTTATAGAGGGGGCTCAGCCCCTCCCCCCTCCCCCGCTCCCCCCGAGACGCTGCCAGCCTCGCCGTGGAGCGCAGAGAGAGGCTGCGTCTGATGCTGGACAACCCCGAGCGAGACATTGATTCGCTCCGCTGTTGCTCTTCGCACGTTGTCGATAAGGGGGGGGGGGGGGCAGCGGAAGGGGGGGGGGAAGAAATCTTAAAAGAGTTGCAAATGCGCCCCGCTAGCGTGTTGTGCGTGCGTTAGCCAACACAAGCGTGAAATTGCATTTTTGTCGGTGATGTTCAGCACTCGGCGCCCACCTCTGTATTCGCCCTGACGACGCGCTGCTGCTCCAAATTATGACTACGGTTATTTTGGTTCGATCACAAAATGCCCACACGAATGCAAAGAGGCAGCGGGGTATATATATATATGTGTGTGTGTGTGCACGTACGGCGTTTGTCATAGGTGGTGGAGGTGCATCCCCTTGCTCACGGCACTGCTGCGGAAAGGGCATCCGCTAGAGGGAGCTACAGAGAGCCCTCCGAGAGGGTCGTTGGCCTATTATGAGAAGAGCTTTTCCCCGTTTTTTTTTCTGGCAACAAAACAGTTGCGTTAAGATGTTAAAACACCAAACTGAAACCTTTTACAATAAATCATGTCTGCATTAACCACAATACTTGTGGTCAGAATGCAAACAAATAACATACACTGATAATTAATATATGCACTGTCTTTGAAACTGAATGGTCCACCCGGTGGTGTTTTAACATCTCAACACTTAAAACATAATAAAATCTTAACACTTGTTTTGTTGCCTGAAAAAAAAGGGCGAAAACCTATTCTCATATTTCGGTACTGGCAAAGGAGGTCCCATGAAGTTGGCCTATTCTTCCACACTGCCCAGACAATATATACATATATTTACACACGTGCGTGTGTGCGGGTATATTTGTATTGTATATACAGAGGTCATTGCGTGGCTTAGGAATGGAAGTCAGTTGCAGGCAGCTTAGAGTAGACACACGTACAAAAACAAAGACAAAGATCCCCCGTATATCCTTGACATATTGTTGGGCAAGTGCTGTTCGCAAGCAGCCCCCTATGAAGGCCGGCACGGCACACGAGGGGGTGGGTGGCCAACACCATGCCCGTACACACACACATGCACACACACACATGCACACACACACGTGCACGCGCATACGCGATGGGTGGTCAAGAGTTCGTCCGCTGACCTTTTACCAGCCCCCCCCCCCCCCCGATTTCTCCCACACGCAAAAAAAACATTCCAATAAGAATTTTTGGCCAAATATTGCAATAACGAGGACCTTCTTTAAATTAAAAGTGCTGAGGCAATCGGCGAGGCTTTCCTTAATAGGTAGAGAAATAATATTGCCGTGTTTTTTTTTATCAACTGCCAGTGAGAAGAGTGGGTTCAATATGCAAGTAGGCGTTGTGCATCCGAGCGGGGGTGGATTCGCGTACGCCGCGTGGCAGACCGCTCGTTGATAGGCCGGGTCAGGGCCGGTTGGGGCCCGTTTGGGCCCCTGCAGACATCCGCTGACCAGTGCCAAAGGCAGAATCATGGCGCACGCATCTACCGCCAATGGCTGATAAGCACCCGGGGCCGCATCGTCTGCGATGAGTTCCGTCCAGTAGTTACGTTTACTGCATCAAACAAAAAAACAACAATAGAACTGGCAGTGTTTTGTAACGTTGCGAAGGAAAATTTTTTTTTTTTAAAGGAGAGCTGTTTTTTTGTTGTTGTTACCGTAAGAAATAGCCACGTCCGAAGCGAGAACGTTCGTGCTTCGTCAGATTCATATCGGCCCCGAGGATGAAGCGTGCGTGCGCGTGCCTGTGTGCGTAGTCCGACTGACTGCCGTGATCAACGTTGGCGTTTTAGATTAAATTGCCCCTCCCTGGCGTGCTTATCGGGGCCTTGCTAGTGCTATTAGTTGTACGTTATATTGAGTCTCCCGTCTCCCTAAGTCAACGAGTTAAAAGAGGAATATGAAATGCATACAGCTGGGTGTATACTAGGTAGTCAGACACTACCGTAACCAAAGCACCATTTTAAACCAAATGGGATTTTGTGAAAATTGCATCCCTCGACTGGATCTTTGCAGAGCGCATGTCCCTGGTGTCCAGGAGGTTCGGAGTTTTTTCTTTGATTGATTTCGTAGGTTTCTCTTAGGCTTGAGTCGACAGAGGTGGGTGGTGGTGGTGGGGGGGAAGACAAAGGCCCCTCCGCTTGTGTCGTTGAATTAATCTGCCGGAGCGAGGAGGGCTGGGTGCGTGAGCGTGCGACCCACCACGTGTTTACTGAGGACAGAGGACCGAACCGTGCGGAGAGAGGGGGCAGCCATCAGTTACTCGGGACCGGCGTTAAATTTGTTCACGAGACTTGTGTTTTGTTTTTTACTTAAGCCAATGATGACTGCGAGTGGATGAACATCATCGGGCGTGACGACGACGATGACGACTTAGCAACTGAAAACCCGCGACATGACTCGCTGTGACGAGACGAAATAAACTGGTCTGAATGAAGACGCAGACTAAGATAATACGATACCACTGGTCAACACACTTTTTCTGGCATAAGGTATTCCAACGGTTTTAATGTAATTTTGTGGTGCTGATTCCAAATCTGGCATCAGTTTTTGTCTATCACATCAGGTTTTTGAGATATCAAATATTGCATTTTCAATTAAAACTGCAGAAGAAAAATATTAAATAAATGTGGATATCTGCATAAAATGATACTATAAACACACTATCCTAAAAATACAGCACCATATTTTAACACTAAAGCAGTCACTGACTCGCAACAACTTGCAATCATAAGTGAGTTAATGTCGGGTAAAATCAATGAAAATGGGGTATGCCGATAGCATAAAATGAGATGTGATAGAGCAAATCTGAGATCAGATTTGGAATCAACACCCTGAAATTAGTCTAAAACAGCTGCAAAAGTCCAGGCCAGAAAAAAATCTTTTTTTTTGTTAACCAGTGTAATTCGTTGTTCGCGACCGCAGTGTGCCAAGCTGCAGCAAACATGATCATTCGTTGTGTGTGTGTATACTAGGCTCGCTGACCTGATAACATTGGGAGAGGGAACGTTGCCTGCTTCTCACAGCAAGATTTAATAAATCAGAGTGGGAGCTACATTTTCGGTTGATTTAGTAGACTAGACTTCGAGAATGGGTATATGAAATCCACGGACAAAGGCTACACTGCACAGGTTGTCGTCATCAGTTCGATTAAGACGAAAATGACAACAAATTCCGACTAAGTTAACACTGCCCGGTGCCTCCTCTTGTCTCCCGTCATTTCACCTCCTCATCAACTAAACTAAACATTCATTTTATTTTACCACTGAGCTATATAGCTCTTTTTCAGAAGCAAGCTGTCCACAACCGATAGCTCAAAGAAAGTGGCTTATCATGTGGAAATGCACTTCAGACTAATACTCTAAACGAATGCCCATTCTAAATGTGGAGGGTCAAACCGGAGAAAAGTCGAACCACGGGGATAACACGCAAACTCCAACTATACAGCAGGCGTCAGGGTCGGGGATCGAACCCACGACCTCCTGTATACCAGGCGAGGAAGTTAACATCTCGTCACCGTGTTGGCGTGGTCACCATTCGCCTTGCGAAACGGGAAGCACTTGAGATCCATAATAACGTAAAGAGCGCAGCCACCTTCAGTTACGTTGGGATGCATTTTGTGTTTTTGTTAAATGGACCACAGTGCTCACACATTAAGACCCTTGACCTTTGTAAGCGTAGCCCACGGCCCACAAGCACAAGCGATCTCAGTCCTAACGCAGCACAGTTTCAGCACAGCCTAGGGTTAGGTCAGGACCAATTTAATCTATCGGTGCACACACACGCTGCACCTCCGATTAGCGCGGTTGGCTACGTACGCTGCGAAATAAGTTCAACATACAGACCACGCCAGATGTTCCATTTTGTGTGGCCATGCCATCCGACTCGAGTTTATTAAGAAGAAAGCATAAATATCCAGGTGCCAAAAAAAATATTGACATCATTATTTATTGTGTAGTATATACTTGAAAATATATATCAGAGACATATATGGACGTTAATTCGGGAGAGAGGAATATGCACTTCGGAGAATAAATGTTTATGTTTGGTGTGGATCCAACGCTCGCGAGAGGCAGTGAGTCAAGGTGACTGACATTACGGAGTCGCGTGTGCCTCCAAGGCCCCATGTCCAAGACCAAACGCAGATCAACTGTTCTCAAAGGCACGCAACTGTGAATTCGCAATATGTCACGTAATACGATCGCAAGTAACTCCTGCATTCGTTTATGGCTTTTGTTGAGGATATTGATTCGTTCCGGGATGGAAGAGGGGTGGGTGGGGCATTGATGATGATGGTGCAGTTTTAATTGCTGTGGAACAACCTGAAGATTATGGAATGGCGGTGATGATCTGGAGCACCCATTCATCCTCCGTTGTGAAATTCCGTTCAGCAAGGTTAGTAGGATGACCTGTGCACTTACTCTTATGCCTGTCACCGAAATGCTGTTAATGAAGATGCCCGAACGAGATGGTAAAACAAACACAATTCTAGACACGATGAGGTGGGAAAACGAGGCCTGCGTCGGTCCGCAGGGGGAAACTCGTCAGGAACGCAACGCTCGTGCGGACGTTCCCGCGTTGAAGGGGAATGTTAGGGGGAGTCACTTTTAGTTTCGAGGGTGCAAAGGAAGAAAAAGTGTCGGGTGAAATTGACTCTGACTTGGAATTGCCCGAGGGACCAGTAATTTCTACTGCAATACAGAGGCGTGACTTGGAAACGTGTGGACATTTAATTCACGACTTTTTATTGGTCATTCTTAGATATTGTACAGTGTGAAAACGTGTACGATTAGTGTGCACTTTATTTAGTAATTATTTATTAGTTATTTATTTGCCCTACGTTCAGCGCCGTTGCGAGTGTTTGTGGCCCGATGTGGCTTTTAGAATTTGACAAAATAGCGGGCGTATTTCAGCCTGCTATAAAACAGTACATGCTACTCAGAGTACATCTAAACAATAATTGTAAAATATATATATATATACGGTACATACATATATATAAAATAAAAATTCTAAGACCTATATTAATATACATAGTAAAATAATTTTTAAAAAGCCTCGGCTCGATGTTTTTGCTTCACAGCAATAACGCTGGGGCGTGAAATGTCCCCTCCCCACCCCACCGTGTTATCCGTGTGCCGAGGCGACGCCTGGAATAAACCATTTTCCCACGCCACCCTCGAAAAGTCTTATCTCAGGCGGACCGCATCACCGTCAGCCGGGCAAGCTGTGTGTTGTCGACGAGGCTCAAACGGCTGATATTTAAATGCTCGGATCCCGCTTTAATTTGTTTTTCGTAGCCTCGCACGGCGTACTCGC
The DNA here is from genome assembly GCF_965212315.1 of Lampetra planeri. NCBI lineage: Eukaryota > Metazoa > Chordata > Hyperoartia > Petromyzontiformes > Petromyzontidae > Lampetra > Lampetra planeri. Next base: position 1,520,103 of record NC_136145.1, on the reverse strand, counting down.
TGGCTTGTACGCGGGGGGGCGGGGGGGAGATTTCCAGACGTAAAACTTCCCAACGATCGCACCTCCGGTTTAGCGCGTTCGGCCGCGGTACGGTGCGAAAGAAGTTCAACGTCAATTATCGCCGTTGCTTGGGGCCACTGACGAGGCCAATGCGCGCGCATTCGTGGACGCAGAGCCGCGGGAACTGCTCGCTGCTGCTCTGTCGGAGTGTCCAGCAAGTGCAGGAGCAGTCGACGACACGTCGGGGCAATGATCACGCCAACAGCCGTCGGCTTCAACGTCGCCGCCGAGAAAAGCATTTGCGATGGGGCAGCTGCGCCAACTTTGGTGCTGCAGTGGCGGAGAGTGGCGGTTTCGCCCGGCGAGTGAAGAGGAGAGTTTGTTTAATAAGCGACGACGATTGGTCCTACAGAGCGCAGAGCCCTCGGGTAGCAGTGTGATGATGTATCAATCCGTGAATTGACATTCCGCAGTAACCCTCCCACGCGAGCAGCGATGAGAGCTGTTCCACATCGAGGCAACCACTTCTCTTTTCGCATTAGGAAGCGGCGCGGCGAATATTTCCTGGCTGCGATTGCCCCAAAAATTGCCCTGGTGCACCGTGACCCCTGTAGACGCGACCGCGTTGGCGGTGGCGGGAGAGAGGGAGGGAGAGACGCGTGGGGGCAGCAGTGTCCGCCCAGCGTGTGCCGCTGCCGCTACACGAGGCCAACGCGGACCGCGCCGCGTGTCCCTCGCGTCCGTATCGACGGCTGCTTTGCAACCCCCCAGCAGCAGCACCCCGACGTGTCGCGCGTCCTTCCTTCCGTCGAGCGTTTGAACGACGCAGCTCTGGTCGGCTGCTGACCGCGCGGTGGTTCTTACGGCAAAACTCCTCCCCTTTGTGATTTGAGGATTGTGTTTTCTGCGTCGATTATTTTCCTTAAGCGTTCCCCTTTAGAGAAACTCCCCCGCCCCTCCAACCTCCCCCGTTGCTAACACGTGCAGATGAGCATGAGCCAGATGACTCGATGGATCCACGTGTTTATATGTTCGAGCAGACACTCCTCTCTCCTCCGTCCCTAACTCCCACCCCTCTCCGTGCCATTGCTAGGGCTTTCCAGATGCCGTAGTTGTGGGCTACTGCGCTCAATGCTTTTGATTCTGCGTGAGCCATGCTCGTGTGTGGGTGTGTGTGCGTGCGCTTCCTCGCTTTTCTTCGGGAAGAACAGGGAGAGGTTTAGGCAATTGAAATAACAAAATATGAAAGGCAGCTGAAAAATGTGTAATTGTCAATCATTTTTCATATTCCAGTTTACGTTTCTAGATTTCATGGAGAAAAACAATTGGGACCAAATGCGACTGTGTGAATCTAAATTGTATTGAGTTGTTTAGTTTACTGTTCCGAGGTAAAATAAGTTTTACCTGTTGGCATATCCCCTGAAAGTGTACATAAATTACCAAAAACTCAATAACTTTAATCTCTCCCGCATCAGAAACCTGTTGCCAGTATGGTTTGGGGAATACTGTACATCACAAGTTATTAATATTGTTGATTGTTGCAACAAAAAAAAATGGTCGCATGTTTATTTTCGCTCAAGGTGAAATGCAAGCTTATATCTCCACTCAAAGGCCTTTAAAATTATGACCTTTAGGCCTCCTCAACAGAGAGGGGCCTTCGTTACAGCATGGCTGCAATCAGCCCGGTGGCCTTCCCCAAACAAAAACATCCTCTTGTAATTCAACGCCATCACTTATAAATACAAATTAATCATACCATGCGAACGGAACGAAAAGCATCGACCTTAATTTGCGTATTACAACGAAACTGAGAAGCAATTTTAAGTGGCCTTGAGATGCCAGGTTGGAAGTCTGGGAGGCCGGGCGCCTTTCCTGCTGAGGTAATCCCAACAAGGCGAGGGGTGACACCTCTGGGGTTGACCTCACAGATGGGGTCAATGTGCACAGAGGTCAGCCATCGTCCTAGGGCCTCACTGCGCTGTTCCTTCTCCGAGTCACTGCTTGCTCCGTCTTCCTCTGCTCAAGAGCAATTTTCTTTTGTCAGGGTGACCTTGCTTCCTTCCTTACTGTGCATGCGAAATCACGGCAAAGCAACTGTGCTGCCAAAGTGGAGAACTAGGTGTGCTGTAACTACTGTGTCCGTAACGTGTAACTTGAGGCCGCAAGCCCTCAGCCGGTGCGAAACTTGACGGAATCCAAAACAAATTGTGCGAGTCTAGGCCGGCCCACCGAGAGCTTTTTGGAGGTTTGAGGGGGAATGCCAGATGCGGCCTTCCTCTGAGGCCACGTCAGCCCTTTCTGAAGGCCCCCTTGGGCTGCTCCCCTCCCTCTCCCCTCCTTCTCTGGACCTGAGCTAGGGTTACCACCTCCTCTAAGGTACTACAACAAAAAAACTGTGAACATGTTCATGGCAAGAAGAGGAATATCCCACAACACTTGAACAGCGTCATGTCAATTGCGTTGAGTAATGTGTTTTTTACGCAACTGACAAAAACCGGGACTTTTAACGTCTTACGTATTTCCCAGGGAAATCAACCTTAACAAAAAAAAAGACGACGATCCACGGAAAACCAGGGCGGGTGGCAACCCTACCACAAACTTAGCCCACGTAAATCGTGCTTTGCCGACACATTTTGGTTGCAGAAACGTGTGCGTTTTTTCCTGAGCGTTCTTTCCCGGGAAGGGATCAGAACGTGAGATGCTGAGGGCCACGCGAAGCACGGCTGACCGATCCTGAGCCAAGGAAGTGTGGGTGGGGGGGCGTGCTTGTGAACGTCTCTGCGTCGGCCTTCACAAGCGGTCCGACGGCAATCAGCTTGAACACTTCTCATTGAACAAAAAACGATCAAGATTCTCAATGCGGTTCCGCGCATCGCGGGTAAACCGCCTTGCGTGTTATTGCCCACTCCCCCACTCTCCCCCCGGCATCGTTCTTCCCGTGTGCTTTATGCAGAGCTTTGGGGGGCCGTTTGGAAGTCGTAAGGGATTGCATGAGGTCCCAGGGGCTGCAATTGAGCCACCCTGGTTCTTATTGTTTATTTTTAAAGGACGATTTTCCGTAGAATACAACGCATTAAAAGCGAATTACACTTTTCTCCTAAGGCAATGATGCTACCAATCAGGGGAGGGAGGGAGGGAAGGGCGGCGGTGGAAATGTGGCCAGGGAAGAAGGTGTTCGTGTGTTTGTTAAGTGTCGCTGCGTGTCACGTTCCGGCGGCGCGGGCGTGCGTGCGTCGCCACGTGCCCGGCTTGTTTCCTGTCGAATTCACGAGTGCGACGCGCACGCGCGTTCAAGTGTCCCGTGCGCTCTTCGCGGAGTGTTGTGTTCGTGGTCAGTAGCTGTCCGTGATGTAAGTTTTCATAGTGTCCTCGTGTGCCGCGTGAATGTGCTAAATAAAGAGGCGGTGCGTCCGTCACCCCACCTCTGCTCTCGTGTGCACTGGTAGCGTTTTCGGTTTTTTTTTTACAGCCAAACCTCCTCCCCCGTCCTTCGCAAGGAAGCATCGCCTCGCGCAATGCACACTGGGAGAGATTTACATCGTTGAGACGTCACAGGTAAAGGTGCCCTTCCCATTGCTTCTAGATTTGAAGCTTTCGTGACTGCAAGGATTCATACTCTTAGGTTTTTTTCGGTAAAGTCACGTAGGTAATTTTTTTAAATTAATGTAGTAAAGCAAATTTCATTCCACCACGGGGCCCTCTGGGAGTCCACAGTCGTCTGGTTCAGCGACGGTGCTGCCCTGTCCTTGAACTCCGGTCATCCTCGCAGCAGCAGCAGCAGCAGCGGCTTGTGGCCGTCCGTCGAACAAAGACGGTCACTGCAACGCGCGCTTTCAGATGCGCCTCGGAAGCCGTCTGGAACGCTCTTCCTATCGACGTTAGGAAGCTACTGGAGCTGTGCACTTTTAAATCTAGATTGAAAACTAATTTCTTTAGAACTGCTTTGCGTGTTTAGTTTGTTGTCCTTCCATCACACCTCCGATTAGCAGGGTTGACTGCGTACCGTGTGAAAGAAGTTCAACATACATACACGGGTCCCTAGAAATCATTCAACTCTGGGGGCGGGAGGGGGAATAAGGCCAGCCACACCACCCGCTGGCAAATTGTCCGTGCGTCACGCGACAAACGCCGATGCTGCCACGCGAGCCACCGGCGAGTTTCCAAATTTTTAGGGAAAACACGCACTCCGCGCCTGGCCCTACATGGCCGCTACGTGTCAAGTTGTGTAACAGCGACGCAGGAATGCTGCACAAAATGTTTCCACAAAGTCTACGCACCAGACGGGTGCGAGTTGGTAATTCGTCAGACGTCCGTGCACATAATGATGCATGCTCAATTACGCAACAAGCTTGAAACATATACAAACGTCAGAATAAATAAAAACAACATATCTGGCCAGCCATATGAGTCGGGTACAAAGTTGAATAATCTTGGGGACACACGCACGCTCGCACGCACGCAGGCACGCACGCGAACCAGCAGGCTAGCCGCGCGCTATCGCCCGCGAGCAGGGCGGGATGAGCCAGGGGGTCGGCTCTCGTGGTCCCAGTGGGAAGGGTGATGTCTTATCTCGATCCCCACAGAGCGGTCACCCCCCACCCCCCACCAACACCGCCCCGCCCCCCCCCCGTCCTTATCGTGAGAGCAGCACACCGGATTAGACGGGCGGCGTCTGCTAAACGCGTGTCCGCGCCACCGTGAATACAAAACGCGCGTGCCATGTTTGAGCTGCACGAGGGCGGGTCATGCGCATCGGGTTCAATGGACAATGGGTTTCAGCAGAGCGACTTCAGCAACGCTTCGTGACGAAGAGCTTGTGCCGCATTCGTCCGCGGGCATGCAATGCCCCTTTTGTCAGTCGACCGCTGCTAACAGGGCCTTGGCACACAGTGCCAGATCTTGTTTTGTTTGGGCCTTGCCTCGGCACCCAAGCTTTGTTTCGACTATACAATGCTCGTGCCGTATTCGTTGGAGCGATATAATTGGAGCATGATTTTGGTTCAACGGTCTCAACGAATTGCCTTCATGTAGCGATGTAATGTTTTTTTTTGTAATCTGCTCATGGGATTTAGTATTCTACCTATTGCACCTTGAACATGCGTTTGCTGTTCATGTTACTAAATGTAATTACGTAGATTTGTTGAGAGCTTTTTGGAATAAGTGAGCACAAGATTATTTAATTGGGTGGTAAGAGATCACTTAGCGACTGGTAATGGGAATCGGTTGGCAAATTGGCGTTCAATAAAACAAAATTTGATCCAGTGAAGGCTGAGCAAAGCGTAACTTTAAAACCTTTATGGTGTATTTTAAGGTAGAGACATTGATTATTCGCACATATGTTACAGATGCTCTCTTTTCAGTCCCAAAATTCCATATTCATGGGCAATCAAACAATGTTTTGCCGAAAACATTCACAACATATGGCATCAACTAATTATCATCGTCAGCCATGATCTATCCGCTGCTCGATGAAGGCCTCCACAAGCCGATAAAGCAATGCACCAATGCAGCTAGCTCCTGCACACGAGCTGACTTAATCACTCCATCGCCACCATTGGAGGCATTCCTCCCACGCATGCTCCCTCCGTCAGCTGCCACTGGGTGACCGCCACCACCACTGGCCATCATCTCTGCGGGTGGCGCGGATTGTCAAAGTCCACTTTTCCTTTTCTTCCCTTTAAAAAGGTCAAAGGTGTATTACGGCACGTTGCACTTCTTTCGCTCCGTACGTAGCCAACCGTGCAAGTCGGAAGTGCGGGATAATGGGACGTCTCTAACTTGTGGTGTCTCTAAGAAATTGCGGTGTACGTTTTCCCATCGAAGTGCTCCTCGTTTTGTCTCCCAGTGTAAATTCCAAGCTGGCACCCACTCCACGATTCATTTAAAAATGTTCAACATTTGTTTCAACCTACTTGTAAATGTCCGTGTTTCTGATTCATGCGTCGTTGTAGGTGATATACCCTGATGAAAAACGTCATTCCTATGCAAACTGGTATGTTGCTATTTATGATTTAGTTCAGTTCTCTGTGGTATCAACCCAATGTTATGGTTATTACCAACCTCTGTTTTACCTGCTAAACATATAAGGGAACAATTCCCACGCTGGTAGATTCATCTTTTCAGCAAAGTTGCTGTGCTTTTCGGACCTTCTACAAGGACAACCACAGCCAGAGACCGTCAGCACTGGCAGAAGTTGCAATACAGTGCAGCCAGGGAATGTGCAAACTAACAAGAGGAAAATAAAAACAACAACTGGATTTTAAACGAAACGTCAAAACATACTGCGAACAAGATAAACAATAAATGTTGCAGTGGAACAAATGACCGGCGTGATGTCTTAGCCAGACAGGATGTGTTTGTTTATGAAAGTCCCATTTTCGAGAAAGGCGTGCGTCATGAAATCATTACAGCATATGGTAAATCAACAATCACACGATGCGAATGTGGTCCCATTCTGCTATAGATGTAGCATAATGGCATTTTTTTACGTAACAAGACGATGCTGGCGATTACAATGTTTTACAAGAAATGTATTCAATGTAATGTTTGCATGGCTATATGAAATACAGTGGCCCTCGGATAGGATTGTTAATCCCGCTGTACACTAACGATCCATTCCCGTTCCTTCCATCCCCTCGATGTTTCCGATGCCTACTTGAGCCTGCGGTGACCGTGTAAAAAATAAGCTCGCTGGCTCCAACTGGATACAGCTATACGCAGACTGGCTCCATCCAGTTCCTGTCCGCCTCTAAGGTCCAAATCGGACGTTCCTGCTACTTTCCCACTCGCTCGCCTTCCTCCTCCTCCTCCTCAAAAAGTCACCACCCCACCCCGGGCAAGAATAAAAAGCTGCAGACACGTTTCCGGCCGGCCAGAACCCTCTTGTGGATTTCAGGAGTCAAGCAGTGAGCTGCAGAGACATGGATCGGAGATGCGTGCCTATACTTGCTGCCTTGTTGTTGGTGACGGTGGGCGCACAGAGCGGTGAGTAGTTCTAACGCACGGATTATATGGCCATGCCGCTGTTGGAATTCAGTTTCTAAATTTAACTCCATTGCAAAAGATGCGATTTTATTTGGTTTAATTCTGTCGTGGAGAGCAGCGGCTTAAGTGGGTCGTTTAAATACTCTGTTACGAACCCAAAGACCCGTGTTCGATTCCCAGCCATGGCTAAAGTCAGTGGTAAGTGATGGCTGAATTGGTCATGGGCTTTCTCCATATAGAGTTGACGAAAATACATTCAAGCTACAAATTCCAGGAACAATTTAACGTAGATACCAATGACTAATTAATGTTGTTGTGTCATTTATATAGAAATGACCGATTACTTGTGGGTGTCTAATTTAAATATAAATGTACAAATTACAAATTTAACGAAATTTCATTTAAATTACACGCCATGTAACATGTAATTCAGGGCGAACGGCATGTCGGCCTGCCCGCTTCAACTCACAACGACCAGCGTGGTGAAGTACGATCAAACAAACCTCATGGCCGACACGGCATGAGGAGGCCTGTATCCAGCAGTGGATTGACAAAAGCGCTAAATAAAGATGTATTGGTATTAAATGCCATCGTGTAGTTAATTTGACCATAGCTCACCATGCTGGTGAGTGCGGGTTGGTGAAGATGGGAAGGAACCAGGACCGATTCGAATATCACCCACCACTGACATTAGCCGTGGCTGATAATCAAACTCAGGTTTTCTGGGTTCGTAGCGCAGCGTGCTGAACCACCGCATGACCTTTCTCTTCGTATTTGCAGGCGACCACATGGCCGACGGTCGGGAGATGTATGAAAACGACACCATTTTCCCAAGGACATTCGGAGGCAAGCACAAGCAGGTGGCACACAACGGTTCGCAGAACGGCGAGGACTTCGACATCAATAGCGTGCTGCTCGACCAGCAGTCGCAGGAGAAGGCCCGTCTCGAGGGCTCGGAATGGCTGGAAGTGAGCCAGGAAGTCGAAGAGCAACTGACTGGCTCCATCACCACGGTCCTTCTGCCCGTCATTTACATCCTGGTGTTTGTGGTGGGCCTTCCTTCCAACGGGCTGGCCCTGTGGGTGCTGTGCTTCCGCGTCAAGCCCAAGAAACCCTCCACGATATACATGATCAACCTGGCGGTGGCCGACCTCTTGTTCATCCTCTTGCTGCCCTTGAAGATCACCTACCACCTCAGAGGGAACGACTGGCCGTTCGGCAAGATCGCGTGCCACGTCTTCCTCACCTCCTTCTACGGCAACATGTACTGCTCCATCCTGCTGCTCACGTGCATCAGCGTGGACCGGGGCCTCGCCATCATCTACCCGATGCGGTCGCTGCAGTGGAGGCGTAACCGCTACGCCATGGGCATCTGCGTGGGGACGTGGGTCGTCGTCCTGCTGTCCACCGTGCCGCTGCAGCTGGTGAACCCGCTGGCGTACATCGACAACCTGCACATCACCACGTGCTACGACGTCTTCCCGATCGACACGCTCCCGGGGTTCCTCTTCTACTACTACACGGCGCTTTGCGTCCTCTGCTTCCTCGTGCCGTTCCTCGTCACGGTCGCCTGCTACGCGCTCATCATCCGCTCGCTCGCTCGCACGCTCAGGAACGGCGACGGAAACAAGCGGACTCGCTCCATCCAGCTCGCCGCCCTCGTCCTCCTGACGTTCGTCCTCTGCTTCGCACCGAGCAACATCGTGCTGCTGCTGCACTTCGCGCTGCTGCGGTACAAGGGCGCAAGCGACCTCTACATCGTCTACATGCTGTGCCTGAGCTTTAGCAGTCTCAACAGCTGCCTGGACCCCTTCGTCTACTACTTTATGTCCACGGAGTGTCGCCGCAAGCTGAGCTGGAAGGTCAGAGGGCTGGCCAAGGGCGTCTCCAAAACGTCACGGAGATATTTCAGCAGCTTCAGCACTCACACCACCAGCGGATCGACCTACAGCAACGGCAGCTCCAAGTCAAGCCGCCAGCTGCTGCCCTCCGGTTGAGCGGGTCACGCCAAGAGTGGCCCATACACCGCTTTTCCACTTGCACCTCCGAGCCGTGCTAGGACAGGGGACAGCACGATGCGGATGATTTTCCACCGGTATTTTACCGAGCCGAGCCGGAACCGAGCCATGCTACGCTGACCTCACAAGACGTCTGAATCTGGCTGAGGGCCAATCTGTGTATAAAAACAGGGTCACAAGCACATTTCGTCACAACACAGCATCACCGCGCCATGTACATGCGTCTTGAAGTCACGTGTTGCATGCATAAGCTCGTGCAGTGGAAAGCAACCCGCGCTTCTCCTAACCAGTGCCGCGCTGGCTCGGTATAGCTCCGGAACAGCTCGGATGTGCAAGTGGAAAAGAGGCATTCGTTTCCATCCAAAATACCCAGAGAGGGTACAGATATCACTCGCCACTGATATTAGTCTTGGGCAGGGATAAGACTGAGATTACTGGGTTCAGAGCGCAGTGCACTAACCCACTGAGCCACCTCTCCTTCCGAATCAATGCAGTATTGTGCTCTCAATAATACAGCTCTCACAGGCACGAACGGCATTCACAGCTGTTAGCAACTTGCGCTTTGAAGGGTTCATTGTGGCTTTATCTGCGTTTTTCCAGATATGTGGTTTCCACTCGTTTAAAACTTGTTGTTTTTCTTATTATTACTGCAGCATACGTATAGAATTATGCATGGTGAAATACCGTTCGTAAAAAAATATAATATTACTAACATAAAGTATGTCGATGTTGCCAAACCTGCACAGATATGACAAGAACACCAGTTGAGTATTGTAACACAATAATAATTAGAGTTCCCTAGCCAAGAATGCCTCCCTGAGTCTCAAGGCCCTGCATTGGAATATTTTGCCAATCCCACGAATGAGTATTTCGCTTCACGTGGGAAGGAAACCAGAGGACCCGGAGAAAACCCATACATATGATGGGGTAACACTCCACGTTCTGCACAGGTATATGTAATACTGGTAGGAACCTCCTGGTTACACCAGCCCATAGGGGATTATTGTGTCCGTCGTGCAGTGAGGGGCTTGGTGGGGAGGGAGGGGCTGAGTGGGGAGGGGAGGATGGGAAGGGGCTGGGTGGGGAGGGTGGGGCTGGGTGAGGGGTGGGAGGGGTGGGGCTGGGTGGGGAGGGGCTGGTCACCCCGTGGTGCCCTTATGAAATTCAACGTTTAACCTACTCACGCCGGCTTTTGCCCGCCCTCACAGTCGGGCATATTGCGGAATACACCACGCCGCCGCCGGTTTCCCAGGTAGTTTCCCACCCAAGTACTAAGCAAGCTGAACCCTACTTAGCTTCCAAAATCAGATGATATCGGTCACATCCCAAGTAATGTGGTCAGTCAACCTGCATGTTTTATCCTCGGCCATTGTGATGCGTTTTAAATAAGTGGCCTTTATGCACCAAACGAAAATCTACCCGAGACCCTGACCTCAATATTTAACCTCTATGTGCAGCCTCTGTGACCGCAGCTCTGATATATCCAGGCACAGCTGTGGTTGGGATGAGCACGCTGCTTGTATGTCAGAATGTTCACGCTTGTGGATATGCTGTATTTATGAATAACTTATAATTATACCAAAACACATATTTCCCTCAAGCTCTGTATCCTGGATATTGTTTACTGTTAATGAACAAATAAACGCTGACGTGATAAACATACAATACGGTCATTGACATTCTTTGCCTCATTGTTATTTTCTCCCGTAAAAATACACAGAACGGAGTGGTGCTGTGCATCCAGGCCATTGTTATTCGTGCAGAATGATCGTCAGCATCTCTTCATGCGCCGCAATCAAACGCGACACAGGCGTTGCCACCTTTGGACGTAACAAAATATGGACCAATATCACGCAACACATGTCTTACACTGCGCTTGAAAATCATATATCCTGGCTAATTCAGTGTTTGGGACAAGGGCGTCACACCATGCACGCTATTTAAGAAGTCAAAATAGTCATAAAGTGTACGGCTATTGCAATTGAAAAATGTGCTGCCCATTGACAATGTATGGTGGCAGCCCTAACACAGTAGAGCCTGTAATATAGTTGATGTCCCAAATACAGGGGTGGGAACATTGTATTACTGCGGGCCGATTACGATGCTCACATCCCTTTAACAACACCTCAGTCTAAACTAAACCTTTTTTATTTTACCAGGTAAGGCCCACTGAGCTATACGGCTCTTTTTCAGAAGTGACCTGGCCACAAATGATAGCTCAACGAAGTGGCTTATTGTGTGGAAATCTATAGCAGCAAAATACAGTACTCGAAACGCATGAAGGAAAGAAAACGGAGAAAAGTCCACGCGACCACGTAAACTCCAAATATCCACCATACTCTCTGGGTCTTTCGGTAAAGTCACGTAGATAGAAAAATGTAATAAAAAATAATATATCATGACATTTCGATCGCAACACAAACAATCGTCCTCAGGCGGAAAAACATAATCCAGCAGTGGAACTGCTGAACCAGGGAGAAACACAGCGAGAGAGCTGTTACAACAAGAGGTTACATATGTGGCGAAGGTCAAGCAGGCGGGGTCTGAGCTGGAAAGGAAATCCATCCCCGCACGCAAGCACGTCAGTTGTCTTAATGGGGGAGATGAGGGAGAGAGAGATTAGGGAAAGAGATTAACATGAAATGAGCTTCCGTCCCCGCATAAGAGTATCGTCCCCGCACATGCCCACAACAGCAGTGTTAATTGGAGATTAGCACTATGTTGATGGGAGAGATTAGGCAGAGAGATTAGGGGGATTAGTAGGTTAATGTCACGTCTATGTGTAACACAAGCTGCGGTGCTGCAAACTGCGCTGTGAGAGGCAAGCGCGTCTACACAAGAAAGCCACCACAACTGTGGTCGCGCCAGTGAGACACAAAGCCCATCACACAGCCAGAACCATCGATACATCGAGGCTAAGGGAGCAGAGGTGGCCATGTTAGTTAGACCCCAGCCCGTTAATACAGACACCTAACAGCAGACTTCCAAGTTCACCACTTGTTCAGACCAACCAAACGAGATCTTGCACAATATTATTTTAATATTCTTTGGTTCTTTCGGTAAAGTCACGTATATAGAATAGTACAAATAAAGTGAATAAAAAAATAAAGAAAAATAATATTTAGAAACACAAATGTAGACTGTAGCCTGGTTCTTAATCGGAGTGAGTGTACTGGCAATCTATAATGTAGACTGTACCCTGGTTATTAAGTGTGGTGAGTGTACTGGCAGTCTATAATGTAGACTGTAGCAATGGTTATCAAGCTGTGTGAGTGTACTGGCAGTCTATAATGTCGACTGTAGCCTGGTTCTTAACCTCTGTGAGTGTAGTGGCAGTCTATCATGTAGACTGTAACCTGGTTTTTAGCTGGTGAGCGTATTGGCAGTCTATGATGTAGGCTGTAGCAATGGCTATTAAACTGAGTGAGCGTTATAACCAGGCTACAGTCTACATTATAGACTGCCAGTGCACTCACTCCGATTAAGAACCACGCTACAGTCTACATTTGTGTTTTTAAATATTATTTTTCTTTATTTTTGTATTCACTTTATTTTTATTATTATGTTTCTATCTACGTGACTTTACCGAAAGGACCAAAGAGTATGAATTTCTGCAGTCACGAAAGTTTTAAGTCAAAATTATTTTAAGTTACTTCACACCTTACATTATACGTATTTAAGCATTCATTGTGCAATTACGTATTTAATTGTAACACCTGGATAATCCCTTGTAATGGGACATCTCGTTTGCAAAGATGACCATGGAAGAAATGATAAGGCTGACAAAGGGCTGAATTTAGTGTTCATGGAAATGACGTGGATTTTGTCCAGAAAGTGGTATAATATCTGGGTATCGCACCCCTGAATAAGCCGGTATTTCGAGAACACAATGCAAGCTATATATATGTGTAAAACTTTTTTCGCACCGTACATAGCCAACCGTGTTAATCGGAGGTGCATATCCGTATTTTAACTCATTAACAGAATGTTATTTTCATGTCTAGTCAATCATTGCAATAGACGTTATTTTTGTCGCAAACATGTTTTGACGCGTATATGTTGCCATCGGACGAAACGGTAGCAAAGCGGATAGCACACTTTGTCATATAAACTTCGCCAGCTGAGTTCCATTCCCTGCTAACATCCGTGGCGAGTGATGTCCAACCCGTTCCTGTGCCTCCCCACCCTCTTCACGAACCCGCACTGACCAGCATGGTGAAGTATGGTCAACGAAGGTCACCCGTTCGATTCAATTTCCCGACGCGGCAGTGCATGACAATGGGGCAACTTTCTGTAAATCTACCCCGACTCTCTCCATCCAGCAGCAGTGTGCGTGGGTCACACCACATCACTGCGGTGTGACCCGTGGCAACTCCAACCAAGACATCTGGCCAGCGTAGAAGTCATCGAAACACTCTCTGTAGCTCCCTCCAGCGGTGGCCCTTTTCAACCAGCAGTGGGGTGAACAAGGAATTGCAGGGCTGCGCCTTTAACATTTAGCTACGGCACTGCGGGTGTATTAGCCATGCAAGACGGTGCCGTCCGCTTCACTCATAGTCGACGATAAATATCCCGTGATGTCATTCGAAGAGAAGTAGTGATTCAAGAGCCGAATGGCTCACTGGGCTATACCAAATAAATGGAACTGAAGGCCATTGTGTGCTAGCGCCATGGGGTGTCATAAAAAAAAATATTGATTTATTTTGCAAACACGTAGCAACAGCGCCCCCTACTGTGAAAACTTGGCAGGGCCTCCCAGAACAAGAGTTCAGAGACGGTATCGATATTATCTCCATATATATAAAAGGCAAAGTTGTGATTACGTGTGTCTGTTCAAAATGTTTAGCGTACTTCCCGACATGCAACAAACTTGAAATTTGCCATGTGGGTACTTTCCAGACTGTACACCATGCAAACATTATTAAAATATAGACTTTTGTATTTTTTTCTGTGGGGGGGGGGCGCAATAATGCATATATTTTGCACGGCAAGTGAGCGGTGACGTCACATACCTATCATGTCACCCGCATGCGGAAGCGTGACGTAGTGTGCCTGGTGACGTCACGCCGTGTATCCCACACAAATGCGCGGCTGGGGGGGGGAATAGGTAATAAACTTTTAATTAGCCATGTGGCTCGCTCCCATACTGTACACAATGTAAAACGTATAAAAATAGACTTTTGTATTTTGGGGGGGGGGGGGGTGACCATGAAGTGTGTGGCGAGAATCGATATCTGGTGAGCGTTTGTGATATCGATTAAACGGGAATAGGACGATTCTAAAGAAATCTACAACCTTCGATTACTTTGCGCGGTTTAAAGAATCGAATCTTGGCGCGCGAGCTTAACTTTTTTTTCCCACGGGCGTTGGGTTTTATTTTATTTTTTTATGAATCAGATAATGATAAAAGTTTTCTTTTCATTTGTATTTGTTATGTTTTTAGCGTTTTGACAAGTTTTAAAATATATATATCCCCCGGGCAACGCCGGGTACTTCCCGCTAGTATGTATATAATTTTAAACCCAGTTTTCTACTTTTATGGCCTCGTTCGAGTGAATTATTTTTCATTTTTAATGTCACAGTGTGTTTGATGAATGTCTTGAGTTATTATTTGTAATTGTGCACCAGGCTCTACCGCAGTATCCCCAAATGTTTAATTTGAAATCGATCACGGCCTTACCGGTTACGAATGATCTAACTGTTCATACGCCAATGCAATAACTTGTTAACCACGAAACAATTTTAAATGTAATTATCATCAAGCCGCACGGTGTAAGTGACCGAAGTGATATGAAGAAGGGCCATTACCACCCAGATCACCATCGCATACCGATCAACCTTTTTATCGATCAATGCAGACCTATGAGACCTTACTGGTCACCACGTGCCCCTATAAATCTCTACGTTCATCCTAAAAAATCCCATCACAAGGGAGAAACACAAATAGACAATCACCACTACTACGAAAGCTTTAAATCGAAACACATTTATACGTACGCGATCTAACCCAAGGACGAAAAAAAAACCTTTATTAAGGATAATTTTAGTGGCGAAAGCCGAGGTGGTTGACGTTTTACTTATACTTCAGTTTTAAAAAAAAAGATTCGATCCATGAAAAAATCTGAATAGGTTTTACCCTTTCTTATTCTTTCATACTTTGTTATATTTTCAACATTTCTGATTTTTTTCTTATATTTTCATACTTTCGATACTGGCCAAAAAGAAGTCCCACAAATCGACCAAAAGGAATCGATCCGCGCCGACTGGAAACGCATTCAGTAGCGGAATCGAATCGACGAGCGGGCCTAAGATGTCGGGTCCCCCCGCGCCGCTGTAACCGCTTCAGGTTCCCCGCTGCCTCCTCCACCACCACCACCAGCAACACACCCCCCCTCGTCCCGCCACAGCAACAACCACCCCCGTCCCAACGCCGCCGCCTCCTCGGCAGCGTGAGACCCTCCGGCCGTGTCGCTCTCCCTCACGCTGCTGCTGTCCTCCCCTATGCCCCTCATGGTGTCCGTGTACCGCAGGTGCGGCTCGGGTCGGGCCGCGGGGCCGTCGGGGCGAAGCGGCTCGTGCACAACGCGGCGGCGGCGGCGGCGGCGGGGAGACGGCACCAGGTAAACGCCGGTAGTTGTCGTTTGTATTTGACTTGGCGAATAGTCGAGAATCGCGGTGATTTCCCACCCCCGCCCGCTCAAGTTGAGCGAGCGTGGAATGCCCGGGCTGTCGACTCTACCATCGCCGTCAGTTTTTTATAAACACCCCCGCACCCCCCCACTCACCACCCCACCCATTCACCCCCCCACCCACTCACCACCCGCCCACTCACCACCCCACCCACTCACCCCCCACTCACCCCCCACTCACCCCCCACTCACCACCCGCCCACTCACCACCCCACCCACTCACCACCCCTCCACCCACTCACCACCCGCCCACTCACCACCCCACCCACTCACCACCCCCCCACCCACTCACCCCCCGCCCACTCACCACCCCACCCACTCACCACCCCCCCCACCCACTCACCCCCCACTCACCCCCCACTCACCACCCGCCCACTCACCACCCCACCCACTCACCACCCCACCCACTCACCCCCCACTCACCCCCCACTCACCACCCCGCCCACTCACCACCCCACCCACTCACCCCCCACTCACCCCCCACTCACCACCCGCCCACTCACCACCCCACCCACTCACCACCCCCCCACCCACTCACCCCCCGCCCACTCACCACCCCACCCACTCACCCCCCACTCACCCCCCACTCACCACCCGCCCACTCACCACCCCACCCACTCACCACCCCTCCACCCACTCACCACCCCATCCACCCACCCGCCCACTCACCACCCCACCCACTCACCCCCCACTCACCCCCCACTCACCACCCGCCCACTCACCACCCCACCCACTCACCACCCCTCCACCCACTCACCACCCCACCCACTCACCCACTCACCACCCCACCCACTCACCACCCCACCCACCCACTCACCACCCCACTCACCCACTCACCACCCCACTCACCCACTCACCACCCCACTCACCACCCCACTCACCCACTCACCACCCCACTCACCAACCCACCCACTCACCCACCCACTCACTCACCCACCCACTCACTCACCCACTCACCACCCCACCCCACTCCCCCACCCACCCCACCACTCCCACCCCACCACTCCCACAAAGTGGTAGTCGTTTTATCGACCCCCTCGAAGGGATAGTGGGCCGAGACCAACACCCCCCCCTCCTGACACGCTTCCAATTGTGAGCCGATCGATCTCGCGCTCATCCAGCGGTGGATCTGACAAGAGGGCCTCGTGTGTACGGCCAATGGACTGTACCGTGTATTTCACGCGTCTCCTCTCTAGCCACTGGTATCCGCAACATTCACGACGATGTTAAGGTATATATGTACGTATATACAGGGTGTGACATGAGTCTGGAATCGTAGGGAAAGTAAAAATTTAAAAGGCAATACCGCTTTCATTCAAATTCAACAGCGACCATTTTCCACGAGTCGAATTATCAGGACTCGTTCTTCCTTACTACTCAGACATCTTGGGCCTGCAGAAACAAAAACGTATATGAGTTCGTTATTGTTACCTATGATGCCAGACTTATTACCTATACTGCCAGACTTATAGGCCGCCCTATATATTTGAATACAATTGCGATAGTTGGTCACATAGGGGACTGCATCGTTAAACCCCATGTAGGAAGTGAGAATGTGGAGGTTAGTAGAGGTTTTATTTTGTCTACAGAGACATGTTCTTTGATCCAGGACGAGTTAAGAAGTCGGCATATTATGTCGATATGCTTGAGGCAGGGGTAGTCTGTTTTACTGCATGGGTTAGGGCAGAGGACTGGACTTGAACAAAAGTGACTGAGGAATATTGAGATTTGAATATAGCTGCACGTGGATGATCCTAGGAATTAAATTTCAGACTTGCGTAGGCCATGTGGAGTTGGGACAGAACGTGATGGGAAAGCGGTGTTGGATGTGATTGGTAAGAGTAGGAGTAGGTTGATTACTTGTGCAAGACAGAGAAGTGCAAGTCACCTAGACAGGCACTGGAATGACACCCAGAGGTTGGTGACCAATGAGAAGACCTAAAAGTCCAGATGGTGGCGATACTACATAAAGCGAACAGATGCTTGGAGGTCACTGTCAACTTCTAGCCGTGTGGAAATTCCACGTTGACCTCTTCACTTTGACATTAAACACACAAAACACGAGCGTAATCGCTGACCCAGTAGGACCATTACACGCTAACCAATGTCAGCAGTCTGTAAACGTCGCAAAGTAACCAGTTAGAATACGAACCAATTATCAGCACTGTAAACACTCCATGCTCAAGCAAGCATTGGGTGGTATTCGCCCTCGTTGGCAACCCGAGGACGGTGATGGAACTTACACTTTCCTATGCCAAGATAATGTTTATCCCATTGGACAATAACTTGATTTCCCACGAAGTGCTACTTAAGTTTATCGACCCTCGATATATCAGAGATTTGAACGGTTCACCTTTCTATTGTGAGTGAATCTTTCTAATCGCACTGCCACCCTGGCAGATGAGTTGTAATGCTCATGTGCAAATGCTAAATAATGCAAACAGTGTAGATGCTAAAATGTGTCCACACTGGTTACGCATTAACCTAATCAGACTCTCGTGGACAAGTGTAAAATATGGCACGCTGTCTAATTTATATAAATGTTTTATTTAAATGATTAATTTGAATGATTATGATTGCGTGCATGCAGAGATTTGTACCTGGACTTACGAAGACTTGAAGGAAATGGAGCAACAGGAGATGGACGACGTGTGCGGAGAAGATGAGATCAACTTGCACGGAGAGCACGTGCATGAACAAAATGGAAGTGAAGGGGGGGGTGTCCAGTGTGAGAAGTTGACTTTACAAGAAGACCCACCGCAGTGTGGAACGTGGCAGGAGGAGGAGGAAGAAGACCACACGGCGATGCGGCGAGGGGAGAGTGCGGAGACACAGGAGGGGGATGGAGGAGAGGAGACCCACACGTTGGCGGAGAGTGGAATATGGGGGGACACTGGTGACGACCACACGGAGATGCAGCGAGGGGAGAAGGTGGATACGCAGGAGAGGGACGCAGGAGAGGAGACCTTCGCCGTGGCGGAGAGTGGGACACGGGACACCGATGACGAGTTTGAGGAAGATGGCGTTAGAGCAGAGGAGCTCTCAGACCTTCCGGAGGACGCAGAGATCCTGCGGAGAGAGCTGATTCTGTGCCGTAAGCGGCTGCAGAAAGCCGAGCAGCTTCACGGCACAGTTCAGCGCTACAATGATGATCTGCGTGCTCAGGTGCCAAATCATTCTTCGAAGTCATGTGTTCAATCTTATAAAGTATGCTGTCGGCTACTTAGATGGCCTTTTTGTACATCTATTCTGCGCCTCTTATCTCGTAACATCCACCCCCATATCTCATTCAACTACATTCTTCTCTTTCACCTTTTGTCTCCTTATACTTGTTCTGTCCTGCACTGGAATCTACATAGCCCTTCTAATTGCATCTTCTTTGCCTCTTCTCTAGCCTCCCTTTCCTTTTAGAAAATATTAGCAACCTCTGCTAAGGCTATGACTTCGTCATTCCACCTCCTTTGTATGTATAACATCTTTCGCACCATACGTAGCCCACCGTGCTAATCGGAGGTACTTGTTTATTCCCAGCATCTGTCTCCGCATTCTCACCTTTATTCTTTCAAGCACACTTCCTCAGTGCCCACATCTCTGCACCATGTAATAGCACTGCTCCTTTCACTATTCCACATGCTTGATTATTACACACAAAAATAACTTGGTCGCCAGTTGTAATGAAAGTGACTGAAAATCGCTTGCCTTGACACGTGCATATTCATAAGCTGAATTGAATAAGAGCATCTTTATATTCTTGGTTCTTTCGGTAAAGTCCCGTAGAAGGGAAATAATAAAATAATATTAATATAAAACAATAAAAATTCTCACGACGTTTCGACTGCAACACAAGCAATCATCATCAGGTGTGAAATCCACAGCAGTCGAAACGTCGTGAGAATTTTTATTGTTTTATATTAATATTATTTTATTATTTCCCTTCTACGTGACTTTACCGAAAGAACCAAGAATATGAATCCCTGCAGTCACGAAGGCTTTAAATAAAAATTTAAGAGCATCTTTGGCAATAATTTGTTTATATTTCACATAGTGCTGGTGGCATGTTTGTGTTTTGACAGGTGGAGGTGCTTAGCAAGCAGGTGCACGAATTGAAGAAGTGTCGGAGGCAGAAGACGAATGCGGAAACCCAAACTGATGACACTGCCGACACTGCCCAGCTTGGTAAATAGACACTTTGGATTGTTATTATTGTTTTTTCTTAGCGCAATGACGCATCGCATGCTTTGACAAGATCGACGTTTTTAATTGTCGTACCGCAGGCTACGAGTATGGGCTTTCGGAGTATCAATCAGTAGAGGTGGCGGAGTCTGAGCAGCAGCCGCAGCAGCCTCTGGAAAATTCAACATCACGGATTCAAAATCCGACCGTGGAAGCCGCAGCTGCAGAGGCGGAGGCGGAGGGGGTGTCGCTGGCGGACAGCCTACGAGCAGCGGCCGAGGACGCCATGCAGCAGTCGGGCATGGTGTACGACGAGGGAACGGGACTGTACTACGACTACACCACAGGGTTCTACTACGACGCTGTAAGCCCACCGTTCCTGCATTGTCCGCCCATGTAATTTTAAGTGGAATTATTCTTCCCCTGCCTGTGGCTGTAAAATGGGATTTACAACTCTTTAAGTCGGTCAATTGCTGTCCTCTATTGCAAGGAAGGGTAATTGTACCAAACATTTTACATAACAATTTTCTCTTGCAATGCAGTGCTAATTATATTTGGTTAAAGTAAGTTATTTGTGCTTGTAGACCAAAAATATTTATGTGTTGCAGTTTGTGGTTAATCAACCCTTAGACTGATACGGTGTGAGCTGGTCCTCATCCAGCAGCAGAGTGACAAGAGGGCTGTAGATATTTTGTGGCAGTTTTTAACTAATTTAACCAGAAGACTGAACACCATTTATTGTTGGTTGACTGTTGGGCCTTCCACACGTATGTTTCGCACCATTGCTTAAACTATCGAATCTGTTCCTCCAGATATAAATGTTTGTGTTTTGTATTTTTACAGACCACACAAATGTATTATGACCCCAACAACGGGCATTACTATTACTTTGACAGCGAGAAGGGTACATATGAATACTACACGTCGGTTGACCTCCAGCCAGCAGAGGGCACCACCAAAACCAAGAAGAAAAAAACTAAGAAAAAGGATTTGGAGGTGAGAACTTTACATTGGCTGACTGCTCATTGCTGTTGGTTCTGTATTTTGAGTGTGGACTTGAATATAATAACAAATATGGTGGGGATATAATGTGAGGTGTGTGTTACTGAACGAGTCTAATTGTACGCTATTAATAGCATGGAAGGTATTGCAAACCAAACAGCAGCTTTTGTGAAGAAAAGTCATGTGCTTGTAGTACTATAAATATACATGATAAACGTGATATTTTATAACAAATTCTTCAGAGTATTGATTTCTACATCTGTAATTTTTGTTTTGATTAGGCAGAGCTCTATAAGGTGACAGGCTCATTGAAAAATCTGAACCTATCTGGATACTCTGGCCATTTTGATGGTAAACAATATTTTTCATTTTCTTTACACATACTACAGTACCATTTTTATTTGCTTAAACTGCAATCCATATATTTTTCATTTTCAGTAAATTTTGAAAATGCACTGTTGCCTACTTTATTGAGGGCGATATTGGCACGTAAAATAAAGATTGATTGATTTACATCTTATTGAATTGCATAGTGTGGCAAGATAGGGCAGTTGAGGCTATTATTTTAGCACCAAAGTTTCCGCTCTAGCTGCTGTTTGGTTACATGCAAACCTCCTTTCTAATTGGCCACGCGCTTCATTCGGAATATACTGCAGTAAACTATTATTGCAATGAATGTCACTACTCATTTGTATTGACAGATTCCTTCAATTGATTAACCTCGCAAATTGAATTTTAACACAGCGATCATTCTTGAAAGCAAAACATAGTGATTGTCGATATTTTCTGTTTTGGCTTTCAAGAAAGAAGAAAAAGCTCGCCGTAGTCCAAAGCGGCGCAGCAGGGAGCGGAAACGTGGCCGGGAGGCAGAGCGGGAGAGGTCTAAAAAGCGGCTAAAAACATCGGGGCGGCACCACAGAAAGGCCGCCGTCGACTGTATCACGGACGATGAAGATGAGGAAAGGGAAAGGAGGGAAAAGAGGAGGAGGCGCAGGCGGAGGAGTAGTTCCACAGAGCGCGGTAGCGAGACGGAGGAGGGGGAGATATCGGACTCTGAAGACTCCGCGTCGACCAGTAGCCACAGCTCCTCCGATAGCAGCACCCAAAGTAACGTCTGCGATGACTCGGAAGGTGATTACATGTTCAAGATGATAAATATTGCAAGTGTCAATCGGGGCGTGAACGAACATGTAAATAATGGCACTATTATCACCATACTTAGGTTGTCACAGATACATTTCGATTTAAAGCTTTCATGACTGCAGGGATTCATCTTCTTGGTTCTTTCGGTAAAGTCACGTAGAATGGAAATAATAAAATAATAAAATAAAACATTAAATAATTCTCACGACGTTTCGGCCACAACGCAAGCAGCCGTCCTCAGGTGAAGACCAGGTCTGTGAGAATTATTTTATTATGTTTTATTTTATTGTCACAGATACTTACATGTAAAGCCATTTTGTCAGTTCAATGGTTGATGAGGACCTCCCCACGATCCACAAGGTGTGTTGTTTGACTGTACTTCACCAGTGTGGGTCAGTGCCTGATTTCTGATGGCAAGGATAATAAATGTAGGAGCGTAGAATCACAGTACAACACTGAATGTGTCTGTACTTCCTCTGCTGCCCACGACTTAAGTCGACCGTCCAAGAACCATCCCGGCTCAATCCTACTTACGAGATCTGACGAGATTGGCTACATTACGGGTGATTTAGTCACGTGTTGTTTACTTAGATTTCACAGATATGTGTTCCTGTTTAAAAAAAAGTAAAACTGCCAGACTAGTACTGGTGTTGTTTTGCTGGTTAATTGGTATTTAAATTAACCGCTTTTGATGTTTCTCTTGCGCTAAAGTAGAGCAGCAGTGGCCACCCTGCATCAGGGTGATGGTGGTTCGCTCTCCAGTTCTCAATCTGGGCACTCTCTTCATCATCACATCGGACACCATCGCCACTATCGGCAGGTATGATCCCTGCCACATCAGTGACTGAAACTCGGACATTTGAGAAATCCCCCCTTTTATAGGTGTTGTTTTCCCGAAGACACAGACAGATGTCCTGATTTGACAGATACATCTATTTTGAATTTCAGGGCAAAGGACATGGACCACACCATCAGCATTCCAGAAATGGGTGTCAGCAAGGTATGAAGCTAATGGAGCACATTGTTTATAGAAGATAAGCAATTATCCTTCAGTGTTTGCAATATCATTGTATATCTTTTTTTCCCTTCGGTAGTTTCATGCAGAAGTGCACTTTGACCCTGAGAGGCAGAAGTATGTCCTCATGGACCAGGGCAGCCAGAACGGGACTATCATCAATGGAAACAGAATCCTGCAGGTACTGCACACACAGCAAAACAAATTTCATTATTTAAGACATTGTTCAATCACAATCTTAAATATGTCAGAGCTGGCAAGTTGCAAACAAGCCGATTATTTCTGGTGACGTAAGTATGTTGAACTTCTTCAGCACCGTATGTAGCCAATCGTGCTAATCGGAGGTGATATGGGATGGTAACAGTGACACAAATGATAGTGGGTTCAGTTATATTCATATGAAAGGTGAGTAGGATTGTAAAGCTCTCTTATTGAATTTTTTTACATTTTTCCCCAGTATTATTCTGATTGCGCTATCGGCGTCATGTCACGGGACAAATAAACTATTTCGAACTCTCGCAGAACATTGCAAGCCTTTGTGTAAGAGAAGATCCAACAGAAACAGATATCACAAAGCTACCTCTGAGAGCCTTTCAAGTGACCTGGTCCATGCCTTGGAGGCCAGCAATGTGTCACCCGTTCTACTACGCGAGAGAAGTTTGCCACATTACGTGCGGAGTCAGATTTAATCTAACGTGATGTATATTTGTGTGCAGTCAATTTTTACCATGATTAGATCATCGACTTGCTACACCTTCAGCTCCCGGTTTGATCATAGGTGGCAGCCTGCATTTGAACCCAGGATCTCTGGGTGGAAGCTCAGCTCTTTGTCCTGTGTGTCACCCAGCCCACCTCGTAAAGATTCCTTATGCAAGTCTCTTACGGGTGAAGTTGATGTGCATTGTGTTGGTGAGTTAATTTAGGGGGAGGGGGGCAGATTAACAGCAGGTGGTGATTAATTTAAGAGGCCCAGCAAGTTCCTGAGTAGGTCCTGGTATGGTACCTATTGTGTAGAGCAGCATATAAAACGGGCTACGAACAGCGCTAGAGAGGGGGAGGAGGAAGGGAGACATGGGCTTATGTGTCGGTGGATCCGAAGTTGGGTCCGGTGCAGCACTGGGATTAGGTTATGCAAGTCGAACACACAGACTAACGATCAACCTATCCGAACTTTCCTCTCTTCAGCCAAAAGAGCACAGCGACCCCCACCCCCTGGACCATGGTGATGAGGTGAAGTTTGGGGAGACTGTGCTCTCCTTCCACATCCACCCTGCCTCCGAGACATGCGATGGCTGCGAGCCGGGGCAAGTAATCGCGCACCTGCGTCTGAACCAGAAGCAAGCTCCACAGACTGGTAAGCTAGCATGCACAGCAAACGCACATCTGCTGGTTAGCTAATAGCCTTACCAGTGTTACATTCATCATAATTTGTATTTTAGTCACATTCTTTGTGGATCTCGTTCGTCATCATTCCCTTAGTCGAATCAGCTCAACCAGTAAACAAAAAAAGTAGCCCTACTCTTCGTTATGAAATGTTGGTGTGAGGGTAGGCAATTTCCCCACTCTCTGAATATGAGCAATATGAGCTAATCAATTAACTCACTAATTATTTGTTGTATATATAGCCAATTACCATTTTGTTTGCCTTCCTCGGTGCATAGCAGTCTCTAATAGCATCAATCATCTTAGTCCGTTTTCTTCGTTCAGACTAGTTAATTTAGTCTTGTCATAGTGCTGCTTAGATCATAGGCAAGTTTGATAAATTTCACTCACTGAATCATTTCACACAAAACACCCATTTCACAAATATTTTCTTTACCGATTTCATTCAAATGATTAACATATCTTGCTCTTGTTAACCTTTAGCTTCCAGTGTTGTCTGGGGGGGAGGGGGTTCCCTGAAATGTTGGTTTGTTTATATTTTGCTATTGCCTGGAAATTGGCTGTATAAAAATGCAATCGTCAGAATTGAAGTTGTGTGTGCATCACTGTACCGACACAAGGTTTTTCGTTGCTGAGCAAGAAAGAGAAGGAGAGAATTCGCCTCAAGGAGTTGAAACAGATGAAAGCGAAATATGGCCTTCAGGTATTGGCAGCATTTCGCGACTCCTCAAATTACATTCTTGACATTTTCTTCCTGCAGTATTTGTCATCGTAGGACCAAACGACCATACACAACAACAAGCGCGTTTAAATGTGTAAATCTGCACTCGGAAGTGTAAAGTCACATCTGAATGTCACCTATCCACTCTGTGCATGGTGTCACAAATTTTCTAAAGATGTTCACAATTCGATCGTTTCACACACAGTAATGCGTTTTTAATATCACGTACATTCACTTCTGAAGCACAGCAAAGCAGTTCGCCATGTTTATAGCAGTTTGCGCATTATTTTTTTCCAGTAACCTGTATTTGCATGTTCTCTATAGGTTTTCACGAATCGGATATTTTCACATTTGTTGCTACGTTACACAGGCGTGAATCGCTTAACGAGCGAGATACGAAAGAAGTTCAACATCAAAACATTCTGTGAAGTACGAAGACTCGTGTAACGATCATCGTTTTCCCAATGATCTCATGTTAAAAGCTGAGCTGTTTCGGCCCCAAAATTTTCCAATCTTGTACGATTTTTTTTACGTGAGAAATACGAATTTATAATTTTAATATAAAGTAATACAACATCAAATGCAACACTTGCCACACAGTCGAAGAACCACTGTGATTGCAGGTGCCTGTCCTCGGCGTTCGCAAATAATTTACGCCGCCAGCCATCCAAATTGATAAATAAAAATGATTCTTGTAGAAAGACCACTGATTTAGTGAGACACGCCTGTACTGTATATCCATTTGAAACAAAGGACATGTTTATTAAATCCACCCCTGTCTCACCAGCACACATGTGTCCACTACAGTTAGATCGGCAGGTCTTGTGTAGTGGAGAAAACTGTGGCTACTCCTGATCTCTTTCAAGACGTCTGGCTGTGTGGAAGAATCGGCCAAATACACTCAAGAGGCGCTACCTACAGCTCACTCCATTGGATGCCCTTCTGCCAGCAGTGGCACGTGCAAGCGATTGCAGATCTGCACCTTTACCTAATTCTACATGTAAGTTGAGTTTTCCTTCGGTTAACCGTCTCTGGCCCGTACCTCCTGTGTGGGTGCGTTAGGGGGGTGCGCACGAGGACCAGGAGGTGCTCAACAACTCCAAGTACGCGAACCGTGCAGAGCAGCGCAGACGCACCGTGGGGAGCGAGCACCCCCACCACAAGGACGACGCGCCGGCCTCCTTGCACGAGTGTGTGAGCTGCACACACTTGGGGGGGTCTATGTCCTGAGCACCACCTTGTGTGGAAAGCATTATATGCTGTCCAATTTCGATTTAAAGCTTTCGTGACTGCAGGGATTCATCTTCTTGGTTCTTTCGGTAAAGTGTCTCATTCTTCACCTGAAGACGGCTGCTTGCGTTGTAGCCGAAACGTCGTGAGAATTATTTTATTTTATTATGTTCTATTTTTATTATTTTATTACTTCCCTTCTACGTGACTTTACCGAAAGAACCAAGAAGATATATGCTGTCCGTTAGCCCCTAAGCAGCGTTCACAATAAAATTACCAGTCTGAAAGTGTGTATCTTTGTTGGTTACGCTTTAACAACATCGTTATTTAAAAGCACATGCGACATTACAAAATTTTCTTTAGCTTAATGTACTGCCCTTTGTCATTCCCCTGCTAGATAAAAGCTGTGTCGGTTCTGGGAATTGTTTGACCATATTTGACCCCGATGGTCAGTGCAGGTAGACAAAAGTGTGGTTGCCTGGATCAGTTTGGACTCGCCACTGATGGTAGCCATGGCTAGCGGTTGCTGGGGTCACAGTGCAGTTTATGAACCACTAATAAAATGCATAAAGGATACAATCTTAATTAAATGATGAAAGGGGCGCCACTGTGGCGAGATTTTAACTACCTCGCCTGGTATACAGGAGGTCGTGGATTCGGTCCCGACCCTGATGCCTGTATATTTGGAGTTTGCATGTTCTCCCTGTGGTTGCGTGAATTTTTATCCTGGTACTCCGGTTTTACCCTCACATTCAGAAACATCCCTTTTTAGAGCATTTGACTACTATACATTTTCACGTGATAAGCCACTTAGTTGAGCTATCATTTGTGACCAGGTCGCTTCTTAAAATGGAGATATATAACTCAGTGGGCCTTACCTGGTAAAATAAAAAATAAAAATTAGTTTTATAGCATGTAGCCCAGCCATGTTACTGCTTGACGGCCATTCTGTCCTACAGGGAGATCGACAGAGGGAACAAGGGGCGGAAGCTGCTTGAGAAGATGGGGTGGAAGCACGGAGAGGGCCTGGGAAGGGACAGTGCTGGCATTAAGGAACCGGTTGGTGCCACCACACACACACTTGTACAGGGTGTGGCAAAAAGCAGGAACCATACATCGATACAATACATTATAACACATTCCTGCGGAGGGAGCTGGTAGGAACGTTGGGTTGCTCGGTCAATGGCCAGGGTCAACGGCGGCGTGGTGTATTTCGCAAATATGGCCGACTGAGGGCGGGCACAAGCCGGCGTGAGTAGGTTAAACGTTGAGTTTTATAAGGGCACCACGGGGTGACCAGCCCCTCCCCACCCCTCCCACCCAGCCCCACCCTCCCCACCCAGCCCCTCCCCACTCTCCCCTCTCCACCCAGCCCGACCCCTCCCATTTTTGGATGCACGACGGACGAACACAATAATCCCCTGTGGGCTGGTGGAACCAGGTGGTTCCTACCAGTAACAGATGCTCCAACTGTGTATGATACATCTAAATCCGTTTCGCACAGGATGCTTGAACGTTCCTGAACATGTCCACATTGGTCTGAACACACTTGGCTTGTATTATGCAGTAAACAATATTTACAACGTGGTCCTGAAATTACGAGTTACTCAACTTTACCACAGCCTGTACTTGAGTTATCACACTGGCAGGCTGATGCAAAATGTTTTTTTAGCTTTGACGTAACTAAAATATCGTGCTTGTCGGCACAGTACAAAATTGTATTAAACTGCTTTATTTGTTAAATGCATATTAAGCGGAACAGTGCTGCATAAGTAAGCTTTTACTGTTGTGAAACTTTCATCATCATCATTAGCCTTGATCAGTCCCCTTGCTGGTTGAAGGCCTCAAGCCATTGTCATTGTTTGTGGTCCCACAATACAACAATCGTGATGAAATGGATGCTTAACTTCATAACGTATGACACAACTCTAGATTTGAAGCTTTCGTGACTGCAAGGATTAATATTCTTAGGTTTTTTCGGTAAAGTCACGTAGGTAAAAAATTAATTAATTAAAGTAAAATAAAAATAAAATAAAAATCACGACGTTTCGGAGGCAACACAAGCTTCCGTCTTCAGGTGGAACCGTCACAGCACGATTGCTGTGTCAAGTGCTGTGACGGTTCCACCTGAAGACGGAAGCTTGTGTTGCCTCCGAAACGTTGTGATTTTTATTTTATTTTACTTTTATTAATTTAAATTTTTTACCTACGTGACTTTATCGAAAAAACCTAAGAGTATGACACAACATTTAATTGCACGTTTTTTGTGTTCTATCGTTGACATTTGGGAAATGTGACCCCTTCGTACCCCCCCCCCCCCCCTTTGTTTTGCTGCAGATCAAGCCGCATGCGATGAACAAACAGGCAGGGCTGGGCTCGGCGCCTCAACTCCCAGCGGACTCTCCGCTCCTGGCGGCCGGAAACAGCCGCCGGGCCCAGAACTGGGAAAAGGCACGGGAGCGATTCGAATCGTTTGCGACGCAAAAGAGCAAAGCTGCTGCTCCTCCTCATCCTCCTAAGAAGGGCCAGTGGGTCTTAGGGAGTGGAAAGAAAACTTGATGATGTCGTCTATTGTGTATACATTAAGGAGCGGTGTATATTTGTAAACATGCAGATGAATGCAGGAAGTACATTTTGTATTCTGTACTGGGAAGTATTTAAAAAAAACGCTTGGATGTACTTTTTTTCTGAACCATTTGTGAGCATATTCTTGGTTCTTTCGGTAAAGTCACGTAGAAGGGAAATAATAAAATAATATTAGTATAAAACAATAAAAATTCTCACGACGCTTCACACCTGATAATGATTGCTTGTGTTGCAGTCGAAACGTGAGAATTTTTATTTTTTATATTAATATTTTATTATTTCCCTTCTACGTGACTTTACCGAAAGAACCAAGAATATGAATCCCTGCAGTCACGAAAGCTTTAAATCAAGATTCACTTGTGCAACTGGTTGCTCACAGTAGAGACAACCACTATTTGCAAGCTATTTTGAGTGATTTGGTTGTGCAACTGTTGGCTCATGTGTGAGCCCAACTAAAGGTAAAGGGGTGACAGAGAAACTTCGAGAGGAGCTCAATCAAGCTAGAAAATTCGGATTTGGAGCCAGGAATGTGTGTATCAAGCAAGCAAAGTGACCAAGGGTGATTATAGATTTGAGGTTTTCGTGACTGCAAGGATCCATACTCTTTGGATCTTTCGGTAAAGTCACGTAGATGAAAAATAAAAATAATTAAATTAAAATAACTAAATTAAATCACGACGTTTCGGAGGCAACACAAGCTTCCGTCATCAGGGGGAACAGCCACAGCAAAATTACTGAATTTACAGCAAAATTACTGAATTAACAGTAATTTTGCTGTAAATTCGTCAGATGCCAGATGAAAACTAATGGGAGAGAATAAAACGTACTTTTATGCAAATTCTCTCGAGTTCTGTTTAAAATGCATCTTTGTACGTGTATAGGTTGTGTTATATTGTTTTCATACATTTGAATGTAAAATATTTTTGAATGATTCATTTAGAAGTAGTCATCGAAAGTACCCGTATTGTAATCTGTATATGGCCATGAATTTTACACAAAAAATGTTCACATTTGGCATGGTACCAGCACATGTGTATAAATAAAAAAAATGCTTCAAACGTATTGTGTCGATGCTTTATTTGGCGCTATTTGATGTTTAGGTTTTGATATGGGAGTGTCGGTGTAGTGGTTCGCACCCTGTATTACAAACTTGATGTCTCGAGTTCGATTCCTTGTCAGGGTTCATACTCTTAGTTTTTTCGGTAAAGTCACGTAGGTAAAAAGTTTAAATTAAAGTTAATAAAAATAAAATAAAATTAATTTTTTTACCGAAAAAACTAAGAGTATGTATCAGCGTGCGGTAGCGTCTCGCCTGTGGTGTTTACGGTAACGCGTCTCGCTTGGCGTGTTTACGGTAATGCGTCTTTCTTAGCGTGTTTACGGTAATGCGTCTCGCTTGGCGAGTTTACGGTAATGCGTCTTTCTTAGCGTGTTTACGGTAATGCGTCTCGCTTGGCGAGTTTACGGTAATGCGTCTTTCTTAGCGTGTTTACGGTAACGCGTCTCGCTTGGCGAGTTTACGGTAATGCGTCTTTCTTAGCGTGTTTACGGTAATGCGTCTCGCTTGGCGTGTTTACGGTAACGCGTCTCGCTTGGCGAGTTTACGGTAACGCGTCTCGCTTAGCGTGTTTACGGTAACGCGTCTCGCTTAGCGTGATTACGGTAACGCGTCTCGCTTAGCGTGATTACGGTAACGCGTCTCGCTTGGCGTGTTTTCGGTAACACGTGTTTCGAGCCGCCTGCCACCGTAGAGGGCATGGCGCATGCACCCGGTAACAGCGCCACCGTGCCCACTATCACCACAACCATAATCATCACCGCCGCCGCCAGCGAGAGCGGATAAACTTACAACTCACTCGCGTGGAGGCTCCCAGAGAGACCCGTGGCCTCGTCTCCATACCGGGCCGGCGCTCTGAGCAGGCGTTTTGCTGGAGACGCCATGGGGACGCTGCTGAGGACTGCAAGGCCCGGGATGAGCCTCCTGGTCTCGGGCGCTCGGCCCCACGGACTTCGGGGTCTCATGACGTCCGGGGCCCGTGCCCGGGGCCCTCTGTGGGACGCCGACAAGCAAAAGCCTCCGTCGTGCTGGTCGTGTACGGCAGGCGGTAAGGGTGTTGCCATTGTCCTGTGTGCCGATCTTTAAAGGTGCATTGAAAAATGTTGAAACTCCGACTGATGCTCCTGCTGTTGTGGAGTGACTCATGCAGCCAGCTATGGCTGCAGGGTTTTGGTGGTACATGTTGTTGACGTCGTTTATTGTGAAAATTCGGTCACAGTTCCTATGGTCACTGTTTCATTGCCTTTATGGCTTTATTTTGGTGATTTTCGAAAAGTTTTTTGGTTTGGCCATGTTTGTTTGTTGTAGTACAGAGTTAGACTGATGGCCTTAATCTAAGTTGTCTTGTGGTTGTTGTTGTTTGAGTTGCATCCCACTGGGATGTTTGCACACAGTGTTGGTGTACGGTGCTTTTTCTGCAATATTTTGCTGTCTTTTCTTGGATTTTCTGTTTGCACATAGTCACTTAGTCACTTTAAGATGTTTTCTTGTTCATGTTTTTGTTTTCTGTTTGTTGCGGTTGCACCCGATTCAAGAGCCGAATGGCTCACAAGGCTATACCTAATAAATTAACTTGAACTTCGCGACGCGAGAGGTTACTTAAAGTCAGTGCCTCGCTGTTCTATAGCAGTAGACGAAGCCTGACTACTTTCCCTGATGCCAACCACAACCTTAACGCATGCCCTAACTCTCACCATTGCCACTATACACTATTCACCTAGCGTTACACTAGCTCCGTCATCTAAAGCTGTATCCACGCACCACCGACCTTAACCCAATAACTCAAACATTACAGCTGCCCTCACCCGAGCCGTGACACCAACCTCGCCTAAACCCTGGCCCTAAATTCATCTCGTATCCTACTCACGTTCACATCGGTAATTCAAGCCCGAACGCCAACGTGTACGCCTTACCCTTGCCAGAGCTCCGAACATAATCGCCCTAAGCCCCATCTCTAGCCATAGCCCCAACCCTCCTGTTGTAAACCCAGCAAAAGCCCCTAAATCCTACCTCACCATAACCCTCAATTCAACCCGTAACTATCGGTGTCAAAAATCCGGATAGAGTAACAAACTCACACTTGCTCCATTAAAGTATGAGATGATGTTGTTGCAGAAACATGCCAAGGGTGTCTCTTGTATAAGATGTAAAGAGATGAGGATGTATGTGAAATGCAATTGCAAGTGAAGGTATAATGCATCGACACAGCACCCATGGGTTGGCGTAAAGCCCTTGTTGGCATAGCCACGCATGGAGATTGTTGGGAGACATAAAGATTGTAGATAATGTTCGAGGCTTTGATATGAAGTGTGTTCTTTAATTCCTGTTATTGTCTGGAGTATCTATCAATGGATCCACCCCTGCGTTGTATTACATAACCCTAGGCAGTGTGCATAAGGATTGACAGTTATGAACGAGGGTTATACGTACGCAGGGTAGAGACATCCATCATGTTGACTGTTAAGAAAAGTACGTGGGTTTGGGCAGTACACCTCGCTGACGAGGCGTGATGGTTGGCGGTCGAGACTAACGTCGGAGTGGCAGCCACAAGAGGGAATGCTGTGGAAATGGAGAGGTGAAATCGCAGAGCCATGAGAGATGGTAATCGCTTGGGGAGTCCTTTATCCAGCAGTGGATTGGCCATGGCTGATTATGATTATTAAGGGTAAGCGCGGTGCTAACTTGCGGTGGCAGGGAATTGCCTGCCGCACTCCCAAAGATGTCTCGTTAGCGCTTTCCGAGATTGAAAGCGGACAGACGGCTTCTTGTGAGCACTCCAATTCGTTATCAGTAGTTCATTACTTTGCAAAATAAAGGCGTGGTGGAAAAGCATTACAAAATGCACGCATGAGCATGATTTTTCCTGCATCTTCGTTTTAGCTCGCAGGTATCTTCTCACCGACGACGTCCTCCGGTTGAGGGAGTTTCAGCAGAGGAAGATCGCTGCAGCCTGCCTCATTTACGGGAAGAGAGGTACGTGACCACGTGTCCCGTGCACGCACGCAACCTCGTGTCGGTCCACTCCTGCATGAGGGTTTCTCCATTGCCGTGTGGATCGTGGGGGGATTGTTCACATTTCACCACGCTGGGCAGTGCGGGTTGGTGAAGGTGGAGCGCATAGAAGCGTTTCAACGTGGTACAGTACAACAATGGATTTTTCTGCATTGCCATCTGCTGCCCACCATGTAGCCTAGCAGCAGCCTGGTTGGTACCCACCCATCTGAGTCTTGTCCAGGCGCACCCCTGCTTACCTTGCGAGATCTGATGAGATCGGGCGTTTTCTGACTGATATGGTCATAGGTGATGATAAATGTTATTGGCAGTCCCAGTCGCTCTCTGTTAGGGGGAAACTTGAGTTTTCAATTGAGGTACATTGTTTGTCTTCAAGCTGGTCACATCAGTGGCTACACGAAAAATAAGTCATGAAATTTGGTTTTCCACTTAAATTGGCTACAATTCCAGATTTGACATGTTGAACAAATATCACTGATTGACATGTGATGAACTCTGTGCTGGATGCATAAGATCTGCTGCACGCTGTAATGTGGATATAAGGAGTTCTGTTGAAGTGACGTGTGAAATAATAACTCCACTGGCACAGGGAGATGCACTGCTTGCTGTGTGAGTTCAGAATAGAGATACCTTCGTCTGATGACAAGTGACAGCATTTTTGCAATATAACTGGGAAAACAATATAAAAACGGTGCAGTCGTCAATATTCATCACCTGGTTAATGACAAGAAAATATTTATACATTTTTGCGAAGGTTATATTCGTTAGTATTTTTTTAGTGTAAGACATTTATTGTATGTTTACTCATGAGAAATATACACTGCATTTCCTAAATCACCTTGTGCAGATTCGTACATGGCGCTGATGGAAGAGAAGCTTGCCAATCACCAGTTGATCCTCACGGAAGATTTAAAGACCGCCATTCATATATGTCAGACGCCAGTTGACGCACAGCTAATCATCAAGCTCGTATACAGGTCAGTTGATAATGGCCAGCAGTTGTTTATAAGAGCATCTAAAAGAAGATTATTAAAGGTTTCCAACCATGGTCGGAAGAGGTTGCGCATTGGATCTATTCCTCCGTTTGTCTATGTGATGGAGGGCTTGCGATAACTGTTGTAAAGACGATCGAATGTCTACCCAACTAAAGTGTAAAATTGCGTTCCTTTAGGGTCTAACCTTTGAGAAAACCGGCCAAATTGATGACGTTCCCCCAAAATCTTGAGACACAAACCAGAGCAGGACAAGCGTATGACTTTTCCCCTGACTGCTTCCCATCGGTTTCCATACCGCTAATTGTATACCTACAAAGTCATGCATTTAAAATTGATTATCACACTCACGTTGCATGCAGTAGATTGTACGTGTAAAAAATTATATATTTTGCTTATTCACATGTGCCGTATGTAATAGGATGTGTGTTACCCCTGCAGCCACTAGAGACACTACATTCACCACAATGTCGAAGCAAACGATGTTGAATCAAATCGCGACTTTAAATCGTGACGGTTGAGGGACAAAACTTAAAAACCCACAAAATATGTTTGTCCACCAGGTGGTGTTTGTTGGGAGCAAGCAGATTCAATGGATGGAAAAAGTGAAATATTAAGTTCAATGTGCGACCATCTGTGGGGAAATGACACAATAAAAACTATCAACAGGGGATTTCAAAGTGTTCCAATGAAACTAGCATGGGTTATCTTTACAATAATATGTGTGTGTATGGGCTATCAAGTTTGTCCAGGGCACTCCTCGCTTCACTGAATAACGATGGGGTGGGTGAATCTTTCCACGTCGACTGCAGTCCAGAACCCAGTGCTGTTGACATTGACCCCGTGTCTGGCGCGATCATTTACTCGGTATTCTCGGCAGATATCACGCGGAGAACAGCAATCTCTTGTTGGGCGACTTTAATTTCGGTCCTCTGGTGTGTCGCCTCTTCTACGAGCTCGACATGGCCAAGGAAGCGGTGCAACTCCTGATGGACCACGTGAGTCACTCCCGGCTCAGGTGCCGCCATGGACACTCGCCCATCCCTCCTCTTGTCCCCCTCCGCTCACTTATCGTAACTTTAGTTAAAAAACAATTGCTCCACGGCGAAGAATCGATCCGGTTTTCTCGCTTAAATAACCACTGCCCGAATAATATTGTTTTGTGGAAAGTCAACAGTCTGATGGTTTGGCAAAACAAACAAAAAAATTTTGAGGAAAATATTTGCTTTGCATGTGGTGATACAGAACGGAGGTCTGTTCACATACAGACAGTCCCCGTGTTGCAGAATACCCGACTTACGGAAATCCGACCTTACGGGAATGTTCCCATTATTAATCATCAAATTAAATGCGCGGAAATGTTTGCGTTAGCTGCAAGTAGTGCAGCGCGGTGAGGTTGCGGATGAACACCGTGGAGCGAGGCGTAAGGCGGGCAGCGTGAGGCGGGCAGCCTTACGCCTCGCTCGAGCATCACACGGATTAAGGCAAATGGAATTTATCATTGATTTTGGGGGAAAATTGTTCAGTTTCCGACACACGGAGATTTTTGGTTACGGATCATCCTCGGGAACCGAACCCTTTCCGTAACCTGGGGACTGTCTGTGTACGTGATGCTGTACTTTGAAAGAGGCGCGGTCTGACGAGGCCAGGTGGCACTGCTGAGATCCTGCAGTTGATGATGGCTTTCAGCCACTCGTGATTGAACCACGTTATCCGTAGCCAGTTGATTTGCTTGATCGCACGAAAACAAAACATCGCTTGAAGTTTGTTTGATTTTTTTTATAATTTGTCAAAATGTTATCTCCTATGAGAATTGGTTTTGTCTTGCGACGAACATTTCTCCTCTGGATTAAAAAGGTAACTTGAAGGGATCTCGAAAGTAGTTCTGTGGAGTCTCCTTCTCTTGACCGGTGTCTGATACACGGGGTGATGATGAACGGTTACTGCAAGAGTTCTGAATGGACACTCAGTCCTGCAGCGCGATGCCAATAGAGCAACCGTAACAACAAAAAAGATCATCACGATATGTTGACAAGAGTGAAATACGTCTTCCCATGTGTTCCAGAAATTGAAGGACTTCTTTGGCGACCACACGTCCTTTGCTGTCATCACTGATATGCTGTACGAGAAAGAAGACTACGAAGGTAAGAGAAAGCACAAAGCTGAACAACCAAACTTTTTATTTCACCTGCCAAGGCCCACTGAGATATGTAGCTCTTTGTCAGAAGCAACCCGGCCACAAATGACAGCTCAACAAAGTGGCTTATTGCGTGGAAATGTATCTAAGCCAAATACTCTAAATGTATGTTTCTGATGGTAAAACATATTTCATCGTGCACGATAGCCCCCTGTTTTGGTAATATTTGATAACGTTTTATATCTCTGTCAAATCGTTGCTGATGAAGGCCTTTCCATTCCGTGTTGGTCAAGGGCATTGTTTGACCATACCTCACCACGCTGGTCAGTGCGGGATGAGCTAAGAGGAGGGTGGCCAAGGACCTATTCAGATACCGCTTGCCGCTGATGTTAGCCGTGGCCGGGAATCGAACTGTGGTTGCAGGGTCCATAGCGCGGTGTGCAAACACTAATCACAGTTTGACCCAGTAACTTAGTGTCAATCCACAACACCCATACGTAACTTGGGTACTGCATATCGTGCATTCAGATGCACTTCTGCAGCCAGCTATAACGGTTTTCCTTTCGATATTAGGAAGCCACCGAAGCTTTGCAACGTTTAAATCGAGATTGAAAGCTCACTTCTTTAGAACTGCTTTTTGTGTTTGGTTTGTTGTCCTTCCCGCACACCTCCGCTTCGCACGGTTGGCTACGTACGGTGCGAGAGGAGTTCAACACACGCACTTACAAGCCTGATTGCCATGTGTCTCTTGTTCCTGGGAAACAGGTGAGCGTTGCGAACGACATTGTCAATTGACTAATTCTCCTTTATTGTTGTACTCTGCGCTGTTCTAGGCGCTTTGAACGTCATCAAAGAGATGCGGCAACGTGGGACTCAGTATACTAAAGACACGTACCTCCTGGCGCTGGCGCTATGCTACAAACTGGTGAGCACTGCTGAAGCGAAGCCGGTGTTCCTTTGGCAGTGGCGTGTGGGTGGGGGGGTTAGGTATGTAACGATAAATCGTATTGTGGTTGAGAATCTGGTCCTTTCTGTGCGTGTTTATTTTGTGTAAAGTGTTTACGCGAGCTCTGGTACCACCAGAGGGCGCTACGTTTATGGGGTACAGTGTTCATGGGGCAACTTCATTGACTCGTGACCCTTAATCGTGGCGGTGAAATTACAACGGGGGGGTGGGGGGGGGTAAATGTGTGTTGTCTGTAATGGGTTCAACATTAAAAGCGCAACCACCACAATGTCACAATTTAAGATTTAAATCATAAATGTTCATAAAGTCGTGACGTTATAGCACAACAGACTATGCTCTTATTTCTAGATTTGAAGCTTTCGTGACTGCAATGATTCATATTCTTAGGTTTTTTTCGGTAAAGTCACGTAGGTAAAACATCAAAATTAATGAAAATAAAATAAAACAAAAATCACGACGTTTCGGAGGCAACACAAGTCTCCGTCATCAGGTGGGACCCCGCCCCCCTCCCGACCGATACGTTCCATTCATTGGCTACCACATTCTGATGAGCTCCCCCCCCCCTCTCCTCCCCCCTTCAACTTGCTTATAAGGGATTACATCTTGAATCATTGCCTCACTTGATGCAGCTAATTCGGCTGTGACGGTCCCACCTGATGACGGAGACTTGTGTTGCCTCCGAAACGTCGTGATTTTTGTTTTATTTTATTTTCATTAATTTTGATGTTTTACCTACGTGACTTTACCGAAAAAAAACCTAAGAATATGCTCTTATTATCATGACGATGATTAGCCTCGCTATGATGACGACTCATGCCGAAGGGCTCCAGCTCACGGTCCGCTCGTTGCGTCCTCTGCGGGGGGTGGGGGGGCCCCGTTGCTTCCAGAACACGCGCGAGTCGTACGAGGTCTGCCAGAGCGTGCTGGACGACGCCGAGATCAACGTGCGCCCCGTCGCCCGGCGCGGCTACTGCTTCGCCGTCATGCTGGCGATCAACCAGGTGCACGGGGGGGGGCCAGCTGCTGCCAACCCGCGGGGGCGGGAGGTGCCGCTTGCCGAGATGGACCACGTGATAATTGCACCGGCACGCACGTTAAAAACATCGCAGGGGAACGGTTAATCCGCAAACTTGGATGATCGGCCCGTGGGTAATTGAGCGTTACGTGTGTTTTTGAAGGACTTGATGAAAATAATGTTTAGTTATTGTTTAACTTCAACCCCCCCCCCGCCCAATTGTGCTTTTGCTTAGGGAGATCTCAAAAATGCCAGGGCCCTGTACAGCCGCATCCTGAAGCCAAACTCCAAGGTGTGCCTCAATCTGCAGGTGAGTGCAGGACGGATGAGAAGCCTGGGCATGCAGGATTTTTACCATTGTACAGCTTTGGCAACAGATTGTAAATTTGCTTTCATCATCATCTTCAGTTAAAGGACACATGTACAATGTGACTGGGATTGGATAAACATCCATCCAAACATCCATCCCATTGCCAAAAAATTTGACTGCAGGTTGCCTATTTGGGATTACAGCAGCAACATCACCCCCTCCTGCGAAACACTGGGCAGGACCCTCCTGAAAGAGTCTTGAGACCCAGCGAGGCTCCCCTGGGCAAATGAGTACAATAACAGTAATTGACAAATGGATTCTCATACTCATGATACATGCATAGAAGTGTGTGTGTAAGAATCATTTATTTACAATGAATGCACCTTACATGAAGACAGGAAAATCTATTCAGGGGTGTTGTGGAAAAGCTTGACAACCCAAAGCTTGATATTCAGTTAATTTTGATTATACAATACAAACTATTAACAATGTGAGTTGTGAAGTTTTCCAATTAAGCTGTCGCGGGTTATCGTGCACTGTATTAGTGGGTTGTGAATTTGTATTTTTTATTATCCAGGAGAGGCATCAATTCTTGAATGGCGTCATCATCGCCACCCTACATCGCGACGATTCCCAGAGCCCCGTTGGGGTGGGTTGATGACCTGTTCCTGGCCGGCGCCGTGGGTCCGCCCCCCCCACGTGCCCTTTGCCCCCCCCCGTGGCAGGTCCTGCTGGCTGCGCTGACGGGCTCCCGCGCTGAGATGCTGCACCTCCTCAAGTGCGTGCGCGACGGGAACATCTCCGACTTCGTGCACAAGATCGAAATCTGTCGGGACGTGGTGAGCCGGGCCGTCGGGGCGGACTCGCCTGCGGGCCGCGGCACCGCAGGCCCGGCACGGCCCTCGATAGTTGGTGGCAAGACCGACTCCCGTTAGCGAAGGGTTTGAAATCTTCTCGTCTCTTAGTCTTTTTGGCTGTTGAAATAATCGCGGGTCAGTCATCAATGACTGCAAATGAATGGCTGTGTTGAATTTGGTTTGAACTTAATTTTCCAGAAATCTATCTATCTCTGAGGGGAAACATTTTTCTCGTTATGTATGTTGAACTTCTTTCGCACCGTACTTAGCCAACCATGCCAATCGGATGTAATATTGCAATGTGACGTATTCCTCTGTAGCAGGGCTGGTGACGGCGTGAAGTTCCCTTAATTTGGAGTAAGAGGTCATTGAGGAGAGGAGATCGGGTGGTTCAGAGTACGGAGCTGGCACCGCTGAGATCGTGGGTTCTCAAGTTTAGCGAAGTTCATGTTCTCAACACGGTCGCCAATACAAAAAAAAAAAACCTTCAGATGAAATTAGTTGTGCACTTAACCCGTTCCAATGCTGTACGTGTACGTCATCAGATTTTATTCCGATTCCTTTCCGATGACGTACATGTACATCATCAGTACGAAAACGGAAGACAAAATAAAATAACTTTATCGGTACGCAAGTCCATGCACGAGGGACGTGTGGTACAGTGTGGTGGCAGCTATCATGGATTGCGGTCGTGTCGCTATAGTTCTCTGCGGCGAGTACAATGTCTTTAAAAACAACGGCACTCTGCCCTCTAAATGAGATTAACGCTGAACCGCTTGCTCGTTCCGAGATTCAGAGGTGCAACTTGCAGATGTCTCGGAATGGAAAAGGTGTTCATTTGGGTGAATTCCGGCACGCCTGATTGTGACCTTGACGGTCGCTTGCCTCCCGTTCCTCCTGCCCTGCCCAGATGTCGCAGGTGCAAAGTTCGCTGGAGGGGGAGGCGGGCGACCCGGAGGGCGAGGATCTGCAGAACCTGTTGGGGCACCTGGAGCGGATGGGCCACATCTCGGCCATGCCGTTCGACACGCTGCTGTGCAGCAAGCCCAGGAGTCAGCGTAACCTCAGCTGCCAAGCGCCGAGGATGAAGGGCAGCCGCAGCGTGGGCAAACGCATCGGGGCGCTCAGCCAGACGCTGCTCACGGAATGACGAGGACGACGAGCGTTGGTGGTGACCACTCCGCACGATGTGGCGCTGCGTTGGTTAAAATGTTTTTGTCGCGCAAGGACAATTAGTCGATGAGGTCAATCAATCCACCAAAGACTGCAATCGGCTACTTTTCTGTGGTCAATTACTTTGGTCGCTTTGAGAATGAACTAAAACTGAAGTAAAGTTATTTTTTTTTTTTACCAGGTAAGGCCCACTGAGCTATATGGCAGAAGCGACCTGGTCACAATTGGCAACTCAACGAAGTGGCTTATCGTGTGGAAAATTATAGCAGCCAAATAATCTGAACACATTTTTGAAAGTGTGGAAGTAAAAACCGGAGGACACGGAGAAAAACCCACGTGACCATAGGGAGTACATGCAAACTCCAAGTGTGCAGGCGTCGGGGTCGAGATCAAACCCACGACCTCCTGTACACCAGAAGAGGTAGTTAACATCTCAACGCCGTGGTGTTTTTTTACATAAATGCGCACATTTTAAACGAAGTTGTAACCTCACTTGTCATGCGAAGATATGAACATTAACAGCCGGAGAAGTTGAATGAGCAACATTTTGCACCGCAAACGTTCCGTAAAACTCTTTGCTAAGCGCACAGGTCAACACAACCCTGCGGCGGGGGAGGTACGGCAAGGTTGAGAGGTCGCAAAGTCGGGACGTCTCAAGCGACCAG
This sequence comes from Lampetra planeri, assembly GCF_965212315.1. Lineage (NCBI taxonomy): Eukaryota > Metazoa > Chordata > Hyperoartia > Petromyzontiformes > Petromyzontidae > Lampetra > Lampetra planeri. The sequence continues at coordinate 1,478,974 of NC_136145.1, read as the reverse complement.
AAGTTCCACACGCATCAAGAAGCTAAATATCGCCGAGCCAACACCACTCGGATCCTGGGTTAGAATCCGTGTTTGCTCGGTTACTAATGGCTGCACAAAAAGCCATCGCGTTCAATTTTAATTCTGCCGCTTAATTTTGGCAAAATTCCGGCTCTTTGACGATATTGGTTTCAACGTCAGGTGACGCACATTGCTCGGCGGTAAGCGAAGGGGAAACTGCTGCCCAATACCGTGTGAAGCAGAGGTCGAGTGAAAGCATCTCGGGATGCTCTGACGTTCATTCCCGTGGGCTGTTCTTCGAACACAAAGTCTTGCACTTCTCTGCGAGAGATTCAAATGGATGTTTCCCGTGTCGTGATAACGGTAGCAAAACTTAGAAATATTTCTGGGAAAAGTTTGTTGAAATTAACACGCGATGAGAACTCCGTTTGACCCCATTTCCCGGGCACATCGAGCAGTGGGCCCGCTGTCTTTACCCCTAGGCAGCGTTTCGTTTCCGCTGTGGTCTGGTGTCGGTGATATCTTTCAGTGTGGTGCTCAAGCCACGTCGCTGCTCTGAATCGGGCTGGCTCGGCTCTTGAATGTGGCTGAACCGACGAGCGATGTTCCCATGGCAAATCCTTCCGAGCCAAACTAATCCCAAGTGAGCGTGGTAGATACCCCGGGTCCCCAGTTGAAGTGACCCATGCCGCACGCTTTTACCTGGGTTCACCCCAGCATTGGTTGCAATGTCGCAAGGGCAAATCGAAATGAAAGCACATGCTTTCTGGACGTAGCACGCTTAGTCAACCTTAGAACGCGGTAAAAATGTATTAGAACATATCGGTATGTATGTTGAACTTCTTTCACACCGTACGTAGCCAACTGCGCTAATCGGAGGTGCGGGGAAAGGACCACAAACTCGTGTAACCCAAATCTACTTGAAATCACATTCGTAAAAATTACACTTTCAGACTACTGTCAGACGCCACCATTGGCTACGGAGGGTTGGGTTAAGGAGGGTGGAACTCGCAGAGCCCGACGACTTGCGTGCAGTGCTGGGTTAAGCTAGTGCGGGGCCTGTAGCATATGTTATTAAGGGGCCCTAAAGTAAAAAAAAAACAATTACTTGCATAGTAAAGTAATTGTATTTTTTCATTTGCTATACAGCCAGATAATACGATAAATCAATGACCTTAAACACCTGGTCGTTCATAAAAGTTGAAGGCAGTATAGTACGATAGTAATAGAGCAAGTGCAGAATCACTGAACCGAAATTAATAGCTTGAAATCATTTAGGGGGCCCTTGAAAGTGCGCGACTTGTAGCAGATGTAGGTACTTTTTCTACGAGAATAATGCGGCACTGCTCACGCCGCGTGGAAACCCGTATCCAGGCCCTGGTGCCGATCCTGGGCCAGAACTGGGCTATTCCTGGGCCAGCAGAGCTCGGTTTCGGGTGGCCATGGAAACGCGGCATTGAACGCGGTGGGGCAAACCGACCCGTGCCAAGAGCACTAAGCATCGGGACTCAATCGTCAAGGCGGCCACGGGTCTTTATTGGAGCTGACGTGAAGTGCGCATGACGTTTGTATGGAACACGTCTGTAAAAAGATGTAAATGTAATCTTTTTTTCTGACGACAAGATGCATTGACTGTATTTAAATACAGAATAGGTTAACTTTAATAAAAAATATGAAAAGCAGCGTTGTGATTATGTACATTATTTCACATTCGTTATCAAATACTTGTATTTAATATGCTACGGAGCAGCTACATTACGGCTTCTGTGTCGTCTCGTGGAGCGTTTGCCAATTTCCGGATTGGAATGCAATTTAATCTACAGGAAAACTAAAGGAATGGCTCATTAGAACATGTGTAATATAGCATGGGTGTGCAGCGGGTTATTAAAACAATCACATGGATCAATCGTGCATGTACATAGAAGGCCAAATACACGTCCGCAGACTGTATAAGGTAATCGTATCACGGCGTTTTGTCAATTCGCTGCTGGATATAGGCCTCCTTGTGCTGTGTCAGCCATGTGACTTATACTGGTAGGAACCTCCTGGTTACACCAGCCCACAGGGGATTATCGTGTCCGTCCGTCGTGCATCCAAAAATGGGAGGAGAGGTGGGGCTGGGTGGAGAGGGTGGGGAGGGGCTGGTCACCCCGTGGTGCCCTTATAAAACTCAACGTTTAACCTACTCACGCCGGCTTGTGCCCGCCCTCACAGTCGGGCATATTTGCGGAATACACCACGCCGCCGTTGACCCTGACCATTGACCGAGCAACCCAACGTTCCTACCAGCTCCCTCCGCAGGAATGTGTGTTAACCGTACTTCACCATGATGGTCAATGCGTGTTTGCGATGGTCGGTGGAGAGGCGGGGGATAACCGGTTCAGATATCGCTCATTTTATTGACCATGATCAGGAATCAAAACTCTGGCGGCTGGGTTCGGTCTGTAGTAGCGCAGTGCGCTGGCCACCGCGGCGCCACCCCTCCACTCCAGAAGTTAAAATGTCTCGGTGCGATATCAAAAGTGATTGGCTTCACTTGAAGGTCCGTGGTGGGGGGAGAGGCGGAGGTTTCCCTGGCCACTTGCTCCTGACTTGAGACGTCACTCTTCACGGCAGTTGGTTCTTATAACCTTCACTGCTGCTTTTTCACCCCCTTCGCTTCTCAATAGTTCATGTTAATAAATACGTAAAGTTTGATTAAACGAAGGAGTTGTACCATCGTGCCCGTGCTTAATTTGCGTTTCAACTTTCTAAGAAAATCTGGCCATGTCTCGCAGCCCCAGAAAGGGCATTTCGCACCCCCAAGTGGTTGCGTGCACGCCAGGTTATAAGAACCACCGCTTCACGGGATGGATTATTAGAACACTCATCCGTACAGGAACTGCCCCCCTTAAATGCCCTCTCCCCCTCCCCCTCTCTTCTTTTCCCATCGCTAAAAACAAGTCTGATCTCCTGGCAGCAAATTTATGGAATTGAGGGGGGAACCAAATTGCAGCGGGCGTGGCTTTATCGAGTACAAATTATTTGCAGTTTAAAAAAAAAGAATGAAGGTAGGATTATAATGTTTTTTTACACCAAACAAGCAGGAAAATGATGTCCCAGATCTAGCTGAAGTCTTGACTCACGCGGTTTAAAGAGTGACTGACGGAGTACCTGGGGCTTTCCTTAGCCCGACGTCTCGTGCAGGGGCACAGCAACTGTGGGAATCCGGACACCCACGTGCTTATATATGGCCAAGACATACAAACTACAACAAACAGCCACGTGATTTGTTCAGAAACATTTTGTGTGAGTAACGCGTTAAGCGAGGCCTTACCGTAACTACGAGTTGAGCAGAACTCGTGTGTGACGGAAGTCAGGGGGCGAAGGTCGCCTGCAATTTACCCAGCGTCCACCCGCGACACCTTCACTCGGGAGACTACCACCCCTCCCCCAGCCGCTTCCAGGTAGGGCTGAACGATTTGGGGAAAATGTCTAATTGCGATTTTTCTGACAAATTGCGATTTGGTTAGCGATTACATTTTTTTAAGTCAAGCTTCAGTTCAATATTCACTGTGTAATAGATGTAAAACATGTGATGGAGCATTACCACATGATACCATCAACATATGAACTGCTCTATATATTCTAATGCAAGGATGAGAACTTAAAATACATTAATTGCTTCCAACATGTATCTATTAAAATGTTTTAATTGAAATAGAACAATCAAACATAGAACAATTGTTAAGTGAAATAAATCAAGTTATAATAAACAATAAAACAATTCCAATAAGAAAGTCACAGGACTTTTCAAATCGCTAAAAATCGCAGCCTTTGCGATTTGCTAATCGCATTGTTTCAAATTGCGATTTCGATTTAAAAACGATTAATCGTTCAGCCCTACTTCCAGGGCGACTGGGTGTCACCACTTGCCTCGTGGCACAACAGTGTTCCTCTCGGGTTCCACGTCCTCCACCACCAGCATCGCCACGGATCGATCGAGCGAGAAAGCCTTCTCACGTGAGTCCTCTTCCCCCGTGGTTGTGTATCTCGAAAAGTGCCTTTTAGCCCTCCCGATGTGTTTCCACGTCGTTCCGCGCCTTCTTCGGCACGGCGTCCCGACGTTTTCGCTCCGGCACGGCGACCGAATTTGCAAATGCGGACACTTTGTAAGGAAGGCGTAACCTGGCGAGCACCTTTCCCCCGATTCGAATCGGGAGCGACATTGCCCCGTCGCTCCCGAGCGCGTTGAGAAGGCGAGCCGGGCGTTGGATGTGAACTTCATGCAAGACAACAACATCATCATCATCATCACCACTGGTTTAACGACAGCACGTGCCGTAGCAGCAGCTGTTGTTGAACGAGAAATGTGAGTTGCGCGCGGTTTGAATGCAAAGCGATTTGCCAGTGAGTGACTTCAGCACCCCAGGTCTGGAGAGCGACGCGAATTGCTCAGTGACAGGGGTCTGAATGGCTTGGGGATGCATGTAAAGGATGTACGTTGAACTTCTTTCGCACTGTACGTAGCCAATCATGCTTCTCGGAGGTGCGGGGGAAGGACGACGAACTAAACACAAAAAGCCGTTCTAAAGAAATGAATCGGTCGGAAGGGGCGTCTGTGTGTACACAATTGTTTAAGTTATAATAAGCTTGCGTTGGTCGATTTTATTGTTGTACGCAATTGGACACTTAAGAGCAAACAGGTAAAATATGACATTAAAAAATATAAGCACAACAAATATGTTTTGCTTTGCTGTAGATTTAATGCAATTAACACACGAAATAAGCCACGCGGAGAGGAAAAGTGGACCGATATAAAACGTGTGCTTCTCTTAGGGATAATAAAGTTGTAAGGGTTGTGCCCGCACACTTGTATTCATGGTTTGAACATTTTGGTACACTATAAAGCCATTTTACACTCGCACATACATGCTATGGGCAGTTCCTGTTAAAAACGTGTCTCTTAATAATATTGCCAGCACGATTCGAATTGCAATACTGCAATGTGAATTGTACAATTTATTCGTAAATATGTCAACTCTTCTCCAGAGCACGTAACATTACCATTCAGGATGATTACAAATGTCTCCAGAAATGACGGAGGCTTACATTAAATTATTATCCAGTCCTCAAAATAACTCATGAGCACGTGGGGTCCTGGAGTAATTTTCCCATTTCTACCATTATTATGCCTTTCTCTATTCAGATTCCTATTTCTTTTGTTCAAGCAGTAGGAAAATTCCCAAAATGTGTCTGTTCAGATCGATGCTGAGCAGTGCATGTCGAACAACCGGTCAGTAAGAAGCACAGCGTAGAGGTGAATCAAAATAACACACATCGATAACACTGGTCAACACACTTTTCTGGCATAAGGTATTCCAAGGGTTTTAAGGTAATTTTGGAGTGCTGATTCCAAATCTGGCATCAGTTTTTGTCTATCACATCAGGTTTTTGAGATATCAAATATTGCATTTTCAATAAAAACTGCAGAAGAAAAATATTAAATAAATGTGGATATCTACATAAAATGATATTATAAACAAACTCTCCTAAAAATACAGCACCATATTTTAACACTAAAGCAGTCACTGACTCGCAACAACTTGCAATCATAAAATCAATGAAAATGGGGTATGCCGATAGCATAAACATGAGATGTGATAGCGCAAATCTGAGATCAGATTTAGAATCAGCACCCTGAAATTAGTCTAAAACAGCTGCAAAAGTCCAGGCCAGATTTTTTATTTTCATTGACCAGTGGAATAACTCTGCAGCCAGTTGCACGGCACAGATGTGACGTGGGCCCTGATGCAAAGAATGAAATGGGGGCCCCTGTCCAAAATCCCCTTTCTGCATGGCCCCAGTAGCAGGACCCCTCCATCTCATAGGTGCCAGTGTCAGATGCATCTGCACACTCGATCGCTGCACCACTGACTGAATCCATACCTGTGACATGTCCATACCTCAAGCAGAGCCAAGGTGAGGGTCGCCCAGGTGTGGCTGTGATCCAACACCTACTGCCCCCCCCCCACCTCACTCCATCAGTTATGCATCAGCCAACACCTCTTTCATGCGGTTGAGCATCCCACAAAGCATCGTCGTGTGATGAGGTGACATCACATTTTCCTTGCGACACACAACTTCAACTGTTGTGCATTCGTACATTCGCAAATGAGCACGGAGCACCGACAAGCAGACACGATGGCACCATTTTTTTGGGCAAAAAAGCAAAATCACATGTAACATGTGCCGCGCAGTCTCCTCAAATGTCCCTTAACAGCGCCTGAAAGCTACACTGCTACGGTGATAACTTGTGGACAATTCCGTGGTTAAGCGGCGTTAGAAAGGTGAATTATTGCGCTGTTCTTGCAATGACGCAACAAACTAAGGGTGAGGATCAGTGCGATGAGTTGTGCATGGGAACGCGAGAAGTCGTTTTGGTGCGGTGTCGTTATGCCTGTGTAATTGTGGTGCCATCTCCATTACATATACACTGGACAAGGTGACGGTGGTGGGGGGGGGGCAGCCTGGGTAGGGGAGCCGATAGTGGCTCACTCATGATGGGAAGGCAGGAAAGTGACCGACCTGGACTGTGACTTCCTTTGATTTAAATTTGATTTCTTAGAAAAGTTCCACATTGCAGTCAACCGCACGCCCGGCAATGAGCACCAAGCAATCCAGTCCGGGTTTTTCAGCCACCCGCAGATTATGAAAAATAACCCCCACAGATATGATGTGTGTTCCGTTATCACGTGTTCATTAAACTCTTGGGAGGGAAAAACATCATCGACGAGCCTGGCACGGATCATTGTCATACTAGTCGAGAGTCATCTCGTATATTCCTGGTGTCTATGATTTACAGAGCCACTGTAGAAGGCAGGTGGAATTACTTTGTGCGCCCAATCACATTGTTGTTTGTCATTGAAGCAGAAATATGCGCTGCCAATCCAATACATGCCAGAAATACGTGTGTGCTGCACTTTGTACGCGTCGTCTAATAAGTGGACGGCTGTGATGACTTCAGCTAAATCCAAAATGTGCAGGGGCTGGTTTATTAAAGGATTTGTACTCAAAAAAGTGTAGACAGGGCTTAAGATTCCAGCCGGCTCTGCCCTGGTCGACAACGCAGCAACATTTTTCCAACGGGGCGCCAACTTTTGGCAAAAAACCTCTCGCGATATATCCTCGGCTGCTCGTCGCACGCCGACTCCGGTCCAGCAGCGACCTGGAAATGATTTGGCGAGAGACGAAGGCCCGGGCATTGAGCACGTGACGTCGGGGAGAGGAAGCCGCTGCTGAGACGAATCCCCTCCGCGCGGCTCAGATTTGCGAGCGGAGCCAGTGGCAGCCGTGCCCGTTGATGTCTCCGCGGCGCTCGCACGCCACCCCCGCCGCCCGCACGGTCCCTTTGTAGTCGTCCCAGCTCAACTGCACATCGCGCACGGAGATCGCCTGCAGGCCCCTCCTGTCGTCGCAATGGACCTCCTCGCACTTGACGTGAACGGGGCTCGTTTCCGTGCCCTCGGAGAAGGCGCGCGCCTCTTCCGGCGCCGTCCCGCCCGGCCTCTCGGCCACGCGCGCCGCCGCCGCCGCCGGATCCCCCCCCGTGCACCCCGCCCGCGACAGATCGAACGGCTCCACCTGCTCCCAGAACGCCACGATGGCGCCGTCACGACCCCCCTCTTGGGGGGTCACGCGAGGCCCTCGCGGCAACTTGTCCGAGAGCGCCCGAGCTCCGGCTCGCGCGTTCGCCTTCGTCCGGCAGCGCACGCGGTGCTGAATCGCCGCCCGCGCCACCGATGCCGCCGCAGCTGACGACGACGATGTCGCGGCGGATTGGCGAAGCGACGCCTCCAGCGACGCCGGCTCGATGCGGCGGAGGGGGGCGGCCGTGACGGAGAGGGGGGGGCCGCCGGCGCGCGGCGCCCACGCGGTGGGGGGCTCCGGCAGGAGCGGCGCCGTGGCGTCGTCGCCGTCCCACGCGGAGCCGTGCGGCGCGCCGTGCTTCATCTTGGTGTGCCGCGTCAGGTTGCCCTTGAGCGTGAACTTGCTGGGGCAGTGCGAGCACTGGAAGGGCTTGCGCGAGGCGTGCAGGTGCAGGTGGCCCATCAGGTTGTGCAGGCGGTTAAACTGCTTCCCGCAGATCTGCCGTCGACAGCGCGGGGTTAGCACAGCGGACGCGCGACTCGGTGCGAGGTTGAACATGCGGCGGTAGCGCGGAGCCCGGTGCAAGGGATGAAATGCGCTCTCCTGTACAATCCACCTCCCCCTCCCTTGTGGGGCCCTATGGAGATGCATGGCCTGCACGAGTATATGCAGCGTACATTGTTATTAGATGTTTCCATTTACAAGCATAGACTCGGTAATGTTCATGCCAAATATTGAGCTACGTGATTTCTAGGACGCGATTCATATTCGCGGCAGGCACTCCGTCCCGATTGTCTACACGTATTAGATGCACGGCCAACGACCACATCACCTTGAATGTGCCCAATTCCACCAGTACTCAGGAGCTAAGCGGGGATCAGCCCGGATCGTGCGGGGATGGGGTGACCACACTGCATGGCAGGGTGTGGATAGGCTGCAAGAGCAGTGCAGCAAAATCCACTGTTGTCCCGTACTTCTACGCTCACCAACCCCACACGTGCCAGTGTGGGGAAGCGTGCTCAGGTGACCCCGACTCTCCGCACACCCGGGCGAGCCTCTCCTCATCCAGCAGTTGGATATCGACGAAGGGGGCTGTGCGTGCGCGTGCGCGTGCGTGCGCGTGCGTGCGCGTGCGTGCGCGTGCGTGCGTGCGCGTGCGTGCGTTCCCACCGGTGGGGCCGTCACGAGCCGCTGCTCGCAGCGGGGGTGATGTTCGCACGGGGTGGGGGGGGGGCTCGTCAAGGGTGAATTGAATCAAACGGCGATGGAGTGACACGCTGAAAGATTTCAGTGATTTTTTGTGTTGCTCTTTATTTTGTAAGTGCACTTTGCGCGCAGGGACGCGTCGGGCCGCCGGGACCTCGGGGCCCGCGTGGTTCTTTTTGTTGTTTCGAGGGCCACGAACCGCGGAGCTCTGCGCGCGGTCGCGGCGACTGCAAGTGGGGGGGGGGGGGGGGGCTTGGTTATCGGCGATGGGGGAAGATTGCAAGGGCGGCCGTGGCACATTTATTTACCTCTATCTCGCCTCTCCCATCTATCGGCCTATCCATCCTTCCCTCCGTTGCTCCATTGCCATTGTACACACGTGCCAGTGCTGCACAGGTAGCACGTGTACACGCGTGCGTGTATGCGAGACGCACACGCACGTGGGCGTGGTGGCTAACGGGCGGTGGCGCAGTGGTTAGCACGCTAGGCGATGTACCGGGCAACCCGAGTTCGATTGCCAGCGACGGTTGCCGTCGGTGGCAATCGTCTAGAAGCCATCCTGGGCCTCTATGAGCTCGACTTAGCATTACATGAAGAACGGGCACGCTGTGTGTAGGGCATCTGGTGTGGCCGGAACCAGGCGTCGTGTCGGCCACACCACCACCTCACCCCATCACCCATTCACGCCGTGCCTCAACAGTCCATATGGCGACAGAGGGATGTCTCTCTTTGTGTTTTTTGCACAACACGACTGTGATCCTGTGCTGTTCCACCGCACTTGCTATTGAAAGTGACAATCTGCTTTGGCGTCGGGACTCAGAGCACCGTGAGCCACGTTGACAGTGACTCGAGCTTTATTGAGCTGGGACTGCATTTGGATTGAAATGCGATCCACTGAGAGAAGTTGGATCGAGATGTCCGATGTGATCAAACGATCTAATAGGATTGGCATAGATCAAAGCTGCCGTTGCATTCGTAAATGTATTTTTTACTGTACACGCTATATATTTAAATGAATTATAGTTATAGTAATAGGTTTTTACCCTTTCAACTGATAAAAACCTATTACTATATTTTGCCACTGGTAAAGGAGATGTCTCATAGAGTGAATACTAGTTGTAAGTAAACGTGTCTTTCTGATATTGAGCGCATGGAGTGGGCCCGAGCCAGTGACATATATTCCACATCACTGTGGCAGGGGAAAGTCTCCCCACGGATAGTGTATTACAGAGTCGGCACTGCCGCTTGCCTGCGTCTGCTGTGATTCAGTTCCGTGGGAGGGTGGCCCTAGGTGTTAAACGTCTACAGGGACTCCTCTACTTACGAACGAGTTAGGTTCCAGAGGTCTGTTCGTAAGTCGATTTGTTCGCGAGTCCAAGTTCACTCCTGTCGATTCCAAACACGTTGTAGGGCGTGTACACTAAACGCGGGGAATGGCTTTAAAAGTTGTATAATCTCCTGTGTATGTAGATGCCACTGGCTCCTTACGTTCTGCAGATGCAGATGCCAACACCACCGCCATCTATTGCGCAGCGGTTGAACTTACGACTCTCGGTCCGAACAGGCAACTGGACATACGGACCAGGGTGTTTGTACCTCTGAAAGTTCGTAAGTAGAGGAGTCCCTGAACACCAAATGTAGTGCTTGTCCCACTCTTTTTTTATCTTTTCGCCCCCTTTTATTGGAACAAACTTCCCCCTCCACGCTAAGTCGTCGCCTTCGCTCGCTACGTTTCCGCTCCTCACTCATAGCGCACTTGTTGACCCTGAGCTCACCCCACGACGACTCCTTTCATCTCCCCCTCGTAAACACAACCCTTAGCGTTCCCTTCTTAATATTCTCATTACACGGCTATCACTCATTCACCCCATTCATTCACTCATTCACCCCATTAATTCATTCACCCCATTAATTCATTCGCCCCATTCATTCACTCATTCACCTTATTCACTCATTCGCTCATTCACCCCATTCAATAATTTACCCCATTCATTCATTCACTCCGTTAATGCATTCCACTCATGGTCATTGACTGTCATCAATTTCACCTTCACCGAGTACACGCATCATCGCAGATTTGCCCCCATTACTTCCTCTCCTCGAATTCATTCACCTAGTCTCCACCATTACATTCACACACACACACGTTGTTGTACCGTTGCTCATTCTTTGTAAAGCGCCTTGATTATGGAGCCATATTAAATTCCGTTAAAATAATGACAACTCCAGTAAAAAGGGTTAATTCTGAACAATTACCACAATCACTATCCTCCTCCTCTGTGCTCCTCTCTGTGAGCTTACGCACGTTTATTTTAAATATCGCCAGGATGCAGAGCTCACATTTGTGCTTTTTGCGACGGGAAGTCGGGGCAAAGACAAAAAAAATAGCAAAACGGGGAGGGAGAGAGAGAGAGAACAAAGCGAGAAACATTTTTTTTAAGACAAATGATTTTTTGACGAAATAACACATTTTGGCAGGATCTAAATTGGAAAAGATGCAAAGAACAGCGCGAGGACAAATAGTGAGGTCATGGGAAGAGGGAAGCTTGGAAGGGAGTGGGGTTTGGAGAGGCGACTGGGAGCGGAAAGTCGGCGAGGGAGGGACCTCCTTCCGAAAGCACTCATTGCGGGCCGCAGTGCGCCACGGGGCCTCGAGACTCCGCGCACAAACAGCTCCGTGCCAGGAGACGTCAGGAGACGTTTGCTGATGCCGCTGCGTGCGGGCGCAAACGTCGCAGCGGCCGGGCCGCCAGCCCAACCTGCCTGCCTCGCGTCCAGCATTTTACATTTTTACGTTTCCCCGAGGTCGTTTTTATTTCGCCTGGTTTTTCTTGTTTCATTCACCCGAAGTTTCATTCGCAGGTGCGCCGTTGGCGTCGCGTGATCGCCCACGTGAAGTGTCCGTTACACACTCGCCGTTTCGTGAGCAGCCCATCGCCTCCGTGTTATGAGAGACTGGTCCGCGGAAGGCGATGCCGCAGAACTACTTCTGAGAACCCTCCGAGCGGCATTTTAATTCAACGATGCCGAGGGAGCTGCACTTTTCCCGCACGCCCTGCCCTGCAGAAATGTGCGTCGCATGGCAGTAGAACCAATATTTTGAACAATTCTAAGCTGGAATTTAGCGAAATGAACCAACAGAAATGTATTCAGTGTGGTGCATTTTTTGCACAATCATTAGAGACGAGGCTGTGGGCATAAACTCCCTGCACTTGAGAACCCGAGTCAATGGCTACTCAGTGCTCTGACACGACAATTATAAACCCCCTAAGCCACCAAGTAGAGCCTGACCAGATACCCACCATACCCGCAGGTGACCCGCAAAGCGGGAGGGCCGAATCTACTGCTGCATGTTCACGGCGTGCTCGCTCGGATGCGGGTCGGACGCGACGAACGTGAGCCCGACCCGCACGGCCGGCCCTGAACACGACTTGGCGCCGACCCACTTTGCCGATGACCCTCATCTCCTGGCGGGTACCCGGCCCGACGCCGGACTCGACCCTCAAGCCCCCTCGCCCTGCGTAGTCGTTCGCCACTGCACGCAGGAGGCGAAGCCACTGCTCCTCGACGTTACACTTGGTCCTGGCTCAACGCTCGCCACTAAAGCAACCGATCGGGAGGCTAGCTCTTATTCTTTGGTTCTTTCGGTTAAGTCACGTCTAAAGATAAAATAATAAATTAAATAATAGCATATTACGACGTTTCGATTGCAACACAAGCAATCATCATCAGGCATAAAAGAAATAGCAACAAAAATCTAACTAGAAAACTATAGACAGACATACAAGCAGACAGACATCACAAGGACACAAAGAGAGAGGACACATATCGGCACAAAGAGCGAGGTCGTTTCTGTGACGGTGCCTTAAATTTTCTAGTTAGATTTTTGTTGCTATTTCTTTTATGCCTGATGATGATTGCTTGTGTTGCAATCGAAACGTCGTAATATGCTATTATTTGATTTATTATTTTATCTTTAGACGTGACTTAACCGAAAGAACCAAAGAATAATCCCTGCAGTCACGAAAGCTCCAAAATTAAGGCTAGCTCTTGTTTGTTCCCCATCTACGCACGGACTTGAGGCCACCATTTCTCGAATGAAGAGATCTTGACAGCAGGCCGGCAGTCGAGTGACCTCCGTCTGTCAATCTGATTGGACGCTGCCGTCCCAGCTGCTCGCTGAGGGGAGCTGCAATCTGATTTTTTCAGATTTTTGCGAAACTAAATTCAGGCCGCGAAAATTTCTGCTCAACTCTGCGCTGGTGGAGCCCAGGTGTTTTCAGGTTAGAGGTGGGGAGGAGCGGTTGGGGGTGGGGGGATGGCACAGGGCCTCACCTTGCAGTGGAAGGGCTTGCTGTCTGAGTGGACGATCATGTGCGCCTTGAGCGTCTGCTTCTGCGTGAACGCCTTGTGGCACAGGTGGCAGTGGTAGGCGCGCACGTTGGTGTGCGTCAGCTGATGGCGCTTCATGTTGGCCTGCAGGGTGAACCCGCGCCCGCACACGCCGCACTTGTGTTCCTTGATGCCCTGCGGGGAGAGCCGACAGCGGCGGCAGCGGCGGCGGTGATCGTCGTGAGCAGAGCAAAGCCAAAGTTTGGGTCCCGGGGAAGGAATTAGTAAATGAACGCACGCATCAAACACGAGTGAACGTACCGAGTGAATTAACATATACAAATCTAATTTGTCGTCATCATCACGAGCCATGGACAGAAAGCACGTAATATTTCGTCATTTGTTTCCACTTTACCCTGTCCTATGCTCAAGTAGTGGCCACATCTTTCTGGCACCAATCTCTTATGGTGTCGTTCTCAAGCCATTCTCGGTTAGGCCTTCCTCCCTTTCCGGTTCCTTACATTTTTCGAACAACAACAAACACACTTTTTCAGTTGTTGTCCATCTTCCATATACTTCATCTCTGTAATCTCTATCACGTCTGCATCTCTCTTCTCTTATCTTACTCGAGTAAATTTTTAGGTTTGTCCACATTCTGTGTATTTTTGCTACGTCTCTTTCTGCAGTCATCTCTCTCGGATTTCACCATTTTAAGGGGGGGTGGGGACACTAATTGACAACGCCGCGCCCCCCTCTGCCACTGTGTGTGTGGATCGGCTCTATGCTGCCAGAGCAGTGGACACCTGGACGAATGAGGGCTGTGTCTGAGCCCTCGGCTGATGTGGCGCCTCTTGCCGAGTGGGACCACGAGCTCCGACAGGAAGAGGGGAGGGGATGGGGGTGCTGCCGTTCCCCACGCTTCGCTCGTCGATCAGCGCGCGGCATCAGCTGTGGTCGTGCTGCCGTGGGGTGCGTGCCTGCGATCCGCTTGCCCTGGAGCCCCATGGCGTTGGTGGATCGTGTCGAGAAATTGTGAAACCCGCGAAGGTGGCCCGGGAGATGGTAGCACAGCGAGTTGGTGTTTCTCCTGCACCTCCGATTTGCATGTTTGGCTACGTACGGCGCGATGGAAGTTCAGCATAACACACGTGATGTTTTGTTTGCCGTTCGCTCGGCAACGCCACGAAAGACTCACAAACGAAGCGGGTCCATCACGCTCCTCCGTCCCTCTCTGTCTCCCTCTCATCTCCTCTCATTCCCTCTCTATCCCCTCTCCTTCCCTCTCTATCCCTCGGCCTCCCTCTCTTCCTCTCTCCGAGTCGTTGGCCGGGCGCGATCTCGAGTCCGCCCCGCCAGCATCCGTGTCGACTTGGGCCGTGAGAAAAACGTATCTGCCTCCCGCCCACACAAACACACGTTACCACCCCTCCCTCCCTCCCCGAGCCCCTTTCCGCTAATAACCTAACGCCCCTTTGGTTCCATATCTCCCGTGCTCTCTCCCCTTCTCCTTTCCTTCCTTCCTGGCTCCATTGTTTTTCGAGCCGCCCCATCAGCCTTTCTCAGGCCCTCTTGCGGCAGCCCCCATCCCACTCCCAGTTCCCACGTTCCGTGCTCCTCACCGTCCCGCTGTCACCCGCCCGCCCGTCGAAACGCCACGCCTGCCACATTCTTGCTCTTCCCTTTCAGCGGATAAAGTGAGACGTGGGGGGGGGGGCAAAGGAAACCGGGGGAGGGAGGGAGGGGCGGGGGGGGGATTTGTGCGGCGAGGGGCCAAATGTGATCCCCTTTTGTGAAGAGGAAATATCGGCAGCAGGAGTAGCGGTAGTCGGGTCTCATTTGTAACAAAAACAAATATATACATGAATTTACAGCCATAATAGAGGTGTTTTTGGGGGGTTAGATCACGTAAATGTGTCGTTAAACCCGCCACCACCCGACACAGACAATTAGTAAGGTTCGTCACGTAAACAGAACATGCCAATAGTCACGAATTGGCACGTTCTGTTTATGTGACAAACCTTGCTAATTGGCTGTGTCGGGTGGAGGCGGGTTTAACGACACACTGATATTTACGCGATCTAACTGAAAAACCTATCATGGATGATATTGGTCGTGGAAGCCTACTAAGTGTGAAACGAATCTATAGCCCTTTATCAATCTACAGGTGGATGAAGTCATCCCACGCTTATGTCGGCCGTAGGGGTTGTTTCACCACACCTCACCATACTTCACCATACTTCACCATACCTCACCACACTTCACCACACTTCACCACACTGCACCACACTGCACCACGCTGGTCAGTGCGGGTTCGTGAAGCCGGATGCTGGACGAGTTGTGATATCGCTCGCCACTGACTTCAACCGTGGCTGGGAATGAAACTCGTAGCACAGCACGCTAACCACTGCGCCACTGCTCCACCCCAGTGACACACACTTATCTTCAAATGTCCCATCACCTTGTACTTTAGCAGTCAACTCCTTCTTCCTAACTCAACTATTTAGCATTTTATTTTATTTTACCAGGTAAGGCCAACTGAGCTATGTAGCCATTTTTTAGAAGCAACCTCGCCACAAATGATAGCTCAACGAAGTGGCTTATCATGTGGAAGTGTATAGCAGCCAAATACACTAAACGCGTGTTTTCTAATGTGGAGGGAATAAACCCGGAGGGCTTGGAGAACTTCCACGCAACCACACAGAGAGAGCGTGCAAACTCCAAATACAGAGGCGTCAGGGTTCGCGATCGAACCCATCACCAGTATACGAGGCGCGAGGTAGTTGACGTCTCGCCACCGTGGAGCCCTATGCTTGCAGGTTGGTGAATGGGTTAGGGTGTGGGGAGCACATGCGGTGCAGGATTGGATCCACTGTCACTGTTCTGACCGGGAATCGAACTTGCACATATTCTTAGGTTTTTTCGGTAAAGTCACGTAGGTAAAAAATAAAAATGAAAATTAATAAAAGTAAAATAAAAATAAAATAAAAATCACGACGTTTCGGAGGCAACACAAGCTTCCGTCTTCAGGTGGAACCGTCACAGCACGATAGCTGTATCACGATAGCTGTATCAAGTGATACAGCTATCGTGCTGTGACGGTTCCACCTAAAGACGGAAACTTGTGTTGCCTCCGAAACGTCGTGATTTTTATTTTTATTTTACTTTTATTAATTTTAATTTTTTACCTACGTGACTTTACCGAAAAAACCTAAGAATATGAATCCTTGCAGTCACGAAAGCTTCAAATCTAGAACTTGCACATCTATGGTCCGGCTTGAAGTTGCGACCTGAAAACAACGCGGGAGGTTTCGTCCGTGAGAAACTGCAGTTGAGACGGCCGCAGAGGAACCTGTGACCATGATTACATCCCTTATTGTGCGAATTTGGGCAGGTGCGATTATGAACTTTTACCGCCGCACGTGTGCGCCCCATAAGGAAACCTACAAAACCTCGTAAACTTTCACAGGCTGCACTGCAGAAGCGTGTAAAATGCTCACATTTCCTTCTCTGCGTGTGAACAAAAACTATCCCGCAGCGCGTGCAAAGCGGCGCATGGAATAATGCCAATTCCGTGCTGGTGGACCGCTCAACGTGTCCTCGGTTCGACGCAGGCGAAGCTGAAGGTCCCAGGGTGTCGGCGTCTGTGCTCCAAGCCTACTGCTGATGATGGAATGGCAGCAACGGCAAAAATAACCGGGGCCTGCAATTGCCTCGTCCGCACGGAATGTAACTAGGCGTGTTGGTTTCAGTGAGCAATGCGCGAGCCGCTGCAATCGTGGCCTCCATACGTCCAGGATAAAAAAAAAAATAAAGGACGTTTATCTTCTTGGTTCTTTCGGTAAAGTCACGTAGAAGGGAAATAAAATAATAAAAATAAAACATATTATTTTATTATGTTTAATTTTTATTATTTTATTATTTCCCTTCTACGTGACTTTACCGAAAGAACCAAGAAGATGAATCCCTGCAGTCACGAAAGCTTTAAATCGAAAAAGGACGTTTACTCACTCGTACCCTATCCACTGGCGGTTGCAGACCTTTGAGTTGAGCAGGATTAGTTGCCTGGGTAACCCAAGGGACGAACGATTGTTTTGGAGGGAGAAAAATGCCGAGAGAAGCTAAATAATAATCCGAAAACGGAACTTGGATGAAAAGAAGAAGTTCCATGCGACCGGAGAAGAAAATTTACTGCGATGGCATAAAACATTTATTATGAGCAGAAGTAGAAGCTGGGAGGGAGGGAGGGAGTTAGGAACAAAAGTGTTCATAGAATAATTTGGGCTCATCAGCAAGTATTCCAGTGACGAATTACACAAGTTAATATCTTGAAAATGTCATAACCCGTCATCGCCATCATCATCATGATCACGACCCGTGGGCAGATAGCCCGTTGGTGTCCACTGCACAATTTGTCATCTGTTTCCACTTTCCTCCGTCTCGTGCCAACATGCTCAAGGAGTGGCCACATCACGGGACCTCCTTTGCCAAAATATGAGAATAGGGTTTCCCCTTTTTTCTGGCAACAAAACAACTGTGTTAAGATGTTAAAACGCCAAACTGAAACATTTTACAAGGAATCATGTCTGCACGCCTTTTGGCGTCCTCTGGTCTAACACCGTTTGAGACGAGGCTCCAAAGAGAGCTGTCTCTAGTGTGGACCAATCAGTTTCAAGGACGATGCATATATTATCAGAGTATGTTTTTTTGTTTACATTCTGACCACAAGTATTGTGGTTAATGCAGACATGATTCCTTATAAATGTTTCAGTTTGGTGTTTTAACATCTTAACAGCTGTTTTGTTGCCAGAAAAAGGGGAAAACCTATTCTCATAGAGTGGCCACATCTGACTGGCACCAATCTCTTACGATCTCGTCAAGCCATTCTGTGTTACGTTTTCCTCTCTTTCCTATTCATTACATGTTTCCCCCGAACAACAACAACAACACACTTTAAATGCTCCTGTTGTTGTCCATCCTACATGTACAATGTGTCCAAATCGTGCCAGTTTCCTTCTCATCACTGCCTGCATCATCAAGTTCTCTTCTTCAACGTGCAACCTTTGTCTTACCTCTACGTTTGAACACTCTGTGGGCCCAGTTTTGATGCAGCCTCCTTCTATAACAACACATTTCGAGTGCCAATATCATAGCTCTGTCAGTCTTGTCGTAACCTGCGTGCTTCACGTTCATGTCAATACGAAGTAGATCGTGGGGTTTAACGACCTCTTCATTTCGCCCTCGACGTGTTTTCCGGTACAAACTGTGGAATAGGTCTTTTTCATCCAACCAACACAAACGTTTATATTTCATGAGTAAAAATAAACATCGAACGACTCGTTCTACATGGAATCGTTCATGCAAATTGCATCTGACGATCGCGGAGGAACAAACAGACCAAGCTGGAAGTCTGCCAGGAGAGGAGCCGGTGCCAACAATTGTTCTGCAGTTCCCTACATATCAAGATGTTCTCGGCAAATTCGTGAGTGTTTATACACGCGGCAAGAAACCGGAGCACCTGGAGAAAATCGACGCGTGTGAGGGCGCAACGCTGTATCCCAGACAGCAGGGACAGCTTATATCAGTCCACACTTTGCTGTGCTGCATTGTGCCGGTGAGCCCAGGGTAACAGCGCCTCTTCGATCCCCACGGGAAGAGAGTCTCTCAACATTCGTTATTTATGCGTGATCCGCCAACCCCTCACTGCCTCCACAGTGCCGGATTACAAGCCACGCGCGTAGCCACCACGTATTCCCTTTGTGGGGAAAAAATATACAGACACGGAAAAAAGATATCAAACGGATGGAGATTGAGCGGTGGCACAGTGGTTAGTGCACTGCGCTGTGAATCCGACAAAGTCCACCTTGATTCCCAGCCACAATGAACGTTGGTGGCGAGTGAATACTAACTCAGTCCCCCTCCCCCCCTCACCAAACCCGCGCTGAGCAGTGTGTGGGGAAGTATGGTCAAACAATGAACGTGACCCACAAGGCCTCGGGAGGCTTGCATCCGGCAGTTTGATTGACAAATGGCTGCACGTTACATTACTTACAACTGGCAGTGAACACGGTGACGTCTTTTTTTTTATGAAAAAGAGAATAGATAATACAAAATTTAATTTTCACAGGGTTCGTCTTGTGACATTCTCATTTACAGACGGCGGGGCAGTGTTTTAATGAGTGAAGTCGCTCTCACGCAGCTGTCTACCGATGGAAATTATACATTTTCATCACGAGATGTGTGTACCCCGTACTGTATGTAAAATAAGATTTCACAGCGCTAGTGGCCGCCTTTTGTAGGAACGTGGCCATTTTTTTTGTTTGGCCACGCTTCGTGATATTGCGTGCTTCCCGAAATGAGCATGGAAGTTTACTCAAAGTTGCGTGTAACGAGGGATACGGATCATGCGCGGATTCTGTAACGATTTGCACCGCGCGTTTGACCTCGATATAGTTTAAATTAGCGATAATGACTCTCGCCTTTCGAGCCGAGCAAACGGCATCACGCCACGCGGTGCGAACCTTTCATCACTGTGGGTGGTTTCCTTCAGGTTACGGTCCACAATGTAACACACCCTCATTCTCAAACGTTATTTATATTTAACCATCTTCACAAGGTATATCGTGGCTCCCCGTTACAAACGGACCGAGCTGATTCATTATTGCTTTCAACCTTGGTTGGAGGGCATGGACAAGGGAAGGGACCTCGAGAGATGGCGAACGGCTTGTGCCTCCATCCAGCAGTGGAGTGATGACTTGCTGATCGATGACGACGATGATGATGACCGTGTGGCGGGGGGCTTTCCTGGGGAAGTGCGCGTTGGGAATGAAGGGAGATCGGTGGCGCTACCTCCTCACCTCGTCCGCCCGCCTCACCTTGTGGATGAGCATGTGCTGCTTGAGGTGGTGCGACTGCACGAACTCCATGCCGCACTCGGTGCAGATGTGCGGCCGCTCCCCCTTGTGCTTGAGCTCGTGGTTGTGCAGCTGGCTGCGGTACTGAAACGTCTTCCCGCACTCCCCGCACGGGAAGCCGTCGCGCGTCTCTGCCGGCGCTCCATGCTGTCCATGGTGCTGAATGCCGCCGCCGCCGTGGTGGTGATGGTGACGCACGACGCGGCCTCGGTGCTGCTGGTGCACCGAGGCCTTGTGCCTCCGCAGCAGGGCGGCGCTCGCGAAGGCCACCCCACACGCCGCGCACCGGCGCTCCGAGCCGGGCGCGGGCCCCGCGTCCCCGCCCGAGGCCGCCGCCGACGACGCCACCGACGCCGCCGACGCCGCCGCCGACGCCGCCGACGCGACGTGCCGGCTCTGGTGCGCGCGCAGCTCGCTGGGGTAGGCGAAGCCGCGGCCGCACACGCCGCAGTTGTAAGGCCGCACGGCGCTGTGCTGCATGAGGTGCCGCTTGAGGTGGCTCGTCTGCGTGAAGGCACGGCCGCACACGTGGCAGCGGTGGGGACGCGCGCCGGCGTGCGTGAGCCGGTGCGTGTTGAGGTGGCTCAGCTGCTTGAAGAGCTTGCCGCACTGGGTGCACGCGTGCGGCTTGACGCCGCTGTGGCCCAGCACGTGCGTGACCAGGTTGTACTTGGAGGTGTAGGACTTCTCGCAGAGGCGGCACTGCCAGCGCCGCTGCCCGTCGGCCGTCTCCACGCAGTGGGAGTCGTCGATGCGGTCGCTCACGTCCACGCGGTCCACGGGCGCCGGCTCGCAGGGCTCGGACCGGCCCTTCCGCCGAGGCCACTTCTCGCCCTGCGGCGGCAGGCGGGTTTCGCCCTCCCCGTCCGAGCGCGACGCCGCGTCGGCGGCCGTCGGCGGCGCGCGTCTGTCCGCGGCCGGGGGCCTCCCATTGCGCTCGACCTTCGGGTGCCGTCCCAGCCGCTCGGCCACCTCCCGGCGGTAGCCCCACACCTGGGCCAAGTGGAAGCTGTTGAGCATCATCTGCTGCAGGTCGATCATGGGGGGGTTGATCGGGGGCCCCCATGAGAGGGGCTGCCCGGCGCTCGTGCTTTCCAGCGGCCCGTCGCAAGGACTGGGCCCGTTGTAGAAGCCGGACACATCGTAAGGGCCAGAGCCGTTGCAGGGAACGGATACCTCATAAAGACCAGCGCCGTTGCAGGGGCTGGGTTCGTTGGAGGAGCTGAGTTCATCGGCGCGGCCGAATTCCTCGGAGTGGCTGCGTTCATTGGAGTAGCTGATTTCGTCGGAAGAGTGGCTGGGTTCATTGGAGCGGCTGGGTTCATCGGAGGAGTGGCCGGATTCTATGGAATGGCCAAGTTCATCGGAAGAGTGGCAGGGTTCATCAGAAGAGTGGCCTTGTTCATCAGAGCGACAGGGTTCATCGGAGGAGCGGGCGGGTTGATCGGGGCGGCCGGGTTCGTCGTAGGAGTGGCCGGGTCTGTCGCAAGGGCTGGAGGAGTCTTCTTCGCAGCGGCTGGGCTCACCGCAAGGGCTGCCCACGACATCCTGGCCGGGGCCCGGGCTGCGATGGACCAGCTTGTTGGGACGCCTCTTGCGCTTGCGAGAGCCGCACTCGCCGGCCGTGGAGCGGCCCTCGGAGTCGGGCTTGGGGGAGCCTCCTCCAGGCCCGTGGGGCGACGCGCGGCACTGCCCCGGGTCGTCCGGGTCGTACTGAGTGGCCGCCTCCTTAAACTCCCTGGTGCCGAATTGGCTGCGCGAGACCTCCTGTGTGCAGGGGAAACGCCTGTTTTTAAACAAAGCAATTATTTACATATATTTAAAATAGTGACACTGCAAAAGCTGCAGTATTTTAAAGTCAGAGAGGAGAGAGGAGGCTTTCAAAAAAGTTGACATGAAGGCCCTCTGCTTTTATATTTTTTATCGGTTTTTTCTGTGTTGGTTGAAAATGTTTCTTCCAGTCCTCAGGGACACAATCTGAGAACTTCAAACACGTCGAGTGTGTATGCGTTTGCGCGCGTGCGTGCGAGCGAGCGTGCGTGTGCATGGGAAGCAAAAGTGTCATGGTTGTCACAATGCGCCACGAACCCGGTGACCCGTTTTCAATTCCGGCTCGTGACCAATAACAGTGGCGAATATTTTAACTGGTCATGGGCCCTACCCGAGGTCGAAAAAGCGTTAAATAAGTATGCGGTGCGGTCTGTAAATATCGCCACTGGGGAGACAAAGGCGTGTGCCGTGTCGTCCTTCATAGCCACTCATTAACAGGGCTTACCCCAAAAGTCTGTTGAAAGCCATGCGGGGAGGGGGGAATTTTTGTCTTGGCGCACACACACGTGTGTGTGTGTGTGTGCGCGCGCATGCGATGATATGGTGGGAAGAGAAAGGTGGCGTAGTGGTTTGTGCGCTGCGTTATAAACTCCCGTGACCTGGGTTTTTATTCCGGGCCGCAAAATAACACGAGCGGCAAGTGAAAATTGAACATCTTCTGGGTCTTTTGCAGGTCGACTCGGCCTTAAATGCATGTCTGGCATTGCGGTGTGTGGCCGCCGGCATTGGTGAGGCGGTCGTTGCCAGGCAAGGTTCTCGGCCACGTCGCTGATCGAGAACAGCACTGCCCTAACGAGCGTGTGTGACTACATGGGGGGGATCTTTGCCTTTGCGCACAATACCATGTAGAACAAATATTCACACGTGGAGAATTACCGTGCAAGGTGAC
Organism: Lampetra planeri; assembly: GCF_965212315.1. Classification (NCBI taxonomy): domain Eukaryota; kingdom Metazoa; phylum Chordata; class Hyperoartia; order Petromyzontiformes; family Petromyzontidae; genus Lampetra; species Lampetra planeri. The sequence continues at coordinate 1,456,177 of NC_136145.1, read as the reverse complement.
GTGGTCATTGCGCGTGGTCGTTTTGTTTGGTGTTGCGACGAGACCGCTTTTATGTTTACGCTTTATGGGCACATCCGGAAGGGCCACTGCACAAAAAAATGTCACCCGTTATAAATACGTTTATTTTAATTGTAATGGTAGCGTTAATGATGAATGTGTTGACAGGAGTTTGGCTCGAGCAAAGCTCGGTATTTGATTGATATGACGGTACTAACACCTCGTAGGCGAGTTTGATTGAGTTTGCGCACTTAGAGTCAGAGCGCCTCCCTGCTCCAACAAGCACGTGGTGGCTCTCCTTTGCAGTGATGCCCTAAAACCCTTGGTGGAATTTCCGCATTGTTTTTTCACACATTGTGCTTTCCCCCCTGATTTTATTCAAATTGTTTGCAATTGGCGTCACATCTTGAGATAAAGACGCCACCGGAAATCTCAAAGAGCGGTTGCGAAACCCCGTATTATATAATGGCCCACAGAAGCGGATATTACAGAACTACTTCTGAGACCCCTTCAAGTGACCTCTGGTGCACACAGCAGGAGGCAGCAATTTCCGACCCACGCTGCCACTGAGTCATGTTTGTCACCTGACAGCCAAACCGATAGAAATATTTAATTCTCAGCGGTGGAATTTATCCGAATTAGTTGCGAATCCAAATTTGAATATGACTAATTTTTTCTCCAATTAGTTTCTACTGTCATTGTTTGGTCGGTCTGAGATCATCAACTTGCTACACTGGAGAACTCGAACTTATCACAGACGGCTGCCTGGATTCAACCCCAGGATCTCAGTGGTGCCAAGTCGGCCTAGCGAGCTTGAAAAATGCCGCGCTGTTACTTTCTGCGGTCGCCTTAGCTATCCATAGCCCAGTTTGGAAGCGACTCCCGTCGGAGTGGAACTCAACTTCCACTCAATTGCAGGGGGGTTCCGACGGGCTGACAAGAACGGGTCAAGGAGCGCGCACACAGAAAGAGCGCGGCTGCGATGGAGATCGGTGGCCACCACGCCAGCGCCCCACGAACGTGGGATTTTTGCACACAGCGTTGGTGTATGGTGCTTTTTCTGCAATATTTTGCTGTCTTTTCTTGGATTTTCTGTTTGCACTCAGTCACATATTCACTTTAATATGTTTTTTTGTTCGTGTTTTTGTTTTTTGTTTGTTGCGGTTGCACCCGATTCAAGAACCGAATGGCTCACAGGGCTATACCAAATACATGAACTTGAACTTGAACGTGCCCGCGAGCATTTACCCGAGCGTCTTCGGCGTGGTGGGGCACGTCCGTGGTCTGCGTTGACGCCTCCGCTGTCAGAGCCATGGCGAGGTGGGCGGCATCGCCCCCCCCCGCCCGCCGCCCCTGCGCACAGAAACCCGTCCGCGCTCAGCTCGTGAATTATGAATCGGCAAGCAGAGGGAGAGAGAGAGAGAGGCTTTTAATTGCAATAATTCAAAATAAAACGGGGCCTCTTGTGAGCCTCCGCCGGTGAGAGGAGCGTGCCGGGCGGCCGTCTCCTGCGCGTGACGTTCCCATCGGGGGGGAGGGGGGGCTGGGGGGGGAGGGGGGGCCTGGGGAGAAAGCGCCGGTGGGGGTTCTGGGGTGACTATCGGATGGGGGATTTAGAGCTCTAGAAATGCCAAGGAGGCAAAGAGGCAACTGCGGGTGGGCTCTCATTTGAGCAGATATTAACCACCCCCCCCCTGCCACCCCTCCTCCTCCCGCGAGAGGAGACGAGGTGTCAACATTACGTCGCAAACTAGCGCGACGATTACAACGAGAGAAGCGGGAACGTCGCGCGTCCGACCCGCTGGGAGAGCCGAGGAACAGGCGGTTCGCGTGACGAGTTGGGAACAATGTTCACATCCCATAGGGAGGTGACAGTGGCACCGCGCTAAATAGGTTACCGGACAGAATAAAGCGCCAACCGCTCTAAACAGGGCGACGTGCTTCTCGGCGTACTTCAGAAGTGAGCGTACGTAATGCGACATTGAGAATGCTTCGGTGAACACGAAATGGTCAGATGTAGAAGCAACTTCGGCAAGCGACGGTCACGCGGCATCGCGCGCTCACATTGCACTTGGCTGTAGACGGCTCATGGGTCGGGGCCCAACGTGTGGCGCGTGACGTGTGGCACATGCGTGGCACGTGCGTGTGGGGCATACGTGTAGCGGCCCATATGTGTGGCGCATACGTGTGACTTGTGGCACATACGTATGATGGCCCAGATGTGCAATTGTTTCCAGTTTGTAATTTGGGGCTGTCCGCAAAGGCGTTGACCGCGTAGGGTAGCTGTGCCCTGCACCCTCCCTCCTCTCTCTCTCTCTCTCCCTGTGTCGCACAGCAAAATAAGCGTCCGTTGTTAACTGCAATCGAATTAGCAGCAGCAGCAGCAGCAGCGTTTAGTTAATCCGCGAGGGAAGTGTGCTTCGATTGCACCTGCAGCGCGTCAGCGGGAACGGGGCTATTAATACAAACTGTTCTCTGTGAGCCGCTTGCCATCCCAATTATCATTTAACATTTATCTGAGAGAGAGAAAAAAAAAAGCGAAATGTTAATGGATTTGATGGCGTTGTCTCCCACTTGAGGAGCACGTGACAATCCCCAGTATTTGTGTGAGCGTGTGGCCGTGAGTAGTGTGGGGAGCGGTGGTGCAGCGGTTAGCGCTACGCTGCGCTCAGAACCTGGCGACCGGGTTCGATTCCTGATCACGGCCAACACCAGTGACGATTATCTGAACGGGGTCATAGGTCTCCCCTAGGTCGACTCGGCCTCAAATGAGTGCCGGCCTTTATAGGTGCTCGCTAACAGCACTTGCCCCAACAGCTTGTTCAGGCTATAGGGGGATCTTTGTCTTTATTGGTACGTGCATATGTATGTCTGTGGAACTTCTTTCGCACCGCACGTAGCCAAACGTGCTAATCCGAGGTGTGCAAAAGCGGTCGAGTTTTCAATCTCGATTTAAAAGTACACAGCGCCAGTGGCTTCCTAATACTATGCGCAGAGTCTGTGTGTGTGTGCATGAGAAGATGGACCTTGGAAGGCATCTCGAACATAGCTCTGTGATATCCGCTTGCGCTGACCGTTCTCCGGCACGATGGGTCGTGCTCTTCTGCAAGAGTTCTCAGCGGGGACCAGAGGTCGCAAACGGGTTTTGATTCCTTACCCGTACCCGTACCCGGCCGCACCAGGGTCGCAAATGGGTACCCGTACCCGGCCGGGTATGGGTACCCGTTCCCTACCCGTACCCGTACCCTACCCGAAATGAGTGACAAACGGTTACTCAACAGTGACTCACGGCCTACCTGTACCCGTACCCAGCCGCACCAGGGTCGCAAACGGGTACCCGTAACCGTACCTGGCCGGGTACGGGTAGCCGGGTATCGGGTAGGGTACGGGTATCGGGTACCCGGTTGCGACCTCTGGCGGGGACACCACGGCCTCGCCTCGTGGCGCGATGCCGATGGCACGTTCCGGACGGCGGCGAGCGGCCTCGCGAAGAGGGGGGGGGGGGGGCTCTGGGGGGCCGATTGGTTGTCACGGCGGCCAGTACTCCGTGCTGTGAGCTTCGCGCTGTTTGTTGAACCGTGGGGCCTAGGGCACGCCCAATTTGTCCGTGCGCGAGAGCCGTGAGCGGTTCGCATCCGTGGTAGAGGTTTTAGTTGGGTTCGATCGCGTGAGATGTAAATGCGTCGTTAAACCCGCCACGTGCCCGGCACAGGCAATTAGTAAGGTTTGTCACGTGTGCTGAACTAGACACGCAGTGGCCTGTTTTGTTTACGTGACAAACCTTGCTAATTGGTCGTGTCGGGTGGTGGAGGGTTTAACGACACGTTGATATTCACGCGATCTAACGAACAAGAAACCTCGGGAACGGAACCCGTTCGCAAGTCGGGAACCGCCCGCGTTCGTCATTTCCGAAGATTCTAAACGAATTATTCCGAGTGCGGTCTCAGCGTACGACAATCACATGTCGCCCCCCACCCCCTCCCGTGCTTCCGTGCGTTTCTCCGGTGGCCGAGACACGGACGCAGACGCGGGGACGAACAAGGCTCGCGCCGGCGCCACGAACGAGGAAGAGTCGCCGTGCACAGCCGTTCCGCAACGTGACCACGGGCCGCGCAAACTCTAAAAAAAATCTCTAAACAAGCTGCGGCTTATCGGCCAAAACAAGCTCTTCCCCCCCGCCCCCCATCCCGTTCGCCCCCTCGGTAACAACCGGCAGAGGCCACATGTCGGCTCCCCGCAAGATTTTTTGGAACGGGGTTAGGGGGGGGAGTGGGTGGGCGTATCGGCCTCGCCAGAAGGGGTGAAGGGGTGGGACGCTGCCTCGCTGGATAACACGGCAGCCCCCGCGCTAGGGGGGGGGGGGGCTCCACCTGATAGCATCGCTCGCAATTAGTTCCTGCTGATAGCCGTGCCAGCCCATGCCGCACAAACACACACACCGAGCACGATGTACACGCTCGCCCCCCAACCCCCCACCTCCCCATGCCCCGACCCCGCCTCCTTTCCCCTCCACCCCCCCTTGCCCCTCCCGCCCACCCCCACCTTTCTTTCCCCCGCCCCCTACTTTCCCCCCACCCCCGCTGCCCCCCCATCTCCCCTTGCCCCCCCATTTCCCTCCAACACCACCTCCCCTTTCTCTCCCCCGCCCCCCTTTCCTCCCGCCCCCTCTCTCCCCACCCCCACTTCCCCCCCCACCCCCACATCCCCCCGCCCCCCACCTCCCCGACTTGCACGTGATCACATCTACCTCTGAAACGCACGAACTGCCTGGCGCCTGCACACCTGCTGGGTCTGTGCACGCTGGAGTTAAGCGCTGATTGCGCTCTGTCGTGTTCAGTGACAATCATCATAACGCCTAAGTTTGGCGTTGTTCCGAGCGGGCATGGCGACCCGTTCTCAGGCGTGCCGTCGTTCGACCCCCCCCCCCCTTCCCGCAGGACTTGGGATGAGTCGGGGACGTTATTGGGATTGCTGCTCTCGGCAGAGAAAATTATAGATCACGACGTTTCGGTCGCAACAGGTGAAGACGATCGCTTGTTGTTGCGATCGAAACGTCGTGATCTATTATTTTTATTTCAATTTTTTTCTACCCACGTGACTTTACCGAAAGAACCAAAGAGTATGGATTCCTGCAGTCACGAAAGCCTCAAATCTAAATCAATAAATACGCTTCGACGAGCGCGATTCAACACACGTTATCGTGAGCGTCGGCTGCGTACATGCATCGAGTACGTAAGGAATGGCCAATAAGGCCAAAGCAACAGACCGCCGAGTTAATAATTATAAAGACGCGCGTAAGCATATTTAACATTTTAGAAAGTTCACCGCCGTAGAAGTTGACCGTGATTATAAATCGGCGCGAGTCGGCGGCGGTGCCGATATCCCTCTCCCGTAGGATGTCGCGCTCCCCAACGCACGGCAAACATCGCCCCACCACTTGGGTCCCTCACCCGGCGCAGTTGCACCGCCTGCACACTCAACAGCTACTCCGCTGTCCTGAGCTCCACGCGGGTCCCCGGGACTCCAAACTAAACTATTTATACGATATTCTTAGGTTTTTTCGGTAAAGTCACGTAGGTAAAAAAATTAAATTAATAAAAGTAAAATAAAATAAAAATCACGACGTTTCGAAGGCAACACAAGCCTCCGTCTTCAGGTGGAACCGTCACAGCACGATAGCTGTATCAAGTGAGATGTAAATAGTCTTTGCCCCAACAGTCTGTTAAAGGCTATGGGGGGAGGGAGGGGGGGGAGTTTGTCTTTGCATATGAGCAATGGGCATTACTCGTGAGATGGGACAAACTTTCAACTGTTAAACCATTTTTTTTTTAATTTTACCAGGTAAGGTCCACTCAGCTCTTTTTCAGAAGAGACCTGGCGATCACAAATGATAGCTCAACGAGAAGTGGCTCATCGTCAGGCGGAAATCTATAGCAGCCAAATACCCTAAACGCCTGGTGATGTTGATTCTAAATTTGAAGGGAAAACCCCGTGGGCCCGGAGAAAAATCCACGCGGCCGCGGGGAGAGAAACACAGCACACTGCAAATATACAACAGGCATCAGGGTTGGGATTGAACCCACGACCTCCTGCGTACGAGGAGAGGGAGTTAACATCTCGCCGCCGCGGCGCCCGCGATGCCTGCCGCTGCTGCTTGTGGAAGGATCGCCTCTCGAGCGCCTCGAGCTTAAATCAGAAACCCCGGAGGGTGGCGGCCGCTCGCCGGCGATTTCTCACTCTCCGAGCCCCGAAATGCCACGCGTTGGTGACGCGCGACATGGGCGAACAAGCGACGCGGCTGCGCAGAGAGAGGAGAGATTCCGGGACGGAACCCTCGCTCCGGACGCTTGAGGGCGGCCCGGCAAAACGCGACCGTCGCGTTTCGCCGTAGGCCAATGCCGCGCGGATCCAGCGTGGTGAAGTATGGTCAGGAAACTCATGGCGAAGGCGGAGTGGGCAAAGCAAAGTGCGGTAGCCAAAACCGGCACTGACCGGCACGGTTGGCTATGGTCACACAATTGTTGTGGTATTCATTTTCTTGGTTCTTTCGGTAAAGTCACGTAGAAGGGGAAATAATAAAATGATAAAAGAAAACATATTTTGTATATTATTGCATTATGTTTTATTAATTATTTTTATTATTTTATGTATTCCCATTCTACGTGGCTTTACCGAAAGAACCAAGAAGATGAATCCCTGCAGTCACGAAAGCTTTAAATCAAAATGTTGTGGTATTGTTTTCTGTTTTCTGCATTGTTTCCCCACTGGACATCTGTGAAAAAGACCTTCATAGCTCATCGGATTTCTCCAGCATGAATAAAGATTCCGATTCGCACAGCCCCTTACAAACCGCCATCCATCCAGCAGTGGATTGACAAGGGGCAGCGATTCGTACGTGCGGTGTTACACGCAGCGCCCCGAGCAAAACAAACTGCACCTCTTGGTGGGACCGTGCACACGCCAAGTTGACGCTTAGCCAGACCCCGCGAGGACAGTAGATGAGACGGGCTCTTGCCATCCCCCCCCCCCACCACTAACTCGTCCGGTGCTCGCTGAGCTGCATTGGCTGCCGAACGAACACATCACAAGGTCGCAGTCATCACACACAAAGTGCCTGCCACAAATGAGGCACAATCACCTTGCTGGTGTCGTCAAGGAGCAACAACCGCCACGCAAACTCCGGTCATCCTCGCAGCCGCTTTTGGGCTAACCATTGAGCAAAGGCGGTCACTGCATCGCGTACTTTCAGATGAGCCTCTGCGGCCGTCTGGAACGCTCTTCCTTCAAGATGCGAGGAAGCCACTGGAGCTGTGCACTTTTAGATAAAAATTGAAAACTCATTTCTAAACAATTGTTTACATGCAAATGCCCCTTTCCAAGCCATTCGTTTCTTTGGAGCTGCTTTTTGTGTTTAGTTTGTTGTCCTTCTCCCGCACCTCCGATTCGCACGGTTGGCTACGTACGGTGCGAAAGAAGCTCAACGCACATTCGTACGAACGTGGCAACATCCCCACTGTGTCAGGGCCACGTGGGGTGTCAAGTGCAGGCGATGTGCGCGATAATGCCTTCCAGTTAACTTTAAATTTCCCTTATTTTAGGAGCAGCTGCCAGCCAGGCGAGATACGAGACTGCTTTATCTAGGGGGAAACCTGGGATTAAATGGGCACTGCTTGTGTACATTTAGGAACACGCCCGGGCCCATCAAGAAGTGTACCGTCTCTGTGGGGAAGGGGACACGGTGAACAACACGGGGTTTCATGATCAAATATTCGCAGGCAGTTCTTGATTTAGTGATCGGGCTAAATGGTAATCTGATGCACGACGTTTTCATTTCTGTCTTCTGATAAGTCACTTGGTGGAACGTGTCCCTTGGGGCCTAGCACTTGATAATGACTTAATTAATAAATGTCATTTCGGCGAATTAACTGGTATAATTCCGCACGTGGAAATGGTTCAACATGTGAGCGAAAGGGGCGTAAATATTTCGTAACGACGGTGACACTGCTAGTAGCTCTGCACCGCTTTCTCCCCCCCCCCCCCGTGTGTTTTTTGGATTGTACCGTGCGTCGTTTTGGCATGATGTCACTTCCTGCAGTTCACTTCCTGATATTCAGTCTCCCGGCACGTGGGGCGAAACGTCGGACATCAGCCCCTGCAAACCGCACCGGAGGTTCCGAGCTGCTGCGACGATATGAAACGGGGGGTGCAGCGGGGGTCGTGCACTCTGACCTTTCGCAGCTTAAGGCCGGCGGCAAACTCTTAAACAGGTGCACAGCATCATTAAATACTCCTGATTGAGCACAACATGAAATATAGATCACAGCTGTGACGGATCGTATAATGTGCCCTGGGATTAATCAAATAAAGGTGATACTTATTAACACCTTCTTCCACAGACCCCCGGCTCGTTTGTTATTTTTACAGAGCGGTCATATCGAGCTGCCAAACTGATGCCCAAGTGTTCGTGCGAGCCTGTTGCTCGAATGCAGACTTCTCGCTTCGCGTCGTATCGAGCCTTTTGCTCTACCTCCATCGGCCACGGCGGACGGGTGCACGGCGGTACATTGCGTACGGCCACGGTGGAGTTCTCCATCTGAATAAGATGGCTTTTTGAAAGATAAAACTAAAATGTTAAGGTTCATTCATATGATTATTTGGCAAGCCTTCAAGAGAGTGACGGAAAGTGTATATTTAATTAAAACTTATCAGGGCATGCTTTCTTTTTTTCTCTTGATGTCAGCTTTCTGTTATTCCCCTTTTCACGAATCGGCCAGCCGTTGCACCCAACTAAACATCCCCGCTCGAGTTAAAGATGGTATAGGTATTCCCAACACGGTTTTTGATGATTTGGGTTCGTACCGGTGCACTTGACCACATTACAACTAACGCCCTGCACAGCGCAGGGCAGTTCACGGTTGCCCGGGCACAGCAGCCCGGGCACAGCTGTCCTGGTACAGCTGCCCATGCCCTGCCCAGTGCAGGGCTTTAGTTTTAATGTCGTCACGGCTGCCCGTGCCCTCTGCCATCGACCCTCTCTCAGGTCGACTGTGACCACCACGCCGATTGTGACCACCACGCCGACCGTGACCACCACGCCGACCGTGAGCACGCCGATCGTTCGAGACTTAAAACAGCACCGCTTCGCCACGTGAGCTCGACTTGAAACTCGAACCACGGGGTCCCGACGAACCGCGTTACTCTCTCTCTCTCTCGCATTCTCACGTTAACAGTCGCAGATGGTGGAGACAAGAAGCCAATCGGTGATGAAAGCTCACGCTGCCGAGGTGTCACACGCCGGCAGCGACAGCGGCTGATGCGTCCGGTCCGGCCGCTCCGGCCAAGACTCGCGAGGGCCGCGGACGTAGCGCGAGCGCTCTCCTCCCCCGACCACCCCGGCCCGTGACTGATGCGCCCCCACCTGCTGTTGCCCGGAGCGCTGCTTACGGGAGGTCGTGGTACCTCGCGGTGTCGACGACGCGAATCAGCGGCGCGATGAGCTCCAGTCGATCCGGCGCTCGCCTCGTGCGCTCGACGGCGATGACGAGAGAGAGGTCCCCCCAAGGCTCCCTCGCCTCCACGGTGGCAGCCTCTGTCGCTGCTTCCTCCCCGCACGCGTTCGCGCTGGTTGGAAAAATGGCAGCGATGAAACGATTGTTGGGGGAAAATGTCACGATTTTATACTCGGATGGCTCGGAGGTGACACTGGGGGGGGGGGGGGCTGACGCCGAGGGGGTTGAGAGCGCGGAGGAAGAGCACTTCGATGAGAGAGGGGCAGGGAGAGAGGGAGAGAGGGAGAATTAAGGGGCAGGGCTGTTTGGAACACGAGTCGCCCTCTCGGTTAAAAAAAGTGCACAGAAGGAAGGAAGGGAGGGGAAGAGGACTCGAACAAGCCTCCACTTCCTCTTTTTTTGTTGCAGCCACCAGGCCGCCCACCAGACATACAGCTGCACTGCAAAATGCCATCGACTGATCAGCCCCGTGTCGTCCACCGTTACATTGGGGCATTTTGGGCTAAAACCGTCGTCCCTTTTCAGCGACTCGCATCTCCACGGGCCTTTCCGTTACAAAAATAATTAGCCGTATGAACACTGTCGTCGGAATGATGATGTTGTTCAATTACATCCCACTGTCAATCAACTGCTGGTGAAGTATGGTCAACCCCCCCCTCCCCCCCTCATAACCGACATGGTGCAGGGAGGCCTTCGTCTAGCAGTGGATTTAAAAAGGGATGAAACTTTACGTAATTATTGCAGCAGCACATAAAATGTAGTACACATTATTTGGTATTATCTGCTAACAGACATTGCATTGACTTTCAATCCTATCAACCCATACGGCCCATATTCAGGTCCATACGGCGTTCAGCCGTTTCAATTCGAGCAAAATCATGTTTTTTTTTTGTTCGTGTTTATCCCTTGTGATGGGACTTCGTAGGATGAACGTTGATGTTTATAAGGGCACGGGGTGACCAGTAAGGCCTAAATTGGTCTGTAATAGGGTCGGCACTGACAAGGGATTGGCAGGTATGTAGTGGAGGGCTAATCGAGAATCCGTCCTAGTATATATCATGCAAAGTGAATGTTCATGTGTTAAAAGCCATCATCAGCCAAGATCTACCAACAGCTGGCTGAAGGCCCTCCCCAAGCTGTCGGATCTCAGTCTTGCGATGCAACAGTTCGACTAGCTGTTGATTTGTATCGCTCCATCTCCGGGGTGGACGTCCTCTCAAAGCGCGCGTCCCTCCTTTGTCTGCTACTCCGCCGTGAGTCTCGACCACTGGCCACGACGTGCCCTGCGCAATCCCACTCACTCTCCTCCGCAGGCCCTATGACGGTATCTTTCACTCGCTCGCGTCCTCCGGTTCCGCGCGTTCCTCTTTCTGCCTCTCGGTGAAATTCCAAGGATCTCGACGCTTCTTTGCGCCAAAACTTTCAGGTTTCGTTCCATTCTTCATCGTCGTCGGTGTCCGCGTTTCATCGCCCGCGTGCTAGCGCTCGTGTCACCGCGGTAATAGCGGGCGGCGAGCGAACCGTGGCGGCCGCGTTGTGGCTGCCGCGGCGGCTCTGAGAAGAGCCAAATAATCGCTGTCGCGCACCGTGAGCGCCGCGCCACGGCGATGCTGCCGCACCTGTGCCAAGATCGGTGCGACACAGCGATCGAGTCGGGCAGGCGGCGCAACTGCCCCCGGGACACCACGTGCCGGAAGGCTCCGGGCGCCCGGCTAGGAAGAGAAAGCGGTAAATTCGAACGGGGGGGGACGGGGACCCATTTTAATTCCTCGTTTTGCACCAGGGCCCCATGCCGACGACGTGAAACGCAGCTGGCCAAGATCACGTCATCCCACCCCCTCGCTACCCTCATCATCGTTGGCCTCTTCAGCACCGCCGCCGCCAATGAACCGACGGGCTCTGATGTGCTGGGGGCACTGCTCGCTGGCGCTGCCAGGCCTGGCATTTCGCTCCGAGTCTCGCAGAGAGATTTGAAAGGAACCGATTGCGACGCGGAGCAGAAATGAATTATGGAATATTACGCGTCGCGCCGTCTGAATGCTGCTTGCGACGACGACGATAATTGATCAATGATAACAACAAAAATAAATAAATATACTATAGTTGTTTGGGGGCGGAGGAGGGTGGGTGGGTGGTGGTGGTGGTGGTTTGTAGAATAAAAGGCAGAAGAAAAGGAATGAAGAATGAGCAGATATAAAAGGAGGTTGGGGTAACATCGCGCACGCAAAAAAAAAAAAAATGTGAAGCAACGGGCAAAAAAATGAAGATAAAAGAACAGCGGGGTAGAGAGAAATAGGAGAGCGATGAAAAGCAGGATAATGTGACGGAGGGCGGGAATGGGAGGCTTGAAAGAGAGCGGCAAAGGCTCGGGCGTGTGTTTTGTGATTCTGCGCGGAGCTGAGAGAAAGGTCGTTTCAAAAATGGATAGATGTGAGAGAGAGAGGTGTGTGTGAGGGTGCGAGCGAGTGGCTTCCTCTCCTGCCGCTGCGAGGAGGAGGAGGCGGAGATGCATAGAGATTGAGGGGAGAGGCCGTGGAATGGGAGGCGGGGGTGGGAGGCAAGGAAAAGGGCAGAGTGATGGAGAAAAGGGGGAGGCTTGAGTGGGTGAGTGTGAAAGAGGTAGAGAGAGAGAGAGAGAGGAGGGCAATTTGAGAGAGTGGGGAGACGGAGTGAAATAGTGCGATGGGGAGGCAGAGTGAGAAGGGGGATGGGGTCAGGGGTTTGGGTGAGAGAGGAAGCTGCATCAAGGGTTTGGGAGGAAGATGTTGAGATAAAAGCCGAGGCAGTTGTGGAGAAACAGAGAGCGAGCGTGGCTTAGCAACGGAGGAGAGGGGGGGGGAGAGATACACCGAGGGAAGGAGGAGGAAGGTGGAAGCGAACACAGGATAGGTAGAAGGGGCATGGTGGGAGAGGGAATGAACAGAGTGAGACAGGGAAAATGGGGTCGGGGGGGGGGGGAGAGTGTCAAGAGAACACATCCATAGAGAAGAGAGAGAAAGGCAGCCACAGAGATACGGATGCGTGCGTGTTTGTGTCTGTGTGTGCGCGTGATACCGACTTTGTGTTTGTGTCTGTGTGTGTTTTTGTGAGACTGAGCGGGGATGATTGGAGACTGATAAATTCTCACCAACGTGGTGAGATTTTAACTACCTCGCCTGGTATATGGGAGGACGTGGGTTCGATCCTGACCCTACCTCCTGTATATTTGGAGTTTGCATGTTCTCCTCGTGGTCGCGTGGATTTGTCTCCAGGTCCTCCGGAGTGTCCCTCCACATTTAGAATGAACATCACGCGTTTAGAGTATTTGCTGTACATTTCCACGCGATAAGCCACTTTGTTGAGCTATCACTTGCGGCGAGGTCGCTTCCGAAAAAGATCTATACAGCTCAGTGAGCCTTTCCTGGTCAAATAAAAATAAATTGTTGAGTCTAGAGATGGACATTTGGAAGGAGGAGCAGAAGCTGTTGGGAACGCGGACGACGGCCCTGACTACCATCCCGGGCCGAGCGGTGGACTAAGTGATGGAGCTTGCGGCGTCGCCCTCACCCCCCCCCCCCCCAAGTGCTCATCCCTTTTGCTCCGGCACTGAGCATCGTCTGGGGTTCAAGAGGAGTGGCTCGTCTGGTTTTTTTTGTATTTTCGTTATGAATTTGGAGGGCAGTTTTTTCCCTTTTCTCACAGCCCAGATGCAAATTCACGATCTTGGCACCCAGAAAATAAGGGGGCAAGCAGGATACCCTTCCTTGGTAAACATTTGCAAGAGTTGTCTTGAAGAAAAAAAACTTCCTATTTTATTGCACTACTTGTAAGTTAGGAACTGGAAAGAACGGAAGAGCTAACAGAGAATGGCTTGACGAGGACAAACAAGGCTAGTGCCAGAAAGACGTGGCACCACCTGAGCATATTGGCACGAGACAGAGGAAAGTGGAAACAAATGACGAAGAATGCAGTGGACACCTCTACAGGCTTATCCGCCCATGGATCGTGATGATGATGATTTGCCCTCTCATCATGAGATAAATTCATTATCGTATTGCAAGGCTGCAGCCAGCAGATCCGTGCGGTGTGAAATGGGTCCATTTGACCTGCTGCAGCCACTCCAAGTGTGACGTTAACCACGGCATAAAACCACAAATTGAATCTCGAGACGGTTGTGTTAAATCCTGAAAAGTCACCGAAGCACCGGTGGGCACGAGTGGGGCCAGTCAATAAATGTTTCCACCCCTAATAACAACCACAACAATAACAACCACAACAATAACAACCACAACAATAACAACCACAACAATAACAACCACAACAATAACAACCACAACAATAACAACCACAACAATAACAACCACAACAATAACAACCACAACAATAACAACCACAACAATAACAACCACAACAATAACAACCACAACAATAACAACCACAACAATAACAACCACAACAATAACAACCACGGATAATCATGCGTGCGATGAATTTGTTAATTTAATTTATTTAATTGCCCCTTGACAAGTGGCAGGCGGTGACAACCAATCAGCTGGGGCTTCGCTCGTGGGTCACGTGACCGACGATTCTGCATCGCGTGGAGCATCCTGAGCGTGAAGTGTCCAGCCGGAGCGGAGGTGTTGGCGTTTTGTTGTCCAACGTCGTGCTAGCGAGGAGCCCCACGTCGTTGTTTAATTTTTTTTATGTTTTTTAATCTTGCTTCACGTTCCGCGTGTGGCTCCGATCATTGTTGTTAATATTCGTCCTTTCGTGGCTCTGGTCCAGGTCGCATGAAGAGGCGTTAAGTGTTCTGCTTGCTACCCAGTTGCGCGCAAAAACAACAGCCTCGCAATCCTCCTTCCTCCCAAAAAAATAAGAAGGAAAAAAAAACTCTCCCTTCCTTCCTCTCTCTCTTTTTCATTTTTCACCTTCCCCTTCGACCTCTTGCTTCCTCCCTTGTGAAACTTCCTTCTACCCCCCGCCCGACGCACCCCCCCTCCGTCCCCACACCGCCCCTCCTGCCCCCCCCCCCCCACAGTGAGTCGTTACACTTGCCCTGTCGGCCCCGGGGCTTGTTTTGTAAAAACCTCGTTGCCCCAGGGGTGACTGCAAAGGGCTCCTTCTCACCTCTGAGCTGGAGGTGGGTTCGAGCCCGGGACAGGGACCTGAGCGACACTACGTTTTTATCGATGGAATGTTTTCCCGAATAATTGTTTTTTCAACGTCTCAGTCAACGATGAACCGAGTGGATGAAGATCACGCGGCGTGACAATCACGACTGCGCGCCCGAGACCAGAGCACGACCCGTTATAACGATATGACACTATGAAGACGCGCACTGAGATAATTCGGTACATATTTTTTGAGGACTGCTGTGAAAGCTCGAGGAAGACCAAACACGGCAACTGAATGTGCGTGGTGTGTGTGTGGTGTGTGTGTGTGGTGTGTGTGGGGTGTGTGTGTGGTGTCTGTGTGGTGTGTGTGTGGTGTGGTGTGTGTGTGGTGTGTGTGTGTGATGTGGTGTGTGTGTGTGGTGTGTGTGTGTGGTGTGGTGTGTGTGTGTGGTGTGTGTGTGTGGTGTGTGTGTGTGTGGTGTGTGTGTGTGGTGTGTGTGTGTGGTGTGTGTGTGTGGTGTGTGTGTGGGGTGTGTGTGTGGTGTGGTGTGTGTGTGGTGTGGTGTGTGTGTGGTGTGTGTGTGTGATGTGGTGTGTGTGTGTGGTGTGGTGTGTGTGTGTGGTGTGTGTGTGTGGTGTGTGTGTGTGGTGTGTGTGTGGTGTGTGTGTGTTTTGTGGTGTGTGTGTGGTGTGTGTGTGGCGTGGTGTGTGTGCGTGGTGTGTGTGTGTGTGGTGTGTGTGCGTGGTGTGTGTGTGTGTGGAGTGTGTGTGGAGTGTGTGTGGTGTGTGTGGTGTGTTTTTGTCTGTAAACATTTTCACCCGTGTCACTCCACGGGGGAAGGGGAGTAGAGGATCGACTACGTGGGTCTAGAGAAGAGCCGCTTCCTGTGCGCAGCACGGGAGGGTTCTGCTTCCTCGCGGTGAGAGGGCCGAGAGAGGCGTGAGTACGAGCACAGGTACAGGCACAGGTGAGGGAACGGGAGTCAGAGTTGCTTTTGCCCACCCTTCGCGATTGGCCAAGTTGCCGTCGGGTTTAATTGCCTAGGCAATGCCCCGAGAGCACTGGAGAAGTCAAGTGGGGTAGGTCGTGGGCGCGTGTTGGTGTGAGCAGGGCGGAGCGGGGAGGGTGCGAGTGAACGCGATGGACAGAGACCTAACTGCGCAAAGTCGCGGGTGGTTGTTTATTGTTCCTCGAAGGGAAGGCTGGGGAAAGTTGACAGTGGGGCAAGATGACAGTGGGGCAAGATGACAGTGGGGCAAGATGACAGTGGGGCAAGATGACAGTGGGGCAAGATGACCCGCAAAGGGAAGGGAGGCCGCTTACGGAAGTGCCCAAGGCAGACATCGAGGAGGGCACGGCTCAAGATGAGCAGCAGGAAGACAGGAGGAGGAGGAGGAGCGCCGGGCAGGACTGGGAGTAGGGGAGAAGGAATGACCGCGCTAAGATGTCGGGGACCAGAGGGTGATGCTGAGAGTGGAGGGATGATGGAGAGAGAGAGAGAATGAACGGGCAGAAATGAGCTGCACGGAGCAGCGTCTGTTCTAACATCTAGCGGCAGAGAGAGTGAAGGGGGTCGGTTTGGGAGTGGCCACAGTGAAGTCACGTGGTTTACGGCAAGTTTGAGCTGACTTAGAGATGTATGGGCAGGGAGGGGAGGATTACATTCCCCTAAACTTAGAGAAAATTTTATTTCTGACTGTTTGAGTCGATGAGGCTTTGACTAACTCAAATCCACAGACGAAACCCTGACTACAATTCCACGGGTTGTTGTCAAAGAGACTAAGATTGTGACTGGAATGAAACATGAATCGGGTGTTATTGTTAATCAAACGGGAAGAATGATGGCACAGTGGTTAGCGTCCTGCGCAACGTGGCCATCGAGCTGTTTGACTCCCCTCCGATGTGACATCAGCGGCGAGTGACGTCTGTAGCGGCGTTGAGCCCCCACCCCTCCAACCTGCACTGACCAGCATGGTGAAGTATAGTCCAACGACCTCCATCGCTGATATTGTGTCAAGGACCTTGTCCAGCATTGGATTGATTGTACAGTTTTGTTCACCCCCCAGTAGCCTCAATGCAACATGGGCATATCATGACCCTCATATTCTGGTGTCTCGCGTGTAATCTACAACAATGGACTGATGTCGACAGTTCTCTGAGTGAAAGAATACATTTTCGAACGTAAATATTTCCATACTCTTTGGTTCTTTCGCTAAAGTCACGTAGATCGAAAATTTATAGATCACGACGTTTCGATCGCAACACAAACAACCGTCATCAGGTGAGACAAACACACCAGGAGAACTGCTGACGCAGGAGGTACATTTCTGGTAAATATTTCTGTATTTTCAACAATCAAAGCGTGGACGCGGAACCAGGATTTCAAGGGTCGCGTCACGTCGGCTCGACATGGATGGATCCAACACTCCGAGCTATGATTCAAAGCGGAGGATACGCCTCCCTCCTGGCAAAACAATCGCGAGCGTCGTCCTGGAGAATACAAGTACCAACATAAATAAGCGGACAAATCGCCTCCTTCACACCTCGGTCCCTCCACCGAACGAGTATCTTTTAAATAAATTAACGCATCCGGTTAACCTCACGGCCTTCTGGGAATGCGTAATTTCAGCAGCATTGCTTTGAAATGTACGCACTCCCAAAAAGGCCGTGCGGCTCATGGGATGCGGAAGGGGGGGGGGGAAGACCTCGGTTTTTTTTTACGTGAAGAAAAAGGCAAGTGAAGGAGTCCGCATCTTCAGCTTCTTTATTTTCGTCCATCGGAAATCGTGGCGAGCGTGGGCTCGCGTCGTGACTTGTGCCCGACCCTGCACAGCGTGACCCTTTGGCTCCTCAGCGTCCTCCCCCAACCCAGGCCCGTGCGGTGATCGGGCCGGAGGGGATCCTCCAATCGGTGGTCGAGGTCCTCGTCAACGCACGTGGCCTTGGGCCGATCCCCTTTACCGTTAACGGTGATGGCTATAACACATCTGCGGGGACCGTTTTTACGTGGCAGTATCAACACGGTGAAATCAAGAACTTGATGCCTTGCAAATAGGTGCCTATTGGGTGCTTGAACATCTTAACGCCTGTGCTGTTTTGCCAAAAAAGGTGTCGGGGCTATAACGTGCGCAACAAATTGCGGGCAAAAGCAATTGAAAATGCCGGCTCAAAATTAAATCTAATTAAAAATGAATTTGCCTGGGCTGGAAAAGCCCTAGATGTGTTTTGCATCGGCTGCAGAGGGAACACCTAATGTGTTGTTGGTCAGAGCTCAATTGAGGGATCATCAATTAGTTGCGGCGGTGGCAAGATGTTAACTACCTCGCCTGGTAAACAGGAGGTCGTGGGTTTCATGTGTTCGATCCCTACCCTGACGCCTGCTGTATATTTGGAATCCGCTTGTTTCTCTCTCTCTCCCTGTGATCGCTCAGATTTGTCTCCGGGTCTATCCCTCTACGTTTAGAATCAACATGCGTTTATAGTGTGTTTGGCTCTTCTAAATTTCCACTTGATAAGGCACTTAGTGAAGCTATCGTTAGTGGTCAGACCGCTTCTGAAAATGAGCGCTATAACTCAGTGGGCCTTACCAGGTAAAATAAAAAAAAAATGTTTAGTTTAATTATCTGGAGAGAATGCTCCTGAAATATTTTGCACACGGATAAAACAAACTAAAGGTTTTGTTTATTCCTCTCTTTCACTTTTTTCACACGTTTTACAATTATCGTATTGAGTTTCCCGTTTGTCGTATAATTTGACTGTGCTTTATCCTGTTCGCCGCACTGTATAATTCTTTCATTTATTCCTGCAGTTTATCTCACTTTTCAATCACTCCTGTCCTCCTTTGGCTTATCTTTTCATACCCCCCCTTTCTCAATTTAGAGCAGAGAATAAAAAGGAGATTGCAAGCGATATGGAACGTGGGTAGAATTACGGAGATGCGTTGAATGAGCGCTCGAGTCGCCCACCAGAGCACGGTTATTGAAATTTTGGGAAATATTTCAACGGGATGTGTCCACACACGCATATTCGCACGCGTATATCTACACACGCGCTGCAGGAATTCTGTAATGTGTTGAAATGCCACTTTAACCCCTGGCCAAGGTTCCAAATCTAAAACAGGCTGAATTATCAGTCGTCAAAATATTGTGAAATTTGAATTGGCCCCAAATACTGGAAGTAAAAACACCACAAGTTTGGACACTGAGCCGCTCTCACGCCGCTTAAAGTGGCTGTGATTTGAGTAAAAATTACAGCAATTCCCAATCCACTGCTTGGTTGAAGGCCTCCCACACGCACCGTGGGTTTTTATTCACCAAATATGACCATGCTGGTCAGTGCGGGTTGGTGAACGCGCAAGGGCAGCACCGCTTTGGATGTCGCTCGCCGCTGATGTTAGTTGTGGCTGGCTCAGGTCACAGGGTTCATAGCGCAGTGCGCTAACCGCTGCACCACCGCTCCTGTCTTTCAATCCCAAATTTTGGCACCTATAACATCATTGATTGCTATGAACTGGAACGAATTAAAAACGCACGTGGGTTTTTAATTCACGTGGGGTTTTAAATGGAAACGAAGTTGCTGACAAACATCTATTCATCCACGTGATTTGTGGGAACGCCCTCACCCTTCACGTGTATGGCCATCACGCAGTCGTGCTCATGCGTGGATGCCACGATTTACTGTCAGCCGCACGTCGTTTTTTTCCCCAATTGATCATGACCCATTGCTCAACTCTGCTTTACAAACCCTCAATCTGAAGTGTAAATTCCACATTGTTATGGTCGGGGTGA
This sequence comes from Lampetra planeri, assembly GCF_965212315.1. Lineage (NCBI taxonomy): Eukaryota > Metazoa > Chordata > Hyperoartia > Petromyzontiformes > Petromyzontidae > Lampetra > Lampetra planeri. The sequence goes on along the minus strand of NC_136145.1, from coordinate 1,436,790 downwards.
GTGAATTTTCCCATGGGGGGCAACAGCCACTGCTGATTACCCCACAAAGCGTCACTTCGTTTGTCAACCCCCATCCCCCCCCGGAGTAATGCAGAAGGACTGAGTCGACCACCAGACAGGGTCTGGGGTGGAAACCACCCGTTAGCGCGCCGTCTACTCCACTTCCCCGCCGTGCCGCCGGAACGCGATTAAAGGTCGCGTCGGTTCAAAATGCCGCCCGAATTGTGCTCGAGAAAGTACGCGACCTGCACGCTCGCACACGGAAGACGCGCGGTCTTGTTTTCGTGACGCGAATCGGATACAACGCGATGAGCGAATTTGGGAACGCGTTCTTTTTTATGACGCAGATGCGAAGTTGGATATAGAACGCGATGGAGCGAACAGAACTACTGGGAATAGGCGGTGGTGTGGCTGCCTCGGTGAAGCAACGCACAAGGCGGGGATGCTGCTGGATTCTTCTCGGTGCTATATATTATTTAGTATAACGCGATTTGTCCATAACGTGGTGTTCTTCAGGAACGCAACTACCGCATTATAGGAGAACAGAGTGTACTGCGTGGCTGTGTGTACTGCGTGTACTGTGTGCACTACGCGTCTGCGTGTCTGTGTGTACTGCGTGCACTGTGTGTACTGCGCGTCTGCGTGTCTGTGTGTAACGCACGAGGAGTCACAACCGACACCCACGAGTGGGACGGCAGCGCGCTCCGTCCCCCGCTCCTACAGGTGCCGCCCTCCCACCTCTCCTCGTGGCGGCTTTGCTCCCCACACCTGGGCCGACCGGAGTACGAGAACACTCCCTGAAGGTTCGTCACAGGATCTGTGACAGGCCTACGATTGTCGCGATCACAAACAGGCAAACAAAAACGAGACAGCGGGTCTTGAGTCACGCTGGAGACCCGGGCGGCTCAAACCTGGGACCCGGCGATCGCCTGGATTTCTCACCCGAAGCGAAGGCTGATGAGAAGTGCAAGGAAGGGCAGGAAGAGTTGGAGGAGGATGAAGAGGAGGAGGTGGTGGTGTTCCAGGCGTGCTGCGGCTCTCTCGAGCGGCCCTACCTGGGAGACCCGCAGCGCTGTGAACTCCAGAATCGCCCGGATCGTTATCGGCGCACGCAGGGCAGTCCACTCCCGGGGAACCCTCGCGTCGAAATCGATGAGACGGGTGGCAGGCGATACCGATCTCGCAAGCGCTCCCCTTGAAACGCTCCTTTTGTTTTCTCTCTGTGTGTGTGCGAATGGAACTTTTTGAACAAAAAAAATAATGGGAGTAGTTTTTATTCGCTTTAATATCGAGTGCGGTGCGCGAGTGCGCGTGGCGCGTTTCACGATGGGGAGAAGTCGGCGGGGCAAGTGCTGTGGAGCGACGCGCGATTATTAAACCCATCAACGCGGAGGGGGGGGGGGGGTTCGGGAAGTTTCCCCAGAAAGAAATCGCTAGGTGCTTGCAAACGAACGGAGTGGTGTTTGATGAGTGTGAATGTGGTGGACAGCTGCAAACACCGGAGCATCGAGTGAGCAACTGATCACTGAGACGCACTCCCCAGAAACACGGCTTGCATACACTCTGCGTCTCCTAAAGCTCTTGGCCCGGATGTCAAATCCACACGTGAAAACGGTCAAATGTTCGCCGTTGCTCCCACACAGGATCATCAGCGGTGTAAACACGTTATCTGGGGCACGGTGAGTTGCAGGCAACAAGCAACAATCGTTTCTGAGAAGAAGAAGAAAAACATCCCACGCACTCCTGACAGCTGGCTGAAATATTTATGGACCCGTTTGACTTTTCGAAATGCTCGTACGGCTCACGCCGCCGCCCGCCCGTCCTCTGCGCCTTCGAGACACTGTTGTTCTTTCTCTCCCCTGCGAGATCGTTCCTCCGAGATTAGCGCGATAATTTAAAAGGAGAGGGGGGGGGTAAAGAGAGAGAGATGAGAAACCCGATACCAAAAGACGAACGCAAGCGGTAACAGGATCGGAAACCGCGACCGTTTGCGATCCAGCTCGTTATTTTTATTTATTTTTGCTGCTAATTGCTGAAAATTTAACACCGTTGCTCGTTCTCTGAAAAGAAAAATGTTTTGGTCATTTAGCGATGATTTTTGTTGTTGTTGTTGTTGTTGTTTGTTAGCAACATCTGTTTCAAACCAAATGTTGGGGAAATTCGGCAGCGGCAGTCGGCAGGAATGAGCGCTCGCTTTCAATACGCGTAAATGTGTTCATTATCTTGTGTGCGGCCGTGAAATGTTCTAATGATAAATTGTGCAGCTTCCCCATGCCGAGTCGATCATATCGCGGTCGTGTGACCATACTTCACCGCGCTGGTCAGTTCGGGTCGGTGAAAAGAAAGAGCGGGGTGGAGACCCCGGGACCGGTTCAGAAACAGCTCGCCGCTGATAATAGCCGCGGCTGGGAATCGAACCCAGACGAACCGGCCTCACCATGCATTGAGCTCACCGCTGCGCAACCGCTCCTCAATTCGGAACTGAGTTTAATTCCCACCATTAAACACGAGCGCCAAGTGGCAGTTGATAAAAAATGAATAGATTTCATGGAAGTCTTAAAAAAACTAAAGCCTCTTCTGCACGCCGTAGTTGCTACAGACATCGAGAGTGTTTCCAAGTTCCGTACGACTGTCCATCGTACCCGCCCCCCCCCCCCCCACTGCAGAGATGAGACGGCACTTGTGCACACGCACGAGTGAATGGACATCACTTGTGCACACGCACGAGTGAATGGACATCGCTAGGGCACACGCACAAAGGGGGGGGGGGGGGCACAGCAGCACCTGCAGCCCGAGCTCGCGCGCGCACCTCGCAAGCAGCGCCATCCACGCGCTCCGAAGCGCTCCCGACGCCGCCGCGGAGCGGCGCGGGCAGACGGTCCTCGCTCTTACCCGGCGCTTCGCTTCGCCCCTCCTCCTCCTCCGCGGTGCGCGGCCCCCGGCTCCACGCTGCCGTCTCCGGCGACGGAGCGAGAGAGCGGAGCGTTCGCTCCACGAGGGAGGGGGAATCGCAGCACTCCGGCGTGGAGTGTCTGGCACTCGGATTGGCACGTCTGCGATAAAAGTGAGCCCTCTCTCCCCGTCGTGCATTTGTGGAAAATTAACCTTTACGCTGCGCGCTTTAAGCCGCGTGCCCTTTTCGTGGAGGTGTGGGCTGGGCCCGGCTTTCAAAGGCACCGGGCAGGGAGTGACATCTCCTGACCAGACATTGACTCATCACCCCGGTGCCGGCTTCAGGATTTTTTTGCACCATCATCTAGCGCTGGCAAACGAGTGGGCCCTTAACCATGGCGTGACAAAAACAGCTGCTGCTGCTGCTGCTTCTGATTATTTTTGCGTTTAGTTTGTTGTCCTTCCCCCGCACCTCTAATTAGCAAGGTTGGCTAAGTATGGTGGTGTGAAAGAAGTTCAACATATGTACATATAAATGCTCATAATGTGTTTTTGAAATGGAAATTGTTTCTTTGAAGTTCATAATCACAGCTGTTATGTTTTGTAAAAGGGAAACAGCACTTGCAATCGCTTGTTCATGCAAGAGCCTTCATTAGAGGGAGCTTGAGAGAGCTCCCTTTAATAAGAGGGTGTTTGGCCTACTCTTCCACGATGACCAGATGTGTTGGAAGAGGTGGGAGGAAACCACACTTTACCCCACCACACGCGACCTGCCGGTCGACCAACTCCGAGGAGCACAGAGGCACCAGCTGATTCAAGAACTTTGTCCAACATTGTTATGCATGTCTGTTAAACTTATTTTGCACACTACGTAGCCAACCATGCTCATCGGAGGTGCGGGGGGAATGACGGCAAAACTAAACACAAAGCGCGGCGGTCGTCACGCTTAGTTGTGACTGCCGCGCTGCGAGATATCTCAAACTAGCGACCTCTGGATTGCAAGTCCAGTGTGCTGACCATTCTACGTTTTGAGGTGGACACCGTTAATTACATCACTGATGTGGAACGAAGTTTTGCGCTTCGGACAAGGCACCGTTGTTCTATGAGGAATCCAGAAGATCGCAGTCCTCACTGATGAGCACATACTTGTCTCTGTCCTCCCCAAGAGGAAGAAAGTTAAATTCCCCTCTTTACCACGGTAAAAGGCTCATGCCAATAAAGAGAGTTTCAAATGTCAGCCGCTTGAATATTCCTAATTATAGTTAATTCAACCTTGGTATTGTTCAGAATGCACATGTTTAATAAACCCCTAACCCGCACTCTAAATGTAATCACGTTCATCATCGCTTTGTTGTGAGGAGCGCTTTGTGGGATATGAGTGAATTATGATGATTGTTTATTATGAGTGGATGCCAGTCAGCAGCATTGGCATCTAGCAAACCATGAGTGCAACGCTCAATCGTGGAGCTCGCTGATCACAATAGTCGGTATCAGCAGCCGTGATCTATCCACTGCTGGACAAAGGCTTTCCCAAAGTCGTCGTCATCCCTCGCGGTTCCACGATACGACAATCCATCCAGTGTCTGCACATGAGAATGTTTAATCGCTCCATCTCTGCGATGGGCGTCCTTGCGGGCGTATTCCCTGTATTAAGGACCTCAAATTAAAACAATTAAACGGTGACAATGCAGTTCTTTACGGTTCAGAAACACGGCCAGAGACGCTTGGAGCGACGCGTCCTGGCAGTCCACATTCAGACAGACAGAGGAAGGCGCGGATTGGTGAACACTCGCAAGTTCGTGACGCCCTTCAAATCGTTAATAAAAGTGGGTACGGGCGGGACGCGTCGCTCAAAAACGGGGCGATGGTCAGGAACATTGACGGCAGTGGGCGCCAGGGAACGGGAGACACGCCCGGGAGGACATCCTCCGGGGAGACGGAGCAACGAACTCTGCTCGCGTGCAGGTTCTCAGTGGGCGGTTACACCGCGGTGGCCTGTGCAGGAGGCCTTCGTCATCCAGAGGTGGATTGATCGTGACTCAGGAATAATCATCATCATCATCAGAAGAAAAACTCGCCCGTTCCAATCGGAACTGAAATGCGATGTCGATCGCACGACGTCGTTGGGACCGTTTCCTTGGCCTCAGGGTCGCGTCGTGGCCGCTTTGAGATTGCGCGCATCCCGTCGCCCATTGGCACGACGAGGCGTCATCTGCATGTGCGCAGTATTCTCCGCGCTGTCGTGTTATCATTATCGGGGCGGACGACACGCAGGGTGCACAACCATCGCATCATCTCGTGTCGCGGGGCAGGAGAGAGTGCGAGCGAGACGGAGAGAGTCGAGTGGTGACCCCGACAATGGAAAGGGGACGCTGCGCAAAAAGGTTTTGGACGGTGTTATTCGTGGATGCAGGAGGCTTTTGTCTGCGTCTTCGTGAAGGATAATCATAAACAGTGAATCAAATAATAAATAGGCGAATGACAAGGGGGGAGGGGCGGGGGGGGGGATGTGATGAGATTGACGGTGATGAAAGGAGAGAAGAGAAGTCACCTCCGTGGCTGCTAAACAACAAACCGTAGCACGGACCGGTCCCCAGCTTCTTTTGTCCATTTCACCGCAAACGAAAAAAATAAATAAATTTAAAGCGGACGTTTAAAAAAAATGAGCGCTTCCTTTGCCGTCGACCGAATGAGGGAATCACGTTTCGCGAGCGGCGCCTTCACGTGTGGCCTCGTAGTGCTGAGGGCACTGAGGCTGTGAGACGTGGCCACTTTGTGCCCCGAGAGGTCGCGCGTGTTTGTGTGCCCCATCTCTGCTTGGGAGTCGATGAACTCTGCCCGGTGGCATTTCTTGCGAGTGCACATTTTGAGCATGGGGGGTTTGAAAGACAAAGCGAAGATTGGCAAAGATCGCCGGTCTCGTCTGTGTGTGTGGGGCAGCGGTAGTTGTAGCGGTTAACAGCGCGATGCGCTCCGAACCCGGCACCCTCGAGTTCGACTCCCACTCAAGCCAATACCAGTGACGATTATCTGAACCGGTTTCTGCTCGCCGAGATCATTTTTGCTCGCCGTGTGTGTGCGTGTGTGTTAAGTCTTCCGTTATCGTGCACATCCCACGCGTGTACCCTCAATTAGGATGGTGAGCGTGATGTGCGCAGACACCGCACTGCCCCCGCGTGGCTTCACGTCGATTCCTCGACGTGGTGGAAAAGGTTAAGGCAGGGCAGTGGCACGATTTCGGACGACGTTTTCGATGCGTTTGGATATGGCCGGGAAATCATGAATAAAACCAGCAAGTGGCTTTTCACTCCATGAGTGTACAGGCGCATGGGCGCACACACGCACGCACACACGCACGCACACACACACGCGCACACACACGCACACACACACACGCACACACGCGCGCGCACACACACTCACGCACACATACACGCGCGCGCGCACACACACGCACGTGCACACACACGCACACACAGACGTGCACACACACGCGCGCGCACACACACGCACACACATACAGGGTCCCTCCCATCAATATGTCACTAACAATGATATTCTCAGCCAGAGTTAAAGAAAAAACACCCACCATTAATCTGCTTGGCACAACAATCTCATGAGCCTCAAACAACACGCAACACGTGTGAAGAGCAACGCAGCCTCCTCTATGCATTCTGCGCCAACGCCAACCATCTCAGCATTTGCTGGACAAAGTGTACCGTGGCGTGTGGCTGTTGTCCACAACGGGTGTCGCTGCGTTGCCCCCTGCAGCCCAACACGCACATTGCTGAGATGGGAGTCCGTGCAGCAGGCGCGCGCGCGCGGTCTCATTATGGGGAGCGGTGGTGAAGCGGTTAGCGCTACGCTGCGCTAAGAAACTGGCGACCCGGGTTCGATTCCCGCTCACGGCGAACACCGGTGACGATTATCTAAACCGGTCCTGGCCTCCCCTAGGTCGACTCAGCCTCAAATGAGTACCCGGTGCGATGTGTAAACATCGCCGCTAGGGAGACAAAGGCGGCCGGGCGTGGTGTTGGCCACCCACCCCCTCGTGTGCCGTGCCGCCTTTATAGGTGCTCGCTAACAGCACTTTCCCCTACAGTCTGTTAAGGCTATACGGGGGGCCTTTGTCTTTGTTTGCACCTGCGTGGGGAGAGGCAGTGCGGCGGTTAGCGCTACGCTGCGCTACGAACCCGGCGACCCGAGTTCTATTCCCGCTCACGGCCAACACCGGTGACGATTGTCTTAACCAGTCACGGGCCTCTTCCCCTTGATCGACTCGGCTTCAAATGAGTACGGTGTGTAAATATCGCCACTGGGGAGACAAAGGCGGCCGGGTGCGGTGCTGGCCACTCGTGTGCCTTCATAAGTGCTCGCTGACAACACTTGTTTCTACAGTCTGTTAAGGCTGTACGGGGGATCTTTGTCTTTCACCTGCGTGCGTGCGTGTAGCTTGCTGGATTTTCTTTGGCACATTTGTCTTGGCCCTATGCGGTAGGCATCGGTGTGCGTACTTGAGGGCATGTGGAGTGGTGGCACAGTGGTTAGCGCACTCCGCTACCCACCCGGCGACCTGATGTCCATTTCTGGCCACAGCGAACATCAATGGCGAAGTGATATGAAGACCAACCCTGGGCCCTCCCCTAGGTCGACTCAGCCTTAACACGATTACCTAAGTAAAAATTTACATTCGTTATTGCGGACTGTTATGGGTCCAGTCTGCCACGATTGCGTACTGGGTTGCATTGTGCAAGCATCATCATTGGGGAGACAAAGGCGGTCAGGCACGGAGCTTTCCGCACCGCCCGCTCGTGTGCCCGTGCCAGCCTTAATAGGTGCTCGCTAACAGCACTGGCCCTAACAATGTGATGAGGCTATACCGGTGGGGGGGGTCTATGTTTGTGTGTGTGCACACGCCCAAGCGAGACGCTGCAGTGCGAGAGACAAAAAGGTTTTTTTTGTAAAGAGAAGTACGGGGGGGAGGAGGGGGGGTGGTGGTGACGGGGGTTGGGTGGGTGGGGTGGGGAAGAGCTCACTACAAAAGATGAAAAGACACATCGGGCTGATATGCCCTTTCCGAGAGATGGATGCGTACAGACAAAAATGCCAAAAGAAATACAGTAACGCGGAGAGAAGCACGGGCGCTCTCGCAGCCTCCTCCTCCGCTACGGGCACCCCCCCCCCCACGCCACGAGTCCGTGCGACGAGGCCCAGGCCAAACGATTGTAGAGCGCACGGTGGTGGCGGTGGTGGCGGTGGCGACGGCCTTATTGAATTCGTCTTTTTATTGTCATGCTGAACCCTGTGCATCATCCATAATCGCCATGTACACGTTTTCTGTTGCGTTTTCACGACAATTTTTTCCCGTTGTACAATTAGATACACATTTTAGGTAGCCTCTAAACGCCATCGCATCTCGAGGCTCTTCACTAAACACATCAAATTTCAAATTTTCTTGCTGTAGATTTCACACCTGATGATGATTGCTTGTGTTGCAGTCGAAACGTCGTGAGAATTTTTATTGTTTTATATTTATATCATTTTAGTATCTCCCTTCTACGTGACTTTACCGAAAGAACCAAGAATATGAATCCCTGCAGTCACGAAATCTTTAAATCAAAATAGTTTATAGTTTAGTTTTAGGTTGGCCTCTATATTATCTGTATTTGTTTCCTCCCATTTCCGTGAGAAATTTATATCCGCGCAACAGCGGGCTAGCTAATGGGTCTGTAATTCTATAAATCCTTGTTTCATTTTCAAATGTATTTTTTAATGCATGACTAAACAACGACACCAACAACAGATCGACGCGCATGTAAGAGTAGATCAAACGTAGGAAGAAGTTAAATCGACTTTTCAACGGGAGCATAAACCAGCCCGCAGCGTGACGACTTGGGAGCCCGCGATGCAACGGTGGGTGGAAGGAGCAGAGAGGAGAAGCGTGATCGGTAAATTTGCCAAATGGGGGTGAGGACCGAGAGAAGAGCGCAATCGCCTATTTGGGGGATTCGCAGCCAGTGGCGACGTGAAGGCAATGAACACCCCTCGAGAAAGAAATGGAGGCCGCACACTTTGGGGTGTGCATTGCCACAAGCGGAGAAATTGTATCCGAGATAGATTCTCAGAGGGGAAGCTCGCGGAGTCACAGACGTCACTTTCCCCGGCGAATTCGGCACGGGAAGTGATGACCGAGCCGGCTCTGCACGTGGGCACTGCCGACGAGAGGGCAAAGGTGTCTGCCGGCAAGAAACACGAGTATTAACGTAGACTGATAGTCGTAATACCTTGAATTGAAATAGCGTCATTCATGCGAAAAGCTTTCAGTTATTTATTTCAGTTTCATGTATTAGGTATAGCCCTGTGAGCCATGCGGCTCTTGACGCGGGTGCAACCGCAACAAACAAAACCATGAACAGAAAACATCTTAAAGTGACGACGCGCAACAGAAACATCCAGGAAAAAACAGCAAAATCTTCCAGAAAAAAGCACCGTATATCAACGCTGTGTGCAAAAATCCCAGTGGGATGCAAGTCAAACAATAACAACCATAAGACAATTTAAATTAAAGTCATCAGGCTAACTCCATACTTCAACAAACAAACATGGCTTAACCAAAACGTTTTCGAAATCACCTAAAGAAAGCTATAAAAACAATGTAACAGTGACCATAGGAACTGTGATTCAAATTTAACAATAAACAATATACATAACATGTACAACCATCCCACAATATTGTACATTCATTATATGTAAGGACCAAAGCACATGTACAGCTACTCCGGAGGAAAGGAAAACCCTACTACTATCAAGCAAAATCTAACAAATTAATAAACAAATGAAGAAATGGGCACCAAAACAAAAAAGCACAAACAACAACAAAAAGCGATCACAACAAAGAAACGAGTCCACGAAGGTCGATAACATCCCAGAACGCACTTTGTGAGACCGGAGAATTATGACCGATTCTAAGCAACAGATTTAAAGTCCAGGAGAGGGGAAGGGATTAATAGGCGCGCACATCACCGCTTCACGAAATGAAATAGCTCGCGTGGGGCGACGGACCGAGCGCTCAAAGTGGGCGGCGAGAGGTCGAAGGGCAGCGGACGGAGCTGCCCGGAGCAACACAGAGCACGTTATGTAAGGAGATGGACACCTCATTGTGAGACTAATGCGACTATAAATTGGAGAAGACAACGTAAAAACAAAGCAAATAAGTTTCAAGATGTCATAAAAAGGAATTGGAGCATGAAAGCAGCAACGTGGACTTTGGTACAATCACAAATGGAAAGATTCAAACAACAGAAATGTGTAAAACGCACCCAGCGCCTGTGCGTTGTGCAAGAACCGGCAGCACTTCCTGAAGAAGTGCATTGTGGTCCTTTAAAAATAGATTCGAGCCACTGTGACCGACTGACTGCAGCGGTGATGCAGTGAAAGGCAACGACTGGCGTCAGTCGGTCACATTTGCTTTAATATGATGTTGTGGTGACCAAAGACAAAAGGCGCACAGTGCAAATATCGAGGAACTGCTGATGGTTTTTACATAATGCACAAAGGCTGTGTGCTCTTTCATCATCATCATCATGATATGGGCAGATAGCCTGAAGGTGTCCACTGCACATTCCGTAATTTTGTTTCCACTTTTCTCTCTGTCTTGTGCCAACATTGCTCAAGTAGTGGCCACGTCTTTCTGGCACTAACCACTTACGATCTCGTCGTCAAGCCATTCTCTGTGAGGTCTTCCTCTCTTTCCAGTTCCTTCCATTTTCCCGAACAACAACAACAACAACACGCTGTTAAATGCTCCTGTTGTTGTCCATCCTACATGTACAATGTGTCCAAGTAGTGCCAGTTTCCTTCTCACCACCGCCTGCATTATCGTCCGGTTGTCTCATTCCACGTGCAACCTTTTGTATTACTTCTACTCTGGGCAACTCTCTGGGTCCCATTCAGATGCTCTTTCACACTCCGGTATTGAGTGCGGTTTGAAACGTACGGTTTTACAACCTGCACCATGACGCTGTCCCTGATGTATATCCTCATCATTTACAGATTTCGTTGAGAGAGCAAGGTGGAACCCTGCTGCACGGTAGACACAGAATCAAAAAGTTGGAGGGGGAATCTTAATAATGAAGGAATTTCATGGGGATTTCGATCGCAACTAAAACAATCATACTCAGTCTGTTCTCCTACAATGCCGATTGGTGTTTTTGGATATAACGCGATTGAGTCAACAGAACTACGTCGCGCGAGTAGGAATAAGAAGTCGTACGATTGCCACCGCATATCATCGCACAAGGCGGGATGCTGCTGGATTATCCTAAATGCTACCCACGCGCCCCAAGTCTTTGTTCAGCGTGCGTACGCCTCTCACGTGACTCATGTGGCTGCCACCCTCCCCCACCCCCCCCCCTCTGCAGACGCTGCTCAGCGCTGCTCGATTCCTGCTCGCTCCTTCCTTCTCTGTCTCCCTCTCTTCCCTCCCGTCCCATCGTCACGCTCTCATCCCCAACATCGTGGCCGCGGTCGTTCCTTCTCCCCCTCGGCAACATCTCTCTTCGTTGCTGCTCATCTCGAGTGGGGGCGCCCTCTTTATCGTGAAGACTTCTGCTGCTCAGTCTGCCCTTATCTCACTTCCCCTTTCCGTTCCCTTTCCACACATTCAATCCTTGGCTGCTTTTCCCCTCCCCCGTGGTGTGCCATGAGTAAAAAAGTGTTATGTTTTCGAATGCAGTAATCCGTTGCGGGCGTTGGTGGATCATTTGTAAACAACAAAAATATACCAGACCGTACGATGCGAGTGCTTTTTTTTGCAATTTGCAACGCGTGCGGTGGGACTTTCGTTACAAACCCAGGCCCCTAAGCGATGGCAATAGCTTGAGGAGGCCCTCGTCCAGCAGTGGATTGGCAATGGCTAATGATGATTATGAAGTGGTAAGTTTGGCTGTTCTCTTGGAAGTACGCCATCACTTACCAAAATAATATGTGTACGATGCGTGCGTAATTGATTGGCCACGTAATGGCCAACAGCTCCAAGGATCCTTGCAGATGCAGCTCCTGAAGGAAGCCCACATCTGTTCTCTGTGCCGTCCGAAAAACTCCGTCGATGATAGCCGACGGTAAGACCGCAATTCCGCTGATCTGATTCTCCACTGAATTTGTCCACAGCACCACAGATTGTGGAGACTCGCGCTCAACCAGTGAGGCACGCGCTCTCAATTGGCGACTTTGGGTAGCGCCGTGTCTCGCTCGGCCCCGTGTCCGACGTTTCGCCGTGTGGTGCCGGGAGCGAGCTCCTTCCTGAACAATTGCATTTTTGGCAGATGCGTTATTCCGTCGCGCCCGTGGAGTGAAACGTCGGACGACGTCGCGAACAACACGCGGTCACAGCCCGAAAACTCATCGAAATGCCATACAGCCCAAAACCGCCAAACGTTCTCTCTCCTTTCGTGGTAGATGGCTGCTACGGTGCTCCCCCCACACAACTGCTCTACTGCTCCCCCCCCCCATCCGAGAGGAACTGGAGACGGGGGTGCCGAGAAAAGCAATAGATGTTAGCATGAGGTGCGGTGATCTATGAGAGGGTCGCGGTGTCTTGGTGGCTAAGATGTTAACTACTTCGCCTGGTATACAGGAGGTTGTGGGTTCGATCCTGACCCTGCTGCTGGTCGTGTGGATAGAATCAACGTGCGTTTCACAGAATTTGGCTGCTAGAAATGTCCACGTGATGATAAGCCCACTTCGTCGAGCTGTCATTTGTGGCCAGGGTTCGCTTCTCAAAAAGAGTTATACGTCTTTTTGGTTCTTTCGGTAAAGTCACGTAGAAGGAAAATAATAAAATAATGAAAATAAAGCATAATAAAATAATTACATTTATATTTTTTATGTGTTTTTTTTTATTATTTTATTATTTTCCTTCTACGTGACTTTACCGAAAGAACCAAGAAGATGAATCCCTGCAGTCACGAAAGCTTCAAATCGAAATTTAAGAGTTGTACGGCTCAAGTAGATCTTACCTGGTTTAAAAAAAAATGTGTTGATCGTGGGGTGCGCATGTCCCGAGCAACAGGGGCTGCCAGAGTGGCGTGGGGAGGCCGCAGCCTCTTCCCTACGACACCCGCCTCTCCCACTCGTCCCCGGGGCGTCTCCGAGCCCAGCTCGCTGCACATAAGCGGCCGTGCCTCGAGAGGGAGCTCCTGTACCTTGCGCGCTGCCCCCTTGCCTGCCTCCCCACGGCCTTGTCCCCCCGCTTCGTGTCTCGTACGCCACTTGGGTTGTGCGCGTTGTCCATACAGAGGAGTTGTTGTCCTTCCCTCGCAACTCCGATTAGCACCGTTGGCTACGTACGGTGCGAAAGAAGTTCAACGTACATTGTTCTGTGGCCACAGGTTCGTGAGTATATCTGGATAGTGTGTCCTCTGTTCCAACAACATCGGTGACGAATATCTGAACCGGTCCTGGGCCTCCCCTAGGTCGACTCAGCCTTAAATGAGTACCTGGTGTGGTGTGTAAAATATCAGCACTGGGGAGACAAATGCGTGGTGTTGCCCCGCTGTGCCATCCCTTAATCGGTGCTTGCTGAACCACTTGCCCCAAGTCTGACGATGGCTCTAGGGTGGATCTTTGTTGCCTCTGTGCGTGTGAGTTGGCAGCCTTCTGTGTCTGGGTCGCCGACTTCCTCTCTCGTTCTGTGGCCAATGCTCGCATCTGTTGTCAATCCAGCGATGTGTTCTGCGCCTGCGCGTGTGACTTCTGACCCGGGGGGGGAGTCAACCCAAAATGTCAAGTTCGTTGGCTTTTCTAAAGTAGGACATGTGGCGTGGATATCAAGGGCGAAGGCGGCGTAACTGCAAGTGGAGCGGGTGGGGTGGCTGGAAATTGGTGCATGGGCATCGCCCCGTCTCATTTGCCCCATCGGGTGGCCCACGCCCATCGTGCTGCTGGATAAGGAAGCTGTTTCACACGTGGCAATATTATTCACGGTCAAGATCGCGTAAATATATAAATGCGTCGTAACACCCGCCACCACCCGACGCAGCCAATTAGTAAGATTTGTCACGTAAGCAAAACGTGCCAATCATTTACTTTCCAACACACCGATGTGGGGAAGTCGGAACTAATTGGAACCAATTGTCTGTGTCACGCGGTGGTGGTGGCGGTGGGTTAACGACACATTTATACGTCCGCGATCTAACCCTAAATAACCTTCGTCGTGGATAGTGAAGCTGTTAGGCGCAAGCTTCCTGTGACTCGGGAGGAGGTGGGAAACGCAACCTTGAGCCGACTCCAAACGTCGTGAATGTTTAATGCAGATGAACAACAGCAACAACAACCAGGAGATCTACTTTCACAACCACATACGACAGCGCACAACCGGCAACACTACCACCACCAGCACAACCGCACGCAAAAACCACACCAACCCCACTTCCATTCCGTGTCTGAGCCACAAGAGGACACCACGACACGCGCCCACGAGCGAGCGCTCGCGCGTAACGGGCTTCTCGCTCCACGGTACTCGAGGTCGTTGGATTTGAGAACAAAAAAGGCAGCAAATTAATTCATGACGCTGAACGATAACCTTTTTTTACATACGAAAAACAAGTCCAGCTTTCACGATGTCCTCTGCAGTCGGAGTGCACCGCAAACGTCCGTGTAGCTTGCGGTCGACCAACACACAACTCCCATCGAGTATGTACATCATCGAATGAGCGGCGTGACATCGGGGAATGCGGCCTGACTTGCGTTACACACGGTGGGCAAGCATGCATAGACACGGTGACACGTTTTCATTTCTGTATCATGCAGTGGAAGTTGGCGAGTGGGGCCAATCCGCACCGACCTCTTGAGAGCTCGGTGCACAGGCCAGGAAATGCAACCAATGAGCGTGTGTATGTTGCATGTTTGTATGTTGTATGTTGTATGTATGGTGAACTTCTTTCACACCGTACGTGACCAACCGCGAAACGTGGCCCAACACAACAGACGGACACGCGAAGCCGATGCCAATTCCCGACTATTCGTACCATTTTGCACCCCTGTTCAGGCGTGGACTTCCATCCCCCCCTCCCTCAATCTCGAGTCCCCACGTGACCTAAGACCGGTGGGGCTCGACAACCAACATAACAAGGAGAGACCGTTTTTTTCCTTCGAATTCGGTGCAGTACTCAATCGCCCAAGAGCCGCAATGCGCGTGCGTGCGTGTGCGCGTGCGTGTGCGCGTTCGTGCGCGTGCGTGTGCGCGTGCGTGCGTGTGCGTGCGTGTGCGTGCGTGCGTGTGCGTGCTTGTGCGCGTGCGTGCGTGTGCGCGTGCGTGCGCGTGCGTGAGTCGCACGGCGTCACGAAGCGGTCCGCATGGAGGCACACAGAGTGCCGACCCCTACCACGTGACCCGAATCGCCCGGAATGTGCCCCGGCCCCATCGGATTTTCGCAAGCTAAGCAGGGCTCGAGGCTGGGGACTGCTCGTGCGGGAGTGACCGCCGTGCGCAAACAACGAGCGAGGTGGCGTGGTGAACAGCAAGGGGGCGACGCAGCCAATTTTTTGGTTGCACTCTATGTCTATGCTCCCGCTTGTATGATCGCCTCCTTCACAAATCCGCACCGACCAATATAGCTAAACTCTGCTACAGGCTACGAGTACAGTATATTCGTGAGTAGTTATAATGAGCAAAAATGCGTATAATGTTAATCGTCGGTCTGGATAAATTAGGATGAAATTTGATTTAATTCATTTGTAATGGTTCATATCCAGTTGAAATCGGGGTTATTCCCGTGAGGTCATGATCACTTATTTAAAAAGCCAGGCCAGGTGACGCAGTGACTCTCACTTGCTGAGGATGGCTTGACGCAGTTCCAAGGCTAAACGTTGCACATTCCATCGCTGCTACATTTGATAGTGAGAGTTGCGGTGGTTGAGACGCTTTGTACGCAGCGCGACAATTTTTTTATATTTGTTTTCGCTGTGTCCAGCGGTTGAAGGTTACACCACAAATAATTGGGCTAATTACGTGGCCGTAGCTCCATAAAAATAACTCGCGATTCATAATAACTTGCCGCGACATCCGACGTGTGAAGCTCGTTATATTCGCATGCCGTATGACGCGTGTGTAAAAATTGTGTAAACAGCGACAAAGTTCCCCCATGTTCACAAATATCTGGTGCCTCCTCCTCCTCTCGTCCGTGTGACCGAGTTGGCCTTGATAATTGTGCCCACTCCCCCAAGGCCAGGCGTGACATCACAGCTTTAGAATTCCCCCTCCACCCCCCAGAATTATCTGTGTGGGAAGTGTTATTATGGGTAGTGTTATTATGGGAAGTGTGATTATGGGACGTGTTATTATGACTAAACTGCATTGCCCGCTGTCACAGAGATATAATTCATTAGCGGTGCCGTGACGTCATTGGCATTGCGTAGCCAGTCGAGTTGAAATGACACCTCGCGACTATTCGTTTTCCGGAGCTCAGTTTCAAGAGACAAAGAAGAATTTTGGGGTTCGTCAACAAAGGCGGCGGAGCGAAACGTCGCCGGCTTGGTGCCAAAAGCGCGCCCGTGGGCTGCCCCGACCCCTGACCCCGTCACGGCGTGCGATCGCCTCCCGGGTTCAGCGAAAGGACACCGACTCCAGGTGAATCTCTTCGAGTGACTTAGCCGCCCAGCCGATTCCTCCCCCACGCGGGGAAAGCCACGGCGAAGGGCTCGAGCCTGCAGCATCTGCACATCGCCGGCGCGGATCTGCAACTCGTGCACGAACGATTGGGAGGCTTCTGTCAGGCGGCGGCTGCGTCGCTCTCCGATGCGCTGTTCCGCTCGTGACCGCGCGAACGCTTCGGCCTAAAGCCCGACGTTTCGCTCCACGTGCCGGGGGCTTCTTCGGGAACTGAATCTCTCCTGAAGGAGATCCCGACGCGTGGAGCGAAACGTCGCGACGGGGAAGCTCGTCGGGAGCGAGCGAGAAAACTTACGCGGGAGCGTCACAGTTACGGGTGGCGGCATCGTTCACAGTCGAGGTTCACGATCAACACTCCGCAGGCGCGCGCGAGCGCTCGCAGAAGTCTGCGAGGTCGTGGTGGCGCGCCGCCGGCCGCGACCGAATCATTCGGCGACTTCGCCGCTACCCAAAGTGTCTTTGTTTGGTCTCTCGCCGCGCGGTGTCCGGGGGACGCGCGGCGGTCGGCTTCGATCGCCGGATGGTCACTTCGCCGTGGCGACCCCCGCCGACCGGCGGTGAATGTGCGGAGAGGTGGTCCCAAAAAGGGGGCTCGGAGAAGTGGGGGGAAGCCCAAACTAAGGCACCGAAATGAAACGTTTTGAGCGAATTATAAATAAATACAGTTAAACGAACATCGAAATACATTACGTGACATGTCGCGAGATAAATACCCCACCACCCCCGCCAAGTGGTGCAAAACATACACCCCGGCTCAAGAATATCAGACAGAAGCATCAATGACAGATGAGACAGCGCCGTACTGGGTGGCCAGGAATACCCTGTTTACATGGGGCCCAAGAGGGAACAGCAAGGGGCGAACAGCAGTGCAGCACCAGGAAGCCAGGGACGGCAGGGATTAGTGCAGGTTACAGCAAAGGACAGCAGGAGAGAGTTGGAGACAGCGAGGGATGACAGGGGTGCAGCATGGCACAGCAGTGCAGTTAATGACGGGATGGCAGGGTGCAGCATGGTACAGCAGTGCAATCAATGACGGGATGGCAGGGGTGCAGCATGGTACAGCAGTGCAGTTAATGACGGGATGGCAGGGTGCAGCATGGCACAGCAATGCAGTTAATGACGGGATGGCAGGGGTGCAGCATGGTACAGCAGTGCAGTTAATGACGGGATGGCAGGGTGCAGCAGGTCGGGAACGGAACAGCAAAGGGCAAAAGGATATGGCGGGACAAGCAGGGCACATCAGATAAGAGTGAACAGCAGGTGACAGCAGGTGACAGCAGGAGAAAAAGGCAGCAAGCGAGCAGCGTCCAGAAGGAGATGGCTGGAGAGAAATGGAGACAGCTCCGGACAGAGCAGGGCCAAACGGTGCAGCAGTAGGAGCCACCAGGCCGAAGGGAGGGGGCGGCTGCCACACGACTATCAAGACGTGAGCGCACCACTCGAGCTGGTGCCACGGGAGGCTTCCGGACACGGAGCCCGTGTCCCCAATGCCTTCCCACACGGGGCGTGCCGATGGGTGCTTGCTCGTCTGCATTGCGCTGCAGGTTCGGCGAGCAACGTAGCCTTGAAGATGCACCGACTTCAGTGGCAAGCGAAGTTTTTAAGTTTTGATTTGATGTCTGGGCAGTAGGAAGCGCTGCAGGACGCGGGGCCCTGGTGCGGAATGTGCTGCCTGCTAGCGCTGCTGGTGCAGAACGCGTGTCCGGTAGATGTGGACTTGGCGATAGATCACAAATTGGTCGGCATCGATGCAGGCATGTGGAGCGCAGGGGAGCATCGTGCGGTGCGCTAGGAGGGACGGACCATGTTGGGACTTGTGGTGAAAATCATCGTCGTTATCGTCGTCATCGTCCTCATGGTCGTCGATGTCACGTGGGTGATCCTCTTCGTTATCCGTCCTCGACGGATTTTCAAGTCATTGGGTTTGGGGGGGGGGGGGGGGACAGTGATGCGCACGCACAGACCCGAAGCATTTTCTTGAAAGTGAAGGCATCGGGTCAACCACACCGGCTGATTGGTGGTGAAAACAAAAAAATCGAACACTTTCCCTGAGCACTTTCCTCCCAAGTTGTTATAATCCACACATCTTCCCTCCATTCGCGGTGCCTCGAGCCGCAGCCCAATGTCGCGCAGACCCTTCCATGCTGCGCTGCTGCTGCTGCTGCGGTGTCACGCTCCGGGCACCGCACTCGGCATCTCACGGCGCGCCAGTTGAAGCAACGAGGCAACTTCATCAACCCGACCCTTCCTCCCTGCCCCCTCACCGCCACCGTCTCTGTCCACTCGCCGGTATGAATGGGCACCTGGCAGTGAGTCGCCCGGCAGGCCGCGTGCGGTGGGGTATGAAGTGTGTGCACTCACGTCTCCTGCTCCTCCAGGAGACGTTGGGCCAGTGTGGACTAGCAGACGAAGGGTCCCCTGGAGGCGCTTTCTCAGAGCTCCTTCAGAGAGTGTGAGGAGGCACTTCCACCAGTCGGGGGGAGGGGGGGGGGGATAGGGGGGGGGGGACACGTGAGACATCAAATCGCAGGGCCACACTTTTACCTTTAACGCCGCGACGGGCTCGGCGGTGCAATTCACTGCCGTTGTCACCCGTCCGCGAAGAAGGTCTGCCACTCTCCCAAGCGGAGAAGAGGGGGGAATAAATAAATTAAAACCCTTCGGAGATTTAAAAAAAAAACTCTGCGCGAGAGCGACGTCTAGAGTAGCTCCTCCTCCCCCGCCAGCGGAGCGACGCGCGTCACGCCGTTGGCGCTCTCCACGACGGTGGCGCCGTTCGCGGCGCGCTCGGAGGAGGACGCGGAGGAGTCGCCGGTGGCGGCGGCGGCGATGACGCCGGCGTGCCCGTTCGTCGCCGCGCCCTCGCCCTTGCCGCGCGGCTGCTGGTCCAGCGGCTCGTGGCTCACGCCCTTGCCCAGGCGGCGCGCCATGCCGCCGGGGCGCAGGCAGCACCAGCAGGCGAGCAGCGCCAGGACGCACAGCGACACGGCCACCAGCGCGCCCAGCGCGATCAGCAGCGGGCCCGACGCGGGCCGCTTCGACAGCGGCTGCCGGCGGCCGTCGTCGTCGTCGTCGGCGGCGGCGTTCGCGACGTCGCCGCTTGCTCCTGAGGCCACCATGCTCCGGCCCATCTTCGGCACTGGGGAGGAAGTCGGAATGTTTGTCTCGGCTGGAGGAATCCGATGAGCTATACAGATGTCCAGTTGGTGCGGGTCAGAACGTTATAACAGCAAACAATAGAAAAACACGATAGGAGTGCAACGTTTAGGAAAGGTAAACAAATTACTTTTTAAAAAATGCACAAATTAAACGAAACGAACTTTTTATCTGACCAGGAAAAGCGCACTGAGGTATTAACTCTTTTTTCAAAAGCGACCTGGTCACAAATGAAAGCTCAACGAAGTGGCTCATCATGTGGACATTTATAGCAGTAAAATAAAATATGAATAATATTACCCTTCAACAATAGCAAATAATATAATGATACAATAATAATATTGGTAGTAGGATAACAAAATAGTAGTATAAATAATTTAATGATGTAAATAATATACAATAAATAACCTGGATAAGAAAATAATACAAACAATATAAATAATGATACTAATTCAGATACCATAATAATCAAATAATAATATGAATAATAAAATTATAATATAAATATGATTATATAAAGAGGGGGGTGGGGGGGGTGAGGCTGGTGACGGCACCCACGATTGTGATCATGGCGCTGGTGAAAATGCTGCAGATGGCTCCTGGTGGTGATGGCACCAGTGATTGTGATGGAATTGATGCTGGATACGTCTCTGCACTGCACGCAGCAAGTATGCCGATCGGTACTGGGCCGACCGAGAGATTGAGGGAGAGACTTGGCGGTGGTGCTTATATCAGATTAATTTTTTTTAAAGGTCACCACATTTTATTAAATGTATAGCCCCTTTGTCAATGTGCTGCTGTATTCATATTCTTGGGTTTTTTCGGTAAAGTCACGTAGGTAAAAATTTAAAATTAATAAAAGTAAAATAAAAATAAAATAAAAATCACGACGTTTCGGAGGCAACACAAGCCTCCGTCTTCAGGTGGAACCGTCACAGCATCACAGCAGTCAAAGTGCTGCTGGTTGAAGGCCTCACTGCAACCTGTCGTTCTCGACAGTTGTTCGACCGTACTTCTCCGCAAGGGCCGGTGTGCCTTGGTGAAGGCGGGGTTGCCCCTGGGACCCGTTTAGACATCGCTCGCCACCGGTGTTTGCCTGCGTCCGGGAATCAACCTTAGGTCGGGGGGTTCAAACTAGCGCTCCATAACCACTGTGCCGCCTCTCCCTGTGAATCACCATGAAGTCGCATGGCATGGAGACTCCGCTGGGGCATTGAGGGACAGCCGTGTGTGGGGGAGGGCGAAGTTGTTTGGAATTACTGCTCGCTTCCCCGCCGGCTGTCACTTTCTCTCGCAAGCGTAACGGACGAGCGAGCGAGACAGCAGCTGCAACGCCTGTAAAACGGGAACCACGACGGTGACCGGGGGGGGGGGGGGAGGTGCTGGCGCCGTGCCGCGGTGGCTAGGAGATGTTAACTACCTCGCCTGGTATGCAGGAGGTCATGGGTTCGATCCCGACCCTGACGCCTGCTGCTGTATATTTGGAGTTTGCGTGTCTCTCTCATCATCATCAACACGGTGGCTCGGAGATGTTGACTACCTCGCCTGGTAGGCAGGAGGTCGTGGGTTCGATCCCGACCCTGACGCCTGCTGCTGTATATTTGGAGTTTGCGTTTCTCTCTCATCATCATCAACACGGTGGCTCCGAGATGTTGACTACCTCGCCTGGTAGGCAGGAGGTCGTGGGTTCGATCCCGACCCTGACGCCTGCTGCTGTATATTTGGGGTTTGCGTGTCTCTCTCCCCGTGATCCTTTCCACATTTAGAGACGTCACACGTTTAGAGTATTTGACTGCTCTAAATTTCCACACGATGATGATGAGCCACTTCGTTGAGCCATCATTTGTGGTAGCCAGGTCACTTCTGAAACAGAGCTTCATAGCTTGGTGGGGCCTTACCTGGTAAAATAAACAAAAGAGTTTAGTTTAGAACCTAAAAGCAGCACGGCCAGCGGTTCGCACTCGCCACAAATGTTAGCCGTGACCGGGAATCAAGAGTCTGGTCGCAGGCTTCAGAGCGCAGTGCCGCGAACCATTGCTGACCAGCTTAACCACCGTGCCACCACTCCACCGCTCCAGCCCAATGTTCCGGGCCACTGGAACATCGGCGCCCTGAACATTTCGCGTTATCGGGCAACGCGAGCGGTGAGCGTGTCGAGTGTCTTGATAATGAATGTCAGCTCGGCCGGTAACCCTGCGGTTTATCAGGCGTTCTGTCTGCTGGTGGCCCTTCCAGAGCCAGTGGCGCGATGTCCCCATTACTATGGCGGGAGCCAGTCTGTCCACGGGAACAACCACCGTTGACTTCCCACGTAATGTTCATTAACTGCATTGGAATGGTTGGCTGAGTCGCCTGCCACCAGATTCGAACTCACAACTTTCTAATTTTGTTCTTTATTACAATTATAACGAATGGAGCACGTTCACCATCCTGTACTCTCCAGTGTGGTGAAGTATGGTTAAAACTCCGAAAATCCTGATGCTTTGGAAAGGCCCTAATCCAACAGTGGATTGACTAGAGCTGTAAATGATGATGATGATGACGATGGTGATGATTGTAAACAAAGGTACTGCTGTTAATTTATCTGGCCTATCTACTCAAACTTCCACAGCATTAACTTCCTGATCCTGTCAAGAAGCATACACCATCACGCAAACTCCGGTCATCCTCACAGCGGCTTTTGCCAAGCTATTGAGCAAGATGAACACCGCATAGCGTGCTTTCAGATGCACTTCCGCAGCCGTCTGGAACGCTCTTCCTTCCACTATTAGGAAGCCATGTACTTTTAAACCTAGATTGAAAACTCATTTCTTTAGAACTGCTTTTTTGTGTTTAGTTTGTTGTCCTTCCCCTGCACCTCCGATTAGCGCAGTTGGCTACACATACATACAAACAACATACAAACAACATACAAACAACATACATACATTCTGTGACACTGGAACTACGACTGGTGTGGACGTGCGTACCTCCTCTCCTGCCACACTTGAGACCGACGTCACTTTCCATCATCGTGAGATTCTGAAGCAGCTCTCTGTGAACGCAGAAACCAAGACGAGTTCATCAAAATGACATGGACAAGCTCTTCGGCGGCGTCTGACCGAATGAATCGGTGTGTGTGCAGTCATCACAAGGGACCGGCAGTGACGGCGTAAGAGGAGACTCATCCGAAGAGTTAACCCCAGTTATTCACTCCACAGTGCTGACCTGCCCCGACTGAACATCTGTGAAACATAGCTTCACATCGCATGCAGTCTAAATAAAGAATCTGATTCAATACTCATTATTATGATTGTGCTCGTTCGCCCAGTAGAGCTTCACTGAGTCTCAAAGAATAATTTACAGGAGGGTCCTGCCAAAAGTTTTAGCTGTATGGGGGCGATGCTGCTGCTGTAATCCCAATTGAGTCATTTGAAGGTGATTTTTTTTTTGCAATGCGACGTTTGGCCAATACTGGTTACATCGCTTGCCTTTGTTTCAGCTATGTGAGAGGGAGCCGAAGAATCTGATGGAAAGCCTTGGATGGAAATAATAGAAAAATAAACATTTAAATTTCGAATCTTATGCACAGTGGCACATGTTCATCATACAGATACATGAGGCATTCGTAATATGTGCTTAATATTATTCAGCCCCATCACCAACGACTGCACACAAAACATGACGTGACATTTGGATTGTCACTTAAGATGGCGACATTCCATATTTGAGATATAAACATTTCAGTTTGATTGGTGTGAAATGAACACCCTTTTCAGGGAAGATACAAGGTTAAAAACTATTTTCAATTTTACCAGGTAAGGCCCACTGAGCTATATAGATATTTTTCAGAAGCAACCTTGGCCACAAATGATAGCTCAACGAAGATGGCTTATCACGTGGAAATGTATTGCAGCTAATTACTCTAAACGCGCCTTGATACTAAATGTGGAGGGAAAAACCGGCGGACCCAGACAAAAATCCACGCGACCATGGGGAGAGACGTGCAAACTCCAAATATATAGGGGTCGGGATCGAACCCACGCCCTCCTGTATACCAGGCGAGGTAGTTAACATCTCGCCACCATGGCACCCAGGTCTGTCCCAAGGGTGTGTGGGTAGAGGGCGCTGATCGAAGTGACCTCAAGAGCTAGATGTGAAATTTCATTTTCTAAAAATGTTATTTGACGCTGGGTGATGCAATGCAGGGCTACATAGTTCTGAATGTGGAAATGTCTTATTTCCATAACATCACTAATCAATGTATTAATTTAAAAAAAAACGTAATTCACTAAATGTATGAAAGCGCTTGTACTCGGAATTGAATTGTAATACGCTGGGAGATATATCAGCTTAGCCCATGCAAATGTAATTTGGGAAAAGTGAACGGAATGATATGCAATGAAATTAGGAGTCAAGGGTGCGTGTGGGTGTTGTGCCGGACTGGGCCGAGGTCAGGGGGGTCACCGTGGGGAGTCCCCTGCTCGCACGGCCGTGCAGAGGGATCGCGATGTGTCCCAGGCACAGAAGGGGTCTCGGACCAGGAGGCAGCGCTCACAGCCCCCGTGCATGGCACAGCCGTGCAGAGACAGCTGGGCCACGCCCGAGGAGGCCGCCACGTACAGCATGCCCTGTACGCACAGCAGGGGCGCAGCGCGCACAGCAGAACCAACACGTTCACCCCCACCCGCCAGGATACACAGCACGCACACGGCACAGCCGTACCCAACAAGGATGCGACGTATAGCATGGTCTGTACGCACAGCATGCACAGCAGTCCCAACACACTGATCTACCACCAGGATACACACACACACACAGCACAGAACAGAACATGGCACAGCCCTTCCATGACAAGGCTGCCACGTACAGCGTGCCCTGTACACAGAGGCACACACAGCACACAGCACCACCGCTAGCACGTGCATGCATGCGTACACACGGCAAGACAACACAGAACGTGATGATCGTGACGGTGACGATGACGATGAGCTTGGACCGTTCTCTCCTCGTTCCACGGCCGTACCGTGCTGGCTGACACGACGATGCTGAGGATGGATTCGTTGTGAGCGAAGAGCTGCGTCTGTGAGACAATGCGAGTCTTCCCGTCCACACGCACCGCCTTGTGTAACGACCCGTTTCCTGGCACAGCGACACAGACGCGCACGGTGAGGGGTCACGGCGACGGTGGCAGTGATGGTCGTGATGAGGATGGTGGAGTTGGTGATGATGGCAGGGTTGGTGATGGTGGCGGTGATGGTAATGTTGGGGATAGTGAAGGAGGTGATGGTGATGGTAGCGATGACAGTGATGATAGCTGTGATAGTGATGTGCTAATGGTGTTGGTGATGGAAGTGATGATGATGATGACGACGACAGTGGTGTTAGTGATGGTGATGGCAGTGGTGATCCATGGCGATGCTCTATGGTTACAGTAGTAATTGTGGAGGTGGTGATGATGATGATGACGACGATAGTGGTGTTAGCGATGGTGATGGCAGTGGTGATCCATGGCGATGCTCTATGGTTACGGTAGTAATTGTGGAGGTGGTGATGATGATGATGACGACGATAGTGGTGTTAGCGATGGTGATGGCAGTGGTGATCCATGGCGATGCTCTATGGTTACAGTAGTAATTGTGGAGGTGGTGATGATGATGATGACGACGACAGTGGTGTTAGCGATGGTGATGGTAGTGGTGATCCATGGCGATGCTCTATGGTTACGGTAGTAATTGTGGAGGTGGTGATGATCCATGGGGATTTTTGCAGATGATGGTCGCTACGACGGCAGTGATGCCGGTGCTGGTTAACGGTGGCGGTGATGTTGCCGACGAGAGCACCGCCGATGACCGTGACGTCGATGCCGGCGGCGCACTTACTCGTGCCCAGGTAGAGCACGAGGTGCGTGCGGTTGTCCAGCGCGGTTGCCGTGGCGACCGCCACCCTCGTGTACGCGTGGCTGCGGCTCAGCAGCAGCGGGAGGCCTTCGCGAGGCCGCAGCGTCTCCTGCAGCCTCGGGTGGTCCTGCATCCACGCCAGGTAGTCGTCCGGGAGGTCCTGGGACGACTCGATGCCGAGAGCCCTCAGTTTGGGAGTGATGCACTGTCGTGTGGAGAGAGGGGGACGGGGAGGGGGGGCACCAAGGGAGTTGGCGCGCTTTCTTACCCACGACAACCACCCACCCGTCAAGCGAGACCTCGGCCATGGTCCTCGCTGGCAATTCGAGTGCCGATTCCCCCCTTTCGGGGTTCGCGCTGACACCGTCCTAGAATCTCGGCCCGAATCCGGGAGAACGCTCGCGAATAATTGTGGAAGAACGCGGACAATCCAGAAGGAACATATCATTCGAGGCGCAAACGTTGCACCTCCTGGCTTTGACATTCCTCCTCGTAGACACTGGTGGAACTATCGACCTATCAGAACATCAACAGGCCGATGCGCGCATCTTTTATGAACGGATAATTTACGAAACCCAAACTACGTGAAAGTAAACCACTGTGGTATGCGCTCCTGTAATGGAGGAAAAGGAAAACTACTCTCTCCTGAAGCCCTGTCGTGGCTCGCGTATTGCTACCATCATGCACAAGCATATAATATAATTCCCTAAGTGCAGTCTACGAAAGCTGTCAAACGTGCAGTCCACTCTTAGTTTTTTATAAATGTTGGTGCGTGGGTCACGCAACTTCTACCCCCAGAATTGTCAAGTCAGCCAATCGGTGAACTCATTAAATGGTGTTAATATACGTCTGTAGCCGTTTACTATGCTCGGTCTCTCTCGGCGCACCGCAGTCGATGTCACACAGTCATCTCGGTATTCATCTTCGTTCAGACTCGTGAACTTCACCTTCTCACAGCCGTGGCTCTGGTCTCCGTTGAGCAGCGGCAGTCGCCGTAGTCATTGTCACGCTCGTCTCGCGGTCACCGTCGACTCAAACAAACAAAACGTTGATGTTCAACACGTAGTAGGCTTTCGCGACCAATATCATCCATAATAGAGGGGTTTTTGGGTTAGATCGCGTAAATATATAAATGCGTCGTTAAAACCCGCCACCACCCGACACAACCAACTAGTAAGGGTTGTCACGTAAACAGAACGTGGCCAATTCGTCACTAGTACAGCTGGCTGTCGCCTGATGAAGCTAGTTGTAATTACTGGCGAAACGTCGTACTCAGATTGTAAATGTTGCGGCTTGGCTCTCCAACACACCGGTTAGTGCTGTACTAGTGACGAATTGGCCACGTTCTGTTCACGTGACATCTTTTACTAGTTGGCTGTGTCGGGTGGTGGCAGGTTCAACGACAAAACGTTGCAGCGGTGGCGGCGAACTTACCGTGCCGGGGCTCAGAGTGACGGTCCTGCTGGAGCCTGCCGTCCCGATGGTGAACGCTCGTTTAGGCGGCCGAGCGAAGGCCTCCTCCACGTCGCTCAGCGTGTACTCGCAGACGGCAGAGTACGGGAGGTCTCCCCTGCAGGGAAACAGACACGGCTGCTGGGAAATGCAAGGAGATAGTGGGGGGGGGCGAGGGGCAGCGCAGGGAGAGACACTGGAATCGAAGCTGGGAGAATTGGTCAGGTGCTGAGCCGGCACTGCTGCGATCCTGTGTTCAAATCTAAGCTGCCTCCTGCAATTAAGCCGGATTTTCAAGGGTCGCAGAGTTGATGGTGTCAGTCTGGTCACCAATGGCTACCCTGAAAAAACATAAAATTGCTTGCCTACTTAATTTGGCCAAATTGCAGCTCTGAGAATGTATATATTGGTTTCACTGCCATGTGATGAATGTGAGTCTCACATGGCAGAGTAGATTGGGAACAGTCCTGCCTTCTATTGTGTAGACCGGAGGCCATCTGAAGGGATCCCAGAGGTAGCACTACGATATCCGCTTGCATGGAATATCCTCTAGCACGAGGAATTGCACTGCTCTGCAATTAAATCGTAATGGGTTATCGAGACGTGGTGCCAATAGCGCAATGGGAATAGCGCACAACATGACGGAAAGTTGGGAGTGAGGCTAGCCGTTAATGTGTTTGTACGAAGCAATGCTTGCGGAGTTCCAAATGCAGGTGGCTCTTTGAAGTATAATCAATAACACATTTGCACTACACGGCAAATTAATATTCCCCATTTTGACTTATATCATCAGGAAGGGGTATGCCTACCATCAAGGCTGACCCTGTGCCTCGCCTGGCTTGGCGACTGGGTCCGACTGCCCTCAACTCGGCCACTTTTGATGGCGGTATCGACGTTGAACTTCATTCGCACTGTACGTAGCCAACCACGCTAATTGGAGATGTGGGGGATGGACAACAAACTAAATACAAAACTCAGTTCTAAAGAAATTAGCTTTAAATCTAGGTGATTGAAAGTGCATAGCTCCAGTAGTTTCCTAATATGGGAACGAAGAGCATTCCAGACGGCCGCAGAAGCGCATCTGAAAGCGTGCGATGCGGTGACCGTCTTTGTTCGATGGCCAGCAGCCAAAAAGCCACTGCCGCTGCGAGGATGACCGGAGTGTCGCGCGATGGTTTACACTCCTCGACGAGATCAGCGAGGTAAAGAATGGACTCCGACATCACCCGGGCACTAGTCGTCACGGCGGGGGCCTCACCACTGCGAGGAAAGCAGGGCGTAGAAGCGCATGTCGCCGTCGCTGTTGTCCCCGTGCCCGCCGGAGCGCGCGGGACGCAGGGTGGACACGTCGCGCAGGATGCTGAACGGCAGCTGCAGCTCGGCCACCGAGCACTCGAGCCGCAGCTTCACGAAGGAGGTCCACCTCTTCTGCAGCACGCGCTGCCCGCCGCTGTCCCCCTGCGCACGGGCAGCGGGACATCCGGGGCTTGTGGTGAACATGCAAACAAGCATGCTCTGATACTGATTGGCCTACACCACATCAGAGACATCAGCCTTCTTTAGGGCCTAGCCTCACCAGTGTCAGACCAGAGAACGCCAAAAGGCGAACAAAGAGACAATGTATATATTCTTCTTTGGTTCTTTCGGGAATGTCACGTATAAAGAGAAAGTAATAAATCAAATACTAGCATACGAAGTTTCGATTGCAACACAAGCAATCGTCATCAGGTATAAATTAAATAGAAACACAAATCTAGTATAGTTATAAATGTAATGTAATACAACAGAGTCGGATAACATAACAGTTAACACCCTACCTGGTTGATGATTTTTGTTTGCATTCCGACTGCAGGTATTGTGGTCTATGCAAACATGACTCTTTGTAAAAAAGGTGTCCGTTTTGTTGCCAGATAAAAGGGTAAAAAAACAATTATCAAAATTATTCAATTCGCCACATGAATGGTCTCTTGCAAGATCTAATGTGCAGGAGAAGAGAGGGGTCAACGAGTGTTTCACGTTTTGTTTGGGACCTGGAACCAATAGGGTGTGGGGTGGCTGGGTGGGGTGGACCCACCGTGCAGACGCGAGCGATGCGCGCCACCCGCGGCTGGAAGATGTAGTCGTACTCCATGGCCGTCTCGGTGAAGAAGAAGTACACGTGGCGGCCGCCCCCTCCCTCGCCGGGCTCCACCACCTCCGAGGCCACGAAGGCGGGATCTGTAACACAGGAGCTGATTTTATCGCCCTATCTGAGATGCATGTAACCACCCTGAATACACCTGATCTCGTCGGATCTCATAAGCCAAGCAGGTTTGAGTCGGGTTATGTACGTGGATGACCAACAGAGCTTGCCAGGGGTTGTAGGCCTGGAGCTGAAGTGGCTCGGAGGTGTGTGGCAGGTTTTTTTTTTTAAATTATCGCATGAACCCAAAGGGATGGATGGAAATAATTGCTTTGAGGCATGTGACCTATTAAAAACCAGTCACATTGATCAAAGAGTTCACCAATACTTGGGAAATATATTTTTTAAAAAGATAACTATTTGCAAACGTGTTTGGCCCTGACAGATAACCGTCCATACTCTTCTACAGAGCTGATTTAATTCGAGACAGGCGGGCCAACTGCCGGCCTGATGTTTCCCAAACGTGTTGCGATGCATAAACGGGCATAGACGCGGCGCAGCATTCGTTGCCGCATGAAGATCGGAGGTGCCGGCACTTCGCTGCCCTGTAGTTTTTGAAACAATGGTACCAGCGAGTCATGGAAAACAACAAAAAAGAGATTACAAAAGACGGAGAGGCGGTGCCGGCGTACTTCTGAGAAACTTGGCTGAGTCTTCCGTGCGGACGAGGGTTTGCGAAGCCGAGCTGCGGCAGATGCCTGGGTTCCTCCCCAGGAAATCCCTCATGGTCGCCGAGTAGAGGTCCTCATCTGCACGAACCAACGGCATTGTGCAAGTTAGCGGTGGGCCTCCGGGGTCGTTTCACCACACACTATTTCACCATGCTGGTGAGTAACGGATTGGTCACGTGTCACTCACCAATGCAGTTAGTTATAGATGGGAAGCGAACTATGGTCGTTGTGTTCATACCGCAGCGCGCTAATAACTGCGCCAACACTCCCCACACGCATGACCATTAATCGGCGATAAATCACGGGGCATGGTGACTCCATTAAGTGACAGTGGCATAAGGGCGACGGAAGAGCGAGGCTCAGTCTAGAATTATTGGTGTGTCCATCGGCTGTCAAGTCCCCCCCCCCAGCGTGACGAACGAGCGAGACAGCAGCTGCAGCAGCGCGCAAACGACTCGGGGCACGGTGCAGACCGGCCGGGGG
This sequence comes from Lampetra planeri, assembly GCF_965212315.1. Classification (NCBI taxonomy): domain Eukaryota; kingdom Metazoa; phylum Chordata; class Hyperoartia; order Petromyzontiformes; family Petromyzontidae; genus Lampetra; species Lampetra planeri. The sequence goes on along the minus strand of NC_136145.1, from coordinate 1,406,406 downwards.
TGGGGCTGGGCAGTGGAATGGGCGGCTGGTTAGAGTTTAAATCGGCGCAGTGGGGCGGATGTCGGGGGAGGAGGGAAGCACAGCAGATGCTCTCACCCACGAGCACGGAGGAGAACGCCTGCGCCGGGTCGTAGGGACACTTGTCTTTGCCGCTCTCCGTGCCGAACGCATGGCCGCTCTCCGGGTCCTGGGTGCGAGGAAATTCAACGGGCACGTGGCAACACCGTCCCCCGGTTACCCAACGCAACCACACGCCGTTGCTCACCGCAGCCACACGCGGTTACTCAACACAGCGATCACGGACACCGATTTATTCGCGCGTGTGTGTGCCCACGTAGGCACGCGCATGCACGCGGGCAGACTGCGCTGCCGGAGGTTCTCACTCACAAAGTGCGCGCACACAGGGCTGAAGGCGCCGGTGCCGCAGGCCAGCAGGCGCGAGCCGTTGAGGTGCAGTGCCCGCACGTGGTTGTGGCACTCGTCCTGAGGGAACACCAGCACGGGGGTGGTGACGCGCGGGGACTGCTGTCAATTTAGTCGGCGCCCTTTATATTTAGACGCTGTCTCCTCGACAGACCTGTTCTCCACCTGAGGACGGCTGAAACGTCGTGAGAATTATTTTATTATGTTTTATTTTAATTATTTTATTATTTCCATTCTACGTGACTTTACCGAAAGAACCAAGAAGATGAATCCCTGCAGTCACGAAAGCTTTAAATCGAAAAGTCTTGGGCTAGTCGACGAATTATATTTCACTCTGTGGTCCGTGGAATTTCCTCGGTCTCGAATAACGTTGCGATATCATCTTAGTCTGCATATTAATTTAGAAATAATAGAATACAATTCTCAATTGTGAGAATTGTATTTTATTATGTTTATTTTTATTATTTTATTATTTCCCTTCTACGTGACTTTACCGAAAGAACCAAGAAGTTGAATCCCTGCAGTCACGAAAGCTTTAAATCGAAAAGTCTTGGGCTAGTCGACGAATTATATTTCACTCTGTGGTCCGTGGAATTTCCTCGGTCTCGTATAACGTTGCGATATCATCTTAGTCTGCATATTAATTTAGAAATAATAGAATACAATTCTCAATTGTGAGAATTGTATTTTATTATGTTTTATTTTTATTATTTGATTATTTCCCTTCTACGTGACTTTACCGAAAGAACCAAGAAGATGAATCCCTGCAGTCACGAAAGCTTTACATCGAAATTTAATTTAGACTCGTTAATTTAATCTCGCAGTCAGTCGTGGGTAGTTGTAGTCGTCGTGCTTGATGATTTTCATCTGTGGCTATAACCAGGGCTTATTTTTTTTTTTTGTCAATAAGCACGTGGCAAGCAGCCAGAGCTTTAGTTAGGGGTATGTTAGACGTAGTGTGCCGGGTACAGATACAATTGAAATGAAGCTCTGGCTATAACGTTGGTATACCATCCTCCCGGCTGCATTTACAATTGCTTATGTCCACCTTAGCCTCTGGCTTTTTTCCCACTTAAAAAAAAACATTAACAGTTTCGGCTACCGAGTGTGTAGGCGGTGCAGCTGCACAAGTCCCTACGGGCTGTAACGAGCCCAGTGGCTGAACTAGACGAGGGAGGAAATTGAAGATTGGGAGCCCCATTGAATTGGACATCTGTGAAAAAGAGCTTTACTGTGTAGCTAATGGGATTCCTCCAGTACAAATAAATATTCCGATTCTGAATTCCTTGCACGAGGGCCCATGCCAACCACACCACACCAGCGAAAAGTCTCTCTCGGCTTCCCCCCAAACACGCCCAGCTAACTAAACGCTGGTTCTCTGCAGCAGATTCATCATGGGCACGGAATCGCATTAATAGGGGATGGGGAGGCGGGTGTCAGGAGGCGCATAAAAAAGATATATTGAGATAATAAATTACATGAATTGCTGCATTCGCAAAGTAATAGCGTAAGTAAAAATATTAAAATATTTTACAATTATAAATACCCAATATACGATGCTGCCTGCGTCGTAGGGGTACGATCCTGTCTCTGGTGCCAGTGTCCAACCTACGGATGAACCTCGGAGGCTGCGTTGGCGAGTGGCTGACTCACCTCCGTCCTGCCTTTACTCCGGCAGTCTTGCTTGGAGGCATCGTTCGCCTCCCAAGGGATCTGTGGGCACACGGCAAAGGGGGGGCACGCTCGCTTGTGGACTAGAGTTGTTTCCTCGTTCTCCCGGGGAGTAGCGGTGGTTCTAGATTCGAAGCTTTCGTGACTGCAAGGATTCATACTCTTAGTTCTTTCGGTAAAGTCACATAGGTAAAAAATGAAATTAAAATTAATAAAAAATAAAATAAAAATCACGACGTTTCGGAGGCAACACAAGTCTCCGTCATCAGATGGGAAATCTGGCTGTGACGGTCCCACCTGATGATGGAGACTTGTGTTGCCTCCGAAACGTCGTGATTTTTATTTTATTTTTATAAATTTTAATTTCATTTTTTACCTACGTGACTTTACCGAAAGAACTAAGAGTATAGTAGCAGTGGTGTAGCGGTTAGCGCACTACGCTACGAACCCCGCGACCCAGGTTCGATCACAGTTCACGGCCAACACCAGTGGAGATTATCTTCACCTGTCCTGGGCCTTCTCTAGATCGACTCAGCCTCAAATGAGTACCTGGTGCGGTGTGTAAACTTCACCACTCGGGAGACAAAGGCGGTTCGGGCGTGGTACTGGCCACCCACCCCGTCGTGTAACATGCCGGCCGCCATAGGTGTTACTCGCTAACAGCACTTCCCGCAACAGTCTGTTGAAGGCTATATGGGGCATCTTTGTCTTTGTTGGTGGGCAGATTGGTAAGTAGGCAAGGCCTAGTGAGCAGCAGGCGGGGCCACTTGCGGTGGTCCAGTGGTCGTGGCTGTGTAACAGACCGGTTGACAGAGGAAGTGGCTGCCAGCTCACCAATGTGTCCTGGTTGAGCCTCATGAATGTCGCTAGCCTCTTTACGATTGCACGTTGAACTTATTTTTTGCAGCCGACTTCTTTCGCACCGTACGTAGCCAACCGTGCTGATCAGATCTAGGAGTTGGTGGCAGCCGTATTTATAAATCCGAGCAGGAGTCCCACACCCAAGCGGACGCCACCGCCGAGGGTGGTGCTCTGTGGAGCCCTTCTGAGCAGTGCTCCACCCGAGACTGGCGACTGCAGATGTGAAAGGTGGAGCTGTACGATGTGTCACAGGTGGAGCTGCGTTACCACGAGGCTGGGCTTGGAAGTGACGTTGGCGGCCGTGAGACGCAGCACGGCTCCACGCGCCCCCACGAACAGCGCTCCACGCTCGGGCTCCAGCAGCAGCACCGAGGCGCCCAGGCCCGGCTTGAGGAAGCGCTCCACCCCCCGAGATTCTAGACGCACGGGACACGGAGGTGGCAGCGGGAGGGGGTACACATTTCCTCGCACACCGCGCCTGCGTGTGCCCGTGTCCCCGGCGGCGTAGCGGTGGGCGACACGAACCTGGCGACCTCCGTTCGATTCACGCTCACGGCCGACGTAATAAGTTGAACCGATCCTGAGTCTCCTCGAGGTCAACTCAGCCTTAGACGGGTGGTGCAGTGTGTGAGCATCACCGCTGGGGAGACGAAGGCAGTCCGGGCGTGGCTTGCTGGCCACCCGGCCCCGTCGTGTGCCGTGCCGACCTTCATGGGTGCACGCTAACATCGCTTGCCCCAACAGTCTCTTTCGGGCTATACGGGGGGAATCTATTGCCTTTGCGATCTAAAAATTGGCGCGGGTGAAGCACGTTTGTCATCATCCACTGCTGGATGAGGGCCTCCTCGCCCACTTCTGTTGTCGGCCCGTGGGGGTTACGGGGACCCAGATTCAGCAGGCCGGGGCCGCTCCGCGTGAAGTCTGGAGCCCAGACGTGGCGTACTGCGCTGAGAAGTACTTTAGAACGGCCTGTTTAGCGATTGTTGTTTGTTGTCCTTCCCCCAGCACCTTCGATGAGCAAGGTTGGCTATGTACGGCGCGAAAAAAGTTCAACGTAAGTACGGCGCAACGATGGCTGTCGCTGCAATCCACCGCTGTCTTGGCCGTCCACAAAATAACAACAGATTTGTTTTTTAAAAGTTACAAAAAATATTTGTAATCAGGAACTCCGTTGGCATTTGTGGCCGAGCACAGATAAAATAATATCTGAATTCGTTGTCATTACTTCAAAACCTACATGGAAGACTAACATATCAGATTGTAGAGAAAGCAGAAATATTGTATGCATATAGTTGGAGATCATAGTGCATGTTTTTTAGTGCCTTAAACTGTTCGAGTGGCCAAATGAACACTTTTAAACTATTAATATAAATCAATTGAAACCTGGTGAGTTGTGTTGCACGTGTGCACAGTTTTCACACAAGTGGTGTATGAGCCAAATTGTTAAGGGAGCGTTTAATTCACAAAGTCAGACGTTCGGAGGACAAAAGATCATGAGAGGTCACTTCATAATCAACGTTTTTGGGTTTAGATCGCGTTATTTATAAATGTGTCGTAACCCTCCACCACCCGACACGGCCAATCAGCAAAAAAGTGTCACGTTGACAAAGACAAATAGTTCACTGCTTTAGCCCACCGGTGTGTTGAAGCGTGAAACCACAACATTTATAAATAACGCGATCTAAACCCAAAAACGTTGATTATGAATAATATTGGTCGCGAAAGCCTACGTGTTAAACATGAGAGGTCACGTTCGTTCCTGTCCTCAGAAGCGCGCCTGCTTGAACCATGGCGTTAGTCATCCACAGAATTTGGTGATCATTATTTTGGTCGCATTTGCATCGGAATAATTCGGTTACTGGGGCAGGGGGGGTGGTGTTTTTGCTTCAGTGGTTATCGCAGTGCGCCGTGAAACCCAGTGAAGTGAGCTCATTTCCCAGCCGCGGCGAGATATGTCTGATCCAGTTCTGGGACCTGCAGTACGGATGAAAAATGTGGATCATCCATTCGGTACTCTCCCGTGGCCATGCCGCATGACCGACACGGCAATGGGGGGAGGCCTTCAATCAGGTCGTAAATTGGCACAATAAGGTTATGAATAATAATTTTTATTTCGTTATAGAACCATTAAAAGTGCTTTCAACCTCATTGCGGATGGTATTAGTGTGGCTGTCTAAGTGTTTCCTCTGGCAGTGAAACAAGGGCTGGAAAAAAAATGTGCGGAGGACCATTTTCCACTTACGAGTGAACAATCAGAAAAAACGATTGGGTAGAGAGTGGGGAGAGTGATGGGTGAGTCACACTCCAGATGACTCAGTGTTGCTGGGCTGTGACAGGTGTTCAATGTGTACCGCTAACAACATTCCATAATTGCAACATACAAAATATTTATTTGCATGGAGGGGACATTTTCAAGCGGCACATTAATTATTTCTGTATCTGTTTTAAACGATCTACCGAATATCATCTGCAACCCTTTTTGTCAACCCACTGCTGGAACAAGGCACCAATGCCGTGTTGGTCACGGGGGTTGTTTGACCATACTGCACCACGCTGGTCCGTGTGGGTTGATGGAGGTGGGCCTCAGGTCACTGGCTTCATAGAGAAATGCGCGATTCGCGTGTTTTCCGCTGGATTCTAATCAAGAACAGCTCCGTGACATTCACTTTGTGTGCGGTAAAAAAAAACTGCATTTTAAAGGAAGTCGTTAACGATTTTAAATGTAACCCTGACTCGCTATTTAAAATATTTCCGCGAATTACTAACGCTCGTCGAGTGCCTTGCAAATGTAATGTGCGCGATTAATTATTTACAGTCGGGGTTTTACATGCGCAAGACATCCTCAAGCGCGAGCCTGTTAAACGCGGCTTTTCGGTCATTTAAATTATGACTTTTTATCCAGTGCAGCCTCGCTGGGTCTCAAGACTCGTTATCAGGAGGGTCCTGTGTGGAGATGTTTGCCAATTGTCATTCAAGATTATTGACCTCTTCGTCTTCTTGGTTCTGTCGGTAAAGTCACGTAGAAGGGAAATAATAAAATAATAAAAAGAAAACATAATAAAATAATTCTCACGACGTTTCGACCACAACGCAAGCAGCCGTCCTCAGGTGAAGACCAGGTCTGTCTACCGAAAGAACCAAGAAGATGAATCCCTGCAGTCACGAAAGCTTTAAATCGAGATTATTGACCTGTTGGAGAACACCAGAGTGCCCGGAGAAATACTCTTAATAACAATCAAATTTCCGCTCAGATCCCTTAAATCCATTACTGTGCTTCAATCTCCTAGCCACCTTACAACCCCGTGCCCGGCATTCCCATTGGCAGTGACTTCATGCCAGTATGTACCAGGCAAATAAATCCCCGCTTAGCTTTTCAGATCTAACAAGCCCTGGCACATCAGATTGATTGGGTCATAGAAGACCAATGATTGCCCCTGTTAAAAGGGAGTTATCATGAACTTCCACGTACTGGGAAGTCATCATTGGTGTTTTTCCATTTACTATGAGAATTTTACATGTTGGAGGAAACTGAGAGAAAAAAATATAAGGCAAAAGCGCAGCCTGACAATTGCTTTCTCGCTCCACTGCTGACGGAACGGCCTCCACTAAAGCGAGTTCTAGAGATCCCCCCCCCCCGCTAGAGTGTGTTTGGCCTACTCTTCCACACTGGCGAGATGTCGTTTAAGAGGTGGGACTACCTCGACTTTTCATCATCTTGCTGAAACGGACCCACACATTACTCTACCACATGCAACTTTTTTTGGTTTAACACATAGGCTTTCACCCGGCATAGCCAACTGATAAGGTTCGTCACGTAAACAAAAATGCCAATTAGTTACCAGTCCAGCATACCGGTGTGTTGGAGAGTGAACCCACAACATTTACAATTCGAAAGCGAAAAGTGTCGCCGGTAATTTACGTGGTTTAACGCAAAAAAAACCTCCTATGGATAACCTTCTTTTTTCAAAATTTACCCGGTAAAACCCACCGAGCTCGTCACTCTTTTCCAGAGGTGACCTGGCCACACGTTCATCGAAGTGGCGTATATCATCGATTATCAGCCAAATATTCTAGACGCTTGTTTCTAAATGTGGCGGGCAAAACCTGAGATCCGGGGGGAAAAAAACGGCCGCAACCACAGGGAGAGGGGAAGCACGCAAGCTCCAAATATACAGGCGTCGTCGTCAGGGTCATGATCGAACCCACATTTCCCCGCGTACCAGACGAGCAAGATAACATCTCGCCACCATGCCGCCTTTACCTGCCCACGAACTTCCTGGAGGCATTTTACGTGTCGGAGAAAACTGTACTGTAGTTCCCACGGAAAAGTCGTGCGCACAAGCTTATAACACAAAATATGCACAGATGTGTTCGCAACCTACTTGCTGTATCGTCAAAGACTGGACACGTCAGAGGTCTGTAAGTACGTATGTTGGACTTTTTTCGCACCGTACGAAGCCAACCGTGCTAATCGGCGGTGCGGCGGAAGGACGACAAACCAAACACAAAAAGCAGTCCGCAAGAATTAAGTTTTCAACCTAGATTTGAAGTTGGATAGCTCCAGTGGCTTCCTTATATCAAAAGGAAGGGCGTTCCAGACGGCCGCAGGAGTACGCGCCTGAAATCGTGCGGTGCGGTGACCGTCTTTGTTCGACGGCCAGCCAACGCTAAACGTTGAGCCATCGCACGCCGATCAATCTCCGTGTGATCCACCACTCCCTGGATCGCACAGCAGCACCACGGGTTGGCTACATGCGGCGCGAAAGAAGTTCAACAAACGCACATGACCGTAACTGCATCTGGCTCGGTGTGCGGTAACATTGTCTCCGGAAGGTGAAGTGACGGACAGACGGGCGAACGTGTTCCCTTGTGGTGTGGGGGGTGCAGCAGTGGGGGGAGGGAGGGGGGAGGGAGGGGGGAGGCAGCCTACCCTGCTGCTGGCGCTGCGCTGACGGGTGAACCTCGATGTCGCTGAACCCGTGTGACATCACGAGCGTCGCCGCCGTCGCCAGCACGACCCACGCAGCTACGGACGGTGCCGCCATGGCCGAGCAGAGAAGCACGCGGGCAGAGGACGGCGGACCTGGTGCCATGGTGCGGTGGGGAGGAACGGGCGGGGAGTGGAAAGGGGGGGTGAGTTTATGGCCGGCGGGCGACAGCACGGCCTCTTTAGAAGCAACGTTCCCTCGTCACGCGCCGGCGGTCGCTTGGCGTGAGGGTGTCCGTTTTAAATTGGGCAGCTTCCTGGCTTCCTGCGGCGAGCAAATCAATCAATGGATCAATCGGTGACAGTTTTTTTGAATTTAAAGCAGCTGAGAGGTCGCTAATTTACATTGTTTCCTTTTGCGAAGCAAGACCTGGGCCACCGTTCAAGACCGTCGTTCAGTGAGCTTTTGTTTATCAGCAAATAGAAAGAATGCAGTTTAGTTGTAAATGTTTACATGTTGGACCTGGGCTCAAGTGCAACGGCTACTTTTTCCCCCTTTTTTTACAGGTTTATTTACAATTGTGCTCTTGGCACCATGTTTATGAGATGATGTGTCCCACCCGGTGTTAAAGAGTGGCCTGTGGAAGAAGATATCATAAAACTACTTTCTGACATCCATTTCAGTGACCTATTTGCGCACCTTACCGGGTGCTGCGCACATCCGGACACAGTGATATATGTCCGTCGCACGGAATGTTTTTTTTCTTCCAGAGCTCGAAATTAGATAAATAAAATAACAAACGAAATCAAATTTGACACTTTTCTTCTGTACAGATATTCGTTAGCAGGCCGAGACCATAAACTTCCAACAAACCTGAGAACCCCATTTAACCATGGGCTGCTGGCCGGATTCAAACCCAGGCTCTGAACGTTGCCGGTTCAGTTGCTCCGACCCTGGAGCCACCCGGCCACTCCTCGCGGCCGACTGCCGTCGTGCGTGCCGTCAAGGCGAGAGCAGATGGCAAGCTTTGGCGAGAGAGCGTCCCCCGTAGGAATTAACTGGAGCAGCTGGAGCCCGATCGAGCTGTCAAACTCTGGCGCCGTGGGCCCGGTGGGGAGCGAGGGCCGGTTGTTGTTCTCCGCACGCGGTTGGCCAGAGCGCCCTTTGTGGCGTGTGGGGGTGTCGGGGCTCTCGGGTGTCAGTTACGCGGCGTGAGGTCGTGGCCAGATTTATTGACTTGCGCGACAGCGTGTTCACTCTCATGGAAGTGCAACCTTCAATGCTGACGCTTGCTTGTTATTGTTTGTTTGTTGCTGGTCACTCGGCATTTTGGACCCTTTGGGCACCTGTGATAAAAAAAATTAATTTTCATCAGCCGCGGGTGAGTTTTATCCGCGGGTGAGTAGGCGTAGGAAAACGGAACGCCACTGAATCATCCTCCGACGCGCGAGTGGCCGGATTTGATTGTCCAGGGTGAGAAGCCGCCTGGAGTTGGTGGCACGTGGGAGAATTCATCTGCAGCTCCGTTAGACCCTCCTACAGCCAGTCATGATACCGGCCTAAACGTCATCTGTTAAACATGTAACCATACATGGTTTTGCAAATTTAACAATGTTCCTTTTAATTCAAAAAAAATTGCTAGGGGGGAAGAAATTATTTGAACAAACCGCAGCTTCAATTTATATTTCACTCCTCCGGCACAGAGCCGGGAACTCGGAGCCTGGCACGCACACGGTGAAGCACATTGTGCGTTACGTAGCGTACAAACCACTCGCTATGTAGAATGTGTGAAATGCATGTGTCCGGGTGATCCAGTGGCTCGGAGCGTTGCTAATATCCTGAGTTTGAATCCGTATCTCGGGCCACCCGTGATTCAACTGGGTTCTCGCGTGTGGCAAGATGATGGTCTCAGTCCACTCACTATTATTGATTGTAAACTCACATTAAAAACCGCATCACGTTAAACGTAGTTTTTAACTCAGTTTATTAGAAATTGCAGCTCGGAACGTATAAGAACGTTGGCTTTATTGCCTTTTGATGAGCACAATTTGCAGGGCATGTAAAGAAAGTACCCCTTCGTGTGGACAAGAGAAGTTTAGTGAAGTAATTTCAGGAGTAGTTCTCTGACGTAATCAATGACAAAGTGTGACGCACTGCTAGCTGTGAGAGTTCCCGATGACACGCCGTCAATGTCGACGCGTAGAGCACGTTTGGGAATTAAACATGGAACAAACCAAACTACGGTACAGTAACATGAATGTACACTTCAAATAACGCCACACACGCAATGTGAGAACGAGCAGGATGCAATCGTGGCCAACGCCGCTGATGCCACCCTCATCCAAATGCCGCAGCTGCTGCACAGTGACACGTGACCTCCAAGATCAGCCCTCACGGTATCCCACCATCTGCTCTTAGGTCTGCTCTCCCCCTTGGTCGCCGAATTCACGGAGACCGATCCAGTGTTTCCTCCACCCACCCTGCACACGTGTTGCAGGATCGACAAGACTCACTGCCACGTTATTCTCTTCCTGACTGCTGCGTGGCTTATCCTGTTTTGCCGTGAAATTCCAAATGGATGGGGTCTGTGACTAGGGGCATTGCTCACTCAAAGCATGGCTTATTGAACCTAACGTTTGGCTTATTTTGTAGCCCTGTCAATCCCTTTATGCTACACGATAAAATATGAACAGCGGGTGACTTCGTGAAAGAACAGAGTGACGAGTGCGAGTCTGTACACACAGGGGGTGTGGCGGTCGCACATTGGCAAGCGGCATACTATGAACATGGCCACCTGAGTTCAAGTCTATGTCTTGGCTAAGCCAGTGGGGAGTATTATCAAATGTAGTTCTTGGGCCCCCCCCCCCGTCTTCGACTTACGGTCAAAAAAACATTGTATATGAAGGCCTCTATTCAGCAGTCGATTGACAAAGGGATGTACGGTGTTTATGCACATTGCACTTCCACCGCACTATACGTAGCCAACCGCGCTAATCGGAGGTGTGGGTTGCCAGATATTTTCTACTTGTTCTATACATACCTGTGCAGTACTGTACATCGAGAAACCTGCACACTCTTGTCCCTACAAGACTTCACACGCACCATACACTGGGCGTAGTTGCAGCGGGTTCTGTTCGGCGCAGCACATCCGGTGGCAACGCCATCTATTCTACTTTACCAGCGACCCCAAAAAAGAAACATTCGGTGAGAAACGCAGCCCTGGCTTTGTTAACCCTGCCGAGGCCGTTGAGTGGGCCTCTATTCCCTGAAGCCACGGACGCGTGAGCGAGGAAGCTGCCGCTCCGCTGTGGCCGCGTCCACCTCCAGCCGTGAACTTTGAGGTGGCAGCGGGCTGCGTTGGTTCCACTGTGTCAGCAAGCATTGGGTTTTCCAGCGAGCGCTGCAATCCGCAACGACCTCGCTGCCACCCAACCCCACGGGCCTGAACACGGCCAATAAATCCGGCATGAACGCCGGGGCCAAGGGCAGCCTACAAGGTCCCGTGATCCTCGTGCTTCTGGGCCTGCCTTCAATTTGGTTGCTTCAGAATTTCGACGTGATAAGGGAAATTAAATCTCGCGTGACTACAAAACCCACAAAATCGGGTGGTAACGTGCAGTCCGTTCTACTAAAACGCGGTAGCGGTTGCGTTCTTGAATAACACAAAATAATGTATAATGTAGGGTCAAACACAGTCCGCAGTAACACAAGAGATGCGTACGCAGGCTGAACAAAGACTGAGGCGCGTGGATGGCATCTAGAAGCATCCAGCAGCATCCCGCCTTGTGGGATGCTGCGCCGAGGCAGCCACACAGCCGCTTGTTCGTACTCGCATCCAATTCTCGGTGCATCCAATTCTCGTCCGCGTTGTAACAAAAATGCATTCCTTCAGACGTCCGTCGCGTTGTGTTACAATTGTCGTCATGAAAACACCACGTGGCGTTACAGGAGAACAGAATGCATTTAAGGTTGTGACGCGATAAAAACAAAAAACTCCCACGCGGAAGTTGGTCGCGTCTACGTCCTCCGGCAATCGGCACGGTGGAGCGACGGCTCAAAGAGAGACCAAGTTCTTCACCTTCGCTCGAGGGAAGCGTGGAGGAACTGCGTTGGTGCCGAGATGGCTTTGTCAGCTCAGCTCTGATAAAAAAAAAGTGAGGGGGCAGGAGGTCAGAGTGCTGAGCTGGCACCGCTGAGATCCTGGGTTCAGATTTGTGGCAGCTGCATGTTACTCATGCAGCTGCCACAATGACAAATAAAATAATTTGCGTTAAATTTGGTTCTGGATTTTTGGCTAAATTCCAGCTCTGAGAATTCAAATATCGGTTGGAATGTCCGGCGGCAAACATTACTCCCATGCGTAGCGGATGGTCAAAGTTGTGCCCTGCATCGTGTGGACCAGAGGCCAATTGAATGGATCTCAGAGGAAGCTCTGTAGTTCATGGGCCATGGGATGTGTTCGAACACGACAGGTCGCACTGCTGTGCAGGAGTATCAATCAGATACTTCGTCTTATGATGTACAAAATGTAAAATTTTAGCTGGGTACAGATTAAAAACAAAAATTGTATGCATTTATATAGCGCCTTATTCCGAGGCACTTTACAGAAATGATAACATTGTATGTAAGATGATAGTGGCTGAGATAGAGAGTGGGGTTATTATTAAATGTGGTGGTGTAGTCATGGTGACAAGAGAACAGATGGGGAGTAGATAAGGAGGGGTAGAGGTAGTGATAGGGGTGGGCTAGTGATAGGGGTAGTGATAGGGGTGGGGTGGTGATAGGGGTTGGGGTAGTGATAGGGGTTGGGGTAGTGATAGGAGTGGGGTAGTGATAGGGGTTGGGGTAGTGATAGGGGTTGGGGTAGTGATAGGGGTTGGGGTAGTGATAGGGGTGGGGTGGTGATAGGGGTGGGCTAGTGATAGGGGTGGGCTAGTGATAGGGGTTGGGGTAGTGATAGGGGTTGGGGTAGTGATAGGGGTGGGCTAGTGATAGGGGTTGGGGTAGTGATAGGGGTTGGGGTAGTGATAGGGGTTGGGGTAGTGATAGGGGTGGGGTGGTGATAGGGGTTGGGGTAGTGATAGGGGTGGGGTAGTGATAGGGGTTGGGGTAGTGATAGGGGTGGGGTAGTGATAGGGGTTGGGGTAGTGATAGGGGTGGGGTGGTGATAGGGGTGGGCTAGTGATAGGGGTGGGGTGGTGATAGGGGTGGGCTAGTGATAGGGGTTGGGGTAGTGATAGGGGTTGGGGTAGTGATAGGGGTGGGCTAGTGATAGGGGTTGGGGTAGTGATAGGGGTTGGGGTAGTGATAGGAGTGGGGTGGTGATAGGGGTTGGGGTAGTGATAGGGGTGGGGTAGTGATAGGGGTGGGGTGGTGATAGGGGTAGTGATAGGGGTAGTGATAGGGGTAGTGATAGGAGTGGGGTGGTGATAGGGGTTGGGGTAGTGATAGGAGTGGGGTAGTGATAGGGGTGGGGTAGTGATAGTGGTGGGGTAGTGAAAGGGGTAGTGATAGGGGTAGTGATAGGGGTGGGGTGGTGATAGGGGTGGTGATAGGGGTAGTGATAGTGTTGGGGTAGTGATAGTGATAGGGGTTGGGGTAGTGATAGGGGTAGTGATAGGGGTTGGGGTAGTGATAGGGGTAGTGATAGGGGTGGGGTAGTGATAGGGGTTGGGGTAGTGATAGGGGTGGGGTAGTGATATGGGTGGGGTGGTGATAGGGGTGGGGTAGTGATAGGGGTAGTGATAGGGGTAGTGATAGGGGTGGGGTGGTGATAGGGGTGGGGTAGTGATAGGGGTGGGGTAGTGATAGGGGTGGGGTAGTGATAGGGGTAGTGATAGGGGTAGTGATAGGGGTGGGGTGGTGATAGGGGTCAGGTTCGGCCTGGCTCTGGCTGGGGGGGCGGGGGCAAGGAGTAACGGTATGGTGGCCATTGCTACGCAAATATTTCCTCGTGAATTTGGTATTTCATTTGAAATAACGGGTAGGCGTTCATCACTCTGAGTGGGAGTGTCGGTTTCAACAGCCTGGTATTTGGTAACCTTCATCAGGCCGCATAACGCTGCACAGAACCCTCTATGATGTCTACAGCTACGGCATCCGGCAGCAGCAAGGGCTTGCAGCGACCGCTGTAAATACTCAACCACCCAGTGACGTGATGAATACGTCACAATTCGGAGCGTGATTTTTTTTCTGTTGTTTAACGAAAGCATCGATTTTTGTTGTTGTTATAATATAGTGCTGTCTGCAACGTCTGTCTCCTGCGTCATGCGCGACTCATCCCTGCGGTCCGTCTGTCCTGTGTGGAATCAAGCATCGGCACTGTTCGTCTCATTTCTATTGACTCATTGGGTCTCGCTTGCACCAAGATATATTTTATATTTTTGTTACTGTTGTCTGCCCCGCGCAGTCTTTTTATTTGTGCAGCCTATCTAGTTTGTGCTGCCTGCGTCGTGTGTTCCATGAGACTAAAGGTACAATCAGCGTGGAATTTGTAAGCACGTAAATAGTATATTACTTACACACGTTATTTAATTCAAGTATTATGGGCTAAATAATCTATTTTAATTGATGAATTGATCCATCGAGGGATAACGATGCCTCATCGCCACCATGCTCCTAAAACAACATTATCCACAACCGAAAGCTTCCATCTCCGCTAAGTGTGTCCTCAATGATCAAAGGATTCAGCGGAAATGAAGACTCATGTCAACCGCATGCCTGAGGAGTTTCGTGCCATTGACATTCCACCTTTGACCTGTAAACAATACTGGGAAATTCGTAAATGCACCATCAGTAATTTAGATCAATTATTTGAAACATCTGCAAAAATCTCATCAATGATACCATGTAACACATTGTTGTTGTCCTATCATCGTTTAAATGCTGATACTGTGCCTCCCAATACGGAATATCTCAAGGCGCGAGAGCAATGGGGCACTTGAGGCAATCACTCACTCAGGATGTGATGGCAGGCCAAATGCGCTGTTCAAATATTTGAAGATTGCGTCTTCTCTCTCCCCGTGGCCGCGTCGATTTTTTTTCCTCCGGGTTTTCCCCTCCACATTGAGAAACGTGCATTGAGATGATTTCGATTATTTTTGCTGATTTAAACTTACACATGACAAGCCACTTTTGTTGAGCTATCATTTGTGGCCAGGTCGCTTCTGAAAAAGAAGTTAATACCTGAGTGGGCCTTACTTGGTTCCATAAAAATGAGTTTAGTTTCATTTGAAAATATGTTTTGTGATTTGTTTACCTTTCCTATACTTTGCAATCCGAACGTGCTGTTGTACTGTTTGTTGTTGTAACATTCTGACCCGCCCCTACGAGACATCTTTATAGCTCATCGGATTTCTCCAGTACAAATAAAAACATCCTGATTCTGAAATCTCGCTGCGTTAACGCCGTGTCCCCACGTCGATGCATGTCCTCTGCGGCGATGCGCGCAGAGCCGTCGTCTGTGGTTCTCACGGTGAGATCAGTGGGGCTATTGAATGTCCCCCGCTCCATCATGGGTCCCGTTACTCAATCGCCTCCCTGTTCTCAAATTACCGACAGAGCCACGGGCCGAGCACGCCATCACTACCCCATTGTGGAGGGAGACGGAGGCGCGGCTACGCGGTTCCTCTGGCGTCGAGCGGTGGAGAATGAGTGAGCTGTACGCCGCTATTCGACATGGTTTTTGTCATTGGGTTCGCCGTTTGATCGCCGCAGTAAGAAGCAAAAGATACGTAACAATGATGTTGCAATGCATCGATTCAGCAGTTTTAAAAAAGCATGCACAATGCACGCATTGAATCGTGTGCGTAGGAGTTGCTTATTTTTGTTGTCGTAAGCATTGTATGTAATTGGTTCACGTGACCCCCTGCAGCCACTAGAGGTTCTACATTCACCACGGAAGGTAAAATTATTGATTCCCGAATTGAATCGCAACCCCTTAATTGTGACAATTTTTTCTACTTGCCAGGCATTCACATTGTTCCATGCCTCTTGTGTCGTGAATATTTGTATTATATAGAGCCGGGGTAATTACATCGATAATTGCCATTACGTGTGGAACGCGTGTTGAATAGAATGTCGGGTCCTGAGCTTCAGCGCTGAAATAATTTCATCACTGTACAGTGTCAAGTCCATCTCTGTGTCCTGCTAATAAGCCCTGGCAAGCCACTGAGTGCTTGGGCTTAAAAGCTCTCAGGTCAGGCATGTATTAATTCCATTAGGCCATCACTGCTTCACAGAGGTTGATGAACAACACATATTTATAAGAATTTGTTTTACCCTTTCTGGCAATAAAACAGTTGTGTTAAGATGTTAAAACACCAAACTGAAACCCTTTGCAAGGAATCATGTCTGCATTAATCGCATATACCTGTGGTGAACATGCAAACCAAACATACTCTTAGATTTACACTATGGGAACCTCATTTGCCAGTAAAAATATGATAATTGGTTCTTTACCCTTCTATCTGGCAACAAAACTGACACCTTTTTACAAGGAGTCATGTTTGCATAGACCGCAATACCTGCAGTCATAATACAAACAAAAGAACATAACTCTGATAATGTGCACTGTCCTTAAAGTTGATTGATCCACACCCGAGACAGCTTTCCTTAGAGCCTAGTCTCATATGGGTTGGACCAGATGACGCCAAAAGGCGCACAACTCAAAGACAATGCACCATCAGAGTATGAGAGCTCGGGGCAAGCATCTACACTATGGGAACTTCATTTGCCAGTAAAAATATGATAATTGGTTCTTTACCCTTCTATCTGGCAACAAAACTGACACCTTGCATTGTCTTTGAGTTGTGCGCCTTTTGGCGTCATCTGGTCCAACCCATATGAGACTAGGCTCTAAGGAAAGCTGTCTCGGGTGTGGATCAATCAACTTCAAGGACAGTGCACATTATCAGAGTTATGTTCTTTTGTTTGTATTATGACTGCAGGTATTGCGGTCTATGCAAACATGACTCCTTGTAAAAAGGTGTCAGTTTTGTTTCCAGATAGAAGTGTAAAGAACCAATTATCATACTCTTAGGTTTTTTCGATGAAGTCACATAGGTAGAAATAAAAATAAATAATAATAGAAATAATAGAAATAATCATAGAAATAAAATAATAAATTATGACGTTTCGGAGGCAACACAAGTCTCCGTCATCAGGTGGGACCGTCACAGCTAAATGTACTGTATCATGATTATTTATTTGTATTTTTACCTACGTGACTTTACCGAAAAAACATAAGAGTATGAATCCTTGCAGTCACGAAAGCTTCAAATCTACAAACCAAACATGCTCTGGTAGTATATGATGCATTGTTTTTTTTTTAACTGATTGGTCCACACCAGAGACAGCTTTCTTTAGAGCCTCGTCTCACTAACAGTGTTAGAACAGAAGACGTCAAGAGGCGAACAGCACAAAGACAATGCCACTACCAGGGCATTGAGAGCCCGGGGTGAGAAGATGCATCATGGGACCGTCTCTTGCCACTATCAAAATATAAGAATTGGTTTTACCTATTCTGGCGATAAAACAGTTGTGTTAAGATGTTAAAATACCAAACAGAAACCATTTGCAAGTGTTTGATCAGGGAACGCCAAAAGGCGACTCGGCTCTAAAGAAAGCTGTCTCTGGTGTGGACCAATCAGTTTCAAAAACAATGTATCATCATATACTACCAGAGCATGGTTTTGTTTGCATGTTCACCACAGGTATATGCGATTAATGCAGACATGATTCCTGGCAAAGGGTTTCTGTTTGGTGTTTTAACGTCTTAACACAACTTTGTTTTATTGCCAGAAAGGGTAAATCCAATTCTTAGATTTTGATATTGACAAGAAAGGGCCCAACAAATATATTTATCTATATACCTCCTAGCTGCCGATAAACACTGTCCAATCCTTGTACTGACAGATCCTTTATATTTATTTCAAAAAAAACATGAAAAGAGGCCTCAGGCCGAAAATCTGCAGCGGGATTTTGTTATCCAGTCCAACTTGAGCCGTTTTATTTGTAACACATTTCTCAAGGCCGCCGTGGTGCCTTACAGGCAGGCGGAGGAAGGGACCTCGCGCACTGCTCGCCCAATCCGACTCGAAGGCGGCCCGGCGATTAGTTCCCACGGAGGACATCGTCGTCCCCTGCCCGGTGAGACCGCTGCCAACGCCCCGTGCCAAGCGACGCGCGGATAATTCCCCAAATGTGCCGCGCTCTATTAGCGCGAGCGCATGAATATTTAACGCGAAAGCACACGCGCATATTCCGATCATCGCGGCTTTGTAAATTTTTCCCTTCCCCCCCTCCCCCCCCCCCGCATCTTAACCGCACCGCGATACAATCACGGCAAAAAATAAGGCCAGCTCCAGGTGACCGTGGCGAATTCTCACGCGACGGCTTCCTCCCCGTGATTTTATTCGCACGCGCGCATCCTCCCCTTGCCCCGTCGTCAGCGATGTCCGTACGGACGCACGCAGCAGCGCTCGCTGCGTGATGCGAGCGCATCGTGTGCATCGCCCGTGTGGGTGCGTTTCTCGCCGTGCGCGGTGGTAGACGAGCAGCAGGGTACGGACAATTGTGAACGTACCTTGGCGAGCGAGCGACGTGTTACAGTGCCCGGGCAGGGCGCTCCTTCGGTGAGTGTGCAGCGTGCCGCCAGAAGGCAGAGTGGCTATTGTTCCACGTTTCCCCGCAAAAAAACGGACAAAGGCTCGAACCACATCGACCAAAAACAAAGACCAGTTGGCAGGATGAATGTATTTAAGCCTCCACGACTGTGCGGCTGCGTCTTTCACGAGAAGGAAAGGAGAGGCGTGTAACAAAGGAGCGCGGATTTTCTTCCCGGCGTTCAAATGACAAGAGGACGTCGCCTGTCGTACTGACGCCAGATGTTGCACGCGATGACGGATGGCAAGCCGATGCTGCCGATCTCGCCCCCCCTTTACGCAGAAACTGAACGATCGCTCCGCTGCAGCGATTTCGTTTTAAAATACAGGATACGCAACTGACGCTGTTCTGAGCATCGTATATACACACGCGCGCGCGCGCACGTCTAAGACGCAGACGTCATCCGCTTACTGTAATTTAAAACAGGCCACCACCCACAACGTGACGGACGCTCCTGGATGTGGAGAACCGAAGAGCCTTCTGCGTTGGTATCTCACGCTTCCAGTAGGACGCGCCCGAATACCCCCCCCCAACCTCTCTCTCCTCCTCATCCCTCGGCCTTGTCTCTCCCTCCCACCCACCACTAATCCCTCCCCACTCCCTTCCACGCAGTATCTCTCCCCCCCCCAAGCAACTCTCTTCCCAGAAGGGCTGGGAGTTGTTTGTCTGCAGCATTAGCAATTTTTGTAATTTTTGTTTTACTGAGTACTGCTGCGAGGGCTTATTTGAGCTGGGTTTGGCCATTGGGTGACCATAGCTTCTATGACGCCACGGTGGGCTTTGTTAGGATGGGTTTGATGTTAGCCACATATTTGAAAATGGGAATTGTCATTTTAAAATTAATCCTTATTTGATCAGCGTATCAGGTGATGGGCATTGTTTCATATTCATGTTTATGATTAAATCGAAAATGTTGATGTTGGGTTTTTTATTTATTCTTAATTCACGATTTTCCCTTGCTGAGATTAGTTGTATTCTGATGCATGCATATTGGGTGGAACTGTGGTGCAGTGGCTGGCTCGCTGTGTTAGGAACCCGGTGAGCTCAGTTCGACTCCCGTGGATTTACAAAGGGCTGTGCATAACAAGCGTCCTTGTTTTAATCCATTACACGCCAAAAGAAATGTTCATTATGCAATGTGTCTCTTGCACATTTGGCCATGCAGAGACGAACCTTAAATGCGAGTGGCTGCATTTTATGGTTCGTTCAAATGTCACATGCGTGCACAAATATAATGATGCTGCAGTTATGAAACTGCCTTGGCCACTGTGCTTCTACCCTGCTCACGTGCCCGTAGCGCTGCGTCGTGCAGCACGAATCAGGAACATCGTGTGCTGTGATCAGCACCACACGGCTCGCTCCGAGCGCTCGTAACAAAGAAGAAAAGTGTCCCCCCCACCCCTCCGTGAAATATGATCGTCAACCCAAATATCGCGGCGTCGCGTTATTTTTCCATCCTAAATTGCCCCTGCGTGGGCATCGACCGTTCCATTAGCAGCGAGGGCTTGGAGCTGTTATTGTGAGTGTTTCACGCGACCCCTTGGTGTGGGCCCTGTGTCTTTCTCAAGTGCAATGTGAGTCAACCGGGATCAGTTTAGACACTAAAATTGGACCGCGCCTGTCGCAGACGAAGGAGCGTCGGCGAGCAGCGGACATCGAGCTGGCAACGCCGTAACACGAGGTGTTGCTTCCCAGCGGCGCAGCACGCGGCTTGTGACTTGCTCAGTGATATCACATTTTAGCGGCGCTTGCAGCCTGAGCGAGGTGGCGTGGGAAATTGCAACATCAAAGGCGACGTCTAAAAATACACCATGTTACGTTATAGGGCTTGTTTAATTTCATAAACGAGTGCCACTTTCGAGGACGTCAAGAGAAGCCGTCTTTCAGGTGATTTGGTGGATGATTCCGGTCCTCACCGTGGAAATGTGGAATTTTAATTGAAACAAAGTGCCAACCAAAAGCTGGTTGAAGTAGGCACGATATTTTGACTTTAATTTAAAACAATGTAGCAATATTCCACTTTAAGCATAGATTCTCTTTGGTTCTTTCAGTAAAGTCACGTATGTAGAAAAATAAAATATTTCTCTACCTACGTGACTTTACCGAAAGAACCAAAGAGTAAGGATTCCTGCAGTAACGAAAGCTCAAATCAAGATTTAAGCATACAGTTAAAAAAAAATGTTCAAGGTGACCAGCCAAAAATCATGTTATATGCCGGAAAATTTTAGATGAGGGACTTCGAAAATGAATTGTGGGCAAATTCTGAAAATCAGGGAAGTTATAATCAAGATGCCAAGTGTTGTAATCCATTCATTGACAGACGCTTTACTGCTGTACATAATGCCATAAATTGGGGGTTCGCAACCACAAGTCCTCGCAACCCACCGCTGTCTGCCTTCCCATGCTTGCAATCCTGTCTGTTCACATTGACCACAATTTATTACACGCGACACACGCGCCTGATGATCGCTAAACACAAGATAGATGATCTGCACGTACGTGTATGTGTGACCGTGTGTGTCCCACGTGGGGAGCGGTGGTGTAATAACATTGACGAATATTTGAACCGGTCCTGGGCCTCCCCTAGGTCGACTCAGCCTTAACTGAGTACCTGGAGCGATGTGTAAACGCCGCTACTAGGGTGACATCTCAGTGGGGCCCCCTCCGACTCACTCCGAACCTAGTCCAGTTCCGGGCTCATCATGGCCAGCTTTGGGGCCTTACCGAGGGGCCGTCAGACCGTTTCCACAGCAAACCCCCTTGAGTTCAAGTTCAAGTTAATTTATTAGGTATAACCCTGTGAGCCATTCAGCTCTTGAATCGGGTGCACCCGCGACAAACAAAAAACGAAAACGTGAACAAAAAACATCTTAAAGTGAATATGTGACTAAGTGCAAACAGAAAATCCAAGAAAAGACAGCAAAATATTGCAGAAAAAAACCGTACACCAACGCTGTGTGCAAAAATCCCAGTGGGATGCAAGTCAAACAACAAAGACCAGTCTTTGAGCTTTGCCAGGCCTGACGTGTAGCGGTGCTCCAAGTCCTGGTTTCACAGTGAGAGCAAAGGGGTAGTGTCCCAGTGGGATGTCGAGAAAGAGAGAGAGCTCACAATGCTCGCACACCATGCTAATTGGTGGAGGTTCCCAAAGCATCACAATGCTTATGCCAGTGACATCAGCGCTGCAGCTGTTACCCCGCTCTGGGAGAGAGTCTTGGCCAAAACAACGTTGGTCGACGCATCTGTCTTGCAATAATAACAATAACAACGCAAGGAACAAGAATTGGACCCTTTGTTTTCGGAGGGCCCTGCGAGATGTGGACGTTCGACCAATTCAATGTATTATGTTCATGTTTGAAACTTAAATCGGAAGAATTTTTTTTTTTACAAAAAGTCTAAATCGATAACTCTTGTTCTTGTAATAATATATGAGTGTGATTGTTAAATATAAGTTATATTTTGTCATGCTTGCCAAATATAACTATTATACATATTTAAAAATATACTTTTTATTCCAAAAAATACTGCACTCTTTGATTTCACATTTAAATTTCTAATTGATTTTTTTGTTAAGCCACACAATAATCTGGTCAAACAAATAAAAAAATCCTATTGCTCACACAAAATGGCACGTGTACGAATGCTTAAAGGGGAAAAAAAGGCACAAAGCAGCGTGTAGTGGTAAATTCTTAAAATTACGCAAAAAGACAGAGGAACAACCCACGGTTCAGTGGACACACACAAGTTAAACGTCACAATGACCGTTGAGAAACAAGAGAGTGACGGCCAAAGGAGGGGGAAACGTTGCCCACGAGGACATCCACGGCCGATAACAGTGCGATGAAATTGACGTTTGTCTGTTACGTGGATGGGCCTCCCCCCCGCCACCCCCGCCACCCCCGCCCCCCCCGCTACAGCCAGTCGCACAGCGCGCGACAAAACAAAGACATCAATCCTGCAGGGAACGATCCAGACGTTGCATCGCCAGCCTGTGACTGGTGGTGGCGGCTGGGGGAGGCAGCGGATAGATCGTGGCCAATGTTGGTTAGGATGACGACGACGACGATGAATGGCGTCGACAGAATTCTCGTTGATCACTTCCGATTAACCACGGTTGGCTACGTGCGGTTTCGAAAAACAGTTCAGCATACATCACAGAACGCCCTTTCTGGTCACGGAAAGGATGCACCTCTGGGCATAACTTTTGTTTCAACCCGAACCCTTCATAACATCAACCACTCATTTCCTGGGAACAACACATTCCTTGGAACTACACATTAATCCTGCCTGTCACCGACACTTATACAGTTCAATATACAAAGCTTCCTGTATTCTTACATCCTCGTGACATCAGAGCTGACGATAAGCAGCCTGACCGAAGAGGCTGCTATTCACGAGACAATGTTTACACGCACAAGCGCCGGTCCCACGTCCGTCGTACCGCGCATCGCTAACCCATCGCTAATCCTGGCCAGGTCATCTCCTCCATTTAGTGCAATCGCGAATAATCTGCTTGGGATCCTAGGGTCGCTGTTCCTTTGTTTTTTTCTCTCTCCCAATGCTCAAAATCCTCGTGATGCAGAACTTGTTTCTGTGTGTGCGTCACGCCACGAGAGATCGGGGCGCCGCTGCCACAGCGGTGTCACGGTTCGCTCGCTGGACTTGCAATTCTGGAGGTTGCCAGTTCTGGGGCGCGTGGGTAGGATCTATAAGCATCCAGCAGCATCCCACCACAGCGTGTGACGCTACACCGTGGCAGCCGCACGGCCGCCTGTTCCTACTCGCGCGACGTGGTTCCGTTCGCTCCATCCCGTTGTATATCCAATTCGCATCGGCGTTATAAAAAAAAAATCTGTTCCATAATACATCCATCGCGTTGGCGTTACGAAACCCCGCGGCGTTACAGGAGAACAGACTGTACATACTCCAGCATCCTAATCGAGACCCAAAACGAAACCCCTTCAAGGGGTACTCCACCGAGCCCTATCTCCACTCCTCAATGTAAACCCCTTTCCTAACCCCGCCACCTTTAACACGCCTACTGCCCTGTCACCCACCACGTCTCCACCACTTCTCCATCCGTTGCGTCACCCTTCCTTACATTTCTACACAGCAGCATCGAGGCTTCCCCATCCGTGTCGGACCTGTGCCCAGGTCGACCGCGTGCTAACTACAAAATGTGCCATTTCAGCTCGAGCTGAGAGCACGGTGGTACTCATCTTCTTGGTTCTTTCGGTAAAGTCACGTAGAAGGGAAATAATAAAATAATAAAAATGCAACATAATAAAATTCAATTCTCACGACGTTTCGGCCACAACGCAAGCAGCCGTCCTCATGTGAAGAACAGGTCTGTCGGAATTTTATTATGTTTTATTTTTATTATTTTATTATTTCCCTTCTACGTGACTTTACCGAAAGAACCAAGAAGATGAATCACTGTGGTACTGTTGCAGTTCCGTGTGGTGAGCTGAGCACGGCATGCACAATAAGTCGTCTGCGACACGAATCTGATCACCCCAGGCACGGCTGTCACCAGTAGTGGCAAGTTCTATCTGAACCAGCTGCGTCTGTCCTCCCTTCAGTTTGCACAACGCGGTTAAGTAAGGCCACGCAGCACTGCACGAATATATCTGCTTGATGAGGCCTTCTTTGTCCGGCAGTGAACTTTAACACAAAACTGCACATCATCATTATTATTATTATTTTGCTCAGCTAACTGTGTTCATTGTTTGTGATTTTGTGCACTGCAAAGACAAAGTTTCTCCCATGTGTAGCCTTTAACGGACTATTGGGACAAGTGCTGTTGGGGAGCGTACATGGAGGCTGAAGCTTCTGCCACACCACCACAAACAGGAACATCTACTTGCTTGCTTCCGCCAACAACACCACGTTGCTTTCTTTGTAAATGCCATGTCGAACACGCTAATAATTACAATTTACTGATAGAATGTACAGTGCTCGCAGAAGTGACAACACATTGATAATAACGATACCGACATTTGTTTACCCAAGCCCCATAAAGTATGAAGACCTCCAACTCAGGGAGGGCTCTTCCATTGGAATGTTTGACCAATATCTTTAATGAGAGTGCTGCTTGTGGATGGTTACACTCGCGTACCCAGACAAAAATCCAAACATCACAAGGTTACACTGTACAGCGTGGTCCAGATGTCTTGTGACACCCTCCCCCCCATTTAATTCTCTCCCAGGCATAATATTTTAAGTGAAGTTTGTTTAAAACAGCAATGAATTTGCAAAGGAAAAAAAAAATAGTGTCCAATTAATTTGGGGGGGGGGGGGTGTCACAAGACATCTGGACCAATCTGTACAGTCCATCTCACATCTCAAGCTTACACTAACTAGTATTTACAGGCATTCTCCCTGCCAGCTAGAGGCTGTTATCCTACAACGCCGCGTGTCGCTTTCATAGCACGCGAATTTGATGCAACGCGATGAATGATGTATTCGGGAACACGTTCCTTATGACGTGGATCCGAATGGGATGTAACAGAACTACGTCGCGGCGCGAGTCGGAACAAGCGGTCGCGCGAGGCGGCGGGATGCTGCTGGATGCTTCTCGATGGCTACCCACGCTCCTCAGTCTTTGTTCGGCCTGCGTACGCATCTCACGCGTCACGCACCTAGGGGGGGGGTCAGATATTTGTGACGATGTGTGACGAAGGAGGGGAGGGGGGTTGAGAAATGTGACGTCACATCAAAATGCGCAACTTTAAATAAATATAGACAACACGTTCAACTTCATTAAATATACTTTTTGATAAATGTTTTCTCCTACAACATCAGAGTGCAGCGGCACATTAAATATGCATTACAATGACAATAGTTTAAAGCGATTTGAAGCATGTTTTATTTGGGGGGGGGGGGGGGGTGCAGAGCTTTGTGACGTCATATTTGAGGGGGGGTCTGACTTTTTGTGACGCCGTGTGACGAGGGGGTGGGGGTCAAAAATCGTCCAAAATCGCGTGACGTCATTTATGGACGGCCCCTTTGCCCCACGTTAGATATTACTTATTAAAACGAGATTTTTCCATAACGTGGTGTTCCTCGGGAACGCGTTTAACGGGGAACGGACCCGCGCTTGCCATGATCGACTTTGCTTGACTTCTTAGGTCACAATTATTTGACGCAGTAAATAGAGTAAATATTTACATTGAACACCTTGTCTCAAAGTGTCTGCCGGAGGTGTGTTTATGATGGACAGTGGTCACACATCAGCTTTGTAATGTTCACACATCGTATTTATAAAATGATCACGAATGTGCACTTGCGCACACACGCACGGTTACTCGAAGGGGCGTGCAGGGTCACTCTTTTAAAATAGTACGTCAAGAAGAGACGGCTGCCTTTGCTTTAAAAAACCTCTCCGTGTTTTGTAACCGTCCGTCTGCACTGAGTCACACCGACATGGATAATGTGCCAACCTGCACTGACCAGAGAGGTGAAGTATGGTCAAACAACCCTCATGTCTGAAACTGCATGGGGAGGACCTTCAATGGATTGACACGGAGCTGTACATTATTATGAATCATGAAAAAGAATGAAAATGTAATTAATGATACATTTCATAGCCTGAGTCAATCCACCAAGGTACTGATAAGGGATTGTGCATAATTATAATGATCGAACAATGTTCATCCCATGCCAATCCGTTGGTGTATTTACGCCTTTTTAACACTCAACATCCTGACACTGGCGAGCGGGTCTCAATCATTATTACTCTCTTAAAATGGATGATTCATAATGTATAGAGCGTGGATGAGTAGCGTGGGGCGTTCCTAAACTCGCTTAAGGAAGTGTTCCGACCACTCATCCTCAACTGGTGCTACTGAACACGCAGCGGCGGAAGCAGCAGCAGCAAGACCAACAACAGCTACAAAAGCAGCTGAGAGATGCTGTTCCCGGCAGGACCATTCACCGCCGTGGTGACAACTGCCCTGCTGCTACTGCTGGGCACCTGGCAACAGGTGCGTCTCTCTCAAGCCCTGGATCCCAGCAGCGGACATCCCGACACCGACGAAGGTAACGTGGTCGGGGCGGGTTTGGGGGGGCAGCGAGCCGTCGCTGGGGTGGATCGGGCGTGGCGGCTGCCACGCAAATCCGAGTGTGTTGAAGTGCTGCGAAAAAAGCGAGCAGCGGAGTTTGGTGGCAAATATGTTTGGTGGGGTGGTGCCAGCGGTCGCAGTAGCGGGTCTGGGGGGGGCACAGATAAGACCCACACTGAGCTATCGATACAGCTCTTTTTCAGAAGCAACCTGGCCACACATTATAGCTCAACGGAGTGGCTTATCGAGGGGAAATGTATAGCAGCCAAATCCTCTAAACGCGTGTTTCTAAATGTGGAGGGGAAAACCGGAGGACCCGGAGAAAAATCCACACGACCACGTGGAGAGATATGCAAACTCCAAATATACAGCAGGCGTCAGGGTCGGGATTGAACCCACGACCTGCATACCAGGCGAGGTAGTTAACATCTCGCCTCCGTTACAGCTCTGGGTTTAGGAGGAGCAGGCGGTGGGGTGGGCGGCGGGGCAGATGTCTATGGTGAAACAACTGTCATGTATTAAATATTTTAGTGTTGTAATATAAAGGGGGCAGGGTGCTTTGGTTAGACTCGGCTTCACATGAAGAAATACATTGCGGTTGGATGCTGACTTGGCTAATCGGCTGTGCAAGGTCGATTAGATTGGTAGCGTTTCAAATAGCGATTTAAAGCTTTCGTGACTGCATGGATTCATATTCTTGGTTCTTTCGGTGAAGTCACGTAGAAGGGAAATGATAAAATAATAAAAATTAAACGTAATGAAATAACATTTTCACGACGTTTCGGCCACAACACAAGCAGCCGTCCTCAGGTGAAGAACAGAGCTGTTGGAAAGACAGCTGTCCATTAGGTGTTCATTAGGACGCTGTTTTTCCGACAGTTCTGTTCTTCACCTGAGGACGGCTGCTTGTGTTGTCGCCGAAACGTCGTGAGAATTTTATTTCATCATGTTGTATTTTTATTATTTTATTTCTTCCCTTCTACGTGACTTTACCGAAAGAACCAAGAATATATTTCCAATAGCGGTTATTTATCCATTGACAAACTGAACAATGCCATAAAAATGCGAAAGTTCCCCCTTCGGGTGGAGAGCTGTAAATAAATTAGTGCCGTCAATTGTCATCTTGGGCAGCACCACGACTGTCATGTGAAATACACGACACAGCGTTGGTGTACGGTGATTTTTTTCTGCAATATTTTGCTGTCTTTTCTTGGATTTTCTGTTTGCACTTAGTCACATATTCACTTTAAGATGTTTTTTGTTCATGTTTTTTGTTTGTTTTGGTTGCACCCGATTCAAGAGCCGAATGGCTCACAGGGCTATACCTAATAAATGAACTTGAATGAACTTAAACTTGAACGCAAACAACAATAATAATGCCCTTCGTTTAGAGGTGTGGGATTGCGTTGGCAGCGGTGCAAAGGTACAGACAAACTCAACACGACGCTCCTCAATAACACTGCCCTAAAGAGGAAAAAATGTTTCCAACATTAAACATTTGAGACAATGCCCCCGCTCCCCCGTCCCCTTCATAGCAAAGAGACCGCTTATTTATTGCTCATTTCCTTGCCAAACCCTTTTTAAAGTTCACATTTCCGAAATGACCAAATTGCCTGAGGTGCATCGGATCGTGTCACATCGCAGAAGCTGATTTTGTTGGCCTGGATGGTGTTTAAACTAGTGACCCCCATGCGTATGAGGTTGTTATAGACTGCGAGATGACAGGGTGGGGAGCAGAAGGTAGTGGCGAACAATTGTCGTACTGTAGTATGCCCCGATTGCTAGGCCCCCCCCATTTGTATCAACCCGCACTGAACAATGCGGTGAAGTATGGTCACATACTCTTTGGTTCTTTCGGTAAAGTCACGTAGGAATAAAATGAATCGCGACGTTTCGGGCGCAACACAAGCGTCCGTCATCAGGGAAAGCTTGGTCTGCTGCTGAGGCAGACTGTTTTAAAAGGTTTGAAATGGGTGTAGCCCAAGGGTCATAAAGAAGTGGCGGGGGCTAGTGATGTTAATGTGAGAAATTAGCGTGCAGCTGTAAGATAGGAGGAGAGCGGCCTCCTCGACGAGGGCACGGAAGTGGCTATGTTAATGTGAGAGATTAGCATGATGTTAATGTGAGAGATTAGCATGATGTTAATGTGAGAGATTAGCATGATGTTAATGTGAGAGATTAGCATGATGTTAATGTGAGAGATTAGCATGATGTTAATGTGAGAGATTAGCATGATGTTAATGTGAGAGATTAGCATGATGTTAATGTGAGAGATTAGCATGATGTTAATGTGAGAGATTAGCATGATGTTAACGTGAAAAATTTGCATGTAACTGTAAGATATGAGAGCAGCCTCCTCGACGAGGGAGTGCAACCCAACGGGTGCAATCCAAAGGCATGTGAGCATGAGAGTGCAACCCAAAGGCATGTGAGCATGAGAGTGCAATCCAAAGGCATGAGAGTGCAATGCCAAGGACATGTGAGCATGAGAGATCTAAGATAAGAAAGAGGCATTGAGAGAGAGACACACACAGAGAGTCGGAAATAACAGCTGACATAGGCAGGTAGGATGGAAACATCACAGTCAGTTAAGACTTTACCTGGTTAATAACGTCCTTCCAATGATAGCTCAGTTTGTACCCATCCTATGGGTTGAAGTTGTGTCTGTGTTTATGGTCACATAACCCCACGACCCGCACGCTGTGGGGAGACCATCATCCAGCAGTGGATTGACAAATGGGTGTACATGCATGAGGATAATTTGTGTTAAACTTAGAACCAGAGCATGTTGTTGCTCTAACAGTGAAGCTGGGTTTAACGTGGTATGTTTAATATAGTTTGAAAGAAAAATAAAATAAAATGTTTGCTCAAACGTGACCAAAAAATATACCACATCGTATTGTTTAATAATTCACGTGACACTAATTGGGCCAAAAAAAATACAAGCCTATTTTTATAATATTATACCAATTACTATAATGTCACTGACCCTAATTATCGAGGAAGTGCTGAATTTAATTGGACGCAGTCTACACGGGGGGTTAATGGGTCCGTCAATTGACATTTGATCTCCCAAATTAATCACCTCCCAAACAAAGCAAAATCTAATTTTTACAGAAAATAAGCAGGCTTAATCTACTGATGAAACCACGAAGGTCGAAACTGGCCCAGAGATTGCATTTTCTACTGCCTCGGTGTGCACGACTTGTGCTGTAAAACTCTCCGATGTGTTTTAGGGCCCTACGGTCGCCAACTTCTCCTCATGAATGAATTAAGTTCCTAAATGAGCTCCCAGCCTGTGGAGGGAAACGTCGGACATCGTGCCGAACAGCACGCGGTACGATACAAAAACACGTCGAGAGGGTTTTGCGTGTTTAAACAATTTCTCCTGTATGGCATTTCTCTCGGGGAGCCGGCTGACTGTAATCAGACACCACAAAAAAATGTAAACACAACAAAAAACACCGATTCTAGATTTTAAGTTTTCGTGACTGCAAGGGTCCATACTCTTTGATTTTTTCGGTAAAGTCACGTAGGTAAAAAATTAAATTAAAATAAATTAAATCACGACGTTTCGGAGGCAACACAAGCTTCCGTCTTCAGGTGGCACCGTCACAGCAAAATTTTACCTACGTGACTTTACCGAAAAAAACAAAGAGTAAGAACCACTGAGTTCATAGCCTCATTAAAATACCAAGCGCAGAGCCAGCGTCCACACCGCCCGTTCTACGGAGCCCCCTCCCCGCGGAATCGTAATATTTATTTATCCTGGAGAATTTCGATGAGCTAACTCTGCTCATGCTGGCCCTCTCTTCCATTCTCATACTCCTCGATCTGTCCTCAACTTTTGACACGGTTGACCATCTTACTCTTTTCGCCACTCTCTCTTCTCTTGGTGTCTCCGGCACACCGATGTCCTGGCTGAAGTGCTATCTCTCTCTCTGCCCACCTTTGCGGTCTCATTCCATCATTGCCACTTCACCCCCCCCCAGCCCCCTTCACTGTTGGTGTTCTCCAAGGGTCAGTTCTGGGTCCACTACTTCTTTTCTCTCTCTATATCTCAACACTTTTTTCTCACCACTTGCATCTTTTGCTTTCTTCGCTGAACTTTCCCCATCATTGATGACATCCACGTTTTCTTCTCATTCCCACCCTGTCCCACTACCTCTTTCCCTCTCTTTTTTTTACTATTTCCCCTATTTCCTCAGCCTGCAGCCTTGGCGTTATCTTTGACTCTTCCCTCTCACTCACCGATCACATCTCCGCGACGAACCCGTGCTTGCCGGTTTCATTCGTTCAACATTCGCAAAATCCCACCGCTTATTTCCACTTCTGCTGCAAAACTCCTCATCCAATCCCTTATCCGTACCCGTCTGGACTACTGCAACTCTCTCATGCTCAGTCTCCTCACTTACTCTTTTGCTCCCCTTCAGCAAATCCAAAACAACTCAGCTCGGATCATATTCAACCTTCCCTATCATTCCCATACCTCGACCCTCTTCGCCGCTGCCTGTTCAAATCCCTCACCCTGCTCTATAAATCTCTTCATGGTGTCGCCCCACCATATCTTGCCACGCTTGTATATTTCTATGTCGCCTTCACGCCCTCTACGCTCTCAATCTTCGCTGTCTCTCCTTCTGTTCCTCCGTCTCCTTGAGCTCAATCCACGCTTTCGCTATTTTTATTTTCACCCCCCCCCCCTCCCCTCTACACTGGAACAAAATCCCCCTCCAGATGAAGCAGTCACCTTCGCTCGCTAGTTTCCGCTCCGCACTTCAAAGCTCACTTATTTTCCAGAGCTCACCCCGCGGCCCCCTTAATCTCCGCCTCCTAACCGTCACCGTTATTTCTTTCCCTCTTCGTATTCTCGTTATGTCGCTTTCACTCATTCTCGATTTATTCAATCCATTCATTCATCCTCGTTTACCGCCATCAATTTCACTGTCACCGAATTCACGCTTCACAGAATTGTCCGTTGCTTCCGCTCATATATTTAATTCACCACGTCTCCACCATTAAATCCATATGTGCCATCGTTAATTTTGTGTGAAGGGCCTTGGACAAGGCGCTATATAAATTCCTTGAAGGAAATGTGTCCAGTAGGGGCAGGTCAGTTATGACAACAAACAAAACAAAAACCACGACGGAAGTGCAAATTATAGGACAGGTAAACATATCACTAAAAATAAATAGCTAAAATATAGAAAGTCTACGAGTTAAAATTGCCAATTATCAAGCTTGAGCAAGGCAACAAAACAACAGCAAAAACCTTCCCAGACCACACCACATCCCTCAATAAAAATTGCACATTCAAATTAAACTATCGATACATGGGTAAGAAGCATGATACCTTTCTTGCCAGTATCAAAATATAAGAATTGGTTTTACCCTTTCTGGCAATAAAACAGTTGTGTTAAGATGTGAAAACACCAAACAGAAACCGTTTGCAAGGAATCATGTCACTGCATTAACCGCATATACTTGTGGTGAACACGCACAAGGATTCCGTTTTGTGTTTTAACATCAGTTTAACACGTAGCAGGCTTTCGCGACCAATATTATTCATAATCAACGTTTTTGGGTTAGATCGCGTTATTTATAAATGTGTCGAAACCCTCCACCACTCGACACGGCCAATCAGCAAAAAAGTGTCACGTTGACAAAAGACAAATATGATAATTGTTTTTTTACCCTTCTATCTGGCAACAAAACTGACACCTTTTTTACAAGGAGTCATGTTTGCATAGACCACAATACCTGCAGTCATAATGCAAACAAAACACATAACTCTGATAATGTATGCACCGTCCTTGAAGTTGATTGGTCCACACCCGAGACAGCTTTCCTTAGAGCCTAGTCTCGCATGGGTTGGACCAGATGACGCCAAAAGGCGCACAACTCAAAGACAATGCACCATCAGAGTATGAGAGCTCAGGGTAAGCATTTACACCATTTGAACCTCATTTACCAGTAAAAAATATGATAATTGGTTTTTTTACCCTTCTATCTGGCAACAAAACTGAAACCTTTTTTTTGCATTATGACTGCAGGTATTGTGGTCTATGCAAACATGACTCCTTGTAAAAAAGGTGTCAGTTTTGTTGCCAGATAGAAGGGTAAAAAACCAATTATCATATTTTTTACTGGCAAATGAGGTTCCAATGGTGTAAAAGACAAATAGTTCACTGTTTTAACATCTTAACACAACTGTTTCAGTGCCATAAACTGTCAAAGCTATTATGATATGGGTAAGAATGCTTACTTAACTCATCTTCATCCCCTATGGGACGCAAGGCTACAATGAGCTCTCCATCTTGCCCTGTCCTTGGCTGCATACTGAGCCTCTCCCCATGAGAGGCTCATCTGACCAAGATCTTTGGTGACGGTTCCTCGCCAGGTGGGTTCATCGGCCTCCCCGGTTTTCTTTCTCCCGGAGGCCCTGGCTAAGAATGACAGTCTCAAATCACATTTTCAAACGCAATTGTATCCGGCACTAATCGTGTGCTTTAGAGTAATTTTGAAGGAATATTTACGACGTCTTGGGAGGAAATAAGTTCGTTCCCAAACGTTGGTGCTGCAACGGCAAAGGCTTTTGTCACTTATTCATATTCTTGGGATAGTTAAAAGGAAATTAGATAGACGTCTTAGGTTTCTTGGGTTTGATATTGGGGTGAATGAATTAGCTAAGCACAGGCCAGTCCTCGATTTACGAACGCCCGTACTTACGAACCAGCTTCCATGAAATATTTGTAAAAATAACATTGACTTAATACGTGAACTCACAATTGCAAACTGAACCACGGAACTATTTTGTTCAGAGGAGCGATTCTCTACGAGGTGTAGTGAGTCGGCCTCGTGCACGGAGTGAGTGTTTGCGTGTGTGTGTGCAACTCGGGTTCGATTTTCGCTCCTGGCCAACACCGGCGACGTTTATCTGAATCGGTCCTGGGCTTCCCCTAGGTCGATTCAGCCTCAAATGAGCACTTAGTGTGGTGCGTAAAAACATCGCCACTAGGGAGACAAAGGCGGCCGGGCGTGGTGCTGGCTACCCTCCCCCTCGTGTGCCGTTCTGACCTTCATAGGTGCTCGCTAACAGCACTTGCCCCTACAGTCTGTTAAGGCTATACGAGAGATATGTTTTCTTGGTTGTGCGTCCTCCCGTGTGTGTGTGTCTGTGTGCACTCGCGTGCCCCGTGTGTGTGTGTCTGTGTGCACTCGCGTGCCCCGTGTGTGTGCGCAATTGTGGCGACTTATTGCTCACCTTCCGACGACAAGCTAGCATCAAGGCTCAAGGTAAATGAAAATAAAACTTATTTTTCTATTTATTACTTTATTTAAGGTTTTATTTACTTCACATTATTTTTGACAGTGTCGCATGCAAATGTATAAAATGTCTTGTTAATTATGAGTTTAACAATGTTTACATTTTTTTGAACCACATGGATTTCATAACGCTGACCGTATGAGCATATTAACGTTGGCATTACTGTGTGTTCCGACTGATGAACCGTTCGAGTTACGAACGGGTCTCAGGAACGAATTCGGTTCGTAACCCAAGGACTGCCCGTATAGTGTAGATTTGCTAATAAGACATTTATGGATGAACAGGATCAAGTGTAGCTTTCTTCTTGTATCCAGTAATGTGAGATTAAATTTTATGTAGATGTCGCAATGGTATGGTACACCTAGTGCAAATCGAAGAGTAGAATGATGAAGCGGGTTTAGACTGTTTAGTATTTCACAATTAGCTGATCATTAAGCAGTGTCACAGTAGTCAAAAGGTGGTAGAATGATAGCTTCAACAATTTGCAGGCGCAATCAAATGGAAAATTAATGTTTCCGTATAAAAACCCTATTTTTTTTCCTCTGAGATGTGATCAGTGTGCGTGTTGAGTGTGTTACATTATAACACAGACATTCACACAACACACACGGTTGAACACGTTGGCTTTCGGAATAATAATTGGCTGTGTCGGTGGTGGCAGGTTTAACGACACATTTATATTTACGCGATCGAACCCAAACACCTCTGTTATGGAAAATGCACACGGTAAAGAAATTGTGCTCACGGTCGATTCATTCGCACCTTCCAACAGATGCATCACTCCCAACAGCACTTCTTTTCAACGCGGATAGGAGAATCTCAGTGGCGTCAAATCCCATAGAGCCGGAACATCACCCCCAGTGTTCCTGAAAACAGTCCTCATTAGCTGGTCTGGTGTACAGTAATCGCCGAAAACACGCATACGATGAATCCGCATTGGGCAAGGTTTTACATGTACACTGCCAATAGCACGTGGGTTGCCTCGTGTTGATAAAATCTGCGGTGAAACTGGCAGTCGTGATGGTGGTGCAGACGGGATACAGATGCTGTGTGATACAGGTGCACCATTCGTGGTGTACGTTCAAAATTTCATGCTGGGTTTTTTTTTTTACAAAAGCGTAACGGAAGTATTACAATGTGAGAAAATAATGAAGAAACGTTGGGTCGCTTGTCAAATGCGATCGCCTCAACGATTGTCTTCGTGTCAAACGTCTCCGTGACAGAGGACAGATTCGCAACCGTGATCTGGGGTAGAGGGGAAAAGACCTCTCCCCGAAACCTCCAAAAAGACGAAAGGGGGAGGTCTCAACTTGCCTTCTGCTGACCCCCACTGTCGTCACGCGTAAACAGATTTTGCATGTTTTTTTCCGTGCACGTATTTCCTTGTGCAATTGTCTTTAAAAATAGTAATTTATAGTAACAGAAGTGAGCCGGTTCGTGGCATTAAGTTCTCTTTAAGTAAGTAACATTTTACAGGAAAAGAAAAAACTGTAGATTGCCAATTTCGGTGCAAAGTTTATTTAAAATGCAGAAGCGGTACGATTTCAACATGCAGTGCCGTGGCATATTCAAAAGTATATTCTTACATGAGTTTTTGGGCCGTAACGTGTGTTGTTTGGGATGAGGTCCGATGTTTCACTTAACGTGCTAGAAGTTCAATGCACGGAGGGAAATGTGCCAGATGAACCTGGAC
This sequence comes from Lampetra planeri, assembly GCF_965212315.1. Lineage (NCBI taxonomy): Eukaryota > Metazoa > Chordata > Hyperoartia > Petromyzontiformes > Petromyzontidae > Lampetra > Lampetra planeri. Next base: position 1,370,778 of record NC_136145.1, on the reverse strand, counting down.
ACAATGTGGTTTCAGGTCGGGCCAGTCCCACACAGGTTCCACATTGCGTGTCCCCCTTCTCACGTCGTTTCGCAAATATACGTCGTCACTTTACTCTTATTAATACCACCACCACGTGACTTGCATGGCCTCAACCCCACACTCGCGTCGACTGACAGCACCGTCCGTCCTTTCTCGTTATACGTCGCCTCTCACCCTTGGACTCCACCTACCGTGTCCATCGCTTTGATTGACGTCGTTTCGATGTTCGTCGTCGCACCTTTCAGCGAACGCATCACCGACGTAAACCGAGGTATTGCCGTATAAGGAATTTCAACAGGACCTACATATACAACATATTTGTTTCGATTTAAAGCTTTCGTGGCTGCAGGGATTCATCTTCTTGGTTCTTTCGGTAAAGTCACGTAGAAGGAAAATAATAAAATAATAAAAATAAAACATAATAAAATAATTCTCACGACGTTTCGGCCACAACGCAAGCAGCCGTCTTCAGGTGGAGAACAGGTCTGTAGAGAAGACGGCTGCTTGCGTTGTGGCCGAAACGTCGTGAGAATTATTTTATAATGTTGAATTTTTATTATTTTATTATGTTCCTTCTACGTGACTTTACCGAAAGAACCAAGAAGATAAACATATTTGTTGCTATGTTTGATTTTTTTTACGTACTGTATGCTCGATTTTAGACATTTAACGGACATTATTTAATGTTGTCAATAATTAATGTTTGCGCGCGCACCATGTCAGGTAAGTGGTCTGCCGCTTTCGGTCTTTACGCGCGTTACAAACGAAGTTAACTCAAATATCCGCTTGCGTGTGTCTATCCGCTTGCGTGCGCATAGAGTTGCGAAGCTGGGGGGTGGAGCGCTTCCTCAAGCCGGGCCTGGCGGCCTCGGTGCTGCTGCTGGAGCCCGAGCGTGGAGCGCTGTTCGTGGGGGCGCGTGGAGCCGTGCTGCGTCTCACGGCCGCCAACGTCAGCTTGAATCCCAGCCTCGAGGTAACGCAGCGCCACCTGTGACGCATCACACAGCTCCATTCTGTAGCGGCTCCACCCTCCTGTATCGCAGGCTCCACCCTCGCAGCTCCACCCTCCTATATTGCGGCTCCACACACGCCCCACTCAGCCCCACTATCCGCCGACTGCTTATAGGGCAGTGGTTCTTCACCTTTATTGCAGCTTTGCACCCCAGTCCACGTGCCGCACCCCTCCCCAATAACCATTAGCGGGTGACGTCACTCCACATGGGGCAACCACCCGCCCACATGAATAATCATGAGCTGAACAATTTTTCAATTGAATATTTCAGATTTACTGCAATATACACCCGTCCTTGGCAAACAAGCTAGTAATTAATATATGTATTCTAGAAAGATATTTGGTAAAAAAAAAAAATCATCATGCAAATAAAAAATGGTCAAATTTTTTTTTGTAGGCCCTTTAGTTTTCTTAGGCCCTTGCGGGCACTGCATGTTGGATAATACGACCCTGTCCTTTGCCGTGTGCCCACAGATCTCTTGGGATGCTGAAGAATCTTCCAGGGACCTATGTAGCAGTAAAGGCAAGACGGTGGTGAGTCGCTCGCCGACTTTCTACATCCGTTGAGATTCATCCACATGTCTGTACAGAGCTTCCAATGTCCAGGCAAACCCAGGATGCGTTCCCCAATACCAGAGCGTAAATCGAAAGTACTTACTTAAATCGAAGCAAGGAGATGGGATGGTGGATCATCACGTGATACAGAACCTACTACTACTGCTAGGAATAGTACTACTACTAGTCATAGGCACTCGTAGTTGTAGGTAGTATTTAGTAGTTGTAGGTAGTAGCAGGTCCTACCTGCCATAAGGGATTTTGGATCATAACCTGGTACACAACCTAAACAGGAGATGCTCAATAACCCATTGTGCATCCGTACCGTACAACCGTTGGTGTGAAAAGTTGATATTATCGATGCATCAAGATACATTCCCGTGTCTATGATACAATATGTATTCTTATTAATAGTTTATTATATATATATAAAAAAGTAGTTTACACTTGTATGAATAAAGTCGCAATAAAGGCGGCATGTGGAGGGGGGCGATATGAATAGAGGATGTGTAGACACGACAGATACTGCTGCCGAGAGAAACGCAAACGCTTTGGGCGCCACCTACCGCACGAACTACAAACCTATCAAGCCCTCATCAGTGCCCTAGCTTCTAACAGACCAACTCAGACCTTACTGGTCACCCCGTGCCCTTATAAATCTCAACGTTCATCCTACAAAGGCACTATACACGACTCTACTATACACTATATTACTATACACTACACTATACACTGTAGTGTATAGTGTAGTGTATAGTATAGTGTACAGTGTCGTGTATAGTGTAGTCTATAGTGTAGTGTGTAGTGTAGTGTATAGTGTAGTCTATAATGTAGTGTATAGTATAGTATATAGTGTCTTGTATAGTGTAGTGTATAGTGTAGTGTATAGTGTAGTGCCTCCATCGAACCCAATCTGTTCACTTATCGACCATTCCCCTGTTAACGATGGGCTGTTCGAGGTACAGTGAATATTAATTGACGTATAAATCAACAGTGTTTATTTGAATACCATGTGTTAATATTGTTGTTTGCTATCTTTATGTATTCATATCCATTGTTTACATATTATTAGGTATTTTTGGGGCAAAAAAGGAGTAACTTTCGATTGCTTCAGAACGAATTAAGTCTTTGATGTGGAATTCCTAAACTGGCTTAGCGAGCGATTTCGTGGAACCAATTGCCGTCGTTAAGAGGGGTCCTACTGCACGTTATAGCGAAAGTGCGTACCATGGGAGGGCTTTAATCGGGGCATTACTGTAATTCTGTAAAGCATGAAAGGCTATAGCCATTCACGAAACAAACATCTTACACAATGCAGGTAGCATATGGGGTGGAAATGGGCCGGAACGCTGTGGTGGGAGTGACATTTTTAACGGAACTGCGTTAAGGAAGTAACCAGGTGGGAAAAGTCTCTCTCTATATATACACATCCTGTATAGATCTATGTATATATGATTCACACGTGTCTGTCCGTCACGCTTTCGACCTCCCAAACGGTATGCGTGATGAAACGTAACAGAAATTTTACATTGTTTTATTATTTGAAATGACCGTGCTAAAGCAGGGTGAAAAAGTAATGTATTGGTCAGTGCTCTCTATGTATATATGCTGTGAAGAAGTTACATTGTTTGAAACATCACGATTATTGTATTTTTGTTTCTTTAAAGGCCATTGACAAATGTGTTGTGTTTTCTGAATTGCCAGGCCAGTAGCGGCATTTCTGGTTATAGCCAAACCCAAAATCACGGAGAGTGGAGAAGCTTCATCAGCACAGTCATAATAATTACAGAACTCCTATCATGATTAGGGACAACACACAAAATCAACGTGGAAATTACACCACTCACGTTGTTTTTTGACTGTTTGCGTGACGTCACCGTTGACCCACGCCGGTCGGCCTTACCCGGCATGCCGTGCTGGTGTTCCCGCAGGACGAGTGCCACAACCACGTGCGGGCACTGCACCTCAACGGCTCGCACCTGCTGGCCTGTGGCACTGGCGCCTTCAGCCCTGTGTGCGCGCACTTTGTGAGTGAGAACCTCCGGGCACCCCCGTCTGCCTGCGTGCATGCACGGTGCCTACTTACCCACGCAACGGCTGAAAAAACACACTGCTGAGATAATGCTACCAAATATGTATAGCAGCCGTATACTCTGAACGCATGTTTCTAAATGTGGAGGGGGAAACCGGAGGACCCAGAGAAAAAATCACGCGACCATGGGGAGAACATGCAAACTCCAAGTATGCAGGGTCGGGATCGAGCCCACGACCTCCTATATACCAGGCGAGGTAGTTAACATCTCACCACCGGGATGCCCCTTTGAAAATGTATCCATTGCACAAAGCACAAACAGAAAGGCATGTGCGCAAAAATCAAGGCTGCAATTATTATTTATTGGGGAACCTTTTTTTTGCCAAGGGCCATTTGGATATTTATAACATGATTAACGGGCCATACAAAATTATCAACTTAAAAAATTGCCTGTTATATTTGGTTAAACACTTAATTAACTCACCCGGTTGCCTTGGCAGGGCCAGACCAAATGATTTCCCGGGCCTTATACGGCCCGCGAGCCAGACCTTCCCCACCCCTAAACGATGATTTGACTTGTACTCTTTGGTTCTTTCGGTAAAGTCACGTCGGAATAAAATAAATTAAATCACGACGTTTCGGGCGCTACACAAGTGCCCGTCATCAGCTGGGACAACCACAGCAAGAAACAATTGCTGAATTGTTATACTCGATGTTGGAGCTTGCACGTCTCCACTCCCCCTACCCCACACCCCCACCCGTCTCTATCTCTCCTCCCTGGCTCCTCCCCCCTCTCTGTCTCTCCTCCCTGGCTCCTCCCCCCCTCTCTATCTCTCCTCCCTGGCTCCTCCCCCCTCTCTATCTCTCCTCCCTGGCTCCTCCCCCCTCTCTGTCTCTCCTCCCTGGCTCCTCCCCCCTCTCTTACCTATATAGCCTCTTGTTGCAGCAGCCATTTTGCCCACTTCAGCAATCACGATAGCTGTATCAAGTTACTTGATACAGCTATCGTGCTGTGACGGTTCCACCTGAAGACGGAAGCTTGTGTTGCCTCCGAAACGTCGTGATTTTTATTTTAATTTTACTTTTATTAATTTTAATTATTTACTTACGTGACTTTACCGAAAAAACCTAAGAATAAGTCGTGATTTAATTTATTTTCTACCTACGTGACTTTACCGAAAGAACCAAAGAGTACGGATCACTGCAGTCACGAAAACTTCAAATGTAGATTGATTTGACTTGTGGTAATCTGCGGATCTACCTGCAGATCCAGGTTCGGACTGAACTCGCCAATGGCGTACTCTGTTGCTGACCTTGTACATCGAACACCAGCTGTCATGCTCATCGCTTTAGCAGCAGTCAACCCATACGGTTTACCCTGTATTCTTGTACAGAGAGATTGAGTAAAAAACATGTTTTTGTCTATTTGTTTATGTTTCTCCCTTGTGATGGGACATTGTAGGATGAATTTTGAGATTTATAAGGGCACGGGGGTGACCAACATGGTTTGAATTGGTCTGTAATAAGGTAGGGCACAGATAAGGGATTGACAGGGATGCGTGCCCATCACTTTCTCCATTTGCAGGACCCTGACAATGGCACAATGCTCAGCACAGTGGATATGACAAACAAGTTCGTGTACAACCCCGCGAGCCCATGCATCTCCGTGCTCATCAGTGAGTGATACCGAGCCTCCTGACTGCGTGGCAAATTCGGGTTGCCGCTAAAGTTACGCTTTGCCATTGCTCTTGTTTCGTTCAACCTAGTCAGAAAATGTATATGCATGTGCATAAATGTGGCATCCCGGTTGGATGGCACGCGATATTGTTTTGGACTCGTTTCTTGCATGGGCGATAATTACACTCTGCCGTCAAATCCTCGTCCGCGTGATGGCGGGCGGGGGTGATGTCACTCGGCTTCCCGCCCCATGCGTGTAGTGAAAGTACGAGTCACAAAGTGTACGAATCGGGGTCGGTGGCATATGAGCGGGTCCGCATGCTCTGAGCCCTTCCCGTATTTTTCACGTTGTTTGTGTTGTGAGCCTCGTGTCTTGTGCCAAGTACCCGTTTAATGCTGCCCACTCTTTGCAGATAACAGCCTGTACTTGGCGACAAGCAAGGATTTCAAGGCAACGCTAAACAGCATCTTCCGGACAGATGGATCTCATAGAATGTTTGCGACTGAGGGAAGCGCTGCTACTCTCAATGGTAATTGATGAGTTAAACATCGCTTCTCTTTCTAAAAAATGCAGTCCGATATGCCCCCCCCCCCCCCCACTGTTCCCCTCTTGTCTCATGCATATCTCTGTATGGTCTGTGTAATCTTCGAGCTTTGCACATCCATACAGGACAACAGACTCCTGTGCATGGCCAAGTGACCCAGTCGACCCCCAGCGTTCTGACTGATGTCACAAGCAACTCACTTGTCATTAGCCGTGGCTGCTATAAATGTCCACATGATCAGCCACTTCATTGAGCTATCATTTGTGATAGCCAGGTCGTTTTTGAAAAATAAGCTAACAGGTTAGTGGGCTTTACGTGTTAAAATAAAAATAGTAAAAAAAAAATGATTTGCTTACCTTTGCACTCCTATCGTGTTTTAGTACTCGTTGTTGTTGTAACGTTGTGACACACCCCTACTGAACATCTGTGACAAAGAGCGTTATAGCTCATTGGATTCCTCCAGTATTCGAAGGAATATTCCCTTTCGGATATTCTGATTCTCTGGCTCTGCCTGGCCCTGAACCAGAATTCGATTATTTTTTCGTGAGGCCAGTGTGTCTTGGTTCTGGCTTGGCTTGGGGAAACAGCCAGGTGAAAGTCACTCGTCCCACGAGGACCGCACGCTGGCTCGGCCAGGGTGTGCTGGTGGAGAAGGGGTGTGGGCATTAAACCCAGGGCAGGGGGGGGCTCTACCAGAGGTCGCAAACGGGGTTTGATTCCTTACCCGTACCCAGCCGCATCAGGGTCGCAAACGGGTACCCGTACCCTACCCGATACCCGGCTACCCGTACCCAGCTGGGTATCGGGTAGGGTACGGGTACGGATACCCGATTGCGACCTCTGGGATGAAGCCGTGTTGCAGGCGCGGGTGGGTTGATTCTAGGAACTTGAATTGTGAGAAGAGACAAGACGTTGGGAAATGAGTGACAAACGGTGACTCACCAGTGACTCACGGCCTACCCGTACCCGTACCCGGCCGCACCAGGGTCGCAAACGGATACCCGTACCCATACCCGGCCGGGTACGGGTAGCCGGGTATCGGGTAGGGTACGGGTATCGGGTACCCGATTGCGACCTCTGGGCTCTACGTTACAGATCCCACCTTCGTGGCCTCGGAGGTGGTGGAGCCCGGCGATGGAGGGGGCGGCCGCCACGTGTACTTCTTCTTCACCGAGACGGCCATGGAGTACGCCTACATCCTCCAGCCGCGGGTGGCGCGCATCGCTCGCGTCTGCACGGTGGGTTCGGTGGAAACATCTTCGTCGTCGTCCGTCATTTCGTCTTAATTATCCTGCTTCATGTCCATTTGTCGGTGCATTGACTTGTCATTATCAACACAAAAATAAATATCCGTTTCTCCGCGTAAAAAATAAAGGTATTTCTTACACGAACCACGAACCGCACAGCCTTCTGTGAGTGCACATTCTCAGCAGCATTATTGCTAAACAAGCAAACTCTGGAATTGATTTTAAAATGCAGTGTCTCATCGGCAGAGACAAATATGAATGAAAACCGACACGTTAAGTTCAATCTGAGATAAATACTTTCACCGTCGAGCTTAACACCTTTATTTCTCCATTTAAAGTTTTCGAAAATATATTCTCGTGTTGCTATGACAATCCTCTTCAGTTTTGTTCGAGGATTTTGAACGTTTTTAGAGTTAATTCTTGATTGAGGCTTTGGTTTGTGAAAGCTTAGATGACCGCTTTCGATGGCTGCTGTTATGGTACGCCACGGTGACGAGATGTTAACTCCTTCACCTGGCTTGCAGGAGGTCGTGGGTTCGATCCCGAACCTGACGTCTGTTTGTTTGGAGTTTGCGTGTCTCTCCGTGGTCGCGCGTATTTTTCTCCGGGTCCTCCAGATTTTTCCCTCCAGATTTAGAATCAACATCATGCGTTTAAGAGTATTTGGCTACGATAAATGTCCACGCGATAAGCCACTTCGTTGCTTTATCACTTGTGGCCAGGTCGCTTCTGAAAAAGAGCTATATAGCAGAATGGGGCTATCCTGGTAAAATAAAAATAAATGTATAGTTTAGTTTTCACGAAATCAAATTCATTTTCATTATCTACAAAGCCAGGCAAAGGTGTTCATTTGTCTTACCTATAATTTGATGGACAGCATCAATGTCAGCTGATCATCAAGCATGGTCCCACGGAGAGAATGATACAATGTAATAATACAAAATTTAAGTTTATAACTGGCATATCCTGATGTTTGTAAGCGGAATGTTAATTATTTATTTGCATCTTGCACAAAGATACAAGTTCACAAAGGCGGTGGCTTCTCGTCACTACGTAAACAGGCGTGTGTCCTGGCCCCTGGTAAACACCTGCGAATGATAGTTCACGGAAACCGCTATAGAACCGACCCCTACCGTCAGCTGTGAAGCCGTGGCTCGCGCATTCAATATGTGTGACCTCTTTCCAGCCAAAGGTTAAAATCGTTCACTTATTCACTCTGCGTCAGTCCTCGATGATCGATCAATCGAACTTAATCCTCTCCCGTTCCGATGGGTCTGCAAGTTGCAGGGTGGGTGTCCCGTTGACTGCAGAATCTCGGAACGTGCAAGTGGTCCGGCGTTAATTTCATTTAGAGAGGCGCAGCGCCATTATTTTTAAAAACACTTTATTCACCGCAGAGAACTGTAGCGGCACGACCGCATTCTCTGCAATAGCTGGCGCCAAACTGTGCCGCACGCTCTCCTGCGTGGCCTTTTACTTCCGATTCCGTTCCGATGACTTGTTTATTTATACCGGAGAAATCTGAACACGTGCGTCATCGCAATGCGAAAGGGTTTCGTTTACTTCGCTTTGACGGACGGGGAGGTCGCCGTTGGGCTTTGCCACGAGCTGCGTGCAGGACGACAAGGGAGGGCGGCACATTCTGCAGAATAAGTGGACCTCCTTCGTGAAGCTGCAGCTCGAGTGCTCAGTGGCCGACCTGCAGCTGCCATTCAGCATCCTGCACGACGTCTCCACCCTGCGCCCGCCGCACTCCGGGGACAGGCGTGAAGACACGCGCTTCTACGCCCTGCTCGCCATGCAGTGGTGAGCCGCGTTGTGGCGATGTGTCTCCCCCGGTGTCATGACACCCTGGTGCTGCCACCAGGGTCCCTGGACTCGAGTTCCCACTTGCTGAGAGCCGTGGGTCCAGAACCACTGTGCTGACCCCCCCCCCCAGTGTCTCTCCCTGCACTGCCCCTCGCCCCCACTATCTCCTTGCATTTCCCAGCAGCCGTCTCTGTTTCCCTGCAGGGGAGACCTCCCGTACTCTGCCGTCTGCGAGTACACGCTGAGCGACGTGGAGGAGGCCTTCGCTCGGCCGCCTAAACGAATGTTCAAGATCGTGACGGCAGACTCCACCAGTACCGTCACTCTGAGCCCCGGCACGGTAAGCTCGCCGCCACCACCGCCGCGACCTCCCGGCGCGGTGGGGAGCGAGTGGGGGCATCGCTCGCCCCGGCCCAACTCAGCCACGGCTCCCGCGGCGTTAATTACGTTTACGGAATTAGTGACGAAAATATCCATCAACGTTTTGTCGTTGAACCTGCCACCACCCAACACAGAGGTAACGTGACCCACGCACCAACATTTTAAAAAACTAAGAGTGGACCGCAACGTTTGACAGCTTTCGCAGACTGCACGAAGAGAATGGCGATATGAAACGCACGGACTGAGACTCGACAAATTCTACCGGTTGTCATGGATTAAGACCTAGACGCAAATAAAAATGCTGATACTGGTAGGGACCCACTGGTTCCACCAGCCCACAGGGGATTATTGTATCCGTCCGTGGTGCAGGGATGGGCTGGGTGGGGAGGGAGGGGCTGGGTGGGGAGGGTGGGGAGGAGCTGGGTGGGGAGGGGAGGGTGGGGCTGGGTGGGGAGGGGAGAGTGGGGAGGGGCTGGGTGGAGAGGGTGGGGAGGGGCTGGGTGGGGAGGGTGGAGAGGGGCTGGGTGGGGAGGGTGGGGCTGGGTTGGGGGTGGGAGGGGTGGGGCTGGGTGGGGAGGGGCTGGTCACCCCGTGGTGCCCTTATAAAACTCAACGTTTCACCTACTCACGCCGGCTTGTGCCCGCCCTCACAGTCGGCCATATTTGCGGAATACACCACGCCGCCGTTGACCCTGCAGGCCATTGACCGAGCAACCCAACGATCCTACCAGCTCCCTCCGCAGGAGGAATGTGTTTAAATGAGCACTGAAACGACCTCCCCACATGTCCCTCTCCGCGCGGCAGTGCATCACTCCTGAGCTGAGAAATTCCAGCATTAATTCGTCCGAAGACCTCCCGGACGACTACCTGGCGTGGATGCAAAACCACCCGAGGCTGCAGGAGACGCTGCGGCCTCGCGAAGGCCTCCCGCTGCTGCTGAGCCGCAGCCACGCGTACACGAGGGTGGCGGTCGCCACGGCAACCGCGCTGGACAACCGCACGCACCTCGTGCTCTACCTGGGCACGAGTAAGTGCGCCGCCGGCATCGACGTCACGAGCATCGGCGGTGCTCTCGTCGGCAACATCACCGCCACCGTTACCAGCACCGGCATCACTGCCGTCGTAGCGACCATCATCTGCAAAAATCCCCATGGATCATCACCACCTCCACAATTACTACCGTAACCATAGAGCATCGCCATGGATCACCACTACCATCACCAACACTAACACCACTGTCGTCGTCATCATCATCATCACTTCCATCACCAACACCATTAGCACATCACTATCACAGCTATCACCACTGTCACCACTACCATCATTACCACCATGATCATCATCATCATCTACTTCACTATCACCAACATTACCATCACTGCCACCATCACCAACCCTGCCATCATCATCATCATCACCACCTCCACAATTACTACTGTAACCATAGAGCATCGCCATGGATCACCACTACCATCACCATCACTAACACCACTGTCATCATCATCATAACTTCCATCACCAACACCATTAGCACATCACTATCAGAGTTATCACCACTGTCACCACTACCATCACCATCACCTCCTTCACTATCACCAACATTACCATCACCGCCACCATAACCAACCCTGCCATCATCATTATCACCAACTCCACCATCCTCATCACGACCATCACTGCCACCGCCGCCGTGACCCCTCACCGTGCGCGTCTGTGTCGCTGTGCCAGAAAACGGGTCGTTACACAAGGCGGTGCGTGTGGACGGGAAGACTCGCATCGTCTCACAGACGCAGCTCTTCGCTCACAACGAATCCATCCTCAGCATCGTCGTGTCAGCCAGCACGGTACGGCGGGGAACGCGGAGAGAACGGTCCGAGCTCATTGTTACCGTCACGATCATCATTGTTGTTGCCATCATCACGTTCTGTGTTGTCTTGCCGTGTGTACGCATGCATGCACCTGCTGGCGGTGGTGCTGTGTGCTGTGTGTGCTCTGTGTGTACAGGGCACGCTGTACGTGGCAGCCTTGTCGCGTATGGCTGTGCCATGTTCTGTTCTGTGCTGTGTGTGTGTGTGTATCCTGGTGGTAGATCAGTGTGTTGGGACTGCTGTGCATGCTGTGCGTACAGACCATGCTATACGTCGCATCCTTGTTGGGTACGGCTGTGCCGTGTGCGTGCTGTGTATCCTGGCGGGTGGGGGTGAACGTGTTGGTTCTGCTGTGCGCGCTGCGCCCCTGCTGTGCGTACAGGGCATGCTGTACGTGGCGGCCTCCTCGGGCGTGGCCCAGCTGTCTCTGCACGGCTGTGCCATGCACGGGGGCTGTGAGCGCTGCCTCCTGGTCCGAGACCCCTTCTGCGCCTGGGACACATCGCGATCCCTCTGCACGGCCGTGCGAGCAGGGGACTCCCCACGGTGACCCCCCCCCCACCCTTCCCCTGACCACCCCTGTAGGATCAGCCGAGTTTTCGTTCATTAGTTGTGATGTGGCACTGGTGGTTGTGGTGGTGATGGGAGCGGTGGTGTTGGGGGAGGATCAGAAAAACACACCACAGTGAGCAGAGTGCCGGGCAGATACACCACATCGCAGTAACTGAATTCATGACACCGGGGTCTGTAAATTAATTAATCAAAATGAGTTTCTTTAAAGGCAAATTTCTTGAAACCAAGACAGCTGGACTTAAAAATAATTCTCCATTCAAATGTTAACCCCGTGCAATTAAAATAGCGATTCGGTTCATCTGCAATCATGCAACGTGTAGAATGTCTTTAGTTTTCATCTGTGAAAGCCAGGCAGAACAGGAAACATTTGTTTTTACTTTGGACGGCCAGGCGGTCCTTTATGTGGCGAAGTAGGGGTTGGGAGGGTGGGTCGGGAGGGTGGGGCTGGGTGCCCGCCCTTACAGTCGGGCATATTTGTGGAATACACCACGCCGCCGTTGACCCTGGCCATTGACCGAGCAACCCAACGTTCCTACCAGCTCCCTCCGCAGGAATGTGTTATAACTGAATGGGATGGTCGTAGTGTAGTGGTGCTGGTGGTGGTATTTTTGTGGTGTTACAAAGGGAATGCTGCCGAGTGATGCACCAACATTATTGTGAACATTTGTTGTTTTGCAGGAGCCTGCTGCAGAACCTGACGCATGAAGACGCCCAGGCTTGCGGTGGTGAGACCCCAAAATCCCCGCCTTGGGAATGCTAATCAGGGGAAATAAATAGATTCACAGTATATTTCACCCAAATAAATATAATCATTGTAAGTTTAATGTCTTTGATCATCAGCCATTGTCGATTCACTGCTGGATGAAGGCCTCCTCCCTGCACCTTCATCTCCCTCCTCCACATGAACTAATCTCGTAGCTCCATCTCCACGGTGGTGGTCACCTCTCATGCGTCCTCTCCGTTGGATTCCACTCTCCGTCGCCACTCTCTCGGAGGCCATCGCCGCGTCGGGTGATGTCCTGCCCAAGCCCGTTCGCCTTCGTTGCTTCTCATGGTCAACTCGTTCAGAATCAATGCGAATGTTCACTTATACTGCAGGAGGAATCCAATGAGTTGTTGGAAGATTTTTTTTCACGGATGTCCAGAAAGGGGGGCGGGGTCAGCAAGTTACGACAACAGACAATACGAAAATATATAGGCGTGCGAAGTAGCAAAAACGTAAGCAAGTCACTAAACAAATGAATCATGTATATGAGTACAAATTGCATAAGTATATAATTTCCTGCCGGAGACTAAATGCCAGCTTGGGAAAGGCAGAATAACAAAAACAGCATTCACCGATACTGTCCACTGATGAACATCCCAGAGTAATTCATCCTCTGTTGTTCAAAATGTTCAATCTGAAAGCGCGATGTTGACGGGTTTCTCATTCCACTGAACCCTGTCGCTTTGCAGGTGCAGAGGAAGAAGTGACCATCTTGGAGCGGCAGACAGGAAGCACGTGCAACAGCTATCACAAGGAGATGGTGACCGGGTGGATCTTTTTCGTCTTGTCCGCCTTGTCCGCCTTAGTGTTAGGTGTGCTGCTGTGCAGACAGCAGGCGTGCTTTGAGTGCGTTAAGTACGATCGCGCAGAGACGATGAAGACAGTCCCTGACGGTGACTCCAAATGCACGGCGCAGAATGGAAATACGGTGGCCGCGCTGAGCAAACCTTAGCCCGCGCCCAGTGTCCGCCGCCGTCTCTCATCATGCGTGTGACGAGGAGGCTTGAGCTGGTCGAGAAGGGTCTTTATTCTCAACGCCAACTCACACTTCCACTCGTCATCCAAAGCCAACCCCGAATTCTCCAACTCGGTCTCCTTTGTATTCTTGGGTCTTTTGGTAAAGTCACGTAGATAGGTTCAAAGAAAATAACAAAAAATTAAAAAAATAATAAAAAATAAAACTACGGCGTTTCGATCGCATCAAAAGAAGGGGACGAATGCTTGTGTTGCGATCAAAACGTCGTAGTTTTTTTTTTTACCTATCTACGTGACTTTACCGAAAAACCCAAGAATAGGAATTCCTGCAGTCACGAAAGCTTTAAGTCAAGATTCAGTCTCCTCTTATAGCCCGTCTCCCCACTATGCCGTCAATCACCTTCTCGTGTTTTTCCGCCCTTTTACCATCCTTCTCCGCACCAATCCAATCGGAGTGTCCTCCACTCTAGAGCCGGCCCTAGACCTTTGGGGGCCCTAAGCAAAATTTGGTTGGAGGCCCCTTTGATGTATGATTTTTTTCACCCCCGAGCTAGCAGTGACTCTAGGGGGCCCTCTGCTGGCCACGGGGCCCTTTGCAATTGCAAGGGTCGCTTAGTGACTGGGCCGGCTCTGCTCCACTCAATCGTCGGATTGCGTGTCGTGTACGGCAGTGCTTCAGTGACCCCTGACCCTTAACCCGTGGTTGTGCGGTGTTTGTGTGTGACGGTGGCAGACGCCGTGTCACCCTGCGGCAGCGACTGTGGCTGTTCGTACATTTTACGTAAGACGATCGCTCCTGCGGAAAAGTGTGACGCTTTATAAAATTATAATCGGTGTGCACGCTAGGGATACAACGCATCACGTAGTGCTGGCACGATATAATTTGTTGCACATGAGAGAGGGGGGGTGGCGTCTTTATTTTAAAATAAATTGCCCCCTTACCACCTTATATTAAATGTAAACTATACTTCTAGATTTGAATCTTTCGTCACTGCAAGGATTCATACTCTTAGGTTTTTTCGGCAAAGTCACGTAGGTAAAAATAAATAATAATAAATAAATAATGGGAATAATAATAGAAATAAAATAATACATCACGACGTTTCGGAGGTAACACAAGTCTCCGTCATCAGGTGGGACCGTCACAGCTGAATTTACTGTATTAGTACTGTATTAAGTACTGTATTAGTACTGTATTAAGTACTGTATTAATACAGTAAATTTAGCTGTGACGGTCCCACCTGATGACGGAGACTTGTGTTGCCTCCGAAACGTCGTGATTTATTATTATATTTCAATGATTATTAATATCATTTTATTGATTATTTTTTATTTCCGGCGGCCGGCCTACGCCGAGGTGTTTTGTTTATGAACAGGAATTTGTTTTACTTTCACCCCCCAAAGCCCCCCCCCTCTCCTCCTTTTATTGTTGTTGAAATTTTCTCCGATTGACACCGTGGGTGTGCTGCGCCGTCTCGCACGCGGATGGACGTCGGGCTCGCTCACGTAATTCGCAAGCTGCCCCACAAACGTTTGGTCGGCGTCGTGGTCCGAAGTTTCCAAAATCGAAAGCTGCCCGCAAACTCCTCAATTAGGATCATGCGGAGAAATCATCGCCCCCCCTCCCTCCTCCTGCTTACTGGCAGACCAAAGCCGACTTTGATTAATAATATTAACGTGTTTAAGCAAACAGATAGTCCACCGCTGGACTATCTAACTCATTTGAAGGCCAATGTAGACAAATTATCGAGGCTTCACCCCCCGTACGCAAGCGTACGCATTTGGGTTAACCCTCCCGCGCTCCATGCATACGTACTAAATGGATGGCCCCCTCATTGGGACCTTCCCGCTGAGTTCATGAATACAATCTCTGTCATCTACCGCGTTCAATAGATGCACAGTTACAACAAGTTAAACGCTTATGCTGCTCAGAATTTATATTGCTGCTCCAAGGCAAGAATTTCCAGGAGCCCTTTTTGTTGCCACCTTCGAACAAACACGATGCATCTTCTTGGTTTTTTCGGTAAAGTCACGTAGAAGGGAAGTAATAAAATAATAAAAATAAAACATAATAAAATAATTCTCACGACGTTTCGGCTACAACGCAAGCAGCCGTCTTATTTTATTACTTCCCTTCTACGTGACTTTACCGAAAAAACCAAGAAGATGAATTCCTGCAGTCACGAAAGCTTTAAATCGAAATTTAAACACGATGCATATTTATGCTTCGAAACTGGAGGCTTTTTTAAATATTTGTATAGGGTTTTTTTTATACACGTATTTTTTTTAAATATAATCAGTGTATAAAGTGACAATTATTTGCACTTGCATGTGTTTATAATGTCGGTTATATACCTCGAGAATCCTGCATTCTGTCCATTTCAGCACCGTCCTGAGTAGAGAAAAAACTCAATAATGTGAAGAGCCGAAATACACTGTGGTGAAGAGGAGGCCGGTGGGCCCTCCATAAATAACGGTCACGAAGCGGTCACTCAAAGACAGCCGCAGGTTGCCGACTGCTGCTCGAGAGCTCGTTCGAGCTTGAGGCCATTCTGCCAGCAGTGACAGGGCGTGAGCAATTGCAGGGCCGCGCCTTTACGTGGTCGCTGCTCGGACTGTTCGCTAAAAGCTCCTGCCACGAAACCGCCTGTTTGTAGCCATTTGAGGCCTGAACTTTTAGAAGTTAAATTATTCATTTGTGTTGTGTGTTTGTTCCCATGGTAAATGTCCCCATTTGTTTTTGTTATGTTTATTTCATTTCGATATGTTTTCCCTTTAAACTTGTAAATGTTTTCTTGCACGATGAATTGGCTGCTTATTTCTCAGTCGCAATGTCCTGTTTCGCACGGTTAGGCTTTGTATCTGTGTGTATGTTTCAGTAAGGTTTGCAATGTTGATTGATATATGCAGTTAATTATTATTGATCTTGGCCGGGAGACTCTATCCTCCTCTTCCCAAAGAATCGAATACCCCATCATGGGCTTAACCCTTGAGATGCCGTGTCCATAATATCCGGATTACAGATTAACTGTGATTGTGAAATAATGGAGAGAAAAAAATAAAATGATAGTCCATGCCCAGCCACAAATTTAAAGCCCCAGATACGGAGGTACTCGGTCCAGTAACACGCCAGAGAGTTGTGATGTTTGGCAAAATGTGGCAAGTTGAGGAATTACTGTTCACAGAGGAAATTGGGCATTTATCATTTAAAGAGGCAGATGGCAATTCCTGCGCGTAGTTTGGACTGGAGACCTCCGTTTAAAGTACTGGAAAGGAATACTGCTGTTGAGAGCCCGTGCACTCTTTTTGTAAGCCCGAAGAAGGACAGACGTGTTTAACTCCATCTCAGTGAACCTCTTATGCATAATAAAGGTGTTTGGTAAATCTGTCGTAACTCTCCACCACCCGACACAGCCAGTAAGGTTTGTCACGTAAACAAAACGTGTCAATTCGTTACTACCTCAGCCCACCGGTGGCTTTACTCTCCTACACACCGGTGGGCTGAAGTCGTAACTTATTGGCGTGTGTTTGTTTACGTGCGGTGGAGGATTACGACACATCTATACTTACGCGAGCTAACCCAAAAACCTGTATTACGAATAATTATTGGTCGCGAAAGTCTACGTGTTCAGCTGAACCTTTGATATTTCAGTGAACCGAGTTTTCCCTTTGACATTCCATTCATTCAATACGAACGAAAATAAATGTTGCTTCTCTTGCATTCGCGTTGCAAATAATTCTTCAGCGTGCATTTTTGTCTCCTCTCGAACTCGTGAGCGCTGCTGTGCCGATATCGGCCGCGCTTCTTGTCGCCGCCTCGTCTTCCAAAGACGTCCGGAGCACCGCGCACATCTTTTTAAAGAAGTCCCAACGTGGGAGTCGCCGGGTTCCTGGATCGGTTGCCTGCGGTGGTGGAAGCCAGTGGGGGCTCCAAGCGACGTTCGCACGAGACTCGCAGTGCATCGTGGGCTTCAAGGCCACGCTGTGGTTTTAATGGTAACGTCGTATTGAGGTGGCAGGCAATGTTAAAAATCACAAATTCAAAAAGATCCAACAACGGACCCTTAAAAAAATCTTACAGTGACATGTCCAAAGCAATGTATTCTCCCATGCATGTACAGCAAAGGGCAGCTCCTTACTGTGCATGTGTGGTGAGGATTTACGCTCTCCCACGTCACACAACAATATGAATGTTGAGTCTCTCGCTCAGACCATATTATCTCTGCGCTGTAACGGATAAGAAGACAAGTTAATTACCCAGGCGTCGGCAACAACAATAACAATTAGCCATTTGTTTCAAATTCGGAAGATAAAAACCCTTAATATTTCAAGAGCCGCAATGCAATGTGAATATCACACGGTGGGTCATTTTAGTTAACAAGATGTGTTTTTATTCCACATCCTCTCTCACATACACTGCAACATCCTGACATTCTGGACGGAATCACCAGTTGCATCGACGGTGCCAGGCACACCGGACTCACTAGAGCAGGCGCGGGGGGGGCTGAATAAAAATCGTCACGAGTCAGTACTTTCAAAGAGCCGCATGCTGCTCCTGAGCCGGAGGTTTGCCGAGCCTGCCGGTCGTAACCTCTCGCCAAATGTAACGCCACACGAGTGTTTCAAGTTTAATTTATTAGGTATAGCCCTGTGAGCCATTCGGCTCTTGAATCGGGTGCAACCGCAACAAACAAAAAAAACAAAACATGAACAAGAATACATCTTAAAGTGACTATGTGCAAACAGAAAATCCAAGAAAAGACAGCAAAATATTGTAGAAAAAGCACCGTACACCAACACTGTGTGCAAAAATCCCAGTGGGATGCAACTCAAACAACAACAACCACAAGACAACTTAGATTAAGGCCATCAGTCTAACTCTGCAGTGTTGCTGCCACTAACATCACTGAGACAGACGGAGCCTCGTCTCGTGGAGTCTCCCAGCTCCCTCGGGTCGCCCAGGCTCGCGGGGAGGCGCGACGTTTCGGGCTCCCACCCGACCTTCGCCGGCGACACGAAACCCCCAAATAAGCCAAAAAGAGTCTGAGAACATGCAAACTCTTCCATGGTTGTGGCGTTGTTTATGCACACGAGTGGAAGGTTGGCAGCAGCCTCCACGTGGTCCCACTGTTGTTGAGTGAGAAATCACGACTCCAAAAAATGTATGAATTTATTGCACAAATTATACGTAAATATCACTTCTTGTAAGTTACAATACTGTCTGTGCACAACAATTAAGGAACCGAGAGACCTTCAGAAGCAACCACGTGGTCGTTCGGCCGCAGAGAAAGGTAAGTAAAGGTCTGAGGAAGCTGTGGCCACCAAGTTTTGTTTTATTTTTGACTCAGCTCAGCCCTGGTATCAGCAACATCCTGCACGAGGTAACAATTGAACGTGATCTACATGGTGGTCGAGATGTCTTGTGACCCCCCCCCCCCCCCAATTAATTGACCCATCACATATTTTTTCCCTTTGCATATCAATGTCTGTTTTAAATAAGCCATTACTTTCAAAATGTTAAGTTTTAGAGAATTAAATGGGGGTCACAAAAACAAAACATCCGGACCACCCCGTACATCACAGCGGTCATTTCTCACGAAACAAAGACCGTAACGGTCGGTGGTTTCGTGCTCGCTTGAAGTAATCGTTTAAAGAAAAACTGAAAACGTGAAGTCGATATTCACGTATTTGTATTATTAGTATTACTGTGTTGACAGTGACATCCCTATTTTAGAGAGCGGTGTCAATCTACTGCTGGATGAAGGCTTCCCGATCAACTCCGTGACGTGCTGGTCACTGGACGGTAGCCTCGCCACGCCGGCTGGTGCGGGTTGGGTGACCCAGTACTGGTTGAGAGATAAAGAACCAACTAGTATGGATTCCTGCAATCACGAACACTTCAAATCAAAATTGCTTGAGATATTATCGGATATCTGGTGAATAGGTTCAGAGCACTGATATCCACTTTTCGGCCGCTCTCCCTTCGGTGCCGTACGTGAAACAAAAACTCAGAATTTACGGTGACATTCGGAATCCTTTGAATGTCCGCTTTTAATTCACGCGCACAATCGTTCTGCACAACTCCACCAATAGATGGCAGCATGTGGCAAGATAGACCCATTCTTCCCTCTCTCTGATGATTATCGGCACCCTGCGTCCGATATTTTCCCGACCCACGCGTACATCTGCCCCCCCTACACCAATTGTACCAAGTCGACAGATGCATGGCCGATGAGCGCAGAGCCACACATGAGGGTGTTTTGGCTCCGCGGGGCGAAGTTTCATCCGGACCCGTACCCCCGCCACGAATGCGGCTGACACTGCCCCAACGAATGGGCTGCAAGTTGAAATAAACTATGATACCAATCTGGCCACAAATGACAGCTCGACGAAGTGGGTTATCATGCGGAAATGTATAGCAGCCACTTACTCTAAACGCATGTTTCTAAATGTGGATGGAAAAAACCGAAGAGAGACACGCAAACTCCAACTGTACAGCAGGCGTCAAGGTCGAGATGAAACCCACGACTTCCTGCATACTACGCGAGGGAGCTAACATCTCCCCTATAACCACCGTGTTGCCCCCCCTCCCCCCCACCATATGAATGGCAGGGCTGGGTGGGCCCACGACCACGATGAGACCCCTCCAGCGCTGAAGAACGTCCGGCAGACACTCGGGTGCGAGCGGGGAATATTTACATTTTTGCGTAATCCAGTTTGTTCCCATTTGCAACACAAAACAACACATTCCATAAGTATTGCAATTGACCGAAAATCTCTATGCCGGTTTCATCCCGCGAAATGAGCCGAGTAGCATGTGAATGTCGTGCATTAGCGTCACATTTATACAACCAAGTATCCTATAAAACTGCGTCTACTGCCTTCAGTATTGCCATCGACTGAGTATTTATGAATACTGGCAAAAGTTTATGACAATGCTGTTTGTGTGGAAGGCCTGTCTTTAAAGTTCTTGTTTGAGGCTGCCTACCCACGTCTCGCTTGGCTAATGGTTTTCCTTGGCTATTGCCTGTTTACAAAATAATATGCCTTTCAAACCACGTGGCAATGTGACCCATGCAAAGGTTGAACTTGCCTGTACGTAATTGAGAGGCAAGACGACATTGCTTGACGTTCCAATGTAAATCGATTTGCCCACAATAATGTCCGCCTGCTGTGTGTTAGAAATATTTATATGAACCGCAATATAACCCCTTGGCCAGTGAGGGCCGTGACCTCCAGATTGTGCATTTAAAGGAGTTGGAGGCTGATGCAATTCTTTCACCGCTCACTGAGCACACGATTCATCATCACCACCTTCCGTGATTCATCCCGCATCCTCAAGCCACGGTCAATCCACTGCTGGATGAAGGCCTCGCACAGGCTGTAGGGAAATCTCTCGCGATCCTCCGAGGCACTGAAGCACCTACACACTCTATGGACGTCTTCTTAGACGCGCGTTCTATTAAACTATTTCAACTATTTTTGTTTTATTTTAACCAGGTAAGGCCCACTGAGCTATATGGTAGCTCTTTTTCAAAAGCGACCTGACTATCACAAATTATAACTCAACGGAGTGGCCTATCATTATGTGGAAATGTATAGCAGCCAAATCCTCTAAACGCGTGTTTCTAAATGTGGAGGGGAAAACCGGATGACCCGGAGAAAAATCCACGCGACCTTGGTGAGAACTTGCAAACTCCAGATATACAGCAGGCGTCAGGGTAGGAATCGAACCCACGACCTCCTCCATACCAGGCGAGGTAGTTAACATCTCGCCGACGTGGTACTTGGCTTCCACTCATTATTCCCTCCACAACCATGATTTTTCTGCCTAAACTTAAGATCTTTGCGCCAATTAATGAATTCACCAATTTCAGCTGATGTGTGACTCGCGTGTATTTAGTTAAATTCCCATTTTATATGATTCGATATTATTATTGTTATAAAGGACAACAAACCGGATTACGCGAGCGAGATAACAAACGATAAACCAACAAAAGGATCCTGCATTGGAGGGGTAGCACAATAACAAACAACATCTTAGCACGTTTCTCAATAACGCTCTTCATTGAGGGGCAAGGGCTCTTCCTCGTAGCAGAGAGAGAGGGCCAGACAGATCGAGCGATTCACAATTGAAGACTGCACTAATACACCATGGGTGCCCCGATAGAACGGATTCCTGAGTGGAATGGTGACCCTGCATATTTATAATTCTGCACGTAGCAGAGAGGGAGTCAATAATTGCGTGTCTAGGAATTGTGTCTGCTCGTCAGTGGGGTTGTGCGGATGTGGTTTACGGTTATCCCTGAGCTTTGAGTTTCCGTAAAGCTTGCGGGGCACAACCCCTGAACCGCATCCGCAGGACAAACCGTGGCAGCGGCTGATTTGGATACTTGATGCACACATGGAAAATTACAAACTCTCCCGTGTGCGATTGTGGTCACCCAGAACAGAACGATGGAACATACAACGACTCAATGTCCAATTCACAAATAATATACATTATTTTACGAGATAAGGCCCACTTAGCTATAGAGCTCTTTTTCAGAAGCGACCTGGCCACATATGATAGCTGAACGGAGTACCTTATCGTCACGTGGAAATGTAGAGCAACCAAATACTCTAAACGCATGTTTCTAAATGTGGAGGGAAGAAACCAGAGGACACGGAGAAAAATCCACACGACCACGGGAAGAGAGAGACACCGCAAACTCCAATTATACAGCAGGCGTCAGGGTCGGGATGGAACCCACGACCTCCTGCACACCGGGCGAGGTAGTCAACATCTCCGAGCCACCGTGGCGTCCCTGATGCTTCATCGAAGTTCAGGTTCATTTATTAGGTATAGCCCTGTGAGTCATTCGGCTCTTGAATCGGGTGCAACCGCAACAAACAAAAAACAAAAACATGAACAAGAAAACAACTTAATGTGCAAACAGAAAATCCAAGAAAAGACAGCAAAATATTGCAGAAAAAGCACCGTACACCAACGCTGTGTGCAAAAATCCCAGTGGGATGCAAGTCAAACAACAACCACAAGACAACTTAGATTAAGGCCATCAGTCTAACTCTGTACTACAACAAACAAACATGGCCAAACCAAAAAACTTTTCGAAAACCACCAAAATAAAGCCATAAAAGCAATGAAACAGTGATCATAGGAACTGTGACCGAATCTTCACAATAAACGACGTCAACAACATGTACCACCAAAACCCTGTAGCCATAACTGGCTGCATGACTAACTCCACAGCAGCAGGAGCATCAGTCGGAGTATCAACATTTTTCAATGCACCTTTAAGATCAGCACACTAAATCAAAACACAGATCATACTTTGCAGCGATCATCCGGAGCGAAACATTGTATTTTAGGCCACTGAATAGCAGTGGCAGCTAGGGGTGTACAACTCCTCTAGAGCAGTTTTGAAGTGAGGCGCCACTCCGCGACTCATGACGCAATTGCCTGGCTCAACCACCTCAATGTCGAATTATAGCTGTCGCCCCACAGGTTGGTCCAGATCTCCTGTAACCCACATTGAATTGACCGCTAACATTTTTGTTTCCTTTGCTTATTCATGTATGTTTTCCCACTGATTTGTATGCAAATATGTTAAGTTTTAGTTCAATCGGGGGGGTGGGGGGGTCACAAGTCATTTGGCCCACCCTGTACATCAACGTCAGCCGTACAAAGAAGATCACCAAAATCTATAGATTTACACCCAGACCCATAGATTCACACTGAAACCCATAGATTGACACCCAGACCCATAGATTCACACGAGACCCCTAGATTGACACCCAGACCCATAGATTCACACGAGACCCATAGATTGACACCCAGACCCATAGATTCACACTGAAACCCATAGACTGACACACAGAACCAGAGATTCACTCTGAAACCCATAGATTGACACCCAGACCCATAGATTCACACGAGTCCAATAGATTTACACCCAGACCCATAGATTTACACCCAGACCCATAGATTCACACTGAAACCCATAGATTGACACCCAGACCCATAGATTCACACGAGACCCATATATTGACACCCAGACCCATAGATTCACACTGAAACCCATAGATTGACACACAGACCCATAGATTCACACTGAAACCCATAGATTGACACCCAGACCCATATATTCACACGAGACCCATAGATTGACACCCAGACCCATAGATTCACACTGAAAACCAGAGATTTACACTGAGACCCTTCGACTCGCACAGATCTATGTGAGGGTGGCATCATCACAGCGATACACTCCATAACGCAATTGTCTTGCATTATAGTCGTAGCTCTACATCAACGTGAGCCATACGAAAAAAACAATGTGCCACTGTAACACCGGTGATTTTGTATAAGCGCCACTAATGGGGACACGCGCTGCCCATGCGTCTGTGGGCTCGGCAGCACAGAAAGGAAAGCACCTCAAAGGTGCAATTACGTGCTTATGAGATGGTTGGTAAAGGTATTGTATCATACGTTGTGCAACGCTGGCCTGGTTGGTGCCACTAAAGACTCCACGTTTGGCGTATTTAAGTATGATCCGTTCGGTCCCCTAATTCTTGTTTTCGAAGTTGTTGAGCCTCTAAAATAAAAGCAACGTTTCGTGAATTAGAGATGTGACGATAGAACGCACGCTGGCAATGTTGTTGCACATCTTGGAACCATCTCATGAATTCGCATTTTCGTGACCTGACATGAAAGTTTAGCAACGTTAATGGAAGTGACATGATCATTTAAACAATTTGCATTCCGAACTTATTTTTGCGGCGCATACGTTTACCTTTTTAAAACGTCCGTGTGAGTTTAACACGTAGGCTTTCGCGACAAATATTATCCGCAATAGAGGTTTTTTTGGGGTTAGATCGCTTAAATATAAATGTGTCGTTAAACCCGCCACCACCATGTCAGTGTGAATACGTAGCGTTGTAAATTAATTGTAATTCAACTGCAGTTTACCGTTATATTTATTTGAAAACCACTCCAGCCTCCTCTCGACCACCTCTACAATCATCGCTTCAATCTCTACAGTCGATCCTAATAACTGGCCTTGGAGTTGCTCACCATCTGATCAACGTGATCACGAACTTTATCATGAACTTGTCCATGAACTTGATGATGTAAAGCACCATAACCAACGTGCCCAAAGGAGATGGTCTCCAATTCGTGTATACTGGCCGCTGTGATGTATGCACACATCAGAAAAAAAGTGGTACTAATTAATACAACATAAAACAACATAAGGTGTGTACCGAATTTATTGCACTTGTGGCAAATGCTATGTTGGACAAACAGGACGAAAGATCAGCACGAGACTAAAATAACACCAAAAAATATTAAATACTCCCAAATACAACTGCCAGTAGTAGCAGAACACGCGTGCCAACAAGGACACTCAATTAATTTTGATAATGTTGAAGTTCTGTGCAAAACTAGTTGCTGTTGGCCAAAACTAATTATATAATCTATCGAAATTGAAATAAATGAAAACAATTTAACCGTTCGGATCGCTATCAACTTAGTGCTGCGTGGAAGCGAATAATCGAATAATACATTGTTTAAATGCATGCCTATACAGCGACCATACTTCAATAGGGAATACCGTTGGTACGGCTATTTTAGTACACAATGGACAGGATGGACAAGATCAATGGGCAAGGCATAATGCACATGCATAATGTACGTTGACTCATTAATCTCCCATTTTGCGCACCACATCTACGGCTCTATAATAGGAAAGAAAAAGGTGGACTTCTCCACAAATCTGGTTGTCGCCTGATGAAGCTAGTTGTAATTACTGGCGAAACGTCGTACTCAGATTGTACATATTGTAGCTTGGCTCTCCAACACACCGGTGTTGCTGTACTCGTGACGAATTGGCACGTTCTCTTTACGTGACAACCCTTACTAGTTGGCTGTGTCGGGTGGTGGCGGGTTTAACGACACATTTATATTTTTACGCGATCTAACCCATAAACATTTTTACGTATAAAACAAGCTGAAACATGTGCAAAGAAGCATGGACGGGTGCAATACATGGACTCGCAGGAAGAGACGTGGGGACAGAGAACAAAGACGAGTTCGAGACGTCGCCTCGACTGCTTAGAAAAGTAAGTCGAGTTGGGCAGAGCGCGTCGTTCGATGGGGCGAGGGTCGATGGTCGATACTAAGAAGAGAACGGCGGCTACCAAAAGGATGAAACGCGCCCGAAAGGACGTCAGCCGAGGAGATGGAGCGACGAGCCCGCCTCGTGAGAAAGGAGCTGGGGGGATCGTGACATCGCAGAGGCGTGAGAGATGGCAACGGCTTGGAAAGGCCTTGTTCGTGTATGGATGTCGAGCTTCTTTCGCACAGTACGTAGCCAGCAGTGCTAATCGGAGGTGCGGTGGAATCGGAGGTGCCTTCATTCAACAGTGGATAGATCGTGGCTGGTGACGACGATGACATTGTTACCCAATCAATAATCCTGTAGACAACACAAACATACCATGGCAATATGCATGTATCCCTCCGCAATGCAATTGAATAAAAAAACAAGTAAGCGGTGTGCAGGCACAGCGTCGAAAGTGCTTCTCGTCAAGACAATCTGCAGACAATGAAAATTCCTGCACCGCAGTTGAAACACTGCCGGCAATCAACTCGGTAACCACATCCAGACATCGCCCCTTTAAGCACGCCGTGTCCTCTGATGGAACAAAACACCTGGGCACGCCAACAAAGTGAAATCAGAAGCGGCCAGCCCGGGGGCCCCCAGTGCCCCCCATCCACACGCGGTCCTCTTCGGTGACGTCGCCGGACAACGGCTCTCACTGGAACGACTCTGTCACTCGTTCACCCCCTTTGGTCCGCCGCATTCCGCTGGATTGGGTTCAAACAGAGAGTGGCGTCGCAGTATCCCGAAGCGGGGCGCGGGGTGGGGTGGTTTGTGGTTGTTCCCGTTCGTTAATCGTGCGTTAGTCGAGCCGTGGAAGCGCCCTGCGTGTGCGCGCGTGCGCCTAATGGTGTCAACAAAGTTGATTTGTGGGCCATCTCGTCGGAGGTTATCTGGGTTCATCGCAAAGTTTGTGATGATTGAGGGGTATGTTGTGCTCATTTAAGCTGTTGGGGCGTGGGGGTGGTTGTTAAATGTGTTTTGCTTTGAGTTAAAATCACAACGCTTATCCCCTAACTATAGGTCACGTTTGAGTAAAAACGTCCTCCTCAAACGAGGAGGTGGTCTGGTGGCTGAGAGGAGGTGGCCTTGAACCGTAAAAAGCCTGGGCTTGACTCCAGACAGCCGTCCGTGATCGAACCCAGTTTGAAAGTGCAGTGAGTTCACGGTCTCAGCACAGTCGCCAATGACTGATGCACACACAACAACAACCGCCATTCGCCACTAAGTGGCGGTGACGTCACCACGACGCTTGTGCCAGGCCATGTGCACCTTGAGGCCACGTGAAGTGTCGAACGCCCGCTGGCAGGAGGTCACGGGGCAGACCCAGCAGGTGCCACGGGTCGACTGACTGAGATGACCGAGATGACTGGCTGATGCACCACCTGTGCGCCCTACTGTGCCAACTCGCTGTGCTTAAGCCACCCGGCGCTCCGCTCGTTGTGAGCACATTACACACAAACACACAAACACACAAACACACACAAACACACAAACACACAAACACACACAAACACACAAACACACAAACACACAAACACATGGGGGCGGGGTGACTGTCATGCAAAGCGGGTGGGAAAGAGCAGCATGGAAGTTTAAGGGTTCCCTTTTGATGCCCGCGTTCGTTGGACATCAGGACGATGAGTTATAAACTGCTCTCAGAGTCTCGTGCCGTGATGCCGAGAACACAGCCTGGATACAATTTTTGGAAGCCACGAAACATTGTATTTGTTTTATTTTAAAGATTCTCTCAATAAAGTCAGCCGGATCATTTGGCTGCAAGCTACCTGGCTTGTGAATGAGGCAATGGGTGGGTATACAAGCACGTTACAATCGCACACAGATGCGGCTGCTGGCAGGATTAACATGTGTGTAACGATGTCCACGACGGCTATTTTGGTTCAGGGCAGCGGTGGTGGCTACACACGTGGCCTGAAATCCAGCGCTGGTGGAGGCAAGCATCAGCGAGGGTTGGTGGGTCACAGACAGATGGTGTGAAACTCCCTTCCCGTGGGCGTCGAGGAGGAGATGTACCCCGGCTCGCCAGGAGAAAGCGATAAAGCAAGGTGCAGATGAAAACCATCTGCTCCTTCTCAATGGGATAGTGTGTTGCCCATTTACACACGTGGGTTTTCTCCAGGTCCTCTGGTTTCCGCCCACATGTGATAAACACTCGTGAATTTGGCGAAAACATATTCATATAGCGAGGTCTGCAGATCTTAGGCAATTTTTTTCGCCAGCTTACCGCCTGGCTGCTACATTCCAGCTTGGTTCTGTGGTTCCTCGGCGATTGGGAGATGCACTTGACATGAACGACGACGCTATATAAACCTACGCATTCGGATTACTGAAGTAAATAAATGCACTGAGTTGATTTGTGGGTGTTGGCTTCTTTTCTTCTGCTGTTTCCGCTGTCTGAAATCACTTAATCCTGCTGTCCATCCTTCCATTACTTTCATAGTGATCGTTACCTATCAATAGATGTCAATCTACACCACAGACAACCCCATTTCTCAATAACATTACATATGGGATGTGCACCACAATTTCTAGTTCATCCAACAAAAAAATCCCCAAAAATCAGGACTCGATCCAAATTTGGGATTTTTCCCCGAAAAATAATATCACTTCCCATCAGACGATGTCGCTTTTAACACAAACAAGCGGTGAAATGTCGTACCATGTAAGCACAGCACTCCGAAAAAAAGATCGTAAATTGCCTGTAAATTTAGAAATCCCTGAAATGTTTAAATAATGTATTCACAGATTTACAACCCATCCGAACACTCCATTAGCATGGTTGGCTATGTACGATGCGAAAGAAGTTAAACATAATACTCATACTTGTACATCATAGCACCTCCTTTGCGAGTTCCAAAACATGAGAATAAGTTTTCCCCTTAGTTGGCGTCCTCTGGTCTAACACCGTTTGAGACGAGGCTCCAAAGAAAGTTGTCTCTGGTGTTGACCGATCCGTTTAAAAGACAATGCATATATTATCAGAGTATGTTTTTTTGTTGCAATCTGACCACAAGTATTGTGGTTAATACAAACATGATTCCTTGTAAGAGGTTTCAGTTTGGTGTTTAAACATCTTGACACCTGTTTTGTTGCCATAAAAAAGGGGGAAACCTATTGTCACTCATACTTTTATTTTATCCAGCGTCATTCTTTCTAATAACATCCCATAACTCTGTCCGTTAATTTTATATATATATGAGGGACCAAATCGCATATAAGGAACTACCCAGCAAATTAAAATCAATAAACAAATTAAGAAATGGCACGAAAACAAAAAGCAAAGACAAAGATCCTCCATATAACCTTAACCTGTTGGGGAAAGTTCTGTTAGCGAGCACCTATGAAGGCCGGCACGGCACACGAGGAGGTGGGTGGCCAGCACCACGCCCGGCCGCCTTCGTCTCCCCAGTGGCGATGTTTACACACCGCACCAGGTACTCATTTAAGGCTGAGTCGAACTAGGGGAGGGCACCAGGGCCGGTTCAGATAATCGTCACTGGTGTTGACCGTGAGCGGGAATCGAACTCGGGTCCGCTGGGTTCGTAGGGCAGCATAGCGCTAACCACTACAAATTAAGAAATGGCACCAAAGCAAAAAGCACATTGCACACATACAACCAATTTCACCCGAAATGCAGCAACCGATTCTTCCAGACCTCCAAAACTTAGCGGGCATTGAGCCTGGTTGGATGGGTGACCACCACGCTCATAAAGACGGCGCTGTTGGCCTTGCGAGTAGCAAGAGGGCTCTCACGTGCCCCCTCTGGCGGAGGCCATTTCGTCCGCAGTGGTGGGAGCGAGCAATTGCATGGCTGCCATTTTACCTTGCCCGTATACTTGCCATATACTCAGCTGTTGACAATTATGCTTATTCGCCAAGAGATGGGGAGAGATGGCCCGGTGGTATTGCGCACTTCACCGTGAACCCGGTGACCTAAGTTTGATTTCCAACCACGGTTCACGTCAACGAAGAGTCAGATCTGTACCGGTTCCCCCCACCCCACCCCATCACTTCACCAACGCCCACTACCTAGTAGGCCTCGGCAAGGTAAGGTAAAAGGTCAAATCAACGAGCCTACCTTTACCCTAACTTTTACCCTTACCACAATACAATCACTCTACCCTTACCTTTTGCCCTTTAGCAAGGTAAGGTAAAAGGTAAAAGGTCAAAAGCAACAAGCCTACCTTTACCCTACCTTTTACCCTTACCCCATACAAATTACCCAATTACGGGGTAATTACTGGGGTACTACTACACATGAACAAGGTTTAAAACGGTAAATGCTAGGTAGAGCGCTTTATTCATATATAATACTCTCGATGATTCCCATTTTAAATAGAGGCCACAGACTGCACCACGGAGCTTTTAGCGAGCGGTAAGCAAGGTGTTTACCGGGTAATTCTTCCACGCTACCTTTACTCTACCCTTTACCTTACCCCGTGGCATGTCGACACCTTTACCTTTACCCTTTTACCCGGTAAAAATGGTAAATTACCTTACCTTTCCGAAGCCTACTACCTTGCGTGGTGAAGTATGTTCAAACATAACCGACACGTGTGAGGAGGGGACCTTGATCCAGCAGCGAGGTCGGAAAGGGCTGTAAATCCCTCAAATATGATCCTTATTATTATTCCACTGATAAAACGTGCACATATATACACATCTCCTGGATCTGCACGTATGTGGGCAGTTTGGGCGACAGTGGGCAATGCTGTTTGTGGCGCTGTTTTGTGGGAGTGCGTCTCTGGGCCGTACCGGGACATCGTGGCCAATAGCCCATGACTCACGCGTGTGGAAATTCACAAATTGCGTGCCTTTTGTTTTTTATTAGTGGGCATTATTTGCAGCCTCGCGTTGTATATTTAAACACACAATGTTACGATCTTCCACGCCAGAGCACCTGACTCACCGTCAGAAGGACATTGCGTCAAACCCTAGGCGTGGGGGGGGGGGTTAACGCGACCTATCATCCTAATAAAGTGAAACCCCACGCAGGCCTGGCTCCATCTCCTCCCTGATGAGAGTTGAGGCCAGTAAAGCTGGTGCGTGCGTGGGGGGGAGGGTGCGACCGGACTAGGTGCGATGCATAAGAACATCACAGCTAAGGAGACAAAGGCGGCCGGGCGTGGTGCTGGCCAACCACTCCCTCGTGTGCCCTTCTGGCCTTCAGAGGTGCTCGCTAACAGCACTTGCCCCAACAGTATGTTGTGTCTATACGGGGGGTCTTTGTCTTTGGTGCGACCCTATCAGTTTCACCGTTCAAGGGAGAAAACTTGGGTGGTGCCACAGGGACACTGGGTAGGGCAGGGCCCACCACTGGCGCTGGCCCTGTCACCTCTTGCTGCAGGAAAGGCGACAGTGGGTGGTGTGTGTGGGGGTTGTTTTTCCTGCTATCGAGAGGATGGTTCGTGCTACAGCAATTTGGAATTTCCCTCCGCTCGCTCGGAGACATCGGTGTCGATGGACGCCGCTCTGATGCTCGTTCGAGTGTGGCGAAGCAGCGGGCTCCATCCAGGAGTGAGACATTTCCTTTCCACCGCCACAATATTTGTCTGCATCACCAGCAATGGGGACAGCTGGACCGACGCTGGCCCTCTCCCACTGCCCTGGAACGCACTGACCAACTTGGCGAAGTATGGTCATACAACCCCCACGACAGACACACCTTGACGAGTGTGATTTTATATTTTACTTCTTCCACCAGGAGCGCCACACTGAGTCGTCGGACTTTTGTCAGGAGGGTCTCTGGATTGGGATTTTTTGTTTGTTTGTTTGTTAAATGTTTTCAGCCAATGACTGAGCGAGTGTTTGTACGAGTGGGAGGAAACCGGAGATAAGCAACTCACCGCTGAGCGAGCAATGATATATCTCCGTACAGATGGAACGAGATGGCGATTGGTCCACTTGCTGCACTGCATTCTCCCGGCGAGCCAGGTTTTGGCACCTCGATGCCCCGAGGGAAGGGAGTTTCACAACGTGCATGTGGTGATCCACCAACTCTCACTGCCTTCAGCGCTGGATGTGAGGGCATGGTATGTTGCACTTCTTTCGCGTTGTACAAGGCCAACCGCGCTAATCGGATGTTGCGAGGGGAAGACAACACACTAAACACAAGAAGCAGTTCGAAAGAAGTGAGCTTTCAGTCGAGATTTACAAGTGCACAGCTCCAGTGGCTTCCTAATATCGGAGGGAAGAGCGTTCCAGACGGCCGCAGAAGCGCATCTGAATGCACCCGATGCGGTGACCGTCTTTGTTCGATGGCGAGCCAAAAGGCACGTGTCCCGTGGCCACCACCACCACCACCACACGGGTTTTTGTGATTGGCGTCCAACCAGATCGTGGTCTTCCTCTTCTCCGAGCATCTTCCAGTGTCCATTGCTTCGTCACCATCCTCTGCAGCCGGTCACCATTACACCCTGGTCACCATTACACCCTGGTCACCACCACACCTTGGTCACCGTTCACGCCCTGGTCACCGTTGACACCCTGGTCACCAGGTTGTGTGGTGTGCACAAGCACGCGTGCACGCACGTGGCACGCAAACGCACAGATGGGAGCGAAGCCTAAAAGACGCGTCCCTCTGGAAATGATTCTCGAGACTCTGAAGGCTTTCCTGGATAATAGAGGGCAATAAAGCCATCCAAGTGTCGCGTTCGATGCGACTCGTGGATTTCCACCGCGAGGCAGGGAGCACACACTCCTCTGTGACGTCATAAAACGTTGTAGGTGTTTGTTTCGTGAGCTTCACATTTGCCTCTGCTCTTCGTGAAGTTACGTTTCGATATCTGTTCGTGCGTGCGATGTAAAAAAAACTCATTTTGCTTTAAGGATCTTGAAAGACAACGTGAAGCACGAAGAGGTTGCTTCTGTTCTGTTTCTGCAATTAGTTGCATGGGGTCGGAGAGTGACGGGTTTTGGTGATAGCAGTTGTGTGTAACTTAGCTGATGAAAATACTTTCGAAATAAACAAATAAAAACGTTTTCAATAAATGTTATCGGTATATAATATAGTGTGGGGTATGAGTGGTGGTACTGTGGTTAGTTTGACTGCACGACGAGATCGGCGACCCGAGTGTTATTCCCAGCCACGGCTAACATTAGTGGCGAGTGATATCAGCACCGGTCCTCGGCACCCCCTTCACCAAACCCGCGCTGACCAAGGCGGTGAAGTATGGTCAAATCGGACCGACACGGTGTGGGGAGTCATCCTTCCGGCAGTGGGCTGTCGACGAAGACAATGCAAAATGTGAGCAAACGCCAAAATGTCAAATGTTTCAAAACCTTAACAAATTGTCCCGCGTTGCACGCCAAAGTAAGAAAAGTCGTTTTGAAAATGACATCTTCAAGGTACTGATATTCTCCTCATTACAGCCGCGCACTGAACTCCACCGTGTCGTCTCGCGCCTCGATCTCGATGTGCTGGCGAGTGTCTGCGTTGAGTGCTGACACACACCATCTCGCATCTGGCTTGCGTTTGCCAAGGAATCCCAAGCCTTCATTCCATTTCCTTTCGTACCAGGCTTGGAATTAAACAGCGATCCTGCATGTGAGGAAAGACAAAGATCCACACGTGCGTTCCACAGGGCCCTTCTGCGTTAGTCCGTCTCCCTGCCACTCACTCTCTCGCAAACCTCCTCCTCCACACTGCCCTTTCATCTTGTTGTTTTTAAATATCTCCTCATGTCTCTGCAAACTCATCGCGAGTGCGCACGTACCATTTCTGTTCCGGTAAGAGCGAATTACAGAAAATTAATTCGGATTATTTATAGTACGTAATAGTTGTGGGCAGTGTGAGTCTGAAGACATCACCTAAGGCTTCTTCGGGGAAATGTTTACAGACTGTTTTTCGTTTTGTGTTAAAAAAACTAGGAAGCACCTGTCAGAATGTTTTTTTTAAGTAGAGCCCATTACACAAATTACAATACATCATCATATTACACGTGACAGAAATGTAACGAGACATTTGAGTTCTGAAGAGAAAACTCCGGTGCACGATTCCATCGCTTCCCGAAACTGCATCCACGTTCTGTTCATGGGTGTAGGTCCATATGGTCGTGGAACGGTGGTGCAGTGTTTAGCACAGGTGCAACCCCCCCCCCCCCCCCCCACAGTCAATGTGAGTGACAGCTGAACCCGTCCAAGGCCATCGCTTGATCAACCCGCACCGACCAGCAGCGACTGAGCGATGGGTCAAACTACCCCCATGATCGACGTTGCACGGAGAGGGCTTTGTCGTCCGGCAGTAGATTGACAACCACCGTGCGAGGTGTGGCGCAAGTATCGAGAGATGCGTACGATGTGCACTGTCGGCTACGTACGGTGCGAAAGAAGCTCGGCGTGCGTGCGGCTCGCACAAACGCACGCGCGAAGTGAATTAACAATGAAACGCACGCGCCGAATTCGCGCGCTCGCGCTGTGAATCATGCGGCCGTCTTAGTGCAGCTTCAATTGCACAGAATTATTGCTGACAATTAAAATGCGCCTATTACGGGGCGTGCCCTCTCGCCTCCGCACACCACCAAGGCCCCCATCGGAGTGGTCGAGGCGTCCTCCTGCTTTGCCTCTCGTGCGTGGTTTGACGTGGGCCGAACGGTAGCGTCGGTTCGCTGCGCTTGGGGGGGGGGGGGGGCTCCGGCTGCCCTGGTTAATAACTGCGGGGGCTGCACATGTTAAGGGTCGTCCATAAATGACGATGTTTTACCCCTCCCCCCTCGTCACAAAAAGTCAGACCCCCTCTCAAATATGACGTTACAAAGCTCTGCCCCCCCCCCCCCCAAAACCATATTTCCATTTTGAAAATAAAACATGCTTCAAATCGCTTTAAACTATTGTCATCGTAGTGCGTATTTAATGTGGCGCTGCACTCTGATGTTGTAGGAGTGTTGTTATAACAATTAGTGTTGTTATAACAATTCTATATTTTTTGATTTAAAGCTTTCGTGACTGCAGGGATTCATATTCTTGGTTTTTTCGGTAAAGTCACGTAGAAGGGAAATAATAAAATAATAAAAATTAAACATAATACAATTTTCACAAAGCAGCCGTCCTCAGGTGAAGAAGAGAGCTGTCGCTGTCTTTCCGACAGCTCTGTTCTTCACCTGAGGACGGCTGCTTGCGTTGTGGCCGAAACGTCGTGAGAATTGTATTATGTTTTATTTTTATTATTTTATTATTTCCATTCTACGTGACTTTACCGAAAGAACCAAGAATATGAATTCTATATTTAATTAAAGTTGCGCATTTTTCAACCCCCCCCCCCCCGTCACACATCATCACAAATGTCTGACCCCCCCCCCCCTCCAGGTGCGTGACGTCATTTATGGACGGCCCCTTACCTATAAAAACTCTGCGCCGTCCGCTTCACAGTCGACGTTAAAGACCCCCCCCCCCCCCCGTGACGTCGCTCTAAAAAGAGCGGGAAAGTTGTGCGCCACGGTCCAAACGTGAAGATTTACACCGCAAATTACCTATTTGGGTAGAGCCACGTAGCCACATCGCCCCCTACTGGACAACTCCTGCCCGACTGTAATCGCCCGTGAACGCAGCGCCTGCGTCGTAGCCTCGGGGCTACACGAATGGCACCGATACCAAACGTCGCACAGGTTGGATGTATTGCGGCAGAAGGGAGGCAGCGTGGTCGATATAGTTTTCTCGTGGGTTCCATCTGCAGATCGGTTTAATTTGGTGAAACTTCGCACACATTTGGAAAGGGCTGACCGTATGGCCACATAATGTAATATCATATGTATATATATTTATGGGGAGTTTTTTTTTCTTCCTCAGGATAAAGTGTAATGTTACTCTTGAAAATGATCCTCAGCGAGGATTAGATGCACATCGCCGTGACACATGGCGGACACCCCCCCCCCCCCCCCGAACAGTCAAACCATGTGGCTTTGTCCCTAACACAGGCTCACTTAGTGCGCGGTCATGCCCGCCTGTCATTAGCACCATAATCCGTCATCTCTGTGAAAAGTTTACCACAACCTGAAAGACCATTAATATAATCGCATAACGTACTTTATAGCGCGCCTACCGCATGCATCGTTTATATGAATGCCTTGGGTTGGGCGCGGGTGTTTGGCGTGATGCCACTTCGCAAGTCCTCGTGGTTCTGCGGTGGATTTTTTGGATGCGTTTCGGAACGGGTTGTACATGCGTGTTTGTTTAGAGTGAAGGCTGCCGTTCTGCTTCCCGTGCTGGGAGCCAATTGTTCTCTGATGTGTATTGTACTGCACTGCCAGTTGTGCGGAACCAGTTCAGCATCTGCAGCAGAATCCGGCATGTGGAGCAAAACGTCGGACAATTGTGTATTTCAGTGGCTTTACATGTACCTTGGTTAGAATTGCAATGGCTCTGCAAGTGTTTGAATTATCCACGCACGAGTCAACGTCTCCCTTCGACGGACTCAAGTTTGTTTCCCAATGTTTCCGTGGTTTGTTTCTCAGCCGTCTGTGAGCTGTGGCGCAGTTTGTCTGTTTGTTTGTTCTTTTCAGTTCGTCGCAGATAATGGCAATTGGTCTTCGGTCACGTAAAACAGGAAGACTCACAAATGGGTGTTTCTTTTTTCTAGCCTGCGGATATCTCGCTAATAAATATTTTGCTTGTAGTAAATGCATTTAGACGAAGCCGGCTCGGCCATTAGGGGCGCACACCAGCAACAGCTGATTACATGTGAACGGGAGCTCCTAACCGAGGGTTAAAATGACTCTGCCGTGGGGATGTCCTCTTTCCACGCTCGCACGTATCGCTCCTTTTACAGCAGTGGTTTTTAACCTTTACTGCAGCCTTGCACCCCTTTCGTTCTCAATCGTAAAAAAACGTGTAATATGAATACATAGGCTTGATGAAACAGAGGAGTTGTACTTTCGTGCCCGCGCTTCATTTGTGTTTCGATTATATTGGTAGGAACCTCCTGGTTACACCAGCCCACAGGGGATTATTGTGTCCGTCCGTCGTGCATCCAAAAATGGGAGGAGTGTGGCTGGGTGGAGAGGGGAGGATGGGGAGGGGCTGGGTGGGGAGGGGAGGGTGGGGAGGGGCTGGGTGGGGAGGGTGGGGAGGGGCTGGGTGGGAAGGGTGGGGCTGGGTGGGGGGTGGGAGGGGTGGGGCTGGGTGGGGAGGGGCTGGTCACCCCGTGGTGCCCTTATAAAACTCAACGTTTAACCTACTCACGCCGGCTTGTGCCCGCCCTCACAGTCGGCCATATTTGCGGAATACACCACGCCGCCGTTGACCCTGGCCATTGACCGAGCAACCCAACGTTCCTACCAGCTCCCTCCGCAGGAATGTGTTTTACCTTCTAGAAAAAGCTGCCACGTCTCGCACCCCCAGAAAGGGCATCCCACACCCCGCGGGGATGCAGCGTGCACCCCCAGGTTAAGAGCCACTGGTTTTACAGCATACGGCTGATGAATGCATGGGTGTTGGAATTTATCTCCAAAAAATAATGTCGTGCATTTTTATACACAGGATGCGGAAAGTACTGTTTTGTTGTTGTACCGTCTTCTTGAGTAATTACACTCCAGTGGACTCCCGGGATGCTGCAGGTTTGAGCCAAATAGGCTGGGGTTCAGTTGGTGAGGAGACTTCGTGCGGACCCTGTCTCAGCTTGAGGTCCGTATTGTCCTGACTATTCGCTTGGCAGTGACGACAGCCATGCGCGCAGCCCTTCGAGACCTCCGCTCCACGAACGGGCGCACACGACAATCGTTAAAGGGTCATTTCGGAATAGTGCATTTCTCAGAACTCATCATCATCATCATCTCGATCCGTAGGGCAGATAGCCCGTAAATGTCCACTGCAGATGTCGTCATTTATTTCCACTTTCCTCTCTGTCTTGTGCCAATGTGCTCAAGTAGTGGCCACGTCTTTCTGGCACCGATCTCTTACGGTGTCGTTGTCAAGAAATTCTCTCTGAGGCCTTCCTCTCTTTCCGGTTCCTTCCATTTTTCCAAACAACAACAACAACAACTACACACGTTTTATTGTCCTGTTGTCGTCCATCTCTGAAGTACAGTAGTTCATAACATTACAAAAAATTTAACTTCAAGCCATCATCATCTGCCATGCTCAATCCACTGCTAAATGAAGGCATCCACCAGCCATTTTTTTACGTTTTTCATTCCACCCAGCAGACACGCACCTCCGATTAGCACGGTTGGCTACGTACGGTGCGAAAGAAGTTCAACGTACATACATACATACACACACGCGAACTGTGCCTCTCCAGGAGGTGGAGAGTCTGGCTCGGGGCGATGAATCGCAGTGCTACATCGTA
The DNA here is from genome assembly GCF_965212315.1 of Lampetra planeri. Classification (NCBI taxonomy): domain Eukaryota; kingdom Metazoa; phylum Chordata; class Hyperoartia; order Petromyzontiformes; family Petromyzontidae; genus Lampetra; species Lampetra planeri. Next base: position 1,332,852 of record NC_136145.1, on the reverse strand, counting down.
GGACATTCGAAATGGTGGCCCATCGATGGCTAAGCAACTGCTATGACATATTTGCCATCAAACTGTGACAGAAAGTGTCGTGATATCCTGTAACGCATGCGAGCGAATCAGCACGGAGTTCAGTCCGCACGCTCTCGACCCAATGACCCACCAGCCACTGTGGGCTGACCCACGTGACTTGATCGAGCTAACAACAGCACCGCCACAGGTGCAACGACTGTGGGAATAGAAAAACGTGACTCTAATTGTAAACAAAGGTATGCTCCCGCGTGCAAGTTCATGAACCCAATAGCAGCACATGATGAATGGAACAACGCTGATAATAACAACAGCGAAACCACGTGACATTGTGAACGAAGGTGCGTTACCTGAATTATTTACAGTGATTAATGACATGCCGCGCTTATCCATACTACCTTACGATGCACCGCTTCGACAAGGACAAGTTCCCACTATGCACACCTCACAGTCATTAACAGTGTTTACCAAACTCACATTTTTCCAGATTTGGCCATTACACGTCTATTTACTTTACTTAAATTTGTACAAAAACACGGTCCTGTTTATTTATTTTGACACATTCAAATGTAGAACAATTTCGAATATGTGTTCCATTGATTAAAAAAACCTTGGTTTTTTTTACATAATTAATCGTGAAAAGTTGAAGTTGCCAGCGTTTGTTTGCTATGTGTGGCTTGGGAAAATATGCTGGATAAGAGAACGAATGTTTGTTTTCTACAATGATACAATGTGTGGTGCGAGTAGAAAATATGCAACATTATTAATGGTGTCCATCTGGTCACCAATGACTGCAAAACAATGTCAAGTAATCAAAGGAGTTCGTCAGGTGCCGTTCAACAATCCGAGTGCTGCCCCCAAACATTGCTGAGTTCTGGGTTCGTATCTGGGTTGCGGGTGCCAGTGATTAAAACACATTCCTGCGGAGGGAGCTGGTAGGAACGTTGGGCTGCTCGGTCAATGGCCCGGGTCAACGGCGGCGTGGTGTATTCTGCAAATATGCCCGACTGTGAGGGCGGGCACAAGCCGGCGTGAGTAGGTTAAACGTTGAGTTTTATAAGGGCACCACGGGGTGACCAGCCCCTCCCCACCCAGCCCCACCCCTCCCTCCCACCCCCCACCCAGCCCCACCCTCCCCACCCAGCCCCTCCCCACCCTCCCCACCCAGCCCCTACCCACCCAGCCCCTCTCCACCCAGCCCCTCTCCACCCTCCCCACTCAGCCCCACCCTCCCTACCCAGCCCCTCCCCACCCTCCCCTCCCCACCCAGCCCCTCCCTCCCCACCCAGCCCCTCCCTGCACGACGGACGGACACAATAATCCCCTGTGGGCTGGTGTAACCAGGAGGTTCCTACCAGTACCAGGGTCTCAACGTGTGGTGATGGAGTTGATGAGGACTTTAGCCGAGTTACCAATCACTGCACAATGACAACTCCTATCGATTTTTTTTATGACACTTGAAATCCTTATAGTATTTTATGCCAATCCTATGAGAGCACCATTGACATACACTGTCAGCGGCAGCACAATTATTATGTATTTATGTATTTATTCTGACATTCACGTGAATTATTGTGATTGCCGGACACGTGGACATTTTCAAAGGCCAAACGTCTCAAACGTTTTGAAGAGATGTGTTGTGATACGCGGCGGAATACCAGGGCCTGCCAAACGTAATGACACGCAGCGCCCATCACGATGATTTGTGGGTTGTGTACCAACGAGGAGGTGCCTTTAAGTTATGTTTGTGTGTGTTTTGGGTACATGATGGAAGACAAAAACCCCATTAATCAGGATGAAACTTTTTAGTTTGGTTGCATATTTTCAGATGTTTTGATCTCGCTGCTATAGTGAGTGAGAGTTGGCAGTGGGCAAAAAAACTTCCAATGTAATGCAGATACAATATATCCAATTTTGACAATTCAACATTCCAGATTTTTTTCGAAATGTCAGTATTCCATTCATCTCACAGTTTGGACCCTGTGTTCTCTTACGGTTTTTTTTTTTCAAATCATAAAAGCTACAATTTTTTTCCAAGGAGGTCACGGGGGGGTCACAGAAATCGTGGACTCAAATGACGTCCTTAAAGAGCATTGTGGAAAAGTTGGTCGAAACACGTTTAAGGTTTACACTGTGAAATGTCACCCAAAAAAAGTTACGCGGAACGTAATCGTGGCCTCAGTTATAAACCGTGGTGCAGATCCACAGCCGCATAACCATTTCGCCACACAATCTTCCACTTGGGACTTCGCGCGGAAACTCTCTCTGCCTCGCGATTCCCGCAAAACAATGCGTGTATTGTGCTCGGTGGCCGATTGTGCCATTCACACAGCAAGTCGAGGCAACTCCCCGCCGTTCAACTTGCTGATGATAAATGTACCGTCGAATAAAAAAAAACACATCTAAGCTCTAGAGAGTGCGCGTTAACGCCGAAAGTCATTCGCTCCCTTTGCCGAGCGGCAGCCGGTGATTTATTTAACGCCTTCGCATTGTGACGGGCGACTGCGATAGAACTCGCAAACGTTGTCAGTGCGGTAAATCCCACCTTGAGACGCGAAGGATAAACACGTGTCTGGCTGTGACGGCGAGCGCTGTGGCAGGGACGTGCGCCTGGTTTGTAGCGGCCACACAGAGGCCAGCCACGTCTGTGATGCAGCAGCAGCAGCAGCACAAGCCTTGACAAGTCCATGGGAGGGAAGGAGACCTCACGCTCCGTTGAGTTTAGGTTCAGCACGGTGTGTGACTCAGTAAAACTCACGCCGTCGTCTTTAACTGCTTAGAAAATCAGCGCACGGCTTTAGCTATGGATTTACTGTCTTAGATGTACAACTTGAGCGAACATTTTGAAGAAAAATCCAACATTTCTTCAATAACACTGCCCTAAAAAGAAAATGTATAAGGAGGCGATGTTTTGCTATAAAGAAGGGCCACAAATGTTGCATACTACAAATATACTGTCCTCTTGAGGGTAGCGTTGCTCACGATCGTGTTGAGTATTGTGCTTGTGCACCGCTGCCAATGCGGTCTTACAAAAAAAGTTCGCAGGTTTTTTGCCCACCTTTTTTTCACGGTTCTGTAAACACGAGGAGGGTTCAGTCTTGATTTGAAACGTTCGTGACTGCAGGTGGCTTGTGTTGCGATCGAAACGTCGTGATTTATTTTATTTTATACCTACGTGACTTTACCGAAAGAACCAGCGTACGAGGGTTCAGGTTTTTTTGGACGTCCAGGCGCGTGGCCACGGTGGCAACGCATAGGCGAGTAACGCCCCCCCCTCCCCCCCAGCTTCCCCTCCTCGTGTTTAACCCCCCCCCCAACCCCTGCCAGGATTTTCTCTTCAGCTTTCATTCCCCTTTTGTAGAATAAGGATTCCAAATTATTTTTCGAAATTCATATTGGCAGCCGCTTTTGGCTGGTCATCGAACAAAGACGGTCACTGCATCGCGCTTCTGGTTGCGTTTCCGCGGCCGTCTGGAATGCTCTTCCATCCGATATTAGGAAGCCACTGGAAATATGCACTTTAAAATCATCTAGATTGAAAGTTCTTTATCACTACTTTTTGTGTTTAGTTTGTTGTTCTTCCCCCTTGCACCTTCGATTGGCTACGTACGGTGCAAAAGAAGTTCAACATATACAGTACATTCCATTCTATATTTTAAGTTTTCGTGACTGCAATGATCCACACTTTTGTTTAGTTTTTTCTTTTTTTCTACGTGACTTTACCGAAAAAAACTAAAAGTATATACATTCCAACAGAAAAAAAAAATAATGACCTCAATTTATTTGGGCAGTGTTCTGGAAGATAGAAAAACGTGTTAATGCACGTAATATACGGTACACGTATGTAGACTAACCCAGGGTAGCGGTGGGGCAGTGGTTCACACACTGCCATGGAATACCAGCGACCAGCATTCCATTCCAAGCCACGGCTAGCATCAGTAGCGAGGCATATCTGAACCCATCCTGGGCCCTCACTTCACCAAACCACACTGACCATTGTGCAGAAATATTGGCAAACAACTCCCGTGACTGACACTGAATGGCGAGGCATTGATCCTGACCCGGTTCAGATATCGATCACTCCTGGAACACTCTGCAAAAAGGTTGGTGACGCTTCCTCTGATCTGCGACTTGCACACTTTCATCCAACAAGTTCCACTGCTTGAGCCTAGACGTCAAAAGCTCGGCATTGGACTTGGTGAGACCAAGATCTCTGATCAAGTTGTTGAGGCCTTTTTGGTTGGGGTAGTATGGGTTTCTCTCCTCAGCTCCACCTCTGAAATTGTCATCTGGATCTACGTCTTCCTCGCTCTCTGACTTGCTGCTCTCTTCTAAAGACGGCTGCTCTCTCTCCGGAGGAGTGGGTACGGGGAGCTCATGGCAGTATGGCACCGGGGCGATTGATGAAGGAAGATCCGGATACGTGATAGCAGGTGCATTCTTGCCAGTACGACGTTTGGAAGGGTCCATCATGCAGAAGTAGCAGTTGTTTGAGTGGTCAGTGGGTTCCCGCCAAAATCTTGGGATAGCGAACTTCATGGCTGTCTTTTCCCCTCTGTACCATCCTACAATAATACATTTATTTCTCTTCTTAGGTTTTTTCGGTAAAGTCACGTAGAAAGTAAAATAAAATAAAAACAAAAATCACGACGTTTCGGAGGCAACACAAGTCTCCGTCATCAGGTGGGACCGTCACAGCCAGATTAGCTGTATCAAGTGAGGCAATGATTCAAGATGTAATCCCTTAAAAGCGAGTTGAGGGGGGAGGGAGAGGGAGGGGGGAGCTCATCAGACTATGGTAGCCAATGAAAGGAACGTATCGGGAGGGAGGGGGGGCGAGGCCAAAAGGGTGGGCGATGGACGTGGAAGCGCTTGTGCGCAAGCGGCCAATTACTGCACACGCCAACACAATGGGCAGAGAGGAGGAGGGGAGGTCCAATACACATGATAGACAAAAGAACGAAAATGATGATGGGCACAAACCCAGGGGGAGCTCATCAGACTATGGCAGCCAATGAATGGAACGCATCGGGAGGGAGGGGGGGGCCGGGGGGGGGCGAGGTCAAAAGGGTGGGCGACGGACGTGGAAGCGCCTGTGCGCAAGCGGCCAATTACTGCACACGCCAACACAATGGAGAGAGAGGGGGAGGGGGGGGTCTGCTACACATGATAGACAAAAGAACGAAAATGCCCATGTTTATACCAATGCTGGCTGAACAATGAAGAGAGTACTGTTAAAATAACTGGGGATGTTAACACTCGGTAAAGTACAGTAAAATAGTGCCTGTTAGATAAGATGGTCCAAAAAATTTGTGATTAAGTCTTTTTTGCGTGGTTAATAACATCTTTCCAATGATTACTAAGTTTGTACCCATCATCACGGTTGAAATTATGTCTGTGTTTGTATATTTGTATGGCTTCGTGTACAAACCTTTGATGGTAGCCGGGAGGTTTGCAGAGAACCTTGGTCTCGGAAAAGACAATTTCATGAGAGCCCACCGAGTTGTAGCAATGATCGGCCACGGCAGAAGAATCAGTTCTGCCGTGTTTCAGATCTGACTTGTGCTCGCGGACACGATCAGAAACATGACGTTTCGTTTCTCCAATGTAGCAATCACCACAAATGCAACTCAATTTGTAGACTCCAGGATACTCTAAGTCAGGAACGACATCCTTCACAGATGGAATCAGATCACGGATTTTATGCACTGTACTGAATCGGACTTGGATCTTATGTTTGTTTAGAATTTTGGAGATCTTTTTGGTCACGCCAGCTATGTATGGTAACGTAATGGTTTTGGTCGGAGTTTCATGTGGCTGTTTCTGTGTGGTGGGAGAGACAGCTTGGCGGATAGTACGGTCAGAGTATCCGTTCATCCTGAGGGCCTGATGTACATGTCTTAATTCACCGGTCAGGTGGTGTTTGTCAGAAATGCCATGTGCTCTGTGGTATAGCGTTTTGATGAGAGAGTTCTTTTGAGATGGGTGGTGGTGGAAATCCGGTTTCAAGTAGGAGTCTGTGTGGGTGGCTTTTCTGTAGACAGAATGTCCCAAGGAACCGTCAGGACTCCTCTCAAACAGAATATCCAAGAATGGTAGTTTACCGTCTTTCTCCACTTCCATGGTGAATCTGATGGATGGGTGTCTAGAATTGATGTGGTCCAAGAAGTGGTTCAATGCTGGGAGGCCATGTGGCCAGATGACGAAAGTGTCATCCACATATCTCTTCCACAGGGAAGGACGCAGGGTGGATGTCTGGATGGCGTCTGATTCAAACTTTTCCATGAATATGTTGGCTATAACTGGTGACAAAGGGGAGCCCATAGGGGTACCCTCATTCTGTTTGTAGAAGGTGCCATTCCAGGTAAAATAGGTGTTGGTGAGGCAATGCCTAACCAGCGCAGGTGCATCAGAATTCAATCCATGTTGGACTAAGTCCTCAATTATTGTTAGGGTGTCCGGTACTGGGACTTTGGTAAACAAAGATACTACATCAAAGCTGACGAGGATGTCATCAGGAGATAGTACCATGTCCTTAACCATAGAGACTAATTGGGTTGAGTTGAGTACTGCTGAAGAGGTCTTGCCTGTGAAAGGGAGCAGAGTATCTGATAGAAAACGGGCTAGTTTGTATGTAGGAGAGTTTATCGTCGACACAATGGGTCGTAGCGGGGTGCCTTCCTTATGGATTTTGGGAAGACCATAGAGTCTGGGAGGTCTTGCCGCCGATGGTTTTAGAGAGGGACGTTTGCTTGGTTCGATTAGGGAAGTCGAACTCGTGATGATACTGTTGGTTTTCGTCGTTAGCCTTTTAGTGGGATCGTTTTTAATTTTGGAGTAACTCCCATCATTAAGAAGGTCCAGGATTTTGTTGTTGTATGAATCTTTATCTATGATGACCGTGGCATTGCCCTTGTCTGCCGAGAGGATGACTATATCATCTCTCTTTTTTAGGTCCGCGAGTTCAGAGCGTTCGTTTTTGCTGATGTTACTAGTGGGTTTCTTAGCATTCTTAAGAATAGTAGCTATTTCAGCTCTTGCTACATCCGCATGGATGTGTCCTATGCCTCTGAGGGCTACATCAATCTGGGAAATCATATCCTCTACTGGTATATATTTAGGGGTGACGGCGAAATTTAGTCCTTTGGCCAGTACCGTTTTTAGAGTGTCAGAAATTGGGATGTTACTCTGATTAATCACGGTCTTGTTAACATCCAGCTTTGCGATGTGTGGCTCTGGTTTCTTCTTAGATAGGAGGTTGAATTTAGAAATCAGGTTAGCTTTGCATTTGGCTGACAGTGAGTCAGCAGAAGCAGAAGTCATGTTATCAACGTGGTTCCAATCAGAAGGTGACATTTTTTGTGTTAACATTAAATGTGTTTGTAAGAGAGTCTTGTCTAAATTATCGAGTTCAGATCGGAGTAACCTTATTCTCTCCGAGATTAGTGATAGGCTGGCTTTAAATAAGATCCGTTTGGAGTTCGGTGAGGACACAGCAGCGGATGTGAGTGTGAAAGCGATGGGTATTACCTTGTTATCTCGGCATCTCTTGAGGAAGGCCAGCGTCTCGAGAAGCTGTGACTTCTTGTCTCTTTGTCTGTTAAAAACTCTAACAGATAGGTGGAATTCCTCCCCGTAGAGGGCATTAATTCTAGATTTGAAGCTTTCGTGACTGCAAGGAATCATCTTCTTAGGTTTTTTCGGTAAAGTCACGTAGAAAGTAAAATAAAATAAAAACAAAAATCACGACGTTTCGGAGGCAACACAAGTCTCCGTCATCAGGTGGGACCGTCACAGCCAGATTAGCTGTATCAAGTGAGGCAATGATTCAAGATGTAATCCCTTAAAAGCGAGTTGAGGGGGGAGGGAGAGGGAGGGGGGAGCTCATCAGACTATGGTAGCCAATGAAAGGAACGTATCGGGAGGGAGGGGGGGCGAGGCCAAAAGGGTGGGCGATGGACGTGGAAGCGCTTGTGCGCAAGCGGCCAATTACTGCACACGCCAACAACAATGGAGCGATTGTGCGCAAGCGGCCAGCCACTGCACCCGCCAACACAATGGGCAGAGAGGAGGAGGGGAGGTCCAATACACATGATAGACAAAAGAACGAAAATGATGATGGGCACAAACCCAGGGGGAGCTCATCAGACTATGGCAGCCAATGAATGGAACGCATCGGGAGGGAGGGGGGGGGCCGGGGGGGGGGCGAGGCCAAAAGGGTGGGCGACGGACGTGGAAGCGCCTGTGCGCAAGCGGCCAATTACTGCACACGCCAACACAATGGAGAGAGAGGGGGAGGTCTGATACACATGATAGACAAAAGAACGAAAATGCCCATGTTTATACCAATGCTGGCTGAACAATGAAGAGAGTACTGTTAAAATAACTGGGGATGTTAACACTCGGTAAAGTACAGTAAAATAGTGCCTGTCAGATAAGATGGTCCAAAAAATTTGTGATTAAGTCTTTTTTGCGTGGTTAATAACATCTTTCCAATGATTACTAAGTTTGTACCCATCATCACGGTTGAAATTATGTCTGTGTTTGTATATTTGTATGGCTTCGTGTACAAACCTTTGATGGTAGCCGGGAGGTTTGCAGAGAACCTTGGTCTCGGAAAAGACAATTTCATGAGAGCCCACCGAGTTGTAGCAATGATCATTTTCGTTCTTTTGTCTATCATGTGTATTGGACCTCCCCTCCTCCTCTCTGCCCATTGTGTTGGCGGGTGCAGTGGCTGGCCGCTTGCGCACAATCGCTCCATTGTGTTGGCGTGTGCAGTAATTGGCCGCTTGCGCACAAGCGCTTCCACGTCCATCGCCCACCCTTTTGGCCTCGCCCCCCCTCCCTCCCGATACGTTCCTTTCATTGGCTACCATAGTCTGATGAGCTCCCCCCTCCCTCTCCCTCCCCCCTCAACTCGCTTTTAAGGGATTACATCTTGAATCATTGCCTCACTTGATACAGCTAATCTGGCTGTGACGGTCCCACCTGATGACGGAGACTTGTGTTGCCTCCGAAACGTCGTGATTTTTGTTTTTATTTTATTTTACTTTCTACGTGACTTTACCGAAAAAACCTAAGAAGATGATTCCTTGCAGTCACGAAAGCTTCAAATCTAGAATTACATTTATTTCACCCATGACTAATGTGTAACAGATTCTCGCAACATTTTTCCTATTTGATACATTTTTTCAATAACATTGAACATTGTAAAACATTTAAAAATAAAAAAAACGTATTTTAATTTTTTTTACAAATTTTACAACATAAAATTCCGAGCAACAATTGTCCATCTTACCTTCCAGAGTTTTTTTTTGCATTGCTCGCAGGTAAAATGAGGTGCCCAGGTTTTGTCTTGATCCCTTACAGACATGCCGAAATATGCCTTGTAGGCCTCACACATCTTAGCAGATACTTTGACAGAGTACTTTTTCGCTCTTGGCTTGATAAATTGGCCGCAGACATCGCAAAATGCGTCTGCCGGATGCTTGCAGCCTCTTGATGCCCTCTCAGAAAAATGCAGATTTGTATCCACTTAGGCAGCTGGAACTAAACTGAACTGGTGGGCTTAATGTCCCTGTATTTATACTACTATTTATATTACTGGAAAGTTCTAGAATGTTCTAGAAGTCACTCCAAGTTTACTCAGCACTGGATCTATCTGGAATGTTCTGAAAAATAGGTAAATTTCAAAATATCACCGTCCTGGTCACAAAAGCAAAGTTTCTGGGGAATAATATCCATCTTCTGTACTTTTGAGGCATAAGCAATTAGGAAATAACACTTACTACCCAGGAACAAAAAAAAATTGTTACACAGTGTAATTAATGTAGTCACTATGTCACTGATAATGCAGTTACTACGCCACTGATAATGTAGTTACTACCCCACTGATAATGTAGTTACTACCCCACTGATAATGTAGTTACTACCCCACTGATAATGTAGTTACTACGCCACTGATGTGGAGGCAACAGTGGCATCTACATTTGGCGTTACACAGAGAGAACAGTGCCTCTCTGCTGCACAAATCAGTGCTGGGCAGCTTTCCTTTCCCCTCGATGTCTCTGCGCCAATGGTGAGGGATTCTACATTGCTATGGTAGGTGGTCACCCTCTCCTTCGTAGGTGAGACAGCGACTGTCAATTCCCTACACAAGTCCGGCTGGATGATGAGCTAAGTTGAATCGTGGCTAAAATGTGAACTCGTGTGCGTGCGTGCGTGCGTGTTTGCTTTTCCGTTGTTGGGTCGATCTGCACCACGGCACAAGCAAATACCAGCAGTGGCCGCAAGCTCTCAAGCCTGCAATGATACCTTTCCACCAGATATAAATTAATTAATACGTAAATATTTTGATTTAAAGCTTTCGTGACTGCAGGGATTCATATGCTTGGTTCTTTCGGTAAAGTCACATAGAAGGGAATTAATAAAATTAAAAAAATATAAAACAACAACATTTTTTATTGTTTTATATTTTTATTCTTAAAAATATTTTCTTGTTTATTTTTTATTATTTCCCTTCTACGAGACTTTACCGAAAGAACCAAGAATACGTAAATATTTGTTGCAGCGGTGAAGCTGAATGTGTTGATTGTTTTTATTTGTTTACAGATTTAATACACATAATGGCAACTGTTGATTACGATACCGTTTTTCTTTTTTACGCGGGGAAACCGGCGAATTTGGGGGGGGGGGCGGTGACGTGGCCGAGCGGGTTAAGGAGGGGGGGGGAGGGGGGCCGCGTGGCCGCTCGTATCGCCGTTCACGCAGCGGCCCCTTCCCCCCCCCCCCCCCCCCGGGGTCTAACACCCCCCCCTACCGGGGTCTAACACCCCCCCCCCCGCCCGGGGTCTAACACCCCCCCCCCCCGGGGTCTAACACCCCCCCCCCCGCGGGTCTAACGCCGTGGGGTGTCTTGAGCCGCGCACGCTCCGGCACCGCCTGCTTCACGGTGACATCACAGAGATTCCCATCGGCGGTTTTCGGGGGAAAAGGGTGGGCCATGAGTGCCGGCGTTACGATCCAAATGTGCCAACTTTTACGGCTCATTTCTTAAATGAACTGGATTGGATTAAGCCAGGCAACAACGTTACCCCCACCCCCCCCCCCCGCTGTTGTTAGACGATACTGTAGCTGGTAGTGCAAGGCTATCAGGAAGCTGCCATGTTTGACAATACAAATGTCACAAATACCAAATGCACTGCATTATTATTAAGAGGCTGGTACCATGCAGTCCTCTAAAGGGGAGGTGGGGGGGGGGCTTTGTTGCTGCTGGTGAAATGTTAAACATTGAAAACGTTCACTGGGCTATGGTCAGTTAATTGGTTGTACGTATGAGACCATTTGCAGTACATTATTTAAATAATATACTGAAATACTTACAACAAAGAATGCCTCCTTTCCGTATTTGTCTCTCCACGCCAAAAAAAAAACCCTCTGAAGTATTTTTCACACAACCCATCAGCCGCACAACATTCTGGGAGCAAATCTTTTGCAGAAGCATTGGTTCAACACCAGCAAAACTCGTGACCGGTTTCGACATAGTTTCGTGTCTCGACAGTGTTTAGTGTTTCATCAGCAGAGCCTGGCTTTCTGAAGCCGAAGCTGAACAATTTCCAGATGATTATAGGCAAAGGACCAACCGCGGAAGACATGGGGTCATATATTTGACGCAAAACTCTATAATATGCCGCACATAATAGCACGTGTTACGCTAGCCTATGTGTTAAGTTAACGTATAATAATACTAATTTTGCGTTGTGGAAAATCTAAATAAATATAAAATAACACCTCTGCTTTGTGGCTCCATGTAACATACAGTGGATTTCGATTTGAAGCTTTCGTGACTGCAGGGATTCATCTTCTTGGTTCTTTCGGTAAAGTCACGTAGAAGGGAAATAATAAAATAATAAAAATAAAACATAATAAAATTTCGATTTAAAGCTTTCGTGACTGCAGGGATTCATCTTCTTGGTTCTTTCGGTAAAGTCACGTAGAAGGGAAATAATAAAATAATAAAAATAAAACATAATAAAATAATTCTCGATTTAAAGCTTTCGTGACTGCAGGGATTCATCTTCTTGGTTCTTTCGGTAAAGTCACGTAGAAGGGAAATAATAAAATAATAAAAATAAAACATAATAAAATAATTCTCGATTTGAAGCTTTCGTGACTGCAGGGATTCATCTTCTTGGTTCTTTCGGTAAAGTCACGTAGAAGGGAAATAAAATAATAAAAATAAAACATAATAAAATTTCGATTTAAAGCTTTCGTGACTGCAGGGATTCATCTTCTTGGTTCTTTCGGTAAAGTCACGTAGAAGGGAAATAATAAAATAATAAAAATAAAACATAATAAAATAATTCTCGATTTAAAGCTTTCGTGACTGCAGGGATTCATCTTCTTGGTTCTTTCGGTAAAGTCACGTAGAAGGGAAATAATAAAATAATAAAAATAAAACATAATAAAATAATTCTCGATTTAAAGCTTTCGTGACTGCAGGGATTCATCTTCTTGGTTCTTTCGGTAAAGTCACGTAGAAGGGAAATAATTAAATAATAAAAATAAAACATAATAAAATAATTCTCGATTTAAAGCTTTCGTGACTGCAGGGATTCATCTTCTTGGTTCTTTCGGTAAAGTCACGTAGAAGGGAAATAATAAAATAATAAAAATAAAACATAACGTCGTGAGAATAATTTTATTATGTTTTATTTTTATTATTTTATTATTTCCCTTCTACGTGACTTTACCGAAAGCACCAAGAAGATACAGTGGATTACTCAAAGCAACCTCACCCAGTTCCACAAATTACTTTCAATCGGTTTCTTGCTGGGGATTTTTGGACACTTCAGTCTATTTTGTGCCTGAGCAAAGAAACTCGACACTCAAAATTTTCCCACAAACATTTCCATCGCACGGTCAAACGCCCACCTTGCACGGGGGTTTTTTTTTGCAATCGGGTCGTTCTGCGCGTTGTTAGGCACGACGTCAGATGTTTTGCTCCGGGTACTGGGAGCTTCAGGAAATGAACTGCTTCCAAGCAACGTTCGCTACAACCAAAAACACACGTTGGAGAGATGAAGCACCGATACATCTCACGGCTTCTATCTCACCGTGACTCCCCAACCGTGTGGTGGCGAGATGGTGACTACCTCGCCTGGTATATAGGCGATTGTGCCATACCTGCCAACCCATACGGTTTACCCCGTATTCTTGTACAGGGAAATTTAGTTTTCAGGTCCATACGGGGTAGAACAGCCGTTTCAATCCGGGCAAAAAAAAGTCTCGTTGTTTGTGTTTCTCCCTTGTGATGGGACTTTGTAGGATGAACGTTGAGATGTATTAGGGCAACGGGGTGACCAATAAGGTCCGTATTGGTGTGTAACAATGTAGGGCACTGATAAGGGATTTACAGGAATGTAGTGGTAGTAGTGTACTAGTGGTGATTGTCTATTTGTTTGTGCATCTCCCTTGTGATGGGACTTTGTGGGATGAACGTTGAGATGTATTAGGGCAACGGGGTGATCAATAAGGTCTGAGTTGGTCTGTAATGAGGTAGGCACTGATAAGGAGTTGATAGGTATGTTATGGGTTCGATCCCGATCTTGATGCCTGTATATCTGAAGTGTGCGTGTTCTCTCTGTGGTCACGTAGATTTTTCTCCGGGTACTCCGGTTTCTCCCTCCACGTTTAGAAACATGCCTTTAGATTATTTGGCTGCTCTAAACTTCCACAAAAAGCCACTTCTTTGAGCTAGCATGTGTGGCCAGATCGCTTCTGAAAACGAGTTATATATCTCAGTGGGCCTTACTTGGCAAAAAAAACAAAGTGTTACAGTTTAGTTTAGTGTCTTTACATCACTGGAGTAGAGGTATCACCGGCACACCTGGGGATGAGGAGCGTGGCAGTGACTCGCACACTGCACCTGAGTTCGACTTCTGGCCATGGATAACTTTCGTCGTGTTTGATATCAGAACTCTAGATGAAGCCTACCCATTCCATATTAATTATGGGAGTTGTCTGATCATACTTCCACTGTTGGTCAGCGTGGTTTGAGGAAATTGGAGGATTTGGGCGGGGGTGAGCAAGGTAAGTGATATGATTTGCCAGTGATGTTAGCCGTAGCTGGCTGGCTTGCAGTTGAAGCGTGCAAACCGCTGCGCCCGTGTTCATCTCCGAATGTTCGTCATGCTCCAGGAATGCAGCTCACCTGCAACGGCGGCTGCCGCCTCTAGGAAAGTAAAGGTGTGTTTACTTTGAAGGGAACATCACGAGGGCTGAAAGAGGAAGCTAAACTGGGTCACGTCAAGCCAAGCATCTCGCAAAAGTGGAGAACACACTTCAAGATAATATTATTAAATAATTATTGCACAGTTTAATTCAAATATTGTGTTTTACAAGCACCGTATCAAGGTGCCTAGACGCGCAAACTAAAGTTTGATTATGCTAATGTATGGTTTACAGCTTTGTAGCCGTGGTGGAAATTCCATATTCTTATGGTTGGGGCTATTATTTGTTTTTTAAGACAATCTCTTTTCCCCACAGTGGTAGTCATTATATTGACGAGGAGATGACGATCTAATCGAACACCCAACTGGGATTTGCGCTCATAGCCTGCCACAGAGACACGTTGTCTTCACGTACCTATTAGGCTTTCACAAATAGCCAAACAATGAAACCAACATTCATAATAACGTGACGTAAAAAAAATCGACGGCTCTGCTATCAAGAATCGCAATGCATTATGTTTACCACGTGGCTGGATTACATTTGTTGTTGGCGGCCTGTACACTTTCAATTTCCTTCATGAAACTGTGTCTCTCTCACCTCTTAATGGCACCGAACCCTCCGTTGTTATTCACATGGGTTATTTCAGTATTTTTTGTACGTGGCGGAAGCAATTATAATACTAAATCATATTAGAAAGGTAAGAAAACTATTTTAATATCGGCACGTAAACGGTTGTGACACACACGGTCATGCTCTGGCTTGCATGACCAAACGACACTTGGGTTTTATCACAGTTTCGCACATTTGCGTTTCACTCATTCTCACGCTGTCATTATTTTTGATAGCTCTTCAACATCCGAGGCTCCCTAAAGCCACGATTCGATTTTTAAATACATTTGATTAGTTCCGGCTCTGATAATTAAACTCGGCTTGCCCTATGACAACACTGTACATAGGCATAAAAGCGCATGCCATTAGGTGTTGCATAAGCGGCGCATTGAATTTATTTCAGAAGTAGTTCTATAATACCACCTTTGTGGGAGCAATTCCTGACATGGTGGGGCAGTGTTTGCCCGAAAGCACCAGATGGAAGTTTCTCCATCGCATTGATACCGAGAGAGCTACTGAATTAGATTTGGCAATAAAATACAAACAACATCATGGGGAAGTGTAATTAGCACTCCATGAAAACCCATAGCTAATTTCTTACAAACGCAAAATTGTGTTCGGCAGTGTGTGAGACATATCGACAGGTTTCACAATCGTAAAGACCCATCATTCAACTGCACCAGCTAGAGACTGCCATGGAAAGCTCAGAGTGTTGTATGGACAAGGAGAGCACAAACGAACAGCGAGTCGAGTGAACGCAGCAGCAGCAGACCCAGAATTATTGCACATTAAGTTAGTGCTGCCCTGGTGAGGTTTATAAACAAGACATACATCACTGGCAGCAACTGCTTCAGCGCACCACAGCCCGTGCATCACAGTATGTATTCGAGCCATCCACTTTCTCTCCCGTGCTCACAGCTGCCTGTACAAGATGGAAATCCCATGCCTCCTCTCGGGGGAATGCTATTTTTTAAATCTCTGTTTATTTTGTCTGGTTTATTACATCTGTTGCAAGCCACAGTGCCCTTGGAAAATAACTATATAGATTAGCAGGCCTTACCTGGTAAAATGAAAAAAAATATCCTAAAATGGTTTTCATTGTCAGCCATTATCAATTCACTGCTGGACGAAGGCTTGCCCAGGCCATCGTCATCTCTCACTGCGATGTAATAATACACCAGGCATCTGCATCGTTCCATCTCTTCAGTGAACGTCCCTTCCGATTCTTCCCTTCATCATCATCCCTTCCCACGACATGTCCTGCACAAGCCCACTTAAGTTCCCTTGACAGGTTGAATGATTAACGTGCGAATGTTCTAAAACAAAGATAGCAATGGCAACATTGGCGGAAGGGAACCGAGAGACCGACGAACGAGAACAGAGCGGGATGGCGTGGACAACATCAGTAGCGATTAGCCAACAGAGGGAATCACCTCTCGTCCACGTGTTCCTCTTTCTACCTCAGATTGAAATTCAAAGTGTGCATCTCTCCATGCTTACTTGTGCACAACTACATTTTTTTGTTGAATGTTCGTGCGGAAATGGCCATGTTTCTGCGTGGGATTGGTAAAAATTGCGATGTGGACTCAAGACGACAGCGTGTTTGGGGAAGATGCAATACCACCCTGGGTACGTCGCATGCATCAGGGCCGGCGATGTTTTGGCAGTACTGTAGACGCCCCTCTGCTGACTCAGCGTGCTCAAGCAATGTACTGGACGTGGCGATCTTGTACCGCCCTCAGTTGCTTCTCGATTTTTTATAATTCATTATATGTGTTTCGTGTTATCAGGACGGTGCTGTTTCGAGGACTTATTTTGTGCATTGCATTATGCGCAAATTAACCTTGGAAGCGTTGGATCACCTTACCCAGAATGCACCCGATTTCGTCAAATCTCTGAAGCTAAGCAGGCTTAAGCCTGGACTGTGCTCGGATGGGCGACCACCACACGGAAACGGACGGTCATAAGCGTGGGCAATAGCAGGCCGTGCAGCAACATCCATTGGTCTGCTGTACTGTACTTTCTATGGGGCTACACGGTGGACAGCTCTTACCTCTATGACCTTGGCCTTCACCAAACCGCACTGACCACGGTGGTGAAATGTGGCCCAATAACCCCGGTGAGAAGGCCCTCAACCAGTAGTGGATTGACAAAAGGGCTGACAACATGTACACTCATTTTGGAGTCAAGACACAATTGTCTGTCACTGACCATGACCTCACCAGAGTGACTGGTGGAGGACGTGGGATTGTTTGGTGAGGGCTGCACGTGTGACTCATCGAAGCCGATGGGCACGCGTCACGCACAATAGTGCACAGCTTTGCGCAAGGGTTCCAAAGCTTCAATTTTGCCGTCCTACAAACTCAATTACTGTACAGAGGGACCAATTACATTGTCGGGCATGATAGCGCACGCCTGTAATATAGCACTTCGAAGGTTAGGTTTGGTGGATCGTATACATTTGTCGGGCTGCAAAGTCGCTGGAAGATGGCAGTGCAGCAAATAGGTTGCGAACCCATCTGAGTATTTACTCTGTGTGGGGTTTTCACGGTTGTGCTGCTGTACGACTCTCTGATGTCTTTTCGGGTTATTCCACGCAGCGGCATCATAGGTGCAGAGAGGCCTCCGGCCACGTGGCTAGCAGCCCATGCGCGTTCGGGTGAAGGGTTGACCTCCCATGCACGGGAGGTCACCGAGGGAGATGGCGAGATCTGCCGGGGGCGGCCCCGTCGAGTCGGCGGCCCGGCCCGGCCGGGCAGCGTGGGCAGAGGGCCCGGGAGGGGTTTGTTGCTCGCGACGACTTGCAATGATGGCGCACTGGGACTGGCAGAGTAGACGAGGGGCTACTCCGGGGGGCACTCGCCATGCCGCCAGGGACTCGTGCCCCCCCCCCCACCCCCCAAAATTCCTCCACCCTGCTCGCGTAGACTTCGCGTCGCTTGACAGGCCAACCATTTCAACGCGGCCACCTTCCTTAAAAAGTCTTCAGACTCATTGGGACTTTACCGAACATCTTATTAAAGTATAAGTGGTCTATAGAAAACGTATATGAAGTTCCCTAAAAGCCCTAAATGGACACTGACTAATGCCCCAGGTGAAACCAATTATAAAAGCCCCATCATTAAAGCTTAGAAGTGTAGCGTGGTTGGTACGGGTCATGGTGTAATGATATTATAAAAGCCCGGCGTTTCGTTTGTCCGTCAACTAAATGATAAGAGCCTTCTGAACCAGTATGATCAATCTAACTATAGTCTCATAAATGATTTTTTCATCCATTACCCAGAAATACGTACTTTTCCATTAATTGAGCATTTATCTAGAGTTTTGATAGTTGCGCTCATGATTTGGAAAGTAAAATAAATAAAAAGATCTAGTTAACTTTGAGGTACAACCCAGTAGTATCTGCGCACATCGGGGGCGGTGGGGGGGGGGATCAAATGGGCAAGCCGCGGCGTTTTGAGAATCCCTCCGCAGGAGCGAAAATTTCTGCTTAGTTTAATAAATTTGTAGTGAATTAAATGAAGCACCCTGTCCGTCCGTTTCCCCCCCTCACCCTCTTCGTGGGCCGGTGCCTGGGCTGCTGTGTTCCCTGGTGCAGTAGCACCGCCTGCACACTCGATCGCTACGCCACCGATAAAAGAGTTTTTCTCTTAACATATTCTGCACAAGGCTAGGGGTTAGGTTAAAGTAAAGGGCTTGAAGCGGTATGCTGGAAAGACCAGCCCAGCAACCTCGCCGTGGTGTCTGTAAACCTACGCTCAAAATGAGGACAAGTGACATGTAATTTATACAACAATAAAATCTACTGCATGAAACATGTGACCGTTCTATGTGTTGTTTGGATACTTTGCGGGTTAAAGTGAGCCTTAAAATCGAGCCCTTAGATTGCACCCACAACAGGAACACATTTCTTTCAGCAGCAGTTTGTGCCGCTTGCCGATTTGCGAAGTCAAAGGAGGAAGGGACATCCTTATCGCCCCTCCATCCAGCTGTGGCACTCCAAGATTAGCATCGCGGCTTGGCGGGAAACCCACGGGCTGTGAACTTGAATGCAAAAGGAAAACGTCTCGTGCGTGTGCGTGTGTCGTACTTAACGTGTTGTTGTTTTTATTTCCTCCCTGACAACACCGGGGGAAATCGTTACCCACTCTGCTGCGCTTCCCCCCCCCCCCCTCTCAGAGGCGTTTGCCGTAAGTGAGTGAAATGTTAGGCGATTGTCCACAACCGGTGCTAACATTTGAACAGATCGGGGGGGGTGGGGGTGTCTGCCTTCCTGTCGCACATGACCCGAGATGAGCTCTTGCCTAAGTGGTACGAGATTTTCCACTGGAGGGGAAGGTCGCCCCCACACCACCACCACCCTGCCCCACCACCGCCCTTCGCAACACATCGCTTATCAGTGCATCGGTGTCCTGCCCCGAACTGTGATGCCCCAATCCCCTGGGAAAAAAACAGTGCGACCATCGCTGTGGGGGGCTCCTGCCGATCTGCCACCTCGCCCGCTCGTTCAGGTAAAAGTTCTCTCCGCCCCCCCCCCCCCCAAATATAGAAGTCAAACTCGGCCTATGATTTCGTGTTATATATCCTGTTTGTACTGTCAGTGTGCCTCTCTCGTTAAGTACACCACACACACAACATTCTGACTCTCTCGGATGGAGCCCTCCCCGCCCCCCACACTCAAAACGAGCGACGAGGCCCTGCGCCAGCGGTGGAAATTCCACATTCCTATGACGGGGGCGCTGTTACTGTAGAAACCTTGTGAGGCTTGTTTATCATGTGACCGTAAGTAGCACGTCCGATGAGCACGGTTGGCTACGTACGGTGCGACAGCAGTTCAAAGACAAAGATCCCCCGTATAGCCTTTACAGAGTGCTGGGGCAAGTGCCGTCAGCGAGCACCTATGAAGGCCTAAACGGTATACGAGGGTGGGTGGCCAGCACCACGCTCGACCGCCTTTGTCTCCCCAGTGGCGATATTTACACACCGCACCAGGCACTCGTTTGAGGCTGAGTCGACCTAGAGGAGGCCCAGTACCGGTTCAGATAATCGTCACCGGTGATGGCCGTGAGCGGGAATCAAACTCTTGTCGCCGGGTTCGTAGCGCAGCGTAGCGCTAACCGCTGCACCACCGCTCCCCACGAAAGAAGTTGAACACACACACATGCACATGAGGTATGGTATATGAATACAATGTATATATGGGGCAGTCCATTTATAAGCACCCCACTAAAATAAAAGATACGTTACTTAAATAGCCCGCACCCATCAGAGGACCATTTCGTGGATGTGTTCCCGAAATCTGCGGAGTACGGCGTGTTACGCATTTCGCGAGTACCAAATAAGTGACCCCACTCCAAATCGTCAGAGAGAATCAAATAAAACGCGGTACGTGACTTGCGGCTCTGGTGTCCTGCGAAAAATTCGCGGATTATCGGAGTTTTTTTTCCCCCACAAAAACCAACCGGAGCTGTTCTGCCATCTGGGTCTATGTCACAAAAGAAAAATTAAATAGTATTAAATGTAATCAGCAAAACTGCGTGTAATTTACCTATGGGTTGTCTCTGCAGATCCGCTTGTGATTGTTGTGTCCTAAAGCTCTCTGATTTGTGTTTTGGTGGTTATTGTGTATTGCTAATTCGGTTCCTATAGACAACTCCGGTGAGCTGTCGGGTGGGTTTACGCCGCAGTGTCGCTTGGCGCGATGGTCAATCTTTCGCTGAGGGTGCTGGTTCAGGAGCTGTACTCCGTTCGCTCCGGCCCGTGGAGCGAAACGTCAGACATCGCGCCGAACAACACGCGTTGCGACCCGAAAACACGCCCAGCCAAAAGTTTCCCAGTGGGGAAACATCATTATATAATCGTGGCAAAATGACATTCCACGCAGGAATTGCTTCGCTATTGCAGTCGGCAGTCTCTGCACGGTGTCTCCACGCTTTGCCGCACCGAAAGAACCTAGAAGATGAATCCCTGCAGTCACGAACGCTTTAAATCGAAATTTTGCCGCTGTTGTTTCTGCCTTCGCAGTTGAGAGAGACGGCGGCTGCTCCGTGCCTCTGCAGTTGTTGTTAGTGTTGGGGGAGGGGGGTTAAACTTTTTGTATTTATTGAATTAAATTCCTCCCTAGCATCTCTTCGTGCGCTGGGTTTCCAATAAGCAGCAGGCGGAATAAGTTGGCTTATTTGGATCTAAATGTCGTTGTACACTTTTGTGTGTTTATCGTTAAAGGCCCTCCGCTGGCATCGTGTGCTGTGATTTTGCTCGCTATTTCAGTGGCGTCCAGATTATAACCGTCCCTAATTGGATGGAATGCATCGCATCCAGGTCACTTACAATTGTGTCAAAAATCGTACGTATTCTACGAAGTATTAAAGTCGTGGAAATATTTGTTTTACAGTTTAGGAGAATGGGGGTTTTTTTTAAGACGTCTCCTATTTTTCACTGCCCGATTGATTATACGACCAACATTTATTCGGGCAAGTTGCCTTATTCAAATACATGTGAAAGAAAAGACAAAATGTTAATCTTGCTAATTTTCCTCATAAGCCGACAATAATTGTTGTAAAGACGCGTGCAGGTTGGGACACCGTTTCAGATAATGAGTGTGCCTATAAAAGGCATTTGGCTCAAATAGAACAGTGCCGTACACTAGTTTCAAAAGCCATTAAACCTTGCAGGTCCACCAGTCTGTTATACTAAAGTGTGTACTGTGTTGGCGGGCCACAGCACGTCACAACGCATACACATGCTATGACACTACACGCAGTTGCGATGGTCAGAACTTCAATAGATGCGACCGCTTATTAACAGGCCTCTCATCATCTCGACCTCGTGTCCATCTCTTATTTCTATTGTTCTACTCCGTGGTCAATGTTGCGGTGAGCCACATCTCGAGAAGGGAGAGACTCTTGCAAGGTGCCCTTAGGGCCTAGATGTGGCGTGCCACCGCCAGGCAGTTGAGGAACCCCGGTGAAGGGCCGTGCAAGTGCACGTGTGACAACTATTCAGCAACGGATCTGTTCTTACTTAAACTCGCACCACGTGCGCTTTCAAGAGTTAACAAAAACGTATTTATTCACCCGAGAAGGTCACGCTCAGTCTCGAGACTCTGATTTCACAAGGCTCCTGCTGGGGGCACTGCGTCGAGTGTAGAGCTTTGGCCCCGGTGTGACCGCGGTGCAGCTGCAGACACAGCGGATGAACGAGGACAGAAACTTGTCCCTGCGATCCACGAGAAAACTCTTGTGCCTCTCGTCTCCCCGGAGCTCTCTCGATTTCATCTCACTCTCGTTTCGCGAAACGATCGCCTGCCTCTTCAGCTGTGCACGTGGCACACAAAGCGCGACGGCGCATTGACGGCAGCGTCGATGTGCCAGGGCATGCTCGCTAACGGCACTTGCCCCTACAGTCTGTTAAGGCTATGCGGGGGATCTTTGTCTTTGTTTTGTCCGGCCGGGGTCAGTCGCGTCTGCGCCAGTCTTCTTCTTCTCGTCGTCGTCGTGTGGCTGCTGATGGAGACGCGGAGCGAGAACTACAATTTCACATTCTTAGGTTTTTTCGGTAAAGTCACGTAGGTAAAACATTAAAATTAATAAAAGTAAAATAAAATAAAAATCACGACGTTTCGGAGGCAACACAAGCTTCCGTCTTCGAAACGTCGTGATTTTTATTTTACTTTTATTAATTTGTATGTTTTACCTACGTGACTTTACCGAAAAAACCTAAGAATATGAATCCTTGCAGTCACGAAAGCTTCAAATCTAGAATACAATTTCACATTCAAGTGGCCAAGCGCAGAGAACAACCGCGTTAGTAGCGGCGGGAGTGTGTGGATCTGAGCCAGGAGGTTATGGCGACACCCCTCGGGTCGAGGGCCGTGTTATCCACTAGGTCACAGCAGGCACTGTGCCCAGGGCCTACGATAAGTAAGGTGCCGACGAAAAAAAATGTTGACCGTGGTTTTTTTTTTTTGCTGTGTTCGATACAAATAAACAACGTAATTTATAAGGTGCGTAATCCAATATGATAATCATAGTAAAAACAATTGCTGAATACATTTTCGCTGAGAATAATTTTTGGCTTATCTTGTTTTTTTCTCTCGATAATTTCAACTTAAATGTGCTTCTCTGTGGCACACAGCGCGCTCCCATCGAATTAGGGCACAGACTAAATATTGAACGTATCAGTCGCGACATCTTTCCAGCGGCTAGACAAAGTCCGCGTGAAACAAGCGGAGTGACAGCGGCGGTAGTAGTGACGTGGGGCAGCAGCGGTGACAACTTGTAGTTCCAAGTTTCATTTATTAGGTATAGCCCTGTGAGCCATGCGGCTCTTAAGTCGGGTGCAACCGCAACAAACAAAATATGAACACAGAACATCTTAAAGCGACGACGCGTAACAGAAACATCCTGGAATAAACCAGCAGAATATAAAAAAAACTTATTTAAACGCTGTGTGCAAAAATCCCAATGTGTTGCAAGCCAACAACAACAACCATGAGACTATATAGATTAACCATATGTTTTCGAATCACCAAAATAAAGCTATAAAAACAATGTAACAACAGTAACCATAGGAACTGTGATTCAAAGTAGAAAATTATCACTGAAGGCCGACGAAACAGAAGTGCCTAGGGTCTACAAGAACCCTAATCCGGCCCTGCTATTGTCTGACGCACACGCGTGTGAACTTGTGAAGTCCACATCGGGCAGCCCACACGCGGACGAGCGAATGCCGTAGGAACTCATCAGTGAAGCTTTCTTAGCCGTGGTGCAATGCGGTTGGCACGGGGACTCGAGGTATTGCTCCACTCTCTCCGTATTATTTCTGAATGCCTGTGATTAACCTGCGATTGTTCTGGTCTCAGTGAGACTACGCTTGGTAATAGATGGCCAATTACGTAGCAGTGGGAGTGAGCACACACGCGCTCACGTACACACGCACACACACATACACACGCACACACTTACACACACGTACACACGCACACACGCGCTCACGTACACACATGCTCACGTACTCACGCACACACGTACACACGCACACACACGTACACACGCACACACGTACACACGGACACACGCGCTCACGTACACACGTACACACACACACACGTGCACACGCGCACACGCGCACACGTCCACACGTGCTCACGTACACACGCACACACGCACACACGTACACACGCACACACGTACACACGTACACACGCAGTTTGAGTAAAACAAGAGTACCGAGTCATCTGAATTGGATTTAAACCCGTAGAGTTCAGATATTCTCGCACCCGTCCCTGTATTGCCCCCGTCCCTTTATTGCCCCCCCCCCCGTCCCTGTATTGCCCCCCCCCCCTTCCCTGTATTGCCCCCCACTCCCCGGTCCCTTTATTGCCCCCCCCCCGTCCCTGTATTGCCCCCACTCCCCCGTCTCTTTATTGCCCCCCACTCCCCCGTCCCTGTATTGCCCCCCACTTTCCGTCCCTTTATTGCCCCCCACCCCCCCGTCCTTGCATCGCGACCCCCCCTCGTCCTGCCACCCAGGTGTCATTTCGTAGCCCCGCCCCGACCCTGCCCCCCATCGTCTCTGCTTGTAAAATGTTGGTGCCGTCCGTTCGTTGAACTAGATGTCAACAACAACAACAAAACAACAAAACAACAACCATCATGCTGTCTCTTGCTGCCATTAGGTGAGCAGCGAGAGCTGGGAGCTTGCTGCACGCGAGGATCTGTTTCACCTTGCGGGGCCACCCCACGCTTTAAACCCCCGGGTCTCAGCGCTGCCGGCCTGCGATGAGCAATATAATTATATCCTCCTCCTAGCCGTCCACCTGCACCGCGTTACTTTGGCTTGTTTTTCTTCCAGGAGAGGCGGCATTTGAGTTGACTTCAATCCAAACGGCGCAACGCAGTTTATGCGAGAGCCGGGGGCTTTCGCATAAACTGAGTTGCACAAGCCATCCCAAACAACGCTACGGCAAGATAAGGACGAATACTACACACCTGTAATGTACGCATCGATAGAGTGGAGCAGCAACAGGGGAAAGCAGAGGAATGATGATTTTAATGGAGGTAGAAAAGGTGGTAACATTGTGGAAAGTGACCTTAGGGAAGTTACTCATCCACAGCAGATGAGAGAAGGGAGATCTTAGAGGGGGAGAGAATCTGTAGTTGTACGTGTGTATGTTGAAATTCTGTCCCACCATATGTAGCCAACCGTGATAATCGGAGGTGCGGGGGAAGGAGAACAAACGAAACACAAAAAGCAGATCTGAAGAAATTAGTTTTCTATCGATATCATTTAAAAGTGCATCGTAGCTCCAGTGGCTTCCTTATATCAGAAGCAAGAGAGTTCCAGACAGCCACAGAAGCGCATCTAAAAGCGCGCGATGCACTGACCGTTTTTGTTCGACATTTTTTTTAAACCGGTGTGCAGGCGGTGCAACTGCACTGGGTTCCACAGGCCACGCGACACCACGAGGGTAGCGTGAGGTCTGAGCTCAAAATGGGAGCTCGCGGAGGGATTTGACACTCGGGCCAGGGTAGGTCCCTTTTTGCAGGTGCAATGCCAGCAGTCTGGAGGCAACATCTCTGAGTCATTTGACTGTCCTGCAATCGAAGATTTCAGGATGCCACGGCGTTATGGACAGCATAAGGAGCGCATCGAAACAATGACTGCAACTTTGTAAGAAGTACACAGTTGTTTTCTAGATAGGCTGGCTCTCATCATGGGAATGTGGAATTTACACCAGTGGCTCAAATCCGTTGATTGGAGGGTGGGTGAGTGGGTGGGCGCTGCTACTTTGTGAATTCGAGCATAGAGATGCTGTGGACTTGACGGTGGCCCGGGTTTCCCAAGCCAAGTTCATATTTAAACAAGTGTCGTTATCAAATAAGAGTTGTTTGGGTTGGTAGGATGACAAAAAATACATATACAAACAACTCTTCCTACTCGCATGGATAAATATGAGTGCATCATTTAACTGTTGTTTTTTTACCAGGTAAAGCCCACTGAGCTATATAGGTTTTTTTCAGAAGCGACCAGGCCACAAATGATAGCTCAAAAAAGTGGCTTATCATGTGGAAATGTATAGCAGCCAAATACTCTAAACGGACGTTTTTCTAAACGTGGAAAAACCGCTGGAAGAGAGACACGCAAACTCCACATATACAGGCGTGAGGGTTGGGATCGAACCCACGACCTCCTGTATACCGGGCGAGGCAATTAACATCTCGCCACCGCGGTATTTCAATACATAAATGCATGTAGGATTCAGTCATTAAGTTTTCAGTCACAATAAGCTATATGTGATATAGATTCCATCCAATCACTGGCAGTCGTGATCAATACGCCGCTGGACGAATGGCAGCGCACGCTGCACCAGTAGTGGCTGTCAGAAACGTTTCTGTGCTGGAAAACTGGAGGTCGCTCAACTTCTACGGGCACGCTTTTATAAAAAATAAGCCACGTTATTTCCTCCTAATTGATAAATCCTTTCTATAAAGAGTTTCTGGGGAGGTGAAATAAATAAATAACGGAATAGAACGCATCTCGGGAGAAACAAGATCCCCCAACACGAACAGCCGAAGCCACGTCGCGCCGTCTCTTTGAACAGCTCAGAAAGACAAACAGGGACAAATCTCAGTTGGCATCGCGGTGCGGTAAAGAGTAGCGCCTTCCCTGCCTCTACCGCGAGACACAAACATCCCACTCCACATTCCGCGCATCAGTCAAAGGTCATCTATGTCTACGGAATATCGCGTGTGGTTTTAACTGCATTAATATTTTCTTGGTTCTTTCGGTAAAGTCACGTAGAAGGGACATAATCAAATAATAAGACATACCTGTTCTTCACCTGAGGACGGCTGCTTGCGTTGTAGCCGAAACGTCGTGAGAATTATTTTATTATGTTTTATTTTTATTATTTTATTATTTCCCTTCTATGTGACTTTACCGAAAGAACCAAGAAGATGAATCCCTGCAGTCACGAAAGCTTTCAATCGAAAAGCATTAATATTATTATTATTATTTTTCAGCGCTGATGGCTCCCGTCTTCATTGCTCCTTCCCTTTTCTCCATCCCCCCCTCCTCCACACCCTCCCATGCTCCCAGTCCCAGCTCCCTAACACCCGAATTCCCAGGGGCCCTGTTTCCCCTTGCGTGGCCTGCCTAGAGGCCCTTATTTTAACGTGGCCCAGGCGCTGTTCACTTTGAACCCAAGAATGCAAGTCCTTCTTGCCGCGTTGGGCACAGGTGGCGTGGCTGTGTGTAGTGGTGGCACGGAGGCGCAAGCACTGCACTTTTAGGGCCCAAGCAGCTCAAATGGCCCCGAGTTCATGAATAAATACGGGCGAATCAGACATCAGCTCAAATTCAAATCCTAATAGCTGTAGTTAAACTCAAGTAATGTAGCCCATCCCTATCGTCCCTGTATGTCTCGCCTCCCATCTAACACCATCCTTGTCTCTCATCTACTTTAGTCGCATTCCACCACGTGATCTGTCCCATCTGTACCTCTCTTCTCTCACCTCGCGACCTCTCTAACTCTTTTGTGCACGTTGAACTTCTTTTGCACCGTACCTAGCGAACCATCTCTCTCGTCCTTGCACTTCAGCTCTATCTCTTGTCTGTGCCTCTTGTCTTCTCACGAGGCGTGTATAAAGCACCACTGGTATGTGTGCTCGCTAACAGCACTTGCCCCAACAGTCCGTTCAGGCTATACGGGGGGATCTTTATCTTTACCAGCACCTGTTGCAATGTGTCAATTTCGCCACTCGGGAGACAAAGGCGGCCGGGCGGGGTGCTGGCCACCCACCCTCTCGTATGCCATGCAGTGCCAGCCTTCATAGGTGGTGGCTAACGGCATTTGTTCCAAAAGTCTGTGAAGGCTATACGGGGCATCTTTGTCTTTTCATTTTCAGGAGATCTTCATTTCTCATTTCGTGTTTTCTGGAACGTCGCGAACTTGACATGGAGTGGGGACAATCGGCGATTTCAGGCACGACCACTAAAATGCAACGTAGGCCTATCCACAATAAGCATATATTATTGTACCCTATCTTACCTACAAACCTATCATCATATTTATACAGGGTGCATGAGACCCACCGTAATTGTGCGTGTGGTTTTCATTCCAGACACAAAATTAAGTGATTTAATTTTTTTATTGAAAAGCAAAACCAAAATCAAAACTGAACATCTTGCTTATTTCCTTTTTTTTATTTTCTATATTATTTTATTTCCTATACCCCCCTCCCAACCACCACCACAAATATGTTCCCTGCATATTAAACTCCAATGAATGAATGTTAATGACTCGCATTGACTCCCAACGTTCAGAATGCACAGCTGTGGAGCACTATGTGTGGGCTGGTACGGTTGTGCGGTGATTAATCACTGGGTGGTGAACCCCGCGACCTGAGTTGGATTCCTAGCCATCCATAACAAAGGTTTTTTGGGTTAGATCGCGATATTTATAAATGTGTCGCAACCCTCCACCACCCGACACGGCCAATCAGTAAAAAAAATTGTCACGTTGACAAAAGACAAATAGTTCACTACTTTAGCCCACCGGTGTGTTGAAGAGCGGATCCACAACATTTACAATTTGAGTTCGCCGTTTCGCTGGAAATTACATCCAGAATCTTCAGGCGATTTGCCAGAATAGTGAAGCCATCCACCTGCTTCCGGTCTAAAATAGTGCATGATGACGTCATCATTGTTGAACCCCATCAGGATTCGAGATCAGAGGCGGGGGTTGGGGGGTGTATGCAATTATGTAATAGATCAGTAATCAGCCACTTAGCATGTGACTCACCTGTAATGAATTGCAATATGTGTTGTGCATTACTTAATAATACGCTTCCAGGCTGCGCTGAGTCGAAAGCTATCACGGCGATTGAAATTATTGTAATTCTTCTCAATTTCAATTGATTCTCTCCCCCTGTCACCTCCACGCGCCAGCCCCCCCCCCCACACACGCACGGCACTCAAGACCAGCTACCGTGTCACGCCAGGGACCATCGCGTGGTGCTCGTCACATCGCAGAATTTGCGTCACGTGGTTATTGTTGATGTAGTTGTTGCGTCATACCACAAAGGGCTGCTCTGTCACGCCGCGCGCGGCGCCGATAGATATTCCGCGCGCACTTTTGTCGCACGCGACCCGCCGCAGATTGTTCGGGACCCCGGGGTAACCCTGAAACCCCGTAATTAGGCGCTGCATTCTACCGCAGCTAAACTAAGTTTAGACATTTTGGTCAGGGCCTGGAAACCCAAGAGGAGCGCCAGGGTCACCAGAGCCCTGACCCGGCGGTGGGTGCTGTGTGGAGGGCCAAGTGGGCACTGCGTGGGTGTTTTGCCCGGGCGATGTTTTTGACCGTGGGCACAGAGCTGCACGAATGGGTTGGTCCGGGTCACGTTGTGCCTGTGCTCGAATACAGCACTTCCAATCTGTGATTACGGCATCCAAAAAGTGTCTCTGCAGTTGCAAAGTTGCCTCGTTTGTATCGGCGTTTAACAACTCTCCGTCGCATTACTGGCAATGCTGCCGATACGCAAGGTGCCCACGATGCTTGCGTCTTCTCTGTGTACAACGGTGGCGAGATGTTAACTATCTTGCCTGGTATTCAGGAGGTTGTGTTCTTCCCCCGCACCTCCGAATCGCACTGTTGGCTACGTTAAACTTCTGTTAAGTATCTTCTTGGTTCTTTCGGTAAAGTCACGTAGACAGTGTCTTTCCGACAGACCTGTTCTTCACCTGAGGACGGCTGCTTGCGTCGTGGCCGAAACGTCGTGAGAATTATTTTAATGTTTTATTTTTATTATTTGATTATTTCCCTTCTACGTAACTTTACCGAAAGAACCAAGAAGATGAATCCCTGCAGTCACGAAAGCTTTAAATCAAAATTTCTGATAAGTATATACATGTTTGTATGTATATGTATGCACGTTGGACTTCTTTCGCACCGGACGTAGCCAACTGTACTCTCAGGTCCTGACTGTCACCCTGGACGAAGCGGCCGATCCTCAGATTTCCTGGGAGGAAATTGGGCAAATTTTCTCCACCCACAAATATATAACCACGTGGGTTGACTTATTTTCTTTAACCCTGTGCATAGCTAATGTTATTAAATATTGTTGTTGTAACTTTTGCACTTAAGGGGAGCCCGGGATAAATTCGGTTACGTAAATTGTAAATACAAATGGCCATTATTAGATATATATTTTTTTCCCCATGACAGTGATCAATTCTCATGAGTAACGATGCAAATGGATTTTTATATTTTCCCTGCAGGCCATTTTGAATTTTAGAAATATCATGTAAAAAAACAAAGACCCCCCCCACCCTCTCCATAGAGCCTTCATAAGTGTTCGCACAAACGAACACTTATGAAGGCCAGCACGGCACGCGAGGGGAGTCGGTGGCCAGCACGACGCCCGGTCGCCTTTGTCTCCCCAGTGCTGATGTCTACACACCGCGGTAGGTACTCATTTCAGGCCGAGTAGACCTAGGCCAGGCCCAGGACCGGTTCAGATATTAGCCACTGTTATTAGTCGTGAGCGCGAATCTAACTCGGCCTCCAACCACCGCGCTTCCCTGCAAAGGATCTTACAAACAGGCTAGAAGCTCCCTCACTGCAAGTGAGGATGTGCCCTCTCTGTAAGCGTGGATGCGCCCTCACTGGAAGCGTGGATGCGCCCTCACTGCGAAGTGGCTCTCTCCTTCTCCAGCGAGCTGGCACCACGACAAGGCTGCAGCTTCTCTTTGTTTTCGCTTCGCCAGTGGCTGGACTTGCTGACGAGTAAGTACACCGCACAACTGGCACTGGGCCGAGCAGATTGTTGCATAATTTACCCGCATAATATCCTGACCCTCAGTGTTGGATATCTGAAAATAGTCCACGTGTACAAATGGTCTGCTATGCACAGTCTCTGGTGCGTTGGAGATGTATCCTGTGAGTTATTAAGGTGATGCGCCCTGGGTGGAGTA
This sequence comes from Lampetra planeri, assembly GCF_965212315.1. NCBI lineage: Eukaryota > Metazoa > Chordata > Hyperoartia > Petromyzontiformes > Petromyzontidae > Lampetra > Lampetra planeri. The sequence goes on along the minus strand of NC_136145.1, from coordinate 1,302,009 downwards.
GACCATATCCGCAGCCAGTGTGGCCCACGGAATAAATGAAGCCATATAAGCCACTCCGTTCGATAAAGTAAAACACTTATCCAACACCGACAGTGCGTCCCCCTCCCCCCCTCCAATACTAATCCCAGGTACGTGGCCACACACCAACACTCCATGGCGCACGTGACCAAGTGATGCCCGCAATCGCCACACTGGTCGTGCAGTCCTCCGATGCTAACTGTGCCATCGCAATCTGAGTGCAGTCCTGGTGGTGGTGGTTGTAGTGGTGGTGGTGGTGATGGTAGCGACCATGGTAAGGTTAGCGGGGCCACTTGTGACGGTGGTGGTGGAGGGATTGCGCGTCGTGTTTGGTGCTGTAAGGAGCGGTGGCGCAATGGTTAGCGCTACGAAACCAGCGGCCCGAGCTCGATTCCTGCTCACGACCATCACCAGTGACGATTATCTGAACCGGTTGTGGGCCTCCCCTAGGTCAACTCAACCTCAAATTAATACCTGGTGCGGTGTGTAAACATCGCCACTTGGGAGACAAAGGCGGCCGTGCGTGGTGCTGGCCTTTGTCGGTGCTACTCGCTTACAGCACTTGCCCCAACAGTCTGTTAAGGCTAAATGGGGGATCTTTGTCTTCGTATTGGTGGTGTGGATGTGGTGGTTGTGGTACTCTGGGCGTCAGAGCACCATGCTAGCTGCTTTCGCAGTTGATTGACTCAGGGGACATGTGGCGAACCGCACGCTCCACTAGACTCAGTGTGGAGATGAGGGTCGATGATTCGCATCCGTGAGGCTGGACCCCCCCCCTTAGGGTTTGTCAAACACCGCAGCTCTGCAAGCGTACAGTGCCTCGCGTAAAAAAAAAACGACGCGTGAGAATTTCAACTTTAACTCGCCGCCCTGCGATGCGGCGAGTCGCTTAAAGTTTCCGTCCAGAGATTCCAGTTTCCTTTATTTCCCAGAGGCAATGACGTGTGCCTGTCAGAAGCATCTGTGACAGGATTTACGCCTTACTTCGTGTTTACGTGGGCAGACTACCTAAACTTAAAGTGTTGCCCAATTCAGTGTCTGTCATGTCGTGATCATCATCATCATCACGATTAGCCATTGTCTACTGCTGCATGTAGGCCTCCCTGCATGGTAGCCATCCCTGGCTGTGTGTGCGAAGTTATCGGTCGCATTGTGATGCCCCGAGGGCTCAACCGCGGGGGAACACGCGGACGTCAAACGAACCCTCGACGCGAGCGAGCACTAGGAATATCAGCTCAGCCGTCGGTGGTGTAACTTTGTGTTCATGTTTGTGTGTTGATCTCCTTTGCCAGAGCACGTAGCCAACCGCGCTGCGGGGTTAGGGTGTGATCGTAATTTAAAGCCCCTTTCTAAATCCACCTCTCGACGACGACTTGACCGCCACACACCCTTTTTCAGTTATTGTTTGACCATACTTCACCACGCTGGTTGGTGCGGGTTGGTTGAAGGATGCAAAGGGACCTAAGACCCCGGCACCGGCTAATATCAGACCCACATTGATGCTGTGGCAACACAAACGAGAAGCTGCCCGTGGTCTCGTGGTTATCGCACTGGACTCGCAATGCATGCAGGGGTAGCTGGGGTCGCAGGATTCGCAGTTGAAACGACGGCGCAATGTCCTTAACCCTCCACCGACTGTGTTGCACCACAGGCGAGCGGCGAGTCGATACGGTGGGGTAAAATGTGGGGCGGTGGTACATCCACCTCTTCCAAGACATCTGGGCCAGCGCGGTAGAGTAGGCCAAATACACTCTCTCGAGTGGAGAGCCTTCCACCCAGCAGTGGCGTGGAGCAGGCAAAACATCAGGGCGGCACCTTCATCTTTGTGGAGAATAATAAGAATAATAGGCGCTTCACTTATTTGCTGAAGTAGGCAATTGTTTCTTGCTGTGGTTGCCCCACCTGATGACGACGCTTGTGTTGCGCCCGAAACGTCGTGATTTATTATTTTATATTTTATACCTACGTGACTTTACCGAAAGAACCAAAGAGTATGGATCCTTGCAGTCACGAAAACTTCAAATCTGGATAAAACTGGAGGTGTTAAGATGTCCAAAGCACCAAAGAGAAAACTTTGGCAAGGAATGAAGTCTGCATTAGCCATACGCACGTGTGTGGTGAACATGCAATCAAACTGTGCTCTGCTAAAATGTATGCGTTGTCTTTGAAACTGATTGGTCGAAAGCTTTACTCTTACTATATCTATAAAACACACACTTGTAAACATTCTTAAAACGATTTTAAATTCACCGATAAAGATGTCAATGTACTAATACAGTAGATCATCTATAACTAATTAGCAGGCGGCTTCAGCAGGGATTGGGGCACCGGTTTAAAAAAAAAAGTCGGATGATTATCCGACGTTTTTTCATAATCACCGCTAATCATCATTTAAAATCGCTAATTGCTTGACAGCTTAAAATACGCTGCCAAGCTTAGCAGTGTTCATTAGGACGCTGTCTTTCCGACAGCCCTGTTCTTCACCTGAGGACGGCTGCTTGCGTTGTGGCCGAAACGTCGTGAGAATTGTATCTTATTATGTTTAATTTTTATTATTTTATTATTTCCCTCCTACGTTACTTTACCGAAAGAACCAAGAATATACTTGCAGGTGTTGTTATATGTTTTTGTTCGTGTTTCAAATGTGTTTACGACATGAAATTTCCATAAACAAACATACAAATCGAGAAAAATAAACATCCTGCTTTAACAAGTTGCTGCATTTAATGTAACCGTACGAACCACTCCACATGGGTGATGAATATAGCGCAGTATTTTCATTGTTGTTGTACGTCGTGTAAAGTGTACCGTGTATAATATTTGACACTGAAATCAAGCAGAGCTAAACAAAAAAAAATCGTCACGGGCGTGATGCTGATCGCCGGACTGGTGAGGGCCTCTGGAACGGTTTCGACGGAACGTTGTTGGAAAGCGGCCGCGAAAATCGATGATCAACTGTAATCATTCAACAACAAAAAGTACTAAACGAATTCGCTAAAACAAACGGAACCTTCCAGGGGAAGCTTTCATCCGCCTGTGGATCGAGACTGGCGGATGAGTGAGCGATGCAATGTGCTGTGTACGGAACGCGGCGATCCTTTTTGCCACTCCGGACAGAGGAGGACACCGCGTTCCGTGTCTGTCCGCGATGCGCGTGCGATGACACCGCCAGTTCCCTCTTGATCCAAGTTGCCCTTCCGCAGATAGCGATCCACAGTTTGCTCGCTTCAACAAATCCTGCTCCACGAACAGCGGTTTCCCGGAGAGCCAACCCACGGGGGTTTGGGGCGGTGGGTGATGGACGAAACGCGTATTTGGTATTTATATGTGGAGACACGAAACGGAATTCCGACGGTGTGTGTGTGTGTGTGCCTCTCACGTCGTCAGCTCGAGAGAGTTGCACGCCACTTCGATTTGGCTCAGCCGCGATCCGCAACGAGAAACTTGGCGAGCACAACGCGCCTGTGAGACGTTCCGTGGCAGATGTGATTGATGTTCGTGTGTAGTTCAGGCAACTGGCGGCTTCGCGTCGCCTACGGATACTGCAATCGCAGTGGTTGCGATTGGTCAGCGCAGCTGAACCTTTAATCCAGAGGTCGCAGATTCGGCTCCGTCTCCCTCCCCCGCCTCTTTATACCCGGCAGAAATGATGGGTACCGCCACTTCTTCAAAGACGCCTGGTCAGCGTGGAAGAGTAGGCCAAATACCCTCTAATACCTGAACAGGTCCTGGGCAACACTCCTTACTCCCTACACCAACCCGTTCTGACCAGCCTGGTGAAGTATGCTCACACAACCCCCCACCAACCGACACAACGTGGGGAGGTCTTCATCCAGCAGTGGATTGGCACACGGGCTGTAAGATATCGGTGTTCAATCCAAACAAAAATAAGTATCCGGCTGATGTTAATCTCCGTCTCTGTGATTGGCACAGTTGGCTACGTACGGTGCGAAGAAAGTTCATCATACATACATGGGGAGCGGTAGTGTAGCAATTAGCGCTTTGCACTACAAACCCGGCGACCCGGGTTTGATTCCCACTCACGGCCAACACCGGTGACGATTATCTGAACCAGTCCTGCCCCCCCTAGTTCAACTCAGCCTTAAAAAGAGTACCTGGTGCGATGTGTAAACATCGCCACCGGGGAGACAAAGGCGGCCGGGGGTGGTGTTGGCCACCCACCCGCTCGTGTGCCGTGCCGGCCTTCAAGGGTGCTACTCGCTAACAGCACTTGCCCCCAACAGGCTATACGGGGGATCGCTGTCTTTGTAGTATGTTTGTATGTATGCTGAACTTTTATATGTACATAGCATGATGGCAATAGGCGAATGGGGAGCCTACAGGCATCGATTGCGACCTTGTACCGCTTTCAAGTCACCCAGCCGGTGACCTGAGTGGCGTCATCGCCCCGCCAGTCCAATGTATTTGATATTTAAATGTGTGATTGTTTGCTTATAAAGACACCATGGCAGGCTTAGTGCATAATTAAGAATGGATGGTTCAGAACATCTGGGCTTAAACATAAAATCGTTTTGAAATCCGCGTAGCATTATCTCGTCACTGATTGCTTATGATTTACATAATGACTGGACTCTCACTCGTATGTACGGACTGTATGTTCAACTTCTTTCGTACCGTACGAAGCCAACCGTGCTAATTGAAGGTGCAGGGGGGAGGATAACAAACGAAACACAAAAATCACTTGTAAAGAAATTAGTTTTCAATCTATATCATTTAAAAGTGCATCGCTTCCAGTGACGTCCTATAACCGGGGAGGAAGAGCGTTCCAGACGGCCTGCAGAAGTCAGTGAGCGAGAGACGGACACGAACTCAATCACCGCATTGCTGGAAGTGTAACGTGGGCCAGGAGGTCCCTTTCGACCAGCAGTAGCGCGAGCGAGAAGCTTGCAGGGCCTGCACCTTTACCTTTTCGCGGGACGTTTGGAACCGCAATGACATCGTCATCTGTTGTCATCTCCATCACAACCTGCGCGCCCCCCACCCACCCACACACCACAATCGCCGCTCACGTGCCGCCGTGCTGCCACTCCTCACATTCAGAGGCAAATTTGAATTCATCTTCACCCCCCACAGGTGCAGCAGCCCCAGGCAGAGTGTCCCGCGCTCACCGCCTTTACAAGGACGTCTGTTTATATGCACAGAAACTTTTGTCAGTCCTCATCACACGCACGCGCGCACACACAAAGTGCCTGCCGCTGAATGAACCAACATACCATGCCGATCTCGTTAAGGAGCAAAACAACATCACGCGAACTTCGGTCATCATCGCAGCAGCAGCAGCGGCGGCGGCTTCTGGTTAACCATCGAACAAAGTCGGCCACCGCATCGCGCCCTCTCAGATGCGCTTCTGCGTCCGTCTGGAACGCTCCTACTGCCGACATTATGAACCCACCGGAGCTATTCACTTTTAAAATCATCTAGATTGAAAACGAATTTCTTTAGAAATGTTGTTTGTGTTTAAATGTGCCGTCCTTCCCCCGCACCTCCGATTAGCACGGTTGGCTACGTACGGTGCGAAAGAAGTTCAGCACACATACACTGCAGGATGAGGTCACGGGGGTTTGTGAGCGTTATACCGCACCGCAGCACGGTCGACGTGCCACTTGGTGTAGACGGGAAGCATTGGCGTGATGGCATAGCCATGCGACGTTGAGCTCTACTCCGGCAAGTCCCAATTGCGGCGTTGTCTGTGCTCGCACCTTCATCTAATCTCCAGGCTGAAAGCCCTGCTTAGCTTTGTCCATCTGGCGAGATTAAACGTGGTTTGGTCATCGAGTGATTTAGAATTTCAAGTGTCGGAATTGATTCCATCCATACTCATGAACATGTTTAAATGTGCATACATCAGTATGCAAATTCACATCGCCCTTTGTCCGGGAGATTGATTCAAATGCGCCTGCTTACTCCCATCTGCTGGGCACCTTGAAACTCCAGCGGGTTTTAGAGTTCCACAAATCTCTACGTGGCCCACCAGCCCCCAGGCGTGCGCCACTACACTCGGCTCATTGACGTATGCATGATGATCGTAATATCGCACAGTAATCATTTTACATCATGATTTCCCAATGTGTCCTAAATACAAAGATAAAAAAAAATAGTGCTCATGTCATTGCCTTGAATGAAATACGAATGTACAGGGTAATCCAGATGTCCTGTGACCCCCATTTAATTCTCTTTTTTTAAGTAATGTTTATTTAAAACAGGAATTAATATTCAAAGGGTAAAACATGTAAGGGGTCAATTTATTGGTGGTGGAAGGGGGGGTTACAATACATCTAGACCACTCTGTAACTATCCAGAGGCTTTAACGTGGGTTTAAGTGAACGTGTCCTGCTGATTAAAGACGACGCGTGGTTAAGACGAACACGGCGCGTGTTAACCGCGAGTCCCCGGAGAACTCCGCACGCGGAACGCAACAACCCCAACCCACGCCCATCACGTGGATGGAATCCGCGACGGCCGCTCTCCACTCCTCGCCAACGAACCAGCCCCTCGTCCTCTCGGAAGTTTATTTCATTTTAATTTGTTTCTGTTACCGCTCCTTTTCTATGACCGCCTGTGTTTCGCCTCGTGTGACGGAGTTTGCCGCGCGTTCAGAGAGAGAGAGAGACGGAGAGATGAGCGCGCGGGTTAGAGTCAGTGAGTGGCACGTGAAGGTTCAACGACCCGTTCGTATCGCGAAGGAGAGAGAGAGAGTCAGCGATGATTGAGCAGGACTCGTCGCTGGGAGGGATGGTGGGTCCGCGGTCGAGACTACAGTCGGAGTGTCAGCCAAAGGAGTGAACCTCTGCCGCCGATGGGATGCGTAGCGAGGAGACGGGGCAGTGGCATTGGCTCGTGTGCAAGTGCTGCGCCGATAGTCGTGACATCGCAGGACCGTGAGATGTGACGGGGGGGCTTGCAGGAGAGGTGCTTACCCAGCAGCGGTTTTAATCGTGGCCGACGAGGATGATGTGAAACGGATATCGGCGCCTGCTGGGTGTGTTGGGTCTCGGAGCTGTCGATGTATCAGATGCGCGCAACGGCGACTGCTGGGCGCGCACAGGTGTGTGTGTTGGGTGTGGGTGTGTGTTGGGTGTGTGTGTGTTGGGTGTGTGTGTTGGGTGTGTGTGTTGGGTGTGTGTGTGTTGGGTGTGTGTGTGTGTGTTGGGTGTGTGTGTGTTGGGGGTGTGTGTGTGTTGTGTGTGTGTGTTGTGTGTGTGTTGGGTGGGTTGGGTGTGTGTGTGTATGTTGGGTATGTGTGTGTGTTGGGTGTGTGTGTTGGGTGTGTGGTAGTGTAGGGGTTAGTGGGGAGCGGTGGTGTAGCGGTTAGCGCTACGCTGCGCTATGAACCTAGCGGCTCAAGCTCGATTCCAGCTCACGGCCACACAGCAGTGACGATTATCTGAACCGGTCCTGGGCCTCCCCTAGGTCGACTCAGCCTCAAACGAGTACCGGGTACGGTGCGTAAAAAGATCACCGCTAGGGAGACAAAGACGGCTGGGCGTTGTGCTGCCCATCCACCCCCTCGTGTGCCGTTCTGGCCTTCATAGGTGCTCGCTAACAGTACTTGCCCCAACAGTCTGTTATGGTTATAGGGGGATCTTTGTCTTTGGTGTGTGTGTTGAGTGTGTGTGTGTGTTGAGTGTGTGTGTGGTGTGAGTGTGTGTTGAGTGTGTGTTGAGTGTCTGTGTCGAGTGTGTGTATGTGGTGTGTGTGTTGGGTGTGTGTGTGTTGAGTGTGTGTGTGTTGAGTGTGTGTATGTGGAGTGTGTGTGTGGTGTGTGTTGGGTGTGTGTGTGTGGCGTGTGTGGTGTGTGTGTGTGTTGGGTGTGTGTGTGTGTTGGGTGTGTGTGGAGTGTGTGTTGGGCGTGTGACTGTGTGTGGAGTGTGTGTTGGGTGTGTGTGTGTTGAGTGTGTGTGTGTTGAGTGTGTGTATGTGGAGTGTGTGTGTGGTGTGTGTTGGGTGTGTGTGTGTGGCGTGTGTGGTGTGTGTGTGTGTGTTGGGTGTGTGTGTGTGTGTGTGTGTTGGGTGTGTTGGGTGTGTGTGGAGTGTGTGTTGGGCGTGTGACTGTGTGTGGAGTGTGTGTTGGGTGTGCGTGTGTTGCGTGTGTGTTGGGTGTGTGGAGTGTGTGTTGGGTGTCTGTATGTGGTGTGTGTGTTGGGTGTGTGTGTGTTGGGTGTGCGTGTGTTGGGTGTGTGTTGGGTGTGTGGAGTGTGTGTTGGGTGTGCGTGTGCGGAGTGATTGTGGAGTATGCGCACAGGTGTGTGGAGAGCGCACAAGTGATTGCAGTGACTTCCATTCCCGCCCACGGCCAACACCAGTGGCTATTATCTCAACCAGTCCCCGAGGTCGACTCAACCTCAAATGAGTACCTGATGCGGTGTGTCAATATCGCCACGAGAGAGACAAAGGCGGCCGGGCGTGCTGCTACCTTCATAGGTGCTCGCTGCGCGCCCAGAGCACTTGCCCCAAAAGTGTGTTGAGAATATACGGGTTCTCTTTGTCTTTGTGTGCGTTGGGAGGGGCTGCCCTTCCCCCCACCCCCCAAACCCCCTCTGCTCCCCGCCCCAATCCTCGCCCCTCCACGCTTTAAAATGAGCGCTGCGCTCACAGCCTCGTGTTCAGCATCTCCATCCTCCTCCTCCTTCATCTCCATCCTCCTCATCGGCCTCCTCGGTCTCCGCCTCTCGTAGTGCGGCCAGAACAGCAAAACCTGCAGGTAGAGACATCCAGGGTCACTCGCCTCGTTCACTCTCTCCTGCACGGATTCACCGAGCAGAGGGAGGGAGAGATTGAGGCGGGGGAGGGGGAGGGGGAGGTTCGTTGTGGGATTTTTTTTTAAGTTTGGGGAAATCGCAAACGTTGGAATATCGATGCCACCTCGCACGCGCATTTGGGCGTCGTTACTCGCGTTTAATTTTAGAGTGATCGGAATGTATACGACGTGTAAGAGTTTTGTTTTAATATCTTGCTGAATGCGGTCTTACAAATTGACTTGGGATGTTCATTGAGTAGGTGGGACCAGGTCGCGGCTGTAGTGACAATGAGAACGTGAAGCAGGCGACGCTTTGCTGGCATTCCATTACTTGAATGGTAACAAAGCTTGTATGGTCAACGATAATTGTCTTGTCACTGTTGTTGTGTTCACTGTGTGCGACGATCTAATAGGATATGTGGTCTGCTAAACAGCCGCGCGCGTGTGAATGCGGTGTGTGTCTGGCTGTATTTGTCTGTGTGCCTGTGTGTCTGGCTGTGTTTGTCTGTGTGTCTGTATCTGTGTAGCGGTTCGCGCGCTGCGCTATGAATCCCGCGACCACCAACATCAGTGACGTTTATCTGTACCGGTCCTGGGCCTCCCATAGGTCGCCTCGGCCTAAAATAAGTACCTGGTGCGGTGTGTAAACCTCGCCACTAGAGAGACAAAGGCGGCCGGGCGTGGTTCTGGCTCACCCACCCCCTCGTGTGGCGTGCAGACCTTCATAGGTGCTGCTCGCGATCGGCACTTGCTCCATCAGTCTGTTACAGGCTACACGGGGGGGGGGGGGGGGGCGAGTCCTTGTAATGAAACTCCGCGCTTATGAAGATGCTCCCTCGTGTAACAAGGGAGGGGATTGAGGGGGCTGCGTGTTCAAGGAAGTGGCACCACAACAGCGAACTTAGTCGGGGGATGAGGCTCGTGGTGGTGGACGCGAACGTCGCCCACTGAGTGGACGGCAGAGCCCCTGGGCGACCTGCAAGCACGTGGCCTCGACGCGGAGTGCGGTCGGCGGAGGAAGCCGCGAGTGCATCCGTGAAGGGGGCAGTTCAGGGAGTTTGGCGAGTTGAGAAGGAGAGCGTGGGTTCCACTGTTGAGAGCTCTACACGAAGTTGTTTCATAATAATGTCACCGTGAAAATCGACGCGCCTCGGGTTGTTCAAAGTGTGTGGACGAGTATAGTTTTATTAATTCGTGTTGCCCGTTTGGGTTAAAACGTGCACGGTTGTCGGAGTCTTCTCTTGCTGTTTATATCTAGTAACGTTTAGGCGACGTTACGTGTGCACCCTGTATGTGTCGGTGTGTGTGTCGGTGTGTGTGTCGGTGCAAACCCCGTGTGTGTGGGTGGGTGTCGGTGCGTGCACCCTATTGCAGCTGCATGAGCCACAGCCCTTTGGGTACACGGTCCAGACCTCCCCAGAGACCCTGGCTGACAGAGGTGAAGTAGTCACCCCCTGTGAGTGGCTGGCTGAGGTGCCATCTCTTGAGGAAATACTGAAGGCGATTCAGAGTCTGAGACCAGGAAAAGCACCGGGCAGAGATGATCTCCCAAGCGAAATGCTGAGGGAGGGTGGCGTTTGTGCACAGACTGCCCTACATGACATCATAACAACAGTCTGGGCCACTGGACGGATTGGAAGGATGTCCTGGTGGTCCCCCTCTTTAAGACCGCACAGACTACAGGGGCATCTCACTCCTCAGTGTGCCGGGAAAGGTCCTGGCAAGGATTATTCAACATCGCCTTGCCAGGCACACTGAGGAGAGGCTTGCAGAGCCCCAATGTGGTTTCAGGAAAGGGCGATCCTGCACAGATGCAGCAGAGGTGTAGAAAATTCCAACAAGATCTACATCTCTGCTTTATTGACTTGGTCAAAGCCTATGATACCATCAGTAAGCCTGAGCTCTGGGTTGTTTGTGCTTTCGGAGTCCTTGACCTGCTGCTCACGATCATTAAGGACCTTCATGATGGTGAGCGGGCCCGGGTAAAACTACGTGGCCGGGAGTCGGAGCCATTCCCTGTTCACTTTGGGGTGCGACAAGGATGTCCTCTGGCTCCCACATTATTTAAGATCTATTTCGACCACGTAGGTCGTGAAGCCTTCAATCGCTGTACCGGAGGAATTTCCATCTGGTACAGATACAATGGGAGGCTGATCGATGCCCGGGTATGATCCAGGGATGGCTCTCTATTGCTCTAACCACGTTATGTATGCCGATGATCTGGTAATTACTGCTCACTCGGAGAAGGAGTTAAAGGCGCAGCTGCTGAACCTGGAGCATGCCACTAAGAGGTGGGGACTTGCCATCAGCCCCACCAAAACTAAACACCTGCCTGGGTATTTTGTACCATCGGACACTCCACCCCCACAACTCCCAATTGGTGATAGGGCATTTGTGGAGAGAGTGGAGAGTTTCCCAAACCTGGGCAGTGTGCTCATGACCGGCTCTGGTTTGACAGCAGAGGTCTCACTCCGAATCAGTCGAACGGCATTATCTTGTCATCGGTTGCGTAACGCTGTGTGGAAGCTACCTGGTCTGTCGCTCCGCACGAAGCTCCAGGTCTTCTCGGCTGCAGTCATTCCCTCCCTTCTCTATGCTTGCGAAACGTGGACCCCGCCTAATGGAACATCTTCACCAGTTAGAAACATTTAGGCTGGCCTGCCTACGATCCACCCTGGGTATAACCAGGCTGGTTTGTGTGAGGAGCTCACATATCCTTGAAAGATCTTGACCATCCCATCGGTGAGCTCCTCTGGCAGGCAAGGCTGCGTTGGCTGGGTCATGTAGCCCGCATGCCCAGCCACCGATCGAGGAGGCTAAATGGGCGAGGCATGGGGTTAGAGAAGAGATGGAGTGATGTGGCACGGGAGGATGTGGAGCCAAGTGGACTTACCGATGACTGGTACCAGCGGAGTCAAGATCGGCCTCTGTGGAGGAGGCTCGTGAAGGACGCTACTGGGCAGTTGGAGGCAGTAGCCCTCCAACAACAACGGAGGGCGGAGGAGCGACGCTCACAACAACGAGCGGAGCGCCGGGTGGCTAAAGCACAGCAAGTTGGCAGGGGGCACAGGTGGTGCATCATCCAGTCATCTCGGTCATCTCAGTCAGTCGACCCGTGGCACCTGCTGGGTCTGCCCCGTGACCTCCTGCCAGTGGGTGTTCGACACTTCACGTGGCCTCAATGTGCACCTAGCCTGACACAAGCGTCGGTTGGTTACCCACCCCCTAGTGTGTTGTGCCGGCCTTCATAGGTGCTCGCTAACTGCATTTACCCCAACAGTCTGTTAAGGCTATACAGGGGATCTTTGTCTTTGACTCTGTGTGCACCCCGCACCTCCGATTAGCACGGTTGGCTACGTACGGTGTGAAATAATTTCAACATGCATACATTCAACATACATCCGTGCGTGTATGTTCACCCTCTTTGTTTGTTGTTGGTCCGTATATATTCGCCCTCTCTTCGCGTCGGTACGTTTACCTTGTGCGCGCGTGTGCGGTTGCAGACATGCCGTCCCACGATGGTCGCTTCAAGCAGCTGGAGCGCAAGCTGCACGTGAAGAACGTGATGATCCGTGAGGCTTTGGCGGAGTTCATGGGGACCTTCCTTCTCGTCGTGAGTACAGAGCAATTTTCACGAGAACCCCCCCCCCCCCCTTCTGCAGCACGTGCTTGTGCACACGCGCCCGCCAATTCTCTACACACCTGTGCACAGTGCAGTCTATGGAGGGCACTGATAGTGTCCTGTAGGGTGTAGTAGTAGTAATAATAATAGGGGGATGAAACCCTTTCTGGGAATGGAATAGGAGTTGTTAAAATGTTCAAACACCAAATAGACACCTTTTTGGCATGGGATCAAGTCTGCATTAAGCACACGTCCTCGTGGTGAACATGCCAACAAACATGCTCTAATAACAGACGCATTGTCTTTGAAACCGATTGGCTTTCACCAGAGACGGTCGCCTTCTTTATGGCCTCGTCTCAGAAGTGTCAGCCCAGAGAACGCCAAAAGGCGAAGAGTAAAAGGACAATCTTGAAGCTTCCGTGACTGCAGGAATCCAAACTCTTTGGTTCTTTTGGTAAAGTCACGCAGATAGAAACAATAATAATACATCACGACGTTTTGATCGCAACGCAAGTAATCGTCATCAGGTGAGACAAACACAGCAGGAGAACTGCTGAGGCTGGAGAACCAAAGAGTACAGTGAAAAGACGATGATTGTATCGGGGTATTTGTAGCTCGAGTTGAGCAGCGATATCATGGATATTGTTTTATTGCCAGAATGGGTAAAACATATTCTTATTTTTCGTTGTTTGATACTGGCAAGAAAAGGTCCCGTGATGATGATTGTAACAAGGGCACTTGCATTCAGATTGTGCCAATATTCTAATAAAACGTCCTCTGAGCAAAGTTGTTGGGAGGTTTTTTTATATCCATAGGCAGGACCCCTCTAAATGTCAGCTTTTAACCCTGCTTGTGGCACCGGCCTGGCATGGTGGGCATTAATCCGCCAGTAGGCAGGTGATGATTGCTCTCACCCTCCTCCAATTGAGCAATTTGCGGTGCAAGTTTTCAACTTGGAAAAGTGGACCGTGACTCCAGCACAGAACGCAGCCGCTCTTTCTTTTTTCCTTTCCACCAAATGACGTCGAGGGATTATTTTTAACCGTTCACTGCAAAGCAGGAGGTGTGTATTTACGGTTAATTACACCCGCGGCGTTAACCGGGGCTGCCCGCGGGAACCGAACTGCGAACCTCTGAGAACAAGCTGCCCATTGGGCCGCGACCACTGCGCTGTACGATTTGTGCAGGCGTATTTTGTTTGTATGCCTACAAAGGGGGAAAGGATTTTATGTTTCGAGTGGCATTCGTTTGGAACAACCCGCAAGCGTATAGCGCCCTGTTTAGTGAATTATTCGAATCCGGTGATTATAATTAAAACGGAAGAAAAAAATTGCCCTAATTTTTAAAAGTAATAAAAACAATTTTCAACTACAGCCGCCTGTGTCAATCTACTGCTGGATGAAGCCGCGCCCCACACCCCTCCCCTCTCCAAGCCATGTTCTTCATGAGCGATGGTGGTTTGACTTCGCCACACTTGTCAGTGCGGTTTGGGAAAGGGGGAGGGTTGAGTTCGTGCCCTTCTGACATTGGCCACGGCCAGGACTCGAACTCGGGTGGAGCTGCTGGTGGGTGGCTTCGTTGAGTTGTGTTCAGGGTCGCTGATTGATTTGTGGCAAGGGCTGCTCGGCTATTAGTCAAGGTGATGGTTTTTATTTTTGGCAAGCGTTTGTAGGATGCGAGTGAAATCGTGGTTAAAGCGGTTAGTCGAGTTTGAGTAAAGTTTGCTCGGTTGCTCCTTGTTGTGCTAAGAGGAGAGTTGCCTGTCGTGACCTGGCGAGAGTAACCAACACCTGCTCTGCTGCACGGCACTTGGGTTCTGCTCGGTCTCTGTGTTGCATTGCACCACTGGGGCAATTAATGTGAGCGGTGAGGTTTCTCTACCCCGCTCAGCGGCAGGTGGTCATGCGCGCACAAAGGCCCTTCAGATGTACGTTCGCACCCAGCGTGGAACGGCGGGGGGCGTCCACTGCCACACCCTTAGGGCCATTCAATCTGTGCACGAGCGTGGAGGATGGACAAAGCTGCTTCTCCCCCTGGTCCAGCGATTCCTCCGGTATAAATCAATATTCAGATTCGGGTGAATTTTTTTTTTTCTGGGCCGCGACTCTCCATCATTTGCAGTCTCCGAGGCTGTCGAGGACAATTCCACATTACTTCGCTGTAGTGGTGCGAGCCACCCATATGGGGGGGGGAGGGGTTCGGATAAGTGTAGCGTATTTGTGAGATGACAGGAAGGATGTTGGCAAGGGATGGAGATCCGAGAAATGTAGACGGATGTAGTGAGATTAGATATAATTAATTGTCTTGCTTTGTTTCTATAGATTATAAACTTGAGAGGTTGATGCACCTCTTTTTTTCACGAATCCAGGGACCTCCCCCTTGAGCTGCTTGAGGCCCAGAGCATATGTTTGGTAGTGTCGCTTGCGCCAAACACCAACTCCCCTCCTCGGTGTCTCCCGTGCGAGATTGACGCGTGCCACCTTGTTGGGAAGTCCTCAGTGCGTGGTTGTGCCGTGCACGGACGGACTCGTCCCCTGCAACAGGAGTGTGGAGTTGCTCCCACCCGACTCCCAGGGGGGGGAGGATGAGTGCCTACCCCCCAACGCTCCATTGGAGTGAGGGTTGACCCCCTTGATCTCTTAAAGACGGCAAACTCTGCCAACCGTGCGGGAAAAACGGGTGCGTCTCCGCCAAAAAACGTCGCCGCCGTTCTGTTCGCCACAAATCGGCACGATGACCATGCGTTGTCTCGTTGCCATTTTTTGTGATGCATTTCTGTGGTGCGGCTAACGTCGCCGTAGACCGGGGCTGCGGGGCTTGTAGGGGCCTTAATTAGTTTGCGACGCGTGGTGCAGTTGGCTGTCGTCGACCATAAACTGTGCTCTTCATGGAACTTAAAAAAAAAAATCTAATCTGCGATTTGTTCGGCTGCACAGGTGACGGCATTGCCGGGTGAGCTCATGTGTGGGCGTGTGCCCCTTGCCTGCCTGTGCATGCATGCGTGTGCGTGTGCGTGCGTGTGCGTGCGTGCGCGTGCGTGGCCGACGGGGCCAGTGAGTGGGCGGGCAAAGGTGGGGGGGGGGGGAAGAAGCTCCGAGGCGACGGAGGTAATAACGGGGCCACGTCGCGGCTAAACGTGGGAGCAGCCCCGGGATGGGCATAGACTCTCAAAACCTCAAACTTGGCTCGAGCTAAGCCGCGACTCTTCCCACCCCACCCGTGTGACCCCGTGTGACCCCCCCCCCCCCCCCGCTGCCACGCAGCTGTTTGGCTGCGGCTCTGTGGCGCAGGTGGAGCTGAGCGACGGCACCAAGGGACGGTTCCTCACCATCAACCTCGCCTTCGGCTTTGCCGTCACCATGGGCGCCTACTGTGCCGCCGGCGTCTCCGGTAGGCGCGAGCGAGGAACTCGCCGCACGTCGCCGCCAAAACCAAAAAAAAACGCAACCCCCCACGACTCGACTCGACCCTGACGTGACAAACGTACGCACGTGCGTACGTTTAGACTTCTTTCGCACCGTGCGTCGTCAACCGTGCTAATTGGAGGTGCGGGGGGGAGGGGGACAAACAAAAAGCGCGCGTGTAGCTTGCGCTGTGCGGCTGCCCGATGCAATACGGGTTGTACCACACGATGTCTGACATTTCACTCCATGTGCTGGGACCTTCTCTCAACCTAAATCTTTCTAAAAACTTAAAAAAAAAAAAAATTACTTTTTTTTTTGCATATTTTTTACACACAACCCATCGCCCACACGGACTTCTGGGACTGACGCTGCTCGGCTGATATTACGTGTAAAAAAAAAAAAGTTTACATGCAGCGGATTTTTGTTTGTCTGGCTGCGCGAGTCTCACTGCAACACAAGCAGTCGGTCATAGGGTAGAAGTAAATTTGAGAGAGAGACAAAACACAGACACGGAGACACACATGTTGGGTGTCTCTCTCTGTGTTGTCTCTGCTTGTGTGTCTGTCTGTGCGTCTCCGTGTCTGTGTTTTGTCTCTCTCTCAAATTTAGTTCTACCCGATGACGGATGCTTGTGTTGCAATCGAAACGTCGTATTCTATTATTTTATTTATTTTCTTTCCACGTGACTTTACCGACAGAACCAAAGGGTAATTCTTGCAGTCACGAAAGCCCTCTTGTCCGCGGTCAACGTCGCACCCATTTACACGCCCGTGCCCTGGGAGCTTCCAAGGCACTTGCGCTCGGCAAGAGTGTTGGGGTTTTTTTTTTCTCTTTCCCCATTACACTCTCAACTCCAGCAATTTATTTGCAGGGTCGGTGGATCACACCGAGATGGCAAAACAACATCGCACGCGTAGGCGCGGCAAAGTGTCTCCGCCGCGGGACGTGATGCGGACAAGTTTAGTCCAACGGCAGGTGGAGAGGCTGTGGGGTAGAAGTCTCGGGGGGGGGGGGGGGGGGGGTACTGAAAGGTGGAGACCAAATCGCCTCTCGAGGTGCTGCTAGAGCTCCCTCCTGGTGGAGGCTTTTCCACCAGCAATCTCAGGGCCCCTCGCTCCTGTTATCTCTTTACTCCCGGCATGGTTTTTGTTCTCCGTGCAATAGTTCTGACGTTCTTCCCTCCGTGTTTTTGTATTTTCTCTCGGGCCCCCCCCCCCCTTTTGCTCCCATGTAGAAATACCCTTAAGGGAATTGGGAGGTTCCTCCCAAGCGGACCTGGCAGGCGGTGGGGGGGAGGGACGTGGGGTCGCTAACCACGGCGAGGCTTTCCTGCATACGCAAATAAATGCTGAGCGATTATCATTAAAACCAGCTCGAGGCAGTCGGGCACAACAACGGGCTTGGCTGTGTAGGCTCTCAAGGGTTTGTACCGCAGCCGAAAGTGAAACCGCACAGCCAGGGCAACTTCATCGCCGGTGTTCGTTTTCATTCTCTGCCAGATTCGGTTCCCTTTTTTTTTGGAATGTGCGCGTGCATGGCGCGTCTCCTCAAAGCCCCCCGTTTTTTTCCTTTTCTGCCAGCACCTTTTTTTAAACAACGATCCATTCGAAGCTTTTCCCCTCCGTTTGCTTGACGTCAACGACATCGCGGGGGAGGCTCCTACGATTACACGGCGTTCTGGTGGCGCGGCACGTGCGGCGTGTGCGAATTCGCGGAATTCCTGCGCGTGTCCGCGCGCACTGCTCGCTTCATCACGCAACACGCTTCTCTTTAGGAATAACTAATAAAAACCTGACCGGCCGAGGTCCAACAGCTGATTGTCCTTTTGCCAGACGCAGTATTTGGACTGGGTCCCAATGTAATTTTTATATATATATATAACATGTTGAGGCCTTCAAGCAATATTTTTGATTCTAAATAGTTTTATTTTTGGTCGGATGGCACAAACACAATTCTGGCAACTGTCTGCTGCTGCTGCTTTATAGCCACCAGCGAAACGTTTGCACCCACTTGTGCGTGGATCGCTCTCAAGGAATGCCACCGGTGTTACGCAATAGCTTCATCATTCACTGGGCTGTGTCGGGTTTGAGGAGGGTTTTATGGCACGCACCTTGTAACTTGTGCAATCTCATCCAAAAGTCTGTTTATGAATCGGTGGGAGGGATGCGGTTTTTTAGAACAATTTCGGGTCTTTATAGATTTTTTTTTTATAATCTAGTGTATGTCCAAGCTTACAAAAGTGGTGTCACCCGATGCTGTGTGATATCGCTTGGCAGGAAAGATGCAGATGTCGCGGGGTATCGGTGACGTTTGCTGTGACGCCATCCATTCATATCTATCCAAAACTCATTTTACAGATCTCCTATCTAGGGCTGATTTTTTTTTATGTTCAGATCTCCTATCTAGGGCTGATTTTTTTGTTTTAATGTTCAGATCTCCTATCTAGGGCTGATCAAGCCAAAACAATCGAACACCATCCTAGTACTGGCATTAATATATATATATATCCGGGAGTTTGTTCATACCCCAGCTGTTGGGTGGTGGTTATCGCTATTGGATGTTCTGAACAAGAGGTGGAAATTCCACATTCCTGTGGTGGGGACCGGTCTTGCACAGCTGTCTTTTTGGTCGATTGGCAGTGTGGCACTTATAGCGTGCTCGTTATTGAGCCGTGGGCTCACTCGTGAAGCCCATCACCGATCAACGCCTTGATTAGGTTCCAGTGTTCCATTAGGAACCGCACTTAATTAAATCGTGCACATTATTATCGCAGCCTCTGGACAAGAGTGCGCCTGCGTTATCGTTGTACGCAATTTGATATTTGCCATTAAACCCCCTCGTTCCAGTTATGATCAGCTGATCAGATGTTCCAAGGAAACCAGGCCAATCTGCTCTGCATTTGGGAGCCGCAGGAAAGCCTGCCTTGCCACGTTTGGCCAGTCCCTCCTTTATTGGAGAAAAACTTTGGCCACGGTAATGTATGTTGAGCTTCTTTCGCACCGTACATATGCAAGGATACGCCACTAAAAACGCGCGTGTAAATTCGCAACGATTTAAAATCGTCTAAGCCCACTCTAATCGGAGCCAACACGGTGGCTGTGAGCCACAGTTATTCGCCTTGTGACGAAAACTACTGAATGGAAGTTGAGTGTTTAATGGAAACTTCAGGAATTGTAATGCCTTCTGAGAGATCTCTCCCATTGAACGGCGCGAACTAATGAAGGTTAATTAAAAAATCTCGGAGATATTGCTGGGCAGTAATGAATTGCGAATAATTCGCAAAGAGTTGGTTAAAAAAAAAATATTGTTTGGTCGTATTTTGATGTAACACATCGTATGCACCCACAAGAGGGCGCACGCCTGGAGAGTCAAATGCCCTAACACGGCGTTGGCATGACCTGTGCTACGTCTGATATTCCAATTAAGAGAATGGTAACAATTAATCAAAGTAGTACACGGCCTACTCCGAGACGTTTGAGTCCGCTGCACACTGTTTGCGCACTGCGCTTGTGATTTACCGGTGCCTATGACCCCAATTGCCTGGAACGTGCCCAATTTCGGCAAATTTGCCGACGCCGGGCAGAGTTTCTATTTTAGCCTGGATAGTGACCACCACACCCAACAGGTGCTATAGGCTTGAGGGGCGACATCGTTTGCAGCAAATGGCAGTGTTTCAAAATCCAATGTTATTATACTTGTGCCATCCCCTGCCTTTGACGTTCACTGACCAGCTCGATGAAGTGCGGGCCAACAACCGGCACGTGACCGGCACGGCTGCGGGAATCTCCCCTCAATTCAAGAGCGAGTCAACAAAGCGGCCATGGGCAATCGACTATGACTGAGAACGTGATAGGCATGGGGGGGGGGGCTAAGTGTAGCTGCCAATTGAATAAAATCCCACTGGAGGGAGGCCTATCGGCCAATAATGTGGCTGCTGCTGCTGCTTTTACCAGGACCACTTTGTGTATCAACACTTTACATTCGCAGTAACGTGCTGTGATCGTGCCTGCAAGCAAATCCTGTCACGTGTTTTTAGAGCGTGTGCCGATGTACTCTCCTTTTTGTATCTTGACCTATATATATAACACCATGACTGGAACTGTACTAACGGCTTGGTGGGCCCTTCCTGCCGAAATGAATCAATACAATCTAATCTAAGTCTTTGGTTCTTTCGGTAAAGTCAGGTCGGTATAAAATAAATCGCGACGTTTCGGGCGCAACACAAGCGTCCCGAAACGTCGTGGTTTATTTCATACCTACGCAACTTTACCGAAAGAACCAAAAAGTATGGATTCCTGCAGTCACGAAAGCTTCAAATCGAGATTAATCTAAGTTTCTTAAAAATAAAAATCGATGCAACGTGACGCACCACACAGTAACTGCCCAGGCCTGTACGGACGGTTTGTACCCTCGCGCTTGTCATGAACGCTTCTGTAAACTATCCCTCGGCCAACTTTTAAAGCCCTCTACGGCCACCATTGAGTTGAAGCTTGGTTGGTCAAAATTTTATATTTGTGTACAGAACAATATTGTTAGGTGGTAGCAGGTGGCTAATGCCACATTTTGGCATCGTACTAGCACCACGTGGCCTATCCTAGGGCCAGTTTGTATTGCCATTTTCGTTTCCCCCCAAAATTTGGCCCAAGTATAGGCGCGACCTCGCAGCGTCGTGTATTTATCAGTTTATGTGGTTGTCAGGATAATGGATTACATCTGCTGGGTTTATTAACGACTCTGAAACTGAAGCATTGCCGTGTGACGTACATTGCTCAAAGGACCCTTGTGAGCTCCGTTTACGGGACGAGAATACCTTCCTTGATATTGAAAGTTGAATTTGGACGGGTGGGGGGGGGTGGGGGGAAATTCCCTTTTACGGGTCATTTGCATGGTGGATTGCTCAAAAAGCCTTCCTCGTACCGGGCATGACACCTGATCCTGTGCGTACGGTACTTAATGCTCCATCAGTTCTCTCGCTGGAAGATTGCCCCCCGCCCTTCCATTCGATCAATGCCATGTGCGCGTTGCCGGAGTTGCAGATTGGATTTGTCTCGTGCATCGTAACACCGGTGTTGAAGCTAAAATGTTATCATTTTAAAGACTCCGGTATCGATTTTTTTATTTAAACATGCAGTTAAGGAGAAGCCGAATGGAAACCATTTATATTCATCGATTGCGCGTATTTATCATCGGTTTGGTCACTCGACAAGTAACACGATTGTAGGGGAGAAAAACATTTCTCGCCTCTGCTTCCACATGTGCCGCTGGACGGGAGGTGATGGACAGGCTTTGACGTCATCGGCTGCGTGACACCGAGCGTGGGTTTTTAGGGGGTTTCTTGCCTTGTATGAGAGGCTGCATGGGCGATCGGGGTGCTGTATTTTAATGGGCCTGGCTAATCTACCACACACAAAGTAGTTGACCAATTCACAACCTACGGCACCAGAGCCATGTGCGGTTCTTTAAGGGACCGGTTCGTGACATTATTTAGGGACCACAGTCTCGTTTTCACGTGCGGTGTGGCTTTTGCAATATTGAGGGGGGGTTTTTTTTACCGAATTCGAAAAAAAATTCTTGTTATTTTGGCTGCCCAACCCCTGAATTAGTGCAGTCCCAGTAGTCACGTGGGCCCAAGTAAGGGTACGGATGATGCGGCTTAAACTATAGGCTTGCGTAATTATTTTCTTCATCCAAACATCTTTTTGTTTCACACCTATGGATTAAGCCACTCATCCCTAAGCTGCATCAGTCACGGGGAAACGTTGTTGGACCAGACTTCACTTGGCTGCTCTGTGCAAGGTTGGCAAAGCGGTGGCCCAGCACCGCTCCAGGCATGCCCTCGCCACTGGCGTTGTTAGCAGTGGCCTGGAAATTGAACTCTGGTCGCTGGATTTAAAGTGGCGGCATGCTAATCGCTGCGCCACCCCCACCACACCACCGTGTGTACATACGCCCTGTTGAAATAGGCGTTGATCAACTTCAAGTAAGCAATTTGCGGATGAGAGTCGCATGGTCCTTATTGTTTTAATCATCGCAAATTGTCGTGTTTATGCTGCTCCTGAGTGCCAGAAGTTTCGCATAACAGATATCGTTTACACGCAGGTGGTGGGAACCGGGACGGACTCACGTGCTCGGTTTATTTGCACTTTGTTAAAATATGCTTCTGGGGGGGAGAAATCCCACAAGACGGAACTGCTCGTTTCGCATGGCCGCCGATCCGCCATCCTTCCTCCGATTGACCAGTGACTGCATATTTTTAGATCGCCCGGGGCAACAGTTGAAACGATGAGCGAGTGTTTTTTTTATTTCAGCCCCATAGCCGCCTCTTTCCACCCAGCGGTGTAAATGCGAACACCGCAGTCAGTCAATCGGCTAACGTTGTCTGCTCGCCCTGGAAGAGTAGGCCAAATACCCTCCGAAAGCCCTTCCACCACCACCAGCAGCAGCAGTGGCACGAAGAAGAAATTGCACGGATGCACCATTTATCCTTCTTTTGAAAGTTGCCACATTGGTGATTTTGCCTTGAGCCACTGTGGAGAGAAGTCCCTGCCACTGATGCTCTCCATGCTGAGTTGTACGTACGTTGAACTTCTTTCGGGCTGTACGTAGCCAACCGTGCTCATCGGAGGTGCTCGGTGAGTCCAGGTTTCTCCTTGCGCAAACGAGCGCTTGGGCAGCATTCTTCGTCTGCGTTGGTGTTTCCAAGTCGGTGATGGAAATTCGACATTCCAATGGCAGGGGGTCAGAATATACAATGTGATATTTTTTTTTAATCAATGGTCACTTACCACAGGGGCGACTAATTTTATCTACCCCTGAGTGATGATGGGCCGCGTCCTCTCCATTTGTGAACAAAGAAGTGCCACTGGGTGACGTGTTAATGACGTGGCAATGTTCTACAGACACCGCATCCGGTCACCCTACCATTAAGGCAATTTTACATTTGACCGTGCAATTGGTAGGATCAAAACTCCCAGCTGAGGGGGAAAATTGACATCGTGAGTGAATGTGAATTTTTCATTTCAGAAAAAAATAATGCATTATCCTGAAATGTAACATCCCAGGATGAGTGGTCATTCCTTTTTAGCTGCAATCAGCCTGGCGATTTCCTCCGTAAGTAAATCGCGTTCTGTTAAACAGCGAGACATTGATTTTTAGAGTGAGGGGTAAAATGTCTTTACTCGGCCGTTGTCGAGAATCGTAGGCATTGCAGTGGCTGCTGTCACCGAGGGTGATGCACGCTCCTTGTACTGTACGGTCAAAAGTAAATGGCGAAGTAAGACCTCGATATGTGGAGGAGATACGTTCCTGGAGCGTCGTATATGACCGACGTATAACATCGCTATGAGGAGGCTTTCACGCAGCCTTTGTAACTTTCCAATTCGTCCCATAAACATGTCCATAACTTGCCCATTCGTATTGTAAACAGACTATATTGAAAATAATATTATCATATGAATTCGACGTTTCGCCAGTATTTACAGCCGGCCTCAGGCGACAGCCAGATTTGTGGATAAATCCGCCTGTTTTGTTCCTTAAATAGAGGGGTAGCTGTGAAGACGTCGCTTTTGAGCCCTTCTTGTGCGTGGTGGGTGGGGTGGGATGGAATGCATCTAAATCACAATGGACAGCCATTACCGGGTGGGTCATTTACATGGTAACATCTTGACTTTTAAAGCTTTCGTGACTGCAGGAATTCAAATTCTTTGGGTATTTTGGTAAAGTCGCGTAGATAGGTTAAAAGAAAATAACCAAAAAAACGACGACGTTTCGATCGCAACGCAATGCTTGCGACTTTACCGAAAGACCCCAAGAATATATTTATTTGGTAATCAACGAACATGATGCATGTACATTGATCTTGTACCTCCTGTCGTTTGTGTGCACTGAAATAGCAGTACATTATTATCTGTTCACAGGTAATCCCAATTGACGTGTGGTGACCTGGATAGGCATGCATTTAAACTATATTATTTGATGAGTCAAGCAGCACTAAGTCTGTTGCTATCCAAACGGTTAAAATTATTTTTATTTCTCAGTTTCAATAGATTATCTAATTAGTCCTATGGAAGAAACGTAATGTTATTCTTATTTCATAGTAATGTAGAAGGGTTAAATATTTATTTATTATTTTCAGTGCATTATTTTACTTTGTTTCTACCTTTCTGTGTAAAATAAGGGTGTAACAAAAAAACCCAAGTTCGTTATATCAAAACTTAAGTTTATCGAATATATGCATATCGAGGTCTTCCTGTACACTAGAGTGTCCGAAGTACATCTGGCTTGGTGGCTCTGCAGTTGGAGAATCGCACTGCTGGATATCTGTGAGCAAGAGCTTTACAGCTCATCTGATTCCTCCAGCATAAAAACATATTCTGATTCATCTTCTTGGTTCTTTCGGTAAAGTCACGTAGAAGGGAAGTAATAAAATAATAAAAATAAAACATAATTATGTTTTATTTTTATTATTATAGAAGGGAAGTAATAAAATAATAAAAATAAAACATAATTATGTTTTATTTTTATTATTTTATTACTTCCCTTCTACGTGACTTTACCGAAAGAACCAAGAAGATGAATCCCTGCAGTCACGAAAGCTTTAAATCGAAATATTCTGATTCGTATCCTGTTCGGGAGGTCGGCGTGGCCCATCATCCTTGCTGCGTTTTGATCAATTGTGTACCTGCACCATCCTTGCTGGTTGTCGACAGTGGTTGTGCCGTAGAGCAACGGGTCCCCGCCATAGGAATGTGTAAAGTCCACCACCGTCGCAAGGCTGTCGGGGGGGAGGGGGAGCGGGGGCAGTTGCTCGCTACCGAGTGCTTTGAGGGCAGTGACCGTGTGACGTTCGCTAAGCTCTCCACGATATAATTTTCCGACGATTCGCTTGCAAACGTCACGACTGACGCGATTTTACCAGTGGCCAGTTTCTCATGGCGGTGTGCATTGTCTCGGATTTTATTTTAGTTTTGCTACTTTGCTTCGTATTTATTGTAATGAATTGAAGGTGGCTTAAAAGTTCTTCAAATGCAGTTCCCTTGGCAGGACAACGTCAAGAGAATTTGAATCGTAGCAAATTCACAACAACCCCCTCGTGGTTAAACCGCACACGCCGCTGTCGGTCGAACGCTTCCAATCAAATAAATCGATCACCTTAAACGACCCCTAATCTCCATGCCACCCCCTAATTGAATAGATAACAGGAGGTATTTATTTACAACTTTAATCGTACACTTTTGTTCATTTCGTAAGCATTTTGTCAAAAATAAAACATTTGAGGTGACTAAAGCGAGCGACCGATAATCGTGCGATCGTGAATTTTGGCCCAAGTGGACCCTCCACTGTTGACGAAGGCGCGTTGCTGTGTTGTCGCCAGGGTGGATTTGGGGTTCTCCCAGTTCAGCACCAATTGGGTCTGCGTTGGGGGGCGGGCTGGGCGAGGTGATGGAGGAGGGGGAATCCACGTCCCCACAGAGCCGCGTGTGAATCGCGGCCCTGTGGTGGGCCCTGCAGGAGTTGCCGGTGGTGGTGGGGGGAGGGGGGGGAGGCTTCTTGCGGTGGGCACTCATCGTGGTGGGAACAGCGCTTGCTGTTCCCAGGTGAAACCCGAACGAACAAGCGGCTCCTGTTCCACACGCAGCGCTCTCGAGCCACAACCACCGCCGCTGCTGCTGCTGCTGCTGCTCGAGGGCCTCCCTGGTGAAGGGCGCTCAGATGAACCCCACGTTCATCTGAGCGCCCGTCACCGCCGGCCACTGCAGGGACCACAATCGTGGGCCTGGCACGTGGCACAGCTGTCCTGCAGCCGCCCATGACGGCCTGCTGTGCTCGTCGGCCAACCCTCCCCTATCCTGGCTGCCCTGAAAACCGCCACCTGGAAATCCCTGGTGGTCGCTCATCAAGCGCTCGGCAGGCTCTCAGCCCCTGCTGCAACATTGTTTCTCTAGACGTGGGCCGTGTGACTGTTTGAAGCCTGGGGAAGCCATGAGAACGTATTTAAACTTCATGGTCTGGTCCCTCCAGTCTATAGTTGGGCGATGGCTCGGCACGCTAACCCACTCTGTGCTACAATAATCATTACGGTGTGTGAGTTTTTACATGCTTTTGGATGATAGTTTACGAAACTAAACAATGTTTTATTTTAAAACTAAGTTATTTTCATTTTAACCAGGTAATTATTTGCATTAAATTCACACATTTTCATGCAGGCAAGGGGTTGTGGATTGTGCTTTGGGGGTGACTGGCCCATTGGGAGCCCCAAGCAGAAATCATTTTTGGTCCCTCCGACCTTTTGGATTTTTAATCTCCCGGTGAGATGCTCTGAGAGCCGCCTCGAGACCCTAGATGGCTACGTCGTGAGAATAGATTGAAGAAGAGAGTTTCAGTTGAGATGGATGTGAATTTAGAGTTGTAGACAATGGACAGACATGCATTGAGTTTGTTGTCTTTGCCTAGGTTAGCTTTACATTTTTATGCTTATTAGGAATTGAATTTGAGCTCCTAGTTAATGCACCCATTTTTCCATGAACCCAGGGCCCCTTGAGCAGCCCCTTGGGACTCTGAGCTTCCGCTTGTTGCACTTGCGCCCACCTCCGACATCTGGGGTTTTATGCAAACACTTTTTTGTGCAGAAATATAGAATAATCCGTGTGTGAAGGTAGAAGCGTCTCCGTATGACGACACTCCTGTACAATCGGGTCATGGCTGTAAACCATCTCAAGGTGGTCACGGTTGTGAGAGATGACCGAGCGTACCGCGCGTGAACGGGGTAGGTCGCTCATCAGTAGCGGCCTTTTTTTTGTTGACCGTTCCGCGGACCTCACGTGGTGGTGTTCATCTCGCCATGCTTACAACCCTAACCGAAGCTTAACACTCAATGCCCCCTCCTTGATTGATTTTCATCTGTCGTCTGCAAGAAACCCATCGCACCCAAACCTCATTACCCAGACACCAATTATGTAAATCGATCCCTCCTCTGCCGCGGACGCCCCCCGCTCATCCACTGAGCACCGTCCACTCCGCGTTCTCTCGTGACCTGATTTTCTCACCCCGAATACCCCCATCGCCAAAACCAATTTTTATTTTTTTTAGATGATTGTCATCGTTAGCACCCCCGGGTCTGTACCGCTGCCGGATGAAGGCCTCCAGAAGTCGTCCTGCCCTCTCTCTGTCTCTCGCTCCTGGCCGTGCGTCGTAACAATCGATCCGACTCCTGCCCGCAAGCTGAATTCTTTGCTCTCGTTTCAACAGCGGACGTGCTCCCGGCCACTTGGGGTCACTCGTTTTGCAATTGGCTTGAGTGGTGGTCCCACCCTGGACACCAGCGACTGCACGCACATCCGCTCCACGGATGTGGCTTTTTCCGCTAATGGACTTCCCTCAATCCCAGCCCTGGATGGACTGATGGGCAGGACGGAGCCTTTTTTGCAGCAAAATTTACGTGCAGCATTGCAGCACAACATCTATCGCTGTGCTTTTTTAGTTCGATGCACCCTCCGCATTCACAAACTCGCGCCCACCCATCATGGTGAAGTATGGTCAAATGAGCCCCACGGCCCAGAGAAAGCCCTCATCCAGCAGCGGATTGACATGGGAGGGGGGACGTACACACGGACAGACGTGCGAGCGTTCGCATTCCGCAGGTGCTGCGTTGTCACCGCTACGGAACCTGGTCCGACCTCTGTGGATGATCGGGTCGATCTGAACACTTGGGCGGAGGGGGCTTTGGTTGACCTTTCCTGAACCGTTGTGCTCTGTGACCGCCCCCCTCCCCCCACCCTTGTCCCCATGCAGGCGCGCACTTGAACCCGGCGGTGTCGATGGCGCTGGCGGTGCTCGGCCGCTTCTCTTGGAGCAAGTTCCCCTTGTACGTCACCGCTCAGCTGCTCGGGGCCTTCATGGGCGCCGGCACCGTCTTCGGCCTCTACTACGGTGCGGCTGTGCACACGCGTCACCTGCGCCCCCTCCCCCCACCTCACCACCGTCTCTCTCTCTCTCTTCTTGTCGTTATTTGTTTATCTGTTCCGTCATTTGTCAACAGTTGCAGAGTGACTGGAATGCTTCCGTGGCGTAACGGTTAACAAACTTGACTTGCAATCCAGAGGTCATCGGATCGATTCCATCCCCTGGCGTGGCAGTTGATACAATGGTGGAGTTTTTTTCTAATCCCCCCTCTCCCCACCGACTCTGTCCACCCAGCGCTATACACGGGCTCGATCGCAGTCGGTGTATCGGCGTGTCCACTGGCAGCCAAGTTGACCAATCCTCGTGAGGCCTTGTGCATTGTCCTGGCAAGGTTCACCGAACGGTGCTGCCCAAACGATGTTGGTTGTCGATGTGATCGCAGTGAATAAGCACTCGATTATAGTAAGCCAGAAATCGAATTTTAAGCGAGGCGAGCAAAGTTGCTGGCTCGCTTGTCCAACGCCGCTGGAACTCGCTGCTTCGATCCCGACCCTGACGCCTGCTGTACATTTGGAGTGTGCGTGTCTCGCCACGTGGTCGCGTGGATTCTTTTCTCCGCGTCCTCTGGAATTTCCCTCCACATTTAGGAACACGCTTTTAGACTATTTAGATTGTTCTGCGATTTAAAATGTGCGAATGATAAGCCACTTTGTTGAGCTATCATTTGTGGCCAGGTCGCTTTTGAAAAATACCTCGGTGGGCTTTGGCTGGTAGGAAGGGGATGGTTTAGATTTATTTGCGTGTGTTTGGGCGATTTGTTGACCTTTTCTAGTACTTTGAACTCCTATCGTGTGTTTTGTACTCTTTGTTGTCAAATTCTTACCCGCCCCGACTGACATCTGTAAAAAAAAGAGCTTTATAGCTTATCGGATTTCTCCCGGTATAAATACATATTCTGATTCTGTATTTTAACAAACCGTTGCGCCGCCACGCTTCCTCCTTCGTAGCGCGCACGCGTCGCGGCCCGGGGTGGTGTTTTTAAGGACACTCCGCGTCTGCACAATGCAGAGTTGTGATGTACAAACATTATTTTATCTGACATCTGTGCGTGCGTGCGTGCGTGCGCACAAGTGGCTCGCACCAGCATGAGAGTTTCCGAGAGTCGCTTCCACGTGAGCGACAAGACCGTATTTTCCCAAATGCTAACAGGCACGCTGTTGTTTGTTGCTGAATTCAGATAGCGTTTTTTGTGTTGCGTGAGGACCCGAGGGTTGTGTGTTTTTTCCTGCACCTAGGAATGTGGCGATTTAATGTTTTGCACGCGATCCATTGTGACCGCTGTGGTGTTTTGAAGAAGTTTGCGAAGTGTGTGCATTTGCAGGGGTTTCGATTCTGCTGGAAATTACACTGTCTGGTAAAAAAAAATATACACATGCAGTACGGCACGTCACACCTCGGCCAATGCCTCTCTACCTGGCTGATAACCGCCCATTCCCAGTGTACTGTGCGTGCACGGTGTAGCTCTCGTTTGCTATATATATTCACACATCCGACCTTATTAGCACATCCGCCTAATACCTTCGTCCTGTAAATATTTTCCTTGTGAGCTCTTTCCTGGCGGCGTCTGGTACACAGGAGGTTGTGAGTTTGATTCTGACCCTGACGCCTGCTGTATATTTGGAGTTTGCGTGTCTCTCTCCCCATGGTCATGTGGGTTTTTCTCCCAGTCCTCTGGTTTTTCCCCTCGACATTTAGAAACATGTGTTTAAGAGATATTTGGCTGCTATACATTTGCACGTGATAAGCCACTTCATTGGGCTATCATTTGTGACCAGGACACTTCTGAAAACGCGTTTATATAGCTCAGTAGTGGGCCTCACCTAGTTGCATAAAAAGTCTAGCTCATGTAATGCCTGTCAACCCATACGGTTTACCCGTATTCCTGTACAGCCGTTTCAATACAGGCAACATTTTTTGTCTCTCTTTGTTTTTCTCCCTAGTGAGAAGGGACTTTGTAGGATGAACGTTGAGATTTATAAGGGCACGGGGTGACCAATAAGGTCCGACTTGGTCTGTAATAAGGTAGGGCACTGATGATGGGTTGACAGGTATGACAATGTGCGCACGGTCAACAGTTTAACACGGGCCCTGCAACCACGACCGCGCTTCGCTTTCCATAACGGCTGACGCAGCGTTCAGCAACTTAAGCGATCCTCGCTAGCGTCACCTCGATGAAGAGGTCGTCGCAGCCATTGCCACCGGTGGCACCCAAACTTCTTTCCTTCTGCCCCAAATCCTTTCGGCTGTTCTGCAGTTTACCCCCAACCCCCCCCCCCCCACCACGGGGTCCACTTTCGGCGCCGCCACTACCACCACCACCAACGCTGTCTGGCAATGGCGGTTTTTTACCTTGCCACCTTTGCTGTTAA
This sequence comes from Lampetra planeri, assembly GCF_965212315.1. Taxonomy (NCBI): domain Eukaryota; kingdom Metazoa; phylum Chordata; class Hyperoartia; order Petromyzontiformes; family Petromyzontidae; genus Lampetra; species Lampetra planeri. The sequence goes on along the minus strand of NC_136145.1, from coordinate 1,271,877 downwards.
CGCTGAAAGCGTTGCGATCTTAATCTACACAAAGAGGTTCGGTCGTTTGTTTTTGATATTCTCAAGGTATGAGCCCTGGGGCAGGAATGTGATGGTAAATGATACTAGTGGCGGTGGACAGAGGAGAAAAGAGATGTGGCTGAGGGACGTTGATTAGCACGCAAGGTCGGATTTATAAACCCTGACGCGTGGACGCGGTTCTCAGAGATGATCGCGCGACTGCCGTGGGCTTTGTGTTCCACCCTGTCTGGTTTTTGAAATGTTTATTTCTTCATCATGGGACCTCCTTTGCCAGTACCAAAATATACTAATAAGGTTTTTCCCCTTTTTTCTGGCAACAAAACTGACAGCTGTCTCTGGTGTGGACCAATCAATTTCAAAGACAATGCATAAATTTTGTTTTTTGTTTGCATTTGACTGCAAGTATTGTGGTTAATGTAAGCATGATGCCTTGCAAAAGGTGTCAGTTTTGTTGCCAGAAAAAAAGCGGAAAAACCTTATTAGTATGTTTATTTCTATTAATTTATTTACCCCCACACAGTGGCCTCGCTCGCACGGGGGGGGGACACACGGCAACTTGCCCCGTCTGCCACCTGCGTGATCTGATGTCCCCTCTCGCGTGCTTTTTAACTTTCTCTGCATGAGGAACTCCGCACCACCTACGCAATTCTCACGGTAACCTCTGGCGCGGTGCGTGGTCACTTCCGCTTCTCTGCTGCTCCCCCCACCCCCCACCCTGTTCATTGAAACGTCCTCCCGGTGTCCACTGAATATTCCCCATCTGATATTTCAAATCTCCAACGCGACTCCCCTCGCCTCCCTCCTCCTCCGAGACCTTGTGTGTGTATTGTAAAGCCGGTGCATTGTGGATCAATGTATTCCAGGACCTTGAGTTCAAAGGGCGAAAGGACCTTGAGATCTGTTTTGGTGCTGCAAAGATGAGTGTTTGCTTAGCAGGTGCGCGAGTGTGGTGGCTGTTTTTTGTTTGTGTCACCCTGTCGTCTCAGCGACGTGACTTCTCACCCCCACGAGCGTCACGAGTGAACTGACTGGCAGTCCGGCCTGCAACCCCCAAAGTCAACATCGCTAATATTTATGGCGCGACCCTTAAAGCATCCCTGCCATGCAGCCCCCCAATCTGTGGTGCGTAGCGAACCCCATTGTCCTCAAATACAGATCCATCCCTCCACCTCCCCTCTCTGCGTTAGAGATTTGGGACACAATCTCTCCCGTGGTGGCGTGGCCTGCACTCGACTTGCAGAGCACCACCGCACCCTGCAGTATCCGCCAACCGTGACGTCGGCGGAGAGATGCGTTTTGCTTTTCTTTTGGCTCCCGGAGTTCATCACCGTCAGCCCTCCTCCCGCTCGGCGCATCCAATCACAGTCGTCAGCCGCGGCCTCTCCCCCGCCGGATGAAGGGTCTTGCGACGAAACCGATCCATCTGGCTCGAGCGCGCAAGACGATCTCTTGTCGCCCCGGCATCGCCGAGGCAGATGTCCTCCTCTCTCTCCCTCTCGCTCTCTCTTAGGTGCGTTAACGCGTTTGTCACGGTTTTTCGCAGACGCCTTCATGTACGTCTCCAAAGGGAACCTGACGCTGCAGCTCGCAGGGGTCTTCGCCACCTTCCCGTCACCGCATCTCTCCATCGGAAACGGATTTGTTGATCAGGTGACAAACTCTCCCTCCCTCCCGTGAGTCGCGGGCCATGCAGGGACGTTCTGAAGTTGTAAACATAAGACGTTGCACTTCGCCAGCAATATATTGCTGCGGCCTTGCCACCTTTCCGGAGTGTTACTCTATTTTATTGACCGCCGAGTGATGATGGCCTTGGCTGACCGTTGACCTGGACTCGCCAACTGCCCGATGGAAAGCTGCGCGTTGAGCTCCGGTGCCCCCCTCTCGCCGCCCCCCCCCCCCTTCCGTAGCTGATCGGCACGGCGGCGCTGCTCGTGTGCATCCTCGCCGTGATCGACAAGCGCAACAGCCCGGCGCCCCGCGGCATGCAGCCCTTCCTCATCGGCCTCATCGTCGTGCTCATCGGCCTCTCCATGGGCTTCAACGCCGGCTACGCCGTGAACCCCGCGCGCGACCTCGGCCCCCGCATCTTCACCGCCCTCGCTGGCTGGGGCTGGCAGGTCTTCTCGTAAGTCTCGTCGTCAGTCGGCTGTGGTCAATCCACTGGCGGATGAAGGTCTCGCAGACATGAGAATTATTATTTTTTATGAAAAAAAAGATTTCCAATGGGTGATGGAGTGTTTTGGCTGCCACGCACCACGAATATTGCGCTCCGAAAATTTGACCCGAGCATTGTTTTACAAGGCAGTGGCCCCACTGCATCGATGCACGATGTATGTTGAACTTCTTTCGCAACACCTACTGACCAACAGCAACAACACCCACTGACGAACAAACGTGAGCTCACGCCGCGAGTGTGTGCGCTCTGCTGCAGGGCGGGCAACTACTGGAGCTGGGTGCCTGTGGTGGCGCCCATGCTGGGCGGCGTGCTGGGCGCCTTCATCTACGAGATCTTCATCGGCCTGCACCTCCCCGAAGAGCCGGCCAGCTCCGGGCCCGAGCCCGGGACCCCGCGGTCGCACCAGGAGCTCGCCAAGCTGCAGGCCAACATGGCAGACGCCATGTGCTGATAGGGCGCAGGGGTGGGGGGTGAGGGGGGTGGGGTGGTTGGGGGGAGGGGGGCGCTCTAGTGTGTAACGATGAAGGCAGCTCCTCCCACGTGGTTTTCGAGCCGTGCCGTCCGTTCCTTGGCACGACGTTCCGACGTTTCTCCTCCACGTGCCACGAGAGCGTCTTCGGCAACCTAAGAAATCCCAGAATTCGGCGCGGTCACCCAAGAAACTCCTTGGCACGTTGAGCAAAACGTCGGACATCGTGTGCCGAACGACGCCCCCCCCCCCTCCCGCCCCTTGAACCACATCGGAGAACCGTGCAGCGCCACCACATAAAAAACCCTGGACAGTGGGACAAAAGGGGATCACGTGGGGCACGGCGACTCGTCAGGGGCCCCCTCAAACCCGCCGGGGCGAGATGCAACGAGGCTGTTCCGTGGATCCCCTGTATCCGTAGGCGGCATTCGCTAATCGGGCCAGATTCAGTTGCGCAAGTTGGCAAGTCGTCTCGTTTTTTCCCCGGGCCAAGGCTTCCGCTAAGGTTGTCGTGACGCGTGTGAACCCCTTTGACAGGCCAGAGAGCCGGGTCACGCAGCCGGCTCCATCGCGCTGCAGCGCGGGTGTAGCGTGCGGCGTGGGTGTCGCGAGTTATGAGTGTCAGCGGACTGTGATCCCTGTGGTGGGTGACTTGTAAACCAAAAGCTGCCCGTGTAACATGAAGTGGGAACCACTCATTGTGGTCCGTGCAGCTTGAATTGGCAAACTATATTCACTGCTGACATTTGTGTGTTTTGGTTCTAGATACTAAACGTACATGTAAAGTAAGAGCGACCCCTGTCCAGCAAAGCCTTATAGCGGAGCCAATTCTAACCGCGCGGTGAAAAATAATTGGGCCTCCCTTAAAGACTGTAAAAATGAAAATGGTGTTTGTAAGTTTGTTCTGATCTGGCATCCCACATTGAGCATTTTGGGTAAAAAAAATGTAACATAGACTCCCACCAAGATGATCATGATATAATTTTAGTCTATATCCTATATTTCCAGTAAGCCTCCTTGTAACATACCAACCCTTGCTTTTAAATAGTTCAGTTACTCTCATTTGATTTAGCAAATGTAGTCTTGTTATCAAATACAAAGCATTTCAAAAGTGAAGCTTAAACATTTCTCAAAAGTTTCATAATAAAAATGGGTGAAGGTTTTCGCATACACTAGTTAATAAACCGAATTTTATATACGTTTTTATTTCAAGACTAATAAAGATGTTGGGGTTGTTGGGGAAACGGTGCCGAAGGTCCCGTAGTGTTCTCAAGCCAAGTCCGTCGGCTCTTGAGCCACGCTCGACTTGAGCCAGCTCGGAGCCACGGTCCCAGCCATGCTCGGGATCAAAGCCGAGCCACGGCTGAGCCTCTCGAGATTTCGTCAAAGCGGAACGAGTGGCTCGAGTCGAGTCCCGGCCCTAACTGCAGTGCCCACGGTCACTTTTATATCGCCTCCTCCTCCTCCCTACTGGCAGACTGTCAATGACCTCTCAGGCCGGTGCTGCGTTCACCTTGCGGCCACACAGAGACAGCTGCCACAGGGCGAGGGGGTCCCCTTGGCTCGACTGCAGCAGGGCATTGGGATGGTTGATGTGAGACGCAAGGCGCTTTGAGTTGCTGACGCTTTTTGAGCGATGGGCGAGGGGGTGGGCGGGCCCCTGTACTTGCAACTTCTTTACTCTTCTTCACTTGTACATCGGTTGCATATTAATTATTGTATCTTTTGTATATGTAAAAGTAATATAGTTTTTTTTGTGTCCTGTGCTTCAAAGTCTTATAAGTCTATACATTTCAATTTAACAGAATAAAATAAAACTGCCTCGAGAGATATGGAGTACCCCCCCCCCCCCCATCACTGTGTGTGCTGTGCAGCGAGTCAGAGCGGGTGCAGCGAGTCGGAGCGGGTGCAGCGAGTCGGAGCGGGTGCAGCGAGTCGGAGCGGGTGCAGCGAGTCGGAGCGGGTGCAGCGAGTCGGAGCGGGTGCAGCGAGTCGGAGCGGGTGCAGCGAGTCGGTGCGGGTGCAGCGAGTCGGAGCGGGTGCAGTGAGTCGGAGCAGGCACAGCCGTTCGCTCCTGGCTGGGCCTCTGCTTGGCCGACTCGACCCTTGAAGCGAGAGTCCCTTTTTGTGTGCAGGACTTGGGACGTCAATGGGGGGGGGCGAAGGGAACCGAGTCTTCGGCCACGCAGTCATCGCGTGTGCCGTGGTCGGGATTCGCTCGCTCGCAATCGCCACGAAGGTTCATGCGGTGTGGGAGGGGGGGGGTGACCGAACTCGCTGCGTGTCACTGCGTTGAACGACTGCGCCCTCGTCAAATGAAATCCACGCGACCTACTGGCCTTGACACGGCACCGAGCATGCTGGTGGGGCGCGCATTGCTGCTGCTTCCTGCTGCTTGCTGCTGCTGCGTATTTAACGGCTTTGACGTCCGCGCAATTTGCTATTTTGCGTCGCCTTTCTTTTTGAAGGGAGGGAATAAATTGCCTGCAAGGGGTGGGGTTTTTTTGTTACCAATATTTTCATTGGGTTGTCCAGACATCCACAACAACCCACACAGTGGCTGGGCCCCGGATGTACGCGCACCGTCCACGTGGCATTTCTTCTTATATGTATGGTGGAAATATTTCTCGCCGTACGTAGCCAATGGCGCTAATCGGAGGTGCGGGGGAACGGACTTCAAACTAAACGCAAACAGTTCTAAAGAAACCCCGTTTTCAATCCAGATTTAAATGCACCGCCTCAGTGGCTTCCTAATATCGCAAAGGAACCGCGTTCCAGGCGGCCGCAGAAGGCACATCCGAGAGCCAAAAGAAGCTGCTGCGAGCACCGATTTCCCTTTGTGTGTGCAAGCACCTAAATGTCGATTGCCGAGTTAAGCCCCCCCCCCCCATTCCCATTTGTAACGTTGCACGCGCAATCTTCCCGACCCTCGATGACCCAAACGACGCGCTCGCACCCCCCCCCCCTCCCCAGCCTGACGGACGCCACCACGCACCGCACACGTCGGACTGCGAGCGCAGTGGCGTGGGAACTTTTGTGCGGTGGTGGTGCTGGGGGTGGGAATAAATGAATGTAACTATATTACGGTAATTAAATATTAGATTTATATTAAACCAAAAAGAAATGCTCTGTACGTATGTTTCACGTACGGTTTTCATGGCCTTGTAAATAAGTTCACCTCTGCCAAACACGACGACTGTGGCTGCGCTTTTGCAGGTTTTGACGGCTTCACCGCCACTCCAGCGTGGTCCCAGAATGCATCTCGCCCACTGAAGGCCCCAGATTTTGTCCGTGGTTTTAAAACATATTTTTTTTTTCTGAAGGTCTCGCGGAAGCAGTCCAGACGTTTTGATACACAATGATCCATTGGTTCGTAAAGTCTCTTCGCTTATTGCTGGGCCGAGAAAATGTCTTCGTTGAACCTCCGGGCAGGCCAGAGTGTGAGGTTTGCAAGGGCCTTGCTCAAGATAACCCAAACGGCCTTGGCCCTTGAATGTTTCACGGCATCAAAGAGGTATCTACCGGAGGGACGTGAATCCGATTAAATTAGTCCGCGCCTGGCTATGTGCAACGCAGTGAAAATTAAGTCCCCGTAAGAAGGCCATTTTGGAAGCGTATTCATGGGGGAAATGCTCGAAACGAGACCGCAGAGATAATCGTGGGCCTGCTTTTGTATTTTCCTCAACGACGAATCTCAGAGCTTGTGTCAAAACCTGCGTACTACTATTGAGCAACGGGTTGCAAAGACTCGCTATGTTAAGTGGTACATCTACCTGCTGATGCTGGTGTCCATGTTGATCAGAGTGCACCGTCTACTGTAACGTGGGTAAGGGTGTCCTCCGACGCGTCAATCACGCGCTGGACGCTGGGTGCCAGTCGCATGCGGTTGGGTGACTTGAGTGTGCAGGCGGTGCAACTGCACCCGGGGCCCACGGGCCAGAGTGGCCCCAGGTGCCAGAACATTCACTGGGGTGCCGCGGTGCTAAGATGTTAACTACTTTGCCTGGTATGCAGCGGTCGTGGGTTCGATCCCGACCCTGATGCTATATATATGTATATGTGGAGTGTGCACGTTCTCCCACTGGTCGCGTGGATTTTTTTCTACTGGTCCTCCGGTTTTTCCCTCCACCTTTATAATCAACATCACGCGTTTCGAGTATTTGGCTGCGATCGATGTGCACGCGCTAAGCCACTCCGTTGAGCTACCGGCTGTGGCCAGGTCGCTTCTGAAAAAGAGCTATGCAGCTCGGTGGGCCCTTTCCTGGTGAAATACAACGTTGGGTTCTTTCGATAAAGTCACGTAGGTAGAAAATATAGACCACGACGTTTCGATCGCAACACAAGTAATCGTCATCAGGTGGGACAACCACAGCAAGAAACAACTGCTGAAGGATGCCTACTTCAGCAGTTTGTTTTGTGTTGCGATCGAAACGTCGTGATCTATTATTTTTCTACCTCCGTGACTTTACCGAAAGAACCAAAGCATATGGATTCCTGCAGTCACGAAAGCTTCAAATCAAGATCGCTTCAGCATATTAAACATGGCAGCAGAGGCCACGCCCACCAAACGAATGAGTGTAAACCGCAGAGCTTGGGCAATTGACGCCGGCTCGCCGCGTAGGCTCCCTTCCTGCTAGTCCGCGGTGCCTCCTCGCGCCTCCTCCTAGAGTCGTTCTCCCTCCGTCGCTCTGTCTGAGAGTGAACGACTCGTGTGCGGCGAGTTGCACGTTGCAATCGTGTGTGTGTGTGTTTGTTTGAACACGCGTGATATTCCAAGTATCTTGCTACTGCCTTCAGATTCAACGTGTGCCCCCCCCCCCACTCCACCGCTTGGTTGGTATGGCTTCAATTAACATACCGCTCATTCCTCATCATCCCAAAGGTGTTCCCGCTGATCTTAGGGTAACCAATTTTTCTCTCTCTCAAACTTGAAAGGTTTTGGCTTGGACCCAGATTTCGCGATCACAACGAGATGTGAAAACCCCAAACATACAGGAATGCTCCTTCAAAGGCTAACAACCCTCTTTGGTGTCTCAGAGAGCGGACATCAACCCAAGACCATACTTCTGATCATTCACGAGCCTCTGCTACATTGCCAGCTTTGTGTTCATGATGGAAGGAGCTGAAATTTTTAATTCATATTTCCACTCCCGTCCACTTCGTAGCTTACCTATCATCCCAAAACTCAATTTCTCCTTCCACTTAGTCACACGTCGATAAATTTCCTTAAAACATTCAGCTCGGTGGCTTATCAACCGTGTGTGTACGGCAGCCCACCTATCAACACCACTGTATCTACACCCCACCTCCCCCCAATCCGCACCCGTGGAACTTAAACTTTGTCGGCTTAAATTTCGTTTTAAAGCTTTCGTGACTGCAGGGATTCATCTTCTTGGTTCTTTCGGTAAAGTCGCGTAGAAGGGAAGTAATAAAATAATAAAAATAAAACATAATAAAATAATATATAATATATATTATTTAATTATGTTTTATTTTTAAATAATAAAAATAAAACATAATAAAATAATGTATATTATTTTATAATAAAACATAATAAAATAATGTATATTATTTTATTATGTTTTATTTTTATGTTTTTTTTTTACTTCCCTTCTACGTGACTTTACCGAAAGAACAAAGAAGATTTCTGTCGGCTTGTTGTGTATTCGCGTGTTTTGTCGCCACGACGTGGGACTGAAATCTCCCCGCACACATTTGACATCTTCACCTGCACGGGATCCGTGCTCAGCCTTTCAACCACGTGCCCGAGAGCGGCCGCGCGAGCCGCTGGACGCCGCCCTCCCATTCGCTTGCTCGCGTTGAAGTGTTTGGCGAATCTCTATCGCTCCCCCGGTCACTTATTCCACTCCTGGCTTGTCTCCCCTTGGCCTTCCACGCTGCTCAACGCGATCACCCCCCCCACCACCACTGCCACCACTGCCGTCTTTTGCGTCCAACACCTGACAAACGCATTTCTCAATTTAATCTCGTGAAGCAAATCGAGGTGAGCCAAACAGTCGTCGAACATTTGGCTTGATGGCTTCTCGCGCAAACGTTCGCCGTTTGCACATTTAGACACCAATGACGGCCGATGTCGTCTTGGCCTGCCATCGCCGATGTAAAACAGAGACACTCGTAATGATGCAATGAACCCTCGTTCATACCGTTCGTTCGCCAAGATAAGCCCACGTGGGGTTTCGCGCAGCAGCCGTGCTGGCCAAGGGACGCAATCGTCGATGATCTCGGCCACGCTGGTTTAAAAAGTGTCCGCTGCTCCTCACTCGTCGAGGGTCACTGAACTGGCTCGGTCCCCACGTGGCACGCAACACGTCAGCGCGTCAGAGGATCGATGTGAGAAGCCGTTTGCGCGTCTTCACCCCTGTTCTACACCAGTCGGCACTACACATGTATGGTAATCATCGCATGTGTCTACATTCGCTTGATGTGTGTTTTATGTTTCACCCGGGCCATCCCGACTCGATGCGCATGGGTCTGACTTCGCTTCGTCGCAGTGATCTTCGCCGCCTTTTAATTCGTTAAAACGCGGTCTGAATGGAAAATGGGACCGGCTCAAACAGTCGAGCATGACCCCCCTTCTAAGCCCGGGGGCTAATCGCGAGACAGAAACTGGGCTGCCCACTGAACTCCTTAAACTCGGCGCGCGTTCACGCGGCTCGTGTTCGGCCCGGCCACGCGCGGCGCCAGGGGCACGAGGCGCTGTCCTTGGTATCACCAAACCATCACGGCCGTGCGTGCGGGTGGGAGTGAGAGAAATAAAATATCTGAGCGTCATAAAGCTGCCGTATGCCACTTTGCGTCCCACACCAGTACAGGGCAAAGGGTGCGGAAACCTTGTGCCCTGTACCGCTTGTACCCTGTAATCTCCGGAGTGGCATGCGGCTCTGTTTTTGAAACACCACCGTCTCGTATTCGCATGCATCGCGGCTCTTGACATTTCGAAGGTTTTTTTTGCTGTTGTTGTTGTTGTTTGTTACCGAATTCGAACAACAATAAAAGAAAATGTCTCATCTTGTGTTATTTTCGTTGACGACTCCTGGGTGTCGGGGCTTGCCTTTGCCCGACGCGTGTCGGTTGTTCGCGTGAAATCGCGCGCAGCATTCGTGTCGCCCCCTGCGTGTGTCGGAACTAATGAGGGAGCCTTGTAACCCATGGACTGGTCTGCTGCTGCTGTTGTTGTTGTTGTTATTAAATCGCACACAGCACCAGCTGTGCGGTGTCGTGCTGCACGTCACTCGCTCGCGTTTTCGATCTGCCCATGTCTCGCACCCCCAGAAAGGCCATCTCGCACCACCAGGGGATGCGGTGCACGCCAGGTTAAGAACCACTGCTCTAGAGGATTGATCATCGTGTTACCCTATTGCATTTCATTTACCATCAGCAGCAGCTGCCTTCAATCCACTGCTGGATGAAGGCCTCCAGAAACTACTGCCGCCGCCGCCGCCGCCGCCTCTCACGATCCCGCGATGTGAATGCTCCACCTGCACCTTGCACACGAACCGGTGTTGTCACTCCATCTCCTCGCTGTTACATCCTCTCAGACGCATTCCATTCCTTCCGTTTCATTTGTAGGCCACCGACGACTCATGCGAATGTTGCACCAATCAGACTTGACGTGTATCAATACAGTATATTTTTACGAAGAGTCTGAACCGATTTGTGTGATAGCGTCGGAATTCAAATTCGCCACGACGAGATGAGGTCCGGGGCAGTGGTAACGTTTGCGTTACCCTGATAGGCAACTCTGAATACCTTGGCCCATGGAGAGAGAGATATATGGGGGGCGGATGCTTGGAATGTCATGGCCGGGCGGAGGCAAGTGACACGGACATTTAAAATAGAACGCGCTAAGGAGAGCACTGCAGATGTGTAATCGTGAATGGGAGGTTGTGATTGACGAGGCATGCGGGGAGGGGGGAGGGAGGGAGGGGAGGTCGCCGGGAAGGGCATCGGAGCGCCACCGAGAGGTCTGCGACCCAGGGGAAGATCTATAAAGAGAGCGTCCGAGTATGTCTCGGAGGTCTGAGGCCTACTCGGACTTTCACAAATGTTACGCGCTCCATTATAGTATGATGATGATGATGATTGGGCGGCCAATCTGAATTTTTTAAATTAAAACTAAAATGTCTTATTATATAACTGATAAATATAATTCCTATGCAGTATATATTGAAATTGTTTTAATCTTTTCCCCCAATCTCACTTTACTTGTGGTATCGCCGTCAAATCATGAGATGTAGAACCCATTCTGATATCTCCCAAAGCAGTGCCACCTTAAGTGTTATAGAATGGTTCACGGAAGCAGTTACCACAGATCTACTTCTGAGGTCCATGTTACAGTGACCTCTGGTCCACACAGTAGAGGACAGACAGCACTTTCCCACCCGCTATGCCATATGAGAGTCATGTTTATGGCAAGGCTATCGAAAACATCATTTTAATTCCCAAAGCTGAAATTTGGACAAAAGTTCGTTCGTCGCAGCCTCACCAGGACAAAAGTGCAGAACAAAATTAATTATAAAATGTTCTTTGTATTTGCAGTCGTTAGTGAGATCCTGGATGCGAACCCAGGATCTAAACAATTTTTAACAATTTTATTTTTTTATCTGGTAAGGCCAACTGAGCTATGTAGATCTTTTTCAGATGCGACCTGGCCACAAATGATAGCTCAACGAAGTGGCTTAGGGGCCGTCCGTAAATGACGTCACACGATTTTCGACGATTTTTGACCCCCCCCCCCCATCGTCACACGACGTCACAAAAAGTCAGACCCCCCCTCAAATATGACGTCACAAATCTCTGCCCCCCCCCCCCCCAAAAAAAAACATGCTTCAAATCGCTTTAAACGATTGTCATTGTAGTGCGCATTTAATGTGCCGCTGCACTCTGATGTTGTAGGAGAAACATTTATTAAAAAGTCTATTTAATCAAGATGCGCATTTGATGTGACGTCACATTTCTCAAACAGCCACTGGAGCTCTGCACTTTTACATCAAAAAGATTTAAAACAAAAAAAATGTAAAACTGCTTTGTACGTTTCATCTGTTGTCCTTCCCCCGCACCTTCGATTAACAACGGTTGACTACGTACGGTGCGTAAGAAGTTCAACGTAGACACGCATAACACGTAGATCTTCAGGCGCATGGGGCACACCAGCTTTTAGTGTTGTTGTCGACGCGTGGTGGTTGCTCATCCAAGCGTTATCCAGGCTCAACACAGCTTAGCTTTTTGAGACCTGACCACATCGGCTTTCATTCTGGGCGATTTGTTTCGAGGTTCCTGGGTGACATTTACGTCTCTAAACATTCTCGTGAACCCATGGCCCACGGCGGAGGCTTCCCTTCTCCCAGAGGCAACCCAAAGGACAGAACTTCTGAACTGGATACCGATCGCTGGCGATGGTTAACCAATTTACTACATACATTTTACGCGATAAACCCAAAAAACCCCTCTATTATGAACACCACACCCCTTTGTAAATCTACTGCTGGATGAAGACCTCCACGTGCTTTTTAGTAACGGGGGGGGGGGGGTTGTTTGACCATACTTCACCGCGCTGGTCGGTACGGGTCGGTGAAGAAGTCCGGAGAAAGAGAAAGAGAGAGAGGGATGTGTGGGGCAGCATCACCTGTTCAATCCGTCTCGGATCACCGGGTTCGTATCGCGATGCTGTGCTCCCCACGGTGCCAGGAGCCCCAACCAATCACGCGTGCGTGCACTCGATGTGAGAAAACGCGTTCCGTGTGTGCGCAAAGCACCACGCCAGCGGGTTGTCCGAGGCGCGTTAAAGAATGCCCCGATGGAATCTATAAGGCGACGATCGTAAACATCAATCTGTAATGCGGGGCGGCGGTAGCCCTCCCGGGAGCCGTTCCAACGTTTGATCTCCGTTTTTTTGTGATGTCGGACCGAGCTGACCTCGGCTCTTCGTGGCACGGACCCCACTGCACGTGCTGCCCCCCCCCCCAACCCGCCCGCTGCCCCCCCCCCCCACCGGTGTTGTCTTCGTGACGCGCAGGGCGCGCGTCACCGACTCCATGGGCGTGTTCAGGCGCACGTGGTGGCACGTCGAGCGAACGAAGCGGAGAGTTTGCTCTTGACTTAAAGCTTTCGTGACTTGCAGGTATGAATATTGTTTGGGTGTTTCGGTAAAGTCACGTAGGAAGAACAATAAAGTAATACAAAATCGAAATGAAAATAAAGTGAATAAAAATAATAAATAATAATAATTAATAATAAAAATATCACGACGTTTCGATCGCAACACAAGCAATTGCCATTAGCTGAAGAAAGAGGGGGAAACGCTGCTGAGGCAGGCTGTTTTAAAGGTTTAAAACAGCCTGCTTCAGCAGCTTTCCCCCCTCTATTTTTCACATGATGACGATTGCTTGTGTTGCGATCGAAACGTCGTGATATTTTTATTTTTTATTCACTTCATTTTCATATTTTATTCGATTGTTCTATCTACGTGACTTTACCGAAAGACCCAAAGAATAAGAGAGTTTGCCGTCGTGATAACTTAAAGCGGCCCTGCCCAGCCCCCTCTCCTTCACTTTGAGGCTTTCAAAGCGGCCGGCGCGGGGTTTTGGAGCCCGTGCCCCCTCGCACGGCGTCGAGCACCGGGGCGTGTGGCGGAGGAGGAGGGCAGGTGGATGGAGGTTAACAGAAAAAACCTGCCGCTAATGGGAGGCTGCTGTTCAAAAAGCGTTGCCAGCTGGCGCGTGGCCACATGCAATAGGTGAAAGCGAACTAAATAAAAACTTCAAGTGTTTGCAGACATATTTGGCCAATGCCCTCCGATTTGGACCGTACTAACTTTCAAGGCAACGTGTCCTTGCCAGTTAATGGGATAAGTAATGTTGTTGTGGTCGTCATAGAGCTACACGTGGAGACTGACGATGTTATTGTTGACATTCAGAGCGCAGTCGTGCCACTTAAAACACACAGGACTGGGTTTTGTGTCAAGGGCAGCAAGGGTCTTCTTTGAATATCAAGCAATGTGCTATTTCTACTCCTTAGGCAAGTGCCTCGTGCATCGATGATGGCTTGCTTCCCACAGTGATTCTGTGCGTTCTCGACTGTCACCGGCGGGGAAGTTGGTAACTTAGCGAGTCGAATGTGCTTACGGGTAGTGTAGCGGTTAGCGTGCTCCGCTGCGAACCTGGCCAGCTGGGTTCGATTCCCGCTCACGGCCAACACCAAGTGACGATTATCTTAACCGGTCCTGGACCTCCCCTAGGTCGGCTCAGCCTCAAATAAATACCTGGTGAGATGTGTAAATATGGCCAATGAAGAGATAAAGGTGGTCGAGCGAGGTGCTGGCCACCCAGCCCCTCGTGTGCCGTGCTGGTCTTCATAGGTGCTCGCTCACAGCACTTGCCCCTACAGTCTCTTAAGACTATACGGGGGAATCTTCTTTTGTCTTCTTGAACTTCTTTCGCACCGTACGTAGCCAACCGTGCTTATCGGAGGTGAGTCGGTGGAGCTGTGAGCTCCCTCCTTCTTTGTGATCTCGCCGGAGAGACTCAGAAAGCGTGCAACAGAGCCGATCCGAGTGCTGCCTACATCAGTCAGCGCGGTCTTCAGCCACACAGACTCCCCGTGTGTGGCGGTGTTGATGTTGGCAGTGCCGGATTATCCCAGTAGCACAAGCCGCTGCAAATGCTACGGGCCCCGCACGCTAAATACTTTAAAGCTATCAATTCCGGTTCAGTGATTCTGCACTTGCTCTATTACTATAGTACCATACTGCCTTCAACGTTTATGAACTAGGTGTTTAAGATTAGCGATTTGTGGTATTATCTGGCTGTATACCAAATGAAAGTAAACAAAATTGTGTTTTAATATTTATGTGTTTGAAAAAAAAATTAGGGCCCCTTTATAACATATACTACAGGCCCCGTAACTAGCTGAATCCGACACTGAATGTTGGATTTGTTTTTCTTCAAAGGAGGCTGTAAGGACGTACTTGTTTGTCTTCCAATGAGATTGTTTGCTGTGGCAGAGTTCAGAGAAGAGATGTATGCTTTGGGTGGCACCGATGCCTCTGACGTGCGGATGATGTGGCCTGGCCTGCGTGACTGCACGGCCGTGGCTGATTTCAGGACCTCAGTGCTAGGAGTTCGTCATGTGGACCTTTTTTTGCCAGTATCAAAGTATGAAAAATAATAATAGGTTTTTACCCTTTATGGCAATAAAATAGGCGTTAAGATGTCTGAACACCAAATAAGGTACATTTTGCAAGGAATCAAGTCCGCATTAACCACACGTACTTGTGGTGAACATTACAACAAACATGCTGCGATAATATACGCATTGTATATGATAATATACGCATTGTATATGATAATATACGCATTGTATATGATAATATACGCATTGTATATGATAATATACGCATTGTAGGCCAATCGGTTTCAAAGACAATGCGTCTATTATTAGAGAATGTTTGTTTGTATGTTCACCAGAAGTCCCGTGTGTGTGGTTAATGCACACGTGATTCCTTGCAAAATGTATCTATGTGGTGTTTAAACATATCAATACCAGTTCTATAGCCAGAAAGGGTAAATCTTGAACTTATTTATTTCCCATACTAGTTTCGTCTGTCCTCCGCAGCGAATTTTTAAATGTTTTCCGAATGTAGCGTCGATGGGCACTTCTCCACGGCTTTGAGGTGCCCTGCATGTGTGCAGGTTCAGTGGGAGATTTATTGCGGCCATGAGTGGGAAGAAATCGAGTAACAGACTCATGCCATCAAGGGTACTGCCGCATTCATGGTTCCTGGGCCGTAATCTCGTTACTCAAATGCATTATTTTACGGATATTTCCGGGATAGCGCTACCAGCATGGGCTGCTGCAAACAATACCCATTGTTGTTCCGTCCTTAGGATCTCACTTCCACGTCCCCAAACGTTGAGTGACCCGGACTGACCACCGGCGTGGTGAAGTATGGTCAAAACGCCATGATGACCTGCGCTTGACGTGGCAAAGCGAGGCCGTCATCCTGCAGCAGCGGCGGCCTTGACGAAAGGGCCCAAAGTTCACGAGTCGACCAAAAGTTGTGCCCAGCCAAAAATACCAACAACAAAAAGCAAGCCCGTAACGACACACGTACAAAAAACAAACCAGGCACGCGGAAACCAAATACACTCAAAGTGTAAGTTTAATAACTACGAAAAAAAAGCTAATGTTACAATTAATACAAAAAAAAGCACGTGCCAAACGTGATAAGCATGAGGCGATGTATCTTGTGCTGTGAGTGCGTTGTGTTGCGCGGGCAGTGGCGAAACGAGTGTGCGGGGTCACCACTCAATGTCACGAAGCTCCGAGTAAACCCAGAGGTGCTGATCAAAAAAACCATCGTTCCATCGAAGCGGTGTGCGAAATCACCTACCCCCACCCACCCCACCCTCCCCGATCGCCAATGTCATCGTTGTATCACGGCTATACGTTGATCGTTACAGAACACAGATCATGAGTCTAAACCGGTGGGTCTTAGCCCCCCCAGGGGGTGCACGCACACCCTGGGGGTGCGAGATGCCCTTTCGGGAGGGGAGATGGGGGCGGGTGCGAGACACGGCCAATTTTTTTTTTAGAAAGTAAATCATGAAACCAATTTAGCACGGGGCACCGTGCTAACTTAGTTTCATCAACCCGGACATGTTTATTAACATTCGTTGTTAAGATTGAGAACCAGATTGGCGAGGCGTGATCGTGTGGCCGACGCCATATATCAAAAATCGCGATACGATATGTTCACGATATGGCGATTATCGCGATGTGACCCCCGTCTCACCACGCACACCTCCCCTCCCCTCTACTTAAGCATTAGAACTGCATCTCGCATCTTGCGTCATTATTGTTTTTAGCTCGCAGGCCCTCTGAATAATTATTCGAATATTCTTCATCGGCACTTGACTCAACATCAGCCTGGCACGAGACGCTCACGCCATCAGTAGCACTGACATCAGTGAGTCACAGAGAAGCCGTTTGCGGTTGCAGCTCACTGACCCGCCCCGTAATGGACATCTGTGAAAAAGAGCTTCATTGCTCATCGGATTCCTACGGTCCCAGTAAAGATTCTGATTCTGATTCATTAAAAACCAACCGTGAATATGATCCGTTATGATACGACGGCATAGTATGAATGTGATGATGTCATATTATTATTATTGATGTGGTGGCGTAATTTTATTCTGAATGTGATGACGTCATAGTATTATGAATATGATGACCTCATATTAGTATGAATATGATGACCTTATATTGATATTACCGTACGGTCAATTATAGCACCAATGTCACAGCGGTAAAATGTTACATTTACTCTTTGGTTCTTTCGGTAAAGTCACGTGGAAATTTCCACGTGGCTTTACCGAAAGAATCAAAGAATAATTCCTGCAGTCACGAAAGCTACAAATCATGTTAAACTTAATGTCATCGTGTTTGTGATGTATTATTTGAAGAGAGAAAAAATAATGATTTTTTTGTGTTTTTTAAGGTTTTTTTTTGTTTTTTGGTTTTAAATTGCAACGAATTATATGAATCGATGTTGGGAGCCAATAAAAATAGTTGTGACTTCGACAAAATTTTGAATAATAAGATGAAAAGGAAAGAAAATTTGCGATGTCACCATATTTGTGTGTGTGGGGGGGGGACGGGACAATACGATTATCGTTCACCTAACATCGTACGTGGATCTAACATCCCTCCACATTTAGAAAATGCAATGCGTTGAGAGTATTTGGCTGCTATGAATTTCCACACGATAAAGGCACTTCGTGGAGCTATAATTTGTGGCCAGGTGACTTCTGAAAAATAACTATACTGTATAGTATAGCTCAATTGGGCTTTACCTGATAAAATGAACATCGGTATTTTAGTTTAGGAGGGGAAGGAGCCCCTGACTCGTAATAAGAATGATGTTCTTATTTCAGATGCGCTTCTGCGGCCGGTTGGAACGCTCTTCCGATATTAGGAAGCCACTGGAGATATGCCCCTTTAAATCAAGATTGAAAACTCATCTCTTCAAGAACCACTTGTTGCGTCTAGTTTGTTGTCTTCCAGCGCCCCCGATTAGCACGGTTGGCTACGTACAGTGCGAAAGAAGTTCAACATACATACACATGGCACCATCTCCCCAGTGAATCCGCTGTGAGCATCCGGCCGCGCGCCCTCTCAATCGTGGTCGCCGGCTGGGGGCGACTCGGCGCCACCCGGAGGCGAGGAGGCCTGCGGACCTCCCGGGCGCTGCTTCTTGTAGAACACTCTTTGATTCTGGAACCACGAGGTCACCTGACCACCATCATCAACAACACGAGACAAACACACGCGGTCACGGAACGGTGTCGGGTGACGTCGGCAGCTGCGGCACAAACGACCACCGCATTGCGCGGCGCTTTTAGATGTGCTTCTGCGGCCGTCTGGAACGCTCTTCCCTTCCGATATTAGGAAGACGCTGGAGCGCTCTACTTTTAAATAATCTGGATAGAAAATTCATTTCTTTAGAACTGCCTTTTTGTGTTTAGTTTGTTGTCCTTCCCGCACCTCCGATTCGCACGGTTGGCTACGTACGGTGCGAGAAAGTTCAACATTCATACAACGTAGACTCTCAGCTGCCTATATGGCAGCAGTTTTTTTTTACGAATGGTACGAAAGAAGTTCAACATACTGTACACACAATGACCAACTCGCACCACCAACAAATGCGGCTCTGTCCAGACCACCAGCTCAACGGAACTGAATGTGCGACCATGTCTGTCGTTGTGACCGCCAACTCAAAGAGTCGAGAAAACGTGACCGTGCCAACTACTTGAAAGACAAAGAGCGACACGCGTTTAGATATTTTTGAGCACGTGGTTTGGACAAGGCCGGAGGCTTTTGTACATTAAATGCAAATATCTTTGTTATTGGTCTGCTGTAATTTACAGGGAATGAATAGGCAGAGTTTGACTTCTATATTTTGGGGGGTAGGCAAGCGGTTCGCTTTGTCCCGCACGTAAGGAATCGCGTGTGCATATCATTAATGATTATTATAAACTACTGAAAATAAACTAATAAAGGTGACCAGTTTGGGGAGGGCTTGCCTCCCCCCCCCCGTGCCCCCCCCCCTTTTTATCGTGGTTTTTATTCTTATTTTAAATGTATTATTTTTTATTTAAAATTTTTACTTTATTATTTTTAGTTTTTATTTTCTATCTACGTGACTTTACCGACAGAACCAATAATATGAATTCCTACAGTCACAAAAGTTTTAAGTCAATGAGTAGTTATTGTGGATGGTATCTTATACTCTATTGGGAGTGCCAGAACTTTTTTTTCATGAATCTATGGTGGGTGGCGTATAGGGCGACCCGTAATCTCTCAATAGCCCACTGATTTGTAACTAATGAAACCACGGACTTCTCAACAGCTTTTTGACTGCTGACCATCGAACAAAGACGGTCACCACATCGCGTGGCGCTTTCAGACGCGCTTCTTGGGCCGTCTGGAACCGCTCTTCCGTCCGACATTAGGAAGCCACTGGAGCTGTGCACTTTTAAAACTAGATTTAAAACTAATTTCTTTAAAATAGCTTTTTGTGTTTAGTTCGTTATCCTCCCCACGCACCCACGATTAGTACCGTGGGAACGAAGTTCAACATACATATGTATGGACTACTCATACATGACAACAGAATACATGCCGATAAACGGTGCGTGCAGCCTATTGAGATGCAGTCGCTCTCAGACTCATCAATATAAAACCAAATACAAATCCCATTGTCTCGTGCACACACAAAGTGCATCCCCTGCTTTGCGCAACAGGTTTTTGTCTTTACAGCTGCCCTCCCACCCCACCCCTTGAACCCCACCACCCTCCTACCCCACGCCACACCCCACCCCCACGCCACACCCCACCCCCACTCTCCACCCCCACACCACACCTCGCCGCCACTCTCCACCCCACCCCTTCACCACACCTCACCCCCACTCTCCACCCCACCTCACCCCCACTCTCCACCCCACCTCACCCCCACTCTCCACCCCACCCGCACGCCACACCTTACCGCCATGGGCGTGGTGGTGATGGTGGTGGGACCCTTTGAAATTCAAATGTCGACCTTTGGGGAAGGCGCGTGTGTGCATGCACGCGCCGCATTAGCATGCGAAAGAGTTCTGCCGCGCTTCATCACCTGCATCATTAGCATCGCAAGGTCGTGAGAGCGGGGGGAGCGACGGCTTTGCATTTACGCATCACTTCTTTCTCATCCGTGCGCAGCCGACCGTGCCAATCGGAGGTGCGGCTTGGCGAGGCCTTTATCCAGCAGTGGATTGAGCCTCTAACTCCTGCACCAAATTGTTAAAATGCGAGTGGATCGCTCATCTCCTGCGGCGCAACGCGGCGGTGTTGCCGAAGCAGCAGCAATGCAACTGCCACGTGCGTTAATCACGCGCGTGACGATTTACGAGACACACCTAACTTCAATTGCGATGTAATGATCTTCTTAGGTTTTTTCGGTAAAGTCACGTAGGTAAAACATCAAAATGAATGAAAATAAAATAAAATAAAATAAAAAATCACGACGTTTCGGAGGCAACACAAGTCTCCGTCATCAGGTGGGACCGTCACAGCCAGATTTAATGCCCACACGTGACCTTTCCAGGTGACCCACCCACTCACAGGCACTCATTCCGCTCATTAAATACATTCCAGTACAAGTCACGTGTCGTATCTACGCTTAAACAATCGCTGCTTGATAATGTCTGCAAAAACAATTAGCTGATGGGACCAGAACAGATGCATGTTCATGCGTGGAGACGGAACGGGGTTTTGCTTTTGTTATACTGTGTATCATTGGGGCCGACTGGAGACAAATCCCAGCAAAGGGCCTCTCCTCTATCGCTGTTATCCCGCGATCATCTCTCATCCCGTAACGTCTCGCCTCCTGCCCGCGGCTCTCACCTTTGGGACCCCCTCCAGACCCCCATGGGGGGGTGGGACGGGGTAACCACCCCCCAACCCCCACCCACCCTCTCCCTTGATCCCCGAACGCCCAACGGGCAAAGCAGCAGCAGCAGGAGGCTCGGCTCTGTGCGGAGTGTGAATGGCTGGGGTGTGAATGGCTGGGGTGAGAAACGGCGATGGGGCGTGGAGATAGAGCACCAAGTCGGGAGGGAGACATCGGCGCTAGGCCACGGTCAGGTTTGTAATTTAAGGCGCAGCCCTGCAAGTGCTTGCTAATTTCTACTGCTAGCTCGTAGTCGGATGGGGGGCAATGAGTTCACCACAATTGTACGCAAGCACGGGGCACGCGCGCGCACAAAGACGCGCACACCCAAACGACAAAGATCCCCCCTGCAGCCTAAACAGGCTGTCAGCGCAAGTGATTTTAGCGAGCACCTATGAAGCCTGGCACGGCACACGAGGGGTGGATAGCCAGCGCCACACTTGGCCGCCTTTGTCTCTCTAGTGGCGATGTTTACACGCCGCACCAGGTATTTATTTGAGGCTGAGTCGACCTAGGGGACGTAGCAGTCGAAAACCGCTCAATTTAAAGATTCCTTTCTTTTTTATTAGAACAAATTTTGAATGAACTTAATACTCTATGAGGGGAAGCTCTTATCTTTTATTGTTTTCTAACTATTCAGATTCGAACATCATAAAATGCATATTTTTTTCGTTCAAAACCGCTTGAATCCGAAAAATCTCAAAACGCAATATAACATAGAACAATGGTTCTTGCTTTAATTTGTTTTGCTGTTGAACGCACTTTCAAATGAAAAACCCCGCAATCTTATAGTTTGAATGATTTATGAATGACACCAGGCACAAACAATGCATGGGGCACTTAAAATCGAGATTTCGAGGCCTTACTTTAAAATGAATAACGTCGAATATTCACATTTTTTCAATTGTTTGTTGTCCTAAAAGCTACCTGGGTAGCAAAATGTCAGCTTTATGCCTTGTCGGGAAGTACCCTTGCGTTTTATTGAGACGTACATACAGATCAAGGTATTTATTTTTATATTGTTATTCTGGCTGAAAATACTCTTTGGTTCTTTCGGTAAAGTCACGTAGGTATATAATACTATTTTAAAATATTATTTTTTAAAATATTATTTTATACCTACTTGACTTTACCGAAAGAACCAAAGAGTATGGATTCCTGCAGTCACGAAAGCTTCAAAGTCAAGTAGGTATAAAATAACATTTAAAAATATTATTATATACCTACTTGACTTCACCGAAAGAACTAAAGAGTATGGATTCCTGCAGTCACGAAAACTTCAAATCAAGATTGGATGAAAATAGCTGAATAAAAACGGACGCGTCGCGTGGTGTGGTGGGTGGAGTGGGTGGGGGGGAGCGGTGGGTCAGCGAACCCTGAGCCCTCACCTGCTCTGGAGTGAGGCCGATGGTGGCCCCGAGGCTGGCCCGCTCCGCGGCTCCCGGGCGCGGCGCGCGCGCGAACTGCCTCTCGAGGGCGTCCAGTTGCTCCGCCGTGAAGCGCGGACGCTGTCGGCCTCGGCACCGCTTCGGCCTCCCCACCGCCTCGTGGCCTCGATCCGAGCCCGCGGAGTCTGCGGCGACTTCGGAGGCCGCGGCGCCGTTGCCTGATAGGGAAGGACGCAGGTGGGACGACGCGGGGGGACGCGGCGGTCAAACTTCCACACTCAAAATAAAAAAAAACATTTGAATATATATTCGTACCGGAGGAAGCCAATGAGCTACGGATATCCACTCGTATGGTGGGTGCCAATCCGTTTAATGGAAACCCCCTCGGTTGCCAATGTCCATGCACGTTAACACTCTGTCCTCTCTCTGTGCGATATGGAGACCATCACATGAACAACATTCCACCCAGGTGAGCCACGGACGTCTATCTATTCACGGGGCTCACGCTTGGGGTGTTTTGCGCTATAATATTTGATTTTCGCTAAATTTTCGAGATTAACCCACACGCGTGCACAATGAGGGACACGAAGCAGTTCCTGCACACACACACACACACGTGGGTGTATACGAGAAGACATTTGTGTTGATATGATTTACGGACGGTGAATGAGTGTGCATCAAAAACAAGGGAAACCACTTTCGTTGCGTGGATTATGTAACGCTTTCGAACATGCGATCGTCCTTGCAAGCCCTATTGTCCCATAACTGTTTGAATGAATGTGTAGGTAGGTGGGTACTCTTGACGACTTACCAGAAGCTACAGCTGCGCTCTCCATCAGTGTCCCAGCAGCAGCAATAGCGGCGTGCCGCTGCTGCAGGTAGTGCCACGGAACAGGGAGAGGAGCCGGCGGCCCCATCAAGGGATACGCGCGCACGTAGACGACCTCGCCGGACAGCAGCGGGTGAGGAGGCAGGAGGACGCCACTCGCCGCGGGCCACGGGAAGGCCAGGGGGCCCTGTAGCGGCGAGATCACGGGCCTCGCGGGGCCCACGGGGCCCACGGGACCCACGGGCCCCATGAGGCCCACAGGACCCACGCGGGCCGGGCCCTGCTCGACATCGTCCGCGAGCAGCGCCTCGATGGTGAAGGGCCTCTTGGGGTGGTTGTAGCCCAGCGGGTGCGCCAGATAGGAGCCTCCGTAGATATTCATGGTGGAGTTGAGGTCGGGAACAGTCACCGACGAGCCGCGCGACCAAAGACACTTTGACCTGGCGTGTGACCCTCCCTTTTAAAACTCACGGCTCGCACGGCGCATTATTTACATGCAACTCAAATGCAAATGGGGGGGGGTCGCTTGCGAAGAGGGCTTCGCGCACCGATTGCGTTGTGTGAACGCCAAAGATGAGGGCGGGCAATGCGCGCATGAATAGCCCGGCCAACGAACTCTCGCGGTCTATTTTCACGGCTTGGAACTTTTGAAAGTGAGAATTATTTGAACGTCGTCGTAATTCTGTCGATTCCACTGCTGGATGAGAGGCCTTCACGAGTCACCTCTCACGATCCCACGATGTTATCAATCCACCGAGCGCCTGATGGAAAGTAAATGGGATGTCTCGTTAACTTTTTTGCTACAGTTTGAGTTTAATTCTCTTTCATAGTCTCCCCAAAAGTTCGGCATGAAGACAATTTAAATTACGGTAGCGAGATGTTAACTACCTTGCCTAGTATGCAGGAGGTCGTGGGTTCGATCCACGACCCCTGTAGTATGTTTGGAGTTTGTACGTTCTCCCCGTGGTCGCGTTACTTTTTAGCCGGGTCCTCCGGTTTTCCCTCCACATTTAGAAACGTGCTTTACGAGTAATTGGCTGCTATACATTTACACATGATAAGCCATTTTGTGGAGCTATCACTTGTGGCCAGGTCGCTTCTGAAAAAGAAGCTATATAGCTCAGTGGGCCTTACCTGGTAAAATACAAGTTTTTGTTCGTCTTTTCCATCATTAGCAGCATGCACAGCGATTGATTCTTACCGACGGAATCCACGCAGCGCTCTACGGGGCCATCAAGATCTCAACACAGGCGCCGACAGGAGTGCTCTAAAATGGACGAAAAAACATATCGGAGTTGCGGGTGAAGGACAGCGAACTGAACAGCTTTCTTTGTGTTCAATTTGTCGTCCTTCCCCCTCGCCCACTCCAACGAGCACGGTTGGCTACGTACGATGCGAAATGTGTGCAGCCATTGCCGCATTATCCCAGTAGCACAAGTAGCTACACATGCTACGGGCCCCGCGCTAAATGCTTTCAAGATATAAATTCGGGTTCAGTTATTCTGCACTTGCTCTATTACTAAAGTACTATACCGCCTTTAACTTTTATGAACGACTGGGTGTTTAATGTTCGGGGCCGTCCATAAATGACGTCACGCACCTAGGGGGTCAGACATTTGTGAGAAATAAGACGTCACATCAAAATGCGCAACTTTAAATATGAACAACACGTTCTACTTAATTAAATAGAATCGTTATAACAACACTAATTTTGATTAATTTTTATTATTAACTATTTGATTATTTTAATTTATTAAGGTCACCTTTTATTTATTCCATGAAGGAGCATTCTGCTTATCCAGAATGAAGAAGCATAAATTTAGTTATTCAACATTTTTATTTTAATGATTCTACCAGGGCTTTTCATTCTGTGGAATGATATGTGATTGTTATAATTGTACTCTCCATTTTGCTTCATTCTACTACAAAGTTTCAAGTATTTTTTATAGTTATAATTACTTTTAATATATGATAATTCTAACAGAATTTCAATATAATATTCTGAACATTTGCAGTTTTAGTTAGACGATTAATATTTTCAAGTGAATTTTATGCTAAATTTCAGCTTTCCAACGCCTCCTTTTTAATCAATTAAATACGCACTACAATGACAATAGTTTAAAGCGATTTGAAGCATGTTTTATTTTCAAAATGGAAATATGTTTTTGGGGGGGGTGCAGAGCTTTGTGACATCATATTTGATAAATCGCTAAGGGAACAGTCCCTTAGCGATTTATCGTATTATCTGGCTGTACAGCAGATGAAAAAAATGCAATTACTTTACTATGCAAGTTAAAAATTCGTGTTTTACAATTGATGTTTTTTTAAGTAAGGGCCCCTTTATAACATGTGCTACAGGCCCCGCACTAGCTTAATGCGTCACCGTGTGCAGCACACGTGCATATGTACATAAATGCATGCGTTTCGCGAAAGGGCCGCGTGTCAGTCAATTATCATCACACACGCACACACACGAGTGTTCGATCGCGGTGCGTCAGTGAAGTCGCGCACAGGTCCGTTACAACGCGTTCTGTCGGAATACGCCCGTACGTTGGCACCGTTTGAAAAAAGTTTTCGGGTGGATCCAAAGGGTGATTTGAAGCGTTCGTGACTGCAGGAATCTATACTCTTTGGTTCTTTCGGTAAAGTCACGTAGGTAGAAATGATCGCTTGTGTTGCGATAGAAACGTCGTGATTTATTTCATTTCTACCTACGTGACTTGACCGAAAGAACCAACGAGTATCGATCCGAAGGCTTTGGCGAAGCGGCGTCACGTCTGCTCTTCTGCAAGCTCCAGGAGGCTGTCGCTGATTGTCGCCCCGTCGCCTTTGATCCGTCGCAGTTCAAGTGCGACACACCCACTGCCCCACTTTGACGAGCGCGTGTTGCTGAACGGGAGTCGTGGCGAAGTGTTTTGTGCACGTCCCCATACACCCGGCGGCGACTTGTAAGAGTTTATTGACCACAGTACACATTGGTGTGCAGAGACGGGCATAGTGATTGTGTACAACAACAATCAGGCCGTGGGTTCTCGAATACATCTGCGGAGTTGAGACTGCCAAATAGTCGGAAATGCCCTCGCCTCAGCAGTCTTCTTCGCTTTCAAAGTCAGCAGCCGCAATATCAGCAGCAACGATGGTTACATGAATATTTTCATCATCTGGAGCACCATTCCCATACCTGTCAACCCGTGTTTTGTGCAGAGAAATTGAGTTTTAACGTTCATACAGCGTACAGTCGTTTTAATACGGGATAAATCAAATGTTTGCCTATTTGTGTTTCTCCCTTGTGATGAAACTTTGTAGAATGAATGTTTAGATTCATAAGGGCACGGGGTGACCAATAAGGCCTGAATTGGTCTGAAATAAGGTACAGTATGGCACTGATAAGGGGTTGATAGGAATGCATTCTCTCACTATAAACACCCATTTATAATTGTAATCGATCACCATCACTGTAAATATACTCACATAATTACATTCACAACCCGAGTAACACAAAGCCCCGTGGACGCTTGGAACCTAATCCTTGCGTCGACACATTTTTATTAACAATTTTTTTGCCTGTTGGCAATTCGCAAGCGGTTGATTTAGCACGAACCCCCAGCCATTACGTCTCCGCACGACGCGATTTCACACAACACGGAACGCGTAGCGATTTTACTGCCGTTTCAGCTGCGACTTTTGCTTGCGCATGCGTGCAACATCATGGGCCCTCTGCCGCGCCTACCTACTGATCTTTACTTAACACCATGAATTCACAGCCCGTCGCTCTTCAAATGTAAATCGGGGAGCACGCGTCGATGCAGCCATATGCGCATTTACCCTACGAACCTCCACGGCTTCTCTTCTTGGTTCTTTCGGTAAAGTCACGTAGAAGGGAAGTAATAAAATAATGACTTTACCGAAAGAACCAAGAAGATGAATCCCTGCAGTCACGAAAGCTTTAAATCGAAAAATCTCCACGGCTTACGTTTGATAACCATATCACGTGCACGTTGGTGTGTCGAGATGAACAGAAGGCAGTTACAAGAGTGGATTCGTGAATTTATCTGTGCGGAGATTAAACGAGCAACTCTTGAGTGCTAAAAGAGCGGGGGGGAGGGGAGAATTGGAGATCCTAAGGGCCACTTTTAACGAATTTTACTCGGGGGAAATGTCGACCTGGCTCCGCTACGGTGGGGAGGGGCGAGACGGAGGGGGCGGAGGGGGTTAGAGGCCCCCCTGTTGATGGGGGGTCGCGAGGACTGGGGCTGTGGGGAGGCCGTCTTCTTGGACTGGAAGGGAAATAATGTTCCTTACCAGGTTTAGATTACTTTTGTAGCTATGTCCACATGATAAGCTATCATTTGTGTCCAGGTCGCTTTTGAAAAATAAGTTAATAGCTGGATGGGCTTGACCTGGTAAGATTTTAAAAAGTTTATTTCTACTATTTTTAAGTGATTTGTTTACCTTTCCTATACTTTGCACTCCTATCGTGTTTTTGTTTCTTGGTGTAACGTTTTACTGCCGTTTCAGCTGCGACTCTTGCTTGCGCATGCGTGCAATATCATGGGCCCTCTGCCACTCCTACCTACTGATCTTTACTTAACACCATGAATTCACAGCCCGTCGCTCTTCAAATGTAAATCGGGGAGCACGCGTCGACGCAGCGATATGCGCATTTACCCGACGAACCTCCACGGCTTACGTTTGATGACCATATCAAGTGCACATTGGTGTGTCGAGATGGCCAGAGTGGATTCGTGAATAGATCTGTGCGGAGATTAGACGAGCAACTCTTGAGTGCTAAAAGAGCGGGGGGGAGGGGAGAATTGGAGAGACGAAGGGCCACATTTCATGAATTTTACTCGGGGCTCATGTCGACCATGGCTAGGCCACGGTGGAGGGGCGAGGTGGAGGAAGTTACAGGGCCACCTGGTGATGGGGCATGATCGCGAGGACTGCGGCTGTGAGGACGACGTCTTCTTGGAGTGGAAGGGAAATAATGTTCCTTACCAGGTTTAGATGATTTAGATTATGCTGCTGCTGTGTTCACATGCTCAGCCATTTTATTGAGCTATCATTTGTGTCCAGGTCGCTTCTGAAAAAGAAGCTATATAGCTCAGTGGGCCTTACCTGGTAAAATAAAAGTTTCTGTTGTTGTGGTGCAAGTTCATAACTTCCCCTTATGCAGAAAGGCACGAGTCCAAACACACTCAGCACAAAAGCAGACGTTTATAAATTATCCGAGAATAATCCCAAACGCGTACATCATTGCAGCCAATTATATTAGAACGTGTCCAAAAAATATTTATCTTTTTCTTTACGCGCGAGTCAAAATGACAACGGAGCCTTGTGGTCTGTGCGCGCGCGCGCGCTCTCTTTGAGGTCAGAGCAGGTCGTAGAAGTAGTTGAGGCCTTGCCCCAGCTCCCAGAGAGCCAGTCCTGTGCCCAGGCTGCTCGCCAGGTGCAGGCGCTCCCACACCGACTGAGGCGGGGACACAGGCAGGGGGACGGGGCAGACACGGAGCGGGGTTCATGAAGCGAGACACGTGCCCAGACAAAGAGACACGCGCCCACAAAAATAGACACGCGCCCACAAAAATAGACACGCGCCCACAAAGAAACACGTGCCCAAACAAAGATCCCCCGTGTCGCCTTAAAAGACCGTTGGGGCAAGTGCTGTTAGCGAGCACCTATGAAGGCCGGCACGGCACACGAGAGGGGTGGGTGGCCAGCACCACGCCCGGCCGCCTTTGTCTCCCGATTGGCAATAATTACACGGCGCACCAGGTACTCATTTGAGGCCGAATCGACCCAGGGGAGGCCCAGCACCGGTTCAGATAATCGTCACCGGTGTTGGCCGTGAGCGGGAATCGGACTGGGTTCGTGGTGCAGCGCGCTGAGCATTGCACTACCGCCCATCGCACACAGAGACTCGCAGAGCGAGAAGGGGGGGGGGGCACAGGAGGGGAAGGCAGAGGCGGCTACGGGCACAGACTGAGCAAGAGGGACAGGCACAAGTACAGAGTGGGGCAGATACGTAATTGAGAAGCGCGAAAGGCCAGGGATGTATATTTATATCAAGGGAACAGCAGTGGAGGTAAAGGGGGAGAGGAGGGTGGGTCGATGGAATGTATTCAAGCGGTGCAGGGGATAAGTACAAGACATCTTGCGACGTGTGTGTGCAGACATTTAACGTGATCAGTTGAGACTTATTTTCCCCCGATTGAAGATAAGTGGACCTCATCCATCAAATGCTGCAAGACAAAAGGGGCCGTGCACCTGGGCGCAATCGGGTAACGTGTCCACGAATCTCGCTCACCTGCAGTGTTGGGAAGAACACGATCCCCTTGCCGCCTCTGTCCCTGCCACATCAACACAACTTCGTGTGAACCAGTGCCACGCTTCAGAATATGTATTCATACCGGAGGAATCCGATGAACTATAAAGCTCTTTCTTTTTACAGATGTCCAGTAATTTAAAACAGGTAAATGTAGGAATGCCCCCTGACACAACATATTTTTTGTACCTTACAAAAACAAAAATAGCATTCCATCAATCCACTGCTAGATTGGATGAAGGTTTCCCCCAGGCCATCGGCCATCTCCCACAATCCTTGGATGCAACAATCCCTGTTGTAACTCTTTCAAAGTCACGCAATGGATAAACTCGAGCGGATTGCATGGTCGTGTGACAGGTTACACCGGTAACACACAGACGCTTACGGACAGACGTGCAACAGATGTGCCCTGTGCAACACGACGCCACCACACACAACGTTCCATAGCACGTCGGAGAGATTTCCCAATGCTCAATCGAGCGTTACATAGTCACTGCCCAGAGAAAATGGTGAGAACTCCACGTGGTGTCATTTTGATGTACACGTTTGCTTACATTAAAATATTGAAATGATTATATACATTTAAAAAATTCGGTTGAAACTTTGAAAAAAAAAATATTTTATAAAATATTTCAATGAATACATTTAGTGCGGAAACAATGGGCACCGTTAACATTTTATACACGCAAGCCTCAAAATACAAAATCAAATACAAACTTGGGAACCCCCAAAACACCAGAAAATACAATTATCTCAAAAAATGTCATCTGAAGCCCCTCCTTGAGTGGAGGAGCCGTGGGCGCGCACACACAGGCGGGCGCACACACACACACACAGGTGGGTGCACACACACAGGCGGGCGTGCACACACACCGGCGTGCACACACACAGGCGGGCGTGCACACACAGGTGGGTGCACACGCACACAGGTGCGCACACACACACAGGCGGGTGCACACACACACAGGCGGGTGCACACACAGGTGGGTGCACACACACACAGGCGGGTGTACAGACACAGGTGGGTGCACACACACAGGTGTGCAGCACCACCTGCTGGCGGAGATCGAAGCCAAACAGAAGCGTCGGGCCAGGCGCACGCCAGCCAATGCTGGCAACCACCACTGAATGCTGGCCACCACCACTCAAATCATCACCAGCTATCGGAAGTAAATTGCACCACAAAGCAGCGTTGCTCAGGTTATCCTGGTTCCTACTAAAAGACGTCCGTATGTATCCGTGTGTGTCGGACTTCTTTCGTACCATACGTAGCCAGCCGTGCTAATCGGAGGTTCAGGCGTTTTAGAGGCCACCGATATTAGCTGGGGGAAAAAAAAACGTGACAACAGAGGACCCTTATCGAAGAGCTGCTGTGGCTTTGGCGTGGAAGGACGTTGCCATATTATGATAATCTTCTTGGTTCTTTCGGTAAAGTCACGTAGAAGGGAAATAATAAAATTATAATAAAACATAATAAAATAATTTTTTTGCAATTGTATTTTATCATGTTTTATTTTTTGTATTTTATTATTTCCCTTCTACGTGATTTTACCGAAAGAACCAAGAAGATGAATCCCTGCAGTCACGAAAGCTTTAAATCGAAATATTATTATTAATTTCCCATTGCGCATCTCCCGGCGCGGCAGCTAAAACAGAAGTTTTTTAAAACCCCCCACACCCACCCACCTCTGTCCACGCAGCAGCATGAATGGGTCACGCTGCAGGCTGTCCACCTGCAGGTTGCGTGTGGCGGGATAATGTGCACATCTCCACCTCTTTCTTCTGAGACGCCAGGCCAGTGTGAAAGACCCACGGACACACTTCTTTAGGAATCGCTGATGCTCTATGTAAAATGCACAAGGGCTGTGTGCTTTTCACACTTTTTTTTGCATCTCGGTTGCAACGTATGGCTCTCCAGCCTTCACAATTCTTATGTTTGCGATGCGTTTCCCCCGCCCCTCCCCATCATTCACGGATTTGCCTGGATAAAACCGTCTAGAGGGGCCGATTCAGAGCCCTCTCTAGCCAAGTCCCCTTCTACCAGCAGTGGTGTGAGAAAGCCATCGCAGGGCTGCACCTTTGCCTCACGTAGCCCAGTGTTTTCAAGGGACCGCAGTGAAAAGCTCCAGCTCCGACTATAAATGTCAATCTCTCTTCTCTAAAAGCCAGACGGACCGCTGACTGAAATAAGTCCATTTAAGACTTTGAATGACGGGGGTGGCGAGATGTTTCTTACGTGTTTGTACACCACTACCAAAGCAGTCCCATCACTTCTGATCCATTTTTTTCTTCTTCAAGTTCCGTTGGATCACCGTCACAGTAAGGTTATTCAGAAACGTTTACAGCATCACGATCTTTGGCTTGTATTTTTTTACGTGATAATTTCATTGATTTCCTGAGAAAATGCGTGCCGATTTTGTTTTGGAAAAAAAAATGACGAATTAAGATCTGCAACAGATTCTCCTTCAGGGGAGCAACCATGCCAAATTTGGTGAAACAAATTCTGGACAGAATCCAAACAGCTGTTTCCACATTCCTTGTGTCGTGACTTATATGGAGTCACTATGGTGTTTAGCGCCAGCTACTGGCACCAGAGTGGATATGGCATGGAAGCGGACCCTATGGGAGCATAGTTCTGGTGAGGGTCGGAGAGAGAGCAAGTGAGGAAGTGATACTCTGTGTGAACCCGAGAGGGCACGTGACCGGGTAGCAAGGGGGCCCGAAAGGGGGCTCGAGGGACACGTGATATGGGCCAGAGCCTTCTAGTAGGATCTAGTAGGATATGTGGCCGAGGGTGGAGCGAGGCCACGCTCGGGTGCATAAAAGGGAAGTCCCGAGAGCGATCGAGGTTCTCTGTTTGAATGGAACCCGTGGGTGCTACGTCTCTTCGATCCTCGGTCTTCGATGTTACGCTTGGCATCGTGGGTCAGGCAGTGCGTTACTGACTGACCTGGTTATGTAGTTACCCCGTTGTGGTCTAGTTAACCGTGTAGTGATCACCTAGATGTATAACCAGTGTACGTTGATGTAGTTAGCCCTGTTGGGGTGCTGTAATAAACGTGTTGCCTCCATGAACAAGTGTGTGTCTCCGTACAACACACTACACTTTCACCAACCTCCTACCACCAGCGAACGACGCTGATGGTAAGCAGACGGGCTGCTGTACTTTGCGTGCTTTGGCACACACCAAGACACAAACTGTGCATTGTGTGCAGCCAAGTGTTGTTTGTGCAGCCATCGACGGTGGCCTGGCACTATCCCCTTCGACAGAGAATGGCCATCCCTGCAACAGGCTGCACACGAGGGCTGTAGCAGCACCGGCCCTTGGCGCAGACTTTTGTCTTTGATGTTCAAAACTGCAAACGTCTCATTTTTACAAGCAGTTAACAATGTTTTGGTTTTACCAGGCTAAGGCCCAACTGAGCTATGTAGGTCTTTTTAGAAGCGACCAGGCCGCAAACGAGAGTTCAACAAAGTGGATTATCATGTGGATATTTATATCAGCCAAATACTCTAAACGCATGTTGAGGACCCAGAGATATATCCACACGTCCACGGAGAGAACATGCAAACTCCAAATATACAAGTGTCAGGGTTGGGATCGAACCCACGACCTCCTGCATACCAGGCGAGATAGCTAACATCTCGCCACCGCAAACTCGGATTGTTGAACGTGTTTGCAAAGTATTATCGTTGTGCAGCGCAGGTAATTATAAAGTGTTCTCGCCATTATCGGTGGGATCCCACCACAGGCTGTAAATGACTATTGTTAATCAAATATAAGTTCCCTAATCTCCAAGTCATAATTTCCCGGTGACGCCTCCGCGATGGCTCTTCTGGTTGTACCGCGTGTCGTGGGGCTGCCAGCCCGTGGAGCGAGACGTCGGCGGACACCGTGCCTGGACAGCACAACCCGGAGCAGCGCGACTCCCAACACCCGTGCAGTGACATCCCCGTCGTCCCAAGTGATAACGACAGTGATCTGCGTTTGATGGAGTCACTCGTCCTTCACACCAGGGCATCTCGGAGCGGCTTCGCACGCGACGAGCGACTTGCATCACATCCCGCATCAAGACGTTTTAAAGGGCACCCCCGGTAGCAGCTGTCACTGTGCGGTGCAAGGCGACGCTGCACCTGAACTGCAAGTGGGCATCAGTCTGCCATTGGGGGGGAGGATTGCTGCTTTGTGTCATCTCAATTGAGTAAGCTGTGGGTAATATCTTTCGAATTTTGGCGAATTTGGACCGTGACACCGGCACAAAAATTTACCCGACTCGTCACGAATGACGTCAAATGTATCTTTAACGTCCGCTGCGAAACAGACGGCGAGTAATTTATAGCCAATGCACACCGCAGCAATAAGCAAGGCGGCTTGCCGGATGCGAACCGTGAGCCAACAACTTCACTGCGTCGGCGTACGTACGTTTTGTACTCAAAGAAGTGCTCGGCTGTCTCTTCGTCCCACTTCAGCTTGGGCTTGTGCTTCATTAAAATCTCCAAGTACCTGCAAACGTGAGCAGCGCGTGCGCACATGAACACACGGGTCTCCCTCCATCGCTGCGGTAAAAATCGTGAGTGCAATGTAATTGGTAACAAAAACAAATCGCCCGACGAAGCTGGTTGTATTCACCAACGAAACGTCACAGTACTCAATTTGTAAAAGTTGTGGGTTTACTCTCCAACACACCGGTGTGCTGAACTAATAACCAATTGGCACGTTTTATGTCACAAAGCTCACTAATTGGCTGTTCCGGGTGGTGGCGAGTTAACGACACATTTCTATTTACACAATCTAACCCCAAAAAAAAACATTATTATGAACGTGCCCCAACAGCTTATTGAGGCTATACGGGGAGATATTTGTCTTTGGTCTATGAGCTGGTTACCGGGCGATGAGTGTGTTGAACGAGCGTTGACGTACCGCATCCCCAGGATGGGCTGCCCTCCTGTGGCGCTGTACTCCATGCCATAGAGGTTGACTCCGAGCAGCAAGCGCTCGCGGTGCCGGGAGAGCGGGTCGAGCGACTCCACGCACCTCCTCATCCAGCCCAGCGGCGCCACCGCCCCGGGCCTGCCGCGCCGCCAAACACCGCCGCCACCGCCGCCGGCAATAGCAACCGCCCGCATTTGAGCTCATCCCGGCAAAAAGTAGAATTCAAAGAAAGTGGAAACATAACCGGAACGACACGGAGAGCGCGCACGCCGTGGAGTATGGAGCGATTACAATACCTTGCTTATCTCAAGGAGCGCAAACCATCGCGCAAACTCCGGTCATCCTCGCAGCATCAGCGGCTTTTTGGCTCGCCATCGAACAAAGATGGCCACCGCATCGCGCGTTTTCAGATGCGCTTCTGCGGCCGTCTGGAATGCTCTTGCTTCCAAAATGAGGAAGCCACTGGAGCTATGCACTTTTAAATATACATTGACAAGTAATTTCTTAAGAACTGCTCTTTGTGTTTAGTTTGTTGTCCTTCCCCCGCACCTCCAATTAGCATGGTTGACTACGTGCGGTGCGAAGGAAGTTCAACATGCACACATACATAGCAGCTTATGTGCGTATTTATACATCACAAAACCGTGAGAGACAGCTACAGCTCACGGAGACCTTCATCCAGCAGTGGATTAATCATGGCAGATGATGCATTCAACAACACAAGTTGTATTTACGACATGTCTACGTGTAGCCGCTTCTCAAGACAGCCTACAAATGTTGTGGCATGCACAGGGACAAACTGCGGAACACGCACGCGGAGATACCTGCGATGTAAACATCCGAGTGACCTTTCAGGGGCGCATGAACGAGGGGGAGATGCTACGAAGATGCAGCAGCGTGGTAATGGTGCCGATGAATCCACTTGGTTGTGCTTTGTAGGGCTTGCCCGGTTGTGCACGTCGCTGTGTTTGTGAGCGTGTGGCGTGGATGCGCGGAGAGGACTTGCCGTGCCGGGTTGGAGTAATCGTAGGTCATGAGGCTGAATGCGTCCACGGTGAGCACCAGGCGAGCAAACTCGGCTTCTCCAAACTCGCCACGCTGCTCCCCGGGCCTGGTCCCACACACACACACAGAGGGCACGCACGCCACCGCGGGTGCGGTCGGTGTAAATATAATAAGATCCGATCGATTTATTACACGATGAGGCCCGCACTGACCGCTGTGAAAGTGGGGAAACCGTGTCGTCACAAATTAAAAGCAATTACATTAGGAGCCAGATTCATTGTACGCAAGCTATCCCGGGGAGGAAAAAAAACTCAAGACGAAACATGGCCAATGTTAAACAACGGCCGATGAATAAAACACAAAGTTTCGCCAGCTGAACATGGGGCACAACACACTGCCAGGTTAAGTGCCACGCACAGACAGAGAAAATTGAGCCACTGTGTATAAAGTGAGCGAAGCCTCTCAGGCTTCCCACTGCCCTCTCCTGGTCAACGAGGTTGACGCTCGTGCAAAGCTTGGTGCAACGTTCTCGACAGTGCAGTTTCATACAAGGGCAGTCATGATGAGCGAAGGAGCGGGTGGCCAGTGACTGATGGGTATAATTACCATCGCTCTCTGTCAGCGGTTCTTAATCTTTACTGCAGCCTTGCACCCCTTTGGTTCTCAATTGTTACAAAAATGTATAATGTTAATAAACACATAGAGTTTGAAGAAACAAAGCAGCTGTACTTACGTGCCCACGCTGAATTTGTGTTTCAATTATTTAACTTCAAAAACTAAATCTGGCCATGTCTCGCACCCCCAGAAAAGGCACCTCGCACCCCCAGAGGGTGTGTGCACCCCAGGTGAAAAACCACTGCTCTATATGATCCTACGACTGGGTGTCAAGCTGGTCACTGGGTGCAAGATATGGGTGTGTGGCTGTGACGTGGTGCAGTGTTCACTCAGTGTGCGCAAGTTTTCGACAATGCGGACACGGGGATAACAGCGATAATTATTGTCTAGGCCGAAACTCCCACTGGTAAGAGAGGCTCGTGGCAGTGACTTTGGATTGAGCAGTAATTGGCTCCATTTGCACACGTGTGGGGGGCAAATGCTGCATGTCCCCAGCAGAATATGAAAGTGCTGGCTCACTTGTGGTCTATTTTGCATGGTTTTAAAATCAAGCAGTTGATTGTCTGGAATTGTGCAGAGGGCTGATACGGAGCAATTAGGCAGCGATGTGTAATGGATAAGGGTGGTGCTGCTCTCCCAGGAATGGTATAAATAAAACTCAGGTGCCCAGAGGATTTGGAAGACATCAACAGCTAGCCACAGTAGAGGTCAGCTACGCTACCAGCAGCGGTACCAACAGTAGTTACAGCAGTGGTCGACTCAACAGCCCACTCGAAACTGCCAAGCTTTGCTCTGCGAGTAAAATCCTACACTATATATGGTATTTAATGTATTATTCCATACACCAGGGTCCTTGAATAGGGGACTCCCATGTGAGTTACAATGGTCGTTGGTCAAGTAGAGTGCAGAATGGGAGCAGGGTGGGGGGAATGCCAAGGGAAGTTGACTGACGTCATTTCAAGTCGACGTTCCTATGCCCCCCCAATATAAGGACTCCTGCTGACAAATAATCACGTAACGCGGCATTGTGCTTTAGATGTCACGTACCCCGGGACGATGCCGGGAGGAATGACCAGGATGAGCTTGAGCTGCTCCGCGTGGAAGTCTTCGGCCAGGCGCTCGATCAGCTTCATGAGATCGCTGTGGGCGCCGGCACAAACACCGCGAATTGGAGGCAGCCAGACGGCCCAACACGTGTCAACTGGCAGAGGCATTTATGTGATTTACAACGAATGTGATATTGTTACGTCTGAAGATTTTCTAACGCCTACACAGCAGTCTTTGCCTTTTTTTTATTAAACCATCTCACGTGCGCCTAATCCAATCGGCCCTTGGAAGCTGAGCACGAGCCTGGACGGCGCCTGGATGGGTGGCCACACACGAGTAGTAGGGAGTAGTAGGTATTGTGGGCAGTGTAGAGGTGAGTGGCTCTCTATCAAACGGTTGTGAGTTCAAATCCAGGTTGGGGATGGATTCTTCCCAACGTTGACAAATGCAGTGCCACTTTGTCGGGGAAGCCATTAGTGTTTGCCATAGGAATGTTGAATTTCACCACTAGCTCAGAGCAGTGAATGGGAGATGGATACTGCCTCAATGATCATTTGAGCAGAAAGTCACTTTGGCTTTTGAATGCCTCTGAATTTGTGGGATCAAAGGCCCGTCCTTTCTGATAAAATCAGATTATCTTGCTTGGAGTTTACATGTAAGAAGTCGCCACCAATGACTACATAAAACAACCTATTCAATACAAGTGGATTAGCGCCCACTTGTTATATTTAAAAAAGGGACAATCTCGTAACTGAGCAGCAGCTCCGACCTCGCACAAACTGCAGATGGTGCTCCCTCTGCAAGGTCTGGCGACACCACCGGTGAACACGATGCATGTGCGCCTATACAGCCCTGTCGAACCACTCCTGGATAAGGGCATTCCGCACACACTGTACAGATCCAGGGTTATTTGACCAAATTTCACTGCACTGCTTGTCGGTGTGGGTCCAGGCTCGACCCAGACAGTGCTTGGTATGGGTGACCACCAAGTACAGCAGATGACGAGAGCCTACTGCGAGGCGATCTGGTGTACAGCAGAGGGCAGGTTCGACCTGGCTAGTGCTGTTGCATTCTGGGTGATGTTGGTGGATGTGTGTACAGTACGTTGAACTTCTTTCGCGCCGCACGTGGCCAAACGTGCTGATCGGAGGCGAGGGGGAAGGACGACGAACTAAAGCTGGCACGCGGCGTGTGTGTGTGTGTGTCTACGTGGGAGAAGCTACGACCTGCCTTTTCTTATGGCCGCCAAACTGACTCCACACCTCCAGCACAAATCCATGAAACTTGTCCGTCTGAGGGTCAAACACGGCAGATGTTTACACGGTGGTTCTGCACCCCCTGGCGGTGAGAGATGCCCTTTGTGGGGGTGCGAGACGTGGCCAGATTTTGCTTTAGAAGTCAAATCATCGAAACACATTAAGCATACAGCTACTTTGTTTAATCAAACCGATATATTAACATTATACATTTTTTGTTTAATGGTTGAGAATCAAAGGGGTGCAAGGCCGCAGTAAAGGTTCCCCACTGCGACAGCAACAGAAGCCGAGTGGAATGTTTCACAGACAACCGACAGAAAAAAAATCACTTCCCCTGCAAATGGGATCCGTGTCATCGCTCTCACATGGTTTTAAATGTCGTATGCGCTGTATGGCTACTCATTATTTATCTATCAATCCTTTACTTTGATGTCCAATATCGCCCTCAAAGTGGACATCGTGCACATTACAGCGGGCGCGGTACAGGGTGGGGCACGGAGCAACAGGAGTGAAAATAGAAACCCGTCACTACCTCATCGGCTAACACCGACTGAACAAAAAAAGTGCACCCGCGCACGACGAATAGCATCAGAAAGTAAATGGATCAAAATTAATCAAATAAGTCAAGAAGGCAAGTCTGAATAGGTGTCTTGCACAGACCACAGTGAGATGCTAGGAGTATTATTTTTATGTGATCTGATGTTATGATTATTACGCTCGTTCACCCAGGAGAGCCTTGCAGAGTTTCATGACTTCTTCAATAGGTTCCCGCGAAATTTTCACAGAGATGCGATGATTGGCATCCAAACCCAGGTACACGGCACATGCAGAATATATATACACGCACCTTGGCGACTTTTATGAGGGCCTTGCTCAGTAGTTTTGCTTCTTTGCGACTGCCAAACACTTGCGCGTAATCCGCCACGCTCCACGCCTCAAAGAGCACGCGGGGAACTGGGCACGGCACACCACACCCAGGCGCTCGCACGACAACTCGCAGCGACACCGCGACACACGCCACGCGCCCATCACTCTCGACCCCCAAGCACAGATCAAGCGACTGGACATCTGTGAGCTTTACAGCTCCTCGGATTCCTCCAGTATAAATATTCTGAAGCTGAGAATTGCCACCTCCCCTCGGGTTAAAAGAACAGAACCTATCGTGGGAAGAATATCTCACAATACCGGAAGAGGGGGTAAACTAAAAGTGAATTGCAACGTCTTGCGTGGATTATCATTGTTTGCAAACGATGAAAACTGGGATCTTTAAATGTCCTGGGAAGACTAACAAATCTTTCTTGGCCAGCTAGCCGCCTCAATGCTATTATTCTGGGAAAACCAGGACAGGAGTCAACCCTAGTCCAGCTTGAGTTTCGCCCCCTATCTCACACACACACACACACAACACCTGCCGAATAACACATTCGCACAAACTGCATTTACCACAACACAAGAAAGCGCTCCATCACATCGTGCACACCTGTCAGGTTTGAGGAAACTGGCTGGAATACCTGGCAAAAACTCATCCTCGAAGGTCTGACGGGGAGTTTTTGAAATAACAATTGTCGGGAATGTGTTCCAGGACTACAACTCTCATCCACCGGTGTAAATAATGATGGATACAATGCATGAAGCACAGAGTTGTTGTTGTTGTTTTTACTACAATGTGTCAGCGATCTGTGTGAAATGAGAACCGAGTGGGGGGAGGGACTCACGGATTTTGAGATCCTTTTTTCCTCGTTTTACGTCCCGTATCCATCCTGCATGGCCAAAGTGTGAACAGCACAACAATGCCCAACATTAGTTGGCAACGGTAGCTCGGCTTACGTTATGACACCTTACACTGCCACAGTCTTCTAGTTTACGTACAATTACTATATATTACAAGGCAGAATCATCATTGTGACATGCGCAAAGTGTTGGACTACTTTTTAATTACTTTTAAAACCTATCAATATGCAATTAAGAATCTAAAATACACATTTACCACTATGCCTGTTCATCATTTTTCATGAATGTTCTTCCACGGCTTTGCAGTGGGGGGGGCGATGTTGCTGTACGTCATCCCAAATGAGTAATTTGCAAGTAAAGTTTCAGAACTGTGATTGTTTTGGCCAATACCAGTTACATCGCGTGGCGTTTTTTTTTAGCTATGGGAGGAAACCCTTGCAGAACGTGTGCCCTCCGTGGCTTAGTGTTGCGAGTCTCGACCACCAGCCATCATCCCTCCTCGTGACATGTCTTGCCCAAGCCCATTGTTTTAAACGTTTTTCTTTACTTTTTATGTTTTATTTTACCAAGTAAAGCCCACTGAGCTATGTAGCTCTTTTTCAGAAGCGACCTGGCCACAAATGATAGCTCAACGAAGTGGCCTATCACGTGGAAATGTATAGTAGCCAAATGTTTATCATAACAGATAAAATCACGTCTCTAAACTTGCATATGTTCTCTAATCTATGTATTTCTCTTTCCATCTCTTAATGTATCCCTGCAGAGACGCTAAAATCTATTTTTTGGGACTTGGAAGTGGGTCCCTGACAGATGCACCATCTTCAGTGGGGGCATCCACCACTTTACATTAATGGTTTGCAAGTGTGATTGTACAATTCAGAACCGGAATTGTACGCAATGCAAATGATGTTTAAACGGTGTCTTAATGAGTCGAGAGTGAGGCGTGTATGTAGAGTTTGGTAACCTTGATCAACGTCATGGCGACCTGTGACGTCATATGACCCCTGAACCTTGGGTTTCACCTGCAGCCATACTGGAGAAATGGTCGTAAACTTTGACCCCAACGTTTTTGCAATATCATATCCATGACTGTTCCACTGAGGAAGGGAAGGAGGGGGAAAACAAACACATCTTGTCAGTGTACAGTAATTGGTGCAAGCACCGTGAAAGAAAATCACATCATGAACATCCAGTGAGACAAGCTTAACAATAAGCGTCCGTCACGTGCCATTTTAAAGAAAGATGACTCGGCGTTTCCCGTGCCTACCTCGACTTTTCATTTTCTCGTGGAGTGGCTTTGGTTGACATCATTGAAGCTACACTGAGAGTGCCGTTTCCGTTTTGGTGGCATCTATACTGCAGTTCGGCAAAACCGTGTAAAGTGTGAGGTTATACAATTTAAGTCCATTACTTGTTAACATGATGCTCAACATCACAGATGAAGTAGGAATTCCTGCATCTACGAGATAGATATACAATAAACCAATGTACCTACTCTTAACAACTTACGCAGATCCATAAGAGAGGTTTTTGGGCTAGATAGCATAAATATAAATGTGTCGTTAAACCCGACACAGCCAATGAGTAAGGTATTTCACGTAAACAAAACGTGCCAATAAGTTACTCGTACAGCACTCCGGTGTGTTGGAGAGTAAACCCACAACATTTAGAATTCGAGTTCGACATTTCGCCTCTATCATGGATAAGATTGGCAATTTAATACGTAGGATACGTAGGATTAAATTGCCACAGAAGCTGTTTATCGGTGATCTATCAATCTGTAATGCTCCAGCTACATTGTGACCAACACATCAACTCTGAAGGCCCCCTTTTCACCTTATATGCTCCGACATCTGCGTATGCCTACAAACCACTCCACCTCCACACTTGCAGAACTGTTTTTATTGCTGTACGCAAAACAAAGATCTCCTGCTTTGCCTTAGAGAGAAATATTATTTCAGTGCAATATGCCTGAGTAAGCACCTCTAAAAGTCAGGATGACATACACAGGGCTGTGTCACGCAAGGTACTAATTTTAGACTTGAGTCTTCGGGTAAAAGGTCACCAGTTTGATCTCCCCCAGCATGGAAGTTGAAACAATGGGGCAAGTTGTTTAAATTCCCACCCACCCATCATCCCCCCCTTGATGATCCACCCATCAGTCGATCGGCAGGTCGGGTGTGGTGGGGCAAAGTGTGGGTACACCCTCCTCGTCTTAAGAAAACTGGTCAGCACGAAAGTGCTAGGGGTGGGCACCCTCTAGAGCTCCCATTAAGTGAACGCCCTTCGGCTAGCGGTGACGGCGTGCGAGAAATTCCAGGGCGGTACCTTTACCCCTCGCTACGCCATTGTATGAACTGTATGTTGAACTTCTTTCGCACCGTACGTAGCCAACCGTGCAACACAGTGGCCGTGGGATACCAACCTCGCCGCAACCAGCACCGACACCACCCCCCGGCCTACACTGACCGGTGTGATGTAGCCGAGAACGGGGCCAGCCAAGTGAGCGGAGAGGTTCCGTCGAGGGCAAAAGGTCCCGTGCTCCTTCACGATGTCCTTGGAGCGTGGCGAGAGAGTCACCAGGTCTCGCTCCCACACGCTGGCGTCCACCTCCAGTAGCTGGGGAAGGACAACCATGCATATACAAGTTCATGTATTAGGTATAGCCCTGTGAGCCATTCGGCTCTTGAATCGGGTGCAACTGCAACAAACAAAAAAACAAAAACATCTAAAGTGAATATGTGACTAAGTGCAAACAGAAAATCCAAGAAAAGACAGCAAAATATTGCAGAAAAAACACCGTACACAAACGCTGTGCAAAAATCCCAGTGGGATGCAAGTCAAACAACAACAACCACAAGACAACTTAGATTAAGGCCATCAGTCTTACTCCGTACTACAACAAACAAACATGGCCAAACCAGTAAACTTTTCGAAATCACCAAAATAAAGCAATGAAACAGTGATCATAGGAACTTGACGGAATTTTCACATATACACACACTCTGACCCGATGGTCATTTAAAAAAAAAATGTAATGCTGGGTCAGAAAGTGCGGTGTTGTTGGTGTTGTTGGTGTTGTTGTTCGGGGGAGGGGGGGGAATGGAAGTACACCGTAAAGAGAGGAAGACCCAAGAGGACAAATGGCTTGACGACTGACATCAGAAGAGATTTGATTGCCAGAAAGATGTGGCCACACTACTTGAGCATATTGGGACGGTGGCAACAATAAATGACGAAATGTGCAGCGGACACCAAATTTACGGGTTTATCTGCCCACGGATCGAATACCTGTCAACCCCTTATCAATGCCCTACCTTATTACAGACCAACTCAGACCTTATTGGTCACCCCATGCCCTTACACATCTCAACGTTCATCCTACAAAGTTCCCATCACAAGGGAGAAACACAAACAACTTTGACAAAAAAATTTTTAATTCCCCGCATTGAAACGGCTGTACGGTGTAGGGACCTAACTCAATTGCCTTGTACAAGAATACACGGAGTTAAACCGTGATGTGTTGACAGTTATGGGATGATTATGATTGCGAATTGAGTCAATGCAAGGCTCCACTACCGGCTAATATCCAGGCTCAAACCCTGCTTAGCTTACGAACGAGACGAGCTCGGGGAGAGATTTGAGTGGAGTCGTGGGTCAGGCGGATGAGGAGCGGTGGTGCAGCGATTAGCCCGCTGCGCTACGATCACGTGGGCACCCGAGTTCAATGTAAAGGCCAACACCAGGTGACGATTATCTGAACCGGTTCTGGGCCTCCCCAAGGTCGGCTCAGCCTCAAACGAGTAACCTGGTGCGGTGTGTAAGCATCGCCACCGGGGAGACAAACGCGGTCGGGCGTGGTGCTGGCCACCCACCATCCCCTCGTGCGCCGTGCCGGCCTTCATAGGCGCTCACTAACAGCACTTGCCCCAACAGTCTGTGAAGGCTACACGGGGGATCTTTGTCTTTTGGAGTGGGGCTCTCACCGTGACCTCGGGCTTCTGCTGCCGCTCCTTCTGAGTCCGCGAGAGCGCGGAGCCCGGGACCAGCAACGTCAACAGCGCGAGCAGCAGCAGCGGGGACATCACAGCCGACTACAGCGACACGACTGCCAACACTTCCCACAACACCCCCACCACGCCTCCACCTACATCACCACGCCTCCTCCCACCTCCATCACCA
The DNA here is from genome assembly GCF_965212315.1 of Lampetra planeri. Lineage (NCBI taxonomy): Eukaryota > Metazoa > Chordata > Hyperoartia > Petromyzontiformes > Petromyzontidae > Lampetra > Lampetra planeri. Next base: position 1,227,893 of record NC_136145.1, on the reverse strand, counting down.
CGCCTCCTCCTCCATCACCACGCCTCCACCTCTATCACCACGCCTCCACCTACATCACCACGCCTCCTCCCACCTCCATCACCACGCCTCCACCTACATCACCACGCCTCCTCCCACCTCCATCACCACGCCTCCACCTCCTCCATCACCACGCCTCCTCCCTCCTCCATCACCACGCCTCCACCTCCATCACCACGCCTCCACCTACATCACGCCTCCTCCCACCTCCATCACCACACCTCCACCTCCTCCATCACCACGCCTCCTCCCTCCATCACCACGCCTCCACCTCCATCACCACGCCTTCTCCATCACCACGCCTCCTCCCTCCTCCATCACCACGCCTCCTCCATCACCACGCCTCCACCTCCATCACCACGCCTCCTCCCTCCTCCATCACCACGCCTCCATCACCACGCCTCCTCCCACCTCCATCACCACGCCTTCTCCTCCATCACCACGCCTTCTCCCTCCTCCATCACCACGCCTCCTCCCACCTCCATCACCACGCCTCCTCCCACCTCCATCACCACGCCTCCTCTCTCCATCACCACGCCTCCCACCATCAAGACGCCCCTCCCATCAAAGCTCCATATCGCCACTCCTGCCGACTTTTCCGTTCTTCTCCGCATGGTGGCAGCATCGTTATTGTTGTTTGAGGAGCTCGATTTAAATCTCGCCGCGGCGAGATGGCCTCGCGTTTGCGTGTAATCTATAAATGACTCTCCGTGTGAAGAGGCGCAGACTACTGTTGTGTATGGTCAACCAGCACACTGCCATGGCTTGTCCTTTAACTTTACATTTGCTGTTGATGTTCTGATGCTTCTAGATTTGAAGCTTTCGTGACTGCAAGGATTCATATTTTTAGGGTTTTTTCGGTAAAGTCACGTAGGTAAAAAATGAAAATTTATAAAAGTATTTTACTTTTCAAAAATATTTTACTTTTATTAATTTTAATTTTTTACCTACGTGACTTTACCGAAAAAAAACCTAAGAATATGATGTTCTGATGCGGTCGATGGCTGCATCAGTCTTTGATGGGGAATGCAACACTATCGCTCCATCCTGTACATTGCACAACAGCTTGCGGAAACAACGCTTCTTTGCGCTTGGTGAAGAAGAGGCGATGATGTTTCATGCAGTGTCTGTGGGTATATTCCATCCGTTTTAAATAAATGATACGAGTATTGTAGTTGCCAGAGGTGTGGACTCGAGTCATGTGACTTGGACTCGAGTCAGACTCGAGTCATGAATTTGATGACTTGCGACTCGACTTGGACTTGCATAACAATGACTTTGTCCCACCTCTGGTAGTTGCACACCTTTTAGGCCCTGTCCCAAAACGTCCAACACGGGTTTTAAGATTCGCTTGTGGGAAAAGCGTTTGAAGTCGTGGTCAGCCCTGCTGTCTGTGCAGTGTGTAGCACCAACGTGGACTTGGCATCAGGCACGAATACACGAGGCAGGCCACGCGTATATGCAGGCCGGGCAATCTACGTTTGTTTAACCAGGCGAGGTCACTCAAGAGCCCCAGGATTAGTCTCATTTGCAAGAATGATTGGGGGGCATTAGTCTGCTAGTCGATAAATGCTGCTATGGCTAATCCATGTAGAATAATAATTTGCGGGTAATTTTCGAATTTGGCAGTCGGTGGATGTAGAGTCTGAGCCGGACCTCAAGGCGAGATGGGCAAGGCGAGATGGGTAGTAAAAGGGGGGCAAATGAGACCAGCCCTTGAATCGATGAACGCAAAGTAGTAATATGATGGCCGCGTTCAACATGAGTGACCTTGCGATCGATATCCAAGTATCGCTGTGGCGCAACACCAAAGCCTGCAATGACCTCGCAGGCGAATTTTGTGTCCGAATGTTGTGGGACTGATGAGCGATGGAAGTTACGACGAGGTGAGCTCGTGTTCATTAGCACGGGAGGCATTCATCATCAATTAAACCCTCATCGTTTTCAGCCAAGATCGACCCACTGCTGGATGAAGGCCTTCCCAAGCGCATCGCCATCTCTTGTGTGATGCAGAAAGTTGATGTCATGTCTCCGTCTCTGTGATATGGTCTCCTGCCACACAACGCAGTGGGCTGCCACTCTGCTGTTACCGTCGATCTGCTGGCCACAATCCCATCCTAGGCCCCCACTTATTTGTGTGAAGTCGTATTGGTCTGCTGAGGTTAACTGGATAGTCTTTTTGCACCCAGTAGGAGTTTAGGTGAAGGTATAGTTTACTGGTGGAAGGCTGCTTTTTGACAAGGATAAACATGATTGTCCACCATTGCCTGTTGGTGGCTTAGAGTGACCTGATCTGACATTAGGTCAACATGACGAACCACTGTGCGTGGTGGTGCATGCAGTTTCTTGACAGTAGCTGAAGATGTTTACCCACAAATGTGTTCCTGTAAGTTACTTCATGAGTTACTTTATAAGGGAATTAACGTGACTGAACACTGATGTGTATCGGTATGTTGTAGTTGATTGACACGGTTAAAGCACCTTTTGTCGAGATGGCTAACCGGTGTGACGGTTGAGTACGTGATCACTTGGTCGTGGCGGTCAGCTGGAACGAGTCGTCCCGTGGCATCGGCTGACTTGTTGTGGCTGTCGACGGGAGGCAGACTGATGTACTAAATTCTCGATTGGTGGTCTCTTATAAAGAATTGCGAGTGTAGAGAATGCAACATGAACAGAGTGAGCAGGTAATACTATCACCACAAGGAGTAGTTTAGAGCTGTGCTGGATATGAGCTGAATGCTGATATATGACTTTCCTGCTCACAGCTGATGACAAATTGCCAACTGGGGGGGAGCTTGACAACTGCACTCAAAGCAAACCGCAATCATATGCGTTGTTGTGGAGAATATAAATAAATAAGCAGACATGTCCACTTATCCGTCCCTCTACATAAAATAAATATCAAGAATTTCATTAGACGACCCATCAGCAACATTCCCTTCCAGAAGTGCACAATTTCAGCTGCGTTATGTCAAGACAACCAAACTGTGGACCGGTTAAATTCGAGCAAGCCAGACACTCTCTTTCCGACAGCCCTGTTCTTCACCTGAGGACGGCTGCTTGCGTTGTGGCCGAAACGTCGTGAAAATTATTTTATTGTTTTATTTTTATAATTTTATTATTTCCCTTCTACGTGACTTTACCGAAAGAGCCAAGAAGATAAACAATATATTTATATCGTATATAATATATCGCGGCAACCCTAGCGACATAGTGAGGCGAGGCTCCGCATCGAATGACGAGGCCGGCTGGAGACGTCTCTCCGTGGAGGGACGAGGGACAGGCGGTGGCTGAACAGTGGAATCAAATACTCTGGTTCCTGAATGTTTATTAAATTACCCCCAACCAAAAATAGAATACAAAACACAGTGCAAGCAGATGAGGTCATTTTTTTCTGTTTGTCATTAATGTGCAACTTTGCTGATCGTCAACTTTGTGAGTCATGAGTGGTCCACAGTCCCGTATTGGAGTGAGCTTATCTCTGTCTTTGTGTGTAGCATGTGGTCTGCAGTGCTGTGTTGTAACGGAGCTTATCTCTGTCTTTGTGTGTAAGCGTGTGGTCTGCAGTGCTGTGTTGTAACGGAGCTTATCTCTGTCTTTGTGTGTAACGTGTGGTCTATAGTGCCGTGGTGTAGCGAACTTCTTTCTGGCTCTCTGCGTCGGAGCCTGGATGGCTCGATCCCGTTGAGAAGCCGTTCGTGGTCTCTTTGTCGGGCGGGCCCTGGGAGCTCACAAGATGCGCGTATCGTCCCGTGCGGTGCTGGGCAAGGTAGGGGCCCCAGTCGGCCTCGGGCCTGCAGACGGCCTGGAAGCGCTGTCATGTCAAGGAGAGTGCAGAGTTAGATTATTGTGGAGAGCTTCATCGATGTCAACACCTAATAATCTCGACGTTTATCCATACAGACATTATTTTGTCCACAAAGACAAAGATCCCACCATATAGCCTTAACAGACTGTTGGGGCAAGTGTTGTGAGCGAGCACCAGGCATGTTCAACATTGCAAGTACCAAAGCTCTCAAGCCTTATCCAGACCACCAGCTCAACAGACCTGAGCGTGTGGCCATTGTGTCATTTAGAACACCAACTCGGAAGAGGTGAAAAAAATGCTTGTGGCCATCTCGACAGGCACCAGTGAAACAAGCTATAGATGGGTTTCATCCTCATTATAGTCATCCCTGTTTGCTGCTCTTGTATGCATCTGGGAGCCCGATATGGAGACTCTGGGGACCCCATTCGCACTGCCTCAAAGGAACAATTCACATCTGTAAACGATGAGAAATGCCCCATCGAAACAGAAAAAAGTGTGCAGGCTGGAAGACCAAAAATTAAACAACACACAAGGATGTGCATTCAAACTTATTCAGTCCCTGTCCAAAACCAGAGGTGCTTCGTTTGAGCGGTGCAGCCTCACCTCCCAGATGGTGCCACCTCCTGCCTTGATTATCTTCCACACGCCAATGATAGGGATCCAGATGAGACTGAATATTATCATGCACCAGCCAAGTGCGATGGCCCACATGGGGTAGACCACGTCTCCGTATGTTGGTGCTTGAAATGTGATGATTGACCACAGGAAGATGGCCTGAAACGGGTTTTTGTTTACATTCAATTGGACGAGGCTCGTGGACACAACAGGTCATGTGAAATTCAAGCACAGGATGCTGTTACTTTTCATGATCAAAATACATTTTCCAAAATGACTAACCTGCTCTCACGCACCTGTTTAGTTCTTAATTTGCATCAACATTTACACGAGATAGACATTCTCAATTGTACTTTACAGTGTTGGCCATTATCACACGTGTGTGTGGATATATACATTGGCCTTAAATATCATAATGGGCAATTTAGAAGACAAGCAACTGCATAAGCAAACTGGATTACGAAAACAAATCTACAATTGACCACGTACGTACGATTATCTGGAGGGAGAAGGCGATGGTTAGTCGTGCACAGTCGGGAAGTGATTTGAGGCAGCCATCGTCGTGAGTGCTCATAAATTGACTTGCGGTAAGGAGAGGCGATGGACTTACGATGAGGAGTAGGGGTGAGATCACGAACCAACACGCACGCCACCAAATCCAGAAAAGCTGCGACTTCTTCCCAATCATCATCTCAATGTCGCGGATGAAACGGTTTCCACCTGAAAGTATGCAAACACACTTACCTCCAGCTCTCAGAGGGCCGTGCTCGAATTACAAATGCAAAGCAGACATGTAGCAGTGGCCGTATAACAGGTGGCCAATGTCAAAATGGTAATCCTCGAAGCACGCCGCTATAGCACGGTGGTTATTGTAAAATACGTTTGGAGTGCAACTGGTGAAGCCGATTTGAAGTGGGCACGTCCCTTAAGACTTCCCTTTTCCAAGCTGCTGGTTCGACTACTGAAATACATTACATGTGCCCATAAGTGGAAAGCGCAGGCAGGGTCATTGGTTGTCTTGCAAGAAGACACTGCACGTACTCAACGCCTCTCGAAGGCCGACAGGACTAAGCTCGAATTACGGGTATGCCAAAAAGTCACCCCAAAATGTTTTGTTTTAACTCCAGCTGGAATACCGTCGGCACGTAAACCAAGCCATGTGACGGAAGGACAAGTTGGTGTGGTCATTCGTAAACATGTTTCAATTAAAATGCATTTAATTTATAAAATGTCCAAGAATCTCACCGCACCATCAGTAGGCCATGATCGGTGAACCAGTGCCCGTGGGCACCCGCGTGGCATGAGCGTAGAACGCACGCAGCTTGCAATGTTTTGTACTTTAAATATTTTTGAGAGGCATATGGCCAAAATCTTGACTGAGCTGAGTCTGGCCCTGATAAGTTTGAGGATTGGAATAAGGAACTACAACCCACATGTTGGCTGAGATGAGTTTTACATGGAGACACAGACTGCCGTCTTATTTGCTACTCACAATCCTCCACGACAGAGCGCAAGTGTTTCTAGCGCAGGACATGCGTGTACTTGCATGGATAAATAAACATGTGACGCGTGCTCCTTCACAAAAGTAACATCTCATCCACCACCTAATGGAATTTCAGGACCAATGGTACCCAGGTAGCCTTCGCCATACAGCAACAATGCCTGTACTCCACTGAATTCGATTTGGAAGCCCAAATTTTACGTCGATGACTTGTCGATGCCATCAGTCTATCCAGTATCATGAATCTAAAGGCCACACTGCTGGTGCAACTGTAGAGTCGATGCTGGTTCAGGGTTATTTTTGGATAAACAATGCTCTCGCGAGCACTGGCTTGTATCGTTGCAGCTAAATGTGTTATATCTCACCATATATCCAGTTGATTCCAATCAGCTCTAGCGCAGCAGCCACCAAAAGTCCCCACCCACCGCAGAAATGGTCAACCAGATTCACCCAGTAGATCCCAGTCTTGGGAGATGAAGACACGCATACACACGGTAATACAACTGTGAATGCACATCTTGCCTAAATACGTAGAGCATCCCAAGAGTCCGTACAGAGTGATTCACAGAATAAAATAATCATAAGCTAGGCTCCGACGTCGATTGAACCTCACTTGGGCTGCATGCGGCGTGCGGGCCACGTGGTTTGGGCAACAAAGCGTCACCTTGGCAAGAGAGCAAGGGGCACCTGAGTTGTGGTTGTCAGCCCGAGCAGGAACAGCAACATGCACACCGAGAAGAGTAGCGGGAGGCGGCGCTTGCGGAAGAAGTTGGGGAACTCGTCCACCAAACCGGTGGTCACCGTCTCTGCAGGCGACACCACGTACTGTGCACTCACGGGGCGGGCGAGCCAGGAGCCAGGACACCTGGGGTCCGGTGTCTGTGCTCCCGGCGGTCGGTGCAGCTGCTCTTTCAATCGTTTGCCTGCTCTGAGCAGGGACTTTTTGTTTTGATTTACTAGGTAAAGCCCACTGGGCTATACAGGTTTTTTTTCAGAAGTGACCTGACCGCAAATGACAGCTCAACGAAATTGGCTTGTCGTGTGGAAATTTATAGCGGCCAGAAACTCTAAACGCATGTTTCTAAATGTGGAGGGAAAAACTGAAGGACCGGGAGAAAAATCCACGTGACCACAGCGAGAACATGCAAACTCCAAAAATACAGGCGTCGGGTCCCACACGTATCATGCCTAGAATAAAAAAATATATACATATATTTTGGAATAACAAGACTTTTCATCAGGGTTCTACTTTGTATTGTTTGTCAGCTTCCTTAACATAATGTATTTCTACGTTCCAATGCCTATGCTCCTTACTTTCACCAACCCAACGCTTACCAACGTGGCTACGTTTTAAATACTCCCCATGGCCAACATCGTGTGGCGAGGCCCTCTTCCAGTAGTGCAATGCCGTCAGGGCTGTCCGTACGCGTACATACTGTTACCCCGAACACTCGGATATTTATTTTTATTCAACTCGCCGGTGAAGGAACAGATTACGAGCCATGCAAGGGGCCCAGAGCGCATGAACCCTGAATGTGGAGCGACGCCTCCGTGCTCCATAGCATGGGCATGAGCCTTTTTTGAGAGGCATGGTTCATGGGAAATGTGACGCGGACTTACCTATCGTGGCAAACTGGCTGTCGAGGCCCAGTGTGAGGAACATGAGGAAGAAGAGGATTGACCAAAGGGGAGAGATTGGCAGTTGTGCCAGCGCTTCAGGGTAGGCCACAAACGCCAGTCCAAATCCTGTGGACAACAACATCGCCTTTGTCTCTCAAGTGGCGATGTTTTTTACACACCATACCAGGTACTCATTTGAGGCTGAGTCGACTTAGGGGAGGCCCAGGACCGGTTCAAATAATCGTCGCTGGTGTTAGCCGTGAGTGGGAATAAACCTCGGGTCGCCGGGTTTATAGCGCAGCGCTATACCAGCGTCTGCATAGCACCAACCGCACAGGAACTGTGCAATCGCTGTGCAATAGCTGCACACGGGATCCGTGTAAGAGCTAATAATAGTTTTTTTTTACCCTTTTTTCTGGCAACAAAACTGAAACCTTTTTACAAGGAGTCATGTTTACATTAACCACAATACCTGCAGTCAGAATGCAAACACAAAACAGCACTCTGATAATGTATGCATTGTCCTTGAAATTGATTGGTCCACACCAGAGACAGCTTTCGTTAGAGCCCAGTCTCATATGGTGTTCGACCAGATGACGCCAAAAGGTGCACAACTCAAAGACAATTCACTCTCAGAGTAATGAGGGCTCGGGGTAAGGATTTACATCATGAGGCCTCCTTTTCCAGTAGCAAAATATATTAATAGTTTTTTTTTTACCCTTTTTTCTGGCAACAAAACTGAAACTTTTTACTGTGCAATAGCTGCACACGGGAACCGTGCAGGTAACTACAGCAACTCACCGGCATCGGCCACCTCTGAAACCGGCTGCCCGGTGGTGTAAGCCATGTGCCCAAGAACACTGAAGATCACAAAGCCGGCGAAGACGCTGGTGGAACAGTTGGTGATGGTGACGATGAGAGCATCCTTGAAGCAGTTGTTGTGGAACTTGTTGTAGGAGGTGAGAGCGATGAGGCAGCCGGAGGCCGTGGCCAGGGAGAAGACGATCTGGGTGGCTGCGTCCTTCCACACCTGAGGACAAAGACAAAGATCCCCCCCCCCGTATAGCCTCGACAGACTGTTGGGGCAAGTGCTGTTGGAGAACACCTAAGAGCACACACACAGCCGTACACGTACAGTGGCTGCGCGTGCAAAATACACCCTTGGCTCGAGATAAACGTGGGTAAAACGAATTTCTGGAGGCCACAAACTTGGCAACGCACGATACGCACGATGCAATTTGGGTTTTTGTCGCGTGAAAGTACAGCTGTATCTGTAGAAGTTGTACAAAAAGATTGGGAGTCAGCAGAGGGAAGCCCAGGATCAGTTCAGATGTCATTTACCACTGATGTGAAAAATAACTCGGGTCACTGGGTTCATAGCACCTCCGATTAGCATGGTTGGCTACGTACGGTGCAAAGGAAGAAGTTCTACATACACATTGTAGTGACGCTCGGACAACTTGAACTGTAGAGGTTGCTTCATTTATTACTCGGGACGCGCCACGCAGATAACTTGCCTTGGGCAGGGATAACGCACAGATCGCTTGGGCCAGGGATGGCACGCAAGTAGCGATGACGCGAAGACAGAGACGGCGTGAAGACAGTCGACCCCGATCCCACAGCAGCCCCGAATCTCGCCTCTCACCCCCTTTTATTGCCAGCGTGGCCCCCCACTCCGCCTTCGGCCACGCCCTCTTTCTCGAATTAGCTCGCACTTTCCCGAACTTTCCAGACGGTTCCCTTCTGTCGTTACCCCTCGTGACCACTCGGCCACGCACTGTCCCTGCACCCGCACTGTCTCTACACCAGCACCATCTCACTCCCCGCACTGTCCCTACATATACATAGCACAGTGCACTAACAATTGTACCACCGCTCTACTCTCCACGGTTGATTGTCCAAGAGGAGGAATGGATTTGTCTGGCTTCGGTGTGGAGGTTTGGAGTGGGAAAGCTAAAGCCATGACGAACCTCGGCAGATTGCAGCTTCGTGAAGTTGGACTGGCGTCCGATGTAGTACTCGATGCCCAGGATGGCTCCCGGCAGCGTTGCCCCGCGGATCAACAGAATGATGAGCACCACGTATGGGAAGATGGCCGTGAAGTACACCACCTGCATGCGAAACATGCAGTCCATAACCCCACATGGAATCAGAAATATAGTCGCAATCGTACGGCAACACGGGCAAAAAGGTGATTTCCAGATGAACAATATGCAATTGTTACCATAGGATGAGTCCTCTCAGCATGCCTTGCATGTCACGTGACATCACCATTCTACACGTGCAATGCGCACAGCATTGTTTAAAAGATGGCGAGTCAATGTTGTGGCCCTGTCATTTCGCACAACGGCTCTACACCGGCTCCATCCGTCTTAGGAATCACTGAGGCCAGTCTAGGCATCCTTGGTTTCCCCTCCTGCTCCCTTGTGCCTCGCGAGCCGGATGTTGCCTAGGGGCAACAATAAACCATTCCGAACGCTTCCCATCCTCCTGTAAAACGATGGAAAAAGTCGTCGGGACGGGCGAGCGTGCCCTCTGACCTCCTGGTCGTGCCCCCGCGTGCCCCCTTCTCGGCGTGCGAGCGCCCACCTTGCCAGACGACTTGATTCCCTTGACGAGGGCCGCGCACGTGACGATCCAGGACAGCAGCAGGGTGAGCGCGAGGTGCCACACGACGTCCCCTGTTTCGTCCATGGATTCCGACCGCCGCAGAGCGTACTTGCTGGAGGGGGGGCGGGGCACCCGCGCGCACACGTGCATCGGTGATTCTTGATACGTAGGTCTGCTCGGCGAATATCGCGATCAGCAGCCTCATTCGTTTAACAGCCTCATTCAAAGAGCCTATTCATATCCTTATTCCACTGGGACATCTGATTCGATCCGAGCCAACGCCGGGCCCTCGAGGTTTGGGTGCTTTTCTACTGGATACTTTGGGTGCCGTCCATAAATGACGTCACGCGATTTTGGACGATTTTTGACCCCCCCCCCCTCCCTTCGTCACACGGCGTCACAAAAAGTCAGACCCCCCCCCCCTCAAATATGACGTCACAAAGCTCTGCCCCCCCCCCCAAAAAATAAAACATGCTTCAAATCGCTTTAAACTATTGTCATTGTAGTGCGTATTTAATGTGGCGCTGCACTCTGATGTTGTAGGAGAAAACATCTATTAAAAAGTCTATTTAATGAAGTAGAACGTCTTGTCTATATTTATTTAAATATGGACGGCCCCTTGTATGCCGAGGCAGATCTCTTGTGGCCCCAACAGGCAGGGCCAGTGACGTCGCATTCGACGCGTTCGTTGCATGTGAGGTCGGTCGAGACACGGTGAGGGCACGGCGTCACCGCGTCATTTAAACGCACCTCGACTCGTTCGTTGTGTGTGTCGGTGGCAGAGCTGTGGCATTGCAGTGGGAACACATCCGGTGTTTCGTGAGCCGCACCGGGCTGGCTTGGCATGGGCACGGAACGTCACAGTTGTACCGTGGAAAAGAGCTATTAGTTGCACTCTGTATGTATGTTGAACTTCTTTCGCACCATGCATAGCCAACCGTGCCAATCGGAGGTTTTAATGCGGCACACTGCATCTGCTGCTTATTTACACAGCCTCACAGATGGACAAACCGAAATGGAGAGAAATATTTATTTAAAATGCAAATTATAGATTTCAAGAGTTTTGGAACCATTTGTGAGTGTCTATACCTATTATTATTATTTTCAAACTGCTTTGCCCGTTATACTTTTCAAGTACCGTACAGTGTGTAACACATCTTACACCAAAGGTAGCGAGTGACCCAGTGCTCAAACCGAGGCCCCTAGAGCTGCTGATTCTGCGTCACAACACGAGCGTCAGCCCCGCTGACGGGGCTTGCGATGGGGGAGCGCTGGGCTGCTACTGCTGTGAGTGTGTGAGTGTGTGCGGATGGGCAGTCCTCACTTCCAGTACTGCTCGCTGGGCGTCTGCTTGCTGGAATTGACGCTGGAACAGTTTGCCTCTGCGAGGGAGCTGTTGCAAACTTGGAACAGAGGGATGCAATGTCGCAAAAAGTGAGCAGTCCCAACTGTAAATGTAAGTCCATAATAATTTACTTCATGCTTTAATGCGCCGACAACGAAAAGGTGAAAATAGTGCGGTGCTGATAATGCACAGTTCACTAGCGACTCCGCCACACGTGGTTTCACGTCTCACCTGAGCGGTCGAAGCAGTTTCCGTCAGCTCCCCACCACTTCTTGCAGGATGACCACGGCAGCTCGGACGTGAAGCTCGCAAAGAGGTAGAAGAGGCCATAGGCGATGATGGAGTTGTAGTAAAGTGCGATGAGGGAGGACGTTATCACCATCATCCAGCCCAAGCCTACGGGAGGGAGGGAGGAGAGGGAAAGAGGATATGGGGTAATTGATTTCATTCTTTTCAAATATTTAGACTCTGGACATGCTTGCAAACGAGATGTTCAATTTCGATTTAAAGCTTTCGTGACTGCAGGGATTCATCATCTTGGTTCTTTCGGTAAAGTCACGTAGAATGGAAATAATAAAATAATAATAAATAATTTTTAGGTTTTATTTTTATTACTTTATTATTTCCATTCTACGTGACTTTACCGAAAGAACCAAGATGAGATGTTCAATCTCAATAGATTTTGCAGGTACACATATTTATTAAAGTAAAAAAAAAAGCCATCATCTCAATTTGATCAACAAGGCAGGGTTCTCAGCCAGGGCTTCATGATCTCTTGGGGGACTGGACACGGATTTATTGAGTGGGGGGGGGTTTCCTCCCAGTCTGACTCTATCCTGAGACCTACTCAGAGACGCACTTCGTTTATCTGTGCACCTTTCAACTCGGGAGACACCAATCGCGGTCATGATGGGGCTCTGCGTAATACGCTGCGTGAGCTGGCTCCGGTGACGAGCCCACTGCGAACGAACCCCCGGCCACACAGACCCCGGCCTCGGTCGCACCTCAAGTTCACTCCACCCCCCCCCCCCCCACGTGTGTCACTGACCTTTGAGGATAGGGACGACCTTCCATATGGTGATGGGACCCAGGCTGGCGAACTGGCCAATGGAGCACTCGAGGAAGAAGAGCGGGAGCCCCACAAAGGCCAGCATGATGATGTAGGGAATGAGGAAGGCTCCTGTGGGGGCAACATCCGGGGGGGGGGGGGGCACGGGGGAAGGAGAAGAGGACGCGTTTGAGAACCGGGCATGAGAACAAATGTCGAGCCGTTGGTAACACGATACCTTGAATATATTGTCGGTGTTCAATGCAGATTCTATAAATGTACTTGTGATTTGAATGCCGCTGCGGCGTGATGGTTAGCAGCACACTGTACTTGCAATCCAGGGGTCGCCGGTTTGATCTCCCACCGTGGTAGTTCAAACAAGGAGGCAGGTTTATTAAATCCCGATATATGAATCGCAATGGACACGTCACAAGATTGCAATCCAGATGAAACACAAATCAGATGTTTTTCTGCAATCCAACTTATTTGAGTGAAGTTAAAACAGAAGTATGCATTCGTGAGTCCTTGACATAGAATAGGAAATTGCAGTGACGGAACACTTACAGCTTGAAAATAAACTGAATTTAGCTTATAATGCTTAACTAAATTATGGAGGCTTCACGCCTATTTTAAGCTGATGGATTACTGACCCTGCAAACAACTGCAATCTTAATAGCCTCACTAAATGGGTCGTACTTAGAGATTCAAAAAAGTTTAACCTGTCGTTTTACTGATATGTAAAAACAATATAAAGAAGATGGGCCAATGAAGAATCCACCCATCGCAATGGCATTCTGTGTTGCAGCCTCGCGATGGTTAATGGTACAGCCCTGCAAGTGCTCGCTCGCACCACCGCTGGTAGAAGACTTTCCACGACAGCCGGGGTCTGTAACCTGCGGCTCCGCAGACGCATGCGGCTCTTCAAGGACTGCTTCATCTTCTTGGTTCTTTCGGTAAAGTCATCACGTAGAAGGGAAAAAATTTAATAATAAACATATACATAATAAAATAATTCTCACGACGTTTCGGCCACAACGCAAGCAGCCGTCCTCAGGTGAAGAACAGGTCTGTCGGGGAGACAGCGTTGTGGCCGAAACGTCGTGAGAATTATTTTATTATGTTTTATTTTTATTATTTTATTATTTCCCTTCTACGTAACTTTACCGAAAGAACCAAGAAGATGAATCCCTGCAGTCACGAAAGCTTTAAATCAAAATTTAAGAACTGCTTCGTGATGGTTATTTATTCCGGATGGTCTCGCATTCACATGCATCGCGGCTCTTTAAATATTTTAGTTTTTTACCGGTTTCGGCAAAAATGGCTCTAGAGTCGTGGTTGTTCAACTTCGCTGCAGCCTTGCACCCCTCCGGTTCTCAATCGCTTAAAACAATGTCCAATGTCAATAAACACACAGGGGGTTTGACGAAACAAGGTTGTACTTCTTGGTTCTTTCGGTAAAGTCAGTGACTTTACCGAAAGAACCAAGAAGATGAATCCCTGCAGTCACGAAAGCTTTAAATCGAAATTTAAGGTTGTACTTACGAGCCCGTGCTTAATTTGTGTTTTGATGATTTACTTTCTAAAACAATCTGGCCGTGTCTCGCACACCCTAGAAAGGGCATTTCCCACTGCTCTGGAGGGTATTTTTTGCCTACTCTTCCAACAGAAGGGGAGGAGAGGGGAACTTTATAAACTAAAACTGATTTTATATTAAACTTACCACAGTGGTCTCCACGAAAGTAAACTCAACTTAGATTACATATTGAGGTCATTCTAGTTGAATACTTGATCTATATTAGCTTTGGCTATGGTTAACATACAAGGTATCCGTGTGTCTTTCAACAAGAGGTGTATGAACGTGTAGAAAACACATGGGCAATACCCACAATGCATTTCTTGAAATAAGCACACCTATAGGGATACATAACTCGCAGGGAAAGAAAAACCTCACCAGCCCTGCAATCTGCATGGCACGCATGGCCTTGAGTTGCAATGCGGTTTGTGTTTTACGCTGTTCAACCTTGGTTCTCGACACAATAAAGTAACATTTATGATGCCGAGTGTTGTAATTTATGATCAACCCTCGCTGTTGTTCCGCACATGTCAAAGGTCTTGCTTATTGCTGAATGGGATTTTACTTGACTACTTTTATTCCTTTGGTCAAAACTTCACACAAATAACTGGAGAATTAGGCACGTTAAGCATAATTCTGGTTGATAGCTACTCGATGTGGTAGAAAAACCTTCCCCAAATCCAGCTTGCTCGTGTGTGTTTGACTGGTCTCTAAAAATCAATCTGTTCCTTATTAATTTCATGAACGATGCCTGTGTGTGTGTGCGCAAGTAGGTTAAATCGCTTTGACGAATAAATCCGTTATGCCCACTCTGCCATGATTTAGAAGAATTTGTAATGACAAAAAAAGAGCTGAATATTGCCTGGCAGCATGGAGAGATGCATTCTTGAAATGACACTGAGAGATAGAAAGAGACTCGCATGGATTAGGAACATGCACACAAGATTTTGACTTACAGCTTTCGTGGCTGCAGGAATTCATATTGTTAGGTCTCTCGGTAAAAGTCACGTAGATAGGTTCAAAGAAAATAACCAAAAATAACAAAACAAAAAACCAAGAATATGCACACACGAGTTAGAGACATAATTCTGGTTGTTAAGAGAACCAGAAGGCCTTCGAGAGGACGTGTCGTGAGAAGGCAGAGTGGCTGGTGGTCAAGCCTGATAGAGCAGAGATCGCAACTGAGCATGACCACCGTGGAGATGGAGTGTGCAGGACTGTGCGGAGAGGCGACAGTGTGAGGTCTTCATCCAGTCGTTGGTAGACCAGGCACTATGATAATGATATTAATTGGGTCTCAATGGTTTCTATCTCAAGTGAACATTGTGGTGGTGCTCATCTCCTGTTTTACAACTCTGAGCCAGCGGTGGAAGCTCCACGTTTCTATGACGGCAGCAAGTCTATCCATAGGACAACCAGTGCTAAATTTCGATTTAAAGCTTTCGTGACTGCAGGGATTCATCTTCTTGGTTCTTTCGGTAAAGTCGCGTAGAAGGGAAATAATAAAATAATAAAAATAAAACATAATAAAATAATTCTCACGACGTTTCGGCCACAACGCAAAAGCAGCTGTCCTCAGGTGAAGAATTATTCACCTGAGGACGGCTGCAGTGCTAAATTCCCCACAAAGTGGATCTATTTGTATCGATGGGCTAAGTCAACCACCAACCACAATGTGAACCTGGAACCTTCCGATCGCGATCCACTTGGTCTACCGCTGAGATAATCGTGCGATGAATTTGTGGAGGTTTACGATGAACGTAGGAGATACATACATTCTCAAAAACAAGACGGGTGACGGCAGGACAGCAGACCTGAAGATTCGTGGAATGGTTAATAGATACGTGGACACAGATGGCAGATGGTTAACGAAACACGGACAGGCAGTTGAGTGATTCACCGCAGGTCTTAGGGCTCTTTATATCCTTGCTGTAGAGTTCTATTCATAATTGGGTTTTATATATGAGTAGTGTCATCTGCTTTTGCTATTTACAAAAACATTATCTGTTATTGTATTGGTAGGATCACTGTATTTTTAATGCAATACAACATTAGATGATCCCACATGAACCAAAGGTTTGTAAAAAGTTGAGTTTGCTTTGAGGGACTCGACCTTTCGCAAACGGGCAACATTGATCTCGGGGTTTGCTAAAACGTGGAGACACAAACCAATTAATAAAATGTCTCCGCTTTTTTGTCTCGGTCATGCTCTCATCGTGACTTGCAGGCCTACCACCTCCTGTGTGCCTGATGCAAGTGCTACCTGTTTTTTTTATTAAATATTTACGAGGACAAACGCACGTTGGAATGCGTTACATAATCCATGCGTACGCATGATTTTTCTTCCTTCTTAAACATTTTAAATTTGAACCATTTTCCATTACATAACGTCGTGGGATATTATGACATTTCTATTCGCGACAGAAAGACGCAACGCGGTAACTGCGATGTTGAACGCATGGTTAATTATCTGACAGCTCGGATTATAAATCGAAATGTAAAAGAAGAAAACTGTTCTGAGGCTTTTTGTACAGGGTGCTTTAGTCTTGTTGTTCTTAAAGATGTTGCACCATTAACGTGTTGCTATGATCGCCGTTTTTATTAGTGGTAAAACTGAGAGCTTGGACAATACATCTCAAATGAGTACGTTGCTCTTGTTGGTTCTTTCGGTAAAGTCACGTAGAATGGAAATAATAAAATAATACAAATAAAACATAATAAAATAATTCTCACGACGTTTCGGCCACAACGCAAGCAGCCGTCCTCAGGTGGAGAACAGGTCTGTCGAGGAGACAGAGTCTGAAAAAAAAATGAGTACGTTGCTATTCAATTTCTCTTATTGTTGTATACTACGTTGCAAGGCGGTGTGTGGGCGAAACTTAGGGGGGAGGTCCTCATCCAGCAGTAGATTTACAAAAGGGCCGTACACGTATGTGTTCTTCCTTGCGCACAGGCATGTGAAAAAAATACAATTGGAAAGCACAAGGCGATTGCCAGAAATGTGTGAGGTGACGCTCCTGGCCACCACAGTCCGTGACGTATAAACATGCCACGTTTCTCTTTACAGACACTTATTTCTAGTCAAGCCCTGTTGTGAGGCCTCGAATGGACTTCGCCGGTTATAAAGGTACTTATTTATGACTTTGAAGACACGGACTCGATTGTTGCGTTGCAGATTCACAGTGGGGTAGATGCCCTCTGTGGAGATTACGAATGCGACGAAAAAGGTTCAGAGATGAAAGAAGGGGAACAAGGTGCAGTTGATGAAATGATGGCTGAGAAGGGAAAGGTATCTTTTCTTAGCAACAATTTACTGCTGATGACAAAACCAAGTTTAATAAAAGCTCCACAGATGATAAGATGAAACCTTAAAACACCAGCATCGTACCATGACTACAAGACAGAACACGTCTGTGCAAGTTACATTAAGCACATTACAACACGAATCACAGAACAATCATTCCTTATGCATAATAAACCGGCAACCTCAAGCAAATGAGAATGCATTGAATGGAAGAGGGAAGCTCAATACACCACATCTCTTTTGTATTGTTTTCATTCATACTATTTGGTTCTTTCAGACGACGTCATCAGATGACGGACGCTTGTGTTGTGCCCGAAACGTCGTGATTTATTTTATTTTATACCGACGTGACTTTACGAAAGAACCAAAGAGTATGGATTCTTGCAGTCACGAAAGCTTCAAATCAAGTGTTTTCATTTGTTCAGAATCATGAAAATAGAGCAATTACGCATCGAGCTACCAATGTACAAAACTAGTGTTGCAACAGAACAAAATGTTTCTGCGTTAGACGAATCGGGCATTTGGTCAAAATTCAATACTGCTCCCAAATATCCAGCACAGCCAAATGTTCAGTGCATCTCCATATAGGCACATGACCAACTACACTATATGGTGAAAGCATTGCTCGTAACACATTCCTCCTGCGGAGGGAGCTGGTAGGAACGTTGGGTTGCTCGGTCAATGGCCTGCAGGGTCAACGGCGGCGTGGTGTATTCCGCAAATATGGCCGACTGTGAGGGCGGGCACAAGCCGGCGTGAGTAGGTTAGACGTTGAGTTTTATAAGGGCACCACGAGGTGACCAGCCCCTCCACACCCAGCCCCACCCCTCCCACCCCCCACCCAGCCCCACCCTCCCCAACCAGCCCTTCCCCACCCAGCCCCTCCCCGCCCTCCCCACCCAGCCCCTCCCCACCCTCCCCTCTCCACCCAGCCCCACCCCTCCCATTTTTGGGATTCACGACGGACGGACGGACACAATAATCCCCTGTGGGCTGGTGTAACCAGGAGGTTCCTACCAGTATAATGCCAGAACGTGTGTGTGCATGAATGTGGCAAGCGGTGGTGCAGTGGTTAGGGCGCTGTGCTGCAGACTTGGTGACCCGAGTTTGATTCCCGCTCACGGCCAACATCAGTGACGAATACATTAACTGATCCTAGGCCTCCCCTAGGTCGACTCAGCCTAAAATGAGTCCCTAGCGTTCTGTAAACATCAGCACCAGGGAGACGGCAGTCGGGCGTGGTGCTGGCCACCCACTCCCCTCGTGTGCCGTGCCGGCCTTAATAGGTGCTACTCGCTAACAGCACTTGCCCCTAACAATCTGTTAAGGCTATACGGAGGGGGGGGGGGAATTTTATCTCTATCTCTTTGCACGAGTGCGCGCTCACCGCCGCCGTTCTTGTAGGCCAGGTAGGGGAACCTCCACAGGTTTCCCAGCCCAACGGCGTTGCCGATCATGGAGAGCATGTATTCGCTCTTTGACGTCCAGTTGCCGCGCTCCGCATTCTCATCTCCAGAGCCGCTCGCGTCATCCTGCGTGGCCCGTCACAATTCCTCCGACGTTGGGTTAAAGACGCTCGCGCAACAACAACAAAAACATCCCCGCAATTCAACGGAGAGCGCACTCATATTTTAACCAGGTGAGCTTTGTGTTGAGTCTTCACTCGGTGTCATTTCAAGCACGTGCCTCTCTCCGATTCTTGGCACTTTTCAGCTTTTGTTCCACTTTAATTGAAACTAAACTATTTTTTTTATTTTACTAGGTAAGGCCCATTGAGTCTATATAGCTCTTTCTCAGCAGCGATTTGGCCACAAATTATAGCCCAATGAAGTGGCTTATCATGTGGACATTTATAGCAGCCAAATACTCTTAAACACATGTCTATAAATGTGGAGGGAAAAACGGGAGGACCCAAAGTCGAATCCACACGACCACGGGGAGAAAATGCAAACTCCAAATATATAGGCGTCAGTATCTGCATCGGGGACGTTTCGCTCCTCTTATAATCCGGCGTGCGCGCGCTCGTGTGTGCGTGAGTGAGACCAGATTTGCGTGACCTCATTGACAAGTGGCGGCGTGGTGGCGCTGGTGGTGGCGGTTGATGATGTCTGCGAGTTTGCGCGTCTTGACTTTTTCCCGGAGCGCGTCTTATTATGATCGCGGGGATTGGTCGCAAAAGACGCGCGGACGCAGCCGGTGGCCTCACCTGGGACCGCTCGCCACTCTCCCCTCGTCGCGAGCCGCGCTTGGCAGGAACCGCCACGGCATCGACGCCGCCACCGTCGCCGCTGTCGCCCATTCGGCCTCTCGGGAGTTGCCGCCACCACCACCAACTCAGTCCGTGCGTCCTGTGACCGTGGGGAGGTGTGGGGGTGGTGGTGCTGGTTGGTTGTGGGTGTGGAGAGACGGACGAAGACGCAGCACCGCAAACGCTCTCCTCACGCCCACTGCTGCCAGAGAGGAGGAGGCTCCTCCACTCGCCGTAGCTGTTCGGCTCTTGGCCTACTCTTCAACTTGTGAGAACGACTGGACTGGTGGGGGGGGAGTTCCCACGGTGTTTGATCCCACCGCGCGCCGCCTTGCGATTGACCGCTATGCGTGGTCTACTGTCCGCTGAACTTCTTTCGCACCGTACGAAGCCAACCGTGCTGATCAAAGCTGCTGGGTGGGTACAGGCAGGGAGGGGGGGGGCGTGGGGTTTTAAGTTACCCCAAACAACTCTTCAGAATCACGATCAGAACATTAATTCGTGCTTGAGAAATCCTACGAGCCGTGAAGCTCTTTTTCACAGACGTCCAGCAAGGCCAGTGTGCTGACCGCAGCACCACGACAGATTTGACCTTTTACAACAACCACCTTTGACGGGCTCAACCAAATTGTTTGGGTCTTTCGGTAAATTCACGTAGATAGGTTAAAAAAAATGTTTTTAAAAATCACAAAAAACTACGACGTTTCGATCGCAACACAAGCGTTCGTCATCAGGAACCTATCTATCTGGCTTTACCGAAATACCCAAATAATATGAATTCCTGCACTCACGAAAGCTTTAAGTCAAGAGCTAAACCAACTTAACCTGCGCTAACTAAACACGATAACACCGCACGCCATGCATCTTCAATACACACCCAGGGAGGTGTGTGGATCGATCTTAAGTCAGCATCATCAGCATCATCGTCCTCAGTAGCGGTGAGTCGCCAACAGCAGTCGCCAAGGAACCCCACAGCAAGCTCGTGTGACCCACGACTGAGTCGCTGATTCGGCTGAGTTGGCAGCACCGCAGCCGCGGGCTCTCCACGTGTGCCCGGCCCACCGCTGCGCCCAGGGGCGGGTTTCGAGTTCCTTTCCACGGCTCGAGCCTCGCCGCCGGTGACTGGCATAGAGACCGGGCTACGCGCGTGGACTCCGTCCATAAATGATGTCACGCGATTTTGGACGATGTTTGACCCCCCCCCTCCCCTCGTCACACGGCGTCATAAAAAGTAAAATCCCCCCCCCCCCCTTGAATATGACGTCACAAAGCTCTGCCCCCCCCCCCCCAAAAAAAAAAACATGTTTCCATTTTGAAAATAAAACATGCTTCAAATCGCGTTAAACTATTGTCATTGTAGTGCGTATTTAATGCTGCACTCTGATGTCGTAGGAGAAAACATTTATTAAAAAGTATATTTAATTAAGTAGAACGTGTTGTCTATATTTACTTAAAGTTGTGCATTTTGATGTGACGTCACATTTCTCAAACTCCCCCCCCCTCGTCACACATCGTCACAAATGTCTGACCCCCACCCCCCCCCCCCCTAGGTGAGTGACGTCATTTATGGACGGCGCCAAGGTCACCCGTACACTCGCACAAGAGACCCCGAGGTTTGCACACTATTTTTATTGTTGTTGTATTTTACCAGGTAAGGCCCAGCTGAGCCTCGGTGGTTCTTCTTCAGAAACGAGCTGGCCACAAACGATTGACCAACGAAGTGGACGATTTCCATGAGCCACACGCAGTAAATGCATGTTTCTTAATGTGGATGGGAAACCCCGGGGGACCCGGAGAAAAAATCATGCACGCAAACTCCAAAATATGCAGGCGTCAGGGTCGGGATGGAGCCCACCACGACCCCGGTGTACCAGGCGAGGGAATTAGCATCTCGCCACGCAGAACCGTCGACCTGTGTAGACGGAGTTGGTTCTCAAGTTTGGTTGAGTTGATGGCCTCAGCCCTGTCAGCAATCAATGATATAGCGAGCCATAGATGTAGATACAGAACCGTAGACTTGCATAGAGACCCAGATAATTGCAGAGACCCATATGCTCACAGGGTCTGAGTTGTGATTAAACCCATTTGTTAAGTGTGGTGAGTTTATGGTATCAGTCCGATCACCGATGACTGGCATAAACCTTTATTTTATTTATATTATTTATTTTCTTATTTTTATTATTACTCTTTTATTATGTATTTATTTCCCTACGTGACTTTACCGAAAAAACCTAAGAGTATGGCATAAACCTGTCAATTTTCTAGGATTATTATCCTTGACACTCACGCGTTGAGCGTCTCGTGGCCGTGCAATGGATTTTCATGTTGTTGTTGTTTTTGTTGTTGTTTACCTTTCGTACACAACTCAGCCCTATGTATTGCCATGTCTCACCGGTGGATGCTGCCGATGGCTCATGCCTCATGTAAGGGTCAGCTCCAAAAGTGCTGTCTTTACTCACAGCCTTGCTCTAAGGCAACAGCAGGAAACTCATCACAACTATCCAAGGTGATTTTAAATTATCATTGACATATCAATGTTTGTGTGCCTCCCTTTATTTGGGGTTTCTCTAAAATGTATTGGGTTTCATCAGGATACGAAGCCTTTGGGGTTGACATGTATGCAAGACCCATGGATGTGCGCATTGTTACAGGACAGCTGCACGGAGTAGAGGCTTTCAGTAATGGCCCTGCTTAGGATGTGTTATCAATGATCTCCCTATCATCCACCAACCCCACTTGCAATGTGTTGGATTACAGGTGTGTGCCACCAATTGTGGATAAACACGTGGTGGTTGGGATTAAAACAATTTGGAGATGTGACGAGGGCAGTGGGTGGGTGGGATTGTGATGGGTAGTGGGCGGGCTAGAAGAGGTAGTGGGTGGGATTGTGATGGGTAGTGGGTGTGGCTAGGAGACGTGGTGGGTGGGGCTAGGAGACGTGGTGGGTGGGGCTAGGAGACGTGGTGGGTGGGGCTAGGAGACGTGGTGGGTGGGACGAGGACACGTGGTGGGTGGGAGTAGGTCACGTGGTGGGTGGGAACAGGACACGTGGTGGGTGGGACTTTGGAAAAGGAATGGGAAACAGAATAAATCGAGAAAACAAATTAAAATTGCAGCTGGGTTCCGCGTGAACAGCATTCGTAGCCACCTAGAGGAGTGGGAGTTGGGTTGCCACCTTATCCTGGATTTCCCCAGGATCGTCCTCTCTTTGGGGCAACTGTCCTGAGAAATCTGTACGTCTTTTGCCAGTTTCGTCATGATTAAAAAAAAAAACACAACACTCGCGACAACAATGCATGTGCGTGAAGTTTTGCTCATTTCCCTTCTTGTGGGATACTATTCCCACGATATGTGCTGGGGTTTTGCACCTCAGGAGTAGTTAACCCTAGGTGGCAGGCAGCTTTAAGGGTCCATAAGGGACATTTTTTTTAAAATCCTTTATATTAAGTTCGCTTGCTTGCTTGCGTGCTTGCTTGCTTGCGTGCTTGCTTGCTTGCTTACGACCGTGCAAATCTTTCGGTCGTTTTTTAACCCACTTCCCGTGATCCAATCGAGCTGACATTTTCCACACAGACTCGTTGTGCGAGACAATTAATGCTCGTGAAACATTTTTTCAAAAATTTTACACTTTTTAGGCAAAAAATAATAATTTAACATTTATTCAAATACAACTCATTCATGGCTTTGGCTGAATGTCACAGTGTAGGAGCCCAGAGCGTAACCCCTCCACAGGCCGTGGCGGAGTAGCGCAGTTGGTAGCGCCCTTGCTTCCTATGCCAAAGGTCGCGGGATCGATCCCCGCGTCCTCCACAGGCGAATATATTTTTAAATCCTTTATATTAAGTTCACTTGCTTGCTTAGGACCGTGCAAATCTGTCGCTCGTTTTTAACCCACTTCCCGTGATCCAATCGAGCTGACATTTTCCACACAGACTCGTTGTGCGAGACAATTAATGTTCGTGAAAAAATTTTTCCAAAATTTTACACTGTTTAGGGAAAACAAATTAAATATTTAATTACCAATTGCTTAATACTGGCAGACAATCATCTGACCCATAGGTGGCAGCCATCTCAAGCCAGAGGACGAGAAGACTCTAGCCGCCCCGCATATAAAGGATTTATAGTGAAAAACTTTGTTTTTACGGGTTTACTTGTAGGGCATTTTGTTGTCTTCAAAGGGCGATTGCAGGTACCATCCAGTGGCTTTTATCCCCCAGTGTTGTGTTCGTGGCGCACACGTTCAATGCATAATGGACCGTCCATAAATGACGTCACGCACCTAGGGGGCGGGGGTTAGACATTTGTGACGATGTGTGACGAGGCGGGGGCGGGGGGTTGAGAAATATGACGTCCCATCAAAATTCGCAACTTTAAATAAATATAGACAACACGTTCTTCTTAATTAAATAGACTTTTTAATACATGTCTTCTCCTACAACATCAGAGTGCAGCGCCACATTAAATTGGCACTTCAATGACAATAGTTTAAAGCGATTTGAAGCATGTTTCATTTTGGGGGGGTGGGGGTAGAGCTTTGTGACGTCATATTTGAGGGGGGGTCTGACTTTTTGTGACGCCGTGTGACGGGGGGGTCAAACATCGTCCAAAATCGCGTGACGTCATTTATGGACGGCCCCTAACTGGTGCAGTCTTGTGTCATCTGCTCCTCGTCAGCCGCCTACCTTCAGGCTGTCCCTCCTGCCTCCGCCACACCCATGGTTTAGACGTGTAGGTGACTGTGACCGAACGATGTCAATTCTAATGACGTAGAAGGGTTATACATTTAACGTTAAGCACATATACTGTACAGTCAAGTGTACGCTTGTAAAGTATCTACAAACATTTGAAAAGTAAATATTCAGAATTTGTGACCGCAAGATTTAGAGCCCAGAGGTTGATTGCTCTCACTCACAGGACAGAGTTAACCCAAGGTGCAGCATTTCTTAAGTCTAGCCCTCAACATTTAGAAAATAATAATCCTCTCCATCAGCAAGACAAGTAACGCGCCTCCTGTGCATCGTGACGCTCAAGCCAACAGCGAACGAGTGAAGCCTGCTAAGTATGTATAACGTTAAACTTCTTTCGCACCGTACGTAGCCAACCCGCTAATCAGCGGTGCGGGGGAGGGGAAGGACAACAAACCGAATAGGGAAAAAAAATCAGTTCTAAAGAAATTAGTTTTTCAAATCGAGATTTAATGGTGCGTAGTTCCAGTTGCTTCCTAATAAAAAAAAACATCTCTACAGCACAATGGGCGTGTTCGTGTTGGAGCTGGTCATACACTCGGATCTGGAGAGGGAATCAAAAAACCCATCGAGCACCATGCATCTCCCTTTTAACCACATTTTTGGCAGCTCAGACGTGAGGGGGGGGGGGTTTGGACTTGAAGACTTGGTCGGGACAGGGAATGCAAAACAACATCGGATTTTGCTGCGCGTTCCTCTACTGCCCACAATGCCATTAGCACCTAGATTTTCGTTGTCGTCGTCACACATGCGGGGATACCGCTTCAAGCACTCTCAGGGCTCAATGCTGATTGGCTTCTGGGGTCTGACGGTGATCGGGAGCAGAGGCATTTGGATGCACAAGACGCGTTGTGAACATTGTCTACGGTGTTGCCTGTGTGTCATCACGTGAACTCAAACTCTGGTGCTGATCCAGTGTGGGGGGAATTCACATCCCGCTCACAGGGACACTCTCCTCCGTTGGGGAACCTCTGTTGATTTTAATCCACACAAAGCGGTCCTCATTTTATCGCCCGTAGGGGGATGATGAGTAGTAGATATTCGAAAGAGAGAGAAAAAACAATTGTATCATAAACCTGCTGTGTGTAATAAGCAGCCATTCTGAGCACAAACTCCCAATTGGCTGTATGAGTCAAGGCCAAGTTGCGTGGCGATCGAAGGTGCAGGCGGTGCGACTGCACCGAGGCCCCCGGCCTACAACGAGGAGAGTGGAAGTGAACATTGACACATTTGTATTCATGACACCAAGGCCCATGCCAAGCACACTTACACCCCTGAAAGAGCCTCGCATGCATGACGAAGCATATAATGTGCACGTCCAGATCTATGCTTTTTTTCATCTCTGTTTGCTTATTTTTGCGCTTATAACAACTTAAATTCAACGTAGTGGATAAACAAGACTTGCTGAACGTTTCCAGATGGTGCCGAAGTGCTTGCAAGGGGGGGGGGTTGGAGTCCTTCTTGCAGGCACATACGACGAGAGAACATTTTGTATAGATAGTTCTATCAGCACGGAGGTGGAGGCAGGGGCGGCCCGAGACGAGCTGCATGCCCGCAACTGGCGACCCTCAGCGAACCACGAAAACGGCACCCCCCACTCCCAAACCCCAAAGGGGAGATTTCGGCTGAGGTTTTTTTTTGTAAACTGGGAAACATGTTGCCCATGTTTCTCGTTTAATGTTCTTTAAGCGTTTTCTTTTCAACAGAGGTATAATTATTCGGTCCGTCCGTCCGTCTGTCCAACCAATACATTCTCAGAACTGTGGAGAAATTAATTATAATTCATATTCCCTCTGTACACGCACAGGAATTGAAATTATGACATCTTCGTTATTTAATTTGTATATTTTTTTGTAATCTGTATTTGTTTTCTTTCGAATTTGGTGCCCCACTTAACTTGGCGCCCTAGGCACCTCATTCGTCTATATGGACGGGCCGCCCCCTGGCTGCAGGTAAACCCTCTATGCATACATTTCCATTTTCCACGGAAGAAT
The DNA here is from genome assembly GCF_965212315.1 of Lampetra planeri. Taxonomy (NCBI): domain Eukaryota; kingdom Metazoa; phylum Chordata; class Hyperoartia; order Petromyzontiformes; family Petromyzontidae; genus Lampetra; species Lampetra planeri. Next base: position 1,201,464 of record NC_136145.1, on the reverse strand, counting down.
TCCCTTACACACTTGGCGAGACAAGGGAAAGGTGCCGCCATGAAGACAAACAGCCACTTCGTTTTGTTTGTGGGATTGCACGAGTAGATAATGAACTTGATTTTGAGAAATATTCCATTCAAATCATAATCTGCTGCCTCCCCATCAGGCATTGCATCGAAAGTGAAAATAATAGTTTCAGACTGACTTTCATGACGTAACTCTTTATTCAGAAACGACCTGGCCACAAATGATAGCCCAACCAAGTGGCGTATCACGTGGAAATTTATAGCAGCCAAATACTCTAAATGCATGTTGATTCTAAATGTGGAAGGAAGGACCTGGATACAAATCCACGCGACTACAGGGAGAGAGACACGCAAACTCTAAATATACAGGCGTAGGCGTACGGACCGAACCCACGACCTTCTGCCTACCAGGCAAAGTAGTTAAGATCTCACCAGCGCGGCGCCTACATATGTATGAATGGTGAACTTCTTTCGCACTGTACGCAGCCAACCGTGCTAATTGGAGGTACGGGGGAAGGACAACACACACACAAAATCAGTTCTAAAGAAATTCGTTATCGAATATACTGTAATGGTTAACGAGTAAAGATACAGTTCTGCAATTGTCTGCTCATGCTTCTGCTGGTGGAAGGGTCTCCACTAGAGGGGATCCTGGGGGGTGGCTGGTCGAGACATCTTGGAAGTGGTGGGAGACCTCACGCTTTAACCCCACCACACACGACCTGCTTGCTGATCGACCCGATGCGAAACCATTATTTCTGAAACTTAATCCAAGTTGTTATATCGTGGGTACGACCCTAAAATGCCTCTTTGAACAACCGTGGCCAAACGTGAAGTTCCCATTGCAATCAGGGCACACGAGTTCACAGACACACACACACGTTAATCATACACGGCCCGGAATGAGAGTATTATTCCTTTAGCGGCTGTAAAAAAAACCGTTGCATTCAACAAATATGCAGAGCAGGGTGAAGAGTTCAATGTTGCAGCGATTTATGTCCAAACATATTTGTCGGGACACAGGCCATGTGGAAACTGGAATTATTATTGCTCATTGTGAATTTGCAAAGGAAATACAATTACAGGAATAATTTGAGGAGATTAAACGCTCGGACACGTGATGATGTCAATATGGTGATGTTCTTACATGGGTTAGAGAGCTGAAATGTAGCACAGATTGAGTCGAGCGCTTGTTTATAAGAAGACAAACGAAGAAATAAGAGCAAATAAATAAGACAAAAATACAAACATAATCGAATTTGGTCCCAAATATTGTTTTAACTGGGCCAGGCCGACGATTTAGCTCATCGCATCTCTGGGGATGATAAAAAAAAGTGTGAGCACCACTTGGTGGTGAGGTCTGTCCCACAATGAACAGATGCGCCCCTCTTCACTGACACGTGAATTGTGCCTCCATTTTGTACTCTGTGTAATGGCTGACACCCCCGCCTGGCCTCGTGGCTCAGAGACTCTTAACTCGAAACTTCCTGGTCACGTGACCAAACTCAGCACCATCATTTCGAGAAGTTTCTGTGTAAACACGCCCACATATCTGTCGCGGGGCAGAAGAAGGTCAAAAAGTGGGAAACGCCTCGTTGTTCATTTGACAAGGCTATCACTTTGATTTGTTTTGAAAATTACAGCGTGGAGGTGGATTGATTTTACAACACTCGATCGAGATTGAGAGCTCATTTCTTTAGAACTGCTTGTTGTCTTTACGTTTAGTTTGTTGTCCTTCCCCCAACACCTCTGATTAGCGCCGTTGGCTACGTACGGTGCGAAAGAAGTCCAACATACACACATTGGAGTATGGGGCGGGGGTCAGACATTTGTGACGATGTGTGACGAGGCGGGGGGGGTTTGAGAAATGTGACGTCACATAAGAATGCGCAACTTTCAATACATATAGACAACACGTTCTACTTAATTAAATATACTTTTTAATAAATGTTTTCTCCTACAACATCAGACTGCAGCATTAAATATGCACTACAATGACAATACTGTAGTTTAAAGCGATTTGAAGCATGTTTTCAAAATGGAAATATGGTTTTGGGGGGGGGGGGGGGCAGAGCTTTGTGACGTCATATTTGAGGGGGGGGTCTGACTTTTTGTGACGCCGTGTGACGAGGGGAGGGGGGGCTCAAAAATCGTCCAAAATCGCGTGACGTCATTTATGGACGGCCCCTATGGGTCTCTATGGGTCTCTTCCTTCGGATATTAGTAATCCACTAGGAGTTAGGATGCACTTTTAAATCATCATCCAGATTGAAAACGAATTTCTTTAGAACTGCTCTTTGTGTCTAGTTTGTTGTTCTCCGATCGGCTACGTGCGGTGCGAAAGAAGTTCAACGTACACTACATACATCCCCCATCCGCAGTTAACCGAGTTATTCCCATTCCCGTGGGGGCGCCCCATGACCGATCATTGATATTGTAACTTGTAGAGCCGCCTCGCCCTTGACGGCCAATCGGTGGCCAGCGGCTCTCTCTCCACTCCTCTCTCTCCATTCCTTTCCCTCTCTCCACACGCCTCTCTCTCCATTCCTTTCCCTCTCTCCACTCCTCTCTCTGCGCGCTCCTCTCCCGGGACAGCGCCGGTAACAGCAGCAGCAGCATGGGTGAGAGTCTGCACACCCTCCAGCCAGCATTTGATTAACTACGATTTCACCATGCGACATCAACCAAACTCCATCGTACACCACGGCACAACCGTGTTTAACCATCGCAATAGATGGCGACATCACACACGTATCGTACACCACCACCACTACACACCATCATTCACGACTATGGCACACCCTTCATACACTACCATGGTTACATCACCATAGAACCATCTACACCATGATTCGCTGCGATTTACAATAATATACTACCAGGCCCCCATGGTGCACTGGCATACACCGTGATTCACCACGTTATACCGTGATTCACCATGATTCACCATCATACACTGTGATTCACCATCATACACCGTGATTCACCATCATACACCATGTTATACCGTGATTCACCATCATACACCATGATTCACCATAATACACCGTGATTCACCATCATACACCATGATTCACCATCATACACCATGTTATACCGTGATTCACCATAATACACCGTGATTCACCATAATACACCATGATTCACCATCATACACCATGATTCACCATCATACACCATGTTATACCGTGATTCACCATAATACACCGTGATTCACCATAATACACCGTGATTCACCATCATACACCATGATTCACCATAATGCACCGTGATTCACCATAATACACCGTGATTCACCATAATACACCGTGATTCACCATCATACACCATGATTCACCATCATACACCATGTTATACCGTGATTCACCATAATACACCGTGATTCACCATGTTACACCGTGATTCACCATCATACACCATGATTCACCATATTACACCGTGATTCACCATGATTCACCACGTTACACAGTGATTCACTTTGATCAACTGGCAATACACCATCATACCCCGTGATTCCCCATCATGGCACACACCGTGACACACCTCCACGATTTCCTTTGCAAACCTGTTGCTGCTGTTTAGCAACATTCTGTTGTTGTTGTTGTGCTGCCGTGTTTTAGTGGGTAACGACAATCGTGTCTGCTGTGCAGAAGCAATGCGCGCGGATGCGTCGGTCAATTCAATTCCGGGATGCCCCTTTGTTGTAAACCATCGTTATAGAGTGGTGATGCTAAAATATATATATATTTCTTGTAGCATTTGGCGGCTTTTCTCTCTCTCTCTATCTCTCCCCTGTTTTTAACTCCAAAGTGCAGGCCGACCAATCCGTGCAAGCAAATACTATCCCTGCAGATGCCCCCTCCTCCTCCGTGCCAAAGTCCAGCGCGAGGCAGCTCGCTGGCGCGCATAGGTCGCGAAACTTGGCGATGACGGCACCCTCTCTCACCTCGCCGAACCAAACCGATGCTGTGCAGTTAAATGCGAGCACGTGTCGGGGAGGTCTGGGTTGTGCCCGGACACGACCAATTGTCCCCATTTGTCCCCTTGCACACCCCACCGCCACCTCTCTCTCACTTTTTTTACGATCAGTGGAAACAAGAAGATGCTCGGTGTATTCGGCACTTTGCTTCGTTCATCATTTCGTAAAAAAAATTAAATTTTTTTAACTTTGCTTTATGTAAACCCCCACCTCTCGCTCACTCTGTCGCTCGCTCTCTCTCTCTCGCTCTCTCTCGTTCTGCACGCAGTCGTTCTAGCAGTCCGACGGCCTCCGACGGGTAGCTCACATCAGCATACAGAGCTCCCCGTCATCTGCCTTTCTCTCTCTCTCCCTACCCATGTCTAACTCTTCTCCTGAACTCGAATTCGCCGTTATTATTTCAACTGCGTCCGTCCAGTGCTCGCCTGAGCTGCATTGGCTTCCGGACGCCACGATGGCGAAATGTTAACTACCCCGCCTGGTGTATTTTTAGGGGTCATGGGTTCGATCCCTAACCGTGACGCCTGCGTATTTAGAGTTTGCATGTTCTAACTCGCCGTGGTGGGGCGGATTTTTATCCGGGTGCGTTGAGAGAATTTGGCTGCTATACATTGCCACATTGCCACAAAACCACTTCGTTGAGCTATAATTTATGGCCAGGTCGCTTTTGAAAAAGAGCTATACAGCTGAGTGGGCCTTATCTGGTATAAGAAAACAGTTGTATAGAATATTAGAACATTGCACACAAAGTGCTCACCACCAATGAACCACAGTACCACCTTGCTGGCCTCGTCAGGGAGAATAAATCATCTCGCGAACTCCGGTCATCCTTGCTCCAGCTTTTGGTTGGCATTCGAACAAAGTCGGGCACTGCATCGCGCACTTTCAGATGCGCTTCTGCGGCCATTTGGAGCCCTTTTCCGATATTAGGAAGCCACTGGAGCAATGCACTTTTAGATCATTCAGATTGAAGACCCATTTCATTAGAACTGCTTTTTGTAGTTAGTTTGTTGTCCTTCACCCGCACCTCCGATTAGCACGGTTGGCTACGTACGGTGTGAAAGAAGTTCAACATACATCTGACCTTTGATACATCATGATGCTGCCGTGCTTGTAATGGTGAGCACGCTGGACAATTAATTCTCCCAGCTCGGCAGTCAAAACAATGTGCAAGTTTGTTAACCACCACTGCCCTGCCTCTGACCATGAATAACAAACTCTGCCATCACACTATGCCTGTCCCCACGTGCTAATAATTATCGTTGTTGTTCCGTGTGTTGTCCATTGTGTCTCCAAACCAGCTTGTGGACACTGCGGCCCTGGGTTTAAGACCCCCCTGGATGCCATGAAAGGTAGCGCTCTCGACTATACCCCTGTAGTTCCTATGATCACTATTACATTGCTTTTATGGCTTTATTTTTGGTGATTTCGAAAAGTTTTTTGGTTTGGCCATGTTTGTTTGTTGTAGTACGGAGTTAGACTGATGGCCTTAATGTAAGTTGTCTTGTGGTTGTTGTTGTTGTTTGACTTGCATCCCACTGGGATTTTTGCACACAGCGTTGGTGTACGGTGATTTTTTCTGGAATTTTTGCTGTTTTTTTTCCTGGATTTTCAGTTTGCACATAGTCACTTTAAGATCTGCTTGGTTCTTTCGGTAAAGTCACGTAGAAGGGAAGTAATAAAATAATAAAAATAAAACATAATAAAATGAAAAAAAATAAAACATAATAAAATGAAATAAGAATTATTTCATTTTATTATGTTTATTTTTATTATTTTATTACTTCCCTTCTACGTGACTTTACCGAAAGAACCAAGAAGATGAATCCCTGCAGTCACGAAAGCTTTAAATCACTTTAAGATGTTTTCTTGTTCATGTTTTTGTTTTTTGTTTGTTGCGGTTGTACCCGATTCAAGAGCCGAATGGCTCACAGGGCTATACCTAATAAATGAACCTGAACTGTAATGGCTTGCCCTCGCCACGACGCTCAAGGCGCAGTTGTAATTAAAATGCAGAGTTAACGCCCAGCATCATAAGCCAAGTTGTGTTCGACTGATGTAATCATAGCATGATGTTTGGTGTCAAATTCCATATCGTAACGAGGTGGCCCTTGCCTGTAACATCTGGCAGTTGACCAGCGTTTGGGTCAAACAAGGCTGACTCGACTGATGAGACATTGTATGCCAAACCCCGTTCAGAGTTTGCTGCTGACTTGATGCACTCCCAGAAGGCCTTGTGGTTGACGGGAAGTGTAACAAAAATGCAACAAATGTTTTGGATGTGGAGGGACAGATATGTGATGACGGCATACAATTGTAATAAAGAGCATGGTGCGTTGCAGAATGGCACCTCCAGGCCCAAGGACCAGACAATAAGGACACGTAATCTCTATTTACAATGTGCATTTGCCTTTTTACAATGTGCACTACTATACACTACACTACTATACACTACACTACTATACACCACTGCTATACACAGCTATTCACTATACACTACACTATACACTACACTACTATACACCACACTATACACTACACTACTATACACCACTGCTATACACAGCTATTCACTATACTATACACTATACACTACACTACTATACACCACACTATACACTACACATTGGGCTCTATGGAGGCCCGTCGTTAACCGATTAGTCGTTAACACTGGTGGTCGTTAAGAGGGGTTCTACTGTATACGCATGGCCGTGCTCATTCATTAACCTCCCGGTTCTCTTTCCTTTCTCCTCCCCAGGGCCCAGAGAGGAGATAGTCTACGTGCCTTGCATCTACCGCAACACAGGAGTGGACAAGCCAGATTACCTGTCCACAGTGGACGTGGACCCGGACTCTCCCACCTACTGCCAGGTCCGTTTAGCACGTCGGCTTTCGCGACCAATATTGTTAAAGGATAAGTGTCTCGTGGGTTACATCGCGTAAATATAAATGTGTCATTAACCCGCCACCACCCAACACAGCCGATTAGTAAGGTTTGTAAGGTTTTCATGTTGCTTAACTGTTACTAATGCAACTGGAAATATGTACTGCATATTCTCAGATTAACATAATACATCGTAATTCATGTGAATATATTAACCCTGAAATCCTTACAGTGATGACATCACCTCTACTTTGTTTAAGCCCTTTCTCAGTTCACTCAGATTCAGAATCGGTATTTAGACTGCGGGAGGAATCCGATGAGCTGTGAAGCTCTTTTCCCACGAGACGTCCACAGTGCAGGCGGGTCGGCAAGTGACAACAGCAAACAATGCGACAAACAATACAAGTGCAAACATTGAGAAAAAGGTAAACAAGTCACTAAATTTAAATAAATAAAAAGTGTTCATAATCAACGTTTTTTGGTTAGATCGCGTTACTTATAAATGTGTCGTATCCCTCCACCACCCGACACGGCCAATCAGCAAAAAAGTGTCACATTGACAAAAGACAAATTTACAACATTTACAAAAACATTTTTTTGTAAATGTTGTGGTTTCACGCTTCAACACACAGGTGGGCTAAAGCAGTGAACTATTTGTCTTTTGTCAACGTGACACTTTTTTGCTGATTGGCCGTGTCGGGTGGTGGAGGGTTACGACACATTTATAAGTAACGCGATCTAACCCAAAAACGTTGATTATGAATAATATTGGTCGCGAAAGCCTACGTGTTAAAATGAAAAGTGACTAATTAATTCATGAAATAAGTCCCATTTACCAAGCTTGGGCAAGGCAGTAAAACAACACCAACATTTAGTCCCAGGCCACACCAAGATGATAAACTGGCAACTGCTGGATGAGGGCCTCTGCACGCCTGTGCGAGGACATCTGGCGACGCTCCACCACGCTGACCGGTGAGGGTTGCTAAAGGCAAAGGGCGCTTAGAAAGTGCAGTACGATAGTGCACTTCTCTTCACCGCCCTCGGCTACCGCACACAGAGTTCCTCAGCGCAGTGTGAACATGTGATCGCCCATCCAAGCACTAATCCCGGCTCAACTCTGCTTAAGCTTCTGAGACACAAGATTGAGCACATCCCGCGTGATTTTGTCACCGGCGCATTGCCTGTTGTTGCATGTCATGTCAGAGCTGGTGTGCACCACGTGATATGACTCGACCATGCGTCGAGTGCGGTTACCCAGAGGAAACCCATGCAGACCAGGGGGAGAACGTCGGTGCCCCAGTGGAGGTTCTTGCTGTGATGCGCGGCTGTTGTCAAGAACCCACAGAGGACACTCTTTACGAGACTATTCTGGCTTGGGGTTCCTATGAATGAGGGTCACCTTGTTCGTGTGGCAGCCCTTGCTATCGCGTGTGCCGGGGTCCACGATGTGTGTGGGGGGCGACAGTGCAGCGGCTAGCGCGCTGCGCTACAAAACGGGCGGCCCGGGTTCGATTCCCGCTCACGGCCAAAACCTGTGACTATTTTCTGAACTGGTCTTGCGCCTCCTCTAGATCGACTTGGCCTCAAATGAGTAGCTGGTGCGATGTGTAAACATCGCCTCTAGGGAGACAAAGGTGGCCAGGCGTTGTGTTGGCTACCTACCCCCTCGTGTTCCGTGCCAGCCTTCGTAGGTACTCGCTGAACAGCACTTGCCCCAGCAGTCACTCGAGGCTATATGGAGGATATTTGTCTTTGGTGTACGGTATTTTCTCAGCAGAAAAAGCTTCCCAATGCCGTGCCGCTGCGTGCTCGAGTGGTCTGCTGAGTGTCGACACGGGCGGCTGCTGGCATCTTTAAAAAAAACATTCAACTGGAAGAGCACTCTGAGTGATGCTCTGGGAGATGTTCTGGCATTCTGGGTTTTGTTGTTTTTTTCTTTCCCTCTGCCATGGACTGGTGGTCTTTCACATTATGTGTTTATATATTTCTGGCCAAAATACCAGAACACCTTTACCACTCATTGGTGTCCGATTCGTCGACATGCGCACGCGTGTGTCCTGCACAGTGATGTGCCGACAATTCCAGACACGCGAGTATAGCAGGCGCGTGTACGTGTGTACTTGTATATTGTGACAACGGTTGCCCCAACAGTCTGTTGAGGTTATACAGAGGATCGTTGTATATTGTAAGCAGTGGTGGTTTAGCGGTTAACACGCTTCTCCATAAAACCTGGAAAAACGAGTTTAATTCGAATATCCAAACTGTTCCCGGGCCTCCCTGAGATCAACTGGGACTTAAATGAGTTCCTGGTGCAAAGTGTTGGCTACCCCCACCCACTTTTGTGCCTTGTCGGCCTGCATAGGTGCCAAATTAACAGCACTGGACCCAACAATCTGTTAAAGGCTGCACAGTGGATCTTTGTCGCTTGTCAAGTCTGAGTTCAAAGTAAGCTAGAGCTGTGGGCAAGATGGCTTTCATTAAAGTAAGTAATGTTTCCCTGTCAATATTTGACATATGGAATGCATACAGATCGCTGCATATGATGTGATGCAGGAATTTGGATGGCTCGTGTAAGTTATCGCTACAAGGTTAGAGGTCAGGCTTCGGGTCCACAGCAATACTGACCACACCTGACGGATGTTTGTGTTGTCCGCCTGATGATGCTGGTTCTAAATTACTGGCGAAATGTCACGGTACTCGAATTGTAAATGCTGTGGGTTTACTCTCCAACACTCCGGTGTGCTCAGCTAGTAACGAATTGGCACGTTTTGTTCACGTGACCGAACCTTACTAATTGGCCGTGTCGGGTGGCGGCGGCGGGTTTAACGACACATTTATATTTACACGATCTAACCCAGAAACCTCTATTATTGATGTTTTGTCCCCGATCACATGTTTTCTGTGCGAATCCTCTCTTAGCTGTACCACATCCAACGTGTGTTTGCCTCGTGATTTTATTGCTTTGTAATATTTTTTTCAATTGTTACCCTCCATGTTTTTTACTCTGTTTTTAGAACAGCACTTGGTCAGTCCACTGCCGAATGGCGACTTGCAGATTAATGATAAGAATTTACAACTATTCGTAAGGCTCCTTCCAGTAATGTCTCAAGGGAATTGGATATCTCACACGCCAGTGATGTATTACACTGGTCAACACACTTTTTCTGGCATAAGGTATTCCAACGGTTTTAAGGTAATTTTGGGGTGCCGATTCCAAATCTGGCATCAGTTTTTGTGTATCACATCAGGTTTTTGAGATATCACATATTGCATTTTCAATAAAAACTGCAGAAGAAAAATATTAAATAAATGTGGATATCTACATAAAATTATATTATAAACACACTTTCCTAAAAATACAGCACCATATTTTAACACTAAAGCAGTCACTGACTCGCAACAACTTGCAATCATAAGTGACAGAGTTAATTTTGGGTAAAATCAATGAAAATGAGGTATGCCGATAGCATAAAATGAGATATGATAGAGAAAATCTGAGACCAGATTTGGAATCAGCACCCTGAAATTAGTCTAAAACAGCTGCAAAAGTCCAGGCCAGAAAATGTTGTTTTTGTTGACCAGTGTTATTGGAAGCCAAGTGCAGTCCCATGTTGGTGACGTGGCATGAACGAGGTAATTCAAATAGAAAATATCTCTGGAATGGGTCTGGAGAGGGCGGTGGAAGTCAGAGGTTGAATGGTTCCCTTTCAGTGAAGACTCGAGTTTGATAGCGGAACCTGCAGCACAGGGTTTGTGTGTGTGTGTAGCGTACAGCGAGCAACAAGCAGAGTGCGTGAGCATGTAATACAGTATTTGTAAAAAAAAAAAGTATCAAATACTCGGTGAGAATTTTCCGGTGTTAAAAATATCTCCGCATTAAATTCAGCTACGGTTTTGACATGAGCTTCCTGTGGCATTATATGCGAGTGCGATTGTACGGAAGGACATCATATTTTAGATTATATTTATATTTTCCTCTGCGTATCTCTTTACGTCATAGACATGGCTCGTTTTGGTTTTCCGTGAAGTGGCGACGCCGTGGGGCGCCACGGTGGCGAGATGTTAATTACTTCGCCTGGTATACAGGAGGTCGTGGGTTCGATCCCGACCCTGACGATTGTATATTTGGAGATCGCATGTTCTCCTCGTGGTCGCGTGGATTTTTTCTCCGGGGTTTTCCCTCCACATTTAGAATCAACATCACGCGTTTAGAGTATTTGGCTGCTGTACATTTCCACGTGTTAAGCCACTTTGTTGAGCGAACATTTATGGCCAGGTCGCTTCTGAAAAAGAGCTGTACAGCTCAGTGGGCCTTACCTGTAAAAAAAAAATTGTATATTTACAAAAACACGACATGCTTAGATTTTACATCGACAGCTTCATTTCGCTACATTGTGGCAATGAGTTAAAATGTTCCTCGTTTGTGAACAGAGTCAATCATGCGCTCACAGATAAGTCTGCCATTTATGGGTTATTGGGACCGAGGAAATAACAACTGATCATTATTTAGCAAATTCGGTGCAATACTTGACACTGCTGATGAGACCCAGAAAAGTCAAAAACAGTCCTAAATTTACTAAAACAAATTGTGTTAACAAGGCTCATAGGTTGATAGAGCTAAATGTTTTATTTTTATGAGGTGAATAGACTATGGCTTTCTAACCTCTGCCCCCATGATTTAAAAACGAGTCCAAATGTGATCAATAACTCACAAATCACTTTATTGGGGGGAAAAAACAAACACGGATGTGGCAACACCATACCCTACTGGCAGAGTAATGCCCATTTGCAGGCCGACGCTGCCTCCTGCACGTTGTGCCGCACAGGGACAGCCGCCACCATTGGTCCCCTAGGCCCGACCGCTGCAAGGCATCTCCACGGTTGAGATGAGACGAGATGCACGGCGCTCCGAGTTGCCCGGGGGCATCGACGCAAGCGCCACCGTGCACGTAGTTTAACACGTAGGCCTTCGCGACCTTTATTATGGATGTACACGTAGCTCCTCGTCCCTCCCCCACCACCCCCCCGGAGCGCAAGGCCTGAGCCCTCGGTGCTGCGGACGCTCCTCCCGCAGGTGATCCACCGCCTGCCCATGCCGTGCGTCAAGGACGAGCTGCACCACAGCGGCTGGAACGCGTGCAGCAGCTGCTACGGGGACTCGAGCAAGCGTCGAGACAAGCTCATCCTGCCCAGCCTCATCTCCTCGCGCATCTACGTCGTCGACACGGGCTCCGAGCCGCGCGCGCCCCGCATGCACAAGGTCCGGCCCGTCACGCGCTCCTCGGCCCGGCGGCCCCCTGCAGTGTCTCGCCTCCGCTGGGAGAAGGGCCCTCCGCTCCAGGCAGCTCCAGGGAGCTGCTGGAGAGGGTGTTTGGCCTGCTCTGCCGTGTCTGGCTAGACATCTGGCCAGACCAGGGGGAATAACAGTGGCCAGACATCTGGATGCCACGGTGACGAGATGTTAACTCCCTCGCCTGGGTATGCAGGAGGTCGTGGGTTTGATGCTGACCCTCGCCCGTGTATATTCGGCGTTTGCATGTTATCTCCCCATGGTTGCATAGATTTTTTCTCTGGGTACTCCAGTTTTTCCCCTCCACATTTAGAATCGTCGTGTGTTTAGAGTGTTTGGCCGCCTCGTTGAGCTATGATTTGTGGTCAGGTCACCTCTGACAAAGAGCTGTAGCATTCGTTTTTAGTTTCGTTTAGATGGGAGTACCCACACTTTACCCCGCCACATGTGACCTTGCGTATCGGCTGACTGGTTGCGCCCATGTATGCTGCTGGGTGGGCAGATGCAGTGGAGGGTGGGATAAAAAAAAAACCTCCGCCTCGTTGTTTACAACTGCCGCGCCGGGAGATCGAGCCAGGAATCTGTGCATTATTAAAGCCAGCATGTCGACCGTTACATCTTAGTTGCGTGACTGGCACATAATTATGTCGCCTCACATTAAGCTTCGTCCGAGTCCTCTATAAAAGTTTATTCTGATAAATGACAAATGCAAGGGGGAGTGGGTTAGGAGGAGCTGGAACGCGGGGGCTCAGTTTGTTAGGCTCCGTGTGAACTTTTCGAGCATCTGTGAATTCGATGATTCGCACGATCAGGACATTCCAAAGGCGGAATCAAATCTGTGGTGAAGCTGTTTTTTTTCCTATTCGATTAGACGGCGTTGTCGCCAGCGATGCGTGTCGGGTTTGTCTCGCGATGCGTTACGCATGGCTGGCACGGCGATTGTATGTATGTTGAAGGACAACAAACTAAACACGAGAATCGGTGTTAAATAAGTTTCCAATAAAGATTTAAAAGTGCGTAGCTCCAGTGGCTTCCTAATATCGGAAGGAAGAGCGTTCCAGACGGCCGCAGAAGTGGATCTGAAAGCACACGATGCAGTGAACTACATTGACGTGTAGTTAAGGCGACTAAATTCCCCCGAATGTGAACGCGGAGCAGCGTTGTAGCGCTAAACGAACCCGCGCTGTGAACTTGTAATGCCGAGTTCGATTCCCGGGCACGACTAACATCACTGGCGAGGGACAACTGACCGTACGGTCTCTGTCTGATAAAACTTGAGCTATGTTTGCCACAGTCCTTACGATGACAATCCATCGATCGATGGTGCTTCAAACAACGTTTGTGCTGCTGCTCCTGCTGCTCCTGCTGCTACTGCTGCTGCTGGGTGCTGCTGCTGCTGCTGCTGCGCTATGACAATGCCGCCCGGTGCAGGTGGTGGAGCCCGTCGACGTGTTTTGGCACACGGGGCAGGCCCACCCGCATACGTCGCACTGCCTGGCGAGCGGCGAGGTCATGATCAGCACCATGGGCGACCCCGCCGGGAACGCCAAGGGTCAGTGACCATCCTCCCTGCGCGCTCCCCCCCGGCTCGCGTTCACGCTCGCCCCCTCGTGCCGTGCTCGCAAACTCCGGGTTGGTTTTAGTTTCCAGGGTTTTTTTTGCCTCCATTCAGCCGTAGAGGGAACGGCAAATGTGCGGTCCTGCGATCGCTCGCTCGCGCCACCGCTGTCGGAAGGAATGTCCGGGAGAGGAAGCTCGAGAGAGCCACTCCAGAGCGGTGTTCTTCACATATTTTCAGATGGGGGAGTGGGTGGCGGGAGGGACGGGGTTTAAGGTAACTTTCCCCCTGCTGCTGCTGCTGAACAGGGGATAGAACTGGCGACCTCTGGATCGCAAGTCCGTTGTGTTGGCCACGGTGGCGTGGCACAGCGTCGTTGTGCTAAAAATGAGTTCCGCATCGAAACGTTGCCAACGCCGGATCGATACCTTTTGGCTAATTGTATCGGATTCGGGGAGAAGCGCGAATCGCTCTTTAAACACCGGGTGGGGGCGGGGAAGTGCTCTGGGAGCGGACGTTACGCGAGGTTAAGAACGCGCTGCTAAACGTGAAAAGGTCGGATGAGCAAGTGACACGGTCACGCCACACTGCCGTATGGCGAAAATTATTGGCTGCGAAAACACGCATTTTGGGTTAACTGCCGTATGGTTACGAAGTAATCATAAACAAGACGTGTAACGCGCACGTATTTCACAAATCGGACACAGTGTTCGATCAAGAAGTCGGAGGCGCAGAACCAGAGCTCTAAGTCCATCGTGCACCAACCTGAACAGGTGAGAGCCTGGACCAGGTGACAGCCTGCAACAGGTGAGGGCCTGGGCCAGGTGAGAGGAGAGCCTGGAGCCACTGCGTGAAGGTAAACGACGGCGCTGTCTCCCCTTTCTTTCCCCACGAGCTTCCGCTGACGACGCTGCCCCCGCGCGCGATCGCAGGGGGATTCATCCTTCTGGACGGCGAGAGCTTCGAGGTGAAAGGGCAGTGGCAGGCGGAGGGAGAGAGCGTCCCCTTCGGCTACGACTTCTGGTACCAGCCTCGGCACAACGTCATGGTGAGCTCCGAGTGGGGCACGCCCAAGGTGCTGGCATACGGATTCCGCCTGGAGGACCACCAGGCCGGTGAGCCTCGCACGCCTCTCCCCCCCGCCACATCACGCGCCCGTGCACGCACACCCCGCGTTTTGCCAATCCGCTGCTGGACGAAGGCCTGCCCACGGCCTTGCAGGACGCGGGGGGGATATTTGATCGCACTTGACCGCGCTGGTCATTGCGCGGTGGTGAAGGTGGTGCGGGGAGCGGGTGGCGAGCACAGAACAACGGTCGGGTTTGCTGCGCTGCCCTCTGCTGCTCTTTGCTACGCCTGGTTGCTGTGCCCGGTGATGCTCGCCCATCCAAGCGCTATCCAAGCTCGAACCTGCTTGGCTTTCCGAAATCTTGGCGAGATGGGGCACGTTCGTGTGTGAACATTCAGTGACGACGACGATAACGAAACCGGTGACGGTCAATGTCGTGCCGGCGATGTGGAACCCCCCCCCCCTTCCGGCCCAGCCTCGTAACCTCTGACCTCTCGCCGCAGGCCACTACGGGCACAGCATCCACGTGTGGGACTGGGAGCGCCGCGTGTGCACGCAGAGCCTGGACCTCGGCCCTGAGGGCGACATCCCGCTGGAGGTCCGCTTCCTGCACGACCCCAGCGCCCCCCAGGGCTTCGTGGGCTGTGCTCTCTCCAGCAACGTCTTCCGCTTCTACAAGACCGAGGTTAGCGGCGCCACGCTGCGCAAGGCGCACCCGTGAACGAGAAGAGACCACGTCCTCTGAATTATTCCGCTGGCTCCCGGAATCGGAATCCCATGAGCTTATGATGCTATTTTCCCACCAATGTCCAGTAGGGACGGGCCAGAAAGTTTACACACAACAAACAACATTTTTGGAGATCGCTCTAAACTCGCCATCTTCTTCATGGCCTTCCAGGGACTTTGCCTGCCTCTCCTATCTCACCTCACTCAGCTCCTCTCCACACACTCGCCACTCTAGCGAGCAATGCTTTTTTATTATCTTAGCCCTGCATAAATGTTATTGATGGGATGTCGCTCATTCTGCTCTGTTGACCTCAAGGTCTGGAACTCCCATCCCGAAGCCGTCTGTACTGTCCTGCCCCTGTTCAAGTCCAGACTCGAGACCTCCCCTCGTTTCCTTCTGCCTGTCACCGACTGTCTCTCTCTTTCGCTCTATAAATAAACATGACCTTATGTCTGTACAACCTCTTGAGATGCAGTCTCATGCATATTTTGTACGCATCCAAAAAGTTTTGTAACTCATTCAGTCATCAGACTAGCGCCACCTGCAGTCCCGTGCGTAGGGTGGCAGGAGGAGAGGGCGTGCAGTGCCAATGAATGTGTTGAACTTATTTCTTGTTTGTATATTGAACTTCTTATGCACCGTATGTAGCCAACCGTGCTAATTCGAGGTGCGATGCTCATGCACACGGCATTCTGCACACACCTGCCCCGCTCCCTTCACCCAGAGTTCAGCGGGTTGTTATCATTGGTGGAGACGGTTTGGTTCAGTAACCTTCGACAGGAGCGTCCGGCCAAGTTTTTTTGCAGGAGGGGGGGCGATGTTGCTGCCGTGGCGGTTGTTTCGTATCGGCAGTAAAAATTAGTTGCTGGTCGTGTTTCTCGCCGTGTACGGAAGCTCGGCTCGTGCGTAGAGTCGCGGTCGAACTGAGCGAGAGCACCGCGGCATCGCGTTTCCACTGTCGCAGCAGGTGAGGTTCAGCTGCCAGCTGCCGCCCAGAGATATTCTCGCCCAAACACACATTGTGCGTGCGCATGTGCATGCATATGCATACGTGTCATACACAGAAGGGGGACTGGGCTGCAGAGAAAGTCATCGATGTGCCAAGTAAGAAGGTGGAGGGCTGGATGTTGCCAGAGATGCCGGGTACGTTGACACACAAGGTTTATCGTCTGTGGCACTGCTCTGGGATACACTCAAAAAGTGATTTTTGTGAAATCCCCAATTGAGTAATTTGCAAGTAATTTTCAGCATTGACACGTTTGGCCAACACCAGTTACACAACAGGGGGGGGGGCATATAAACCCCACACTGACAGGATCTCGAGTTGGGAATCAAACCTCAGGTGCTTCTTGCTACGAGGCACGAGTGTCGTCACTGCGCTGCCCGATGAAATTGTGATGTTTGGAACGAACCCTCGGAACGCGCTGCGCTGATTCTAGGACTCATCACCGACATTCTCCTCTCGCTGGACGACCGCTTCCTCTACTTCAGCAACTGGGTGCACGGGGACATCCGCCAGTACGACGTCACGGACACGCGGCACCCCAAGCTCGTGGGACAGGTGCCGCTTTCGCATCCTCGCCACCAGGGTGGAATACCCACTGGGTGACCCCATGGGTGCCCCACGGGTGACCCATAAAGTGGGAGGGCCAGACCTACGACTGCGACCCACTTTACGGGTCACCCGTGGATAACCACCCCCCTTCCCCCCGGACATGGTGCTGACCTCATAATTCACCATCACCTGTTAACAAGGGCGTGGTGCTGGCCACCCACCCCCTCGTGTGCCCTGCTGCTGTCACCCCACCCCCTCGTGTGCCGTGGTGCTGGCCATCCACCCCCTCGTGTGCCGTGGTGCTGGCCACCCCACCCCCTCGTGTGCCCTGGTACTGGCCTTCATAGATGCTCGCTAACAGAACTTGCCCCAACAGCCTATTAAGGCTATCCAGGGGCTCTATGTATTTTATTAACAGCACCAACTGAGTAGTGTGAGTGGGGATGCATGCGTGCAGGTGTTTATTGGAGGCAGCATTCTGAAGGGCGGCCCTGTGCGAGTGATCGAGGACAAGGAGCTGAAGGAGCAGCCTGAACCTCTGGTGGTGCAGGTGAAGAATCAATGCTGCTGGCTGCATTTACCAGAAAGAAATATAAATGATTTCAATACAAATGCATCCAAAAGGGCTCATTTAAGCCATTATCTTCTGTTCTTTAAAGCCCAAATTTGTGGGGGGTTTTTTATATGTTCCATCAAAATGATCGTCCCACACATTTGGAGTGAATATCGCGACCAGTTTTGGGCTCACGGCATGTTGCGTAAAAAACACACCGCCACGGACAGCTGACTGACGCCTTGTCACGCCGTGAGTGTGAAATACAACTTCCAAATTTTTGGGAGGCTCGACTGGGACGCATGGAGAGCTGGCAGGCCCTCCTTCAATTAGCTTCGGTTATTTCTGCATACATTGTTTGGTCGTGACACCAGGGCCGGTCACTTCCCACGGTATTTCCTTACATTCCTCCATTTTCCCAGCTCCCCCTCTCTCCAGTGAAAGCTTCTGAACCCTTTGTGATGTCATCTCTCGGCCTCCACTCGGCAGTTAGTTTCGTCTCTCTCGTCAGTCGTGCTCGTGACCTCTCCTGCCCAATTCAACTTCATTTCTTTCAGTTTAACACGTAGGCTTTTGCGACCAATATCCATAATACAGGTTTTTTGGGTTATATCGCATACATGTAAATGTGTCATTAACTCCGCCACCACCCGACACAGCCAATTAGGAAGGTTTGTCACGTAAACAGAACGTGCCAATTCGTTACGAGTACAGCACACCGGTGTGTTGGAGAATAAATCCACAACATTTACAATTTGAGTAATTGATTTCGCTTTAACAGCAGCAGCATCATCATCAGTGACCCTTGTTCTCTTATTTCTTCATTCCTTCTCACCAAACCAAGCACCATAAATTAAACACTTCTATCGATCACCCTGTACAGACAACACAATTTCATTTAAATCGGCGACATTGCATATCCGTAGGTTAAATCGCAGCTCAGATCCTTGGCTCTGATGGTGAGGATTTGAGGCTTTCAGTCCTGTGAATCGAGGGGATGTATGTACGTATGTTGAACTTCTTTCGCGCCGTACGTAGCCAACCGTGCAAATCAGAGTTGCAGGATCTACGACAGTGAGAGCTCACGCCTCGTTGCGTTGCGCAGGGCAAGCGGGTACCTGGCGGGCCCCAGATGATCCAGCTCAGCCTGGATGGGAAGCGCCTCTATGTCACCACCTCCCTCTACAGCGCCTGGGACAAGCAGTTCTACCCTCAAATGATCAAGTACGTATACGTTACATTTCGATTTGAAGTTTTCGTGACTGCAGGGATTCATATTCTTGGTTCTTTCAGTAAAGTCACGTAGAAGGGAAATAATAAAGTACATTTTACAATTTTATTGTTTTATTTTCATTATTTTATTATTTCCCTTCTACGTGACTTTACCGAAAGAACCAAGAATACGTCAGCCATGATCAATCCACTGCTGGATGAAGGCCTTCCCAAGCCTTCTTCACCTGTCCGCTATCCTGCGATGTGATAATCGACCCGGAACCTGCACAGTAGCTGACTTTGTCGCTCCATCTCTTCAGTGGAACGTCCTCTCGGATGCATTCCATTCAGAAGTAATGACGCAAACCGCGGTGCACTAACTGAGGTTATCTCCCAGCAAGTGCAGCACGAGGGTAACGTCACACCTAACGTTTACTCGTCGCAAGCCGGCAGATAACTGTTACGGTCGACTTGAGAATTTCTTGTAAAACCCAGTTTGTCTCGCAACATATACCGATTGAACAACCGGCTTATGCACGGGAGTATGGGGCAGGACGGCATTGTCCAGGCACTATTTCGAAATGTACGAGTGTGTGTGTGTGTGACCCGGCGACCCGAGTTCGATTCCCGCACACGGCAAACACCAGTGACGGTTATCTGGACCAGTCCTGCGCCTCCTCTGGGTCGACTCGGCCCCCGTTGAGCACTTGGCGCAGTGTGTAAACACCGCCGCTCGGGAGACCAGGGTGACCCGGCGTGCCGATGCTGCCCACCCACCCCCTTCGTGCGCCGTTTCGGCCTCTGGCCGCTCGCCCAACAGCGCTTGCCCCAGCGGCCCGTGCCAAGGCTACACGGGAGGGGATCTTTGTGTTTGCGGTGCGCCACGCAGGGAGGGCTCGGTGATGCTGCAGATCGACGTGGACACCCAGAAGGGCGGCCTCTCCGTGAACGAGCGCTTCCTGGTGGATTACGGCGCGGAGCCGGACGGTCCCGTGCTCGCCCACGAGGTGCGCTACCCGGGCGGGGACTGCAGCTCCGACATTTGGCTCTAGCCTCTCAACCACCCCCCCCCCCCCACATCGGGTTTGGCCGGAGCGCCTTGCGGACGAACGAGCACCGGGGCAAGATTTCACCTCGTGCGGCCGCTGCCCCCCCCCCCCCCCCCGCTGGTTTCGTAGTTCCGGCTCCACGACCTTGGCTTTAGGCCCACGAGCCCAGAGCAGCAGTTTTCTCGCTTTGTGTGGGTCACACCGCCTTAGGTGGCATCACTTTCGTGGCTTCATGTGTCTTAATGCGTTGCCCACAACAGTGACGTCTGTGTGTGTGTGTGATAATCACTTGGAATGGGTGGGTTGTGTCAAATGATTCGCTTTCATTGGTCGTAAAAAAAAAATGAGAACCACTGTTGTTTTGCTGTCTTATGTGGTGCAAACAACATCTGCTCTGGTAATGTTGTTAATAAAGTGTATTTGTATGTCATTTTAAATACAATTTCGTAATTCCTGCTGAAAATAAATCCAAATTGCAAAATAAATATGCGTTGACGTGTCTTTTTTTTTTGCTGTTGCGTTTTTGAATGAGCAACATGAATTGGACGTCTGTGAAAAAAAGAGCTTCATAGCTCATCGGATTCCTCCACTTTAAATAATTGTGCTGACGACCCGGTGAGGCCCGCACGCCTTGCCGCACCTCGCACCTCCCTTCCATTGCCACCACCAGAGGTGTGGACTCGAGTCATGTGACTTGGACTCGAGTCAGACTCGAGTCATGAATTTGATGACTTGCGACTCGACTTGGACTTGCATAACAATGACTTTGTCCCACCTATGAGATGTGGACTCGAGTCATGTGACTTGGACTCGAGTCAGACTCGAGTCATGAATTTGATGACTTGCGACTCGACTTGGACTTGCATAACAATGACTTTGTCCCACCTCTGGCCACCACCACACAGCACGCAGTCTCAACCAAACAGCCACCACCACCACACAGCACGCAGTCTCAACCAAACAGCCACCACCACACAGCACGCAGTCTCAACCAAACAGCCACCACCACACAGCACGCAGTCTCAACCAAACAGCCACCACCACACAGCACGCAGTCTCAACCAAACAGCCACCACCACACAGCACGCAGTCTCAACCAGGTAGCCACCATCACACAGCACGCAGTCTCAACCAGGTAGCCACCACCACCACCACACAGCACGCAGTCTCAACCAAACAGCCACCACCACCACACAGCACCCCGCATCTCCCCTGGAGCCCCCCCCCCCCTGCAGCCCCCCCCCCCCCTGCAGCCCCCCCCCCCCCTGCAGCCCCTTCTCGACTCCCCTTAAGCCCCCCCCCCCATCTCCCCTGGAGCCCCTCCCCTGCAGCCCCTTCTCTTCTCCCCTGGAGCCCCTCCCCCATCTCCCCTGGAGCCCCTCCTCCTACCCACTCCCCCGCCCCTCCGGGCTCCGCTAATTCACGTTCCGGGGAGGGAGGAGGAGCTCTGTTCAGATTCCGTGGCCCCCCTCCCGCCTGCGGCCCCTGAACGTGAATCGTTTTACATTTCCCACCGCGGATGGGCGCTGCTCGCGGCGTGGAGGAGCGCGCGCGCGCGGCGATTGGCTCGCGGCCTCGTCACGCGACGCAGCGCCAGCCAATCGCGCGAGCCGAGCGGCCCTGTGCGCGCTAGGGATTGTAGAGGGCGGCCAAGACGCGGGGTGGGTGGGGGGGCCGAGTGGAGCTGATGAGCGCCACAACAACCACCACCACAACAACAACAAAACTCCGACCGACTACAACAAACAACAACAACTCGCACTGTCCACTCGTCGCTCTACCGCGGCGCGTAGTCTTCTGCTGCGGGCAGACACAGCCCCGCGCCCGTGTGATGAGCAGCACGAGGTTGTGGTGGTTGGAGGTGAGCGATGGTGGTGGAGATGCGCGCGCGTGCTACTCCTGCTGTTGTTGTGATGTGCGCGGTGATGCTGTTGGTTTAAAAGTGGCTTCAGGCTGTCCTTCACCTATGGGGACCGCGAGATTGACCGAGTTCGAGCCGCCGAGTTGCGGTCCCGTCGACGCCGATGTCGGTGCCAGCGGCGTCGAGATGCGTCGTGTGTGCACGGCGCTGCTGGGCCGCCCGGGGCAAGCGACGCTCACAACAACGAGCGGATGATTAAAACGGAACCAGTTTGCCGGTGGTCCATCCGATAGTCCTCTCAGAGGTCACGGGACAACTCGGTCTTCTTGTCCCGTGACCTGCCTTCACCGCGTGCTCAAAGTGCACCTAGCCTGGTACAAGCGCCTTTGTGACGTCACCGCTACTTCGTGGCGAATGGGGGCGGTTGTTGTTGGGTGTTATGGACGCGCTGGGTGACGACTCACAGCCGCGTGGTTATCATGTGGCTGTCGTCTCCGGGAGCTGTGGTGGTGACCTCAGGAGCTGGGAGCAAACGCATCCGGTGGGGCTGTGAACGGCCGCGTGGTTTCGCCGTGCCGATCCCGGTTGTTAAGTTTGTTTAGGGGAGGACACACGTCCTCTTTGGCTAGGCTCGGACAGCGGCAGACTATCTACGTGACTTTACCGAAAAAACCAAAGAATATGAATCCTTGCAGTCACGAGAGCTTCAAATCTAGAATACAGCAGCCCCGGTTATATCAATGGGAGCCGACGGGAACGCAGCCGGGAAGGAAGGCGAGAGGGGAGGGGGTTGGATAGAGGAGCCCCCGTCCACGAAGATCTGAGGGACACGGGGTAGGGACACGTGGTAGATACAAGAGGGTGTGTCAATTTAACACGAAGTAGGCTTTCGCGACCAATATTAGCTATATTATTCATAATATAGGGGTTTGGGTCAGATCGCGTTATTTATAAATGTGTCGTAACCCTCCACCACCCGACACGGCCAAACCGTAAAAAATGTTTCACGTTTTTCAAAGGACAAAATAATTCACTTCTTTAGCCCACCGGTGTGTTGAAGAGAGAATCAACAGCATTTTAAAATTTGAGTAGTACGACGTTTCGCTGATAATTAAGTTGATTGTAATTATCAGCGAAACGGCGTACTCAAATTTTGGTGTGCTAAAGAAGTGAATTATTTTGTCCTTTGAAAACGTGACACATTTTTTACTGTTTGGCCGTGTCGGGTGGTGGAGGGTTACGACACATTTATAAATAACGCGATCTGACCCAAAAACCTATATTATGAAGGGGGTGTGTGACGTCTGCCCCGGGGCTCCCGAAAAGAATGGTTCCTGCGAGTGCAGGGGTTGAGGGATTTGAGTAAAGCCCTTCTTAGCCGAAGATCGTCTCGTGCGAGGGACTCCCTTTAATCGATTGATCCTCGGGACCCCGACCCGCAAGTCACGAGATCTAGAGTTTGACGACCCGCTCTGGGCTTGTGTCGTCTCGCAGTACCATCTTGAAGGGTTGTACCCAGTGCCGGATTATCCCAGTAGCACAAGTAGCTACTGATGATGCTACGGGCCCCGCGCTCAATGTTTTCAAGCTATCAATTCCGGTTCATTTATTCTGCACTTGCTCTATTACTATAGTACTATACCGCCTTTGATGAACGACTGGGTGTTTAAGGTTAGCGATTTGTCGTATTATCTGGCTGTAGAGCAAATGAAAAAATACAATTACTTGACCATGCAAGTAATAAAATGTGTGTTTTAATATTTATTTATTTAGGACCCCTCTATAACATATGCTACAGGCCCCGAACGAGTTTAATCCGCGACTGGTATTACCCATAAGACCACGTGAAGGGAGTTACGGCGTGAGGCTTGCCTGGGGTGGAATAGGCGCGTGAGTGACCTCGTATCATCACACTCGACGTGAGCAGTGTTGCTCATATATTATTGGTGGTCATGAGCCAGTGGTGGAAAATCCACCCCACGGTAGCAATCGCTGTGTCTGAGAACCGAACTCGTCGTGTACCGGAGACTAATACCCGCCAAAGGAATGTGGAATTTCCAGCAATGGCTCGCCGGGGGTCGGGGGGGAGGCAGCATAGATGAGTGCTGGTTATGGCTCGTGGGTGATTCCCTCACCCACGGAAGTGACACTGACACTCAATCCCTGCAGCAGGCTCCTGCATTGAGATCGATGGATTGTATTCTTAATTGTTTTGCTCGATGGAGAAAACCAGAATGCGCATAGGGAACTCCTGAATTCGAGTGAACGCACACTTTCCATGAATAGCATAATTTTTGTTTACAATTGTATTTCCTGCTAATGTTTTTTTTAATGTGATGTTTGGACCACGATGCTGTAACTCAACAGTAGTAGGCTCATGCAGTTGCTGGTATTATGGGTTCATTGAGTTCAACTTACAGGTCTGGTAGTTTCTTGCATGAGTTTCCTGGCAACTGTCAGAAACTGCTGGTCTCTGTAAATGGCTCTACACTGGACATTAAATTACTGCACGTTGTTGACGATGTGGATGTTATGCATTTGCTCGTATGCTGCTGGAAAGTTTTACTATTATTGTTCTACTGACAACATTGTAGCAAACTATACATCTGTCAGAATTTTTCAGTTATAATATTTAATGTCTTACCGTTCTTGTTTTTTTCAGAGACGCCTACATTCTGCAAAATATTTGTGAACTCGAAAGAGTGGCGCGTGGAAAAGAGAGCTCGCCAGAGGAACTGTGAAAAAAATCTTCATAGCATCCGATTCCTCAAAGACAAATAAAGATTCTGAAAGATTCTGACATTTAGGCAGCGGTGGTGGGACATGGAGTCATTTCGATATCATTAGGCCAAATGTAAATGGTGACTCCTGAGAAGACAGAGTGGATGGAGAGATTGGGTTTCTCTGTGACGCCTTCCTCCTGAACACTCGTCGGAAGGTCATGGGGTTAGAGACGTCATACTGCAACGCAATACTTTTCTAATAAGTCATGTTAGAATTTGATTCTAGCCGATAGAGACGCCAAAACCTGATATTGTATCCGACGGTCTGTAGCCATCGGAAGACTAGAATTTGCGTTTGAAGATTTTAAAAATATTTTTAATGATATACACTTTTAAATGTAACCTTCACTAACCTGCTTCCGTACCTCCCTTAAAACCCATTTCTTCTCCCTAGCCGATCCTACTGCTACTTCCTGTCCCCACCCCCAAGCTACGACCAGGCCTACCCCTACTACTACCCCTACCCTGACCCCGACCCCGATCACTACCCAAACCCCTCCTTAACTACTCCCCACCTCTTCTGTCAACATAACCACATCACCACTTTTAATAACCCCAATCTTCAACCACTATTATCTTATGTACATTTTAATAATTGTTGTAAAGCACCTTGGAATAAGGCACTTATGAGATAAGAAGTATACATTCAGCTTTTACATCTCTCAGGTACTGCAGGCGTTTAACGGAAGATTATTAGTCTGAAAAAGAGCTCCTAAAATGTCGCTGGGAACACCAACGAGCAACGATGCTTGCCTCAGCATTGTGCACAGCCTCATGTGCCACCGGCAAGGCGGGGAGAGCGAGTCCTTCTCGAAGAGGGCCATCGAAAGCCTCGTCAAGAAGCTGAAGGAAAAGAAGGACGAGTTGGACTCCCTCATCACGGCCATCACCACAAACGGCGCTCACCCCAGCAAGTGCGTCACCATTCAGCGGACGCTTGACGGCCGGCTGCAGGTGGGTCGTGGGACCAACTCCGCGCCACGGAGGCCGTACACATTGGCTGTTGTTTTTCAACGAATATTTTTTTGTGGCTTCTTGATTGAATATAAAGTTAGTTGCTGTAAAGAAATGATGTGGGACTGTATGGTTTAAGTGAATTAATGATCAAATCTGACTTTTCTTTACTTGCTGGGCCAAAAATGAGTGCTACAATCAAAGTAATAATCACATTGATGGTGATGCATCGGTTATATTCTAGAGAAGCTGCATCGGAAACAAAAAGCCACATGTCTATAACCTTCGGAGACTTATGGGTTATAAACATATATCATGAGAAATATCTGATCCTGCTTGTGAATATGACTTACGGTGGTATTCATGTTGCTGCATCTGCAACCATTTAAAACAGTCTTACGGTAAATATAGAATCCTATTTTTATGATTCTATCATTTTCCAGCCTGTAGCTTTTGTGAAATTAATCTTATTTACAGCCAGCAGAGGTTTACTCTTTGGTCAGCTTTAAGTGTTCATTTTTCCAATTTGAAAATAAAATAGAAATCAATTAAGCTTTCTAAAACGATGCCAAAGCGTCATGAGTGCAGTGATACAAGTTGTTGATCCTGCGCCCACGAGTATGAAGAGTGCAGTTGCTGCCATGCGCTCACGCAGATGTCATTTCTGCAGGGTTTTCTGTGTAGCAGCTGTTCATATAAAATAATCCTGCTTATACACAGTGGGGGGAAGCCCCGAGAGATTAATGCTCCAGCTTCTGTCCCTGCTTCCAACACCTGCAGCTTGACATTAGATTTTTTTTTATGCAAATTGGAGATTTCACAGTCTGGAGAGGAAAAAAAATAACAGCACCTTCAGGAAATGTTAAAACTTACTGCAAAATGCCCTTTTGCGAAAAAGTATCAATATTTGGCTTGTAGGTTCATTTCCACAGATATTTGAAGGGGCATGCTTCAGACGTATTGAGGCTGGTGGCTTAAAGCTTCTATTCACAATAACTGGAGGGGCATACTCTTTGGTTTTTTCGGTAAAGTCACGTAGGTAAAAGATAAAACAAAATAAATGAAAACAACTAAATTAAATCACGACGTTTCGGAAGCAACACAAGCATCCGTGATCAGGTATGACCGCCCCAGCAAAACCACTGCAGCGTATGAAGAGAGCTCTTCGGAGACAATGTGTTTATATAGAGCGTTAGGGGGGGAGGAGTAACTTTAGTTGTTTTCATTTATTTTGTTATATTTTATCTTTTACCTACGTGACTTTACCGAAAAAAATCAAAGAGTATGAATCCTTGCAGTCACGAAAGCTTCAAATCTAGAATTAACTGGAGGGGCGCGGAGGTTTGTAAAGTATTCTGGGTATTTTTCCCTTTGATGATAGGTGACCTTAACATAGTAACTTTAATCCATAATTCATGTCTGCAGACAATGTTATTTGAGGGGACCAGTTGATGTGATATTTTTTAAGATCTCCTAAGATCTATGATGGTTAAGTAGATTCATATTTATGTTTTGTTTCCTCTTCCAACGTTTATTTTACTTTCCCATCCAAAATCAGTGTTCAGCTTTGAATTTACCACTTTATTTCATTCAGCGTGATGGTGAACCATTTTAAACGCTTGTAATAAGTAAAACTATTCCTCCATTTCAATCATACATCCGCCGCCAGCGGTACCCAAGTAAACTGATTGTATTTAAGTGTTAGAAGTTCATGAGTTTTTGCTTTGAAGGCTCGTTGTGATTCTCACTTGTTTTGTATTGCCACCGTGTCTCTCGATGTGTCGGGTGTCCACAGCAAAACTATTTCAGCAAGCATTTTATTACTGATCAAGTATGCCACCTATTTGCACAATTTTGTGACTTCATTCATGGCCATATAAATGATGCATTTTTAAGTGGGCAGATAATGCTTAAATATTAATCCTCAATTATATTTAAGTCAGTTGAACATCTACAATTAATTCTTAACCCAATAGCTTATGGTTTAAGAATCCATAAACAGCATGGTGTACAGTACAGACATTGATTTTTCTGCAACTGCCCTCTGCTGACAATGTAGCGCTGCCACAGCCTATGGCGCCTTTTTATGCATGATGATTTACAATCTCCTTAGCTTTCAAGACCTGATGAGATCAGGCTATTTCTGGGTGGTTTAGTCTCAGACAGTTAGCTATCAGCTGGTTACGAGGCTTATCATGTGTGCCTAAAGTAGCAAATGGACACGTGTGCGCGTTCGGTTTCATGCCACTTACATTTACCCTACCAGGGCATCTTTGTTCCTTGACACTCGGTGCATTGAGTGTGCGGTGCAGGGTTACCAGTAATTTGTGAGACCTTTGCATTTTTTGTGTTGCTGGTCATCCAGGAAATCATGTTGTGAGCAGAATGTTGAGCA
Source organism: Lampetra planeri (assembly GCF_965212315.1). Lineage (NCBI taxonomy): Eukaryota > Metazoa > Chordata > Hyperoartia > Petromyzontiformes > Petromyzontidae > Lampetra > Lampetra planeri. The sequence continues at coordinate 1,173,587 of NC_136145.1, read as the reverse complement.
TGCCTTGATGAAGGCTTCATGGGCAAATACTTTTCCAGTGTAAATTTCGATTTAAAGCTTTCGTGACTGCAGGGATTCATCTTCTTGGTTATTTCGGTAAAGTCACGTAGATGGGAAATAATAAAATAATAAAATAAAACATTAAAATGTTTTTTATTATGTTTTATCATAAACAATTATTTTATTATGTTTTATTTTATTTATTTTATTCTTTTCCTTCTACGTGACTTTACCGAAAGAACCAAGAAGACTTTCCAGTGTGTTTTGTCACTTATTTTTTTCGTCCTTGAGCATTAAAACTTTTGTTTATTTCGGTGTCTAGCAGTACGCACAGTCTTAATTGTTGTGCCTTTTCTCTCCCGTTTCAGGTTGCCGGTCGAAAAGGCTTCCCACACGTGATCTATGCTCGCATCTGGAGGTGGCCTGATTTGCACAAGAATGAGCTGAAGCATCTGAAGTTCTGCCAGTACGCCTTTGACCTGAAGGCCGACAGCGTCTGCGTTAACCCGTACCACTACGAGCGGGTCGTGTCTCCCGGCCTAGGTACTGGCTTAGGTACTCTTTCCTTTGTCACACATTCACAGACGCACGGTGTTTCATCCAGTTTTCTCCACATTTTTGTCGAACTAATAAACAGTGCAGTTATCTCTTGGGATTAAGCACGACTTTAGAACAATGTTAATTGTGTGAAGGATGTATGCATTTATGGTATACATTCATTGTTATCGGCCGTCTATCCATTGCTGGGTGAAAGCCTCCGCAAGCTGCGAATTCATATAACTCTTGCACAGGAGCTTATTTCATCGCTTCATCTCCGGCAAAGTTCTCTCCCATGTCTGCCATTCAGTCCATGGTCTGACGATACACTAGAACGCCTTTAATATCTCATCTATGAATCTGTTCGCAGAGACCTATGGGTTCAAAATTAAATAGGCTAGTGTAACCCATGAACTCGTAAGCAAGTATTTTAAATGCAGTGAAATGTATTAATGGTTATTATCAACAAGTTCATTTTTTTATGGACTACATAAAACAATAATTCGATTATAGAGTGTTTCCTCGTCGCACGTGTGAGTGTTCTTCCGGTGCTGCGATTTCCTTATTAATTGGCCGATAACATCTTAATATATAGAGTACTGCAGAGCTTGGGCAATTGTTTGCGCTTCATCATGTGACTGCATTCCTGCTTGCCTGTGTTTTGTCGCGCATCCGAGTCGCTTCGTGAGAGTGATCGATTAATGTCTAGCGTGTCAAAGGTTGAAATTAGTTTTGTATTGATTTTCACAATTACAGTACAAAGTATGCAGAGTTCTAAAAAACTATATGTGATTACTGTAGCCACATATTGAAGCACCTGGATGGTATAGTTGTTAGTCTACTTGCCACGGAGCTAGATGTCGGGGTGTCAAAAGTTCTAGACCCGCAGTAACCTCTTGAATTCCGCAGGGAATGAACTAGAGCACACTGCTGTAAAATGGGAAAAAAATATCCGGTGAAAATCATCATTCCACAGGGATTGGCCATTATGTCTTCAGTTTCAAATGACTGGTCTCACATTTGAGAATTTGGTGTGATAGTAAATTATAAAGGCCATCTCTACACACTGTAAATACACCTACCCAGGCAACCGTAGTTACATAGATTTTCATTGGACGCAATGAACTCTCTCCTTATTAAAGGGCATTTTTGTTGTATTTTATCGCGCACTATTGTTTAATATTCTTGTGCTGTATTCTGATTTGTGTTTTACTGTCGATTGTGTTCTGTTCACAGACCTTGGACAACTAACACTTCATGGATCTCGTAAGTGTTGTTCTTGTCTGTTAAACTATAAAATATAAAATAGTTTAAGAAGCGTGTTACCGATAGCAACCCGCCCCTAACACCCAGCGCCATTCAATACATCGCTGCGATCTGTGGTCACGATTCCATTAGCAATATTATGTTTGTGTCATTCCGGTTGTTTCTTAGATTTTCTGTCTTTGTTTCATTGGTAAAGTTGTGCCCTCTCCATTAGCCCAAGTGCAACATGCAACAACATATACTCTGCACATCATCTGTATTCATACAAAATGCATGTACTTGAGTGTAAGAATAAAATGTAATCGGTCACTCGATGTATTGTTAAGTGCCCATCCTTTATTACTACTAAATTACAATCGGGGCATCTGCATATCACCAGCTAATTGTGTTGTTACATTTTTGCAGAGGTAATCGCCAAATATCCCAGTGTGACACTTTGCTAAAAAAAGTATTGATAACCATTGATGGGTTTTTTTTATTCAGACGAAATGAAGTAATTTTTACTAAAACTATACTAAACTTTTTATTTTACTAGGTAAAGTCCACTGAGCTAAATAGCTATTTTTCACAAGCTAGCTGGCGCAAATGATTGCTCAATGAAATGGCTTATCACATGGAAATTTACAGCAGCCAAATACTCTTAAACGCATGATTCTTAATGTGGAGGGAAAAACCGGAGGACCCGGAGAAATATCCACACGACCATGGGGAGAGAGACACAAACTCCAAATATCCAGGCTTTCGGGGTCGGGTTCGAACCCACGACCTCCCGCATACCAAGCAAGGGAGTTAGCATCTCGCCGCCGTGGCGTTGATATTTTGTTGCTGTCCCCCACTCTTGCAGCACCGGGTGGGCGACTGGTTAAGGAAGAGTTCATGCCGGAGTGTGTTCCCGTGGAGGGTCCCGGCCCATCGCTGCACGTCACCGACGGTCACTCGTCCATACAGATTATCCAGCACCAGCCGGGGGGGGGCACCCTGCCCGCGGGACCAGCCTCTGGGCCCCCTTCCTCTCAGCAACCCCCGGCAACCCCCTCCTCCTCGAGCGGGGAGCCGTCAACCTCCACATCTACCTCGGGATTCCCCGCTCTGCCTGCAGGTTTGGCCGCGGTCTCTTCACCCACGGGGCAGACTTTGACATGGGCAATAAAGATCCTTCTTGCAGTTGTCCTTCGGTTTTATCATTCAGGTCAAGCTTGGTCCGCTCCTGCATGCAATTTATCTATAAATGAGGAGGTGGCGGATGAAGAAAGAGAGGATCGTTAACCATTGATGGTTTACAACAAGGGTTGCAGACATCAGGATACAAGTTAGACTGCTTTCCTACCAACAACTCAGAGTATCAACTGAACGTGCGACCCCCAACAAAATATTGTTTATGACGTTACTTACCTAGGTTGTGTTTTCAACGGTTGGCTTCGTACGGTGTGAAAGAAGTTTCACATCCATACCTCAACAGTAACAAGAATTTAAGATTAGTTTTTTATTTGGTCAAAGTAATTTCTTACTAAAATGAGATCTCAGAGCCAGCGGTGGAAGTTTCACATTCCTGTGATGGAGGCAAGGCTTTCCAGTGGACAGCCACTGTTGCCTTTCCAACAAACTTATAGACATTTATCGATCCTGGAGGGATGATGGGCTGAGTCAACGCGCTAAACTAGAATTTGAATCCGCAGCCCTGAGCAGCTCTTCTGCGGAGACACCATAATGTGCTCTTTGAGACATCGCTACATTGCCGTATTAAAACCTACGGGAGTGATATATTATTAGAGTGCTTCTATGACGTGGCTGATGTGGCGTTAAAGTTTTTGCTGTGTCATATGAAGCTTCACATTCAAGTTAGCCCTGGAGACAGAGCCTCGGTGTGTAGCTACAACATGAGCAATGTTTGAGATGTGAGTTGTATTATTCTTTAAACAACAAATATCACACTTGATGGTGATTCCTGCACAACAGTGGCTTGCTATTTGTGTGTGTGTTGTGTACATGCCTACTGGTGGTGGTTCTTTTAACTGAGCGTTCTCTTGACACTTTTGACCATTATAGTCCAGAATGTGATGTGATAATGTACAATACGGTCTATGAGGATGTATCACACTGTTTGTTACCTTTGTGAGGCAGCTGGGACGGAATTTGGATAAAAATCTTAGCCCAATTTTCACCCAGGAAACTGGAGAGCACAGCCAAAGTGTTTCTGACGTAACATTAAAACAAAAACACATATTTAAGAATCACAGGTAAGAGGCAAACAAGATATACACTATGAAACAGGAACACAAATAAACAAATATGAAAACGTAAAATCTTATTAATGGGTCTCATCCTATCCGAGACACTGTTCCAGGGCCCAACCAGGCTGTTTTTAGTGATGCACCCTCCAGAAAGAGGGGGCCGCGTGTGCAAAGAGCACAAAGCACCTTCCTCCAGCCCCACCGCTGCCCCCCCTTGGCTCACCTCCACCCCATCGCGCCTCTCGCTTGCCCCACTCCAGGGCCCTGCAGGGAACAGCAAATTACACACGGCCAACCGTGTTCATTCCACTCGAGCTTGCTGAGGACAAACCTCGCTTTAAGCTATTTTGCTCAAGTGTAGGTTTTTTTTTTATTTAAACTATTGATTGCATTTACTGACTCCTTTTTTTATTTAATGACGTTAGATCCATATATTTTTATTAAAATGGTTATATTTGACAGATTAACATGTATTGACCATACCCTGTTAAATTAGTGAGCATTGCTTTATACTTAGTCCATTACTGTTATAAGTGGTGTGCTTATCTTTGTGTGCGTTGGCATTTTATTGCCAGCTAAGTAGTTAATTGACTGTGGCACTTCTAATACTGCCAATTGATTGCCCGCTAATTGTTCCTAATGCACTTAAGTGGCAGGCAACATGCTGACATTTATTTTCTGGGTTCTCTGAGCAAAGTGAAGGCGAGGGCAGACTTCAGTACAGAACCAAATGGTGAGCGGTGTCTGTCCCCGCAGCGTGCTGAGATTCTTCAGGACCTGACCTAAACGTGGGGGCTTATTGGCACAACGCTCGAACCCCCTGGCTCCGATGTAGGGAACGCTTTTATCGTAGCTGCTGTGGAGAGGGTATTACGCAATACAAGCTGCTGAGAAGAAATGTTTCAATCATAACAGCGGTTGTCAAGCGAGCCCAGAACACGAGTGAACGTACATTTAATTACATTTTAATGGTACTTGTTGAATATGAACGAACACAACATTTTGCATGCAAATCCATTTGTAGAGCACAATATTAATACGTTTTAGATGTGAATGATAGAATTTATGTACTACAAGGTTGTAAAAAATGCAGGGTAAGAATGTTGAGGCTATCCTTTCGAGTGCTCACTTTGCCATTCTCCACCGATGTGATCCTGTTCACATCTGTCCTTCTCGTTTCATTTACCATGCATTACTGTATGACAATGGACACGATAAATATAGTCATTCTATAGAGTGTTGATACTACATGTTTTCTAATTACATTCAGCTCCATGATTATCCTGAACTTTGTTTTATTACCTGGAAGGATGCTATATTAATTACAGTTGCTGATGATTGCAGGAGCTTATTAACAATTCTAATTGGCTGTAATGTTTATTCATGTTTCTTAATTATATTGAATGAAGAAGCAATCCAATAAAACAACCGGGTGCTTTTTTATTCCATTAATACAACTAATATTGATCTATGGCACGAGTTGAAAGCTGCTTCTGTAAATAAAAATCTGCTAATTTAATTATTAAAGCCAATGCTTCTGGCTGCAGGGTTGTGGTGCAGCCATCATGCAAGAGCCCTCGAGTCCACTGCTAGATGAGGGCCTCCCAACACCGTGCGGGTCATGAAAGTTAATTTTACTTACGTCAGACGTGATCAGTGTGGGTTGCTTGAAGGTGGGAAGCATAGACGTTGGAGCATAGTCCAGTACAAGCAATTCATTGCATTACTGCCCTCTGCTGAAAAATTAGTCCCACAGCAAGCCCACATCACCTGTTTTGTGCATGGTGGTCACAAATCCAAGCACTGTTCAGGCTCAAAACCGCTTAGCTTGCATGACCTGACGAGATCGGTTGCATTCCGGTGGACATTCTTGTATGTAGCCATTACATTTGGGCTTTCCCCGCTGCTTGCCGGGCTCCATAGACTAACGTGGAGCACATTGCAGCATTGCACGCTCACCGTCACGTCGCCAGGGTCACGTGGGCTCTGACGTCGTGAACGCGAGCGAGGAAACTTCAGCGCGGCTGGGATGTCGCTAGCGGCGCTCTAGTGGTGCGTCCTGAAAGTCACGTGGTTGTGACGAGCGAACTATGAACCCGGTGAAACCAGCGACCCGAGTTCGATTCCGGGCCACTTCTAACTTCAGTGCCGAGTGATATCTGAACCGATCTTGGGTCCCCCGCCTAACCAACCCATACTGATCAGGATGGCGACGAATGGTCAAACAACCCCCGTGACCATTGTAGCGATGGAGGCCCTTGTCCAAGACTGGTTTGACAAAAAAACTAAATTATTTCGTTCAGAAGCTTACAGCTCATGTTCAGCTGCTTTTGATGAAGAGCCTTGGTATGTATCACAAAAATAACAGCTGTGTATATTTTTTGAGCTCTATCTCCCTTGAATTCGAGTCGCCACACTGGGCAGATCAAGGCATGGTTTGGTGAATACGTAAGGATGGCACTGATTGCTTCATCGGTAGATTGGTCCCAGAAGTTGACTCCACATAATTGCTGATGGGATTTTTGCAGATGTGCCTTCAGCTGGGCCACCAAATGCAAGCCAGTCCTGAAAAAAAATATTTATTTCACGTTTCCTTCAAAGCCAGAGAGGGTGTGGTGGTGACAAATTGAATTTGGGTATTTCACCCTAAAAGAAAGCTTAATTTTCTCAATTATGATTCAAACGTGGGTCAGACGGCCCAGCATTCATGCCACAATTGTGTATCTACAGAATAGGTGAACTATACTTGTGCTTTTTTTGGGTTGATCCTGTAATAATTTAAGTAGCAGTTCAGCATATTTGACAGCAGAATCTAAAATGTCCTCTACAGGTGCCAGGCCATATTCCTGATGACAATCCTTTACTGCTGTTTTGTTCAGCTGCCCATTATTGTTATTTTTGTTTACCATCATCGTTAAAATGACAACTAAACACATGTTAATAACACTGCTCTAAAATATATATATAAGTGATGTGTTGGGCAATGTCCCTTCATCATAGCACATAGAAGCCAGAGATATATGTGCTATGAATAAAGGCTACCACTGCCAATGTCAGCAAATAATAATTTAATATATTGCTTCAACTGCTGTAACTGCATGTGCTGCTTCTGTTTAAATGTCATTCTTGCATAATGTTTTATTATGATTATTCATTCTCTAATACTGCCGTGAAGATTGTTTGCTACCATTTGCATTTTCTCATGATGTAACCACATTTACATTTGATTGTAGTGATTAGGAATGAATCCATGTGGTTTTTTTTTATCAATACAATTAAAAGTATTGCTACATTTTGGACTTGTCATTTGAACACACGAGCCGGTCAAGAATAATTGAGATGAATGTTAGTCTTCTCTAGCTGATGTCTAAGTCACAGCAAGTGGATTTTGCATTTAACATACTGCACTGTGGTAAGGGCCTTTGTATTATAATGACATTTAACATAGTTGGCCATGGTCAAAGCAGACCTCTTAATTTTAAGTTAACATGCATTGCAGGCCAAAGTGGCTCATTACTGCCCTTGGTTCAGGGAGACAGGATCCTACCCATATCGAGCAGCCAGCAACAAGCCAACCAACCCAACGGATTTGCAGCTCAAACGCAGCCTTTCCACAGTGAGTGCATGGTTTTCATACACACCAGATGTTTGCACTTTGCGCTGGTTGCATAATTGGCATGTTTCTGCCCATTTTGAAGCAATGGCATTTAAATATTTTTTTAAATAATTGTCAGATAAACATTAATTACAGAAAAAAGTAAGGTGAGTCTGTTTAATGATGAACTCAAATACGCATCATCCGTTTTAAATGGCAAATTTATATTGTTGAAAGAAGGCAACCGTAGACCGTATTCAATTTCATTGAGTCACGATGAGGTTTTTACCCTGTTAAAGCAATGTTCACTGGGTACTCTGGTGTTCGAAGCTGTAGCTACCTATGAAGGAGTTATGCCCGAAAAGCACGGTTGATGAAACATTTTTTGAAAACCGATATTTAACACACTGCCTTGCGTCAATCTAAATTAGCTTTTTTAAAAAAGAAAATAAGATGTGCAGAACGAGGAACCGGCACGCGGTAGCATAATTTTTTTTCCTTTCACAATTATTAATTACCAATCGACCCTGATTAATTGCACATTAACGCTTAAGTCCTTTGGCTTGCTGTCTCAGAGGAGGAGGTAACCAACGTAAGCCCCAAAGCAGGAACTACACCGCCACCTGCCAGTGAGTCCTGTACTTCAAGCTCCACTCTCTGTCTTCTAATTTTATGGGCTTGCATGTAGCCACTTGTGCACCCCCCCCCCCCCCCCCCCATTGCTTCTGTCAGTGCAGCCATTAACCCCATTGCTGTTATGCAGGTTTCACCATTGGGTCCAAGAAAAACACAATAGGAGCATAAATAATGGTCACGTTACTGCTGGTGAATTGCCGGTTACCATCTGTTTAAACGTGTGAACTAAACATCGGAGGAGATTCCTGCTGGGTGTGCAGACTCGAACCCCTTTTCCACTGTACAACCGAGCCACGCTGGGGCTGTGCCGAGCCAGCTCAGTTCGGCTACGGAGGCGGCGCCAGGTAGTGTTTTCCCAGCCAGTGCAGAAGCCGAGCCGTGCCTTTACCGACAAGCAATAAATGAGGTTACGTGGGACACACGTAGGTTATGGGTGACGCTGTGTTCACGTTGTGTACCAACTAATGTTACGCACAATGAACACGTCACTAGCCTTGGCTGCTTAACCCTGAGCCAAATGTCTACTGGACATCTGTGAAAAAGAGCTTTATAGCTGATCAGATTCCTCCAGTATGAATAAATATTCTGATTCTGAGATACAGATGTCTTGTTTTGACCATTGTATCTCATCAGGGTTTGGTTCCAACTCGGCCACCATGGTGACCGCACACTTTGTCGGCTCGGGATGCACGAGTGGAAAAGTGGTACCGAAGGCCATGTCCTCAGAAGCACGTGTCTGCTTGCTCGATAAATGCAACATTCTCCCATTGTGTGCTTGTTTTTCCCCATCGACAAACTCGGACACTTTAGGTGTGTGGTTCCCTTTGGCTATATCTCTAGGCAGGTTCAGCAAACCAATCGTCAAATAATGGTGGAAAGAAAATAGAACTTAAAAAGAGCAGCGCTTTATAGGATGTGGCATGTTACCATCATTGTACAGTGATTATTGTTGTCATTCCCACTCTCTTCTATAGACAATATGGCATGTGCTAACACGTTATAATTGTCATTGAGAGAGATGCATTTCCATGGCTATGGTAGGAAAATATCCATGGGCAATCCTTCAGATCCAGTGGTCTCCAACGGCTGCTGGCTTTGATTTAAAATCTGTGCGATATTTATGCGGTATTGTTGCAAACGTTTTGCATTGTGTGTTAGAATCTGTTGCACCACTTTTGGAAGTAGCGGTGCGCTTTTTGTCACATTTCCCGCGTGTGCGTATCTTGATGCAGGTAGCGTCACAAACTGGACGGGCAGCAGCACAGCCACCTACACCCCCTCGATGGTCCACCATCAGAACGGGCCCTTGCAGCACCACCCTCCCCTGCACCACCCCAACCACTACTGTGAGTGTTACCCATCCCACACGGTGGACTCTGGCTGTGTGCATAATCGACCCTCGGAGGCTCACTGTACCGACGTCGTTAAATGTCTTCTTGGTTCTTTCGGTAAAGACACGTAGAATTGAAATAAAATAATAAAAATTAAACATATTACAATCATTCTCACGACGTTTCGGCCACAACGCAAGCAGCCGTCCTCAGGTGGAGAACAGGTCTGTCGAGAAGACAGAGTCTGAATGACACACCCCATTCAGACTCTGTCTTCTCGACAGACCTGTTCTCCACCTCCACCTGAGGACGGCTGCTTGCGTTGTGGCCGAAACGTCGTGAGAATTATTTGATTATGTTTTATTTTTATTATTTTATTATTTCCATTCTACGTGACTTTACCGAAAGAACCAAGAAGATGAATCCCTGCAGTCACGAAAGCCTTAAATCGTCGTTAAATGTGTTTCGTATTTTTATAAGGAAAACCCACTTTTAAATTGCATATTGCCTTACCTGTACTAAGGGCGTGTCAATTGCCTCGTGCTCATTTTAACAGGAACAAAAAACTATTAAATATGTGTTTTGCCTTTGGAGGATTTTATGGCAGGACACGGTAAGCAACTTGAAAGTTTATGAATGGTACAAATCGGAATAAAAATACATTTGACCCAACAAGAGGAGGTTGCAATGGCTAGGTGCACCTACGCTGGATTGGCAGGTTCCCAGGACAGGCATTTGAGTGGTGCACAGAGGTGATTATCACAGGGAAAACTTCAAGGCAGGCAAGTGTATGTCATAATGATGCGTGACATATGCTATGTCACGCATCATTACGCTCCATTCTGGAAGCCTCGGTTATATGTGAGTTACTTTATGAATTGTGCGGAGTGGCTAGAGAGAGTTTAAGATGTCAAATTACGTTTGAAATAATGCACATTTTTATTGTGTTAACACTGTTAAAATTGTAATATGCAACTTACATTATTTTCCCTTAATTTATTTTTTAAAGAGATCTGTAAACACAATATCTGGATTAAAAGCATATACGTTTTTTTAATAAACTAATACCTTTTTTTGGTATAATTAATATCTAACATTCAGTGTATGCATTTAGGCGAGATTCGGCACGTATATATCAATGCAGTAATCGGTGCCAAACACAATAGCCAATATTTAAATTGAATGAATGTCCACCATCAGTTTAAAAAAGCACAGAAAGCTGCTTGCCATGGCACACGCAGGGTGTTCAGGTTCAATGATGGTGGATAAGAGTAGTCCGCTGTTGTTAGTCCGCTGCTGTTAGTGACGCATTGTGGCTTTAGGAAAACCAAAAATCATCTGGCAATTCAATAATGGATGATCAGAGTCTCGTGCACAGCCTTTGTTACAAACCATTAACATTACCAAATCGTCAGTGTGGAATCGTCCATAACTGTATAGAATTGCAATACATCCAATTATGAGAGTAAAGTGTGAATCTGTGGTGGCGTCAACCCTTAGAAAATAATGTAATAACTTATTTTTTTAAATAAAGGTCACTATCAAAACACCTTGTGACATTTTACATGTAGAGGATTTCAACATAGTTGCCTGTAATTGCATTAATTCTTTTTTTTTACTTTACAGAATTTAAATGATTGTTTTTTTGTTAAGAGCCAAAGGCATTATTTTACGTCGTGCATTGTAATTCAAGTGTTTACCATTCCCCGGCGCTCTCCGGAAAAACACGCCATTGAACATCGTGTTTCGTTTGGGAGCGCTCCCTTTTGTCGGATGACAAATCTCAGCAGACGAAACTCAAGCGACCCCTTTTTGACTAAAACCCGAGCGAGGACGTGCCGTGCGCTCGTGCGGCTGTGTACCGCTCGCTCGCGCATCCGATTGGCGGCGGCGGTGAAGAGACGGCGGTGTGGCGGCTGGGGACGGCCGGGCTAAGTGGGGGGGGGGGGGGGTTCCTTTGTGTTCGCATCGGGGGACCTGACCTGCATTGAACTGCTCTGCCAAATAGAAAATAACAATAGCCCAAGGCTTTATGCAGACCTTCATTCTTGTGTAAATAGGACGCCAAATGTCTGCTGCAGATGCTTTCTGCGTAATGGGATGGAAGTGGCATCAAGCGCTGTTTGTTTCTGGACTGTGGGCTGCGAATGCAACGCGTGCTTACGAGGGCAGGCTTTGGCAATTGTTTGTGATTTTAGTTTTTTTGCAGTGCAGCATCTTTACAGTTAATTTTACCGATTTACAGGCATTGCATTTTGCTATTCATGAACCAACTGCTGTCAACAACAATACCATGGCAACAGTATTGCGGGTATTGTAAAAATATAAATCTAAGCACAGCGATCGTACAGATCAGGATGTATTCAACGTATTAAACCTGACCTTAAATTGCCAATTTATGAAAAGCAGAAAAGAATGAATAACTTAACGGTGGGTTTCTCGTTTGGGTTTACTCTTCTCCGACTCCTCCCTCCATTATCCACAAAGACTCGTGGCCTAGTGCCGGAGTAGAAGGAGTCTGATCAAACGTAATAATGACAAGCTTGACGGGAGAGAACAAACACACCTGATGTCTGCGAAACTAAAGGAGGTGGCAGGAATATCTTGAGACGAGAAACAAGCGAAGGAAATATAAAGGCGAAGAATGGGGAGATATTGACAGAGCCAGAGGAGATGCGATGTAGATTGAAGGGGAGTGCATTGAGACACGTTACGATAAGGAAGGCCAAGCGTGGAGGTTTAGAGGAAGATGTAGAAGCTGATACAAACGGGCCTGACACTTTAGACAGCCAAACAACAGCAACCATCAAGGACAATAAGAAACAGCAAGGCTGAGTATATAGATGGGGTAGCTGTAGAGTCTCTGAAAATCCTTGGGACAAGGCAGCAAAATTACTCATTGGTATCTGCAAAAGCATGTACGAGCAAGTTGAATGATCAGAACATTTGACAAAAAAGAGTCATGGTGCTATTGCAAGAGAATCCGAATGCATTGGAGTCTGCCGCCCACCTTGAATTTGCTTTGTTCCTCATCAGTCCTCTTCCTCTATTGATCCTGTCTCTCTGTATAATTCACAGAGAGACAAATAATTCGACTCCTTCACGATTCTCAGCCATCTCTTCCGTCACCATAATTATTGCAATTAACTAAAACGTGTCTGCTGCTTTTAGGACATTTGCGCTTAATTGATTGAATGCATGAAAATGCACTTCTCCCCCCTATTCTCACCTCGCTGATGCCAACGATGTCCCAGCTTATTTCCGAGTTCATGCTCCAGTTCGTCGAGCTTTTATTCTTTCAGATAGAGCCCTGTGGGTCGTACGTCGCAATTTCGTCAACTCGACGTGTCCCTTTCGCACCCAGCGGGTTCCTTTACACTCGACGAGTGTGCAAACATTTGAAATTATCTACCGCCTCTTATGATTGCACGGTGGATTGCTTCACTATTCTGGCAAATTGCCCGATGATGCTGGATGTAATTACCAGCGAAACGTCGTACTACTCAAGTTGTAAATGTTGTCGATTTACTCTCCAACACTCCGGTGGGCTGAAGTAGTAACTAATTGGCGCGTTGTTTACGTGACAAACCTTACTGGCTGTGTCGGGTGGTGGAGGATTACGACACATTTATACTTACGCAATCTAACCCAGACACCTTTTTTATGAATAATATTGGTCGTGAAAGCCTGCGTGTTGAACGGTGTGTACGTGTGTTTTTACAAGGAGTCGAGGTGTCTAAACGTGTTTGTCTGGAACCTTTAATTTCAGGGCCGTCTCATCACAACGAGCTCACCTTCCAGCCGCCAATCTCTGCACACCCGGGTGAGGGCTTGTGCCTGCATCGATACATCGATTGATATGTTGAGACGAGGGCCTTCTTAATCCCTATCGTAAAAACCACATGGGAGCCCTTGTTGCAAGCGGTGTGTGGTGTGAAGCCGTTCCGTTGCTTTGCCTTGGCGAGGGTTTGGCGCTGCGTCTGTTTTACAAGCAACGGTCCAGGAAATTTACAAATAATAAATGCTTATGGAAATTCATGTTTATACAGTTTTTTTATAAATGTGTAAATATTACAGACACATCAAGCAGTCGCGTCTGGTGAGGTACGGTCTGGGTACTTCGACCTCTTCCAAGACATCTGACCAGTGTGGAAGAGTAGGCCAAATACCCTCCTAGTTGGCGGCAGAGGGGGGCCCTCCCGCCAGCATTGGCGTCAAATATCGAGCACACGGCTTCACCTTTACAGACATTCGGTGTCACTTTTTGTTTACAATCAATTGAACGTGTTGTTGCTGTGATTCTGCTTAAAGTTCGTGGACACTCAAAAGATTCCCAGTTTGAATGATTGAATGCATGAAAATGTCATCCCGACCGGGCTTAAATTTGTAAATATATACAGATGGAAGGCGTAGTGGCCATGCCCTTATCATGTGAAAGGTCACAGGTACGACACAGCGCTGGGTGCATTGATGCAAAAAACGAACAGAGCACAGTAACTTCGTGTTTGCGAGATGCTCAATTGATGGCTATGTTTGGCTATTTCACCGTGAAGGCACATGGGGGAGTGAGGGTGAGCACTGCTCCGCTGCAGGCTGGATTTGTGCAGCTGCAGCCTGGAATTGTGCAGGCCTGAGGTTATCCACACACGTCCAGGCACCATACGGTGTATGAGGTGTGACACATAACGCCGTGCCAAGGGGTCTGGTGTGAACATCGCCCACTGGGTATTTTGCAATACCGGATGTGGATTCTGAGTTATCCCGTCGCGTGTGGGTTTTTGTCAGGCGGCCAAGGACGTAGCAGAATAGCCCAAACGGGACTCTTTGAGGTGTCCCTTGAATAAACAAATGACCCGCCACCAATCTCAATTGGAAGTTACCTTGCATGCATTTGAACTCTGTGCAACGTCAAGCCCGTGTATTGTTTGCATTGAACACCTTCAGCGGGGCCAGAGTTCTGGTGTTCCATCGCCTACTTTGAAATGGACGTGCAAGTGGGGGAGACCTTCAAGGTGCCCTCCAGCTGCCCCGTGGTGACGGTGGACGGCTACGTGGACCCGTCGGGAGGAGACCGCTTCTGCCTGGGCCAGCTGTCCAACGTCCACCGTACCGATGCCAGCGAGAGAGCGAGGTGAGCGTGCGTGCGTTCACCTATGCTCTAACGCTGCCATGGCGAATGGTTATAGGGAAACCGCTGCTTGTATTACCGGTGATGTCAGAGCCAGGGAAATAAAACGTGTATACCGGTGGATTAAAACTTTCATTGTAAAAAAAGAAAAATCCTCTGTTGGTGAGAGCCATTCTCTCTACCCTTGGGGGATGATGTGCTGAGAAAACCTCTGACCTGGATTTGAACTCGCAACTTGTGTGTGGCTCTACCAGCATTGCCTCCTCGCCAAATAAACACTCGCGTGAGCCATGAAAGTCAGGTTGTAATCACATGTTGACAAATATTTTTCAACGAAACTAACAGCCCCACACATTTTTCTTGGTTCTTTCGGTAAAGTCACGTAGAAGGGAAATAATAAAATAATAAAAATTAAACAATACAATAAAATTCTCACGACGTTTCGGCCACAACGCAAGCAGGACGCTCTCTTTCCGACAGCTCTGTTTCTTCACCTGAGGACGGCTGCTTGCGTTGTGGTCGAAACGTCGTGAGAATTACTTTTTTTAATGTTTTTTTTTTTATCTTATTATTTCCCTTCTACGTGACTTTACCGAAAGAACCAAGAATATGAATCCCTACAGTCACGAAAGCTTTAAATCGAAAGCCCACTCATTCTTTCGACTTCTCCCTCCCCCGCCAGCCAACGAGCTAGCCACACTTTTTTCTCATTGCGTATGATATAATAGTATGATAGCGTATCCCACGCATTTGCTAGGGATACATGGCCAGGGTGGAGGATGGGTGGGAGGGGAGGCGTCAGCATGAACCCTGCCCCTACGCTGTAGGATGCGAGTGACCTCATCACGTGGAAGTGCGTGGTATGCATGAAAGTTTAACTTCTTTCGCACCGTACGTAGCCATCCGTGCTAATCGGTTGCGGGGAAAGGTGCGGGGGAAGGACAACAAACTAAACATGAAAAGCAGTTCTAAAGAACTGCTAAGGAAACTACTTGTTGCGGTGATGTCACCACCGCACACGCGCGCTCATCTGTCCACAAGTCAGGCAGCCAGGAAGCCAGTCAGCCAGCAAAACTACTTTCTAAAATATTATGATTAGAATTATTCGTTTCTTTTAATCTCCATATTTAAATGTCCTATACACAAACCTAACCAACTAGATGAAGTGGTGAATCCTCTGATATAACCCAGACGCGCACCCCCTATTGTGGCCTCCCTCCCCTACTCTACCCTTCCCCTAACCCAGGGGTGGGGAAACTTTTTTCTGCCAAGGGCCATTTGGATATTTATAACATCATTCGCGGGCCATACAAAATTATCAACTAAAAAATTAGCCTGTTATATTTGGTCAAACATTTAATTAACTCACCCCTAATGTGATGGCTGGAACTGCTTCTCTTTGGTGAGGCGTGTGATGTTAGCTGGTATTGATGATGTTGCTACTCGCAACTGATTTTCCAGGTTTGCTCCTAGATTCATTGAATTTCGAGTCCCGCCTGCGGTTACCTTGGCAGGGCCAGACCAAATGATTTCGCGGGCCTTATACGGGAATATTGTTACTCATAAAGGAAGGCCCTCTCTTTTTTTTCCCTGTGTCACCGGTTATGGAATGTTCTCTTGTATTGATTTTCCTATTTTCTTGAATGAACGAGATGAGCACGTTAATCGTCTCGACTAGATTGGCTTAAAGTTCTGGGTTACGGAAGAGAAAGCTTACGAAAATCAAACATTTGATGCCAGTTAAGTTTGCAAAGACACTTTTTTTCAGATGGATTTAAATAAAATTAAGATCAAACATTTGTCAGTAGTAACCAAGAGTGACGTGGAGACCTGCTAATTTTCACTGTGTACTCTCTAAACCTTTGTACTTGTTCATCTGACACCATCATAATACAAACCTCTCATGTAACGTACTGAAAACGGCCATGACCTTTGAAGAATGTACACATTTTGATTGTAACGTCTCGACATTTTACGTGGCAGAATAATTTACCAGAGAGATTGATGCGATAACAAGGGATTACGATTATTATTGTAATTATTACAATTATTTAGACCCAGGACAGCTTCACTTAATCTCAGTTGGAGCCAACGATTGCTATTTATATTTGTAATTTATTGGTAATTTTTCAAATTTAGGAATATTTGGACCTTGACACTGGCACGCAACGGCCTCCTGTATCGGATCTCTCATCATCTGGTTCGAACCGCGAACCTCTCAACGGCGAACACGCTGCCACGTCACCGCGCCATGAGATCGTAGTTGCTATGGGCACATTTCCTATGACACCCTGGGCTATGTATTGAGCGATATAAATGCACCATTGAAAAAAAATTCGGCTTTGCCTTCTTCCGAATGCTTTCTGTTATCTTCTTATATGTGGATGATGGGAAGAGCTTAGCCTCAGCCGCCATAAATACACGAGAGGCCCACAGATCAGATGATGTTTCACTGCTTGCACAGAGCGCATGCATTTGGTTTGCGTACAAACTGACGTGGGTGACACTGGCAGGTTGCACATCGGCAAGGGCGTTCAGCTGGAGTGCCGCGGCGAGGGCGACGTGTGGGTGCGCTGCCTCAGCGATCACGCCGTCTTCGTGCAGAGCTACTACCTGGACCGCGAGGCAGGCCGCGCGCCGGGAGACGCGGTGCACAAGATTTACCCCGGCGCCTACATCAAGGTACGGCGGCGGGCGTGACGCGTCACCTTGACTCCTCTACGCAAGGCTGAAACGGGAGGATCTGTTTGCAATTCTGGCACCGCCCGCTGCGTGCGAGCGTTTCCGTGTCTTGGACGTTCCGCTGTGCCCGCCAGGTGTTCGACCTTCGCCAGTGCCACCGGCAGATGCAGCAGCAGGCGGCCACGGCGCAGGCGGCTGCAGCGGCGCAGGCTGCGGCGGTGGCCGGAAACATCCCCGGGCCGGGCTCCGTTGGGGGCATCGCTCCTGCCATCAGTAAGCGGCAGCTGCCATCTTCGTCGGCAACGCAGCATTGTCTATGCGAACGTTGGTGGTAGTAGAGATGACTTCCTCGCCTGGTATACAGGAGGTCGTGGGTTTGATCCCGACCCTGATGTCCGCATATTTCCAGTTTGCATGTCTCTCTTTTCCCGTAGTCGCGTGGATTTTTCTCAGGGCCCTCTGGGTTTTCCCCTCCACATTTAAAAACATGCGTTTACAGTATTTGGCTGCTAGAAATGTCTGCATGATATGCCACTTTGTTGAGCTATCTTTTGTGGTCAATTTGCTTTTGAAAAAAGGAATATAGCTCGGTGAGCCTCACCCGGTAAAACATAAAGTTATAGCAGAAATAGCCTTTTTGTTGTTACACGTTATGCTCGTATGCATTCGTGTACAGTACACAGACAGGTGTGGGAAGCTACTCATCTGGTCGGCGTCCTAAACCATGGTGAAAATCCCACTGCCATCTCAGAAAAATGTAATAAAGTCCCTTGCTAAACAAATTACTTGGAGCGATAATGGGTCCAATAAACTCACGATTATGAGCTTCAAACTCCATTCGGGAGGGGATAGTGGGTGACTTGGCGGCCCATCATTATTCTGGGGACAATAAAATGAGTACCACTTTGTTGGAAACCAACAGTGATTGCCCCTTTGGAGAACCTGGCCGATGTCATAGAAATTAGGTATTTACATTGCTTGTGCTCTTTTTTGCTGTAACTGGGAGGAGATTTGGACTTTTGTATGCACTTGTTGCCGATATCAGCCACTAGGTTGTGCTCGTCACTCATGATGCTTCATCTGTGATGATTATGGCTCAGAATTGTTAGGTTCAATGGGCCCTCACGTCTCTGACATATCACCAACTCATGATGATAGAGCAGAAGCCACTTTGCCAAACTGGTTAGCCTCCACCCTCCCTCACATAATATGGTAATATGATGGATCGTACGATGATCACTGTATCGGTTTTATTGTTGTTGCAAAATTTCATTATTTGGTATCATCGTCGCTTTTTTTCATATTTTATTTTCTCACAAAACATGTATGCAATAGAAATGGCACAAAAATCTAAACGGAGCGAAATGGCTGTTACCAATTACACTAGTGCTTCGTAAAAAATAATCTTCCAGAATAATTGACAGCACGATGGTTACGTGACACCACGTCATTCGTTTCATTATTCCTCACGCAACTGACAGAGGCGTGCCGCCCCCCCCCCCCCCTTCCCAGGCCTGTCGGCGGCAGCGGGCATCGGGGTGGACGACCTTCGCCGGCTCTGCATCCTGCGTCTCAGCTTCGTCAAGGGCTGGGGTCCCGACTACCCGCGGCAGAGCATCAAGCAGACTCCGTGCTGGATCGAGATCCACCTGCACCGCGCGCTGCAGTTGCTGGACCAGGTGCTGCACACCATGCCCATGGCCGACCCGACCCCGCTCGACTAAGAGCTCGCGGGCGGCGCCGGCACGGCACGCGGCAGCGTGGGCGACTCCTCGCGTACCGCCCGAGCCGACGGGCCACGTCCCAATGAGCCGCGTCATCGTCCAATGTGGCGCCGCGGTGGCGGGCGCCCTGAAGGATTCATCACTCGCCTGTCTTCTGCGGAGAAGGGAACGTTTTGGTTTCTTTCGCAGACGAGGAACACGTGAAATATGACGCTACGAATGATTGTGGTGCAACGCAGCGCACACTAAACCGTGTATGAACCCGTCGACTTAAACACGAGGTGTCACTTTTCTTAACCACACACTCCCCCCACCCTTCTGTATTTGACTTTATTAACCACGCTCGATGAGGGGAGACCCTACGCGCCGCGGGTAAGGGAGCATTATTGATGACGAAAGTGATTGTTCACAGAAGGACAGGGTTATCGTGTTGAGTGCCAGAGGGGGGAGTGGGTGGGGGGAGTGGTGCAGAAGCAGTGCAGCAGGATGTAGGGAGACACAGCCACAGGGCTCTGTGCTGCCTTCCACGGGCACCCTCGGTTGAAACATCGCCCAGCACTCGTGCTGGGTGATGCATGTGCTGTGTGGTGTGGTTTCACAAGAGTCTTGCTTTGTATACAAACGCTGCAACACATCATATAGAGCAGAATAACCATTCGCCATTGTCGTGGAGAATATAAAGAACAAAGTAAATAAGCATATATTTGTCCCTCCGTGTAAAATATATTTTTTTACATATCCCATCACAAGCAAACTGGACCGCTTTCAACATTCACCGTCTCATCAGCAGCCCAGTCAGGCTCATGTATGTTGAGTTTCATTTGCACCATACGTAGCCCACCGTGCTGATCGGAGGTGCTGCTGAATTTCCATTTGTGCGCAAAGATCCTCTGTTAGAGATATGTCTTAAATACAGGAAAATTGTTGAGTTTTTATTTAAATAAGAAATTACACGAAATAATCATGAGCAGCGTGGAGAATATAAGAAGGGACAGAAATGTGAAGGAGGCACATTGCTTGTTTCGTTGCTCGTATTTTCGACAACGATGCAAATTATTATTTAGTGTTAATGATGGATCACACTGGGATTGCTGCTGTATTACACATAACGCAATACATTCTACACAACACTGTGCAATGCTGAACCACGACTCCACTATATCACACTTGAATCCAATTAAAGCGCACCGCTCTGTAACGGCTCCCCGTCGTCGTTCACAGAGGCGCGACGTTCAGCTCCGTTTTCATCTCCGTTCCATTCACCCCGTTCAGCTTTTGCACCCGGGGAAGCAGAGCTGTTTGAAAACGTTCTCCTTGCATCTTCACGTATCCACCGCGTCGTGCGAGGTCGCAGCCCGTCGTAGCGTTCCGCAGTGGCTCTCAACAGCTGCTGCACGGCTCAGTGGGCCCCCCTCTGCTCCAGCCTCGTCTCTCTGTGGCCGCGTGAGGCAGCGAACGGCCCTGCCGTGCGGTGAAGAGCAACAGATGTGTTTATTGCAGCGTCCGGATTTCCAGCTCGTTATATATTTTGACACTTTGCGCCTTTTTTTTATATTGGAATACATTTAGTTTCTTTGCCATCCTGACACGTCAGCTATGAATGTCTTTTCATGGTACAAGGTATTATTGCAGATGTCGCGATGCTATGGAAGGCAGTGCCCGTTAGCAATGTGAATTCTAACCAACGCAACGAAGCTGTTAAAGAGGTTTTTTTTCAGACATCCAGCATCTCCAGGAAGTGTGGCGGATATGGGAGTCGCACCGAAGTGTCTTCTACTTGTGGCCAGCGGAAACATTCGGGGCCCTTGGCACTCGCTTGATTTGAACCACTGCGGTGGCTGCATCACTAAGTTTACCACTCCAGGCGATTTATAATAAATATCCATCCAATTATGCGCGAAGATATACGTTGGTCTCACGTCACGTGTGCTGATCGTGGGGAATGTAAAAGGCACTGCACATCCTCGTGCAATGCGAGTGTTTTATATGTTCACCGAAAAGGTCTTCGACGACACCGAGGTTGCACGCGTCCCAGAATTGTGTAGCGAGTGCCGTACGTCCACGTGCGGTATTAATATATCTCCCGTTCGTGAACTGTACAGCAACACACTACATGTCACGGTTGGGCACGAAACTGTACTGGAGCATAAGGTCGCTCCTTTTTAGCGCAGATTGAGCCACGGGTGTTTGGCTTGTGAATGAGTGCATTGCCGGGCATTTGCCTTCACACACGAGGTGCCTCTGTGCCAGAGGTCGCAAACGGGTTTTGAGTCCTTACCCGTACCTGGCCGCACCAGGGTCGCAAATGGGTACCCGGCCGGGTACGGGTAGCCGGGTACGGGTAGAGTACCCCTACCCGTACCCGTACCCTACCCGTACCCTACCCGTACCCTACCCGTACCCTACCCGAAATGAGTGACAAACGGTTACTCACCAGTGACTCACGGCCTACCCGTACCCGGCCGCACCAGGGTCGCAAATGGGTACCCGTACCTGTATCCGGCCGGGTACGGGTAGCCGGGTATCGGGTAGGGTACGGGTATCGGGTACCCGATTGCGACCTCTGCTCTGTGCTTGCATTTATGGCACCGGGCATACAGCTCTCACCCTGTCACCGGCATCTTGTCGATGTTAAATAGTTGTCATCTGCCATAGACACTCTCCGAAAGGATCCCACAGCGACGAATCTGTCTCTGGCAGCATTAATATTGGTGTGTACATTAAGAACATAAATGAGATGTTTTATGAGCAGTTTAAAATGGGCCGATTCTTCCCATTCGTGACTGGGAACAGCCCCAGAATGCATCTACAGGCCGGAATGCACCCATACAACCCATACCGTGCCCCTGCCGCTCCAACTCTGCACCCCTTCGTGGTCCACCTCGGGATGGCATCCCTCTACTAGGTAGCTCGGGGTGAGAACTCAAGAGACCAGGATGAGTGATGTGCAAGAGTGACCTGGGTAGAAATGTAGCTGTGGCCAGGGGGTGGGTGGTAGTGCAAGGTAAAATCTATTGGTTTTTATATTTCGTTTAAGCAAACTTCAAATGTATATACTATGTTGAACTTATTTTGTATCGTACGTAGCTAACCGCGCTAATCAGAGGCGCGGGGGAAGGACAATAAACTGAAAATTCTAGATTTGAAGCTTTCGTGACTGCAAGGAATCATATTCTTAGGATGTTTCGGTAAAGTCACGTAGGTAAAACATCAAAATTTAATGAAAATAAAATAAAACAAAAATCACGACGTTTCGGAGGCAACACAAGTCTCCGTCATCAGGTGGGACCGTCACAGCCGAATTAGCTGCATCAAGTGAGGCAATGATTCAAGAAGTAATCCCTTATAAGCAAGTTGAAGGGGGGGGGAGCTCATCAGAATGTGGTAGCCAATGAATGGAACGTATCGGGAGGGAGGGGGGCGGGGCTCTGAAAACACAAAAAGCAGCTCCAAAGGCAATAATGTAATGGTCGGTTAGGTTCGCATAAATTGTATAAAAAGCCTTCATTTTATATTTCTTTGTCTTGTCGTTTGTAAACTTAACACAACCCAGCGGAAGAACCAATCGAGTGACGTCATAGCCGCTGATGGTGGACGCAGTGTCACCGCGTCATACCGTTTATTTGTCTTGACTGACAAAACGTGACGAAAATAATGATTCACCACATCTGTGGCCCCGGCATAGCCCAGAGGCAGATTCAGATGTCTCGAGGCCAAGCTGTATCAGGGTTCAGTTCTGGGTGAGGCCCAGCAAATCACCAGTGGGAAAGAAAGAAAAAACCCTTACCGTGAGGTCTCCCCCGTGCTGGCGCGGCTCGAATGTGCCAGTGGAAACGTGGCATTGGATGAACGGGCACTGCTCCTCGCGGTGGGGTGGGGGGAGTGAGGCTCACTTCGCGGTGACACCCGCCGTGCTCCCGCTCCCTATGCACGGGCACGACACATTTGGGCTGCCGTGAAAGGTGTTCAACTCCACCTAACGGATTTGCTTTTATTCTCAACGATAACGAGTTCGTGTTTTGCCTATCGCAGTTGTGCGCACAGCGCAGTAGCGCGCTATCCCACTTTTTTTAATATAAAGAGGCAGTTGAGTACAGCCATGTGCGTTTCAATTCAGGGAATTCAATGTTGTTTGCAGGAGTGGGGGGAGGGGCCGATTATTGTCGCGTTGATTCTCAACAGAGTAAACTCGCGGGTGCATTTTACAATGTGGAACGTTTGACCACGACGGTGGAGTCGCTACCCCCGCGACCAAATTCACTTCGGAAAAGCGGGACGATTATTGATCGATTGACCACGACGCCGACAGAAAGCAATGTCCTACTCTCGCATATGAACCTTGCAGGATATATTTACCGGCCACTGTTTTTTTGATGGTTAACGCACCGGGGGCAACCGCGTACCTCCGCGATGAAGCGGCCAACGTGCTACCGCTCGCCGGCCGCATCACTGCCGCTCCCCCCACACCCCCACGTGGCATGACAATTTAAATCACAAAGGGAATAGCGAATGCAAGTTTATATGACCCGCCGTCGTAGCCAGTCGTGTTAGGCATTGAACAGTGTATATGATTTCGAGGCAGGATTTATGAGGAA
This sequence comes from Lampetra planeri, assembly GCF_965212315.1. NCBI lineage: Eukaryota > Metazoa > Chordata > Hyperoartia > Petromyzontiformes > Petromyzontidae > Lampetra > Lampetra planeri. Next base: position 1,149,862 of record NC_136145.1, on the reverse strand, counting down.
TGTTTTATGTTTTGGTGAACGTGCCAACTGTTACTTGTCCAAGTCGGTGCCGAGCGTTGAATTATAATCGGCTATCCTTCATGATGTGAATACATTGAACTGTATTATATACCGCAATGAATTGGAAAATGTACCCTACGCTACACACTGCACATCTGCATCCATGCTCACCACACGAGATCGAACCACAGACGTCATGTTACCAAAGTACGTCTACACCAGACCCTACTAAACTGTTTCTGCGTTGCGTTCTATCCCAGGCATTGCAACACCACCTATTTCACAAGTTCACGAAAAAAATGCCTTCAATTGCCTGGAATAATGTTCCCTTTTAACTGATCGGAGGCATGCACACTCATCTGTGAGCATGGCCGTGTATGGTGGGTGATGTGCAGCCTTGGAGTGGAGGCAAGTACAACCTGACAACCCTCTAGAGATCTGAAAATTGGATTTAAAATGACATTTTACAACTGGGAACAAGAGAATGCAGACGAACAGTGTCAATGTCATATCAAAGGTGGTTTCCTTTGATGTGATATTTTTATTATTATTAATATGCAGAGGGAATACAATTCACTCAGAATCTTCTATCAGAACCTGTATTTCGACTGGAGGAATCCGATGAGTTATAAGAACCTCTCTTTCACAGATGTCCAGTAGGTGCAGAACCACGAATGCAGAACCCAGTGCAGTTCCATCTAATGGAAATCATGGTGTACAAATGTACCAGTGTTGCATACACCCAATTGTACAATAACGGTAAAACACAAGTAGTGGAGTCAAGCAAGCTATATTTACACTTGTGAAGCATAAACCACATGTTCGGAACGGGTGCGGAAGTTCGTCCACATTTTTACATTTTAGTTTAACACGTAGGCTTTACATTTTACCCGACTCTACCGTACAGCCACATGCGTTGCATGCACGGAATAATAAAACGCGGTGGCGCGAAATGGAATACAAGGTCACAAATGTTACGAAATGTTTTTGTTATCTCGGTTCCGCATGGCTCCGAAGGCAGAGGACATACTCTTAAGAGCACTTGCACGTTTGTATCATCCAGATTGGACATGTCAGCAAATGGTGCATTGGTGAACTTGGGCAGTCACGTTATTATCCCAAAGGTCAATGAAAAAGTATTAACATTAAATCAGCTTGTAAAAAAAAGTGTTGTAAATTCGCCTTTAAACCGGAAATTGCATTGTTGACATAATCGACCTGAATGTTATGCAACGTTTTATAGGCTCAATACTTTGATGGACATTTTTTTCTATACGAGCACATAAGGGCTGATTTGAGTTTTCGTGTTTCCTAACGACTCGTGCGAGTTTGTTGCGTTTCTACATAATCTGAAGTCTGTACTTAACGTTCGCAGCATTACAACTATGTGTACGAAGTATTCAGTCTCAAGGCTAGTTCACATTGCTCATCACCGGTGTCAGGGCATCACACGAATTTTGACATAAGCCTTACTGTCTGAACGTGGTAGTGGGTTAGTATACATCAAATGCAGGAAGATCGTTGTGTCTGCAAAGTTGAGTTACAATACAACGAGCCTTGTTTCCCTCTGACCAAACACTGAACTGCAATTAATTTTCAGTCACAAGAACAAACAATGGAAAGTACTTTTTTTTAAACGGAGGGTGGAATCGATCCACCATATTTCAGTTTCACTTGTTGAAACCTTTCTTTGTAACGCTCCCATCTCTCGCGGGTGATCTGGCAATCGTTTGTATATTTCTGCGCAGCGTGCGCCGCTGTCGAATCCCCGAGGCAAAGGCAAATCGAAACCAACACGTGGACACGTTTTTTCACTTTCAGTGTCCAAATGATGAGGTGCGTGGCGTGTCCTGATAACCTCCGCGATGCGTGTTACTGAGAATAAACAAACTTTATAGCATCTGCTCATGGTCGTTGTCTTTTAAAGTGTGGCCTGTTGTACTAGAGATGCGTGTCGGATTCATCATAATAGGATTTCGGATGTGAATCTTTTTCGGATAACAAGATGTACTCGGTTTTAACACGTAGGCTTGCACGACCAATGTCCATAATAGTTTTTTTTAGTTAGGTGGGGAATTCTGGTTATCGCCTGTTGAAGCTGGTGGTAATTACCGGCGAAAACGTCAATCACATTCTAAATGTTGTGGGTTTACTCTCCAACACACCGGTGTGCTGTACTCGTAACGAATTGGCACCATACTAATTGGCTGTGTCGGGTGGTGGCGTGTTTAACGACACGTGATGTACTCATTTAAAATGTCTTAATGAGAAAAACAGCATGGGCCGATGCCACGCGACGGTCGTTTTTTTTGTCAGGAAAGGGGCACGTGCTCAGAAACATCCGGATCTTTGGTCCGAACTTCCTAATATGAATTCCTAAAAACAGGTTCAGATTTTTTCAGATGAATATACAAATCGGGAATTACATGCACGTTGCACATCTTTCTTAGCCGTACGTAGCCAACCGCGCTCATCCATGTATGATACAGAACAATGGCATCAAACGTGTCCACGTACTTTTGCATTCGTAATTACTTGGTGGTTAACTTTAAGAAGGCTTCCCCTGTAGCTACAAAGCAAATCCGTGGTGTGCTACTGTTCGGCAGTTAAAAATGTTTTGCCCAGGTCGTGTTGGTCTTGTACAAAAACCCTGCCAGAAAGGCCACTATAGGAAGACCCCCTGTAAGGGGGCACTTGTTGATGTTCAGCAGTCGAGTGTTCATTTTTGGATCACGTCGGGGATGGGAAATTTGAACGGAGCATTGTCTTGCAGGTTTTGTTAATGTCACTGTGTTGGCATCAATTGGTCTTTGCGCATGGTGAGAAATAAAACGACTTTGCAGTTCTATAGCGTACCTCGTGAAACTATGTAAATTATGTTACTCTCCGATTAAGATTTGTAATTGATCTCAAGCATGAGCTTTTATTCTTTTGAAACGTTTGAGTCAAAACTGGTTTGTTTTCCAATTGCGTAAAACGCCCAATTGTCCGAATAAAGGAGTTTGATTTTCTGTGGCAGTTCCGTGTTGGGAAGGTTATTGTTCTAACAATCCTGGACCAATGCTGATTTTTTGTTTTGAAGGAAATGAAACCTCTACACAAAAAGTGATGGTTGTGGCCTCCAAGTAGAAAGTGGGCATCGTCCTAGTGTTTGTAAAACTAATTTCTTTAGAACTGCTTTGTGTTTAGTTTATCCTTCCCCGCACCTCCAATTAGCACGGTTGGCTACCTACGGTACAAAATCAGTTCAACGTGCATACGTAACCCAGGAAATGCGTAGAAGTGGTTTTCATTCCACACTTGATAAATGTCCTGATGCATTGTGAAGTCACATCTCTCTTTGGAAGAGTGGATAGCAGCACATCCTGGGCTAACATGAGTGGCGAGCGATATTTGGGGCCATCCATTCAGTACGTACGCATGGAGGAGGGAGGGGGGTTAACCCAAATGCGTACGCTTGCGTATGAGGGTCTACTGACAGTGTACGCATAGGAAACGGAGGGGGGGTGAAGCCTCGATAATAATAATTTGTCTACATTGGCCTTCAAATTAGTTAGATAGTCCGGCGGTGGACTATCTGTTTGCTTAAACACATTAATATTATTCATCCTTGATCGTTTCTGCGTGTATTCAATATCGGCCGTTCTATAGGATTCGGTGGGGGGGTGGGTAAAAAGTCCGCGTGTGTCCAGGGAGGGGGGGAAGGGTCAAGTTTTGACAGATTTTTGCTACCTACTCAATGGATGGATAAAATTATGTTCCAGACGAATACAACTTGTTATTGCTAACTATATGATCAGCATAATTGAGATGTGATGTGTATATTACTACAGGGAAGATGTATTGTTTGAAGTTATTGTACTTATTGCAGGTATTATAAAGTTGTTTTTCGCGCAGATATGTGTGCAACTTTCTTACATTTATACAAACAAGGAACCGGAGATATTTTTTGGGGTATTTTAAATACTCTACATAGCAGTTTTAGTATCTTGCATGTAAAATGTTCATGATTCAATACACTAAATAAAACATGTTAAGAAGAACGATTGATTTCCAATTTGTACCATCGATGCAAGTGTAATGAGGGACAGAGTCTGTGTGTAGGGCTTCTCAATGCATTCTCTTTGGTTCTTTCGGTAAAGTCACGTAGGTATAAAATAAAATAAAACATTTTTTAAATAAAAAAAATTATTATTTTTATACCGACGTGACTTTACCGAAAGAACCAAAGAGTATGGAACATTGCAGTCACGAAAACTTAGAATCTAAACCTTCTCAATGCAGTTATGACCAAAGTGAACTCCATTGTGTGCAGGTTTCGCATGCTGTGCATGAAATAACAAAGTGGGAAGTTTCACGATCATTTGTCACATCCAAAGATCGGCCAAAATCGGCCACGTTTTTTTTCCATAGCTTCGTATTTCAATACAAGTTAATTTCTCTATTGTGTTTAAGCATAGTGTTCTATACATGAAATAAAAAGTGTGAAATTCGCAATCATATATTCACATGGCAAAATTGGCCAAATTTTCATAGGTTATTATTTCAATGAAAAGTTAAGTTCTCCATTGTGTTTGGGCTTATTATGCGATATATTAAATAAAGAAGTGGGAAATATAACGTGAAAAGATATCCATTAACTAACCTATATTAGCCATTGAACTTAGGTTATTATGGCTATTTGGCATATGAGGTAACTCCCGTCCCACGTTTCAACAAATCCCACATCAGTAAAATTATCAGCACGTGTTCTGGCCTTCAGTTGACCGTGCCTTGGTGGAGCGAGTGTCACAAATCATCAAAAACATCCGCACGTCCCCACAGTCCTCTCACCGGTGCTAGAGATAGGTCAGCCGCCTCCGCAAGGCAGAGAAAAATCCACGGACAATTATCTCCCCATTCCTGTTTAGAAATGTAGGGGATTGCCAGGCTAAAACAATGCGCTTACACGCTACGGGCAAAGGCAAATCCCTGTAGAAACAGCACTCTCATTTCTGTCTCCTCATGTACCATCTCACCGAGTGATGTCAAACCACTTAACTATTGTACCAATTACGCTTGGACAATGGTAGCGGCCCTGGCAGAACGCCCAATCTGAAGGTCAAGAGTTGAAACGACGGGGGAATAAGGTTCATCGCGTCCATCCCACCGCTGAATCAGAACCGCCAGCCGACATCGGCACTGCCCAACGCCCCCAAACCCACACTCGACGGTGGAGTCGGTCGGTGTCTCGGCCTCGCTGTGCGCTGCGTTGCACCACTATCCGAGTAGATAACCTTGCATTCAATGAACTTTCAGAGCCAGGGTGAACATCCGACTCCAACGTATTGAATGAATAGAACGAGGTAAAACTCATGGAAAAACACAGCACAAAATACAGCATCTGTTAATACTTGCAATATCAATACAATGAAAGAACACTGCAGCATAAAATTGTCTGAGATAACTTTATTCTGAATAATATGTCCTGGATGGACCAGGCACCTACATTAGCACTGAATAGCTATGCAACGAGAATAATCTACTGTCTTAAATAAGGTCACTTTGTGTAATCACCATACTGCAGCCCAAATGTACAGCACTGCAAGTAACACTGAACTGTGGATGAGATACTTCTTCGTCCTTGCTCTCAAGAACGCATTAAAGTTACATGGGCACAAATCTGGCTCGACTCATCCAACTACAAATAACATTCACAATAATGCAAGTGGCAGACTTCGTTGTAAACTAGGCCTCATATTTATCATAACAATTTAACAGCATTATAAAGGCATGTACAGCATTATAACAACAATCCTAACAGTATAACAGCATTCCTAGTATTATAAGAACATACACGAACTTGCAGACAATGCTTCTTAAAGTCCCACAATGAACAGATGCGCCCATCTTCACTGAGACGCTATTTGTGCCTCCATTTTGTACTCTTTGTAATGGCCGACACCCCTGCCTTGCCTCGTGGCTTCGACACCATTAACTCGTAACTTTCCGGTCACATTACCATCATATCAGGAAGATCCGGTATAAACACACCCCCATGTCTACCGTATAACAGAACATTTGGACACTAAATCGTGCAGTGGCCCACCGCCAGGCCTCCAGTGCGGCACATCCAACAACGTTTAACGTTGTATTAAGAATGCAAAACGTCAGGGATGCAGTGACAGTTGAGCTGCGCCACAGACTAACATCTGGAACGTGTCCTGTCGTCTCTTGTGCTCGATTTGGAAATAAAAGCTGCGTGCACAACTGCTTCTTCGCCACGTCGGGCGGGTGTTGGCCTCCTGGGCTTCATGCAGGCCGGGCCGAGCAACCGTTTCTGCTTCAGTGATCCTTATCCACGGCGGGCGGGTTCTTCCCTTTCGCCGAGAGGAAGGCAAGGGTCAGAGTTTACCGGCTAGGGTGGTGTCGGCAAGTCGCTCTACCCATCTACGGTGGTGGTGGGTAAGGGCACGCAGGATGATGGGTTTACATGCCACCGTACTCCGGGACTCCCCAAGTGAATAGTGGGAGTATGAATGCCAGCAAATTAATCCCACATATGCGGCCACTTGAAATGTATTTAAAATAGCCATGCGTACATACATCGGTACTTGATAATTATCAATCTGCATTTCGACAATATTGCATATAAAGAGTTCAACAATGCACTTCTGTTACGAATAGATTGCCTGCTAACTTTAAATGGATATTTCACATTCCCCAGGGCACGTGACCCAAATTGTACACTCAGATTGCTTCCGAACCGCTCCATTCCTTTGCCAATTTCCCCAAGCTCATTACCATAAACATGATGGGGATTTCATTACTGCAGGACAGATCCATCATGCCCGGCACTCGCCACGTTAGGGTTCGGTCAGTGATGAATGTTAAGTGCCAGGTAATGTCGCGTACGCCTCGAGACAATTACATTCGACCGTCCCCACCGGGACGTGTCGCTTTCGCACAGAGTGGAGCTTCCACCCGAATAGTGGTTGGATATCCCACACAGCGTGGTGTGTATGATACAACAGTGGTTGGATATCCCACACAGTGTGGTGTGTATGATACAACAGTGGGTGGATATCCCAGTGTCGTGTGTATGATACAATTGTAGGGGATGTCCGAGCCATCCTCACACACTTGCACCACAGACAATCTCCACACTCAACATAGTACACACCAACCACACGCATGGGAATGCACTCGACGGGGGTCAAGGGTTAAGGGAAACTGACGTCACACGGACTCGGCACGCGAGACAGATGTGGATTGAGGAGGGCAGAGATGGAGGGTTTAAAAGGGGCTGCGTGTTCGGGGTTGATTATGAGGAACGAGTGTGACTGTGGTTTGAAGAATAAAAAAGTGCTTAACCATACTCTTAGGTTTCTTCGGTAAAGTCACGTAGGTAAAAAATAAAATTAATAAAAGTAATAATATAAATAAATCGCGCCGTTTCGGAGGCAACACAAGTCTCCGAAACGTGTTTTATTATTGCTGAAGGTCCGGCTATGGGAGGTCGCTCCTTCTCGGCTTCTGCTCCCGTTGTCTGGAAATCTCTTGGATGCAAACTCCTCCGTGCAGTTTCAGCCTCTGCCCTTTTTCATGTTCATATGGCCACAATGTATGTCGTTTTAAAATGCTTTATTTTCCCCCGGCATAGACGCGGCTGCCATCTATGCCGGTTGTAATTTGCGTCGTGTGTACGATTCATTAACGCCTTCACCCCCAGGGCCGGATTAAGGTTCTTGTAATCCCTCGGCACTATTGATTCGGAGGCGGTCGGTGATAATTTTCTACAAATTGTTACCGCTGCTGCCCCACGTCACTACTACCGCCGCTGTCACTCCGCTCATTCAATGCGGGCTTCGTCCAGCCGCTGGAAAGATGTCGCGACTGATAGGTCCATTATTTGGTCTGTGCCCTAATTCGATGGGAGCGTGCTGTGGTACTGCAGATAAGCATATTTAATTTGAAATTATTTGTAAAAAACAAGGCAAGCCAAAAAATATTACAAGCGTAAATTTCTTCAACTCTTTTTTTTTACTATGATTATCATATCAGATGACGCAGCAGCTTTATAAGGATGCCGTTCATTTTCATCGATAACAAATTAAATGTTCTGACGGGACAACCGCATGGCGAGCGTCATATTGCTTGACTTTCGTTAAAGATTTGACTCTTATTTTCGGTGCAAATATGCCTCACTTCCAACGAGTCAATGACTTGTTACCACTGCAAAGAAATTGCAACGAGCAGCCAACTAATTGTGGCAAAAAATTATTTAAAACACTTCTAAAATACAAACTTTTGTCAAAATTATTGCATCTAAAAATGAGTTGCCATATTCCCCCAGTTTACCTTATATAGATATGGTCAAAGCCCAAATATCTGACAAGATGATCAACATATTTCCGAATGTTTACATTGCTGTAAGTATGTAGCTTGCCATCTTGGGAATGAATTGTGAAGGGGAGCGTTCTTTTTCGAGGCTAAAACTGTCCCCGATCAACCATCGGACAATGTCGCCTTTGTCTTTACTCGCACGACTCTATTGAGAATGTGCGAAAAACACCGTTTTGAAGATGTCCTTGCTAATTTTGCAATGAAAACAATCTCGAAAAGTTCCTCTCCGGTGTTAATTTCTCTCACCTTATGAAAAAAAAAAGATTGACATGACCCTGCCTCTTCGTGTATACACTGTTGCCATCCTTGCTATATTAATATATCTTGGTTATATTTTTTTATCATACAAACGAAAATACACGGTCACATCTTTTTTTCGTAGGCCATTAAGTTTTCGGAGGCCCTAGGCACAGTGCCTACTGAATACGGCCTCGCTCACCCTCATGGTGTGTCCTGGCGGCCCATCAGTTACTAGAGCAAAAGTGGAATGAGGCAAAAAGAACTCCAGCAAAGTGATAAAACAACCGCGCGACGCTCATCGTCCATCTTACCAACACGGGGGAAAAAAACACCTCGGCGTCCATGTCTCTTGCGGAAAGACAATTGCATATTCATTCTTTATTTGGATTTGTGGGGGTGTGTGGTGGGGGCGGTTTGCACGACAACACGTTTGTTTTAAAGCAACTTTTAAACAAAAAAACTAATTATAAATTTAGCACAAACCCCCCTCTCCCCGCCCCCGGTTCGCTCCGCGTTGCGTCTATGCCGCGCGCTCGTGAGCTGGAGATCGCCAATGGCCACGCGGGTCATGACTCCCGGCGTGGCCGGCATGGCAGGGCGACACGAACCCAACACGCTCGGGGTGCGGTCACTCCCTTTAACCGCAAATTTGATTTTTCCAAATATTTTTTGATTGAATCCACCCCGTGGTCACTCCCTTTAACTGCATATTTGATTTTTCCAAATATTGTTTTGATTGAATCCACCCCGTGGTCACTCCCTTTAACCGCAAATTTGATTTTTCCAAATATTGTTTTGATTGAATCCACCCCGTGGTCACTCCCTTTAACTGCATATTTGATTTTTCCAAATATTTTTTGATTGAATCCACCCCGTGGTCACTCCCTTTAACCGCAAATTTGATTTTTCCAAATATTTTTTTATTGAATCCACCCCGTGGTCACTCCCTTTAACCGCAAATTTGATTTTTCCAAATATTTTTTGATTGAATCCACCCTCCGGTTACTCCCTTTAACCGCATATTAAATGTTTCCAAATGGTTTTTTTATTTAATCCACCCTGCGGTCACTCCCTTTAACCGCATATTCCATTTTTCCAAATTTTTGTTGTTTTAAATCCTTTAACAAGAAAAAACATGTTTATACAAGTTATTTAAAAACACTTACGTAAAGACTAATTCTATACATAGTATAACTTACAAAAAAAATGATAACAAAAAAAACGAAATATTTCATATGAAAAATCCGTTTCACTGCGTATAAAAAAACACAACAACACGCACGGCGATATTGGGAACGATCACGGCGGACCTCACGGTACGGCTTTGTACATGCACCTGGGGTGCACGCGGCGGTAGCGGCGCGACAACGTCGGAGGCGGTAACACCCAAAGCTGCTGGCAAATCCCAACCGTTAGCCTTTATGCAATGTAGCAAAGCACTCGTTGAACAACAACACCCACTGAATAATTATGTACATTTAACAATTTATAAAAACAACAACAACAATAACTGCTATCTACAAGCTTTAAAAATAAAAGTACAAGTATAAACGGGGCTTGAGTAGGAAGCAAAACACCTATTTATAAAATGTCCTCCGACGTATAAAGAAAGTTCACGGCATTATTCCCCATTTGCCGTCGCCCGGGCTTGCCTCCCCGGGGGCAGCCGGGGCAGGAGATCGGCCTGGCCCCAGGGGCAGGAGATCGGCCTGGCCCCAGGGGCAGGAGATCGGCCTGGCCCCAGGGCCCCGCTCGGCTCCTTCTTCCGTCGGCGCTCTGCCGCCGCAGCTCGACTTCCTCCCCCGTGGCCGATCGCCCGCGTGCCACCCCCCCAGCAGGGACGGAAGGCGTCTCTCGAAGGATCTCTCTGAAGACGCTGCTCTCTGAAGACGCTGCTCCGTCGCGCGCGCTACACGCACGCTTGTCGGCGTCGTGAACATCTTGCGGAGCGACGCGATTTCCCGAGTTTTCAAGATCTCCTGGAGAGCGGCGGCTTGCTTTATGGTTCCCAGAGCTATGAAAAACAACGCCGGAACGACGTGCAACGCAAACTATTAACGCGACTCTCGTTCGCTCGCCCAGAGATCCATTTGTAAAGAAATGGGTCAGATTCCCGCGGAGGTTATGGCGTTGAGGTCTTTCATGAGGCCCTCAAGGTTCGCCATCTCAGCGCTGAGGTCGTCTTCGTCGTCGTCGTCGTCGTGCCCGTAGGTCTGCAAGGAAGGAGGATCGCCACCAAAGCCACAGCGTGAGGCGGTTTACGGGTCTCATGGCAATGCCGATTCGCTGCCGTCGGGAGGAACGGGCGACTGGTTCGAGCAATGTGACTCACCAAGCCGGCTATCGTCATTGGCAGCAACAGCGAGAGACAGAGAGAGAGACAGAATCACGGGGAAGAGAGTGAGACAGACAAAAGGGGGCATGGAAAAAAGGGCGTTAAATAAATGTAGGATCAGACAAAAATAAAATAGGTAAACAATGTGAAAAGAGAGAGAGAGACGAGAGAACATGGTTAGAACATGCAGCCTCCACTGCACAGGTTCATGGATCGTAACAGTTTTGTTACCACAAGAAACTTTGATATATTAGCGATGCCAAACGGGAAGTGTGGGGGTGGGGGGAACGAGGCTCGAGATCACACGGCGCAGGAGCGAGCGCCAGAAGCAGGAGCGGAGGGTGCAGAAGCAGGAGAGAGCACCAGAAGCAGGAGCGGAGCGTGCACGGGCGTGAGAAGCAGCAGGAGGAGGATGAGGAGCAGCAGGGGAGATGATGGGGGCAGCTCAGTCCACAACAAGCAGTGCGCAAAGCAGCATAAAAAGATTTAGTTCAACGACAAAAAACGACTGCGTGCTGACGCATTGCCAAACCTTCCAAGAGATGGCAAAGCGGGGAGATTCGTTTTCTAACTGATGAAAATTAAATTTCTTGGCAATCATAAACCATTCCCAGGTACGGAGTTGTGGTGCCGCGGTTAGCGCACTGCGCAATGGAAACCCCCCCCCCCCCCCCCCCGTGAGCCGAGCTTGATTCCCAGTCGTGGCTAGCTGCAGTGTTGATATCTGAACGGGCCATGACCCAGCCCTGGCACTTGACCAATTTTCACTGACCAGCGTGGTGAAGCATGGTCAAGCAGCCCATGTCACTGACGTGGCATGGGGAGACCTTTATCCAATGTTTTGCTTTTATACTCCCATATTTACACGATCTAATCCAAAAGAAAAACCTATATTATGGATGATATTTGTCGCGAAAGCCTACGTGTTAAACTCCCAACTGTAATGTCCACTTGTTTGCTGCGGTCAGATTATTTGGCTGCTATAAATTTCCAGACATGTCAAGCCACTTCGTTGCGCTATCATTTGTGGCCAGGTCGCTTCTGAAATAGAAGCTAATAGCTCAGTGGGCTTTATTTGGTAAAATAAACATAGCTATATTTAGTGATTTCCTTATCTTTCCTATACTTTGCACTCCTATCGTATTTTCGTACAGTTTGTTGTTGTAACTTTCTGACCCGCTCCTACTGGACATCTGTGAAAAAAATATCTTTTTAGCCCATCGGATTCCTCCTGCAGTATGAATAAAGATTGAGATTCTGAGCCGCATGCGAATGGGTGGCCACTTCTAGCTCAGCCTGCAAATGCTCAGAGCGCACAGCAGCGCCGACCCACGGACTCTCCCCCTTCCCGCACCTCTCTCCAGGGCAATGTTCACCGCGGCTCAGCTCCGAATACTCTCGCCACGCCGCGAGCGGTCGTACGCAGGAAACATCCCCTGCGAAAGTTTGCTTCAACGCAAACTGGGACCCCGCGAGAGTTCACGACCCGGAGCGAGCGACGGCACGGCAAAAGTCTCGCCGTCGCTGCCGTACGACCACAGGGTTTAACCGCCGTTGGAGGATGTCACAATCGCTTTTATTTTATTTCACCAGGTGATGTCAACGAAGTGGCTTATCATGTGGACATTTATAGCAGCCAATTGATATAAACGCACATTGATTCTAAATGTGGAGGGAAAAACCGGAGGACCCGGAGAAAAACCCACGCGACCACGGGGAGACAGGCATGCAAACTCCAAATATACAGCAGGCATTAGGGTTGGGAGCGAACCCATGCACTCCTGTATACCAGGCTAGGTAGTTAACATTTCGCCACCGTAGTGCTCCACGATCTGTACGATCAGGCGTGTTGCCACCACGACAGATGTATCCCTCCCACTCGCCCCCAAACCCCCCCACTCGTGATGGGGTTCTCCGGACCCACGAGTGGTTTACATGGGGGTCATCTGCTCAGGGTCAGCGCTGGGGGTCAGCGGCAGTGTATGCCGAAACGAAACGCGCACGCGGAACCGCCCATGACGCGCACGCCGAGCGGGGCAAACGAACGCCACTCGACGGCGGTGCCAACAACGCGCCCGTTGCCACGGCCGTACGGGCCGTACGGGACGAGCGGCTCGCGTCGCGAAGCGGACGACAAAAGCGGGCGAAGCGAAGCGGCGGCGAAGCAGGGGGCGGCCGCAAGAGCAAAAAAAATTAGAGCGGCGAAAACGACGCGGCGGCGGCGCGCGGGAACTCACGCTGTCCGAGTCCTCGAAGGTCTGCGAGTCGTGGGCCGACGAGTCTGGGGCGCTGGGCAGGATCACGGGCAGCGGCACGCGCAGCCGTCCCAGGGTTCCGAGCGTCGCCACCTTTGGCGAGCCGCTCCCTGCAACGACGGGGAACGCGTCGCTGCTCACGGCTCTCGGCGTTCGGGGCTCAGAGCGGAGCGCTCTCCGCACGCGGATCGATCGCGGCTCAATGCAACACCCTTGGGATGCGTAGAGATTATAAATACGGGTGTACAAAATGACATTTACCGTGGAACTCCACTGACAATGTACAAGAGGAGGTCCCTTATACTGGAGGAATCCGATGAGCTATAAAGCTCTTTTTCACGGATGTCCAGTGGGGGCGGGTCAGAACGTTACGACAACAATTTCAGCTCGCACAGCATTTAATTTGTTTCTTTATTTTCAGAAATAAGTTGCGTTACTGGAACGAGACCGCTCTGACAGAGACTGGCAGTGGCAGAGGGCCTGGTTCAGGCACAGGACCCGACTGAGTGACACCACCAGGGACGAGTCTGAGATCCTCACAGCGGGCAGAAAACTACGTCGACTCAGTGAATGGCTCCCAGCAGGTGACGGGAGCGGGCCGTGTTGCACCTGCGTGGTGGGACAGAAGTGGGGGCCGTGTCTCACCTGTGTGGTGGGACAGGAGGGGGCTGTGTCCACCTGCGTGGTGGGACAGGAGGGGGCTGTCGGAGGGGCGTAGCGCCCCGTGGGCCGACACGAGGGGCACCGCGAAGCTACGCAGGGGCTGCGTGGGCCGCACGTGTGCCGTGGGCACGACGGGCCGCGGTTCCTCGTACTCTCCACTCGACGAGCCCTCCCCCGCCGGCGGGAGGGGGGGCAGCCCCCCGCTCCGCAGCTCCTCCACATCCACTCCCACGATCTCTGCTCGCGCCGAGGGGGGCCACGCGCGGGAGGGGTGGGTGCGACGGGCGTACGTCAGGAGAGCAGGACTCGGATTGGTCAGCCCCCCCCCCCGCTGCGTCGGACTCAAACGATGCAAACTCACTTACAATTATCGGTGGCTTCCCGGGCGCTGACTAATATCGTTGCTGTTATTCCGCTCGTTGGCTCAGGAAAAGCCTCGCTGAGCCTCGTTACTTTTTTTCCTGCCAAGTTTGCGATCCCAATTGATTCATGTTTCAGCATTGGGAATGTTTGGGCCTACACCAGGTCACGTGGTGTGGTGTTTGTAGCTGATTTAAGGTGTGCAGTTTGAGAAAACAAACTGCACACGGAAAGACGCCCGAGTCGGGCATCGAACCCAGGCTCTTTCCTGCTGCGAGGCACGACATGTGTTACCACTGCGCCACTCTGCCGCCCAAAAACACAATTTACAACGTGGGGGAATTTTGAAGGCAAAGAAAAAAAACAGTTTGTTGTGGATTCACGAATCTCAATTAACTTTCCTAGGGATATTTGAAAACAATTTGGCCGACGCTTTCACGGAGGTCTCCAAGTAAAACGGTATTTACAAGACTCTATTCACAGCACTGTACGGCACATTTGGATTGTACCGATTCGATGTTGCAAGTCCGATTTACGATAAGATTTACCGTAATTCCAAGCAAATTAGGGCGCTATATGAGGCGTCCGTGAAGCCACGAGAAACGTATGAGTGGTGAGGGCCTCTAGCAGTCACCACAAATAACAACACCATCATCAACATCAACAACATCAACAACATCAACAACATCAACAACATCATCAACATCAACAACATCATCAACATCAACAACATCAACAACATCAACAACATCATCAACATCAACAACATCAACAACATCAACACCATCATCAACATCAACAACATCAACATCAACACCATCATCAACATCATCAACATCAACAACATCAACCTCGGCCACCAACTGGCTGATGATGTCATGCCGGCCATGTTTGTCTCTTACTGGCAGCGGGAGCGATGATGACGTTTCATCGAGTAATAGCTCTCATGCGCGTGAGAGCCACAATCTCGCTTTGACCCCTCTTCACTTTGACTCACGATCCGTTTTCTCCCACGGCACGTTCGTGATCGCGCTACAACAAGCAGCCTTCTGGATTCACGAGAAATCTTAAGATCGTTTTGTGTACTCGGGCACTGATGCATTTTGTGAATGGTTTAGCGATACCGTAATTAAAGTAAAATTAATAGTGACAGTTGGCCGAAACACACCTCTGTGAAATGGAATGGTCGATTGCTCAAAGTGACCTCTATACACATTACGGGAAATAAGGGAAGACAACATAAAGCCTCTTGCAGATTTTCCATCTTAAGGGGCCACCCTCATGTACCACGCAAACACCACAACACAAAGATCCCACATATCCCCGTATAGCCTTAACAGACTGTTGGGGCAAGTGCTGTTCTCTGGACGCACCTATGAAGGCCGGCACGGTACACAAGGGGGTGGATGGCCAGCACCACGCCCGACCTCCTTTGTCTCCCCAGTGGTGATGATTTTACACACCACACCAGGTACTCATTTGAGGCTGAGTCTACGTAGGGGAGGCCCAGGACCGGTTCAGATAATCGTCACTGGTGTTGGCCGTGAGCGGGAATCCAACTCGGGTCGCCGGGTTCGTAGTGCAGCGCGCTAACCGCAACACCACCGCTCTCCGTACACCACAACAGAACAACAAAAAACACAACACGCAACACCACCACCACGAGTCACAGCGCTGCCCTCGTTATCGGCCTCTGCATGCTTCATACCATGCACGGAATGCAACACACACAACACACACAAACACGACGACCACAACACACAAACACGACGACAACACACGCGTGCGCCGCGCCCTCGCTGAGGAAGGCCTCACCGACGAGGTGGCTCCCTCGCTCCTGCGGGGCCCCGGGGGGGGAGCCCGGGTAGTGAGCGCCGTAGTGCGGCGGCTGGCAGGGGGGGTAGTGGTGGCGCAAGGGGGACGCCGGGGGGGACGGCACGGGGGGAGGGGCCGGGCTCGGCAGCAGCGCGGCCGAGTGGCTGAGGTGCGTGTGGTGGTGGTGGTGGTGCTGCTGCTGCTGGTGGTGGTGGTGGTGCGCTGTGAGGGGTTATCAAGTTGGGTCAATTTGACCGTTTGGGTAGTAGGCAACCAATTTTCGAAAGGGGCGTTATTGGTAAAATAATGCACGGTGTTTATACGTATTTGAAGAAGTAGGCGTTGGAAGATTTTGTGGTTTGAAAAGGGTGGCGGTGGAGTATGGATAAAATTAAAAGTAAAAACAGAAAAACATCCGCAGAGACAGAATGAGATGCACAGAGGGAAGGGGGCGAGGGACAGGGGGTGGGGAGAGAGAGAGAGCAGGAAAACACACATATTAATAAAACCAAACATCGACGTGATAAAAATAAAATCAGAAACACAAAGGTGCTCGCGACGATGGGATGGCAAGAAGAGTGGCGGTGTGGGAGTACGTACGCGCCGCGTGTTTGTGCTCGGAGGGCACGGCCAGTTTGAGGCGCATGGCTTGGCGCGCCGCTATCGAGCGCTCCAGAGACGACGAGATGCCGTCCTCGCCTCGCTTGCCTGCGCGAGGGGCACAACACGCGCCGCCCTCAGCCGGGGCCGCCACCGCCTCCACCGCCGCTTCCGGGCGGACCGGCGCCTCGAGGTCGTGCCCGCCCGCACGCCCGCACGCCCACGCGCGGTGACTCGGGACCCCGTCGCTAGCCGGAGACCCTCGCTACGGCCGCCGTCATCGGCGCGCTTGAGCGCAGCGGCACGTGGGCCGAGTGCCACGTGACCGCGTGACCCGCGCCGCGCCTCTGGACAGCCTCTCTGTGCGACGTAGCTCGCCGTGCGGCCGCTGCGTGCGACCCACGACGCTCGCTAATGGGGCGGCAGAACAAAGCTCCGCCCGCGCTCAAGACGAAGCGCATCCTTTGGCCGCGCCGAGTTACCGAAATAAAACCCGCGGTGCCGTCCTGCGGGGCCGACGCGAGCGGCGGCCTGCGCCCTCCGGGCCTTCGAACGTGCAGCCCCCGAAAGTGCGTGAAGCTCTCAGAAGGTGATGACTTAGAACTCGTTCCGTGAGACCATCCACATGAGAACCTGGTCTCATTATCACTGGTGGCTCCTCATATGTATCATCGTTATTCTTGTAAGTGGAGGCTCCCCATTTAAACCAGGGACCTCACCGGTCCACGCTGATTGTCTCCCGGCATTTATTGCAGTGGTTTGCGGTTTGAATCTCACGGGCCGGCCGTGACTAACACTGCGGGTGTGTGTCAACCGCAAAATACAAAGAAGAGCAGGGCCCGTTGGATGTTGGCCTCATCGTCCAAATTTGAGACATTACCTGCAAGTTACTTGAAACATCGGGAATACAAAACCAATCGTCAGTGCCAAGGGCTCCCGAGCCCCGACTCGGTGAGCGCTCCCCTCCGGCTACACGCGGCTAACCGGCTAGAATCTAAATCTACAATAAACAACAAATACACTGGGCCCCCCCCCCGGCCCCCCCCCCCCCCGCCATCCACTCGACCGCCTCCCCCACCGACGTCGTGCGCGGCGGCCACGGCGCTCGCAGGAGGCCGGGCCCCGGCGGGGGGCGGCTTCCGCACCTGAGTAGGAGCCCCTCTGGTGGTTGGTGTAGGCGTCGCCGCGCTCCACGTCCGGCCCGCCGCCGCCGCCGCACTGCAGAGCCGCCGAGTGCGGGTCGGCCGGGCCGGACGGGCCGGAGGGGCACGGCCCACCGCCGCCGCCGCCGGGCCCGCCGCCGACAGGGCCCCCGCCGGCGCCCGGGCCCTGGGCCTTGTCGAGCGGCTTGAGGGCCACGGTCTCGTGGTGGATCCACAGGTCCGGAGGCTTCAGGTCCTTGGGGCTGCCCTTGCGCTTGCCCGAACCGTTTGGAGACTTTGGCACGGCCCGCTTGCTGTGGAGGAGGAGGGGGGGGACGCGCGAGGGGGTGACGTCGCGTACCGCGGACACGGTGCGGCTTGGGATGGACGACACACCTCAAGACATTCCCTCCCCTCTCCACGTTCACGGCAAAATGTGGAGGCTACGTGGACGGTACAGGGGCAAGGTAGATTCAAATCAGAGCAAGGTGGTTAGACAGTAAGAGCCAGAAAGATCCGATAAGGGCTCAGTGATTACCCAGAAGAAGGCAGAGGGAGGAGGGGAGAGGGGGAGGAGGAGGGAGGGGAGGGATGGAGAGGGAGGGAGGGTCTGACTGGAGCCGTGGTTCTGCTGAGAAGAAGGGAGAGTGACGATGACGAGGTGGAGGGTGAGCACGAGGCCCTGGCTGCAGCCGTGAGTGCGTTGGGGCCCTCACCTCTTGACGGCGGCGGCCGAGCGTCGCGTGCACACCACGGCCACGACGATGGCGCAGATGACGGTGAGGCCGCCCACCGTCACGATCACGATGATGAGGAGGTTGTTGTCCAGCGCCGAGCCGCGGCTGCTCTGCAGGGGGTGCTGCTGCCCCGTGGGGCCGTCTGTGGGGCGGGGCGGGGGAGCGGGCGGGGTGGGGGGGCGCAGCGTCTCGATGACCAGCCTCAACAGACTGTCGGGGCAAGTGCTGTGTTCGCGAGTAGCACCCACGAAGGCCGAGGGGGTGGGTGGCCAGCACCACGCACGGCCGCCTTTGCCTCCCTAGTGGCGACGTATACACAGGTACTCATTTGAGGCTGAGTTGACCCAAGGCAGGGCCCAGGACCGGTTCACAAAATCGTCACCGGTGTTGCCCGTGAGCGGGCATCGAACTCGGGTCCACGGGGTTCACCGCGCAGCGCGCTAACCGCTGCACCACCGCTCCCCAATACACAGCAACGCACGCACAGCGGCACGCACAGCACACGGACTCAAACGCATCGCTCGCACGGCGCGCACACGGTCGCGACGGCGCAACGGCACCGCAGGTTTTTTTGCGCAGAGGAGAGGAGAAGAAGCGAGTTTACCATTAGAAGTGGCACGGTTTAGGAGACTGGGGCTCCCAGCCCAAGCGATGCCACTGCCTGGAGCGCCCCTGCCAGAAGCTGGTGCTATCAGCAGGGACATCCCGGGGGGGGGGGGGGCAGCAGGTCGAGGGGGGAGGGGAGGGTGGGCGGGGGGGCATCCGGGGTACGCGCAGGTGTGGCAGAGCAGGGGGGGCGAGAGGGGAGGGGGCGAGAAAGAGACGATGCCACCGCGTTAAAATGAAGCAAGTCTCCGTGTTAACACCGTGCCGTCAAGCTGCGGGGCTGGGGGGGTTGGGGGGGAGGCGGGGGGGGGGGGCAGGTGGGGGGGCGAAGTGGGGGGAGGTGGGGTGGCAAGCAAACGACACCAGCAGAGCCCAGAAGCAGCAGGTCCTCACCGCCGGTGGCCACGGGGGTTTGAGAGAGGCGCTCGGCCACCCGCGCGCGTCTCTCAAACCTTGTAAATGACGGCTCTGTCGTCATTTACAGATTCGGGACAGCGCAGAAACCCGCGCTGCTCACGTGGGGGAGATTCCCCTCCCTCTCCCGCCCCCCCCCCACTTCATAATGAGGAACACGCACCAGCCCATCCCTCCTGTGCGCATTATAGGGGTCCACGGCAGACGCTGCGGTCGTAGCCGCCCTGCCGTGACCCCAGATGTGACCCTTGGGCCCCCAGCCCGGCTGCATTCAAGCAGCGGGGCGCCGAGAGGAAGGCTGGAAGCCAGTCGGAGTCACGACGTGCGTGCGTGCGTGCGCGATAGAGAAGAGTGCGGCGGCCGCTGCTGCTGACCTCGCGGCGTGCGGAAGGTGACCGGCTCGCTCATGGGGCCCATGCCCTTGGAGTTGCGCGCCTGGATCTTGAAGAAGTAGAGCGTGTCGAGCGTGAGCTCCTGCACCTGGTGCGAGAGGCGGTCGCCCACCACGGGCTCGATCACCCAGTCGTGCAGCTCCGCGGACTTGTCAGTCGTGTAGTAGATGATGTAGCCTGCAACGTGCGGGTGGGGGGGGGGAGACACGGTCAGCGGTAGAAGACTCCGCCCACCCCCCCCCGGGGTCCCCGCGTCGTCGCGACCCAACAACGGTGGCCTCCGCGTGACCGTCGCTCCCCACCACAAGCCGATGGGAGAGGTGGAGATGTTCAAATCCCTTCAGATTCGGTTGCCAATGAGCAGCAAGTCAGCAGTTTGTATAATATCGCCATTGCACACATGTAACGGTATTATATAATATAACACCGTCACAAACACACCACGCTCGCCAGGGCCAGTGCGTCGCTGTCCCAGTTCACAGCGTGCGCCCGTTAAAGCGGCGACCGTGCCGACCCACGGGGGTCGGCGGGCCTGAGCCGAGCCCTGCACCGCGACCCCGACTTGCCTCCCTCCTGTGCCCTGGGACTCACCACCGCACGGCAGGGGACTCGCCGAGAGAGCAGCGTCGCTGGCGCGTGCGCTCGCCCAGGCCCGTCTCGCCCCGGGGGGGGCGCTGTCTGAAGCTCCACCCGTGCGGTGCGTTGCCGGCTCACCTGTGATTTTGCCGTTGGCTTCGGACGGAGGCTGCCAGTTCACGATGACGATGCGCGGCTTCCCTTCCTTGCTGATGATGGTGAGATCCTTCGGTGCGGACGTGGGCACTGGCATACAAATGAAAAGAAAGAACGGCTACATTTCGTACGGGAGGTGAGCGCGCTCGCCCCTCGCGGCCGCCCCCCCCCGGCCGCACCCCCCCCCCCCACTGCCCCCTAGTTGCAACCAGATTCCTCGGTGCGACGTACCGGCCTCCAGGGTGGTGCTCTGCGCAGTCATGCTCCAGGTGCTGGATCTGCGTCCGCGCGTCACCATCACGGAGAACTCGTAGAGGGTGCTCGCCTTCAGCCCCGTCACCAGGTAGCTCAGCGTCGTCGAATTTGCCATCTGCGGCGGCAGCACGCGCACAAAGACAAAGATCCCCCGTGGAGCCTTCGCAGAATGTTGGGGCGAGTGCTGTTAGCTCAACAAAGAGGCTTATCATCATGTGGAAGTGTACAGGAGCCAAATCCTCTAAACGCGTGACGTTGATTCTAAACGTTTGGGGAACAAACGGAGGACCCGGAGAAAAGTCCACGCGACCAAGGGGAGAGAGACACCGCAAACTCCAAATATACAGCAGCAGGCGTCAGGTTCGAGATTGCACCCACGACCTCCTGTAAATCAGGCGAGGTGGTTAACATTTCGCCACCGTGGCGCCCTTGGTAAAGAGGAGGATCGCAAGAAGGTGGAGCACAAACGGTGCAGCAACACAGCCGCCGAGAGGATTGCACGCGGGGAAAGAAAAACACGCGAAGGAAAGAATACGTGAAGGAAAGAATACTTTCCTTCAGATTCAAACGTAATCACCGACTCTCGAGCCAACGCCTCTGCAGTAACAGGACCATGAATGGGAAGGAAGCTGAACCCAAACTCCGGGCACAGGAGAGGCCACCCGCCCACCACCCATAGCCCCAGGTTTGCGGAACGCGCCATACCCCCCCCGCCCGGCGCACCTTGTATTTGGCGTTGTTGGTGAAGTACGTCTTCCAGCGCGCGGTGTAGTAGCGCGCGTCCGGGATGCGCTGGTTCTTGGGGAGGGAGTTGTCGGCCCAGGTGATGCGGATCGTGTCGGGCCCCAGCACCAGCGCTTGGACGCCCACGGGGGGCAGCATGGGCGTGGGCGGCTCGGGGACTGCCGTGAAAGCGTCCGAGAAAAGGTCAAACGGGTCGGGCTCCGAGGGGTCCATCGAGTCTGAGCGGCGGAGAGCGGTGGGGGGCAGCGGGGGGGGGGGGGGGGGGCGCCGCACGGAACAGACGAGCGGGCGGAGAGGCGGGGACAGGACGGACGGAGGCGGGGCCAGAGGAGGCCACGCGGCGGCGGCGACCACGCGGGGTTCGTGCGGGGGGGAGGGGGGGGGGAGGCCACGGAGTGACGCGGTGCGGACGAGGGGCGCGCGGCGCACAGGGGAGATGCGCAGGGCGCAGCAGTGGGAGTGCGAGCGGCCAACACGGGCGTTGCGCGCGTGCATGCGGTGTGTGTGCAGGGCGTGTGGTGTGTGTGCGGTGTGTGTGCGGTGTGTGTGCGGTGTGTGTGCGGTGTGTGTGCGGTGTGTGTGCGGTGTGTGTGCGGTGTGTGTGCGGTGTGTGTGCGGTGTGTGTGCGGTGTGTGTGCGGTGTGTGTGCAGGGTGCGTGCAGGGCGGTCACGGCAGGGGTTGAGGGGCGCGCAGTGCACGGAGGCAGCGCGACGCGGAGCGGGGCGGCCCCGTGGAGACACGTACGTACGCCCGCGTGGGACAGATGGTGATTCAGATCGCACCAGAATGGATGAAAACGTAAAAAAAAAACCCACAGACAACAAAGGCGACAAAACACAGCGAGGGGCGTACAGATGGTAAACGAAAAGATGTTAACATGGAAAAAGAGAGAAGTCACAGTTAGTCACGTGTGCAGTTAAACAGTTCACAGCTTGGCGCAGCAGCGCGGGTTAGAACAGTTACAACAATATTCACACAACACTGCACAATCCGCCACACAGGGAGGCGCAGAGATTAAGGTGTCATTAGCCTCCCCTTCCCTCCCCCTGCCACTCGTCATCCCGACGATGGTCGTGGAGTGAGGAGCCCCAAGTGCTTCTAGCAGGTCCCCTTTCTGAAGGGGGGGGGGGGGTTTCGCCCTCTGAAATGTGACGGGTTCGCGACCTGCGTTTCCCTCGATGATATTTTGTACGTTCTTGAACAATAAAAATTGAAGAAAAGTTGAATACAAATATATTTTGAGCCAATTATTAATGACGACTGTTTATGAATGTGGAAGGAAACTGGAGCACCCGGAAATCAACCCACACGTGCCAGGGGGCGACAGACAGAAGCGACAGATGGAGATTAATCTACACTTTGCTGTACGGCCTTCTAGGGTGAGTGAGTGTACCGTGGAGTGAGTCGATATTGCTGTGAGTGAGTGAATGAGTGGGTGTATCTGATTAGCACCGTTGGCTATGTATGGTGCAAAAGAAGTCCAACATACATACACACACACACACAAGTGAGTGTCACTGTACGTGAATGTATCTGTAAGTGAGTGTATCTGTAAATGAGTGTATCTGTGAGTGAGTGTACCTATGCGTGAGTGTATCTGTGAGTGAGTATATCTGTGAGTGAGTGTATGTGTGAGTGAGTGTACCTATGCGTGAGTGTATCTGTGAGTGAGTGTACCCATGAGTGAGTGTATCTGTATCTGTGAGTGAGTGTATCTGTAAGTGAGTGTATCTGTAAGTGAGTGTACCTATGCGTGAGTGTATCTGTGAGTGAGTATATCTGTAAGTGAGTGTATCTGTGAGTATCTGTGAGTGTGTGTATCTGTGAGTGAGTGTATCTGTAAGTGAGTGTATCTGTAAATGAGTGTATCTGTGAGTGAGTGTACCTATGCGTGAGTGTATCTGTGAGTGAGTATATCTGTGAGTGAGTGTATGTGTGAGTGAGTGTACCTATGCGTGAGTGTATCTGTGAGTGAGTGTACCCATGAGTGAGTGTATCTGTATCTGTGAGTGAGTGTATCTGTAAGTGAGTGTATCTGTAAGTGAGTGTATCTGTGAGTGAGTGTATCTATGAGTGAGTGTATCTGTAAGTGTGTGTATCTGTGAGTGAGTGTATCTATGAGTGAGTGTATCTGTAAGTGAGTGTATCTGTGAGTGAGTGTACTTATGCGTGAGTGTATTTGTGAGTGAGTATCTGCGAGGGGTGAGCGCGCGTACCCGTGATGGAGCGGGTGGTGGCGCTCTCGTAGAGAGGCACTCCCTGGCCCATGTTGTTGAAGGCCCTCAGGGAGATCACGTACTGGTGGTTGGGCTCTGTGACCGCACGGCCGGGCACACAACGGGGGTGGGGGAGGGGTCACGCAGAGTGGGGCCCACGCGGAGCCTGCACCTCGCCCTGCAAACTGGGCCACGGGTCGCAGCGCTCCGACACGCGTTCCCGTCGTGCCGGCGATTTTTTGTTCGGCACGACGTCCGACGTTTCGCTCCGGGCGCTGGGAGCTTATTCAGGAGCTTCATGGACAACGGCAAGCGACGCCGGTTGCTACGGCACGATGTTTTCATTTTGCTGTCAGTTACAAAAGCGAACTATCGGCATCTCTCTCCTATTGGTA
This sequence comes from Lampetra planeri, assembly GCF_965212315.1. Lineage (NCBI taxonomy): Eukaryota > Metazoa > Chordata > Hyperoartia > Petromyzontiformes > Petromyzontidae > Lampetra > Lampetra planeri. The sequence goes on along the minus strand of NC_136145.1, from coordinate 1,125,575 downwards.
TCTGTCGCACCCTCAACAGGCCTACGCGTCGCAGCAAGAAGGGTGCGGAGCGAGCCCCGTACCGAGTCCCTCGATGGTGAAGTAGCGCTGCTTGGCATCCACGCGCACCGTGTCAGCATAGGGGCTGCCCACGCCGTAGCCGATGAAGTAGCCGCGCACCATGACGTCGCTGCCGGCCGGCGGGGTCCAGCTCACCACGATGTTCGTCGTGAGGGGGCGCACGTGCAGCGAGCTCGGTTGCTCGGGCACGCGCGACTCTGCCCCCGGGAGAGAGACGCCCGCTGGTGAGCGCGGGACGGCGCAGACGCGTGCGGAGACGCGGGAGTGCGAATACCCGCCTTGTCCAATGTAAAAGCGAATCGATTTTCTTACTTTCAATCCTTACCGAAATTGCCTTCCATGAGTGACCCTAAACATCCTTTGCGTTGCCCTCCACCACCTGATCAGTGCTGCCCTCTAGCGGTGGCACACCAACATAGCCGCTCCAGCTTCTCCATGTGCTGGACGTGTCAACGTTGAGCTTCTTTCGCACCCTTACGTAGCCAACCGTACTCATCGGAGGATTCTGTGATGAAGGGCCATTGCCCAACACTTCACCGATTTTATACTTTTAATTTTAAGGTAACAGTGTGATTGACGAATGTGTTGAGTTTCCAATATATTTATTATAATTTTTTTACCGTGGAAGGTTTGTAGACATGTCACGGTCAAATCCCGCCGGTTCATGGTTCCTCCCGTGAGGACTGCTGCTCCTCTCCCACCGAGTATGATGACAATTCCCACGACAAGCATCCGACTATTGGCTTAATAATAATAATAACAACGTATCGAGCACGTTTTGCGCACGGCTATCGCGAAGGCGCAGTCCCTGCTGCAGTTTCACAGTCGGGGAGCGACGTTGCTCGCTCAGTGCCGCGAAAAATGAAAGCAACGCGCCGGTCATTTTTCACCATTTGAGATGGGTTTTTTTGCCAATTCCATTTAAGCTGCGCGTTTCTATTCATTAAGTTATTTAGCAGCTATAGGAGGAAAATCGGAGAAATCCCGTGCGGAACAGGTGGGGAGAGCTTGCCACGCTTTGTGAAATTCTAAACTCACTCGGACCACCCAGACTCTCTGGGTTTCAGAGGACCAATGTTATTTGTGGTCCTAGAGGACCCTCTGCCAATCGTGGCCGCACCATAACGGACCCCTTGCCGTGCGTGCTCAGCCACCGGGCGGGGGACAGCCGAACCGAACCCTGGCCGGTGGGGGGGCGTGGGGTGGAGTTAGAGGTTGCGCCAGACACACAACCGCGGCGGATACGGTCACGGTTTCAAGGGCTCATCACTCGGCAGCTACACGGTAGGGGGGGGTGGCCTACGCAGTGGAGACGGGGCCACGGCGACTCCCGTCGCGAGATCCTTCAGGAGGGATCGCTCTCGCAGGAGGGATCGCTCGCAGCGGCGGGCAGCAGCGATGACTCAAATGCTCGCGCTCGCACAATGACCCGACGCTGAGCCGCGACAACACGGGAATTCACGAGGAGCAGCTGTGCAAATTGAGTGTAGCGATACGGTTACAGTCTTGACGCTCGGCCCGTGCCCAGTGCCAGTAAGCCTCCATAGCATTTGCAAGGATCAGCAAATCCTCTTGGACTTTGCGGTGTATATTCTGAGATGTGAAACGATGAGTCGTGGAGATCAAACATTAAATATAACAAAGAGGTTTTCTTCGGTCAGATTGGTGCTTTCTCAGCACCAATCTGACCGAACGCTACCCAAGACGCGGAGATAAAACATATTAAAGGAATGGAAATAACCACAAGCAGAGGTGTGCTGTTCACACGCACGACTCCCATCATGCCTTGCATGCATATCACGTGACCAACACATTACATGCACAATGCTCTCAGCCTTGTCTAGACCACTCGCTCAAAGGAGCTGAACAAGTGGTCATATTATTGTTGAGACCACCAAATTCGAATAATAATTGTCGAGTTGCTGGTCTAAACAAAAATACGACAATAGGTGAACGTTGCGCATGCAACGTCTCGGTCACGTGAATGTAAAGCATCATGGGAGTCGTGCCTTCCTGCAGTTTACAAGCAGTTTAACACTTCGGCTTTCGCCAAAACACCTTCATGACAGATAAGTCTACGTGTTTCTGGCTTTCTCACTCACGGAACGCGCGTGAGACTGAAATAGCGAGGAGACGTGCGCGGGGAGGGCAGCAGCTTCGGGTCTCACCGTCCAAGTCCTCCTCGAAGGTCTCGCTGGAGACCCAGTCGGAGGAGGGCCCCGTCCCGTTCACCGTAAGCGCCGACACTTTGAAGCTGTACTCGGTGCCGCGCTCCAGGCCTGGCGAGCACGGCGGCCGTCGCAACAAGAGCAGCAGCAGCACATGCAGTCACAGGCAGTCACAGGCAGTCACAGGCAGTCACATGCAGTCACAGGCAGGCAATTAAACACTGGCGCTGGTCTCACACGTGGTGCGCTTCTGGTTGATCCGCAGCGACTCGTGGTGGCGAGATGTGTTAACTACCTCGCCTGGTATAGAGGAGGTCGTGGGTTCAATCCCAACCCTGATGCCTGTATATTTGGAGTTTGCGTGTCTCTCTCTTTCTCTCCCCATCGTCGCATGGATTTTTCTCCAGGTTCTCCGGTTTTTTCCCTCCACACTTAGAAACACGCGTTTAGAGTATGTGGCCGCTATACATTTCCACGTGATAAGCCACTTCTCGTTGGGCTATCATTTGTGGCCAGGTCGCTTCTGAAAAACAGCAACATAGCTCATAGGGCCTTACCCGGTAAAATAAAAAAAATAGTTGAGTTTAGCGAGCGACCGCCATCAATTGACAGGAGGCACCCCGTTCGTAGCGATCGGAGCACGTCCGCCAACACCACACGGCACCGCGCCGCGTTGGCCAACGGCTCTGGAAAATGTGTTCCTTCTCCAGCTGCTTCAATTGGCATGTGTCCACTCCTTTACGTCGCCTCTCAGTGGTTCTTGTTGCATGACGACCGAACAGAAATCGGTCTTCCTGAAGAGCTGAAGGGTGGCGAACACCGCCAAAAAAAATAACGTTTTTTTTTTTGTGTGTGTGCAGTCTTTGGTAACTGGATTCTGTAATAATGCTTTTGCTTTGCAATGTGGCTGTACCACATGTGCCTGGCCAGAGTCAAACTCGGCATCTATTGGCCGACATTGCTTTATAACGTCAGGATACCGATAGGCATTGCTTTAACAGGGCAGGCTTCATAGCTAACCATTGCGCCAACGCTCCCCGCCCCCCGTCATGTGTCATGCAGCATTAATGGGAGCTGGCTAACAAGCGTGTGTTCCGAGGGCCTGAAACTCTCAAGGGCAGCATCTTTTTATAAACACGAGAGAACATTGAGTGGGCATATCATCGCACAACGTGCGGGTCTTGTCCTTGCTCGGTCGTGTGAGTTTGCGCGCGTTTCGCTGGAGCGTATATATGTTGCACGTGTGCAGGCGCGTGCGCAGGCGCGCGTGCTTGCGCGCGTGAAACACGACGACCCAAATTCGATTCCCGCTTACGGCCCAACATCGAGTGGCGAATATCCGAAGTGATCTCCGGTTCGTCTGCAGGTCAGGCGAGCCTTAAATGAGCACCTGGTGCCGGAGTGTAAGCTTCACCACCCCTGAGGGGGAGACCAAAGGCGGCCGGGCGTGGTGCCGCGCCGGCTTTCACCGGTGCTCGCTAACAGCGCTCGACCCAAACGGTCTGCTGAGGCTACAGGGTGCGTCAAGGGTCTTGGTCTCTGCAGGCACACGCACGCCCGCACATACACGCACGAACACGCACGAACACGCACGCACGCCTGCACGAACACGCACGCACGAACACGCATGCACGAACACGCACGCGCGTCCTCGCCGAGCATCTCACCGGCGAGCTGGTGCCACAGCTGGCTGCTCTCCGTGACCTCCGCCTCGCTGCGCCGCCCGGTCTTGCGGTGCCGGATGCGGTATCCGACGATGACGCCGTTGTGCGCGCCGGGGGGCGGGGGCTGCCACCGCACCAGGATGGCCTGCGGCACACGGACGGCGGTGAGGTCCCAGCGGGGGGGGGGGGGGGGGGGCTCCTCCGAGGGTGTTCCCACCCACAGGGCCGTGGGGCTCGTCACCGAGCGACGCTCTCTCACACACACGCGCTTCGAGAGCGCGGCTCGTGGACTTCTGCGTCTCGTGGATTTGCGCGCACGCGTACACACGTACACGCGTACACACGCATACACGCGGCATCCTGTGCCGGCACCACAAACCCACCGGATTGTGAGATGGTATGGAGCGGGCGTAACAGCAAAGTGGGCTTTTGTGACCCTGAGTGAAAACGTTGCGTGGTATCCCACTCATATTGCGGCGTAGGTTTTCTCCGGTTCTTGCAGTTCACGGCACGAGTAGAAAACCACTCAATCAGAATATCTCTTTATACTGGAAGATTCTGTGGCCAGTGACTGGCCACACATCTCAAGGCAGGACTTTCATTGAGTGAGTCGAGGGGGTCTGCCCCATGCTCAAATGAGTGTGGGATAGTGCCCATCCCTGCTGGCAACCTAGAGTGAGTTGTGAATGTTCCTAATTTCTTTCGCAAGGGGGCTAAATTACTCGATCTCATGCCCTATGTCACGTGTCAGTTCTGCTCATCATTTATACCAGCACACCGAGTCCAGACCAATAATGTTCTTTCCAAGAAAACTATAGAAACTTTTTTTTTAAACTGGTGTAGGCTAATAAGTTTCAAAGACAATGCATATATTATCAGAGCAGGTTTGTTAGCATGTTGACCACATGTACGTGTGGTTAATGCAAACTTTATTCCTTGAAAAAAGTAGCTATTTGGTGTTTGAACATCTTAACAACTGTTGTATTGCCAGAAAGGGTAAAACCTATTCTTATTATTCATACACCTCGACTTGTTTTTGGGTCACGTTTCACCCACGCAGGCCTCCGTTTTCGCACAGCTTCGCCAACTCTTAAAGACGAAACAATAGCGATTCATTCTTCAATCACCAAGGCTTCCGTTCGGAGAGATTACAATACGAAGCTGCAGGGCAAATCTGAGAACACCGTGGTTTTCGCTCTGTAATATTGACCGCACGGGCAATTCGCCAATTGCCCCGACGTGTTCACAAGTCAGTCAATACCACCCTCGAGAAACCTGCACTTGATGAGAAAACTCTCCTGCCTGCCCCATCGGTCGCGAGGCACGCGTACAACCACGAGGGCAGTGGCCGTGCGCAGGCGGTGCAACTGCACCGACGGAGCCCACGGGCCACGGGGGGCTATGAAGCGGGGGGGAGGGGGGGGCGATTCCTCCCAAAGCGTGCATGCCGCCGATGCAAAATCAACAGTGCTCACCGTTCCGTGAAGCTCAAACACAATAAACAAACGAGAGGCGGCTGATGAAAGGAGAGCGGTGGGAGCCGCTACCACCAATCACGCTCGATCCGCGATTCGAATCGTTTGCACCCTGGAATCTGCGCCGCGCGACGTCGCGCCGTACTTAGTTAGCCCCCCCGCCCCTTCCCACCGAGCCTCGAAAAAAATAAAACCCCTCGGGGTTTCGGACGAGTTCCAACCTCGTCGTGAGCGAAGGCAATCAACGCCGCCATCGTCGTCGCCGCCGGCCCAATGGCGTGCACACAGCGGCGAGGAGCGTCCCCCTCGTCTGCCACGCTCCGCGTCAATCCGTTGGGTAAGACGCCGCGAGGCTGCGGGCGCGCGGGCACGTGGCACCGTCATCCTCAAAACGCCCAGGAAACCCGAACCTCCGCTGGCTGGATTCACTTCCCCCGCAGTTGTAACTCACACGCGGCCCGATGACTTAATAATGCGATTATTAAGCTGCATTTCTTAAGTGGCCTCAGTGCAGGCAGAGCGGGGGTGGGGGGGGCGATGGAATACGGAGCTGTAACAGGAGAACCATCGCGCTATTATTATTACCACTCCGGTGGCTTCCATCACGACGAGGGCAGCGAGGTATTTCCAGGCCGTGTTTCCGCGCAGCAGTCGATGCCGTCCGTAGAATTTTCTTAACCCCGACTGCTTTGAACTGCCCGAATGTCAATCTCCAGAAATTAATTACTTTCTATTGGCTTAATGTACAATGGGCCCGATTTAGCCCCAGTTCATAAAATATTAAAGTGCTGTTCAAAGCAGCTGTGCGGTTACAGGGTCTTCTTCCTCTTCCTCCCGAGATCGCGAAGGTCACGGGGTGGGGGGGAGGGGGCGATCGACCGCCGAGTGCCCAGGCAGAGAGGAGGGTGCCTGGGCGCGCGGTGCGAGCGTCTGTCCCTCTCTCGCCGGCGGCGCTGACGCACAGCGACAGCCACGCTCAAGTCGCGCAGGAGGACGTGGTGCCATGCATCCTTCACGTCGCTCGTCATATTTAAGCCGCACGATCGCTGCGCGTGGCAGAGTGTTAAGTGCCTCGGTGGATCTGACAGGCACGGTCGTCGTCTCGTCTGGAGCGCAGAGCGAGCGGAGCGGACGCGGAGGGCGATGGGCTCCTGCCGAACGCTTTCCCACTGCCAGGTTCCACTGTCCTATCGACACTGGGGCCCTGCTGGACCGTTGGGCCGCTTTGTCAGAATTGCCTCCTCCTCAGAGGGCGCTGCCCCACACCCGTCCCTCACACCTCCACCGACACGAGGCGGCCGCTGAGAACCCGAGACGCCTGCATTATTGATGCACGCTGCTGCCTCAGCAGTTCCGCTTTGATTGGCTGAAAAAAAACACTTTGCGATTCATTTGTTGAACGCTTATCATCACGAGCGCATTGCTAGCTGCACTTTAACTACAATTGACCACGGCGACTTGCGTTGCTTATACAGTAGGTACGATCCATCAGCAATCCAAGGGGAAATATACTCGGAATCCAGTTGATGCCGTAAACAGCACGAGGCTGATAATGCCGCGGTCCACACGGCTCAAGCAGTAACGGCTACAAGAGCGTGGAACGTGAACGTCTCTCGCGCTTGCCCGACGGGGCCACCCTACCGGGCTGAAGCTCAAGGCCCTGAGGGGGGGTGGCAGGAGGAGGTGGGGGTAGGGGGGGGGCCTTGGATGCTGCCTCTGCAGAGCTCGAGGTTTTGGCCTGTGACAGCGGCGATATTAAATATTTATCTTACCCCTCCGAGAAAAATAAGAGGAGGTGAAATGTCACCTTTCAGATTAAATGACGACTTATTTTCCGCTTGGTAAAGCGCCATCTCCCATCGTTCGTTTGGTCCGCGGGCTCCGGCTCCCCCTGGGACCTTTGGGAGCGGTGACCTGCCCGGGCGCTCGCCCGCTTGTTCACCGAGGCTCGTTGGTTCGAGCCCACGGCCGCCCCCGGTTAATGCCGCGCGGGTGTATTGACCGTTAAAAAAACTACGCGACAGTCTACTTCACGGTGAACACTGAAGATCGCGTGAGGTTATTAGGAAGGAGAAGGGAGGCCGCCACACGTGCCGCCGTTATGATCGGAATGACTTCGTCGGACGGCGCGTCCACGCTCGGCGGCGTTCGCACCCCGTGCAGGTCACGCGCAGCTCACGGAAACACGAGCGGATTCAACCACTCGCAAAGGTGTGCTTTGCGGGTACAAAAGCTCGTGGCCTTACCCAGACCACCAACTCAAAAGAACTCACGTGTTGGGACGGCCACATTTTCTGAATTCTCGAAACGACAAAAATGGCCACCGAGCTGCTGGTCTGGGTAAGGCCGAGAGCCTTTGAACGTGTGGGTATTGTTTCACCTCGCCGACGATCCCAAAATGAGGACGAAACGTTCATTGCCACGTCCACATGCGGTCATCATCCCGGCGACAGTGAAGCATCAGGCGGGCTACGGTCGGCGTCGTTGCGTTTCGCGAGTTGTCCTCAGCGGCTGTCCCGCTCGCGACGGCGGCGCGGCTCTCACTGCCACGGCGAGCGAGGCTCCGGGCGAGCGAGGCTCCGGGCGAGCGAGGCTCCGGGCGAGCGAGGCTCCGGGCGAGCGAGGCTCCGGGCGAGCGAGGCTCCGGGCGAGCGAGGCTCCGGGCGAGCGAGGCTCCGGGCGAGCGAGGCTTCGGGCGAGCGAGGCTCCGGGCGAGCGAGGCTTCGGGCGAGCGAGGCTCCGGGCGAGCGAGGCTCCGGGCGAGCAAGGCTCCGGGAGCCGCGCTCTCTAACGGCTCGCCGAGCCCGAATGTTAACGAGGGCGGCTCGTGATGCACGAGGAGCGCGGAAACGTTTGTGATTAATAATGCATCGCGGCTGGACAGCGACTCCCCACCCAGACCTCTCGCTTTGCTCCCCCCCCACCCGTCATATCGATTTCTTGCCAGGGCCCGCGTACGCGACGCGTACGCGCCGCCTCGAGATGATTAAATAAAAAAAGTCCCACCACCGATGAACAATAATAAAGTGCAGGGAAAAACGCCTATTGTGTGCGGCTCTCCGGTATTTGGAGTACCGTAATTAGCAAGGAATGGCAGAATATGACTGGCATGAATGGATTTGCCCTTTGCCCTCCGACCCCAATCTCCAGGGCATCGAAATTCCATCTAAATCAAGGCGGCCTGTTTCCTGTCAGGGCTGCCGACAAGAATCGCATCTCGCGTGAATAAAGTTCATTTCTTCCAGCGACACCCCAAGAGACGCGTGGGGCATGCGGTGTCAATCAATGTGCACGTGAGAGAGTGCGAGGAGAGAGCGAGGGGGAGAGAGCGAGGGGGAGAGAGCGAGGTGAGAGAGAGAGGGGAGAGAGAGGGGAGAGAGCGAGGGGGAGAGAGCGAGGAGAGAGTGAGGTGAGAGAGAGAGGGGAGAAAGAGGGGAGAGAGAGGGGAGAGAGCGAGGGGGAGAGAGAGGGGAGAGCGAGGGGGAGAGAGCGAGGGGGAGAGAGCGAGGGGGAGAGTGCGAGGTGAGAGCGAGAGGGGAGAGAGAGGGGAGAGAGAGAGGGGAGAGAGCGAGGGGGAGAGAGAGGGGAGAGAGCGAGGGGGAGAGTGCGAGGTGAGAGCGAGAGGGGAGAGAGAGGGGAGAGAGAGGGGAGAGAGAGAGGGGAGAGAGCGAGGGGGAGAGAGCGAGGAGGAGAGAGCGAGGGGGAGAGAGAGGGGAGAGAGAGGGGGAGAGAGAGAGGGGAGAGAGAGGGGAGAGAGCGAGGGGGAGAGAGCGAGGGGGAGAGTGCGAGGGGGAGAGAGCGAGGGGGAGAGTGCGAGGTGAGAGAGGGGAGAGAGAGGGGAGAGAGAGGGGAGAGAGCGAGGGGGAGAGAGCGAGGGGGAGAGAGCGAGGTGAGAGAGAGAGGGGAGAAAGAGGGGAGAGAGAGGGGAGAGAGCGTGGGGAGAGTGCGAGGTGAGAGAGAGAGGGGAGAGAGAGGGGGAGAGAGCGAGGGGGAGAGAGCGAGGGGGAGAGAGCGAGGGGGAGAGTGCGAGGTGAGAGAGAGAGGGGAGAGAGAGGGGAGAGAGAGGGGAGAGAGCGAGGGGGAGAGAGCGAGGGGGAGAGAGCGAGGTGAGAGAGAGAGGGGAGAAAGAGGGGAGAGAGAGGGGAGAGAGCGTGGGGAGAGTGCGAGGTGAGAGAGAGAGGAGAGAGCGAGGGGGAGAGAGCGAGGGGGAGAGAGCGAGGTGAGAGAGGGGAGAAAGAGGGGAGAGAGAGGGGAGAGAGAGGGGAGAGAGCGAGGGGGAGAGAGCGAGGGGGAGAGAGCGAGGTGAGAGAGAGAGGGGAGAGAGAGGGGAGAGAGCGTGGGGAGAGTGCGAGAGAAAAGAACCCTAAAACGCCACTTTCCTGACACAGTTCAATGTTTATGTTCGATACAAAAGTCACTTAACTACAATCCCTCGCTTTACAGAGATATCCACAAACACTCCCTGGATATTCACAAGATCTTTGTTCAACCAACCCAAGTGAGAGCACAACGAGACAGCAACTGTGCAGCAGCTCTAGGCCCGCGAAACCCGGACACAAACACCACCGATTGAGAGAAGAGGGTCGGTGCAGTCCGGCCGCCGTTCATCTGCAAGCAACCTCGGGGGCAAGCGGAGAGGCACGCATCCTTCTCCAAGCGATGACGGCAGATGCCACCAAGCGTGACACGTTTCTGGCCTTTAATTTAAAATATCGCACGTCTCCCCCCCCCCCCCAGCCATCTGTGCTGTCGACTCCCTGCCTCCGCTCAGGTCCAGGCTCGGGACTTTCCTCTCTTCCCCCCCTCCCCGTGCGCGGCCCGTCTCGTCGTCATGATCCGAATGGATACGAAGCCTCCCTCCCGCGCTTTGAGATGCGGCTGCGTTCAATACGCAATGCCGATCAACGTCTTAACTGTTCGGCATAGAACAACAGGTAAAAGTGTGCACGTCACGTGCGTATCGACTGCCATCGCCCTGGTCTATTTAATATCGATTGCTAGGAATCACTGCACCTGGTTAACATGAGCAGCGGCTTGCCAATGTCTCCCGTTTTAAGATGGCGTTGTTCAGCATTTCTCAGCTCACCCTTTCCCGTCGCGACGCCGTGCGTACACGTACGAAAGTAAAAGGCCACGCGCGCGAGGGCGTGTGGCGCAGTTTGGCGCCAGCTATCGCAGAGTGCGGTCGTGTCGCTACGCTTCTCTGTGGCGAGCGACAACGTCTTGAAAAAAGACGGTACGGCTTTGCGCGTTCCCAGATTCGGCGTCTCGGAACGGGGAAAGGGCGGCGAAGGTTCACTGCTTCCAACCCCTCTCACGCGGAGCGACGCAAGACTCGCTCTCCGTCACGTTTGGCCGACCACGGCGGGCCCGGCGAGTCCGCGTGAGCGCCGGCCTGGTGGCGTCGCGCCCGAGGGGCCACGCTCTCTCACGGTGCCGCAGCGGCCGCGGGCGTCGCTCCGGGCACGGAGCCCGGGGCGGCAGGGCGGTGATTCGATGCAGCGACCGGATGGCGTATGTTTCAAGTTTATTTCCCTACGCCTCGGTCTTCCCAGAGGTTTTGTATTTTTTTCCACTTTCCATTTCAAGGCATCATTATTCCTTCCTTTAAAATGCGGTTTTCAGTGTTACGTAGGAAAGCATAAATCAGAAACCGCCGATAATTGCAGGTTACCGAAACGTTACGCTGCTGTTTTGCCGGCGAGCAAGGCTTACCGCGGGACCGAACGGAAATGAAACGCAGAGGATGTGGAGTGTCTCAAAAGTCTGCACGGTTTATGAGTTGCAGGTTTCCGTGCAGCGCGCACGGAGGAAGTTACTACGCTTGCTGTCGCTCAGACGCATAACCCCGGCCCGAGCCGAGCCCAGCATGAGCCAAGTCTGGTGACAGTGAGTGGTGGAGTGGGGTAGTTGGGGGAGTGTGACCCAAGCTTACCTTGGAGTTGAGCACTTCCACCGTCACGTTCTGGGGGGGTGCGCTCGGCACTGCAAACAAACGCCATCGTTAGAGGCAGCCGAGGAAGGGGTGAAGGGGTGGTGATCAAAACCCTGACTCCACCACCATCGGCGTGATCCAGCAGCCGATGGCTCGCGTGATCCTGGCCTCCATCTCTCCCGTGTCGATCAGTGTAAAAATAAGAAGCTCGCTGCTGCAGTGCGATGATCAACATTGGAGCCAAGGGGACAGAAGCAGCTGGGTGCGCGACTACCCACGTCACCCTCCGTGAGCCTCGCCCGCCGGCCTTGACGGCCGCTCGCTAACAGCGACTGTCCCAAGAGTTTACGGGGATAGACGTGGGACCCCCCTCTCCTTGCGAGCGAGCGAACGGAGCTCAGCACCGGACTGGCTCCACATCAGACTGCGCGCGTGCGTACGTGCGTGTTTGTCCGCGCGTACGTCTGCACTCGTATGCTCGTACCGGAGTGGTGCTGTCCTATGCCGGCCTTCATAGGTGCTCGCTAACAGCACTTACCCCAATAGTCTGTTAAAGGCTACACGGGGGGATCTTTGTTCTTGTGCGTGTGCGCGTGCGTACCATCCGACAGCGTGCGCGCCGTCACGTCTTCGGACGAGAGGCCCGGGCCGTGCCGGTTGAAGGCCACGACGCGGAAGCTGTACTCGGTGAACCTCTTGAGACCGTGGGCGACGAACGAAAGGCCCTCCACGTCCACCTCCTGGGGCGCGCGCGCACGGGGGGCACGGGGGGCGAGCGTTTAGCGGAGACCCAGTCGGTGACGTTTTAAGGTGAAGACAAACACACCGTCACTTACGGCTCTTTGTCCATGGACGAAAGACCACCTCGCACGCAATCTCACGCTTGCTCGACCGCGTTTCACCACCACGTCGTTTGGCGCGATATGTTTTATTTTAGCAGGCTAAGGGCCCACTGAGCTAACAAATGTAGCTCTTTTTTCAGAAGCGATCTTGCCACAAATGATGGCTCAACGAAGCGGCTTATCATCGCGTGGAAATTTACAGCAAGCCAAATATGCTCCAAACGCACGTTTCTTAATGTGGAGTGGAAGAGCCGAAGAACCCCGGATAAATATCCAAGCGACCACGGGAAGAACGTGCAGATTACAAATATAAAGGCGTCGGAATCTAACCCACGACCTCCTGCATAACAGGCGAGGTAGTTAACATCTCCTAGCCACCGTGGCGCCCTCTGCCGATTACTCGTGCTCCTATACACATGGCGGCCGCCGTTTGGGGTTGTGTTACGTGACCTCCTGTTGGCCAGCCTTCCTAAAGGTGCACCTAACCTGGCACAGGAGCTGTGGCGACATCGCCGCCACCTGGTGGCGTACGCCCCTTGTTGTTGTGGACGTGCGTGTGTGTGTGTGCGTGTGTGCGTGTGTGTGTGTGCGCGTGTGTGTGCGTGTGCGTGTGTGTGCGCGTGTGCGCGTGTGTGCGTGTGCATGTGTGTGCGTGTGTGTGTGTGTGTGCGTGTGTGCGTGCGTGTGTGCGTGTGTGCGTGTGTGCGTGTGCCATCCCCTTTGCCTGCAAAGATAATTAATTAACGATCCATTATCGTCCACGGGAGAGGAGCGGTGGGGGTTGAATGGAAACAGCCACTCATCAATCGTAATTCACACTTAACAAATTACTATTTTCAATTTCAAAACTTGTTACGTTCACATTACTGTCCACTTTATTATCCTCGTATTGATGGGGTCTTCCCCGTATTCTTCATGCTCAATAGTCGGGCTCATCAGGGTAACTCACTTATCCATTAGCCTGACGGGAGGAAAACATCCATCAATATCCCGTAAATCAATTTACTCCGTACCTTGTTTTTACCAATTATTATGAAATCATATTATGGAAGGCTATCTAATCACAGAAGCCTACATTTGTACATCAAATTTTAATGATATTAATAAAGACAATTTTGACATGATGAAGCTGCGCATACACTAGAAAATAACAACATTACTTTTGTGGAAATCCACAAACACGACTTAAGAGCGGTTACGTTATTATGCCGAGTTTAAATGCAGGGGGTGGGGTGAGGGATAGTGTTTAAAAACAGGAGCGTGAAACCAAATATAAAACGTTTACCGGAGATGCCCAGCAGACTGAAACACCGACGATCAAAAACCATCCGGAGAGAGCTTTTTGATAACAAAGGTAGCCTGAGGCTACGAGCAGTGCGTTTAGCTCACGGCAAGTGGAGACGACCACTTTGCTCACGAAGGCATCTCAACAGCTGGCGCCGCGTCAACACCGCAGGTACGACGAGGACACAGCCTGCACGCCAGGGTGCCGCTATCCCCCCCTACCCAGACTCCGTGGTCGGGCGAGCGCGTGTGGCTCAAGAATTCGCTACGCGCGTTCAACTTGCAATCCTGCCGAGACCGAAGGACACCCGCAGGTTGGCAACGACGATCTCGACGGGCTCAGTGTCGTACGAAAACCCTTTCCCGTTCTGAGACGTCTGCAAGATGCGGGGTGGGTGTCCCGTTCACCGCTGAATCTCGGAACGCGCGAGCGGTCCAGCGTTAATTTTGATTAGAGAGGCGTAGCGCAGCTGTTTTTAAAGACATTGTATTCACCGCAGAGAACCGTAGCGACACGACCACACTCTATGATAGCAGGTGCCAAACTGTGCCACACATCCTCCCACATGGCCTTGCGGGAGCCTCAGTACGTCTTCCGACCTGAAGACGAACCGACAAAGTTATTTGACTTCAGTTTTTCTTCCGATTCCGTTCCATTGACCGTATACGCGTATACGGTGAACGGAAACAGACGATCGCCGCGCGGAGCGAAGCGCCGTTGGTGCGCCCGCTTTGGGGCCGCCGAGGCTGCGGCCTGGCGGTGAGGTCGCGACCCCGACCTGCTCGCCGGTGGGGCCCTTGCCACGCTCCACGTGGAGGAGGCGGTAGTTGAGGATGGGCCCGTTGCCCGAGAGCGGCGGCTGCCAGAACACGGACACCGACGTGGGAGACAGCGCCGTCGCCTGCAGGCCCACGGGGGGGCCCGGCACTTGCACTGAGAACCAAGGAAGCGGGGGGGGGGGGGGGCACACCGTGAGATCTCCGCACCGTGCCTGACAATCGCAACCGTGCAAGGCTCGCAGCCGTCCCGACTCTACCACTCACAACCATCAGAACACTCGCAACTACTCCTCGAGATGTCAATCAGTCCGTCCACGTTACTTGACCCCCACCGCATCGTTCCACCCAGCAGTAAAACACGGGGTAAGCGCCACGGTTAGACGTGTGGACAGGTCACGTGCGACGGGGTACAGTGTGCGCGTTCGCACCTCCTCCTACACATCTGGTCCGTGCAGACGAGCAGGGGAAGTGCCCGCGAGAGGCGTTCACCACGACTCCCTCGAGTGGAGGCCCTTCTGCCGGCAGCGGTGGGGCCGAGCGAGCAACCACTGGGGCCGCCGCCTTTGCGCCCCTTTCACCTTTACGACGACGCCGACGCAGCGGGCCCTCCGAGGGCCCCAGGTTCCACCCGAGCCCACACCCGGGCACGCCGCTGCGGCCAAACGGCAGCAGACGCCCGACGCAGGCCGCGCTTCACTTTCTCGACAGGGATTTACTTTCCGCGAATTTGCAAACTTTGGGGAGCCTATCGGAGGGCGCAGCACACGCAGACTGGGCAGCTGCGACTCGTGTTCAGGATTTTCGCCATTCTTTGTTCCGTGTTTGGGGAACACGGTCTCATAAATAACAAACAAAAAGGTGCCCCTCACAGAAGGCTCTCCATTATAACCTTGTTGATCTCGTCCAGGAGCATAAATCATCACGCGAACGCCTCGCAGCAGCGGCCCTTTGACTAGCCATCGAACAAATACGATTTACTGCATCGTGCGCTTTCAAATCCGAACGTCTGGAATACTCTTCCTTCTGATATTAGGAAGCCACTGGGGCTATGCACTTTCAAATCTAGATGTGTTTAGTTTGTGGTCCATTCCCCACGCCTCCGATTAGCACGGTTGGCGACGTAGAGTGTGAAAGAAGTTCAACGTTTGTACGTACACGCATTAAACCTTACCACTACTCCCCGAACAGGGCAGCCTTGCAACCCCCATGCTGTGCCGTGGTAGACGGGCACACATCCCGACAGCGGTTATTGGCCCCATAAATACTCCCCCGCGCCTAACGACGAGTCGGCAGCGAGCCCGCCGAGGACTCGTTCCCTCCGGGCAGTGGAAGACCCCGCGGTCACCTTTCGCGGTTTAGTTTGCAGGTACGTCCCATTTGGGATTTGGGTTTTCGACGCCGGGGTACGTAATTGGCGCCTATTCTGTCCGTGAATTGATGTCGCAGGGTCTGTTCATTTTGCGATTTAAAGCAGATGACACGTTTGTTGTCGATTATGTACGAACTTTAACCCGGTTCTCTCCTCGACTTAACCGCAAATTAATTTGCAACAAAATAATTATAAAATAACAGACCGAACCGGGAAAGGGTCTGTGACATCACCAAAGTAAAATAATTACGAAAAAATGTATTCATGGTTTCCTTTTGAATATGTATCTCAGCAGCAAAACTCTGGGCTGGTTTCAACTTCTTTGAGTCTCATCGGCAGGTTTGCTGGTAACAATCGCTGCTGGATCGCTCAAACTACGGCACTTGGGGCAGAGTGCCGATCCACGTTGCTAATTATCAGACGAGGGTTCTGCCAGCTTAGCGCTGCACCTCTTCAGTTCACTCAGACGAGCTTCTGCGGCCGTCTGGAACGCTCTGCTTTCCGATATTAGGAAGTCACTGGGAGCGATGCACTTTCAAATAATGATCTAGATTGACAAACTCATTGCTTTAGAATTGCTTATTGTGCTTAGTTTGTTGTCCTTCCTTCGCGTGGTTGGCTACGCACGATGCACACATACACACAACTCCACATGCCTCGCTTCGGAATCGCTTTACGTGCCTTCGTAGCGTGCGAATGTATTGTAACGTGATATCATTTTAAACTCAGGCAAATGTCCCCTGGTTTTATAATGCATCAGCCGACGTTTTTAATATATTACTCCACCGGCAGTTGCTCCTGAGGCCAAATTGGAACAGCATGCAGCCCAGGAGCATTGAAACAGATTCGGGTGACTCTCGCCCACTTTTAAATGGGAGGCAAATGCGAGAGAACATTAAACATCACCCGGTCGGGCTTTAATCAACCCGCCTCAGCTGGCATCTGCGTTAGAATGAAGCACGATTTGATGGACGCACCGTGGACGGTTAATGAAACCGGCTTAACAGCCCGTAACACAATCATGGGCCGCGCAACGCTGACCAATTCCCGGGAAGGGATCACCGCTAAGTACCGTCTCGGGGGGTTTTTAACGGAGCTTGCGTGGAAACACCACATGTGTATTAAATATTCTCCCCTGCCACATTCACGGGTCGGTTGTTTGTCATTTTTCTGGTATAATTTTTTTTTTACAACCCTCTGTCGTACTGGCACAAAGGGCTCCGAGATTACGCAAAGGGCAACTGAGACACGTTTGACTGTCCCCCCCCACCCAGCCAACACGAAACACGATGTTCAACAGATCGCGATCCCGCACACGGCGTCTCTTCAGTGCCGGCCCCACGGCCGCACGCACGAAGACACGACGGCAAGGCAGCCGCCGGCTCACGTGGCCGGTGGGGTGTGCCCGCGGGGGGGGGCAGTGGCGAGATGTTAACTACCTCGCCTGGTATGCAGGAAGTCGTGGGTTCGATCCCGACCCTGCCGCCTGTTGTATATTTGGAGTTTGCAAGTTCTCTGGTATTTCCCTCCGCAACATACAAAACATGCGTTCAGAGTATATGGCTGCTATAAATTTCCATTTCATAAACCACTTCGTTCAGCCATCATTGGTGATGGCCAAGCTGCTTCTGAAACAGAGCTACGTAGCTCAGTGGGCCTTACCTGGTCAAATAAAAATAGTAACTTTTTTTTTAAGTGACCCAGTGGGCTGCGTGGATACATTAAGTGCACCGTTTACGCTGGGAGACGCGTGAGACGCATAATGGGCTAAACATGCACAGCTGTAAAATCTCCGCGCGACAGCCGCGCACAAACGCTACGTCGTTCCCGCGCGAGAGAGTTTTACACTCAGGGAAAAGCAAAGTTTTTGCAGTAACTCATGACGCAACGTCGGCGTGGCTGCCAATGGCTCCGAGCCTCACGGCGGCGAAGCGTCCGCCGTGCGCACACGTCGCTTTGCGCCCACAGTCGATGAAAAAGGTCTCTACATGTTGTGGCTTTGCTCTCCAACACACCGGTGTGCTGTACTGGTAACGAATTGGCCACGTTCTGTTTACGTGACAAACCTTACTAGTTGGCCGTGTCGGGTGGTGGCGGGTTTAACGACACATTTATATATTTAAGCGGTCTAACCCAAGAAAAAACTGTATTATGGAAGGAAGTCTGACTTCTTCAAAGCACGCCTGGGCCCCAGCGAGTCGCACCCCACCCCCCTTGCCCCGTGAGCCACTGCAGGGACTTCGCCCTCGGGGCCGCAGCACGACTACGGGGAGGTCAAAGGCCGTACAGAATTTACAGGCTTTGTGTAAAGCAACACCGGCCTTCTCCACTCTCCGGGAACCTAACGGGGCATTTAAATACCCAGGAATGTACAGTACGTTGAACTTCTTTCGCACCGTACGTAGACAACCATGCTAATCGAAGGTGCGGGGAGGGGGGGGACAACAAACTGTGTTTTTTATTTTTTAACAAAACATTTCTAAAAATCTTTTCCGATTAAGTAAAAAAGTGAGTGTTTCTCGCCGTTCAAAACGAGCACTCATCTCCGCCGGCGGCCGCGAGAGACAGCGGAGGCAACTGCGCGATTCTCAAGGCTGCCGGATGTAACAGGTGCTGTTAGCGAGCACCCGTCCAGTGGGACACACAACACAAACACGGCGAGCACTCGGGCCCAGGGCAGCCTTTCCCTTCTCTCATCGCCGTCTCACCTTCCGGCTGGGTAGAGATTTTGAGCGGCGCGGAGCTCTCGCCCAGCCCATGCCTGTTGTAGGCCACCACCCGGAAGGCGTACGTGGTCTCGGGTCGGAGGTCAGAAATGGTGATCTGAAGGTCGCCCGTTTTGCTGGTGTTCACGACGCGCTCCCTGCAGCCGCACGCACAAACGGCCGTGAGTCGCCCGTCCGTAGCCTGGGTCCTCATTGTCACCCATCAGACCAATCGCGAGGGGGAACCTCACAACTTGCGTTCAGCGCTCACATGGACAGAGGAGAACAAGGACTCAAAAAGGGTGCGACGCGTGACAGCAGCAGGACAAACAAGGGGAGAGCTCGCAGGAGGAGTGCGTGAATCATCATGCGATAGTCGGCAAAGCCACGCGGGCTCTCAGAACGCAAACCCCCGGGCTCGTCGAGATCCGTGCCACATCGCCGGTTCTGCGCGAGCGTGTAATTGCGAATGCGCGCGATCGTACGCTCCACAAAACGTCGCGCACCTGCTGGCGCCGTCGCGCGAGTGGAAGATGGCGTAGGCCGTGACGTCGCCACGCGGCTCGGCCGGCGCGCGCCACACGAGGCGCACGAAGCGCGTCGACACCACGGCCGCCACGAGGTCGCGCGGGGCCGTCGGCACCAGGGTCGCCCCTCCGGAACCGCCACCGGTCCGAGCTCCAGCTGAACAACGCGATGGCGGGGGAAGGGGGGGGGTGAGAGAGGGGGGGGGAGCACCATGGTCACAGGGTGGAGCAGCAGAGGAGCTGCTGCTGTTGCCGTTGAATGGCGGCGATAGCAAAGTCTCTCATGCGACCGAGACGTCGGCGGGCGACGAAAACTCGCTCGAAGACAAAACCGAAACCACCTCTCGTGCATTTGTACATCGTTGTCGACACAGTTGTGTTGTTTGATATTCTTTCATAAACGGTTCATTTCAGCGAAGGGAGAAATTAAGACGCAGATGCCACATGTTTGTGAAACATCACTTAAAGGTGCGTTGTTAATAAGTAGTCGAGAGAGCGGCTCTGTTCGCTCCGCCAGTAACAACTGTGGAAGCGTTACGCTGCCGGGGCGTGATAAGATCGACACGGCGAAAAGTCAGACGGAATCTCTACGCAGAACGTCAGCGACGCCACGTGTGTACACCGCTCGTTAACAAGCAGGGAAAACGTCGGCAGGCGTTTGGCGGAGTGACCGTTTTACTGACTGCCATTCGTTTCTCTTCACGCGCTTATGAAGACCCGCGGCAACTTGTTACTTCTGACGCTCGCGACGCGGCGCTGGACTCGAGTGCAGCGGCGGTCAGCGCACAGCGCGCGCCATCCCAGAGACCGCGGCGATCGTGGAAACGCTGGGACTAACGCGGTAATCCCGCATGTAACCCAAGCCACGCGGGCACGGCCGAGCGCCCGTCCGTGCGGTATCATCACGGCGTGACAAGCAAGGGAGGCGCTCGGTGCTGCCTCCCCACCACTTCAACCCACGCACCCTCGCCCAATCGCTCACTCACTCACCGGCTCACCGAATGTCCCACTCACTCGCTCTCCCATTCAACCACCCACCGAACCTCACCCGCTCGCTCGCCCGCTCTCACGCTTCCAGCGGCATGGCTCGCTGGCTGTGGGCACACCTGTGAGGCGCGCCCGTGCCTGCTGCTCGCTACCGCATCACCGCACTCACGCGGGCACCGTCAGTTCCCCCGTCAATCCCACCCTGCAATTACGCATTCCTCCTGTGATTGTTTTTGCCGACTCTATCCCCCTTAAGGCTCATAGTTCTTGTCACAAACACAAACCGCGGCAGTGTGCGCGCACCCACGCACAAAGGGAATATAGCTGCACATCGTTGCATTTATAAAGCGGCATTGCTTTCACGCTGCAAGATTAAGTGCATTCCGAGCTGAAGTAAAGTAAAACCGGTGCCAGATCTGGAATGGCGCCACAAACACAGCGCTTGCTTTGCTGGATGTGCGTCGGGATACAAGAGACGAGAATCAGAATCAGAATTTGTATTTATCCTGCAGAAATCCGATGAGCTACGCAATTCAGAACCCATTCTCAAAAGAGAATAGAATTTGGATCCTGGGCGCGGTATAAACATGGAATCATGGGGGGGGGGGGGGGGGGGGGGGCCTGCGTGGAGCCCACCATGGAATTCAGGGAGGGTCCCTGGGGCCTGTGAGGACCAGTACTGCCATTGTAACGTCTGGCCGATGGCTATGTAAAACGGTTAATATCGGCCAAATTACTTAACTGGAATCAATCTGGGTACCAGCTGGCCAGGATCGATTGAAGTGGCTCCCGAAATACATGCTCGAGGCCTCGTACGCGGAACTGGCCAAATCCGATCTCGATTCCGGCGTCGTGATTCGGGCAAGAAGATCGGGCCCCGATGGGCACCGGACGGCCTAGCGGAGGCCCGCTGGCTCTCGCTGGCTCTCGCTGGCTCTCGCTGGCTCCCACTGGCTCTCGCCGGATCACGCCGGATCACGTCAACCATGCGCGGCAGAGATGCATGGGGCTGCTCCGAGGATTTCCGCGAGCGCCGCGCGATGTTCCTGTACCCCCCGGCAACATCCCCATAACAACGAGCTCAACGGCGCCGCTCGGGGTTAAAACTACTCCCAAATTAGGAAACGGAGCAGATCCGTTACCGCGAGCGACGGGAGGACCCGTTACCGCGAGCGACGGGAGGACCCGTTACCGCGAGCGACGGGAGGACCCGTCACCGCGAGCAACGGGAGGACCCGTCACCGCGGGCGACGGGAGGACCCGTTACCGCGGGCGACGGGGGGACCCGCACGTCGCTCGCCACACTTTTTGCGCACGAAGGTGGCAACACTGCACGGAGTTCACACATTCGCCAATTAAAGGGGGCACGGGGTTGATGCGGCTCTGGGCTGACAGATGGGACGGCGAGTGTGAGGGGGAGAGGGGGGGGGGGCGGTCAGGCGAGCCTGTGAGGAGGCTGCGCTATTATGGGTTTTATGCCCCTTTAAATTGAACCGAGCTCTTCCCAGCTGAGCCGGACGCCACCCTTCCCACCCCCCGCCACCCCCCCCACCCCCCTTATGCACGGCACCCTTGTGGATAGCAGCCTGATTGCTCTGAACTTGCACACAGGGCGCTCTTTATGCTAAATGGCAGGCAGCCGGGGCAGCAGCTGCTTTGCGTTACATGCAAGAGGTGTATTGTTGAAACCACATAAAGACACAAACAAGCGGGTTTTTTTTGGGAGCGTGGGTGGGGCTACGGTGTTTCGGTTCACCTTCGTAAACCACGAGCGGCACAATTACAGCCATCGCGCCGCTGTGAACAAACACCGCAGTGTTTGCTTCAAACACGCCTGACAACAAGCCGTGGCCATGGCGACCAACAAAAAAGCCGTGTGCACGTGGGTAATATCACTGCAGTCATAACGCGACGCGTTCAGAGAGCCTCGATGAATCACCGGGACTCATGCTCGGGAAGAGGTCTCCCCGAGGCGTTTGCGAGGCGAGGAGGGAATAATCGCGGTGGCCCCCGGCGCAAGCGAAAGGAGAAGTAACGGGCCTCTCAGGCTCCGGGCTTCGCTCTCGCGGCCCTGGCAGACGTGGCACTCCGCCCATGCTGGGGGTGGGGGTGGGGGGTGGGGGGTGGGGGGCGTCTCGTGCACCGCGCCTCTCGCCAGCGGTCACCGCTCGTGTACCGCATCGGACCGCTCCAACAGCTCCACGTTGCGTGTTGAACTTCTTTCGCACCGTACGTAGCCAACCGTGCTAATCAGAGGTGCGGGAGGGGGCAAACTAAGTACAAGAAGCAGCTCTTAAGAAATGAGTTTTCAACCTCGATTCAAAAATAGTGAATCGGAAAAGAAGAGCGTTCCAGACGACCGCAAAAGCGCATCTGACAGCGTGCGATGCGGTGCCCGTCTTTGTTCGATGGCGAGCAGCCGAAAGCCGCTGCTGCTGCTGCGAGGATGACCACCGGAGTTGGTGCGATGGTTTACGCTCCTGGACGAGACCAGCGAGGCATTTCGGTTCATTTGTGGCATGCACTTTGTGTGCACATAGCCACGGTGGCCGTTGTGCATTCTGGGTCTCGTTCCTCTAACGCACGAGGCCCCCCTACGCCTGCAGCATCCCGTGCCTCCCGAGAGCACCGCGTTACCACGCCGCCCACCCATCGGGCAGAAGCGGGCAACGCATCGTGACCCAAGTGAGATGATAATGGAGGCACGGTAACGAGAGGGGGGCGGTGAGACGGTGCCGAGGGCTGCGCGCCGAGCGCCCCTCGTGCGAGACGCTCGGGAGCGTTTGTGGCCGTGTTCGGATCTCTGCCGCCTCTCGCAGCGGCGGCGGTAGAGGTGGTAGCGGCAGCTGCCCACCGCGGGCACCCAATTTGTAATGCTCCCTGTAGGCCGGTGCTTCTTAACCTGGGGGTGCACGCCGTACCACCTGGGGGTGAGAGATGCCCTTTCTGGGGGTGCGAGACGTGGCCGTATATTTTTAGAAGGTAAATATCATCTAAACACAAATTAAGCACGGGCACGTAAGTACAGCTACTTTGTTTAATTTTTAACGATTGGGAATCAAAGGGGTGCAAGGCTGCAGTAAAGGTTAAGAACCACTGCTGTAGACTCGTCATTAATTCGCCCAGGGAGGTGAATTGAGCCATCAAGGCCGGTTAAAAGTAAGTCACCCGCCTCTGTGAGCGGTCTGGACACAGATGGGAAATCAGGCAATTGGATCAAAGGCGCAGCAGCATCCGCAGCACCTACACTGCTCATCCTGTTTTACAGAGTCAGCCGGAGGAGTTGCCCAATGCACAGCACCTCTGATTAGCACAGTCGTCTACGTACGGTGCGATAGAAGTTCAACATACATACGCACGAGCACAACCTGTGAATTACACTCCGATCCTACGAAGATAAAAAAGACTTGGCAAACTCAAAAAATCGGGGCCCTGTCAAATCGCCGAGTGCGCCTCCCGCATCACGTAGGGCTGACCGCTGCTATTATTTGAGCTGACAATGAAATGAAATGAACTTTCAGCAGCGGCAGTAACAGCAGCCACACACGTGTCTGCGCTCTGTGGATGTGTAGAACATTCTAGAACATTCTACACATCCACAGAGCAGAAAAATTATGAAAAGTCCACTCCGGTCCACTCAAGCACCAAGTCGCATCTTGAGTCGGCAAGGGACCGCTAACACAATGGAGCAACGCGCATTGCCTTTTTTTTTACGTGCAGATGCGATTTGCTCAAATATAATCCTTCACCACCGACACTGGCACCGTCGCGAAGGCCGCAACCACCGTCGCCGACGCCGTCGCGCTCGTCAACCGCGGAGTCGCGCCGCGTTTTCGGCGGGGGAGCGGCAACGGCGGCCACCCCCTGCCCACCCCCCGGGCCATCGCGACCGCCAGGCCGCCCCGAGCGCGAGCCGAGATCGCCGGAGCCAAGACGGCAGCCTGGCAGATGGCTCCACGGGAGCCGAGTGGGGTCCCTCGTGCGAGACCTCCCCGCCACGACCCCCGGGCCAGCTGCCCCACCGCCACCTGCCCCCCCCCCCGATCCCGAGCGCACGCCGCCCCCTATCCCCCGTGCGGCCCCTCGGCCACGCGTGCCCTCCTCCTCCCCCCACCCCTCCCTCCCCCCCCGCTTCTGCATCGCTCTTAATTAAGACGCGTCGAAACCCACACTGGGCCCTCCTCGCTGGGAGGCCGATGGAGGGGTCATCGGTGAGCGGAGCGCAGAGCGAGCGGCAGGAGAAGGGACGCGTCTGTGGGAAAAATGAGCGGCGGGGGAGGAGGGAGGAAGCCGCGGAAAGAAGTCGGCTCGCGAGCAGAGAAACGTCACAAAGTGACGCCGCCCCGCACCGACAGCTGCCGAGCGCGGCAGGATGACCACAGAAGCCAGGCTGCCACGGTAAAAACAGAAAAACAAGCATGTTAGCATTAGCTCATTTGACACTTCAAGCAGGAGCTCTCCGGTTGGTTCTGGCGGTGATCTTGGAAGACTTGTTCCAAATGTGCTCTTGCTCTGATAAGACTCGGCAATCGCTAAACAGATATGTCCATAGGCCTACGCGGATTTTCCTGGAGGGTATTTGCTGAACTTCACAGTGAAAGGGTCTTCAATTTTCACGCACCAGTCCGAGGTGAAGACTCACAACCGACCCATAGGCTTCACGAGATGCGAGCAGGTTGACCCTGTGCGTACCATGTGGTTACCACGTGTTACCAAGTTGTCTGTGGGCAGCTGGCAGTGACACCGACTGCAAGAGCGAGTCACGGTCGCGGGGCCGCGCTCTGAGCGTGGGGCTCTAGGCGGTCTCTCTCTCTCGAGATCCGCCGCCCCGCTGCCACTCGCTAGCGGTGCTTGGGGGGGGGGGGGGGGCGACGGCGCGGAACAGAATGCAGATCATGACAACGGTCGAGTGCCGAGGTAAACCCAACGGTGACCACCAGATGCACGATCTGTCCCGTTCTGTCCGCTTCTTCCTTCACGCGTCCACCCATGCACGCACGTCGCCCGATCGCTCGCTACGAGATCCAAGCCTCTCGCAGAGAGCGAGTCCCCCTCCCTCGCCAACGCCGCTTCCAGCTCGATAGATCCCTGGCGGAATAAGACACGGCGAGCGGCCGTCTGAAAGGCGACAAAAGTCTTCGTCGCGTGCTGCGGCAAGGGTATCGCTGCACCGACGATGCCTCGTAAGGGCGAGGGTGGTTCAAGGTAGTCACCTCGCGGTATTTTCACTACGTTTAAAAAGTGCCACGCTCCCTCTCACACCCCCCTGCCCCGGGCCGATAACCCACCTGCTCCCATTTTCAAAGCTGCCCCCGTGACCCAGAGTCATTTGTTTTGGATTTGGAGAAATTACCGTGTTCTCTCTGTGCTGTTCAGAGCCTGTTAAATGTCACTAAATGCATTTAAGCACCATTCCATTCGTTTTTCTCTCTCACAAGTTTATTCCGCTTGCACTCTCGGTGCAAAGTCACGACGTGAAGATATTTACGTCACAGAACTCTCGCCAGCGAGCGGTGCACTCCCCCCCTCCCCACCCCGTGTCAGATAATGTACCCAGCATGACGATGCCATCGGCACCATTCGGGCGGCCACTTCGACAAATCCGCACGGGAAGAAGCACACCTTCTAGACGCCCTGCAAAGAGTGTGTGCCACCGCACGGTCATCTTTTGGTCTAATTTATCGAGAGTTGACACGTGGAATTGCGAGGAAGCCGGTTTTTAATTGTGGAGGTTTTTTTTTGTTTCATTGTCTGCGGTCATTGGCGATGAGGGCCGACCCCACCGCCCCTCGCTGCACACGAGAAGCCCAGGTGACTCACGGGGAGGGGGGGTTCCTGGATTCAATCTCACGATCTCAGCAGCGCCGTCTCACCGCTATGATATCCGCTCGCCGAGCCAACAGGCCACCCCCACCGTGCACGTATAACGCGATAGAGTGCCATGATGATACGTAACATGAGGTTTTGTTACGTTCCATAGGATCCGAAGAATATTCCGGTGAAAGAATCACATTAAAAGGAGCACAACATTGAAAAAGTTAGAGCGATTTTAAATGAACTGTGGTCATTCTCCTGTATTCGCTACTCCCTCTTCTTCACTGTCGCCGCAGTGCCGAGATGTTGACTACCTCACCTGGTATGCAGGAGGTCATGGGTTCGATCCCGACCCTGATGCCTACTGTATATTTGGAGTTTGCGTGTCTCTCTCTTTCTCTCTCCGTGGTCGTGTGGATTCTTCTCCGGGTCCTCCGGTTTTCCCTCCACATTTAGAAACAAGCGTTTAGAGTATTTGGTTGCTATAAATATCCACATGATGAGCCACTTCGTTGCGCTGTCATTTGTGGCCAGGTCACTTCTGAAAAAAAGCTAAAAATCTCAGTGGGCCTTACCTGGTAAAATATTTTTATAGTATTATTATAGCTTCCAAACTTAATTCCAATCAATGTTTATTTGTTTCACGGAAAACATCCCGTGTAGCCAGTTACCCAGCTAGTTTTGGGAGGCAAAGGCCCGCAGCAGCCACTAACAGTAGAATTATCGTTGGGGTGGTGAGGAGCCCAGCCAGCAGCCAGCCAGGACACTCGATGTACGATGATGCATCATTATAATCGTTCCCAGGAAGTGGCATGGAATTTCTACTGACGGCTCGAGTCCATCACGGGCAGTGATGACATTCGTCTGCGCTCAACGCGGGGGGGACTGGGAGAGGGGTAGACACAAGGCTGCCCCGCTCGTTGCCCAATGCTGCTGCTGCTGATGCCGTCCTTCGTGCGTTGACTCATCCGCATGTAATCAGTACAACACCCGAGGTCAAATCTATTAAAAGTGAAAGGGCATGCGACGCTGATGCAATGCAATATATGTTGCGTGATGAGACACAGTGGGGTTTTTTTTTCCTCTTTGTGCACCCAATGAGAGACATCTGCGTTTGGTGACGATGTCTTCGGTAGAGAGTCACCACGGGAAGTCACACCACTTCAACCGCCAGGTGGTCGGTCTCAGCCACATCAACGCCGAGGCAGAACTGCCATGCTGCGTGTGCGCGCTGCCAGCGAGAGAGAGCCAACGCCGTCGCGATCACATTGGGCACGGCACGACGTACGACAACGCCTCTTCCTACCGATCGCAACACCACGGCGCCGATCGAAATCTTGTTCGCACGGAATCGTTACAGCCCCTCCAGCACGCGCGTGCGTTACCCGCGAGTGAACCTGGCGGGCCCCTGATCACGATTAGCGCAGCGAGCGGCGCCTTTGTCGTGAGCGGCAGCTGCAGTGGAGATGCTGGGGGCGCGCGCCGACGCCCGGAGCAACCTCGACGCGGCTACGTCGCGTTTGTACGCAATCACAATAATCGCCGCGATGAATTATTCACACCCAGAGAAAGCGGCGCGCCCTTACCCTGCACTTAGCGAGCGTTTGCAGAGACAAGCACCAACATCGGCCAGCCAAATTCACCGCGGGATCTTCCTTCCCGCCGGGGAGTGAGCGGGCACGAAGCGTCCGCCGGCAGAGCATCACCCGCGTTGGCCTTTTTTGTGTCGCCACGTCCCTCCTCCCCCCGCCAGCCCGCCCGCTCCCGCATGGAGCACGCCGAGACCCGCAGGCCTCAAGAGAGGTTAAAGTTTAAACCCCGCACTGACCCCCGGGGGGTTGAAACCGCTTGCCCAAAAAATTACCGCGCCGGCCCTTCAGCGGGCAGGCGGGCACCAGAGAGCCGCCGAGACCCCTGGTGCCGACGGCCACCTTGCCCCTGCGTTGCTCCGCCGCCGCCCGCCGAACGGGGCAACCGTGGACAAAGCGGGCCTCTCGTATCCGCTAACGAGAGGACCGGCTCCGACGCTAGTTAGCAGGAAGACGAGCGACGGCGCACTCAACCACGACGTCCCTCGTCGGAGTGAGCGGGAAAGTGCTGCGCTACGGACGGGGCCCCATTTAGCGGGCCGTCGTTAATTAATGCACCGTAATTCATGTCGCAATTGACGCGCCCGAGCCAGACGATACTCGACGATGAAAACAGCAGTGCCACTCGCTAACCCATAACGCCAACCCATCATCTGCTGCCTGACGCATAATTCACAAGCACCTTTATAGGCCCTTCGAGTAGCACATTAATAATGGATCAGAACAAAGGGGCCTTTGTTGCATTAGATTATTTGTTGATGCAAAATGCCCCGGCCTTATTACCATTCTGTGCGTGTGCATGTGTGTCACCATGCCAGCGAACCAGTCTTGGGCTTCCCCTAGATCGACTCAGCTTCAATGGATGTGTACCCACTACCGAGTGTAGTGGGTAAACATCAGCACTTTCTAGAACAAAGGCGGCGAGGTATGTTCCTGGCCAACAGCACATCCCTCACGTGCCGTGCCGGGCTTCATAGGTGCTGCTCGCTAACGGCAATTGCCCCAACAGTCTGCATTCGGCTATTCGGATTATCTTTGTCGTCTTCTTTTGTTACTCTGTCAGCACACCACCGTGTCTATTTGCCCAGTCCGAATCCATCGCCGTGCGCAACCGTGCCGTGCGTATGCGTGCCATGCCGTGCGTATGTGTGCACGCCCACGTGCTGGGCGAGTCTACTTACCGGTCTGTTTGTGTGCGACGTGACGTGCGTGCGCGCACGCGCCAGTGGACGCGTGCGCCGTGTGTGTGTGTGTGTCAACGTGTCCGTGTACGTGTGCGCGCACTTGTGCCTGTAAACGCGCAGGGGTGCGGTAATCGAGAGACGTGGGCAAGGCACGGCGGCGTGGAGCAGGGAATTGTCAGAATGTTTACGTTTGTCGCCTGCGGCCTCCGCAACGACACTCATGATCATATCGTGGAAAGGGCTTCGAGGCCTTTATGCACGCCTCTGCATTGTGCTGTGTGTCTTTGTTAAGCATCTGTGAGCGTGCGTGTGTGTGCGTGTGTGGAGAGGGAGCGGTGGTGCAGCGGTTAGCGCGACGTGCTACGAACCCGGCGACCTGGGTTCTGATTCCCACTTAACCAGTGACGAATATCTAAACCGGTCCTGGGCCTCCCCCGAGGTCGAATGAGCCTTAAATGAGTAGTACCTGGCGTGATGTGTAACATCAGCACTGGTGGCCCGGCATGGTTTTGGCCACTCGCTCAAAGTGTTCACTAACAGCAAATGCCCCAATAGCGTGTTAGGGGCTACGCGGGGGATCTTTGCCTTTGTACCTATATCTCTCGCATCACCTATCGCCCACCCTCCCTTGGTTCCTGCTGGGCTAATCATCTCATGCATAAAACATCGCCGCCTCGTGGTCCTCCTGAAGCGTTGGGGGCTGCTGGGTGGGGGAGGGGAGCCCAGGAGATTAGCTCCCAGGGGCTGTGGGTGAAAATTGATTTGAGCTTCAAGCTGGACAAACAGTCCCCTATGGTGAGCGTGTAAGGGTCTGTGTGTCTGTGTGTCAGCGTCGTGTGTGTATTGGTGGTGTGGCGGTTAGTGTTACGAACCCGGCCATCCCGGGTTCCATTCCCGCTCACGGTCAACACAAGTGACGATAATCTGAACCGGTCCTGGGCCTCCCCTAGGTCGACTCAGCCCCAAATGATGTGTAAATATCGCCACTGAAGAGACAAAGGCGGCCGGGTGTGGTGTTGACCACACACCCCCTCGTGTGCCGTTCCAAACTTGATAGGTGCTCGCTAACAGCAGTTACCCCGACAGCCTATCACGGCTCCAATGGGGATCTTTGTCTTTGTTTGGCCCTTTGTGCGAGGGTCTGTGGGTGTCTGGGCGCGTGTCTGGGTGTCAGCGTGTCAAGTGTCACGTGCGTGGCTGAGACGGCCTCCGTTTGAGTGTGTTCACGAGTGTGAGGCTCTGTTTCAGAAAGCGGCCTGCCTATCACGAATGACAGCCCAACAAAGTGGTTCATCGTCACGTGGACATTGACATCAACAGGCAAATACTCGAAAACACGCAGACTGATTTTCACACGTAGCAGGCTTTCGCGACCAATATCACCCATAAAATAGGTTTTTTGGGTTAGATCGCGTAAATATACGAGAAGGATTTCTCCACAAATCTGGCTGTCGCCTGATGAAGCTAGTTGTAATTACTGACAAAACGTCGTGCTCAGATTGTAAATGTTGTGGATTTGCTCTCCAACACACCGGTGTGCTGTACTAGTAACGAATTGGCACGGAGGGCCCAGAGGAAAAAATCTACGTGACCACGGGGGTCGAGAGAGAGAGTCACACACAAACTCCAAATATACAGCGGGCGTCAGGGGTCGTGATCGAACATACGACCTCCCGTACACCGGGCGAGGTAGTCAACATCTCGCCACGGCGGACCTGGGCCGCTCGCCCCTCTGCGGCCTGAGAAAATGCGATTATGGCACGGCCAGCAGCAAGCAGCACACGTGGGGTCTGGCAGTGCATACGGAGGAGAGTCTGCTGCTGCTGCTGCTGTTTCCTGTCCCTGGCAAGGCCAGATGCTAGCCATTGCTTGCACGGGCGTGACTAATTAGGCAAAATGAGCGTGTGGGGGCAGGCACCTCTAATTTGAGCAATCCGGCACAACCCCCCCCCACCCTCAACTCCTCCCCTCCCCCCCCAACTATTACAGCCTCATCTCCCCTCCCCCACAGGTACCCCTCCTCCTCACACCCGGCACCCCACCAACACCTCCCACCCCCCAATCCATTCTTCCCACTCCCCCCTCCAGGGCTTAGCCGACGCGCCCAGCATCCCAGACTGCACGTCTACCACCCCATTAGCACCCCTTCTTTCCCTTCTTCTCCTCGCCAGATCTCCCCGACAACACCGGCGATGAACGAGTTGCGGATCAGAACCGCACACCCTCTCGTCGGCCTCAACGCGAACGCACGGAGCGGACGCAGGGCGCGCGGGCTGCGCGCGCGGGCGTGGAAATAGGGTCACGGGAGCGCGGCTACGAATGCACAACATTCCGAACTTTAGGCAAAAAAAATATGAAGGCACGATGGGAACGACGCGCGGAGACGTGAACCCACAACAAAGGCGGCGACCGCACACACACACGCGCAAGCGAGGGCGTCCCATCACGACCCCCACGGCGATGCCACACACGCCGCTGGTCATGCACACGCTCAGGACATAGGGGAGCGAGGCCCCCACCATCACTAATAGGGGAGCGAGGCCCCCACCATCACTAATAGGGGAGCGAGGCCCCCACCATCACTAATAGGGGAGCGAGGCCCCCACCATCACTAATAGGGGATCGAGGCCCCCACCATCACTAATAGGGGAGCGAGGCCCCCACCATCACTAATAGGGGAGCGAGGCCCCCACCATCACTAATAGGGGGGCGAGGCCCCCACCATCACTAATAGGGTGGCAAGGCCCCCACCATCACTAATAGGGGAGCGAGGCCCCCACCATCACTAATAGGGGGGCGAGGCCCCCACCATCACTAATAGGGGAGCGAGGCCCCCACCATCACTAATAGGGGAGCGAGGCCCCCACCATCACTAATAGGGGGGCGAGGCCCCCACCATCACTAATAGGGGAGCGAGGCCCCCACCATCACTAATAGGGGAGCGAGGCCCCCACCATCACTAATAGGGGGGCGAGGCCCCCACCGTCACTAATAGGGGGGCGAGGCCCCCACCGTCACTAATAGTGGGGCGAGGCCCCCACCATCACTAATAGGGGGGCGAGGCCCCCACCATCACTAATAGGGGAGCGAGGCCCCCACCATCACTAATAGGGGAGCGAGGCCCCCACCATCACTAATAGGGGGGCGAGGCCCCCACCATCACTAATAGGGGGGCGAGGCCCCCACCATCACTAATAGGGGGGCGAGGCCCCCACCATCACTAATAGGGGGGCGAGGCCCCCACCATCACTAATAGGGGAGCGAGGCCCCCACCATCACTAATAGGGGGGCGAGGC
Organism: Lampetra planeri; assembly: GCF_965212315.1. Classification (NCBI taxonomy): domain Eukaryota; kingdom Metazoa; phylum Chordata; class Hyperoartia; order Petromyzontiformes; family Petromyzontidae; genus Lampetra; species Lampetra planeri. Next base: position 1,093,896 of record NC_136145.1, on the reverse strand, counting down.
CCCCACCATCACTAATAGGGGAGCGAGGCCCCCACCATCACTAATAGGGGAGCGAGGCCCCCACCATCACTAATAGGGGGGCGAGGCCCCCACCATCACTAATAGGGGGGCGAGGCCCCCACCATCACTAATAGGGGGGCGAGGCCCCCACCATCACTAATAGGGGAGCGAGGCCCCCACCATCACTAATAGGGGGGCGAGGCCCCCACCATCACTAATAGGGGGGCGAGGCCCCCACCATCACTAATAGGGGAGCGAGGCCCCCACCATCACTAATAGGGGAGCGAGGCCCCCACCATCACTAATAGGGGAGCGAGGCCCCCACCATCACTAATAGGGGGGCGAGGCCCCCACCATCACTAATAGGGGGGCGAGGCCCCCACCATCACTAATAGGGGAGCGAGGCCCCCACCATCACTAATAGGGGAGCGAGGCCCCCACCATCACTAATAGGGGAGCGAGGCCCCCACCATCACTAATAGGGGGGCGAGGCCCCCACCATCACTAATAGGGGGGCGAGGCCCCCACCATCACTAATAGGGGAGCGAGGCCCCCACCATCACTAATAGGGGAGCGAGGCCCGCACCATCACCAGTTCGGGTTCCATCTTCGACTCAGAGGATGTTCTTCTTAAGATTCCATATTTCCTGCCTTTCTCCCAACAACCTCTTCACAAGTCCGAAATGTTAACCATCCTCCAATGTCATCCATCCCACAGTCGTCGTGATCAACGCCCGTGCTCCGCTTCCCACGATTCCCCACTCCAATGAAATCTCAGCGTACGTTCTGGCGAGTGCCACGTCTCCCCCACGCGGTTCCCGTTATAAAAAGTCACTTCTGTTATTGGCAATTACCTTTCGAACGCTTTTGATTGATTTTTGCCCTCGAGCATATCTCCGGCATTCGCCTCTGGGCCTTTGGCAGCTCGCCGCACGAATTCTGCGCGCGGATATGAATCGCACTGATTACCGTTGCTGTTGATAACGAGAAGGCCTGTCGCTAAAATGAAGAGTCAAGCGATCGGCGCTCGCCGGCGCAACCCTCCATCCACGCTGCGTCTCTCTGCCCCCCGCCCCCCCACAGACAAAGCGTTCAGCTTCTTTTCTTTTTGTGTTCTGTGCGATGTCGCTTTGTGAACGCGTCCATCAGCGTGCACCGAGCGGGCCCTGCTTGCGCGCGCGCGTGTATGTGTGTCGGGTTACGACTGCGCGTCCCCGGGAGAACCGCGGCGATGTTCCCTGGTGATAACTCCCCGCGCGCCCGCGCTTAAAAGTGAGGACTCAAGCCCGGCACTCGGCGTGGAACGACACGGCCAGGGAGTGGGTGGGTGGGTGGGCGAGAACCGGACCCTGCCTTATCAACGAGGATCACAGAAACCCGACACCGGCTCGGGAGAGTCTTAAGAACCTGAAAGGTGCTGGGGTTTTTTTTCACATTTTTGAGAGCACCTCTGTGAGCAACTGCTGCGCATATATATGTACAGTACGTTGAACTTCTTTCGCACCGTACGTAGCCAACCGTGCTAATAGGAGGTGTGGGGGAAGGACAACAAACTAAACACAGAAAGCAATTATAAATGAGATGAGTTTTCAATCTCGCTGATTTAAAAGTGGATAGCTCCAATGGCTTCCTAATACCGGAAGGCAGAGCGTTCCAGACGTCCGCAAAAGCGCGTCTGAAGGCGCGCGATGCAGTGACCGTCTTAGTTCGATGGTTAGCCAGAAGCCACTGCGAGGATGACCGGAGTTCGTGAGATGGTTTATGCATGCGGAAATCGGGGCCACTGGTGCTACTGGTGCTGCTGTTGCTGCTGCTATCTCAGTAAAAGCAGAGTTGTTACCGTGCGGCGATGGTTTTTGGCACCGCGTTGAGGGGGCGGCGGCGAGTGGAGTGTGGGTGAGAGATGGGGAGTGGGGGGGGTGTTTGTGCCAAACGGACAACTGGCAGCTCACACTCTTTGGCCCGGAGCTCTCAAACTCGCCGCTCCACGGGGGGCTTTAGGCCAGAGCCAGATTTCCACGTCAGCCAGCGCATAGATGCGCCGAGTGCCCCCCCACCCCCCTATGTGCACACGGCTCGTTTGGCACATACGAATTCCGCGTTCAAATAAAATCCACTACTGTCACCTCATCGCTGATGCTATCGCTGGCGCTATCGTTGGCGCTGTTGTTGTTGTTGTTGCCGTTGAACGGAGATTGTTCCGTAGAACTGACGACGTCCTTGTTTGTTATCTTGAGCAGAGCCGCAGGGGGGAGTTGCGAGAGGCGGACGGCACCCACGTCAACAAAGCGGACTGCAGCAGCTGCTCAACCCCAGAGGTGGTTGGGGCGCCACGGTGGCGAGGTGTTAACTACCTCGCCTGGTATACAGGAGGTTGTGGGTTCGGTCCCAACCCTGACGCCTGCTGTATAATTGGAGTTTGCGTGTCTCTCTCTCCCAGTGGTGGCGTGGATTTTTCTCCGGGTCCTCCGGTTTGTTCCCACCACATTCAGAAGCGTGCGTTTCGAGGGTGTTTGGCTGCTATAAATTTCCACGTGATGAGCCACATTTTCATTCATCAATCATTTGCGATAGCCAGGTCGCTTCTGAAATAAAAGGGCTATTATATACCTCAGTGGGTCTCACCTGGTTAAATACACATAGTTCATAAAGAGTTTTCGTTAGCTTATAGGTAGATGCTGGGACCAACAGCTGAGAAGCCTCCTCCGGGCGCAGAGCGAGGCTCGCGTTACAAGGCCTACGCCAATATTAGTCTCTCTCTCAGCCTGCCGATGGAACTGCCCCACCATGCCCACTCTACCAATCCCACAAGTAAAAACCCTCGATGCACGCGCGCAAGAAACAGCACGAGCGCGGCAACCCGAATCCAAACCGTTCAAAAGAACGTGACGACGGGGAAAGCCGATCGCGGCGGCAGCCGCAAAAAATCGACTCGGACGTTCACGGCCGCGATTTCTACGATCTGCCGTTCGACCTGCGCAGTGAAGGTTCGAGCGCGATGGGGTCGGAGCACGCGTGCCCAACCCGCGGCCACGGGTGGTGCGACGCCTCGGGTGAACGCCTCCCCATGCCACGTCGGTCATGGGGGGAGGGGGGAGAGGAGGGAGTTGTTCGACTACGCGGGCCACGGGTGTTGAAGGAGGGCGAGCAACACGAGTTAGATTCCCGGCCGCGGCTAAGATCAGCGGCGGGGTGATATCTGAACCAGTCCTGAGCCTCCACCCTTCGACCCGCACTGACCAGCGTGGTGAAGTACGGCCAACGCAGCCCTCGTGACCGACAGTTTAGGGGAGGCCTTCATCCGGCAGTGGACTGGAAAAGGGCTGTGAATTATTATGATTCGGTATTTTCTTTCAGGAGACGGTGGCTGAGAAGTGACTCGTCACATCTGTGGACTCAGGAGCTACCTCCCCAGGCTCAGCCCTTTCTCCCCGTGCCCACGCCGCGTCAAAACACCGGCGCGCAACAACCGCGGCACGGCCTGGCCGGGCCGGCGCCGCCACACCGTTACCGCCGCTCCCCACCGCCGGCGTGGAGCCCTGCCAGGGGCCACGGGCGTCGGGGCCTGCGCGAGCGATCGGCCCAACGAGCCGGGAAGGCGGCGGCGGCATCTCTCACGGCCGAGAAAGAGGCCGCCTGCCAGCGGAGCCACGCCGTGCGGCACAAGGGAGGCCACATGTTCGAGTGTTTATTTGTATGTGGAACTTGTTTCGTACCGCACGGAGCCAACCGCGCTAATCGGAGGTGGTGGGGTGTGTCGAAACGAGATTTGAGAGGTTTTCTCGTGTAGCTATGAACACATAAGGTTTACGGAAAAAAGTCAAAGCAATTTCCCGCTACAGCGGGCGGAAATTCCACATTCCTTTGGCGGGAGCGAGTTTCTCCACTGGACAACCAGTTGACTTCCCCCAAAAAGCGGTGCTCGTTTTATCATTCTCCGGAAGGGTTATTCGCCGAGTCAACCCTCAACCAGAACGTGAGCTCCCACCGTCCCGAGTGCCGTTCACAACTGCCGAGACGCCGGGGCCGGATCAGATTACCACGAAAGCCGCCACCAACGAACCAGTGAAAAAAGTAAAAAGTACGGCTTTTGCGTCTCGATTGAATTCGTATTCCTTGTAAACAATCCGCCTTCTGGGTCAAACTCGATTTAACTAAAAAATCAATGCAGCCAAGCGGCCTTAGGAACATTAGGGACGACGTGAGGAACACGTGGGGTTGTTGTTGTTTTTGTTGAACACGTGTTGTTGTCGTTGTCGTTGTCGTTGTTGTTGTTGTTTTTAACTGGGTTGGCAAACGACTCGACAACACGAACACCCGCCAGTACCCTTCCACGCACAGGGCGGCGGCGGCGGCGGCGGCGTCGTCGCGTGAGCGCACAACTCTCTGGCGTAGCCCCGGGAACTGGCGCGCGCTCGCGACGAGTGAGGCCGAGTGAACCGTCCCGACGAGGGCTTCGTAATGGGAGCTAATGGGGGCGACTCGGCGTAACCCCCCCCCCCACACAGCCCCCACCCCCCCACACAGCGCCCGCCGCTCCACGAGCAGCAGCAGCGCGGCGGCCAGGAAGCGCCGCCGCATTCCTTCACCGCCGCCGCCACCGCAGGGTTTTTTTTCTTCCCCTTCTTAAAACTGAACACACGGACACGCCGAACACGAGAGCCCGCGCTCAGAAGACAAAGGCTCCCCCCACCCCCCCACCACCGTGCAGCCTGGAACAAGCGGTTTGGACAAAGTGCCGTTCTTGCGAGCAGCACCTACGAAGGTCGGCGTGGCGCACGAAGGGGGTGGGTGGCCAGCACCACGCCCGGCCGCCTTTGTCTCCCCAGTGGCGACGTTTCCCACGCACCGCACCGGTTACTCGTTTGAGGGCGAGCGGACCTAGGGGAGGGCCCAGGACCGGTTCAGACAATCGTCACCGGTGTCGGCCGTGAGCAGGAATCGGACTTGAGGTTGCTGGGTTTGCAGCGCGGCGCGCTAACCGCTGCGCCACCGCTCCCCACAACAACAACAACCGCCATTCGCCATTCAGTGGATGTGACGTCACCACGGCGCTTGTGCCAGGCTATGTGCACACCGATCCCCACACGCACACGCAGACACAATCCCAAACACCAAAACAGATCCCGCACGACCATCCCAAAACACGAATCCAAACCGCGACATCGAACGCAAAAGCAGGGGGCACCAACGGCAGAGGGACAAGGAGTCGGGTTTCTCTTTGGGTGCTGGCGTTAAGCGCCGCGATGGATTGGTATTTCTCCGCGCACAGTCAGCTCTCGCGCCATTCCCACGGACAGAACAATTTAACGTCGCGCGATCGCATGTTGAATGCGATCACGCGTTGAACGCCATAACCAGAGAGGGCGTTGTGTCGTTGCGTTCACAGGTAAATACGATCATCGGCGAGCCCGCGAGAGAGAGGGATGCCTGCAAGGACTGCTGGGATGGCCGCAGCTGTGGATTGCACTTTTATTGTTGCCTTTAAAGCAAAGCAGCTGTGCAGTCTGGCTCGCAGTGCTTCTCCCATAACTCTGATTGCTGCCGATAGACTTCCTTAATTTGCTCTCCAAGTTATCGGTCTTGGCCGTTTCCTCCGAATGTAAAGAATTCTAAACGCCTTCACCGGGCCGGCTCATGGGGGTGGGGGGGGTGGTGGTGGTGGGGGGACCCACGGCTTGAGTGCAACCGCCGTGAAGAGGCGCTGTTGTTTGCGTTCGTGCCGCACACACCCCCGCGGTAGCCGCAAATGTGGCGAGCGACGGGTCACGTGTTCTTTATTGCGATGTTGTTTTCCTCCTCCCCCCCGTTTTTTTTCGCGAGCCACTTTGTAACGAAGAATTTTAAATGGCTA